>NC_141460.1:1757500-11757500 GCF_015680905.1 Coptis chinensis
CGCCCAAGGCGCAAGGCCAAGGCGCTATGCTATCACGTCGGGTAGGCATGCCCCGACTAGACGACGTCCCATGTTGCCACTCGATGTTGCCACCGGCTGCCAAGGTACCACCGCCGCCACCCACCACTCGTTACCACCGGTGGCCACCTCCGGCGGCCACCACCGTCCCTCGAAATGGCCAAATGTGCTAAAATGTGCGGCAAATGCGCTAGCGAAGCATCACGCCGGGTAGGCATGCCCGCACTAGACGACATCCCCATTGCCGCCGATGCCACCATGCCTACCATCGCCATGGTGCCACCAACGGCCACCTCGTCCCTTGCCCCTCAAAATGTGCTAGCGTGCCAAGGCGCTATGCATCACGTCGGGTAGGCATGCCCCGACTAGATGTCCCATGTTGCCACCCGATGTTGCCACCGCCACCCCTACCGGCGAGCACCACCGCTGGCACCACCCACCACCGCCGGCCGCCACCCACCACCACCAACCACCACCACCACCACCACCACCACCACCAACTCCTCCTCCACCACCGCCGCCACCACCCACCACCACCACCGCCCCGGACCAATTTTTCCCATTTCGACGGTTTTTTCGTCCGAAATCAATGATCGTTCGCCCCAAACCCACTACCAACCCCATTTTTGCCCAATTTTGATCGATTTCGCCACAATTTTGATCATTCGCCACATTGTTTTGAGCCGATTTCGCTATAGCTATCCAAATTGCAGTCGACGCCCAACATAAATATCCTTTTTGTCACCTTGTCCAAGCAAATTGCTTGTGACAATTGCCCTCCCAGTTAGAGTTTGGAGTGTTCCAAGACTCCCCGCTCACCTTCATTCACCATTTTTTGCCCCCTTCCCACAATGTTATCGGCCCCGGAAAGATATTGGTTGCCTCTCGATGTTGGTTCCCCCCCGATGATGCCATATGTGTACTACCTTTTTAGTCTATTTCACAGGCGAAGTTGTAAGCATACACAAATTGGCTAGGCGGGCATATATTGGTGTGATGGACGAGTAGCAGCATCATGTAGCTTTAGGGCCGTGTTGTGAAATGTCTTTGAAACGCTCTATATGTGGCCGTATAGGGGATATGGCCCCGGATAGATATTGGTTGCCTCTTGATGTTGGATCCTCTCCCCAGATGTGGAGCTTCTTCCAAGCCTGTGGAACACCGCAAAGAAGTGTTCTACGGGCGAAGTCATAAAATACACAATCTGGGGAACAAGCCGGGGCACATATGGGTGATCTACAGACGAGTAGTAGCACCATGCCCCGGATAGATATTGGTTGCCTCTCGATTTTGGATCGTCTCTCCAGATGTCCATTTAGCTTCTTCCAAGCCTGTGGAACACCGCAAATAAGTGTTCCACAGGCGAAGTCGTAAGCTACACAATCTGGGGTCCAGCTGGGGCACATATGGGTGATCGATAGACGAGTAGTAGCACCATGCCTCAAGTGCAATGCTGCGAAATATGCCTTCATGTGAAGGTTTCACACGAGCCATGTGTATGTGTGGCCGTCTGGGGGATCCGGTTGCTGTTGTGCACAACGAATCTCTTGGTCATCGCCTTGCTTTTCCCTTTTGTGTTTGTTCGTCGCTCTAGCGATAGACTGATGCAATGGGACGGGTGAGTGTAGTATCGGGATATGTTCGTGTTGGTGTGTGAGTGGTAAATGGTGAGTGTGTGCGCGTAGGCTTCCTACCACTGGCAGCGAACTATGTGCTGCCGTTCCTCTTCATTTTCTGAAACAATGGAGTTCGGAGTTCTCCGTTGAAATAGGTTGGTTCCCGTGTTGCATACCGGTTGTGGTCAACGTTCTCGTTAGGTAATTTATTGTTTTCCCACTTTTTTCCGATATGGTGGGTCGCAACTCGCTCGTGTTGCTTGTGACTCCAACTGACGAGTTGCCCTGTTAGTATGGCTAACAAGTAATCCACATGCTCTAGGATGCGAAAAATGATTTTTGGCTGGGTTTTTTCCTGGCCAGCGCGTTCGCGGCCCTGAGAAATAAACAACCGTCTCCGCACTGACTGTTCTTCTGTCTTTGCGTTGCCGATGTCACAAAAGGAATGCTACCTGCTTGATCCTGCCAGTAGTCATATGCTTGTCTCAAAGATTAAGCCATGCATGTGTAGCTCGCATATAATTGCACGTATCGGTAGCTATAGATTATTGCATGCGTAGGACGTAATTCTATTCACGTATAAGTAATATAGAGTTTCAGGTGTAGACTTCATGTGTACAACTAGCCTGTGTTAATCGTATGATTAGTCATCTATTTTGGCATATCCCTTCTTTAATTGCATGTTTCATAATCACGTCTCCATAATACATTAATTACATAAACTCAAAAAAAAATAAAAAATAAAAAAAATAAAAAATCCTAATAATAAAAATTTCAACATAATCATAATAATAATTATTGCATAATACACTATCATAAATCATCATCCTATTCCATCAGTGTCTAGCAAACGTGAAAGATTGAGGTTACCTAATTAAGGAACGTGCTAGCATGGAAAACCTCCCTCAAATCTCTCATGTGACCTGGCTGCTGGAATATTCACACGTTATCCTAGCTTACCTGCTTAAGTTAGCAACATCTCAGGAAGACGTGCTTCACCTCCCTTCTTCCTTAATAACTAATACTCTTGTCATAATTCGTTCCTTATTAGCCTAGAATTAAAATTTGTGTTTGTATGAGACTACGGTCTGGTAAACATAAGGAATGAGAACTTACATATCATCGTCAAAAATACAATAAACAACTGTATAAGTTATCCCCTAGACACAATTCTTCCTCTGTAAATCAACCTCGTCAAGTATCTCCATTGCCATTATCTCCCATAGTTATGGCCCAGGAAAATCCCACAGTCGAGAAACCCCTTTCGGACTTCTATACTGCCTTAAAGGAAGGACCTGCTTCCTGCATTAAACTCGATGAGATTGCAGATGATTTTCGCATTCCGCTTGCATGTTTTCGGTTTGTTACCTGTTTACCATGGTCTAGACCATGAAAAACCGTACAATCACCTTCATCGAATGCAACAAGTAGCCACGACATTCCACCATCCAACCGTTACCAACGAACAAGTCTTGCTTAGGTTGTTTCCCTTCACTTTAGCTGATAAAGCTTCAGTTTGGCTCGCGGGCAAAGCGCCGCAACTCCTTGACACATGGGCCAAACTCGTACAAGCATTCATGATAAAGTTCTATACTCATAAGAAAACTACAGAGATGCTTCAGAAGATTCAATTCTTTCGCCAGCATCCCCAAGAATCCTTTACGGAAGCATGGAGCAGATTTACTGATCTGCTTCTCGAATGTCCCCATCATCAACTCGACACTGCTGTCTTAGTCCGTTCATTCTTTAATGGTCTCTCTGACCATCAAAACGAAACATTAGATATTATGAACGGCGGTTGTTTCATGGACAAAGGCGCTACTGAAGCATACACTTTTCTCGAGAAACAGGCTTCACGAAACACCCATTGGGGTAACATTGATTCTTCCAGATCTTCTAAAGACACTCCTACCAAAGTTACGCCTATGTTTGAGGTTAAACCCGATCCAGAATTAAAAACTCTGATCGAGTCCCTAACCAAAAAGGTCGATGCTCTTTCGGTTCAAGTAAATGATCAAAAACCCAAAGAAGTCATGGCTGCCAACACTTCCCCATGTCTTCTTTGCTTAAGTCCTAAGCACTCCGATTTTTATTTTCCTTTGGCATACGAGTGTCCTCCCCAACCATCTGAAGAGGCTTGTGCTTTCAACATCCCTAATGCACCTTGGTGACAACATCCGAATTTGGTTTGACATCCCCCTGCCCAACAACAAGCTCCTACGGGTTTCAACAACCCTCCTGTACAACCACCCACGAACTATAATTCCTACCGTCAAGGAAATCCTCCACAATTCCAGCAAGGGCAAAGTCAGTTTCCCAACAATGCCAATATAAGGTATCAAAACAACCGCAGCCTTGTCCCTGCCAATCAAGGTTATGGCTACCAAAATCAACCTGTAAACAATAACCGTGAACTTGTTCTTAATGCCCCACTGAGACAATCAACTGCCGATAAAACAGCTAAAATTTTTCTGACTTACATGAATCACCAATCTTAAATCCTACATCTATCCAACAGTCTCTTCAGCTATTAGCACATGATAAAAGTCAAAAGGGCATGTTTCCTGGCCAAGCAGTTCCTAACCCTAAGCCTACTAACACTGCCTTTGAACTCAACAATGCACCATGATCTAGTAATCCCAGGCAGGGTGAGGTGAATGCCATCAGCACTATTCGTTCTGGACAAACCATCGACAATCACATACGTATGCCAGACATTGAACCGACGAAAGCCGCGGCTGACGTCCTTCCAACTCTTACCTCGCAACCTATAGCGGACGAAGTTGTTTCTTCCAAATCTACATCCACGTCCCTAGGAAAAGACGCCACTGATCCATATGCACGATTCTGCCCGAAAGCTCCGTTCCCTGCCCGTTTGGCAAAGAACAAACCTAACAAACATTTTGATGAAATCCATAAAACCTTCAAAAATTTGACCATAAACCTACCTTTTCTAGATGCGCTTAAGCATTTGCCCAAGCATGCCAAGTTTTTGAAGGACATGTGCACCAACAAACGATGTACGAATGTTCCTCAACAAGCATTCCTCATTGAGCAGTTTCCCTCCATTACTACTACCAATGGTGTGGTTAAATACAAAGACCCAGGTCGACCAATTGTACTATGCACGTTGGGCGACAAGTATACCGCTACCACACTTTTAGACCTAGGCGCTAGTGTTTACCTACTTCCCTACTATTTATTTAAACAGTTAGGTCTTTATGAATTAAAACCTATCAACATGCTGCAACTCACAGATCGCTCTATCAAGTACCCAAAGGGCATCATAGAAAACGTCTTAGTCAAGGTCCAAGATTTGTATTACCCCATTGATTTTGTCATTCTAGATACCGAAGTTGCCTGTGACTCAATTCCATTCATTTTAGGACGTCCATTTCTTGCAACTGCTAACACTCCCATTATAACACCCTGTGTTTTATATACGTATTTTTCTATTTAATTAATTAATTTAATTGTTTATTTTAAAAATTCGTCGGATTGGACTCGGGATACGTGGGCTTGGTTTTGGGGCCGAAGTCGGTGTTGGGCTTGGGTTTCGACCCCCAAGTATATAAACACATTGTTCTAGAGAATAGGGTTTTGAAGATAATAAAATATAAAAAATGGAGGCAAAGAAAAAGAAGCCGGGTTTGTTTGGAGAGAGGTGGAGCACGACGATTCGGCTAGGAAATTTCGTCCGAGCTATTAGTTAAGGTGAGTAGCTATTTTGCTATTTCACCAACGATGGTTTTCTGTATTGATATCGCTTCATTATATCGTTGTGGTTGGACTTCGTGCCATTTGTTTTATTAAACCTTATTAAATTTCGGATTTGTGATTAAACCGCTGAACTTGGAAAAGAGGTCGGCTTGGGTTTCGTTTAAAACTCGGTTTGGTCGTGGTTTTTCAAACTCAACTTAAGCCGCTTCAAGCTTGAGAGCTTCGTCAATGGCGCATGAGCCCGGGCGCCCTGTCATGTTTTAGATACTGTTGTGGTTGTCGTTTTTGTAAACTTTTTGATTGTTGGTTGGCTGCCGATTGAGTAGTGTGTTGTGGTTGGATGAAATACGGTGGGAGGTTGTCAAGGTGCTGCCAAAGCTTTGAGGGAGGCTTTAATGGAGCCGAACGTTTTACTGTGTTACTGAAAGATGCAATTTTTTTGTAGTTCCAACTGTTTTGGTTGTGATTTTGAATGGTTGATGTATGTTGGTATGTTGGAATGTCGAATGGGGTCATTGGAAGCTCCCAAAACTCTTTAATGGCGGTTCAAATTTGGCTAGATCTAGTTTTGAGAAGATATATATTGAAGAAGTTGGGGTTTTCGGTTTTGTAAATATTGTATGGTTTTTCATTCTCGTCATTTTCGATTTGGTTGGGACGAGTGGGGATTAGTGGTGGTTGGTGGTGGCCGGATTTTTGGTGGAGGAGAGAAGCTAGAGAAGATGAACAGTAACTGTTCATCTTAGTTGGGCTTGGGCCTGGTTTTTGGTTTTTGGGCTATTTTGGTTTTGTTAGTTGGGCCAGTTTATTAAGTTTTTGTTTGGGCCCTTTTCCTATTAGTTGATAACTTGTTGTGGGCCGGTTTCCTCTTATTTTGTGGACCTGTTTAATTTAAAGTTTTTGGGCCTGTTTCTAATATTGCTTGGGGCCAGTCCATTGGACTTAAAATAGATCTAATTGGGTATTTGAATGTTTAGACTTTCGGGTTCTAAGGTTTGGGCTTGGCCAGTTGGGTCCGAACCGTTACCTTGGTCATGAGCCCATGACCCATGCACCATTGACCTTAGCCATGAACCCTGGCTATGACCTTGAACCTGTCGAACATGGAAACGACAGTTTGACTTTGACGATGACAGTTTGACTTTGACCAGAGTTGACTGTTGACCAGGGTTGACTTTGACCAGTTAACCCAATTTGACCTTTTAACTCGGATTATGATTTGGGTTATTAAGATAGGTCTAGGACTATTAGCATACTTGACTTTAGGCTAAGACCTTTATATATACGTGTGTATGTGTATTAACTACTATGTGATTTTGCAAGATTTTATGATATGCAACGTTATGACACTAAGACATCCCCTTCAAATTAATAACGCCAGAAAATCAAAAATACAGGAATCAAGATACTCATTCGTTATCTTAAATGATATATAAAATAAAGTTCAATAATGCATAAATAAATTTACCTCACTCTTTTTAGAACTCCACCACTCAAGTTTTGGATTTGAGTTTTATGACTGATGATGTCATATGTTAGGTGGACATTTATTGAATGTGCCATAAATGGCCCGTTAGGCGTTATATAGGGGTATTCATTGAATGTGCCATGAATGACCCGGTATTCATTGAATGTGTCATGAATGACCAGATTGTTTGGACTACCCTAGAGAGGAACTAAGGTATTAAGCCCATGGTTAGTTGTATTCCTTGAGTGTACGGGAATGTAGGGTTGGGTATTCCTTGAATGTGGCAGGAATGACCTAAGGTACATAGGTTGTGAAATATGTGTATAAGAAAAGTAATTGATTAATTAATAAGAGAAATTAAGTGGATTGTGCGAGTGTGTTTGGGTTTACTTTTGAATGCCTAATATAATATCTACAAAGGTTATATAGAAGTTCTAACTTTCTTTTGCAGGAGGGTAGGACTTAATAACATTTTGTGCAGGGACGCAGGTCCTACCCTTATACAGCAGTGGATATCGGTAAGTTTTAATTCAATGGTTTGGATATTAAAACGAGTTATTAGAATGAGTTAATATAATGGAAGTTTTGCTTGGGAAGAAACTATGCCGGTTGAAATGACGGAACTACCTGTCTTCCAAGCTGAGAATGGTTAAGTTATAGGAAGATATAATGTGATTGTTTGGATAATTAAAGTATGATAATGTTATATGTGATTAGTCTACTCATACCAGCAAATTCAATTTGCTGACCCATGTTTGCTTTGTTTTGGCAACGTGGGTGTGTTTTTGGGAACATAGGTGGAAGGCAGTGGAACCACGGCGCAGATTTGGATTCTCACTTTGGAGCGAGCACCGGGAGTTTAATTTATTAGGTCTGATCTTTTGGAAGGATGTAATAACGTAGGTTACATTTTTTTATGACATGAGAATACGATGTTGGAAATTGTTATTCTTAAAGTTTGTTTATGTTTGTATTGGGATGGAAGAAAGTTTTTAATAAAGTGATAGTTGAGGAATTTGGAGATTTTTGTGTTAAGTTGATCCTGTTGTGATGTGGGTTTTAGGTTTTGACATGTGTTGTATCCCCCGTCATAGCCTGGGTTTTTAGACAATTGAACCAAGTGATGTTTGAGATATTTATATTTCAAATATTCATTTTTTTTAATTGTTTAGAAAATCGGGCTGTGACACCCATCAATTGTCGAGATGGTTCAATGATAATGTCTTTCGGGAACCTTTCTGTAGAAGTCAATGTATTCAACTTAATGAAACAACTTCCCGATCCTGATATTAAAGGTGAGATTAGCCTGGTTGATAGTTTGGCACAGGATTATTTTGTAAACTCTTTTCCCCCAGACGAGGTACACCAATTTCTTTATTTTGATAATCTTGAGTTTGAAGATGACTCGTACATTAAGGATGTCCATGCATTATTAGAGTCAATACCACTATTTAACCCTACTACTGCGTTGCCAACTAATTCAGAAGACCCGGACTCGCTTTTTTCATTGAAAAGACGGCCCCTCATGAATCCTTGATCCCCACTCCTCCAACTCTGGATTTAAAACCTCTCCCTCAGATTTGAAGTACGTGCATCTCGATCCCGATGGTAGTCACCCTATAATAATTTCTTCTCACTTGACCACCGACAAAGAAGCATGTTTGATTCGTGTCATTCGTGAACACTGCTCCGCTATCGGATGGTCCTTAGATTATATCAAAGGAATATACCCTAGTGTATGCACGCATCACATACATCTGGATGATGGTTCAAAGACATTGCGAGAACCGCATCGTCGCCTTAACCCCGCTATGAAAGAGGTGGTGAGGGAGGAAGTTTTATGTTTACTTGATGTGGGTATCATATACCCTACCTTTGATAGTGACTGGGTTAGTCCTATCCACGTTGTTCCCAAAAAGTTTGGCACTCAAGTTGTACAAAATGAAAATGGTGAATGCATCTCCACTCACATTCCATTAAAATAGAGAATTTGCATTGACTATTGCAAACTTAATGCCATAAAACTTACAGATCACTTCCCTCATCCATTCATTGACCAGATGCTAGAACGTTTAGCCGGTCATGCTTACTACTATTTTCTTGATGGCTATTCCGGCTACTTCCAAATTGTCATCGATCCCGCCAATCAAGAAAATACAACTTTCACATGTCCCTTTGGAACCTTTGCATACAAACGAATGCCTTTTGGTCTTTGCAATGCCCCAGGCACTTTCTAACGCTGCATGCTTCACATTTTCAGTGACATGGTGGAACGTTATATGGAAGTCTTCATGGATGAATTTTTCATTTATGGAAATTCCTTTGACGATTGCCTATCCAACCTTTCTAAAGTGTTTACACATTGTGAAGAAAAACAATCTGGTACTTAATTGGGAGAAGTGTCATTTCATGGTTACCAAAGGACTTGTTCTAGGTCATATTGTTTCGAAAGACGGGATAGAGGTTGATAAAGCTAAAATTGTTAAAATTGTTTCGCTACCTTTCCCCTAAACATTTCATGATATCTGTGCCTTTTTAGGCCACATTGGGTTTTACAGGCGATTCATTCAGGATTTTTCTAAAGTTGCTCGACTCTTAACCAATATCATGCTTAAGGATGCGGTCTTCAACTTCAATTTCAATTGCAAACAAGCTTTTGAAACTCTAAAAACCGCCCTGACTACTGCTCCTATCATTCAACCCCCTGATTTGTCTCAACCATTTGAACTGATGTGTGACGCTAGCGACCTTGCTATTGGCACCGTACTAGGCCAACGACGTGATGACAAACCCATTGTCATTTACTACGCTAGTAAAACTCTTAATGACGCTCAACATAATTACACGACAACTGAGAAAGAGTTCCTAGCTGTTGTCTATGCTTTGGATAAGTTTCGCCCTTACCTGGTCGGATCATCCACCATCGTATATACTGACCATGCCGCACTTTGGTACCTACTCACGAAAAAGGACGCGAAACAGCGATTATTCCGCTGGATCCTTCTCTTGCAAGAATTTACCTTGGAAATCAAAGATAAGAAAGGAACCGAAAATGTGGTGGCCGACCATTTATCAAGGCTGGTTGGTGACATTGATTCTAACGCCATCTGCGATTTATTCCCAAACGAGCATTTGTACTCCATTTTCTCCTTTCCATGGTACGCGGATATCGTTAACTACCTAGTTCCTGAAGAAGTTCCTTCCTCTTGGTCACGTCCCGATCGTAAAAAGTTTGTATCCACTGTAAAATATTATTTCTGGGATGACTCCTACCTCTTTAAGTATTGTTCCGACCAACTCATTCGTCGCTGCATTCCCGGCTGGGAACACACCGACATGTTATCTTTTTGCCATGAACAATCTTGCGGTGGTCATTTCAGTGGAAAGAAAATTGTGGCCAAGGTTTTGCAATGTGGTTTTTACTGGCCTACCCTTTTTTGCGATGCACACGAACATTGCAAAGCTTGCATTCGTTGTCAGCACCTAGGTCGAATCACCCAACGCAATATGATGCCCTTAAATCCTATCTTAATTGTGGAAATTTTTTATGTTTGGGGCTTTAATTTTATGGGACCCTTCCCTATTTCTCAAAGTTTCTCTATATTCTAGTCTCTGTGGACTATGTGTCCAAATGGATTGAGGCACTTGCATGTCGCTCAAATGACCATAAGACTGTTGTGAAATTTGTAAAAGAAAACATTTTCTCTCATTTTGGTGTCCCCTAAGCTATCATCAGTGATGGGGTTACACATTTTTGTAATAAAATTTTTGGGTTTTTAATGAGGAAATATGGAGTCACTCACAAAGTTGCTACTCCATATCACCCACAGATGAGTGGCCAAGTGGAAGTCTCCAACAAAGAGATAAAGTCCATTCTAGATAAAGTTGTCAATCCATCAAGAAAAGACTAGTCTCTCCACTTATCGGATGCCTTGTAGGCATACCGAACATCATTTAAGACACCAATTGGGATGTCACCATACCGCATCATTTTTGGAAAACCTTGTCATTTAGCGGTTGAACTTGAGCATCGTGCCCTATGGGCCATCAAAAGCCTCAATTATAATATCAATGTGGCAGGCGAGAAGCGAAAACTGCAATTAAATGAGCTTGAGGAGATTCGGAGTGATGCTTATGATCTCTCAAAATCCTACAAAGCTAAAATGAAAAGAGTGCACGACAACCACATTTTGCGTAAAGATTTCAAAATTGGCCAAAAAGTTTTACTTTACAACTCCAGATTACATATTTTTCCTGATAAATTGAAAACACGATGGTCTGGTCCTTTCATTGTGTCAGATGTGACCCATTTTGGGGCAATCTCCTTGCTTAATCCACAAGATAACAGCGAATTTCAATTAAATGGCTAATGCCTCAAACATTACCACGAGTTACGATCTCTAACTATTGAATAGACTCTTCTCCAAGATCCGGTCTACATAGACTAGATGTTTCGTTTGGCGTACTCAATCTTGTTTCTGTAGAGGGTATGCCATTTTGGTAGCCAGGCCATCTTCTATTTTATGATCTCAAAAGTTCTTTGAAGTGTGTGGTTGCAAGCGCCGGAACTGTAGTCCACAAAAACTCTATTTCAGAACTGAGTATAAATGTCTTCTGTAATGCGAGCAAACGTTCCTACTGGTAAACGATGGGTACCAAAAATTTCACCTCCTTCCTTCTCTTCCCTTTTCTACTCTCTGCCTTGCGAACTTCAGCTAATCATTTGGTGTAAGTCTCACTCATCACGAATAGGTAATGGTCGTAGTACTTTTGCTTATAAATGATGTAAGCGAAGGTTGGGGTGGTGTATGCATTGTCAAACACCTTTCTATCCAGGTCTTAACTTCCTATCCAATACTAGCCGGTATAAGGTATACTTTTGTCTGACACCAGTGATGCAGGATAATCTTCGTTGCCGTACCGTTTCTCCCATAGGTTAGGAATCGTCTTGAGGATCTAACGTTAAAAGACTCGAATCATCTTGAGGATCTGACGTTAAAAGACTCACCTTGTAGATATGTATATATTGTTGTCTTTTAAAATTCACCTTGCATTAAGCTGTGCATGTCGAGATTCATGTTCATCCTCAGATGTTGCCTACTTGGAACACCTAGAATTGGTTACTTTGAGTTCCCTTTGGGGCGGTTTGAGGATAGTCGTATGTAATAAGGGCAATATTATTAGACCGTAGCGCGCATGGTCCAGGATGGTACCGTCCTACTCCTAGACCCATAATACATAAAGGTAAAGCCACAGTTTGGCTGGATTGGGTTCACTCCAGAGCCAACATGATAGTTGCCTATGAATTTAGATGGTGACTCTTCTGGACATCCAGTGTTGTTCACATTAATCTCCCTTGTATAGAAATAAAAACTTTGTTTATAAATAAAACATCCCTCCTTATTTTCAAAAATTCTTGTAGCCTTTGAAAATGACTCATATAATTTGATGGCATTTTTCATGCCGATCATTTCGATAGCTCATTTATCCAATTTGGCGTCCGAACGAGTCGTGTGTGAGCGTTTAGTTTTTTTAGGCTTAAATTGGGCTTTAGGCTTGATTTGGGCTTGGAAAAAATTTTGGGGCCAACCAAATCTCGTTATTCTAGGCCCACTTAAAACCGAGACACCCATCCCACGTGTCATCATTTCACTTTTTGTCTTCCCCAAAATCCGGATCTAAATTCCCTCCCGTATCAGTCTTGCACGAGACAGCCCCAAGCTAAATTTGAGTCTCGCGCGCGACCACCACAGCTTAGAAACGAATTCCCTTCTGTCAGCAGCTCCCAATTCTTCCCCTCATCTCAAATCAATACCCATCCTTTTCCTACGATCACCAATGGCCGGAAACAAGCGAAGTTTGGTGGAGAAAAATTTTGGATCACTATTTGAAAATAGGATGTTTGCTCCATTTTTTGATACGGAAATACACTCTAGAGGATGGGAGTATTTGTTATATGCCAATGGCGGGGTATATTCAACAGATTTAGTGTTGAAATTTTACAACAATGGGAGCTTTAATGGCGACCATTTTTGGGTCACCATCGACGACGTGCGCCGCCAAGTCACACCCACTTTGATCTTGAATGTAACGGGCATACCTGTGGTCGACCACGTGCTAACTCAGCAGTAGTCCATGTATCCACGGACTTACGACCTAATGCTCGACATGCTAATCGAGGGCGAGTATAATATGGATGGGAAATGCGCGTATCAGCGTTCTATGCGGCGGAATTAGCTTGTCGTGACTCAATGGCTTGGACAGAATGTCATTGGCACCTCGAAGCCATCTAACATTAACAAGACATTTCTGCACTTACTCTGGATCCTCCAGGAGCGAAAGGGTAACTTCTGCATAGTCACCTTTCTTTTTGATATCATTACGCATGCCACACTCAGGACAGCCCCTCTTGCCGTTCTTGTAACGCAACTTATGATTAATTTGGGTTTCCTGTCTGCCACCCCGTTAGTCCCTATGCTACCATATGAGAATATGCATGTTTTCAAGAAATGCATACTGTCACCATGGGAACCCACAACACCAATGGCAGCTGAACACGCTAACGTGGGTCCAACTCACCCAACCTTCTTTGATGAGGCTGTTATGAGCAAGATGAGTCATCCTATGGATGCTTACGCGCTATGAATAATGGCATGAGAGACATGTATACTCGCCAAGTATCGATGAAACATACCATGTGCGAGTTCAGGAAGGATATGACCACCCACCACGAGTCGCTGACAGACAGCATGGGCGAATTTTAGCAAGAAATGCGAACTTCCATGAATGCATTTCAGGATCATATGACTACTCGCCAGAACCAGTTCTAGCAAATGCTCATGGCAAACCAAAGATCGGCTTCAAGCTCGGTGATGGATACTCTAGGTGATATCCGGAGCGCTTAGCCTCCATAGAAGCTTCGTCTTGCGACGCCGTAAACTCCCCGGTTCTTCTTCTCGCAGCCCCGAGGATTCTCGAGAGACGCTTTTATTTTCTCGGTCTTGTATATTATTTATGTCGGATATTTTATTTACGTGTTTACATTTTACTTTTCCAACCTAGGATGTCTGTTATTTCCTACATTTTCCAAAACTTCTGCCTTGTCAAATATTATATTAGTTATTATATATCTCCAATATTATATTATATATAGGTAGAAACATATATAATAATATTAGTAATAATATATATATATATTGGACGTCACACTTAACGACGAATTTTACCGTCTACTAACGTTTTGCAAAACGGTCATGAAAACGCACCAAAAACGGTCATGAAAACAGTCAGAAAACAGCTCCATTTTCTTTCTATATATAGAAAGTTCACCACATCTGTCACACCCCGAATTTCGACAGAATTCGGAAAAACATTATTTGTCCCCGACTCTTCGATCTCCGAGGTGTGACGCACTCTCAACTCCCAAAAACCCATAAACAGTTTAAATATGCGGATAATAAAAACCAATAAAAATTTTAACTTAAACAACAGTCATCTTCATTACAAAAACAATTTACAAAAGAAAATGCAAATAACCTTATCTCAACTGAAAATCTATATCACCTCAAAGGAAAACAAGGCCTATCTTGAAATGCAACGCTAACGCAAACCACAAGCAGCAGCCAACCTTCTTCAACACTAAACCTGTCAAAACTTATCAACTATGTTCATTGAATGAACACACCCGATAAGCAAACATGCAAATCGGGTCAGCATTATAAAAATGCTGGTGTGAGTAGCTCTAAAAACAACATATACTTATACAAATATATACATACTCCATACGGCAGTTAGTTCCTCCACCGAGGCGCCGTAACTTTCAACAACTAATACCAGATCCTTAAGTACAATAATCTAGGCAGGTAGTTCCTCCACCGAGAGGCATTAACTTCCCACTAACCACACAACAACCTATCACGCATAATAAATAAGGCGGTAGTTCCTCCATCGAGGCTTTTAGGTTCTAACTAAACAAAACCAACCAAGCATATTATATCATCTATCTAGAGATATATCATTTACTAACATATTACCATAATTAGATTATTTCAGCTTTCTTTATGTCCCTAAAATTACGTCAGATCTATGTCTTACCTAGTTTCCCTGCTACCACAATCGCTACCCAACAACATGTACATCCACATGCTTCCCTTTACATAATGAGCCACTCCGCGCGTAACTACCCGGAGCGGGATGCCGCGACACCGTAAATCCTCACACGGAAGCCAAATCTATGTAAGCACCGCCACTATTCGGCATAAAATATTATGATCATCGCTCTATTTTGCTTAACGGAATAATCAAGCCACTATTCGGTTACGCGCCAGGGGCCATTCAAATTTTAACTGAACGCCGGAAGGGGCACCGGCGCCATTCAGATTAACTGAAACGCCAGAGGGCCAATCACATGAGTTGTGGTAGTCAGGTTCTAGGATTTTCGTTACGTAATTTATTCAGGTGTTATACATTAATGACTCATAATCATATCTACTATATCACGTGCAGGTCAATTGCCTTATTGCACTATGCCACAATATATAGAAATATCTCAATTATATCTCATAGTCACTTTCATTCTTTCACGTGCCAATATATTATTGCACTACGCCACAATCCCGTGGGCAAATATTCACCGATACTATATTAGCATCTCACATATAAAATAATGGAGTGTATATACATTTCTCCAAGATATTGCATTAATATAACTATCCCAGCATATTATATCATGTCACAATGCTTCAACGTATCGCATACATCTTTATTATAACGTATTAGGAATATAATGTCTCCTAACACCTCAATATCGTCACGTGTCAAAAATACGCAACATCAATGTCAAATCTTTCTTAGATAATGACAACCAAATATATACTAGCTTCCACAGCATTTTATTACTATATGTGTCCATATAATATACACATAAAACGTAGCACAAATAAACAGTCCACAGTCCACAATCAAAGTCCAATATATATATGCTTTACACACTACTCACGTCAAATCTAAATTAGATAATGACAAACCAAGTTATACAATCTCAACAATATTTTATTACTATATTTATCCATATAATCAAATATGTGAAAAATTGGAAAAGTCAACATTCCCAGTCAACGATCAATAGTCAAAGTCAACGGTCAAAGTCAACGGTCAAAGGTCAACACATCATGGTCAAGGTGAAACTCAACATGTCATAGTCAAAGTCAAACTGTCCTGGTCAAAGTCAAACTGTCCTGGTCAAAGTCAACAGGTCCTGGTCAAAGTCAACAGGTTCTGGTCAAAGTCAATTCATCATTGTCAAAGTCAAACTGTCGTTTCCGTGTTCGACAGGTTCAGAGTCGTAGCCATGGTTCATGGCTAAGGTCAATGTGCATGGCTCATGGGCTCATGACCAAGGTCATGGTTCGGACCCAACTGGCCAAGCCCAAACCTTAGACCCCGAAAGTCTAAACATTGAAAGACACCAATAGATCTATTTTAAGTCCAATGGACTGGCCCCAAGCAATATTAGAAACGGCCCAAAAACGTTAAGTGGTTCGGTCCAAAAATACAAATGAAACGGGCCCATAGACTAATATTAGAACTGGTCCCAAAACTTAAGTTAAACTGGGCCCAAACTAAACTTAATTAAACCGGTCCAAAGATTTCAAAACAAATAGAAAAGGGCCCAACCACTATTGAAATTTCGCCTAAAGAACTAATCTAAACCGGTCCAAAACTTAGTGGAACCGGTCCCACCCAACAACTTAAAACAAATTGGGCCCAACCAAAACAAAACCCATTGGCTTTGGCCCAAGCACAAGCCCAATCATCTAAACCGGCCCAAGCCCACACCAAATCAATTGTTCATCTTCTCCCTCCACCAACCCCCAAAAACCGACCACCACCATTCTAATCGACCACCCAAACAAACCAATCGGTTTTAACCCTTGCAAAACCCCTATAACATTAACAAAAGCTAAAACCTCAAATCCTAAAATTTAAACTTCACCAAACTAGATCCGAAATCAATCCCGGCCGCCATTAATGGCTTCCACCACCTTTCAATAGCACCATTAGCATCCCCACACCCACACGACACTACCCCCATCAATCAATCAATACAAAACACAACAATCACAGTCCTCATACTTTTATCGGCAATTTCGGCCCATCGGGCGATTTAAACCGCCATTAACGCCATTGTTGAACCGTGAAAGCTTCACACCACCCCCCCAAGCTCTCCACGGCACCACACACGACCCCATCATCATCAAACCCAAACCAACTAAAACCAACCCAAGAACGAAACCAAACCGTTCACAACAACGAAATCCCAAAACCCCAATCCCTCAAGATCCAAGATGCGCCATTCTCAAGGCGTCCTTGAAGTTTCAAGCAACGCCCAAACTCCCCACTACCACCGACAGTTCAACATACATCCACAACCCATTAAACTATAACATCACAAGATATAACAAAAAAGCGAGTTTAAACAAGACCATCGGGACGATTTGTCCTCGTGGCTTGGCGACGCCATTGGACGTCTGTCGAGATTCAACAGTTTAATAAAAATCCGATATTGAACGAGTTTATTAAATACAACACGCTGGCGCCGAATAAAACAGGATAATGAACGGATCAATCAGCAGAAATCTTAGGCAGTATACCCCGATATACGTAAACTAAAAATCCGGTGAAATAGCAAAATAGCTACTCACCTGTCTGAACAGCTCGACCAATTCCTCCGAAGTCCGATCGTCAATTACCCACCTCTCCAAAGAAACCAGACTTCTCTCTCTCGCCTCCATTTTTAATATTTTATTCTTTCTCTGAACCCTATTTTCTAGAAAAATGTGTTTATATACTTGGGTCCGAAACCCAAGCCCAACACCGACTCGGGCCAAAAAACCAGGCCCACGTATCCCGAGTCCAATCCGACGAATTTTTAAATAAATAATTAATTTAATTAATTAATAAATAGATAAAAACGTATTTTAAAAATACGGGCGTTACAACATCCTTCATATTTACTCTTTTCATCTTCTTCCCTCTACACTTCTTCTTTAATTGTACTATCGTTTATTTAGTTTTCACCAAATTTCAAGCTTTATGGATGCACTAGAAAAGTTTTCATCAAACTTCTTCTTTAATTGTACTATTGTTAATGTGGCATATAGTCTTATCTAAAATTTAGGTTTGTATTTTATTCCCCATGTCACTATGGTGTGTTTTCACATCTCTGTACGTTGTTACATCTTATTGTGATATTATATTTACATCTTCCTTGTCCTTCTACTTACGCTAAAAAAAAAAAGGCATTCCTTGTAGTCACATGCCCTATTATTCCCATCCACACTTGATAGAACTATTTTAGAAGATACACGTGGTCTAACTACCCTGTGACACCTCGATCCGTATTTTCTGCATCTTCATATTGGTGCCTATTTATAGCAAAACTAGACACCTCTCAAATTCAGTCTTCCCTTTTTCACTAAATTATCTTCACCACTCCATTTCTTCCATCTTTAATGGCCCTCACTCAAATTTTCGTGCCCGAGCAAAATTTTATAGAAAATTTCCAGAGTGGTCTATTTCACCCATATTTTGATACTTAAATATAACGTCGAGGATGGTTCCCTCTATTACACCATAACAAGGCACTATATTCTAGAGAATTGGTCCTGCTATTCTATAAACACGATTATTTCCAAAACGGGCAATTCTTTGTCCGTGCAAACGGATATGATGCGAGCGCGAATTGACTCTGGATATCATCTCTGAGGTCCTTCAAATTCCCATAACGAACCCGGGGGTACACCTTCAGGATTCGCCATTCGACAATATAAGGCATCTGATGTTTGCAACTATCATTCACGGCGAATACAACCGAAAGAACCGCATTGTTTATCAGCAATCCTTGCAAAGAAACCAATTATATGTGATCCAATGGCTAGCTCATAATGCATTGGGCACATCTAAGACTTCCGATATAACAAAACCCTCCTCCATCTACTCTGGGTACTGCAGACTAAATGCAATGATTTTTGCATGATTCAATTTCTCTGGACCGCAATCGCACGTGCCATGAAAAAGTCAGCTCCTTTACTAAATCATGGTGCGTTGGGGTTTTCCTATTACTTCTCCTACTACGTACCACAGAACAGCTAATATTCTCACCATTCACTATGTCTGCATGAACGGTTTCTAGACTCTTGACGTTGCAAAAAACCATGCCGGTGTAGAAACCGGCGAAGCTTGTTCCGCTGTCAACATCTTCACTGAAAATTCAATACACAACGTATTTAATCCTATGGAAGGCCTTCGTTTAATTCACCAAGGACTAATGACATTATACAAACGTCGGAACATTATCATTACTAGTCTTCTTGAATTTCATGACCTGCGGACAATACAAGAAGAGGAACAAGCACAATTCTTGCACAGCCACAACCAGTTCTTGGCAAATCACACTCTCATAATGGAGAACCAAGCTGAGATTTCCCAGACACAGAGCGCCCTGTTGCAATGGGCTGTTGCACGGATTGACTGCATCGAGAATCTTATAAATGGATTTCTTTCACCAAAGGATCCTCGCCATTACTTGGGCCCATGACACAAATTAGATTTTGCAAATTTATGTTCTTTGTCATTTTCTTTTTAGTTTTTAATATAGTGCAATTTTCCTATGGTAATAAATGTAATTTGTTTTTACTTAGTCATTCCCACCGTATTCTAATTTTGGTTTATCTTTGTCTACAGGTGGTATCTTTCTTCACACATCTTCTACAATGGCATCTCCAAAGATTATTCCAGAGCAATCTTTCCATGCTTTGTTGAATTCTCCTGCATATGGACATCTTTTCAGAGACTTCATCACATAAGTTGATTGGAACTCCTTCATTCTACACCCTGAGCAAACATACTCTCCAGGTTTGGCAACTTATTTTTATAATCATATGGAGGATCCACCTGCTGTACATGGTTTCGTGTTGAACGGATTTGCAATCCGTATTGGTAACACCAGACACCTCTTTTACCAGCCAGCAGTTGCTATGGCTTTGGACCTTCCTTATATTCAGCCAGACACCCCCATTCAATACATCATACAAAACAACTTTAATGACTATTCTTGGGAAGATTTCGACGCCTGTTATGGCAATGGCCTCGCTCTAGTCATTGAACGTGCAGAAACTGGCCGATGGCCAGACAACACTATTCCACTAGTCAGTATGACCATGAATGTCGGGACTGCCATATTGTTTATCCTTCTAAGCATCATGGGGGATTGGCATTTCTCCACTGCCTCTGAATCAGCTTGTAAGACCTTCCATGCTCTGGCCCAGCAACATACCGCTTTCGACATCACAAACCTAGTCATTGAGAACCTTAAACGGGCTTGTTTTTTTCGGCAGCACTATATCACTTTTCCAGTTATAGCATGCAGGTTAATGAAGATGTACTTCCCACAGTTTCCGGCCACTTTTCATGACTGGGTACGGGTAGACTCTATGTGTCCAACAAACAAGATAATTCGTTATTTGCGATTTCGGGTATGGCGGCGCCCTTCAAGGTATCTAAGGAAAGTTCGTTGTTTCCCTAATAACGATGACATGATAGCTCATCTGGACACTTCTAGAAAGAGGAAGTGGAGCAAATTCTGGAAGACTATGATAAATTGGCATGACGCAAAGGAATGACATTTCAATAAAGATGAAGCGAGAATGGACCTGCCCCCAATTCATAATTGGGGCAATGTGAGTTGATGTACATATTTGTTTTACGTTTTGATGTGAAAAATAAATAACCTAACAGTGTGCTTTCACTTTTGTGTTGTATAATATATATTGTGTTACCATAATTTTCTGTGGAAGATGTCAGCTATATTTTTGCTCAAAGCCTCTCAGGTATATTCTTTCTTCCTCTTGACACTTTTAGGACACAGTGTCCGACTGTTTGGGGTTGGTAAAAACCTTTCGCAAAAATTAAGCATTCATAGTTGTATATAGTTTTATTTTATGTCTAAATAAGTGTATTTAGTGACAAAGTCTCGTTTCCTTTTCTGTGATGAAAAATATTTAGAAATCTCACCCTAGCATCAGAATTAGGACTTGTTCTTAGAAACTTAAGTTAATACATATGCAATAGTTTTTACATCTTTTCATGAACATTCATGTACTGACTTTCATTAAATGTATATAGCCGTAAATTTCTGGGACCCACGGTTAGACAACTTAATTTCCATATTCTGTGAGAATCTAACTAAATAGCCTCAAAATGTGTGATATGTGAGTAATTACTCAGAGGAGTAGTTTTTCCGAATAGAGAAGTTCACACGTCTACTTACTTGATCACTACCCGAATCCTATGCGAGAATTTAGGCTTTCTTTGGATCGATATAGCCAAAAATTCACACCTATAAAAATAATTACCGCTAATCACTCCACTGAACCTTTCATTAATTCTTTCTATTTCACCAAAAAATTCATTACCCATCTATTAACCACAAATAAATAAGCCCACCTAGATGATAAGTATGACAAATAGGATGAAGTGCAGAAAAATGAAGAGAAAAACTTGTCACAAATCAAAATCAGTTACCTGCTTCAAAAGAAAAGAAAAATAAGAATAGAAAAATGTTTCCAAAAATCAAAAGAAATATCAACGTTAGAATTTCCCCCAAAATCAAAAGGGAATACAAAAGCTTAAAAAAGCCAAGTATGGAAACTCATGTTAGAAGCAGGAAAGAAAATAAGGATTTCTCTAGTATAAATATCTCGAAGACCTTATTCTCTTATACTTATTATTATTTTTTTTTAATTTTCCATTCCATTTTCTTCTACACTACCACCTAATCCCCATAAAACCTAATAAAGACATTTATCTCAATTAGGAGTAGGGTGGTATGATAATAAGTAGTAGGTGTGAATTCTCGACCTCGGCTAGCTCCTCTAACTGTCATTGAGTATGTGAGGAAACGTGTGCCCACTACACACTGGAGTTAACAAAACTTGAGTGGAAAAATAAGAGAGAAATCGTATTTCGACACATACCTGTGAGAACCTACTTAAGGACACTATCCAAAGGATCCAGAAACAGCCATGCTCGTACATTTCATTGTAAAAGATCATTGCATGCATGCTCATATGTAGATATTTTGATTATTGTATGTATATTAACTTGAATTTTGAAAGAATTAGTCCTTGTTTTCCCCCCGCTAGTGAGATGTATAGATATATGAGATTAATTAAGGAAACATGCCTTTGTTACTGAGTCGTTGTAGTAAAATGAAGTTTGTGAGTATCTTCTCTGGAAAACTCTCACGAGGTTATAACTCGTCCACTAGGGAATTCCTAGTGGTTTAAGGCCTTGTTGCATACGGTAAATGCAACCGCACTCTATGAAATAAGACTAAGTTTAGGACAACAACTTTTTGGCCACTTATCATTTTAATGTCTCTTCTTTGCTTGAGGACAAGCAAAGTGCTATTTGGGGGTGGTGTGATAAGCACCCAAAACTGTAATACTAAACCCCGTAAAGACATAGTGTTTTGGTTATTTATGTGTTTAATAATTACGAAATAATGATATTTTCGTACTTTTGCAGGTTTCCGCAGTTAACGTGAATATGATATTAAAACATGCATCATAGTGATAGGGTTATATACTAAAAGCATTACTTTTGTATTAACTCTAATTCTTTATATTTTGAATGAGAATCATATTGGCAAATGTTATGCATATTATATATGTTATTAGTTATATGCATGCGTCTAATACTTTATGTTGTAGATGATATGGTGTGTGGTGACACACAGAAGATCATATCATCAGCACCTTATAAACTATAAGTAAACGTTCACAACCTAGATGGAATTGGACAAACCATTGGTACGGTTGTAGTATAATCTGGTATTAGTCTATCTTGACTACAGGATTACACTAGTACACTTTGTGTGTATTGAACAGGACCAAGTGAGATTGTTTCTCTTTATACTGACTATATAAGAGAACAAACACCTCTGTTATTATGGATGCTTGTCCTCTTAATCCGGATATAATAACGGGCACTTACGTGCATTGTACATTACTTTAAATCATCAATGAGTGAGATTCATTTGTGAATCAACAAGCTCGATGGATTGGGTAATGACATTGTATGTAAGGTGTGCTGTTGATTATAGAAGGAATCCATGACCTGCAAGAAGTCGGGTTGATGATGTCCCCTTGAGGAGCTCATAAGGATTGTCATGTAAACCCTGCAGGTGGATTTAATCCGACATGACAATGAGGTTGAGTGGTATTACTCAAGAAAATAATAAGTTGATTAATGTAGTTGTTAGTAACTTGACTTAATCAACAGGCATTCGATATCTTAAACACGGGGAGATCAACAAGCATATAATATAGAGTCCATAAACATAACACATAATTTAGGATTAGGGTGGTAGTGCAACAATGGCATTTAGTGGAATAAGCCATTTGTTGATGGACTTGGGCCGTGTGTTCTGGGCGAACATGGGAAGCCCAAGCCCGTCAGGAGGCCCAACCCTAATTTCTCCTCATGGTCCCTATTGTAGCCTATAAATAGAAACCCTCTTTCTCTGGCAGTTTTTCACAAGAGAGAAACCAAGGTTTTTGTCAAGAAAAGTAGATCTAAAAATCGGTTCCAATCTTTGTGAGTGAAAGAGAGACCAAGGGAGAAAGTAGGGGTTGGTAGATCGTTGCCCACACAACGTCCACTCTAAGATAGGAATACAACAGAAGATCAAGAGGTTGCTGATTTAGTAGAATTCGGATTCTCAAAGATATCAAGGAGCTGATCTAAAGGTATGAATATCTAACCCAAACCGCGAGAACCCCTTATTTCGCTGTGCGTCGGTGTTCGCGGTTTGTAGTGTAAATCATTCGGTGAAACCAGAACGGTTCCTTCACATAGTACAGGAATCCTGTGCATATTTGAAGTCTTCACACTCATCCCAGTGAAGCCCAAGAAAGGCTGACTAGAGCCGAAGTTTCCAAAGGGACAAAACCAGTGCAGAACGGGTCCACATGTAAAGAAGCACCAAACTTCCGAAGCTCACATCTTTCAAACCTGGACGCCGACTTCAGCTAGTGAACTGTCAGAGCAACCAGGGTGACGAACTCTACATAAAGACAGAAAGTTGTAAAAACGCTAAAATCGGCGCCGCCACTGGACACACCACGTGGACCCACTCTGCGGGCCCAAAAGGCATGACGAGTCAGCATAGGCAGGTGGCAAGTGATGGTCACAATTTTGTGCCACCTCGCAAAAGGAAAAGGACGAATCAATTCAAAGTTTGTATTGATTTGGCAAAATGACAAAACAAAATCAATACATAATAGGACAAAACTTTACAAAGTTTTGAGGTTATCAAATTGAATGGAAACAAAACATTTAATGAGGGGCTTCACGTGAAGGGGTTGGAGGCTATATATGTGAGAAGGGGTCTTCAGCTTATTAGTTTTAGTTTTAGCCTATAGTTTTTGCTATTTCATTCCAGTACGTAGCTTTCCTTTCCAGTAGCCTTCATACCAGCTTCAGTACTGTAAGTCCTTTTACTTAATAAAAGTCATTTTTTTCAAGTTTAATTCTTGTTATGTATTTACTTATTTATTATATACAGCAAATTCAATTAATTATCCAATGACCATGAGCTAAACCCTCAAGGGAGGGTTAATGATGCTCGTGTGAGGATTCGGATTGACACTTTAATGTTCTAGAATCACTACTTAGGAATTAGGTGTAGATTATACATCCGGTCCCAAAATGATTGAGACTGTCCAAGTTTGGAGTGCTAATGCTCCAGAACAGTCTTGCAAGAGACCCAAAATGTCTCTCGCGCGACTCTATGGTGTCAGATAGCCCTCTGATTTGTCCAGCTGATATAGAATCGAACCAGGAGATGAAATGATATTCTAGAGATGGAATATTGGTTCAACTCCTTATGCTAGTAAGATGAGCCCAGAGATGCGTGCATCTTACTAGGGATCGATACTCGACGCCGTCTCGGGTTTGTCTATGAACTCGAGATGGATTAAAGTTGTAGTGATATGGTACTCAAACTGTTGAAACTGATTTTGGCATGAGTACGGTTAACCCTTTTCCTATTTCTCTATCCCTGTTTATTTTACGTCAAAATCATCGTTATTAATTTATGTTACTTGCATTACCATTAATTTACTTAAACCAACTAAATAACCTAACATCCTACTCACTAAAAGCTGTAAATCCAGTTTTGAACCTTGTCGAGCCCTAACGTATGGACGATCCCTTGGTCGACCTATCCTACAAACCCACGTGAGTAAGGTAACTTGACTAAACGGACGACTAACGAACTTTGGACTTTGGACTGCGAACTTCGGACTAAATGACTTAAAGGACAATAAACCTGAAATTAACGTTTATCAATGTTCTCCTCTCTTATTTTCGGATTGGGTTCTCACTTCTCAAACCATCTCAAGTCAAGTTGGTGATGAAGCAATAATGCAACATGATAGATATCCTTTTGCATATGTAAAAACTTGTTCTCACAGACACTCGAGAATATTTATTCAAACACCTCGCTCACGTGCACGTTGCAATTTATTTCGAGCAGGGGTTTCGTTCCAAACCAAAAGGCTAGAACTCTAGTTAACAACCAAATGAAGATTTCTCGTTAAGGAAATTATGTGAGCAGGATTTTACCAATATTATTTAAACCACTTTCCTAGGTGACTTAATATGCAAGTTACTAAAAATTAACAAGAGAAATGGAGAGAAAGATAGGTGGAGATTTTTAGCTCATGTGTAAAAATCAAAAGATTAGGAGATAGTTATGAGAAATATGAAAAGAAAAGAAAATTCTAGTTATTACTTAGAAAAGATTTTAATTAACTACATAGATTGAAAACATATTACAAGCTTAGCTTAACAAAACCAAAAGTTACAAACATGGAAACTTTCTACACCAGACTAAAACTGGCTCATGGAGCAAAAGTTATTTCCTGCTAATGAAGCCTCCTTTTTATAGCTTCCATTTTCTTTGCATCCATATTAATTTCTACCATCCAACCACATCCTTAAATGAGAAATCTTGATTTTTTTCTAATCAAGACATTAAGCCACCTAATCAAGTAGCCAATTAGGACTTTTGTGCCAAAATCAAATAAATTTGTTTGCCACCTAATCATGCCACCAATTAGGACTTTTGTGCCAAAGTTATGCACAAAAGTCTTTCATGGTTTTAATGCAGCTTGATTTGTGTGGAAACTTGATGTGTAAGCTTGATCACCAAATTATGTGGGTCCGAACAATGGGTCCCTCATGCTTCGACCAATGGCGGTCCAAAATTTGACTTTTTACAAAGTCCCGCCTAGCGGTAAAATTTGTAATAGGTATGAATTTTTGGCTATGTCGATCCAAAGAAGGCCTAAATTCTCGCCTAGGATTCAGATAGTGATCAAGTAAGTAGACACGTGATTTTCTCTACTCGGAAAAACTACCCCTCTATGTCATCACTCATGTATCACACATATCGAGGCTTTTTGGTTAAATTCTTGCAGGATTTGGAATTTAAGTAGGCTAACCGTGGGTTCCAAAAATTTACTGCTATGTACAATCAGTGACACTCAGTACATGAATGATTATGAAAAGATGTAAAAACTATTGTGTACGTATTAACATAAATTTTTAAGAACAATTTCTCATCCTAGTGTTAAGGTGCGATTTCTAGACAATTTTCATCACAGAAAAGGAAACATGACTTTGTCACTTAGTACATTTATTTAAGAAGAAAATAAAACTATATACAACCTAAAAATGCCTAATTTTTGCTACAGATTCTAACCACCCCCAAACATAATGATGTTTAGTCCTCAAAGTATCAAGGGATGAAGAAAGAAATTACCTGAGAACCTTGAGCAAAAATAGTGCTGGACATCTGCAATAGAAAGTTATTCTAACATAATATATTGTATGTAAATTAAAAGAAAGATGAAAATCGCACACTAAGCAAAGAAAACAGACAACATACAAATAGAGCACACCAAATACATACATATACAGCTCAACATATAAATTCAGGGCGCATCCAATCTAGGATCATCACGTGTGAAGTGCCACTATTTAGCATCACACTAGTTGATAATGGCTTGCCATAGTTTGCTCCATTTTGTAGCTCCAGATTCGTTCAAATGTGTTGTTGTCTGAACACTTGTACGTGGTATGCATGTGAAAGGGAGTAGTATTCAAAGTGGGACTTTTAACTTCAGATTCCCAAGACGAAGAACAAGTTGTGCAACAATATTAGAAAATACGGAGGAAGGTGTCACAATGAAGTTGGACCAACACGTATTTTCTACGTTGGATCTCAGAAAATAGGTCGTTTAATGTCAGATCCCTAAGACGGTGATCGAGACTTTGTAAAGATGTAGAACATATGGAGGAAGGTTTCACAGGGTAATTAGACCAACACATATATTCTGAAAAGATGTAGAGAACCCCGAAAATGGAAGTTTTGGAAAGTTAAAGGAGCAGCGCTCTACTGAAATAGTGGCGTGCTCAACTTGAGGGTTGAGGATTTTTTTTTATTATTATTTTTTATTTTTTTGATTTTTAAGGATGTTATTTGATTTTTTTTTTTTTTTTAGGATTAGAGAAAAATACAACTAATTTACACAAGAATATATACATTGATAATGTCTCAAAATAATTCGTACCTCGTACAAATTATTGAGGAATTATTACACATATCACACATATGTACAACAAGAGAAAACGAAAGAAAATTACATAGATCTAGAGTTCATTAACTAGAACGTGACGCAAAAGTAACAACATGACACAAATAACTAGTATCAACATGAGGATCATTTTTGCATCTTTAACATCTTGTGTATACATCCACTCCAATGGATCCATGAAATCTAACTGGTAATGTGAATTGAGATTAGGAGGAAGAATTGATGGTGGAAAATCCAAATTTATAGGAGGGAAGAGAGAGCCGTTGGACATGACCGTTATTAGTCCTTTAAAATTCGACCGTTAAGATACGACCTTTGAGATGACATTGGTGACGTCTGTTAGCTGACGGACGTTAGTCATCATTTTTTTTTAGTCTGTACAAGGGAAGATTAATGTGTTACCATCCTTGTTATGCTAATGAACTCTTTTTCAATCGAGATGATCCTAAGCAACTTTCATGTCAGCTCATAAACAAACCCAATCTAGCCAGACTGTGGCCTCACCTTTATGTTTTGGGGGATTTACTGCTCAGGACATTACCGTCCTGGACCTTGCGAGGAGCACGGTGGACTAAGCTACCCTTATTACATATGGCATATCCTTAAACTACCTCTAGAAGAATGGAGATTGCATACTTCCAGGGGTTGGTCTAGGTGGAATCCATTGCCCATGTTCCTAGTAGGTAACATATGATGGCCTACAAGAAATCTTTTTGTGCGCAGCAATAGCGCAAAGGTGAATTGTAAAAGACACGAGTATATACAAGGTGAGTCTTTTAGAGTCAGATCCTCAAGACAAATCCCATCATGTGGGAGGAACGGCGTGGCGACGAAGGTTATCCTGCTCAGCTGGTGTCAAGCAAAATGTATACCTTATACCGACAAGCATCGCCCAATGATTGAAGACCAGGGCAGAAAGGCGTTCGACAACGGATACACCACCCCATCCTTCACACACGTCATTTTATGAGCAAAAGAATTACAACTATTACCTATCCGCGATGGGTGAGACTTACACCGAATGAAGAGCTGGATGTCGGAAGGAAGAGAGTAGAAATAGGTAGACAAGGAAGGAAGGGAAATTTTGGGCACCCATCGTGTACCAGAAAAAACATTTGCTCAATTATCAGAAGACATTTATACTCAGTTTTGAAATAGAGTTGTCGTGGACTACGGTTCCGGCGCTTGCAACCACTCACTCCAAAATAATATTGAGAGAAGAAAGGGTAGGAGGGCCCGGGTACCAAAATAGTGCACTCCCTTTATATAAGAATGGAATAGAGTACACCGAAAGAAAAAGATGAGTCGTTTAAAATCATATGCTCGAGACTTTAATCAAACCGTGTGGGGTCCTCAATTATCAATAAACAACTTATTATAAATCAACAACCGAAAAAGTTGTAGGTCTGTCCAACTAACACGTTGTTCACCCCCAAACAGATTTAGACACCAAGATTTGTTACCCCAAGGTTTAGTAGGCCGAGAACCTAAACGTGCGTGCACATTTTTTTTCTCAAATGGAACGGTATTCGAGTAAATGATGATGAGAAAAATGATGCTCGTAAAACACACTTAGGATGTAGATATTTTAGAAGGAATGAGAAAGTGGGTTTAGCACTAAACTCTTTGAATGAGTGGGGCTCTACCATTTCGTATTTGAAAAATAAACGCTCCTGTGGTTCGTTCATGGGTATGACGTTCTCGCTAGAAGGATTGAAAAACTCATGAAGAACGGGATAGGCGAAAAAGTTGAGTGCAAACTCAAGGTTCTATTGAAAGGGTGGAGGATGGGAAATTGTGGTGGTAGAAGGTGGGTGGGTTTCTACAGGTGGTAACTCATCATAGGTTCTCAAGAATTCGAAGTATTCATCATCCAGCTTGTCTGGATTTACAAGATAACCTTCATCTACAAAAGTATGTGCATCCTTAAGGAAATCTTCAATATCCTCGGTAGTGAAGCCAGCAAAGAAATTGTGATCTTTGTCGTCCTTCGTAAGAAGAATGGGTACCAACGTTGGAGTTAAGACATCAACCGAACTGGTGATCATTGCATTTTGATCTCACCATCCTTAGTTTGTGGCATCAGTTTGAAAACATTTATTTCCACAGTGAGATTTCCAAAGGACATGGTCATGGAACCATCACGACAGTTGATGAGGGTGTTTGTAGTTGCAAGAAATGGACGCCCTAGAATGATAGGAATGGAGTCGTATGTAACTTCCATGTCCAGAATGACAAAATCAACGGGATAGTAAAAATCCTGGACCTTGACAAGGATGTTTTCAATAATTCCTTTGGGATGTTTGATAGAGCGATCAGTTAATTGTAAAGTCATGTTGGTAAGTTTGAGCTCATGCAGGCCTAATTGTTTGAATAGGTAATATGGAAGTAAGTTCACACTTGCTCCTAGGTCTAGTAGTGTAGTAGCAGTATACTTGTCTCCCACAGTGCAAGGAACAGTGGGTCGTCTTGGGTCCTTGTACTTTATTATACCATTGAACTCCACCATGGAAGAAAATTGTTCGGTGAGGAACGCTTGTTGAGGAACATTAGTTCTCCTTTTTGTGGTGCACATATCTTTCAAAAACTTCGTATGTTTTGGTAATTGTTTGAAGGCATCGAGAAATGGTAAGTTGATCGTCAAATTCTTAAAAGTTTCTAGAATCTCATCAAAAGTTTCATCAGGTTTGTTCTTTGACAAACTTGCAGGAAACGGTGCCTTAGGTCAGAATTTGGTATACGGATCCACTTGCTCGTTTCCTATTTCTGTAGATGTTGCCTTGGTTGGAATTAGCGCTCCAAGCGTAGGTTCAACATCAGAAACAGGTACATTGAGAGTTTTAGTTACAGTTAGGTGATCATCTAGCATACGTATTTTATTGTCTACGGTTTTGCTAGATCGAAGAGTAACGATTGCATGTACCTCACCCTGGGTTGGATTACTTGTTCCTGGTGCATTGTTGCATTCAAAGCCAGTGTTTGTTGGCTTAAGGTTTGGAACTGCTTGTCCAAGAAACACACCCTTTTAATTTGACTCTTATCCTGTGCTAAAAGTTGAAAAGATTGCTGGATAGACGTTAGGATTTGAGATTGTTGATTCATGTATGCCAGGAAAGTCTCACTTACCTTATTAGCAGAAGGTTGCAAAGGTGGTGCAATAGGAACTAGTTCACAATTATTGTTGACGGGCTGAGGATGATAGCCATAACTTGGATTGACTAGAACAAGGTTGCGGTTGTTTTGGTAGTTAGGAATTGAATTGCTTGAAAACTGATGTTGACCTTGTTGGTACTTGATAAGTGCTCAAAAGTAATGATTTATAACCCCAATTATGTGTATGTTAGTCTCCATTTTATATTTAAATATTCTAATATGATGCAATTTGAGATTTTGCAGGTCAAAGAACCTAAATGTGAAATATGGAGGGAAAAGAAGTCAAACAAGTAAAAAAGGAGTCACCGGAATTACAAAATAAAGGCCTAGGGCAAAATGTCATATTTGTCTCCATAAGTGCCAAGCCTAATGGGACTCTAAAAGAGGATAATAATTGAGTTAGAAGAGTCTTAAATCTGATCTCAAAGCCTTAATTTCGACTTCATAGAAAGAGAAGATCAATATGGAAAAGAAGTCAGAGTTTCACAAGAATTAGGAAACTGAAAGCTATCAGAAGCTGCAGCCTACGAAATAGCCTCCTGAGAACAAAAAGTGGGCCACGTCCAACTTTGGCCCAACCGAATCCAACTTTATAAGGATTGCTTCTAGAAAGATTACAGAGAGTTTGACACCAAATAAACATGGGATTCGGATCTTTATCCGCACGAGCATGTAAGCCAATATATAAGGCACAAAACCTCAGTTTAGATCATCTAGGAAATTTAGTGTTTGCATCTTAGATCTAGAATTAAGAGAGAAAAAAAGTTCAGACCTTTTCACCATTAATAGCTATAAAGATTATTCCTTTTCATATTGTGTTCATAGCATAGTATGAGGGGCTAATCTCCCTTCTCTTGGGAGGGAGATGAAGCCTTTTTCAGTATGTTTTAGTTTAGTTCTTCTTCTATCATGTTTTAGTTTAAATCCCTCATTGAGTTTCTTCTTATTCGTCCATTGATCTAACGCCCCCAGTGGAGGTTAGGAGGTCTTAGGGTAATTCAAGATTGTGTAGAGCCAAATACCACAAACCCTAGATTCTTTTCTTCTAGTTTTTAGTGTTCTAGTGTGATGATTGATTCTTTATGGCACCTCAATTAGTTGTATGGTTAATGCCACATGTGGATTTTCCATGGCACCTAGAGTTGTATATTGAATGCCACTTAAAAACAAATTTGGTTAGATAGAAGATATCATTGGAGATTGAAGAAGTATTTAATGGAAAGATAGAAAGCACGTTGAAATCCACATATTATCATCATGGTTATGAGCATCGCTTTTGTAGGTATGGTGAGTTTCTATTGGTGATTTATATTAAGCATGATAGGTAGATCTATTAGACTAATTCTATGATTTTGGTGGATTCATCTCTCCCAAGATATTCTCTCTTGATTCATATTCATATATTTAATTTAGTTTATTTTATACATAGTTTAAATCTCAAATCAAATCAACCATATATTACTTATTACTTAGCCACATCTTTTACTTGCATCCATTAGAGTAATTTAGATTAGGAATTTCTATTACTATCAACTAGTTATTTAGAGTAGGATTGATACCTTGCTAGCCACTATACTAATCAATATATAATAGGCTAAGTAAGATTTGCAAAAAGATAATGCAACACAAACAACGACACAAAAATAATTACGTGTTATGTGTTTTTTTTTGGCATAAGCTGCCCTCTCTAAATTGATTAGGTGATAGAATATTTAGTTTAGATTACTTTAATTTAGGAATTCATATAGTATAAATTGTATATTTAGCATAATTAGATTAATTTAGTTTAATTCAATTAGATTTGCATAGTAGAAAGTATTTGCATAAAGTTTAGTGTTTGTTTAACAGAAAAGAATAGTGCAGAAAACATATTTATAAATTTAAAAAAATTCTGAAATTTTACAGAGTTGATCTGTACAGTATCGGTAATTTATTGAAATTTTATGGAATTTTTAGTACTTGTCTTACCTGAGTAACTAACATCGTCTTTGCAGTACTCCGTTTTCAGTTTTCAGGACGCAAGCATCTGTAAAAACAGTCGAGCAGAGTTATTTACACATTATCAAAAATTCTAAATTTTTTACAGGAGGAACCTTGATTCGTCAGGAGCTTCTAGTAAAAATTTGAATATTTTTTGACCTGTTTTGACCACTTAACTAGTTGCTTGTTTTCAGTGTGTTTCTGCAGCTTTTCAGGACCAAGGTCTCTGGAAGAACAGTCGAGAAGAAGGATCTGTAAAATTCCAAATAATTCAAACTTTTTACAGGATCATCCCTGACACGTCAGGAGACTCCAGTAAAAATTTCGTGATTTTTAGTGCTCTTTTACTTATTTATTTAATCGATTGTTTATAGTGTGTGCAGAAAACTTCTCACTTGACTCTGCAGGATTGAACAGTAAAGAAGAGGGACTTAGCAAGCTCCGATTGCTCTGATATTTTACAGACTACTTCCTGGACGTATCAGGTAGCTGCTATAAAAATTTCAAAATTTTTGGACTTGTTTTGCTTGCTGTAACAGTAAGTGCTTCTCTTCCACCGTGAATCCCCTCATAGCGGTTTCATAATTAGCATTAATAGTTAGCATCATATAGTTTGATAATATAATTTAGTTAATTAAGTGCATATTAGATTATTTTATATAGCTTTATTATCTAGTGCATGAAAACTTGGTTTCGTGATTCACCTCGTAAAAAATTAATCGTAAGAGCTAATTCTTGTAACAATCTTCCAATTCGGTTTTAGGAGAACACACCATCAAACTCGGATCTAATTCTGATTCAAAACACACACACCACTAGTAGATTTAGAGGATACACCGTAGAGAGTACCATTAGACACCATGGCTGATCAAAGAACTCTTAGCACCTTTGTTTCAAACCTATCGCAGTTCAACCACCGAATCGCATAGTGATGCCCGACAAATAACAATAACTATGAGATTAAGCCCACCATTCTTAATATGTTGCCAAGATATTATGGCAAAACAAATGAAGAACCATATAATCATCTGAGTAAATTCTTGAGCATATTAAGTACTTTTAAAGCACCTCATCTTTCACCTGAAGAAACTAGATTAAGGTTGTTCCCATTGACTTTTGAGGATGCCGCACTACGTTGGTATAGATCCCTACCCTCTAATTCTATAACTACTTGGGAGCAACTATCACAAAAGTTTATGAAACAATATTACCCTTTACGTAAAACTGAAGCCATGCAATTGGCTATTTCAACCTTCAAAGGAAAACCTAATGAAGAGTTTCATACAACATGGGATAGATTTAATGATTTACTTGTCCGTTGTCCACATCATGGTTTTGACATACTTAATATCGTACATTACTTTATAAAAGGTCTTTCACCTATGAACCGTCAGTTAATTGAATCAATGAATGTTGGAAGATTTACTAGTCTTACTCCTGATGAAGCCTACACTTTTTTGCAAAACTTTTCTGAGAGTTCTAAGGATTGGGCCAATAGTAGTGACCATGAGGACATGGCACGGGTAGATGGGGGGATAAGTTTTAGTAAACCAGGTATGTATGAGGTTAAAAATGAACTTAATGAGAAACTTGAAGGTGCCATTGCTAGTTTAACCACAGGAATCGAAAACTTAAATAAGAAATTTGATTCATTTACTTCAAACCCTCCAATGAATAATCAACCTCAACAAGCAATGAGTGCCAATCAATTTTGTGAAAGTTGTTTTGCCACGCACCATGATACACTAGTTTGTCCAAGATTTGTTGCCCATAACTTTAGTAATAACTATAACCAAGATCCACGAAATAATTATCAATGGAGATGTAACATGTCTCCACAAAGAAACCAATATGGTTTTCAAGGTAATCAAGGAACAATAGGCAACAATACATGAATAATAGAGGCGCTAGTAATACCTTCTCCACAAGATACCCACAACAACAACAACCAAACGTAAATAGAGAATCAGCTATTGATCCTATGGCTAATTACCAAACCCAACCCAACACCACAGAGGAAACCATGAAAGCTTTAACCACCAAAACCGAGAATGAATTCAAAAGAATTGACCAAAAAATTTGATATTATGGCTCAACAAGTAACACAACAAATTTCTCGGGTAACTCAACAAATAACTCAACAGATGAGCCAACAATTCAATCAGATACTAGCTAGTCTAGCGCATTGCACCCAAGGAACTCTACCAAGTCAACTGAACAAAACCCTAAAGGTAGAAATGTTTATCAAGTTGAAACCACCCCTTCATCCGACTCCACGAGGTAGTTAACTCAATATCTACCTTTAGGTTAGGAAAGAAAGTAGATAACAAAGTTGACATACCTGATTCTGATGAAGTTGTTATAACAAAAGATAAGGAAAAGCCAGTTGAAACTGAGAAAACCAAAGAGCAGGTAACCGAAAAAATTCCACCCGCACCATTCCCCTCTAGGTTAAAAGATAACAAAAAGGAAGCACAATATAATGAGATCATGAATATTTTTAAAAATCTACATATCAATATTCCTTTTCTAAGTGCAATTAAACAAATACCTTCATATGCTAAATTTATAAAAGACCTAGTAAAGAAGAAAACAAATATTCCTAAGGACGCTTTTATTGCACAAAGTTGTTCATCTTTTCTCTACGAACAAAGCCGTAGTAAAACATAAGGACCCCGGTAGTCCTACAGTTATGTGTAGAATAGGAGAGGACTACACTGATCAAGCATTATTGGATTTAGGTGCTAGTGTGAATTTATTACCATACTCAGTTTATAAACAGCTAGGGTTAAAGGACTTGAAACCAACAACCTGTTAGACTACAGTTAGCTGATAGATCTATTAAGATTCCACGAGGGATAATAGAGGATGTGATTATCAAGGTCTCTGATTTTTATTACCCCGTTGATTTTATAGTTCTTGACACTTTACCTACAAATGGAAACCAAATTCCTATCATCTTAGGTAGACCATTCTTAGCTACAGCAGAAGCTTTAATTAATTGTAGGAATGGGAACATGTCTATCACTTTCGGGAATATGAGAGTAGATGTAAACATCTTTACATTATTTAGAAACCCTGACGATGATACGGAAAAAGATGGATGATCTATGTGCAATACACACAATTGCTAATAAAAGTTTTAGGAACACTCACTACAAAGATCCATTTTTATCATGTGTATCACAATTAGGCATGAATTATAACAATGATAGTGTTATACACCATATTAATACTTTGCTAGACACTGGTCAACCTCATACAAAAATAGAAGACATTCGAGCATCTTTATGTCAAGCTACTTTTAATCGTAGATTTATCAAAGATTTAATTAAGATGACTCGCCCTCTACTAAAATGTATAGGCCACGCATGGAAAAGAAGGAAGATAAAAAGAGCAAAAATTGGATTACAAACAAGTTTTAAGTCTAGGGAATCTGACAATAAAAGACCCACAAATTTATAAAATTAATTACCTAAGCTAGTTAGGGGGGTAGCCTTAAGTTTCCCCCCTCTGTGTCGGCTGGCGACATTAAACGTAGCGCTTATGGGAGGCAACCCAAGTAGTTTAAATAGATAGTAAAATTATTTCTTATCAAAAAAAAAAAAAAAAAAAAAAAAAAAAGATGCTGCACTGAACCTGGTTTGAAATATAAAGCTAAAGAATTCGGTGAGTTGATGATTCTTTAGCTTTTTATAACTGTGAGTAGTTTTCTCTAAATCCAATTCAAACAATGATAGAGGATTAGGGAAGTCCCAATATAACCAGGATAACTAACCCAATTCATGCAAGGAAAAAGAGGGAGAGTGCGATAGATTTTGGAATTCGAGTTCAAATAGGAGTTAGAATTTACCCAGCGTCAGGAAGCTGTAGCTTTACGATTAGGACTAGTAGAGACGTGGAGCACTTCGAAAACTTCCCCTATAAAGCTATATTTTGTAGCGTATCCTGAATTCGCTACTTCAACACTTTTTACATCTCTGTATCCTCTATCCCATCACAACAAAAAGTTCGAGAAGGAGCTTGAAGTATCGAGAGTACGGAGAATTAATCTATTTTTACTAGTTAGGGTATAGTATTTGGAAGAGTTTACGTAGAAGTTAATTTTATTTTCTACTGTCATGGGATTAGTTGTTTTTAATTTCTTAAAATATCAATAGTTTATGGAGTGAGTGATTAGTTTTTATGAATAAGAATGAAATTGATATGAGCTTTGAAGTGTATGCGCGACACATATATATATGCTAAGTTGTGCTTTAGTAAGGTGGAATTCTTCTCCATTACGGACTAGATCTCTATTCCTGACCAGTAAGTCAGAATCCCAATCCTAATAAAACTCTCTAAAATCGATTTTGGGCCTTAAAACTCAAAAAAGCCCAACAACCAAAAAAAAAAAAAAAAACCCGACTTCATCTTCTTCCAGCCGCACCCTTCCACACTTTTTCTTCTTCTTCCAGACACACTTCCAGCCGCACCCACCACGAGTTGCACACTTCCAGCCGCCCCCACCACAAGTTGCACACCTCCAAACACACTTCCAGCCGCCCCCACCACAACCCGCAACTTCCAGCCGATCAGACGCACTTATAGTCGTGCTCAACACTTGCTCACCGGCAAGATCGACCGCCGGTCAAGCATAATGGGACGTCCTGATTCCCATATTAACCACGATGAATGTATCACCGCTCAGCTTCGATTATGGGTGGCTGAAATTCGCGATTTGAATTAATTTTTCAGTTTGTTTTCTTTTTTTTGGTGGTTGTTGATTGAGGAGAATGGGAAAAAACGTGAAGGTATTAATGGGTGTTGAATTGTGAAGAAGGAAGGGTGCTGTAGTTAGGCTTGAAAAAAAAATTTAGAGAAACAAGTTTTTTTGTACAGGACGAATTTTTGGGTTTACTGAGCAACTGTTTGCAGTATTGTTCCAGTAGTGTTGTTATGTTAGTTTACCTTCTGTTTGGCCATCTCCATTACGACAACTCTAGGATAAGTTCGCAAACAGTCGAATATGACGACCGAACGAAAGATTCACGCCGAACTCTGTTATGGAGAGTTGTTTGACAACAATGCCATGAACGGATTTTTTAAAGAAGAATGCGAAACTCGGGGTTGGGACTGTCTCTTTTATTCTAATGGAGACAAATGTCCTGAAGATATATTGTTTGATGCTTTTACGACTACAGAATCGATTATGAGTAGGCGAGTAGGAAAATGGAGTTGTATTGGGATAATGAATCCGAGCTTATTATTATAACTGATTTTCTGGAAGAAAAATTTGGACTCAGCTCACAGTTCCACATTTTCTTAATAACTATTTATGATCACTTATATACTTGATTGTCTATTATGGTTTATCACTCTTATTTATAGGCAGAGACAAATCTTGTATTCCGTGCAACAATGAAACTATTATTTTAAGTTATTATTATTATTATTATTATTATTATTATTATTATTATTATTATTATTATTCATTGTTTAAAATTTTCAGTCGTGTAGTTTGTACATGTGACTCTTACATTCTACCTCCACTTTTTTGGAGACGTATAACTCTATAGACATGCACATGACAAATATTTAGTCGTTGTAGTAATTTTAATCCTCACGAATCATTACTCCTATTTCTTTTGTTAAGGATATAAATTTTACAGATTTTAGCTGATGTAACTTTGCACGCATTTAAGGTAATATCCCTCATTTTCTCTGATTATTTCAATTATGGTAAGCTTTCACTTATTTTATTTAGTCATTGAGGACAATGCCTAATTTAGTTAGGGGGGTGAGAATTAAAATTTTGCAATATTTTAATTACAATATTTGGAAAGTTTATATGTGAATTATGGTGATTCTAGGTGAAAAGTATATTTTTATCGTTTAAACTGGCTAATGAAATAGGAAATTATAAGTCATGACCAGGATTAGTAAGACTTCTAGACTAAGTTTCTATTACTAGAAATAGATCTCACTGATAAAAGTCTTAGTCTAGAGTAAGTTCATATAATACACCACTAGAGGAATTTCAAATGAAAAAGCAACTTAAACTTCTACCAAACTAGAGGAATAGTATAGAGACTTGACCTGTGAGACTTGAGCCTTTCAATTTTAATTTCTTGGAGAGTCTTTACGTAAATCTGAGTCCAAGTTGACTCAACCATTTTTCAGTGCTTAAATTCGTTGTGTAGTCTCATTTATTCTTGATTTGGTCAATCACGAGGTGGCATCAACTGGGGAGATAGCCATTAGGTCTTGTAGTCTATTTAAAGCGGAATATCATACTGATAAGTCAAGTAGTAAACCAATCAGCCTTTATCCCACCTAGTAGGATTATCATGTTAACCACTTTTGAGCCTTATATATTAAGCCCTTTATTCTTAAACCAATCACCTAAAACCTAACTCCGCACAAGGGAGTATATCCCATATTATTAGCCTTACCCATATTTATGAGAATTTCTAAAGAACTAAAGAGAAAGTTAGAACGAAGAAGATTTTGAAGGAAATTTGACCAAAGTCAAATGAAGAAAATCATTTCTTTTGCTCAAAGAAAAATATATATATATAAAAAAAAAAAAAAAAAAAGTAGTGATAAAGTTCAAGTGTTGCAGTCTACAAGTGAAGAAAATTTCCAAGAAGGTCAAAAGCACAAAGTCTTTAGTATATTCTCAGAAATTTTTGAATCCTTTTTACCCTTTTCTTGTTAACCTGTCCTAAGCCCCATTTTAATACCCAGACTTATCACTAAAGTATGATATGAAGTGTAGAATAGGTGAGAGGATGCTAAAGTGAAGGACCCGACACTTCAAATGTGATTGACATTCTTTCCATGAGACTTTATATATTTGCAAATTTCCGTCTTTCTGACTAAATATGTGGGATGTTATACTTTTTACTCATTTCCTTGCATATAGAGGTAAAATAGAAAACTTATCTGAGAGAGATTTCCTTGTGAGTGTATGAAATGGTGAGATTTGAAGTCGAAATACTAATCCAAAGGTGAGGTAGAAATTCCGTTGCTTGGAAAAAAGAAAGGAATCAAAATGGTTAAAAATGAATAAGCTCTAGTTAGGATGATTAGTCAGTCTTTTCTATCTTTATGAATAGAACCTTAGCCTAATGTTTTATGATCATGGGTGTGATAAGTTGTAACCTTTTGATTTAGACATTTTAACTGAAAAAGTTGTTTTCTCTAGATTTCACCATAGTTCATATGTAAAATTGATTTTGTGGGTATATCAACTGAAAACCCTCACGAGGCTATAACTCGTCCTTTAAGGGTAACTTAAAGGTTTAAGGCCTTGTTGCATATGGTAAATGCAACCGCGATGCCTGTGAAAGTGAGTTAGTTTATTATTTAATTAGTATTGTTAGCTTTGAACACTTCTCTAGTATAACACATATTTGCTAAGAGACTAGCAAAATGCTAGTTGGGGGTTGTGATAAGTGCTCAAAAGTAATGATTTATAACCCCAATTATGTGTATGTTAGTCTCCATTTTATATTTAAATATTCTAATATGATGCAATTTGAGATTTTGCAGGTCAAAGAACCTAAATGTGAAATATGGAGGGAAAAGAAGTCAAACAAGTAAAAAAGGAGTCACTGGGAATTACAGCTAAAGGCCTAGGGCAAAAATGTCATATTTGTCTCCATAAGTGCCAAGCCTAATGGGACTCTAAAAGAGGATAATAATTGAGTTAGAAGAGTCTTAAATCTGATCTCAAAGCCTTAATTTCGACTTCATAGAAAGAGAAGATCAATATGGAAAAGAAGTCAGAGTTTCACAAGAATTAGGAAACTGAAAGCTATCAGAAGCTGCAGCTTACGAAATAGCCTGCAGAACAAAGTGGGCCACGTCCAACTTTGGCCCAACCGAATCCAACTTTATAAGGATTGCTTCTAGAAAGATTACAGAGAGTTTGACACCAAATAAACATGGGATTCGGATCTTTATCCAGACGAGCATGTAAGCCAATATATAAGGCACAAAAACCTCAGTTTAGATCATCTAGGAAATTTAGTGTTTGCATCTTAGATCTAGAATTAAGAGAGAAAAAAGTTCAGACCTTTTCACCATTAATAGCTATAAAGATTATTCCTTTTCATATTGTGTTCATAGCATAGTATGAGGGGCTAATCTCCCTTCTCTTGGGAGGGGAGATGAAGCCTTTTCGTATATGTTTTAGTTTAGTTCTTCTTCTATCATGTTTTAGTTTAAATCCCTCATTGAGTTTCTTCTTATTCGTCCATTGATCTAACGCTCCTGTGGAGGTTAGGAGGTCTTAGGGTAATTCAAGATTGTGTAGAGCCAAATACCACAAACCCTAGATTCTTTTCTTCTAGTTTTTAGTGTTCTAGTGTGATGATTGGATTCTTTATGGCACCTCAATTAGTTGTATGGTTAATGCCACATGTGGATTTTCCATGGCACCTAGAGTTGTATATTGAATGCCACTTAAAGCACAATTTGGTTAGATAGAAGATATCATTGGAGATTGAAGAAGTATTTAATGGAAAGATAGAAAGCACGTTGAAATCCACATATTATCATCATGGTTATGAGCATCAGGTTTGTAGGTATGGTGAGTTTCTATTGGTGATTTATATTAAGCATGATAGGTAGATCTATTAGACTAATTCTATGATTTTGGTGGATTCATCTCTCCCAAGATATTCTCTCTCTTGATTCATATTCATATATTTAATTTAGTTTATTTTATACATAGTTTAAATCTCAAATCAAATCAACCATATATTACTTATTACTTAGCCACATCTTTTACTTGCATCCATTAGAGTAATTTAGATTAGGAATTTCTATTACTATCAACTAGTTATTTAGAGTAGGATTGATACCTTGCTAGCCACTATACTAATCAATATATAATAGGCTAAGTAAGATTTGCAAAAGATACGTAACACAAACAACGACACAAATAATTACGTGTTGCGTGCTTTTTCAGTACTGCAGATTATTCCCTTGATGGTATGGAGTATAATTGGTAGATGGTCTAATAGGTGGATTGGCAAAACCTGGAGGAGCCATCTGTTGTGTATTTGGTTGCCAAGCGAAATTCGGGTTCTGTCTCTAAAGTACATTAGGGATGTTGAAAGCGCAAGCGTCTTCAGAGGGTTGTGAAATGGAATCATATAGCAGGGGACAATAAACATCAGGATGGTCAGGACTTAGGCAAAGAAGACATGGGGAAGTGTTAATGTTCATGTCTTGTTTTGGTTTTTGATCATTCACTTGAACTGCGAAAGCATCTACCTTCTTTGTCAGGGATTCGATCAGGGTTTTAATTCTGGATCAGGTTTTACCTCAAACATAGATGTAGCTTTGGGAACAGTGTCCTTAGATGATCTGGAAGAATCAGTGTTACCCCAATGGGTACCTCTCGTCGTTGCTTGGGTTGTATGCCTCAGTAGCTCCTTTGTCCATGAAACAACCGCCGCTCATGATATCAAGTGTTTCTTTTTGGTGTTCGGAAAGTCTGTTAAAGAATGAACGAATGAGGACAGCGATGTCGAGCTGATGATGGGGTCATTCTAAAAGAAGATCAGTAAATCGACTCCATGCTTCCATAAAGGATTCATGAGGATGTTGGCGAAAGAATTGGATCTTCTGAAGCATTTCAGTAGTTTTCTTTTGAGTGTAGAATTTGATCATGAATGATTGCACAAGTTTAGCCCATGTGTTGAGAGATTGTGGCTTTTGACCTGCTAGCCAAACTTAAGTTTTATTGGCTAAGGTAAAAGGAAATAGCCTTAGCAAGACTAGCTTGTTCGTTGGAGACGGATGGATGTTGGAATGTGGTGGCTACTTGCTGAATCCTACGAAGGTGATTGCACGGTTTCTCATGGTCTAAACCATGATAAACAGGTAACAATCCAAAAACATTGGGCGGGATTTGAAAATCACCTTCAATATCCTCGAGTTTGATGCAGGAAGAAGGTCATTCCTGTAAGGCAGTATAGAAGTCCGGAAGGGGCTTTTCAGCTGGTGGAGTATTGCCGGCCATAGCTAATGGAGTTAATGGCGAAAAAGGATTTTGATTATTTTTATTAACAGATGAAGAATTTTTCTGAGGTGAAAACTTACGCAATTGCCTATCGTATTTTCTCCATAAGTATGTTCAAATTCCTTACTATGACCAGACTTTAATCTTATGTAAGCACAAAGTTGAAATTTGAGGCGCAAAAGGAACTTATCTATACATGAATTTTATCATTTACATAAGTATTAGAAGTGAACAACGTAGGCCTACGCTGCTGCTAATGTAGCAGTGAAGTAAGGAATATGTGTGCATAGACCAACATCCAAGTCACATGAGAGATATGAGGGAGGTTTTCCGTGCAAGCACGTTCCTTAATTAGAAAACCCCAATCTTTCAAGTTTCCTAGACACCAATGGAATATTCTTATTATTATTTTTTTTTAAGTGAAAATTTTATTGGTAATGATAACGAGGTTTACAAATGATTAGGACAAGCGTGCAACAAGTTGCGCTGCAAGTCCTTTCTGAATGATAAATCCTATCCTCCTAAATACATACTAGTTACACCTAGTTGTTATTATTACGTTACTGTCCATAACTTTCTGCAATCTCTTAAGGAGCTCAACAGACTGTTGTGCCAAGAAACCAAAAGTGTCAAAACTGAACAGAATGAAACAATGCTGGTTAGCCTTACAAGCATCCTTGTGTTTCTCAATCTTCCCTGCCGCTGCTCTATTAGCTGCTTTTCCAACCTCAAAGACTCCATTCCCAAGCCCTACCAACGGAGAGGCTCCAGTTACATCAACACATGCATGCTTCCCTTCATACCAACTGTAGATCAATACATCCGCAGGCCGAAGTGTCGATCTTCCCTCATTCGGATCAGTGAGAAAATTGACAGGAGCCTCCTTCTTCACTTGTACCCCAGCCCTCCAAAATGCATCGCATAAAATGTCTCTGACATGATCATGTCGATATTTGAAACCTGGAATATGTCGACAATGTGTTGCATGGTCCCCGAAAGCATCCAATCTACTCTTTTTGAAAATAGGGCATAAACCACCGTCAGAGTACAAAGGAATCATGAGACGGTATCGGAGAATAAAACGATACTCCACCGGCGACATGCGCTGTCCAAGTTCCATTGGAATAGCAAGTAGAAAATATTTTGCATGTTTCGACTGCAAACAAACATCCCATGATTGCCTTTTGATGAACAGATAAATCAAACTCCCTCTTAAGACCAGCAACAATCCTACCGTAGAACCCTTCTGCCAAAACATTTTGTTGTTTTGAGGGGACGATAATATTCACAGCCAGAGAATTGAGGTCAAAATTGGGTAGGCATAGACTCAAGGCACTGCTAGCAACATCAAGAATCTTATCCAAAGGCACTGACCACAACTCCTAAGAGTGTGGTTCTGAAGCTCAGAAATCTGAAAACGAGATACCACAAAAGCAAATGTAAAGACATCAGTGGCACAATAAATACCTAAACCACCCAGACGTAATAGGAGTGTCGATAAACGCCACTGCAAATCACCAAAGCCAGGACCATTAGAAACCACAATACCCTAGAGAACACTGCGGAGATGATGATCAAAAGTTTGAGCTGCCTCTCTGAAAAAGGGTGGTGGACAAGTACGAATCTCGAAGACCAACTTAGAGAGCCTAACACAAGCTCGTAAGAGCGCTGACTCACACTGTGGATCTTCTTATACAGCTAAACGGTCTATCAAAGTCACAGGCTTGTCAATACGCTTACGATCAAGGCCTATGACAAAAGATGCGTCAATGCTAACTGCACCTCGAAGCAACCTGACCCCCCCCTGCTGAGGATGGGACAAATCTGGAGGAAATAAACCGGGAGTAGAGCGACGTGTATCCAGTGATGGCCAAAATATCTCAGTTTTAGCCACATTAAGAACCAACCCATAAGAAGGTCCTTTTTCCTGAACCATACCCAAAGTTGGCGCCACCTGTTCTGTATCCCCGATTAGAGTCCCATTATCTAGGCACCAAGCCTGTAGCAATAACTGACAACTGGACTAGATCCGTAGATCAGAGGATGCAACACCAGTGCAAATAGAAGGGGACCCAAAGGGTCGCCTTGCTGGACCCCGTAGCAGACAATATGTAGCCATCCCCCACGTATAAAATCACAAGTTGACAATACAAGTACTCGACCCAAGGGGCATTAGCTGAGCATCGAATACGAACCTCTCTCAACATGGTGGTCCGATCAACCATGTTAAAAGCATTTTGAAAATCTACCAGCAACATAGAAAGAGAGGTATTATCACCGTTAGCATACACCATACAGTTGACAACGTGCAAAATCACCTCTACTCCACCAGAAACACCCACCCCATACTGGAAATCCTGTAAGTACCCAACCACATCTCTGGAAACTCCTTTCATTGCAATCTTATAGACGAGACGGCACCAAAACCATGCCCACAGCTATAGGATGAATATTATTATCCGGCTTAAGAAGTGGAGTAAGCGCAGCACTCGCTATGAATTCTGCTAACGGTTGTGGACATCGCCCCTGTAACCAATTATTCACCACAGGGGTCAATGCATCTAGCAAATCAGATGATATAGCTGCTGCAGCACCACTCATGGCATCTAACAAGTGCTGAGGTCGGAAACCATCACGGCCACAAGAAATACCTTTCGGAAATTACCTAATGCATGACAATAGGGTATCTCTCTCTACCAATAAAGGGGCTCAGCAAAAGGAACAGTTGGTCTCACAGGTGGTTGTCGCATTGGATGTTTCTCCTCTAATGCTTGAATAGTCTCCGCCAAGTTAGGGGCAACCCCTGATGATGACAATACTTTTACCGCTACAGTAAAATGCCCATCAGCAACTTTCTGTAAGCATCAACGCACATTCTAAGTTGAAACAGATCTCTGGGGTGGCTGGATTAAGGGAGGCTCTACTGCAGACTCTAAGAGGCAAAATAGTCCACTAGGCTCATTCTATATCGTCAAAGCATGGAGAATCTGTTTCTGCTGAAGGTTTTTCCTATTACCAGACCAACGTTCCTGACGATTTTGTGGTTGGAAAACCTGTAGAGTGCAGCACGAAAGAAGGAGAAGATGAACCCATGACATAACTAAACTAGGATCAACCGTAATATCCCAGAAAGCAGACTTCAAAGCACCAGAAAAAGCCAAACAACAAGCACGTGGTATACTTTTCACAGTGTGAAAGGGTATACAGAATGCCCTATCAAGTACGTCTCATCAAGAGAGGTAACAACACCCAGAGGCCTCAGGATAGCGCTAGCATCTCCTTGTGATGAGAGTGTCGGTTGCATATTCATAAGGATGGGCAGTGGCTCTGGTATACTGACAATAAGACACCCTAACTCCCCATTATCAGTCATTTCCAGTGGTTTTGTGATGCCTCTTGAATGACGACATGGTATGGTTAATGCATGCATGCTGAGGCAATGGCCACATTGATAGGGTTATATATTAAAAGCATTACTTTTATATTAACTCTAATTCTTTATATTTTGAATGAGAATCATATGGGCAAATGTTATGCATATTATATTTGTTATTAGTTATATGCATGTGTCTAATACTTTATGTTGTAGATGATATGGTGTGTGGTGACACACAGAAGATCATATCATCAGTACCTTATAAAGTATAAGTAAACGTTCACAACCTAGATGGATTTGGACAAACCATTGGTACGGTTGTAGTATAATCTGGTATTAATCTATCTTGACTATAGGATTACAGTAGTACACTTTGTGTGTATTGAACAGGACCAAGTGAGGTTGTTTCTCTTTATACTGACTATATAAGAGAACAAACACCTCTGTTATTATGGATGTTTGTCCTCTTAATCCGGATATAATAACGGAAACTTATGTGCATTGTACATTGCTTTAAATCATCAATGAGTAAGATTCATTTGTGAATCAACAAACTCGATGGATTGAGTAATGACATTGTATGTAAGGTGTGCTGTTGATTATAGAAGGAATCTGTGACCCGTAAGAAGTCGGGTTGATGATGTCCCCTTGAGGAGCTCAAAAGGATTGTCATGTAAACCCTGTAAGTGGATTGATTCCGACATGACAATGAGGTTGAGTGGTACTACTCAAGGACATAAAAAGTTTATTAATGTAGTTGTCAGTAACTTGACTTAATCAACGGACATTCGATATCTTAAACACGGGGAGATCAACGAGCATATAATATGGAGCCCATAAACGTAACACATAATTTGGGATTAGGGCGGTAGTGCAACAATGGCCTTTAGTGGAATAAGTCTTTTGTTGACGGACTTGGGCCGTGTGTTCTGGGCGAACATGGGAAGCTTAAGCCCGTCAGGAGCCCAACCCTAATTTCTCCTCATGATCCCTATTGTAACCTATAAATAGAAACCCTTCTCTCCTGGCCGAATTCACTATTTATATGGATTTAAAAGATAAACAAGGAAAGATAGATCCAAAATTGGTTCTAGCTTAGTGAGAAAGAAGGGGGTTGGTAGATCGTTGCCCACACAACGTCCAATCTATTGAAAGGAATACAACAGAAGATCAAGGGGTTGATTGTTGATTTGGATTCATAGCTATTGGATTCTCAGAATTATCAAGAAGCTGATTTACAAGTATGTTTTCCATTCCAAAATCGTGAGAACCATTAATTCCGCTGCGCGTGGTTTTCACGGTTTGTAGAAATATTCATTCTGAAATAACGGTTCCTACACACATATCCATTTGTTCACCGTTTTCAAAAAGTTAAGAAGAGAAAAAAATAAACTTATGTCCTCCTTAATTTTATCTCACAGTCTATCTGTATATCCCTGGCCACTCAAGTGCTGCTTCTTAATGTGAGTTTCGATATACGTAACCGTAAAGATGCCACCACCATTGACCTCATCTTTGCACTTATCAAACTCACGAAAGGGGCAATGCACATGTTTCTTCTGAGAGAGCATGATGACGACACCTCTAACAAACCTAAAAATAGACAAAACCAAATCTAAACCACAACAAACAAGAGCGCTACCATAAATCAAACCCAAACAACAAACCTAGCATCGAAACAAACCCAACTCCATCAAAACCAACAAATAACTATACTAGCTAATCAATTAACCAAACCAAAGTCTACAAAAACAGAAACAAAACAGCCAGGAAAAAAAAACCAAACCATCGTGACTTTTTTTTTGTCAGTGTCGGGTGTTGAAGTTGTGGTTGTGAGGTCTGTTTCGGTGTGGAAGGTGTCGGGGTCTATTTTCGGGGGTTAGGGTATTTTTTTTTTGTACAGTATTAGGGAAGGGGTGCGCAAATTGAGAGTAGGTTATGTCGGTTAGTGGTGATGGTGGGAGATGGTGCTGGCGAATTGGTGGAGAACGAATCACTGGTGGAGGCAAAGGAAAGAGATGGTGGAGGCATATATATGTGGTGGTGGTGGGAGATGATGGTCGGGGTTTCAGGGGAGAAGGTGGTCAGGGTCTGTTTTTGGGGGTTGGGGAAGGCGGTGGTTGGGGTCTGTTTTTTGGAGTAGTAGGTGTCGGGTGGTTTTTTGGGGGAGAAAACGTCGGGTGATTTGGGGGGAAGGTGACAGGGTTTTTGTAGTGGAGGTCTTGACTATTTTCTTAAAAAAAAAAACCCAAAAAAGACCAACAAATAAAATTGAAAGATGTGGTATAACCGAAAAAAAAAAATGAAATATTCTATATTTCCTAATCTCTTGTGCTCTATTCCACTATTCTCTTTACAGATAATAGAAAAGATTTATTACACCGCCCTAAAGCCACCGCTACTTAATTTGGTAACCCTAAAAAAAAATGAAATATCCTCATCTCTTCGTGCTCTCTCCCACTATTTTCTCTCTACAGATAATAGAATAGAACTATTACACCGCCGCCCAAAATATCGATATCGATCAATATATCGATGTATCCAAAAACCGATATATATCGGAAATATTGGATATATCTATTTTTTTTGGTGACCAATCCAAACTATTTAAAATATCAAAAATATCGGACAAATCGGACATATAATATCAAAAATATCAAAAATGTATCGGAAATATCGGGTTTATATTAAAAAATAGTCAAAAAATCAACTAATATATATCAATTATATCGGAAATATCGATTATATCGGCAATATAAAATTTCATATCGGAAATTCCAATATATATCGGAAAAAAAAAGAGTTCAATAGGATTATTACAAAAGAATTATTACACCGCCCTAAAGCCACCGCTACTTAATTTGGTAGCCCTAAAAAAAAAATGAAATATCCTCATCTCTTCATGCTCTCTCCCACTATTTTCTCTCTACAGATAATAGAATAGAATTATTATACCGCCCTCACACCCACTGCTATGTTGTTTATCTAGTAATCATGACCTTTAATAGGATTTCTTCTACTTGGTAGCACAGACTTTTTTAGCATATTGTAATTGGCCATGTAAGCAAATAATTGTACCTATTCAAATTTGTAATGTAACCCGAACCCACTGCTATGTGAAAGTATCAAGAAACGCCATGATCAAAAGTGTTTAAACACCAGATGGTTATAAATAACCCGAACACAACACATAGATATAGATAGAAGTTCCCGATTAACTGAACATAATAGATAGAAACTAAAATAGAAAATATTAATTCTAGGCGGAAGCATCTCATGCATGATTTGTGGTTTTCAATTAATTAGTAGAACATGTCCAAAATTCCCCACATGCACGGGTCGATTTCCACAACAAATTCCAATCAAATCGAAACTCAAGTGATCGTAAGTATACTTCAAAATCATCAAAGACAGAAAATTTTATGCACTTTGAAGCATAATATACTAGTGATTATCAAAGTTGGGAAATAATAGAATTACTACACAGGGACAGTATTAATAGTGGTTAAAGGGGGGAAAAAAACCCGAAGCCACAATAGAAGCCTCCACTTCTTCTAAAAAAGATCCTTTTATGGAGAGGAGCAAGAAAGGAGAATGCTTTAGAAGACTAAAAAGGATTTACTAGAGTCGAGTAGTTTTGATTTAATCCGTCGGTGGACCTTTAATTGAATCAAATGGCCATGATCTCATTAGATTTATTGGAGACTTCAACCGTGTTTCTATTATAAAGAAGAAAGGAGCAGGCCGCCTAACCACCTCACAGTAAAGAATTTCATCACAACGCTATGAACGCTACCCTAGTAGAAGTTCAAAATTGTGGGACTTGGGCTGAACTGGTGTAATGAGCACTAACCAGATAGGTGGGGGTAGATTAGCTTCAAAAATTGACAGAGCATTATCAACACTAGCAAAATGCACGTGCTCTACACATGAACAATACACAAAACTTATTGAAGAGAATGTTAACATAGTTATTAAGAAGAGAGTTAAGATGCTCCATATTTAACCATAGTGTTTTCTGCGAAATTTTCATAGCTTGTGTCCTTTTGCGCCTCACAGTCACTTATATAATCGACCTTAAGTTATTGGGCTTGTATAAGTGCGCCTCAACAAAGAATTTAACCATAGCAGTTTAGTACTTTATAACAGACTAAATTTTCATATTTAACCAATGTCTTGGGCTAGTTTTTCAGTTGGCCTTGCTTGAAGCTCTTTCTTGATCTCTTGAATAGAAGTTTCCTGCAAATTAACAAATAAATAGCATCTGAAAACTGCATGTGAATTAACATAAGTAATTGACTTCGCCCCTTTCCTCATTCAAATTGCTAAATTCTTTGTTGAATCATGTCTCATTGAAATAAAATAAATACCTTTTGACTAATTAATGCATTCAACTTCTTCATCTCATTCATGTGTTCCTCCCATTCATTTGACAAAGTGGTTTCCATATTGTGAAGTTCCATATTCAAGTCGGAGATTATTTTCTCTTTCGCACTCAATGAATTCTCCAGGATAGTAGTTAAATCCATATTACTGATGCAAAAAAGAGTAACATCAAGCTGAGGAACATAATACGAAGAAGAAAAGCATGATAACACTCAAAACCGCCTTTTATTAGCTACCGTCAATGTTAATCTTACATTCAATGCAATTTATCACCACCGGGGTCTACCAAACTAAAATGTAAGGATGATTGAATTCATATGTAGAATTTGACTTATGAAACCTCACCTTTTGTTTCCATTTTCTTCATTTGTCGTCTCTAATTGAGAGTGCAAAAGTCCCTGCAGGGAAGTCCAAAGCAAAATAAGGTGTTTTCACAAGATCATGTAATAATTTAATAAGGTGTTTCTTTTTTTCCATTAATGTTGATCCCAAAAAGGACATCATGTGGATTCCTTTTCTTCAAGTGAAATGAAGAGACGATTATCAATAGATGCAATAGACTGTTTACAATGAACAATCTACAGTCTTGAAGAATAGCAGAAAACGGATGGAAGATGCACATATATGTCTAAACTAAAGGTTCATGATCACGGACATTTGAAATGATACCATTTATCATAATTTTCACCTTCTCCCTTTCAAGACTAAGTAGTCGTGACTGAGCCCGTTCAACTTCATCCATAAGAAGATTAACTTCTGATTGCTTTGTTCTCGTACAGATCCTCATCCGAAAAGAGACAAATGAGAATGTGTTACATAACCGCATTTTCATAAGTACCTTTTAAATAATTAAGCAAGCTTCTCGAGAGAATAAAAATATAAAATGCTTAGAGAGTAGACATCAGCATTGCATGTGACATAAATAAAATGCCAAAACCTATTCTTAAAACAATGGCAATATACATACCTTGATTGAGCACGGAAGTCAAATAACTGGCTCTCAGGCAAATTCATGCAGCTTCCATATTTGAAACACTATCTTTAGCTTGCCGTGAATCGATCCCCAACAATCGCCGCCCTGCCTCCATAAGAACACAAAAACATGTTACACATTCCATGAGCATACAAAAACAACCTAAAAAATGAAAGGAGAGAGAGAGAGAGAGAGAGAGAGAGAGAGCTTCACATAGCCATGTTTACCAAAACAAAGTAACAAAAGTCAAGAACATGAGTCAAATTTTCTTTAACAACAATGTGTATACCTTTCTTTAAGGGCGTCCGGTGTTTTCGATTCTCTTCTCGCCAAGCCACGTTGCTTGATTTCTACAATTTCTTTCACTTTTTCCTCCATCTAAATTCATCTCAAAAAAAATCAGAAAAACAACAATAATCATTAGCATAATAACAATTACTATTGTAATCTATAAATTTCGACTGACAGATGCCAAAGCATGAGAAGTTCAGACCATGATATAGTAGCAACCTATATAAAGGAGCAGTACATGCGACAACGCCCTTCTACTATCTGCTACGGTCTCCATAATTAACCCCCATAAGAGGTGTGCGAAAATCAAAAGACCTCGTTGCTTGGTTCGATCAATCACACTTCAACAAAGTCTATTTGCCATAAAACACCTAGGTTCTAAGGATTTGCAAAATGATCTCCATCAGAACCCCATGTCTAGGAGTGAACCTAAAGGCGTAGAACTACAAACCTAGCTTCAACTCTCACCTCCTTAACCCAGGCACTTCCCAAGCATAACCTCAGAATATCAAAGTCCCACACCTTTAGATGAACCCGTCCTTGGGGCTATGATACCACATTGCAAAAGCCAGCTCCTACTGTCACTATTGTCCCCACTTGCCCCTATGAGAGTTTTATGTCAAATGGCCAGGGTGCCAACCCAAATTCAGCACGTCACTTGGGAATGACAGATATCAGAAGGAACCTAAAGCAACATCCACCCGAGTCTGTAATGGTAACAAAATAGGGGGTTGCCAAAACAAATTTTACTTCAAGGAAGCATGTGGGAAACTCATCTTTTGCAAGACTATAATAAATAAACCAAGTTGTATTATAATTTTTCATGAAAACATGAATAGGACATATAAACTATGCTAACCCGTTGTTCTAGTTGGCGATTAAGGTCTTCAAGTCTCCTCAGATAGTCGCTTGTTGATTCTTCAAATGAGTAGCTTCAATCCTAAACTCCTCTAGTTCAACCTTCATCTTTCTATTCTCAGACTCTAGTTCAGAAACTTTCACATCTTGCTCCTACATTAAAAAAAAACACAATCAAATTCTCTGCAACAACATAAATCGAACGCATAAAACGCAAGCGTACTAAAAAAACTTACAACAATTGAAGCAATAGCTGGATAAGGATCCGGAGCCTCATATAACTTCTGAGTGAAGGTGAAGGTCGAAACATGATTGGATCGAATCATGATTGGATCAGATGGTGAAGGTCGATGACCTGGGTCGACATTACTTGTTGAGAGGCCCGAAGATCGATGGTGAAGGTCGAAACATGATTGGATCGAATCCATGCACTTGCTCGGCACTTCTCCTCGCCGGTAATTGTCCCCGGATAATCCGAATGCAAGATTCAATTTCATCCTATGTAAAATCTCCCACAATACTCACCGAAAGAAGACATTGATGGGGATCAAGGCAACAAAGGGGATATATAGTTTTGAGATGATTCTGAGATACCTCCATATTATCGCCCGAAAAATTGATTTCGTGAAAGATTCTTCAGATGTCTTGAGTTCTTATGTACTAACCTCATGGTGATCGCTTGTTGAATCGCGTCTAATGGGCCTTTTTATTTTCCTCCAAATCAACTTTTGTAGAGTTCTTATGTACAGTTAATTTTCTTAATTGTGGTGGAAGACTGATCTGACGTCCAGAAAAAAGATCAAACAGGAAGTTACCATTGTGATGTGCCATCTCAAATAGCCTTGGGCTGATCCACAGCAGATACTCCGACTTGCTAACTTTGGCAGCTTAAGATTATAGATTGTACCTTCTGAGAGACTTAAGAACATTCCAGTTTGTGTGGTTTCATCGCGAGAGATCATTAACCAAGGAAGTCGATTGAGTCCATGAAGGTAGTGTATGTGCTTTACTGCAATGGACCTCCATGCATGACAGACTGCAACAAAACGGATATAATCTGTCAGACATAGTCTACGCAAAATCATCTTCTTCGTTGGTCACCTTATTGCAACTTCCCTTTTTTTTTGTTATAACTCAATTCCCATATCACCTCTAAAAAAAATGCCATATAGCACTTGGTCACATGAACCAAGAACAAATAGAAAAGATGAACAAAATAATGCAGAATAACATCAGAACGTGTACAAAGTTTAGAGATGCTTAATCTGAAAAAGTTTATTAAATCTAATCCACGCGCTTAATCTGAAAAAGTACCTGCAGTATTCTACTCAAGAAGATCAGATTACGATTTGAGGCTTTCCGAGAAATCTGAAAATAGACAATTAAAATCTTCAGAGATTAACCCATTTAGGAACTCATTACCTACAAATCATTTAAACATATAGGCCCCAGATCCCAAACTAAGGAGGTAGCATACGTATTTAGAGGCCTGATAGTTTATAGGCTTCCAGATACTGACTTGCAGCTACCTGATGCTGGTCGATCAGTGTAAACCGATGCCCTGAAATGTGTGTGATCTGAACGCATCATTATATTAAAAAACTTAGAGAATGATTTTTCAAGTCACTCTTCAACTTAACTCAGTAATAGTAGTTCCAGGCACTAATACATTTGGGATTCCTCTGAACAGTGGCCTCTGCCTCTGGATGCACATCAGTTGCATCAGTGGCAATAGATGCTATTTGAGTTTCAAGTATCTCAAGCTCCTCTTTCTTCTCAGTTGATGGTGTATTAGATGCCACTTTTCGTGTATCTTTAATAACTTTGAATGCTTCTAAGTACCGCCCCAAGGATGCCCTTCTCAGATTACACGCAAAAGCAAAAGAGAAATATGTCTTAGGAAAACGCAATTTATATTCAAGGCTTCAAATACATAAATATGCACACACGCAAAATAATGAGATCAAATAAAAGGAATGAAGAGATAAAGCAATTAAAACCTACTCTTGGCATAAAAAATTGGATAAGTACAGGGCCTCAGATAATGCAAATTATTGCGTACATAACATAGACACTTTAGTAGTTGTTTCACAGTCTGAACCCTATTTTGTACCTTTCATATCGGCCTCGAATTATCTATTTTTCCTCTTGGTAGCATGAAGTTGAAATGAAAGAATGATTGCAAACATCAGGCAACCACATACCAGGTTTAAGAGTTAATTACAAAGAGATAAATAACCATGACACCGTGATGTGTTGGTTAGCATCCTAACCTGGCACTTCCATTGTATTCTCTTCCGAGGTGTTCCTAAAGAAAGCTTGTTGTTGCATGATCATAAACCATTTCGTTCACGCTCTTTTCATCTCTATATATAAGCTCCATGTCCATGCTGACTGCTACATTCTTATCAATTGTCTTGAAGTGCTAAGCAACTTATCAATAGCAGCTTCTTCACTGAATATAAGTATGGCTGCAAGTAAAATCACATACAAAAAGAAGAGAGCTATGAATCAGGATGTTTTGCAATATTAATAGAACATCCACCTACAACAAAAACAAAAATTAAAAATGCAACAGACGGAGTACCTCAACAATTCCAGAAAAGATAACATAAAAAACTTTGTAATTGTTAAGATGAACATGGCAAAGAACGATATTAGGATATTCAACCAAGCAAGAGTAGTATTGAAAGGCAAATCCTTCATTTATGCAAGTAAGTTTTGAGTGAATATTGTGTGAGCACAATAGGTTAAAAAATCATCCAACTAAAATACACTGTTCCGCTAATTGCACACAAAGATTTGACCATTTTCCTTAAATGAGTTGTACCTGAAGATCGCCCATTCAGCAGTTTAGTACTTTAGTATGTTATAATTAAAGGATGTATATCAAATGTCAATACCTTGTAGACATATAGAAAGGGAATACAAACCAATAGATTGTCTAAGATAATAAGCCAAAAAGAAAGTTATCCATGCAAACAATATAAAAGAAATGCATAAGTTACCTACTTAAACTGAAATTCTAAGTTCACAAACACGTCAAGAATCACAGTACCTTGGTACTCCTTCACTGGAAATGAAATATTGTTCTTCCACGGCCGGGAATCTAAAATTTGTTCCTAATAGTGTCATTAAGATAGAACACTGTAGCGACTTGCCGTAAACTGGTGAGATTAGTATTGCACCATCACCTACTTGTCTTCATTTTGTGACGGTCATGTCGATTTCAGTTGATTTCAGCCGTGTCATAGACCACCATCGTTGGTTATAGTCACAACTACACTACATGAAGTATTTTTTGGGCTTTATATTTCCAACTACATATAGGTCTGAAACACTGAATTTAGACTCCAAAAGCAACTAATAACTCAGTAAATTACGTACCTATCAAAAATAATATTCTTTACTTCATATCGACTCAAGTAGAACTGTTTTCCGTTCAACAAAAATAATTGAAAATGTAAGGGCAATGAAACTCTAAAAAAATCAGATATATACATGCCTCTACTAAATCATGCATTTGCATCCCTTCGTGGATGACCAAGGGATGAGACAATCTAATCATTAGCTATTGAAACAACTTGTAATATCCAAATACACCATTGTAGACTTGAAATGAGTTTCAAATTACATGAACAAAAAAAAATAAAGTATACACGCTTTTATGGAATATAATCCTGCACAAACAATTAACCATGCCTGCCTATTGCTTTGTAATCCATTTTACTACGTATTTTTTTATGAGAAATATGCATTATAAGGCATACCTCGATAACCACAGTGGGTGGATTCGAACAAAGACATTGAGAGTTTCAAAAAGAGACAACCAAAGTTACCGAGTTAGTACTTGTTGAGAGTGTGAAGTTCACTGCTGACAATGTCAATGAGCAAAGTAAGGAGATGAGTGAAACAACCACACTCAAAATACATAAATTGTTCAAACTTCCTTGGCAAAACCGAAATCCACTTGAGTGGGGGGTAGATGGAGGGGCAGAAAGTGGGAGATTGAAAACGAAAGAGTTTAGAGTGGTTAAATTGGTGGCTAGTTAAGCAGGCATTTTAATAGTGGCGTTTTTAATTCTAAATGGTCGAGGTGTCTATCCGGTGTCTTAAGCCTTGACCCTCGATTTATAGAGATTTAAACAACAAAGATTTGAATCCCAGCCCTCTCATAAATTTATAGTAATTTGAGTTCATTACGCTTTTCCGGGTATGTTATCAGTACTACATCACCTTAAAGAATACCATTGAAACCTTTTAACAAATCAATTGCAATGGTTTGGATTAGATGAATATCCTAAGGTCGAATGAAATTCTAATTCCTATGCATTCATAAATAAAAGTTAGCATTCCCACTCTTCCATCTCAATACCATGAAATACTTAACGGTGAATTAAGCTAAAGACAAATCTATATCTAGAAAAATGGATTAAGGATTGAATAGCAACACACATCGATCCTCACCATCCGTGTGCAAATCTACTCTAGCATCCTTGGCAAATGCATTTTTGTTGCTTACCGTTGTACCACGGTGATTATACGCTCAAAATAGGAAAATGTATATTAGACTGGGATAAAGAGTTCTAAACCTGTAGCAAGTAGCAGCAAACTCAGAAGCTAATGCAAAGCTAAACATATACAACCAGTTGCCTCTGCAAAATTATGTGACACATTTGTGATATTGAATACAATTGTTCCTAGAACTTGTTCCCAGAAGTTTCTTACATGTGGTCCTTCTGATTTTAAGTATCGTCGATGCAAATAAGGAAAAATGAAAAGTGAGAACGATAGCATACACAAAAAGGAAATACATTCATAGGATCCTTCTCCTCAATGACTGCAAGTTTACTTGCAATTAAAGAAGAAAGGGAAAATGGAAAGAAAAGAAAAGTAAACTATGAGTTTGGAAGTTTCTCCCAACCTTATTTGTTCAATACTTGATGTCATTAGACCGTTAGTAACATATTATAACCAGTGTAAAGTCCATAGGTTACTTACATCTTCAAGCTCCTTTGTATACGCTTAGGCCTTTTTTAACATTTTTTATCATTTTCCATCAATCAAGGAACTTCGAGCTCTTTAAAACATTAGGTCTCAATGAACGACAAAAAGTGGGGAGGAGTTGTAGCCACCTAGCAGATTCTCGAGCTGCGGACCTAAGCATAGGAGACAAAGATGGTTAAAGTCCAATTGGATAAAAGGCTTCGGACTGATAAAGCCTAAATTATAACAGCAGTATTTTGAAGAAGAATGCACATTTCTAATTTAAGTGTTACCCGCTTTGTAGCAACTCTTTCTAAACTTGCCCGAGTATCCCTCAGTAGATTTCAAAATTGAGAAAATTTATCAATTAAAAGACATAATTTATTAATTACACGATAAATGATATCGACCAACCTGCATTCAGTGGGTGATGATGTAATTATTTTCGACGGAAATGGGGTCACTGGATCTTCTTTTGAGTCCTGTAAAATTGCTAATCAGCTTTAAGCGAAAAAAGGATCATACCAATATTTTTTAGGAACTGGAAAATCAGATCAAAATTAGCATGGACTAATGGATGATTTCAGTTTCCTGGTCACTTTATTTTAGCAGACAATATTTGCATCGTACTGATTTATTTTTGTTTCTTAAACATTACATGATTTGAAAAATCAACTTAAGATTTCGAAAGAAACAATTTGATCAAGTCAATGAGTCAACTACTAAGTTGATGTTGATGATGCATGAGCATTAAATTAATCAATTGGGTGACAACTACTTGGATGTAATGTCTCATGGAGTGACACCAAAGCATAAGTACTGTAACATTCATGAGACAAAGCATTTATGTGTATGGTCTCTATTTCTGTAATACCAAATGTCGGTTATAAATCATCCATTGTTGAGGAAGTTCTCAGAACGCTTTATGTTGCATCACAAGGTAAAAAGAAAAAAAAAAAAATGGAAAAGCTGGGACTCACATTATTTTAAGTATCTCTTCTCTTGAATATTTAGAAATAGCTTGTTGAAGGTGAGCAGCAGTCTTCCCATCCATTGTTGCAATTGAATAAAAGCTTGAAAGAAAATGAACCCCTTGGCTTCTAGGAGTTATCGTACTTCCTTATGCATAATCTTAAGTGTTTGCCCTTGTTTGAGCTGCATTACTGCACCAATATAATACACCAAGAAAATAGAAATTTGAGCCAATGGATCAATCATTTAAGGTGTGTTTGATTGTCAGCACGAATTCAATCGAACATGTAACAGGGTAAAGGTATCGTTGCAAGAATATTACTGGAAACCTTGTGTTTAGAAATGATGTAACCACTTTAAAACATGTATTTCCATAATACTCCAGCTAGATCAAAAATGTAAAAATGATGGTCATACATAAATAACCAACACAAACATCAAACATTTCATTACTTACTTTTTGATTGATTACTATCTTCCCTAAACAGGTGCCTCCTTTGGCCATTTTGGACTAACATAAATCCATGAGTCACTACTGTAACTTCAACATCAGGGCCAACTTCAACTCTCAAACTATCTTAGAAATTTATTAGCGTCATTTTGTGTGCATTATAGATGGTGTTTCCTGGAAATGGCAACCATCTGCCAGTTGAAGTCAAAAGCGTAGAAGTATCTCGTAAAGTTTCCCATGCAAGTACTTGAAAAATCAGCACGATAGTGCAGCACAAATTTCAGTTGGATGAAGTCATAAAAGTAAATTGAAATCATGAGAAAGTACCACTTAACAGACTGATAGGAAAAACATGCAGACAGTCATAACGGCAATGCCATATATAGACAAAATCAAGTAGTAGCATAATTAGGATCCTTTAAGTTATTTCCACTGCTTCGCCAAATCAAAATGTAATACATCAATAACAACCTAAATTGAAGCTTAGACTCTCTGTACTGACAAAGAACAAAAAACAACATAAGCCAATACGCCATGCTTGCCAAATTTGATACACCTATGTGGGCAATTCAAATTTGAATATGAATTGAGCTGAAATATAGCATAGTTTGTACTGTACGTCAATTGGGATACTTTGTTAGTGAAACTCTGATAGCACGAATTGTTTACGCAAAAGTATTATAATCATTATGACATGTTACACAAATTCTATTAGAACTTAGCAATGGAACTTATAGATGGAATACAACCTATTACCATAAAAAAAAATACAACCTATGGTGGTCAAACTCTTATCTAACCTTACAAATAAAATACACTAACTATAGCGAGAAATATCGGCATCAAACTCCTTTTACAGGATGACTCTCTGAAGACTTTATTATCACCCATCTGTACAGCTATTTGAATCACAAAACACGCAACTCTTTAATAATGAACTTTCGTACAGTGTAAGTGGTTCAAAAAATTAATTATCAAAGTTAAAGACACTTACCTATTGCATTTTTATCTACTGTTTAGCCAGCGTATAATGTCAAAACAGTGACCAAAAGTAGCTGCCAGTAGTCTGCCACGGGTTACATCCTACTCCCAATTTCATCTACGTTTTGAACTTGCATCTAATATCTCCAGCTTGCACAATAAGCCGATGAGCAGCCTTTTAAAAATAATCGGTGAAATGAATATTTGATATTGGACTGTGTTGCACGGGTATGGCTGAGACACAGCAAAGACACTCCAGAGACATGGCATTTCCAGTTAAAATATGGAGTGTCCGACACGGGTACGACTTCCATTTTGAAGTACCCACACAACACATATATTGGATAACGGCTATATATTAGTTAGAACTTATGACTCAATTACAGCACAAATATAGCCAATAGTGAAAGTACACAAATGATCTTACCCACTGAATGATGTCTATCGCCAAATATTGTGCTGCTACTTGAATTCAGTAGGGGCTTCTTCATAGGAGAGCTAGGCTCGCCTTAGTTGTATTCTTTATCTACACGTATGGACTGGTGCTTTCCCATCCTTTCCCCTAAGCTTCAGTAACTTAGTGTCGGTGGTTATCTTATGCACAAAAATATATAAGAGTCAACAATCTTGAGAGAAGACAATACACATTAATGTAACTTATAGGAAACAACTTGTATACACCTGTAGCTTCTACGGAGTTTCAGAGAAATTTACCAAGGCAGCTGGCCAGCAGTTACAAATATGTCAATCAACTGTTTCATACAATGGAAGCAAAATTTGATACGGTATCCTTCAATTACATATCGGAGACCGACCAAAGATACGCTTCTCTTTCAGTAGCTTGTTTTTCGTTTGTTCTTTTGAAGTATTCCTTTTCATATCCTGCACCAAGACAGAAGAACATATTACTTCATTATTGCAACTCTAAATGTAAAAACACCATACAGAGCCATATTTCATAGAATTACATCATACTCATCGTAATACTGAATTCAACAGGCTTTAAGATGTGATTTTACTAAAAAGTCGAAAGGAAACTGCAAAAGGTATGATTCAGTATATTAAGGCTACAAAATTTATATCCTTGTCTTTTATTTATTTTCAAAACACTATTTTAGTCTTCCTTTTCGGCAAATGATATTTTTTTTCTCGGAATAATATCACACCCGACAACTATAGGTTAAGGTCCTAAGTATCCCCGAAACTCAAACTTAGTGGGGTACGGCTTTTTGGTATTGCTTTCTCTTCCAGGTCATTTGTCGATTGACCAAAATAAAAGTACAATTTTAAGAGAAGGCAAGAGAGATACTTAGATATCTTTGCACAACAATACATACGCAACACAACACATGTCCACATGTATTCATTTCTTGAAATTACTTAAATGAATAGGGGTAGTGACCTATAGACAAAAACTCAAAGACATTATCACCAGAAAATACTTATGATTCAAAGATTTCAAACTACAACCTAAAGCAGATAATAGACAACTGGAATCTTTTGAACCCCTTTAAAAAGATCTATCGGGATTATTTAATGATTCTTCTGATTTACAGTTCACAGATCATAACCATGGCAACTTTATGTGCACATTACCATGACAAATCTTTCCCTAGAAAGAAGAAAATATATCACACGAAAAAGATAGCAACTTCAGATATGACGATCATATTCTTACTTGTAAGAGAAAGAATATGCAAACATAATCAAGCTCCCACTCCTTTATATGTACCACAACAATGATTAACAGGAAAGTGTATATACTCATCACTAAAATAAATCAGACTCTAAACTGAAGGTAGATGGGAACACACCATTGCTACGATCAACCCCATCCCAATGCCTCCCAGGTTTTATGCCATAACGGTTTGGTGCAGCATCTATTCTTCTTACTATCCAGCTATGATTAGGAACCTTTTGAGGAATAATAAATCCAGATTCTTTCATCTTTTCATTGTCGCCCAAATCTTCCAAAATCAGGTCAGAATGCTTCCTCTGCAAAAAGATAAAAAGAACATGAACATTGGTAACCATGTTAAATCATCAATAGAAAAAAACCAAAGTGAACTTTACAAAGCTGTCTAACAGTATCCTACATGGTGAAATACCAAAACTTGAGGTATATAACCTTTCAATATGCCAGTATCTTGTATACATGGATGACACAGTTTTTTTTTAAACTACCGTGTGTTGCTAACTTGTTATTACTTAAAAGAAAAACTTATTTTATTACCTTTACCAAGTGAGCCATTGGATCTCCCCATCTAACCCTTTCCTTCAACATTTTGTCAAGTTCCGGATCATCTCTGCAATAAAGATCATTTATGTGGTCAATGTCTACATACAATTAGGATAGTATTTATGCCCGTGATAGGTACAGACTTAAGGAAATATTTAAGTAACGCTCTAAAGCCTACTAAAAAATGACGATGAGGTGCATGTTAACTCAAAAACCATAAGCTGATAAGCATATACTAAAAATATCATTAATTTCTCCCAACTGATTTATGCGTGCGCTAGCTACCTACATAAGATAAGGTGAAGGACTGCAAATTGACCATGATTAAGATGGTGTAAGCTTACTTGGTCCTGGCAAATGGTCTCTCCCTCTCAAGTTCTAATTCGTGCTCCCTGGCTTCAGCTTCCCGCTTTTGAGCCAAACCTTTGCCCCATTCCAACTTCTTCTCCTTGAAAAAATAAACATGACAAAGGATTACCAACCATCGGTTAAGCTGTTTTCATGAAATATCCATCCACCTTTACTACAAATTTCCTTGACATTCATATGGAGAAACATCCTGCTTCTTAACAAACAATTACCGATTTCAAGAAGATATTAAGCCCGATGTATCTTGTTTCAAGCAGATGAGCAAAAAGCAGGGAACATAAATATGTCGACTATACAATATAGAATCATAAAATTTCAGAACTCAATGAAAGTTTGATAACCTTCACTGCCAGATCTAGTTACAATAACCGGAATTGGAAGCATAAAGCAAAAACCAGTACTGGAAAGAGTTCATGAAGAAAGGAGGGGAAGTTGAAAGAACTCAGTATTAATGGTAGTTAAGTGGGTATTAATGGCAAGGTAACACCGCGTACATGTCAATATAGGCGTGGATTTGGGTTTTTGCCTTGAATTTACATAAAACTCCTTTGTCTGTGTGTTGTAATTGAAGGGTATAAATAGAAATCAAAAATTAAATGACGAAATAGTCCTTTTTTAAGACATTGAATAATATTTTTTTGTATTTAATCAGGGGTATTAGGTGGTAGAAAAAAGGCTGGTCTAATTTAAAAGGCCAGGTTAATTATGGTGTATTTTACTAATAGAGATTAGGAACACGAAGAATGGAAATATGGAATATAAAATTTACTAATCGGAAGTAAAAAAATTCCAGCAAGTGCTCCTTCCAGATTCAACACTTGTTGGGCATCAGATCCAACTTTCTTAGACGTGGTGAAAACAATTGGCAAAAGGAACTTGGAGCTCCTGCATAGGTTATGTTAATGAAACAGATACAAAGGCTACTAAGGCAAGACCTTAACTTTTGGAGAAGGGATCTATGGCAATATCGAGAAGGCACTCTTGTTGAAGATCTCATTAAAGCTAAGAATAATGTTGATGAAGATCCGGATAACAATGCACTGGTAACAACCGTTTCTTGAAAGAACTAGACTTGAATAAGGCTCTAACTACTTCCAAGCAAACAAATAACTCTTGAGGAGAACTGGGAAGACGAGAGGTGAGAAAACCACTAACTACTTCCATGAACAAAATGAAGCAAGGATTATTTCTACTTACGAAGTGCACACCAAGGGTGGGAGTGTTCTTAATTATGAAGATGCCATTCAAGACCACATTCTTCAGTTTTATTAGAAGAGAATCCAATATCAACAGTCTAAACTTGTATCCCAAAGCTACTTTTCTCTTGATGAAAAAAAAAATTCAAACAACGGTATTTGAATTAAACCATGAAAGCTCACCGGGGCTTGATGGATTTATCTTGCATTCTTTCCGCATTCTTTGGAATATTGTGAAATCTTGATGTATGTTTTTTCATATCGGTCTTACTTTATCAAATCCTAATGTACCTACTATCTTTAACTCTATAACTTTGAATCACTTTCGCCCAAGAAAAATATATTCTCATAATTCTCGTAATAAAACAATGAGCCCGGCTATCCCCTCGATATCATAGCGGTATATCCTCATAGGGATGAGCTACTGATGCCCGTTAGATTTACTCGTATCCCGGACTTCATTAACTGACCAAAACAGATGGCAAAGTGACGAAAATGTACATGCTTGTGTGCTCGTCTTCTTCCCAAGTTAACCTCTCTCTCTAATTCTCTTTAACATCAATCAAAATTGCTAGCATAAGATCTACTCATCCATACCCACATATACTTGAATATTACCAAGTTAGATCAGTAGAATTGAAATATATGTTTCATTAATTTGAAGAAATTAATAACTGCTAGAGTCCTAGATCCCCATCAAAACAGTCAATATGTAATGTCAACTCCAAATCAAAGAACCCACCACCAATCTCTTTCTCTTCTTCCAAATGAGAGCAAGTGACCAACCACTCAACTAACCAAACCGATCATATGTTACCTGTAGCTTCATTGCACTTCCCAATTTTGATTTCTCTCTCTCTAATTTTGATTGATGTTAACATGGTAATTCATGTTGATACTTACTTCTCTAGCCTAAAGTTCTTGATACTTATAAAAAGCTTCCTTGGGATTCCATAATCTATGTGAACCATAGTTTTGTTTTAATAAGAATTGGAAAAGGAAAAAGAAACAAAAACAAAACCAAAACCAAAACCAAAACCAAAAGGGATTCCACTAGCGAGGTATCACGAAGAGCAAAAGATGAATTAGAGGGCGACCAATTTTTTTTTTTTTTTTTTTGCTTCGCTCATCGTTTTCTCTATATTTTTCTACCTTTTTTTTTCCATCAGGTTTTTTTTTTTTTTTTTAGTTGTATGATAAATGTTGAGATTTGTGGATCTACCAGTCAGAGTAGCTCTTCCCTATGAGGATATCCCTGGGATAGCCGCTATAACACCCCTTGTTTTATTTATATATACGTATTTTTCTATTTAATTAATTAATTTAATAATTTATTTTAAAAATTCGTCGGATTGGACTCGGGATACGTGGGCTTGGTTTTGGGCCCGAGTCGGTGTTGGGCTTGGGTTTCGGACCCAAGTATATAAACACATTGTTCTAGAGAATAGGGTTTTGGAAGATAAAAAAATATAAAAATGGAGGCAGAGAAAGAAGCTGGTTTGCTGGAGAGGTGGAGCACGACGATTCGGGCTAGGAAAATTCGTCGAGCTGTTAGTTAAGGTGAGTAGCTATTTTTGCTAGTTCACCGAAGTTATAGTTTTCCTATATCGGTATATAGAGTTCTGTTTTTACACTGCTCATTCTTTGGTTTTATTCTACGTCGTATTTGTCGTGTTAGTTAAAAACTTTAAACTCTAAAATTTGTTTTGAACTGTCAAAGCTCGACAAGCTGTTAATGGCGGCGCAAGCCCCACAGCAGGACGTCGGCTTGTGTTTCGTGTACACTCTGTTTGGTCGTGGTTTTGGAACTCTGAACATAGTACTGTCGCAGCTTTGTAGCCGGCAGTAATGGCATCGCCAAACCGAAACAGAGAAAACGTCCCCATGGTTTGGTTGGAACTTGTTGTTGGGGATGGTTAGTGTGTTGGGAGAGTTGGGTGTTGAAATTTGTTGTATTGTATCGGGGTTGGGGTGAGTTCGAAGCTTGAAGGTCCATCAATGGCGGACGCCCAGACGTCCTCCAGTAAATCGTTTTTTTATGTGTTTGATTGTTTTGTTGATTATTTGATATTGTTGTGGGTGGTTTGATGATGTTTGGGGGTAGTAGGGATGGATGGGGGCTGTTGGAAGCTCCCAAAACTCATTAATGGCGGCGGGATTGATTTCCAGATCTAGTTTGGTGAAGTTTGGATTTTTGGATTTGAGGTTTTAGCTTTTGTTAATGTTATAGGGGTTGTTGCAAGGGTTAAAACCGATTGGTTTGTTTGGGTGGTCGATTGGAATGGTGGTGGTCGGTTTTGGTGGCTGGTGGAGGAGAATTGGAGAAGAGAAGATGATGAACAGTAACTGAATTTTGGTTTGGGCCTTGGGCCAAAACCTTAAGTTTTGTTTTGGGCCGGTTTTGTTTTAGTTGGGCCGACCTTGTTTTGTTTTAGTGGCTAGGCGAAATTTCGATGGTAGTTTGGGCGAAATTTCAGTTAAAAATTCGGACCACATTAGTTATGTTGGGCCAGTTCTCTTTGTTTTATTTTTGGGCCGAACCCATTTGTATTTTTGGATCAGTTTGATTAAGTTTTGTTTGGGCCGTCTCCAAATTATGTTTTGGGCCAGTTCAGTATAAGTTTTTGGGCCCGTTTCATTTGTATTTTTGGACCGAACCACTTAACTGTTTTGGGCCAGTTTTCTAATATTGCTTGGGACCAGTCCATAGGACTTAAAATAGATCCAATTGGGTCAGGTAGAATAAATAAGTGGACTTTTAGACTTTCGGATTCTAAGGTTTGGGCTTGGCCAGTTGGGTCCGAACCATGACCTTGGTCATGATCCCATGAGCCATGCACCTTTGACCTTAGCCATAAACCATGGCTATGACCATGAACCTGTCGAACACGGAAACGACAGTTTGACTTTGACCAGGACATGTTGACTTTGACTAGGACAGTTTGACTTTGACATTTGACCATGGACGGTTGACTTTCACCTTTGACTTTGACTAGGACAGTTTGACTTTGACCATGACATGTTGACTTTGACTAGGACAGTTTGACTTTGACCTTTGACCATGGACGGTTGACTTTCACCTTTGACTTTGACTAGGACAGTTTGACTTTGACCATGACATGTTGAGTTTGACCTTGACCATGAGGTGTTGACCTTTGACCGTTGACCAGGGTTGACTTTGACCAGTTGACCCAATTTGACCTTTTAACTCGGATTATGGTTTGGGTTATTAAGATAGGTCTAGGGCTATTAGCATACTTGACTTTAGGCTAAGACCTCTATATATATAATAATGTATGTGTATTTAACTACTATGTGATTTTGCAAGATTTTATGATATGCAACGTTATGACACTAAGACATCCCTGAAATTAATAACGCGTAAATAAACAATACAGGAATAAAGATACTCTTTCGTTCTCTGAAATAATTTATGAAATAAAGTTCAATAATGCGTAAACAAAACTTACCGCACCCTTTAGAACTCTCCACGCCTCAAGTTTTGGAATTGAATTTATGACTGATGAAGTCATATGTTAGGTGGGCATTTATTGAATGTGCCATAAATGGCCCGTTAGTGTTATATAAGGGTATTCATTGAATGTGCCATGAATGACCCGGGTATTCATTGAATGTGCCATGAATGACCGTTGTAGTTGATTGCCCTAAAGAGGAACTAAGGTATTAAGCCTTGGGTTAGTTGTATTCCTTGAGTGTACGGGAATGTATGATTGGGTATTCCTTGAATGTGGCAGGAATGACCCAGGGCATTCATTGAATGTGCCATGAATGGCCCGTTAGTGATATGATAGGTATTCCTTGAATGTGGCGGGAATGACCTAAGGTATTCATTGAATGTGCCATGAATGACCTGAGTTTTGTGCCCAAAGAGGCTGTGAAATATGGGTATGAAAGCCCAGAGATGGCTATGATATTGTGGTATTCGGTGGGAGAGAGGCACACAGGAATGTGTGATTTGGCAAATGTGTGGAGTGCAAATCATGGAGTAGGTACTAAAGGGTGGGTGTATAAGAAAAGTAATTGATTAAGTGATAAGAGAAATTTAGTTGATGATGCAAGTGTGTTTGGGCTTGGTTTTGAATACATATAGGATATGTACATATGTTATATACAAGTTCTAACTTTCTTTTGCAGGAGGGTAGGACTTAATAATATTTTGTGCAGGGACGCGGTCCTACCCTTATACAGCGGCGGATATCGGTAAGTGTAATTCAATTATTTAGATATTAAAACGAGTGATTTGAATGAGTTAAGATAATATAAGTTTTGCTTGGGAAGAACTATGCCGGTTGAGATGACGGAACTACCTGTCTTCCAAGCTGAGAATGATTAGGTTATGATAGAGGGAAAGTGTTGTTTGGATAATTAAAGTATGATAATGTTTATATGTAGTTAGTCTACTCATACCAGCAAGTTCAATTTGCTGACCCATGTTTGCTTTGTTTTTGGCAACGTGGGTGTGTTCTTGGGAACATAGGTGGAAGGCGATGGAATCAAGGGGTGATTGGGATTAGCGTCGGAGCAGATCCGTTAGTTTTCTTTTAGGTCTGATTCTTTATTAGAATGACCTAATAACGTAGGTTACATTTTTATATGACATGAGAATACGATGTTGGAAATTTTTATTCTTAAAGTTTGTTTATGTTTGTATTGGGATGGAAGAAAGTTCTGAATAAAGTGATAGTTGAGGAATTTGGAGATTTTTGTTGTTAAGTTGATCCTGTTGTGATGTGGGTTTTAGGTTTTGACATGTGTTGTATCACCCCGTCATAGCCTGGGTTTTTAGACAATTGAACATAATGATGTTTGAGATATTTATATTTCAAATATTCATTATTTTTAATTGTTTAGAAAATCGGGTCGATATACCGCCATTTCTAAAACAATTATTAAAACCAATCTCATAAGTTATCACCTACGATGAAAACACACAAAAGAATCAATCAAGCTAAAGATAAAGGCTCTAATAATCTTAAGCGGTTCAGAACTTACCTAATCTAGAAGCCTCACTCACCAAAAAATCAACAATTTTTCCTTCGTTTTCTTCACCCAAGAGTCAACCATATCACGCAACTCGGCACATGTACAAATAGCGGTAACATCTTCCACCGGGCAAATCATGTATCTTTCTGCGTATTTTATGGACTGCTTTAGGATATACTTTGTAAATGTCACGTGCAAACGTTTGTGTCAATGCTTTACTCAGAGAAAAACAAACTGGCATTAACAAAAACAACTTTACTTTGCATTCAAGTCTAGGCACCCTCCAAGCCCATGCAAATTGTGTATCTTTCTGCGTGTTTTATGGACTGCTTTAAGATATACTTTGTAAATGTCACATGCAAAGGTTTATATTAAATATTTTTACTTTGAATTGCAATGCTTTACTCGAGAAAAAACAAACCGAGAAGTAGAAATGTTTAAAAGCCCTTTACTTTGCATTCAAGTCTAGCTATATCAAAATTGTCGCTTGCTTACTATATCGCGGGATCGATCAAGATGGACCTTGGCCAATTATGAATAGCTGCTAGCTTATTTTCATTCCTACAACTCTTTAATGACCCATGAGTCCTTTACTTTGCATTCAAGTCCAGCCATATCAAAATTGTCGCTTGCTTACTATATGCGGGGATCGATCATTATGGACCTTGGCCAATTATGAATAGCTGCTAGCTTATTTTCTTTCCTACAACTCTTTAATGACCCATGAGTCGTGAAAATATCTCTGTGTGTGTGTGCTAGATTTCTCTTATATTTTTTTTATGCATGAGGTTACAAATTATATCTAAATTATTTACGTATTGAAATTTGATTTCTCTGTAGTATTTTGGTTCACACAATTGTGCATAGGACGTATCAAAGTTAGTGTCAAGTTCATCATATTTAAACCATCGTACTTTTCATTAGTTGAATTACATTAATGTGATGTGAATTAATTGTGTGGTGTTTTATTTTTCTATTTTTTCTCCCCTATACAAGTTAAGCTAGATCGTAATTTATAATCGAATGATTGAGGATAGTGGTTATTTAATTCATGTTAATAAACACTCATATCAGATTATAATGTCCTAGGTCGCATTGCCAAATTCACTTAAATTTCATTGAGTTCGGTCTACTTAACAGGTCAAAGTTTAATTGAGGTGGATTTTATGCTCATGATCGATCTCTAAATTTTCCTTTCCAATAGGTCTACAACATCGCCAACTACAAAGGAATGACATTTGCAACGACGCCACCTAATCAAGAATGTCTCAAGAACTAGAGCAAATTGTGATGTTGGATAACAAGGTAGAAGAATCAAATATACTATAACCTTCTTAAAAGTAGCATAGTGATGAAAGAGTATATGATTTAGGGGGCTATATAGTCTTTTATACACGTGTTTAGGGTGTCATTTATTTCAATCATTTTTAGCCATAAATTTAAAAGAGTCGTGCCTAAGGCTTATATGTCTCCTGCATGCAATCTAAAAGGGGTGGCTTTAGGATTTATTTCACCTACTTAACAAAACAGCTCGATTTCTGACTCGCGGCTGGGTTTCAATTTGAGGGGGTATAAATTGAGGGTAAAAACCCAAGGCATGTGTAAAATTAGAAAAGAATTAATGAGTAATTAATTAACACAAATAATTTGACTCCAATAAACCTACATTTCTTTATTCCAATAAACCCTTCGGGTTCTCCAAGTTACTTTTTATCTATATACGTGTTTACCTTCTTCAACAAAATATCAATGCGCCACAATGTGAGCGAAATTAGCCCGACAATTAATTAATTAAATTATGAAATGTGAAATAAATGGCAAACCCAATCGTTCTGCCTCTCCTCCTCACATTATATTAACAGTTAAAAAGTAAACCTTACGCTTCAAACTCTTTACATGCACAATGGTTGTCTCCTGATCGGTTCTCCTTTAGCTCAGAAAATTATGTACCTTGCTTGGTGATTCATTTCTATTACAACCAATTACCAAACGCCTAAAGCTCAATCAAATATTAGACGCCCACTGCGGCTCCTCTTCTTCTCCATATTTTGGTTTCCTTCCATTAGTTCTATTTGGTACGTCAAGTATCTCTTTCAGTTATTTATTTTTAAACTCGGATGTGCTTAGTTGTGAAAACCTCCGACATTTTGGTTCTTTACTTAAGTTAGTCCATGCTATTTTGCTTACTTGATTGTCGTTATGGAAGATCAGTTGATATCTCGTTCAATTGATCAATTATCAGTTGATTGTCGAAAGGGATATCGGTTGTTATCTTCTAAGTTCTAACAAAGGAATGTGAACCCTCCAATATTTTTCCTCTGATTTTGTAATTATATTACTAAAAAAATTTTGGATAGTGAAATTCGTTTATCATAATTGTTACACAAGTTCGTTCCTACTATGTCACTTACTTGATTGTCGGAAAGGAAGGTCGATTGATGTCTTGGTCTTTTGTTTTTGAAAAATAAAGAAATGAAAGTAAAATTTACGAATTTGGATTCTCAATTATTTCAAGCATTGACAGCTTGCGGCAACTTAAGATGTTCAGTGTGCTTATGTTATTGTGTGTGTGGTGATAACACTAGATTGGGTCAGCTGTTAAAGACTCATTTATTTCGGGTTTGATTTCTCTTTTAACTTATTTGTCTGGCCCTCCTACATTTTTTTTAGAAGGAATGTGAAAGCTTCTCAGACAAGTATGCCGGAGCAAGTTCGAGCAAACAAGGTGACTGCAGTCGAGGTAATCATATAAATTTTTTTTTTATCAAAGTATGTATATTTCTGGACAAATGTTAACTGAGGTTCAAGTATGCATCATCCCTACTAATTCACTTCTTCCTTGAATTCATGTTTAAAAGAAAAAGACCCAAACTTATAAAAGGAACATTGCAGCACCCATAATGGTGTTGGTATGCTTCCAACACCCAATGCGCTGAATGAGATTAGGAGTTATTTGTGTCTGAATTATTGAAACCGAACAGACATTCTAATTGTAATTTCATCACAATACTCTCGAGCTTCATAGTCAAAGTAATTCTGATTTTGACGAAACGTTGACTCTGGAAAAGAGACGTCCACTAAATTCTCAAGGGTTATTCTCCTCATTCCATTTTTTTTGGGATTTCTCTCATAACTCAATTTCTTTCTATTTCGTTTTTCTATTTTTCTCAATTTATTTTGTGAAATGGAACTCCTTTCAAGTACACACAATAGGTAATACAACTGTCATCTTCACCGAGTTATTTTGAACTTGCTCACCCAATTTAGTCAATTATTTTCAACTTGGGGCATCCCCAGTTTAAGTTTCTATTTTTTTCCTTTTTTATGCAATTTTTATTATTTTCATTCCGAAAGTTCGCATAAGCTCATTGAGTTTGAATTGTTACCTGATACTAAATATTCATTAGATAATCATTGATTATTCATACGAAAAAATATGCAGTTCCTCACTAATATTTGTTTTTTGTCGTTTCCAGTGAATTAGGTTCAGAAGCACGTTACAGATCTTTCCCAAATTGTTTTCATCTCTTGAAGTAAAAATTTATCTCCTTCCAATTTGGGATTGTCGGTGAGTCGGCTTCGCTTTTTCACTTGCTATTATCTTGCTTGAATTTTATATTATATGGATGAATTTGGTCGATTAGAATGTCAATTAAAATGACTCGAATGCAATCTATTCAAATAAAAATTAAAACTATCTGAAGGAGTGCATGTGTTTGCTTACTAATCCTAAGAAGCCACTAACTTTAATCTGTGAGTGCCCAAACACGGAGGGGATTTAAAAGGTTTGGTCTGTGTGGGGATTATTATTTTATAGCCAACGGTTGGGATTTGATCTAACGGTGGATAAATCAAGGGTTACAATGCAACCAAATAGGATTAGAAATTAATTTGAGTTTTAATTGTGAAAATGAATAAAAAAACTTTCGTTCTCCAAAGCTCACAAAAGCCCTTTAGTGCTCAAAGTTCTCAACGAAGAAAAAAAACGATCTTACTTCTCCACGTTAAAATGGCGCATGATACAATGGTCGATTTTGCAAGTCAATTTCTAATTTCTCTAAAAGGTTTCATCAATTGAGGTCCTTTTTATTTTCAATTTCCAATCAATTGTTTATATCTTCGTTCTTATTTTTCTCTGAAGTTTATGTAATGGTCGTGTGAAACGATGCGTTTTGGCCAAAGCAATTCCAATTGTTTTTTCTTTATAGAAGTGTGATGATATTCTACCTTTAGTAACAATATGATGGCGTTGAGATTTGGTATTTGTGAGTTTAGCCTAATGATTTCTTAACTTCAATACTACCTGTTTATTTTCTTATCGTGCAACTGATTTACAGTCTATAATCCTGGGGAGCAGCTTCTTAACATGGGTATAAACGCATTTACGCCAATTTAAGGGGATCATAGTGTTTCAATTAAGATTCTGCATTTAGTTCAGAAAGTCCATAGCCTTCTACAAGTATGAGTTTGTGGATTGAGATATGGCTTTATAGTTGAATCTTAACATTATTCCTTTTGCCATTTTCCTGTAGGCTGCTTTAATGTTTTCCTTCTCTTTCTTTTTGGAAGAATTGTCAGATAAGCAGCCCCCACCACCTCATTTTCGTGTATGACTATATGATGTGATTTATTCAAATTGCTCAAAGTTTTACTACCCACCCTATCATGAACTCTCTATTATATTTGAAATAATAAGTTTTTGATAGGTTGTTTTTGGTTTGTTTACTCTAAATGGAATTATAAATTTACTCATACTAAAAATGGCCTTATATTTGAGCATTATGCATCTTCTACTACTAATGATCACAAGGGGCAAAGACTGAACTAGCTTAGATCATGTACTCTTTACTTGGAAAGGGCTTAGGCATAAAATTGAGGATACACGAGATTACGTATCAAATAATCCTGATATTTAAAGGGCCTCATATTATGTTGTAATGTATATACCATTCTCATTATTCTTAGATGCCTTCGGATTTAGTTATGAGAAAAAATCCAAACAAGAAAAGTATTCACAAGTTTAGAGTAAATTTTAACTTCATAACATATGTCAAATGATGAATACTTTAAAGATAATCCAGGGGTAGCATGCTGGGGGTGTATTACTCAGAAGTCAGAACACTTTCTTTCACTGAGGGCTTTGTGTAGACAGTAGCTATGTAACTCAGTGTGCGGCCCTTATCGAAGGGACTAGTGAGGCCAAATGAATTGGAATGGAATTTTATTGTGTTGAGTCTAATTCTGCCGAAGCAGAAAAAAGGCATTCCAAGCAAACAAGGTGAACTAGAAGGTTAGATCAGATTGGATGTATGCAAAGCCAAAGCTAAAGGAAAATCCATCGCTAAAGGAACTGCACATTGGTGGGAGGTAAGCCTGGATTCCTACACAGGTGGACTCACTTATTCTAGATTTTTTAATATTATAAAAGAGTTAAAACTAACAAAGCTTTCTCTTAAAAGTCCTTGGAACTTAGTATAGATTAACACTATGTAACTTGCTACATTTTGGCTACTAATACAAGCTTCCTTTTTTTGAGTTCGGGGAGGGCTGATAATGTAGAGTAGCATTAAGCTTCAAGCTTCCTAACAGGTGGAGAACTCAAAAATGAAGGCATTAGATGGAGTTTTAAAACCAGTTAATAAAAGACCACCCAGACAAGACCAGAGGTAAGGTGACTGTTGAAATATCTTTTATTATTGAGTTATTTGCTTTAGGATGAATCTCACACATATCTAGGTCTCATTTCTTAATTTCTCTTCCTAGGCAATTTATGGATTCCAGTTATAACCGTGAGGCCTGATCTTATACTGTCGCTGACTTTTATCAAGTAAAACTATCATTCGATATCAATTTCAGTTTTATGGTCGAATTGATTTGAAATTGAGTCGTTTTGTCGTATAAATAGTTAACATAACATATATGGGCCATATTCTGTAAAACTTCGTTTAGTTGAAATTATCCGTGATACAACTTTTTTTATCAATAGAACCCTATCCTATTTCGGCATATGTATAGTCACCATGCTACAACAGAACGCAACAGAAATGCATTGGGGAAGGATGTTAGAGTAGATTTGCACATGGGTGGCTTAGGAATGTACCTGATGTATGTTAATACTCGATCCTTAATTTTTTTTCTCTAGATATAGATTTTTCTTTAGCTCAATTCATCGCTTAAAGTATTTTCACGGTTTTGATGGATGAGTGTGGAAATGCCAACTTTAATTAATTATCAATGCCTCGGCATTGGAATTTCATTATGACCTTAGGATATACTGCTAATCTACACCGTTTACATTCTAGGTGTGTGAAAGGCACAACATCTTGCTGCCAAATGTACATTGATAAGAGCCCAAAACTGTAGTTTTAACCCCTTAATAATCATACTGTTAGACCAATTATGTGAATAATAAGTAAGAGTTAACACTGATTACGCGTTTTTATGCATTTCAGGCTTCAAAGTCCATTATGTGCAGAAATGTACCACTTTAGCGAGATAAAGGAGCAAAAGTCAGCAGAACTTCCGAATGCCATATCTTTGGACTCAGACCTCGGATTGAGGCCTACCTTATGTCAAAACGACCGGCTCGGAAAGAGCTTTGCAATGGTCCAAGCCTTGACCCAATCAGAGGAGCAGAAGTGGACGAAAAGTCTGTGGAAGTCAACTGCAGCTGAAGAGGCCTTTTTGGACTGAAAGAATTGGGTTTTGGGCCTGATTCTCTGGCCCAAAACATGGCTCCAAGCCCATGCACGAATTTTGGATCTGAATGTATAAGAACAAAAGCTTAAGTTCATTGTTAATGGTAGATAGTTAGGTTAGAAAATAAATTAGATTAGTTAGCCTCCATTAAACCTTAATTCTAGATCTAGTTTTCATTAGATTAATTAAGTTTAATTTCATTTCAATTCTTGTTTTAGATTAAACTCTCAAATTATTGTTCTTGATTGATTAGATAATAAAAATAGTTATTTTGACAATTTCGATTTATAGATCTAAATTCCATTATTGTTTGTTATCATTTCATAGTTATTAATTAGATTTCGATTATTGTTTAGTGAAATCGCATAAAGTTAGAATCTTTTCATTATGTTTAGTTTAGATTTAATGGGAATTGTTAGTTTGATGAATCAAGGCTAAATCCTCCATTAGAGGGGTTGATGAAGCCTTGATGAAAACTTAGTTGTTAGTGTAGAATTGTTTGTAGATTCCATTCCACTCTAGAAAGTCGTGTTTCATGATGAGAATGGGTAGACGACTTCACATGCTAGTTAGTACTTTCGGTAGAAATGCCATGAACACTAGGGATTAGAACTTCGAATTTCTTGCCGTAAGAACGTGAGAATCGAGATACAAGAATCTATACTAGGTTATTAAGTTGGATTCGAGGTGGATTCAATTCCCCTCTAATCCTTTATCTAGATTCAAAAACAAGCATATTTCCATAGTATTCGTAGTTAAATTCAACGTAGACTCATTTTAGTTTCATCGTAGTATAACACCCTTCGTAAAGCTCTCATTGACTTAAGAGCGACTAGTTAGACTTAGAAAACAATCCATGCTAGGGAACTAGGAGTGGAACGAACTTCGTACTCCATTTAGTGCAATTCGCATTGAGAGTAGAAGATTTGATAATTAAACACGTAAAAGTGAGAAAGTTTAGTTTACTTACGTTTTGGATTCGTAGTTCATTTCGTAGGTAGACTATTCATTTTACATTAATCAAATGGCGCCGCTGCCATCTTAGTTGCACTTTAGCATTGTATTCATAATATAATTAGTTATTTTTAAGTCCCATTTCACCCACCCACCCTTGTTTGATTCACACTGTGGTTGCCGTTTCAGTTTTGGAAAAATTCACGAGAAAACGCGATGAAGCGCCAAAAAAGAGAGCGCGACCAGCTATCTTCTACCGACTTCGCTTTATACACTGAAGCCAGCAAAAGAGAGCGCGACCAGCTATCTTCTTGGACTTCTCGCTATATACGAGCGGCGCCCAGCTTAAAGAGAGACCACCAGCTATCTTACCGAGAGCTTCGACTTTGCCTTGGCGCTGCGCTGCTTAAGATAGATGCGCCAGCCTCCCTCCTCGAAATTCCAGGATTTCCACAGTTTGATTTAAACTTCGAATTGTCAAGTTTTTCAGTGTTCTAATCTCTTATTACACTGAACACGCGTACACAAGACGCTATTCATAAGCGAAGCAAGGACGCTATCAGGTATTCCTTTCTTCCATACCTCGCATTTCCAGTTAGAGGTTTTCTACTAGTATATCAGAATTGTTTAGAGTGTTGCATGTTTAGTTAAGCTTAACTTAGTCTTGCATGAGATTAAGATCTGGTCGAACAAAAACAACAAACGTAATTATACGCCAACAAACAAATCTATCTAGTACACCACCCACGACACCTCTAGCTAATATCACACACACCATACCTGACATAATGGCTGAAGAAAGAGAGACTCCTCTCTCTGACTTCTACAAAGCTTTGAGCGATAGCCCTAAATCTTGCATCGTTCTAGCGGACCGGTTGGGGATTTTCGAATTCCCCAAACATATTTAATCATTACCCGTTTTTCCCATGGTCTAGACCATGAAAAACCTTACCAACACATGCGTAGGATTGAACAAGTCCTTACAACATTCCATCATCCTACGGTTGGTACGGAACAGATTAAACTAAGGGTATTTCCTTTCACATTAGCCGATAAGGCGGCGTCTTGGTTAACTGCCCAAGCGCCTAATTCTGTGGACTCATGGGCCAAACTTGTTCAGCTGTTTATGGAACATTTTTACCCACCCCTAAAGACGGATGAAATGCTTTCCAAGATTCACTTTTTCCGACAAAATCCTCATGAATCATTTTCTGAGGCTTGGAATCGTTTCACCGATCTGCTTATAGAGTGTCCACACCATAACTTAGCTAAAGACACGTTAGTTCGTGCCTTTTTCAAAGGACTTCTACACCACCATAAAGAAGTCCTTGACATAATGAATGGGGTAGTTTCCTAAGTAAAGGAGCCAATGAGGCTTACAAATTTTTAGAGGATCAAACTAAAGCGAAATAACAACCGGGGGTAGTGGCGATTACTCCCGCTCCGCTAGTTCTTCTTCCACAGTTAAGGCTACCAGTATGTTTGAGGTTAAACCCGATCTAGAACTTAAAAATTTAATCGAATCTCTAACTAAAAAGGTTGAGGCCATTTCTGTACAACAAAAGCCTATCCCCGTCATGAATGTAAATTCAAATCCATGTAGTTTCTGTTGGAGTCCTGAGCATCCCGACTCCCACTGTCCTATAGCCTATGAACATTCTTGTTCTATTAATAGTGAACCTAACGCCCCTTGGAGACAAAATCCCAACTTCGGTTGGAGAAATAACCAACAAGTCACACCTCCAGGGTACAATAATCAATATGTTAGGCCAACACACAGTTATAACCAAGCTCCTCCAGGACAAGGACAGGGTCAGGGTAATTATAATAATTATAACAACCAAGCACAACCTCGACAAGGTCAAGCACAAGGTCAATATAGTTATAATAATTATAATGCTAATAGAGGTATCGTTCCGGTAAATAATAACTATCACAATCCGCTTTATAAATAATCAACGCGACATAGTTCGATCCACACCACCCGTGACTATTACACCCCCACAAACCGATCGTCTTGACACCTTCATACAAGTGAGCCAACAACTTTTCCAAACCATGGCTCAATCTAACCAACACATTCTACAATCTGTTAATAATTTAAACCAACAGTTAGCCCAAGAGAAAGCCCAACCAAAAGGCGTGTTTCCGTGCCAAAGCGATACCCAACCCTAGAACAAAAACCACGACCTTTGAGGTAAACGGTAATACTAGTACGGAAACTACAAACGTGGGTGAGCTAAATGCCATCACCACTCTCCGTTCTGGAAGAGTGGTTGATAACAAAGTAACTATGCCTATAGTTACCCCATCAGTACTCCCTACAACGGATATCGAACTAGATACCGATATAGAAACTGAAGAGCCTACAACTGTAGAGGTACCAGTTAAACCACAACCTAAGAAACAAAAAGCCAAGGTTAAACATCCTGTTGATTCATATGCTAATTATAGAGAGAAAACACCGTTTCCCCAAAAATTAGCCATGTTAACTAGGGATACAAATTATGAGGAGATTAGGAACGTTTTCAAAAATCTAACGATAAACCTTCCTTTTCTCGAAGCTATAAAAAAGCTACCTAACCACGCTAAGTTTCTTAAAGAGTTGTGCACTACTAGGCGTAAGACCAACATACCTAAAGACGCCTTTCTAACTGAACAGTTCCCAACTTTATCTGAAAATAATGGAATTGTTAAGTACAAGGACCCTGGTCGTCCTACTGTACAATGCACCTTAGGAGATTCTCACACGACGACCGCGCTACTAGACCTGGGGGCTAGTGTTAACTTACTCCCGTTTTATTTGTATAAACAAATAGGTCTAGAGGAGATGCAACCTACTAAAATGACATTGCAATTAGCTGATCGGTCTATTAAGTATCCTAAGGGTGTGGTTGAAAACGTGCTGGTTAAAGTCCAAAATTTTTACTACCCAAAATTTACTTCGTTGTCCTAGACACGTAACTCACTAACGACTCAGTACCTATCATTTTAGGGCGTCCCTTCTTGGCTACACGCCAACGCGGCTCATAAATCGCCGCGATGGTTCGATGTCCTTGTCCTTTGGCCATCTTTCCGGTGAGGTAAATGTTTTCAAAACTAGGACCGCGAGATCCCGATTCACCTACAAATGGAGAGGTTAGCATGATCGAGCTTAGCTCAAGATTACTTCAAAAACATGTTTCGAGAAACAAATTTTAACAAATTCATTTCCTTCGAAAATTCCGACTTTAACAATGACTCCACGGTAGTAGATCGAAATCGAAGAAGAATTCCTGCAACTCTTTTTTGCACCACTTCTTTACCACTTCATGAGTCCCCTTGCCAACAACCATTCATCCCTTGATGCTATGACGGAAGATGAATTTTTCAATCTCTATCCCAAAGTCCTTTTCGACCCACCTATTGAGGAATGTCTTGCATATATCAAGATTTCGATGATATGGACTTGAGAGCTTTAGCTGAGAATCATTCACCTTCCCTCACCAATATTCCCCACCCTCCACCTTTTCAAAGGAACCTCGAGTTTGCACTTTCGATCCTTTAGTTTCTCCCATTGCTTCATGATTTTTAAATCCACCTATTAAACAAATACTTCCCAAGGATAAACCACTTGACACCTTCATTTTCAGACTTGAGACAGTCCCTAACTACACCATGAATGAGTTTTGTACTAAACCCACATCCTCATTTTTTCCATGCTCTCCCTCTAAAACTTATCCCAATCCACCATATCTTCCACAACCATTCACTTTTCCACACTTATTCACTAGGACACCCTCTCGTTCAAAGATGAAACATAAGGTGCATGCTCGGTTATGTTATAGGTCTATTCGACTTCGCTTTCATTCCACTAGGCTGCGTCGTAGGAAATCTTGGTGCTTGATTGTGTTTGGATATGTTTTCTGTGATATTTATTTATGGAACGATCCACAACTATTTCGGTTGTTGATATATGATAAACTGCATATTCATACATATATTTAGATAAAGTCTCGAGTATCTGACTATAAACGACTCAATTTTTGTGTTTGGTGCATTTCCTTTCATTTCCATATATTGGTGAGTGCACCATTCAGGTAACCGGGCCCTCCCTATGGAGTGTGTGGCTGTAAGTACCGGATCCTAAGTCCACGTTTCACATAATTCACGTTTTCCACTCTTGCATGTTTTCTCGGTTCTTGAGTCATGTTTCTCTATGGTGTGAATTATGTCTTTACTGCTTATTGTTTTTCCTTTATATTAAACCTAATTCATAAAAAGTAAAAAGTGTAAAGATATATAAAAATAGTAATCTAGCAAGTCTCGAAATCGACTTTAAAAAGACCCACGTTTTAAAACAAATTTTTACAAACCTGTTTTCAAAAAGTTGTTTGGGGGTGGGGTGTTTGGTTTTTCCATTCTTGATCACTCAAATTCCTATTCTTACCCCCACCTCTCCCCTTGAAGAGTAGCTAGATTTCTACTTGTTTGTTGTTTTGATGTTGTCTTTTATTATTTTTAGTAGATAGGATGTTACGTTGTTAAATTCCGTAGTTAATTTTGACTTTTGTAGTGAAATGTTGTTTGAATGACGATATGAATATAATGTCGTTATTTTCATTGTCGTGATTAGTTAATGTTGATCCCACCTTCCCAAACTGTTTGGGGTGGTGTTATCTATTCCAAAGATGATTTTATATAAACTTCATTCATTCTACACTCACAACCTACACTACACCTAATTTCCATCACTCACCTTTCACTCCCACGTTTACGCCTCATTTTTCAATTTTCAGCAACTCCGAAGACTTTTCGCTTCTACAGAGGCGCACTCGGCGCTCTCTGTATATTTTGTTCTGAATTTTGCTCGAGGCCCAGCGCTTCAAGCCGAAGCCCACCCATCTCATCTCTTGGACCTAGAAGCGCCAGCCCGGCAAGTTGAGCGCGACCAGCTAAAACACTGGAATTCTAAAATTTCAGAGCGACTCGCGCCTATCTGAAGCGCCAGCGCCGCGACTTCCGTGGACCAAAAAATTCCAGTTTTCTACGGATAGTTTCCCAGATCATTCATAGCTATTCCAGAGCGTAATTTTGAGATGACATCTCCTATAATAATACGAGCGTCTTTCAAAGATTTGTTCCAAAGCACTACTTATGGTGCTTGGTTTTCATGAGGTGATCACACACACGTAGGCTAGGAACCGCTTATGGGTCTTGCTAGCAATTGTTCTTGGACTTGCCATGCCCGCTGAAATACAAGACCCATGATGCTATTGGGTAGATAATATGCATGTCCGGGAGTGGAGGTAAGTTTTAGTTTCATTAGTGTCCCGCTTATGTCCCAAGCAATTTCATTCGTTAACCCCATAATGGGTGGAACTCTTATAGAGTTAAGTAAATTTTTTATTTCCTATATTAGTGCGTTCTAACCTTGTTTTACAGATGTTCTGAATTTCACGCTTCAATGGTATTTTTCCTACCCTCTCTATTTAAATGCTTTGAGGACAAAGCATGCTTTTGTTTGGGGCATAGAATCACGTGTAATTAAGACATCCGTTAGGATATAGATATATATAATATGCATTTGTTTTCTAGTTAAAATTTCAAAAATTTAAAAATATAAATAAATAAGTTTATGCTATACACTTAGGAATATTGGTATTGTTTTCTTTCTCCATGCTCTTAACAATCTAGAAGTCTCACATAGTTGTTGCATCGTAATAATTGTTAGAAACTTAGGTTAATACGTAGGTAATAATCTTTGCATCTATCTTAAATATATTACATGAGTATCTATGATTGTTAGCAAGTAAGTTTCTGAAATCTAGGCTAGAGTACTTATTCTACAAATCCTGTGAGAATATAGCCTAAAGCCTTATATGAGCGAAACATTTGAGAAATGACACAAGGGAGAAGTAAAATCCGGATAGAGAAATCACACGTCCACTTGCTTGATCACTAAACCATATCCTAAGTGAGAATTTAGGCCGCTCTTTGGATCGATATAGCCAGAAATTCAAACCTATGAATTATTTTCCGCTAGTCACCACTCTGAGCCTGTTCTTTAGCCTTCCATACACCACAATTCCTTTACCCCTGTTACAAAACAAAACAAAATAAAAAAAAAAAAATAAATCAACCTACCCAATTTAGAATAAGTCCGAGAATAGAATGAGTGAAGAAAGAAGAAGAGAAAACCCTGTAAAACAAAAATTGTTACTTGCTTCCAAAAATAAAGAAAAGAAGTTTCCATCCAAAGAAAAGAAAAATAGAAATAAAATAAAAACTCCAAAAAAAAATAGAATAAAAAGGAGTCAAAAGCCAAGGAAAAGAAAAAAAAAAAATAATACGGCTAAGGATGGAAACAAAGTGTAGAAGCAAAAGAAAATAACAAGGTTTTCTCTAAGTTACATACTACGAAGACTCTATTATCTCAGACTTGTCCTTTTGAATATCCATTTCCTTCCTTCTTAAACCATCTCCTAATCCCCGTAACACCTAATAAAGACCTCTAGCTCAATTAGGAATAGGTTAGTGTGATAGTAAATTGGCGGATGTGTTTGATTGACCCCGGCTTCCTTGTTGTCATGGAGATTGTAAGGTAAAGTGTGCCCACTGTACACTGGAGTAACGAAACTTGAGTGAAAAATCAGAGTGTTGTTTCTTGACTATTATTGTGAGAACCTACTTAAGGACGCTATTCCGAGTTCTCAGAAACAACCCTGCTAAACATTTGATAGTACTACTCATTGTATATATGTGTATTGTAGATGATTGATTATTATGCATATATTAACTTAGGGTTTTGACTGGTTATTCTTATGTAATTGCTAGAGAGATGTATAGATAGTTGAGCATGAATAAGGAAACAATAGTTTTATTTTCTTAGTCGTTGTAGTATAGATGAAGTTTGTGAGTACCTTCACTGGAAAACTCTCACGAGGCTATAACTCGTCCACTAGGGAATTCCTAGTGGTTTAAGGCCTTGTTGCATATGGTCAATGCAATCGCACTCAAATAAAACGAGTAGTTAGAACTCCATTTTTGGTCACTTATTCTAATTTCTCATATTTGCTTGAGGACAAGCAAAATGCTGTTTGGGGGTGGTTTGATAAGAGCCCAAAACTGTAGTTTTAACCCCTTAATAATCATACTGTTAGACCATATATGTGAATAATAAGTAAGAGTTAACACTGATTACGCGTTTTTATGCATTTCAGGCTTCAAAGTCCATTATGTGCAGAAATGTACCACTTTAGCGAGATAAAGGAGCAAAAGTCAGCAGAACTTCCGAATGCCATATCTTTGGACTCAGACCTCGGATTGAGGCCTACCTTATGTCAAAACGACCGGCTCGGAAAGAGCTTTGCAATGGTCCAAGCCTTGACCCAATCAGAGGAGCAAAAGTGGACGAAAAGTCTGTGGAAGTCAACTGCAGCTGAAGAGGCCTTTTTGAATTTGAAAAGAATTGGTTTTTGGGCCCGATTCTCGCCCAAAACATGGCTCCAAGCCCATGCACGAATTTTGGATCTGAATGTATAAGAACAAAAGCTTAAGTTCATTGTTAATGGTAGATAGTTAGGTTAGAAAATAAATTAGATTAGTTAGCCTCCATTAAACCTTAATTCTAGATCTAGTTTTCATTAGATTAATTAAGTTTAATTTCATTTCAATTCTTGTTTTAGATTAAACTCTCAAATTATTGTTCTTGATTGATTAGATAATAAAAATAGTTATTTTGACAATTTCGATTTATAGATCTAAATTCCATTATTGTTTGTTATCATTTCATAGTTATTAATTAGATTTCGATTATTGTTTAGTGAAATCGCATAAAGTTAGAATCTTTTCATTATGTTTAGTTTAGATTTAATGGGAATTGTTAGTTTGATGAATCAAGGCTAAATCCTCCATTAGAGGGGTTGATGAAGCCTTGATGAAAACTTAGTTGTTAGTGTAGAATTGTTTGTAGATTCCATTCCACTCTAGAAAGTCGTGTTTCGCCATGAGAATGGGTAGACGACTTCACATGCTAGTTAGTACTTTCGGTAGAAATGCCATGAACACTAGGGATTAGAACTTCGAATTTCTTGCCGTAAGAACGTGAGAATCGAGATACAAGAATCTATACTAGGTTATTAAGTTGGATTCGAGGTGGATTCAATTCCCTAATCCTTTATCTAGATTCAAAACAAGCATATTTCCATAGTATTCGTAGTTAAATTCAACGTAGACTCATTTTAGTTTCATCGTAGTATAACACCCTTCCGAAAGCTCTCATTGACTTAAGAGCTTACTAGTTAGACTTAGAAAACAATCCATGCTAGGGAACTAGGAGTGGAACGAACTTCGTACTCCATTTAGTGCAATTCGCATTGAGAGTAGAAGCTTTGATAATTGAGACTCGTAAAAGAAACAAGTTTAGTTTACTTACGTTGTGAATTCTTCGTTCATTACGTAGGTAGACTATTCATTTTATTATTTATCATACATTCAATGTAAACAATTTATGAGGCTTTAGGTGCAAGCCAAACGGTGTGCATACCTAGACCAATATGTAGTTTTAACTGCATTAGTCTTTCTTTCTTTTCTTTTGGAAACGTACATGTTGAAAGCAATTTCCGAATTGCGTTATATAGGTGAAGGCATGGTCATGCAACATTTCACCTTCGCATTGAAAAACAAGATCCATTTGGCAATGAAAACACAAACTTTAACCCATGCAAGGCACTTCAAGGGGGAAAAAAAAAGATAAATAAATAAAATTGATGTCCAACAGACACTACACACATTACACATTGATGCAGACAAAAATATTTTTCACAAGTATATAAAGTATATTGTAGTAACAAAGGTAGGTCACAATTCAATATGAATTAATCAACTAGAACGAGAAAGAACACAAGAATAAAGAATTTACTTACCAGAAAAAAAATTCATAAGTTCAGGGAAGAAAAATACATAATCTGGAAATCCATCATCCCATTCGGGGAGGTCATACGCAACACTTGCTATAATACATAGGAAAAAGAAGCAATTGTGTATGCATTGGAAAAATTGAAGACATAAAATATACAACTAGTAGAAATTTGAGTACCTGAGGAAGAATCCTCCATATGAGAATCCGAATCACCTAGATATGGAAATAAAAAATAAAAAAGTCGATGGAATTAACGAATAAAAGTGATTACTTGAGGAAGAAAAGAAGTGACTACTTGAGGAGTAAGTCAAGTAGTCAAGACGGGTCATCTCGATTATCTGGATCTGGACATGGTGAGAGAAAAAATATAAATAAATAAAGAGCATGTCTTCAGTGCGCGAGATGTATGGTGCGCAGGTAATGTGGGCCTTTGGATAAGTACTTTTGCCATGCAATACACACGCACCCTTTGGTATGAGTGGCCCAGATTTGATAGCATACCATACGACCTGCGCACCATAGATTTAGCCATAAATAAAAGGAAATGGACTTTTGGTGGAAAAGAAAATAAATAAACCGCTGTGATAAATTTGGCCTGCGATCTCCCTCAAGTGAGCTTCGTCAGGAATTTCCACTGCGATCATCTTCAATTTCCTTCTTTTCTTTCCTACTTGTTCTAGGGTCTAATCAACAAACATCTTATGGATAGCCGCTGTTAAATGTGTTGGGCTGGATTTTAAAACTTTTGGGCTTTAATTATTAGAAGCCCAAATAATAGTTGTTTTTTTTAGAAGCACATGATATCTATCACGTCTCTCTATAGTCTATGGGTCCGCCTGTTTCCAAAATGGCCGGTGCAAATTTAGAAAAGTTTGCGTGGAAACTTTTGTTCACTAAAATTTTGCATAATAAAGTTTTCCCCAACTTTCCAGGTGTTTGGTTCGCTCTTTGTGCAATTTTTTTTAGGCTAAATCTATGGTGCGCGAGATGTATGGGATACGCAAGATTCTTGTCCATTCATTCTGCAAACTGGCAACCGGTAGAATAAGTTTACAAAAAAGGGTAAAAAGGATATATCACTTTCAATAAAAATAAAAATAGCCGTATTTATTCTTATTGCACGACTCCAGCAGTTTATCTCCCTCTCACTCGTCTAGTCGTCTCCGTAAAAAATTTCTCTCTCTCTCTCTTCAACTCATGCACCTGAAATGCGAAACATGGTGATTAAATAGAGAGTTCTCATAATCAACTTGTAGCAATTGGAGTTTTTATTGATGATTTTCTTCTACTTTTTATAGGCTATAATCAACTTTCAAGCGCTTCCTTGCCTGTTGAGCTTGTTAACAAATAATCACAAGAAGAGTATCAAGAAAGAAGCTTGCTGGACCATTTCAAATATTACTGCGAGAAATAAGGATTAGATATAGGTACAGAATATATTCTCCTTTCACTATTCTATTATTACTCTATTTTGTCCGCTCTTCTTGTGAATTGGGATTTTTTTTTATCCTGATATTGTATTATGGTTCAAGGACTTGGTAGGTGTGCTTCCACAACCGGAATCCTTTGAAATAAGATGTAATTTGAGTTTAAAACATTGCTGCCACTTCAAGACTGCAAAATTTTATAAGAGTTTATATTTTCTTTGTAAGGATTTTGGTCGTATAATTAGCACATAAAATCCTTGAATTAGGCTAAGTTTAGGTTAAAACCTAATTAGGAATGTTACCTGAATTTTTAAAGTGAAGAAACACAGCTGTTCCTTTTATACCTTCCTTTGGTTGTGAAAGAAATGAAATGTGATGTGAACAAGGCCGGCAAAAGCTATCCCGGCTTGGGGGGGGTGCCTGCGCTTTGGGTGATTTTGCAACCTTTGGGATTTCTTATTTGTAACATATATTGATTCATTAGGTAATTTTTCACACTTATTATCTGTTATCAATGTTTCTAACCGTTAGTAAGTATCTATTCAAATTCTTGAATTATTCTGTAACATTTATTGGATATTTAGTGACACTTAGTAATGTGTGACAAAGCTAAACATCATGCTAGGAAATAAAAAAAGGAAAAAAAGAAAAAGAAAAGTTAATCGGGAGTTTTTTAGTTCTTCGGCGCCCATGTAATCTAATCTAAAAAGAGAAATATCACATATGCTAAAAAGAAAAATAGGGTTTTGATTTCGTTGTCGCTGCCGCTGCCGCTGCTGCTACTAGGGTTTTGATTTCGGTAAGTCATCTTCTCTCCCTCCTTTTGTTCTTCTTTTTTTGTTCGGTACAAGTTTCATGGTTCCCTGCTGGAGATTGTGAGATTTGATTGAATTAGGCTTGAATGCTTGATAGAATATAGTCTATTCAAATCTATATCGATGGAAATCGCAAAGCTTTGAATAGATCCATGATTTTTTATTCTCAAAAGAATCTAGAGGTTTAGCTTTTGGGTTAGTTTATCAAAAGCTTTAGCTTGATTAGATACTTGCTTGCCGAACTCAGGGTGTTCTTGCAAATTTGAAGAAGGGAATGGTACAACAATTACTTTTAGTTTAAGGGTTCAACCCTTATGGATGCACCTTGACCAATTTAAGGCTTAAAAAGTGGAGTAATTTCCTAGGTTGAGTGTTACTATGTTATGTGTTTCGGCAATAAACTGCTTCAACACAACGAGAGCAATGGTGACGAACGCACTAAGAAACAGAGGATTTTGATGTTGGGGGAGATGAAACTGAACCAAGTAATGGCTGCCTACGTACCCAAGATCTATTATCTAGGGATCAAGTTTCCACGTAGTTCCTTATGAAAAATAGTTTGATATTTATAGAGGTAGAGTAGAGAGTCCTTGTAGCTCAAGTAGTCTTGTTGCTTGAGCTATTGTGATAGAATATAACTGTCAACTGATAATTATCTTTTTGATAAGAAATGAATCTGGACATAAATCAATGTATATTAGTGGCAAGCCATGTGGCTAAGGTTCAGCCTTAGACACATGAGTTAATGGGCCTGTACATTGATCCATGATATTGCGACCGGGCTTTAGCCCCGTTGATTAAATGAATAAAATAGAGACCCCTACTAATGGACGCTTTGCCACGTAGGTGGGGTCGAACATCGCCCTCTTTGTCGGTGAACAAAGTTCACATGGCAAAGAAGAGTAAGCGGAGTGTATAACAAAGTGTCGTGGTGAACGTAAACGATAAGAAAATGGACAATCGGAAAAAAGTCGTGAATTAGCGGAAATAAAAATGTTAAATTAACGTGTATTGGACGCAATGACGTAGTGAAATAAAAAACGGCCGAAAACGCATAGATAGAATAAAATATGCACATAAATAAAAGTGCAAAAGAAATTGAGCGGCGAAAACTGTACCGAACGCGTGACGTGATAACGCGAAATCCGAATTCGATGAAGCGTGCCAACGGAATAGCGATATTTGGATTATACCGTTGAAAATTAAACGTAGGAAAAATCCGCGAATTATCCGACGGAACGGACATAAAACGGCGAATTCGATATATGTCCGAAATAAGTGGAACGAAATAAGTGGAATTCGATATATGTCCGAAATAATGAGAAGAGGTGCACGTGAAAATACCACCGAAACTAGGACTCATAGTTTCTATCCGATTGGATAAGGCTTATCAGCGAAGTCTCCCATCCGTCGGTTTGGATGGAAGACTTATACACGCATTGTAAAGACCGGACCACAAGCGCAAGGAAAGTATAAATAACCAAATAACGGAGAGACTCATCCAAACCAAGTAGGTTCGACGAAGAAAAGCTGCGGGAAGACGAAGAAAAGCGGCGGTCTTATATCCGATACTCAACCTCGCCTTACATCACCTCTACTTCCGGGTAACCCCTCGCCGCGATCGTCTTCTTCTCGTGCACGCCTCTCTTGATCTTCTCGCTCGTTCACGAATCGACCTTAACACGGCACCAACATCATACCGTCCCTTAACCCCGCGTCTAGAAGTTGTGGCGACTTCGTCGGAAGGGCCAAGCAATCACACAGGGTCGAGTCCTCCCCTAGAGGCGCGGCGGTGGTATGATTGTCTTCAAGTTAGAGAGAGAACGCCTCTTTTTCTCCGTGAGTGGTGATTCCATGTACTATGTAAAGGATCGTTTTCTGCGTTTGTATGAGTTCTCAACCCGAAAGAAACTCAAGTGAGCCCAATTCGGCGGCCGGTTCCACAAGCTTAAACCAAGGTCCTAGAACTCGTCTTTACAGCCCTACGGAAAATGCCATCTTGGTTTGTTCGGACGTCGATGGTGGGTCTCATGAACTTTATATTGTACCAAAAGATAGCTACCGGTAGGGGTGATAGCATGCTAGAAGCAAAAAGAGGAGTCGGGGGTTACGCCAAAAGATAGCATGCCTTTGGTTTTTTGGTTGCATGGCGTTGAACCTGTTGAACTATGTCTTTAGGAACTCTCTCGTTCAACATGTCGAGACGAGCCAAAAAGCAAACTTGTTGGTGTTGGCGTGAACTCTTCATGCTGCTTTGTAAAGATGGTGAAGAATGAAGAGGATGAAGGCTCAGTAAACCGATATAAATCAAATACGATATAGTGCGATTACTGCTAAGGAGGGGCACCGCACTGCGGACCCCTTTATCCCAATTTGGTTCACCCTTGTGGCTTTAGAGAAACCGGTTTTCAAGCAATCTGACCCGATTTTTTTTCCGTTCTATGTTTTTAGGTGGACTCTACCGTACTATACGGGGGAAAAATACTCAAGAAGAAACGCGATGACGATCGCAGACTTGGTGAGGTGGAAAGAAGGTGACAGATACAGCGACTACCTGGAACCGCGTCGATGGTCGCTTAAGGAAATACAGAAAATACTAGGACTCGAAATTTGGGATGGAGGAAGTGTCACGAATTTGAAACGAAAAGTCGAAGAAGATGAAGTAGTAATGGCTTTACACAATTAAATTGCGGAACGCAATTCCGTTGAGCAAAGAAATAAGCGCAATTCATCGAATGGTGGCAAATTGCACCGGGACAACCGCCAATATATTTCGGCTAATCTTTACGAGAGCACCGTTTACAAAATGAATTTAACGAAGGTTCGGGGCTCAAGAAATCTTCGCTGATATCTGACCGAAAGCCATAATCGACGAAAGGGTACCTAAAATTTGAAGTTGAATTCAAGGATTCAAACGAAGTTTTAAAGGGTTTCCAAAAGTATACATCGGATGGGATAGATTTCATGCGCTTTACGAGGGAAGTGGAATCCGGCCGAGTTTAAAGTGCTGAACAAATTTCGAGGTAAGCCAAAACATAAGTATTGAAAACTATACTACGAGTAAACTGTTGACTAACATGAGTTATTTTTGTGTCTAACAGAAAACGCGAGTATACTACCAGACATTGAATTGGACAAGGAAGTGGAGAGCAATCTTCGGTTCTTCTTTCATGAATGCTCTGATGAAAGATTGGTAGATCTTAGCTACTTTGATGATATCGTTGATTTCCGAAATTATGGGGTTATCGAACAACGGCCCGATAGGTCCAAGGAGACACAAAGCGAAATGGCGAAGAAGAGTAAGAGTCTCAGAAATGCAATATTCGGCAGCGACAGTGAGAGTGAAAAAGAAGATGGAACGGAGTTAACCCAGCGAGAACTAGTGCTGAGTTTGCCAAGCAAAAAAAGTGAATTGTACAAAAGAAGATGTGCCACAAGAAAACGGGCGAACGGAGACCAAGAGAAAAAACCAACGTTACAATGTATGATGCCTCGAGGGACGAGACTACAATGCACAAAACATTCCGCATTTAAAGATAATACATAATGCAAACATCAAGAGGAAAAGGTATGTTCCGTAGAAAACATATAAATGTAAAAGTGTGGTGAGATGTAATATCTCGCTTTGGTTTGGTATAACAGAAAAGAATGGCGGAGAAAAGAACGAAAACAATGATACTTACAAAAGATAGTGCAGCTAAGAACACAAAGTCGGTGAAAAAAAAAACAAACGGCAAAACAAAATGCAGGAGCAAAGAATGCAAGGGTAATACTACTCATGGAGGAAAACCACGAGAATCTGTTAACGATAAGTTGACCTTTGATTTTTACTATTGCGTTAGGACGGTAAAAATTTGTGTCCAACACTAAACCAAATGAAAATTGCAGATGAAGCGAGATGTTCAAGCTTGGAAGACGGCGTGAAGTCACCGGGATTACGCCAATGGAAGGGCTCGAAAAATATCAAAAATGTGACCGTATCACGGAGAACATCGGAGAATATGACAGCAATGTCAATGATCTTCGATAGTATAAACCCGTGTATGATAGTATTATTTTTATCAGTTATTGCAAACTTGTGTTTAAGTCGGAAAAATGATGAAATCAGATATTTTTTGCCGCAGTTAAAACGGGCGTAGTACAGAGCCAAAAAGAAATTCATGAAAAAGTCGCGAAGAAAAAAATATCGCTCAATGAAGTCAATGCCTTAGAAGAAATAAAGAAAGTGAAGATACTCAACCAAAAATTGGAAGAGGCAAACAAAGTGTTAAGCGGAACCATCAAAGAGTTAGAAGACGAAAACAAAAACTTAACCGAGCGGACGGAAGAAGCAGAAGAGATGGCGTACGAAGAATTTGGGAAAGCCTGTGAGATAACGGAGGAACACAAACACTTAAAAGCAGATGTGATAGAATTGAAGTCACTCGTGGCGACCAAAGATCAGGAACTTAAACGTGCGCAAAAAGAGGTTGAGAAAAATAACAAGCGAATGACAGATTTAAACGAGCGGCTCGGCCAAGATCATGTGCAAATGGCACACTGTGAATCGTCCGTAAGACAACTGACAGAGACTTTAATAGAAACGGGAGATGAACTAGAACGTGAGAAGATGAATTACAAGGATTTGTATGAAGTTGTATATCGCGAAAAGTTGGGAAGAAACCATTAGATTTTCCCAAACCAATGATCATGTAATTGCGGTATGTAATATCGTAGAGCTAAAAATTCTTTTATGAAAATAAAAATAAAGTATGTGTTGGCTATTGAATATCATTGTGATGTCGATAACATACCCAGATATAAAACTTAGTGTTGTTGATTTATGAATGTAAAAGAACGAGGCGCCCCATGTAGAGAGAAAAACTCCCAATATAGAACCATTGGAAAGCTATTGAAAGGTAAAGGGGACATGATCGTCTTCCATGAACCTAGCTATTCAGGTGTTAAAATATTTGTACCGAACGTGAAGCACGGCCTGACAACTGTTGGAGTTGTCACAGGTTCAAAGTCGTCACCCGTGCACTGGGACCAAACTAAAACACAACGTCATTGCCTTAGTAGTGGAATTAGCGCGGATATTGTATTGTGGGAGTATTGCAATAATTGTTCCGAGCAAGAATAACCATCTTATTGACTCGGATTTCCGTCAAGTAGGCATGAATGCGACTTACTTTGACCGAAAAAGGCATAATATGAATGAACTCCGTAGAATGAACGTTAATGAATGACATTGTTTAAAGTAAAAGTACAGACGAATAGAGAAATGTAAAATGACAACCAAACTAAGAGAATGGAAGTTTAATGCCTTTATTGATGGATAACATAGAACGAACTACATAGATGGATAGATTTGTTATTGATGGAGTAATGTAAAATTGCAAAAAATTTCCTAACGGTAAAACTTGCGAAGGTGGTAAGCATTCCATGGCTTCTCTATTATTCTTCCAGAAACAGTACGGAGGAAATATGACCCCTTAGATGCTGGACGATCTATGATGTAAGGTCCTTGCCAATTTTCCCCAAACTTTCCTGATTCTATAAGCTTTGGGTTTCTACAAAGAACCCAGTCTTCAGGAGCAAAAGACTTAGGACGGATCTTCTTGTCGTAGTTCCGTTTCATGTCAGCTTGATACTTAATAAGCTGTTGTAGTCCCTCAGAATGAACCTCATCAATAAGAGCTTTTGGCTGAGCCAAAGTAGTGTCATTGGAACCTGTTTCAACCGCAACTGACCGAGATGTGCTGGAAATTAGTTCTGTAGGTAAGACTGCTTCAGCACCATATGCAAGGTTAAAAGGTGATAATGCAGTTGAATACTTTGGCGTTGTCCTATAAGCCCACAAGACAATTGGTAACTCCTTGACCCAATTTCCTTTGGCCAAAAAAGCGCCTCTTCAGTTGGCCAAAATCACCTTGTTGGTAGCCGGCCCCGCCCATTGGCTTCTCATGGATGATAAGGTCGCGGAGAAGTTATGCCGTATCTTCAAATTAGCACAGGAATCGACGATTTCTTCAGCATCAAATTGTTTACCATTATCTCGATACAAGTGCAGCAGGATGCGAAAAACGACAAACAATATTTCTCCACAAAAACATTTTGACATTGGAAGCATGGATTTGGACCAAAGGCTTTGCTTCTACCCATTTGGTAAAGTAATCGGTTGCCACAAGAAGGAATCGAATACTACCTGGAGCTTTAGGTAAAGGACCAATAATGTCTAAGCCCCATTTGGCAAATGGCCACGAGCTTAGCATGGGATGCAACTTCAGAATGTAGTTTACTCATATTATCGTGCTTTTGGCATGGCTCACACCTCTCGGATAGGTGTTTTGCATCCTTTTGCACCTCGCCACCAATAGCCCCGTGTCATAGCCTTATGAGCTAAACTTAAGCCTTGGAGTGGCTTCCCGCGAAGCCGGGAGTGAATCTCTTCCAAAACTTGAAGTCCTTCCTGTTTTGAGAGGCATCGCAACATAGGGTTAAAGTCCGAGCCTTTGCGATATAAGTGCAAACTTCCGTCAGTAACAGATATCACCAAAAACTTCCATGCATCGCGTTTGATTCTTTCAGCGAGTTTTGGTTCTGGCGGAAGTGAGGAAACTTGCAAGTAGTGGATATAAGGAAGACGCCAATCTTGTGCATCGGAGATCATCACTGGCTCTGATAGTATTATATCGGGAACTTCAGGACTATCATCTGCTTCATGTACCAACTCACTATCTGTTTCGGGAGCGAATTCAGGAGGAACAAATGGATATACAGATTCTAATGGAAGATCCAAAATATGGTCATGTTGTGAATTTTCCATCTCCCTTTTCCGCTTCCGAGTCATGATTGGTGCAATTATACGTTGATAAAATGTAAAATGTATAGTCTACCTACGTAATGAACTACGAATCCAAAACGTAAGTAAACTAGAACTATTCTTTTACGAGTCTATTATCAAAGCTTCTACTCTCAATGCGAATTGCACTAAATGGAGTACGAAGTTCGTTCCACTCCTAGTTCCCTAGCATGGATTGTTTTCTTAGTCTAACTAGTCACTCTTAAGTCAATGAGAGCTTTACTGAAATATTATACTCACGGTACTTAATTAAGATGATTACTAGAAATTAACTACAAATGCTATGGAAATACTATTGTTGACTCTAGATAAAGAGATTAGAGGGAATTGAATCCACCTCGAATCCAACTTAACAACCTAAGCGTGGGAATGTTGTATCTCAATTCTCACGTTCTTCACGGCAAAATTCGAGTCTAATCCCTAGTGTTCATGGCATTTCTACCAAGTACTAACTAGCATGTGAGGTCGCCCACCCATTCTCATGGCCCGCGACGACCTTCTAGAGTGGAATAGATGCTACAACGCGTTTCTATACTAAACAACTAAGGTTTCATCAAGGCTTCATCAACCCCTCTAATGGAGGTTTAGCCTTGAGTCATCAATCTAACATTTACCATTGAATCTAAACTAAGCATAATGTGAGAATTTGAGAATTACTTAATTTAGCAATAATGAATCTAATTTAATGGCTGGAATAAAACAATGACAAGAATTGAATTTAGATCTAAAATGGAAATGACAAATTCGAACTTGATAAAAAATACTACTTTATTTATCTAATCAATCAAGAACAATGATTCAGAGATTTAATCTAAAACAAAATTTAAATGGAACTAAAACTTAATTTAATTAATAAAACTAGATCTATAATTCTATATCTTAATTTAGGTCTAACTAGCTACCATTAACAAAGAGCTAAGCTTTTGTTTTATACATCAGATCAAAATTCGTGCATGGGCTTGGAGCCATGGGTTGGGCGAGAGAATCGGGGCCCAAAACCCAATCTTCGATCCAAAAGGCCTCTTCAGCTGCAGTTAGCTTCCACAGACTTTTCGTCCACTTCTGCTCCTCTGATTGGGTCAAGGCTTGGACCATTGCAAAGCTCTTTCCGAGCGGTCGTTTTGACATAAGGTAGGCCTCAATCCGGTCTGAGTCCAAAGATATGGCATTCGGAAGTTCTCTTGACTTTTGCTCCTTTATCTCGCTAAAGTGGCACATTTCTGCATAATAATGGACTTTGAAGCACGAAATGCATAAAAACACGTAATCGGTATTAACTCTTACTTATTATTCACATAATTGGTCTAACAATTATGATTATTAAGGGGTTAAAACTACAGTTTTGGGCTCTTATCAAACCACCCAAAACGGCATTTTGCTTGTCCTCAAGCAAATATGAGAAATTAGAATAAGTGACCAAAATGGAGTTCTACCTAATCTCGTTTATTTGAGTCGCGATTGCATTGACCATATGCAACAAGGCCTTAAACCACTAGGAATTCCCTAGTGGACCGAGTTATAACCTCGTGAGAGTTTTCGATGAAGGTACTTCCTCACAAACTTCATCTATACTCTGGCGACTAAGAAATAAAACTATTGTTTTCTCCTTCCATGTCTCAAACATCTATACATCTCACTAGCAATTACATAAGAATAACAGTAAAAACCTAAGTTAATATATGCATAATAATCAATCATCTACAATAAACATATAACAATGAGTAATACTATGAAATGTTTAGCGGGTTTGTTTCGAGAACTTCGGAATAAGCGTCCTTAAGTAGGTCCTCACATAAATGTCAAGACAAAAACCTCTCTGATTTTTCCACTCAAGTTTAAGCTACTCCGATTAATGCGATGGGCACACTTTACCTTACAATCTCAATGACAACAAAGAAGCGGGTCGATCAAACACATCTGCCACTTACTATCACACTAACCTTATTCCTAATTGAGCTAGAGGTCTTTATTAGGTGTTCGGGGATTAGGAGATGGTTTAAGAAGGAAGGAAATGGATATTCTAGAGAACAAGTCTGAGATAATAGAGTCTTCATATTATGTAACTAGAAAAACCTTGTTATTTACTTTTTGCTTCTACACTTTGTTTCCATCCTTAGCCATTTTTTTTTCTTTGGCCTTTGACTCCCTTTTATTCTATTTTTTTTTGGAGTTTTTTTTTTTATTTTTTTTTTTTTTTTTTTTTTTTTTTTTTTTTTTTTCTCTTTTGGATGGAAACTTCTTTTCTTTATTTTCTGAAGCAACTAACTAATTTTTGTTTACCACGAGGTTTTTCTCTTCTTCTTTCTTCCTCATTCTATTCTCGGACTTATTCTAAATTGGGTAGGTTGATTTTTTTTTTTTTTTGTTTTGTTTTTGTAACGGGGTAAAGGAATTGTGGTTTATGGAAGGCTAAAGAAAGGGCTCGAGTGGCGACTAGCGGAAAAATAATTCATAGGTTTGAATTTACGGCTATATCGATCCAAAGAGCGGCCTAAATTCTCGCTTAGGATATGGCATAGTGATCAAGCAAGTGGGCGTGTGATTTCTCTATCCGGTTTTACTTCTCCCTTGTGTCATTTCTCAAATGTTTCACTCATATAAGGCTTTAGGCTATATTCTCACGAGGATTTGTAGCATATAAGTACTCTAGCCTAGATTTGAAACTTCTTGCCAAACAATCATAGATACTCATGTAATATATTTATAGATAGATGCAAAGATTATTACCTACATATTAACCTAAGTTTCTAACTATTATTACGATGCAAAAGCTATGAGACTTCTAGATTGTTAAGAGCATGGAGAAAGAAAACAATACCAATATTCCTAAGTGTATAGCATGGACTTTTATTTATTTTTTTTAAAAAATTTTAGAAAACAAGTATTATATCTATCTATATCCTAACGGATGCCTTAATTACCGCGAGTTTCTATGCCCCCCAAAAAAGCATGCTTTGTCCTCAAAGCATTTAAATAAAGAGGGTAGAAAAATACCATGAAAGCAGCGTGAAATTCGGAACATCTGCAAAACAATGTTAGAGCGTACTAATATAGGAAATAAAAAGCGGCCTTGACACTATAAGAGTTCCACCCATTATGGGGTTAACGGACTTAAATTGCTTGGGACATAGCGGACACTAACCTTAACTAAAAAACTTACCTGCACTTCAGCATTTTACTTTCGTCATCCTCCTCTTCTATATAAGAGGTTCTTTTTCGCATCTGCCATGCCATAACAACTTGCCTTGCCCGCTTCCATCCGTGGTGTATCATCAACTAATGCTAACCTTTCTAGTGTTATTTGGTGCGATGGGGTGTAAGGAGCAACCAAATGTGGTTGCACCTGCCATCCCGACCAAGTCATGGCTCGGAATGATCTTACCACCACCGCGATTGGTAGGTCTCATGATTTCGACCCTTTTTCAATCGTATGCGTAATGCGAGAATCACGGTAGGTAAGCAAAGCGTAAGGTAAAGGCGACAAACCAAGGCAGGCATAAGAAGGTACTTATGCCTCAAGGTATGGCCTCGCTTCAAGCGTAGCAACTAAAACTTCGGGGAATGTCATACCCGACGGCGTCCCTCGGCTAAAGCAAGGAAAAGCGTCACCGGTATTATTATTGGCGGAAGTAAACTGCCGTTCCCCTAGAATGTTCATCATGATGAACAACATGGTTGTGCCTACATTCAGTGATAGGCTACTTTCGAGGCGATGTTATATTGGTCTTGGTCCATGATCTGAAACACCCCTCCCCATAATACTCATGGAAATAGGCATATTCATATAGGTATGAGTTATCGTCATATATCCCCATGTGTGCATAGGGTCGGGGTAATGGCAATCCACGAAACCAAAGCTATCAAGTGTTTATTGAATTCCATAGTCGTACCATCAATAGTAAGGGAAAATTTTTTTTCTCCTTCTTGGGTACAAAAAAAAGTAATATTATTATAGAAGAATTCCGTTAGCTTAGGTGAAAAGAATCGTCATCACTCACGAGGAAGATGTAATGCATCCTAATTGCAAGATCCGCTCGTGAACGATGCTCCATAGGTATAAGTTCCCATCAAGTCTTCAAAAGGCTGTTCGGGAATGACTATAGGTGGTGTCATCTCAACACTACTTTGTAGAATAGCTGCGAAAACACGGAAGAACCTCACAAAATCTAAAATTCCTGTGTTTCTTGGAGAGAGGCGGTATCTTCTATCTTAGAAGCGTGCGCTCTTGGGTTTTTGAATTCTGTGTTTTAAGCGGGTTAAGCTCTACTTGAAGCGCGGCGCTGTTAAATTTTCGATTTCCGGTGTTTGGCCTTGAATTCTCTACTTGAAGCGCGTAGCGCTCTAGTGATTTTCAGTTCTGATAAAAGTAGAGGCGAGTCGTCGCTCGGCTTGGCCTTGGCGGCGCCCCTCGAGATGTCTTGAAAATTGAGTTTCTAAGAAAAACAAGAAAAACAAAAAAAAGGCTGGAGTGAAAAGTGAAAGATGATTGTGGGGTGTAGTGTGGGTTGTGAGTGTAGTATGATGGAAGTTTAAATAGGTTACGGGTTTCAAAAGCGAATCGACAAGTTGCCAAATTGTTTTAAGGCCATTTCGGAAATAGGAAACTGCCAAACCAGCGGAAACTATCCATAGCTTTGATTTCCTAACAACCACGGTATCTTTTAAACTTGGTTTAGAATAGTAACTTCTAAACTCTCCTATATATCATGCTACCACTACAAAAAATCATAGATATGCGATATCGGCTAATTTCAACTTTTACTCCAAGACAACCTTTGAAAAGATGATCAAAATAAATTATATTAAAATAATATGGAATCCAAATAATCTAAAACAAACAACTTAATATTCAAATCTAACTCTGAAGTAAAATTCCACTAACAAAACAATAAAAACAATGAAATAAAAGGACCTGAATTGATGGTGCACACCTAAGTGTGAAGAAGATGGTCCACGAGATGGAGGCGGCTCTGTGGTGTCGAATGGCTTGAGCCATCTGGCTGCTTGGCGGCGGCGCTCATGCCTCTCGGACTCAATGGAGACGGACTCATCAATGAGTGGCATCGCGTCGTAGCATCTCTATCTGAACAAGCGTGCTTCCATCTCGATCTTAAGTCGCATCTTGGGCTTGGTGATTCTTGTGGATAACCTCCAAGTTAAACATTATATCTTCTGACCCTTTCTGAGCATTTCAAACCGTCGTCGTGCGAAGGTCCGTTTGCTTATTTGCGAAGTGCAATTTGTCTATGTCTCATATCTTCCACGGATATTATAAGCGCATCAAAAACCGGTTTGCATTTATCATTAAGCTCTAAATTAGAAGTATGACTATCAAAATTATCCTCAACCAACCATGTCATATCTTCCCTTCATTATCCGACTCAACTTCCTTCTCTGCGGACAGCGGCCAAGTCTTTTGAATGCATTCTTTATAAATACTTGCATTAGAAGGCAATTTGATCTTAATAGGAGCGGACCTAGCGGCGGCTCTAAATGAGAGCATAATCTTAGTGATCAATACGGGAAGAGCTAGGCTCTTTCCCCTCCTCTAATCACATTCAAAATTAAATCAAGGATGCAGAAATTATACTCCTTAGTTTGCAAATTCGAGCGTCACGGAACCGAAGTCGATGTCGTGACTTTGTCTTTCAGGGGCGTTCTTACCAATCAACGGCGGCGGCGCCCGGTTGATTAGTTCTCGAGAATCGTCTGGCGAGCGCGCCAATGAGATATCGTATTGTATTCACCCTCTATGACCGTATCTTTCATCAAAACGAGGCTGCGGTATTCTTGGATTCACGAATGGTGCATTATCTAGGTTGGTTCTGGGGGTGATTCCTAATAGCTCGACCAACAAGCGTCTCCGTAACTTCCCTCCGTTCTGCTATCCTAATGAAAATCCTATTTCCCTCCACTTCGTTTCTTATAAAACTGTTCTACCAATTCATAGTGATAGAAATCCTCATCGAATACCACGATCCGTTCAATGTCTCTTTAACATCTCCAGCGTCATAAAATGGCCTGAAATCTATCGGAAACAAAGCGCGTTTTCGGCGAGAATTCTCGTCGTTAAGCCATTGAAGTTATTTACTGATTTGGGGTTTGTAGATGGTGGTGGATCGCGAGTTTGATGAAAACTAACCAAACCAACGATGGTGGTTTATGGTAGGTTGGCGGCGGTTGAAACTTCGAATTGGTTGGTGGTTTTCGATGGTGGGATCGGTTGGAGATTGTGGAAGATTGGTGTTGAGTTTCTATTATGGGCGTGGGTGGTGTTTCTATTTGGATATATTCTATTATTTATTATTATTATTTTTTTTTTTATTTTTTAGGTTGCTAGGGTTTGGATTTATACTTTGTGTCAAGCGGTGGAGAAAAAGAAGAAGATCGCGATCTGGTTTTGGAAAGAGGTATGCTCATATAAATATAGTCGCTCTTTGGATTTTGGACTTACAGAGTTTGGCGAATTGGCGCTATGATTGATTGTGCGCGCTTCGGTGTATATAGCGAAGGCCCCAAGCCCATTTCGTATTTTTCGACTTTTGTCGATTTTTAAGCGCAATTTCAAACTAGATTTCCGCTTAGTTATCGGTCCGATTCTTGCGAATGAGATATGGAAATGATCAGGAGAGAATTTCCAATCAATGATCCATAAAACACTCGATTCCAACCGGGGGTGACGAATAAGATAGTGGAAAACGCCTCGTAGTGCGTGCTTGGCGTAAGTTATCGCGAGCGAATGAACACTAAATTTGATAACGTCAACCCAAATGAACTATACTAATGGACCTACACAACCACAACTAGAAAGTTCGAGCAATCCGGATGGAAAGACTGATTTCCCACCCCAAACAAATTTTTAACCACAAAATTTGTTTACAAGCGTCGTCGTTTTAAAGTCGATTCCCAAGACTTGTTGGATTGCTATGTCTATGATTTTTATGAATTTTAATTTATTTTTATTTGTTTACTATAAGAAACCACGAAAAACAATAAATACATAATTCACTCCATAGAGGAACATGACTCAAAAATCGAGAAAACATCACGAAAGTGGAAAAGCGTGAATTATGTGAGCTGTGGACTTAGGATCCGGTACTTCAGCCACACACTCCATAAGGAGGGCCGGTTACCTGAATGGTGTACTTATCGGTATATGGGAAATGAAAGTAAGTACACCAAATGACAAAGGTCGATCCTCATAGGCGGGTCTGTAAAAAAGACTTCCTCCACATCGGGGGGGACAAAAGTTAAGTGAAAATGTTTTAACCGTTGACCATTAACTTGAAAGATACTTGTTTGTCATTGGGATTTACCAAGGTAATTGCCCGTAAGGGGTGACTTGATAACGAGAAAAGGACCGGACCAGCGGGTTTTAGTTTCCACAGGGAAAATATGTAGGCGGGGAGTTGTAAAGCAAAAACCTTTTGTCCGACCACAAACTCTTTCGCGCAAGATATGCTTATCATGAACCGTTTCATGTTGGCTTTATAATCCTTGGCGAGATCGTAAGAATGCTTGCGGATTTCTTCAAGCTCATTTAATTGTAACTTCGTTTGACACCCCTCATCAATATTGAAATTAAGGCTTTTTATAGCCCACGAGCCGCGGTGCTCTAATTCAATGGGCAAATGACATGGTTTCCCAAATACAAGTCTAAAGGGAGACATACCTATAGGAGTTTTGAAAGCAGTTCTATATGCCCATAAGGCATCCGATAGGCAGCTTGACCGGTCTTTCCTATCGGGGTTTCTTGTTGTTTCTAAAATCTTTTTGATTTCCCTATTAGAAACTTCTACTTGTCCGCTAGTTTTGTGGATGATAAGGAGTTGCTATTTTATGTGTAACTCCATACTTTTTAACTAGGGATGCCACAACTCTGTTGCAAAATGTGTTCCACCATCACTAATGATGGCTTTAGGAATGCCAAACCGACTGAAAATATATTCTTTAATAAAAAATACAACGGTCTTATGGTCATTGCTCGACAAGCTAGGGCCTCTATCCATTTAGACCGTAGTCCACGGCAACTAGGATATAAATATAACCGTGGGAAATAGGGAAAGGGCCCATGAAATCAATACCCCAAACATCGAAAATTTCTACTATCAAGATTGGATTTAAAGGCATCATATTAAACCGTGATTAAGCCCAAGTTGTTGGCAGCGAATACCGTCTTCTGCAATGCACTTGGGCATCCTTAAAAGGGTAGGCCAATAAAATCCACATTGAAGAACTTTAGCGGCTGTTTTCATTCCGCTAAAGTGGCCACCACACTTTTTGTCATGGCGAGCGATAGGACTTCATTATATTCCCAGGGGGGAATGCAGCAGCGGCGAATAATCGATCCGCCAATACTTAAAAGGTAGGGCTCATCCCATAGTATAACTTGACTCGGCCAAGAATTTCTTACGTTCATTTCTTGACCAATTATGAGGCATAACATCAGCCGCTAAATAATTTCACGATGTCCATACCATGGTGATGAAAAAATAGCATCTGAGATGTTCATCGGGGAAAAGAGTCGGTATGGACTCGGAATCACTACTATCGTCATTTGTAAGTCTAGATAAGTGGTGCGGCAACTTCGTTTTCGACCCCTCTTTTTGTCCTTTATTTCTAATGTGAACTCTTGCGGAGAAAATCCATCGGATTAATCTACGCTTAGCATCCTTCTTTGCAAGAAGGTACCTAAGAAATGCATGGTCGTGTAAACTAAAGTTTTAGAACCAACCAAATAAGGGCCGAAATTTATCTAAAGCATAAATGACAGCTAAAATTCTTTTCAGTAGTTGTATAATTCCGTTGAGCATCGTTTAAAGTTTTACTAGCATAATAAATAGCGATGGACTTATTATCTAGTTTACGTCCTAAAACGGACACCAAGCTGCATAGTCACTAGCATCACACATGAGTTGAATGGTTTAGACCAATCGGGGAGGCTGTATAATAGGTGCGATGGTTAGAGGCGACTTTTAAGGTTTCAAAAGCATTTTGATTAAAATTAAAATCAAAGATGGCATCTTTCAAAAGGAGGTTAGTTAAAGGCCTAGCTATTTTTGAAAATCCTTGATGAAAGCGCTATAAAACCACTGCATGGCCTAGAAAGGCTCTAATCTCTCACGGGACGATCCGTGGTTTAGGTAGAATTAAGCTATCTTATCTAGTTTGGCTTTATCTGCTTGATGCCATCACTAGATACAATATGACCTAGTACTATGCCCTTTTGACCATGAAATGACACTTTTCCCAATTTAAAAGCGAGGCTCTTTTCTTCACACCGTGTCAAAACCTTAGGCGAGGTTAGACAAGCGATCGTGAAGGAGTCTCCATAGATAGAAAAATCATCCATGAAAACTTCCATAAAAGCTCTACCATGTCACTAAATATATGAAGCATACACATTTGGAAGGTTCGGGAGCATTACAAAGGCCAAAAGGCATTAGTTTATAGGCATATGTTCGAGAAGGGACATGTGAAAGTTATCTTTTTTCTTGGTCATCAATATCAATAATAATCTGAAAATAGCGGAGTAGCCATCGAGGAAACAATAAAAGGCATGACCAGCTAGGCGTTCTAGCATCGATCTATAAATGGTAAGGGAAAGTGATCCTTTAGTGTCATAGCATTTAAGCGTCACGTAATCAATCTGATTCTCCATTTCATAGGACCTTGGTGACAACATAGTCACCCTTCCCGTTCACGTACCATGGTAATTCCGATTTCTTAGGAACTACATGAATGGGACTTACCCATTCGCTATCGGAGATTGGGTATATAATACCGCGTCCGATGTCATAAGACTTCTTCCCTAACCACCTCTTTCATGGCGGGGGTTTAAGCGTGCGAGGTTAGCGAGAAGTCTTGGCGTTATCCTCAAATGGATCACGATGAGTCACGGACATTAGAATTCGATGCCCTTAATGTCGACTAAGGACCAACCAATCGCGACCGATGTTCCCTAATCACCCTTATTAAAGATGTCTCTTCATCTTTAGATAACAAAAAGAAGATATAATTACGGATGACTACCATCGGATCAAGTTAATATATATTTTAATTCGGGGAAGAGGTTTAAGCACGGGGTGGGTGGAAAATCAATAGATATTTAGATCCGGGTCCTCATTTTGCATAATGAATACACCTTTCGGGTAGCAAGTCTTCATAATCGGTGTATGGAGCAACCCGGCGGGTCTACAATTGGTGTGGACTCTAGGATGGTGTTGACTTCCTCTAAGTAGGAGTCATTTACAAAATCGAAGTTCAAAAGAAAGGAATTTGTACATATTGTTTTCGGGAAAGCGTGTTGTTAAAATAATCTTGAGCTAAACTCGATCATGCTAACCTCCCCATCTATAGGCGAATCATTAACTGTTTCATCATTTTAAAACATTTACCTCGGCGGAAAAGATGGCCAAAAGATAAGGACATCTTTCCATCGCGACAATTTATAAAGCGCGTTGGCGGTTGCCAAAGAAGATCCTAAGATGATCGATGCGGAGTCATTAGCGACTTACGTATCGAGGATAACAAAATCAGCGGGATAGTAGAAATCCACGAACCTTAACAAACCGTTTTTCCACTACACCTTTAGGATACTTAATTGACTGTCCGCTAATTGCAGCGTTATTTTTGTAGGTTGCATTTCACTGTAGACCTATTTGTTTATACAAGTATCACGGGGAGTAAGTTAACACTTTCGCCCCGGTCTAATAAAAAGCGGTTAATAGTGTGGGAATCTCTAAAGGTGCATTTCTGATGGGGCGACCGGGGTCCTTGTACTTAACAATTCCATTATTTTTAGGATAAAGTTGGGAACTGTTCGTTAAAAGCGTCTTTGGGTATGTTAGATCTTCGCCTAGTAGTGCACAACTCTTTAAGAAACTTAAGCGTGGTTAGGAAGCTTTTTAATAGCCGAGAAAAGGAGGTTTATCGTTAGATTCTTGAAAGCGTTCCTAATTTCCTCAAAGTTTGTATCCACTAGTTAGCATGGCTAATTTTTGAGGAGCGGTGGTTTAAACTCTATATTTAAGCATATGGCTCTACTTGCTGTGTAACCTTGGCTTTTCGTTTTCTTTGGTTGTGGTTTAAGCTGGTACCTCTCTACCGTGGTAGGCTCCTCGGTTTCTATTTGGTTATCTAGTTAGATATCGGTGTAGGGAATCTCTTGATGGGGTAACTATAGGAGGCGATTACTTTGTTATCAACCACTCTTCCGGAGCGGAGTGGTGATGGCATTTAGGTCACCCTCGATTGTAGTGTCCGTACTAAATTACCGTTTACCTCAAAGTTTGTGTTTCTTTGTTTTAGGGTTTGGTATAGCTTGACACGGAAACCGCCTTTTGGTTGGGCTTTTCTCTTGGGCTAAGCTTGTGTATGCCCTGATTTATTGATTGTAAGATCACATTACGTTTGATTTAGTCATTGATTGGAAAAGTTGTTGGGTAACTTTGTATAAAGGCGTCGATCACGATCCGGTTGTGTAGGTGTAGTAGTCCGCGGGTGGTCGCATTTGGAACTATCTCTCGTTGATTATTTATGGGTGGGTTGTGATAGTTATTATTATTAACGGACGATACCTCTATTGGTATTATAATTATTATAATTATTTTGACCTTGTGCTTGACCTTGCCTAGGTTGCGCTTGGGTGTTATAATTATTATAATTCCCTTGACTTTGTCCTTGTCCTTGTCTAAGTGAAGCTTGGTTATAATTGTTTGCTTGCCTAACGTTTTGATTATTGTACCACGGAGGTGTTACTTGTTGATTATTTCTCAACCGGTTGGGATCTTTTGTCTCAAAGTTAGGAATAGGATAGTTATTAATAGAGTAAACATTATCCTGATACGGTGGTTGTTGTTCATAAGCTAGAGGACAATAATTGTCGAGGGGTGCTCTGGACTCAAACGAAAAGTACATGGGTTGGAATTTACATTCATGGCCGGGGATAGGCTTTTGTTGAGCGAAAATAGCCTCTACTTTTTAGTTAGAGATTCGATAAATTTTTAAGTTACGGATCGGTTTTATTCTCAAATATACCGTGACCTTTCTTGTTGAAGAAACTAGGCTAGGCGGGGGATATCATCACTACCCCCATTATTATTTAGTTTAGTTTGGTCTTCTAAAAATTTGTAAGCCTCAGTGGCTCCTTTACTTAGGAAACTACCCCGGTCATTATGTCAAGGACTTCTTTATGGTGATGTTGAAGTCCTTTGAAAAGGCCGCGAACTAACGTGTCTTTTGCTAGGTTATGGTGTGGACACTCTATAAGGAGATCGGTGAAGCGATTCCATGCCTCGAAAAATGATTCATGAGGGTTACGTGGGAAGAAATGAATCTTGGAAAGCATTTCATCCGTCTTTAGGGGTGGGTAAAAATGTTCCATAAACAGGTGAACAAGTTTAGCCCACGAGTCCACAAATTAAGTTGGCAGGCGGTTAACCAAGGCGCCGCCTTATCGGCTAATGTGAAAGGAAATACCCTTAGTTTAATCTGTTCCGTTACCAACCGTAGGATGGTGGAATGTTATGAGGACTTGTTCAATCCCTACGTGTGTTGGTAAGGTTTTTTCATGGTCTAGACCATGGAAAGCGGTAACAATTAAATATGTTTGGGGAATTCGAAAATCCCCAATTTGGGTCTGCTAGAGCGATGCAAGACTTAGGGCTATCGCTCAAAGCTTTGTAGAAGTCGGAGAGAGGAGTCTCTCTTTCTTGACCCATTATGTCGGGTATGGTTTGTGTGATAGTAGTTAGAGGTGTAGGTGGGTGGGTGGTGTACTAGATAGACTTGTTTGTTGTGGTGTAATTCGTTTGTTGTTTTGTTAGACCGGACCTTAATCTCATGCAAGACTAAGTTGAGCTTAACTAACATGCAACACTCCAAACAATTCTGATATACTAGTATAAAACCTCTAACTGGAAAATCACGAGGTATGGAAAAGAAAGGAATACGATAAGCGTCCTTGCTTAAACGCTTATGAATAGCGTCTTGTTATGCGCGTGTTGATTAATAATAAGATATTAGAACACTGAAAAACTTGACAATTCGAAGTTTAAATCAAAGCTGTGGAAATCCTGGAATTTCAGAGGAGGAGGCGGCTCTATATTAAGCGTAGCTCGAGCTCAAATAAAAGTCGAGAAGTCGATAAGATAAGCGGAATTCTCTCTCTTTGAAGCGTTGGCGCCTCAAAGGCAATAAGTCGAAGCCGATAAGATAAGCGGGTGGCTCTCTTTGAAGCGTTTGAAGCCTTCGTCGTTTTTTTTCGAAATTTTTCCAAAACTGAAGCGGCAACCCGGTATGAATCAAACAAGGGTGGGTGGGTGAAATGGGACTTAAAAATAACTAATTATATTATGAATACAATGCTAAAGTGCAACTAAGATGGCGGCGGCATTTTGATAAAATGTAAAATGTATAGTCTACCTCGTAATGAACTCTGAATCAAAGCGTAAGTAAACTAGAACTATTCTTTTTTGAGTCTATTATCAAAGCTTCTACTCTCAATCACGAATTGCACTAAATGGAGTCTGAAGTTAGTTCCACTCCTAGTTCCCTAGCATGGATTGTTTTCTTAGTCTAACTAGTCACTCTTAAGTCAATGAGAGCTTTCTGAAAATATTATACTCACGATACTTAATTAAGATGATTACTAGAAATTAACTACAAATGCTATGGAAATACTATTGTTTGACTCTAGATAAAGAGATTAGAGGGGAATTGAATCCACCTCGAATCCACTTAACAACCTAAGCGTAGAATGTTGTATCTCGATTCTCACGCTCTTCTTCACGGCAAGAATTCGAGTCTAATCCCTAGTGTTCATGGCATTTCTACCAAGTACTAACTAGCATGTGAGGTCGCCCACCCATTCTCATGGCGAAACGCGACCTTCTAGAGTGGAATAGATGCTACAACGTTTCTATACTAAACAACTAAGGTTTCATCAAGGCTTCATCAACCCCTCTAATGGAGGTTTAGCCTTGAGTCATCAATCTAACATTTACCATTGAATCTAAACTAAACATAATGTGAGAATTTGAAATTACTTAATTTAGCAATAATGAATCTAATTTAATGGCTGGAATAAAACAATGACAAGAATTGAATTTAGATCTAAAATGGAAATGACAAATTCGAACTTGATAAAAAATACTACTTTATTTATCTAATCAATCAAGAACAATGATTCAGAGATTTAATCTAAAACAAAATTTAAATGGAACTAAAACTTAATTTAATTAATAAAACTAGATCTATAATTCTATATCTTAATTTAGGTCTAACTAGCTACCATTAACAAAGAGCTAAGCTTTTGTTTTATACATCCAGATCAAAAATTCGTGCATGGGCTTGGAGCCATGGGTTGGGCGAGAGAATCGGGCCCAAAACCCAATTCTTCGATCCAAAAGGCCTCTTCAGCTGCAGTTAGCTTCCACAGACTTTTCGTCCACTTCTGCTCCTCTGATTGGGTCAAGGCTTGGACCATTGCAAAGCTCTTTCCGAGCCGGTCGTTTTGACATAAGGTAGGCCTCAATCCGAGGTCTGAGTCCAAAGATATGGCATTCGGAAGTTCTGCTGACTTTTGCTCCTTTATCTCGCTAAAGTGGCACATTTCTCACAAGATAATAGACTTTGAAGCCCGAAATGCATAAAAACACGTAATCGAGTATTAACTCTTACTTATTATTCACATAATTGGTCTAACAAGATGATTATTAAGGGGTTAAAACTACAGTTTTGGGCTCTTATCATCACGTGGGTAAATTTTATTTATTACAGAAAAGCAAAACAAGTAATTGCTTTCATGTACATACAAGTCATGCAATTCTTTGTCGGTAAAGTCAATGCTTGGCTCTTTCTGGAACTCCACAGTGATGTATCTTGACTCTTCGCTTCTAACGGCGGCGGAGAGATAAGCCAATGAATCAGCATGACGTATGTCATTTCGGGGTCTTTGAGTGATAGAGATGCTATCAAATTGTCGAGCAAGGCTATGTATCAAACCAAGATAAGCCGCCATACGGTCATCTCTTGCTTCAAAAGACCCGCCAAACTGATTGGCTACAAGGCGAGAATCCGTGTATAACTGGAGCTTTAGCCCCCCGATTTTAAAATTCGTTCTCAAGGCACAAACGGCAGCCCTCATACCGGCTTCGTTATTTGAAGCCGGCTAAGCCAAGTCACCACAGATTTCTCAATCTTCTCCGCCGGGGTTTAACAAAAAACGATCCAATTCCAGACCCAGATTTATTATGGGAGCCATTTGAATAAACAATCCATAGGTCAATTGGATTAGGAATTGTGTTTGCAAGTTGGTCTTCATCGCCCCCAGTTATTGGTGGCAGAATGTCTTCCATAGATTCTTCTTGGTGCAAGAAATCGTCAATAGGAGAATCATCAATCGGAAAATCAGCTATCAAAGAAGCTAAAGCATGTCCTTTTTCAGCAGTACGACTTTCAAAGACAATGCTATATGCACTAAGATAACTTTCCCATTCGGCTAATCTGCTTGATTCTTGTGCATTACGAAAGATCTTGCGTAAGGGATACTCAGTATAAACTCTGACCAACCTTCTCTGGAAGTATGGTTTTAACCGACGAGCGGCATGAACCAATGCAAGTGCCATTTTTCCATCTTTGAATAACGAGACTTCGGCTCGGTTAACGTCTTCTTGATAAAAAGACGGGTCTACCATCATCGACGAAAAGAACAGCACTAACAGCTTGAGTTGTAGCTACTAGGTACATGCCAATCGGTTGACCCGTTGAAGGACTTGTCAATATAGGAGGGTGACCAAGTATTTCTTCAAATTTTGTTGTAATGCCATCTCACAATCAATGTTCCAAGTTGCGCCCCCCTTTAAAGTCCGGAAGAAGGGATGACAACGATCGAATATTTAGAAATAAATCTATGAAGAAGCGGCCACCGACCCGAGAAAGCCGTTGAATTTCCTTCTTATTTTTGGTGATGGCATATCAATAGCGGCGCGATATCGATCGGGATTAGCCTCGATACCTCTACGAGTCATGAGGGTATCCCAAAACTTTCGGAAGAGAGGCCAAAAGAACATTTGGTGGGATTGAGTCTCATGTTATACTTGTTAAGCCTATCAAAAACAAGTTGAAGATCGGAAAGATGATCACCCGGTAAAGCTTTGATTTCCGCGACTATATCATCGATATAAGCCTCCATTATTATTCCCAACAGATCGGAAAAATTGTATTGATAAGCTTTTGGTAGGTTGCACCGCATTTTTTCAAACCAAAAGGCATAACGATTAATAGCAGAAAATGCCTTGGTCGGTAATGAAAGCGGTGAACTCTTGGTCATCAACATTCAAAGAGATCCGGTAGTACCACGAAGAAGCATCCATGAAAGATAAAGCGTTGAAATCCGAAGTGGCATCCACTAGTTCGGAAATTCGTGGCAATGGATCACGGATGAATCGGACAAGCTGCGTTAAGGTTTGTAAAGTCAATACAAATTCTGATTTGTCCGTTCTTTTTGGCACCGCGGGCGACATTAGCAAGCCATTTTGGGTAAGTAACTTCGCGGATAAAGTTAACCGCAAAGTAGCTTATCAATCTCCTCTTTAACTTTGAGCTTCCGATCGGGTGCCATTCTCCTAGGTTTTTGGCTTAACCGGCCTGAAACTTGGATCAATGTCAAGTTTATGACAGTGACGTATGTAGGGTCGATTCCCCGCATTTCCTCATTTTCCAAAGCGAAGATACGGCTTTATTTTGTCAGTAAAAGGGAACCAACTCTTGTTGTTCTATGCTCGAAAGTTCAAATGAAATAAAAGTGGTTTCTTCTGGCTGAATCTCCTACTTGTACTTCCAAAGTCGATCCAATCGTCGCGCCCTTGCACATGAGTCTCAATACTATAGATGGAGGGCACGCGGCAGGTAACCGAACTTAGGCGGGGCACTTGCAAGGATCAGATTACCTCGAACTTCAGATTTTTATAGTCATCCATTGCTTTGTCATGACAGAATGGGCGGATACCGGTCACTACTGAACCTTGCAAATATGCCCGGAGAATGGGAACTTGACACACCGATGAAATGTGGAGACTACAGCCCCATGGAATGTATCCAATCTACGCCCAAAATTGCGTTATAGTGGGATCGACGGTCCATCAATAAGAAATCGAGCTCAACTTCTTTGTTCATTAATTTGATTGGTAAGGTAATTCTTCCAACCACCAAGATGTTGTCCCATCAAAACCGATGATAGGATTGTCTTGGCGATGATCATACCCTCGTGAAGTTGCATCCGAGAATAACATCCACTGAAAATGACGCTAGAAGTGGCCCCCGGTAATCGATCATTACCCGTTGAACACGAGAAGCACCTATAGACACGAAATTATAAGCTGCGTCATAGTGAGGGTGATATACACCACGGAGATCATCATCAGTGAATTGGAGGGGCTCTTCTTCAAAAGTCTCGGTCTGGATTCCTTTGACAAAATCGACTTTGTTGATACGGTTAAATTCACCAACATAACTAACTTTCAAACGCTTTTGATTCTTACTCTGACTTTTGGAAAGAGACTCAACATGAGAATGGGAGACATTAATGACATGCTCATAAGTTCCAGCAACTGCCTGTTGAGAGTTTTTCGTAAGATATTCGTTCAAAAGTCCTTTCTCCACTAATTTCTGAATCCGACCCCGGAGAGAGCGACAAAGTTCTGTCTCATGGCCATAGTCATTATGAAATTTACACCACAAGGCTTTGTCCCTTGTCGCTTTGGTATCTTCTGAAAGTGGATACGGCGGGGAAAGAAGATTCCCACTTTTCAACTTCTCATATATAACAGAGTACTTGGCATTGAGCGGGGTCAGTTTTAGCTCAGGTAGAGTTTTTCCATCACGATTGAAATTGACTTGCTTCTGATTGTCATTCTTTCCATCGTTATGTTGTTGATCTGACTGTCCTTGCTTCGGCTTAAAATTTTTGCTTTCAGAAAAATCTTTACTCCGAATATCTTTGTCCCTTTTTTGCTTTTCGCCCGATAGGTTCTCCTCGATCACGGATGTGTTGTTCAGCCCTAAACATACGGATCATATCGAAGTTTTAGGACATCTTTAATTAGAGAGTGGTAAAGATCCCTTACAATGAAGTTCGAACTTCCTCTCTTTCATAATATAATGCTTCTTTAAAGGCGAAAAAGAAGCATCCCATCAAAACTTCGGAACATCTGCTGCTGCCTTTGAACCTAGTAACAAAAAGTACGTAAACTTCTCGTCCGTTGTTGCTTGATGTTTAGAAGCGAGTCGACATCCTTTGGCGCCTTGCAATTGTGGCGAAAACGATTAACAAACTGATTTTCTAGTTCATTGAATTGGTGAATTGATCTTGAAGGCAACTCACTAAACCAGGTAAATGCTTCTCCGCTTTAGAGTCGATGGAAAAAGCTTACATATGAGCGGATCATCCCCACCCCACAACACCAACTTATTTTTGAACGATAGAACATGCAAGCCAGGATCTCCTTCCGACTCTTCATAAAGTTCAAAATCGGGTTGTTTGAAGCCGGGATGGTGGTAAGCTTCTTGAATGTCGAGCGAAAACTTGTCAAGTACTCCATCATTGACTGTCAAGTTTTTCATTCTTACATCCCTTGACTCTCTATCGTTAAGTTCTTTTGCAATCAACTCTTTCAGCTGTTGTTCTGTTAGAGTTAAAGTATTGACTCGAACAACTGGACGCCCCCGGTCGTGCCCATGTGGAGAAGGATACCTTCCATTATCTCTTATTGGAGTTAGAGATCTTTGGCGGTACCCACGATCGGCTCCGACCGGTGATTGTCTTTGTCTATCCCTGTAACCAGCCTGTCTAGGCCGGTAGTCACCCTTGGCCGGGTGGTCGGAATAATTATACCACTCCATATTTTGTTGCTCTTGTCTGGGATGCCCGCCTTCCCAGTCATGTTGGACATGTCTCGGATGGCGGTCTTCCCTGAAATTGCTTCTCAGAGGTAAATCTTCCCTTTGAGATCGGACATGTCTAGGGTAGTAGTTATCCCTGCCAATCCGATTCTCCCCATAAGTACGGGTAATAGGGTCATTACTCCTAGAGCGTGCACTGGTTGATTGTGCTTGAGAAATAGCACGTTGCTGAGGACGACGAAGTGGATCGTCAAGACGGTCCCATACACTGGAATGGCCTGCGTCCCTTCATGGTCGCCTTGATGTTGTTGAATTTGCAACGTCGTCCACCGGCCTTTGCCTCTTTGCCAGCTTCCTTCTCAAATTTATGTTTAAATTTTTGACTCGTCGTAACTCCCGCTCAACCGTATTAGGGGTGAATTGGCTGTTACTATCACCTTTTCCGCTATTTGGCGTAAGAGTAATGTCCACGTCCATATCCATGTCAACTGAAGGATCGACATGGACAGACGGCGGACCGCATGGAGGACTACTGACTTGTCGATTTTCTTGTTGCAAGGCCGTTAAGGGTGGTGGCACTTGTATCGCCTTTTCTGGGAGGCGGTGGCGGATCTTATTTACTCTGATCGGATGTTGAGAATTGATCCTACTACTAGGAGCAACTTGATTGTTCAACGGTTCATGCATCGGCCGATTTGAATTTCGAGGGGTTCGCGATTCTTGTTAGTAGGAGGAATATGTTGACTATTTGGTCTACTTCGTGCTTACCATCTTGATTGTTTCACGTGATAATGAATTCTTTTTCCCCACGACGCCAATTATGTTTCGGCAATAAACTGCTTCAACACAACGAGAGCAATGGTGACGAACGCACTAAGAAACAGAGGATTTTGATGTTGGGGGAGATGAAACTGAACCAAATAATGGCTGCCTACGTACCCAAGATCTATTCTCTAGGGATCAAGTTTCCACGTAGTTCCTTATGAAAAATAGTTTGATATTTATAGAGGTAGAGTAGAGAGTCCTTGTAGCTCAAGTAGTCTTGTTACTTGAGCTATTGTGATAGAATATAACTGTCAACTGATAATTATCTTTTTGATAAGAAATGAATCTGGACATAAATCAATGTATATTAGTGGCAAGCCATGTGGCTAAGGTTCAGCCTTAGACACATGAGTTAATGGGCCTGTACATTGATCCATGATATTGCGAATTGGGCTTTAGCCCTGTTGATTAAATGAATAAAATAGAGACCCCTACTAATGGACGTTTGCCACGTAGGTGGGGGTCGAAACATTATGGAAAATAATTTTCTATCCTTTATTAATGGTGTTGGTGTCTAGAAGAGGCACAATATACTTGATGTGAAATATGCCTTCAAAGAATGGGGCCTGCGTTTGATTGATCATTTGTTGGCGAGGTGATGCTGGAAATAGATGAGAGATCTATTTATCATGTTGGGCTTAGTGATGAGTTTTGCTGATTTAATTGTGTTCAAGATAATTGCTTGCTTTGTTTTGCTTTAATTGCTTTGTATGACATACTGAAAGATTGTATGGAATTTGCTATTGGAGTTTTGTATGAAGTTTATTTTATATAATGTCTTTTATGTCAACTTCAATTTGAGAAGTGTTCACTTTTAATGGTGATCGAATAATAAAAAAAAATGAATGGTATAGAGGGGTCTTTTGGTTTACACCTGTGTTGCATGGGTACGCTGATATTGGTGGCGTGTCCCGTGTCGTGTCGTGTCTTGTCAACACAGACAGCAACACGATACAGATTCGTTGAGAGGCGTGGTTATTTTCTGAGAGAGAGAGAGGTTCACCTTATGAAGAAATGAGAAATGAGGAGAGGCATGGTTGTTGTGAAAGAGGAGAGAGAGAGGTCTAGGGTTTCTACTTTCTACTTTCTACCATGGCGGCTGTGCTAGTTTGAGAAGAAGACCTAAAGTTAAGGAAGACAATTACAAAATGGACAGTTTTAAGTGAGCAGTGGACTTGGGCCTTTCTAGAATGGGTATTATATTCAAGATCTAAACATTTACACCTTGGTTTCTAAAAAGCTAATGGGCTAATGGGCCTTATATTCAAGTAATAACTATTTTAAATGGCTAATGGACTTTACATTCAAGTAATAACTATTTTAAATGGTTAATGGGCCATATATTCAAGTAATAATTGTTTTAAAAGACTAATGGCCGGGCAATATCAAATAATTTTAAAAAATATATAAAATTAAAAATATTAGGCATGTCCCCGTGTGTTCCACTATTTACAGACTTTCTTCGCCGTGTCAAATTGTTGTACCCGTGTCCAAATCGGACACTTTCATGCCGCATTACATGCAATACAGGTTTATACCTTTGTCATTCATGTGTTCTTGGTAAGAGTCAAATGGAATCACACCATTCACATAAACTTAGGATCATCATGTAAGATACCATGTCGGGTGCATTCTCTAGTTATTTTTTTTTTTTTTTGCTTATTGCATTATTTTATTTGTTGACCTCATGTAGTTGACTATCCAATTTGCTTAATTAGGGAAGCATGTTATCACTTGAAATATTTCTAAATAGTAAACCTTAGCCTCAAAGAATTTTTTTTTGTTTGTGGAACTTGCCTTGTTGCTGATTCTTGTACCTTAAGCTTGTTTCACCTCATTCATAACCAATTGATTCACTAGTGTGAACTATTGGTTAAAACTTAGTTTAGTACACGCTGCTCATCCTGAACTAAGTTTACTATTTTATTGTGAACCGTCCTACTATATGATTTGAACCTAGTTCTTTCTTACGCTCTTAGTTTTATAAGATTATGCTTTGAATTGATTGAAATATTAAAGGCTGTGAAATTCTAATTATAAGAAGGTACTCAAGGAATGTTGGATTTCTTTCTTCTTTATATGTGTAAATGGTTGTTGTTAAAAATGTGTACCCCCTTGAGCTTTTAATGAGGGCATGATCCACCCTGATGTATTTTTGAAACTTATTCCCAAACAAACAACTATGATTGACAGGCTATGATTGCTTGTTTTGGAGTTTGAAGAATTGAAACATGGGCCGATGTTTGTAAAGTGAAGAATTGGTCTTCGTGATGCTTGAGTTCGGGATAATACAAGTAATATCTCTCTCTCAACTATGCTGCCTTTCAAAGAATTCATTCTTTCATAATTTTGTAGGAATTAAGCAAGGCCCAAAGAATATAGATGTGTAATGACTTTATATAAGCATGGTGGTTTTGAAAGGGCTATCTTTGGTCTCATGGAGGATATGATGACCGGTGAAGTGGTGAGTATGTTTTTGTGCTTTTGTATATTTTTAATCATTTGGTCCTTGAATGTCTTTATGTATGCAAGTTAAAATCCTAGAGATTACTCTTTTGTGTCAGACATGAGGTTGGCTAAAATGGTTTTAGCTTTGACAACAACTAAGGAGTTAATAGTAGCATATTCACTACAAACAATGCCTTAAGTGAAATGAGTTTCTGAGAAAATGTTTGTTCCCGTCAAACTCACTCAAACCATATATGTACAAAACAGAAAAATTGCAACTGCAAAAGCAATCCATTCAAGCATCGTGTTTGTAGTATGCCTAAGCTTGGAATAGCATAGGTAATCTCTCTCTCTGCTTTGTCTCCCTTTTACCTATTTGTTTTCTCTTGCTGACTTCCTTTTATTTATTTATATTGAAATATCCGATGAAAGGGACTTCTATGATGATACCATGCCAAAGTCATCCCCTGATACTTTGCAACTCTGAAGAAGGTGGAACTTTTGTATAATTGATGGTATTTAGCTACTCTGGTTTGAAACCAGTAGCATTTCTGGTTTGAATGCATAAGCTTTTGTGCGTCTGGTTTTAGTGGTACTTTCATTCTAGTGGCCTTTAGATTGCTTTTGAGCTTGTATGCACTCATGACAAGAATAGACTAGGTCCCATGCATATAGTGAGGTTACACATTTAATATGTTTTGACAATCATATTAGCATATCCTGAATAGTAAGCATTAAAGGTCTATCTTGACTTTATTCCTAAAATCATTTTTGTTTTTTGCAGGTAAGGATAGGGAATCATCCTTGTTTTTTGCATACCAACACTTCATAGCTCTTTGCTAGGTGCAGTCCATGTTGTGATGGTTTATGCTCTTGTGAATATTTTTTATCTGCCATGTGAAATTATCCTAGCTACTGGCTTTTACATTAGTATGTTAGGATGGTCTACCCAATCGATGGCGTGCATCCTGAGTTCCGCTATAAAACAGAGTTTCAAAGCCACTAGCCCGAGGTATTATCTTCTCAATTACACCTCATAAGAATCTGTATGAGTACACACTATTGTGCTTGTTGGATTTTAATGTTGTAATCCCCCATTTAATAATGTTTTTCTTTTCTGTAATTCAGTTCGACTACCTCTAGAGCTTGGAAATAGAGGAGAAAATCAACAAGATAAGATGGTGCCAAACAAAACAACAGTTCCTTGTTTCTTTTCTCTACTAATGATAAAACAATTAAATCTTGGAAGGTATACTTTATGGATTTGATAAGCACCACAAGTTTTTCTTTTTTCGAAGTAGCATCTTGCATAATCTTGACACATATTCTTTGGAAGTCTTGAGTTACGTGGATAGCTATTCCCTTAACTATTTGGTATTATCTGGTTTGAAGGTACATTTATTTATTTTTTGACCACAGTCCTAAATTTGAATATATGTTAAAAGCATTCTCCCCAGCCCTTAACATGTCAAGTTGTTTTCCTCTTCTCTCTCTTTAATTTGGTATTCGATTTTGCGGGTGCCACCACCTTGACATTCAGTGTTATCACCCACAAATATTTTGGAAGCTTTTGCAGTTCAAGAACCAATTGAGTACAAGAGAAACTTCAAAGGCTCATTTAATACCTTGGCTATCATTGCATTGTATGGTGGTATACATCATGAAGTTGTTGTATAGTCTTTGGTGGACTTGTTAATCACTTATTGAGGTGGATGATAAGATAATAATAATTTATGTTTCTTTCTTTCTTTCTATATCTTCGTATCTTCACCGCGTTTTCAGTTTTTGATAATTTTCTCCATTCTAAAACAGTTGGATGCTTGGGAATTTTGGTCAATAGGGTTGATGTGGGGGGCCCAGTACATGTAGTCGAGTACTATACAACTAGAAGGCAAGTAGTAAGTACTGTTTCACAATCTTTATCAATTACAAAGTTTTATATATTGGTTTCTTTCTAACAAGGTATGTTTCCTTGATTTTCAGGCACCGTATATAATACCAATATTTTGTTAAGTGTTCAATAGCATCTGTAAACGTCTTTGAAAGAGTTGGATCTGTCAACCACTTAATGCAGTTGTCATGGCACCTAGTCATACACTCGAGGTTAGTTTTTCATTGTAATTGGACCCAGTTCTCCATCAAGATGGATATAGTTCCATTATACACATTGCTTACATGTCAAATTCTGTTATTCACTTGTATGCAAACCAACAAATATGGTTTTTCCTAGGTGCACTCATCATCAACGAATCAAGAGACAGTTCTTTTTTGTTTGGACATGTTAAGGTTGTCCCACCCATGTGTACACATGTGTTCATAAGTTCAATGCAGTGCTCAGGGGATTGAGTGCTTAAATTCTGCCTGCAAACAATTACTTGAGAGCCTCACCATTACTATGATATATGACCGAGTACCCCATGTATGGGTTTTGGTTTTAAGAGTTTAAATTAGGCACAAATTTACTTTAGCATACTCTACTTATCGGTTTAGTGTCCGGTAATTAAAAGCACGAGGGGTCCGATCACTTTGGATTTGTTAGCCCGAGTTTTCTGCTCTAACCATGCTTAGAACTTCGAGTGTTGTGTTCTTATTTGAGTTTTCTCTTAGCGGATCATTCTTTGCTTTACATACAATTTAGTTCTTGGATGGTGCTTCCGACACTTGCAAATTTTGAGGATGAAAGTAGAGTACATCACCGGAAATTTGGCATATTAAAATGTCGCAGGTAATTCAATTGTTTTTGTTTTGAGCTAGGTGTTATGTTTTTCTTCTGTGTATAAAGGATTTACGGCTTGGGCGTGCTTCTTGTATTATAGCAGGGATATATTGATACAACTATAGCAAGCTTTAGATGCCTTTATTGACGTTGTGGAACTTGAAAGTTGTCATGCGCTTCTTGTATTATAGCAGGATTATATTGATACAACTATAGCAGGCTTTAGATGCCTTTATTGATGTTGTGGAACTGAAAATTGTCATGCTTTATTTAAGAAGCTGAAGGTTTACATGAACCTCCATTATTCTTGTGTCGTTTGATATAACTAGTATTTGTTTATTGGATAGATGTGGGACACATTAAGTACTTATATGTTGATTGATTTAAGCATCATGTACCTAAGTAAACTTTGGACAAGGTTGCTTACTGGAAAATAAAAGTTATTTTAATTCTAATGTATAAATCTCATGCCCTCATAGGTATTTTATGATTAAAACGTATCTTATGATGTGTGTTTGTGTTGATCAAGAATTCAATATTGGGAGGTTTGAAAATACTTGTGGTGAAGTTTGGGGTGGACAATTTGTACCGACTATCACTACACCATAATAGGATATTTGCAACACATACATTTTTTGCTTTGCAACGGTTATTTACCGTTAGCAAGTTGCCAACGCTATATAAGCGTTAGCAATGTTATAAAGCGTTAATTTATTTAGGTGAATTTTTGGAATTCATTGCTAACTCTTAAAAATCGTGTGAGAAGTGTTGCAAATTAAAATCTTGAAATATAAAACATAACTTTACTTTCTCTCCAGTCTCCTCCCTCTCTCTCACCGCCACTACACTCTCCAGTCTCCTCCCTCTCTCTCTGCCCACACACACTCTCACTGTAAGAACCCTAACTCCTTCTGAATTTTTTTTGGGTTTTTCTCATCTTCTCCGATTTTCTATCGTCTAAAACCCCAAGTTATGATTTGTGTATGCTGGATATATATCTGATCTCGGTGATCATCGTGTGTTGGAACAATTATGTAGGATTTTGAGACTCTTGACTTCGTTGAAAGTCGTTTCAGTTCTCCCACCACCCGATAGAGATCCAACTCCGCTTTCTTTATTACCGTTTGGTAGACTCAAAGTTTTGGAACTCCGTGGTTGTGATCTTTCCACCTCACCTGCTAAAGGTCTTCTCCAACTCAGACATACTTTGGAGAAACTCATTCTTCATAATTCCACTGTAAGTTTCTTTAATAATTCAATACAAACTTTTATTATTATTATTATTATTAGTTTCTCATTAATAATTTAATAATTCAGGATCTTACCAATGCGTGTTTGCTAGTAGGATAGTGGATATTAAGGACTCACTGCCCTGAATAGGCTTTTCTTAGTTTCCTGTCCTTGTAATGGATTGCTAGCTACTCATGGATGATTCTTTGCAATTGCTTCCTAATGTCGAGAGTAGGAATAGGTTTGGCAAAAGGGATAATTTGAAGAAATGTGCTAAGTTAAGTTACTTGGATCTTGGGTTTAATCACTTGCGCTCTATATCTTCCCTAAGTGAGGTATGTTACTACTTCTCTTTAGTGTTTTAGTCTAATTGTCATTCATCATCAATGAGCAGCATATACAAACTCACTAGTTAAGTTTGTTTCAAGTGTTGGAAATCCTTTTTTTTAATCACATTTATGTATCAACCCTGCATGGAATCTCATATAACCTTCGGACTTCGAGTTTGTCTAATGACCACACATACGCCATGATCAAACTTCTGTTGGATAGTAGGATCTTATACTCTAGTGTGATTTATTTTCCCATCTTTAGAGCAATGAGATTCTGAGAGATTCAATATAAGTTGCATACTAATTTTGTCTAGCGACTTATGTAGACTAATAATTAACCCCTCGCAAAATGTACCTGCATTTGGGGGGGAGAGATTAGAAAGGATAGACAATGAGGCACTCAAGTGAATTTTTTAAATCCCCAGCCACACCGACGCAAAACTTTGCTAGACTCAGGGATAATATTTTGAAACATAAAATATCACATTGGTGACCTAGAGTGAAGATGGGTGGAGAAAGTTTTTGCATGGACGCCTCTTGAAACTGTCCAACAACAGTTTCTGGTTAGAAAGCAACTTAATTGTGTTTCATTTTCAGTGAGTGAATAGGATTCAATTTAATAAACTTTTGAACGTCGAACACTAGTTCTTCTTTACATTTTTCAATAGTTTTTGCATTGGGCAAGAACTGTTGTGTAATCTTACTTAAATAGTATGGAGCTATTTAGAGAAGATGAGAATAGTTTGTCAACTTGAACACCAAATAAAGAGCAAGGAGCAAAGACATTATATATAAGTTTGCGGTTTTGCCCCTATCTTTTGCTTTTCTTTGTAAAAAAAAAATTCAATTCATCCATTATCCGGAATTTACAACTAGGAAATGGTTGGATCATGCAGGTTGCATGCTCAATAGTTAAACTAGTTTTCTTGGAACAATGCTCGACTAGTTTGAATGGGATTGAGACTTTGAAGTCGATTGAAGGGCTTGATCTTTCTTACAATGTTATTTCCAATGTGTCGAGTTGGAGATCCTCACTAGCCTCCCATTTCTTCAAAGTTTGTGGTTGGAAGGAAACCCCATTTGTTGTGCCCCATGGTACAGGCAAAGTTTTTAGCTTGTTTGCTCATCCCGAAAAAGTAAGTACATGCTAATCTCTACTTTGGGGCATCGATCATTCACTTAGTCACTTCTCACTTTTTTGCTTAACCATTGTCAAATATGGGTAACCCGGATAGTCATTTTGTACTTATTTTTGACGGATTGAGCGGTGTAATATTTGAAGCATGGGTCATTTGATTTAATCAAATCTCATGCTCCTAATGTAACTTGTTCCTTTCCGTGATTGAATGACTTAGCTGAAATTAGGTGAAAGAGGAATCACAACTAGAAAATCTTGGAAGAGGCAAACTGTTATTGCAAGCAAGCTGAAAAGACCTGCTGGATTTGGTTTTTATTGCCCTGCTATAGACAATGATGAAGATGAGGGAACTCTCACCGAGACAGGGTTAGTGACTATTCTAATTGAAATTGGGTTAATTTGACTCATTGAATAACAAGGGTCAAAGATACGAAAAGCCATGTTTCTCAACATGTGAACAATTATATGGGGTCATATGTTGGCGACTTGTTTTTCCCCTCTCATGTCATCCACACTAATATCTGAGCTATCTAACAACTTTCTCTTTATGACAGAAAAAAATTGTCCCAAGGAGGAGGTCTATTCTTTCCGAGGCTGTTGAGCAAGATTCAGTGCTCATCGCGAAAGTGAAATCCGCTGAGGAGGAAAAATGTCGCTTCGATAGTGAAGCGTAAGTAGTTGGCCTAATGAATAGAGTGGAGTTCATGAAGAAAGAGTATTATGTTCTTTGGCTGCGGGAGTTTAAGGATTGGATGGACCAGACTTCTAAAAGTTTAGTGAGTAGCAAACATTCAGGTTTCAATCGGCCCCGCGAAGAAAAATTATACAAGAAGTAGAAGAGGCCATAGGCAACTTGGGGAAAGTTCAAAAGATGTCGTGGACACCGCTCAAGCTTCGGAGAGGAGAAACCGCATTGCACGCTTGGATTCCGCCAATTACGTTGAAGATATTTCTATAGGTTCTCATGACCATAACAACTTCAACTTAGTTGGTGAGGTGGCTTTAAAGTCCTCAACAACTAAGTGTAAAGGAGATTCCGACCACATGTAGAAAATAGGGAAGTTAATTTTAAACAGTGCAAGTAGAAGTTTGCTCGCAAGAAGGATTTAATTGTCTTCCTTTGGCAAAGGAACCCCTTCCCCGATTCTTTGACAGCCCAAAAAGAGGTATGAAAAATGTGGAGGTTAGTCCAACGCCGGTGACAGCTATTGACGAGATGATGGAGTCGCACCACTTATCTTCCTCTTACCCCCGTGTCTCCTCCGCATTACCGGGAGGATATACTACACCGCCGCTACAACTTAGAGGAAGAATTTATGCAGCTCTCCGGTGGAATCTTATTCATTGGCATCATCGATATAGTGATACTAGCAATAGTGATGATGAGTATTTGATTTGACACATCATTACCTGAAGTTGATCACTCACCGAAAAAACCCGAGTGGCACAATGGATGACCACTTTCGAGATGTTTCCTTCTCGAGGATATGTTCTCGATGGGGAGACATGCCACATCACATATAAGACGAAATGGAAGATCCTTGTTTAATTATTGTTCTCGATCAAGCTTCCGAGAATAAAAAAAATTCTTAGAGAAGACCATTATGGTATGGGGAGTGATGTTGCTAATGTCCGTCCTCTTGGATTGTTTGATGGTATTTCAGTTCTCCCTCTAACATAATGTAGTTGGAGATGGTTCAGTGAAAGACCATTTAGCACCGTGGTACGTGCGATCTCTTCCGAAGGCAATCGGTTCGCGATGGAGTTAAGAGGCATGTTGATTGTTGAGTCTGTTTTTTCTTAGTTCAAGATTAAGAGCAAAAGTTCTTATGTTGTATTGTGGTAGAGGAACTTGACGGTACTCCGCCTCGATTACTTTGTTTTATATGAGATACTTTCTTAGGGTGAGAGTGAGTTTTTCCCCGACTTTAGCGCATGTGGGTGTTTTCTCGCCTTTTTTTGCTTATTATATGTTGGCCATGTAGGCCACCTCGACTTCCTTAATTTTTTTCCCTCTTAGTTCTGGTTTGGTACTTATAAATATATCTTCCTTTCACAAAATGTAAGAAAGCATCCCCGATTTACCTATCTCAATCGTCCCTTTAAATTATATTTACTCAAATTTATCTTTTGTAGGCATGTGTTAATACTACCCAAATTTAACATGTTTCTCTCGGGCATGTGTTAATACTACTAAAGCACCATCCTCGAAAAAACTACCATTCCCGCATCTGCAAGGAGCTTCGGTCTCTTGGGTTTGGAGGAATATGTGAAAGCTTTGAAAGGTATTTCCAGTCCTTTTGTATTTATAAGTTTATTTTGATTAATTATAAAGTGAAGTGTCTTTAATAATAACCGGCTTTTCGGTTTTTGAAAAAAATATTGGCCTTTCTCAAAAAAAAAAGATAGGACCAGTTACTATAAAATAGTTTAAGGAAATGGAACTTGTTTACTTGAATAATTAATTCCTTTTTAGATTAGGAAACATGGCCACTTTCTGTTAGACAGTTAGATTGTCTTAAGATACTTATATTTATACCTCTTCATCTTTTCCTTCTTCCATAAGTCACTGTCCTCCTCCTCCCGTTTCTATATTTCTGCTGACGTTGATTTGATGTCATAGAGACTATCATCCCGAAAGTTAAGTCTTTGTGACATTTTTGAACTTATCATATTCACAAGAGGATATTTATTCAAGTTGCTAAATATTTGGGCCATCCGTTATTTGGAGAATAACTCTCAATCCTTTTAACAAGGTTAGAGATTTACCAACGATATGATTTTTGGAGTCCATGATCTTCATCTGACATGATCATCATTCTAATAGGAATTTGAGATACTCCACCAAGTCCTTTGAAACAAGGTGGGCTTGAAGATGAATTGGCGCCTGACCTTTTGTGTGGGTATGTTTTACTCTTAGTGGATTTCATTCTAACCACAAATCATCTCATTTAGACATTTCTAACCGCGCCAAAAGTTGTCTTTGAGTTCCAATGTTTTACATTTTCCAACTCTATTGATAAGGCTGAACCTTTTCAAATGAGCTGATTTTTCGTGAAGATGATCTCCATGGCGGAGAGATAATATCCACAAAAAATCAGCCTAATTAGTTGTGTGGCTCCCACATTTTTCCTTAAGACTTAGTGGAGCATCTGAAATTCCCATTACTTGGTCAAGCAAAGTAAAAAAAATCCCTTCCAGAACATTGAAAGCCTTACACAATAGTATATAACTCCCGGCCTCCCTTAGATGCTTTACTCGTAGAAATTGGTTTTGAGTTGGACGCTCTAAAGTTTAAGATGGTACCAGACTACCGAGCAGTACATTTGTATTTGGCCTAATTACTCCATGTCACCTAAGTATGTTTGTCCACATGTTAGGCCTAAGTAACGCTACATGTGAGGCATATTGAGATGCTTAATATAGTCCCACATGGGACATTGAAGGCCGTGCATAATAGTATATAGTTCCCGGGGCTGGTGCTGCTCTGCTCGTAGGCAATTGTTTTAAGTTGGATGCTCCAAAGTTTATGAGTACAAACTATGTTTTGGCTCACAATAACACTCTTTTTCATTTTTGGTAGACTAGATTTAGTGTTGCACAAAGGGATGTTTATTGTGTTGCACAAAGCCATGTTCAGAAATAGGGTTATGGATTTTAAAATCTCCATTTGTAAGATTTGTGCCCCGAACCTCCGTTCAAGTTTCGTTTTTGCATATTATTATTACTTCTTTTTATTTTTCTTATTTTTATATTATATTTTCTTATTTTTGTATATTGTTGTCATATAGTGTTAGGTCGCTTTGGTTAGGAGTTGGGCTTCCAAATGTTGGTGAATATATAAGAATGATGTTTGGTGCTTTGGAGCTTAAGAATGATGATTGGCTCAAGGCAAAAGAGACATTATCTTTTTGCTAGAGAGACAAACCGATGGGAAAGATTTTTATTCCGCTTTTTTCTCCGTGGGTATAGTTTATGGCAAGTACTGTTTCTTTTTCTTCTTTAATCTCAATATAGTCTTAGTTATTCATAAATTAAATAGTTGAACAATTTTTACCAATTTATGATCATATTTTAACTTTGCAGGAAACTGAACTACTTTGTTTTGCCGCCGCTCGGATTGCTTGGAAAATCATATAGAAATTTGTAATCCTTAGTAAATATGAATTTGTAACCCTCAAAACTCTTTTGAAGCTATATATATGGTTCAATGAATATAATATTTTTTTTCAGGCGTTTACTTGTGTTTATTTTACTTGTCAAATGGTATGAAAAAACATTGGTAATTTTATTTGTTTTTATATGAAAACAGGAGGTGCAGGTTTAGGGTAGGAAAAAAATTAAAATAATCTTGTTGACCATATCAACACATTAAAGCAAAAAATAAATATTAAAACATCCATCAATAATCGTTACAAATCAAACTACGAAATGCTTTTTAACTGTTAGTAATTGTTACTCTACAACGGTTAATAACCGTTGGAAAAATATGGTTTGGTTTGCATGCTTTTAAACAGGTTAGTAATTGTCACTCTGCAACGGGTTAATAACCGTTGGAAAATTTGGTTTGCAACGCTTTTTAACTGTTGCAAACATTTCCAACACTTTAACCACGCCATATTTGCAACACTTTTTAAGCATTGTGAAAATTATTTGCAATGGTTTTTTGCCGTTAGTAATAGCCTGTTATGGTGTAGTGTATTAAGACTAATGCTAAACATTAAAGCGGTGACACATTTTATATACATGTACAACCTAAAATATGTTCATGGGTTTTGAATTTAGTTCTCAAGTATTTATTTGTTACCATTCTCGACCTTTTCTGGTCTCACTATTTAAGCTACGGTATGTAAGTGGTTAAAATCAGAACTGCGTGTTAGTATGGTTGAGTTTGTTGCTAGTGAAATAACTGGTTTTGTCTTTTTTTTTTTGTTATGGTGTTTGCATGATCGAACTTGAATTTTATTAGTGTTTTAAGAATGCCCTGGGCTCATCAAGAATTTTAAGGTTTCATATATTTGCTACACTTTTGGATTTAAAATTGGCATTTGCAAATATTCCTTGTAATATTAGTATGAATGTCCTTTGAAGTTTTGGAGCCTGAAGCTTTTCTACATCTTTTATTGCACTAACCTCTCTTTATTAATCTGTGAATTCCAGGACTACCTTAAGTAAGATGATACAGAAATGATGAAGTCGCTTAATGCAGATCTTTTACCTTCACATGTTAATTAGTTAAATACGCGGGAATCCGTTTGTATATGATTTAAATGAAGAATAAATAAAATGTATCTATTTGAATCATGTTTTATGAATGGATTTTGGTATGTGATTTGGCATAATATGTTCCTCGTGCGTGTATTAAAATTGGAACATGTTGCACCCTATGTGTAGCATTTAGTGTTGTTTGTATATGTAATAACGTCTTATGGGAGAGCGATGTTATCTTATTTTACGTAATGTATTGTAAACTCTAATTGTTTCCTTGCTTTTGTTGGATTGATTGGAAAATGATTGGATTTGGTTGAAAATGTATTATGCAGGTCTCACATTCTTAAAAACGTTAAAAATATAAAGGAGACTATATCGAAATTTTGAAATGAATGAAGTGTCGAGATGTTGTAGTATTCGTTTTAATATAATTTGTATCGAGGTACTTTTCAACTAGGGTTATCTCGTTCAGTAAGAACTCTTTACTTTCACTGATTCTTCATTCCTCGTAAAAATCTCGTCCAATTGTAAACCTTGCATGAAACTGAGTTTAACAAGTGAATGGCCCGAGTAATCTTTTAAACACTCGGGTACGAAAATTTTAAGTACATGTATTTATAAATGTTACAAATTCATCCCTTAGCTAGTCACAAGATAGTTGGCAATATGACACGTATAATGACAACAATTTTTCACTCCATAATAGAATTGAAGTTGCCTACTCATGATTTGATAGATAACGATCAAATCAATCTAAGTAGTTATGGTTCTCCTATTTATAGGTGATTGCTTAGGCGTAATTACTGACTGAGGATAGCAACACCAGTTCAGTGTACATAATGTGATTTATTACATTTTACTTTATGTTTGTGGTAATCTCTAAAGATATTGCTTGGCTTAGCTAATTCTTGCGTTTTACATACTTTATGCCCGGGGAATCAAAATTCAAATAAGGCATCCATGCAAAAGTCAACACAAGGTCATTAGTTATACATATTAAGCTTTAACATCATGTATTCAGATGCAAACCTAAAGTTTTCTCATGTTTAATCATCCAGCTAGAAGTTAAGTAATATTGTTTTCAAATAGACCAAGTTGGCAGAAATGTTGAAATCTACATCAATTATGATATGGCTATCAAGTCTCTCAACTCAGCGCACCCAGTTGACAATATGATTGAACCTATCTTTTGCTAACTCAAAATTTTCTACGTCAAGCTTAATCGAACCAAATCACGTGTAGGGTTAGTAGCCTTTGTTCCAGTATGTGTGCTTGTGCCCATGGTTTTATGACTCGACTGGTTCAAGACTGAACCAGAGTCAAAGCTCCTAGTTGACTTTTTTATGTTGAATTGGTTCAACATAGACCGGTTTCAACACCGATTTGAAGGGTCCAATTCAAGTTAGAAACCATTAAACTCAGTTTAAAAAAGAAAAAATCAGTTCAACTCGATGATTTTTATTCAATCCAACCGAGTTGACTCAACCCAAATATTAATTACTTTTCTTTAATCTTTGTTAACCTTAAATATATAGTTTAATACTTTTCTTAACAAAGAACCAAACGAGTTTTAGTTGAACCAGTGGTTTGAACCGGATCGGGGTTCAAAAACCGGTCCTGGTTCTGAAAACCATGTAGAACTATTTTCTTCCCACCTGTGTATCTCGGTGAAAAATTTAAGCATGCCGCCCAAATTTCAATTTCCCACTGAAACATTTAGAGACCGTCCATAAAGTTTACTCTCTTCTCTCTCCACCTCGCCACTAAATGACTAAAGATTTCAGTTCCAAGCTTTGAAACCAACGTCTGCAAACTGGCAGGCAGGTAGGCTGCACCTATAATTACACCAACCCAAAAAAAACTCCTCATTTTTCCAATCCCTTCTTCACAGAGAGAGACAGAAAATAAAATACCGCAGTGGATTTGGAGAACGTACCATCAGTAGATATAATGTTTGATTTTTTTCGTCAATCCAAACCCGATAAGCGTCTCATTCTCATCGGTATACCTTTTTTTTTCAATGTTGAGCGAGATGAATGGGTATTTCATTTTGGGGCTTCGAACATTATGATTTTTTTTTTTATTTTGATTTATATTATACTCCTAATCGATTGATTTGACTATAATTTTGAATGTAAAGCTTCACTTTGACTGTAAAGATTTATTTAAATACCCATGATAAATAAACCTAGCTATTAATGAAAAATTAGTTGACTGACAGGTCCACCCGGATCGGAAAAGGAACCCAGTCTCTTATTATCAAGGATGACTGTTGTTTGTGCCACTTGGCTATAGGTGATATGCTAAGAGCTGTTGTTTCTACTAAAACACCTCTAGGCGAAAGAAGCCATGGAGAAGGTATGCACTTTACAAAGTGTTCTTTGGTCATGAGACAAGTTTATATTTGTTGTCGTTCCTGATTGTGGAGTTTGTTTATATATAGGGGGAGCTTGTAACTGATGACTTGGTTGTTGGAATAATCGATGAAGAGGCCATCATGTCAGAAAGGTTCATTCTTGATGGGTTACCTAGAACTGTGGTTCAAGTAGAAAAGGTTTACGATCTTTTCATTTATCGTTAGAAATTTATTCTTTTGCGCCCCATATTTTCTTTCTTGGTTTGAATATCATTTTATTGAAATTTTCTCTTGTTTGTATCTTCCTTTTGTGTAGCTTGACGAGATGCTGGAAAAGCAAGGAACCAAAGTTGACAAGGTTCTTAACTTTACCATTTTTGATTCCTTCTTAGAGGAGAGAATCACTGGCAGTTGGGTCCACCCTTCCAGTGGCCGAACCTATCAAACAAATATGCATGTCCCAAAAGTTTCAGGTGTTGATGACGTAAGCTATTTTGATTTTTCAATTTTGGCTTTTTAAGATACTCATATTTTTATTATTATTTTTTTGTGACTTGCATAAAAAGATATTTATTTAATATTATTAGTAATATTGATGTTGGGGTGGAATGACGTATTAGGGAGTGTCAAGAGTGTTGTTACCACCTATTGATCTAGGGTTTGATAATTCATCACACAGGAACTTTAGAGTGTGTGCTAATGTATCTTTTAGGGTTGGCAGAGTGGCATTGTTTACTTTACCATCATTTGGGAGTTGGGACACATGGTACCATTTTGAGTCTCAAACATATGCTTTCCTCATATTGTTTTTATCATCAAATGCATTCTTTTCCCAAAGTGGTTAGCACATAGCATTGGTTTAATTTGGAGGGAATTTCATTCTGGATGTTTAAGCTCTATAGGTCTTTAACGTTAGGTGGAAAATCATTTTAAATAATTTTATTATTGCCATACTCCTTGCTATGGGAATTTCTCTATTATCGTTCACTATATGGAAAGGGTTTGCTGGAGCTATGTAAAGCCAATATACATAAACTACCTAGAAAATTAAGACTGATCGAGAATGGTGTTATATCTAATTATGCTTGTGACATGCGTTTGATGGGTGACCAGATTGCTTGATTGGCATATGGTCAGCTTGTTGTGTGCCGACTTCTTCATTTCTAAAAGTAGTTCATTTGGTGACACTCTAGGCAGTGATGGATACGTAAGTTTATCTTAACACATGACCAGAACCAATGTTCTTTTTATTTATTCAAGTTTTTTTTTCTTTTGTCAAACTCTTATCTGTTGTTGCTTCACTTGTCACCATTAAATTATTAATCGTGGTACACAAAGTATTTCCCCTTGTACTAATTGTAGTGCTTCACTTGTCATCATCATAAGCACTTTGACTGAATGGTGAATAGTAGATCGTATTAATTGGTTATTTTGGTTTTGATAACAATTCGATGGTGCTTGTACTTTTAGTAGTTGCTACCAACAGATTATAAGGTTTGTGAATAAATTATAGAATATACATACTAAAACGCCTCCGCTAATTTAATGGTTGTTGAACTTATTAGTATATTCAAATTCTTTTGTTTGGAACAAGGAGAAAAAATGCTTAGGAAGAATATCTAGTATTTGAGCCAATGTAACTATATAATCAGACTATGTCCATACAAGATGAGACTGAATGAGAGCAGAACAGGTTGTGATCTTAATATGTTCCTAAAATTCCATTTGGCACTGCCACAATAAGTTATTTTATTTGTTCTTTAGACTAATGTGTTTATTTGCTGCACATTCGTGATTTTCATGTGTTCTTATTATATCATTTGTGTTGGTACACATAATTCTGAGGTTGTTTGTATAGCTTCTCGGACATAGATCACGCTATTTTTCTTATAGGTTGCTAATGGATGATCTTATTAATTAATACCCCTTCATGCACTGATTTTTAAGTGGCAACACATACGAGGTCGTGTATTGGATCATCCCTTTCAGATGAAGTTAGACAAAAAAATGGTATGAATCGAAAGACATTTACATATTTATTTTGTTCCAATCGAGAAATAAACTTAACTGATTAAGGTCCCATTCAGGTATTGCAGACAATCACAAGTGAATGCATTGCTCATTAGGCAAGGAATTGGTCAAAGGTTACAAATGCGAGTCTTTACCAACTCCACTTCTGATTAGGTATAAATTACTCATTAGAGATTTAAGTTCTTAAAAACTGACTCTAGGTGACATCTACAAGCTATGTACTTGCAGTTTTTTTTGTGGATGACTATCGGTCTATCTTTAATGTCCTATCACGTTGTAAAAGATTGTACTAATTTAACACTTTAACCGAACTATTAGATAGTGTGCAATTGTGCATGGCATTTGACATGATCCCTTTCTCACGACCTCGATTTTTTTTTTTTAATTGAGAAGCATTTTTCTTTTTTCATCTTGTTTTGAATAACGTTTAGGCAAAAATAAAGAACGGTCCAAATTGATTTTAATCACCAAGTTAAATCAGTCTCGTGCAAGGCCTTTTAGGTAATCTTGCATGTCCGGTTTATTCTGTTAGGCTTCACTAGATCCAATTTTAAACTGCAATTCATCACTACCACCAGCTCCATCGTGTTTTTGAGCATTGGTGAGATATGAAATAGGAAAGAGATGAGAGGAGAGGCGAAGGTGTTGTAATTGTGATTATCATAATTGAAAAATGAATGAGGTCAAGATGAAACTTACAGATTCTAATCCTAAGATGTTAGGCCACACAAGGTTAATAATTTGTCCGAGTCTGGTTTCCTACATTTATCAGGGAGAAATCTTAGGATTATTTGGGGATGTTGGGTTGTATTCGAAACTATTTTTTTTTTTTTACTTTTTCCAAATAAATCACTTGGGATCAATCCAGTGGTTTGTATATATGATCTATTGACCGCCTTCAATATTATATTTGTGGATTCTTTTATATCTAGATATATAGTCTATGTGGTTCAATATTATTTATGGAGTTGTGTGAACCAACAATACTTTATATGTTGGTGCTGGCTATGGTAAGATGTTAGATGACTTGATTCATAAAGGACTTTGTAATGGACAATTAAAGGTTCTAATATATTACCAATGAGGTTTCTTATTCATGTGTAAACTTTTGGGATTTGATACCGTACCAACTAGTAACAAGCTTGGGGAAGACAATAGTTTGGAAAGAAGCTTGTAGAAATGATTGAATTGGAACTATTACGACGTTCTTTGTAAGAGCAAATTTTGACATAGGAGTCAGATTTAGGCTTGGATTTCCTACATACAAAAGTTAGTATTGTGAGTCTATTTTTTATGTGCATTATGTGTAATATCATTTTTTATGGAATTGAACCTAAGTTACGTTGTAAACAATTTACTTAATGACATTCAAGGGACAATTCGTTTCTGGCTGTGCAAGTTATATAGGTTTATCATTACAACCATTTTGACTTTTGTTTTTAACATATGATTATAATGGTAACACATTTAATGATTTAATTAAATATGACCCATATTTCAATCTACCAATTGCAGGTGGGGCATTGTGAAAGGATTGTTTTCATGTCTTTTTTCCCAGTAGTGAGTGTGTAGGGGGGATTGAAAGGACCTTTTTTCCCTCTTATTTTCCAATGAGGCTTGCCATATTATAATTTTAAAGATGAAACATGGGGAGGAGAGGGGCTTAGTGAGCCTTATCCCATTACAATAAAATGATCCACAACATGGAGAGAAGCCACACCCACAAAATCAAGAACCTTCTCCTCTAGAGAGTGAGAAACCCGTAGAAGAGGTAATACCGTCAAAGCTCCTACTAAAGAAACATGAGATTTGCTAATAAATTTTATCTGTTTCATTATTAAGTTGTGGAAAAACACCTATTAAATACAATTATGTACATCTTCTGCAGGGTCTGAGTAAAATAATTCTTGTAGCTGCTGAACTAGAAGAAAGTAATGCACTTGTTCTTGCAATAGTTCCACCAGGTTATGTTGGGGATTAGAAATTGTATAAACTCAACTCAAAGAAGATCTCTATGCCTAAGTATTCAGATTATGTAAGTCCAAAAGTCATCTTTTGTTTAATTTGAACAAGATCTTCTCTATATTATTCTATTATGACATTTAAATTATAAGAAAGTATGTTCTATATGTTAGTAACTTCAACCAGCCCACACATCAATTTGCACTGAAATGATTCATGTTGGACTCTTGGAGTGATGTCGTTTAACAAACTTTCTGGCAAGATACCCGTTAAACTAGGGCAACAACAAAACATTGATACAATGTAAGTATCTGCATTATTTTTCATCTGCAAGTTTAGAATATTGTTTTTATGATAATACATTATTATGCTTAGTTCTCCTTAAACTTGTTCAACATGTTGAGAAATAACAATTTGCTTGGCAGAATTCCTGTCCAACTGAATTGGGTTGAATGTCAAATAATAAGTGGGCTTTATTTATAGGGTGCCAACCTAGAAGGGATTTTTAGTTTCATGTAAATGTCCACTCACCCCCCTGGTTTATTGCTTTTCTTTTACCACTATGCATGGAAATTTTACTACACCAAGTACTATGATATATTTTGTAATCACTTGATACATTTTGCAAGCTTAATTCTTAAATTTTTTTTGGTTGGTCAAGCTTTATTGTGAAGTGAAAAAGGTTGGGGGCAAATCCTTATCGATTCAAACATTTCTTACACTAGTTTAACTACTTCCACCATATAGAAATATATTTATTTTTCAAAATCAAGGCTCTCCTTGATTTGTCAAGGCTTTGTTATCAATCAAAAAATTTAGGGAAAACCTTTAGTCCCTTATTGATTCAAATATTTCTTACACTAGTTTAATTGCTTCTATTATATATTGATAATTTGTTTCAAATTCTGGGGTCCCCTCTCCCTGGATCCATCACTGACTGTGATAATGTTATCAAAACTTGTTTAAGATGTGTGCTAGTACCACCTTACTCTTTTACATTTTTGTTTGATGTTTTTTCTTCATTTGATATATATTTTTTAGCACTTGCAGTGGATGTATGTAGTTGTTGACAGTATATACTTTATATTGCATATCTACATTCATGGAAGTTAACATATGCATGTGCTAGTGTTGTTTATTATGATAATCCAATTCCTTAGAATCACATATATGTCCTACCTTTAAAGAAGTGTTATAAATCACTATAAAACACAACTTTCCAGTAGCAAACCAATAAATTTATAGGATTTGAATATGAATTCTGGTGGTCACATAGATATAAGCTGTCTTGTATTAGGGGTCAGTCTCACAGACTTAATTAAGAAATACCTTTTGGCATTCAATGTTTCTTTGCTGTATAAATGTTTGCTTTCCCTATAAGATGTAGATGCACTTAAGTTATTTATGGCAATGATAAGGAGACTGTTCTTGAGATCCGAGTAGAGTACGATCCATTCTAGAATTCAAAGTCAAAGTTTAGTTTCTTGATAAAAGAGTTAAGTTGATATTCAAACTTATGATGGTGTTAACATAGACATTTATTCGACATCAATGCAGGGTGTGATTCATTGGGCTGCACAACCTTCTCCAGGAGGTGTTCCTCTTAATAAGGGTGGAATTCGAGCTAAACGAGCCGAGCTTTACCATGCTCAAGCTCGGCTTGTTAATTACATGAGCTTTAAATTGAGCTCGAGCTTGAGCTCGGCTCATATAGTTAAACAAACGAGCTCGAGCCGAGCTGAGCCCGAGCCGCTCAGTTATTTTACATTACAAATATGCTATTTGAGCTAAACGAGTCGAGCTTCATCAAGCTCATTTGTTACACGAGCTTTAATTTGAGCTCGAGCTCGGCTCATATAGTTAAATGAGCGAGCTTGAGCCGAAGAGAGTAAGGAAGAAGAAATGAGCGGGACTTTAAGTAGGGAAGGGTAAAAGGGTAAAATCCTTAGGGTGAAGAAACCGAAGAGTCGGCAGGTGGTTCAACGGATGTGACATGTGGAGGCTCAAAATACGAAAAGGTAATGAAAAGATGCATGTGATGAGTACTCTCTGCAGCACACACATACCGATGAATAGTGGAGGCAAAGAAGTGAGGAGAATTCTTGACCCTGGGACTATATAGGGTCGTGGAGTTGAGAAAGGGTATCTGTGGTGGTAGGGTCTGTGATATAAAGGATCGGGGGTAATATTGGCCTGATGTAGGCTGTGGTAGTGGAAGCCAGGGTGTAGAGGATTAGCAGAAGAATGGGCCCGAGGTAAGATATGCGGAGAACTCACGAGCATAAGATCGGTCTGCGGACTCGCAAGTACACGGTAGAAGCCCTACACGTGGAAGAAGAGGGAGTGTGGGATGAGGGAATAGGTGGACGACTACGATAGAAGGCCAGGGGTATAAAAAGAACAGTGAGAGAGAGAGAAAGGGGACTTTTTGGCAAATCTAGAGAGAGAGACCTAGGGAAAAATAGGTGAAAGTGAGGGGAAGTATTAGCGATCCAACAGTTTATATACTTTCTTATTCACTCATGATATACCCTAGGTGTTCAACGCTAATCCTAATGTATTCAATTTAGTTTCAATTTGCTGCCTAAGAAGAAGAGAGAGAAGTAATTATAGACAAAAGAAAATTCTCTTAGTTTTCAGTTTTATGTTTGATTGAAGCTATTATGAGCAAGTATAGCGTTGTTATATGTAACATTCCGCCCTGTTTAGACTTTCTTCTAATAACTGATTTTAGGGGTCTTTTTTGGAAATTCTAACCTGATAAGGACTTTTCTACAAATATTATTTTGGAAGGGGCTGTTTTGCAAATTTCGATTTTTTTTGTTTTGAATAAACTGAGAGATGAGACAAAAAGTGAGGGGAGAGCTTCCTCTTTCATGGTGTTAAAACCCTCAGAGAGATAATGAGAAGAAATGGAAAGAAAGAAACACTTTTACATAATTAGACGTAGGAGGGATTCAATTGTAGGAAGAAATTGAAGACAAATTAGGTAAGAAGAAATAAGAATTGAAGGAATCATGTGGAGTTCTAAAAATTTTCTTTGGGTGTCAATGTTTGGTAGCCAATGCATGCTTTAGTGAGTTATTTTCTACTCTCTTATTTATTCTATCTTCTTTTTTATTGATTTAAGATAAATATACCAAATTTATTGTATGTGTTGGTTAATCATTGTTGAAATCCTTAGGTTATACTTTGATTTTGAATATTTTTGGTATTTCATGTATACTATGGTTTTAGGAAGTGAACTATTTGTTTTCTTCTCAATCTGCCATGCTGATATAAAACAGCCAATTGACTGACTTTCCCGTATTCAAACGATTTGAAATTTTTATGGTAGATATAAGACATGTAGGAGAAGTACATCCAAAAATCAGATCATTTGGGTGTGTGTAGAGAAAGATATGAGCTCCATAAGTCTGTGCGTCAGAAATTTGCGCTTCATGAATAGTTTCTGTGCACTATATTATAGTCCAATTTTTATATAGTTGGGATGAGAGTTAGGTGTTCGGGAAAACATGAAAAAGTAAGTTTTGTGAGTCTGATTTCCATCCCAATTGGCCTCATCGCATTTTGAGGCCTATGGAATTAGTTATGATGTCTAGAAGTTTGGATGGCAGAAAATAGTGCGTCAGAAATCAGTTTCTGCGCACTAAGTTCGAGTCCAGTTTTCGTATATTTAGAACGAGATTGAGATTTTTTGTAAAATATAAGAAAGTAAGTTCTGTATGTTAGCTTTTCAACGCAAAAAGTCTTGTTGCTTTTGGATACCTGTGGAAAGAGTTGTGCTCTTCGGAAGATATTGCGTTAGAATTTTAGTTTGCTGAAATTAGGATTTTTTAGCAAGTTTGAGCTATATTTATTCCTAGATAGGAATGAGATTGGGACTTCGAGTTCTACACGAAAAAGTAAGTGTACATATACTGGTTTCTAAATAATCAAGTGGTGTATCATTTGGATAAATGTAGGGTAAGTTTTTGTTTTGACAAGTTGGCTAGAAAATGTACAATGTCCTTTTTCTAGGTGCCCGAACCTATTTTGAGGAATATTTATCGAAATGAACTAAGAGCTTCTTAAATCATTCCTGGGTGTTTTGTACGCTGTTTGTAACCTACTTTTAGGTAGTGGTTTTTATTTTGAACAACATGGTTCTTAAGATAGTTTTTTGTGACCCAAAAGTATAGTAAAATTCATTTTGAGCAAGTTTGACTTATAGGTTCATCGTGCATCATTAAGGCTGAAATTTTATATATATTATTGTCGGAGTATTTGGAACTTGTTGTAACTATTTTTAGATGATCTAAGCCGCTGGTTTTATTATTTGTAAATATAATGAGATTTATGCATATTGCTTTCGGATTTGCTTTATTGTTTGAGGAATTTTATGCTTGGATGTCGTGGAGACTATTTTGTACCCTAGAGTTATGAAGAGAGCTCTAGATAAGTTCTCTTGTTGAAATATGCAATTAATTCATAACGAATGTTGATTGAACTTGGAAGTATTTTTACTGTGCTAGTATTAGATATGCCTTAGGGAATATATGAGGTTCGGAATATGAATGTTTATATAAAGTAAAGCTACGTAAGGCTTGATTCTAATCTTGAAAGATTGGATATGTAGGCAACCTTAGTTGAAGGTACAACTTAGTTGAAGAGTTGGTCGACCAACTGCTATAATATATATTATGTTTTTTAGTTTTGTGAATCCGACATATGCATAATATATATGGATGTATGCATATGGATGTGTTTTATATATATGATCTTGTGTTTTACATACGAGTTAAGAAACTATATGCCTCTACTTAAACGAGAAACTATCTCGTGAATCTCGGAAAGTAAGATGAACTATTCATCTTGATGTACGTAAGGGTTAAATAGTATTGTTGTTTTCCTTTGAACTGCTTAAACTAAACAGTGGTCTTGTGGTATTGTATTTATATGTGATGGTGGTCATGTTCAGATTTTGTGGAAATCTAATATTTATTGGTGGTGGTGCAGTGGTGGTGCTACCACGGGAACTTAGGGGTTCTGAAGAGGGTATAAGAATTTAAATGGATTAAGCTTGTATTATTATTATTTATAAATGGGTATTGAATGATATACCTAAAAAAGTTTGATGAAGCTTGGATTGTGTATTGATAAATGTGTATTGTAAGGTATACTATGAAGAGGCTTGTAATTGCCTTAGTGTACTTTGGTTTCATTTTATTTTCAGTTGTGATACTGTTTTGGTTCCTTGAGAATTTCCTAGTGGTGGTTTGCTTAATGCCATGGTATAAGTTGAATATTTTTCTTTTGTAAACTTTTATATGCCTAAAGATAATAATTTGTATGCTTGTTTGTAGTCCTTAGTCCACCACGACTCCTGATTTTATTTAATATATTTTTATTGGGCTTGGCATTAATGAGAATGCCTGTTGAAAATATCTTGTTAAGTTCAAGGTGTTAGAAAAATTCCTTGACTGATCACCAAGGTGGACAGGTATAGCCCGTTAACTCAAGAGTGGTTATTTTAATCTTCGACCTCAAAAGTAGGCGAGAGATATGATATGTAGCACGCGAACGCATATATCCAACTCTCTCAGCGTTTTGTGAGCCTGAGTTGATATCCCAACTGAGATGGGTGTTTGTTATTGAGAGTGGGTGCTGGTTATGCGAGGAGACAGATGGATATATGTGTCAGTCACAACAGTGTGTAGATGTGACTATCGTGGTCTGATATTGTTGTGGAATGTTATAATGAATCTTATGTGGTTAAATTTGAAATATTTTAAATGCTAGCAATTTTTTATTCGTTTAAAAATATGTTTTGCAGGATAGTAAACATACTAATTTTCTTGAAAGGGCGGATCGCCATATAAAGATTTTTGAACAAGGTAAATTTATTTCATTTGTTGGTTAACTTTGATAAAAGGACGCCTCACAATGTATAGAGGAACTAACAATCCTGATGTAAATTATACTATGTTTTTGGTAGATTTTAAACGCGTTAGAGAAACTAATGCCTTCCGAGGGAAGGAACTAAATTGTCTCTGAGGCGTAAGGGTTATTTAGCTGTTTTGGTATTTGTCGAGATGGTTAAGTAGCTCGGTTAAACAATGAGATATATATATTGTTATGATTTACAGGTTATGATAGGATTTAAGTTTATGAAAATGTTGAAAATATATAGGAGATTTTGCCAAAAATTTTGTAGAATTTTTCTGTTTTTGTATAGTTTGGGTTTTGTTTGGTTAGTCCGTATCACGTCTTGAGTTTTGTAATGACTGTATATGCCACGTGTCTTTGGTATTCAGTCATTATGAAATTTGGAGCGTGACATTATAGGGTGGCAAAAATAGGTTAAGTGCACCAACACCCCTCCAAACACCAAACTCTTCAAAAATCTGACTTTGTTATTAACTTTGTAGTCACTAGCTAGAGGAGTATACTATACTACTAGAGACAACATTTTTTTTTAATATATTTAGAGATATCTATTTGTTTATATGCATTAACGCTATGAGCTTAAGAGCAAAATGAATAGAACACATTCATCCTTTGGACAAATACTCACTTGCTAACTAACAGAAAAGTTATACTCAAAATTGTACGTTTTGCACCTAAATATTATTTGAATATCCTTGAATAGAGAGATCTACTCCACCTACAACTTAAGAAAATCAACTATACAAGGATCCATAACTATTTTTCTACCAATTATTATTTTTTTATTATTATTTTTTTTATTGAAAAAACACGTGTAAAGTAGTAATTTGTATTTCCTATTATAACCCATACTGCAATAGTTCCTAAGAATAAGGGAAGAGCTATAGAAAGAGATGGAGCTTCACGTTGCATGGTGTTTAGTATATTGGCATAACAAAATCTATTCTATCATGCTTGCCATACAATATTGTGAAATGTGTGTTGTTAAAACAAGTCGTATGGTGGGGATCAAAATCCATTGATTATATTTTATGAGCAAGTGTGTTCACATGGATTTCTATAATATCAGTGAAGTAACACCTCATATATTTTATATTAGGATTGGATTCACTGTTTTTCATATAAAATTTTCTTATTGGCTCTTTTTGATGTTGTATTTTGTGATAGATTTTTTATGGGTATATTTCCTAGGCATTTTTATCCTCTTTGATGGTTTCATACTCGAAGCTAATGATACATCACTTTTTGTTCAGGTATATATTTGTATAAATATGTGAAATACCTTTAATTATGATAATAATGGTAACACACTCGGTTCATTATTTATGTTTTATAATCTTTGGAAGTTTATTTATTTTTATTTTTTTCTTGGTGATGTATTGGTGGTTTTTCAAGTACTCAACGACCTAAGAGGTTTTCTAGTAGGTTCCAATATCTTCCAAGCCTGCTAAACCACTGAAATTTTCTACACCATAATTAAGCGGTAGAGAAGACTTGGAACCATAATTAGGATACATCTTTTGATGGAGATTTAGTTATATAGGAACATGCACCTAGATGGAGGCAATCAACTAGGAAAATAGTGCTTTGTAAGTTCATACATGGGGAAAATGCAATTTTGGAGCTGATTTAGCGCTATTAGAAAATGCTCCTCCCATCAACAAGGCCTTTTACTATAATGAGAGGGCAAGTCAAAGAGTAATAGAATAGGTGAGATTGGTGACACCTGAATGATGTAAAATTAAAAGTAATGAGTAGCTGTGTTTTAACATTACACATTGCTTTGTGGTTATCTAAAAATTTAACTAGAATTTTTATGGGGTTGAAGATGGTAAGGATGTGTGAAACAAGTATCTTGTGTCATGGGCATGAGGTAGTTATATCTACTTTTGTGTAACACAAACAATGTAGAGTCAGATTAGAGCAAATTTGATTTGGCGTGAAACAAGACTTATGTCATTCTAAATTTCTAAATGATATATATGGCTTGACAAAATTTTGTGTATGTCATTTTAATAAGCGTAAGACATATATGATAATGAGAAATCACATATGACATTATGCCTATTTTTGTGTCATGCAAGATATTTATAGTAATAGACCAAATTTCATGTGGTGTTGGAATAGGTTGTATTTATGTTATTCCATTTGAAATAGTAAAGGTACGTCATTCCGAATAGTATATGGATTAAATTTGGCGTTAGAAAAAGTCTTGTGTATGTCACTTTGACAGCTATATGACATTGAGAATTACATACATACGACATTATGCAAATGTTTGTGTCGTATACAAGCAATTTAGAGTCACTTGAGACCAAACACGATGTGGTGTTGAAACAAGTTAGTACTTATGTTGTTCCAGATGATATAGTAAAAGTATATATCATTCCAAATGGCATATGAATCAAACTTAACATTGAGAATTACATATATATGATATATGTTACGTTATATACAATATTATACATTATGTTTATTATAGTGTAATTTAGAGTCATTGCAATTTATAGTGTAATATTATACATTATGCATATTATGTTATTCAATTTGAAATAGTAAATGTATGTCATTCTGAATGGCATATAGATTAAATTTGGAGTTAGAAAAAGTCTTATGTATGTCACTTTGACAACTATATGAAAAAAAACATTGAGAATTACATACATACGACGTTATGTAAAATTTTCTGTCATACACAAACAATTTAGAGTCACTTAAGGCCAAACATGATGTGGTGTTGAAACAAGTCAATATTTATATCATTCCAAATGACATAGTAAAAGTATATGTAATTCCAAATGGCATATCGCATATGAATCAAACCTGACATTGAGAATTACATACATATGGTATATGTCATGTTACAAACAATATTATACATTATGCTTATTATAGTGTAATTTATTCCATTTGAAATAGTAAATGTATATCATTTTGAATGACATATAGATTAAATTTGGCGTTATAAAAAGTCTTATGTATTTCACTTTGACAACTATATGACATTGAGAATTACATACATACGACATTATACAAATGTTTGTGTTGTATACAAGCAATTTCGAGTCACTTAAGGCCAAACATGATGTGGTGTTGAAACAAGTTAGTACTTATATTGTTCCAGATGACATAGTAAAAGTATATATCATTACAAATGGCATATGAATCAAACTTGACATTGAGAATTACATACATATAATATATGTCACGTTACATACAATATTATACATTATGCTTATTGTGTTATTCCATTTGAAATAGTAAATGTATGTCATTCTGAATGGCATATAGATTAAATTTAGCGTTAGAAAAAGTCTTATGTATGTCACTTTGAGAACTATATGAAAAAAATAATACGACATTGAGAATTACATATATATGACATTATGTAAAAAAATTTGTCATACACAAACAATTTAGAGTCACTTAAGGCCAAACATGATGTGGTGTTAAAACAAATCAATACTTATATCATTCCAGATGACATAGTAAAAGTATATGTCATTTCAAATGGCATATTGTATATAAATCAAACTTGACATTGAGAATTACATATATATGGTATATGTCATGTTACATACAATATTATACATTATGCTTATTATAGTGTAATTTATTTCATTTGAAATAGTAAATGTATGTTATTCTGAATGACATATAGATTAAATTTGGCATTAGAAAAAGTCTTATGTATGTCACTTTGACAACTATATGACATTGAGAATTACATACATACGACATTATGCAAATGTTTGTGTCGTATACAAACAATTTAGAGTCACTTGAGGCCAAACATGATGTGGTGTTGAAACAAGTCAGTACTTATGTTGTTCTAGATGACATAGTAAAAGTATATATCATTCCAAATGGCATATGAATCAAACTTGACATTGAGAATTATATACATATGATATATGTCACGTTACATACAATATTATACATTGTACTTATTATAGTGTAATTTAGAGTCATTGCAATTTATAGTGTAATATTATACAATATGCTTATTATGTTATTCCATTTGAAATAGTAAATGTATGTTATTCTGAATGACATATAGATTAAATTTGACATTAGAAAAAGTCTTATGTAGGTCACTTTGATAACTATATGAAGAAAAAAAATATGATATTGAGAATTACATACATATGATATTATGTAAAATTTTCTGTCATACACAAACAATTTAGAGTCACTTAAGGCCAAACATGCATGATGTGGTGTTGAAACAAGTCAATACTTATATCATTCCCGATGAAATAGTAAAAGTATATGTCATTCCAAATGACATATCGGATATGAATCAAACTTGACATTGAGAATTACATACATATGGTATATGTTCATGTTACATATAATATTATACATTATGCTTATTATATTGTAATTTATTCCATTTGAAATAGTAAATGTATATCATTTTGAATGACATATAGATTAAATTTGGCGTTAGAAAAAGTCTTATGTCATTTTGACAACTATATGATATTGATAATTACATACATACGACATTATGCAAATGTTTGTGTCGTATACAAGCAATTGAGAGTCACTTGAGGCCAAACACGATGTGGTGTTGAAAGTTGAAACAAGTAAGTACTTATGTTGTTCCAGATGACATAGTAAAAGTATATATCATTCCAAATGGCATATGAATCAAACTTGACATTGAGAATTACATACATATGATATATATGTCACGTTACATACTTACATACAATATTATACATTATGCTTATTATAGTGTAATTTAGAGTCATTACAATTTATAGTATAATATTATACATTATGCTTATTATATTATTCCATTTGAAATAGTAAATGTATGTCATTCTGAATGACATATAGATTAAATTTGGCGTTAGAAAATGTCTTATGTATGTCACTTTGACAACTATATGAAAAAAAAACAATGACATTGAGAATTACATACATATGACATTATGTAAAATTTTCTGTCATACACAAACAATTTAGAGTCAATTAAGGCCAAACATGATGTGGTGTTGAAACAAGTCAATACTTATATCATTCCAGATGACATAGTAAAAGTATATGTCATTCCAAATGACATATCGCATGTGAATCAAACTTGACATTGAGAATTACATACATATGGTATATGTCATGTTACATACAATATTATACATTATGCTTATTATAGTGCAATTTATTCAATTTGAAATAGTAAAGGTATATCATTCTGAATGACATATAGATTAAATTTGGCGTTATAAAAAGTCTTATGTATGTCACTTTGACAACTATATGACATTGAGAATTACATACATACGACATTATACAAATGTTTGTGTCGTATACAAGCAATTTATAGTCACTTGAGGCCAAACACGATGTCACTACTAAAAAAATGACTTGTGATGACTGCTTTTAGTCGTCATGAAACAGGTTTAATGACATTTTTTCATTAAAAAAACTACCGTCATTATAGAGCCCGTCATAAAAGTTAACCAAAAGCGTCATAATTTTGATGACGGTTCTAGAGAAGCTGACATCAAAGCTCGAATTTAATATGACAAAAACTCATTTATAAACGTCATAACTGGATCCTTTTGCATGACATGTTTTACTTAACCGTCATAATTTATTAGAAAAAGTGTCAAAAAATAAACCTTCATTTATGACTGTTTTTTTATTTAAGTGTCATCCCGAGAGAAACAAAAGCGTCAAGAAAATAACACTAAAAACCATCAAGAATTGGTATGCCACGACGGTCTTCTTTCTTTGGAAGCCATAACATAACTTTTTTTTTTTTTTTTCCTAAAAATCTGAAAATTCCTATAAACCAATACATTCCGACACCACCAATACATTCGGACACTTGACAACTAGAGTCCATTACGGAAACAAGAATCATACTTTTATTACTAACATAAATCATTCCAAGAACTTGTTCATATTACATGATTTATTCACGGAAAAAAAAAAATTAAATAAAAGTAAGCACTTGATTCAAAATCAAGTCTCATAATCCAACAACAATGTAATTTACATAACCCATCCAACAAATTGCTAATCAACCGATCCATCTCAAACAAACTTAATTGAGCTACCGTGTTATCTCACTTATAACCTAAAAACAATATGAAGAAGAATGTGTTAGTTTGTTTAATAACTAAACTAAAAATATAATCATATAACAACTTTTACACAAGATTAAAAAAAATCACAAACAATGTGTTAGCACACTAAGTCAATAACTACTAAATGAAAGAGATACAATCAACTATGACAGAGAATCATATTGGTTAAGCCCCAAATAACGCATTACACCACTCAGTAGGATATATCGATATGTACTAACTAGCCAGCACTAAAAGGTATAGGCTACCACTTTCGAAAAAGGAACTCAATCGCTAAAGCAAAGAATATAGACAAAAAACCCGAGGATACTTAAACATGAACCTCATTCTCCTATCTTAGGCCTTTAGGTGGCATAAAAGCCTTGGACGGCTGCCGCTACCGATTCGACTCACCATTATTAGATTAGGCCTCTTTGTCTGTGCATTACCCTACTTCCTTAATCCAAATAGCCATAGGAGAAGCCGAGCTAGCTAACCTAAGTCCGTAGCTAAAGTTCTCAAACAAGAGTTCCATTCCCCTTTACTCAATTGCAGGCAAATCCGTTACTAGTAGTTCGGGTTAGACCACTTGCTCTTGGAGTCTAAAACTTCTAACTCTTTAGCCTCATTGGACTCAAGGACATATCAAAGATGAACTAACCGTAAAAAGGCAAAAAAAAAAACTTGAGGTAGTAACTCTTTTTAGTGAAATCTGACCCGATACTAGAAAAGATAGAGTAAGGAATTTCCAATCGGAAGCATTAGAAGAAAAACTCCCCTCACCATCATAGGGATAGAGGCAATGAGAATGGTTCAATCTAAGACTAGCAAGTGAAAACAAGAAGCTTTACAGGCCTTATTACACTCATTACGGAAAGAAGGAAGAAAGGAAGCAAAGCAAGGAAAATGGACAAGAACTAGATGCATTCCCGCAAAGGGGCCATCTCCCCTCCTAAGAGTCCAATGGATCGAATCGATCCAAAGAAGGGAGGAGGATCGGACTCGGGCTAGCTACCTATTACAATCCCTTACTACACGAAGGAGGAAGATAAGAGCAAGAATGCTTTTTTTTACTCTTCTATAAATGGTTTGCTCTGGTTTTGTTAGGCATAGAGGAATCAAAAGAAAGAGCTAAATAAATAACGCTTGGGATCCCCACCGGAAGCCTTTCACTCCTTTCGATAAGAAAGAAAAAGAAGATGAAGAGACAGAGTGAAATTGGCTAACTTACAGCAACCGTCTCGCCCAATCGGGGAAAGATCAAGAAAAGCAACCGTTAAGCCTCGCTTAGCCCTTCACTCCTTTTCTCGCTTCTAATTTTGCAAGGGCATCCTTTAGGGTCCGAACTTCATCTCGGCATTTATGCTCTTACCGACTCTGCAGCTACCTTTGCCTTGAGATTCTAGCTCTCAAAGTCCATTCCGTCATCATCATGAAAATGGAGGCCTTTTCTAACCCTTCCTTCTCCTGATCCAAACAACTCATTGAGCCGCTTCAATCCCTTTTGCTTATAAAGTGATCATATTCATCGAGTATGCCCCATTTCTACTAACAGAGGTAAACCGGGGCGATGACAAACCCAAAGCATCCTTCAGAAATCATTAGGGTCAAGGGATGCACGCATGGGGGCGTGTCATCTCGTGAGTGTCGCGTTCAGTCTCGATTCGCCATGGAGGATGGTGAATCATCGAGGTAGTACAAAAGGAACTTGGTTGGGAAACGCTTACGCCATGGTTTGATGGGCCCGATGGAGTGCTCTGTATCAAGTGATCGTATCTTTCTCGCTAAAGCACGATAAGCTCGGTAGAACTCTTCGACCCGTTTCATTAGCTCGACGCGTTTCTTGTAGTACATCTCCGCCGCTCTCGCAAAAGAATCGCATCTTCTTCAATGAGCTTGAACATTGCTTTGACCTTGGAATCCATATCTGTTACGAATTGAACATCATTGATCGAGAATTCCATTACGTGCATCATTGATCGAAATGTTATCGATGAACATTACTAACCCATTATAGTTTCAGATTGGATTACTCTACGTATATGCCTTTATGGTGCAACTGAGCAAGTATATAAAAACCAAAGTGTGTTTTTGAACCTTGATACAAAAGAATACAAATTTCCAAGAGGTACCAATTTCATGATAAAAACGACTTGAGAACACAACAACTGGGTTTTAGTGATGAGAGAGCGTGGAAAGGACCGACAATGGATAAAGATAGACAAACTAATGCATCCAAACCTCTGCAGCTAAACCTTTGTATCATATAATCCTTTAGCAAGGAAAAACCTCGCGACTTTCGCTCATTAGAAAAAAAGACAAATGCACTTTTTTTTTTTATCTATATGAACGTAACAAGGATCGAACACGCAACATTCTCAAACGAAATGTAGCCAAAACTAGTAATGGGAAAGCAATACCGTAAGATTTTCCTGAAGCCATTTTGAATTCTTTGGTATATGGTTGTCCCACCACCATGAATACTTTGCGTCTTGAGTCAAGATTGAAGGAGTGCAGGCTGGCTCTGCACTGTATTGAAGGAGCGGGCATCCATCCAATCTTCACTTATAGACATCAAATGGCCTTATTTCCGTTCGTTAACTACTTCTAACGAGCAAGTTAGTAGCCTACCTCGGCCGGATGTTGGGACAAACGGCAATAACCGTGCTTATCCTTCTAATAAAAAAACTAAGCCTAATAACCTAAGAAACCGATTCACCCACTACCTACTACTAGTATAGAAGAAGATCTATTAACACGCCGGCTACCTATATAACAAGTTGCCTCGACCTCTCGTCTCACGACCGCAAAATAGAACCTCAGAGCTTCATGCCCCGACTGACTGACTGAACTACTACGCCTTTTTAGCTGCCTAGCTACTAATAACTTGGCACCCATCCCGCCAATATAGTAGAAAGAGTATAAGTAGGATTCCACTCGGGGCACACTTGTTAGCTACTGAGTTCCCATCCGTCTTGTAAAGAACTCAAACTCCCCGCCAGCTTCTGGGACTAGCTCCCCGGGCTGTAGAAACTACTGATTACTCTTGCTCCCCGAGCTTCAAAATCCTTACTTTAAAGGGATTAAGGTAAGCGTTAGCTACTTACTTGTATTAGAGTAGGACAAGGCCTTTATCCTTCCTATTTCATATCATACTTGGGAACTACTATCTCTAAGTCCGAATAGCGGCCTTGGTTCAACTCCTAGCTCAAACGCTGCCAACTCCTTACTTAGATTTCGGGGGTTAAGGTAGTTTACTTGTCTGGTTGATAAGTCGGTAGCGAAGCCTAAGATTACTAGTTTGTTTAACTGAGGTTCCCCGCCTAAGTCCTATATCTTAAAGACTATAACTCAACAAAGCAAGTTGCCTTTACTTGGCTTCAAGTCCCATAAGAGAAGGAAGAATAGCCGGAAGCTAGAGAGTAGTCAGCCTAGCTACAAACTCAAAAAGCCCGGATTTGGCTATTAGTCCCTATTATTCTAAAGTACCATTTGAGCTCCTTTTCCCGACAACAAATAACCCTTTAGCTAATAAGCAAAGGAAAGAACATAAGAAATCATACCTAAATTCGAAATGTATGGTGGAAAAATTTCAGACTAAAGCTTTATATACAACCCCCAAATACCTATCAAACATAAAAGATATATAAATGGTGAACATACCTATGCCGAGATAAATTTCTCGATGTACTCGATAAACTCCATACGAATTTCAATAAGGTCCGCGCTTGCATATGTCCTAGTGTTAGCCAACTCCATTAGCTACATAAGTCAACAAAGAAATTACAATCATCTCTGTTCTTTTTATATACTTGCAATTAGTATGAGAAATAACAACTATTAACCTTTGTTTTAAGTGATTGATTAGGGTTCTTCATAAAGTGTCTCATGAACCGCATGACGTAATATCCACATTCAAAATCTCCTGGTTGTTTAGGGCACTCCACACCAACATCAAAAAATTGTTGATCAACATTTGATCGATAATGGACTATAATTTACATTGTATATTCATGTAATGCTTATTTACCTGGACACGCTGCCATTTTGGTTCCACTCTCTTTCCTTCACCCAATGCTAGTGTTTTGATCCCACTAAAGAAGAATTTCAATATGTTAAAAGATGTAGGCATATGTACGTATCATACAAAAATTAAAAGTAAAAGTAAAAATCAACTCACGTGTTCACCACCACTTTTAGGTTTATATTCGGTTCACATCCAATTGAATCAAGATAATATACTTCTTTTGCACTTACGTCAATCATTACCAAGACCCAATGATTCCTAAAATCATATATAGAACAATAGCATCACAAAATAATATAAAACAAAATTAATGAGATCCAACAGATCTTAATTAACATAGCCAACATGTTTACCCTGGGTTGTAAGGAAGGAAAATAACTTGGTCTCTTTGTCTTGCCTGTAATCTATTCAAGACAAAACGGCTCATCTCTTTCTTATCACCATAACGGCTGAAATCAGCGGGATAGCAAAATCCAAACCTTTGTTGAGAACTTTCATATTTCTCAAACAAATATCTAAAAGGGAAAGTAAACATTAGTACATCTACACATCGAAGAGGAGTAATCAAACAACCCATCAATCAAAAATATTTGACACACCTGATATAAGCAATAATGCAATTGGCATTCAACAAATTCTTAGGTTGACAAACATCCATGATCTCATCTTTGGCGATAAAAAATTGCAACTCACGCTCAAAAACCCTAGTGTCCATTTGACTTATGTGATTTTCTTTCATTACACTTCCCCCACAAAACCCCAAACTCTTTCAGCGTACATTCATCGAACTCATCACATTCAACTTCATCAATCTAACAAAAAAAAAAACAACTCATAATAAGAATAAATAGTTATAGGAAAAAAAAGAATAAATAGTTATAGATATATGTAAAAAGTGTTAAATGTTTTACCATATTTTCAAGCAGCACAAAGTCACGAGGCCAAGCCACATGGTACCCAACCGCACCTCCAACAGTGGTAATGTCATCATCAAAAATCGGTCTTGGCAAAAGGGTAGTTGCAAAAATTGCACGTATAATTTGAACACGCACATAACCTTCCCCCAATCTAACATCATTTATCATTTCATCTGCTCCTGACCTCTCAATTAGACTAGCATTAGCAACAACATTGCCTTTTGACTCCAAAATTAACTTACACATTGGAAACTACGACAAACGTAGCGATAATAGTAAGTTTGGAGACAATAGAGTACTATGGTCACTAATTATGGACATTACACAGAGTTTACCTTCGCATTTCCTGATTTAGACTTAGAGATTGGCATGTCCTTTTTGGCTTCAAGAACCTTGTTATTGTCCTTCGAGCGAATAGCCTAACAAGCATAATAATATGGTGAGTGTATAACCTTTAGTAAACATGTTAATATCAAGTACCTGCTCATTTCCCGACTTAGGTTTTGATATTGCATTATCACAAAGTAGCACAAATTCCCGAGGCCAAGCCACAATGTAACCAACCGCTCCTCCAACAGTGGTAACATCATCATCAAGAACTGGTCTTGGCAAAATGGCTATTACTGAAATTGCACGTATAATATGAACACGTACATATCCTTCCCCCAATGTAACGTTATGGATCTTCTCGTCTAGTCCTGACCCCTCAATGAGACTAGCATCAGCAACAACATTGTCTTTTGACTCCAAAGCCACTTACACTTTTGATATCAATGACAAATATAACAATAATGATAAGTTCAAATATCCTAGAATACCATGATAACTCACTATAGAAATTACACAACATTTACCGCCACATTTCTTGATTTAGGTTTTGGGATTGCCACATCACATTTTGAGCCCATAGCCTAATAAACACACAATGAAAATCATACACTAATATTGATAGTACAACTAGTTATTGTAGTTTACACTAAAATAACAAGTACCTGCTCATTTCCTAGAGTAGGTTTCACGACCGCCACTTTGCATTTGGTTTTAGCAACACTCTTGTTTTTCAAGCCCATAGCCTAACAAAAAAATAAAAGTAAAATTGAACAATTATATACATAAAACAACATTTACGGTTTAAACATTAAGTAACATATACCTGCTCCTTTCCATATTTAGGTTTTGAGATTCCCTCGTCGCTTTTTGATTTAGCACTGCTCTTTGTCTACGCATTGGATAGTTTGAGTTATTAAATATAATTACCTATTTGCATTATATAATCACAAGTGTAAAAATTTACCTGTTTGCACTTCTTTCTCACATTTGCTTCAAGTTCAATGTTAAGACATTCATAATTTGTCTTGTTGTTAGCACCATTAGATAGTTGGTCACCCAATGGGCTTGACATTAAACTTTCTTCCCTCATTTTTAGAACTGTTGGAAGCAACTTTCTCTAGTTATGGCACGTTGGTGGTAATTCCTTGTATAATACCTAATGCCTCTAACTGTCTCACTCTTTCCTTTAACGCCTTGTTCTCATCTTTTTTCTTACGGATCCTGGATTCCATCTCTGCTCTATGTGCCTTTGACCCTTTCTTCGGGATATTGAAGTAAGTTGTTGGAGTGACATACTTACCTCCTGCTCTTACCCTTCCACAATGTTCTGGAGTCCCTAGTGCCTTCGCAAGAACATCGTCGCTTCCTTGGGTTACTAATTTCCCATTAGCCTCTTCTTTTTTTAGTTGGTCCTGCACGTCAATTGAACTTTTACTTAATTAAAGTGACAATCGGAACATAAAAGAAACTTAAGGGGGTCTTATACTCTATCAGTCCAATATATATCATCGTTAGATAAGCCATTGATCAGAGTACTTGTGCAACCTCTGGAGAAGGCCTTTATGAGGGCCTGGATTGGCTATCAAACAACATTGCAAACAAGGCTTGTGGCAAGTGGTAGAACTTGTTAGGATTGCCTGTGGTTTGTGGTGGCGACAACTTTAGAATTTGCACATTTTTTTCTGTATGACTTTTTTGGTGATCATATATTGTAATAGGCCGGGGATTACTTGATTGGATATACTTGCGAGGTTTCTTGTTTGTTGTTTTGAACATGCCTGCATTGTTTTAACTTTTAGAAGGAGACTAAGTCAATATCTTTACTATTGATACTGTTTATCTTTGAAATAACCTTAAAGGTCAGGGATCTTTGGAGTATTGTACTTGAACTCCCTAAATAGCTGCATCTTTGGGAAAAGAAAGAGTATTAATGCTATGTGTTTGATAGGACGACCATTTGACGAGTTCCCAAAAAAAAAAAGCAAGATCAGAAAACAACAAACATTTGACCATTTGACCATCAGAAAACAGCAAGATCAGAAAACAACAAGATCAGAAAACAAGGACACAGGAAATCAAGACAAGAAAATCAAGGACACAGAAAATCAAGATAAAAAACTGGATGGGAGTCTCCTAGCAAGAAACATAGATGTCGAGCTCGAAAAAATCAAGGGGAAGGGAGCTCGCAGACTGTTGATCAATCTACTTCCTTCATGAGGGGGGAGAGAATAGCAAAGAATCTAAGGAGAGTGCAGCAGCAAGAGAAGAGCAAACGGAGAAGCAGAATGACAACATATGTCAACCCACCTCAGTAGAAGCCATAGGCAATAAAACTAAGGAGATGATGCAAACAGAGAGTACATAAGGTAGGGACTCAGGTGAGACAAAAGAGCTGGAAACGGTGTTAGAAATACCAGCACACAACCTACTACATGTTTGCTATATCTAATAGTATTACTACACATTACACATAAGTACATATACTCAAATATCTATAAAAGGATATAAACAACTTACAATTTTTTTTTGCCACTTCCCTCGTATCATCATCATAATATCCACCATTCTTGTCTTGACGAGCTAAAAGCCACAAATTAGCTCTATCATCCTCATCAAAAGATTCTCCCAACTCTTCTTTCTATTAGAAAACATATAAATAGAAAGTCCAATTATTTGTAGAGTATATGCTACGTTCAATATATAAATTGATATTTAAAAGATTTGTGCAAGTACTTACCAATTTATCTTCTAGGCCAAAGATATCCAAGCCTCACGATTCGATGGTTATACTTATTCATTTTCCTTCGTCTTGATTGTAATTTGCTTCTCTCCTTTCAAAAATGGTTTACATGCATTCTTAGTATATATATCTCACAAGTACGCATGAATAAACATAACCAATTTACTGAAAATTCTATTCTAATAAAATTTATGATATACCTGGAACTCTCCCGTTAATCTCGATTTCACAAATGCATGCCAGTCGGGTTTCCTTATCTTATATTTTTTAGGTGGATTTGTAAATGCATCTTGATCACTTTAAAAGGGAAGATAAACTTCTTCGTAAGCATATTCTTGAAGGTCCTCCAACGAACTCCAATTGATTTCAAAACTGCCTTCCTATACTTAACATCTATATTGAATCTAATCTGAGTAATGAACAAACCAAAAAAATTCAAGATACAAGCATGATAAGAAACAAACCAAAAATAAGGAACTATACAAGATATATTTACCAGAATGCCGACCCACAAAAGATTTAGAAGCTCCTCAGGTGCTTTTTTCCATGTTTGAAAAGCACTTAAAGGAATTAGGGCCCTCGCAAGAGCACCTTCCCAACCAGAAAGCTTGTTGCGCACCTTTTGACCTATAGGCTTACCTTTTCCATTAAATTCAACAATAATTATTATGCCATCCCACTTACAAGACAAGGCATGCATTATGGTCACACCTCTCACTCACTTAGTGCTTTAGTATTTCACTTAGTTCTTCTTCGCCTTTGAATGGACAACCTCTTCTGGATCCATCGCTGAACTATGAATAACATATAGTAGTCATTAGTACGTAAGATAAACCATATTATCCACATTCAAACCATATTATCTACATTCAAACCATATTATATAGAGTAGTAAACTGAATGCAGTAGTAAATAGACGATTAAAATGAATAAATACAAGATGGACTAACCACTTTTAAAAAAAAATCTCAATCACTTGAAATTATTAAAAACACTTAATAAAAGTCTTACAACCAAAAAAATTGCAATAAAGAGAGGAAAAACAAACACTAGGTTTTAGAAGAATCATTCTCGACCCATATTCCCTCATAGTCTTTACGTGAGAAAATTGGTTGAGATTCATCATTCACATCAAATGAATCAACACTTGGCACGACTTCAGGCTGAACCCTATCTCCAATATCCCCATCAAACACGTCATTACCAATATCACTAACATTATAACATCTTTTAGGAGCTGTTAGAGCAATCGACCATTTAGGATCAAGTTGATTGGGAACATAAAAGACTTGCTTGGCTTGAGAGGCTAAGATAAAGGGATCAGATTTATGCCTAACTCTACCAAGATCCACTAGTGTGAAACCCAGATCATCGGTTTTTATGCCATTCCCGCTGTTAACCCAATCACACTTGAACACTGGAATGTGAAACTGAAAATAATCAAGAAGCCATATTTCAATGACAACACCATAGAAGGACATGTTGGAAAAGTCTGGATTTTTGTCCTTTGCACTTGCAACTTGCATTGCTCCTGCCACCAAGCTTACACCACTATTTTGATTCACTCATGAAGCATCATGACCTTTTGTGGAAAACCGATAACCATTGATGACATAACTCTCATATTTCAATGCATGCATTCGAGGTCCCTGAGCTATCCAAGTTAACACACTTGAGATTTTGTTATTAGGGATGCTTCGCTCTTCTGAAACCTATATTATGTTTAAAGTTAGTAACCAAGGCGTACACAAAATTATTACTTCACAATAGTTTATCTTACCCTTCCTTTCAGCCAATCACTAAAAGTACGGATGTGTTCTTCTTGTAACCAAGTTGGTTTCTTTGAGGAACGGGGGTGTTTTTTCTTTAGGTACTCCATGTGCTCCCTATTAAGTTTTAGAATGAATTAGTTATAGAATTTCTAAGCTAATGGAATAATCAACAAGGAAACACTTAAAGAAATTTACCCAATATAAGGTTCAACAACTTTTGTGTTTCGCAAGACATAAAGATGTGCTTGCTCTAAGGCAGTACCATCAACTGCAGTGGCAACACCCCCCCACTGGAGTGATTCCTTCTAGAAGCATATCATAAGGTGTGATTTTAGAGTTGGTAGGAACTCCAATTGGGTCCAAATCAGATAAGAATTCACTACAAAACTAAATTGCTTCCTCTGCAATATAATTTTCAGCCATGCAACCTTCTGGACGATTGCGATTTCGTACATAACCCTTCAAAACACTCATATACCTAAGACATTATAAGACAAAAGGATAGGATGATTCTCCATTTTTCATACATTATAAAGACAAAAAAGTGGGATAAAGTTTTTTTACCTCTCAAATGGGTACATCCATCGGAAGAAAACTGGACTGCAAAGTTTAACCTCTCTAACGAGATGGACAGTGAGATGAACCATGATGTCGAAGAACGACGGTGGAAAGTATTTCTCCAACAAACATAGTGTGACGACGACATCCCTTTGAATTTTACTCAACTTCATCACATCTATTACTTTCGCACAAAGTGCATTAAAGAAGAAGCACAGTCTAATAATTGTATACCTCACATGTTTCGGCAAGACAGACCGTATTGCCACTAGAAGCAATTGCTGCATCAAAACATGGCAGTCGTGTGACTTCAGCCCTTGTAACTTCAACTCTTCCATTGAAACACATGTCTTGAAATTAGAAGAGTATCCTTCTGGGACTTTCATCTCATGCAATGTTTGGCAAACCCTATGTTTTTCAGCTCTAGATAATGTGTAACAAGCTGGGGGTAAGAATGTCCTAGTTTTACCAATCTTTGGTGCTAGTTCATCCTTTCCCATGTCCTGAAGGTCAAGACAACCATTAACAGTGTCCTTTGTTTTCGAGGGAATGTTAAGCAATGTACCAATAATGTTGTCACACACATTCTTCTCAATGTGCATGACATCCAAAATGTGTCTGACAAGCAAAAACTCCCAGTAGTCCAATTCAAAAAACACTGACTTCTTCTTCCAACATTTCTTAACAACTTCGTCGACTCCATCATCAACCTGTTTTGACCTTGGTGTGGTTGACCTCTTTGCTTGTCCTCCTACACCTCGTCGCTTCCTTTTACCCACTCGCTTTACTGATTTTCCTCCTGTGACCTTTTTTCCCCCCTTTTTGCATTGATTTGCTTAAACATGTGTTCTTCTTCTTTTTTCCCCCAGAGACTTTGATCATGCTAACCTTTGCTTTTACTTTATCACCATCCAACACTTCTGGCTATAACTCAAACTCTTGCTTGCCATAAAACGCCTTCCTTTGTTTTCTAAATGGGTGGTTCTTTGGGAGGAATCTTCTGGTGGCCATGTATACATTTTTACAAGAATGCTTTAATCTAAACGAACGTGTTTTTTCACCACATACAGGACAAGCATAATACCCTTTAACACAACAACCAGATAGATTACCAAACGCAGGGAAATCATTTATTGTCCATAATAACACAGATCTCAATGTGAAGGTTTCTTGTCGATAAACATCATAAACATCAACCCCAGTATTCCATAGAACTTTTAAGTCATCAATCAAAGGCTGCAAGTATACATCTATATCGTTTCCTGGTTGTCGTGGACCTGATATTAACATAGTTAACATCATAAACTTTCTTTTCACGCACAACCAAGGTGGAAGGTTGTAAGTGATCAACATAACAGGCCAACAACTGTATTTACTACTCAAAGAACCATGTGGGTTGAATCCATCTATAGAAAGGGCTAGACGAAGATTCCTTGAATCTGCTGCAAACTCTAGCCACATAGCATCTACAGACTTCCATGCCGGGGAATCTGCTGGGTGACGAAGTTTGTCATCAACTTCTCTTTCATTGGCATGCCATGTCAAATCCTCAGCAGTTTTTACAGACTGGAACATCTTTCTGAACCTCGGGATGGGTGGAAAATACCATATAACTTTTGCGGGCACACCTTTGCTTGTCTCAGTCATATTCTTATTCTCCTTAAACCTTGACACTCCACAAGTAGGACACGTAGTGCGATCCTTATTAGCATCACCTCTATATAGTATACAATCGTTAGGACATGCATGTATCTTTTCATACTTCATTCCATAAACGGACAACATCTTCTTCACCTTCCCCATTGAAGAGGGTAGTAAATTACCTTCAGGAAGCCCGTCTCTAAACAATCTCAACAACTCAGAAAAAGACTTGTCAGACCACCCACCCTTCGCTTTTAGATTGTACAATTTCACCACCATTGATAACTTGGTATACTTGGAACACCCTTCATATAATGGTTCCTCAGCATCTTTAAGCCGTTTTCCAAACTCTCCGGGATCCCCGGATATTGTTCAAGTCCAAATTTTGTAGCAATTTTTTTGTGCTCGCTACATTGTCTGGAGTTTCCATCCCGTGAACGAAGGCATCCTGTCTATCAAAACAAGGAGCTGCACTAAGAATTTGCTCCCCATGAAATACCCATATCGTGTATTGCTTATCAATACCATGATGGAAAAGGTGATTTCTAACCACCTTTTGACTTAACTCACACAGATTGACACAGTGCTCACATGGACATCTCATACAAGTCTCCTCATTCTCTGTGGGGTTTGCAAATAAAAGAAAATTTGCAACCCCTTGAATATATTCATCTGACAACCTATCCTTGGACATCCACGATTTGTCCATTTAGTATCTAATAAGTATGTGACAAGAAATTCCTGAAGACATCCAAACAAAGCACTCAATTTTGCTAAACATATAAATAAATAAAAAATGCAAAAGTATATAAAGGAAATAACTTAGATGAATTATGACCTTTAAATTAAATGTTTTAGGATAGTTTCACCTACAGTTTTAATTGACCATATTAGCTTAAATATGAAACCAACACTAAGAACTAAAAGGTTAATAAAATCAACCTCAAGTAAGATATACAATAGCAGCTCAACAATTAATCTTTCCACGTGTGTGGTCTAGTATACAATACAAGTTATCAATTAGTCAAAATTCAGAAACCTTACTTTTAGAGTCAAGGGAGAATGGTATAGAGGACATATATTTCAATTAATTCAATTTTTTATGATAAAGTTAGAGTCACACAAAAGCTAACAACAAGAAGGATTTCTCTATCAAGGTGAAAAAGTTCCTCACTACCTAAACTAAAGCTTAATAATATCAGTACCTTATCACTTCATTAACTGTTACTCATGTGGAGAAAAGGATATGTAGAGAAAGAGAGAGTACACCATATTTAGGAATTCCAAGCAAAATGAACGAACGTGGTGATCGACAAGAGAAAGCAGTTCCTTTTCATAAATCCCAATTACACTAGACATACATACATTTTTTTTAAAAAAACATACGAGGAATCCCAATAACATGACCATACTATAAGAAAATATTTATACGTAGTAAATGACAATACACGTAAGTAATAACTAGAAGGCAAAATACAAAGTCTAAGCATACTCAATTAATATTCAACTCTGTTAAGGCAAAGAACTTATCGTTAGCACGTAAGAGGTTTATCTTACTTAAGTTAATTCACTTTTATTTCATTTGGCTACATGCCTACATTTGGCTACATGCCTACATTTGGCTGAAAGTATGATGACATGCTATTGAAGAAAAACCAAATTTTATACTTCGTGTTTGGAAAAAAAGGGTGGAATAGTTGGGCAAACCGTTCGTACTCTTTAAGTTGCTACTGTTATCCATTTTTTTTTAATCTGGAAATTTACTGCATCATCTCCTGATTCTGCTTATTCCTTGTCTGCATAATCTCTCTTTTGCGGAGTAACTACAGAATTCTACACCTACTGAGATTCGAGGACATAAACCCATGACAATGCTGAAGCAACTGCACTGAATAATTGCTTCTTATATATACTAGAAATTGGCTGGGATACCTAAAGTTATAGAGTTAGGCAATCTATAGTGCGAGTGATTTGCATTCTCTCAAATGGTCTCGAGATGCCAAGGTATACAACAACTAGTCCATGTGAAGAATAGACTAACTATATATAATGGCACAGGGGAGAAGACATGCTTCCCTTCATAATGCGCATTAAAGTAAGAAAAAGGCACTTTAGTGGCAATAATAACTGAACCCGACATTACATACATTTTAAAGAGACTCTATCTTTCCATGATCCAGCCCCACCTTCTTTACAACCTTCTATGATTTATAGTTCCACCAAAAAGCTAAAGCTGGCACTCACATGGGATCCCTCTTTACATCTTAATGGATTGGTTTTTCTGTGCTATCATCTATTAGTCTATAGTCTATTACATTGCTTTTTTAGAGATCATAGTTTTGCATTTTGATGAGACAGATTAATAAACTCACAAGACCAATGTACATGGAAAAAATTGCACCATGAAGAGTTGGGATCAAGTTAACAAATTCATGCATATCCTATCTGTTCGCTAAATAAAATGAATCACTACATTTTTTTTTTCAATGAAGTTCATTCTGCAAGTTTAATTGTGGAGTCAAATACAAATGTGTTGGGTACAACTGTGTTTCTCTTGAAGTTAGTGTTCTCCGTTAGTGTTTTCAGTTTCTAGAAGGCAAAATACGAAATAAATATGAACATAGATTAATACACATTGAAAGAGCTATATCACAATATGAAAGTATCAACTTACTAAGATGATGGAAGTAAGCATGTAAACCAGAACTTAACCAGTTTAAACACAACAATAACATGCGTGCAAATTTGAAACAAGAAAAAGAAACTTACTTTTAGATTTAAGAAACCTTCTGTTGTAGTAGTAATCAGACTGATCCCTTCTCAAGCAAGTTTAAGCACAGCGAGGAAATGAGTGTGCGAGAAACCAATGAGACAAAGAAAAAGAAAAAGGCGTAACTGGTAGGGTTTGCAATGGAAGGGGAAGAAATATAAATAGGCGAACCCTAACATCAATCCCTTAATATCCGGCGAGAGGGAAAAATAATTGGGGTGAGCGGGAGAATTTTTATCGCGAGGGGAACTTGGATTTCTCAATATTGCTGTTTCCATAAAAAAAAATTCGATAAAGCTGTTTCCATAAGTGAGGAGTCTATTGACGGTTATTGATTTTGGCATTCCTTGTTTCGGTTAACTTGTTGACGGTTTAATAAATGGTCCAACCCAGCGAGTCCCCAAAAAATTGTGAGAATGTTGACGGTTTATTCTATTGCTAATTTGACTGTTTTAGGAAACACCATCATATTTTTTTGACACTTGTGTCATACACGACATAATGTTCCAACAGCCGTCATAAAATTATTAAATGTTTTTGACGTTTGTGTCATACACGACATAATGTTGCAACAGCCGTCATAAAATTATTATATTTTTTTGACGCTTGTGACATACAGGACATAATGTTGCAACAGCTGTCATAAAATTATTATATTTTTTTGACGCTTGTGTCATACACGACATAATGTTGCAACAGCCATCATAAATTTAATATATTTTCTTGATGCTTGTCTCATACAGGACATAATGTTGCAACAACCGTCATAAAATTATTATATTTTTTTGACGCTTGTGTCATACACGACATAATGTTGCAACAGCCGTCATAAATATAATATATTTTCTTGACGCTTGTCTCATACACGACATAATATTGTAATAGCCGTCATAAATTTATTATAATTATGTGACGCTTGTGTCATACACGACATAATATTGTAATAGCCGTCATAAAAATATTACTAAAACACCTATCTTGACGGTTTTTAACAAAGCCGTCAAGATAGATAAAAAACAAGAGTCATAATATGTCATTTTTTTAGTAGTGTGTGGTGTTGAAACAAATCAATACCTATGTTATTCTAGATGATATAGTAAAAGTATGTCATTCCAAATGGCACATTACATATGAATCAAATTTGACATTTAGAATTACATACATATAATATACATTACAATACACTGTTATACATTATGTTTATTATAGTGTAATTTAGAGTCATTAGACACCAAACTAAATGCTAATGTGTTGTTGAAACAAATCGTACTTATGTCATTCAAAATGTCATAATAAAGGTATATTGCATACCAAATGGCATCTGGCTGGAAAAAGTCATGTTACTTCAATAAGCATAAAATGATTATGACATTCAAAATTATGTACTACATTATTTATATTTTTATGTCATATATACAAACAATTTAGAGTGTTGTTGTCTTAAAATAAGCCATACTATGTCATTCCAACTGGCATAGCAAAAATATATGTCATTCCAAATGGCATATGGGTCAAACTTGGCGTTGGAAAAAAATTCATGCATGTATGCAACAAGATTACATTTCTAAAGACGCCCGAGTAGATTTTCTCATCTTCTCCTACGACTATGCGACCTTATCTTCTAAGACTACCACGTATACCAGTTTTGCACTTTACTAGTAGTTGTCTTGAAATGGAGAATTATATGAAAGTACTGCAAAGACCTTGGTGGAATTGAACGACCGTATCATACTCCCTTGAAATATATACTAGATTATGTACGTTTCATCTTAAACATCGATCAAGGACAGCCATCACTTTAGCCAAGCAAGTAAACCTTGAACTACCTCTAAAAACTTGATATATATCCCACCAACGCCTTATCAATACTAGTTTGTTTATGCAAGTCTGCAACACCAATCTCCATCATATCGCACAGCATAACACCAATCTGCAAGTCACACATCATCACACAGTCTGCAACACAAAGTCTGGAAGTTTGAATCTAAACACACCCATTAAAAAAAACAACTAAAACAAACACTACAAGAAAACAGGTTTTACTCCATGGTCCAAAACCTTTTCCCACGGTTTTGGACTGTCGCAGGACCGTGGGCTTTTTGTGCGTCGGAAATGGTCTACCCACAACCATGACTGTGGGTAAAACCTACCAATAGCGACGGTGTTTGCATGTGGCAAAAGGTCAGTTTTTCCTACGATTTTGGTTCTTGGGATCTGTTTTTTTTAGACGCCTTTAGACCGTGGCAGTCATTTTAAAATAATAATAATAATAATAATAATTGATATTTCAATTCTTAGATCTTTTCACATGCAATCCACGAATCACCTAGCAAAGGTCTTACACCTACAAATAACCACCAATCACCATAACCATCCTACACCTAATTAATTATCCCGAAAGATATATAAAAGAAAACTCACAAAACCAAAGATTGAATTAACCAAGATCTCGAAAACAAACATGCTAAGTATATAAAAATTAATCATCCATGCATGCAAGTTAATGTTAAGCATGCTAGGTCAGTCCAATTGACTATACCCTTACCTTCAGTGCATGTCCTTATAGTATTATACTTTAGTAATCGAAAATCCAAATTATAATCAATACCAATATATTATAAAGAACCTCGAAACCAACTTATTCCATCTTGTTCTGTATTCTACATTGTAATATATTGCAATGAAAAAATTACAAAAGAAAAAAAAATGAAAATCTCAATAACTTCACCGGCCAAGAACATTCTCCTTTATGTTGGCATTCTCGACCTAAGAACATTCAGCCATGAATAATCAAAGTTTGATCACTTTGAGAAAGAAATAATTGTAATTAAAAAATAAAGAAAAAGTAAAAGTACGACAGGTACAGGTTAGAAATCGTATAACTAAACACTTATGATACCTTGTTAAATCTATCGAGATCACCATTGTTGAAGTATAGTTAGTTGGTTGTGACGTATAATCTGTCGAGATCACCATTGTTGCATACTCGTGAAGAAACATCCTGTTAAGTGAAAACTAACTGAATAAGAGATTAAAAAAAAATCAAAAACATTATACGAAAACAAGAAGCTCTCATTCCTTTAATCAATCTTAAATCTAGATGAGGTTGCATTTACGACTGAAATAACTAGAATTAGAGTTACTCTTTACAAATTTAATACACTTTAGGAAAGAAATTATACACAAGAATCCAAGCACTTAAAACTCATCTGCAATAAATTCATGGCCATCAAAACCTAGTGTCCACTACAAAAAAGAAATAATTAGTAAACACACGTGACAACTCGCAGGGCAAAGAAAGCAGGTGCTCAGGTTCATAGCAACCATAAATCTTATATTTAGTGCTAGGGTGTTTTAAAGTTTTAAAACAATCTTAGTTGTGTTTTTTAGGAAAGTCGAACCAATAACCTACAAAAGATATGCGTAACAAGATTAAAACTAATATACCATAGGAATCACCAGTATACCAATTCAACTTTTGTTCTCTATTACCTTAAACTCAACATTTTCAGAACCAACATACCAAGTCTCGATGTATTCCGACCAACAACAAAGGACGGCCAATTGATAGAACTAAATTACCAGCTCTAAGCATTTCAGTAGTTCTAAAAGATGCTCACTGAAATCACATAGACAATGGTGAAAATGGTTCCACAAATAGAGTCATAACGAGAAAGTTATGACAATAAATGGTGTATAGCTCTTTTTACCCTAAAAATCACCAAATCCGAACCTCTTACTAAAATTTTGCAATTTTTAGATCTTAAGACTTGTTGCAGTTCAAGTTTTATGGCTGAATACATATTTACAATTAATAACTAAACTACTACAAGCAATGAAAATGGATTTACAGCAATCTAAACAAGTTTTGTGAGCCATACTTCAATATGCGTCGAAAAACCATACTAGTTAGAACTTAGAACATGGATTAAACATGTTTATGAAATTCAGCACCATACATACACTAGAACTCAATAAAATGAGGTGAAGTCTAACACAAGAAACACATGAATCAAGTCTTAAGGTAAATCCTTAGCATGCTCTTAATATGATGGAAATAAACAAGAAGTAGAGCACCTACCTCAACCTTGAGCAACCAACGAGCTATTCAAGAAAACCCACTCCAAAACCAACAAGATGATGAGCAAATTTAAGAATTACAGCAGCAAGAATTTGAGAGAGAACTCCACATCAATATCCATAGATCAAAATTAGGGAATGGCAAGGAGATTTGCTTGAGAGAACTCCACATCAATATCCATAGATCGAAATTAGGGAATGGCAAGGAGATTTGGCAAGCAAACAAGAGGAGTGCACACCCAAACTTACATGCAAGGCTTCCAAGCTTGAAAACCCCAACATGTCAAGAAGTTTAACAAACAAGATAAAAGGAAATAAATCAGCACTCTAATTACAACTGTAAACAACGAGGTAAAATGAAATATAGATATATGTTGTTGTCAATCCACTATACATTTCGTTTGTGATCTACTTCTTGAAGCTTTAACTCTTGTAACAGATGCCTGACCGAGTTGAGAGAGCTGGCGAAAATGAGAACATAGAAAAACAGGCCATAGACGAAGAGGTTGCTGCTAAAGATGTTGAAGCATTAGCCGATAACACAATAGTTACAGGAGGTCAGTTCTTAAACAAAAATGAGCATGATATCCAATCTTTATCATGACTTCCATTTTTCCTTTCTCTTCATTCAATTAATTATCAACTTGGATAATTATCTGCTAAATAGGTGAGAGACTCAGATTTTAGATCCACTGGCAGCATGGAAACAATAAGCCATGAGGATGACTCCAATGCATTAATAAAGCACACCACTCGACAAAATAAGATCGATGTTCAGAGGAAAGCATACCATTCCAATGCATTAATAAATGCAAAGGAGGCCATAGATCAAAGCATTAAATGTAACGACAGTAGGTATTATACCTCTTTGAAGCATCAATTCTGAAACTTAAAGTGCTTCGTTGGTCTTACCCTCTTTGCAAAGAGCATAAACCAGAATGTTGAAGGTTACTACATTCGGTGAGATGCTCCTTTTGGACATATCTTCAATTGTAATACATAAAGTTTTCAAAGGAACATCAATGTAGTGAACTGAAACCTACTTGTAAGAAACTATCCCAGTCGTCACAACTGATGTTGTCGACATGACATTCTTTCCAGCTACTTTAACAACAACAAAAACCTTTCCTGGTCACTCGGATAACAAGCAACCTTTATAAGAACAATGCTTAAAAAATCACCATCAAACTATGGGAGTTAAAAGAGGTGTTTCGGCGCATGTGAGATCAACTGGCGCATCAGGCACCTCAGCACAATCCAATAAAAAGTCCATCAAATGACATAAACACTACACCAGATATTCGAAAAAAAAGACAAGACTACCGACGCCCTTCTTTAGTCTGTTATGAGCACGCACCACGTGTGTCGTTGAAGTCCCCGATGAGGCGCCGGATCGAACCCATAGATAAAAACAGGAGAGAACAAAAAGAAAAAGAAAAATCACTTTTCACTCATTCGTTCTCTTCACAAAATAAAGAAAACCCTCGCTCTCAAATCGCCTCTCGATCTCAAATCACTCTCGAATCTCAAATCTCAAATCGCTCTCAAATCACTCTCTTCTCAATCACATACCATCTCTCTTGGGTAATTTCGGTCACTTAAATTGATCTTTTGATTTCGATCCCAAATAAACGATTTTAGTTTTAATTTCGATCACTTCAATTGATGTTTTGATTGATTTCGATCACTTTTAATCATTACAGATTGTTCACTTTCAGCTTTGTTTAATCATTGTTTTAATATCATCGATAAGTAAACAAACCTTGCTTTCATAGCCCTCAATTTTTGTATAAATGTTAAATGTTTATTTTGGATATGTTTTTAGCTTATTATTGATTGTTTTTAGCTTTTTTGTGATGTGACGATATGAAATAAAGCTTGAAATGACTTGAAATGTGTGGTCTCCTTATTAGAAAACATTAATGTTATGGTGGAAATGACTAGTAATGGTTACAAAAGTATCAGTCAGTTATAATTCAATTGCATTTTGTCAGTTGTTTGTTGTATTGTAAGTTTTAGGTTCTGGAAAAAAAAATTAACGAATTTTAACTGAACTTTCAGTGTGTGTATAGGAATTTAATATTGTGTTTAGGAATTTTGGAGCTTCTCGAAATTTGGAAATTGAATTCCAATGCTCCAATAAAATTATCGACTCGAATTAAGCTTGTTAATACACTGTCATTTGTTAATACTGAATTATGTCGCGTACATTTTCTTGCATCTTCAAAGATACATAATGTAATCGAACTTTCTTATCTTCACTTTTTAAAGTTTATACCCTTTTGAGTTTATTTAGCTTTGCTTTATGCTCATTTTCTATTCTTATGAGTTTATACCCTTTTTAAAGGTATATCATCAGACTCCGTGCCTCCAAATACTTAAAGCTTATGAGTTTTAAACCGGTATAACGATGCAATTTCTTGAAATTTGGTGAGTCAAGTATCACTGCACCAATTCAACCAATTTGAAAAAAAAATATGGAACATGTTAAGCGTAATAATGGCTTGTTAGCATTGATTTTAGTTCTTTTGAAAATAGAAGCTCTTTGTAGACAAAATCTAAGCTCTTGCCTCCATGATGTCACAAAACTCTCTTTTACATGTTGATCTTGTTACCTTGTAGCAGCATGTAAAGTGTCTTGGCTGAACTTGGGGCCTTTGTTTTTTAACCAGATTTCAGATTCATTTTTTTTAACCATTACCTAATCAATTCTATGTGTGGTGTTGTAGGCATGTGCCCTTTACAATAATTGGTGGCCAATGTTAACAGGTAATGTACCTCTATCTAGCATGGACGTTATATGAGTGAAAATCTGCTTCATTTTGTGATACTATTTAATTGCTTATACCAGTTCTAGATTGTAGAAAGAGTTACAAAATCATGACTGAAGACTAGTAATTGATGTAATATCTTTTCAGAAATTGTGGGATGCCATTGAAGGTCATAAGTAAATCAATGTCGTATTAAATTGTTGAAGTAATGGTGGACTTCTCTATCTTCATGCAGTTATCATGTATGTACTACTTCCCATGCCTTTGATGTTCTTTATGGGTTATGATAACTCTATCTTTATGCTATTAATAGAGAGTAGCGAGATATTTTCCCGCTCACCCGAGATCTGTTTTAACCTTATTACTGCTCAAGTATATATGGCTTAATTTGGATCTAAACAATTGAGACACCTTTCATCAATATCTTCATTTGGTATTGCTTTGACTTGACTTTCTTAATTTAATAAGTTTTTAACTATTCTCCTACAAGTTTATGTGTGGTTGCTTATATATGGCTTGGACGCGCAAATCTACTAGAATATAGGTTGGTGAATTTGTAGTGATTTTTCTCATGGATCTTCTGTCCATAAGTGAAGTTGAAGGTCACGGTATTAACAAAATAGTGAATTGCTGATATCATTATCTAGCACTAAAACTAACAAAAAAAAAAGGCCCATTAATACCCACCACAACAAAACTGATTTCGCGACGATAAAGAAAAAACTGTTTTTTAGTTCAAATTTAAAACCAATCTCAATTACAAAACTTATTAAATTATTTAATTGAAAGAAAGAAAGAAAAGAAAGGGGATTTTGTTTTAATAATTAGTGTTTAGTAATTAGTAGGTTGAAAAAAAAAGTAAATAATAATGAGGCCAATAAGGCTTCCGTGAGCCACCAAGCACGCCATCAATAGGGATGTTGGAGATATTCAAGGTGGGATTTACATGATTAGAAGAGCATTTATAATTGGTAACGGTTTTTCAGGCTTTGAAAATCAACGTATTGGTTTAGTTCGTCTTTGTATGCCTTTCCAATCATCAATCCTTCTATGTAAGTAGTAATTTTTATTCCAATTCTTGTCGTTACAAATGAGCTTTCATTGACCATTTTCTCAGATGCGCGTGTTACCGTGCCAAGAGGAGGCATTAATAACTGGCTTCATTGGCTCCCGTCTCTCTACACAAGAAGTTAGATTACGCCCGAGGCGTATATATGGTGATTCACGATTTCCATTTGCAGTCGGGAAAAATAAGTTGGTGCCTCTTCCTTTTTGAAAATGGTTCTCGTGCAGGCTTGTCAACTTTTTTAGTCACCGAGAATAAGTTGGAGCCATTCAGTGCGAGGATTTAATATCACCTTGCCTAACTAAAGTGTTTTGCTGAAAATGTCAAATGTATTGAGATATGTGCTTTTATAATTCATTATTTGGTCTAAAAAAATTGTTTATTAAGTAGATAACCGGTGAAGCTATTGGAGAAGTAAAACCAAGAGCGACATGCATCGAAGGAAAGCTGAAATGGCTAGGCATTCGATTGCTTCATTGCATTACCAGTGTCTAAAATCTTACCTTTTCTGATTCCATCACCCCATTTATTTCTATTCTCTGTAAGATGGAAGAGTTATTTGTGTATTTAGGTGGGTATGGAACATTGGAAGAGTTATTGGAAGTTATCACTTGGGCTCAACTTGGTATCCATGACAAACCAAGAAGCAAAATTGCACATATCTAAGAACTTTTTATGTTTTTTTTTTTTCCTAAATGAGATTTGAAGCTATTTATTTCTTTTTGTGCAGGTGGGTTTGCTGAATGTTGATGGGTATTACAACTATTTCCTCACATTTCATATTTTACATTTGATTTTGATTTCACCGAACCACAATAGTACATAAGAGTTTTTGTGTGTTTTGACTTCACTTCTTTTTAAAATCTGCCTTTAATAAACAATCTGCGTTCTACAGATTAAATTTTTGTTTCTTAATAAGTATGAGAAAATTTGTTGCTTCATTAAGATCTGCATTTAATGAAGAAAATAAAATCTTATATTGTCGCTTACTTGGGAAGAGGTGATTTATCATGGGCAATCATTCTTCCTTACAGGATAGTGTTTGGACCTTATTAGATGTGGCGGTGAGCTACCGATAATGAGCTACTACTTCGTAAACATTTCACTGCTGTAATGTCTTTAGTTTGGAGAGCAAGGTCCCGAAAGTGAGACCGGGCAGAGCGTGTCATCTTCTCTATGAACAACTATTTTAGGAAATTCATTTAGCCACCACGAAAAAATTCAATTTTGCCCGCTTTCAGTCAAAGCAAACAAGTTAGTTTCTCGCTGCTTCTACGATGTTAACACCAAGGAACAAGATGCAGTATTTCCACCTAGACATAATACAAAGGAAGCTTTGACAAGAGTGTGGCTAACTTGAGTAGCAACTCTTTCCCAGGTTGATTGGTGCACCACAAATCATCAAGTTCTCAACAAATGCACAAAAGGAGGTGTTCCGTTAGGGGAACAGATGGAAATGTCAAATGTGGAAGTAGTGGTAAATGCCATTGCTCAAAGAGAAGGTTTAATTTCATATCATTCTTTATGTTAGTTTATTGCTCTTACCTATATTTAGTTGCTAACTGCTATTGTGTTTATGTAGGAAACTAAGAGTGAAGAGATCAATTAAGGTGCCAAATTTATTAGTAACAAGGTTGCTGATATACCACCACCGATGAGTATTCATGGAGAAAGTAATGAGAGAAGCCAATCAAGGGCTCTCCGCACCCTAGGTATATCTATATTATTAGAAACACGCCAATTCTATCACGCTGGTATACATATTGTCATGTTTAGTAGCATAGCAAAATTGTATTGTCATTTTATGGATTTTTAGGTCAGATATAGCAGTTGGTCTTTATTTTCTAATTGCCTCTGAATGGAAAACATGATGGTTTAGTTTTTTCCTAGTTAAAGAATGACCCTCCAATGTTATTTTTTTGTTCATTCCGGGCCTTCGTGTGTTTATTTTGCTTATGTTTTTATCTTTTATTGATGTCTCGGCGGGAGTTAGTACTTATTCCCAATTTTGAAAATCTCCATCCTTATTATAAAGAAGGTTAGAGATTGCTTTTAGTGGACATGAATGCGTGTTAACCGGTATAGCAAAAAGCCCTACCTTCAAAAAACCAGGTTGGAAAGTCTAGCTCCTCATCGACAAACGTGGGTTTCTGAACTTAGCACCATTTTTGTTAGATTACATGCATCATCTTTCAAGATGATGAGAACAGGGATGTCTAGGTCCTGCCTCTTCGATTTATCAAGGTGCCTAGTTTTGATCGTATGAAATGTGTTTCTTATATATGTGGGATTGAGAGGGGGGGGGGGGATTAAGGAGTATGCATCAACATTATTCTTTTTTAATACATTCTTGCTGCCCTGTCCACTAATTTATTGTCTCTTGGAGCAGTGGATTATGTAACAAGTACTAATGAGTATGACGACTAGTTAATAATTGATTTTTATGAATCAAGAGTAGTTTTCTTATCCACAATTCCACATACAATTAGCTAATCCAAAAGATGCAAACCTACCTTCTGATCGAAAATTGACTAGAGCAGATGCAAAGCTACTTTTAGTGATCACTGCTATTAATTTCATCTTGTCTCTAATTAGTAATTACACTATTTAACTCCCTGCAGGGTGGCTTCTAATGCTTGTTAGTTTTGACGACCAAAGTCCGGATTGGGCTTCATCACCGGGTAGGACTTTGGTTAAATAGTGTAGTGGTTTATGGACACACTAACATTAATACATCGCGTCACTCTTTGTCCGATTTTGGGCATGTTGAGTCTTTGTGGGAGGATCAACCCATTATTTACTTTGTGAAGTTCTTTATTTTTTTATGGAAGGTATATTTGGATATGGGCTGTGCTTCTAAAGAGAATTTTGGGTTAGGAAAGAATGGATCCAATTACCTGATTGGGTGGGCTTCTTTTGGCTATGATTTAGTAGATTTTGGGCTAGGGGCTTCTTTTGGCCCTGATTCGGCCTTGTTTTAAAAAAAATGAAAAAATGAAAAACGACACTTGTCAAGTGTTGTAGAAAAAAAACGACTGCAAAAAAAATGGGTCACCATACGACACCCATAAGTGTCTTTTTTTTTGGAAAAACGACACATCTGCCATGTCTTTTTTCAACAGATATGGTGTAGTGAAAATTGCACCCAAAGATTAAAGGAATCAAAACAAATAAAGAAAATGGAATACAAAGGTTGGTCTGAGGCACTTCAGCTCATTCAGTGGAACTGATTTCCCCCGAAGGCTGGACTAAATTTGTGAATGCAGATGGATCAAACAATCCACCCGAAATCCCCTTAAGAAGAGAACTGAAAGTAAAAGCATCGAGTTGAAATCCACATTTTAAAATATTCCCCAAAATAGCAAACCCGAAATCCACTCGACCCATATAAGAGTAGCAATTTATCAAGGTGTTAAGCGTCACAATGTCAGGTTGGACTCCAGCAGAAGCCAACGCATTGTACATGGACAAAACAGTAGAAAATCACCAGAAATTTCGAATTGAAAATGAGAAATTTAAATAATAGACTTTAGATACGTAATAAAAAGAAACACACTTTGAATTTCGAAGTATAAACGATAAATTTTTACCAAATTCTTACCTGACGAGAATGATGAAAATCGAAAAACGAAGCAACACGATCTTGTGAAGCACGAAACAAGAAGATTACAACCTGATGAAACACTGATCTCATAACGTTTGGTTTCGAGAATTTAAGAAGGCTTGCAAAAAGAATTTCAAATCAGCCCAAATATCCTCTTCAAATCTGCACGTCAACAACACAATTAGAGAAAAAGAACATATATAGAAGAAAAGAAAGCCATCAAAATCCTTACTTTTTAAAAAAAAATTAAACAATTGTCTGTGGGGGAAGGAGAAAAAGTAACTGGCGGTGGGGGCGAAGCTAAGTGGGGGAACTTAATTTCTGTGTGTTGGAATTATTTTGTTCCGTGTTAAAATATTTTGGAGCCCCTATTCCTACGGTCAAAACGCATGGAACATTTGTCCAGATCTAAAAAAAAGTACCAACGGTTTCTCTTTGTGGCTACACCAACGGTCCAAGTAAACATTTAAACCGTGGGTAAAAGTATTGAAGTTACGGAATAAGGAGAAACCTATTTGCTACGGTCAAAATTTGTGGGAGAATATGCAAAGGTTTATGACCGTGGGGAAAAATACTGGGTAACCATGGGAAAAAGTCCATTTTCTTGTAGTGAAAGGAGTAAAAAAAAAGAGAGAATGTCACCTGCTAGCTTGAGTGGTTTCTTGCTAGATTATAGTTTCTAAATATAATATGGCTTATGTCATAACCCTTGGTAAGTGTAAAGATCAAACAAATAAAATGACCTGATTCTTTCTACAAGATATAGAGTAGTTTGGTATACAATGAAAAGATCACACTTTGTCTTTGTGTAGAAGAATCCCATAAGGACACGCAACCCGCCAAATCAATTACAACATAAAAAAGTAACCAGTAGTTGGAGGCTGATTCCCAACACACTCCAAGTTTGTGGGTATAAACTCTCATTAGTAGTCAAGTCATATAGATTGGTCACTCAGTGCTCTCTTTCTGAATGGCTCCTTGAGATGTGTATGTGTGTGTATGTGGGTGGGTGGGTTCTAGAATAGTAATATAATTGTCACGCCCTAATTTTTTTTTTCAGACAATTGAATATTTAGATAAAAGAGCTTGATCTGAATATTCAACAATCTAATAAACCAGAACGTGAGCGGGTTTGACTCACATGAGTCCAGGCTGGAACTTAAAATACCCACTAACTATAACCTAATAAACTAAAACAAAAAATATATATCACATTCTAAAAAAAAATTCGACAAAATCTCCTATGTATTTTCAACATTTCATAAACATAAATCCTGTCAAAACCTGAAAATCATAATAATATACATCTCATTGCTCAACCCAGCTACTTAATCGTCTCCACAAATGCTAGAACAGTAAAGTAACTGACCGTTAAGCAATTGCTGAGTAACCTTTACGCCTCGAGACAATTTAGTTCCTTCCCTCGGAATGCATTAGTTTCTCTTGTGCATCTAAAATCTACTAAAAACCTTGTATAATTTACATCAGGACTGTTAGTTCCTCTATACGATTAATGAGGCCCTTTTAGCAAAGTTAACTAACAAATAAAATAAATTTACGTTTTGCAAAATCATTATACGATCATCCACCCCTGTAAGAAGGTTAGTATACTTACCATTCTGCAAAACATATTTTAAACGAGTAAAACTAGCTAATATATATAATAATTCAAACTTAACTACATAGTCTAAAATCATTATAATATAACACACAAATATCCCTAGCCACGGCCACAATAGTCACCTATACAGACTGACACATATATCCATCTGTGTCTCCTTGCATAACCAATCCCCACTCTCAAGAAAAGGCAACCGCCTTAGTCGATATAGACTTCGGTGGTCAGCACACAAAACGCTGAGAAGGTTGGATCTATGCATTTACGCGCTATATATCATATCTCTCGCCTATTCTTTAGGTCGAGGATTTAAACAACCATTCTTAGGCTAACGGGTAATACCTATCCACCTTGGTGATCAACCAAAGAATTTTTCTAACACCTTGAACTTAACAAGAAATTTTATCCGACATTCTCATTAATCCCAAACCTAATATATAAATACAATATCAAAAACCCAGAGTCATGGCGGACTAGGGACTACACATAAACATATAATATTTCTTATAAGTGAAATAAAAGTTTACAAAAGAAAAATATACAACTTATACCGTGCCCTTAAGCAAACTAATTGTAAATCCAAAACCCCAGGAGTCGATCAATCATTTTAAAATAAAACGGAAATGAAAAGTCACTACCAACACTAGTACAAAGCTCTTCAGGATATATACCATAATATCCACTTATTAATAAACAACACAAGCTTCATCCATTTCAATTTCTTATATCATCTTCAGAACCCCTAAGTTCCCATGGGTAACACACCACCACCAATAAATATTAAAGTTCTAAAAAATCCGAACGTGCTCACAATCACATATCAATATGATACCACATGATCACCATTTAGTTTAAATAGTTCAAGAGAATACAACAATACTATTTAACCCCTTACATGCATCAAGACAAGTAATTCCTCATACTTTTCGAGACTCACGGGATAGTTTCTCGTTTAAGTAGAGGCATAAAGGTTCTTGACCCGTAAGTAAAACACAAAATCATAAACGGATACAACATCCATAAAACACATATATTAATCGCAAAAACTAAAGATATAATATATATTATAGCGGCTGCACCGTCAACTAAGGCTGCCTACGTATCCAATCTTTCAAGATTGGAATCAAACCTTACGTAGCTCTTACTTTATATAAACATTCATATTCAGAATCTCATCTATTCCCCAAGAAAAGTTTATGAAAATGCTTTGTTCATTACTATGAATATTTCTCAAACTGGGTTCATACATATAAAAAGATACTACATTAGGATTTCTAGCCACTTTGTCGATGTTATAACTTTCCCTACATTCATCCAAATAATACACCACTTGATTATTTAGAAACTAGGATATGTAAACTTACTTTTTTATACATAACTCGAAGTCCCAATGTCATACCATCTAGAAGTAAAAATAGCTCAAACTTGGTAAAAAGCCTAATTTTCAGCAAACTAGAATTTTCACACGCTATCTTCCGAATGACACAACTCTTTCCACAGCTATCCAAAAGCAATGAGGCTTTTTGTGTTGAAAAGCTAACACACAAAACTTATTTTCTTATATTTTACAAAAATTCTAAATCTAATTCTAAATATGCGAAAACTGGGCTTGAACACAGTGCGCAGAAACTGATTTCTGGCACACGGTTTTCTGCCAACCAAACTTCTAGACACCATAACTAATTCCACCAGCCTCGGAATGCGATCAGGCCAATTGGGTTGAAAAACATACTCACATATCTTATTTTTTCATGTTCAAGACTAAATCCAAATTGAGCTTGAAATCAATCCAGCGTTAAGCTTTCTCAAAATTTCACCCAAGTTCACTTAATACATACAAATCGAATGCAATTGAATTCATATAACATTAATCAATGAACAACAACTCTCTAACCACTCAAAATTTCTAAATTTCTAAGAATAATCAACCATACACAAAAAAAAAATGGGTTTAGGAAAGAAAAGACTACTCACCTAATAACAATTTCCCAAATCTTCCCGAGCTCCAAACTTGGATGAAATCGCCTTCATCTTCTCCCTCAATTAATCACTTTTAATTCACCTCTCTCCCCACTCTATTTTTCCTTCTCTTCCCTTCTCTTTTACTTTTTCTCTCCACTCTTCTGGACCTTTAGTCCTTCTCTCCTTTCTTTTCTCTTTCTTCTTTCTTTTCTTCTTTCCGGATTAAACAAAATAGAACAAGAACAAAAACTAACTTACCAGATTCGAGTTGGTTAAATATTTCAATTTCAATTGTTGTTTGAAATCATTTTCTTTTTTCTTTTTTGAGTTAGGCTGATTTCACACGACCCATGGGGCGAACTCTCTCAAAAAGTAGTATGTGGGAAGGGGAAACAACATGGAAATCATTTTCTTTTTTCTTTTTCCTTCCTTAATAACTTTTTGTCCCGGTGGTTTCCGGTTCTACCCTTCAATTGTGGCTAGGAATCGTGCGCACCAAGAGTTTTGGTACATCTCGCGCACCGAAAAAGCCTGATAAGTGCTCAAAAAGTGCTATTTAACCCTCGATTATGCCTCTTGTTTAGCCATCTTAGTGGACTAATAGTGTTTATAAGTTGTGTTTTAAGATTCTACAGGTGAAAAAGAGAGTTTTGTAGAATATTAGAGAAAATGGGGTAAAACGAAGCAATTCGGAGCATTAAGGATCACATGGGAGGCCCGTGGGCATCATGGAGAAGGCCAAGGAATTGGAGCTGTTAAAGATGCGACTTGGACCTATTTTAAAATCTATTTGGAAGCCCAAGGCCAAAGGATTCGTTGTTTGGACCAAAGCCCGCAAAAAAGGATAGAAGGATAGAGCAGAAGAGAGAAAATCGGCTTATGCGTCTGGGACGCATGTATCGAGCGTCTAGACGCATTGATTGCGTCTGGGACACATAAATCGAGCGTCCAGATGCATTTCTTGAGTCTGAGACGCATGGATAATGAGTCCAGACGCATGAATCGACACTGTAGCCAATTCCTTCTCAGTTTTGGAGACGAAGTTGGACTCTGAAAGAAGTCTATTTGTATTAGGAAACAAATGACGGTTTGGAATGCTTCTAGAGCTCATTGTAACCCCTATAAATAGAGGACATAAGTGCCTCATGTAATTTGCCAATTCACTTATATTCTTGTCTCCAGAACTTGAGGCAGAGAGAGATTAATAATAAAAGATCGGTTTTAACTAGCTGAGTCTTAATAAATTAGTCTTTCTAGTCTTATGTTCTTCGACTCTTCTTCTTCTCGTTCTTCGTGTTCTTCCTTCTATATGGAAGGCTAATCTTCTCCTTCAAGGGAGGAGATGAAGCCGGTGCTTAAGGTTTAATGATTCTTCTGGTTTATGGTGTTCTTCAATCAGGTTAGTTCTTTATGTTTTTAGTTATTAGTTCCATTGCCCACACCAGGGGATGGAAGTATAGATTAAGGTTTTTATTTATTACAATTGAATATCATGCTAGTTTAGGGTTTTATTTATTGCAATTGAATATTTGCTAGTAACATGTTTTTATTTATTGCAATTGAATATAATGCTAGAATAAAGTTTTATTTATTGTAATTGAATATTATACTATTATTCTCTACTTTTCTTCTAATTGTGTAGTGTTTTAGAGTAAGGGAAGTATTCCTTGTGTTTGCCTTAGATGGTGATTCATTGAATAGCTGCCCAAGCTCACATAAAAGGAAAGAAAATACTAGTAACATGAACATAGGAACAACCTTAAGTAGAGTTAATTTGTTAACGATGTTTCACCCAAAAAGGCATCGGCACTCGCTCGATTGCCCGATTGTAGTCTACTTGGAGAACAACATGAAGCAAAAAGTCATTGAATCAAAAGCATTGGTGGATTTGAATCTCTTGAATCTATCTCTCTCATATTCTCTCCCTATTTCCAATTCTTAGTTTTAGTATAAGTTTAGTTAGTTAGTTTAGTTTAGTTTAGTTTAACATTAGAATCTACAATATCTATAATAATAGTTTTAATCCCTCAAACCCCCTTTCTAGTCATGTCCTTCATATAAACATACACTTAAAAGTGGAACGATACCCTACTCATCCTTTACTTATTGAGGGATAATTATACTAATACGCTTCTTTTGTTCAACAATTGAAGTTGTAAGCAACACAGCGAAATATCAAACTCTAGTGTTTCTTGTCTGAATCTTGACAAACGGACTATCGTCTGTGGGACGTGGTACTTAAGCAATCCAAGTGATTCACCATAACCCTAGAAGAGACAGCTTTAGACAACGGGCGAGATAATAGCTGCAAAGCCCAACCAAGTTGAAGGAAAGTAGTTTTGCATATTAGTATAATTTAGAATAGTTGCATATTAGTTTAATTGCATTCAAGCATAATAGGATAGTTTTCATCATCTTCCCATAGCAAGAATACTAGACAGGATTGATATAATGGCCGCACGCAATGATGGAGGTGTTTTGGACACCAATAATCCTGAAGCTATCCCACCCATGCAAGCACAACAGAGGAAGAAGTTGAGCGATTTCTATTCGCCAATCATTGGAGACCCACCCAAATATTGTTTTCCCGAAAACGTGAAGCTAACCAGTTTGAGCTTAGAGCATCAGTAATCTCTATGCTTCCAAAGTTTAATGGTTCAGACAATGTTCAGCCATATGTTCACATGAACAAATTTCTATCATCCCTCGAACTTTCAAGAACCGAATATCAAAGATGAGAGTATCAAGTTGATTCTTTTTCTCTCACTCTCACCGGGGTAAAGCAGTGTGTACTTGAGAAATGAATTTGAAAATTAGTTTTCAAAACAAAAATATTTTTGTTTCTATATCGAGTTGCATGAGAAAAATGAATTTTAATGATGAGTCCGGGATATATATTCTATAATTGCTTAGTGTTGAGTTTGATAGATAGTTGATATTATTGATTTCATTACCGCTTAGACTATTTATTATGCTCGGACATAGTTCTTGTTGATAGAATTCTTTATTAAGGCACCACCATAATACTTGATCAGTTTTGTATACTTTTGCTAGAAGAGAGATTTAAACCCCTAGTAAACTGGAAGTAGAATATTTAGACTTAGCCCGTGAGACTTGAGCTTTATACCCATTCTTTGGAGAGTTCTTACAAAAAATCCGAGTCTTAGTGACTCAACATCTTTCAGTTCTTTATGTCGTTGTAATATAGTCTCATTATTTTGTTGATTTGGTTAATCACGAAGTGACATCAACTGGGGAGATAGCCATTAGGTCTTGTAGTCTATTCAAACAGTAGTATCATCTTGATAAGCCAAGTAGTGAACCCATTCAGCCTTTATCCCACCTAGTAGGACCATCATGTTAAACCTTTTATGCTTTTTACAATAAGCCATTTTCTTCCAAAACCCTTTATCCTTTACCCAACTCCAGACAAGGAGTATAGCCAAAATCTTTATCAGCCATACCCATATGTTTATGAGAATACGAGGGCACAAGGAGGAAGAAAGACCATAAAAGGAAGATTACAAGGAAATATCGAGAGATACAATGAAGACCATCATTCGTTCAAAGTGAAAAGAAGCTAGTGGAAAACAAGCATATCCAAGACTAATCAAGGATATACCAAAAAAAAAAAAAAAAAAAAAAAAAAAAAAAAAGTTGAAATTGAATGGATGGAAAAGCTAAGACAAAGGAAGAATTTTCTCTGAATACAAAATTTAAAGAAATCTTCCAAAGAAAGAAGCAAAACCCTTAGTGTTTTTCTCAGAAACAACCTTAGAATCCTTTTTACCTTTCCTTCATAAACCAATACCCAAGCCAAGTTACAACCCATGGCTTATCACTACAGTATGGTACGAAGTCTAGAATAGGTGAGAAGATGCTAAAGTGAAGGACCCGACACTTCATATGTGATTGACATTCTTTCCATGAGACTACTTTTATTCAGAAGTTTGTTTTTCAAAGTAGTATGTGGCATGTTCATATGCATTATTCTTTTCCCCACATACATGAGGTAAAATAGTAGACCATCTTCTGAAAGATTCTTTTCTGAGAGTATGACCGGTGAGGATTGAAAGTCGAGATTATCTACCTATGGTAAACTAGGGATTCCGTTTCTTAGATAGGAGAGTATAGGAGATTGACTAAGTACACATATAAGCCTTGATTGAGAATTTTGTCAATTTTTACTATCTCCCATCATAATCTATGAGTCTTTGCAGCAATGTAGTTAGCAATGGAGATTGTCTATTGGAGTAAGCACTAAGTGGGTAAGGAATTTCTCTCTCTGAAAAATACTATCATTCTTGAACATGCTATTGATTGATTTTGTGGGTATATCACTGAAAACCCTCCTCACGAGACTATAACTTCGTCCTTTTTGGGGAACATAAAGGTTTAAAGCCTTGTTGCATATGGTAAATGCAATCGCGATGCCTGCGAAAATGAGTTAGGATTTTATTTTTGTTATTAGGATGTGATTTTGATCACTTATCTATTTTTTTAGGGTAATTTTGACTTAACCCCCCACAGATGGGTAGCGGTTTGACTAAACCCCCCATTTTTAAAATCATTTGAGTTTGCCCCCCACTCCGTCAATTTTGTGTGTAACAGACGTTAGTATTTTAGCTATTGACCATTTTACCCTTATGAAATAGATGTTGCATTGCCCCCCACATTAACACGTTAAACCTAGCTTTGCGAAAACCCCCCAAACGTTGCCATTATTTAATTCTTGCACTCTCTCTCTCGTATTTTACTTATTAACCATTTTGCCCTTTCTGACAAATTAAGATTTTTTTTTTTTTTTCCCTTCCTTTAGTTAAAACAAATTAAGAGGTTTACTATTAGTTAGTGTAAACCCCCCAAACGTCAATATGATATTTGCATAAACCCCCCAATTTTTTAGTTAACAGTAAACAAGAAGAAGAAATCTCACGATTGGGACATAGTTATTCAGTTTCCAAAGTTCTCACAATTGGAAGGGTACTGAGCTCTCATGAACATGATGAAGAAATATTTTCATGGCTTCATACGTGGACCAGCATATGGCAGTTGCAGGAGCATGAAATAACACTCTTGCCTTCAATTTAGTGGAAGTTTGATGATAAATGGATGGATACACCCCATATGGCAGCTGCAGGAGCATGAAATAACTTACGAGCAATTCGGTACCATATTCTGACCTAGACTAATTAGGAGGTAATAAAAGTTGGTTTTGCGAACTGCTAGGAAGTTACTCTACCAGTCATCACCCAAACTTATTCTCGAAAGCACTAACTGGCGAAGTGAAACACATACACAGTTACCATTTAATTATGATGAGTAGCAAAATTTGCAAACAGTGGAAAAATGAATATTTAGTTGTCAGTTGCATTCAATAGTTAGAAGTCATTACAGCAACAGCTTTTAAATTATACTGAAATTTTTACTTAGTATGCTTATAACCTGGATCTACAAAATCAAGCTAGGTTTAACGTGTTAATGTGGGGGGCAATGCAACATCTATTTCATAAGGGTAAAATGGTCAATAGCTAAAATACTAACGTCTGTTACACACAAAATTGACGGAGTGGGGGGCAAACTCAAATAATTTTAAAAATGGGGGGTTTAGTCAAACCACTACCCATCTGTGGGGGGTTAAGTCAAAATTACCCATTTTTTTATCTTATTTGCTAAGAGACTAGCAAAAGGCTAGTTGGGAGTTGTGATAAGTGCTCAAAAAGTGCTATTTAACCCTCGATTATGCCTCTTGTTTAGCCATCTTAGTGGACTAATAGTGTTTATAAGTTGTGTTTTAAGATTCTACAGGTGAAAAAGAGAGTTTTGTAGAATATTAGAGAAAATGGGGTAAAACGAAGCAATTCGGAGCATTAAGGATCACATGGGAGGCCCGTGGACATCATGGAGAAGGCCAAGGAATTGGAGCTGTTAAAGATGCAACTTGGACCTATTTTAAAATCTATTTGGAAGCCCAAGGCCAAAGGATTCATTGTTTGGACCAAAGCCCGCAAAAGAGGATAGAAGGATAGAGTAGAAGAGAGAAAATCGGCTTATGCGTCTGGGACGCATGTATCGAGCGTCCAGACGCATTTCTTGAGTCTGAGATGCATAGATAATGAGTCCAGACGCATGAATTGCGTCTGGACGCTCGATTTATGCGTCCCAGATGCAAAGCCCTACTCGAAATATAGTTGAGAAACATGCCACCTAGTACTTTTTCTACTAAATCATAAGAATATGTAAAACACGTATATAACAATCCACTCACCAACCTACAAGTTCTCCCATAACCATAGCTAGAAACTCTAAATTAATACAAATAGGTTGTTGAAGTATTTTCCTCGCAACCTATTCATAGAACAATAAACCCCTAATCGAATGAACAATCACGTGTAAATACCATACAAAGATGACCCCAAACAACGGAACTAAATTATGCAACATCGAATTGATTGGATTCCTCCCAAAATCAATCCATAGCTTTCAATACGCTTAAATTTCCAATTCACCCAAGTTCACTTAATACATACAAATTGAATGCAATTGAATTCACATAACAATAATCAATGAACAACAACTCTCTAACCACTCAAAATTTCTAAATTTCTAAGAACAGTCAACCATACACATAAAATATGGATTTAGGAAAGAAATGATTACTCACCTAATAGCAATTTCCCAAATCTTCAATCGACAGAGTTCCCGAGCTCCAAACTTGGACAAAATCGCCTTCATCTTCTCCCTCAATTACTTTTAATTCTTTCTCGTGGGATTCACCTCTCTCCCCACTCCATTTTTCCTTCTCTTCTCCTTTTCTTTTTCTCGATAACTCTCTCTTCACTCTTCTGGACCTTGAGTCCTTCTCTCCTCTCTTTTCTCTTTCTTCTTTCTTCTTTCTTTTCTTCTTTCCAGATTAAACAGAATAGAACGAGAACAAAAACTAACTTATCAGATTCAAGAACAAATATTTCAATTGTTGTTGGTTGGTTTAGCGGGAGAGAAAGATCGCACGACCCATGGGGTGAACTCTGTTTGTTTTTGAGAACTCCAGTAATCCGCGGGAGGTGGAAATTAATTTTTTTTTAGTTCATTAATAACTTTTTGTCCTGGTGGTTTCCGGTTCTACCCTTCAATTGTGTGGCCAGGAATCACGCGCACCGAGAGTTTTGGTACATCTCGCGCACTAAAGAAGCCCTCTTTTTTTTATCGTATTCAAAACGTTGAAAATAAATTGATAAGAGGAGCTCAGTAAGCTCACATAGGAGAAATTTTAATTTCTACCCAAATAAAATCAGCCACATAAAGAGCTTCCACAATCAACATATGAGCAGCCGTTACTCCTAATATCAACTTAACAAAACAGGGTTGTTTCCTCACTTTCCTGACTCGCGGCTGGGATTCATCTAAAGGTGGATAAATCGACGGTCGAGATCAACTTAACAAAACAGGGTTGTTTTCTCACTTTCTTGACTCGCGGCTGGGATTCAATCTAAGGGTGGATAAATCAACGGTTGGGACGAGTGCCATGATGGCAGTGTAAATTAATTAGATCATTAATTCTGAAATTAAACAAAAAAACCCTTCGTTTCTCCAGACTTAAACCACAATTAGAAGAGTTGGAGACCGTGTTTTGTGGGATTAGAAAACCTTTTGGTTCTCTTCGTTCTCTCTCCCTCTACAACTTCATCTAACAAAAAAAAAACACTTTTCTCCTTGCGCGCTCGATACAATCGCAGCTTTAGGTTCCACACCATTCATCAAATAGCACAAGAGAAAGTACAACCCAAAGGTGTGTTTCTAGGACAAGCGATAGCTAATCCTAAAACAACAAACATAACATTTGAGGTGAACGGTAATACTAGTACGGAAAATGCAAACGTAGGTGAGCTAAATGCTATCACCACTCTCCGCTCAGGGAGAGTGGTTGATAACAAAGTAACTATGCCTATAGTTACCCCACCAGTTGTCCCTACACCAAAGATTGAACTAGATACTGTAATAGAAACTGAAGAGCCTACCCCTGTAGAGGTACCAGTTAAACCACAACCTAAGATACAGAAAGCAAATGTTAGACATCCAGTTGATCCATACGCTAAATATAGAGAGAAACCACCGTTTTCTTAGAAATTAGCTATGTTAAACAGGGATACATACTTTGACGAGATTAGGAAAGTTTTTTAAAATCTAACGATAAACTTACCTTTTCTAGTTGCAATTAAAAAATTACCTTACCATGCTAAGTTTCTCAAAAAGTTGTGCACTAAAACGCGTAAGACAAATATTCCTAAAGACGTCTTTTTAACTAAACAGTTTCCAACTTTAATGGAACACAATGGAATCATTAAGTACAAGGACCCTGGTCGTCCCACTGTACAATGCACCTTAGGAGATTCCCACACGACGACCACTTTACTAGACCTGGGGGCGACTGTTAACTTACTCCCGTATTATCTATACAAACAAATAAGTCTACAAGAGATGCAACCTACAAAAATGTCGTTGCAATTAGCAGATCGATCTATTAAGTACCTTAAGGGTGTGGTTGAAAACATGCTTGTTAAGGTCCAGGATTTCTACTATCCTGCTGATTTTGTTATCCTCGATATAGAAGTCGTTAACGACTCTGTTCCGATCACCTTAGGGCGTCCCTTCTTGGCGACTACCAATGCGTTTATAAACTGTCGCGATGGTTCGATGTCCTTGTCTTTTGGCCATCTTTCAGTTCAGGTAAATGTTTTTAAAATTATGAAACAGTTACCAAATTCGTCTATAAATGGAGAGGTTAGCATGATCGAGAGATTAGCTCAAGATTACTTTAATAACACGTTTCCAGAAAACCATATGCATAAATTCCTTTCTTTTGGAAGTTCAGATTTTGTCAATGACTTCTATGTAGAGGAAGTCAGCACCATCTTCGAGTCTACACAAATCGTAGACCCTTCGGTTGCTCCATACACAAAGTTTGAAGACCTGCTGCCTAAGCAAGTATTCATTACTTAAGATGAGGACCCTCCAGAACCATTTATCGATATTCCTTCCACCCCAGTGCTTAAACCTCTTCCTCCTAAGTTAAAGTATATTCAACTTGATCCGGATGGTAGTCATCCGATAATTATATCTTCTCTATTATCCAAGGAGGAAGAGACACGGTTGATCGTGATTAGGGAACATCGTTCTGCGATTGGTTGGTCCCTGGTCGACATTAAGGGAATTGACCCTAATGTGTGCACTCATCGTATCCATTTAGAGGATAACGCAAAGACTTCTCGCAAACCTCAGCGACATTTAAACCCTACCATGAAAGAAGCAGTCAGGGAAGAGGTCTTACGGTTACTCGATGTGGGTATCATATACCCAATCTCTGATAGCGAATGGGTAAGTCCTATTCATGTAGTTCCAAAGAAATCAGGGATTACTATGGTACGTAACGCCAAGGGTGAATATGTTGCCACGCATGGTCCTATGAAATGGAGGATCTATATTGATTACGGACATTAAAATGCCATGATACTAAAGGGTCATTTTCCTTTACCCATTATAGATCAGATGCTTGAACGTCTAGCTGGTCATAATTTTTATTGTTTTTTGGATGGCTACTCTGGCTATTTCCAAATTATTATTGATATTGATGACCAAGAAAAAACTACCTTCACATGTCCTTTTGGAACATACGCCTATAAACGAATGTCTTTTGGCCTTTGTAATGCTCCTAGTACCTTCCAGCGGTGTATGCTTCATATATTTAGTGACATGGTAGAGCGTTTCATGGAAGTGTTCATGGATGATTTTTCTATCTATGGAGACTCTTTCACTAAATGCCTGTCTAACTTATCTAAAGTTTTAACACGATGTGAAGAGAAGAGTCTCATTTTAAATTGGGAAAAATGTCACTTCATGGTGAAAAAAGGCATAGTACTAGGTCACATCGTATCTAGTGATGGCATCGAAGTAGATAAGGCCAAACTAGATAAGATAGCGACTCTACCTATATCATGGACTTTCCGTGATATTAGAGCCTTTCCAGGCCATGCAGGTTTTTATAGGCGCTTTATCAAAGATTTTTCAAAAATAGCTAGGCCGTTAACTATTCTGCTTTTAAAGGATGCCATCTTTGATTTTAATTTTAACTGTAAACAGGCTTTTGAAAGTTTAAAAGCTGCCTTAACTTCTGCACCCATTATACAGCCTCCCGATTGGTCTAAACCTTTCCAACTCATGTGTGATGCTAGTGATTATGCAGTTGGTGTTGTCTTGGGATAGAAACTAGATAATAAATCCATTGTTATTTATTATGCTAGTAAAACTCTAAACGATGCTCAAAGGAATTATACAACTACTGAAAAAGAATTCTTAGCTGTCGTTTATGCTTTAGATAAGTTTCATCCTTATTTGGTTGGTTCTAAGACTAGTTTACACGTACCATGCAGCCCTTAGGTACCTTCTCGCAAAGAAGGATGCTAAGCAGAGATTAATCCGATGGATTCTTCTCCTACAAGAATTCACATTAGAAATAAAGGACAAACGAGGGGTCGAAAACGTAGTTGCCGACCACTTATCTAGACTTACAAACGATGATAATAGTGATTCTGAGTCCATACCGGACTCTTTTCCGGATGAGAATCTGTATGTTATTTTTTATGCACCATGGTATGCTGACATTGTGAATTATTTAGCGTCTGATGTTATTCCTTATGATTGGTCAAGAAATGAATGTAATAAGTTTTTAGCCAGAGTTAAGCTATACTACTGGATGAGCCCTACCTTTTCAAGTATTGTGCAGATCAGATTATTAGTCGTTGTATTCCCTAATGGGAATATAATGAGGTTCTCTCATTCTGCCATGACAAAGAATGTGGTGGCCATTTTAGTGGTATGAAAACAGCTACTAAAATTCTTCAATGTGGGTTTTATTGGCCTACTCTCTTTAAAGATGCCCAAGTGCATTGCAAGACGTGTATTCGTTGCCAACAACTTAGGCGAATCACGAAGCATAATATGATGCCATTGAATCCAATCATGGTGGTAGAAATTTTTGACATATGGGGCATTGATTTTATGGGTCCTTTTCCATTTTCCCACGATTTCATTTATATTCTAGTCGCCGTGGACTACGTGTCTAAATGGATAGAGGTCATGGCTTGCCGTAGCAATGACCATAAGACAGTTGTGTTTTTTGTTAAAGAATATATTTTTTGTCGATTTGGCATTCCCAAAGCCATCATTAGCGATGGTGGAACACATTTTTGCAACAGAGTTGTTACATCTCTAGTGAAAAAGTATGGAGTTACACATAAAGTAGCAACTCTGTATCATCCACAAACTAGCGGACAAGTAGAAGTTTCTAATAGGGAAATCAAAAAGATATTAGAAAAAACTGTAAATCCTGATAGAAAAGACTGGTCAAAGCGTCTATCTAATGCCTTATGGGCATATAGGACGGCTTTCAAAAATCCTATAGGTATGTCTCCCTTTAGACTTGTATTTGGGAAACCTTGTCATTTGCCCGTTGAATTGGAGCACCGTGCTATGTGGGCTATAAAAAGCCTTAACTTCAATGTCAATGAGGCGGGTGTTAAGCGCAAGTTGCAATTGAATGAGCTTGAAGAAATCCGTAGCGATTCTTATGATCTCGCGAAGGATTATAAAGCTAATAACATGAAATGTGTTCATGATAAGCAAATCTAGCACAAAGAGTTTATGGTAGGTCAAAATGTCTTGCTATACAACTCCCGTCTACATATTTTTCCAGGGAAATTAAAAACTCGTTGGTCTGGTCCTTTTCTAGTTATTGAAGTCACCCCTCATGGGGCAATCACCTTGGTAAATCCCAAGGACAACAGTACATTTCAAGTCAATGGCCAACAGTTGAAACATTTTCACGAGCTATTGTCCCCTGATGTAGAGGAAGTCCTTTTACAGGACCCTGTCTATGAGGACTGACTTTTTTTATTAGTGTACTTCCTTTTATTTTCATATATTGGTAAGTGCACCATTTAGGTAACCAGGCCCTCCTTATGGAGTGTGTGGCTGTAAGTAAGTCCACGTTAAACATAATTCACGTTTTCCACTCTTGCATGTTTTCTCGGATTTTGAGTCATGTTCTTCTATGGTGTGAATTATGCATTTATTGCTTTATTGTATTTCTTATATTAAATCTTATTCATAAAAAATAAAAATTGTTAAAATCATAAAAATAGTAATTTAGGAAGTCTCGGGAATCTGACTTTAAAATACTAGCTTTTAAAACAAATTTTCTAAACTTCGTTGCCAAAAATTTATTTGGGGGTGGGGTGTTCGTTTCTGTACTGGATTGTTCAACTTTCCATTTGTGCTGCTTAAGCCGTTTAATTATATTTCAATTCGGGTTGACATTATCTATGAAATTAGAGTTCATTCGTTTGCATAACTTACGTCATGCACGCACTTTGAGGCATTTTTCATCTTCTTATATGTCATCCACAGTCGGAATAGAGTGTTTTATGGATCATTAGATTGGAAATTCTCTCCTGATCATTTCCATAGCTCATTCGCAAAAATCAGACCTGTAACGAAGCGGCAAATTTAGTTTGAAGTTGTGCGAAAAATCAAAAAATTCGAAAAATCAAATTAGGCTTGGGCCCAATCTCGCGCCAACACACGTGCGTCTCCATCTTGAACATAACAGTCGTGATTTCACCTTCCAAAACCGCCATTAACAACCATTAAGCTTAAAAACCTAACATTAAAAAAAAAAAAAAAAAAAAACCTAACTACACCCACGACAAACATTTAAATCAATCCCAATTCCTCTCCAAATCATTCCCCCACCAATTCCCACCACCAAAACATTAGAAAAAAACAAACAAAATTTGAGGAATTTGAACTGCCGCGCCACCACCACTATTTGGTTAGTGAGGTTGTCTCAAACTCCATCCCCACATTCCATTTAAACCCCCAAATCATTCCAAAGTCTCAATGGCTCAAAGACGTCGGATTTTGCCGGAGCACGCGTTTACTGCCGACCACTTCGCGCCGTTTTACGGTGACGAGATGGTTAGGAGAGATTGGAGTGGTTTGTGGTACTCGACAGACGATTTCTACCAAGAAGATTTGGTCCGACAGTTTTATAGGACGAGGGAGTTGGATGGAAATAGGATTTTTGTTAAGGTGGCTAGGAGGATGAGAGAAGTATCTACTGGGTTGTTAGCTGAGATTTTAGGCATTCCGCCTAGACGCCATCTCGATGCCACATTACAGGATTCCCAATTTACTGGGGTCGAGCCTTTGATGAACGTGACTGTTTCGGAAGGGAAATACAATGCGAGCTCGCATTGTGTTCGCCGATCGTCTCGGAGAACCAACCAAATTTGGCTGTGTAGCTTCGATGGATTGGTAGGAATGTCATAGAGGAGAAAAAGTCAGTGACATTGGTATGAACTGCCTTCACATTCTATGGATACTCCAAGAGCAGAAGTATGAGTTACGTATTTTGGAGTTTTGAAAAACATGATTAGGGGAGTTGGGAAAAGTATTGCACGCCTCCCTGTTTTGATAACGGTTCATGATGACCTTGAGAGCGACTCGGCGTCGATAGGATTTGCACGAAGAGCACGAAACCCTCATATTTATACGGAGTGTATCCAAAGAGTTTGGAGGTTGCCTGAAGAGAGGGTAGTCGAAGAGGATGACTCGGAGGATGAGGAGGACACGACATGTTTTGATGCCGATGCCTTGGATAGGTGTAGGTCGGATGCAGAACGCATGGCTGTGATTCATCGTGGCATGCGTTCTCTCAATACTATTTGCGAAGACCTCCGGACTCGGCAGGCTACCATGCATCATAACCTCGAGACTCGTGCCCAGCGTGAGGATGAGCGGTGGGAACAGACGAGGGCCGAGATGGAAGCTCAGCGCAAGTTCCGAGATGATATGCTTGCATGCTTTCCACCCCAGGGGGGTGCTTCTTCTGAGGAGCGATCAGGCGAGGCACGAAAGGCGTCGTCGCCCTTGAGACGGATGGCTCGCCCATCGGAGGCTCGGGAGCCATCACCTTCCCATGTCCCTTCCACTACCAGCAGCGAGTGGTTTAGGAATATTATGAGTTGATGTTGTTTTGTATTTGCTTTTTATTTGGACGTGAACGCCTTGGGTGCGGGTGCTTAGGCACTTGGATGCTCGAGCGTGGGCACTTGGGCGCTTAGATGGTTGGACGTGGACGCTTGTGCATGGGCGTGGGTACCTTGGGCGCTTGAACGTGGACGCCTTGGGCACTTGGACACTTGGGCGTGGGCGCTTGGACGGTTGGACGTGGACGCTTGTGCATGGGCGTGGTTATCTTGGGCTTTTGGACGCTTGGGCGCTTGGGCGTGGGCGCTTGGACGCTTGGACATGGGCGTAGGCGCTTGGGCGGTTTGGGCGTGGGCGGCTTACGTGCATGGGCGTGGTACCTTGGGGGGGCGTGAAACGCGCCTTGATGGAACGCTTTTAGGCGTATTGCTTTGACGCTGGACGGGCGTGGACGCTTGGGCGCTTGGGCGTGGGCGGACGCCATGGTATGGGCGGGTACCTTGGGCGCTTGGACTCTTGGATGCTTGGATGCTTGGATGCTTGGGCGTGGGCGCTTGGATGCTATGCACAGGATGTGCCCATACACCATGCCAACGCCCAAAAATTGAAATTTCACTACCAAATGATATCCAATTGCTCTAGTTCCACATAATTACTCTTTTTAGTTTAAAATAAACCCAAAACAAAGAAAAAACCGCACAAACGGACCACCGGACACGAAACCCCAAAAAAAGTCGTTTTTGCTCAAAATGAAAATCCAAACCATTCCAAATGGTTCCAATTCTTTTCTTATGATGCTCTACGTTTGAAAACACCCCAAATCAAAAAAAAAAAAAACACCCCAATCGGACATCCGAGCAGGAAGTTATGACCGTGTAAAGTTCAAAAATCATTCAATGTTCCCTTTTGAATATAGTGGAAAAAAGTTATTGACTATATTAGGGGGGAGAGGAGTTTTTTTGTGGGAAGGCATCATAGCATAGTTACTCCCCCTCGCCCAAGGCGCAAGGCCATGGCGCTATGCTATCACGTCGGGTAGGCATGCCCCGACTAGACGACGTCCCATGTTGCCACCGGCCGCCATGCTACCACTGCCGCTATGCCACCACTGGCGGCCACCACCGTCCCTCGAACATGTGCTAGCGTGGCAAGGCGCTATGCGAAAATGTGCTAGCGCGGCAAGGCGCTATGCATCACGTCCCATGTTGCTACCCACTCGATGTTGCCACCGGTACCGCCACCCCTACCGGCGAGCACCACCACTGGCCACCACCCACCGCCGCTGCCCACCACCACCGCCGCTGCCCACCACCACCACCTCCATGCCGCCGCCACCATCACCACCTCCCTGCCACCACCACCACCACCACCGCCCCAAACCAATTTTTCCCATTTCAGTAGGTTTTTTTGTCCGAAATCACTGATCATTCCCCCCAAACTCACTACCAACCCAATTTTTGCCCAATTTTGATCGATTTCGCCACAATTTTGATCGATTTCGCCACATTTTTTTGAGCAGATTTCGCTATAGCTATCCAAATTGCAGTCGGCGCCCAACATAAATATCGTTTTTGTCACCTCGTTCAGGCGAATTACTTGAGAAAAATGCCCTCCCAGTTAAAGTTTGGAGTGTTTCAAGACTCCTCGCTCACCTTCATTCACCATTTTTTGCCCCTTCCACAATGTTATTGGCCCCGGATAGATATTGGTTGCCTCTCGATGTTGGTTCCCCCCGATGATGCCATATGTGACTAGCTTTTTAGTCTATTCCACTGGCAAAGTTGTAAACGTACACAAATTGGCTAGGCGGGCACATATATTGGTGTGACGGATGAGTAGCAGCATCATGTAGCTTTAGAGCCGTGTTGTGAAATGTCTTTGAAACGCTCTATATGTGGCCGTATGGGGGATATGGCCCCGGATAGATATTGGTTGCCTCTCGATGTTGGATCCTCTCCCCAGATGTGGAGCTTCTTCCAAGCCTGTGGAACACCACAAAGAAGTGTTCCATAGGCGAAGTCGTAAGATACACAATCTGGGGAACAAGTCGGGGAACCATGCCCCGGATAGATACTGGTTGCCTCTCGATTTTGGATCCTCTCTCCAGATGTGTATTTAGCTTCTTCCAAGCCTGTGGAACACCACAAAGAAGTAATCCACCACGGTCGTCATAAGCTACACCCGATCTGGGGTCCAAATGACATATGGGTTGATCCCCTCCGTAGTAGATTGCCCTAAAGTGCGATTCTTTACGAAATATGTCTTTGTGTGAAGGTTTCACACGAGCCGCGTGTATGTGTGGCCCTCTGGGGGATCCGGCTGCTGTCACGCACAGGGAATCTCTTGGTCATCGCCTTGCTTTTCCCTTTTGTGTTTGTTCGTCACTCTAGCGATGGACTGATGCAATGGGACGGGTGGGCGTAGTACCAGGATGTGTTCGTGTTGGCGTGTGAATGGTAAATGGTGCGTGTGTGCGCATAGGCTTCCTGCCACTGGCAGCGAACTATGTGCTGCCGTTCCTCTTCATTTTCTGAAACAATGGAGTTCGGAGTTCTCCGTTGAAATAGGTTTGTTCCCGTGTTGCATACCGGCCGTGGTAAACGTTCTTGTTACGTAATTCATTGCGTTCCCACTATTTTTTGAAACGGTGGGTCACAACTCGCTCGTGTTGCTTGTGACTCCAACTGACAGGTTGCCCTGTTAGTATGGCTAACAAGTAATCCACGAGCTCCAAGATGCGGAAAATGATTTTTGGCTGGGTTTTTTCCTGGCCAGTGCATTCGCGGCGCCGAGAAATAGACAACCGTCTCCGCACTGACTGTTCTTCCGTCTCTGCGTTGCTGGTGTCGCAGAAGGAATGCTACCTGGTTGATCTTGCCAGTAGTCATATGCTTGTCTCAAAGATTAAGCCATGCATGTGTAAGTATGAACTAATTCAGACCGCGGAAACCGCGAATGGCATTAAATCGCTTATAGTTTGTTTGATGGTACCTGCTACTCGGATAACCGTAGTAATTCTAGAGCTAATACGTGCAACAAACCCCGACTCCTGGAAGGGACGCATTTATTAGATAAAAGGTCGACGCGGGCTATGCCCGTTGCTCTGATGATTCATGATAACTCGACGGATCGCACGGCCTTTGTGCCGGCGACGCATCATTCAAATTTCTGCCCTATCAACTTTCGATGGTAGGATAGTGGCCTACTATGGTGGTGACGGGTGACGGAGAATTAGGGTTCGATTCCGGAGAGGGAGCCTGAGAAACGGCTACCACATCCAAGGAAGGCAGCAGCGCAAATTACCCAATCCTGACACGGGGAGGTAGTGACAATAAATAACAATGCCGGCTCTTAGAGTATGGTAATTGAATGAGTACAATCTAAATCCCTTTAACGAGGATCCATTGAGGGTAAGTCCGTGCCGCGAGCCGCGTAATTCCAGCTCAATAGCGATATTTAAGTTGTTGCGCTTAAAAGCTCAGAGTTGGACTTTGGGTTTGGCCGACCGGTTAAGCCTTCCGGTGTGCACCGGTCATCCCGCCCCTCTACCGGGCGATCGCGCCCTCGTCCTTAATCGCCGGTCGTGCCTCCAGTGCTATTACTTTGAAGAAATTAGAGTGCTAAAAGCAAGCCCAAGCTCTGTATACATTAGCATGGGATAACATCATAGGATTTTGGTCCTATTACGTTGGCCTTCGGGATCGGAGTAATGATTAATAGGGACAGTTGGGGGCATTCGTATTTCATAGTCAGAGGTGAAATTCTTGGATTTATGAAAGACGAACCACTGCAAAAGCATTTGCAAAGGATGTTTTCATTAATCAAGAACAAAAGTTGGGGGCTCGAAGACGATCAGATACCGTCCTAGTCTCAACCATAAACGATGCCGACCAGGGATCGGCAGATGTTACTTATAGGACTCCGCCGGCACCTTATGAGAAATCAAAGTTTTTGGGTTCCGGGGGGAGTATGGTCGCAAGGCTGAAACTTAAAGGAATTGACGGAAGGGCACCACCAGGATTGGAGCCTGCGGCTTAGGACGTTTCAAAAAGGAGCTCCTCTCAATAGAGTCAGGCTTAAAAGACAGCTTTGCAACTTCTACATTCACCAATGCTCTCCTGGATGACTCCGACCTAGCAGGGTCTCTAATGCGAAACAAGCCAGAACGCTTAGACGACCCATATCACAGAATAGACAAATACATCAAGTACGAGGAATGGTTGGCCCAGCGCAATGGCAAAGAAGTCCTCGCAGTGAGAGATAAACAAGAGCCCAAAGGAAGCATCCACTATTCTAGGAACAACAACAACAACAACAAGAGCTCCAGCTCCCACAAACCCTCTTACACAAAGAGGGAATTCTCCAACTTCTCCAGGACGCTAAGCCAAATCCTGAAGAAGATATATACAGCACCATACTTCAAGCCCAACATCAACAAGGTGATCGCCATTCCAAAACGTCCATACTGCCATTTCCACAAGCTCCACCACCATGACACCAATGATTGTTAGAGCCTGAAGTACTACCTCCAAGACTTAGTCGAAGAGGGCAAATTGAAAGAGTTCCTGCTAGACAGCGACCTCAGGCATAAGCTGGATGACAAGCGACACAGAAGCAGGAGCCGTAACCACGAACGAGCTGCCAACAACAAAAGCAGGAGCCGAACAACCCGACGATCTAAATCACCAGGTCGGTCGAGGCATAACAAGAGACAGCACTCCTCTGACCATGATGAGCAAAAAGGTAATCAACATGATTATAGACACCTCCAATGACGAAACCTCATATTATGAAAAGCGACGAAGAGTTGGAGCGCTTCAAGAAATCTATCACCTCTCCCACAAAGCTGAGGTGATCAATCCCACCAACCCTCAAACAACAATAGCAATTTCATTCACTGAGGAGGATCTAGACAAGGTGTGCCTACCACACAATGATGCCCTGGTAGTGCATGTCAAAATTAACGGGTGGAGAGTCAAAAGAGTCATCATCGATCCAGACAGCTCGTGCGACATACTTTTCTATCAAACTTACAAGGATATGCACCTGCCAGACTCGATGATGATAGAATCAAATGCACCACTCTATGGGTTAAACGGAGATCGCACAAATGCCATCAGAGACATTATCCTACCAGTCTCCATTGGCGAAAAGGAAGACATGGTCAAAACTTCAACACGCTTCAGTGTGATCGATGTTAAGTCGTCCTACACTGCCATCCTAGGACGCAGATGGATTCGCAAGATCCAAGCAATTCCATCAACATTGCACCAAGTCCTACGGTTCCCCGGACCCCGAGGCATCATGGAGCTCTGAAGCAACCTACTAGAAGCTCACCGATGTAATCACGTCAGCACAACAACCTTACCCAAGCCTCAGGTCGTCGAAGCCAAGGTCGTCCCAAAGAAGCAAGATCCTCAAGCATCCAGCCCTCCAACAATTGCAGCAGACAAACTCAAAGGAAAACAAGCTCAAATAGAATCAGGAGAAAAGATCAATCTGGGCACAGATGATGACCCAAAGTGTGTTTATGTAGGGGCTGATTTAGACCCCACACTCAAGGAGCAACTTGTCAAATTCATATCTCTCAATAAAGATGTTTTTGCTTGGTCGTATATCGATATGCCAGGAATCGACCCTCAGGTCGTTTGCCATAATTTAAATGTAGATCCAACTGTCAAGCATATCAAACAACGACCAAGGAAACTAGCACTCAAATTTCAAAAGGCCACCAATGAAGAGATAGAAAAGCTCAAAAATGTGGGATTCATCAAAGAGGTCGAATATCCGACCTGGCTAGCCAACATTGTAGCAGTTCCAAAGAAGAATGGTTAGGTACGACTTTGCATAGACTTCACCAATGTCAACAAGCACTGCCCAAAGGATAGTTTCCCTCTACTAAGAATCGACATTCTGGTAAATCAAACCTGCGGTCACGAGCTTTTATCATTTATGGACGCATACAACGGATATAATCAAATACCGCTAGCGGAGGAAGATCAGAAAAAAACGTCCTTCATCACCGAGCAAGGAACGTTCTATTACAACGTCCTACCATTCAGCTTGAAGAACACCAGTGCGACCTATCAAAGACTGGTCACCAAAATATTCAAAGACTTGCTAGGCAACACCATGGAATTCTACATAGACGACATGGTGGTTAAAAGCGAGAAGGCGGGCGATCACATTTCTTACCTACAAGAAGCCTTTGAAAGGTTACGCCAAAACAAGATGAAGCTCAACCCAGCCAAATGCATATTCGGAGTAGCCTCAGGGAAGTTCTTAAGTTACCTCGTTTCACAAAGACGTATTGAAGCAAACCTAGAATAGATACGAGCTCTCCTTGACATGCCAGAGCCAACTACAAAGCAACAAATCCACAAGTTATCTGGAATGGTTTCAGCCCTCAACAGATTCATCTCATGGGCATCTGATAAGTGCAGACCATTCTTGCAAATACTCAAAAAAGAGCAACATTAACGTGGACAGACGAATGCCAAAAAGCTTTCAACGAACTGAAAGTGTATTTATCAACTCCACCCGTCCTGTCCAAACCAGAAGAAGGAGAAACGCTGGGACTTTATCTTGCAACTACTAACTTTGCAATCAGCTCGATCCTCTTTCACGAGAATGAGGGGATCGAAAAGCCTGTCTACTTCACGAGCAAGACATTGGCCGATGCAGAGAAACATTACTCCGTAATAGAGAAAACAATGTTGTCTCTGTTATACTCAGCTCGGAAATTTCATCCCTTACTTTCAGGCCCACAGCATAAAGGTAATAAGAGACATACCCATCAAGCAAGTTTTGAGTTCCAACAACAAAACGGCTCGAATGGCCAAATGGGGTGAAGAGCTCGGAGAGCACCACATCGAGTTCGTTCCCAGAACATCTCGCAAAGGACAAGTCGTTGCTGACTTCCTTGCGGAGTTCCCCATCGAAAACGTCAACTGGGAACCTGAGCCCATCACTTCACTCCATCAACCAACAACCCCAGACACATGGCACATCTACGTAGATGGAGCGTGCAACAACAACGGCAGTGGACTGGGGGCTGTGTTAACTTCACCAGAATGAACCCAGTTACAAAAATCAATCAAGATCAATTTTGCAACATCCAACAATGAAATGGAGTACGAAGCATTGAGCACAGGCCTTCGTATGGCACAACAACTACAAGTCCCAAAGCTTAAAGCTTACAGCGACTCACAGCTAATAGTCAAGTAGACCACCAAGGAATATATCACGAATGGAGCAAACCTTGCAAAGTATGCTCAGGTCATCAGTAACCTCATCAGATCATTCAAATTGTTCTCATTATAGCATATTCCAATGGAAGATAACAGACATGCAGACAGTCTAGCATTCTTAGCCTCAAAGACAGAAAAGGTTTGCCCCAGCAAAATCTACATTGACATTTTAGAGAGGCCTGCCTACCAATAAGAAAGCGTCAACAGCCTGATAAGAGCCCAAAACTGTAGTTTTAACCCCTTAGCAGTCATACTTTTAGACCAATTATGTGAGTAATAAGTAAGAGTTAAGACTGATTCGTGTTTTATGTATTTCGGGCTTCAAAGTCAATTATGTGCGGGGAATGTGCCACTTTGATGAGATAAAGGAGCAATGGTTGGTTACTAAGGAGTTCGGTGATTAAAGGCCAAGATTCAAGAAGACAAAGCCTTTGTAAAGCCTGGTCAAAAGATGAAAAGTCAAAGTCCACGCAGGCAGTAAACAACAAGACAAAGACAATGAGAACTTCCAAAGACCATATCTTTGGACTCAGACCTTAGAATTGGGCCTACCTTATGTCAAAACGACCGGCTCGGAAAGAGCTTTCCAATGGACCAAGCCTTGACCCAATCAGAGGAGTAGAAGTGGACGAAAAGTCTGCTGAAGCCAACTGCAGCTGAAGAGGCCTTTTTGGACTGAAAGAATTGAGTTTTGGGCCTGATCCTCTGGCCCAAAACATGGCTCCAAGCCCATGCACGATTTTTGGATCTGAATGTATAAAAACCAAAGCTTCACTCTTTGTTAATGGTAGCTAGTTAGACCTAAATTAATATATAGAATTCTAGATCTAGTTTTATTAATTAATTAAGTTTTAGTTCCATTTCAATTCTCGTTTTAGATTAAATCTTTGAATCATTTTTCCCCGATTGATTAGATAAATAAAATAGTTAGTTTGTCAATTTCAATTTGGTTATTTCCATTCTAGATCTAATTTCAATTCTTGTTCTTATTTCATTCCAAACCATTAAATTAGATTCATTATTGTTTAAGTAAGTAAATCTTAATTTCTTATATTATGCTTAGTTTAGATTCAATGGGAAATGTTAGTTTGATGACTCAAGGCTAAAACCTCCATTAGAGGGGTTGATGAAGCCTTGATGAAAACTTAGTTGTTCAGTATAGAATCGTTGTAGAATCTATTCCACTCTAGAAGGACGTGTTTCGCCATGAGAATGGGTGGGCGACCTCATATGCTAGTTAGTACTTGGTAGAAATGCCATGAACACTAGGGATTAGACTCGAAGTTCTTGCCGTGAAAACGTAAGAATCGAGATACGACAATTTATACTAGGTTATTAAGTTGGATTCGAAGTGGATTTAATTCCCTCTATTTCTTTATCTAGATTCAAACAATCGTTATTTCCGTAGCTTTAGTAGATTAACTTTAGTTTATATTTTATCTTGTTATTTATTATATCTTGTTATTTAAATTAACGCGTCTTGTTAGCATAACATTTCGTAAAGCTCTCATTAGACTTAAGACTGATTTCTTAGACTTAGAAAACAATCCATGCTAGGGAACTAGGAGTGGAACGAACTTCCTACTCCACTTAGTGCAATTCGCATCGAGAGTAGAAGCTTTGATAATAAAGATTAAAAGATTAGTTTTAGTTTACTTACGGATTGAATTCATCGTTCATTTCGTAGGTAAACTATTCATTTTACAATTATCAAATGGCGCCGCTGCCATCTTAGTTGCACTTTAGCATTGTTTTCATAGTAGAAGTAGTCATTTTTAAGTCCCATTAAACCCACCCACCCTTGTTTGTTTCATACTGTGGTTGCCCATTTCAGCTTTGACAAATTCCACGAGAAAATAAAAGCGGCGTGCCGGCTTCCAGGAGGCGCCGACCAGCTAAGTTCTTGGAATTTCATCTACCACTTTACTAGCGCCAGCCTGCATACCAAAAGCGCCATCAAACAAAAACATCAATAATTCGAATTTACACCGACCAGCGCTTCAAGCGCCCAGCGCCGCCAGCTGAAATTTCCGGATTTCCACAGGGTTTGATTCGAACTTCGAGTTGTCAAGTTTTTCAGTTGTTCTAATCTCTTATATACACGAACACGCGCACACAAGACGCTATTCATAAGCGAAAGCAAGGACGCTATCGGTATTCCTTTCTTCCATACCTCGCATTTCCGTTAGAGCTTTTCTACTAGTATATCGAATTGTTTGGAGTGTTGCATGTTTAGTTAAGCTCAACTTAGTCTTGCATGAGATTAAAGTGTCCGGTCTAACAAAACAACAAAAACGTAATTACACGGCAACAAACAAGTCTATCTAGTACACCACCCCACGACACCTCTAGCTACTATCACACACACCATACGACGACATAATGGCTGAAGAAAGAGAGACTCCTCTCTCCGACTTTTACAAAGCCTTGAGCGATAGCCCTAAATCTTGCATCGTTCTAGCGGACCAGTGGGGGATTTTGAATCCCCAAACATATTTAATTTGTTACCCGTTTTCATAGGTTAGACCATGAAAAACCTTATCGACACGCGTAGGATTGAACAAGTCCTTACAACATTCCATCATCCTACGGTAGGTGCGGAACAAATTAAACCGAGGGTATTCCCTTTCACATTAGCCGATAAGGCGCGTCTTGGTTAACGCCCAAAGCCTAATTCTCAGGACTCGTGGGCTAAACTTGTTCACCGTTTATGGAACATTTTTACCCACCCCTAAAGACGGATGAGATGCTTTCCAAGATTCATTTTTTCCTCGGCACAGAATCCTCATGAATCATTTTCGAGGCATGGAATCGCTTCACCGATCTCCTTATAGAGTGTTCACATCATAACTTAGCGAAAGACACGTTAGTTCGTTGCCTTTTTCAAAGGTCTTCTACACCACCATAAAGAAGTCCTTGACATAATGAATGGGGGTAGTTTCCTAAGTAAAGGAGCCTCGGAGGCTTACAAATTTTAGAAGACCAAACTAAACGGAATAATAATTGGGGGTAGTGATGATATCCCCCGCTCAGCCTAGTTCTTCTTCAACGGTCAATAAGGCCACGGTATGTTTGAGAAGAAAACCGATCCGAACTTAAAAATTTACTCGAATCTCTAACTAAAAAGTAGAGGCTATTTCTCGCTCAACAAAAGCCTATCCCCTCATGAATGTAAACTCCAACCCATGTAATTTCTGTTTGAGTCCAGAGCACCACGGCGATTATTGTCCTCTAGCTTATGAACAACAACCACCGTAACAAGATAATGTTTACTCTATTAATAACTATCCTATTCCTAACTTGAGACAACATCCCAACTTCACTTGGAGAAATAATCAACAAGTAACACCTCCGGTACAATAATCAAAACGCGTTAGGCAAGCAAACAATTATAACCAAGCTCCACCTAGGCAAGGACAAGGACAAGGACAAGGTCAAGGGAATTATAATAATTAAAACAACCAAGCCGCAAACTAATGACACGACAAGGTCAAGCACAAGGTCGAATAATTATAATAATTATAATACCAATAGAGGTATCGTTCCAGCTTAACAATAATAACTATCACAACCCACCCATAAATAATCAAAGAGAGATAGTTCCAAATGCACCACCCGTGACTACTACACCTACACAACCGGATCGATCGACGCTTTTATACAAGTTACCCAACAACTTTTCCGACAATGACTCAATCAAACCAACAGATTTTACAATCCATAAATCGGGGTATACAACAGCTAGCCCAAGCGAAGCCCAACCAAAAGGCGTGTTTCCAGGACAAGCAATACCAAACCCTAAAACAAGAAACCACGACCTTTGAGGTAAACGGTAATTCTAGTACGGAAACTACAATCGTAGGGTGACCTAAATGCCATCACCACTCTCGCCGCCTGGAAGAGTGGTTGATAACAAAGTAACTATGCCTATAGTTACCCCATCGCATTCCCTACACCGGATATCGAACTAGATACCGCAATAGAAATCGAGGAGCCTACCACGGTAGAGGTACCAATTAAATCACAACCAAAGAAACCGAAAAGCCAAGGTTACACGACAAGTAGAGCCATATCACGAAATATAGAGCTTAAACCACCGCCCTCAAAAATTAGCCATGCTAACCAGGGGATACAAACTTTGAGGAAATTAGGAACGTTTTCAAGAATCTAACGATAAACCTTCCTTTTCTCGGCTATTAAAAAGCTACCTAACCACGCTAAGTTTCTTAAAGAGTTGTGCACTACTAGGCGTAAGACCAACATACCTAAAGACGCTTTTTAACCGAGCAGTTCCCAACTTTATCCGAAAATAATGGAATTGTTAAGTACAAGGACCCCGGTCGTCCCTCTCAGAAAATGCACCTTAGGAGATTCCCACACGACGACCGCCTTTATTAGACACAAAGGAAGTGTTAACTTACTCCCGTGATTACTTGTATAAACAAATAGGTCTACGGAAAATGCAACCTACAAAAATAACGCTTGCAATTAGCGGACAGTCAATTAAGTATCCTAAAGGTGTAGTGGAAAACGCGTTTGTTAAGGTTCGTGATTTCTACTATCCCGCTGATTTTGTTATCCTCGATACGTAAGTCGCTAATGACTCTATACCGATCATCTTAGGGCGCCCTTCTTGGCAACCGCCAATGCGCTTTATAAATTGTCGCGATGGAAAGATGTCCTTATCTTTTGGCCATCTTTCTCGTCCGAGGTAAATATTTTAAAATGATGAAACAGTTACCCGGATTCGATGCGTAGATGGGGAGGTTAGCATGATTGAGAGTTTAGCTCAAGATTATTTTAACAACACGTTTCCTGAAAACGATATGTACAAATTCCTTTCTTTTGGAACTTCCAATTTTGTAAATGACTCATACTTAGAGGAAGTCAACACCATCCTGGAGTCCACACCAATTGTAGACCCGTCGGTTGCTCCATATACTGATTACGAAGACTTGCTACCTAAGCAAGTCTTCATTACGCAAGATAAGGACAATTATGAAACATCAACGGACATTCCATCCACACCAGTGCTTACACCTCTTCCCCCGGAGTTAAAATATATTCAACTTGATCCGGATGGTAGTCACCCGATAATTATATCTTCTCTGTTAACTAAGGATGAAGAGACATGTTTAATAAGGGTGATTAGGGAACATCGGTCTGCGATTGGTTGGTCCCTAGCCGACATTAAGGGAATTGACCCTAATGTTTGCACTCATCGATCCATTTGGAGGATAACGCCAAGACTTCTCGCTAACCTCGGTACGCTTGAACCCCGCCATGAAAGAGGTGGTTAGGGAAGAAGTCTTGCGATTACTTCGATCGCGGTATTATATACCCAATCTCCGATAGCGAATGGGTAAGTCCCATTCATGTAGTTCCTAAGAAATCGGGGAGTTACCATGGTGCGTAACGGGAAGGGGTGACTATGTTGTCACTCAAGGTCCTACGAAATGGAGAATCAGTATTGATTCTGACGTTTAAATGCTATGACACGAAAGGATCACTTTCCCTTACCATTTATAGATCGATGCTAGAACGCCTAGCTGGTCATGCCTTTTATTGTTTTACGGATGGCTACTCCGCTATTTTCAGATTATTATTGATATTGATGACCAAGAAAAGACAACCTTTACATGTCCCTTCGAACATATGCCTATAAACGAATGCGTTTTGGCCTTTGTAATGCCCCCGTACCTTCCAAATGATGTATGCTTCATATATTTAGTGACATGGTAGAGCTTTATGGAAGTGTTCATGGATGATTTTTCTATCTATGGAGACTCCTTTACGAATGCTTGTCTAACCTTTGTCTAAGGTCTTGACACGGTGTGAAGAAAAGAGCCTCGCTTTTTAAATTGGGAAAAGTGTCAATTCATGGTCAAAAGGGCATAGTACTAGGTCATATTGTATCTAGTGATGGCATCAAGTAGATAAAGCCAAACTAGATAAGATAGCGACCTACCTAAACCACGGACTGTCCGCGAGATTAGAGCCTTTCTAGGCCATGCGGGGGTTTTATAAAGCTTTCATTAAAGATTTTTCAAAATAGCTAGGCCTTTAACTAACCTTGCTTTTGAAGGATGCAATCTTTGATTTTAATTTTAACTCAAACAGGCTTTTGAAACCTTAAAAGCCGCCCTAACCACTACACCTATTATACCGCCTCCTGATTGGTCTAAACCTTTCAAACTCATGTGTGATGCTAGTGACTATGCAGTTTGGTGCTGTCTTGGGACGTAAACTAGATAATAAGTCCATCATATTTATTATGCTAGTAAAACATTAAACGACGCTCAACGGAATTATACAACTACTGAAAAAGAATTCTTAGCTGTCATTTATGCTTTAGATAAGTTTCATCCTTATTTGGTTGGTTCTAAAACTTTAGTTTACACGGACCATGCAGCCCTTAGGTACCTTCTTGCAAAGAATGATGCTAAGCAGAGATTAATCCGATGGATTCTTCTCCTGCAAGAGTTCACATTAGAAATAAAGGACAAAAGAGGGGTCGAAAACGTAGTTGCCGACCACTTATCTAGACTTACAAATGACGATAGTAGTGATTCTGAGTCCATACCGGACTCTTTTCCTGATGAGCATCTTTATGCTATTTTTTCAAAGACCATGGTATGATGACATTGTAAATTATTTAGCAGCTGATGTTATGCCTTATAATTGGTCAAGAAATGAACGTAAGAAGTTCTTGGCGAGTTAAGTTATACTCACCGGGATGAGCCATACCTTTTAAGTATTGTGCGGATCAGATTATTCGTCGTTGTATTCCCCAGTGGGAATATAATGAAGTACTATCGTTCTGCCATGACAAAGAATGTGGTGGCCATTTTAGTGGTATGAAAACAGCCGCTAAAGTTCTCCAATGTGGATTTTATTGGCCTACCCTCTTTAAGGATGCCCAAGTGCATTGCAAGACGTGTATTCGTTGCCAACAACTTGGGCGAATCACGAAGCCTAATATGATGCCATTAAATCCAATCTTGATAGTATAAATTTTTGATGTTTGGGGTATTGATTTCATGGGCCCTTTCCCTGTTTCCCACGGTTATATTTATATTCTAGTTGCCGTGGACTACGTGTCTAAATGGATAGAGGCCCTAGCTTGTCGTAGCAATGACCATAAGACCGTTGTATTTTTTATTAAAGAATATATTTTCTGTCGGTTTAGCATTCCTAAAGCCATCATTAGTGATGGTGGAACACATTTTTGCAACAGAGTTGTTGCATCCCTAGTGAAAAAGTATGGAGTTACACACAAAGTAGCAACTCCTTATCATCCACAAACTAGCGGCCAAGTAGAAGTTTCTAATAGGGAAATCAAAAAGATTTTAGAAACAACAGTAAACCCTGATAGGAAAGACTGGTCGAAGCGTCTATCGCATGCCTTATGGGTGTATAGAACTGCTTTCAAAACTCCTATAGGTATGTCTCCCTTTAGACTTGTATTTGGGAAACCATGTCATTTGCCCGTTGAATTAGAGCACCGTGCTCTGTGGGCTATAAAAAGCCTTAACTTCAATATTGATGAGGCGGGTGTCAAACGCAAGTTACAATTAAATGAGCTTGAAGAAATCCGTAGCGATTCTTACGATCTCGCGAAGGATTATAAAGCTAACATGAAACGGTTCATGATAAGCATATCTTGCAAAAGAGTTTGTGGTCGGACAAAAGGTTTTGCTTTACAACTCCCGCTCTACATATTTTCCTGTGGAAACTAAAACCCGTTGGTCCGGTCCTTTTCTCGTTATCAAGTCACCCCTTACGGGGCAATTACCTTGGTAAATCCCAAGGACAACAACCTTTCAAGTTAACGGTCAACGATTAAAACATTTTCACGAACTTCGTCCCTCGATATAGAGGAAGTCCTTTTACGAGACCCTATCTATGAGGAATGACCCTTGTCATTGGTGTACTTCCTTTCACTTCCATTTAATGGTAAGTGCACCATTAAGGTAACCGGGCCCTCCCTATGGAGTGTGTGGCTGTAAGTACCGGATCCTAAGTCCACGGTTCACATATTTCACGTTTTCCACTCTTGCATGTTTTCTCGGATTTTTGAGTCATGTTTCTCTATGGTGTGAATTATGTCTTTATTTGCTTATAGTTAGTTTGTCAATTTAAAAAAAAATAATAATAATAATAATAATTGTTTTCATTTTTAGATATAGATATATATCTAAACCCAGAGAACTAGCAATACAACAAGTCTTGGGAATCTGACTTTAAACGACCCATGTTAAAACAAATTTTGTGTTTAAAAATTTGTTTGGGGGTGGGAAATCAGTCTTTCCATCCGCATTGCTCGAACTTTCTATTTGTGTTCCTTAGGTCCATTAGTATAGTTCATTGGGGTTGACGCCATCTAATTTAGTGTTCATTCGCTCGCGATAACTTACGCCATGCACGACTTTGAGGCGTTTTCCACTATCTTATATGTCACCCAAGGTCGGAATAGAGTAGTTTATGGATCATTGGATTGGAAATTCTCTCCTAATCATTTCCATATCTCATTCGCAAAAATCGGACCGATAACGAAGCGGGAAATTTAGTTTGAAGTTGCGCTAAAAATCGACGGAAGTCGAAAAATCGAATTGGGCTTGGGCCCACTCTCAAGACCTTCCACAGCCAGCGCCAGCATCCTCCTCCAAAACATAATCGCGACTTTATCTTCTCAAACCGCCTTTCACTAATTAAACCCTAGCAACCAAAAATAAAAAATAAATAAATAAAAATAAAAATAGAATACATCAAAATAGAAAGACCACCCACGCCCTTTGTGAAACAACAACACAATCTCCAACCGTTTCCACCAAGAAAACACCCACCAATTCAAGTCTTCAAACCTACCACCGTACCTACCATAACCACCACCGTCGTGTTTAGTTGGTTTTCATCAAACTTGCATCCACCACCATCTACAAACCCCAAATCAGTTCAAACTTCAATGGCGCTACGACGAAGAATGTTGCCGGAGCACGCGTTTGAGGCCGACCATTTCGCACCATTTTACGACGCCAATATGATTAAGAGGGATTGGAACAGACTGTGGTATTCGACAGAGGAGTTCTATCACTACGATTTGGTAGAACAGTTTTATAAGAAACGAATTGGAGGGGAAATAGGATTTTCATTAGGATAGCGAGGACGAGGAGGAAGTAACGAGACGCAGTTGTTGGTCGAGCTATTAGGAATCACCGTAACCAACCTAGATCACGACCATTCGGGAATCCCAAAGATACCGGAGTTCCCGCTTTGATGAAAGATACGGTCATAGAGGGTGAATACAATACGATATCTCATTGCGTTAAGCCAGACGACGACCACGAGAACCAATCAACCGGGTCAGCTCGGTGGATTGGTAGGAACGCCCTCGGGAAAGACAAAGTCGGCGACATCGGACTTCGATTAATACCGCGACGTTCTCTGGATTTTGCAAACGAATGAGTATAATTTCTGCATCCTCGATTTAATTTTGAATGTGATTAGAGGAGTGGGAAAGAGCATGGCGCCTCTTCCCGTATTGATCACTAAGATTATGCTCTCATTTAGAGCTATCGCTAAATCTGCTCCTATTAAGATCAAATTGCATTCTAATGCAAGTATTTATAAGGAATGCATCCAAGAGACTTGGCCGTTGTCTGCAGAGAATGAAGTTGAGTCGGATAATGAAGGGGAAGATATGACATGGTTGGTTGAGGATAATTTCGATAGTCATACTTCTAATTTAGAACGAATGATAATATCGCAAACCGGTTTTGCGATCGGTTATCGATATCGTGAAGATATCCGACATAGACAAATTGTACTTCGAATAAGCAAACGAACTTTCGGGCGAGAGTTGAAATGCTCGAAAGGGGTCGAAAGATATCTTGTCTAACTTGGAGATTATCCACCGTAATCACCAAGCCCAAGATGCGATTACTCAAGACTGAGATGGAAGCACAGGGCTTGTTCAGGATAGAGATGTTACGACGCATGCCACTTTCGTGGATGAGTCCGTCTCTCACCGAGTCCGAGAGGCATGAGCGTCGTCGCCGTAGGCGGATGGCTCAAGCCATTCTTCACCACGTAACGGTCTCCATCTCGGGGACCATCTTCTTCACACGCCTAGGTGTTCACCATCATTTAGTGTCCCTGTTATTTCATTGTTTTTATTGTTTTGTTAGTGGAATTTTATTTCAGTAGTTAGATTTAAATATTAAGTTGTTTGTTTTAGATTGCTTGGATTTCATATTATTTTAATATAATTTATTTTGATCATCTTTCGTAAGGTTGTCTTGGAGTCAAAGTTGAAAATTAGGCCGATATCGGCATATCTATGATTTTTTGTAGTGGTAGCATGATATGTAGGAGAGTTTAGAAGTTACTCTTCTAAACCAAGTTTAAAAGATACCAGGGTTGTTAGGAAATCAAAACTAGGGTTAGTTTCCGTTTTCGGGTTTGGCGGTTTTCTATTTCCGAAATTGCCTTAAAACAATTTGGCAACTTGCCGATTCGTTTTGGAAACCCAGAACCTATTTAAACTTCCATCATTCTACACTCACAAACCATACTACACCCCACAATCATCTCTCACCTTTCACTCCAAGCTTTTTCTGCTTGTTTTTCTTGTAAACTCTGTTTCTGCGATTCTTACGAAGGCCAGCGCCAAGCGCCGATTAGAGCGCTGCTTTCTATACACCGCCATAAAATTTTTTTGTCGAGGCCACTAACTTCAACCAGAGCCGACTTCGCCTCTACAACATGTAAATCGAAAAATCTCAACCAAGGCCAGCATGCTTCAGCAGAAGCAGAAGCGACCAGCGCAAACATCAGTATTTCCCAAACCCCATTGAGCCACTCGCTGCAAGGCTCTATAATGAAGCTACCAGCGCCAGCTCCTCCCGTAAGCCGCAGGAAATTCTGATTTTCTCGAGGTTTCTTCCAGGTTTTCGCAGCTGTTCTACTGAGTAGTTTTGAGATGACACCTCATATAGTGATTCCCTGAACAGTCATTTGAAGACTTGATGGGAACCGATACCTATGGAGCATCGTTCACGAGCGGATCGTGCGCGATTAGGATGGCGGCATCTTCCGGTGAGTGTTGACGATTCTTTTCACCTAAGCTAACTGAATTCTTCTATAATAATATTACTTTTTTTGTACCCAAGAAGGAGAACAAAATTTTCCCTTGCTATTGATGGCACGACTATAGAATTCATAAGCAATTGATAGCTTTGGTTTCGGGTTGCCATTACCTGACAATTCTATGCACACGTGGGGATATATATGATGATAACTCATACCTATATGAATATGCCTATTTCCATGAGTATTATGGGGAGGGGTGTTTCAGATCATGGACCAAGACCAATATAACATCGCCTCGAAAGTAGCCTATCGGCTGAATGTAGGCATTAACCATGTTGTTCATCATGATGAACATTCTAGGAAACGGCGGTTTACTTACGCCAATAATACCCGGTGACGTTTTCCTTGCTTTAGTTGAGGGGCGCCGTCGGTATGACATTCCCGAAGTTTTAGTTGCTACTCTCGGCGAGGCCATACCTTGAGGCATAAGTACCTTCTTATGCCTGTCTTGGTTTGCCGCATTATGCGCTTGCCTACATATATTCATACCGCGATTACCGCAGTTGGGGAAAGGGTCGAAACCATGAGACCCACCAATCGTGGTGGTAAGATCATTCCGAGCCATGACTTGGCGGGATGGCAGGTGCAACCACATTTGGTTGCCCCTTACACCCCATCGCACCAAGTAACACTAGAGAGGTTAGCACTAGTTGATGATACACGATGGAAGGCGTGGCAAGTTGTTATGGCATGGCAGATCGCGAAAGAACCTCATATAGAAGAGGGAGGATGACGAGTAAATCTTTGGGGTGCGGGTAAGTCTTTAGTTAAGTTAGTGTCCGCTTATGTCCCAAGCAATTTCATTCTCGTAACCCCATAATGGGTGGAACTCTTATAGAGTTCGTCGGTTTTTATATTACTATATTTGTATGTTTTAACCTTGTTTTGCAGATGTTCCCCGAATTTCACGCGTTCAATGGTATTTTTCCTACCCTCTTTATTTAAATGCTTTGAGGACAAAGCATGCTTCTTGTTTGGGGGGGGGGGGCATAGAAACACGTGTAATTAAGACATCTATTAGGATATAGATATGTATAATATGCACTTGTTTTCTAGTTAAAATTTCAAAAAGTCAAAAATATAAATAAAAAAGTATGCTATATACTTAGGAATATTGGTATTGTTTTCTTTCTCTATGCTCTTAACAATTTAGAAGTCTCACATAGCTTTTGCATCAGAATAATTGTTAGAAACTTAGGTTAATATGTAGGTAATAATCTTTGCATCTATCTATAAATCTATTACATGAGTATCTATGATTGTTAGCAAGAAGTTTCAAATCTAGGCTAGAGTACTTATTCTACAAATCCCGTGAGAATATAGCCTAAAGCCTTATATGAAATAAACATTTGAGAAATGACACAAGGGAGAAGTAAAATCGGATAGAGAAATCACACGTCCACTTGCTTGATCACTATGCCATATCCTAAGCGAGAATTTAGGCCCTCTTTGGATCGATATAGCCAGAAATTCAAACCTATGAATTATTTTCCGCTAGTCGCCCCTCTGAGCCTTTCTTTAGCCTTCCATAAACCACAATTCCTTTACCCTGTTACAAAAACAAAAAAAAAATTAAAAAAAAAAGTATAAATCAACCTACCCAATTTAGAATAAGTCTGAGAATAGAATGAGGAAGAAAGAAAAAGAGAAAAACCTGTGTAAACAAAAATTAGTAGTTGCTTCAGAAAAAGAAAAGAAGTTTCCATCCAAGAAAGGGAAAAAAAATAATAAAAATAAAAATAGAAATAAATAAAAACTCCAAAAATAGAATAAAGGGAGTCAAAAGCCAAAGAAAAGAAAAAGAAAAATATGGCTAAGGATGAAAACAAAGTATAGAAGCAAAAGAAAATAACAAGGTTTTCTCTAAGTTACATAATATGAAGACTCTATTATCTCAGACTTGTCCTTTTGAATATCCATTTCCTTCCTTCTTAAACCATCTCCTAATCCCCGCAACACCTAATAAAGACCTCTAGCTCAATTAGGAATAGGTTAGTGTGATAGTAAGTGGCAGATGTGTTTGATCGACTCCGGCTTCCTTGTTGTCATTGAGATTGTAAGGTAAAGTGTGCCCACTGCACACTGGAGCAACAAAACTTGAGTGGAAAAATCAGAGTGGTTTTTGTCTTAAATTTATGTGAGGACCTACTTAAGGACGCTATTCCCAGTTTTCAGAAAACGGACCTGCTATTACATTTCATAGTATTACTCATTGTTATATGTTTATTTTAGATGATTGATTATTATGCATATATTAGCTTAGGGTTCTGACTGGGTTATTCTTGTTCATAGCTAGTGAGATGTATAGATAGTTTGGAGCATGAATAAGGAAACAATAGTTTTATTTCTTAGTCGTTGTAGTATAGATGAAGTTTGTGAGTACCTTCATCGGAAAACTCTCACGAGGCTATAACTCGTCCCACTAGGGAATTCCTAGTGGTTTAAGGCCTTGTTGCATATGGTCAATGCAATCGCACTCAATGAGACGAGTAGATAGAACTCCATTTTTGGTCACTTATGCTAATTTCTCATATTTGCTTGAGGACAAGCAAAATGCTGTTTGGGGTGGTTGATAAGAGCCCAAAACTGTAGTTTTAACCCCTTAGCAAATCATACTTTTAGACCAATTATGTGAGTAATAAGTAAGAGTTAAGACCGATTACGTGTTTTTATGTATTTCAGGGCTTCAAAGTCAATTATGTGCGAGGAATGTGCCACTTTGATGAGATAAAGGAGCAATGGTTGGTTACTAAGGAGTTCGGTGATTAAAGGCCAAGATTCAAGAAGACAAAGCCTTTGTAAAGCCTGGTCAAAAGATGAAAAGTCAAAGTCCACGCAGTAAACAAAAGCATTGCACAAAGACAATGAGAACTTCCGAAGACCATATCTTTGGACTCAGACCTTGGAATTGGGCCTACCTTATGTCAAAACGACCAGCTCGGAAAGAGATTTCCAATGGACCAAGCCTTGACCCAATCAGAGGAGTAGAAGTGGACGAAAAGTCTACTGAAACCAACTGCAGCTGAAGAGGCCTTTTTGGACTGAAAGAATTGAGTTTTGGGCCTGATCCTCTGGCCCAAAACATGGCTCCAAGCCCATGCACGATTTTTGGATCTGAATGTATAAAAACCAAAGCTTCACTCTTTGTTAATGGTAGCTAGTTAGACCTAAATTAATATATAGAATTCTAGATCTAGTTTTATTAATTAATTAAGTTTTAGTTCCATTTCAATTCCTGTTTTAGATTAAATCTTTGAATCATTGTTCCTGATTGATTAGATAAATAAAATAGTTAGTTTGTCAATTTCGAATTTGGTTATTTCCATTCTAGATTTAATTTCAATTCTTGTTCTTATTTCATTCCAGCCATTAAATTAGATTCATTATTGTTTAAGTAAGTAAATCTTAATTTCTTATATTATGCTTAGTTTAGATTCAATGGGAAATGTTAGTTTGATGACTCAAGGCTAAAACCTCCATTAGAGGGGTTGATGAAGCCTTGATGAAAACTTAGTTGTTTAGTATAGAATCGTTGTAGAATCTATTCCACTCTAGAAGGACGTGTTTCGCCATGAGAATGGGTGGGCGACCTCATATGCTAGTTAGTACTTGGTAGAAATGCCATGAACACTAGGGATTAGACTCGAAATTCTTGCCGTGAAAACGTAAGAATCGAGATATAACAATTTTATACTAGGTTATTAAGTTGGATTCGAGGTGGATTTAATTCCCCTCTATTTCTTTATCTAGATTCAAACAATCGTATTTCCGTAGCTTTCGTAGATTAACTTTAGTTTATATTTTATCTTGTTATTTATTATATCTTGTTATTTAAATTAACGCGTCTTGTTAGCATAACATTTCGTAAAGCTCTCATTAGACTTAAGACTGATTTCTTAGACTTAGAAAGCAATCCATGCTAGGGAACTAGGAGTGGAATGAACTTCCTACTCCACTTAGTGCAATTCGCATCGAGAGTAGAAGCTTTGATAATAAAGATTAAAAGATTAGTTTTAGTTTACTTACGGATTGAATTCATCGTTCATTTCGTAGGTAAACTATTCATTTTACAATTATCACAGCCTCACAGATTTACAGCCCTCATCTGAGGAAGAGATCAATCAATCTTGGATAGGCCCATTTGTCAAGTTCATATTACATGGCGAGCTCCCATCAGAGACAAAGAATGCACATGCCATACAATTTCGAGCTCCCATATACAGCTTAATCAACGAACGCTTGTTTTGTAAATCAGCAAGCAGACCCCACCTCAGGTGTATCACTCCACGTGAAGGACAACTTATCTTCGACGAGATTCACAAGGGCGAATATGGCAACCATGCAGGAGCAAGATCCCTAGCACATAAAGCAATATCCCAAGTGTACTACTGGCCAAGCATGCATATAGAAGCAAAAATGTACGTTCTCAAATGTCACCAATGTCAAACATTTGGTCACAACCACCTAAGCCCAGCACGGGAGTTGGTCAACATAGCCAGCCCTTGGCCTTTCCACATGTGGGGGCTAGACATCATAGGACCATTCATTCTACAAAAGAAAACATGACTCAAATATGTCCTAGCAGCCACAGATTACTTCACCAAATGGGTAGAAGCAATCTCTCTAGTTCAAGTCAAAGAAGTCCATGTCATCAACTTCATATGGACCAATATCATCACAAGATTTGGTCTCCCCACACCCTTGTTATGGACAACAGAACTCAATTTGCTGACTCGCAAGTCAAAGCATTTCTACAAAAATGACGCATCATTCAAGCATTTTCTACACCTAGATATACACAAAGCAATGGCCAAACAGAAGCTACCAACAAAGCAATCAAGGAAAATCTCCAAAAGAAGTTGGAAAGCAAGAAAAGCCAATGGCCGGAACAACTTGAGAACATTCTATGGGCATACAGAACAACAGCCAGAGCCAGTACCAATGAATCTCCTTTCACACTTTGCTTTGGAACAGAAGCAGTCATACCATCAGAACTCACAATCACAACCACACGTTCTGACATCGTCGAATCAGGAGAAAATGACAGCATCTTGGCAAAATAGGTCGATCTCCTAGAAGAACGAAGGGAAACAGCTGCAATATCCCTAGCTTGGTACTACCAAACAATCCAACGATCTTACAACAAGAAGGTCGTCCCAAGATCTTTTCAAGCTGGCGACCTAGTTCTCAAAAAGACACTCTCTCCTGCCAAACTCGACCCAACATGGGAAGTCCCCTACATTGTTGACCAAGTCGTTGGAAATAGCGCATATTGGATCAAAACTCAACTCGGTGATATGCTTCCCCGACCTTGGAATACAACTCTCCTCAAGCGATTTTATCAATAAGTTTTTTCTTCCAGATATATCAGTTATTATGAATAAATTTTCATCAAAATATTGAATACAGATGTCATCTTTTGCTTAACATGAGTACCAGGCATCTTGCACTACACAAAACGACCTCGAACATCACAATGTCAGGTCGTACATCAAAGGCGGAGTCAAGAACGACTCAACTACAACAACCACGCAGTGGTTAGTTATCAATCAATTCAACCCAAGGTCCCATAAAAGGACCCTAAATTAACTTAACGCCAACGTCAGGGTTAAGCATGATTCAACTGTAATTGACACTCAAAGGCCAATTATCAGACAAATACAATCCAGGGGTCCTCCAAAATGACCCCAAACTAGCTTGCGACCTCGACAGGGTTTAAGTTGGACTCAACTATAATGGTCATTCAAAGGCTAATTATATCAAAAAGAAGTTCCCCCAAGAAGGAATGATTCAGCACGCACACCTAAGGGCACAAGAAAGCCTAGGTATCAACTACACAAATATATCAGGTCATCCACGAACGCTCTACAACCTGTTACAACCAGATGACCTATCAAAGTCCAACAGTTCATCAATTCTGAACACAAGTCGTCACACAACAAATCAAAAACAGCAAGAGCAATTATATGCAGGCAAACATCAAACAAAATCTCAGCAAGTAATTTAAATATTGCTACTTAAATACAAATTTGGATAAATACTAAAGGCCCCCAGACTATCCCAGGAAACCGACCTCAGTATCCCCATCATCAAAAATATAGTGTATCAGTAGCAAACAAACAAACAGATTGAAATATTGTTCCAAGAGACTGCAAACAAATAAATTTACCAGAGGAGATCAATACTACACAACATGAGAAACTTGCTCTACATTCAAAGGATCCAACTCATAACCCTCTACAGCAGCAGAGCTGTTAGTCGGATCATCAGCCACTTTCAAAACATCCAAGACAACATCATCAGGAGAGGCAGCTGGAGCAGCACCTAGGTCGGAGGGCAGATCAAATTGTCTACTAGCATCTGTAGCAGTACTTCCACCAGTTACCACTGCAGCCCCACTTTCGACAGATTTTTTCATGGCGTTGTACTTACAATCTAGCTCCATAAAATCTTCAATCAGAACATACTCAACCCCCACTCTCCACCAAATCAACCAGGTCATCGTACTTAGCCTAAGCTTTTTCAGCGACGGCCTGTGCCTTTCTGAACTCAGTAGCCCAGTGCTGAGTCTCTAGCTTTGAAGCATCGAGAGCAGGTCGTAACAAGGCCACATCCCCAGCCAGATCATGCACCTGAGCCCTCAGTCCAACCACCTCAGCCCTCTCCACCTTTTGCACAGCCACCAGCTTGTTATAGGCCTTCTTGGCTGCATCCAGCTCCTTTTTGTACAGGTCGGAGATGGTTGCCATATACCTCAACTTCCTGTACATGGCCAGCACCTAACAACCAACAAAATAAGTTAGATCCACAACACTTACAATGCATAAAGAAAACAAACTCAGATCAACAGAGCACTCACAAAGCATAGCGATCGATCCATCTCTTTCAGGTGCGCATCCAAGCCTTTCCCAGAGTCCAACTTACACCTATCTCCATCAAGAACAATGCTCTCTAGCAACCCTCCTGCCACTAATGTGGACTTAAAACTACAATCCCCATTCTTCACAAACTTCCTCAGCCCACTCGTAGGGTCATCATACATGACAAGCCTACTCAAAACGTCATCTCCACTCTTGTCATTTGGGGCCGCACTCCCCAACCCCTGACATTTTTGGGTAGCTGGCTCAACATCCCCAGCTTTCTTTTTACCACGGGCCTCAGCCTCAAGTTCATCCTCTTCAAAGGTACCCGACCTGAAGAAGCACAACTTTCACCAACAAGCCAGGTCGTTCTTCAGACTCAAAATGGGACCTCTTCGCCCCCTCCGTCTTAACCACTTCAGAGCGCCTCTTCATATTAGGCCTCCAGAACAAAGTGGGAGCATCACCACTTCCACCAGCACTTACACCAGCACTACCACCAGCATCTCCACCAACACTACCAACAGCACTTCCACAACCAACCTCAGAGCATTTGGAGGCAGAACGTTCACCATCACCCACCTCAGAATGTTTGGAAGCAGAACGACTTTCAGCAGCTCCTCCAGCCGTCCTCATTGGAGCAGAACGGCTATCAGCAGCTCCTCCAGCCATCCTCACCGAAGTAGAACGGCTATCTGCAGCTCCTCCAGCCATTCTCCCTCCAGCCATTCTCCCTCCAAAAATAGGTGCATTTTTGTGGCTCTCCCTCTCCATTGTAAAATCCGAGCTAGAATCAGAGATATCAACAACAGCCTTGCAAGCCCTCTTCTTTTGCTCCAGTTTTTTACGGTTGATTTTCTCTCCTCCACGCCTCTTAAAATAATGCGCAACCTCCCCTAACAAAGCTCGTTTTTCCTCCAAGCTCAAACAAGCAAGCCTTTCTATAGCACCAGTCTTAGTACGATCAAGAATATGAACCTCTGCACAAACAAAACAAATAAGTCAGAATGTCCAAAGTATAATATAACATACACACGGTATGACCTAGAACAAACGACCTACCCTCCAACCGTACAACACGAGTGTTCAACTCACAATGAGAAAGACAATATCTACCCACAACCAACAACAGCCTACGCCCCCAATTCTCATTACTTACTCCCACAATAACAGGAGACTTCCCCTTCCCGACCTGAAAACTGAAGTTTAGAGCAGCCGACCTCTTCACAGTGAAATGCTCTAGCACATCTGATAAGCAGATGTTATAGCCCCTCTTATTCAATAAATCTAACACATGGAAAATCCTCCAACTGTTCCCTACGAACTGACAAGGGGCTTTTCCCAAAAACTTCAACACCTCCACAGTAAGACGGGAAAAAGACAACCTCATCCCAGCCTTCAACTGCCCATAACAAACCACTACCCCTCCACCCCAAGGAACGTAATCACTACTATACAAGTTCCTCTCCCCACTCAGGTCGTACATGGCCAGGTCGGCCTCTACCCAACCAAACTCCTCCCTCAAAGAAGCATAACAATCCTCTAACCTAGGCCTCCTCGCATCATCAGCCATCATCTCCAATGACGAAGACGATGAAGACTCATCACCACTACAAACCCTAGCTTCAACTTCTTCAGCACTTACTGTTCTCTCTCTCCACTCATCTATCTCAACTTCGCCACTTAAACTATCACTGGTCATAGACATTATGAAAGTAAAAAAAGATAAAGATCAAGTTTTTTTCAAAGAACGCACCTGGCAAACGAAAGAGCAAGAAGGATTGTTGAGTATTTTTTTTTCTCTTTTCCTTTTCTTCGTTGAACTGGTAGAATGAAGACACAAAAGACCTTTCCAATAAAACAAAACCCTTTGACAGCACAAACCTCAAAGAAAAACACTCCTTTTCGTATTCCCACAACTGCAATCATGACTCGCTCACAAATTGCCGTGATTTTGGGTCCACGAAACCAGCCCAATAGTTCCCGCACATTTTTCAAAACCCGATTCAAATAACCAGCTATCTAACACATGTTGTCAAGCTTTATTTTACACATACTTTTACCACCAAGGATGTACATAGAACATATAAAATAAAGGGAGTTGTGTAAGTACCCTCCATTCTACACTACAGTACACGTGTCCACACACCAGGTCGTAATTTATCAGCTTGTACCAATTTACCAGAGCGTACCAGCGACCCAACCCCAAAACGTCCCCAGCATCAGTTATAACCATTTATGGAAGCAAATCAGTTAGCGCAATCCTAGTGCTCAGTCAATGCAACAATTAAGAAGACATTTACTTTGTAACATCAAAGTAATGGCGATTCTCCAAGATAGCACACAAGGTGGATCTACACTTCATAACGGCCTGGAGCAAATATGGAAGGTCAGCCCAAACATTTATAAATAGAGAGAGATGAATTACGTAAGGCTTGATTGAAGTTTACCCCAAGAAACTTGATACGTAGGCAACTCTTATCCTAAAAAGAGTACAGCCAATACCCTTTAAACTCAACATCTGGTCGTAGGTATAAAACAGCAACATCTACACTCAATAAACAAAATGGGGGGTTGGGGTGGTTAATTACAAACATACAAGAGTTACTTACAATGTTCACACACGGTAGCACTATAAGAGCTTAAGAAAACATGTATTAGACATGCTCTGGAACCTCCCATTTGTTATACATGAGGGTAATATAAAAATAACTTGTAAAGAAATTGTTTACGAAGTTACAAATTACTAGAAGGTATACCATTTTATAGTCATACTTTATTTTGATAATTATTTTGATATTATGTTCCATCTAGCTAGATTCAAATAAATACCAATTATTCACACATATCTCACTTTTAAAACCTCACTTGGTACTTCATGTCAATTAGATCAGGTTCTTATGGTGTCGTGTGATAGAAGAGAAATTGTGACATAACTAAGAATTGAATCTTAAATGCAAAACTACTCTTAATATAATACGCCAAAACAAAAGTTTGAGTAAGGAGCTATTTGTTTTTTTGGGTTAAGTTATAAGAGGGTCTTATAAGACCATGTGTTATAAGAGGGTCTTATAAGATGGTCTTATAAAGTGGTTTGTTTTTCATTTTAACTTCCTCTTATAAGCACTTGTAAAAATAGAAAAAGCAAATACACGACATCCTATAGATGGTTATTTGACAAATATAATCCTGCTTTACATCACATTTAACTTGAATAGATTAATTTGAAACAAGTGTATAGTTTGATTTTTGATTTCAAATCAATTTTGATGATTAGAATATCGATTTTAGGAAACTACCTTAATTGGCGGTGGTGGTGGTAGTGGAGGTGATGATATTGGTCTTAATAGCACGGTGGTGGTAATGTACGGTGATAGTCTTCATAGTACAGTGGTAGTGGTAGTGGTGGTGGTGGTGGTAGTGGAGGTGATGATATTGGTCTTAATAGCACGGTGGTAGTGATGATGGTGGTGGTGGTACTGGAAGTGGTGGTGGTCTTAATCGCACGGTGGTGGTGGTGGTGATAGTCTTAATAGTACGGTGGTAGTGGTGGTAGAGGTGATGATGGTGGTGGTAGTGGTGGTGGTGATGATGGTGGTGGTAGTGGCGGCAGTGTTGGTGGTACTTTTAATAGTTTGGTGGTGGTGGCTAGGGCAATGGAGTTATTTGGAAAAGAAAATAATGAAAAGGGAAGAAGAGAGAAATGAGGCTAGGGGTATATGGACGGGGGTGTTTAAGTCATTTTTCAAGTTATAAGACCTATAGAATTGAAGTAGATCCAATTTTGGTACTTATAGAATTGGAGCCTCTTATAAGACATTTCTAATAGAATGCCTCTTATAAGAGGCAAAAAACAAACAAAAAAAATATCCAAACCAAAACCACTAGGCCACATCTTATAAGAGGTTATAAGACCTCAAGGTCTTATAAGAGAGAAAAACAAATGGCCCCTAAGAGTGTAAAACCCACTTAAAACGAGTGGAAAAGAAATCAAAATGGAAAGAAAGAGATTATTTTTAACTACTATTGAATTTGATTAAACTAGAAAATAATGAAATGAATTAGAATTTGTGAAAGATGATAAAAGAATTAAATGAATAAGTTCCATCTCCAAAAATCATTTTAATGGAACTGGAGTTTGCTAATTTAATTGCATAAACTAGTTATAGACAAGTAGTTATAAAATAACCCATTGTAATTTAAAAAGTATCTATAGAATTCAAACTGCAATCACATGGTTTATGGAATTGCATGAACACGATGCCTTCCTAGATTTATTTCTCACCTTTCCGGGCCTTTGAGCTGGAGTTACAGCTGGTTCCCCGCCCCTTGACATTTTAAATTTCTGAAGTATTTTCTTAGGCAAACTGCAAGCCTTACTTGCAAACTTTCTTACGACTGTGCTGTCCAACGATTACCAACTCCGAGGAGTAATTGGATATTGCTTTACTAACTACACACGAGATATCATTAAATGTAACCGTCAAATTGTCAATTTCTCCATATATTTGAACTTATGTAAATAAACAAATTATATGGATTTGAGAAGAAGCTCTGGGAGAGAACATAGGTGGGACTCACATAGAAATTTAGGTGGAATAATCTCAACAACAACATGACCATATTTTGATAACTCCACCTTGGGGGCTTGGGGCATACCGCCTCCACCATAGTCACCTCTTACTGTGGTTTGTTGTCAAGAACAACATATTTTATCCAAAGTCATTGGCAGATATGCTTGGTGATCGTCCACTGTGGGCGAATTAACAGCTGGATGTCAGTAGAAATTATTTCTTCTACCACTAGTCTCCCCAATGTCTGCCACAGTGGTTCTTCAGTTAGTTGTTTATTCCCCTTCGCTATCAAAATCTGCTTGACACTGTTGGCCTTAGGGTATGACCCAACAAATCGCAATTTTTTTTTGTTTATGACTTCCTGTAGTTCTTATTTTTTCATAAAACTTGTGATTTAGTTGTGACCATCTTGCAGAGATTCTTCTTTGGAGGCAGGCTTATATTTGGTCCTGGCGTGAGGTCAGTTTTACTTACAATTGTTCTTATATTTGGTCTCGTTTTGTGCTTTAGTATCTCAAAGGGAGGTCTATGAGTAGCCGCACCTTATTTGCAATCTTATTAATGTAGATCTTATTGGCGGAAGATTCAGTTTAATTGAATCTACACTTTAATTGAAACACAATTTAAAAAATACCTAAAAACACTATTTTATTGAATCTCTCAATCACAAATCACACACATAAACATAACTACTGAAACCCCTAACTACAAGCTTGTTATTTAAAGTAAACTTAGAAAGCATAAACCAATAGGAACATGACATGTGTCCAACTAACTAATAGACTCGAACCATGGGCTTGGACTCCACGAAGGGGCTCACTCCCATAACATATAGAGGGAACATAGGCGCACGCCTATGACACTGACAGACTCGACTAATGTTCTACATCACTCTCCTCATTTTGATGAAGCTTGTCCACAAGCTAAAGTAGTGGAGCGTCTGAAGCTGGAAATACTGACAAAGCTTCATGCTGAAAATCTAGGACAAGATTAGGTGGCTTGGCAACAACATCTTCAACCTCATCTTCACCTTCAGCTAATAAAACAGGGCGCTTCTTCTTCTTAGGACACTCAGCAACAATGTGATCCAAACGCCACATTCAAAGCACTTTCTAGCAGCACTATATGTCCCAACAGTCGACAAAGGAGTAGCAAATGTAACTATACTTGCGTAACCAAGATAAGGTGCGTAAGTCGCACCGGTGAAAGCACTCGTTCAGCACGCAATGCATATTTAAAGGCAGTAGCCATGTCCTCAATCTCAAACATGATAAGTGCTTCACGAATTGACCTGCGCAGACCATTCAAATAACAACCCACCCTCGCTCATCGGGCTTCAACCAACCCAAAGACGAAAGTACACAACAACTGAAACTACTCAGTATATTCTTGAACCGACGACAACTGTTGTTTCAAATTCTGTAGACGAATGAACAAATTTTGATGGTACTGTTTAGGAACAAAATGCGCATATAACTCTCGGCGCATACTAGCCCAAGTGCAAACACGCCTGTAACCTTGATTAACCCTCCACATATTTAATTCATCCCACCACACCAAAACATAACCCTTCAACTTAGTGGCTGCTAATTTAACCTTCTTTCCATCATCTAAGTTTTTATAATCAAAGGCCTTTTCAATTTGATTAAGCCAATCAATAAACTCGTCAGGATCGAGTTTACCATCAAAGTAGGCACATCAATTTTAATATCACCTGCCTGACTTCTCTCCAATATTCGGAGGAAACGATTAACGTCAACAACCCCATTATCAATATTCTGAACACCATGATCTTCATCAAAATAATTAAAATGGTCATACCTTTCAAAATCACCTGCGTGACGGTTAGGGTCACGGTCTGGCCTACAAACACTTCGATTAGTAGAAGGAGAAGAAGGAGGAGATAGAGACCGACCCCTATTCTCTTGCCTTGCATTGCGAGGAATGGGTTGTTCCCAAAAATTCCTATCACCATCAACCCAGTGCTGCACAGGACGTTGGTTACCACGACCTCTGCCTCGAACCTGATTAACACGAGGAATCTCACACCCTTGTGGAGGAAGACGCACGCCTCTAGCTACCTCTTGCATTGGTAGCCCTCGATTTTGGCTATTAGGGTTTAACCTTGGCTGAAAAATCGGATCTTGTGGCCCTTGGGGGCGCACGACAGGTAGCTGGTGGACTGGTGGTGGCACTATGGGTGGAACTCGTACAGGGAGCTTTCCAACACCGTCATCATCTTGACCAATACTAACAATAGGTGGTATACGATCAGCTACTTCATCCGCCTGATGAACTTCATTGTTGTTATTTACTCCCACAACGCTGTCCTCACCATTAGTCGCTGGATCAATAGGCGCAAAAGTGTTTCGAAGAGGGATTGTACCACTACTCTGCGATGACGATCATCGCATTTCAGCCACCAACCATTATTCGGGTGGTGGTGGCGGCCGCCTCTCTCTCTCAGATGTGCATTGTTGCAGTAAAGTTCTGGAACATCTGTGTCATGTTTTTCATGTTTTCCTTTAACCGAAACATGCGAGTATCCATGGATGGAGGACGACCTCGAGTTGCTTTGTTATTCACCATAATAGCACAAAAAATTTTGACTTTTTGAAGAAAAAAAAAAATCACCGTGAACAGTAACCCTTGGTGAACAGTGATGCGGTGAATAGTATCCGGTGAACAGTACCGTGAATAATAATCCCTGGAATTAATCTGCTCCGATACTAAATAATGTAGATCTTACTGGCGAAAGCTTCAGTTTAATTGAATCTACACTTTAATTGAAACACAATTTAAAGAAGACCTAAAATCACTCTTTTATTGAATCTCTCAATCACAAATAACACACATAAACACAACTACTGAAACCCTAACTACAAGCCTGTTATTTAAAGAAAACCTAGAAAGCATAAACCAATAGGAACATGACATGTGTCCAACTAATTAATGGACTCGAACCATGGGCTTGGACTCCACGAAGGGGCTCACGCCCATAACATATAGAGGGAACATAGGCGCACACCTATGACACTGACAGACTCGACTAATGTTCTACATCGCATATCACTTATACTGGCTGCTTCCATTATTTTCACAATATATGTGAGTTTCCTCTATTTCAATCGCTTCATTTTCAATTATTAAAAGCCTTTTAATTTTAAAAGATCTTGAATACACTTCAGTATGATTCTGGAGAATATACCAGGGTATTCATTTTGAGGGGAATTTTCCTTTTTGGACATCATGGAGTACCTAATTATGTCAAACACTCAAGGACACATTTTCATATAATCTACAATTAGTTATCCTAGTTATCCCTTATGTGTACCACTGTTGAAACTCTGTGAAAGACCATGGAATCTGTTTAACATCGAGACTCCATACTTTGAAAAAAAAATAAAAGGTTGTGTCTGATTCGTATCCTCGTTTCTATGTCGGATACTACGCATGTACTTTTTTAAGGTTATATACCTCATTCTTTGGTTTTTCGTCCTCTTTGATACTTTGTCCCGTGTCAGATAATACACATACCCGTGGGAAGGTCATTAGATAAAATGTTAAAAAATGAACTCAAGTGGGTCTTAGTATTGTGATGAGTACAAAAAGGAGTCGAATTAATGGAGAAACAGAACAATTACTTCTTAAGGTGCTTTTGCTTTCTGTATAATATTCCATTCACGTCAAGTTATCCATGGCGACACAGGATTGTCTTTGCCGCTAGTTTTGAGGAATACATCAAAGAAATCATTGTCTTGACTGTGCTATTTTTTGAGTTTTTTTTTTTCTCTTTTTTGGTCTTTAAAAGTGGTTCATCTATTCTTAAGAGAAGTTTAAGATGATTTAAATGTAAATCTTCTACTTGGGATTGACCATGCACCTCTGTTTTTATTGGAAACTCGTCCCCAAGTTATGCATAGCATGGGAAACCTTTTTTTTTTCTCTAAGAATTGCTTATCTTGTACAATCACTGTTTTTTCAAAATGTGGATCTTTTGCAACTATTTTATTCCTGGAGGGGTCATAATGATGAATTCGTCCTCATTGAGTCATTCGTAAAAACTTTCTCCTGTTTAAAGTTGATGCCTATTTAAAAGTATGTTCATCCTCTTCGAAGGTGATATGGTTCTCTGTGACTGATGTAGTGGTTATGGGAGGTAGAAAGGAAAACTTTGAAATATGTTACGACTATCATTAGCTTCTATGTCATTCCTTAAACGAGTGAAGCTGCTAATCTACGATGTAATACGTGCAGATTATTATTCTTCTCTTCCTTACTTCCGCAAGGGATCCAGGTATAATTCCACGTAATTCTCATCCTCCTGAAGAAGAAAATGAAGTTACCTTTAGCTTCCATTCAGCCTGGATAGCAAACCAGGGTGTTGACTCTAGTATACCACTCACAAAAGATGTTATTGTCAACGGTATAGTCATGAAAGTCAAGTACTGTCAGACGTGCATGTAGGGTTTTTACCGATATCTCATGCATGATTCCTACGTTATATACAATTACGCTAAATTACATGCACAAAATAGCACAGTGGAAACATAAGATCGTACCTTGGTCATAGCTTTCAATTCGAAGTTCCAAGCTTTGATCTACCGGAGAAGATGATGTTCTTCGCACACTCAAGATCTTCTTCTTTTCAACTTAGCTAGAGTCAAGTTCCAACCACGAATGGGAAGCAACCTTTGTTCATGAACCAAGAACCAAGAACTGACAATGGCTAGCAATGGAGGTTACCACCTATGGAATCTCCACGAAAAACTAGCTTCTACTTTAGAAAACGTTGGAGGCCACCATTAAAGGGAGAGAGAGCTTTACTTGTATTTTGGGATGATTAATATGTGAGGAGGGGGGGTCTATTTATAGAGCTCTCCCACCTCCTCAAAATTGGATATGACTCACACGGCAAATGGTTCGTGTGACCCTAGCACACGTATCATGATATCTGTGAAGTAGCAAGTCGCAATGAAAAGCCCGACATAGTGATCTACCATGAAAGTGATCTTAAAGAAGACGAATCCGGAAACCTAATATCCGGAGAGTATGTGTATACCCCAAGATCTGTTTGTTTCATCACTTTGACAAATAGCACTCATCCCTATGAGTCCACACCATAAAGTTAAAAACATATCACATGATTCACAATTATCATCAATTGTCCTGGCCAGGTAGAATCCCAGTGATTGTGTGATAAACCTCCAGTTCTTTTACCTTTTGCACGCAAGTCATTGTCGTCAGAGTTCTACCAACTTCCCAGTATGCATCCAGTCAACCTTATAGTAAGAGCTTGTGGGGAGCAAACCAAAGTTATGAGTAGCCCTCTTATTTTCTTGACAAGGTCAAAAGTTCAAGGAGGGTACCATTCGATATGTTTTAAACAAAAAACCTATCAATTGAGCTCACATAGCAAGAATTTTTAGGGATATTTATTTTCTTGCTCTCAGGTGGTCAAATATACACATGTTGTGTGAAAACATGTCATGGCAAGAGTATCTAATTTGTTTACTCGACAATAGATATTTGTATGTCCACTCATACCATGCAAGTGTTGTCATCCCTAATGACAATTCCAAGGATACTTTGCTCCCACTTGGCAACAACCGTTTGTAGGTTTAGGCAGAATCTTCCCTATGAAGCCTGTTTCTTCTTATCCAATTATAAGAAGGGGCATGACTCGGCACTAGGTCCACCCTTCCCATAAGGTTTAGTGACTTGTCAAGCTAAAACTCCCACTGTTTAAAATGGAAGTGATTGTTCATGTGAGTGAACCAGTCAACCCTACTGACATACATATGAGATGATTACCAGTATAATGAGAATGCAATCGATCTGGAAAGAATGCACGTTTATTTATTAAACCATCAAAGTGTTCTTAGCATAATCACATCCTCTTTAACCCAAGCATTTTTACATGTTCAAGGAAGAGTTCCTTTGGAATAGGTTTGGTCAATGGATCCGCAACCATTTGATCAGTGGATATATGTTGTAGAACCACTTTCTTCTTCAGTATCATTTGTCGTGTGTAGTGGTACTTTAACTCTATATGCTTGGTTCTTCCATGGTACTTTGGATCTTTAGTATATGCAAAAGCAGCCATACTGTCAGTCCAGATGTGGACTGGTTCAGCAGCTCTTAAGAACACTGACAAGTGTTTGATGAATCGTCTGAGCCACACAGCCTCCTGTGTGGCAAAGTAGCATGCAATATATACTTAGCTTCCATAGTTGAAAGTGCTATGGAAGTTTGCTTCTTGCTGCTCCAAGATATATCACCTCCATTCATTATATAGATATATCCTAAAGTTGACTTCCTCTCATCAAGGTCTCCAGCCCAGTCGGCATTGGAGTACCAAATTAGCTTAAGATCTTTCCCTTGGTAGACAAGCGAGTAGTCCACGGTGCCTTTGAGATACCTCATTATCTTCTTGACAGCCTTCCAGCGTGCGACCCCAGGATTTGTTTGGAACCTTGATACTAACCCAACTGCATAGCAGATGTCTAGCCTTGTACACAACATTGCATACATAAGGCTTCCGACTGCGCTTGATTATGGTACATTTTTCATAGCCTGAGTTTCAATAGGATTCTTGGGAGACATTTCAAAACTCAAAGACTCTCCTAGACTTACTAGGAGATCCATTTGCTTGCAATCAATCATGTTGAATCTTTCCAAAACCTTCTTGATGTATGTCTCATAAGACAAAGACAACAAGCATTTGGGTCGATCCCGAGTTATTTTAACTCCTAAGACATAACTAGCTTCACCCATGTCCTTCATTTCGAAGTTTAATGACAACCACTCCTTAGTGGAATTTATCAATGCCTTATTGTTACCTGCTAACAAAATGTCATCCACATATAGAGATAGAATCACAAAACCATTTTTAGATGTCTTGGCATATACGCAATGGTCCTCATTTACCATTTCGAATTTGTCTTGAAGCATAGCTTCATGGAATCTCATATTCCATTATCTAGAGGCCTGGTTTAAACCATATATGGATCTATTCAGTTTACACACTTTGTGTTCCTGACCCTTGATTGAAAAACCAATGGGTTGATCCATATAGATTTCCTCTTGTAATTCTCCATTGAGAAAAGCAGTTTTGAATCCATCTGGTAAAGCTCTAAATCTGAGTGGGCAACCATTGACAAGAGGAGACGTATGGAGGCAAATCTCACAACTGGTGAGAAGGTGTCCTCATAGTCTATTCCTTCTTTTTGGGTGTAACCTTTTGCAACAAGGCTGGCTTTGAATTTGTCTATGTTCCCTTCCGCATTTTTCTTGATCTTGAGAACCCACCTGTTCCCAATAGATTTCCTGCTTGGAGGTAGATCAACTAAGTCCCATACTTTGTTTTTCTTCATCGACTCCAATTCTTCCTTCATAGCTTCCATCCACTTACTTGTATTGGACCCAAAAATAGCCTCCTTGAACGTTTTAGGTTCATCAGATATTTATATAAGTGCATTGGTCATAGATATCTCCCCTTCAATCTCAAACCGACGTTTGGGGATATGGCCTCTAACACTCTTACGAGGTTGGGATTGATCAATCAGTCGACCAATGCCATTGTCACTGGAATCAAGGTTGATGAAAGTTTCATCTTCGCCTTGTTCAACAGCAGTTATAAGGTTATCAACTTTGTAAAGTTGTAGATCCTTATCAACCTCACCCCTCATTGGGTATTGATCCTCTAAGAATCTGACGTTACATGCTTCTATTTGTGTGACATTCCCTTGAGTATCCTCCCCTAGGAAGACATACCCCTTAGAAGTCTCACTGTATCTTATAAAGACACACTTCTTTCAAGGAGCACCCAATTTCCCAAATTCTCGATTTTGAGAAGTGACAAAGGCTGCACACCCCCATGGTCTAAGATAGTTCAAAACGGGTTGTCTACAAGTCCATAGTTCATAGGGTGTTTTGTCAACAGATTTTGAATGAACTAGGTTAAGTATGTGCGCAGCCGTTAACAGTGCATCACCCCAAAATGAGAGAGGCAACTTAGCCGGAGCCATCATAGACCTAACCATCTTCAGCAGGGTTCTATTCCTTCTCTCAGAGACACCATTCTGCTGAGGGGTATAAGGAATAGTTAGCTGTCTAGCTATACCCTTATTTTCACAGAGTTCCTTAAACTCATCAGAAAGATACTCACGTCCGCGGTCAGTTCTTAAGGCCTTTATTGTCCTATCACTACTACAGAAAAGCTCATATACCACTATTATTTACAGTGGTAAAAAGCCTTTAGCCACTATTTTCATACCATGGTAACAACCACTGTGACAAATACTTCTAACAAAACCGTGGGAAAAAATACCTCTTATAAAGTCAAAACCATGGTACTCTTATATACCACGGTTTTGACTAAAACCGTGGTTAATAGTCTGAATAGTATAACTGTTTATACCTCAGTTCTTACCAAACCGTGGTTTATAGTCATTTTAAAAAAAAAATAAAAACCCCTAATTATTTGGTTCTAATCATATTCATTGAACCTGCAACCTGCCCATTTTCACCATATATATATCCACACTGGATTTAAAAACACATTGCTCAAAGAAACAATTCGTAGTGCAACATGAACAAAAGAAATAAATTTAGACATCAAACACAAAAACATTGAATTGCTAAAAGAGTTTTGAACTTTTTCGAGTCATCAATAATGAAATAAACATCCAAATTTACTTGTTCTATCAAAATAATAATGACCTAACTTGTTCCATCAATCAAAAGAGAACTCTATTTGTTCCATCTAAAATATCAAAAAAATTGTGAGACCAACACCAAACCTTAACTGGAATATATGGGTCAAAACCTAGTTAAGACACAACGCTTGGCTCGAATGCTCCATTATGCTTGGATGAATCTAAGAATTTCAAGTCGAACAACATCAAGTTCCTCTTGTGTGTATGTATCTTTGAGGGATAGATTTGTTATCTGCACGATCAAAGATCATAGAGTAATATAATAACTAAATAATGAAGAGTAACACAAAATAGAGAATGATGGTGTATGACGACCTATACCTTATTTTCAAAAGAATTATCTGAACAAACTTCCATTATTTCTCTCATAAACTTCATTAATACCCACACTCTTTACTACGAGGTTGGTACGGGACCTAAGTACAAACATGGAAAATATTCATAAACATATACATATTTTTCCAAACACACAGTATGTATGCATAAGAATTTGTTTAGTACCATAATCCTCTCCTACTTCATTGGACCTTTACTTCCTTTCCCTTCTAGTCTTTCTATTTTCATGACCGCACTTCAACATAAGATCAATGTAAAACCTAATTAGTAAGTAAAAGATAAGCACTTAATGATCTAATTATTTCATATACCCATACACACTCATGACAAACCTGTTCAAATAGATATCTATATCATTAGCTAGATGGTAGACTATGTATCGAATCTAACCAATTAATAGTCATTCGCGATAAATTAATGACAATCAAAACCCAATGTCCACTACAAAAAATCAGGCATGTATAGTTGAAAAATAAAAGACATTAAAATTACAGTATACATTCCAATGAATATGACAAAACATGGGTAGTAATAAAAACATCAGACAATATCCTTACCTTGAGTTTTGTAAAGGATAAGAATAATTTTCTTTCCACTTGTATTTTGCAAGTTTTCTATAATAATTTGAGTTTGCTCATGCCCTTTTTTTTTTGCTAAAAGGTAATTGATTAAATAAATAAAATGAAAGGTTACAAGAAAAAAGAATATGAAGAGTAAAATTTGTCTAGTGTGAGTAACATCATATGTGCACCCACCTATTACATCCCAAAATTAAGTAGTGAAACAAAAGTAGGTAGTAAAATGGTTCTCTAGGTTTCTCTCGCCAAACGAAAGTAAGTATTGAAGAGCCATTACCCACTACCCATCCATGAAGTTCGGTCATTTCCTTTAGGGCCCAACCGATGCCCTGGCCGGGAGGTCTTGTAATCAATCTATGTGCCTGACCGATTTGTGTATTTTTCTCTCATAAACTTCGACCAATCATTCTCTTCAGTGAGAAGTCCCCAAGCTTGTTTCATGAGCATTGGGAGACAACATCACGACAACTCACAAATTTGTCATAAAGAATCTTAGAGAAAGAAAAGACACAATCATAATTACTAAAACTAAAGATGAATATCTAAAATTTATAATAACACCAACAATAAAATTTTGTAGATCTTCTAACCTCATTAAGGTGGTTCCCACAATTAAGGCATGGACATCTCAGCACATTTTATAAAATACTTGACCCTTCCTCGTATTCATCAGATAGTCCATCCATAAACATCTAAGTCTTATCCATACCCAATGTCAGAAATTTAGTACGCGACTACTACATACACAAGAAAAAACAAAAAGGTCGATAAGCAAGATAAAATCATGCAATTCATAAATTTGGGCTCAATTGGGTGGTTAAAGCAAATACAAACAATAGTATAACCTTGTACTAATCAAACTATGCGCGCAAAAAGTGTAAGATAAAGGCTATAAAATTCAGAGTTGATTCTACAAGTTCCAAGTATAGTATTCAGAAAAGTTCAGTGCACATGCCATTCTACCTAGTGATATAAGAAACTCCTAGCAATCATAATATTCAGTACCCTAACTTTGCATTGAAAATTAGCATATGACTTAACATTGAAAATTCAAAAGTTGTAGCTTTCATTGCCAAATGAATTTGGCACTAAAATCACATTTAGAGATTTTAATTAGAAACCTATTTCTCATTTTGTCATATGGAAGGATGCAGCAGTCAAAGTGTCATTAGAAGTGTAAAGTTTCAAATATTCAGTGGTATTATATGAAATCTCAAACTCATCTTCCTAGTTAATTAGAGCCACGACTAAATCGATCAATGAGATAACCAATATGGTGTAACTAACAATGGCTATTGGTAATCAGACACTAGCACTATGTATGTATTGTAATTACCTTACAAAATTATTTTTTCTTAATTCTTGATAAAATATGTGTGCATATCCTTGTGACCGGCCCCTTGTGATAAGAATTAACATGTGAGCTTTGAGCTTTAAGTGCATAAGGTTGATCAAGAAGATGATTGTCAAGTTTTCAGATGTTTTGTTTTTAGAACTAATTAAATCTGCAATATAATTCAGGAACAACCAGATGTTTAGAACCTAGCTAGCTATGTTAGTGCCTCTATAACTTGTTTTGTTTTCCTCGACCACTTTCGTAAGAAGGATGTCAAATTATTCCTCGATCGTTGAATATTTGTCAAAGATTTCTTGAAGTTCTTCCTAATTAACTTTTTGATCAATTTTAAATAGAAAATAGCTCTAACACCACAAAAAATTCAATTAAAGAGGTAATGAGACTCTTTAAGGTTGACTTTGGAGGATGTTCCTTGGAGATTTGATGAACCATGGAGATCATCATATCCTGGTGAATATACGAGTTAAATTTGAAGTTGTATTCCCTCAAATTATTGGTGCAAGCTTTTGGAGAAACAAATTTCTGTTTGTGTCCACTTTGATTGGTAAAAAAGGCTTTATCATTGACATATAATCTTGGTTCAACAGGGAGATGAGGTGTACTGATTTTTGTACTTATTTTAAAAAAAGGGTACTGACTTTTGGCAGTGAAAGGTCATTCTTGGGCTGATGACAAATAGTTAAGAAGTTGAATCAGTCACCTAAAACCTTGGCCATATAATTCTCATCCTTCAGAAAGCATGGAAACCCATTAAGCTTCCCACATTCCAATGAATGCATAGAATCTATCTTTCGCAACCAAAGCAAAACAATATTCCATCTTTCTGTTTCCGTTACATACACACATCACAAACTTGAGGGTTTTTCCGGACTAGCTTTCCTAAAGCATTGCTTCCCAAGAGCCTCAGAGCACCAGAGATAACAATGACAAGTACTTTGTCTAATGTTGAGTTAATTAATTGCCGACAGTTCATGCATCCACAACAAATAGACCAAATGCCCAAATTCTCATAATTTATAAACATGATATCAACATATCTATTTTCTAATAATAATAACAAATTATACTACATGAATCAACAAACACGCATCTAACACTATTCTTCTGAAATTCTAAGTATCTAATAGAAGAGAGGATAAAGAAACCACAAACAAAACCAAACAAACAATAAACCTGCATAAGGGATAGAAGAAGAGGATTACCTGGAAGTAGTAACAACTGCCAAAACAAGTATGTAGCCTTTGTTTAGCGGACGCTCCTTGCTGCAAGACTCAATTTCGGTACTAACACAAAAAGAGAAACAAGGTTTTTAATCAAAATTATCATATACAAAAATCACTACAATTCTGGGCTTTACTTAAATTGGAGAAGAAAATTACATTTTTAGAAAACCCTATTAACATCTACCAACGATATAAAGCAAAACCACTAAATTTACAGCCAAAATCGAGAGAGAGGGAGAGAAAACCAAATACCTGATACACGAAATTGGGGAGAGATGAACAAAATCAATACTTGAAACCGATATAAGTTGAGAATTCTTTGATTTTTTGGTAACTAGTTGGGAAGTGTTCTGTTGAAAAGAGAGAGTTTTAGTCTTGAGGCGGTTTCCCCTTTTCTTTTTTTTCTTTTTTTTTTTTGTTATTTTTTTTTAAAGGGAGTGGGGTTTTGGTATATTGCTTTACCTACGGTATAAATTTTTTCGAAAACATTAGCCACCTTTTTCTGTAGAAACAATGGGGTATATAAATATGAGAAAACAAAATAGGCGTATTGGCTTGCACCGTGGTATATGGCGTTGTTGTATAATCTTATTTTTTTACAAGAACAATGGTATTTGTTTGTACCAAAATTAGAAAAAATATCCTTACCGTGGTAAGTGAGTATTAGCCACTGTTATTGGGAAAACAGTGGTTTATACAACTTTGCCAACCGTGGCTAATATGTATTTTTGTAGTAGCGTATCAAGTTGATTCTCAACAAGGTTCTTGTACTTTTTAAAACAGTCCAAGGCGTTGATTTGTGAGACATCAAGTACACGGTCCCATAACGTGTATAGTCATCTGTGAAGGTAATGAAATACAAAGCCCCATGCCTTGCTGTTACATTCATTAGTCCACAGATGTCTGAGTGAATAAGTTGTAAAGGATAAGTTACCCTTTGGGCTTTCCCAAAAGGTTTCTTGGTAGCCTTTCCAGCAAGACACCTTTCACAGGTTTCCATTTTAACAGAGGTTAAGTTACCTAACAACCCTCCCCTTGCTAAGCGGTCTATCCTACTGTCTCCAATATGTCCTAGTCTAGCATGCCACAATTGGCAACCAACCATTTTAGACATAAAAACTTCAGTTTGTGCTAAGTGTAATGTCATAAAAGAATCCATTAAATAAGCATGACCTATCAAACTGTTATTCAAAGATATCTCAAGCGAGTTCTGGAAAAAATTAAACACATAGGATTCTTGAAGTAATTTCAAAACTGATAAAAGATTTCTCCTAATTGAGGGTACAAAGAGTACTTTTTCAATAAGGATGGATCTCCCACTCGCAAAATCCAACCTACAAGTGCATGTGCCCAAAACATCAGCTACACTTTGGTTTCCCATGTGGACTCTCCGAGTTCTTTGTGGAAGTTTCCGGAAATCTTCAAACAGGGACCTATCCCGGCTTATGTGGTCTGTCGTTGCTGAATCTACAATCCAATATTGTGATGAATCAGACAGCATGACAGTACTTATCACATTGACAGCACTTAAAGTAAAACTTACCTAAGGAGAAGGACATGTCCTATCATAGTGTCCCATCTGATGACAAAGGAAGCATTCAACACTAGTCATGTCTATTGACTTCCTAGGTTTCTTTTGCTGTGGGTCAGGCTTGGTCTTTTCCTTGCCTTTCTCTTTTCCACTTTGCTTGTTCCAAGGAACCTTCCTCTTTTTAGAGTTGACAACATTTGCTTCAGTTTGAACAACATGCTTTTCATTGAGAAGCCTTTGTTCCTCAAGCTCACATTTCCTCTACACCTGTGCAAAGTTTGTGATACTGTCGTCATGCGTCAAGATAAGACAAAATTGTTCCTAAGTTTTAGGTAAAGACCTAATGACAGCTTGAATTTGCTGTTCATTTGACAGGACCTGTCCTGCTTGGGCTAACTCAGCAACCATGTTCCTCATCACCGTGCAATGTTGTGTCATAGAGGTATAGGGCAGCTTGATAAATTTGTCAAAGCTCATTTGTAGCCTCCTCACCGTGGCAGCGTTTGTACCCCAAGGTCCGCTTTTTATCGCTTCCCATACCTCTTTAGTCGATCCAAGGCCATCATACCGCATCATGAAGTCATTCTTCATGGTGCCAAGTATGGCAATTCGGCAACATTGTCTCTCGCTTGTATACTCATTGTACTTCCTAAGTGCGGCAAATATAAGCGACTTGTGTTAATCCTTCGGGTAGGTTCTCGCTCTTCTCGCTTATTACGCCAATGACCTTCCTATCTGCGAATTAGCCTAACTTTCCTAGACCAAAGTTCGTAATTCTTATCGTTTAACAAGTCCTTTTCAGGTAACATGGTAAACGGGGATTTTCCATCGGGTGCCATTCTATCAAGTTTGAATTCCAAAAATAAGATACTACGAATAAGAATCATCTCTTAAAATAAATCTAAGTAATCCACATTTTTACATATGAGATGATCATGATAATCTACTAGCATAATTCTAGCCATTAAATAAAATCAATGCATTTGACTATCAATAACATATAATATGCAAAAAATCTACTACTTAAATTTTTATTTACATGCAATAGTAAAAATCCAGATTTAAATAATTACTGCATGGTAAAAATAAACATCCTAATGTCAATTTTTCATCATGAAAAAATACATGTGAAAAATCCTAAAATTTCTAGAGAAATAATCTCATAAAATAAATTTCCATGTAAAAATTTATAAGGAAAAAAAATTTCCTAGAAAAAATTTCCACTAAAATTTTAAAAAAAATAGCCAAATTATTTCCCATAAATAATTTATTTTGCAAAAAAAATTTAAGCAATTTCTAATTAATTTTAAACAACCTAATTATTTTAAATTAATTAAAAGATTTTGAAAAAAAACTCAATTTTTCAAAAAAAAAATGTAGATCACAAGATCAAAACTACAAACAAAAACATGCAAACCATGGAAAACCTGGCTCGATACCAATGTAGGGTTTTTACCGATATCTCATGCATGATTCCTACGATATGTACAATTACGCTATATCACATGCACAATGCTATATCACATGTACAAAATAGCGCAGCGGAAACATAAGATCGTACCTTGGTCATAGCTTTCAATTCGAAGTTCCAAGCTTTGATCTACCGAAGAAGATGATGTTCTTCACACACTCAAGATCTTCTTCTTCTCAACTTAGCTAGAGTCAAGTTCCAACCACGAATGGGAACCAACCTTTGTTCACGAACCAATAACTGACAATGGCTAGCAATGGAGGTTACCACCTATGGAATCTCCACGAAAAAAACTAGCTTCTACTTTAGAAAACGTTGGAGGCCACCATTAAAGGGAGAGAGAGCTTTACTTGTATTTTGGGATGATCAATATGTGAGGAGGGGGGGTCTATTTATAGAGCTCTCCCACCTCCTCAAAATTGGATAGGATAGAGTCCCATATATACTTATCCAAAATCAGTTAAGAATAGAATCATATACTCATCTAATATAGGCTAGGATAGAGTCCTACACTCATCGAATACCTGGTGGTTATCCTTATCTCTGTGCTTTATCCTTATCAGGTCTGACCCAACCTTGTTTCTAACAAGTGCATGTTGTATTGTCCACCTCGATGCTCTCACTCTATCTGCAATAACTACGTTGAATGCTTTGATCATCATTGCCTGTGAGTTGGGCAGTGCATTGGTAAGGTACACATCCATTTTTCTTCTTCTTTTTCCCAAAAATTGTTTTGATTGATGAAAGCACACTACTATCGGTAAAAAAAAGGTGAAAGCACACTAATTCTGAACTTTGTTACTTATCTTACACTATACAAGTTGTTCCCGAAACCTTTGCTGATTTGCATTAGACTTTGTAAACTTCAAATGGAGCTGCTGAATTTAATTACTATGTACACATTAAACTGTTTAAGTTATGATCTTTAAGAACATTCATAGTCTGTATGCATGTGGAGCAGCAAAGATGAATACTGCTTAAGGCACCTACTCTATATTCTCAAGAAAAAAAAAAAAAAAAAAAAAAAAAAAATATTATATTTTAAAGGTTTGCTTTGTCGAGATTATATGGCTAATGTGTTTGACTCAGAAAACCTCCAGACGATAGTTTATCTCTCATTTAATTAGTTTCTTAATTCGTTATGAGTACTTCACAGATAATTATAATACTATATGCACGAGAAGCGATACAAGGATTTTGATTTTATTAGTAGTGTAATGCAATGATATTGGGGATAAAACATCCTTCAGATAAGTCCAATTTGCATCATGTTTTCAGTACGGTCCTGTACATTGTATAAATTATCACCTAATGGCTATTGCTGCTCCCTCATCATTCAAATTGATATGGCTCATAAAACAAGAAATGATAGTCATGATTGCTTTAATTAAGGCATAGGATGTTGTTGATGAAACCTATATATGATCAACACCCTTTACAAGTTTACAGTATTGCGGATTTTTGCAGTCTAGAAAACATGAATGCTAAAGTTTAATTTACTGGTAATTGGGTTGGATGATTGATAATATGCTAAGTTATATTGGCACGTATATGTTTGTCCATATCTGACACGGATACGAAGTGTCTGAGACGGGAAATAAGAAAAATTGAGGTAAATCACATACAATAAGTTACACGGACACGTGGATACGTATCCGATACAGATTATTTTTGAAATATGACGTGTCCATGTAACACAGATTATTATGGCATACCTTTGTATTCATTGGTGATTGCTACAACTAAATTGGTTCAATTTGTGCAGAGGAATTACCGGGTTTTTTTCATGTTTGTGACTTCAACAACTATGTTTTGCCTATGTATTTTTTTCCTTCTGCTGGTTGGACATAAGGAGCACAATGAACACACACCATTGTAACCTCTGGAAGGCTCTTAAGAAATCCTCTGTTTTAGCAACTCTCATTTTGTACACATTTGTGGCTGCTTAGTTTGTGGGTGGGCTCACGATCTTCCACGTCTACTTAATCTGCACTAACCAGGTATTGTTCCTTTCTGATTGTCACAACTTGCTCATACATTTTTTCCTCAAGCACATTAAGTTACAGTCGTTCTTTTTGCAGACAACGTACCAGAATTTCAGGTACCGTTATAGTAGAGAGACAAATCCTCATAATCTTGGATTGATACGTAATGTCAGAGACATCTTCTTCTAAAAAATTCCTGGTTCCAAAAATGACTTCAGAGCAAAACTGAAGAAGGACTACTCTTCAGCTGTCAATACTTCATTGTCATTGGGTCATCGCTTGAGTCTAGAAATGCCCAAGAAAAACTTTGACATGGAAATGGGTGGGATAAGGCAGGCTGTTCTTGCAGGGGAGTTTGATGATATTCAAAACCAAATAGATACTGTAGCAAGCTTAGAGAGATGTGGAACCCAACCAAGACACACGCACTGGGATCATGAAGGCAGCTGAGAGATCACACCCGATATACATGCGTTGGTTGCTGAGTTTGGAATGGAGCGTGGCTCAACAGATAGAGAAAATATTGGATGATTGAAGTAGTTTCTGATATCTACATCTAAAAGACGTATTGTTTTATTTATGTGTATGCTGTAAACTAGTCATCTACAGCTAAAGGAAAAGTTTTTTTTTTTTTTTTTTTTCGATAATTAGGAAAAGGCTTCTTGTATCACATATTCACGTACTAATCCCTTTAATTAAACAAGGGCTGTTCCAATCAGGTTTCAGTGTTATTGTGTGTCAGAACCGTGATATGTTGTATAAATCAGGTTTTGAAAACCAATATATATTAAGAGTCTATGATGAGGATTTTGGACATTTTACACCATTCATAACAAAATTGTTACATGTCGGTAGAAACAGTACCGAAGGTTTGAATGTTCCAGAGCAGTCCTTTTATGGGAGAGCTGTAAAAACATTTAATTGCTGGTACACGTATAATATGAATAGTTCATGCCTCGAGAAGGAGACCCCCTTTGCTGAATAGAAAATTTGCGAGAGCCTGTAAGTTAAACAAAACAAACCAAAAAGTTGGTTAGGAAATATATGTACCACAGAACGAAAAGGAAGAGACATGCAATAAACCGAAGGAGGGGGGATTCAATTCTTAGTTTTCAACCAAAGTATGCGACCACTTTATTTAACAGTATGTGCCACAGTTGATCAGTGTCCTTAATTAATAATTCGATAGCGCATACAGCAGCCAGTGTTGCTGAGTTTTCCAATTGCCATTGGTGATGCTATAAAGTCTAAACATGTAGACGTACATACCCTGAGAGAGAGAACCAATATTCTTTGAACCCCCGCCCTCAATGGCTTATATCATTTAATAGATTATATTGAGAATAGCCCATGAGGGAGAGAGTTCATAGAAAACAGATTCTCTAAGTACATCGTCCTGTTTTGCTTTCTTTAAGATAAACACTTGGATCACTTGTTTTTTCTTCTATTATCCTTAACGCTAAAATTAAAAGAGAAGAAGGAAAGGGAAGAAAAACACAAAAGGTTCGTCCATTTATATAGTACTACTCAGCATACATTTGGAATATGAGGATATCACATACTCGTGGATGTCCAAAAGCTACTGAGAAAATGAGAATCATAAGCATTACCGCGTGAAGGGATGAGTCAGCTGTTAGTAACTTTCAGTACACCTTCTTCTTATGCTCCTCCATATATTCCTCCCATGCATCAATTGTTAATTAAAGGGCAAATAGAGAGGACAGCTCACCTACCCTTACGAGCTTCCTTGCAACTTGCCATATTACCTCCTTATGGTTGATTTGAAATCAGGTTATTAAGTATTTAAGTGTTTCATACTATCATGGTCGACATCCAACTTTTAAATATATGGTCTCACGGTAATGAAGATTGATCATCATGTCCAAAATCATTCCATTTTGAAATCTCACCCGGCCATCCAAAAATCATAAAACCCATCATACAGCAACTGAATCTTGTTGTACAACTACATCAGTTACAAGAAGACCATGTAATTAAATGAATATTAATCTAATTAAGATGCATCTAAGTAGCAGCTTGTGAGCTTTTCTTTTGGCATTGTGCTCTGTGGTACTCCTAGTGCGTGGGTGGTTTAGATTATAAGGTCTATAAAAATTTGCCAATTCAACGTACTCTTTTCTGGTAATGAAAAGTTCCATGACATGATAGTAACGAATTGAAGACCGACCAGCATTGCTAAATCAAAGTCAAGTCTTAACTCTATGATCATCAGGTGAGCCTGATGGTCTGGTGTGATAACAAGAGTCTTATAAATTGATCGAGTATCCGTAGAGTAGTTGACTTGTCGATTGTCCAAACAACTGAATGATACACACTGTGGGTCATTTTGACTTTTGAGGTTCACCAAGTATTTCTCTAAGGTGATAGAGCTGATGAGTACTGATCAAGATTCTGGCAAAGGAACAACTTGTTTTCCAACTCAAATGAGACAAACAACGTGACATTCGTTATGTACAAGATAACAAGAACGCCTAACAAGAATGTATAGAGTTACTGATCGATCATTCCAATGAATTGAAGCTAGTATATCGTGGTCTTGTTTCGCTTAAGGGTAATTGTATTTCAAAAGAATAAAGGTATCAGTTACATCAAGTTACGAAGATTGTCTAAGATGGAATAAGGCATTGTGATGCCCCATTCGTTTACAAGACCCAGTATAGGGTTGTGGTCGATGTTGGAAAAGAGCTTAAAAATTAGAATTATGGAAAGATGCAAAATAATTAGACGTGAGTCACAAGGTATAAACACGTTAGTATGACACCTTTCCCAGTCCTCCCTTCCTCACTATTCACTAACAATGACGGAGTTCTCAATCCCATTGTTGACTTAAACTACAAAAAATTCTCTTACTATACTATAAAGCTTGGATTTTCTCAGCATATATATACAAAAATTTAACACTTAATAACCACGTTTCTATTTGACCTTAATATAATGCCAAGGACAAATTAAACCTCGTCGATGTACATATCTTAGTTTGACGTCTGAATATTTGTGGGTTTCCTGCTAGCTTGTCTCATTACCATTCTTAGTATGAGTGTCGTCTATACTTGAGCAGAAAAAAAAAATCTATACTGGCTTAGGAAATCAATGAGGGTTTGTCGCCATTCGTAATATCTCAATTTCAACAAGCATAAAGGACATCATCGCCACTAGGTATATGAGTCTGACAGAACTGTCCGTCCTAAAACTCATCGATCTTTCGGTCAGTTTTAAGCTCAAATCATTTTTACTTGGTTCTTGACCAATCTCAGTTACTGGATCAATGCGAATTACATAAAAAGTCATACAAGCTATATGTATGTACGTATACCTCAAGCCTTACACAAATAATAATGAGGGGACACCGTACTGGGCTCTTCATATCCACTCAAACTTATTAACCTGTAGCCTCCAAGAAGCTATTAGAATTGAAGGCTTTTGAAGGAGAAGGAGCTAGAGAAAAGACGTACCTCAGTGCAATCAAAATATGATCGAGAACTAATTAAAAAGTAACTAAGCTTTTTACCAGCCTCGCAGGCTCCCAATACATAGAGATCGATTTCAAAGACGAACTCTGCAGGATGTGATTGGGAGCCTTTGAGGGAGGTCTAAAGCTATGTCACTCATTCTATACCAAAGAGTTTCATCCGCTGTGAGATAACCCACATAATGCGATCAGGTGTTTATATAGCAATAACTATGTGGAGGTTCGTGCATGCATTACAATCCACTGAGAAGGACTAATTATTATTCGCCTATATCTATTGATGTACTGTTGTGTTTTGGGGCAATTAAATCGATATCAATCCAGAATAAGTATAGGAATCTTGATTACCTCTTGCATTGTTTCAAGAGTCGAGAGAATTGTATATCTTAATCGATCTCCACATTATGATGGGCTTGGCTACGGATACACTTGTACATTATTACAATGATTTTGGATTTTTTTTTTATCTGGTCCATCCAATGAGATCTGTTCAACTTGACTCGGCGATTGGAAAGAAGAAAAAGAAAGGTGTAGAGATCTTGTCAATATTCGATCAGAGATATGGGCCTTGAGCCCAAATAGTAGCCCAAATTAAAATAGGGCCATATATTATTGACATCATTCGAGGTAGGTGTGTTCTAACTCGTTACGAGTTCCCAGCTCAATTCTTGATGATTACACTCTCTGAGTAGTAAGTACCGAATTCCCAATTACTTTTATCGTTTTGATTAATTAATTATTACTAGTTCAATTTACTTAATTCAAAGATGTCATTAAGCGACACAGCCTTAAGTGTTCTTGCCCGTTTGGGCTTATCTAATGATGGTGCCTTTGCCGGCATTGCCATCGGTTACATTGCCGTTCAAGCCTATTATAATTACGTCTCCTCTTCCACTGCCCTCCATAAAATCACCCATGCCAAGTCCGTTCCCATTTCCGACCTCCGTTCCCTACTTGATAATACCAGTGAAAATCTCGTTGTTGTCCGCGGTTTTGTGCAAGCCAAGTCTTTCCTCAATGGGAGCTGGCAGACATTGAGGCCCAATGTTATTTCTCACGATGCTTCTGGTGAGACGGGCGTGGCACTCCAGAGAACCCTCTCTTACGTATATGATGACTGGAGTATACTCGCTGGAATCACTTCCGACTTTAAGAGACTCCCCTTTATTGGAAGAAGGAAATCCTTGAGAACCCCGAAGCAGACTTCGTTGAGGTCTGTTCCTTTCGTTCTCGTTGGAACTAGTCTGTGGCCACATCCTGAGTATGTTTCCGTCAACTTGGAGGGATCTGATCAGCCGTTACCCCTTACAACGGTTTACAGTCATTTAGAGCCCGTTAGTGTTACTCCCTTAACATTTCTCCAGGCTATTTTCGGTCATCCCTATCCTGTCGGGGTACTTGATGAAGAAAAGATTCTTCCCCTTGGTAAAGAGATTACTGCCATTGGAGTTTGCTCTTTGCAAGAAGGAAACCCGCAAATAAAAGCCTTCAAGGACCTACCCTACTTTTTAACTGAAAAGTCAAAGGATGATATGGTCCAACACCTTACTTTTAAATCAAGTATTCTATTCTGGTGCACAATCATTTTTGGATCGGCCTCGCTTGCTATACTAGGTTATTCCTCTTTCAAGAACTGGAGACGTTGGAAGGAGTGGAGGCAGCGAAGGCAAGACCTGCAAGCAAGGAGTGTTGAGATTGATGAAACTGATGATAGTACCCAAGTTCAGGACGATGACGGGACTGAGGATATTCCTGATGGACAGTTGTGTGTGATTTGTCTCATGAGGAGGAGGAGATCTGCTTTTGTTCCGTGTGGACATTTGGCTTGTTGTCAAAGATGCGCCCTTTCAGTTGAACGTGATTCATCTCCAAAGTGTCCCTTGTGCAGGCAAGCAATCAGGACTTCTGTTAGAATTTATAATTCTTGAATTGATGAATCGTCGTGTAGTCAAACTAAGTAAATTGTGCTTCAGATCCCATTGGAGGCAACACAACGCATAAAGGTTCCTATTGGTGAGATATATGTTCTTCATTTTACTTTTTCTGGTACAAGAGTCTACACAATGTCCTTTTATGGTTGTGCATTTTGATATGATCTTATTGAGTGTGAGTTGATGAATGCGACCAAGTATTTCCAAGTTCGTTCGTACATAACAATATACAATTGTATTGTTTCAGTAATACCTTAATGCAATATCTTAGACTCTTTTAACTGGAAATATATATAGTGCCTGTTTGTGCTCGAATTCCTTTGTTCTTACGCATGTGTGTGTTTTCACTTGTAATTTTTTTTATTTGTTTTTTTAAATCTTAAGGTGTACAGTACATATTTTTACTACACCAACTCATCAGACATGCCAAAAATTTTCGTTTGCTTACAATTTCTTACACATGTTGTAGACTTTGCATTTTTTTTTCCCAATTCTTTAGGAGACCATTGCATATGTTATTACACACAGGTCATGATACATGTCTGATTGCTCCTTTGGATACGAAAGTGAATGCATTCTGGCTCTTAGGTTATAGTACATAAGTTCATTACCTATCTTATTCCATGCAGTTCATCAGACATATCTTATTATACGCAGTCCATCAGACATATCTAATTTCACCTTGTATCTCGTACAAGATACTAAACGTTGAAGCCTGCCACTTGGAATACCCATTATTTTTCCTTGCGAGAAGTTGTTCCTTAAGAAACTGTACATAGCGTTAACCGCAATCTTCTTGACCAACGAGGACTCCTGTTCTGCATCCACTTCTGTTTCTTCAAAAGAACCACCCTGTAATCCTTTGCTTTTTGGAGGAACTGTGTCGTATCTTCAGCCGATTGACCGGCTATTGATTCAGCCAGAATAATATGTTGATTGATTTGTGAGAGCAGATGGATGGATCCAGATGATACACCAGGTCTATTATTTTGTTGCATGGACGACTCAGTGTCCATGGTGGATGATGCCGCTCCATGTATTTTTCCTTCTGTTTTTAACAGACCAGAATGCATTGATTCAGCCAGAATAATATGTTGATTGATTTGTGAGAGCGGATGGATGGATCCAGATGATATGCCAGGTCTATTATTTTGTTGCATGGACGACTCAGTGTGCATGGTGGATGATGCCGCTCCACGTATTTTTCCTTCTGTTTTTAACAGACCAGAATGCACGTGCACAATGCTCCCTGCCTCGAGCTGTTGAGCAGTGGCTTATCAGTGGCCCCGCCTTTTAAGGATTTAGCGGTGCTCAAACTCCTTAGGTCCTTCCATGGCATCTCTATATCCATACTGTCCAACACATCAGATCATCGCGTTGTCTCTTGGTTCAACCTGTCAGAAAAGATAACACTCCTCCATCCCCACTTTACTGATTGGAACAGATGAAACAATGACATGCACAAGTGGATGAATGTGATATTGGAGATGAAGCGTGGAAATATTGATTGAATGCCTTGCACAAGTTCGGAGTGTAAAGACCAATTCCTCGAGTTTGTTTATGTTGGGATTCACAGCCAATTCTCTCATATTTTTTCAAAAAAAAGTTAAGCCCCGTCGGTTTAGAGTTGTGGGATTTGAACGTGTGACCTGCATTAGTTTCCATACAGCTATAGGATAAATGTCTTCTAATACAGAAACTGATACCAGATGTGGTTTAGTCTCCTCATGTCTTTGGACACAGCTTGTTGCATATAAGTTATCAAGTATATCGGTATATTACTTCTAGTCAAAATGGTCTCCGTTCTAAGCTTTTTCTTGTCTTCAAAATTTCCCACTTCAGAGGTACTTGTGTTAGTTGCTACATTGTATTTATTATTGTTACTGTTGTTGTTGTTGTTGTTGTTGCTGTTTTTGTTGTAACAGTGCAGAATACCACATCATTGAGACCGTTAAATGCTAATATATTCGTATTTTACATCGGTAGTGTCTATATCTTGTAATGTAACTGCTGCCTCTGGCTCTTAGCTATATGAGGCTTCCAAGCCTCTGGAGTTTTTTTGTTGCCCAACTCTGTATTTAAGACCGTGTCATATAGGTAGCGCTTTATATGTGTAGCAGTGAGCCCGCCTTTTGCATTGCCGATCTGTTAGTGGTCTGGAAGGCAACTTTGATAACAGAGGCTTAGGAATGTATACTTCTCCAGTTCTCCGTCAGACTTGGCTGAAGTGTGCACCACCTTAACCTTTGGGAAACAGCCTAGCTTAAATGGAGACTGGGATATGATTGCAAATGCTTTAGATATCATAGCTTGGCTGGCAATAATGAAAAGCAGCAACAGCCACAACAATGTTGGCCAGTAGAGTGGATCTGCTGATCGGTAGTCATTAGCAGAGGAAACGCTTGGTGCCTGCGTCAAGTGCCATGGGAAAATTGATGTTCTTTTTTAAACAGGTCATTCACATATCAGGCATAACTGACCTGGACTTGACTTGTAGGAAGTATCAGCAACATGACTCTGGGAACTTTGTAAGGTACGCAACTTGTTCCAAATAGTCTCAAATCAGTTGCGGAAATGTGATTCTGGAGAAACTAATCTGAAAATCTGTAGTCTGGCAATCACTGTTTGGTCTTGCTACAAAAATGTTACTGCTCGAAGTTGTGAAGAAGTAAAACAAAGTTTGAATACTTGGTTCCTGAAGAAAGCAGTAAACTTCTGAGGAGAGGAGCTAGATTAGTAAAATTGTACGCTTTATTTGAATTGATCGAACAGAGAAGTGGTTAAGATCAGGGAGCATTGCTTTTGTTCGTGATGCATTTTGCTTATAGTTACTCAAATAGTTTTATGGAAAACAAAACTAAAAATAAAAGAATCAAATGCAACTTTCGAAATGGTATCGGTCACCTGTAGGACACAGTACGACACCACGAAGAGATATCCATCACCCTTGCATGCTTACGCTGAAAATAGTCTGTTATGTAATCTGGATTAAACGTAGTTATTTCGATGGAACTAAATAAAATAGACGTGATGCAAACTATTGAGTGAAGAAATGAACTAATCCAAACACTTCACCAAGTACACAATTCTGTTTAACAATCTGATCGTATCACATTACTACGCATGAAACCAGTCCACTACATTGCAACAACAACGCAAGATGATCTCCTCCCAGTAGTGACTATCAAAGTTTTGCCGAGAAGAGTGCCTTTATTGTGAGGGTACCCTCCTCTTTGAGTCTTTGAATCCTAATTCGGGTATACTAGGGGTGGATCATTGGAGTGGACCTGTTTTCATGTTGGACCTAAAACGCCATCTTCAAAAGTTATATCTTGTATCCATACCACCGGTATTCCAACAACAAAAATTTCAAAAACCCAAAATCCTATGTGACCGTTCACTCAGCAAGTAGCAATTCTTCTTCCTATATTTATTCTGAGTTTTGAAATAATAATAATGTCTGCAGACAATATTAGTTTTATAACCCGCCTGGCCATAGATACTAATGGTGCCGCAGCAGGCCTACTTCTGGTTTACTTTGCCATTCAGGCATATTGTCCTCCAATGCCAAGTCTGTCCCCATATCCGATCTCCGTTCCCTCCTTGACCATGATCAAGATGCCAAGGAGGAGGACAACCCTCTTGTCGTAGTCCGTGGTTTCGTCCAATCCAAATCTTTAATCAATGTTCTTGTGTCTCACGTTACTGGTGCTTCAGAGAACCCAGGACGAGTGGAGCGGACTCATTGTTGGCCGTTGTTGGTAAAAAAAACCCAGTCTTTCTATCGACTAAAGGCTACTTCATTATGAACTGTTCCTTTTCTACTCGTTGGTGCTGCTGAGTCTGCTGTTGGAGTTGATTTAGAGGAGGGTGAGGGTTCTTTACCGGCTACTACAGCTCACCAACACCTTCAGCCTGTTAATACTCCCTACACATTAATCCAGGCTCTTTTTGGTTGCCCTTACCCCGTTGGTCTGCTCGATGAAGAGAAGATACTTCCACTTGGGAAGGAGATTGGTGCCGTTGGAATTATTTGCAGTTCACAAGAAGATGGGAACACTCAAATCAAACCCTGCAAGGAGCTCCCTTATTTTTTAACTGGCATGACCCAGGATCAAATGGTGGCACAGCTTACCTCTAGGTCGAATTTGTTATTCTGGAGCTGTATTGTTTTGGGAACAGTCTCAGTTGGTTCATTGGGGTATGTGTTATTTAAGTACTGGAGGCGAATGGAAACAATGGATGCAGCGAAGGCAAGACTTGCAAGAATGTAGGACGATAGTACTCAAGTTCGTGACAAGGAGGATGCAACTGAGGATATTCCTAATGGACAGTTGTGTGTGATTTGTCTCATGAGAAAGAGGATATCTGCATTTGTTCCTTGTGGACATTTTGCTTCTTGTCAGAGATGTGCTCTTTCAGTTGAACATCATTCGTCTCCAAAGTGTCCCTTGTGTAGGGAAGCAATCAGGACATGTGTTAGAATTTTCTTGAATTGTGGAATCCAAGGTGCTACCAATCTCACTTTACACAAGACAGTTTTTTATTTTTTTAAGATTAAGCTGGGGTTAAGGCAGACCCCCACCTGTTATTATTGCAAAAGGTTAAACCTTACAAGCCTCCCTAAGAGTTAGATCATTAAAAGGAGGAACACAAAGACTTTATACCGACAGGCTTCAAGCCTAACATACATAATAACATACTAATCGTCCTATAATAACATAATAACACAAGACAGTTGCATACAAGTATGTCGTACATAACATTATACAATATTTCTTTTTTACTAATGCCCTGGTGCAATATTTTAGACTGCTTCAACTGAAAAGAAGTAGAATGCCTGTTACTCTTTCTGCTTATAATATCTTAGTTCTTATGCATGTGCGTGTTTTTCACTCATTTTTTTTGCTTATAATTTCGTATACGTGTTGGAGACACTGCTTCTTTTTTTCTTTACCGGCCATTACATAAATGTTTATTACCCACAGCTCATCAGACATCAAATTTCACCTTTGGCTTGGAAACTGAATGGATTCTGGCTCTTAGGTTATAGTACCATACTTCTGGAAACTTCAACATGATCAATTTCCTCATACCTCGTACAGCATACCAACCCGTAGAAGTCTGCTTCTTGGAATAGACATTATTTTTTCTCCTTGCCTGAAGTTTCTCCTTAAAAAATAGTACATATAGTTAACCACGATCTTCTTAACCAAAGAGGAGTTCTGTTCTGCAGCCACTTCTGTTTCTCCCAAAAGATATACCACCCCATAATCCTTTGCTTTTTGGATGAACTGTATCTCATCTTCAGCACCTTGGATGGATCGACTGTTTATACAGCCGGAAGAGTTTGCTGACCGACTTGTAGGAGCAAGATGGATGGATCCAGAAGACACGCCGGGACTATTATTTTCTTGCAGGCAGGACAACTCAGTGTGCACTGTGGATGATGCTGCTCCACGTATTTTTCCATCTTTTAATAGACCAGAATGCATGATGCTCCCTGCCTCGAGCTGTTGAGCAGTAGTTGTTTCAGTGGGAGCACCTTCAAGGACGTAATGTTCATGACGGATAAATTCTTTCAAGTGTTCTACTAGCTGGTGCTCAAACTCCTCAGGTCCTTCCATGGCATCATTATATCCGTACCGTACAACGCATCTGAACATCCGGTAGTCTCTTGGTTCAACTTGTCGGAAAAGATAACGCTCCTCCATTGCCACTTTACTGATTGGAACAGATTTTATTGAAACAAAGACGAGAACAGAATGGATTGATGGGATGTTGGAGATGAAGTGTGGAAATATTGGTGGAATGCCTTGTACGAGCTCAGAGTACAAAAGACCAATTCCTGGAACCCTATTTATGTTGGGATTCATGGCCAAATCTCTCATGAAATCGCTAGAAACCTTATTCCTAAGCTCAAACATGTATCTTTCTTTGTGAACATAGTGCCAAAGACCCATTATTGTCATCAGGACAAGTGAAAACGCTATTGGAAGATAGCCACCTTGTACGAATTTAGATAGGACTGAAGATAGATATACAGCTTCCATACTGCCAAACACCAGATAGAACATTGCTATCCACCAAATGCTTGTCTTCCATATAACAAGCATAATCAGAGTCACCAAATTTGTTGTGATAAACATTACTGCTACCACTGCAATGCCTGGACAAAATAGACATAGGTATGTCCTTTAGATGTCTCTTTGAAAGAAAGTTGGACTGCTTAATGGTGAATTTCGTTTTAATGCAGGTGCCCAATTGGTTTAGAGTTTGTAGGATTAGAATGTGTGATCTGCGATCAGATCGCTTTTCACCTGTAAGAACTGAGCTCATTAATTACCATTTAACTATAGGATGCATGTCTCTCTCCAATAGTGCTACCAGTTGTGTTCTATCCTCCGTATCTCTTAGTTTGTATAAGTTATTTAGTTAAATGATATACAACTTTTAGTTAAAATGGTCTCTACTCAATTATTTTCTTGTCTTTGAAATATTAAACTTCAGAGGTAAATATTTTAAGTAATGGCTACTTTGCATTTTATTTATGAATATTATTCTTATTAATATTAACACTATTGTTATTATCTGATACTACGTCATGATGTGATATTGACAGTTTGACACTATACTTGGTCCAATATAAAAGAGTGCAGAATGCCATAACAATTAGACCCCTAAGTGCAGATATATGGGGATTTTTAGGTCAGCAGTGTATTTATCTTGTAATGTAACAGCTGCCTCTGCCTGTTAGCTCTACAAGCTCCTCGAATCTGAAATTCTTTGTCCATTTATGTGTCTAAGACCGTGTCATATAGGCAAGGATATATTTGTAAGTCTAGCAAAAATAATAAGCTCACCATATGCATTCCCGATCTGTACAGTGGTCCGGAAGGCAATTGTGACTATAACTGAGGCAGTCATGATCATGTAGTTTAGCTCAGGGATATATACTTGTCCTTCATACTTGGCTGATGTGTGAACTACCTTAACCCTTGGGAAACAACCTAGACTTAGAGACTGGGATATGATTGCAAATGCTCCAGATATCATAGCTTGGCTGGCGATAATGGAAGCACCAACAGCCACAACAAATGTTGGCCAGTACAATGGACCTGCAGATAAGTGGAATCATTAGTAAGGAAAACCTCTGGACTGCTTCAAGTACGTAAGTAGATTGATACTGCTACTTGCACAGGTCATTCATATAGCAGGCATAACTGACCTGGAATTGACTTATAGAATGTATCAGCAACATGATCTGGAAACTTAGTTAGGTACGCAGCTTGCCCCGAATAGGCACAAATCAATGATGGAAATACAATGCAGGAGAAACTAATCTGTAAAATTATAGTATAGAAGTCATTCTTTGGAGTCTTGCTGGAAAAATGTTACTGCTCAAAGTTACCAAGTGAAAAAGATTGAAAACTTTGCCCCAGAACAGAGTACAAAACTTCTCAGTAGCTAAATCAGCGAGTTTCTGAAAATCCATAGAGACAGCACGCTTTACTTACTTGAATTGATCGGACAGAGAAGTGTCCAAGATCAGCAAACATTGCTTCCGTTCCTGATGCAGTTTACTTATAATTACTGAAGTAGATCTAAGGACAAATGTATAGATAATAAGTAAATAAAGAATGAGCGAGCCAGATGCAAACTTTCTAAACCGTATTGCTTACCTGTAATACACAGTACGACTCCACCAAGAGATACCCATGCGTGCTTATGATTTCGCTGAAAATAGTCTACTATGTATTTTGGATTAAAAGCGCGCAAGATACCAATATCATACTTGAATATGTTGTAGAGGCCAATGCCGGCTATAAAGGAAAACCACAAGATGATGATTGGGGCAAATGAATAGCCAACTTTATCAGTCCCAAACTGTTCGGCAGAAAAGAGAAGGATCAAGATTACCACCGAGATGCCAACAACAGCATCTGAGAAGAAAAAAGTTGGAGAAATGGTTCAGTCAAGTTTCATTAGTTGCAAAGTTACATTGCATTCATATATATAAGACAGTATAAGTTGATATAGTTAGTGCTTGATAATGAGTAGATGCTGCAGGTTTCAGAGTACAAGTACTTTGATCGAGGGCCTTTGCTGACTGCTTGATACCACTCACTGCAGAAAGCACTGCACGGCAAAGATATAAACTGGTCAAATTCGGACTATAAGCATTTGGATTGGATGAAAATAGCTGGTAGTCTATACAACTTACCCGAGATAGATGGAGTCAAAATTCCGTCTCCAATCACCATGGAACAGCCTAGAATCGTGACAAGCAAGAGCATTACTTGAGCCACTTTACTTTTCTCCAGCTTTTCTTTTATTTTTTGGGCTCTCCTTAACTGGTTTGATGGTGTATCTAGTCTATAATTGGATAGTTCCCTGTCTTCTGCTTGGTGATTAGGAATCAAGCTTACCTTCGCATAGCGACATATCAAGGAGTAGAGTGCAAATGTTCCACCTACAACAATATTAGATGTCAAACAAAAAAAATGAATATTATGTTTCCAATGTTAATGCTGTTATATCGAGTGATTTACCCCTATTTTGGTTTTCAAACAAGTATTTTTGGACACTGGTTGATCAAACAAATAGGAGGCAGCCTGATCAAAACTTATAAAACAGATCACGAAGAGTCCAGTAAAAATGTGGTAAGGAAGGGAAATAGGTTGCTTATAGGTCTATGGTCTAATATGACGATATTTTTTCATTTCCTCGCTATGCTTTTTGTGATTCAAATGGAGTACAGCAAGTTTCCTGGCAAGAACTGATGGCAGAACAGATAATCTGTACTGTAGACTAAAGCTGCAAAGAACTAAAAGAAGGCATGCATGTAGAAGGCTCATAGAGCAAGAGGGGGCCGAAACGGAGGTTGAATGCTTTAGATGAACATAAAGTTCCAATGAGGATCAAGTGATCGATTACATAATTTTATGAGATCCAGGGCCATTAAAGAATTAATTCATAATCATCTGCACTTGTAACAGAGAGACTCCATGAATTTTGATGATCAGCAGCTGAATTAATGAAACTAAAAGAAAATCAGAACTGAAGTTCTAGGGGTGTGATAAGTTACTCACCATTACCATTGTCGTTGGCACGTAAGACAATACAGACATATTTCATCATGGGTGAAAGCATTAGTGTATATATAATGAGAGACAGGACACCTAGAATGTCATCCTTGTTGTGAATCTTGTCAGGGAAAGTGCTTGAGAACACATAAAGCGGAGATGTTCCTATATCACCATATATCACACCAACGCTCTGGAAGGCCAAAAACAGCGTGGTTTTCCAGTCAACCTGATCCACATAATAGAACAGTTTAATGAGAGTTACCACTTCTAATCACATCACTAGTGAAGATAAAATGGAATAGAGGAAGAGCATGCAAGTGAAATTCATATATACCGTGGAGTTGTGGCTATGCCCGGCATTAGAAACTATACCAGCCTCCATGTTAAGGGAGTCTACACGCCCGAGCTTGGCCCATGAGACCTGTCTCTCTTTCAGAGTGCGCTCTGGTAATGTTGTTTCGACTCCTTCCACTTCTCTGTCTGTGTCATTTTTCTCAACTGGATCTTCCATTACTGAATTCTCCATCACTCTGTGAAAGTAGTCTTGTTGCCTCCCGCCATATTTATAGGTACAAAAGTCAAATGATCAAGCTGTTGCTACTCTATTCACTGAAGTATAATATTCCAACTTGGTAACATATATCTTTTTAGTTTATACATGGATACCTAATATGTGTCAGCACGATTAACCTGGACTCGAGTGCTTCCAACTTGGTAACAAATATCTTTTCTTTTGGCAATAAGCCATTCAAATTCAAGCAAGTATTTCCTTTCCTGGGATCTTGGAAGTTGGAAGCAAGGATATCGTACTATCTCTATGAATAATCTATCAACTAAAGTAGCTGGTGGACCAAAGAAACGACCTATGTAAGAGTGTACTGTGTGTACTATGAAGTACGAACAATCTCAATGTTACGTAAGACTTTGGTTACCTGACCATGATATATCAAGTTATCAACAATCAATATTACAAATTAGGAATCGGAGGGAGTACAAGATCTCTGTAGAAGATTATTTCTACGAATGGCTTTAAGGAGTCATCAGAGTTTTCTTTATCCATGTAGTAGTGATTGACTATCATTACCATTTGAGCATCACCAAAGGGTTGTCTAAATTTACACAGCCCACATGTGTTTCTTAAAGAAATTTACACAATGGGTCTGGACGTCTGGTCATCTAGCGGGTAAAAGAACATGTCCAATGTACCAATGGCATTTTTTTTGCAAAATGTGCAAAAAATAAATGATTTAAAACAATGAGAATGCAGCACTTGTGGAGTCCCATTTTTTGAAATAGTGGGTAGAACTAATAAAGTTTAATGTGTAAAACTATATTTATTTTTAAATATTCATTAAACATTTTTAAGTTAAAAGTCATTTTACACATTCCCATTGGTAAAGGTTTTTCAGAGAAAATTTTGTAAATTTATACTAAAGTGTTTTGAACATCCCCATTGGTGATGAAAAAGAAGTTCATCCCAAATGTACATTGCAGGTGCAAAGCCTTTCTGTATCAGTCTTGATACAATTATTTGGTTTATATGTATTTGTGAAGTGACTTCAACAGGTCAGATAGTAGAATTCTTTGGTGTATGTATGGGCGGATCTATGAGTTGGCTGACTTGGGCTGTAGCCCCTCCTGACTTTGCTCAAAAAACAATTTTATAGTGGTAACTATTCATAATTTATACTCCAAAAAAATCTTTAAAAAAATAGCAGTATGTATTAGTTCCTGTAGCCCCCTTGGTGGAGAATCCTACATCCGCCCGTGTATGTCATCCTGAATGTATTTCTAATTATGAGCACTGCTCTTTTTCTCTGTATATATAATATATGCTTTCTTATGGAAAAGAAGACCTAAGAACATTGATTTGGTGCACTATCTTTGGTGTATGATCTCACTCAAAAGGGTCTGTAAGCTTATTTTGATCTAAGGGAACATCCCCTTCTTTTGATGTTATTGCCAAAATAAACACATAATTTAAGCTCTTAGTAAAAGGAATACATAAACTCTATCGACAGTTCGTCATATGAGAGAATTTAGGGGTATGCTGACACCAACCAGCCCGCGTGCTATCTTAGTTTGGAATGGACAGATTGTCTCATCTCATTATTGAGTGGTTTATAGTTATTTTATTTATACAAAGTCGTTGCAATTATACATACTATGATAATATTTAGTTGACCCGTAGATCACTCGAAAGCAAATTATCCATTTTTTAAAACTAATATTCCCCTTTCTAATTGAAGTAATTAATCAACTGAACCTATGGATGTGCCCAATTGTATATTTGTGACCGACTCAGTTGAAATGTTGAGACATTAAGAAAAATAAATGCAAATGTAGATTACAAAAGTTTCATGCATGGTTGCGAGGCGATAGAATAATATTTGTATCACTTGAGAATGTGCTTTTGGATTGAGTTGAATAAAGCTAATAATTCCTGTATGGGACACTGAAATTGTTGTTGTTGTCTACATGAAATACATGAACTTGGAGTTGTTGGGATTTTTTTATTTTTGGTATAGTGTTAAGCATTGATTGAGAAAGACTACAAGTAAATAGTGTTGCTTAATTAGTTGACTTTGTTGGATGCGCCCTACATAAACGACACTTCGATCAACTTGACCTCAATAAGGAAAAGATAGGGTTACAAAGATGCTTCTCTTCGTAATTTGTTGTTATGGATTTATAAACTAGTTTGGATGTGGAGACAAGTACCAATCCCTATATCTAATTCAACTTATTTTAATATATAATAGAGACTTAACGTTATTGTATAATTTGGTCTCGTTAAATTTGGGGGAAATTTGTCCAAAACCCTCCACTTTTGTCACCACTTTTGAATAAACACCCCACATTTGTAAACATCACGATTTTCTCCCGTTCCGTCTGACATCCATCCAAGTTCTGTTGGTATTTCACTTAATACCAAAATTACCCCTCAAGAGACATATACGTGACACTTAGTTTCACTCAAGTTACTGACCCTAAGATGGGTTTAAAATCAAGGACTACGAATTAGCCATGTGGCAAATCAAAATCAACTCTTTTTTGTTTTTCCCCTTAGCCCAAACCAAGCCAGCCACCAGTATTGTCTTCTTCTTTCTCTCGACTTCTGTAGATGTTGTGTTTACTAGACAACGACCTGATGATCTGTGTGGTAGGGAATGGCTGCACTCTTCTTGGGATAAGAGTTGCCTACGCGGTATCAAGTTTCTTGGAGTAAACTTGAATCAAGCCTTACGTAGTTCATCTTTCTCTACTTATAGATATTTGAGCTGACTTTTCTTATTTGCTCCAGGCCGTTATGAAGTGTAGATCCACATTGTGTGCTATCTTGATGATTCACCATTACTCTGCTGTTACAAAGTTAATGTCTTCGTGATTGTGGTGTTGATTGAGCTCTAAGATTGCGCTACTTGGTTTGTGATAAGAGCCTAAAACTGTAGTTTTAACCCCTAAAAAATCGTACTTTTAGACCAATTATGTGAATAATAAGTAAGAGTTAATACTGATTACGTGTTTTTATGCATTTCAGGCTTCAAAGTCCATTATGTGCAGAAATGTGCCACTTTAGCGAGATAAAGGAGCAAAGGTCGGTTTCTAAGGAGTTCTGTGATTAAATGCCAATCTTCAAGAAGACAAAGCCTCTGTAAAGCCTGGTCAAAAGATGAAAAGTCAAAGTCCACGCGGCGAAATAGTCACAAAAGTCAACGTAACTCCGAAGACCATATCTTTGGACTCAGACCTCGGAATTGGGCCTACCTTACATCAAAACAACCGGCTCGGAAAGAGCTTTCCAATGGTCTAAGCCTTGATCCAATTAGAGGAGCAGAAGTGGACGAAAAGTCTGTTGAAGCCAACTACAGTTGAAGAGGCCTTTTTGGACTGAAAGAATTGGGTTTTGGGCCTGATTCTCTGGCCCAAAACATGGATCCAAGCCCATGCACGATTTTTGGATCTGAACATATAAAAACCAAAGCTTAGCTCTTTGTTAATGGTAGCTAATTAGACCTAAAAATATAGATAATTCTAGATCTAGATTTAATTGTTTTTAATTTAGTTTAGCTTCAATTCAATTCTTGTTTTAGATTAAACTCTTAGAATCATTGTTCTTAATTAGTTTGATAAATAAAATAGCTATTTGTCAATTTCGATTCTTGTCATTTACAATTGTTTAGATCTAAATTCCCTTATTACGTAGATAGTTAGACCTAAATTAGTTAGCCTCCATTAATTAGTTTTAGAACTTAGTTTGAGAATTTCAATTAGTTAATTAATTAGTTTTTCATATCTTGTTTTAGATCTAGTTTCATGTTTAATTAATTACTTTAGAACAAGTAGATTATTAATTTAGTATTTGAATCATTGTTTTATTATTCATTAGATTAATAAAATATTGTTCTTGGTAATCTAGTTTCATTTTCCATTTACTTATTTAGTTCAATTCTTAGATTCAATTATTTGTCTTTATTAAATTGAATAGATTTTTGCATGAGTAGTTTCCAATTGAGTTTAAATAAGCAAAGTTTCAATCTTTATATCATGTCTTGTTCGAATTCCATTGGGAATGATAGCGTGATGATTCTCGGCTAAACCTCCATTAGAGGGGGTTAAGAAGCCTTGATGAAAGCTTGATTCCGATTATCGTAGAGTCGTCGTAATTTCCTTTCCACTCTAGAAATGATTAGTTCACCATGAGAATGGGTGTAATCGTTCACATGCTAGTTATGAATTGGTAGAAATATCATGTGTAATTAGGGATTAGGAGTAACCAGATTGTTCTGCGAAGCAGTTCAATTCGGATTACGACGATTCATCGTTAGTGGATTAAGTTGAGCTAAGGTGGAATCAATCCCCCTCTAACTCCTTATCATAGAATCAACGTAGTATTCCCATAGTTGTTTAAATAGTCGACTAGTTGCATCTTGTGGGTAGTTGCATCGTAGTCTAGTTATCATTTTGTAATTATCTCATTAGACTTAGAGTAGAGTAATTAGACTAGAAAACACAGCATACGGAAGGACTAGGAGTGGAACGAATCATCTACTCCACTATATCTCATAGGATTGAGAGTAGAAATCTTTGATAAATCTAGACTCGTATTAAGTTTTAGTTTACTTACGTTTTGAGTTTCATCTTTCATTTCGTAGGTAAATTATCTTTTATTCTTTATCAAATGGCGCCGCTGCCATCTTAGTTTCACTTTCGCATTGTTTTCATAGTATAACTCATTTTCTTAAAGTCCCATTTCACCCACCCACCCTTGTTCGATTCTAAGCTGTGGTTGTCTTTTTCAGCATTGAACTTCGTCGGACAAAAAAAAAAAAAAAAAACGGAGCCCTTGACTTCGCTTCAGGAAGCACTTCATTCAAGTTATTGGAAAGTTCGAAGCGACCCGCTTCCAAACACCGTAACTTGAACTTACAATCGAAAGCACCCACCTCGCCCCAAAGTGAGCGCATCCACGCTCTGAGCTTAATTTTGCCGGATTTCCACAGGTTTGATTCGAACTTTGATTTTTCAAGTTTTTCAGTGTTCTAACTTGTTATATACACTGAACACGCGTAAACAAGACGTTATTCATAAGCGAAGCAAGGACGCAATCAGGTATTCCTTTCTTCCACACCTCGCAACTCCTGTTAGAGGTTTTATAACACCCCGTGTTTTATTATATTATTTTTCATAATAATAATAATAATAATAATAATAATAATAATAGGTTAAACTAAATATAGATAACTATCAGATACGGATAAAAGCCCGTAGGTAAATGGATAAGTGTTGTCCTTGTTTTTCGGAGAGTTTTCTCTCGTAGAGTTTTTGAGAAAAAAAAAAAGGGAAGTTTTTGTGTTGAAAAGGAAGTTTTTCCGGTAGTCGGTTGATAGTCTCCGAGCTAAAGGTGAGTAGAGAATACCTCAATTCATTTAAACATGAAATTTCTTACTCTTACAAAGATGTTTTGGGTTTACCAACAAAGTTATCTTCGCTATCGGTTTTACCTTTCTTCGCTCATGTTAAGTTTACGTGTTTACTCCCTCAGATCTATGTAGAGGAATTGGAGAATACCTATTGTGTTCACATGATAAATTTTATATGGTTTAACCATCGCGGATCGTTGGTTCGAGATTGTAGACATTGTCGAATGAAAAATCTGCCCCAATCCTTTGAAATAAAACGTAATACATAATTTGTTTATGATTACCGTAAGTGGAACTAGATAAGTATCTATCGTTTCTGTGATTGGTATTGACGGCAATTAAGTTGGTGTCGTCGTGCGATTGACCGTCGAAGCTCTATCCGACAGGCGTTAATGGCGACACCCCGGGCGCCTTCCGAAGAATGAAATTCAAACCGGGATTTGGTTGTTTTGTGTTGGTTGTTGAGGTAGGTTTGAATGTTGGTAGTTTGTGGGGGGTTGAAGCTTTGAACATATGTTAATGGCGGTCGGATCTGTGATTGGAAAGCGATTTCAAAAACTAAGAATTTGGGGTTTCTTGAGGAATTAAAGTTTTGGGGTTTTACATCCTAACCAATTTCGGTTGGTTAGTTTTGGGTGGTGTGTTAAGGCTTTTGGGTGGCCGGAAATTTGGGTTGAAGCGCTGGAGAAGAAGAAGGGGATCGGCCATTACTCCTGATGCTTTGGTTGGGTTTCATTTGAGTTGGGCCGGACCACACCAGTTTGATCACTTTGGGCCGGTTTCTTAAATTTTTGTGGGCTTAAGTTTTGTGGGCTTAAGTTATTTTGGGGCTTAGGTTATTATGTGGGATTAAGTTATTATTTTTGACTTTGGGCTTTTGGGTTTTTGGAGTTAGATAAGTTTAGACTGTTTGACTGCTGTTGACCTTTGACCGGTTGACTGCTAACCAGTCAAACCTTTGACCAGGGTTGACTTTGACCAATTGATCCAAAAGTTGACTTTTTCCTAAATTATGATTCGGTCTATTAGGATAAGTCTAGGACTATTAGCCTGTTTGATTTAGGCTAAGACCTTTATATATACGTGTGTATGTGTATTAACTGCTATGTGATATTTCAGTTTTGTGATATGCAACATTATGACACTTAGACATCTCTATAATTAATAACGCATAAACAAATTTACCGCACTCTTTTAGAACTCTCCACGCCTCAAGTTTTGGATTTTAGCTTTATGACTGTTGATGTCATAGGTTAGGTGGGCATTTATTGAATGTGCCATAAATGGCCCGTTAGCGTTATATATGGGTATTCATTGAATGTGCCATGAATGACCCGGGTATTCATTGAATGTGCCATGAATGACCAGATTGTTTGGACTACCCTAGAGAGGAACTAAGGTATTCGCCTTGCGGGTTAGTTGTATTCTTTGAGTGTACGGGAATGTAGGGTTGGGTATTCCTTGAATGTGGCGGGAATGACCTAAGGTACATAGGTTGTGAAATATGTGTATAAGAAAAGTAATTGATTAATTAATAAGAGAAATTAAGTTGATTGTGCGAGTGTGTTAGGTTTACTTTTGAATGCCTAATATAATATCTACAAAGGTTATATAGAAGTTCTAACTTTCTTTTGCAGGAGGGTAGAACTTAATAACATTTTGTGCAGGGACGCGGTCCTACCCTTATACAGTGGCGGACATCGGTAAGTGCAATTCAATTATTTAGATATTAAAAGGAGTTATTAGAATGAGTTAATAAAATGGAAGTTAATAAAATGGAAGTTTTGCTTGGGAAGAAACTATGCCGGTTGAGATGACGGAACTACACCGCCTTCCAAGTGAGAATGTTTAGGTTATGATAGATTTAAAGTGTTAGTTGGATAAGTAAAGTTTGAAATGTTTATATCTATTTAGTTCTACTCATACCAAAAAATTCAATTTGTCAACCCATGTTTGCTTTGTTTTGGCAACGTGGGTGTGTTCTTGGGAACATAGGTGGAAGGCAAATGGAACCGCCGGCGTTTGATTTGGATTCTTGCCTGGAGCAGTCCGTTAGTTTTCTTTTAGGTCTGATTCTTATTGGAAGGATGTAATAACGTAGTTTACATTTTAGTATGACATGAGAATACGATGTTGAGGACCTGTTATTCTTAGAATATTATATTGATGTTTTTTTATGGAAGATAGACTTGTATAAAGTAATAAAGAGAATTTTAGAGATTGAATTTGTGGTTAAGATTGTTTATGATGTGGGTTTTAGGTTTTGATTTGTGTTGTATCCACCCCGTCATAGCCTGGGTTTTTAGACAATTGAACCAAGTGATGTTTGAGATATTTATATTTCAAATATTCATTTTTTTAATTGTTTAGAAATTGGGCTGTGACATTTTGGTATCGAGCTTAGGTTAGCCTAGATAGTGAAGGTCTAGGTGATCCTCGGAATGTGGTGATTGGGTGTGTTTGAGTTTAAGATGTTTGGAGTACTAATAGAAGTCCGTTTTGTTTTAAGGTGATGGCTGGAGATGACAACGACGCATCGGGTAATCTTGGAAGTAATACCATATCTGGCGATTTGGGATCAATATTAACTTTCGGTTGGTGCAAACTATTCGGAGGGTCAACATGCTAATCTAGGAGATCCTTTTGTTAGGAGAAACAAGGATTTTGTTACTTTAGGAGGCCAGAAGTTCAAGGGAGAGAAAGGGACCATTGATGCTGAGAAATGGGTTACTATGTGTGAGTCCGTGTTTGCTAAGATGCAACTCACTGAGGTGCAGAAGCAAGAATTGGCTTCTCACCAGTTGGAGGGGTCAGCTTTATTTTGGTGGAGGTCTATCAAGGATAATGTGGATGTGGAAACTATGACTTGGAAGGATTTCCAGGTAAGATTTGAGGGAAGGTTTGTTCCTAATGCTGTTAAGGAGCAATTAACTGAGGAATTCTTTCATCTGACCCAAGGAGGGAAAAGCATTCTGAGTCACGTGACTAAGTTCAATGAACTATCGAGGTATGCTCCTTATCTAGTGGATACCCAAGTAAAGAAGAACCAGAAGTTCATCCGTGGACTAGAGCCATATCTATCGAGTTATTTGATACCCTTTGATTCGAAAACTTTTCGATCGCGTGTTAGATTTGGCATTAAGATATGAACAATTGGATAATAACCGAGATGAGAAGATTAAAGAGAATGCCCCAAAACAAGCCACTTACACCTTATTTCTACTCAGCCACGCCAAGGGCGAGAAAAAGTCGAAGATCACCCATATAATAGGCAAACCAATAAGCATGTGAATAAGGGCGAGTGCTTCAGCTAAAGAGATTTGATGGTAATTGTTTGAACTAGGGGGAGGTTGGACATACTATTCAAGATGTTCTAAACCCAATGAACTAGTAGGCAAGTGTTATAAAATGTGGACCACCGGGACACTATGCTAAGAACCTGACCGGTTAATGTTAGGTATGTTTGAATTTGTTGTTTGCTAGTTTCCTTTATTGGTACTTAGCATGTAAGAATTTATCGTATGATTATAAAAATAAAATGTTGGTTGTTTTAATTGTTAGCTCTTATGAAATTTATAATTGAAATTGTTCAAATGTTATAGTGTTGTTTTCCTAACGGAGTTTTCTATTTTAAATAAGTATTGGCTAAAGAAGAAATTGTTATTTTAAAATTTCATATTTGAGTAATTTGGAATTTACCCAAGGAATAAGAAAACCCTTTTTGATAAAGGTTGGATTTGAAAGTTTTATATATTGTCCAAGTTATGTATATCGTTGGTGTGTGATCCAATATACATAACATCTCTCTCAGATGCATCGTTGGAGTTGATCCAGTGTATACATGTACACCGTTGGAGTGTGATCCAGTGTGCATACCACACATTGTTGGTGTTTGATCCTATGTGATGGTAGAGAGTTAGTATGCATCGTTGGTGTGCGAACCAGTGTATACTTGCATATCGTTGGTGTGTGAGCCAGTGTGTATGCATCACATTGTAGGTGTTTGATCCTATGTGATAGTGGACATAGTATAGGTCGTTGATGATATGAATCAGACTATACGTTTTTCGAACATGTGGTGTTTGTGAGACCCTGAGAGAAAGGTTAAATTTTTTTTTTTTTACAAGATGGTGGAGGGAATTTGTGAGTTTTTTTAAGTGAAAAGATTTGACTGGGAAGATTGTTGGGAAATGAAATTATTAAATGTATATTAAAGGTGGAACGCTTGGACTAGTTGGGAAATACTAAGAGAGGAACTGATTGCCTCGGTGTGAGAGGAACTACCTTGCCTTCTTAGTATGATTTAACTCGAAGAATATGAGTTTTGATAAATTGAGAAATAATGAGTTTACTTAAGTGTTGACAATTGAAGAAACTAATTACGTTTATTCTTTTAAGTTGCATATGCTAGCGTAAACCCGTATTTTTGGGTTCAATACGTATATAGACACACTTTCAAAGTATGTGAGTTGAATATTAGTATGCCTATCTATATGATATTGTATATGTGTATTCCTTTTAAGGTGTGTATACTTGCGTATACACGTATGTCTCTTTTTATTGGTTGACGTACTGTTTGTTTGGTTAATCTACACTCTACCTTGAATCTCGGGACGAGATCCTTTTAAGGTGTGTATATTATAACACCCCGTGTTTTCTTATATTATTTTTCCTAATAATAATAATAATAATAATAATAATAATAATAATAATAATAGGTTAAACTAAATATAGATAACTATCAGATACGGATAAAAGCCCGTAGGTAAATGGATAAGTGTTGTCCTTGTTTTTCGGAGAGTTTTCTCTCGTAGAGTTTTTGAGAAAAAAAAAAAGGGAAGTTTTACTGACAGCAGAAAAGGAAGTTTTTCTGGTAGCTGGTTGATAGTCGGAGCGCGCTAAAGGTGAGTAGAGAATACCTCAATTCATTTAAACATGAAATTTCTTACTCTTCTGAAGATGTTTTGGGTTTACCAACAAAGTTATCTTGCTATCGGTTTTACGCTTTCTTGCTCATGTTAAGTTTCGTGTTTACTCCTCCTCAGATCTATGTAGAGGAATTGGAGAATACCTAATGTGTTCACATGATAAATTTTATATGGTTTAACCATCGTGATCGTTGGTTCGAGATTGTCGACAGAAAAATCTGCCCCAATCCTTTGAAATAAAACGAATACATAATTTGTTTATGATTACCGTAAGTGGAACTAGATAAGTATCTATCGCGTTTCTTTGATTGGTATTGACGGCAATTTGTTCGTGGTCGCGCGATTGACTTGTCGGCTCATCCTGAGACGTTAATGGCAAAGACACCCGCACGCCTTCCAAGAATGAAATTCAAACCGGGATTTGGTTGTTTTTGTGTTGGTTGTTGAGGTAGGTTTGAATGTTGGTAGTTTGTGGGGGTTGAAGCTTTGAACATATGTTAATGGCGGTCGGATCCGTGATTGGAAAGCGATTTCAAAACTAAGAATTTGGGGTTTCTTGAGGAATTAAAGTTTTGGGGTTTTACATCCCAACCAATTTCGGTTGGTTAGTTTTGGGTGGTGTGTGAAGGCTTTTGGGTGGCCGGAAATTTGGGTTGAAGCCACCGGAGAAGAAAAGGATTGGCCATTACTCCCCGATGCTTTGGTTGGGTTTCATTTGAGTTGGGCGGACCACACCGGTTTGATCACTTTGGGCTTTTGGGTTTTGGAGTTAGATAAGTTTAGACTGTTTGACTCATTGTTGACCTTTGACCTTTGATCACGACTACCAAACCTTTGACCGTGGTTGACTTTGACCAACTTGATCCAAAAGTTGACTTTTCCCTAAATTATGATTCGGTCTATTAGGATAAGTCTAGGACTATTAGCCCGCTTTGATTTAGGCTAAGACCTTTATATATATCGTGTGTATGTGTATTAACCGCTATGTGATATTTCGGTTTGTGATATGCAACGTTATGACACTTAGACATCTCTATAATTAATAACGATAAACAAATTTACCGCGACTCTTTTAGAACTCTCCACCTCAAGTTTTGGATTTTAGCTTTATGACCGCTGATGTCATGGGTTAGGTGGGCATTTATTGAATGTGCCATAAATGGCCCGTTAAGCGTTATATATGGGTATTCATTGAATGTGCCATGAATGACCGGATTGTTTGGACTACCCTAGAGAGGAACTAAGGTATTCGCCTTGGTTAGTTAGTTGTATTCTTTGAGTGTACGGAATGTAGGGTTGGGTATTCCTTGAATGTGGCGAATGACCTAAGGTACATAGGTTGTGAAATATGTGTATAAGAAAAGTAATTGATTAATTAATAAGAGAAATTAAGTTGATTGTGCGAGTGTGTTGGGTTTACTTTTGAATGCCTAATATAATATCTACAAAGGTTATATAGAAGTTCTAACTTTCTTTTATAGGAGGGTAGAACTTAATAACATTTTGTCTTGAGAGACCGTCCTACCCTTATCGATGGCGGACATCGGTAAGTGCAATTCAATTATTTAGATATTAAAAGGAGTTATTAGAATGAGTTAATAAAATGGAAGTTTTGCTTGGGAAGAAACTATGCCGGTTGAGATGACGGAACTACCTGTCTTCCAAGCTGAGAATGTTTAGGTTATGATAGATTTAAAGTGTTAGTTGGATAAGTAAAGCTTGAAATGTTTATATCTATTTAGTCTACTCATACCAGCAAATTCAATTTGCTGACCCATGTTTGCTTTGTTTTGGCAACGTGGGTGTGTTCTTGGGAACATAGGTGGAAGGCAGTGGAACCGCGGCGTTTGATTTGGATTCTTGCCTGGAGCAGTCCGTTAGTTTTCTTTTAGGTCTGATTCTTATTGGAAGGATGTAATAACGTAGTTTACATTTTAGTATGACATGAGAATACGATGTTGAGGACCTGTTATTCTTAGAATATTATATTGATGTTTTTTTATGGAAGATAGACTTGTATAAAGTAATAAAGAGAATTTTTAGAGATTGAATTTGTGGTTAAGATTGTTTATGATGTGGGTTTTAGGTTTTGATTTGTGTTGTATCCACCCCCGGCATAGCCCGGTTTTAGACAATTGAACCAAGTGATGTTTGAGATATTTATATTTCAAATATTCATTTTTTTAATTGTTTAGAAATTCGGGTCGCGACATTTTGGTATTGAGCTTAGGTTAGCCTAGATAGTGAAGGTCTAGGTGATCCTCGAATGTGGTGATTGGGTGTGTTTGAGTTTAAGATGTTTGGAGTACTAATAGAAGTCCGTTTGTTTTAAGGTGATGGTCGGAGATGACAACGACGCGCATCGGGTAATCGAAGTAATACCATATCTGCGCGATTTGGGATCAATATTAACTTTCGGTTGGGTGCAAACTATTCGGAGGGGTCAACATGCTAATCTAGGAGATCCTTTTGTTAGGAGAAACAAGGATTTTGTTACTTTAGGAGGCCGAAGTTCAAGGGAGAGAAAGGGCCATTGATCTTTGAGAAATGGGTTACTATGTGTGAGTCCGTGTTTGCTAAGATGCAACTCATTTGAGGTGCGAAGCAAGAATTGGCTTCTCACCAGTTGGAGGGGTCAGCTTTATTTTGGTGGAGGTCTATCAAGGATAATGTGGATGTGGAAACTATGACTTGGAAGGATTTCGAGGTAAGATTTGAGGGAAGGTTTGTTCCTAATCTGTTAAGGAGCAATTAACTGAGGAATTCTTTCATCTGACCCAAGGAGGGAAAACTGCTTTACGAGAACGGGACTAAGTTCAATGAACTATCGAGGTATGCTCCTTATCTAGTGGATACCCAAGTAAAGAAGAACCGAAGTTCATCCGTGGACTAGAGCCATATCTATCGAAGTTATTTGATACCCTTTGATTCAAACTTTCGATCGCGTTTAGATTTGGCATTAAGATATGAACAATTGGATAATAACCGGAGATGAGAAGATTAAAGAGAATGCCCCAAAACAAGCCAGACTTACACCTTATTTCTACTCACCACGCCAAGGGCGCAGAAAAAAAGTCAAAGATCACCCATATAATAGGCAAACCAATAAGCATGTGAATAAGGACGCGAGTGCTTAAAAGAGATTTGATGGTAATTGTTTGAACTAGCGGGAGGTTGGACATACTATTCGAAGATGTTCTAAACCCAATGAACTAGTAGGCAAGTGTTATAAATGTGGACAGCTGGGACACTATGCTAAGAACTGCACTGGTTAATGTTAGGTATGTTTGAATTTGTTGTTTGCTAGTTTCCTTTATTGGTACTTAGCATGTAAGAATTTATCGTATGATTATAAAAATAAAATGTTGGTTGTTTTAATTGTTAGCTCTTATGAAATTTATAATTGAAATTGTTCAGCATGTTATAGTGTTGTTTTCCTAACGGAGTTTTCTATTTTTAAATAAGTATTGGCTAAAGAAGAAATTGTTATTTTAAAATTTCATATTTGAGTAATTTGGAATTTACCCAAGGAATAAGGAAAACCCTTTTGATAAAGGTTGGATTTGAAAGTTTTTATATATTGTCCAAGTTATGTATATCGTTGGTGTGTGATCCAATATACATAACATCTCTCTGTATGCATCGTTGGAGTTGATCCAGTGTATACATGTACACCGTTGGAGTGTGATCCAGTGTGCATACCACACATTGTTGGTGTTTGATCCTATGTGATGGTAGAGAGTTAGTATGCATCGTTGGTGTGCGAACCAGTGTATACTTGCATATCGTTGGTGTGTGAGCTGTGTGTATGCATCACATTGTAGGTGTTTGATCCTATGTGATAGTGGACATAGTATAGGTCGTTGATGATATGAATCGGACTATCGTTTTTCAACATGTGGTGTTTGTGAGACCACGAGAGAAAGGTTAAATTTTTTTTTTTTTTACACCAAGATGGTGGAGGGAATTTGTGAGTTTTTTTAGTGAAAAGATTTGACTGGGAAGATTGTTGGGAAATGAAATTATTAAATGTATATTAAAGGTGGAACGCTTGGACTAGTTGGGAAATACTAAGAGAGGAACCGATTGCCTCGGTGTGAATGGAACTACCTTGCCTTCTTAGTATGATTTAACTTTCGAAGAATATGAGTTTTGATAAATTGAGAAATAATGAGTTTACTTAAGTGTTGACAATTGAAGAAACTAATTACGTTTATTCTTTTAAGTTGCATATGCTAAGCGTAAACCCGTATTTTTGGGTTCAATACATTATATAGACACACTTTCAAAGTATGTGAGTTGAATATTAGTATGCCTATCTATATGATATTGTATATGTGTATTCCTTTTTAAGGTGTGTATACTTTTTATTATACACGTATGTCTCTTTTATTGGTTGACGTACTGTTTGTTTGGTTAATCTACACTCTACCTTGAATCTCGGGACGAGATCCTTTTAAGGTGTGTATATTATAACACCCCGTGTTTTATTATATTATTTTTCCTAATAATAATAATAATAATAATAATAATAATAATAATAATAATAGGTTAAACTAAATATAGATAACTATCAGATACGGATAAAAGCCCGTAGGTAAATGGATAAGTGTTGTCCTTGTTTTTCGGAGAGTTTTCTCTCGTAGAGTTTTTGAGAAAAAAAAAATGGAAGTTTTACTGACAGCAGAAAAGGAAGTTTTTCTGGTAGCTGGTTGATAGTCGGAGCGCGCTAAAGGTGAGTAGAGAATACCTCAATTCATTTAAACATGAAATTTCTTACTCTTACAGCATGTTTTGGGTTTACCAACAAAGTTATATTGCTATCGGTTTTACGCTTTCTTGCTCATGTTAAGTTTCTGTGTTTACTCCCTCTGTATCTATGTAGAGGAATTGGAGAATACCTAATGTGTTCACATGATAAATTTTATATGGTTTAACTACTGTGATCGTTGGTTCGAGATTGTCGACAGAAAATCTGCCCCAATCCTTTGAAATAAAACGAATACATAATTTGTTTATGATTACTGTAAGTGGAACTAGATAAGTATCTATGCGTTTCTTTGATTGGTATTGACGGCAATTTGTTCGTGTCGTGCGATTGGACTGTCGAAGCTCTGTCACAGACGTTAATGGCAGCACACCCAGACGTCTTCCAGTAATGAAATTCAAACTGGGATTTGGTTGTTTTTGTGTTGGTTGTTGAGGTAGGTTTGAATGTTGGTAGTTTGTGGGGGGTTGAAGCTTTGAACATATGTTAATGGCGGTCGGATCTGTGATTGGAAAGCGATTTCAAAAACTAAGAATTTGGGGTTTCTTGAGGAATTAAAGTTTTGGGGTTTTACATCCTAACCAATTTCGGTTGGTTAGTTTTGGGTGGTGTGTGAAGGCTTTTGGGTGGCCGGAAATTTGGGTTGAAGCGCTGGAGAAGAAGAAGGGGATTGGCCATTACTCCTGATGCTTTGGTTGGGTTTCATTTGAGTTGGGCCGGACCACACCAGTTTGATCACTTTGGGCTTTTGGGTTTTTGGAGTTAGATAAGTTTAGACTGTTTGACTGCTGTTGACCTTTGACCGGTTGATCGGCCAATCAAACCTTTGACCAGGGTTGACTTTGACCAGTTGATCCAAAAGTTGACTTTTTCCTAAATTATGATTCGGTCTATTAGGATAAGTCTAGGACTATTAGCCTGTTTGATTTAGGCTAAGACCTTTATATATACGTGTGTATGTGTATTAACTGCTATGTGATATTTCAGTTTTGTGATATGCAACGTTATGACACTTAGACATCTCTATAATTAATAACGCATAAACAAATTTACCGCACTCTTTTAGAACTCTCCACTCCTCAAGTTTTGGATTTTAGCTTTATGACTGTTGATGTCATGGGTTAGGTGGGCATTTATTGAATGTGCCATAAATGGCCCGTTAGCGTTATATATGGGTATTCATTGAATGTGCCATGAATGACCGTTGTTTGGACTACCCAGAGAGGAACTAAGGTATTAAGCCTTGCTGGGTTAGTTGTATTCTTTGAGTGTACCGGAAATGTAGGGTTGGGTATTCCTTGAATGTGGCGGGAATGACCTAAGGTACATAGGTTGTGAAATATGTGTATAAGAAAAGTAATTGATTAATTAATAAGAGAAATTAAGTTGATTGTCTTGAGTGTGTTGGGTTTACTTTTGAATGCCTAATATAATATCTACAAAGGTTATATAGAAGTTCTAACTTTCTTTTACAGGAGGGTAGAACTTAATAACATTTTGTGCAGAGACGCGGTCCTACCCTTATACAGTGGCGGACATCGGTAAGTGCAATTCAATTATTTAGATATTAAAAGGAGTTATTAGAATGAGTTAATAAAATGGAAGTTTTGCTTGGGAAGAAACTATGCGGTTGAGATGACGGAACTACCCTGTCTTCCAAGCTGAGAATGTTTAGGTTATGATAGATTTAAAGTGTTAGTTGGATAAGTAAAGCTTGAAATGTTTATATCTATTTAGTCTACTCATACCAGCAAATTCAATTTGCTGACCCATGTTTGCTTTGTTTTGGCAACGTGGGTGTGTTCTTGGGAACATAGGTGGAAGGCAGTGGAACCGCGGCGTTTGATTTGGATTCTTGCCTGGAGCAGTCCGTTAGTTTTCTTTTAGGTCTGATTCTTATTGGAAGGATGTAATAACGTAGTTTACATTTTAGTATGACATGAGAATACGATGTTGAGGACCTGTTATTCTTAGAATATTATATTGATGTTTTTTTATGGAAGATAGACTTGTATAAAGTAATAAAGAGAATTTTTAGAGATTGAATTTGTGGTTAAGATTGTTTATGATGTGGGTTTTAGGTTTTGATTTGTGTTGTATCCACCCCGTCATAGCCTGGGTTTTTAGACAATTGAACCAAGTGATGTTTGAGATATTTATATTTCAAATATTCATTTTTTTTAATTGTTTAGAAATTCGGGCTGTGACATTTTGGTATTGGAGCTTAGGTTAGCCTAGATAGTGAAGGTCTAGGTGATCCTCGGAATGTGGTGATTGGGTGTGTTTGAGTTTAAGATGTTTGGAGTACTAATAGAAGTCCGTTTTGTTTTAAGGTGATGGCTGGAGATGACAACGACGCAAGCATCGGTAATGGAAGTAATACCATATCTGGCTGATTTGGGATCAATATTAACTTCGGTTGGTGCAAACTATTCGAGAGGGTCAACATGCTAATCTAGGAGATCCTTTTGTTAGGAGAAACAAGGATTTTGTTACTTTAGGAGGCCGAAGTTCAAAGGGAGAGAAAGGGGCCATTGATCTTTGAGAAATGGGTTACTATGTGTGAGTCCGTGTTTGCTAAGATGCAACTCAATCGAGGTCGCGAAGCAAGAATTGGCTTCTCACCAGTTGGAGGGGTCACTTTATTTTGGTGGAGGTCTATCAAGGATAATGTGGATGTGGAAACTATGACTTGGAAGGATTTCCAGGTAAGATTTGAGGGAAGGTTTGTTCCTAATCTTTGTTAAGGAGCAATTAACCGAGGAATTCTTTCATCCGACCCAAGGAGGGAAAACTGTTACTTTGATGCACGCGACTAAGTTCAATGAACTATCGAGGTATGCTCCTTATCTAGTGGATACCCAAGTAAAGAAGAACCGTAAGTTCATCCGTGGACTAGAGCCATATCTATCGAAGTTATTTGATACCCTTTGATTCAAACTTTCGATCGCGTGTTAGATTTGGCATTAAGATATGAACAATTGGATAATAACCCGAGAGATGAGAAGATTAAAGAGAATGCCCCAAAACAAGCCAGCTTTACACCTTATTTCTACTCACCACGCCAAGGGCGAGAAAAGTCGAAGATCACCCATATAATAGGCAAACCAATAAGCATGTGAATAAGGGCGAAAGTGCTTCGCTAAAGAGATTTGATGGTAATTGTTTGAACTGCGGGGAGGTTGGACATACTATTCGAAGATGTTCTAAACCCAATGAACTAGTAGGCAAGTGTTATAAATGTGGACAGCTGGGACACTATGCTAAGAACTCTGACCGGGTTAATGTTAGGTATGTTTGAATTTGTTGTTTGCTAGTTTCCTTTATTGGTACTTAGCATGTAAGAATTTATCGTATGATTATAAAAATAAAATGTTGGTTGTTTTAATTGTTAGCTCTTATGAAATTTATAATTGAAATTGTTCAAAGATGTTATAGTGTTGTTTTCCTAACGGAGTTTTCTATTTTTAAATAAGTATTGGCTAAAAGAAGAAATTGTTATTTTAAAATTTCATATTTGAGTAATTTGGAATTTACCCAAGGAATAAGGAAAACCCTTTTGATAAAGGTTGGATTTGAAAGTTTTTATATATTGTCCAAGTTATGTATATCGTTGGTGTGTGATCCAATATACATAACATCTCTCTGTATGCATCGTTGGAGTTGATCCAGTGTATACATGTACACCGTTGGAGTGTGATCCAGTGTGCATACCACACATTGTTGGTGTTTGATCCTATGTGATGGTAGAGAGTTAGTATGCATCGTTGGTGTGCGAACCAGTGTATACTTGCATATCGTTGGTGTGTGAGCCAGTGTGTATGCATCACATTGTAGGTGTTTGATCCTATGTGATAGTGGACATAGTATAGGTCGTTGATGATATGAATCAGACTATACGTTTTTCGAACATGTGGTGTTTGTGAGACCCTGAGAGAAAGGTTAAATTTTTTTTTTACACCAAGATGGTGGAGGGAATTTGTGAGTTTTTTTAAGTGAAAAGATTTGACTGGGAAGATTGTTGGGAAATGAAATTATTAAATGTATATTAAAGGTGGAACGCTTGGACTAGTTGGGAAATACTAAGAGAGGAACTGATTGCCTCGGTGTGAGAGGAACTACCTTGCCTTCTTAGTATGATTTAACTCGAAGAATATGAGTTTTGATAAATTGAGAAATAATGAGTTTACTTAAGTGTTGACAATTGAAGAAACTAATTACGTTTATTCTTTTAAGTTGCATATGCTAGCGTAAACCCGTATTTTTGGGTTCAATACGTATATAGACACACTTTCAAAGTATGTGAGTTGAATATTAGTATGCCTATCTATATGATATTGTATATGTGTATTCCTTTTAAGGTGTGTATACTTGCGTATACGCGTATGTCTCTTTTTATTGGTTGACGTCTTCGTTTGTTTGGTTAATCTACACTCTACCTTGAATCTCGGGACGAGATCCTTTTAAGGTGTGTATATTATAACACCCCGTGTTTTCTTATATTATTTTTCCTAATAATAATAATAATAATAATAATAATAATAATAATAATAATAGGTTAAACTAAATATAGATAACTATCAGATACGGATAAAAGCCCGTAGGTAAATGGATAAGTGTTGTCCTTGTTTTTCGGAGAGTTTTCTCTCGTAGAGTTTTTGAGAAAAAAAAAATGGAAGTTTTACTGACAGCAGAAAAGGAAGTTTTTCTGGTAGCTGGTTGATAGTCGGAGCGCGCTAAAGGTGAGTAGAGAATACCTCAATTCATTTAAACATGAAATTTCTTACTCTTACAGCATGTTTTGGGTTTACCAACAAAGTTATCTTCGCTATCGGTTTTCTGCTTTCTTGCTCATGTTAAGTTTTACGTGTTTACTCCCTCTCAGATCTATGTAGAGGAATTGGAGAATACCTAATGTGTTCACATGATAAATTTTATATGGTTTAACCATCTGTGATCGTTGGTTCGAGATTGTCGACAAAAATCTGCCCCAATCCTTTGAAATAAAACGAATACATAATTTGTTTATGATTCTTGTAAGTGGAACTAGATAAGTATCTATCGTTTCTTTGATTGGTATTGGCGGCAATTTGTTAGTAATCGTCGATGCGATTGACCGTCGAAGCTCATCCACCGAGGCGTTAATGGCGACACCCAGGGCGTCTTCCAGTAATGAAATTCAAACTGGGATTTGGTTGTTTTTGTGTTGGTTGTTGAGGTAGGTTTGAATGTTGGTAGTTTGTGGGGGGTTGAAGCTTTGAACATATGTTAATGGCGGTCGGATCTGTGATTGGAAAGCGATTTCAAAAACTAAGAATTTGGGGTTTCTTGAGGAATTAAAGTTTTGGGGTTTTACATCCTAACCAATTTCGGTTGGTTAGTTTTGGGTGGTGTGTGAAGGCTTTTGGGTGGCGGAAATTTGGGTTGAAGCACCGAGAAGAAGAAGGGGATTGGCCATTACTCCTGATGCTTTGGTTGGGTTTCATTTGAGTTGGGCCGGACCACACCAGTTTGATCACTTTGGGCTTTTGGGTTTTTGGAGTTAGATAAGTTTAGACTGTTTGACTCCTGTTGACCTTTGACCGGTTGACTGCTGACCAGTCAAACCTTTGACCAGGGTTGACTTTGACCAGTTGATCCAAAAGTTGACTTTTTCCTAAATTATGATTCGGTCTATTAGGATAAGTCTAGGACTATTAGCCTGTTTGATTTAGGCTAAGACCTTTATATATACGTGTGTATGTGTATTAACTGCTATGTGATATTTCAGTTTTGTGATATGCAACGTTATGACACTTAGACATCTCTATAATTAATAACGCATAAACAAATTTACCGCACTCTTTTAGAACTCTCCACGCCTCAAGTTTTGGATTTTAGCTTTATGACTGTTGATGTCATGGGTTAGGTGGGCATTTATTGAATGTGCCATAAATGGCCCGTTAGCGTTATATATGGGTATTCATTGAATGTGCCATGAATGACCAGATTGTTTGGACTACCCTAGAGAGGAACTAAGGTATTCGCCTTGCGGGTTAGTTGTATTCTTTGAGTGTACGGGAATGTAGGGTTGGGTATTCCTTGAATGTGGCGGGAATGACCTAAGGTACATAGGTTGTGAAATATGTGTATAAGAAAAGTAATTGATTAATTAATAAGAGAAATTAAGTTGATTGTGCGAGTGTGTTGGGTTTACTTTTGAATGCCTAATATAATATCTACAAAGGTTATATAGAAGTTCTAACTTTCTTTTACAGGAGGGTAGAACTTAATAACATTTTGTGCAGAGACGCGGTCCTACCCTTATACAGTGGCGGACATCGGTAAGTGCAATTCAATTATTTAGATATTAAAAGGAGTTATTAGAATGAGTTAATAAAATGGAAGTTTTGCTTGGGAAGAAACTATGCGGTTGAGATGACGGAACTACACATCCTTCCAAGCCGAGAATGTTTAGGTTATGATAGATTTAAAGTGTTAGTTGGATAAGTAAAGCTTGAAATGTTTATATCTATTTAGTCTACTCATACCAAAAAATTCAATTTGTCACCCATGTTTGCTTTGTTTTGGCAACGTGGGTGTGTTCTTGGGAACATAGGTGGAAGCGCAAAGTGGAACCGGGCGTTTGATTTGGATTCTTGCCCGGAGCAATCCGTTAGTTTTCTTTTAGGTCCGATTCTTATTGGAAGGATGTAATAACGTAGTTTACATTTTAGTATGACATGAGAATACGATGTTGAGGACCTGTTATTCTTAGAATATTATATTGATGTTTTTTTATGGAAGATAGACTTGTATAAAGTAATAAAGAGAATTTTTAGAGATTGAATTTGTGGTTAAGATTGTTTATGATGTGGGTTTTAGGTTTTGATTTGTGTTGTATCCACCCCGTCATAGCCTGGGTTTTTAGACAATTGAACCAAGTGATGTTTGAGATATTTATATTTCAAATATTCATTTTTTTTAATTGTTTAGAAATTCGGGCTGTGACATTTTGGTATTGGAGCTTAGGTTAGCCTAGATAGTGAAGGTCTAGGTGATCCTCGGAATGTGGTGATTGGGTGTGTTTGAGTTTAAGATGTTTGGAGTACTAATAGAAGTCCGTTTTGTTTTAAGGTGATGGCTGGAGATGACAACGACGTTACTGGTACTGGAAGTAATACCATATCTGCTGATTTGGGATCAATATTAACTCAGTTGGTGCAAACTATTCAGAGGGGTCAACATGCTAATCTAGGAGATCCTTTTGTTAGGAGAAACAAGGATTTTGTTACTTTAGGAGGCCAGAAGTTCAAGGGAGAGAAAGGGGCCATTGATGCTGAGAAATGGGTTACTATGTGTGAGTCCGTGTTTGCTAAGATGCAACTCACTGAGGTGCAGAAGCAAGAATTGGCTTCTCACCAGTTGGAGGGGTCAGCTTTATTTTGGTGGAGGTCTATCAAGGATAATGTGGATGTGGAAACTATGACTTGGAAGGATTTCCAGGTAAGATTTGAGGGAAGGTTTGTTCCTAATGCTGTTAAGGAGCAATTAACTGAGGAATTCTTTCATCTGACCCAAGGAGGGAAAACTGTTACGGAGTACGTGACTAAGTTCAATGAACTATCGAGGTATGCTCCTTATCTAGTGGATACCCAAGTAAAGAAGAACCAGAAGTTCATCCGTGGACTAGAGCCATATCTATCGAAGTTATTTGATACCCTTTGATTCAAAACTTTCGATCGCGTGTTAGATTTGGCATTAAGATATGAACAATTGGATAATAAACCCGAGAGATGAGAAGATTAAAGAGAATGCCCCAAAACAAGCCAGACTTTACACCTTATTTCTACTCACCACGTCAAGGGCGAGAAAAAGTCAACATCACCCATATAATAGGCAAACCAATAAGCATGTGAATAAGGACGCGAGTGCTTCGCTAAAGAGATTTGATGGTAATTGTTTGAACTGCGGGGAGGTTGGACATACTATTCGAAGATGTTCTAAACCCAATGAACTAGTAGGCAAGTGTTATAAATGTGGACAGCTGGGACACTATGCTAAGAACTGCACTGGTTAATGTTAGGTATGTTTGAATTTGTTGTTTGCTAGTTTCCTTTATTGGTACTTAGCATGTAAGAATTTATCGTATGATTATAAAAATAAAATGTTGGTTGTTTTAATTGTTAGCTCTTATGAAATTTATAATTGAAATTGTTCAGCATGTTATAGTGTTGTTTTCCTAACGGAGTTTTCTATTTTTAAATAAGTATTGGCTAAAGAAGAAATTGTTATTTTAAAATTTCATATTTGAGTAATTTGGAATTTACCCAAGGAATAAGGAAAACCCTTTTGATAAAGGTTGGATTTGAAAGTTTTATATATTGTCCAAGTTATGTATATAGTTGGTGTGTGATCCAATATACATAACATCTCTCTGTATGCATCGTTGGAGTTGATCCGGTGTATACATGTACACCGTTGGAGTGTGATCCAAAGTGTGCATACCACACATTGTTGGTGTTTGATCCTATGTGATGGTAGAGAGTTAGTATGCATCGTTGGTGTCTTGAACCCAGTGTATACTTGCATATCGTTGGTGTGTGAGCCAGTGTGTATGCATCACATTGTAGGTGTTTGATCCTATGTGATAGTGGACATAGTATAGGTCGTTGATGATATGAATCGGACTATCGTTTTTGAACATGTGGTGTTTGTGAGACCACGAGAGAAAGGTTAATTTTTTTTTTACACCAAGATGGTGGAGGGAATTTGTGAGTTTTTTAAGTGAAAAGATTTGACCGGGAAGATTGTTGGGAAATGAAATTATTAAATGTATATTAAAGGTGGAACAGCTTGGACTAGTTGGGAAAATACTAAGAGAGGAACCGATTGCCTCGGTGTGAGAGGAACTACCTTGCCTTCTTAGTATGATTTAACTTCGAAGAATATGAGTTTTGATAAATTGAGAAATAATGAGTTTACTTAAGTGTTGACAATTGAAGAAACTAATTACGTTTATTCTTTTTAAGTTGCATATGCTAGCGTAAAACCCGTATTTTTGGGTTCAATACATATATGGACACACTTTCAAAGTATGTGAGTTGAATATTAGTATGCCTATCTATATGATATTGTATATGTGTATTCCTTTTAAGGTGTGTATACTTTATGTATACACGTATGTCTCTTTTTATTGGTTGGACGTCTTTGTTTGTTTGGTTAATCTACACTCTACCTTGAATCTCGGGGCCGAGATCCTTTTAAGGTGTGTATATTATAACACCCGTGTTTTATTATATTATTTTTCCTAATAATAATAATAATAATAATAATAATAATAATAATAATAATAGGTTAAACTAAATATAGATAACTATCGATCACGGATAAAAGCCCGTAGGGTAAATGGATAAGTGTTGTCCTTGTTTTTTCGGAGAGTTTTCTCTCGTAGAGTTTTGAGAAAAAAAAAAAAAGGAAGTTTTAATCGACAAAGAGAAAAGGAAGTTTTTCCGGTAGGCGGTTGATAGTCGAGGCTAGCTAAAGGTGAGTAGAGAATACCTCAATTCATTTAAACATGAAATTTCTTACTCTTACAAAGATTTTTGGGTTTACCAACAAAGTTATCTTGCTATCGGTTTTACGCTTTACTGCTCATGTTAAGTTTTACGTGTTTACTCCCTCCTATCTATGTAGAGGAATTGGAGAATACCTAATGTGTTCACATGATAAATTTTATATGGTTTAACCATCGCGGATCGTTGGTTCGAGATTGTCGACGAGAAAATCTGCCCCAATCCTTTGAAATAAAAAAGCGAATACATAATTTGTTTATGATTCTTGTAAGTGGAACTAGATAAGTATCTATCGTTTCTTTGATTGGTATTGACGGCAATTTGTTAGGTAATCGTGCGATTGAATTTGTCGAAGCTCATCCACGACGTTAATGGCAAAGACACCCGGGCGCCTTCCATAATGAAATTCAAACTGGGATTTGGTTGTTTTTGTGTTGGTTGTTGAGGTAGGTTTGAATGTTGGTAGTTTGTGGGGGGTTGAAGCTTTGAACATATGTTAATGGCGGTCGGATCTGTGATTGGAAAGCGATTTCAAAAACTAAGAATTTGGGGTTTCTTGAGGAATTAAAGTTTTGGGGTTTTACATCCTAACCAATTTCGGTTGGTTAGTTTTGGGTGGTGTGTGAAGGCTTTTGGGTGGCCGGAAATTTGGGTTGAAGCGCTGGAGAAGAAGAAGGGGATTGGCCATTACTCCTGATGCTTTGGTTGGGTTTCATTTGAGTTGGGCCGGACCACACCAGTTTGATCACTTTGGGCTTTTGGGTTTTTGGAGTTAGATAAGTTTAGACTGTTTGACTGCTGTTGACCTTTGACCGGTTGACTGCTGACCAGTCAAACCTTTGACCAGGGTTGACTTTGACCAGTTGATCCAAAAGTTGACTTTTTCCTAAATTATGATTCGGTCTATTAGGATAAGTCTAGGACTATTAGCCTGTTTGATTTAGGCTAAGACCTTTATATATACGTGTGTATGTGTATTAACTGCTATGTGATATTTCAGTTTTGTGATATGCAACGTTATGACACTTAGACATCTCTATAATTAATAACGATAAACAAATTTACCGCTCTTTTAGAACTCTCCACCTCAAGTTTTGGATTTTAGCTTTATGACTGTTGATGTCATGGGTTAGGTGGGCATTTATTGAATGTGCCATAAATGGCCCGTTAGCGTTATATATGGGTATTCATTGAATGTGCCATGAATGACCAGATTGTTTGGACTACCCTAGAGAGGAACTAAGGTATTCGCCTTGCGGGTTAGTTGTATTCTTTGAGTGTACGGGAATGTAGGGTTGGGTATTCCTTGAATGTGGCGGGAATGACCTAAGGTACATAGGTTGTGAAATATGTGTATAAGAAAAGTAATTGATTAATTAATAAGAGAAATTAAGTTGATTGTGCGAGTGTGTTGGGTTTACTTTTGAATGCCTAATATAATATCTACAAAGGTTATATAGAAGTTCTAACTTTCTTTTACAGGAGGGTAGAACTTAATAACATTTTGTGCAGGGACGCGGTCCTACCCTTATACAGTGGCGGACATCGGTAAGTGCAATTCCATTATTTAGATATTAAAAGGAGTTATTAGAATGAGTTAATAAAATGGAAGTTTTGCTTGGGAAGAAACTATGCCGGTTGAGATGACGGAACTACCTGTCTTCCAAGCTGAGAATGTTTAGGTTATGATAGATTTAAAGTGTTAGTTGGATAAGTAAAGTTTGAAATGTTTATATCTATTTAGTCTACTCATACCAGCAAATTCAATTTGCTGACCCATGTTTGCTTTGTTTTGGCAGCGTGGGTGTGTTCTTAGGAACATAGGTGGAAGGCGATGGAACCAACGTTTGATTTGGATTCTTGCCTGGAGCAGTCCGTTAGTTTTCTTTTAGGTCTGATTCTTATTGGAAGGATGTAATAACGTAGTTTACATTTTAGTATGACATGAGAATACGATGTTGAGGACCTGTTATTCTTAGAATATTATATTGATGTTTTTTTATGGAAGATAGACTTGTATAAAGTAATAAAGAGAATTTTTAGAGATTGAATTTGTGGTTAAGATTGTTTATGATGTGGGTTTTAGGTTTTGATTTGTGTTGTATCCACCCGTCATAGCACAGTTTTTAGACAATTGAACCAAGTGATGTTTGAGATATTTATATTTCAAATATTCATTTTTTTTAATTGTTTAGAAATTCGGGCTGTGACAGGTTTATACTAGTATATCAGGATTGTTTGGAGTGTTGACGTGTTTAGCTAAGTTTGGTCTTAACCTTGTATGAGATTAATGTCTGGTCGAACAAAAACACCAAACGTAATTACACAACAACGTCAACAAACAATTCTATCTAGTATACCACCCACTACACCTCTAGCTACTATTTCACACACACCACCGATATAATGCGGCGGAAGGAGAGACTCCTCTCTCGACTTCTACAAAGCCTTGAGGCGATAGCCCCAAATCATGCATCGTTCTACCAGACCCGTGGGGGGATTTCGAATCCCCCAAATATTTTAATTTGTTACCCGTTTTCATGGTCTAGACCATGAAAAACCTTATCGGCTACATCGTGGGATTGAACAAGTCATAACAACATTCCACCATCCTACGGTTGGTGCGAAACAAATTAAACCGAGGGTATTCCCTTTCACCTTAGCCGATAAAGGCGTCTTGGTTAAGCTTAAAACGCCTAATTCTGTGGACTCGTGGGCTAAACTTGTTCAATTGTTTATGGAACATTTTACCCACCCCTAAAGACGGATGAGATGCTTTCCAAGATTCATTTCTTTTCGACAAAATCCTCATGAATCATTTTCAGAGGCTTGGAATCGTTTCACCGATCTCCTTATAGAGTGTCCACATCATAACTTAGCGAAAGACACGTTAGTTCGTGCCTTTTTCAAAGGACTTCTACACCACCATAAAGAAGTCCTTGACATAATGAATGGGGTAGTTTCTTAAGTAAAGGAGCCTCGGAGGCTTATAAATTTTAGAGGATCAAACTAAAAGCGAAATAACAACTCTGGGGGTTAGTGACGATATCCACCGCTCCACTAGTTCTTCTAATACAGTTAAGGCCGCCGGTATGTTTGAAATTAAACACGATCCCGAGCTTAAAACTCTAATCGAATCACTCACTAAAAAGGTAGAGGCCATTTTTGTTCAACAAAAGTCTATCCCCGTCATGAATGTAAATTCAAATCCATGTAGTTTCGGTTTGGAGCCCCGAGCATTCCGACTTCCATTGTCCTATAGCCTATGAACAGGCTTGTTCCATTAATAGTGAACCTAACGCCTTTGGAGACAAAATCCCAACTTCGTTGGAGAAATAACCAACCGTCACACCTCCGGTACAATAATCAATATGTTAGGCCAACGCCGCGGTTTTATCCAAGCTCCACCACGACAAGGACAGGGTCAGGGTAATTTTAATAATTACAACAACCAAGTGCAACCTCGACAAGGTCAAGTACAAGGTCAAGGTAGTTATAATAATTATAACGCTAATAGAGGTATCGTTCCGGTAAATAATAACTATCAAAATCCGCCCATAAATAATTCACGCGAGATAGTTCGGTCCACACCACCCATGACTCGTTACTACACCCACACAAATCAATCGTCTTGACACCTTCATACAAGTGAGCCAAAAACTTTTCCAAACCATGGCTCAATCTAACCAACAGCTTCTACAATCCGTTAATAATTTAAGCCAACAGTTGGCCCAAGATAAAGCCCAACCCAAAGGTGTGTTTCCAGGTCACGCAATACCTAATCCTAAAACAACAAACACATCCTTTGAAGTAACCGATAATACTAGTAATGAATATGCAAATGTAGGTGAGCTAAATGCCATCACCACTCTCCGTTCTGGCAGAGTGGTTGATAACAAAGTAACTATGCCTATAGTTACCCCACCTGTAGCCCCTACACCTGTTATTTTACTAGATTCCGAAATAGAAACTGAAGAGCCTACCACTGTAGAGGTACCAGTTACAACACAACCTAAGAAACAGAAAGCCAAGGTTAAACATCCAGGTGATACCATTGCTAAATATAAAGAGAAACCACCGTTTCCACAAAAATTAGCGATGTTAACTAGGAATACAAATTATGAGGAGATTAGGGACGTTTTCAAGAATCTAACTATAAACCTTCCCTTCCTCGAAGCTATTAAAAAGCTACCACACCATGCTAAGTTTCTTAAGGAGTTGTGTACTACTAGGCGTAAGACCAATATACCAAAAGACGCCTTTTTAACAGAACAATTCCCAACTATATCTGAACATAATGGAATTGTTAAGTACAAGGACCACGGTAGATCCCATTGTCTAACGACCTTAGGAGATTCCTATCGGCGACCGTTATTATTACACGGGGGCTAGTGTTAACTTACTCTGTTTTATTTGTATAGACAAATAGGTCTAGACGAGATGCAACCCACTAAAATGAGGTTGCAATTAGCTGATCGGTCTATTAAGTATCCTAAGGGTGTGGTCGAAAATGTGCTAGTAAAAATTCAGGATTTCTACTATCCGGATGATTTTGTCATCCTCGATACAGAAGTCGCTAACGACTCTGTCCCGATCATCTTAGGGCGTCCTTTCCTGGCAACTGCCAATGCGCTCATTAATTGCGCGATGGTTCAATGTCCATGTCTTTTGGCCATCTTTTTCATTGAAGTAAATGTTTTAAAACAAAGACACATTTACCCGATTCATCTATGGATGGAGAGGTTAGCATGATCGAGAGCTTCGCTCGAGATTATTTCAACAACACGTTCCTTGATAATCATATGCCCAAATTTCTTTCCTTTGAAAGTTCAGACTCCAACATTTTCATCCCTACACTAGTCGATACACATATTATGGACGAGGACGAGATAGATAACTTTCTCAAAGATATAGTGGACTACCATAGTAATGTGGATATAACCAATCTAGATGAGGAATTCAAGGAGTTTCTTAGAGCAGGTGATGATTCACCCTATCAAGAACTACTTTGCACAACATCCACCTCGACTCCCCTCCTTCCACCCTTTCAAAGGAATCTCGAGTTTGCACTCGATCCTTTCGTTTCTCCCATGCTTCATAATTTTTTAAATCCACCTAGTAAACAAATACTTGAGAAGGACAAACCATTTGACACCTTCATTTTCAGACTTGAGACAGTCCCTACCTACACCATGAATGAGTTTTGTGCTAAACCCACATCCTCATTGTCTACATGCTTTCCCTCTACAACTTATCCATATCCACCATATTCTCCACAACCATTCACTTTTCCACACTTATTCACTAGGACACCCTCTCGTTCAAAAATGAAAAAGAAGGTGAATGCTAGGTTACGTTATAGGTCTATCCGACTTCGCTGTCAGTTCACTAGGTTGCGTCATAGAAAATCTTGGTGCTTGATTGTGTTTGGATATGTTTTCTGTGATATTTATTTATGGAATGATCCACAACTATTTCGGTTGTTGATATATGATAAACTGCATGTTCATACATATGTTTAGATAAAGTCTCGAGTATCTGACTATAAACGACTCAATTTTTGTGTTTGGTGCATTTCCTTTCATTTTCATATATTGGTGAGTGCACCATTAAGGTAACCGGGCCCTCCCTATAGAGTGTGTGGCTGTAAGTACCGGATCCTAAGTCCATGTTTAACATAATTCACGTTTTCCACTCTTGCATATTTTCTCGGATTTCTGAGTCATGTTTCTCTATGGGGTGAATTATGTCTTTCTTGCTTATTATTTTTCCTTATAAAAGTAAAAAAAAAAAATAAATAAATAAATATATATATATATATATATATATATATATATATATATATATAAGAATAAACATAGTAATCTAGGAAGTCTCGGAAATCTGACTTTAAAAGACCCACTTAAAAAACAAATTTTCTAAACTTTGTTGTAAAAAATTTGTTTGGGGGTGGGGTGGTCGTGTTTCCATCCTAGAATGTTTTATGTCCCATTAGAGTTGTTTAGGCCGTGTTTAATTGTAATTTGATTCGGGTTGACATATTCTATGAATTTATAGTTCATTCGTTCGCATAACGTATGTCATGCACGCACTTCGAGGCATTTTCCACTATCTTATATGTCATCCACGGTCGGAATAGAGTGTTTTATGGATCATTGGATTGGAAATTCTCTCCTGATCATTTCCATATCTCATTCGCAAAAATCGGACTGGTAACGAAGCGGCAATTTTAGTTTGAAGTTGCACGAAAAATCGAAAAATTCGAAAATTTCGAATTGGGCTTGGGCCCAACCCGCGCGCACCGGCAGCGCACCTGCGCCCCTTACCTTTGCACCAACAGTCGCGTTCTTCACTTCCAAACCGCCATTAACAACCACCAAAGCTTCAAAACCTTAAAAAAAAAAAATTAAGTAATTAATTAAAAAGAAACCTAAACTAACCCACGCCAACCATAAAAAATCCACTTCAAATCTTCTCTAAAACCAAACAACCACCAAATCCACCAACTTACATCACCAAAAACCACCGAAAATTACAAAAATTCAAGTTGTCGCGCCACCACCACTATTTGTTTCATTTGGTTGACTTAAATTCCAACCCCACATCCCATTTAAACCCCCACTACATTCCTAACACTCCAATGGCTCAACAACGTCGAATTTTGCTGGAGCAAGCATTTACTGGCGACCACTTCGCGCCGTTTTACGGTGACGAAATGATTAGTAGAGACTGGAATAGCTTGTGGTACTCGACCGAAGCCTTTTACCACGAAGACTTAGTCCGACGGTTTTACAATACGAAGGAGTTGGAGGGGAGTAGAATTTTTGTTATGGTGGCGAAGAGGAGGAAGGAAATAACTGCTGGGTTGTTGGCTGAGATTCTAGGCATTCCACCTAGAATCCATCTGGATGCCACGTTACAGGAGTCCCAATATAATGGGGTAGAGCCGTTGATGAACGTGACAGTTACCGAAGGGAACTACAATGCGAGCTCGCATTGTGTTCGCCAGGCATCCCTCAGAACCAACCAAATGGGTGCATTTCGGATGGATTGGTCTAACGCCCTAGGAAAGGAGAAAGTCAGCGACATCGGACTGAACTGCCTCCACATGTTATGGATACTCCAGGAGCAGAAGTACGAGTTCTGTATCTTGGAGTTTATGCTTAACATGATTAGGGGAGTAGGGAAGTCTATTGCACCTCTCCCTGTGTTGATAACCAAGATCATCTTTGAAGTTGAGGCGACTCAAGGCGTCGATAGGATTTACCTCACCCTTTTGAATCCTCTTATCTATAAGGATTGTGTCCAACGAGTTTGGAGGTTGCCTGAGGATAGGGAAGAGGATGAGGAGGATGGTGGAAATGAGAATGCCTCGGAGGATGAGGAGGACTTGACTTGTTTTGATGTTGATGCCTTGTAGAGGTGTTGGTCGAATCACGAAACACATGGCCGTAATTCATCGTGGCATGCGTTCACTCAACACTATCTGCGAAGACCTCCGGACTCAACAGGCTACTATCCATCATAACTTCGAGATCCGATCCCAGCGGGGGGACGAGCGGTGGTCCAAATGAGGACTGAGCTAGAAGCTCAGCGCCAGTATCGGGCCGACATGCTTGCACGATTCCCACCTCACGGGGATTCTCCTTCTGAGGACACACCATCGAGGCACGAGCGTCGTCGCCGAAAGACGAATGGTGCTGGCCCATCGGGAACTCAGGAGCCATCTCCTGAGCGTGTGCCCTCCGCTACCAGTACCGAAGTGGTTAGGGATAGTATAGCTTGATGTTTTTGTAGTTTTATTATTGTTAGTTGTTTTAATGTAAGTTTTAATTCCGTAATTTAGATTTTGTAGTAAAAGGGCATTTAATACCAATATTAATATAATGTCGTTATTTTCATTGTGTGTGGTTGTTTAATGTTGATCCCACCTTCCCAAATTGTTTGGGGGTGGTGTTATCTATTCCAGCATGATTTTATATGACCTTCGTTTTAGAAGTTATTGCGGAGCCAGAGTGAAAATATGGTCGTTTGGGCATATCTATGAATAAGTATCATGGTAGGATGAAATCTCGATAAAATAGGTAGATTCTATCCTAAATTCAACCTAAAAGATACTAGGTTTGTTTTAGAATCAAGAAAATGAGTTGTTTCCGTTTTCGGGTTTGGAAATTTTAGTATTTCGAAACCGCCAGTAAAAACTTTTGGCAACTTCCCCGATCCGTTTTAGCAACTTAAAACCTATATAAACTTCATTCATTCTACACTCACAACCCACACTACACCTAACTTCCATCACTCACCTTTCACTCCCACGTTTCCCGCGTTTAAGCCTCATTTTTCGATCTTGACACCTCGGGCCTTTGCGCTTGGAGGAGCGCCTTTCAGCGCTACTGACTTCCGTGGACCAGAAAAATTCCAGCTTTCTCAGCGGGTTGTTCCCGGGTCATTCGCAGCTATTCCGAGCATAATTTTGAGATGACATCTCCTACATTGATACCGAACAGTCTTTTCGAAGATTTGTTCCAAAGCACTACTTATGGTGCTTGGTTTTGTGAGGCGATCACATACGTTAGGGCCGGGAAACGCTTATGGTAAGACCCAATGCACTTTATTCTCCAACACTAGCATCTTATTTTTACGATAACTGCATTTTCTTTGAGAGACCAGATGGAGAACAAGTGTTTTCCATCAACATTGATGATGAACCAATGGAAATTACCAGGTTCTTGCTAGCATTTGTTATTGGACTTGCTATGCCCGCTGAAATATAAGACCCATGGTGCTATTGAGTAGATAATATGTATGTCTACACTTATGAGTTTTTGCATGAGTCCTATGGTGCAGACATTTTCCGTATCGAGGACCAAGGGGAATATAACGTCGCCTTTGGTAGCCTGTCCATGAACATATGAACTGTTATGTTTTGGATCATGCTAAATATTTTAGGGGAATGGCGTTTTTCTTCTGTGAATGATGCCACTTGCAGCGTCTTCCTTGCTTTAGCCACGGGACGTATGTGCCATGACCTTCCCAGAACCTTGATGTCTAGTTTAGCACAAGCCCATAGCATGAGGCATAAGTATCTACTTATGCCTGTTCTAATTTCCCGAATTATGTTATGTTTCTTTCCTGTTTTTTGTACACGTTTCACGGATTGGATTACGGTCGAAACTGTACGACCCACCAATAATATTATTCGATCTTTCTGTGCAATGACTTAGCAAGGGTGGAGGATACAACCTCATCAGGTTGCACCCTACACCCCGTCAAACCAAGTGGTGCTTAATAGGTTAGCAATAATAGATGATAAATGGCGGGAAGCCTGGCAAATTATCATGGCATGGCAGGACGCGAAGGAACCTCACTTCTTTATAGAAGAAGATGATGAGCAGGATGATGAATAAGTGGGAGATAAGGTAAGTTTTAATTCTAGTTAGTGTCTGCTTATGTCCCAAGCAATTTGATTCTTGTTAACCCCATAATAGGTGGAACTCTTATAGAGTTGAGTCAGTTTTTATTTCCTATATTAGTACGTTCTAACTTTGTTTTGCAGATGTTCCTGAATTTCACGCGTTCAATGGTATTTTTCCTACCCTCTTTATTTAAATGCTTTGAGGACAAAGCATGCTTCTTGTTTGGGGGGGGGGGCATAGAAACACGTGTAATTAAGGCATCTGCTAAGATATAAATATGTATAATATGCATTTGTTTTCTAGTTAAAATTTCAAAAATTCAAAAATATAATAAATAAGTTCATGCTATACACTTAGGAATATTGGTATTGTTTTCCTTCTCTATGCTCTTAATAATCTAGAAGTCTCATGTAGCTTTTGCACTAGAATAATTTTTAGAAACTTAGGTTAATATATAGGTAATAATCTTTGCATCTATCTATAAATATATTACATGAGTATATATGATTGTTAGCGATAAGTTTAAAAATCTAGGCTAGAGTACTTATTCTACAAATCCTGTGAGAATATAGCCTAAAGCCTTATATGAGCGAAAACATTTGAGAAATGACACAAGGGAGAAGTAAAATCCGGATAGAGAAATCATCGTCCACTTACTTGATCACTATGCCATATCCTAAGCGAGAATTTAGGCCCTCTTTGGATCAATATAGCCAGAAATTCAAACCTATTAATTATTTTCCGCTAGTCGCCCCTCTGAGCCTTTCTTTAGCCTTCCATAAACCACAAATCCTTTACCCTATTACAAAACAAAACAAAATAAAAAATTCAACCTACCCAATTTAGATAAGTCTGAGAATAGAATGAGGAAGAAAGAAGAAGAGAAAAACCTGTGTAAACAAAAGTTAGTTAATTGCTTCAGAAAATAAAGAAAAAAAGTTTCCATCCAAAGAAAAGAAAAATAGAAATAGAAATAAAATAAAAACTCCAAAAAAATAGCATAAAAGGAGTCAAAAGCCAAAGAAAAAGAAAAAAAAAATATATAGCTAAGGATGGAAACAAAGTGTAGAAGCAAAAGTAAATAACAAGATTTTCTCTAGTTACATAATATGAAGACTCTATTATCTCAGACTTGTCCTTTTTGAATATCCATTTCCTTCCTTCTTAAACCATCTCCTAATCCCATGACACCTAATAAAGACCTCTAGCTCAATTAGGAATAGGTTAGTGTGATAGTAAGTGGCGGATGTGTTTGATCGACTCGCTTTCCTTGTTATCATTGAGATTGTAAGGTAAAGTGTGCCCATTACTGGAGGAGTAAAAAACTTGAGTGGAAAAATCAGTGTTGTATCTTGACTATTATTGTGAGAACCTACTTAAGGACGCTATCCCGAGTTTCAGAAACGAACCTGCTAGGCATTTCATAGTATTACTCATTGTATATATGTTTATTGTAGATGATTGATTATTATACATATATTAGCTTAGGTTTCGACTTGATTACTCTATATGCATTGCTAGTGAGAGGTATAGTTAATTTAGAGCATGAATAAGGAAACAATAGTTTTATTTCTTAGTCGTTGTAGTGTAGATGAAGTTTGTGAGTACCTTCATTGGAAAACTCTCACGAGACTATAACTCATCCACTAGGGAATTCCTAGTGGTTTAAGGCCTTGTTGCATATGGTCAATGCAATCGCACTCAGTGAAATGAGAGTAGATAAAACTCCATTTTTGGTCACTTATTCTAATTTCTCATCTTTGCTTGAGGACAAGCAAAATGCTGTTTGGGGGTGGTTTGATAAGAGCCCAAAACTGTAGTTTTAACCCCTAAAAAATCGTACTTTTAGACCAATTATGTGAATAATAAGTAAGAGTTAATACTGATTACGTGTTTTTATGCATTTCAGGCTTCAAAGTCCATTATGTGCAGAAATGTGCCACTTTAGCGAGATAAAGGAGCAAAGGTCGGTTGCTAAGGAGTTCTGTGATTAAAGGCCAATTTTCAAGAAGACAAAGTCTCTGTAAAGCCCGGTCAAAAGATGAAAAGTCAAAGTCCACACGAGCAGAAACAGTGCATAAAGTCAACAGAACTTCCGAAGACCATATCTTTGAACTCAGACCTCGGAATTGGGCCTACCTTATGTTAAAACGACCGGCTCGGAAAGAGCTTTCCAATGGTCCAAGCCTTGATCCAATCAGAGGAGCATTAGTGGACAAAAAGTCTGTTGAAGCCAACTGCAGCTGAAGAGGCCTTTTTGGACTGAAAGAATTGGGTTTTCGGCCTGATTCTCTGGCCCAAAACATGGATCCAAGCCCATACATGATTTTTGGATCTGAACATATAAAAACCAAAGCTTAGCTTTTTGTTAATGGTAGCTAATTAGACCTAAAAATATAGATAATTCTAGATCTAGATTTAATTGTTTTTAATTTAGTTTAGATTCAATTCAATTCTTGTTTTAGATTAAACTCTTAGAATAATTGTTCTTAATTAGTTTGATAAATAAAATAGCTATTTGTCAATTTCAATTCTTGTCATTTACAATTGTTTAGATCTAAATTCCCTTATTACGTAGATAGTTAGACCTAAATTAGTTAGCCTCCATTAATTAGTTTTAGAACTTAGTTTGAGAATTTCAATTAGTTAATTAATTAGTTTTTCATATCTTGTTTTAGATCTAGTTTCATGTTTAATTAATTACTTTAGAACAAGTAGATTATTAATTTAGTATTTGAATCATTGTTTTATTATTCATTAGATTAATAAAATATTGTTCTTGGTAATCTAGTTTCATTTTCCATTTACTTATTTAGTTCAATTCTTCGATTCAATTATTTGTCTTTATTAAATTGAATAGATTTTTGCATGAGTAGTTTCCAATTGAGTTTAAATAAGCAAAGTTTCAATCTTTATATCATGTCTTGTTCGAATTCCATTGGGAATGATAGCCGTGATGATTCTCGGCTAAACCTCCATTAGAGGGGGTTGAGAAGCCTTGATGAAAGCTTGATTCCGATTATCGTAGAGTCGTCGTAATTTCCTTTCCACTCTAGAAATGATTAGTTCACCATGAGAATGGGTGTAATCGTTCACATGCTAGTTATGAATTGGTAGAAATGCCATGTGTAATTAGGGATTAGGAGTAACCAGATTGTTCTGCGAAGCAGTTCAATTCGGATTACGAAAATTCATCGTTAGTGGATTAAGTTGAGCTAAGGTGGAATCAATCCCCCTCTAACTCCTTATCATATAATCAACGTAGTATTCCCATAGTTGTTTAAATAGTCGACTAGTTGCATCTTGTGAGTAGTTGCATCGTAGTCTAGTTATTATTTCGTAATTCTCTCATTAGACTTAGAGTAGAGTAATTAGACTAGAAAAGACAGCATGCGGAAGGACTAGGAGTGGAACGAATCATCTACTCCACTATATCTCATAGGATTGAGAGTAGAAATCTTTGATAAATCTAGACTCGTATTAAGTTTTAGTTTACTTACATTTTGAGTTTCATCGTTCATTTCGTAGGTAAATTATCTTTTATTCTTTATCAGTTTGCTTCCATAAATGGCTGTAACTGATATTGTTGGACGACTTGGGTGTTGGGTCGTGGAGTACGGTCTGATGGTGTGGGATGAGCTGAAGGTGGACGACCTGGTACGTGGATGCGTGCACTGTAGTGTGGAACGGAGGGTACTTACACATCCCCCTTTATTTTTTATTCGTTCTTTGGACAGCTGTCGTATGGAAAAAGAACGGTTAAAAAGTAAAGTTTGAAAGCACGTGTCTGACAGCTGTTTGTTTTGAATTTAGGTTTTGGAAAATGTGCGAGACTGTTGGGCTGGATTCGTGGGCCCGAAAGTACGGCGTTTTGTTTGCGAGTAATGATTTAGGTGTTTGGGAGCACGAAACGTTTTTGTAGTCTCGAGGTTTTGGTAGCTGAAGGGTTTTGACTTGTAAAGCGTTTTCGTCTGTTCATTTTTCAAGCAAAGGAAAAAGAAAAAAACAGAGCGAAAGAACGAAAGAAAGAAAGAAAAGAAAGAAACAAAGTTCTTCTTCCTTTGCTATCAGGTTCGTGTTTGACAACTTAAAAACTTGATCTTTTACTCTTTCTTCGATTTTGCAATGTCTATGACTAGTGATAGTTCGAGTGGTGAGGTTGAAGTTGATGAATGGAGAGAGAGAACAGTAAGTGGTGAAGAGGTTGATGATAGGGTTTGTAATGGTGTTGAGGCTTCGTTGTCTTCATCGTTGGAGACGAGGGCTGAGGATGCGAGGAGGCCTAGGTCGGAAGATTGTTATGCTTCTATGAGGGAGGAGTTTGGTTGGGTGGAGGCCAACCTGGCCATGTACGACCTGCGTGAGGAGAGGAATTTGTATGGTAATTACTATGTTCCTTGGGGCCGGGTAGAGGAGTAGTTGTTTGCTATGAACAGTTGAAGGCTGGGATGAGGTTGCCTTTTTCCCGTCTTACTGTGGAGGTGTTGAATTTTTTGGGAAAAGTCCCTTGTCAGTTCGTAGGGAATAGTTGGAGGATTTTCCATGTGTTGGATTTGTTGAATGACAGGGGCTATAACATCTGTTTATCAGATGTGTTAGAGCATTTTGTTGTGAGGAGATTGGGTGCTCTGAATTTTAGTTTTCAGGTCGGTAAAGGGAAATCTCCTGTTATCGTGGGGGTGAGGGAGGAATGGGGGCGTAGGCCGTTATTGGCTATGGGTAGATATTGTCCTCATGGTTTGGAGATTGAAAATCGTGTTGTACAGTTGGCTGGTAGGTCGTAATGTGTGTATGGTATATTATAATTTGGACATTCTGATTTGTTTGTTTGTTTTTTTTTTTTTTTTTTTGCAGAGATTTCTATTCGGTTTCGTACTAAGGCCAGTGTTATTGAAAGGTTTGCTTGTTTGAGTTTGGAGGAGAAACGAGCTTTGTTGGGGGAGATAGCTCATTATTTTAAAAAGCGTGAGGGAGAGAAGATCAACCGTAAGAAGCTGGAGCAAAAGGCGAGGGCTCCCAAGGCTATGGTTGCTCTTTCTGATTCTAGCTCGGATTCTGCCATGGAGAAGGAGAGCCAGAAGAAAGCACCTGTTTCTGGCATGAGAAGGGCTGGAGGGGCTGGTGATAGCCGTTCTGGGGAAGCTAGGACAGCTGGAGGAGCTACTGAAAGCCGGTCTGCATCCAGACGCTCTGAGGTGGGTGATGTGAATCGTTTGGCATCCCAACGTTCTAAGCTGGGGGATGGAGGACGTTCTGCGTCCAACCGCTTCTCCTTTGGTGATGCAGATCGTTCTGCATCCAACTGCTTCTCCTCTGGAGATGCGGGTGCTGGAAGTGCTGGTGGATAGGGTAATGCTCCCACTTCGTTCTGGAGGCCTATTCTGAATAGGCGCTCCGAAGTGGTTGAGTCGGAGGGGGCTAAGAGGTCCCGAACTGAGTCTGAGGAACGACTTAGTACTGTGGAAGGTCGTACTTCTTCAGGTCGGGTACCTTTGAAGAAGATGAACCTGATTGATTTGGCTGTTGACGCTGGGGTAGCTGAGGCCCGTGGTAAAAAGAAGGTAGATGATGGTGAGCCTGCTGCTCAGCAATGCAAGGGGTCAGGTAGTGTGGCCCCAAGTGAAAAGAGTGGAGATGACGTTCTGGACAGGTTCGTCATGTATGAGGGCCCTATTAGTGGTATGAGGAAGTTTGTGAAGAATGGGGATTGCAGCTTCAAGTCCACATTGGTTACTAGAGGGTTGATGGAGAGCGTTGTTCTTGATGGAGATATGCGTAAGCTGGATGGTAAGAGTCTGGAGGTGAACCTGAAGGAGATGGATCGGTTGTTGTGCTATGTGAGTGTTCTTCTGTTCTGAGCTTGTTTTCTTTGGGTTTTGTCAATATAGATATGATCTAATCTTAATTTGTTATTTGTCAGGTTCTGGCCATGTACAGGAAGTTGAGGGATATGACATCTCTCTCCGATCTGTACAAGAAGGAGTTGGATGCCAGCAGGAAGGCTTATGGCAAGCTGGTGGCCGAGCAACAGGTGGAGAGGGCTGAGGACTCAGGTGTAAGAGCTTGGTGGGAAAGTGGCTCTGTTGTAACTCTCTCTTGACTCTGCAAAGCTAGAGGTTCAACAATGGGTCACTGAGTGCAAGAAAGCGCGGACCGTTGCTGAACGAGTTGAAACTAAATATAATAACCTGGTTAATTTGGTGGAGGGTGGTGATACTTATGTTCTGGTAGATGATTATCTAGAGCTAGATTGTAAGTCTGAGCTCCTGAAGATGTCAGTTGAACGTGGGGCTGCAACAATGTCTGCTGAAGATACTGTTGCAGATACTAGTAGACGATCTGACCTGCCGATCGATCTAGGTGTTGTTCCAGTTGTTCCTCCAGTTGTTCCTCCTGTTGTTTCTCCTGTTGTTGTTGTCTTGGATGTGCCTCAAGTGGTTGTTGATCCGACTAGCAATTCTGTTTCTGCAGAGGGTTGTGAGCTGAATCCTTTGAATGTGGAGAATCTTCCTTGTGTTAACTGATCTTCTTGTGCTTGTAAGTTGTTTTGATGGTGGGTGAAATGTTTGAACAATATTATCTTCTTTGCTGAGTTGATACTGATACTGATACTTTTGATTTTTTGATGGGGGTACTGAGGTCGTTTTCTCAGGATAACCTGGGGGCCTCTAGTATCTAACCGATTTTTGTAAGAAGTAGAAATATTTAGATTACTTACTTGTTTTGTTTTGATATTGACTTTGAGTGTTGCATGAATGTGATTGCTTTGATTGCTTTTTTATTGTTGTTCGACGACCTGTGATGTGTAGCTGAAGTATTGATGAACTGTTGAACTCGGGTAGGTCGGCTGGTTGTATCAGGTCGTAGTGCTTTTGTGTACGACCTGGTTGATTTGTGTATTTGACACCTGGGATTCGCCATGTTTAGGTGCGTTCGAGTCGTTCTTTTTGGGGGAAATCTCTTATCTTGAGCTTTTGAATGGGCATTGTAGTTGAGTCTAACTTAAACCATTTCGAGGTCGTAAGTTGACCTAGGGTCACCCCTGGATTGTATTTGTCTGATAATTGGCCTTTGAGTGGCAATTACAGTTGAATCATACTTAACCCTGGCGTTGGTGTTAAGTTGATTTAGGGTCCTTTTGGGGGACCTTGTTTGAATTGATTGATAATTACCCACTGCGTGGTTGTAGTTGAGTCGTTGTAGACTCCGTCTTTGATGTACGACCTGACATTGTGATGTCCTAGGTCGGGTTGCGCACTGTAAGATGCATGGTACTCATATAATGCAAATAATGATATCAATACACAAAATATTAATGAAATTTTATTCGTATCGACTTATGTATCTGGAGAAAGACTTATTGATAAAATCGCTTTAGGATAGCTGTATTCCAAGGTCGGGGAAGCATATCACCGAGCTGAGTTTTGATTGAGTATGTGTCATTTCCAATGACTTTGTCAATAATGTAGGGGCATTCCCATGTTGGGTCGAGCTTGGCTGGAGCTAGTGTCTTTTTGAGGACTAGGTCTCCAACTTGAAAAGATCTTGGGATGACCTTCTTGTTGTAAGATCATTGGATTGTTTGGTGGTACCGAGCTAGGGATATTACAGCTGCTTCTCTTCGTTCTTCTAGGAGATCAACTTCTTTTGCCAAGATGGTGTCATTGTCTCCTGACTCAACGATGTTAGAACGTGTGGTTGTAAGTGTGAGCTCTGATGGTATTACTGCTTCTGTTCAATTCTGAAGCAAAGTGTGAAAGGAGACTCATTTGTACTGGTTCTGGCTGTTGTTCTGTATGCCCATAGAATGTTCTCGAGCTGCTCTAGCCATTGGCTTTTCTTGCTATCCAACTTCTTTTGGAGGTTTTCTTTGATGGCCTTGTTTGTGGCATCTGCTTGACCATTGCTTTGTGCATATCTAGGTGTAGAAAATGCTTGAGTGATGCACCATTTTTGTAGAAAAGCCTACCAGCAAATTGGGTTCAGTTGTCCATGACAAGGGTCTGGGGTAGACCAAATCTTGTGATAATATTGGTCCACATAAAGTTGATGACATTAACTTCCTTGACTTGGACTAGTGGGATTGCTTCAACCCACTTGGTGAAGTAATCTGTGGCTGCTAGGACGTATTTGAGCTTTGTTTTCTTTTGTGGGATGAATGGTCTCATGATGTCTAGCCCCCACATATGGAAAGGCCATGGGCTTGCAATGTTTATCAATTCTCTTGCTGGACTTAGGTGGTTGTGGCCAAATATTTGACATTGGAGGCATTTAAGAACATACCTTTTTACCTCGATATGCATCCCTGGCCAATAACACCCTTGGGCTATTGCTTTATGTGCCAGAGATCTTGCTCCGGCCTATATGTGGCCGCATTCACCTTTGTGGTTTTCGTCAAAAATGAGCTGGCCTTCGCGTGTAGTTATGCACCTTAAGTGGGGCCCTCCTGCGGATTTACAGAATAATCGTTCGTTGATTACAGTGTATCTTGGGGCTCGAAATTGTATTGCACGAGCATTCTTTGCCTCAGCCGGCAGCTTACCCTGTAAAATGTATTTCAGGAATGAGCCTATCCAAGATTGAGTGATTTCCTCTTCGGATGAGGGCTGAAAGTCGGTGAGGCTGTTAACACTTTATTTCTGGTATGCGGGTCTTTCCAGGATGTCTATGTAGACTGTGCTGGGGCAAACCTCTTGGGTTTTTTAGGCTAAGAAAGCTAGACTGTCTGCATGTCTGTTATCTTCCCTGGGAATGTGCTCCAATGAGAACGTTTTGAACGAACCAATGAGGTCACTGACGACCTGAGCGTACTTTGCTAGGTTTGCTCCATTCGTGACATACTCTTTAGTGATTTGTTTGACGATTAGCTGGGAGTCGCTATAAGCTTTAAGCTTTGGGACTTGTAGCTGTTGTGCCATGCGGAGTCCTGTGATCAATGCTTCGTATTCCGCTTTGTTGTTGGACGTTGCAGAATCGATCTTGATTGATTTTTGTAGCTGGGTGCCTTCTGGTGATGTTAACACAGCCCCCAGTCTACTGCCGTTGTTGTTGCACGCTCCATTTACGTAGAGGTGCCATGTGACTGGGGTGGTTGGTTGATGGAGTGAAGTGATGGGCTCGGGTTCCCAGTTGATGTCCTCGGCGGGGAAGTCTACAAGGAAATTAGCAACGACCTGTCCTTTGCGAGACGTTCTGGGAACGAACTCTATGTGGTGTTCTCCGAGCTCTTCAGCCCACTTGGCCATTCGAAATGTTTTTGTTGCTTGGAACTCGAAGATTTGCTTGAGGGGTACATCGGTGATTACCTTAATATTGTGAGATTGGAAGTAAGGTCGGAACTTCCGAGCTGAGTAGAGTAAAGAGAGCATTGCTTTTTCCATCGGAGAATAGAGCTTTTCTGAATCTGCCAACGTCTTGCTGGTGAAGTAGACTGACTTTTCGATTCTTTTGTGTTCGCAAAAAAGAACTGAGCTGATTGCAAAGTCAATTGTTGCAAGGTAAAGCCCCAATGTTTCTCCTTCCTCTAGTTTGGACAGGACGTGCGGCGTTGATAAATAAGCTTTCAGGTCGGTGAAGGCTTTGTGGCACTCATCTGTCCATGTGAACGTTGCGCCTTTTTTGAGTATTTGCAGGAATGGTCTGCATTTGTCAGATGCTCGTGAGATGAATCTGTTGAGTGCTGAAACCATGCCTGATAACTTGTAAATTTGTTGCTTTGTGGTTGGTGCTGGCATCTCAAGGAGAGCTCGTATTTGTTCTGGGTTTGCTTCAATACGCCTTTGTGAAACGAGATAACCTAAGAATTTTCCCGAGGCTACTCCGAATACGCATTTTCTTGGGTTGAGCTTCATCTTGTTTTGGCGAAGTTGTTCAAAGGCTTCTTGCAGGTGGGAGATGTGATCGCTTGCCTTTTCGCTTTTGACCACCATGTCGTCTATGTAAACCTCCATAGTGTCTCCTAGCAAGTCTTTGAATATTTTAGTGACCAGTCTTTGGTAGGTCGCATAGGCGTACTTCAAGCCGAATGGTAGGACGTTGTAACAGAACATTCCTTGCTCGGTTACGAAGGATGTCTTTTCTTGGTCTTCTTCTGCAAGCGGTATTTGGTTGTATCCACTGTATGCGTCCATAAATGATAAAAGCTCGTGGGCGCAAGTTTGATCTACCAGTATGTCGATCATTGGTAGGGGGAAGCTGTCTTTTGGGCAGTGCTTCTTGATGTTGGTGAAGTCTATGCAAAGTCGTACCTGACCGTTCTTCTTTGGGACGGCCACAATGTTGGCTAGCCAGGTCGGGTACTCGACTTCTCTGATGAATCCAACATTTTTGAGTTTTTCTATCTCTTCATTGTTGGCTTTTTGAAATTTGAGTGCTACTTTCCTAGGTCGTTGCTTGACAGGCTTGACTGTTGGATCTACATTTAACTTGTGGCAAGCGACCTGAGGGTCGATTCCTGGCATATTGATATACGACCAAGCAAAAACATCTTTATTGAGAGATAGAAATTTAACAAGTTGCTCCTTAAGCTTGGGGTCTAAATCAGCCCCTACATAAACAAACTTTGGGTCATCCTCTGAACCCAGATTGACTTTTTCTCCTAGTTCTACTTGAGCTTGTCTGCTGCAGTTGCTATAGGGTTGGAAGTTTGAGGGTCTTGCTTCTTTGGGACGTATTTGTCTTCGACGACTTGAGGCTTGGGTGAGGTCGTTGTGTTGACGTGGTTGCACCAGTGAGTTTCTAGTTGGTTGCTTCTGAGCTCCATGATGCCTCGGGGACCGGGAAATCGCTGGACCTGGTGGAGAGTTGATGGAATTGCTTAGATCTTGTGAATCCATCGGCGTCCTAGAATGGCAGTGTAGGACGACTTGACATCGATCACACTGAATTGTGTTAAGGTTTTGACCATGTCTTCTTTTTCTCCAATAGAGACTGGAAGGATGACATCTCCAATGGCATCTGTGCGATCTCCGTTGAACCCATAGAGCAGTGCATTTGATTCTATCATCACCAAGTCTGGCAGGTGCATGTCCTTGTAAGTTTGATAGAAAAGTATGCCGCACGAGCTACCTGGGTCGATGAGGACTCTTTTGACTGTTCACCCATTGATTTTGATGTGCACTACCAGGGCATCATTGTAGGGTAGGCACACCTTGTCTAGATCCTCTTCGGTGAATGAAATTGTTGTTGTTGTTTGAGGGTTGGTGGGATTGATCACCTCAACTTTGTGTGAGAGGTGGTAGATTTCTTGAAGCACTCCTACTCTTCTGCGCTTCTCCCGACCTGAGGTTTCGTCGTTTGAGGTGTATGTAATCATGTTGATTACTTTTTCCTCATCGTGGTCGGAGGAGTGTTGTCTTCTATTGTGCCTCAACCAACTTGGAGATTTAGATCGTCGGGGATGTTCTCGCTTACATTGTTGGCGAGGTCGCCGTTGTCGTTGTTCGCCTCGCTTACGTATTAAACAGCATCCAGCTTGTGCCTTAGGTCACTTTCTGGCAAGAATTCTTTCAATTTGCCTTCCTCCACTAAGTCTTGGAGGTAGTGCTTGAGGCTCCAACAATCATTGGTGTCGTGGTGGTGGAGCTTGTGGAAATGACAGTATGGACGTTCTGGTAGGGCGATCACCTTGTTAATGTTGGGATTGAAGTATGGTGTTGTATATATCTTTTTCAGTATCTGACTCGGCGTCCTAAAGAAGTTGGAGAATTCCCTCTTTGTGTAAGAAGGCTTGCTGGAGCTGGCTCTCTTGTTGTTGTTGTTTTCTGAATATTGATGGCTTTCTTTGGGTCATCGTCTATCGCTTACTGCAAGGACTTCTTTTCCTTTGCGCTGGGCCATCCATTTTTCGTATTTGATGTACTTGTCGACTCTGTGATACAGGTCATCTAGGGTCTCTGGCTTGTTGCGCATGAGGGACCCTGCTAGGTCGGAGTCATCTAAGAGGGCGTTTGTGAACGCAGACGTTGCAAAGTTGTCTTTGAGTCCTGCTTCCAATAAGAGGAGGTCTTTCTTAAAATGTCCTAGGAACGCACGGATTGTCTCGCCACGCGCTTGTCTTAGCTGGAACAGCGAGTCTAGGTCGGCCTGCTTCTTCCTATTGTGGACGAATTCTGCCGCGAATGTTTCGGCCAGTTTGTCAAAGTTGCTAATGGAATCAGGAGGGAGTGTGTAGAACCAATATATGGCTCCGTCCTTCAGGCTGACTGGAAAGAGTTTGCAATTAAGGTAGTCGTATTCTGGCGCGCTGTGAGTGTGAGGGTCTGGCTGAAACGTGCTACATGATGGCCTGGACACGAGCTACCGTCGTACAGTGGGAACGTTGGTTAGATGAACTCTGAAGGCGGCTGCTTGTGACTGATTTTTGTTGTGAATGGTGACGCCTTGTATGTCTGGAGCATTTTCTGGGCAATCTGGAGTGCGCTATCATTGTCATTCGCCTTCTCCAATCTTTACGCGAAGTCTTCCAGCCTTTGATTGGTGGTGTTGGTGAGGGCTGTGACGACGTTGTTCTCCACTACGTCTGGAGGGTCGATGTTGGCGTTGGAGGTGGTATTTTCACGCATCGTTTGGTTTTCTTGTTGAAGTGCTACAAATGACTCCTGTAGCGTCTTCATCTAATCTGCTAATGCTTGTAATTGTGCTTCCATGGCGGCTTATGTGTGACCAGCTTCGTGGGCTTGAGAAAATGATATGTGTCTTTTCTCAAGAGAACGAACCAACAGACGGCGCCAATGTAGATGTTGTGTTTACTGGACAATGACCTGATGATCTGTGTGGTAGGGAATGGCTGCACTCTTCTTGGGATAAGAGTTGCCTACGTATCAAGTTTCTTGGGGGTAAACTTGAATCAAGCCTTACGTAGTTCATATCTCTCTACTTATAGATGCTTGAGCTGACTTTCTTTATTTGCTCCAGGCCGTTCTGAAGTGTAGATCCACCTTGTGTGCTATCTTGATGATTCGTCATTACTCTGCTATTACAAAGTTAATGTCTCTGTGATTGTGGCATTGACTGAGCTCTAAGATTGCGCTAGTTGGTTTGCTTCCATAAATGGTCAGAATCGATCTTTGTTAGACGATCCGGGTGTTGGGTCGGTAGAGTGCGGTTTGATGGTGTGGGGACGAAATGGGGTGGACGACCGGGTATGTAGACGCCGCGTAATCAGAAGTGTGGAACAGAGGGTACTTACAACTTCTATCGCTTTTTTTTCCCCCTTTTTTGAGACGAGTTGTGAGGACGTCAATTCCATTTATCAAAAAATGATTTGGAAACCATACCAACATAATCCAATTCGTCTATTAGTGAATTTCTTCCACTAAAAATGAACAACCTCTTTCAAATTCGTCTCCTCACTTGAATTTGGTTGATGGGACATCTATTTTCCCAAAATATGAAAACATTCTTTTGAGTTTCAGTGAGGTTTTAAGTGATTGGTTAATAAAATATGGTAATATATGTTGATTAGTTAGTGATAAGAGCCCAAAACTGTAGTTTTAACCCTGTAACAGTCATACTATTAGACCAATTATGTGAGTAATAATTAAGAGTTAACACTGATTACGTGTTTTTATGCATTTCAGGCTTCAAAGTCCATTATGTGCAGAAATGTGCCACTTTAGCGAGATAAAGGAGCAAAGGTCGGTTACTAAGGAGTTCCGTGATTAAAGGCCAAGATTCAAGAAGACAAAGCCTTTCTAAAGCCTGGTCAAAAGCTGAAAAGTCGACGCGGGCAGAAACAGCACACAAGTCAGCAGAACTTCCAAAGGTCGTATCTTTGGACTCAGACCTCGGAATGGGGCCTACCTTATGTCAAAACGACCAGCTCGGAAAGAGCTTTCCAATGGTCTAAGCCTTGATCCAATCAGAGGAGCAAAAGTGGATGAAAAGTCTGTTGAAGTCAACTGCAGCTGAAGAGGCCTTTTTGGACTGAAAGAATTGGGTTTTGGGCCTGATTTTCTGGCCCAAAACATGGCTCCAAGCCCATGCACGATTTTTGGATCTGAAAGTATAAAAACCAAAGCTTAACTCTTTGTTAATGGTAGCTAGTTAGACCTAAAAAATATATATATAATTCTAGATCTAGTTTTCAGTAAATTAATTAAGTTTAAGTTCCATTTTCAATTCTTGTTTTAGATTAAGTCTTTGAATCATTGTTCTTGATTGATTAGATAAATAAAATAGTTATTTTGTCAATTTCAATTTTTGTTATTTCAATTTTTAATTCTTGTTGATTATCATTTCGTAGTTTAAGTAGATTAAAACATTGTTAGTTAAATTAGTTAAGTTAGAATTTTAATATGATGTGTAGTTATAATTCAATGGGAAATGATGGGTTGATGACTCAAGGCTAAAACCTCCATTAGAGGGGTTGATGAAGCTTTGATGAAAACTTAGTGGTATAGTGTAGAAGCGTTGTAGAATCTATTCCACTCTAGAAGGTCGTGATTCGCCATGAGAATGGGTGGATGACCTCACATATATGCTAGTTAGTATTTGGTAGAAATGCCATGAACACTAGGGATTAGAACTCGAAATTCTTGCCGTAAGAACGTGAGAATCGAGATACAAGAATCTATGCTAGGTTATTAAGTTGGATTTGAGGTGGATTCAATTCCCCTCTAATCCTTTATCTAGATTCGAAAACAATCATATTTCCATAGCATTCGTAGTTTAAATTCAACATAATCAATTTCATATTGTATCGTAGTATAACACCCTTCGTAAAGCTCTCATTAGACTTAAGACCGATTAATTAGACTAGAAAGCATTCCATGCTAGAGAACTAGGAGTGAAACGAATTTGTTACTCCACTCTATTTCGATAGAATTGAGAGTAGAAACTTTGATAAAGTATAAGGCACTTAAGATAGTTTAGTTTACTTACGTTTTGAGTTTCATCGTTCATTTCGTAGGTAAACTTTTATCATTTTAACTTTTATCAGTTAGTAAGAATGTATTATTTATTAAGTGAGTGTGATTGAGTTTTAGTGGTTTAGGGGTTATTGAAAGATTGGATGTAAAAGAGGTGATGTGTCTTGATTGGTTTCGAGTGATCGATAATTTAATCGACGAAATTTAAGGAGATTTATGTTTCTGTTCGTGAGAATGAATTGGAGAAGAAAGATGGGGTACTACAATGCATCTAGGGTGGACAATAATGGTATGGCCATTAGTTTGTGGGTATGGGCTTTTTATATTTATGGCAACCCCCCACATTTGTAAACATTACAATTTCTCCAAGGGTAATTTATAAAAAAAAAAACGACAAAAGAAATCTTCAAGGGTAATTTATAAAAAAAATGACAAAAGAAATCTTCAAGGGTAATTTAGTCAATGTACATCACTGAGGGATATTTTTGGTATTAGGTTAAATACCAACGGAACTTGGATGGAAGTTAGACGGAACGGATGGGAAATCGTGATGTTTACAAATGTAGGGGGTTTATTCAAAAGTGGTGACAAAAGTAGGGGGTTTGGACAAATTTCCCCCCTTAAATGTGTCCTGCCCTTAAGACCAATGCCCAATTATTTTCTTCCATGTCTCATCTATATTTGGGTTTTTTAGACTTTGGTCCTACGCATAGTTGGTTTATTAGGCTTCGGTCCAAAAAAGCTTGAATATTAGACTTTAGTCCTAGTTCTATTTGTTCACCGTTAGTCAACTCAGTCCTATGTAAGTCAACTGAGTTTGATCACGTTAACTAACGGTGAACAAACAGAACTAGGACTAAAGTCTAATATTCAAGTTTTTCTGAACCAAAGTCTAATAAACCAACTATGCCTAGGGCCAAAGTCTAAAAAGCCCTAAATATTTTACTAAAAAGATGTTAGAATATCTTGAGATACATAACAGAGAGGGCAAATCTAAATCTACGACATACATCATATGTAAGTGGTTCGCTATGAATTGAAGATCCAAGATTTTGATAAAAGTGACTTGAACAACATTGCTCAAGAGGTTAAAATGATGAAACTGATTGACCACCCAAACGTTGTTAAAGCCCATTGTGGTTTTGTGAACGATCGTGATTTGTGGGTTGTCATGTTGTATAAGCGTATATAGAAGCGGGTTAAGTTCATCGTATACTCAATACTGCTTATCCAGATGGGTTTCGAGATAAGGCAATTATCTCTAAGATTTTGTATGAAGCATTGAAAGGTTTGGAGTATCTTCATGAGCGTGGTCATATCATTAAGATGTCAAAGCTTGAAATATCTTACCTTGGTGTTTTTGCGTGTCTTTTTTATTTTTGGGATAGGCAAGAAAAACTATTACATGGACACCTCGCCCCCGGAGATTATGTCAATAGAAGAAAACTTAATTATTTCATTACGCAGGTTGCATTTTCTTGCATTCCTCTCAACTGATTGATTGGAATATAATATAAGACACATATCTTTCACCAAAACTTAAGAACACAACCTGCAAAGATACAAAGTAAATGCAGATTGAGGAGAATGTCATGTAAACATGCATGCTATGATTCTAGGTGGACTCTTTTTGAAACAAAAGATGTTCATAATGTTGATATGCATTTGGAGAAAACCAGAAATCACATGCAATATCTTTCATAAGTGATTTTTGTTTATGGTAGAACATATGAAGTTTTATAAGCCTAGAGTATGCACTCTCTCATTTATAGTATGGGTGCACAAGAAAAAAAGGGATTCAGTCTACCATAAATAATTTTTTTTCGATAATTCAAAACATCAACAATTGAAAGGGTGATTCAAATAACCAATCAAATAAAATAGGTAGTTTATTTCAAGCAAGTTTTATTGTGATAGAATCATAGGAATTACGAAAGTAGTAGAATTCAGTTCCAGGAAGAAAAATAACAAAAAAAAAAGTTTAATTCTCTACGTAAACTATAAACTAGCAGTTTTTGCATTAATTAATACGAGAAGGGGTTTTTGATAGATCATTGCACTCTCTCATTTGTATATGGGTGCACAAGAACAAAAAACATCAACAATTGAAAGGGTCAATGCATGGGAGATTCAAATAACCAATCAAATAGGTAGTTTATTTCAAGCAAATCATATAGGCAAATAGTAGGAATCGCGCGAACATCATTCAAATATAATGGAGGTTATTATTGCAGTCTATGACAACTCAAGTATCATAAAGGGGGGGTTTACAACAGGAACTATTTAGAATTAGATGACTCTTTTAGAGCACTAAATATCATAAATGCTATTGAGCACATATATGAGTTCATTTCATAACATATTGTGTTTGGGGTTTGGCATACAAATTAACAACTTATCAGGATCCAAATCACAAGAATAAGGATAATGGTTTTTTTTTTTTTTTTTTTTGGCAGGAAACAACGTTGAAGTTTTTTAAGCAATTGCAGTTATGCATAAGATTATAAAGAATATGAAGAAATATAGGCTTTTCCTAATATGGTTTTTTTACAAAAATATTGATCGAACGTTCTAGTTTTAAGAGGCAATATATTTAAAGGATCTCGGGGTTGTCCATCGGTTCTAACCATTCCTAATTTTGTGACACGTGTTATGTTAGCCATTTGAGCAGGTTTTGTGTTATAAGATTTTGTTTTTTGTGGGACAAAAAAATCAGTTATGCTATCAGGTCAAAATTTCTTTTCATATTTTATTTAAACTTTTGTCTTAGTCAAGGGTAGCTTCTGTGGTTTATTTTTTTACATTGTAATTTCTGGCTTTTGTACGTACTGATGTTTATCCGCTCAGTATTTTTTTAGCAATTTTCTAGCTTTTACCCCTCCCCGGGCTAATTAGCTTTACCCCCACACCACATCCAAGTCAGCCATGCTTAATCATATCTTTTTTATCAATGCATGTAAAAAGACTTCATTGTCCTTTGCCCTTTTAATAGTTTTCTAGTTTTACTCCCCCCGGAACTTAGGCTCGACCCCCGCTTCATCTAGAGGTTTACCACCATAACTTAGGCCAATTAGCTTTACCCCCCAGTTCTTTCATCTAGAGATTTACCCCCAAGACCACAACAACATCCAAGTCAATCGAGTTTGGCATGTTTAGTCAAGACAAATGAAAAGACTTTAATGCCCTTTTCTATGTATAATTACATAAATACCATGTGACTTTGGTAAAGACAAAATTGGAATTCAAATCATCTAGGACACATGTCATGATCTTGTGAACTCTATCCGACGGCTACCACCAATCCTTATCAAATGACATCCACACCTTTATCATTATGAAATTACATAATTACCCTCACGGTTGTTAAAAGCTATATGTATGCTAGGAGAAAACCAACTGTAAAAGGGCAATGAAGTCTTTTTATGTGGTAGTGGTGTATGGCTTGGAGAAGATAATGATATAGTGACAGTAGTGGTGTAATTTCATAATGTTAAGGGTGTGGATGTCATTTGATAAGGATTGGTGGTAGCCGTCAGATAAAGTTCACAAGGTCATGACATGTGTCCTAGATGATTTGAATTTGAATTTTGTCTTTGCCAAAGTTACAGGGTATTTATGTAATTATACCTAAAAAAGGGCATTAGAGTCTTTTCATTTGTCTTGACCAAAAACATCACGGTCAAACTCAGTTGACTTTGATATATTGTGGTCTTGGAGGGTAAATCTCTAGATGAAATAACTGGGGGGTAAAGCTAATTGGCCTAAGTTCTGGAGGGGGGGGGGATAAACCTTTAGATAAAATAACTGGGCAGGGGGTAAAGCTAATTGGCCTAAGTTCTGGGGGTAAAACTTGGGGGAATGTTTTTTTAGTCTTATTTACATTTTCTATGTACTTAACTGTTGTTTTCTTTGCTACGCGTCTACACAATGTCGAAGTTACATTGATATTTTCAATCATAGTAGCCCTCAATAAACAAAAGTTTGACTGAAAAAAAATATATATAAACATTTACATTACTATGAAAAAGTTGGACATCGGAGTAATCGGACTTTATATATTACAACAAATAAATAAATTACAACACAAAATAGCTAGAATGAGAAACTGGGAGAAATAAAAACAATACTGTTAGCACTCCAAATTATGATTTTGAAGGTAGAAAATGCTCAAGCGGGCGTGGCCTATATATTATTTGACGCCCATACAACATGAATGAACATCAATAAAGCAAGAGCTGGCATCACATCCACACTGAAAAACCTGGTAGCACCATTCGACGAAGTATTCTTGTTCTTTGGCATGTCTGCAACAACATCACAAAAAGCCTTATTCAATTTAATTTCTATCGTCCAACTTACTTCGGTGGATTGCGACTAGAAAATCGGCTTGCCAGATCCGTTGAACAGTTTTGACGTTTCAGAACAGGACATACCAGTTGTTTTTTACGATTCTATTATGTGCCTAAATCTTCTGAGTTTTGGTAATATTGCGAGCATATTTATTATTATCACTTTTGAAATTTCAGCCAGTTTGAGATTCTGAACTATTACCCTTCCTGAGTTCCGGATCAAGATATTCCACCATCGGCAAATCCACAATACTATTTCTCCCTAACTAGTTAATAAGTCTAGCTTTAATTTAAGGGTTAACGAGTGTTACTCACTCTAGATGGGAAATTAGGGTCTTCTCTCTAAATACACACAAAAACAATACGGTTAACCCAAATTGATTTTTATTATTATTATTATTATTATTTTTTTTTTGGGAGAGAGAGGAGACCCTAATTTCCCCATAGATCATAATTGGCTCATCTAATGGGGCCAGGTTCAAACAAAGTATGTCCATCAGTCTCTGTGGTAGACAAAAATATTATTTCGACTGAGTCTACTTCACAACGTAACTACCCAAAACGAAAATAAAATGGGATGATATTAGACTTACTTGCAAGGCAGGCAATGGGGTTAACATTCTGCCCACATCTACCCGGTAATTCTTGGGCTTCCGTAATATTGACGCCTGCTCGCCCAGCAGCAGAACTGGTTTTACTGCTAACCATGTTACAAAGGCATTGTGGGTCGGACTTGATCACGGATTTTAGAGGATCACAGCAGCTACTAGGTGGGTGCTTGGTCCCATTGAGGTAGTCCAAGCAAGGAACTAGCTGATTTATGCATGATATGTCCTGAGCCAATGACACAGACACCAACATTGCCAAGATGAATAACACTCCAGAATCAAATAAGCCCAAAACTTTCGTTGCCATGTTTAGGTTCAAAATCGTGTTCCTTTGGTACTGGTTAAGACTTGAGATGGCTGGGAGCTCTGCACTTATATATAGGAGCTAGATATGGATGACTGGAAGGTTTTCTTTTTAGGTCCCGTTGGGGTTGGTTATCTAACTTGAGGTTTACAGAGTGGAGTCAACCCTTCTAAGAGGGATTAGGCAAGGTGCGGTTCCGGACATCATAATTTCGTCACAAGTAATGAACTGTAATCTCTCTAATATGCCACATCCATTCTTAGCTTATGCGAGTAAAAGTCATCATTGGTAGAAAGTAGAAACAATATTGGCCTCAAAACCCTTGATTCTTACAAAGAGTAAGGCACACTCTATGCTCATTGTTACATGCAATTTGGAAAGACATCCAAACAACAGGCACATTCTATGATCATCACACATGTATGGAAAGACACGGAGAGACAAACTTCTCAGCTGACTGTACGTGCAGCCGATAAAGGAACCACACTTCACGGAGACAGTGAACTTCAAGAAGGCGGACAGATGATGAACCCGGGTCCCTATCCGGTCGTCTCATCTCATCCCATCTCAGCCTCTTCGGGAATACTTAGCTAGCTCCCCAGCTCTTGTTCCCCTCCAGTCCTTTGCATGGTAAGCCTCTTTTCAAGTTTACTTGAGATTTTGGTAACACTTTTGTAAAGAGTGTACGATCGTTACAAAGTTACAATGGATGAGCTCTACATGCATTTTTACTTTTTTAGCTTGTGCGTGCACAGGCAACACATAAAATTTGTAGCTTCTTATTTTTAATTGAATTTAACCTTACCGAGCAACAAAAAACGCAAAGAATTTAAAACAAAAATGACTATCAATATAATATTAATCAAATCTTTCAAGCAAAAAGTATTTTAAAATATAAAATTAAATGAATTTCTTTGCGGTGAGCGTGGATCGAACACGCGACCTTCAGATCTTCAGTCTGACGCTCTCCCAACTGAGCTATCCCCGCTTGGATGTCTTACTCTCAACGTAAGGCTAACTAATAAATATAAAACAAATGTACATTCAACTGAAGGATTTAGCTTTGCTGACACATTGACCACCTACAAGTTATAAAGAACAAAAAAAAAAACGTACAAGAAAGCTACACGGAACATGATGTGTAAGAAAAGATAGTCCCTGTGAGTCAGTTTAATGAGCAGCAGGATCAACTCCAACAGATTTCATAGTGTCGGCTTTAGGAGGATGCGCAAAGGCGTCTCCTCGAATAGGATCAGAAATCGCAGGATCTCTCTTGAAATCTTGGATGTGGGCGACCTTCCTAAAGAATGAGTTGCTTATGAATTTCTGGGCCTCGTCCACCACAGAATCAGGGTCCTCCACCTCCGGAATCGTCTCTCTTCTCTTCTTGCTCAGACGTACGGCCGGCGAGTTCTTCAAGTGGTGCTTCACTGTATGAAATCCTATCGCCGCTTGTAGTATAATCAGCCCAAGCGCAACATACACTGGCACAAACTGTCCCTTCAACATTGCCCTGCGACAATACGTACAACAACTTTTGTACTTAACTACATGCTCAAGGACAACCATATGCATACACGTACATACAGCTTGTATAGACGTATAGTAATACAATTTCTTACCTTGGGAACTTGGTATTGCCTCTTTGATCAGAATGGGAACCAACAAACTCAGCTGCACTTGCAAATGTTCTTCTGTTTCCTCCCATTCTACTCATCATCATTGATCTCCAATATGCCTGCACCAAAAATTTGTTTCAACAATGCATTATGCACGCACAGGCGGGAGTAAATTTCTTGATTATACAAATCTAACTTGAACTTTTGGTAACTGTATATGGAGATATTTTCTACGCACTCACCGTTGCTTTAGAAGCCATCATATAATTGAAGTGAATTACTTCACAAAATTTCCAGTTCGCTGATAACAAGATTAACTTGAAAATTGATGTGTAAATCTGTGTCACACTTCTAAGATTCTGATATTTCTGCATCCACTTTATCTTTCACAGTTACATTCCACTACTACGTACATATATATTAGCAGTAAAGGCTGTTCGGAGACACATGGTGCTCAGCCAGAAATGAGAAGACACATGGCACCAGTTGGCAGTACATGTTCACGCAGTACCCCCACGTTATGACACTTGACACGAGTTTCTGTTTTTCTTTTCCAACTCTTGCTTATCTTTACAAAAAAAAAATTGTTAACTCTTATCTTTACAATTTGAGTGAAGGAATTTAAAACTTAACACCAAACCAAAGTGAAACATATGCTGCAGTACTCGGTTAATTTTAAAAAAGACGTAGTAAGTGTCTAACGCTTCAGTTTATAACTCCTATAAGACTTAAATCTCAGGATTTCTCTTAAACGAAAATATTATATAGTGTCTTGCACATTTTATATAGTGTAAATAAGTTAGTAAGTGTAAATTAAAACAAAAAATCAAGACACTATATAAATTATTTAAGGCACTATATAAACTGCCCAATATGTAATGGACATGTTATTTTAAGAGAAAGTCTGGCCTAAATCGAGTTCTTGATATATATAATATAATTTTATGGACACAGAGACAACGGAAAGTTGGGAAGACAGAAGACATAGTAGAAAATTTACTTGAAGCTAGGTGTTTCATGTTCATTTCATTGGAAATTGACTTCCAAAGAACTTCTTCGTGGCTCAAAATGTTTGACACGACTAGAACCGCGTATCCCTGTTGCTGTTGACAAGGGATTCATAATTAGAATCACCACCAACATGGTTTCGCAACTGAACATTACAACGAAGTCCTTTTTGAAGGGAACAAATCTCACTTTTGTACATCATAATCGTTGTTAGAATATAAGATCTTATTCAGTGTGCTTTGGCAACCTCGTCATTTTATGCTCTCTAAGACTACCTGGAGTTTGCTAAGCACCAACATTTTAGGATCGTTGTGAACCATCCCAAATGTTTAGGGTATCCGTGTCTCTAATACTGTTGTTAACCAAATCCTGTTGAACCGATTGAGAGTTATTACTACTATGAAGGGCATTAGCTACAGGAGAGTCAAATTAGATGCTGATGTGGCAGTAGAACAAGGACACTGGGAATTGGGGAAATTATTAGGGATGAAATGGGGAACAGTGTGCTTACTAACACTGGAATGCTGGATACAACACCAATGTTTCAGTGGTCTACCAAGAACTGTTAGCCATTAAAGAGGTATTACATGTTTGCAAGACGCTGCATTATAAACACAAGTGGAAGTGATATCGGACTTTATGCGTGTTGCACAGCCACAGACAATCAAGAGAATGGAGGAACCTTCGTGGTTCGGTATGAATGTATTAGAATCCATCTTTCCATGGTTCCTGCTTTTGAATATGTTGAATTCAAGCATGTTTACAGGGAGACTAATAAGGCTGATGATTGTGGCCTCCCCGTGTACTTAATAAATGTAGCTATGTGTTGATGTTCCATCCTCTTTTGATGAAAGACTTGGCAAAATTGTAATGGAAGATTGACTACGTATTGCGTATCAAAGATATAATCCCACTTAATCGTCAAAAAAGAAAAAAAATGTTCACTCGTTGATATTCCATCTTTCCAGGAGTCCATATTCTATCTTTCCAAGAGTACCGTCCTGTCTATGACTGCAGAGACAGGCGAAATCAAAGACATGAACTAGCTACACCTCTCCGATAATGTTGCAAAAACTGAACATCAATAGGACCATAGGAAAACTACTCATGGCATTGTTATGAAATTATATCTACAACAAAATGACTTGACATGCATACAAAAATTACTATAGAAAAAAATATTTAACCTGTATGGATTAGAACCAAAGCAAATCAAATCTGCAGCCTTATTTGAAGCACTATCTTCTCTAGCCAACTGAGCTATTCCACGAGTGGGGTAAACTCGAATATGGCGGTCTGCCCCTATTTGTGTGTTCTTCCACCTGCATATCCGAATCAATGCTTCCACCGGTTTACTAGTAATACTGCAGTTGAGTCATCTCCTTACCTGCTTCCAGGGTTTCCTAGTGGTAAGACCATCACTTTCACCCGGTTTAGAATCGTCGATGCTCCTGGACTGTTACAATGATGATCAAATTTGACAGCAGTCTTGGATGATCTCTTCAGAAGAGATAAAAGAAGCTGCCAGCTAAATCATCCCCGTTTTGACTTTCTCCGAGTTGACTTCAAGTGGGTGGCAGATGAATCTAAACTCAACTGCAATGAACAAATTGACGTATCTTTTACTTTGCTGGCTGATCCCAACTTACGAGAACGAGAGCTAGACCGGGTGGTGACAGGTGCATTCTCTTTTGGAGCTCTAGAGATCCGTCGTACGCATAGTCGATCTTTGCAGTCCCTTCCGCTTAAATTTTTTTTGTCCACACTCAATATTGGGAGTTCCTATTTCAAGTATTGACACTCAATTAGTAAAATATAAGTCAATTCTAAAAATGAAGTAAATAAAGAAAAGAGTGCATTGTCTGGTCCTGGTACCTTTATTTCACTTTTTCAAAGGACTTACTTTAAAAACCAAAAGTCTCAATTCAAAACAATTTTACTCACAAGTAAAAATGTTTGTCAGTAAGGAGTAAGGACCTTGAAATAATCCAACGATGCTGGGATCAAATATACTTAGCTTAAAAGGGAGTTTGAAACACGGATATGTTGTCCAATTACAGTCCACAAGGTTTTATTCTGAGTTAAGAGAAACTTCAAGAACACTTGCGAGGAGGAGGATATCTTAAAGGCAGATAGGATCTACTAACAAACTAAAACAACAAGAAACCATCCCCAATCCACAAGAAGACCTTATCTAAATAACCCAAAAATCATTTGTATGCAAGCACTGATAAACTACGTAAGGTCTCCTGGACCCCATCCCTTTTCCTTCACAGACGCTCATATACTAATAGATAGTAAAAAGTAGGAATGCCTGCAGAGAAAAATCAACATGACAACATCAAGATCGATGCTCCCGAGTTAAATGGTAAAATGGATAAAGATGTTTTTGCCGACTAAATGACAAAGATTGAAAGATTTTTCACTACAGGTCAATCTGCTCAAGTGCGGGCGGCTTGAGGGTACTTGATTACGCCCAAGTTTCGTGAAATGAACAGGATGCAGCCTTAACCATGCAAGTGAGAGGCACATTCTTTATACCCCTCCGGTTCAAGTTATTAATAGTTTGAATCCTACGCAGTAAGCCACCCAACAAAAGAAAAGCACCACAGAAGCGTAGTCCTTAAGCCAAAGTGGGGAAGTGGGGAAGTGGGGTGGTGGATGTTGCCCTGCCTTAGCCAAGTCTAGCACGCTCATCTAAAAAGTCCGCTATTTTGAAAATTTAATTTATTTAGGATATCTGAGTTGGCAAGGATTGTGGCAAATCCCCATCATAAATAAAAGCGTGTACTAACAAACATTTTGGTTGATAACTACAAGAGTTTGAGATTTAAGTTGATGTTTTTAGGGTTCTTAGTGACGGATTTATCTTTTACTCTTCTACTTTTACTAGCACCGATTGATGTGATTCATCCACTCTTGCTTCCTCGCTGAAGACCATGTTGCAGACTTTCATCTATGCGACACTCTTCAAGGAAGATCCTACTATGTCAGAACTGTGTAGTGTGTACTACTGAATCCAAATCATTAGGACGGCACTAGAAAACTTTTTATTCTTTAACAGTTTTTGTTTGATTTCAAAGATACTGCTCCACTTGAGATCACAATATAATTTATGGACACTTGACTCATTTTGAATAATCCATGGATTCAATGCAATTTAAAAATTATATAGAAATAGGTAAAAAAAAAGCCCAAGAAGAAGAAGAAAATCAGAAAAGAGAATGTATGACTTTAAAACCCTAGGTAGCACCCTCCAAAGCACGGATACCTCTACACAATTGCATTGTGTCAGTGTCAGTGTCGGACGCGGACACGGCAACGGACGCGGCTTAAACACATGTCCGACGCGGCACATGTGTATCCCACGTGCAAGGGTAGTTTGGACACGGCATGGATGCGGACTGGACGGGAATGAAAAAAAATATATAATATAATAATAATAATAATATCAAAATAATAGGCCCAAAGGCCCCATTCTGAATTTTGAAGAGCTAAAAGTCCAAACAGACCTATCGCCTCCAAAAACCTTCATTTCTGCAGTCTGCACTCTCCTGCAGAATTTTGTTCTTGTGTCCTTGGAATTCTTTTCTTATGCCTCCTATGGCCTTAATTATGTTATGAGCATGACTTATTAGTTATGTGAGGTGACTTTATGACTCTTTTTATTGTTCCTGTGGTTATGAAATTTGGAATATTATGATATATGACTTACAATCTAATGTTATATCAATATAAAATATATTTTAAAATGTTATTTGAAATCTGCGTCCTCACCGTGTCCGCGTCCTACCTAAGAAGCACAGACGATGCAGTTGCGGACACCGGCACGGCAAACCTAACTTATATTTATACTCACTTGGTGTAACTACACCAAGATGATGATGATGATGATGATAGTAATAGTAGTAGTAGCAATAATATATGTAATATCATAGTCAGAGGACACATTTTCTTGGTTGGATAGAGTGTTAATGGTCAACTTAGAAATAGAACATTTAAAAAATAATTCATCTATGAATAGATACCCCCAAAATTTTGAAAACAAATTTCAGTAGTATGAAAGAAATAAACAAATGGCAAGAGAATGCTTTCAAACAAACTCAGTTATACAAAATACAGTATAGCGGGTAAAATTCTATGATATCTTGAAATTAAACCATCTTCCTATAGAAATGATTGATGGATTGATGGACCTTTTATCAGGAATACCTGGGTAAGATATCAATCCATGGAATTAAACTTAACATAAATTACACATAGCAGATAAACAGACAAACAAAAATATCCAGTACACAAGAACTGCACAATCATAAAAGAGAAAGATATGTACCTTAGTGGTGACAAGCTGTTCAGTATCGTATTCTTCTTTGTCAGAATCATCAATCTCTTCACACTCAAACTCTACATCTTCTCCAATTTCGTCCTCTGAGTCGCTCAACTCTTCCTGTTCCATAACTATTTCTGGAAGAGACTGATCGCCAACATTACCTTCGGTATCTCCACTTCTATTGTTCGGTGGAACCAGTTCATGATCACCCAGGACACGCAGTTGACTGCTGGAACTTCTTGCTATGGATGCTGTAGAGCAACTTTCACATCTTTCTTTGGACAAATTATTCACTTTATGGGCTTCTGTTAGGCTTCCACCATCCCGGAAACAATGTTTTGAAGCATTATGATTGTGTTCAGTTACTTTTCTGCCCTGTGCAACTTTTTCTTTCCTTGATGTAGAACTCAAATGTATCTCTAAGTCCAGTTCACTTGACTTCTCGTATGGGCTGGTAGGCTTAGCTACAAAAGCTTGTGGATAACTGGTGGCATGTGGTGCAGTCATAACAGATTGGGGAGAATTTTGAGGTTGATCCAAATTTTGTCGAAATGGTTCTAAATTCACTGGCGTGTAATCAGCGGAAACAATTGATGAATCCTTATACACCGCATCTTTCCTTTGCAAAAGTGGATGAAAGTCAATACCACTTGATTTTTTGGACTTATCTGAACTTAGCAATTTGTAGAAGCTATCAACTGTTGAACTGGCACGTGATGGCTTACAAAATTGCTTGAAGTTTTCTTGAAGCTGATTTCCTGCTGTGGAATTGAATATATTAGATGTACTAGAGACTATTGGGCAGTATGCCAAATGCCCATCTTCTGGGGCCTGTAACAGCAAAGGATGCATCTGAAGATCTGATTCAGTGCCACTTTCCTCTCTAACAGGTTGATCCGAACGGCCTCCTGGATCTTGAGGACATTGAGTAATGATACTGTGATGGGAGGGAGTAGTTTTGTTCACATCATTGACTGAAACCCTCCTCCCTGTTTTGGCAAGATGAGGTGACCTTCGGACCAGATTTTCGGCATCAGTACCACTACTAGTTATCACAGTAGAATGAGACGATACACAATGATAACTTTTAAAAGCCGACTGGGAAAGCACACGAACAGATGGGGGAAGGTTCACAGGGGGTAAGTCAGGTGCTAACTTAACAGGCCGGGCATCATTCCTTTTACGAACTCTACGTGGCCGCAAACTGGCAAGGCTCTTGGAGGATTGGGACAAGAAATGTGGACTGAAATGATTGGAAGCCACGGCATAAGATGTATTATATGTAATATGAGTCAAATGAGAAATTTTCTGAAAATATTGTGGGAACTTGGAAGAAAGATATTCACGAGTGTAACCATCTAGATGTGGCAGTTCTCCAGACAGACAACCAGCTGGTAAACCACTGACATAAACACGGTCTCGTGGTTGCAAAATACCAGGTCGCAAATCACTTCTATCGTTGCTGGTTGGAGTAAATTTATCTGAGTCGACTCTTGCGTTTGCAGGTCTCCAATCTCCTAAAAAGGCTTCATGCACATACGCTTCATCCTCATCGTCCACATTATCATTTCCACTTTTCTCCTCTTCAGAAGAATTATTAACCGGATTCTCCTCTTCAGCAGAATTATTAACCAGATTATCCTCTTCAGCAGAATTATTAACCAAATTATCCTCTTCAACAGAATAATTAACCAGATTATCCTGCATCCATATTAGGATCATGAGGCCAAAATCGCCTGGAATAGGAAGTTCACACCAAAGAGAAATAACATAAATAAAGACCCACCTCTTTCTGAGATGCAGCATGCCAACTTGCCATAGCTGCAGATTTAGACATTTTTTTCTGCAAGGCATATAAACGCCGCTTCTCTTTTTTAGCTTCATCTGACTTATAAGACTTCTGAGTTCCAAGAGCAACCCTCCATTGCCGAGGTAACAAGGAGGGATCCCTATATGGCACAATAAATTGCCATACTGACATCCAATCAAGCTTAAATCTCTTCAGACCCTGGAATTAGAGTCAACCCATATTCTTAGATTTTTCTGAACAATAAGAAAAATTGTAAACAACAAGAAAAATCAACAACCTGACCCTATTTACTCACCTCATAAATTCGAGCCTTCTCTTCTGAAGTCAAAGGAGAGGTCTTCATCTGCCGTACAGCCTACATAAACAGATTTCTTAAGCTTACTGGTTAAAATAGGATGACTTATGAAACTTCAAAAATTTAACAATTGATAAAATCATATAAACACAAGAAAATAAGAAGGTAGTACACTAAAATGAAGCAAAAATAAATATTTTATCATTTAGTTAAATATATATATAGGGAGGGATAGACCCACATTCATTATGCCATATCATGCCCACATTTTCGACATACAAATGAATTAAGTCTGGGTTTTTGTGGATAAGATTTGCCCACATTGAAGATCATTCTCACAAAAAATTATCCTGTTTGGATATGTTTAACCTGGTCAAAATTAGTAGTCATTTCTGAACTTCTATCTAACGGTCCAAAACTCTCGGATTTCATAACAACTTTTGATATGATTAGAATTCTTTGAATAAGCTGAATTTTTGTAAGCATGTTCTCCATAGTGGGGGGATCATATATGTAAAAAAACCGCCCTCAATTCAACTTTCAAGTCCACATTTTTCTTAAATGTGTGCATAATGTGGCTCTAATGAATGTGACTCTATCCCTCGCCATTCAGGGGCATATGTTGTTTGATATGCAAGGTAACGCAAATATACCTTTATAGGATTCTCAGGTGCTTTAGAAGAACAGCGGTTTTTCTGCCTAACAAAGATCTGCAACACAAGAGTTACAAGGTATCAAACAGCTAGACTAATAATACACAACAATGTAGATATGTCCTGTAACTATTCCCCTCGGAAATAAGTAAAAACACAGAGTACCAGTGACCGTACAAGTTTAAGAATAGATCTGAAGATAGCAAGTCTGTACACAACTTTATAGTGCAAAATAACAATTGACTTTATCATTATCCTTAGACGACCAACAGGAACGCTAAGATCTCCCGCATCAAGTTTCAACCTCTTTTATCCATGTTATTTTAAATTATATTTGTTGGAACAAAGAAATCTAAATTTCTATACTTGTTTTGTTCTTCTATTGCCACTGAGAATGTGTTTTGGATCACAGTTCAACATGATGTTGCCTGTTACTTTAATTTAAGTCCAGATAAATAACAATGACATATTCAATCAAACATAATAATAGAATAGTGCGGCAACAAATAATCCAGCTTATCATCCGTGTCATGCCATAAAAGCTTCAAACAAGGAAGATCGCTGAATTAGTAACTAAAGATTAAAACTGGTCGAACTAACTATTAAAGTTACAATTTGGCCAAGAACGAGTATTTGGAAAAAAAAGGATACCCTCCAAAATTTTCTTCTTCGTGTAGACGACTATGATGCATGAAGGACTCTCAAAATCAACAAAAAAAAAAGAAAGAGGGTAAAGATAATAACCAAAATAGATGCATTATGTATGAACAGAGTGTGACACTCATCGAGTCATTATTGAGATCAAGGAGCTTCTATTTGATTGGCCTCATGAATCTCCACTTTTAACGGCACAGACAAATTAAGTGATGCTGCTCTTCCAATCATTCAGAAAGTACTCAATAGATATCAATCTTCACAATTTTAGCTGAACTACCAAAACGAAAAACTGAGGAAATAATAAATTATTAAATAAATAAATAAACGTAAAAACGAAAATTTCATAGAGATGAACAAAAAGTATTTACAAATAGAACCATTAGGGGAAAAAAAATCAAAATCAGTATAAACAAGAATGGGTAAGAGAACAATAGAAATAATACCCAATAACAAAGAGGTGTACAATAACACGGGGAAAAACAGGGGGAGAGAAAGAGAACTGGAGAACTGAACCTATGACATGCCACAAATTTAAGAAATGTAACAACCTGATGCTTGGATTTGCACGGTAGATAGCGTTGCTGAATTGCCTTCCAGTCAGTGTTATACTCCATCATGCCCATTGCAAGTAACCTGTGAAACACATCCGAAGAACATAACGAACAGAAAACCATTAGAAATAATCATTTTCCCTTTGGTAATTTTTTTTTTAAAGGTAACAGATTTAAACATTCAGGGATGCAAAACATGAAAACAGAAAATATAACCACCAATCCATGACATTGTAAAGAGAATGCTGCGCTAATAAACCTTTAAAGGAATCAAAGCTAGAATTTCATGTCTGAAAATTAAAACAAAAAAACTGAATAGAAACATGCATTGAAGTTGTAAAGAATGTCACCTAATTGAGTCTTATCTTATATTAGTCATGCACATAAATGCAAGCCATCCATGTCTGATCTTAGGTATTTCAATACAAATCACATGAGACAGAAACCATAAACTGAAGATCATTCCACAGAACTCAAAACGAACAAATTTCCATAAACTGATTAGATTTGTCACAAATAACTGATTAACTGAAGTGCATGTCAAGTAAATGATAATGACCTCTAACCTTCCCACCTCACTGACTAACTGAAGTGCTTAGCTAATGTGAAATTGAGGTGGTAATGTGGTATAGACCTTTGACCATCCCACTATATCTGCCAACTAATTGTGGTCATGAAAACAGAATTTTCTTTTTTTACTTTCTAAAATGCAGGCATTTATTATAGAAGAGATACGGAGGTGATGGAGAGATTCACCTTACACTAGGTAATAGAAGCTAGAGCATACCATAAAAATTTGGGTCCAGGGTCTTGGGATCAAATCCCACCTTCAGCTGGCTAAGGGGCATTTAAGGATTTAGGGTAATAATGTCTTAACTATAGAAAAAATGTGAATATAAAGATAATAACAATAGAAAATAAGAAGATACAACATAACAGGCATACAAAACATAAATAACATGCACAGCTAATGACCTATAGAAGCTACAAAAAACCAGAATACAGTATCTTCAAAAACTGGTGGTGGTGATATAGGAGAGAAGAGTAACGACATGCAAAACCAGTAACTAGAAGATGTCCCACTATTATAATGGGCAAGAGTAGGGTAACAACAGGAGTACAAGCATATTAAACTCACTCGTCCTCTGTATCAGTGAAAAGCACCCTATTTGCAACTGACGGCGGAGGCGGCTTATGTGGATATAATGCTGGATTGAATAACGGGTAAAATCTCTGTGCCAGTGAAACAATTCTCTTTGGGGCAGGAGCAATTGATTGCTTCTTGGTTTTTTCCACAAGTGTAGCAGCCAGGGTCTTCTTAGGTGGCTGATTAGGGTTCGAAGATGATGAAACCGCACTGGGTTTGTGGGAAGTAGCTCCTCTCAAGGATTTGCCATTAGCCTCGCGAGATGGGGGGATGTCACAAACGGGAAAAAGAGGTTCTTTCGCATATCGGTCGCCACCCAAAGCTTCTACATAACACAGTTGATTCTCTTTAACGGCTGCGAGATGGGTCATAATCAAAAAGCAACAAGTAAAAATATCAGAACTATGAGAAAGTCTACTGTTTGTTATCGAATATATGTCAACTATATATATTCCACCTACCTTTTGAAACATCGGCAATATAGCTCCCTACTAAACTAAGAGGCGCTGCATCGAGAATTGATAGTACCTGACCAGTTACTCGAGGCACCCACTGACAATCCTTGCTCATGGGACGGACTTCTTTTTGTGGACCAGGTGAAGAGGTTTCGCCAACAGGGAAAGGCAACTGATCAGACGCTGATGGCTGGATGTAAGGAGGGCGAAAGCAATAATCAGGATAGGGAACCTTTCTCTGTGACAATAATACTTTGTCTCGACTATGAACCAATTCTGATAACAATCTTCGAGTTTCAACAGCAATTTCCTGACGAGAAGGATCAAGAACAGACAGAGAGAACACCTGAACAAGAAGCTGAGTATGCTCGTGTATTAAACAATGTAACTGCCCTATTTGATGTGGAGTGAAGCCGCTTAGTGTACCGCCAGCTTTCGGAGAGCTCTCAGGCAATGAATATTTCCAAGTAAGTGCAGGATAAGGTACAAGGGGTATTAGAGGACGCAACGGTCTGTTACCTTGCCCTAAGAACTTTCTGTTCTGTCTAGTCTGAGGCCGACCTCCTCTCTTCTTTCTCTCCAAGTTTTCATCAAGATCACTATTATCGAGTGCCTCTTCAATTTCAACCTCAAAGTCGGCATCATTATCTTCATCTTCATCATCTACATTTCCATTTTCCTCTACACACTGGTCTTCGCTTTCTCCCCCACCCAGTAATACAGCAGCAAGAAACTTACGGTACTCTTGTTCGTCGTCAACATTACATTCCTCATCATCATCCGTTCCCTGGAGAAACGTCTCCAGCTCATCAAGTGAAAAATTGGCAAGCGAATAACGAGCCCGAGTGCGTCTACAAATAGCATCCTCATTATCCAATTCCATAATAATATGATCATCATTTCCAGTATCCAAAGTAATAATATGATTCTCGTCGGGTTCAGGAAATTTCCTCTTTTTAGGTGGTGGTGAATGTGGTGGTGCTCCTTCATTATTATTAGTAGTAGTAGTAGCAATGGGTGATAAATGTTCGTTTTCAGAGCTGAGACTAGAGGAGGCTTCGGGTGAACAAGGATGGTCCTTGATAAATGGGTTGAAATCAACATCATCATCTTCTTCATCTTCTTCTTCAAATTCTACTTCTTCTTCTTCTTCTTCTTCTTCTTCTTCTTCGTCGGGTGGCAAAGAATTGCAATCTAATAATGGCCTCACTTTCTTCCTCATCCTCATTTTACTTTTCACTCTGACAATAATAATAATAATAAATAAATCGTTAAAGAAGAAGTGGAATTTTAATCACAAACAAATCCAATCGCACGCACCTTGTTTCTTTCTTTGTTCGACGGTTTGGGGGTTACGACTTACGATGATAATAAATCTGTTTTGTTTTGTTTTGTTTTGAGTTCGTGTTTTATTTTCTGGGCCGGACCAATTCACCCACGTACGACTTATACTACATCCCAATTGTTATGGTGGGCTATCAGAATACATGTCTAAATTTCAAAATATCGTCGCACCAAATAGTATAAGTTATATCGACTCGTGTATGTACTATACAGTATAGCCCACGTAGATGATTGATTATTACTACTATGTACTAGTCGTGTTTTTTTATTCGAGTTTATACTTAGTCGACTAAAAAGACACGCTGATGATCGAGATGATAAAGTAAAGATCAATGTGGTAAATGCTAGTTCTGATCACCTGGCCATCATGATAAATCTTAATGATAAAGATGATATTAGAGGAGAACATGAAAAACCTTTTAAATTTTATAACATGTGGTTCACTGATAGTACTTGCATGCCTGTTATAGATACTGTTTGGAATTCTATTTCTCATGACTTGCCTGATATTAATGTCATTCTTAAAAATAAGATAACTAAACAACATCTCTCCATTTGGAATAAGAAAGTGTTTGGCAACATCTTTACCAATATTAAAAAAGTCAATAAAGAGCTGGAAGAGGTGTTGAAGAAACCTTTCTCTCTATCCAATTATGAAACAGCAAAAGGTTTAAAAACTGAGCTGTTTGAGTGGTTGGTTAAGGAGGAAAGCTTTTGGAAACAGAAATCCACTATTCACTGGTTGAAGGAGGGGGGGGGAAAAATACTAAGTTTTTCCATCTTTCAACCATTTTCAGAAGAAGGAAAAATAGCATAGAGAAGCTACAGAGGCAAGGGGGAGGATGGAGTGTAGGGAGAACTGAAGTAGGGGAGAATATAAACTCCTACTTTAGAGCTCTCTTCAATTCTGATCATCCCCAAAGAAATGATAGTATCCTAAATCTGTTCAAACCCTATATCACAGATAAGGAAAATGAGAGCCTTACTGCCATTCCCACTTATGAGGATATTTGGAGAACAGTTAAAAAGATGGGCAGCCTAAAGGCCCCTGAACCTGATGGGTTCCAAGGGTGCTTCTATCAAAACACTTGGGATATTGTGGGCAGTAGTATTGTTGCTTTTGTGCAGGATTTCTTTACTAAGGGGGCGCTTAACCCCACTTTTAATGAAACGTATATTGCCCTTATTCCTAAGATAAATAATCCGGAGACTGTGGCTAATTTTAGACCTATTAGTCTTTGCAACTTTTGTTACAAAGTCATCTCTAAGTTGTTAGCCAATAGATTAAAGAGGCACCTAAACAAGATTGTTTCTCCCTTTCAAGGGGCTTTCATAAAAGGGAGAAATATAGGGGATAATACTGGTTCGGCATGTGAGCTCTTTCATCATATGAAAAACATGAAAGATAAAAAGAATGGGTGGGTTGCTTTAAAATTGGATATGGCAAAAGTCTATGATAGGGTAGAATGGTCTCTCATAGATAACATCTTTGAGAAGTTGGGGTTTAGCCAAAGGTGGAGAAATTTGATTAAGCAATGTATATCTACTGTTTCCTTTCAAGTCCTTTTGAATGTGACTCCTCTTGATAAGATCATCCCTGAAAGAGGCCTTAGACAAGGGGATCCTCTATCCCCCTATCTTTTTATCATTATGTCTGAGGCTCTTTCAAGGATGATTGCCAAAGCTGAGGAGGAGGGGAAAATCCATGGGATTAAGATTAGAAGAGCTTCTCCTCCTATATCCCATCTTCTCTATGCTGATGACTTAATCCTGTTCACTAGAGGTAATCTTAAGGATGGGGGTCACCTCAAGGACATCCTGAAAGACTACTGTGCTGCTTCTGGGCAATTGATTAACTATGATAAGTCAAGCATTTTCTTTAGTAGGAACATGAAGTTTAGAAACAAAATTAAGTTAAAAAAGTTCTGGAAAATGAGACTTTTTGATCCTAAGGATAAGTATTTAGGGATACCTATTATGCTTTCTCAAAGGAAGGCAGAGGATTTTGACTTCTTAGTGGACAAAATCCATAACAAGATTAAAGGCTGGAAGGCTAAGGTGCTCTCACAGGCTGGAAGGGCTACCCTAATCCAGTCTGTGGTACAAGCCACTCCTATCTATAATATGTCAACATATATGCTTCCCAAGTCTACCTGTGACAAGATAGATAAAGCATGTAGAGATTTCTTTTGGCATGGTACTGATAATTCAAAAAGTGTCCATACCATTGGGTGGGACAATTTATGCAAACCCAAATCTGCAGGAGGTTTGGGATTTAGAAAGATGAGAGACATAAATGTAGCCATGTTAGCCAAGCTACCTTGGAAAGCAGCTACTGATTTTGATTCTATATGGACAAAGACTCTTGCAAGTATTTATGGAAAGAATTGGATTGGAGAAGTATGGAAACCACCTGGGTATGCTTCCTATTTTTGGAAAGGCATACACAAAACTTTCAATCTGATTAATGGGGGTTTGATATGGGGGATCCATAGTGGGACTTCCACATCTGTTCTGGATGACCCTTGGGTGCTCTGTAATGGGAAACCCAAGACTCTGAGAGAACTAGGGGGGAAGATCCCGTGACTTTGAAGATCTTCATGTGGTGACTGTTCGGTGAGGATAAGTCCGGATGGGATGAAGCAAAGCTCACGACTTTCTTCCCTCCTTTCTTAGTTGCTAGGATCAAGGAAGTGTTAATCGGGCCTTTGGGACAAGGGAATGATAAGATGGTTTGGAGTGGGGAGAAGTCAGGGAAACTCACAGTGAAATCTGCCTATAAACACATATCGATGGATAATGATATAGGGCAGAGCTCTAGCCTGAATACTCATACTGTGAAGCACATTTGGAAAGCTAGAATCCCAGCTAACCTCCAGCTGTTCCTATGGAAAGTGTATATGGATGCTTTGCCAATGGGGGATAGGCTGGAGGCTAGACATATGGTGGGGGATTTCTCCTGTCCTTTGTGTTACAAGAGTATGGAAACAGATAGTCATCTGTTTTTTGACTGTGAATGGTCCAGACTTCTGTGGTTCACATCAGGCTTAGGTCTGAGAATGGAAAACAAAGGCAGCAACAATGCCAAAGTATGGATCACAAAGTTTCTTAGTTGGTGCAATAACAAGAGCCAACACATATCTCAGGCAGGAGTCCAGGCTTGCTATCTGCTAAATAACATCTGGAAAACAAGAAATGAAGCTAAGTTTGAACAAAGGGTTCCAAACAGGGAAAGAACAATTAGAAGAAGTGAAATGGGAGGCCTACAAATGCAACAATGGCTTTGCAGAAAGCAAAAAACAGAATGAGATCTCTAACCCCCCTGAGTTTACTTTAGATAGATTGAAATATGATTTAGATGCTATGTTCCCTGAGATTCCTAATGATTGTGTTATCTTAAGGTTTGATGCTGCTTTTCAGGCTTGCTCGGGGAGGCAGCAGCTGGTACAATAGCTTGGGACTCGGAAGGCAAAGTGGTAGGGGCAGGTACTAGGAAATTCAAAGCCAGGTCAGCAGAGGAAGCAGAGATGGTTGCAGCTGAGGTGGCTATAGGACTGGCCCTTGCTTTTGGGTGGACTGAAGTGTATATAGAAGGGGACTGTTCAGAGGTTATAAAGGCACTAAATAGCCAGTCTTGTTCATGGTTGTATGAGAGCTTGAGAGACTATGTTGCTCAGTTAAGCTCTGCTTTTGAGTTTTGTAAATTTAAGTGGATAAACAGGGAGTCTAATGGTGAGGCTCATCAGTTAGCAAAATGGGCCTCCCAAATGCAACAAAGGGATCAGCTACCACACTGTATCCTGACAAACAAGATTACCCCTGTACTGATCTAGTTCTATGAATATATAAGGTATTATCGAAAAAAAAAAAAAAAAAAAAAGTAAAGATACATGCTCGTATGAGGTCAATTTCAGTCATTGTGTTGCTTTATGAAATTTGAGATAACGTCGGCAAGTCTACATCTCTTATTCGATATGGAGAGTGGTTGAAAACTAACTTGTTTTTAATAGCATCGTTAAATTTATTAAACAACGTGACTCAAATTCTACATACCTTCTCATCTCATCACTAAAGTTTTCCTTCTCTATTTGTTAGTTTCTCTTTCCCAATGGATTGTATCTAAAAACGAAACCTCGACAAACATACATGCTTGTGATAGTGCCACACGACTCATGAGTTGTGACACATCTCCGTATGAAGGCCTCATACTATAGGCATCACAACTTTGTTTGCTCAATTCTTGGATAAAGTCTAATCAAAGTATTACTTGGTAGTGTGGCTCCTTGGCTCCAACATTAAAGATCAATTGGTATCGATTGTATCAGCCATATAGTCGATTTTAGAGAAGTTCTATATGCCAAATTTGTGTGGTCTACGGGAATCCATTCTTTCAACTCTTGAAGCAAAACATATAGTGAACAATGCTCATTCTATAAATTATGCGTACCTTAATGGTCAACTTGTCGCACTTTAAATTGAAAGATCATGAGGCTCTTTGGACCTTCAGCTTAATTAAGAGCAATACAACCAACTCCTCCTTTATATGCTTCATGAGTTTTTAACTCCACGTCTCATTCATGGTATTATTTCAGCATCATGAAAAATAATGATTGAGGCTCTTTAGACGTGATACATTCAACATCAATATTGTTTTTGGATTTTTTTTGTTTCTCCTCTTAGAAAATCACGTCTTACTTCTCTGTTAAACACTTAAACCAATGTGGTAGGCCATTGATTTTGTCTGCTTTTCATTGATTTGGAAAGTGGAATTCTTTCCTAAATTGGTTTGTTCTTATACAAATGGGATATTATGAATTTAGGAAAGGACTTCTTTGGTTGCTAGGACTTCTTCGATTGCAAGGACTTCTTCAATTGACTCTTTTGAGGAGTGCTTACATGGCAATTAGCTTAATAGATAGAACACCACATAGGAAAGAAATCGTCCACCTTTTTTTTTTTTTTTTTTTTTATCAGCAAGCGAGGTTGTTAACGAGGTCCCCTACTCAGCTTTAATATAGAGAGAGGTGATATAAATATTTATTTAACAATCATCTTAACTCTTTTTCCATGTAAAAGTGATGTCTTTATACACATATCACTACTAAAAAAAGGGTTTTTTTATCTCGATTCCAAAAATTGGGTAATTATCTCAGTTGTACTAGAAACCGATATAATAAGTTCCATGAATAAGTTTTTAGCAACAAACAAATATATATTATCTCGATTCTATTTGGCTGAGATAATAAAACGTAGATTTTATCGCACTAGAGTATAACTATTGTAATTGTCGATTTGATTATCTCACTTCATCTGAGGTAATTGTGATATGCTTCAAAGAGTGATAAGTTTTTATCACACTACATACTAAAAAAAGGGTTTATAAGCATATAGCCTCCCACAAAGTAATGGAGGCTTACACCTCTAGGTTAAGATTTTTGCTTTGCTGAAGTTGTCAACTTCATGCATTACGTAGCAAGAATTTCAAAGCATTACATGCACTCATTCGATCATTGATAAAAAGTAATTATATTGAAAAAAGTAATGGCACCCAACACAATCTACCTAATTTACCGTAAACTAACTAGCTAGTAAGTTTGGAGTAGTTTAAACCCCTTAATAGTAGTCTATTTATGCCAATTATATTTATAATAATATAAGTTTATCACTATCTATTTGTTTTTGTGTATTATAGGTCTTAGAGTTGAATACACTACTAAAACAGTGGAGCTAGCCTTGTATAGAAAATTGCAAAACCCAACCAATAAAATACTATTTTGGATACAACCTTAAGTGTTAAAAGATCAATTTCAGAAAAGATCACTCCTAGCTTGTCCATTTACATGTCTATAAAACATACATACACAATTTACCAAAAACCGACAACTAAATCCTATAGAGCATGAAGCTTACAATATGTTCAACATAATAAATATGCAATACTCCCTAATGAAAATATATAGAATGAATAAAAAATTCTGGAATTTGAAGATGCTTTGTGAATTTAAAATTGAATATTGACCTTTGCCAGTGTACCAAAATTTAGGCAATTGCTTCAAACTTTCTTCAATTTGAAATATGAATTTCCAAAAATGTATTAATTGAAGCCTAATAGCAGGTTAAGGAAGTGATATCCAATTAAAAAACAAAAAATTAGAACCCTACGAAACAATTGAATAACTGAATTTGATAGAACCCTAAACATAAAAGTGGAAGAAAAGAAGAAAGAAACTACCGAAACCCTAAGCAAAATTGTTGGAAAAGCTAAGAAGAAAAGGAAGTAGAAGAGCAGCGGTAATAGTTGGAGCATGAACACAATACTCTTCTTCAGGAAGTGTGTATAATTGTCTTTCGTGCAGGTCGTAGAATGCGTGCGCGAAAGTTTGAAGAGACCGTGTCCTTTTTTTTTTTCTTTATTTCACCGAGATATCATGAACGAGATTTAAGGGAAACCACAATTATCTTAGATGAAGTGAGATAATCAAATTGACAATTACAACGGTTATACTCTAGCGCAATAAAACCTACGTTTTATTATCCCGGCCAATAAGAATCGAGGTAATATATATTTGTTCGTTGCTAAAAACTAATTCATGGAACTTATTACATTGGTTATGGAACTTATTACATCGGTTTTTAGTACAATTGAGATTACCCAATTTTCGGAACCGAGATTAAAAAAACCCTTTTTTTAGTACGACCTTTTCTTTTTAAAACTCCTCCCAGCTTTTGGCTCCAACTGAAGACTTGTTTGATTTGCTTTGTGTGACGGGGGACCATAGTTTGTTAAGATTCCGCTATGAACAAGCAATAAGATACGAAGTGGTGTTTTTGTTTCTCAGAATAATTGTCATGAGATAGTCCCTCTACTTCGTCATGAGTACATTAACAAATCTGATATTCTTAATATTCTAATGCATGGCACTACACAATAACAGGCTATTTGCAACGGCAAAGAAACGTTGTTAATAATTTTCGCAATGCTTTTTAAGCATTGCAAATATGGCGTGGGTAAAGTGTTGGAAATTTTTGCAACGGTTAATAAGCATTGCAAACAGAAATTTCCAACGGTTATTAATCGTTGCAAACAGAAATTCCCAACGCTTATTAACCGTTGCAAGAAAAATTTTCCAACGATTTTTAAACGTTGCAAATATTATTTGTATTGCTTGTTTATGTCTATTTCGTACAAAATTTTAGTAACATTTTTAAATTTGTAACGGTTATAAGCCGTTGCTGATGGGTTGCAAATAAAAAAAAAATCTCATATTTTATAGCGAAATAGCTAAACCTGCCCCATTTTATTATTTTATTAGGACGCACTTAATCTACAAAAATAACACTACTTGTTATAATATTGAAACAAACATCTCATTTCCATATTGAAACAAACATCTCATTTCCATATTGAAACAAACATCACATTTCCATGATAAAATCCTCATTACCTTTTCATACCATTTGACAAGTAAATAATAGCAAACACAAGCAAAAGACTGAAAAAATAGGATATTTGTTAAATATGCAATATAACTTCAAAATATTTTCTAAGAGTTACAAATTCATATTTACAAATAAGAGTAACATATTCAATACGATTTTCCAAACAATCTCGAATCATTGCAATACCAAGTATTGGTGATGGCTTCACTCACTATAAATCCTAGTGCGGCTCCACAAAGTCCATCTAATTCCTAAAAATTCACAAAACAAATAATGAACTTACAAATACAATAGTACTAATTAAACTCATGCAATTAATTAAATATTTGAAAATCTACCTAAAGAAAGTAAGAAGTTGAACAAATGAGAAAATGAAGAGTGAAATTTTAAGCTTTTACCTTGATGAGGAGCTTAAGGTGAGCATGATCATTTGATTGGGGAGCACTTATTTTGTTTTGCTTCTTGCTTTTCCCTCCATCGATCAAATTGATACCCTACACAACACACTGAACAACACATTAAACAACAACAAAATGATATATCTAGCTATTCTAAAAGGCTTTGAAACACTTTATATATAACAAAAGAACCACTTCTATAAACCTAGGACTGTCCAACACTTTATATATAAACAAAAGCACCACTTCTATAAACCTAGGACTGTCCAAAAATATTGTCCTGCATCAACATGTACTAGCAAGCCATGGACCCAACATAACTCTAAAAAGGAAGGGTCGGAACATAACAATGTATAGAGCAGATCGACCTACTTTGTAACTTGATTAGAGTGGTACCCCCGGTGCTAAGTCCAACTTTAGCTTAGCTTCTGACTCGAATCGGACATCTTGCCTTATTCCGTTTTTAATAAATGGAATGGAGGCTAACTGCTTATAAAAACTTTACCTTTGCTTTCTCTCTCTAGTAATGAAATGAAATTCCTTTTCTTCTTACTTAAGAGGGCGTAAAAGCAAGTAAGAAAAAAGAAGGTGGTGCGCGTGGAAGAATGGACAAGTGGGAATTGAACCCCCCGAGGGCAAGCAAGCCCTTCTACCCCATTCGATTATCTTCCGACAACCATTCACTCTTCTATCACCGATCGACGATTCAGTATGCAAGATCAGCCTCCTCTCCATATAATGATATTAAATAAATAGGCGCAGATTGCGATACGATCTGCCAATCGCGTAGGAGCTGGAAATAGAGAATCCCGTGATAGGCAGGGCGGCGGAATCCACCCAACGGGAAATAACGCTTCTGTTATGGCAATGGGTGCGGTGTGACCGCGAAAGATATCGTGGGAGGGAGGGCAAAAGTGCTTTGATTTATGATTCTTTGAATTGTTCGGGATTTAGAAGATGGGAGGACTGTGGACCTTTATGATATTTCTCAATAGCAATGGCCACCAGATAGCACTGAAGTGAAGAGTAATCAACAAGCTCCATCTTCTGGCTGGATAGCATGGAAGAGAAAACCAACGTGCTTTACTTCACCAAGTAAGAAACTCGCCTTGTCTTGAATCCTCAATTTTACTTTAAGTCTCATGAACTCATCCGTATATTGCTGAACGGACTGTAGATATTGTTGCCTCAAAAACAGCCATTGCTTAAGCAAGGCCCCCCGGATCCACGGACGGTTAGCACATCTAAACATCTGCTTTTGAATCCAGTCCCCAAGGTTGTTAGCTCTGCCTCCCTATTGAATACCATTCGACTCCTTCTTTCTATCGAGTTCAGCACCGAGCCTCCGCTTAATGGAAAACACCTTTATTTTGTCCTGCACCCTTCTACGAGCTTCTACCAAGGATCAATGTTATACCTTTCAAACGCCGATGAAGCAGTAGAAGCGCATGCAGTAGCTGATAAGAGCCCAAAACTGTAGTTTTAACCCCTTAATAATCATACTGTTAGACCAATTATGTGAATAATAAGTAAGAGTTAATACTGATTAAGTGTTTTTTATGCATTTCAGGCTTCAAAGTCCATTATGTGCAGAAATGTGCCACTTTAGCGAGATAAAGGAGCAAAAGTCAACAGAACTTCCGAATGCCATATCTTTGGACTCAGACCTCGGATTGAGACCTACCTTATGTCAAAATGACCGGCTCGGAAAGAGCTTTGCAATGGTCCAAGCCTTGACCCAATCAGAGGAGCAGAAGTGGACGAAAAGTCTATGGAAGCCAACTGCAGCTGAAGAGGCCTTTTGAATTTGAAAGAATTGGGTTTTAGGCCTGATTCTCTGGCCCAAACCATGGCTCCAAGCCCATGCACGATTTTTGGATCTGAATGTATAAGAACAAAAGCTTAACTCATTGTTAATGGTAGATTAAATAGTAGAGAATTAGGATAGATAGCTTAGAATAGAAAGTAGCCATTAAAATAGCTTCTAGATCTAGATTTAATTGTTTTCTTTAATTAGTTTCAAATCCCTTATTAGATTAAACCTTTGGATCTTGTTCTTCAAATTAATTAGATCAATAAAGTAGTATTTCTTATCAATTTCGATTTTTGTCAAATCCAATTCTAGATCTAATTTCAATTCATGTCCTTATTTCAATTTAGTCATTAAATTAGATTTCATTATTGTTAAATTAAGTAAATTTCAATGCTTTATATTATGTTTAGTTTTAATCTAAATGGAAATGATTATGAATGATTCAAGGCTAAACCTCCATTAGAGGGGTTGTGAAGCCTTGATGAAAGCTTGAGTCCGATTATCGTGGAGTCGTTAAGTATTTTTTATTTCCACTCTAGAAATGATTAGTTCACCATGAGAATGGGTTTAATTGTTCACATGCTAGTTATGATTGGTAGAAATGCCATGTATAATTAGGGATTAGGAATAACCAATTGTTCTCAAGCGATTCATTCGATTAGGATTTACGACGATTAAATCGTTAGTGGATTAAATTGAGTTAAGGTGGAATCAATCCCCCTCTAACTCCTTATCATAGAATCAACGTAGCCTTCCCATAATTATTTAGATAATCGACTAGTTGCATCTTGTGGATAGTTGCATCGTAGTATAATTCCCTTCGTAAAACTCTCATAGACTTAAAAACGACTAGTTAGATTAGAAAACATCCATGCTAGAGCACTAGGAGTGGAACGAACTTATCTACTCCACTATATCTCATAGGATTGAGAGTAGAAATCTTTGATAATTCAAGCACGTAAAAGTATAAGTTTAGTTTACTTACGTTGTGAATTCATAGTTCATTTCGTAGGTAGACTATTCATTTTTATCATATTCATTACAGTTATCAATTTTCATTCTTATCAAATGGCGCCGCTGCCATCTTAGTTGCACTTTAGCATTGTTTTCATAATAGAATTAGTAATTTTTAAGTCCCATTTCACCCGCCCACCCTTGTTTGATTCATACTTGTGGTTGCCGCTTTTGATTTTGGAAAAATTCGCGAGAAAATACAGGAAGCCAGGCTTCAAAAGAGAAGCGACCAGCTATGTTACCGGAATTTGATCAATACAATCGAAGCGCCAGCAAAGAGAGCGCCACCAGCTAAGTCAATGGACTTTCGAATTTACATAGAGATGCCACGCCAGCAAGATATAAAAGATAAGCCAGCGCTTTTAGCTGAAATTTCCGGTTTCCACAGGTTTGCTTGAACTTCGAGTTGTCAAGTTTTTCGTGTTTTATTCTCTTATATACACGAACACGCGCATAAAGACGCTATTCATAAAGCGAAGCAAGGACGAATCGTATTCCTTTTCTTCCACACCTCGCGATCTCCTGTTAGAGGTTTATACTAGTACATCGAAATTGTTTGGAGTGTTGCATGTTTAGTTAAGCTCGACTTAGCCTTGCATGAGATTAAGGTCCGGCGAACAAAACACCTAACGTAAATACACAACAACATCAACAAACAAGTCTATCTAGTATACCACAAACTACACCTCTAGCTACTATATCACACACACCACCGATATAATGGGGAAGAAAGAGACTCCTCTCTCGGACTTCTACAAAGCCTTGGCGATAGCCCCAAATCTTGCATCGTTCTAGCGGACCACCGGGATTTTCAAATCCTCCAAATATTTTTAATTTGTTACCCGTGTTTCATGGTTTAGACCATGAAAAACCTTACCAAAGATCGTAGGATTGAACAAGTCCTAACAACATTCCACCATCCTACGGTTGGTTGAACAAATTAAATTAAGGGTATTCCCTTTCACCTTAGCCGATAAAGGCGTCTTGGTTAACTGCCCAAAGCGCTAATTCAATGGACTCGTGGGCTAAACTTGTTCACCTGTTTATGGAACATTTTTACCCACCCCTAAAGACGGATGAGATGCTTTCCAAGATTCATTTCTTTTCGACAAAATCCTCATGAATCATTTTCAGAGGCTTGGAATCGTTTCACCGATCTGCTTATAGAGTGTCCACACCATAACTTAGCAAAAAGACACGTTAGTTCGTTGCCTTTTTCAAAGGACTTCAAAGATCACCATAAAGAAGTCCTTGACATAATGAATGGGGTAGTTTCTTAAGTAAAGGAGCCTCGGAGGCTTATAAATTTTAGAGGATCAAACTAAGCGAAATAACAACTGGGGTAGTGATGATATCCCCGCTCATTGGTTCTTCTTCCACCGCTTAAGGCTACCAAGATGTTTGAGGTTAAATCAGATCCCCGAGCTTAAAACTCTGATTGAATCCCTCACTAAAAAGGTAGATGCCATTTCTGTACAACAAAAGCCAATCCCCAAGTATGAATGTAAATTCAAATCCATGTAGTTTCTGTTGAGTCCCGAGCATCCCGATTCCCAATCGTCCCTATAGCCTATGAACAGGTTTGTTCCATTAATAGTGAACCTAACGCCCTTTGAGACAAAATCCCAACTTCGTTGGAGAAATAACCAACAAGTCACACCTCAAGGGGTACAATAATCAATATGTTAGGCCCTACATGAAAGCTTTAACCAAGCCCCACCAAGACAAGGACAGGGTCAGGGTAATTTTAATAATTATAACAACCAAGTGCAACCTCGACAAGGTCAAGGTAATTATAATAATTATAATGCTAATAGAGGTATCGTTCCGGTAAATAATAACTATCAAAATCCACTAATAAATAATTCACGGAAATAGTTCCAAGGAACAACACCCGTGAACACTACACCCACCCAACCGGATCGTCTTGACACCTTCATACAAGTGAGCCAAAAACTTTTCCAAACCATGGCTCAATCTAACCAACAGCTTCTACAATCCATTAATAATTTAACCCAACAGTTGGCTCAAGATAAAGCCCAACCCAAAGGTGTGTTTCCAGGTAACGCAATACCTAATCCTAAAACAACAAACACAGCCTTTGAGGTCACCGATAATACTAGTAATGAATATGAAAATGTAGGTGAGATAAATGCCATCACCACTCTCCGTTCTGGCAGAGTGGTTGATAACAAGGTAACTATGCCTATAGTTACCCCACCAGTAGCCCCTACACCTGCTCTTTTACTAGATACCGAAATAGAAACTGAAGAGCCTACCACTGTAGAGGTACCAGTTACAACACAACCTAAGAAACATAAAGCCACAGTTAAACATCCAGGTGATACCATTGCTAAATATAGACAGAAACCACCGTTTCCACAAAAATTAGCCATGTTAACTAGAGATACAAATTACGAGGAGATTAGGGACGTTTTCAAGAATCTAACTATAAACCTTCCTTTCCTCGAAGCTATAAAAAAGCTACCACACCATGCTAAGTTTCTTAAGGAATTGTGTACTACTAGGCGTAAGACAAATATACCAAAAGACGCCTTTTTAACAGAACAATTCCCAACCTTATCTGAACATAATGGAATTGTTAAGTACAAGGACCCCGGTCGATCCCATCTTGTCTGATGCACCTTAGGAGATTCCTATCGACCACCACCGCGTTATTAGACACGGGGGCTAGTGTTAACTTACTCCCATTTTATTTGTATAGACAAATAGGTCTAGACAAGATGCAACCCACTAAAATGACGTTGCAATTAGGCTGATCGGTCTATTAAGTATCCTAAGGGTGTAGTCGAAAATGTGTTGGTAAAGTTTCAGATTTCTACTATCCGGCTGATTTTGTAGTCCTCGATACGAAGTCGCTAACGACTCTGTCCGATTATTTTAGGGCGCCCTTTCCCCAAGCAACCGCCAACGCGCTTAATTAATTGCCGTGATGGTTCAATGTCCATGTCTTTTGGCCATCTTGCTGTTGAAGTCAATGTTTTAAAACAAGGACACACGATTACCCGATTCGTCTATGGATGGAGAGGTTAGCATGATCGAGAGCTTTGCTCGAGATTATTTCAACAACACGTTCCCCGATAGTCATATGCCCAAAAATTCTTTCCTTTTGGAAAAAGTCGGACTCCAAATATTTCCATTCTTACACTAGTCGATACACATATTATTGATGAGGGCCGGGATAGATGACTTTCTCAAAGATGTAGAGGACTACCATAGTAATGTGGATATGACCAATCTAGATGAGGAATTTGATGAGTTTTTCGAGTAGGTGAAATTTCACCCTATCAAGAACTAACTTGCACAACATCCACCTCGATTCCCCTCCGCCACCCTTTTTCAAAGGAATCTCGAGTTTGCACTTTCGATCCTTTTGTTTCTCCGTGCTTCATAATTTTTTAAATCCTCCTAGCAAACGATATCTTGAAGGACAAACTATTTGACACCTTCATTTTCAGAATTGAGACACTCCCTACTACACACACAATGAATGAGTTCAATTGCAAAACCACATCCTCATTGTGCAAAGTCGTCTTTCTAAAACTTATCCATATCCACCATATCCTCCACAACCATTCACTTTTCCACACTTATTTACTAAAACACCCACGATTCAAAAATGAAAAAGAAGGTGCATGATAGGTTACCTGATAGGGTTATCCGACTTCGTTTGGATTCCACTAGGCTGTGTCTTAGGAAATCTTGGTGCTTCATTGTGTTTGGATATGTTTTCTGTGATATGTATTTATGGAATGATCCACAACTATTTCGGTTGTTGATATATGATCAACTGCATGTTCATACATATGTTTTAGATAAAGTCTTGAGTATCTGACTATAAACGACTCATATTTCTGTGTTGGTGCATTTCCTTTCATTCCAATATATTGGTGAGTGCACCATTAAGGTAACCGGCCCTCCCTATGGAGTGTGTGGTAGTAAGTACGGATCCTAAGTCCACGGTTCACATAGTTCACGTTTTCCACTCTTGCATGTTTTTCTCGGATTTTTGAGTCATGTTTCTCTATGGTGTGAATTATGTCTTTATTGCTTATTGTTTTTTCTTCTAAAACTAAAATAAAAAAAAAAAAAAAAAAATAAACATAGTAATCTATGAAGTCTCGAATCAATTTTAAAAGACCTATTTGCTAAAAACAAATTTTCTAAGCTTCGTTGTAAAAATTTGTTTGGGGGTGGGTGTTAGTGTTTTCGCATACTAAAATGTTTTATGTCCCATTAGAGTTGCTTAGGCCGTTTTATTGTATTACGATTCGGATTGACATGATCTATTCATTTAGATTTCATTCGTTCGCATAACTTACGTCATGCACGCACTTCGAGGCGTTTTCCACTATCTCGTATGTCATCCGAAGTCGGAATAGAGTGTTTTATGGATCATTGGATAGGAAATTCTCTCCTGATCATTTCCATATCTCATTCGCAAAAAATCGGACATGTAACGGCGGGAATTTTGATTTGAAATTAAAAAAAAAATCGAAAAAATCAAAATTTCGATTTTGGGCTTGGGCCACCCACCCCACCCATGGATGGAGGCCTTCGGCCATCTTACCTTCTCACGAACAGTTCATCGCGTTCTTCATCTTCCACCGCCATTAACGCCAAGCTTAAAGTTCAAAACCCTAGCAAAAAATAAAATTTAAAAAGAAAATCCAATAAACCCACGCCAATATCAAATCCTAACATAAATCTTCTCTACAACCAAACCACCACAACCCCCACCGATTTTAAGCACTAAAACCACCGAAATTTATAAAATTGGTGCTCGCCACCACCACTCCATCACCACCATCGCTTTTAGGTCGGTCAAGCTAATACACCACCACCACATCATATTTAGACCCTCACCCATTCCAAACACTAGATGGCTCAACCGAATCATACCGAGCAAGTTTTCGCCCGACCATTTCGCCCGTTTTTACGGTGGCGAAATGGCTAGTAGAGACTGGAATAGTCTCTGGTACTCGACCGAAGACTTCTACCATGAAGACTTGGTCCGACGGTTCTACAACACCAGGGAGTTGGAGGGGAGTAGGATTTTTGTGATGGTCAGGAAGAAGAGAAGGGAGTTGACTACAGGCCTGTTGGCTGAGATTCTAGGCATTCCGCCTAGAATCAATCTGGATGCCACCTTACAGGAGCCCCAGTTTGACGGGGTAGAGCCGTTGATGGGCGTTACTGTCATCAATGGGAGTTACAATCCAAACTCCCATTGTGTTCGCCAGGCATCCCTCAGGACCAACCAACCGGCTTTCGATGGATTGGTCGGAATGTCCTAGGCAAGGACAAGGTCAGTGACATCGGTCTGACCTGCCTCCACGTCCTATGGGTACTCCAGGAGCAGAAGTATGATTTCTGCATCCTGCAGTTTTTGGTCAACATTATTAGGGGTTCGGAAGGTCTTTGGCACCTCTCCTGCGTGCTTATTACTAAGATCATCTTTGAAGATGAAAGCAACTCCTCGCATCCGAGAGGATTTACATTACCCCCGCACCGTAACCCGCGTATCTATAGGGAGTGTGCCCAACAAGTATGGAGGAGCTGAGGATAGAGAGGAAGAAGAAGAGGAGGGGGGACAGCGGGATGATTCGGGAGGAGGATGAGGAGGATGGGACTTGCTTTGATACACGGATGCCTTCCGGAGGTGTTGGTTCGATCTTTGGCGCATGACTATGCTTCATAGGGGCATCGTTCACTCAACACTCTCTGCGGACCTCCGGACTCGACAGCGACCATTCATCACAACTTCGAGATCCGCACCCGGAGGGAGGATGAGAGATGGGAGCAAAGCGGGCTGAGATGGAAGCCCGCGCCCGGTTTAGAGTGGATATGCTAGCACGCTTCCCACCTCATACGCCTCGCCTCGAGACACACAATTCACGGGCATGAGCGTCGTCGAAGAAGGACGACGATTGCTGACCTTCCGGAGCCCGGAGCCACCACTAGAGATCGCGGCCCCCGGCCACCAATGGCGCGAGGAGTTTAGAGAGGATGAGGAGTGATAGTCGAAGTTATTTTTGTTTTATAAGTTGTTGTTTTCTTTACTTTTGTTGTTTTTTTTGTAATGTAACTTTTATTTCCGTAATTTGAATTTTGTAAGTGAAAGGACCTCCGAATGAAAATTTTAATATAAGGGGTTATTTTCAGTTTGAGTGCTTGTTTCATATTGACCCCACCTTCCCAACTTGTTTGGGTGGTTTGATTATGTCAAGTCGTATTTTTATAAAACCCTAGTGTTAGAATTTCTTCATGAGTAAGGTGAAAATATGGTAGTTTAGGCATATCTATGATTGAGAATCATTGTAGGATGAAATCTAGATTAAATAGGTACATTCAATCATAAAATCCAAATAAGAGATACCGGTTTGAATCGGAATCCGGGATATGAGTTGTTTCCGCTTTGAGTTTGGAAATTTTAGGATTTCCTAAACCCGTAAATTAGTTTTGGCAACTTTCCGATCCATTCTAGCAACTTTAAACCTATATAAACTTGATACAATCTACCCTCACAACTCACACTACACCTAAACTCCATCACTCACCCTTCACACCCGCGATTCCCCCATGTTTCGTCTCCATTTTCAAAAAAGCAGAACTTCGGAGCGCCGCTTCTAGTTAATACCTTCACACCCCTACACTTCGTCGAGAAAAATTTGCTCGAGCGCCAGCCAAGCCAAGTCAAACGACCCGCCGCTAAGTTATCGGAATTTAAAATACATAGAGGCGCCGCTTTATTTTGAGCGCCACCGACTTCTCCGACCAGAAAAATTCCAGTTTTCGCTACGTTGTGCCGGTCGTTTTGCAACTATTCCAGAACGTAGTTTTGAGATGACATCTCCCATAATAATACCGAACAGTCTTTCAAGATTTGTTCCAAAGCACTACTTACTACGGTGCTTGGTTTCATGAGGTGATCACATACGTTGGTGGGAACCTCTTATGGTAAGACCAAATGAACTTTATTCTCCAAAGACTTGCATCTTATTTTTATAATAACTGCATTTTCTTTGAGAGACCGGATGGAGAACAAGTGTTCTCCATCACCATTGACGATGAACCAATGGAAATTACCGTGTTCTTGCTAGCATTTGTTCTTGGACTTGCTATGCCCGGCGAGAGATACAAGACCCATGGTGCTATTGGGTCGATAATATGCATGTCTATACTTATGAGTCTTTGCACGAGGCTTATGGGGCGTGCATTTTCAGATTGAGGACCAAGGGGACTATAACGCGTTGCCGCGGTAGCCCGGTCCATGAACATAGGAACTGCTATGTTTTGGATTATGCTAAACATTTTAGGGAATGGCGTTTTCTTACGTGAATGACGCCACTTGCAAAGCTTTTCCTTGCTTTAGCCAATGGACGCCGGTTCTATGACCTTCCCGGGACTTTAATGTCTAGTTTAGCACGAGCCCATACCATGAGGCATAAGTACCTTCTTATGCCTGTTCTAATTTCACGTATTATGCTATGTTTCTTTCCTGTTTTTTGTACACGTTTCACGGATTGGATTAAGGTAGACACGGTGCGACCCACCAATAGTATTATTCGATCTTTCCGTGCAATGACTTGGCATGGGTGGCGGATACAACCTCACCAGGTTGCACCCTACACCCCATCAGACCAAGTGGCACTTAATAGGTTAGCAACCATAGATGATAAATGGCGTGAAGCCTGGCAAATTATCATAGCATGGCAAGACGCGAAGGAACCTCACTTCTTTATAGAAGTAGAGGATGACGAAGATGACGAATAACAACGGGAGTGGAGGTAAGTTTTAGTTCTCATTGAGTGTCCGCTTATGTCCCAAGCAATTTAATTATGTTAACCCCATAATGGGTAGAACTCTTATAGAGTTGTGTCGGTTTTATTTCCTATATTAGTACGTTCTAACTTTGTTTTTTGGATGTTCCCGAATTTCACGCCGCTTCAATGGTATTTTTCCTACCCTCTTTATTTAAATGCTTTGAGGACAAAGCATGCTTTTGTTTGGGGGGCATAGAAACACGCGAGTAATTAAGACATCTCGTTACGATATAGATAGACATAATATGCATTTGTTTTCTAGTTTAAATTTCAAAATTTAAAAAATATAAATAAATAAGTCATGCTATACACTTAGGAATATTGGTATTGTTTCTTTCTCCATGCTTTTAACAATCTAGAAGTCTCACATAGTCATTTGCATCGTATAATTGTTAGAAACTTAGGTTAATACGTGAGGTAATAATCTTTGCATCTATCTATAAATATATTACATGAGTATCTATGATTGTTAGCGAAGTAAGTTTCAAATCTAGGCTAGAGTACTTATTCTACAAATCCTGGAGAATATAGCCTAAAGCCTTATATGAAGCGAAACATTTGAGAAATGACACAAGGGAGAAGTAAAATCCGGATAGAGAAATCACACGCCCACTTGCTTGATCACTAAACCATATCCTAAGTGAGAATTTAGGCCGCTCTTTGGATCGATATAGCCGAAATTCAAACCTATGAATTATTTTCCGCTAGTCGCCACTCGAGCCTTTCATTAGCCCTTCCATAAACCACAATTCCTTTACCCCTGTTACAAAAACAAAACAAAATTTAAAAAAAAAAAAAAAAAAAAAAAAGAATAAATCAACCTACCCAATTTAGAATAAGTCCGAGAATAGAATGAGTGAAGAAAGAAGAAGAGAAAAAAACACGTAAACAAACAAAAAAAATTGTTAGTTGCTTCCAAAAAATAAAGAAAAAGAAGTTTCCATCCAAAGAAAAGAAAAATAGAAATAAAATAAAAACTCCAAAAAATAGAATAAAGGGAGGCAAAAGCCAAAGAAAAGAAAAAGAAAAATATGGCTAAGGATGGAAACAAAGTATAGAAGCAAAAGAAAATAACAAGGTTTTCTCTAAGTTACATAATCTGAAGACTCTATTATCTCGACTTGTCCTTTGAATATCCATTTCCTTCCTTCTTAAACCACCTCCTAATCCCCCTCGTAACACCTAATAAAGACCTCTAGCTCAATTAGGAATAGGTTAGTGTGATAGTAAGTGGCGGATGTGTTTGATCGACCCCGCTTCCTTGTTGTCATTGAGATTGTAAGGTAAAGTGTACCCACCGCATTAATCGGAGTAGCTTAAACTTGAGTGGAAAAATCGAGTGTTGTTTCTTGACTATTATTGTGAGAACCTACTTAAGGACGCTTATTCCGAAGTTCTCGAAAACAAACCTCGCTAAACATTTGATAAGACTACTCATTGTATATATGTTTATTGTAGATGATTGATTATTACGCATATATTAACTTAGGGTTTTGACTGGTTATTCTTGTGTAATTGCTAGAGAGATGTATAGATAGTTGAGCATGAATAAGGAAACAATAGTTTTATTTTCTTAGTCGATTGTAGTATAGATGAAGTTTGTGAGTACCTTCACTAGAAAACTCTCACGAGGGCTATAACTCGTCCCACTAGGGAATTCCTAGTGGTTTAAGGCCTTGTTGCATATGGTCAATGCAATCGCTTTCAAATAAACGAGATTAGGTAGAACTCCATTTTTGTCACTTATTCTAATTTCTCATCTTTTGCTTGAGGACAAGCAATATCTTTGTTTGGGGTGGTTTGATAAGAGCCCAAAACTGTAGTTTTAACCCCTTAATAATCATACTTGTTAGACCAATTATGTGAATAATAAGTAAGAGTTAATACTGATTAAGTGTTTTTTTATGCATTTCGTGCTTCAAAGTCCATTATGTGCGTAAATGTGCCACTTTAGCGAGATAAAGGAGCAAAAGTCAGCAGAACTTCCGAATGCCATATCTTTGGACTCAGACCTCGGATTGAGGCCTACCTTATGTCAAAACGACCAGCTCGGAAAGAGCTTTGCAATGGTCCAAGCCTTGACCCAATCAGAGGAGCAGAAGTGGACGAAAAGTCTATGGAAGCCAACTGCAGCTGAAGAGGCCTTTTTGGACTGAAAGAATTGGGTTTTGGGCCTGATTCTCTGGCCCAAACCATGGCTCCAAGCCCATGCACGATTTTTGGATCTGAATGTATAAGAACAAAAGCTTAACTCATTGTTAATGGTAGATTAAATAGTAGAGAATTAGGGTAGATAGCTTAGAATAGAAAGTAGCCATTAAAATAGCTTCTAGATCTAGATTTAATTGTTTTCTTTAATTAGTTTCAAATCCCTTATTAGATTAAACCTTTGGATCTTGTTCTTCAAATTAATTAGATCAATAAAGTAGTATTTCTTATCAATTTCGATTTTTGTCAAATCCAATTCTAGATCTAATTTCAATTCATGTCCTTATTTCAATTTAGTCATTAAATTAGATTTCATTATTGTTAAATTAAGTAAATTTCAATGCTTTATATTATGTTTAGTTTTAATCTAAATGGAAATGATTATGAATGATTCAAGGCTAAACCTCCATTAGAGGGGTTGTGAAGCCTTGATGAAAGCTTCGAGTCCGATTATCGTAGAGTCGTCAGATTTTCTATTCCACTCTAGAAATGATTAGTTCACCATGAGAATGGGTTTAATTGTTCACATGCTAGTTATGATTGGTAGAAATGCCATGTATAATTAGGGATTAGGAATAACCAATTGTTCTCATGGGCGATTCAATTCGATTACGAATTTATCTCGTTAGTGGATTAAGTTGAGTTAAGGTGGAATCAATCCCCTCTAACTCCTTATCATAGAATCAACGTAGCCTTCCCATAATTATTTAGATAATCGACTAGTTGCATCTTGTGGGTAGTTGCATCGTGAGTATAATTCCCTTCGTGAAAAACTCTCATAGACTTAAAAACGACTAGTTAGATTAGAAAACATCCATGCTAGAGCACTAGGAGTGGAACGAACTTATCTACTCCACTATATCTCATAGGATTGAGAGTAGAAATCTTTGATAATTCAAGCACGTAAAAGTATAAGTTTAGTTTACTTACGCCAGAATTCATAGTTCATTTCGTAGGTAGACTATTCATTTTTATCATATTTATTACAGTTATCAATTTTCATTCTTATCGTTAGCCGACCTTTGAACCAGCTTTCACACGCGTTAAGCCATCCCGCCCGATTGCAACATTGAAAGCCGCTCGAAGTCGTTATTCTTTCACCGTAACTAAAAGCTTTCGAAAGTACGGGATGGTGGGTGGTGGGTGGGGAAAAAAAAAGGTTAGATAACGAATGAGGGATCACGCCTGGCTATCTTTCTCACTAAAGGACTAACCACCGTGTCCACTACCGAAGTGGTTGACGATCCTTCTCGATCGCCTGCTCGCGAACGATCAAATGAGGGCTAAGTAGCACCTTCCTCAAAAGTTGTCTATTCAACTAGGGCATCAGCAGCTTAAACTGGAGATTCAGCTAAAGGATAAGCATCAGTGTCTAGTTCATAGGGTTTCGGAGCTCTTTCATCCGTAGCAGTTGATCCTAGCCCATATGTAGCTGCTTGTGAGGAGGTTTCTGTTGGGGTCTGTTCATTTGTTGGGAACCCACCTTTCCGGAAGGGAAGGTCTGGGTCCTTTAACTCTTCGGATTTAGCCAATAGTGGATTCAGACACCACAGATGAGACGGGCGATTCGGTTGATGATAGAGCCACAGAGCAAGGGTGCACTTTGAAAGGCAAGGTTGGCTCGTAAGCTCAACTCACTCGAGAAGCGCAAACAAAGAGCTTTTTTCGCGCATTGAGCGAGCAGTTTTGGTGGTAGTCCAGGTTAACACACTTTCTCTAAGAATGAGTTTCACGACGAGTCCAGATTCGACCCTCGACAGTTTAGCTTAACGCTATCATTCCAAGAAAAAAAAAGAGCCAGCCAAGCCAAGTTAAGTACATTACCTTTCTCATGCCTGATAGCCCGAACCCCCTCTTTATGCTATTTCTCATGAGGAAAAGTCATCCATCCACATTAAAAAAATTTGACGAACAGGGATGAGTCGGAAAAATTGTCTATAGTATTTTCGAACAGTGTAAAGAAAGAGGAACTTTAGCCCTTCTCTCAAAATTTTGTGCATTTGCATTCAAATCTGTTAAGAGTCTTGTTCAAACATGATCTGTTGGATGGAAGGAAAAGAAAAGAGAACGGAAATTCGAAAAAGCAATACAACAATAATTAAACATACGTGTAGCATTTGTGCAAGTGTTTTCAGTTCATTTTGAGTATGGAGTGTTTTCTCGTTATTCAACTACATCTATATAGAAAAAAAGCTCTTCAAACAAATGACAAACATAGCTATAAATCATATAATCAGTTGGCATATTATTTACATAGTGGCCCTGTGGCGAATGACTTAAACCATGGACTATATTTCACATAAGTGCAATAAAGTCAACATATTTAAATTATAATATTTCATATCTATACGGAACTTTCATTGTTCATGAATTATTTTCTCTTCTCATATTTATTTTCTTTTCCAAATGGTGTATGGTGCATGAAAAGAATTAGAGATTTAGAGGGCCTGGACTGGCCAAACTATATATAGAGTTTAAAGGTCGAAATGACATTACAAGGCCCCTAATGACACGACTAGTTATCATCATCGCCTATTAGTATACAAAGAAATGAGGTCGATTCATGTCCAACATTAGTGGTCACACAAAAAACCACTAAAAATTTAGGACAGAAATTATGTAACCAAGTTTTCTATTGTAGTGTATATATAAAATGAGATAAAAAAAATACCTTCAAGAAAAATATTACCGGGCCATTCTACACTACATCCCTTTGCTAGCAAAATTGATTTCAAAGTCGACATGAAATGCTTATTGAAAGCAAAATTTTCCTCGAGAAACTCTCACCAGAGAACAATTTAAGATTTCACTTTGCAAGCTTCTTTTTATGAGTTCCCTTACCATCCATATGCAAGAGAATCATCACTATCATCAAAAAGACAAGAAAGAATTTATTCGCCCATAGCAAAGAATAGTCCCACACAGATCGCCAAATGTGTTAAGAAACCCTTGTACCTTAAACATTTCCAACATTATATAGGCAGGAGATGAAAACAACCAATTCAATAAGCTTACCACAAAAATTGCTTACAGAAAATGTTAATGTGAATGTTTAACCGATAGAAGAAGCCAATCGCTTCAAAGAGATAACTCCCCTTGCAAGAATTTTTTCAAGACTTTTAACCATTGTTATTTTGATAAACGAAGTATATGTCTATTTAATGTCAAAGTCCTAGACGAAAGCAAAAAGAAACCAACCAAAACAATAAGAAATGACTTAATGACAAAATTTAACTCTTCATATAAAGCATATTTAACTACTATGCATTAATAACGACCAAAATCTGAAAAAAAAAAAAAAAAAAATATATATATATATATATATATATATATATATATATATATATATATATATATATATATTTTTCAACAAATTGATAATTATATTCAAATAAATAAATCCCGGAAAGAGAGTGCTACCATTATGAAATGCTAACAACTTTCACTTTGTTTCCGCCAAAACAGTATAGAGTCACACAAATAAACGTAGACTATAATTCTAGGCACGACTTCATTTGCAAGTTCTAAGCTTCGTGCCACTGGAATAGTATGCTACAGCCTGCTTTAACGGATGATGCAATTGAAGGTTTCAGTACTTTCTGACTAAGAAATGATAATAGCACGACTGAAACTCTAATCTACTAAGTTACATTGACATGGATATATGTGTCTATACCAATACGGATATGAAGTGTCTGACACGATAAAATATCAAAAAATTGAGGTTTATCACAATACATGGACGCATAGAGACGTATCTGACACAAATTATATTCCAAACAAAAAATCAGACCAAATGAACATGTCTGTGTGTGACTATGTATGCCAAACAAGAACCTCCTATAATACCATTGTTAATAAATCTTTCATTTTTTTTTTGTCTATTGCAAAGATTTTCACTATAAGTGACCAAAAAGGGCCTTTGAAGTCCAAAATACAATAGCATGTTTAGCACAAAGAAAGGTTTTAACATTTCTTTTACCTCAGGACAGAGCACATTGATACGGATTCCTTGACGTTTGTGCAGAAGAAGTGATCTAGTAAATAACACCACACCACCTATGGTATTACCATACCAAGGAATAATGCATCAGGCAGTAGAAAAAGACAAGTATGCATTCATAAGTGAATAGCAACTAAGCAAAATAAAAGAAAACACGCCTTTGGAGCCAGAGTATATAGGGTCTGGAAGCATCGGATAAAGTCCCAAAGCAGACGCCATGTTTATAATCACACCCTGCTTCTTCCCCCCTAGCATGGCTTGTATCTGCACATGGAACAAAAATTGAATATGGCTTATATAATGTCTAATACATTGATAAATTTGTAATAACAAAAACAAGACTCACACCTTATGTCACTCTGATCTTATATATAAACAACAAACTCAAAGCTCTGTCTCTCTCTTGGGGTGTCCAATTTTGTTTAGTTGAAAAAAGGTTAGTAACGTTGTTCAAGTCTATGCTTTATTTGCATTATGATATATATATCTTGTAGTAATTCACATACAATGGGTTGATTGAATTTTGATCACTTATTTTATGTATGTGATTTCTTAGGGGGGTTTATTTAATTTGCATATTGAATGACTTGTAACTTGTACTGTAATATTCTAGTAATATTTTTGTCATTACCACAATGTGTTAAATTTGTATGGTCTCATTTTGATGGATATTTATCAAGTACTTGTTGATCTGGAAAGGAGAGACGAAAGTCTCAGTTTGTTTGTGGATTGTAACACAGCAAGTTTTAAGTGGGTGCTTTGGCTAATTAGCCATCCTTAGAGATCGAGTTAGAGACTGCTTAGAGTACTTGGAATGAGCTCACTAGGAATAGGATTGGAGCTATGTATAGGTATGTCAGTATTGCAAATAGAAATTAGACATGTAGAGATAAAGAAGCATGTATTTGTAATGAGTAAACCCAAGAACAGTGGGTTGTAAAGACAGTTTAGCTCATTGCGCTTATTGACTCCTAAGGAGATACATTAATGAAAATGTACACGATAGGCAAGAAGTAGAGTGTTGGGCAGCACCACCATTTGTACAAGTGCACTGCACATATGATGTTTCACTAAGAATGTAGATTTGGGTAGGGAACATATGGGGATAGGGGAGTAAGAAGTGAGTGAAGGATCATTTTTCAGACACGTTTTTTTAGGAATAAGGGTAGGGAGGCTTATAGAGGATAATTAATAATGAAATAATGTGTAATCTTCTTTGGTTCTTTCGACTGATTTCTAAGTTTTCCAAGCTGCTATTGCACATTGCAAAAACTCTAGAGCAAGAACTCTAAGTCTTTCTTGTTCTTTGTTTTGACAATTTCTTACATCCCTTATAAATAAGGAGAGACCTCTCATTCCAGACAAGGCCATCTCCTCCGACCACTTACTTTCAAGATTCAATTTTTATTTCTCAGATTCGTTAAAATAAACACAAATAACAAAATCTAGCTTCAACGATTTGGAATTCACAGGTTTTGAATTAAATATACCTTGAAATCGTCACCTCATGCTTCTTCAATTCTCTTTCTGAGCTTTTCTCCTTGAAATTATTCAAAGCCGAAATAATCCCTTTCAAATGAGTGACAAAAAAAATCAAAACCACAAACTAATTCAAAACAAAACAAAAAATCAATCAAAATCAATTTAAGAAATTATTACTTTGAATGATCTGGATCTAAAAACTCTTCTTCATCTTCTTCTGAGTTGGTGGAGTGTATGTGGAGAGAGGGAGGAGACTGGAGAGTCTATCGGCGGAGAGAGAGCGAGAGGAGAGAAAGTAAAGTTGTGTTTTATATTTCAAAGATTTTAATTTGCAACACTTGGCAAATGATTTTTAAGCGTTAGCAATTAATTTTTGAAATTCACTGAAATAAAGTAACGATTTATAACATTACTAACGCTATATAAGCGTTGGCAACTTGCTAACATTACATAACCGTTGCAAAGCAAAAAAAGTCTGTGTTGCAAATATCCTATTATGGTGTAGTGTGGTAAACTATTTGGTCAAGCTTGTATAGATGTGGTAAATGTGGTCGTCTTTATGGGTCTCTTGACGTGCATTTCTGTTGATCAGACGAACAACTTGTTCAGAACTTGGTATCCTAGTTGCACCGAATTTAGATTTAAAAGATAATTTTGCCACACTTTCAGCAGAAAGTGTTGTGGAGTTCCAGCATTGTGTGGATAACATCTTGGACATAGATGGATACGGGGGGCGGGGGGTAGGTTCAGGGGTCGCACTCCCTGAGATTAGAAAAGCTTCACTTCCACATAACTAATTGTCTACAAAAAATTTCAAACGATAAGGAACACCCCTCCTCCCCGCCCCCGCAATTTTTGCGAACTTCGACTATCACACCCTAAAATTTTTACAACTATAGTGAGATTATAATCTTTGGGTGATGATACCAGAGGTCTGGAGGTCGGACCCCGCCAGCATCAAAGTGTTACTGATCTCATTTAAAACAGGCTTGCCAATAAAAAATAATAATAATAATAATAAATAGTATGAAAAAAAAACTAATAAAAAACATTCCAATAAGCCAACGTTTTTTTTTAATTCTTTTTTTGCTCTTACAAAATTATAATTTATCATTTATTTTGAGTCCAAAACCATTAAAGAATGACAAATGTGTCTTTGAATGTTTGATAGGTTAATGAAACTAAAACAAAGCTAAAGGCCTCAAGCCTAACTGGTCAGTTTGTATAATCTAATCACCCATAACAAACCCGTAAGCTCTCACTCCTATCTTTCACTCTCAATTCTTAGTCAGACCTCAACCCAAAAAAAAACAAAAAACGAAAAACAAATTCAGAAAGGACTTGTGGCGCAGTTTGTTGCACGCTTGTCCTAATTATTTGTAAAACTCGTTATCATTATCAATAAAATTTTCACGTGCTAAAAAAAAACAAAAAACAAAACAAGATAATTTTTTACTTTCAATGTTAATCTTTTATAGTTTTCTCCACATGGTAGTAGGATTATATAAACTTATAACATTATAGGAAGTTAACAATTTGTTGAATTGTTGTATACTAGATTATGTAGATATATATAGACATAGTAGTATCAATTAATGGCTTAAGTACTTAAGTAGTTAACTTCATCAGTCCATAGTCAATTCTTAGTAGTCAACACACTCTAGTTTTGTGAATTGAAATAAATGTATAATTTTGTTAATCTTTATTGTTTAGACTTCTGGCAAAAAAAAAATAAAAAAAATTGCATACTTTTTTTTTGTGGGGTGGGGTGGGGTGTGCACATAATCTCGCATCTCCTGGCTTAGAATCCTAACTCCGTCCCTAACCTTGTCCCAAAAAAATTGTGAACTTTTCATTAGAAACTTGGCAGCCAAAATGGGTAGTAGAAACTAGACAAAGCATCACGGTCCTGGGCGTCTTAACAATATCAGAGTAATTCGGCTTCACGTACTTGAAGAGGAAAAGTTCCATAAGATAGTTTACCCAATCTAAAAATTGCCTTAGCCATTTCAATTGTTAGGAATTGAACTTCTGCATAAACACTTTCATAATGTCGGTTAAGTTTAAGCGCATAAACAGTTACCCCTACCACAAGGCCTTCGAAAAAGTATTTTACCATGTCCACGGATATGTTGGAAGGAAACTTCTTAACCCTAAGAGTCATGTGTTTTTAATATTCATTATTATTTCTACAAACATAAAAGTAATTAATTTGTATGGTGAGGATCATAAATATATCGGAGTAGGCTGATAAGTTGAGATATTTGGGGTTTGGGAATTTGGGAATCCTTTATTTAAGCTAGTCATGCACATTTTAGCTCGATAGCCATGCATGCACATTGTAGCTCGAGGGGAAAGTATTCAATACATAAACTAGTAAGAAATCACCAATAATATCTTATTATGATCGAACTCTAACTAACAATGAATAAAAAAAATCAGGCAAGGATTCTTCTATATTTTTTTTACTAAGTGAGCAAGAGTTTGTATTATAAATGCATGTAAGTATGTACCATGACCATAGATGGATATAGGGGGGTGTGTGTGGGGGCGGTCACACCTTCTGAGATTATAAAATTAAGTTTCACTACCACATAACTAATTGCCTAGAAAAATCATCAAAATATAAAGATTCACACCCCCAATTTTTTTTAGCAAACTTCCACTACTGCACCCCCAAAATTTTCACAGCTATAGTGAGAATATAATCAACAAAAAAAAAATAGTATGAAAAAAAAAACAAATAAAAAATATTCCAATAAACCAACATTTTTTTTACTTCACTTTTTGCCCTTACAAAGTTATCATTTATTATTCATTTTGAGTCCAAAACCATTAAAGAGTGACAAATGTGTCTTTTAATGTTTGATGGGTTAATGAGACTAAAACAAATAGCGAAAGACCCAAAGCCCAACCGGCTAATTTGTATAATTCTAATCACCCATAACAAACTCGTAAGCTTTCCCTCCTTTCTTTCACTCTCAATTTAACTCTCAATTCTTAAACAAGCATCATACCTCAATCTAAAAAAACAACAAAAAACAAAAAACAAATTCAGAAAGGACTTGCGACGCAACTTGTTGCACGTTTTTCATAATTATTTGTAAAACTCGTTATCATTATCAATAAAATTTCCACTTAAAAAAAAAGTTTACTTTTAATGTTAATATTTTATAGTTTTCTCCACATGATAGCAGAGTTATATAAACTTATTGTATTATATAGATATATATATAGACATAGTAGTATCAATTAATGGCTTAAGTGCTTAAGTAGTTAACTTCGTCCATCCATATTAAATTCTTAGTAGTGATCGCACTCTAGTTTTGTGAATTGAAATAAATGCATAATTTTGTTGATCTTTATTGTTTAGATATTCTGATAAAAAAATAAAATAAAATTGCATATTTTGGGGGGGGGGGCACATAATCTTGCACCCCCTAGTTTAGAATCATGACCGAGGCTGACGATGAGAAGGAGGTTGAAGACAGCTTGGTTAAAGTAGACGATGAGCCAAAACTTCCATTTGATTTCTAAATGGGATCCTTTGTCAGTAGATAAAATGATCACACTGTTTTTGTTTTGTGAAGTTAGTTTTTATGTGGCATACAATAGCGCGCTTTGGAACATTTACTTTGCATTACGGCACAATTCTGTTATGACAAAAAGTTGATTCTGTCGCATAAATCTCTACTATCTTAAATATCCTGGGCTAAGCTACAGTCTTGTAATAGTAAAATATTAATTAAAAATGTGTGACTCTTGGTCACTTTTTTCTAGACGGTTTTGCCCCTTGTTTCTATTTTAAAATTTCAATATTTGCCATGCAAAAACAATTGAAGTATTTTGGAGGTAGTTGGGGCATAACTGTAACTACAATTTTTTTTTTTTTGTTGTTTAGTGAATGGAGAGTGGGTCTATGAGTGACTTAATTTATTTTTTCATGAATTAGGTGTGTGACAGGTAAGGGTGTAATACGGGGCACGTCGGGTCAACTGCGGGTCAAATAGTGATGGGCTGGGTTGAGCTGGGTCTAGGAGATACAAATCCAGTGGTCCCTGACAGGGTGGGGCAGGGCGGGTTGAAGTGTCATGTCTTAGTACCACCACCCCGGCCTATTGGGTCAGCATATGGGGCGGGTCATCTGGGTCGGATGGAAATTGTCATTTTAACCCAATTTTACACTAAAAAAAAAAAAAAAAAAAAAAATCAGCAAGTAATATCTTTCCAATTCACAACATAGAGAAAATTAATGGAATCAACCAATGAAAAATAAACAAAAATAAAAAACTATAACTTGAACCCAAAACCATATATATCTGAAAATTTGAAACTTTTTTATCGTGATTTACTATTTGAAAATTGATTATCTTCCATAGCAAGATAAATTGAAGATGGGATGATCTATTGTACAAAACAATAAAATATAAACTAAAAGAATTCAAAATTAATTCAATTATGAATGATTCATCTTCTTCAAAATTCGAAAGTTGAATTTGAACTCTTGATATTTGCCCAATGTTCAAACTTGAACATTTGAAATTAATGTTGAACTCATAAGTTTGTGTTCATATCTCTCAAATTTCTACAAAAATTAGAAGAAAATATAAACAAAATACAAAAATATTCGAGTTAGAGTCTTGAAACGGTGTGGGTCAATGGGGTTGAGTCAACCGCTTATGGCACGGTATGGGTCAAGCGGCTCGACGGGTCAGGTTTGAGCATAGAACCTACACCCATATCCCAACCATGTAGAAGCGGTGGTGGGTCGGTTTTCGGGTCGGTGTGGATTTGGGTTGCAGGTGAAGACCAAGTGTCCTACTGGGTGATGGGTCAACGAATTTTTTTACACTCCTAGTGATAGGTGCGTAGCACATACACCATACTAGTTGTGATAATGTAGATAAAATGATCACACTATTTTTGTTTTTGTGAAGTTTGTTTTTATGTCGCATACAATAGCTTTGAATAATTTACTCTGCATGCATACATAATTTTGGTTATGACAAAATGTGCATTTATGTCGCCAAAATCGTAATAATGTAAGAACGCATTAGATATGCTTCGCCTATGCCAAACGCAAGGTTTTCAATTTTACACTTGCAAATTATCCAACACCACGTGGCAGTAAACGAAATTGGCTTACTCCCATTACACGTCCTCTTGTCGTAAAAAAAATATAAAATAGTTATACTGTTACTGGAGTTACTGGATAGGACTTCCTAACAAGTGCCCCTAGCTAAAAAAACAAAAGAAACTCTAAAATTATGATTTTGCCCGTGTCTTATTAGTGATTTTAGGCATAGTAAAAAAAATCTCCGATTTTTTCAAAAAAAACGTAAATAGTCTATGAATTGACAGGTTACTGAATTTCAAAACGAATAAACAATAAAAACGGTAAAAGTCTCCAAATTCTCGATTTTTTCCGATTATTTTGATGATGGATAGATTTCTATTAATTTTTTTAAATATTTTACTTTCTAAATTGCAATTATTTGGAGAATATCATAAGATATAACAAGACTTTATATATATATATATATATATATATATATATATATATATATATATATATATATATATATATATATATTTGTAAAATTTATATATTTGTAAAATTTGAATTTGATATATGCTCGAAGTAACCCTGACATGATGCAAAATCACACACTACATACTATTTTATGTTTTAATTATTTGTGGCTTTCTCGATTTTTCCCAATTTTTTTAACGAATTTGTACAAATTAATAATTTCTTCTTTGCCGAATTGATGCCAAATTCCGAATTTGTGACTATGATTTTTTTAGGTACAGATATTTGGAAGCCTCTTGGCATGGTTTTGTTTACTAACTCCTTAGAATTAATCTAGTTTTGATTTTACACTATGAACAATTATACTTACCTGAAAGTGGTGTGGATTGAGTTTGAAACGCTTGATACTGCCTTGATTCTATCACATCATCACTGTATTTTGTTTTGAACAGCTGCAATATGAGTGTGCTCCGACAGGTGATCCATGTTCATAATAATGTTGTGCTATGTTGTTATTATTACTTGGCAATACTACCACTTAAGCCTATGAACTTGCTAAAATATATCACTTTACCCCATATACTTTTTTTAGAGCGCAAACCACCTTAAACTTGTAATAAGATATTTTACCTTAAACAAATAATCAAAGGCCCAAAGCCCAACTGATCAGTTTGTATAATTTTAATCACCCATAACAAATCCGTAAGCTCTTTTTCCTTTCTTTCACTCTCAATTCTTGAACAGACGTCAGACCTCAACCCAAAAAAAAAACAAAAAACAAAAAACAAATTCATAAAAGACTTGCAGAGCAGCTTGTTGCACGCTTGTCCTAATTATTTGTAAAATTTGTTGTCATTATGAATAAAATTTCCACTTAAAAAAATATTATAATAATAACTTTTTACTTTCAATGTTAATCTTTTATAGTTTTCTCTATATGATAGTATGGTTATAGACTTATAACATTATAGGAAGTTAACAATTTGTTGAATTGTTGTAGACTTGTAGACTAGAATATGTACATATATAGACATATAGTAAAAGTGTAAGAGAGAGAGTATCAATTAATAGGTTAAGTGCTTAAGTAGTTAACTTCGTTAGTCCATATTAAATTGTTAGTAGTCAACGCACTCTAGTTTTGTGAATTGAAATAAATGTATAATTTTGTTGATTTTTATTGTTTAGACATTTTTTTTATGGACGGAGGGTGGTTGTGTGTACATAATCTCGCACCTCCTGGCTCAGAATCCTGGCTTCGTCCCTAATCTTGGATTTTCCCCAAAGTGATGTTTGGAGTGCACTTTATAATGCAATGAGAGTCCTTTATGAGTTTGAGAGGCTATTACATTTGAGAGTGGTCAATTCTGAAATGTTGACAAGTTTGACAAGAGAGCATATCATCCCAGCAGTGGGAAGTCTTACCTTCAAAAGTGATTGTGAAAGTTTTTTTCCATAACGCTTTCGACATGGGGCTGTCATTTTACTTGTTATCTAGTGTTGGACTTCTGGATTTTATCGATGCTAAGGTTTTAGGTAGTGTTTTATTCCTCTACTTTAGGACTGTGCCCCCGTTTTTTATTTTTTGTTCTGAACTTCTGATAACTTTTCTTGTTTTTTTTGCAGCCTTGAATTTGAAACTGGGCGAATCTCATGATTATGGTACGTACAAGGATTTCTTAACAGCTGAAGAGAAGTTTGAGAATTTCAAGCACATCCCAAATTACCAATCAGTCTCCATTGGGCAATCACTTGGTGATTTAATTTATTTTATCTAGTCGAAGCAGATGTTAGTATAGTTCTTGGATCATACCCATATCTTAGGGGAGTGGGGCAGCACTTAGGTATCAGTTTTATCCCCTTGTTCCAGTGGGTGATGGGCAAGGAGCGTGAAGATTGTTTGGATATATGGGGTTGCAGGAGCGGGAGACTATTCACCGGTCGAGAGTTGGTGTGAAATACATGTGTTTCTTTTGGGACACGCTGGGATTGATGAGAATTGTCTCTCAATGAAATGTGGAGTTCTCTGAAGGCGAATGGGCCAAGATTGTATTGAAAGTGTGTCAAGTAAAGTTTCAATGCTTCTTTCTTGAGACTGATAAACGTAAAAAGAATAATTTACTACGAAATGAACGTTGAAACTCAAAACGCAAGAAAATTAAACTAAATTACGCGTTGCTATAAAAAATTTCTATACTCTCAATTCTATCAAAATAGAGTGGAGTAAAAAGTTCGTTCCACTCTCAGTTCCTTAGTATTCAAGTTTTCTACAATTGACTAGTAATCCAAAGTTTAATGAGAGCAATGGTGGAGGTTTTATACTACGACGTGAATTCTAACGATAAGATACGAATAACGAAATGACATATATAAAGATGTGAACTTTACTACTTTTAATTAACCAATACTTCAAATCTAATTAATGACTAAGAATTGAATAACAACAATTGAAATTAGATCTAATAAATTGAAATGACAAAAATTGAAATGACAAAAATTGAAATGACAAGAATAACTATTTTATTTATCTAACATAAATGAAGAACAATGATTTAAAGGATTAATCTAAAACAATGAATTGAAACTAATTAATTTAACTAATTGAATTCAAATAAAACTAGATCTAGAAGCTATTTTAATGGCTACTTTTTACTCTAACCTATCTACCCCTCTAACTTAAGAGCTAAGTTTTATTTTATACAAAGGAGGAGACCAGATCCACAATTTCGTGCATGGGCTGAGGAGTCATGTTTTGGACTGGAAAATCGAGCCCAAAGCCTAATTTCTTCAGTCCACAGAGCCCGTTTCAGTTGGCTTCGACTTCAGCAGACTTTTCGTCCACTTCTGCTCCTCTGATTTGGTCAAGGCATAGACCATTGGAAATCTCTTTCCGAGCCGGTCGTTTTGATGTAAGGTAGGCCCAATTCCGAGGTCTGAGTCCAAAGATATGGTCTTCGAAAGTTCTGTCAACTTGTGCACTGTTTCTGCCCATGTTGACTTTTCAGCTTTTGATCGGGCTTTACAAAGGCTTTGTCTCCTTGAATCTTGGCCTTTATCACAGAACTTCATATCCCAACCAACCCTTGCTCCTTTATCTCACCAAAGTGGCACATTTCTTCACATAATTGACTTTACTGCCTGAAATACATAAAAACACATAATCATCATTAACTCTTATTTATTACTCGCATAATTGGTCTAAAAGTATGATTATTGAGGGGTTAAAACTACAGTTTTGGGCTCTTATCAAACCACCCCAAACAACATTTTGCTTGTCCTCAAGCAAATATGAGAAATTAGAATAAGTGACCAAAAATGGAGTTCTAACTACTCTCGTTTCGCTGAGTGCGATTGCATTTACCATGTGCAACAAGGCCTTAAACCACTAGGAATTCCGTAGTGGACGAGTTATAGCCTCGTGAGAGTTTTCCTGTGAAGGTACTCACAACTTTATCTATACTACAACGACTAAGAAATAAAACTATTGTTTCCTTATTCATGCTCTAAATTAACTATACATCTCACTAGCAATGAATATAGAATAATCAAGTCGAAACCTAAGCTAATATATGCATAATAATCAATCATCTACAATAAACATATATTCAATGAGTAATACTATGAAATGCAATAGCAGGCCCGTTTCTGAAACTCGGAATAACGTCCTTAAGTAGGTCCTCACATAAATGTCAAGACAAAAACCACTCTGATTTTTTCCGCTCAAGTTTAAGCTACTCCGGTTAATGCGCAAGGCACACTTTACCTTACAATCCTAATGACACACAAGAAAGCCAGAGTCAATCAAACACAACTGCCACTTATTATCACACTAACATATTCCTAATTGAGCTAGAGGTCTTTATTAGGTGTTGCGGGGGTTAGGAGATGGTTTAAGAAGGAAGAAAATGGATATTCAAAAAGAACAAGTCTGAGATAATAGAGTCTTCGTATTATGTAACTAGAGAAAACCTTGTTCCTTACTTTTGCTTCTACACTTTGTTTCCATCCTTAGCCATATTTTTCTTTTTCTTTGGGTTTTGACTCCTTTGATTCTATTTTTTTTTTTGTTGGAGTTCTAACTCTTATCTTCTTTTATTTGTTTCTTTTCTTATTCTTTTATTTTTATATTTGGATGGAAACTTTCTTTTCTTATTTGAAGCGACTGACAAATTCTTGATTTCAAAGGTATTTCTCTTTTCTATTCTTCATCTCTATTCTCAGACTTATTCAAAGAACGGGTAGGCTGATTTTGTTTTGTTTGTTTGTTTGTTTGTTTGTTTGTTTGTTTTTGTTTTTGTTTTGTTTTTTGTTTTTGTTTTTTATTTATTTATTGGTTTTTGTAACAGGTTAAAGGATTTGCGATTTATGAAAGGCTAAGGAAAGGCTCAAAGGGGCGACTAGCGAAAAATAATTTCATAAGGGTTGAATTTCTGGCTATATCGATCCAAAGAGGGACTAAATTCTCGCTTAGGATATGGTATAGTGATCAAGCAAGTGGACGTGTGATTTCTCTATCCGGATTTTACTTCTCCCTTGTGTCATTTCTCAAATGTTTCACTTATATAAGGCTTTAGGCTATATTCTCACAGGATTTGTAGAATAAGTAATCTGGCCTAGATTTCAGAAACTTGCTGCTAACAATCATAGATACTTATGTAATATATTTATAGATAGATGCAAAGATTATTACCTACATATTAACCTAAGTTTCTAAAAACTATTCTAATGCAAAAGCTACGTGAGACTTCTAGATTATTAAGAGCATAGAGAAAGAAAACAATACCAATATTCCTAAGTGTATAGCATAAACTTTTTATTTTTATTTTTTTAATTTTTGATATTTTAACTAGAAAATAAGTGCATATTATACATATCTATATCCTAACAGATGCCTTAATTACATGTGTTTCGATCCCCAAACAAGAAGCATGCTTTGTCCTCAAAATATTTAAAATAAAGAGGGTAGGGAAAATGCCATTGAAGCGCGTGAACTTCAGGAACATCTGCAAAACAAAGTTATAACATACTAATATAGGAAATAAAAACTGACGCAACTCTATAGGAGTTCCACCCGCTATGGGGTTAATAAGAAATAAATTGCTTGGGACATACGCAGACACTAACTGAAACTAAAACTTACCTGCACTCCCACTTACTCGTCCTCTTCCTCATCATCCGCAAAGAGATGAGGTTCCTTCGCGTCCTGCCACGCCATGATAACTTGCCAAGCCCGTCGCCGTGTGTCATCTACTTGTGCTAACCTGTCGAGTGTTACTATGTCTGATGGGGTGTGAGGTTGCACCTGCCATCCCGGCCAAGTCATGACTCAAAAAGAGCGAACCACCCAATTGGTGGGTCTCATGACTTCGACCATTTTCCAATCTGTGAACTGGGTACAAAATTCAGGTAGGCAACTGAGCATGATGCGGCAAACTAAACCAGGCATAAGAAGATACTTATGCCTCATGCTTTGGGCTCTCTTAAGACTAGCCACTAATACTGGGGAAATGTCATATCGGCGACGTCCCTCAGCTACAGCAAGGAAAACGTCACCAGCGGTACTATTTACAGAGGTAAACTGCCAATCCCCTAAAATATTCATCAGGATGAATAACATGGTGGTGCCTACATTTAGGGACAGGCTACCAAGGGCTATGTTGTAACTCCCTTGGTCCATTATATGAAATACCCCTCCCCCGTAATACTCATGGAAATATGTATAGTCATAGAGGTAGGCATTATCGGTCATATATCCCCACGTGTGAATAGGATCAGGTATTGGTATTCCCGAAACTAACGCTACGACATACTTATTGAATTCTAGTGGCGTTATCTACCGTGACGGAGAATTCTTGTTCTCCGCCTTGGTTACAATAGAACTTAACATTATTGTAAAAAATTCAGTAAGCTTAGGTGAATACGAAATCGGCATTTTTTACGATGATGCCTCCAAAATTTAACACTGCAATATCCTTTCGCGGAACCAATTTCCATAAGTCTCGCTTCCCAACAAGTGTTCAAAGGACTGCTCCAGTATCAGTATAGGAGGAGTCATCACAAAACTACTTTCTAGAATAGCTGCTACTATCCTGGAACAACCCTCGGAAAACTGGAAATTTTTGGTGCCCATTGTGGGTCGTGGCGCAGTGCGCTCAAACTATGCTCGATGGGCGCAGTTGCGCCTCGATGAATTTCGAAGTTCCAGCACTTGGGCTGTGTGGCTTCGGGTTTAGGCTGGCTAGAGGCGCAGTCGTCGCTCTCGGGGTAGAATTTCTCGACGTTGCTTAGGGAGGAGTGGTGGCTCCTCCAGGCGCAAGTGCCGAGCCGATAGGCCAAAGTGCGAAGGAAAAATAAGGTAAAAGGGGAGTGAAACATGAGAGATGAATGTGAGATGTATTTGGGGTTGTGAGTGTAGAATGAATGCAGTTTTTATAGATTTTAAATTGCTAAAACGAATCGGCCGGGAAGTTGCCAAAAAGCTTTAAGGCAATTGCCGGAAATAATAAAATTTCTAAAACCGAAAACGGAAACAACTCATATTCTTGATTCTAAAACAACCCTAATATCTTTTAAGCTGAATTTAGGATAGAATCTGCCTAACTCATCGAGATTTCATCCTATCACAATACCTATTTATGGCGATGCTCATATTGGCAATATTCTCAACCCTCACTCCAAAACAACTTCTAAAATGGATGATCATATAGCGAATTATGCTCGGCTAAATAATACCACCCCCAAACAAATCGGGAAGGTGGGATTAATGATAAAAACAATGCATAATTCGAAAATAACCAACTTATATTAAAATTGAATTCAAACAACAGAACACAACCAAATTCAAATTTGATTACTGAACTAATATTTTTACATTCAAACTAAATAAAAATAAATACAATAAAACAAATCAACTTATCAATCCCTAAACAACGCACTACTAGTAATGGAATCCGTATGAGAAGGAGATGGCTCTTGGGCTTCCGAAGGGCCAGAGCCATCCGGCTCCGCAAGGGCGACGACGCCAGGTGCCTAACAGATCGCTCCTCGGAGAAGAACCCCCACAGGGGTGGAAAGCGTGCAATCATGTCATCTCGGAACTGGCGCTGAGCTTCCATCTCAGCCTTCGTCTGTTCCCACCGCTCATCCTCACGCTGGGCACGAGTCTCAAAGTTATGATGCATGGCAGCCTGCCGAGTTCAGAGGTCTTTGCAAATAGTATTTAGGGAACGCATGCCACGATGAATCACAGTCATGCGTTCTGCATCCGTCCTACACCGCTCCAAGGCATCGACATCAAAACATGTCGTGTCATCCTCATCCTCTGAGTCGGTCTCGTCAGCTACCCTCTCTTCAGGCAACCTCCAAACTCATTGGATACACTCCGTATAAATATGAGGATTTCGTGCTCTTCGTGCAAATCCTATCGACCTCGAGTCGCCTCCTCGTGGTCATCATGATTTTCAGAATCAAAACAGGGAGAGGTGCAATACTCTTCCCCACTCCCCTAATCATGTTTCCCAAAAACTCCACAATACAAAACTCATACTTCTGCTGCTGGAGTATCCATAGCACGTGAAGGCAGTTCGCACCTATGTCGCTGACTTTCTCCTTCCCTATTACATTCCTACCGATCCATCGAAAGCTACTGCCCGGTTGGTTGGTTCTCGAGATGCTTACGAACACAATGCGAGCTCGCATTGTAGTTCCCTTCAGAAATAGTTGTGTTCATTAAAGGTTCTACAACAGAAAACTGGGAATCCTGTAATGTGGGATCGAGATGGTGTCGAGGCGAAATGCCTAAAATCTCAGCCAACAACCCAGTAGTAATCTCTCTCCTCTTCCCAGCCACCTTATCGAAAATTCTATTCCCATCCAACTCCCTCGTCCTGTAAAACTCTCGAACCAAATCTTCGTGGTAAAAATCGTCTGTCGAGTACCACAACCCACTCCAGTCTCGCCTAACCATCTCGTCACCGTAAAACGGCGCGAATTGGTAGGCAGTAAATGCGTGCTCCGGCAATATGCGACGTCTTTGAGATATTGGAGTTTTGATTAGTGTGTTGGTTGGAATAAGGTAGGGAGGCGTGTTATAAAACACTCTAACTAAAAAATAATGGCAGGAGGCGCGGTGGTGGTAGTGGCAGTTCGAAAATTTTGAAATTCCGGTGGTTTTTGGTTGTTGAAATCGGTGGAGGTGGTGGTGGGTGTAGGTAGGAGGAGATTTGGGGTGGGTTTAAACTTGGGGCATGGTTGTGTTTAGGTTTTATATTTATTTTTATTTTATTTTAGGTTTGAAGCTTTGTATTTTTTTTTTTTTTTTTTTTTTTTTTTTGTTAATAGCGTTTTGGAAGAAGAGGAGGAAGAAGGACGCGATGCGTTCTTGGGTTCACTGTGGGCTTGACCCAAGCCCAATTCGAAACCCATAAAAAATTAGTTTTTTAGCGCAAATTCAAACTAAAATTGCCGCTTCGTTACCGGTCCGATTTTTGCGAATGAGATATGGGAATGATCAGGAGAGAATTTCCAATCTAATGATCCATAAAACACTCTATTCCGACCGTGGGTGACATATAAGAACAAGGAAAATATCTCGAAATACGTGCATAACGTAAGTTATGTGCACGAATGAAATCTAACTTAATAGAAAATGTCAATCCGAATCGTAATACGATTAACGGTCTAAACAACACAACTGGAAAGTTGACCAATCCAGGACGGAAACGAACACCCCACCCCCAAACAAATTTTAGACATAGAGTTGAGAAAATTTGCTTTTAAAAGTGGGTCTTTTAAAGTCAGATTCCCAAGACTTTTTAACTTACTATGTTTGTGATTTTAACAAGTTTTTATTTTTTATGAATAAAATTTTAATATAAGAAAAACAAGAAGCATTAAAAGCATAATTCATACCACAGAAGGACATGACTCGAAACCCGAGAAAACATGCAAGAGTAGAAAACGTGATTTATGTTAACCGTGGACTTAGGATCCGGTACTTACAGCCACACACTCCATAGGGAGGGCCCGGTTATCTTAATGGTATACTTACCATAGAAGGACATGACTCGAAACCCGAGAAAACATGCAAGAGTGGAAAACGTGATTTATGTTAACCGTGGACTTAGGATCCAGTACTTACAGCCACACACTCCATAGGGAGGGCCTGGTTACCTTAATGGTGTACTTACCAATATATGGAAATGAAAGGAAGCACACCAAGCAACAAAATGAGTCGCTTTATAGTCGATACTTTAGACTTGAACAAATAATGACTTGAATAAATATATATATATATATATATATATATATATATATATATATATATCCTACAGGTTCCATATATCAACAACCTAAAGAGTTGTGGGTCTTTCTATAAATAAATAACATGGAATGCATTCCCAAACAGAATTAAGCACCAAGATTTCCTACGTCGCAACCTAGTGGAATGAAAGCGAAGTCTGATAGACCTCGAACATAACCGAGCATGCACCTTCTTTTTCATCTCTAAACGAGGGGTTGTCCAAGTGAATGAGTGTGAAACAATGGATGGTTGTGGAAGATATGGTGGATAAGGATAAGTATTAGAAGGAAAGAATGAAAATGTTGGTTTAGCACAACCCTCATTCATGGTGTGGGTAGGAAGTGTCTCAATCCTGAAAATGAAGGTGTCCAGTGCCGTTTCCTTGGTAATTATTTTCATATTAGGGCGATTTAGAAAATCATTAAGCACGAGAAGAAGCAAGAGGGTCAAGTGCAAACCCTAGGTTCCGCTTGAAAAGGTGTAGGATGGGGTACATTGATGGAAGGTGAATAATGTGAGGTGGGTGAATGGTTATCAATAGGAGGGACTCTCGAGGTGGCTAAGAAGAGTTGCAAAAGAGTTGAAGGAAATCTTCCTCAATTTCCTCAACGTCCACGGAGTCCTTATTAAAGTTGGAATTTCCAAAGGAAAGGAATTTGTGCATCTGATTATTTGGAAACTTGGTTTTAAAATAATCATGAGCTAAACTCTCGATCATACTAATCTCTCTATCGATATTGATATCAGGAACCTGTGTGATCTGTTTAAATACATTGACCTCAGCGGAAAGATGGCCAAAAGATAAAGACATCGAACCATCGCGACAATTTATAAGAGCGTTGGCAGTTGCCAAGAAGGGGCACCCTAAAATGATTGGGACAGAGTCATTAGCGACTTCTGTATCGAGGATAAAAAAATCCGCAGAATAGTAGAAATCTTGAACCTTAACTAACGCGTTTTCCACTACACCCTTAGGATACTTGATAGACCTATCAGTTAATTGCAACGTCATAGTTGTAGGTTGCATTTCTTGTAGACCTATTTGTTTATATAAATAATAAGAGAGTAAGTTAACACTCGCTCCCAGGTCTAATAAAGCAGTGGTCGTGTGAGTATCTCCTAAGGTGCATTGTACATTAGGACGACCAGGGTCCTTGTACTTCACTATTCCATTATGTTTTGATAAAGTTGGAACCTGTTCAGTGAGAAAGGCATCTTTTAGAATATTTGTCCTACGCCTAGTAGTGCACAACTCCTTAAGAAACTTAGCGTGGTGAGGTAATTTTTCAATTGTGTCGAGAAAAGGTAGGTTAATCGTTAGATTTTTGAAACTTCCCTAATCTCGTCAAAGTTTGTATCTCTTTTTAACATTGCTAATTTATGGGGAAACGGTGGTTCCTTACTTTGTTTAGCGTATGGTTCAACTGGATATCTAACCTTTGCTTTTTGTTTCTTAGGTTGTGGTTTAACTGGTACCTCTACAGGGGTAGGATCTTCAGTTTTTGTTTTGGTATCTAGTATAATATATGGTGTAGGAACTCCTTGTGGGGTAACTATAGACATCATTACTTTGTTATCCAACACTCTGCCTGAACGGAGAGTGGTGATGGAATTTATCTCTCCTACGTTTTCATTTTCGTTACTAGTAATACCGTTTACTTCAAAGGCTGTGTTTGGTGTTTTAGGATTAGGTATCGCTTGTCTTGGAAACACACCTTTGGGTTGTACCTTCTCTTGAGCTAACTGCTGTAAGGAAAGTTGGATGGCTTGTAAAATCTGTTGTTGAGTTTGCATAAAGGTATCAAAGTGATCCGGTTGTGCAGTGGTATTTATTACAGGTTGTGTGACAGAAACTATGTCACATTGATTATTTATGGGTGGATTGTGATAGTTATTATTATTAACCGGAACGATACCTCGATTTGCATTATAATTATTATTGTTATAATTATTATAATTACCCTGACCTTGTCTTTGTCGTGGTTGAGCTTGATTGTTATAATTATAATTACCCTGACCTTGTCCTTGTCTTGGTGGACCTTGGTTGTAATTGTTTGTTGGCCTATCATTTGGGTTAAACAACCTTGGAGGTTGTTGATTATTTCGCCAAACGAAATTGTGGTTTTGTTGCCAAGCTGCATTAGGTTCGCTATTAATGGAACAAACATTATCTTGTTGTGATTGTTGTTGTTCATATGCGAACGGACAATAGGAGTCAGGATGCTCTGGACTCAAACAGAAATTACATGGATTGGAGTTGACATTCATGACGGGGATAGGTGTTTGTTGGACAGAAATAACCTCTACCTTTTTAGCTAGAGATTCTATTAAAATTTTAAGTTCCGGATCGGGTTTCATCTCAAACTTACCGGCGGCTTTAGCTGTTGTAGAAGAACTAGCGGAACGGGAGATATCATCACTACCACCCCCCGAATGATTATTCCGCTTAGTCTGATCTTCTAAAAATTTATAAACCTCTGAGGCTCCTTTACTTAAGAAACTACCCCCATTCATTATGTCAAGGACTTCTTTATGGTGGTGTAGAAGTCCTTTGAAAAAGGCACGAACTAACATGCCTTTCGCTAGGTTATGGTGTGGACACTCTATAAGTAGGTCGGTGAAACGATTCCAAGCCTCTGAAAATAATTCATGAGGATTCTGTCGAAAGAAATGAATCTTGGAAAGCATTTCATCGGTCTTTAGTGGTGGGTAAAAATGTTCTATAAATAGTTGAACAAGTTTAGCCCACGAGTCCATTTAATTAGGGCGCCAAGGCGCTTAACCAAGACGCCGCCTTATCAGCTAAAGTGAAGGGAAATACCCTCAGTTTAATTTGTTCAGCACCAACTGAAGGATGGTGGAAGGTAGTAAGGACTTGGTCAATCCTACGAATGTGCTGATAAGGCTTTTCATGGTCTAACCCATGAAAAACGGGTAACAAATTAAATATATTCGGGGGGATTCGGAAATCCCCCACTGGGTCTGATAGAACGATGCAAGATTTAGGGCTATCGCTCAAGGCTTTATAAAAGTCCGAGAGATGAGACTCTCTTTCTTCAGCCATAATCTCAGGTGTGGTGTGTGGTGTGCTAGCTAGAGGTAAAGTGAGTGGTATACTAGAAAGGCGTGTTTGTTGACGTTGTCGGTTAATTACGTTAGATGTTTTTCTTCGGCCTGACCTTAATCTCATGCAAGGCTAAGACCAATCTTAATTAAAACAACAACACTCCAAACAATCCTGATATGCTAGTATGAACCTCTAACAGAAGATGAGAGGTGTGGAAGAAAAGAGTACCTGAAAGTCTCCTTCCTTCGCTTATGAATAGCGTTTTGTTTACGCTTGCTCAGTGTATATAACAAGTTAGAACACTGAAAAACTTGAAAGCAATGGAAATTTGAACAAACCTATGGAAATCGGGTCGCTTTCAAGAGGGCTGGTGCGCCGTAATATGCCTAGACAGTAGCAGTGGCGCCAGCAAAAGTTGGAATTCCAGGCATGTGAGCGCGGGGTGCGCTTGTCTTTTGCCTTGGTAGGGCACATGTGGTGCTCTGGAAAAATTCGAGATTCCAGGCGTCTGGGCACAGGGTGCGCTCCACTTTGGCTTGCCCAGGGCGCAGGTGCGCTTCGAGTAATTTTTCGTGGAAACGTGCAAATCTGAAACAAACTACCACAGTGAGAATCCAAACAAGGGTAGGTGGGATATGAGACTTTGAAAAACTATCAAGTCTACAGAAAACAATACTAAAGAGTACTAAGACGGCAACGACGCCATTTGATAAACGTAAAAAGAATAATTTACTACGAAATGAACGTTGAAACTCAAAACGCAAGAAAACTAAACTAAATTACGCGTTGCTATCAAAGATTTCTATACTTTCAATTCTATCGAAATAGAGTGGAGTAAAAAGTTCGTTCCACTCTCAGTTCCTTAGTATTGAAGTTTTCTACAATTGACTAGTAATCCAAAGTTTAATGAGAGCAATGGTGGAGGTTTTATACTACTTAATTTGAATTGAACGACAAGATACTTAATAACTAAATGACATATATAAAGATGTGAACTTTACTACTTTTAATTAACCAATACTTCAAATCTAATTAATGACTAAGAATTGAATAACAACAATTGAAATTAGATCTAATAAATTGAAATAACAAAAATAACTATTTTATTTATCTAACTTAAATGAAGAACAATGATTCAAAGGATTAATCTAAAACAATGAATTGAAACTAATTAATTTAACTAATTGAATTCAAATAAAACTATATCTAGAAGCTATTTTAATGGCTACTTTTTACTCTAACCTATCTACCCCCTCTAACTTAAGAGCTAAGTTTTATTTTATACAAAGGAGGAGACCAGATCCACAATTTCGTGCATGGGCTGAGGAGCCATGTTTTGGGCCGGAAAATCGAGCCCAAAGCCCAATTTCTTCAGTCCACAGAGCCCGTTTCAGCTGGCTTCGACTTCAGCAGACTTTTCGTCCACTTCTGCTCCTCTGATTTGGTCAAGGCTTAAACCATTGGAAAGCTTTTTCTGAGCCGGTCGTTTTGATGTAAGGTAGGCCCAATTCCGAGGTCTGAGTCCAAAGATATGGTCTTCGGAAGTTTTGCCGACTTGTGCACTATTTCTGCCCGTGTTGACTTTTCATCTTTTGATTGGGCTTTACAGAGGTTTTGTCTCCTTAAATCTTGGCCTTTATCATAGAACTTCATATCCCAACCAACCCTTGCTCCTTTATCTCGCCAAAGTGGCACATTTCTGCACATAATTGACTTTACTGCCTGAAATACATAAAAACACGTAATCATTAACTCTTATTTATATTACTCACATAATTGGTCTAAAAGTATGATTATTGAGGAGTTAAAACTACAGTTTTGGGCTCTTATCAGAGACCCTGATTTTGTATAAATTCAGTAGTTGTTCAGTCTCCCTAAACTTAAATTGAAGTCGTTAAAACTTTTATTCTCATGTTTCTAGTTTTGATTACTATTTTAGTTCGTGTACCCCGTTTCTTAATTAAATAGATAATTGAATCATTTTAGACCAGCTACTAGAGTCTTACTACATTTTTTATTTTTTTTTGTTAAAAGGTAATTGATTAATTGAATAAATTGAAAAGTTACAAAGAAAAAGAATAATAAGAGTAAAAGTTGTCTAGTGTGAGTAACATCATGTGTGTACCCACCTATTACAGCCCAACATTAAGTAGTGAAACAAAAGTAGGTAGTAAAATGGTTCTCCAGGTTTCTCATGAAAAGAGGCCTTGTGTCCCACCATTTACTTTCACCCCTTTGTAGTGCTGCACCATGTCTCGAGCAACTGTCCGCTCCTAAATTCGTTTCTCACCATGTTGTTGTTACATTTATCCATGTGGCTTTCTCCTTCAGCTGCTTCCATTTTGCTCTAACTCTCCAATGTACTGTGTCCTCTTGAAAGGCTTTAACCACTGAGGAAGAATCTAATTCAACCCATATATATTTCCAGTTAAGATCTAAAGCTTTTTGAATTCCTTCGATAATGGCAACATTTTCTGCCATATAGTTAGTTGCAATGCCTAAACCCCTTGCTGCAGCCCCCAAGAAATCCCCTTTGTAGTCCCTTAGAACTATTCCCCAACCTACCATTCCTGGATTTCCCCTTGAGCTTCCATCTGCATTAACTTTTATGATCCTAGGGGGGGGGGGAGCCAATAGCATTCGATAATTTGAGGGGCTCTTCTGAGTTTATGTGGAAGATTGAAGGTGTGCAGAGCTTTCATGTCAGTCATACAATTATTCATAGTACCTGATGAGCTGTGATAAGCTCTGATGATGGCTCTCCTGGTGAGAAAGCAAATAGTCGAAAAACTGGATTTCTTTTGATCATAGAGCACCTTATTCTTATTTTTCCACAAACTGACCATGCTTGTCAACGAACAAGCTTTCCACAAATCCAGGATCAATGAGCTATGGTGCTTGCTTTGTTGCATAATGTCATTGAAGGATTCGATAGATGGTCGAATGCTGAAAATTTGTCGCGCATGCTTCCAAACTCTCTTTGCAGAGGACACTGATACAAAATGTGGTCGAGGGTTTCTTCTTCCTGCCAGCAAATACAGCATCGAGAGGCAAGGTGTGTCTTCCTCTTTTTCAACTGATCATCTGTTCTCAAACCCCCTTAGTAATTTCCATGCAATGCCTTGCGTTTTGGGAGTATCTTGGCGCCCGGATGAACTCGCTACCCATATGCTTCTCTTTTTTTTTTTTTTGTCCTCGTGGGCTGCTGCGACTGAGAACTTCCCTTTTCCATCAGATAAGCTAGATTCTTTCATCCACCTTAGATTCATCAGGTTGTTGGAGAGAGAGGAGATTAATACCGATTGCCTGCAGCACCTGTGAGAAGTTGCTTGAGAATTCCTAGTGCCTACCTTGAATGAATTCTTGTAGTCATCCCTGAAACTTCCTGATAGTTTTACTTTCTACTAGGAAAAAATCGTAAATAGGTTTCTGGTGTAGCCAGTTCTCTCGCCAAATATTTATTGAAGCACCATTACCCACTACCCATCCATGAAGTTCAGACATTTCCTTTAGGGTCCATCTGATACCCCCCCAAACTGTCGATGTCTTGTACTCAGTCCATGTGCCTGACCGATTTGTGTATTTTCCTCTCATAAACTTCGACCAGTCATTCTTGTCTGTGAGAAGTCCCCATGCTTGCTTCATGAGCATTAAGAGATTGATATCTTTCAGTCTCTGTATGCCTAAACCACCTTCCTCTAAAGGTTTGCATGTTTTTTCCCAAGACACCATAAAGGATTTCCTTTTCGCAGGATTGCCACTCCAAAATGAAATTCCTGATAATGCTCTCACATTCTTTGATCACTGATTGTGGCCATCTGTAGATTGCCATATTGTGGACTGGAATACTATTTAGATCATGTCTCGCTAAAACAACCGTTCCTTGAAATGATAGCATTTTCCCCACCCAACCTGCGACTCTTTTTCTAATCTTGTCCACTAACGGTGCCAATGCCGCTTTTTTCACTCTACCCATGATCAATGGCACACCAAGATATTTCTCCGGTAAGCTCCCTTCTTTGACTCCCATTGTTTCCTAGATCAAAATCTTCCTTCTGTTTTGCATTGGGCTTAGAAAAATCTTGCATTTCTCCTTGTTTATTAGCTGGCCGGAGGTGTCTTGATACCTGTTAAGAAGCTTCACAACTTGCTTGATACTTCTCATATTAGCATTGCAGAAAAGAAAAATATCATCCACAAACATTAAGTGTGAAGGACTACAATAATTGGAATTTATCACCATCTGCTGAATCTTTTTCTCCAGAACCAGTCTACTGATGCTTCTGCTTAGGCAATCTTCCACAATAGCAAAGAGCAATGGAGAGAGAGGGTCTCCCTGTTTAAGACCTCTTCCCGCATAAAAATTGCCTTGAGGACCTCTATTTAGCATGATAGACATTGTGTTGGTTTGGAAGAGTGCTTGTATCCACATGATCCATTTTTCATTGAACCCTAAATGTCTGCAAACTGTCCACAGAAAATCCTAGTCCATCGTGTCAAAGGCTTGTGAGATGTCCAGCTTAGTTCCAATGCTTCCACCATGTCTGGGAGTCTGCAATTCATTCACCAGCTCCGATGCTAGACCAATGGCTTGTTGAGAATTTCTGTTAGGGATGAAGCAATATTATTCCTTGCTGATGATTCTTTCTGCTATTGGACACAACCTTGTTGCAAGAATCTTTGTAATGACCTTGAATATAAAGTTAGAGAGGCATATAGGCCGAAATTTGCCAAACTGGTTGCCATTTTTTTCCTTTGGGATAAGAACAATGAAGTTGGTATTAATACCAAAGGGCAATCTAGATTTTATGAAGAAGTAGCAGATGGCTCTTATAAGATCATACCTTACTATATCCCAACAGTGATGGAAAAAATAAGCAGAGAAACCATCAGGGCCTGGGGAGCTGTCTGGGTTCAAATGAAAAATTGCCGCTTTCACTTCCTCTGGTGTTGGAATGGAGGTGAGTAAGTCATTATCCTCAGTTTGCAGGTCCTAAGGCATACTCTGAATAAGTTCCCAGTCCATGATATGATCCACCTTCCTGAATTTGTCAGAGTAGTGTTTGACAATATGTCTGCCAATCTCCTCCTGGGAGTGAAGAGTGATGCCCTCCTCATTCTTCATTTCTATAATCAAGGACTTGCTTTTATTTCTGTTGGCCATAACATGAAAGAATTTTGTATTTCTTTCATTGTCTTTATCCCATTTTGTTCTTGATTTCTGTTTCCAAAATTCTTGTTCCTGCTGTAGCAGAAGCTCCACTTGATTTTCTTGATCCACCATGTTCATCATGAACTCCTCTGTAACATTTCCACTTTCAAATTGCTCATGCATCTGCTCTAACTTCTTGGTTTCTTCCTCTACTTTGAATCTGATATTACCAAAAGTTTCTTTATTCCACTTCTTCATAACTCCCTTCAGTCTCTTCAGTTTCTGTGCGAGGATGTAAATTGAGTGTCCCACTATTGGCTCCTGCCAACTATCCATCACTTCTCTGAATTGCAGATGGGAGCACCACATATTGAAAAACTTGAAAGGCATGTTATTGGGTCGAGGAATATTGATACTGCCACCCATAATAGGGGAGTGGTCAGAGCAAATTCTACTCGCAACCTTATAGTTCCATCCTGGGAATGTGGATCCCCAGTTCACATTACATAACATCCTGTCTAGCTTGCCCAGAATTTTGAAATCGCCAACTTGCTTATTCTACCAAGTTAGATGAAATCCACTATTAGGAACTTCCATCAGTTGATTGTTGGTCATGAAATTTCTAAAATCAGCCATGGAAGCTGTCGTGGGATTGTTCCCTCCTCTCTTTTCCGAGACACTTAAGTATGCATTAAAGTCCCCGAGAATCAGCCATGGTAGATTTATTGAATTGATGGTTGATAGTTCTAACCAGAGATGTCTTCTTTGAACATATAGACAGTGAGCGTACACTATGGTTATTAGAACACTGTCGACCATCACTGTAATATGCTGATTCGAAAAATGGATCATAGTGGGAGTTGAAACTGAATCTTTCCAAATGAGCCAAAGATTAGGAACTCTGTTGGGATCTGAACTGGGATTGGAGTAAAGAGCACTACTCATTCCTAGAGATTGAAGAAAATTACTGGGAAGATCATTGGGACCAATCATTAGTTCTGCAATACCCACAATGTCCAGTTCCCATTTATTGATAAGCTTGGACAGACGGTTCTGAGACTTGTCATTTGCTATACCTCTAATATTCCAATATATGCACCTCATTGAGAATATTGGATTTTTATTCGTTTTGATGATGAAAGTCACCTTATTCTTCCCGATCCCTAGTCCTAGATCTTGATCTGGACCTGGTGGCAGGTAGAGTATGTGGTTGCAGTTGCCATTGTGGTTTGTATCTGTCTTTGCTAATTTGAAGTTGATCTTCCACTTCCTCATCAATCATATCACTCCATAGTCCTACTGCATGCCCGCTTACTACATGGTGAGTAAAACTCTACCATTTTGTTTTCTTTTGTGTACATGTTTGTGGATTATGGAGTGAAAGGTTATCCTTTCTGACAAGCTCCTAGAGAGGCATTGGCAAAGCATCTAGACCACTGCCTCGTGAAGACATAAAGTTACCCAAAAGGAGTCCGGTTCCTCTATAACCGGGTATAGAGATGGAATCTCTGTAACTACTATAAACTTTATGCCACGTGTCTTTTTTAATAGCCCAATAACTTTTTTTTAATTAATTAATTTATTCTATTAAATTTATTGTATTTTTTTTTTATTGAAAACACTTTGTGCCACCCAGTCTATTTCTTCCTCTTTCACTTCTTCCAACTAAAGCTTCTCTTATTCTTCTTCTAAGTCGCCCCCCCCCTCCCCCTGTATTGTTCTCCATTAATCTATTCTTATTCTTCAAGAGTGTTCATGTTTCTCCTTTGAAAAACCCAACTTAAACTCCAACACCCCAATCCTCATTTTTAAACCCATGTTTTATTTTAATTTCTTCCTCTCTAAACCCATATTCCATTTTTGTTCTTGAACTCATTAAGTTCGCATCTTGAATACTTTCGGTGGCCTTTAAATTCCATACACATCTTGATTACGATATCTCAATTTTTCGAATTTGGTCGTAGAGGATGAATGTTGCTTAAACTATAGCTGACATGATCAAATGACTAGTATGGTTTGCCTTAACTTAAAAATTACATGAATCCTCAAACAAATTTTTTTTTATATGAATGGGGCTGTGGGGTGGAGTTTAACTGGATTTAGAGGAAAAAGAAGAAAGGTTAAGTCACTGAGACGGGTCATGCTTTATTATTATTATTTAAGGTATGATCTTATGATACGTGGGTTTTTTTTAGTTAGATATTAAAGGGAGAAAAAAAAAAAAGGAAATACATGAAATAAGAAGGGAAACTAACAGAAGTTATGGGCAGGGCCGCCTCTGAACTTTAGGGGGCTTTAGGCGAGCTTCCTTAAAGGGGCCTATATTATTCTGAAAAATAGGTCTTTTACACAAGAGGTCGTGCATCCAATGTTTAAGTGGTCTATTGTAATTACCGGACTGGACTGGACTAGACTGGACTAGACTACCTTTGGTTATAGCCCATCAGGTATTAGCCTATTAAGTTCTAGTCGGGGGCCTAAATTTTGACCAAAACGTTGGGGGCCCTAGGCGGCTGCCTAGTTGGCCTGCCCCCAGAGCCGGGATTGGTTATGGGGCAGTTAAAGTAGACAGGTGGCACTGCCATAAAGTTTATAACAGTTACAGAGATTCCATCTCTGTACCCGATTACAGAGGAACCAAACTAATCACCCAAAATTATTGGAGTGGTCATATTCTACAGTTTTGTATAGCTGATGGGGGAGTTTCTTTAACTCGTGAAGGAGCAAATTGGTCAGTTTTTTTTGTTGATTAAAATTTGTAAAGAGTTTAATCGCTCTCATATCAACTCTTATTTAACACCTCCATCTTCATAAAATCAATATTCTATCTTCATCAACCCTCTACCATGCTTTGGTTAATCAACCATTCAACCTCCATCTTATTTAACACCTCTTTCTAACTTCTTACACCGATCTTTCTTGTTATGGCATATTAAATATTTGTATGTTGTATGAAGTTACCTGCCCATTATATGAACTCCACTTATACGAACTCTAAAAAACTTCACCATGGAAAACAATGAACTAGAAACTAATTTTTGGTGGAGATGTTCTCCCGACAATATAAATCATCCTTAGAAAACATCAACACATTTGAAGATGTCTAGACATATCAAAATTAGCTTACAACGTTATAAAATTATCTAACAGTCCAGATTTTTCAAATTTCAAAACAACTTTTGACATGATTTAACATTTTTGTTTGGGTTGATTTTTTATAGGGAGATTCTCCATTATGAGAAGACTATCTTCACCAAAAATCAGCCCTCAATTCATTTTATAAACCCACTTTTGGTGGTGGAGTTCATATAAGGCGGAGTTCATATAACGGACTTGATGAAGTTATGAGCACTGAAGCCTATCTTCTCAAAACTTCAGATGACACTTATTTGTTTTCTTCGCCATTACCATTACAAGAGGTAAAAGGTGCGTATTCTACTGACGCAGTTGAAGAGTCCATGAGACCAGGCGTGATCCCATGCTTTTGAGTGAAACGGGGCGGATCCAGCCCTTAATTGTTTAGATTTTTTTAAAAATGGGTTTTCACTTAAAACACCAGTTTGATTCACTATTTTCATGGTCGAACTAAAATGGGTTTACCCTTAAAACATCTAATTTGATTCATGCCTTTTTAATGTGAAAATGTTGAATTTTTGGGAAAATGCTATTTTTGTGTATTTCGTTGGGAAAATACTATTTAGTTCTATTCTGCGAGAAATTTTTTTCTTGAGAAAAAAGTGTAGAATTTCCTACCTTCGTTGGGAAAAAATTTCCTACCTCTGCCCCCATATAATGTTAAATTTCCTACCTTCTTTAGAAAACATTTTCACCTCCCTGTATGAATTTTCTCGCATAGTAGAACCTTAGTCACACAAACCGTGTGCTACCCCCCTCGTTCCTGATCTCAAACCACGCTCTTGCGGTCTAAGAGCAAAACTTCCATAAAACCGCGCTCTCTAAATTTGAAAATCGCGCTCCGTAATTTGCAAAACCGCGCTCTCTACTTTAGTGCAAAACCGTGTCAAATTTCCTCCACAAACATATCTATGCAGTCTTGAAATGATGGATTCAACACAAAAGATGAAAGAAATGAAATAGAATTTGGTGATTACCAGGGAAAAAGAAAAAACATGAAACCCCATTGTTTTAAGGTAGATGGATTTCACATAAAACTAAAATTCAAGTTTTGACAAAGTTGTAGGTCCTTGAAACTGTGAATGACTTTGAGTTAAATCCTTTCATAGAATGATTTGATAAATAAATCGAAGACGAAGTTGTTTAATGGTTGAGAAAAGGTTTGAACTAAAAGAATGGTTTAGAATGTGGTTTTGGTTTCAGTGGACTATGTTTTGGTTTCTGGTTTTGGATACTACCTTTGAAGTTTCAATACAATTACTTTTGATTGGTAAGATACAACGTGGCATCCTTAACTAATGTGCCCAATTGCCCATCCACACTTTTAAGATTAAATTATATGTTTATTTTCTTTTTCCTTTTTTGTAACTATATTTCCTTTCATTTTGAATATCTAAGCTTTACTTTGTTTGAATAATTTTTTTTTTACTACTTTGTTTTACAAATATGTGTATTATTTATATGTTATATACGCCGCTCTCAAGGCGCTCTGAAACACAGAGCTTCTCATGTTAGGCGCTCTTATGCTCCCGCTTCCGCTCTCGCTCCCGCTCAGCGTTCTGGTGACTAAGAGTAGAACTCAACAAAATATTTGTTTACACCAGAAACCTTGTGTCCCAAACAAGAATGTTTATTAAATTTTCTAATGGGCAACACAACAACTTCTGCTAAATTTTCTTGAGACCCATAATTTTTCAAGAGAAAACAATTACTTTCTTGAATTTTTTTTCCAAGCAGTCAAACATAGCCTTTAGCCAAAAAGTTTCCACACATAAGTTAATAGGATCTTGTGTTAGATAGAGAATATGTACTCCTTAATAAACGATAGGTTTTCACAATCTCCCTTGAGAAATGAGAACCTTTGGATCAAGAAGCAATAGAAAGTGTAAGTGGTCCTCTGGGGGGCCAACACTCACGAACTAGACCTAGTGACCCACACGTCAAGATGAGCAGGACTCACAAATTTCATTATGCAATTGGTACTCCACCATATGAGCATGGTCAAGAAACAACCCTTCATAAACCTCCTTCCTCAGTCTTAGCTTGACATTGATAACTTCCGGGTGGGATTCTGACTTAACAAATTTAGCATTTACCAACCCAGTGTTTTTCAAATTCAACATCTTCAAGCAAACCATCATGAGCTCTTTAGACTTTAACTGTGCTTTTATCCCAAGTCCTTGGTGGCGACAGGTAGCAGTCGCATTTAATTTGGGGCAATGCACGATAGTCGCGTGTTTTTCTAGCACAATGGTGTCCAATTTCATTTCAGGTTGCTTTTCAAACAATCGGCGGACGGACATCGAAATTTCCTGAAACTAAGAAAGGGAAAAACCAAAAACGTATAGTATAAAAACATCCCTACCATTAATAAGAAAATGCAAAAAAAAAAAAAAAAAAAAAAAAAAAAAAGAATAATAAGATTTGCTATTCATAAAGGACTTGCGGCGCAGCTTGTTGCACGCTTGTCCTAATTATTTATAAAATTTGTTATCATTATGAATAAAATTTCCATTAAAAAAAAACTCCTTGGGATCGGAGTAAGAAAGACAATAACTTGTTGGAATCTCTTGATGATTAGTATTTCAAATTACTATTCCTAGTAGGAGTCATTCTCTGATTTAGACAATAACGTGTTGTTAGATAATGGTTATAATTTTACTATTGTGAAAATACATGTTAGATGAAGTAACTTGTAGCTTATATCCAATATAGTATATGTTAAAGTTGTGTAGCATGCTAGTTTTGGATATTAATCATCGTGGATTTACTTTGAACTTGATGATAGTTTATTGGTAAATTTTTCTAGTTAAAGACATTAATGGGTTGAGTCATTAGATATTGTGGTAGTACTTGAGGTCTTGTTGATAGGGTATTCTATCTTACTTGATCTCATGTAAAAAGAGGAGGTGGAGTCCTCAGTTGTTTTGCATATTCAGTGGCTAGATTTGCTTACATATCGTATACTTTTTGTTGTGAGGGGTACAATTAAAGTTTACTTTTCCTGAACCTATGATATGATATTAACCATGTTTAGCATGAATGCATTATTTAACATTGGCATGAAGCTTAACCATGTCATATATTATTAAGTAATGAGCATCGTTTCCTACGAGAGGAAACAATATGGGAAACAATCAATATCATCCTAAACCTAATTTAGTCAAGGAGATGTAAGGTTATGGATTGTCTTCTTAGATAATATCCTCCAGTAACTATTTTAGACAAGGAGATATAACGCTTGTAGATTGTCTTATTAGGCATTATCTTCCTATGACTATGAATAAATAGCCAAGATGATGTACAAGTACATGGATTGTCTCACTATGTAAGTTGGAATGTTGAATGATGAAAAAAAGAATGATAATGATATTATTTTAGGTAAAACCTTTTTCATTTAATTCTTCTATTCTTTAAATTCATTTGAATCACTTATGGATTTCCTTTCATATGGATAGCATGAACATAATATAACTATGTTTAATATGATCCATAATCATAGACTTGAGTAAAGTATATTCTTGTCATAAGAGTGCATATTATTGTTGTTGGCTCTTTTAGTATTTGTAGCGGTATAATGTGTTTTGCATGTAAGTTTGATTAGGTTGAGTAACCATTGAACTATGGGGGGTGGTGACCCATATGCATGACACTGTTTCACCATAGTTTACCTCACAAGATAATTGGAAAGACACTGAACTACAAAGTATAGAAAGGTCTTGGGCCTATCCACAAATGCTTCAAAATGTGGGGGGTGTCTTGCTAAGGCTATTGTGAATGAATCTAAAAGAAGTTTTTTTTTAGACCTAGAACTATCTAGTAGATGCTCATTGGTGAAACTCATAATAGTGATGTTTGTTTTCAGTTTTCATGCGTGATAACAATCTTGTAGATATCGAACTATTATTGAATATCTTATATGCTAATTTTATTTAAGGATGTGCTTTCTATGAAATTGGCATAGAGTGGTTGGATGTTTATAATAAACTACATAAGAGGATCCCATAATTTCTGAACAAGAAATTTGGAAGACTATCAGTGAGTATATCCACCATTCATGGTGATGATGTTTATATGTTTCTTAAGGAAGATTCATGAGAAGTGTCCTTTTTGAAGGATACAACTCCTCTAAATTGGACTCTTGATTTATTAGGGGATTTATAGGTTGAATTGGATTTTCAAGAGAAAACTAAAACGTGATAGTTGTATTGCAAAATACAAGGCTAATAATAATAGCCAAGTGGTTTCACTCATAGACAAGATTTATACTACTTTGGAACCTTGCTCATGTAACTAGAATTTCTTCTTTAGAATTCTAAAGACTCTAGTTGAGTAGTTGTGCGAAAATACAATACCAAGTAGTATCAGGTGATGAGCTTAAGGTATACAATTTAGTTAAATCTTTGTATGAATTTATTTAGGCACCTATAAATGGCATGAGAAATTCAACAACATATTGGTGTCGTATGGATGTCAAAGTATCGTTGTTGATAAAGAAGTGTCCTTTCTTTAGAGTAAAGCAAGACATATGTGTTAATCTCTCTTTGTTTAGATGATTTCATACCATGAGTGCTAGCATTGAGAATGTGTATGAGACAAATAAATTCCTATTTGAAACACATAATAGACCGTCATTGAAAATGATAGTTCATTATGTTGTTAAACTCATTTCTATAACTGCTATATTCAGTTTTGAATATGGTTGAAGCCCACAACGTACCTTAAACTAGACCGGCCGGATGGTATGGGGTGGGGATTTCGGTACTACAAAATTGAATGACTGGTGAATATAGGAATTATAACTCATGTTAGTATCATTATGTTGCTTTAGCACTTAGTAGAAATATTTTCATTGAAAAGTATGAGTATTACGTTAGTAAGATTGTGTCAACACTTCTTGTGGTAGATATTCATCTTATGAAAAATAATCTATTTATGTTTTCTCATACTAAATATGTCAATATCATTGGTAGCCTATTATACTTTATGGATTATATTTGTGAGACATGACATTGCCTACATTAATGGCATATTGAGTTAATAACCTGTTGTTCTTATAAGGAACATTGGATATATATTGTCAAATTATCCAAGTACTATAGCGGAGCCATTGATTATGGACTTATATTTAGTAGATTTCCATCTTTGTTGAAAGAGTAATGTGTTATAAGCTGGATCCAGTAATGTTTATATGTTTACCCTTGGTGGAAATTGAGTGTCTTGGATATCATCGAAGCTAATCGCCTTCGAAAAGGCATGTGATGATGTTGAGTGGGTTAGCAACCTCTTGGCAAATATTCCTATTGGTTCTAAATAGTCTCTTGATGTGTATATGCTTTGCAACTGTCTCATTGCAATAGCTAAGACATAAAGAAATATGTGCAATGGGAAAAGAATATATGTAAGTTTGAGATATAACCTAATCAAGCAGCTGCTAGAGATTATGTTAGGTTGGACTTCGTTTGGCCACATGTCTGACCACACCACTTTTTGGAGGCAAGTGGTTATATGTCGAGGGGGATGGGACTTATGCCCATATATAGGGTGACACTGACGGCAACCCTACCTATGTGATTGGAGATCCCATGAAGTAGGTTCAAAGGAAAAAACAAGTCACTTCGTCGTCCTGTAGTACTATCGTCTTATATATTTATGAGACGTCTCACCCTATGGCGAGATGATACTATAGTATACTTTGTATAACTAGAATTGCAGTGAGTAAAGATGAGTTCTTTAAGTCTTATTGGATTCCATAGCCCATATTTTAATGAGGTGGTGTATTTAAACTGCAATGTACACCTGATGGAAATCTACCTATGTGAATATAGAACTGGGTCGGTTCTTATGAGTATTCGGGCAAGTACTCTAGAGCATTCATGGAACACAGGAAGTGCAAGGGCCAAAAAGCGCAACACCGCAGAACTGACATATAATGAAAGAGCAGTGTGGGTGCATGTGATCTATTTTACTACAAGGGAATGTTGGTTCAAAGATTTTTTAATCCACCACTTTCACGTATTATAAGACATGTTACCCTATGGCTGGTTCAAGCCCGTAAAGCACCAGTATCTTAGGCATTGTTTTTTCGATTCTCTTTGGCATTTCTTAAACCCATTTCTTTTGTCATATCCTATTCCAAAATAGTGGGGGACTATAAATATTTTGAAATAGTAGGGGATTGTTGGAATCTCATGATGATTAGTATTTCAAATTACTATTCCCAGTAGGAGTCATTCTCTAATTTGGAAACCGAGTGTCTATTCCAAATAGGAGTCTTTATTTGTTTTGGAAACATACTAACTTACCTTTATATAAACAAGGATTTTGCGTCCATAAGAGGTATTCAAGAGAGAAACACACACGTCTAAACCCAAGCTACTATTGCTAATCTTCTTCTTCTCTTCTTACTATAGCCGCCAGAGAGAGTTATACTACCGTTCTAGGGAGTCGTTTGTTCTAGTGCAAGTCAAACTGTTGTAAACCATTGTATCCTGTAAGGAAGACGTCACTGTTGCCTTTCTGCACCACTAGAAGGGGCAAAATATTTCCTTAAGGGTAACCTAATACGCACATTGGTTATTCACTGTTCGTCTACTGTTCTTTTGTTCTACTCTAGTTGCTGTGTTCATACAACTATTCTAACATAACTCACACTTGCTCTCTCATCCTCCGCAACTGAAGTCTCATCCCTCACATCATCCATCACATCTGAAGCCTCCTCCTCCACAATTGCTCTCCCATACTTCATTATTGCTCTCTCATACTTCACACCAACAACATGAGTTTCTTCCAACATAGCTGTACAAAGTCCAGAAGAATACAATAAAAAAAAAGTCAAGACTTTAGGCGCTGCACATAGCAAGTAAACATATAAAACCAATAATAATAAAACAATACCCCTCAAATATAGTAGCACAACTAGAAACTTTATTTGAATCCAAGTTGACACTTAAATGAAAACACACACATAGATCATACATATACCAAAATCCAATAATGGAGAAAGCACACACGAAACCAAGTTACAACTCCCTATTGCATCCAAGGCTTTCCGGACCATACCCCTTTTAAACCTTTGGCTTAGAAACCTCATAATATGATTTCCAGCCAAAAACTCTACTGGATTTTAACAACAGATATCATTCCTTTCTATATCATCTTCTCTTTCAAAAGAGATGAATAGACAATGGCTTGTTTTAAACCAAAACACAACCCAAGGCTGGCCCTGGGGATAGTCCACACAGGCGGTTGGCTGGGGCCCTGAAATTTGGCCCAAAATAAGGGCCCCCCAAGTTGACAATTAGTTGGGATCTACTGTTCTTTTCGGTCCAAAATTCGGCTCTAAATTTGGCCCAATGTGAAGTCTTTAATGTAGTGGCAGTATGTATCAACTGAATAGGAGTAGCGAGTTGGGCCGAAGCAGCGTAGCTTCGAGGTCCGCGATCCACCAGATCAGGCTGACAGCATGGGGTCGCGGTACCCACACATGGAGTTAATAGGACCGCGAGATGGAGGGACAGGAGGGGCCATGATGGATGGAAAGAAAGGTATAAAGGGGAATAGTGGGTGAGAGAGAAAAGGGGCGGATTCATTAACCTAAAGGGTGAGGGGGACCTGAGAGAAGAGAGAAGAAAAAAGTTGAGGGAGAGAATAGTGGGTAAGGGGTGGAGAACTGCCTCTTAAGTGAGTAGGTTGTAACATTTGGCGCCGTCTGTGGGGACTAGAAGAAATGGCACCAAAGAAGGCGGCGGGTAGGCCACGTAAGATAAAGGTCCCAGAACAGATGCCGGAAGCGGAGGTAGAAGAAGGAGAAGGACGAGAGGAGGGAAGAGCAGAAGAGGAGACGCGACTTATGCGGGAAGAGATTGAAAGGTTGAGGGAGGAAAACGAGGAGCTGAGAAGAGAGAATGAGAGGGTGGAGGAGGGGACCGAGGAAGAAACAGGGGAAGAAACAGAGAATGAAAAGGTGGAGGACGAAGGGGAACAAGGACCAACCTTGGTGGATAATCCGTGATCGGGTTAACGGCCAACAAGTGCAACAAATGATCAACAAAGGACCGAAAGTGGCGAATCTTCATCGACAAAGGGTCCAAACAGCGCCGCCACCAAGTGGTGGCGGGGCTGAACCGCAAACCCACCGGCAGATGCGATATGGGCTTCGGATGTACCAAAACGCCTCAACCAGCGAGATTCGAGATATGATGGAATGGGGACCCGGGCGGATCACATCCACCATTTCAGATAAAGAAATGCCTCTTTGGCAAGAGGCGAGGTATGACGGGTCCATCATGGGTGCATGATGTTCCCGGCCCGGTCTTAAGGGTGGAGCTTCCGACCGGTACTACCGGTTGCCTTCAAGAGCATAACCAATTTCAAGAGTTAGAGCAGCGCTCGCTGACCACTTTATACATCGAAAAGGAGGGTTGTGGATATCGCGCCCTATTCAACGCCGATTGCAGGTCCACGGAATCGGTCGAGAGAATACCCGTGTCGCTTCAAAGGCGAGACCCTAAAGGTAGAGAATCCGATGAGAGGACGGCGTAATAGCATTCAAAAGGGGGCGCGACTGAACGGCAGCTTCACCAATCCGTGGCAAAGAACGAGATAGCGACAATCGCACGAAGTTATATCCGAGGGTAGAAAGTATATAAGATATGAAGACACCATGCGAAGGAGTCAAGAAAGGAGCCAAGACAAGATCGGGCGGTAGAGAAAGGGGGTGAACGCAGAAAAGGCCGAGGGAAATAGCCGAGGTGGGAGAGAGATACGCGACACGATCCTTGAGGCCGAAAAGAGGAAGGGAGATAGCGCGAGAGAGCAAAAGGGAGCGGAAGCCGCATCGCTGAGGTGGAGCACGCCCCGCTGTGAAACTATTGAGTGAGATACTACCGCTGATTAAGAATGTGCGCGAGGGTATGAAGGGTCACAACCATTCCGGGCGAAATGCCAAACAAGCCCCACCGTGAATATCACCAAGCGCGCAATCACGAAAACCAATGATTGTTATGCCCCGAAAATGGTTAGTCCGGAGGTTAGTAGAGAAAGGGATGCCGAGGGAATTCGTGGGGAAAACCAAACCGAGCCCGGCCCGCCGCTGGACGGATATTGGGGACCATAAATGTTATCTTCAGCCGGAAGTCTTTGAGTCACAATGCCCACCGAGATAAGGTTAGAAGGGCGGCGAAGTATCCAAAGCAGGTCAACGAGACCCATAGCGACGAGATACAGAGCAGATTCAATGAGTGGGGAAGAGAAAATCACGTTCTCCAAGGCAGACCTCCAAGGCGTGGATACGCCACACGAGGATGCGTTGGTCATTACAGTGGCGATGGGCAATTATGTGGTCAAAAGGGTCCCTCGATAGACGGCCGTTGCGCGGGATCTGCTATTCAGAGGAGCTCTTGAGGAGATGGGGATCAACCCGGGGCAACTTAGGCCTTCGCGGACAAATTTGTATGGATTCAATGGGAGTGTGACAGAGCCTATGGGAGAACTTCTGCTGCCGGTAACAACGGGGCCCGTGACAGTATTCTCAAGGTTCATGGTGGTCGACTCCAATTCTCAATACAACGCAATCTTGGGAAGGAGATGGATACATGAGATGAGGGCTGTGCCATCGACTTACTATCAAGTTATCCGATTCCCCACCCCAACGGGAATATATGAGGTCCGCGGAGATCAGGTGGCATCCAAGAACAGTCATCAGAATACAATCAAGAGGATGGCCCGCGGACCAGAAGAGGAGTCGACGGGCTCTAGAAAGAGGCCAGCATAGCAATTACAGTGCGGGGCCACGGAGGAGGGAGGGGAGGTCGAGGAGGATCCCAAGACTTTAGATGAGATAGAGATAGTAAACTTGGGAGAGGGCGAGGAGGAAAAGTTCACATCGATAGGGTCGAGTCTTACAGGAGAATGGAAGGAACAGTTGGTTCAATGTTTGAGGAGGAACAGAGACATCTTTACGTGGGGAATAGAGGATGTCACTGGGTTAGATCCGGAGTTTGCGTGTCATTGCTTGCACATGAGGGAGGATGCGAAGCCAGTGAGACAGAAGATGAGAAGCATGAGGCCCAAATATGCGTAAGAATCCGGTGAAGAGGTGGCGAGGCTAAAGGGTGCGCGGGATAATAAGGGGAGGTGGAGTTCACGATCGGGTTGTCTAATGTGGTGTGCTGTGCGAAAAAAAAATGGAAAGGTACGGATGTGTGTGGACTTCACGGACGTAAATTCAGATGTCCGAAGGATAGTTATCCAATGCCGCGAGTGGATGAGTTGGTAGACAGGACGGCGGGGTTTAGTTTCTTCTCGTTTATGGATGCATCCATGGGGTACAACCAGGTGGCAATGTATGGGCCTGATCAGGAAAAAACGGCCTTCATAGTGGAGGGGGGCACCTATTGCTATACCAGAATGCCATTCGGATTAAAAAATGCGGGGGCCACCTTCCAGCGCTTGGGGGAGAAAATGTTTGAGGGCAAGATCCGAAAGGGCATTGAGGTATACATTGATGATATGGTGGAGAAGAGTATGTCCGAACAGGAGCACTTGGAAGGGTTGGAGGAGACATTTCAGATACTACGAACGCACAATTTGAAACTCAACCCCGAGAAGTGTACGTTTGGAGTCACCACAGGGAAATTTCTGGGGTATATTGTGACACAAATGAGGTATAGAGGCCAACCCGAGCAGATAAGAGTGTTGGTGGAGATGCCATCACCCAAGACAAAGAAGGAGGTGCAAATGTTGGTTTGGAAGGGTCGCGGCTCTCAACAAGTTCATATCAAAATCATCCGACAAAATGTAGGCCCCGCATGCATTTGTTGAGAAACACCACACATTTTTCGATGGACGGCGGAGTGTGAGCGGGCATTTCGGGATCTTAAAAGGTATTTAGAAGATATGCCTCTGTTGTCGCGGCCCGAAGAAGGAGAAAAATTGTATTTATACCTGGGGGTCTCAGATTATGCAATCAGCTCGGTCCTCGCTCGAAAGTAGTGGATAAGATAGAAAGGCCGATATACTTCCAGAGTAAGACATTGTTGGGCGAGAAACCAGATATACGATCGGGTGGAGAAATGCGCCCGCCTTGATATTTTCAGCTCACGTCGGTTCTACTTTGAAGCCCACGCAGTGATCGTGGTCACGAACTTGCCGCCGGCGTAGGCTTTTTGAGAGCAGAGAAGTCGGGGAGAATGCTGAATTGGGCCGTGATGCTAAGTTCGTATGACATCCAATATCAGGTGAGAATAGCGGAGAAGGCTCAGGCGGTGGCGGAGTTCTTGGCAGAGTTTCCCGCAGAGGATCCGACATGGGGGGAGGAGATGGTTTTGGAATCAGAGAGGGAAGAGGAGCTGGATAGCTTTAACCCATGGGACGAACGAAACGGTTGGAGAGTGTTTGCGGATGGGTCCGCGACGGATGCGGGCAGCGGGATTGGGGTAGTATTGGTCACGCCGGACAACAACAGGCTAGAGCTGACAATGAAATTGGGTTTCACGGCATCCAACAACGAAGCGGAGTATGAGGCGGTAATCGCCGGCATGAATGGCCGAGGGCCTGGGGGTGAAGGAACTCGTCATATACTCCGACTCTAATTTGGTAGTATGTCAGGCGAATGGAGGGTTCACAGCGAGGTGCCCCAGGATGGCGAGATATTTGGGAGTCTTGCGAGGCTGGGCGTCGAGGTTCACAAGAATCCGCTTTGCACATTTAAATCGAGGGGAGAATCGCCACGCCGACGCCTCGCGACGCGACGTGGCGGCGCCATGCCGAGATCCGAGGAAAGGACCCTCCAAGTGAAGAAGTTGGACAGGCCGAGTGTCGAGGAGGCATGGGGAGTGATGAGCACCGCGGAGTGTGACGAGGGATAGGTAAGGCCAATCAAACGGTTTTGGCGAGGGGTGAGGGATTTGCCCCAGAGAAAGACAAAAAGTCGGAATGCGGACATCACGTGATACGCATCTTGGTGGGAGGGGAATTATATCGGAGGAACTTCAATGGACCTTTGTTAAGATGCTTGGGGCCGGAGCGGGCTCAAGAGGTGCTCAGTGAGTTGCACGAAGGGAACTGTGGGAGCCACTCGGCAGGCAGGACAACGGTACACAGGTTGCTAACACAAGGCTACTTCTGGCCTCACATGAAAAGAGACGCCGTGGAATTCGCCAAAAAATGTGAGAAATGCCAAAGGTTTTCTCAGTTAATATTGGCCCCAGCAGAGCCGCTGCACAGCGTGTCTAGCTCATGGCCGTTCGCAATGTGGGCCCTTGACATAGTGGAACCGCTGCCCATGGCTCGTAGTAGTAAAGGAGATTCTTGTTGGCCGCGACGGATTATTTTACTAAGTGGATCGAAGCGGTGCCATTGCAGCAGGTAAAAGAGGTGCAAGTGATCAAGTTCTTGTGGGAAAACATCATATGCCGTTTCGGGGTGCCCTACACTATCATTGCGGATAATGGAACCCAGTTCACGGGATCAAGGGTTAAGAATTTTCTGCAAACATATCATATCAAACAGGGGTTCTCGGCCCCCTACAACCCCGAGGGGAACGGGCAAGTGGAGTCCTCTAACAAAACCATACTCAACAATCTTAAGAGAAAATTGGAAGGCAAGAAGGGGGCCTGGGCCGACGAAAAATTAAATCGGCGCTTTGGGCGTCATCGGACAACCCCGCGGACCTCGACCAAGGAGACCCCTTTGCGTTGGCGTATGGAGTAGAGGCCGTGGATACCGACGAAATGGTGGCAGCAACCACTAGGACCGCGGCTGTAAATGATGGATCAAACCGGGCATCCCGCCGAGAGACATGAATCTAGCGGAAGAGAGGAAAGACAATCGCCGCGTCAAACTGGAAGAGTATCAGCGCCCGCTTGCAAAGGCAATACAACAAGAAATGAGAGTGAGGAAATTTGTGGTGGGAGACAAGGTGCTTAGGCGAAAGTGACACCCGCCACACCAAGAAGGCGCCGGCGGAAAATTGGGTCCGACACGGGAAGGGCCATATGTGGTGATCGAGGTGGGGGAACAGGCACTTACAGGTTACAAACTGTGGAGGGCACAGATGTGGATAGGCCGTGGAATGTAAGGTTGCTGAAAAAATTTCACGAGTAGATGTAATGGGGGAAAGGGGGGATAGTTTGAGCTATCTGTATATATATAAAACTGTAGCACTTTTGAGTTAAATATTGTTACTTGAGTTTTCTTTGCCCCTCGAGTGAAGGGAAGGGAGGGTGAGCCCTCCAAGGGCGAGGGTCCAAACTTTAGTGAGGCACAATTAGGTGCCTCATGGAGATGAAGTTCCCCCGCCCGGGTGAGAGGAGTTGCCCGGACCTATATGGGATAAAGGCGATCGAAGCAAAGAGGCTTCCACACGCCGCAGCAGAGTGCCCCGCCAGAAAAGTTGAGAAAGTCATGAGGCCCGGTCCGGGGGCAAGCAAATCAAACATTCCCTACCAATGGGGTCGAATACACTAATATGGTCTTGCTATTGTTCACACATAAGTAAGAGTAACAGAAGAAACACCCCAGACAATCAAACATAACATAATATAAACATCCCAACAAGAGGGGGTGGAAAGACAGAAAAAATTGTAGCAAAAGTAGTGTTACAAAATAGAGTCAAGGGAAGCCTAGCCAGGGCCAATAACAAGCTAATTTTCATCTGCAGTGCTTTCACGGACCACGGACTCGGCGGCCTCGGCTATGATTACATCCGCCGCCTCATTTATAGCCTCAGAGACCAGCGCAGCGGCATCTTGCATGGCAGGAGGGGAGTCTGAGATGGGCACGGAGACCTCGGGTAGTGGAGCTGCGGCAGGGGCTTCAGGAAGGAGACGACCCTCTTTGGTGAGCCGGTCAAATTCCTCCTTGACCTTCTTGGCCACCCTCTTTTCGGCCTGGGCCCGAAAACTATCCCGAGCTCGTCCATATCAGCTTCATGTTGATTCAGAAGAGCCGACACCTCCTCTTGATGCTTCTGGGAGAGGGCATCCAGAGCAGCGGCATGCGTCGCTTGGAGGGTCTCGCGCTGATTACTCAAGCGGTCATTAACCTTGTCCATGTAAGCAAGGTGGGCGGTTTCTGCAACTTTCAGCTCATCCTGGGCCCTCAGTGTGTCCATTTCCGCGGCGGACTTATCCTTTTCCAGCTGGGCGACCTCCTTGTCCAGTTCATCGATCCGCGCCCGGGCACCAAATAGGCCGCGGATCATGAAGGAGATGTCCAAACTCATCTGTGGAAGAGAATAGAAGTTAGAATACTCAAAGAAAGGGAAGGGAGACACTAGAATGAAAAGAGAGGGTTACCTTCTCCCAGCCAGTGTAGAATGAGGTCCGATGAGACTCGAAGTTGCCACCCTCAGCATATGCCATGTCTTTGGGGAGATGAGACCCGAAGAATAGAGAGGAAGCCACCGCTGGATTTTCCAAGGCAGAGTCATTGATGGTTAGGTGGCGGTTACGAAGTTTGAAAGTGGGGCGTATGGGGAACGGGCAGACCGCGGCCCCCTTCGGTCCGGGCCCGCCGCCTTTCTAGGCATTGCATCACCTGAGGAAGTGCGGTAGGCGGAGGGGCATTGGTAGCGGGGGGACCCTCTTCAGGAGCTGAGGGCCGTGAACGTTTGGAGGCGGTGGAAGGAGAGGAGGGAGCCGCAGCTAGGGGGCAGTAATGGGGACGACATCGTCATCCGAGTCGCTGTCAAAGAGCTTGCGTTTGTGGGCACCCATATCTGAGTCTTGAGAGGCGGTGGAAGGAGAATGAGAGGATGAGTATTGGTCCTCCCAGGCGGTCAGGGATCGATAAGGAGTAGGGGCGGTGGCGGGAGAAGGGTTCTTATGAGCAGACTTGGGGCGGAGTGGGGGTTTCGTGGTACGGCGTTTTCCCTTGGTAGGGGGATTGTTACGTGGTTTTCTTTCTTTGGGAGGAGGGGGACGGAAAAAGGGGGCACAGTATTTCCCAATGGATCGCAGTTTGGGATCGGCCAATAACGGGGTGGCGGTGGCAGGGTCAATACCAAGTATCACGGCCTGAGCAGGTCCCAGGTCGCGGAGCTTTTGAAATGTGGTGGAGGAAATGTTGTCGTAAGGTCGCGACTTTGAGTCGGGGCGCCAACCTGAAAAAGAGAGCCGACAAGTCAGTTGAGAAAACAAAAGATATGCATCTAGGGGGTGAAGATAAAGAGAGAGACTCACCACTAGGAAGAAAAGCCAAATGGTTAAGGTTCAGTTCAGAGGGAAGATCAGCGGAGAGGAAGTTGCCTGAGATATAAAGAGGGTAGTGGTGTCACAGTTTGTCAGAGGAAGTGATACGAAGAATAAAGTGACGCTTCCTAGGACGGACACAGAAGGAGTGATAGCCGACACCGACCTCCTTGGTGCTCTTTTTGATGAAGAAGTGAGCGGTCATGTCGCGAACCGTTATCTTGGGTACTTCGGAACGGTTGTAGTGGTTCGCGGCATACATGACTCTCCAGAAGTTGCCGATGCCTTGGCAAGGGGGGATGTTAAAGTGATTGCACACCTCGACATCGAGGCGGGTGAGGGGCAATCGCAGGCCGGCAACGATTTGTCCTACCGTGGCCACAAGGCACCCCGGCCGTAGGGGAACTAGGTGGGGAAGTCGGTTAGGTCGCACATGCTCTAGGATGACGTCGGCGGGTATTCCATAAGCCGCTTTAACTTCAAGGTTAGGTTACGGTCTTGGGGCGAGGCGGGGGAGGGTAAAAGCTTGTCCGTGAGGTTGAAGGGGGCCTCGGTCCGGTCGGGGAGAGGGGGGAAGCACGGCTACGGGACCGGAAGAGGAAGAGGTGGCGGATCTTCTTTGTCGACATCGTGGTCGGAGTGGAAGACACTACACTAACAAAAGGAGAAGGAAGGGAAAATGAAACGGACTCTAACGCCAAGGAGAAATGCGCAATATAGCAAGTAAAGGGAGCTAGAGAGAAGAGAAAACCAACCTGAGGTAGGAGAAAAGCAGCCGAAGTAAGAATTCCCACGGAGGAAACCGGAGAAACGACGACCACAAGAGCAACCAATGTTGAAAAATAAGAAGAAAGGTAGAAGGAGAGGTTGAAAGAAACTGAAAGGCAAGAGAAAGGCAAAGTGAGAGAAGAAAAATCGAGCGGGCTTTTTATAAGAGGAGGGGGTAAAAAGGTAATTTGAGGGGAGCTGAAATCGAGGGGACACCAAAAGGATCCAGCCAATGAAGGACGCGTGGATGCACAAGAATCGAGGGGGCGTCAGCTGCAGTCACATGGGAACTCGTGAATCCAGCGGTGAAAGGAAGATGGAAGGCTACGGGGAAAAAGATTAATGTAGGGGCTCTCGACTCCCGATCGACATACCATCGCGGACTCGAGAGGGGCATCCAGAAGTTGCGATGTATCAACCGAATAGGAGTAGCGAAGTTGGGCGAAGCAACAGAAGCCGAGGTCCGCGATCCACCGATCATCGCCGACCGAAAGATGGGATCAAGCAGACGAAAACCCTACACATGGAGTTAATAGGACCGCGAGATGGAGGGACAGGTGGAGGGCCATGATGGATGGAAAGAAAGGTATAAAGGGGAATAGTGGGTGAGAGAGAAAAGGGGCGGATTCATTAACCTAAAGGGTGAGGGGGACCTGAGAGAAGAGAGAAGAAAAAAGTTGAGGGAGAGAATAGTGGGTAAGGGGTGGAGAACTGCCTATTAAGTGAGTAGGTTGTAACATTTAACAAATAATAATCCCGCCTGTTCTTTTTTCAGCCCAACTTTGGACTCAAAGTTTGGCAAGCCTTCAACAAATAAAATGCAAATAAAGCCCAAAAACCACAATAGTAAAATCATTGCACTCAATCCTATTCTAAGTAGCAGACTTGATTAAACTACTAAACGTCTAAACCATACGGTTGTTCTTCTCTCCAATTCTCAAACCGACTCTCCACTCCTCTCTCTCATATTTTCGAACCGTGTAACTCTCAAATAACAAATCAAAGACTATTATTTTGTTTACTTAATAAATATTAATTGTTTAATACTTTAAGCCTATTTGTTTGCAAAAACACTTAATAGGCAAAATGTACAACGTACTATATTTTTTCTTTACACATTAGGTATTATATATATATTTCGCACTGCAGTACATTATACAATTAGGTTTATTGCACTTTGAGACTATGACTCAATTCTGGTCAGTCAATGCAGATGTGGCCACCAGAATACACAACATGTCCGTTCATTTCATTAGGTGGCACAAATAATAATGTGAGAAGCACGTGATGTTGGTTTTTATTTCTTTCTTTTTTCTAAAAACTAAAAATTAAATACCAAAATTCAAATCCAGCACTCCACCAAAAACAAATTCAACAATTTCTTAGGTGATAAAAAAACACCAACTTTTTGGATTGAAACTTGGTCAACAAATTGGTGGGTGTCGAAATGGGGTTGGAATTATTATTTAAAAGTTCTTTATACAATTTCTTGATTTATAAATGCTTCTGAAGATGAGAAAATGCGGCACGATTAGCGAATTTGATGTTTTGAGGAATGAATGGAGAATGGGAAGTTTGTAATTGAAGATAAGAAGATTCGAAAGATGAAATTGTAATAAAAAGAGAGGAAATTAGGTTTGGGTAATTGGGATTTGTTTGTTTTGGTGAGTGAAATTGGGTTTAAGTACTACAACTTGTTAGTTGTTAGTGATAATTTCTTCTTTTGAAAGAGAAAGTGTTTGGAACTTGTTGTTTTCAAGTGATGATTTTTCTTCTTCGGCAAAGAATTTAATTGTTTCGACTTTGAATGCTATGCCAAAATTTAGAGATATTTCTAAAATTTGGGAAAAATGGGGAAAGAGAGTAAAAATGGGGTCACATGCCTCATGGGTTATTTTTAGCTGTTGTGGCATATCAAACAGACGTGACGCCACATTAGCAAGCAAAAATGACATGTCAGCATTTTTTTACTGGAATTTGGCCCATAGTCGTTACCTGAAAGAAAATGCATTGTACAATGTACTGCAATACAATAATAATAATAATAATAATAATATATATATATATATATATATATATATATATATATATATATATATATATATATATATATATATATATATCCTTCTACTGCCACTCTTATACTGCCACTCTTATCTCACACTTCTTCTGGTCCCTTGGATCTCTTCTCTAGATCATCAGATCTAATTCACTCAAAAATCACGAAATTTCAAAATTTCAAACTATTTCAAAAACAAAAAAACGAAAAAACGCGAAACTTGTTTTCTTCTTCATCTCGGTCTTCTTCTTCTCCAAAACCAAAACCCTTCAAACAAATTTCATAAATTATTCAAACAAATTGGTTAAAAGAGGTAACCCAAAATTTCTTGATACAGTTGTTAAAAGAGGAAATGGATTTCTTAAGAAATCAGAAATCCAGGTTGTTTAGAGGAACGAATTGTCAGCGTCGGTGAAAACGAGGTAAATACTGTGTCATCACTTCTCTCTTGAAATTATTTGTTCTCTCTTGAAATTATTTGTTCAAACTTGATTAAAGTGCAACTTTTGGTTGGGTCTTGAATTTAGAAATCCTTCTGGACAAGTGAAATTGTCCATTGTTATTTCGTGTTATCTGTTAAAACACCAAGTTCCCCATTCACACCAACTATCGCATGTATTTCATTGAAGGATGAGGGCATTCCAACCTTCCCTCCACGCGGAGGATTTGGATTCATTTATGTGAATCACTAAAAATTATTTTACTGCTGAATTATTTGGCATATATGAAATGATTTGTGTCAAAATGCATCTACTTGTAGAATACTTAACTTGTAAACTTCAAATTTCATCCATATCAGAGTCTCTATTTTGCCCAGCTAATCATGTATTATATGAAATGGCTAAGTGAATAACACACTCTCTCCATATACTGGTCAAGACGTCAAGTAATGCTATTCCCTTAATCTCGTATAGTTCTCTTAATGGAATACTATATGTATAAGAAGGCTCACTATACTTTGAAATAGCAATTTCTTTTTGTGTTCTTTGATCTTGATTTCGTGAACATAATTTTTCTATGAACTTGTTTGAGAATACTTGTATCTAGCGCCAATTGCTTCCTATATCGAAAGCACTAGCGGTTCAGTATTTACTTCTATATATATCAGCAATAACTTAAGTTATGCTACAATTTGAGTAAATGTTGTATTGCCATGCTTTGTAGACTGCAAAAGTGATTGGTAAATGGGATACTAGTATAAGAATTCTCAACTCACAACATTGGCAGATGGCAAATGAGCGAATCTGAGTTTGCATAAATTATTTAAATTTTTAGTAGCCAGTAGTTGCAATATATATAAACATAACACATAATCATGAGATTGTATGTACATTATAGTGTGACTGCTATCTAGATCATCCCAGAGAAATCAAAACAAAGCCGATTAGATTAGTTTCCCTTACATAATTAGTGTATCTGGATTTTGCAGTTGCAATGTTTCACACTGTACCAAACCAACAACATCTGCATTATGGTAGGTTGTTATACTCTGACTTACAGAGTTGTTTCAAGGGAATATCCTGAGTGGAAGCTTATTGTTTAATAGTCTAGTTTGAGTATCTGAAAGCTTTCTGTCACCAAATATTATTGAAGATTGCTTAATGCCAGTTGATTTCTAATGCAGGCTCGCTCCATTCTCAAGGCCTCATTAACCTCTAGGACAGCTCTTACCAGTGTATTTTGCCAGAAGAACTAAGGATCCAACTCGGACTGGAGTAGACTAGACTAGAAGATACTTTGAAGATACATACTAAAGATTGTAATACTTAGTGTTGTAATACTCTGAAGGTGCATAAATACTTGATGTAATGTAAGGTACCTTTTAAAATGCCAGACTTGGTATAGTAGGGAGTGTTTGTTTTGATTGTTCTGAATTCTCTTATGTGAGAAGGTAAGGAATTTCATCCTGGTCTTCGTAACCTTGAATGGTATGGTAAATTGTTTTTTAATCAAGATGCTGTCATACTTTGACTGATCGAAGGAACTCATCTTCACTGTTAAGCTTTATATTAGATACTTGATGAAGACAAGTTTTTACTGGCATTCTCATTTGCTTATGGTGTGTTTGAAATATTATTACCATGTGAAATTCAGGTTGGAATATTAAGGTTTTTCATACACGTAATGCAATCTCATTGGTGTTTTTAACTTATGTTGATCTTATTATGAATTTTTAGTATTCCAAGTCACGCTTTGTAATACAACTTCTATTGATTACATATTTACATCATCAAAATTTAGTATCCAAAGGCCATAGAGATTTATTAGTCCCCAGCGCACTTCTAATGAGCTTGAAAACAGAATAAACAAAAACAGTAATTGTGATTACAAATTACAAATTCCAAGTTAGAAGCCGAACTAAAACTCAACTAGCGGGTTTTGAGTTTTGACATGATGTTTACTAGCAGCGGGTCTGGATTTGGTGTTAATAAAAATAAAAGTTAATGGTGGTTTGGTTCTTCGGTTTTATTTCCAGTTGTCATGAAATTACAGGCTCAGAACTGCCAAGACAGCCGTTGCAGCTTGATTCCATAAGGTAAGGAATATCATCCTGGAAAGTGTCTCATAACGAAAATGCTAGTTAAAACTCTGACAGAGTTCACTGAAAATGCTAGTTAAAACTATAACAGAGTTCACCGAACTCTGACAAAGTTCACCGAAAATGCTAGTTAAAGCTCTGACAGAGTTCACCGAAAATGCTAGTTCAAAACTTTGACAGAGTTCACTGAAAATGCTAGTTAAAACTCTGACAGAGTTCACCGAAAATACTAGTTAAAACTCTGATGAACTCTGACAAAGTTCACCGAAAATACTAGTTAAAACTCTAACAGAGTTCACCAAAATGATGAAGGATGTAGTCAGGATATTTAAGTTGGAAATCATTGTACCTAACCACTCAATACCCAAACAGAAATCAAACTTAGGTTCACATAAATAATTTCTACCTCAGCCATCAACCAAAGGAATCTAAACCATATTATACACATCGACAGTAACAAGTCTCACAATTTTAACAGTAGAAAATGTTCTAACAAATTTATGCAAGTAGATGACCTTTTCTAAAAACCAAACCCAGAAACAGGACGACCCACAATGCAAAAGGAACTTTGGATAATATTGGAAACCCTAATATAAGCAGTAAATCAATCCATAGAGCTTGAATCTTTGCCTTTCCTGCTTGGAGAGCTTGAATCTTTTGTTGTAGCTTTAAGACCTGCAAAAAAACAAAATTCAACGTTATCCCTACTATCCATATAAGAATGCACCCACTTCCCTAAACTTAAGTCCCCTAGTGAAGCACACACATGTAAAACATTAACTAAAGTAGCTTCATTAGGCTGAACTTCTCCTCCTTGTAACATTTCTTGAAAAATCCTAACGCCTCTTCATAATACCCTCTTTGTGCATAACCACCCAACATAGCGGTCAAGTGACAACATCTCTCTTACCCATTGTTTCAAAAGGCTGTGGTGCACTTGTGATAGACCCACACGGCTAGTATACAAACTCAATATTGCATTGTTCACAAATATGTTATTTTCTCCACTCAAGTTTCTTAAATTGTAACCATGTGTACGCTTTTTCCAAATTTAAGAGCTCTTAAGTTAGAACAAGCTGATAAAACTGTAACAAGTGTTACTGAACTAGGCCTAACATCCATAGACATGAAAGTTACCAAGGCTTCCATATCTAAACCACTCTTAACAAGTCCAGACATCAATGAAGTCCATGACACAACATCTGGGACCAATATAGAATCAAATATTCGACGCAGATAAAATATCATTAGAACTAGTGAACAAATGAATCAAAGAGTTTTGAATAAAATTTAAGCAATGCCAAATACTTGATTAAATAAGAAGAGACAATGTAAGGAGAATGCTCACATAGTTTCTTCTTTACATAGATTGATCCATTGCCAAAATCTTTTATCATTTCCCCAGGTGATGTTTAGAGCCTTTGCTGAGATATGAACGACACCCTAGTATTGTGGATCCTCTATAATCATGTCATTAATCTAGGAGGGAAAACACACACACACACCCAGGTTAGACTCCTGAAAGAGTTTAGAGGCACATTGGCTCACGATTTTATCTACTTTAAAACATCTAAAACAGAAAACAGAGCCTTAAACTTTGCACATGAATCAAAACCAACAAGTAAGATGCATTTAACTTACCGCAATCCAATGATGACCTGATGAGTTCCCATCTCGTTGTTCACATTCGTTCATAATGTTCTAGTTTTGTTTACTTGATATGAACAAAATTGTGAACTAAAACACGAGTTAACTCCAATGAGCTGAAAGTTTCGATTGTTTGTAATGCGAGCTGAGAGGGTTTGGGTTTTGGAGAAGAAGAAGACCGAGATGAAGAAGAAAACAAATTTTGCGTTTTTTCGTTTTTTTGTTTTTGAAATAGTTTGAAATTTTGAAATTTCGTGATTTTTGAGTGAATTAGATCTGATGATCTAGAGAAGAGATCCAAGAGACCAGAAGAAGTGTGAGATAAGAGTGGCACTCTAGACAAACCGTGCAAAAAAATATGACTTATTTATAAATTTTGTTATCCGCACTTTAGGAACTCCCCTAGGCCCCCCAAAACTGAGGGCCGCCCCTCACAACCCACCCATTAAAAAAACCGGTCGTGTATTGCAACCTTTAATTAAACACAACCAAAGAAAAATAAAAAGATTAGGTATCAAAAAGCTTAATAGCAAACACAAAATAGAAAATAATAAGAAATATGAAACTAATTATACCTGCTGGATGAAATAAATTAAGATCCACTTGTACCAGTTAAAATCGAGACAAAACCAATATTCAACAATAATATTCCACGCAAATGTTTAAAACATAACAATATAATATGAGATTATGAGCTACAGAAACATCAAATCAACTAAAGCTCATTACTTTAGCATAGATTGAAGTATACATAACAATATGAAAATATACCAGATCTGCTTGCCCGCCTACCTCCCTCTTTCGAGCTTCAATAAATAAAGAAAACTCAAAAGAATACTGCTTCTTGTTTCTCAACCCTGCTTTCCAGCAAGCATAGTTCCTTGAATTGCTTGAGTCCTTCCAAATAGATCAACATTTTGTTTGTTTTTGTTTTTGCATTTGATTGAAGAAAATTATTAATGGTGGAAGAAAGGTAAATGTGCCCATTGCATGAAAAAACTTAACAAAGAGTTACGAAGAAAGAAAAGATGAAGAAGAGAATGCTGCTTCGAGAGATAGAAGGAAGAAACTTGGTGAGGAAGATATGTATTTTGGGCAGCAAAGCCCATTGAAGTAGTTGGGCCGGCATATTGAAGCCCTTGGTCTGATATTTCATGGATTATTCATTGAGTGGAATTGAGTACCAACTGGTCATTGTCGACCTTGACAACTTATGCGCTGAATGATTCATCGTCCAAGGCTGCTTTCAAGTGTGTCACTCATAGTTCAAGAGTTCGGAATCTCTGGAATTGACAAATCTAAAAATTGGAATTCCGGTTCTTATTCCGCTATATTCCGAGTACATTTTCAAATTTATGAATTAAAATTCTGAATTTCTCAAAAAACCGAAATATTCGGTGGAATTCTGAAAATTCAATCGAAATCACAAATTATGGTTTCACTATATATAATTGAAAGAAGAGGTTTTACACCTCATGTAAATGGTGCTTTACATGTAGTATCAGACAAATGGTTTCAAATAAAGGGGGGAAATATTTTTGAATCAAGGAGAAGATTAAGAGACCACAAGCCCAAACACATTTAACCCAACACCTTTCAAGTAATCAAAGAACAACACATATATAACAAATAAAATATAAAAAAAATAAATCTCAAAGGGGAGTACCGCTCCTAATCTATTCCAGTCTTTCGGGGATGGACGGACATGAAGAGCCCCCTGTGTTATCACAAATTACAACCTATAAGCTTACAGATCTCTATTTTCTCTCCTCTCCTCTTTTTCCCTCACTTTTCTTTTTTCACTTTCTTCTTTTCCTTTCTCTAACCACCTCTTGTCATCCGTTCATCTCTCTTTAATCTAGCGTCCTCTGTCCCCCCACATGTCGTGGCGGTTTTGTAGCAGTTAGGGTTCCGCAAACCTGATCCACTGCAGCAGGTCTCCTCCTTCTTAAATTGCCTCTGGCCCACTTACCACCTATAATCTCTTATGTCAGGAATACGACCTCTACAGATGCCCCTCTCGGCCCCATAGACGTCGCGTGAACCCCTTGGTGATCCGTGAATAGACAATGGGACCGAGAAACCCCTTCTCAACTTCTCTTCCTTTCGCGGTATGCCTTTGTTTGGTTGGTTCTGTCACCTTCCCGTTCTTTATTGGCACGTGCTCCCTCATTGCTTCCACGTGTCTCAGGCGCATGCGCATACGACCTGACTTTTCGAACTTCGATGCCCCACGTGTCTTATTTCCCATGGTCCCTTTTTTGGTGATTACTCTTTTGCCCCTACCGCTTAGACTCCTGCTTAAACCCCTCTCTCCACTCCCAATCCCACACTTTAGCCTTACCTCTTTCCATCTTCTTCTAGCCTCTTCAACTTCTTCTTGCTGTTCTTCACCTTTGTGCGATTTCCAAGCTCCGTTCGAGTTTCTTTTGAACTACCTCATTGGCTTTTGCTACCTTGCATTTCAGGTTTGTCTCCTCCCTTTCTATTCCCTTCTCTCGTTATCTTGTTTTGTTCGTTTGTGTCGCTGTTCCACTCTTTGCCCATCGTAACTGGTTCCTCCATTGTTGCTTTCGATTTCCTCCCTTTATTTTAATCTAATATGTCAGAATCTGATTCGTCGAATACCTCGGCCACTAGATCTGATGGGTCGGAGTCCAAATCTAGCAGACATACTGCAAACAGATCTGAATCCTTGAATTCTGACTCTTCCAGCTCTGCCGCTGAACCCTCTACCTCAGGAAGGAATACTGCTCTTCCTCCCCCACCGTCATATCACTGTAGACCTAATATAGACACGATCAAAGCTGCCTATGGCATTCCGGCTGACTTGGTCCTTGAGCATGTGCTCGGTGTCACCCATTTTCCACATTTGGTAAAGCCGCGGCTTGGTTGTCTCGTCGCTACTGTAGGTCAGATAGCGGCAGGCCTGCATTTTCCTTTAACTCTATTAGATGTCGAGGTATGCAACCACTTCAATTTTCTGCCATGCCAAGGTATAGGTAACTTTTGGCGTGTCATGTATGCTGCGAACCATTATAATGAAACCCAGTCCCCTAAGATCCAACTCTGCGACATAATTGCTCATTTTTACATAAAGAAGAGTACCAAGTTCGGTAGCGTAGGGTACCAATCCTTCTGTACTCGTCCACAGAATAAGTCTTTTGTCCTCCACATCACCACGTCTGACAAAGTGTGGCATTACTATCCATTATATGTGTCCGGAAGTTTTATTTCCGCAGACCTTCCATCAGAAGTTTCTCTAAGGCATCTCAGTTTCCTTAAAAGTGGTACGTACCGCCTTTTGCTTCACAGTACTCCTTTTTTACGTTTCTAACTTGTCTTCATTTTGTGATCTAGGCTGGAAGCCTGATTCGCGATCTCACCTCTACACCGGCGTTTCATCCACAATTTTTCAACACCTCCGCGTCTTGGGAAGTGCTCAGTGCGAACTTCTCGGTATTGACCCAGAAAAAGGTAACCCTCTTTTACTTGATCCATCCTTGAAAAGCATCAGCGACTACCACGGTCCCCTTTATCGATTGCCGTCTCCAAAAGAAAGAAAACTCAAATCCTCCCCACTCCCTAAAAGAAAGCTCCACAAATCCTTCAAATACACCACCAAGATTTACCACTCCAAAGCCGTTGCCCAAAGAGCCGCCGCCGCTCAATCCCGATCCTCTACTCCCCATACTGCCCCCTTTTCATTTTTTACGTTAGCTGACTGGGAAGATGATATTGTTCCTCCTCCTTCTACTGAGTCTGCCGCTGCTATGGCAACAAATAAGTTCAAATTGTGGGACAGCGACTCCGATGGTGATGAGGCTGTAGAAGTGGTGGCCAAGAGTCCGCCCGCAAAAAAGGCCAAAACTACACCTCACGAAGCCTCTCGACCCCCTGCAGACCGCCACGACCACTAGCTCGGCGGCGTCATAGGAAGGAAGCCACTGCCTCTGGTTCCCTACCCTCTGATAAAGTTGAAATCTGGCAACCTAGATTTAAGGCTAAAGATCGCGATATAACCATCCACGACTCAGCCTTGGACAACCCAGCTGTTGCAGCATCTCTATTTTTTAACTCACATCTTCCCAAGGATCAAGCATATGGCGATTCTGGCTCTTTCGCCTCTCACAGATCGACTATCTATACCGGTTGGGAAAAGGTAGGTTCCACTTATTTATTTTTCTCCCAAATCCGCTACATTCGTTGCTAAGGACTATTATTTTTCAGCTGAGCCTGGACATTGGGTATGTGGTGCGCGGCTTGAATTGTACATTGGACTCTCTAGAGATTGCGAAGCAGGAGATTAATGGTCCTGATGGCTGGAAAACGAAGTATATCAAGCTGGAGAAAGATCGAGAAGATCTGCGCATCGTGGCAGTGAAGGCTCAGAAAGCGCTCCAGCAAGCTGAGGATAAGCACCGCGATTATGTATCGGGGGTCGCTTCCAAAATGGAGAGTCAAAGGGAGGCGGACAGGCTTTCCACTTAGGCTGCTGTGGACAAAGCTTTGAAGGATGCCGCTGACCGTTTTCGAGTCCTAGCTGAGAAAAAGATTGGTCGTGCACTGAAGCAACAGCTTGACGAGCTCACTGCTGCTGGTCGTCTTCTTCCCCTACCCCCTCTGGTAATTCCGCCTCCAGTTATTGATACTCAAACGTTGGCGCCATCCGATTCTGCTATGCCTGTGCTACCCATATCCACTAACAGCGCGGTCACTTCCCCCATTGCCGAGGATGATGATATTACAATTGTGGGGGATGTGACTGAGGTCTCTTCACAGAAGGATGTGTTTGAAGGTCAGCCAATGGGGGAGCATGAGCATGTCCCTGAAGATCAGAATGTTGAATGAACTTTGTAATTTTGTTCTTTGCACTTGATATACTTTGACTATTACTCATTTTGCGTTATGTATATAAATTTCGCCCGGATTTCTGGGTAAGCCCAGCAAGTTACACCTCATGGTCCTTTGAACTTCAAATTTTACCATATTTCCCCCCATTTCGCAATTGAAAGCTAAACTCACTTAGTAGTGCAAAATGTCCTATATATTTTTACTTCATTTTATCCGTCTTTGGGTGGTTGTGAAGCCATGTAGGGACAGCTCAGTTTGCTCCAAGTTTGATTCGGACAACGATCCATCTCATCCCCGGCCCTTGGATGGTCGTGAAAGCTGTGGGGCAGCTTAGTTTGCCCCCAGTTTGATTCGGATCTTAGTCCGAAGGGGCATCCCCCTTTGTCCTTGGGTGGTCAGTGAAGCTGTGGGGCAGATAAGTTTGCCCCAGTTTGTTTCGGACTACAGTCCGCGAAGGGCTCATCCCCCCCAGTGTCTTTGGATGGCTGTGAAGCCTGTGGGGCAGATCAGTTTGCCTCAGCTTGATTCGGACTACAGTCCGCGAAGGGCTCATCATCCCCTGTCCTTGGGTGGCTGTGAAACCATGTGGGGGCAGCTCAGTTTGCCCCCAGTTTGATTCGGATCTTAGTCCGCGAAGGGCTCATCCCCCCCGCTATCCTTGGGTGGTTGTGAAGCCTGTGGGGCAGCTCAATTTGCCCCCAGTTTGATTCAGATCTTAGTCCGCGAAGGGCTCATCCCCCCCCCCGCTGTCCTTGGGTGGTTGTGAAGCCTTGGGGGCAGCTCAGTTTGCCCTAGTTTGATTCGGACTATAGTCCGCGAAAGGCTCATCCCCCCCGCTGTCTTTGGATGGCTGTGAAGCCTGTGGGACCGCTCTGTTTGCCCCAGTTTGATTCGGACAAGCATCCGCGAAAGGCTCATCCCCTTCGCTGTGGGGGCGTCTCAGTTTGCCCCCAAGCCAGTTGTGTTCCTTTGTTCATATTCATAAGACATATGGAAGAATTGCGCTTTATTGTATGATAAGTAAACAAAATTAACAATCTTCATCTCATACATGGAATTTTTTTAACATTCTAATGTTCCAAGGTTTCTCGATCTTCACCCCAGCTGAAGTTTGCAATCGATAAGTTCCAAAAGTACCCTTTTCCATCACCACATAAGGTCCTTCCCAGTTGGGCCCCAGTTTACCCTCATTCTCCTTTCTCGTGGCTGGTGTAACGCGCCGCAGAACCAACTCTCCAACTTTGAAGGTGCGTGGCTTCACTCTCTTGTCATATTGCCGCTGTAACCTTTGATGATATTCCTCCAAGCGTATGCGGGATATTTCTCTTTTTTCTTCTATGAGGTTCAGCTCACTGGCTAATATCCTCTCATTCTTTCCCATTTCGACCGCTTTAGTTCTGGTCGTAGATACTATCATTTCCACTAGTATAACTGCCTCTACCCCATACGTCATTGCCAACGGTGACTCATTAGTCGAGGTTTGCGGAGTGGTGCGGTATGCCCAGAGTACGTGATTCAGTTCGTCAGCCCATGCCCCTTTCCGCTCCTCCAGTTTTCTCTTTATATTATCCATTATGATTTTGTTTGAAGATTCTGCTTGCCCATTTCCTTCTGGATTATAAGGTGCTGAGAACCCCTGTTTCACTTTAAATGCTTGAAGGAACTCTCGCACCTTTCCCCCAGTAAATTAGGTTCCATTATCCACAATGATTGTGTGCGGTAACCCGAACCTACATATGATGTTCTCCCAAAGAAACTTCTTCACATTTTCTTCCTTAACTTGTTGCAACGCTACTCCCTCTACCCACTTGGTGAAATAATCAGTAGTGGCCAACATAAACCTTCTTTTGCCACTTGCCATGGGCAGTGGCCCAACTATATCCAATGCCCACATGGCGAATGGCCAAGGACTGAACACGTTATGTAACGGCTCTGCTAGCGAATGTATGAGTGGTGCAAATCTCTGGCACTTCTCACATTTCTTGGCATTCGCTGTGGCATCTCTCTTCATATGTGGCCAAAAGTACCCCTGTGATATCAATCTGTGGGTCGTTGTACGCCCCGCCGAATGACTGTCGCAGTCCCCTTCGTGTATCTCAGCCAAAACTTCCTGTATCTGCGGCTGCCCTATGCATTTCAACATCGGTCCGTTGAAGTTCCTTTTATACAAATCCTCCTTCGAGCAATGTGTATCTTTGACTCGTTTGTTCCATCCTTCGTCTCTCGTGTCTGTCTTCTATTTCTATTCCCATCAGGAATGTTTTAATGGGTGTCATCCATCTCTGATCTTTCTCGGTCATAAGCCAAACACCTTCCTCCTCGGAAGTACTTGGTCTACTTAACACCCTCACTTCAATTGTTCGACCATCGGTTCCAGGAAGTACTGCAGCCACATAAGCCAATGCATCGACATGTCTGTTTTCACCACGGGCGAGATGTGCAAACCTGATCTTGTCAAACTTGTTTGCTTTTCTTTGTAGGACTTCTAGGTACTTCGCCATCCTCGGGCAACGGGCCATAAATCCTCCATTCATCTGACAAATTACTAAGTTTGAATCCGAGTAAACAGACAATTCACTCACCCCCAGATCTTTAGCAAGATCCAAACCTGCTATCACTGCCTCATATTCAGACTCATTATTAGAAGCTGCGAATCCCAATTTCATCGACAACTCTAGCCGATTGTTCTCCGGCGTCACCAGTACGACTCCAATCCCGTTCCCTATATCTGTCGCGGATCCAACCGCGAAAACTGTCCATCCATTCTGTGGGTCCCAAGGATCCAAAGGTTCGCGGCTCAGCTCCCTTTCCTATTCCATGACCATTTCCTCTCCCCAAGTTGGGTCCTCGGCTGGAAATTCTGCCAAAAACTCTGCCATGGCTTGTGCCTTCTCTGCAGTTCGAATCTGGTATTGAATCTCATAGCAACTGAGCATCACCGCCCACTTTAGCATTCTGCCTGATTTATCTGCTTTCAACGCTTGCTTTAATGGCAAATTAGTTATTACCACCACTGAATGGGACTCGAAGTAGGTCTTCAACTTTAAGGCCGAAAATATCAAGGCCAAAGCATACTTTTCTATTCTGCTGTATCAGGTTTCCGCGTCCAGCATGGTTTTGCTCTGGAAGTAAACTGGCCTTTCTACCTTTTCCACCACTCGTACTAGGACTGAACTCACTGCGTACTCTGAAACTCCCAGATACAAAAACAACTTCCCCCCCTATTCCGGCCGTGATAGCAAAGGTGTTTTTCCCAAATACCTCTTCAACTCCTGAAAAGCCTCTTCACACTCCGCTGTCCATTGGAAATCCGGAGTTTTTCTCAACAAACGATACAGCGGTCGACATTTATCTGACAATTTTGAAATAAATCTGTTCAATGTTGCGACCCTGCCAGCTAGCCGTTGCACTTCTTTCACGTTCTGAGGGGACGACATATCTATCAGTGATCTGATCTGTTCGGGATTCGCTTCTATTCCGCGATATGTTACTATGTATCCCAAGAATTTTACAGAAGTTACCCCGAAGGTGCATTTCTCGGGGTTGAGCTTCAGTTTATACCTCCGCAATATGTGGAAAGTCTCCTGGAGTCTCTCTAAGTGCTCTTGTTCTGACATGCTTTTTTCCACCATATCGTCAATATAAATTTCCATCCCCTTCCGAATCTTACCCTCAAACATTTTTTCCCCTAACCGCTAAAATGTGGCCCCAACATTCTTTAACCCAAATGGCATCTTCGTATAGCAGTAGGTACCACCTTCCACCACGAAGATGGTCTTCTCCTGATCTGGCCCATACATCGCGACCTGATTGTATTCCATGGATGCATCCATAAATGAAAATATCTTGAACCCTGCAGTTCTGTCTACCAGCTCATCTACCCGAGGCATTGGGTAACAATCTTTAGGACATTCTCTGCTGACGTCTGTAAAGTCAACACACATCCTAACCTTGCCATTCTTCTTCGGTATCGCGACCACATTCGACAACCATTCCGTGAACTCAACATTTCTAATTATCCCGACCCCTTTCAATCTTGTAACCTCTTCGCGAATATCTTCAGCGTACTTCGGCCTCACGCTTCTCATTTTCTGTCTCACTGGCTTAGCATTTTCATTCATTTGCAAGCGATGACAGGAAAACTCCGGATCTAACCCCGTAATATCCTCAATCACCCATGCAAATATATCCTTATTCTCTAACAAAAACTGTACTAGCTTATCTTTCCATATGTCTAGCAACTCAGACCCCACTGAAGTAAATTTCTCCTCGTCTCCTACCCCCAGGTTCACTATCTCAATCTCATCTAAAGTTTTCGGTCTAGGTGGAGGCTCGTATATTGCCGTTAAAGCAGCTTCCTGTAATTGCTATGCCGCTCCAGGCTCCTGAGCCGCGCCCTTCCCCTTTATTCCTCAGATCATACTCTTTACTGTCGCCTGGTGGATATTCTGCGCGGCCACTTTATCCCCTCTTATCTCTCCATTTGTGGGGAACCGTATTACCTGGTAATACGTCGATGGAATTGCCTTCATTTCATGAATCCATCGCCTCCCTAGGATTGCATTGTACTGGGAGTTTGTGTCCACCACCATGAACCTGGTGAATACAGTCGTCGGACTAGCAGTCACTGGTAAAACTAGTTCCCCCATGGGCTCGGTCATACTGTCGTTGAACCCGAACAAATTCGTTTGTGGTGCTTTCATCTAGTCTCTATTGATGTTCATTTCCTCCATGGCTCCTTTGAATAGCAGATCCACCGAACTTCCGCAGTCTATCAACACCATTACCAGATAGTTTCCCATTGCTATAGTGATTACCAATGCATCTTCATGCGGTGAAATTACTGACTCCAGGTCCTTTGGGGTGAACATTATGGTTTCATTGTCCTTCGCGGTTCCACTGACTAACCGCGGTATGCTTACCACTTCATTGACCTGTCGCAGACTTACTGTCTTTCTGATCTTTTCGTGGTGTACATTTCTCCCAAGTGTTTCCCCGCTAAAAATAACGTTGATAGTACCTAAGATTCTTGCAGGTGTCGGCAACATCTCAGCTTGCCGCACCTCAGTGACGAATTCTCTGAGCATTCCTTTTTCAATCATCCTCTCCACCAACCACTATAATGCATAACACTCATTTGTTGCGTGGTTCTAGATCTGATGATATTCGCAAAATGGTTTCCCTTCTATCTCTCCTGGCGTGTTCCACGGACCTTCATAGTACTACAGCCCCTTAATTAGCGGCAAGATCTCCTCTAGAGGCCTGTTAAGCGGAGTTTGCTCTATCTCGCGGTACGGTTTTCTTTCCCGAATGTCCCTCCTACCACGATCACCAATTCTCTCTGGTCCCCGGCTCTGCCCACTGTATGAAATCTTTTCTCTTTCCTCTCTTCTACTCTTATCCCTCCGGTCATCTTTGTCCACAGCCTATATTGCCTTCTCCGATCTCTTCTGTTCCTTTGCGTTTCTTTGCATTATGTCCTCATATCGTATGTATTTTTCTACCTTCGGGTACAGAGCGTGCAAAGTGGTGATTTCAATCTTGGAAACCGACTCATGGACTCTAGTTCCTTGCCTCAACCCATGTTAGAAGGCTATGACCGCTGTATGTTCATCCAAATTTTCCACTCTCAGTGTCTCTTCTTTGAATCTACACAAAAACTCCCTCAATGATTCCGCGGACCTCTGCTTGATATTAAACAGAGCCGCGATATCGACCACCCTCCGCTTCTGGTGTATGAAGTGATCGACAAAGGCGTGCTCTAACTCTTCAAATTTGCTGATGCTCCTCGATGCTAACCTGTAATACCAGTCTGAGGCTCCTCCCTTAAGACTTGCTGGGAACATCATGCATCGGAGTCCATCATACTTGCCTTCCTGCCATAATGACATCTGTTGCCGAAAGTGATGCAGATGATCTTTCGGGTCTCCTTTCCCATCATACCTTTCAAACCGTGGTTGGCTGAACCTCTTAGGCACTTCAGAATTCCAAATCGAATCTGCCAATGGATTCTTATTGAGAATCGCAACCTTTTTCTGCGCTACACTCTGGTTAACTTTCTCTGCTCCCCGATTCGCTACCCTATCTTTCTCAATCATCGCCTGTGCAACCTCCAGCGTGATGCCCGCTATTTGTTCCATACCCATGGGTGGAAATTCTTCATTCTCTCCCTCCATTTCACTGCCTTGCAGATCCCTCCGCTCTATTTCTGCCTGGGTGGCCTCCCTTTCTTTCCTCAGCCCATCATTCTCATTACGTAACCTGACTATCTCCTCTTGAAGGAGTCTGGTGGCACCCGCTGCCACCTCCGCTGTCTCTTCTTCCCTTACTCCTTTTATCTCTACGCTCGCTGCTTCTTCTTCCGTTTGTCGAACCACTTCTTTCCTTGGTCTTCCTACTGCTCTTTTTGTTATGGTAGCTATTTTCGCTCCTCCCCACAGACGGCGCCAAATGTGTTATCACAAATTACAACCTATAAGCTTACAGATCTCTATTTTCTCTCCTCTCTTCTTTTTCCCTCACTTTTCTTTTATCACCTTCTTCTTTTCCTTTCTCTAACCGCCTCTTGTCATCCGTTCATCTCTCTTTAATCTAGCATCCTCTGTCCCTCCACATGTCACGGCGGTTTTGTAGCAGTTAGGGTTCCGCGAACCTGATCCACTGCAGCAAGTCTCCTCCTTCTTAAATTGCCTCTGGCCCACTTACCACCTATAATCTCCTATGTCAGGAATACGGCCTCTACACCCCCCCCCCCCCTCCCCCCTATTAAGAGCCTAAAGACTCCTTACATATAAGTTGGTTCAGTATAAGGAAAATAAGATTCAAAACTAAAATTATTGTGTTGTGAACATTAGGTGCTGAAGCCAAAAGACAATAACATCTTCACATAACGAGATAAAATCAAACAATCAACATATTATGTGGGTGCTCAATAACATGAACCGTTTAGCTGAAAAAATAAAACATAGTAATAAAAAAAAACTCTAAAATCTCTCTCTCTCTCTCTCTCTCTATATATATATATATATATATATATATATATAGGTTTGGTTCAGTTTATATCAGTTAACCGAACCCACAAACCAAAAACCAAACCTAGCAGGTGCCGACTAGCAAAGTCGGTAAAACCTTTGGGTGATGATACCAGAGGTCAGGGGCTCGAACCCCGCCAACATCAAAGAGTTACTGATCTCATTTAAAAACAGGCTTACCAAAAAAAAAAAAAAACTCTCTTTCTATGCTGCTGGTAGATTTTCAGAATGCTTTTAACATAGTTGATCAGACCATCATGTTGAAAGAGGTTCATATCCGATGCCCAGCTACTACCCCTTGGGTTGAGTACTTGTATTGTCAACCTGTGAGGTTATACGTGGGGGATGGCTACATATGGTCTGCTACTGGGGTCCAGCAAGACGACCCTTTGGGTCCCCTTCTATTTGCATTGGTGTTGCATCCTCTGATTCTATGGATCCAATCCAGTTGTCAGTTATTGCTACAGGCATGGTACCTAGATGATAAGACTCTGATTGGGGATACAGAACAGGTGGCGACAGCTTTGGGTATGATTCAGGAAGAAGGACCTTCTTACGAGTTGGTTCTTAATATGGCTAAAACTGAGATATTTTGGCCATCACTGGATCCACATCACTTTACTCCTGATCTCTTTCCTTCAGATTTGTCACATCCTCAGCAGGGGTCAGGTTGCTTGGAGGTGCAATTAGCACTAATGCATCTTTTGTCATGGGTCTTGCTCTCAAGTGTATTGACAAGGCTATGACTCTGATTGACCGTTTAGTTGTATTGGAAGATCCACAGTGTGAGTTAGTGCTCTTACGAGCATGTGTTGGGCACTCTAAGTTAGCCTTCGCTATTCGTACTTGTCCACCATCCATTTTCAGAGAGGCATCTTAAACTTTTGATCGGCATCTCTGCAGTGTTCTCCAGGGTATTGTGGTTTCTGATGGTCGTGGCTTAGATAATTTGCAGTGGCGTTTATCGACACTCCCATTACGTCTGGGTGGTTTAGGTATTTATTGTGTCATTGATGTCTCTACATTTGCATTTGTGGCATCTCGTTTCAGACTTCTGAACTTTAGAACCACATTCTTAGGAGTTGTGGTACAATGCCTTTGGATGAGATTCTTGATGTTGCTAGCAGTACATTGAGTCTCCGCCTACCCGATTTTGACCTCAATTCTCTGGCTACGAATGCTACCGTCCCCTCAAAACCACAAAATGTTTTGGCGGAAGCATTCTACGGTAAGATTGTTGCTAGTCTTGAGAGGGAGTTTGATTTATCTGTTCGTCAAAAGGCAGTCATGGGATTCTTACAGTCGGAATACGAAAAAGATTTTCTACTTGCTATTCCAATGGAGGGACTTGGACAGCGTATGTCACCGGTGGAGTATCGTTCTATTCTCCGATACCGTCTAATGATTCCTTTGTACTCTGACGGTGGTTTATGCCCTGTTTGCAAAAAGAGTAGATTGGATGCTTTTGGGGACCAGCAGCACATTTTCGTCATTTTTTAGGTTTCAAATACCGACATGATCATGTTAGAGATATTTTATGTGATGCATTTTGGAGGGCTAGGGTACAAGTGAAGAAAGTGCATTTTGGAAGATCGACTCTTCGACCTGCGGATGTCTTGATTTACAGTTGGTTTGAGGAAAAACATGCATGTGTTGATGTAACTGGAGACTCTCCGTTGGCAAAGTTGGAGAATGGTGACTTTGAGGTGGGAGAAGCAGCTAAGAGAGCAGCAACAGGGAAGATGGAGAAGCATGAGGAAGCTTGCAGGGCTAACCAATATTGTTTCATTCCGTTTAGTTTCGACACTTTTGGTTTTTTGGAACAACAGTCGGTTGAGCTTCTCAAGAGACTTCAAAAAGTTATGAACAATAATGTTATGACAGCTGGTTCTAACGAGTTTGTTTTTAGAAGGATAGGATTTGCTATTCATAAAGAACTTGCGGCGTAGCTTGTTGCACGCTTGTCCTAATTATTTGTAAAATTCGTTATCAGTATCAATAAAATTTCCACTTAAATTTTTTTTTTAAAAAAAAACCTTAACTAGTTTTGGTTTTGCCTTTTGAGAATCGAAAACCGAACTGAGAAAGTTAAAAACCATTAATTTCACCCGATTTGGTTCGATTTTTCAGTTTCCCGATTTTTTTAAACAGACCTACCTGGACTTCCACAAGCCGTCACTAATTGTAATGGGCATCGTAAGGAGACAAGTTAGTCACTCCAGCAGCCCTAAACTCATTAAATAGCATGTTGCGCTCTACTTTTCGCAGTGTCTTCCTTGGACTAGCACGAATTATCTTTCACTTGGCAGAGTTTTTGTATAAATTTATAAATGAAGTTAGACTGAACATTTAGTTAAACATATTCACCAAAGACACCATATATGATGTGGCAATGTCAACTCATGTTTGAAATAATAAAATTCAATAATACTAAATAAAAAATATATGGATAAAATGAGTAAGAATGAATAAACGAAGAAAAAATTACAAAAAACAAGACAAGAGGTCGAATGAATTATCAGAAAAAACAAATGAGATAAATGATATAACAACAAACAAATAATAAAAGTAAGGAATTGAAAGGAAGAAGAAAAATGTCCTGAACCCACCCTTACTTTCAAATAGTGTACTTTTGCTTTCCTATTTTTTAGAATTTAGAAACACCCCCTCGCGTCCCATAATTTATTCTACCAATCAAGTCTCCTAATTTTTTAGGCTTTTTCCCAAATTAGAATAAAACTTCTACATTTATACCATTTCGCTCAATATTTGAACCTAAACAATAGTTTTTTTATCGCAACATTTTATCGACTTTGAAGGTAATTAGTATTTTTTAACATATTTTGTTTGTCTTTTATTTTATGTGATTAATTTTGTGGAATGGTGCCTCTATATATGGTGGTGATGTAAGCATTCTTAAAAATATGTTATTATCACTACAACAAAAGGGGTCTGTTGCAACGCACTCTTTTGCCACGCCTAAAATTTGCTGCAACAAGTCATCTTTTACAACACCGTGTGGCGTTGCTAAAGGTCATCCGTCTTAATAGAATTTTCATTTTGGGAAATACCTAGAGCGACGCCTTGAGCGTTGCAAAAGTGTTTGCTTAAATTTACGATAAATAAGAAAAATAATTAAATTGAAAATGTTTATTGTTGGTAACGAGTGTGGTGGTCTTTGCTATAGATTAAATATCTATTGCAACCCCTTTGCCGTCCGCGGGTAATTCGAATAGACTATGTGTATGACTTGTTGCGACGTTTTTGGTGTTGCCAATGGGCTTTGGTTTGGGCGGATGTATTCTTTTTGGCTGCAAATATTTTTCGCGCTACAGTTTTCATGTTCCCGCTACAAGTCATAACAGAATTAGAAATACCATCAAACAAAAACACATATTAAAACCCTAGATTGCCGTCTCTCTCCATCACCGAAACTTCTTTCCTCCTTCTCCAAAACTCGTCCTCTTTCTCTCCACATCTTCAAAGCTTATCTCTCCTCCACTGTTTCTGACTTTACTGAGGTAAGAAGAATTGAAAAGCCATTGAAGCTACAACAAAATCAAAAGCTTCGTTTTTTTGTTCCCTGCCCTAGTTGAAATCGTTTTTTTTTTGTTTTTCTCGTCTTGATTGATTGTTTTAGCTTTAAAGTGGGATTTTTGGTATTCTTTGCAGTGATTTGTGGAGCCAGTAGAACTGCTTTCGAATTGGGGTTCTCTACGATTAAGGTAAGATATATTGCTTTGCTTTATATTTTAACATAATGCCAATGAAAACTTTTATTTTTTGCCCAACTAGCATCGACCCTTTGATTGTCAATTGTGTTTGATATGTACATGCGTTTGAAATTATCAAACACAGTTTCTTTCCAATTTTGCCCCTTCATTTTCTTTTTACAGTATACTAGAAAGTAGAAACCTTTTCTTTGCAATGGAGAGTGAGAGCGACTTCTTCATTACTACTTGTACTACCATTGTTGTTGTTGTTTTCAACAAGATGGTTTATTCTACCATGGAAACTCTTCTTCTTGACAATCATTTAGGAACTCTCTTGTTTCTCTTCTTATGATGGTATACCTTTCAATCTCTCTATGTTTTTTCTTGTTTAATTTTATGATTCATTGATTAAATTGTCAGATTGTGTTCATATGTGATTGTTATGTAAGTGTTGAATCTGTAATGTAGTTACTTTAACTCTTAAACAAAATTTTAGATTATATAATTTTTTACTATGTTGATGAGATCTTGTTTTCAGTGAAAGAATGAGACTAGAATTTGGCTAACGTTGTGATGCTCGTATCAAATTTTTGGTTTTGTAGATTGTTCCAACTGTATTAGGATTTTATATAATGCATGTAAGTAACGATGTAAACCTGTCTAGTTTGTGCAAAGTTGATGAAGTTTAGTGATTTGAAAGCCAACAGTTAGTAACTTTTTCTTGTCTAGTTTATATACCTGCAGGAGACATATATAAAAACCAAAACCAATCACGCCACCGATGACCTAAAAGATTGCGTGGTTACGCCTTAGGAACCGGAGAGGCATATGCATCTCTTTCCTTTAGATTGTTAGGTTTCTTTCAGTGGGTTTAAAATCCACTAAGGAACGCTATTACACAGCTCTGTTTTGCTTTAAAGCGCTCCTTCCCCTAATAAGGCGTCATTGAAAAGGGTAGTCGATTTGAGAAAATCGGTTGTTGAAACCTCGGATTGGTTCTCAATCGATAAAGTTGATGATTCCAACTACTGTCGGTCCCTTTTGTCGTGGGACATACACTAAGACAGTCTTTTATCTATAAGAGCTGGTGCAATCCACTTCTTTGATAGGTGTCAAAGCCAATTTACGAGAGATGTGCTTTTGCCGAGTGTTCATTAGCGGTTCAAGTGAAGGAGCCATGTTTTCGTAGTCTTGGTAGTTTGAAGATTCATTCTTAGTGTAGTCCGAGCGAGCCTTACAAAACGAGCATAGATCGTCTGCTGTATTTGGTAAAAGCAAGGATTACGGTGGGGGCGAATCAAGCAACTTTTATAGATGGATAGGATAGGAAGGAAGAACCACTGATAGCATTTGCAGCTGCTTCTTTCCATCGAAAGGGGTTGGACGGTACGGTTCTTCTTTCTGTTCTTATAGCCGTGGCAAGAGAGGTTGAATTCTTAAAGCCATGGAAAGGAGCTACAACGTGGAAGCCCCTTGCAAGCTACGGCTAACAGACAGAAGAAAAGAAACAAGAAATCTCCCGCCAAGCTCCGTATTCAATCCCTATCGAATTAGAGGAGATGCCAAGGCAAATGAATGAAAAAATGGGAAAGGAATGGCAAGAACTAAGGGAGGCAGTTAAAAGCCTTCTCTGAAGCGTAGTCGAGCCTCGCTGGCTCTCGTCTTCTTTTCCATTGTTGACATTTTCTACTCGACCTGTTTAGAAGGCGCTTTCCGATCTACGGTCCCTCGGAGCGAAGGGTTAGGCAGGTAGTACAGACCTCGACTTCCGGCTATGTCTTTGTCGCGGCTCCGCGGCGAAATGAAGGGAAGCTCGAAGAGCTTTCTCCGCCAGCGGCTTATGTAGTGGTCGGCCAACTAAAGCTCGCTAAGCCTTTGAGTTGGCTTGGCCCGCGCCGATAGTCTGTCCTGTTCTTGTGATGGAAGCAGAACTAAGCAGGTGCGGAAGCTCCACCAGTTAGATGTCGACGAATGCTTTCTATAATGGAGAACTTAAGGAAGAAGTTTAAATGACTGTACCACCCCGCGGAAGGTGCAAAAAGGGCAAGATGTGGATACCTATTTGCCCATAGGCCAGATGTACCTTGTGGGTAGAGGCGGTCCCCGGACATAGTCCTTTCAGGCAGTGGCCGTTTAGTCCATGGTCCATTGGATGGTCGGTGCAAGGCCAGAAATTGGAACACATTGATTCCGACTTTTTTTCTAGGATTAGTACAAATTCCGGGCATTTGCTAGATAGTTTACGAGCTCAATCCCCCTTTGAGCTTGTGTATTAGCGGTTTACGATAGAAGACAGCCGTGTAGGTTAACAAGTTGGTTACACCGGTTTTTTGCCGCTTTGCTTGTTGGAAGGTGAAAGGGCAATGGTAAGAGCAAGGCAGGCCATATGCATGGTGTGAGAGCCTTTAAAGAGAAGTACATTCCGGTGCTTGGTTAACAGCTTCTGCCTATCCTATAGGCCCGTCTTTGCGTTTAGGCTGGATACATTCCTTTCAAAGCCTCAAACTCGTGATAAAATCATTGATTTAAAGGGCTTATAGAAAGAATTTCCCTTGGTATGACCTTATCTTCTCCATTTCTTGGTGATCATGACTTTGACTTCTAGGTAAACCTGTAAGTGAAGGAAGGAACAGCTGTAAGTTAAGGTTTCAGTGGAGTTGAACCTGCACCCGAACCAGAGAAGGAACCGAAGAGAGCCGATGAACGGAGGAAAAATCGGACTATTCGGGCGAGTGGCCGGGTGAGCGTACTTCGTGAAAGGAAATGATCTTTACAAGGAAATGAAAGAATCCGAGTAAATTAATGAAAAAACATTGCAGAATCAGGATTTTACGCTTCGGATTAGACCGGGGCACGACCAACGATAACAAACTTTCGCAGACGATAAGTGAGTGAGCGATCGAACGGATCGGATCGTGTCCCCCTCGCCGCTCTCCCGGTTGAGTCATGGAAGATCCAGAGACCACTACGACCCGTTCCACGTTTGAAAGTGAACCCTCCCTCGTGGTGAAGCATACCGAGAGAAAAAGCACCGAAATGAACCATATCGAGCACGTGTCTCACTCTACAAGTTCATTCGATGAGCTCCTATCGGACTGTGGAAAGTCTCGTTTTTACTAAATTAAGAAAAAATCGGGCTTTCTTTGTGCTTGCTTTGTTGCTTCCTTCTATCTTGTGTGAAGAACGCGCTTATCCTAGTTCACTACTGAATAAGCAACTAGACGTTCTTAGTTCAAATTTCGAATAGCATTCAAGTGCGCTCTTCGCCATTCATTGTTCCCTGTTACCTTTTTTTTTGCTCCACGAGCCCCGTCTTCCCTCCAACGACTAGCTCCGTTTCTTGTTCCGGTCCGACAACGAGGGACGCCGCTGCCCTGCCCTTCTCCCCGCCGTGGAAGGATCAGAGTCTGCGGTGTGGTCCAGAAGCGGCTAAAGAGAGCTAGCGGACAATAAGCAGCTGCAAAGAGCGGTGTCGGGGGTTTACTGCTCGCTCCCATCCATAGAATAAAGAGACTTGATTGAAGCACCTTGGGCAATTGCCCCGTCCCGCTTGCATCCGTTTGATTGCTTGACTCACACCTCAAATCTCCTCTTCCAACGAAGTCTTCAATTCCAGCGAGCATGAATAGATTTTTACCCCTTGTATGGGATTCGCCGAGGGGCGACCTTTCTCGCAAAGGGATTTCCACCGCAAGAAAGGCACTATCTTTGAGATGGAAGAATAAACTTTTACTCAAAATGTCTTCCATGATATCCGGCAGTACTCCCCTATTTTGGGCTATCTCCGGTTGCGACCTCAGCGTCCGCCCAAAGTCGCCAAGGTCAACGAGCATGAGGGAACTTCTATAACAAAGTGATGCCATTCGGTCGGGTTAAAGAACGCTGGTCGCAAAGCTTTCTATCGAAAAAGAGCCGCTTCAAGAGTGGATAAAAGCGAGTAGTCCCGGTCATCGGGTTAGTAGTTGAATAATCCTCTTGCTTAGCGGAGTCGACGACTTAATGGACAATGATAGGCAGACCAAAGATTTCACATCGCTAGATCTAAAGCGTTTTGGCGCACCGCATATAGCGAATCCGAATCTACCGCCTCGATAGTGGATACTTCATGTTTCATAATTTTTCTTTATAACCGAGATATAGGATACCTATGAATGAATGCAATTCTGCTGGTCATCTGTCTCCCATTTAGGAAATGCTTTTAGGAAGGGTGCCCTCACCCAAATGAAAGGCCCCGATCCCGCCACCCATGCTTCGCGGTAGGCCCTCCATGCTAAAATCTTTTAGTTTCAAAGCATAAGCCTTTACTCCACTTTTTTTTAGGAAAAAAGAGCTTTCACTACTTTTCTCTAAACTTGACTTTCACTCTTCCCGCTTTGCTGCGAAAAGAAAAAGAATGTTTCACTTTCTATACCACCAAAGATGCTTCCGCCTTGTTCGTTGCTATTTTTAACGTCAAAGGCAGCCAAGAAGACCACGAGCTTATGCTTGGCCCGAGAAAAAGGCCCTTGCTTAGGAGATCCTCTCTTTTCTTGTTGGTTGAGCCCGATCTACGACCACCCTCTCCTTACCGATGAAATGAATCCTTCGACCTTGGACTCTGCGATTTTATTCTTTTGTTGGTCAGCCTGTACCGCAGCGGAGATGCACTTGAGATAGGGAAGTTTGTGTGTAGCTGGCTGGGATACTTACATCGATGGGGTTTTCACGCTTAGAATAGATTTCCTTGAGTCTCTTCTCCACCAAAAAACAGATTTAGACGTAGGAGGCCCTGTGTTCGAGATCTCATTCACAACCTTTTGGCACAAAAGATGCGAATCAATAGGATCGGTCTCTCCTCCCAATTCGATTGGAGGTGTATTTGCTTCAAATGCGTATATCTCGTCCGGGCAGGAGCAGCAAATTCTGGTAAATGATACTCTAAGATGGGAAGTCAGGCTTATGGCCCACCTTTCCATCTCCGTCTTAGTAGAGTTCCAACGTATTTTTTTTCTTCACCTACTCATTAGTTAATACTGTGATTCAAATACTAAATACACGAAAAAGAACAAGAAATACCGAGGTTTTCAAAAAATTTAAGTCCATGTGAAGGGGCGGATGGGGAGAATGCAATGTATGTATGACTGCCGAAGTTTCATGTTCAGTTAGTCAGTCGAGTCCAGAGTGCATTGAGTAGATGAGCGAGCTAGAAATCGAACTTTACTAGGGTATCTAGCTTATGAAAACTCAAGAGTCAAGACTGTCTCTTTTATTTTTTCATTTGAATCCTCAATACTTGTGCAATTACAACTTATGAAATTGATTTTTTGGTTAAGCAATTTATACACTCTTTTCATCGGAAAGTGACTTCACCATTAGAATGGGATTCTCACAAATTCAGCATGATGAGATGATCATGACCATTTCATTTAACTTCAGTTTTCTCCCTCAAAGTAATTGATCCTAGATTCAGTTAAGTACACAAAATGATAGGTGGTTTAGCATGAAAAAGATATAATAAAAGTACAAACAATCTAAAACAAAACTCACTTCCTCTGCATATGGGACAAGAGTCTAAAGAATAAATTATTTTTCATGAAGTCAGATGGATTGTGTATACCATTACCTCCATTGGTATAAAAGATTAGGAAGAACATTAAAAGAGTGTAATCTCATATTTTGCATTTCTTGGAAGAGCATTGATGCTCATCATATTATAGATAGAACTTAATTAACTCTCCACCGAAAATATGTGAAGATAAAAAGTTGACCAAATCAAGTGATACAGGCCATAAACAATATACATTACATAAATTTTCTCTTGATGGCTAACCTTCCAACTCTGGTCATGTGGTGAAGCATGTATATATGGTTAGAAATTGGTCAAATGGATCAGTTGTTTTCATTTGGGGACATCAGTCTGATGTACCCATTAGTATGCTATCATATATTTATTCCTATATTTAAAGTCACAAATGGTTTCCCTAGATTTCCCCCCACGGAAAATAATAAATGCATGGTCTCTGTCTCAAGATGTGCGAGATTCAACTCTAGCTAAGTTTTGTAAAAGAAACTTGTTAAATTTGTAAAGATAACATTACGGGTACCCTAACATTACCCCATCTCTACTCAAAACTTCAAAAGTCCTTAAGAAAGATGAAGTGTATTCAAGAAATAATGATGCGGACCTTGGACTCTGCAATTATATATGAGTTTGCGGTGTGCATACAAGTGTTTATACTCCTAAAACATGGTAGTTTTGTCTTTTTTTTATTTGGCTAATTTTCTTGATTCCTCGATCTTTGCATCTTAATGTAATATAGTGACGGTAATGTAATAGAGTGTGTTTGAAAACTTGGTTCAGGTCCTCAACTTAAGCACTTGCAACAAGGAAAATAGGTTGAAGCTGTAAACTTCTTTCAGGTAGCCTTTTCATGTTCTCTAGCTTGTATATTTTTTAGATTAAAATTGAATTTTTGTTTGCTGTAATGCAACTTTAGTAGTTTTGAACAATTGATAGCTATATTTTAGAATTGAACTTTTGAACAATTGATAACTATATTTAAGAAAGGTCTCGAGTTTTTTTTTGTAGTTGTAGATTAACTAAAGGCAAGGTCTGATATATTTCTCTAGTACACTACTAGAAAAAAGTCAATAGATAGCACTCAAAAAACGCTATGAAATCAATTCAATAGCATTTATGCAAACGCTATGAATCAACATGCTATCCTTTGTATAATAGCATTTGTGAATAAAACACTATAAAATCAACAAAAACATTTAGTCATTAAATGGTACTAAGTTCCTAAAAAGTTGAGGATATTGCATCCATAGAAAGAATTGGTTTTTCTATTCCTTTACATCTTTTTTGACATCCTCTTTAGGAATTAGCTTCTTTGACATCCTCTTTAGGAATTGGTTTTTCTTTGACATCCTCTTTAGGAATTAGCTTCTTTGATATTATATGACTAGCACCAGTCATGGATGGGTTGAGCCTACGAATTGCAATGCAAAGCGTAGAAGCTCACTTTCGCTTGATATTATGAAACTTCATAGTTCTTTTCCTTTTTCTTAACCAAGTAAGATGAGATTAGGCGGACTCCTTACCCCTTATGTTAGATACACCATCTACTTTAAACATTCCAAATAGCTTTAGCTTCTAAAATTAACGGAAGAAGAAAACATTACATCACATAGACCTTTTAAGGAAGCTTATCTTTGGTCTCTAAAAAATGGTTTATATGATACTCATCTACACATCCAAGACTCCGAATCCCATAAGTTAAGTTAAAAGCGATTAATTTAAAACCTCTTATATCTTCAAAATGAAATGTTGATATTGATGAAAGGTTTACCCTTGAGCCCAAACATTCATTAAGTGAGCAGTTACATATTAGAGGGTTCCATCATCAAAATCAATATTCCTATTTATTCACACAGTTAAAGAGGGGTTTCATGTCTAGCTCCTTTCTAATTTCTAATGCAATGGAATTCATCTCTAACTGGTCTACAATACAATAATCGAATTTACATGCCACTTACAAGTTAACAATAAAACAATTTAAATCAAACTAATACCATAGACCTATAAAGAAAAAATGGTTGGGTATATTTTATTAGTGTAAAGGGTGAAATTAGATAGGAAGTGACTTTCCTAGCAGTGAGAAAGGCCAAAGAGACTCGTCAATCGCAAATCAAATTCTAGGGGAGTACAAAACAATTTGCCTATACTGATCACTAGAATCAAGTCTTATAAACTCAAATTGAATAATCAGGAAAAAAAAATGATCGTTCTAAATACCTGCCACAACATCCGCAGAACAGAAACAGTAAAGAAACTCAACATCCTAAGGAATCAGTAGCACATACTTGTTAGAAAATAGTCAGCAAACCACTTATAATCAACATACGTCATGAAGAATATAACTCTGACAACCCCAACAAAAATTAAAAGGAATGAATCAGACGAGCCAATCTAAACTTATGAAAATGTATACATACTATATCAGTTCGTCCAACCTGTATTCCATGTACTTCAGTGATAATGCGTAAGTCCGTAATGCATAAGAACGTAGAATTTGGCAAGCTTACAAAGTTTTCTCAAGACAATATCTATTCTATCTCTTACAGTCTATTAACTCTTAAGAGCACTAGCAGTTGAGTTGTTACATAAACTTCATTGGAAGTTAGCTATGATTGGAAAAAGGCTTAATAATCACATGATGCAGCAATCACAGTCCTAAACAAAAAAGACATCACATAACACCATTGAATCACATTCTCAAAAATAAAACATAATTTGCGAATCAGCCATAGTTTAGACTGTTGCAACGCATTCGAAAATGTATCTTAGGAACACTGCTTGTTCCTAATTCAGTACTGTCGAGTCTTGTAAATTGCATTGAGATTGATTGACTCACTAATTCTTGCTGCTAATGCTATTGTGTCGTCTTCATCTGTTGCATCTGTACCGGTGGTGGCTGTCGTACCACCGTATCATTATTTCTCTCCTCATTATTATTATTAATATAATCTTTTCTAACCAAGTTTAACCCTTTTCCTCATTTTCATAAACACCCACCACTGAATAATCTAACAAACAAACAATGCTTCAAATTAGAACCAAAACCCCAAGTCATAAAACCCCACAGACTATGTTGTCAGGCTTTTTTCTGGTCTCGGCACTCTCTACAATAGAACTTTGAGATTTGGGGTGAGTCATTTCATCCATCCCTGCTTTAACTCTATCGCCACATCTATTTTCTTCTTTATTCTCAGTGGAATCTCAACACAGTTCCTTTCCTTAGCTATTTTTTACCACTAAACCATTTTCTTTAACATAAATGACCAAAGTATAAAAGTAATATTTTATACATGGTTTACAATCAAACGGTGAAAGCTGAAGTTGGAAATGATTCTAACTCTCCCAACTTAAAAAATAAATAAAAGACAGAAACAAATTGATCCAAATATTACCTTTCTTCTTACATTTAGTGATCCAAAAAAAAAACATATTTAGTGATCCAAATATTACCTTTCTTCTTACATTTAGTGATCCAAACATACACTCATAGCTATTAACTAATGCTTAGGTAGATGTCACCTGATTTGAGCTCCGTTAATAGAAGAGTAAGTACTTGATATCCTTGTAAGCTTCCATTATTGCCACTTTTGGCTATGTGAAACAACGATAAAAAACTGGTGCAATAAAGAAGCTCACTACTTCCCTGATTTCACTCTAGCAAGTCTGACTATAGCAAGACTTACTCAAATGAGCAAGTCTAACTAAGCAGTGTGGAAGTCAACACAAAAAGTAACTACTAAATATAAAAGCACACAAATAAGCTTAACTAAGAAGAGGTGCTTTAGATATAACATTGAATAAAGCATTCTAAAGTTTCCATTTAGCACTATATACAAGCCTTTATGATATTATATACGTACATGGATTGAATGTTTGTTTCTTTTGTTTAGAGGAGTTTGTTTTACCTTGCCTAGATATGGTTTTATACTTGGATTAGTATGTTGTTTCAGTTTCATTGTATCGGTTAAAAAATGAACTAGTGCTTGGAACTTACTAATTAACGTACCAAATCTTAGGGTCATAAGTCATAACTTGTCTAGTAGAACGGGGAGTACAACTAGTAAAGACAATGTAATACAACCTTGAAAGTTTATTAGTTGTTGGTAGCTAATTAAAGGTAACATCGTCTATAGGTTTTTCTATGACGTCACTTTCTCCTGTACAACATTGACAAAAGTGTTGTTATTTCTAACCACAAAATATCTCATTTACTAATGCAACATCATACTTAATTATACCAATAACAAAATTTTAACAATGAGATCTTTTAAAATATTTAGCATAGATAATTCGATTTTATCAAAAAATATTAATATATTAAGTTATTAACATACAATGACTACATTAGACAATTATAGTGATAAAAAGAATAAATCGAAGTAAACTTTTTGTAACCAATTTAATTTGAAAAAAAAAGTAACAACTATGCTCTTTCTCAGAGATAAAGTACCTAAACTATGCAGAAGATTAGGGGTAAAGTTGAAAAGTTAAAAATGAGATGTCTTATATTGCAGTTTGTCTTTTCTTGAAGTGAATCTCAAAAGTACCTTTTATTAAGTGACTTTCACTTTAAGTTTAAGGGTTTGAAAGTTTATTAGTTGTTATATAAGTGAAAGTTTAAGTTCTCAGAAACAAATCTAATAAGTTGGTGTGGCATGTGTACTATTTTCATTTGTGATGTCAAAACTGATTGTACAATTATTATCTTGTAGTAGGAAACACGGAAATGGATAAGAGTTGGATACAATTGCCAAATAGGTTTTGGCCAGTATAAAAAAAGGAATTCGGGATTTTATTGATATTGCTCGTGGTCATGTAGAAGCAAGTCTTGAGGCGGGGACTAGTCCATGCAAAGAGTGCAAAAATAGGAATTACAGGCACATCAATGAGGTAAATGATGATCTAGAGAGGTTAGGCATGGACAAGAAGTACACTCGTTGGGTGTTTCATGGAGAAGAATATGAGGAATTAAGTGATGATGATGATGACGACGATGATGATGGCAATGGTGTTCAAATGGTAAATTTTGATGGGTTAGATGACATGATTGAAGATTTACAAGCTTCAACACATGTTGATAATTTGGAGCCTCACGTGGAACATGGGGAATCCGGAGATGATGATGCATTGAATGCAACAGAAGGTGAAGGTGGCTTTAACAACAATGGAGGAAATGTAGATCCATATGATGACCTTTTGAGGGAAGCACGCCAACCTTTGTATCCAGGTTGTAAGATTTCTAAGTTAGATTATCTTGTGAAATTGCTTCACTTAAAGATAATCAATCGCTGGAGTAACAAATCGTTTACTATGATTCTCCAGTTGATTAAAATTGGATTGCCTGAAGGTGAGACACTGCCAAAGTCTCATTACGAGGCGAAGACATTAATGCATAACTTGGGACTTGGTTATATCTCAATACATGCATGCAAGAATTATTGCATGTTGTTTTGGAAAGAAAATGACAGTCTTCAAAATTGTCTCGAATGTGGGGAGCCAAGGTATAAAGTTTGTGAAGGCAAGACTAAAAAAATACTACAAAAAGTGTTGCGTTACTTTCCACTTAAACCAAGGCTCAAGAGGTTGTTTATGTCGAGGGTTACTGCTGCAGATATGAGATGGCACAAAGAAAAACATGATCGGGAGGAGAATGTACTTTCGGGCACCCATGATTCTCAAGCTTGGGGCGATTTTGATAAGGAACATGAGTGGTTTGCCAATGATCCTCGCAATGTTAAGCTTGGGTCTTTGCAACTGATGGATTTAACCCATTTGGCAATATGAGTAGCCAATACAAGATGTGGCTGTAATGGTGATACCATATAATTTACCACCGTGGAAGTGTATGAAAGAACCGCTCACCTTCATGACGTTACTTATTCCGGGACCTTCATCACCGGGAATGATATCGATGTTTATTTGCGACCTTTGATTGATGAACTTAAAGAGTTGTGGAAAGATGGGGTAGAGACTTATGATGCAAAGGTGGCAAAGAAAACATTTCGGTTGCATCTGCAGTGTTATGGACTATAAATGATTTTCCCGCATACGGTAATTTATCTGGTTGGAGTACCAAGGGCAAACTAGCTTGCCCTAATTGTAACAAGGATACAATTTCCATGTATTTGAAGAATGGACGAAAGTTATGTTATATGGCAAATCGTCGCTTTCTACCGTTAAGGCATGCTTGGAGAACTCGTGGCAAACAATTATTTGATGGAAATAGGGAGAGCAGGTTGCCACCTAAAGAGTTGTCTAGGGATGAATTGTTATCACAAGTGAACTATGTAGAACCCCTTCAGAAATTTGGAAATCCTAAAAAAAAAAAGAAAGCGTACCGAGATGGAGTTGAACTAGACAAAGAAGAGCATATTTTTTGAGTTACCGTATTGGGACACTCTTAAGCTGCGACACAACCTTGATGTTATGCATGTTGAGAAGAACATTTGTGACAATGTTGTGGGGACATTGCTTGACCTAGATAGCAAAACAAAAGATTCAGTAAAAGTTCGATTAGATTTGGCCGCATTGGGTATAAGAAAAGAGTTGCATTTAATCCCAAGAGGTGATAAGTTTGTAATACCCCCGGCATGTTACACATTGTCATCTTCGTGAGAAAAAAATCTTTTGGCGAAAGTGGTGAAGTCGGTGAAGTTTCCGATGGCTATCGTCTAACATTTCTCGATGTGCAAATGCTAAAGATGGTAAGATAACAGGAATGAAAAGTCATGATCGTCATGTGCTCTTGCAACAACTTCTCCCGATTGCAATCGTGGTTTCTTGTCGAAGGATGTAGCCATTGCATTGGTTGAGTTGGGCCTGTTCTTCAAAGAGTTATGTTGCAAGACGCTAAAATTGGAAGTGCTTGAGAAGATGGAAAAAAGACATTGCAGTTATACTTTGTAAGCTCGAGCAAATATTTCCTCCTGCATTTTTTCGATGTAATGGTTCATTTGGTCATCCACTTGCCGCGTGGAGGCGATACTTGGAGGACCGGTGTAGTATAGGTGGATGTATCCTATTGAAATGTAAGGCATATGACTTGCAATTCATTTAATGTGAAATTAGCATTTTAAAGTTAAAAGTTTTATTATACATTAATCATACATGTGTGATTTGTAAACAGGTATCTACACACGCTAAAACAATACGTTCGAAATAAGGCTGCGCCCGGGGTTCAATTCTTTGAAACATATGTTGACAATGAATGTCTCACGTTTTGCTCCATGTATCTTCAAGGAATTGAAACTTGGTTAAATCGTGAAGAAAGAAATTATGATGGTGGTAATGAGAATCAAAAGACGGGATTTGATGTTTTCACACAGAATGTTCGACCATTTGGAGCTTATACAAATATCATTCTCGAACCAAAGGATCGAGACAAGGCTCATTACTATGTGTTGAATAATACAGAGGAGTTATCAACTTATTTAGAGTAAGTTCTATTGCATTTAACTTATCAATTATGTTTTATACATTTTAAGCCACTTTAAGTTGTTAAGTTTATGTGTTTGATATGCATGTAGTCAACACATGACAGAGCTTCAAATGGAAAGCTCACGCAACTTGCCTGAGAGACAAGAAATGTTGTTTCCTAGTTGGTTTGAAAAACGTGTAAGTGTTTGTATTGTTTATTTTAATGTTATTGTTATGAACCGGAATAATATGCTAATTATGCTTTACTGATTTGGTGTATATTTTTATGAATAGATGCAAATATTACGCAATGAAAACTCTCCTGAAGCTACCGATGAATTGTATTCATTGGCATGTGGACCTGATACACGTGTGAAACGTTATAGTGGTTGCATTGTTAATGGGATTAGGTTTCACACCAAAGATCGAGAGAAAAATCTTCGAATCCAAAATAGTGGTGTTACTGTAAAAGGAGAACACCAAGGAAAAGAGACTGACTTTTACGGTATTTTGACCGATGTTTTGAAGTCGGGTTATCTATTCGGGAAGAGAGTTTATCTTTTCAGATGTGATTGGTATGATGTTGGTAATAGAAGGACAGGGATACAAACGGATGGTTTAATCACTAGTATTAATACCTCTAAGACGTGGTATAAAGATGACCAGTTTGTCTTAGCCACACAAGCATGTCAAGTTTTTTACGTCGATGATGCCAAATTGGGTAGTAGTTGGCAAGTTGTACAAAAGACAAAGCCTAGAAATGTGTTTGATGTTCCAGAGAGGGAAGAAGAGATTGAAGCGAGGCACCGATGAGGGCATATCAACAGGAGGAGGATATCAGGGATGGATTTGGATAATGTCCAATATGATGAAACACATGAAGCTAGTAGCAGTGAATCCAAAATGAACCTATAACACCCATACAACTAAATAGAGACGATATGGACCCAAATGAAGTTGATGCCAACAGGTCGTGATCGCTATGGAAAGTTGCCTTCATGACAATACCATTGTTGATGAGGAAACTAATGAAGAGGATGATGATACATTAATGGATTATTGTTCAGAGGAAGAAAGCTGTCATATCGAAAGTGATGATGACACGGGACGTATTGAATATTTTTTTAGTAACTTCATTATCCATTTTGTTATTGAATGGAGAGCTTTATCTTAGATTTTATCTTGTTTTTCCATTGAGTAGAATTACTATATCAAACCTGATTTTTCTAGCATGTGTTTCATTTTTGGATATGTTGCATACTATATTAAACCTGATTTTTATCATTCATGAATTCTTTCTTTCATATTCATGCTATATCTGTTTCTATAGTTATGGTACCTGGTCTAAATCGACCCTTGAGGGCACAATCTATTTCACAACCTCAGTCTGTGGTTAACGAGGTGAATGGTTCGAGTGTCGGTAAGATTATAATTAATGGTTTTGTGTAATTCGTTGGTTAGTTCAAATAAAATGTCGTGGAAGCTCATACTTTTTTTTATTTAATGACTCCATTTAAGAAGAAAAGAGGCAAGGTCGTGAATCGAAAAGTCATAGACTACAAAGACGTTCTTGGTCGGCCCGAGGATAGAAATTCAACCAGGTAATACTAGACCTATGGGGAAGTGGAGTGCTCAATTTGTCAGGGGAGATTGGCCTAGTTCTTGGCGTCGACCACGGTCCTCTTAATCGCCATGATTGGAGTAAAGTGGGAGAGGAAGTGAGAAAACCATTACGTGGACCGTGATTCGGTAATGGAGTTTTATGTTTTAGCTATATGATATACCATAATTATTTTATGTAACTTTAAACTACATTTCTTGTTAGGAAAAATTGAATGTGGATATGCACCTTCCACATGTGAAGTACGCTGTGGACGCAATATTAGGGGCACGTTTAAGAGGATTTAGGTGTAATCTTCACAAGCATTATAGGAGTTTCAGAAATGATGGAGTCGCACGATCACACCCTTATGGTGGCTTGGCACAAGAAAAATGGAATGCATGTTGTGATTGGTTTAGAAGAGAAGATTTCAAGGTAATATACTTTATTGTGCTAATTATAGGAAACTGCTATGTATTGAATTATACTTAAGGGTTGTGTTGACTTCTTAAAGAAAAACTACATACTCGTTGTAATTTTATGTTTTAGCTTGGTCTGTCTTTCTATTTGGATGATGTAGGGAGTACTTAATTTATTGGATTTTGAATGAGTTCAATTTAATGTTTTTGTTGGCATTGTTTTTGATATTGTATTCATTTTATTGCAGAAAATTAGCGAGCAAAATTCAAATAATCGGCAAAAGCTCGAAACAAACCATTGTGGTGGTTCAAAGTCATTCCTAGGATACTTGGAGGAATCTGTAACTTTCTTTATTTACATACATTGGGTTGCTTTTTCGCAGTTTGATATTATTTGAAGTAAATTATAAAGGGATATGTTTTCAAATCTTTACAGCGTGACTCTGAGACTCAGGAACCTATTGGAAAGATCGAATTCTATCGTCGAACCCACTTTAGCAAAGAGTAAGGGATGGACTAGTCTCATTCTTTGACAAAACTATGTAAGTAAATTTATTTGTACCTAGCTTTACCATGGTGTACTTATAGTTCGATATATTTATGGCCAATTTAAACTTATAGGACCGAATGCTACAACTTAAAGCCGAGTCTGAAGTAGAAGGCGCTGAGCCAAAGACTGAGGATGAAATTTTTATTATAGTATTGGGTGTAAGGTCCGATATCTCCCATGGCCTTGGGCATGGGGTCCTGCCAAAGTCATCTAGAAGGCTGGCATCCCTTCATTTAGAGGAGGAAGTGCAAAGGAGGAGGGACGAGGAGGAAGTGCAAAGGAGGAGGGCTGAGGAAGCTGAAAAGCTTAATGAGGAGCTCACTGCTGAAATGATATCTCAAAGAAGTAAAATAGAAGAGATGGCGGTTCGTCAAGCTAGGTTTGAGGCTTGGATGTTGCAAGTCAATGCTGGTTCTTCATGGTACGTATGAACTGTTTGTATTAAATTGATTGGTTGCATGCCTGATAGAGTAACTCCTTTTGAGATGTTTTGTGTTAGTTGTCACAACTTTGGTAAGTTATTACAGTTTCAAGTGCCTGGGTTATATTGTTGGATTTGCTGGTTACATGATTGCTTTGTTTCTATGAGTATTTCCAGACCCAAATAATGTCCTTTATAGATTTATGGGGAAGAGGGGAAGTTGGACATATTATTTAACAGTTTGGAGGACCCTTCTATAGCTTCTCCTGACATGCATACAAACAAGACAGGAAATGGGGTTCCATGATCCGAGGATCTTCAATCACCGCCTTTCCTTATATTCAAGACTTATGAGATGGTAGAGAAAAATATTTAGTATATATGTAGAGCCTCACCGAAGAAGATATGATCAGCAATAGAGGTCCGCTTCATTGGTTTTGCAGTGTAGTTCTTTTCTATATATGTTGAACATGCACTTTTGCAGCCACAAAGAAGGTATAGTAGGAACCCTAGAAACCCCTAGAGCCTTTGCTTATACTAAGATTTGCAACCCTAGCTATATTATATACTCTATGATAAACTTCCGTATTCACGAAGTCGGTTTATTAGCAATAGATCAAGATTAGTGCAATCTTTATAATTATATATAACTCGGCAGAAAATCCTGCTTTGTTCTTAATTAATTACTAATTAAGTATGTAATTATATATCAAACTTGGTGTATGGCTTTAATGAAGATAGATCCTCAATTTAGACCTAAGGACTAGTTATGAAGACAGTGTAGACCTAGGTACCTAGTCGTCTAATAACTTCTAACATTGTTACCTTCTTTAATAAATCCATGTTAAGCTTGGTGCAAAAAGATCTATCTCCTACTTATCACTTCTGTTTTGCACGCAAGTAGGGATTTTATAAAGAATGAAATCACTTCAAACAAAGGGAATGCTATTTTGATGCAAGTGAAAAGTTATGCTTTATAAACAAAAGAATTCTTATAAGTTATGTTTCAGCTTAGTGTAAACTAGCCAAGAAAGAACAAATGCTAGCTAGGGAGTCAGCTAACCAAACAACTATATATATATATATATATTTTTGGGTAGATAAGATGGAATTTATGTTACTGTAAAAGTTACATTTACATCGGTAAAGAAGCTCAGTACACATAGTCCTTCTACTTTTTCTCTCAATCAAACCTATAATAGGTCATGTCAGGCTTAGTTGGATCTGCTTTTACTAGTTAAATTTATCTCACTCGTGCCAATCAAACTTAAGTAGCAACTCTATTGTCAATGCTATTAAGAGTGTGTTGTCATTGGTTCCCTGCATAAAAGAATACTTCTTCATACATGATACATGTGAGCAGTCCTCTGGCATAGGCAGTATCGAGAGATCATGGCATTGGGGACCATTATGGGCGGGAGTAGGATACTCTACTCTGGGTGGAAAGAAAGATGGAGGGCTTGCTGCCGGGTGTCTTCTTGAGCTTGCGACGGATCGTCCGAAAGTGGTGAATTAGGTAGTGCATATGGAGGATATGGTGGTAGCAGCTTGAGGTTACAATAGGGGAGAGACTTCTCTAGGATACTCAAGTCGCTATGGCGGAAGCTATGGTAGAGGTTACAATTTAGGGAGTGCTTATGGTGGAGGAGCTGAAGGTTATGGAGGATATGGTAGTGGTGTCTGCGGGTGGTTATGGTAGCAGCTATGACACACCGGGTCTTGGCAAAGCTATGGTGGCGCACCGGAAGCTCATTTTATGGCAATAGAGGGGGCTATGGAGGTGGTGGTAGTGGTCGATATCATCCCTATGGAAGATAGGGCCACAAATGTTCTTAGTTATGAAGTGCAACCGCAACAAGCAAGGCTTAATGTCATTTGAGTTGTAGCTTGAAACAGTTTCACTCATGTATTCTAGCCCGGAAGGTTTTCCATGTTTACCATTTTTCTCCCGCTTACTTTAGAGAATGGTTTTGCAAAGGGTACGCTTTCCTTTGAAGCTTATATTTTTCTTCGATGGAAAATTCACTAAACCATTTTTTTTCCTATCTTTTCGTTTTTCTTTTATCGCTCAAGACCATAATGCAATGCCTTGCCATCTGTTTCCATTGCAGTAGGTGTATTGGATATTTTTACTAGATTCTGTGGGACTTATTCTTTTTAGGTTATGAGGATGTTGGGTTAACTTTTTTTTAAGTGTAATGCACGCTTTTTGTGGACCATATTATATTCAACTTGGGTTTCTACGCCAAGAGATATTACAAAGTGGGTAGCTCCATTATGTGATCTTTGGTTTTTTTTGTTTCTCTCAAGGTGATATATATATATATCTAAAAGTAGTAATTGCAGCTGCTTTGGAAGGAAGCAACAACAAAGTACAACTGATAATGTATGTCTCACAAGCATGTCCTATATCCAATGGGACCCTAGTTTGACCACATAAAAATATTTCCCATGCATTGATTACTTGCATTTTTGCTTCAATCTTCTTTTAATTTGGATAATTATACTTACTAATGTCTCTTTTTCTTTTCCAATTTGTTGTTTTTATCGATTGGCGATTGGTTGGCGTATATTGATAAAGAAAACTTGGGTGGATGTTGTTCGAATCGGCAGATTATGGGAATTTGGCCAAAATCTTATTTTTTGAAGAACTAATATTATTTAGTTGATGGCTTTGAAGATTTTGTAATTCAGTATATTGGAAGAGACTAATTGTATGGATGCTCAAATAATGATTTTGGATGATCTTAATTAATAAAATATATTTTGCTATAATTTATTGTGAATGAATACATCTGATCGGTGTTTTTAGTTTAATCATAAATTGTATTGGGCAGGTTTATATAAATTGAAATGATTCAAAATAAGGCGTAATACCTATTATATATATGAGTAAACCCATTTGCAATGTCGAGCTCGTTGTAAAAGAATTAGGGTGCTGCAAATGTGTTTAAACAATTACCAACACATACATTTGGTGCGGCTAAAACCACTAGCAGGGGTAGCTAAAAACACACTTTTGGCAACGCCCTTGGCGCAGCTAATGGTTTAAACCTTTTGTGACAAAGACCTAGGGGCAGCTAAAAACACACTTTTGGCAACGCCCTTGGCGCAGCTAATGGTTTAAACCTTTTGTGACAAAGACCTGTAGCTAATGCTTTGCTTCTTTTGTGACGCCAGAGGGTGCAACTAAAAGTAACCCTTTTGCAACGCTAGCAGGTGCAGCTAAAAAGAACATTTTGCAACGCCAATCGTTGCAAATAGTTTAAATATTTTAAAAATTATTTTAGTTTGGCAAAATACTTTAGCAACGCTAATAAAGTAATAGCAATGGGACAAGGCGTTGCAATAACCTTCAAGCTTTTTGCGGCCAATTGTTGTTAAGTCTTCATTTAGCTTTGTGACCCAATTTTTTGCAAAATACTTTGTGATTTTTTATTTGGCGTTGCCATTGATCATTGGCAGCGCTTTTTCGTACTTGTAGCGACACCAGATGGCGTTGCAATTGAGCCTTTCTGTTGTAGTGTATGAATCGAATGTTTTTAATCATTTGTATTTTATACTCTTATCATTTTTATGCATCTCGATAACTCTCGCTAAACATGGATCATGTTGCTCTTTAATTAGCAATAACACATTATTGTTGTAAACCTTATGCTTGAAATTAATAATATTTTTTAATTGTATTGGTGTTTGGTATTGTTTTGTAAGATAATTATGCTTCATATGTTATGCAATATGTTATATAGATTATGTTATGTCTTATAGATTAATATCGTGATACATGTATAATACTTTTGATTTAAATAGATATTGACTTCCTGAATAGATTACCATATGAAAATCTTTATTAGGATATTAATTCTTATGGTTTGGGCTTTAGTCATCTTTGCTTCAATAAGCTGAATTTTTCCACACATAGGTAGCACAAATACAAGTGTAAGCCTTGGTAGTTTGAGGGGCGCACTAAATAAACATAAATTGTTTGGATACATTATCAACATTACGTTTGATACTATATATCACAATATATTAAATTAGTTATTACCAATATTCAATAAGAACTCAGAGGAGGAGATATATGAACATTAATAGGACTTTCATATGACCAAATTGCATACATACAAATTAATAGTATATATATAGATAGAGCGGATACCACAAATTCACAACCACAATAGACTAATTATATATGGAGTTTTTATCATTAAAGAGAAGTAGTTTGTTTTGATTTTTTTAATTTTTAGTTGATGGATGGAATTAGGAGGGATAAGATAATAAGATTTTTGTGTATTTTGTTTTCCCTCCATTTTTTTCACCGATTGTTGAAACTTGTATTGAATAGATGGGCAAGATCGCCAAAATCTATTGAAGAAGGGTATAGTATGCGTGGAAGATATTGGATATATATTTGTTACCGATAAAAAAAAAATCATACTATATATGAGTTGTATTTAGTTAAGGCTAGTAAAGGGCAGTATGGGCAAAAACAAAAATGACCATTGGCAAAAGCAAATATGGCATTGGCAATAGGCGGACTCTTTATTAATTGATGTAGTTTTTTCTTAAACATGCAAGGTGTACGTCTATAATATATTTTCTAATAAATGGTCACTTGCAAAATGTCACATATTTAAATGCAACACACATGGTATGTGATTTTTACAAATTCTTGTCGTTTAAAACCTACAAATTAAATCAATAAATATAATTTTCTAATCTGTAACAATTAAAAAAAAATAGTGGCAAGTTAGAGTCAAATAACATCTTGAAATTGATAAAATTTGAGAGAAGAAGTAATGAACCAATAACTAACTAGGATGATTTTTTAAAAACAGTTTGTTGGATTTTAGTTAACTAATTTAAACTAAGAATACAAATTTGCTTATAATAATTAATCAACGTACTAATTAAACTAAAATTATTTGGTTTTCAAGAATTCAATGAATGAAAAATTCTAATGGTGAATGACTTCACCAGTATTTTAAAGATAAGACTATTTATATATTTTCAAATATTTATTCTCCTTTCTATTTTATCAATTTCATCAAATAAACTCTCACGCTAATTACAAGTTTAATGGATGATTTTCAATAAATACATTTTATGGAGGTTAGTCACATTTTTTAAAAGAATAAATCCTCAAATTCTTTAAGCATTATAGGGAGCTATATATCTAAGCCTGACAAATCAACTCAAACACATTAAAATAGTATAAGTCATAAAGGATATGTAACTAAAACGTTATTGAACAAGCTTTAATAAAAATGATAATGGTGAAAGAAACTAACAATGAAAAATACCCAAATTATTATGGTGATAGAACTCGTGCATATTATTATTTCATATGAAGAAAATCATTGTATAAGTTAAAAATTATACCGGAGAATAAAAATTGAAAATACAATAAAATAAGCCTACATTTTCATGATAGGGGATTTATCTTCCACCATTATGGTAGAGATTTTACCCCATCATGAGTTTAGAACACATAAAAAAATCAGAAATAAATACCATCATTGCACTTGAAACTTGAATTATTCTATTACTTGTTGATCAAGAACAAGAGAAACTAATATACGCTAAAAACTCTCTCTCTTAAAACAAAAATGAACTAGCTAAAGAACTAGCTAGCTTGCGGTATTTTTCTTTAAAATCTGGATGTCCTCAATGCCAATTCTTTTATTTCACTAGTATACAAAAGGGTTTTTGTGACTATTTTAAAAGGGGTTTTTTGTGATTGTCGGATTTGAAACTGTCACAAATGTTTTTTTTCTAGGCAAGGGTATATGTGTGGAGTACTATTTGTGACTATTCCACTAATGTAGTTACATATTCAATGACCTTATGTGACAATCTCACATGACCCGTCTATTTTTTGGTCCTGCCCACAACTCTAAGCCCACTAAAATAAAACTACTTCAAATTTTCGAAAGCACAACATACCGCCCACGTTCACTCTCCTTCACTTTACGAGCCTAAGTGTTTTAAAAACACCCAAAAATAAATAAAATAAGAAAAAAAAATGATCGTTCTCTCTCTCTCAACTCTTTTTTCACTCATGGCGGTTAGGATTTCCGATTTCAGGTAGAGTTTGACCCAAAAAAAAAATCGGGTAGAAATTATTGTTGGGGAAGATAAGCTCTTTCACGAAAAATGAGGCTGAAAATCTTTCTGGACCAAAGTTATCTTCTCATAGTTCATCAAGGATTTCTTTTTCTAGGAGCTCTAGTAGGTATTCATTTTAGGATGAGTTTGACAATTCTGAGTTTTGCCCATTTTTCGTTGATGATATTGATATAAAAGATCCACGCATTAGGTACAATTTTATAACCATAACTTAGTATATTCTAATAACTTTCTAAATACATTGCTATATGTCTTCGGGTCTTCATAATAATTCGAGGCAGGTGCTCCAAATCAAAGTTTCCATGATTGTTTTTTGACTGGTGTGGTAACTTTTCTTGTGCGTACTTAGTTGAGTAATGAGAGAATATGAACTTGTTGAAAATTATCAATGGTGCCAAAGGTTAAAATCAGTTATGTGTATGTTTTGTTGACCGACTCATTACTGAGTATGAGACTTTGTTGTATTGTTAATTGCCTATAACATTATCCAATAGAAACTAATTACCAGTATTGGCTGCCTGGCTAACAAGTAACAGTGGTTGGAATGTCACCATCTTGCAGTAGAGAAATTAAATGTGGCTCCATATTGCTAAACTCTTTCACCCTATATGACTGTATTAATACCTTAGGACACTAGTACAAAATATGCCTTTTGTGACTTGCTTAATGCTTAAGCCTTTAGTTTAGGTGTAACAATGATATAACAAATTTTTTGTTGTAGTACATATTTATAGCTTCAACAAACAATATCTTGATACATAATATCTTCACATGAAATGGAAACAATATTTGTGATATGATATGAGAATATAAGATAAATGAATTTTGGAAATGGAATAGGAAAAATATATTATCAAGTCTTATAGACTGAATGAAATAAATGTACGTGAAAGATTATTTGGTAAGATAAAATGTCACACCTCAAATTTCGACAAAATTGGAAAAACAATATTTGTTCCTGACTCTTCGATTTTCGAGGTGTGATGCACTCTCAACTTATCTATTTAATTATTCTAATAATTTGAAACCAATAAAAAATTTTAAAAAAAAAAACAAAAATCATCTTCATTACAAAAATTCACAAATATGTTTAAGTTACAAATCTCCTTTCAATAATTCTTTAATTATAATTACAACTGAAAATACAAAAAAATATTGTCTCAATTAAAATCTATTGCACCTCAAGAGAAAACAAAATATATCCTGTAATGAGGCTAGTGCAAACCACAAGCAGCAACCAACCTTCTTCAACACTAATCCTGTCAAGACTTATCAACTGGGTTAATTTTATGAACACACCCGATAAGCAAATATGCAAATCGGGTCAGCATTATAAACAATGCTGGTATGAGTAGCTCTTACAATATATATATACAACATTCAATATATATATATACACACACACACACAATCAATAAGGCAGTTAGTTCCTCCACCGAGGCACCTTAACATCCAACGAATAATACAACATTCTTAAATACACTAATTAAAGCAGGTAGTTCCTCCACTGAGGTGCCTTAGCTTCCAATTCAATAATAATAAGGCATTTAGTTCCTCCACTGAGGCGCCTTAGCTTCAAACCGTACTAAATCAACTGCATCTAATAATAAAATAACAAAACTAAAACTTACTCTATAGTCTATACTTACACTGGTGTAAGCCTAATCACAGAGTAGGTCACACTTGCATAAATAATCAATTCAACCCACCCTTCTGCAAAACCATTGTGAATGCAACATAAATTACAATAAATCATTTATTATAGATTTAACGTACACTTTGATATATCATCACAATTATTGTTTAGAGTTTCTTCAAGTGTCTCTAGAATCACGTCGTCTCTATGTCTTACCTAGTTTCCCTGGCTACCACAATCGCTTCCCTACGCCGAACATGTACATCCACATGCCTCCCCTCACGTAATGAACCACTCAGTGCGTAATTACCCTAAGCGGGATATCACATACCATGTAACCCCCACACGAATATCATTACGTGGGTACTGCCACTATTTGGCATAAAATATCACATGTCTCGTTCTAATTTTGCGAACGAGATAATCAAGCCACTATTCGGCTACGAATGCCCTACACATGGGTTAATCAACATCTCATACACCCTATACAAGGGTCAATCATATCACATACGCCTTTCACATGGGCCAATCACATGAGTTGTGGTAGCTAGGTTCTAGAATTTTCATTACGTAATTTATTCAGGTATCATACGTATATATCTTATAATCATTTCACTTTATCACGTGCATGTCAAATACATTATTGCACTAAGCCACAATATTTAGAAATATCTCAATAACAACTTTCATTTTTTCACGTGCCAAATAAATTATTGCACTAAACTACAATCCTTTAGGAAATATCCACAAATATTATACTACCTCATAGTAGTATCTTACATATATAATGATAGAGCGTTTACATTTATTTTTCAAAGATATTGTATTTAATAGATATCCTAACATATGATATCATTTAACATAACAACAAATTTCAACATACCACATAATGTCACAATTGCTCCAAACGTACCGCATAACATTTTTATAGCGTTTTAGGAATATTATGTCTCCTAAAATTCTCAATCTCATCACGTGTCAAAAATTGCACAAAATCAATGTAAAATCTTTCTTAGATAATGACAAACCAGTTTATGCAGGCTTCCACAACATTCTACCATTTGATTAGTTCATAAAATTAAATATATATATATAAAAAAAAAAAAAAAAAAAAAAAAAAAAAAGTCAACAAAGTCAACGGTCAACAGTCAAACCCAACAGTTACCAGTCCCAAACCGGTGTTCCTCCAAACAGGTCTTAACCCAAACCCATGTTTAAAACAGTTCAACCCATGGTCTTAATCCTACTAAACAAAACAAATCCCCAAAACCAAGACCCAAAAGCCCAAAAGTCTAAACACTTAAAGACCCAATTGGACCCATTTTAAGTCATATGGACCCAACCCAAACAAAATAGAAACTGGCCCAAAGAACTAATAGGTTTCGGCCCAACCAAACAAAACTAAAATCTGGCCCAAAGAAAACAAACCCATTGATTTCGGCCCAAGATCAACAGTCTAAACAGATATAGTGAAACTAGAATACATCTGGGAGCACCGAATCACATTCTCTTTCTTCTTCCTCCAACAGATCCCTCCACCACCGGATTGACCACCCCAAGTTCCACCCACCGACACTCCTAAGCTAACCGAAATTGCTCAGGGGAAAACCCCCAACTACTTTAACAAAAACAAAAACTCAATTCATTAAATCAATCCCCTTCCTCCAAACTAGATTTGGACAGTCCGCCAATTCACCCAACCCAAATTTCTTAACAAAAGGAACCCAACCACCAGTGGTTCAGATCCAAAAAATCAATCTCCCATCTCTCCCAAAAACTCCACCATATACAATAACCACACAAACCCTGATATATAGCAAAGGAAACAAATGTATAATGAATGAAATCACGATCTATTAACAATCCTCAAACAATTGGATCTATATTAAGTTCTTGCCTGCCGAACCAAATCTATTTATCCTGTTTATTTATTTTTTTATAACTTTTGTTGTTTTTGCAATTATTAACAGTAAACTTGATTCCAAACATCACCGAAAATTTCAATCCCAGTATATATATATACAATCGACAATTTATGTATTATTTTTTAACTTGCAAAAATCATACGGTGTATAAAAATATCTACTCACCTTCGTATTGCCGAAACAGAGTATATAGAAAAATGACGCAGATAATCCGATCATAAGTTAGCTACAAGATGCACAATCCGCTCTGTCTCCGCTCTGTCTCCGTTCTTCTTTGTGTTTTAGTTGTTTAGTTCTAAAAAACTTATTTTTCTGAAAACCCTTCATTTTTTTTTATAAATCTTTCAATTCCAAAGAATTTATATTCTGCCTAACATTTATTTGAAACTTCCTATTTTACCAACTATCTCTATTCTTAATTATAGAATATTATTTTCTATTAAAAATATTCTATTTATTATATACCTTATATTAACATCTCTTTTGAAAACTTTCCAACTATTAAAAATCTCTACACAAAAAATTCAAAATTCAAAATTCTAATTTTCCCTCTTTTCTCTTTCTATCAAGAAGTCAAGCCCACATTTACTAGCCCGTTGACCAATAAATAAATATCAAATTCCGAAATGCTAAATATTGTTATGAAATAATGGAAAAATAATTTGGGAAAATGGAATGATATGGTTTTGAATTAGGAATTGAGTGATTGACAAGAATATAGTGATGATATGGGGGAATATATATAGTGGCTTGAATATAAATTATATTTAGGAATAATTTGATATAATGAAATCTCGAGAATAAGTAATTAATGGAAATGAATATATTTAATGGGGTGAAAATGATAGGAATATATGGTGGTAGGTGCAATTATCTTTTATTGACTTCCTTCCATAATTCTCAATTCTCTAACACTTCCTTCAATTCTTAATAGCACAACATATTTCATTAGCTCTCACTAATTGATTCTTTAAATGATCTTCTTTGACTCATGGGCTTGGACATTGTTTGGGCTTTGATCAACATATTGATTTTCTACAAAAATATTAAACCAAATTAATATAACATATTTTGCATTGGACTTTTCCAACACATACACATACATGCAAATAATCCATTATAACCAAAATATGTGCATAATGTTGTGAAATAAAGCAAATGTATAATTTTATGTTAAAAATATGTAGTTAAGCATAAATAATATTATAAAGTGTCTATGAAATATTTATAAAATATACAATTTTAGGCATTTATCAGTATGTAACAAGTAAAGAAGCATATAACCAAAATATATGCATAATGTCGTAAAATAAAGCAAATGTATGATTTTATATTAAAAATACGTAGTTAAACATAAATGATATTATAAAGTGTCCATAAAAAATTTAAAAAATTTACAATTTTAGGCACTTACCAGTATGTAACAAGTAAAGAAGCATTCAAGAATAAACTATGACAGATTTACCATATTATTATCCTTGTTTGGCTCAAGAATTTATGGTTTTCATTGGAAGTGGACCCATGTGATCCATGTGTTTCCAAATCAATCAAGGTCAAGTCCAATGACTTCATAATTACCCAAATAGCCTTTATAGGTCTCTTATTTAAAGCACTCAATAAATTGGACAAGATAGATGATTCATAGGATAGTGGGGGCAAAATTATTACTCTTTACCAACTCAAAACAAATTTCTTTCTCTGCCAAATTTTAGGTGAGCCAGGGCATACCCTCCCCCCCTGGCTCCACTGTAAGCATGTAGAGTGCACCCCCTTCTTCTCCTAAAAATTATTTTCACAAATAATAGTTTATTGCTACTTAGTAGCAACAGAGTTTGCACACTGAGAAGTGTGAAGAAAGATGCCACTCCCAAGAAATTGAAGTTGTGACGTCCCTCCGGTACAAACACATGTGAAAAATTCCAGAGCTATCAATAGTTAGTGTGGGATGCTTTTCGAGCCAAGCTTCATTATGTTCATTCCGATTTTGCCCATTTTCTAACCTAATTTATTTATTTTCTTATATTTTTTTTAATTGAATTATGAAAGTGATAGTGATCTAGATAAACAATTAATGTTACAAAAAAAAAAAAAAAAAAAAAAATATATATATATATATATATATATATATAGGGGTAGGTTCCGTTTACAACACTTTTTATACAACGTTTTATACAATATATATATAGGGGTAGGTTCCGTTTACAACACTTTTTATACAACGTTTTATACAATACCCCTTAAAAATATGAATTAAGCCTTGATTCCTTGTAGATATGATCTCCACACCATGGAGATCATCTCCACAAAAATTCAGCTCATTTAAAAATTCATAATCATGAGAAATATTGTTCTCAACCTATGAATTTTTATCAACGGTCTAGAAATATCGATTTTGTAACTTTTTTTTGGCAAACTTAGAAATGTTCAAAGGACCCAATTTTTTGTGGAGATCACATCCATGGTGAGAACATCTTATCTACAAAATATTAGCCTTTAAAACATCTTGAAGGGTCCGGTGGGAGGTATTGTATAAAACGTTGTATAAAAAGTGTTGTATATATATATAATATAACAAGGGAGGGAAGTTTTATGACCTACGGCTGGGATTCAATATGAGCGGGTATAAATCGAGGGCCACCGTTCCGCCACGTGTTGTAGTTTGATGGCAATTAAGACTTCCCATTAATTTACCAAATCAAATAATAGTAATTAAAACTTCTATTTATTAAATCAATAAATAATGATAGTTAAAATTTGTTATTAATTAAGCAAATCAATAAATAATAGTTTAATTGGTAATTAAAACCTTTCATTAATTTATTAAATCAATAAATAATGATAGTTAAATTTTTTTTATTAATTTTGCAAATCAATAAATAATGGTTTAATTAGGTAATTAAAAAATAATTTTCCAATAATATCAAATTAATTAATGCTTTTGCAATATTTCAAAAATTAAAATAAAGAACTCAGTTCAATCAAAATTTTCAATTTTTTTTTTATTATCAAAGTTGATATTTAAGGAATAAAAAATCCTACACATCGATTGTTCCCACATAGTCACCACAGTATAAGGTTTTTTGACACCGACAACAAGTTTTCAGGAGGCCACCCATCCTATGACTACTCCTACATGAGCAAACTTCACTACATAGTTTCCATGAATCCATAAATTCGGAAAAAAAAATCTCTATGTTGGGATTTGACGAATGAATTACTTATGTCTCAGATCTCAAACAACTTCATAGATGCTAGAATTCATACATGAGGCGACCCTTGCCCCACGGGCTAGGCACCTTTCCAAGTACCTGTTTCAACCTCGCTTCACGGGCTAGGCAATGCAGTATATTCCCACACGGGCCGGGGTATTACACTATATGCCAAAGATTTAGACTATCTAAAATACTAAAATAAAATTAGCAAATTATTTAAGGTTTCTACCATTTTTCCAAAAGCAATTTATTAAAAGACAAGTCTACGAAAAAATCAAAATAAAAAATAACAAGTTTATTGAGAAGTTCTTATAGAGATGATCAACAGTTCAATGAGGTTTTTTCATGGGTATTTTAATTTCTTAATTGATAGCTTACAAGAATTTAAAAACGGATCGGAAAGTTATGACAAGTATGAATTGGATATTACTACAGAGTTAACTGGTTAAAATATAGGATGAGACATACTCTAAAATAGTTGGATTTCAATCTAAGTCAATAACATGCGAGACGTTAAAATATGAGGACGACAAAACCATTATGCAACACTTTAAAATGGATAGTTGGTTTACATCGTCTCGATGAACAGTTGGAATTATAGAAAAACTATGAGTTAACGAAAATGAAATAAACAAAAACAATTCAAAACCATAAAATGAAATCAAATTATGAAATTTAGGAAAAGTCACGCACCTCCAAATTGCATGTAGTCACCGTTTATATATATATATATATATATATATATATATATATATATATATATATATATATATATATATATATATATATATATATATATATATATGTGAATTAAGTTTCTTTTGAACTACAAAATTTCATGTTCAAATTGTTGAAGTATGTTCAAAATAATTTTTGTAGAGTGAATTTGACACAAATCTTTTTCTATTTTTTTTTTTTCATGTCTTATACTTTTACCGGGTTCTGTGAAGTAAGAGATGAGTCAGGTGTGCCGTCATGAGTCGAACAAGAGCAAATTAACATTTGTTGATATACCTTACAATGTGCAAAGGATTGCTCAAAGTGTAGTTAACTATTGCAGTGAATATTCTCAATTGTATAGTATGGTTCAATTACCTGCCCAGTAACTTTGGTATATTTGCAATTTGCATAGGTTTTTTGTTTACATTTTCAATGTCAACAGTGGTTGTATTGTTTCAATATCCCAAAATAACAAATACAAAGAAGGTTTTGCCAAAATTCTTTGCGACATGGTGTTCATAGACGTGTAGAGATAGCACCAAAGATAAAAGACGACAACATAATTTGTGCCTTCATGGCTAGCTGGAGCGTATATCATATTTTGTAATCATATTTTGTAATTATATTTTGTAATTATAGCTGGATATATATATATATATATATATATATATATATATATATATATATATATATATATATATATATATATATATATTTTTTTTTTTTTTTTTTTTTTATTTTTTTTTTTTAATATCGAAACTAAATCATTAGGAGGGTGTATATACATGTTAGGGATACATATTGCCAAAACATGTGTGATGTATAAAGTTTGTGGACAAGCACATTTAATGTATCATATTAGTCAAAATTGTTTTAGGTTGGATGAATTTTTCACAAGTACTTTTTTGTTTTGTTTTATTTCTTGAAATTGTGAAAAATACATGAATTAAAATATATATGTTCAAGACAAAAAACTGTACCAAAATCATAAAATAATGAATCAACAATTATTATTTAAATAAGAGACGAACATAGAGATGATGTTTGTTAAAACTGTGGCTAGGAGAAATATTAGTGAATCTAAACAAGAAAAAATAATAATAAATAAATAAATAATATTAAAAAAATCAATGCAAATCAAAAAATTCAAAAACAATCCGTGCCAAAGGCACGGGCATTACCTAGTATATATATAGAGCCCGGCTTTTAAAAGAACCTTAAATAAGTACCAAATCTAAAACACCCACAATTTCACCTACAAAATGATTTAAACCCTAATCTTTTGTGCATATGATCTGCTAACTATAAAAAACATCTCTACAAAAATTCAACTCGTTTGACAATTTTTAACACTGGCAAAAGATGAATGCAAAAACTAGACATTTTCTCGGACCTTTATATATATATATATATATATATATATATATATATATATATATATATATATATATATATATATATATATATTCAAAAGTGGAAAACAATTTTATCTAAGTTAGAGGATATCAAACGAGTTGAATTTTTGTAGAGATGTTCTTTATGGTTAGCAGATCATATGAACAAAAGATTATGGTTTAAATCATTTTGTAGGTGAAGTTGTGGGTGTTTTAGATTTGGTACTTATTTAAGGTCCTTTTAGGAGCCAGGCTATATATATATATATATAGCCTAGAATGATCGTGGCCTCTTAAATTTATCCGGGACTTTTTCTGACACATAATACCCTTGATGAATAATAAAATCAAATGCCTAGATATTTATTAATGAGGATTACTTTGTCTTTTTATGTCTTTATAAATTTTCATTACCGATATTGTCCTTAAATAAAAAAAAATTGCTTAATACCTTTAAATAGGACCAATTAGACTTTTCATGTGGCAGTATATTAGAAAACCAAATCCACACCATTTTCAATTGTACGCCTTACTATTAATGCCATTTAATTATAGTAATAATTAGGTTATTTAATAAGAGGTTCAAAAAATGAAAAGTCTAATCAGAGAATAGGAACATATTCTTTTCCATTCTCTCCCACATCCTGGAACTAGAACAAAAGCCTAAAATGGATGCTTACCCCTTCTTTGTCTCACATAGAATCTCTTAGAAGTCATCTCCCACCTAAAAAAAATAAAAGAGGTCAACAAGACGGGTAATCGAGCATAGAAACAGAGAAAAAGAAGGGCGACTAAAAGGCGGATATTCTAAGAGTACCCGAAAAAGAAAAATGAAGCAACTGACTGCTCAACAAAGCTCGATGAACAGGTTGCAAATTTTGTCCAAAATCCCCCGTAAGACCAAAGGAAACAAAAAGTAACCATCTATCGCTGGTGATCTGAATGGATTAGAAGCATTGAGTTAAATCAGCATAGCACATGCACATGCACATGCACATTGAAAGGAATGCACTATTTTCTACTTTGTCAATTAAGTTGCATATTCTCTTCCTTACATTTTATCAATCTTTGATTCACAGCAGCAGCAGCAGCAATGGACGATGAGTGGAGGAGGAGCACAACAAGCAGCAACATGGTCAGTACCACCAACAAGTAATTACAATCATCATAACTACCAACCAACTACTCTTGAAGAAATAAGAACTCTTTGGATTGGTGATCTTCAATCCTGGGTCGAAGAAAATTACCTCAATACTTGCTTTGCTCACACTGGAGAGGTAAAAAAAACTCAATGCCCATCTTCTTTTATTTCATCTTTTTGTGTTTTAATTAATATTTAGTATGTTGGTAGGTGATGTCAATAAAAATCATACGTAACAAGATTACGCAACACGAGGGTTACGGTTTTGTGGAGTTTGCTTCTCATGGGGGCAAATGAACGGGTTTTGCGGACATATAATGGTACACTAATGCCTGGGACTGACCAACCATTTAGATTGAATTGGCCATCTTTTGGAATTGGAGAAAGACATCCTGATGCAGGACCCGAGCATTCTATTTTTGTTGGGGATTTAGCACCGGACGTTATGGATTATTTATTACAAGAGACTTTTCGAGCTCGATATCCATCCGTTAGAGGTGCTAAGGTGGTGGTGATCCTAATCTTGGTCGTTCTAAGGGTTATGGATTTGTTAAATTTCTTTGATGAAATGGAAAGGAACCGTGCTATGAGTGAAATGAATGGGGTGTATTGCTCAAGCAGCCCAATCGTATAAGTCTTTGCTACTCCAAAGAAGGCTCTTGGTTTCTAGCAACCGTGATAATCTTGCACGAAGGTAAGAATCCTTTTCCTAAGAAAAAAACGCTACTACTGCTATATTGGTGTTTATGTTGTATGGAACATTAGAGTTATTGGTGCTAAGTTCTGCTTGAAAATGGTCCTACATAGTTTGCAGATATGCATAGTATTCAACTGTCCACTGTACCAATAAAAAAAAAAGATAAGCATTGTGCACATCTGTCCATTGCACATTTTGTGCCTTAGAGATTGTTAGTGGATGGTTTATGGTTGTGGACAGACTTACAAGTAAAATTTATTCTCTAATTTCTCAATTTGTTTGTGGCAGCAGTATATCCAACACTTGCTTTCTGCACTGTGGCAGTGCAACCATTTCCAACTGTAGACAATGATATTACCAACACAACAATGAAGTCAAGGTAAATATATTCTGAATGAATTTCATTCCCATCTTTAAAAGTTAATGATTGTCTTATTTCTACTGCAGATATTCGTTGGTGGTCTGGACCCAAATGTCACAGAGGAGGAATTGAGGCAAATATTTGCGTAGTTTGGTGATTTTGTCTATGCAAAAACAATACCGGGTAAAGGATGCGGCTTTGTATAGTTTGGAACTAGGTATATTTGAATCCCCCTTTTCATTGTATTACCCGGTTTTGTTTTGCTTTAATTTATGTTTTCTTATATTTGTTGATTGATTAATTTATGTAGTACCCTGTTTTGTTTCGTTTTAGACTTTAGCTATTGTCTATTGCTTGCTTGGAACTTCCAAATTCTAAACATTAGAAGCATGCTACTTTTAGCACATTATTCTTTTCTTTTTGCTATTAGCAATTTTAGGGTATAATGTTGTATTTTTGCATTGGTGATCAGTCAGGATGGTCATTTACATTCATTGATATTCAATTTCTTTTATCTATTTGTCAATATTTAAGGTTTTAAATCTATGTTTTTCTGTCTAGGCAATCTGCGGAAGTAGCAATACAGAGATTGAATGGAACTATGATTGGCCAGCAAACCGTACGCCTTTCATGGGGTAGAAGTATGATGACTAAACAAACAGTAAATCTATGATATATGCTTGCTATTGAATAGGGAGGCCTTGAATTAGATTTCTATTTGTGCATATATGGTGTGAGGATGAACTCTATAACGTTTTATTCTTAGAAACCAGTGAATTTTGTTTACTGTAACTATTTCCATACTTATGAACATTTTGAGGAGGTTGAGGATTTGAACAATTTATTCCTCGGCGGGTTTCAAAGCAACAAGTGCATGATGTTTCATTGTCACATTCCTCACATATTAATCATGGCTGGAACACAATTACCCCGACTTCCTTCAAGTTCTTTTCGTGATTTTTAACTTGCCAAATACTGTTCTAAAATGTTGGAGTTCCATTTTTACATGGCCATTGACCGATGTTTTACTGTCCAAATTACAAGATCAGCTTGGCATCTGGGCTCAGCCATCAGATCCCCATCAATGGAATGGTGCTTATTATGGTTATGGGCAAGGCTATGATGCATATGGTTATGGGGCTGCTCCAGACCCTTCTTTATATTCATACGGTGCATACACGGGATATGGGCGGTATCCTCAACAGGCAAGATATTACAAACACTTAATTTGTCAAATAATCCTTATGTTCAACGCTTCTTTAGAGAATTTTTTTGGCATGTGTTTGATTGGCCTAAAAATTTGATTATTAGTGTTACTTATTATTTATAGGTTTATGAAACACTCGAGAATTGGTGTCCGTCTATGTATTATGGACACTCCATATTTTAAAAATAATCCATGTCAGATATGTATCCATGTATTTGTGTCAAACATGACACACACATATTGTATGAGATATACCTAATTTTTGGTTCTTCGCCATATTGGACACTTTATATCGGTGTCGGATGGGTATGCGTACCCGTGTCAATGTAAATTAGGTGTGCAATACTAGATTCAAACAAAGGAGGACTAAATGATGGAAGAAATTATCTATTGATACTTGGACTCTATATATTATTTTTTGCATCTGTACATTTTAATTTTCTTTAAGATGAGCCCTGTTTCATCCTTTTAAATTTAGATTATGTAAGTCATGAAGGTATAATATACATGAATATAATTCCATTGGTAACCTAACTATTCTCAAGACATTTTCAGGCGGAAGGCTCGCAAGAGATGGTAGCTATGGCAGGTGTTGTCCCATCTGTGGAGCAAAAAGAAGAACTATATGATCCGTTGGGTACACCTAACGTTGGCAAGTCAGTTTTTTTCCCTTTTGTCAGCTTTCATAACTTTATTCAATCAGGTCTACTATTTACTTCATGGTTTGTGTCTAAATCTACACTCATTGTTAACTCCTTATATACCAGGTTAAATTCTGCATATTTGGCCGTCCATGGAAGTGTTATGGTTGGGCGACCTTTGTGGTTGAAAACTTCAGCACTCTATCAACAAGCTTAGCCTACTGATTCTGGTGGTTTTTCTTATTGGCGTGGTTGCTAGGAAATCTTGATCTGGTTTCTCTATTAATTGAGAATTTATTATTTTGATAGAATAAATGCTGCTTTATTACTTGGCTGTCCATGAAAATGCCATGGTGGGGCAACCTTTATTTTAGAAAACACTCTCACTGTCTCACAAGTCACAACAACCTTAACCCGTGTGCAGTTTGTATTCTGGTTAAATCCTTCTGGTGGTCTTTCTTATTTTGAAGGCAACTTTGGTGTCTTTACAAAGAAATCCTGATCTGGTTTGTCTCAAATTATTGTGAACTTCTAATTTTGATAGGTCAAAATGCTGCTTACTTTGAGGTTCCTGGAAGTGCAATGGTGGGGCAACCATTATAGTTGAAAACCTTGACACCCTCACGACAAGCCTAGCCCGTCTGCTTTCTTTATAAGATTGTGTTTCCCTTTACCTAAACTTTTGCGAGTAAGATGAATATACATCTTTATGGAGTTCAAATTATACATCTTCGATGAAGCTTTATGTTTCTTACAATTTGAATAAATGGTGTTAGTTAACTTGCAAAATTCAGGTATACAATATTGAAGAGCAAGACGCTTACCTATATCCTTCTTTAAATGTTAAGTTCATTCCCTCAACAAGAAAATTTAGCAACTATAAACACAATTACGAACAGTACGTCAATTTCCCCCCAAGTTGGTTACCAAATAAGAAAGGTGTTAAGCAAATTATGTTTACACTCTTCTTTAAGTTTTGTTTGACATCGCGTGCATAGCACGTGCATCTTGCTAGTATATATAGTCATTCTCTAAAAAGTAGCTATTTAAGTTAACTTAAAATAAGTACGTAAGTGAAATTTCACCTACAAAATGAATTCAAACCTAATTTCTTGTGGATATGATATGATCAATATTAAGATCATCTCCATAAAATTTCAGCTCATTTAGAAACATCTAACATTGACAAAATAAGATTACAAAAACTCAGCATTTCTAGACCGTTAAATTTCTTTTTAAAGATGACAACAATTTTTATCTATGTTAGAGGTTTCCAAATGAGCTAAAATTTTGGAAAGATAATCATTATGGTAAGTGCTTCATAACCACAAAAAATTAGATTTGAATTCATTTTGTAGGTGAAGTTTTGCGTACGTACTTATTTTAAGTTAACTTAAGTAGCTACTTTTTAGAGAAAGATTATATATATATATATATATATATATATATACGGGAGGGATACGCCTACTCCCAGTTTCGCCCACTCCAGCCCACTCCAAATCGTACCCACTCAAAAACCCGAGATCATCTCGAAATCTAATGGTCGAAATTAAAACAAACTAAAAAAAAACAAAACAAAACCCTTCGCAAAAACTAAATCGAAACCCTTTGCTCCCACTGCACCCACTCCAAATCGAAATTCTCAAACTAAATTTTCAAACAAACCAAATTCTCTCCCTGCGACCTGCGTGAGATATCTTCTGCATTGCTCAAATAGAGTTCAAGTTGTTTCAGGCAAGTAAAAAAAATTTGTTTTTTTTTCTGCATAGCCTGCATTGCTATAGTTTTTGTTGTTATTGTTGTTGTTGTTGTTGGTTTTTTTTTGTGTTTATCCCAATTGATTGGTTAATATAAATTGGGCAAAAAAAATTTGATTTTTTCTGTATAGCCTGTATTGCTCTAGTTTTTGTTGTTTGCTTTGTTCTTGTGTTTATCCCCATTGATTGGTTAGATTTTGGGTGTTGTTGTTTCAAGTACATCAATGTGAGGAGACAATGTCTGTAACCTGCAATGTGAGGATTGTTAGCCCATCTAGTTTTGAAGAATCCATATCTCGCTGGTTTAATAAGAAAAAGAAGTAGAAGTGGTTAGAAGGTTTAATAAGAAAAAGAAGTTGAAGTAGTTTTGAAGAGTCATAACATGTCTGTGCATGAAGAATAGTATGTCATTTAAGATGTTTTGCAGTTCTACCCTACCACTTTGCGACGTTATTAGTTCTAGTGACAGGTTTAGAGGGTTCTACAAGTAAATAGTAGTAACATGCACAGGCAACACAACCATAAATAATAATAGGTTTTATAATCATAGTCACAAAGACTTGATAGATATTAAGACCCTAATAACAGGTTATTCAAAATCTTTGGATTTTAGTGGACGAACATATAGCCAAAGACTGATCATCATGTCTCATGAGATTGCAGACTCTCTCTCTCTCTATAGCTTAATACCAATTACCAATATGGAAAAGCAGTAAAAATAGAAAAAATAAAAGACGTTTGCTAACCATTATTGTCAGAGAGAATTGTGAATTCCATTGAGTTTCCGTCCCTTACTTGAAACAGTATATCTAAAATTTAGTTATTTCAACTACATCACTTAACCATTGTTATCCATGCATTTTTTTTTTATCCATTCAGTAGATTAGTAGTTGCTAGATTTCTTGCTGTCGCAAATTGATTGCATTGGATCATATTCACTGTATCATTGTATTAATTGTAACAATGTTTTGGAGTGGAAAGAAGAAATATTTTAAAGTTATTTCAATTTGGAGGGGTTATGTTTGTTTGTTCTTCGTTTTTGCTGGGTTGCTAGAGACAAACGAAGGGTTTTTTTTGTTTTTTCTTTTATTTCGTTCTTTTCTTTTGTTTTAATTTTGGCCATGAGATCTTGAGATCATCTCACGAGTTAAGTGGATGAGATTGGCATGGGAGTGGGGTGGATGTGGGCGAAATGGGAGTGGGTGTATCCCTCCCCGTCTAGGTATTAGGTGTGAAATTTGTTTGTTTTGTATTTTTTGTGTTATTTTTTGTTTTGATTTAGTATGAAGGTATTGAAAACAATTATAAAGTTACACTGAGGTACTTGATATCCATGCATGTTATCTATATTGAAATGGGATTGTTATGATTACACTATCTATTGTGAATTTGGTTCAGTGTGTGCATTGTCATGACTAAGTTTGTGAATGAAAAATGAGGTTTCCTTGTGTTATATAGTCATTTCCTTTTGCCAAAGACAATCAATCCTATTTTTTGTTTTGAGTTGTTTATTAATTGAATTAGTAGTAGAATATACATATCACGGGGAAACTCAGAAAAGAACTGTTGAATTCATACAAAGAAGGAATTATTGTCATTTTCCGAAGACGACAACTATTTTTTAAATTACCTTGTTACTAATACTTGTTTATTACTATTTTTGTAGTAATAATGACTCCTCGATCAAAGAATATGAAGAATGTAGTGAAAACTATCTACACATGTGCCAAGAAATTGCTTAGTGGTGGTAGTAGTAATTCAGGTCATGTTGACCCGCCTGAGAAAAAAAGAGGAAAGGCCACGTCGGCATCCGCCCATAGAAGGGATCTAGAAGCCACTGATACGAGTAATGTAGCAGGTGTAGGTGATTTAGAGGTAGTAGAAAAAAATAAAAAAAAGAAGGAAGAAAGAAATAAGGGCTCCTATTGTAGATGAGGACGTAGATTAGATTTAAATGAGGATATAGATGAAGATGAGGATGTCGATGTTGTTCTTCCTGGGAATTTAGATGGTGGTGATAGTGAAGAGGAGGATGATGATGGTGATGAGGAAGGGGAAAAGGAAGGGGAAGGGGAAGAGGATGATGCTGATGGTGATGAGGAAGGGGAAGAGGAAGGGGAAGGGGAAGATGAGGATGCTGATGGTGATGGTGATGAGGAAGAGGAAGGGGAAGAGGAGGATGGTGAAGAGTCTGCTGACGACGATGAGGAGGGGGATAAAAAGGATGACAATCTGGAGGAGGTTGAGGACGATTTGGAGGAGGATGACAATGAGGAAGAGGATGATGATGATGAGGAGGAAGCGGTGAAGAAAACAATAGAGGCATCGGTGGTACGTCATATTCAAACTTTTGTGAGAAAATTGAATAAAGACAAGGAGTACCAACTAGGCACATATGGTGGTGGCCCGACTAGAGTGCGAGGACGTGTCAAGGATCAGCTATTGTATGACTATGCTATGCACATTGCTCATGGTGTTTGGGAGGGGCAGGTAATATTAATATTAATTAGTACTTTAAATTTTTTTTACGAAATTAAATCTTCTCCTCATTGACTCTTTGTTGTCTTTATTGTTTTAGGAGCGCGGAGTTTTGAAGTGTGGTCAACACCTAACCAAATTAAATCAATGGAATATGGAGTCATAATTTAAAAACCCTCCTAGATTTGAAAATGAGCTCAAAAGGACGGGTTTGTATGATCTCGTGATGGGAGTATACGAGCATTGATAAGCACCCAAAACTGTAATATTAAACCCCGAGAGACATAGCATTTTGGTCGATTATGTGTTTAATAATCATGTAATAATTATACTTTCGTACTTTTGTAGGATTCCGCAATTAAAATAAATATAGTGATAAAGCATGCATCGAAGTACGGGAATACGGGAATATTTGAAGTTTCCCACTCGATCCCCGTGAAGCCCAACAAAGCCCCGACTAGAGCGAAGTTTCCAAAAGAACAAAACCGGTCGTGAAACGGGTCCACATATAAAAAGCGACAAACTTCCGAAGCTCAAATCGGATAAATCTAGATGCCGGCGTTGGCTAGTGAAGCTGCCATAGCGACGAGGCGGACGAACTCTCTGCAAGGACAAAAATTCGTAAAAGCGCCAAAATCGGTAGCGACCCACTGGACACACTAAGTGGACCCACTCTACGGGCCCGAAGGCATGACGAAAATCAGCATAGGCAGGTGGCAAAGGATGGTTTCAATTTGGTACCACCTGGCAAGAGAGAAGACACGTACCAATTCAAACCAGGTGGTTTGAATTGAAATAAGCTACAAGACGAAACTTAAAAAGCAAAAAGACAAAAATTAAAACAGTTAAAACAAAACTTTGTTTGAACAATTCAATTAGCATAAAGCCAAATCTAAATTAAAACATTCACGGATAGCCTTGATCTCCAAATTTATATATATGAGGGTCAGCCTTCATTATTACCCCTTCAAAGATATTAATGCTTTAGCTTCCGCCCCTAGTTAGATTTTTTCAATTACTTACATTACGCCATTTCCATTCCAAAGAAATTTAAATCTTGTAAGTTATTTTACCCTTAATAACAGTCATTTCTTTTCTAGTTTAATTTCTGTCCTGCATTTATTTACTTAATGTATACAGTAAGTTTTATTATTCTTTCTATGACCATGAGCTAATCCCCTCGGGGGGTTATCTTTGCTTTCGTGTAAAATCGGATTGACTCTTTAATATTCTAGAGTCACTACTTAGGAATTAGGCTTAGATTTGATATCCGGTCCCAAAATGGTCGGCTGTACAAAGTTGGATTTCGATGCTCGGGACAGATCTCTCCGACTCTGCTCCCGAGGCGACTCTCTAATTCGTCCGGTGATGTGAAATCGAGCGCGGAGATGAAATAATATACCAGAGATGAGATATTATTGAAACTCCTTATGCTAGTGAAATGCGACCTAGAGATGTGGGTATGCACTAGGGATCAATACTCGACGTCGTCTCCTAAAACGAGACGAATTAGAGATGTAGTGATGTAATAGTAAACTGTTGAAAAACGATTTTTGCATGAGCATGATTAACTCTCTCCCTGTTTCTCCACCTTTATTTACCTACAAAAAAATCACCGTAGTAATTTACATTAATTGCATTACCGTAAAATTTATTAAACCAATTAAAAAAAACCTAAAAATCCTACTCACCAAAAGTTGTAATTCCAGTTGTGAACCTATCCGAGCCTTAAGGTTTGGACGATCCCTTACTCGACTTATCCTACCAAACCCACGTGAGTAAGGTAACTTGACTAAAACGTACGACTATACAGACGTTGAAATTTGGACTTTGGACTTGGGTCTTTGGACTTCGGACTTTGGACTGTGGACCTCGGACTTTGGACTGCGGACCTCGGACTTAAGAAAATAAGTAACTGAAAACCAAAACGTGTATAAATGCGTGTTTATCAAATGGCGCCGCTGCACGCCGAAGGACTCTGGACTTAACGTAATAACTGGAATACATCCATAAAAACCCCCTTCCTTACCTCCTCATCTTTTTAATTTTCATTTCTGTTACAATACTAACGAGTTACGGAACAGTTTACCTTAATTTTTTCTACTAACAAATATCTGTAAACCAAGTTTTGTTTATTTTCATTAGCACAGTCTAAGTACTCCGTAGGAATTTGAAGTACTAAACAGACAAAAGAGTCTCGGACGAGACTGAATTAGTAACCGCCGAGACTAACACGGAGTATCAACACTCCGGTTTTCAGGTCTGAGCCACTTTCCTTTTCGATTACTCTTTTTGGCTTTCTCGGTCCTGTTTTTTCTAGTAAGCGTAAGCTCGGGGAGTTAGTCGATCGCTATCTAGGAATCGCGGGGCCGCCGGGTTTCAAACTCTTAAACTCCTCAAACTTTGTCGAGGATATTATTTGCTATAACCTGTTTTACCTCGTATATTTGTATGTTGGCATGAGGACTCCTTGCATGTAAAGGTGGTTCGTCATTACATGTTAACACAATATGATTCAAATATATTTGGATATATGTGTAGCGTCAAACCATCTGCTTAGAATATTTTTGTATGTGTATGTTACATCAATTCAATGCATTACCGCGGTATTCAATTGCATGAGTTCGTTCTCGACATTCCCCTAGCTCACGTATAACTTACACATAGTTGCACGTATAGGTAATATAGATTTGCATGGGTAGACTTTCTGCGTAAACTAGTATATGTTAGTTAGTTTCTATTTTGGCATCTATCATTTTAATTGCATATTTCGTAATCACGTCTCCATAATACATTAATTACGTAAACAAAAAAAAAAAAAAAAAAAAAATCATAGTAATTAAAAATTTCATCTAAATCATCTTAATAACACCCCGCATAATACACCATCATAAATCATCATCCTATTCCATCGATTGCCTAGGAAAGTTGAAAAAATTGAGGTTGCCCTAATTAAGGAACGTGCTAGCACGAACAACCTCCCTCAATTCTCTCGGTGACTGGGCTCTTTGGAATATTCACCGCGTTATCCTAGCTTCCCTGCTTTCGAGTTAGCAATGCACCATTTCGAAGAAGGCGTGCTTCAACTCCCTCCTTCCTAAATTCTAAACCTCCAGTCATTATTTGTTCCTTATGAGCCTTAAATTAAAATTTATATTTGTATGAGACTACGGTCTGGTAAACATAAGGAATTAGAACTTACATATCATCGTCGAAAATACAAGAAACAACTGTTTATGTTATCTCCTAGACATAGTCCCTCCTCCGTAAATCAACCTCGTCAAACATCTCCGTTGCTATTATCTCCTTTAACTATGGCTGAAGAAAATCTCACAGTCGAAAAACCCCTTTCGGATTTCTATACTACCTTACAGGAAGGACCTGCTTCCTGCATTAAACTCGATGCAATTGTAGGTGATTTTAAGTATTCAAATAAATACTTTTCGGTTTGTTACCTGTTTACCATGGTTTAGACCATGAAAAACCGTACAATCATCTTCGTCGGATGCAACAAGTAGGCACCACTTTCCGCCATTCGACCGTTACCAACGAACAAGTCTTGCTTAGGTTGTTTCCCTTCACCTTAGCTGATAAAGCTTCAGTTTGGCTCGCCGGACAAGCGCTGCAATCCATTGACACATGAGCCAAACTTGTTCAAGCATTCATGATAAAGTTTTATACTCAGAAGAAAACTACAGAAATGCTTCAAAAATTCAATTCTTTTCGCCCGGCACCCCAAGAATCCTTTTCGGAGCATGGAGCGGATTCTTGATCTACTTCTCGAATGTCCCCATCATCAACTTCGACACACTGTATTAGTCCGTTCATTCTTTAATGGTCTCTCGACCATCAAAAGGAAACATTAGATATCATGAACGGCGGTTGTTTTATGGACAAAATTTCTTGAAGCATACACTTTTCTTGAAAGCGGGCTTCACGAAGCACCCGTTGGGGAAACACTGATTCTTCTAGATCTTCTAAAGACACTCCTACCAAAGTTACGTCTATGTTCGAGGTCAAACCCGATCCGGAATTAAAAACTCTAATCGAGTCCCTAAACAAAAAGATCGATGCTCTTTTGGTACAAGTAAATGAATAAAAACCCAAACAGGTCATGGCTGCCAACGCTTCCTCATGCCCTCTTTGCTTAAGTCCTGAGCACGCCGATTCTTATTGTCCTTTGGTATGTGAGTGTCCTCCCCAACCTTCTGAAGAGGCTTGTGCTTTCAACATCCCTAATGCACCTTGGTGACAACATCCGAACTTAGCTTGGGCACCCCCTGTCCAACAACAAGCTCCTCCAGGTTGCAACAACATTCCTGTACGACCACCCGCGAACTACAATTCCTATCATCAAGGAAATCCTCCACAATTCCAGCAAGGGCAAGGTAATTTTCCCAACAACACAAATATGGGGTACCAAAACAACCGCAACCTTGTTCCCGCTAATCAAGGATATGGCTACCAAAATCAACCCGTGAATAATAACCGTGAACTAGTTCCTACTACTCCTTTGGTACAATCCACAGCCGATAAAACGGTTGAAACTTTCCTTGAATCAACATAATCAAATCCTAGCTTCTATCCAACAGTCTCTTCAGCTGTTAGCTCAGGATAAAAGTCAAAAGGGCGTGTTCCCTGGGAAAGCAGTTCCAAACCCTAAGCCTACAAACACTGCCTTTGAACTAAACAATGCACCAGGATCTAGTAATCCAAGCCAGGGTGAGGTAAATGCCATTACCACTCTTCGTTCTGGCTGAACCATCGACAATAATATACGTATGCCAGACGAGGAATCGACAGAAGCCACGACTGACGTCCCTAAAACTCCTACCTCGCAACCTATAACGAACGAAGTTGTGCCTTCCAATTCTACACCCACGTCCCAAGGGAAAGACGCCATTGATCCTTATGCACGATTCCGCCCAAAAGCTCCGTTCCCTGCCCGGTTGGTAAAGAACAAACATGACGAACATTTTGATGAGATCCGTGAAACCTTCAAAAATTTGACCATAAACTTACCTTTCCTAGATGCGCTAAAGCATTTGCCCAAGCATGCCAAGTTTTGAAGGACATGTGCACCACCAAACGGCGTCTGAATGTACCTCAACAAGCATTCCTCAGCGGCGGTTTCCCTCGATTACCACTACCAATGGTGTGGTAAAGTACAAGGACCTAGGTTAACCAAACATACCATGCATGCGTTGGGCGACAAGTATACCGCTTGCGCGACTTTTCCGACCTAGGTGCGGTGTTAACCTACTTCCTACTACTTATTTAAGCGGTTAGGTCTTCATGAATTAAAACCTACCAATATGACCCTGCAACTCGCGGATCGCTCCATCAAGTACCCAAAAGGCATAGTAGAAAACGTTATAGTAAAGGTCCAAGATTTTTACTACCCAGTGGATTTTGTCATTTTAGATATTGAGGTGGCTTGTGACTCCATTCTTATCATCTTGGGACGTCCTTTTCTCGCAACTGCCAACGCTCTCATAAATTGTCAAGACGGTTCAATGACATTGTCTTTCGGGAACCTTTCTGTCGAACTCAACGTGTTCAAATTAATGAAACAGTTTCCCGATCCTATAATGGAAGGCGAGATTAGCTTGGTTGATAGTCTGGAACATGATTATTTCACAAACTTTTTTCCCCCAGACGAGATACACCAATTTCTTTCTTTTGATAATCACGGAGTTTGACGATGACTTCGTTACATAAAGGATGTCCATGCATTATTAGAGTCGATTACCACTATTTGACCCTAATCTTTGCATTGCAAACTAATTCCGAAGAACCGATTAAGCTCTTTTCCATTGAAGAGATGATCCCTTACAAATCCTTGATCCCCAATCCTCCAACTCTGGATTTAAAACCTCTACCCTCTGAGTTGAAATACGTGCATCTCGATCTCGATGGTAGTCACCCTATAATAATTTCTGCTCACTTGACTACGAAGCCCGAGAGGCACGTTTGATTCATGTCATTCGTGAACACCGCTCCGCTATCGGATGGTCATTAGATGATATCAAGGGAATAAACCCTAACATATGCACGCATCGCATACATCTTGATGACGGCACAAAGACATCGTGAGAACCACAACGCCGCCCCAATCCATGAAGGAAGTGGTGTGAGAGAGGAAGTTTTACGTTTACTTGATCGCGGGTATCATATACCCTATCTCGATAGTGATTGGGTTAGTCCTGTCCACATTGTTCCCAAAAGTCCGGCATTCAAGTTGTGCAAAATGAAAATGGTGAGTGCATCTCCACTTTCGCATTCCTTTGAAATGGAGAATTTGCATTGACTATCGCAAAACTTAATGCGGAACCCGTAAAGATCACTTCCCTCCCCATTCATTGACCCGGATGCTAGAACGTTTAGCCAGCCATGCTTACTACTGTTTTCTTGATGGCTATTCCGGATACTTCCAAATTGTCATCGATCCCGCCGATCAAGAAAAGACAACTTTCACATGTCCCTTTGGAACCTTTGCATACAGACGAATGCCTTTTGGTCTTTGTAATGCCCCAAGCACTTTCCAATGCTGCATGCTTCACATTTTTAGTGATATGGTGGAACGTTATATGGAAGTCTTCATGGACGACTTTTCCATTTACGGAAATTCCTTTGACGATTGTTTATCCAACCTTTCTAAAGTATTAACGCGTTGCGAAGAGAAAAATCTGGTACTAAATTGGGAGAAGTGTCATTTCATGGTTACCAAAGGACTTGTTCTAGGTCATATTGTTTCAAAAGACGGGATAGAGGTTGATAAAGCTAAAATTGTTAAAAATTCTTAGCTACCTTTCCCACGTCTGGTTAAGGATATCCGTGCCTTTTTAGGCCTCATTGGTTTTACTGGAGATTCATTCAGGATTTTTCTAAAGTTGCTCGACCCTTAACCAATCTCCTGCTTAAGGATGCAATATTCGACTTCAATTTCAATTGCAAACGAGCTTTTGATACTCTAAAAACCGCTCTGACTATTGCTCCTATCATTCAACCCTGATTGGTCTCAACCATTCGAACTGATGTGTGACGCTAGCGACTTTGCTATTGGTGCCGTGCTAGGCCAACGACGGGACGACAAACCCATTGTCATTTACTACGCTAGTAAAACTCTTAACGACGCTCAACGTAATTATACCACAACTGAGAAAGAGTTCCTAGCTATTGTCTATGTTTTGGATAAGTTTCGCCCCTACCTAGTTGGAACATCGACCATCGTATATACTGACCATGCCGCAATTCGGTACTTACTCGCGAAAAGGGCCTTAAAACAACGATTGTTCCACTGGATCCTTCTCTTACAAGAATTCACCACGGAAATCAAAGACAAAGAAAGGAACCGAAAATTTAAAGAGCCGACCATTTATCAAGGCTGGTTGGTGACATCGATAGTGATTCTGAAAGCTATCGGTGATTCCTTCCTTCATCGAATACTTGTACTCTATTTCCTCATCTCCATGGTGCGGATATCGTTAACTACCTGGTTTCTTGAGGAAGTCCCTCCTTTTGGTCACGTCCCGATCATAAAAGTTCTTATCCACTTGTAAAATATTATTTCGGGATGAACCCTACCTCTTCAAGTATTGTTCGACCAACTCATTCGTCATTTGCATTCCGGTACGGGAACACATCGACGTATTATCCTTTGCATGATGAACAATCTTGCGGAGGTCATTTCAGATGGGAAGAAAAACTGCGGCCAAGGTGTTACAATATGGTTTTACTAGCCTACCCTTTTTTCGCGATGCACACAAACATTACATAGCTTGCATTCGTTGTCGGCACCTAGGTCGAATTACCAAAGCGAAATATGATGCCCCTAAATCCTATCTTGATTGTGGAAATTTTTATGTTTGGGGCATTAATTTTATGGGACCCTTCCCTATTTCTCAAGGTTTTCTATACATTTTAGTCATTTGTAGACTATCGTCCAAATGGATTGAGGCACTTTCGCATGTCGCTCAAATGACCATAAGATCTGTCGTGAAATTTGTAAAAAAAACATTTTCTCTCGTTTTGGTGTTCCCAAAGCTATCATCGATGATGGGGGTACACATTTTTGTAACAAAATTTTTGGGTTTTTAATGAAGAAATATGGAGTTACTCACAAGGTTGCTACTCCATACCACCGACAAACGAGTGGCCAAGTGAGAGTCTCCAACAGAGAGATAAAGTCTATCTTGGAGAAAACTGTCAACCCATCAAGAAAGGATCGGTCTCTCCGCTTTATCGGATGCCTTGTGGCTCAGGCATACCGAATGGCATTTAAGACACCTATAGGGATGTCTCCTTACCGCATTGTTTTGGAAAATCTTGTCATCGCGCGGTTGAACTTGAGCATCGTGCCCTTTGGGCCATCAAAAGCCTTAATTAATTATCAATATCATCAAGGCAGGTAGAAGCGAAAACTGCAATTAAATGAGCTGGAGGAGATTGAAGTGATGCTTATAATCTCTCAAAATCCTACAAAGCTAATATGAAAAGAGTGCCGACAAGCACATTTTGCGTAAGGATTTCAAAATTGGCCAAAAAGTTTTTCTGTACAACTCCAGATTACACATCTTTCCTGGTAAATTGAAAACATGATGGTCTGGTCCTTTCATTGTGTCAGCTGTGAAACATTATGGGGCAATCTCTTTGCTTAATCCAAAAGATAACAGATGAATTTCAAGTCAATGGACAACGCCTAAAACATTACCCACAATTACGCCACCGGATGTTGAACGGACTCTTCTTCGTAATCCAAGATTATACCGACTAGATGTTTTAGTTTGGCGTGCTTAATCTTGTTTCTATAGAGGGTGCGCCATTTTGGTAGCTGAGCCATCTTCTATCTTATTATCTCCAAAGTTCTTTGAAGTGTGTGGTTGCAAGCGCCGGAACCTTAGTCCACGAAAACTCTTTTTCAGAACTGAGTATAAATGTCTTCTGCAACACGAGCAAACGTACTTTTTGGTAAACAATGGGTACCTAAAATTTCACCTCCTTCCTTCTCTTCCCTTTTCTACTCTCTACCTCGCGAACTTCAGCTAATCATTTGGTGTAAGTCTCACTCATCCCGAATAGGGAATGGTCGTAGTTCTTTTGCTTTCAAATAAAAGGCGTGCGTGTGAAGGATGGGCTGGTGTATGCATTGCCAAACACCCTTCTGTCTAGGCCCTGACTTCCTATCCGATACTAGCCAGTTTAAGGTATACTTTTGTCTGACACCAGCTGCACATGATAATCTTCGTCGCCGCGCCGTTTCTCCCACAGGGTGGGATTCATCTTGAGAATCTGACGTTAAAAGACTCGATTCGTCTTGAGAATCTGACGTTAAAAGACTCGACTCGTCTTGAGGATCCGACGTTAAAAGACTCACTTTGTAGATATGTTTATATTGTTGCCTTTTCCCTCTGCATTAAGTTTTGCACATGAGATTCGTATCCAACCTCGGATGTCGCATACTTGGAACATAAACGGGCAATGGATTCCACCAGACCAACCCTAGAATTGGTTACTTTGAGTTCCCTTGGGGCGGTTTGAGGATAGCCGTATGTAATAAGGGCAATTTTATTAGACCGTAGCGCGCACGGTCCAGGATGGTACCGTCCTGCCCCTAACCCCATAATACATAGAGGTGAAGCCCGCGATCGGCTGGATTGGGTTTGCTCCAGAGCCGACATGACAGTTGCCTATGATTATAGATGGTGACTCTCCTGGACATCCAGTGTTTTTCACGTATATATCCCTTGTATATAAATAAAACCTTTGTTTATAAATAAAACACTCTCCTTCTTTAAAAAAAAAAAAAAAAAAAACCTTGTGACCTTCAAGAATGACTCATACTATTGGATAACATTTTTCGTGCCGATTGTTTCAGTATCTCATTCGTCCAATTCGGAGTCCAAACGAGTCGTGGGTAAGCATTTAGATTTTTTAGGTTTAAATCGGGCTTAGGCTTGATTTGGGCTTCGGGAAAAATTTTGGCCCAACCAAAATATCGATTTCTCGGTCCATTTAAACCCAAAAAAACCGATAACACACGTCACATTTACATCTCTTCTTCCAAAAAAACTGGATCTTGCCCCCTCTCGATTTAGTCTCGCACGAGACAGGCCCACACTAAAACCCGGGTCTCGCGAGACCCTCATCTCTCCCACCAAGTTTTCCTTTCGTCAGAACATCCCATTTCTTCCCCTCATCAATAATCAATAGCCATCCTCTCTCTAAGACCAGCAATGGCCGGAAACAGGCCGGATTTGTGTGGAAAGAAATTTTGGAAATTTGTTTGAAAACGGGATGTTTGCTCCATTCTTTGATCCGCGAAATTCACTCTAGAGGATGGGAGAGTTTGTTATATGCCAATGGAGGGCTTTATTCCAAGGATTTGGTGATGAAATTCTACGACAATGGGAGCTTTAATGGCGACCATTTTTTGGGTCACCGTCGAGGGTGTCGCCACGAAGTCACACCTGTTGCTCTCTCCGATCACGGGCATTCCTCGATCGACCACGCGTCTTGACTTCGGCAGCAGTCCGTGTACCCGCGGACTTACGACCTAATGCTCGACACGCTAATCGAGGGAGAGTACAACATCAACGGGAAATGCGCGTATCAGCGCTCGGTGCGACGGAACCAGCTGGCTGTGACTCAATGGATGGGACTGAACGTCATTGGCACCTCGAAGCCTTCGGACATCAACAAGACCTTCCTCCACCTTCTCTGGATCCTCCAGGAGCGAAAGGGTAACTTCTGCATCGTTACCTTTCTTTTTGATATTATCACACATGCTACTCTTAGGTCAGCCCCTCTTGCCGTTCTAGTAACGCAAGTTATGATTAATCTGGGTTTTTTGTCCGCCACCCTACTACTCCCTATACCACAATATGAGAATATGCTTGTCTTCAAGAAATGCATACAGGACCCTTGGGAACCCACAGCACCTAGGGCTGCCGAGCACGCTAGAGTAGGATCCAGAGTCCTTGATTAGCGCCATGTTGTGTTTCCATACCGTTGTACGTTCTTACATCTTATTGTGATCGTATATCTACATTTTCCTTGTCCTTCTACTTACGATTTTCTAGTTAAAAAAAAAAAAAAAAGGGTGGCACTCCTTGTCACATGCCCCATTCTTCTTATCCACACTACATCCACTTTTGCGCATATCTTAGAAGATACACATGGTCTAACTACCCTGTGACACCTCGAAACATATCTTTTACAGTTTCAGATGGCCGGGTGCCTATTTATAACAAGGATAGAAACCTCAAAAATTTAACTTCCCTTTTTCCAAAATAATTTTTTCTTTTCCACCACTCCATCTTTAATGGCCCTCACTCGAAGTTTCGTGCCCGAGCAAAATTTTATAGAAAATTTCCAAAATGGTCTTTTTCATCCTTTTTTTTACACTGAAATATTACGTCGAGGATGGTACCCTCTTTTACACCATAAGCAAGCATTTTATTCCGAGAATTGGTCTTGTTATTTTATAAAAGCGGTTATTTCCAAAGCGGACAATTCTTTTTGTCCGTGCTAACGGATCTGCGAACATGAATTGACTATGGAAATCATCTCTAAGGTACTTCAAATTCCTATTACAAACCAAGGAGTACACCTTCGATTCACCTTTCGATAATATCCGACATCCGATGTTTGCAACTATCCTTCACGGCGAATACAACCGAAAAACCGTATTGTTTATCGCTGATCTTTACAAAAGAACCAATTATCTGTGATCCAATGGGTAGCTCATAATGTCCTAGGCACGTCTAAGACTTCCAAAATAACCAAACCCTCCTCCATTTACTCGGGTCTTGCGGAGTAACCTGCAATGATTTTTGCATTATTAAATTTCTCTCGGAATCGCGATCGCGTGCGGAAAAAGGCAGACTCCTTTACCAACCATTGTGACACTTATCATGATACATTGGGGTTTTCTAGTACTTCTCCTCATACACCTCTTGAACAGCTAACATTCTTACCATTCACTTTCGGTATGTAGGAACGGATTCGGAACCCCGACGTTGCAAAGAACCATGTCGGTCGCGAGGAACCAACGAAGATTGTTCCACCGACAATATCTTTACTGAAAATGCATTATGCAACGTATTTAATCCCATGGAAGGGCTTCGCTTAATTCAACAAGGACTGATGACATTATTCAAGCGTCGAACGTTATTATCACCACCTTCTTGAATTTCGGGACTGCGGACAATAAACGAAGAGGAACAAGCACGCAATTCTTGCACAACCACAACCAATTCTTGGCAAATCACACTCTCATAATGGAGAACCACACCGAGATTTACCGACATTTAAAACAAAATGTTGCAACAGTACATTTACGCGGATTGACGGCATAGAAAATCTTATAAACGGATCCTTCCCACAAAAGGATCCTCGCCCGTTACTTGGGCCAATGAAACCATTTAAATTTTGAAATTTTATATTATTTATCATTTTCTTTTAATTTTTAATTTCGTATGGTAATTTGTTTTACTTAATTATTCTCATCATACTCTAATATTTGTTTATCCTTGTCTAAACAGGTCACATTTTTTTTTCACAATGGAAGCTCCAAAGATGATTCGAACAATCTTTCCATTCATTCTTTGAATTCTCCGGCATATGGACATCTTTTCGTGAGACTACATCACTCAAGTTGGTTGGAACTCTCTCATTCTACACCCGAGCGACATACTCCCCTGTGTTTGGCAACTTATTTTATGATCACATGGAAGATCTACCAGCTGTCCAGGGTTTCCCTTTGAATGGTTTTACACTACATATTGGTAACACCCGACGCGCTTTTTATGAGCCAACAGTGGCTATGGCTCTAGACCTTCCTCCTCTTCAGCCAGATCTCCCTATTCAATACATGATAGAGAATGACCTTAATGACTATTCTAGAGAAGATTTTGGTGCCCGGTATGGCGATGGCCTTGCCCACGTCAAAGAACGTGTCGAAGCTGGCCGATGGCCGGACTTCACTATTCCGCTAGCCAGTATGACCATGAATGTTGGAACTGCCATGTTATTTATTCTTCTGAACATCATGGGGGATTGGCATTTTTCCACTGCATCAAACTCAGCGTGTAAGACATTACATGCATTGGCCCAGCAACATACTACCTTCGACATTACAGAACTAGTAATTGAGAATCTTAAGAAGGCTCGGTCTTTTCGGTAACACTATATCACCCTGCCAGTTACATCATGCAAGATAGTGAGGGCGTACTTCCCTGAGTTTGCGGCCACCTTTCAGGACTGGGTAAAGGTCGACTTTATGTGTCCAACAAACAAGATAATTCGTTCTTTGCGATTTCGGACATGGACACGCCCTGCAAGGTATCTTAAGAAAGTTCGTTCTTTCCCTAATGATGATAAAATCATAGTTCATCTAGACAATGCAAAGAAGAGGAAGTGGAGTGAAGTGTGGAAAGCTATGATAGATTGGCGGGATGCAAAGGAATGACATTTCTACAGGGACGAGGCAAGGAGGGACTATCCCCCAGTTCAAGGTTGGGAAATGTGAGTTGATGCATGTACATATTTGTTTTACGTTTTGATGTGAAATAAATAAATAACCTAACATTGTGCTACTCTAACAGTGTGCTTCTACTTTTATGATGTATAATATATAGTGTGTTACAATAAATTTCTGTGGGAGATGTCAGCTATATTTTTGCTCAAAGCCTCTCAGGTATACTCTTTCTTCCTCTTAACACTTTGAGGACACAGTGTCTAACTGTTTGGGAGTGGTGAGAACCTTTTGCAAAAATTAGGCATGCATAGTTGTATATAGTTTACTTAATGTCTAAATAAACGTATTTAGTGACAAATTCTCGTTTCTCTTTCTATGATGAAAAATATTTAGAAATCTCACCCTAGCATCAAAATTAGGACTTGTTCTTAGAAACTTAATTTAATACGTATGCAATAGTTTTTACATCTTTTCATGAGCATTCATGCACTGACTATCATTAAATGTACACAGCAGTAAGTTTCTAGGACCCACGGTTAGACAACTTAGTTTCCATATCCTGTAAGAATCTAACCAAAAGCCTAAAAATGTATGATATATGAGTAATGACACAGAGGAGTAGTTCTTCCGAATAGAGAAGTTCACACGTCTACTTACTTGATCACTACCCAAATCCTAGGCGAGAATTTAGGCCTTCTTTGGATCGATATAGCCAAAAAATTCACACCTGTAAAAAATATTTACCGCTAGTCGCCCAATGAACCTTTCATTAATCCTTTCTACTTCACCAAAAAAAATCATTACCCATCTAGTAACCACAAATAAATAAGCCTACCTAGATGATGAGTATGAGAAATAGGATGAAGTACAGAAAAATGAAGAGAAAAAACCTTGTCACAAATCAAAATCAGTTACTGTTTTAAGAAAAAAAAAAAAAATATATATATATATATATATATATATATATATGTTTCTAAATATCAAAAGAAATGTCAAGGTTAGAATTCCCAAAAAAAAAAAAAAAAAAAAAAAAAAATCAAATCAAAAGGGAATACAAAAGCTTGAAAAATCCAAGTATGGAAACCCATATTAGAAGCAGGAAAGAAATAAGGATTCTCTAGTATAAATATCTCGAAGACCTTATTCTCTCATACTTATCATTTTTGAATTTTCCATTCCATTTTCTTCTACACTACCACCTAAGCCCCATAACACCTAATAAAGACCTCTAGCTCAATTAGGAGTAGGATAGTGTGATAATAAGTAGTAGTTGTGACTTCTCGACCTCGGCTCCTCTGACTGTCATTGAGTATGTGAGGAAACGTGTGCCCTCTGCACACTGGAGATAACAAAACTTAAGTGGAAAAATAAGAGAGAAATCGTGTTTCGACACATATCTGTGAGAACCTACTTAAGGACGATATCCAAAGGATCCAGAAACGGCCCTACTCGTACATTTCATTATTAGATTACTGCATGCATGCTCATACGTAGATGTTTCAATTATTGTATGTATATTAACTTGAATTTCGAAAGAATAAAATCCTTGTTTCCCCTGCTAGTGAGATGTCTAGATACCTGAGATTAATTAAAGAAACAAGCCTTTGTTACTAAGTCGTTGTAGTATAAATGAAGTTTGTGAGTATCTTCTCTGGAAAACTCTCACGAGGCTATAACTCGTCCACTAGGGAATTCCTAGTGGTTTAAGGCCTTGTTGCATACGGTCAATGCAACCGCACTCTGCAAAATGAGATTTAGCTTAGGACAACACATTTTTGACCACTTATCGTTTTAATGTCTCTTCTTTGCTTGAGGACAAGCAAAGTGCTGTTTGGGGGTGGTGTGATAAGCACCCAAAAATGTAATATTAAACCCCGAGAGACATAACATTTTGGTCGATTATGTGTTTAATAATCATGTAATAATTATATTTTCGTACTTTTGCAGGATTCCGCAATTAAAATAAATATAGTGATAAAACATGCATCGAAGTACAGGAATACGGGAATATTTGAAGTTTCCCACTCAATCCCCGTGAAGCCCAACAAAGCCCGACTAGAGTCGAAGTTTCCAAAAGAACAAAATCGGTCGCGAGCGGGTCCACATATAAAGAAGCAAAAAAATCTCCGAAGCTCAAATCGGATAAATCTAGATGCCGACGTTGGCTAGTGAAGCTGCCATAGCGACCCGGCGGCGAACTTAACTCAAAAGCAGGACAAAAAGTCGTAAAAACGCCAAAATCGGGCGCATGACCAGCGGACACACTAAGTGGACCCACTCTGCTTGGCCCGAGAAGGCATGACGAAGTCAAAGATAGGCAAGTGGCAAAGGATGGTTTCAATTTGGTACCACCTGCAAGAGAAAAGATACGTACCAATTCAAACCAGGTGGTTTGAATTGAAATAAGCTACAAGACGAAACTTAAAAAGCAAAAAGACAAAAATTAAAACAGTTAAAACAAAACTTTGTTTCGAACCATTCAATTAGCATAAAGCCAAATCTAAATTAAAACATTCACGGATAGCCTTCAGTCTCCAGCCTATATATATGAGGGGGTCGCCTTCATTATTACCCCTTCAGCATATTAATGCTTTAGCTTCCGCCTAGTTAGATTTTTTTCAGTACTTACATTCTGCCATTTCCATTCCAGCAGCTTAAATACTATAAGTTATTTTACCCTTAATAACAGTCATTTCTTTTCTAGTTTAATTTCTGTCCTGCATTTATTTACTTAATGTATACAGTAAGTTTTATTATTCCTTCTATGACCATGAGCTAATCCCCTCGGTTTATCTTTGCTTCGTGTAAAATCGGATTTGACTCTTTAATATTCTAGAGTCACTACTTAGGAATTAGGCTTAGATTTGATATCCGGTCCCAAAATGGTCGAGGCTGTACAAAGTTGGATTTGTTGATGCTCGGAGACGATCTGTACGACCAAAATGTCTCGTGGCGACTTCTGCGTGTCGAGACAAACTCTCCAATTCGTCCAACTGATGTGAAATCGAGCCAGGAGTTGAAATAATATACTAGAGATGAGATATTATTGAAACTCCTAATGCTAGTGAAATGCGACCTAGAGATGTGGGCATGCACTAGGGATCAATACTTTCGGCGTCGTCTCCAAAACGGAGGCAATTAGAGATGTAGTGATGTAATAGTAAACTGTTGAAAAACGATTTTTGCATGAGCATGATTAACTCTCTCCCTGTTTCTCCACCTTTATTTACCTACAAAAAAATCACCGTAGTAATTTACATTAATTGCATTACCGTAAAATTTATTAAACCAATTAAAAAAACCTAAAAATCCTACTCACCAAAAGTTGTAATTCCAGTTGTGAACCTATCCGAGCCCTAAGGTTTGGACGATCCCTTACTCGACCTATCCTACCAAACCCACGTGAGTAAGGTAACTTGACTAAAAACGCATCGATTATATCTGGACGTTGGAATTTGGACTTTGGACTTGGGTCTTTGGACTGTGGACCTCGGACTTAAGAAAATAAGTAACTGAAAACCAAAACGTGTATAAATGCGTGTTTATCAAGCATCAGGATTTAGTGTTGGTCTCTACGTTTGTGGAAAGGTGGCATCTGGAGACCAACACATTTCATATGCCATTTGGGGAGATGACTATCACTTTGGATGATGTCTCCCAACTCCTAGGAGTCTCGATAAAAGGAAGAGCCATGCAAGGGAACATTGATATAAAGTTGGAACAGACTTAGAATATTCTTAACTGCACTCATAATATATCGTTAGGAGCGATTAAGGAGGAGTTGGAAGCCAGCCACTTCATATCAAAAGTAAGGTTACAATTCCTGAAGCATCACATGGCTAGGAAGGTGCATGATAGTGCGATTAAAGTAAAAGGGGGTGTGAAGCAGGCGTCGACTTTGGTAGAGGTACATCGTGCTGTCAGAGGTTATTTGTTATTCATTTTTGGATGTACTATCTTCCCCGACAAGTCTAGGACTGCAGTGTCTGTTTGTTACTTGAGGTTGTTGTTGAAGTTTAACTAGATCAAAAACTATGCATGGGGTGTAGCAATACTTGCATACTTGTACCGTGGTCTTGGGGCTGCCACAGGTGGCAAAGTCAAAGGCATTTCACATATAGGTAAAATATTTAGTATTTTCGTTTATATGTTAACCCTTTATCTTATTAGTATTTTAATTGTGTGTGTATTTTCTCATCTAGGTATAGATCTACAAGTACTCCCCGTGTTTCAGGCCAATCCCAAACCTGGAGTATGAGTTGGCCCAGCCTCGATGTCGTAGACACTCAATTGCCGCTCCGCACCATCCTAACATACAAAACATGCATTGCAGTGTTTTCAAAAATTTCTTGATGAGACAACTTGCTTGATGGTAAGTATATGGGCTTGTTTAATATTTTATTGATTAATTGATGGTTGGAGTATGTGATTACTGATTTATTCAACTTCTCATATGACAGGTTGAATGGTGGCCCTACAACAATATTAGAGCTTTACGCCCGGTGGATGATATTGTTTATTTCAAAGGCTTTATATGCTTTTTTGGTGTCGTGGAGCTTTATGCTGTTTGTAGGGCGGTCCGTTAGTTGGGTCACCTGCAGTTTATACCCGCCAATCCTCCACAACCAAATGTCACGACGAGAACTACCAACAAACGCAGGTACGAGGTCAAATGGAATCTTGCTTCGACATATTGGACCACATGGGAGAATCACATGATCCAACCCCAAATCGAGGACCCTCGGCAAGTTATCCATGGGAGTGTGAGTTTGGCTACATGGAATGGTATGAAATGAATACTCACATTTGAATGATAAATCCTCAACTTCCTATTCATTTCTCCCTGCAGACATTTCCTAGTTCCCTAGGAACTCGACTGGTGAGTTTTATGCTTTTAGAATTGTAGTTCCGCTATTTTAAAACTGTAAATGCTAAATTGGGTTTGTATTTCTTTTTACAGAGCAACGTTCTCGACGAAACTACTCTCATGCTTGAGAAAGGTCTACAATTGGGTGGGCCTGAGATTCCCAAGGAAGCAAGGAGATCGTTCCACGAAGCGGAAAACTTGACCCAGTGCAAGTTTATTGGTGGGCGTTACCATCGTGATCGTGTCTAAAGTTGGATTAAGGTTTAAAGTTGGATTAGGGTTTGGTTGGATTAGGGTTTGAAGTTGGAATTTGAAGTTTGAAGTTATTTTATATGAATTTCAAATTTGAAGTGATGTATATGAATTTGAATATGAAAATGTGCGTTTGAATTTGAAATTGAATTTGAATATGAATTTGAACTTGAATTTGAGTTTGAGTTGGAATATGATTTGATGTATATGAATATGATTTGATTTTGAACGTGAATTTGAGTTTAAATTTGAATATGATTGTATGTATATGAATATGAAGTTGAAGTTATGTGCGTATATGAATTTGGTTTGGATATGAAATGAACTAAATCAAATAGTAAACTTTGATTTTGGTCCAAATGACCCACCCAGGTCATACATCACCATAGAAAACGATCCCCACATATCGTTCACATACGAAACTGGCCTTAACAACCTCTTCAGATCGTTGGTCTATAGAGCCAAACGATCTGATGGGGTCATTTAGGTCATACTTGAAGCGGTCTGAAGAGGTCGTTTAGAGTGACTCTGAGCGGTCTGCCAAGATTGTTTAGAGTGATTCTGAGCGGTCTGCCAAGATCGTTTAGTAAATTCAAATTTAACGTCAAATTCGAATTCAACGTCAAATCCAAATCCAAATGTCAAATTCAAATTCAACGTCAAATTCAAATTCAAATTCATATTCAAATGTTAACGTCAAATTCGTATTCAAATGTCAAATTCAAATTCAAATTCAACGTCAAATTCATAATGAAACCCTAATCTATACACAAAACCCGAATCCCTAACCAAACCCAATTCCTCATATAGAAAACCATGAAGCCAATGCCCACACCAATGGAATTTCCTATAGAACTTAGAGATCAAAACATGCATAAATCAACATTAGATAACATTACACAATAAAATACGTACAAGCACTAATTACAAAACACATCAGAAGATGTCTTACTTACATAAACAAACAACATTAGACATCTCTTACATGAATAGACAAAATAGAGATCTCTTACATGAACAGACAAAATAGAGATCTCTTACATCAACAGACAACATAATTTACATACATTAAACACCTAATTAAGGGTAATTAAACTAAAACCATCCAGCCAATGTCCACACTAACCAACAAACTCACAATTGAGAACAACACAATTTTGGTAGTAAAAATGTTTTTCTTCATTGAATCATTTTCCTTCTTTAATTCTTCAATACTCTTTAAAAGTTTCTTTTCCCTTCTTCGCATACAACTAATATTTCCATGATATCAGTCATTAAGTATCTCCAGCGTTTCATTGCGACGTTGAAAATCATTCAATGTATTAGTGCAACTCGGCATATTAGTGAAGCGCAACTCGTCAAGATGGGACCAAGATTTAGGTAAGATGTGGCTACACTGACCTGGATTGATAGAGGAATCAGACATACCTATGTTAAAGAGGAATTGATAGAGGAATTGACAGAGGAACCAATTGACAGAAGTTAATTCTTAGGGTTAGGGTTCTAAGTTCTAAGTTCTTAGGATTCTAAGTAGTTGGGTTTCTTTTTTCGTACTGAGGTGTTAAAAGATGTTAAGTGAGAAATACAAATCGAAATCCAGTTATAAATATCTAAAATTTTGGTCCAAATGACCCAGTGAGGTCATAGAGAAGTATTAGAAACGATCTCTTCAGACCGCTCATCAGCCCTCTAAACGACCCCATAAGATCGTTTAGGTTTATATTCCAGCGATCTGCAGAAGTTGTTAAGGCCAATTTCGTCTGTAAACGATATTTGAGCATTGTTTTAGATGCTTTTGTGCGACCTGGGTGGGTCGTCTGGACCAAAATCTAATCAAATTTTTTATTTGATTTTAGTTCATTTTATATCTAAACCAAATTCATATATGCACATATCCAACCAAATTCAAACTCAAATTCATTTGGTATCCAACGAAACCCTAATCAAACTTCAAACCAAGATCATTTCATATCCGAACCAAGTTCAAGTCATATCCAACCAAATTCAAATTAAAATTCACGTTCAAATTTCATATTCAAATTCAACGTTAAATTCAAATGCACATTTTCATATTCATATACAAACGCACATAACATGAAATTCAAATGCACATAACCAAAATCCAAATTCATATGCATAACTTCCCGGCTTCATACATAAATGATTCTAACTTTAAATTCCAAATTCAAACCTCACTATACATAACTTCAAATTCCAAATTCATATACATAACTTCAAATTCAAACACAAATGATTCTAACTTCAAAATTTAAATTCAACTTCTTCACCATCTCTATCTTCGTTGTCGTCATCATCTCTATGATCGTACACATCCTCAATCTCCTCATCAATAACTATCAAGTAAGAAAGTGATAACAAATGTCAATTTTACAGTGAACTCCAAACAAGAAAATTTAGTTAACTAGGAATGAATGAAAACTACGAAAATCACTTTACTTACTTATCCCCTTCTTAGTTGTAACAGGTAAATTTTTGCAAATAGGCATGCACATCCTTTTCGCCGGACTAACAAGGTTGTGATTGTGCACACCAACATACTTCACCACTTTTCATAATCCACTGACTTGTTTTGTCACTCTCATTGTTGCTAAACACCTACATTTCACCGTATTCGTGTTTCTCTTCTTATTTATTACTTCTTTCTCAGACCCCTCACCTATTTTTTTTTTCACTCATTCTATGTTAGTCCCGAAATGCTCGCAAGTCATTTGACAAATACTCACTTCGTCTGAATGTGGAATTCTTTTTTGGGTACTTCGAGTAACGACACTAAATCCCAATGCTTTTTCATAGTCTATATAAAATTGTTTCGCATTTTCCAGACTTGTAAAATTCATCCCAAAATACATAATATTTTCGCTATTAACTATGTCTATGTCATCTCGAGTTGGACGAGAAGATGAAGCGGCCTCATTTTCATTTTCCTCGGATACTCCAGTATGAAAAAAGATGGCGTCAATTGATTCTATAGAAAACACAATAGATAATCAATTGAAAACTACAAAAGTAAAAAAAAAAAAAAAAAAAAAAAAAAAAAAAAACCAAAACCAAAACCAAAAAAAAAAACCAAAAAAACCAAAAAAAAAAAAACCAAAAAAAAACCAAAAAAAAAAAAAAAAAAAAAAAAAAAAAAAAAAAAAAAAAAAAAACAAAAAAACAAAAAAAAAACCAAAAAAAAATCATCTTTGAGGATTTTAATCTAGTTTGAAATAAACATCTAATAATTTGGCAATATAAGTAGGATGCAAATAATTCTGTCTGTTCAATATACGTATGCAAAAATCAATGTTTGCTCGCATGAATTATTCAATATTGTCATCGATTCCATCTCTCATTCTGGTTGGCGGGAAACTGGACAGAGTTTAAAGGTTTGCTAGAGAAGAGAATTAGTAAGAATTGGTTTGCTGGTTTAGTGGAGAGAGTTAATTCTTAGTTTTTAGTTAAGGGTTTGATGAATTTGGCGATGGTTTTCACTTCAGTTCAAACTTGTAAAGGTGTTCTTTTTGTTTTAATTTTAATTTGTTTTATTTTTTGTTTTGTTTTATTACAGACCCTTAGATCTTGAGATGATCTCGCGAGGTGAGTGGCCACGATCTTGAGATGATCTTGCGAGGTGATGTGGCCGTCTAAGGCAAATGTCTACGGCATGGCAGGGTCGCCTGGCTGCATACCTAAAGCCAAGTGGTCTGCGTGGGTCGTCAAGGGCAAATATCTTTGGAAACGATTTCTTCAGATCGTTTTGAACACTTTTATGCGACCTGACTGGGTCGTTTGGAGCAAAAGCTTGCAATTTTCAACTTCAACTCAAATGAATATGGATTGATGTATATGAATATGAATTTGAACGTGAATTTGAATATGGTTTGATATATATGAATATGAAACCATATTCATATACATCAAACCATATTCAAATTCAAATTCACGTTCAATTTCATAACCAAATTCCAAATTCATATGGGCCCCAATTCATATACATAACTTCAAATTCCAAATTTATATTAAAATAACTTCAAATTACATACATTCATATACATCAAATTTACACCCATACATTCATATACATCAAATTTACACCAAAACAAAAACCCTAATCCATATACAAATAGGAGCATTCATTTCTTTCCCCTTTCTTATTTTATTTTTCTCTACTATCTCTAAATCACCAACACCTACTACATTACTCTAATCAGCATAATCCGCTTGTCGTGTCGATACCCTCTACGGACAGATGCCAAGGTTCCCCTTCCTTTTTTTTTTCTCAAGCGGGTCACCTCAACCCGAGCTACTACTCCTGCCACTAAACAATTTCTTCGCACCTGTGTAGATGGTTTTCGCTACAAAAAAAAAAAATCATAAACAAGTATTAGTAACCAAAAGTTTCAATCTAATAATATGAAAACAAGCTTCATCGATAAAATGAATATGAAAACGAAACATAATCAATTAGAGAGAGTTTCAAATATAATATTAACAGGGGTGACGAAACAAAACAAGACAGGTTTTAATGGAACTTTCAAATATTAAGAGCATCACCAATAAGATTGTGTAAATCATTTTTAGTGTAAATCTAATATCCCACACTTTTAGTTTAAAAATGTGTAAACACATGTTTAAAAATGAAAATAGTTTTACACATTTTAACTCAATTAGTTCTAACTACCCACTATTTAAAAAATGAGACCTCATAAGTTTGGGACATTCTCATTATTTTAAACCAATAGGAAGCTAACACCATTTCTTTTACACATTTTGCAAAAATTTACATTAGCTCACTATTGAATGAGTTTTGTAACCCATTAAACTCATTGTGTAAATCTCTTTTAAAAACACATGTGGCTCCTATGTGGAGCCTATATGGCTGTGTAAATTTACACAACCCATTGATGATGCTCTAACAAAAGAAATTTAACATTACGTCATTCTAATATTATAAAATTTTCAGCTGAGTTTCCTTTGTAATTTCAACATTTCAAATACCTAACCCTGTCATAACTTGAAAATCAAAATAATATAATCCTCATAGATCAAGCCTTCCAAGCTATATATCTAACCTAACTTTATACATGACGGTGATAACGTATAACAACTATATATAGTTTTCTTTTCAAAATTTTGATTATGTATGTGTTGAGTTCCTGAATTTCCAACTAATCAAAACCACAACAACCTATGACTCCCAATCAGGCACAAGGAACTATGTATAAAAAACTTGGACCTCTACTCTTGAATGATCTCTACTCATTGTAAGGCAAGATAACACAAAATTGATGAGCTAATATCTTTTCCAAAAAGGTTAAAATGTTGTGTAATGAAGTGGAGACATTGTACCTATTAAGGCATGTACTTTGGCAATTCTAAGCCAATATGGTTTGACGATATCGTCAACTCGTCTCGTTCATTAACATAGCACAAGGGTACAACTAGGGTATGATCTAATCACTCTCCATCTATAATTAGTCTTTTGATGCTAACAATAGCTATGTAACTTGTTGTTTGGTTTTTATCAAGGTGATGCACTCATGACAATATGCTATATGGCAGTGTGCAAGTAATAGGCAGTCAAAGGTGTGGAAATCCATACTACGACATTATCTAACTACTATTAACACTTTAAGCAAACATAAAACAATAAGTAATAATATATCCCAAAAATTATATATAAAAACCAAAGTTTATCCTCCATGAATTCACATGTGACTTTAACTCTTTAAGTGTAGGAACCATTGCTTTGTAAGATGAATCCAATTTTGATTGAATGGCATCAGCCAAAAATTGAATTCCAAATTTGCATGTCAAAGTTTGTGGCAATTTGAAAACTATTACAATGAAGAATCATACCTTTCACCACCAATTTCGACCATTTTGATCACCTATCACTAAGTTCAAAACAAAGCCTTCAAGACCGGCCACTAGTATCCCAGTTCCTACTTCCTTATCTATCTCTATGTTCATTAGACTTTATAAATGATGCAGCTCTCCCTTTCCATTGCTCAACAAATTAAAAGGACTTGGCTTTCCTCCAATTACATTCTCCACCTCAGCATTCTTAAACCCATCCTTAATTTCCTTCAATTCAATATTATCAATTGAATCAAAAGGTATCAACTCTACATTTTCAGCAGTCTTATTCCAATGACAAACCAACTCAAAACTACCGCTATTTGGGAGCTTTAAAACTTGATTATCACCTCTTTCCCAATTCAAACTCTTGTCACTCTTCACAACAACAAATTTAAACTTAACAGGTTCACCTCCTCTTGATTCCACTTCACAAACCCACCCATTCTCAGTCCAATTCATCTTAAAACTTTTCTTCCATGAATTTGGTTTCATTATCCTCATATGAGAGAATTTGATTTGAGAATTTTGATTTTGAGTGGGTACAGTGGGAGTGAAGGGTTTCGATTTAGTTTGAGAATTTGGCTTGTTTTATTTTTGCGAAGGGTTTTGTTGTTTTTTCTTTCTTTTGGTTTGTTTTATTTGGACCCTTAGATCTTGTGATCATCTCGCGAGGTGAGTGGCTACGAAATGGAGTGGCCTGTAGTGGCCTATCAGTGTACTGGGAGTTTATTCAAGTACTCAGCTAGCCATTTTCAGTACACTGATAGGCCACTGTAGGCCATTTTCAATTTTGACATATTTTTCAATAGCTTAAACAAATCAAATGCTAATACAATCAATCATATACAATTTCCTCCCATCCAAACACTAATTCAATTTGTAATAAACTCCCAGTCCAAGTCCTGATTTCAACACTCTCCAAACAATAATAACTTTATCAATTAATGAGTCTGACGTTAATACATTTACATAATCAAAACAACAAAAACTAGAGCAATGCAGAAAAAACAACAATGCAGCTTGCAGAAATAGATTTTTTTTTACTTGCCTGAAGCCTGAAGACATCAATGCAACTTGAACTCTATTTCGCGAGTAGAGGATTTGGTTTGGTTTGAGAATTTGGATTTTTCTTTCGTTTGATTTTGCTTTCATTTGATTTTGGTTTGAGAACTCTATTTCGTTGTTTTGTTTTCTTTTGATTTTGCTTTTTGCTGGTGTTGAATTTCATTTTACTAGGAAGCTGGTGTTGGGCGAGACGAAGGATTTCTTTTGTTTTTTCTTTCTTAACTTTTGTTTTAATTTCGACTGCCAGATTTCGAGATGATCTTGGGATATCGGTGGGTACGATTTGGAGTGGGCTGGAGTGGGCGTATCCCTCCCTATATACATTGATTCATGTATGTACTAGTTGCTTTTGCTTTGGGTTTTTACTTTGTCAAATAAAGAGGACACAATGATCGAAATAAGATAAATGGTCGCAGAATGTCAATTTAATGGTTGTGCTGCTTAAAGAAATTTGAGACAATAATGGCAAGTCTACATTTCTTACTTTACGTAAAGTGTGGTAGAAGGCTAAGTTGTTGACAATGTCATTAAGTTTATCAAGCTCTATTCAATCATAGGAGAGAATAGTTCATTATAACCTTGTATTGTTAGATTGAGGAAAAGTAACATGGAGGTAATACATATTGACTAGTGGCAATCAAACAAAAAAAAACATAGTGTTTTATGAGATTACAAAACTCTCTATACTTGTTGGTGCAAGATTTAAACTAATTGGAGTTGTAGTAACATCAACATTTGTGGTTGAACATTTGGTGGAACATATTCTTCCCACCATGTATGATGTGGTGACACCAACTCATGCTTACTATTATAAGAAAAGGAAAAAAACTATATAAAATTTCAAAACTTAATATTTACTAAAATAAATTCCAAAAGAAAAGGACTAAACACACAATTTTTCTGAACGTTTGACTACATATTCTATAGGAACATCGTAGTCAAGCGTGCTTCAGCATTGCTTCCTTGGAAGCTGATGTTGGAGTGAAACTGTGTGCTCATTGGTACAAAATCGATACCAGCAAGAATATAAACAGTTACAGTAATGAAGCTTTTTTATCTCTGGTTTGCGTAGTTCTTTACCCTATAATCACAATGTGTAGTGGTTCGGTTGCTCTAGGGTCCAAGACCTTTATGATGGGTGGTTGTATTCCTGGAGATTTGAGATGGACTCTTTCTCAAGGTTCTGTTGATGTCTTCTCTTTTGATACTAATACCAATGCTGATAGTTTTGAATGGCGAAAGGATCCCACTCACTTGCTTGCCAATAGGTTTAATCCTGCACTAGTTGCTACACACGACAAAATCTACGTGTTAGGAGATAATAGATTTAATCCAAAACCTCCAACGCCATGGGCTGAAGTCTATGATCCTGAATCTAACCTATCCTCCCCTCCTCTTAAGCCCAGTACTCGCACCCATGCAGATTACAACTTTGAAGCTTTGAATCTTTGTTTTACAATGTTGTCATCTCTGTTGATGTTCCCATGGTATCTGTCAAGTCCCAAAAGCCACAGCAGTAGCTTCTGATTATGTTTCCACCCATATCTTTAACCATCCTTCTCGAGTGCTCGTTTAACTCCTTCCAAATGTGATGTTTACAAATGTGAGGAGTTTATTATGAACTGGTAATAAATATGGGGGATTTAGACAAATTAAACCTAAATATATTATCAATTTCCCTGAGAAGGGTCTCCCCTCCCCATAGAATAGGCTGACTGATTTCGGTTAACACGATTACATATAAGGGCGATAACCTCGCATACTAAAAACAGTACACACAATTCTCGAGTGATTTTTTGCTCCCAACGGGATTTGCTCCAAGAGCTCCAAGCGAAACATAAACCAATCACGTGTCCACTAAAAAGAGATTGACAGTTATCAAATCCCTTCCTTAGAACAAACTTTCTGATTTCCCCCCACTAAAAATAGAAATAAATAAAAAGAAAAAGAATTAAAAAAATCTCATTGTAAAATATATAAGAGTTCTTCCTATCATTAGCTAAAGATTTTTTTTTATCTTTTTTAGTTTGAAAGAAATGTCACTAGTTCAGCACTTCAAGTTTCTTTTTTTTCCCCAAACAATTAAGACCAAAAACTAGATTTTGTAACTGGTTAAGTTTTTTTCTTTTATTTTTTTAAGGTTGGGGATAAATCAGAAAACATATATTAAGGTGGAAATTTGATAACTGTTGACCCCTTTTCAGTGGACACTTGGTTCAGTTGGTTGGTTCCTGTTTCACTTGGAGCTCTTGGAGCAAAAAATCAATCTAGGCACTCCACATTCTCATCCTTCTCCAATACGCCATATGCCAATAATTATTAACATCCATCCAGCTGTCAGTTTCCCATTGGTTATCCAGTGCGTGCAAGTCACGTGATATAGTATTTTCCCGCGCAAATTCCCAAAAGATTACGCAAAAGGGAGGGAAAGGATAAAAGAAACAAGAAAGAGACCCGCGCTCAAACTATTCTTCGACGCCGCAAGAATTAGACCCATCCTTAAAAGGGTGAATTGCACTCTTGGTTTATTCACTAAATGGAACAAGTAAAGTCATCTTCCAAATCCGTCGACGTTGAATCTCGCTTAACAGATCTATGCAAGGTCTATGTTCTTCTTCTTTAATTTCCTTCTCTTTTTATACTTGATACGGCGTTTAATAATGAATATATTATTTTTATATCCAGAATGCATTGCTTTTGGATGAAAACATGGTTAGACGAGCCATGGTACTGTTGAGAGAATCCAAACATCTTTTATTAGCAAACATGTCCACTGTTGGAACTGGAACGGTATTCAAAATCCCATTTTTCTTTTAAAAAAAATTCAAAATTATATTTATTTATATTATACATGTATGTTTTGACAGCCGGAAGAGGTCGAGAGGTTTTGGTTTGCGTTTATACTGTATTCTGTCAATAGATTGAATGCGGGGGAGGAGGAGAGCGGCGAAAGTAAATTTACTTTGTCCCATATATTGAGGGCTACCAAGCTAAAGTAATTAATAATCCTGAAAATTTCAATTACACTACTCGTTTCGTTGTTTGAGTTGCTAATTGTTTTGTTTATGTACAATTTTTTTTAATGTGTGCCAGTATCGTGGATTTTTTTAAGGAAATGCCACAGTTTTTGTTAAGGGTCGGTCCAATTTTAAGAGACCTGTATGGTTCTGATTGGGAAAGCAGACTTGAGGTATATTTCTACATAAGCATCAAATAGAGAATTTAGAGACTGCTTCGGAGTATATGCGTTGGACTCGTTACTTATTAAGTCTTCTTGTTGCTTGAATTAGGTCAAGGAAATGCAGGCCAACTTTGTACACTTGAGCCTTCTAAGCAAGTAAGACATTTCTTTAGGTTGCTTTAATTTATGTTTGATTTAGCACTCAATGCTTGTTGTATCTCTCTCGCCTTGGTTTTTCTTGATCGATGTACTTTACTACCTCTTCGTTCACTTATGATCCATGTATAAGTGGGCTTTACATGGCAGATTGATTGGAACTAGCTTTAGGGTTCATGTTTATGCCTTAAATGGGACATGTTATCTGTGGGTCTAGTTCACCTCGTAAGAAATGTTTAGCAGATTGAAATTGGTTTTCATTGACTTTCTACTAACGCTCCCCAAAGATTGGAACAATGGAAGAGTATTTGGAAGGATATTAAGGTCATGCTTGCCGACCAAACTGCAATGGCTGGCTTTACAATTGCATGATGGTTGCTTTAGGCTTCTGAACAGCAGCTTGCCTATGAAGACTGGATTCTGTTTGAGCATCTGAATATGCAAGAGCATTTTTGGATCTTGATTGTCCACATCCTAGGTTAACTATATGGTTCAAGTTACAAGTTGAATAAATTATGTATTGTACATGGACTCTAGAAATAAGTTGAGGGTGTGTTCGTTTAGTGGGAAATTTCCATAGGGAAAATAAGTCATTTTGGATCGAACTCTTGATGTTGTGGAAACCTTTCACCACTAATTAGTTCTAATTGCATAGGAGAGTTATTATCAGTAAGGGGAGTGGCGGAGTTTGATGAGATTAGAGCTACTGAGCGGGAAAACTTCCCACTAGGATTTCAGCTTGCTAGTATCTTTTACTCCATGTTTTTTAATCACACTTCTTCACATACATGCATAAATGAACTTTTGCAAGGCAGGCACTGGAGTATTTACTTTTATTAGTATTTGGTGGACCGGGAAAGTTACATATTACTTAATAACAGACAGCTATACCCATATGTCATGCTATCCTTTGAAAAGGAGGTTACGAGATGCCCTTGTTTAATTATGACCGCTTCTGAAGTTCTGTCCTTCGGTTATAATTGGTAAAATGTTCTTTCTTAATGAAAATAGGTACTACAAACGTGCTTTTCAAGATTTCTTCTTGACAAATGATGCAAGTAGTGGTAAACAGCTAGTTGGTGTGAGCAGTACAGGGAACGTACCAGATTACTATCAATTTGGTTGGTTGCTGTTTTTGGCTCTACGCGTTCATGTGTTCAGCCGCTTCAAGGACCTGGTGACTTGCACAAATGGATTGGTTTCAGTTTTGGTTAGTTTCTGCACTGCACCAGAAAACTGTCATTAGAATATGTCCTAAGACTTGGATTGACAGTTAGTATTTTATATCTAAGTAATGTTATAGTCCTCTGTAAGTGAAATTCCAGAAAAGTATTGCATTTTGATCATTTATGTCATTCTATTTTTTTTTTCATATTTTTTTTCGAGCCAACTATTACTGGTGCTCAAAATTATACGCGAACCTAATATTTTTGAAATTAATGGCAGGCTATCCTAATTCTCCATGTTCCTGTCTCCTTTAGGAATTTCTCTATCCATGATTCGCAACGCTTCGGTAATCATTTTTCTTAATAATTTTCTGCAACTATATTATCATCTATATATTTACTCATTGCATTGTTTTTTGAACTGTTGTCATTTTTTTTTATGATGATTGGTTCAGTTAAAAAGAACGACGAAAGAGTTGACCTTATCAGATCTTTTAGCAACATCTACAACACATCAGAGGATGAGTTGAGGAGTACACTGGAAAAAGCCAATAATTTAATAATTGACATTTTAAAGAAGAAACCTTGTTTAGCATCAGAATGCAACATTGACATTCTTGACAATATTGAAACAGGTTAGTTCCCTACTTTCCCCCACCTGTCCATTTCACTTTCTGTTCCCTACTGGGTCAGCTGGACCAGCGATTAGTTTTCAGTGGTTTAAGGTGGGATTTGATGCAAGTTGTGGTTTTAGACCCCCAACAACCTTACCTCATCAGTTAGAGAGCACCTTCTTGAACTTGGAATTAATTGTTTCACGAATGATTTGCATTCTACTCTTTCTTCCCATGCTAAAATGTTATTCTTCCAAGTGCAGATGGGTTGACCATTTTTGAAGATTTGATGGAGGAATCATCTTTGCCTTCAAGTTTAATCATTCTAGAGAAAGACTATGGGGATGCAATACAGAATAAAGGCGATCTGGATGAACGGGTATTTGTGAATGATGAGGACAGCTTACTTGGTTCGGGGAGCTTGTCAGGAGGTGCCATGAATTTGTCTGGTGCCAAGGTATGCTTGGCCACTGTGAAGGAAACACAAAATTTGACTTCATCAAAGTCTATTGGATATTAGTTTCTTATCACCGTTTATTTAATTTGTGCAGAGAAAGTTTGATGCTCTATCATCCCCTACTAAGACCATCATGAGTCCACTCTCTCCTCCAAGAACTCCTGCATCGCCTGCAAATGGTAATCTTCTTGGTGTTCACTCAAACATGGCACCTACACCAGTAAGCACAGCAATGACAACTGCTAAGTGGCTGCGAACTGTTATATCTCGATTGCCGTCGAAGCCTTCCACAGAACTGGAGCATTTCCTTTTATCATGTGACAAAGCTATAATTAGCAATGTAATAAACAGGGCCGATATAATATTGGGAGCCATCTTCCCAAGTACTGCTCTTGGACAAAAGTATGATGCTGGAAAATTGCAGAGGACAAATCCGATGGACAGGATATGGGCAGAAGAAAGAAGAATGGAAGCATTAAAGTTATACTATAGGGTTATGGAAGCAATGTGTAGGGCTGAAACTGAAAGATTACAACCTAGTAACTTGAACTTGTTATTAGCCAATGAAAGATTTCACCGTTGCATGCTTGCTTGCTCAGCGGAGCTGGTTTTAGCAACACACAAGACGGTTACCTTGCTGTTTCCCACGGTCCTAGAGCGAACTGGCATCACAGCATTCGATTTGAGCAAGGTCATAGAGAGCTTTATTAGACATGAAGAATCTCTTCCGAGAGAGTTGAGGCGCCATTTAAATTTTTTGGAAGAAAAATTATTGGAAAGTATGGCATGGGAAAAGGGATCTTCACTGTACAATTCTCTGATTGTCGCAAGACCAGCTCTTTCTACCGAAATCAACCGTCTGGGATTATTAGCAGAACCAATGCCATCACTGGACGAAATTTCAAAGCATAGCAGTGTTTCCTGTAGAGGCTCTCCACATTATTTGCATAAGCTTGAGACTTTACAAGGTTACGACTTAACTAAATTGCGGCTAATAGGAATTGTGTCAAAGTTTAGTAGTTCATTAAAATAAATTTTGGGAGCATGCTTGTCCAATGAGCTGCAGAGGTTTTGAATTTGAACATGCTTACAGCAATCGTATTATTATCCTTATGATTATGATTTACGGAATCCAAGAACTTTTTCAGGTCTGAATCTAGATATCAGATCTCCAAAGAGAGTTTGCGGTGATAACCGGAGCGTGGTGGAAAATAGTTCCTTTATGTCCCCGGTGAAGGATTGTCTCTCGGCCTCTAGAAATCTTGAATCAAAGTTACTGTCACCTCCATTACAGTCTGCTTTTTTCAGGTATGGATCCTATTCGCAACAAACATATAGAGAATATCCACTTTTTACAATATGGCTGTAGCCTTTGCCCAACTATAATAAACCTTGTGACCTCATGTGCAGCCCCAACCGGCCAACTCGAGGCGGAGAAACATGCGCTGAGACAGTTATCAGTGTTTTCTTTAGCAAGGTATGTGTATATGTATATCCAACATTAACATTCTATTGATATATAATTCAAAATGACTAGTTTAAAAAATCAGAAGGTGCTAAGTAATGCTAATAGGTGAGAATCATGTATTTGGTCAAATTCTGGCTTGGAAGAATTTTCTAGTAGCTTGATCAAAGATGAAACGCAAATTTTGAAGTGCATTCACTACTTTCTATACATTTGACCATATATTTTATTGGTCTTTATTATACGTGATTCCTATCTATCTGTCTCAACGACAGTATCACAAATTAGGTTCAGTTTTTCTTTGTTCATGAGTACTATACTGCTATTCCATATATCAGTAATTATGCCCATTCTGACCTTTCTCTGGCTTTATAGATTGTGAAGTTGGCTGCTGTCAGAATTAATGGCCTGATTGAAAGGCTACAACTGGCTCACCATGTCCGGGAGACTGTTTACTGCCTTGTACAGCAAATTCTAAGTCAGCGAACAGCTCTGTTTTTCAACCGACACATTGACCAGATAATCCTTTGCAGTTTATATGGAGTTTCCAAGGTATTTTATAACCATGGGATCATATGATATTTTTTATTTTAGTTATTGGTGTTATTACTAAGAAGATGTTGTATCTTGCAGATATCCCAGTTAAAGTTGACCTTTAGGGAAATCATCTACAACTATAGGAAACAACCACACTGTAAACCTCAAGTTTTCCGCAGTGTCTTTGTTGACTGGTCAGCAGAGCGGCATATTGGGGTACGTTTGACTGGCATATTTTTCTTCATATATTTCAAGTGTTTGAGGAAGTCTAACTGATGTATGGTTTTGGCACAGAAAACTGGGCAGGAGCATGTGGATATTATCACATTTTACAATGAAATTTTTATTCCTGCTATAAAGCCTCTGTTAGTAGAGCTTGGACCTGCTCGTGCAACTCAAAAAACAAATAAATGTCATGATGTAAACAGTAAATCTGATGGTATACTATCTTAGTTTTCTTTGCCACTTTACGCCTATTTTGTATTCTAGAGTGCATTATCGAAAACACTGTTCTCCCCCCTCACTCTTTTGGTTGATTGAACAGGCAACAGTCCAGGATCACCTAAGTTAACACCTTTTCCGACTCTCCCTGATATATCTCCAAAGAAAGTTTCGAGAGCACATAATGTTTATGTTTCTCCGTTACGGTCTTCTAAGGTAATTTTTCAGCAAAATGTCTATTGTAGAATATCTGATGAGGTCTCGGATGTTTTCAATTATTTTGGGAAGTGTATATACCTAAAATTTTATTAGGTCTTGTTTTATGCGGATGGTTGTGTTATATGTTGCTCTTTCCCTTGCTCCACCCTAGGCAAGTTTCTATCAAGCAACCCAACGTCCCAACCTAAGCTTGCATGTCAAAATGCTCAACCTGGCCCTACCTCAGTGTGTTTGTTCAGATTAAGCAAACCCTAAAAGAAAATTAATTAAAATATTTGATTTCCTATAACTTTCTGTAAGTACCAATGACAAAGGCGCGTGCATTGTCGACAGGTTTTGAGGTGTTTGATACCACTACCTAAAGAAACAAAAAATGTGAATAAAGCTACAAGTTATTTACCTGCTAAAAGATTCTGACAATTTCGAAGAACTGATGAATAAATATTTATTCGGTTTTACTATTATACTCTCTGCAAGTTGCAAAGAGATCTATAATAGTGCTGCATTAGGCAAAAGTACTGTAGGACGTAAATAGTTTGTATATGTTTAGTAGCTTTAAGTAATTAGGACATTTCCTAATATATATAGTTCTTTTTAAAATCATCTATTTTCTTATGTTATTACTATTGTCAGTTTTAAACTTGCTACTAATTTCCGCATGTAGATGGACGCTTTGATATCCAGCTCCAAAAGTTACTACGCCTGTGTTGGAGAGAGCACTCACGCTTACCAGAGCCCTTCAAAAGACTTGATAGCCATTAACAATCGCTTGAATGGGTACGTCTAATCTGTCTATCTAAATTGTATATTTACTGGCATATGCGCTAATGTTTAATTTCTTACATTTATCCCTTAATCACTATTTCAGCAAGAAGGTCAACAGTAAGCTCAATTTTGATGATGTTGGCTTGGTAAGCGATTCTCTTGTCATGGACAGTCTATACCTTCAAAATGGCAATGGCAGTTGCAACTCCTCTTCAAATGGTGCTGTTTTGAGGTCTCCCTTGACATTTGAGAATCATAATTCTAGGTCATCCTCAGCTGCTCCCGTGTTGACGTCACCCATAAAACTCGAAAAGTCCGTCTAATAACACATGTAAATTCTATTCTTCTAGTATGTACAGTCGTACAGAGTTGTAGGGTACATTGTACAAGTCTTAAGTTAATGTAAGAATAGCCGACACTTCCAAATTCCAAGCGCATTGTAATTATGATATTCAGCCTCTTCATAAAAGGTCCACTAAATTATAATTCATTAAGAAATCTCCATTGCTTCTCAAGACTCATTCTGAAGTTAACCTTTGATATCGTTTCTAGTTCTCAAATTCTGCATTTCTGCTGGATGAATCTGTCAGTGGGAAGTACCGGCAATTCTGTTTGGCTATGCAGAAAGAGAGATAGTAAAAGTTGGGTCTCAAAGTGAGACCCATTCTCTATTTATAATAACAGAGTTACAATGTACATAGGTTGGGCCCAAGTATAGGCCTAATAGGATTAATATTACAATACTCCTCCTTAAGCTGGTGCAAAGATATCCAATAGACCCAGTTTGCCAATAGAAGAGCAAAGATCAGTAGGTCTCACTGGTTTGGTAAGAGAATTAGCAATCTGTGCTTTAGTCCTAACAAAGGACGGGGAGACAATCCCAGAACGAACTTTCTCCCGCATAAAATGCACATCAATCTCTATGTGCTTAATCCGTTCATGTAGGACTGAATCTGAAGCTAAATGGATAGCAGCTTGATTGTCACAGTGAAGTACGGATGATCCAGACTGTGCAAAACCAAGCTCTCCCAAAATAGATCGCAACCACATAATCTTACAAGTGCCCAAAGCTAGGGCACGATACTCAGCTTCAGCAGATGATCTGGAGACAACAGATTGCTTCTAGCTTTTCCATGAGATAAGATGATTCCCACGAAAAGCACATAAGCCGGTAGTGGAATGACTATCAATAGAACCTCCATAATCATAATCAATGTAGCATTCTAAGGGACCTTGTGAACCAGCTGCATAGAAGAGACCTAAGCCAGGGCAAGACTTTAGGTACTTCAGAATATGCTCCACTACATCCATATGAGATTGACGTGGAGCATCCATGAACTGACTAACTCTGCTCACAGCATAGGCAATGTCTGGTCTAGTATTAACTAGATAAATAAGACGTCCAACAAGGCGCTGATAAGCTGATGGATTTGACAATAATGGTCCCTCGTCTGCAACTAACCGGCTGTTAGGCACCATAGGAGTAGAAACTGGTCGACAACCCAAATCCCTCAGATCGGTCGGAAGATCTAGAACATACTTTCGCTGAGATAAGGAGATTCCCTTGGGACTACGTGCAATCTCAATGCCAAGAAAGTAATGTACAGGACCCAAGTTTTTAACCTCAAAAGACTTCCTAAGGGATTCCTTAATTTGTACAATGCCTGATGCATCGTTTCCTGTAATAATAATTGCTTGGGTAAGAACTCGCCCAAACACACCAATGCTTTCGTAAGGGAGGTTGTTGTAATGAATTGTTGAGATTGTACCTTCAATGGCTGCCTACGTATCCAAATTGTTCTCTGGAACCAAGTCTCTCAAATGAACGTAGTTCTTTGTTTCAAAGGAATAGGGTATTTATAGGATAATAATGAGAAATATCATTTCCTTAATTGCTAGAAAATCTTATGTAATTATGTAAAATCTTAATATGGAAGCATATCTTGACAAATATGTTTTCTAAATCTAAACCTGCTATATCTAGCTTATGGCCATAATTTTTTGGGTGGTAGGCACGCCATAATTTTGGGCGCGTAGCAGCACGCCATAATTTTGGAGGCGGGAACGGACGCATATAATTTTGGGCAGGGTAGGTAGGCACGCCATAATTTTGAAGGCGCGCAGTACGCCATAATTTTGGGGCGGGGCCGACGCCATAATTTTAGGCGGAACGGACACGCCATAATTTTAGGCGGCCGACAGCGCGCCATAATTTTGGGCGGCGCTGGTATGCCATAATCTTGGGCATCGTACCTAGTAGTGAGTGGCATCACTATAATGGTACCCCAACGATGGTTGTTTATAAGGGTGCAAATATGGTGGCACATACACCGCCCCCTCTTTGCCGGATGGAACTAATTCCTTGTGGTGAAGAATAATAACAAAAACTGGCTCAAAAAGGATGCGACAGTGGAAGTTATAAACAAAGGTGAAGATTGTGAAAAGAAAGCAACCAAAGGTTGTTTGTTTGGCATGAATGCCTAAGGCTGTTTGTACGACCATGAAATTGATTGTTGTTTTTGTTCACTGCTTAGTTCAGGTAACACCAATGGTATGAAAATACTCAATACTAATGAGATGGAGAAATTCTTTTGGCGTTAAACGTATCACAGTCGCCCCCAATTGTTGGCATTTCACTGGAGAAACAACCGTATTCTACGACAGTTGGATAGATATTCCAACTATTCAATGTCAACCAATGCTTACCCCCAGTTTTAAGTTTTGTATAAAATATTGGTGAAACTTGAGCTTTGTTGTAAAATTTGAGCTTTTGTGGTGCATGGATTGCAAATGCAAACTCCACGACTTTGTGGCGCATGGAGAGAGGTGTTACAAACGCAAACTCCATGACTTTTTTGTACATTGAGAGAGGTGTTGTAAACGCAAACTCCATGACTTGGTGATGCACGGACTTTTTGGTGCATGAAAAGAGATGTTGAAAATGCAAACTCCATGGCTTGGTGATGCATTGAGTAAGGTGTTGTAAACGCAAACTCCATGACTTTTTGGTGCATGGAGAGAGGTGTTGAAAATGCAAACTCCACGACTTTTTGGTGCATGGAGAGAGGTGTTGAAAACGCAAACTCCATGACTTTTTGGTGCATGGAGAAAGATATTGAAAACGCAAACTCCATGACTTTTTGGTGCATGGAGAGAGGTGTTGCAAACGCAAACTCCATGACTTTTGAATTTGTATATGTTTTGTATAGTTGAGCCTTCATATCAACTGTTTGTCTTTAAGAATGGTAACTAAGTAATTGATATGTATTATTTTTGACTAATTAACTGAATGAAAATAAAGAAATATGGAATAATGCATTTTATTGATGATTGATAATCTGAAAAATAAAAGAAGATTACTTCAAGGACCAGTTCTAAGGAACTGTTGACCCAAACTACTAATTGTCTTGCTTGATAAAAACACATCCTAATCCATAGCCGGATTTGTTGTGTGAGCCGTCCGTGTAAACCATCCATGAATCGGGTGATGGGGCCATAAGATTTGTTGGGCCTTCCTCACCCCTAACTATTGGCGCTTCACTAGAGATGCCTTTGTCTTGGTTGACTTCAGGGATGTAATCATCGATAGAGAAATCTGCCATTTGGGATACAAGTGCATGACCCTTTTATGAAACGCGAGGTTCAAAATTGATGCTATAAGCACTTAAGTAGATGTCCCATTCCGCGAGTCTACTTGATTCCTGGGCACTTCGGAAAACTTTGCGTAGAGGATATTCCGTGTATACTTTGACCAGTCTCCCTTAGAAATACGGCTTGAGGCGTCTGGCAGCATGAACCAACGCTAGAGCAATTTTTTCAATTCTCGAATATCTGATTTCCGCCCCCGTTAGTGTTTTACTAATGAAGAAGATTGGATGACCGTCTTCTCTATCGATGAACAGGACTACACTTATTGCAGTATATGTAGCGGCCAAGTAAGCTCCAACAGGTTGCCCTGTAGTTGGGCTGGCCAAGATTGGTAGCAAGACCAGGTAGTTCTTGATTGATTGAAAGGCATTTTCACAATCATCATTCCACCTTGCTGAGTTTTTTAACGTCTGAAAGAAAGGATGACACCGGTCCGAGTACTTAGAGATGAAACGATTTAGTGCTGTTAAGCGCCCTGTGAGTTGTTGAATCTCTTTTTTAGTTTTTGGAGAGGGCATGGCTTGAATGGATCGGATCTGTTCTGGGATAGCTTCAATGCCTCGACGAGTCATCAAATACCCTAGAAATTTCCCTGATATCAGTCTGAAAGCACATTTCAAAGGATTTAGCCGCATGTTGAATTCATCAATTCTATCAAAAACTGATTGTAAGTCAGAGATGTGATCTCCACTGTGTTTGGATTTTACAACCATGTCATCAATATAAGCCTCCATTGTCTTGCCTAACATATCTTCGAATATGGTGTCAATCATCCTCTGGTACGTAGCCCCTACGTTTTTTAAACCGAAATGCATAACTTGGTAACAAAAAATCCCTTGGTCAGTTATGAATGCAGTTGCTTCTTGGTCCTTCACAGCTAGTGGGATCTGGTGGTAACCCGAATACGCATCCATAAATGATAATCGTGGGTAGCTAGACGTAGCATCCACCAATTTCGATATTCGTGGGAGAGGGTAGGGATGAATCGGGCAAGCTTTGTTAAAGTTCGTGAAATCAATGCACACTCTCATTTTACCTTCTTTCTTGGGTACTGCAACCACATTAGACAACCACTGCGGATATGAAATTGGCCGTATAAACTTAGTTGAGAGTAAACGATCAATTTCCTCTTTGACTTTGAGTTTTCTTTCTGGGGCCATGCGCCTAGGCTTTTGCCGAACTGGCTTGATGGTAGGATCAATGTCAAGTGTGTGGCATGCAACTTCTGAGCTAATTCCTGGCATTTGCTCGACTGACCAAGCAAAAATCTTTTTGTTCTTTCTGAAGAGTGCTACCATTTCCTTTTGTTCAATATCCGTCAGTTCTGCCGATATGAAAGTTGTTTCCCCGCCTAAATTCCCAATCTGAACTTCTAAGAGGCGTTCTACGGTCGGCGGTCCTTCATTTCTTGAACTAGCAGTGTAAATATTGTGTGGGACTGATTCTGATTTAGATACTTGTTGCGAATTACTGAGAATTGTATTTCCCCACATATCCGACTAACGATATTCCTCCAAGACCTTTTCATGACAGCTGTGGGAAGCCATCTGGTCGTCGCGCACCTTACAAATTTTGTCAAGAGATGGGAACTTTATTGCCTAGTGAAATGTAGAGACTACTGCGCCCATGCTGTGGAGCCAGTCCCTTCCTAGGATTGCATTGTAAGGGGATTTGCAATTCATCAAAAGGAATTCAATGTCGATTGACTTGTCCATTAAGCGTGGTAAAAAGAGACTCTTCCTACTGAGGTTGTTGTTGTTCAAAATCAAACCCAATGATTGGATTATTTTCTATAATAATTAAATTTTTTGACAGCTGCATGTTCTTGTAGCAACCTACAAAAACGACGACGAACTTTCGAGATCTATCATGATCGCTACCAACTTCGCCATAATCCAACGAAAGTCGAGATGACGACAAACATCATAATGAGGATGATGGACGCCATTAGATCTCTATCACTAAAACATAGGGGACCGGGCTCAGAGTTTCTGAACGAATTCCTTCAACAAAATCAATGTTATTGACGTGATTAAATTCACGCAAGAAACAGAACTTAGCTCGTTGTTCACACTTTTGCCTTGCTTGCGAAATGTCATTGATTTTGGCATGGCCAGCTAGTATGACATTGTGGCTAGTTATTGCTAAATTTTGCTTCACAGTTTTTGAAAGCAAAAACTCGTCTAATTGTCCCTTGTCGACTAGTCTCTGTATTTTTCCCTTAAGGGATCTGCACTCTTCTGTTTCATGACCGAAATCATTGTGGAAGTGACACCAAATATTTTTGTCACATTTAGACTTAGTGTGTTCAGGTAAGGGCATCGGAGGAAAAAGTAAGTTGCGTCCCTTGATCTTCTCATATATCGCATCATACTTGGCATTTAATGGAGTGAGCTTCATTTCCTCACGAACTGTGTTAACATTTTCAGATTTCTGTTGTTGCCCTTCCGATATGTTTTTCTTATATTTTCATTTACCTTTGTTTGAGTATTTACTCCGAAAGTCTTTATCTCTGGAAGCTTTTGATCTAACATCTTCCTCCACTTTAATGAACTGTTGCGTTCGTACAAACAAATCGTACTTTGATTGTGGGGGGTCCCATACAAGGGAGTTGTAGATTCCATTTTTATCAAAATGAACTCCTTCCTTGAATGCATGAATGATCATTACGTCAGGGACATCGGTGACCTCTACTTGTACTTGGCGGAAACAAATTACGAACTTTGCCAGTGCTTCATCCTTTTGCTGCTTGGTGTTAAGCAAGATGTTGACATCCTTAGGACGTGTCCAATTATGCTTAAACCGATCTGTGGAACCGGTTTGCTAATTCTGGAATGACGATAGATTGAGTCGCAAGCCGGAAAGCCAACGTAGAGCTTCTCCTTTTAACGTAGACGGAAAAAGTTTGCATAACAGGGGGTCATCTCTGCGCCAGAGAATTAACCTACTTTTAAACTCCATAATATGATTGTTCGGGTCACCTCCTGCTTCTTTGAACGTAGGAAGTTCCGTTGTTTGAATCCTTTCGATGCTCGCATTTTGTATCTTTAGGGAAAATCTCCGGCGACATCGCCGTTCAATCGCAAAAGGTATTTCCATCGTGTATCAGCAGCCGACACCCACGTTGGTTATTGTTTTCTTGACAATGTCTTTGATTTGTTGTTCGTGAATGGTGCACCCGTGACTTCTAGATTTCGATTTGAGGAGTAATTTCACCACGCTTCCATCTCACGGTGTTGTTGTTCCAACTATTGCTTGCTTTAATATTTGGTCGCTTCCTTGGGCACGCGAGACCTATGCCGATAAAAAAGGCTAAGCTGTCGAACTGGGGAGGTGCTTCTTTGGTGTCGTCGTACTCTAGGCTGACCTTTGTTAACCTGTCTGTATCGGTTTGCTGCATTCAAGCCATGTCTAAGGTCATGTTGCAATTAAATCTCGAGGTCCTGATCTTGGCGTCCAACATTGCGCCTTATGGTGGATGTTGTCCACCTTTCTGATGCGCTATGATCAACCTTCAATGATCTTGTCATGTTAGGACCACTGCTATGCCTAGTGTTGTTGGTATTTCGAGATCTGGATCGCCTTCTTGAATGGGATGTATGTCTGCTTGACCTTGAGTGATTCTGATGATGCTCAGGAACAGGCTCCAATGGATGGGATGTACCGTAATTAAATTGTAGTCGGTTGAATACATTCCGATTTTCACCAGATCTCGGGGTTCTTGCCGGTGTGGAAGATGCAACATCGGCGTCATCCCTTTGTACTTGCTTCCCTGTAACGCCCGTATTTAAAATATGTATTTATTTATTTATTAATTTAATTATTTATTTAAAAATCGGCTATATTGGATTTGGGATACGCGGGCCTGATTTTTGGGCCCGAGTCTGTTTTGGGCTTGGGTTTCGAACCCAAGTATATAAACACATTGTTCTAGAGAATAGGGTTTTTAAGATAATAAAAAAATAATGAAAATGGAGGCAGAACTAAAAACTTGTTTGCTCGAGCGTTGGAGCGCGACGGCTTGGACTAGGAGGGATTCGTCGGGTTTTAATACATGTGAGTAGATTAGTTTTCTATTTCACAAAATATGTTAATTATTATGTTATTAATATTCGCTCGGCATTGGTAAACTGCCGTTATTAAAACGATTAAAATCATTTGAAACTCCGAAAATTGAGATTGAACTGTCCAAGCTTTATGGGTGTTAAGGGCAGTTAAAGCCCAATCTATAGAAATCGTCATTTTTCCTTGTTTTCTCTGTTTGCACTCTTTTTTTTGACTTACTGTGGTTTGGAATTTTGTTGATGGATGTCGGGGGTGTGGTATTTGAAGTAGGTTGTTGAGTGGATTGGGTCTTTGTCGAGAGATTGACATTGGTGGTGTGGTGTTGGGGCTGTCGAAGCTTTGCATCTGACACTAAGGGCGTCGCCTGTTGTTTGGTTTTTTGGATTTGTCGGCTTGAATTGGTTGTTTTGTTTTGTTGGGTTAGGTTGTTTGGAGTAGTGGGATTATGATGGGTGATAGTGGGGTGGCTGATTGTTGGTGATGGAAGCCGGTTTTCTTCATCGGGTGGAAGCTCGGAGAAAACATTAATGGCGGCTTGCCCAAACACTGCAGTAAAGCAGTTTGAATGGTTTTTAGTTGATATTGTTGGTTGTGGATGTTGGGTTGAGCGTTGTAGAGTGGTGGGGGCTGTTGAAAGCTTGTAGCGACCATTAATGGAGGCGAAAATTTCTTCCGTGATCTAGTTTTGGTGATGTTTGGATTGAATGATTTAGAGTTATTGGCTTTATTAAAGTTGTAGGGTTTGTGTATAGGAGTCGAACCGACTTGATGAAATGGGAGTGGGTGGCCGGCGCGATTTGGTGGCCGGTGGTGGAAGAGGTTGCTGGAACTAATGGAGAAGATGACGACTTGGGCCTGGGTCGGTTTCAGTTCTTGGGCCTTAGCTTGTTTTGTTTGGATGGGCCAGATTCTATTTTAGTTGGTTTGGTCCATTTTCTTTTAAGTCTTTGGGCCAGAACTTAGATTGTTTTGTTGGGCCGGTTTCAGTTTGATTTTTGGACCGAACCACTTAAACTGTTTATGAGTTTTTGGGAGTTGAGAGTGCGTCACACCTCGGAGATCGAAGAGTCGGGAACAAATAATGTTTTTCCGAATTCTGTCGAAATTCGGGGTGTGACATTCCCTTTATCCAGTTGCTTCTGTAAGTAGTTATTATGTTCTTTCTCTCTTCTGAATCTCTGACGCAACATTTCTAAAGGCACATCTTCATATCCTATCTCCATATTCTCTGAATCCGCTTTGTTTGCCTCTAGATCTTGAGAATGAGTTATTAGAGCCTGAAGTCGTGTACGTCTAGATCTGCGTTGTCGTGGCACCTGGAGGTTTGAAGGCTGAGCTTATAGATCTGGAGCGACTGGTTGATTCATCAAGGTCTGACTAATCGGAACTTCGGGATTGGGTAAGTTGTTTTCTTTTTCTTGTTGTAATCTTGCGTTCTTGCTCACTTGAGATCTTGTTGTTTTTGCCATTACCGAATCTTGGAAGAAAGAACGTGGATGGAGGTTCGTTAGTAAGAACCACAGACGGCGCCAATTATGTTTGGGTAAGAACTCGCCCAAACACACCAATGGTTTCGTAAGGGAGGTTGTTGTAATGAATTGTTGAGACTGTACCTTCAATGGCTGCCTATGTATCCAAATCGTTCTATGAAATCAAGTCTCTCAAATGAACGTAGTTCTTTGTTTCAAATGAATGGGGTATTTATAGGATAATAATGAGAAATATCATTTCCTTAATTGCTAGAAAATCTTATGTAATTATGTAAAGTCTTAATATATATGGAAGCATATCTTGACAAATATGTTTTATAAATCTAAACCTGCTATATCTAGCTTATGGCACCATAATTTTGGGCAGCACAGCCACGCCATAATTTTAGGCAGGGCAGGCACGCCATAATTTTGGGCAGGGCAGACACGCCATAATTTTGGGCAGGGCAGGCACGCTATAATTTTGGGCAGGGCCGGCACGCCATAATTTTGGGCAAGACAGACACGCCATAATTTTGGGCAGCACAGGCACGCCATAATTTTGGGCGGCGTTGGCATGCCATAATCTTGGGCATCGTGCCTAGTAGTGAGTGGCACTATAATGGTACCCAACAATGGTTGTTTATAAGGGTGCAGATATGGTGGCACATACAATAATGTCATCCACATATACAAGCAGATAAGTGCGGCCCCCAGAGTTATGCCTAACAAATAATGTATGGTCTGAGTGACACCTGGTAAATCCATACTGTAGCACAACCTCACTGAATCTAGTGAACCAGGCTCGTGGTGACTGCTTAAGCCCATATAAAGACTTACAGAGTCGACACACTTTCCCAGCATATTCCCCCTCACCACAAAAGCCTGGTGGGGGATCCATGTAAATTGTCTCGCCCAGATCTCTGTGAAAGAAGGCATTCTTCACATCCAACTGATGAAGATGCCAATCATAAGAGGCAGCCAGGGAAATAAGAAGTCGAACAGATTTTAACTTGGCTACCGGAGCAAAGGCCGAACCAAAGTCACATCTAGGTCCCTGTGTAAATCCCTTAGCAACCAAACGAGCCTTATACCGTTCAATTATACCATCTGCCAAGTACTTCACTGTAAAAACCCATTTGCATCCAACATGGCGAGTCTTGGGAGGTAAAACAACCATTTCCCAAGTCTGATTTTGCTCAAGGGCTGTCATCTCAGCCTGCATAGCGGCTACCCAATGTGGATCTGACAGAGCCTCATAAATTGATCGCGGTATCTGAATGGAGGAAACCGAAGTCAGATATGTCTGATAGGAAGTAGATACACCCTGATAAAAGACAAACTGTGTAATAGGATGGTTAGTGGGAAAACCGTATTTGTTTGGGGAATGCCTGGTCCTGGAAGGAAATCGAGGGGGCTCAACAACAGGAGCAATCATAGGGGAATCAACAGTATGAGCAATCACAGTAGGTAGATCACTAGAAGGTGAAGGAATGTTACCTGAGGCAGTGGGCAGAGCATGAGCATGAGTAGGAGTGCGACGGGTATACACCTGTAATGGTTTAGTAGGAGGGACCACCAGAGGAGTATCAAAGATAGGAACAGGGTAAACAGCGGAAGACACCTCCTCTGGGGAAGACAAAGGTTCCTGCACAGATGCATAAGGACAAAAATATGCACTGTGCTCAACAAATGTGACATCCAAGGTATGATAGAGGCGACGACTAGGTGGATGATAACAATGATACCCCTTGGACATAGGGGAATACCCTAGAAATACACACCGAATGGATTTATCATCCAATTTGGTTCGTGTAGGACTCTTATCACGAACATAGCAAACACAGCCAAACACCCAGGGAATAATGGAAAACAGAACACGACTGGGGTATACAACCTGAAGAGGGGCCTTACCATTAAGAACTCTACTGGGTGTGCGGTTTCGAAGGTAGGCAACGGTAAGAACCGCATAATGCCAGTAGGACTGAGGAACATGCATATCTTGCAACAAACACCGAACTACATCCATAAGACTTCAATTTTTTTGTTCAGCAACACCATTTTGCTCAGGTGTATAAGGACAGGTCAGTTGCTAAAGGATACCCTGTTGGTTAAGATGGGTGACAAATTCGTTGGAAACATACTCCTTCGCATTATCAAACCGAAGTTCGGGAACCACGATATTGAACTGAGTTTTAATGAGCTGGAGAAACTGAGTGAAAATAGGGAGAACCTCATATTTCTTGCGAAGTAAATAGATCCAAGTACACCGAGTATGGTCATCTATAAAGGCCACGTAGTACCTATGGCCAGAGAGGGTAGTCACAGGAGAAGGGTCCCAAACATCCGTATGAATCACATCAAGCATACAAGGAGATCTAGAAATGCGAGGAATATAAGAATAACGCATATGTTTAGACAAAGAACAAGTATCATAATGAAAAAGAGTATTTTTGCATGCTTTTATTAATTCATGAAATAAAGTACATAGATACTTGAAGTTGACATGGCCCAACCGAGCATGCCAACTTTTCAAAGACTCGGTAGAAAACAAATAACGGCCTAACACAGGCAACACACTAGCATGCAAACTCGATACTGGTGGAACAGGTACTGGGACAAGGGGGGGGATCTCCAAAGTAGTATAGTCTCGCATGCTCATAGCCCCTGCCAAAAATTTGCCTCGTACTCAGGTTCTGAAGATAACAAGAATGGGGTAAGAAAATAACAGAACAGTGATAATCTTTAGCAAGACGACTAACAAATAACAAGCTAAGTGCAAAGTGAGGAACATGTAAGACTGACTCTAAAGAGATAGCAGAGGATAACTGAATAGTACCTTTATGGGTAATAATGGTGTATGATCTATCCACAAGGTGGACGTGATGTGAAAAGGGTGTGCTATCAGACAATAATCTAGACTCACCAGTCATATGATCATTTGCCCCGGAATCAAGGACGTTCAACTAGATGGAGACGGGGAACGAACATGGAACGCAGTAGGTGTACCTGTGACAGCAGTCATGGCAGAATTGCTAGATGTCCCCTCATGTAGAGACATAACATGCATAAGCTGATCAATCTGTCTTTGGGTAAAAGTCCCAGAATCCTCAAAAATTCCCCCTGAATGATGACTACCAGAAATATCAGCAATAGCTGCAAAACGAGGCTTGCTGCCTCCTAAAACCCCCTTTTGGGATGAAGCTCTGGATGCAACTGATAGCAACTATCAATAAGGTGGCCACTGCCCTTGCAATGATTGCAAAAGCGTCCATGAGTGTTCCCGGATGGAACAATAGAACGAAAGCCAACAGAAGACCCCTGGGGTTGAATAGTAGCAACAAACGCCATCAGATCAGTAGAAGACGGTGCATCAGAAACCACTGGAGAAGAAGTAATCCGAACACGGTGCTCATGTTTCTCAATAACGGCATACTCCTCACCAAGAGATGGAAGAGGTGCAGTATTGAGAACTTGAGTGCGAATGGCTTCAAAATCATAGTGAATACCAATAAGGAACTGATGAACTCTCTGCTTTTCCTCACGCTTTTGAAGAGCGGCCATAATAGTCAGTGTCATACCAGTAATACTAGATAGGGAAGTGTAAGTATAAAGCTCCTCCCAGCGCTTCTTCAAGTACCCAAAGTAAGCTAAGACAGAAAGAGCCCCCTGTGTAGGCTGACCCAACTCATGGTAGAGCTCATAAATTCGAACCTCATTGTTCGTAGTAGCATAAATTTTGGAGATAGTGATATTAACCCTTTTTGTGGTGTAAAGAATTGATGATTCTTCTCCGTTCAGTGTTAACTCAAGTTCCTTACTCACGGTTATTCGTTTGTTTAGTTCGAGTAGGGATTCATTCCAACCTAAAGTCTAGGACAACATTACAACTTTATTGTGCTCTTTAGGAAACTAGTGAGTAAGTTTTTGATATATGCTAAGTCTTGATTGTTTTAATTCCTATCGGACACTTATCATGCAAGACACGAAAATAGATTGAAGTTGATGTTTGACAAGATAAATCAAAAGAAAGAAAAGGTAGGGGCTTATGCTACTCATGCAAGGTCTCACTATATTTCTTCTAGAATCGGATTACTATAATTTCTAATCCGTTTTGGGTTCATTAACAACCCCCAAACGGATTAAGAATCGATCCCTAGCGAGATAAACTCATCTCTAAGTCCATCTTACTAGCATGAGGAGTTGAACTGTTATTTCATCTCTGAAATACCATCTCAACTCCTGGACTCATACAACATACTCCTATCAATTAGAGGAACATGAGGTCAAATAGGACTCGCGCGCGCGCGGCTATCCCAGGCATGAAAAAGGTGGTGCATGCGAGTCATTCTCAACCTCCAGGCCTCAAGTTTGGCCGGACACTACCATTTTGGGGTAGGGTGCTACATGGGTCCTAAGTTCTAAGCAGTTAATCCTATTTCTAAGAAACATATACGAAACCTCACATGAGCATCATTAACCCTCCACCTTGGACGGTTTTAGCTCATGATCCTTTGATTATTGAAAGGTATGATTTATGTATGTTGAATTTCAAGAAAGAAGAAGAATAAGAATACAAGAGATAAATTTTTAAGCTAGAAAGGAATGACTTTTATTTTGAAACCTCATTTACCTTCTATTAACACTATTACACTAAGCCTAGTTCTAAAAAAGGAAAAATTACATTAAAAACATGGAATGAATGCTAGATTTCTTTTTCTTTACTCAGATGAGAGAATTCCTTCTCCATCCCACGGAAGCCCAAATATTAACTATCTTCTTATCTAAAAATTAAAAGCATTTTGACACCTTGCATTTTTTTCATTATTAGCACCTAATTCCATCTAAATCCATTAATTGCATGCAAGGTGTCCACTTTGTGCCAATTATTTGCACATTTGTCTTGACTTGCATGATGACTCATCAAATCTTGCAGGCCCGCATAGTGGGTCCACGTGTTGTGTCCAGTGGCGGGCCAGTCTTTTGGCATTTTTATAACTTCCCGCCTTTGCGTAGAGTTCGTCGCACTGATCGTCTGAGCAGCTCACTTGCCGAATTCGGAGTCCTGGTTCAAGAGATATGAGCTTGGAAGCTTTCTGTTTCTGTGCACATAATCCCGTTTCTGACTTGATTCTGTCCTGTTTGAGTCTTTGGGCTTTAGTCTGAATTTGTTAGGCTTCACATGGCTTAATCGGAAAGTTTTATGTATACTCCCTATTTCGTGCTTAAATGCTGGCTTTATTATCATTTTTACGTTGCTTGCTCCAACCTGCAAAAACACGAAAATACGATTATTTCATGATTATTAAGTACAAAATTAACTGAAATGTTATGTCTCTACGGGGTTTTATAATACAATTTTAGGTGCTTATCAGATAGCAGCCCACACACTACACCAAATTCGTTAGAAAAAGACAAGGCTACCGATGCCCCATTTTTGTCTTTTGTTCGCACGCACCACACGCGTCGTGGAACAAACCCTGAGTGTCGGATCATAGCCTATCAAAAACAAAAAAAGAAAAAGAAAAAGAAAAAAACCCATGACTTTTTCTTATTTCCACCACTCAAAACTAAAAAAACAAAAAACTCTCGCTCTCTCAAATCACTTTCCAAAGATTTGAAACTCACTCTCAAATCCCTCACAAAATTCAAATCACTCGCTCACTCAAATCACTCAATCTAATCGATTCTCTTAATCAAATCACTCAATCTCAAAACCTAATCAACTCTCTTCATCAAATCAACTCTCTCTTCATTATTGAGAATTTCAGGTAAACGCCTTCATCATTTGAGATCTCAAATAAACAATTTTAGCTGTTTTGATTAATTGTTTAACAAATTATTATTGTTTTGATTGATGTACAGGTTGAAAGTAGCTGTTTGATCTTAGTTTTGATCGATATCATCACTAAGTAAACAAACCTTGCTTACTAAAATGCATAATTAAAAGTTATGAAATTAAAAATTACCAATTTCAACATTAGTGTAATACCGTAATATAATGATGATGTTTAGTGGTGGGAAAATTTATTGTTTGGTGTTCTTGCATAGGTAAGGCATGTTTTTAGGTGGTAGAGCTTTGGGGAATATGTATTTGAAATGATAAATATGTATTAGTGGCAACTTAGCGTATTTTAAATGATAAATACATATTTTAAAGTCTTAAACTTGATGTTGTTAAATTGCAAATTAATGTTTCTATGCTGTTTCTCGACTTGGGTTTACCTTATTTTGATGTTTTGACATGTTTTCATTAGTTTTCATACACTTAACTAATTTTTGAATGAGCATGTGAAAATTTCATGAGTTTTTGTGAGTTTAAATGGATAATGAAGACTTATTATTTTGTTTTTAGTTATTGATTGTTCATAATGTTGTGAAATAATATGTACTTATCTACATATTGCATTAAGTAGGGATGAGTTTGTCACGTCCAGACAGAGAATGGATGAAGGAATCAGTGGGGAGTGATGCATATCTAGATGGAATCGAATCATTCCTTGAATTCATGAGAGATAGTTTAGGAAAAGGAATTTGGTCGATCTTCTTGTCCTTGTGCCAAGTGTTGCAATATTCGTGGAATGGTTGATCCAAAAACCATCTTTGCTCATTTGGTTCGTTATGGATTTGAGAAGTCTTACACTACATGGTATTTTCATGGGGAGTCATTTGTAAACAATGTTGGGAATTTTGAACCTTTTGGTTCATCCTCTCATAACTCTCCTGAAGATACCCATCCTCAAGAAATTAACTTTGTGAATGAAGAGCTTAGGACTGTCTAACTTGATGATTTGGATGAATGCGTAGATAATATTAGTTCAGATGAAGATTTCAATGCGGATGAGATTAGTTTGGATGAAGATGTGGATGTCGATTGCTATAATGAACAATGTAACCAAAATCCGGTTAATTTAAAAAAGGAGATGAAGTTCAATAATTTGTGGGAGGATGTGAAGAGACCAATATATTCCTCATGCAGACAAGAAAAAGACTAAGTTATCGAGAATATTGAGTTGATGAACCTCAAGACAAAACATCAGTGGTCTGATAATATCTTCACAGAAGTATTGGATATGCTAAGAGATATTCTTCCTGAAGATAATACATTGCCTCTGTCTGTATATAAGGCTAAAGGGATGATTAAATCTTTAGGTATGGACTATGAAACAATCGATGCATGTCCCAATAATTGCATTTTGTATTGGAAAAAACTTGAAGCTTTTCAAGATTGTCCTAAATGTGGTGTGAGCAGATGGAAGAATGTTGAAGTTGTTGATCTTGTAGTAAAAAAAAGGCTAAACCAGTACCAGCAAAAGTCTTGAGATACTTCCCATTAATACCTAGGTTACAAAGATTGTATAGGTAAGGCTTTGGCTTCAATACTTGTACGTTATCGCATTTACTTCTTACCTTTTTGAATCAATTAGTTTTTAATGAAATATATATATATATATATATATATATATATATATATATTATTGTTCCATGGATTATGGAGAACATGACATGGCATTCGAGGGTGGTGGTTGAAAAATTGAGTGAGACATCCGGTTGACTCTCTCAATTGGAGCACAGTTGATGCAAAGTGGCCAGAATTTTCTACTGAGCTACGCAATGTCCGTCTGGGACTTGCGACAAATGGATTTAATCCGTTTTCTCATTCTAATAGTTCTTATTCGTGTTGGCCCGTTATGATTGTTCCATATAATCTCTCGCCATCTCTTTGTATGGTTAAACAATTTATTATGTTGTCCATGTTGATACCTGGGAAAAGTAGTCCAGGGAAAGACATTGATGTCTATTTGCAACCCCTAATCTCCGAGTTGAATGAGTTGTGGTCTACAGGCACCAAAACATACGACTCTCATAGTAACACCACATTTACTATGAACGCAGTTTTGTTATGGGCCATACATGATTTTCCTGCGTTCGGCATGTTATTGGGTTGTAAGACTGGTGGAAATTATGGTTGTCCTCCATGTGGCAAAAATACATATTCAATTAGGTTAAAACATGGGAATAAGAATGCATATATGGGCACTAGGAGATTTCTTCCAGAGGATCATCCTTTTAGGCGACAAAAAAGACCATTTGATGGGAAGGATGAACATGGGGGAGCTCCAAGAAGATTGAGTGCTTCCGAGGTAAAAAGCAAAGTGGAAAGTTTTGAAACGGTTTATGGAAAGGTAGCACGAAAGAAAGGGAAAAAAATGTTGATGATGAGGGCATGACTGCATGGTCGAAAAAATCAAAACTCTTTAACTTGTCGTATTGGGAGGTAACTTAATTTTCCATTTCTTAATTTGGTTTGTCGTACATCATTATACATCATTGTAATTTGTGTGTTTTCGTGATTAATAGTTCTTGCTTAGTCCTCACAATGTGGATGTAATGCATGTGGAGAAAAACATAGCCGAGAACCTTATTGCGACAATTTTGGAAATGGACAAGAGCAAGGATGGTTTTCAAGCACGCTTAGACTTGAAGGAGCTAGATGAATATAAAGCAACACTTGTGGCCAAAAGAAGTGGGAAATAAGTTGTTGCTACCAAAGGCTGATTTTACTTTATCCCGATCTGAAAAAAAAAATGTTCTTTGAGACCTTGGTCACATTAAAGGTACCTATAGGATATAGTTCCAATTGGAAGCAACGGGTGACCAAGGAAGATTTTCAATTAAAAGGCTTGAAGTCACATGATTATCATGTAATGATGCAACAACTTTTGTCATTATTACTCATGCATTGCTTTAAAGAACATAAGCAATTGTGAGTAGCAATCCGACAATTGTCAACATTTTTCAACATCCTTTGCTCCAAAGAAATATACATCGATGAGCTTGAAGCTGCTAGACAAAGAGTGATCGAAGCGTTGTGCGTTTTTGAGAAGTATTTTCCTCCTTCATTCTTTGTCATCATGATGCACCTTGTTGTGCATTTGGCGGAAGAGATAGAACTTTGTGGACCTGTTTGGTGTCGGTGGATGTATGTTTTCGAACGGTAAGTTCTATGAGTGAGCTATCTATATTTTTGTTATTTTATATGAGTAATATATGTTGTTAATTTGTACTAGGATGATGAGAGACTACAAGAGGCATGTAAAGAATCCAACACATCCTGAAGGTTGTATTGCTGAGCGTTACGTCGTCGAGGAATCAATAATGTATTGTATGGAGCATATGCCTGATGGTTCAAAGGGAAGCTACAAGCGAGGTAAAGAGAGATTCATGAATGACACAGGAGGGCTGAAAAATGAGAAACCTCTCAATAAGAAAGGCGTATATAGATTGAGTAATGTGCAGTACGAACAAGTACGTAGATGGGTGTTACAGTGCTCAAAACTTTCTATTCCATGACAAAAGTAAGTCTACTCTTGTCATGTTTATAATGTTGTATATGAGACCGTGAAGCTCTAAAGACCTATTTAACTTGTCTCTTGTGTCATTTCATTGTAGGAAATACCAAATATACTTGCAAGGATTTAAACCGAGTGGTCGTAAGAGAAAAGGCAACACCGAAACACCAATGAGTTTTATTCCTTGGTTAAGGGAACAAGTATAGTTTCAGTACCTTAGTAATCACTTAGAGTAAATACGTAGGATCATGCAGTTCTTGCAGAATAATATTAGCTTTTGTGGATTTTTTGATAGCTACAAAATGAAGAGGTTTCTCCCATCAAGAGACTTGTTGATGGTCCCAACTTCCAAACGATTTCGTATAACACATACCAAGCCAATGGATATGTGTTTTCTACTGCTGAATGGGACACTAACAAGACAACTCAGAATTCTAGAATTAAAAAGAATGCGATGACTAACTTTCGTGCAAGTGCAAAGGATAAGAAGATTATGTATGATGATACTACTTATTATGGGCTCATTAGACAAATTCTTGAACTCGACTACTTTGATTTCACTATAACTGTTTTTTGTTGTGATTGGGTTCGTGTGGAAGATAAAGTGAATGGATGTTACACTGATCCATATATTAATTTAACATTCGTGGATTTGAGCAAGTTTAAAGGAAGTTCGAAGATTGTAGATGAACCATTTATTCTTGCCTCACAAGCATCACAGGTTTTTTATTGCAAAGACCTAACAAGGAGTGGTTAGAATGTCGTGTTACATGCTCCAGAGAGAATGACTAGAGACATGGATGCGTATGAAAACCCTTTAGTTTTTTAGTCAAGATTGTAACGAGACACTTTTGAGTTCATTAGTGTTAGAAGATAAATGATTGATGTTCACTAATATTAGGTAATATCTAAGTCAAGTGGCTTAACTAATAAAGTTCTTCTTAGTACACTGTCTTATAATGTTCATCTTAGTACAATGTTTTGACATGTTATTGATGATATACTTAAATCTGATTGCATGTATGGCATTATTTGCAGGTCAAGCATAGTGTTTTCCTTCCAACTGTGTTGGGGTTTCTGCTAAGTGTGTATTCGTTGAAATCCATAGGATTGGATATGTCGGGACAGGAGAGCACAGAGGTACTTTCTTTTAAATACGTAAAATTTTAGTTTGTTAATGGTTGCTGCCTAACCGTCTATCTTTTATCCTACTAAGAGCTCAAAGCAAGCGGAAAAGAGGGCTAGGAAGACAATGTTATGATGTGAGGCTGTGATGGCTAGAGATCTCAACGGTGGCATACATATTTCTGATTCAGATACAAAATTTAAATCTAATGAAGGGTTGTCAATTATAGGCACTCTATTTACTCAATACTAAGTTCGCTAGTCCTTTTATACTTGCAAACTCGAGGCCTTCCTTAGTACGTATCCCATTTTTTTTAGCATCTTGGGGGTAGGGATTTCCTTGCAACACAAATAAGAAAAACATTATAATCTATTAAATGTATTGCACCTGTACCTGTACTTGATATCATAACTTTTCTTGATTCCAGGATCATCATCTAGTGATTCCCAAGTTTCTAGAGGTGGAGGTTCTTGTGGTACATATAGTATTTGTTCAGTAATTTTATTTGTTGATAGTTATTCTTTTATATATTCCCACGAATTGACTGACATATTTTTGCCTTTTCAGTAATTTTTTTTAAAAAAAAAATTATAGTCTCTTCCAAGGGAAAGAAGAAAGTTGAATTTGACTCTGACGGATAGCCTGTTGGAGACGGTTCAAAAGGATTTTTTAGTTTGCTTGGTGGGACAACAAAGGCACATTGTCCTATCTCTTATGAGAGTTTCAAAAATGTGCCTAGTCCAACAAAAAACATAGTCTGGAGCAGCGTTGTGGTTAGTCTTATGCTCTTATCCATTATGGTTCTCTCTCTCTTTTTTTAGTGTGAGTCATGCGATGACGTTGATTTGTATTGAATTGCATGTTATACAATGAAGGCAGTTAGTGAGTCCGTAAGAAGTTTGAGAAGAATTCTTGAAACAGAAAGTAGTGATACGATGATTCATATTTGTCCAATGTTACTAATTCAATAGACACAGACACCACATAGTTATAAATTACTGGGTATTTAATTTTGGCAACAATGTTCCTTCCACCAGGTTTATAGTGACTCATAAAAGGTAAACATCTCATAGACATCAGGCTCCATAGAGTTGAACAACCAACTTAGAATCATACAATTGGTCATGGACCAACTATTGTAGGTAGGGTCTGTATTAGTTGGACAAATCATCTTGTTGGGAACAAGCCAATCCATCTTCCCTTTGGCCCCCAAAAATAATCGAACAGAGCGAGCCCAAGAGTGGAAATTCCGCCCATTAAGAATAGCGGTACTAATTTTCTTCGAAGAAGAGAAATTATTCAACAAGGAGACATCGTCCGTACCTTTAGAGTCTTTATCCATCATGATAAGGGATACAGTGCAAATGATAGTACCTTGATGTGAGAAAAAAAATTGAGAATCGCCGGAAACCTACCGGAAAAATGTTATAAATGCTGGAAACCCACAGGAAAACAGCACACGGCGCTCAGATGAGCAGCTCAATGCCATAGGTCAGGCGCAACATGCGTCGCTGCTCGGGCCATGAAGAAGGAAGGGGGTGGCGGCGGCGGCTAGGGTGGTGGTTAGGGTTTGATCTCCTTACTTTTCTCTTCCTGTTTTTTCTAGGAAAGTGTAATTATAACTACTGGCTTCTTTTATTGCAGCATACCACTCGTCTAGTCCAATCAATGGAATAAAGATTTGTTGCATAGAATTCAAAATATTACACAAGCCGTTATGGAGTGTGTTAGTGTGTATATCGTTAACAGTTTCTTTGCATGTTATGTTATATACAAAAGAGTATATTGTCAGAACTTTAACATATATTGTAATTACCACATATCAAACTTGAAAGAGTGTTGATTCATTCTGAAGTCCTGGGAACGGATTTATTGTCACGTCTCTTGTTTGGGGAGAAGGAAGAGAAAATGAATTACTTGCATTCCCTTGTAATCACATGAATGAAAAATTTAGTTCAGCAGGGTGTTGGTATTGAGGATTAGTACATTAAACCACGAGACTGTATATACTTCAAAATGGCTACTTTTGAGAAAACTTAGAGCATCTCTAGGTGGTAGTATCACCTCCAAATTTCTTCAAATTTGCTTCCAAAACTCCGAATTTTGCGGAAATCCAACTCTAGGTGGAAGCAAATCCGGTATTATCACCTGTCTAGCCGCATCCGTGGATGCAAATTTGGGGTTTCGGATCACGCTATTGCAAATGTCGCCCCAAATTTTTTTTTGACTTTGATCAGCACACCACGCCATTACTAATGTCACGTGCCATTTATACTATCGCGTGACACTATCATTGTCGCATGCTCCAATGAGAAAAAAATGGGCAAAAAATGGCCAAAATTCTACATCCATATATCTACACTCAATTCCTTCTTCATTTTACATACACTCAACCCAAACATTCTAATCAAACAACTCAACCATTTCACATCAATCTTCAACAAACAACACACACACATTGCAAAAAAATTGATCATGAAGTGTATAAGTTTTTTCCCCTTCAATCATCATTTTTGTCTTCATCTTCATCTTCTCCGGCAGAAGACTCGGTAGATAGTCTTGATGAGAAATTTGTTAACACCATTCCCCTAATTATGAAGCACAGTTTAGCTGTACTTGCACAAGCATAAGTACATGCTCCGAAGGCACCACATGGTGGTTTAAAGAAGGGTCGAAAAGTGAAACATAGAAACTATGTTTTGACTTTGGAAATATTGAAGGCCAACTACTTCGTCGATCGTCCTGTTTTTTCGAAAGAGGATTTCAAACGGCGCTTTCGTATGAAAAAATCTTTATTCTTTCACATCTTCAACGATATTTAGACTCATTTTAAGTACTTTCAGCCTAAACTTAACAATGCTGGTAAACCTGTGATAGATCCTCTGATCAAGGTGGCTGCAGTTTTGCGTATTATTGGTTATGGTATGGTGGCTAATCAAATTGACGATCAATTATACATTTTCGAGCAATCTAGAAACCAGGCGTTGAGGCATTTCTGTGATGCAATTATCAAATTGTACGGTTCAGCCTACTTGTGAAGGCCAAACATTGCAGACGCAGAACACTTGCTTGCACATTTTGCCAAACGTGGATGGCCGGGTATGTTGGGAAACATTGATTGCATGCATTAGAAATGACATAATTGTCCAACTGGATGGCAAGGTGCTTACAGTGGTCGTTCTGGAAAACCATCTATTATTCTCGAAACTGTTGCAACCGAAGACCTGTGGATATGACATTCTTTCTTTGGGATGCCAGGGTCACATAATGACATCAACGTGTTGGACAACTCACCGGCATTTGAGCACGTGATCAATGGTACTTCCCCATATGTTTATTTTGATGTAAATCATCATAGCTACAATATGGGTTATTATTTAGCTGATGGTATCTATCCTGACTATGTGACATTTATACAAGCAATTTCAAAACCTAATGTTCTAAAGACGAAGTGGTTCGCAACGATGCAGGAAGCTGCAAAGAAAGATATTGAAAGAGCTTTTAGGGTTTTGCAATCTAAATTTGGGATTTTGGCAAAAGCTTGCAAATTATGGTATGTAGAGACAATGGGTACTGTTATCAGAACATGTATCATATTGCACAATATGATAATTGGAGCTAAGAATAAAAATTATGAAATGAGGAGGTACATTCCTAATCCAGAAGAGTAACAACAGATCCCAAGCACCTACTCGGGAATACTACATTGAGGTGACTCCACGAGTTCAATCAAAGACTATGCATGATAGACTTAAAAGCGACCTTGTCGAGCATTTATGGAGCATTAGGGGTGACCGACGTTGATTGTTGTAATTTAATTTAATTTCGTAGATGCATGTTTCTTCTTAATAATCAGTAAACAATGTTAATCAATTTATTTATATATTATATATATATATATATATATATATATATATATATATATATATATATATATATATATATATATATATAGAAAATTAAAACAAACATAATTTAAACTAACATATATTTATAGAAAATAAAAGTTTATTCATATTAAAAAAAAACATATTACGTTACACAGTCATAGAAAATAAAATAATTAACCACTCTTGACCTTTTCCATTACAGCACCCAACCACTCACATTTTCCACACACTAAACACTTCAATATATCAAGACCTTTTCCTTCAAGGTTAGCGAACTTTTTCAGCTCTCTAATACCATTACAGCCATTTGAGCATGATATATGTGCATAGGGGTAATACTTATACCAATGATCATCCTCGCTACATTACGTGCATATTAACAAACTGTCTCCATATATATCTATATAATAAAACAGCTTGGTCTTTTTATGTTGTTATATCAAGCGGTCAAGGAGAAAACAGTTTTGGGATGATCTAATGGTGATCATAAGACTTTTTAATTTAAGAAATAACTAGAGACCTTTTAATTTAAGAAACAACTAAAACAGCCCACAAAGAAATGAAGAAATTGAGGCTATAATAAAGCAACTTGGTCTTTTTATGTTGTTATATCAAGGAGAAACCAGTTTTAGGATGATCTAACATTGACTACAAGACTTTTTAATTTAAGAAATAACTAAAGACTTTTTAATTTAAGAAACAACTAAAACAGCAAAGGAAATGAAGAAATTGAGGCTACGAGCTCCATCTCTTATTCTTTCGGTCTTCTCTCGTTCTTTGATATATCCTCTTCCACCTCACTCACAAAATAAAGCAGCTTGGTCTTTTTATGTTGTTATATCAAGCAGTCCAGGAGAAAACAGTTTTGGGATGATCTAGCGGTGATCACAAGACTTTTTAATTTAAGAAATAATTAAAGACTTTTTAATTTAAGAAACAACCAAAACAACCACAAGGAAATGAAGACATTGAATCTACGAGCTCCATCTCTTATTCTTTCAGTCTTCTCCCCTTCTTTGATATATCCTCTTCCACCTCACTCACAAAATCTCACCATCTCTCACTCACTGCAAATGTCTACATGTTTCCACATGGCCTTCTGTCAAATGCATCTATTATAACCTCATAGAGGTTATAATATGCGAGGCCTTGATCATAAATGGGACATTTTAAGTGTTGGAAGCCTACCGAATGAGTTCAAAAAATTGTTTAAGCTATTCAATTCCGTGTTGGCGCAAAAGAGAAATCAAAACTGTCGAGTGTCGAGATAAATTATCCCAGAGCTTTTCTATAAAGTAGGATGTTCAGTTCCATGGAAGGTGAATTAAACAGACTGAAAACAGGATAATGTTCTTTGAAACTCCAAGAATTAAGCCGGATATACCTAAGTAAAAACAAATCGAACTTCTACAATGCAATATCTGCACGGAGTTTCTCATTTTATCAGTGTGGACTGTGGAGGAATTGTATGCGTGTTCAACAAATAACAAATAGCGTTCGTCTCGAGTCGACTTACAAATAAGATCTAACTTCCATTAAAAAATATTGGATCTAATAACCATTTTGAGTAACATTCTCCCATACTATGACAACTTGGGTGACCTATGAACCATTAAGATAAACAGTTATTTCCTCTTCCATGGTGCTACCAGACAGGACTGGTTAACCAGCACCTTCCTGATCAGTATTATACTAACATAAAAGGAAATGAAGGAGAAAAGGGTCAGAGGCTGGGCTGCAAGAGACTCATCTGGAATTCTATCTCCATACTCATATACTATCAGGTAGGCTTGCATCCACCACCCTGTGCATATATTTCTCTTTCTTCTTTTGACGTCCATCAGTGAAATCAGGAAAACAGGACATGAGGATGTAACTTTCAAGGTTATTTATTGTGGCATAGATCACACTGATCTTCATCAGATGAGGAATGAGATTCACATGACCAATTACCCCTTGGTCCAGGCTAAGCATTTCTCCTATCACCAAACTATGAGAGAAAAATAATGTTTCAATGATAATAAGTGATCCACCTATGGAATGGAGCGCATGCATCCCATTGTAAGACTACTACACAATGTGAACCAATTCACACAATGCACAATTCTCTTTAAGTTGTAGTTCTATTGGTTGGTTAAATCTGATATATGCATGTGTATGAAACTTTATAGGCATGAGGTAGTAGGAGAAGTTTTGGAGGTCGGATCAAATGTAATGAAAAATATAAATTAAAATTGAAAGTGGAAAAGAGTTTGAACCTTTCTAAGTATATTTTTTTTTGGATTTCAATCAGGAGCCTATTTCCTTCAAGGAAACTAATTAACAAATGCTTCCGTTTATCATGTACAGATCATGGAATCATGGTACGTATTTCAACTATTGCTCCCAAAAACATGGTCATAAGGAGTCATGTAACATGCATATTCTCTATTAAGTGATTTCTCAACGGCAATGTATGAACATCAATATCAAAACACATTGAAGTAGTACCACAATTGAACTTATTAGAAAATTAATGTTTTCAAAGTGACATCCACGATATGAAGAAGGTTGCATACTCCCATTCAACTACAGGAAAACCGATTAAGTGATTGGTGGTTTCTCAATGCCATGGCATGCACAACAATATCAAAAGAGCTAGCAAAAACACATTATTGAAGCTAAGTAGCACAATAAATTCAACTTAATATAACATTATTCTTAAGTGGCATCCAAACTATGAAGAAGACATGCGGACTATGGATGAACAAATTGTTCTTAAACGTACATATAGTAAGCCAAGATGATTTTCTATTGCATATTTAGCTAAGGGTATCATAATGACACGAACATGTTCAATTTCAATGTCGGAAAACAGGGGTTAGTGTATAATGACTCGAGTGGCAAAACCACGGGTTAAATTCTAGTATATATATATACCAGGGCATATATCATATATCATTTCAAAAATCTTACTTCTTCACCATCTTCGTTACAGCTTCTATATATGAGTATATAACTTTGGCAATATAGTGCTTTATGACACCTTGCATTCAGATACTTGCATGATAATGCAAGGTGTTTTCTTGAGGTGCAAATTTGGCACCTCTCTTGATCAAGTGTATCAAAATAACATGATTGTTGAGTTGATTCGCTAACGTTAGTATGTTAGCTAGTTTTTTACAATGATTGGCACCTCTCTTGATCGAGTGTATCAAAATAACATGATTGTTGAGTTGATTCGCTAACGTTAGTATGTTAGCTAGTTTTTTACAATGATGAAGAAGAAGCCATGGTAAAATGAAATGGTTGTGGAGATAGTTTTGGAGTATGAGGTGAGAATGAAGCAATTTGCGAATTTTGCGTCTTTTTACTCGATAACACGCACCATTATTGGTAATGACGCGTGACACTGTCGCGCGTAATTACTAATGACGCGCGTGGTAAACCCTACATACAAATTTGCGTTCGATATTTGAGACCACTTAGAATTGGTCAAAATTTGAGGATACTTTTCTTCAAATTTCGCTCTCAAACTTGCAGGTAATACTACTACCTAGAGATGCTCTTAGTATCTAAAAATGAGACTTTACGCTGGAGTGATAGCGGATGCAGTTTGTAACAGTGCAAACCGATTTATAACTAAGATTGAGCATATGATCATACAATTTAGGAATAGTTATCCGAGCATTTGATGACGAAATTGGAGTGGGAGTCTTGTACATTAGAATCGTAGGGAGGTCTCTTGGGAGACAAAATCAATGATTTGAAAATTAAAAGCATACCAACATTTCAAAGAGAAGAAAAAATTGCATTTTTCACATTTTGTATATCCAATCCAGAGAGGCAACTCAAATTGTGATATAAAAAACGGATTCCATTGAATTAAATCACAAGTTGCCAGCTACAACAACTACTCGACATTCGTTGCAAACAAATATTTATTTTCACAGTCCTTTATCCTGAATGGGCATCCTTCAGTCAATTGAACACGGCGCAACTCAGTTTTCACGGGAGGGCATATGAGAGTGCCCCTGTGGAGATTAAAAAGGAAGAGCTGTACGTTATGAAATGATAAGCACACAAAGAAGATGCAAATATCTTGGTTTTTTCGAATTATTTTGTGAAACTTACATGGAGGAGAAGCAAGGACATCCCGAAAGAGTCCAAACAAAGAAGAGATTTTATGTGCTGAAACGAAGGAGAGAGATTTTATGACTGTAGTATATACCTTGAAGAATTCAGCAGGAGACTTGGCATGACGTTTGAGCTTGCCAAGCTCTGCTGGAGGAGGATTCAGAAGATTGCTAAAAACAACACGTACACGATTACAAAGGCGTACTACATTTGCAGCATGCCATACCATTATAGTACCAATATGAATATGCCATGTTGAGTGACATACACTAAATAAATAAAAATATAAAGTGATGCAGTTAGTTTGGCTGCCATGGGTAGGAAAATCATGCGTGTCATCATGGCATACTGATGGTAGCTAGGCTAAAGAATATGGTTACATGGTGTATATGCACTGCTGGAGTGACAAATAGCATTTGCTATTTGCTATTCACTTGCATAACTGGAAAATCACTTAAAACGCCAGGCTACAACTTAGTTGTGCTATCAGGAACAGATAAGCTCAAGTTCAGCCGTTCTAGTCAGGAAATAAGTCGACAAAACTTATTCCTCCAGAAGTGTATAGAGAAATTCACTCAAGAGTTGCATAATCACTCTTCAATATCTTGAACCTGCTTAGAAGAATTGGGAAAACACCAAGTACCCTTGAATGTTGTTGGCTAGCATAGTAGCATTGTGAAGGTAGAATCTAAATGGGACTGGGGCTGCATATCTGGTGAATTTAGTTAATGAACTCAGTGGCTTTCACACATATTTCTCACGACTTATCATAACAACAGATTAGGTTCGTACTTCTTAGTCCCAAGACCAGTAATCAAATTTTCACACCCTTTGAAGTCTTGAGACTGCTGAGCATTAAGAATTTGCAAATCTGAAGCATATAAATGATTGGCTTGCACTAAAAGATTGACAAAAATAATCAGCTAATTTAGCTATATTAACAAAGCTAAGTAAGTTAAAAAACAGGGTTGAAAAATGAATAAGTAAATAAAAACACCAAAATGGTTGGTTCTACAAAAGATTCGGTGTAATCCAAACAGGTGGAGAGTACCGCAAAAGAATGGCCTTGCTTTCGTACAAAAGCTTTATTGTCTCAGTTTCCAGATTGTATATTCCCATATCATGATCAACTAAGCGTCCATAAGTATCAATGCTGACTTTGGGGATGTAGATACAACTTGCCAACTTAGCTTTCATTCGTCCAGGGTACTAGCGTACTCAGTGGCCTTGACAGAGAAAGAAGTATTACTTCAAGGATTCCTCTGTAGATTGAGACAGTCTCCCAACTAAGTTTGCAGCTCTTGCCAGTTGTGCACATGCGCGTACCAACTTATTAGAATATGTCAGTATTAGAATATGTCCAATATGGAAAGTCTCATGTTTCTATAAGTGTGGACATCCATATCTAGTAGTTTCTATTATCATGTTTTAGTTTAGTATAAGTATATAACTTTGGGTAGAGAACAAAGTCTCTCAACCTAAGAACTCTTTAACCCTAATCAATCTCTAGTCTTCTTTGGTCTTCTTCTTGGTATCTCTAATATATCAATGTCACAACTCTCCTAACATCACCACTAACACATAATTCTACATGGTATCGGAGTGACGTTCAGTGGTATGTTAGGAGAGGAAACCCTCACAAGAAAAAAATCAAAATCAGTTTGTTTTAATTTTCAGTATAGTATTCAAGTCAAGTTTCAAGAAGAAGAAGGATTTCTCACAAGAAGAAGTTCTTATATCTCAATTCAAGTTTCACTTTTTTCCCTGGCGGGTTTACTGTTCACCGGCACGATTCACGGGTACTATTCACCGACACTGTTCACGGTACTATTCACCAACACTGTTCATGGTTACTATTCACTGGCATTGTTCACGGTACTGTTCATCGTCATTTTAAAGTAAGTTTTCAAGATTCCACTAGTGTTTAAAGTTTGTTTGAAGAATGTTAGGAGAGAGATCCAAAGTTTCTCAGTATTGGTTTCTTAGTATTGTTTCGCTTCCGCAATCTCTCTGTCTTAGTATTGATAATAGAGGCACAACCTCTCTGTATTCCGGAGTCTTTGAAGTTAGTATTGGACAGGTGCGCACGCTCTCAGTCCGCACGTCAAAAGTTGTTTTCAATATTGTTCCTATTGTATTCAGAAAAGAGAGCGTGGGGCGCGCTCCGGAATTGCCTGAGATGGGTGCGGGGTGCGCTCTTGCTTGACTCAACTTCCAGGTAGTTGGGTGCGGGGAGTGCTCCAATATGCCTTGACGAAGGCGCGCCCGCGCTCTAGCTTCCACTCATCAGTTTTCGAGATTTTTGAAGTATCAAGCCTTTAGAAGGTAGTTTACACTCTCATCCAGGATTGGAGGGGTAATATTGTTTGTATGCCGTTATGGATGTTTGGATTTCTAGCTTCCGCGCAGTTGGTATTGATGTCGTCTTCTATCTCAGTTTCTAGAACATGATCAAGTTGTTTGTTTGAAGTATTATAGGGACACATGACCTCTATCTCACGAGGAATTATTCTTTCTATTTTCTAATGTTCTAGAAGTTCGCAGTCATAAAAAGGCGCGACCCACCCTCCACCTTCTATCGTGAGTATTGTTTGATGCATGTTCTGTTAGAATTTTTTGTGTATTGGAGTATGAAGTATTGTTTTTTAAAGTGGGCATTGGTTGGTTGTATAAGTTGGTATTTGGTTTTCTCTGTTTCAAGTTCAAGTCGGAATAGACAAGTTTTTGTATGTTCGTACTCAGCCTTGTATATTCCAACTTGAGAGGGGGAATAGGGAGATATGAAGACATTCAGAGTATATGAGGGAAGGAGAATATAGAGACGTATGAAAAAGAGTACTCATGTCTCCATATTCCAGCATGCCTTGACATCCCCACTATTCAGTCTTCAGTATTCAGGTAGCAGTCAAGCCTAAACTGCAAGTATGTTACAGTGCGATCAAGCCTAAACCGCACTCATCAGATTCGTAGCGATCCAAGTTATAACTGCACCAGTATTCAGGAGTACCCATAATAGTATTTTGTTAACATTAATAGTGATATTGATAGTAGCAGCCAAGAAGCGTACATCAAGTCAGTGTTATTATTTTCAATTTATATTAGGGTAATTTTGATTTAACCCCCCACAGATGAGTAGCGGTTTGACTAAACCCCCATTTTAAAATCATTTGAGTTTGCCCCCACTCCGGTCAATTTTGTGTGTATGCAATGCATTGGTATTTTAGCTATTGACCATTTTACCCTTATGAAATATTGCCCCCCACATTAACACGTTAAACCTAGCTTTGCGAAAACCCCCCAAACGTTGCCATTATTTAATTCTTACTCTCTCTCTCTCTCGTATTTTACATAATGGCCATTTTGCCCTTATGAAAAGCGTAGTGGCCAAAGGAGCACGAGGAGTACAGTGTGACAAGCGTAGTGGCCTTTGGACTATTCCCGAGTGACTGAGCAATTTGTCCAAGATTGTTACTGTAAACCAATCCAATTGTTCCCCCGCAGAAATATGCAACATAGTAGAGCCAGAAATCACATCTCCTTATAAGCAAATGAGCCGGGTGTTCTTCACCAAGCACTGTTAGTTGATCCTTCACAATTGCCTTCTCACAACACCCTTCCTTCTCTGCCATGTTATACCCAACATCTCCATTGCCATTGTCATTGTAGTTCTCTCGTCCAAGTAGCTCTTTGTGAAGCTCAAGGTCATCAACCTCAACAAGATTAAAACCAGAACCTTCGAGACGAAAGCTAGTATGGATGGTGCAGCGAGCCCATTCTCTTGCAAAGACAATTCCTGGGATACCCAAGGGGAAGACCAATAAGAGAATGGCACCACTGAACAGTAGACGTGCAGTATATGCTGAAGATGAGATTGAATTGAAGAAGAGGAGGTAGAGGCCAGTGAAGACAGCAAGGATGTTGAGGAGTAGGAAAATGAGGGAATCACGGCGAGCGGCTTTGGTAGAGAGGGGTTCAAGGGGAGGTTGGCGTAGTATTGGAATAAGCGCGGCAAAGGAAGTAACTAGAGGGACAAGGGAATTGAGGACAAGGTAGAGTGATGAGCTATCTGTTGAAGAGATTGCATTGGCAATAAGAGTGTATAAAGCTGGGCTTACACCATTAAAGCTAATGGTAAGGGACAATGCAAGAGCTCTATTTGTCGGAAAATTTTTAATGCAGAGGACAAAGCATACAGTATTGAACCAACAGATGCTACAGCCTGCTAGCAAGCACAGAAGAAACACCTACAAACCGAATCATAGACAAGGATAATTAATCATCACAGATATTTCAGGACACCTACAGCAGAAGAGTTTCATAAGAGTAGTTATGCGCAAGTGAAAACTCAGAAAAGCTACATCTTCATTTTTCAAACCAAAGGTGATATATGCTTATGAGTTGATCTGGTGTTACGTATATACTACAGACACTTAGTATTTTAGACACGTTAGAGTTACCTACAATGAGTTCGGATTCCCCTGTACTGGGTGGTGTGTTAACTTTCGCCAACCATAGAGAAAAGTGAAACACAACTTGATCTTCCAGTTTTTAGATCAATCGTGTCGATACCATTGCTAATGATTCAAATTGGTAAGAGCATCTTCAGTGCGGTTATAGGATGTTTATAGTTGAGAAGGCAAACAGTAACTTCAATGAAGAAGATGCCCCATATAAGGGGTAAAGTACGGTGTTAAGCTTTATGGCAACTCCTTATAGTAAAAACAAGAGAAGAGTCGCTGGATAAAACAGTCTAGTGAACTTTTTTTTTTTTTTTTTTTTTCGATAATTCAGTCTAGTGAACTTTACCCAAATAATAAAACAGTAATGAATTTGTTGAGCAGCAAACCAATTGATTATGTTCGTTGATGACATTTGAAAGCAAATTCAACCAAAATCAACAAATTGTCTTAATTGAGAAAATAGATATATTTTAATATTATTATTTTTTTTCACAAAAGACATGCATACAAAAATCGGGCCAGAAAAATTTGGACTGAGCACGCACAGCAGCCTCAGCAAATGTGGTGTATCCAGCAGCAACAACAGTGGAGAGTATTAAATCAGCTTCACTATCACTATCTCTCCAAAAGGTCGCGCTCAAGACGGAAACTCGACACAAATTAGTAAGCCCATCTCTTAAGGTCTTGTCACTCTCCGACGCCTTAATATTCGGCAAGGGTCCATACAACTATACAAGTCATTCCAATTTCAAAAGGAGTTGAGTAGTTGACATACGCACTAATTGATTAATAGAGTTTTCAGCAGTCAAGAGAGAGAGAGAGAATAGAGAGAGTTAGATTAGGGCAATATTTGGGTGGTTTTTCCAAATGGGTATTACGTTTTAATGTGGCGGGAAACCCAACATAAGGGCAAAATGGCCATTATGTAAAATACGAGAGAGAGAGGGTAAGAATTAAATAATGGCAACGTTTGGGGGGTTTTCGCAAAACTAGGTTTAACGTGTTAATGTGGGGGGCAATATTTCATAAGGGTAAAATGGTCAATAGTTAAAATACCAACGTCTGTTACACACAAAATTGACGGAGTGGGGGGCAAACTCAAATGATTTTAAAAATGGGGGGTTTAGTCAAACCGCTACTCATCTGTGGGGGGTTAAGTCAAAATTACCCTTTATATTATGACAGCCATAATAGCGAATGGAGTGAGTAGTAGCCAAGCAGCGCGCCACTAAACCGATGTTATGATTTCAGTTTGTGACTATGGTACACCTTCAGTATTCAGGTTAGGTCATTGCCTACACCGACAGTTTCACCTCCAGAACGTCTCAACAGTTGTTCGAGTTCTTCAACTAAAGACAGTTCTATGCGAAAGGGGGAGCAGTATTCTTATCTTTTGTTTTTTGTAATCCAAGCTGTAATTTGTATAGTTTGCGTAATTATAGCTTGAGGGGGAGTATTAGAATGTCCAATATGGAAAGTCTCATGTTTCTATAAGTGTGGACATCTATATCTAGTAGTTTCTATTATCATGTTTTAGTTTAGTATAAGTATGTAACTCTGGGTAGAAAACAAAGTCTCTCAACCTAAGAACTCTTTAACCCTAATCAATCTCTAGTCTTCCTTGGTCTTCTTCTTGGTGTCTCTAATATATCAATGTCACAACTCTCCTAGCATCACCACTAACACAGAATTCTACACAACTTGTAGACTTCAATTAGTTAAGTATATAGAGGGTCTTATCATATGATGGTGCAAGTGATGTTACACAGTAGGCACAAGGAATTCTGCAAAATCTAATTCCTCTCTGCCTCAATTCGACAAATAAAATTTATCCATCATTCTATCTCCTCTTGAAAATGCAAACTGATTACGAAGCCAAGGTATCCAGCAAGAATCGACTGAATGGTATTGCTGGCTATTTGAGCATTTGGGCATTCTATCATCTCAAATTCTCAATTATGCAACATATGTAGTAAGATTCATTTAATTTTTTTTATCCCTTCCCTTCCCTTCATATATGATATAAGATCTATGTTAATGGAGGGGAGACTATTTTCTGGGATGCTTATTGCATCTGGTTCAAAGCAGAGATAGTTATTTTATTTTATTCATTACAAATTAAAATCTTCAAAACTTAGGGGTTGTTTGTTTTTTTATTTTTAAGCATTCAACACGGAGCGAAAGGTAAATTGTTTGTTTTTATTGGAGTCTTCAGCATTCAAAGGTACCAAACCAACTTCAGCATTCCGCGTTTCTTTTCTCACTGAACGATGAAGAAAGAGTCGCTCAAGTTAGATTTCCACCTATACCCTCTACCCTTCCATAACTTGATAACCCTTCCATAACTCATCTTCTCCTACTTTTGGTTGCTGCGCTCTAATAACTAGGTACGTAAATACCGATTTCTCTACTCTATTTATCTTTGATCCATTCTTAATTAATATGTGTTATGTGTACCGTTTATATAAGATATTATGTAGCCGTCAGTGATAGGTGTAAGCTTGTTAGTTTTAATGAAGAAATTTGTTTCATTCCATAGATTATCTTGTGTTGGTTTGGATCAGTTTTCTTTGTTTTGTATTCTACTATTGTGCATAATTGAGCTATTCAGTGTAGGGAAAAAGATTGCCAAACGTTGGTCTCTTATTTGTCCTATTTAGTGTAAGGAAGCATCAATATTTTTTGCATGCTGATTATCTGTGTTTGGTGGTGTACTAGTCTGAGAAAATCATGTTGCAATATTTGAGTTCCAGAGTTGATGTTTTGTGCCTAGGGATAATTGTAGAATTTTTCAGTAATACACAACGAACATTTATGCTTTGATCGACTTAATCCTTGGATAACCTAAGTCAAGTTTAATCCACTGGCGAACTTTTGGAGAACATATTAGTAAGGCAAAAATCAATGGCTATTGTACCTTAGTCGCCGGCCTTCCCTCGGAACCCAAGTCTATTTTACTTGTGTCTTGAAGAGTGATTTTTGACATATGAGGAGTCTCTTCATTGTTACTCTCAATCTTCACCACTCACGATCCCATTTCAACCTTGGTTGGCGAGAGCTCTAGCTTTTTCAATAAGGGGAGCTATATCGCGGTATCACCCAACCCTCAGCCCGTAGAAGCTTATCTATCTCTGTGAATAAATCAAGTGTTGTACACCTCTTTGGTTGGTTAGTTTCAACCGATAGGAATCCATTTGCGTGCACCATATCGTAGGTTCTAGGGTATGTTGGGAATGTTGGAATCTCTTGTGTATTTCTAAATACTAGTGTGTGTGTGCAAAGTGGAGGAGATGAACAAATGGTATTCTCGCCACTTTAGTGCATAGTAGATAGTCCCACATTGGTTATCCACCACATCGGGGTAGGGTTCGGCCCGGGCTTGGGCTTCTTGTTGTGGGTAGTGGTTTGACCAATAGCCTAAACTTGTTTTGCCTTTTTCTTGAGCAAAGAAGTTTCGAGTGTTCTATTAGGAGTTGGTCTCTCTTTCTCCTAACCTCTATAAATAAGACTGTGAGTCCATAGAGAAAATAGACTTGATCGAAAACTCAACTCGAGAAACGTAAAACTCAAACCAAATTTTTTCTTTCTTCTTCCGGCCGCCGAGAGAGTTATATTGTTTGTTCTAGAGGGTAGTCGTTTCTAGTGCAAAGTCAGGCTACTGTTAACCATTGAATCCTGTGAGGAAGACGCCACTGTTGCCTTTCTGCATCATTGGAAGGGGCGAAATCTTTCCTTAAGATTGTTAGAATCCTCCTTCTAGAAAAACAGTTCAAAAGAACTGTAATTCTAAATCAGCTCAGGACGAATTGGGTATCAAGCCTTATACCACTGGAAAGCTCTTTGAATCAGCTATCCAACACAAGAAGCGGATTGCAAAACCGAGCTCTGAGCTGAAAGTTATAGCAGTTTCCGTAACAAGTGACGTAGCTGTCAAAAAGACGAACTTTGACGTTTTTCTTGATAGAAATCTCATATTTGACTCCCACAAACGTAGGAGAAAGGTCTACAACCATATAGGGTTTGATAAACCACAAAAGATCAATAAATATTGAATCTTTAATTGGTTTCCCTAACAAAAACGAAATTATTAGAAAATTTCTAAAGTCATAACACAATTGAATGACTGGTGAATATAGGAATTAAAACTCATGTTGGTCTCATTATATTGTTATAGCACTTAGTAGAAATATTTTTCATTGAAAAGTATGGGTATTATGATAGTAAGCGTGTGTTAACACATTTTTGGCAAAAATATCCATCTTATGAAAAATAATCTCCTTGTGTTTTCTCATACTAAATATGTCAATATCATTGGTAGAAATTAATCAGATTTTTGATGATAATGTATGTGAGACACACATTCCTACATTAATGGCATAATCGAAATGATAACCCATTGTGTCCTTATAAGGAACTTTGATGTATATTGTCAGATTATCCAAGTACTATAGCAGAGCCATTGATTATGGACTGATATTTAGTAGATTTCCACACTACTACAAAAATGTCAATAGATAGCATTTATTTAATTGCATTTGTAAAAAAACGCTATCTAAAAAACAGATATTGCGTTTGTCAAAGTTAACGCTATCTTTTACTTGTACGTTTTCTGATTCAATTGCGTTTTATGCTTGCCCGCTGTCCCCAAATCCTAGAAAACGCTATCTCAAATTCACACGTGGGTAGAGCGGGCACTTAAGGTTCACACACGCGACAGAACTAGTGAAGGATATAACTCAATTAGAATCTTCAAATCACTAACTTCAGTGAAAAAAACGAAAATGAACACCCTAGAAACAAAATCTGAGAAAGGAACATGATGGTTGATGCAATTTGAAGTTGGAACCGCCGTCATCCCTAGATTGCTGCTACAGGAAACGTAAATATCTCTTTCTAACCCTTCTCTATTTCAAATTGATTTACTTTCTTGTCAAAATCTCCATATATTCTTTTGAAAGTTCGCCCCAATCTTAAAAGTCCAATTTTTTCTTTTAGGTATACCTTCGAGATCCAATTATTCCTTCTTAAATCTGGTTGAAGAACTCTTTCAATATTATAGAATTTATCTAATTTAATTTTCTCTGTTGAATTTTATGCTATTTTGTAGTAGTGGGGCTCCTGTAGAAATGATATACGATGGACCTAGTTCTTTATTCAAATCTTTAGTAGCCATGACACTTTTCAATGATTTGAACTCTTTGAATCAAAACAGGACACTTGTAAATTGGATTGGATAGCTTCCCCTTTGTAAAGGTGAACACTTTCACCTTGAATTGTAAATCATTGTTTTTTAGTGTTGGTAACATGTCAAGACATATCTATTTCTTAGAGTTGTCTTTTCTGGGTATAAAATCTTTTGGATCAAAGTTTACTAATAGCTTATACTATTAGCTGCCCACTTGTGTATTTTTTTCTCTTGCAAGTTCCAATGTCATCTTTAGACTTTGTTTTTGTCGCTTCTTCATAGGTCCTGCCAAAGGAAGGTTGTAAATGTCTCTATGGGAATGATGTACCTACTTGACTTTGCAAAACTACTTGAATTTCTTCTCTGTATTTTTCTTAACTTGTCTTCGCTTCAAAACTGTTTTTTTTTAAGCAAACAATATGTATCAAGATTCAGTCTTCTCTTCTGTCCAGGAATTATGTATTGTTTCTATAGATAGGGCGCCACAACACAATATACATACTTCTACTTGTTAACTGTAGTACTGCAATAATCAACATTTTTGCTACTTGTAACAAAGAAACCTGATAGTTCTGTAAAATCTAATTTGTTTTTTTTTACAGTATTACTATGAACCGATAAAGAACCGCCAGTTTTGTTCGAAAAGAGAGGTCCTTGAATATATAGCAGGTAAAACTTGTGCAAGATCACATAAGAAATCGAAGAATAACTAAGAGACTGTGAGTAGTTTGGTATAAGATATATAATGTATTCTTTTCACAGTCAACTTTTTTTTTTCATGCTTTCTGACTGTTGATAATTGTATATTTATATAGAAGAGCTCTCAACCTATCAAGGTGAAACTTAGATATAATTGTTCCTATTTTGTTGCAGGTATTTCGTGTATGCTGATGGGATATGTGTTGGCTATTCTTTTCTTTCTGCTTTGTTCACAACGAAGGATCGCATGTCTCTGGCATGGACTGACTTCTTCTTTGATCAGGTGACTATAATAACTTGTCAAATGTATCATGCATGAACATAAACAGTCCATATCAGTTATGAAACTTACACACTACCTATGAGAATGATAACTCAATGAAACAAATGTTGTACGTACTACTAGTAGACTCAGAGAACATAGATAAAAAATGAGAACTGAGAACATTACCTGGTTGGTTGCTACCGACTGTGTTGTTCCCGGTTACTTTGTTTAGACTGTAAAGGTTAGTGTAATGTTGAGGTCTTTTAGGTCTGTCTATGCTAATAAATTAGATAATGTAGGTAGTATGTAGGAATGCAGTAGCTTAAATAATCTTTTGGCTTAATTTTGTGTAATTTCTGTCAAGTATCAATGCTAGGGATGAAATATAGACCTAGAAGCTTCAATTTAGATTGAAATTTTGTTGGTAATGAGCAGGTTCGGGATCTGTCACTTAGTAGATTGGTCCAACATTCATTGGTGTCCCAAAGACAGTTAGTAGCCTATTTTTTCTGGAGGGCACTTGTACATTTCTTAAATATCATTCTTGAACCTGTTTTGTACGTCTGCAAAGACTGTTTTGATGTTTCCTAATAGTTCACATTGCCATCTCCCTCGGATTGTAAATTAACCAATGTCAGTATTGCTTATTAACAAAGAAGGGGTGACCATTTACTTTCCTTTATTGTCTCCTCATTTGTTTTTTTGTATTCTTTTTATTAATGTGTTTGTACATGCACACTTTGTTATAAATGTCAGACAGGAACCATTCATAGCTATGGTGCATAATATTGGCTATGGACAAGCCGCGATGATATAAACATTAAACAAGGAGCTGGTTGCTATGGTAAAGAGCATTGTTATCCACATTATTGGATTTATAGTAACTTCCACTACTAGAAAAAGGCACACATATAGCTTTTGTTTAATAGCTTATGTTAAAAAGCGCTATACAAAAAAAATAAGATTGCGTTTGCAAGTGTTTTGCTATCATTTTTATTGAATGGTTCCCAGTGCAATTGTGTTCTTTTGTGGGCGCTGTCGATTAATTCTCTAATCTCTATTCACATGGTTTTCCTATAGTTATATTGGGGAATTGGTAGTTGTTGTAGTGTCTAGGTCCTGGTATACTTTTGGATCCTTATATTGATATTTGTTTAAGAATTGTTAGTATATGAAAGTTGTTTCTTGAACATTATTCCTCCATCTGGTTTTGAATTTCATCCGAAGCTTGTTTTTTTCATGGTACTCAAATCTATTATAGGAGTTTTTTTTTCTCATGCAAGACATTAGTGGTCTAAATATCTATGACATCCTTGAGCCTTGCTACCACAATCCGTAAGCAAGAGAGGTTTCAAATGTTCAAACAAACAAAGAAAGGACTTGTGGGTAAAAGGAAGATACACCGACGCTTATTTGAGGAAGGACTACTTTCTTTGTAAATAACCTAGCTATTGATCCAGGCAAGTGATTTTCACTTTCTACCTTGCTTTTCTAAATTGGATAATTGTAGTTTGAATGAAATCATATTTTAATCTTGCATTGTATTTTACTATGCATGCATATGATTTTCTAGATTCATATTTAGATGTATACGCTCATATGATACTCACATGCTAATATGCTATGTTACATTGTCATGATACATATGCATACTTGGCTTGTAACAAATTATCACTTTATAATTTCATGGGCCTTTTCAACTGAAATATGGTCATATATAGTATAATGTAAGTTATACACAGAACTTAAGTTCTTCCAAGTACTCACTGGTAGACTGCCTAGCCCGAGGGTTGAATCTTAGCTGTCCACATGTGTATTTTTTCTCTTGCAAGTTCTAATGTCATTATTAAACTTTGTTTTTGTCGCTTCTTCGTAGGTCTTGACAAAGGGTTATGTTCACTAACAAAAGATAAGCTGAAGTGATTGGTTGCTCAACTGAATTTTGTTTTGATGTGTTTAACAATAACTCAGGTATATATTCCTTTGTATATTTTGTGATAGTGTGGAATTATCTATGTCTTCTAGCGTGTATATTTATTTTTTTTCTACCGTGTAATTTAGACCACAATAACCCGGCAGGAAGGTTGAATGTATAGGTTGTCAAATTTTGTTTTAAAGGTTACTTTAGATTGATGGAGTGCTCTTGATTCTTTGACTAGTTCCATTGTAAAGTTTGAGATGAAACTAGGCCGCCATTCATGTATAAGTTTTATATTGACTACAACCGGCTTACAACATGTAATATGTTTCTGTCATGTGTAGTAGTTCCTTATGTAACTCATATATTGTTATCTCTACGAAGATAATCACATGCAGGTTAACTCGTTATATTATTCTAGTTATAACCACATATAATTAAGTAATCTTCACGGTCATAATTTGATGTAGTGATTTTTTTCCCTTCAAATCCATTGTATTTCAGTTATTTATTTATTTATTTGATGGATCTATAAGCTCAAAATGGAAAGAGCTCCGCTAGTTGGTAGTGAGAGGTTGATGGTTCAAATCCATCTAGATTCAATTGAATTTGTTTTTGCTGATTTTTAGTTTTGAAATAAAAATTAATGGTGATTCTCAAAAGCAAATTAAAAAGATAATTTATTAAAAGTGCATCTGGATAATAGCATTTTCTAAACACTATAAACCAACAATTGTGTGTATGCAAACGCAATAAATACCATAGCATTTTCTGCAAAACGCAATTAAAATGTTGATAGCGTTTGTAAAATGTGCTATCGATTTGATAGCATTTTTCCACAAAACGCAATAACAATACCCATAAGCGTTTGTAAAATGTCTTTATCGGTTTGATAAATTTTTATCCGAAGTGCTATCGTTTAAAAGCATAGCGAGCCAATTGATAAGCGTTTGTGAAAACGCGTTATCGTTTACTTTTATAAGCGTTTTCGAAAGTGCTATCTATTAACATTTTGTAGTAGTGCCATCATTGTTAGAAGGGTAATATGTTATAAACCTGGATCCAAAGAATGTTTATGTGTTTACCTTTGGTGGAAATTGAGTGTCTTGGATATCATCCAAATTAATCGCCTAGAAAAGGCATGTGATGATCTTTGAGTGGGTTAGCAACCTCTTGGCAAATCTTCCCATTGGCTCTAAACAAACCTCCCGATGTGTATATGTTTTGCAAACCGTCTCATTCGCAATAATAGCTAAGACATGTTATCTTATGTGCAATGGGAAAAATAATACATGTAAGTTGAGATATAACTTAATCAAGCCGCTAGAGATTATGTTAGGTTGGACTTAGTTTGGCCACATGTCTAACTGCGCACCACTTCTTTGGAGGCAAGTGGTTATCGTCGAGGGGATGGGACTTTTGCCTTTAGATAGAGGCGACAGCGACCGACGCAACCCCACCTATGTGATTGGAGATCCCATGAATTAGGTTCAAAGGGAAAAACAAGTCACCTCGCCGCCTCGTATGCTATTGTCTTTCTTTGAGACGTCCCACCCTATGACTAGATAGCATTATTGTATACTTTGTATAACTTGAATAGCAATGAGAAAAGGTTATTTTACTCTTAATGGAATCCATAGTCCATTATTTTTTATGAGATAGTGTATTCTAACCGCTATGTACACTTGATGGATATCCACCTACGTGAATGTAGAACTGGTCGGGTTCTTATGAGTATTCGTGCAAGTACTCTAGAGCATTCACATAACACAGCGTATGAGCTAAAAAGCGCAACACCGCGGTAATCGCATATAATGAAAGAGCAATGTGGGTGCATGTCCTCTATTTTACTACAAGGGAATGTTGGTTCAAAGATTTTTAATCCACCACTTTCACGTATTATAAGACATGTTACCCTATGACCGTTCAAGCCCGTAAAAGCACCGATATCTTATGCATTGTTTTTTTCGATTCTCTCGGCATTTCGTTAACCCATTTCTTTTGTAATATCCTATTCCAAAATAGTGGGGACTATTAGTATTTTGAAATAGTGGGGATTGTTGGAATCTCTTGTGTATTTCTAAATACTAGTGTGTGTGTGCAAAGTGGAGGAGATGAACAAATGGTATTCTCGCCACTTTAGTGCATAGTAGATAGTCCCACATTGGTTATCCACCACATCGGGTAGGGTTGGGCCCGGGCTTGGGCTTATCATTGTTGTGGGTAGTGGTTTGACCAATAGCCTAAACTTGTTTTGCCTTTTTTCTTGAGCGAAGAAGTTTCAGGTGTTCTATTAGGAGTTGGTCTCTCTTTCTCCTAACCTCTATAAATAAGACTGTGAGTCCATAGAAAATAGACTTGATCGAAAACTCAACTCGAGAAAACGTAAAACTCAAACCGGTCATTTTCTTCTTCTTCTTCTTCTTCCGGCCGGCCGAGAGAGTTATATTGTCGTTCTAGAGGGTAGTCCGTTCTAGTGCAAAGTCGGGCTGCTACTTGTTAACCATTGAATCCTCGTGGGAGGAAGACGCCACCGTTGCCTTTACTCATCATTGGAAGGGGCGAAATCTTTCCTTAAGGACTGACTAATCCGCGCCTTGGTTATTCCCGATTCTGCGTCCTTGTTTCTTCATTGCTCTTGTTCCTTTTGTTCTACTTTAGTTGTTCTTTGTGTTCATACAACTATTCTAACAGGGAATGCTTCACACCAATCATGCAATACACCTAAAAATCCCCATCAACGATTAGTGGAAGGTAGTTTTGAGAACTTGTAGGAACCACATTCATGACCCACACGATTTCCCCGCTTCCATAAAGCGAGTTCGGACCACCAAAACGAGCATTCATATCCAAAGACATTTCTCATGTTGTTGTAAGGTGGGGAAGGATCCTCATCACCGTGTCTTTTTGGCTGATCTAAGAATAGAAAGGGCGAGTAGAGACCAATAATTACTTAATCGAAAGGTTGAATTCCAGTTTAGTGCATCCTCGGCAAAGTCCTCACGGTAGTACACTCAATTTCAAGTTCACCGAGCTTGGCTTGAGTCTAGAAGGCGGTATGCCTAGACTTTGAACTGTATGCAAGACTTGTGCTAATCCCAAGAGATTTTGAATCTCAAAGCTTTCTAGTCTGCAAGTTTAAAGCATCTTCTTTTTTTAAGTCCTTTTTCAGTTTTTCCATTCTCAAATTGTTTTGGTGTTAGTGTGTTACACATTGCAGTGGTTTAGACTTTAGATACAATTCAACATGGTTAATAGGGTCCTTCAATTATGGTTGGTTCTAATTTAACCTTTTGTCCTATGTGTGCAACTCCAATAATTTAATATAGAATCTTCTTCTTAACGGAGAATACTGACCTTAAAGGATCACTGAAATGTCAAGAGAAAAAGAAAAAAAGATGATGAAGAGTGAGACCCTTATCCTGTGAATAAGAATGTCCTCTTAGGTAGACTTTCCAAATGCAAAACTGCTCAGGTTCAACTATTTTCCTCCACGGCTCCACTTTCTTTTACATTAGAGAACTTTACCACAAATTTCACTTATATCATTTTCTCAGACTGTAGGATTTTTTCCAGCAATTTTTCGTACTTCTTCTTGTACTTGCTTCATCACATCCGGGTGATTGACAAGTTGAACCATTATGCATATATACAATTCACCATATATACTTTTTCACAATATTTGTTTTTCTTCAAAATTGCATTCGTCTATGCTTCTATGTATTTTTTATTTTATTAGTGCATTACTTTAAATTCATTTAAATAGCTAATGAGTGACATTAGGCATGGGTCTCCAGAAGAAAAAATTAACTCCAAGAGTTAAGAAAGAGAAAAAAAGCAACTCAGGAGGTGGTTGAGAAATCTGCTCCAAATCCTAGGTTAAAGACCGATGATACGTGGAAAAAATGTTTTATCGAAATGTATTTGGACGAGATTAATAGTAAAGGCTTTAGTGAAACTTCATTAAAATTAGAGTCATGGACTAAGATTATTGAAAAAATGAGTAAGAATTACAATGTCCTATACACACAAAGGCAACTCAAGAACCAATGGGATTACCTTAGAAAGCAATATGCGGCATGGAGGTTACTATCAAAACGGACGGGACACGGAGTCGATTTTGTTGGAGGTGTCTTTGAATTCCCGGATGAAGTTTGGGATGACTTAATTGAGGTAGAAACTCACATTTTTTTTGTTCATACAAGTTATATAAGCGTATGTATATTATTTTATTTGTTTAATTTGATTTTTTTTTTGCTATAAACAGAAATATCCATTGACGGGTCAATTTAGGCATGCTCCGTTGGTGAATAGGGAGTTGTTAGAATCCTTGTTTGAGCCCACCCTAGCTTCTGGTGATGAAATGTTTAATCATAAGCATCAAATTCCAATGACGAATCCCCCCAATAATCATATTGCAAAGGTTCAGAATATTGAAAGTGATGGAGATGAGGATAACCAGATTCATGGAGCTGATTACTTCTCTAATGTCACAATTTGTGAAGACTATGATCCCTACACATCACAGGATGTACCCATGGATGACACACAATATAATCCTTCTCATGATATTTCATCTGATAATGAAGAATCTCCTACATATGCACAGAATACTCCAGCAGATGGACCACCTAACCAAAGACAGGTTCCGACTACGTCACGAGTAAAGAGTGACGCAAGTAGCTCGCAACAAAAACGTAAGAGAGATTCGCTTGAGCCAGCAAATCCTCTTGTTAAGAGTATTGGGGAGCTTGTGGAGATGGTGAAGAATGAAACCATGGGAGACAAGAAGCTTGTGGATGAAGGTGATGCGCAGGTGCAAGAGTTATATGTTTTGGGTTTGCTGGATGATTCTCTTTATCTTAACTCCTTGGAAGCTCTTTCCCTCCACTCTTCTCATAACAAGAAGCTTCTGAATCTTCAAGAAAATAGGCTTAAGATCCAATTCCTGAAGAATATTACTTCTAGGATGACATAATTTTTACAAATAATGTGCGTTAATTACTTGGATGACTATCGTATTTACATTTTGTTGACTTGGATTATTGTCATATTATGGTTATTATGATTCAACATTTATGAGTATTTTTGTTGACTTTGATTGTGTATGGTTGCTTTAAACTTGTTACTTTGAGGTTAACATTTGATTTTGTTTTGTTTTGTTTTTTTAAACTTTAATTCAGGGAAAATGACACCACGACAATGGTTATTAGTGTATTTAATCATAATATTCACATGGCTTTTGACAAAGCGTAAGCATATAAGGCAGAAGATATGCATATCCGCGCTTACTGGGAAAATGTATGTACAAGAGCTTCTACATGGAACTTCCACACATATGTTTAACATGTTAAGGTTGAAGAAGCCTGCCTTCATTATGCTATGTGATCACTTTCGGCAAATGGAGTGGCTTCATGATAGTAAACATATTAATGTAGAGGAAAAAATGGCTATGTTTTTAATGACTATTGGTCACAATAAGCGAAATCGATCAATAGTGGATCGATTTCAACATTCAACACAAACCATTAGTAAGTGTTTTCATGAGGTGCTAGTGACAATGCTCTATTTCTCAAAGGAAATGATAATTGATTCACCATTTGACGGGGTTATTCATAAAGGTGGATCTCGTTACCAACGCTGTCTTAAGAGAGGGCCATTTAAAGGAGCAGTTGGAGCTTTGGATGGTACACTAGTAGATGCACACATTCTACTTGATAAGCAAATTCTTTTTCGAGGAAGAGGAGGTAAGGATTGTTTCCAAAATGTTCTTGGTGTATGTGATTTTGATATGAAATTTACTTATGTGATGGTTGGATGGGAAAGGATTGCACATGATGCTCGTGTATTAAACGAGACATTAAGATGGCCTGAAAAAAAACGGATTTCCATTGCCTCCTGAAGGTGCGTATCAAAACAACCTCATCGATCAAATATATATTTTTGGTTTACATACTTATTTATGTGTTTCATTATTATAGGTATGTATTACTTGTGTGATGCTACATACACACATACTAGGGGCTTTATGTGTCTTTATAGGAATGCTAGGTATTGGTTGGCAGATTTTAAGTGCGGTGGTCGTCCTAAAAACAAAGAGGAGAAGTTTAATCAGGCACATTCTTCGCTAAGAAATGTAATTGAGAGAACATTTGGTTTCTTGAAAGCAAGATTCAAGATATTGAAGAAGATGGCTCCATATAGTTTTCGCACACAAGTTCAAATTGTTGTGGCATGCATGGCGATACACAATTTTCTCCGTTGCGTGGCCATTGATGATGATGATCGATTGTTCAAGCGATATGAAAAAGAAAATGTGACTATTCCAGTGAGGTCTTCAATTAACTTTGACAGACCAGAAGCACCACCAAGTATAAATCACACATTTGGACCCGAGGCACATGAATACATGATCAACTTGCGTGATCAAATTGCGGAACAATTGTTTAGTGGACATATATGATCAAGTTTACAAGAGCCGCACTTTGGAGTTACTTGTAATGTCATTTAACTTGGTATTCAGATTTTATGGATGACCTTATGGTTATTGAACTATTATTTATATTTATATTTTTAGTATTTTTTTTTTTATCTCATATTACTATACGAGTCTTTTAGGTGTCAAAATGTTGAATAAACAAAGGAAATTCTGTCAAATCCATTTTTAACTTTTTTGTTTTACAAGTAATCAAGTTAGTGTTTAAAATAGATTGCAAGGGTAAAAATGTCTAAATTATTTATATTCAGCATTCAGAGTCAGGTCATTCTGACAGAAAACAAACATGTTTTTCTGAGTTCAGCATTCAGAATTCAGCATTCAAAAGGTGGGCCATTTAGCATTCAGCATTCAGAGGCTCAAAAAAATAAACGACCCCTTAGACATAGTAATGTTTCACAACTAATAGGAAAGAAGTATACAATGTTATATTCAACTCTAAGTTGAAAATTACCATAACTATATATCTATTATTCCCTTTTGCACAAACATGACACCTTATTTATACTCATTATGGTGTATTGCCAAACTTTCATTTACGGAAATAGTTTGCCTATAGTACTAAGGATTGGTATCCTTCTTCTCGTTCATTCCTTCGACGATAACCAATGGCCACAAGAAAGGTTATTGCTACTCCTACGAGAACCAATGGAAAAGAGTACTTGGTGTACTAGTTGTCCTGCATTAGCAAACAGCATTGAAGTAGTGAACATGGGTTCTAAAATTAACATCTACTAAGAATATAGAAATAATGAGTTTAAAATAGGAATTCAAAGCCCTTTAGGCACAAAATTCAAGTATGCAAGATCATGAGAAAAACTTAGCATGCATCATGAGGGTGGAGAGGAAAATAACGTCATACCTTAACTGGTACACTTAGCAACATATTTTTCGGCAGTTGCTCAGCAATCATAAGGTAGAAGAGTCCCATAACTCCAGTATGCCTTTGGCTGCTGCTGTAATTTGATTCTAAGACTAGAGCCTCTCCATCAGATATCTTGACAGATCCAGGCTGAGGATAACAAGTGGACATTCCTACAATGTAGCCAGCCTCATTGCCCGCTTCTTTACCTTCTCCATAAGCTGCTATAGAAGAGCATATCATCCGACCATCCTAATACATTAGAAAGAGAAATCAGATTGACTCTTTTAGTAGCATTAATACAATTTCCTTAAGCTATGAAGAAACTTCCAAGAAGAAAGAGAGTATGAGGGAGTGGAGGAATGGAAAGATATTTTGGTTTGGCATTTCCTTGAAAAAAGGTTAGCCTTTCCATATGTTAAAAGCACTCTTGAAAAGGCATAGAAATTGAAAGCTTCGATGGAAATTACTACTGATAAAGACCTTTTCTATTCCCAGTTCTCACTTGAGGATAGAAAAATGGTGCTCGAGGAAGGACCAATTTTTATTGCTGGGAGAATTTTTGTAGTAAGGCCATGGTCAGTTGACGCTGAAGTAATGAGGAGCAAGATTGCTACTGTACCAATCTGGATCAAGCTGAGTTGTGGACTTTCTTACCTTGCAAGCTTAATTGTGGACCCTAGGTGTATGGATGAAGCCACCGCAAACAAGAAAAGACTCGATTTCACTAAGGTATAAGTTGAGATACCCTTGTTATTTGAATTCCCTAGTACGGTTTCTACAGAAGTCGGTGGAAGAGACGTACGCCTTGGGATTGAATACCCATGGAAACCCTCATCATGTGCCAAATGTATGAGATTTGGTCATAACACTAATGTAGTAGCCATATTCAGGGATGTATCACATAGGTACTGGGCCAAGAGATAAGACCCAGATCATAGTATGTATTAGGCCCAGAGAATAGGCCCAAGAGCAGACTATGCCCCATGAGTAACCCTAAGAGAGGGATATAAAAAGGAAAGAGGAGAGAAGAGAAAGAGGGGGGAGCTGATAAGAGGGGCAGAGAGGGGTGAGGAAAGAGAGGTGAACTACGGCTTGATCCCTAAATGGGTGCGTAGGGCAATCTAATTGGTGCAGGCCGATCCAAAATAGAGAGGAGTACCAAAGAAAATTAGGTCAGCGGTAATTGGTTATGACAAATGGCGCCGTCTGTAGGGACGATGAGTAGAGAGATGGGGGGGGTGAGAAAAAATGTGGCGGCAAACACTATTTGGGATTTAGAAAAACCAGAGAAAGGTAGGACCTTTCCAGAGAACCTTAACAGAGAGAAGAGGGAAGTTAACAGAAGTACATTGAAGACACTCGTATAAACTTGTCTTGCTTATCATTTCCACCAATTCCAACACTATCATCTCTCCAACCCCAAAACCCAAACCCGACAAAAGAAGAATGGCTATATACTTCACTCAAGTCACCTAAAACACCAACCCAACTCAAAACCCTCCACGCTCAAATCATCAAAATTGGTTTAACACAAAACGACCTTGTCTGCGGTCAACTCTTCTTATATTGCTCTATTTCCAATACCATGAACTATGCTCGTCACCTTTTTGATAAACGCCATCACCCCGAACTCTTCTTTTACAATGCGATGATTAAAGGCTACTCACTAAATGACTTCCATCAAGAGGCATTGACTTTTTATACACTAATGAGGTATTGTTCTGTTACTTGTGATTCTTTTACTTTTCCTGGTGTTTTAAGATCAGTTTCTACTTTTGGAAAGATTCACATTGGTAAAGAGTTGCATGGACTTGGTTTAAAAATGGGTTGTGCTGAAAAACTGATTGTTCAGACTGCTTTGATAGATATGTATTGTGATTATGGTTTGTCGAGTTATGGACGTTGGGTGTTTGATAAGATTGTTGATAAAGATGTTATTTGTTGGAATACTATGATAGCTGGTTATATAAAATGTGGGGAGTATGGGTATGCGAAAGAGGTTTTTGAACTGATGCATTTTAGGAAGGTTTCGAGTTGGAATACTATTGTGGATATTATAAATGTGGGAAACGCGAGGAAGCTATTTATTTGTTTGGGCAAATGTTGGTTTCTGATTTGGTTCCTAAGGAATTCACGTTTCTAGTGTCTTGCGGTCTTGTTCTTCTTGGGAGGATTTTGTGTTGGGGATGTGTAGTCAGAGTCAGAAGATGAAACTTGGGTTTAAGTCAAATCCAGTCTTGGGGAGTGCTTTGGTTGATTTTTATTCTAAATGTGGGTGCTTTCCGAAAGCTTTTGAAATATTCCAGGCTACGGATTGCGGTGATGTAATTTCTCGGACGACGATGATCTCTTCATGTGTAATAGCTCGGGAATGGGGCCTAGCTCTAAGGCTTTATTGTCGGATGATTAAGGTGGGAATTACTCCTAATGAGTTCACTTTTGCAAAGCTCATGATGGCATATTGTTTTCTTGGGTTGAAATATGCTAAATTGGTTCATGCTCATGTGGTGCTATGGGGGATCAGACTGAACAGGAAAATTATATTCCTGCAAGTGCTATAGGTGGCCGGCCAAATGTTGGTAAAAGTAGCATGTTTAATGCATTAGTTGGAGAGGACAGGACAATTGTTAGCCCTATCAATGGTACTACTTGAGATGCAATTGAAACAGAACTTACTGGGCCAGATGGTCAGAAGTTCAAGCTTATTGACACAACTTGGATTAGAAGAAGGGCGGTGGTAGTTTCATTTGGTAGCATAACAAAGGCATTATCAGTGAATTGGGTGCTTCAGGCTATTCGTCTCGCGGATGTCATTGATCTTGTTATTGAGGCTCTGGCTTGTAGAATAGAGCGGGATTACAAGATGGCGGAAAGAATCGAGAGAGAAGGGAAAGGTTGCGTGACCCTTGTTAACAAATGGGATACCATACCAAATAAAAAGTTGCAGACAGCGAGCTATTATGAAGAGGATGTCAGGGAGAGGCTTCGGAGCCTTAATTGGGCGCCAATAGTTTATTCCACTGCAATGGTTGGCCACAGTGTTGAAAAGGTCATGGCTGCTGCTAGTAGTGTGGAAAAAGGTCGAGAAGATGGGAATAGAGTTGGAAAATTACAAGTTCACCTATACAATTTGACTGTAGTCTTACAAAAAGACTGGAAAATTTTGGGTTAGACTCCACCCTTGTTTCTGGGTGTCGCCATCTTCTTCTCACTAGATCTACGGCTTGGAGCCAAACTAGGCAGGCAACACTGGTGGCCAGTCCTGGACGATTTCAGAAATTGAATCTCTACTCGGAGTTTTCGTGCTATTACTGTCAGAATTTGTGCCAGATGTATATGGGCTTTCATGACTTGAGTTCGATTGAATACCAAGTTTTGTGGGTTTAACTTTGAGCGTTCCATCATCTGTATTTCGATCGCCAGAATCTTCATCAACTTGAAAGCTCTCTCGGAAGAGGTCAAATAGCTTCTTTTTCTTACCAGTTGGCAAGAATTCGGGTTTCATGTTTTCTGCTGTACCCATAAAAATAGTTTTATTAAGTTGAGGAGTCCTTATGAAGCTACTCTGACGGTTGGGAGTATTGCCACGAGATGGGGTATTGCCGCGGGATGGAGTAAAATCACCATTGACACTCAGGAAGTCATCGTCGCAATCAGATTCTGACCATGCTTGGGAGTAGAAGAAGATCTCCTCTTTACTACCAAAGTCTCGAAACCCAGTTTGTGGAAGCATCGGAGAAGACTGAGATTTGAAACTCAGTACAGAAACAGACTTGAACTAACCGCCATACCATGAACGAAGGTGATTGGAATCTGATTTGGGTATCTATTTCTTGCTTGTTTGATTCTATGTGTGGCGAAAATTGTTGGATTTGCTGGGACTGAAAACGGATAGAGAAGAAGGTGAATTGGGTCAGGTTCAACCCATTCCAGTTCTGCTGGGCCTGTTCCTATTCTGTGGCAGGTGCACGGTCATAAGTTCTAGCAGTAAGTTATGTGCAAGGTTTGGGTATTGGGTCCTCGTTGAGAGTTTGGTGATGCCATGATGGACATGTGGTTTGCATTGGATATAAACAGTGTGCGTGGTTTGGTGCGCCAATGTAAACATTCATTTGCATGTACATTGTGTGAAATTTGAAGTTGCTACTGCCATCGATTCTGAAGGAAGCAACTTTTTGCGTGCTGAGGGTGTGCTACACGTTGTTATGCATGTATTATACGCTTTATATGTTGCCATTATACAGAAGTTAGTTTCAATGGTGGATACGAGGGGTGTGAACAACTGGTGCTCTGTGAATTCGGATGCGGTCTATGATTGTGGTGGTGATCGACAGATGAGGACAATGATGTAATAAGTTGTATGTCTCGAGTTTAGCTGAGCTTGCACATATGCATGAGTGCGGGGGGAAAAGCCCTCCGCGGACCCTTGTGTCCGAATCAAATAAGGGGCAGGCTGAGCTGTTCCTGGATGTGCATTCCAAAGGAGAGTGGAGGGGTTCGAGAAGACCCTTCGCGGATATGTCATAGGGCTATCCGAGTGAGTGCGGGGGGGATGAGCCCTCCGTGGACCCTCGTGTCCGAATCAAACATGGGGCAGGCTGAGCTGTTCCCGGATAAGCATTCCAAAAGAGAGCGGAGGGGTTCGAAGACCCTTCGCAGATATGTCGTGGGGCTATCTGAATAAGTGCGGGGGGGATGAGCCATCCGTGGACCCTCGTGTCCAAACGTGTGTGGGGGAGGCAGAGCTGTCTCGGACCGGCGTGTCCAAAGCTTCGAGCGGGATAGGATCTGTGGACCCTCGTGTCCAAATAAGCGTGTGGGCGGCGAGCTCGTCCCGACCGGCGTGTCCGGCCTTCGAAAGCGGGATAGGATCCGCATGGACCCTCCGTGTCCAAACAGGCGTGTGGGGCATGCGAGTCATCCGGACCTTCGTCCGGCCTCCAGCCAGATAGGATCCGCGGACATGAGATCCGAATCAAACATGGGGGCAAAGCCGAAGTTGCCCCTCATCGATCTCCACTCCCCGCGAGGCGGTGGGGATGAGCCCTCCGCGGACATGAGATCCGAATCAAACATGGGGGCAAAGCCGAAGTTGCCCACTTTATCGGACTCCATTCCGAGGCGAGGCGGGAGGGATGAGCCCAGCTGCGGACATGAGATCCGAATCAAACATGGGGAAAGGCGAGTTGCCTTCATTGGACTCCATTCCGGAGGCGAGACGGCGGGGGGATGAGCCCTCCGCAGACATGAGATCCGAATCAAACATGGGGGCAAGCTAAGTTGCCCTTCATCAGACTCCATTTCAGAGCAGAGACATCAGGAGGGATGAACCTTCCGCAGACATGAGATCCGAATCAAACATGGGGGCAAGCTGAGTTACCCCTTATCAGACTCCACTCCTGAGCAGAGACAGCGGGGGGGGATGAGCCCTCCGCGGACATGAGATTCGAATCAAGCTTGGGGGCAAGCTGAGTTGCCCCTCATCAGATTTCATTCCAGAGCAGAGACAGCAGGGGGGATGAACCTTCCGCGAGCCGGAGTTCCAAATTACAATTGGTAGCAAGCAGCGTATCCAGATGAAACAATACTATTGAGTTCGACAAAAGAGAAATAGAGGGAACGAGGCCCTTTGCGGACGGGATATCGAGTTCCATGAGTAAGTGCAAAGGGAATGAGACCCTTCGGATCTGAGGTTGAGTTTCTGAAGGGGAAGACTCGTGGATATAGTAGTGAGTTACGTGAAGGAGAGCTTATGCGCAGTGGTGAGACACTCGCGGACATAGTGACAAGCTTTTGAAGAAGGAGAGATGTTGGATGAGGTGAGACACTTCATGGACATAGTAGTGAGTTACGTGAAGGAGAGCTTATGGTCAGGTTGAGACACTCCGGGAAATAGTGGTGAGTTCTCCGGGAGGGATGGTGGTTGAGGTGATACACTCAGGTGGACAGTCGATGAGTTTCGAGAAGGAGAAAGCGGTTAGGCGGAGAAGCGTTCCCACGACATGGTAGTGAGTTCTATGTGAGAGGTCTTTGGCCGGTTGAGACACATCGTGGGGCATTTTATTGAGTTGAAGAGAGAGAGAAAGGGGGAGACCGCCCGTGGATACGCTAATAGGGTATATGAGCGAGAACCGATGGATTGAGTACTTCCGCACATACGGTCCAAAGATCGATGCTGAGTACATGGATATGAAATGTCCCGGAGGAGAAAGACTACGTCTGATCCGCGGATCTTGTGGATATCTAGAGTTCAAAGAGAGAGACAAGGAAGTTTGAGGACTTCTCGGGTCCGCCATCGTCATCGCCGCCGAACCCGAGAGGGGGCAAATGTAGTAGCCATATTCAGGGATGTATCACATAGGTACTGGGCCAAGAGATAAGACCCAGATCATAGTATGTATTAGGCCCAGAGAATAGGCCCAAGAGCAGACTATGCCCCATGAGTAACCCTAAGAGAGGGATATAAAAAGGAAAGAGGAGAGAAGAGAAAGAGGGGGGAGCTGATAAGAGAGGCAGAAAGGGGTGAGGAAAGAGAGGTGAACTACGGCGGCTTGATCCCGAAATGGGTACGTAGGCAACCTAATTGGTGCAGCCGATCCAAAATAGAGAGGAGTACCAGTAAAATTAGAGGCCGCAGTAATTGGTTGCGACAACTAACAAGTGCAGTAATGTTACCCCGCTGCACCTAACACTTCTAGGACCGCAGAACAAGGAGTGGGGACTGAGTGACACTAATACTTCAATTGTGGAAGGAGTTAATTGGCAACCACCAATTCAGGTGGTTATTCAAAATTTAGAGCAACGAACATCTCCTTGTGTGGAGGTACCAAGTGCACCCACAACAGTGGTCGTATTACCAGCTCCAATAGCTCTTTTAAATGGTATTGATAGTGCTCAAGTTGCTGCTACTAGAGCTTAAATGGTAATGGTTGTGGCTACCCCTGCTACTAGTGGTGCTCAAGCTATCATTGGAGACGCACCTTTCAAAACTCAAGTGGTGCTATTAGAACTCTTGCTATGACTGGCTCAAATAGACAAGGTGGAGATCACTTAAATGCTGAAAACCAAGTGCAAAATTTTGATGCAAATATTGCTAGTGGAAACTTCTATACCCCGTTGGTAGATGAACCAAATGGTGGGACAAGTGAACACCATAATAATAACTTGGACAGCCCTGCAAAGTCTCAGGAGCAAGTGATCAATGAAGCTCATCACATTCTTTTGTTGGTGAATACAAGGCTCGAGGGTACCAGGGAAGAAGGTGAAAGGGGATTCACACAGGTCATGTCAAACAATAAGAAAGCAAAGCAGGCCAAGAGAACTAGTGGGTGGCAGCAGTCCCATGTTTCACCACCAAACACTAGATCCAAGCAGATAGAGTAGCTACGGATAGAGCCAGTGCTACAGGGTTAATAGCTGAATTTGAGGAAGGAAGTCCGCATTGGCGTGAAGATGGATCTTTTCCGACAGTGCATTTTGTAGGCTCAATAACTTAAGCCACTTCACAGTGGATAGTTAGCTAGTTTTGTTTGTGCTTTGGGTGTTCAAGTGCTTTTTATAAAGCATTTCTGTAGGCGTCCCCCACCCCCTCTTTCTTAGTCATAAAGTTACTCAGCTTACCTAGCAAAAAAAAAACAGAGAAAGAAGCTTAAAAAGAAGGGAGAAAGCTGGAAAGTTGTTACAGATCTGGACTCAGGAGCATCATGAACCATGGTATTTAAAGTGAAAATGCAATGGGAGCACAATTGACCAGTACTTTGAATGGAACATGAAAAAGACAAGTTGCTTTGTTGTGAGAAAAACCGATAGATGAAAGTAATAGCCACCGGTCAAAAACACAGCAATACGCATTTCCATCTTCTACGAGAACTCCATCTGTTCAGGTATGTTATGCTGACAATCTCAAGCTAATAGTCTTATTCACGACAACTACATCAGTTCAGGCATGTGGTGCTGGTTTGCTAAAAACAGGTGGAGTCCAGTAACTTGAGTATTGTACAGATCGAGGTTTGGTAAGAAAAGTGTACTAGAGCAAAAGGAAAAAGAAAGTATCCTAATACATAGGAAACAGATTGCTCTGGAATACAAAACCTACAGTCTGTAAGTCTCTTCGAGCTTCTTAAGACATTGTTTCCTGACATTTAGATCCTTTTTAACTTTCTTGCTTTCTCCTGCTTGTGCTTGAGCAGGATGCATAGCATCAGAAAGCAAAAAGAAATGACATTGAATAATATAAACAATGATGCTCTGTTAGGAAACAAGGGTAAGTTTATATTACCTCCCCATAAAGAGCTGATCCGAGCCCCCCTGAGTGTAAGTGAGCAACACCATAGACAACATAACCCGCCTTCTGCATGACTATACTAGTTTTTTTGTTATCCAAGCATCCATTTCTAGAAACACCACAGGCCTCAACTTGATATTCAACCTGTGCCAGGAAACATTAGGTGATTTAATATCCAGAGTAATCATAACTTCCAAAATTGTTAGTGTCTTATTTAATAAAATTTGTAACTATTGCATTATACTCATACAGTGCTCAGTAAAGAAATCTATTCAATCCATATCCATCTTGAGGCTTTATTGCAAGGAAATATTTTAATCGTGGTTGGTGCTTAGGCCAACATTTTCAGATTCGGAATCCATAAATGGTGTTGCCAACATTCTCTTCCGATCCTACTTTTTATCATTCAATTACAAAATTTCTTTCACGAGTTTGAGCAAACACTTCAACCCCTAAACTGGTGAGAATGCATCTAAGAAACCAAAGAGCCAAAAAGGACAAAAAAAAAAATTGCATTCCTATTAGATCATACATGTGTGCAAGATTTGAATCAATGTCATGCCCGATAACAAGTATAATAGCAGTTGGAATTTCGAGATGATCTATGCTGCCAACTTAACAATTCTACAAAATCATAGTGTTCAGTAACTATAAAATGCACTCACATCTGTTTTCCTCACTCAGTCTTAATTTAAAAGGTTCTTGAGTGTATCTAGTTGATCTTTTTGAGATGTCTAGATATCTTATAAAAGCATTCTAACTAGTGAGGTTAGTTATATACCTTGCAATCATGTTCAGCAGTGCGCCTCACTGAATCATTCATTCTTCCAGTTCTGTCCCCAGTATCAGTGACATCTAATATATATATTTTGACTGGCACAATGGAATCCACCCAATCAGTCCATTTCACTGTGTATCTCAAGTACAAGTTTCTTTTTATGCTATTGAATCCTTCTTTTATTCTGCATTGAGTCTGATCATAACAACATAGCAACCCTCCGATATAATCCGGCCTCAAAGGTCGATCATATGCATCCCTTGTTATGTTATAAAGATCACACCTGCACTCTGTGCATCCCAAACTATCTACTGCACCTCGTGTATCGATTGCGTGGACATTAACAGACCATCTCTCCTCGTACCCCTCTGGAATATCTGCTGGATTCCCAACTTGTATACCAAAGGGATCAGGAACGTATGTCTCCGTGCGTCGTGTTTCTGATCCAAGCCCATAATACTGCCCAAGATTCTGGCACACTCCACTGTTTCTCAATCGTATAATTTTCAACTCTGTGTCACCATTGTCCTCTTTGGGTGCATAGTATCTTGATATGACCCAATGATGGAGATAGGTTTCATGGAGAGGGATAGGAATCCCCTGCTCATTGACTACTTCAGCATTGAATGATTTAAGAGCAATATGACCTCTTGGAAAGTCGATATTGAAATAAACTTTGTTCACCACAGAACCGGCTCCCTGGACAAACTTAGGGGAGTGGTAGACACCAGTTTTCAATCCATTTTCTTCACTAACAAGAACTTCAAATGCTTGAGCGACTGAGACTAGCAGCAGTGTGGATAACAGATGCAACCAACATGTACGCAACATGTTTTTCTGCAGAAATAAACACCTTGTTAGAACCATACATTTCAATGAAACATGCATATAATTTGCCCATAAGAGATTAAAATAGGTAATGCAAATCATAATGCCGATACTTTTGATGTTTAGAATAGACAGAGGTACACCTTATATTCTTTAACATAAATTTCTTTTTGCTTTTTGTAGAATTTAACACCTAAATAAATAGACAAGACACAATCATTTATAGTGGTTCGGTGCCAATGCGGCGACCTACGTCCACGGGAGAAAAAAGATTTTTTATTTTGCTTGAGATAATAAGAGTTTAGGTTACAGAGAGTTTATATAGCACAACATGAGTGCATATTCGTGTTTATATGTTTCTATAAAGGATTGGAGACTTTCCTTTATAGAAAACATAAGAATCTGATAAATCTCTGCAAACACCGACTAGAGCACTCAAGGCTCCAACTAGCCTTTCAAAGGCGCATCATGCTGCCTTGCCTTTCTTCTCCACACCCCCCCTCAAGTTGGTGCGAAGATATCCAAATGAACCCAACTTGGAGAAATATCATGGAACTTGGAAGGCGGAAGTCCCCTCGGTAAAATGTTCGCAAGCCGTTGGTCACTTCGAACAAAGGAGGTAGTGACAATGTTGAATCAGACTTTTTACGCACAAAGTGACCGTCAATTTCGATATGCTTAGTTCTCTCATGAAATATTGGATTTGCCGCAATATGCATAGCGGCTTGATTATCACAAGAAAGTGTAGTTGGCATATGCAACCCAAAACACAAATCCTTCGGGAAGAGTCGCGAAGCCATATGATTTCACCGGTGGTGGAAGCCATAGCCCCTCAGACTTCGGCTTACGCACTAGAGCGAGCCACTACATTCTCGTTTCTTGCTCTTCCAAGTGACTAAATTACCTCCCACAAAGGTACAATAACCGGAAGTAGACCTCCGATCAACTGGACATCCTGCCCAATCGGCATCTGTGTACGCAGTAATAGATGTATGCCCATTTTTCCGCATCCAAATACCTGCGCTGGTGACCGCTTTCGATATCTGCGGTATTCTAGAAACTGCATTCATATGTGGAGTCCTTGGAGCATGCATAAAACGACTAACCAAGCTCACTGCATAAGAAATATCTGGTTGGATAATAGTTAAATATATTAGTTTACCAACTAATCGCTGATACTGACCAATGTCAGTAAGAAGATCACCAGTGTTGTCCAACTTGGCTCCACTATCAGTTGGAGAATCAGATGGTTTTACCCCCAACTTTCCTGCTTCACTCAAAATATCCAACACATACTTTCTTTGATTCAGAAATATACCTTTTTTTGAATAAGCAATTTCGATCCCAAGAAAATACTTCATAATACCCAGATCCTTGATGGCAAACTTCTTGTGCAGTAACTCCTTGAGCTTAGAAATCTCGATAAGGTCATCACCTGCGATAACTATATCATCAACATAAATAAGAACTATAACCAAGCCTGTCCTGCTAGATTTAACAAATAAGGAAGGATCAGCATCACTCCACTTAAGACCAGTCATAGCTAGAATAGAACTGAGCTTGGCATACCACGCTCGTGGGGATTGTTTAAGTCCATAGATAGCCTTTTTTAACTTGCATACTAATCCGACCTTAGTCTCCTTCGGATGTCCAGGTGGGATGCTCATATACACTTCTTCTTTAAGATCTCCGTGTAAGAATGCATTTTTCACATCCATCTCAAATAATTTCCAGGTCTTGATTCACGACTAGAGATACAAGAACTCTAAACGTATTCACGCTTTGCAACCGGTGCAAAGGTCTCCTTATAGTCCCCGACCATACGTTTGGGTGAATCCCTTGCAACAAGTCGAGCTTTAGACCTCTAATGAACCATCATCGTTGAACTTATTTACGAACACTCACCGACAATCAACGGTTTTCTTTCCATACGGTAGCATAACAATATCCCAAGTGTTATTCTCGTCAGAGCACGAAGTTCTTCTTTGCATCGCCTTTCTCCATCTTGGGCGAGAGTTAGCTTCTCTAAAGTTCTTGGGTTCTTGCACATCATCAACTCCGTGTACTTAGGAAAGCATGATGAGATGAAGTGATATTAGCATACGTTATATACTCACGTAGAGGATATGTAACGTTATCAAAGAATAAAAATTCCCGAGTCAATCGGAGGATGCCTTTCTCTATCGATTTATAGTAATCCTTGAGAGTTCTTGGAGGTCGTTTCTCTCGCTCGCATTGTCTAGAAACCGGAGGAGCTGGAGAGGTGGAGAATCACCGAGCGCGCACTTCGGTTTACTAAAGCGCTGCCACTACCGAGCGCACTGTGTGCCCATCTACCGGAAGTCGTGGATCACTTTGCTTAATCTACAAGCACACCTCGCCCCAACCAAAGCGCATTGCGCCCCATCTATCGAAGTCGTGGATCACTTTGCTCAATCTGTGCAAGTGCACTTCACCCCAGCAGCGCGCTTCATCCATCGGAAGTCGTGGATTACCGGGAGCGCACGCACTTCGCTGCTCGCAAAAGCGCCTGGCTTCGCTTTCAAGATTTCAATTCTTTAGTGGCCGAAACGTACCTTCACCAACCATTGGGACAAATGCCTTCACCAACCACCGGAAGAGGAGCCAACTTCGGCCGTAATAATAGGCGGGAGAGGTGCCAAATCTGCCAAACACTCCCCACAGGACCGATTCGAACACAATTTGAATCATGAAAGAAGCGCTTCGATTCCACAAAGCGGACACCACGAGACAACTAATTTCCTTGTCGCAGATCAGAACATATGTAGCCTTTCTTGTGGTGGAATAACCAACAAACACACATTGAGTAGCCCGAGCATCAAATTTATCTCGATGAATGGCTGGCGATGCATATAACGCATACACCCAAATACTTCGCGGTGAGAGATCCAATGACCCCGGCTTTGAGCACTTCCAATGGCAATTTAAAACCAAGGACCCGGACCGGAAAGACGATTAATCAAATATGAAGCAGTTAAGACGCCATGAGACCAGTAGTGCTTAGGAACATTCATGCCCAACATAAGAGCACGAGTGGTCTCCAAAAGGTGTCTGTTCTTTCTTTCAGCCACGCCATTCTACTGAGGTGTGCCAACACAACTAGTTTGATGAATTATCCCCTGGCTACGAAGATACTCAGGTAACATACCTTTACAAAACTCAGTGCCATTGTCAGATCTAAACATCTTGATATTAGCACCAAACCGGTTAGTAATCATAGTATGAAAATCCTTGAATCTGATCCACAACCTCGGTTTTTCGATTTTAATAAATATAACCATGTAGCACGAGATTTATCATTAATGAACAACCTGAAAATACTTATAGCCATCATAGGAATTAACGAGCGGTCCCCATAAATCGAATGAATTAACTTCGAACAACTTATTTGACCGCGAGAATTGAAATGGAAAAGATAACCGAGTTTGTTTAGAAAATTGACAAACATCACAAATATCATCGAGTTTAAAGAAACATCACGAAACAAATTTGAAAGGACATGACTAGATGGATGCCCAAGTATTTTATGCAAAATCGACTCTCAAGTAAATCACTAGCTTGATCGCTTTTATTACGACTTGACAAGTAGAGTCCATTAGAATAAATTCCTTCACCAATCGTCCTTTTCAACTTTCAATCTTGAAAGACGACAGAGTTAGGAGAAAAAATGACATCACAATTTAATGAATTGGTAAATTTTCCAACAGATAGAAGTTGAACAGGGAATGACGGAACGACTAGAGCATCACTCTTGAGATTTTTATCAAAAAAATTCACTTGACCACTACCTAGAATGGGAACTGTGGAACCATTTGCTATGGAAATATTATGTTTTCCAAGTTTGGACACAAAATTATGGACAGAGGCAGGGCAGTTAGCCATATGATCAGTAGCCCCAGAATCAATTATCCATGAGTTACTGTTTTTTGGCATAGTAAAATAGGCATGTAAATTACGACCACGTGAGTTGAGGCAAACTGACCTTTGCTAGAAGACATGGACTTAGTGAGTTGTTAGAGAATTTGACTCAACTGATAACTAATATCTGAGTTGGACATTGATGTCTCGGCAACAGCGGCATGCTCTTTCTTGGACAATTCCTTTTCCTTCTTAAGATGTGGATATAATTCCCGACAAACGGTCCTTGGTGTGCCGTTCTTTCCACAATGATCACGATTGAGATGGTTCCCTTTTTCCTTTACCATTTTCAAATCCACGTGACTTCTTCCTAAAATCGTTTTTACTGCAAACAATATAATAGATTCAGAGATTGAGGACTTTACCTCGGAGTTCATGGTTTTCTTTCTTGTTTCCTCCCTTTGAATAGTTGCTCAAACAGCAGCAAGTGATGGAAGAGTGCTTTCCATTAGAATGTTGCTTTCCAGATTTTCATATCCTGGTTTAAGACTACGAAATACTGTGAAGATTTTATCCTCCTCAGCCCGTTTCAATAGAGTCTTCGCATCAGTGGTGTGGGGACGGTAAATGTTTAACTCATCCCACAATTTCTTCAAATTCCCAAGGTGTTCTGTAAAAGTTTTCTCACCTTGTTGCAAAGCACCGATTGCGAGTTGAAGTTCAAACACACGGGCATAATTATTTTGGTTTCCGTATAAATCTTCAATTAAATCCCATATCTTCTTCGCAGAATCAGAGAAAGTAAAAATCCCAGCAATAGTAGACTCCATAGAATTTAGTAACCAAGATCGAACAAGCTGATCATTGGAAACCCATTCTCATATTAAATCATCAATGGCGAACATACCTTTGCACCATTAATGAACCCCAATTTCCTTTTTCCACCAAGCGATAGAAACCGCCTAGACGAGGTATGTAGTTCGTTCCATTCAAAAGAACTGATGACAACTTCCAACCAGGATTAGAATCAGTCTCTGTAGTAACAGCCGACTTTGGGTTTGGATTTGGATTTGGATCTGACATAATGTATTGTGTTTATCTAGATTGATTTAGAGAGAGATTAGGAGCTCCACTCTGATACCATGTAGAATTTAACACCTAAATAAATAGACAAAACACAATAATTTATAGTGGTTCGGTGCCAATGCGGCGACCTACGTCCACGGAAGAAGAAAGGTTTTTTTATTTTGCTTGAGATAATAGGAGTTTAGGTTCTGAGAGAGTTTATATAGCCAACATGAGTGCATATTAGGTGTTTATATGTTTCTATAAAGGATTGGAGACTTTCCTTTATAGAAAACATAAGAATCTGATAAATCTCTACAAACACCGACTAGGGCGCACCTGCGCTCCAACTAGCCTTGGTCAAGGCGCGACTGCGCCCTTGCCTTTCTTCTCCCACACTTTTCAGCAAGCAAGATATTCAATTTCAATAACTTTGGTTGGTACTCAACCATACCGAAACCAACTATATATAGAGGTTTCATTAGCTGATTTTCCGGTGAACATATTCAAAAGAATTCTACAGCTTATACTGCTAAGAATCATATGATTACATGTGTAATTTTACGATTATTTGTATGATTGTATCTATACAATGCAATTCACTGAGCAGCACAATGGAATAGCAAGGGAAAAATGGCCATTCACTTTTACTATTTTACATTAGCTAATCAAGTAATCGAACACCATCTAACCAAAAGCAAAATATTATAAAAAGATAAGAAAAAGAAGAGAAGAAACACAGTCACACGTACACTATCAAATAACAGAAAGAAACAAAAAAAAGTCAATACCATCAATTCAATCCAAAATCACAGTTTGGTACCACCATTTTTCTTTCTCGATCACCAAAAGTTTTGCTACTATTCTTCTTCTATTGCTTTATTAGAAAGTAAAAGAAATGAAGAAGAGCAGAAGGAACAAGTTTTGTACGTAGTAACAAATTATATTTCTAAATCAATCCATAACCAGGACAAGGAGAGATGCATCATATACGTTGAGTTCATTGCAACAAGAAGATTAACGCGATGAAGAAGCTGAGTTCGTTGTTACCTTTTTTTTCCCAGACAGAGCAGAGAGAGAAAATGAGAGTGCACGTGCAGTTTCAGGTGTGTAAGATCAGCATCGGACTTTTTTATTTATACGAGAAAACACAGAGCCATCATCATTGAACGTATAACTCTTTAAATCATTGTTTCACTCTCACGAGCCATCATCATTGAACATAAAATATTCATACCTACTAATTTAGACCATCCTCTTCTATCCATCTCTCTCAGAATCTTCTTTTTCAATGTAGGAGTTTTAGAATAGGCCTGCTGCCCCGGTACGCATGAATTTGGGTCACCACTCACTCTTGTGCGCACACTAGATTTTCTCTAATGTACCAGCAAAAAAGTGCATAGTACGCAAGTTTGCAATGTGTTGCAGCTATTGTTGACCAAGTTTTGTGTAACAGTGTAACAATCAGCTATTGTCGACACAGTTTTAGAATAGGACAGTCGATAATTACATTTTTACTCTGAAAAGTCTAAATATTTACTTATGGGTTTTCATAAAAACACTTAAACACTACAGTTTTTATTTTTTACCAAGCGCACCACTATTCTAATTATAAACAAATAGACCAAAGTGATAAAGACACCACAAAACACCTTAAAAAACATAATACTATGTTTGCCTCCACCAACTTTGCTAATTCCCATGCTCATCTCCATTTTTCTTTCTCATTTTTTTTCTTCCAATTGAATGCAACACAAGAAGATAGTTTTTATTCAAGTGTGGAAGAAAAAAAAAATAGCGAACAACAGGTTTACTGGTGTCTCTCAAATCAAATAAGCTAAAATAATTAAATCAATAATATTTTGTCCAATATGAATGTGAATGTGTTCAAACACAGACTTGTTGGAGTTTATACCAATACCAATTGATTCCCCCACTACACAGATTACTTGTATTTGAACACAATTCAACTTTAGACAAATTCTAAATATCAACTATAACCTATACTAATATTCCCAACTCGCTAAACAATTATTAACAACAGATAATAATGTAAAGCAGAATTAAATGCATACCACAACACAAAGATATACCATGGTTCGGCCAATTTTGCCTACTTCCACAAGAGTTAGTTCTTTATAAAGTGGGAAGGAAGATTACAATCTCTCCTTTTAGTCTCTCACCTTACTAAATAACTCTTCTCTCTTTACAGGGTTGTCTCTCTGTAAAGATTATCTCTCAATCTTGATAGCTTTCAAGATTGGGTTTTCTCTGACTTTTGTGCTGCCTTTCGTGTGTTTTCTGGGTGTTAGGTTTTACCAAAAACTCTAACTCTTATTGCAAACTCGCGGTCTTAATTTTTTTTTTTCCGGTAATAGACTTGACTTGGTCGGTTACCGAAGTTCTTGGAAGTCTTCCACGGCATGATGGGGCGTCGCTTTGGTCAAAACTTAATCTGGCGAATTGGTCGCTCGACATTTTCACCTTGAAATGAACCGTTTTCTCTCCTCATGTGAGGGATAATGCCAACAATCTCCCCCTCCCGAACAGTGAGGGGGGCTTCCTACATGCAATTTCCAAATCAACAGGAGGAGTGTGCTGCCATTCCGACAATAGCCCAACAAACATCAAACTTACCTTTCGGTAAAGACTTTGGTCATCATATCCGACTGTTCTTGTCGGTATGGATCTTCTCGATACCGCAATGCTTGTCTTCGAAAGTACTTTCTAATCCAATGATAACGCGTGTATGTTCTTGGATCTAGAATAAAAACTTCGGATTCTTGCTAAAATGGATGGCGCTCGACTATCACATAGAACTACAAACCTGTTTTACGCTTTAGCCCTAGTTAGTCGAAGAACCTCTTCATCCATAGCAACTCTTTGCGACACTCGGTGGTGGCAATATACTTTCGAAAACCATATAGTGGAGAGGGCAACACACTTTTGCAACTTTGATTGCCCGAAAGCTCCCCCTACAAAAGTAACCCGGATAATCCGGAGGTGGACTTCATCGAGTCAACATCACCGCATGTCAGATCGGTGTAGCCTTCAAGTAAGGGCTTACTTTCACCAAAAACACAAACCGATTTGGAAGTGCCTTTGAGATATCTCAATATCCACTTAATACCTTCCCAATGCTCTTTCCCGGTTGTGACGCGGCGGCTTACAAACGCTTCTGGCGAAAAGCAATATCCGGTCTTGTACACACCATTGCGTACATCAAGTTGCCTACTGCGGATGCATAAGGAATCTTTTCTATCTGACTCTGCTCATGTTCACCCTTTGGACACATCTCTTTGGTCATGCGGAACTGGCCACCAAGCGGACAACTGACTGGCTTTGCTTGATCCATATTAAATCTCTTCAACACCTTCTCAATGTAGCTTTCTTGAGAAAGCCACAACTTCTCACTCTTTCTGTCACGAGTGATCTGCATCCCAAGTATCTGCTTTGCTTGACCCAAATCCTTCATCTCAAAGGACTTACTCAAGTCTTTTTTCAGTTTGGATATCTTGTTGATATTTGGGCCAACTATCAACATATCATCCACATACAGCAATAACACAATGAAATCCCTGTATGGAAATCTCTGAACAAATACACAATGATCGGAAGCAGACTTCTTATATCTTTGTTTCGCCATAAAAGAATCAAACTTTATGTACCACTGTCTCGGTGCTTGCTTCAACCCATACAAGCTCTTTATCAGCTTACATACTAGGTGCTCCTTATCTTTAACCTCAAACCCCTCTGGCTGATCCATGTAGACATCTTCTTCAAGGTCTCCATGAAGAAAAGTTATCTTAACATCTAGCTGCTCAACCTCTAGATTCATACTTGCGGTCATACCTAATTCCACCCGGATAGAAGTCATCTTCACTACAGGAGAGAAAATCTCATCAAAGTCAATCCCTTTTCTTTGACCAAATCCCTTCACAACAAGGTGAGTTTTGTGCCTTGGGTGAGAATTGTTCTCCTCATGCTTGATTTTGTATATCAACTTATTCTTGAGAATTTTTCGTCCTTACAGTTTCTCAACTAACTTATAAGTGTGATTCTTATGCAAAGAATCCATCTCGTCATGCATGGCCTTCAACCACTTTTCTTTGTCTATACCTTCAAGTGCCTCTTGATAGTACATAGGTTCTCCACCATCCGATAGTAGCACGTACATATGTGGTGGATACCTGGTTGAAACTAGTCTCTCTTTGTTTGACCTCCTTGCCCCATCTGCAGGTGCCTCAGGAGGATGCACTTATGCTTGCTCTGGTGATGGTTCATGCATCTCATCTGCATCTTCTATACCAATAGGTTCTATCCCATCATGAGCAATAGGATTCTCATCATGAGCTTCAAACTCATGGTTCTCTGCATTCTCAATGCCTTTTACACGTTCCACAGTAGGAACTTCTGGTTCTGAATCAACAAGATCATTGGTGAACGCCTGTAGCTTCTCACTCTCCTCAAAGTTTGCTATAGTTTGGTCTTCCAGGAACACAACATCTCGACTTCGGATTACCTTCTTGTTAATCGGATCATAGAGTTTGTAACCAAACTTTTCATCTCCATAATCCAGAAAAATATATTGCTTGGCTTTGTCATCAAGTTTGGATCTCTCATCCTTCAGAATATGCACAAATGCCCTGCACCCAAATACCCTCAAGTATCCATAATCAACATCTCTGCCTAACCATACTCTCTCTGGATAATCACTATTCAGAGGCTTTGACGGCGATAGGTTGATCACATGCACGGCTGTACGCATTGCTTCTACCCAGTAGGTTCTAGGTAGCTTAAAGTGAGATAGCATGCATCTCATCCTCTTTACAATGGTACGGTTCATTATCTCTGCTATTCCATTCTGTTGTGGTGTCTTGGGAACAGTCTACTCTTGACGAATCCCATGACTTTGGCAATACTCTTCAAACGACCCTATGTACTCACCCCCATTATCTGAGCGAATACACTTCAACAACTTCCCAGTCTCTCTTTCCACCATGCTGTGGAATTTCTCAAACACACCAAATACTTCATCCTTAGTCTTCAGACTAGAGGCCCATATATTTCTTGACGTATCATCAATGAATGTCAAGAAGTACAAAGCTCCCTGGTGGGACTTTACTCTCATAGGACCACATAAATTAGTATGCACTAGTTCAAGGACATTGTCCTTTCTGTGAGACGGGAATATTTGGAAAGAAACCTTGTGTTGCTTTCCTACCAAACAGTGAGTACATGTATTTAAATGTGTACCTTTGATGTCTGGCAAGGCCTTTTGCTTAGCAAGAACTTCCATCCCTTTTATGCCCATATGACACAGTCTCTTGTGCTACAGTTCGAAGGAAGCTTCTTCTTCTGCTGTATTCACTTTTGCTTTACACAAACTAGCCTGTGTTTTGTAAAGAGAGCAAGTTTTCTTTCCTCTAGCTACTACAATGGAACCTCTGCTCAGTTTCCATGCCCCGTTACCAAACGAGTTTACAAAGCCATCGTCATCTAATTTCCCAGCCGAAATTAGGCTTAACCGTATGTCAAGGACATGTCTTACATCCTTGAGTGTCAAGGTGTAGCCGACATTGGTTTCTACATGAATGTCACCAATACCTATAATCTTCGAGACTCCACTGTTGCCTATCTTTACTTCACCAAAATCACCAAATTTGTAGGTAGTGAAGAAACTCTTATGGGATGTGACGTGGTAAGAAGCACCTGTATCTACCACCCACTCTGTACCCTGGGCTGAAGTGCTCAAGCATAATTCGTCACCATCTGACACAATTCCTATTTCACCATGTGAAGCGATATCTGTGGCGTCTCTACCGGTGTTGCTTTCTTTTAACTCTAACTTGTCTTCATGTACGGTACTAGTTTTCTCATTCCTCTTCAATTCTATGCATTCATACTTGAAGTGGCATGGATACCACAATAATTGCAAGACAAGTCTTTCTTAGGAGGTCTGCTCGCGCTCCTAGATTTTCTTTTGTCATCACCTCTAGAATGTGATGGTTTTATGCTTTTACCTCTCTCTTATTTTTTTGTAACAAGGATCTCTGAGTGACAGGAGCTATTCTGTGCGTCATTTCTTGGCTTCTTGTAGAGGTCTTCTAAAGTCTTCCACAGGCTGAAAGTTGTGGTGGCTGAAAGTTGTGGTCTCTTGGGATACAAGGCGGATTACATTGTTGTCAATCCGTTGTCTAATGCACCCAATCGCTTTTTCATTAAGTGTCTTCCAATCGGCATCGGATACTGTATCCGGTTTTAGTCCCCCGTTCTCAATGGGTTGTGTCAGGTCCTTGCAATAGAGCAAGTCTTCCATCCTGGTTTTCCACATGGTGTAGTTATTCCTATTCAGACTCGTCATGCGAGTGTTCACGGAATGGTCCATTTCCACAAGTTATTTAAACTCAAATCTTCTCTCAGGAATTTTGTCAAACACCTTCCAACCAAGATTTGGATAACACCCTAGGCTAATCTAACCAAGACTCTGATACCACTTGTTGGGGTTTATACCAATACCAATCGATTCCCCCACTACACAGATAACTTGTATTTGAACACAATTCAACTCCAGACAAATTCTAAATATCAACTACAACCTATACTAACATGCCCAACTCGTTAAACAACTATTAATAACGGATAATAATATAAAATAGAATTAAACGCATACCACAACACAAAGATATACCGTGGTTCGGCCAATGGTGCCTACTTCCACAAGAGCTAGTTCTTTATAAAGTAGGAAGGAAGATTACAATCTCTCCTTTCAGTCTCTCACCTTACTAGATCACTCTTCTCTCTTTACAGGGTTATTGTCTCTCTGTAAATGTTATCTCTCAATCTTGATAGCTTTCAAGATTGGGTTTTCTCTGACTTTTGTGCTGTCTCTCATGTGTTTTTTGGGTGTTAGGTTTTGCCAAAAATTCTAACTCATATTGCAAACTCGCGGTCCCAATTTTCTTCTGAAAATAGACTTGGGCGCAGGTCGCGCATCGGGCAAGACCAAGTCAAGCGCAGTCGCGACCGGTTAAGTTCTTGGAAGTCTTCCACGGCATGAAGGGGCTGGTCGCTGGTGGTCAAAAGGCCAATCCAATCTGGTCACGCTCTGACATTTCCACACAGAATGAACTTCGTTTTCTCTCCTTATGTGAGGGATAACGCCAACAAGATTCACGACCTATTATAGCAATCATATTGCCATTGACAACAATTGATTATTCAGAGTTCACTTGATTCTACTGAGTAATTGTTGAGCGAGTGAAAGAGAGAGGAAGTGATAATATTGGTACAACGACAATATATAATAACAACAATGACGATAATGATCGATTCAAGTTGGAGAAAGGTAGAAGAAAAGTGGTGGTGTCCTTAAAACTATTTTAGGCTCTGTTTGTTTTTAGTTAGAATAGTGGTGCCCTTGGCAAGTGGTGTTTTTATGAAAATCCTTACTTATCTATTAAATGTGCTGGTTGGAATTTAATATTTTTAATAAGAACAAAAACGTCAAAAAAAAAAAGTGATGAAGAGATGCAGAAATACATATAAAAAACATTAAAACACTATTACCCGACTATATATGAGGGGCGCGATTATTAGAGTATTACAAAATATGATACGAGGAGAATCTGATCCATGCTCCACATTTGTTAACAAGATCAATACATGGATAATTCTATATGCATCTTCTCCATCGGTCCATCTATTTGTTGGGTGTTAACAAGATCAATACATGGATAATTCTATATGCATCTTCTCCATCGGTCCATCTATTTGTTGGGTGTGAGTCCCTCACCAGGTGGCATGAAGAAGTATTGTTCGTGTGAAGAAGTGAAAAAATGCGCGCCTTCAAATTGGCCTTGCCATGAGCGCGCGCGCCCCGCACCCTTGCCTGAAAAAAATAGATACTTTTTTTCTGCTGTTTACGAAACATGTGGACTGGAAGTTGGTATACCTTTTGAAACATCGGCAATATAGCTCCCGACTAAACTAAGAGGCGCTGCATCGAGAATTGATAGTACTTGACCAGTTACTCGGGGCACCCACTGACAATCCTTGCTCATCGGACGGACTTCTTTTTGTGGACTAGGTGAAGAACTTTCACCAACAGGAAAGGCAACTGATCAGACGCTGATGGCTGGATGTAAGGAGGGTGAAAGCAATAATCAGGATAGGGAACCTTTCTCTGTGACAATAATACTTTGTCTCGACTATGAACCAATTCTGATAACAATCTTCGAGTTTCAACAGCAATTTCCTGACGAGAAGGATCAAGAACAGACAGAGAGAACACCTGAACAAGAAGCTAAGTATGCTTGTGTACTAAACAATGTAATTGTCCTATTTGATGTGGAGTGAAACCGCTTACTGTACCACCAGACGATTCGGAGAGCTCTTGGGAAATGAATATTTCTATGTAAGAGCAGGATAAGGTACAAAGGGTATTAGAGGGTGCAACGGTCTGGTCTGTTACCTTGCCCTAAGAACTTTGTATTGCGTCAATTGTTATGTCTAGTCTCAGGCCGACGACCTTCACCTCTCTTATTTCTCTCCAAGTTTTCATAGAGATCACTATTATCGAGTGCCTCTTCAATTTCAATCTCAAAGTCAGCATCATTATCTTCATCATCTACATTTCCATTTTCCTCTACACACTGGTCTTCGCTTTCTCCCCCACCCAGTAATACAACAGCAAGAAACTTATGATACTCTTGTTCGTCGTTGACATTACAGTCCTCATCGTCATCTGTTCCCTGGAGAAACGTCTCCAATTCATCAAGTGAAAAATTGGCAAGCGAATAACGAGCCCAAGTGCGTCTACAAATAGCATCCTCATCCAATTCCATAATATTGTCATCATTAACAGCATTTCCAGTATGATTCTCCTCCGGTACGTGTACTGTGGTTTGGGGTTGAGGAAATTTCCTCCTTTTAACAGAAGAATGTGGTGGTGCTCCTTTATCGTCGTCTACAGGAATGGGTGATAAATGTTCGTTTTCAGAGCTGAGACTAGAGGAGGCTTCGGGTGAACAAGGGTGGTCCTTGATAAATGGATTGAAATCAACATCATTGTCTTCTTCTTCGTCATCTACTACATTTTCTTCTTCGAATTCTACTTATTCTTCTTCATCGTCTTCGCCGGGTGGCAAAGAATTGCAATTTAATAATGGCCTCACTTTCTTTCTCATTCTCATTTTATTATTATTATTATTTTCAACTTTATTTTGCTTTTAATAATAATAATAATAATAATAATAATAATAAATTAATTGTTAAAGAGAATATAAAACAATCACTTTTGCTTCTTTCTAGATGAGTTTGGGGAGGGAGGTACGAAGATCAATCAGTCAATCAAACGTTGTTTTGTTTTGTCGAGTGTTCCAGTTTCTACCGACGCTGGCCCAACCAATTCGCCCACGTTACGACTCGTATGAAGTGGTGTCCAACATGTATACAATGTTAGCTGCTACTATACAGGATATTTTTAGTATTAGTTTAAGTTTAATATAATTAGAACAAAAAGAATTTGTGCTTAGTTGGATAAGATTGTGGTTGCCATATGAGACCGAGGTATAACTCCCATGACCAGCAAACAATTTTTGAGAAATTAATTGTTATATTTCTGGATTTATATTGAGAAAAGAGTAAAGTCAATTTTTAATGGGACCAGCTATACTGTTACAGTGTTACTTCATGCAACAAATATAACTTAGCAGAGTTTCTTGCCATACATGTTGTATGGGGTTCAATTGTTGTTGCATAAACTTCGACTTGAAAAATGTGATATTAGAAATTGATTCACAACTCTTGTGCCGATTGTTTTGCATCTCATGTTGCTAATCAAGTTGCCCAAGATAATTGGTGAGAACAATCAACTGTTGACACCTACTGGCATATGGATTTCTCTTTTCTTCATCTTTTCTCTTCTGTTTGGTGGCTTAGAGCACCTACATTTGTTTTCTGTAGATCTTTGTAAAAATGTCATGGGCATGTGTATAGCCTCGTACTGTTTATAAGTTTAAATAACACTTAGTTTCAACCAAAATAATAATAATAATAATAAGTAAATAGCATATAAGTTGTCAATAAGTTGCTCTTCTGCTCCCATAAATTGAAAATATATAATCCCAATGGTGCTATGGCCGTGAACACATCTCACATGGTAGTTTAAACTTGGTAGTGGTGCACTTTCTAAATTTCAAAAATCATCGCATAAAATATTATACATTATAATCGACTCATGTATGTACTAGTTGTTTTTTTTATTCAAGTTTATAATTAGTTGACTAAAGAGATACGATGATATGATCAAGATGATAGAGATACATAGTTGCATTAGGTCAATTTTTCAGCCATTATGTTTGTAGGGGAAATTCCAAGTATCCCCTAACCTTCCTTTGTGCCTTGTGATCTGGAATCCTTTGCTGAATAGAGAAGGGATGAGATGATGGTGAGTTCAGGGTTGAACCGTCTGACGGCTGCCTACGTATCTCCTTTTTTCTATTGGAGAATCAAAATCGATTTTGCGTAGTTCCTAAGAGCGAATCCCTATGATTTATATAGGAACGGCTACGAGAGTCCTAGGGTTAGGGCTGTCTTCACCGTTTGTTAATTCCCTTCCATCTTTGGACTCTGCCTTCCTATTAGGATTCTTTTTTTTATGGAAGTTGATAAGAGCCCAAAACTGTAGTTTTAACCCCTTAACAATCATACTTTTAGACCAATTATGTGAGTAATAATTAAGAGTTAATACTGATTACGTGTTTTTATGTATTTCGGGCTTCAAAGTCTATTATGTGCGAAAATGTGCTACTTTAGCGAGATAAAGGAGCAAAGGTCGGTTGCTAAGGAGTTACGTGAATAAAGGCCAAGATTCAAGAAGACAAAGCCTTTGTAAAGCCCCGGCCAAAAGCTGAAAAGTCAACACGGCGTAAACAAAGACAAGTCGTGAACTTCCGGGCGGCCGTATCTTTGGACTCGGACCCTCGAAATTGGGAGTATCTTATGTCAAAACGACCGGCCCGGAAAGAGCTTTCCAATGGTCCAAGCCTTGGGCCAATCAGAGGAGCAGAAGTGGACGAAACATCTGTCGAAGCCAACTACAGCTGAAGAGCCCATTTTGGACTAAAGAAATTGGGTTTTGGGCCAGATTTTCCGGCCCAAAACATGGCTCCAAACCCATGCACAATTTTTGGATCTGAAAGTATAAAAACAAAAGCTTGACTCTTTGTTAATGACAGTTAGGTTAGGAAGCTAATGTTAATGGAGTTTAGGGTTAGAAAAAGATAGTTAGATCTAGATTAGTTAAATACTTAGTTTTCATTCCATTAATTAGTTTCATTCTTTGTTTTAGATTAGTTATTTAAATCATTGAATATCATTCATTAGAGAAATAAAATAGTTGTTATTCATTCAATCATATCTTGTTCTTATTGTTCTATTAGATAAATAAAGTTAATTAGTTCTCCATAATCTAGTTTCATTTTCATTTATTTATTAGCTTAAATCCTTAGATTTACTTATTTGTCATTATTAGTTTAATTCAATTATTGCATGAGTAGTTTCGAATTGAGTTTAAACAAATAAAGTTCAAATCTTTATATTATGTCTTGTTTAGATTCAATTGTTGGGAATGGTAGAATAGAAATTTCACATCAAATCATTACTCTCACCATTGTTCCTTTTGGGTTTGATTAGTTGAATCTGTTTAAGTCTTGAGGTTTAAGAGTGGAACGAATCCTGACTCTCTTATATTACTTCGTTATTGAGAGTAGGAATATTGATATAAACACGTATTTACGTAAATTGATTATTTGTGTTTATGCATAGATAGTTAGAATACGTAAAATAACTCTTGTTATCAAATGGCCACTGCCATCTTAATCTCGTTCAAGACAAGAATTCAATTGCTTGAATCCAAGGGGCAATCCCCATTCTCTACCCACCCACCCTTTTTAATTTTTCATTCTTATTTCTTGAATTTTTTGAACTGCTTCAATTGTTTTAGGCATAGAGTCTCATGGATTCACAGAGAAAAACACTGCGGTGAAGGTATTTCTAAATTTTCGAAAATTCTGAAAATTTTCAAACATAATATTTAATGTGTTTTTGATTTACTGGAATATTTTCAGAGTTTTCAAAGTTGGTTTACCTTGTGAAAAAATACGATCCTTACAGTGCTGCATTTCAGTTTTCACACCATATGTTATTGAAAAACAGACGAGTATGGTTACTTAGGGAGTTCTAAAAATTCTATAATTTATACAGGAGTATCTATCCTAAGTGAGGAGTTTGCAGTAAAAATTTGACGAGTTTTTTATTTGTTTTGACCTCCTAAATAGTGGAGTGTTTCCAGTGTGTTTCTGTAGTGTTGCAAACACTTAATATCTAGAACACCAGACGATAAGGAGAACTCCAATTGCTCTAAATTTTTTACAGGAACAAGTAGGATCTGTCAGGAGTCTCCAGTACAAATTTGGTAATTTTTGGCTTTGTTTTGATGGGTTAACCATTTGGTTTTTTGTATTGTGTCCGAAAACTGTTTCACAAACTTTGCAGGGCAGTAGAGGGACTTTCATAGCTCCGATTAATCTGAAATTTTACAGGCTACTTGATAGATGTCTTAGCAAATTACTGTAAAAATTTCAAATTTTTTGGAGTACGATAAAAGGCCTAAAACTCGAAAACCCTGAAGCGCGATCCGCGCCCAAACCGAGCGCGACCGCGCCCAAAACACTGGACATTCGAAAACCCTGAGCGCACCCGCGCCCTCGAAGGAAAATTCAGCGTGAATAGCCCAATTTTCACAGGTTAGTTCAAATTTCTATTTCTTCAAGTTATTCAGTGTTTCTAACTTGTTAAATACACTGAGATTGCGATACAAGACGCTTATTCAAACGCTGTGTAGCAAGGAGGCATTCGTGTACTCCTTCTTCCACTCCTCCCTCTTACGTCGAGGAGTTTTAATTCTAGTATAATCAGGCTTGTTTTTCATAGAAATAAATACAACACGCCTATCTAGAATTTCACACACTACACTTGCATCAATGGCTAAAGAACAAGAGACTCCTCTCTCGATTTTTATAAAGCCCTAAACGATGGCCCTAAGTCGCATCGTTCTTGCGACCTAGTGGGGATTTTCGAATCCCCTAATATATTTAACTTGTTACCAGTTTTTCATGGTTTAGACCACGAGAAGCCTTACCAGCACATGCGTAGGATAGACCAAGTTCTCACTACATTCCATCATCCTAGCGTAAGTCCAGATCAAGTTAAACTTAGGGTGTTTCCTTTCACCCTAGCCGACAAGGCGGCGTCTTGGTTAATTGCCCAAACGCCAAACTCTGTGGACTCATGGGCTCAACTTGTTCAATTATTCATGGAACAATTTTACCCACCACTAAAGACAGATGAAATGCTTCACAAGATTCATTTCTTCAGCCAGAATCCTTATGAATCCTTTTCAGAGGCATGGAATCGTTTCACTGATCTTCTCTTTGAATGCCCGCATCATAATCTTGCGAAAGACACACATGTTCGTGCTTTCTTCAAGGGGCTTTCACACTATCATAAGGAGGTTCTAGATATCATGACTGGGGGTAGTTTTCTTAGTAAAGGAGCCTTGGAGGCTTATAAATTCTTAGAAGATCAATCTAAGAAGAACAACAATTGGGGAGGTAACGATTCCTCCCGCTCCTCTCCTTCTTCTCTTGAGGTTAAACATGATCCCGAGCTTAAAACTCTTATCGATGCCCTCACTAAAAAGGTAGATGCCATCTCGTTTCAACAACAACCCACTCCAGGTCATGAACATTAACTCTACTCGTTGTAATGTGCGTCATAGTCTTGAGCATTCCGACTTCTATTGTTCTCTTGTCTATGCACAAACACCACCACAACCATCACACTTTAACCAGGTTAACTCAACATCAAGGACAAGGGAACTTAGGTGACCAGAATAGAGGTTTAGTACCCATAACCCGAACTATCAACATCAAGACATGAACGCCAACAAGCTTTAATTCCAATACAACCATCTACAGACAAAGTAGTAGTGACCTTGTTGGAGAAACAAAATCAAATTATGCAACAAAACTCCAACTTGATGAAAGATCGGCATGATCAAAACTCTAATATAATGAAAAACAAACGATGCAAATGATGCGAGTCTTTGTGCCAAAAGGTTATTGACATGTCTTTTAACCAAAATAATAACCAAACCGGGCGTGTTTCCAAGTCAAGCGATTGCCTAATCCTAAGTTAACAAACACCGCCAAAATAAAAAGTATTCAAGTAATGGTAATATAAACCAAGGGGACCTACAGTGATCACTACCCCGTTCGGGGAGAGTAGTTGATAACCAAGTGACTATGCCTAAAGATCACCTGCAAAACTATAAATGATACCATACCAAATCTTTGTCATAGAAATTGAAGACCCTACACTGTAGAGGTTCCAATATGGAAACCTAGTTGGAAAGTGCTAAAAGATAAAGCAACGGTTAACAAATATGTTCCCCTCATATTAGGTATAGGGATAAAACACCGCATGAACAACTAGATTTTCCTAGAAGGTGAAGTTAAGTCTATTGAGAGTTTTGTATATCACATTAGTGCTTCCGGCGATGTCGTCCCTACACTAGTACATATCCCTCTTATGGAAGAAGACAAAGATCACAATTTTGACTCTTTGAACATAACCTGAACTAGAAAAAATTTTCAACCCTACCTTCCTCACCATAGAAGAGATGGACTAAACCTCACAATAGACGAGATAGATGAATTCCTCAAAGATGGAGATGAATACCATAATTATATGGATGCGAACAACCTAGATGAGGAATTGACGAAGTTTCTAAGAGCCCTGTGATGATCCACCTTCTCAAGCACTACCTAGAGCACTACCCTACCACCATCCACCTGAGTTAATCCCTCATAAAATCCAATCATTCTTCCCACCCTTTTCTTCTAACACTTATCCACATTCAAAGTATTTTCCAAAACCATTCATTTACTCACGATCATTCACTTGGACACCTTCTTATTCAACTAAGTTGCGTCGTAGAAAGTTTTGGAGCTTGATTCTGTTTGGTGGTGCATTCCATGTTAACTATTTGTGGAAAGATCTACAATTGTTTAGATTATTGATATATGGGAAACTGCATGTAAATACATATATATTACTTTAAGTGTAGGAAATCTGACTTTAAAAGACCCACGTTTTAAAACAAATTTTTACAAACCTGTTTTCAAAAATTTGTTTGGGGGTAGGGTGTTTGGTTTTTCCATGCTTGATCACTAAACTTCCTATTCTTATCCCCACCTCGCTCCCTTTAAGAGTAGCTAGATTTCTCCTTGTTTGTTGTTTTGATGTTGTTTTTTATTATTTTTAGTAGATAGGATGTTACGTTGTTAAATTCCGTAGTTAACTTTGAATTTGGTAGTTAAATGTTGTTTGAATTTCAATTTTAATATAATGTTGTTCTTTTCAAATTGTGCATGGATTTTATTGTTAATCCCACCTTCCCGAATTGTTTGGGGGTGGTATTATTTATTCTATCATGATTTGTAGAAGATCCTCCATTTTAGAGTTTGTTTTGGAGTGAAGGTTGAGAATATTGTCGTAATTGGCATACCTATGATTAGATGTGGTGGTAGGATAAAATCTAAGAGAGTTTAGAAGTTACTATTCTAAATCCAGTATAAAAGATACCAGGGTTGTTATAAAATCAAAAATATGGTTTGTTTTCGTTTTGGGTTTGGAAATTTTCTATTTCCGAAATTGCCTTAAACAATTTGGAAACTTGCCGATTCGTTTTGGAAGCTCGAACCTATTTAAACTTCCTTCATTCTACACTCACAACCCACACTACACCCCACCATCATCATCTCACCTTTCACTCCAAGCTTTCCTTTTTTTTTTCTCTTAAACTTCGTTTTCAAGATTCTACGAGCGCACTTCGCGCCCTAGACAATTCAGAAAGTTTACTCGAGAGCGCCGACCGCGCCCCAAACTTGAGCGACTCGGCGCTCAAAACACTGTAACTCCAAAACCTCGTGAGCGCGACCACGCCCAAGTGGAGCGCGACTCAGCTCTGCCTTCGTGAACACGGAAAATTCCGGTTTTCTGCGGGGTGTTCCGGGTGATTTGCAAAATGTTCCAGAGGCGTAGTGTTGAGATGACATCTCCTACAATAATACCGGAATAGTCTTTCGAAGATTTGTTTCAAAGCACTACTTATGGTGCTTGGGTTAGCGAGGTGATCACACACGTAGGTTGGGAACCGCTTATGGTTCTTGCTAGCATTTGTTCTTGGACTTGCCATGCCCGCTGAAATACAAGACCCATGATGCTATTGGGTAGATAATATGCATGTCTACACTTATGACTTTTTGCATGAGGCTTATGGGGCAGGCATTTTCCGTATCGAGGACCAAGGCGAATATAACGTCACCCTTGGTAGCCTGTCCATGAACATAGGAACTGTTATGTTTTGGATCATGCTAAACATTTTAGGGGAATGGCATTTTTCTTCGTGAATGATGCCACTTTGCGCGTCTTCCTTGCTTTAGCCATGGGGCGTATGTGCCATGACCTTCCCAGAACCTTGAAGTCTAGTTTAGCATGAGCCCATAGCATGAGGCATAAGTATCTTCTTATGCCTATTTTAGTTTGCCGTATTATGCTATGTTTCTTCCCTATTTTTTGTGCCCGTTTCACGGATTGGGTTGGGGTCGAAATTGTGAGACCCACCAATTGTATTATCCGATCTTTCCGTCGTAATGACTTGGCAGGGTGGAGGATGCAACCTTATCGGGTTGCACCTTACACCCCATCCCACCAAGTGGCGCTTTTAACGTGTTAGCATCCGTAGATGATAAATGGCGACAAGCTTGGCAAATTATAATGGCATGGCAGGATCGCGAAGGAACCTCACTTCTTTATAGAAGAGGAGGATGACGAGTAAACTACGCTTGGAGTGGAGGTAAGTTTTAGTTTCAGTTAGTGTCCGCTTATGTCCCAAGCAATTTAATTATGTTAACCCCATAATGGGTGGAACTCTTATAGAGTTGCGTCGGTTTTTTATTTCCTATATTAGTATGTTCTAACCTTGTTTTGCGGATGTTCCGAATTTCACGCGTTTCCATGATATTTTTCTACCCTCTTTATTTAAATGCTTTGAGGACAAAGCATGCTTCTTGTTTGGGGGCATAGAAACACGTGTAATTAAAACATCTGTTAGGATATAGATATGTATAATATGCATTTGTTTTCAAGTTAAAAATTTCAAAAATATAAATAAATAAGTTTATGCTATACACTTAGGAATATTGGTATTATTTTCTTTCTCTATGCTCTTAACAATCTAGAAGTCTCACGTAGCTTTTGTATCAGAATAATTGTTAGAAACTTAGGTTAATATGTAGGTAATAATTTTTGCATCTATCTATAAATATATTACATGAGTATCTATGATTGTTAGCAGTAAGTTTCTGAAATCTAGGCTAGAGTACTTATTCTACAAATCATGTGAGAATATAGCCTAAAGCCTTATATGAGCAAAACATTTGAGAAATGACACAAGGGAGAAGTAAAATCCGATAAAGAAATCACACGTCCACTTGCTTGATCACTATGCCATATCCTAAGCGAGAATTTAGGCCCTCTTTGGATCGATATAGCCAGAAATTCAAACCTATGAATTATTTTCCGCTAGTCGCCTCTCTGAGCCTTTCTTTAGCCTTCCATAAACCACAATTCCTTTACCCTATTACAAAAACAAAACAAAATAAAAAAATTCAACTTACCCAATCAAGAATAAGTCCGAGAATAGAATGAGTGAAGAAAGAAGAAGAGAAAAAAACTCGTGTAAAACAAAAAATTAGTTAGTTGCTTCAAAAAGAAAGAAGTTTCCATCCAAGGAAAAGAAAAAAATAGAATAAAAATAAAAAACTCTAAAAAATAGAATAAAAAGGAGTCAAAAGCCAAAGAAAAGAAAAAAAAAAAATATGGCTAAGGATGGAAACAAAGTATAGAAGCAAAAAAGGAAATAACAAGGTTTTCTAAGTTACATAATATGAAAACTCTATTATCTTAGACTTGTCCTTTTTTGAATATCCATTTCCTTCCTTCTTAAACCATATCCTAATCCTCAACACCTAATAAAGACCTTTAGCTTAATTAGGAATAGGTAAGTGTGATAGTAAGTGGCGACGCTACTTGATCGACTCCGGCTTCCTTGTTTGTCATTGAGATTGTAAGGTAAAGTGTGCCCACTGCACACTGGAGTAGCGAAACTTGAGCGGAAAAATCAGAGTGGTTTTTGTCTTGACATTTATGTGAGGACCTACTTAAGGATGCTATTCCGAGTTTTCAGAAACGAACTTGCTAGGCATTTCATAGTATTACTCATAGTATATATATTTGTATCATAGATGATTGATTATTATGCATATATTAGTTTAGGTTTTTGACTTGGTTATTCTTATTCAATTGCTAGTGAGATGTATAGATAGTTGAGACATGAATGATGAAACAATAGTTTTATTTCTTAGTCGTTGTAGTATAGATGAAGTTTGTGAGTACCTTCATTTGGAAAAACTCTCACGAGGCTATAACTTCGTCCACTAGGGAATTCCTAGTGGTTTAAGGCCTTGTTGCATATGGTCAATGCAATCGCGACTCAGTAAAAGCGAGTAGATAGAACTCCATTTTGGTCACTTATTCTAATTTCTCATCTTTGCTTGAGGACAAGCAAAATGCTGTTTGGGGGTGGTTTGATAAGAGCCCAAAACCGTAGTTTTAACCCCTTTTTTTTTTGAAATGCCTAGGGGTTAGCAGACCCCAACCTGTATTAGCTTAAACTCTTTGATACATCATACCTCTTGCATCCTCCTCCACTATTACAAACAGCTCATAGACAAGTGGAGGAGTGTTAAAACAAGATACCTAGCCTCACACCGGGATATATACAATCCCTTTCTCAGACTAGACTTAGCCCGACCAATCGGCTACTCTATTCATCTCCCTCAGATACATGAGTTACCTCCATCGTCTCAAAGAGACGATGCTTTTCCTAATGGACTCGACTAGGTCCCAACAATACCAAGGACATCCTCCTTTCGATTAATCACATTTATTTGCTTTCAAAAAGAGTCCGACTCAACATGATCCTTTTACAGTTCATGTAGCAAGTCGCTATCGATCTGCCGATCCCTTTTAGCTCCTGTATAATCACGACCTGAGATTGGTATTACCCATGAACACAATCAAAGGTGCTCCCTCATGGTTTCTCAAGACTCCCCCATATCCGCTCCGCCGCAAGATTTACACTCCATCCGAAGTTTATCTTTGTCGTGCCGTGGTGGCTTTACCCAATCGCCCTTGTATCGACTGTTTTACTTAACCAAGAGTTCAATCCCAAGAGCACTCATCATGTTTTTAGTTTCCGCAGAATCGTCGGCTTCTTTTATCACCCTTTGTAAGTAAATCCTCATCCCGCGTTTACTATATCTCTCACGATCGCGGCTTCCGTGTGTGGGTCTTGCTTTTAAACTTATGGCCGGTTTCTTTCATTCCGGATCCCATAGACCGTAGCACAAATCGATGTCCGAAGTTATCTCACCGGCGGTAGAGTTTGGTCGAGTAATTCTCGAGACGATACCATTCAAGATTTGACTCTTTGCACTTCTGGCCCTTTAGCCCCAAACCTTGTTTTCACCGCAGCCCATACCTTTTGGGAGAAATTGCGATCAAAGAACGGGTGCTTTGAGTTTTCAGCTTGGTTTCCACAGGCAAACACCTAGATTGAGTGATAATCTTCCGTGGATCAACCGATCTTGTGTAGCCAAGCACCCCGCAAAGAGTTGCCACGCAATGAAGAAGGAGTGCTTTGATCGCGTAATACTTCCCACCGGTTTGTACCACGCTTCTTTGTCTCATACGCTTTAGAGCCACATACGCAGATTTTGTGGAGAACTTGCCATTGCTAGTTTGGGCTCCAAACTACCACATCCTTTTCAAGATTTACATTGATAGAGGTCTGCGCAGATACTTTCGTCTTTAGTTCACCTGTCTTGAAGGAGTCTAACCAGCCCATTCCATTCGCCATTCGTAATAAGGAGGCTCACCTTTGCATCATCGGCACACGGAGCATATTTCTAGCTTGAGAATTATGGATCGGAAGCTTAGACGAAATCCACGGATCATGCCACGGACTTGTATCTTCGCCATTTCGCGATCAAGCACTTTATATATTTCCGTGCAATCTTTTACGTGCTTGAGGATACTACGCCCGGACCCATGAGCGATCCCCGGGGATCTGCATAGACCAGAAATGTTTGTTTCCAATGTGATATTTCCACGTCCATTTTGTCCACAAAGTCTCTTCTTTACTCGCCACCTTGAACACAAGCCCACAGTAAGCTGCTCTATTCCACACTCTCGGGTCAATGATGCTCAACCCACCCTCCTTTTTATGCAACCTCAGAGTTGCATGACTTGCTTTATGCATTTTTGCTTGCATCGAGACTCCACTCCATAAAAACCTGTTACATATCTTAGCCACTTTGTCAAGCACGCCACCTCGGGAGAATGAACGCGTCTTAGCCCAATAGATGTGAAAAGACGAAAAAGAATTGATCATGAGAGCTGTAAATCTGCCCGATAGGACAAGGCTCTATTCTTCCAATTTGACATTCTAACAGTGAGTCTTTCAATCAGTGGAAGACAATCCTTTGCATTGATTTTCGAAGCTGATAGCGGCAGGCCTAAGTACTTGATAGGGGGAGCAACTAACTGAATACCAAGTAACCCTGCTAGAGCTTCTCCATCATCTTTTGACATGCTTCCAGTAAGGATAGATGTTTTCATGATGTTAATCTGGAGCCCTGAAATAGCTGAAAATTGATCAATATAGTCTTTGACTGCTAGGATAGACTGCGCTTCCCCTTTACAGAAGAGGAGAACATCATCTGCAAAACTCAAATGAGTTATAGCAATCCTTTTGCATCTTGAGTGAGGGCTGAAAGATTTGGAGGAGAGGCCTTGCTTTAACAGACCACCCAGGAGTTCCATGATCAGCACAAAGAGATAGGGGGACAGTGGGTCGCCTTGCCTTAACCCTCTTTTTCCTTCAAAGAATCCATGTGGGCTTCCATTGATCAAGATAGAGAAGTGAGGGGCGTGAAGCTCATAGACGACCAAGTTATAAACTTTGGAGGAAACTTGAACTTTTAAGTACAAGGAGCATGGATTCCCAAACTAACTTGATATCATAAGCTTTCTGGATATCTACTTTGATTGTACATCTCTTTGGTCCATGCTTTCTCGCATATCCTCTGAGGAGCTCATGCGCGAGAAGAAGGTTATCTTGTATGCTGCGCCCAGGGACAAAGGCCGACTGATTGAGCTCAATCCACTGATCCATATGAGGCTTCATCCTGTTACTAAGAACCTTGGCAATACACTTGTAAGTGACATTACAACATGCTATAGGCCTATATTCATCAACCTTGGATACAATAGGTTTCTTCGGAATTAAACAAAGGAAAGTGGCATTTGTACCTTTATGTACTCTGTTGATCCTGAAAATGGACTGTATGGCATTTAAGAAGTCACCTCCCACTATATCCCATGAATTCTTGAAGAAAAAAGCTGTATACCCATCTGGCCCCGGAGCTTTTGAGTCCTCCATAGAGAAAAGAGCTTTCTTGATTTCCTCATCGGTTATGTCTTCGAGAGTATCTCAGCCAGCCCTTTTTGATCAATAACTTCCCTCATCGGTATCCCATCCAACATCTCTTCGAGAGCAAACGGCTTGAGAAGAGACTCCAATCAGCTCTTTATAAAAGGATATGAAAGCATTTGAGACTTGAGCAACTCCTTCATGCTTTACCCCATTCATGTCCTAAACTTGATCCGGATGTTGTTTCTATTCTTTCTTTCTTTGATAGCCCGATGAAAGAATGCATTTCCTTTGTTCATAGTCAAGCCCGGTCATTATGCGCCTTTTTGCTTCAATTCCATATACTCCATCTCAATAAGATTACATAAGCGTTCTCTGGCTCCCTTTTCCTTTACACATAGCCGGTCATCCAGCGGGTTCAACTGCAGCTCTTTTTGTATACAATGCAACTCAGCCCTTGTCACTCTGTTTTATATGTAAGTCAGACATATACTTCCTTGCCCATCCACGCAATCTATTTTTGAGTAACTTCAGCTTTGACGCTAATATATACATCGGGCTTCCGACTATCTCAGTACCCCACACTTCCTGCACCTCCGCCTTGAAGTCCTTGTGAAGAGCCCAGTAATTACAGAATCTGAATGGAATTCTGCCCCTTTCCAAGTCCACAAGATGCACCAACATGGGAGAGTGATCAGAGATACCTGGAGAGAGGAATTCAGCAGTTGCCTGAGCAAAGGCACAAGTCCACTCAATATTTACCAACACCCTATCAATCTTTGACCACTTTCTATTGGCTCCAGTACCATAATTTGTCCACGTATAATAACAACCGAAGCTTTCGGATCAAATGCCCCGAAGTCGGTTAGACAATCCCCAAAAGGTTCTCGTTTCCGAGCCCGCACTACATCGCCCCAATCCTTTCATGAGAGTATAACACATTATTAAAATCACCAAGCACACACCAAGGAGTAGTGATACTTCTGTGAAGCTGTGTTATATCCATCCATAATCCTAACCTGTCCTGACTACCATTACTTGCATAGATAAACGGTGGAGAAGAACCAGGCTTGATTGCTAAGCACCACACCTTAATATGTATAAACTGAGAAGTTTCATGTAGCTTGTTCACTGACACTAAGCTTGGATCCCATAATATCCAAATTCTTCCATTCGGGTTGCACCCATAATTGTTCTCAAATCTCCACCGGGTGCACACACACTCTCTTGATCCCTACACTCTTTTGCCTCCTTTTACCTTTGTTTCCAATAGACCAAAAAGGCAAATCTTATTCTTCAAAATAAACTTGTTTATTTCTGCGCTTTTGAGGTCATTAATACCTCTTATGTTCCAAGTCTGAGCTTTACCATTACTAACTTTATCGTTTTTGTTTCCTGACCCCTTAGGTCTACCTTTTTTTTCTTCTCGAACCGTCCTTCCTTGATCGGCCTTTTTTTTTTTTTCCTTCACAAACCAATGCATTCTCCTCAGCCCTCTTCCGAAAGCGAGTTTTGGCTTTCTCTACTACTTCCTTAGGCATCACATGATCACTAAAGTACTCAACTAGCATACCCTCGAAATATCATCCTCAATCTCTTCCTCACTATCGCCAGCACCAAAGGCATTACGTTCTCTTAAGTAAACCTCTTTTGTATTCTCACCATTTTCCTGGCTCTGTGTGGGCATCTTTTGAACATTTTCACTCAGCTGTATGCCACCCCTAACCTCTTCATACTCGTGTCCCCGAACAGCTCGAGGGTTAGAGTTGGGTTCCGGTATCAACCACTGCAAGGCCTGCCCCTCTGGCAACGATGTCGGGACATATTGTACTATATCAAGGCCCACATTTCCTCCCTCCATATGCTCACCATCCTCACATTCAGCATCCTCACATTCAGCATAGTTTGAACCTCCATCAGTAGTGATATCTTCCTGTCCAGTTCTATCCTCCTTACTGTGTGTTGCACTCGCAGAGTTTGAACCTTTGGGTCTCCAGACTTGCTTTGGACGAGCAGGACAGTTGGAGTTCTTATGCCCAAACATATTGCATCTAGTACAAGACGCAGGCACCCATGGGTATTCTAACTTTAGCTCCACTACTTCTTCCCCCATTTTCACTGGGATAGAGTTCCTATAAGAGTAGTCAATAGGAACCTCAACACATATCTTTGCATAGTTCAGCCTCGTTCTTGCCCTCGTAGCCTCGTCCATACTCATTGGCTTTCCAATCAAACTCGCTACATAGCCAAGTCCATCTTCAGTCCATAATTCTTTAGGCAGATCCATTATCTTAACCCAAATGGGTATCTTTGTAATCCTATGCCTCACGAGACTCAACTTCCCGATCCCATGCCGTACCACAAACAAATAGTCCCAAATGAAAATGGGATCTGCTTCCAAGACTTGTTTCTGTCTTCATTAAGACTAAACTTGAAATAAAACAGTTCCTTATTTGTAGAGATAGAGTAATTTCCTTTAACTTTCCAGATTTTTGACAGAGTGGATTTAACAAGCGAAAAAGGCACCTTTTTTCTACAAAAACCCACTACATAGTCACTCCAAGTGGAGACACCCTTCTCGAATACTAGCTGGTATCTCAGCTATACCATCCACTAGATGTGTTTGAAACATCTCGAGAGGTATGTGAACTACCGAGCCTCCATTGAACAATTGAACTCCATGAGCCTCTATTACGAGGCTAGGCGAAATGTGTGATGAAATTTTGGGAAGGTGGAAGGAGAAGGAAGGTCCGACATTTTTGGGAGAGGAAATACGAGCCTGTAGAGAAGGGCGAGGGCTTTCTCTTCTAAGCTGCAAGAGAAGTGAGGAAATGGCGGTGCTCGCTTGGTCAAAGGGGTCAAAGAAAACAAAAAGGAAAAAAAAGAGATAAAACCTCAAGAAACCAACGAGAGACTTGAGGGAGGAGACTAAAATTAGTCAAAACCTTTTTTAGTCCCCATTATGATACTTTTAACCCTTTTTTAACCCTTTAACAATCATACTTTTAGACCAATTATGTGAGTAATAATTAAGAGTTAATACTGATTACGTATTTTTATGTATTTCAGACTTCAAAGTCTATTATGTGCAGAAATGTGCCACTTTAGCGAGATAAAGGAGCAAAGGTTGGTTGCTAAGGAGTTCTGTGAATAAAGGCCAAGATTCAAGGAGACAAAGCCTTTGTAAAGCCCGATCAAAAGCTGAAAAGTCAACACGGGCGTAAACAAATTGCACAAGTCGTGCCAGAACTTCCGAAGGCCGTATCTTTGGACTCAGACCTCGGAATTGAGAGTATCTTATGTCAAAACGTCCGGCTCGGAAAGAGCTTTCCAATGGTCCAAGCCTTGGCCTAATCAGAGGAGCAGAAGTGGACGAAACATCTGTCGAAGCCAACTACAGCTGAAAAGCCCATTTTGGACTAAAGAAATTGGGTTTTGGGCCCGATTTTCCGGCCCAAAACATGGCTCCAAGCCCATGCACGATTTTTGGATCTGAAAGTATAAAAACAAAAGCTTGACTCTTTGTTAATGGCAGTTAGGTTAGGAAGCTAATGTTAATAGAGTTTAGGGTTAGAAAAAGATAGTTAGATCTAGATTAGTTAATTACTTAGTTTTCATTCCATTAATTAGTTTCATTCTTTGTTTTAAATTAGTTATTTAAATCATTGAATATCATTCATTAGATAAATAAAATAGTTGTTATTCATTCAATCATATCTTGTTCTTATTATTCTATTAGATAAATAAAGTTAATTAGTTCTCCATAATCTAGTTTCATTTTCATTTATTTATTAGCTTAAATTCTTAGATTTACTTATTTGTCATTATTAGTTTAATTCAATTATTGTATGAGTAGTTTCGAATTGAGTTTAAACAAATAAAGTTCAAATCTTTATATTATGTCTTGTTTAGATTCAATTGTTGGGAATGGTAGAATAGAAATTTCACATCAAATCATTACTCTCACCATTGTTCCTTTTGGGTTTGATTAGTTGAATTTGTTTAAGTCTTGAGGTTTAAGAGTGGAACGAATCCTGACTCTCTTATATTACTTCGTTATTGAGAGTAGGAATATTGATATAAACACGTATTTACGTAAATTGATTATTTGTGTTTACGCATAGATAGTTAGAATACGTAAAATTATTTTTATCAGAAGTCTGAATCTAGACCATATCTTACGAGAGGTAAGTTTCCTTGTTGATAATAACATCCCATCATGTATGGAAAGATTATATCTCAGAAGGAAACTCCTAGGATATGTCATCACAATTCCTTCCTTATCATCAAAGATCGCCATCTTCAGTTTTCTTCTATTTAGGAACTGTCTATATCAGTTCCTAACGACTGGATAACTGTTATGCTTGAAGGCGGTCAGTCATGTGCTTGGCACACATGTCTACTAAACACTCGTGCTGAACACGAGATCACTTACTCACAGAATTGATCCGATGGTCCTTGTCTCATTCTGAACATCTATTGTTTTAGGTTATTTCATATACATGTGTCATCTGTTCAGTGACGGGAAGTCCCCCTACAGATGCCCCCTTTTGTGCCATCTAGCACGTGGGCGCTTGAAGCGACGCTGCTTTTGGTGCGAGAATTCCTTTTCCAAAAATTGTTGTTGGGAACTGCTGACGTACCCAACTAATTAAGGTTCTGAAAAGACGGCTCGAACAGACACGCCGTTTCCCGAAAAAGGTAATGATAGCAGTTCAATCCCGAAAAGACGCACCGCTTGGGTTCATCCTAACCGTCTATCTTATCTATATATAAGAGATCTGGTGAAAGAACTTGCATTATCTCTTCTACTACTTTCTTCTGCATACTAAACCTTTTGATCTCCCGTTTAGGGTTTAACCAAAGCTTGAAACTTTTCATCTTTCTTGACCATGAATCCCAAATGGTCATTTGTAAACTTCGGAGATCTTTCATCCCTGGAACTGATCCGCGCAAATTTCACATCCCTGAAGATGTTGGCTTGGAGTGGGGGAGGTTATCTGATGAATTGGCCTACAAGGAGGTGGCGCTCATCACCATTGGTCAACTTAGGGCCGGACTCACTCTTCCCTTCCACCCATTGCTATGAGAGTGTCTGATTCACTTTAATCTTGTTCTTGGTCAGGCAGCACCCCTGTTTTAAAGAACTGTTATGTACTCTACCCTTCTCGCCAAGAGACATGGATTTGCTCTCAACCGTTGGGTGTTCGGTTACTTTTATGAAGTCCGGCGTATTCGAGACCAATCGTACTATTACCTCATGACCAGAGACAAGAATTCTCCGATTGTCTTTTTTGAGGGGAAGCAGAGTGACGAAGGCTGGGCTGATCACCACCTTCGTGTATTGGGTGATGCTTGGGATATTCGCCCTTCTAATGACGATGGTGAGCCCATGGGAATTCCTGTGCCCAGAAAACACACCCATGCTCCAACCAGTAAGTCTTCCTAGTTAGGTACTTTATAACTTGATATAGGAGTCTTTTACCTGAATATCCTTTTCTATTGTTCCTTAGACGACTCTTCCCCCTGAAATCAACTAATTGCAACTGATGCTGCTACGGTGGACATTATCAAGAAGATCCCCAAGGAACAGAGGATGCCTTAGGTGATAGTTCCTGATCTCACCCGTCCTTTTGAATATCTCAACATGTCTATTGAAGAATTGTTGCAACTTATTCCTGGCTCTTCACCCTTTGGGATAAATACTGTGAATTCTGGGCTCACAACACTTCCTCCTCCTGTTGATCATGATGCCGGACTTCTTCCTCCTCCAGTTCAGGATGAATCCTCTCTGATTACTAGAAGAAGAGGCAACCGCAAGGAGAAGAGTTCGGAGGCCATTTCCAGTAAAGCTGCAGCGTTGGGTTCAGTTTAGGAGGCTACTGTCAGTGATGATTGTGTGATCACTGGTGGGAGAGGCCTTGAACTGCCTCATGAATTGCTGGCAGCCAGCAATTTCAAAAGGGGAGTTCGTGTGTCCAACCGTTCTAAATTGAAGAGATCTGACACCGCTTCTGATGTTGCCCCCTCTGGTAAGAAAACGAAGTTTCGATTTTTATCTGTTAGTGAAGACCCACTTTTTAAAGTTCCTGCTAGTATTCCGCCACCTGTTCAGTCTTGTGAGAATGTAGCTGTACCCCCATCAGTTCCAGATCCTTTTATAGGTTTTGAACAAACTGGTGATAACGTCCATCTGACCGTTGACCCTCCCCTCCTTGATAATCGTAAGGGGAAGGGTATTCCCTATTTGCCAAGATCCCTAGATTCCCCTGAGAGGGAGATGATTGTGGAGATGAGACATTGGGGATGAACTGATGAACTACCTATTACCAACAAGCACTATATTAATTAAAGATGTTGATATCGCGTTGGGAGTTCTGGAAGCTGCGCGACTTCCTGTTGACAAATCTGAAGCTAATATAGCTGGGACCTTAAACCTCTCTTATTGTTGATCTGCTGTTTACCTTTCCAAGGTAAGACTTTCTTCTCTGTTCAATGTTTGGTTTCTCTCATTGTGTTACTTACACATCCTATATTATTTTCCAGTTAGTGAATAACTTTTTGGCCATGAAAGATCCCATCTTTGCGGCCACTGCCAATACATCCATTGATGCTATGGCTACTGGTGAGCTGATCTGGGCAAAAGAAGCTACTGAGAAGAGAGATGCTGAGCTGCAGATCCAGGTTGACCAGCTCTTGGCGAAAGAGAAGAAAGCTGATACTGGCTTCAAGAATATGAGAGATACTATCTCCAACCTTCGGAGCTCTCTGGAGAAAGCCCAAAAAAGAGCTGCTGATGCTGGCACTTGGAAAGTGAAGTTCTTGGAACTGCGTGCCCACTTCACTACCCTGCAAGCAAAACATGACCAGGTCCAAGGGGAGCTTCACCGTAGGAACACCGAGATGAAAACCATTGGCCAGGCCATTTCCCATGCGAATGAGGTCATGTTAGGCTATGAGAGAGCTCTGAAGGAGAAACGTCTTTATTCTAGTAAGAAGGCTGATGACCTCCTGGCTGAGACCTCCAAGTTCTATTATGAGGTGGTCCAGGAGGTGAAGAAGAGATCAGCTGAAAATGCCATTCGTTTTACTTTGAGGGTACTAGATGTTTCTCAGGAGTCCTTTAATGCGGCCAAGCAAGTTAAGTTCGAGGAGTCAATTGAGGCTACTGGATACGTTTCTCAGCTGGATGATCAAGAGCGGGTAACCAACTCTTTCGTCTTGTTCCCTGATCTCAACACTAGCATCTCTGCTATCTAAGCTGAACTTATGCCTGATTCCTCCTCATCTTCTGAAAAAGACACCGATGATGACCTGCCTCCAACTCAACTTCCTTTTCTGCCAGTTCTAGCTTCAGGTGAATATTCTATTCAGCCAACCGTTCCAGCTAATCCAACCACACAGTCTGATGGTGCAGCAGCAAGTACTGATGGTGAACCCAAGTTTGATTCTACCCCTGCTTCATAAGCCTTTCAGTTGATGATTCACATAAACAATTATTTTTAAACAATTATTCTATGGGTATGTAATATTGAGCTATGCTCACATACAATTTACTTTACTGAGCTCTGTAGCTCTTCTATTTTATGCATGCTATTTACTTACTGAGCTCTGCAGCTCTTCTATCTTATGTATGCCTTCGAAGTATTTTATGTTACATTACATATATTACTGTGCATACTCCACCCCTGTTGCCCCCAAAGTTCATTTGGAACAACAATAGGTGTCCCTAGCAGGCTAAACAGATTAAGATGAGGCATATCCAGAATCTGATTAGGATGTCATGGGAGCCATTTCAACTTAACTGTAACTGAGAGTTCGATCGCATAGAGGCATATGCCTTTGCGAAAGCAACTTGGTGCCATGAGCACAACACTATGTCTAATAACGATAGGTCCAAGTTATTTTTGAAAAATAAAAAGGGTATCGCCTGAACATCAATGGAGGAGTCTTTTTCAGCACCATCATGCCGATATAGTTCCAGGCCAATGGTGGTGTGCTAGGACCTGGATCCCACCCAGATCTTCCTAGCAACCCCTGCGTTTGATGTTTTGAGAGCGCCCAGAACTGGCATACAGTTCAGGCTTGCAAGAACACTATCTCTTGCTCCAAGTCAAACTGACATACATTTTACTTAACAATTAGTGTGGTTATATTCCCTAAAGGCTTAACCCATCGAGGTTATTTGCAGTTTAAAAGAAGAACTGCATACAGTTCAAATTCCAAATGGCTGGCTGAAAAAGAACCGACAGCCGACTTTCCCTTACTCAGTATCACTGGTTCCAAAGCAAATTGGCATACAATATTCTTGAATAGATAGTGAGCAAATAATTCCCTAAAGGCTTAGTCCATTGAGGATAATAAAGAATGTGCAAGGAATATATTCGATTACAAAGTGAAGAATTTTATTGATGGTAAAACATGTATAATAAAACAAGAAATAACAATTTACTGATAGTACTTGAGAAGGTGCTTCCCGTTCCATGGTTTGACAAAAGCATCACTTTCAACAGTGCGTAGGTAGTAAAAACCAGTTCGACCAACCTTGTCGATGATGTATGGTCCTTCCCAGTTAGGTCTTAGTTTGTCGTTGGGCTCTGGGATCCCACGAAGAACCAGATCACCAATTCTGAAAGATCAAATCCGGACTCTCTTGTCGTTGGGCTCTGGGATCCCACGAAGAACCAGTTATGGAGGTATGACAGCTTCAGTTCCGTAGGTCAGTGAAAATAGAGACTCGCTAGTTGACCTTCTGGGGGTAGTTTGGTACGCCCATAGAACCTTAGGTAGTTCTTCAACCCATAATCCTTTTGCGTCATCTAATTTACGCTTTATGTTATCCAAGATGACTCTATTAGAGGCTTTAGCATGGCCATTGTCTTGTGGATACCTTTGAGTTGAGAACAGATTGGTGATGTGAAACTCCTCACATAGTTCAACAACCAGTCCTCCAGCAAACTGTTGCCCATTATCTGAAATGATAAGTTTGGGTATGCCAAACCTGCAAACAATGTTGTTCCAAATGAACTTTCTAACGTCCTTCTCTCGAATGAAGACAAGGGGAACTGCTTTTATTCACTTGGTGAAGTAATCCGTTGCGACCAGCAAAAATCTGATATTGCAAGGAGCGAGTGGTAGGGGTCCTACAATGTCAGTTCCCCACTGTGTGAATGGCCATGGGATGGCCAATGGGTGCAGTTCTATTGCTGGAGCATGGATGAGTGGAGCGAATCGTTGACACTTTTCGCACTTGCGGGCAAAAACTTGCAAATCTTTTTGTATATAAGGCCAAAAGTATCCTTGCCTTAGGATCTTGAGTGCTAGAGTTCTGCCCCCAGTATGGTTGCCACAAATTCCTTCATAAACTTCTTGCATAATTTGTTCACCGAGATCTAGGGAGAGACATCTGAGATGAGGTCCCAGAAAGGACTTCTTGTACAGATCGTCTCCTACGAGGGTGAATCTTTGTATCTTTGCAAACAAACGCCTTACTATACTCTTATCTTCAGGGAGTGTCCCTTCTTTAAGGTAGGACTTCTATGGATCCATTCAAGTTGGGGTAATGGCAGGAATAACACAAACTATTGTAACTGGGGTCTGAATGCTAGGTTTCTCTTGAAACTCGATAGGGATTGAACGAGTTTCGCTGTTGCCCAACATGGAGGAAACATATGCCAGAGCATCTGCGTGTCTATTGGCTGACCGAGGCAGCTGATAGAACTGAATGTTTTCAAATTTGCTCTGAAGGCCCTTTACCAGTTCTAGGTATTTTGCCATTCGCTCATCCCTGATCTCGTATCCACCATCAACTTGAAAAACAACCAGCTGTGAGTCACTAAAAACTGTGAGGTGTGTCAAGCCCAAATCGAGAGCTATTGTGAGGCCAGAAAGAGTGGCTTCATATTCTGCCTCGTTGTTGGAAGCATTCCAACCTAACTGGATGGATTTCTGTAATCGCATATTGTTAGGAGTGGTTAAGACAGTACCAATTTTTGGGCCTTTGTCATTCGAAGATTCATCCACAAACAACCGCCACCTGGCACTTGGCTCCCAGGGATCTAGACGGCTTTCTAGAGATTCAGGCTGGATACAATCATCTAAACTAGGGGTAGTTGTAGGGCTGTCAATGGGTTTCGAAAACCTGATAACCGACCAGACCCGAACTGATAAATAACGGGTTCGGATGTGGTATTTCGGGTTCGGTTTGGTAATGGATCCACTTTTTAGTTCTGATAAGCTATCTGTTTGGTTTCGGTATTTGCTTCCACTGAACCGATATTAACCCGAACCGATAGAGTGGTATTGTAGTAATATCTGTAATTAGTTTGGTACAAGTTAAAACAAAATATGTGGCTGAGATCCACTAATGAAAAATATCTACAGCTAAGATCCAATCTTTTAGTGAGAATTTGAGAATGTAGATCTATTGTATAAGTGTTTAACACCAACACTTCTCTAAGATTATCCTTCAATCTTTCACCAAAAGAACTTGTTTTAAGCGACTCGGAGAATGTAGATCGACTTGTTTCAAGGTTCTCCAGTGAAAATCTGTGCTTTGGATTCATGTTGTCCGACGGTCTGTCCTTTGGATTGTCCTGATGCTGTGTTTGCTTCCATTCTTTAGCCACAATTTCTTCCAGCTGCACTTTTCTCTCTTCAAACAAGGTATATACCCATTTAATTTTACTTACTTAATTTTTAACAACTCAAACATTCTCCTCTCTCACTCAAATATTTATTGCTGATCCCTTTTCTTTTATGTTATGTATAAGACAGATTACTTTCTTCTTTTTCCGGTCATAAAATTCATGTTGATAAAATGCATATGGACATTGTGCAGCGGTGATGTTGTTGTGGCATTCTCATGGGCATTGCTGTTTTTGGTGCTTGTAATTTCTTCATTGGTTGCACTCTACTTCAGTCACTTTTGGCTCTTTGCCCTTGTCCTATGCCTCGGGATTCTTGTCCTTGTATGCCTGAGAAACTTTAGACAAAAATGGCTAGCAAGGAGCTAGTGTTACCTCTGTCCATGTGAACATCTAGAACCTTGACATATACTTTCAGTTTCATTCACTTACTAACTTTGGGCAAAACAGTATTTATACTTTTCATCAATTCAGAGCTTACAAGAGAATGCCTAGAAGCAAAGAACTGAAGGCTACTCGTGATAAAAAAGGGTGGTACGTATTTTTTTGTTATTTGGAGTTGATTCTCATATTTAATTTCAAACGCTATGTGCATCCACCAAGTACCCTTTTTTAAAAAAAATTCCAAGAAGTTCGGGTCAGGTCGGATCGGTTTCGGGTTCACTAAATTCTTATCGGTTCGGATCGGTTTTGGGTTCATTAAATTTTTATCGGTTCAGATCGATTTCGGGTTCACTAAATTTTTATCGGTTGGGGTTTGGATTTTACAGAATCCGATCCAAACCGATCCATTGACACCCCTAGGTAGTTGAATCGTACCCTGTGTAGGTTATTGGGAATTCTCCCAAGAATTCTGCTAGTGCCTGACCATTCTCTGAGATTCTGGGGATGTAAATAATATCATATTCTGACAGTTGCACAGACCATTTTGCTAGCCTTCCTGACCTGTTTGGTCTTTCTAGAACTAACCGCAATTGGTACTCTGTGATTACTCTAATAGTGTGGGACTGGAAGTATGGTCGCAACTTTTCTGCTACGAAAACAAGTGCTAGAGCGACTCTTTCGAGTTTTGGGTACCTTGTTTCTATTAGAAGAAGCGTGCGGCTCAAGAAATAGATAGGCTTTTCAACCTTCTTTTCATCCACGCGTATTAGTACAAAATTGATACCATAGTCAGACAAATAGAGATAAAGACCCAAGACTTCTCCCTCAACTGGCTTAGAAAGGATTGGTGGTGCCCCCAGGTATGTTTTGAGTTGATCAAGTGCTTTCTGGCATTCTTCTGTCCATGCAAATGAGGTATTCTTTTGCAGTAACTGAAAGAAAGGTTTGCACTTATCTGAACTCTTGGAGATGAACCTGTTCAGAGCTGCTAACCTACCCGTAACTTTTTGAACCTCTTTCATATTTTTAGGTGAGGGCATATCTAGGATAGCCCGGATTTGATCTGGGTTTGCCTCGATTCCTCTTTTAGTAACTAGATACCCCAAAAACTTTCCTGATGAGATAGCAAAAGCACACTTTGCAGGGTTGAACTTCATGCGATACTCCCTAAGAATATCGAATGCACATTTTAGGTGGGAGAGATGATATCCTCGCCTTAGGGTTTTGATCAAAAGATCATCCACATACACCTCCACAATGTCGCCTATCAATTCTTTGAACATCTTGTTTACCAATCGCTGGTATGTTGCCCCTGCATTTTTCAGTCCGAACGACATGACCTAATAGCAGTACAGGCCATCCTCAGTTGTGAAACTGGCATGCTTGTGGCCCTCTTCATGCAAAGGGATCTGGTTGTAACCAGATGACCCATCTGTGAAAGATAACAGTTCATGTCTAGCTGTTGCATCCACCAATTTATCAATTCGTGGCAGAGGATAGCTATCTTCGGACATGCATGATTTAGATCCATGAAGTTGATATAGATTCTCCATGACCCATTCTTCTTTCTTACTAGGACAATATTAGAAATCCAAGTGGGAAAATTGATTTCTCTGACAAATTTAGTTGCCTTTAACTTTTCAACTTCGGCTTTTACAACTTTGGATCTGTCAACAACTATTTTCCTTAGTTTTTGCTTGACTACCACTGCATCACTACGGACATTGAGTCGGTGGCATGCCACATGGGGATCAATTCCTGGCATTTCTTCAAACGACCAAGCAAACATGTCCTTGTGCTCTCGGAGGAACTGTATGAGAGTAATGCGCTCTCCAGAACTCAACATGGTACCGATGAAAGTGGTTTTTGGTGAGCTGCCTCCCCCAATATCCACTTCCTCCAACGGTTCCAATTGAGGGGGATCCTCTCTCTTCGGACCAGGTCCGAGAGAGGGGGATCCAACTGTAATTGCTATTTGGCGGGTTGCCCCACTTCCATTGGTTCAAAAGGGAGTGAGAACTATTTTGTTGCCAAAGCATAGCATGTCTTAGCAGCCACCTGATCTCCTCTGATTGTCTTAATTTTTCCATGATGTGGGAATTTTAGACATTAGTGATAGGTGCTAGGAACTGCTCGGAGTTTGTATTAACCTCTGGATTTGAAATCCTGCCTAAAATCATGTGATATGGTGTGTTAGCTTTTACCACAACAAAATTTATGATAAGAGTTACCGGACCAGTGGCTACAGTAACCGGATCCCTAACCGCGGAGAGCTTTGTCCCCATCAATCTATCGATTATCACGGATCTGTAACTTTTTAAATGCATTATAGTAGAGTACATCTATAGAACTGCCTGGGTCCACCAGTATGCGATGCAAATCATAATCTCCAAAAGGGAGTGTGAGAACCAGTGCATCCTCATATGGGCTTTGGATGTTAAGGCAGTCAGCTTCAGTAAAGAATGAGCGGATCTTTCTGGGGTACCGCATTAACCTGAGCTCCTGTAGTCAGCTCGATGTTCATGATCCTCATCTGCTTGGCGACGCGCATTTGATATCGTGCACCCTTGTCAGTGACATGTCCACTTCATTACTTGCTTTAACAGAAATCATATTTATCTAGAGTCGGCCATTAAGTGGTCCAGTACCTGGCGGGTCCTGAACTGATGTGCTGATCTCCTCAGGCTGTACTGCATTTGCCTATTCATGTGCCACAAATTACTTCAAATACTCCCTTTCAATCAGATCTTGTAGTTCATTTTTCAGGGTCCTGCAGGCTCTGGTGCTGTGACCCTTACTTTTATGGAACTTGTAGTAGGTTCTTTGATATCTAGTACCTAGGAAACTTGGCTTAAGCGGAGCTGGAAATTTGAGGTAACTCTGAGTTTTGAGCGAGTCAAGAACCTCATATGGCATTTTGTTCAGAGGGGCGAAGTTTCTGTCCATTGAGGGAAGAGCTTCTTCAGTTCCTTCCACACGTGGCTTCTTCTGTTGCTTTCTATCTGCACTACAGGCTACATTTTGGTATTGCCCTATGGGCATTCGTCCCTTTGATGGGGATTCGGCCCTTTGGCAACCACGATTACGGTCCCTCTTTGATTTTTGAGGGAAAAAATTTCCATTCCCTTCTTGAGGAACTCCAAGAACTGTCCGACTAGCTTTCTTTGCTTCTTGACGTCTGTTCAGGACATCTTCTTCCTACCCCGCACGAGTTTCAACCCTATCAAGGAGTTCCTCTAAATCACGGGGTGGTATAACACCTCGTGTTTTTCTTTTACTTTTCCTAGTACCATAATAATAATAATAATAATAGATAAAACAAAAAAAATAGGATGGATATTAGTAAGGATAGGAAGCCCAGTAGGAAGCCCAAAGGGTTAAGAGATAAACTTTCCTTCCTTGTTTTTAGGGGGGTTTTAAAACAAAAAGGAATTCACACGTAGAGTTTAGTTTTACACGGAGAACATAAAAAAAAGAGGGTTTCGAATGAGGAGATCATCGTCTTCGCGCGACAGTCGACTTCGGTATTTCGGATTCTTCCGCTTTTGAAAATCTAGCTGTTCGGTTAACAAATGGTGAGTAGATATTTTATTATGGATTTTCTAAATTTCTCGCTTATTGTTGATTTCACGATGCTGACAATGGTTTGTGCTCATACTGTGTTTTGTTTCAGTTTTAGTACTGGTTTTAGTACTGTATTCAATTTAATGTTAAGTGTGTTTATATCTCATTTATGGATTGAAGAATAAACTTTGTCTCCGAAAAACCTGCCCCGATCCATTGAAACAAAATGAGTAAATAATTGATTAATGGTTATTGTAAATGCTGTGGTCGAAATAGGTAATTCTATATGCATTTTTATTTGAATTGACTGTGATTGTTTGGTTTATGGGTGATGTCGGGTGTAAAATCGGTGGTTGGGTGAACTGTGATGGTTGAATGTTAGTTTGGTTGTGTAATGGAGGTTGGTAGAGGGGCTGTTGAAGTTTTGAAATTGGTTGTTAATGGCGGCGCAAAGAAATCGCCCAGTATATTATGTGAACTTTTGTTGATTTGGTTTTTGATTGATGCTTGAATAATGATTGATGTCTGGGGAGTAAAGGTTTGATGGTTGGATCAATGTATATGGTTTGGGGTGCTGTTGGGAGCTTTGGAAGGGCGTTAATGGCGTTAGATGCGATTTTGGGAGGAGTGAGGGAATCGAGATTTGAGGGTATAGGTAGTTTGGGTTTTTGGTAGGGATGAAAACCGATGGGTTTAATAGTGATGGCGAGTGGTGGTTGTGGTAGTTGCCTTGGTGGTGGATGGTGGAGGTGCGATGTTGGCGAGGAAGATGGACAGTGAGAGTTTTTAGTTTTGTTGGGCTTGGGCCGAAACAGCTTTGTGGGCTTAAGGGTTTTGCTTAGAATTTCATTTGTGTGGGCTTAAGTTTTAGACTTTGGGCCTTAGTCCTTGAGTGTTTGGGTTAGATGAGTTTAGGACTGGTTGACCAGGGTTGACTTTGACTAGTTGACAAGAGTTGACTTTGACTAGTTGACCAAGTTTGACTTTTAACTCGGATTATGATTTGGTCTATTAGGATAGGTCTAGGGCTATTAGCATGCTTGGCTTTAGGCTAAGACCTTTATATATATACATGTGTACGTGTATTAACTACTATGTGATATTTCAGTCTTTTATGATATACGACGCTATGACACTTAGACATCAATCTAATTAATAACGCGTAAACAATAATATGTGAAACAAAATACTACTCCGTTCTTTGAAATAATATATGCAATAAAGTTCAATAGTGTTCTCAACAGATTTACCACACCTTTTTAGAATCTCTCCACGTCTCAAGTTTTGGAAATGAGATTTTATGACTGAAGATGTCATGTGATAGGTGGGCATTTATTGAATGTGTCATAAATGACCCGGGTATTCATTGAATGTGGCGGGAATGACCTAAGGTACATATGTACTAAAGGGTGGGTGTATAAGAAAAGTAATTAATTAATTAATAAGAGAAATTGATTTGATTGTGCGGGTGTGCTTGGACTTGCATTTGAATACTTATAAGATATCTACATATGTTATTTAGAATTTCTAACTTCCGTTTACAGGAGGGTAGGACTTAATAATATTTTGTGCAGGGACGCTGTCCTACCCTTCTATAGAAGTGGATATCAGTAAGATTTAATTCAATTACTAAGTTATTAAGATGAATTATTATAATGAGTTAATATAATGGAAGTCTTGCTTGGGAAGAAACTATGCCGGTTGAAATGACGGAACTACCTGTCTTCAAAGCTGAGAATGATTAGGTTATGGGTACATATAAAGTGTGGTTTGGATAAGTAAAGTCTGGGAATGTTTGTATGTTGTTAGTCTACTCATACCAGTAAATTCCATTTTGCTGACCCATGTTTGCTTTGTTTTGGCAACGTGGGTGTGTTCTTGGGAACATAGGTAGAAGGCAGTGGAACCACGGCGTTTGATTTGGATTCTTTCCTAGAGCAGTCTGTTAGTTCTTTTATTAGGTCTAATTTTTTTGGAAGTATGTAATAACGTAATTTTATATTCAGCATGACATGAGAATACGATGTTGAAGACCTTTTATTCTTAGAGTTTTATTTTGATGATTTTTGGATGGAAGATAGTCTTTTAATAAAGTGATGGTTGAGAAATTTTGGAGATTATTATTGTTAAGTTGATTCTTTATGATGTGGGTTTTCGGTTTTGGCATGTGTTGTATGCACCCCGTCATAGCCTGGGTTTTTAGACAATTGAACATAGTGATGTTTGAGATATTTATATTTCAAATATTCACTTTGTAATTGTTTAGAAATTTGGGGTGTGACAGGTGGTTTCCTGGAGAGAGATCCGAATAAGGCATTGTTTTCATCCAACCCTTGTTTAAAAGCTATTATAGCAGTCTGTTCATCACAAGACTCTATTTGGATGGAAAATTCCATGAACCGTTGCATATAGGATCTCAGTGCCTCTCCATCCTTTTTCTTGATGTTGAATAGTACATCGATCCATTTATGTTGATGCTTGTTGCATAAGTACCTGTCTATGAAGGTCCTAAATAGTTCTTCTGAGGGCCTGATCTGACTCTCAGGTAACCTGTGGTACCACTGGAGCGTAGATCCAGACAAGGATGCTTTGAATTCTTGACACATGACATGGTCATATTTCTCGTATTGTCCCATAGTAGCAAGATACCTGAATACGTGATCCATCGAATCTGACTTGCCACTAAAGACACTGAACTTCAATTGTCTGTAACCACGAGGATATGGTTTTCTAATCACCCGTGATGCAAAAGGAGATCAGCCTGCCCCCATTATGGTGATTGAACAAGGGAGTCTTGCATTTTTCTCCCTTTGCCTGTCATCCGATGCATCTGACGTATCAGGTCACTCTTCTCAGTTTCCCATGCAGCTTCTTTGGTAGAATGCTTCTTGGTATGAGCTTTTTTTCTATGTCGAGGGTCGACATCACGATCCTGGTCTATTGACTCTGGTTCGGATGTCGTATCCGAGTCCTCATCTGAGTTACTATATTCCAACTCAGATGTCTCGCGTCGAGCTGGACCACACACCTTGGGTTCTTTGCATGACCACCTTGTGGAAGGTAATCATCATAGAGATCAATGAGTGGATCTTTCCCTGTGTCAGATTGATACAAATGCCTCAGCAGCTGTACTTCTCGTTCAAGATTGCTCCTTTGATGTTCCAGAGCCTGTACTGCCTAGCTAGCCTGAACAGACTCTGGGTTGGAGAGGACAACATTCTCACCATCTTGACTCTCTTCTTGAGTGTTATTCTTGGGGCCTGCACCGGGAATTGTTGGTGCGTCGGTGCTGGTTATGGGCCTCTAGAGTTCGCGTCGTGGTGACCAACGTTGTCTCCTCCTTCAGGTGTTTCATGCTCTTCTTTTCTCACAGCGACGCTGCGTGTGGTAGCGCCACCCTTTGTTTTCTTTGCTCCTGCCATCACAACAGTAAGAGTTTTTAGGCTAAATCAATCGTCTGAAACGAGTATTTACCTATTTTTGTCCCCATAGACATCGCCACTAGATGTAGGGGATTTTTCGAGTTTTCCTTGATCTTCCTCTGTGCCGTGTGATATTGGAACCTTTAAATGAATAGAGAAGGGATGAGATGATTGTGAGTTCAGGGTTGAACCGTCTGACAACTGCCTATGTATCTCCTTGTTTATTGTGGAGAATCAAACCCTATTTTGCGTAGTTCCTAAGAGTGAATCCCTATGGTTTATATAGGAAGGGCTACGAGAGTCCTAGGGTTAGGACTATCTTCACCGCTTGTGAGTTCCCTTCCATCTTTGGACTCTGCTTTCTTATTAGGATTCCTCTTCTTATGGAAGTTTGAATCTAGGCCATATTTTATGAGAGGTAAGTTTCCTTGTTGGTCATAATGTCCCATCGTGTATGGGAAGATTATATCTCAGGTAACTCCTAAGATATGTCATCACGATTCCTTCCTTATCATCAAAGATCGCCATCTTCAATTTCCTTCTATTCAGGACCTGTCTATATCAGTTCCTAACGACTGGGTAACTGCTATGCTTGAAGGCGGTCAGTCATGTGCTTGACACACGTCTACTAAACACTCGTGCTGAACACGAGATCACTTACTCACAAAACTGATCCGATGGTCCTCGTCTCATTCTGAACATCTATAGTCTTAGGCTATTTTCCATGCACGTGTCATCTGTTCAGTGACGGGAAATCCCCTCTACAATGTTTATTTAAAAAAATTGAGAAAACGCCAGCAATTCTACATCTCTAGATATGAAGAGTGTGGTGGAAAACTAGCTTGTTGATAATAACATCGTTAAGTTTATTTAACGACATTCGATTCGACTGTAGCCATTGAGAGAATAGTCAATTATAATATTGTGTATGTGTGTGTATTTTTATCAATTATTCCATTAACTTACTTCTATTCTAACTGTAGAAATGAGAGAAAGTCAAGTCCTTTTTCACCGTGTGGGTTGCTTTCATTTTTTATTCAGGTTTGCGAGGTGATCGACCACGCATCCTTTTAGCTCTTCTATGGGGGTTAACCGCTTATATTGACAGAAAGAATTTAACTAGTAGCAATGCCTTTATCAACAATTTAGAAAGTTTTGTGGTAGATGCAAATGGATTGCCGAAATTTGCGAAGGTGGGTTTTTGCTAATCATCTTTTGTTAGTTATTTGCATTTTGTAAATAAAAGCTATAGCGCGCAATTAAACTACAAATGGTGTTTTATGAGATTACAAAGCACTTGTTGGTACAAGGTAGATTTAAACTAAATGGAGTTGGAGTAATGACAATCTTGGTTTAAATACATATAAATATATAAATGAAGTTAGATCGCTACAAGAAAAAAGGCTTTATATCACTGTTAATAACAATGACAAAAAGTCTTTTGTCACTATTTTTTTTTTCCAAAACCGTGACGGAGTGGGAGTCATTTATTTTTTTCTCAAAACCGTCACAAATATTTGTTCCAAACTAGCCTTTCTCAACTAGGAGTGTAAACAAAAATCGTTGACCCATCACCCGGTAGGGCACTTGGTCTTCACCCGCAACCCAAATCCACACCGACCCAAAAATAGACCCGCCCCGCCCCGCCACCGTTTCTACGCGGTCGGGCTATGGGTGTAGATTTTATGCTCAAACCCGACCCACACCGTGGCATAAGCCGTTTACCCAACCCCGTTGACCCGCACCGTTTCAAGACTCTAACTCCAATATTTTTGTATTTTGTTTATATTTTCTTTTAACTTTTGTAGAAATTTGAGAGATATGAACACAAACTTATGAGTTCAGCATTAATTTCAAATGTTTAAGTTTGAACATTGGGCAAATATCAAGAGTTCAAATTCAACTTTCAAATTTTGGAGAAGATGAATCATTCATCTTTGTATTAATTTTAAATTCTTTTAGTTTATATTTTATTGTTTTGTACCATAGACCCTCCTATCTTCATTTTATCTTGCTATGGAAGATAATCAATTTACAAATGGTAAATCACGATAAAGAAGTTTCAAATTTTCAAATATATATGGTCTTGGGTTCAAGTTATAGTTTTTCATTTTTGTTTATTTTTTATTGATTTATTCCATTAATTTTCCTTATGCTGTGAATTGGAAAGATATTACTTGCAGAATTAGGATTTTTTTGTGTGTGTAAAATTGGGTTAAAATGACAATTTCTACCCGACCCGAATGACCCGTCGAAACCCGCCCTGTAAGCTGACCCAACAGGTCGGGTGGTGGTATTAAGACATGACACTTCAACCCGCCCCGCCCCGTCGGGGACCACTGGATTTGTATTCTCTAGACTCGTCTCGTCCCGACCCATCACTATTTGACCCACAGTTGACCCGACCCGCCCCGTATTACACCTCTACTCTCAACCATAAAAAACGGTAACAACTGCTCAAAAACCGTCACAAAAAAACATATCTTTTGTGACAATTCTGGCAAAATCGTGATAAATGATACAATTTTTTTCAAAAAAAAAAAACCTGTATATATTTGAAAACCGACATTTCACATTGAATTGGACCTGCAACAAATATACACCTAAAATATAATCCATTAAAATTCAAATAACATTCATAAATGCTAACTCCATTGAACATTCCAGTAGCAAAAATAAACATAAGACTGAGGTAATCAATAAATACTTAATAATATACAAATGAATGGATTAAGAAAGAATTGTGACCAAGTCACATTCACATCAAACACTCGTGATTAGTCTTCATCATAGTTCGAAAGACATTCTTAGAGACACCGAACAAACTACGAGCTTTGACATCTATCTGAGGTGGAAGTCTTCTTGTTGGCCAAAAAATTTCTTGATCTACAAAAGTTAAAAATATAATAAATAAAAAATAAAAACTAAGGAACTAAAATATCAAAATAAGGTTTGGGCAGCTACCACACTACAGAACTAGGCCATCTTCATCGAATACCTAGCGACCATTATTGATCCCACCAAATCTTAAAAATTCTAAAGATAAAGTGAATCACAAAAAAATCATTTACCTGGTTTTTATGTTTATTCCAGTAAAGAGAACTGCAAAACAAATAAAATCCATATAACAAGCAAAGTGCTTCCAAGCTTTAGTGAATAAGAAAATAGGATTGCACAAAATTAGATAGCAACATTTGTAAAAGTTGGACATGGGGGGATGTAACGCCCCAAAACTCAAACCTATGACACGTGACTTATCTGGAAAATTTTCGGCAAAGTCTTCTCTGTATTTCTGACATTTCATAAATATAAAACCTGCCCTAACCTGAAAATTTAATAAGAATACATCCAAACTAAATATAAAACCTCATACCTCAGTCGTAAACCCAACTACTAAAAGATATATTGGTTCTGGTTCGTAGAACCAGCTACTTAACCATCTCGACCAATGCCAGTTAAGTCAAGTAACCACTCCTCGAATAAGAAGAAAACTATAAATATACAAACAACATCCAAAAAACCCTAATACAGGACTTATACAATGCAACTAAAATACACATATCTCCACGTTACCAAAACAACCTCAACAAAACCATCTAACCCTACGTATTCCAAATACACCCATAAACGAAGGATTGACAAATGTCAGATCACTTGAGTACCAAACTAATATCGACTAAACAAACTAAACAAATAAAGATATCTCCAATATGGCAATCGGGTGGATACAAACATGACTAAAAATAATGACACCCATAGCAATAAATATTTAAGTTCTAGTAAAACTTATTCTCATTACAATTCCCGCATTTGCTTATTTGTAACCAAATGACATACGTAAAACATTAAACCTAAATTACTTAATTTCAATTCTTCCAAGCAAAAATACGTAAGGATCCAATATTAAACATATCACATTAACTATATATATATATATATATATATATATATATATATTTGGTAGAACTAGGATAGTTATTGTATGGGGTCTACCCCTACGCTTTTTAGAGTTCTTTTTTATATTCTAATAAGACATCGAGTGATGGGCTTCCTCGATAGAAGCCCGAGCGGTACCACATTCGATCATCTATTCTAGTAGGAGTGTGGAAACAGTCATAGCAATCCCCCCAAAGCCCTAAAAAGCGTAGGGGGGAGAGCATACGACGAAGTGACCGAATGGCTCAATGTGTAGTTCCCCCATAACTAGAAGACCTTAAAGAGTTAGGAGTTAAGGAAGGTTGCTAGCTTCTCGTTTCTTTTTCCTATTCCCTTTATCCACTATTGAAGGTACCATTCGTGCTCCTCACCCAAGAGTACTAACTCTTTTTCAGTTGTTTCTTCAAGCAATGATGCTTTAAGCAAGCGCGAAAGCCGTTGCTTGTTGGGTCAGATGCTGATGGAAAAAGGAATGGCTAGCGAGAGCACAGAGGCTTTGAAACCTATGTTTTCAAGGTCGGGAGAAGTAGATTGGCGACCCGTGGATTGCTTCTTCTTTGAGCCTCAATTAGCGTAGTTCCGTTACGAATGGGCCTATGCCTAGGTTTCTTCCACCCTTTGCATGGGCTAGTACGGCAGCATCTTCCATTTTTCTTTCTTCATATAGATTGGCTTGGTCTTCCGGCGGTGGAGGTGGGCCAAGTGTTGAATGGAGTGTTCCTTCACCGTTCCTGGAAAGCTCTGGAAGAAAGTAGTAGGAAGGCTCTCCGAAAGTGACTTAATAAGGGCGGGCTAAGGCTCGCACCCACGCCTCTTCATCATGTTACGTTTTTGCAGGTTCTGTTCCTAAAGGCTTGTTCGAACTGAGGCAGAGGGCAACAATAAGGAAAGGATGCTACTTCAAATGGGGAGCGAATCCCTGGCTAGCTACTATCCCTTTCGCTTGGAAGCCGCATAGATGCCATTTTCCTTTAGACCGAATGTCTATTGATAGGGTGCCATAAGGTAAAAGACGAGAGGCTCCCCCATGGGCCTTAAATTGCCCCATTTTCCTTACCAGATCTCCGATATGCCCACAAGCCTTAGTAGACTTCTTCCTGATAGCAGCTCGACTGCTAATCCCTAACTTCAGTGGAATTCCTATCCTTAAACTACCCCACTACGTGCCCCGTCTCTCATAAGGCTGTTGTTCCCACCGGTGACCGTTAGTGTAGTTCACTTTTCGTGCCCGCCTATGTCGGCACTTGGCTTGAGTGATTGATGTCACAAGGGCGAGGGCGGTCTGCCAGCTTCACCACCCCTATACTATGAGAGTGAAGGTCTTTTTTCCCATGTTAGTTCCCTTGATGCAATACTAGAATAAGGCCTACGCTTGGTTAGCTCCTATTTGAAGCGATATGATCTCTTCTATGGTCTATTTGATCTCAAAATAATCCCTTGAAATCCCTCTCTAAATAGAGATCTCAACAGGCACAAAACAATTCACTTCAGTCTCTGGACCAAGGGAAGGGTTGCTATCGCTACGGCAAACACGAGGGGGGCGGCGCATTAAAAAAGGAAAATGATATCAATAATCTCACGAACAGACATCCCCTTTTTGCATCGGTTTCTAGATATCTACTTGCTGGCCCAAAAGATACTTTTACGAAAGGCTGGTCCCCGATAGCCTAATATCCTTTTTGACTTGGACAGGAGAAGCAACATCGACTTCCAAGCAAGGGATGGGAGTTAGCAGTGAAAGAGAGCCAAGTGAAGCAAAGAGACATCCCGATTGTCGAAATGGCTAGTCCGGCCCTTCTTCTATTTTCTTCCGTGCGCTTGATGGTCAGCCGCTCTTGGTTTAAAAAAAGTGAAATCTTATATTATTTTAGAAGAGGAAGTTTTATGTTTCACTAGGAAGCTTTATTATGTTTGTTTGAACGATATGGAAGGGAAATTAATTAGAAAAATTTCCCAGTCGTGGTTGAATTAGCTTTTTTCGGGTCTTAAGCATCTCTTTGATTGGGTCATTCAGTCACTACCTATATGGGAGAATTCTGTATTGATTAAGGCTCCCCTTTGAGCATCAGTTCTTTATTTATCATGGCCATATTTGGTGCCTCGCCTTTGAGACTTCCTCTTTGGCTTTGATGGTAACTTGTTACCTTACCATCTATCCTTTTACAGAGGCTTTGCTAAAGTAACAGTATTGTTCTTGCAACTCTTCACTGGCATCTTCTTTCCTTCACTTTCGCTTTTCCAGTCCTTGGCCTTGACAACAAGAGCTAGAGAAGATAGCTTGTGAAGTCGCGATTCCGCCTTAAGTTTGCCGGATGGGTCAGACCCGGCGATGACACTTGGAGACGAGGACGGTGGCAACCGGTTTCACTAACTGATGTAGATGAAACAGCTTTGCATCTACTATGCTCTTTCCTTTTTATGTGTTATTTTCCGATTGTCCGTAGCGAAAGAAATCCGATACAAAAGTGATTAACCGGCGATAACCTGTGGCTCAATCCTTTGCAAAATCTTCATTTCAAAGCACCCCACGACCGACTTATTTGGCTCTCAAGTTGCTTATGAGAATGGGTGAAGCGCTCTTTCCTTCTTCTAAAAATCTCCATTCAGCATGGTCGAACCTCCCCTTTTTAATCACCCATTGAATTAGCCATTGGCATCCACTCGAGATGGAGGCCTTTGGACTTATTTATGTGCTCTAGTGGTGAATCGGTTCAAGCGGCAAGGAGTGATAGCCCAAAGAAAAGACAAGAATCCCTACATTCTCGCATAACTAATCCTCTAATAAAATAGTAGAGGCAACTACATCAAAAACTCCTTGTCAAGAGGTAGATCTTTCTTTGCCATCCCTACGAACAAAGAATAGTTAGTGTGTCTAGTGGCACCGGCCTGCAGGTTGATATCTTGTAGGGTTGTCGAGTCAGCTTTGGATCATTCCCTTATTCTATAATACTAGGGTTTGCCCGTGCCGTACGGCACTGAACAACTTGTCACGCCAAAAACCCAATCAAGGCCAACCCAATTTCCCATTATCCATAAGCTCACCATGTCAAATTTGGAGGCCCAACAGTATATGGGCTAGCCCAGCGTTTAAGCCCAACCGTAATTGTTGACTTTCTGAATAGATCCGATGGATACTGAGTGTTTTAACAAATTGCACAAGCCCCTAAATCACTTGGATTCGCCATGTCATATTTTGTTGAAAAAGATTTTGAGCCGTAAGATAGGGCCCTTCGGGCCCTACACCGTACTTTTTTGTTAGATAGATAATTAGAATAGTTAGGCAAAGGAATGTACCAAAAAGAACTGCTTTTAGGTCACGGACCTACCCGTGAATAGTACCAAGTGTCACATCCTAGTAAGATTTCAACTTAACATGTCCAAGTCTACCCCCCACATAGCACCAAAATCTTAGTGAGCTCTATCTTCGGTAAGGTTATAGGCAAAGGTACACCCTCATTCCTCAAATCCCTGAACTTGGGAAGTTTAGCCTAAACATTCCTAAACTTAAGAAGTACAGGTCTTGGGAAAGAGACTAAAACTTCATGTACATACCTACTTCTATGCCGGTCCTTTATTCTTTTATGCAACAATGATCAAACATCAGAAACAATGATCAAACATTAGAAACAAAGAACTCTACGGGGTGGGTAATCTACCTATGGAAGCGGTTGTGCCAGGTGGTTGCCTACGTACCCTTTCAGGGATCAAGACATACGTAGTTCTTCCTTTAGAGCTCGATAGTTCAATAGTAGAACTCGACAGTTCATCACTTCATCACTAGAACTCGAAAGTTCAATACTAGAACATGACAGTTCAACACTAGAACTCAACAATTCAATAGTACTAGTCACATACAGTGGCTTGTACGTGTGTGGCCTAAAGTGAGTTGGCATTTGAATGCCAGATGCACATCTACACAAATTGGAGGTGGAAAGAAATAATAGTATACTGTCAGAACCATAATATAACCTATTTTTAGAAGTGATGTAGACTGAACTCAAGCAACTAAGAATCCTACAGGCTAGAGTCCAATCCTGATCAAAACGTAAATAATTAAAAAGTGTATTATAAAACTTCAATTCTATTAAGTGCAATGGATCAATAACATCAGCAAATAGGCGAAATGTAATTCCATTTTCTACTATACATCAAGAGAACACTTTGACTATTTGGTAAACTTATAAGAGCATAAAGACAAATATTCTATAACAAATCATACGAAGCCGGTCCTATTATTGTAAAAGATAATCTGTTTAACGAAATGGCCGGTTGCAATTAAATAATTTAGAGCATGTCAAATAAACATAACAAGCAATGTTAAAAATCAGACCAGATGCATGTTTTGTCATTTAGTTATGGGAGTGTTGCTTCTGAGTAGCATGAGCTTGGTATTATTGTGCAGCAGCACGTGCCATAAGAACTTGACTTAATTCCCTCATAGTCCCTAAGATGTTCCAAACTTTAGCATAGAAGACCAAAAATGTTCTCACAGCTAACACAAAAATAATTTTAGACTAACCATTTACCTACAGACAACGATTATAATTATTGATAACATCAACACTGTAAGACTGACTGTGAATATCTACGTATGATTCTTGAGAGTGGACACTTGACACACCAAGATCAACAACTCTTGAGGAATACCGATGTCTATAACCAACTTTTTTTTCCTGGAAATTAAATTCAACAATTAAATTAACATACTAGAAAAATTGTCAACAAGTGGAGTGACTAATATACATCTACATCGAGAACCAAAGGACAAGGAATACCGATCATGCCCCAAAATTCCGTGTCTACGCCTTCTTGCTTACGTAGGCGGCTTATCTTTGAGTTGTATCGGTGTAAGTTTCACCCCTTAGTTTCTTTAACTCTTTTTCAGCCTCTATTATTCAATCACAACAGATAAGAACACAATTATTTGACATATACAACTAACGGATAACAACAATCAGGCACTTCATCCAACATAATTTGAAGATACGTCTTCATCTCCTTCTTGATCTTTGCACATACCTGCGCCTCTGAGTGACTCTTCTGCTGAAATTTCCTCAAGTTCCTCTCTATCCAGATGGCATATATTGTGGCAGAGGTTACTGCTCTAGTAATTTCAAATTCGAGCGAGGCATTACGACAAATCCTAAGGAGGCTATACCACTCGGCAGTCGATGCTTTCACCTGCGTGTTCAAACCCAGCCATCCTTTAACACTAGACTAAACCTCTTTTGTATACGGGCAATCAAAAAGGAAGTGTTTGGAATGCTCCCTAGAAGCATTGCAGAAGCTGCATATCGAGTGCTGGATAATTTTCTTCTTAACCAGTCGGTCCTGGGTGGGTAAGCAATTCAAAAATAACTGCCATCCAGTAAACGAGTGTTTCGGTATAACCAACTTACCCCAAACCACTCGATGCCATTTAACTCTTGGTCGGAGCTGTTTCAAAGACATGTACGCTGATTTGACCGTAAATCTGCCTGTAGAAGTAGGTGTCCAAATGACTTGGTCCTGCTGTAGCATATGATTTAATTCGGTGCCTTCAATCTTCTTCTTCAACGCACTATCTGGCAGGCTAGAAACAATGTGATTCCACCTACCATCGAAAATGAGATCACTAACCAAAGCAGTGTGAGGGACCTATAGCAGTTGAACTGCTTCATCCCAAAATAAGAGTGGAGTGTCATGGCACCATGGGTCATGCCATACATATGTTTGCTCGCCTCTCGCTATCTGGTGCCTAACAAGCTTCTGAGCAGCTTTGCGGGTCTTTAGGACATTCCTCCAGACCCATGAACAGTCCGCTGGGATCACCATCGTCCAGAAGTATTGCTTCCTGACGTGATGTTCAACTGTCCATTTGACCCATAAAGAGTCCTCATAGTTGGCTATCTTGAACACAAGGCCACAGTAGGCAGCCTTATTCCACATGCTAGGGTCCACAATTCCCAATCCTCCCTGTTCTTTATCCATTCTATTGAGGGTGTGACTAGCATGGTGCATCTTCGGTGTCATGTCTGGCCCTGCCCATAGGAATCTATTACAAATCTTAGCAATATCTCATAGAGTTTTTTTGGGTAAAACAAACGTTCGAGCCCAGTAAACATGAAGAGAGGATAGGACTGATTGAATCAATTGGAGCCTTCCTGCATGAGAGAGCGACTTATTTTTCCAATTAGAAATCTTCTTGGTGACCATTTCCGTCAGTGGCAGGCATTCTTTAATACCCATTCTTGTAGTGTGAGAGGCAATCCTAGGTAAGTTCTGTTCTGTACCCGTGCACTTCCATTATATCCGCCAATTCACGCCCTCGTGGTTACTCATGCTTCCAAAGAAAGGAGGGTGGTCTTCTGTCTACTTAGCTTTAGGCGGTGCACTCGGAGAAATCATCAATAGTCTTCTTCACTGCCCTCAATTGTCTTTTCATCCCCTTTACGAACACCAAGATGTCATCGGCAAAAACACGATCGTAATGTCCGGTTTCTTACATTTAGAGTGGTAAGAAATTTTTTTTCGCCATAACACTCCGATTCAAAGATTCCACCAAGTACCTCCATGACAAGGACAAATAAGTACGGTGATATAGGATCCCCTTGTCCGAGGCCCCTACAGCCCCGAAAAGTAACCCCCGTGGTGTACCATTAACTATAATAGAATAGTACGATTGAGGAATAGCACATCTTTGTCCACTCAATGAACTTCTCATGGAATCTGAATCTCGCCATTACTTTCTCAATAGTCTACCAAATTGATCAGATATCATATGCTTTGGTAATATCAATCTTGATGGAGCATCTTGTAGTCCCGCAGTGCCCGATTATAGCTTCCGATAATAAGCTCAAGAGCTAGCGGGGAGGTCATCTTGTATCGATCTGCCAGGGATGAATACTGATTGTTGCATGGAAATGATGTCAGGCATATACGGCTTCATTCTGTTAGTGAGAAGTTTAGATACACACTTATAGATGACATTGCAGCAGGCAATAGGTCTGAACTCTTCTACTCTTGAAGGAGTTGCACATTTAGGGATGAGGCTGATGTGGGTAGAGTTGACTCCTTTATTAATTGTCTTCAATGCAAACACAGAAGTAACAGCTTTGACAAACTCCGCCTTCACATGCTGCCAGTTCTTTTTGAAGAAAAATGCATTGAACCCATCAGGCCCTGGGGCCTTATTATCTTCCATTTCAAACAAAGCTAGCTGTACTTCTGCTTCAGTAAAATCGAGCACCATTAGTTCTGCCTCGTGTGTAGTGAGTACCCTTGGGAAGTGGAGATCCTCCAGGCTAGCCGCATCACAAAGAACCGGGGCAGGTTGTCCCAACAACCCTTTGTAGTAGTCTACAAATGCTTCTGATACTCCCACCTGACCCTCCCTCCTAAAACTAGTAGTATCTTGAATAGCCCATATAAGATTCCTGCCTTTCCTCTCTTTGAGCGTCTTGTGGAAAAATTCAGTGCATTTATCCCCGTACTTCATCCAGTCACATTTAGTTCTATGTCGGAGATCCTCCCCTTCCATAATAATAAGCTGACAAAGAGTGGTTCTGGCTTCCTTCTCCCGTATGCTTAACAGACTATCCATTGGATTGCTTTGTTGAGCTTTCTGGATGCTCTTGAGCTCTTTCCTTGCTGCTTCTGTCTGCTTAGATAAATCTGAACAGTATAATTTTGCCACCCTTTAAGCTTACTCTTCAGCTTCTTCAGTTTTTGGGTGAGGACGTACATGGGGCACCCAAACACTGCTTCATTCCAAACTTCGCGAAACGTGCCCCCAAAAATCGGGATCACGAGAACCCAAAAGTTCTTTGAACTGGGGGAGACTTACAGAGACATTATTCAATATATATATAATAATAGGTGAGTGGTCAGACGTGCCTAGGGGCAAAAATTCAGCAAAAGAGAATGAAAATGACGAGCTCCAAGAGCTATTTACCAATTTGTGAAAAATTTGTAATAATAGTTCTTCATACATATACTCCAAGAACCATTTTTAGAAAAACCATTTGTCACCAAAAACTTTTTAAAACAGTCACAAAAACCCTTTTCTGCCATTGTGACCGTTTCGAACAGAACAGTCACAAATAACATTTTAAAATAGTCACAAAAAACCTTTTTTCTACTAGTGGATTGAACATTTAGTTAAACATATTCGCCAAAGACACCATATATGATGTGGCAATGCCATATCGTAGGGGAGTGGGGCAGCACTTTGGTATCAATTTTATCCCCTTGTTCTAGTGGGTGATGGGCAAGGGGCATGAAAATTGCTTGGGTATATGGGGTTGCAAGAGCAGGAGACTATTCACCATCGAGAGTCGGTGTGAAATACATGCATTTCTTTTGGGGCACGCTGGGATTGTTGAGAATTGTCTCTCAATGAAATGTGGAGTTCTCTGACCATGGACATTAGTGGGTGGATGCGCTCGAGGCAGTTTAGGACATTTAGCCGCGGCGTACAGGATCAGAGCTAAGGCACATGGTCGCGGTACGGAAACCCTACACGTGGAGAGAAGGAGACTGTGAGATAGAGGGACAGGTGGAGGCCTGGATGGAGGAAGAAACAAATATAAAGAGAAAGAGGAAGAGAGGAAAAAGGGGAGGCAGATTCATTAAGATACCAGGGAAGACCTAAGAAAAGAGGGGAGAGCGACTAATAGAGAGTGAGAGGGGGAATAGTGCTTAAGAGCTAGTGAATAGTGATAGTAACAGGGATTGGGTTGTAACATTTGGCGCCGTCTGTGGGGAAAGATACGAGCAGCATAGAAATGACACCAAAGAGAGCAGCGGTTAGACCAAAAAAGGTGAGAGTCCAAGACGCGATGCCGGAAGCAGAGATCGAGGAAGGGGAAGAACAGGAGGAGGGTCGATCGGCGGAAGAAACACGGCTGATGCGAGAAGAGATCAAAAGGTTGAGAGAGGAGAATGAGGAGTTGAGAAGAGACAGAGAGAGGGTGGAGAAAGAGGTCGGGGAAGAGCTAAGTGAGGGATCAGAGAATGAGAGAGCTGAGGAAGAGGAGGAGCACGGGCTGGATCTGGTGGATAACCTGGTCACGGGACTAACAATGGAGCAAGTCTAAGAGATGATAAACAATGACCGAGAGGCGAATCTTCAACAGACAAAGAATCAAACAGGCGCGGCCAGTCAGGTAGTAGCTGGATTGAACCGCAACCCACTAGCGGATGCAATATGGACGTCGGAGGTGCCAAAGATGTTCAATCAACCAAGGTTCGAAAGGTACGATGGAACGAGAGACCCAGCAAATCACATTCATCATTTTTGACAACAGATGCCACTCTGGCAAGAGTCGCGGTACGATGGGTTGCGATGCATGATGTTCCCGGCCAGCTTGAAAGGGGGAGCCTCGGACTGGTATTATCAGTTGCCTTCCAAGAGTATAACTAATTTCCAGGAGTTAAAGCAAGCGTTCATAGATCATTTTATACATCAGAAAAAGCGAGTTGTGGACATCGCGACCTTATTTAACGTGAGACAAAGGTCGGCGGAATCCGTCAGAGAATATCTGTGCCGCTTCAAGGTCGAGACCTTGAAAGTGGAGAATTTGGATGAGAGGATGGCAGTGATAGCATTTGAGAGAGGTCTGCGGCCGAACAGGAGTCCATCAGTCCGTTGCCAAGAATAAGAATGAGATCGCGACGCTGCACGAGTTATATCCACGGGTAGAGAAGTATATTCGATACGAGGACGCAATGCAGAAGGACTCTAAGAGGGGGAGGCGAAGGCAGTGTCATCGATAGAGAAAGAAGGGGATCACAAAAGGACCGAGTCGTCGGACAAAGGTAATGAACGATATCGCGGCCATACATCACGGCCGGAAAGGAATAGGGAGATAGCTCGAAGGGAACAGAGGGAGAGGAAGCCATACCGCGAGTTAGAATAAACGCCTTTAAACAGGCCATTGAGTGAGATATTACCATTGATCAAGAACATGCAAGGGTGCGAGGAACCGCGAACCGTACTTGCCGAAATGCCAAGCAAGCCTTACTGTGCGTACCACCAGGTTTGCAATCATGAGACTAATGATTGTTATTCGTTAAAGTGGTTGGTTCAGAGGTTGATAGAGAAGGGAATGATGAGGGAATTTATAGCAGAGGCCCCGAATGTGGAGCCGGTGCCAGCTCCAGGGAGAATATTGGGAACCATCAATGTTATTTTTAGTGGAGAAGTTCTGAGCCACAACGCCCACAGAGACAAGATAAGAAGGGCGACAAGTATTTAGCAGGTCAATGAATCAAACATAGGACCGCGGTATAGCGCAGGGGCATTGAATGGGGAAGATAAGATTATATTTTCCAGTGCAGATCTCCGAGCTATCGACACTCCACATGAGGATGCGTTGGTCATTACGGTGGCAATGGGCAATTACATGGTCAAAAGGGTATTGATTGATTGTGGCAGTGCGGTGGGCTTGTTGTTTAGGGGGGCGTTAGATGAGATGAGGATTGATCCAGGGCAACTGAGGCCGCCGCGGTCCAGTTTGTATGGGTTTAATAGGAGTGTCATGGAGCCTATGGGAGAGCTTTTGTTGCCAGTGACGACAAGGCCTGTGACTGTGTTCTCAAGATTTATGGTGGTCGACTCCAACTCCCAGTACAATGCGATCCTAGGAAGGAGGTGGATCCACGAGATGAAAGAGGTGCCTCTAACCTATTACCAAGTTATTCGATTCCCCACCTCAATGGGAATGTATGAAGTCTGCAGCGATCAGGTGGCATCGAAGAACAGTCATCAGGATACCGTTAAAAGGATGGTCCGCGGACCTGGAGGGGAATCATTGAACCCCAGGAAAAGATAGGCATATCAATTACAGTGCGGGGCCATGGAGGGGGAGGAAGAGGTTGCAACGGGTCCGAAGACGTTAGACGAAGTGGAGGTAGTGAATTTGGGGGCAGGGGAAGAAGAGAGATTTACATCAATAGGGGAAAATTTATCGGAAGAGTGGAAAAGTAAACTGGTACAGTGTTTGTCGGAGAACAAGGATGTGTTTATGTGGGGGATAGAGGACATCATCGGTTTGGACCCAGATTTTGCATGTCATCGACTACATATGAGGGAGGATGTAAAGCCAGTAAGACAAAAGATGATGAGCATGAGACCTAAGTATGCAGAAGGAATCCGAGAGGAAGTTGCCAGGTTGAAAGGAGTATGAATCATAAGAGAGGTGGAGTTCACGGACTGGTTATCTAATATAGTCGCGGTCCCAAAGAAAAATGGCAAGGTGCGGATATGTGTGGACTTTACGGATGTAAACTCGGAGTGCCCCAAGGATAGTTATCCTATGCCGCGAGTAGATGAGTTGGTGGACAGAACTGCGGGGTTCAAAATGTTTTCATTTATGGATGCATCCATGGGATACAACCAGGTTGTGATGTATGGACTGGACCAGGAAAAGACATCCTTCGTAGTGGAAGGGGGAACGTACTGCTATACTAGAATGCCATTTGGGTTGAAAAACGCAGGAGCCACTTTTCAGCAATTGGGGGAGAAAATGTTCGAGAGCAAGATTCGAAAGAGGTTCGAGATATACATAGATGATATGGTGGAAAAAAGCATGTCAGAGGAAGAACACTTGGAGGGTTTGAGGGAGACCTTTAGTATACTGCGAAGTCATAATTTGAAACTCAACCCAGAGAAATGCACGTTCGGAGTCACCACAGGAAACTTTCTGGGGTATATCGTGACGTAGCGGGGAATAGAGGCTAACCCCGAACAGATAAGGTCATTGGTGGAAATGCATTCACCTCAAACGGTAAAAGAGGTACAACGATTGGCGGGGAGAGTCGCGGCCCTAAACAGATTTATTTCAAAATCATTCGACAAATGTAGGCCACTGTATAGATTGTTGAGAAACTCCACAGATTTTACATGGACAGCAGAGTGTGAGAAAGCGTTTCAATAGTTAAAGAGATATCTAGGGGAGGCACCCCTGTTGTCGCGGCCCGAAACGGGAGAGAAGTTGTATTTGTACCTGGGGGTTACGGAGTATGCAATCCGCTCGGTTCTCGTTCGCGTAGTGAATAAAATGGAGAAGCTGGTGTATTTCCAGAGTAAGACTTTGTTAGACACGGAGACTAGGTACAGCCGAGTGGAAAAGTACGCTCTTGCCTTAATATTCTCAGCCCTGAAGTTGAAACCGTATTTCGAAGCTCACACAGTGTTCGTAGTGAACTTGCCCCTCAAGCAAGCTTTGAGGGCTGAGAAATTAGGAAGGATGCTGAAATGGGCTGTGATGCTAAGTTCATATGAGATCCAATATCAGACCAAGACGGCGGAGAAAGCTTAGGCAGTGGCGGAATTTTTGGCAGAGTTTCCTGCAGAGGATCCCACGTAGGGGGAAGAGATGGTCCTAGAGCCCGAGCGAGAAGAGGAACAGGATCACTTGAACCCATTGGATGAGAGGAATGGTTGGAGGGTATTCGCAGATGGATCGGCCACAGATGCAGGCAGCGGAATAGGTGTGGTACTGGTTACGCCAGAAAATAATAGGCTAGAACAAACAATGAAGTTGGGATTCGCAGCTTCAAACAACGAACCAGAATATGAAGCTGTGATCGCGGGCTTGAGGATAGCGGAGGGGTGAAGGAACTTACCGTATACTCAGACTCAAATCTAGTGGTATGTCAAGCGAACGGCGGATTCGCGGCGAGATGCCCCCAGATGGCGAGATATTTGCAAGTCGTACAGAGGTGGGCGGCGAAGTTCACACAAATCTGATTCGTACATCTAAACCGTAGGGAGAACCGCCATACAGATGCCCTGGCCTATGTAGCCGCAGCCATGCCAGGGTCAGAGGAGAGGATTATCAAAGTAAGAAAATTGGACAGACCAAGTATCGAGGAATCTCCTGAGATATTGAGTGCCGTAGAAGAAGAGGAAGGATGGATGGAGCCTATCAAACAATTCTGATCGGGACATTAGGTGATTGATAAGGGAGAGAAGAGGAGGCTGGAACAGGTGTCCCAGAGGTACATGCTAATGGGAGGGGAGTTATACCGCAAGAACTTCAATGGGCCATTACTAAAATGCTTGGGACCGAGACTGGCGCAAGAAGTGCTCGCGGAGTTACACGGGGGAGATTGTGGGAGCCACGTGCAAGACAACGACCCACCGGTTGCTGACACAAGGATACTTTGGGCCTCACATGAAAAGGGATGCGGTGGAATTTGCCAAAAGATGTGAGAAATGTCAGAGGTTTTCTCAGTCTATATTTGCTCCAGCTGAGCCGCTGCACAATGTGTCTAGTCCATGGCCATTTGCGATGTGGGCCCTCGATATAATGGGGCTGCTGCCCATGGCCAGGGGCAAGAGGAGATTTATGTTGGCCGTTACCGATTACTTGACTAAATGGATTGAGGCTGTGCTGCTGCAACATGTAAAAGAGGTGCAAGTGGTCAAATTCCTGTGGGAGAACATAATATGTCGGTTCGGGCTGCCCTACGCTATTATCGTGGACAATGGAACCCAGTTCACTGGTGCTAAGGTGAAGAGATTTTTTGTGGCCTATCAGGTGAAATAGGGATTCTCTACCCCCTACAATCCAGAGGGCAATGGATAGGCGGAGTCTTCCAACAAAACCATACTCAACAATCTCAAGAGAAAATTAGAGGATAAAAAGGGGCTTGGGCCGACGAATTAAACCATGTGTTGTGGGCATATTGAACGACACCGCGGACAACCACTCGGGAGACTCCTTTCTCACTGGCATATGGCATAGAGGTCGTGATACCGTCGGAAATGGTAGCGGCTACCACCCGAACACGGGCTGTTGAGAGTGGGGCAAACTGGGGCATCTTGTCCAGGGACATGAGTTTGGCTGAAGAAAGAAGAGACACAACACGTATAAGGCTGGAAAAGTATCACCGCCGCCTCCAGAGGAAGTATAACAAGAGGGTGAGATTGAGGAGATTCAAAGTGGGAGACCTGGTGCTTTGCAGAGTGACCCCCAGCACAAAGAAAGCGAATGAGGGGAAATTGGGGCCCAATTGGGAGGGGCCCTATACCCCAAGCACAAGGTCGCGGAGCTTCTAGAAAATGGTGGAGGAGAAATGGTCATAGGGTCGCGACTTCGAGTCTGGTCGCCAACCTGTAGAAAAGAGTTGCAAGATCAGATGAGGAACCAAGGTACATACACATTGAATGATAAATAAAAGGGGGACTCACCACTGGGAAGGAAAGCCAGGTGATTAAGGTTCAGTTCAGGAGGAAGATCCACGGATAGGAAGTTTCCTGAGATGTACAGCGGATAATGGTGCCACATCTTGTCAGAAGAGGTGACACGGAGGACGAAATGTTGTTTTCTAGGGCGAACACAAAAGGAATGATATCCCACACTGACATCTTTGGTACTCTTTTTTATGTAAAAGTTAGCGGTCATGTCGCGAACCGTTATCTTGGGTATCCCAGATTCGTTGTAGTGGTTCGCGGCATACATGACCCTCTAGAAGTTGCCGATGCCTTGGCAAGGGGGGATGTTAAAATGATTGCATACCTCAACATCAAGGTGGGTGAGGGGTAAGCGGAGTCCAGCAACGATTTGCCCTACCGTGGCCACGAGACACCCCCGGTTTCTAAGGGACTAAATGGGGAAAGTAAGTTAGGTCAGGCACGTGTTCTAAGGTGACATCAGCAGGTATGCCATAGGCAGCCTTGACTGCCTCTAGATTAGGTATACGGCTACATGGTGGAGGCGGCGGAAGGGAAAAGGGTTGCCCGGAGGTGGATGGAGCATCGGTGGGATCAAAAGGAGGGGAGGAGGAGGAGGCGTCGGATTTGGAGTCCGACATTGGTGAAAGATTTCACAGAAGGAAGAAAGAGAGAATCGTACTTTAAAAGAGTAATGCACAGTAAAAAAGATAAAGGAAGTAGAGAGAGAAGAAGACCAACCTGTGGAAAAGAGAGTGTGGCAGTTACAGAAGCTGGAGCGGAAGGAAAACCCAAGTGAGGAACGTGCGCTGGATCAGAGTAACTAAAAAGCGAAGATGAGGGAGTGGTGGAGAAAATAAACCCAGAAGAAAGTAGAAGGCAAAATGAGAGAGAAGGAAGAATCGAGCGGGCTTTTATAAGAGGGAAGGGCGAAACCGTAATTTGAGGGGAGCTGAAATCGAGGAGACACCAAAAAGGACCAGCCAGGGGGTGACGCGTGGAGACACATAAATCAAAAGGACACAGGCAGTGAGCGCGTGGGGTGCACGTGAATCCAGCGATGCGAGGGAGGTGGAAGGTCATGGCAGAGAGATAGAATGAGCTAGACTCTCGACTCCCCGATCGCTGGAAGATCGCGGACTCGAGAGGGGGCATCTATAGTGGTAGGATTAGTCACCATGGACATCAGCGGGTGGATGCGCCCGAGGCAGTTTAGGACATTTAGCAGCGGCGTACAGGATCAGAGCTAAGGCACAAGGTCGCGGTACGGAAACCTTACATGTGGAGAGAAGGAGACCGCGAGATGGAGGGACAGGTGGAGGGCCTGGATGGAGGAAGAAACAGATATAAAGAGAGAGAGGAAGAGATGAAAAAGGGGAGGCGGATTCATTAAGATACCAGGGAAGACCTAAGAAAAGAGGGGAGAGCGACTAATAGAGAGTGAGAGGGAGAATAGTGCCTTGCCATTTGGCCTTCTATCAAGCTTCAAATCGAAGCCTATATGGACATACTGACGTATTGATCACCAACCAAGTGAATTTTAATAAATATATTAAATAGTATTGATGTCAATTTAGATATATTGACAAGTTATAACGCCAATCTCAAGAAGCAAGTATTCAAGTGCTCAATAGCATGAACCATTTAGCTAAAAAAAAAAATTGTAATAAAACTCTCTCTCTCTCTCTCTCTCTCTCTCTCTCTCTCTCTCTCTCTCTCTCTCTCTCTCTCTCTCTCTCTCTCTCTCTCTCTCTCTCTCTCTCTCTCTCTCTCTCTCTCTCTCTCTCTCTCTCTCTCTCTCTCTCAAACCTAACTAGTCGGTTAATTGAAACAAACCGAGAACCAAACCTAACTAGTCGGTTTTGCCTTTTAAGAACCGATAAAGTTAAAAACCGTTAATTTCACCCGGTTTGGTTCGATTTTTGGTTTCCCTATTTTTTTTAACATCCCTACCTGGACTTCCACAAGTTATCACTAATTGCAATGGGCATCATATGGAGACAAGTTAGTCACTCCAGTAGCCCTAAACCCATTCAATAACATGTTGCACTCTACTCTTTGTAGTCTTTTCTTTAAACTAACGCAAATTATCTTACACTTGGCAGAGTTCTTGTATAAATTTATAAATGAAGTTAGACTGAACATTTAGTTAAACATATTCACCGAAGACACCATATATGATGTGGCAAAGTCAACTCATCTTTGAAATAAATAATGAAACAATGAAATTCAATAATACTAAATAAAAAAATATATGGATAAAATGAGTAAGAATGGATAAACGAATAGAACATTACAAAAAACAAGATGTCGAATGAATTATAGGAAAAAACAAATGAGATAAAAATAAATAAATAAATAAAAGTAAGGAATTGAAAGGAAGAAAAAAAAAATGTCTTGAAACCCACCCTCTACTTTCAAATATATAGTGTACTTTTGCTTTCCTATTTTTGAGAATTTAGAAACACCCCCTCGTGTCCCTAAATTTATTCTACCAATCAAGTCTCTTAATTTTTTTAGCTTTTTTTTCCCCAAATTAGAATAAAACTTCTACATTTATACCATTTCGCTCAATATTTGAACCTAAACAATAGTTTCTTTATCGCAACATTTTATCAACTTTGAAGGTAATTAGGATTCTTTAACATATTTTGTTTGTGTCTTTTATTTGATGTGATTAATTTTGTGGAATGGTGCCTTTGTGGTGTGCTGTAGGCATTCTTAAAAATATGTTATTATGAATCGAATGTTTTTATCATTTGTATTTTATACTCTTATCATTTTTATGCATCTCTAAACATGGATCATGTTGCTATTTAATTAGCAATAACACATGATTGTTGTAAACCCTCTGCTTGAAATTAATAATATTTTTTAATTGTATTAGTGTTTGATATTGTTTTGTAAGATAATTATGTTTCATATGTTATGCAATATGTTATATAGATTATGTTATGTCTTATAGATTAATATCGTGATACATGTATAATACTCTTGATTTAAATAGATGTTGACTTCCTGAATAGATTATCATATGAAAATCTTTATTAGGATATTAATTCTTATGGTTTGGGCTTTAGTCATCTTTACTTTAATAAGCTAGCTGAATTTTTCCACACATAGGTAGCACAAATACAAGTGTAAGCCTTGGTAGTTTGAGGGGCGCACTAAATAAACATAAATTGTTTGGATACATTATCAGCATTACGCTTGATACTATATCACAACAAGATATTAGTTATTACCAATATTCAATAAGAACTCAGAGGAGGAGATATATGAACATTAATAGGACTTTCATATGACCAAATTGCATACGTACAAATTAATAGTATATATATAGATAGAGCGGATACCACAAATTCACAACCACAATAAACTAATTATGGAGTTTTTATCATTGGAGAGAAGTACTTTGTTTTGATTTTTAAATTTTTTAGTTTATGGATGGAATGAGGGGTAAGATAATGAGATTTTTGTGTATTTTGTTTTCCCTCCATTTTTTTCGCCGATTGTTGAAACTTGTATTGAATGGATGGGCAAGATTGCCAAAATCTATTGAGGATTTGTATAGTATACGTGGAAGATATTGGATATATATTTGTTATCGGAAAAAAAAATTCGTAATTAATATACACTAGCTGTATTTAGTTAAGGCTAGTAAAGGGCAGTATGGGCAAAAGAAAAAATGACCATTGGCGAAAGCAAATATGGCATTGGCAATAGGCGGACTCTTCATTAATTGATGTAGCTTTTTCTTAAACATGCAACGTGTCTATAATATATTTTCTGATAACTGGTCACTTGCAAAATGTCACATATTTAAATGCCACGATTCTGAGTTTTGCCCATTTTTCGTTGATGATATTAATATAATAGATCCACGTATTAGGTACAATTTTATAACCATAACTCAATGTATTCTAATAATTTTCTAAACACATTGTTATATGTCTTCGGGTCTTCCTAATAATTTGAGGCAGGTGCTCCAAATCAAAGTTTCCATTCTTGTTTTTTGATTGGTGTGATAACTTTTCTTGTGCGTACTTAGTTGAGTAATGAGAGAATATGAACTTGTTGAAAATTATCATTGGTGCCAAAGGTTAAAATCAGTTATGTGTATGTTTTGCCGACTGTCTCATTACAGAGTACGAGACTTTGTTGTACTGTTAATTGCCTAGAACTTTATCCGATAGAAACTAATTACTAGTATTGGCTGCCTAAGGAAAGCTAACAAGTAATAGTGGTTGGAATGTCACCACCTTGCAACAGAGAAATTAAAGGGTTATTTAGGCTTTAGTCCTAAAATTATCGATTATTAGGTTTTAGTCCTACTTCCATCTTCAATTTTCTTAAATGACCAAAATACCCTTAGAGCATGTTTATCACGTGACTTGAAATTGCATAAAAGTAGGGCCAAAACTTAATTTACCCAATTATAAGAGGGGTAAATCCTAAAAATGATATTCGACTATGCAACACAATGTTGTGTTCATTGAGTCCTTTGAATTGGAGTGCTACATTCATGGGATTGAAATCCGTTCTGTCTTGGGAGACAATTGTTCATCAACCTTGAGCACCGAGAGGGAGCAAATTTATCTTAATAAGGACACGGTGATTATCACTAGGATCGAATTTAATCATTGGTAAATTAAGTTAGTTTGTTGAACTAAAGGTTTGTTCATGACATATTTGTTGTATCAATTTGATATTCTTGTTTACTTAATATTAATAAATATAATTTTATAATAAGTTTCCTACATAAATTACATCTGCCATTCGATCATTGATAGTTTTCATCTTGATGAATTAGGTGAGATAATGAGGGAAAATTCTTCTCACTCCCCTCATTTCGTTCAGATTACCAGTGCTTAAGAGAAGACGAGTAGGCGGAGATTTCGATTTTTTTTCCCCGTTTGTTTAGCCCTACTGGAGCACTAGTTTAATACAATAATGTCCATTTAGTTTTAATCATAAACATTTTAAAAGCGGGGCTATACTTGTAAAACCAACTATGTGTAGTAGATTCTGGGCTCACTAAAACCATTTATAGGCTTGGGCTTTTTTGAGCTGGAAGGTCTCTCTATCTATGTGGCACTCTCTTTAAAGAAGAACCTCAATTCGAGCGGTAAATTATTCACTATATATTTGTATAAACACGCGACTCGTCAATATTTTTATTTTTATCCTATGAATATAGCACTCCAATTCAAACACGCGACTCCAATATTTGTATTTGTATGTGTTGCGTAGTCGAATCTCATTTTTAAGATTTACCCCTCCTGTAATTGGGTAAATTAGGTTTTGGTCCTACTTTTATGCAATTTCAAGTCACGTGATAAACATGCTCTAAGGGTATTTTGGTCATTTAAGAAAATCGAAGATAGAAATAGGACTAAAACCTAATAATCGATAATTTTAGGACTAAAGTCTAAATACCCCATAAAAAGTAGGACTAAAGCCTAAATAACCCGAAATTAAATGTGGCTCCATATTGCTAAACTCTTTCACCCTAATATGACTGTGTTAATACCTTATGACACTAGTACAGAATAGGCCTTTTGTGACTTGCTTAATGCTTAAGCCTTTAGTTCAAGTGTAACAGTGATATAAAACATTTTTTGTTACAGTGTCTATTTATAGCTTCAACAAACAATATCTTTGTGCATAATATCTTCACATGAAATAGAAACAATCTTTGTGATATGATAAGAGAATATAAGATAAATTAATTTTGGAAATGGAATAGGAAAAAGATATTATCAAGGCTTATGGAATGAATGAAATAAATATAAAATATTATTTGGTAAGATAAAATGGAATGATATGGTTTTGAATTAGGAATGGAGTGATTGACAAGAATATGGGGGAATATATATAGTGGCTTGAATATAAGGTATATTAAGGAATGATTTGATATAATGAAATCTCGGGAATACGTAATTAATGGAAATGAAGATATTTAATGCTGTGAAAATGGTAAGAATATATGGTGGTAGATGCAATTATCTTTTCTTGATTTCCTTCTATAATTCTCAATTCTCTAACATTTCATTCAATTCTTGATAGCACAATATATTTCATTAGCTCTCATTTACTGATTATTTAAATAATCCTCTTCGGCTCATGGGCTTAGGCATTGTTTGGGATTTTGTCACACCCCAAATTTCCAAAAAATTAAAAATAGGGAATTATCTACACCCTATTCCATCTTCTGAAAACCCAGGATGAAACGAAACCCTAATAACCCATTACTAAACACGATATAGAAAAAAAATGAGATCAAATTAAAACAAAAAAAAACAACTCTTAATTCACAAATAAAAAAAATACCAACCAACTCTATTACATCTGTTTCAAATCAAAACTTTCCACTTCAGAAAACTTAAACCAGTAAGGCTCCAAAAGCGAATCCAAATCTAACGTTGTCATCCACTGCATTTTACCATCTATGTTTCCAATAACACACCCATGTTGCAAAACAAAGCAAACATGGGTCAACAAATTGAATTTGTTGGTATGAGTAAGACTAAAATAAAATATACACTACTGCATTCCATCTTCCAAATAAATCAATATAACATTACCAACCATTTCAACTTGGAAGACAAGATAGTTCCGTTTTCCAAAACGGCGTGTAGTTTAACTGTTTACGTATTAGGGTAGGACAACGTCTCTTCATAAAAAGTTAATAAGTCCTACCCGCCTACAAAACAAAGTTAGATTTCCCAAATGTAATCCTTAAAAATCTACATTTATTTCACTCTCACTGCAACCGTCATGGGTATATATAATATGACATAATATATCGCCAATATTAACATTCATGTCACACCACCCTATCCATCATATCACGCTAACCACATTCACGTACATTTCTTTATAAGAAATTATATGCATCCACTCGTCTACTTATGAGAACGAGGAAATCACAACCAGAGAGTAACCACAGTAATCACAGTCTACTTATGCATCCAGTCAGTCATGTTACTCACCAAGCTAACCTCAATAACCACAGCATAAAAGTTACCATCCTGAACTACATTTGCTTGTGCCTTATCTTTCTTCCCATCATTTGGACCATTTTTGAATTTACAGTCCGGGGCTATATGACCTCGTGATCTGAACACATAGCAATGAACTTCAGGATTTTAAGGTTTCTTTTGAAAATGAGGTTGGGACAGTTTCTTTTTGTTCACATATGGTTTCTTTTTGGCTTGGTTTTTAGATGATTTAGACATAGAAGAACTAGCAGCATTACCTTCAACCAGGTTAGCCTTAGCCTTCATTTTTGAAGTCTCCACATTGATTTCAGCCCTCCTGTTATCCTTCTCGATCTGAAGGTTGACGATCAGATCTTTTAAGGTGATACTCATAAAATAGTTAAACACTAATATTAATGTTAACAACACTAATACGTAATATTACCATTTTTATGTTATCAATTATATTTTCTTACTCTCTCAAATAATAATGAAGCAATATAGATAAGAGTATGGATTCGTTCCACTCTTAAACTACCAAGACTCAACAGGATTCAACTAATTAAATCAAGGGGAAAGTGGTGAGAGTAATAATTATATTGATAATAAACTAATTATGATTATGTTATTGATTAAAGCGTAAACTAAATAAACTAAACTAATATAAATAAGGTTTTGATGGAAAAGAATAATATAGAGGAAGTAATAAATCCACATATGCAAGTTTATTCATAATTCATTTAGTTAATGTATTAATAAGTCATCATCTCTATCAAATTCCGTAATGCAATGAAATAAAGATTCATACTTTGTAAGATCCCTAATCAACTATTACTTTCTCTAGTTAATAATTAATTAGCATGAGAGAATAATACTTCTATCAATCTCTTGTAAAAATTACTAAACTCTAGTTCAAAACTAACAATTTCTATCTCTAAAAATATGAAAGCTTCAAACTTTAAACGCATAAACACAAATAACCAACAAAATCATAAACAATCCTCACACAGGCTTCATTAAAACTCCCTCTAATGGGAGTTTTAGTCTTCATTCATTGGACTAAAATTACTTAAACAATAAAGGGAAAGCATAATAAAAGAACTTGAAGTAAGAGGAGAATTGGATATGATAACTAAAGTTTTTTATTGAAAGGTTTAATGGAGGCTATAAACTAAATCTAAACTAAACTAAAAAGAAGAGAGAGAGAATCCTAATTATACTAATTAAACTAATGGGGGAGTAGCCAACTTTGTTTTAGCCTTAACCCTTTTTATATAGGAGAGGGTTAGGTTACAATTTCGTGCATGGGCTTTTAGGCTAGGTTATGGACCCATAAATCAAGTCCATAAACCAATTGGTTAAATCCAAGACTTCCAATTCTGGTCGTGTTACTGTAGCATGCGTTTTCACCAACTTATACTGCTCTGATCGAGTCAAGGCCCAGACCATTGGAAAGATCTTTTTGAGCCCGTCATTTTGATATAAACTGGGCCTAATTCCGGTTTGACTTTCACTTAACAGCTTTGACTTGGGCTTTTTAAGGGCTTTTTCTCCATGAAACTTGGGCTTTCTTCATAGAACTTTCATAGCAATCACTTTAGCTCCTTTTAGCGCCTAATTAGTAACGAATTTACATTTATTCAACTCCGAAGTCTGAAATACTCAAAAGCACGTAATTAGTGATAAACCTATATTATTAATAACATAATTAGCTAAATAAAAATACTATTAAAGGGTTTAAACTATAGTTTTAGGCTCTTATCAAATCACCCCCAAACAGCATTTTGCTTGTCCTCAAGCAAATATGTGAAATTAAAATAAGTGACCAAAAATGTATTTTTAACTAGTCTCATTTTGCTGAGTGCAACTGTATTAACCATATGCAATAAGGCCTTAAACCACTAGGAATTTCCTAGTGGACGAGTTATAGCCTCATGAGAGTTTTCTAGAGAAGGTACTCACAAACTTCATTTATACTATAACGACTAAGAAATAACAGTAATTGTTCCCTAATTTTATCTCAGAATCTATACATCTCACTAGTATTTAAACAAGGATGATTATTCTAAAACTTAAACTAATACATGCATAATAATCAAATCATCTTGAGGTAAACAACTATACAATGAACTATGATATGAATTGCAATATGTTCATGAAAAGATGCAATGACTATTACGTATATATTAATCTAAGTTTCAAAAATTAAATCCTAATTCAAGTACTACATGAGATTTTTAGACTAATATCATTATGGAGAAAGGAACAATACCATTATCACTAAGTGCCTAGTATAAACAATATTTATGATTTTTAATATTTTATAAAGAAAAGTGCGTAATTTACATCCTAAAAGTGCCTAAATTTTGCAAATATTTCTATCCCATCCCCAAATAATAGAACGCTTTGTCCTCAAAGTGTGAAGAGATAAGGAAAGAATTTTCCATAGAAATGTGGCAAAAATTGGCAGTACTTGTAACAGAAATATTATAAAAGATAATATGATAACATGAAGTACAATTAAACTATTACATACTAACTAAATTGGAGTAAACATGACAGATAATGGGTGGCAAAACGTTTTGAAATGAAATACCAAAATACTCCACCCCCAAACAAAATTGGAAAACTCTTTTTAAGTTTGAAATTTTTTGTTTGGCCTATACTCCAGAAAAGTGGTATTGTATAAAAACTTCAGTCTTTTAAAGTCAGATTTCCTAGACTTAATGTGATATATATGTATTAACATGCAGTTTACCATATATCAATAATCTAAATAATTATGGATCTTTCCATAAATAGTTAACATGGAAAGCACCACCAAACAAAATTAAGCACCAAGATTTCCTATAACGTGGCTTAGTGGAATGAGAGTGAAGCCTGATAGATCTAGAACCTAATCTAGCATACAGTTTCTTCTTTGTCCTCCTACGAAAGGGATGCCAAGTGAATGAACGTGAGAAAATGGATGGTTGTGGAAGATACGTGGGATGTGGATAATTTTGAGAAGGAAGGAATGGAAAAAAAGTGTCAGGTGGCTTGTCCTTGGGTGTTACTTCTTCACCAAATGGGTTTAGAAAGTTATGCAGCATAGGAGAAACAAGAAGGTCAAGTACAAACTCAATGGTTCTTTGAAAAGGTAGAGGGCGAGGAACATTCATGATGGAAGGTGAATGAGTGACATGAGGATGTGAGTTGGGTGAATGGTGCTCAACTAGTGTTCTTAGTTCTATATTATCAAAGGCCTTGAGATATGCAAGACATTCCTTAATGAGTGGGTAAGAAAAATCACTGGGATAAAGGGTGAAAAATTCTTCTTCCGTCCACTACAAAAAAAAGGGCTTTTTGCGGCAAGGTTTTTGTCACGACCACTGATTTTGAGGCTAAAAGCCCCCTTTTGCAGCGGTCATCTTTACTTGAGGCAACACATAGTTTTTAGCCTCGGCTTGTCACCATCCCACGGCTATATCATATGTTCTCACCACAACTGTAGGCATCTCGCGACTAAACAATACTTCTAGCCTCGGATGGAGTTAGGCCGCAGCTAAAGATTGTACATTTTGTGGCGGGGGGTGTGGCTGGCCGTTGCCAAATGGTCTTTTAAATTGGTTAAACAATTAAACTTGTAAATTTTAATATAGAAAGAACTGAAAAATTCGACCAGCTCTTTATTTCCATCTATCCCGCCCATGTTCTCATTATCTCGCGCCTAAAAATCGAAAAAAAATAAAACACTTAAGAAAGAGCATGTTTAGGGTTTTATCTCTCTCCCAAATATGAACTAAACCATGGGCGGCTAATCTATTACTGAAATTTCCATTATATACAAAACCCATTTTCATATCTTCTCCCATTCATCCGTTTTTATCAAAAGTGAACCAGGTAAGCTTCAGTGCAATTCTTTTCCCTTCACCAAATTCATTTAATTTCAGGTAAGCCTCACTGAATTATTTTTGTTTCTTTGTGTGTTCAGTAGAAAAATCGTAATTGGGTTTCTTAGACAAGGAACTTGGATTTACCAGAAAGGACTGGAAGAAATAGAGAAGGTAATTGGGTGACCTCTCTCATCTTTTATTTCCTTTTCCCAGTTCAATACCTCAATCCCGTACTAATGTTGGTAAGTAGTGGAAGCAAACAAAATGAAAATTGTTCCCCCGTAAAGGTTTAAAAGAGTTAGGATGTCGTGGTCCTCCATATAGTTAGCAGATTTTCCAGTCGTCCTTGATAGCTTGATCCTTTAAGGAGTTTTTATATATATATATCCTTTAAGGAGTATTAACTGGAATTTGACTTTTTTGTTTAGGGATGAACTTGCCAGAGATGTAGAATTAGTAGATTTTGTAAAGCTATTCAAGTGTAGGATGAACCTTCATGATTCATTTGTTAAAACTTTGGAACTCATCTTCAGTTTTTCATATTAGAATTTTTTTTAGCTTACTGATAGAAAGTCAGTAGAGTTGTGGTTGTGGAAAACATTTTTGATATTCAAGAATGTGAATGTGAATGGTAATCTCAAGGTTTCTCGGTAATTTGGTTTGAAAAGTGTGAGGAGGGGTTGATTGCTTGATTGCTTGATTGCTTCACTTAGATCATCCACGATAGCATACTGATGTATTGATCATCCGATGTCTCAAATGTGTAGTACTCTTGTATGGGACCAAACAAGTAAATTATTGTTAAGTACCTAACACACTATATGAATTCAATATGTAGGAATTGTGAGCCTTAAATTGCTGATTACATTGTAAACGTTACAAGTTACACATCCTTTCCTTATATAGTTAAATAAATATTTTTTATCAACTATAACAGCTGTATTATACATTACATTCACAAGTAAGTATGTCTTATTGGCTCTTCATATTTAGCTAGAAAGTGTCTCACCAGCAAATGGCATTAACTTTATAAAAGGAACCAAAAGATTTTTGTCTTTTTTGCTGAGCAAAGACCTACATCTCAGAATTGATTTTACAAACTTTGTTTGTATGAATCACTTTGCCTCCCTTTTTTACTTACATTATTTTCATGTGTGTGGTGGTTGTCTTCTGTCTCAACGTCTTAATAGATGGCAAAACCGCTGGCTCCGTGCCCCTTATGTGACGGCGGATATATATATATATATATATATATATATATATATATATATATATATATATATATATATATATATATATATATATTATATTATTCAAACGTGTCCATGACATATCTGTATTCTATATTTTTGAAAAATATCGTGTCCAGCGTATCCGAAGTCGCTTATTAGGCTAGGAAGCAATCGATAACGATAAAGAAAAATTCCCATTTAGTTCTCGGGTAAAATTCCCGGTTTGCTAATTTCTCAAGTCCTTTTCGTTGCAAAGTGCAAACACAGTTGCCTTGAGAAAAGTTTCTCAGTGAGGGTATGTAACCTTAGTCACACAAACCGTGTATAAGGTATATCACTCCTAATCTAAAACCACGGTTTGGCGAATTTCGACCGAAATCTCCTAAAATCTGTGCTTTGAAATTTATAAAACCGCGCTATCAATTTTTCGAACCGCACTTTCAGTTTTTCAATATCTTTTTGGTCTTATTTTTTATTTTATTATATTGCTTGTTTCATTAGATTAGTTGTATAATGCGTGGACATGTAATTGTATTAAAACTCAACATGTCATTTTCTAAACTAGATATCGGCATGCTTGCTTCCTTTGGTAGGGATGTCTAGCTTGCTCTAATGTGATATTCAACATATGTGTCATCTCATTTTATTTGCTAACTACTACTAAACCATTTTAGGGTGATTAGTTCTTTATATTCACTAAGAAGTTGCAATGCTAGATTTGTATGTACTTGATTTGAACTCTTAATATTTGTTTCCATATCATGTTGTATTTCCTCATTCTTTTTACTTGTTATTAAGTTTAACATGCTTGGGCTGAGATAGTTAAATATGTTAAATGCCTATGTTCTGTTGTTGTAAGCATACTCCCCGTTAAGTACGATTAACATAGGTAGGTTTCAAGAAACGAATGCCTTTTTCCTATTTTATTTTATTTTAGTGACTTTTCAACCTTGATAGATTTCAATGTTAATTAGGCTTCTTATATATTAAGGAAGATTCTCTTATATGTTTGGTTATGTATTTGTTGTGTGTTAGTTAGCACTTGATGGATAAAAGTTGGATGCACCCGACTGTTGGAAGGTCCAATCGCAAGTATATTCTAGGTTGTGAGGAGTTTGTGAACTGGGCATGGGATAACCGACCTGAAGAGTTTGGTGATGAGATTTATTGTCCATGTGTTCGATGCATTAATAAAGTGTTAAGGCCCAAAGATGTAGTTCGGGATCACATATTAAATAAGGGTATAGTACGGTCATATATCCGTTGGACCAAACACGGGGAAGGAGATGAAGTGGATGCTCGCCATGACTCCAATGATGGTGATGATATGCACCAAATGTTGCAAGATGCATTAGGGTTTCCAGACCTAGTTGGAACAGGTAGTGACACACCAACTATTCCTGTTTCTAATGAGGCTAGTTCGAGTGAGCCTTGTATGGATGAGCCAAACGAGGAGGCACAAAAGTTTTATAAATTATTGAAGGAGGCTGAGACACCACTATATCCTGGTTCTACTAAAGCTTCAAAATTGTCTTTCCTTGTTAAACTTGCTTCATGTAAAGTGTCTAAATGGCTGGAGTAACCATTCATTTGACATGTTACTTCAAGTGTTAAACGAGTCACTTCTGATGAAATCAATATGCCAAAGAATCATTATGAATCAAAAAGCAACCGGGACCTTGGTTTGGAGTGCATTAAAATAGGCAGCTTGTCCAAATGATTGTATCTTTGTATTGGAAGGATAATAAGCCAATCGAGGACAAGGATGAATCGATATATGTGGTCGATCAAGGTGGGAACTTACTCCATCCGTGGACTGATGAGGAAGGAAGTAATTCTACTGTGAAACATAAGAAAAAAGCTGCAAAAGTCTTGAAATATTTTCCGTTAAAGCCGAGGCTTCAGAGATTATTTATGTGCTCAAAAACATCAAAGGACATGAGGTGGCATGCAGATTGTCGTAGCAAGGATGGAGCATTAAGGCATCCAGCTGATTCCGAGGCATGGAAACACTTGGATGAAAGATATCCTTCTTTCGGTTTGGAACCTCGCAATGTCAGGCTTGGTTTGGCTAGTGATGGTTTTAGCCCCTTTGGTAATCTTAGCACTATGCATAGCAAATGGCCTGTGGTTCTTGTTCCATATAATCTGCCACCATGGATGTGCATGAAGCAGCCTTATTTTAGCTTGTCACTGCTTATTCCTGGCCCTAGCAGTCCTGGGAATAACATTGATGTGTACTTACGACCTTTGGTCGATGAGTTGAAAGAGTTGTGGACGAAAGGAGTCGAGACATATGATGCATATTCCAAGCAGAATTTTCAGATGCATGCAGCTGTTTTATGGACAATTAATGACTTTCCGGCCTTTGCTAACTTGTCGATGGAGCACCAAAGGCCAACTTAGCGTGTCCTTCTTGCCACGAGAAGACTTGTTCAAAAAGATTGCAAAGACGGTATGAAGTTTTGTTATATGGGAAGTCGCCCGTTCCTACCACTTAATCATCCATATCGAAGGAACAAAAGTTCCTTTGATAACACTATTGAACTGAGGACTGCCCCAAAACCACTAAGTGGAACTGAGGTTCTTGAGCAATTCAGTGGGTATGAGCAAGTCACATTCGGCAAGCCAGTGCTCGATAAGTCCGGTCAAAAGAGAAAACGGGAAGATAATTTGCCGCATAACTGGAAGAAAATCAGTATATTTTTTGAACTCCCTTATTGGAAAGACCTTCATTTGCCGCACAATCTTGATGTTATGCACATTGAAAAGAACAATAGCGAGAGTTGGCTTGGGACATTGTTAAATTTAGAGAAGAAAACAAAGGACAGCTTGAAGGCCCGACAAGATTTGGTGTTGATGGGAATACGAAAATCACTTCACCCTATACCAAAAGCTGGCAACAAATACTACCTACCCCCTGCCCAGTACACATTGTCTTTGCAAGAGAAAAGGAAGCTTTGTCAATTTTTGAAAGATGTAAAGGTTCCCGATAATTATTCATCCAATATTTCACACCGTGTTCAGGTTAAAGAAGCCAAGATACATGGCCTGAAAAGTCATGATTGGCATGTTCTAATGCAACAACTACTTCCAGTTGCAGCACGTGGAATTCTACCCAAGGAACTAACAATGGTTTTGGTTGAGTTGTCCAATTTCTACAAGCAATTGTGTTCTAAAGTGTTATGGGTTGAAGAGTTGGAGCGTCTAGAGTATAGTATTGCTGTGACTCTTTGCAAAATGGAAATGATTTTTCCTCCAGCATTTTTTGATGTTATGGTTCACCTACCAATGCATTTAGCTGGTGAAGCCAAGCTTGCTGGACCAGTGTTTTATCGATGGATGTATGCAATTGAAAGGTAAGTAAAGACAATATGCAAGATCAATTTGTTTTCTTCCTAGGTAACATATATACTTATATTTATGTTTCTTTTTATATGTATATATATAGGTATTTGTATAAGCTTAAAAAGTATGTGCGCAACAAAAGTCGCCCGGAAGGTTCAATTGCGGAAGGGTATCTTGCTGATGAGTGTTTGACATTTTGCTCGATGTACTTAGATGGTGGGGTAGAGACGAGGTTTAATCGACAAGGGAGGAATGATGATTGTGAAGATGTAGAATTAGATGGAAAGTTTTCAATATTTGCTGGAAGCACTCGTCCTTTAGGGAAAGGAACCTTGAGGAATCTAACTAACGAAGAGTGGGAACAAGCTCGTTTGTATGTGCTAATGAACTGCGAAGAAGTGAGGCCGTTTGTTGAGTACGACAAACTTCTCTTTTCTATTTAAAAGAAATTATCTATGTTTGAATCACATATATGTTCATTATAATAAAAATGGTCTATTGTACATGAAACACAAACAAATGATTAAAGATGACCATGGGCGCCGCATAAGTGCTAGGAACTTGGACCGTATTCATAATGAGAGATTTGGTAGCTGGTTTGAAAACCATGTATGTGGTAGTCGACTAGTCGTAGTATGTTTTATTAAGTATAATCATATTTATTGGTTTCATTTAGACGTGTTAATTTGTTCTTCTTATCTAAATAGGTTCAACAAATGAAAAGAGATGGTGAGTTGGTCAGTGAGCAACTCGATATGTTATCCTTTGGTCCTACCCGATTTGCCACCTGTTTTAGAGGGTGCATTGCAAATGGATATAGATTTCACACAAAATATCTCGAGATCTTGAAAAAAACAAAAATCATGGAGTTTTTGTATCTGCAGAAACCTCAAGCTTTGCAAGTGCTAGAGATATGAATCCTGTTATAGGGAGTGTCGGTTATTATGGTATCCTAAATGATATAGTGGAGCTTCGTTATGGCAGTGGGAATCGAGTGTTTATGTTTAAATGTGATTGGTTTGATGGCTTGAGCCGTGCTGGAGTGAAACAAGATGAATATGGTTTCACCACTGTGAATTTCACACGAACCTTAGCTACCAATGAACCTTTTATTCTTGCATCTCAAGCACAACAAGTTTTTTATCTTTGAGATAATTTGGATGAAAATTGGCGAGTTGTGTTGAAGACACAGCCAAGGGACTTATATGATATGGGGTCAGAGGTTGAGCCAATCCAAGATAACTCATCGTGCACACACCAAGATGCAAGTAATCATGTTGAGAACACAGATACCATTGAAAGCTGGACTAGGAATGAGGTTGAAGGAATTGAAGTTATTGCCAATACTGTTGAAAGAGAGCAAGACTTCATTGATGATAATGAATGTGACGAAGACTTAAGTGAGGATAGTGATTGTGATGACGACTTCATTAATGATAGTGATCCAGATTATTGATGTGTGGAGTGTGGTTTAATTTAGTTTTAGTGTTGCTAAGTATGACATTGGGTGTAATGCATCTTTATTAAGATCGGCGTATTCAATTTGTTATGAATGCTCTCTCTTGATAGTTTATTAATTTGATTGATGTTTCTTTTCTTATGAGTGCATTTATTAGTCACGTTGGGCATTCTTTTAATTTTCTTGTATAACATAGATAAGTGCACGCAATGGTAAAAAGACGACGAGAGGATCCAAATGGCGATGAGAATGGTAAGATTTGCAACTGATTTTTGAATTCTTAGGTTTTTAACTATTGAGTAATATCTAACTCATATTATTTGTTGTGCTAATATCTATATTTAACATTCTAAATAGGTGGGAAATGGGTTAGAGGCACTTCTACCCTTCCTAAGGTTTTTAATAACCCATCTAGTTCGAAGTTGAAACTGACTTGGAATGGCAATAATCAACCTGATGGACCAGATACACATCCAAGCTTGTTTGCAGAATCTATAGGAGTATTGATGACATCATCGCATCGATTTGATTGGACCAAATATTGGGAGCAGCAAGGTGGAGATGATAAATTATGGCTATGGAACACGCTTAAGGTAAATGTAATGACCCTAAATTTACCTGAGACTAATTTTGCAGTTTTCTTGTATGCTTAGGATTAGTATGGTGACTAGCATGTGTAAGAGATCCATCTGCATTAATTAACTTTCCCATTCTCATCTCTTGCAATACCACCATAGCCATGACCACCAGATCTTTTTCTCCAAGTTGTAAGTTTTAATAGTCTATGAACCCTTAGATTTTTTTAAGGTATGTAGATTAATAGTCTTAAAGACTCTCATCCACTCCCTGTTGGTATAGTAACATATATTCTCTTAAGTCAGGTATTAAGTGTAATGTGTTGGTTATATTGTGAAAGTCATCCCTACATGTCCTGTCCTAATTGGTTTTATTTACTCAATAAAGTGCCACCACCTGACTTGGTTTTATTTAGAGTTTGATTGCAACTTGTAGTCAGTATCCATGTATGCCACCATTGTGATTTTGTTCTAGGGTATCAAGGTTCTAGGTTTGGATGTTTATATACACCATGATATATTGTACATATTTGCATCGTGTTTTAGGATTCGTGGGAGCTTGATGAGAGCAAGAAAGAAACTACTTTGGGTCGAATTGCCTCAGATGAATTCAGGAATAAGAAGACTAAATGGAAAAAGAATTTCTATTCACGCTACACGACATATGAGGAGCGTATAGCGCACAAACCAGAGCATCTATCACAACAAGAATGGGTCAATCTTGTGCAATTATGGGATAGTCCCGAGCATCAAGTATGAAGAACTTTAGTGTTCCATTTGAAATAGTTTTCACAACTTATATATTATTTTTGTTTTCTGTGTATGTAGGTAATTTCTTAGAGGAACAAGCGTAATCGTTCTAAGCAAATAGCAAAGCATACTAGTGGTCGAAAAGGTTTTCCAGAAATGAGAGCACAAATTGTATGATATTTATTGTGGTCTTTGTTGTGAACTTATATTTTTAGATTGGCTTATAAGAAATAAGTCAAATAACAATTTGCTTGTGTCTGGACAGATTCGGGAGGAAGGTGCACCCCCATCTCAAGGAGACTTCTTTGTGCTATCCCATACAAGTCGGAAGACAAATGATGCACTTGATGGACAATCAAGAGAGTATATGGTAAGTGAAAATTCAAATCTAATAATGATGTTAAGTGAATATAATAAATGGTTTTCTTCTTATATATATTAATTCGGTTTCCAATATAGGAAAAAATGAAAGAGTTAGCTGGAAGAGATGAAAATGGAAATCAACAACCCCTTTCAGATGAAATCTACAGGCAAGTTATGCCGCGTGAGCGACATGGGCGTGTGAGGCTGATGGGTCGTGGTGTGACACCGACTAGTTATTTTGGCTCTCAAGCATCATCCCATGGTACAACTTCTGATCGTGTTGCTGAATTGGAAAATGAGATGGCTGAAATGCGAAGGGTAGCACAAGAAAAAGAGGAGGAAAGGCAACGTGAGCTTGATGAGATAAAGAGAGGGTTCGATGCACGATATGAAGCGATGGAAGCTCGATTTATGGAAACACTAATGCAGAGAACTTCCCTCTCTAGAATGCTGTAAGTTAAACTTGTTATGTCTTGCTACCTCTAATTCTTTGTGTCCACTACTAAAAAAAAAGGCTTGTTGTGTCATTTTAAAAGTGACACAAGTCAATTGTGTCGGTTTGGAATGAATTTGAAACCGACACAAGTACCGGGCCGACACAACAAGTTTAACAAAAACAGACACATCAAGTGACTTTGTTGTGTCGGTTTGGATTACCAAAACAACCTCACTAGATGATAAAACCGACACATCAAGGTTGATGGGTTTGTTGAGATTGTTCTGGTAACGTGGAGATGTATGTTAGTTGCATTGTATAAGTTGTGTATTAGGGTTTCTGGAATAGTGTTTGTATATTTATAGTTTTCTTCTTATTCGAGGATTGGTTACTTGACTTAACTGGCATTGGTCGAGATGGTTAAGTAGCTGGTTCTATGAATCAGTATATCTTTTAGTAGTTGAATTTACGACTGAGGTATGATGTTTATATTTGGTTTGGATGTATTTTTATTAAATTTTCAAGTTATGACAGGTTTTATATTTATGAAATGTCGATAATACAGAGGAGACTCTGTCGAAATTTTTACTATAAAAGTCATGTATCTTAGGTATGTTATTGCATGAGATTTGGGGAGTTCCTGCCCTAACCAACTGGTCCTGGGTTCCCTCACGAAGATCCATTAGTAGAAACTTTAATTATACTAGGGGAGAGCAACACTCTAGTATTTTTGGGGATCTTATTATGTGCTTCCCTTGCAGTCTTAGCCCATGTAATATAGATAACTCATGCACTAAATTCTCAATGTGGCCTTTAGATAGCCTGCGTGCCCTGCAAATTGTTCTTTTGACTTGGATACAATAGTACCAAAAGTTAGCTTGATTTCTGTCATACGATTTTGTTCCTATTTCAATAGATAGAGACAAGCCATGTTAATGTTGCTGCCATCCAGACTCTTTGATCTTCAATTTCTTCATTGAAATATGGAAGTAATTGTGTGTTAATGCCCAGGACTTGAAACACCAGTAGAACCGATGTTGGAAAGTTCCGCTCGTTGTTGACAATATAATAACACTACTTAATTTTGCCTTGTGATTTTTTGCTATTTGCAGTTATCAGTCCATATATTATATGTCAATTAAGTTCATACTACAATTTTGACAATGTGCGACTGGCCTTGTGGCCTTGTATGTAGGCCACATATATATGCACTTTATTTACATTTCTTTAGATTTTCATCTACTTTTGGTGTTGTCCACATTCACATGGCTGCTTTTATATAAACTCTATTTTTAGGGTTTAACATTTTTTTTTTTAGAGATGAACAAGATGAATACTAGTATTGGACTTGACGAGCAGCGTTTTTTGCATACTTGAATTTGGTTGGATAGGCATTATTGGAGCAATATTGAAGTTTTTGGTTTTTGTGGATTGAAAGCGGGCATTATATGGGACTAGTTATAAATTCTTTTGTAGATTGGAAACTTGTAAATTCTTTTGTAGATTGGAAACTTGTGAAGGTTTTTGGATTATGGTACTCGCCAAGTTTAACGTGATATAATGAATTTGACGTTGAATGTTATTTATTTGTTTTGGTTGATATTTGGTTAATTAATTTATTTGTTTTGGTTGATATTTGGTTAATTAAGTATGTTTCTTATTATTTATTTATGAAGCTTGTTGAGATATAGGTTCAAATTGAAAATTGAAGTGATTTGAACAGTGCAAAATTGAAAATATGTGCCCTTAAAAAATCACTTTTGTGGCACCACCCCAAGACTAAAATATTTGAAAAGTTTTGGCAAATTCAAAATTTTCAAACTTTTGTGGCAGCCACCCCCCAAGACTAAAGATATTTGAAAAGTTTTGGCAAATTCAAAATTTTCAAACTTTTGTGGCAGCACCACCCCAGACTAAAGATATTTGAAAAGTTTAGGCAAATTCAAAATTTTCAAACGTTTTGCCGCGGCCAAGCCGTGGCAACATATATTTTGATTTCTTTGTCTTTTTTATTTTTTTTATAATTCAAAAAACATTTTGCCGCGGTTACTCCCGTGGCAAGAGATTACTTTTAGCTGCGGGTGCACCTTAGCCGTGGCAAAAGACATTTTGTGACACCAAATAGTGCCTCGGGCGTGGCAAGAAGTTTTGCCGTGGCAAAAAACATTTGGTGGCGGTTTTGGGTACTTTTGGCCACGGCCGGCGGCCGCAGCAAAAAGTCTTATTTTTGGTAGTGGTCATGGCGTCAGGAGATGAGTGGATGTCAATAGGAGGGGACTCGCAAGGTGGCAAAGAAGGGTTGCAAAAGAGTCGAAGGAAATCTTCCTTGATGTTATCTACATCTAGGGAGTAGAAATTGTGATCCTTGTCTTCTTCCATAAGAAGGGTATCTGCTAGTATGGGGACTAAAGCGTCAGCCGCACTAATGTGAGGTACAAAACTCTCAATGGACTTCACTTTGATCTCCTTCTACAGGAAAACCTAGTTGTCCCTACTTTTGTCTAAACATGTTAACTTCCACAGAAAGATTTCCAAAAGAAAGAGTCATTGAGCCATCCCGACAATTGATTTGGGCATTGGCGATTGCCAAGAAAGGACGCCCTAAGATGATGTGAATGGAATCATGAGCAACTTCTGTGTCGAGAATAACAAAGTCGGCTGGATAGTAAAAATCCTGAACTTTAATGAGAATGTTTTCAACTACACCCTTGGGATACTTAATAGAACGACCGGCTAACTGCAAAGTCATTTTGGTTGGCTGAAGTTTTGTTAGACTTAGTTATTTATATAAATAAAAAGGGAGTAAGTTAACACTCGCTCCCAGGTCTAATAAAGCAGTTGTTATGAAGGTATCACTTAAGGTGCATTGTACAGTAGGATGACCAGGGTCCTTGTACTTAACAATTCTGTTATGTTCAGATAAAGAGGGATATTGTTCAGTTAAGAAGGTCTCATTGGGTATGTTGGTTTTCGTCTTCTTGGTGCACAACTCTTTTAGAAACTTAGCGTGTCCAGGTAGAATTTTTATAGCATCTAGAAAAGGTAGGTTTATAGTCAGATTTTTAAACACTTCCCTAATCTCATCAAAATTCTTGTCCTTTTTAGACATAACTAGTCTCTGGGGATACGGTGGTTTATCTCTATATTTAACAGAAGGTTCAAAAGTATTATTAGTCTTTGCATTATTTTTAGCTGTTTTCCATCTAGGTGTCCATATTTGAACCTCTACAGGTGTAAGGTCTTCAATTTCTATTATTGGGTCTTGTAAGGTTTTCTTTTTTGGTTGTGGTTTAACTGGTACTTCTACAGTTGTAGGCTCTTCAGTTTCTATTATAGTATTTGGTATGGTATCATTTTTAGTTTGCAGGTGATCTTTAGGCATAGTCACTTAGTTATCAACTACTCTCCCTGAACGAAGGGTAGTGACTGCCTGTAGGTCCCCTGGGGTTATACTACTATTACACTGAATACTTTTTATTTTGAATGCGGTGTTTGTTGACTTAGGATTAGGCACTGCTTGACCTGGAAACACGCCTGTTTGGTTATTATTTTGGTTAGGAGACATGTCAATAACCTTTTGGCACAAAGACTGCATCATTTGCATCGTTTGTTTCATCATATTAGAGTTTTGATCATGCTGATCTTTCATCAAGTTGGAGTTTTGTTGCATAATTTGATTTTGTTTTTCCAACAAGGCACCACTACTACTTCTGTAGATGGTTGAACTGGAATTAAGGCTTGTTGAGCATTCATGTCTTGATGTTAATAGTTCTGGGTCATGGGCACTAAACCTCTATTCTGGTCACCTAAGTTTCCTTGTCCTTAAGGTTAAGCTAACTGGTTGAAGTTTGATGGCTGTGGTGGTGGTTGTGCATAAACAAGAGGACAATAGAAGTCGGAATGCTCAAGACTAAAACAGACATTACAACGAGTAGATTTAATGTTCATGATAGGAGTGGGTTGTTGTTTAACAGAGATGGCATCTACCTTTTTAGTGAGGACATCGATAAGAGTTTTAAGCTCGGCATCAGGTTTAATCTCAGAAGAAGGAGTGGAACGGGAAGAGTCATTACCTCCCCAATTGTTGTTCCTCTTAGATTGATCGTCTAAGAGTTTATAAGCCTCCAAGGCTCTTTTACTAAGAAAACTACCCCCAGTCATGATATCTATAACCTCTTTATGATATTGTGAAAGCCCCTTGAAGAAAGCATGAACAAGCGTGTCTTTTGCAAGGTTATGATGCAGACATTCTATGAGAAGATCAGTGAAACGGTTTCAGGCCTCTGAAAAGGATCCATGAGGGTTCTGGTGGAAGAAATGAATCTTTTGAAGCATTTCATCGGTCTTTAGTGGTGGATAAAACTGTTCCATGAACAATTGAACAAGATTAGCCCATGACTCCATAGAGTTTGGCGTTTGGGCAGTTAACTAAGACGTCGCTTTGTCAGCTAGGGTGAATGGAAACACCCTAAGTTTAACTTGATCCGGACTTACGCTAGGATGATGGAATGTAGTGAGAAATTGTTCTATCCTACGCATGTGTTGATAAGGCTTCTCGTGGGCTAAACTATGGAAAACCGGTAACAAGTTAAATATATTCGGGGGAATTTGAAAATCCCCCACTAGGTCTGCAAGAACGATGCACGACTTAGGGCCATCGTTTAATGCTTTATAAAAATCAGAGAGAGGTGTCTCTGGTTCTTTAGTCATTGATGCAGGTGTAGTGTATGAAATTTTAGATAGGTGTATGATATTGCGTCTACAAAAAACAAGCCTGATTATACTAGAATTGAAACTCCTTTGACAGAAGAGACGAGGAGTGTAAGAAGGAGTACCTGAATGCCTCCTTTCTACGCTTATGAATAGCGTCTTGTATATGCGAGCTTAGTGTATTTTAACAAGTTATACACACTGAATAACTTGAAGAAATGGAAGTTTGTACTAACCTGTGAAGATCGGGCTATTCAGAAGAGGGCGCGGGGTGCGCTCAGAAATTTCCTGTGAAGGGCACAGGTCGCGCTCATGCTTGAGGCGATTTCTAGTGAGTTGAGTGCCGGGGGCGCTCAAAATTTGCCTGTGAAGGGTGCAGGTCACGCTCGTACCTGAGGCGATGTCCAATGAGTTGAGCGCGGGGGGCACTCAGAATTTGCCTGACATGGGCGCAAGTCGTGCTCTTGCCTTTGGCAATGTCCAGTAAGTTTACTCTGCTCCAAAAAATATGAAAGTTTTACAGTAGTTTTATAAGACGTCTATCAAGAAGCCTGAAAATTTTAAGATCAATCGGAGCTATGAAATTCCTTCTACTACCCTTCAAAGTTTGTGAAACAGTTTTCAGACACAATACAAACAACCGAATGGTTAACCAATCAAAACAGAGCCAAAAATTGCCAAACGTTTACTGGAGACTTCTGACAGATCCTACATGTTCTTGTAAAACGTTTAGAGAAATTGGAGTTCTACAAGCCCTCCTTATCGACTGTTGTTCCAGAAATTAAGTGTTGCAAAACCACAGAAACACACTGGAAACAATCCATTAGTTAGGTGGTCAAAATAAATAAAAAAACTCGTCAAATTTTTACTGCAAACTCCTGACTTATGATAAATACTCTTGTAAAACTTTTAGAATTTTTAGAACAGTATAAGTAACCCTACTAATCTGTTTTTCAAGAAGTTACAGTTTGAAAACTAAAATGCAGCACTGTAAAAATGGTATTAGTTTTCTAAGTAAAATAACTTGGAAAAATCTGAAAATATTTCAGTAAATCAGTTACACCTTAAGGATTATGCCTGAAAAATGTCAGAATTTTTTGAAATTTAAAAATACCTTTACTGTAGTGTTCTTCACAGTGAATCCGCAGACACAAGGGAGTTCGAGCGCGCTTGGAACAAGGCAAAATGGAGGGCGGGCTCTCCCGTGCCTAAAACAGTGAACAGTACCGAAAATTGAAGAAATAAGAAAATAAAATTAAAAGGGTGGGTGGGTTGAGAATGGGGGATTGCCCCTTGGATTCAACCAATTGAATTCTTGTCATGAATGAGTTTAAGATAGAAGCGGCACCATTTGATATACATAAAAACAGTTAAACACTAATATTAATGTTAACAACACTAACACGTAATATTACCATTTTTATGTTATCAATTCTAGTTCCTTACTCTCTTAAATAATAATGAAGCAATATAGATAAGAGTATGGATTCGTTCCACTCTTAAACTACCAAGACTCAATAGGATTCAACTAATTAAATCAAGAGGAAAGTGGTGAGAGTAATAATTATATCGATAATAAACTAATTATGATTATGTTATTAATTAAAACGTAAACTAAATAAACTAAACTAATATAAATAAGGTTTTGATGGAAAAGAATAATATTGAGGAAGTAATAAATCCACATATGCAAGTTTATTCATAATTTATTTAGTTCATGTATTAATAAGTCATCATCTCTATCAAATTCTATAATATAATGAAATAAAGATTCCTACTTTGTAAGATCCCTAATCAACTATTACTTTCTCTAGTTAATAATTAATTAGCATGACAGAATAGTACTTCTATCAATCTCTTGTATAGAATTACTAAACTCTAGTTCAAAACTAACAATTTCTATCTCTAAAAATATAAAAGCTTCAAACTTTAAACGCATAAACACAAATAACCAACAAAATCATAAACAATCCTCACACAGGCTTCATTAAAACTCCCTCTAATGGGAGTTTTAGCCTTGATTCATTGGATTGAAATTACTTAAACAATAAAGGGAAAGCATAATAAAAGAACTTGAAGTAAGAGGAGAATTGGATATGATAACTAAAGTTTTTTATTGAAAGGTTTAATGGAGGCTATAAACTAAATCTAAATTAAACTAAAAAGGAGAGAGAGATAACCCTAATTACACTAATTAAACTAATGGGGGAGTAGCCAACTTTGTTTTAGCCTTAACCCTCTTTATATAGGAGAGAGTTAGGTTACAATTTCGTGCATGGGCTTTTAGGCTAGGTTATAGACCCATAAATCAAGTCCATAACCCAATTGGTTAAATCCAAGACTTCCAATTCTGGTCGTGTTACTATAGCATGCGTTTTCACCAACTTATACTGCTCTGATCGAGTCAAGGCCCAGACCATTGGAAAGATCTTTCTGAGCCAGTCATTTTGATATGACCTCTTGAAGTTCTGTTGACTTTTCTTCAGCTTTTGAATCTGGTTTGACTTTCACTTAACAGCTTTGACTTGGGCTTTTTAAGGGTTATTTCTCCATGAAACTTGGGCTTTCTTCATAGAACTTTCATAGCAATCACTTTAGCTCCTTTTAGCGCCTAATTAGTAACGAATTTATATTTATTCAACTCCGAAGCCTGAAATACTAAAAAAACACGTAATTAGTGATAAACCTATATTATTAATAACATAATTGGCTAAATAAAAATATTATTAAAGAGTTTAAACTATATTTTTGGGCTCTTATCATAAGGTCATCTCTTTTTTTCTTATGTTTAAGACTGTTTTTGTACTCCTTCTACGAAGAAGGGAGTTTCTCAATGATGGAAGCAACCTGGAAACCTTTACAGATTTTATAGCCTTCTTGTAGAATCTCATGAATAATGATTTGCAGATCTTCCACTTGAGAAATAACAGATTTCCCATCTTCTATCTTGAATTCTAGAAACTTTCCTACAAGAAACTTTTTCGAACCTGCATCTTCAGTAGCATACTTTTTATCAAGTAAATTCCACAACTCTGTAGCAGTCGTACACACAGCATAAACATCATATAATTCAAGAGAAAGAGAGTCAAGTATGTCATTTTTGCAGAAAAATCTCTTTTGGTCTTTCCAAAACTGTTTCCAGAAAATCAGAAAAATCTTTCCTTAACTGCTGGTTGAATCGAGTCAATCCAAATCACGTTTTTCTCACACTTGCGTTCCTGGAATGGAGTGATTGTATGTATCTAGTATTCAAAACAAAAAGAAGAATGCAATTAGAAACTTATCACTGAGGATTGTGCTCGACACAATTTCTTTAAGACGAAAAACACTGCCGGTATGGTTGCTGCCAGCCTCAAGCGCATGCCTCCCAGGATATAACAGTGGAAGAGCAAGTCACCAGAAAATGACAAACTCAATAGAAACTCTCAGAATTCCATACATCTTTTAAGAGGAAAACCATTTCGAGAATCTTTTTTTAAGTGTGCTTGATAGAACAGAAAAACCTTTTTCTTATAGAATCTACACTCGCGACTGAAGGCAAGAATCACTCCACTCCAGTAACGTAAGTGCAAGAAAAACTTGATTTGGATTGACTCGATTCAACCAATAGTTAAGGAAAGATTTTTCTGATTTTCTAGAAATAGTTTTTGGAAAGACCAAAAGAGATTTTTCTGCAAAAACAAGCCCAGTACTCGCACCCACGCGAAGCCCAATTGGGTGGATTTGCACCCCTCCCCTGTGCGCAACGTGTGTGGGCACACACGCACTAAGATTTTTTGGAGCTCCCACCTCCAAAGAGCCCCCAAACCAAGGCGGCTTTGTGTGTGCACGAGCATCTCCTTATATCTCTCTACACTATCCCTCCATAATAAGGACACAAAACAATATAAACTTAAGAGACTTAAGTTTAGTAACCAATGTGGGACTAAAGCCCCCCACATTAGAGAGTAGTAGAGACATAAGGTCATGGGTTCAAACCCATAAAGACACAATTTCATTCAAATTTCCAACAGTTATTAGCCAATGAAAGATTTCATCGCTGCATGCTTGCTTGCTCAGTGGATCTAGTTTTAGCAACAAACAAGACGGTTACCTTGCTGTTTCCCACGGTCCTATAGCAAACTGGCATCACATCACTCGATTTGATCAAGGTCACAGAGAGCTTTATTAGACATGAAGAATCTCTTCCGAGAGAGTTGAGGTGCCATTTAAATTTTTTGGAAGAAAAATTATTGGAAAGTATGGAATGGGAAAAGGAATCTTCACTGTACAATTCTCTGATTGTCGCAAGACCAGCTCTTTCTAGCGAAATCAACTGTCTAGGATTATTAGCAGACCAATGCCATCACTGGACGAAATTTCAAAGCATAGCAGTGTTTCCTGTAGAGGCTCTCCACATTATTTGCATAAGCTTGAGACTTTACAAGGTTACGAATTAACTATATTACTACTAATAGGAATTGTGTTAAAGTTTAGTAGTTCATTAAAATAAATTTTGGGAGCATGCTTGTCCAATGAGCTGCAGAGGTTTTGAATTTGAACATGCTTACAACAATCGTATTATTATCCTTATGATTATGATTTACGGAATCCATGAACTTTTTCAGGTCTGAATCTAGATATCAAATCTCCAAAGAGAGTTTGCGGTGATAACTGGAGCGTGGTGGAAAATGTTGGATTTTATTGAATCCCTAAAGATGTCCCTCATGTATAATTAATGGTTTACAAAATATGGGGCTTATATGATGCATGAAGTATCCAAATCCATATTAATATTTTGGCAATTAGAAATTGTTTCCAATTATAGCCTAATTTTTATGGGAAATTAGAATAATTGGCCAATTAAGGAAATTGTCCTCTCCCCCCTTTTCTCTATAAATACAAATGCCTCATAGTTGTGTATTAAGTTAAAAAAACACATTAGGGTTAGAGAAAAGGCTTAGGGTGAGAAACAAGTTCTCCTTCGCCGTTCTACGCGTTTCATTCACTATAGCTATAGATTAAGGTATGTATGTTTACGTTTAATTATTGATTTATAATTATTATGATGTTGGTGAGTTAATGCGATTCAAGATCTTTAGTTTAAGTTTAAGAATAGGTTTACAGTTGGTATCGGAGCCTTGTTGTGAATCGTATGTGTCTCCCGTATAAAATTTGAATTTTTTCGATTAAAAATATTCTTTATGTGAATTGAGTTAAATCTTTTACTGTTGCCATCGCTTATTATTAGTTAAGGTATTAAAATAGGCACGGTTTTATTTTGCTAACCTTAATCTTAATATGGCATAGTACGTAAAGTTTGAACTTTTTTGATTAAAAATCTTTTTTTATGTGAATTGAGTTAAATCTTTTGCTGTTTTTTTTTTTTTTTTTTTTTTTCTTCCGATAATCAGTTAAATCTTTTACAGTTGTCATCGCTTATTATTAGTTAAGGTTTTATTAGTTAAGGTTTTATTTTGCTTACCTTACCTTAATATGGCAGAGTACGTTGGGTACCTATTGTTGTTTCTCTTGCACATGATTATTTTTGGTAGTTTCATCGGGAACTCTTCAAATTCCAGTGGGCACTCCCCCAAAAATATAGAAATATTACAAATTTGCCATCGCCTAAAAAAACATGTTTTCAGCCCAAGCCCAAGCCCAAGCAACGGTCGAACCGGTCTCTCCATGTTGAAACCACCGGGCCGTTTGAGTGTACACTCAAACGATCTCGCCATGTAGTTTGAGTGTACCCCACCACGTAGTTTAAATGTACACTCAAACGATCCTGCCATATAGTTTGAGTGTACACTCAAACTACCCCGCCACCTAACGACATGGAGAGGCCGTTTGAGTGTAGACGCAAGTGGCCTGCGCGTGTCGTTTGAGACAAAGCTCTCGGGTTTTTAGTTAGACGATATGAATGGGTCGGTTGGGCAGTCTCCAAGACGACATGGCGAGGTCGTTTGAGGACTCTCTGGGGCGACATGGCTGGTCGTTTAGACTAAAAAAATCAAGAAATTTATTTTGTTTTTTAGTCACTTTCATATTCCTGATTAAACGATCAATTCCAAACACAAATTTCACTTTTCTTATACATAAACACCAAACACAAACTATACATCAAATTTCAATTAAATACTAAACACAAATTCCAATTTTCAATTACATCATTCAAAATGATCCTTCAATGCACAATTCAAATAACTCAAAATCTTGTATTAACTCATACAACTAATGTACAAAGAATATTTAAAAAAAAAAAAACAAAACAAAGACATTCAAACGACCTCACTGGGTCGTTTGGGCCATATACAAAACGATCTCACTTAGTCGTTTGGGGCACCTTGAAAACGACTTCACTGGGTCGTTTGGGGTTTTTTCAAACAAAAATTGTTTTGGTTTCCTCCAACACTTGAATTTTTTCCATTACGCTTCAATTCCACCAAAAAATCAGTTAAGTTTGTAACGTAAGGTGCGTGCCCAAATAAAATCCAATTTCACTCCAATCTCATCAAATCACAGTATTATAGTCACTATGTCGTTTAAACAGACACAACAAAATAATACAAAATAGTCTCTGCAACTAAATAAATAACAAAAAAAGTTACAGATCTCTTCATCCGATAGTCATTGTTTTGAAGAATCACCCACACCAAAATTATCAACATTACTTGTACTTGAATCAGTAGCCCAACATGATTTTTTTTCACTTCCCATATTCCAAACCGTAGTATTATCTTGTTCCGCAAAACTCGACGATGATAGTTTCTCCAAACGACACAAAATACTTTGTTTTACATCCATTAGACTCTTCTCCAATTTGTTCAACTCATCCAAAGAATCAAATTTCGAGACATTGATATTCTCTCCCACCAAAACCCATTGTCTAAATTCTTACCCACCTCTTGTTCATTATTTACACCACGCAAATCATCAAAAACTACTAAAGAATTTTGTGAAGTGTTTGATGAAGAAGAGTCGTGGTATCGTTTTTGAACGTCGTCAACCGAAGTGTTACTATAAGAATAGAGATTACTCGAAGATGAAAACACCAACATTGCAATGTCAGTCTTATATAGTGAACAGAGAGTACTTGCTTTCTTGAATAGCCCTTGTCTTCTTTTACAGAATGTCACTTGTCTTCTAGGCTTGTCCTCAATTCTCTCAATAGAAATCTTTTTCCTCACCATCTCTTTCTTATTAACTCAATCACCCGAGAGCTTTGTCTTGAGCTTGGAGAGGAAGATGAAGTTTTGGTGGAGAAGAAGATGAAATCAAAACTGGTTGTAGCCGGGTTTCTCTGTTTTTGTTGAAGTGTGGGGGTGTATTGGGCTATGGCTATTGGTCTTCTAGTTGGGCTTGGATTGGAGGCTGCCCAATCAAATTTGGTGGCTGCCCAATATAGGACTCCTATTTTTTAATCAATTAAAGAACCCAGATTGTTAAAGTTTTCATCGTGTTTAATGATCATAACTATCTCTTTTGAAAAAGATTATAATTCAAGCTTTTCCAGACTTTGTTGTTAAAGTTTTCATCGTGTTTAATGATCATAACTATCTCTTTTGAAAAAGATTATAATTCAAGCTTTTACCATACGATAACCGATTATGTTTAGAACCTGTCATCCTGTTTTGTTAAGCCTGATTCCGGCGATTATGGTGATAGTTTAATTGCTATCTAAGGGGGTGTATATTGCGTTTTGGTGGTGATTGGTGCGGGGATTGGCACTATTTCGGCCGCCGGTATTGATGTGATCTTAAAGTTTTGATCACATATTAAGGATGATTATAGGCCGGCCTAACGTACTGAATATTCCAGAGTGGGTGTGAGTTACCAAACTCTTTTATTGATCACAATTGGTATTTGACTATTTTCTGATTGTTTAAGTTGAGTTTCGGTATTAGGTTTGTTCGTACGCTTCTGAGTTCTGATGAGATGAAGATGATGTGACATCATCTCTCACTAGTCCAGCACTCCAGCTATCTAAGGGATCTAGCTGGGCCGTACGATGTGCACATGCAAATATCCCAACAAACGAATTCTGATGTATCTCTGTAACCGTTTCAACTTTGATGCCATCTATCTTCCTTCCATACTTCCATTGAGAGCTTGTGCCTGTTTGATGATGTCCTGTGCAATACACATATTAAAGGATAACCTTTTTGACCAATGACTATCCATAATTAATTTAAAGATACATGATAGTGAATTCAAATCAACCAAGATATAACTTGTATTTTGAGAGTTCCGTTCTATCAAAATCTTTTTTATTTTCCTACATTGCTTGTTAGAGTCACTATCGGTGAGTCACGATTGAGTTGTTGGAGACCTTTGAGCTGTGATCATGAACCTTTTTATCTTCCTTTATTATTATACGAGTATGCAAACCGTGCTACGCATCGGTGTTTTTTCAAATCTTTAAACCTGTCGCTCTAACATCTCTCTGATAGTATGATTTTTTGAATTCTAGTTATAATCTAAAAAATAATATAAAAACATTAGGAGGGGTTGAATATAATTTGAGTGACGTGAATGAGGTTTTCTAAATTATTTTAAATAATATAAAGCTAATTCTAATTTCAATAAAGTGAAAGAGTTTTTGGTAAATTGTTTAAAAAGGAGGGAGCTGATTAGAATAATTAAGGGAGGTGGTTCTAAAATCATAAAATAGAGAGATTACAAATACACAGTTCGGTTGAGAAATTTTTCTCATAAAGATCCGGCTATCATATAGTGTAGAGATTACGATCCTTAGACTTTAATAACTCAATTTCTTTTGGGCTTAAACTCTTGTTTTATTCCAGCCCACATAACTTTTCCTTTTGGGGCTTATTTCTTTCTCAAAGACCACCCCATGAACCTAATTTTCTAGACCAACATGACTAGGTTCTAACTAGTTGGACCGGGTCCAATTCGATCCATAATGCCCAGGATAGATCTAACCCATAACGACAGATCCACTAATGTAACATTTCATGTACCCATTTCATTTTAAGGCCTCTCCTTTAGCCCTTGGACTACTCGGGTAAGGATCCGACCCTTTATGACTTGCTGGTCTAATTTGACCCATAAGGACTGGTCCTGATTTTGGCCTATTAAAGTGGTCATTTATGTAGGCCCAATTTGTTTTTAGGCCCATTAACCTTCTTTTGGACACGCAACACTCATTTGAACTCCGTTTTGACGTATGAATAACCATTACAAAGTTTTTTTCGAGCCCTACGTATAGGGGCGGATCCAAGAATGTTAAGCTGGGGTTGTACTTAAGTTAAACTTAAAAAAAAATAAAAAAAAATAAAAAAATAAAAAAATAAAAAAAATTATAACAATGTCCCACCAAAAACTATAAAGGCATCATCTTCGCTTTCTTATTTCCGACAACACATCATACCAAAAAGTAATCATCTTCATTATACTATTCAAAATGAACAAAAACAAATGTCTTCACATAGACACATACTCACAATAGATCTTGATCGACAAGTATAACAAAAGACATCTAAAAGTTAAAATATGACACTAATGAAATCGTGACTTGTGAGGTTTCTTATCAAATTCATCTATTATTAACTCTATATCAACTTCGTTAGCAAACTCCCTTTTGATGTATATCACTATGCAATTCGCAAGAAACTCGTCATCCATCTTGTTACGGAGTCGTGTTTTGACAAGTTTCATAGCTGAAAAAGCTCGTTCAGCAGTCGCTGTGGAGATGGGAAGAGTCAAGACAAGCCGAATTAATCTATCAATCAAATAATAAATAGTTGACTTTCTTGTTCCAACTAAAGTTCAACATAACTCAGAAATGGTAGACAATTTCTGAAAACAAGGATGACGAGTCACATCAAGCTTATAATGTTGTAGTTGACTTCTCAAAATAAATATCTCATGCTTCGTGAAGTCTTCATAATAATATTTCTCGGTGAGCTTGCAAATATCATCAATATGAAAGTGCTTAAAAGCATCTTTCGAGTCCAAAGCCGAACTAAGAGAAAGAAGCTCCATTACCTCCTCAGATAATCTACTCTTCAACTCTACCAACTGGTAATCTATTACAACATTAAATATATCAACGTGGTAGTGGTGCTCAACTGTAATACAATAATTCTGCTGGCAAGAACGACGTGTACCCATCATATGGCGAGAGCTCATATTAGGAATATCAATGTCATGCTTCTTGCAAAAAGAAATCACATCCCTAAGGAAACTATCCCAACTTGTTTCTCTAAACTCTTGAAGAAGCTCCTTCGTACTTGAGACTAAACCTATGGCATTTAGAATGTCTTGAGACTTCACTTGTAAGGCTTTACATAGTACATTTGTGATTCCCATAATCTTATGCAATAAATGAAACATAAAGACAAATTCAAAGTCTCTCATAGCAACATAAGAACCTTTAGCTTCCCCACGCATGGTGTTACTAGACCCATTCTTCTTGATGAGTTCAAGAACCGTACAAATTGCATCATACATCTCCATCAAGCTACAAATGGATTCATAGTGAGAACTCCATCGAGTTTCTTCAGCTCGTTGCAATCTACAAACTTGATTAGCACCTCATCCACTATTAAGCTCACCAATTGCTAACAAGTTTTCAATTTCCACCTTTCGAGCTTTCTCTAACTCTTTCTTCCTCTTAGGCGGAACATGGAGATTAACAATGGATGCCAACTTTGAAAAGAATAACCAAACATCAAAAAACATTTTTAAAAGCTGCAACTAATACAAGTTGTATTTGATGCGCAAAATAATGCACATAATATGCATTAGGACACTCCTTAAGAAATAGTGCTTGTAATCCATTCCATTGACCACGCATATTACTAGCACTATCATAATCTTGGCCTCTCATATTTCCAATAAGCAAATTCTTACTAGCAAGAACTTTGGAAATCTATTTTTTCAAAGTTAATGCACAAGTGTCTTCAATACCAATAATAGCAAAAAACCTCTCCCTAACAAAACCATCACGATTAACAAATCTTATAATAATTGTCATTTGCTCTCTCCGTGAATTATCTTGTGCTTCATCCACAAGGATACAAAACTTTGCATCACCAACATCCTCATGTATTTTCTTTCTCACATTTTCGGCAAATATATGCAAAAGTGCCTTTTGAATACCATGTGAAGTATACATGGCATTTCCCGAACAATTACCTACTATTTCAGCAACTTTCTTGTTCAACAATTTTGAAAACTTAAACATTGCAAGGAAGCTTCCACAATTCTTTGATTTCTTTGACTCATTATGGCCTCTAAAAGGAAACCCTTGTAGTGCAAGTATCTGAATACATTGAACAACATTTCGAAGTAGGATTCGATTATTTATAATTGCTTCATTAGAAAATCTATTGATAACACTATCTATATGTCGAGAAGGATTCATTAGATTCTCATAATATAATGTTGCCGACTTATGTGGAGAACAAAGACCACCTTCATGTTTCAAAAAAAGACATTGTTTCCCACTATTAACTTTCTCCAATTTTGAAACCCATCAATGGTAAACACCAGATGCTTTAGAGGATTGGTTTCAAAGAGAAAACAATATAAACAATATGCTCTATTCTTGTGGAGTGAGTACTCTAGCCAAGGAAATAGTTTGTATCAATTAGCGTTAAACCGACGTCCTTGCTTTCCAAACATAGTCAATGGATAATCTTTTTCATTCTCATGAGCCGGTTGACAAGGTCCTATTATAAGATAAGCTACTCTGACTTCATCACGCTTAACAAGCAGGTATTCATATATAGCAATACATTTACCCGGATCACGTTCAAATATAGAAGTGACATCAACTTCCATAGGTGTAACTTCTTGAGCTTCGGAAGATTGTTCAACTCCGACTCTTTAGACTCAAGAAGAAGGTTCAACTCTTTCAATTTCAACAACTTGAACTTTGGTAGGACGTTGCTCATCCCCATCAAGTTTTGAATTATGAAGAATAGATGTTGAAGTTTCGCCACTTTCCAGTTTATCATCTTTTCGCTTATAGAATGATAAAAGAGTTAATGGTTTTTTGGGCGCTTGATGATGTGACATTGTAACCTAAGATATTAAATAATTATCAATATACAATAGATAGAGAAAATAATTATCATTAGGTGTTATTACATCATCCACACAATCTAAAATTTCTAATGCATAAAACAAAATCCAATTCAAACAAATAGTTATATTGGTGTCACTAAATCCCTAGACAAATAAACAAATTCATATAAACAATTTTAATAAATTGGTCTTAACTAAACTAATGTCTAATGCACAAATATTTTAACAACTAAACAAGTATCATAATAAGTTAATAAATTGAGAATAATTGAACTAAAAAATTTACCTTATGAGAATAATAAGAGTTTGCAAGAGTCGAAGAAGTGAAGAACCGAAGAAAAGAATAAGCAAATACTGAAATACTCCCAAGACTGAGATACTACCCGTCAGTGCTGTCACCCGAAAGGCCGAGAGTTTAGACTTTAGAAGTTTTGACTTCTAACTTCTGAGTTACCCGAGAGGCCGAGAGTTTCTCTCTGTTCATTATTTCTAAAGTTCTAACTTTCTAATGGGATGGGCTAAGTTTGTTGGGCTTAAATTTAAATTTTTATATAATCTTTATATTTTGCTAAGTTGGGGTTTGACTTATAAACTTGCGTGCATTATTTGTTTTATTACGTTCAAAGTATGCAATATGAGAGGATGAATATTTCTTTTGGTTTATTAATATTATTGATGTCTATTAATTTCTACTATAAAGCTTATTGCATAGTGAACTTTTGATCATGTACATTATGAAAGTACACACGTTATTCCGGTGCATGTTTAGTTTTCACTATGCTTATGTATGTTAATCAATGTCATTTAACGATTTTGTACTCACAAATTAGGCTGTATTGGTAGCTGCCATAGTGGCCCAATAGTAAGATATTGTGAATACTTCATCATATTATTGTTAGTGACATTGTATAATGTTATTTATGATGATTAAGGATCCATTTGAATTATAATAAAGTTAAAATAATTGATATAAAATTGATCATTTGGTAGCTAGTCACCATAGTGATCTAACATTGAGAAGTTGTAAATATCATTAATGTTACAATTCTAATTAATTTAGGGTGATAATGTGTACTAAAGAGTTAGATATGGAATTGACTACCCCTAGGCAGTAGACCTATTTAATATTGACATACTTAATGACTTAGCCCTAAATGTAAGTGAACTCTTTGTATGTTGTGATACATGCCCATAGGTGGTTTCATAATTATAATGTACGTTCATCATCATAATATTATGAAGTGAACACCTCATGTGTTGTAGTACTCACCCATAGGTGGTATTGCAATGACACTATTATGTACATCATTAGATTTTAATCTAAATTATAGTTATTTGTGTTAATAATCAAAGTTTTAATGTAGTGAGCATTATTTTGTTTATTAAAGTCCCAATTCATATACTATAAAGTTTTACTTGTCGAAACCTAAGGTGTCGAATATTCATATTACGTATAAGTTGGTGTTCACCACAGTAATTCCAACTTTGTCCATGAATATTGACTTAAAACATTCACTTTAGGTATAGTTTGGTATTCACCACAGTGAACCAACTATGTTCTTGAATGTTATAATAGTGACAATAATTGTTGTTTGTTTATTTGATTGTTTTGAGTTACCCACAGGTAGACCAAACATGTAAGGTTGAATAAATATTAAGGGGTAATATGCATTCTTTGGTTAAATAAGTATAGGATATCCATATATACCATACTTGTTTGATTATCAAATGAGGACTTTATTATTATGTATCTTAAAGTTAGAGTTGAACGTAGCTAAAGGACTATCATGTCTTCTTAGTTGTGGCATGAAGAATGTATAAATCTTTAGAGAAAAAGTTTATTGAAAGATTAGCATATGATGTGATTTATTTGAATCTAAATTTGTTAATTTCATATGTGTGCGGAGTGTATTATATAGAAAACAAACCAACACACAAGAAATGAAAGCTACAATAAGTATAGACATTTATATACATTTTGCCACTTTGTATTTTGTTGTGAGATATATACATCTCACATGAAGATGACAATTCACATTAAGATTATGTTCCTATCTTATATAATGAATCTCTACCAGTGTGAGTCGTTAAGATTTACATTATTGAGATTGTAAGCAACTAGACAGACAAGTGAAGACTGTCAAACCAAATTGAAGTGGTGAAAATTAAGATAAAAGTCAATGTCCTAGACTAATAATTGTTGGAGTTTTAGAAAAGCGTTAGTTGTATTTGTGATAAATACACAATACTTAGAACGCCACAATATAATGATATTGCTGAAAGGCATAATCGTACTTTATTGGACATGGTTAGGATTAGGTTAAGTTAGTCTAATTATCCTAGTTGTTAAGGATATTTAAAGTTATAAAGACTATTGTGTATAAACTGAACTTGCTTTCTAGTAAGATAGTTCCAGAGACTCTTCTGAGTAGTTATAGAATAAAAGGAAACCTAGTTCAAGTTACCTGCTTTTTTGGGGATACCAACAGAGTTTGAGCTCATAAACTATCCACATAAAATTAAAGTATATTAGATTTTAGAAAAGTTACCAATAACATTATTAGTTATCTTGAAATATCCAAAGGGTATATAGATTTAACTTACCTAACCAAGGTACAAGAATAGTAGAAATTGATAGCGTTGGATTCTTTGACAATGGTGAAATCAGTGGGAGTGACATATCATTATATGTGTCTATTAAAGAAAAACTGGGGCACAATCATGAAATGTAGAAAGTAAAGAAGTTTGAATGCAAGTCCCAATACTTGTAGCTTCTACAATAATTGTTGTTTCCTCATGATATTGATTTATTCAATATGAATGAACAATGATTGCATGATCAAACACTCCATAATGGGATTCTCATCAATGAAGTGTTCGTAAAAAAACCACAAGTAATGGTATTTGGAAAATCTTATATAATAAAGAGATCTACAATTCCAAATGACCTTGTGGCATATCTACAAGAATCTGGTTATGATATAGGGTCTATGAAGACTCGGTTTCATTTCTATTAGCCAAGATAAAAATTAATTATACTAATTATATTGACACCATAAAAGAAATTTCAAATCAATGGAACATAATGGAGTTAAGAATATTGTCACATTGCCTATAAGATACAAGAAAATCAGTTATAAATGTGTCTTGAAGATAGAATGTGACTATAAAGGCAATAATAAAAGACATAGCCAAACTTGTTCCAAAGATTCCATCGTCAAAGGTGTTAGCAATATAATGTGATACACTATATTGTGTCCTAGTAGGTATCACTTAGAATCATTATATAGCTTTAATGACTTATTACGATTTAGAGCTTCACTAAATGAATGTCAAAATCGCTTTTTCTATATGTAACTTCATGATGAAAAGAACACATAGTTTGTAAACTTAAGAGTCATATTATGGACTTAAATGAACTTCCCAATTCAATGATGATATTTTAAGTTGAACAATATCATTAGTCTATTCAGCTTTAACAAAAACAATATTGATTAATGTGTATACCTGAAGGTCAGTGGGAGCATATTTTTGGTCCTGTATGCTATGACGTTTTGCTAACTAGTAGTAATCTTGGTTTATTGCACAAAAATAGACAATTCTCTCTTAATGAACTTTGAAATGAAAGATATTGATGAGGCAACATGTGTGATTGAAATCAAAAAAATTCGAGATCAATAGCAATGATTGTTAACGTTGTCTCATAAAGCACATCTTAATAAAGTTCTAGAGATATTATCTATATTAAGTTTTTCAACTACTGATGCATTTTAAAGTAATTAGCTCACATTTATTATGATGAATCACTTACTCGTGATTGAATGTTCAAACTCAGATTATGTTGATTCACTTTTATAGTAAATTTGAGTTTTGTTACTATATTTATGAACGGGCAAGTTGTGGAATAATGTGAGGCAAATTATATTGCTACTTCCACTTATAAAGTTGAGTTCGTGGTTTGCTTTAAGGCCACAATTTACAATGTATAGCGTGCATTTATCTTAGAATTTGGAATTGTTAACTTTATTTATAAATTGTTGAGAACTTAAGTTGCACCTATTTCTCCAAAAATGACAAACCATTATTGAGGTGCTAAATTGGTGAACTTGGAGAGAACTTATGGAATGCAAAAATAATAAGTGTATATGGATTATAAAAGCACCAACTTATGAACTAGCATGTCCTTAACCATTTGGTTACTATCAAAGACGATTATGGATTATGTCGACAATACAAGTCTTTGATACAACCAATGACATTATGGTTATACATACGAATATATTGATGATTTATGCTTCTTCTATTAGGCACTTTAAGAGCTTAATTTTGTGTTTTTGCCAACTTTGTTTTATTAGTAGGAGTTTGTACATATTATGAATGAAACGAGTTATTACTGTTGGACATTTTAGGCAATTATACATTGACCTACACTTCTTACTTATGTGTTATGTTAAACAAGTTACTATTGATGTAGTACATGGAAGGAATGGTGTCGCACACATGCATAAATGGCACACGACCTCTGTGACTCGCATTAGTAGATTGTTGGGTTTTTTAGACTTTGGTCCTAACAATAGTTGGTTTATTAGGGTTTGATCCGAAAAAGCTTTAATATTAGGGTTTAGTCCTAGTTTTGGTTGTTGACTGTTAGTCAACTGAGTTGACTATGGTCAATCTGCTTGTATTTTTGAAATAGCAATAATACCCCTCGCGTGCAACATCACGTGAATAAAAATTTGTATCCAACTTGAAAAAATTTGTATCCAGTGAAAACTGCTGAGGCCATTGAAAAGATTCTGACCAACAGCAAGGGAATCACTCAAGCTTCTTTCATAACTCCTTCTGTAAGAGCGGATTCAATAGCAGGGGATTCTACAGAAAGGGACAGCATTCAAAGAAAAAAAACCATGCGGGGATCCGTTAAATAAAATGGAAATACGGGCTTATATGCTTACTAAATCGACCTTGCTGCTATGGATTCTAGGGCTTTGATGTCCTCAGTTAAGGGATCCCATCGGTGTAGCTGTTTGTTTGCGTTTTTGTGCAATTTAAAGGGATAGAGCATCCCGATGGCACGAAAAGCAACTAATGAAGCTGAGAATCCTTCTCTTTGGAGTTAATAGGTGCTTGGTAAGCGGCAAAGAACAACCTTACGGGATCAAGGGGACTCAAAGACATAGAACGGGGTGCGGATCGAAATGAAGTTTCTTCTTCGTTACGTTCGTGGTTTTACACCCGTGACCGAGAGTTTGCTTAATAGCTCTTTTACATCATAGCTCTTTCAAATTCTCTCGAATCCCCAGTTCCTTGCTAAAGGGACTACCATTGATGATCTCTTAAGCTCTCGATAGAGTTCTCATTGGAGGCGAAGACCCGGTGGTCGGAAGGCTATTCAAGTCCCGAAAAGTGTTTATGCCCATTGGGTGCCTGAAGACTGAATCATAACCACCAACCTCTGGTTTGCTGAACTTTCAAAGCTTGCCGCCAATGCCTTCTTGGCTCAGAGGATCTCATCTGTGAATGTCATGTCAGCTCTTTGCTTTGAACTCGGTGAACTCGGTCTCACATTCAAATAAAAACCCAACAATATAATGGTGATGAGATTGGTGATGAACCTAACCAATCATAAAATTGGATCGGTGATGAGAGAACTCGACTGGTTGGGTTTTGAGTTTTGAGTTTTGAGTGCTAAAGTGTGGGTTCTGACGAAGAAGATGAGGGTCAGACTCCAATGACATTATCGAGATACGTGAAATCAAAAAATCTAACGGTCACATGATTTAGATTGTAATATCCAATCATATACTGACATGTGTCCAACAAATTATACAACCAGTGATCATGTGACATTGCACTGAAGGGTATTATGGTCATATCAAAATAATTAGCAGATTGACCACAGTTAACTGTGTTGACTGACAGTCAAGAACCAAAACTAGGACTAAATCCTAATATTCAAGCTTTTCTAGACCAAACCCTAATAAACCCACTATTGTTAGGACTAAAGTCTAAATACCCCTAGATTGTTTGATAATAACATTATGATGGCCAAATTAATGAGAAAATTGGATTGGATACATTTTCGAAAAATCGCTTATGCATGTCAGTTATTTTAAATTAAACCCATGATGAGACATTTTACAAAACTATTATAAATTATATATTTTGATAACATTTGTCATGTGGACCAAGTGGGAGACTGTTGGATTTTATTGAATTCCTAAAGATGTCCCACATAATGGACACATGTCATGTATAATTAATGGTTTACAAAACATGGGCTTATATGATGAAGTATCCGAATCCATTTTAATATTATGGCAATTAGAAGTTGTTTCCAATTATAGTCTAATTTTTATGGGAAATTAGAATCATTGCCCAATTAAAGAAACTGTCCTCTCCCCCATTTTCTCTATATATACACATACCTCATAGTTGTGTATTAAGTAAAAAAAAAAATACATTAGGGTTAGAGAAAAGGCATAGGGTGAGAAACAAGTTCTCTTTCGTCATTATTCACGTTTTATTCATTATAACTATGGATTAAGGTATGTTTGTTTACGTTTAATTATTGATTTATGATTATTATGATGTTAGTGAGTTCATCCAATTCAAGATCTTTAGTTTAAGGTTAAGAATAGGTTTACAGAAAATAGTTCCTTTATGTCTGTAGAGGTTTGGTGGTTACTGGACAACGACCTGATGATTTGTGTGATAGTGAATGGTTGCACTCTTCTAGGGATAAAAGTTGCCTACGTATCAAGTTTCTTGGGTCAACTTGAATCAATTCTTATGTAGTTCATCTCTCTCTATTTATAGATGTTTGAGCTGACTTTCCTTATTTGCTCCAGGCTGTTATGAAGTGTGGATCCACCTTATGTGCTATCTTGATGATTCATCATTACTCTGATGTTACAAAGTAAATGACTCCTTGATTGTTGAGTTGACTGAGCTCTAGGATTGCGCTAGATGATTTGCTTCCATATATGGCTTTAACTAATGTTGGGGACGACCTGGGTTCGGGTCGTTGGTACATTCTGATAGAGTGGTATGAGCTGATGGAGAATGACCTGGTATATGGACACGTGTACTGTAGTGCAGAACGGAGGGTACTTACACAGCCCCCTTTATTTGATCCGTTCTTTGGACAGCTGTGATGTAGAAAGGAAGGGTAAAATAAAGTTTTTGAAAACACGTGTCGGACAGCTGGTAGGTTTAATTGGCTTTTGAAAAATGTGAGGGAACTGTTAGGCTGGATTCGTGGGCCCGAAATCACGGCGATTTGTAGGTGAGTAATGATTGTGTTATGTGGAAACATGAAACATTTTGTATTCTCTTGAGGTTTTGGCAGCTGAGGGGTTTTGACGTGTTAAGGTGTTTCACTTCCTCATTTCTTCAATCTAGGAAAAAGCAGAGCGAAAGAAAGAAATAAAGAAAAAACAAACTTTTCCAATCTTTGGTATTAGGTGCGTCTTTTGATCTTGCAAAATTTGATCTTTTGTTTATTTTGAACTCGTAATGTCTGCTACCAGTGATAGTTTAAGTGGAGAAGTTGAGGTTGATCAGTAGAGAGAGAGAACTTTGAGTGGAGATGATGTTGAAGTTAGGGTTCGTAATGGAGATGGCGCTTCATCGTTTTCTTCAGTGGAGACGAGGGCTGAGGAGGTGGGGCCTAGGTCGCTTTATGCTGATATGAGGGAGGAGTTCGGTTGGGTGAATGCCAACCTGGCCATATACGACCTAGGTGGAGAGGGGAGGTTGTATAACGATGACTATGTCCCTCCCGATGGAGGAGTGGTGGTTTGTTATGGGCAGTTGAAGGCTGGGATGAGGTTGCCGCTTTCCCGTTTTACTGTTGAGGTTTTGAACTATTGTGGAAAAGCCCCATGTCAGTTCGTTGGGAATAGTTGGAGGGTTTTCCGTGTGTTGGATTTGTTGAATGAGCGGGGTTATAATATCTGCTTAGGAGATATGTTGGAGCATTTCTCTGTGAAGAGATCGATTGCACTAAATTTTAGTTTGCAAGTCGTAAGGGGTAAGTCGTCTTTAATTGTGGGGGTGAGTCAGGAGGATTGGGTGGCGTAGGCCTTTGTTGGTTGTGGGTAATTACACCCCCCCCCCCGGGTGTGAGCTGAGTATCCACTTTGTAAAGTGGGCTGTTAGGTAGTTATTTTGTAGGTCGTATGCAAGTATTGTACTTGATATGTTGTGCGTTATGATGTTTTTGTTTTCTTTTATGCAAAGGTTTCCATTCGAGGTCGTCCTGAACTTGACGTTGTAAAGAAGTTTGCTTGTTTGAGTTGGGAGGAGAAGCGAGCTATCTTGGGAGAGGTTTCTCACTACTTTAAGAAGTGTGGAGAAGAGAAGATCAACTGAAAGAAGGTGGAGCAAAAGAAGAAGGCTCATAAGCTCATTTTTGACATCTCTGATTCTAGCTCAGATGGTGAGATGGAGAGGGAGAGCCAAAGGAAGGCACCTATTTCTTGAGTGAGAATGGCTGGAGGGGCTGTTGATAGCCATTCTGCTTTAGTGAGGACGTCTAGAGAAGCTGCAGAAAATTGTTCTGCATCCAAACGCTCCGAGGTGGGTGATGTTGAACGTTCTGCATCCAAACGCTCTAAAGTGGGTGATGTTGAACGTTCTGCATCCAAACGCTCTGAGGTGGGTGATGGTGAACGTTCTGGTCATGGTGGTGGGAGTGCTGTTGGTAGTGGTGATGCTCCCACTCAGTTCTGGGGGCCTAATTTGAAAAGGCGCTTTGAAGTGGTTGAGACGGAGGGGTCGAAGAAGACCCGAGCTGAGTCTGAGGAATGATCTAGTACTAGTGGAGGTCACTCTTCTACAGGTCGGGCTCCATTGAAGAGGATGGATCTAAAGGAATTTGTTGTTGATGTGGGGGTCGTTGATACCCTGGGCAAGAAGAAGGCTAGTGAGAATGAGCCAGTTGCCTAGAAGTTGAAGGGATTGGGGAGTATGGCTCCACGTGGCAAGAGTGCTAATTACGTTCTGGATAGGCCTGTCATCTATGAGGACCCAGCGAGTGGGTTGAGTAAGTTTGTGAAGAATGGGGACTGCAGTTTCAAGAACTATTTAATTGCTGGAGGGTTGTTGGAGAGCGTTGCCCTGGATGGAGATAGGCATCAATTGGAGACTGGGGAGGACTTGGGGATGGACATTAAATATATGGATCGCTCCCTATGCTTTGTAAGTGCCTTTCCGACATGGGTATTGTCTTATTTTCCACTTTTACTGCTTTGTGATTTACTTTGTTTGTTGTCAGGTCCTGGCTATGTATAGGAAGTTGAAAAAGATGGCTCTTATCTCTGACCTATACAAGAAGGAATTGGATGCTGCCAAGGAGGCTTATGACAAGCTTCTTACTGTTCAAGAGGTGGAGCAAGCTTAAATGTCTAGGTTGAGGTCGCAGGTCGGAGATCTTGCTGGGAAGGTGGTGTTGTTGCAACTGTCTCTTGATGCTTCAAAGGTGGAGAGGCAAAACTGGATTGGTGAGTGCAGGAATGCGCAGGTCATTGCTAAAAGGGCTCATAAGGAATATAACAACTTGATCGACTTGGTAGAAAGCGGTGATACTTACGTTCTGGTGAACGACCTATTGGAGCTAGAACGTAGGTATTAAATCCTGAAAAGGTCGGTTGAAAGTGGGGCTACAATAGTAGTTGTGGAAAGTACTATTGCAGATGCTAGTAGATGACCTGATCTACCATCCGACTTTGCTATTGCTCCAGCCATTCAGCCAACTGAGGAGGTCTCCACAGAAGTTATGAATGTGAGTGGTGATTCAGCTGGGGGCCCTGTTGGTGAAGAGGGTGGCCCACTGGAGCCTTTGAATGTGGAGAATCTTCCCCGTGTCCTCTGAATGTGCCTTTTCTCTCTTTGCTATTGATGTGTTTGAATGATGATGAACTATGTTTTTTTCACTTGTTTTGGTTGATACTGATAACTGATACTGATAACTTTGATTTTTTGATGATGTGGGTGCTAAGGTCATTTTCTGAGGATAACTTGGGGGCCTCTAGTATCCAACCAAATTTTGTAAGTAGTAAAGCATTTAAATTACTTACTTTTTTTGCCTTGATGTTGTCTTTGAATTTTCTGTGGATGTGATTGCTTTTATTGTTTTTTGATTCGTTGTATGACGACCTGTACTGCATAGTGGTAGTCCTGATGACTTGTTGTACTATGGTAGATCGTCTAATGTCCTACACGACCTGGTTAGATGATCGTAGCTTTCACCTAGGTCGCCTTTTGTGCGTTTGATTGGGTCATTCCTTTTGGGGGACTCCGATTGTCTGATAACTAGCCTTTGATTGGTAGTTACAGTTGAGCCAAGCTTAACCCTATTCAAAGGCCTTAAGTTGACTGTGGGTCCTTTTGGGGGTCCCATATGTTTGGATTTGACTGATAATTACGTGGAATTTACAGTTGAATCACGCTGGTGTTAAATTGATTTAGGATCCTTTTGGGGGACCTTTGGTTGGATTGATTGATAATGTACCGCTGCGTGGTAATTGTAGTTGAGTCGTTCTTGACTCCGTCTTTGATGTATGACCTTACATTGTGATGCCCTAGGTCGGGTTACGCAGTGCGAGATACCTGGTACTTTATGTAATGCAAAAGATGACCTTTGTACTCGAAATGTTGATGAAATTTTATTCATATTAACTGATACATCTGGAAAAAAAACTTATTGATAAAAACGCTTGAGGAATGTTGTGTTCCAAGGTCGGGGAAGCACATCACCGAGCTGAGTTTTGATCCAGTATGTTCCATTTCCAACGACTTTGTCAACGATGTAAGGGCCTTCCCATGTTAGGTCAAGCTTGGCTGAAGCTAGGGTCTTTTTGAGGACTAGGTCACCAGCTTGGAAAGATCTTGGGACGACCTTCTTGTTGTAAGATCGTTGGATTGTTTGGTGGTATTGAGCTAGGGATATTGCAGCTGTTTCCCTTTGCTCTTGTTTCGACCCCCCTATTTACGTAGCAAACGTCCATTAGTAGGGGTCTCTATTTTATTCATTTAATCAACAGGGCTAAAGCCCAATTCGCAATATCATGGATCAATGTACAGGCCCATTAACTCATATGTCTAAGACTGAACCTTAGCCACATAGCTTGCCACTAATGTACATTGATTTATGTCCATATTCATTTCTTATCAAAGAGATAATTATCAGTTGAGAGTTATATTCTATCACAATTACTCAAGCAACAAGATTACTTGAGCTACAAGGACTCTCTACTCTACCTATATAAATACCACATTATTTTTCATAAGGAACTACGTTGAAACTTGATCCCTAGAGAATAGATCTTGGGTACGTAGGCAGCCATTATTTGGTTCAGTTTCATCTCCCCCAACATCAAATTCCTCTGTTTCTTAGTGCATTTTTTACCATTGCTCTCGTTGTGTTGAAGCAGTTTACTGCCGAAACATAATTGGCGCCGTCTGTGGGGAATTTAGAATTCATTATCACGTGAAACAATCAAGATGGTAAGCACAAGAAGCAGACCAAATAGTCGACATATTCCTCCTGCTAATAATACTCGCAACCCTCGAAATTCAAATCGGCCAATGCAAGAACCATTGAACAATCAAGTTGATCCTAGTGGTAGGATCAATTCTCAACATCCGACTGTAGCAGCGCAACCGCCACCACCTCCGCCATCGCAAAAGGCCGTACAACCGCCGGCACTAACCCTAACAGCCTTGCAACAAGAAAATCGACAAGTCAGTAATCCTCCCTGCGGTCCGCCGTCTGTCTATGTCGATCCTTCAGTCGACATAGATATGGACGTGGACACTACTCTCACACCAACTAAAAGAAAAGGTGATAGTAATAGCCAATTCACCCCTAATACGGTTGAGCGTGAGTTACGACGAGTCAAAAATTTAAATAGGAACTTGAGAAGGAAGTTGGCAAAGAGGCAAAGGCCGGTGGACGATGCTGCAAATTCAACAACATCAAGGCGACCACGAAGGGACGCAGGCCATTCCAGTGTATGGGACCGTCTTGATGATCCACTTCATCGTCCTTAACAATGTGTTATTTCTCAAGCACAATTAACCAGTGCGTGCTCTAAAAGTAATGACCCTATTACCCGTACTTATGGGGAGAATCGGATTGGCAGGGATAACTACTACCCTAGACATGTCCGATCTCAAAGAGAAGATTTACCTCTGAGAAGCAATTCCAGGGAAGACTGCCGTCCGAGATATGTTCGACATGATCGCTGGGCGGGCATCCCGCATAAAAGCAACCAAACATGGAGAAGCGGTATAATTATACCAACCACCCACCAAGGGTGACTACCGCCTAGACAGTCGGGTTACGAGGATAGACAAAGACAATCACCGGTCGAGCCGATCGTATGCATCCCGCCAAAGATCTCTAACTCCAATAAGAGATAATGGAAGGTATCCTTCTCCACATGGGCACGACTGGGGGCGTCCAGTTGTTCGAGCCAATACTTTAACTCTAACAGAACAACAGTTGAAAGAGTTGATTGCAAAAGAACTTAACGATAGAGAGTCAAGGGATGTAAGAATGAAAAACTTGACAGTCAATGATGGCGTACTTGATAAGTTTTCGCTCGACATTCAAGAAGCTTACCACCATCCCGACTTCAAACAACCTGATTTTGAACTTTATGATAAGTTGGAAGGAGATCCTGGCTTGCATGTTCTATCGTTCAAAAATAAGTTGGTGTTATGGGGTGGAGATGATCCGCTCATATGTAAGCTCTTTCCATCAACTCTAAAGGGAGAAAGATTACGCTGGTTTAGTGAGTTGCCTTCAAGATCAATTCACCAATTCAATGAACTAGAAAATTAGTTTCTTAATCGTTTTCGCCACAATTGCAAGACGCCAAAGGATGTCGACTCACTTTTGAACATCAAGCAACAACGTGACAAAAGTTACGTGATTCGTTACTATGTTCCTGGCCGCGAACACCGCGCCGCCGCTACCGCAAACGGTGGTACAAATGCCTCCGAAAGAAGCGCCACGGAAGAAAGTATAAGGAAAACCTTCATCCCGCACTGGATGACCTAACAGGAAGGGCTTACCTCTAAATTTGAGGAAAATCGCCATCCTAGATAGGTCCGACCCGGTGGGAAAAGAAGGCGCCGCGAAGAAAGTATAAAGAAAACCTTCATTCCAGACCGGACCGACCGGACAGGAAGGCCGACCTCATAAATTTGAGGAAAATCACCATCCTAGATAATGTCCGACCGCATTGAAGGAAGGTGTTACGTATAACTAGAGGGAAGACCACAATCCCAGACAAACTACCGACCTAGATAGGTTGGTTACACGCAAAGAAAAAGGACAATCTCCAGTCGGACCGAACGTGTGTACCGCTTAAAAATCTCTAACTCTTGTAAGAGGTAATGGCAGTGTCATTTTCCACATAAGCTCGACCGGGGGCGTCTGTCTGCTGTTTAAATCTTTTGGATAAAATGGATTTCACCCCACTTAGCACGAAGTCCCTTTGATGTAACTTCCCACTCATCATAAAGGTCATCTGAACCTTAACGGAGCTTGTCCGATTCATCCGTATCCGTTGCCACGAATTTTCGAACTGGTGAACGCCACTTCGGGCTTCCAACGCCTATCTTTCATGGATGCTTCTTCAGGGTACTACCAGATATCTTTGAATGTGGATGACCAAGAGTTCACCGCCTTCATCACCGACCAAGGCATTTTTTGCTACACTACCAAAAGCTACCAATACAATTTTTTCCGATCGGCTGGGAAAAATAATGAAGGCTTATATTGATGATATAGTCGTTAAATCGAAACATACTGGTGATCATCTTTCTGTTCTTCAACTTGTTTTTGATAGGTTTAACAAGTATAACATGAAACTCAATCCGGCCAAATATTCTTTTGGCCTCTCTTCTGGAAAATTTCTGGGATTCCTCATGACTCGTAGAGGTATTGAGGCTAATCCCGATCGATACTGTACCGTTATTGATATGCCATCACCAAAAAAAGAAGAAGAAGGAAATTCAACGACTTACTGGTCGGCTTGCCGCTCTTCATAGATTTATTTCTAAATATTCCGATTGTTGTCATCCCTTCTTCCAGACTTTAAAGGGGGCGACAACTTGGAACGTTGATTGTGAGATGGCATTGCAACAACTAGATCGAGAAATACTTGGTCAGTCCTTCTATATTGACAAGTCCTTCAACGGGTCAACCTAGTGGCATATACCTGGCAGCTGCAACTCAAGCTGTTAGTGCTGTTCTTTTCATTGATGATGGTAGACCCGTCTTTTTTATCAGTAAGACTTTAACCGGAGCTGAGTCTCGTTATTCAAAGATGGAATAAATTGCACTTGCATTTGTTCGTGTCGCTCGCCGATTGAAACCATACTTCCAGGGGAGGTTGGTCATAATTATACTGAAAATCCCTTACGCAAGATCTTTCATGATGCACAGGAATCAAGTTGATTAGCCGAATGGGAAAGTTATCTTAGTGCATATAGCATTGTCTTTGACAAATCCATACTCATGAAAAAGGACATGCTCGCGGCTTTTTGATAGTTGATTTTCCGATTAATGATTCTCCTATTGATGATTTCTTACGTCAAGAAGAATCTATGGAAGACATTCTGTGGCTAATAACTGGGGGCGACGAAGACCAACATGGAAACGCAATTCCTAATCCCATTGACTTATGGATTGTTTACTGAGATGGCTCCCATAGTAATCTGGGTTTGGAATTTGATGCATTTTTTTGTTAAACCCGGCGGAGAAAAGATTGGGAAATCTGTGTGACTTAGTTTCGCCACTTCAAATAACGAATCCTAGTATGAGGCTGCCATTTGTGCCTTGAGAACAGCTTTTGACATCAGGGCCGAAGCTCCAGCTTATACACGGATTCTCGCCTTGTTGCCAATCAGTTTGGTGGGTCTTTTGAAGCAAGAGATGAGCGTATGGCGGCTTATCTTAGTTTGATACGTAGTCTTGCTCGACAATTTGATAGCATCTCTATCACTTAAAGACCCCGAAATGACATGCGTCATGCAGATTCATTGGCTTATCTCTCCGCCGCCGTTAGAAGCAAAGGGTCAAGACACATCACTTTTGCAGTCATCTTTTTTATTCGCCGGTTTTAAGTTTAAACGCTTTTACGCTTTAGTTCATTACTATCATTACAAAAAAATCTGACGAAGTTACCACATTTAGCTTCGTCAGTTTACGTTTGAACGTTTTTTACGCTCGCTTAGTTCATTACTATCATTACGAAAAAATCTAACGAAGTTACCACATTTAGCTTTGTCAGTTTACGTTTGAACGTTTTTTACGCTCGCTTAATCATTACTATCGCTACGACAAAATCTGACGAAGTTACTACTTTTAACTTCGCCAGTCTAAGTTTGAACGCTTTTAATCATTACTATCGCTACGACAAAATCCGGACGGTTACTACTTTTAACCGCGCGATCTAAGTTTGAACGCTTTTACGCCGCTTAGTTCGTTAATATTGTTCGATAAAATCGGACGAGGTTACCACGCTTAGCTTTGTCGACCTAAGTTTGAACGCTTTTATGCTCGCTTAGCCTAATTTTGCAAAGTTAAGTATGCATTGGGGCGTTTTTCTCTCGATGGGGCATCTCGTTCTATTTCATTTCAACTATATAAATCAACAACATTGTCGGTTTTTCCACGTGTATGTTATCTATCACAACAATAACATTCAATAGCAAACGATACTTTATTTTTATTTATTTTTCATCAAAAGAAGTTTTAGCTCTATGGTATTACATTCACACAATTACCTAATCAATTGTCTCAGTCAATTATCTTACGGTCGCTCAATTAAATCTTCATTTTCTTCTTCGAAATCTGCATTCGCTTCGCTTAGCACTTTCGGTTAATTATCTTCCGCATTCATTATTTTTCTAAGGCATTGCATACTCTTTCTTCAACAACGAAACTTTCCGTCGGCTTCTAAGGCATTGGGCCGATATTTCTGAGAGACATTTTTCATCAATTTTTCTGAGCGAAAATTTTCTCCGACTTCTTTATTTCTTCTACGGCATTGCGGCGCGATCACCCGAGCAAAACCTTTCTTCATCTTCCTTATTTTTCTAAGGCCTTGTCCGATCTTTCCGAAAGTACAACTTTCCGAAGTTAAACTTTCCGACAAACTTCATTATTTAATTTCTTCTACTGACATTACTTGACATCTTTCTTGCAAACTTTTCTCCGTCGACTCTTTTGTAACTATATTTTGCTCGTAATTCCGCCATTTCAACCTGCGACAAAAATACAAATTTTTTCGTCAGTCTTTCAGACTTAACCAAAATTTTACGACAACTTATAAAAAAATACTAACATACCTGTTTCATGCTGTCAATAATCATTGGCACCGCTTAAAGTATTTTTCGAGTTCATCCACGGTGAACGACACTTTTTCTTTAGCCATTGGTTTTCGAATAGTCACCCCGACATTCTCTATCATTCTTTCCTTTACAATCCAGTTCTTTTATTTTCCGCTTTCGGTTAACTATTTTCCGTAGTCATTCTTTTTCTAAGGCATTGTGCCGCTTTTTCTCAACGAAACTTTTGTCAGCTTCTTTAATTCTTCTACGACATTAATTGACGTCTTTCTGTGCTAAACTTTTCTCCATCGACTCTTTATGAATATAATTTGCTCATAATACCGCCGTTTCTCCGTGCGGCGAGAATTCGCATTACGTCACATTTTTTCGCGAAAACTTTCTCCAGCTTCATTATTTTTTCTAAGGCATTGTGCCGATCTTTCTACGGAAAATTTTCCGAGCGAAAATTTTCGTCAGCGTCATTATTTTTTCTATGGCATTGTGCCGATCTTTCTCCGAAAAATTTTCCGAGTGAAAATTTCTGTCAGCATCATTATTTTTTCGAAGGCATTCTGCCGATCTTTCTACGAGAAATTTACCAAGTGAAATTTTTTGACAGCTTCATTATTTTTTTAAGGCATTAAGCCGAACTTTCTGAGCGGATTGAAAATTATCACCTTATTTATTTTTTATAAGGCATTGAGATCATGCGGAGCGAAACTTTTCGTCGCGGTATTTTCGGAAATATTCTTTCTCCCGTCGTACCACTGTTTCTACCTGCGACGACAAGAATAAATTTTTCGTCAGTCTTTCAGACTTAACCAAAATTTTACGACAACTTATAAAAAAAATACTAACATATCTGTTTTTTACGGCAATCGCTCTGTCATATTCTTTCCAGTTGTCTCCGTTTTCTTCGCCTTTCTTCGGCCGGACCAATTTTAGTTTTGATCAAAACGCAACAATTTGAGCTTAATATCCTGAGCTAGATTATGCCGGTCAATCTTTAGTTGCCTATCCAATTCTCGTAGTAGAGAGAAATTCCAGTAGACTTAATTGCCAATCCTTTATTCTCATTTTCCCCCTCATTGTCCTTCTCTGCGTTACCATGCAGTTGTGAATACTGAGAGTGACTACCAGCATTTGCAACATTCCAATCACTGAGAGTGACTACCAGCATTTGCAACATTCCAATCACTGCATTCTCCAATTGAAAAGAGATCCTTGGAAATTTTTGCAAATAGGGACTCCACATTGCAAGAACGGTTTTGTGGGGAAGGTCCCACCATAAGTGAATCTCTTGGATCCATGAAGTTGTGCTCTACACATTTATCACCCATCTCATTATTTTTTATCTTTACAGACCCTGCATGCATGTGATGACTCTCCTTTTCAACATGAGGTAACATTCCAATATCCCCTTCACCCAAAATTGATGCTTTAGTCTCAGGTATATCCAAGACTTGATTATTCTGATGATTACATGGACTCGCCTTCACATCGCAATTTGTCAGCCTAGAAGAAACTTCTGAGTACTGCGCATTTGACTCTCCAGTGGTTCCATTCATACACAATTTTCCTGGGTCATCACGTGCATAATCACTCAGAAGGATAAGATTTCCATTTCCTGATGATAAAGATTTCTTTGTTTGTGGTTGATGTGCAACTGAGATGTTCAAAGTTTTGTCTCTATCCAGAGCTTGAGTTTGAGTACAATTTCCTCTTGGGATCTCAGTGTATGACATGTCTTCCCGAGAGAGCCGGTAGACTGGTGCGGTAAAAAAATTGGAGGACAAACTGGGCAGCGTTGCACCAATCCCTGATTATTCTCTGCTACCTCTTTCTTGAATGAAGATCCATCTGGTACACAAGACTGACTCCAACCTTTAGAACCCAAAAAAACAGTAGGTGGCTTCTCACTTGACTGAGAAAAGATATCTACTCTACTATTAGTCAAACTATTCAAGATTGATGGTGTGGGTTCTGCCGGTTTCTGTTCATTCAAGGACGCGGCCTGAGGTGGCTTAATTTTCTCGAATCCAGGAGGATACAAAGCATTGCTGGGGGATTTTCCCTCAAATCCAGGAGGACACGAATCATCCTGAAAAACCAAGCTCTTTTTGTTTTGTTCCTTCATACAATCTAATCCAACTTCATCCCTACTAAAATTAGGAAACCGTATTTAAAGTTCTACACTATTTAACTCGTGAGATTTACTTTCAATTATTATCTAATCCAACTTCATCCCTACTCTCAATTCTTATCTTCTCCACATTCTTATCTCATCCAACCGCTTTGTGTCCAATTCGTATTTAACTTCCTTTTATTACTATTATTACTAAACTGCCCTACGTTTAATTTTCAACGGTATACTCCAAGTATCGCTATTCCGTTGGCACGCATCGTCGAATTTAAATTTTGTATTATCACGTGGCACGTTCGGTACAGTTTTCACCAATCAATTTCTTTTGCAATTTTATTTATGTGCATCTTTTATTTTTTCTGTACATTTTCGGCCATCTTTTATTTAACTACGTCATTGCGTCCCGTCTACATTAATTTGACATTATTTCGTTTACGATAATTCACGAATTTTTTCCGAGTGTCCATTTTCCTATCGTTTACGTTCACACGAAACATTGTTATCATTCCGCTTACTTTTTTCTTCTTCCATGTTTTCCTTGAATTTTTCTTCTCTTCTTTGCCATGTGAACTTTGTTCGCATGACAAAGAGGGGGCGGTGTTTCAACCCCCACCTACGTGGCAAACGTCTATTAGTAGGGGTCTCTATTTTATTCATTTAATCAACAGGGCTAAAGCCCAATTCGCAATATCATGGATCAATGTATAGGCCCATTAACTCATATGTCTAAGACTGAACCTTAGCCACATGGCTTGCCACTAATGTACATTGATTTATGTCCAGATTCATTTCTTATCAAAGAGATAATTATCAGTTGAGAGTTATATTCTATCACAATTACTCAAGCAACAAGATTACTTGAGCTACAAGGACTCTCTACTCTACCTATATAAATACCACATTATTTTTCACAAGGAACTACGTTGAAACTTGATCCCTAGAGAATAGATCTTGGGTACGTAGGCAGCCATTATTTGGTTCAGTTTCATCTCCCCCAACATCAAATTCCTCTGTTTCTTAGTGCATTTTTTACCATTGCTCTCGTTGTGTTGAAGCAGTTTACTGTCGAAACAGCTCTTCTAGGAGATCGATTTCTTTTGCCAAGATGGTGTCATTATCTCCTGATTCAACGATGTCAGAACGTGTGGTTGTGATTGTGAGTTCTGATGGTATGACTGCCTCTGTTCCGAAGCAAAGTGTGAAAGGAGATTCATTGGTACTGGCTCTGGTTGTTGCTCTGTAAGCCCATAGAATGTTTTCTAGTTGCTCCGGCCATTAGCTTTTCTTGCTCTCCAACTTCTTTTGGAGATTTTCCTTGATTGCTTTGTTGGTAGCCTCTGCTTGACCATTGCTTTGTGCATATCTAAGTGTAGAAAATGCTTGAATGATACGCCATTTTTGCATAAATGCCTTTACTTGTGAGCCAGCAAATTGAGTTTCGTTGTCCATGACAAAGGTGTGGCGGAGACCAAATCTTGTGATGATATTGGTCCATATGAAGTTGATGACGTGGACCTCTTTGACTTGGACTAGTAGGATTGTTTCTACCCATTTGGTGAAGTAATCTATGGCTGCTAGGACGTATTTGAGTCCTATTTTCTTTTACGGGATGAATGGTCCCATGATGTCTAGCACCCACATATGAAAGGGTCATGGGCTGGCTATGTTGATTAGCTCTCGTGCTGGACTCAGATGGTTGTGTCAAAATGTTTGAGTTTGGTGGCATTTGAGAACATATATTTTTGCCTCGATGTGCATGCCTAGCCAATAATACCCTTGGGTGATTACTTTGTGAGCCAAAGATCTTGCTTCTGCATGGTTGCCACATTCACCTTTGTGAATTTCTTCAAAGATGAGTTGACCTTCGCGAGGAGTTATGAACCTTAGGTGAGGTCCTCCTGCGGATTTGCGAAACAATTATTCGTTGATTATGGTGTATCTAGGAGCTCAGAATTTTATGACACAAGCGTTCTTTGCTTCTGATGGGAGCTCACTATGTAGGATAAATTACAGAAATGGGCCCATCCATGATTGAGTGATCTCTTCTTCGGATGAGGGCTGAAAATCTATGAGGCTGTTGACACTTTCTTGCTGGTATGTAGGCCTCTCTAGGATGTCAATGTAAACTGTGGTTGGACATGTCTTTTGGGTCTTTGAAGCTAGGAAAGCTAGGTTGTCTGCATGTTTGTTGTCCTCTCGAGGAATGTGTTCCAATGAGAATGTTTTGAACGAGCTGATGATATTATTGACGACCTAGGCGTATTTGGCCAGTTTTGCTCCATTTGTTACATACTCTTTAGTGAGCTGCTTGACGATTAGCTGTGAGTCATTGTGAGCTTTGATCTTCTGGACTTATAGCTACTCCGCCATGCGGAGGCCTGTGATTAATGCTTCGTACTCTGCTTCATTATTGGATGTTGCGAAGTCGATCTTGATTGACTTTTGTAGCTGTGTTTCTTCTGGTGAAGTTAACACAGCCCCCAGTCCACTACCACTATTATTGCATGTGCCATCTACATAGAGGTGCCATGTGTCTGGGGTGGATGGTTGATGAAATGAGGTAATTGGCTAGGGTTCCCAATTGACATCTTCGGCGGGGAAATCTGCCAAGAAATCAGCAATGACCTGACCTTTGCGAGACATTCTGGGAACGAAGTTGATGTGATGTTCTCCGAGTTCTTCAGCCCATTTGGTCATGCGGGGCTGTTTTGTTGCTAGAACTCAAGACCTGTTTGATGGGTACATCTTTGATGACCTTGATGCTGTGAGCCTGGAAGTAAGGTCGAAACTTCCAAGCTGAGTACAGCAAAGCTAACATTGTTTTCTCCATTGGGGAGTAATGTTTTTCTGAGTCTGCCAATGTCTTGTTGGTGAAGTAGACTGGCTTTTCGATTCCTTCGTGCTCACGAAAGAGAATCGAGCTGATAGCAAAGTCGGTAGTCACAAGGTAAAGCCCCAGTGTCTCTCTTTCTATTGGTTTGGACAGGACGAGAGGAGTTGATAGGTAAGTTGTCAGGTTGTTGAAAGCTTTTTGGCATTTGTCTGTCCATGTGAATGTTGCGCCCTTCTTCAATATTTGCAGGAATGGTCTGCACTTGTCAGATGCACGTGAGATGAATCTGTTGAGGGCTGAGACCATGCCAGATAACGTAGATTTGTTGCTTGGAGGTCGGTTCTAGCATCTCGAGGAAGGCTCGTATCTGTTCTGGGTTTGCTTCGATGCGCCTTTGTGAGATGAGGTATCCTAAGAACTTCCCTGAAGCTACCCCGAATACGCATTTCGCTGGGTTGAGCTTCATTTTGTTTTAGCACAGTCGTTCAAAGGATTCTTGTAGGTGAGAAATGTAATCTCTAGTTTTTTCTCTTTTGACTACCATATCGTTTATGTAGACTTCCATAATGTCGCCCAGGAAATCTTTGAACATTTTTGTGACCAGTCTTTGGTAGGTCGCACCTACGTTCTTCAAGCCGAATGGTATAGGACGTTGTAGCAGAACGTTCCCTGTTTAGTGATGAATGACGTCTTTTCCTGGTCTTCCTTTTCCAGTGATATTTGATTGTATCCACTATAGGCGTCCATGAATGAAAGGAGTTTGTGACCACATGTTTGATTGACCAGAATGTCAATTCTTGCCAAGGGGAAGCTGTCCTTCTGGCAGTGCTTGTTGACGTTGGTGAAGTCTATGCAGAGTCGTACATGGCTGTTCTTCTTGGGAACGGTTATGATGTTAGCTAGCCAGGTCGGGTATTCGACTTCTCTGATGAATCCCACGTTTTTGAGTTTTTCTATCTCTTCATTGATGGCATTCTGAAATTTGAGAGTCAGTTTGCAAGGTCATTGTTTGATAGGCTTTACATTTAGATTGACATTTAATTTGTGGCAAGCGACCTGTGGGTCGATTCTAGGCATATCGATATATGACCAAGCAAAAACATCTTTATTGAGAGATAAAAATTTGACAAGTTGCTCCTTGAGCTTGGGTCTAAATTAGCCCCGACATAGACAAACTTTGGGTCATCATTTGTGCCCAGATTGACTTTTTCTCCAAGTTCAATTTGTGCTTGTTTCCCTTTGAGCTTGTCTACTGTTGCTGGTGGAGGGCTGGAAGCTTGAGGATCTTGCTTCTTTGGGACGTCCTTGCTTTCGACGACCTGAGGCTTTGGTGTGGTTGTTGTGTTGATGTGATTGCATCGGTGAGCTTCTAGTTGGTTGCTTCTGAGCTCCATGATGCCTCAGGGTCTGAGGAATCGCAGGACCTGGTGTAAGGTTGATGGAATTGCTTGGATCTTGTGAATCCATCGGCGTCCGTGTAGGATGACTTGACATCGATCACACTGAAGCGTGTTGAAGTTTTGACCATGTCTTCCTTTTCACCAATGGAGACCGGTAGGATGACGTCTCCAATGGCATCTGTGTGATCTCCATTGAACCCATAGAGCGGTGTATTTGATTCTATCATCACCGAGTCTGGCAGGTGCATGTCTTTGTATGTTTGATAGAAAACTATGTCACACGAGCTGCCTGGATCAATGAGGACTCTTTTGACTGTCCACCTATTGATTTTGACGTGCACTACCAGGGCATCATTGTGGGATAGGCATACTTTGTCTAGATCGTCCTCCGTGAATGTTATGGAGGTCGTTGATTGAGAGCTGGTAGGAGTGATGACTTCAGCTTTGTGGGAGAGATGGTAGATCTCCGGCGGCTCCTACCCTTCAAGCTTTTTCGACCGAGGTTTTAAATTCGTTGGAGGTATTAGTGATCATGTTGATTACCTTTTCTTCGTCGTTGTTGGAGAAGTGCTGTCTCCTATTGTGTCTCGACTGACCTGGAGATTTAGATCATCGACCGCTCTCGCCCCGCTTCGTTGTTGGCGGACGCGTTAGGGTCGCGGGGCTCTACTTTTGTGGTGTTTGTCATCCAGCTTATGCCCGAGGTCGCTTTCTTGCAGGAACTCTTTCAATTTTCCCTCCTCGACTAAGTCTTGGAGGTAGTGTTTGAGGCTCCAACATTCATTGGTGTCATGGTGGTGGAGCTTATGAAAATGGCAGTATGGACATTCTGGTATAGCGATCACCTTGTTGATGTTGGGTTTGAAGTATGGTGTTGTATAGATTTTCTTCAGGGTCTGGCTTGGTGTCCTGGAGAAGTTGGAGAATTCCCTTTTTGTGTAAGAAGGTTTGTGGGAGCTGGAGCCCTTGTTGTTGTTGCCCGAGTAATGTTTGTTTTCTTTGGGTTCTCGCTTGTCGCTTACTGCGAGAACTTCTTTGCCCTTGCGCTGGGCTAGCCATTCTTCGTACTTTATGTACTTGTAAATTATGTGGTACAGGTCGTCTAAACATTCTGGCTTGTTGCGCATCAGAGATCCTACTAGGTCGGAGTCATCAAGGAGAGCGTTAGTGAATTCAGAAGTTGCAAAGCTATCTTTTAAGCCTGGCTCCATTGAGAGGAGCTCCTTCTTGAAACATCCTAGGAACTCGCGGATCGTCTCGCCATGTGTTTGCTTTAGTTGAAACAAGGAGTCCAAGTCGGCTTGTTTCTTCCTATTGTGGATGAACTCTGCGGCGAACGTCTCAGCTAGCTTGTCGAAGTTGCTGATTGAGTCAGGAGTGAGCGTGTAGAACCATTCTAAAGCTCCGTCCTTCAGGCTGGCTGGAAAGAGCTTGCACTTCAGGTAGTCGTACTCTGGAGCACTGTAGAGTGTGAGAGTCGTCTGGCTGAAACAACCTACGTGCTGGCTTGGACACGAGCTGCCGTCGTACAGCGGGAACGTTGGTTGGATGAACTCTGAAAGAGGTTGTTTGTCCCTGATTTTAGTTGTGAATGGTGACGCTTTGTACGTCTGGAGTATTTTCTGAGCGATCTGGATCACGCTTTTCTTGTCGTTCGACTTCTCCAACTTTTGTGTGAAGTCTTCTAACCTTTGATTGGTGGTGGTGGTGAGGGCTGTGACGGCGTTGTTCTCTACTGCGTTTGGAGTGCCATTGTTGGCGTTGGAGGTGGCCTGTTCGCACATCGTCTGGTTTTCTTGCTGCAAGGTGATGAAAGCTTCTTGGAGTGTCTTCATCTGATCTGCCAACATTTGAAGTGAGGGGTCCATGGTGGTCTTTCTGACCAGCTTTGTGGGCTTGAGAAAAGAGTGTGTGTTCTTTTCTTAAGGAAACGAACCGGCAGACGGCGCCAATGTAGAGGTTTGGTGGTTACTGGACAACGACCTGATGATTTGTTTGATAGGGAATGGCTGCACTCTTCTAAGGGTAAGAGTTGCCTACGTACCAAGTTTCTTGGGGTCAACTTGAATCAATCCTTACGTAGTTCATCTCTCTCTACTTATAGATGTTTGAGCTGACTTTCCTTATTTGCTCCAGGCCGTTACGAAGTGTGGATTCACCTTGTGTGCTATCTTGATGATTCATCATTACTCTAATGTTACAAAGTAAATGACTCCTTGATTGTTAAGTTGACTGAGCTCCAGGATTGCGCTAGATGATTTGCTTCTATATATGGCTGTAACTGATGCTTGGGACGGCCTGGGTTCGGGTCGTTGGTATGTTCTGATAGAGTGGTATGAGCTGATGGAGAACAACCTGGTGTATGGACACGTGTACTGTAGTGCAGAACGGAGGGTACTTACATTGTCCCCGGTGAAGGATTGTCTCTCGGCCTCTAGAAATCTTGAATCAAAGTTATTGTCACCTCCAGTGGCGGAGCCAGGAATGTAAGTGAGGGTGAGCCAGCCAGGCAAAAACCAAGCATACAAATAATAATAATAATAATAATATATAGATTGTGTAAACATCCTCGAGCAGCAGTCAAACGGGGTGTGAATGCAAGATGCCAGTGGAATGATCGGCCAAACATAGGCTAGGGTTGCTTCCCACTGCGTACTTCCTTGTGTGTTGGAACCAACTGGTATAAAGAGTATCTTCCTTGTGTATTGCAAACACGGCCGACCGGGAGGCGTGAGCGGGTCTGTCGTCCTCCTCATTATAGTCCTCCTTGAATCAATAACATTTTGTCGGAATACATCCTGTCTTTTCACCTTAGTAGTCCTATGCATGGTCAGTACTACAGCCCCAATTATGGCTACTAATAAAATAAGACTAGGAACCAAAAACCAAATGGAATAGTAGCTATAAAGTAAATGGCCCAATGTTTCCAAATTAGTCCAACTTCGTACCTTTCCGGCATGAACCGTATATCTCAGAGAGGTCGTATTTCTTTGGGTTGGTAGTAATGGAATGGTTTCATTATCTAAAATGAAGAACATTTCCCACCAAAGGATAAGTCCAATAATACCACTCACTGGTAAATAGCACAATACTTCTTCGTGAGTCTCCGCTATTTGAATATGGAACATCATAACAACGAATAGGAATGAAACGACAATAGCTCCTATATGAACTACTGGGGAGATCATAGCAGAGAAGTCGAGACCTAACAAAAGAAGTAAACATAAAGTGTCGCAAAAGACTGGGATGGGAAACGAAACGAAATGTACCGAATTTTTTGCATGTGCAACCATCAAACCAGAGACCAAAGCAGGGCTGGACGAAACAGAAAGTATCCTGGTACGTCGTCCTTCCCTGAAATGGGACTTTCATGCTAGTTCTTCTCCAGCATGAAAGTCGATATATTACAACCAACGCGGTTGTTTGTATTTCATTTTCTTCTTCCAAGCCCCTCTTAGTTAGAAAGCACTTGTAAAGGTATGTTTTAGTTAACCTTACATACAAAGTTAGGAGGAGAAAGGATTTGAATATGGGAAAAACAGAATTCGTTGTCTGAGCGAACTGCCTACGCATCTATCTCTTAATTCTGAGGGGAGAGAAGAATTAGGTCTGGCGTAGTTCATATAGGAGGTATTTATAGCCGGTGGATGTGGATCTCTATCCAACACGTGTACTGACATCCACAAATGTATGGCCAAGATTGAGAAGAAGTGTTGAAATGGTGGTGGTAGGAATTCTTTAATGATGGGGAGTGGTTACAGTGGTTCGTAATTTGCGGTGATGAAGTGTGTAAGTACAGCTTTGGCAATGATTGTTTCTAGAAGATAGGCTGAGTCATGATATAGAACGCTCTGTGTGAAGATGTGCGAGTCGATCTGTTCTAGAGCGATCTCGTAGCTCGTGGACGTAAGTTGATGATGTGGGTTGCTCTGAAGGCAGTTCGGAGAACTAGGTCAGAGGTCGATGTGGTATTTCCACTCTGTTGAACACGTGCTTGATATTCCCGAATGAGAATATCACTCCCTCACACAGCCCCCTCTCAGTAGGTTGTGTTGTTCATTGAAGCGATCTGTTAAGAGAAAATAGTGGCGCGTGTTGAGCAAGGGTGAAGAAACAGACTGGCGTGAATGGAAATACCCGTCGTACTATGGAGGTCAACTCGTGTTGTAGGACAACCTAATGTGGGGTGATAGCTGGCACGTGGTTGGCACGTGAGAGAATCTTAGCAGTTGATGAGGAAACGTGTTGCCGTTTTTTCTGGAATTTTGAAAAGACAAGTCTTTAGTAGACATGTGCGGGCTAGGGCTTAGGTTGTAATCATGATGCATTGGGAACTGGAGGGGCGGTTACACAAAACCAACGCTGGCAATCTGAAGAGCCATTTCTTGCTTCTCTTTCCATAAAAACTTACTACATCGAGTGCTTTCAAGTTAGTTTTCTACCATTGTTGTTCTTCAACTCTCTGCTTTGTTCTTGCTTTTTGTTATTGAGTTGTTAGGTCGTCTGTCTTGTTGATTGTTGTAGTAGTGGTGAGTTGTAAGAGAAAGATGTCTGATTCAGATGACACGTGATCTAATGAGATTTGCGAAGTTTCTCTGGGTTGGGATGATGTGGTGGAAGAGAAGGAGGAGTCAATTGGTTGTGAGAGTGAAAATGGTGATGAGGATAAGGTTAGGGGTGGAGAAGATGATGCACGATCTGAGTCTGTTGTTGCTGTAACTAGCACCTCAGGTCGCGATGAGAGACCATCGTCTAGTGGACTACCTCCTAGGATTGTAGACAAACGTGCATTGAGGGCGTTCAACGGTCTAAGAAAGACTTATGGGATAAACGTAAGCGATCTGGAGATCCACAAACCAGGACAGAACGTACAGGTCTTTAGTGATAAGTTCGTACCGAACTACGGGGTTATAGTCTATCAGGGGCAGCTGAGGGCTAGTATGAGGATACCGTTCTCGAAGCTAGCCTGTGCATTTTTAAATTTTTGTGGCAAAGCGCCCTGTCAGTTCCTGGGTAACACTTGGCGGTTGCTCAAGGTGTTCGACCTGTTGAACGCGAGCGGTGAATATCAGATAGAGGTCGCTAACATTATTGAGCACTACTCAGTAAAGCGATCTCATGCTCTTAACTTTAGCTTGCAAACACAAGCAAGAAAATCAAGCGTTCTGGACGGTGTAAGTAATGAGGCTTAGGAATAGAGGTTGTTGCTATTAGTTGGAAACTTCTGTGCTAGAGGGTTTGGTGTGGAGACTAGGATGTGTGACTTTTCTGGTGGGTACCAGTGTATTGTTTTATTGTTTTGATGTTGCGTCTGTTGATTTTGTATATAAGCTGCTACTTTATTGTTTTTGCAGAGCTCACTATAAAGAGGCGAACTGACCGGAAGGTGATCGAGAAGTTTGCGAGGCTAACTCGAGCTCCAAAACATGCGAAACTGCCTGAGGTTGCACACTTCTTTTTAGAACGAGGAGGTCCTGCGGTTAGGGAGAAGAGGAGGAATCAGAAGAAAAGGGCTCGAAGTCTGGTTATCTGTGAAGCATCTAGTGAATCAGTCATGGAAAGGAGGAGTGACGACCTGGTGACGAGGGAAGAGAGGAATCGGAACCGTTCTGGTTAGAAGCGACTAACCGGTAGTGCTGGAGGCTTGGGGGCTGGGGTTGGTAGGGGGCATCAGAGCGCACCCTACGATCTGGACGATATCGTCTTTGATCCACTTGAGCAGAGTCGCTCGCTGAACAGAAAGGGTGACGAGCCTGAGTCAAGGTTTTCCAAGGTCGCAAAGGTAGTTGAAACTACGCTTGGGGGTAGTTCGGGACCTGGCAGTGAGGGGCAAACTGGGGGAAAGGCAATTCGTAGCTCTAGGTCTAGGCCGCAGATCGACTTTAGTGTTCTGGGTGAAGGGACCACTGAGGTCGTGCCAACCAAGGTTGTTAGAGATACTTCTGGTAAGATGAAAGGGAAGGCTGCTGTTAGGGACACAAGGAAGGGTCACTCCAGTACTAGGAAGGATGAGCTGGAGCGCAACTTGATGTACGTAGACGAGGTGTTTGGCAAGAAACGTTTTGTTAAGAGGTCGAACTGTAGCTACAAATTTGCGCTTATAGCTGCCTATTTACTGGAGGGGATGACGTTGGATGGTGATTGGAAGGATTTAGATTCCAAGGAGCTGGAGTCGAACTTGAGGACAATGGATAAGGCGTGCTGCTTGGTAAGTACTTCTTTTGTTGTGGTTTATGTTTCCTTGTTCTGCTTCATGTTATTGCTTGGAACTGATTCTGTGTAATGCTCTAGCTGGTGCAGTTCATTGTTGGGTACCAAAAGTTGAAAACAGCGGCACAGATCACTGAGATGGAGAAGACTGATGTTGATTCCTTGAAGGGCGAGCTATCATCTCTTCGAGTGGTGCAACAGTCTGAGAAGAAAGAACTGAGCGCTCTTAGAGTGCAGCTCACTTCGGTGACTTTGCAGAAGACGGTAGCTGTCAACGAGTTGGTCGAGCTGAAGAACGAGGTGGACAACCTGAAGAGAAAGCTGACCATAGTGAATGACTTTGCTGAAAAGTGCATAAAGGTCACGATGCAGGCGAATGAGGCTTATGACGACATTCGTTTTGAGGTAGAGGAGCTGGAGAAAAAATATGAGCTGCAGGAGGAACATGAACGTGGGGCTTTAGGTGGTCGAAGGAATGACACGCTCGAAGATGCTAGTAATGTTCTGGGGGTCGTGCCCACTTCTACTGTTAGTGCATCGGTTAACCTGCCGCAAGTCGAGGGTGACTTGGAAGTGGCTATTGCTGACGCAGCTGCAGCGACCTCCATAGAACATGTCTCCTCTCCAGTGCTAGAATCGCTCATAAGTGAAAGCTTTCAACATGTTGTTTAGAAATTGTTTGTGCAAGCTTGTGTTTTTGTATGGCCTGAAACGATAAAGCTAGTTTCCTGGGCTAACCTGGGCAGTTCGGCTTAAGTAGTAGTTTTTGTTTGTATTGTACTTGGACTACCTGGTCTCCCGGATTGTTTTGGGGAGTTCAGGAAGTGATGACTGGTGGCTAGTCGAGCTGGATTTCCTGAGTAGACTCAGCAGCTCGGTTAGTACATGAACTGGGGTAAGAGTGTAAAAAAAATGTTGACCCATCATCTGGTAGGGTACCCGGTCTTCACCTGCCACCCAAACCGACACCGACCCGAAAACAGACCCGCCCTACCCCGCCACCGTTTTTATGCGGTCGGGCTATGGGTGTAGGTTTTATGCTCAAACCTGACCCGTCAAGCCGCCTGACCCGCACCATGTCCAAAGCCGTTGACCCAACCCCGTTGACCCGCACAATTTCAAGACTTTAACTCTAATATTTTTGTATTTTGTTTATATTTTCTTTTAACTTTTGTAGGAATTTGGAAGATATGAACACAAACTTATGAGTTCAACATCAATTTCAAATATTCAAGTTTAAACATTGGGCAAATATCAAAAGTTCAAATTCAACTTTCGAATTTTGGAGAAGATGAATCATTCATCATTGGATTAATTTCGAATTCTTTTAGTTTATATTTTATTGTTTTGTACCATAGATCCTCGCTCCCATCTTCATTTTATCATGTTATGGAAAATAATCAATTTACAAATGGTAAATCACGAGAAAGACGTTTCAAATTTACAAATATGGTTTTGGGTTCAAGTTCAAGTTTTTTTTTTTATTTTTGTTTATTTTTTATTGATTGATTCTATTTTTTTCTCTATGTTGTGAATTGGAAATATATTACTTGCAGAATTAGAAAGTTTTTTTTTTTGGGTGAAATTGGGTTAAAATGATAATTTTGACCGGCCCAAAACCCGCCCTGTAAGTTGATCCAACAAGCCAGATGATGGTACTAAGACATGACACTTCAACCCGCCCAGCCCCGCCCCGTATTACACCCCTAAACTGGGGTTTAATTTTGGCCGTTAGTTCGCTCTTCTGCTTGTATTGAATGCATGTTTCTTCTTTTTGCTCAATTACCCGATGCTTTGAATATGATATTCCTGATTTTGTTTGTAAATGTGTGGTTGTGCATGCGACCTTTGGTGAGAGTGGGTAAGGCTAAGTAATCTGTGAGCCTGATTAAGCACTCTGCTCTTTATTCGTCCTTAGCGTTGTAGGTCGCGAATAGCGAGGAGTAGTAAGTCTATATGAACTGAGGAGACCTTAGTACATATGAATCGTCCTGCATTTTAGAGCTGAGGGTACCTCCGCACGTGTGTGACACGTGTAGGAATATGAACAGCTGGATATATGAAATGATGGCTGCCAGGTGGCCTGACGTTTGGTGGCTCAATGTAATTATGACATGCCTTGGGAAGGTACGTTATTTGAACATAAAAAGGAATTGTTGCTGGAAGATCAAAGATATTTGTTCTACCAGTTCTTGACGTTGCTGCTGCTCCAAGGTTCTTGTACAAGTTTCTTGATCATTTTCAAGTAGGTATCTTTCATTGTGTTGCTCTGCTTTCTGAACAAGAAAGCTTTGTTGTTATGTTAGTTCACTAAACGTTGGGCTGTTTGCAGAATCTGCTATGGCCAGGGAACGTGGAGGTACTAGTAATGATAGGGGGACAAGGGAAGTATCTCCCCATGTAATGGAGGAGATTGAGTTCATAAATCATCGCCGGTGTGACTGTGGCAAATGTAAGGCTGTTAATTCGGGTTCAAAGGATGCCAAATGTGCCAAGGTGGAAGGGCGCTGTCGACCGCTGGTTCGCGCGAGCGACCTTGTTTAATGGAGGTATAGTGTTCAGGTCCCCCAGTCGTGGAGAGGGTAACGACCTGAACCAGGAGGAACCTAGCGACCTGGGTCGAGGTCACAATGCTGCTGGTGGCAGCTCGTCACAGTGTGCTAGTGATGTGGGGAGCGACTTCTTCTACGTTGGGAAGACGGGGAAGAAGCGTATGGTCAAATGCTCTGACTGTAGCTTCCATTCGACCTCCATTGCGACCTGCCTTCTGGAAGGGATAGTGCTGGATGGTGATAAGGTAGAGCTTGAAGGTGAAACCCTAGAGACGACGTTGAAGACCATAGACTTGGCATGTTGTTTGGTGAGCTCTTTATCTGTACTGGTTTCTTGTTGTTTGATTGGCGAATGTTCACATTGGTATTTTCTTTGTAGTTTCTAGCTGGGTACGATAAGCTGAAGCGAACTGTTCAACGTACTGATAATGTTGAAAGTGACAAGGCTGAGCTCCTAAGGATGCGTACTGCCTGGGAAGTTGTGAAGAAGAAGCTGAAAGCATTGACGAAAAAGCATCAAGATGCATTGGATAAGAAAGCGGTTCTGGTTAGTTCGATGATCAACCTGCATGAAAAGCTGGCCTCTGTGACTGAGTACACCAAGCATTGTCAAGGCATAGCACGAAAAGCGCAGAGATGATATGATCGAGTTTGTGAAGAACATGCTTTGCTGGAGGAGATGTATTTTGATCTAAAAGAGGAGCAAGATTGTGAGGTTGGGGGTACCGTTGCAGTTGTCGTACCGCGAGATGCGAGTAATGCTCCTTCTACTAGTGCCGCTCCTACTGATAAACACGTTGTTGCTAATGCTTGACTATGATTATTGGACTTGTCTTTGTAAGTTGAAAATTCTTTGAATGTTTTGCTTATTTCCTTCTTTATAAGAGATTAAAACTATAGAACTGGTTTCCTAGGCTTGCCTGGGCAGTTCGCCTTTTTGGTACAAATACAGAACGAACTGGTTTCCACGCAAGTGGCAGTTCGATAGTTTCAAAAGTTGTAATGATACCGATCTAGATTTCTAGGTAGTCCCAACAGATCGGCAGATTTGTGAACTGGTTTCCTGAATTTGTTCAGGCAGTTCATGTTATAAATGTTTATGGAATGCATGTCCTTTGCTTGGGTCCATTTGTTTGTACATATGTTTTGTTATTTCGTCGTCGTAGCCTTGTGTTGTAGGTCTATAAGGAATAAGGCATGTAGAGGCTAAGAAGCCTAAAATTTAGCTTAAGGAAGCATTCTGCTCTTAGAAAGCGTTCTCACTGAGTTGACCCTAGAGTTATAGCTCATTAACTAGTGAGAATTGGAGAGGCTATGGAGCCTATGAGCTCAATAGAGTGTGCTGCTCGCGGAGAGCGTGCTAGCTTAAGAAAGCATGTTGCTCATAGAGAGCGTTCTCACTGAGTTGATCCCAGAGTTATAGGTCCTCAACTAGTGAAAATTGGAGAGGCTATGGAGCCTATGAGCTATAGCTTAAGAAAGTGTGTTGCTCACGGAGAGCATTCTCACTGAGTTGATCCTAGAGTTATAGGTCCTCAACTAGTGGAAATTGGAGAGGCTATATAGCCTATGAGCTCAAGAGTGCGTGTTAGCTTAAGAAAGTGGGTTGCTCGCTGAAAGCGTTGAAACTCATGAGAGTGCTGAAAGTTTGTGTATACTGGTGGTGCTTTCAATGCGCGTTCCATGTCTTGTTGATGAAATTGAACGGAATAGGTTGTAATAATAAACATAAGTAAATTATACCAAACTTTGTACTAAATAGAAATATGGATTACAAAACATTACACAAATGAGTGATCCAAGGACTTGGTAATGGTTTCCTTTCTTGGGTCTTGATCCAGTACGCTCCATTGCCAACAACGCGCTCTACTATGTACGGACCTTCCCATGTTGGTGCTAGCTTAGCGTCATCTTGAGTCTTTTTCAGAACTAGGTCACCATGTTGAAAGGATCGAGGATTGATGGTAATGTTTGGGTGAGAACTCACGCAAATACACCAATGATCTTGTTGGAGAGGTTAATATGAAGTGAGAGAGACTGTACCACCAATGGCTGCCTATGTATCCAAATCATTCTCTGAAATCAAGTCTAAAAAATGCACGTAGTTCTTTGTTTGAAATGATTGTTGGGTATTTATAGGAAAATGAATATGTTAAGCTTCTTATTGCTTAAAATACCCTTTCCTTATTTGATGAGATATTTCCCTCTTTGTATGAAATTTTTCCAAAGCTTTATATGGAAAAAATCCCTTGACATATCTTCGAACCTACTATATATAACTTGGGTGCCATAATAGTAGGCAGTGTCATTGCTCTAATAGAGGGCATGCTCGAATGCCACACTAGTAGGCAAGCGGGACTGCCACAGTAGCGAGCAAGCAAGCCCGCCTCACTAGTAGGCAAGCGATGCCACAGTAGCGGGAAAGCAAGCACGCCTCACTAGTAGGCAAGTGGGACTGCCATAGTAATGGGCAAGCAAGCACGCCTCATTAGTGGGCGGCTCTTATAGTAGTACCCAATGATGGTCGTTCATAGGGGTACGAGTACAGTGGTACATACACCGCCCCCTCTTCATCAGATGGAATTCGTTCTTTGCGACGAAGAATAAAGATGATATTACTGCAAAAGAATGAAACAGTGTGATTGAAATATCTGCGATGCAAGTGCATGACAAAGCTGATAGTAGCAACCGCCCGTTTGACATGGCATCTGCTAATGCTAGTGTTAGTATTGATGCCAAAGGAGCTAGCTGGTTAGGGGCAATTTACCCAGGGTGTTGAGCATCAGCCACATCATGTTGCTTTAAGCCATGAGGTTGCGATTACTGATATTCTTGTTTCCGAAAAGGACATTGAAACTATGGAGAACCAGCCACTATTTACGGAAATCGAATGGGTCCAAGCCGCCCCCAATTACGCTATTGAAGATTGGACTAAAAATGGTGTGCCTGGTGTCTCCTTGTATGCCACAAATGGTATACCAATCCACAACATGGATCACATTCCCACTATATTTCTTGATGATGATGTGATAGAGGCACCAATTATTTTTGGTGCATGGAGAGAGGTGCTGAAAACGCAAACTCCACGACTTTTGGTGCATAGAGAGAGGTGTTGAAAACGCAAACCCTATGACTTTTTGGTGCGTGGAGAGAGGTGTTAAAAACGCAAACTCCACAACTTTTTGGTGCATGGAGAAAGGTGTTGAAAACGCAAACTCCATGACTTTTTGGCATATGGAGAGAGGTGTTGAAAACGCAAACTCTACGACTTTTGGGTGCATGGAAAGAGGTGTTGCAAACGTAAACTCCATGACTTTTGAATTTGTATATGTTTTTTATAGTTTAGCTTTCCTATCAACTGCTTGTCTTTAAGAATGGCAATTGAGTAATTGGTATATATTATTTTTGACTAACTAACTGAATTAAAATAAAGAAATGTGGAATAATGCATTTTATTGATGAGTGATAATTTGAAAAACAAAAGAAAATTACTTCAAAGACCAGTTCTAAGGAACTGTCGGCCCAAACTACTAATTTTTGCTAATGGGAAGCGAGGCTAGCGATAAAAACTCCTAAGATGGAGTGCGTTCCATGGTTTTGGGAAAGGGTTGCCTTCAATTGTGCAAAGGAAATATGATCCCTTTGAGGTGGGGTGGTCAATGATGAAAGGTCCTTCCCAATTCTCGCCTAGTTTCCCTGCCTCGATGATCTTGGATTGTCTGCATAAGACCCAGTCGCTCGAATAAAAAACTTTCAAGCAAAGTTTCTTGTCATATTGTCTCTTCATTGCTGCTTGGTAATGGAGCAGACGAGCAATACTCTCCTCACATACTTCATCTAGATTGGCCTTCGAATTAGCTAATAATTCATCATTATGGCCATCTCAGAAAAAATTTCCATGGGTAATACCGCTTATGCGCCATAAGCCAGGTTAAATGGTGACATACCTATCGAGCACTTTGGAGTTGTTCTATATGCCCATAGAACTGCTGGCAACTCTCTTGTCAACTTGCCTTTAGCCTATTCTAGTCGACGTTTGAGGATTGCTAAGATAGATTTATTTGTCGCTTCGACTTGCCCATTTGCCTGGGGGTGATAGGGTGCAGAAAAATTGTGTTGAATATGGAGACCAGCACAAAGCGTGTGTATTTCTTCTGCATCAAATTGTTTTCCATTGTCTGATATAAACTCAGCGGGGATACCGAATCGGCAATTATATCCTTCCATAGGAACCGTTTGATGTCCGAAACTTGTATGTGCACCAAGGGTTGTACTTCTGCCCACTTGGTAAAGTAATATGTAGCTACTAGCAGAAAACAAACATTCCCTAGAGCTCTAGGTAGGGGCCCAATGATGTCTAAACCCTCTTTTGCAAATGGCCATGGTGAAAAAATCGGGTGCAGCTCAGTTGCTGAAAAAGTACCCATATGGTAATGTTTCTGACAAGGGATACATGTCTGGGAAATATGTTTCGCATCCAATTGCATATGAGGCCACCAATATCCCTACATCATTTCCTTATAAGCCATACTTCGACCACCCGAGTGATTGCTGCATATCCCTGCATGGATTTCGTGTAGCACTACTAATCCTTCCTGTGTTGTGAGACACCTCAGCATAGGAGATAATGAATTACCTTTCCTATACAATTACAGAGTTCCTGAGGATGAAGATATGAGTATAAACTTCCATGCGTCTCTTTTGACGCTATTTGTGATCTTGTGCTCTGAAGGGACTATGTCATTACGTAGAAATGCAATAACTGGTGTGCGCCAATCGTCGATCTCTGCCACGACGTTTGGGTACGTGAAGCTGTCGGGCTCTTCTGCCATTTCGTCATCACCTTGATTGTTATTGGCAGGTGTAGGGAAGAAGTCTGCATCATCTTTTTGAAGAATCAAGCTTCTAACTTTCTGGGAAGCTTCTTTGCTGGGATTGTCTTGTGGGGGAGTATCATACTTCCTTTTCCTCATATTGACAACATTAATTTTTTATGGTAGATGTTCCCTATCAATACTGAAAAAGCAACACGCATTGATGTAGATGTCTGCGAGTTGTTCTAAGGACAAGTCAATGCTCGGGTCTTGCTGGAAATCAACGTTAACTTGTCTTGGTCCATCAATGTCTACTGCTGCAAATAGATATGCTAAGGCATCTGCATGTCGAACATCATTCTGAGGCCTTTGTATAATTTGGATGGTTTCAAACTGTTGAGCAAGTCTGTGAATTAGATCTAGGTATGTTGCCATTTTATTGTCTCGGGCTTCAAAAGAGCCGAAGAATTGCCCTGCCACTAACCGTGAGTCAGTGAAAATTTGTAATTTTTGAACTCCTAAGTCCAAAGTTGTGCACATTGCGTACATGACAACTTCATATTCTGCTACATTATTGGAGGCCTTGAACCCGAAATGAACTGAGTGTTCAATGGTTGATTTATCTGGCTTGATAAAAACACATCCTAATCCAGAGCCAGATTTGTTGTGTGAGCCATCCGTGTAAACGATCCATGAATCAGATGAAGGGTCAGTATGCTTTAGCGGGGCTTCCTCGCCCCCAACTGTAGCCGTTTCACTAGAGATATAATCGTCTTGATTAACTTCAGGGACGAAATCGTCGATAGGGAAATCTGCCATTAGGGATGCAAGTGCATGACCCTTTTCTAAAATGCGAGGTTTAAAATTGATGCTATAAGCACTTAAGTAGATGTCCCATTCTGCGTGTCTACTTGGTTCCTGGGCACTTCAGAAAACTTTTCGTAGAGGATATTCTGTGTATACTTTGACCAGTCTTTCTTGGAAATACGGCTTGAGGCATCTGGCAGCATGAACCAATGCTAGAGCAATTTTTTCAATTCTTGAATATCTGGTTTCCGCCCCTACTAGTTTTTTTACTAATGAAGAAGATCGGATGACCGTCTTCTCCATCGATGAATAGGACTGCACTTACTGCAGTATTTATAGCGGCCAAGAAAGATCCAACAGGTTGCCCTATAGCTGGGCTGGCCAAGATTGGTGGCGAGACCAGGTAGTTCTTGATTGCTTGAAAGGCATTTTCACAATCATCATTCCACCTTGCTGAGTCTTTTAACGTCTGAAAGAAAGGATGAGACCGGTCAGAGTACTTAGAAATGAAACGATTTAGTGCTGTTAAGCACCCTGTGAGCTGTTGAATCTCCTTTTTTGTTTTTGGAGAGGGCATGACTTGAATGGATCGGATCTGTTCTGGGTTAGCTTCGATGCCTCGATGAGTCATCAAATACCCTAGAAATTTCCCTGATATCAGTCCGAAAGCACATTTCAAAGGATTTAGCCGCATGTTGAATTCATCAATTCTATCAAAAACTGATTACAATTCAGAGATGTGATCTCCACTGTGCTTGGATTTTACAACCATGTCATCAATGTAAGCTTCCATTGTCTTGCCCAACATATCTCTAAATATGATGTTGATCATCTGCTGGTACGTAGCCCCTGCGTTTTTTAAATCGAAAGGCATAACTTGGTAACAAAAAATCCCTTAATCAGTTATGAATGCAGTTGCTTCTTGGTCCTTAACAGCTAGCGGGATCTGGTGGTATCCCGAATACGCATCTGATAAGAACCCAAAACTGTAGTTTTAACCCTGTAACAGTCATCCTATTAGCCCAATTATGTGAGTAATAATTAAGAGTTAACACTAATTACGTGTTTTTATGCATTTCAGGTTTCAAAGTCCATTATGTGCAGAAATGTGCCACTTTAGCGAGATAAAGGAGCAAAGGTCGGTTACTAAGGAGTTCCGTGATTAAAGGCCAAGATTCAAGAAGACAAAGCCTTTCTAAAGCCCGGTCAAAAGCTGAAAAGTCGACGCTGGCGAAACAAAGACACAAAGTCGTGAGAACTTCGAAGGCCATATCTTTGGACTCAGACCTCAGAATGGGTACTACCTTATGTCAAAACGACCGGCTCGGAAAGAGATTTTTAATGGTTTAAGCCTTGATCCAATCAGAGGAGCAGAAGCAGATGAAAAATCTGTTGAAGCCAACTGTAGCTGAAGAGGCCTTTTTGGACTGAAAGAATTGGGTTTTGGGCCTGATTCTCTGGCCCAAAACATGGCTCCAAGCCCATGCACGATTTTTGGATCTGAATGTATAAAAACCAAAGCTTCAGCTCTTTGTTAATGGTAGATAGTTAATGGTAGATAGCTAATGGTAGATAGTAGGTTAGAAAATAAAAAGTAGCTTAGAATAGAAAGTAGCCATTAGAATAGCTTCTAGATCTAGATTTAATTCTTTATGTTAAGTTTAGTTTCCAATCCAATTCTTGTTTTAGATTAAACTCTAGAATCATTATTCTTAATTAGATTGATTAATAAAATAGCTAGTTTGTTAATTTCGATTCTTGTCATTTACATTTGTGTTAGATCTGATTTCATTTATTACTTGTTATTCAATTCTTAGTTATTAATTAGATTTTAATTATTGTTTAATTTAGATTAGTAAATTTTAATTCTTTATATTATGTTTAGTTTTAATTTAATCGGAAATAATTGCATAATGATTCTCGGCTAAACCTCCATTAGAGGGGGTTGAGAAGCCTTGATGAAAGCTTGATTCCGATTATCGTAGAAGTCGCCGCAATTTCCTTTCCACTCTCTAGAAGCGATTAGTTCACCATGAGAATGGGTTTAATCGCTCACATGCTAGTTATGAATTGGTAGGAATGCCATGTGTAATTAGGGATTAGGAATAACCATATTGTTCGCCTGCCGGGCGCTTCATTCGGATTACTTACGATTATTCGTCGTTAGTAGGATTAAGTCGAAGTTAAGGTGGAATCAATCCCCTCTAACTCCTTATCATAGAATCAACGTAGCATTCCCATAGTTATTTTGATAATCGACTAGTTGCATCTTGTGGGTAGTTGCATCGTAGTCTAGTTGCCACTTCAGAAATCTCTCATTAGACTTAAGAGTTAAGAGTACTTATAATGTAGAGAACATGAACATCTTGGGAAGGACTAGGAGTGGAACGAACTTCCTACTCCACTATATCTCATAGGATTGAGAGTAGAAACTTTGATAAATATATACGAGCATAAGATAGTTTTAGTTTACTTACGTTTTGAGTTTTATCGTTCATTTCGTAGGTAAACTATTTCATTTTATGTTTTATCAAATGGCGCCGCTGCCATCTTAGTTTCACTTTCGCATTATTTTCGTAGAGTAAGTACTTTTCTTAAAGCCCCATTTCACCCACCCACCCTTGTTTGATTCATACTGTGGTTTTCCGATTCAGCGTTGAAAAGTTCCGGACAAAAATACACTGAGCCCGACCACGCTTATAAGGAGCACTTTCATCTCTATAGCTCGAACATTGAGCGACCATAAAAAACACTGTAATTTGAAAATTACACGGAGTGCGATCACGCTTCTATGAGATGCACCCAGCCCTTTGCTAATTTTTCCTAATTCTACGCTTTGACTTTCGAACTTTGATTTTTCAAGTTTTTCAGTGTTCTAACTTGTTATATACACTGAACACGCGTAAAACAAGACGCTATTCATAAGCGAAGCAAGGACGCAATCAGGTATTCCTTTCTTCCGCACCTCGCATCTCTTGTTAGAGGTTTATACTAGTATATCAGAATTGTTTGGAGTGTTGATGTGTTTAGCTAAATTTGGTTTTAGCCTTGTATGAGATTAAGGTCTGGCCGAACAAAAACACTGAACGTAATTACACAACAACGTTAACAAACAAGTCTATCTAGTATACCACCCACTACACCTCTAGCTACTATTTCACACATATCACCTGACACAATGCCCGACGAAGAAGAGACTCCTCTCTCTGACTTCTACAAAGCCTTGAGCGATAGCCCCAAATCTTGCATCGTTCTAGCAAACCCAGTGGGGGATTTCCGAATCCCCCAAAATATTTTAATTTGTTACCCGCTTTTCATGGATTAGACCATGAAAAACCTTATCGGACATCGCGTAGGATTGAACAAGTCCTAACAACATTCCACCATCCCACGGTTGGTGCGGAACAAATTAAACTCGGGGTATTCCCTTTCACCTTAGTTTTATAAAGGCGCCTTGGTTAACTGCCCAAACGCCTAATTTCGGTGGACTCGTGGGCTAAACTTGTTCAAATTGTTTATGGAACGTTTTTACCCACCCCTAAATACGGATGAGATGCTTTCCAAGATTCATTTCTTTCGACAAAATCCTCATGAAACATTTTCAGAGGCTTGGAATCGTTTCACCGATCTCCTTATAGAGTGTCCACATCATAACTTAGCGAAAGACACGTTGGTTCGTGCCTTTTTCAAAGGACTTCTACACCACCATAAAGAAGTCCTAGACATAATGAATGGGGGTAGTTTCTTAAGCAAAGGAGCCTCGGAGGCTTATAAATTTTTAGAGGATCAAACTAAGCGAAATAACAACTGGGGGGGTAGTGATGATATCCACCGCTCCGCTAGTTCATCAAATACAGTTAAGGCCGCCAGGATGTTTGAAATTAAACACGATCCCGAGCTTAAAACTCTAATCGAATCACTCACTAAAAAGGTAGAGGCCATTTCTGTTCAACAAAAGCCTATCCCCGTCATGAACGTAAATTCAAATCCATGTAGTTTTACATTTGGAGCCCCGAAAGCATCCCGACTCCCATCGTCCTATAGCCTATGAACAGGCTTGTTCCATTAATAGTGAACCTAACGCCCCTTTTGAGACAAAATCCCAACTTCGGTTGGAGAAATAACCAACACGCCACACCTCCGTGGTACAATAATCAATATGTTAGGCCAACACAAAGTTTTAACCAAGCTCCACACCACGACAAGGACAGGGTCGGTAATTTTAATAATTATAACAACCAAGTGCAACCTCGACAAGGTCAAGCACAAAGTCAAGGTAGTTATAATAATTATAATGCTAATAGAGGTATCGTTCCCGGTAAATAATAACTATCAAAATCCACCAATAAATAATTCACGTGAAATAGTTCCAAATACACCACCCGCGACTACTACACCCACACAACCGGATCGCCTTGACACCTTCATACAAGTAAGCCAAAACTTTTCCAAACCATGGCTCAATCTAACCAACAACTTCTACAATCCGTTAATAATTTAATCCAACAGTTGGCTCAAGATAAAGCCCAACCCAAAGGTGTGTTTCCAAGTCACGAAATACCTAATCCTAAAACAAAGAAATACAGCCTTTGAGGTAACCGATAATACTAGTAATGAATATGAAAATGTAGGTGAGCTAAAGGCCATCACCACTCTCCGCTCGGCAGAGTGGTTGATAACAAAGTAACTATGCCTATAGTTACCCCACCAAGAGTCCCCTACACCTGCTATTTTACTAGATACCAAAATAGAAACCGAAGACCCTACCAATCGTAGAGGTACCCGCCACAACACAACCTAAGAAACGTAAAGCCACGGTTAAACATCCAGGTGATACTATTGCTAAATATAGACAGAAACCACTGTTTCCACAAAAATTAGCCGTGTTAACTAGGGATACAAATTATAAGGAGATTAGGGATGTTTTCAAGAATCTAACTATAAACCTTCCCTTCCTCGAAGCTATTAAAAAGCTACCACACCATGCTAAGTTTCTTAAGGAATTGTGTACTACTAGGCGTAAGACAAATATACCAAAAGACACCTTTTTAACAAAACAATTCCCAACTCTATCTGAACATAATGGAATTGTTAAGTACAAGGACCCTGGTCGTCCTACTGTACAATGCACCTTAGGAGATTCTTATATGACGACCGCGTTATTAGACTTGGGGGCTAGTGTTAACTTACTCCCGTTTTATTTGTATAAACAAATAGGTCTAGACGAGATGCAACCCACTAAAATGACGTTGCAATTAGCTGATCGGTCTATTAAGTATCCTAAGGGTGTGGTCGAAAATGTTCTGGTAAAAGTTCAAGATTTTTACTATATGGCTGATTTTGTCATCCTCGATACGAAGTCGCTAACGACTCATCCATCCCATCATCTTAGGGCGCCCTTTCCGGCAAGCAACCAAATGCGCTCATTAATTGTCGCTGATGGTTCAATGTCCATGTCTTTTGGCCATCTTGTCGTTGAAGTCAATGTTTTAAAACAAAGACACAGTTACCCGATTCGCCTATGGATGGAGAGGTTAGCATGATCGAAAGCTTTGCTCGAGATTATTTCAACAACACGTTCCCTGATAATCATATACCCAAATTTCTTTCCTTTGGAAGTTCAGACTCCAACATTTCCATCCCTACTCTAGTCGATACACATATTACGGATGAGGATGAGATAGATGACTTTCTCAAAGATGTAGAGGTCTATCATAGTAACGAGGATATGACCAATCTAGATGAGCAATTCGATGAGTTTCTTAGAGCAGGTGATAATTCATCCTATCAAGAACTACTTTCCACAACATCCACCTCGACTTCCCTCCTTCCACCCTTTCAAAGGAATCTCGAGTTTGCACTTCGATCCTTTTGTTTCTTCTCAGGCTTCATAATTTTTAAATCCACCTAGTAAACAAATACTTCTTAAGACAAAAGCGTTTGACACCTTCATTTTCAGACTTGAGATACCCCCTACACACACCATGAATGAGTTTTGTGCTAAACCCACATCCTCATTTTTACATGCTATCCTTCTACAACTTATCCATATCGACCATATTCTCTACAACCATTCACTTTTCCACACTTATTTACTAGAACACCCACTCGCTCAAAAAATGAAAAAGAAGTGCATGCTAGGTTACGTAATAGGGTGATCCGACTTAAACTTTCATTTCACTAGGTTGCGTCATAGGAAATCTTGGTGCTTGATTGTGTTTGGATATGTTTTCTGTGATATTTATTTATGGAATGATCCACAACTATTTCGGTTGTTGATATATGATAAACTGCATGTTCATACATATGTTTAGATAAAGTCTCGAGTATCTGACTATAAACGACTCAACTTTTGTGTTTGGTGCATTTCCTTTCATTTCCATATATTGGTGAGTGCACCATTAAGGTAACCGGGCCCTCCCTACGGAGTGTGTGGCTCTAAGTACCGGATCCTAAGTCCACATTTAACATAATTCACGTTTTCCACTCTTGCATATTTTTCTCGGATTTTTGAGTCATGTTTCTCTATGGGGTGAATTATGTCTTTCTTGTTTATTGTTTTTCTTTTTTTAAAAGTATATATATATATATATATATATATATATATATATATATATATATATATATATATACCATCTTCTAAAAACAAATTTTCTAAGCTTCGTTGTAAAAAAAATTTGTTTGGGGGTGGGGTGTTCTTGTTTCTGTACTAGAATGTTTATGTCCCATTACAGTTGCTTAGGCAGTTTAATTGTATTACGATCCGGGTTGACATAATCTTGAATTTAGAGTTCAGTCGTTAACGTACGTCATGCACGCACTTTGAGGCATTTTTAACTATCTTATATGTCATCCATGGTCGGAATAGAGTGTTTTATGGATCATTGGATTGGAAATTCTCTCCTGATCATTTCCATATCTCATTCGCAAAAATCGGACCGTAACGGCGCAATTTTGATTTGAAGTTTCGCGAAAAAAATCGAAAAATTCACAAATTTCGATTTGGGCTTGGGCCCAACCCGCTTCACCGACACAAAGACTTCGCCTTTTACCTTTGGCCAACAGTCGGTCATCATCTTCTCAGAACCGCCATTAACGCCACCAAAGCTTCCAAAACCTAAAAAAAAAAAAAAAAAAACAAATTAAACCAAATTACCACCACAATCCAAGACCCAACCCAAATCGACTCCAACCGCGGCGCCACAACCTCCACCAATTTCCATCAACAAAACCACCGAAAAAAATCAAAATAAAAAAAAAAATTGGTGCTGCCACCACACCACACCACCACCACCATCGTTCTTTTTAGTGAGGTATCCTCATTGCTTCCCCTACCTTCTACAAACCTCAAACCATATTCAAACTTCCAATGGCTCAACAACTTTAATTTTACCGAACAAGCTTTTATCGGGCGACCACTTCGCTACCGCTTTTACGGTGATCGAAATGATCGATAGAGATCGAATAGCTTGTGGTACTTTCGACCGAAGCCTATTACCACGAAAGACTTAGTCGACGGTTCTACAATACAAGGGAGTTGGAGGGGACTAGGATTTTGTTACGGTGGCGAAGAGGAGGAAGGAAGTGACTATCGGGTTGTTTGTTGGAGATTCTAGGCATTCCGCCTAGAATCCATCTAACTGCCACGCTGCAGAGTCCCAATATAATGGGGTAGAGCCGGATGATGAACGCGGATACAGCACGAAGGAACTACAATGCGAGATCGCGATTGTGTTCGTCGAGCATCCCTTAGAACCAACCAAATTTGGGCCGCAGCTTCGATGGATTGGTAGGAACGCCCCGGGAAGGAGAAGGTCAGCGACATCGGCCCGAATCTGCCTCCACATCTTATGGATACTCGAGAGCGTAAGTACGAAGTTCTCAGATCTTGGAGTTTTTACTTAGCATGATTAGGGGAGTAGGGAAGTCTGTTGCACCTCTCCCTGTGTTGATAACCAAGATCATGCTGAAGTTGAAAGTAGCTCAGGCGTCTGATAGGTCTTACATCACCCTACACCGAAACCCTCACATCTATAAGGAGTGTGTCCAACGAGTTTGGAGGCTGCCTGAGGATAGAGAAGAAGACGAGGAGGATGGTGGAAACGAGCATGTCGAGGAGGATGGGGGAAATCAAAATGCCTCGGAGGATGAGGAGGACTTAACTTGTTTTGATGCGGATGCCCTGGAGAGGTGTTGGTCAGATGCAGAACGCATGACTGTGATTCATCGTGGCATCGCGTTCAACCAACACTATCTCTGCGAAGACCTCCCACTCGACAGCAACTATACATCATAACTTCGAGATCCGTACCCAGAGAGGATGAGAGGAGGTGGGAACAGATGAGGGTCGAGCTAGAAGCTCAGCCAGCCCGGACCGACATGCTTGCACGATTCCCACCTCACGGGGATTCTCCTTCCGAGGACACACCATCAAGGCACGAAGGCCGTCGCCGGGCGATCTAATGGTGTCCGCCCATCGAGCTCGAGAGCCATCTCCGAGCGTGTGCTCTCCTTCTACCATGCAGGGGAGTGATTAGGGATAGTATCGTTTGATGTTCTATTTTTATTTGTAGTTTCATTATTGTCACTTATTTTCATGTAAGTTTTATTTCCGTAATTTGAATTTTGTAGAAATGAAATGTACTTGAATGAAAATTTTAATATAATGCGGTTATTTTCATTATCGTGGTTGTTTAATATTGATCCCACCTTCCCAAATTGTTTGGGGGTAGTTTTATCTATTCCAAAGATGATTTTTATATGACCCTCGCCTTAGAATTTATTATGAGTCAAGGTGAAAATATGGTCGCTTAGGCATATCTATGAATAAGCATCATTGTAGGATGAAATCTCGATTAAATAGGTAGATTCTATCATAAATTCAACCTAAAAGATACTAGGTTTGTTTTAGAATCAAGAAAATGAGTTGTTTCCGTTTCGGTTTGGAAATCTTGGTATTTCCTAAAACCGCCGTAAAACTTTTTGGCAACTTTCCGATCCGTTTTAGCAACTTAAAACCTATATAAACTTTATACATTCTACACTCACAACTCACACTACACCTAACCTCCATCACACCTTTCACTCCCTTTCACTCCCACGATTCCCACGCTTTGCCTCATTTTCCGAAGTTTCAAGAAACTCCGAAGCGCTTTTCGCTCGCAATTTTTTTCAATTTTTTTTCGTCGAGGCGCTTCATCTCGACTTCCGTGGACCGTAAAAATTCCAGTTTTCTCATGGGGTAGTTTCGATTCATTCGCAGCTATTCCAGAGCGTAATTTTGAGATGACATCTCCAACATTAATACCGAACAGTCTTTTCGAGGATTTGTTCCAAAGCACTACTTATGGTGCTTGGTTTCATGAGGCGATCACATACGCTGGTAGGAGCCGCTTTATGGTAAGACCCGATGCACTTTATTCTCCAACACTAGCATCTTATTTTTACGATAACTGCATTTTTCTTTGAAAGACCAGATGGAGAACAAGTGTTCTCCATCAACATTGATAATGAACCAATGGAAATTACCGTGTTCTTGCTAGCATTTGTTCTTGGACTTGCTATGCCCAATCAAATACAAGACCCATGGTGCTATTAGGTAGATAATATGTATGTCTACACTTATGAAGTTTTTGCATGAGTCCTATGGGGCAGGCATTTTCCGTGATCGAGGACCAAGGGGACTATAATGTCGCCTTTGGTAGCCCTCGTCCATGAACATAGGAACTGTTATGTTTTGGATCATGCTAAACATTTTAGGGGAATGGCGTTTTTTCTATGAATGATGCCACTTGCGCCGTCTTCCTTGCTTTAGCCACGGGGCGATGTGTCATGACCTTCCCGAACCTTGATGTCTAGTTTAGCTCGATCCCATAGCATGAGGGATAAGTTCCTTCTTATGCCCGTTCTAGTTTCTCGATATGCTATGTTTTTTTCCCTGTTTTTGTACACGCTTCACGGATTGGATTACGGTTGACACCGCATCGCGACCCACCAATAGTATTATTCGATCTTTCCGTGCAATGACTTGGCATGGGTGGAGGATACAACCTCATCAGGTTGCACCCTACACCCCGGATACCAAGTGGCTCTTAATAGGTTAGCAATAATAGATGATAAATGGCGGAAGCCCGAAAATTATCATGGCATGGCAGATGCAAAGGAACCTCACTTCTTTATAGAAGAAGAGGATGAGGAAGATGATGAGTAATCGCGGGAGATAAGGTAAGTTTTCATTCTAGTTAGTGTCCGCTTATGTCCCAAGCAATTTCATTCTTGTTAACCCCATAATGGGTAGAACTCAGATAGAGTTCGCGTCGGTTTTATTTCCTATGTTAGTACGCTTTTAACTTTATTTTGCAGATGTTCCCCTAATTTCACACGCTTCAATGGTATTTTTCCTACCCTCTTTATTTACAATACTTTGAGGACAAAGCATGCTTCTTGTTTGGGGGGCATAGAAACACGTGTAATTAAGGCATCCGTTAGGATATAGATATGTATAATATGCATTTGTTTTCTAGTTAAAATTCAAAAATATAAATAAATAAGTTCATGCTATACACTTAGGAATATTGGTATTGTTTTCCTTCTCTATGCTCTTAACAATCTAGAAGTCTCAATGAGCTTTTGCATCGAGAATAATTGTTAGAAACTTAGGTTAATATGTAGGTAATAATCTTTGCATCTATCTATAAATATATTACATGAGTATCTATGATTGTTAGCAAGAAAGTTTTTAAAATCTAGGCTAGAGTACTTATTCTACAAATCCTCGTGAGAATATAGCCTAAAGCCTTATATGAAATAAACATTTGAGAAATGACACAAGGGAGAAGTAAAATCCGGATAGAGAAATCACACGTCCACTTGCTTGATCACTAAACCATATCCTAAGCGAGAATTTAGGCCCTCTTTGGATCGATATAGCCAGAAATTCAAACCTGTGAATTATTTTCCGCTAGTCGCCCCTCTAAGCCTTTCTTTAGCCTTTCATAAACCACAAATCCTTTACCCTGTTACAAAAACAAAACAAAATAAAAAATTCAACCTACCCAATCTAGAATAAGTCTGAGAATAGAATGAGGAAGAAAGAAGAAGAGAAAACCCAGTAAACAAAAAGTTAGTTAATTGCTTGAGAAAATAAAGAAAAAGAAGTTTCCATCCAAAGAAAAGAAAAATAAAAATAGAAATAAAATAAAAACTCCAAAAAAAAAAAAAAAAAGAATAAAAGGAGTCAAAAGCCAAAGAAAAAGAAAAAAAAATATGGCTAAGGATGGAAACAAAGTATAGAAGCAAAAAGAAAATAACAAGGTTTCTCTAAGTTACATAATATGAAAACTCTATTATCTCAGACTTGTCCTTTTTGAATATCCATTTCTTTCCTTCTTAAACCATCTCCTAATCCCCATGAACACCTAGCTCAATTAGGAATAGGTTAGTGTGATAGTAAGTGGCGATGTGTTTGATCGACCACTTCCTTTGTTGTCATTGAGATTGTAAGGTAAAGTGTGCCCACCGCACAATCGGAGTAGCTGTAAACTTGAGTGGAAAAATCAGAGTGTGGTATCTTGACTATTATTGTGAGAACCTATTTAAGGACGCTATTCCGAGTTTCAGAAACGAACCTGCTAGGCATTTCATAGTATTACTCATTGTATATATATTTATTGTAGATTATTGATTATTATGCATATATTAGCTTAGGTTTCGACTTGATTACTCTATATGCATTGCTAGTGAGAGGTATAGTTAATTTATAGCATGAATAAGGAAACAATAGCTTTATTTCTTAGTCATTGTAGTATAGATGAAGTTTGTGAGTACCTTCACCGGAAAACTCTCACGAGGCTATAACTCGTTCACTAGGGAATTCCTAGTGGTTTAAGGCCTTGTTGCATATGGTCAATGCAATCGCACTCAGCGAAACGAAAGTAGATAGAACTCCATTTTTGGTCACTTATTCTAATTTCTCATCTTTGCTTGAGGACAAGCAAAATGCTGTTTGGGGGTGGTTTGATAAGAGCCCAAAACTGTAGTTTTAACCCTGTAACAGTCATACTATTAGACCAATTATGTGAGTAATAATTAAGAGTTAACACTTATTACGTGTTTTTATGCATTTCAGGTTTCAAAGTCCATTATGTGCATAAATGTGCCACTTTAGTGAGATAAAGGAGCAAAGGTCGGTTACTAAGGAGTTCTGTGATTAAAGGCCAAGATTCAAGAAGACAAAGCCTTTCTAAAGCCCGGTCAAAAGCTGAAAAGTCGACGCGGGCAGAAACAGCACACAAAGTCAGCAGAACTTTCGAAGGCCATATCTTTGGACTCAAGCCTCGGAATGGGGTCTACCTTATGTCAAAACGACCAACTCGGAAAGAGCTTTCCAATGGTCTAAGCCTTGATCCAATCAGAGGAGTAGAAGTGGACGAAAAGTCTGTTGAAGCCAACTGCAGCTGGAGATGCCTTTTTGGACTGAAAGAATTGGGTTTTGGGCCTGATTCTCTGGCCCAAAACATGGCTCCAAGCCCATGCACGATTTTTGGATCTGAATGTATAAAAACCAAAGCTTCAGCTCTTTGTTAATGGTAGATAGTTAATGGTAGATAGTAGGTTAGAAAATAAAAAGTAGCTTAGAATAGAAAGTAGCCATTAGAATAGCTTCTAGATCTAGATTTAATTCTTTATGTTAAGTTTAGTTTCCAATCCAATTCTTGTTTTAGATTAAACTCTAGAATCATTATTCTTAATTAGATTGATTAATAAAATAGCTAGTTTGTTACTTTCGATTCTTGTCATTTACATTTGTGTTAGATCTGATTTCATTTATTACTTGTTATTCAATTCTTAGTTATTAATTAGATTTTAATTATTGTTTAATTTAGATTAGTAAATTTCAATTCTTTATATTATGTTTAGTTTTAATTTAATCGAAAATAATTATGTAATGATTCTCGGCTAAACCTCCATTAGAGGGGTTGAGAAGCCTTGATGAAAAGCTTGATTCCGATTATCGTAGAATCGCCGCAATTTCCTTTCCACTCTAGAAGCGATTAGTTCACCATGAGAATGGATTTAATCGCTCACATGCTAGTTATGAATTGGTAGGAATGCCATGTGTAATTAGGGATTAGGAATAACCATATTGTTCTCGCAGCGGTTTAATTGATTACGACAATTAAATGGTTAGTAGGATTAAGTCGAAGTTAAGGTGGAATCAATCCCCTCTAACTCCTTATCATAGAATCAATGTAGCATTCCCATAGTTATTTTGATAATCGACTAGTTGCATCTTGTGGGTAGTTGCATCGTAGTCTAGTTGCCACTTCGTAAATCTCTCATTAGACTTAAGAGTTAAGAGTACTTATACGTAGAGAACATGAACATGCGGAAGGACTAGGAGTGGAACGAACTTCCTACACTATATCTCATACGATTGAGAGTAGAATCTTTGATAAACATATAGGATCATAAGATAGTTTTAGTTTACTTACATTTTGAGTTTTATCGTTCATTTTGTAGGTAAACTATTTCATTTTATGTTTTATCAGCATCCATAAATGATAATCGTGGGTAACCAGACGTGGCATCCACCAATTTCAATATTCATGGAAGAGGGTAGGGATGAATCAGGCAAGCTTTGTTAAGGTTCGTGAAATCAATGCACACTCTCATTTTACCATCTTTCTTAGGTACTGCAACCACGTTAGACAACCACTGCGGATATGAAACTGGCCATATAAACTTAGTTGAGAGCAAACGATCAATTTCCTCTCTGACTTTGAGTTTTCTATCCTGGGCCATGCGCTTAGGCTTCTGCCGAACTGGCTTGATGGTAGGATCAATGTCAAGTGTGTGGCCTTCAACTTCTGGGCTAATTCATGGCATCTGCTTGACTGACCAAGCAAAGATATGTTTGTTCTTCCTTAGGAATGCTACCATTTCCTTTTTTTTATTTTCCGTCAGTTCTGCCGATATGAAAGTTGTTTCTCCTCCTAAATTCCCAATCTAAACTTCTAAGAGGCGGTCTATAGTCGGCGGTCCTTCATTTCGTGAACTAGCAGTGTAAATACTGTGTGGGACTGATTCTGATTTAGATATTTCTTGTGAATTACTGAGAATTGTATTTCCCCGCATATCCGACTGACTATATTCCTCCAAGACCTTTTCGTGACAGCTATGGGAAGCCATCTGATCATCACGCACCTTACAAATTTTGTCACAAGATGGGAACTTTACTGCTCGGTGAAAGGTAGAGACTACTGCGCCCATGCTGTGGAGCCAATCCTTTCCTAGGATTGCATTGTAAGGGGATTTGCAATTCATTAAAAGGAACTCAATGTCGATTGACTTGTCCATGAGCGTGACTGGTAGAGAGACTCTTCCTACTGGGATTATTGTTGTTCCGTCAAGCCCAATGATTAGATTATTTTCTACAATAATTAAATTTTTTGACAGCTGCATGTTCTTGTAGCAACCTGCAAAAATGACGCTGACAGAACTTCTAGTATCTATCATGATGCGCTGAACTTGCCATAATCCCATGAAAGTTGAGATGACGATAGCATCATAATGATGATGATGGATGTCAATTAGATCTCTATCACTAAAACATAGGGGACCAGGCTCTATAGTTTCTAAATAAATTCCTTCAACAAAATCAATGTTATTGACATGATAAAATCACGCAAGAAACCGAACTTGGCTCGTTGTTCACACTTTTGCCTTGTGCGTGAGATGTCATTTATTTTGGCATGACCAGCTAGTATGACATTGTGGCTAGTCATTGCTAAATTTTGCTTCATAGTTTTTGAAAGCAAAAAACTCATCTAATTGTCCCTTGTCAACTAGCCTCTGTATTTTTCCCTTGAGGGATCTGCACTCTTCTGTTTCATGGCCGAAATCATTGTGGAAGTGACACTAAAGATTTTTGTCGCGTTTAGACTTAGTGTGTTCAGGTAAGGGCAGTGGAGGGAAAAGTAAGTTGTGTCCCTTGATCTTCTCATATACCGCATTGTACTTGGCATTTAATGGAGTGAGCTTCATTTCCTCAAGAATTATGTTAACCTTTTTGTATTCTGATTTCTGTTGTTGCCCTTCCGATATGTTTTGCTTCTGTTTGCCTTTACCTTCGTTTGAGTCTTTACTCTGAAAGTCTTTGTCTCTGGAGGCTTTTGATCTAACATCTTCCTCCACATTAATGAACTGCTGCGTTCGTGCAAACAAATCAGACTTTGATTATGGGGGGTCCCGTACAAGGGAGTTGTAAATTCTATTTTTATCGAAATGGACTCCTTCCTTGAATGGATGAATGATCATTATGTCAGGGACATCGGTGACCTTTGCTTGCACTTGGCGGAAACGAATTACGAACTTTACCAGTGCTTCATCCTTTTGCTGCTTGGTGTTTAGCAAGATGTTGACATCCTTAGGACATGTCCAATTATGCTTAAACCGATTTGTGAACTGGTTTGCTAATTCCTGGAATGACGCGATAGATCGAGCTCGCAAACTGGAAAGCTAACGTAGAGCTTCTCCTTTTAATGTCGATGGAAAAAGTTTGCATAGGAGGGGGTCATCTCTGTGCCATAGAATTAGCCTGCCTTTAAACTCCATAACATGATCGTTTGGGTCACCTCCTGCTTCGTTAAACATAGGAAGGTTTGGTTGTTTGAATCCTTTCTGATGCTCTGCATTTTGTATCTTTAAGGAAAATCTCCCGACGACATCTTCGTTCACTGCAAGGTCTTTCCATTGTGCTTCAGTGACACCCATATTGGTCATTGTTTTCTTGATGATGTCTTTGATTTGTTGTTCCGTGAATGGTGCTCCTGTGGCTTCTAGATTTACGACTTGAGGAGAAACTTCACTACGTTGCATCTCATGGTGTTGTCGCCCCCAGCTTTTGCTTGCTTCTATATTTGGATGGTTCCTTGGGCTGCGAGACCTATGCCAATAAAAAAGGCTAAGTTGTCAAATTGGGGAGGCGCTTCTTTGGTGTCGTCGTACTCTAGGCTGACCTTTGTTAACCTGTCTGTATTGGTTTGCTGCATTCAAGCCATGTCTAAGGTCATGTTGCAATTCGTCTCTGAGGTCCTGATCTTGGCGTCCAATATTGCGCCTTATGGTGGATGTTGTCCACCTTTCTAATGCGCTATAATCAACATTCAATGATATTGTCATGTTATGACCACTTCTACACCTAGTGTTGTTGGTATTTCGAGATCTGGATCACCTTCTTGAATGGGATGAATGTCTGCTTGACCTTGAGTGATGATGCTCAGGGACAAGCTCCAATAGATGGGATGTACCATAATGAAATTGTAGTCGGTTGAATACACTCCAATTTTCACCAAATCTGGGAGCTCTTGCCGGTGTGGAAGATGCAGCATCGGCATCATCCCTTTGTCTTGCTTCCCTTTGTCCAGTTGCTTCTGCAAGTAGTTGCTATGCTCCTTCTCTCTTCTGAACCTCTGACGCAATACTTCTAATGGCACGTCTTCATCTCCTATCTCCATATTTTCCGGATCTACTTCGTTTGTATTTGTAACATCTAGATCTTGAAGGTGAGTTACTGCAGCCTGAGATGGCAGACGTCTAGATCTGGGTTGTCGTGGCACTTGGAGTTGAAAAGGCTGATCTTGCAGATCTGTTACAGCGGGTTGATCTATCACTTCCTGATTGATTAGCACTTCCAGATTTTCTTGTTGTTGTTGTTGTGTTCTTGCATTCTTGTTCGCCTGGGACCGTGTAGTTTTTGCCATTAATGGTGCTTGGAAGAAGTAACATACGTTAATAATCCTCACGGACGGCGCCAATTATGTTTGGGTGAGAACTCACACAAACACACCAATGATCTTGTTGGAGAGGTTGATATGAAGTGAGAGAGACTGTACCACCAATGGCTGCCTACGTATCCAAATCGTTCTCTGGAATCAAGTCTAAAAAATGCACGTAGTTTTTTGTTTGAAATGATTGTTGGGTATTTATAGGAAAATGAATATGTTAAGCTTCTTATTGCTTAAAATACCCTTTCCTTATTTGATGAGATATTTCCCTCTTTGTATGAAATCTTTCCAAAAACTTCATGTGGAAAAAATCCCTTGACATATCTTTGGACCTGCTATATATAAGGTGTCATATTAGTGGGTAGTGTCATTGCTCCAATAGAGGGCATGCCCGAATGCCACACTAGTAGGCAAGCGGGACTGCCACAGTAGCGGGCAAGCAAGCCCGCCTCACTAGTAGGCAAGCGGTAGCGGGCAAGCAAGCACGCCTCACTAGTAGGCAAGCAGGACTGCCATAGTAGTGGGCAAGCAAGCACGCCTCATTAGTGGGCGGCTCTTATAGTAGTACCCAATGATGGTCGTTCGTAGGGGTACGAGTACACTGGTACATACAGGTAATATGCCACTCTGATGGCTGCTAAGTCACGGCGTTCTTCCAGTAAGTCGACCTCTCGAGCTAGGACGGAGTCATTGTGTTCAAACTCGGTGAGTTCTGACCGAGTTGTAGTGACTGTCAATTCGGTAAGAATAACGGCCTCGGTGCCATAGCATAAGGAGAATGGCGACATGCCTATGCTAGAGCGAGCTGTTGTTCGGTGAGCCCATAAGATGTTTTACAACTGGTTTGGCCATTGGCACTTGTTCTTTTCAATCTTTTTCTTCAAATTCTCCAAAATTGCTTTATTACTGGCTTCTGCTTGGCCATTGCTTTGGGCGTACTGTGGAGTGGAAAATGCACAAACAATCTTCCACTTGGCCAGAAACTCCTTGACTATTTTTCCCTTGAACTGGGAACCGTTATCCATCACCAGTGTGTGTGGCAAGCCAAATCTGGTGATGATGTGCATCCAGATGAAGTTTCTGACATGTGACTCTTTGACATGAGCTAAGGGGATTGCTTCGACCCACTTAGTAAAGTAATCAGTTGCGGCCAAGATTAATCGAAAGCTAGTGCTTTTTTGTGGGATGAAATGATGAATGGTTCCATGATATCCAAGCCCCACATGTGAAATGGCCAAGGGCTTGCATTGTTGATTAACTCGCGAGCTGGCTGAATGATATTATGGCCAAAAGTCTGGCATTTGATGCATTTGAGAACATACTTTTTGGTATCGACCTGCATTCGTGGCCAAAAGTATCCCTGGGAGATCGCTTTGTGGGCCAGGGAGCGACCTCCAGCATGGTTCCCGCATTCGCCCTCATGGATTTCTGCAAAAATCAACTGACCTTGTTCTGGGATTATGCACCTCAAGTGAGGGCCGCCAATAGATTTTCAAAATAATTTGTTGTTGATTAGGTAGTAACGACGTGCCTGATATTGAACTTGTCTGGCTTTGGTACGCTCTTCTAGGAGTGTACCGTGCTGGATGTACTCTATGATGGGCTGCATCCATGTTTAACTCATCTGATTGTCAAAGAGTGGGCAAAGGTCATTGATTTCTAGGACGTGTTCTGCTTGGTAGGCAGGTTAATAAGAGCCCAAAACTGTAGATTTAACCCCTTAACAATCATACTTTTAGACCAATTATGCGAGTAATAAATAAGAGTTAATGCTGATTACGTATTTTTATGTATTTCAGGTATTGAAGTCAATTATGTGCAGAAATGTGCCACTTTGGCAAGATAGAGGAGAAAGGGTTGGTTGCTAATAAATTATGTGGTTAAAGGCCAAGATTCAAGGAGACAAAGCCTTTGTAAAGCCCGGTCAAAAGCTGAAAAGTCAACACGGGCAGAAATAGTGCACAAGTCGATAGAACCTTTGAAGACCATATCTTTGGACTCAGGCCTCAGAATTGGGCCTACCTTATGTCAAAACGACCGGAACGGAAAGAGATTTCCAATGGTCTAAGTCTTGACCCAATCAAAGGAGTAAAAGTGGATGAAAAGTCTATTAAAGTCAAAGTCAGCTGAAACGGGCTTTGTAGACTGAAGAAATTGGGCTTTGGGCTCGATTTTCCGGCCCAAAATATGGCTCCTCAACCCATGCACGAAAATGTGGATCTGGTCTCCTCCTTTAAAAAAGAAAGACTTAGCTCTTAAGTCATACTTAGTTAGGTTAGAAGGTAGCCATTAGAGAATAGTTTTTTAGATCTAGATCTAGTTTTTTTACATTCAATTAGTTAGTTTAGAATCATATTTAGTTTTTAGAATAAAGGATTAGTTCTTCATTTCAATTTAGATTATTGATTCAATTCTTAGTTATATTTAGTTGTTTTAAATTCATTTTGAATCATTGTTCTTATTGTTCATTAGATTAATAAGTAGTTGTTATTCATTCAATCATGTCTTGTTCTTATTGTTCTATTAGATTTATAAAGTTAATTTCTTATTCAAATCATTACTCTTACCATTGTTCTTTGTGTTTGTTCAATTGAATTTGTTTAAGTCTTGAGAGTTAAGAGTGAAACGAATCCTTACTCCTTGGATTGCATGATTATGTTTTGAGAGTAAGAAGAATTGATTTAAACATAAAAATAGTAATATTACGTATTAGTGCTGTTTACATTAATATTAGTATTTTACTATTTTTATGGGTTATCAAATGGCGCCGCTGCCATCTTAATCTCGTTCAAGACAAGAATTCAATTGCTTGAATTCAAGGGGAAATCCCCCATTCTCTACCCACCCACTCTTTTAATTTTTCATTCTTATTTCTTGAATTTTCGGAACTGTTCACTGTTTTAGGCATATGGGCTGCGGATGCATAGAGGAAAACACTGTGGTAAAGGTATTTTTAAATTTTCGAAAATTCTGAAAATTTTCAGGTATACTATTTAAGGTGTTGTTGATTTACTGGAATATTTTCAGAATTTTCCTAATTGTTTTAACTTGTGAACAAATACGATTATTACAGTGCTGCATTTCAGTTTCAAACTGTAAGTTCTTGAAAAATAGACGAGTAAGGTTACTTAGGCAGTTCCAAAAAATTTAAAATTTTTACAGGAGTATCTATCCTAAGTCAGGAGTGTTTAGTAAAGATTTGATAAGTTTTTTATTTGGTTTGACCTCCTAACTAGTGAGTGTTTCTAGTGTGTTTCTGCAGTGTTGCAAACACTTAATGTCTGGAACAACAGCTGATAAGGATGGTTTATAGAACTCCAATTGATCTAAAATGTTTACAGGAATACCCTTGATCTGTCAGGAGTCTCCAGTAAAATTTTGGCGATTTTTGTCTCTGTTTTGATTGGTTAACCATTCAGTTGTTTGTATTGTGTCCGAAAACTGTTTCACAAACTTTGGAGGGGAGTAGATGGACTTTCATAGCTCCGATTGATCTGAAATTTTACAGGCTACTTTATAGACATCTTAGCAATCTACTATAAAAATTTCATATTTTTTGGAGAGCGCAACTTGCACCGATACAAGGCCAAACCTGAGCGCGACCCGCAACCAAAACACTGGAATTCCAAATTCCACCTGAGCACGACCCGCACCCTGGGCAAGCAAAAGTTGAGCGCCACCCGCGCCCAAACGCCTGGAAATCCACTTTTTGGCTGAGCGTGACCCGCGCCCTACTAAGGCTAACTGCAAGCGCGACCTGCGCCCTACCTAGGACTATTCTGAGCGCGACCTGCGCCCTCTTGTGTACCAGCCCGATTTTTCACAGGTCAGTCCAAATTTTCATTTCTTCAAGTTATTTAGTGTTTCTAACATCATACAAACACTGAGATCGCATATACAAGATGCTATTCAAACGCGTAGCAAGGAGACATTCAGGTACTCCTTCTTCCACTCCTCGCCTCTTCTGTCAGAGGAGTTTTAATTCTAGTATAATCAGGCTTGTTTTTCGTAGAAATAAATACAACACGCCTATCTAGAATTTCACACACTACACCTGCATCAATGGCTAAAGAACAAGAGACTCCTCTCTCTTATTTTTATAAAGCCCTAAACGATGGCCCTAAGTCGTGCATCGTTCTTGCAGACCTAGTGGGGATTTTTTTGAATCCCCCTAATATATTTAACTTGTTCTTGGTTTTTCATGGTTTAGACCATGAGAAGCCTTACCAAAGATATCGTGGGATAGACCAAGTTCTCACTACATTCCATCATCCTAGCGTAAGTCCGGATCAAGTTAAACTTAGGGTGTTTCCTTTCACCCTAGCCGACAAAGGCGGCGTCTTTGGTTAATCGCCTAAACGCCAAACTCTGTGGACTCATGGGCTAATCTTGTTCAATTGTTCATAGAACAGTTTTACCCACCACTGAACACAGATGAAATGCTTCAAAAGATTCATTTCTTTTGCCAGAATCCTCATGAATCCTTTTCAGAGGCCTGGAATCGTTATACTGATCTTCTCATTGAATGCCCGCATCATAATATTGCGAAGGACACGCTTGTTCGTGCCTTCTTCAAGGGGCTTTTACAGTATCATAAGGAGGTTCTAGATATCATGACTGGGGGTAGTTTTCTTAGTAAAGGAGCCTTGGAGGCTTATAAATTCTTAGAAGATCAATCTAAGGGAAACAACAATTGGGGAGGTCACGACTCTTCCCGCTCTACTCCTTCTGAGGTTAAACCTGATTCCGAGCTTAAAACTCTTATCGATACCCTCACTAAAAAGGTAGATGTCATCTCTGTTCAACAATAACCCACTCCAGTCATGAACATTAAATCTACTCGTTGTAATGTCTGTTTTAATCTTGAGCATTCCGACTTCTATTGTCCTCTTGTCTATGCACAACCACCACCACAACCATCACACTTCAACCAGTTAACTCAACATCAAGGACAAGGGAACTTAGGTGACCAGAATAGAGGTTTAGTACCCATGACCCAGAACTATCAACATCAAGACATGAACGCTCAACAAGCTTTAATTCCAGTCCAACCATCTACAGACAAAGTAGTAGTGACCTTGTTGGAGAAACAAAATCAAATTATGCAACAAAACTCTAATATGATGAAACAAACGATGGAAATGATGCAGTCTTTGTGCCAAAAGGTTATTGACATGTCTCCTAACCAAAATAATAACCAAACAGGCGTGTTTCCAGGTCAAGCAGTGCCAAATCCTAAGTCAACAAATACCACCTTTCAAATAAATAGTATTCACTGTAATGGTAATATAAACCAAGGGGACCTACAGGCAGTTACTACCCTTCGTTCAGGGAAAGTAGTTGATAACAAAGTAACTATGCCTGAAGATTACCCGCAAACTAAAAATGATACCATACCAAATACTATAATAGAAAATGAAGACCCTACAACTGTCGAAGTACTAGTTAAACCACAACCAAAAGGCAAAACATTACAAGACCCAATAATAGAAATTGAAGACCCTACACCTGTAGAAGTTCCAATATGGACACCTAGATGGAAAATGGATAGAGATAAAGCAAAGACTAATAATATGGCTAAAAATAGCAATAAAGCACCATATTCCCAGAGACTAGTTGTGTTTTAAAAGGACGAGAATTTTGATGAGATTAGGGAAGTGTTTAAAAATTTGACTATAAACCTACCTTTTCTAGATGCTATAAAAAGTCTACCTGGACACGCTAAGTTTCTAAAAGAGTTGTGCACCAAGAAGAGGAAAACCAATATACCCATTGAAGCCTTCTTAACTGAACAATATCCTTCTTTATCTGAACATAACGGAATTGTTAAGTACAAGGACCCTGGTCGTCCTACTGTACAATGCACCTTAGGTGATACCTCATAACAACTGCTTTATTAGACCTCGGAGCGAGTGTTAACTTACTCCCTTTTTATTTATATAAACAACTAGGTCTAACCAAACTTCAACCAACCAAAATGACTTTGCAGTTAGCCGATCGTTCTATTAAGTATCCCAAGGGTGTAGTTGAAAATATTCTCGTTAAAGTTCAGAATTTTTACTATCCAAATTTTACTTTGTTATTCTTGACCACGAAGTTGCTCATGATTCCATTCCCATCATCTTAGTAGGCCCCTTTCTTGGCAACCGCCAATGCCCAAATCAATTGTCGGGATGGCTCAATGACTCTTTCTTTTGGAAATCTTTCTGTAGAAGTTAACATGTTTAGAAAAAAATATGGACAACTAGGTTTGCCTGTAGAAGGAGAAGTGAAGTCCATTGAGAGTTTTGTACCTCATATTAGTGCGGCTGACGCTTTAGTCCCCACACTTGTAGATACCCCTCTTATGGAAGAAGACAAGGATCACAATTTCTACTCCCTAGACGTAGATAGCATTGAGGAAGATTTCCTTCAACTCTTTTGCAACCCTTCTTTGTCGCCTCGCGAGTTCTCTCTTATTGACATCCATTCATCTCTTGACGCCATGACGGAAGAAGAAATGTTTGCCCTCTATCCCAGTGATTCTTCTTACCCACCTATTGAGGAATATCTTGCATATCTCAAGGCCTCTGATGATATAGAACTAAGAACACTAGTTGAACACCATTCACCCACCTCACATCCTCATGTTACTCATTCACCTTCCATCACGAATGTTCCTCGCCCTCTACCTTTTCAAAGAACCATTGAGTTTGTACTTGACCTTCGTGTTTCTCCTATGCTTCATAACTATCTAAAACCAACTGGTGAAGAAGTAACACCCAAGGACAAGCCACTTGACACTTTTTCATTTTTTCCATTTCTTCCTTCTCAAAATTATCCACATCCCACGTATCTTCCACAACCATCAATTTTCTCACGTTCATTTACTTGGCATCCCCTTCGTAGGAGGACAAAGAAGAAACTGTATGCTCGATTAGGTTTTAGATCTATCAGGCTTTGCTCTCATTCCACTAAGCTACGTCATAGGAAATCTTAGTGCTTAATTATGTTTGATGGTGCATTCCGTGTTAACTATTTATGGAAAGATCCACAATTGTTTAGTTTATTGATATATGGGAAACTGCATGTTAATACATATATATTACATCAAGTCTAGGGAATCTGACTTTAAAAGACCCAAGTTTTTGTACAATACCAACTTTCTGGAGTATAGGCCAAACAAAAAATTTCAAACTTAAAAAGAGTTTTCCAATTTTGTTTGGGGGTGACGTATTTTGGTATTTCATTTCAAATCTTGTTGCCACCCTTTGCCTGTCATGTTTACTCCAGTAGAGTTTGTGTTAGTCAGTACATAACAGTTTAATTGTGTTTCATGTTATCATATTATCTTTACAATATTTATGTTACAGGTACTGCCAATTTTTGCCACGTTTCTATGGTAAATTCTTTCCTTATCTCTTTACACTTTGAGGACAAAGCGTTCGATTGTTTGGGGGTGGGATAGAAACATTTGCAAAAAATTAGACACTTTTAGAATGTAAATTACGCACTTTTCTTTATAAAAAAAAATTAAAAATCATAAATATTATGTATACTATGCACTTAGTGATAATGATATTGTTCCCTTCTCCATGATGATATTAGTCTAGAAATCTCACGTAGTACTTGAATTAGGATTTAATTTTTGAAACATAGATTAATACATAGGTAATAGTCATTGCATCTTTTCACGAACCTCTTGCATGAGCATCTTTGATTGTACTTGGCAATATTTTTCTGAGACCTAGGTTAGAGTACTTAATACATATCCTGTGAGCATCTAGCCTAAAAGCCTCATAAGAGTGAAATATCTTAGTAATGACACAAGGGAGAAGTAAATTCCGAGTAGAGAAATCACACATCCACTTACTTAATCATCATACCATATCCTAAGCGAGAATTTAGGCCCTCTTTGGATCGATATAGCCAGAAATTCACACCTATATGAAATTTATTATCCGCTAGTCGCCCAACTGAGCCTTTCATTAACCTTTTCACAAACCAAAAATTCTTTATCCAATAAAACAAAATAAAAAATATATATAATAGAATCAGCCTACCTATCTAGATAAGTCTGAGAAATAGGATGAGTGAAGAAAAAAGAAGAGAAAAACCTGTGCAAACAAAAATTAGTTAGTTGCTTCAAAAAAAAAGTTTCATCCAAAGAAAAGAAAATAAAAGAAAAAGAAAAATAGAAATAAAATAAAAACTCTAAAAATAGAATAAAAGGAGTAAAAAAACCAAAATAAAAAGGCTAAGGATGAAAACAAAATATAGAAGCAAAAGAACAAGGTTTTCTCTAGTTACATAATATAAAGACCCTACTTTCTCAGATTTGTCTTTTTGAATATTCATTTCCTTCCTTCTTTAACCAACACCTATGCCCCGTATCACCTAATAAAGACCTCTAGCTCAATTAGGAATAGGTTGGTGTGATAGTAAGTGGTAGATGTGTTTGATTGACCTCGGCTTCGTTCCTTGGATTGTCATTGAGATTGTGAGGAAACGTGTGCCCACTGCACACTAGAGTTAGCAAACTTGAGTAGAAAAATCAGAGTGTTATATGTTTTGACACATTCCTTGTGAGAACCTACTTAGGCACGCTAGCCAAAAGTTTCAGAAATGGACCTGCCATTGCATTTCATATCATAGTTCATTGTATAGTTGTTTATCTTAAGATGATTTGATTATTATGCATGTATTAGTTTAAGTTTTAGAATGATCATTCTTGTTTAAATACTAGTGAGATGTATAGATCATTGAGACATAAATAAGGAAACAATAGTTTTATTTCTTAGTCGTTGTAGTATAGATGAAGTTTGTGAGTACCTTCTCTAGAAAACTCTCACGAGGCTATAACTCATCCACTAGGAAATTCTTCGTGGTTGAAGGCCTTGTTGCATATGGTCAAGGCAATCGCACTCAGCGAAACCAGAGTAGTTAGAACTCCATTTTTGGTCACTTATTCTAATTTCTCATATTTGCTTGAGGACAAGCAAAATGTTGTTTGGGGATGGTTTGATAAGAGCCCAAAACTGTAGTTTTAACCCCTTAACAATCATACTTTTAGACCAATTATACGAGTAATAAATAAGATTTAATGCTGATTACGTGTTTTTATGTATTTCAGGCATTGAAGTCAATTATGTGCAAAAATGTGCCACTTTGGCGAGATAGAGGAGCAAGGGTTGGTTGCTAAGAAATTATGTGGTTAAAGGCCAAGATTCAAGGAGACAAAGCCTTTGTAAAGCTCGGTCAAAAGCTGAAAAGTCAACACGGGCAGAAACAGTGCACAAGTCAGTAAAACTTTTGAAGACCATATCTTTGGACTCAGGCCTCAGAATTGGGCCTACCTTATGTCAAAACGACCGGAACGGAAAGAGCTTTCCAATGGTCTAAGCCTTGACCCAATCAGAGGAGCAAAAGTGGATGAAAAGTCTATTGAAGTCAAAGTTAGCTAAAACAGGCTTTGTAGACTGAAGAAATTGGGCATTGAACTCGATTTTCCGGCCCAAAACATGGCTCCTCAGCCCATGCACGAAAATGTGGATCTGGTCTCCTCCTTTAAAAAAGAAAGACTTAGCTCTTAAGTCATACTTAGTTAGGTTAGAAGGTAGCCATTAAAGAATAGTTTTTTAAATCTAGATCTAGTTTTTTTACATTCAATTAGTTAGTTTAGAATCATATTTAGTTTTTAGAATAAAGGATTAGTTCTTCATTTCAATTTAGATTATTGATTCAATTCTTAGTTATATTTAGTTGTTTTAAATTCATTTTGAATCATTGTTCTTATTGTTCATTAGATTAATAAGTAGTTGTTATTCATTCAATCATGTCTTGTTCTTATTGTTCTATTAGATTTATAAAGTTAATTTCTTATTCAAATCATTACTCTCACCATTGTTCTTTGTGTTTGTTCAATTGAATTTGTTTAAGTCTTAAGAGTTAAGAGTGGAACGAATCCTTACTCCTTGTATTGCATGATTATGTTTTGAGAGTAAGAAGAATTGATTTAAACATAAAAATAGTAATATTAAGTATTAGTGTTGTTGACATTAATATTAGTGTTTTACTATTTTTATGGGCTATCATAGGTCGGTCAATTACTTCGATGAGTAACTGTCCAGGGGCGCAGTTTGGTGTCTGGGTAGCCAGATAAGCTAAATTGTCTGCGTGGCGGTTCTTGTCATGCAAGAAGTGATGTATGGTAGCTTTCTTAAAAGAAGGAAGTAACTGATAAACAACTTTAAGGTATTTAGAAAGGTTACCTTCATGAATAGTATACTCTTTAGCAATCTGGCAAACAACCAGTTGTGAGTCACTAAAGACTTAAAGTTCTTGTATATCTAGCTGCAGCGCCATTCGGAGCCCCATAATTAATGCCTCGTACTCGGTCTTGTTGTTAGAGGTCGTGAAATCGATGCGAACTGATTTCTCCATCATAGCTCCATCTGGGGACACTAAGACGACTCCGATTCCACTCCCTCTGGGGTTGCTAGAACCATCCACAAAGAAAGACTAGATGGATATGTCCTACTTCTTCATGGATGGGATATTTGTTTCTGGATCCCAATTGAGGTTGTCGACAGGAAAATCTGCTAGAAAATCTGCAACGACCTGTCCTTTCTGAGAAGTGCGTGGGACGAACTCGATGTTATGTTCCCCGAGCTCTTCTGCCCATACTGCCATGCGAGTTATCTTATTTTCCTTGAGAAGGATTTTCTTCAGTGGGAGGTCGGTGAGTACTTTGATTGGATGTGCTTGAAAATAAGGCCTGAACTTCCTTGCAGAATATAACAATGCGAATACTGCTCTTTCAATGTAAGAATAATTCTTTTCAGCTGGTGTTATTGTCTTACTTGTGAAGTAGATCGGCTTCTCTGAGTTATTGTCCTCCTTAAAGAGAACTGAACTGATAGCAAAGTCTGACACTGCTAGGTAGAGCCTCAGTGTTTCCCCATCTGTTGGTTTTGCTAGGACGGGTGGTGTCGTCAGGTATTCTTTGAGAGTAGAGAACGCTTGGTGGCACTAGTCATTCCATGAGAACTGTTCTCCTTTTTTAAGAAGTTGCAAAAATGGTCGACATTTGTCTGACGCCCTTGATATGAATCGGTTGAGTGCTGCAACCATTCCTGATAGCTTATGTATTTGCTTCTTTGTCTTTGGATCGGGCATGTCCAAGAATGCTCGGATCTGGTCTGGGTTGGCCTCGATCTCTCGTTGTGATACTTGGTACCCAAGAAACTTCCCGGAGGACGCTCCAAAAAGGCATTTTTCAGGGTTTAACTTTATCTTAGTTCGCCGCAGTCTGGCGAACGCCTACTCAAGGTGAGTGAGGTGGTCAACCACTTTCTTGCTCTTAACCACCATGTCATCGATGTAAACTTCCATGGTATCACTTAACATGTCCTGGAACATGTCAGTGACAAGCCGTTGATAAGTCGCTTCAACGTTCTTGAGGCCGAACGAGAGGACGTTATAGCAGTAGATTCCCTATTCAGTGATGAACAACGTTTTCTCTTAATCTTCTTCAGTGAGTAGGATCTAGTTGTACCCAATGTATGCATCCATAAATGACAAGAGCTCGTGGCCACAGGTCTGGTCCACAAGTTGGTCGATTATAGGTAAAGAGAAGCTATCTTTAGGTGTTTATTGATTGATGTTTCGACCAAATATGATCAAAACACCAAGTGTTGATGAAAAAGACGAAGAACGTAGAAAAGTAATTAGAAAAATGATGGTGATCGGGGGAATGATGAGACTGTACCTTGCGGTTGCCTACGTACCCAAATTATCAGTGGGATCAAGTCTCAAGAACGTAGTTCTAAATGAAAAATAGTTTTGTATTTATATAGGTAGAGTAGAGAATCCTTGTAGCTCAAGTATTCTTGTAGCTTGAGTCATTGTGATATAATATAACTCTCAACCGATAATTATCTCTTTGATAAGAAATGAATCGGACATAAATCAATGTACATTAGTGGCAAGCCATGTGGCTAAGGTTCACCTTAGATACATGAGTTAATGGGCTGTACATTGATCCATGGTATTACAAATTGGGCTTTAGCCCCTGTCGATTAAATGAATAAAATAGAGACTCCTACCAATGGGCGTTAACACGTGTAGGTGGGGGTCGAAACATCCCCTTTTTGTCATGCGAACAAAGTTCACATGGCAAAGAAGAGAAGAAAAATCAAGGAAAACTTGGAATAAGAAAAGAGCAAAGCGGAATGTATAACAAAGTGTCGGTGTGGGCGTAAATGATAGGAAAATGGACAATCGGAAAAAATTCGTGAATTATTGGAAACGAAATAATGTCAAATTAACGTATACGAAAGTGTCGTGTGAACGTAAACGATAGGAAAATGACAATCGGAAAAAATTCGTGAATTTATCGAAAACGACATAATGTCAAATTAACGTATATAGGACGCAATGTAATAAAAGAAGGCCGAAAAGGCATAGAAAAAAATAAAATATGCACAGAAATAAAATTGTAAAAGAAATCGATTGCCGAAAACTGTACCGAACGCATTACGTAAAAATACGAAATTTGAATTCGACGACGCGTGCCAGCGGAATAGCGATACGCGGATTATATCGTTAAAAATTAAATAGAGGGGCAGTTTAGTAATAATATTAATAAAAGGAATTTAAAACGTAATTGGACTCAAAGTGTTCGGATAAGATAAGAATTGAGTGTAGAGATGAAGTCGGAGTTGGAGAAGAATCCCACCAGCACTGGAAAACCTCGTAAACCTATATAAGTGCTGTAGCCGCACATCCCATCTCATAAAAAATAATCTTCCCTCAATCAACCCGAACAGGGCGTGGGCGTATAAAAAAGTAACCGTCCAGATACGGGCAAAGATTCTTCGTCTTCGCTTTGACTAGCAGGTACGTTTTCTCTATCAGCTCATCTCACCCCTTCTTGGTATCCTGTTTTATAGGAGTGAATGGCTCATCAGTAGCAACCTCCATCTTAGCACTTGTCTCTTTCGGTATTTCAACAATACAATTGAAAATGCCATCGCCCAAGTGCAATGGTATGTCGTGCCACGGAGAAACCTTTTTGCCAGATTCATCATGGAAAAAGACACGGTAATCAAGTGTTTCAGGCTGGCCATCTTCTTTGACTTGGATTTGAGGTTTGTAAATAGCTTTACAAGTGTAGAATCTCTTGGCATTTGAAGATGTTTGTTTGAGAGAGAATAAAGTGAAGCGGTTATTGAAAAGTAATGAACAAGTAATTTTGTGAACTCCTCCTCCTCCTACTATTGCTCTTGTACTAGTCCATTGGACTGGTGTTTTTTTTTTTTTTTTTTAAACTGTTGAAGCTCGAGAGGAGCCATTAATGGCGTCGACCTCGATTTTGTCAGTATAACAAAATCGCGTTTTGAGGGTATCGGTGGATAGGGGTTTTACTGAGAGAACCAAACCCGCCGGGTTCTTTTGTGTAAAGGTTGCGGTGGTGGTAGTAGTGGTGGCGGATTGTTAGTGGTGATGGAGCTAGAGAAGATGAAACGATAACAAACCGAACTTGGGCTTGGGCTTGGGTCAAGACTAAGTGGGTCGGTTAAGGTTTGGTCCCGGATTCTATTTTAAGTTGTGTGGGTCGTAATTTAAATGTTTTGTTTGGGCCCAATTTAATTAAGTTTTGGGACCGGTTGTATTTTGTTTTGTTGGGCGGTTTAAGCTTTCGACCCGATTTTTCGACCTATCGACCCGATGTTATGTGCTTTTTTCAGGTAGAAACTACCGTAATATCTGGATGAAATATAATCGAGAAGAAAAAACTTCGATGATGAACGCAGACTTGGTGAGGTGGAAAGAAGGTGACAGATACAGCGACCATCTGGAACCGCGTCGATGGTCGCTTAAGGAAATACAGAAAATACTAGGACTCGAGAAATTTGAGATGGATGAAGTGTACGAGTTTGAAACGGAAGTCGAAGAAGATGAAGTAGTAATGGCTTACACACAATTAAATTGCAGGAACGCAATTCCGTTGAGCAAAGAAATAGCGCAATTACTGGAGTGGTGGCAAATTGCACCGGGACAACTGCCAATATCGTTACGCTAATCTTTACGAGAGCGCGCCGTTTTACAAAATGAATTTAACGAAGGTTTCGGGGCTCAAGAACTCTTCGCGTTGATACGACCGAAAAGCCATCTTGTGAAAGGGTACATAAAATTTGAAATTGAATTCAAGGATTCAAATAGAAGTTTTAAAGGGTTTCCAAAAGTATCGCCCGGATGGGATAGATTTATCTGCTTGCGAGGGAAGTGGAATCCGACAGAGTTTAAAGTGCCGAACAAATTTCGAGGTAAGCCAAAACATAAGTATTGAAAACTATACTACGATTAAACTGTTGACTAACACGAGTTATTTTTGTGTCTAACAGAAAACGCGAGTATACTACCAGACATTGAATTGGACAAGGAAGTGGAGAGCAATCTTCGGTTCTTCTTTCATGAATGCTCTGATGAAAGATTGGTAGATCTGAGCTACTTTGATGATATCGTCGATTTCCGAAATTATGGGGGTATCGAACAACGGCCCGATAGGTCCAAGGAGACACAAAGCGAAATGGCAAAGAAGAATAAGAGTCTCGAAAATGCAATATTCGCAAATGGCGGTGATAGTGAAAAAGAAGATGGAACGGAGTTAACACGGCGAAATTAGTCTTGAGTTTGCCAAGCAAAAAAGTGAACTGCATAAAAAGAAGATGTGCCACAAGAAAACGGGCTGACGGAGACCAAGAGAGACAACCAAACGGTACAATGTATGATGCCTCGAGGGACGAGACTACAATGCACCAAACATCCCGCATTTAAATATAATACATCACGGAACACCAAGAGGAAAAGGTATGCACCGTAGAAAACATAGATATGTAAAAGTGTGGTGAAATGTAATATCTCGTTACGGTTTGGTATATCTGAGGAAAAGAATGAAACAGTGATACGGACAAAAGATAGTGCAATGAACACAAAGTCGGTGAAAGAAAATAAACGGCAAAGCAAAATCACGAGAAACGAATCCAACAACCACTGGCAAGTGGCGTCAGGGGTAATACTACGCATGGAGGAAAACCACAGAATCTGTTAATGGTAAGTTGATCGTTGATTTTTATTATTGCGTTAGGGCCGGTAAAAGAAATGAGTGTCCAACACTAATCCGATGAAATTGGTAGTTGAAGCGAGAGATGTTCAAGTCCGAAAAGCGAAGTGAAGGAGTCGCCCGGGATTACGCCAATGAAAGGGCTCAAAAATATCAAAAATGTGACCCGAGAATCGGAGAACATCGGAGAATATGACAGAGCAATGTCAATGATCTTCGATAGTATAAACCAGGTATGATAGTATTATTTTTATCAGTTATTGCAAACTTGTGTTTAAGTCAAAAAAATGATGAACTCAGATATATATATATATATTTTTTTTCGCTTGAGGTTAAAAAAAGCGTAGTAATGCAGACCAAAAGAAATTCATGAAAAAGTCGTGAAGAAAAATATCGTTCTGAATGAAGTCAATGCCTTAGAAGAAATAAAGAAAGTGAAGATACTCAACCAAAAATTGGAAGAGGCAAACAAAGCGTTAAGCGGAAACATCAAAAAGAGTTAGAAGACGAAAACAAAACTTAACCGAAGCGGACGGAAGAAGCAGAGAGGAGATGGCGTCTGAAGAATTTGGGAAAGCCCGTGAGATAACGGAGGAACACAAACACTTAAAAGCAGATGTGATAGAATTGAAGTCACTCGTGGCGACCAAAGATCAGGAACTTAAACGTGCGCAAAAAGAGGTTGAGAAAAATAACAAGCGAATGACAGATTTAAACGAGCGGCTCGGCCAAGATCATGTGCAAATGGCACACTTGAATCGTCCGTAAAGACAACCGACGAGACTTTAATAGAAACGGAGATGAACTAGAACGTGAGAAGATGAATTACAAAGATTTATGCGAGTTGTATATCACGAAAAGTTGGGAAGAAACCATTGGATTTTCCCAAACCAATGAACATGTGATTGCGAGTATGTAATACCGTAGAGCTAAAAATTATTTTTATGAAAATAAAGTATGTGTTGGCTATTGAATATCAGTGTGATGTCAAATAACATACCTATGGAAAACTGACAATGTTGTTGAATTATATAGATGACACGAAATAGAATGAAACGCCCCCAATGCTAACTTTAAGCTTGCAAAATTAGATTGAGCGAAAAAATGCTCCGATGCAGAACTGACGAAACGAAACGGGGCACTTCATCAGATGTGGACATAGCGCGAAAAAATTCACTAAAAGCGGCGTAAAATCGTTCAATTTAGGCGGACGAAAAGTAAATGTGGTAAGTTAAGTTCAGATTTTGTCGTGAGCGATAATACGACTAAGCGGCGTAAAAGCGTTCATCAACTTAGGTAAAAATTAAACGCGGGTAATTTAAAATCCGATTTTATCGTAGCGATAGTAACGACTAAGCGAGCGTAAAAGCGTTCAAACTTAGACTGACAAAGCTAAACGCGGTAACTTCGTCAGATTTTGGTGTAGCGATAGTAATGAACTAAGCGAGCGTAAAAGCGTTCAACTTAGACTGACGAAATTAAACGTGGTAATTTCGCCAGATTTTGTTGTAGCGATAGTAACGGCTAAGCGAGCGTAAAAGCGTTCGACTTAGACTGACGAAATTAAACGTGGTAATTTCGCCAGATTTTGTTGTAGCGATAGTAACGACTAAGCGAGCGTAAAAGCGTTCATCTTAGGACCCATCGAAATTAAACGCGTGGTAATTTCGCGGATTTTGTTGTAGCGATAGTAACGGGCTAAGCTAAGCGTAAAAACGTTCGACTTAGACCGCGAAAATTAAACGTGGTAATTTTGCCGGATTTTGTTGTAGCGATAATAACGCTTGACTAAGCGGCGTAAAAGTTCGACTTAACCCCGAAATTAAACGTGGTAATTTTGCCGGATTTTGTTGTAGCGATAGTAACGACTAAGCGGCGTAAAAGCGTTCGACTTAGGACCACGAAATTAAACGCGTGGTAATTTCGCCCGATTTTGTTGTAGCGATAGTAACGACTAAAAGCGGCGTAAAAGCGTTCAACTTAGGACTCCATTTAAAATTAAACGCGGTAATTTCGCCAGATTTTGTTATAGCGATAGTAACGACTAAAAGCGGCGTAAAAGCGTTCAACTTAGACTCCACGAAATTAAACGTGGTAATTTCGCCCGGATTTTGTCGTAGCGATTATAAGGTTCGCTAAAACCAAAATCATACCATTGAACCGAAGTGAAATAAGCGCTTCTTTTTATTGATTACCGAAGTCTTAAAAATGCAAAGATAACAACGGAAAATACATGCCCGAATCGGTAACAAACTAAATATTGTATTATTTTATTTCTCGGGATAACGGAAAAACACAACTAAAATCTACTTATAGAACTTGCGCAGATGAAACGATTCCACGGCTTATCGAGAACATTCCCATCTAAATCTCGGAGAAAATAAGATCCTTTAGTGGCGAGGCGATCTATGATGTATGGACTGTCGGTTTTCTCAAATTTACGAATCTATCAACCTCGTCTTTCGACAGTACCCGATCATCTTTCTCAAATACTTTAAAAGGCGAACTTTCTTATCATATTTTCGTTTCATATCAGCTTGATAACGAATTAACTGTTGAAGACCAACATCTCTTGTCTCATCTATCAAGGCTTTGGCTTGAGCAAGTGCTTGATCATTCGACTCCAATTCCACGTTAGAAGTTCGTGTGGTTGGTGTCATCAACTCTGTAGGCAAGACCGCTTCCGTACCGTAAGCAAGATTAAACGGAGAAAATCCAGTTGAATGCTTAGGTGTGGTTCGATAAGCCCACATAACCGCAGGAAGTTCCTTAACCCAATTTCCTTTGGCCTGTTGAAGGCGTCGCTTGAGTATTGCAAGAATGGATTTGTTAGTAGCTTCAGCTTGTCCATTAGCTTGAGGATGGTATGGTGCCGAGAAATTGTGATTAATCTTCAAGTCAGAACAAAATTGTCGAATTTCTTCAGCATCAAATTGTTTGCCATTGTCGGAAGTCAATGATGTTGGAATACCGAAACGACAAACAATGTCTCCATAAGAATTTTTAACATCTGAAGCATGGATCTGGGCTAAGGGCATAGCTTCAGCCCACTTGGTAAAATAATCAGTTGCGACGAGTAAGAAACGAACACTGCCAGGAGCTTTCGGAAGAGGACCGACGATGTCAAGACCCCACTTTGCAAACGGCCAAGGGCTCAAAATTGGATGAAGTTCCGTTGCTGGAAGATTTCCCATGTTAGCATATTTCTGACAAGGAACACACTTCTCAGACAAACGCTTAGCATCCTTTTGCATGTACGGCCACCAGTATCCTTGTGTCATTGCTCTATGAGCGAGACTTCGCCCCCGGGAGTGGTTCCCACATAGGCCTGAATGAATTTCCGCCAGGACGAGCAAACCTTCAGCTTTGCTGAGACAACGAAGCATAGGGTTAAGATTTGTGCCTTTGCGATAAAGTTGCAACAGACCGTTCGAAGTCGATATGAGACAATATTTCCAAGCATCGCGTTTAACACGATCACTCACTTTATGATCGGGAGGCAAGATGTGATCATGTAAATATGTGATATAAGGAAGACGCCAATCATCTTCGTCACAAGGTGTAAGTGGAAAACTTAGCTCTATATCAGGAACCTCTGGAGCATTGTCAGCTTCATGATCGTCGTCGGTATGGACCGAGACAATATCATTGATAGGATCATTGTGGTCATCTGATAGCATAAGTTGTGGATCAAGCGTTTTCTCTGCAATGACAGCTTGATTATCAAGATCACGCTTGCGTTTCCGAGTCAGCACAGGAGATATCAAATTGGCATAACGTGATTCCTCAGAAAATGTCTTGATGAAAAAACAACTCTGAGTGATGTACATATCGCGCACATCCTCGATGGACGGTCGATACTTTCGGTTCCTTTTGAAATTCAATGGTTATCCGGGCGAGGCTTATCGACTTAACGCGCGGATAAATAAGCAAGAGAATCCGCGATCGCCGCGTCATGACGCGCTGACGCCGCACAATCTTGATAGAATCAAAATTTCGAAAGCAATCCGATGAATTAAGTCCACATAAGCCGCCATTCTATCGTCCACGAGCTGCTATCACGATCCACCAAACCGCTAGCTAGCGACTAACTTAGAATCTGTGAATAATTGTAGCTTAGTAAGCCCCAAGTGAAGAGCGGTCGCAAAGCCGCAAATGACAACCGTGCTTCGGCCTCATTATTTGAAGCGTCAAAACCCAAACGGATCGACTTCTCAATTTTTTTCTCCATTCGGTTGCAAGATTACACACCCAATACCGGAGCCATATTTATTATCGCGAACCATCGGTGTAAACAATCCAACAATCGCCAGAGACATCCGATAAGTTTGGCAAATCATCATCCCCGAGAGGGTAATGGCGTGTTGTCGGCGACATTCTCTTAGATCTAATGTAACGCGTCGGACATAAGAATATCCTCAATTGGAAAATCAGCCATTAAGCGAAGCCAAAGTTTGTCCTTTCTCACCGTGCGAAGTTTCAAACACAATGCTATAAAAGCTAAAGGTAACTTTCCCATTCTCATGAGCTTAATTTGATTCCCCGAAAGCATTGCGAAAAGCTTTCGCAGTGGATATTCCGTATAAACTTTGACGACTTCGTCCACGGAAATAAGGTTTAAGGCGTCGGCGGCATGAACCAAAGCCAATGCAATTTTCTCCACTCGAGAATATCTTGTTTCAGCATTTTTGTAAGAGTCTTGCTAACAAAGAATATAGGGCGCCCATCGCCACCGTTGACAAATAAGGCGGCACTTACGGCATGATCGATGGCGGCTAAATCTGAACCTATAGGCTGCCCGTTCTTTGGGTCGGCAAGAACTGGAGGTTGGACTAAGTATGCTTTCAAATGGCCGAAATGCAAGTTCACGGTCCTCCTCATCCAAATTGATCGTCTTTCAATGTTTGGAAAAAGGGCGGCATCGATCGAATACCGAGAGATAAATCGATTTAGGGCAGCCAAAGCGTCCCCGTAAGTCGTTGAATTTCTTTCTTTGGCGCCGGAGAAGGCATTTCAAGGACAGCTTTCGAATCGATCCGGTTTGCTTCAATTCAGCGTCTAGTCATCATGTATCCTAAGAATTTACCAGATGATAAACCGAAAGAACACTTAGCCGGATTCAAACGCATGTTGACATTGGAGAGTCTGTCGAAAACAGCTTGCAAATCAGTAAGATGATCAGGTGCTTCTGTAGATTTGACAACCATGTCGTCGATGTATGCTTCGACTGTCTTTCCAAGTAGGTCAGAAAAAATAGTGTTGACTAGCTTTTGATATGTGGCTCCAGCGTTTTTCAGACCGAAAGGCATTACCTGGTAACAATAAATGCCTTGGTCTGTAATGAATGCAGTGAACTCTTGGTCCTCAATGAATAACGGAATCTGATGATAACCAGAATAAGCATCCAAAAAAGACAAACGCTGAAAACCAGATGTTGCATCGACCATTTCAGATATACGAGGCAATGGATATGGATGAACCGGACAAGCCTTATTGAGATTTGTGAAATCGATACAAACACGTAATTTGCCGTTCTTTTTTAGGCAATTGCGACAACATTTGACATCCATGTTGGATAAGTCACGCCTTATAAAGTTAACGGACAAAGAGAGGCGGTCGATTTAGCTCTTTCACTTTCATCTTTCTATCGGGGCCATCCTTCGGGGCTTTTGTCGAACTGGTTTTGCATTAGGATCAATGTCGAGTTTATGACAAGCCACCGAAGGATCTATACCAGGCATTTGCTCTATTCGCCAAGCAAACACATGATTATTCTTCCGCAATAACAAAATAAGCTCTTGTCTCTCCTCTTCTGGAAGTTCGGCTGAAATAAAAGTAGTCTCTTCAGGGAGTTGGCCAATTTGAACTTCTAAAAGTGGATCGACTGTCGGGGGTCCTTCAACATTTCTATTGGCGAGAGTAAACCGAGGTCCCGATCTTTGTAATTGCTATTTGACGGCGTTGGAACTTCGAGAATAGTTAGATCCAACAACAACTTCGACTTCTTATAATCATCGAGAACATTGTCGTGGCAAATTAGAGATGCCAGTTGATCGCTGCGCACCTTACAGACTCTTTTATTGAATGGGAACTTGATGGCTTGATGATATGTTGAGACGACAGCTTCCATATAATGAATCCAATCTCGACCAAGGATGACATTGTAAGGGGATTTACAATCCATCAATAAGAAATCAATATTGACTTCCTTCTGCATAAGAGTGACCGGGAGAGACACCTTTCCAACGCAATGAGTAGCGGTACCATCAAAACCAACGATAGGCGCATTTTCAGGGGTGACCAAGTTATCAATAAAAGGAATACTGCGATAACACCCAGAAAACATGACGCTAGCTGAACTACCAGTGTCGATCATTATACGTTGTACACGCATACAACTGATATACGCAGTTATCACGACAGCATCATAATGAGGAACATGCACACCCATTAGATCTTGGTCAGTGAAACATAATGGTTCATCTTCAATAGTCTCCGTACGAAAACCTTCCACGAAATTGATCCCGTTAACTTCGTACAAATTAGACAGATATTTGACTTTAGAACGGCGGCGGTTTTCGGTGTATTGGACAATGAATCAATGATGGCATGTCCAACCTTAATGACATTGTGATCAGTGATAGTTAAAGCTTGAGTTGTTACTTTCTTCTGCACATATTGATCAAGCTTCCCATTCTGCACAAGCTTTTCAATTCTTCCCCGCAAAGACCGACAATTCTCCGTCTCATGACCATAATCATTATGAAATTTGCACCATAATGATTTATCACGAGTTGATTTAGTGTCGTCGCGCAAGGGAAATGGCGGAGTGAGCAGACTCTTATCCTTGATTTTGTCGTAAACTACCGCATATTTGGTATTAAGCGGAGTTAATTCAAAATCAGTAAAAGGCTTTCCAAATTTCGTGGAGTCTTCTTTCTTATCTGAAAGGCTTCGACCGGGTTCTTGTTGATCAAAAGTCGGATTCTTCGTTTATTTCACGATCATTGAAATCCTTTCCTTTATTATCTTTGTCACGAGAAGTTCGAGCGTAGTGTCGTCTTCAACATTGATAAATTGTTGAACTTCATTGGTATAACGACGCGTCGGAAGATGGAATATCCCGAACAAGAGAGTTGTATAACCCATCTTTATCAAACAAGATAGCTTCTTTAAAAGCGTAAACCACCATTAGATCGGATTGCTCGGAAATCTCAAATTTGCGCAGCTTTGGCGGAAATGCGATAAAACTACGGAGAGTTTCCTCACGTTGTTGCTTGATGTTGAAAAGAACTTCGGACTCCATTTGGGCGTTTGAGATTATGATGAAAACGCCTTGAAAACTTTTCGTTAAGTCCTTGAATCGACGAATAGAAGCGAGGAGGTAATTCGCTAAACCATACCAACGCTTCCCTTTTTAATGTAGAAGGGAAAAGTTTGCATTTTAAAGCATCATCACCTCCCCGATAAAACCAGTTTGTTTGTGAAATTAATCACATGAAGCATAGGGCAACCCTCGACATCATCATATTGATCAAACTCGGTTGTTTGAAGTCTTTGTTATGAGTAGCCCTTTGGGGCGAGAGAAAAATTTGTCCAAAATACCATCTTCAACTGCCAGATTTTCTAGTGTCGATTCAAAAGGATCGCTGTCCAGAAGAGCTTTTTTAATCATTTCTCTGACACGTTGAGGAGTCATTAGATCCGTATCTGTTGGATCATGATCATAGTCACGATGACGCCTATGGGAGCGAACAGAACGAGAAGAAAACGACGAAGATTCATCGTTTCCGTGTCGAGATGATTGTGGATGGTACGTTGGGCTTTCAGTACGATAATGCTCGGAATGATAAGAACCGCGTTGCTGAAGTGTTTCACCATACTGATGGTTACGATCATGAGTGCGATCATTATTCTGTTCACCATTTGAATTCCTCGGGACTTGCCGAAAATTTGTAGGACCGTGGGGTGCAGTCGGACGATTATGAGCAGTACCTTGCCTACCGAGAACGTGACCAAGTGGGTGGAGATTTCTCGGCGGAGGTCGGGAATTAAATTAAGCCCATTACTCTTAACTTGTTGATGGCTGTTCGCTGCGAATATTGCGAATCTCATCCTCACCACTTAAACGATCCCACACACTATTATGTCGTTGGCGTGTGTGACGTTGTGGTGTGACCGGATACAACATCATCTACGAGTGGGAGCTGCGTCGTTTAAGATGGCGCTGTAGTAATTATTCTGTTTTGCGGACAGTCTTTAACTTTTGAAGAAGTGCTTCTCGAGACATATGACTTACATTATCCGCGTCGAATCTTTGGAGAATCGTCGGAAGCAATAACCTCCACATTTGAATAATTTGGCGCATTGGTGGAACGACAATATTTGAAGGTATTATCTTTCGTCGGCCAAAGTTGTCCTTGACCATCATGTTCGTGATGATCGTCGAATCACATCGGGACCTTGAGCTCTTCGAAAGTATCGTCATAACTTTCGCGAGAACGTGATCGAGGGTGTAGTATAAGAACCGCAGACGGCCCATTATGTTTCGACCAAATATGATCAAAACACCAAGTGTTGATGAAAAAGACGAAGAACGTAGAAAAGTAATTAGAAAAATGATGGTGATCGGGGAATGATGAGGATCAGTACCTTGCGGTTGCCCTCGTTACCCAAATTATCAGTGGGATCAAGTCTCAAGAACGTAGTTCTAAATGAAAAATAGTTTTGTATTTATATAGGTAGAGTAGAGAATCCTTGTAGCTCAAGTATTCTTGTAGCTTGAGTCATTGTGATATAATATAACTCTCAACTGATAATTATCTCTTTGATAAGAAATGAATCTGGACATAAATCAATGTACATTAGTGGCAAGCCATGTGGCTAAGGTTCAGCCTTAGATACATGAGTTAATGGGCCTGTACATTGATCCATGGTATTGCAAATTGGGCTTTAGCCCTGTCGATTAAATGAATAAAATAGAGACTCCTACCAATGGACGTTCGCCACGTAGGTGGGGGTCGAAACAATTGACATTCGTGAAGTCGACGCAGAGGCGAACTGTGCCATTCTTTTTTAGAACTGCTACTATGTTAGGAATCCAGTTTGGGTAATCGACCTTCTGGATGAAACCGACTTGCTTGAGTTTGTCGACCTCATCATTGATTGCTTTTTGAAATCTTAGGGATAATCTTCAAGGTCGTTGTCGAACTGGCCTAGCATTAGGGTTGACATTTAATCTAGGACATGCAATACTAGGATCTATACCAAGCACATCGATATACGACCAAGCGAAAATATCTTTATTCATTGTTAAAAAGTTTACAAGCTGGGCCTTGAGTGTAGGGTCAAGGTTATCCCCTACATAGATGAACTTGGGATCGTCTTCTGTTCCTAAGTTTACTCACTCCTTTTTTGCAATCTGATCTGCTGCTTTTGAAGATGAGGCGACCTCAGGGGAACTGATCTCTGGTGGTGCTTTGTCGATCTGAGGCATGGAGGTTTTGGCAGCAGGAGTTGGAGAGACCTCTGTGGTTACGACAACAGGGGCTGATGCGACCTCTGTGGTCATGACAACAGGGGCTGGAATGATCTCTGGAACCTGTACCGGTTGACTAACAAATGCTGGGGTGACCTTTGGGGTCTTGACTAGTGGAGTAACTAATGCTGAATCGACCTCTGGGGTCCTGACTGGTGGATGCACAGGAAGTTTGGCGACCTCTGGGATCCTGATAGACGAATGGACTTTTTTGCTAAAGCCCCCAGCGTTCTGCTTTGGTGCTTTAGATCTGACCTCAGCGATCAAATCTTTAGCCATCGTGTAGCTGGTGGGCTCATTCCTATTGCTGATAGGTGGGTCAGCAGACTTGTTTGCTGATAGAATCTGGTTACAATGATAAGCCTCGAGCTAATTTCTTTGAAGCTCCGTCATACCCCTAGGGCCGGGAAAGCAGAGCACTTGATGCAGTGTCGATGGTATAGCTTGTATTTGGTGAATCCAACGCCGTCCTAGGATGGCATTGTAGGACGATTGGGTGTCTAGAATGCTGAAACGCATATTGAAGCTGACTTTGTCCTCCCTAGATCCCACAGAGACTGGGAGTATGATGTCACCAATTGGGTCGGCTCTAGAGCCATTGAACCCATATAGAGGAGCTATTGGGTCTATGAAGACCGACTTGGGCAGGTTCATTTCTTGGATGGTATGGTAGAACAAGATGTCGCACGAACTACCATAATCTATCAGGACTCGTTTGACTGTCCAGTCGCTGATTTTGACATGGACAACTAGTGCATCATTGTGAGGGAGGCAAACCTTATTGAGGTTGGCCTCTGTGAAAGTTATATCACCTGAACTGTGCAGGGAAGGTGCGGCCTGTGAAGAGAACTGGTATACTTCTTGAAGGACGCCAACTCGCCTCCTTTTTTCTCTGGAGGATGTAACAGAATCATCCAGGAACATGATCATATGTATCATTCTCATCATTATCTCGGCGAGTCTTGGCGACGAAACGTGGCCGAACGATCGCTTGAAATCCTCTGCTACTAGAGCGAGCTTGGACACTTTGGCGGTTATGGCGAGGTGGAGACCTATCCGTTCCCTGCGAGCCATGAGCTTATGACACAGGTCGTCATCAGCGATATTGGCGTAATGTTTGATATGCCCTAATTCGATGAGGTCTTGGAGGTAGTGCTTAAGCCCCCAACACTCATCGGTCTCATGACACTTTGCTCGGTAAAAGGCATAGTAGGGCTTGCCAGGGCGATCCTCTGGTTGTTGTACGTTAGGTCGGTAATATGCAGCTCGCTTGATCTTGTCCAATATGTAACTGGGAGATCGAGTGAGTACAGTGAACTCTCAATTGTTGCTTGGTCTGTTTCCAGTTTTCTGTCCTTGCTGTCTGGGTTGCTTTTTTGAAGTTGGGGGATCATCAGAGATTGCTGCCACCTCTTGTTCTTCTGATAAACCATGATGCTTCAGGCCTTCTTGTAACTTGATGAACTTGTCTACTCGAGCATAGAGCTCAGACAAGGTTTCTAGTCGTTCTTTCATGAGCGATCTGGACAATGATGTATTGCGCATTCAGCAAGCGTTGGAGAATGCCAATGTGGCAAACGACTCTTTGATGCCACTTTCCATGCCAAGTAGTTCGGTTTTGAACCGACCTAAGAAGGCGCAAATTATTTCGTTTTCACCAAGTGAGAGCTGGAAAAGTGAATTGAGATCAGCTTTTTTATGCCTGTTGTGGACGTACTGGCTAGCAAACAAATCGGTGAGTTGCTCGAAGTTCTTTATCGAGTCTGGCTTGAGTGAAAAGAACCAATCAAGCGCACCATCCTTAAGAATGGCTGGAAACAAACGGCAATGGAGATGGTCGAACTCCTGAGCACTATAGAGTGTAAGGCTTTGAATGTAGTGTGTCACGTGCTAACCAGGACACATGCTGCCATCGTACATTGGAAAACGTGGCTAGATGAAATCTGGAGGAGAAGCTTTACTAAGTACTTCAGCAGCGAATGGGGACGCACGGTATGTCTTCAACATCTTTTGAACGATCTGAGTGGCGTCTTTCTTAACTACACTTTGGTAGATCCTTTGTGACAGTTCGTTAATCTGTTGATTAACCTCGTTGATACCGTCTTCTGCTATGGCACCTGGTGGATTTTGCGTGTCCACTTGCGCACGCAAAGTAACCTTCTCCTGCCTGAGCAAGGTAATTTGCTTGTTCATTGTACATAACTGACCTACTAAACTCTGGATTTGAGCTTCGAGGCTTGCCATGCTTCGTGGGCTTGAGGATTTTGTTTTTTGATTTTGGGATTTGTGAAGTGGTTTCTCAAGAAATCGAGACCACAGACGGCGCCAATGTAAAGGTGTATTTTAATTAACCTTACATACAAAGTTAGGAGGAGAAAGGATTTAAATATGGGAAAGACCGAATTCGTTGTTTGAGCGAACTGCCTACGTATCTATCTCTCGATTCTGGGGGGAGAGAAGAATCAGGTCTGGCGTAGTTCATATAGGAGGTATTTATAGCCGGTGGATGTGGATCTCTATCCAACACGTGTACTGACATCCACAAATGTATGGTCAAGATTGAGAAAGAGTGTTGAAATGGTAGTGGTAGGAATTCTATGTAATGATGGGGAGTAGTTACGGGTTCGAATTTCTGATGAAGTGTGTAAGTACAACTTTGGCAATAATTGTTTCTAGAAGATAGGCTGAGTCATGATATAGAATGCTCTGTGTGAAGATGTGTGAGTCGATCTATTATAGAGCGATCTCGTAGCTCGTGGACGTAAGTTGATGATGTAGGTCACTTTGAAGGTAGTTCAGAGAACTAGGTCAGAGGTCGGTTTGGTATTTCCACTATGCTGAACACGTGCTTGATATTCCCAAATGAGAATACCACTCCCTCACAGCACTCACTGAGTTACTTATGGAATTTCAAATCTCTCTCGACGTCGATAATTTTTTATGTGTCCAGGTCGATTAGAGGTTCGGCTTACTTCTCTGCCCCCCCCCCCCCTCCCCCCTTTTTTTTTGCATTCTGAGACCCGTACCGTAATAGTTAGCCTTTCTTCCACCTCCGAAGGATGGAGGGGGTATACAGCCAAAGTTGCGATCCTCCTTATCTTATCCAGCAAAACACGTCCATAGAAAAGAAAATCAGGCTAAGCAAAGACGACAGAAACTAGGGATTCTTTTCATCCATGCCTGAAGCATGCTTTTATAGTATGTGCTTCCCTCTCCCTTACTACGGAGCTACTTTAGGATATAGCGGAGAGTTGGGGGGCCCTCGTCGTCTTGATCATCAATGATCCATCTAATCATTAGACTCAAATCGACATAGTGGATTTGATGATTGCCCCCTCGTATATCTCTTTGACTGCATTCTCCATTTGTTGGATTAGGTCCAATTTATATTCTTAGATTCTTGCTCCTACAGGGGGAGTACTCAAAATGTATTACATGATATCGGAAGTATTCCCCCTATTTTGGCTATTTCCGAGTGCAACCTCGGCGGCCCGCCCCAAAGTCAAGGGCCAGCGGAAAACGGGTGAGCAATATAAGCCGCCCCGGCTAGAGCCGGTTCCTGAGCGGCCAAGGGCAACCATGGCCAGTATAAGGTCGCCTCGTTTTCCGTAAGAGATTGGGGACCTGTCCCCCGAGCCTTTAAGGGGCAGCCTTAGTCAGTTCGAGATCGAGAGAATCATCCACACAATAAGCGACAGGTATTTGAAAATAACAAACATAAATGAAAGTCAAAAGAGGTATAATTAAAGACCAAAAAAGATAAAAAATGAAATTCTAAGGGTCGTTTTTTCTCATTTTGTTTTGAAACGTTATCAGCATCTATCTTTCAGCAACAGAACGGGAATATCTTTGATCAATTAAGGTTATAGGTCTGCTTACCTAAGGTAAGCTTAGCATTGGACCTCCCAACAACAACTCCCATTTTTATTTCCCATAGCATGGGTCCCTGATGGCTATTCGGAAAGCAACAGGGTTCAAAACCTTTTGTTAAGAAGGCGGTCTCATGGACCGGTCGCCTTTGGTACTTTTGTAGTAAATTTAGTTCAGTAGCGCCTAAATAAGATAAGAAAAATAGGGCTATAAGTGGGCCCTTTGCTATTGCTATAAGGGCTGCTCGCCTTTTTAAGGCTTGGCTTGGCTTGGCTTGGCTATCGCTCCTATGTAATGGTCGGCCGGGAAATGCTTCGTCCCATACCTGAATGCCTACATACTAGAAGCTTCGCCGGAAGCAAGCAAGACGAGTAAGCAAAAATCGCTTTGTAGACAAGGCTCGTTCCGCACTTGAGTTACGAGCTCGTGTAGTACTCGTCCCTATCTCTAAAGGGGCTTATGCACTCCACTCGTTGTCTACTAAACGAGCGTTAGAGCGAGCGAAGCCTTCCATTTTTTGGCTTCCCCCTTTTCCCTCACCCTACTTTTTCATTTCCGCTTAAGCTTCGCCCGGTTTGGCATACCCGAGAACCATAATCTTTCCTAGGAACAGCTTCTACGACGATAGATGGGGGTCAGGTTTGGCATCTATGCCCCTGCCCTCCAAACAGTATTGGAGCCTTTCAGCTCCTAGATCTTCACGGCACCTCCTCCACCATAGTATTCTTCAAGAATTCCTCTGTAGATCGAGACAGTCTCCCAACTAAGTTTGCAACTCTTGCCACTTGCGCACACGCACGTACCAACTTGTAGACCTCAATTAGTTCAGTATATAGAGGGTCTTATCATATGATGGTGCAAGTGGTGCAACACAGTAAGCACAAGGAATTCTGCAAAATCTAATTCCTCGCTGCCTCAATTCGACAAAATAAAATTTATCCATCATTCTATCTCTTCTCTTGAAAATGCAAACTGATTACGAAGCCAATCCAGCAAGAATCGACTGAATGGTATTGCTGGCTATTTGAGCATTTGGGCATTCTATTATCTCAATTATACAACACATGTAGTAAGATTTTATTTTTATTTTTTTTTCCTTCCCCTTCATATATGATCTATGTTTTGTCATATGGAGGGGAAACTGTTTTCTGGGATACTTATTGCATTTGGTTCAAAGCAGAGACAGTTAATTTATTTTATTCATTACAACTTAAAATCTTCAAAACTTAGACATAGTAATGTTTCAGAACTATTAGGAAAGAAGTATACGATGTTATATTCAACTCTAAGTTGAAAATTACCATAACTATATATCTATTATTCGCTTTTGCACAAACATGACACCTGATTTATACTCATTATGGTGTATTGCTAAACTTTCATTTACGGAAATAGTATGCCTATAGTACTAAGGATTGGTATCCTTCTTCTTGTTCATTCCTTCGACGATAACCAATGGCCACAACAAAGGTTATTGCTACCCCTCCGAGAACCAATGGAAAGGAGTACTTGGTGAACTTGTTGTCCTGCATTAGCAAAAAGCATTGAAGTAGTGAACATGGGTTCTAAAATTAACATCTATTAAGAATATAAAAATAATGAGTTTAAAATAGGAATTCAAATCCCTTTAGGGCATCTCCAATGGGGGGTGTAAACCGTATAGAGTGGAAATTTTACACTCCAAATATCAAAAAACTCTCTCCAATGGGAGTGCTATACCGTAGGTAATAGTGTATTAGCTAATAGAGAGGGTGGGGAATTCCCCCTCTCACTATTAGTTAATAAAAACCCGGCGACACTTTCGGGCGACGCCCGAGTGAAATAATTCTCGGACGTCACTTGGAGTAACGTCCCTTTCTAATTCTAAAGTAATTTTTTAACTCGGACGTCACTTGGAGTGACGTCCCAGTTTAAATTAAAGAGGGACGTCACTTGGAGTGACGTCCGAGTTTAAAATCTATTTTTTTTTACACTCTTCCATTGGAGAGTATAGAGTATGGATATTTATAAGCCAAGTGACGTCCCAGTTTAAATTAAAGAGGGACGTCACTTGGACCAGTTTAAAATCTATTTTTTTTTACACTCTTCCATTGGAGAGTATAGAGTGTGGATATTTATAAGCTATACAATACTATACAATTAGAGGTGTAAAATCCTAATGGCACCTACGTGGAGCCTAGGTGGAGGTGTAATTTTACACCCCCCATTGGAGATGCCCTTAGGCACAAAATTCAAGTATGCAAGATCATGAGAAAAACTTAGCATGCATCATGAGAGGAGAGGAAAAGAACATCATACCTTAACTGGTACACTCAGTAACATATTATTCGGCAATTGCTCAGCAATCATAAGGTAGAAGAGTCCCATAACTCCAGTATGCCTTTGGCTGCTGCTGTAATTTGATTCTAAGACTAGAGCCTCTCCATCAGATATCTTGACAGATCCAGGCTGAGGATAACAAGTGGACATTCCTACAATGTAGCCAGCCTCATTGCCCGCTTCTTTACCTTCTCCATAAGCTGCTATAGAAGAGCATATCATCCGACCATCCTAATGCATTAAAAATAGAAATCAGATTGACTCTTTTAGTAGCATTAATACAATTTCCTTAAGCTATGAAAAAACTTCCAAGAAGAAAGAGAGAATGAAGGAGTGGAGGAATATTTTGGTTTGGTATTTCCTTGAAAAAAGGTTAGCCTTTCCATATGTTAAAAGCACTCTTGAAAAGGCATAGAAATTGAAAGCTTCGATGGAAATTACTACTGATAAAGACCTTTTCTGTTCCCAGTTCTCACTTGAGGATAGAAAAATTAATGGTGCTCGAGGAAGGACAAATTTTTATTGTTGGGAGAATTTTTGTAGTAAGGCCATGGTCAGTTGAAGCTGAAGTAATGAGGAGCAAGAGTGCCACTGTACCAATCTGGATCAAAATGTCTAATGTCCCAAAGGAGTTGTGGACATTGAATGACTTTCTTATCTTGCAAGCTTAGTTGGGGACCCTAAGTGTATGGATGAAGCCACCACAAACAAGAAAAGACTCAATTTCGCTAAGGTATGCGTTGAGGCACCCTTGTTATTTGAATTCCCTGGTACTGTTTCTATAGAAGTCTGTGGTAGAGATGTACGCCTTGGGATTGAATACCCTTGGAAACCCTCATCATGTGCCAAATGTATGAGATTTGGTCATAAAACTAACAAGTGCAGTAATGTTACCCCTGCTGCACCTAACACTTCTAGGGTCGCACAACAAGGAGTGGGGACTGAGTGACACTAGTACTTCAATTGTGGAAGGAATTAATGGGCAACCACCAATTCAGGGGGTTATGCTCTTGCTATGACTGACTCAAATAGATAAGGTGGAGATCACTTAAATGCTGAAAACCAAGTGCAAACTTTTGATGCAAATATTGCAAGTGGAAACTTCTATACCCCGTTGGTAGATGAACCAAATGGTGGGACAAGTGAACCATAATAATAACTTGAACAGCCCTGCAAAGTCTCAGGAGCAAGTGATCAATGAAGCTCATCACATTCTCATGTTGGTGAAAATGCAATGGGAGCACAATTGACCAGTACTTTGAATGGAACATGAAAAAGACAAGTTGCTTTGTTGTGAGCAAAACCGATAGATAAAAGTAATAGCCACTGGTCAAAAACACGGCAATACGCGTTTCCATCTTCTACGAGAACTCCATCCGTTCAAATATGTTATGCTGACAATCTCAAGCTAATAGTCTTATTCTACGACAACTACATCACTTCAGGCATGTGGTGCTGGTTTGCTAAAAACAGGTGGAGTCCAGTAACTTGAGTACTGTACAGTTTCTCCACAGATCGAGGTTTGGTAAGAAAAGCGTACTAGAGCAAAAGGAAAAAGAAAGTATCCTAATACTTGGGAAACATAGTGCTCCGGAATACAAAACCTACAGTCTGTAAGTCTCTTCGAGCTTCTTAAGGAAGCTTATGTGAATTAAGACATTGTTTCCTGACATTTAGATCCTTTTAACTTTCTTGCTTTTTCTTGCTTGTGCTTGAGCAGGATGCATAGCTTCAGAAAGCAAAAAGAAATGACATTGAACGATATAAACAATGACGCTCTGTTAGGAAACAAGGGTAAGTTTATATTACCTCCCCATAAAGAGCTGATCCAAGTCCCCCTGAGTGTAAGTGAGCAACACCATAGACAACATAACCCGCCTTCTGCATGACTATACCAGTTTTTTTGTTATCCAAGCATCCATTGCTAGAAACACCACAGGCCTCGACTTGATATTCAACCTGTGCCAGGAAACATTAGGTGATTCAATATCCAGAGTAATCATAACTTCCAAAATTGTTAGTGTCTTATTTAATAAAATTTGTAACATTATATTCATACAGAGCCCAATAAAGAAATCTATTCAATCCATATCCATCTTGAGGCTTTATTGCACGGAAATATTTTAATCGTGGTTGGTGCTTAGGCCAACATTTTCAGATTCGGAATCCATAAATGGTGTTGCCAACATTCTCTTCCGATCCTACTTTTTATCATTCAATTACAAAATTTCTTTTACTAGTTTGGGCAAACACTTGAACCCCTAAACTGGTGAGATTGCATCTTAAAACGAAAGAGCCAAAAAGGACCAAAAAAAAATAAAATAAATTGCATTCTTATTAGATCATACATGTGTACAAGATTTGAATCAATGTCATGCCCGATAACATGTATAATAGCAGTTGGAATTTCGAGATGATCTATGCTGCCAACTTAACAATTCTACAAAATCATAGTGTTCAGTAACTATAAAATGCACTCACATATGTTTTCCTCACACACTCTTAATATAAAAGCATTCTAACTAGCGAGTTTAGTTATATACCTTGCAACCATGTTCAGCAGTGAGCCTCACTGAATCATTCATTCTTCCTGTTCTGTCCCCAGTATCAGTGACATCTAATATATATATTTTGACTGGCACAATGGAATCCACCCAATCAGTCCACTTCACTGTGTATCTCAAGTACATGTTTCTTTTTATGCTATTGAATCCTTCTTTTATTCTGCATTGAGTCTGATCATAACAACATAGCAACCCTCCGATATAATCAGGCCTCAAAGGTCGATCATATGCATCCCTTGTTATGTTATAAAGATCACACCTGCACTCTGTGCATCCCAAACTATCTACTGCACCTCGTGTATCGATTGCGTGGACATTAACATACCATCTCTCCTCATACCCCTCTGGAATATCTGCTGGATTCCCAACTTGTATACCAAAGGGATCAGGAACGTATGTCTCTGTGCGTCGTGTTTCTGATCCAAGCCCATAATACTGCCCAAGATTCTGGCACACTCCACTGTTTCGCAATCGTATAATTTTCGACTCTGTGTCACCATTGTCCTCTTTGGGTGCATAGTATCTTGATATGAGCCAATGATGGAGATAGGTTTCATGGAGAGGGATAGGAATCCCCTGCTCGTTGACTACTTCAGCATTGAGTGATTTAAGAGCAATATGACCTCTTGGAAAGTCGATATTGAAATAAACTTTGTCCACCACAGAACCGGCTCCCTGGACAAACTTAGGGGAGTGGTAGACACCAGTTTTCAATCCATTTTCTTCACTAACAAGAACTTCAAATGCTAGAGCGACTGAGACTAGCAGCAGTGTGGATAACAGATGCAACCAACATGTACACAACATGTTTTTCTGCAGAAATAAACACCTTGTTAGAACCATACATTTCAATGAAACATGCATATAATTTGCCCATAAGAGATTAAAATAGGTAATGCAAATCATAATGCTGATACTTTTGATGTTTAGAATAGACAGAGGTACACCTTATATTCTTTAACATAAATTTCTTTTTGCTTTTCAGCAAGCAAGATATTCAATTTCAATAACTTTGGTTGGTACTCAACCATACCGAAACCAACTATATATAGAGGTTTCATTAGCTGATTTTCCGGTGAACATATTCAAAAGAATTCTACAGCTTATACTGCTAAGAATCATATGATTACATGTGTAATTTTACGATTATTTGTATGATTGTATCTATACAATGCAATTCACTGAGCAGCACAATGGAATAGCAAGGGAAAAATGGCCATTCACTTTTACTATTTTACATTAGCTAATCAAGTAATCGAACACCATCTAACCAAAAGCAAAATATTATAAAAAGATAAGAAAAAGAGGAGAAGAAACACAGTCACACGTACACTATCAAATAACAGAAAGAAACAAAAAAAAGTCAATACCATCAATTCAATCCAAAATCACAGTTTGGTACCACCATTTTTCTTTCTCGATCACCAAAAGTTTTGCTACTATTCTTCTTCTATTGCTTTATTAGAAAGTAAAAGAAATGAAGAAGAGCAGAAGGAACAAGTTTTGTACGTAGTAACAAATTATATTTCTAAATCAATCCATAACCAGGACAAGGAGAGATGCATCATATACGTTGAGTTCATTGCAACAAGAAGATTGAGGCGATGAAGAAGCTGAGTTCGTTGTTACCTTTTTTTTTCCCAGACAGAGCAGAGAGAGAAGATGAGAGTGTACGTGTGTAAGATCAGAATCGGACTTTTTTATTTATACGAGAAAAAACATAGTGTGAATTGAACCCATGATGAGGAGCTAGTCAAAGAAAGAGAATGACATCATTACATACGTACAACTTTTTGATTTCACTCTCATGAGTCATCATCATTGAACATAAAATATGCATACCTACTAATTTAGATCATCTTCTTCTATCCATCTCTGTTTCACAAGTCTCAAGAATCTTCTTTTTAATGTGATCGACAGCTTAATCGAACGGCATGGTTACCACTAATTAATCATATTAAAAAGGTCATACATACATTGAGCACGATTTTTTTCCATGGTTTATTAACATATTAAAACGAATCAAACAATCAACACAACTTACCAATTAAAATTTACAGACTTAATTTTCAAGCTAGGCTTTAAATAAGTTAACTTGATCTACGGGCGAACTCAAGGTTGGTTGGATTTGAATTATACAGATATTTCAATTGTCAAATAATTAGTCAGAATGAATATATGATAACACCATAAACTCTAAAAAATGTACACTAGACAATGACAATTGACTATTGGGGTGCTTCACATTCAGAATGCGTTGGCAAATACATCACTCTTTTGGGCGTATATGCATAGCTAGATCCGATACTAACAATAGATTGGATGTGAAGCATTTAATACGAGACGAGCGTTAGTTGTTTCTTGGTTCGGATCTAATGTAAATGCCACTCGAAAATATAAATTACAAACTATGATACGAGGAGGATCTGATCCATGCTCAACATTTGTTAACAAGGTCAATGCATACATAGATAATTCTATATGTTCTCCATCGGTCCATCTATTCAATATATTCAGTCGATATAAATTGGGGTAATTGTCTTTAGAGAAACAGTCAAAACACGCCGATGCCAGGTCGACCACTAAAAACACATTGATATGATTATTATTATTATAGTCCCCAATCTTACACGTGGAAGAGTTTCGTTTTGTCATGATCTTGAAAAAAATATTATTATTGTTATTTCTAGTAATTGTGTGCATGCATTGCACAAGTGTATCCCATAGTCTAAATGCTGGAAATTATTTTAATGCCATTTTCCTTACGAGGCTTGTAAATGTATGTATATTTGAGTCTACTGGAAAAATGATTAAAATAATACTACATCAACTTGATTCTCTTTTTTTCAATTCAAGTAAGAGATCTCTTCAAGTAATGAATGAAAATTACAAATACTAATACGAAGGAAAAAGATAGTTTTGGAAATTTGGAAATGGTTGTTCGTCAGTGTGATGCTTACGTATCCGATTGTATAGAGTAATCGGAATTAAGTAGTTCTCTACTTGAATGAGTTCTTAACTCCCATTCTTGATACGCAGCCACATGTCATATAGTGATCGATTTGGATGATATATTTGAAAAAATATATGTACTTGCAAGGTTAGAAAGAAGGGCGCGACCACTACACATGGCCCAATATACAAATTTTTAACGAAGTCACACCTGATTGGCTTGGGATCATGACGTGGCACTAAAAAGAAACTATCTCACGAGTGAGTGAATGAGCTGAATATTAAGGGGAAAAAACAGTAAAGTAAAATAAGAGTCTTTCTGTCTCTTGTCCTTCTCTCCTTTCGCCCACCCATTTTCTCTTTTACAAAAAATAAAGAGTAAAGTCCTATTTCTCTTGTAGTAAGTTAGTAACACAAACTCCAAAAATAAAATCAAGTGGAACAAATATGAAATTTAAAGAATTCATTTGATGCTTCAAGCACTTAAGCTGTAAAAATTAGGAATTTTGAATACAAAATGCAAACAACCCAACCCCAACTCTTCTCACAAAATCCAGTAACCCCACCCTTCTCATTGTCATTTTTGTTGGTGCATACTGTGTTAGGAAAGACCATCAGACTACTACTAATCTGCTATAAAAGTTTTTTTAATTTTCTAATTATTTTGCCTCAGGGCCTAAAAAAATATGGCAACAAATATAAAATGAGGAAAACGAAGACCACCGATTTGAAGGGAGGAATTCATGCCACGCCCATGACCATTGAGGGAATGACTAATGGCTCGGTGCAAATGAAGTTTGTGAGTTGTGATTGACGTGGATGAAAAAAGATGTATGTAAAGACGAGAAGACTAAGCGAAAGAGAATGGTGGAAGAGAAGAGAGACTCTTATTTTATTATTATTTTTTCCCTTAATATTCGTCTTATTCACTCGTGAGATATTAGTTTCCCTTTAGTACCACGTCATGATCCCAAACCAATCATGTGCGACTTCGTTAAAAATTTCTGTACTGGCCATGTGTTGTAGTCGTGCCCTAGAAAGAAATGTATCTTTTGTCTGACTCCTTATTGATTATTCTCTACAAGAGCTTAATTAGCAATATAATCAATGCTTTGTTGTGGTTCAGAGCAAGTCTTGTGCCAAGCCCACAAATAGAAGATTTCAGTTGACATAGTTTGTTCCAACCTATAAAGTGAGTTTTAGCAAAAGACAAATATACATGATATATTGAAAGGTTGTACATGCACACCAAATTCTAATAAGTAGTTGACACAATATTCTGAGGGTGCATCTGTGATATACGTCATCATGTGTCTTAGGAAGAGTCTACTGCGAGATGTATTGTAATTTGTAAAATTGTAAGTCAACTATCATGATTCAATATATCCTATGGGAAACAAGCTAGGAAATGAAATCCGTGTGAGTTGGCTTAACAAGCTTAGAGATCATGCTTCTGGTATGTGTGACGAAGTTGTGGGAAACATAGTTAAAATGCTACGCTCACTCTCTCTACATATACAACCATCAGTCAATGTAGCTCATAGGATTCTAATTGTCAAGCACAAGAAAATAAAAATCATCATTCTTATTATTGCAGTTGCAGTAGGAGGATTTATGTCGACGGTGGTGCTCATTAGCAAAAGTGGCAGTACACAAGGCCACTTCCTAGGCTTGGGCCTTTTGGTTGTAATGGTGCTGCTAAGCACATGGGTAACACAAGGTAAGAGTCAGAATAAGACTGCCGCGGATTGCCTTGCATTGTGCATTGAAGACGTTTTTACTTGCATGACACAATGTCTTGCTGCGTGCGCCCAACAAGTGTTGAGATGCATGGGAGGGTGTGTTGTCAAAATATTGCCCCCTCCTTCGTGCATGAGGGATTGCCATGATGGCAACCTTAGCTGCTTGTCTTCCTGCGCGGGCTTCAATATAACTTTGCAATCGGTGTTACCTTAGAGACTAACTTTGCAATCGGTGTTACCTTAGAGACTATTTCCTACATATTAATGCTGTACTGACTCGAATAAATTGGAAAGTTCCTTACAATTCATTTGGGAGCTTCTTTGACTTATCTCTTCTTCCACGGTAGATGTCAATGTTTAACTATCCCTGTTTTTGGTGAAGGCGGAATGATTTACTTTGGTGTGAAAATTTTGCTAGTGTTAATTTGTTACACAACACTAAAATCATAAAATTTGATACCAACCTTTGGGACGTTTTTGATGTACTAATAATTAAGAGGCCCATGACTATGCCAATGACTGCGAATGGGCCCAGAAGGTGCTGGGATCCGTCCAAAATGTAATTGCACTGTATACTTCAGGTGATTCGTGCATCCATGGTAGATGATATCCAACAGCTTACAAGGGACTGTGTATGTGCAAAATTCTCTCCAAGGAATCTGCGTTCTATATAAAGGAATCCAATGCAAGATAGTTATAAAACTGAGAATAAGGAGGTGCAAAATATTCTGGTACACCCCCTAGTATTATCTTCAAAACATACTTCACGAAACCCGCCCTGCCACGAGGTGAACTCTTTTGGGCCTGAGCAACACCTTCGTACTTACATATTGCTGATTACAAAATTGAAACATAAACATTTCGTGCATATCAATGATCTCTCAACTGTTGATGAGACGGCGCGTTTCAAGTGATCCGCGTTGATTGGACTTTTCGGAAGTTGGAATCAAAACCAAAAAGTTTTGGTCCTCAAAGTTCAATGTGACAATGCCGATACAAATGTCACCTTGAAAGTTTGACATATATCTTCGATATACCCGATAATAAAGCCGTACAACATTGGAATAAACTCGACACTAGGGGTGGCAATGGGTCGTGTTGGGTGGAGTTCGTGTCGTGTTATATTCGGATCGCGTATTAGGAGAGCAAATCCAAATCCAATTACTAATCATGTCGAGTTTGCCAAATCCAAACCCAACCTGCCTATATAACGGGTGACCCGTGAAGCTAGCGGGTCAATTTCATATCAATTTTGAATCAGATTTACATATAACTTATATGTAAAATATTTAGTATTTTATAATTTTATTTATCAAAAAAATATATAGAAAAAATACATTAATTCTAAAAAACCATCCATAATTTAATTACATATTAATGAAAATTGAATAATGAAACATATTTTTATCGAATAAATCAATAGGACAGCTAATCATTTTCCTTTTCGTCGTTTATTTTAGGTAGTTGGGATGATAGATGAAATTTTAGATCAGTTTTGGATCGGATTCACATATAACTTGTATGCAAAATATTTAATATTTCACCATTTTATTTATCAAAAAAATATATATGTATTAATTCTCAAAAACCATCCATAATTCAATTACATATAAATGACAATTGAATAATAAAACATATATTTATCGAATGAATCAATATGGCGGCTAATCCTTCTCTTTTTAGTCGTTTTTATTTTAAGTTGTTGGAATAATGAAATTTATTTTAAAATAGGTTATACAGATCACGAGTTTCGATGACCCATTAAACTCGAGAACTAATCCGGTCTACTAACAGGTTATTCGGGTTAAACCCTAACCCAACCCATTTATTTGGCGGGTCAACTCTTAAATGACGCAAACCCGCTAATTTCGTGTCGGGGCAGTGGGTCATGTACAAAACTCCCACCCAATTTGACACTGTCCATTATTCCAATTTCAGCATATATATATATCACAATATATTGCAGCAATTTATACTACGTAAGCACTAATTTACGAATTTACCCTAACAAAGAAAATCAGATACAAACTATGAGTAGTGTGCGATTATCGACGTGCCCCTCAGTAAGTCAAGGTGCATCAAACGCTGATGTACATTGATATAGCAACACTTAGTTTCCATTCCAAGTTATTAACTAACTTCCCACCTCAGAGAACGTGTTCTCCTTCTATCTTGGACGTGGATAACTGTTTTTGGTGGGCTTTCTTATGCTCAGCACGAGTGGACCGTCAACCATCTTAATCTCAACCCCTCACATTCCTCTAGATTCAAAACAATCAATTGAAACCAAAATCCTAATCTAGCAAGAGGTGGAGGTTGAACAACATGGGGTGTACGATAAATCTAGCGCACAAACTTGGCAAAGAGATTAAAGGACCCGATCAACCCCACGTCCTTTACATATTGAGTGTGTGAGTGTCTAAGACTAGTGTAAGTTACAGCAGCAGTTAAGGACGGTTTACAAGCCAAATTAAGTCTACTTGGATTCAAAACACAGAGAGAGAGAAAATAAAGAGATAGATTGAGCAAATATCTCAACCAGCAGCCTTTTGTCTTGGACAAAAGCTTCCTTAGGTATATCTCTCGCACATTGTCGGTCTCAAATGGTTCATTTGTTCTATTTTTTTTACTGTTTTCTTGCATTTTTTAAGTTTCTTACTTGTGCATTCTACATTTCTACTTCACTTGCCTTGAGGACACAAAACCCATCATTGCAAGCAATATACTTAGAAATGCTTCGACTAATTAATGTTGGTCATTGCTTTTTCTTTCAGATAGTCAGGATTAATACTAGAAATGGGTACTGTGTATGAACAAACACAGCTAGGAGCAGAGCTCATTGGCAGCTTTCACAACGACTTAATGGCTTCTAATAACTTCGTGGATTCTTTCTTTGAGCCAAATGATTTCCTGTACTCTGCTGACCCAGCAGAGAACAATACTTACCCTAGTTTGTTACCATACTTGTGTTATCCTACTGATCCACTCGTTTCTCTAAAACCTGATATCCTTCCCATTGACAACGACTTAGATTGTTATCAACATCCCAAACGCCGAAAGGCTTGCTACGATAACCTACATTGCTCGGATATTATGTTCGATTGCTTGGATGGCTACGCTGTGAATAGTACCTATCAATATCCTACATACTTATTGCCTGAACAAGCAGTGTTTCCCAAAACAGAGCAAATTCAGGTTCCTGCTGTTTATTCGAGCGGAGCTGTCGAGAGTGCGAAGAAGTCGAACGAAAGGGGTTTGTCAGCGCAGAGTGTTGCGGCTAGACAAAGGAGGAGAAAGATTAGTGAGAAGACTCAAGAGCTTGGGAAGCTTATTCCTGGAGGAAACAGAATGAACACAGCTGGAATGTTTCAAACTGCTTTCAAATATATCAAGTATATGCAAGCCCAAGTTGGAATTCTTGAACTCATGGGGGCCATCCAGGTGAATTTCTTGTTTGTCTTATATTCACTTGTCATGGTCAGTTTAATCCAATATTAACTGCTTTTCGGAGTGTGCTCTAACATGCATGCTCTTTGGGCTTGGTGTTTGTGTTTTTATGGACAGGAGGAAAATGGTACTGTCCAACAGACGGGAGGACTTGAAACACTCATTGCGTCTCCAGCTATCCGAGAGAAGCTATCCACAGAGGAGAAATGCTTGGTTCCAAAGGAATTTGTTGAAATTCTTGCAAAAGATCATGACATACAATCAAATCCTTTGATCTCTAAAGAAGTCGATTTGCTTACCCAATCGGGGAGTTGATCACAGTCCAGACCCGATAATGAAGTTTTTTGTTTCATTTTTGTTTCCTAAAATTTTTATGTTGCCAATGCCACATTGGTCGCCATTATATCCATATTTCTTATTGTTGTAATCATCTTTTTGTTTAATGAATTAAACTCTTTGTTCGACTTGTGTGTTATTTTGCTGTCCGTTTTTACATGCCCTGCCGCGACGGCGTGACTAGCAGTTTATACTGGATCACAAGCACCTATACCACAAGTCCATAATAATACCACGGTCTTGCGTAACTGCATGCACTTAAGTAGGGCCTATAAAAACTAATCCAAGCCCAATTTGTGATACAAGTCCATCAACAACTCATAATGTTGTGCTTGTCAAGTTACATTTAATTTTCACTCTTTTGATTGGCAAGCTTGTTTTTAAAGTAAAATGATAGTGTAACACAAATTCACAATATTTTTGAAAGCATCACACAAGCTAGTGATTTTGTTTTTGTTAACCCATATTTATGTGTTCAAAGTTCGATCGCCTTCTAATTATTTCTTAGCGGGCATTTACGCTTTTCTTCCCTATATATAGCTGAGTTCATCGGTTAAAGTGTGAAATTAAAATGAGGAACTTGCTTGCTTTTAATTCGATCACTCAATTGTGTTCTTTACATAGCCAGGGCGGCCCTGGGCCAATGTTGTCTAAGGCCTTGCATAGGGCCCCAATATAAACCAAAACAAAAAGCCCCATTAATCTTAAAAAACCCACCTAAAAAGCCCATTCTTTGAAAAAATCAAAGAAACAAAGGTCTCATTTTGCGGACCTTGCATTGGGCCCATTCAAACGCAGGGCCGGCCCTGTACATAGCCATATGAATGGTATATATAGTACATGGGAAGACAACTACTTATAAATGTAAATTATACACAAAGTCGTTGGTAAGACAAATAAGTCTTGTATAGACCTTGAATAGAGTCAGCTATGAGACGGCTGAGCGCGCACATACAAAGCCTCGTGTTTGCTTGGGATGTTGTAGAGAAGGAGTTGATAAGTTGGACTTTAGTATCAAAGGATGTAAAGTCTAAAACTCCCCCTCAAGTTGGAGCATAGATGTCGTGAATGCCTAACTTGCAAGAAAGGTACGTGAAACTTGTCTGTGCCTAAAGATTTGGTAAATATGTCAGCACGTTGATGATTGGTGGATACATAGAACGTACGAAAAAGACTTTGCTAAATGCGTTCTCGGACAATATGACAATCTAACTTTCATGAAAAACTGGATTTGCTGCTATATGAAGGGCAGGTTGATTGTCACAATGAAAGTCCATTGAAGAATTATGATGAATTCCAAAATCTGCTAGAAGGTATCACAACCATATTAGTTCATAGGTGGCAGAATCCATGGAACGATACTCAGATTCTGCAGATGATCTAGAAATCATGTTTTGTTTCTTGGTCTTCCATGAAATAGGACTATCACCAAGAAAAATGCAGTAGCCAGTAACAGAATGACGAGTCATTGGACAACTAGCCCAATCAGTGTCACAATAACGACGAGTCATTGGACAACAACGCGCAATCCTTGACCAGGTGTGCCCTTTAAGTATTGAAGAACATGCAAAGCAACATCATGATGGGTACTCTGTGGTCTGCTCATGAATTGACTCAAGCTAGATGTCAACAATGTAGGTGATATCTGGGCGTGTAATGGTCAGATAGATGAGTCGACCAACCAAACGACGGTAAGAAGTAGGATCCTCAAGAAGGGATGGATCCATTAGAATCATTCAATTTTAAGTTTTGTTCCATCTGAATAGATGTTGTTCTTGTTGCTAGCATGCCTGTCTTCCAAAATCTTCAACGTGTACTTGCGTTGACATATGAAGATCCCTTTTTTAGATCAAGCAACTTCAATCCCCAAAAAGTATTGTAAAAGTCCTAAGTCCTTGATGTGAAACTTGGTGTGCAAGAAAATTTTCAATTGAAGAATAGTATCTTCATCATTGCCAGTGACGTTATCATCAACATATACAAGAACGAAGGTTTGAGAAGTTCCTTTGATAGATTTGAACAAAGAATAATCAACTCGAGATTGAGAAAACCTAGCATTCAATAATGCATTAAAAAATTTGGCAAACTAATTCCTAGAGGATTGTTTGAGTCCATAAAGAGACTTGTTTAAGCGACAAACACGTCTCCCCTTGGCTAGTCTAGAGAATCCAGGTGGAATTTGCATGTAAATTTCCTCCTCAAGATCCCCATGAAGAAAAACATTGTTGACATCAAGTTGGTGCAATGGCTAGCCTTTGATAGCAACAATAGAAAGTAGGCATTGAAAAGTGACTAGTTTGGCCATAAGTGCAAAGGTTTCATGATAATTAATCCCTTTAGTTTGGGTAAAACCTTCTGCAACAAGTTTGGTTTTGTAGCGCTCGATAGAACCATTCGAGTTGCACTAATTGATTTTGTATGCCCACTTACAACCAATTGGCCTTTTACCCGAAGGCAACACTGCTAAAGTCCATGTATTATTTTCTTCAGGGTCATAATTTCTTTAGACATGGCTTCTCTCCATTTGGGTTAACATAGCCTGCTTAAAATTGTGGGGTGATGTGAGGGCTGCAACAAATGACCGATGAGAAATGGGCAACTTATCATATGAAATATAATTACATGATAGGTAGGTAAGGTGTACCTCCTTTAACCGCAACGACATTGGATGTTGGAGTGGTAACAACGGGCTTAATAGTTGGACAATGATAAATTTAATTTGCAAGTATGATGGAGGTCCGCGAGGCTTAGTAGATTGGCGAGGAACATCATGAATGGGTGCTTCAATTCACCTAAAGAGTTGGATAGGATGGGTGTTTGTGTACGTTCAACTATTGGTGGAGCAGATTCAGTGGTAATGGTGGGAGTATCAACTATCTCAATATCACGAACGGGCACGGGCAGGACATTGTGTGATTCTTGTGAAGGTGGCATAGAAACAAAAAGAAAGGTAGTTCCATAAAAATTGATATCTCGACTTATAAATGTGATATGCGATTCTAAGTCATAGAAACGATAAGCCTTTTGACCAAAAGGATATCCAGTGAATTTGCAAACGTCGAGCACGACTATCAAATTTGTGTGCGTGATAGATATTATGGGCATAGGCCAAGCAACCAAAAACCCTTAAAAAATCAACTAGGCTTGACATTATGTAAAACTTCATTTGGTGGTTTACCATTCAATATTTTTGTGTGTAATTTGTTAATCAAGAAAGCAGCGGTAAGGATGTAGTCACCCCAAAACTTAAATGGTAAGTTAGCCTGAAAGCGCAAAGTTCTTGCTATCTCAAGTAGATGGTGATGTTTACGCTCTACAACTCCATTTTGTTGTGGAGTGTAAACGCAAGAATGTTAGTGAATGATACCGTTTTTGAGAATGTAATTTTTGAAGTCATTGGAGAAAAACTCAGACCCATTATCAATTCGAAGAGTTTTAACTGAACAATGAAATTGAGTTTTTACAAAGTAAAAAAATGATGATAGTTAGCTTCAGATTTATGATGCATTAGAAAAATCCAGACACAACAAGTAAAGTCGTCAACCAAAGTAAGAAAGTAATAAGCACCACTTAGTGAAGTAGTTTTATATCCTTCCCAAATATCACAATGAATAAGATCAAATGGAGATTTAGTTGAAATAGAACGGATAGAAAATGAAAGCCTAGTTTGTTTTGCTCTATGACAAGCATCACACACACAATTATGAGAATCGAAGTTACTAGAAATAACTTCCTTTTGTCAAACTTTGGAAGGATGTCCAAAACGACAATTCCACAAATCAAACAAGACGTTGGGTTGAATGGAAGTGCAAGCTACCGGTGTATTGGGGACACAAAACAAATATAGTTCACCGTGCCATTTACCCACTCCAATTGTTCTCTGCGTTTGGTCCTGAAATGCACAATGATCGGAAAAAAATGTTACCGTACATTGGATAGACTTGGTGAGACTTGGTATAGATAACAAGTTGTAGCCAAATGAAGGTACACATAGAGCATCATTTAATGTCAAGTTTCTAGTGAGAAATATGGAACCAACATGAGATATAGGTGTTATGGTACCATTTGGCAGCTTAACAGCCAGAGAGGCATCACAAGAAACCAAGTTTTGAAGCAACAAAATATTATTGGTAATATGATTAATTAGTTCCCCCACTATCAATAATCCAAGTAGTGGATGGTTTATAAATTGAAGAGTAATATGATGCATTACCTGCAAGATGGGCCATTGTATATGAGTTACTTAGGTTGAGGAGACTCAAAATTTGCCGTTGTTGATAAAGTGTAAACTGAGGAGCAGCTCCACTAGAAGAAGAAGGTGAATCACTACCAATAATAGTTTGCTTGGAAACAACATTATTCCAAGGTTTAGAAGCACCTTTTGGATACCCAATCAATTTGTAACATTTAGCACGAGTGTGCCTAGTTTTCTTGCAATTTTCGCATTGAACAACTTTCCACTGAAGAGCAAGAACGTGTCTCACTGGAATTCGTAGAGACATGGTTAGGACGGTTAACTGCAAGAGCAACGAGTTCATTGTTGGCATGTCCCATGTGCAATTCCCATTGTCTTTCCTCTTGTGAGATTAAAGAGTAAGCTCTTGTCACTGTGGGCAACGGATCAATGAGCAAGATTTGGCTTCAAATTGGACCATATGAAATATTGAGGCCAGTTAGAAACTGCACAAGGTACTCAATTTGTTGATAAGCAGTAAGAGATGTAGATTCTCCACAAGAACAAGTAACAATAGGCATGTGAGAGCACAATTTATCCCAATATTGTTTGAGTTGAGTATAGTAAGAAGCAAATGTATTTTACTCTTGGACATGAGTGGCTATAAGTCACCTCAATTGGAACATGCGGGGTGCATTGCTTTGAGCAAAATGCTCGTGAAGTTCACGCCAAACTTCATGAGCAGTACTGGCATAAGATACGTTATCAGATATCTCTTTGCTTACAAAATTTGTAAGCCAAGATAAAATCATGCTATTGCATCGTTCCCAAATGGTACTAGAGGAAGAAGAGTCCTTAGGTTTGTGACTGCTGCCATCTATAAATCCATACTTATTTTTAGCAACTAAAATCATACGCATAGCATGAGACCATGTTGCATAGTTATCACATACCATTTAATATATGCGAGACAATGATGGTATCCGGGTTGTCTGAGTGGTGAAGAAAGAGTGGATGATTGGGTTGGGATCCATGGTTCATCAAGTTGAGGGAACATTAGCTTGGGCAACATTGATGGTAGTTGATGTATGGTAGACATAATGGTGATAACTACTTTGTTAGTAATTTCACAGAAGAGGTGAAACAAAAATCACTGAAGAGGTGATATGTTGCTTAAAGAATTTCACAGAAGAGGTGAAACAAAATTTTATGCTAACATGAGATACATACAAATGATTGAAAAAAAATCACAAGTAAGTGTTTTCTCTGATACCATGTGAAATTAAAATGAGAAACTTGCTTGCTTTTAATTCACTGAATTGTGTTCTTTACATAGCCATATGAATGGTATATATAATACATGGAAAGTCAAACATTTAATGTAAATTATACACAAAGTCTTTGGTAGGACAAATAATTGTCTTGTATAGACCTTGAATAGAGTTGGCTATGAGACGACTGAGCACATACAAAACCTCATATTTGTTTGGGATGTTGTAGAGAAGGAGATGATAAGTTGGACTTTAGTATTGAAGGATATAAAGTCTAAGATAAAGTGTACTATAGAGTGTCCGAAGAAAACAATGCAAAATGTCATGTCAAAGACTCAACTAACAAAGGACAGCTCAGCTTTTGTAACTAATTAACTTTGTATTGTAGTTAGTGCAGAACTATAAATAGCTGACTCATTGTAATAATCATAGTAAAATCATTTCAAGATTTTTGTGTGTTCTTGTTTTATTTTGTATTGTAAAATTCTTTCAATAAGGTTAGAGATACAGTTCTCCTTGGCGGTTGATCCCTACATACATGGGACGATGTTAGCAAGACCAGCATGGTCGAGTGGTACCGAGCTAGCCTGCCTCTAGGTTGCGGGATAGTTCCAACACTCAAGGTTCATGTCCATATATACATAGTTTTGTAAGTGATGACTGCTAACACTTAGCTCATGAATAACTAAAAACAGGGAGTGACTCTCCAGGACAGATCAAGGGAAAAAGTAACTCTCAGAATTAACATATTTTTTTAATCACTCATAACGATTAGGTAGATAAAAGGTCAAGTATACCCTTGACACGAAATTAAAATTGGCTCGGGTAAATGAAAGGTCAAGTATACCATTGATGCGAAATAATAAATGGCCCGGCCTAACTGAAATGACCCGATGTATATAGTATGAACAATCATTATTCATACCTATCCTACCTATTTAGAGTATGAACAATCACTGTTCATACCTCAACATAATGTGTGGTCAGTATAGTAAGAAGTATGAACAATCATTGTTCACACCTATTGGAGTATGAACGACAATCACTGTTCGTATGAACAATCATTGTTCATACCTTGAACAATCATTGTTCATACCTCATGTTGATGTATGAATAGTGATTGTTCGAGGCATGAACAATGATTATTCATACCTTAACCGGAGCTATATACAATTATTGTTCATAAGAACACTCATTGCATGTTCATACCTATTTAGGGGTGAGTATGAACAATCACTATTGATATGAACACTCATTGTTCATACCTCAACATAATGTATGGTCAGTAGGAACACCTATTTTCCAGAGTGTGAACAATCATTGTTCATACCTATTTGGGGTATGAACAGTCTGGGGTATGAACAATCACTGTTCATACCTTACTATGAGTTAAGAACAATCATTGTTCATACTCCAATATGTGTTATTACCGGTTATACATTATGTTGAGGTATGAACAATCATTGTTTATACCTCAACATGAGATATGGACAATCATTAACAAACAAAAACAAAAACAAAGGCTCCGAACTCTTAGGACTCGGTAGCTCCAAAATGCTCCAAGCACATGCCAAGGAAGCTCCAATAACAACTGCTCGTCATGTAGAGGTAACTCAAGAACTGGGTGCATCGAATAATGGAAGAGCTTGACCAACAAGAGAAAAGGCTAAGTTGGATCCAATAATCAATAATAAAGACCAATTGTAGCATTAGGGTGATGTATCCAAACAACTCATAAACAACTAGGGGAGGATGCAACCAAACCAATTAGAAAGAACTTCATCCAAAAGCCAAAATAACAATCTCATCCACGAACACCTTATACCAAAACTTTCCGCATCACTTGATAGATAATGTAGAAGCAAATACTTCCAATACTCCCTGTCAAATCCAAAGACATATAACACAAGTAACTCCCTATAAGCATTTTGTGACAACAAATCAGGGTAGCATAAAAAATAATGAATTACCTCAACAAGAGATAGTAAAAGTCTATGAAACGCCTGAGTACTCGACACCACTGCGGCATACAAGGGAATCAAACCCTGAAAAGCTTAACTGTCAATGACAGCAGCATACAATAAGCTCCTCAATAAGAGGGCTAAAACAAAAAAGACGATGAAACACCATAGAACTCGGCACCACTATGGCATAAAAAGGGAATCAAACCTTGAAAAGCTAAACCATCAATGACAACATCATATAATACGCTCCTTAATAAGAGGGCTACAACAAAAAAGTCTGTGAAATACCAGAGAACTCGGCACCACAACATAAAAGGGAGTCAAACCCTTACAAGCTGAACCATAAAAGGGGAACCTTATATAAATGAAAGTGCTTATCAACTAACCAATAATTAGGGAGTCCTACCAAATTGTACAAGTCGAGAGGAGGAAAAACTTTGACCCGTATCTCTCAACAAAAAACAAATCAAGTCAAGCAAGAGATTAAGAGCTTACCAACAAAACCAAAGAAATAGAACAAACGATAATTCCACTAGATCGCAGTGAATAATAACTCAGTGAAAAATACCGTGAACAACAGCGTAAATAGTACGAGTGAACAGTACTATAAACAGTAAATTCAAGAGCATAAAAAGAATAGAATCATCTAGAACACCACCAGATCTGCTTGTCGGAAAAAATCTCCAACTCACATAAACAATACCACCAAAAAGAATAAAATAACCTAACAAACTGACCTAAAAAAAACAAAAAATTTCTTCGCCAAAATCCGACAGTCGGTGACCAGAAACATAAAGCCCTAGGTTTTAACTCTAAAGCTACGAAATCAAGTAAATTTTATAAAGCGGAAATATTATTATGATTAGATGCAATTACAAATGGACTCACTCTCATTATATAATGAGAGAATACATACTCTGATTACTACCTACTCAATGTGGGACTAACCCACATACTGTAAATATTACTAATATTCATATTTCCCAACAATAATAAAGAATAAAATAGTACCTAAGCAAAATAACTTATATCTGTGACAACTTTAACTCATTTTAACTTTAACTCATTTTAATTAGGTACGCTCTCTCCGAACAAACAACATATAAATATATGATCTAGCTAAATTGGCCAAAATGCATGAGCCTCTTTGGTTTTGGTATGATGTCTCCGTTTATCTTGTGAGATGGTGTCTCCATGACCACGAGGTCATCCTCTCCAAAAATCATGATTTGCTTCTATGTCATTTATTCGTTACAATTAAGTTGTGGAGAGAAGAGCATCGTTAATGGTCAGACCTAAAAAACACAATTTTTTTTATCAAACCAAACACCAAATAAAAAAAATACTAAACATTTTCAGTCCATAAAACAAAATTTAAGCACCAAATTATTTGTCTTGGGAGGGGGGGGGGACCATAAGGAAAAAGAATATGAAAACAAATGACACACGTGACTGTTGGTTATTGGCTAATTTGATCTATTTTGAGGGATGACCACAAGCTATATGGTAGGTGGGACTACATGTGCGGTGTTTGATAAACCACGTGGTTTTCAAAAAGCCACGTCGTACATTTGGTTAAACATCAAACCAAACACCCAAGTTTGGTTTGTGAGATGAATTGGTGTCTCCACTAAAGATGGGTTTTAATCAAATTTTCAAGAATTTGGTGTTTGTATATAATTGGTGTCTCCATTAAAGATGCTCTAATGACCTAAAAATACAATAAACTTTGTCTTTGGTTTGCAAAAGTACAATGAACTATTAATGTCACATGAAAATAAAATGAACTTTCAATCTACTATCTATATACTAAAGTAGAGTACACCAAGGGAAATTGATTCTATTTCCTAGGTGGCACTCTAATATGAAAGATAACCCTTTTCTCTAAGCCTACCATGCCACAGGGAACTTCTTTGGAGAGTTTGCGACTTTGCATGTCAAAATAACTTGCTTTTATCACCTAAACTTGCTAAAAAATAGGCTAGTGTTCTATAGAAGTCTAATTTGGAAATTAACTATACCTAACCTATCTTTTGGAATTTTCTTTTTATATATATAGATATCATTGGAATTTCCATATGTATCTAATTGACAAACACAATTGGAAAATCAATACATATATACTTTCAACTCTTAATTGCTTCTCATAATTCTCCACATAATCAAGTTATTTACTTCGATATTTTCTTCGACTTCTCATCTATATTCTAAAGAAAAGGTCAACTTGCTCCTGCCAAAGGTAAGATATTAAGCTATTAAAGATTCTTGAATCTACATTGTGCCCAAATAGTTAAGCTATAAGAGATCCTTGAATCTGCATTGTGGCCCAATATATAGCTATAGAACATCATTTTCAATGTTGGCTCAACTCTTAGGCGAGTTAGGTGGTCGCCAATTTGGAAAGCCTCATATTTCCTAATTTATCCACATAATTTTATAAAGAAAAAAAACACCAAAAAAGGACATGACCACTCAATTTGTTTACAAATAGATTTTATGTCCACAAACTAAATTTTGGAGTGAAATAATTTGGACTTTATACAATCCAGTAGTCCACCTCACAAATGACATCTCTAAGAATATGAATCCAATGGCTACATACAAGCATCTAGTAATTTCAGTTTTTGTAGGAGTGTCCTTATTTAATAAAATAAAATCATTGGAAGAATAAAAACAAATGGGGGAAATCCCATGTTTAGTAATAGAATTTCCACATTCCATGTCTTTTCTTTTTCTCTCTTAACTGATAAACATAAAAATGATAGTTTTTCCTAAGAAATGAACGATGAACTCAAAACGTAAGAAAAACTAAACTAGTAATGATGCTAGATTGCTTATCAAAGATTCCTACTCTCAATTCTATCGAAAATAGAGTGGAATAACAAATTCGATCCACTCCTAGTTCTCTAGCACGGAATTGTTTTCTAATCTAATTAATCAGTCTTAAGTCAATGAGAGTTTTACGAGGGGGGGATTATACTACGATGCAACTACCCACAAGATACAAACTATAATTGATTCAACTACGGAAATACTACGTTGATTCTATAATAAGGAATTAGGGGGGGATTGAATCCACCTTAACTCACTAACGACAAATCGTCGTAATCCGAATTGAACTGCTACACAGAACAATTGGTTCTTCCTTGTCCCTAATTACACATGACATTTCTACCAATTCATAACTAGCATGTGAACGATTAAACCCATTCTCATGGCTTAATTAATCGTTTCTAGAGAGTGGAATAAATTACGGCGACTTCTACGATAATCGAATCAAGCTTTCATCAAGGCTTCTCAACCCCTCTAATGGAGGTTTAGCGAGAATCATTCAATCATTTCCATATGAATCTAAACTAAACATAATATTAAAATTCTAACTTAACTAATTTAAATTAAACAATAATTAAAATCTAATTAACAACTAAGAAATGGTAACCAACAATAATTAAAACTAGATCTAATAGATTGAAATAACAAAAATCGAAATGACAAGAATAATAACTATTTTATTTATCTAATGAATGATATTCAATGATTCAAGAAATTAATCTAAAACAAGAAATGAAATTCTAAAACTAAGTTCTAAAACTCATAAATGGAGGCTAACTAATCTAATTCTAATCTAGGTCTAACTATCTACCATTAACAAAGAGCTAAGCTTTTGTTTTTATATGTCCAGATCCAAAAATCGTGCATGGGCTTGGAGCCATGTTTTGGGCCAGAGAATCAGGCCCAAAACCCAATTCTTTCAGTCCAAAAAGGCCTCTTCAGCTGCAGTTGGCTTCAACAGACTTTTCGTCCACTTCTGCTCCTCTGATTGGATCAAGGCTTAGACCATTGGAAAGCTCTTTCCGAGCCGGTCGTTTTGACATAAGGTAGGCCCAATTCCGAGGTCTGAGTCCAAAGATATGGTCTTCGGAAGTTCTGCTGACTTTGTGTACTGTTTCTGCCCGCGTTAACTTTGACTTTTCAGCTTTGACCTGGCTTTAGAAAGGCTTTGTCTTCTTGAATCTTGGCCTTTATAAAGGTGACCTCCTTAGCAACCAACCATTGCTCCTTTATCTCGCTAAAGTGGCACATTTCTGCACATAATGGACTTTGAAGCCTGAAATGCATAAAAACACGTAATCAGTATTAACTCTTACTTATTATTCACATAATTGGTCTAAAAGTATGATTATTAAGGGGTTAAAACTACAGTTTTGGGCTCTTATCAAACCACCCCCAAACAGCATTTTGCTTGTCCTCAAGCAAAGATGAGAAATTAGAATAAGTGACCAAAAATGGAGTTCTATCTACTCTTTTTTATTTGAGTCGCGATTGCATTGACCATATGCAACAAGGCCTTAAACCACTAGGAATTCCTAGTGGACGAGTTATAGCCTCGTGAGAGTTTTCCGATGAAGGTACTCACAAACTTCATCTATACTACAACGACTAAGAAATAAAACTATTGTTTCCTTATTTATGTCTCAATTATCTATACATCTCACTAGCAATGAATACAGAATAATCATGTCGAAACCTAAGCTAATATATGCATAATAATCAATCATCTACGAATAAATATATATACAATGAGTAATGCTATGAAATGCAGTAACAGGTCCGTTTCTGAACTTTTGGAATAGCGTCCTTAAGTAGGTTCTCATATAAAAGTCAAGACAAAAATCACTCTGATTTTTCCACTCAAGTTTTGCTACTCCAAATTAATGCGGTGGGCATACTTTACCTTACAATCTCAATGACACACAAGGAAGCCGAAGTTGATCAAACACATCTGCCACTTACTATCCCACTAACCTATTCCTAATTGAGCTAAAGGTCTTTATTAGGTGTTGCGAGAATTAGGAGATGGTTTAAGAAGGAAGGAAATGGATATTCAAAAAGGACAAGTCTGAGATAATAGAGTCTTCATATTATGTAACTAGAGAAAACATTGTTATTTACTTTTGCTTCTACACTTTGTTTCCATCCTTAGCCATATTTTTTTTTTCTTTTTCTTTGGCTTTTGACTCCTTTTATTCTATTTTTTTGGAGTTTTTATTTTATTTCTATTTCTATTTTTCTTTTCTTTGGATGGAAACTTTTTTTCTTTTATTTTCTGAAGCAATTAACTAACTTTTGTTTACCGCAGTTTTTTCTCTTATTCTTTCTTCCTCATTCTATTCTCGGACTTATCTAAATTGGGTAGGTTGATTTTTTTTTTTTATTTTGTTTTGTTTTGTAACAGGGTAAAGGATTTGTGGTTTATGAAAGGGCTAATGAAAGGCTCAGTGGGGCGACTAGTGGAAAATATACTTAGGTCAGAATTTCTAGCTATATCGATCCAAAAAGGGCCTAAATTCTCTCTTAGGAAATGGTATAGTGGTCAAGCAAGTGGGCGTGTGATTTCTCTATTCGAATATACTTCTCCTTTGTGTGTCATTTCTCAAATGTTTCACTCATATAAGGCTTTAGGCTATATTCTCACAGGATTTGTAGAATAAGTACTCTAGCCTAGATTTGAAACTTCTTGCCAAACAATCATAGATACTCATGTAATATATTTATAGATAGATGCAAAGATTATTACCTACATATTAACCTAAGTTTCTAAAAACTATTCTAATGCAAAAAGCTATTAAAGAGACTTCTAGATTGTTAAGAGCATAGAGAAAGAAAACAATACCAATATTCCTAAGTGTATAGCATAACTTATTTATTTATATTTTTGAATTTTTAAAATTTTAACTAGAAAACAAGTGTATATTATACATATCTATATCCTAATAGATGCCTTAATTACACGTGTTTCTATGCCCACCCCCAAACAAGAAGCATGCTTTGTCCTCAAAGCATTTAAATAAAGAGGGTAGAAAAATACCATGGAAACGCGTGAAATTCTGGAACATCTACAAAACAAGGTTAAAACATACTAATATAAAAACTGACGCAACTCTATACGAGTTCCACCCATTATGGGGTTAACAAAATTAAATTGCTTGGGACATAAGCAGACACTAAATGGAATTAAAAACTTACTTTATCTCCCGGACATTCCTATTATCTACCCAATAGCACCATGGGTCTTGTATTTCAGCGGGCATGGCAAGTCCAAGAACAAATGCTAGCAAGAACCATAAGCGGTTCCCAACTTCGTGTGTGATCACCTCATGAGACCAAGCACCATAAGTAGTGCTTTGGAACAAATCTTTGAAAGACTGTTCGGTATTATTGTAGGAGATGTCATCTCAAACTACGCCCTGAAGCAGTTTGCAAATGACCCTGGAACAACCCGCAGAAAACCGAAATTTTCTGGTCTACGGAAGTCGGCGCAGGCGCTCCCACTTGAAGCAGTGCGCTCGTTTGTTTTTTTTTTCAAGGGAGCGAGGTGGGGTAAGAATAGGAATTTGAGTGATCAAGAATGGAAAAACCAACACCCTCCCCAAACAAATTTTTGAAAACAGGTTTGTAAAATTTGTTTTAAAACGGAGTCTTTTAAGGTCGATTCGAGACTTGCTAGATTACTATTTTTATAGCTTTAAACTTTTTTACTTTTTATGAATTAGGTTTAATATAAAGGAAAACAATAAGCGATAAAGACATAATTCACACCATAGAGAAACATGACTCAAAACCAAGAAAACATGCAAGAGTGGAAAACGTGAATTATGTGAAACGTGGACTTAGGATCCGTGCTTACAGCCACACACTCCATAGGGAGGGCCCTGTTACCTGAATGGTGCATTCACCAATATATGGAAATGAAAGAAAATGCACCAAGCACAAAAATTGAGTCGTTTATAGTCGGATACTTTCGAGACTTTATCTAAACATATGTATGAATATGCAGGTTTATCATATATCAACAACCCGAAATAGTTGTGGATCGTTCCATAAATAAATATCACAGAAAACATATCCAAACACAATCAAGCACCAAGATTTCCCTCTGGACGCAGCCTAGTGGAATGAAAGCGAAGTCGGATAGACCTATAACATAACCGAGCATGCACCTTATGTTTCATCTTTGAACAAGAGGGTGTCCTAGTGAATAAGTGTGGAAAAGTGAATGGTTGTGGAAGATATGGTGGATTGGGATAAGTTTTAGAGGGAAAGCATGGAAAAAATGAGGATGTGGGTTTAGCACAAAACTCCTTCATGGTGTAGTTAGGGGACCGCTCCTCAAGTCCGAAAATGAAGGTGTCAAGTGGTTTATCCTTGGGAAGTATTTGTTTACTAGGTGGATTTAAAAATCATGAAGCACAGGAGAAACTAAAGGATCGAGTGCAAACTCGAGGTTCCTTTGAAAAGGTGGAGGGTGGGGAATATTGGTGATGGAAGGTGAATGATTCTCAGCTAGAGCTCTCAAGTCCATATCATCGAGAAATCTTGATATATGCAAGACATTCCTCAATAGGTGGGTCAAAAGGATCAACGGGATAGAGATTGAAAAATTCATCTTCCGTCATAGCATCAAGGGATGAATGGTTGTTGGCAAGGGGGACTCGCTGAAGTGGTAAAGAAGCGGTGCAAAAGAGTTCGCGTGAATTTTTCTTCAATTTCGCCTACTACCGGGAGTCATTGTTAAAGTCGAATTTCGAAGGGAAAGGAATTTGTTAATCTGTTTCTCCGAAACATGTTTTGAAGTAATCTTGAGCTAAGCTCGATCATGCTAACCTCTCCATTTGTAGATGAATCGGGATCTTTGTGTCCTCGTTTGAAAACATTTACCTCAACGAAAGATGGCCAAAGGACAAGGACATTGAACCATCGCGGCGGTTTATGAGCCGCCAGCGTTGGCGTGCCAAGAAGGGACGCCCTAAAATGATAGGTACAGAGTCGTTAGTGACTTCTCGTGGTCGAGGATAACGAAGTCGGCCGGTAGTAAAAATTTTGGACTTTAACCAAAGACGTTTTCAACCACACCCTTAGGATACTTAATAGACCGATCGACTAATTGCAATGTCATTTTAGTAGGTTGCATCTCCTCTAGACCTATTTGTTTATACAAATAAAACGGAGTAAGTTAACACTAGCCCCCGTGTCTAGTAAGCGGTCGTCGTCGTGTGAGAATCTCCTAAGGTGCATTATGCAGATGGGGCGACTAATTCGGGTCCTTGTACTTAACAATTCCATTATTTTCGGATAAAGTTGGGAACTGCTTCGGTTAGAAAGGCGTCTTTAGGTATGTTGGTCTTACGCCTAGTAGTGCACAACTCCTTAAGAAACTTAAGCGTGGTTAGGTAGCTTTTTATAGCTTCGAGAAAAAGGAAGGTTTATCGTTAGATTTTTGAAAACGCGTTCCTAATCTCCTCAAAGTTAGTATCCCCGTTAGCATGGCTAATTTATGAGGGAACGGTGGTTTTGCTCTATATTTTAGCGTATGGCTCGACTTGATGTGTAACCTTGGCTTTACGTTTCTTAGGTTGTGGTTTAACCGGGTACCTCTACGATTGGTAGGTTCTTCAGTTTCTATTTCGGTATCTAGTTCGATATCCGGTGTAGGAGTATCTTGATGGGGTAACTATAGGCATAGTTACTTTGTTATCAACCACTCTTCCGAATCCGAGAGTGGTGATGGCTTTTAGCTCACCTACGGTTGTAGTTTCATTACTAGTTTTAGCGTTTACCTCAAAGGTCGTGTTTGTTGTTCTAGGGTTTGGTATCGCTTGCCCGAAAACACCCTTTGGTTGGGCTTTCTCTTGGGCTATCTGTTGGTTTAAATTATTAACGGATTGTAGAATGTGTTGGTTAGATTGAGCCATGGTTTGGAAAAGTTGTTGGCTCACTTGTATGAAGGTTTCAAGGCGATCCGGTTGTGTGGGTGTAGTAGTCACGGATGGTGTGGACTGAACTATCTCGTTGATTATTTATGGGCGGATTGTGATAGTTATTATTTACCGAACGATACCTCTATTAGCATTATAATTATTATAACTACATTGACATTGTGCTTGACCTTGTCGAGGTTTGCGCTTTTGGTTGTTATAATTATTATAATTACCACGATCCCCGTCCTTGTTGTGGTGGAGCTTGGTTATAACCGCGTCGTTGGCCTAACATATTGATTATTGTACCACAGGGTGTGACTTGTTGGTTATTTCTCCAACCGAAGTTTGGATTTTGTCTCCAAGTTTAGGTTCACTATTAATGGAACAAGAATGTTCATAGGCTATAGGGCCGATTAAGTCGGGATGCTCGGGGACTCCAACGAAACTACATGGATTTGAATTTACATTCATGACGGGATAGGCTTGTGTTTGTACGTGAAATGGCCTCTACCTTTTTGTGAGGGATTCAATTAGAGTTTTAAGCTCGGGATCTGATTTAACCTTAAACATCTTGGTAGCCTTAATCTGTTGAAGAAGAACTAGCGGAGCGGGAGTAATCGTCACTACCCCCATTATTATTACGCTTAGTCCGATCTTCCAAAAATTTATATGCCTCTCGAGGCTCCTTTACTTAGGAAACTACCCCATTCATTATGTCTAGGACTTCTTTATGGTGGTGTAGAAGTCCTTTGAAAAAGGCACGAACTAACGCGTGTCTTTTGCTAGGTGATGGTGTGGACACTCTATAAGGAGATCGGTGAAGCGATTCCAAGCCTCAAAATGATTCATGAGGATTACCGTCGAAAAGAAGTGAATCTTGGAAAGCATTTCATCCGTCTTTAGGGGTGGGTTAAAATGTTCCATAAATAGGCTGAACAAGTTTGGCCTACGAGAGCCGCAAATTAGAGCTTTGGGCGTTAACCAAGACCCGCCTTATCGGTAAGGTGAAAGGGAATACCCTCATTTAATTTGTTCCGCACCAACCATAGGATGGTGGAATGTTATGGGACTTGTTCAATCCTACGATGTGCTAATAAGGTTTTTCATGGTCTAAACCATGAAAAAAGCAGTAACAAATTAAATATATTTGGGGGATCGGAAATCCCCTTTGGGTTACTAGAACGATGCAAGATTTAGGACTATCGCTCAAGGCTTTATAAAAGTCGAGAGAGGAGTCTCTCTTTCTTCACCATAATATCGGTGGTGTGTGTGAAATAGTAGCTAGAGGTGTAGTGGGTGGGAAACTAGATAGACTTGTTTGTTGACGTTCTTTGGTAATTACGTTAGTTGTTTTTCTTCGACCGGACCTTAATCTCATGCAAGACTAAGTCGAACTTAACTAAACATGCAACACTCCAAACAATTACGATATACTAGTAGAAACCTCTAACCGGAGATCGCGAGGTATGGAAGAAAGGAATACCTGATAAAGCGTCCTTGCTTCGCTTATGAATAGCGTCTTGTTTATGCGTGTTCGATGTAAATAACAAGTTAGAACACTGAAAAAACTTAAAAATCGGTTCAAAACAAACCCAGTAGAAATCCGAAAATTTGGCTTAGAGGCGGTCGCTCCGTGTTCCATAACTTTAGCGGTGGTCGCTCGGTATGGGGGCGGTCACGCTCCGTGTTCCTGCCGTTGGGGTAAAGTCGCCGCTTTTTGCGCGGTCGCTCCGTGTTCCAATAATCGGCGCTGGGTCGCTTCGGTATGGGGCGATCGCGCTCGCGTATTTTTTTCGCAGAACTTTTCAATGCTGAAACGGACAACCACAGTATGAATCAAACAAGGGTGGGTGGGTTTAATGGGACTTAATAATGACTAATTATACTATGAAAACAATGCTAAAGTGAAACTAAGATGGTAGCGGCGCCATTTGATAAACATACAAATGATAGTTTTCCCTAAGAAATGAACGATGAACTCAAAACGTAAGAAAAACTAAACTAGTTATGATGCTAGATTGCTTATCAAAGATTCCTACTCTCAATTCTATCGAAAATAGAGTGGAGTAACAAGTTCGATCCACTCCTAGTTCTCTAGCACGGAATTGTTTTCTAATCTAATTAATCAGTCTTAAGTCAATGAGAGTTTTACGAGGGGGGGATTATACTACAATGCAACTACCCACAAGATACAAACTATAATTGATTCAACTACGGAAATACTACGTTGATTCTATAATAAGGAATTAGGGGGGGATTGAATCCACCTTAACTCAACTTAACTCACTAACGACGAATCGTCGTAATCCGAATTGAACTGCTATGCAGAACAATTGGTTCTTCCTTGTCCGTAATTACACATGACATTTCTACCAATTCATAACTAGCATGTGAACGATTAAACCCATTCTCATGGCGAATTAATCGTTTCTAGAGTGGAATAGAAATTACGACGACTCTACGATAATCGGAATCAAGCTTTCATCAAGGCTTCTCAACCCCCTCTAATGGAGGTTTAGCCGAGAATCATTTCGCAATCATTTCCATATGAATCTAAACTAAACATAATATTAAAATTCTAACTTAACTAATTTAAATTAAACAATAATTAAAATCTAATTAACAACTAAGAAATGGTAACCAACAATAATTAAAACTAGATCTAATAGATTGAAATAACAAAAATCGAAATGACAAGAATAATAACTATTTTATTTATCTAATGAATGATATTCAATGATTCAAGAAATTAATCTAAAACAAGAAATGAAATTCTAAAACTAAGTTCTAAAACTCATAAATGGAGGCTAACTAATCTAATTCTAATCTAGGTCTAACTATCTACCATTAACAAAGAGCTAAGCTTTTGTTTTTATATGTCCAGATCCAAAAATCGTGCATGGGCTTGGAGCCATGTTTTGGGCCAGAGAATCAGGCCCAAAACCCAATTCTTTCAGTCCAAAAAGGCCTCTTCAGCTGCAGTTGGCTTCAACAGACTTTTCATCCACTTCTGCTCCACTGATTGGATCAAGGCTTAGACCATTGGAAAGCTCTTTCCGAGCCGGTCGTTTTGACATAAGGTATGCCCAATTCCGAGGTCTGAGTCCAAAGATATGGTCTTCGGAAATTCTGCTGACTTTGTGTACTGTTTCTACCCGCGTTGACTTTGACTTTTCAGCTTTGACTGGGCTTTAGAAAGGCTTTGTCTTCTTAAATCTTGGCCTTTATAAAGGTGACCTCCTTAGCAACCAACCATTGCTCCTTTATCTCGCTAAAGTGGCACATTTCTGCACATAATGGACTTTGAAGCCTGAAATGCATAAAAACACGTGTCGATATTAACTCTTACTTATTATTCACATAATTGGTCTAAAAGTATGATTATTAAGGGGTTAAAACTACAGTTTTGGGCTCTTATCATTAACTAAAGAAATTGTCATTGCACTTCTCTCATTAAGTCTTTCTCTCTCACTTATTCTATTTCACCAATTTCGAGTTTAACCATTTGTCAATTCGTTCTAAATGGGTAATCATCATCTAATACTCACAATTCTTGTGAAACTTGACTATTTATTTATTTCAATATGAATATATTGTTTTATTTATTTATAGTTTTGATGTTTATTTGGTTACATCCTCGTCATTATCGTTTGATTTGTGTCTTGATACTAGATTTTGGCTCTTAATTTATAATAAAATTGTATTTTCTTTTGCCCACATCTTGGCTTGAGCCATCCTTGATCCTCTTATTACATAACCTCAGATATAACAGCTTAAGATGCATGATCAAACACATTGCTGCGGGCTTTCCCTGAATACCATTTTAAGTGAGTGCTATATATGTATTTTTTTTGCTAGGTAAACGGAATTTATTATAAAGATGAAGTTGAAAAAAATTGGGGAGTGGGTTGTGACAGTTCCACACCTTTTCACACCTCACGTACTCATGTTACATCCAATATTCAATGCTAAAGAACAAGCCTATTCAGTGCTATACATGTATTCTTGCATTGAAAAAAAAATGTTATATATGTATTCAAGAACATCAATAACAATATATGGATTTTGGTAAAGAGATAGTTGTGTAACAATTCATGTCTTCATTTATACATACAGATGAAAAAGTAAGTGTTTGGGCTAGAAATTCTCAAACTCGATTAGGATTGTGAGTAGTGGAGGGATTGATGGAGAAGGTGAGACTGAACCTCTAATGGCTGCCTACGTACCTAAGTCTGGAAAACAGGGATAAAGTCTCAGCAGTATTGCTTACATAGTTTTGAAAGTGAGAGTAGACTTTTATAGGAAAGATTCGGATTCCAAGATCCTAATTCCACTCTAACCCTAAACCTCTAAAGATTTGGTTCATGTTTATCTCCTGACTGAGATATTCTTTCCTACTTATCTGTTATCTATTGACCAGAATGTGTATGTTTAATTAAATCTGTACCAGATGCACCTATAAACATTTGGATATTGACCAAGTTCGAAATCATGTTGGGTTGGATCCGGAATCATGTTGAGTTGGATTCAGAAAGGTGTTGGGTTGGATCCGGAATCATGTTGAGTTGGATTCAGAAAGGTGTTTGGTTGAATCCGGAATGTTGGGCAGAAGTTTGGAAAGGTATTGGGCAAGAGTCCGGAAAGGTGTTGGGTTGAATCTGGAATGTTGGGCCGGATCCGGAGTGTTAGGGCAGAGTCCGAAAAGGTATTGGGCCGAACAGAGTCTGAAAAGATGTTGGGTCAGAGTCCAAGTCTGGGAACACACCAAAGGTGGGGCCCAAATATTGCCCCCTCTTTGTCATGTGGGTGAAGTTCATGTGGCAAAGAAATAAATGAAGTGAGTCATCTTATCATTAAATGATAATGATGATGAAATCTTGATTCGGCTATCAGATTGAGTCTGGGTTTGTGCAAGCGAAAACAAGTGTGCGTTTGCGAACACCTGACTATTTATAGTCTGAAACAAAACTGAATCAATAAAACTTGGCTTTTTAAGTGCTCGTTAGTAAACATTCAGGTTAGTTTTTGTCCGGAAACAAAATCATTTTGCAAGTGACTGCACTTGGCTTTATAAAGTGCACATTAGTAAACACTTAGGTTAGTTTTTGTCTGGAAACAAAACCATTTTGCAAGTGACCCGCACTTGGCTTTTTAAGTGCACATTAGTAAACACTTATGTTAGTTTTTGTCTTGAAAGAAAACCATTTGGAAAGTTATTGCCCATGGATTTTTAAGTGCACATTAGTAAACAATTAGATTTTTGTCCAGAAACAAAATTGTTCTGCAAATGTCTGCACTTGGCTATTTAAGTGCATGTTTGCAAACACTTAAATTTTTGTCCTGAAACAAAATTGTTCTGCAAGTGTCTGCACTCGGCTGTTTAAGTGTGTGTTTGCTAACTTTTAAATTTTTGTCTGGAAACAAAACGGACTAGGCATTTCACTATCAATGTCGCCCCTATTTATTTCAACTTCCTCGCGCATCCTTTTTCTTGCCCAGACTGCATAAGAGGCTTGTGCATAGTACAATACTTGTAGTGCTAAACATTCAGCAACATATACTTTTATGTGGTTAAGAGTGGTGAACTCGATGTTGGATAGCTCCTGATATTCACCTTGTATCATCCGGGGTTCCTTGCAATCTATTGCTGCTGAAAGATAAGCCAAAGCATCGACATGCCTCATATCATTTCTTGATTTCTTTGTGATAGATACATATCTGAATCTTCTTGCCAATGAATGAATAACATCTAGGTTCACTGCCATTTTTCATCCTTAGCTCGATATATACCTCCAAATTGATTAATTTGGAGTCTATGAAAATTGCAATATCAGTTGCCCCCAAATCAATAGTTGTCTTCATTCCGAAAATTGTTGCTTCATACTCGGCTCCATTGTTAGCTGCTTTAAATCTCGGCCTTACACATTTTTCTATCTGTAATCCATCAGGACAGATAAGTACACATCCAATGCCTGATGCAGATTGATTCCAAGAACCGTCAGTGTAGATTTTCCAAGAAATTTGCTTCGAGGGGAGGTTGTCGCCACCGAGAGATGTTTCTTCAGTTTGAGCAGTGGTTGCAACTTTGTTTGCCTGGTCCGGAATCATTGTCACCAAGTTCGGCATTTTATTCAAAAAAACGCGTTTAAAACCCGTTAAATTGGTAAGACGTCTTGTATCAGTTTAAAACTCGAGTTTTTCAAAATATCGCGTTCTAAACTTAAAAAACGTTTAAAACCCGAGATTTTGAAAATCTCCCATTTAAAACTTTAATTTTTTTTTTTTTTTTTTTTTAAAAGAAAATGCGAGAAGAAAAAGGGGTTTTGGAGTTTACATTTTTGAAGAGTGGGCGTTATATTGACTTATTGAGACAGATCTATTTTGCTTTGGACTATTAATGCTAGGAAATATTAAAGTTATTCACTTATTTGTAGTACTTGATTATGCCATTATGGTTGGTAATTAGTAGTATTTTATTTAGGGTCATATATGTTTTGGTACTAAATCTAAAACTTATAGTGTTTGGATGAGTAATTGATAATTTGATACCTTCATGTATTTGAATTTTCTTTCATTTGTATTATTATTATTTTTATTTTCTGTGCCTATTCTTTTTTCCACATTCTTATAAAAAAAATCAAACTCCTTATCTATCGTATTCTTTATCATCGGTTTTTACCGTTTCTTTTACGTATTATACGCTTAAACCCGATTTTTATTCCCCACGTTTTTTTACGTCTTTTTTCCATTTTTTTTCCCAAGAAGTTCCGTTTAAAACACGAACTAAGTTTTTTTCAAGTACAATGTTTTAAACCCGTACCGTACTTGGTGACAATGTCCGGAATGATAGCAAAAGAAACATTATCAACTGGAAAGTCTGCGATTAAGGATGTCAAAGTGTGTCCTTCGTCTGTGCGACATGGTTCATATATGATCTCGATCATATGCACTGAGATAAGGCTGCCAAAGGGCAAGTCTGCTTGTGTCCTGAGCATTAGCCAGAGCTTTTTGAAGAGGGTACTCTGTATGAATCTGGATGGTCCTACCCTGTTAAAGTCTTACTTATAAAGAAAATTGGCTTATCTTCAGGAACTTCAACAAAAACATTGCGCTTACTACAGTATCAGTTGCAGCAAGATATACTCCTACTGATTGACCAGCTTTAGGACTCACCAATACTGGCGGTAATGAAAGATAATCTTTGAGGCTATCAAAAGGTCTTTGGCACTCAGAAGTCCAAGTGGAGTTTGATTTTATTGTATTGAAAAATGGACAACACTTATCTGAGAATTTAGAAATAAATCTCACTAAGGTTGCCAACTGTCTAGTAAGTCTTTGAATTTCCTTTTCGTTTTTTGGGGCCAACATATCTAGTATGGCCCTTATCTAATCAGGGTTAGCTTCAATGCCTCTATGGGTCAACTTTATTAGGCAAAGGATAAGGATTAAGTAGGCAAACTTCATTAAGTTTTATGAAATCTACACATTCTTAATTTGCATTGTCATTCTTCTTGGTAACTACAACAATGTTTGATAACCATTTAGGATATTCTACGGGTCGAATAAACTTAGCCTTTAGTAAACGACTAACCTCTTCACTGACTTTTAGCCTTTTATCAGGTGTCATGCGCCTTGGTCTTTGTCTGACAAGTTTTACTGTAGGATCCACATCAAGATGATGACATGCTACGTTTGGACTGATTCCAGTCATGTCATCTATGCTCCATGAAAAAGTTATACTGTTTTTCTTTAAACAATTCTGCCATGTCATTTTACTATTTTCTAACTCGTTTTATGCACCTGAACCAACCCGGTTACTGAACTCGGTTCTATCCAATTAAGTATGAACCGGTAATAGTTTTTGGTTTGGTTCAGGCCTTTTTTGAGGATTGATTAACCTGAAATTTCTTACTCAAAGGTTTTTGACCCTTCTGAATCTGTTGGAATCATCGGTTGATCGAAATTCCAAGTATGAGTTGCTGTGACAGTATATCTTAGATGAACCGGTATAATGTTTATGAGCCAGTTCAGGCCTTTGGAGAGGGCCAAATGATCTGATTTTTTGTATACAAGAATTTTTTACCCTTCTGAATCCATTGGGATAGATCCCAAGTCATGATTCCAAGCTTTACATATAGTTACAGTAGAACCATATGATTCTTTATGCCATAAAATGATAGCTATTATTCTTTGTTTGTGTTTGGCATATTTTTTTTATCGTACTATGTGGAATATGATTAGTAGAGGTTTTGTTCCTCCTAATATGGAGTTTGTTCAAAAATCAATTGGAAGATATACTCTTTATTTATATTTGTCAGGGCAAAAAGTTAACCCGACACTCCTGATGTAATGGTGCTTCCGAAAGCTTGAAAGAATCCAGGATCAAGTCTCTTAAAATGTAGTTTGGAGGCTGCAGAAGCCTTCGTATATATAGCAATCTCCTGCCTTGGCGGCCAAGAAAGTGATTCTCGGAGATTGCCTTCCTTGATGAATCCTAGTATGATCCTATCTAAAATAGGATCATTCCCCAATATTTCATTCTATCCTTGTGCAAGATCTTATCGGATTGCACTAGGATTTTCTTGCTTCCGCGGATCGGGTTATTGGATCAGACTCATCCGAACAGATTGGATCCATGAACTTGGGCCACCCGGATGGGCCCTAGATATGTTCTGAACTTTGACGGATTAGAAGACCGAATGATCCAAATGTGTTTATTTGGACAGCCACTGGACTGGTCCACTGCTGGTCCCACATCCGGTCCATGGTCCGAGTTAGGGGTGTAATACAGGGCGGGTCGGGTCAACCGCGGGTCAAATAGTGATGGGGCGGGGCAGGGCGGGTTGAAGTGTCATGTCTTAGTACCATCACCCGACTTGTTGGGTCAGCTTACGGGGCGGGTTTTGGGTGGGTCATCCGGGTCGGGTGGAAATTATCATTTTATCCCAATTTCACCTAAAAAAAACTTTCTAATTCTGCAAGTAATATATTTCCAATTCACAATATAGAGAAAAAAATGGAATCAATCAATAAAAAATAAACAAAAATAAAAAAAACTTGAACTTGAACCCAAAACCATATCTGCAAATTTGAAACTTCTTTCTCATGATTTATTTGTAAATTGATTATTTTCCATAGCATGATAAAATGAAGATGAGAGCGAGGATCTATAGTACAAAACAATAAAATATAAACTAAAAGAATTCGAAATTAATACAAGGATGAATGATTCATCTTCTCCAAAATTTGAAAGTTGAATTTGAACTTTTGATATTTGCCCAATGTTCAAACTTGAATATTTGAAATTGATGTTGAACTCATAAGTTTGTGTTCATATCTCCTAAATTTCTACAAAAGTTAAAAGAAAATATAAACAAAATACAAAAATATTAGAGTTAGAGTTTTGAAATTACGCGAGTCAACGGGGTTGGGTCAACGACTTTTGACACGGTGCGGATCGGGCGGCTTGTCGGGTCGGATTTGAGCATAGAACCTACACCCATAGCCCGACCGCGTAAAAATGGTGGCGGAGAAAGGCGGGTCTATTTTTGGGTCGGTGAGGGTTTGGGTGGCGGGTGAAGACCGGGTACCCTACCGGATGATGGGTTAACGGTTTTTTTTTTACACTCCTAGCCCGAGTACACTTTGGACTGGAAATATAATGTAGGGTACACACAACATTGTTGGGAGATGATTATGAGCTTTGCAAGTTTTCGATCCCAATATGTAGAATAAGATAATATTTTTTGGATTGGATTTTTTGGAATAAATTTAAAGAATGTGTATAGACTAATGTTATATCCACCATTGCATATATGTAGAAGATGGATACAGAAAACTTAGTTGCTGACATATGTCAATCCTTGCCCAATCTGAATGTAGTGATGGCCACCAAGACAGTAGTTGTAGACCTTAACCATGGAACTAAACTTGATGGGACAAACTATGATATATGGCATAGGAAAATTTAATATCTCTTGAATGAACAAGAACTCCAGGAACACTTAACCATTTCGATAGCCCAACCTGAAATTGGGACTACAGCTCAAAATTGTCGTGACCTTGAGACTTATCAAGCATGGACCAAAACGGATCGTTGTGCGTGCTACATTATGTTGAGCAGCATGCATGATGATCTAATTGGAGAATATGAGACATTCTCCACAGCTAAGGACATGTAGGATCAACTGAAATTTGCTTTCGGTGGAACATCTACTGCTACACTTAGAAGTCTAGTTTTAAAGTTTGAGATGTTTAGGAAAGATCCCAAGGCAACCATGCCTGAACACCTAAGGGTGTTATCAAGCCTGATTCGCGAGTTAAAGGCTGCTGGAAATGTCCTTACTAATGAGTAGCAAGTCCAGTGATAAGATTTCTCCCTGATTCTTGGATGCATATGAAGCAAATCATGACTCACAATGAGAGTATTAAGATTTTTTTTGATATTTCTCAACATTGTGAGCTTGAGGCGGAGCGCCAAGATGCGAACCGTAATGCTTCTGCCCTAATCGCATCTGGCTAGCACAAGACAAATGGGTCTAAGCGCAAGGGTAATAACAAACCCAAGAAGCAAGGATGGGCTAATAAGTTGGCTCATAAGGCAGGAATAGCCAAGCGCCACAGAGGCAAGCGTGGTGGAAAGAAAGAAAATGATATGACTAAAGTGAAATGCTACAACTGTAAGCAGATGGGACACTTTGCTCATGATTGCACTGAGTCGAAGCAGGTATCCATTTCCCCTGACTCTCATTACATAAGTGTATGTACACATGTTTTAGTTGCTCATTCTCTCCCTGAATGGATTGTAGATCTGAGAGCAACCCGGGCATGTAGCTTCGAGAGCCGAGTAGGGTTTGTAGATTATCGTCGAATTCCAGCAAACACCCAGAGGCTTTATATGGGATATGGCACTAGTGAAGATGCATTAGGAATTGGTACATACCAACTCTCATTACGCACTGGGCGCACTTCTTCTACATGATGTGCTTTATGTTCCTGGAATTCAGCATAATTTGCTTTCTGTTTTAGCATTTCTTTCTTTTGGATATTCTTTTGATTTTAAGGCTGATAGGTTGGATATTAAGTTGGATGGTATTGTTTTTGGACATGGATTCCTTATGAATAATTTCTTTAAAGTTAAATTGAATGATTCTTTTTCTTCATTATCTTACATGGCTAGTGCAAGTAGAAATATTGATTCTGTTACTTGGCATGCTAGATTAGGTCATATAAGACAAGATAGGATGACCAGATTAGCAAAAGAAGACCTATTGGGCCTACTCGCTAAGGTTGACCTACCTATATGTGAACCATGTTTAGCTGGTAAAGCATGTAGAAAGCCTTTTGGAAAGGCAGTAAGAGCTACTCAGCCGCTTGAGCTAATCCACTCAGATATTTGTGGGCCTATGAATGTTAAGGCACGTCATGACGCCTCTTATTTTCTCACTCTTATAGATGATTACTCACGATATGGTTATGTCTATCTGATAGCTCACCGCTATGAAGCTTTGAATTATTTTAAACGCTTTATAGCAGAGGTTGAGACACAGAAAGAGAGGAGCTTAAAAACTCTTCGAACTGACCGAGGACGTGAATACTTATCTAATAAGTTCAAGGAACTATGTGAGAAAAAGGGGATACGCAGACAATTAACTATTCCTTATACTCCGATCCGCAACAAAATGGTGTAGCGGAGAGAAGACATAGAACTCTATTAGATCAATGATGATGCAAAGTAATCTCCCTATATCTTGGGGGGACACACTTTTGAATGCTGCCTACATACTTATGAACTTTGGAAAGGTGAAAAGCCCCGTTTTGAGCATTTGCGCCCATGGGCTTCAGCAGGTTTTGTTCACAACATCTCTCATAAGTATGGGAAACTAGGCCCTAGAGCTAGAAAGTGTATCTCTATAAGGTATTCTGATAGCTCAAAAGGTTATGTTATGTATGGTGAACATCCTGATGGAGGAATGACAGAAATAGAGTCTCGCGATATAGATTTCATTGAGAAATATTTTCCTAGCATGAGTAACGCAAAGAAAGATCTTGACCTTTATGAGATAGAGGAGTATGAAAACATCCTACCATCTTCAAGTGAGGGTGGGGAATTAATTTCTCATCCTGTAATCAATGAAGATAGTGGGAGTGGTTTTCAACCTAGTGGGAGTGTACCAGACAGTGGGAGTGTACCACTAGATCCTCCACAAGATCCTCAAGTGTGTAGGAGTAAACGTGGAAATATTCCCCTTTGTCATTTCGAGATTGAAGGGGATATTTTTATGTGTACTCCATTAGATGAGGAAGAATCTACTTCTTTCAAAGAAGCAATTTCTTCTCCTACTAGAGACAAGTGGATGGTTGCTATGCAAGATGAGATGAGCTCAATGGGGAAAAATGAGGTCTGGAAGTTAGTTGATCTTTCACCTGGGCGTAAAACTGTTGAAAATAAATGAATTTTTAAAGTTAAACGCAAGGCAGATGGTTCAATTGACAAGCATAAAGCACGCCTTGTGGCGAAAGGCTATACCCAACAACAGGGTATAGACTATGAAGAGACATTCTCCCCTATGGTGAGATTCACTTCAATTCGCCTCATTCTAACTATTGTCACACAACAGGATTTAAAACTTTTTCAAATGGATGTTAAGACTGCATTTCTCAATGGAGAATTAAAGGAAGAGATCTATATGGCTCAACCAATTGGTTTTGAGGTCCAGGGACAAGAGCACAAAGTTTGCCGCCTAAAACGTTCTATATATGGCCTTAAACAGTCGTCTAGGCCATGGTATCTTAGATTTCACAATTCAATTACCTCAATTGGTTTTGAGATGATTGAAGAAGATCATCTAGTACACACTAAACGATCGAAAAGAGTTTTTTCTTATCCTTTTCGTTGTATGTTGATGACATTCTTTTAGCTGGGAATGATATGGATTCCAATGTTGCCACTAAGAAGTGGTTGTCCTCCAATTTTGATATGAAGGATATGGGTGAAGCAGACTATGTGTTAGGAGTTAAGATCACGAGAGATCGCAAAAAGAAATGTCTTGGTTTATCTCAGGAGACTTACATTAGAAAGATTCTTGAGCGTATCCGTATGCAAAACTCCAAACCAATAGACACCCCTTTGGAAAAAGGATGTGACTTAAACCTTGATCAGTGTCCCAAAACTAATGAAGAAAAGAATCAAATGTCCAATGTGCCATATACGGCTGCAATTGGTAGTCTGATGTATGACATGATGTGTACTCGACCAAATATCGCCTTTGCAAATGGTTAGTCAGTCGTTATCAGAGTAATCCTGGTCCAGCTCATTGGAAAGCTGTGAAAAGGATACTTAGATATCTATAAGGGATTGCTGATTTTATCCTAAGTTACCATGGTGGAGACTTGAAACTGAAAGGTTACACTGATGCAGACTGGGCTGGTGATAAAGATGAGCGCAAGTCCACTTCGGGTTATGCTTTTGTGCTCGGAGGTGGAATTATTACTTGGTGTAGCTAGAAGCAAAAATGTGTTGCTTTGTCTACAATGGAGTCAGAGTATGTTGCTTGCTCAGTTGCAGTCCAAGAAGCTATTTGGCTAAGGAAATTCTTGATACACTTAGATATCACAGCTTATGGAGAGAATGAAGTATTACTTTAAAGTGATAGTACTGCAGCTCTAGCATTTGCAAAGGATCCTAAGTATCATGGGAAGGCCAAACACATAGAGACTCATTTTCACTACATTCGAGATAAGGTTGCAACAGGGGAAGTGGTCTTGAATCATATCTCCACACTTAACATGTTGGCTGATCCCATGACTAAACCTATTGCACGAGATGCGTTTAAATATCATGTTAGGAGTATGGGACTTCGTAGGATTTGATATGTTTGGACATCTTTTATGTAATTGACATTGTTTTTGATATATTTCATTAATTTAGATTTTTTTGGAATATTCTTTTAATTACACATTCTTGATTTGTTTTTGTCACCGGGCTTGAATCGACCTACTCACATGGGTGATTCACCTTGGCGCTTGGAGAGCGAGCAAGATGAGACATCTATATTCTTAGCGCTAGAAGAGCGAAAAGAATATATATATTTTTTTAAATTCTTGAATGTCGCCTTAGTTGAACTAAGATGAGACCTTATAAAACAAAGGTCGAACATAAAATTTGTCCACAATGTTATGTAGCCTGTAGTTAAGCCGAATATGAGTGTTTTTCTTTACAGGAGCTAGAGAGTAACTGGGATAAAACTCAAGTTAGGCGCTTGTTTAGTGACTAGACTAAAATTTGTATGGTGTTACAGTTTAGCAAGTGACATACCCATTTTAATGGGATAACACCATAGCATACATAACATATTGTATGTGCTTTGTCGACCAATAGTGAGAACAATGAATGAATCCCTTCTTCATTGTTATGTGAGCCACTGGGATAATTAAAACATTTTCCCATTGCATGCCTTTCTTAACCTAAGGTTATGTCATGAAGAGAATATTTGGTGACGCTACTTTAGTGTGCTTCCTAAGTACGACGAGATTTACCGTATTACGGGGCATTTCTAGGAAAGCGACTGAATATAGTTGAAATGGCATGAATGTTTAGGGAAGACTTTTTGATATTACATCTATTTTGTGACTCATAGCGGGCCCATAACTATATTTTAATATGTCATGAGTACAAAACAAGGATGGGATGTAGCACTGCTTTATACGAGGGATTAAGAGTGCTAATTCCAGTGTAATTAACAATGTCTAAGGCATATAGGAGATGCTTCTGGGTGATGCATTTTTATTAGTTGGGTGAAAACTTAATAATATCACTCCTGTTGCTCTTTGTTTTTCTCGTGAGGTCGCACACCTTATTCCCTGTATGCAAAGATGAATAAAAGAGATTGAGATTTGCCCTATGTGGGTGAGTGGGAGATGTAAGTTGGTTGGACCACTTAGGTCCGCCCACATTGATCAAGGATCCATCCCCAGTATAAGCTACTCCCTGGATCTTAGGATTGTAGTCCTATTAGATAGAATATAATCTATCCAGAATCTCTTGTTACGTAAGAGTAGGGTTAGCTGTTTGCTTGGTTGGTTTTATATACCTTACGTAGGTATTAAAAACACAAGAGGTAGAAGAAAAAGAAATACTTTCTCTTTTTTTCTCAATTCACAAAGAAGTGGGGCTTAAAGTGTGGATACAAAGGGGATTGATTCTAGTAACAATCCTTCTCTAGAGACAAGGCTAGTAACAACTCTCAAAGGTTATCATTCTTTGACTTTAGGATTCTTTCGCTGGACAAAAGGTATGTTTTATAACTCGGATAGCATGTTAATGTATTACTTACACTCTCAACTTCTGAAAGCTTAGTTAATATGAAAGTGGTGTGTTCCAGACTCATTCCAATCTGAACTTCCTCAAGTTTATCAATAGTAGGAAGGTCATTTTGTTTCTCATCTGAAATGGATGTGGATCCATACTATAATTGTTATTTCTGTAGAATGTTCTTAATGACACTATTGGCATGAACTATGAAAGGTTTGTAGTCATCTAGTGCTTTGTCATGACATCTGTGAGATTCCATCTGATCACTTCATATTTTATAGATTCCTTGCACTGCATGGAAACTTTAGTGCCTGTTGGACAGTAGATATAACTACCTGCATCTAATGGATCCAATCTCTGCCCAGAATTATATTATATGGAGAGTGACAATTCATGAGCAAAAAATTGATTTCAACCCACTTATTTCCAACTGTTACTGGTAGACGTACAACTCCTATCAGAATAGTTGTTGTTCCATTGAACCCAACAATAGGGCTTTCTTTCGGAATGATAAGCTCCTGTGGCAACTTCATTTCTACATAAGCTCTAGAAAATAAAACACTTACAGAGCTTCCAGTATCTAGCATAATTTTTTAAACCCTCCACATTCCAATGAATGTTGATATCATAACAACATCACAATATGGTTGAAATACTCCATATAAGTCACAATCACTGAATGATAAGGGATCAGGTCCATATGTTTCTGCATTGTCACCTTTAAGAAAATCAATTCCGTTGACTTTGTTCCAATCCATTAGAAAATTGAATTTTTGTTTTTTCTCAAACTTCCACTGATTATTTGAAATAGAGTCAATACAGGCATGTCCAGCCCTGATGACCATATGTGAATTGTGTATGGGTAAGCATTTCAAAAAGTATTGATTGAGGTTCACCATAAAATGTTTGGAGCTTGAATGGTTGGGAGTTTTAGAAGGAAGGAAGGTAGATTCTTTTAGTTTTAGAACTTGTATTGGTTAACTCTATTGTATGGAATAAGCTTGAAAAGACTAAGTTGTTTAAATGGTTGGAAACATGATAAAACGCTCTTTACACACGTTTATTGATTTCAGTTTCTTATTTCTTAAGTCCGAGGTCCGCAGTCCAAAGACCCAAGTCCAAAGTCTAAAGTCCAACGTCCGTATAGTCGTCCGTTTTAGTCAAGTTACCTTACTCACGTGGGTTTGGTAGGATAGGTCGAGTAAGGGATCGTCCAAACCTTAGGGCTCGGATAGGTTCACAACCGGAATTACAACTTTTGGTGAGTAGGATTTTTAGGTTTCTTTTTAGTTGGTTTTAATTAATTTAACGGTAATGCAAATAATATAAATTACTACGCCGATTATATGTAGGTAAACAAAGATGGAGAAACAGGGAGAGAGTTAGTCATACTCATGCGAGAATCATTTTTCAACAGTTTATATTACCACGTCACTACATCTCTAATTCGACTCGTTTTCGGAGACGACGTCGAGTATTGATCCCTAGTGCATGCCCACATCTCTAGGTCGCATTTCACTAGCATAAGGAGTTTCAATAATATCTCATCTCTGGTATATTATTTCAGCTCCTGGCTCGATTTCACATCAGCTAGACGAATTGGAGAGTCATCGACACTGCAGAGTTAGGCGACATTTTTTGGTCGAAAGTCGCGAGACTGTTCTGGAGCATCAGCAGTCCAACTTTGTACATTCTCAGTCATTTTGGGACCGGATGTCAAATCGAAGCCTAATTCCTGAGTAGTGACTCTAGAATATTAAAGAGTCAATCCGGATTTTTACACGAGCAGCATAACCCTCCCCCTGAGGGGGGGTATTAGCTCATGGTCATAGAAGGAATAAATAAACTTCTTTGTATACATTAAGTAAATAAATGCGGGGGCAGAATTAAACTAGAAAAGAAATGATCATTATTAAGGGTAAAAATAACTTACGATATTTAAAGCTCTTGGAATTGAAATGACAGAATGAAAGTACTGAAGAAATAAACTAACTAGGCGGAAGCTAAAGCATGAAAATGCTGAAGGCCGATATACGAAGGCCACCCCCTCATATATATAGGTTGATACAGGAAGGCTATCCGTGAATGTTTTAATTTAGATTTGGCTTTATGCTAATTGAATGGTTCGAAACAAAGTTTTGTTTTAACTGTTTTAATTTTTGTCTTTTTGCTTTTTTTAAGTTTCGTCTTGTAGCTCATTTCAATTCAAACCACCTGGTTTGAATTGGTGCGATGGTCTCTCTTGCCGGTGGTACCAAATTGAAACCATTCTTTGCCACCTGCCTATCTTGACTTCGTCATGTCTTACGGGCCGCAGAGTGGGTCCACTTAGTGTCTAGTGGCGGCCGATTTTGGAGTTTTTACGACTTTTTGTCCTTCTTGCGAGTTAAAGTTCGCCGCCGGGTCGCTATGATGACTTCACTAGCCAACGTCGGCATCTAGATTTATCCGATTTGAGCTTGGAAGTTTGTCTTTGCTTCTTTATATGTGGACCCGCTACGACCGGTTTTGTTCTTTTGAAACTTCGGCTCTAGTCGGGGCTTTGTTGGGCTTCACGGGGGTTGAGTGGGAAACTTCAAATATTCCCGTATTCCCGTACTTTGATGCATGTTTTATCACTATATTTATTTTAATTGCGGAAACCTGCAAAAGTACGAAAATATAATTATTACATGATTATTAAACACATAATCGACCAAAATGCTATGTCTCTCGGGGTTTAATATTACAGTTTTGGGTGCTTATCAAAACACAAACTTGAAATTAATGAAATGATTAATTGAAAGAAAGAACAACAAAGAAAGAAATGATTGATTGAATGATGAACAAAATGTAAACAACTTGATTGAAAATGAAGAACAAAAAGTAAATGACTTGAATGAAAAATGACTAGAAAATAAATCCTACATGACACTAGAATAAACACAAACTTGAAATAAATTAAATGATTAGTTGAAAGAAAGAACAACAAAGAAAGAAATGATTGATTGAATGATGAACAAAAAGTAAACAACTTGATTGAAAATGAAGAACAAAAAGTAAATGACTTGAATGAAAAATGACTAGAAAATAAATCCTACATAACACTAGAATAAATCTAGGTGCATTCTCTCTCCCTAACTTTTGGTTCTTATACCCCTACTTTTACAAAAGACTGATTTGCCCTCCTCCTCTATAATCAAGACACCTCTCATGTTGCTTTATACTTTTGCTTTTGCTTTTGCTTTTTCTTTTCTTCTTGATCAAGCTAGGCTTAGAGAAAGCCTTCTTTTGTATCAATGACATCTATCTCTGGTATTTTGAATTAAGGACTTGACTTCCAGCTCTTTAGTTCTAAGTCCTTGACTTTTGACCTTTGACTTTGACTTTTTCAGCACTTTTACATAGCACCTCCGAGTCTTCATAATAAGTGTAAATAAGGATCATTTTGGTGCTAAGACACAACTTTTAAGTAGATAAGTGGTCTGAATTGCTCTGTAACCTAAAAAAGGCAATAAAAGCTATGACTTGTCTTTTCATTATGCATACAAAGGGTTGTAATGCAGTAATGTAAGGGTAATAAAACATACATTTGGGAGCTAATCAATATATTTGGAAAACTTCACTTGTGCTACTTTCTATATGAATTCATCCAACTTCTTATCATCAACTAAGCGCTGAATCGCACTTCGAAGTATTCTGTAATCGCCTGTAATGTGACCAAAATCATCATAAAATTTGCATCTTTTTGATTTATCTCTGATGTTGGTTGTATCCTCATATAAGGGACTTGGCTTATAAAGAAGATTTCACCCTTTTATTCTTTCATAAACTTCAAAAAATTTCATGGATAAAGGTGTGAAAATCTTTTCTTATTTTTCCTGGTTAGGTTTGGAGTTCTGTCCGGAATGGAAGTTGTTCTTTGTGTTTCTATCCTGATTTTTATTATTGTCGTCATTTTGTCCGGACTCTTTTTTGTTCTTCTGGATATTTTCTTCTCGAAGCTGCCTAGCTTTGATATCATCCTCAACTCGTGCAAACTCTTCATCGCGATCAAACAATTCGGACTTAGAGAAAGGCGGCTGTCTAGTGAGCGAATTGTAAAGATTGCTACGATCATATCCTATGGCATCTTTGAAAGCTTGGATAATAAACTTGGTAGATGGAGGATCAGTAACATTGAGTAAAATTTCAAACATTTTTCTGAAAATATCTGATAGTTCTCCAGAATTTTTTGTGAGATTAAATAAGGCAGCGGAATCCTGTTTAACCTCGCAATTATATTATTAGTGATCAACAAACTTTTTAGCTGATTCTGGGAAGTTTCTAATTGATATGGAAGTAAGAGAGTTAAACCATACTAAAGCATCACTTTTGAGAGTGGCTGGAAACAACTTACAGAGCAATGCATCATCATTTTCTATAGCCATTTGGGACCTATAGTAAAATAGATGAGTGTATGGATCTCCATTCTCTTCATCATACATTTCGAAGTCTAGCTTCTTGAAGTTCCTAGAGCGTCGATAGTTATGAATGTAATCTAAAAATGGATAGTGCTAGAAACTCATTACTGCTAAGTCTCTGATTTGGTCATTGCGAGTACTTTTTCCTCTGATTGCTCTTGCTACAATATCTCCTATAGTCCTTCGATTGAGGCTAGCATTATATTCTTCCTGGAAGTTATGTTGGAGTGAATGGTCACACCGATCATATCGGTGAACATATGGGGGTGGAGTCAAAACTCAATGTTGATGACCACGTGGATCAAAATTTATCCATCTGGAATCACGGGATAGGGAGTTTTCAGGAGTCCGGACTTCATGTACGAAACCTGTCTTTCTGGTTGAATGATGAGATTCCGAGCCTAGTCTATCCCATACATTGGATCATGCTGAAGGAACTGGTTCTCGCTCATCATCAGTAGCATTGGGAGTCTTTCTTGGTGCTGATAAATGTTGTTCAGAACCATCTAGAGAGGGAATCCTAGGCCTTCTCCCCCTAGTATTCTAGAGTCTTTCATTCTCTTCAATAAGCCTCAGTATGTTTGCTTGGAGTTCATCCTGATTGTGTTGAACTTGTCGTGGATGTTATGAAGATTCCGGAACGTCCTGGACAATATTTTGTGGGATATTATTAGCATGTGTTGCATTGACAGGACTCATTCTGCGCTGAGTAGATTGTTGGGGGACTACAAGATGTTGTTGGCCATTTTGGCCATTGGTGTGTGCTCTGGCCATTGGTGTGGATTTGAAAAACACAGACGGTGCCAAATGTTTGGACTAGAAATTCCCAAACACGATTAGGATTGTGAGTAGTGAATGGATTGATGGAGAAGGTGAGACTGAACCTTTGATGGCTGCCTACGTACCCAAGTCTAGAAAACAGGGATCAAATCTCAGCAGTATTACTTGCGTAGTTTTGAAAGTGAGAGCAGACAGCTCTTATGGGAAATATCCGGATTCCACTTTAACCCCAAACCTCAAAAGATTTGGTTAATGTTTATCTCCTGACAGAGATATTTTTTCCTCTTTATCTGTCATTTGTTGACCAGAACATGTATGTTTAATTAAATCTGTGTTAGATGCACCTGTAAACATATGGATATGGACCAAGTTTAGAATTATGTTGGGTTGGATCTAGAATCATGTTGGGCCGGATCTAGAAAGGTGTTGGGTTGAATCTGGAATGTTGGGCCAGATCTAGAGTGTTGGGTTGGAGTCTAGAAAGGTATTGGGCTGGAGTCCAAAAAGGTGTTGGGTTGAATTCGGAAAAGTATTGGACCGGACAGAGTCTGAAAAGATGTTGGGGCGGAGTCCAAATCTAGGAACACACCAACAGTGGGGCCAGACAGTAAGGTCACCCTAGGATTTTAACTTGAAACCTAGGCCCATGTTTAAAGTAATAAATTGCGGGCTAACAAATCTTTCCTAATCAGCTCAAACCAAAGATTGCAGCAGAACGAACAATTCATACAAAACTTTTACTATTTTATACCCAATCACTATTAAATTTCTCATATGCTATATGTTAGAGGTGGATGATAGTTTGAGAGTTGGGACCGAACTACTTTTTGTCTTTTTCCCTTGTCCTCTTTGTTGCCGCATAAATCATACATGCACAAGTACTCCAACGGTCTCTCCAACTAAAGCATTGTCCACGCTGTTTATAAAGTAATAGAGATCAAGGAATATCGATATCGGTGTACCCAAAAACTAATATATATCGGATATATCCATTTTTGTTGTGACTAGTCCAAACTATTTAAAATATCAAAAATATCGGATATATCAAAAATATCAAAAATATATCAGAAATATATTGAAAACATCGGATTTATATTAAAAAATGGTCAAAAAGTCAAATGATATATATCGTAAATATTGGATATATCGATTATCTCGGCGATATAAAATTTTAGATCGGAAATATTGATGTCGGTGGAAAAAAAAGTTATCTAGTCGGTAGATATATATCGGAAATATCGATGTTGGTGTATCAAAATACTGATATATATTGGCTATATATCAAATATATCAGCAATATTTTGATCCATGGTAGAGATAAACCCAAAGGCCAAACAGGGAAACCGAGCAGGATTGACCAGTATGGGCTCGGATATCTTTTGACTCCACGTACCTCATGGTTAAGACTCCACCTCATGGTTTAGGCATATGCCACGACGTCACTAACAATACACGTACACATAAGCTTGTCGTTGCTTAATTTTACGGCGAGTCTCATTTGAAATGAAATCGAAAGTTTGCTGCATTTTTAGGCGCAATTGAAAAGCTAGTAGCTTGTATTTTTGCATGACTTTTTATAGTTTGTTTTACTTCTGCGCACTCCAGACAAATAAGTTCATTGTACTTTTGGGGCTTTATCTCTTAAAAAGGGTCCCTTAAATAAAAAATTGTCAGTTTGTTGCAAAAGATAATTTTTGGTCCAACTTAAAAAAATAATTAACTTATGCAACGCCCCGCCCGTTCATATAGTGATATAGGTGATAGGTGATTCCATGGGCACTCATCAAATTGGATTGGGCAACTCCTAAAAAAAAGAAATTTTACAAGTTGGCCATCAAAGCCTAGGCCTAGCAACCAATTTAACCGGTCTCGCCAAAACGAACCCTCCGGGCCGTTTTTGTATACACTCAAACGATTTTGCCATATCATTTTCGTATACACTCAAACGATATGGCCACGTCGTTTTGGTATACACTCAAACAATATGGCCAAGTCGTTTGAGTGTACTCAAACGATATAGTCACGTCGTTTGAGTGTTAGTTTGAGTAACACTCAAACGATATAGCCAAGTCGTTTGCGTATACACTTCAAACGATATGGCCACGTCGTTTTGATATACACTCAAACGATATGGCCAAGTCGTTTGAGTATATACTAAAACGATATTGATACGTCGTTTTTGTATGCACTCAAACGACTTGTCCATATCTTTTAAGTATACACTCAAACGATATGGTCACGTCATTTGAGTGTTAGTTTGAGTAACACTCAAACGATATGGCCACGTCGTTTGAGTATACACTCAAACGATATTCCCACGTCGTTTGAGTGTAAATGACTTGACCACATCGTTTGTGTGTGCATTTTAGATTTGGCTAATCATTTGGTATTACATGCAAGCGGTATGGCTGGGTCGTTTAGGACTTCTATGGGGCGATATGGTGAAGTCGTTTGGACATAAACACCAATTACACTTTTCTTATACATAAACACCAATACTTTTCTTATAATACAAAATAATTATTCGATCATAAGTGTATAATAATTTATTTAAACAATTATGTGCAAAATTGAATTAGTAATGATCAATTATCAACACATCCCAATTGAATTAGGAAAATTGAAATCCGATTTAAAAAATTGGGTTAGGAACAACACAATTAGTTACACTAACACAATTACATGCACTCTGCACTCTTTATCTATTATGACATAGTATCTATATAACTAAGTAAAAATATGTAATCAAACATGCTAAAATCTAAAATAATAATTTGTTTTATATTTAAACTTGTTATTATTATTATTTTTTTCAATTGTGAATCATAAACTAGTTTGGGGTTCAGGGTTCAGGGTTCAGGGTTCAAGGTTTAGAAATTTCGTACCAACATATTTCACTTAATTATTCGAAATAATAATTTGTTTTATATCTAAACTTGTTATTTTTTATTTTATTTTTAAAATTGTGAATCATAAACTAGTTTGGGGGTTTGGGGTTTAGGTTTTAGGGTTCAGGGTTTACAAATTTTGTACCAACATATTTTATTTAATTATTCAAAATAATAATTTGTTTTATATCTAAACTTATTATTTTTTATTTTCTTTTTCAAATTTTGAATCATAAACTAGTTTGGGGGTTTAGGGTTCAGGGTTTACAAATTTCGTACAGAAATAAAAAAATTTTAATTTCAAACATATTTCACTCAATTATCCAAATCTAAAATAATAATTTGTTTTATATCTAAACTTGTTATTTTCCATTTTTTTTATTCAATTATGAATAATAAACTAGTTTGAGATTTAGGGTTTAGGGTTTAGGGTTTACAAACATATTTCACTCAATTATTCGAAATATATCAAAATTTCAAATATATATATAGAATACTCCTTACTCCTCCTTGCTCATTTTTTTCATCAAAATCCTTACTCCTTACATGGAATACTCAAGTTTATCTACATACTCAAGTTTCTCTACATATTAGAATACTCAGGTTTCTCTAAATGGAACATGAAGATGAAGAAGAAGCATTTGAGGTAATGTTTGAGGTGCAACAACAAATTAGAGAAGGAGAAAATAGAAGATATGTTGAAAGTGAAGAAGTTGAACAAAATGTTGAAGGTGAAGGTGAAGAATTTGAAGATGCGACTAGTCGAGCAAATGAGATGCTGAGAAATCGTCGATGACAAAGTGTAAACCTAAATAATAAGGTAACACTTGATTAGAATGAATACAAAATACTTGATTCATTGAATGAATGAATGAATGCAAAACCCGAGCCCAAACGACATGGCTGGGTCGTTTGGGGATACTATGGAACGACATGGGTATGGCTAGGTCGTTTGGGAACACTATAGAAAGACATGGCTGGGTCGTTTGAGGACACTATAGAAGTACATGGCTGGGTCGTTTGGGGACGCTATAAAACTACATGGCTGGGTCGTTTGGACCATCTATGAAACTACATGGTTGGGTCGTTTGGACTAAATTCAGTTAGAAGTTCATTTTTTTTTTGTGACTTTGAAACTAAATGCAAATTGTTTGAGACTCTTGTTTTATTCTTCTATATGTAGGATTCTTTGCCGCTATCCGGGAACCGATCCTCTGCAAACTCGAATGATGTGGATTGTCAACCGATTTTAAGTGATACAACATAAATTTTTACTATGGAAGAGGTATGATTGAGTGGGCATTGATTTTATTTTATTTTTAATTTTCTAAATGTAATTTTATTAGTGTATTAATAATAGTTGTTGTTTTTTTATGTATTTAGGTCTTTCATACACGTAATGAGGAAATCGGTTGGGCAACCGCTAGAGGAAAACAAGTTAATGTTGTTGTGGTTATTGAAAAGTTGGAGTGTGCCAAGGGAAACTGAGTAGCAAGATTGAATTTGGCTTGCGAGTGATCGGGTGTGTGTCGGTCACACAAGAAGGAAGGCGAAGGGAGGGCTAATAAGAGAAGGTCGGGAACCAAGAAATCGGGATGTCCATTTAAGTTAAAAGGTGTTTTCCAACGCGGCACTATTGATAGTTGGAAAATAGAAGTTAGAAATGGTATTCACAACCATGTATTGGCGAAGACCCTTGAAGGACATGCATTTGCTACTCGTCTGACCGTTCCAGAGTTCGAATACTTATCAGAGATGAGTAAGTGTGGAATAAAGCCTAAACAAATTTTGGATTCCATCAAAAATAGGTATCATGAAAACATATCTAGTATATCCCAAGTCTACACTGCAAGACAGAAGGTGAGGAAATTGGATATGAACGGTCTCACACAATTGTAGAGATTGCGTGAGTTGTTAACAAAAAAATATTATTTTGAGGAGTTGAGACAGGATGAGAATACTGAGGAGATAACGGGGTTGTTATGGGCACATCCAGAAGGTGTTAAGTTGGCTCGGACTTTTCCAACAATTTTCATGTTAAACGCTACCTACAAAACTAACAGGTATCGGTGGTCTTTCGTATAGTTTGTTCAGGTGAGTTCAACGTGGAAGTCTTTCACCATGTGTCAGGTGGTGCTTCATTCAGAAACAACAATCGACTATGAGTGGGCCATACATCATTTTAGTGGCTTGCTTGGTGACATAAGCCCATCCGTGATCGTGTCTAACAGGGACTTGGCCCTGATAAGTGCCGCTGACAAAGTTTTCCCTAACTCACACAAGCATATATGTAGATGGCATATTGCTACGTGCGTCCTTTCAAAATGTTACGATATTTTTTCAACTACAGAACTTGTAGAGAAGGCCCAGTTCTCGTGGAACACTATAATCAAATCGAAGACAGAGATTATTTTCCAGCGTAGATGGGATGCTTTGGAAAAATATTACAGGGTTGAGTACTCCAATTTTGTTAGTTATTTGCGAGAGACTTGGTTTTCTCACAGGGATCAATTCGTATGTTGTTGGACTGACCAACACATTCACTTTGGGACTACAATGACCAATAGAGTTGAAGGGTCTCATGTTCAGGTGAAGCGTGTACTAGGAAATGCAAACTGTCATGATTTTTTGAGTATGTTTAGCTTAATCCACCCGATTCTAGAGATCTAGATGTCCGAGATTAGAGCTACTTTTGATAGAAGTATGATTGTAACTCAGCACCACCACCGGATTCCTTTGTTTCGTGAACTCAGAGGCCTTGTCTCATGCAAGTGTTTGGACTTACTATTTGAAGAAATAGATACCCGCGTAAAGCGTGTTAACGATGGAAAGATCAGGTGTTGGTGCTATTTGCGCATGATCCATGGACAACCATGTGCTTATGAATTAATTGAGTTTGAAGAGCAAGAGCGGTCCATCCTTTTGACTACTATCAACCTCTTTTGGAAAACATTGTCTGCTTCTCCCAATGTGTTTGTGGGTGTTAGTCCCGATGTTACACCTTCGATGGACTTGTTCATGAATAGGTTTGCAATGGTTTCTGAAGAAGAGCAAAGGTTATGATTAGGAAGCTTATGGAGATTGTTGTACCATAAAGTACATGGCTAGTACCGCCTAGTGAGGAAGCAAAAACCGAAGGTCGGCCGAAAGGTAGCTGCAGCAGAAAGCTTCCAACTGGAGATGAGAACTCTTCAAAGTGAGATCCATCTCATTTTGGACATTCTCAATGTGACCATGAGGAGTGGGTCTCGTCACAACCAAATACTACGCCCACCCAAAACACCCACACCACACCAAGAAAGAAGCTTTCTCCAAAAATACCAACCCAAAACACCCATACCACACCAACAAATAATCATTTTCCAAAAACACCAAAAACAACCACACCAAGAAATAAGCCTTCTCCAAAAACAGCCACACCACAAAATGTGAGAGATGGGTTAGACTTTGGAAAGACAAGGGATCCTAAGGATTACGGGTTGGATATTATTGAAGAAATGCATAAATACATTGTTAGAGTCCATGACCCTGTTGGCGATGACAACTGCGGTTATAGAGCTTTCTGCATTACATTAGGAAGAAGTCAAGAAGAATGGCCACAGATGAGAAGGGACTTGTACGAAGAGCTTACTGACAACCTCCCCTTTTATTGTACTTTGTACAATCAAAGTGAGGATTTTTATGCAATGAAGGAAATCCTACATGAAGAAGGTTACACACCCTTAAATAAGTGGATGAGCATGCCCTTTGCTGGATACCTATTTGCTTCAAGATTTAATGTTGTCCTCCTGCATTTAGGAGCTCGTCAGTGCTTCCTTATCATGCTGCTGAGAACCCAAGCAAATCCTGAGAGAGTGAAAAAAGTGTTGGGTAGTGCACATGTTGGTGGAAATCATTTTATCAATGTTAAACTTGTTGAAGATTGTCCGGTTCCTCCAGTGATGCACCTATAGCTTAGAGCTCGATATGATATTGTTAAAAGTTAGAATTTGGCCTTGACAGCAAGGCAATTGCAATTTATGGCATTGAATATTCCCAATCTAATATAGGAAAATGAGCCCGTTGAAGATCCAATAGTACATGTTATCGACTAAGTTATTTGTATGTTGTCGATATAATATTTTGACGTAATTTGGAACAAGTGTAATTTGATTTGATTTTAATGTTAGGGCTTTTATTTGATTTGATTTGGAAATCGAGTGATCAACTAAGTTGTTTGTATGATGTTCATATGATATTTTGATGTAATTTAGAACAAGTGTAATTTGATTTTATTTTAATGTTAGGGCTTTATTTGATTTGATTTGGAAATCAAGTAATCGACTAAGTTGATTCGGATGGCAATCGGGTGATTTGGAAATAATGTTCGTATGTTGTCAATAATGACCGAAACGACATGATCAAGTCATTTGACCTTTATACCAAACGATGTGGCTGGGTCGTTTAAGCTTTATGTCAAACGATCTGACGAGGTCGTTTGGCTTTTATACCAAACGATGTGGCTAGGTCGTTTGAGCATTAAGCCAAACAATCTGCCGCAGTCGTTTGGTATAAAGGACAAACGATATGACGAGGTCGTTTGGCCTTTATGCCAAACGATGTGGCTGGGTCGTTTGGACAAAAAAAATTTAAAAGTTCATTTTGTTTTTACAACACTTTCATATTCATACAAACTAACATCAAATTCCACTTAACAACAAACACAAACATCCATCATTCATTTAAAATCAAATAACAACAAATTCCAAACATCCATCATTCATTCAAAATCAAATAATCCATCCATTCGTTCCAAAGTTACAAACCCTAAACTGAAACAAATCATGAACTATAACACCCACCACTGTACTTGCACCTAGTCAAGTTGTACGCCCGTTCGAAGGAGGACCTTGCTTCCTCTGGAATATTATTCCTAACCAATTGCAGACTTCTCTCTAGCAAACAACTAGTTTCATCGATGACGTCGTTCTGTCGAAAAAAGGGAAATCAAGATAAGTTACCAATCAAATGCAAAAAATCACAGTTAGAGAAACTCAATTAAAAATCACAATACTTACAATCGGTGAACAGTTAGGCAGTGTCTCCAGAGAAGGATGAATAGGAAGACACTCAGGGTTCACCAAAACTACATGAGAATTCCTCACATACCAAGTCATGTAGTTTTGATGACACTCCCATGGATAAGACGAGATAGGTTCTCGATTGCAGGGTTGGATCACGTGATTCTGCCATGACTCCCTGTAAAGTGGCCCAATATTGGTCTAGTTCACCTCATACCCACGACCTGCCACAGTTCTTATTCTCTAATTTGGTGTTGGAGGATCTATAGGTACAAGTTGCACGTGACCCAACTGACGCACCACCTTTGCGACAGCTTGAAGCTCGACAATGTTGAAAAAACATATCAATCCCTCAAAAAATGCACTGTCATCGATCGGGTTTGTATCTCTGACATTTTTGTAGGGATGCCAATCAACCTGAAACAAAATCAAATGTGTCATTAACAACTCTAATGATCAATTACTAAAAAAAAATATAAATAAACTTAAATACTTACATTGAAATAATTCAAATCATCAAGTATCGCTCAATAATACTGCAATGCATGCGTTGTATCGTAATAGTGTGGAGCGACTACTGTGTGTCTATGAGCACGCGGCTGAGACAAGCTATAGTCGAAGTTTGGGACTGCTCTGAGTACCGAAAAATACTCATAGATCCACGCCTAGATATACACAAATAGTTAACATATTGATAGAGTAATAAAATTAACATTAAAAAAAAAATAAACTCTAAAATACTCAAGTTTTACTTGTAGAAGAGTCATATAGCCTGTAACCACTTTCACCTTCGCACATGTGGCAGCCCCAAGACCTCTATACAAAAATGCCAAAATTGTTGCACCACATGCATACTCTTCTATCTCACTGAATTTCAACAATGGCCTCAGATAACATATAGGCACTCCAGTCCCAGACTTGTCAATAAAAATGGCACATCCAAAGAAAAATAAGATAAAAGCTCTGACAACCCGTTGGACTTCCTGGAAACTCGAGGCCTTCTCCACCACCTTCCCACCAGCATCACATATGGGGCTATCATGAACCTTGTTCTCCAAATGCTTCCGGATGAATTCTAGACTTACTTTTGAAGTGAACTTGCTAGCTTCCATCTCCGCCTTAATCAAATCAATGTCCAGACCTAGAGCACGATGTAGGAGATTTATCGATTCTTGTAAGTCCAGCTCACTGTCCACTTGCATCGCTCTTCCTCTAACTGTGACTCCACAGATTTGGACAACATCGTCCAAAGTCACAGTCATTTCCCTAACTGGCATATGGAAGGTGTTGGTCTCCGGATGCCATCTCTCCACAAACGCAAAGATTAATGGTGGATCCATATGCTCGTGATAACCTTCCACGAGATCAAACAACCCAGTCCTTCTCAGTTGTTGGGCAAATCTCGGAGACCTTTGAAATTCATTCTTGAAATCCCATTGGGATAACTTTGCTAAGTGCGAAACAAACTTTAACGCTCCGCTATCCTCCTAAAACAACCGAGCACGCATTAGATATATATGAGCAGAAACAAAAGATTTTGTAAAAGAAAATCAAAGTACTACAGAAAAACAAAATATCGCGAGCGACATGCACCGCATAGTCATACAACAACTCTGACTAATACAGGCCACCCCCATACTCACCTCTTTTAAACTCCAAATCATCATTGGATTTTATTACAAAATCTAATACCAGAGGTGCTTCTTCCACTAGTGGTACGTCGTCTACCACATATTCTTCTACAACATCATCCTGCTCATCCCGCTCCTCACCCCCCTCCTCACCTTCCTCATCACCCTCCTCACCCTCCTCATCACCCTCCTCATCATCCTCCTCACTCTCCTCACTCTCCACTTCCACTCTCCTCTTCCCTTTGTCCATATTTATATCTAAACCTACATTGTTATCACTATCTTCACTCGATGAATCAACTTTAGGAACCTCAAGAACCTCTTTTTCCAAATGGTCCCCTCTACGTGCTGATGCTGTTAAGCCCTCTGCCCTTTGTCTCTTTCTTCCAACTACGTCACCACTAGAGGAACCACCACCAAACAATTTCTTCACGCCCTTGAATGTAGTTTTCGCTACATTCTTTCTTCATATTCTTTGATCGAGGACCCATCGCTACAAAGAAAAATAAAACAAGTATTAGTAACTATAATAAGTTTAATCAAATCTACACCTATAGAATAGCAACACTTTGGAATGCCAACAACCACTTCCAGTAAAATACCAGTGTAATAGAAGTTATTGCAATCACAAACAGAGTTTCTATTACAGTTCTACAATCGCAAACAAACAAGTAATTTTCTATCAGGCATTTTATCAAACGAATTCTAATTTTGTGTTTTCAAGCCAACAAACAAACAAACAAAACAAGCCAACATTAAAAAACATCAACATTTCGAAGCCAACATTCAAACCATATTTAAAGAAACAATGTACAAAGAAAAACCATAATAATAATAATAGACAAATTAATATCCGAAGGTTCAAACCATAATCGAACGAGGAAGATAGACAAGTGATAAATACATTCATGACCAGTTGGTCAAAATCAAATAGCTCTTCAGACAACAATTCATCACTTGGCACATAAATCAAATAGCTTCATACAACTTTCTGGTGGATATGATATCAACCTCAGGTAACGACAACAACTGATCAAGTGTATCTTCATTAAAAAAATTCAAAGACATATATGTAAACATGCCAAATCAAACAACCATAATAAATGAACTGTTCATCATCTCTACATTGTTTTTTTGTCCCCTTTTCTCTCAAAGACCTTGTAAAGCAACAAACCATGATCATATCACATATATATGATTATATAATAAGAGAAACTCGCAAATTAAGAAGAACCAACCTGAATTTCAATTGAAGAACTCTATATATATGATTATATAATAAGAGAAACTCGCAAATTAAGAAGAACCAACCAGAATTTCAATTGAAGAACTCGCAAATTTTAAGCTTTCACCGCAAATTTTAAAGAAGGTACCAATACTACTATCAGTCTAATCAAGCACTTGTGGCTTTACAAAAACCCCTCCCTATCTTATACCCCGTCTGACTATTAGAGTGGCAGGACCTTGATCAACTATCTTTCAAGTTGGGCTCCAATAGACCTCACAGTGATCTTACACCCTCCTTATTTCTCTTTCAAATCTTTCTACCTGATCATACTTATAGTTCAGACCAAATATTGAAAGACAAACTTCCCCTATCAATGGTTGCCTCCACAACCATCTCAGTTTACTCTAATTCTATTTATTCCCACTTGTAGTTACGCATCACTCGTCAATAATATACGAGAGATGAAACAATCTAAAACCTTAACGAATAACCCTGCCAACACTATCATATTCATGTTCCTCCTTCTCAAAGAAATGACCACATCAAGAAGCAACAACAAAAGTGCTCAAATCTCGTCCAATCTTACATTCCCTTTCCTATCATGTCCTTTCTAAGATTTGACCCATCAAGATCATAAATACAAGTAAAAAGTAAGAAACCACTCATATCAAGGAATGTCTTTGTTAACATCTAACCTCTGAACCTATTTCATAAAAAGTATTTCATTATGAGATAGTGATTAAAAAGACCATGCTAGACCTAAATATTAACATTAAAAAGTACAATCTCCTTTAAAGGCTTGCCAATAAAAAAAAAGGAAAAAATAACAACCAAAAAGTGCTCCTAACATTATAACAAAAGCATTCCAATATCGGTACAACCAAAAAGTGCAAAACATGTAAAACTCATTTAATGCGTCCCACAAACTGACTCAAAAACTCTTCGCACCATTCCACCTTCCTCTCATTTCGTTAACTTTTATAATCTAGAACTTTTAATATTTCAATCAAGCACGTACTCAAATGTTATAGATTTATGATTATTAAATAAGGAGTGTCAAGGGAAAGCATGGACAGGTTATGCAGAATCGTTTCATCCATTGACATTGTTATTGCTATCTAGGTTAAGTTCAACTGTCCATTCCCTATTTTCAATCATCTACTATAATTCTGCCATATTGTAGCACTGATATATGGAAACTCAACTTACCCACACTGTTGCCTCTTCTTGGACAGAGTCATATTAATAATCCATATATAACATTTCAAAGCAACAAACCATGATCATATCACATATATATGATTACATAATAAGAGAAACTCGCAAATTAAGAAGAACCAACCTGAATTTCAATTGAAGAACTCGCAAATTTCAAGCTTTCACCGCTCTCCCAACTTGTAATTTTGCTAAAGCTCGAATATGGTGATTTAACAACAATGTGGTTAGATTGGTTTGTCCAAACAGGAATTAAAATGGTGAGAAACTCGAATTGTTGGACAAACTTGAATGGTTTTAATTAGATTTTTGATTTGTGGTAATTCAATCAGGCACTCGAAGGGTTTGCACTCGAAGAGAAACTCGAATTAAAATAATCTTTGGTAGGTTTATTAAAACTCAAATTGAAACTCGAATTTGGGGTTTTTTCGTTAGGATTTCGAAGGGTTTGCGCGAGAGAGATGACATGTTAGGGTAGGTTTTCCCGGTTTTGTGATTTGGTGGTGGTGGGGGGTACTAGGCTTTTGTTTGGGCTTTGTTGTTTGGGCTTGGGCTAGAGGATGCCCAATCTGATAAAAGTAAAATGATAGTTTTACTTACGCATAAATGATGAAACTTAAACACATGTAAAACTAAAACTAGACTTTACATGTGATGTTTATCAAAGTTTTCTACTCTCGATGCTATTGTAATAGAATTGGAGTGAAAGATTCGTTTCACTCCTAGTTCTTTAGTATTCAATGTTTTCTAAGGTTATCGGTCTATCCAAAGTTAATGAGAGTAATGTGGGAATTATACTACGATGTCAATTCAAATACTAAACAAGATACGAATAACAAAATGACGAAAATACTAAGGTGTGAATCTAGATAAAGAATTAGGGGGGGATTGAATCCACCTTGAATCCAACTTAATAAACTAGTATAGATTGTTGTAATCCAATTCTTACGTTTTTACAATAAGAATTAGTCGTTCTAATCCCTAATCAATCATGACAATCTCTACCAAATAATGACTAGCATGTGAGAAAGTTCAACCCATTCTTATGGCAAATCAACTACCTTCTAGAGGGGAATAGACTCTTACAACTAGTTTTATACTACACAATCAAGTTTTCTTCAATGCTTCATCAAACCCCTCTAATGGAGGTTTAGCTTTGATTCATCAAACTATCATTTCCAATCGAATTCAAACAAGACATAATATAAAGATTCTAACTTTACTAATTTGAACTAATCAAGAATTCAAAACTAAATTAACACTAAGAAACGATTAACAACTAAGATATGAATTTAACAATACTAAAACTAAATAAGAATTTAATTAATAAACTAAATTGAGATGAAAATGAATACTTTATTATGAAACTAATAATTTATTCTAAAATAATAATCTACTTGTTCTAATACTAATTAATTGAAAGGTAAAACTAGATCTAAAACAAGATATGAAAACTAATTAATGGAGTCTCAAAAAACTAGATCTAGAATTATTCACTAATGGCTACCTAATTTTCTCCTTGCTTAAGAGTTAAGTCTTGTTTGTTGAAATGGAGGAGACAAAATCCACATTTTCGTTCATGGGCTGAGGAGCCATGTTTTGGACCGGAAAATCGAGCCCAAAACCCAATTTCTTCAGTCCATAGAGGCCTTTTCAGCTGGATTTTGTTTCAACAGACTTTTTGTCCACTTATGCTCCTCTGATTGGGTCAAGGTTTGGACCATTGGAAAACTCTTTCCAAGCCGGTCGTTTTGACATAAGGTAGGCCCAATTCCAAAGTCTGAGTCTAAAGATACAGTCTTTAGAAGTTCTGCTGACTTTTGTGTGATGTTTCTGCCCGTGTTGACTTTGACTTTTCAGCTTTGACCGGGCTTTAAAAAGGCTTTTTCTCTTTGAATCTTGGCCTTTAATCACAGAACTTTTTAGCAACCAACCCTTGCTCCTTTATCTCGCCAAAGTGATACATTTCTACACATAATTGACTCCAATGTCGGAAATACATAAAAGCACGTAATCAACATTAACTCTTATTTATTACTAGCATAATTGGTCTAAAAGTATTATTGTTAAGGCATTAAAACTACAGTTTTGGGCTCTTATCACTGCCCAATCTAATTGTAGTGGCGCCCAATACAGGACTCTTCATATATTGGAGTGTAGGTGTGTGCCATTTCATTTGGTCGACTTATTACCTACTTACCTACACTTGTTGGTTAGCAATGGTAAGATCATTATGACAACTAAATACTTGAGTAAAACATGGGTACGTATATTTCATTTGAGTCTGGTTCCTCTATAACCGGGTATAGAGATCAAATCTCTATAACTGTTTAGATATTCATGACACCTGTCCACTTAAAATGTAGCAAACTGTGCCGTCAAGTTTCAGTGTTACATTTATTTTTCCTTATTTTCTTTTTGTATATTACTTCACTTATTTTCTCAAGCAACATTACTTCTCTCTTTTGTTTTCATGTACTGTGCACAATGAGTCAAATTTAGAGAAACATAAATTCCAAAAAGGTAGGTAGCATGCAGAGATGGTTTGTCAAAACAAGTTCTCTCAATGAGTCTCTTTCCCAAATGAATTCTCTACGTTTCTTCCCTAGTGGCAAAAGAAACTGGAACAAGTTTCCAGTAACACTGAAACATATGTATCTTCTTCAAGCTGGTTTCTATTACGGTGATTACGATGGTCTTTTGAAGCAACCTCCAATTTTATGGGAATTTCTGAACCAACACTTGTTACTAACAATAGTGAGGAACGGTTCTTTCATGAAGTACTAGTATTATACACAGCTATAAGGGAAACAGTCAAGGTTTGGTTGGTTTAATCCATTGAAAGAATGGTTCCCTTCATTTCTTCACTCCAAGGTATATAAATGGCTGATAATGTCAGTAATGTGTAGGAAGAGATGACCGAAAACAAGACTACATTCTATCTTCGGCCTCGGATACGGTTTGGTTCAGACAAACATTTTGGATAACAAGTTCCATTTACATTCCAATCCATGTTTCCTCAACATCTATTGCCACTCTCTGCCTAAAATGTAATAGACTAGAAATTGTAGAGTAAGTGATAACAGTTGGACTTTAGAGTTTTAATAGGGATAAAATAGTAAAGTGTTGGGGTCCCTCACCATTGAGCTGGACAACATGATGACATCTTTTCACATGAATGATGGACAACCCCGTTGCATCGTTTGTGAAGAAGATCAAGTGAAATAACCCGGCGGTTTCGCTTGCGCTTGCGATTGATTCCGAATCGAAGTTTGAATGGTCTCGTGCATACATCGTGTGGTAAGAAGCCCCAACACGTCATTTGAACTTGATTCTACTGGAATTGAGTCTCCACAGTCTGCACAGACCGTTTGGAGCAACTTCAGCTCGACCTCACCATGTCATTCGGGACTTGATATTTTGACGTTGGCATTGGCATGTCGTTTGGAACCGAAATTTTGGAGACACGCTGAAATTTCAGATTACTATAAAACCAAAGTTAGGATTTTAGTAAGAGAAATCTTAGATAGAAACCCAATTTTGAGAGCAACCAAAATTGAGAGGAAACTCTTACAAAGAGAAAAAATTTGTAAGGAGAGAAGAGAGATCTAGTAAGTTCGAGAGACTTGAGAGGAGTGATTGTAATCTTTCTTCCCACACTTATAAAAGGATTTGCTCTTGTGGAAGTAGACATCATTAGCCGAATCACGTTACATCTTGTGTTGTAGTATGCTTTACTTTTTTTGCTTTATTATTAATACTTGTTTGTGATAGTTGTTAACTATATTGCTTAGAAAGTTTGGTCGGTTGTTAGTTGTTAGTTATAGTGAAAGCTTAGATTTTCATTAGAGTAGTAGAGTGCCCAAGTGCAAACTATCTTAGTGGGGATCGATTGGTATCGTTTTCCCCAACATAAAGTTGAGAAAGTAAATAAAAGGAAAAAAGAAAAAAGAAAATAAGGAAAAAGAAATGTAACAGTGAAACTTGACGGCACAGTTTGTTGCATTTTAAGTGGAAAGGTGCCATGAATATCTAAACAGTTATAGAGATTTGATCTCTGGACAAGTGCCATGGTGCTAACACAGATGCCCCGGTTCTTCAATCTGAGCATGTCTTGGGGGTGAATGGAAATGGTGAGGAGTCAGCCACTTCGGAAGAACTACTCAGTGTGGTAGTGTCGGATACCTTTGAAACCCAAGAAGTGGTGTCATTTGTTTAAACTCTTACTACTTTTGTTTTTATGGAAGCTACATCACCTCAAGGTCAAGTTGTCTCTAAAACAGGGTAGGTCTTCACAAGGTGGGCTGACATGGCTGAAGGTCAAGATGATGGCTTCATCCCAGTTTCACATAAAAAGCCTAAGAAAGGTGTTAAGAACAAAGTCATTGCTCCACCACCAACAACTAGGTCAAGGCAACAAGTTACTCTTCTTCCAACTAGTCTTTAATGAAGATTGTTTATTGGAATATTAGAGGTACTATTAAAAATAATGTCGTAGATAGATTGAAAGACATCTTAATTCACTTCAATGCTGATTTTGTGTGTCATGTTGAGCCTATGGTTAAAGTTAGCAGTATATCATTATTCTTCTTGGGTTTAACTGATTACGATTGTTAGTTTCTTCATAACGAGGATAATGGGAATAAAGGAAATCTCTGGCTCCTTTGGAGGAGAGGTGTGAATGTGACTCTTGTTGCTAAATCCTCTCAACATATTTCTGTATGGTATGAAGGTTGCTTCCTCTCTTTTGCTCATGCTAGAAGTAATTTAGTGTTGAGAAAGGACTTGTGGATTGACCTTCAGGCCTTGTACACTGCTAACCCGTGGATTTTGATTGGAGATTTTAATGCTATATTGAAGTCTTATGAGAAAAGAGGTAGACGACCACCTAGTAGCACTGCCATGAATGAATTTATTTCAATAGTAAATTCCTGTCATCTATCCGGATGTGGCTATAGTGGAGTTAAATTCACTTGGTGTAATAACCAACAGGGCAAGCTGGATAGAGCCCTATGTAATGAAGGTTGGCTGGATAAATTCCTTGGATGGTGGTATAAACTCCTTTGTAGGTTGGGATCAGATCATTCTCCATTGCTTGGTAGTAATGTGGTGGTACCTAAACCAAGTAATATACCTTTCAAATTTGTGAAAGCATGGACCCACCATGAAGCGTTCCTCGGGTTTGTTAAGAGTAATTGGGAGCAACAGTTAGTGGCAACCCCAATTCTGACACTTGTCAAGAAGCTCAAAAGGTTAAAGATTGCTCTTAAAGAATGGAACTGGGACGTCTTTGGAAACTTGAATAGTAACATAGCGAAGGCCTAGGTGGATTTCACTGAAGCTCAAGTTATCTTTGACAAGGATCCTGAGAACATGAGTTTGAGTCTTGAAGTCCAAGGAAAGCAACTCCATCTAGAGCAAGCTTACCTAAATAAAGAATCTTTCTTGCGCCAAAAAAACATTGTTCAATGGGTAAGTTAGGGGGCAATAAACTCGGCCTTTTTCAATGCTACATGTAAAATGAGAACTGCGAGATCTCTTATTGCAAAGCTTACTACAGAAGATGGCATCAATCTCATCACACAAACAAACATCCAGAATCATATGGCAGACTATTTCCAGAATAAGTTTGCATATGAAGAAGTGGAGATTGATTATTCTCTTCTGAATCTCATTCCCCCTCTTGTAACAGTTGAAGATAATCTGATGCTTAAGGCTATACCCTCCTTTTCTGAAGTATAAGATGTGGTTTTTATAATGAAAGTTGATAGCTCACCTAGGCCGGTTGGTTTTCAAGGTCACTTTTAACACAAATGTAGGCCGATAATCAAGAATGAAGTGTATTGGGCAGTTAAGTCTTTCTTCTTGGAGGGGCACATGCCCAATGGAGTGAATACCAATTTCGTAGCTCTTGTGCCGAAAGATAAGAATGCTACCAAAGCCTCACAGTTTAGGCCTATATGCATGTCTAATTTCTTTGTAAATATCATTTCCAAAGTCTTACAATTGAGGTTAGAAGTTATTATTGGGAAACTTATCTCAAAAGAACAGTATGGGTTCATAAGAGGCAAGTGTATACAGCCAAGCATTGGGTTAGCGTCCGAAATGGTGAATGAAATGCACAAGAAAAGATATGGTGGATCAGTGGGCCTCAAAATCGATATCACTTAGGCATACGATACTATTAGTTGGGACTTTCTTCCTCAAGTTATGCTCAAGTTTGGGTTTTGTGATTGGTGGTGCAGTAGAATCTTTGCGATTATTAAAAGTGCAAAGATATCCATTTTAATAAATGGCGGTCCTTGTGGCTTCTTGAATGTTAGAAGGGGTTTAAGACAGGGAGACCCAATCTCTCCCCTTCTTTTTGCTTTAGCTGAGGATACTTTGAGCAGAGGGTTAAACTCGTTGAGAACTCTAGGCATTTCTAAGCCTCTTGTCACTATTAAAGGGTTATTGGCAGTATTCCGGTCTACAATAAGAGTGTTTTCAAATGGCCCATGGGAATAATAAAAGAATGTGAAACTTTAATGAGAAACTTTCTCTGGTCGGGAAATCCTATGGAGAGTAAGAAAATCACAGTTGCTTGGGGAAAAGTCTGCAAACTTTATAAGGAAGGCTAGGAATTAGAAGGATGAGAGAGGTGAATTTGTCACTCTTAATGAAGCTTGCTTAGAAAGTCCTCACAAGTAAAGATGAGTTTGCTTATTTCATGTGGCAAAAGTATTTCAGTCGTGCTGGTGATTTTATAAGGTATCATGTCAACACTACTATTGAGGTGGAATTAAATGGGCTTTGGGTCAGGTGTTGGAGAGAACCGAATGGATCCTTGGTGATGGGAGATTGGTCAGTTTGTGGCGAGACAAATGGTTAGGCACCCACTCATTGCAACAGCAGTTACACCTACCTCCTGGGGCTTTGAAAGGTTTCAAAGTAAAGGTTGGTGATCTCATCGTAAATGGCAAATGGTTTATTCCATAATCAGTTCATAATATTTTTATGCAAGCGGGGATGCATGAGATCCAACTACCAACTCTAAACTTGCAAAGAGTAGATTATAGAATTTGGAAACCCGACCTCAAGGGAGACTTCTCAGTTTCGTCTACTTTTGATGAGATAAGATAGAAAATGCCCAAGGTTGGTTGGTACAAAGCTATTTGGAACAACTTCATTCACCCTAGGACCAAGGTTGTTGGTTGGAAGCTAGTTTAGAAATGTGCTGCTACTGATGACATAACTCAAAAAAAGGGGGTTAAGCTTGTTTCTAGGTGTTTGTCTATCGCTCGCATGGTGAGGATCTGGAACATCTTCTCTGGCATTGTATTTTTGCAAAAAACTTATGGAAATGGGTAGCTGGGCATTTCTCCTTCAGTTGCAACTTTTGGAATATGCAAGAGGCAGTGGATCTGGGAAAGCGATGTAGTTCTTATGTTAAGCACCTTCGGTTGTCCGTAGTAGTTAGAGGCATGGTTACTCTATGGAAGCTTAGGAACCTAATTGATTTTTAGGACAAGAAGAACAACTTCAGGTGGTGTCAGAAGCAAATCATAAATTCAACGCAACAATCCAGTTTTTTATCGAAAGGTACGATGAAGAACTCTATTCGAGACCTTGTAGTGACTTAAAACTGGAATGTTCCTTGTAAGCCCAATAATGCTCCGTTGACCAAAGAATGCAAATGGTGCCTCCCCCTACCTGGTTATATGAAAGCAAATTATGATGGAGCGGCAAAAGGCAATCCTGGTCCTACCGGGGATAGGTGCAACCTTTAAAGATGACAGAGGAGACTTCCGATTAGTCATGTGGGAAAAAGTTGGTGTGAATACCAATTATTTGGCTGAAGCGCTTGCAATTTTGGAAGCTTTGGAAGTAGCCTTGGAGCGCGAATGGGTAAATATCTTAATAGAGTTTGATTTCTTGGCTGGGATTAAGGCTTTTGGGACTGGTAAGTTGCCTAATTGGTGGCTAACATAAAGGTGGGAGAACATTAAGGGAAAGGTAGTTAATTGTATCTTCACCACCACATGGAGAGAAGCCAATTTCTCAGCTGATCTTGCAGCAAACAAAGCGACTACAATGCCTTCTACCCAGACCTATCTGTTTGAAGGAAGGCCAGCTTGAATGTTCAAGTGGGAATCTCCTCACTTAGCATATTTTCAGTTTGTGAACTAGAGGTATTGTAGTGCACATGATTGGTAATGGTATGGAGGATCTACCTAGTAGGGAAGTCACATCATATCCATTACAATGATGCAGTCCCCTCTATATAGGTTTTCCCCTTTTATGTTGTTTTTCTCATCCTACTTTCTCCTTCACCTATCATGTAACTTTTCTCGTTCTTATTAATAAAATTTCAAGCTCACTTAGCCTAAAAAAAAAAAAGATCTCAGTACATGGTTATAGAGGAACAGACCCCATTTCATTTGGTTGTCTTGGTTGACAAACATTATTGGTACTAGTACTCTGGCACGTGCCAAGGCACGTTGTTCTTGAAACAAAACCAAAAAAACTTGAAAAGAAGTGTGGTGTGAAAGGTGTTTGACTTTAACAAAACATAAAGATGTGCGGAGCCCACAATAGATAAAAATCTTTAAAAAAAAGTTTTGTTGGTTTGTGCGAATGGTGTTTGCCACGGCTAACCGGCTCAAACCCTTACGCCGCATTATAACGTAGAATAGACTAGCATCATGCACGTGCTACACACATATTTTTTTACGAAGTTATAATTGGCAAGTAACGTATGCAACAAGAATAGAAACTGTCCAAAATAATAATAATAATAATAATAATAAATAAAAAACAATCCAATGCCGAACTGCTCAGTTCCTATACAATTCATTAGTACATTGATTATCATTCAAGTTTTGAAAGAAATATTTAATGCATAGAAGGCCAACAACTCTTTCTCCTAACATAGAGCTGCTCTAAAACTTTATCCTACAATAGCCATCAGATAGGTATATCCCTTGGTGCAATACTCTAGCAACAACATCTAATAGTTCTTTGTCTGCTCACTCTTTTATCCTCTTCTCAAGCTGAGGTATAAAATGTCTGATAAGACACTATACCAGCCAAGCAACAGCATCGTCTCATGTTCAGATGGTGTGCTCTTCAATTTGCTTAATTAGTAACTTCTTGAAGCATGTTAATCTCCTCTAGTTTTGCATTCTCGACCTTCAATCTTTCAATTTCAAGAAAGCGGTTATTTGAATGCAATTCATCAAAGAACACTAAATGAAATAAGGAAAACAACAAAAAGAATGCTCTAAATACATAATACAAAACGAACAACAAAACAACTCAGTTTAACAGTTCAGATGTGAAATTATGAACCTTACATTGATAATTTAAAACTTAAATTAAACATAGGTTGTACAAAGTTATATACCCAGCTCGGGGGCGGGCAAATTCCAACATACCTATTGTTTGGGTAAGAACTCGCCCAAACACACCAATGGTTTCGTAAGGGAGGTTGTTGTAATGAATTGTTGAGACTGTACCTTCAATGGCTGCCTATGTATCCACATCGTTCTCTGGAATCAAGTCTCTCAAATGAACGTAGTTCTTTGTTTCAAAGGAATGGGGTATTTATAGGATAATAATGAGAAATATCATTTCCTTAATTGCTAGAAAATCTTATGTAATTATGTAAAGTCTTAATATGAAAGCATATCTTGACAAATATGTTTTCTAAATCTAAACCTGCTATATCTAGCTTATGGCGCCATAATTTTGGGCAGGGCAGGCATGCCATAATTTTGGGCAGCACAGGCACGCCATAATTTTGGGCAAGGTAGGCATGCCATAATTTTGGGCAGGGCCGGCACGCCATAATTTTGGGCAGGACAGGCACACCATAATTTTGGGCGGCGGGCGCACCGCCATAATTTTTAAAGGGCACGCCGCCATAATTTTGGGCAAGACAGGCACGCCATAATTTTGGGCAGCGCAGGCACGCCATAATTTTGGACAGCGCTGGTATGCCATAATCTTGGGCATCGTGCCTAGTAGTGAGTGGCACTATAATGGTACCCAACGATGGTTGTTTATAAGGGTGCATATATGGTGGAACATACACCGCCCCCTCTTTGCCGGATGGCACTAGTTCTTTGTGGTGAAAAATAATAACAAAAATTGGCTCAAAAAGGATGTGAAAGTGGAAGTTATAAACAAAGGTGAAGATTGTGAAAAGAAAGCAACCAAAGGTTGTTTGTTTGGCATGAATGCCTAAGGTTGTTTGTACGACCATGAAATTGATCGTTGTTTTTGTTCACTGCTTAGTTCAGGCAACACCAGTGGTATGAAAACACTCAATACTAATGAGATGGAGAAATTTTTTTGGCATTAAACATATCGAAGTCGCCCCTAATTGTTGGCATTTCACTGGAGAAACAACTGTATTCTTTGACAGTTGGATAGATATTCCAACTATTCAATGTCAACCAATGCTTACCCCTAGTTTTAAGTTTTGTATAAAATATTGGTGAAACTTAAGCTTTGTTGTAAAATTTGAGCTTTTGTGGTGCATGGATTACAAATGCAAACTCCACGACTTTGTGGCGCATGGAGAAAGGTGTTGCAAACACAAACTCCATGACTTTTTTGTACATTGAGAGAGGTGTTGTAAACGCAAACTCCATGACTTGGTGATGCACGGACTTTTTGGTGCATGAAGAAAGATGTTGAAAATGCAAACTCCATGGCTTGGTGATGCATGGAGTAAGGTGTTGCAAATGCAAACTCCATGACTTTTTGGTACATGGAGAGAGGTGTTGAAAACGCAAACTCCACGACTTTTTGGTGCATGCAGAGAGGTGTTGAAAACGCAAACTCCATGACTTTTTGGTGCATGGAGAGAGGTATTGAAAACGCAAACTCCATGACTTTTTGGTGCATGGAGAGAGGTATTGAAAACATAAACTCCATGACTTTGGTGTATGGAGAGAGGTGTTGCAAACGCAAACTCCATGACTTTTGAATTTGTATATGTTTTGTATAGTTGAGCCTTCATATCAACTGTTTGTCTTTAAGCATGGTAACTGAGTAATTGATATATATTATTTTTGACTAACTAACTGAATGAAAATAAAGAACTATGGAATAATGCATTTTATTGATGATTGATAATCTGAAAAATAAAAGAAGATTACTTCAAGGACCAGTTCTAAGGAACTGTCGACCCAAACTACTAATTGTCTTGCTTGATAAAAACGCATCCTAATCCAGAGCTGGATTTGTTGTGTGAGCCATCCATGTAAACCATCCATGAATCGGGTGATGGGGTCGTAAGATTTGTTGGGCCTTCCTCACCCCCAACTGCTGGCGCTTCACTAGAGATGCCTTCGTCTTGGTTGACTTCAGGGATGAAATCGTCGATAGGGAAATTTGCCATTTGGGATGCAAGTGCATGACCCTTTTCTGAAACGCGAGGTTCAAAATTGATGTTATAAGCACTTAAGTAGATGTCCCATTTCGCGAGTCCACTTGATTCCTGGGCACTTCGGAAAACTTTGCGTAGAGGATATTTAGTGTATACTTTGACCAGTCTCCCTTGGAAATACGGCTTAAGGCGTCTAGCAGCATGAACCAACGCTAGAGCAATTTTTTCAATTCTCGAATATCTGCTTTCCACCCCCGTTAGTGTTTTACTAATGAAGAAGATTGGGCGACCGTCTTCTCCATCGATGAACAGGACTGTACTTACTGCAGTATCTGTAGCGGCCAAGTAAGCTCTAACAGGTTACCCTGTAGCTGGGCTAGCCAAGATTGGTGGCGAGACCAGGTAGTTCTTGATTGATTGAAAGGCATTTTTACAACCATCATTCCACCTTGTTGAGTCTTTTAACGTCTGAAAGAAAGGACGACACCAGTTCGGGTACTTAGAGATGAAACGATTTAGTGTTGTTAAGCGCCCTGTGAGTTGTTGAATCTCTTTTTTTGTTTTTGGAGAGGGCATGGCTTGAATGGATCGGATCTGTTCTGGGTTAGCTTTGATGCCTCGATGAGTCATCAAATACCCTAGAAATTTCCCTGATATCAGTCCGAAAGTACATTTCAAAGGATTTAGCCGCATGTTGAATTCATCAATTCTGTCAAAAACTGATTGTAAGTCAGAGATGTGATCTCCACTGTGTTTAGATTTTACAACCATGTCATCAATATAAGCCTCCATTGTCTTGCCCAACATATCTCTGAATATGGTGTCGATCATCCTCTGGTACGTAGCCCATACGTTTTTTAAACCAAAATGCATAACTTGGTAACAAAAAATCCCTTGGTCAGTTATGAATGCAGTTGCTTCTTGGTCCTTCACAGCTAGTGGGATCTGGTGGTAACCTAAATACGCATCCATAAATAATAATCGTGGGTAGCTAGACGTAGCATCCACCAATTCCAATATTCGTGGGAGAGGGTAGGGATGAATCGGGCAAGCTTTGTTAAGGTTCGTTAAATCAATGCACACTCTCATTTTACCCTCTTTCTTGGGTACTGCAACCACATTAGACAACCACTGTGGATATGAAATTGGTCGTATAAACTTAGTTGAGAGTAAATGATCAATTTCTTCTCTGACTTTGAGTTTTCTTTCTGGGGCCATGCGCCTAGGCTTCTACCGAACTGGCTTGATGGTAGGATCAATGTCAAGTGTGTGGCATGTAACTTTTGAGCTAATTCCTGGCATCTGCTCGACTGACCAAGCAAAAATCTTTTTGTTCTTTCTGAGGAGTACTACCATTTCCTTTTGTTCATTTTCTATCAGTTCTGCCGATATGAAAGTTGTTTCTCCGCCTAAATTCCCAATCTGAACTTCTAAGAGGCGGTCTATGGTCGGCGGTCCTTCATTTCTTGAACTAGCAGTGTAAATATTGTGTGGGACTGATTCTGATTTAGATACTTGTTGTGAATTACTGAGAATTTTATTTCCCCGCATATCCGACTTATGATATTCCTCCAAGACCTTTTCGTGACAGCTATGGGAAGCCATCTGGTCGCCGTGCACCTTACAAATTTTGTCAAGAGATGGGAACTTTATTGCCTGATGAAATGTAGAGACTACTGCGCCCATGCTATGGAGCCAGTCCCTTCCTAGGATTGCATTGTAAGGGGATTTGCAATTCATCAGAAGGAATTCAATGTCAATTGACTTGTCCATTAGCGTGACTGGTAAAGAGACTCTTCCTACTGGGGTTGTTACTATTTCGTCAAACCCAATGATTGGATTGGATTATTTTCTGCAATAATTAAATTTTCTGACAGCTGCATGTTCTTGTAGCAACCTGCAAAAACGATGCTGACAGAACTTCCAGTATCTATCATGATACGCTTAACTCGCCATAATCTAATGAAAGCTGAGATGACGATAGCATCATAATGAGGATGATGGACGCCAATTAGATCTTTATCACTAAAACATAGGGTACCAGGCTCTGTAGTTTCTGAACGAATTCCTTCAACAAAATCAATGTTATTGACGTGATTAAATTCACGCAAGAAACCGAACTTAGCTCGTTGTTCACACTTTTGCCTTGCTCGCGAAATGTCATTGATTTTGGCATGGCCAGCTAGTATGACATTATGGCTAGTCATTGCTAAATTTTGCTTCACAGTTTTTGAAAGCAAAAACTCGTCTAATTGTCCATTGTCGACTAGTCTCTATATTTTTCCCTTAAGGGATCTGCACTCTTGTGTTTCATGGCCGAAATCATTGTGGAAGTGACACCAAAGATTTTTGTCACATTTAGACTTAGTGTGTTCAGGTAAGGGCATCGGAGGAAAAAGTAAGTTGCGTCCCTTGATCTTCTCATATATCGCATCATATTTGGCATTTAATGGAGTGAGCTTCATTTCCTCACGAACTGTGTTAACATTTTCAGATTTCTGTTGTTGCCCTTCCGATATGTTTTGCTTATGTTTTCATTTACCTTCGTTTGAGTCTTTACTCCGAAAGTCTTTACCTCTGGAAGCTTTTGATCTAACATCTTCCTCCACATTAATGAACTATTGTGTTCGTACAAACAAATCGGACTTTGATTGTGGGGGGTCCCGTACAAGGGAGTTGTAGATTCCATTTTTATCAAAATGAACTCCTTCCTTGAATGCATGAATGATCATTACGTCAGGGACATCGGTGACCTCTGCTTGTACTTGGCGGAAACGAATTACGAACTTTGCCAGTGCTTCATCCTTTTGCTGCTTGGTGTTAAGCAAGATGTTGACATCCTTAGGACGTGTCCAATTATGCTTAAACCGATTTGTGAACTGGTTTGCTAATTCCTGGAATGACGCGATAGATTGAGCTGGCAAGCTGGAAAGCCAACGTAGAGCTTCTCCTTTTAACGAAGACGGAAAAAGTTTGCATAATAGGGGTTCATCTCTGCGCCAGAGAATTAGCCTACTTTTAAACTCCATAATATGATTGTTCGGGTCGCCTCCTGCTTCTTTGAACGTAGGAAGTTCTGGTTGTTTGAATCCTTCTTGATGCTCTGCATTTTGTATCTTTAGGGAAAATCTCCCGATGACATCTTCGTTCACTGCAAGGTATTTCCATCGTGCATCAGCGACACCCACGTTGGTTATTGATTTCTTGATAATGTCTTTGATTTGTTGTTCCGTGAATGGTGCGCCTGTGACTTCTAGATTTCCGATTTGAGGAGTAATTTCACCACTTTGCATCTCACGGTGTTGTCGCCCCCAACTATTGCTTGCTTTAATATTTGGTTGGTTCCTTGGGCTGCGAGACCTATGCCGATAAAAAAGGCTAAGTTGTCGAACTGGGGAGGCGCTTCTTTGGTGTCGTCGTACTCTAGGCTGACCTTTGTTAACCTGTCTGTATCGGTTTGCTGCATTCAAGCCATGTCTAAGGTCATGTTGCAATTAAGCCTCTCGAGGTCCCCGATCTTGGCGTCCAACATTGCGCCTTATGGTGGATGTTGTCCACCTTTCTGATGCGCTATGATCAACCTTCAATGATCTTGTCATGTTATGACCACTGCTACGCCTAGTGTTGTTGGTATTTCGAGATCTGGATCGCCTTCTTGAATGGGATGTATGTCTGCTTTACCTTGAGTGATTCTGATGATGCTCAGGGACAGGCTCCAATGGATGGGATGTACTGTAATTAAATTGTAGTCGGTTGAATACATTCTGATTTTCACCAGATCTGGGGGCTCTTGCCGGTGTGGAAGATGCAGCATCGGCGTCATCCCTTTGTACTTGCTTCCCTTTATCCAGTTGCTTCTGTAAGTAGTTGTTATGTTCTTTCTCTCTTCTGAATCTTTGACGCAACATTTCTAAAGGCACATCTTCATCTCCTATCTCCATATTCTCTGAATCCGCTTTGTTTGCCTCTAGATCTTGAGAATGAGTTATTAGAGCCTAAAGTCGTGTACGTCTAGATCTGCGTTGTCATGGCACCTGGAGGTTTGAAGGCTGAGCTTGTAGATCTGGAGTGACTGGTTGATTCATCAAGGTCTGACTAGTCGGAACTTCGGGATTGGGTAAGTTGTTTTCTTTTTCTTGTTGTAATCTTGCGTTCTTGCTCACTTGAGATCTTGTTGTTTTTGCCATTACCGAATCTTGGAAGAAAGAACGTGGACAAAGGTTCATTGGTAAGAACAACAGACGGTGCCAATTATGTTTGGGTAAGAACTCGCCCAAACACACCAATGGTTTCGTAAGGGAGGTTGTTGTAATGAATTGTTGAGACTGTACCTTCAATGGCTGCCTACGTATCCAAATCGTTCTCTGGAATCAAGTCTCTCAAATGAACGTAGTTCTTTGTTTCAAAGGAATGGGTTATTTATAGGATAATAATGAGAAATATCATTTCCTTAATTGCTAGAAAATCTTATGTAATTATGTAAAGCCTTAATATGGAAGCATATCTTGACAAATATGTTTTCTAAATCTAAACCTGCTATATCTAGCTTATGGCGCCATAATTTTGGGCAGGGTAGGCACGCCATTATTTTGGGCAGCGCAGTCACGCTATAATTTTGGGCAGGGCCGGCACGCCATAATTTTGGGCAGGACAGGCACGCCATGATTTTGGGCAGGGAAGGCACGCCATAATTTTGGGCAGGGCAGGCACGCCATAATTTTAGGCGGCACTGGCATGCCATAATCTTGGGCATCGTGCCTAGTAGTGAGTGACACTATAATGGTACCCAACGATGGTTGTTTATAAGGGTGCAGATATGGTGGCACATACACCTATTATCCCATTTAGCTATATTATGAGTGTTATAATTATATTTACGTGGAATTCAAAAAAAAATTTTAACTGGTTGTAAAGTCACTTGAAAAACCACTCTTCAAAAGCTTTTTAAAATCATAGTACATTGCTCTTCTAATCTCCACGTCAGACTATTACCCCTTACTGCAAAAGCCTTCGTGAGCTATTGGTTGGTACCTTGAACCTGCTATAAACTGCACCTAAAAGTCGTCCATCATGTGTTTTACATAAGATTGCAACTGCTCCGCCATTCGTACCTCTATCATAAGCACCATCAAATTAAAATATATTACAGACCAATTACTATATAGTGCAAGATGAGGATATTAAATTATGTGGCCTTCAAAACTCCTTTTTACAGAACATATGTATAAAAATTTATATCTACATCCATTCATCCATTGAGGCATTAGTAGTTACAATGGCAACTCCTACTTTAAGAGTTTAAGTAGATTGAAACATTGTTAGTTAATTTAGTTAAGTTAGAATTTTAATATGATGTGTAGTTATAATTCAATGGGAAATGATGGTTTGATGACTCAAGGCTAAAACCCCCATTAGAGGGGTTGATGAAAACTTAGTGGTATAGTGTAGAAGCATTGTAAAATCTATTCCACTCTAGAAGGTCGTGATTCGCCATGAGAATGGGTGGACGACCTCACATGCTAGTTAGTATTCGGTAGAAATGCCATGAACACTAGGGATTAGAACTCGAATTTCTTGCCGTAAGAACGTAAGAATCGAGATACAAGAATCTATGCTAGGTTATTAAGTTGGATTCGAGGTGATTCAATTCCCCTCTAATCTTTTATCTAGATTCAAAATAAATCATATTTCCATAGCATTCGTAGTTAAATTCAACATAATCAATTTCATATAGGTATCGTAGTATAACACCCTTCATAAAGCTCTCATTAGACTTAAGACTGATTAATTAGATTAGAAAACACTCCATGCTAGAGCACTAGGAGTGGAACGAATTTGTTACTCCACTCTATTTCGATAGAATTGAGAGTAGAAACTTTGATAAATATAGCATCATAAATAGTTTTAGTTTTACTTACGAGTTGAGTTCATCATTCATTTCGTAGTGAAACTATTCATTTTATGGTTTATCAAATGGCGCCGCTGCCATCTTAGTTGCACTTTAGCATTGTTTTCATAGTAGAATTAGTCATTTTTAAGTCCCATTAAACCCACCCACCCTTGTTTGATTCATACTGTGGTTATCCATTTCAGCGTTGAAAAATTCTGCGACAATATTACACTGAGCGTGATCGCACCTATAAGGAGCGCACCTGCGCCCTATAGCCTGGAACCTTGAGCGCGACCCGCCCCCATCTTGAGCGACCATACCTAAAAACACTGGAATTTCAAGTTACACGGAGTGCGATCACGCTTCTATCTTGCGAAGATCACCCATAAGCTAAATTTTCCTAATTTCTACAGTTTTGTTTCAACTTCGATTTTTAAGTTTTTCGGTGTTCTAACTTGTTATTTTATCAACACGCAAAAACAAGACGCTATTCATAAAGCGAAACAAGGACGCTATCAGGTATTCCTTTCTTCCATACCTCGCATCTCCAGTTAGAGGTTCATACTAATATATCAAGATTGTTTGGATTATTTTCGTGTTTAGACTTAGACTTGCATGAGATTAAGGTCTGGTCGGAGAAAAACACCGAACGTAATTAACCGTTAACGTCAACAAACAAATCTATCGAGTATCCCAATCACTACACCTCTAACTACTATCCTACCAACCACACCTGACATAATGGCTGAAGAAAGAGAGACTCCTCTCTCCGACTTTTACAAAGCCTTGAGCGATAGCCCTAAATCTTGCATTGTTCTAGCAGACCCAGTGGGGGATTTTCGAATACCCCCAAACATATTTAATTTGTTACCCGTTTTCCATGGTTTAGACCATGAAAAACCTTATCAACACATGCGTAGGATTGAACAAGTCCTTACAACATTCCATCATCCTACGGTTGGTACGAACATGCATTAAACCGGGGTATTTCCCTTCACCTTAGCCGATAAGGCAAATGTCTTGGTTAACCGCCCAAAGCGCTTAACTCGTGGGACTCGTGGGCTAAACTTGTTCACTGTTTATGGAACATTTTTACCCACCCCTAAAGACGGATGAGATGCTTTCCAAGATTCATTTTTCCGACAAAATCCTCATGAATCATTTTCTCGAGGCTTGGAATCGTTCACCGATCTGCTTATTGAGTGTCCACACCATAACCTAGCAAAAGACACGTTATTTCGTGCCTTTTTCAAAGGACTTCAACATCACCATAAAGAAGTCCTTGACATAATGAATGGGGGTAGTTTCCTAAGTAAAGGAGCCTCGGAGGCTTACAAATCTTTAGAAGATCAAACTAAACGTAATAACAATTAGGGGGGTAATGATGATATCCCCCGCGCTGTTAGTTCTTCTTCAACAGTTAAGGCCACCGGTATGTTTGAGATGAAACCCGATCTAGAACTTAAAAATTTAATCGAATCTCTAACTAAAAAGGTTGAGGCTATTTCTGTGCAACAAAAGCCTATCCCGTCATGAATGTTAACTCCAACCCATGTAATGTCCGTTTGAGTCCCGAAAGACCCTGAATCCTATTGTCCTCTCGCCTATGAACAACAACAATTAGAGCAAGATAATGTTTACTACATTAATAACTATCCTATTCCTAATGCCCCATGGAGACAACATCCCAACTTTAGTTGGCGAAACAATCAACAAGTTTCACCTCCAGGGTTTAATAACCAAAATGTTAGGCAAGCGAACAACTATAATCAAGCTCCACCTCGGCAAGGACAGGGACAAGGTCAGGGAAATTATAATAATTATAACAACCAAGCGCAACCACGACAAGGTTTAGCACAAGGTCAGGGTAATTATAATAGTTATAATACCAATAGGGGTATCGTTCCAGTTAACAATAGTAACTATCACAACCCACCCATAAATAATCAACGTGAGATAGTTCCAGTCGCACCACCTGTGACTACTACACCATCACATCCGGATCGTATAGACGCCTTTATACAGGTTACCCAACAACTTTTCCAATCAATGACTCAGTCAAACCAATAGATCTTACAATCCATAAATCAAGGCATACAACAGTTAGCCCAAGAGAAAGTCCAACCAAAAGGCGTGTTTCCAGGACAAGCGATACCAAACCCTAAAACAACAAACACAGCCTTTGAGGTAAACGGTAATACTAGTACGGAAACAACAATAGTAGGTGACCTAAATGCCATCACCACTCTCCGTTCTGGAAGAGTGGTTGATAAGAAAGTAACTATGCCTATAGTTACCCCATCAGTACTCCCTACACCGGATATCGAACTAGATACCGGGTAGAAACCAAGAGCCTACCACCATCGTAGAGGTACCGGTTAAAACAACAAACTAAGAAACGAAAGCAAAGGTAACACATCAAGTCGAGCCATATGCTAAATATAGAGCTTAAACCACCATTCCCTCGAGGAGTTAGCCAAAGCTAACCAGAATACAAACTTTGAGGAGATTAGGAACGTTTTCAAGAATCTAACGATAAACCTTCCTTTTCTCGAAGCTATTAAAAGCTACCTAATCACGCTAAGTTTCTTAAAGAGTTGTGCACTACTAGGCGTAAGACCAACATACCTAAAGACGCCTTTTAACCGAATCAGCGGTTTCCAACTTTATCCAAAAATAATGGAATTGTTAAGTACAAGGACCCCTCGGTCAGATCCCTATCAGAAATGCACCTTAGGAGATTCCCACACGACGACCGCTTTATTAGACACGGGGAAGAGTGTTAACTTACTCCCCGTATTATTTGTATAAACAAATAGGTCTACAGAAATGCAACCTACAAAAATAACGCGTTGCAATTAGCGGACAAAATCAATTAAGTATCCTAAGGGTGTAATGGAAAACGTGCTTGTTAAGGTTCAGGATTTTACTATCCCGCTGATTTTGTTATCCTCGATACAAAATTGCTAACGACTCATCCGATCATCTTAGGGTTCCTTCTTGGCAACTGCCAACGACTTATAAATTGCCGCAATGGTAAGATGTCCTTATCTTTTGGCCATCTTACGGTTGAGGTAAATGTTTTAAAATGATGAAACAGTTACAGATTCGCCTATAGATGGGGAGGTTAGCATGATCGAGAGCTTAGCTCAAGATTATTTTAACAACACGTTTCCTGAAAACAATATGTACAAATTCTTTTCTTTTGGAACTTCAGATTTTGTAAATGACTCCTATTTAGAGGAAGTCAACACCATCCTTGAGTCCACACCAATTGTAGACCCTTCGATTGCTCCATATACTGAGTATGAAGACTTGCTACCTAAGCAAGTATTCATTATGCAAAATGAGGACCCTGATGAAACATCTATTGATTTTCCATCCACCCCAGTGCTTAAACCTCTTCCCCCGGAGTTAAAATATATTCAACTTGATCCGGATGGTAGTCATCCGGTAATTATATCTTATCTGTTATCTAAGAATGAAGAGACACGTTTAATCCGGGTGATTAGGGAACATCGGTCGGCGATTGGTTGGTCCCTAGCCGACATTAAGGGAATTGACCCTAATGTTTGCACTCATCGTATCCATTTGGAGGATAACGCGAAGACTTCTCGCGAACCTCAGCGTCGTTTGAACCCCGCCATGAAAGAGGTGGTTAGGAAAGAAGTTTTACGATTACTCGATGCGGGTATCATATACCCAATCTCTGATAGCAAATGGGTAAGCCCCATTCATGTAGTTCCTAAGAAATCGGGAGTTACCATGGTACGTAACGGAAAGGGTGGCTATGTTGTCACACAAGGTCCTATGAAATGGAGGATCTGTATTGATTACAGACGTTTAAATGCTATGACACGAAAGGATCACTTTTCTTTACCTTTTATAGATCAAATGCTTGAACGCCTAGCTGGTCATGCTTTTTATTGTTTTCTGGATGGCTACTCAGGCTATTTTCAGATTATTATTGATATTGATGACCAAGAAAAGACTACCTTCACATGTCCCTTTGGAACGTATGCCTATAAACGAATGCCTTTTGGCCTTTGTAATGCTCCCCGAACCTTCCAAATGTGTATGCTTCATATATTTAGTGACATGGTAGAGCTTTTATGGAAGTTTTCATGGATGATTTTTCTATCTATGGAGACTCCTTCACAGACTGTTTGTCTAACCTGTCTAAGGTTTTGACACGGTGTGAAGAAAAGAGCCTCGTTTTAAACTGGGAAAAGTGTCATTTCATGGTGAAAAAAGGCATAGTACTAGGTCACATTGTATCTAGTGATGGCATCGAGGTAGATAAGGCCAAACTAGATAAGATAGCAGCTCTACCTAAACCACGGACTGTTCGTGATATTAGAGCCTTTCTAAGCCATGCAGGTTTTTATAGGCGGTTTATTAAAGACTTCTCGAAAATAGCTAGGCCTTTAACTAATCTGCTTTTGAAAGATGCAATCTTTGATTTTAATTTTAACTATAAGCGTGCTTTTGAAACTTTAAAAGCTGCCCTAACCATCGCACCAATTATACTGACCTCCCGATTGGTCTAAACCTTCAAATCATGTGTGATGCTAGTGACTATGCTTGTTGGTGCAGTCTTGGGACAAAAACTAGATAATAAGTCCACTTGTTATTTATTATGCTAGTAAAACATTAAACGATGCTCAACGGAATTATTCAACTACCGAAAAGAATTCTTAGCCGTCATTTATGCTTTAGATAAGTTTTAGATCCTTATTTGGTTGGTTCTAAAACTTTAGTTTACACGGACCATGCAGCCCTTAAGTACCTTCTTGCAAAGAAGGATGCTAAGCAGAGATTAATCCGATGGATCCTTCTCCTGCAATAGTTCACATTAGAAATAAAGGACAAAAGAGGGGTCGAAAACGTAGTTGCCGATCACTTATCTAGACTCACAAATGACGATCAGACTGATTCTGAGTCCATACTGGACTCTTTTCTTGATGAGCATCTGTATGCCATTTTTTCAGCACCATGGTATGCTGACATTGTAAATTATTTAGCGGCTGATGTTATGCCTTATAATTGGTCAAGAAATGAAAGTAAGAAGTTTTTGGCCAGAGTTAAGTTATACTCTTGGGATGAGCCCTACCTTTTTAAATCTTTGTCGGATCGATTATTCGTCGTTGTATTCCCCAAAGGGGAATATAATGAAGTTCTATCGTTCTGCCATGACAAAGAGTGTGGTGGCCATTTTAGTGGGATGAAAACAGCCGCTAAAGTTCTTCAATGTGGATTTTATTGGCCTACCCTTTTTAAGGATGCCCAAGCGCATTGCAAGACGTGTATTCGTTGCCAACAACTTGGGCGAATCACGAAGCGTAATATGATGCCATTAAATTCAATCTTGATAGTAGAAATTTTTGACGTTTGGGGCATTGATTTCATGGGTCCTTTTCCGGTTTCCCACGGTTTCATTTGTATTCTAGTTGTCGTGGACTACGTGTCTAAATGGATACAGGCCCTAGCTTGCCGTAGCAATGACCATAAGACCGTTGTATTTTTTATTAAAGAATATATTTTCTGTCGGTTTGGCATTCCAAAAGCCATCATTAGTGATGGTGGAACACATTTTTGCAACAGAGTTGTTGCATCCCTAGTGAAAAAGTATGGAGTTACACACAAAGTAGCAACTCCTTATCATCCACAAACTAGCGGACAAGTAGAAGTTTCTAATAGGGAAATCAAAAAGATTTTAGAAACAACTGTAAACCCCGATATGAAAGATTGGTCGGGCGTCCTATCGGATGCCTTATGGGCGATAGAACTGCTTTCAAAACTCCTATAGGTATGTCTCCCTTTAAACTTGTATTTGGGAAACCATGTCATTTGCCCGTTGAATTAGAGCACCGTGCTCGTGGGCTATAAAAAGCCTTAACTTCAATATTGATGAGGGCGGTGTCAAACGCAGTTGAAATTGAATGAGCTTGAAGAAATCCGTGGCGATTCTTACGATCTTGCGAAGGATTATAAAGCTAACACGAACGCGTGTTCATGATAAGCAAATCTTGGCGCAAAGAGTTTGTGGTCGGTCAAAAGGTCTTGCTTTACAACTCCGCCTACATATTTTCCCGGAAAACTAAAACCCGTTGTCCCGGCCCTTTTACAGTTCTCGACGTCACCCCTTACGGGGCAATCACCTTGGTGAATCCCAATGACAACAAGTACCTTTCAAGTTAATGGTCAACGGTTAAAACATTTTCACGAACTTCTATCCCCTAATGTAGAGGGAAGTCCTTTTACAGACCACATCTATGAGGATTGACCTTTGTCATTGGTGTACTTCCTTTCACTTCCATATAGTGGTAAGTGCACCATTCAGGGTAACCGGGCCCTCCCTATGGAGTGTGTGGTGTGGTGTAAATCTTTGATCCTAAGTCCACGGTTAACATAATTCACGTTTTCCACTTTTGCATGTTTTCTCGGTTTTTGAGTCATATTCCTTTATGGGGTGAATTATGTATTTATTGTTTTTCGTTTTTCTTATAATAAACTAATAAAATTAAAAAATAATATAAAAAATTTTCTTAATCATAGGAAATGGCAATCCAACAAGTCTCGGGAATCTGACTTTAAACGACCCGCGTTAGAACAAATTTTGTGTTTAAAAATTTGTTTGGAAGTGGGCAATCGGTCTTTCAATTTGGATTGTTCGAACTTTCCATTTGTGTTGCTTAGGCCCATTACTTGTAGTTCAATTGGGTTGACGTAATCTAAACTTAGATTTCCTTCGTTCGCATAGCTTACGTCACACACGCACTTTGAGGCGTTTTTCCACCCTCTTATACGTCACCCATGGTTGGAATTGAGTGTTTTATGGATCATTGGATTGGAAATTCTCTACTGATCATTTCCATAACTCATTCGCCAAAATCGGGCCATAGAACGGCCGCAAATTGAATTTGAAATTGCTTGTAAATCGGAAAATTTCGGAATTCAAATTGGGCTTGGGCCCAAACCGCACGCACGACTGTGCGTCTCCTTCCTTCCCAAAAAAAAAAAAATGCACAGTTCTTTCCCTTTCAATCCCGCTGGTTACCAAGTTTAAATCAAACCTTGAACACCAAAATAAAAAAAAAAAATAGAGAGAGAAGAAAACCTAACTACACCCACACCAAGATAATCAAATCCAATTAAAATTTTCTCTAAACTATTACCACCACCAACCCAACTCCGAAAAAACAGCCACAAATTCAAGTAACCACCGCCACCACCGTTGTTTTTAGTAGTTTTTCTTCAAACTCGCCTCCCCCACAGTCTACAAAACCATTATTTTTCCCGGAAACTTCAATGGCGCTTACGACGAAGAATTTTGCCGAGCACTTTTGTCTTTCTTTGCCGAACTTCTTCGCCATTTTACGACGAGATGATTAGGAGGCATTGAACGGACTGTGGTACTCGACTGAGGAATGCTATCACTATGATTTGGTAGAACAGTTTTATAAGAAGCGAGAATTGGAAGGGAGAGGATTTTCATAAAGATAGCGAGAACGAGGAGGGAAGTAACGGTGGCGGTTGTTGGGTCGAATCATAGGAATTACGCTTGGAAAGCAACACAGTAACGACAATTCAGGAATCCCATATACTTTGGAGTTCCCGCTTTGATGAAGGATACTATCGTGGAGGGTGAATACAATCCAATATATCTCATTCGTCCGCCCGCCGACCACGAGAACCAATCAACCGGGTCAGAAGCGATTGGATTGGTAGGAACGCTTCGGGGAAAGACAAAGTCGGTGATATCGGCCCGCAATATCTCTGACGTTCTCTGGATTTTGCAAACAAATAAGTATAATTTCTGCATCCTCGATTTATCTGTTTAATGTGATTCGAGGAGTGGGAAAGAGCTTGGCCCTCTTCCCATATTGATCACTAAGATCATGCTCTTTTTAGAGTTGTCCGCAAGATCTGCTCCTATTAAGATCAAATTGCATTCTAATGCAAGTATCTATATGGATTGCATCCAAGAGACTTGGCCGTTATCCAAGAAAAAAAATGGTTGAGTCGGAGGATGAAAGGGAGGATATGACATGTCCGGATGACGATGCATTAGATAAATGTAGTTCTAATTTAGAACGCAAGCAAGTATTGCAAACCGCCTTCGCGTTGCGTTTATGGTATTTGTGAAGATATCCGAGATAGACAGTTGTAGTTCGAAGAAGCAAACGAATCTTCGCGAGACTTTAAATGCTCGGGCGGGTTCGGGACGATATCTTGTCTAACATGGAGACTATCCACCAAAGATCAACAAGCCCGATTATGCGATTACTCGGTTGAGATGGAAGCACAGCCATTGTTCGAATAGAGATGTTACGACGCGATGCCACCCGTGGAGGACTCTGTTTCACCCGAGTCCGACAGGCATGAGCGTCGTCGCCGAAGGACAGATGGTTCAAGCCATTCTCCATCCCAGGGCCAATCTCCATCTCAGGGTCCATCTTTATCACAAAACTAGGTGTTCACCATCAGTTGTGTTCGCTGTTATTTCATGATTTTGTTTTATTAGTTGGATTTTAATTCAGTTGTTAAATTTAAATATTAAGGTGTTTGTTTTATGTTGTTTGGTTTTAAATTTTAGTTTTAAGATAATTGGTTATTTTCGAGTTCTGCTTGTTTTATCATTAATCCCACCTTCCCGACTTGTTTGGGGGTGGTAATATTAATACCGAGCATAATTCGTTATATGATCATCTGCGGTAAAGTTGTCTTGGAGGAAAGGTTGAGAATTTGGCCGATATCGGCATATCTATGATTTGTGTGGTGGTAGCATGAAATATAGGAGAGTTTAGAAGTTACTATTCTAAATCCAGTATAAAAGATACCAGGATTTTTAGAAAATCAAGAAGATAGTTTGTTTCCGTTTTCGGGTTTGGAATTTTCCTATTTCCGGAAATTGCCTTAAAACAATTTGGGAACTTGCCGATTCGTTTTGGAAGCTCAGAACCTATTTAAACTCCTTTCATTCTACACTAACAAACCACACTACACCCCACCATCATCCCACACCTTTCACTCCAAGCTTTTCCTTCTTTTTCCTCTTAACTCCTGTTTTTCACTTACAAAGACTTTAGCGCCAAGGCGTCGCCGAGCGCGCTACCATGCGTACAATTCCAAGAAAGTTTAGTCGAGCGGCGCCTTGACCAGCGCAAACTCTGTAATTTTAAAAAAAACCACAAAGCCGACCGCGTTCCGCTTCTTCAAGACGGCAGAAAATTCAAATTTTCAAAGGATCATTCCAGGATTTTTTTTTTGGAACTGTTCAAAGAGTAGTTGAGATGACATCTCCTATAGTCATACCTGAACAGTCTTTCGAAGATGTGTTGGGCACCGGACCTATGGACATTGGTTCCGACCACGGGATCCCCGATTAGGATGGCGTCATCTACTGGTAAGTGATGACGATTCATATTCACCACAGCTTACTGCTTATTTCTACGACCACGTTAAATTCTATTGTAATCAGGATGGAGAACAATTATTCTCCGTCGTAAGTAATCAGGATGGAGAACAATTATTCTCCGTCGTAGTCAATGATACGACACATAAATTCAATAAAAATGTGGTCGCTTTAGTTTCAGGATTACCAATACCTGATCATGTTCACACATGGGCATATATGACCGATAATGCATACCTTTATGATTATACATATTTCCATGAGTATTATGGGGGAGGCGTATTTGAGTAATGGACCGGGCTTATATAGCATTGCCCTTGGTAGCCTTTCCCTAAACGTAGGCACCACCATGTTATTCATCCCGATGAATATTTTGGGGAATGGCGCTCATTTCTGCAAATAGTATTGCTGGGTGACATTTTCCTCGCTTTAGGCGAGGGGCGTCGCCGATATGACATTCCCGGGTTTTAGTCGCTAGTCTTAAGAGAGCCCAAAGCATGAGGCATAAGTATCTTCTTATGCCTGTTTTTGGTAGCCGCATCATCGCGTAGTTGTTTACCAATTACGTGCACAATTTACAGATTGGAAAAAGGTTGAAGTCATGAGACCCACCAATGGGTGGTTAAGCTCATTCGCGAATAATGACTTGGCCGGGATGGCGGTCACGACCTCAATTGGTAAGCCCACATCCCATCGGACATAATAACACTTAACAGGTTAGCATTAGTAGATGATAAATGGCGGCAAGCTTGGCAAGTTATAATGGGACCGGCGGGATCTTGAAGGAACCTCATCTCTTTACCGAGGAGGAGGGCGTTTAAAGCGGGAGATAAGGTAAGTTTTTAGTTTTGTTAGTGTCCGCTTATGTCCCAAGCAATTTAATTACATTAACCCCATAATGGGTGGAACTCTTATAGAGTTCGCGTCGGTTTTTTATTTCCTATATTAGTATGTTCTAACCTTGTTTTGCGGATGTGCGAATTTCACGCGTTTCTATGGTATTTTTCTACCCTCATTATTTAAATGCTTTGAGGACAAAGCATGCTTCTTGTTTGGGGGCATAGAAACACGTGTAATTAAAACATCTGCTAGATATAGATATGTATAACATGCATTTGTTTTCAAGTTAAAAATTTTAAAAAATATAAATAAATAAGTTTATGCTATACACTTAGGAATATTGGTATTGTTTTCTTTCTCTATGCTCTTAACAATCTAGAAGTCTCCGTAGCTTTTTGCATCGTAATAATTGTTAGAAACTTAGGTTAATATGTAGGTAATAATCTTTGCATCTATCTATAAATATATTACATGAGTATCTATGATTGCTAGCGATAAAGTTTCTGAAATCTAGGCTAGAGTACTTATTCTACAAATCCTGTGAGAATATAGCCTAAAGCCTTATATGAAATGAAAACATTTGAGAAATGACACAAGGGAGAAGTAAAATCCGGATAGAGAAATCACACGTCCACTTGCTTGATCACTATGCCATATCCTAAAGCGAGAATTTAGGCCCCTTTTGGATCGATATAGCCGAAATTCAAACCTATGAATTATTTTCCGCTAATTAAGCCCCTCTGAGCCTTTCTTTAGCCTTCCATAAACCACAATTCCTTTACCCCGTTACAAAAACAAAACAAAATAAAAATTCAACTTACCCAATCTAGAATAAGTCTGAGAATAGAATGAGTGAAGAAAGAAGAAGAGAAAACACCGTGTAAAAAAAAAATTAGTTAGTTGCTTGAAAAAAAAAAGAAGTTTCCATCCAAGGAAAAGAAAAAAAAATAAAAAAAAATAAAAAATCCAAAAATAGAATAAAAGGGAGTCAAAAGCCAAAGAAAAGAAAAAGAAAAATATGGCTAAGGATGGAAACCAAGTATGGAAGCAAAAGAAAATAACATGGTTTTCTCTAAGTTACATAATATGAAGACTCTACTATCTCAGACTTGTCCTTTTGAATATCCATTTCCTTCCTTCTTAAACCATCTCCTAATCCTCGCAACACCTAATAAAGACCTCTAGCTCAATTAGGAATAGGTTAGTGTGATAGTAAGTGGCAGATGTGTTTGATCGACTCCGGCTTCCTTGTTGTCATTGAGATTGTAAGGTAAAGTGTGCCCACCGCACACTTTGGAGTAAAAAAACTTGAGGAAAAATCGAGTGGTTTTAGTCTTGACATTTATGTGAGGACCTACTTAAGGGCCGCTATTCGAAGTTTTCGAAAAACGAACCTGCTAGGCATTTCATAGTATTAGTCATAGTACTTATATTAGAGTATCATAGATGATTGATTATTATGCATATATTAGCTTAGGTTTTGACTTGGTTATTCTTATTCATTTGCTAGTGAGATGTGTAGATAGTTGGGACATGAATGAGGAAACAATAGTTTTATTTCTTAGTCGTTGTAGTATAGTTGAAGTTTGTGAGTACCTTCACTTTGGAAAACTCTCACGAGGCTATAACTTCGTCCACTAGGGAATTCCTAGTGGTTTAAGGCCTTGTTGCATATGGTCAATGCAATGCATTTCAATAAAGCGAGTAGTTAGAACTCCATTTTTGGTCACTTATTCTAATTTCTCATCTTTCCTTGAGGACAAGCAAAATGCTGTTTGGGGGTGGTTTGATAAGAGCCCAAAACTGTAGTTTTAACCCCAGAAACATCATACTTTTAGACCAATTATGTGAGTAATAATTAAGAGTTAACACTGATTACGTGTTTTTATGCATTTCAGGTTTCAAAGTCCATTATGTGCAGAAATGTGCCACTTTAGCGAGATAAAGGAGCAAAGGTCGATTACTAAGGAGTTCCGTGATTACAGGCCAAGATTCAAGAAGACAAAGCCTTTCTAAAGCCCGGTCAAAAGCTGAAAAGTCGACGCGGCGTAAAAAACAAAGACAAGTCAAGTCGAGAACTTCGAAGGCCGTATCTTTGGACTCAGACCTCGGAATGGGGCCTACCTTAGGTCAAAACGACCGGCTCGGAAAGAGCTTTCCAATGGTCCAAGACTTAACCCAATCAGAGGAGCAAAAGTGGACGAAAAGTCTGTTGAAGCCAACTGCAGCTGAAGAGGCCTTTTTGGACTGAAAGTATTGGGTTTTGGGCCTGATTCTCTGGCCCAAAACATGGCTCCAAGCCCATGCACGATTTTTGGATATGAAAGTATAAAAACCAAAGCTTAGCTCTTTGTTAATGGTAGCTAGTTAGACCTAAAACCATATAGATAATTCTAGATCTAGTTTTCAGTAGATTAATTAAGTTTTAGTTCCAGTTTCAATTCTTGTTTTAGATTAAGCCTTGGAATCATTGTTCTTGATTGATTCGATAAATAAAATAGTTATTTTGTCAATTTCGATTTTTGTCATCTCAATTTATAGATCTAGTTTTAATTCTTGTTGATTATCATTTCGTAGTTTAAGCAGATTGAAACATTGTTAGTTAATTTAGTTAAGTTAGAATTTTAATATGATGTGTAGTTATAATTCAATGGGAAATGATGGTTTGATGACTCAAGGCTAAAACCCCCATTAGAGGGGTTGATGAAGCCTTGATGAAAACTTAGTGGTATAGTGTAGAAGCATTGTAGAATCTATTCCACTCTAGAAGGTCGTGATTCGCCATGAGAATGGGTAGACGACCTCACATGCTAGTTAGTATTCGGTAGAAATGTCATGAACACTAGGGATTAGAACTCGAATTTCTTGCCGTAAGAACGTAAGAATCGAGATACAAGAATCTATGCTAGGTTATTAAGTTGGATTCGAGGTGGATTCAATTCCCCTCTAATCTTTTATCTAGATTCAAAATAAATCATATTTCCATAGTGATAAAATGAAATATGAGTAGTTTACCTACGAAATGAATGATGAATCCAAAACGTAAGTAAACTAAACTTTTCGTTTTTACGTGTCTATTATCAAAGCTTCTACTCTCAATGCGAATTGCACTAAGTGGAGTATGAAGTTCGTTCCACTCCTAGTTCCCTAGCATGGATTGTTTTCTAAGTCTAACTAGTCGCTCTTAAGTCAATGAGAGCTTTACGAAGGGTGTTATACTACGATGAAACTAAAATGAGTCTACGTTGAATTTAACTACGAATACTATGGAAATATGCTTGTTTTGAATCTAGATAAAGGATTAGAGGGAATTGAATCCACCTCGAATCCAACTTAATAACCTAGTATAGATTCTTGTATCTCGATTCTTATGTCTTACGGCAAGAGTTTCGAGTCTAATCCCTAGTGTTCATGGCATTTCTACCGAAAGTACTAACTAGCATGTGAAGTCGCCCACCCATTCTCATGGCTTAAACACGACTTTCTAGAGTGGAATAGAATCTACAAACAATTCTACACTAACAACTAAGTTTTCATCAAGGCTTCATCAACCCCTCTAATGGAGGTTTTAGCCTTGATTCATTAAACTAACATTTCCCATTGAATCTAAACTAAACATAATGAAAAGATTCTAACTTTATGCGATTTCACTAAACAATAATCGAAATCTAATTAATAACTATGAAATGATAGCAAACAATAATGGAATTTAGATCTATAAATCGAAATTGACAAAATAACTATTTTTATTATCTAATCAATCAAGAACAATAATTTGAGAGTTTAATCTAAAACAAGAATTGAAATGAAATTAAACTTAATTAATCTAATGAAAACTAGATCTAGAATTAAGGTTTAATGGAGGCTAACTAATCTAATTTATTTTCTAACCTAACTATCTACCATTAACAATGAACTAAGCTTTTGTTCTTATACATTCAGATCCAAAAATCGTGCATGGGCTTGGAGCCATGTTTTGGGCCAGAGAATCAGGCCCAAAACCCAATTCTTTCAGTCCAAAAAGGCCTCTTCAGCTGCAGTTGACTTCCACAGACTTTTCGTCCACTTCTGCTCCTCTGATTGGGTCAAGGCTTGGACCATTGCAAAGCTCTTTCCGAGCCGGTCGTTTTGACATAAGGTAGGCCTCAATCCGAGGTCCGAGTCCAAAGATATGGCATTCGAAGTTCTGGACTTTTTTTGCTCCTTTATCTCGCTAAAGTGGCACATTTCTCGCACATAATGGACTTTGAAGCCCGAAATGCATAAAAACGCGTGAATCGGTGTTAACTCTTACTTATTATTCACATAATTGGTCTAACAAGTATGATTATTAAAGGGTTAAAACTACAGTTTTGGGCTCTTATCAAACCACCCCAAACAAACATTTTGCTTGTCCTCAAGCAAAGATGAGAAATTAGAATAAGTGACCAAAATGGAGTTCTACCTAATCTCGTTTCGCTGAGTGCGATTGCATTGACCATATGCAACAAGGCCTTAAACCACTAGGAATTCCCTAGTGGACGAGTTATAGCCTCGTGAGAGTTTTCCAGTGAAGGTACTCACAACTTCATCTATACTACAACGACTAAGAAAATAAAACTATTGTTTCCTTATTCATGCTCAACTATCTATACATCTCTCTAGCAATTACATAAGAATAACCAGTCAAAACCCTAAGTTAATATATGCATAATAATCTATCATCTACAATAAACATATACACAATGAGTAGTACTATCAAATGTTTAGCAGGTTTGTTTCTGAGAACTCGGAATAGCGTCCTTAAGTAGGTTCTCACAATAATAGTCAAGAAACAACACTCTGATTTTTCCACTCAAGTTTAAATACTCCATTAATGTACACAAGTGGGCACACTTTACCTTACAATCTCAATGACAACAAGGAAGCGGGTCGATCAAACACATCTGCCACTTACTATCACACTAACCTATTCCTAATTGAGCTAGAGGTCTTTATTAGGTGTTACGGGGATTAGGAGATGGTTTAAGAAGGAAGGAAATGGATATTCAAAAGGACAAGTCCGAGATAATAGAGTCTTCAGATTATGTAACTTAGAAAAACCTTGTTATTTTCTTTTGCTTCTACACTTTGTTTCCATCCTTAGCCATATTTTTCTTTTTCTTTTTCTTGGCTTTTGACTCCCTTTTATTCTATTTTTTGGAGTTTTTATTTTATTTCTATTTTTCTTTTCTTTGGATGGAAACTTCTTTTCTTTATTTTCTGAAGCAACTAACAATTTTTGTTTACACAGGTTTTTCTCTTCTTCTTTCTTCACTCATTCTATTCTCAGACTTATTCTAAATTGGGTAGGTTGATTTATTCTCTTTTTTTTTTTTTTTGTTTTTTTTTTTTGTAACAGGGTAAAGGAATTGTGGTGTATGGAAGGCTAAAGAAGAGGCTCAGAGTGGCGACTAGCGGAAAATAATTCATAGGTTTGAATTTCTCTGGCTATATCGATCCAAAGAGCGGCCTAAATTCTCACTTAGGATATGGTTTAGTGATCAAGCAAGTGGACGTGTGATTTCTCTATCCGGATTTTACTTCTCCCTTGTGTCATTTCTCAAATGTTTCGCTCATATAAGGCTTTAGGCTATATTCTCACAGGATTTGTAGAATAAGTACTCTAGCCTAGATTTCAGAAACTTACTGCTAACAATCATAGATACTCATGTAATATATTTATAGATAGATGCAAAGATTATTACCTACGTATTAACCTAAGTTTCTAACAATTATTCTGATGCAACAACTATGTGAGACTTCTAGATTGTTAAGAGCATGGAGAAAGAAAACAATACCAATATTCCTAAGTGTATAGCATAAACTTATTTATTTATATTTTTAAATTTTTGAAATTTTAACTAGAAAACAAATGCATATTATATATATCTATATCCTAACAGATGTCTTAATTACACGTGATTCTATGCCCCCAAACAAGAAGCATGCTTTGTCCTCAAAGCATTTAAATAGAGAGGGTAGGAAAAATACCATTGAAGCGTGAAATTCGGAACATCCAGTAAAACAAGGTTAGAACGCACTAATATAGGAAATAAAAATTGACGCAACTCTATAAGAGTTCCACCCATTATGGGGTTAACGAATTAAATTGCTTGGGACATAAGCGCACACTATGAAACTAAAAATTACCTCCACTCCCGGACATGCATATTATCTACCCAATAGCATCATGGGTCTTGTATTTCAGCGGGCATGGCAAGTCCAAGAACAATTGCTAGCAAGACCCATAAGCGGTTCCTAGCCTACGTGTGTGATCACCTCATGAAACCAAGCACCATAAGTAGTGCTTTGGAACAAATCTTTGAAAGACTGTTCGGTATTATTATAGGAGATGTCATCTCAAAATTACGCTCTGGAATAGCTATGAATGATCCGAAACTACCCGTAGAAAACTGGAATTTTTCTGGTCCACGGAAGTCAGCTGGCGGCTTCATTATAGAGGCGAGTCGCTCTGAAATTTTAGAATTCCAGTGTTTTAGCGGTCGCTCAACTTGTATGCTGGCGCCTCGAGCAAAAAATTCAGAACAAAATATACAGAGCCGAGTCGCTCTCAGAGGCTTGAAAAGCGCTTCGGAGTTGCTGAAAATTGAAAAATGAGGCGAAACGTGGGAGTGAAAGGTGAGTGATGGAAATTAGGTGTAGTGTGGGTTGTGAGTGTAGAATGAATGAAGTTTATATAAAATCATCTTTGGAATAGATAACACCACCCCCAAACAGTTTGGGAAGGTGGGATCAACATTAACTAATCACGACAATGAAAATAACGACATTATATTAATATTGTCATTCAAACAACATTTCACTACAAAAGTCAAAATTAACTACACGGAATGTTAACAACGTAACATCCTATCTACTAAATATATAAAAAACAACATCAAAACAACAAAGAAGGAGAAATCTAGCTACTTTTCAAGGGAGCGAGGTGGGGTAAGAATAGGAATTTAAGTGATCAAGAATGGAAAAACCAAACACCCCACCCCCCCCAAATTTTTTTGAAAACAGGGTTTGTAAAATTTGTTTTAAAACGGGGTCTTTTAAAGTCGATTCGAGACTTGCTAGATTACTATTTTTATAGCTTTAAACTTTTTTTTCTTTTTATGAATTAGGTTTAATATAAAGGAAAACAATAAGCATGAAAGACATAATTCACACCATAGAGAAACATGACTCAAAAACCGAGAAAACATGCAAGAGTGGAAAACGTGAATTATGTGAAAAATGGACTTAGGATCCGGTACTTACAGCCACACACTCCATAGGGAGGGTCCGGTTACCTGAATGGTGCATTCACCAATATATGGAAATGAAAGAAAATGCACTAAAAACAAAAATTGAGTCGTTTATAGTCAGATACTCGAGACTTTATCTAAACATATGTATGAATATGCAGTTTATCATATATCAACAACCGAAATAGTTGTGGATCGTTCCATAAATAAATATCACAGAAAACATATCCAAACACAATCAAGCACCAAGATTTCCTACGACGCAGCCTAGTGGAATGAAAGCGAAGTCGAATAGACCTATAACATAACCGAGCATGCACCTTATGTTTCATCTTTGAACGAGAGGGTGTCCTAGTGAATAAGTGTGGAAAAGTGAATGGTTGTGGAAGATATGGTGGATTGGGATAAGTTTTAAAGGGAAAGCATGGAAAAAATGAGGATGTGGGTTTAGCACAAAACTCATTCATGGTGTAGTTAGGGACTGTCTCAAGTCTAAAAATGAAGGTGTCTAGTGGTTTATCCTTGGGAAGTATTTGTTTAATAGGTGGATTTAAAAATCATGAAGCACGGGAGAAACTAAAGGATCGAGTGCAAACTTCGAGGTTCCTTTGAAAAGGTGGAGGGTGGGGAATATTGGTGAGGGAAGGTGAATGATTCTCAGCTAGAGCTCTCAAGTCCATATCATCGAAAATCTTGATATGTGCAAGACATTCCTCAATAGTTGGGTCAAAAGGATCACCGGGATAGAGATTGAAAAATTCATCTTCCGTCATAGCATCAAAGGATGTATGGTTGTTGGCAAGGGTGGACTCGCTTGAAGTGGTAAAGAAGCGGTGCAAAAGAGTTCTTGAGAATTCTTCTTCTATTTAAATCTACTACCCGTGGAGTCATTGTTAAAGTCGAATTTCCAAAGGAAAGGAATTTGTTAATCTGTTTCTCTCGAAACATGTTTTTGAAGTAATCTTGAGCTAAGCTCTCGATCATGCTAACCTCTCCATTTGTAGATGAATCGAGGGATCGCGGTCCTAGTTTTGAAAACATTTACCTCAACGTAAAGATGGCCAAAGGACAAGGACATCGAACCATCGCGGCGGTTTATGGCTAGCGTTGGCGAGCCAAGAAGGGACGCCCTAAAATGATAGGTACAGTCGTTAGTGACTTACGTGTCTAGGACAACAAAGTCGGCCGGGTAGTAAAAATTTTGGACTTTAACTAGCACGTTTTCAACCACACCCTTAGGATACTTAATAGACCGATCAGCTAATTGCAATGTCATTTTAGTAGGTTGCATCTCCTCTAGACCTATTTGTTTATACAAATAAAACGGAGTAAGTTAACACTAGCCCCCGTGTCTAGTAAGCCGGTCGTCGTGTGAGAATCTCCTAAGGTGCATTATGACAAAGAGATCGACCGTGGTCCTTGTACTTAACAATTCCATTATTTTCGGATAAAGTTGGGAACTGTTCAGTTAGAAAGGCGTCTTTAGGTATGTTGGTCTTACGCCTAGTAGTGCACAACTCCTTAAGAAACTTAGCATGGTTAGGTAGCTTTTTATAGCTTGAGAAAAGGAAGGTTTATAGTTAGATTTTTGAAAACGCGTTCCTAATCTCCTCATAATTTGTATCCCTAGTTAACATGGCTAATTTTTGGGGAAACGGTGTTTTCTCTCTATAATTAGCATATGAATCAACAGGATGTTTAACCTTGGCTTTTTGTTTCTTAGGTTGTGGTTTAACCGGTACCTCTACAGTTTGTAGGCTCTTCGGTTTCTATTTCGTTATCTAGTTCGATATCCGTTGTAGGAGTATCTTGATGGGGTAACTATAGGCATAGTTACTTTGTTATCAACCACTCTTCCAGAACGGAGAGTGGTGATGGCATTTAGCTCACCTACGTTTGTAGTTTCCGTACTAGTATTACCGTTTACCTCAAAGGCTGTGTTTGCTGTTCTAGGGTTGGGTATCGCTTGGCACGAAAACACGCCTTTTGGTTGGGCTTTCTCTTTGGCTAACTGCTTGGTTTAAATTATTAAGTTGTAGAATGTGTTGGTTAGATTGAGCCATGGTTTGGAAAAGTTGTTGGCTCACTTGTATGAAGGTGTCAAGACGATCCGGTTGTGTGGGTGTAATAGTCCGCGGGTGTGGACTGGAACTATGTCGCGTTGATTATTTATAGGCGGATTGTGATAGTTATTATTTACCTAACGATACCTTTATTAGCATTATAATTATTATAACTATATTGACCTTGTCGAGGTTGTGCTTGGTTGTTATAATTATTATAATTACCCGACCACAATCCTTGTCCCGTGTAGCTTGGTTGTAACCGTGTGGTGGCCTAACATATTGATTATTGTACCACGGAGGTGTGACTTGTTGGTTATTTCTCCAACCGAAGTTGGGATTTTGTCTCCAAAGGGGGCGTAGGGTTCACTATTAATTGAACAAGAATGTTCATAGGCTATAGGGACGGTGTGAGTCGATGCTCGGGGACTCAAATGTAAAACTACATGGATTTGAATTTACATTCATGACGGGGATAGGCTTTTGTTGTACGTGAAATGGCCTCAACCTTTTTAGTTAGAGATTCGATTAAATTTTTAAGTTCTAGATCGGGTTTAACCTCAAACATATCTGGTAGCCTTAATCGTGGAAGAAGAACTAGCGGAGCGGGAGTAATCGTCACTACCCCCAGTTGTTATTTTTCGCTTAGTTTGATCCTCTAAAAATTTGTAAGCCTCATTGGCTCCTTTACTTAGGAAACTACCCCCATTCATTATGTCAAGGACTTCTTTATGGTGGTGTAGAAGTCCTTTGAAAAGGCAACGAACTAACGTGTCTTTAGCTAAGTTATGGTGTGGACACTCTATAAGCGGATCGGTGAAACGATTCCAAGCCTCGAGAAAATGATTCATGAGGATTTTGTCGGAAAAAATGAATCTTGGAAAGCATCTCATCCGTCTTTAGGGGTGGGTAAAATGTTCCATAAATAGTGAACAAGTTTGGCCCACGAGTCCACGAATTAGAAGCTTTGGGCGCTTAACCAAGACGCCGCTTTATCGGCTAAGGTGAAGGGAAATACCCTCGGTTTAATTTGTTCCGTACCAACGGTAGGATGATGGAATGTTGTAAGGACTTGTTCAATCCTACGCGTGTGTTGGTAAGGTTTTTCATGGTCTAGACCATGGAAAACGGGTAACAATTAAATATGTTTGGGGAATTCAAAATCCCCGTTAGTTACGCTAGAACGATGCAAGATTTAGGGCTATCGCTCAAAGCTTTATAAAAGTCGAGAGAGGGGGTCTCTCTTTCTTCAGCCATAATATCGGTGTAGTGTGTGAAATTCTAGATAGGCGTGTTGTATTTATTTCTCTGAAAAACAAGCCCGATTATACTAGAATTAAAACTCCTCCGACGTAAGATCGCGAGGAGTGGAGGAAGGAGTACTGAATGCCTCCTTGCTATGCGTTTGAATAGCGTCTTGTTTACGGCGTGTTCAGTGTAAATAAAAGATTAGAACACTGAAAAACTTGACAACTCGGTTTCGAATCAAACCCGGGAAATCCAGAAATTTCAGCTAAAGGCGCTGGCGCTCGACTTAGCGCTGGGCGCTTCGGTGTAAATTCGAAGTTCCATAACTTAGCTGGTCGCGCTCTTCATTCTCATTGAAGCTGGCGCTTCGGTGTATTGTTGAAATTCCAGAACATAAGCGCTGGTCGCTCTCTCCTTGAAGCTGGGCGGCCCAGTGTATTTTTTTCCGGAATTTTTCGACGCTGAAACGAATAACCACAGTATGAATCAAACAAGGGTGGGTGGGTTTAATGGGACTTAAAAATGACTACTTCTACAAAGAAAACAATGCTAAAGTGCAACTAAGATGGCAGCGGCGCCATTTGATAAACAATGAAAAGACTAGTTTACCTACGAAATGAACTACGAATCCAAAACGTAAGTAAACTAAACTTGGACTTTTACGAGTCTATTATCAAATCTTCTACTCTCAATGCGAATTGCACTAAGTGGAGTATGAAGTTCGTTCCACTCCTAGTTCCCTAGCATGGATTGTTTTCTAAGTCTAACTAGTCGCTCTTAAGTCAATGAGAGCTTTACGAAGGGTGTTATACTACGATGAAACTAAAATGAGTCTACGTTGAATTTAACTACGAATACTATGGAAATATGCTTGTTTTTGAATCTAGATAAAGGATTAGAGGGGAATTGAATCCACCTCGAATCCAACTTAATAACCTAGTATAGATTCTTGTATCTCGATTCTTACGCCTTCACGGCAAGAGTTTCGAGTCTAATCCCTAGTGTTCATGGCATTTCTACCGAAAGTACTAACTAGCATGTGAAGTCGTCCACCCATTCTCATGGCTAAACACGACTTTCTAGAGTGGAATAGAATCTACAAACAATTCTACACTAACAACTAAGTTTTCATCAAGGCTTCATCAACCCTCTAATGGAGGTTTTAGCCTTGATTCATTAAACTAACATTTCCCATTGAATCTAAACTAAACATAATGAAAAGATTCTAACTTTATGCGATTTCACTAAACAATAATCGAAATCTAATTAATAACTATGAAATGATAGCAAACAATAATGGAATTTAGATCTATAAATCGAAATTGACAAAATAACTATTTTTATTATCTAATCAATCAAGAACAATAATTTGAGAGTTTAATCTAAAACAAGAATTGAAATGAAATTAAACTTAATTAATCTAATGAAAACTAGATCTAGAATTAAGGTTTAATGGAGGCTAACTAATCTAATTTATTTTCTAACCTAACTATCTACCATTAACAATGAACTAAGCTTTTGTTCTTATACATTCAGATCCAAAAATCGTGCATGGGCTTGGAGCCATGTTTTGGGCCAGAGAATCAGGCCCAAAACCCAATTCTTTCAGTCCAAAAAGGCCTCTTCAGCTGCAGTTGACTTCCACAGACTTTTCGTCCACTTCTGCTCCTCTGATTGGGTCAAGGCTTGGACCATTGCAAAGCTCTTTCCGAGCCGGTCGTTTTGACATAAGGTAGGCCTCAATCCGAGGTCTGAGTCCAAAGATATGGCATTCGGAAGTTCTGCTGACTTTTGCTCCTTTATCTCGCTAAAGTGGCACATTTCTGCACATAATGGACTTTGAAGCCTGAAATGCATAAAAACGCGTAATCAGTGTTAACTCTTACTTATTATTCACATAATTGGTCTAACAGTATGATTATTAAAGGGTTAAAACTACAGTTTTGGGCTCTTATCACATAGCATTCGTAGTTAAATTCAACATAATAAATTTCATATAGGTATCGTAGTATAACACCCTTCATAAAGCTCTCATTAGACTTAAGACTGATTAATTAGATTAGAAAACACTCCATGCTAGAACACTAGGAGTGGAACGAATTTGTTACTCTACTCTATTTCGATAGAATTGAGAGTAGAAACTTTGATAAATATAGCATCATAAATAGTTTTAGTTTTACTTACGAGTTGAGTTCATCATTCATTTCGTAGTGAAACTATTCATTTTATGGTTTATCAGAGCTCCATCTCTGGTCTTCTTAGTTGAGGGCTTTGACCTTTGACTTTTGATTTCCACAAATTCTTGTCGTTTAGAACCTACAAATCAATAAATATAATTTTCAAACCTGCAACAATTAAAAAGAATAGTGGCAAGTTAGAGTCAAACCACACCTTGAAGTGGAGAAATTAGAGCGAAGTGAATTAATAAACCAGTAACTAACTAGGTACATGAGATTTAAAACAATTTTTGGATTTTGATTTTATCAACCTAATTTAATCTAAGAATAAAAATTTGCTTCTATTTTATCAACTAATTAAACTAAATTTTTATGGTTTTGAAGAATTCAATTAATGAGAAATCCTAATGGTGAATGACTTCACCCCTATTTTTAAAGAATATATTATTTCATATATTTCCAAACATTTATTCTCCTTTCTATTTTATAAATTTCATCAAATAAACTCCAACGCTAATTGCAAGTTTAATGGATGATTTTCAATAAATGCATTTTATGGACGCTAGTCACATTTTTTTAAAAGAATAAATTCTCAAATTCTTCAAGCATTATAGGAAACTATCTAAGTATGACAAATTAACTCAAACAAATTAAAGTAGTATAAGTCATCAAGGATAGGCAACTAAAACATTATTAAAGCTTGTTCTGGTGAAAGAAACTAACAATTATTATGGTGATAGAACTAGTGCACATTTCGTTTCAATATTATTAAATCATATGAAGAAAATCATTGGATATGTTAAAGATTATACTGGAGAATAAAAATTGGAAATATAAGAAAATAAGCCTACATTTTCATGATAGGGGATTCATCTTCCACCATTAGGGTAGAGATTTTACCCCATCATGAGTTTAAAACACATAAAAAGATAAGAAGTAGATACCACCATTTCACTTGAAACTTGAATTATTGTATTGATTGTTGATCGAGAACAAAAGAAACTAATACACGCTCAAAACTCTCTCCCTTAAAACAAAAATGAACTAACTAAATAACTAGCTTACTATATTTTTCTCTCAAGTCTGAATGTCTTCAATGCCAATTCTCTTCTCTATTTATAGCTTCTACAAAGAATATCTTGGTGCATAATATCTTCACATGAAATGGAAACAATCTTTGTGATATGGAAAGAGAATATAAGATAAAGAAATTTTGGAAATGGAATATAGAAGAGATATTCTCAAGGCATGATGAGGGAATGAAATATAAATTGGTAATCAAATAAAGGATAAAACGGAATGATATGGTTTTGAATTAGGAATGGAGTGATTGGCAAGAATATGGAGGATATGGGGGAATATATATGGTGGCAAAAATATAAGGTATTAAGGAATGATTTGATATGATAAAATCAAGGGAATAAATGATTAATGGAAATGGGGATATTTAATGGGGTGAATGGTAAGGATATATAGTGGTAGTTGTGATTATCCTTTCTTGATTTCCTTCCATAATTATCAATTCTCTAACATTTCCTTCCATTCTTGATAGAAGAATTTATTCCATGAGCTCTCACTTATTGATTCTTTAAATGATCCTTTTGGCTCATGGGCTTGGGCTTTGACCAACATCTTTATTTCCTAAAAAAAATATTAAACCAAATTAATAAAACATATTTTGCATGGGACTTTTCCAAAGACATGCATATATATGCAAATAAACCTTAATGACCAAAAAATGTGCATAATGCCATGGAATAAAGCAAATGTATGGTTTTATGTTAAAAATACGCCATTAAGCATAAATGATATTATAAAGTGCCTATAAAACTATATATAAAATATACAATTTTAGGCACTTATCAACTTTGGCTTTTTCAACACTTTTTCATAGTAGCTTCTGGTCTTCATAATAAGCATAATTAAGGCTCCTTTTGGTGCAAAGACGCAGCTTTCATAATAAGTGGTCTGAAATTCTCTGTAACCTGAAAAAGGCAATAAAAGTTATGAGCTGTCTTTTCATTAAACGTAAGAAGGACTGTAATGCATTAATATAAGGGAAATAAAATGCACATTTGGGAGCTGAATCACCACCCCCAAATAGCATCTTGCTTATCCTCAAGTAAAGATGAGAGAAAAAACTAAGATCACAAATGAGTTATTTATTATAAGTTATACTAATCTCGTTTTGCAGAGTGCGATTGCATTGACCATATGCAATAAGGCCATAAACCATTAAGAATTCCCTAGTGGATGAGCTTTAAGCCTCATGAGAGTTTACCAGTGAAGGTACTCACAAGCTTCTTCTATTTAGTACAAAGGGTCTTGTTTCCTTATTTATTCTCAGAAGTTCATACATCTCATTAGCAGGGAATAAGGACAAGCTCCTTTGAACTTAGAATAACATATGTACAGTAATTTAATCAACTAAAGATAAGTCTGCAAAAGATGAGCAATGAAATACAAAAGCAAAGTCGTTTTCGAGACTTTTGGAGAACGTCCTTAAGGTGAGTTCTCACAGGGCAGTGTTGCAATCACAACTCTCTGATAGATTCACTCAAGGTTCGTTCTCTCAAGTGTAGTGGGCACTTATATTCCTCACATACTTAAACAACGTTCAAAGAAACCGGGGTCGATTGATCACGTTTGCCACTTACTATCACACCATCCTATTCCTAATTGAGCTAGAGGTCTTTTATTATGAGTTATGGGGCTAGGGTGATTGTCTAGAAAGAAAAATGAAGGGAAAAACAAAATATGATAAGTTGAGAAATTGGGTCTTCAAGATACTTGTAAATAGAGAAGAACCTCGTTTTGTTCTTTTCTTCTAAATTGTGATATTTTACCCCTTTGGCTTTGTGACTCCATATGATTTTGAATTTTTGGGAGTTCTAACTTTGCTTTTGTTTCTTTTTGTTTTTGTTTATGATATCATCTCTTTTTTATTTTAAACTTTTGGGACATTCGATTTTTGGCTCCTTTGATTTTTTTGGAGTTTTGGTTTTTGATGAGTCTTTCTTTTCTTCACATTCTTTTCTTTTTGAAGCAACTAATTGATCTGTTTTTGTACAAGGTATTCTCTTCTCTTTTTCTGATATCTATCCAATTCTCAACTCGTCAGCTGGGTAAACTTTTTATTGTGTGTTGTAACGGGTTAGGAATTTTTGGTGATGAATAAAAAGGCTTTTAGAAAATGGTGAAGGCTCAAGGGGGTAACTAGAAGGAAACTATATTTTTGGATTTTTAACGTTTATTTGGCTATATCGATCCAAAAATGGCCTAAATTCACTCCTAGGATATGTCATGGTGATCAAGCAAGTGGACGTGTGGTCTTTCTATCCGGACATCCTTTGTGTCATCACTCAATAATCATTCAAATGAGGCTTTTGGCTAAATTCTCACAGGATATAGAACTTAATTGTTCTAACCTTGGTCTCAAAAACTCACTGCTATATACAATCAAATGTTTATGCACACCATTCATGAAAAGATGCAGAAACTATTGTACGTATATTAGTCTAAGTTCGAAGAACAAATCCTTACTCTGTTGCTATAATGAGACTTCTATACTATTATCTCTACTATATAGAAAATGCCTAGTTTTTGTAAAATATTACTATACCACCCACTATGCTTTGTCCTCAAATTATGAAGAGATAAAGAAAGAGATTACCATAGAAACATGAGCAAAAATGGCAATACACCTATATTATGTTCTTCATGATGAATATACGCCATACGCCACCCCCAAATAAGTTTGGGGCGTGGGTTGTTTGATATAGAACGAGAAATACGTGGTTTATTATACTACTAATAATTATTCTACTATGAAATATCTTTTTGTTGTTTTTATTTTATTTTATTTTATTTATTTATTTTTGAAAACATATATGAAATTAGGGGTGTGCATGGGTACCCAATTACCCGAACCGGAACTAGAATCGGAACCATTTATAGCGGGTCTGGGTCCTAAAATGTTAGACCCATTTAAAGTGGGTCTTCAAGAACCGACCCGATAAAGAACCGAAACCGTTAAAACCGAATAGTAAAAAACCGATGGGTACCCGAACCGAAATTGGAACCGATTAGTTTGATTTTGATATATAAAATTTAGTATTATATCACACTAAATAAAGACAAACCCAAACATTATTATTATATATAGTCTATATTTGTTAGTTGTAAAATTATACTAAATATATATAACATTTAACATAATAGTGAATGTGTGTTATTAAATGAATATTTTATAATATTACATTAAATATGTGTATTATAAATATTAATAATAATGTTGACGTGTCTACGTCTATATGTATAGTCGTATACTATGAATTAACTAATGCACTGTCTATATTAACTATTGCATGAACGTGTACGTGCTTGATATATTACATGTATATATATTAGATAACGAATACGTGCAATGCTAACTAACAATTGTAGTACATGTGGTATTTATTCTATATATGACGCATTACGTATAGTATAATATACATATGTTCGATTTAAAATATATACATGCGTATAATGTATGAGAATGTATTTAAAAATTTTAGATAACTTTCAAATATTATTATTGAATTTAGGACCATTACTTCTTATGAGAGGACAAAAATATCGATGACAAGTGTTATAGTCGCCATAAACCAACTTTTATATCGGTTATATAACTAAAAATAATAATTTTAGCAATAAAAATATATAACCCGATAAGGAAGCGAAACCGGAACCGAAACCGACTTAATTAATGGGTATGGGTCTGGGTTTTCAAAATATAAGAAAAAACCCGAAAGAACCGAACCCACTAGGAACCGCTAAAAATAGACCCAGAATCGAAACCGATAAGAACCGACCCAGAACCGACCCATGAACACCCCTACATGAAATGCATGAAAGAAAAATGGAAAAATTTGGCATGATGTATCTGTATTACCTTATACTCATATACCAAACTCCACAAGAAAACAAATAAAACAAGTAGATAATATAAACCATATAATTAAACGTCATAATAAAGAAAAGTAAACAACGACGAAAGATTATAAACTATCTATACGGACGCAAGGGAGCTGCCTAGTCAGAATCCGTGCGTGACGCGTCTCGACGTCTAGAAGATCCTTCTCCTTGATAACGTCGGTTCCTAGCATGTCTATCACTACGTTGGAGCGTGTCTCTAATGCTCTGCAGTGTTCTAGTGACACTGTGCTGAAAACGTCGCTGCTCTTACTAGAAGGACCGCTGCTCCTCTCTGAGGGTTTGCTGTTCCGCTATGATGACTCCCTGTGTTTGCCTGAGCTGCTGGAGGTATGAATGCAAAATCCTTTGGCCTCCATGGAGGAAATGAATTCCATCCATGGGCTGAGTGAACTGCCGAGTGGCATCTTGTAACGCCCGTATTTAAAATACATATTTATTTATTTATTTATTTAATTATTTATTTAATATTTGATTGGATTGGATTTGGAATATGTGGGCCTGATTTCTGGGCCCGAGTCTGTGTTGGGCTTGGGTTTCAAACCCAAGTATATATTCGTATTGTTCTGGAGAATAGGGTTCTGAGATAATAAAATAATAAAAATGGAGGCGGCATGTTTGCTCGAGCGTTAGAGCGCGACGACTTCGGACTAGGAGGAATTCGTAGGAGCTGTTAATACAGGTGAGTAGCTATTTTTGCTTTTTCACCGGATTTATAGTTTCCCGTGTATCGGTGTATACTGTCTAAGGTTTATGCCTTTTGTTACTGCTCATTATCTTTGGCGTCCTGTTGAACTGTTAAACTAGGTAAGGTTAGTATATCATTTTGCTTAATTATTGAACTGTTGCGGCTTTTTGGGCTGTTGAAGCTCGAAAGAGCGTCAATGGAGGCGCGAACCTCCTCCTCTTTCCTGTAAATATTTGTATTGAAATACTGTGATACTGTGTGGGGGGGGGGGGGGTGTCGATACATTTTATTGAACTATTGGAATGGTTCCAAACTCGGGAGCTTTGTTAATGGAGGTGCGAGTCCCATGAATCGTATGGCCATTTTAGTTATGTTGTTTGTATTGGTGGGTGTTGGAGTATTGGAGGTTGGCAGTGGTGCGGACGAAGCTTTGGAAGGGCGTTAATGGCGTCGCCAAGCCACAGGGACAAATCGTCCTGATGGATTTGTTTAAACTTTTTTTTTTTTTTATATACTGTGATGTTAAATTGATTGGTTGTTGATGTATGATTGAAGGTTGGAATTGGGTGGGGGGCTGTCAAAGCTTGAAACAAGCGGTTAATGGCGGCCAGAAACATCACAGATCTAGTTTTGGAGAAGATTGTGGATTTAAGAATTGGAGGTTATTACTTTTATTAAAGTTGTAGGGTTTGTGTTTAAGAGTAGTTTCGGTCGGTTGAAATGGGAGATGGTGGTGGCCGGCGCGAGGTGGTGGCCGGCGCGAGGTGGTGGCGGTGGAGGAAGAGAGCGGTTGAAAAGGTTGAGGCTATTTCTGTTCAACAAAAGCCTATCCCCGTCATGAATGTCAACTCCAACCCATGTAATTTTTGTTTGAGTCCTGAGCACCCTGACTCCTATTGTCCTCTCGCCTATAAACAACAACAATTAGAGCAAGATAATGTTTGCTCCATTAATAGCTATCCTATTCCTAATGCCCCATGGAGACAACATCCCAACTTTAGTTGGCGAAACAATGAACAAGTTACACCTCTAGGGTTTAATAACCAAAATGTTAGGCAAGCAAACAACTATAACCAAGCTCCACCTAGGCAAGGACAAGGATAAGGTCAGGGAAATTATAATAATTATAACAACCAAAGCGCCTACCACAAGGTCTAGCATAAAGGTCGTGGTAATTATAATAGTTATAATACCAATAGAGGTATCGTTCCTAAGTTAACAATAGTAACTATCACAACCCACCCATAAATAATCAACGAGATAGTTCCAAATCGCACCACCGCGACTACTACACCTACACAACCGGATCGTTATCAACGCCTTTATACAAGTTACCCAACAACTTTTCCAATCAATGACTCAATCAAACCAACAGATCTTACAATCCATAAATCGGGGCATACAACAGTTAGCCCAAGAGAAAGCCCAACCAAAAGGCGTGTTTCCGGACAAAGCGATACCAAACCCTAAAACAAAGCAAACACAGCCTTTGAGGTAAACGGTAATACTAGTAATGAAACTACAATCGTAGGTGACCTAAATGCCACCACCACTCTCCGCTCTGGAAGAGTGGTTGATAACAAAGTAACTATGCCTATAGTTACCCCATCAGTACTCCCTACACTGGATATCGAACTAGATACCGAAATAGAAACTTAAGAGCCTACCACTGTAGAGGTACTAGTTAAACCACAACCTAAGAAACCGAAAGCCAAGGTTACACATCAAGTCGAGCCATACGCTAAATATAGAGCGAAACTACCGTTCCCTCATAAATTAGCCATGCTAACCAGGGATACAAACTTTGAGGAGATTAGGAACATTTTCAAAAATCTAACGATAAACCTTCCTTTTCTCGAAGCTATTAAAAAGCTACCTAACCACGCTAAGTTTCTTAAGGAGTTGTGCACTACTAGGCGTAAGACAAACATACCTAAAGACGCCTTTCTAACCTGAACAGGTTCCCAACTTTATCCTAAAATAATGGAATTGTTAAGTACAAGGACCCCCGGTCGATCTACAATAAAATGCACCTTAGGAGATTCCCACACGGCGACCGCTTTATTAGACCTAGGGGCGAGTGTTAACATACTCCCCATTATTTGTATAAACAAATAGGTCTACGAGAAATGCAACCTACAAAAATAACATTGCAATTAGCGGACCGTCAATTAAGTATCCTAAGGGTGTAGTAGAAAAGGTGCTTGTTAAGGTTCGTGGATTTCTACTATCCTGCTGATTTTGTTATCCTCGATACGTAATTCGCTAACGACTGCATCCCGATCATCTTAGAAGCCCCTTCTTAGTTAACCGCCAACGCTTTTATAAATTGCCGCGATGGTAAGATGTCCTTATCTTTTGGCCATCTTATTGTTGAGGTAAATGTTTTTAAAATGATGAAACAGTTACCAGATTCGTCTATAGATGGGGAGGTTAGCATGATTGAGAGCTTAGCTCAAGATTATTTTAACAACACATTTTTCGAAAACAATATGTACAAATTCCTTTCTTTGGGAACTTCAGATTTTGTAAATGACTCCTACTTAGAGGAAGTCAACACCATCCTTGAGTCCACACCAATTGTAGACCCTTCGGTTGCTCCATATACTGAGTATGAAGACTTGCTACCTAAGCAAGTATTCATTGTGCAAAATGAGGACCCTGACGAAACATCTATTGATTTTCCTTCCACCCCAGTGCTTAAATCTCTTCCCCCGGAGTTAAAATATATTCAACTTGATCCGGATGGTAGTCATCTAGTAATTATATCTTCTCTGTTATCTAAGAACAAAGAGACACGTTTAATCCGGGTGATTAGGGAACATCGGTCTGCGATTGGTTGGTCCCTAGACGACATTAAGGGAATTGACCCTAATGTTTGCACTCATCGTATCCATTTGGAGGATAACGCGAAGACTTCTCGCGAACCTCAGCGTCGTTTGAACCCTGCCATGAAAGAGGTGGTTAGGGAAGAAGTCTTACGATTACTCAATGCGGGTATCATATACCCAATCTCTGATAGCGAATGGGTAAGCCCCATTCATGTAGTTCCTAAGAAATCGGGAGTTACCATGGTACGTAACGGAAAGGGTGACTATATTGTCACACAAGGTCCTATGAAATGGAGAATCTGTATTGATTCGACGCGTTTAAATGCTATGACAAGGAAGGATCACTTTCCGTTACCTTTTATATATCAAATGCTTTCGAGCATACCGGGGTCATGCTTTTTATTATTTTATGGATGGCTACTCAGGCTATTTTCAGATTATTATTGATATTGATGACCAAGAAAAGACTACCTTCACATGTCCCTTTGGAACGCATGCTTATAAACGAATGCCTTTTGGCCTTTGTAATGCTCCTGGTACCTTCCAGCGGTGTATGCTTCATATATTTAGCGACATGGTATAGCGCTTTATGAAGTTTTCATGGATGATTTTTCTTTCTATGGAGATTCCTTCACAGACTGTTTGTCTAACCTGTCTAAGGTTTTGACACGGTGTGAAGAAAAGAGCCTCGTTTTAAATTGGGAAAAGTGTCATTTCATGGTGAAAAGGGCATAGTACTAGGTCACATTGTATCTAGTGATGCCATCGAAGTAGATAAGGCCAAACTAGATAAGATAGCGACTATACCTAAACCACGGACTGTCTGTAAAACCTTAAACGATGGCATTATGCTAGTAAAACCTTAAACGATGCTCAACGGAATTATTCAACTACCGAAAAAGAATTCTTAGCCGTCATTTATGCTTTAGATAAGTTTCGTCCTTATTGGGTTGGTTCTAAAACTTTAGTTTACATGGACCATGCAGCCCTTAAGTACCTTCTTGCAAAGAAGGATGCTAAGCAGAGATTAATCCGATGGATCATTCTCCTGCAAGAGTTCACATTAGAAATAAAGGACAAAAGAGGGGTCGAAAATGTAGTTGCCGACCACTTATCTAGACTTACAAACGACGATAATAGTGATTCTGAGTCCATACCGGACTCTTTTCCTAATGAGCATATGTATGCTATTTTTTCAGCACCATGGTATGCTGACATTGTAAACTATTTAGCGGCTGATGTTATGCCTTATAATTGGTCAAGAAATGAACGGAAGAAGTTCTTGGCCAGAGTTAAGTTATACTACTGGGATGAGCCCTACCTTTTTAAGTATTATGCGGATCAGATTTTTTCGTCGTTGTATTCCCGGTGGGAATATAATGAAGTTCTATCGTTCTGCCATGACAAAGAGTGTGGTGGCCATTTTAGTGGGATGAAAACAGCCGCTAAAGTTCTTCAATGTGGATTTTATTGGCCTACCCTTTTTAAGGATGCCCAAGTGCATTGCAAGGCGTGTATTCGTTTGCCAACAACTTGGGCTTAATCCGCGGCAATATGATGCCATTAAATCCAATCTTGATAATATAAATTTTTGACGTTTGGGGCATTGATTTCATGGGTCCCTTCCCTGTTTCCCACGGTTTTATTTATATTCTAGTTGCCGTGGACTACGTGTCTAAATGGATACAGGCCCTAGCTTGTCATAGCAATGACCATAAGACCGTTGTATTTTTTATTAAAGAATATATTTTCTGTCGGTTTGGCATTCCTAAAGCCATCATTAGTGATGGTGGAACACATTTTTGCAACAGAGTTGTTGCATCCCTAGTGAAAAAGTATAAAGTTACACACAAAGTAGCAACTCCTTATCATCCACAAACTAGCGGACAAGTAGAAGTTTCTAATAGGGAAATCAAAAAGATTTTAGAAACAACTGTAAATCTTGATAGAAAAGACTGGTAGAAGCGTCTATCGGATGCCTTATGGGCATATAGAACTGCTTTCAAAACTCCTATAGGTATATCTCCCTTTAGACTTGTATTTGGGAAACCATGTCATTTGCCCATTGAATTAGAGCACCGTGCTCTGTGGGCTATAAAAAGCCTTAACTTCAATATTGATGAGGCAGGTGTCAAACGCAAGTTGCAATTGAATGAGCTTGAAGAAATCCGTAGCGATTCTTACGATCTCGCTGGGATTATAAAGCTAACATGAAACGTGTTCATGATAAGCAAATCTTACGCAGAGTTTATGGTCGGTCAAAAGGTCTTGCTTTTACAACTCCCGCCTACATATTTTCCCTGTGGAAACTAAAACCCGTTGGTCCGGTCCTTTTCTCGTTATCAAGTCACCCCCTTACGGGCAATCACCTTGGTAAATCCCAATGACAACAGTACCTTTCAAGTTAATGGTCAACGGTTAAAACATTTTCACGAACTTCTGTCGCCTGATGTAGAGGAAGTTCTTTTACAGGACCCTGTCTATGAGGATTGACATTTGTCATTTGGTGTACTTCCTTTCACTTCCATATAGTGGTAAGTGCACCATTCAGGTAACCGGGCCCTCCCTATGGAGTGTGTGGCTGTAAGTACCGGATCCTAAGTCCACGGTTAACATAATTCACATTTTCCACTTTTGCATGTTTTCTCGGTTTTTGAATCATGTTCCTCTATGGGGTGAATTATGTATTTATTGTTTTTCATTTTTCTTATAATAAACTAATAAAAAAATTAAAAAAAAATTAATCGTAGAAATAGCAATCCAACAAGTCTTGGGAATCTGACTTTAAACGACCCACGTTAGAACAAATTTTGTGTTTAGAAATTTGTTTGGGGGTGGGCAGTCGGTCTTCCCATTTGGATTACTCAAACTTTCCATTTGTGTTGCTTAGGCCCAATAGTTGTAGTTCAATTGGGTTGACGTAATCTAAAACTTAGATTTCCTTCGTTCGCATAACTTACGTCACACACGCACTTTGAGGCGTTTTTCCACCTTATTATATGTCACCCATGGTTGGAAGTGAGTGTTTTATGGATCATTGGATTGGAAATTCTCAACTGATCATTTCCATAACTCATTCGCCAAAATCGGACCAATAACGAAGCGGCAAATTGAATTTGAAATTGCGCGAAATATCGAAAAAGTTCGGAATACGAATTGGGCTTGGGCCCAAACTCGCGCGCACTAGCAGCGCACCTGCGCCCCCTTCCTTCCCAAAAACGCACAGTTTCTTTCCTTTTCCAATCCCGCCAGTTACCAAAGTTTAAAACAAACCTTGAACACCAAAATAAAATAAAAAAAAAAAAAAAAAAAAAAAAAGAAAACCTTACTACACCCATGCCAAGCATTTAAATCAAATTGAAATCTTCTCCAAACCATTACCACCACCAACCCCAACAATTTTAAAACTCCGAAAACAGCCACCAATTCAAGTTCCAACCTGCCACCGTACCCACCACCGTTGGTTTTAGTTGTTTTTCATCAAACTTCGCCCCCCCGGTCTACAAAACCATTGGTTGTTTCAAAAACTTCAATGGCGCTCGACGAAGAATTTTGCGAGCACGTGTTTGTTTTGCCGACACTTAGGCGCCATTTTACGGCGCGGAGATGATGAGGAGGGATTGGAACAGACTGTGGTACTTTCGGTCGAGGAGTTCTATCACTATGATTTGGTAGAACAGTTTTATAAGAAGTAAGAATTGGAGGGGATAGGATTTTCATTCAGTAGCGAGGAACGAGGAGGGAAGGAAGTAACGAGGCGGTTGTTATCGAGCTGTTAGGAATTACGGCTTGAAAGCAACCTAGAAATCACCATTCGGGAATCGGTATACCGGGAGTTCTGCTTTGATGAAAGATACCGTCGTGGGAGGGTGAATACAATCCGACATCTCATTCGTCCGCCCGATCGACCTAGAACCAATCAACTGGTCAGAGTCGGTGGATTGGTAGGAACGCCCCTGGGAAAGACAAAGTCGGCGATATTGGTCCGCAATGTCCGCGACGTTCTCTGGATTTTGCAAACGAATAAGTATAATTTCTGTATCCTCGATTTAATTTTTAATGTGATTAGAGGAGTGGGAAAGAGCTTGGCTTCTTCCCATATTGATCACTAAGATCATGCTCTCCTTTAGAGTCATGCATCGCAAAATCTGCTCCTATTAAGATCAAATTGCATTCTAATGCAAGTATCTATCTGGATTGCATCCAAGAGACTTGGCCGTTATGCGAAGAAAATGTGGTTGAGTCGGAGGATGAGAGGGAGGATATGACATGTCCGGATGACAATGCATTAGATAGTTGTAGTTCTAATTTAGAACGCGATGCAAGTGTTGCAAACCGCCTTGCGTTAGCGTTTATGGTATTTGTGAAAATATCCGAGATAGAGACAGATTATAGTTCGAAATAAGCAAACGAACCTTCAGACGAGACTTGAAATGCTCGAAAGGGGTCAGGACGATATCTTGTCTAACTTGGAAACTATCCACCAGCATCACCAAGCCTAGTATCACGATTACTTCGGGATCGAGATGGAAGCCGCTTTGTTGTTCGAATAGAGATGCTACGACGCATGCCACTCGTGGAGGATTCTGTTTCAGCCGAGTCTGAGAGGCATGAGCGTCGTCGCCGAAGGACAGATGGCTCAAGCCATTCTCCATCCCAGGACCAATCTCCATCTCAGGGTCCATCTTCATCACATGGCTAGGTGTTCACCATCAGTTGTGTTCGCTTTTATTTCATTGTTTTGATTGTTTTATTAGTTGGATTTTAATTCAGTTGTTAAATTTAAATATTAATGTGTTTGTTTTATGTTGTTTAGATTTAAATTTTATTTTTAATATAATTGGTTATTTTCGAGTTCTGCTTGTTTTTATCATTAATCCCACCTTCCCGACTTGTTTGGGGGTGGTAATATTTATACCGAGCATAATTCTTTATATGATCATCTGCTATAAAGTTGTCTTGGAGGAAAGGTTGAGAATTTGGCCGATATCGGCATATCTATGATTATGTGTGGTGGTAGCATGAAATCTAGGAGAGTTTAGAAGTTATTATTCTAAATCCAGTATAAAAAAATACCAGGATTTTTAGAAAATCAAGAAGATGGTTTGTTTCCGTTTTCGGGTTTGGAATTTTTCTATTTCCGGAAATTGCCTTAAAACAATTTGGCAACTTGCCGATTCATTTTGGAAGCTCAGAACCTATTTAAACTCCCTTCATTGTACACTAACAAACCACACTACACCCCACCACCATCCCTCACCTTTCACTCCAAGCTTTTCCTTCTTTTTCCTCTAAACTTCTGCCCAAAGACTTACGAGCGCACTGCCTCCTCCGTAGAAGCGCACTGCGCCATACACACTTCGAGAAAGTTTACTCGAGGCGCGACCCGCACCCTCCTTGAGTGCGACTCGCGCCCAAACACTGTAATTCCAAAAACCCACGAACGCGACCGCGCCCAAAGCGAGCGCACCCTCACCCTGCCATCTGTGAACACGGAAATTCCAATTTTCTGAGGGTCATTCCAGGATTTTTGGAACTGTTCAAAGAGTCGTTGAGATGACATCTCCTATAGTCATACCTGAACAGTCTTTCGAAGACGTGTTGGGAACCGAGACCTATGGACATTGGTTCTGACACAGGATCCTGCAGTTAGGATGGTGTCATCTACTAGTAAGTGATGACGATTCATATTCACCACAGCTTACTGCTTATTTCTACGACCACGTTAAATTCTATTGTAATCAGGATAGAGAACAAGAATTCTCCGTCAGTGAGTCGATGACCGCGACACATAAATTCAATAAAATGTGGTCGCTTTAGTTTCGTGGATTACCAATACATGATCCTGTTCACACATGGGCATATATGACCGATAATGCATACCTTTATGATTATACATATTTCCATGAGTATTATGGGGGAGGGGTATTTCGAGTAATGGACCAGGGGTGATATAGCATTGCCCTTGGTAGCCTTTCCCTAAACGTAGGCACCACCATGTTATTCATCCTGATGAATATTTTGGGGAATGGCGCTTCATTTCGCAAACAATGATCGCTGGTGACATTTTCCTCGCTTTAGCTGAGGGACGTCGCCGATATGACATTCCCCGAGTTTTAGTCGCTAGTCTTAAGAGAGCCCAAAGCATGAGGCATAAGTATCTTCTTATGCCTGTTTTGGTAAGCCGCATCATGCGTAGTTGTTTACCTGTATTCTGTGCACAATTCACAGATTGGAAAAGGGTTGAAGTCATGAGACCCACCAATTGGGTGGTTCGCTCATTGCGAATAATGACTTGGCCGGGATGGCAGGTGCAGCCTCATTTGGTCGCCCCGTACATCCCATCAGACATAATAACACTTAACAGGTTAGCATTAGTAGATGATAAATGGCGGCAAGCTTGGCAAGTTATAATGGACTGGCAGGATGCGAAGGAACCTCATCTCTTTAATGAGGAGGAGGATGCTTAAGCGGGAGATAAGGTAAGTTTTTAGTTTTGTTATTGTCTGCTTATGTCCCAAGCAATTTAATTCTGTTAACCCCATAATGGGTGGAACTCTTATAGAGTTTCGTCAGTATTTTTATTTTCCCTATATTAGTATGTTCTAACCTTGTTTTGCAGATGTTCCCGAATTTCACGCGTTTCCATGGTATTTTTTTTACCCTCTTTATTTAAATGCTTTGAGGACAAAGCATGCTTCTTGTTTGGGGGAGGGGGCATAGAAACACGTGTAATTAAGGTATCTGTTAGGATATAGATATGTATAACATGCATTTGTTTTCAAGTTAAAAATTTTTTATAAAAAATATAAATAAATAAGTTTATGCTATACACTTAGGAATATTGGTATTGTTTTCTTTCTCTCTATGCTCTTAACAATCTAGAAGTCTCAATGAAGCTTTTGCATCGAATAATTGTTAGAAACTTAGGTTAATATGTAGGTAATAATCTTTGCATCTATCTATAAATATATTACATGAGTATCTATGATTGTTAGCATAAGTTTCTGAAATCTAGGCTAGAGTACTTATTCTACAAATCGCTGTGAGAATATAGCCTAAAACCTTATATGAAGCCCGAAACATTTGAGAAATGACACAAGGGGAAGTAAAATCCGGATAGAGAAATCACACGCCCACTTGCTTGATCACTATGCCATATCCTACGCGAGAATTTAGGCCATCTTTGGATCGATATAGCCAGAAATTCAAACCTATGAATTATTTTCCGCTAGTCGCCCCTCTGAGCCTTTCTTTAGCCTTCCATAAACCACAATTCCTTTACCTTGTTACGAAAAAAAAACAAAATAAAAAATTCAACTTACCCAATCTAGAATAAGTGAAGAAAGAAGAAGAGAAAAACCTGTGTAAACAAAAATTAGTTAGTTGCTTCAGAAAAAGAAAAGAAGTTTCCATCCAAGGAAGAAAAAAAAATAGAAATAAATAAAAACTCCAAAAATAGAATAAAAGGGAGTCAAAAGCCAAAGAAAAGAAAAAGGAAAATATGGCTAAGGATGGAAACAAAGTGTAGAAGCAAAAGTAAATAACAAGGTTTTCTCTAGTTACATAGTATGAAGACTCTATTATCTCAGACTTGTCCTTTTTGAATATCCATTTCCTTCCTTCTTAAACCATCTCCTAATCCCCGCAACACCTAATAAAGACCTCTAGCTCAATTAGGAATAGGTTAGTGTGATAGTAAGTGGCAGATGTGTTTGATCGACTCCGCTTCCTTGTTGTCATTGAGATTGTAAGGTAAAGTGTGTTGTTAGCATTACATCGGAGTAGCTAAACTTGAGCGGAAAAAATCGAGTGGTTTTTGTCTTGACATTTATGTGAGGACCTACTTAAGGACGCTATTCCGAGTTTTCAGAAACGAACCTGCTAGGCATTCCATAGTATTACTCATAGTATATATATTTGTATCATAGATGATTAATTATTATGCATATATTAGTTTAGGTTTTGACTTGGTTATTCTTATTCAATTGCTAGTGAGATGTATAGATAGTTGAGACATGAATGAGGAAACAATAGTTTTATTTCTTAGTCGCTGTAGTATAGATGAAGTTTATGCGAGTACCTTCACGAAAACTCTCACGAGGCTATAACTCATCCACTAGGGAACTCCTAGTGGTTTAAGGCCTTGTTGCATATGGTCAATGCAATGTCGCACTCAAATAAACGAGAGTAGTTAGAACTCCATTTTTGGTCACTTATTCTAATTTCTCATATTTGCTTGAGGACAAGCAAAATGCTGTTTAGGGGTGGTTTGATAAGAGCCCAAAATTGTAGTTTTCACCCTGTAACAGTCATACTTTTAGACCAATTATGTGAGTAATAATTAAGAGTTAATACTTATTACGTGTTTTTATGCGTTTCAGACTTCAAAGTCAATTATGTGCAGAAATATGCCACTTCGTTGAGATAAAGGAGCAATGGTTGGTTGCTAAAGAGTTCTGTGATTAAAGGCCAAGATTCAAGAAGACAAAGCCTTTCTAAAGCCCGGTCAAAGCTGAAAAGTCAAAGTCAACGTGGGCAAAAACAGCACTCAAAGTTAGCAGAACTTCCAAAGGCCGTATCTTTGGACTCAAACCTCGGAATTGGGCCTACCTTATTTCAAAACGACCGGCTCGGAAAGCGCTTTCCAATGGTTTAAGCCTTGACCCAATCAGAGAAGCAAAAATGGACGAAAAGTCTGTTGAAGCCAACTACAGCTGAAGAGGCCTTTTTGGACTGAAAGAATTGGGTTTTGGGCCTGATTCTCTGGCCCAAAACATGGCTCCAAGCCCATGCATGATTTTTGGATCTGAAAAGACATAAAAACAAAAGCTTAGCTCTTTGTTAATGGTAGCTAGTTAGACCTAAAACAATAGATAATTCTAGATCTAGTTTTCATTAGATAAAATTAAGTTTAGTTTAAATTTCATTCTGGTTTTAGATTAAACTCTTAGAATCATTGTTCTTCATTAGTATTGATAAATAAAATAGCTAGTTTGTTAATTTCGATTTTTGTCATTTCAATTTATAGATCTAATTTTAATTCTTGTTAATTATCATTTCTGAGTTGTTAAATTAGATTGAAGTATTGTTAGTTAAATTAGTCAAGTTAGAATTTTGATATGATGTTTAGTTATAATAATATGGGAAATGATGGTTTGATGAATCAAGGCTAAACCTCCATTAGAGGGGTTGATGAAGCCTTGATGAAAGCTTAGTTGTATAAGTGTAGAATCATTGTAGAGTCTATTCCATTCTAGAAGGTCATGTTTCGCCATGAGAATGGGTAAACGACCTCACATGCTAGTTATAATTGGTAGAAATGCCATGTTAATTAGGGATTAGAACGAGCAATCCTTACAGGAAGAACGTAAGAATTGGATTACAACAGTCTATGCTAGGTGATTAAGTTGGATTCGAGGTGGAATCAATTCCCCTCTAATTCTTTATCTAGAATCACATTCAGTATTCAATATCATTTCGTTATTCGTAACTTGTTAATTTCATTCACCTCGTAGTATAGCATTCCCCTCGTAAACCTCTCATTAGACTTAAGACCGATTAGTTAACTATGAAATCATTCCATGCTAAAGAACTAGGAGTGGAACGAATTTGTTACTCCACTCTATTTCGATAGAATTGAGAGTAGAAACTTTGATAAATATAGACTCGTTAATAGTTTTAGTTTACTTTAAACTATCATTTTTATCATTTATCATACCCCTATGGAACAAGTATACAATTTTTCTTTTCTTTATTTTACACTTCTTTTTAGAATAGATTTTCTATTCCTGTCTTTATTTTCATTTACCTGCTTTCTGTTTTTACATTTTATGTCTTTACATAAGCATTTTTCTTTCAGTCTTCACCTTTGACGCTGAGTAGTCATTCCTCTACAAAGAAGAGATGTGAAACAAAGCAAAGGGTGATGGAGATTGAGTGAAAGTGTCTTACGGTTGTCTGTCATGGTTGTTTAGAATGTCTCGTCTTCCATAAGCATGCCATTCTATGGAATGGTTGGCAGCTGGAGCCCTTGATTTCGAAAACTTTTTCCTTTTATTGGTGATTTATAATTGTTTCAAGCTCCGTCTTTCTCTCTGGTTGGAATAGCTACAAAATAGGGCTAACTAGAGATTAGGAGAGGAAAGACTAATTATCTAGCAATAGAGCTAGTCCTCTTCACTAGATTCGCTTTCTTGCAAAACAAGGAAGTGCACAATCTAGGGCAAGCCAAACCCCACGTAGGTTCTCAATTAGAATCACTTAATTTCAAGCACCATCTATTGGGAGGATCCCTTTCGTCATAGTGATTTTTCTTAGTAGTTTTATAGTTTATATTTTTCTGTCATAGTAATTAGGAACATAAAAACCAAAAAGCGAAAAACAAAATTTTCTTTCTTTAGTCAAATTGTTGTTTTCACCACACCTATAATAGATGATTCTCGATACATCAATAGTTAAGTGATTTTTCAAAAACAAAACGGGCAATGGATTTTACACTGACAACCCTTAGAATAATGCAATCTAGGGGCGGTTTGAGATCAGCTTTGCTTACTAAGGGTTGCATATATCACCGAGCTATATATTCGCCCGGGTCAGGACATTCCATGTATTGCACAGTAAATCCCCCAACTCGCGTAACTGAAGCTCTGTCTGTCTAGATTGGGTTCGCCACAGAGCCGACACAAAATTTGCCTAAGAATATATGTGATGGTTTGTTTTCAAATGGTTTGTCAAGAATCACAGCTTTTGAGTACGAGTTTCTTAAAACACCTCTCCATAGTTTTCAAAACTAGAGGATATTAAAATGAAAGTTATATGCCCAGAGTAACCAAAATGATACCAGATTCACATATAATTTTATCTTCTTATCAAAATCTCTATATGGTTAGAGATATATTTTGATTGAGAAAACTAACAATCTTAAAAAAAAAAGTTTTTGGTTGGAAAGGTTTTGGTTTAGGTTTTGTTTGTTGGTTGAATGAGGTTTGGGATTTGTAGTTTTGCCGACAGGATTTGGGATTTGCTTATTTTGGGTTTTGTTTGATTGGATTTGGGTTTTGTTGAGTCGTTGATAAGATTTGGATATGAGAAAGAAGAAAGTTGTTTCTTCTAGTTCTATTGCCCTGCCTCTTAAAAAACGTGTTCATTGCCCTTTCCGAGATCGTCATGGATGCACTAATGAGGTAAACGGTAATGGTTTTACTATTCCCTACTTTCTCACACATTTTGATAAACAACACGTAGGTTGTCAGTTGAGTATTGATAGGGTACGGGATGAACTTAAGGATGATTGTGATTTGTATTTGTTATTGGAGAATTTTTTAAAGTTTATAGACAAATAAATGTGTGGTCGTTGTCTTGGTATCCAAGCACTTGGTATACCGTGTCGTCATCTAGATGTTATCATACCACCACCTGTTTTGATGGAGAATGGGGAATCCCCATGTTTCATTATGGGCATACCACAACCGCCTTCTAAGCTCGACACTATAGATCTTGCATCCACAACACAGAGGGGTAGTGGTGATACCCCTGATCCGTTTGTTGTTCCTTCTTCTCTTAATGAGAAATTACTAGATAATGCATTTCATATACCTTTCCGACCCATGAAAAGTATACTACGTGCTTGTCGATTGGCATTTTTTGGTGCACTGAAATCGGCTCTCTGGGATATTACAACTGATCCTAGTTCAGTTATGCCTTGGGTTTGTCTCCTCCTTTTGCCGCGTTGCACTCTGCAAGTTTTCCGACCACAAAATCATCAGGAACGTCGTTCTAGCACTAGGAAAAACTTTCAACAAAAATAGATTCTCCATGCTTTGACGACATGGAATAAGCCTGGCAGTATGTTTCATCTCTTAGAGTCTGTAATATAGCCTCCTTCAATCTAACCAACCAGGAAATCTACCTCCACTCAGAATGTGCGTCGATGCTTATAGAAAGTTGCTGATGGACATTTTGCTGCAGCGGTTAAAGTGTTATCATTATCAGGAGTTGCCTCTAATACTACAGAGACTATATGTGCATTAGAGGAGAAGAACCTGATGCGACAACCACCTATGAGACCGAATGTTCCTTTTGCTGAGCCCCCTTTAGTGGTAGAGAGAGACGCCTTATTGTCATGTATTAGGTCATTTCCAAAAGGCACTTCTTGTGGTCGTGATGGTCTTCGAGCTCAGCATTTGTTGGATGTCATGAGTGGTGCTGCAGTAGCTATATCGTCTGATTTGCTAAATGCATTGACCCCTATGGTGAATCTTTGGTTATAGGGATGATGTCCACAGCTGTTAGCGGAATTCATTGCGAGTGCTCCATTTACTCCACTTCTCAAGCCAGATAATAGTATTCGTCCTATAGTTGTGGGGATGGTTTGGCGTCGTCTGGTCTCCAAGATTGCAATGAAAGGAGTTTTCCAAGATGTGGTAGGATACTTACATGATTTTCAGTATGGGGTTGGTGTTTCTAGTGGAGCAGAAGCGATTTTGCACGCTGTCAACCGCATAGTGTATGTTAATAGTAACAATACCTCTCTTTTGATGCTGCTTGTAGATTTTCATAATGCTTTTAATATGGTTGTTGATCGGACTACCATGTTGAGAGAGGTTTATATCTATTGCCCAGCTATTGCCCCTTGGGTTGAGCACTTGTATTGTCAACCTGCGAGGTTATATATGGGGGATGGCTACATATGGTCTGCTACTGGGGTCTAACAAGGCGACCTTTTGGGCCCCCTTCTATTTGTACTGGTGTTGCATCCCCTGATTTTGCGGATCCAGTCCAGTTGTCAATTGTTACTACAGGCTTGGTATCTAGATAATGGGACTCTGATCGGAGATATAGAATAAGTGTCGACAGCTTTGGGTATGATTTAGGAAAAAGGACCTTCTTACGGGCTGGTTCTTAATGTGGCTAAAACTGAGATATTTTGGCCATCACTAGATCCACGTCGCTCCACTCCTAGTCTCTTTCCTTCAGATTTGTCCCGTCCTCAGCAGGAGTCAGGTTGCTTGGAGGTGCGGTCAGCACTGAATCATCCTTTGTCATGGGCCTTGCTCGCAAGCGTGTTGAAAAGGTTGTGACTTTGATGGACCGTTTAGCTATATTGGAAGATCCACAGTGTGAGTTAGCTCTCTTACGGGCTTGTGTTGGGCTCTCTAAGTTGGTATTTGCGATTCGTACTTCACCACCATCCCTTTTTAGAGAGGCAGCTAAGACTTTTGATCGGCATCTCCACAGTATTCTTCAGGGTATTATGGTTTTTGATGGTCCTAACTTTGGTGATTTGCAGTGGTGTTTATTAACACTCCCATTATGTCTTGGTGGGTATGGTATTTATTGTGCCACTGATGTCTCTACTTTTGCTTTTGTGGCCTCCCGTTGTCAGACTTCGGAGCTTTAGAACCACATTCTTAGGAGTTATGGGCCAGTGCCTTTGGATGAGATTCTTGACGTTACTAGCAATGCATTGAGTCTTTGTCTACCCAATTTTAACCTCAGTTCTATGGTTGTGAATGCTACCGTCCCCTCAAAACCATAAAAATTTTTGGCAAAAGCGTTCTATGGTAAGATTGTTGCTGGTTTTGATAGGGAGTTTATGTTATTTGCTCGTTAGAAAGCAGTCATTGGATACTTGCAGTCAGAATACGCAAAGGATTTTCTACTTGCTATTCCGATAGAGGGACTTAGATAACGTATGTCGCCGGTGGAGTATCGTTCTATTCTCCGGTACCGTCTCATGATTCCTTTGTACTTTGATTGTGTATGCCCTGTTTGCAAAAAAAATAGACTAGATGCTTTTGGGGACCATGCAGCACATTGTAGACATTTTCCAGGTTTCAAATACCTACATGATCATGTCAGAGATATTTTATGTGATGCATTTTGGAGGGCTGGGGTATAAGTGAAGAAGGAAGCTCCCGTGAAGTTTCTCACTGATCCGAATGAGGGAAGATCTACACTTCGGCCTGCGGATGTATTGATCTACAGTTAGTCTAAGGGGAGGCATGCGTGTGTTGATGTAACTAGAGCCTCTCCGTTGGTAGAGATTGGGAATGGAGTCTTTGAGGTAGGTGACACAGCTAATAGAGCAACGGCAGGAAAGATTGAGAAACACGAGGAGGCTTGTAGGGCTAACCTGCATTGTTTCATTTCATTCAATTTCGACACTTTAAGTTTCTTAGCACAACAGTCTGTTGAGCTCCTTAAGAGATTGCAGAAAGTTATGGACTGCAACGTAATGACAACTGGTTCTAACGAGTTTGTATTTAGGAAGATAGGATTTGCCATTCAGAAAGGACTTGCGGCGCAGCTTGTTGCACGCTTGTCCTAATTATTTGTAAAACTCGTTATCATTATCAATAAAATTTCCACTTCTTAAAAAAAAATGATGTGTCTCCAAACGAGAATTAAACAAATAAAGCAACCCAAAGTGATACTATTCTCTGTTTAATTCTATCTTTTGCCTCCACCTCTCTATTTTGTCTCGAGAATCTGAAGTTAAAATACTCAAACTTGTACAAAATTTTCAAAATTTTCCTTTCTTAAAAATATTTCCCTTCATTTAAATCTTTTCCCCTCCTCAATCTCTCTCTTTTCTAAAAAAAACCTTTCAAAAATGTCTTCTGTAGCAAACACCCTTTACCTAGCAAGACTAGATGGATAAGTTTCAATGATCGTGTGTAAGCACTTCCTAGAGAACTGCAGCTGAATATATAGAAACATATACCGAAAATCATTCCTGGTTTAGGTAAGAGTTCATACGCTCGTAAGAGACGAGCTATAAGAAAAGGGTGGTGCTTGAATTGTCAAACATCAACTTGCCCCGGTCTTCAACCTCATAGTAAAAATTCAGTTTTTAAGGTTTTCATGTGCCAACCACCTGCTCATCGAGCACAGCTGAGGAGAGTAATCCAACCATCTAGTTGGGATTGACTCAAGTTTTTAAAAACTTCTAAGTCTTGGGGATCTGACTTAAAACGACCCACCTTTTTAAAATTTCAGTCAAACTTATTCAAAACCCAAAAAAATTAATTAAAATTTTCCTTATGTTGTCTGTACATATTTCCCTATAGTTCATTTTCGTTTCTTTTCACCATCTGTTTTTCATCCACTGTTGGATGTGAGTGTACCTTATACCATTACATTGCATTTTCAATGTTAATCGTTTTGGTACTTCACGAGTCAAGATCGGACGAGTAACGAAGCGCGGATTGGCTCTTGAAGTTGGCAAGGCACTAGGGACATGATTGGAATTATCTAATTTCATTTGGACTTGGGCCAAAATTAAAAAATAACTTAAAAAGGCTCGTGCCTCACGTGTGCCATCATCTCATATATATAACTCACGTCTGCCCAACCTCATCATCTTCCTCACAAATCACAAACCCTAGCCGCCCCAACCTAGCTCGCAACCGCCCCAGTTCAACTCACGTCCGCGACCTCACCCCAAAACACCACCACTCCAAATTTTTACAGCCTCCTCCATTTTCAACCCCCATTCCAACAAGAAACCCCAATTTTATCAATTCCTACTCCAAATGGCTTGAGTTATTAAAATCATGCTAGAGCAAAATTTTGAACCCATCTTCAATTCCAATCTGTTCGAAGTGCACTTCAAGGCTGAGATTAGGAGAAGAGGATGGGAAGCTTTGGTTTTGTTGGGAGGTGCAGCTTATTCTCCCTCTCTCATTCTTTTGTTCTACAATGGTATGCTTAGAGTGGAGGATGACCGCATCACGGTTGTCAAGGATGGTCGCTCACTTGAGCTCACCAAAGACGTGGTGAGTGAAGTTCTGGGGATTCCTCTGAAAGCTTATGATCAAACGAAATAGTCCCTAGATGGCAAAACCATCGATGTGATGATGGTAGAGACACTTCTCGAGGGGGTGAAAAACCCCAAGTCTCACTGCGCATTTCAAAGTTCGCTATGAAGGAACCAGCTAGCAGTATCTCAATGGACAGCCTACAACCTACTAGGCTCAGCCAAGCCTTCTGATATAGGTAAGGCGATGCTTCATATATTATTGATTCTTCAAGAACAGAAGAATAGCTTCTGCATCATCTCCTTTATCTTTTAGCAGCTCTGCAAACCAAAGAAGTCACCGCCCCTCTACCAGTGCTGGTCACTAGGATCATGCAGCATTGGGGGTTCGATGCCACAGATGCCCCAGTAGAGGTCAGGGACACTACCACAGGTATTATCTATGCCCACTGCGTCCAGAAGTTTTAGTATCCACCTTCCACCAGAGCCGCCGAGCAAGCACTCCCGACTAAGAAAGTGGATTACTTTATTGAAAACGCCACTCGACAGTTCACTCAGCCCATGGACAGAATTCACTTCCTCCATGGAGGCCAGAGGATACTACATGTGTATCACCACCATCTCAAGGAAACTCAGGGAAACATTATAGTGGACCATCAGAGAGGAGCAGCGGTCCTTCCAGTAGAATCAACAATGTTTTCAGCACAGTGTCACTAGAACACTGTAGAGCATTAGAGACGCGCTCCCGCATAATGATAGACACGCTAGGACCTGACGTCATCAAGGAGAAGGATCTTCTAGACGTCGAGACTAGTCACGCACAGATTCTGACTAGGCATTTCCCTAATGTCCGTATAGTTGGAAATTTTTCTTTTTCTTTTCTTTCTTTCGTGTATGACGTTTAGTATATGTTTAATTATATGCTTAATATTATTTGCTTGTTTTGTTTTGTTTTCTTGTATATGAGTAGAAGGTAAAACAGATACATCATGCCAAAATTTTCTATTTTTCTTTCATGCATTTCATATTATTTTCAAAAATACAAAAACCCAAAAAGATTTCATAGTAGAATAAATATCCCTAGTATAATAAACCATGTATTTCTCGTTCTATATCAAACAACCCACGCCCCAAACTTATTTGGGGGTGGCATATTTTCATCATGAAGAACATAATACAGGTGCATCGCCGTTTTTGCTCATGTTTCTATGGTAATTTCTTTCCTTATCTCTTCATACTTTGAGGACAAAGCATAGTTCTATTTGTAGGTGGTATAGTAACAATTTGCAAAAACTAGACATTTTATATATAATAGTATATTTCTTCCTTTCTAAAAAAATTTCAAAAAAGACCAAAAATATTTTTCTGTTTAGTATTAAAAAGTCTTGTTTCCTTTTTCTATTGTGAATAAAAAGTTTAGAAGTCTCATTATAGCAATAGAGTAAGGATTCGTTCTTCGAACTTAGACCAATATATGTACAATAGTTTTTGCATCTTTTCATTAATGGCATCCATCAGCATTTATTTGTATATAGCAGTGAGTTTCCAAAGCCAAGGTTAGAACAATTAAGTTCCATATCCTGTGAGAATCTAGCCAAAAGAGCCTCATTTGAATGATTATTGAGTGATGACACAAAGGATGCCCGGATAGAAAGACCACACGTCTACTTGCTTAATCACCACACCATATCCTAAGAGAGAATTTAGACCCTTTTTGGATCGATATAGCCAAATAACATTAAAAACCTAAAAATATAGTTTTTTCTCTAATTACCACCCTTGAGTCTTCACCAATTTCTAAAAAAAACTTTTTATTCTTCACCAAAAGTTCCTAACCCGTTACAACACACAATAAAAAACTTACCTAGCTGACAAGTTGATAACTGGATGAATATTAAAAAAAAGAGAAGAGAAGACCTTGTACAAAAATATAACAGTTATTTGCTTCGAAAAGAGAAGAAAAAAAAAGAAAAAAAAAGACCCATCAAAAACCAAAGCTCCAAAAAAATCGAATCTCCCAAAAGTTTAAAATCAAAAGGAGATGATATAAAAACAAAACAAAAGCAAAGTTAGAACTCCCAAAAATTCAAAATCATATGGAGTCACAAAGCCAAAAGGCTAAAAGAATGTAGAAGCAAAGAACAAAATGAGGTTCTTCTCTGGTTACAAGTATCTTGAAGACCCAGTTTCCCAACTTATCATATTTTGTTTTTCCCTTCCTTTTTCTTTCTAAACTAACACCCTTGCCCCGTAACTCTTAATAAAAGACCTCTAACTCGATTAGGAATAGGATGGTGTGATAGTAAGTGGCAAGCGTGATCAATCGACCCCGGCTTCTTTGGACATCATTTGAGTATACGAGGAATATAAGTGCCCACTGCACTTGAGAGAACAAACCTTAACCTTGAGTGAATCTATCAGAGAGTTATGATTGCAACACACCCCTGTGAGAACCCACCTTAAGGACGCTCTCCAAAAGTCTCGGAAACGACTCTACTTTTGCATTTCATTGCTAATGTTTTGCTCATTTTTCTCTAGATGATTAAATTACTGTACATATGTTATTCTAAGTTCAAAGGAGCTTATCCTTATACCCCTGCTAATGACGTGTATGGACTTCTGAGAATAAATAAGGAAACAAGACCATTTGTACTGAATAGAATAAGTTTGTGAGTACCTTCACTGGAAAACTCTCACGAGGCTTAAAACTCGTCCACTAGGGAATTCCTAGTGGTTTGAGGCCTTGTTGCATATGGTCAATGCAATCGCACTCTGCAAAACGAGATTAGTATAACTTATAATAAATCACTCATTTGTGATCTTAGTTTTTTCTCTTATCCTTGCTTGAGGACAAGCAAGATGCTATTTGGGGGTGGTGATCAGCTCCCAAATGTACGTTTTATTACCCTTATATTACTGCATTACAGCCTTTCTTACATTTAATGAAAAGACAACTCAAAGCTTTTATTATCTTTTTTAGGTTATAGAGAATTTCATACCACTTATCATAAAAGTTGCATCTTAACACCAAAAGGAGCCTTAATTACGCTTATTATGAAGACCAGAAGCTACTATAAAAAAGTGTTAAAAAAGTTAAAGTCAACGGTCAAAGCCCTCAACTCAGAAGACCAGAGATGGAGGCCCTTATCTCAAAATATGGCATTCTCTAAAACTTACCTTGGTCAAGAAGAAAGCATAAAGTGAAGTGTGAGGTGTCTCAATTGTAATGGAGAAGGGCAAATCAGTAAAAGGTAAAAGTAGGGGTATATAATCTAAAAGTTAGGGAGAGAGAATGCACCTAGACTTAATCTAGTATCATTAGGATTTATTTTTTTTTAAGTCATTTACTTTATTGTTCTTCATTTCTTTCATTTCAATTTTGTTATTTTGCTTTATTTCAATCAATCAATCTTCTTTTATTATTGTTATTGTTCAAGCAATCAATCTCCTTTCCTTGTTTCCAAGTTATGTTTCTTTCAATCATTCAACAACTTAAACTTTGCTTTCAATGTTCTTCATAACTTAGATAAAAAGACAAGTCCTAAGATAAGAACTCTACCTTCCTTTCTTCAAACTCCCATCATTCAAGCCCAAACAATCTAGGATGAACCTCACTTCTTACAAACTTTTGAAGACTCATCACTCTACATCAGCTTTAGCGGCCTCTGAGGTCAGAATACTGAGGTCAAAATCAGGAAAATGCATATGCAGTTCAGCAGTGGCACTATCAAAAACATCACCCATAGGTGTAGTGTTACGATATCTAAGAATGTGGTTTTGGAGCTCCTCGGTCTGAATCTGTGAGGCTACAAAAGAAAATCTGATGACATTCTCTGCACAACAGATACCAAGGCCACCAAGACGAAGTGGAAATGTCGACAAACACCACTAGAGATCCCCAAAACTAGGTCCATTAGAAACAATAATTCCCTTAATAGCAGACCAAAGATCATGGTCAAACATGCTAGTTGCTTCCCTAAAATAAGCAGGTGGACAAGTACGTAGAGAAAAAATCAACTTAGGCAACCCTACACATGCTCGTAAAAGAGTCAGTTCACACTGCGAGTCTTTCAGCTACGCAAGTGTATCTAGCAGCTTAAGACTTTTCTCAACACGCTTACGAACCAGACCAGAGATAAAAGGTGTATCCATGCTGACAACTCCTCTAAGTAACCTGACCCCAAGTTGTGGCCTAGACATATGAACAGGAAAAAGATCAAGGTTAGAGCATCGTGGGTCCACTGATGGCCAAAAGATCTATGTCTAGCCCTAAAGACGGCCCTACTTCTCAGATAATGTGTAACGTTGTCGCAACCTGCTCTGTGTCACCAATCACAGTCCCATCATCTAAGTACCATGCCTGTAACTCTAAATGACAAGTAAACTGAATACGCAACACTAGTGGATGTAAAACTAGTGCAAAAAGAAGTGGACCTAATGGGTCACCCTTTTGAATTCCTATTGTGGACCAAATGTGATCTTCCCCCAGGTATAGCCTAGCTGGTTGGATGTATAGGTATTCCACCCACGGACCAATAGAAAGGCACCATAAGCGAACCTCATTCAACATAGATGCTCAATCAACAAGGTTGAAAGCATTCTGAAAATCCATAAGTAACATAGAGAAAGAGCTATTATCCGCATTGTCATGTACAAATCGATTAGCAGCAAGCAGAATTGTTTCCGCTCCTCCAGGCATACCCCCCCAAACTGAAAATCACACAAGTACTGGACAATATCACTAGCCACCCCTTTCATAGCAATTTTAGATACAAGACGATGCCAAACCATACCTACTGCTATTGGATGAATGTTGTTATCTGGCTCTAAGAGAGGCGTAAGTAGTGCACTAGCCACAAATTCAGCCAAAGCATGTGGGTACCGACCTGCTAGCCATAAGTTTGCCACAAGCGTCACAACTTCCAGAAGGTCTGTACCAATAGCAGAAGCAGCGCCACTCATAGCATCCAACAAATGCTGAGCATGAAGCCCATCTCAACCATAAGACGTCCCTTTAGGGAAAGACCTAATGCATGTTAATACCATGTCTTTCTCAACTGACAAAGGAGGCCCATCGAGAGGAATGGTTGGTCTGGAAAGTGGTGGGCACCTAGGGTGCCTCACCTCTAGCATTACCCGAGTCTCTAGGGTATTAGGGGCTACCCCTGAAGAAGACAAAGCTTTCACTACCGCTGAAAGGTGTCCATCAGAGATTTTCTACAAACACCTATACACATTATAGTTAGAGGAAGGTTGTTGTCATACAAGCAGTGTAGAGGAACCCAAAACTAACTCTAAAAGCTGAAAAATACCCCCCCCCCCCCAGTTTCGTTCCAAGTAGTCAATGCTTGGAGAATCTGCTTCTACTGAAGAAACCTCCTAGTGCCAGAGCGACGTTCATTACGACTTTGTGGTTGGAAAACTTGTAAAGTGCAACAAGGGAGCAATAATAGACGAACCCATGGAATAATGGAAGTAGGCTCAGCAGCAACATCAGAAAGAGCCACCTTCAAAACACAAGAGAAACAAAGACGACAAGGACGGGGTATACTTTTCACTGTGTGAAGTGGTATACGCAGGACATGGTCTAGCAACGCCTCATCAAGTGGCGATGCTGTAATGGGCAAGCTGGGGATAATATCATAAGATACTTGTGGTGTTAGTGATGGTAGTGTTTCAAGTAGAGCAATCATAGGACGTGGTATGCCAACAATCCAACATTCCCGACTCCCATCTTCCAACAACGTGGGAGGCTTTTCAATTCCCTCAACATGGTGACAAAACTTGGTAAATGCATGAATCCCAAAACACTTACCACATATCCATTTGTTTATCTCTTTTAAAAAAATTCTAACGATACAAAAAGATTTAAATCAGCTTTGATTGCATCTCATAACTTAGTTACATTCTGCTCGGTATTACAATGAAAAGTTTGGATATGACCGGTTACATAAGACCGTGTATAACCATTACCTCCAGTAACACCATTGGTACATCCGTCAAAACAATGGAATGGACAATGGAGAACACCTCACGGTGGCACCATAAGAAAACAGTGATGGAGTAAAGGTCCTGGAAGTATGTATCATACATAACCCAAACAAATCCAAAACAAAACCAAACAAACAAATTCAATAATACCAAGCAAATCCAAAACCAAAACAAAACCAATAAAGCAATTCCAAACTCTGTCTCTCAAACTCTTATATATATATATATGGTTTGGTTTTTAAAATAGGTGGCCTAGGTTAATTTAGTTTTATGATGTTGGTGAGGTGAAAGACCCTGTTTTTAAGTTATGGTGGAGGTTGTGTGGTGATGATTGTATTGGGCTACTGGCGGTGGGAATGCGTAGAAGGTAGTTGTAGGCTAATGGAGGCGGTGGTGGTTAGGAGATTTGGAAGGTTACCGGTGCTGGAAGTATTGGGGATAGGTGGTGGCGCGGTTAGAGGTGGTTCTCCAAGGTGGTCGAGTCTGTTTTATTTTTATTTTCTTTTGGGGGGAGATGGTGGTCGGGTGTTGTGGTGGAGAATGGGGGTGCGGGTTTTATGGTGACTGAGGCGAAAGTAAGAGATGGCGGTGGTAGGATGGGGGAATAGATTGGAGATGGTGGTGTATTGAAGATGCCTGCAAATAGTGGTGGAGAAGATGGCGGTGGTGGGATTGGGGAGAAAATTGAAGATGGTGGTGTAGTGGTGGTGCGTGGTGGAGGAGATGGTGCTGGACATGGTGACAGTGGCAGCACGAGTGATGCTTGATTAGTGGGACCAGGTTGCTTTATAGTTTTTTTTTTAACTTCATTTTATAGTTTTTGGCTATGACTTTTTAATGATATTAACAACTCATGGTAATCATTATTTGAACTATGATTTCTAACATGGCCATTACCGACATAACATACGAAGCATAAATCACATAATCTCATATACATTGTTTTATCACTTTTCTTGTGTTCTTCGAATGGTTATGCCATCAAAGGCCTTACTAAACATTTAGAACCAACATCAATCACATAACCATTAATTTGAGTCAATGACTCGGTACAATGCATACCATATTACCAATGGTAAAAAAGAAGTAAGAAACGAATATATTTTTCATGAAGTGCACATCAAAATCAAGTTTATGCATATAAAACCATACGGAAGAAGAATAGCTTAAGAGGAATGAATACCTGGGAACATTTAATTGACCATGGAGCTTGATAGAAAGATCATACTTGAAGAATTAGAGTTTCACTGTTTGGTTTTGATGGGTATGGCCAATGCTTAATCATAGAAATTGAGAGGTGTACATGAAAAATAATTGAAACATAGAATTATAGTGTCAATTGCAATGAACAATAGCGTAATTGAAAGTTAATTTAGTTAGAAATACTAAAATCACTTTAAACATTTTCTAGCAAAAAAGAATTTATTAATTTAGTTAGAAAGCGAACGGCTCACCATCATTGGGACGAAATTATGAAAATAAAATGAAAATAAGCCGAAAGGAGGGAAGGAGGTGGATACGTTCGGCTGAATTCTTTTTCTGCTGCTGGACCTGGATTCGGATTCTCAACCATCATAAAACCATTCTATGGAAGTTTTGGGGTCCCTCACCATGTGATGGAACGACCTCATGAGATCGGGTGGAAGAAGCATGACTGGTATGATGGCATCAGTTGAATATTCGACTCTGGAATTCGGGTGGTTCAAACGATCTGCTCACATCGGTTGAATTTTTCCTCCTTGAATTTCAGCCTTCGAATAATGTGGCCACATAGAATAGCAAGGTATCAGCCTGATGCCACCGCATAGTTTGGGAGCTGATATCTTGATGCCACTGCATAGTTTGGAACCGAAATTTCACAGGCGCGCCAAAATTTCATAACACTATAAAACCTAGTTAGGTTTTTGTGTGAAAAAAATCTTGAATATAAACCCAATTTGGAGCGCAATCAAATTGAGAGAAAACCCTTGCAAAGAGAAAAGCTTGTAAGGAGAGAGGAGTGATCTAGTAAGGTGGAGAAACTTGAGAGAAGTGACTGTAATCTTCCTTCCCATACTTATAAAAGTATTAGCTCTTGTGGAAGTAAGCATCATTGGACGAACCACGGTACATCTTTGTGTTATGGTATGTTTTACTTGCTTTATATTTCTATTGCTTGTTTGTAATAGTTATATCCATAGATTAGGATTGTGGTTGTTGGTTGTAGCTAGTGAAAGATTAGATTTTTTATTAAAGTAGTAGATTGTCCAAGTACAAGCTATCTTAGTGGGGATCGATTGGTATCATTTTCCCTAACAAGTGGTATCGAAGCCAGGTTGGATTAAGCCCAACAAGGTTTTTATCCAAATCTTGCCCAGAAAGTGTTTGATAAAATTCTTGAGAGGAGCTTTGAGTTGAAATAGCTTGTAGAGATGGACCATTATGTAAACACTCGCATGACTAGTATGAATAGAGCTAACTATACTATTTGGAAAGCCAAGATGTAATACTTGCTCTATTGCAAGGACTTAGCACAACTCATAGAAAATGGAGGAGTAAAACCAGACACAATAGCGGCGGCTGAGTGGAGCAAGCTTGACAAAAAAGCAATTGGGTACATTCGACAGTGGATTGATGACAGTGTCTTCCACCATGTATCCCAAGAGACTACCATTTTTGGCTTGTGGAAGAAACTCGAAGACCTCTATGAGAGGAAATCCATCGGAAACAAGGTACTGCTCATTAAGAAGTTTGCTAACACAAAGTACAAAGAAGGTTATTCAATGTCTGAGCATCTTAATGAAGTACAGAATATCATCAATCAGTTGCACTTAATGAAAATTAATATGGGTGACTAAGTTTAGGCTTTGTTCCTATTAAACTCTCTACCCATCAATTGGGAGACGTTAGCAGTTTCTCTTAACGGAGCCACTAAAGATGGAATCATTTCCATGGAGATGGCTATCGGGGCATTGTTGAATAAGGAGACAAGAAGGGTTTCATGAAGCAGCTCCGATCCTCTCACTCAGAGATCCTTGTCACAGAGAAGCGGGAGAGAGGTAAGAGTAGAAAACCATCTCATTCTAGAGGTGATGACAGAAGCAAATCTAGGGGTGAAGCTAGAACTCCTAAGGTAGAGAGACAATGTTATTATTGTGCCACCAAGGATCACTTTAGGTATGAGTGTAGAACACTGAAGAGGGATGAGAAGAATAACTGTGTAGATGAAGACATGGTAAAAAGGAACAAAAACACAGGTCGAGATACTACCGCACTAGTAGACGATGATCCAGTAGGAATTATGTTAGATTGTGGTGAGTGCTATGTTAGTACCTCATACCAGGATACAGAGTGGGTGATAGATACAGGAGTATCCTATCACGTCACACCACACATAAGATTCTTCACTACTTATAGCTATGGTGAATTTGGTGAGGTAAAGATGGGTAACAGTGGAGTATCAAAGATTATAGGCATTGGAGATGTTCATGTAGAAACCAATGTCAGCTACACCTTGACACTCAAGGATGTAAGACATGTCCCTAACATTCAGCTAAGCCTAATTTCCGCTGAAAAGTTAGATGATGATGGCTTTCAAAACTCGTTTGGTAACGAGGTATGGAATCTGAGCAAAGGTTCCATTGTAGTAGCCAAAGGGAAGAAAACTTGCTCGCTTTACAAAACATAAGCTAGTTTATGTAAAGCAGAGTTAAATGCGGCACAAGAATAAGCTTCCGCCGAACTATGGCATAAGAGATTGTGTCATATGAGAGAAAAAAGCATGGAAGTTCTTGCCAAGTAAAAGGCCTTGCCAAATATCAAAGGTATGCATTTAAATAGATGTACTCACTGTTTGGTAGGAAAGCAACACAGGGTATCTTTCCAAAGATTCCCCTTTCACAGAAAGGACAATGTCCTTGAGCATGTACATACAGATTTATGTGGTCCTATGAAAGTGAAGTCCCATGGGAGAGCATTGGACTTCTTGACTTTCATTGATGATGCGTCAAGAAAGATATGGGCATATAGTCTGAAGACCAAGGATGAAGTACTTGGCATGTTCAAGACTTTCTATAGCATGGTGAAAATAGAGACAGGGAAGCCTTTGAAGTGTATTCGCTCAGATAATGGGGGTGAGTACATTGGGCCATTTGAAGAGTATTGCAAAAGTCATGAGATTCGTAGCAGACCGTTCCCAAGACTCCGCAACACAATGGTATAGCCGAGAAGATGAACTGGACCATTGTAGAGAGGATGAGATGCATGTTGTCTCACTTTAAGTTATCGAGAAGTTACTGGGTAGAAGCAATGCACACAATCGTACATGTGATCAACTTATCGCCTTCGAAGCCTCTGAATAGTGATTATCTAGATAGAGCATGGTCAGGTAGAGATGTTGATTATGGATGCTTTAGGGTATTTGGGTGTAGGGCATTTGTTCATATTCCTAAGGATGAGAGTTCCAAACTTGATGACAAAGCCAAGCAGTGCATTTTTCTGGGTTATGGGGATAAGAAGTTTGGCTACAAACTTTATGATCCGATCAACAAGAAGGTAATCCGAAGTCGAGATGTTGTGTTCTTGGAAGCCAAACCATAGCAGACTTTGAGAATGGTGAGAAGCTAGAAGCTTTCATTGATGATCTTGTTGACTTAGAACCAGAAGTTCCTACTGTGGAACATGCATAAGGCATTGAGAATGCAGAGAACCATGGGTTTGAAGCTCATGATGATGATCCTATAGCTCATGATGGGATAGAACCTATTAATATAGAAGATGCAGATGAAGTGCATGAACCACCACCTGAGCAAGATGAAGTGCATCCTCTTCAGCCATAAGAAGATAGGGTAAGGAGGTCCGACAGAGAGAGACAAGCTTTAACCAAGTATCCACCACATACGTATGTTTTACAATCTAATGGTGGAGAACCTATGTACTATCAAGAGGCTCTTGAAGGTACAGACAAAGAGAATTGGTTGAAGGCCATACATGATGAGATGGATTCTTTGCATAAGAATCACATTTATGACTTAGTTGAGAAACCGAAAGGAAGAAAAGTTCTCAAGAATAAGTGGATCTGCAAAGTCAAGCATGAGGAGAATAATCCACATCCAAGGCACAAAGCTCGCCTTGTTGTGAAGGGATTCGGTTAAAGGAAAGGTATTAACTTTGATAAAATTTTCTCTCCTGTAGTTAAGATATATAAGTTCTATCAGGGTGGTATTGGGTCTGACCACAAGTATGAACCTAGAGGTTGAGCAACTAGATGTCAAGATAGCTTTTCTTCATGGAAACCTTGAAAAAGATGTCTATATAGACCAGCCAGAGGGTTTAAGGTCAAAGGAAAGGAGCACCTAGTATGCAAGCTGATAAAGAGTTTGTATTGGTTGTAGCAGGCACTGAGACAGTGATACATAAAGTTTGATTCCTTTATGGTGAAGCATGGCTATATAAAGTCCGTTTCCGATCATCGTGTGTTTGTTCAAAAATTTCCAAATGGAGATTTCATAGTGGTTTTGTTGTTTGTGGATGATATGTTAATAGTTGGCCAAAACATCAACAAGATATCCAAGCTAAAGAAATACTTGAGTAAGTCTTTTGAGATGAAGGATTTGGGTCAAGCAAAGCAGATACTTGGTATGTGGATCGCTCGTGATAGAAAGAGTGGGAAGTTGTGGCTTTCTCAAGAAAGCTACATTGAGAAGGTGTTGAAGATATTCAACATGGATCAAGCGAAGCTAGTCAGTTATCCGCTTGGTGGCCAGTTCCACATGACCAAAGATATGTGTCCAAAGGGTTAGCATGAGCAGAGTCAAATGGAAAAGATTCCTTATGCATCCGCAATGGGTAGCTTGATGTGTGCAATGGTGTATACAAGACCGGATATTACTTTCGCCGTTGGTGTTGTAAGCCATTTTCTGTCAAATCCAGGTAAAAAGCATTGGGAAGGTGTTAAGTGGATATTGAGATATCTCAAGGGCACTTTTAAAGCGTGTTTGTGTTTTGGTGGGAGTAAGACCTTACTTGAAGGCTACACAGATGCGGACATGGCAGATGATGTTGACTTTATAAAGTCCACCTCTGGTTATATGTTTACTTTTGCTGGGGGAGCAATTTCTTGGCAATCTAAGTTACAAAAGTGTGTTGCTCTTTCCACTACAGAAGCCGAGTATATTGCAGCCACAGAGTGTTGCAAAGAGATGTTATGAATGAAGAGGTTCTTAGATGAACTAAGGCTAAAGTAGAAATAGTTTGTAATTCTATGTGACAGTCAGAGTGCTATCCATTTGAGCAAGAATCTGAGTTTTCATTCTAGATCCAAGCACATATATGTGCTTTATCATTGGATTAGAGAAGTTCTTGAAGACAAGCATTTGTGCATTGAGAATATCCATACCGACAAGAACGGGCTGGATATAATAACCAAAGTCTTACCGAAAGGTAAGTTTGATGTTTGTTATGCTACCACCGGAATGGTAACACACTCCTCCAATTGATTTGGGAATGCATGGAGGTATCCCCCCTCATGGTTTTGGGAGGGGGAGATTGTTGGGTTTAACCATGTGATGGAACGACCTCATGAGATTGGGTGGAAGAAGCATGACCGGTCTGGTGGCATCAGTTGAATATTCGACTCTGGAATTTGGGGGGTTAAAACGATCTGCTAACGTCGGTTGAATTTTTCCTCCTGGAATTTCAGCCTTCGAACAATGTGGCCGCATAGAATGGCAAGGTATTAGCCCGATGCCACCGCGTAGTTTGGGAGCTGATATCTTGATGCCACCGCGTAGTTTGGAATCAAAATTTCATAGACACGCTGAAATTTCATAACACTATAAAACCAAGTTAGGTTTTTGTGTGAAAAAAGTCTTGAATAGAAACCCAATTTTGAGAGCAATCAAAATTGAGAGAAAACATTTGCAAAGAGAAAAGCTTGTAAGGAGAGAGAAGTGATCTAGTAAGGTGGAGAGACTTGAAAGGAGTGATTGTAATCTTCCTTCCCATACTTATAAAAGGATTAGATCTTGTGGAAGTAGGAATTATTGGCTGAACCACGGTACATCTTTGTGATGTGGTATGTTTTACTTGCTTTATATTTCTATTGCTTGTTTGTGATAGTTGTATCCATAGATTAGAATTGTGGTTGTTAGTTATAGTGAAAGATTAGATTTTGTTTTTATTACAGTAGTAGTGATAAGAGCCCAAAACTGTAGTTTTAACCCCTTAACAATAATACTTTTAGACCAATTATGCAAGTAATAAATAAGAGTTAATGCTGATTTCGTGTGTTTATGTATTTTAGTCATTGGAGTCAATTATGTGTAGAAATGTGTCACTTTTGCGAGATAAAGAAGCAAGGGTTAGTTACTAAGAAGTTATGTGATTAAAGGCCAAGATTTAAGGAGAAAAAGCCTTTTTAAATCCTGGTCAAAGCCGAAAAGTCAAAGTTAACGCAGGCAAAAACAGCGCATAAATGTCAACAAAACTTTCGAAGGTTGTATCTTTTGACTCAGACCTCGGAATTTGGCCTACCATACGTTAAAATGACCAGCTCAGAAAGAGCTTTCGAATGGTTTAAGACTTGACCTAATCAAAGGAGCAGAACTAGACGAAAAGGCTGCTGAAGTCAAATCTAGCTAAAAAGGCCTTTGTGGACTGAAGAAATTGGGTTTTAGGCTAGATTATCCAGCCTAAAACATGGCTCCAGGCCCATGCACAAAATTGGGGATCTCTCTCTCTTCTTGAAAAGAGGAAAGGAGGCAGACTCATGAAGCTAGACCTAGATTAGAAAATAAATTAGCTTAGACTCCATTAATTAGTTTTATTACCTTGTTTTTAATTTAGTTATTGAATCATTGATAATTCCTCATTAGATTAATAAAAGTAGTTAGTTATTCATAAATTTAGTTTTGGTTTATTAAATTACTTAGATCTAATTTCAATCATTTAGTTATTAATCATTTCTTAGTTTTAAATTTTTGATTAGATCAATCTAGTAAATTTATAATCTTTATATCATGTCTTGCTTAAATTCATATAGAAATGATAGTTTAATGACTCAAGGCTAAAATCTCCATTAGAAGGGTTTGAGGAAGCCTTGATGAAAACTTGATTTTTGTTAGCTTAGAAATCGTCATGATAATCTATTCAATTCTAGAAAGTAATTAGTTCACCATGAGAATGGGTTTGATTGCTTCACATGCTAGTTATTATTTGGTAGAGATTGCCATGAATAATTAGGGATTAGAAATACCAATTTGTTATGCGAAAGCATTGAAATTTGGATTACGACATTTCTTTGTTAGCTGATTAAGTCGAATCAAGGTAGAATCGAATTCCCCTAATTCATTCTCTATTATCAAGTCAGTATTTGAATTCTGTCATTTCGTTATTCGCATATTGATTGGTAGTTTCCCATCGTAGTATAATTCCATCGTTACTCTCATTAACTTTGATAGACTGATAATCGTAGTTAACTTAGAATTCTAAAGAACTAGGAGTGGAACGAATCTTTTATTCCAACTATATTACAATAGCATCGAGAGTAGAAAACTTTGATAATATTAAGTCCAAAATAGTTTTAGTTTTACTTACATTTGAGTTTAATCGCTTATTCGTAGGTAAAACTATCATTTTACTTATTATCAAATGGCGTCACTACCATCTTAGTTCTGTTTAGAATTGTTTTCATTAGTATTGTTAGTCTTCCCAAAGTCCCATTAAACCCACCCACCCTTGTTTGATTCTAACCGTGGTTGTTTGCTTGACCTGAATTTTTTTTTTGCGGATACAATACGAAAGCACCCTGCCCTTTGGTAAGCAAATTTGGAGCGCACCCCGCGCCCAAAACACTGGACATCAGCCAAGGCCGGAGCACACCCTGCGCCCTTGCAAGGCAAAATCAGAGCACACCCTGCACCCAAAACACTGGACATCATCCAAGGCCAGAACGCACCCTGCGCCCTATCTAGGCTATTTTTTAGCCGACCCGCGCCCTCTTTTGAACAGCCCGTTTTTCCCCAGTTAGTAGAAACTTCCATTTCTTTAACTTATTCAGTATTTCTAACTTGTTAAATACACTGAGCTCGCATATGCAAGACGCTATTCATAAGCGAAGCAAGGAGGCATTCAGGTACTTCTTTCTTCCACTCCTCGAATCTTCTGTCATAGGAGTTCTTATACTAGCATATCAGGATTCTTATACTAACTTATACTTTAAGATTGGACTTAGCCTTGCATGAGATTAAGATCAGGTTGAAGAAAAATGCCTAACATAATCAAACGTCAATGTCAACAAACACGCCTATCTAGTATATCACTCACTACACCTGAAATAATGGTTGAAGAAAGAGAGACTCCTTTCTCTGAATTTTACAAAGCTTTAAGTGATAGCCCAAAATCTTATATCATTATTGCAGACCCAGTGGGGGATTTCCGAATCCCCCCAAATATATTTAATTTGTTATCCGTTTTTCATGGGTTAGACCATGAAAAACCTTATCAGCATATGCGTAGGATTTAACAAGTCCTTACCACATTTCATCATCCTACGGTTGGTGCTTGATATTATGTTAATCCACGTTTTTGGTTTTATACTTAAGTCCGAGGTCCACAGTCCGAAGTCCGAAGACCAAAGTCCAAGTCCAAAGTCCGTATAGTCGTCCGTTTAGTCAAGTTACCTTACTTACGTGGGTTTGGTAGGATAGGTCGAGTAAGGGATCATCGAAACCGTAGGGCTCGGCAAGGTTTACAACTGGAATTACAACTTTTGGTGAGTAGGATTTTAGGTTTTTTAGTTGGTTTAATTAAATTAACGGTAATGTAAATAACGTAAATTACTAACGGTGATTTTGATATAAATAAACAAAGATAGAGAAACAGGGAGAGGGCCAATCTTACTCTTGCAAGAATCATTTTTCAACAGTTTATATTACCACATCACTACAGCTCTAATTCGTCTCGAGTTCATAGACAAACCCGAGACGACGTCGAGTATTGATCCCTAGCGAAATGCCCACATCTCTAAGTCGCATCGCACTAGCATAAGGAGTTGAACTAATATTTCATCTCTGGAATATCATTTCAGCTTCTGGTTCGATTCTACATCAGTTAGACAAATTGGAGAGCTGTCTAACACCATAGAGTCGCGCGCTAGACATTTTGGGTCTCTCGCGAGACTGTTCTGGAGCATTAACACTCCAAATTTGTACAGTCTCAGTCATTTTGGGACCGGATGTATAATCTACACCTAATTCCTAAGCAGTGATTCTAGAATATTAAAGAGTCAATCCGGATTCTCACACAAGCAAAGATAACCCTCCCGGGGATTAGCTCATGGTCATTGAAGGAATAATTAAACTTGCTGTATACATTAAATAAGTAAATGCAAGACAGGAATTAAACTTGAAAAGAAATGACTTTCATTAAGAAGAAATAACTTACAGTATTGAAATTGCTGGAAGAGAAAATGATGGAATGTAAAGTGCTGGAATGAAACTACAGACGATAACTTAAGCTTAACAAACTAATGAACAAATGCTAAAGCATAAAATGCTGAAGAAGGAACATTGAAGACCCCTCTCATATATATAGGCTGGAGACCCTTGTGAAGCCTTTAAATTGGTTTCGTCCTTTTGTTGAATTGAGACGTTCAAAACTTTGAATAACAAAGTTTTGTCTTTACCTGGTTTAATTTGCCTTTTGTCTTTTCCTTATTAATGTTTTGTCTTTAGCCAAATTCAATTCAAACCACCTACTTTGAATTGGTACGTGTCTTCTCCTATTGCAAGGTGGCACCAAATTGTGACCATCACTTGCCACCTGCCTATGCTGACTCGTCATGCCTTTTGGGCCCGCAGAGTGGGTCCACATGGTGTGTCCAGTGGCGGCACCGATTTTGGCATTTTTACAACTTTCTATCTTTGTGTAGAGTTTGTCGCCCTGGTCGCTCTGGCAGTTCACTAGCCAACGTTGGCATCCATATTTATAAGATGTGAGCTTCAGAAGTTTGCTGCTTCTTTATATGTGGACCCGTTCTGTACTGGTTTTGTTCCTTTGGAAACTTCGGCTCTAGTCAGACTTTGTTGGGTTGAGCAAGAAGACTTCAGATATTCCAGTATTCCCGTACTTCGATGCATGTTTTATCATTATATTCATGTTAACTGCGGAAACCTGCAAAAGTACGAAAATATAATTATTACATGATTATTAAACACATAATCGACCAAAATGCTATGTCTCTCGGGGTTTAATATTACAGTTTTAGGTGCTTATCAGTGCTGAACAAATTAAACTGAGGGTGTTTCCTTTCACCCTAGCCGATAAGGCAGCGTCTTGGTTAACTGCCCAAGCACCTAATTCTGTAGACTCATGGGCCAAACTTGTTCAACTATTTATGAAACATTTTTACCCACCGCTGAAGACAAATGAAATGCTTTCCAAGATTCATTTTTTCTGCCAGAATCCTCATGAATTCTTTTCAGAGGCTTGGAATCATTTCATTGACCTTCTTATAGATTGTCCACATTATAACCTTGCGAAAGACACGTTAGTTCGTGCCTTTTTCAAAGGGCTTTTACACCATCACAAAGAGGTCCTTGATATAATGAATGGGGGTAGTTTCCTCAGTAAAGGAGCCTCAGAGGCTTATAAATTTTTAGAAGATCAAACAAAGCATAATAATAACTGGGGGGTAGTAACGATATCCCCCGCTCTGCTAGTTCTTCTTCAACAGTTAAGGCTACCAGTATGTTTGAGGTTAAATCTGATATTGAGCTTAAAGCTCTAATTGAATCCCTCACTAAAAAGGTAGAAGCTATTTCTGTTCATCAAAAGCCTACCCCTGTCATGAATGTCAACTCTATTCCCTGTAACTTCTGTTTGAGTCCTGGGCATCCCGACTCCTATTGTCCTCTAGTCTATGAACATCCATCCGCACAGCCAGACAATGTTTGTTCCATTAATAGTGAACCTAACGCTCCTTGGAGACAAAATCCCAATTTCGGTTGGCGAAATAATCAACAAGTTACACCTCCAGGGTATAATAATCAAAATGTTAGGCCAGCACCCAATTACAACCAAGCTCCTCAGAGACAAGGACAAGGACAAGGTAATTATAATAATTATAACAATAATAATTATAATGCTAATAAAGGTATCATTCAGGTTAATAATAACTATCACAACCCACCTATTAATAATCAACGTGAGATAGTTTCAGTCACACCACTTGCGACCACTACACCTACACAACTGGATTGTCTTGACGCCTTCATATAGGTTAGCCAATAGCTTTTCCAATCCATGGCTCAATCTAACCAACAGGTTTTACAATCCATTAATCATTTAACCCAACAGTTAGCCCAAGAGAAAGCCCAACCAAAATGTGTGTTTCCAGGTCAAGCATTACCTAATCCTAAAACACCAAACATAGCCTTTGAGGTAATCGGTAATACTAGTAATGAAAATGGAAACGTAGGGGAGTAAATGCTATCACCACTCTCCGTTCTGGCAGAGTGGTTGATAACGTTGTAACTATGCCTGTGGTTACCCCACCAGTGGTCCCTACACCTGATATTCCACTAGATACCGAACTGGAAACTAAAGATCCTACCCCTGTAGAGATACCAGTTAAACCACAACCTAAGAAACAAAAAGCCAAGGTTAAACATCCTGTTGATCCTTATGCTAAATATAGAAAGAAACCACCGTTTCCCCAGAGATTAGCAATGTTAACCAAGGATATGAATTTCGATAAGATTAAGGAAGTTTTCAAAAATCTAACGATAAACCTTTCTTTTCTTGAAGCGATTAAAAAGTTACCTCACCATGCTAAGTTTCTTAAAGAGTTATGCACTACTATGTGTAAGACAAATATTCCTAAAGACGCCTTTTTAACTGAACAGTTCCCAACTCTATCTGAAAATAATGGAATCGTTAAGTACAAGGACCCTGGTCGTCCTATTATACAATGCACCTTAGGGGATAATCACACGACAACTGCTCTATTAAACCTAGGGGCGAGTGTTAACTTACTCCCTTATTATTTATATAAACAAATTGGTCTACGAGAGATGCAACCAACAAAAATGACATTGCAATTAGTGGATCGTTCTATTAAGTATCCTAAGGGTATGGTTGAAATTATGCTAGTTAAAGTTCAAAATTTTTACTACCCAGCCAACTTCATTATCCTCGACATAGAAGTCACTAACGACTCTGTTCCTATCATTTTAGGGCGTCCCTTCTTGGCTAACGCCCATAAACTCATAAAGCTGGTTCGATGGTTCGATGTCCTTATCCTTTGGCCATCTTTCTGTTGAGGTAAATGTTTTTAAAATGATTCAACAGTACCCATATACGATTGTCAATGGAGAGGTTAGCATGATCGAGAGCTTAGCTCAAGATTATTTCGACAACACGTTTCCTGATAATCAGATGCCCAAATTTCTTTCCTTCAGAAGTTCCGACTCTGCGGCTTTCGTCCCTACACTAGTTGATACCCATCTTATGGACGAGGACAAAAATCACAATTTCGACTCCTCTGATGAGATTGATGACTTTCTCAGAGATGTAGGGGTATACCATAATCATGTGGATGCGACCATACTAGATGAGGAATTCGACGAGTATCTTAGAGCCTGTGACGATCCACCTTCTCAAGAACTACCTAGCGCACCACCCACCTTGATTCCCCACCTTCCACCTTTTCAAAAGGCTCTTGAGTTTGCACTTGACCCTCTTGTGTCTCCTGTGCTTCATGATTTTTTAAACTCTCCCAGTAAGAAACTACTACCTAAAGTGCCACCCGATATTTTCATTTTCAGTTTTGTGATTATACCAAACCACTCCACCAATGAATTGTGTGATAAACTCACCCTCTCATTTCTTCCATTTCTTACTTCTACAATTCATCCATATCTACCATATCTTCCACAACCATCCATCTTCGCACAATAATTCACTTGGCCACCCTTTCATTGGAAAATCAAGAAGACTTTACATGCTAGGTTAGATTCTAGATTCATCAGTATTCTCTCTCATTCCGTTATGTCACGTCATGGGAAATCATGGTGCTTGATTGTGTTTGGGTGTGTTTCCTGTGATCATTATTTATGGAACAATCCACAACTATTTTGGTTATTGATATATGGTAAATTGCATGTTCATTATATACATATGTGTTAGATAAAGTCCTGAGTATTTGACTATAAAAGACTCATTTTATTCATCGGTGTACTCCATTCCAATCTATGTTATGGGAGTGCACCATTAAGATAACCGGGCCCTCCCTATGGAATGTGTGGCTGTAAGTACCAAATCATAAGTCCACGTTTAACGTAATTCACGCTTTCCACTCTTACATGTTTTCTCGGGTTTTTAAGTCATGTTTCTCTATAGAGTGATTTACGTTTTTATTGTTTTATTGTTTTCCTTTATATTAAACCTAATTCATAAATTTTTTTTAAAAAAAAAAAAAAAAAAAAAAAGTTTAAAACCATAAAATTAGTAATCTAGCAAGTCTTGGGAATCTGACTTTAAAAGACCCACTTTTTAAAACAAATTTTCTAAACCTTGTTTTCAAAAATTTGTTTGGGGATGGGGTGTTTGGTTTTTCCATTCTTGATCACTCAACTTCCTATTCTTATCCCTTCCTCATCTCGAAGCTATAGTTCTTGTTGTATTGTTGTTTTGATGTTGTTTTGAATTGTTTTTAGTAGATTTGAATATTGAGTTGTTAAATTTAGTAGTTAAATTTGAATTCTGCAGTTAATTGTTACTTGAATTTCTATTTTAATTCAATTTGGTTCTTTTCTAAGAATGAGATGATTTTTGAATGAATCCCACCTTCCCGAATTGTTTGGGGGTGGTATTATTGTTTTTTTTTTTTTGCATTGTTTTTACCTTGTCCACCATTTTAGAAGTTGAATCTTGCAAATCATGGAAATATGAGTTGGTTGAGAAGGTGCCGATATTGGCATGGCTAAGATTACATATTGTGGTAGGATGAAATTTCAATGAGTTAGGAAGTTGTTGTTCTAAATTCAATCTAAAAGATATTAGGTTTGTTTTAGAATAATGAATCTGTATTGTTTCCGTTTTAGGTTTTGGAAATATTTTGTTTCCGGCAATTGCCTTAAATTTTTTTGGCAACTTGTTAATTCGTTTTAGAAACTAAAACCCTATATATACTTCTTTCATTCTACACCCACAAGCCCCACATCTCACTTGCATCTCTCACCTTGAACCTCCAATTTTTTTTCCTTTTATTTTTCACTTCATCCTGCTCAGAGTACACAAAGCGCGACCCGCGCCCTACAAAGACCATTCCAGAGCGCACAATGTGCTGAAAACACTGTAACTCGAGCAAGCCCGGAGCGCGACCTGTGCCCTACCAAGGCAAATTCAGAGCGCACCCCGCGCCCTGACCTTTGCAGCCCGTTTTTCTGATTTTTTGTGAGATTTTCCAGGATTGTTTGCAGCTCTTCTAGAGAGTATTTATTGTGATGGCATCTCCTCATATCATCCCGGAGCAGTCTTTTGAATATTTGTTCCAAAGTGACACCTATGGTGCGTGGTTTCGCGAGGCGATCATACAAGCAGGTTGGGAACCGCTAATGGATGCGAAGGAACCTCACTTCTTTATAGAAGAGGAGGATAACGCTTAAACGCTGGAGACAAGGTAAGTTTTTAGTTTCAGTTAGTGTCTACTTATATCCCAAACAATTTATTCTTGTTATCCCCATAACGGGTGGAACTCATATAGAGTTGCGTCTATTTTCCTTTATCTATATTAGTATGTTTTAACTTTGTTTTGCAGATGCTCTAAATTTTCACGTGTTTCAATGGTAACTCTTATCCTCTTTAATTCTTTACTTTGATGACAAAGCATGTTTTTGTTTGGGGGTGGCATAGAAACACGCGTAAATTAAGGCACCTGTTAGGATATATGTATGTACAATATGCACTTGTTTTCTAGTAAAAAAATTCAAAAATATAAATAAAAAGTTATGATATACACTTAGGAATATTGGTATTGTTTTGTTTCTCTATGCTCTTAATAATTTAGAAGTCTCACGTTAGCTTTTGTATTAGAATAGTTTTTAGAAACTTAGGTTAATATGTAGATAATAATCTTTGCATCTTTCTATAAACATATTGCATGAGTATCTATGATTGTTTGGCAGTAAGTTTCTGAAATCTATGCTAGAATACTTATTCTACAAATCCTGTGAGAATATAACCTAAAGCCTTATATGAGTGAAATATTTGAGAAATAACACAAGGGATAAGTAAATTCCGAATAAAGACATCACACATCCACTTGCTTGATCACTATGTCATATCCTAAGCGATAATTTAGGCCCATTTTGGATCGATATAGCCAGAAATTCAAACCTATGAATTATTTTCTGCTAGTCGCCCCTCTGAGCCTTTCTTTAGCTTTTCATAAACCACAATTCCTTTACCCTTTTACAAAAACAAAACAAAATAAATAAATAAAAAATCAGCCTACCTATTTTAGAATGAGTCTGAGAATAGGATGAGTGAAGAAAAGAGAAGAGAAAAACATGTGTAAACAAAAATTAATTAGTTGCTTCAGAAAAGAAAAAAGAAAAGAAGTTTCCATCCAAAGAAAATAAAATAAAAGAAAATAAAAGAAAAATGAAAATAGAAATAAAATGAAAACTCTAAAAATAGAATTAAATGAGTCAAAAAGCCAAAATAAAAAAACTAAAGATGGAAACAAAGTGTAGAAGCAAAAAAACAAGGTTTTCCCTAGTTACGTAACATGAAGGCAATATTAGCTCAGACTTGTCCTTTTTGAATATCCCTTTCCTTCCTTCTCAAACCATCTCCTAATCCCCGCAACACCTAAATAAGACCTCTAGCTCAATTAGGAATAGGTTAGTGTGATAGTAAGTGGCAGATGTGTTTGATCGACTTCAGCTTCCTTGTGTGTCATTGAGATTGTAAGGTAAAGTGTGCCCACTGCACACTAGAATAGTGAAACTTGAGCGGAAAAATTAGAGTGTTTTTGTCTTGACATTTATGTGAGGACCTACTTAAGGACGTTATTCCAAAGTTTCAGAAACGGACCTGCTAGTGCATTTCATTGTATTACTCATTGTGTATATATTTATTCGCAGATGATTGATTATTATGCATATATTAGCTTAGGTTTTGACTTGATTATTCTGTATTCATTGCTAGTGAGATGTATAGATAATTGAGACATAAATAAGAAAACAATAGTTCTATTTCTTAGTCATTGTAGTATAGATTAAGTTTGTGAATACCTTCACTGGAAAACTCTCACGAGGCTATAACTCGTCCACTAGGAAATTCCTAGTGGTTTAAGGCCTTGTTGCATATGGTCAATGCAATCTCACTCGGCAAAACGAGAGTAGTTAGAACTCCATTTTTGGTCACTTATTCTAATGTCTCATATTTACTTGAGGACAAGCAAAATGCTGTTTGGGGGTGGTTTGATAAGAGCCCAAAACTGTAGTTTTAACCCCTTAACAATAATACTTTTAGACCAATTATACGAGTAATAAATAAGAGCTAATGCTGATTACGTGATTTTATGTACTTCAGGCATTGGAGTCAATTATGTGCAGAAATGTGTCACTTTTGTGAGATAAAGGAGCAAGGGCTGGTTACTAAGAAGTTCTGTGATTAAAGGCCAAGATTCAAGGAGAAAAGGCCTTTTTAAAGCCCTGTCAAAGCCGAAAAGTCAAAGTCAACGCTCGCAGAAACAGCGCATAAAAGTTAACAGAACTTCTGCAGGCTGTATCTTTGGACTCAGACCTCGGAATTGGGCCTACCATACGTTAAAACGATCGGCTCAGAAAAAGCTTTCCAATGGTCTTAGCCTTGACCCAATCAAAGGAGTATAAGTGGACAAAAAAGCTATTGAAGTCAAATCCAACTGAAAAGACCTCTGTGGACTGAAGAAATTAGGTTTTGGGCTCAATTTTCCAGCCCAAAACATGGCTCCAGGCCTATGCACGAAATTGGGGATCTCTCTCTCTCTTCTTAAAAAGAGGAAAGGAGGCAGACTCATGAAGCTAGACCTAGATTAGAAAATAAATTAGCTTAGACTCCATTAATTAGTTTTATTACCTTGTTTTTAATTTAGTTATTGAATCATTGATAATTCTTCATTAGATTAATAAAAGTAGTTAGTTATTCATAAATTTAGTTTTGGTTTATTAAATTACTTAGATCTAATTTCAATCATTTAGTTATTAATCATTTCTTAGTTGTTAATTTAGTTTTAAATTCTTGATTAGATCAATATAGTAAATTTATAATCTTTATATCATTTCTTGCTTAAATTCATATAGAAATGATAGTTTAATTACTCAAGGCTAAAACCTCCATTAGAGGGGTTTGAGGAAGCCTTGATGAAAACTTGATTTTCGTTAGCTTAGAAATCGTCATGATAATCTATTCAATTCTAGAAAGTAATTAGTTCACCATGAGAATGGGTTTGATTGCTTCACATGCTAGTTATTATTTGGTAGAGATTGTCATGAATAATTAGGGATTAGAAATACCAGTTTGTTATGCGAAAGCATTGAAATTTGGATTACGACATTTTTTTGTTAGTTGATTAAGTCTAATCAAGGTGGAATCGAATTCCCCTAATTCATTCTCTATTGTTAAGTTAGTATTTGAATTCCGTCATTTCGTTATTTGCATATTGATTAGTAGTTTTCCATCGTAGTATAATTCCATCGTTACTCTCATTAACTTTGATAGACTGATAATCGTAGTTAACTTAGAATTCTAAAGAACTAGGAGTGGAACGAATCTTCTATTCCAACTATATTGCAATAGCATCGACAGTAGAAAACTTTGATAATATTAAGTCCAAAATAGTTTTAGTTTTACTTACATTTGAGTTTAATCGTTTATTCGTAGGTAAAACTATCATTTTACTTATTATCAAGTAGATTGTCTAAGTACAAGCGATCTTAGTGGGGATCGATTGGTATCGTTTTCCCCAACATGGAAGTATTTCAACTGGACATGACTCATTCGAATCTTCACGATAGAACAACTAAAAAGACATATGCGTGAACAATTGATGAAGCAACCTTAAATGCAATTTGTTCTTTTGATGGTGGGGGTTTTTTTTTTCAATTCTTTGATGGGGCCTTGAGAGAGAGAGAGAGAGGCGTATAGAATTTTCTATTAGGTGCGAATTGATGATTGTGCCCCTGTGATGGACACCAAACATGACACCAAATCACTATTCCTCGTACCCCAGATTTTTCTAATATAGTAAGATATAGTAAGATGTATGTATATTTCATTTGGTTTACTCATCACCTACATGCTAATTCGGCATACTGGCCGTAAGATCACTATGACAACTGTAAATGTCTAAATTTATCCTAAAAGACTATTAGGACATTACACCAAATTAAGACTTTGCTCTTAAGTTAGGATGAGGAAAGAGGATTGTTTTGGTTGTTATTAATGGTTGCTCTTTATGAGGATGAAGATGCCTACGTATCTAGTCTGCGTATTAGATCGAAGTGGTAGTGAAGTTTGAGTTAATAACTCTGATTGGGATCAATAATCAGGCTGGAATCAAGCCACATGTAGTTCTTGAGGGTGGCTTTTATAGGCATTGAAAGTGTACATCGAATGCGACATGTGTACTGATGAGTATAGATGTGCGGCCGAGATGAGTGGCATGCTTCCACAAGAGGCACGTGGGTAGTAGTCGTAGGTGTTTATGCTTGTCTGAGCTGGCATAGGGTATAATGATGGTGAGTACTCCGTAATAATGGTGAATGATTGTAATAATGGTTCATGTATTACAGTGGGAAGGAGGCTTAAGGATAATGGTAGTAATGATAATAGTGGCAGGCGATCATGTCACGAGGTGGAGCCGAGTGACGAGTCGCTAATGTTGATATGTTTGCGAGTATTTAAGTATGGCAAGTGTCCGGAGTCGGCTTTAAGTGTAACGAGTATCTGTATGTCTGAGGTCGAACTATGATGAAGGAGTCGTTGTATGTGAGCTTTGTGCACATCACGTATCTAGTGGGATGTCCCTTACAACAACTAAATATTTGAGTAAACATGTATCTCTTAAATATTATATGGAGAAGCAATAGTACATAGTGAAAATACAATATAATTCAAAACTTAGTGGTTCATCAAAATAAAAAAGGCATGTACATCTTTATCAGTAAAAACAAAGGTTTGTACACGTAATATAAATAAATGAATGGTACATAAGGGCATCTCCAATGGGGTGTAAAATTACACCTCCATGTAGGTGCCATTAGAATTTTACAACTCTAATTGCATACGATTGTATAGCCTATAAATATCCACACTCTATACTCCCCAATGGAGAAGTGTAAAAAAATTTGGATTTTAAATTAGAACTAGAAAGGGATGTGACTTAAAGTGATGTCCGAAATTTGTTTTGTTCGGACGTTGGTTATTAAAGTGTCGCCCGAGCTATTTATCAACTGATATCGAGATGCGGAATTCCCCACCTCATCTATCAACTAATAGTCTATTACCTACAGTATACCACTCCATTGGAAAAAGTTTTTTGACACTTTTGAGTGTAAATTTTACACTGTATACTCTATACGGCTTACACCCCCATTGGAAGTGCCCTAAGATAGCTAAACGGGACAAGGGATTGTTGATCCAAGTGAAGCGTGGAGTAGCATACTCATGAATTTTTACACCTACTTGGTTATTGACCGGCCGGAACTGATCAATAATTCAACATAATAGCAAACCTGAAACAGACATTATAAAAAACTATAGTAAAAAAAAGGATATGAAAATGAATGATGGACGATCGTGTTTAACTGTCGATCGTCGGTCCTTTCCATTTCATTTAAAGCAGGAGGACGAAAAAACAGAAAATGGTCCCGGGAAAAATGAAGAAGGCAAATTAATTCCCATGGAGACATATCAACGTGAGAGATTGACTGATGCAAAGGAAATAAATCTAGGAGTCCACATGGAAAGCTGAGCACCGCTGGTTGGATTAAAGACCGCTGAGACCACGTGGTCATCTATCTGTCCGTCCCTCCAACCTACCCGCTCGTTATAAAACCAACCCACAAGTGATTCATCTGTTCATTACCTTCAGAGTAACCGAGTTAATTTGCTCGAGTTGACTCGGTTGTCTTTGAAGCAAAACAACAAGAGAGTTAGAGAGAATGACCATGGTGACTGTAGAGGAAATTCGTAAGCTTCAGCGTGCCGATGGTCCAGCCACGGTGCTCGCCATTGGCACCGCAACCCCTTCCAACTGTGTGTACCAGGCTGATTACCCTGACTACTACTTTCGTATCACCAAGAGTGATCACATGACCGACCTGAAGGAGAAGTTCAAGCGCATGTGTAAGCACTTCACACATATATATACCATGCTATTCCCTACGTACTTTACACACTTTATTTGTTGCTTCATCAAACTATATAAATGTACGATTTCTTGTTCATATACTCATAATATAAGTTTGATTAATTATTATACAGTTTTACACACGTACACTATTTGTTGATGCATACTTATATTTTTTTAATAAAAACTCATTTTCAGAATTACGTTCTACTTTGTCAGGTATTTGGTTGAATTGGTGGTTTCTCTATGGTAATTGGTATGCGAAATGCATTTGTTACTATTTGTTTATAAAAGGGTTCACCTCAAACGTACCATGAGGCAGTGGCATTCTTTAGTTAGTTTTTTTTTTTTTTTTTTATCAGTAAAAAATGTTATATTATATATAAGATAAAATAGGGTTGTGTTACAATTTGATATTGGCCTTCAGTGAAAGATAGTGTGAGTGAGAGTCTCAGAGATTATACACCACTACAAAAAAACAGATTACTACTGGTTGTCGGTGATCCTTGTCCTATTAAAAACCAAGTCCGAAAAGTGGTGATCTGGATGAGTTGCAAATGTATTTTCTTTCATGCAAAGTCATGCCAAAGACTTCCCTTGATCCTTAGTTGACAGGAGAAACTATATAGAGTTCGCAACGATCGATCTTGAAACACACCCGACCTGCATGATGAAGAGACTTTAATTTTGGGATAGATGTATTAATTTCTAGGTCTAATTAGTGGAATAAATGTGTTGTATATATCTTCTAGATCATTGGATTTTGCACGTGCAATGTTTTCTTCAATTCACCTAATTTTCGTCTAAAGAATATATTGCGAAGCGCAGTAGTACACACAGATTCCGGAGATTTGCATTAAAGCTGTTCCAGTGGGATGACTTTGCTCATTCTTGTGATAAGAGATAAAATCTTTAATTTGCATGTCATACGAATGCACAATTGTGGACCTTTTCATTGTCATGGTATTTTGAGAAAACCATATATAGTACCCTGTACCCATTCCCCTAAACTTATCATTGCAGATCGAGATCAACGAGTGACGAAAGAAAACATGGGCAGTAACCCTTTTATCATTTGGTCGATCCTATGAACTTTTTTTTTTTTTCGTGATATTTCAAGATGTAAAAGGGAGTGGAGACAACTTTTTTTTTTTTGGTCAAGAGTCGATCCTAGCTTACACTCATGTACGTTCACGAGAAATAGATGCCCAAAACTTTTTAGATGACGTGACCTTTGTATTAAATGAAACAGACATGTGACCATTTGTCCCTGAACTCCTGTTAGTAAATTTGGCATCAATTTCTTTGTTTTTGAGTTGTCTTTTTATAAGTTTGCATGTTTTATTTTATTTGCATTTTTAGGTAAGGCCACAGTTTACTCGATCTACTTTTACTTGATTTTTAACGAAGTGTGGTATGTTGTTTCAGGTGATAAATCTACAATTAGAAAACGTCACATGCACCTTTCAGAAGAAATCCTGAAAGAGAATCCAAACATGTGTGCTTACATGGCACCATCTCTTGATGCACGTCAAGATATAGTGGTCCATGAAGTACCAAGACTCGGTAAAGAAGCTGCCTCAAAGGCCATCAAAGAATGGGGCCAACCCAAATCAAAGATCACCCACCTTGTGTTCTGTACTACCTCAGGCGTAGATATGCCAGGCGCAGACTATCAACTTACAAAACTCCTGGGCCTTCGTTCATCCGTTAAACGATTAATGATGTATCAACAGGGCTGTTTCGCTGGGGGAACGGTTATACGCCTTGCCAAGGACCTTGCTGAAAACAATAGGGGCGCACGCGTTCTAGTTGTGTGCTCCGAAATCACGGCCGTTACTTTCCGTGGGCCGACCGATACGCACTTGGATTCTCTTGTGGGTCAAGCCCTTTTTGGTGATGGAGCGGGTGCTATGATCATAGGTGCGGATCCAGACATGTCGATTGAACGGCCATTATTCGAACTTGTTTCTGCGGCCCAGACTATTCTACCGGACTCAGAAGGGGCTATTGATGGGCATTTGCGTGAAGTGGGCCTGACTTTCCACTTGTTGAAAGATGTACCCGGTTTGATCTCAAAGAACATCGAAAAGAGTTTGGTTGAAGCGTTCACGCCACTTGGCATCAGTGACTGGAACTCACTGTTTTGGATTGCTCACCCCGGCGGTCCAGCGATTCTTGACCAGGTTGAATTGAAACTCGGTTTGAAGGAAGAGAAACTCAGGGCAACTCGACATATATTGAGCGAGTATGGAAACATGTCAAGTGCATGTGTGTTGTTTATTCTGGACGAGATGAGGAAGAAGTCAGTCGAGGAAGGGAAGGCGACAACGGGAGATGGGCTAGAGTGGGGTGTGTTATTTGGGTTCGGTCCCGGTCTTACCGTGGAAACTGTTGTGTTGCATAGTCTCCCTGCTACTGAAACTCATTGAGTCACTAAGGAACTCTTGTGTCTATGAATCGTCCTGTGCCTTCAAAAGTACGTGTAGTTTGTTACAGCCAGTAGTTGTCACTCATTCAATGTGGCACCTTGTCCTCCGTGCCAATGCAAGACTATTATTGAGTATTGAATAATTGTGTGGTTTCACCTATTTTGTTTGATTTTAACATGTAATTCAGAGTTGTCCAGGGATCGTCAGAATAAATTGGTTGACTCTGTACCAATGAGAATCTAGACTACGAGCATGTAGTATGTAATGATTAGAATATACATGTAATAAAGTAAATGTGCAATTTGTGGTGGAAAATATATATATAGTTCATTCTAGCATTTTTATTTCCAAACCAATATACATACTCTTAAGAACAACGAACTTAAGTGAGCTATTGGAATTTTATCAAAAATCCCCTTGAAATTCAAGAGGGTGGGATTGAATTCCTTCCTAATTTTCAGATACTACAAAACTTTATACTTTCAAATTTGTTGTGGTCGGCTTGATGTAAGCTAAAAAATGGAGCCATGTAACTATTGTGCTGTTTTTGTGGAGCAGCTCTAATCATCTATAAAAATTTAGCTTATCAAAAAGCTTGCTGTAGTAAGTGTTGGAATCTCCAAGAGTATTTCAAAATACTTGTGTGTGTGTGCTAAGTGGAGGAGATGAACTATGTGTGTTCTCTCCACTTTAGTGCATTGTGTTTAGTCCCACATTGGTGAATCACCACTAGCAAGTGTGGTATATGAGGAATTCCTCTACTACAAGAGAGTGCCCTTAAGGTAGAAATGTCTAGTGGGTAGTGGCTTACCAAAAGCCTAAACTGTTTTTTTTTTTTGTTAACCGACCATGCCCTTGTGCGAGTTGGACTATGGATTGTTGTGACCGACCTACACCTATAAATACAGGGGTTGTGCGTCCATACCTGATACAATTCATAAGAAACCCATCTCAGAGAAACAGAAACCATTACCTGCCATATTCTTCTTCTCTTCTTCCTGTCAGCCGCCAGAGAGAGTTATATTGCTGTTCTAGAGGGTAGTTTGTTCTAGTGCAAAGTCAGGCTGCTGTTAACCATTGAATCCTGTGAGGAAGACGCCACTATTGCCTTTCTGCACCATTGGAAGGGGCGAAATCTTTCCTTAAGGACAGCCTAATCCGCGCCTTGGTTATTACCTGTTATTTTGTCCTTGTCTTCTATTGTTTTCTTTTATCTGCATACAACAATCTTAAGGAAAGAACAAGATGTCTACACCTGTTGACACCATGCCAATCAAAGAAACCAATTCTGGAGTCATGGAAGTTACTTCGACTATGAGAGATGTTGCACCTCTACTGAATGCTCGCAACTTACCCAATGTGTCAAAGATTGAATCCTTCAACGGTTCACATTTCAAGCGATGGAGAGAAAGGGTATTCACAGCCCTAGATGTACTCAACTATGCAAAGTATCTCACTAATACAGCACCCGTGGAGGGTTCTAATGATTTTGAAAGAAATCAAGCTGCTTGGCTCAATGGGAATAAGGTATGTCGTCATGCTATTTTGAGTACCTTGTCCAATGAAATTTTTGATATTTATTGTTCAAATAAGAATGCACATGATATATGGGAGAGTTTGAACAAAAAATACATAATAGAGGATCTTTGGTACTTTCGAAATATGCTATTAGGGAATTTTCTAAAGTTCCATATGAGAGAGGATAGAGATGTAACGCCTCAAATCCATGATTTGCATGTGCCGATTAATGATTTGAAAACCGAGGGTATTAATTTACCCAAACCTTTGTTCTTTGGAAGTTTGATTGAGAAACTCCCCGAAGTCTTGGAAACACTATAAAAATAGTATGAAGCATAAGCGAAAAGCAGATGACTTGAGGATGTGATCATTCACATTCACATAGAGGAAAAGAACAAGACTTCGGGATGAGGTGTTGTCTAAGGAATTCCATTCTAAAGCCAATATCATTAAAGGTAATCCCAAAAATCTAACAAAACCTCTAAAAAGCAGAAGTACAACAAAAATAAGAATTTCAAGGTTAGAGGCACTTCTTTTTAAAAGAGTGGTATTGGCAATGGAAATTGTTATGTTTGTGGTAAACCCGGACATAGGGCTTTTTTCGGTCACGGGGCAGAAAGAGACACCGATGATCCTCCCAATGCTAATATAGTTGAGGAAGATGATATTATTGCTGCTGTGGTGTCACAAGTGTTCATGGCCACTAGGAAGAAGAACTGGGTACTAGATTCTGGTGCCACCCGCCACGTCTGTGGTGATGTTGAAGCCTTCTCAGACTACATACTAGTGAAAAATGAAAAGGTCTATATGGGTGACTCTAGGTCTGTTCCTGTTGAGGGAACAGGCAAGATTCTTTTGAAGTTAACTTTAGGGAAAACCCTTTCACTTAGTAATGTTCTTCATATTCCTGAGATTAAATCGAATCGATTTCGTGGTCCCATCGGGAAAAGTCGGCCAAGGTGACTTTTGAGAGTGACAAGTTAAGTTCGACAAAGAATGAGGGTTTTGTTGGTAAAGGTTATTGTAATAACAGAAAGGTCTTTTCATGTTGAATGTACTTGACAACATTATTATTAATAAGAATGAATCCATACCTTACTTGCTTGACTCTTTTTAATATATGGCATAGTAGACTAGGACATATGAATGTTCAAGATATATGAAAATAATGAAAGCATGTGGTTTATTGTGATATTTCGGATTTTTCTAATGATAAATGTGAGATATGTCTTTGAAACTAAAGCCACAAAGAAACCCCCCGATAACTGTTTCTAGAGATAAAAACCGGATTACTAACTCTTATTCATACGGTTTGGGTGAATTCGTAGTACCATGTCTAGAGGGGGGAAGTTTTATTATATTACATTCATAGATGACTTCTCTAGGTACACCATGGTATATTTACTTAGAAACAAGCATGAGGCAGGGTGAGATGTTTCTCAAGTACAAAGTCAAGTTGAAAACCAAACTTAATCAGTAAGATTAAAAGACTTTGGTCCGATAGGGGTGGAGAATATAAGTCTAACCCCTTCCGGGACTTTTGACAAGAATGACATTATTCATGAGACTACTCCACCATACTCTCCCCGAAGTCTAATGGAGTAGCCGAACGGAAAAATAGAACACTAAAAAAGATGATGAATGATATGCTTGTAAGTTCTGGAGCTTCCCTGAACTTGTGGGGGAAGCAATCCTATCTGCTTGCCATATACAGAATAGGATACCCAACAAGAAAACAGGAAATAAGACACCATATGAGTTATGGAAAGGTCATGTACCTAAACTGACATACTTCAAAATGTGGGGGTGTCTTGCAAAGGTTCTTGTGAACGAACCTAAAAAGAGAAAATTGGGACCTAGAACTGTTGATTGTATGTTCATTGGTTATGCTCATAATAGTGCTGCATATAGATTTTTAGTAGTAAAATCTGATAATAACCTTGTCGATGCTAACACTATTATAGAGAGTAAAAGGTCGATTTCTTTGAGAATTTGTTTCCTTTGAAAATTGGCATTGAGAGGTTGGTTGCTCCTAGTGAACAACAATCAATGATCCCGAAATTTCTGAACAAGAAATTCGGAAGAGTAAAAGAGACAGAAAATCCACCAATTTTGGTGATGACTTTTACACGTTTCTTCTTGATGACGATGCTGTGACGTATAATGAGGCAATTAGTTCTCGAGATGCACCTTTCTGGAATGATGCTATACACTCAGAACTAGATTCGATTATAGCTAATCACACATGGGAGATAGTTGATCTACCTCCTGGGGCGAAACCTATACATTACAAGTGGATCTTCAAAAAGAAATTGAAACTAGATGGTTCCATTGAGAAATGCAAGGCTAGACTTGTAGTCAAGGGATTCTCCCGAAAAAGGCATTGACTATTTTGATACTTATGCTCCCGTGAAACTAGGATTTCTTCTATAAGAGTTCTAATGGCTCTAGTCGCTATTCATAATTTATTTATTCATCAAATGGATGTAAAACCGCATTTTTGAATGGTGATCTTGATGAAGAAATATATATGATGCGACTTCGAGGGTACGATAGTACCGGGGAATGAGCATAAGGTATGCAAGTTAGTTAAGTCTTTATATGGGTTGAAACAAGCGCCAAAACAATGGCATGAAAAGTTTGACAGTGTCATGATGTCTAATAGATATCACATAAATGATGCTGATAAATGTATTTACTTTAAATCTTTTGATGTGAATACATATGTGATTATCTGTCTATATGTGGATGACATGTTAATCATGAGTCCTAGCCTTGATGTTGTGAGAGAACACCAAGATGTTTTTATCCTCCCAATTTGAAATGAAGGATTTGGGAGAAGCTGATGTGATTCTTGGAATCAAAATCATCAGAAACAGTGATGGTTATACGCTTTCACAAGAGCATTATGTTGAGAAGTTTTTGAATAAGTTTAACTTTTATGATAGTAAGCCTGTGTCGACACCTTATGAGGCAAATAGTGAACTTCAGGAAAATGCTCAACATGGTGTCCTTCAGTCTAGATATGCCCAAATTATTGGTAGTCTCATGTACTTGATAAATTGCACTAGACCTGACATTGCTTATGCAGTTAGCAGGTTAAGCAGATACACTCATTGTCCTAGCCAGGAACATTAGAGTGCGTTAAAGAGACTAGCCAAGTACTTGGGAGGAACAATGAATTACGGCATACAGTTTAGACAAACTCCACCTGTGATAGAGGGTTATTGTGATGCAAACTGGATATCTGATTCTCATGATATCAAGTCCACTAGTGGTTATATTTTCACTCTAGGTGGAGGTGCAGTCTCTTGGAAATCTTCTAAGCGGACCTTGATATAGCTCGTTCAACCATGGAGTCCGAGCTTATTGCTTTAGATAAAGCAAGTCTTTGGTCCGAAGTGGCTTAGAAATCTCTTGGCGGATCTTCCTATTGGTACAAAACCGCCTCCCCTATACCTATACATCATTGGATCGCCGTTGTCAATAGCAAAGATAGCAAAAGAGCAAATTGTATAATGGGAAAAGCAAGCATATTCGCCCGAGACTACGGTCTATAAAGCAAAATTCTTTGGAATCTGGAGTTGTGGCTCTAGATTATGTGAGGTCAGAGTTAAATTTGGCCGATCCTCTGACAAAACCGCTTAACAGGAGACAAGTGGTTGAAACGTCGAGGGGGATGGGACTTTTGCCTTAGATAGAGGGGGCATTAATCGACCCAACCCCACCTATGTTTGGAGATCCCATAAAGTAGGTTCAAAGGGAAAAACAAGTCACCTTAAGCTCCCGGTATGCTATTGTCTTTCTTTGAGACGTCCCACCCTATGACTAGATAGCATTTTTGTATACTTTGTATAACTTGAATTGCAATGAGAAAGGATGAGTTATTTTACTCTTAATGGAATCCATAGTCCATTATTTTTATGAGATAGTGTATTCTAACCGCTCTGTACACTTGATGGATATCCACTTACGTGAATGTAGAACCTGGTCGGTTCTTATGAGTATTCGAGCAAGTACTTTGTGAGCATTCATGGAACACAAAAACAACAAGCTAGGGGCCAAAAAAAAAAAACACACCGCAGAATCGGGCATATAATGAAAGAACAATGTGGGTGCATGTGCTCTATTTTACTACAAGGGAATGTTGGTTCAAAGATTTTTTAATCCACCACTTTCACGTATTATAAAACATGTTACCCTATGACTGGTTCAAGCCCGAAAAGCACCAATATCTTATGCATTGTTTTTTCGATTCTCTCTGGCATTTCGATCACCCTTTTCTTTTGTAATATCCTATTCCAAAATAGTGGGGGACTATTAGTATTTTGAAATAGTGGGGGATTGTTGGAATCTCCAAGGGTATTTCAAAATACTTGTGTGTGTGTGCAAAGTGGAGGAGATGAACTATGTGTGTTCTCTCCACTTTAGTACATTGTGTTTAGTCCCACATTGGTGAATCACCACTACCAAGTGAGATATATGAGGAATTCCTCTACCATAAGGGCGTGCCCTTAAGGTAGAAATGCTTTTGTGTTAGGAGGGAGGACTCACCCAAAGCCACACACGCGCGCCCGCCCGCCCCGAGCCGAGCCGAGTAAGGTCGGGCTCGGGCTTGCTGTCTAGTGGGTAGTGGCTTACCAAAAGCCTAAACTGTTTTTATTTTGTTGTGAGATCGGTTTTCAGAGTCCTAGTATGAGTTGGTCTCTTGACCGACCATGTCCTTGTGCGAGTTGGACTGTGGATTGATGTGACCGACCTACACCTACAAATACAGGGGCTGTGCGTCCATACCTGATACAATTCATAAGAAACCCATCTCAGAGAAATAGAAACCATTACCTGCCATATTCTTCTTCTCTTTTTCTTGTCAGCCGCCAGAGAGAGTTATATTGCTGTTATAGAGGGTAGTCTGTTCTAGTGCAAAGTCAGACTACTATTAACCATTGAATTCTGTGAGGAAGACGCCACTGTTACCTTTCTGCATCATTGGAAGGGGCGAAATCTTTCTTTAAGGACAGCCTAATCCGCGCCTTGGTTATTACCTGTTATTCTGTCCTTGTATTCTATTGTTTTCTTTTATCTGCATACAACCGTAATTAGCAAGAACATCGATCTTGTGATTCATTTGCCTCGCGATAGCGAATTACGTTTCATTTTGAGTTGAGGAATCTGTGTTTGCATTGTTTGCGTGTCTGTTAGAATCGAAGTCTGATGCTCGCAAGGTGACTTGTATTCTTTTTCGGTAATGACAGATTTTACTAAAATAAAGTTCCGGAAGTACACACTCATCTAGTATATCATAACCAATAAACAACCATCATCAAGATAGACTAAAAAAAACATGGATGGTCACCTCGCACCTGCACAATAGGAGGTAGGTTTGAGCATTGGACATTGATTATTTGATTGTCAAAATCACCAGTTATTAGGCAGATTCAGTGATAACGCTGCTGGACTGGGCGACTGGCAATTCAGAACATGCATGATCCATCTACCATTCCACCTACCATGACAATCACTCATTGGCCAAAGGAAAAAGGGAAAAATTCCACATGTATTTTTTGCCAAGATATATATTACGCGGTATTTTACAGACCAGTGTGGCAGTGTAATATGACAGTCGTCTCAAACTCTCAGTACATATGTGAAATTCCCATTTCCCAGTAACAGAGAATTCGATTGTTCTCAATTAATTTTAACCAAGTACAAACAAACAATTAATTATGGCGACGAGACACAGATAATATTTTTAACATATGGTAAACCCAATTATAAAGAAACATCCACATCACTACCTATTTCAAGTTGGGAGAAAAAATCCACTATATTAATCAAACGGTTACAAAATGGGAATACTCGCAACAGAGATCAAATCCCATGATTATCCAAATACCGTAATCCTCAACATTGCAACCTTTTGCCTCCTCTCGCAGGAAGAAAATCCCCTCCTTTTGCAAGAACAACTCCTTTCGTTCGAACCATCAATCAATAGTAACATATAGAAAGAATGTGAAGTACTCAACTTAGTGATCTCATGTAGTCTCAACAATAGGTTCACTATATTGACAAGATGAAATAAGTCTTTTCTATACACACTTGTATCTCTAAAATTCTGTTGGAACCACACTTCAACAATATGTAAAAAATTGAACAAAACAAAACTTTATAGATAACAATATGAATGAAGAAGATGATGTTTCACAGAATAAAACAAATAACAATAAAAGAAATTACTCTTGATGATTGAGGCTTACAAATGCAATGTCCTAAAAACGAATTTCACCCCTGTCCGAGTGCTCACAGTTCTTCAGGCATCGTCTTCCCAGGATACAACAATCAGTTATTTCAAAATCATAGCACCACAACTTCTCAATGAAACTTCAGATTTCGACAAGGAGAAAAGACATGAACGTTTTGTCACTCTCAAAAGTTCTTTTCTCTTCTTCAGATATCTTTCTCAAGTGTATTTTGAAATAACAAGACAAGGATTTAAATAAAAAGAAAGTGCCTCTTCAAGCCGCCACCATATCTGTTCCAAGAGTCACTTTGTCTCTTCAAACATATATCTTCAAGATAATATTTAAAGAGTTTTATAACAGACAAAAAAGAGAAAGGCAGTTATCAAAAAAGTAACCATCAGTAACTTCTTGATAGTCTATGACATTCGAAAATAAAAACTAAGTCCCAACCATACAAGTCTGGGTCCAAGACCCCCAAAGCCCAATCATAGATGAATATTCAATATATTTCTATGTCTATTTTGTTGGGGAGTGAATTTGAACCTTCACATTCAACTTGGATTTCAAAATGTGTACCAGTAGAACAACTTCTTAAAGTTGTTCACATACATCATCTTTTATATGTAGGACTACTTTCTATTCACACTTAGATTTTCCAACAAATTCTCTACATAAAAAGCTTATATCGACTATCTGTGTTTCTTGCTTTATATAACCACTCAAACTACCAAGATCAAATCATTTTTTATCACATCAAAAAAATTGATATCCAAGAAACATATGTGTTTGGGCAATAATTCACCTAAATACACTAATGAAGTCGTAAGGGCTGTTGACTGTAGTAAAGGAAAGACTGAACCATGTGGCTACCTATGTATCCAAAGTGTTTTCCAGAATCAAATCTCTAATCTCTATGTGCATAGTTTTTTGGTGATATGAGAATGGGTATTTATATGCCAATGATTCCTGCTTATTGCCTAAGGAATATAATTTCCTTAATAGTAAGAATATTCCCTTATTGTTTATAGAACAATATATTGTCATGTTTGTATATAGACCAAAACCTGCCATATCGAGCTGCCACAAATGAGAGCAGCATAAGTAGGGCAACTCAAGCTACCACAAAGGGGCATCATATACGAAGGCCACACAAGTAAGGCAGCTCAAATTGCCACCGGAGTAGGTAACACAAATTAAATAGACCGCACAAGTAGGGCAACACTAGTACGTATGCAACCTTTAGTACCCAACGATGGTTACTTGTGGGCCAAACATTATATACGGGCCTTTCAAAATGATAAGTTTGAATACCGAGGATCCTAGTTAGTAAGTTCATGAACCGATATCAGTGGATATCGGTTTTAGGGCTTTACTCGTGGGCTATATTTGGATAAAAAACCAGATCCGAACCCGAGCCATTAGGACTAAGGGGACAAAACTAAAAAGGACAAAATTCTGAAATAATGAACCAAAAAACCCATCCGCATTTCAAAAACACTCTTAAGGACAATAGTACCCTGGTATGCACAGGTGTCGGTGCATACCATCTTAGTATACTACCTTAGGTATGCATAGACGTCATTGCATACCAAACATCACAAAGAAAATATTATGCACAAGTGTCAGTGCATACTACCTCTTGGTATCGCGGTATCGCATGCATCGCCAACGATACCAAACATCATGAAAGAAAATAGTATGCATAAGTGCATACTACCTCTAGATCTGAGGGTATCTTGCATGTGTCGCCATCATACCAAACATCACAAAGAAAATTGTATGCACAAGTGTCAGTGCATACCACTTCTTGGTATATGCACAGACGTCAATGCATACCAAACATAGAAGGGTAAAATTGGAAAGTGTAAAAAATAAAAAAGTCAAGTCTGTCCTTATTAATAATTAAAACGTGAAATTTGGTTTTTCTAGTAGTTATAAGCCAAAAAATGTCCTTATCAATGGTTTTAAAACCCAGCTGTCCTAGACTATCATTAAAATTCCAAATTGGGCCTTTTGGCTTATTTCTTGTAGGACTAATTTATATTTAGGAGTGGACAGTGTGGAAGGGAAGCAGAAGAGAAGGAAAAAAAAACAAGAAGAAATGGGGAGAAAAGAGAGAGCTGCAGAGCAAAGAGAGAAGAGACAGCAAGAAATAACACGGGTCAGAAGCATCCCATACTCTGAACAAGAGAAATGGTGGAGCCCAGAAACAGTTGCAGTGGTGACTGGGTCAAACAGAGGAATTGGATACGAGATTGCACGACAACTCGCACTCCAAGGCCTGACTGTTATCCTCACTTCAAGAGACCTCGACAAAGTGAACGAAGCGGCTAACTCTTTACACCAACAACACCCATTCTTATTTATTGTACCGCATCAGTTGGACATTTCTGACCCTGACTCTGTCCACCACTTTGCCCATTGGCTTCATCGCGTTTACGGCGGCTTAGATATTCTGGTCAGTTTTTCATCTAACTTTATATAACAAATTGCTTTAACTTACTTGGACGAATACTTGACAGGCTACCAACATATCATTCTACCCATATAAGATTGAGTGATTGCTCAACTTTCTTTTGAAATGGAACCAGTCTAAACCCCAAATTGCTGTCCAAGGCACCAATTCTAGTAAAAGGGTCCCCTGCACAGAAAAGGCTTGACACGGGTACGTCCTACACGCGACCTATATGATGTAGTACGTAGGGACACAGCTAATCAAAAAGAAAACTACTTCTATTCTTTACTTACACATCTAAGACCGTACAAAGTGTCACACACCTTACAAATAAATTACTATGAAAGTGGCATCATGGAGTTGTAACTATGTTAATAGGAATAATAGATTACGTTCTTAGTCTTTTGGATTTTAGGGTTTTGCAATCGTATGCATAACGTGTCCGTGTGTCTCTGTGTCGGCCACGGATTTTGTAAGAAAATACTGAGGTGTCCATGTGACTGAGCCAGAGTAACTCTGGTTATGTATTCAGGAATTGGGAACAGAGCGGAGACTGTTGGGAACCGCCAAACTTGTCGCTTTTGTTTGGTTCGACTCAGTTTTTTGGTTTTCATGCACACCTAATACCCAAAACTTAGATCATAAATGAACAAGAAGTTCCATCTGATGGTGATACACAAAAACCTCTCTAGGACCTTATTAGTACTATATTCCTTTGGAGTCCGAATAAAGTAAATCGAAGCAATCAACAACTAGGGTTACCTTGGAATGGAAAAAGGTCACAGTTCATCCGTAGCTCAGAGTTGGCACCATATTAAGAACCAGTGGAAAAACCAAAGAAACAATGAAGAAGTAAAGCCACACCTTCAGAGACTAATCAGGATAATATAGTTGACAACCATTTATCATTTTGCGAAGGGTGGAAGTTGATAGTAGTTTTCCATACTTTTCTCTTATCGTGAATTTAGAGAGTACATGCAACCAACAATTTTATGGCAAGATTTCTCTTACGTTGTGTCATTGGTATTGCTGTATTGGAGGCATTTTATTGGATGCATTTTTGTAGTGGGGTCTTATTGTGTTTTGAGAACCTCCCTCATAGTGGGTGATGCGAGGACGCAATAGATTATCATGTGCACAGCACATGCATAATGCTACAACTAGAGTTTATCTTTTATTCTACTTCTATTTTAAATCCTTAGTTAATTAGAATTAGACTAGCTTCTATTTTAGTTTCCCAAGTTCTATTATGATTAGGATTTGTTAACTAGTTCTCTATATAAGCAGATGTAAACCTTAAGATTTTCAGACTTGATTATTATTATTGAATTAAAAGAATTCGTTTTTATTCATTAGACCCTAGTTTTGGGTATCTTTATACATTGTGTATCTATTGTTCTTGCTTCCGCGACAAAGATACATCAAATTGGTATAAGATTTTTAGCTTTTTTCCTGGTTTGCTCGTCATGGCCACTCAACGAAGAGGACGCTTTAACGACCACCAAAGCCGATGAATTCAAGATTGGTTCGTGTTGAGAAAGAATTGGAAGCAAATTCGACCGATTTAGCGACATAAAAAGAGATTTTGATGAAGCTCGTGACGACTTTCAACCCAAACACACCATTGACGTTGTGGGATGCATTGCGGTGGGTGGACGATGACCCCAAGATTCCCACCACTCGTTCTCAAGAAGTTGAGTTAGTTGTTGCGACCCAAAATACTCAATCGAATCGACGCCGCAGCTTATGCACCCTCGCTAACTTCTCCACATCCATCTTCCATTGAAAGCGATAAAAGAATCGCTTTGTAGCTTCAAGCACTAAATCACCATCTTCTCGATTAAATGGATTGGGACGACCTATTGTTGATGGAAGTGGTCCGATTTTGAATCCCACCGATCGGGTCGATTTCCTCGTTCGATTTGGCCTTCCCGAAATCAAGATCGCAGACGCCATCACACAATTCGAGTTCCCCATGTTGATCAAACTTTTCAAAGATAAAGATTTTGCTCCCGAAATTTATTATGATGCGCGGATCTCGATGCAAATCGCACAAGCTATCGTCCGAATCTCGCCTCGCGTGGTCAAAGGCATATTGATGCTTCGTTACTCCCGGTTATCTTCTCCAAGAAAATTTCGATCGGCCAAAGAGACGATCCTATTTGCCTAATTCACTCGGTCAAGCAAACTAATGCTCCTTGGCTTCTAATGTGCGGGCCCATGGAAGACCTCATGATACTTTCGGGGCTACAAATTATATTCCAAATCAACATAATACTAGGCTGCCATGAAGAATCTTTTTATCGCTGGCGACCGGTGCACCCCATTCCCGACCCGAGTTGATTAAGCCACCCCACTTCCTACCGACAAATGCGCCGGTTAGCACCGACTTTTGATCCTCCGGACCGCCCGATTCTCCATCTAGTCCTTCTCCACCAAGGCTAATAACCACAATAGGCGAATCAAAGGCGTGGGCATCAACAAAATGTGCACCATAATACGTAATTTTGATATTAATCATTTATTAGCATTTTAGAGAAGAATCGGATGGGTGATATTAAATTAGACGCGTGCACGAATTTAATGGAAAATTACTGACCGATGCTTTTGTCGACCGGTTAAATAAGATTGAAAAAATTTTGATTATAAAAATTTTGAGGATCCTAAGTGTGTTAAATTAGTTGCGACTAAATTAACGGCTATGCACTTGTTTGGTGGGATGAACTTCAATTGACTCGTGCTAAATTGGGTTACAATAAGATTACTACATGGGATAAGATCTTGTAGAGTTGAAAAAGAATTTATTCCTCATGACTATGAAAGGGATTTATTCATGCGCCTCCCAAACTTGAAACAACGGCTTCAAAGTGTGGTCGGGTATCTTGAGGAGTTTCTTTTGTTGTGCACACTGGCCGATTTGTCCGAATCCGTCGATTAAAAATTGGGCGTTATTTGAATGGATTGCGAAAACCACTTCGGTAGGCATTAGCTTTCAAAGATGTTTATGATATGTCCGATGCTATTAAATATGCTCTCAAAGTCAAGATGCGCTTCGGCCATCCCCTTCAAATTCATCGCTAGTGCCACTTCTACCCATGTTCCTTCGCCATCCAAACCTCCTCCTACCGAGTGGGTCCAATCACATGCTATGAGTGTAAGGAAATCGACATGTTCAGTAGTGATCGGCCCTAAACGCAGCGCGGGTTTAACACAGGATGAAGAAAATCTCAATCATCCTAAGAAGACGTCACCGAGATTGATGACTTTTTAACTTATGCAGTCTGGTTGTCCCCAATTGATTGTTCGTCGTTCTTTAATTACTCCAGTTGTTAAGCATGATCCTACGTCATGGCTTCGTCATAATATCTTCCGTACTCGTTGCACTTCGAATGGCGTGTTATGTAATGTTATCATTGATGGTTTCGGTGATAATATTGTTTCTAAAGATATGGTGGACAAGTTGAAACTTCGAGGATGAGCCACATCCCGAACCTTACACTATTTCTTGGTTACGGGATGGTGCCACGATCAAGGTTACTCGTCGTTGTCTAGTTTCGTTCTCCATTGGTCCTAAATACAAGGATTATGTTTGGTGTTCTATTGCACCCATGGACGCATGCCACTTGTTACTTGGTCGTCCCTGGCAATATGATCTCCTTGTTATTCATAATGGGCGAGAACACTTATACTTTCACTTCTAGTGGCGAAAAATTGTTTTGGCACCACCGACTCCATTTCGCCATACCGATCTCACCACCACCCGGTGAAACCGGGTTTTCTAGCGACGGACGTCATTCGCGGTATGTTTCTTGCTCTTATTTAAGGCCATTTCTTGCAAACCCTACTACTATACCACCGTGTTTACAACCAATGCTAGATTCATATTCGATGTTTGTATCGAAGGCACGCTAATGGAGGATTGCCCCTTTTACGAGATATCCAACATGCTATTGATCTTATTCCTGGAGCTCTCCTCCCTAACTTACCACATTATCGCATGGCTCCTTCCTCGAACACGCCGAAGTTACGAAGCAAGTTCCGAAGTTATTAGCTAAAGGGATTTGTTAGAGAGTATGTCCCCTTTGTGTCGCGGCCTTTACTTTACTTACTCCTAAGAAAGATGGGAGTTGGAGGATGTGTGTTGATAGCGGGCTATTAACAAAATCACTGTGAAATATCGTTTTCCCATTCCACGCCTTGAGGATATGCTTGATTCATTGCATGGTGCTAAGGTGTTTTCCAAGCTTGATTTATGATCTGGATTTCATCACATTCGTTATCCGCCTTGGAGATGAATGGAAAACCGCCTTTAAAACAAAAAGCGGTTTATATGAGTGGTTGGTCATGCGCTTTTGGTCTTTCTAATGCTCCTTCTACCTTCACGTCTTATGACTTCGGTTTTGAAGCCTTATCCGAATAAATTTTGTGTTGTCTACTTTGATGATATTTTGATTTACGATTCTTCCGAAATCAACATATCAAGCATATTGAGATTCTTTTGGGTGTTTTCGCGTCGAGAAGCTTTATTTACAACTCAAGAAATGTTCTTTCATGGTTGACTCGTGGTATTTTTGGGTTTTCGTGGTTTTACGCCGATGGTATTCGTGTTGATGATTCCAAAGTCCGTGCTATTATTGAGTGGCTTGTTCCTTCTACGATTGACTCGGGTTCAGTAGTTTTCATGGTTTAGCTTCTTTTTCATAGAAGGTTCATTCATAATTTCAGCAAGATTATGGCTCCTTTAAAGCGCTTTGACGCGTGAAAAGCTTTCAAATGGACTCCTGAAGCTAATGAGGCATTTGACTTGATTAAAAAGAAGATGACTTACGCTCTTTGTTCTAGTTTTGCCGATTTCACTCAACTCTTTTGAGGTAACATGTGATGCTTGTAAGTCACGGCATTGGTGCTGTTTTGAGCCAAAATGGCAAGCCGGTTGCTTTCTATAGTGAGAAACTTCGGTGCTAAATTGAATTATTCTACATATGACTTGGAGTACTATCGCGGTTGTCCAAGCCGCGACACATCGGCATCATTATCTTATTCATCGTGAATTCCTCATAAAGTCGACCATGAAGCTCTTCGTTATCTTAATACTTTCGGAAGGATGTTAGTACTTTCGACATATCAAGTGGAACTCTTTCTTGCGAGAAATATACTTTCCACTTACGGTTTGAGTTGGAAAGGATAATCGAGTTCTTTGATGCTTTGAGTCATCGTTAAGCATCTCTTGGTTACTCTCCGCACCTCTTTGTTTTGGTTTTGATGAGTTCGCGACTTATATGCTCGGGATGCCTATTTTGGTCCTATTCATGCCGACCGCTTGGTACATCATGGTGTATCCGGTGAATTTTTTCTCCATGATGGTTTCATATTTCGGGTTCACAGACTTTTGTATTCCGTTTCTTCCCTCCGCGGATCGATTATGATTGAAATGCATCTTTGGGGGTTAAGTTGTCACTTTGGGATCATAAAGACCATTGCCTCTATCGGGGAGAAGTACTTTTGGCCTACTATCGTAGAGATATTAACCGGTTTATTGAGCGATGTTATGTGTGCGGGCAATGAAAGGTAAGCACACTAATCTTTGGTTTGTATACTCCACTTCCGATTCCCCGACAAACCTTGGGTTGATGTCTCCATGGATTTTGTGTTGGGTTTACCACGCTCTACACACGGAAAGGATTCTATTTTTGTGGTTGTGGATCGTTTCTCAAAGATGGCTCATTTCATTCCCCGCGACTCGTCTTTCTCGGATCTTTGCCGCAGGTTGCTCATTTATACTTCCGTGAGATTGTTCGTTTGCATGGTTTACCTCGCGACTATCATTTCGATGAGATGTCAAATTTACTAGCTATTTTTGGAAAACATTATGGAAGCTTTTTAAGAGTAAGCTCCATTTTCTCTGACTTTCCACCCACGTAATGATGGGCGGGCGAGGTTGTAAATCGTAGTTTGGGTGACCTATTGAGGTGTTTGATTGATGATAATCCCAAATCTTGGGAGTTTGTTCTAACACAAGCGAGTTTGCTTATAATAACTCACAACCGCTCTACGCCTTTCTCTTTTCATGATTGTAACCGGAATAACTCCTCTTCTTCGTTCTTGATCTTGCTCTTATTCCATCGACCGCTTCCGTTTGTGCATCTGCAGAGGAATTTGCTTCCCGGATTCACCTTATTCATGAGGATGTCAAGAAGCGTTTGGAGAAATCTTATGCCATGTACAAGACTAATGCAGACAAACACAAGCGCTTAGTGACTTTCGAGGTTGGTGATTTGGTGATGGCTTATTTGAGAAAAGAACGTCGGCCTTCATCTCACAAGTTAATGATGCGACGATTTGGCCCATTTCCTATTACCGCCCGTCATGGAGAAAATGCTTATGAATTGGACCTCCCTCCCGAGATGCGTATCTCTCGCACTCATAGCGGATCTCACTCCTTTTGTTGGCAATAGTATTCCACCTATTCTCCTACCTGTAGATCATAGTGTTGATCCCGCTCATCGCTACGGTCGGATTGAAACCGCTATTGATGTTTCTACTACTACGACTTCGCCCGAGGTACTTATGATCGTTATTTGGTGAAGTGGTGTGACCGTCCATTCTCGAAAAATTCTTGGATTTTTGATGCTACATTTCAACTCATGGATCCTACTTTCTACCGAAATACAAGGACTTAATCTCGAGGGCGAGCTCTTCTCAAGTGGGGGATTGATCGCGAGGACTAATAGATTATCATGTGCAACACATGCATAATGCTTCTGACTAGAGTTTATCTTTTATTCTACTTCTATTTTAAATCCTTAGTTAATTAGAATTAGACTAGCTTCTATTTTAGTTTCCCAAGTTCTATTATGATTAGGATTTGTTAACTAGTTCTCTATATAAGCAGATGTAAACCTTAAGATTTTCAGACTTGATTATTATTATTGAATTAAAAGAATTCGTTTTTATTCATTAGACCCTAGTTTTGGGTATCTTTATACATTGTGTATCTATTGTTCTTGCTTCCGCGACAAAGATACATCAGTGGGCCACCACTTTAATGGAGCATCCAACCCAAATATTTTACTGTCTCAGTACATGGTTAGCCGTGATTGCCAATAGAGGCATGTTATTGAGTTCCAATGGGTGATGGGGAGAGAATTCTCCAAGTTGAGCATAACCACTTTGTATTTTCAATGAAATATTTAAGATATTTTATTCCTATGTTACATGGACACACCATATTTCAAAAATAATCTGTGTCGGATACGTACCACGTGTCTGTATCGGACACACATGGACACATATTGTGTGTGATATCCCTGCGTTTTTGATATTTCGTTGTGTCAGACACTCCGTATCCGTGTCGGATATGGACACACGTGTCCATGTCAATGTAACTTAGTTTTATTCTTATCGATCAGAGGGAAAAAGTTGTTGTCCTATTTTGTAACTGCTACGCAGGTAAACAATGCAGGGGTGAACTTCAACCTTGGATCGGACAATTCTGTTGAGTTTGCTGAGACAGTTATCAAGACAAACTATTATGGTACCAAACGGATGATGAAAGCAATGACCCCACTTATGAAACCTTCAGCTTGTGGTTCTCGTATAGTGAATGTTAGCTCTCGACTTGGAAGAATGAATGGGAGAAGAAACGTAAGTACTCAAATTTCTTGATATTGGACCCCCCAAACCCCCAAACGCACAGTCACATAAACAATCACACCAAGACCACCACTACCACCACATGGCGTCTCTTTTCTGAAAAAATATATATCACAGGGGTAGGTTGTCGTATATACCCCAAAAACTAGTATCAGGACCCTAATCTCACGAAAAATGAAAATAAAAATACCTACGTGCGCCAACTGATTTAAGGCCTTCATGGTGGGATACCTTTCCTTTTCCACCAATACCACCAGCCTTACGGCCCTTACCATCTTAATGTAATTATTTATTTATGTTTGTTTTATTTTGTGTATGATTCCCCTGGCTCAGTATCTTTCTAATATTTGGAAACACCTGTACTGAGCTTGATGTATACATCCCACTTCCCAGTTTCCCTTTGTATGGTTTAACATTAGCTTATTCTATATCCAGTATTTAGACGGGTTGGTATTTCTGTAGGATCTGAATTTTACTTGCCACAAACTTTGCTGAGTTCACCTTTAGTTTGTTTTTTAAGCTCAGGAAGGTTATCCTATAACTAATTCGCCAAGTATATGGATGGTTCAACTTTCGAGTATGCATCACTTTTGATTGATCAATGAAGTAATTGAGAGTTCTATTTAGTGATCTGTTCAAGTTTTCTTGGCTGAGCCACCTTGATTATCTAGTTTTGATATATATATATATATGATAAGTAATCTTTATTGATCAATAGTGCAAAGCACAAACACACAAAATGTGAGTGAGATCCTCACACAAAAATCTAAACTATGCTGAGTTTATATATGTTCAAAAGTATTCAAGCTGTACTAGTCATTCACTCCGCACGTTAAGGCACAACATGTTGTTTCAGTGACAATTGATCTCATAAATCCTGTTGATCAAAAGACTTGTCCTTGTTTTTCTCATTATTCTGTTTGGCACAAAAGGAGTAATAACTAATAAGGATAGCCTAGTGTCTTTTATTCACACAGTTTGGTACTTCTTTTTAAGAAAATATTCCATGTCTGTAAATTTTGACAGAGACTGGGAGATACGACGTTGAGAGAGAAACTAACAGACGACGACAATCTCACTGAAGAACTGATTGACAGTGTGATGACAAGTTTTCTTGAAGAAGTGAAGCGGGGTAATGAGACATCTGATAAGTGGCCCCAGATGTTCACGGATTACTCGCTTTCGAAACTTGCAGTTAATGCTTACACCAGACTGACTGCAAAGGCGCTCATTGATCAACCTGATGGCCACAAAATCTATTTGAATTGCTACTGCCCCGGATGGGTGAAGACTGCTATGACAGGCTGGATGGGTAATATATCGGCAGAGGAAGGTGCTGATACAGGAGTTTGGTTAGCACTACATCCAAGTCAGTCAGTAACAGGAAAGTTCTTTGCTGAGAGACGCGAGATAAACTTCTAGAGTAGCGATGTGAAGTATAGTGCCTGGAAACTTGGTTCAAATTCAATCTGCTCATTGCATCTTCCTGTGCAAAATAAGATGGAGTTTCCAAATTATAGTGGCTCTGGTGAGAAATTGTAAATATAGTCCATGTTTTTCTGCAATTCCTGTATGGTTTGAATAATATTTCTGCAAGGAATTTAACACTGGGAAATTACTATGTGTGACTCGGTTGAAAATGGATGTGGGAAAAAGAAAAAAAGTTAATGGCTTCTTTAGAGGCGCAAAAGGATTTCGGAGGACCTGTGTCTGTGTAGGCTGGATCATCCATCTGTTTCTGAAAGCTTGTACATGGGTCTTGTTCTTTTGCCATGCTAATGAACATGAAATGGTATGCCCTTTTTATTCCTACCTTAGAGTTGTGCTAAATGGTACAATTACACAAGTATGCGTAGTTGTAAGCATTTGCATCTAATCTGTCTAATATGTTGGCTTTTATGTATGTGTATACATGGTATATTCAATGTTTTCATTCTAAATGGATTGTGTAAATAGGTTTTTTTGTCTATAACACGTTCAATTTCACAGTGAATAGAGCCCATAGAGCCTATCTAGAAATAAATGTATCAAGAATAAAAGCATCGACGAGCGCCTAAAAGTTTTGGCCCACCTGACTGTCCTTTTTACCTTGTTTCTGATTTCATTGACATGGATACCAATAGCTGGGATTGGAATAGGGATAAATGAATTTAGGCTTTTAGAATATGTTGAAAGAATTGTTTCAATTCCTATTACACCAAATGAGGAGGATACTTTGGTTTGAAAATGGTCGGAATTTAACACAAATACATTGGTTCAGGATAACTATATCTACAAACATATTTAGAAGATGAAAGTCTTATTTAAACAAAGATTTTTTGTATGACAATGCTTGCAAGGTGTCGTCCCAATTGCGGATTTATTAGCATTTCATTATTTTCAAGTCCAACTTGAATGCACCCTGTGTGAGAGCTTCCCAAAAACACAAATCCATGTATTTTTAGAATGTTCTTTCTCTAGAGCCATTTGGTGTGGAACAAATTTAAGTAGAATTATTGATCAGCGATATACAAGTGGTGTCAGCTTTAAGGAACAGTTAGCGAGTTTAACAAGGGATATCAGGCAATGCAAGATGGTGATGTGTAGTTTTGCTACTTTGTTGGGGTTTTGTGGAATATATGGTTTGCAAGAAATGACACAAGGTTTAAAGATAAACGCCCTGATCTAGTTCGATATATCAATAGAGCTTCAAAAAATATGCTAATGGTTCATGAAGTCATGTCCCAGCGAATTCACAGAGAAAAATTTCTGGTTTATGTTAAATGGTTTCCACCGAAGGACGGATTTGTGAAACTCAACACTAATGGTGCGTCTCTTGGAAATCCAGGATATGCGGGTGATGGATGTATTCTAAGGGATTTGGAAGGTAAATTTTTAATGGGAGCAACTATTCCTATTTTTTATGCAACCAACAATGAAGCGAATTCCTTGCTCTTTTTTATGGACTTCAAATTTTAATAAAAACAGGATATCGGAGGATTGAAGTGGAGACTAATTCCCAATTGTTGTTCAAGGTTTTTTTGACAGCTGAAACTTTTAAGTGTAATTGGTTATTATCCATAATCACTACTCAGCTCAAGTTATTGTTGCATAAATTTGAAGAAGTTCACTTTAGTTGGTGTTATAGAAAAGGAAATAGTTCTACAGACACTCTTGCTTCACATGCTGCTGCTCAAGTAAAGAAGTTTAGAGTGCAGGGACAACCAACTGTGGAGATCTCAACTTGGCCTTTCGGAGACTTGTCATTACTTCCAGTGTTTTCGTCTATATGGTGGCAGAACGTGTTCTCTGATGTTCTTGGCATCTGTAAATATCGTTTGGTTTAATAAAAGTTTAGCTTGAAATCAAAAAAAAAAAAAAAAGTTTTGGCCCACCAACTGAAGCCTTCTTGTTCCCCATCCTTGATTTGGGCTACGATCAACTGCTCTATATTCACTAACCACCCAAGACATTCCCAAGTACCAAGTACCAACTATAATCCATTCTGGCAAACAGTAGATTAAGAATTGATAATTTGAAAGATTGGTCGCGGTACTCGAGTAGAGTGAGCTCTATTGGTATAGTAAGTGGAGCCTAAAGCCCTAAAATAATAGTTAGTTCACCTCTTTAGTTTTTATAGCTAAGACCATTTTTGCAGCACATTCAAATCTAACACAGAAAATTTTCCATCCACACGTAGGCTGTGATAAATGTCAAGTTAGTCTGATTCAGTGTGATAAGTTAGTCATATTCGATTAATAGTTTAAGACCACCATACCATTTTACCTTTCTTAGTGCGACGACTAAGCGTAGTGAAATTACTGCATACATGATTACTAGCAAACCTTTTCATGACAACGATTCGAGGTCGTTGAAATGTGAACTTCAAGTAGATAAAGAACTGGGATGGACCATGGACGTCTAGGGGATCTTTTATACCCAGGAAAATATGAAAGCAACATGTACCAGCGGAACCCAGGTCCATCCGTCCACCCACCATTATTCGAGAGTTTAAATAGTTGAGAACATGTCCCACCTTATAGTGAGGTTCTAGCCAACAGAGAGTGTAATAAGCGGCAGATTATTTAGTTTCATTGTACTTGGTTACCAATGCACTGGAACACTAGATAACCAGATGATACTCTTCTATCCTCCTCTTGATCTTCTATCCTCCTCTTGATGTTAAACTCACAAATATGATAATGGAGGATAGAAATGAGAGGGTGTACTATTGTACTATCAATCAATAAAGGGCTGGATGTTATAATCCCAACTTAACGTTTGAAAATAAATTCTGGCCCAGTTGCTGATGTTTTTAATCTCTTAATGGTGCAAAATGTTTGTATCTATAGTGTAAGATACGTAAATAACAACTCCGATTCATTAAGCTTCGGTTGTGCTTGTTCCCACGCAACCTACGAATATGTAAACTTTTCCATGTAAAATTTTGAACTAGAACGTCGAAAGAATGAAGACTTCGTGTTTTCACCCATAGTTCTGAAACTGAAACAAATCAAGTGAAACCTTGCTGTCAATTCACACCCAAAAGTTTTATCTGGATTTTGAATCCTTCTTGGTCGGAAGTCGCTAGTGGAAACCATAAACACATGTACTCCACACATTTACAGTTCTAGTTCTGATTCTATTTCGAAAAGTTTACAAAATTGAGATACCAAACTCAACCTCAATCGAATAACTCAAGAGTTCGTGGGCCACATCCACTAAGATAAAACTCCATTATTGTAAACAAACATAGAAGAGATGGAACATCTGCTGCTAATTGCACCAGCCACACACGAACTAGCCACTACATTATTCTCATGGTCATTGACTCATAGCTAAGTTATGGGGAGAGATCAATATATCATAGTTTTTATACCATGGTTTATATTATATATGCCCTACAATTTTATCTACAAGATGAACTAGAATCTAATTTTTTGTAGATATGTTCAACAAACTATAAAAATCACCTCTACAAAATTTCAAAATATACAATATTTAATCAACTACAGTCTACAGGTACCTTAGCGACAAACTTTTTGCGAGCAAAAGAGAAGAAATTGATGTCTATTGGGCAAGGTCCTAATTTATTCACATTGCCTACAAAAACCAGATGATTCAGTCAATCATCAAATACAGTAGCATCTCTTACCTTAACTTTATATCACCAGCTAGCCTATCTCATGTTTGGCTATAGTGGGGCCGCTGCCCCTTATTCGGCTACTTTCTTTATTATTTCCACTACAAGAGAAAGATCAGATAGCACTATCTATCTATATATATAAAAGATCAGAAATGGTAAATCTATGGATTAGTTTTTAAGGTTTGTCATACTTAACTCAATTTATGAAAACAATTGCCGCATGTGGAAAAGTGTGTCTCTAGGAGTATCAAGTATCAACGACGCACTATTCCCATCAATGGAGGGGGGTATGTAACTTGGAGACTTGGAGGCTGGAGCACATGTTGCAAGCATATTCCAGTGAAAAATTAATACGAAATAATAAATCTTTTCCTCAACCAATGTTAATTCTTTTTGTCAAACAAATATTTCCTGAAAAATATTTTAGGGAACGAAGAAGCCATTAATCTAATATCATGTTGTGATGTAAATATGTAATATAGTAATGTAGAGAGTCAGTGTAAAGGGAAAACCTCGGAATGAGATAATTAAGTGCTAGGAAGTTGCTATATGCCGCCTGTATGTGAAGTTGTGAACATGCATGGCACTGTAGACTGTACGTAGTGACCAAAAAATGGTCAAAACTCAAAAATGCCGCAACGTAATGCTCTAAGAAATCTCTCTCTCTCATCTGCGACCACATAGACAGCCAGTAATATTATGTTGCCTTCTTGCTTTCGGTGTTTTTAGTTGTTTTTTTTCCCTTGTAAACAGTAAACACGTACTAAAGTCTAAAACTCTAAAAGCTGCTGAACATGTAGATGGGCCTACACTGGCATGAGCGAATAGGGCCCAGCAAGATCCCTAGAATGGCTATGCTGTTTTTGCTTATAAATTATATGACGCTAATCTCCATTAATGAGCTGACACACATTGTGAGTTTAAAAGACTCATATTAATTAAAACAAGTAGGTTGCACTGGAACGAACTTTGAGCACTGTTCTATAACTCTATCAAAGAAAGCAAAAGCAATTTGTACTACAGAAGTACTGATGCGGTGAAGACCCATGAATATAAGTTGCAATTGAGTGTCATTCTCTATTAGTTTACAAGGGTCGTCCATGTGGCGAATCAGGAAGATGGGAGTTGGGATAAGATTATCCAACACCTGAAGTAGGGTATCCTTTCATTTTCTTGATTCGGAATAGGTAGCAACGTCAACGTAGCTGGCTTTTGGTACCCGGCCCTACCCCACCCAGCTTTGAATACAACGTTTTGTTTTTTTTTTTTTTGGGCGCCGGTAGCGGCACCTTTTTTTTGGCAGAAAAATAAAACAATAATAGTTATTCTTTATATGTCTTTTTACATCCCATATGCCCATAGTTCTACTGTATCTGCGGTGAGATCCCATATTCCACTACAGGCAGTTACTGCGAGATCACACAATCTATGACATCGGGTTGCCGCGTGATTTTATATCCCACGGCAGGCAGTTGTCGTGGAACATTTTTTTTGTGTTTTTTTGTTTTTTTTACTTCAAATTTTACGTATTGAACACACACGATATATGGATACTTCATTTTTTTTCTTTAAAGATTCTTTATACACTCCAATAACAACACCAAAATTATGACAATTTTTTTTTACAATCGAGTCATAATTTTGCTATCTCGCGGCAAATAGTTTCATATGCTATAAGAAAAACTTGTGATCAAATTAATAAAGAAGAGTTTTGATAATTAATACAAGTAAATACTCTATTTTAGTGAACACAACTATTTTGCGGCAACTAATTTTTTTTGCGGTGGCTAAAAAAAAAAACTCACGGCAACCATCTTCCGTGAGATATGGGATCTCGCGACAATCCAATGTTGTGGATTGTGCGATCTTGCAGCGTGAGTGTTTTTTATGTGATTAATGGAGAAGTGCTAGTATATTTGAATTGGTGGGTGCCAATTCCATATACCCTTCTTTATAATAATATATATATATATATATATATATATATGCTAAATTAACTTAAATAATTAATAAATAAGAATTTGGTTTATAATAATTATTAAATATAGTCTTGACTAGAATACTTGAGTGTTGATACTGCTGTTGAGCTGTTCAACTGACTAATTTATTTTCACAATAATAATAGTAAATGAAAGAAAAAAACAAAGAAGGAAAATGGACAGTAGTAATAGCAGTAGTAGTGGTAGTCTCTCTATGAGGTAACATGTTACAGCGAAAGATGCTCTGTACAAAACAGAGAGAGGGAGATGAAAAAAAATAAAACCCTTCCTCAAAACTCAAAACTCAAAACTCAAAACCCCACCAACTTGCCAGTACCAGACAATCTGCTTTACAGCCCACACCAACAAAAAACTCTCTTTCTTTTCTTTTTTCCCTTCCCTTCTCTCTCTTCCCACTCTCCTGTTATTACTTCTTCTTCATATTCTGTTTGGTGTGCTTCCAACATCATTAACACTGTAGTTCTTCTGTTTTGTGTTGTTGCATTAATTTGCAAGTAACAAGCAACTGAAGCAAGTGTTGGTTTGGTGAGCAAGTGGTAAAAATTTAAAAAAAGAAAAGAAAAGTGGTTTATGTTTTGTGTCGGCAGCAGGTCACTATCTGTCGGCATTGTCAGAAAAATGTATCCAAGGATGATACACTCACTCTCAAGCAGCCCACGGAATTTTTTTCAATCAATTAAAGTACAAACAACTAAAGGGTGCTGAGCTGGTATTTCCTATCAAGTGCAATTCAGCAGTTACTGAAAGGATTGCTCGGTTTTGGGACACTGTACTTTGATCCATTTATCTGTCTGGTCTCGTCATCTACCACGACGGACGAAATGTGTATGCACTATGTAGTCTGGATAGCTGCTGTTTGAATGGAGATGGAATACATATTGCAGGTATGAACTTAATGCAAATAAGTCCCTTGCTTTTTTAGTATTACTTGAATTCAATTGCCTTTTCTTTATTTTGAGTTATATATGAGACTAATAATTCTGTATGCATCAATGTACTATATGTCTACTTAAATGCTCAAGAACTTCTCTTGTTCATGTGAAAACTAACCCTCATTACACTAGGATTATTGCTTTCTATTCAGAAATCCAATTTGGTTTAGCGTGTCAAATTTAGGATAGTGGATAACTTTCCTCCATTCCTGTATCTTCTTGAAACCAATTTACGTGGTGGCTTGTATCAACTGTTGAGATCATTGGTCCGACATTCGGGAGTCTAAAGCCGAGCTATCAATATATAGCCACTCCACTCATCACCAATTGGTTTTGAGTTGGATTCCCATACTTAACATTTTAACATCAACTTTTAAGCATCCTCCCTCAACACTGACACTCTACAAATTCAAGAACCGGCCTTTACTAGTTACTTGCAATCAGTAAGCCTATAGTGACATTTTGTGTTGTTTTATCTTTACTTATAAAAGATATCGCGTATCTCTCCTTCATTACATTGAGAATGAACTTTATATATATAGTCATGCGTCTTATATACCAAATTAATAATTTGCTGCAAACATCTTAAACCAGATGCAGTGACAGCAAACGAAGGTGTTGATTCAACCCTTTGCTGTTTTGTACAACATGTCTACACCACAAGATAGCGCCTAATTTGGATAATAATGTACTATTTCTAGTAATTTTCTTACTAGATCGTCACCTACCCAATCAACCTTATAATCGCATTTGTCTTAATTGCTTTACTATAAATGCCAAATCCAAATGTGAAATCATAAGCTGGAATTTTAACTTGTATTAGTCATACAAGGTATAAATCTTTAATAACGTGGAAAACGCCTTTGGAAATTGAGCTGGACTCTTCCTCTCTCCTAACGAACAAGACGAGACATGTACCTGGCTGGTTATTGAATCCAAACCTTAAAAGAGATTTGCATCTCAAACTTACCAGTAAGTCCTTTTAATACACCTTGACAGAACTCAAGGCTTAACGGGCCAGAATATTTTGTGTCCATAACTCAACTTCATCTTCAGGTATAATAACTCACTCTTTCACTCTCCCCCCATGAATCCTACCCTGAAAGTTTTCAGTATCACGCAGGACTTCTATTGGTTGTAGTTGTTCTGTGATTTCAAGCCGCTTTATATTTAGGAAAGATCCGTCCTGTTACAAGATGTGTATCTGACAGACGGACATATTGAAGGTTATATACCTCGATGATTAGTATTTCATCATGTCAGATACTTCGAATTTGTCTCGGATACCAATACACATAACCAGGTCAATGTCACTTAACTTGTAATGAAATACAAAAGGGAACTTTAGGAGCCAGAGGTTGAATGTACTGATGTAGACAGACAGAAAAGACTAGCGTTCTTACTTACGTTTAGTATTCAAGAGTTCATATATGTTTTTTTTGAACTTCCCGTTGATCAAATTTCAACGAACTTAATTAGATAAAATGATGTTGATTACCTACATTTGACATAAATCTCTCCGTTTCCATTATTTTGTCGCATATATATTATGAGCATATACTGTAGGCAGAAACATGCATATTAATCAAATCAAGCTATGTAGGTAGAGTTTGAAGCATCGTTATGCATTTTTCAATGTGTATCAATATTCTCCCATGAAGCATTTTCTTGCTTGCCATTCACCATTGCAGTTGTTTTCAGAGATAGATGTACATGTTCTTAACAACAATCTCAAAGAACTAGTGGAAGAGAATGTTGATTTTCTGTTTCTATATATTTTTGAGCAGGTAGATTTCTATTTCCTAATTATTTCTTCTACTTAAATTGAACTTCATGTTTTCTAAATCAGGTTATATGTCTAGTAATATATGCACCGTGCCTGTTGTTCTAAGTTGCTGAAGACGGTGTGTACTAGATGTCAAGGACTCTTGCAGCATTACTTGGTGGTGCTGCAGGAGCCGTGGCATTGGTGGGGTTTATTATTATACTGTTATGGTTCTGCTTATCTCATAACAGGAGCATTTCAAGAACTTCCGAGACTGGCTCTTCTGATCCATCTCTTCAAGGTAAGTGCGAATCTTTTGATAAGACATGTAAAGAGAAAAAAACTACTCTTCTATCTTAATTTACTATAAAACGAAGGAAATATGATGTTGATCTTCACCTTTTGTAATTATATGCAGCAGGAAGAAACATTGGGGTTGAATTGTCTTTAGCAGGAGGTAGATCTCTTTCTGACTCACGAGATGCCAGATGCTTCATGTTCGAAGAATTGGCTTTAGCTACAAAGAACTTTAGTGAAATTAATCTGATTGGTGAAGGAAAGTTTGGGGAAGTTTACAAGGGTCTGCTTCACGATGGTTTGTTTGTAGCCATTAAAAAGCGAGCTGGCGCACCAAGCCAGGATTTTATTATAGAAGTAAGTAGTGCATGTTACTTTCAGGGTACAATTAGTTATAATTAACTTGGAACCTGTGAAGAAATCTGTTTAAAATTTCCTATAGTTTTAGAAAATTTTTGGGGGGTTTAGCAAACTGTTAAGAAAACCATTAAAAATTCCACTCTGAGTTGGGGTTTAGAAAAGCATATACTTCCCAATTAGGCAGAAACAATATGCACAATTTTAACGGTTTAAAATGGCATCTCCTAGTTGGGACCGCAGCTCTCCTTGCACTACATATGTTTTTCTTATTATTTGATTTCTTAAAGTATATGCTTTCATATACATCTTCTAGACTGCGTGCAATTTTCCAGCTTGGCCAGTTTGTATTGGAAAGACTAGATTCCTTTGAGCTTTCCAAAGTGTCCAGCGTGAACTCAAGTTTCTTTTTAATATGTTTGAGGTTTTGAAGTTTGATACATTTCTTATGTCTCTTATTTTATTTTCCTTTCATAAGAGTACGTTCAGATTTCACGTGACCATCAAATAACAAACTGTATCAATATAAGTTTGTATTCTTCCTAAATTTTTTTAAAATAAAATAAAATAAAATAACGTAATATAATGACAATAAATTGTTTGTTTGAGGGAGTCGACAAAAGTTATAAATGATTGACATGTAATATGTATTGTATATTAATGTAACATCAATTACGTCACTTTTTTTCCTTTCTCTTTTTACGCTTGAATGATTGAAACCCGATTTCCTATCAGGTACGCTATCTCTCATCTATTCGGCACCGGAATCTTGTGAATCTTTTGGGTTACTGCCAGGAAAATGGTCAACAAATGCTTATCTATGAGTATATACCTAATGGAAGTATTTCCAGTCACTTATATGGTAACTGTCCAGCCATTTATGTGTTACTATAGCTTATAAATTGGTTATATATCCTGGTTGGTTATATTAAGAATTCGATCTAATCGTTTCGCGAGTTTTGTGCTTCATTTGGTATATTTATGTGGATGCTTGATTGTTTCTTATCATCAGAAACTTCAAAACGTTTACTGCAGTCCGCAGCTTTTCTTCTGAAATATAGTATATATGCAAATTCTCCTAGAATTTTAAATTAAAGTCATAGTCACTTAAGTTTCTTGGTTCTCTTTTGCAGGCGCAGGTCAGGTTTCTAATGAAAAGCTACAGTTCAAGAATAGACTTTCAATAGCTCTTGGTGCAGCTAAAGGTATCCTCTGCAAAACAGAGAGCATTGACTGCTTCTCTGGTATTAGTTTTCACTTTTCATAGTCTTAGTAAGCTAAGATATCAGAAGATCTTTATTGAATCTCACCAAATTTTTAGTATGCTTCCTGCAAGACGTATAATAATTTCCTTGAATTTCTCTTTAAGACTTGAAAGGTCTCAAACCGCTGTTACCTGAATGATGCTGCCTTGTTTTATTTCCCTGCAGGATTGGCTCATCTTCATGCCATAACTCCTATTTTAGTGCATAAGAATTTTAAGACAGCCAATGTCCTTGTTGATGAAGACTTCATTGCTAAGGTTGCAGATGCAGGGCTTCGCAATGTACTTGGTAGAGTTAACGTTGCGGGTCCATCTTATCGAACAATGGATGAAGACGTGTTCTTTGCTCCCGAGTAATGTTCTTTTCTACAAAATTCTCCATGCATTAGATCATATTTGCGTGCTTAATCTTTCAGTATTTGCAGCATTCTTTGCATGCATTCTAATCCCCAACCCCCCACCCCGACTTTTTTTCCAGATAAATTGTATCAATTGATATAATTTGGAAATTACATCAAGAAGATTATATACGGGTGATCAGCAAGTAGCTAATTTGCCACAGACCCCAGCCCACCCAAGTACCCAAGTACACCTAAGCTCCTGCATGTATCTTGTAGTCTGAAAGGCCATTACCTATTTGCCTCTACTATATCATTTGTATTTTCAAATAATAAAAACATTGTGTGTTGTTTAAATTAAGTTAACTGTACCTTGGGTTTGGATAAATGCTCCCGGTTAGTACGCGCTTGCCTTGAGACATTTCGTTCTTAGTTGGGTGTTGTGAATACAACATTAGGTATTAAAGTTTAAACCAATGCTCAGTTCAACTCCATGAAGTTGGTTTCTGAGTATTGCAACATCATTGTGGTCTTACGTTTTTACTATAAGTGAATAAGTGATCACGCACCAAAATCATTTTTCCTTTATAGCTTCTGTTTATCTATCTCTTTTTACTGATTATAGGGTGAAAGAATTTGGGAGATTTTCAGATAGAAGTGATGTATACAGCTTTGGAGTATTCCTGCTGGAGTTAGTAAGCGGGAGAGAAGCTTTGCAATTTGAGTCTTCAGAATCTGATAGAAGCTTGGTTGAATGGGTAATTAACTTCTTAATACAATGCTCTTATATGTTCTTAAAAGAGAGATCTTAAGTGGATTAGATAAACCCTCCTCTGATCAGATAATGCAGTGCTTTAAAATAAATATTTAGAGCTTTTCGTGTTCTCATTTTTGTATAGAGTATTATGTAAGTGTATTAAACTTTGGAACATCTAATTCAATATCAATTGGCAATGAGTGGAGTCAACCCAGGAACACATATGCTATTATGCAAGGCTTTAAAGTTTATACTTTTGATGTGGGACAATGTCCCGTGGGGCATGACTAGAGCCTAAGTACTGCCTAACACATGGACTTTGATTTAGCGGGTAAGATGAAAGGCTTTAAACTCCCACTGTGGGGCAGTTGATCTCAAGACAACCATTACATGTGGTGTGACTTGAGTCTAACTTGTGGACTTTGATTTACCGGGTGACGTGGAGTAGTCCCAAGACCACCTATACTGTTATGCAATGTTTTAAAATTTAAACTCCCGAAGTGTGTGTCTTTGTGTGTGACCATTTTTGTTATAAAAAATGATGTTGCTAGTTGCTACGAATAGTGTAGGACATATGAATGTGATACCTTTAGTCTCTTTGTTAACCAGATTTTCTCATTACTTCTTATTGTGTGTGGATTTCCTATGATCAATGAAGGCACAAAATTATCAGGAGTCGAGCAATATTTCTGCAATCATTGATCGTCGGTTGGGAAGCAACTTTACAGCTGAGAGTATGAAAGAGTTCATACAGCTCACCGTGCGGTGTGTGGAACCTTCAAGCCAGAGGCGGCCAACCACGAATTACGTGGTATCTGAAGTAGAAAGGATAATCGAGAAAGAAGAGAGCTTAACCACAGTCATGGGGGAAGGTACTCCTACTGTGATCCTCGGAAGCCACCTGTTCAGATCATCAAGATAAAAGAAGAAAATATACGAATGTTTACATATAGTTGTTTGTGCTCCCCTTGTGAAGTATAGAGATCAAGCTGTTTGTCAAGTGTACAAAAGAGCAGCTGCCTGATTTTTTATTTATTCTTCAGCATAAATGTAGAGAAATTCTTCTGTACAACATTTTTTTTATATATTCCTTTTTGATCGATATATGTACAACATTCTTTGTCATTAATTACATATTAAAAGATTGGGTTGGTTTTGGTTTTGAATAATATGGAATGATGTTTTGATTCCTGTGCTTCATTCTTGAAACCACATATTCCGATATAAAACACTGAGCTATGTAAGATATACTATAAAGTAGATCCGTGCATACGCACCGGCTTTTTTTAAAATTTGCTCAACAATCATAACAAATCGTGATTTCTGTTTTCGTCGCTAACCTGTTTTAATTTTCTAACAAATTATTTTAATCAAGTCTTAAAAACTCGTTTTAATTTCTTAACAAATTGTTTTAATTAAGTTTTAAAAACTCGTGTTTTTTAATTGGGGGAGGAATCCCATTTTAATTTGGAAATAAAGAGTTTTTATATTACTATTTGAGGTTTGGTTTAAAAAAGAAAGGAGATTCCGTTTGAAGTTGGATTCTAAAAGAAGAGTTTCCCGTTTTAAGTTAACTATTAAGTTGATGACGTGGAATTTTAATAAAGCTCGAAAAATACCCCTTGTGGGAGCTTTAATATTAAGACTAGAAAATAGACCCCTGCATACGCACCGGCTATTTTAAAATTTTGCTTAACAATCATAACTATACATATATACATTTTCTAACAAATCGTGATTCCTATTTTTGTCGCTAACCCGTTTTAATTTCCTAACAAATTGGTTTAATTAAGTTTTAAAAACCTGTTTTTTAATTAGGAGAGATTCCATTTTATTTTAAGAGTGATTCCCGTTTCTAATAGGAGAATGATTCCCGTTTTAATTAGAAGTGTTAGATTTTTCTTTTTCTATAGTGGAGAAATTTCCATTATAATAGGAAAAAGAATCCTGTTTTAATTAGAAGTGCTAAGAATTCCCGTTTTAATAGGAATTGATGACGTGGAATTTTAAGAGAGCTAGAAAAATACGCCTTGTGGGAGCTTTAATATTAAGACTAGAAAGTAGGCCCGTGCATACGCACCGGCTCTTTTGAAAACATGTTCAACAATCATAACTATATACATATAGAAATTTTCTAACAAATCGTGATTCCCGTTTTAGTCGCTAACCTATTGTAATTTCATAACAAATCATTTTAATTAAATTTTAAAAACCCGTTTTAATTTTCTAACAAATTATTTTAATTAAGTTTTATAAACCCATTTTTAATAGTTGACTTAATTTAGAAATATGATTTCCGTTTTAATAGGAGAATGATTTTCGTTTTAATTAGATATGCTATATTTTTTCTTTTCAATAGGGAAGGAATTCTCGTTTTAATAGAAAAAAGATTCCCATTTTAATTAGAAGTGTTAGAATTTCTTTTTTCTAATAGAGGAGAAATTTCTGTTTTAATAGGAAATTGATTCCCGTTTTAATTAGAAGTGTCTAATAAACAGGAAAGGAATTCCTGTTTTAATAGGATATGATGATGTGGAATTTTAATAGAGCTCGAAAAATACCCTTTGCGGGAGCTTTAATATTAAGATATAGATATAGATATAGATAGGGGTATTTTTTAGCACTACAGGACAAAATAACACACAAAGGACGGTCCTCTAATCGATTTGAGTGAAATCTAACGGCTGTTGAGGGCTGATTTTAATTGTAAGAATCGGGACACTAACGGGAACGACTTTGTTTCCATCAGGGTCGTGGGTTCAACTCACCATATCACGAACTTTTTATTTTTTTGGGTCGGTTTCAAAGAACAAAAAAAAAAAAGTGAAACAAATACTCCGAATAAACAAATACTGGTAAAGTTTATTTGTTAGAATGGTTTTCCTTTTTTATTTTGCTATTGGTTAAAATTATATAATTTTAAGTGAGATTGGGTTGGGTGTCTATGTGTATGTATGATATTGTTAAGGACTAATAAGTTTGTAAAGTTTTGGGGCGTAAAAATAAGTTGATTAGATTGTGTTGATTGTTTCATCAGTCTAGTCTCCTGGGAATCCCCTAGATCCCAAGAGGTAGTGTGTTTGCCGCACCCTTTAATAGTGAAGAGATAGTCGAGTCCCACCACACCTAGGAGGCTAGGATCAATAGTGAAGAAATAGTCGAGTCCCACCACACCTATAAGGCTAGGACTTACTGATCTTATTCGCTTTAAGCTTTCTGTGATAATTGGAACGTGGAAAGATTTAACCAGGGGTTGGGAGCTGCAGTCCAAAATTTATTTTGCGGAGATTTCCTTTAAAAGTTCTAATGAAAAATCACTTTTATTTGACGAAACACACTTTTATTTGCCATTACGAAACTCATAAATCATCAAGGTATCTACACAATTCGATTATTAAATTTTTTTTTTCCTCCAATTTGATTCTTTTACGTTTTTTTCTCCATTTCGGTACTGCTATGACGCCTTTAAGGATTTTAACACTCAAGTTTCATAGAGAAACACAAAACCTACTTAAGGAGGCAAACTTGGGAAAATTAGAAGGGTTCAATCGCATGCATTTGTTGCTTTGAACCACCCTTCTTAAGTTTTCGGAGCACTGCCGACTGATAGTCTATTATGTTTGAATGGAAGACAAAGACTTGAGGTTCATTTGAAGAAATTTTTGTAGGATTTGCTACTATGGGATATGGATACAAATGTACAATTGATTATAGTGCGGTAGAGTTAGTCATTTTGGGACCCTTAATATAATAGTGGTAGGATATTCTAATTGATTTGGTGACTGTTAAGAAAGTATTGGTAGAGTATCATATTCAATATGAGCAAAACAAAAAGTCTCAAGAACGCCCAAGCTCGAAATCTCCATAATGTATATATTCGATTTCTCCATGTTCAGTTTTCCAGTTTTCGTTTTTTTTGGGTGTTTTAGTGCAAATGGGTTTATCAATTAAACAACCTCTATAAATTGAGAACTGGCGGAATCCTTTATATAACATTAGCTCCCTTTTAATTTGCCTCAGCTCCTAGAAGTAATGGGATAGCTGGAAAACTACTAGCTAGGATCCTTACATTATTGATTGGCCCTTCTATTTTCATGGTTTTACCCTTGCAGTATGGTTAGACCAAAATATAGACCAAAAACGTGTATGCAAAATACTTAATCCAAATGTGTAGCACCAAACTTTAACTCACAATTCACCATAGCTATTTAACATTCCAATTTTTTCTCATGTCATGTTTCTCATTTTTTTTCTCAGTGTCCAAAGAGCTTAGATAATACGATTTAAGTACTTTAATCTGTTTTCTTGATTGATGTTCCTTTATTTGTTTTAAAGGTGCTAATATCATATTTGACGAAATGATTTTGGATTACTTGCAGTCATGTGCAGTGATGACAGGACTTGGATGCAATAAGTGGATATGGGCTTTTGTATGCTATGTACTATGAAATAGAGCTAGACGTGGACGTTGCACCTTTGGACTATGGCTAACCACGCTTAAGAGCATTGGATTTTCTATAATGTGGAGTCAATTAATTATGGAATCGATGAGTTCAATGTGCAAATATATGGGCCAAAGGATTGTACATTTTTTCTAAGCCCCACCTTGCTACTGCTTCTGTAGAACAATTTCATCTGTAAGGTAACTCCAAAAGTGAGGTTATATACAATTGATATTGAACCAAGCCTATCCTGTGGGCGAAAACAGAGACTCCATTAAAACTCTTAACCTTGACTACAAGCTCTATATTTCGCTCTCTCATCTTTCTTTAGATCCCTCTCCAGGGATCTAGAGTTTGGCCAAGTGCCTTCTTTCTTGTTCTCTTCCCTTTGTGTATAGCTGTGTCGTTCTCTTTGAGAACAGTCTGGTCTTACCTAGGTGGTTCATTTCTTTTTGCTTTACCTCCATTGTGTTGTCACTAGGTTCCTGGTTTTGTTAGGTACTTTTAGGTGGTAGGGTAGAGTTCTGTCCTGAGTTTAAGATTCTTTTTGGTCGTAGGTATGAGAAACCAACAAGATATGGAAGTAACAACATAAGGACAAAGAAAAATAGAAGATCTGTAGAAAGACATGTATAAACTGTTCTTTGCTAAGAAACAGAGGGTGGTTGAGTTAGATTGCCTGAACATCGAAGAACAATTCAACGGGAAACTCACACTATAGGCAAGTTTTATGGTGGTCAAACTATTGACCTGGAAGAGTTAAGTGAGGAAGTTCACCGGACATGGCAAACGGAAAAAGCTATCTGCTTGGATCTGATGGACATAGAACATGTTCAAATTACTTTTGAGGAAGAAAAGGAAAGGGAACATGTGCTGGAAAATGGTCCATGGATTATCCATGACCATATCTTTTCTATTAAGGAATGGATTGGGTCAAGTAATATGGAGGAGTACAACTTCGACTTTGTAAAATTTTGGGTCCAAATCTGGGATCTTCCAAAGATGCGAATTAACAAAGTTAATGTGTGGAAGATAGGAGCGAATATCGGAACTGTGTGTGAAGCAGACCTATCATGTCCCCCAGATTTCAACAAGCCAGTAGCTAGAGTTAGAGTGGAAATTGATATAAAGGAAAGATTGGCTAAGGACTTAAAGATCAAGCTGGAAACAGGAGAGGTGCTGGAAGTAAGATTCAAATACGAAAAGCTAGATATATTCTGCTACTTTTGTGGTGTCATAGGCCACAACCAATACAGCTGTCGGATCAGAGCACAACACAGATATGAACTATCAAGAGTTGGTGGCTCACCAAAGGACATCAAACCGTTTTTTACTAGTCAGATGAAAGCGACCAAGTTCTTCAATGGCATTGCGTACTCAGGCAAACAGACAGTCACTATAGAAGGTACCCCAAAAAAACTCAGGTACGAGGAGATGCTGGCACCGTCAACTCATGGAGGTAGGGGATACAGTATGCGTGCTAGACAAGAAAGGTGGCGACAAAATATGTCAGGGGGGATAGAGGTCAATAGAGACAAGAGCAAAGAATCAGAGGAGAACCAAAGTACTGGGACCCAAATAACGGCTGCTTCACCGGATAAAAACTGTTTGGCAGTTTCTCAAATAGATTTTGGAAATAGGGCTGGAGGCCCAAGTAATAGTGGAAGACATGGATCTGACCAAGATAACAATGATAAAGATGGGCCTGAAGGTGAGATAGGTGGGCAGTTGGGTTCTGGGCTGGATAGAGAAACAAAAAGATATCTGGATGCTAACAAGAGGGTAACAGGTTTGGGCCAATATATATAGGGATCATAATATGGACCAGGCCGAGGAGGAGGGAAGTCTAAAGGATGGATGGACTTTAGTGCTGATGGACCAAAAAGAGAAAGGAGGAATTGGATCTCAGATAAACAGGAAGGAGGCAGATGAGGGTCATATCACGAGGAGTAAAGAGAGTAGGGCTAGCTATTCTACAGATCTATACTCAACTGGTTCCAAGGCAAATGTCTCTAGATTCGAGGAAATCCAGCCAAATACAGCGGTTGTGGCAACTCTACCAAATCAATCAATCGGATATCGATTCCAAAGCAAGGCCACGCTTGGCAGAGGTTTTAAGACGATGGTATCCCGAGGTCATAAAAAGAAGAAGAAAAATTATCATGATATAATAAGGGGGGTAGCTCTAATTGAAGTTCAAGAAGAGAGCTCAAGTGAAAGGGTTAGCATAGGAGCAAAAAGAAAGAGATTCTCGGAGATAGTAAGAAGTGTGAATATGGCGGATGGAGGAGGTCATGGATGGCTGAGAAGAAGCATTAGAGGTGTTGCGAAACACTCTAAGAGGGTGAAAAGGGAAGCTGATGAGATGAGGAGGAGGGGGGAAGGACATTTACTGATCCCAGAAGAGGCTAATATCATCGCTGTTTCAAGTGGGTCTGAAGAATCCCAAGGAATTGAAGGGGGAAATGAGATGGCTACCTTATCGGAACCCTCATCCACTGCATCAGAGGACTTAGATGATGAATCAGATGAGTATGAGGGATCAGAAGAGTCTGAGGATTGGGAGGAAGACATTCAAATAGATGATGAGCATCCAGAGCAAGAAGTTATTAATAATGAAGCTCAGGATATGGTGGGTTTTAAGAATGAGAGTGAGGAATCTGAGGGCCAACCAGTTCCCCTGGCAATGGACGACTCCACAATTGTAAAGATGATCAAATACAAGGATCACAATAACGAAGGTCCAGGGGAAACCAGTACGATGGATGTTAGGGAAGAAATTCCTGAACAAGTTAAAGCATGTGAAGCAAAGCTGGGTGAAGAAAATAGTGGAGGCCTGTTACCATCTCCTCTAGGACTCGCGGTGGTTGTCCCATCACAGCTGCCTTGGTATCCATGACGATACACGTCTGGAATTATCGGGGTATTGGTACCACCACGGCAGTTCAACAACTAATGGACCTAATTGGTAAGTTTGATGTAGATATCGTGTGTCTGTTTGAAACCAAGGCTAGTAAGGATGAGATAGAGAACTTAGGTAAGAAGCTCAAGTTTAGCAGGCATTTTGCGGTTCCAGCTAAAGGGCTAAGTGGTGGTTTGGCTATTTTGTGGAAGGAAGGGGTGGAACTGAAAATTCTAGGGTCGTCACACAACCAAGTGACAGGTAAGATTTTAAATTACTTTCATAAAGATCCTTGGTTCTTTTCTTTTGTATATGGGGAACCTGTGGCTCATAATAGGAATAAAGTGTGGACTGAGTTGAAGGAAGTTGCCCCTTTTGTACCTGGTCTCTGGTGTTTGTTTGGGGATTTCAATGCCATATCGAGTCTGGATGAGAAGATAGGTGGTAGAAGTAGACTCACTAAAAGCATGCATGAGTTTAATAGTTTTATTAATGAGTTGGGGCTTGTGGATTTGGGGTTTAAATCCCCAAGTATACCTGGAGCAACAACAGAAGGCCTAATGACCATATTCTGGAAAGGCTGGACAGAGCCTTGGCCACGCCTGATTGGCTTGCATCCTTTCCTAATGCTCAAATTAGAACATGGGCCAATGCTACTTCTGATCATATTTCTTTGTTCATTAATCTGGATAAGAAAGATGAAAAACTGCCTAGACCTTTTAAGTTCTTTGATATGTGGTTGAAACATGAAACTTGCATGGAGGTTATTGAAAAAGCTTGGAATTCGATCTCCAATGATTTACCAGATAACAATTTCATTAATAAGTTGGAAAAGACTAAAAAAGATCTAACTATGTGGAATAAGTATGTGTTTGATAATATCTTTACCAACATCAAAGCCACACAAGCTAAGCTGGATGTTGTGTTGGCTAAACCTTTTAGCCTCGGTAACTACAATAAAGCAAAAGGGCTCAAGGATGAGTTGCTTGATTGGTATAACAGAAATCCTCCAACTCTTGGCTGAAAGATGGTGCCAGAAATACTAAATTTTTTCATCTCTCCACTATATACAGGAGAAGGAAGAATACCATAGAAAAGATTAGAAATAATGATGGGGATTGGAAGGAGGGTAGAACTGAGGTGGGGGTCTCCTTAAATCAGTACTTTAAGGGGATCTTTACTTCTGATCACCCTAAGAGAAATGAACAGATCTTAAATTTGTTTCAACCTTGTGTGATTGCTAGAGAAAATGAGATCATCACTGCTATCCCCACTAGTGAGGATATCTGGGTAGTGGTGAAAAAGATGGGGGGATACAAGTCCCCAGGCCCTGATGGGTTCCAAGGCATCTTTTATCAAAAATGGTGGAACATCATTGGGCCTGCTGTGATTGCCTTTGTTAAGGATTTCTTTCACCAAGGGGAGCTCAATCCTGGTTTGAATGAAACCTATATTACTCTGATTCCTAAGATATCTAATCCAGATCATGCCTCTAAGTTTTGACCTATTAGCTTGTGCAACTTTGGGTACAAGATTATTTCCAAGATTCTTGCCAATAGACTCAAAGGTCTGATTAATAAAATTGTCTCCCCATTCCAAGGGGCTTTTATTAAAGGCAGAAGTATTGGAGATAATGTGGGGCTAGCTTGTGAAGTTTTTCATAATATGAAAAATAAGAAATCTAAGAATGAGGGCTGGATTGCCCTTAAGCTGGATATGGCTAAAGCTTATGATAGGGTGGAATGGATCTTTATGGATAGCATCTTTGAAAAGTTGGGGTTCAATCAGAAGTGGAGACACATGATTCAACAATGTGTCTCTACTGTGTCCTTCCAAGTGATGTTAAATGGGTCTCCTCTAGAAAAGTTTGTCCCTAAAAGAGGAGTGAGGCATGGGGAACCCCTATCCCCCTACTTGTTCATTCTTGTCTCTGAGGCACTATCTAGGATGGTTGCAAAAGCTGAACAAGAAAATGAGTTGCATGACATAAAGATCAAAAGGCAATCCCCTGCTCTAACACACTTGCTTTATGTGGATGATCTCATTCTTTTTATAAAAGCAAATGTGGTAGAGTCAGGGAACCTTAAAAGGATTCTGGATGGTTATTGTGAGGTTTCTGGCCAAAAGATAAACTTTGAGAAATCAAATGTGTTCTTTAGTAGAAATGTGTCTTATAGACAAAAATTCAGACTTAAAAGATTTTGGAAAGTTAGGAATTTTGCTCCTAAAGAAAAGTATCTTGGTGTTCCCATCATGCTATCAAGGAAAAAGTCTGAGGACTTTGATTTCTTGGTGGATAAGATTCATAACAAAATTAAAGGATGAAGAGCTAAGGTTCTGTCCCAAGCTGGCAGGACAACTCTCATCCAAGCTGTGATTTAGTCAACCCCCCTATATGCTATGTCAACTTATGTGCTCCCTATCTCAACTTGCACTAAGATTGATAAGGCATGTAGGGACTTTTGGTGGGCAGGCAAGGAACAAACTAAAAGTGTCCACACCATAGGGTGGGAGCACATATGCTAACCTAAAGATATTGGAGGGTTGGGTCTAAGGAAAGCTAGAGATATGAATGTAGCCATGTTGGCTAAACTACTATGGAAAGCTGCTACGGATACTCAGTCTCTCTGGACTAGAACTCTGTTTAGCATCAATGGTAAACATTGGATAGGGGATATTAAAAAACCCCCAGACAAAGCTTCTTAGTTTTGGGAAGGCATCCATAAGACTTTTAATGACATAAGTGGGGGTTTGATCTGGGCTATAGGCAATGAGAATTCTATCTCAGCCCTAAAAGACCCATGGTTGAAATGTAATGGAAAACCTATAATTTTGGAGGAGTTGGGGGTGCTTGCACCTACCTTGGAAAAATATGTGGTCTCTAACTTGTTTCTGCTAGATAAGAGTGGGTGGGATGAGGCTAAACTTAGCCTTCATCTCAACCCCTTTATTAGCAGCAATGTTCTAGAAGTCAAAGTCAGACCTGAGGTGAATACTGCTGAAAAAATGAAATAGGAGAAAGACAAGTATGGAAAAATCACTGTTAAATTAGCTTATAACTTTCTTAAGCCAAAGGAGGAGGTGGGCCAAAGCTCTAGCTGTAACCCCCTCACCCTCAAGCATATCTAGAAGGCTCTTATCCCAGCATACATACAAATGTTTCTCTAGAAACTATACATGCAGATATTACTTATGGGAGATGTCCTAGCAGAAAGAAGATTAAAAGGGGATTTCTCCTGTCCTTTTTGTCTCAAGGAGCTGGAGTCAGCAGAATACTTGTTCTTTACCTGTGAATGGGTAAGGACAGTGTGGTTTGGGTCACATGTTAGCATGAGAATGCACAAGGCACAACAGATCTCCTTGAGAGAAAGAATTGATTTGATCTTGGCATGGTGTTGCAGTTCTGACACAGAGCTTAGGCTGGTTGGTACCCACATTGTTGTCTTGATTCAGTAGATTTGGCAAGCTAGGAATTACCTTAAATTTGAAAATAGGAATGCTAATCGTGAAAGGCTGATCAGGGAGAGCAGAATTTTGGCAGAGAAATGCTATCTGGCATTTAGAGAAGATTATCTCAACTCAAAACCTGTTTTAGATATAGTAGAGAATAATTTTGAGAATGTTTGTCCTCTTATGCCAAATGATAGTATAATCATTAGATTTGATGTTTCCTTTTACAGGCAGTATGGATGGGCTGGAGCTGGAGCTATTGCTGCGCATGCGGAGGGGAGTCATAGTAGGAGCAAATTGCTCAAGGTTTAAAGCTTTGGAAGCGCGTAAGCCGAAGTTGGAAGCAAAATTAAGTCGCAATGCTTACCGGGCAAAGCATCTTGGAAAACAACATTTTGTTTTAGAAGGGGATAATCTTGAAGTGGTTAGAGCCTTACAGGGTAGCTTTTGTAGATGGACTTGGGAAGGGATCAAGAATCATATTATATCTTTAGGGTCAGGTCTTAGGTCTTTTGCTTTTAGATGGATCAGTAGGGGCTTTAATGGGGATGCAGACTCGCTAGCTGCTTGGTCATATCAACAGTTAGGAAGGTCTGATCTTCCAAGGTGTATGTTAGTCTCAAACTGCTATCCTATGTCTGTGTGATATTTGCAATATATATATGGTAGTATGATTTGCATAAAAAAAAAAAAAAAAAAGTAACTACAAAAGTTATTTGATTTTAGTAGAACGATAATACCATTGACTCAAGTTCCGAATAATAGTCAATAATTTTGAATTTTAGACCATAATGTATTGATATAAGAAGGATTGCTACTTAGCTAGCACGATAGCACCACGTACTGATTCACGATTAGAAAATTTGTAAGTAGTAATGTGCATCTATACAATAAAACACAACATGATTTCCACTGTGCAACAAATGTCAGATCAGGACACAATTACTAATCTATAAAGAAAGTAATGTGCAACAAATGTCAGATCATCCAACAGTAAGTAATATATGAAGAAATTATTTTTCAGTGCGAAGCATATAACGACTCTCGTCCGTATAAACTCCACGGACACCATGGTCCTCCACTACACTAGAATTTCAGAATTAGGACACACCCTTGGGACAATATACCCCGTATCTTATTAGGAACGAGATTTACCGTATTAAACAGTTTGAACCCCGTCGGAGTTGTTTTTTTAGGTTGACTAAAGTTGACTTCAGTTGAATATAGGAAATAAGTTTTCGTTCCAAATTAGAGACAAGACAGTTTGTGCTCTTCCAGTTTCGGTGGCCGTCGTAGATGATTTTTCAGAGAGAAGGTGTTGTCCTTGTTTTCTTCGCGCTCGATAATTCATTACCCCGCCCAATATTTCACTACCCCGCAGCCTAAAATTTATTTCTTTCACTAACCCTAGTATAAGAAGAAAGTGAGGCTTTCGTGGGAGGGCGGTAGTGGTTTGACATTAAGAGCTTGGAATCTCTCTCAAAATCGGCAAGAGCTGCATCTCTCTCTCAAGTTTTGGTAACCCTCTCTCTCTCATCAAATTTTGTTTGTGTTTGTACCTCAATTTATGAACCCAATTTCCAGTCCAGTTTCTTGTAATTGGCTCAATTCTTTAAATTTTCTGGTTTATTGTGTTTTTAAGTTTCTCAATTCCTTAAAAGCTTGTGTCTTTGTTGTTTACTTTGATGTGATTGTATTGTTAACATGGTTTTACTATCCGACCTAATTAAATTGTCTGGGTTTTGTAAGCATAATAATTGAATGTTAGCCAACCTTTTCTTTTCTTAGATATTGAAACTGATGATACAAGCTTGCGAGCTAATTGTTTTTTTCGGTTTCATAAATATAAAGTTTGAAACTTTGTTGAAGCCACTAGAATTAGTTTTGACTGCATTTGGGTTTGGAGTTCTCTGGTCTCAAAATATACAGCTTCTTGCTGGCATTTTGTTGATGTGATTGGCTAATTATTTCAATAGTGTTCTACCGTTTAGAAGATGGTTTGAATATAGTGGTAGGATATGACATTTAGTTTAAAGGTCTTATCTTTAGTAGGATATGTGGTTTCATTTAGAGTCTTTTGTTTGTTTCATGATTATTATTTGGATAAATTGTTTGAGGGCCGCGGTATTGGCACCCCCATAAATGGGACTAGCACCCCTTTGACCAATTTAACCAATTCAATGGTACTAGTACCCCTCCATTAAATGCACAAAAAACACTAACGCAAGCAGCTACCGCGGGATCGCACAATCCACGGCAAGCAGCTGCCGCGAGATCCCATATCCCACGGAAGGTGGTTGCCGTGGGTCATTTAATTTTTTTTTTAATAGCCACCGTAAAAAAAATTAGTTTCCGCGATATGATTTTGTTTACTAAAAATGGAGTCTTTGCTTGTGTTAATTATAAAAACTCTTCTTCATTAATTTGATCACAAAATTTTCTTATAACTTATGAAACTATTTGCCGCGAGATAACAAAATTATGGTTCGATTGTATATTTTTTTTGTCATGGTTTTGGTGTTGTTCTTGGAGTGTATAAAGAAACTTTAAAGAAGAAAATGAGGTATTCATATGTTGTGTGTGTTCAATACGGAAAATTTGAAGTGAAAAAAAACAAAAAACTTAAAAAAATATGTCGCGGCAACTGCCTGCCGTGGGATGTGCGATCTCGCAGCAACTGCCTGCCGTGGATTGTGCAATCTCGCAGTAACTGCCTACCGTGGGATATGAGATCTCGTGGCAACTGCTTGCCGTAGAACTATAGGCATGTGGGGTGTAAAAGGACATATAAGGAATAACCATTATTGTTTTACTTTTTGTCAAATGGGTGCTAATCTCATTTATGGGGGTGCCAATACCGCGCCCCTTGTTTAAACCTATAAATGTCATTTCTGGTCACCATAAGTTATATTTAGTCGCGACAAATATTCCTACGCCGAAGAGTAAAAAACCGAAAACATAAGTGCATTTGCTCTTGTTACTCCTCCGAGCCAAAATAGAGAGTGAGGGTCATTCATTGTTGTTTTCATCTCTTAGTTCAGGTAATTCTTCATATTTCAACACTTCTATTTATTTTTCCCATCAGTTCTTCTATTAGTTGAAAAATTAAATTTGTTGTTGTTATATTAACCAATTGCATTTTTTTTCTTCAAAAAGGTTGAATTTGTTCTCAAAGATTACGAATTTAATGTTTAATTTGTTGCTCAAACAAAAATTTCAGTTGTAGTAACACATACAACTAGTCACTTTTGTTCCTTCTAGGTATTAACCTTTCAACGTCCTCTTTAAGTTAATTTTTAGGGAGTTAGATACTTGGATGTAGAGACTTGAGCTATTTGGAGCGAGACTTGAGTTGTTCATAATCATAATCAATAATCAATAATCAATAATGGATGGAAATAATTGGAGACTTGCTCCTCAACTTGAACCAACTATGGTTGAAACTCCTGATTGGCATACTACATTACAACCTGATTCTCGTTATCGTATTGTTAACAAGATGTATGCTTCTCTGTTGTTTTTAACTATTTGCTATTCCGATCGCCTTGTTTTGTGAAATTTGAATGGTAGAAATGAGAAACAATGAGTAAAGTTTTGAACTTGTGGAAGAATAAGTGTTGTATGAAGTTAGTTGAAGTATATAAGAAATGGGATTTAGTTAGAATTGAGTTTTATTGCTTGATCGCTATAGCTTAAATGATTGTGGGTGGGTTTTTTTAGCTTATATATAATGATCATGTTTAGTTTATAGGAAGCTTATTTACATTCCGAATTGCGATCGGAATTTAATTAAGTAGTAATCGGAGTTAAGCTTATTCGTGTGAGTTTTGTAGCATATATGTTTTGTGAGAGTATTGTCTGAATCCTTGAGGATAAACATATTGTTGAGGATAGTTTGTGCTTGTCTGTTTATATACTTGGAGCTTGCACAAGCTCACTCACACACAATATTGGGTCTTCTGGTAAGTTCATCATTATCATGTATTTTCTCTTTAGAATTTTAACTTCTCTGAAAATACGTGTAATAATTTGATGCAGGTGAACCTTTTAAAGTTTGAGGGATTCATCTCTTTTAAAGTTACTTTGGTCGCAATCAACAACTTGGTTCAGGTATTTGTGTACTCTCTTGTGTCAATTCTTTTTGGTATCAATTCTACAGTTTTCAATTCTTCTTTTTATTTTTCTTATCAGTTCTCTTGATTTCTACGTTTAGCTCGGTCATCCAATTAACAGGTACTTTACATACGACGTATTTTGATATTAATTCTTTGATTAGTTAGCAAAGCTATTAGATGCACAAGGAATTCTGAGTGAAACCAATATATTGACTTAACCTCAAATGACTACAATGGTCTCTCTATATGCTAGAGAGTAGAGACTTGATGCGTTAATTACATTGTTAATTACTAGACTTGATGCGTTAATTTCATTGTTACTTAGTTTGTTAGAATCATTAACTGAAAGCAGTTAGTATGTTAGAACATTTTAGCTGTAATAACTGATTTCTACTGATACAAAGTTAGAAATGAAGAAGTCCTCTTTGGAAGCCCATGTATACTTCAAAGTACGACTCTGTTTGTTGTTTGTGACTCTTGAAGTCGGTGATACATTTTGATTATGTACTTGTATAGTAACTGACTCATATTTATATCTTAAAATTGTATAGTTTAGGCTTTAGGACTTGGATATTTAGCTAGACTTGTGTGTCAGAAGTTAATACACGTGTCGCCATAAGTTAGTTTAGTGCTAAGCTTTTTATTTTCATTGTAATTTTATGCCTGCATGTGATTCCAGTTTATGTAGTTGTTGGTTTCTTGTTGATGATAATGCGTACTAATTTATTTAATATTCATTTTTATGTATCAAGGCAAGTTTGCCTAGGATAACATATTAGTTGTTGGTTCCATAACTATAATACCTAGTAATTAGTATATAGATTAAAACTAATTAGAGGGTGTTACTGAAAAATCCTTATAGAGGAGGGATAATAGAATGACGATGATGATATCGTTTTTGAAGTATTGATTGGGTAGGAGTTTTAGGAGCACACTTGTAGAATCTGCCATCAAATTCTTACTAGGTAATAGTTATCTTTACTTTAGTTCTTCTTTTGTAGAGTAACACCCACTCTGTACTTGGTTTCTTATATTGTTTCAACCCAATTTTGGGTTTGATGACTTGAGACGTTGAAGTCTCCATTGAATAGTTGGAGGTTGGAACTGGCCTGGGGAATGGCCTGCAGCAGCCCAGCAAATGGCCTGTAGCAGCCTAGGACTTAGTTTATTGTTAAATATGAAGGTTGGGTATATTTTGTACCATTCTAGAATTATCAATTGGAACCATACAAACTTTTGTAGCCTGTGCCATTATCAGTAAGACCTAGGACTTAGGTTATATTTATCCAGAAGTAGCTTAAGTTCAGGTGGAACCCTGTATTATCATATCTGAAGTTGCAAAGCTACACTTCCATTGGGTTCAGTTCTTGCATTGCTTGCTTGTTTGAGTTCATAAGGTGAATGCAACTCCTTATTGCTTTTTCGATTGGAATTGGTATCTGTCGTGAGTGGTTAAAATTAGTAAGTTCCAATTCATTTCAGTTGTTAAGTTCTTTGTTCGAATACACACGCACACTCCAATTCATCCTTCTTCTTGTAGTGGAAATTTGTAATTGTCTTATTCTAGATTGGACATCATTGATGCAGATTTTTTCAACTGGGGGCCAAGCTCCGTTACTGCGATGGTGCATCTTTTACAGGAGATAGTGAAGATAAGGTTTGATTGTTAATTCCAATCAAATGTGCAGTTCTTTGTTTGTTTCATGATTTTTATTTTGATCACAATAAGTTATATTTACTCGCGACAAATATTGTTACACCGTCGAGTAAAAAATCAAAAACATAAGTGCATTTGCTCTTGGTACTCCTCTGAGCCAATTTTTTTACAGTAATGCATGCCCTTGCACTTTTCATGCATGCTTTTAGCATATTTTGGCGTGTCTTAGATGTGTTTGGTCAAGACTCAAGAATATACCTATAATCATTTTTGAACGTCAAATTTTATTATACATAGGCGTGCCTCGTGTCTGTGAGTGTGACCCTTGTGTATAAAAGATTGTTTTGTAATTGATTTATTTCTTCATATTTGGTTATAAAAATTGTTTCTTTTTTTGTATGATTAGGTATCTTGAGTGGTGTTTGTTTAGTTTTATGCTATGGATGGATTTGGTTTTGGATTTTCTTGGATTCATGGTAGGGGCAACTTTGTTTCTCTATGGGTAGCAGAATAAGTCTCGGAGTTCTTAAGTTTTTCAAATAATTTGTCGTAAAGATGAGATATTTTTTGATTGATTCTGTTGAAATGTAGCTTTGTTCGTTAACTATCTTGTTTGTTTGTGTTGAAGTGAAACAACCTTTTGAAATTGGTTTTGGCTAGATGGCTAGTGTCTTGACTGTGTAAAAAATCCAACATGGCACTTGTGTAAAAAATTTTGTTTTGGCATTGGACTTAATAATATTCATCTGACTTAATAGTATTTATCTGGCAGGTGTTCTTATCAAGGGACTGCGTCAAGTAGTTAGCGGTCAATGAGCTTAGATTACATGGAAAACTTTCTAAGTGACTACTATACTATTTACTTAAAGGTCATATACTTGTTATAATTATGAATTTATGATATATAATTTAGTTTATCTTGTATTTACTAAGCGCAGTTAAAAGCTATTGAATTGGTTTTCAAAAGTTAATTCACACATAATGGTTGTTAAGATCTAGAGGTTGTGCACTGAACGACATACGGTTGATAAGTTAGACTTCTAGCTTCTATGCGAACTGTTCACTCGAAAGAAACCAACATTTTTTTAGTTCTATGTGAAACTTTCAGGTTATTTTCACTTATTGCGCTGCAGAACGAAACTGCAAGGAAGAGTTGTGCAAGACACGCACTGGTATATGGCTTCTTTAAACAGGTATGCCTTCAAACCTTTCTGTTTGCTTCTAGTAGATCCTTTATGTTGTGTGAAGCGGTTTGCAATTTGTTCTTGTGTTGCTATGCTGCTGATTACGAAAGGAACGGTAAGAATTATGATAGATGTAATGCCATGATGCCGCCGGTTCGTGATATGGAAGATCCAAAGTTAGGGCAAGCTATTGTTCAGAAAAAATATGATGTGTGTCACCAACTAGGATTGTGAACCCATCTAAGTAGAAGCCATGTGCATGATTGAATGCTGGTGTGTCCTCCATATTAGCATAAAAGTATGCAGCCAAACTCGGAGAATAAGTTTGGTCAGGTTGAAGAACTAGGGAAGACCACCCAATGTTAGTGATGTAGTCACGGAAGAGATGACCATAAGTATTGGAATCCATCATAGACTGAAAGGATTGCTCAGGAATGAGTTTTGGAGGTGTCATGTTTGATGAAGATGCAATGTTTGATGAAGATGCCATGGTAGATGAAGTAAAGAAATGGGCAATGAAAAAGGCAACTGGATGGATAAATGAGTATGGAAGAAAATAAACCCTCCTGTAATGACATTGAAAATCACATGTTAAAATTAGTTAGTCACAACGTAAATAATTCTAGCAAGCATTTCTTACAAAAGAAGAACAAAGATAAGAACAAAATTAATAATACGGCGAAAAACGTAATAATATATACGATTATTTATTTATTCACTTAGTATTATTATTCCATTTTTATTCAATAAGAAAATCATGGATTATTATGAAGGTATTGAAGACGCATATCGTGCACCACAGTGTTTAGTTCTTCAATTTGTTGTTTGAGCTGCATCTGAATGTCCCTTTGGCTGGCAGAGAGTGTAGTTTGATTCTCCATTAGGAGAGCGTGATTTTTCAAGGATTGAGAATGATTTTCCAAGATTTCCTCCTGTTCAACATCATGCATTGCTTGACGTTCTTGGAATTCCTTAAGAGTTGTAATGATAATATTCTTAACGAAATATAGTTCCCGCATGCCGTGATGAAGAAATTGAATGCCTTCCATGGGATTAAAAAAATTTAGCATGGCATTTTCATCAAAGAAATGGTCAGGGTTTGAGCTTGGGTCGTTCTGTTCATCTGTCAGAGTATCAGGAGTCCAAAAACCAATGGAGTAGTCTGTTTGGAGTACACTAATATGTCCTCTTTGAAGTGGTGTTTATGGAGAAATTACTGGATAACCCCAACGCATCATAATTTGCGTGACTAAAGTAGGTAGAGGTAGAGGTGCTGACTTTCTTGTTTTCCTGGTGATCACGTTCCAGAGGTGTTGGATTAGAAAAAAATCATCCCTTTGAGTCTGCAAAACCCAAAGTAGGTGAAGTTGAGACTTTGTGACTTCTGATTGGTGAAATGTACCTATCACATTGTGTCCTAACCAGTGGAGCACAACTCGTTGATTCTGTTTCAAAGAGCGTTGGAGAACAACGTGATGTCTATTTCCCACTTCGCCATGAGATACGGTAGCTCTTAGTAAAGTTTTGAGGGAATCAAATGATGACTCTGGAAAAAGGAACTCCTGGGAATTTATTGGGATCTGAAGTATGTCGAAGATGATCGCCCTAGTCAATTCCAATCGTCGTCCATAAGCATTGAAGTAGAATTTTCCATTCTCAGGTCCTATAAATTGGTAGAACATCAAAACCAATTCTCGGGAATAACCAGCTGCTGAATGATATAGAAGAGGCGTCCATCCCCGACGTACAATTTCGGTGTCAAAATAAGGAGAAAACCGGCCATCTTCAAAAACTTTTAGGTAGTCTTTCTCAGTCATTATTTTTCTTGGTTGATCCATTTGGTACTTTTACGGAGGGAAGGATAGTGAAAATTGTTTGAAATGAGAATGGCTGAAAAGAAGAGATTTATAGCCAATCTATAAGTCTGTACCAATTTGGATTCCAAGTGTAGTTAATGACCCATGTGATTATGAACAGCAACAATGGGGATCCATAGTAAGTCTTGTCATGTCAGATTTCCAAAAACCAATAAATGAGATGTTTCAATGTTAGAAAGCACAGAGGAAAGTTTCACAGGGTAGTTAGACTTACACGTAATTTCAGAAATGATGATCGGACCTCAGTAATAGCATATGGATAGAATAATCGAGCTGCATGTGTGACAAGTGTTATGTGTACCTTGTAGCGTGCGTGATATTCTCTAAACACCATGAATATCGATTTAATTATTTTGGTGAGTTTTGGATGGTGTTTTCTTTGTTATGGTTTGTTTTATTATTATTATTATTTTTTATTTTTTTTTTATTTTAGAGGAAAAGACAACTAATATACACAAATATTTAATACGAAACTTCTCCATTTAATACGTAACCCGTACAAATGTGTGAGAATTATTTAACACACCATACTAATATACAAAACGACAGACGGAAAGAGAGATGTCGGTTATATAGATCTAGATGTTCTGGATCATGTTATGCATGAGTGACAGCAGAACAATGATAAACACTGTTATCACGAATACTGTGATAGCCCATTCGCGTTGCTCCTTTTCCCATCGCTCCATTGGATTCATTATGTTCAAGAAAATGAGAATTTGTGAAGAGGAATTTGTGAAGAGTGAAAGAAGGGGATGAGTGAAAGTGGAAAAGGAGAGTTGTATTTATAATTAGAATTTTGATCGTTGGGCATCTGACCATTTGGATCAGTCCGTTGGGTTCTGACTGTTGGGCCTTGAGAGTAGGCCCAATGCATCAAGGAACAAACTAATATATTAAGAAGTACAATAATTGCATAACATAAATAATTTCTCATTCAAACCGTCTGGAGATACAAAATTATGAGAAATCAAATGATATAATTTTTTTTTTACTAGAAAAATAAAAATACAATGCATAAGGGAAATAAATGACATAGTCATTTCTAAACCAAAGAAAATAAACAACTACTAGGAATCCTCAGGGTTAGCAAATGATGAACCAGGGTTTTTACTTCGTCGGCTACGACGAACTCCTGGCTGAGCTGACTAGTCTAGAATGTGGCCCAAAGACTCTAGCAGTTGATCTTGGAATTGCTACTGATTTGCCATCATCATTCTCTGGAAACGGCCTTGGCGATTGCGCATTTCTTGCTGGAAGTCATTTTGGGAAGTAAGCATCTCTTCTTGACGAAGAAACATCCTGCGCATGCTGGTATTCATGTGTCTTAAAGCTTCCATGGGAGTGCTGATTTGGCGCATGATATCCTCATTAAAATAGTTGGGTGGGGAAGGAGGAGGAGGAGGTACGTTATCACGCTCAATATCATCTCTAGCTACTGGGTCCCAGTGGTCTAGAACACAAGTCTCGAAAATTCTAAAATTCTCGAAAGACCTTGTTGGAATGAAAGGAGTAGCAGACTGGAATCCTAAGTTAAGCATAAAATTTGAAAGTAACAAGTCATCAAGAGGAGTGACTTCGTTTGACGCGGTCGTAAGAACATGGCCCAGGAAATGGACCATACAGAAAGTGTTCTTCTTCTCCTAGAGGATCCACAGCAGGTGCAAGAACGTCTTGTTCACGTCAGACGTCTTTGAAGTTCCAATAACGTTGTAAGCCAGCCATTGAGTGACGGCTAGTTGGTTTCATCTGAGTGAGTGCTGATACACACAGTTCGAGCCATTATTGTACTCTCCCTCGAGAAGCGTGTCAAACATTAAGTCCATCATAGTCGGATACTCTGATAACAACAGGGTCGGACTATCAGAGTTTATCGGAATCTGTGCTGTATTCGATATTAACTCCAGCGTGAGTTCACGGTCCATCCCATCCGTCGTAATCCAAAATTCATCACCCCGGAAACCACCATTGTTGTAAAACTTTAAAACCAAATCTTCCGAGTAATTAGCCGGCACCTTGTGCAACAAATACTCCCACTCCCTATTTGCAATTTCTTCATCGAAAAAGGGATGAAACATGCCCAAATCGAATAGATTTTTGAAATTCCTCTCAACTGTGATTTGTCTTCGTGCTGCCATAGAGAGGTCTAGATGATTTTCTGAGGGTGGAAATTGCTAGGAGTGATGGAGGAGATGGTGTTGGAGCAAAGGGGTTTGAATTGGTGGAGTTGTGCCCGCGTGCGCTGGTGAAAATCAGGCGTGTGAAGCCGCGTGCGCGAGTTGAGTTGGAGGGGAACCAAGATCCGGATTTTAGGGGGGAAGAAAAGTGAGGGGCTGACGCATGGTGTGGCCTGCGGGTTGTGTTTTGTGACCGGATCCGTGATTTTGGATCAGGTCCAATTTTTGGCCCAAGCCCAAATGATTTCCATAAATTCCCCTTATGTCCCGAAATGTTCAGAAATTTCAAATGTAGAATTTCGATTCGTTTTAACTCCAAATTGAACGAATGAGATATCAAAACGATCAGCATTAAAAATTCCATCCACTAGAATATGACATAATCACATTCAAACCTTTTTTTTGGGGGGTTTATTTATTTACAAATTATATATACAAATGTACAAGGGGATATGAACGTGTTAACAACACCGGATTTCAAGAAGAAAATCATAACTGTAATATGAGGCAACTGTCATGTCAGCTCTGGAGCGAACCCAATCCAGCCAGACTGTAGCTTAACCTTTATGTTTTGGGGGCCTAAGGTTCAGGACGGTACCATCCCTGACCAATGTGCAATGGTCTAATAATAATATTACCCTTAGTACATATGGTATAGCCTCAAACCGCCCCGAACTGTAATCAAATAGAAAACTATTCGGGGTTGGCCTGGTGAAATCCATTGCCCGTGCAAACGAGAGACCATCCAATGTTGCATATCACGACTCTCTTTGTGCACAACACTTAGTGCAAAGGTGAAAATAAAAGACACGAGTATAAACAAGTTGAGTCTTTTAACGTCAGATCCTCAAGACGAATGTGAGTCTTTTAACGTCAGATCCTCAAGACGAATGTGAGTCTTTTAACGTCAGATACTCAAGACGAATGTGAGTCTTTTAACGTCAGATGCTCAAGACGAATCCCAACCTGTGGGAGCAAAGGGACGACGACGAAGTTTATCATGCTGAGTTGGTGTCAGACAATAATATACCTTATACCGGCTCATATCGGATAGTACATCAAAACCTGGACAGAAAGGTGTTTGACAATTCATACACCACCCCATCCTTTTCGCCCATCGCTTTCGAGCAAAAGTACTACGACCATTACCTATTCGAGATGGGTGAGATTTACACCAAATGATGAACTGAAGTTTGCGAAGAAGAGAATAGAAAAGGGAAAAGAAGGAAGGAGTTGAAATTTTTGGTACCCATTGTTTACCAGAAGGCACGTTTGCTCGATTAACAGAAGACAGTTATACTCAGTTCTAAATAGAGTTTTTGTGGACTAAGGTTCCGGCGCTTGCAATTACACACTCTAGAGATTTTTAGAAAAGAAAATAGAATAGGGCCCAGCTACCCTAATGGCATACTTTCCCTGTTTATATCACATGGAAAGAAGTACACCAGTGAATCTATTAGTCTGTGTAGACTGGATCTTTGAGAAGAGTCTCTTCGACATTTGGAGAGCGCAACTCATGATAATGTTTTACGCATTGGCCATTTACTTGAAATTCGCTTTCATCATTTTCGTTTTTCAAAGATATAGCCCCATAAGGGGTGACAGCAGAGACAATGAAAGGACCAAACTATCGAGTTTTTAATTTTCCTAGAAAAATGTGTAATCTTGAGTTGTACAACAAAACTTTTTGACCAACTTTGAAATCTTTTCTCAATATGTGCTTGTCATGCACTTTTTCATGTTGGCTTTATAAGATTTCGAGAGATCATAGGCATCACTCCAAATTTCCTCGAGCTCATTTAACTGCAATTTTCTCTTTGCGCCTACCGCATTAGTATTATAATTGAGGCTTTTGATGACCCATAGAGCACGATGCTCAAGTTCAACCGGCAGGTGACAAGGTTTTCCAAAAACGAGGCAATAAGGAGACATCCCTATAGGTGTCTTAAAAGCTATTCTGTATGCCCACAAGGCATCAGATAATCGTAGAGACCAGTCTTTTCTAGATGGATTAACAGTTTTTTCCAAAATGGATTTGATCTCTTTATTAGAGACTTCTACTTGGCCACTGGTTTGAGGATGATACGGAGTTGCCACTTTGTGCATGACTCCATATTTCTTAATTAATGATTCAAAAATTTTATTATAGAAATGTTTTCCCCCATCACTAATAATAGCTTTTGGAACGCCAAATCGAGAGAAAATATTTTCTTTTACGAAAAAAATGACATTTTAATGATCATTAGCACGACATGCCAATGCCTCAATCCATTTTGACACGTAGTCAACTGCTACCAGTATGTAAAGGAAACCATGAGAATTACATCAAAGATTTCCACAATTAAAATGGGATTTAAGGGCATCATATTACGTTGAGTAATGCGTCCTAGCTGCTGGCAGCAGTTGCATGCTTTGCAATGCTCATGTGCATCTCTAAACAGTGTTGGCCAATAAAATCTACATTGTAGAACCTTGGCCACTGTTTTCTTATCACTAAAATGACCACGACAAGATTGTTCATGGCAGAAGGATAACACGTCATTGTGTTCCCAGTTGAGAATGCAACGACGGATTAGTTGGTCGGAACAATACTTGAAGAGGTAGGGATCATCCTAAAAATAAAATTTCACAGTGGATAAGAACTTTTTTCGTTCATTACGAGACCAAGATGAAAGGACTTCCTCGGTAACTAAGTAATTTACTATGTTAGCGTACCAAGGGGACGAAAAAATAGAATATAAGTGTTCATCCGGAAAGGAATCACATATAGGTTCGGTATCAGTATCAACATCACTGACAAGTCTTGATAAATGGTCTGCAACCACATTTTCGTAACCTTTTTTATCTCTAATTTCTAGAGTAAACTCTTGCAAAAGGAGAGTCCATCGGATCAACCTCTGTTTTGCATCATTTTTCGCTAATAGGTAACGAAGCGCCGCATGGTAAGTGTAGACAATTATGGAAGAACCCACTAGGTAAGGACGAAACTTATCCAAGGCATATACAACAGCGAGAAACTCCTTCTCAGTGGTTGTATAGTTACGTTGAGCTTCATTAAGGGTTTTAGTCGTGTAGTAAATGACAATTGGCTTATCTTCTCGGCGTTGCCTTAGTACAGCTCCAATAGCATAGTCACTCGCGTCACACATTAATTCAAAAGGTTTAGACCAATCAGGTGGTTGAATTATGGGAGCGGTAGTTAAGGCGGATTTTAAAGTCTCAAAAGCTTGTTTGCAATTGAAATTGAAGTAAAAAACGACATCTTTAAGCAAGAGATTGGTTAAAGGCCGAGCAACCTTTGAGAAATCTTGAATAAATCTCCTATAGAAACCTGCGTGTCCTAAAAATGCGCGAATGTCGCGAACTGTTTTTGGTATAGAAAGTGAAGCAATTTTTTCTATCTTAACTTTGTCGACTTCAATTCCGTCTTTTGAAATGATATGTCCTAAAACTATTCCTTTTTTAACCATGAAATGACATTTTTCCCAATTAAGAACAAGGTTTTTCTCTTCACAACGTGTAAATACCTTTTCAAGATTTGATAGACAGCTATCGAAAGAATCTCTATATATTGAGAAGTCGTCCATGAATACTTCCATAAAACGTTCAACCATATCACTGAAAATGTAAAGCATGCAGCGTTGGAAAGTACCAGGTGCATTGCAAAGGCCGAAAGGCATTCGTTTATATGCAAATGTACTAAAAGGACAGGTGAACGTAGTCTTTTCTTGATCAGCAGGATCTATGACTATCTGAAAATATCCTGAATAACCATCAAGAAAATAGTAATACGCATGACCAGCTAACCGTTCAAGCATCTGATTGATGAAGGGCAGAGGAAAGTGATCCTTACAAGTTACTGCATTAAGTTTGCGATAGTTAATGCATATTCGCCATTTCATTGGAATACGAGCGGAGATGCATTCATCTTTATCATTGTGCACAACTGTAATGCCAGATTTCTTTGGAACAACGTGTACTGGACTCACCCAAATCCTATCGGATATAGGGTAAATAATACCTGCATCGAGTAATCTTAAAACTTCTTCCTGTACCACATCTTTCATGGTTGGGTTTAGACGACGCTGCGGTTCATGCGACGTCTTAGCATTTTCTTCAAGATGTATGCGATGGGTGCATACATTAGGGTCAATGCCCTTAATGTCATAGAGGGACCATCCAATAGCAGAATGGTGTTGTTGAATGACATCTATTAAACGGGATTCTTGATCATCAGTCAATTGAGATGATATAATAGTTGGATGACTACCATCTGGATCAAGATGTACGTATTTTAATTCCGAAGGAAGAGGTTTTAAGTCAGGGGCGGGTGGAGTGGGTATTAAAGATTCTTGAGGAAAGTCATCGTCCATAGAGTAAACATATTGATGTTCATCCAATTCGCTGGACATCATGGTCGTAGGGTCAAATAATGGTATTGACTCTAATAATTCGTTTACTTCTTGTGTATAATCATCGTCCTCAAATTCAGAATCGCTAAAGGAAAGAAATTGGTATACTTCATCTTCAGGAAAAGTGTTTGTTAAATACTCTTGCACAATGCTATCAACCCTGGTCACCTCACCATCAAATTCAAGCTCTGGAATTTGTTTCATCATCTTGAACACATTTACCTCGACTGAAAGATTTCTGAAGGACATGGTCATGGAACCATCCCTATAGTTAATAAGAGCATTAGCAGTTGCTAGGAACGGACGTCCTAAGATGATAGGAATGGAATCACATGCAACTTCAGTATCCAAAATAACAAAATCGACAGGATAGAAAAAGTCTTGGACTTTTACAAGGATGTTTTCCACAATTTCTTTTGGATACTTAATGGAACGATCGGCTAACTGTAGAGTCATGGTGGTGGGTTTCAGCTCATGAAGACCTAGTTGTTTAAATAAGTAATATGGAAGTAAGTTCATACTAGCTCCTAGGTCTAATAGTGCAGTAGCCGTATATTTGTCACCTAAGGTGCATGGAACCGTTAGTCTACCAGGGTCCTTGTATTTGACTATACCATTGTGTTCGGTGATGGATGGAAACTGTTCGGTGAGAAATGTTTGTTGAGGAACATTAGTTCTCCTTTTTGTGGTGCACATATCTTTCAGAAATTTTGCATGTTTTGGCAATAGCTTTAAGGCGTCGAGAAAAGGTAAGTTGATTGTCAAATTCTGAAAAGTCTCTCGAATTTCAGCAAAACTCTCATCAAGTTTATTCTTTGCCAAGCGTGCAGGAAACGGTGCCTTAGGGTGGAATTTGGCAAAAAAGGGTCCGCTTGCTTGTTCCCTAAATTCTGAGATGTTGACTTTGTTGTATTTGGTGAATCCTCCGTAGGTTCATTATTGGAAATAAATTCATTTGAACCGTCGGATTCCTTTGGTTGATCATCTGGCATACGTATTTGATTGTCCACAGTTTTTCCAGATCGAAGAGTAGTGATTGCGTGCACCTCACCTTGGTTGGGATTACTTGTACCCAGTGCATTGGTGAGTTCAAAGGCAGTGTTTGCTGGCTTAGGGTTTGGAACTGCTTGTCCAGGAAACACGCCTTTCTGACTCTTTTCTTTCGCCAATTGTTGAAGTGATTGTTGGATAGACGTTAAAATTTGAGATTGTTGGTTCATGTAAACTAAGAAAGTCTCACTTGTCCTAGCCGTAACGAGTGGCGCAGGTTGTGCAACAGGTACTAGATCATGATTATTGCTGAGAAGTTGTTGATTATAGTTGGGATTTGGATTGGCTGGAACAAGGCTACAGTTGGTTTGATAGTTAGCATCCGAAGTATTTTGAAATTGATTCTGACTTTGTTGGTATTGTTGATTATTGCCTTGGCGGTATGGAATAAAGTTGTTGGTTGGTCGAACAGGTGGATTAGCGAAACCTGGAGGAGGCCCCAGCTGTTGGTTATTCTGGCGCCAAGCGAAATTCGGATGCTATCTCCAAGGTGCATTAGGAATGTTGAATGCACATGCCTCTTCTGATGGTTGAGAAGGGGAGGCATATAACAAGGGAAAATAAGCATCAGGATGGTCAGGACTGAGACAAAGAACACATGGGGATGTGTCAACGTTCATGACCTGTTTTGGGAGTTGATCGTTTACTTGAACTGCAAGAGCATCTACTTTTTTAGTTAGGGATTCTATCAAATTTTTTAATTCGGGATCGGGTTTTACCTCAAAAATAGATATAACCTTTGTTACAGTATCCTTTGATGATCTAGACAGCTTAGTGTTATCCTAGTGTGTACCTTTTTTCGCTTGTTTTTCAAGAAAAGTATATGCTTCAGTAGCTCCTTTGTCCATGAAGCAACCGCCGTTCATTATATCAAGAGTTTCTTTTTGATGATCAGAAAGTTCATTAAAGAAGGAACGGACAAGGACGACTTTGTCTAGTTGGTGATGAGGACATTCTAAAAGAAGATCAGTAAAGCGACTCCATGCTTCCGTAAACGATTCATGAGGATTTTGACAAAAGAATTGAATTTTCTGAAGCATTTTAGTAGTTTTCTTTTGAGTGTAAAATTGAAGCATGAAAGCTTGAACAAGTTTATTCCATGTGTCTATGGATTGTGGCTGTTGTCCTGCAAGCCAAATTGACGTTTTTTCTGCTAAGGTGAATGGAAATAGCCGAAGCAAGAGTTGTTCCTTAGAGACAGCTGGATGGTGAAATGTTGTGGCCACTTGTTGAAGCCTACGAAGATGATTGTACGGTTTTTCATGATCCAAACCATGATACACAAGTAACAAACTAAAAACGTTTGGTGGGATACGAAAATCACCGACAATGTCCTCAAGTTTGATGCAGGAAGAAGGTCCTTTTTGTAATGCAGTATAGAAGTCCGACAGGGGCTTCTCAGCTGGTGGAAGATCGTCGGCCATAACTGCAGAAGTTAATGGCGACGAAGGAACTTGATGAAGGTAATTAATAGAAGAAGAACAATTTTTAGGTGAGAACTTACGCAGTTGCTTATCGTATTTTTTTCGACGATAGGTATGTTCAAATTCTTTAGTGGAACCAGACCTTAATCTCATGCAAGCATAAAATTAGATCTAATTGATAGAAGGAACTTATTATTACTTGAATTTTATGATTCTCTTAAAGATTTTGGAGGTGAACAACGTAGGCCTAAGCTGCTGCTAATGTAGCAATGAAGCGAGGAATACGTGTGTATAAACCAACGGCCAGGTTACAAGAGAGATATGAGGGAGGCTTTCTGTGCAAGCACGGTTCTAATTAAGGAACCTCAATCTTTCAAGTTTCCTAGACACCGTTGGAATATGATTAAGATTTATGGAATTAAAATTTATGCAAGGTCGTTCTTAATTATTATTATTATTATTATTATTATTATTATTATTTTAAGATTTATGCAAGGATGAAAGTACAAGCATGCAAATACGATCTACTCATATAATACTAGCTGCAGTAGCATGTGAAGATACTCTACTCATACGTATAGCTATACGAATAGGCAAGGTTGTATCATCAATAAATACATCCATACGTACAGGCAAATATATATTAGTAATACGTATATGTACGCTAATTTGTAGATCAATATTACATAGATGTATATCAACAGTAACAGGCAAATTTGAATAACTCATACGTATCTAAATACAGTATCATGCGAATATAGTATACGTACGCATATAAATACGACAATGCTAAAACTAAACATACAACGTATTATACATAGACTAAAATACGACTCTTGTATTGCATATTAAATCGATTTTGGCAATACTCATTGAGATTGCGAGTGTTATATAGAGAGCAGCTTCACCCCGTAGGATTTAGAAACAACTTACCCAACTCAGATTTTAACCCTCGTTGGAATGTTCTCCTCTTTCTTGACAAAATCGAAGTATTATACAAGGCGTGTACTTATCGTGAAAATACTAAACATGCAACAATAGACACTTATACGTAGAAAGACAGATAACCATGCAAAATAGTACCATTTATATGTATATATACATTAAGATGCAATTCATGCCCAGTTAATCGTATATAAATATTTACAGGTATATGAACATGATTCATGCATATTTCTAGGCTAACACGTAAATAATAATCCATAAATTAGCACATAATAACTACGTACATGGCATTCATGCAAAAACAGTGAAAATTTGGAACCTGTTGCTTCCCACAAGTCCGCCAAAGAAATGAAACAGACGTTTCAATCCGTCGACGTAATTAATCCCAGAAGATATTCAAATTTTATGTCACATTTCCAGAGAGTTAGGCCTGGATATGGATCAGGATTTATCAGTGGATGCTGGAGGTAGAACAGGAGCAGAAAAAGAGAAAATACACCCCTGGGCGCTGGTTACATCTCGCGACGCCTTGAGTCCATTATCACAAGACGCGCGTGTAGATTATGCCACAATGAGTTCAAATTTTCACAGAAACCTTAGAATCTTGTGTAGTTTGCTTTCCTGGTCTTAACTTTTTGTCCCTGGAAGTACAACAAAAAATTCGAGAGAGGTCAGGTTGTTTTCGCGAGACAAAAATAACGAAAATAAAACAAAAACGTAAAAAAGAAACGAAAAGGAAAGAAGGATGAGAGTGGGGGTTCCCCTTGGAGCAATTTCCAGTCTGTAGCACAAGCCCTTAGTCTTTAGAACGGCAGCGACGCCATTTTGATAACACCTTTTGTTACGTAAGAGATTTGAATCTCTTCTTTGGCGAAAGTGCGAATTCAAAGATTTTCCTTACTCACGATCTTCGTGTTCATATAGTTTGGAGTAAGGATTTGAACCAACCTAATTCTAGGACCACTTACAACTTGGTTTTTACTCTTTTAGGGAACTAGTGAGTAAGTTTAAATATGATTATATTAAAACTAAATATTTGGTTTCTTTACTACACAAAAATTAAAAACATTAAGTTACGAAATCATGCAACTAAGACACAATAAAATTTTACTAAAACAAAAGTGGAGAGTTAATTCTCCTCATGTGAAGATTACTTTTGTTATTTGATTTTTATAAGTGCATTAAAATCTTCCTAGAACTCATAGACAAGTTCTACTAAAAGAAAACTTGATCCCTAACAAATATGACTCATATCTAAGCTCATACATGCTAGCATGTGGAACCAAGCAATGACTTATCTCTAAGCTCATCACTTAATCCCTAACTAGACTCTACACCAACTATCATTTTGGGATAGGATGTAGGCCTAGTTGTTATTCCTAAACACTTACTAAACCAAATAACAAGACTTTTCCCTCACATGAGTGTTATTAACTTCCCACAAATGGAAGGTTTAGCTCACGATCCTTGGGCTAAAACTAAAACAAGTGGGAATGTAAAAAGAGAGAGAACTAAAAGAAGAAGAAAATATATATTTATAAACTCACTTGCATGAAGAAATGAGAATTTTTCAAGAGGAACTCAAGGTTTCCTCCATTAAAACTATTACAAGCTTTTTTTCCCAAAACCAAAAACTAAAAACTATCTAAAAACTAAGGAACTAAAATAATACATGGTAAAGGAAAATAAGTCAAGAGAGTAAATGGAGTGTCCCCCCCTTGTTTTGTTTTCTTCTCTATTTGAGAGAAATCTCATTTCCTCCCACGTGAAACATCAAACCACATTTACTTCCTTTTTATCCACCACATTAAAACAAAGTGGCACATTGCATTTTTTTCACTATTAACACCTAATCTAATTAATTACATGCAAGGTGTCAACTTTGCACCAATAATTTGGCATTTTTGTCTTGACATGCTCCATGATTGATGACTCGTCAAATCTTGCTGGCCTGTATAGTGGGTCCACGTGCAGTCCAGTGGCAGTCCGGTATTTTGGCAATTTTACAACTTCCCGCCTATGCGTAGAGTTCATCGCCCTGATTGTCTGAGCAGCTCACTTGTTACATTCGGAATCCTGGTTCAAGAGGTAAGAGCTTCGGAAGTTTGATGCTTCGTATGGTTTGTTGGGCTTTACATGGCTGATTTGGAAGAATTCATATATCGTCGTTCCCCGTGCTTTAACGCAGGTTTAACCAATATTTTCATGTTTACTGTGAATACCTGCAAAAGTACGAAAATATATTTATTTCATGATTATTAAACACATAATTAACCAAATTTATATGTCTCAATGGGGTTTCAAATTACAATTTTGGGTGCTTATCAATCATTACTCATCCAAATACTAGAAGTTTTAGATTCAGTACCAAAACACGACTCTAAATAAGATAATACTAATTACCAACCATAATGGCATAATCAAGTACTACAAATAAGTTAATAACTTAAAATTTTCCAATTAATTATTAATAGTCTAAAGCAAAATATAACTATCTCAATAAGTTAATCTAACGTCCACTCTTCAAGAAGGTAAACTCCAAAACCCCCCTTTTTTTTTCTCGCGTTTTCTTTTAGATTAAAAAAAAAAAAAAAAAGTTTTAAACGGGAGATTTTCAAAATCTCGGGTTTTAAACATTTTTTAATTTTAAAATGCGTTTTTTTTTAAACCCGGGTTTTAAACTGGAACCAGACGCCTTGCCAATATCTCAGGTTTTAAACGCCGAATTTGGTGATAATGATCCAGCATTTCGTTTTCAGTCTTTAAACTAACAAGCAAGTCACTCTGAAAATCTGACGATTCTTTATAAAGACGACCAACACCATGAAGAATCAGTTGCACCTAAATAAAATTTGTAAATAACAGAAAATAAAATCATTTCTCATCGGAAAAATATTTTTTAAAAAAATAGACATTTAAATTAAACTTACAAGTCTTAATCCACTATGAGTATCAACAAATTTCAAAATAACATTATCAACGCTTGCTCCACGCCCCACACCAACTCCATTAGTAAATAACATCCTCTCTTGATTGATGTTTGATTTCGAAGCAGATACACTACTTCGACCACACCTACTACCGATGCAGGTACGCTGAAAACGTGTGAGAACCTCTTCCACGACCTTTTGCTTCTTAGACTCATCAATATCTTTACACTTGCCTTTCTCTATAACAGCAGATGTTACTGCATCGGTTTGAACAATAACAATGCCATCAGCCAACGCACCAACATTACCCATAACTTGATCGTTGTTAAGAGAAACCGACCTGACTACATCTAGAAGATCCATTTTAGAACTACCAAGGCAACTCCAAAATAATACAATTTCCCCGAAGCACAACCCATATATATAATATGTGAACCAACTTTCGGAATGAAAATGATACCTAACTTTGTCATTATTAAATAAATATAATATAGCCAAATAGTGGTTGGCCCCAACAATTTCTTAAAAAAATATTTATATATATCATGTTTTCTTTTAAGATTCTATATTTAATTTAATAGCCATTTCTGTCGGATAACTATTTAAAGTTCTTTTATTCTAATATAATTTATCATTAACATCAATTACACACCTAACTAATTCTGTCTCCCCACTACCTCATCCCAAACACATCAAATTTGTTGATCATTTAAAATTCAGAACATATTATCGCGCGGTATCAAAATTTCCACGTCATCCAAGTGAAAGTTAATCTAACCCCATATTAAACAAAAAAAAGGGACTATATTAAAAAAAAAAAAAAAAAAACCCCCTCGATACACTTACCCGTCTTATAATCAACTAACTGTTTGTACTAACTAATTTAGTTCAATTTGTTAAATTTTAATTAATATACAAAAAACAACCCCTAAATGATCCCGTCCTGTGCAAAATAGTGTGTCAAATAGTTTTTATTATCTTTGAGTTTGCGTTGTGTATAGAATACACCACATGTGGCTCAAAACAGTTTTGCTGCAGAACTTATCTATTGGGCTCGGTTACAAATGTATGTCTCCTTGCATTAGTCTCTATACAAAGTTAGCAAATAATTCAATAAAAACCATATTATATTCGGTCACAACCAAGTGCATATTTCCTTCCACTCTCAATATGTGAAGCATAATTAGTAGATCCTATTCACAGCAACCCCACATGTCTCCTTCAATCCTTCCCCCCAAGCCAATAATTATTTCCACCGCCCCTTCATCAAACACTCAACTTTATAAAACTCATTATTCTTTTTTATCATGAGTTTGGAGTTTCGAATGTGGCAACCATCAAAAGCGGAGTTAAACAGACAAGGACTCTATTCCTTTGCTCATTAAGACGGTAATGAAAATCGAAGCTGGAAAAGCATCCCTTCCAGAAAAAACTCACTTTTTACCAGTAATTGTTCAAAGAATTTTGTAACTGTGCAACCTATTAAGTTTATGACTTAAATCTCCTTTTTTTTTTTTTTTTTTTTTTTTTTTTTTTGGCATTTTTATTTTCCATATCCAAAAAACAAAAGTAATAAGTTAATTAACAAAATTGAATATTATATTATTATTTTATATTTTTTAATTACACCACCATTTTTTTTTTACTTATCCAAAATTCTAATTTTGTTAGTTTATTGAAAGCAATTGATTATATCCATTAAAAAAAGGGTCAGTTGAGGTTTATACAATTGATTTCTCTGCTTCAATTCTAGACAATTGGAAAAGACATAATGGTGTTTATTAGGCATCTACAGAGCTTTCATTACAGCAACAGTTGATGTGCATTTGACCCTTAAATCTCTCGCAGATAGTTTATTCTTTCAAAAAATATAAACTAACAAACAACTTCATAAAGTTGGATTATTTTCATATATAATTAGTTGGTATATATACCTTAATGTTAAGAAAATTTCGATGCAATGAGATACATCTAACATTTCATATATTTATTGAATTTAACAGTCAATGATTACAAATGTTTTTTTTTGGTTCAAAATAAAAAGTAGTTTAAACTCTTAAATGGTTAAGCTAATTGCAAAAGTTAAATCTAAAATATTTAAGTTGATTATAGGCAAAACATAAGAAGGCCCAATAATACCCAAAGAAATATATATTATCTACTTTGTCTTCTACGCCTGTTCTCTCCCTCCCATCTATGCTCAGATGCTCTCTCTAATTCTTGATTTTCTTCTAAAGCTCCTGAACAACTAGGTTTATTTCTCGCATCTCCTCGACTACAAGCAACCGTCAGCCCCATCAGGTTACTGTTTACTTCTCCTTCATGATCTAATATCTCTTAATTTATGCATCATTCTTTTCGCTCATTTGTTTTATTTATATCTTTCCCATTTCGGCCCAATTTGAACTAAGATATTTTAAGCCTTTATAGTTATAACAACAATTTTTTTTAAAAAAAAAAAAAACCCCCAAAACAAACAAATGAAAAACAATAGTAATAATGAGTCGTATGTCTTAGTTTGTTCCAAATGTTTAATGTAATTTCTTTAACTACTTATTAGTATACTTAGCATATATAGGAAAATCATCTACCTAATATGAATAAATGCGTTAAATCAGTGCCGAATATTAAATCATTTCAAATTTACTATATATATCGACTTTTCAATATATATACCGTTTAACTTGCACTATTTTTTAAAGTTTTTTTTGTTTTGAGTGTTTATGATAATTTTGGACTATGACAATATAATGTTGCAATATATAAAATATCTTCTAATAAATGTCAGTGCAAAAATATATCTGCATTGGTAACCAATAAATATGGATATTTCCAATAAAAAACAAAATTTCTGATATATATCATTTTTCATAGACCTCCAATATATATATAACAAATTTGGATATTGTAGGTCTTGATAGTTGCTAAAAAAAAAATGAATAAGTTGTTTTATTTTTTTCCCCAATTGTTTAAAGTAATTCCTTTGATTACAATCCTAAGTGCTTATTATACAAGATTATTATGTTGTTCCTTTATTTGTTGTATTGTGTGCTTTTTATTTTTTTTATTTGTTTTTTTTATGTGAACAATTAGACACATTAATGATATTATATTGGTAACTATTTGTTTAAATAAATAGTTAACGTCAACCATGTCCTACGAAGTTGATATTTATGCAAAGGAGATCGAAGATGCAAAAAGGGTTGTCATATTAACTATATTTATTTGTGTTGTTTTATTATTATAGAAGGTAGCATTAGGTGTTTAGACATAAATAAATGTATGTGAATGTTCAACGAACGTGAGTTTTGTTTTAATTTTTTTAAAATACATAAATTGTATCATGTTAATAGATTTAGTTATTTTTTTATTATTATTGATAATTTTCTTATATTATTCTGTGGATATAAACATTTTGCTTACTAACTTATTGCAACTACTGTAAAAAGCCTCTTTAAAACTTACATGTTAACATCCATTCGTTCAGCGCATGTCAGAAATAATTAAAGTTCTCAGGGAATCATACGCGTTAGTTACTATAAAACCACCTCATATTTCTATGTCAATGTGATTCAGCTTTCAACTAACTTACAAATTATCGCGTTCTATTTTCCAAATTACATTTCTAAGAAAAAAAAAGGTTTGTGAAGAAAGCTTACCAAGGTATTGACGCCGCTCAATCAGAATAGCTATATCATTTTTCTCCATATATTGATATATGCCATGTTTGACTGAACTTAGCCAACATCATAGTAACATTTCAAAATAGTGTATCATCCCGTCTCTTGTATTAAGACTTTGAAAACAAAATATAAAAACACCTAATTTTTTCGATTATCAAAAGAATTAAAAAAATACACTTAATTATGTAGAATAGTTAGAAGAAAATATTGTTCTAATAGATGGAACTAGACAGATGCTAGAGTAGAAGATCGAGCTGTTTTTAAAGTGAGAAGAATGTTGAATGCCTTTGGCAGAATTTAAGAAGGTTGCGGCATCAAAGTGCATTTAATACCTATCACCACTATGTCACCCCGAGGGACCAAAATATTTTAATAAAATGGAACCTTGAGTCTTTGACCCATGACATTTTTTAACGGATGCACATATTCATTTCTCTACATCCAAATTCTATATTAAACCAACCCAAAAAAATATGTCATAATGAAGAGGATATTTTATTTTGTTAATATTTAATTACTATTAACTATTAATTATTATTTACTTTTCTCATGTAATGTTAAGTTCACATAATTTACTTAAACAATAATACATATTTCATTATTTGAAATTTGGGTTTCAATGTTATCTGACACAATGAAAGAAACTTCAGCTTCATTGCGTTCGACTAGAGTTAGGATTGTGTTGGGCTCAAGTAAGCGTACAATGGGGCCCATATAAGGGAAAAAGTTAAGCACTCAATGAAGTTTTTTTCTCCAGTAATTAACAAAGTATGACCCACACATAGCACTTAAAGGCTATAGACAAAAGTTTCCCTTTATGTGCCCCATGAAAATAAAATATTTGTTTGACATATTGACGTTTCTGTGTTAAAAAAATTAGGTCGTTGATATATACAAATAATTAGAATTGTTGGTAGATATATCACTTTAATAAAGTAATGTGAGTTCAGCTTTTAAAACCCTAGCATGTTGCGGCTATAAAATGAGGATATTTCATTTCATCATAGACATTTTTTTTTCCCAACAGAAAAATTTCATTTAACTTTGAAGATCATGAAAGAGGGGGTTCTAGAATTAAGCGTAGTTCCGTTCGCGAATACAACAACCGCATCAAACAACAGTGGATCGTTTGTTACATCAGAATACAATGTTGTGAGTTATAAAGAGTGCATGAGAAATCATGCTGCTTCAATTGGCGGGCATGCTAAAGATGGATGTGGTCACTACATACCTATAAGTCATGGTGGTCGTATTGTTGAAAATAGAGATTTTTATCTTAAATGTGCCGCGTGTGGGTGCCACAGGAATTTTCACCATCAAGAGTTCTCTAGTCTAGTTGGAAGTAATCAAGCACCACTGTTAGAAGAACCTGATGATCAAATGATAGAAGAATTCGGTGGGAGTGGTGATTATAATAGTGTGAAGAGCAAAAGGGTTAGAACAAAGTTCACAAAGATGCAGCATAATAGAATGATACAGTTTGCTGATATATTAGGTTGGAGAACACATAAGCGTGATGATACTGCTCTTAGTCAGTTTTGTTGGGAAATTGGAGTTAAGAAACTTGTTTTCAAAGTATGGATGTATAATAACAAAAAGAAAAGGTGAAAAATAAGTGACAACTAACCCTGCATCTTACATTATTGCTGTTGTAAAATCTACGTTACTATTATGTTCACCCATTTTTCTCAGCATGTAAACTGATGAAATTTTGAGTCATTATTGAATTTGTTCCAAAACATCTTTATATTAAATATACCAACTCTAGTTTGATAGACTATAAGTTAGGACATGCAGGATTAGGGCGTCTTTGATTTTTGATTTTTGTCAGTGCTGATTACTTATCCTAATTGTAAGTGGTTGACATCTATTTTTGGGTTTTCTTTCCAACAACTTATAAGTACGTGGAAGACCCTTTTTATGATAGATGTTTACTATTTATAAGTATCATAAGTGTAAGTAGTAAAGGTTTACTTATATAAACTTATAAGTAGCAAGCTCTTACAAATAGTCAGCACTTATAAAAAAGAACTTGAGATATAACAAGAAAAATAGACAACTTAGTTGTTGTATTCCATGTGGGCTCTGCAATCCCAAACATGCATTTCAAGGTTACTTAATATATATTCAAAGGCAGCAAAAAACCCAACCACAACTATTTACTCCCTTATAAGGTGTTATTTAGAGTGCTCTTGAGGTGGTCTTCATATTTTTATTAAACAAAAAGTGCTATGAGAGTTCCCACTGATTTTTTAAAGTGTTTTTTTTCATAAGGTTTTGATACTTGCTGTCTTGGGTATAATATAATCTACACTTAATAATTCAGACATTGCCACGCACTCACATATTCTCATTCTAATTATTTTTAAACTACCGCAATTGAAATGGATCTTGAAGACCTCTCTAGCACAAAATATGGTTTCCTCATTGTACACTTTCAAAAACTCTTGCTCATCATACTTCTACTGTACCTCATTCAATTAAAGCTATTACTAACCTTCACATTAACTGCCATAAATGGTAAGCAACCCGATTATCGAACTGATTTTTACTCCATATAGCCTTACTACGTACATCAGCACCAACACTAAATTTCAATAGATCTTATGCAATATCTACCCAGCTATACATTTTTGTTTTGTTTTTTCTAAAAAACAAAGGAATATAATTTTATTGTTTTTCCAATATTGTTGTTGCCTTTTCAACTCGAATGAGACTTTCAATTTCTGTTCTCCTTTGGGTACCTTTATGACAAAGAAAAACTCCCAAATACAGTCGGCCCAATACGTTGTCCCAGACTTACAAACACCTGCATTCAGCCATGGACAAGATCCACATCTTCCAAGAGAATTAATGTACTCCTAACAACAGGTTCATCTAACTGTACATCCAACATTGTGTAACCTCCATTAAAAAATATAAAAAAAAATGTCTACCCAGCATTGTTTCGTTAATACTGCACAAGTTCAACCAATTTAGATTAATCCATTAAAAAAATAAATAAAAATGTTATAATTATACGAAATCTCGAATGATCCACAAAACATACATTTCAAATGAGAAAAAAATAGGAAACTTCTTTATACTCAAAACTTCAAAATGTCTTAAAGCCTTCTCTCATCCTACTGAGTTCATCACTTTAAACAATTTTGTCTTGCTTAACATCATGTTCTATAATCTCAACAAATTTACTAATTTCAACGTATAGTTTATCTCTAACAACTTTCCGACAAATTAATTTTGACTAATTTAACTATCTCACAGTCAATTAACTATATCCACTAACTTATTTAGTGCAAATTCTTCAATTGAAATTGATATACTACAAATGACTATATTACTCCGTGCTGAAGGCCCGGGTTACACCTAATGAATAATATGAGATAATCATATAAATAATTTTTTTAGAGAACAAATTTGTGGACAGACTTGTCCACAACCATCACCTTTTTATTATTCAATTCAACTTTTGGGCAGCTAAATAGTTTTTCCGGGCAGTTAAATAGTATTTTCGGGCAGCTACTCCACCAATTAGCAGTTGTTGTCTTGTGGACAGCAAACAATTGTTTGTCTACAAATTTATTTTGTTCTTTTTTATGCATGAATAATGGATCCACTAATATTCTTTTTGATTAATTATTTTTTTATGCATGCATATAGGTGTTGTCAATTAAATTGTTGGCGATGGTTTAATATAAAGAAACAGGTTACATAATCAATTGTTTCGAGGCACTCAAAGAAACATTACTACCGAGCTTGATTACCTTGACACGATTATTCATTTTCCTTGATACATGGTTATACATATGCCATCAAAGGTATATGAACTTGGTGGATTTTGAAGTAACCATGAGCAGGCTTAAGTATTTGCACCCTTGACTGATCACTTTAGGATCCGGAGTGATCTGAGTCTTTATGTGTTTTGGAGAAATTCTGAAATAGTCGTGATTTTAGATATGACTGCTTTGGAATTTCTCATGTTGGTAGAAGTTCTACCTAGGCATTACTAATTAGGATTAACAGTGAAATAATATCTTGCAAATTTTTTTTTATATAAATACCGATACTAAATCCTAGGAGCTTTCTGTCAATCTTGATGAATGTCAGATTGGTTATGCTTTATATAACGTTGAGATAGGCTATGATTATTTTTTCTACTTGGTCTTCTTAATATATTGACTCATGTCATTGGAAAGCATTTATCATTCCCGTTTACCATTTCAAACAGGATTTGAGAGGCTCATTTATTGATTCTGTAGAGAAAAACGATGTTTTCTCATTCTGGTGTGAAGGGCGCGACCCGCGCTCATGTCTTTGGCAACCTCCAGTGATTTAAGCGCAACCCGCGCTCAATTTTGCCTGGTCGAGGGCGCGACCTGCGCTCCACCTTATTTCAGCACAAATTTGCTCTTTTTCGGAAGTTTTCTGAAATAGTATAAATATAGGTTTTTTCTGTAGAAACCTAACCTAACCAAAAAGAAAGAAAAAGAGAGATTGTAAGAGAGAAATTCTTAGTAAGTTGAGTGTTCATTCTTTATGAGTGAATTGAGAGCTCTTATAATCTGTTACTCCGAACATCTAGTAAAGCTTGGATCTCGCCAGTGTGGACGTAGGCAAATTGCCGAACCACTATATATCCTTGTCTTGTGGTTGGTTCTCTTTTGCATTATTATCTTTATTGTATATGCTTGTTTGTTTGACATTGAGAAGTGTTGGGATTACTTTGGAGGGTGTTGAAGAGTGTGTAGGATCGATCCTTATGTAGGATTGATCTATTTGTTGTGGGTAACATTGTTTTCGCATTGTCCTATTCACAACAATTGGTATCAGAGCGAGGTATACGACCTAAGATTTTGAGTTTTGGTAAAGAACCATAGTGCTCGAAATTTGTGTAGACAAGGTGTTCGATAAAATTCCTTAGTGAGATATTTTTTGTGTTATTGTGTGTGACTTAAAAAAAAAGCTCCCAAGATGTCAAATGCTAGATTTAAAGTAGAGAAATTTGATAAAGAAGCAAAAGAAAAGATGGCAAGGGTGATGTCGAATGAGATGACTTCCACAAGCAAGTGGAAGGGTAGTTCAAGAAGCCTTTAAAACATATCTGATTACTACAATTGCAAGGAAAAGGGGCATTATCTATGTGATTGCCCTAGCCCGAAAAAGAGTAACAAGATGAGTGGTAAGTTTGAGAATGAAGATGTTAGTGAAGCAAGTCTTGCTTCCGGCTTCAATGGGGATGATGTAAGTCTTTCGGTGTCTACACAAGACGACCACATGACCGATACGTGGATTCTTGATTCCGGGTGTTCCTACCACATGTGTCCAAATAGGAAGTGGTTTGCTACCTATGAGAACTTGAGTGGAGGTTCTGTTTTGATGGGTAATGATATTGCTTGTAAGATGGTAGGAATTGAAACTATACGAGTCAAGATGCATGATGGTGTAGTGAGGACTTTAACCGATATGAGGCATGTTCCTGAGCTAAAAAAGAACCTTATTTCTCTTGGTATCTTGGATTCCAAATGCCACAATTTTGTGGGAAATGGTGGAGTCCTAAAGATCCTTAGTGGCTCTTTAGTCATTATGAAGGGTCAAAGACATAGAAACTTGTATACTTTGTTGGGTAGTACAGTGATAGGTGATGTAGCAGTGGGTACATGTAGTGATGATTCTGAGTGTACAAAATTGTGGCATATGCGCCTTGGGCATATGAGCCAAAAGGGATTGTCTGAGTTGTGCAAGCGAGGGCTACTGAAAGATTTGGAGAAACCAAGTATGGAATTCTGCAAGCATTGTGTCTATGGCAAGCAGTGTAGAGTCAAGTTCGGTACAAGCAAGTACAAGACGAAAGGCATCCTAGATTATGTGCATACGGATGTTTGGGGACCTTCTAGAGTGGCTTCTAAGGGAGGTAACCGGTATTATGTCTCTTTCATCGATGATTATACACGCTATGTGTGGGTATATATTTTGAAGTCCAAGGATGAAGTTTTCGAGACATTTAAGAAGTGGAAGGCAAGGGTTGAGAATCACACAGATAGGAAGGTGAAAACTCTACGGTCTGACAATGGTACTGAGTATACCTATAGGCCTTTCTAAGAGTTTGGTGCGCAATAGGGAATTGTCAAACACTAGACAGTGAGGGGCACGCTGCAGCAGAGAGAATGAATCACATGTTGATTGAGAAAGCTAGGTGTTTACTTTCCAATGCCAATCTTGGCAAAGAGTTCTGGGCATATGCAGTGGCCATGGCGTGCTACTTGTATAATAGATCACTAGTTCCGGCGATAGACTGCAAGACACCTTATGAGGTGTGGACAGGGAAACCAGCTAATTATGGTACTTTGCGCGTGTTTGGATCTAGTGCTTACTACCACATAAAGGATAGTAAGCTTGATTCTAAAGCTAAGAAAGCAATATTCTTGGGCTATGCAAAGGGAGGAAAGGGATACGGATTGTGGTGTCTAGAGAACCACAAGTTCCTGGTCAGCAGTGAGGTTACCTTTGATGAGACTTTGGTGCTACATTTTAGCAGGCCGGAGAAGGCTGGAAATAGTGGTGATTCTATAAAATCTCAAGTGATTGAGATAGAAGCGTCTGAGGATGCTAAAGAGAGTGAGGTTCTTAGTGAAAGAACTATTCAACAAGAAGTAGAGTTACAACAACCTGAGCAGCATGCTTTAGCTAGATCAAAGCCAAAGAGAAGTGTGAAACAAGTTATGAAGTATGGGCATGATAAGCCAGTGAAGCATTATGGTCAACCGGACTCGGTTGCCTACGCACTGAATATTGAAGATGATAAGCCAGATAGCTTCAAGGAAGCTGTTATAGATGCTCATTATAGAGATTGGTCGGTGGATATGCAGAAAATGGTGGAGACTCATGACAAGTTTTGTACTTGGGAATTTGTTTCATTGCCTAAGGGCAAAAAGGCTTTGGGTTGTAGAAAGTTCTCTATGGAGTTGAGCTCCAACATTAGTTGGAGGTACTCCACAAATGGTGGAGGCTCGATCATGCATTGTTGATTGATGCCTTTCGTAGGCATGGCCCTTTGTGGGCGTGATTGCTCTTTGTGAGCATGACTCTCTGTGAAGATAGCCCTTATGTGGGCATGACGTGCTCTTCGTGGGCATGACTCTTTGTGGGTGGCTCTTCGTGAGCAAGACACTTTTTGTGGGTGGCTCTTTGTGAGCATGACACTCTTTGTGGGTGGCTCTTTGTGAGCAAGACACTCTTTGTGGGTGGCCTTTTGTGGGCATGGCCCTTCGGGGCAGTTGACTGCGAGTTTTGGATGAATGTGTTCTTGCTGGATGTGTTCGGCTCAGTTTTATGTGTTAAAACCTCACCGAGGTGGAGAATTGTAGAGAAAAACGATGTTTTCTCATTCTCAGGTGAAGATGCGCGACCAGCCCATTTACACTGGCAAGCAAGCGACCAGCCATGTCTTTGGCGACCTCCAGTGATTTAAGCGCGACCTGCGCTCAACTTTGCCTGGTCGAGGGCGCGACCCGCGCTCCACCTTATTTCAGCACAAATTTGCCCTTTTTCGGAAGTTTTCTGAAATAGTATAAATATAGGTTTTTTCTATAGAAACCTAACCTAGCCAAAAAGAAAGAAAGAGAGAGATTGTAAGAGAGAAATTCTTAGTGAGTTGAGTGTTCATTTTTTGTGAGTGAATTGAGAGCTCTTGTAATCTGTTACTCCGGACATCTAGTAAAGTTTGGATCACGCCAGTGTGGACGTAGGCAAATTGCCGAACCACGATATATCCTTGTCTTGTGGTTGATTCTCTTTTGCATTATTATTTTTACTGTATATGCTTGTTTGTTTGACATTGAGAAGTGTTGTGATTACTTTGGAGGGTGTCGAAGTCTTGTCTATTGTGTAGGATCGATCCTTGTGTAGAATTGATCTATTTGTTGTGGGTAACGTTGTTTCCGCATTGTCCTATTCACAGCAGATTCACATTGATGGTTTTTTCAGAAGTATTGCGGAATGAATGATGTTGATTATGTATGTGTTCAGTAAAGCCTTTGATGGGTTAATAGAAGTGCATGGTTACAACTGAGAATTACAACAAACTTGACTCTATGTATCTGACGCTTCACAAATGAGCAAAACCGCGTATCTAAGCTAGGTAATGCATACAGTAGCTCACAAATGACATCTTTATTTGAGCACTAAAATGAGTTTTGATTTCCATGATCATTATTAGCTAGTTTAATCTCATCTATGATAGGAACTCAAAACCTCCATATCATTATTATTATGGCAGGGTTATGAGTTCCGAAGCAGGTGCTTGGTATGTCAACAGAGGAAGTTGCCTCAAACAAACACAAACCTTAGACAAACCAGTTCACTTTCCAAGTGCTATTCGGTATTGGCCATGTTCTGATTCGTGGCATTCTTAACATGCCACCTCCCTGTTGAACCTTAATAGTGCTGGTTTGATGCTGGTCACGTTCCTATTTGAGGGTGTTATTACTTATTAGACATGAGACCCCCTATTCAACCTATGCAGATTTTGAAATATGGCATTGCACTTTCATGTAGTATTGGACTGTGTAGTGCTCCTTGACAATTTGACATGGTTGATAGTGGGGAAGTAGTAACTGATGGAGACATGGAGTCAGTACAATAGACACTTTGAAATTTCTTGGTTCTATGACATGATATATATGGTACAGGGAACATGTTTTCCAATGCAGGGCTCGAACTTTTACAGATTTAGTTCAATCTAAAGGGTAATATGTATGTATATCTAGACCGTTAATCTACTACACAATGTTTTAAAAAAAAACTGTTTATTTATTCTAAAATTACTTATCTAAAATTGTCCAACACACATACTACTACAAATATTCAGAGATTGACGTCTTTTAGGAAACTATATTGTAAGTAATAGGTGCCATGAGTTGGCTTATGAGAATTTGGGGACCATTAAGATAATAGTGGTAGGATATTCTAATTGATTTGGTGACTGTTAAGAAAATATTGGTAGGGTATCATATTCAATATGAGCAAAACAAAAAGTCTCAAAAACGCTTAAGTTGGAAATCTCCGTCAATGTATATATTCAACTTCTCCATGTTCAGTTTTCCAGTTTTCTTATTTTTGTTGTTTTAGTGCAAATGGGTTTATCAATGAAACATCTATAAACTGAGAACCGGCAGAATCTTATATATAACATTAGCTCTCTTTTGATTTGCCTCCTAGAACTAATGGGTTAGCCATAGCTGGAAAACTACTAGCTAGGATAGTAGGATCCTTACATTATTGATTGGCCCTTATATTTTCATAGTTTTACCCTTGCAGTATGGTTAGACCCAAAAAGTGCATGCAAAATACTTAATCTAAATGTGTAGCACCAAACAGCAATTCACCATAGCTATTTAACTTTCCAATATTTTCTCATGTCATGTTTCTCATGTTTTTTTCAGTGTTCAAAGAGCTTAGATAATACGATTTAAATAGTTTAATCTGTTTTCTTGATTGATGTTCCTTTATTTGTTCTAAAGGTGCTAATATCAGATTTGATGAAATAATTTTGGATTACTTGCAGTCATGTGCAGTTATGACAGGACTTGGATGCAATAAGTGGATATTGGCTTTAGCATACTATATGTACTATGAAATAGAGCTAGACGTGGACGTTGCACTTTTGGACTATGGCTAACCACGCTTAAGAGCATTTGATTTTCTACAATGTAGAGTCAATTAATTATGGAATCGATGAGTCCAATGTGCAAATATATTGGCCAAAGGAATGTACATTTTTTTCTAAGCCCCACCTTATTACTGCTTCTGTAGAACAATTTCAATTCAAGGTAACTAATTCTAAAAGTTATTTGATATTAGTAGCATTATAGTACCATTGACTCAAATTCATAATAATAATAAATAATTTTGAATTTTAGACCATGATGTATTGATATCAGAAGAATTGCCACTTACACCACGTACTGATTCAAGATTAGATAAATAGTAAGTAGTAATGTGCATGAATAATGAGATAATCGTATAAAGAACTGTTTTTATGCATGAATAATGGATTCACTAATATTCGTTTTGATTTTTTTTTTATGCATATAGGTGTTGTCGATTAAATTGTTGACGATAGTTTAATATAAAGAAACAGGTTACATAATCTTTGTTTCAAGGCACTCAAAGAAACATTACTACCGAGCTTGATTACCTTCACACGATTATTCATTTTCCTTGATACATGGTTATACATGCCTCCGCCATCAAAGGTATATGAACTTGGTGGATTTTGAAGTAACTATGAGCAGGCCTAAGTATCTGCCTAAGTATCTGCACCCTTGACTGAGCACTTTAGGATCCGGAGTGATCTGAGTCTTTATGTTTTTTGGAGAAATACTGAAATAGTCGTGATTTTAGATATGACTGCTTTGGAATTTCTCATGTGGTAGAAATTCTACCTAGGCATTACTAATTAGGATTAACAGTGAAATATTTTGCAAAATTTTGTTTATGTAGATACCGATACTAAATCATAGGAGCTTTTTGTCAATCTTGATGTATGTCAGATTGGTTATGCTTTATATAACTTTGAGATAGGCTCTGATTATTTTTTCTACTTGGTCTTCTTAATATATTGACTTATGTCATTGGAAAACATTTATCATTCCCGCTCAATTAACATTTGAAATAGGATTTGAGAGGCTCATTTATTGATTCACATTGATGGTTTTTTCATAGGCATTGTTGAGGCATTGTGGAATGATTGATGTTGATTATGTATGTGTTCAATAAAGCATTTGATGGGTTAACAGAAGTGCACGGTGACAACTGAGAAGCACAACAAACTTGACTCTATGCATCTGACGCTTCACAAATGAGCAAAGCCGCGTATCTAAGCTAGGTAATGCATATAGTAGCTCACAAATGACATCTTTGAACACTAAAATGAGTTTTGATTTCCATTCTATGATCATTACTAGTTTAATCTCATCTATGATAGGAACTGAAAATCTCCCTATCATTATTATGGCAGGGTTATGAGTTCCGAAGCAGGTGTTTGGTATGTCAGCAGAGGAAGTTGCCTCAAACAAACACAGGCCTTAGACAAACCAATTCACAGTCCAAGTGTTATTCAGTATAGGCCATGTTCTGATTCGTGGCGTTTTTAACATGCCACCTCCCTGTTGAACCTTAATAGTGCTGGTCACGTTCCTATTTGAGGGTGTTATTACTTATTAGACATGAGACCCCCTGTTCAACCTATGCAGATTTTGACATATGGCATTGCACTTTCATGTAGTATACGAATGTGTACTCAAGTGCTCCTTGATAATTTGACATGGTTGATAGTGGGGGAAGTAGTAATCAGTGGAGACATGGAGTCAGTATAATAGACACTACGAAATTTCTTGGTTCTATGACATGACATCTATGGTACAGGGAACAGGTTTTCCAATGCAAGGCTCAAACTTTTACGGGTTTAGTTCAAGCTAAAGGGTAATGTATGTATATCTAGGTACTACACAGTGTTTCAAAAAAAAATGTTTATTTATTCTAAAATTAATTTTATCTAAAATTGTCCAACACCTATACTACTACAAATATTGACATCTTTTAGGAAACTATACGGTAAGCAATAGGTATGAGTTGGCTTATGAAAATGAAATGCATATATAAGATTGCTATGATCCCATTCGAGTGTATGAAATATAAAACTGCTGGAGATATATACTACATACCCCCCCTATGAAAAAGAAGCACAAGCATTGTGTCTGGAGTGCAGATTGGCATGGGCATTCACTCGTTACAGTCTTACAGATATTCTATACTACACATCCTTCGACTGCATTACAGCTCAGTAACTTCATTTTCCACATATTTAGACTGTTGTTCAATTGTTAGACCAACCACGAGATGGGTATGAATCCAAGGACCAAGAGTTAGCCAGCATAGCAAGTCAAAAGCAAGTCTGTTGGATTCTCTCTTAAGCCAAGCCAGCCAAGAATTCACCCCCGTCTCACACTCCCGTACTAAATTAGAAAAGTAAATATGAGTTTTCTATTTTGGGGCACTTTTGTTTATCAGCCTAAGTTTGTACTCGCTCGTATTTTGTTACAGGAATAAAAAGACTATGCTTGTGTTGCACGAAAGAAAATTAGTCACAACTAAAAAAATTTAGAGAACTTTGTTACAAGAAATGTGGATTCCAGAAAGAATTTATGAAGCCATGACAATGGATACTCCGTCTGGAAACAGTTTGCTGGAAGAATTTGAATGGTGGAAGCTAAACTCAATCGATACAAAGATTAACTCCAAGCAAAATGATGAGCACTTTCCTCGCATATTAAGTGCATCCATGATGCAGGACCTGCAGAGCATGTGTCCACATCTAGTTGAACGCTCTCCTTAATTGTATCCGTTTCACACCAAGCGCTCAAACCTAATCTTCCTGCTGGTGGAATCCAATCCTTGTTGTGTCTGCAGTGTCATCTCTGCGACTGTTGTTGCTTTCTCTCATTGGACCTATGCACACTGACCACAAAACTTCACTGCCCGCTGGTAGAATAAAATTAAATGCTTCTTGTGCCTGCAATGTCATCTCTGCATGAGGATAACAATTACAAAAGGTGTTAAACTGCCGATCTTGTTCTTCATCTTAGTCTCTATGGAACTTAGTACAACATGGAAATAGACGAGAAAGGATGCAGTCTTTGAGTACTACGCTAAGAATCTCAGAAAGAATGGACCACGATTGATTTTAAGTTTATGCCTGGAGATTGCTACCAAGTACTAACCATTAAAGAACTTCATCAAATAGGGGAAATTAATCTTTGTGGTACATTAAGTATCAAACTTAACTAAAACGCTCAATAACATGATAACTACTTAATTAATCATGAGTATTGTTTGAGAAGCCTTGGGCCAGGAATCAAAACCTCAGAAAGGTTTCTTGGCATAGGAAAGCAAATCATGCACGCCACCTTAAGCCCGCGCTGCGCCTGTACGAACCTGTTAAGTGCAATGAAAACATATTAGAATCATTTAGTCAACATTCATGAGAGAATGAGAGAGAGAGTGCAGAGTTTCAATCATTAAAGGAGGAAAAAAAAACGAAATACAGATCTAAGTAGCATAAAAGAAATACAGTTGGAACTCTGGTGACACAACTACACATTCATAAACCAGTTCTAGACAAGATTAGGCAGCAGTTAATGAACCAATTTGGAAAGTACAGGTTGAATGTAATAACATTGAAAACTCAAGTAAAAGAAAATGAATTGTGAAGCCAAATTTTCTGATGCATACAGCATTATTTACACCCTAAAACTCCCTCTCAAATCTTTAACACTGTTGGTAACTTGGTATGACCACATTTTCCAATAATTTTCTACATGGCTAGATCTCAAAAGAGGGTTGCTAACTTGCTATACACTTTTTACCAAATTGAATAGTTAAAAACAATCATAAGTATATATCATAGTTTATCATCGGAAATATGGCTTAATATGCAGGTGCAACTAGCAAAGTTGGTAAAACCTTTGGGTGATGATACTAGTGGTCTGGGCTTCAAACCCCGCCAGCATCAATGAGTTAATGATCACGTTTAGAAACAGGCTTGCCAATCAGAATTTTTTTTTTAATAATAATGGCTTAATACAACAGACTTACTTCACTTCTTTAGTACTAATTTCCTAATTCTTTGAGGTACTCTATTTTGGACTGCTTGAGTACTGTTTCTAACACCCTCTGCGTTAACAAAGTCGTGGAATACTGAGAACTTAAAAATCAGAAGAACAAAGGATCAGACGGGCATTGCGTAGGAGGGAGGAGGGAAAGTGAGAGAGGTCATCCTCTTGATACTATAACGGGAAGATAAGAACAGGGTAATGATGGAACATTAATCAGCTGTCAGAACCGGTTAGCAGTAACGGGTAGAGAGGTGGGTACTGTTTGTGCCTTTTTTATGCATGGCTGGAGCAATGCAATGGTCGTGAATTGGGATGGAGTGAGGTCTACTAGGGGGTGAGGGAACCGAAGTGGTTATAAATTAGTATTATAGTGCTTCAGATAGAGAGAAGTGGGAAAACAAACAAAAGACGGCAAGAAAAGAGCTGTAATGTGAAACAGCAGAATTAGTCCCTGCTTCTCTCTCTCATTAATGTGAAAAGAACATTAATGTGAAACAAAAGTGGGGTTTGGAGCACCTTTTCAACATTTTTAGGCTGCTCTCTCTCTCTCAACAATATGATATAGTTATTTGACATTTCAAGCAATACTCAACACTTTCAGAATTTTAACAAATATTTTGGACCTTGAAACTTTATCAGCCAATACTCACTTTCTCTTACTCGTAAAAGTGGATAATTTTTTATAATTATTAACTGTTCATTTATATTTAAACTTCAGACTTCATTGGACAATTTTTACCACAGGACTATTTATACTGGGAAAGGAGTGATCATTGTCTCAAGCCACATACCTCCCAGCAGCTCAACTTGCAACAGCAAGGTCCGGAAATGTGCTACACACATTGCTTATTAGAATAGTACTGTGATTCACATAGTCAGCAACAAAATGAAGGTGAACTACATGCACCAATTGCTCCTTAAGCAGTTAAGCCTAATCTTACCACTCAATTAAATCTTCATTTTATATGGGGTGAAACAGCATTACAATAAAGACATTGGCAACCATTCCGCTTATACTGTTATTTTTTCTGGTAGCACTGCATATTGTCCAACCGTTGTTCACGTTAATTCTAAACTCCCCCGTATAGAATTTATTTTACAAACAACCGATCTAGCATGCCACAAAAGGTACTGCAAAGAAGAAGGATATAAAGCATTCCTTAGTAGGATATAGAGAAAGGATAAGGGTGTTCCATATTCTCATATTATGTGCTCTATCCTATCATGTATTCCAAATGGAAGGCCTATTCATATCAGATGTTTTTTTGCAAGTACATAAGAGTTACAATAGTAGATAGTTTGTCAACAAATAAAGAAAAAGTGTAGCATATTGAGATCAGATGCCCATTTTTTTCTTCTGCAAGCAACTAAGAACTACTATTTTCTTTGCAAGCAAAGAAGTACAATTCTTGATAGCTTGCGAACTAAAAGTAAAGGTACAGAACCTGTGCATACATGTAGATTTAAGGTTATTTGACTCAGTACATCAAGGCAAACCATGTCGATGAGATTGTAGAATGTGAAATAAAACAATTAATGGAGCATACCTCCAGCCATAGTACACTCGACCATAATAGCTTGTGAGCTGATTCAACCGAGGGTGCACCAAGATCTTGGAATCCTTGTTTGACAGCTTGCATTGTGTATGAAATAAACTTTAACACACAACCTTTGTCTGCCACTGCCCCAACAACTCCCTGAGCAACCTTACGCTTTGATGTATCTCCCAAGTACCACGCATCACTACCTTTTGTCATAGCCTCAAGGGACCCCATGCCTCTGTACTTCTTTACTTGATGACCACCCTGGTTAAAGAATGGCATGTCAAGAAATATAATCATGACTTGAACAGATTTAAGTCATTTAACAATAAAATAAATAACATTTTAATAGTGTGAAAGGTGGACCGCCTCCCTAATTTAGTACATTCCTTACCGAGTTCAATATTAGTAGATCCAGATTGTGATGTCAAAAGTGGGCCTCGTCCTACTAATTGACAAGGCATTGGTGAACACAAACACAAAGCCCTAGCATGCTCAATCACAGAACTAGATAAATGAATGAAAGCTAATACACATAAACCTGTTATATGTCAGTATCTTTTGTCAGAGTACAGTCTGAGTAGCTTACACACAAAAAAGGAGGGAATCATTTGCAGAGACGACAAGCTGTGTACACCACGACGCGGAAATTATATCAGATTATCAAAGAAGGCAAGTGGTGTACACTGCATGTCAGTTGCACATCAAAAATGACGTTTGAACTTGACAAAACATGGTTTTCTTTCGATTTACTTTAAACCTGCCAAACCGTGATTTGACTAAGGTTCCTTTGCACGCCTACGTTACTAAAGGTGGTATTGTCACAATGGTCATGCCTCGACCTACACTTTTAAGTAAATTTATATACTCTCATCCGATGAAATTCATACTTTCACAATTCATATGTCCGATAACACCCCCCACGAAAAACAACAAAGAAACAGATAACTTAGAGGAAAAGACTATCTATGAAGAAAGAAGTAAACATCTTCATCAATATTTAGCTAGACCACCTTTCTAGATCGCTAATCTGTAACAAATCCTTAATTTAAAAGCTACACGACCATTTTTTTTGTATACCAGTAAAATTGATATGATGCATCGCACCAAAACATATGCTTAGCATATACCTGACTTTCATAAACTCCAGGTGCCTCATTGGGGTCATTGCTACCAGCTAAGAAACTTCCCATCATTACGGTAGATGCACCTAGTATCAACGCCTTAACAATGTCACCCGAGTTTGCAATACCCCCATCAGCAATCACAGGGATGCCTTGCTTTAAAGCAATGGATGGAATCCTGTACACTGCAGTTGCCTAAAAGAGTTTAAAAGAAACACTCAGCATGTCAAAATACTGAACGTAGCCCGGTGGAAGAAAAATATGTCTACTTCATATCCACAATTGTATCCCATGATACTCCATTGATGAAAAATTGAAAAGTTGATATTCAAGTGAGGAGGACTTTTGTCCTTGCACTTAGATACATATGTCAGAAAAATTAGAAGATAAAACAAAATAAGTGGGAGTGAGATAGCTAGTAATCGAAAAGATCTGGAACAAAAAACAAAAAGGACTTTACCGACTCCATTAATATGGGATTAAGGCAAGGATAATGATCAGATCATAACACCGACCACTTGGAGACAAATGTTGCTGGAAAGTCTTATAATCATTGCCAAAATGCATTTGGATTCATATGTTGGTTGCAGTAACAACCAATTTAAAGCTATCTAATGGGCAAAACAGGAGATCTCACACTCACACCATTTGATCTTGCAAGATCTGGACTATGCTTTTAGCATTTTGAGTACACCCTTTTGAGTGCAACTTGTGAACAAGTTTTACACGAATCGTAATGTTACTAATTTCCCTTTTAGACTTCTCACCTGAAATTATTAGAAGATTGGACTCCTAAAAAATATTGAGTTGAAAAAGATACAGCTTGTATGTGTCTGACTGCCAGCCTTCAGGGAGCATGTTAAATGTTGAACAGTGTCACTCAATAGTAAAATTTATAGCTTAGTAACTTTTATGCTTGTTTTCAGAAATTTACACAAAAGACTTGATATTTCTCATTATTCTTAATTTATTGATATTCTTAATTTAATTTTACATATGAAAACAAGCTTGACAAAAATTAGAACTTTCATTTAGTTTGTAACACACTAACATTATTAGATAGAAGTGAAAGTAACGGTCTATATAAATATTTACATTAACTGGTCCTGAAGTAAAGGCTACCGTGTAAGCATGAACTGCGCCCAGATATTCCAAATACTTCAGCTTGCAAATGTTCCAGCAAAAGAGCAAGCATGATATTTTCAACAATGTTTGTCGAGTTACACATGTTTCAAAAACATTTATATAATCAGAAACTTCACATAATGATGCAATTGTGAAAAATAACTAGCTAAATCAAATATGCATACATATGCATAAAATACCTAAGGCAGCATCTTGGTGTAGTTCTCCTTTTATTACAGTTTTTATTTTCAGTCAAAACATGTCACCTTTCTACCGATGCATACAAGCTCATTCTCTTGCAAGTGATCTCTGCTTCATCAATCACGTTTTCCCATCGTGGAGCGAGATTGCTTTCACATTCTTTAACTATAGCACTCTGTTTATCAGTCATTTTTCCTCGCCATTGTCTAGGTTGAATCTTATCGCATTCTCTTATCAAGGATTGTTGCTAGTCAGAGATGCCCTGCATTCTCTCTTTTGAGAACGACGGCGTTCTCTTCTAAGGCCAACTGTTCATCAATCATATTCTTTTTAAGTTTTCAATAATTGATACACTGCCATTCACTTTGTATGAAATCGAGCCATCAGCCACAATGTTCTGATTCATGATTCTTCTATTTGAACTGGAAAAAATTGCAAGTTTAATATCCTTTCAAATTCTAAAGGGATAGACTACAGTGTAGAGGTTCCAAGCTAATTTAAGTAAAGCACGAAAGAAAGTAAGAAATTGAGTAGAATTATAATCGTAACCACCAGAACCTAAAAGAATATACTCAAATGTCTGTGCCAACAGCCCAAAACTAAAAGAAACGTAAGCTTTAACAACTAGAGACCTACCAAACAGTTACAAAAGAGCTCTAATACAACAGGAGGAAGGAAAGCTAGTTGAAAGTAATTTCCAAAACCAAACCAAACATCATACATGCAGCAAGAGATTTTTTTAAAAAACTTGATTACTGAAATGTTTTTGAAAACATCCCCGCGACATTATTTTTTTTGCAGAAACTGGTATGTGTCCATAGCACTTAATTTTTTTTTGTATATTGATGGTGTTTATGCAACATTGTGTTGCAAGTTTTCAATAACTGTCTACTCCCTACTTAAGCAATTGGTGTGGGATGACATGAATTCGACGGCGGTTAGATGGTGAGCATTGCAGGTGATTCACCAACTCCAAGAAATGAGTTCAGCCAAATTCTATATCCATATTTTGGTGACTATGTTGTTAGTGAAATGTGATTGACTTATGTACTAATTACGTTAGTAAGCAATTTGGACAAAATTTAAATGACAGCAAAAATAGCAATGTAATCAATAGGATTAAGAACTTGCCCACTATTGAAGTAGCCTCTTTTCTTGTCAGAAACAAACTTGGGTCGTCTGAAACTTGACTCTCTAGTATAAGATTATCCACTTCCCCTGCCACATTATTTACAAAAAAAAAAAAAAAAAAATAAACAAATAGTAATCATCGATACTGACCCTAAGAATGCCAAACAACATAATACATTTACAATCAAGATGACTAGAGTAAACCAAGCATCCATGTTAAAGATTTGTGTTCATGTCTGCGTAAAAATGGAGTTCAAAACTAGGACGGCTGAGCATAATGATGTACTATTTTATACAAGTCAAATAAATACATAGAATTTGAAATACTATTATTTAAACTACAAGGGAAGCAAAGAATCTATTTGACTTACTATCTTGATGTGGTAACATACTGTTTTGACTCAGATTATGTCTCCTTTCTCTTGTACGCAAACGATCTCGTTCCCTTTGAAGGGATCTCTGCTCATCAGTGGTATTTTTTCTGCGTAGTCTACGGAGATTGGTTTCACGTTCTCTCACTAAGAATCTCTGTTCATCAGTCATGTTATGTCTCCGTTGCCTACGGAGATACGTATCCCGTGCTCTTACCAACAATCGTCGCTCATTACTCATGGATTGTCTCCATCTTCTTTTACGAACACGATCACGATCACGATCACGTTCTCTTTCTAAAGCCATGGCTTCATCAGTCATATCACTTGTACTTGCCAAGAGCAAAAAAGAAAACTTATTTCCGTTGGGAAGAAACTAGAAATTGAAAACTAACAAATAAGAAACTCACAGTCGTTGTTGCTCATTAAGTTGGAATTTGTTTAGAATGAAAAGAACGAGTTGGTCTCTGATAAAAGATTTCTTGTCAGATAAATCAACTCCGAAATCTTCTTCTAACTTGCGGCGCAAGACATTCGTAGTTGTGGTGTTCAAGTCGGATGCACCTAGAAACTCACCAACACGGTTCATAATCTCCCAATCCGTTACCATCTTTCTTCTATCTTCTTCAGTTCTTCTGTATGGAATGATGATGATGAAGCCTTATAATAAACTCAGTGGGCTTTCCAGTTTTACTCCAAAAGCCCATTTCATACAAGCCCCACAAATTTTCTTGATAGCCAAGACCCAGAATTCTAACATTTTACTGTTTTTTGTTTGGGCTCTATCACTAAAAGTAAAGCAAAATATCAATGTAAATATGATCTTCCAAAAACCCTTTCGCAAAACCTTTTATAATAATATATATATATAATTTTAAGAGTCTGCTCCACATATAGAAAATAAATTATACATAGAGAGTGCAGTGTAATAGGGGATTAAGAAGTTTTGATTGAATCGATCACTTCATTTCTCGAGAAGTCGAGGCATCACTGCTGGAGGTGGACGGGTCGATTCCATAGGTACTTGTATACTCTGCACTTCCTTCCAAGGCAATCTTTCTGAATTTCTTCATGTCCTCGTTATATTGTCTCGTATTGTACTCTGAACTTATGGTTGAGCTGGAGCTTTGGGTAGCAGCTCGTACTCCCTCGTTCAAGTCTTCCAATGACGCATCACCTTCCAATGAACGTACAATCTGCACGGAGTTCACTAATTTATATACTCTAGTATATTTGTACACATAAAACTGGCCTGGGTTATTTGGATCTTGTACCTGACTCATTCTTGGACGCCTTTTCGCGGAATGACGAATGCTTGCGGAAGCACATGCTATCATGCGTGCCATTTCGTTATTGTTATATTCATTTTCCAAGCGCGGATCAACTAGCTCCTCATAGACACCATCCCCCAATGCACTCGTCATGATAGGCCTTGCCTGCCCTCCACATACACGGGATTTAGAAACAGCTAGAAAACACAAAACATGAACCCTTTTTGCTTCCAGGTATAGATCCCTACATGCATCAAAAGCCTATGTGTTTGTATGTGTTATAAGAAAATGGCAAGAGCGTACCCAATCTACTAAGCTGTCATCCATGTATTTATTAGAAGTATCCACTGGTCGTCGTCCAGTTATTAATTCCAACAGCATTACACCGAAGGAAAAGACATCAGATTTCTCAGTAAGTTTGCCACTGGATGCATATTCAGGAGCTAAATACCTGCATTCATATCAACAGTGAAAACCAAAAACTGTTAATGTTTTCTTCTTTTCTGTGCTTTATTTATAAATTATATGCAATGTTCTCACTTCTTACCCAAAAGTACCCATGACACGCGTTGACACATGAGTGAAATTGTCTGCAGAAAGTTTAGCCAGTCCAAAATCTGCAACCTAATTCAACCATTGTATAAACTGTTGTATAAAAAATGTTGTATATGGATTCCTCCCCTATATATATATATATATATATAGAAACCCTGTGTTACCAATACATATACTTTGAATCAAACATTGCTGGCTGAACACTTCTATCAAACACGCTCAATTTTTGTCACACAGGAGAGATTAACGTACCATGGCTTCATAACTATTGTCCAGGAGAATATTGGCAGCTTTAATATCGCGATGGATAATGCGTGGGTGGCCTGCACGTATAAATAATAAGTGGATAGATACATACTTACATAGAGATTGTGCAAAGAGAGAATTTATGACAAATAATGACTTACAATCTTCATGAAGGTATGCAAGCCCTTTTGCAGATCCGACTGCAATCCTGAGCCTCTGAGACCAATCTAAAGGGGGGTTCTTCACTGGAATCAGTAATAACCATATTTAGAGTTCAATGGCAATACCCTCTTAGTTTGTTCCTTAGAAACAGTATATACTGCCCAATATAAGAGTAACACAAGTGTCAACTACATAACATACCATGAAGGTGATGTTCCAAGGTTTTATTTGGAACAAATTCATAGACCAACATCCTCTGCCCGCCAGCTATACAATATCCAACAAGTGACACGAGGTGACGATGATGGACACGGCTAATGATGTCAACCTCAGCCTGAAACTCACGCTCTCCCTGTCCGCTACCTAACTTGAGACTCTTAACTGCTACCACCTTGCCATTAGGCAAGATGCCCTTGTGCACAAACCCAAATCCACCTTGACCCAGTACGTTGGCCTGAGTAAACCCATTTGTTGCCGCCGCTAGCTCCTCGTAGCTGAATGTGCTCTTATTAAATCCTAAGGTGAGGTTTGGCGATACAGGATTGGCTGCATGATGTGGGTCTGAGAAAGTTGAACTCATATCACCGCTACTGATCACTTGAGGAGGTGTAGGAGTATGTCCCCAGCCTCCAGTTGGTCCGTATCCTGGAGGTGTTGGTGGAGTTCCCTTATGGCTCTGTTCAATGGACTGCTGGCCGTACCAATTTGGATTGTGTGGGTTATCATAATAGTTACCGCCTGCTTAAAAATATTAGCAGTGGCATTTCAACAAGACAATACTATTACTTCTGTTGCGGGCGAAATTATTTCACATTAAAATTGCAAAAAAACATAAAATGAGCCAAAAACTATTACTTCCGTTGCATTCTTTGCATATAATGTATTATGGTACTAAAACCATGAGAGTCCAAAACACTTCTACTTCAACATAAAACTACTCTGCGTAGTCGACACGAAAAAATTGATTGGACGAAACAAATGTTTATTCTCCAAGGACACCATGGATTCAGGTAGCAGTTCCAACTACTTAAAGTGCTTTTGTTGCTTCTGAATTCTCTGCAATTAATTATTTCTGAACTGATAAATTACTTCAAGGACTTTAATGTGAAGCATGTGCATGTGAGTTTCATGAGTTAAAAGATACAATCAATTGTTAACATTGGTAGATATATACAGATGAACTGTGATTACCTCTGTGTCCACCACGAGAAGGGTCTGCATAGTATTGCATTGGATCATGTGGCCAAGTCTTCTGCTTCTTCTTCTTCTTTGTAGCACAAATTATCCATATGACAGCTATAAGAATCACAAATGCACCTGCTGCTATGATTGCTGCTATTACTCCCGGTGGTAGGACATCAGAAGAAGGCACAGGAGCGAGAGGTGGGGTATTCTTATCTGGGGACGGCTTGTCACTGGACGAAGGTGGCTTACGCGGTGTAGGCTGTGGAATTGAATCTGGAGGAGTGGATGGCGCTTTGGGTGGTGGAATAGTTTCTCTTGATGTAGGAGGAGTAGGAGTGTCCTTTGGTGGTAAAAGGGATGGTGGTGGTGGTTTTGCTTCCTGTGGAGGTGGGGGTACTGTACCTGTTGGTGATGGAGGTGGTGGTGGTGACAATGGAGGGGGTGGAGATGAAGTACTATTTTTGGTTGGCGTCAAAGCAGGAGGTGGTGATTCTTCTTTTGTTGGAGGTGGAGGTGAAGAAGATGGAGGTGGCAAATTTTCTTTTGGAGGTTCAGGTGTTTCTTCTACTGGAGGTGGTGGTGACAATTCTTTTGGATCTGGAGGTGGTTCTTTTTGAGTTGGTGGAGGTGGCGACTCTGTTTGTGAAGGCGACGTAGAAGGTGGCTGGGTTTCAGCCACTGGTGAGGAATCCATTTCTGCTTATATTTATTTCACACAAAACATATAGATGTCCACCCTTCTTAGATGTGCTCTTCTAAGCATTCATTTTGAGAACCCTGAAAACGTTAGAAAACATCACATTCTTCTTCTTGTGTTGAAACATGACTTAAAAAAGAGAAAAAGAAAAATGACCAAATATGGTGGCAGACATTAAATGTTTTTATGTTGTTATCTCTTTGTGTGTATACCCGAGTGGGTTATGTTCATGAGTTTCTCATGATTGTAAGGCTTAGAGCCTAGTATTATTGTAGTGAAGATTCTCCCTCTAATTATCATACTCTTAGGGAGGTATGTAACTCTTTGAAGTTTAATCAACAGGTAGGGGTCTGCCTCAACCCCGTAACCTTTTCAAAAAAATAAAAATAAAAATAAAAAATAGAATTTAATTATATCTAGAAGGCTCATGCATGCAAATTTAATAAGAAATGAAGTCATTGATGGACAGTAAAGAAAGTACCTGTGTTAAGAATATGTCGATAAAAATGAAAGGGTTCTCAATGGAGAAGAAGAAGAAGAAGAGATAGAAATTGTTGCATGAGAAGTCCAATATCGGCAAACAAAGCAAAGGTGGGGGATCAATCAAGGCAATCCAATCTTCGGTGTGTAAGGCCAAAAAATGGTTTTGTTCAAATTTATCTATATTTAACATTGTTCCTATCTTTTTGGAGTGTCAATGTTTGTTTACCCAGAATAAGCAAAACAAAACAGAAAGGATGAGTAGTTCCTAAGTTGTAGGAAATCCAAATAGTCAGATTCATCATAGTATAGGACAAAAAAGGTAATAATACGTAGTAGACAGCTTAGGATCCTTCCCATTTTCTAACATTCTTCTTCAACTTTCTCCCTCATCATCTCACCCATGGCCAAGGACACTACTAAAAATGCCAAACGTTTCTTACTCAGCCCCTACACTCGTCCAGCGACAGTAACAAATGCTTGACAACATATCAATACTACGATGAAATAGTTTTAATATTTTGAGCACATTTTTGAACTTGTCTTTGGTTTTATTCATTTTCAAAACCTAGATAATAATCGATTATTTGATGCAATGCTGCAAGTTTCGGTTACAATGTGAGTATGTAGCTCTGTGGAGGGCTTAAATTCAATCACCCTAAGTGTGTTTTCTTTGTTTATGTGCAACTGCTGGTGCCATTTGATGATTTGAGCGTTCAATGCTTGTTTAGTTATTCGAAAGCAAGCATTGTTTGTAGGGAAGAGAAAACATAGACAAATGTGTGGGAATTGTCAAGGACAATACTGAAAAAGACTTTTTGGAGATGTATTGTTGCGTGAAATGTTTCTCAAAAATGACGTCTAAATAGGCACTGATCTTGCAAGTTCAAATGCGATGGATGAACATTCAAAGTGGTGGTGCATAGTGTAGAGTAGCTGTACGCCTGTAGTGCTGTATACCATCTGGAACATCTCTCGACAGACGACAGTGAAGGCTATACAGACCAGGAAAACCCTCGGTACACTCCCCACTATTTATTGATGCCCCTCAAAACTTTGCAATTGGGTACCAGCCTTTGCTTTTAGAAGGTCAACACTAGTAGAATTTCGTTTTGATCCCAATGTATCATATCTGGAAGTTCTCTGTATGTCTCAGCAGCAATTGCAAAAAAAATGAAATCTAACGGGTGAGAAAATCGTAAGTCATAACTTCCGCCCCGTCGGCAAAGGTTACTTATTTGCTAAGACTCTCTAATGCCTAAGGTTTGAATAGAGTCTGGGAACACGGATCTTCAGACTTCTAGAAAGTACCTCTGAGTCTGAGATTCAGCCAATGATGCCAAAATTTCAGACTTTCGGTTCTGAAATCCAAAAGACAAGGGCATGCATTGGCTTCATTAGGTTGCCCGTTCTAGGTCAAGAGTTTGTAAGCACCGATCGAGCAAGCAGCAAACTACGGTGTTTGTATGGCACCTGCCCCCCAATTCCTTTTCCAGGAACTTGAATCAAAGAGTTGGGAACATGAATCCTTCATGTCCATTGCTTTCCCCATGCAGATTGAAGAGAAAACTAAGCATTGGTTACAAACTGAGCACCGTGATGAGAATTGGTTACTTTGCCACTACTCTTACTGAGGTTTATGTATCTAAGTCTACTCCCGACCAAATCTATTGCAAAATGTCAAAACTAAGCAAGCGCAGATTGGCAGATAGTAGAAGTGGGAAAGCGGTTCAAGATGTGCAATCACTGCAAGATTGTGGGGTATCTTACGATGGGATATCATAAGCTCAAAAGTGTGATAAAACCTCCTAACACATACAAAGCTGTAGTAGTTGATTTTGCACCACCTCCGGAAAATGATGAAACTTTTGCTCCAGGCAAAAAAGAAGAGAATGAAGACAGCCCGCAGAGAGAACTCTCCAACCAAGCCAATAGCGTTTGGAAAGTTACGAATAAAGAGGTACAAAGTTATGAATAAAGAGGTACGGACATCTTAGCAGGCATACCAAATTTGTAACTCCTGGAAACTTGGACTCATGAAGCTGATAAGGTTTTATGTTGCTGATGAAGCTAAGGATGTATCAATTCATGAACTTGATATAATACTAATGCTGCCGAAGAAGCTAATGATGCACTGACACATGTTGCTGATGATGCTGATGCACAAAATGGAAAACACAAACAAATCTCAGATCAGAGGGAGAGTGCAGATTTGGATTAACTTACTGAGTACAACTGGGGCCCTAACTCAGTAGTGGAGCTAGAACATTCTTTGCTTGTACCATGCACATAGATATAGCGTGGCTTAATCTGAATGATTTTGTAACCTGCTATAGTTTCACAATATTGTTAAGTAAATATCTAAATGATATGCAAGTAATGGTAGGAGACTAAACTGAATAAGTTTTCAACCCATATTGACATCATAAGTTTTTTGTGCAACAGATAGAAGTGCTAAAAGTGCTATTAATCAGCTCCTTTGAATCATAACAATGTTTTGTTCTATTACACAAGTCCTTTTGCTTTTATTTGAATCAGAGTTTGGCCTTGCACCATTTAAAAAATCAAACATAAGAATGACTTTTACATTTTCTACACACAATCAGAAACTGACCTAAACTTCAACTTGTATTTGTTGCGGTCCATGTTCTGGTTTCAAGAATCCAATCCCTTCCTTCTCGTCATACCGTCTTCTTCTTTTCTGAGGCAACGGTTTCGCCGACAAAACATGCAACTCCGAATTGCTATCAATCTCCAACACCTGAGGCAATCCATCACCACACCCTTTGGACATACCAACATCAATCCGAATCGCCCTGTTATCGCAAACACCATTAATTCCCGTCTCTTGAATGGTATGACCCATTATCATTCTCTTCGCACCCGGTATAGTATCCAGTACATGTTGCAAAGCCAAACAATCGCAGACCTGATCAGAAAATTTCCTCGACCAAACAACCGAATCACCCCCTTTAACAAATCCCGGAGCTACCCTCCTTTTGGACCCATTAATCCAATCACTAACCTCTTCATTTATCCGTTCCAATCCATACGACACATGATTTAAAAGCAACCCACCATGAACAAACACGGAATCTCCAATAACCAACACAGTCGAATTTTGTGAGAAAAATCTAGTAGAAATCGGACCATTAGGACGCAATGCAGCAACCCTAGCTCTAAACCCCTCATGAAACTCTCTCTTAACACGCGGAAACGTTTGAGGAACCCCTTGAAAAATATCCTTATTTACAAAACAATCATCAAATAAACTTTTCATCGAGATTCCAATACGATACCAATCAGCCCAAGCTTTAAACTCATTAAAACCAGAAACAGTAACATACCTAAAATCCCCATCAATATTCATAACCTCATGATTACCATTCATAGTTAAAATAGAGCCACCATGTCTGAACGCTTCCCTTTTTAACTTTTCAAGAAAGTAAAGTATCTTGAGCTCATCCCCACCACGATCGAGTACGTCACCAATCTGGACAACAGTAGTATCACCACCAATCCAGCTGTCAGCCTCGTTTATCAACCCAGCTATTTTCAAAGCTTCTTTTGATTTCTTCAAGTCTCCATGTAAGTCCCCGACTGCCACCAGACGATTAGGGGGTGTAGGAATTCGAGTGGGTATTTTAGGATTTCGATTTGGGCTTCGGTTTTCGGGTAAAAGGAATAACCCGCTAACGGAATAGTCTATGAAGGTGTCGATGAATGAGGTCAGATGGGCAGGTAGACCAGCACACGACGACGACAAGGAGGTGTCCATTTTTTATTTTTTATTTCATAATGAATCCAGACTAGGCCTCAAAACTAATATTTCCAAGTAACTAAACTGAAATTTCGGACGATATTTATGTGTTGGTTTTTTAAAGACTAGGGTATGTCCGTGCATACGACCCATGAGACCTCAACACGCCTGCCGCCAAACTCGTTGTGACTTGCGCAAAGGCGTCTGGCGCGTGTTTTGTTTTTTCGCACGAAACAAAGACGTCAGCGCCTTCGAGTTAGGCCCAGCCAGCGCGCCGCGCATCTAAACAACTTGTCACAAAGACAAGGCCCGAATTGCCCATTATCCATAAGCCCAATAACATCAATTGGGTTGAACCAATCAAAGCACTACGTCCAAATTTGGATGCCCAACAGTTTATAAGCCCAAATTTTGGCTGATTTTTGGATGCCTACCCCCACTATTACAATTTTTTTTTAATTGAGCCCATGCTCATGGTTCCAAGCCTATAAAATATTCAACCCATAAAAATTTTGTCAAATGTTGACTTTTTTGTGTGGGGGTGGGTGAGGTGAGAAAAACTGTTTAACTCACCCCATAAAAGCTTTTTAATTCACCCTCCATGAGTTTTGAGTGGCTATGGTTAGGGGTGTGTCGACCACGTCTCACCTTATGACGTGAATCTGTCTCCCCCTCCTCCCTGTTTTGTTATATAGATATAGGTTGGGCTTTTAACAGAACCAGTCATTGAGAAATGAAGATAGTTATCACATTTTTGTTATTACTAGTTGCAAACATTCAACTCAACAGTTGGGCATCAGCTCCAGTTCCAACACCATGGCCAGAGCAGTTCCATTCATTACTCTTTTTAAGTATGCCATCAGGTCATCTACAGTTCAATGACCTCTGGTATGATTGGCCCAAGGGAAGGAATGTGAACTTAATACAGAAGCAACTAGGGAAGCTTTTGTATGACGTGGAGTGGAATAACGGGACTTCATTCTACTATACTTTGGCTGATAATGGTGAGTGTCAGATTATGGACTTTGGAGTGGGTATCCCTCGGATGGATTTTCTTGATGGTGCAGAGTACCTTGGGGTTCAAGAAACTCATGGGTTCTTGTGTAATGTGTGGGAGAAGGTAGATTTCATCTGGTACTATGAGGATATTGCTACTCAGAGACCTGTGAGATGGGATTTCTATGATGGTATGTCTGTTCTTCTCCTATTATTAACTTGTTTTGTTAACCACCCTTCATTTCCTATCCTATACTGGCCTCAATGTACGCCAGTGCAAACCTTTAAAAGAAACATGGAAAACTTGTAGAAATACGTATATTGTGAGACCACCCCTCTTTGCAAATTGAAGATCCTAGTATCCAACATCTCTGTTTTAAATAATCATATATCATCTATGATTTAAGCATATGACAAGATTAGATGATATGATCTGGACATTTCACAGGAATATCTACTCAAGTTATGACATACGAGGTTGGCGCTGTGCTCGAGGACTCACAAGTGCAGGCTCCTGCTTACTGTTTCAACCAGACAACCAACCAGGATCAACAGCCAAAAAAGCCATGGACCACAAATTCCAGCAAGAGGAGAGAAACTTTCTGAAATTAACGCATGGAAGTTCCATTCTAAGAGCTCCTCAAATATATAATTTTATCTTTTAAGGCTTATGCATGGAGTAATGGACATGCATGTATGTTTGGTACATCTTAGATATATACTAATACTTGTCGAGATATTTGAAATAAGAACTTGATGATAATAATCCAGGTAATACAGTTGAAGTGGAATTGCAAGCTATTCTAGCACTCCATCATCACATGTTTTTTTTTCGATAATCCAATGCATCACATGTTAGAATATGATTTCTGACAAAGAGTACTCCTTGGGAAGTTCCGACGTGATTATACAACCAAGGACTACACCACTATAGTGTGTACGTCTGCTGCTGATGTCAACGAAGTGGATCATCTGATATCAAGTTTCAATTATTCTTTTACTTGGGATAAAGGTTTCATCAAGCTGTTCTTTAGGAGATCAGTTACATAAAGACACTTTTGGTATCCGTATTCCTGTACTGCATGCTTGTTTAAGTACGATACATACATTGCTTTAACCAAAACGAAATACATACTTACACACACACAAGTGACACCATCGAATTGAATAACGGTGTTCAGTTACAGGCGTGCAGCCTTAAGTAATAGCAACATCCAAGCAAGCACTTGTTTTTTGCCCTTATTTGTACTTCTACAACTGAGCTGTCAATCTGCAGCCGGGAAAGGTATCCGTTCATATAACATTATACACTAAGTTGTACCTTTCTGATAGTTTCATATCTTTTGTTACTGGTTCCCATATTTGGGGCTGTCTCGGCCCTTCTTATAATCATCCCATCCTCTTACCCATGGCTTCCCAGGGGCTGCGCGAGTCTCAGGTGAAGCATGACTATTGAGGTTGCCCATAACTTTGTCACGAACAGCAGAAAAGACCTATAAATCGTATAAAAAGTTAAAAACTAAACCTAAAGAAGTAATGACAAAAACATTCATTTGGCACTTGATATTCTAAAATATCACTACCGGATTACTGTTCACAGTCTCAGGTGGTTGCTCTTGTCCAGTGAGCCACTTCCACAGGTCAGGATTTTCCTGTTAAAGAAATAAAAAAAATGTGGATGAGAAAAATATGGATAAAACAGAGGATTTTGGTGGTAGACCGTATAGACTACACAAACAAATACTTCAAAAAATTATGAATATCAATAGAGCTTTCATTTTCACGATTACGATTTAGTTCGACACATTGATTGTTTCTCCCTTCTAATTCTCATAGTCACTGGGATTGACATTTTAAACTGATATGTTTATCCCCAAAGTTCTAACCTTGAACCTAAGCTCAACCAAATGCTCTTGAGGGACGCTAGACATGGTGATCCTCAAGGTTGTCATCATCTTCCCCAGCCGGGAAAAACCACCCATAAGAAAGAATCAAAAGGACAAGCGGTAGCTTCGCCCCTCCTTCGGGAAGAAGTTCCCTTCCCAATGGAAGGTCTGTTCAGCAAATGTACAAAGTGGAGCTTGAAATTCCCAATGACGATTTAACAGAGTAAAATCTCGATGAATTCAATTGTTCTCAATTAATTTTAACCAAGCACAAACAAACAATTATCTATGGCAATCAAACTGAAAAATAAAACGATATGAGACAACATTTTTTAACGTGATAAACCCAATCACGGGGAAACATCCATGTCACTACCTATCTCAGGTAGTGAGATAAAAATCCACTATACAAATCAACCGGTTACAAAATAGGAATACTCACAACGGGGATCAAATCCCATGATAACCCGAATACTATAATCCTCAATATTACAACATTTCGCCTCCTATCGCTAAGAATAAGATTCACTCCTTCCACAGGAACCACCAACAATAAACAAAGGTCTGAGAAATACTCAACTTAGTGATCTCATGTAGTCACAACAATAAAATCACTAGATTGAGAAGATGAAGAAGTCGTTTTCGAAAGTACACTTGGATAGCTCCATCAAACTCTCCTCAAGAAGCTTACCTTCGACTATATGAGTTTCTAACTTTATAACCCAACCCAAAACTCTCTCAATCAAATCTGTTATGATACTCTTATCAAAAAGATTTAATCTCCAAGAATCTCGCATCTGTTTAGATCCCTCATAACCAAAATCAGTTTTGATCGATATCCTGTTTGTTGCTGGCGATCAATTTTGCTTCCTTAGTTATCACGGAACTGCCCTTTGACTAATGGACCGAAAATATGGTGTAGTCACAAAATGTGCCAAACACAGTATATATATGGGCTTTTCAGAGCTGCCCGCTGTTTGGGGGTAGCAGCTATGTTAGTAAACTGGTGATGGTTCAAATTTAGGATAGGGAAGACACTTGGTTTCCATACTATATATACTTCACATATGTTGATCTGATTGATTAAAACATTAAAACATCAAAAGAATAATAATTAGGGTTAAGTAGTATTACCCCCCACTAGATGAGCCAATTAGGATTTCCCCCCTACTAGATGGGAAATTAGGGTCTCCCAACACACAGTCAACTTAGTTTGACTGTTAACTTTTAAGTCAAATGGCTGAAAATGACACAATTGCCCCCACCTAATTAACATTGAACATTTGTTTTTTTTAAATAATGAGGGCATTTGTGTAATTTTCAGTTGATTGACTTGAAATTTAACGGTCAATCCAAGTTGACCGTGTGTTTAGGGGGGAAACCCTAATTGGCCATCTAGTGGGGGGGAATCCTAATTGGCTCATCTAGTAGGGGGGTAATACTAGTTAACCCTAATAATTAACAGCTACCATTTCTAAAATCTCAAACTGAAGCCATCTTGGTTCTTCTATATATAAGGCGGCTCTCATATTGTGAGTGTTGTGCGTGTGTGCAGGAGGAGGGGGGGAAGGGAAGAGGGGTTGGGGGAGGTTAGTTAAATTGAGTCAGTGATGTCCGACTGATGATATAAATTCATCAAAGGCTCAAAACCATCAACTACAGAATCTTATCTAGAAAACTATTGTCCCCAACAATTCAAACGATTTCACAAAAATGCTGCAAAAGGTGCCCAACCATAGAACAAAATGGTATTTCAGCCACTCCCTTTATAATTCTAGGAAAATCCACTTTCAAATGGAATGGATATATATTATCAAAAATTACATGTGTCCTACATGCCTCCCAAATGAAGAAACTACCGAACATACTTTAATATATCGCCCTCAGATTAGTACTCTATTTTCCTTCTAATCTTGATTCAATAATTTGCCTTGTTCTTCATCGTATTGATCTCATCTCTCAAATGATGAAACTACAGGACATGAATTAAAAGAAGGCACTGTCTAAATATGCTGTCAATGGCGGCCAAGGTGACCACGAGTGCACCAGCACCATAGCGGTCCATAACCTAACACCTTGTGCCTCCCCCTAGCCTTCGCCCCAAACAACATATCCGTCTAATATTTGATGCGTAAAAGTTACTTGAGCAATACGCCTTGTTAACAATTTTTTTGACATGAGTCATAACATTTGTTCTCTCGACTCTGACATCTCTTCAGACGGTCATTTCATAATAAAATCACAAATCTCCAAATAATACATCTTTGTACCAATAAATATCAAAATTAAAGAGTCTCCAATAGGGATCATATTTTGAAAGCTAGATCACCAAATAAGCATTTACAATAGCAATTTGCGGATAGAGAAGAGAGTGCTTCCATATTCCCGTATTCACATGTACAGACTACAAAGATGGTACGCTCAATGAAAAAGTATTCATATGACATGCTCAATGAAGAATGCACAAGAAGCAACTTAAGGAAAGGAAAACTTTGGGGAAAGAAATCTCTAAAGATAGGAATACGGAGCCATATAAACAAATAATTGAAAATGCTCTCACCGTTAGAAGCCGATTCTCCTATTAACGCAGGTAATGCTCTAAAAGGCAGCGCCATCACAAAAATATAGCTAATGTCCTCGCCTTATTTAAAGTACTAAAGCCAAGAAACAACATCGTTGGTACCAAACAATGACAATCTACTCCTAGCTCTCAAAACCATTACACTTGAATCTTCTTGGATTAGTGCATTTCATTTCCATTATATAACTTCATATTCGAAACACTACAAGGACTACGTTTTAGTCAACAAAAGAAACAAAATAGCTAAAGACGTTCCAGGGTAAAAGAAACCTAACACCTAGCACCTCTCCTTGCCGCTGACAACATATCTATTAATCCAACCATTATTTAAATGAGATTATGGATAACACTTACTGATGCATGGGCATGGAAGCTTCTAATTATATTATTAGTAGTCTTATTAAGTTAGAAGAGTTTTCTATTTGTTTTAGATCTAAGTTATTTAGTAAGGTTTCTATTTTGGTTTCTAAATAAAATTAAGAACATAGTTTATTATATAAAGGCATCTAGGCTTTCATTGTTAGAAGATTGTTATTGAATATTATTTCTTTCTTCATGTTTAAGGTTTAAACCCTAGTTTTAGGTGTTCGATTTATTAAATCTTATTGATGTTCATCCATTGTTGAAGCTTCCGCCAACAAGATACATCACTTACTTAATCAATACTCATAAAAAAAATGACAAAATTGTTGTTCTCTCATCTCTAACATCCCTTCAAACTTTCATCTTAAAAATAAACACTCTGTTTTCTCCAAATAATACCTCATTGTACCAATCAATATCCCAAAATAAATCCTATTTTAATTTAGCATTTTCCTTCATGTTTCACACTGTAGAATTTGCTACAACTTCTTCCTTTTCGAGCTAGGCACTGCCGTAACCTATGAAACACTGACACGTCTCTATGGGTAAAGTATCAGTGTCCGACACTGACACGCCCCGACACGCGTCCGATACATGTCGGATATGCGATTTGGAGTATCCGATTTTATAATTAATTTTTTTAATTTCCGATGCGTAGGGACATGCCGGGGACACACCAAAATAGTAATCTCACGTATACAAGAATTTTTTTTGGAATTTCAACAGAAAAAAAAACAAGTGAAATAAAATCCAAGATAATAAGAGATGCAAGAGAAAAAAGAGAAGTGATTAAGTGGTACCCAACTAACTAATTTTAATCTGCAACCTCCATGGATAAACCTTCAAAACCTTCATTTTAAAACCCCATGGAAATCAATGGGAGAGAAAGATATCAATGGGAGAGAGAGATAGTAGAGATTGCAGAGAGGGGGCTGATTTCGGACCTCAGTAAAAAAAGGGAACTGATTTAGGGGCCTGACTAGGGGTGTCTCTTTTTGCCGAATTTCCGATTTTTCCGAAATCCGACCCGAAATTGGTCTGGCTCTGGGTGTAGTTTTCATAGGCCGATTTTCCGATTTTCCGATTTCCGAAAATTCCGAAAAAAAATTGGATCGGATTCGGATATAACTCTAAAAACCGATCCGATCCGAAATTTCTGATATATAGCCGATCCGAAATTTCCGAAATTATTGCCGATTTATTCCGAAAATATCACTATCCACTTGATTAGATCTGGTCAATCTCGACCGTTCATTCATTTTCTAAAACAAAACATAACAAAACAAAAACATAACCTGATAACCCTAGCCGCTACTTCCCCATTCTTCCCCACTCACCACTCCTCTCCCTCACCAAGTCAGAATCTGATTTCTAATTATCAAGAATAGATTTGTTGCATGTTAGAAAGAGATTATGATCAAGTAATGTGTTTTTCTATAGCTTGTAACATATTTAATGTCCTTTATCGAAAAAAAAATATAATTTTTCTAATGATTTTCCTGTTTTGATCTTTTTGGGCAGTGATATTATTGTCCATTTGTTGTTGATGAGTTGATTTCGTTCTCTTTCTCGAGTTTTGGACTTTCAGTATTCATTACAAAAGGTATTTTCGTTTATTTCTTTGTTTATTTGTTATAGAAGATAAGTAGCGGTGATATTATTTTCGTTTATTTGTTATAGATCTTTTTGGGCAGTGATATTATTTTCGTTTATTTCTTTGTTTATTTCTTTCGTTTATTTGTTTATTTCTTTGTTTATTTGTTGATGAGTGATGACTGATGATTTCGTTTATTTGTTTATTCATTACAAAAGGTCTTTGTTTATTTGTAATTCTGTAACTGATGACTTTGAATAAAACAAGGTTCTCTCGTTCTTTTCAGTTCTTCAGTAAAGTAAGCTTGTTTATTTATTCTAAAGCTTTATTTTTTAAAATGTCAGAAGTCAGAACTACTTTTTAGTTTGTTTGTACCTGAATCATAAATAATCAAAACTAGTTTTTCTTAACAAGCTAATAATTTGCAATAACTGGAGATAGTAAAACCATTAATGAAAACAGAATAATAGGGAGAAAATAAGTAGTAGAATAGTTTTTCATTACCACCGTAAGCACAGCCATTGCTATGATTCAAAAGGAAGCTAGAACAGGCCAACTTGTGTATGGAACAGCTATATATAGAGTTCACAATGTAGTCGGAAGTAGGATGTGGTGTCTGAGTTGAAGAATGAATCTAAATCTTAGTACTTTTTTTGCATGGAATTATATATCTGTTCGAATTATAGATACCCTTGGCATCCTATATACATCAGAATTATGATCCTAGCTGAGAAAATTTTCAGTTTGTTTGTATAGCTCTAGTTTCTAGCTATTGTGAGGTCATGGGCCATGAGATGGACTCAGCTCACCAACCAACCAAAAGAATTCGATTTCAACTATAATTATTAGTTCTATATAGTTCGAATAAGTACAATGATGTATCTTATGTTAGTTCGACAATGATGTTTGGTGTTTGTTATAGAAGACATTGAATAAATTAAATGTTTAATTGTTTGAAATAATATATGCTTGTGCAGGTATATATGTCAGTCATGGGTGAAAACAATACTCCCGTAGCTAGTAGTGATGAAGTTATAAGTCAGAATAAGCAAAACTCAAGTCCAGTAGCTAGTATTCCTAGTAGTGGAGTTATAAGTCAGAAGAAGCAGAAGACAGGTCCAAAGTCTGGGTTAGTTGGACACCATGGACCTTCACACGTATGGAATCACTTTGCTAAGCGACTATCGAGGGAACCAACAAATATAGTGGCACGTATGTGCAACTATTGTCATAAACCGCCATTCTTGACCTTCATCTCATGGAACCAACAAATTATGGAATCATCTTAAGAAATGTAGAGAGTTTCACGGTTATGAAGGAGACAAAACTCAAACAACACTTACTTTTAAACAAGGTCAGCCTTCTAATTGGAGGTTTGACAAAGAAAAGTGTCGCAAAGCCCTTGCAGTAATGGTAATTGTCGATGAACTCCCGTTTAGTTTTGTAGAAAATGAAGGTTTTAGGTTGTTTTGTGAAGAAGCTCAGCCTAAGTTTCATGTGGTTGGTAGAACAACCATAACTAAGGATTGCTTAAAGTTGTTTTATGAAGAAGGAATCAAGTTGAAAGAGTGTATGAAGTTGGTGCCTTCTAGGGTATGCATTACAACAGATTTGTGGACTTCAATCCAAAATCTGGGGTATATGGTCTTAACCGCTCACTTGATCGACAAGGAGTGGAAGCTTCACAAAAGGATTATCAATTTCCGAGTGCTTCCACACCCACACACTAGTGAAGCCATTGCCAAGGCTATAGATGGGTGTCTATTAGAGTGGGGTATAAAAAATTTAATGACCATCACACTTGATAATGCTAAAAATAATGATTCATGTGTTGAGGACTTGAAAAGAAGATTGAACAGGAGAAATGGGTTGCTGTTTGGTGGTGAGTTCTTTCATGTGAGATGTTTTGCGCATGTTATTAATCTTATTGTTGGTGATGGAATTGCGGAGGTTCAAGATACAATCATACGCCTTCGTCGAAGTGTCAAGTATGTGAGGAGTAGTCCTTCACGCTTGCAAGTGTTTAAAAAAGGTTGTGTGGAGGAGATGGTTGCTTCTAAAAAGTCATTGTGTTTAGATGTCAAAACAAGATGGAATTCAACCTATTTAATGATAAATGCCGAATGGATTTTGAGAAGGTCTTCGATAAGTATGATGAGTGTGATCCAAATTATAGGTTTGATTGTAATGTAAATAAGCGAGGGGTGTAATGGGGATATTGATTGGATGAAACTAAAGGCTTTGCATGCTTTCTTAGAAGAATTTTATGATCTAACAAAACGTATTTCCGGTTCCAAATATATTACTTCTAATACGTATTTTGATGAGTTAACACAAGTTAAAGATCTGATCATGGATCATTTAGCTAGTGATGATGTGTTTTTTTGTGATATGGCTAGAAAAATGAATTTAAAGTTTGATAAGTATTGCAAGTTTGAAACTCTAAATCAGATTTTGATTGTTGCAATAGTTTTGGATCCACGGTATAAAATGCAATATGTGGAGTTTTGGTATGACACTTATTTAGTAAGAATTGGTCATGATGATGATGATGCAAGGAAGAAATTGGTGGAGACATTCCGTGATGAGTTAAAAGCTTTGATGACTCGTCTTTATAACCATTATAAACTAGAATATGTTTCCAATGAAAAAATTGAATCATCTAGCATTTTAAATGATGAGGGGAGTAAGCTGATTGGGAAGGTGAATAAGTGTCTCTTGTCTAAAGACGTGTTTAAGGGCAATTTGAAGAAGAAGGATGCTAATATAGGTTTAAATGATTTGGATAAGTTCTTGGATGATAGTGTTGTAGAAGGGGATGAAAATGTTTTTAATGTATTAGCTTGGTGGAAAGAGATGGTTCCAACTTATCATACACTTGCTATGTTGGCACGTGATATTTTAACCATTCCTATAACATCGGTTGCTTCCGAATGTGCTTTTAGCACTGCCGGCCGAATTCTAGATCCATTTCGAAGCTCTTTGACTCCAAAAGTTGTGGAAAGTTTGGTGTGTGCTCAAGATTGGCTAAGAACCTCATTGTCATCAAGTTGAAGAAAATCTTGCTGCACTTGAACAAATTGAGGAAGGTATATTGTGCTCAACCTGATTTCGGTTTTTGTTCTTGTTCTATTATTGTTGACTAAAACTTATTATGTGTTTTGCTTTGTCATTATAGTTGTTTTGCATGAATTGGGATCTTTGTCAATTGGATCAACTACTTGATTATATTTTGGAAGGGCAGTCATCATCTTAATTGTAAGTTTTATAACTCGTTTATTTAATCTCTATATTTACTTTGTATAGTTTTTTATTTTAAGTTCAACATCCAGATTTGTTTGGTTTGTAGATTCTTATACAAATTTTGTGTGTTCAGGACTTCAGGTGTTACACTAATAGGAGTAATAGCTATGGAGGTCATTGGTCTTTGCGCACCATTTCTTGGATGCTTTTGATAAATAGGAAGAGTAAATGAATTGGAGTATCATACATTGGCTAATGAAACATTGTAATTTTGTGATGGTTTCTTAGGCGTTGCATTGGCTGAATAGGTTTTAAATTTTTGTACAATATCATACCGCCATAGTAGATATTAAACCGATCCAAAATTGTTCAGGTGGATTTTGATATTGCTTTTGGACTTTTGGTATTTTGAAGTTATGTGAAGGCATGGGTTTTTCTCTCGAATGGTTAACTTCAACTTTACGTGTAGCTCAAGACTAGGGGTCTCTTATTATGAATTCTGCACACAGACCCTTTATACTATATATGCCCTCGTGTGTTTTTCTCTTGTTATGAATTCTACACGGGACCCTTTTATACTATATGCCCCTTTGTGTTTTTTCTCTTATTATGAATTCTACACGTGATTGAAATTCTGAAAGTGACTCTCTGAAGACTTTATTATATGTCCCAAAAACGAATAGCACCATCACACCCACCACGTCTGTCATAACAAGATTAACAACAATGATTTGAAAATTTATCAAGTATTCCGAAATTTCCGAGTTATTCCGAAATTTCCGAAAGTTCCGAAATTGGAAATATATTTTGAATCCGAAAAAAAATTGGATCGGATTTGGCTAGTATATTAGGTTCCGAAAAATATTCGGAAAAAATCCGAAGGAGGTTAATCCGATCCGATCCGAAGTCACCCCTAGGCCTGACACGTGCCCAAGTTGAATATTTTCAAAAAAGTTGCATAGATAGACCAAAAGTTTGCTTCTTTTGGCATTGAGTCTTGTGCCTTTAATTTTTCATTTGTTTATTACCATATTTTCAGAAAAACTGCATAAATCAGACCAAAAGTTTGATTATTTTGGCATTGAGCCTTGTGTTTTAATTTATGGTTCCCACTTCCCACCTGGGTTGACAATGAATCAATGATATCTACAAATGTGGACTTCTTGAAACGGAGGCCAAGTTCATGCCTAAACAATCTCAGAACGGCCTTTATTTTTAATTTTAATTTTTTTGGTAACTACACCTTCGAATACCATTTTGAAATTGTGATATTATTGTATTTTGGTACGATTAGACATGTTTAATAGGCTATTATCTAATATTAAATGACATATTTATCTCTTTGGGATTCAATTTAAACATTTGAATACTAAATGTGTCTATTTTGTGTGCAGGTGGTTTACTTCAAACTAGGTTACATGGACACGCCATATTTTGAAAAAAAATCCGTGTCGGATACGTATCCACGTGTCCGTGTCGGACACATATTGCATGTAATTTACCTCGAATTTTGATATTTTTCCGTGTTAGACAATTCGTATCCATGTCCGATACGGTGTGTCAATGTAACCTAGACTTCAAATTACGATTTTACCTTGAAAGAGTGGCAAATTAGCAATCTAGCACTATCAAAATTCCATCCACAAGTGTTCCCATCTTCTAAGATGCTATTGTTGATCATTTGGAAAAAAAAAAAATTATATTATATAATTTTTCGAGCCTTCCGAATTGCATTACTGATAATGGTGATAGAGATGATGTAAAAGATGACATGGTTGAAGTTGGACAGCTTGATTGACAAATCCTTTGGATTGTTCTTAATCATTTTTAATTGTTATTGTTTTGAACTTCTTTTTTGTTGGCATTTACAGTGTTATACATGTAAGTTGCTACTTAATGTTTTTGAATTGGCCATTTTATGAAGTAGAATTGCCATTTTAATTTTAATTTTAATTTGGTAAAGAATGCTCATATCCGTGTCGCATGTCGGTATCCGTGCTTCCTAGGCCGTAGCGGTGGTTCCTATAGATCCCTTGTTTACTAACCAAGGTTCCTCCTTGGTAAACAACTAACTTGAATGTATAGACTCTACTGAAGTAGATGGAGTTGAAGAAGTTCCTATCGCATACTGGAAATAGGATGTGAACAGTGGAGGGACTATTTGGTGCGGTTCTTCATTGACAAGAACAGCCTCTTCCAGTTGTTAAGAAGACTATTGAGAGATCATGGACAAATGAAGGAGACCATGGCAATTCCACTGACTGAGACTTGTTCTATTTCAAGTTCATGGATGCATCTAATCGACAAATGGTGCATGAGGGAGGTCCTATATTTGTCACATGAAGGATTTTTACTATTAGGTGTTGGACAAAAGAACTTAAAATTCAGAGAAATCTCGTTACCACTATTCCAATAAGAGTAAAGCTTTTGGACGTTCCGAAGCAATTGTGGAAAAGGAAGATATTAGTTGTATCAGTAGAGGATTGGGAAAACCTTTTTGTTGGGATAAAGCTACTCAGAAGAAGCAAATGTTCAATTTCACTAAGGCGTGTGTAGAAGTGAAAGTTCAAGCTAGGTATCCTACTTCTTTGAAGTTTAACATTAGTTGAAAGATTGCAACAGTTGAAGTGGAGTACCATTAAGCTCGTCAAGGTTGCACTCAACTTAGTGATCTCATGTAGTCACAACAATAAAATCACTAGATTGAGAAGATGAAGAAGTCGTTTTCGAAAGTACATTTGGATAGCTCCATCAAACTCTCCTAAAAAAGCTTACCTTCGACTGTATGAGTTTCTAACTTTATAACCCAACCCAAAACTCTCTCAATCAAATTTGTTATGATACTCTTATCAAAAAGATTTAATCTCCAAGAATCTCACATCTGTTTAGATCCCTCATAACCAAAATTAGTTTTGATCGATATCCCGTTTGTTGCTGGCGATCAATTTTGCTTCCTCAGTTATCACGGAACTGCCCTCTGACTAATGGACCGAAAATATGGTGTAGTCACGAAATGAGCCAAACACAGTATATATATGGGTTTTCAGAGCTGCCGGCTGTTTGGGGGTAGCAGCTATGTTAGTAAACTAGTGATGGTTCAATTTTAGGATAGGGAAGACACTTGGTTTCCATACTATATATGCTTCACATATGTTGATGATCTAATTGATTAAAACATTAAAACATCAAAAAAATAATAATTAACAGCTACCATTTCTAAAATATCAAACTAAAGCCATCTTCGTTCTTCTATATATAAGGCGGCTCTGATACTGTGAGTGGTGTGTGTGTGTGTGTGTGGGAGGAGGGGGGAAGGGAAGAGGGGTTGGGGGAGGTTAGTTAAATCGAATCAGTGATGTCCGACTGATGATATAAATTCATCAAAGGCTCAAAACCATCAACTACATAATCTTATCTGGAAAACTACTGTCCCAACAATTCAAACGATTTCACAAAAATGCTACAAAAGGTGCCCAACCATAGAACAAAATGGTGTTTCAGCCACCCCCTTTATAATTCTAGGAAAATTCAGTTTCAAACGGAATGGATATATATTATCAAAAATTACATGTGTCCTACATGCCTCCCAAATGAAGAAACTACTGAGCATACTTAATATATCATCCTCAGATTAGTACTCTGTTTTCCTTCTAATCTTGGTTCAATAATTTGCCTTGTTCTTCATTGTACTGATCTCATCTCTCCAATGATGAAACTACAGGACCTGAATTAAAAGAAGGTACTATCTAAATATGTTGTCAATGGCAGCCAAGGTGACCACAAGTGCACCAGCACCACATAGCGGTTCATAACCTAACACCTTGTGCCTCGCCCTCGCCCCAAATAACATATCCGTCAAATAATTGATGCATAAAAGTTACTTAAGCAATACGCCTTGTTAACATTTTTTTTGACATGAGTCATAACATTTGTTCTCTCGTCTCTGACATCTCTTCAGACGGTCATTTCATAATAAAATCACAAATCTCCAAATAATACCTCTTTGTACCAATAAATATCAGAATTAAAGAGTCTCCAATAGGGATCATATTTTGAAAGCTAGACCACCAAAAAAGCATTTATAATAGCAATTTGCGGATAGAGAAGAGAATGCTTCCATATTCCCGTATTCACATGTACAGACTACAAAGATGGTACGCTCAATTATAACGTATTCATATGGCATGTTCAATGAAGAATGCACAAGAAGCAACTTAAGGAAAGGAAAACACTAGGGAAAGAACTCTCTAAAGATAGGAACACGGAGCCATATACACAAATAATTGAAACTGCTCTCACTCTTAGGAGCCGATTCTCCTATTAACCTATGATGCACGGATACTCCTAAAATGCCATTGATAACCTTAGGCGTCAGAAAATGTGTTTGGTCAATTATTATCAGTTGTGTAGGAAAGATGGTGAGTCTGTGAATCATGTACTTCTTTGGTGTCCTTTTTTCTTGGAAAATATGGTCTGCTTTTCTTTTAGAGTCTGGAATGACTTGGGTCTGCCTGGGCCGGGTATTGGATTTGTTTAAAGGTTGGAGTCATGGTCCTTTCTCTCCTTCTGGAAATCGCATGTGGAGCTTATTACCTTTTGCGATCATGTGGGGCATTTGGCTAGAGCTTAATTGTCGTCACTTTGATGGCATCTCTATTTTGCGTAAGAAGACAATTCTCTCAATAAAAGTTTTGTTATTTCGGTGGTTTAAAGTCTTCAAAGAGTTTAGAGGATGCTTCTTTGAGTCTTTTGTTGTTAGATGGGATTGTCTTATGTTTTTAGACATGGGGTAACGGTGCATGACTGGGGTTTTTTGTTTTTTTCTTCTTATGTTTTGTTTCATCGCTTGCAAATATTTATTTTTCAGTTGTTCTCTTGTAATGTAGGCCTTCTCAGCCTACTTTTCTTTTATTAATGGAATATCACTTTTTACTGAGCAAAAAAAAAAAGATGGGAACACATATACGCAAATAATTGAAAATGCTCACTCTTAGGAGCCGATTCTCCTATTAACCTATGATGCATGGATACTCCTAAAATGCTATTGCATCCGTGATCGGTCGGATAATGATACCGATATGGGTATTGGAATCCCTGAAATAGACCTGATCCAATAGTTTTACTCCATTGAAATATAAATTGTTCTTGAGGTTTCGAGCTGTATTGACTTTGACATGTGTTATAATAGTTTTTCACATGTTCCTGACTAACTATACTCAAAAAACTACTAACATAATTTTCAGAATATACATATATTTTAAAATATTCATAGCGTACCCATATAGGCCGTACAAATGGTGCAAGAGGGAGGTCCTATATATGATCCATTAATACAAGTACCTTGATATAGTAAATTAAACAAAAGAAATAGGATGATGCTTACCAGGTCGAGAACATGAACAAGCGCTTTGATCCCAGACTCATCCATGGAAGAAACATGCTCCTCTACCCAGTTGCCCAACACCAAATCCAGTTCCAGATACCCGCTGTCTGCTCCTATACAACAACCTTCATACACACACACAGAGAGAGACCCAGAACAACAAAACAAAATGTCAAATGACATGACTAGTACGTGTTTAAAAGGGAGAAATTAAAAAAAAACACCCACCCACCTGTTGAGAGTTTTTTTCGTTTGGTTTCTTCGTTTGAAAGATCAATATCAAATGACTGACTAGTACCACCGGAGGAAAAACGAGACAACGGAATACGTGGATTAGAGATCAGAGCTCTTCTAATCATCATCATCATCATAGCCATTTTGTTTTATTAGCTTCAAAAAAATTAAACCGTGATTATAGGTATCGTTTTCCAATAAATTAAAATCCAAATATTGAAGATGAATGAAATTCCGGAAGAAGAAATAACTGTTTACTTACCCAATTTGATACTCGAATATCAGGGCAATCTCGTAGGGTGAAAATTTAAAGAAGAAGGGTGGGATCACTATCCTGTACTCCCCATCCCAAAATAGCTACTTGTACCACAACTTATTTTGTATCCAACGGTGAAATACAACATTTATTATTTGCTCCTTTCTCCTAGACTTAGCGTTATTTTTTCTACGTTTCTATCTATTTCATCAAACTTATTTTGTATCTTAAGAATCGTTTTATAATCAACTAACTTAAGATTACCCAGGGAAAATAGTTGTAATTACTAGTACAAGAAATTGGTCCCAACTCCCAAGGCCCATTTTAGAGTGAAAATCACTCTTATAACCAAAGTTTTTTTTTAATCACTCTAGACAATTTTCGAGTGAAAATAACCCTAATATAGCGATCTCCGAAAGATAAACACTTGCTCAGATCATAACGGATAGTAACGTGCCCCACAGCTATCACTAATCAGCTCTCAAATGTGCGTTTTATTATCCTTCTATTACTGTATTATAGCCCGTTTTACATTTAATGAAAAGGCAATTTATAGCTTTTATTGTTTTTTTCAGGTTACGGAGAATTTCAGGCCATTTATCATAAAAGCTGCGTCTTAGCACCTAAAGGAGCTTTAATCACGATTATTATGAAAACCAAAAACTGCTATGAAAAAGTGCTTAAAAAGTCAAAGTCAAAGGTGCCCTCAACTCATAAGACCATAGATGGAGGCCCTTATCTAAAAATATGGTATTCTCAAAACCTACCTTGGTCAAGAAGAAATCAAAAAGCAAAAACAAAATTGAAGTGTGAGGTGTGAGGTGTCTCAAAAGTAATGGAGAAGGGCAAATCAGTAAAAGGCAAAAGTAGGGATATATAATCTAAAAGTTAGAGAGAGAGAGAGAGAAGGCATCCATTGTTTTAGGGTCCAAACCATTTGGTTTGTAGGAATTAGTCTTGTTTTTCAATTCAAGTCTTTTACTTTATTGGTATTCATTTCTTTTTATTTAAATTTTGTTATTTTGCTTTGTTTGTTTGTTTGTTTCAATCAATCAATCTTATTTTGTTGTTCTTGTTTCAATATTTAATCAATAATTATTTCAATATTTTCATGTCATTTACATATCAAACAACTTGAGTTTTCATATTTTCATTAGCTTAAACTAAACAAGTCTTTACCAAGAATCTACCTTTCTTCTTTTTAACTCCCACACTCAAACTCTAAACAATTTAGGATGAATCTCACTTTTTACAATACTCTTTTGAAGTTACACACCACTATACAACCTTCAGTCACCATCAAGACCGGAGCTCTAGATACGCACTCCATTACTCCACTACCACTCGCCATCATGGCTCATTAAATGACCTAAAGTCCAGAACTTGATCTGACGCGGGAGAGGAGGAAGCGCGAGCATCTTGCCTATATAAAGAGAAAAGGAACTACGTCTGACTTGATTAAAGTTGCACCCAAAAACTTGATACGTAGGCAGCTCGCATCTATCGCAAACTCAGTCAAACTCACATTCAATTCACATTCCCCTCCATATTCAAGACCTGTAAAGCAAATACCAAATCAAGCCTTTACATTGGCGCCATCTGTGGCTCAATTTCTTGAGAAAACCAAAAATCTTCACATTTGAATACCTCAAGCCCACGAAGCATGGAAAGCCTATAAGAGCAAATGAAGACTCTGGTCAGCCAAATGGGTTCGATGAACGACAGTATCAACCTACTGCGGCAGGCGAACTGATAACCATAAAAACAATTAAACACTAATATTAATGTTAACAACACTAATACGTAATATTACCATTTTTATGTTATCAATTATATTTCCTTACTCTCTTAAATAGATTCATGCAATATAGATAAGAGTACGGATTCGTTCCACTCTTAACTCTCAAGACTTAAACAAATTCAATTGAACAAACACAAAGAACAATGGTGAGAGTAATGATTTGAATAAGAAATTAACTTATTATGATGATACTACGAATTTATACTAAATTAACTAACAATATAATGAAGTGAATTTTCTATACTACCATTCCCAACACAAGAACAATAAGAACATGTCATTATGGAATGAATAACAACTAATTATTAATCTAATGAACAATAAGAACAATGATTCAAAATGAATTTAAAACAACTAAATATAACTAAGAATTGAATCAATAATCTAAATTGAAATGAATAACTAATATTTTATTCTAAAAACTAAATATGATTCTAAACTAACTAATTGAATGTAAAAACTAGATCTAGATCTGAAAAACTATCTCTAATGGATGCCTTCTAACCTAACTAACCATGACTTAAGAGTTAAGTCTTGTCTTTTGTAAAGGAGGAGACCAGATCCATATTTTCGTGCATCGGCTAAGGAGTCATGTTTTGGGCCGGAAAATCGAGCCCAAAGCCCAATTTCTTCAGTCCACAGAGCCCGTTTCAGTTGGCTTTGACTTCAGCAGCTTTTTCGTCCACTTCTGCTTCTCTGATTGGGTCAAGGCTTGGACTATTGGAAAGCTCTTTCCGAGCCGGTCGTTTTGACATAAGGTAGGCCCAATTCCGAGGACTGAGTCCAAAGATATGGTCTTTAGAAGTTCTGTTGACTTGTGTACTATTTCTGCCCGCATTGACTTTTCAGCTTTTGACCGGGCTTTATAAAGGCTTTGTCTCCTTGAATCTTGGCCTTTAATCACAGAACTTCTTAGCAACCAACTTTTGCTCCTTTATCTCGCCAAAGTGGCATATTTCTGCACATAATTGACTTCAATGCCTGAAATACATAAAAACACGTAATTAACATTAACTCTTATTTATTACTCGCATAATTAGTCTAAAAGTATAATTGTTAAGGGGTTAAAACTACAGTTTTGGGCTCTTATCACGAATCTGTCTCTAAAAAACTAGGCCGCAACCCAGAACCCAAACGGTATCACAGCGGAAGACGACATCAATGAAGTGAACTAGCAAATTAACGAGCTCTCCCAGTGAATTGATCAGAGTTTGTTAAGCACGACGCCACACTTATCGTTCAGAAGATGCTGAAGACATATCAGGCTTCCCTGTTCACAGCTGAGATACTCAGTAAACCTTCGCCTCAAGACTTCATCCAACCAAGGTTCACGATGTATGACGGCAGCACGTGTCCCGGTCAACACGTAGCTCGCTACATCCAAAGTCTCGCACTCTATAGTGCTCAGGAGTGGGGCCATCTGCAATGCCGCCTATTCCCTGTCAGTCTCAAAGATGGTGCTCTATATTGGTTCTATACACTATAACCAAACTCGATAGAAAATTTTGAGAAACTCACTAACCAGTTCGTTCACAACCGACGCAAAAAAAACTGACTTCGATTCACTCTTCCAACTGTCTCAGAAGACTGAGTAATCAATCTGCTCCTTTTTAGGACGATTCAAGACAGAGTTGTTGTCCATGGAGAGCGGCCTCAAAGAATCCTTCACCACCTAGGCCTTCACTAATGCTATACAGAAACACACATGGCTATACATGTCGCTAATGAAAAAGCGTCATGAAAAAATAGAAGATTTGTACACTCGCGTGGACAAGTATATCAAGCTGCAGGAAGCGTTAAATTAGAGCGTGAAGGCAAAAAAGAAGAGGTCACGACGATCTCAAACGCTGCTCCACCCTCCAATAAGCGACCTAGACCGAAAGAACAGAAGACTGGTACTAGAACGCACACCAAGCGAGAATTTGTAGTGCTCACCCGATCTCCCAATTACATATTGGAAAAGATCAAGAAAGCGTCATACTTTAAACTTGAGGTGAATCGACTAAACGACACCCCAGGCAAACCATACTGCATTTTTCATGAACTGAAGTGCCACGAGACCAACGAGTGCTGGGGACTGAAGCATTATCTCCAGGACCTCGTTGAAGCAGGGCATATCAAGCACTACACTGATATTGCAGATGGCGACTCAGCTCACATCAACAACCATAGAGGTCGCTCTCATGTTCGCGGCCGCTCTATGGAACGATCTCGACATGAACGCCGCCAACACTCTTCTGACAGAGATAACAACTGAACCATCAACATGATCACCTTCCAAGACGATTCTGTCATGTCCTTCAGGGAAAAAAAAAGATGAGTTGGCACTCTCCAAGAGGTTTATTAGTTTTCCTCACAAGCAGCCCCCATGCCACACACAAGCAGCCGCAGCTCAGGAGACATAATCTTCACTGAGGCCGACCTCAACAAGGTATATCTCCCACATAATGGCACTCGATCTGGTTGTCAACGTCAAAATTAGCGACTAGACAATCAATCGCGTCTTGATAGATATAGGCAGCTCATGTGACATCTTGTTCTACCAAACCCTCAGAGAGATGAACCTACCCAAGTCAGTTATGATCAATCCCATAGCCCCTTTCTATGGTTTTAATAGATCTCGTGTTGACTTGATTAGGGACATCATTCTACCTGATGTCTCAGTCGGATTGCGGGAAAACAAAGTCAGCATCAACATGCATTTCAGCGTACTCAATGTCAACTCGTCCTATACTGCTATATTAGAACGATGTTGGGTCCACAAGATGCAAGTAGTGTCATCAACACTTCATTAGGTGTTACTCTTCCCTGGCCCCAGAGTCATGATGGAGCTTCGAAGTAACCAGCTCGATGCTCACAACTGTAATTAGATCCTCTCAGTAGACAATCCCGCTGGGGCTTCACTCAAAAAGACAGGAGAAATTGCCAAAATGAAGCTGGCATAAGACTTCATTACTGAAGTCAAAACCCTGACTAAGGCCCCACGTGCTGACCTGGCGAAGGAAAACGTTGGGGGCTCAATCAAGGGAATAACCTAAGAACCCAATACCCCAGAGGTCGCCCATCCAATTCAGAACGCAGAGGCATCACAAGAGACCAAGACCCCAGAGGTCGCTCAGCCTACTAGTACGTCTACTCAACCCGAACTCAAGGAGAAGATCAACCTAGGAATTGAGGACGACCCTAGCTAAGTTTGTTTATGTAGGAGCTAACCTTGATCCTACTCTCAAGGCACAACTTGTAAGATTTTTATCTCTGAATAAAGATGTTTTTGCTTAGTCGTACATCAATGTCCCTAGAATTGACCCTAATATTGCATGTCACAAATTAAATATCAACCCCAATGCCAAACCAGCTAGTTCGCCAACGACCTAGAAAACTATCTCTTAGGTTCCAAAAAACAGTTAATGACGAGATCAAGAATCTCAAAAAAGTTAGCTTCATTAGGAAAGTGGAATACCCCGACTGGATTGCTAACATTGTAGCAGTCCCAAAAAAGAACAGTACAGTTCGCCTATGCGTAGACTTTACCAATCTAAATCAAGAAACTCCTAAAGATAGCTTCCCCTTGTCAGGAATTGACTGACTTGTCGACCAGACCTATGGCCACAAACTCCTCTCATTTATGGATGCCTACAGTGGCTACAACCAAACCCTATTGGCTGAGGAAGACCAAGAAAAAACCTCATTCATAACGGAACAAGACATTTACTATTACAACGTCCTCCCGTTCGGTCTGAAGAATGCTGAAGTGACTTACCAACGGTTAATCACAGATATGTTCCAAGACATGTTAGGAGACACCATGGAAGTTTATATAGATGACATGGTCTTCAAAAGTAAGAAAGCAGCAGATCATCTAGATCACCTCGACCACGCGTTCTCCCGTTTAAGCCGAACTCAAATGAAGTTGAACCCCAAGAAATGTCTCTTTGGAGCGGCATCTGGGACATTCTTGGGGTATCAGGTCTCCCAACGAGAGATCGAAGCCAACCCAGATCAGATTCGAGTGTTCCTAGACATGCCCGGCCAAGACAAAGAAACATATATAGAAACTATCAGGAATGGTGGCAGCTCTAAATCGATTCATATCGAGAGCGTTTGACAAATGTTGTCCTTTCCTCGAAATGGTCAAGAAGAGTGAGCAATTCTCATGGAGTGAACAATGCCACCAAGCGTTCTCCACTCTGAAGGACTACCTGTCAACCCCACCCATCCTGGCAAGACCAACAGATGGTGAAACACTAGGGCTATACCTAGTCGTATCTGACTTTGCTATCAGCTCAGTTCTCTTCAAAGAGGAAAAGGGCATAGAAAAGCCGGTCTACTTCAAAAGCAAAATATTATTGATAGCAGAGAAAAAACTACTCCCACCTCGAAAAAGTCGTCTGGCATTGCTTTATTCAGCACAGAAATGCAGACCGTACTTCCATGTACATCCAATCAAAATGATAACCGAACTCCCATTGAAAAAACTTCTCCTCAAAACCAGCAAGACAACTCGCATGGCCATGTGGGCAGAAGAACTCGGTGAACATCACATTGAGTTCACACCGAGAACTTCTCAAAAAATACAAGTCGTTGCTGATTTTCTTGTCGACGTCGTCAACTGGGAACCAAAAGTCGACATCCCTTCCATAAAACCACTCGATGACTCAATCCGGTCACTCTTCGTGGATGGAGCTAGCAACCTAGGTGGAAGTGGGATCGGGGTAGTCTTAGTGTCACCGGATGGCACTATGGTCAAAAAGTCAGTTCGCATCGACTTTGCGACTTCCAACAACGAGGCTAAGTACGAATCCCTGATCATGGGGCTCCGAATGGCATTGCAGCTCAATGTCTAGGAGATCAAGGTATTTAGTGACTCACAACTGGTAGTTCACCAGATCGCAAAGGAATATGCCACCAATGAAGGTAACCTCTCTAAATACCTTCAGATTATGCATCAAATTCTTCCTTCTTTCAAGAAAGCCTCCATCCATCATTTCCTACGAGAAGAGAATCGTCATGCTGACAGTTTAGTTTATCTCGCTACCTAAACACCGAACTGCACCCCAGGCAATTACTTATCGAAATAATCGACCATCCTGCTTACCAAATAGAGCACGTCCTTGAGATTAGCAACCTATACCCACTTTCAAAAAGCCAGATTAGTCAAAAAATGGATGCAACCTATCATAGATTACATCCAACAAGGAAAAACACCAGCAGATCGCAACAAGGCCAGACAAGTTTAGTACCAAGTAGGTCGTTACTGCCTAGTTAACAACAAGCTTTTCAGAAAGTCCGCTGGTGGACCCCACCTGAGATGCATAAGCCCAAAATAGGGTTAGCTGATCTTCGCAAAAATTCACAAGGGCGAATGTGGAAATCATGCTAGAGGTCGCTCTTTGGCGCACAAAGCTATCTTACAAGGATACTTTTGGCCACGAATGCAGATCAACACCAAGAAGTACATATTGAGATGCATCAAATGTCAAACATTTTGTCATAACATCATTCAACCAGCTCGCAAACTAATCAATATCTCCAGTCTATGACCATTTCATATGTGGGGCTTGGATATCATGGGCACATTCATCCCGCAGAAGAGCACAGGCTTTCGATTCGTCCTGGCTGCAACTGACTACTTCACCAAATGGGTGGAAGCAATCCCTTGGGCTCATGTCAAAGAATCTAATGTCAGAAACTTTATCTGGACCAACATAATCACTAGATTCGGTCTACCACACACACTATTAATTGATAATGGCTCCAGTTCAAGGGTAAAACAGTCAAGGAGTTCCTAGCAAAATGGAAGATAGTTTAAGCATTCTCCACTCCCAAGTACGCCCAAAGCAATGGGCAAACATAGTACGTGGGAACGCCCTTACATAGTACGTGGAGCGAGTTGTCGGTAATGGAGCATACTAGATAAAAACTCACGACGGTCAGCTATTGCCGTGCCTTTGGAACACTTGTTAAAAAAGTTTTATCAATAGATGATTTTACTTAATTATTTAAGTTCTTAATCTTATCATTGTTACTATGCATACACTCTAGTCTCTCAAGTCCAACAATAGACGTACAACTCGCTCACTAGAGCACCATACTCACTGATGTTAGCACTTTGATGGATTTATATCTATATAAGTTACACAACCATTTACGTACCAATATTTAATGATTTACCTTACTCATGGATTTCGTGTATATATTTTGAGTAAGGTGTTCGTCCAACCTTAAAACTAGGCTAATGTCACAACTAGAATATGTTCAAGGGAACTAGTGAGATGGATTTTGAACTTTTTATTTTTACTTCCTATGATAACTTAACATGCAAGACAAGGTAAAAAATGAAACTTTAGTAGTTTAAACAAGAAGACTAGAGAGAGGGAAAGATAAAGGATTAATCCTACTCATGCAAAGTCTAGCTACATATTTTTTTAGAAAACATATTACTACTATCTCTAATCCGTTTTGGGTTCGTACACAAACCCGAAACAGACTTGAGAATTGATCCCTAGCAAGATGTACTCATTTCTAAGTTCATCTTACTAGCATGAGGAGTTGAGCTGATATTTCATCTTACATCAACCTGTCAAATAGAGAAGTATGAATTCTCCAGGGGCTCGCATGCGTGACTAGCCCCAGTGTCACCTAGGTCGCGCACGCGAGTTCATCTCGAGCTCTAGGCTTTTAATTTGGTCGAACACTACCATTTTGGGGTAGGATGTTAAATGAGTCCCAAGTTTCTAAGTAGTGATTCTAGAATCTAAGAAAACATAGTCTGATCCTCATATGAGCATCATTAACCTTCCACCTTGGGAGGGTTTTAGCTCATGTTCATAGGATTGAAATGATTATGCAAATTGATGTTATGCTAAGTTAAGAAAAAAAAATAGAAGAAAAGAAATGAAAGACCTGATTTACTTGAAGAAAATTGATTTTATTTGAAAGGAACAAAAGATTTCCACCATTAACACTATTACAAGATAACTTCAAGCTTTTCCTAAAAATGAAAACACATACATGAATGGATTGATGATTCTCCCAAATCCCAAATTTAATACATATGAGAGCATTCTCTCATTTCCCACATGAAAGCATCCCCCACCATTTACTCACATTTAATTCAATCTTATCTCCAAATCATACAAAGCCAAAATTAAACACTATCTATTTGGCACAAAAAGTCTAGTCAAGGTAATTAATTCATGCAAAGTGTCAATTTTTGCAAATAATTTGGCACTTTTGTCTTGACTTGCTCCATGATTGATGACTCATCCTTTCTTGTGGGCTCGGTGATCAGCTCCCAAATGTATGTTTTATTACCCTTATATTACTATAGTACAACCCTTCTTACGTTTAATGAAAAGACAACTCATATCTTTTATTGTCTTTTTCAGGTTACAGAGAAATTCATACCACTTATCATAAAAGCTGCATCTTAGCACCAAAAGGAGCCTTCATCACGCTTATTATGAAGACCAGAAGCTGCTATAAAAATGTGCTGAAAAAGTCAAAGTCAAAGGTCAAAGACCTCAACTCAGAAAACCAGAGATGGAGGCCCTTATCTCAAAATATTGCATTTTCCAAAACCTATCTTGGTCAAGAAAAAATCAAAAAGCAAAAAGAAAAGCAAAAGCAAAAGCATAAAGTGAAGTGTGAGGTGTCTCAAAAGTAATGGAGAAAGGCAAATCAGTAAAAGGCAAAAAGTAGGGGTATATAATCTAAAAGTGAAGGAGAGAGAAGGCATCCATTACATTATTTAGGGTCCAAACCATTTGGTTTATAGGAGTAGTGTGCCCTAGACTTAATCTAGTGTCATGTAGGATTTATTTTCTTGTCTAGTTTTTTAATTAAGTAATTTACTTTTTTATTTTTTAATTCAATCTTGTTATTGTTTTTACATTTTCAATCAATCAATCAATCTTATTTTTGTGTGTTATTTCTTCAATCAATCATTTCCTTTTATTTTCTTTCAAGTTTATGTCTTTTCAATTTTCAAAACAACTTTAGTTTTCAATATTCTTCATAGCTTATAACCAAAAACTTGTCCTAACTAAGATCCTATCTTCCTTTCTTCAACTCCCAACAATTCAAACTCTAAACAATCTAGGATGAACCTCACTTCTTACAAACTTTTGAAGTTACTAAAACATAACTTCAAATGGCACCGCCGTCACAAGAATTCTTGGTTGAGCATCTAAGGAGGGAAGCATCCAAAACAATCCCATCCAGGACACAATTCGCAATGGGTGTAGACCTAAAGCTACAATCTGACCTTTTAACCACATGCTTTCTTCCTGTCTTCTCACTAACGTAGACCAAGTTGCAATCCAAATTGTCACCCTTACCACTCATAGCAGACGTCTTCCTAGCTTCCTTTCCAACAACCTTCCCCTTACCACCCACATCCACCACTGGACCTAAGTCCTTCTCAAAGCTGTCAAGGTCGAGCCCACTCAGGTCGATCTGATGCATCGACCTCAAACTCTGACCCACCTTACCTCCAAATCACTCAGGCACCTGTTGATCAGCTCCCAAATGTGCATTTTATTATCCTTATATTGCTGCATTACATCATTTCTTATGCTTAATGAAAAGACAACTCATAGCTTTTATTGTCTTTTTCAGGTTACAGAGAATTTCATACCACTTATCATAAAAGCTGCGTCTTAGCACCTAAATGAGCCTTAATCACGCTTATTATGAAGACCAGAAGTTGCTATGAAAAAATGCTGAAAAAGTCAAAGTCAACGATCAAAGTCCTCAACTTAGAAGACCAAAGATGGAGGCCATTCTCTCAAAATATGGCATTCTCAAAAACCTACCTTGGTCAAGAAGAAAGCATAAAGCAAAAGCAAAAGTGAAATGTGAGGTGTCTCAAAAGTAATGGAGGAGGGCAAATTAGTAAAAGGCAAAAGTAGGGGTATATAATCTAAAAGTTAGGGAGAGAGAATGCACCTGGACTTAATCTAGTGTCATGCATGTAGGATTTATTTTTCTTGTTTTTCAATTCAAGTCATTTACTTTCTTGTTTTTCAATTCAATCTTGTTCTTGTTTTTACATTTTCAGTCAATCAATCTCTTTATTTCTTTGTGTTAGTTATTTAATCAATCATTCTCTTTATTTTTTTTCCAAGTATTGTTTCTTTCAATCATTTAAAAACTTAAACTTTGTTTTCAATGTTCTTCATAACTTAGATAAAAAAACAAGTCCTAAAGATAAGAACTCTACCTTCCTTTCTTCAAACTCCCATCATTCAAGTCCAAACAATCTATGATGAACTTCACTTCTTACACTTTTTTGAAGACTTATCACTCTACACAAACATCACATGTCTAGGACTGTGACCCACAGAGCGGTCAACGATCTTGGCAAGCTTAGTGATAAGAGCCCAAAACTGTAGTTTAAACTCTTTAATAGTATTTCTATTTAGTCAATTATGTTATTAATAATATAGGTTTATCACTAATTAATTACATGCTTTTGAGTATTTCAGGCTTCGGAGTTGAATAAATGTCAATTCATTACTAATTAAGCACTAAAATGAGCTAAAGTGGTTGCTAGGGAAGTTCCATGAAGAAAGCCCAAGTTTTATGGAGAAAAAGCCCTGAAAAAGCCCAAGTCAAAACTGTTAAGTGAAAGTCAAACTGGATTAGAGAGTTAAAGAAAAGTCAACAAAACTTCAAAAAGTCATATCTTTGGACTCAAACCTTGGATTTGGGCCCATTTTATATCAAAATGACCGACTCAGAAAGATCTTTCCAATGGTCTAGGCCTTGACTCGATCAGAGTAGTATAAGTTGGTGAAAACATGTGCTACAGTAACACAGCCAGAATTGGAAGTCTTGGATTCAACCAATTGGGTTATGAACTTGATTTATGGGTCCATAACCTAGCCTAAAAGCCCATGCACGAAATTGTAAACCTAACCCTCTCCTATATAAAGAGGGTTAAAGCTAAACAAAAGTAGACTACTCTCATATTTAGTTTAGTTGTAATTAGGGTTTAATGTTCTTGCCTCAAACTCCATTACACCATTAGTTTTATTAATATAAGTTTAGTTTAATTTAATTATGTCTTCTTATTATTGTTTATTATTAATGAATCCAATGAAACTAGGCTAAAAACTCCATTAGAAGAGTTTTATGAAGTCTATGTGAGGGTTATAATTGTTCTTCATTAGTTTTCTTATTGTCTTATGTGCTTCAAGTTCAAGTTCTATAGTTGTCTAGAGATAGAGATTATAGAAGTTGAACTAGAGAAAGGAAACTACACAAAGAGATTTGTAAAGGAGAATTTCTCTTATGCTAATCATATCTTAGTACAGAGATTGCTAGGATTGGTTAGGGATCAATAAAAATTATGATTTTTGTTGTTTTACCTTGTGTAGATTAATAAAGGTTAAGATTAAAACATGAGAAACTAGTTAGAATAATCATAGCTTCACATAGATGGATTAATCCTTCCTCTATGTTCTTCCTATTTATTAAATTCACTTTTTAATTGCTTAGTTTAAATTAGTTTAATTTATTTATTGCATTGTTAGTTTAATTAATTTATAATTAGTTTTAGTTAAATAAATCACAACACTACTCTCATTGTTCTCACCTTGATTTCTAGTGGAATTCTAAGTTCTTAACGATTAAGAGTGGAACAAATCCTGACTCTCTATATTGCATTATGAATTGAGAGTAGGAATAATATTGATAAGGTAGTTGATCATTAGTTGTTTGTGTTCTTCTATAGATAATTAAGGATCAAATTTTTACGTTTATCACTTAGCAACCCGAGAGTTGGGCATATCAGCCTTCCGCTTCACCGAACTCTAGGCCAGCAAGCCACAAAGTTGATCTCCTCCAGTTCCAACGGAGAGCCCTCCCTAACCTTCTCCCGTGGAGCTGATTCAAAGCCAGCATCCTCAACACCTCTACCACCAATTCGCCTTACCGAACTACCACCACCTCTGGAAGCACTTGCATTCCTAGTAATTCTCATCTGGCCCCAACGTCTCCTATTCCTCACCTCCCTAGTCATGATACTGCTATCTTCTCTATCCATACTTGAACTACAAGATGAATCATTATCAATCAGCCTGCGAGTTCTTTTCTTCTGCTTCCTCCTCTTCAACCTAATCTCCCGACCCCCTTCTCAACAAAATAACTCACTACCTGAGGTAACCTCTCCTGCTTCTCAGCACGGCTAAGACAAGCAAACTTCCCGATCTCCCCACGCCTAGTTCGCCTCGTAATAGCGACCTCTGCAAAAGTGGCACATGAATATATCAGGACCAAAGTACACCACAAACACAAAAACAAAAGACATTACATTTTACACATACCAGCAAAATTATAAACCCTAATATTCACACTACTTCCCCCTACACAGTAATTCCCGATTACCAGCAACTACCACTTCTCCCAAGGTTCATTACTAACCCCATGTAGAACGCTAGACTTCTTGGCCAATGTCTGTAAACTAAAGTTATTGGCATGAGATCGCTTCACAACAAAGTGCTCAACAACATCATCGACCTCGATGTGATAATCACCACTCTCATTCAACATGTCGAAGACTCTAAACAAACGCCACATATTACCAACAAACTGACAGGGCACTTTCTCACAGAAATCCAAAAACTCACAAGTTAACTTACGCAATGGCAACCTCATTCCAGCTCTCAGTTGCCCCTCGCAGATAACTACCCCATAACCCCTCAAGACGAACTAAGTACTAAAGACGTTCTCCACAAAACTGAGGTCGTAGATTTCCAGGTCACTCACATGTATATCGTACGCATCCCTCAAACCTACAAAACTATTTACAGCAACTTTATCTACAATCCTAGACGGTAAACCACTAGAAGAGGAAGCTGTACCAGAACTTGCACTACTTACCGCCATAACAGGGTCAGATTTAACATCTTCCTCCACACTTTCAAACCTTAGCGACTCTTCTATCACCTCATCAGATCGGGTGTCATCAGAATCAGACATGGTTATGTTTTCTTCTCTTTTCTTTTTACATAACAAAGATTTATACAACCCTAGCTACCAGAGAAGACTAGAAAAGAAAAATGGCACAGACTAACTTGACACTCTAACCATCTTCCAAATGCTGAAGAAATGAAGACGCAATGACCGCTCTGATCTCCAAAATTGTTTTTATCCAACAAACCCTTTCAGTTCCCAATGTACGCCATCATTACCCTAAACCCTAGACTGACACGTACTCTTATGCATTGTCTTTTCAAATCTCTGCAAAACGAGGCGGTTGCTATTCCTGTTTCAAACCGCTCGCATCCTCGCATGTGCCACACACGTCTGCCGAACTCTCTCAGCATCTCGCTTACCCTAACAAAGCGATCTACTGAGATGGGGCTGTGTGATAGACTACTACCCACATCTTATGGATATTACACACGTGTCCAGCACAAGCAAAACCACCAACAGATCTCCACCACATACTCATTTAGGTCGCTACATTGCACCCACACCTTCAGATCGCTTCATAGCAACTCGCACCAAGTGTACGATCTCTTCAGAGAGATTATCCTACCAGTTTGACTAATATAATGATCTCCGAAAGATCTACACTTGCTCAGATCATAATGGATATTAACGTACCCCACAGCTGTCACCATGATCAAGACCGGAGCTCCATATACATACTCCATTACTCCACCACCACTCACCATCATGGCTCATTAAATGACCACAAGTCCAGAACTTGACCTGATGCGGGTGATAAACGTAGAAAACTAAATAATACCTAATCTTAAATGTTTATGTTAGGAAGAAGTAAAACTATACTATAGTAGTTTTTATCAAAGTTTTTACTCTCAATTATCATGCAATAAAACTATAGTAAGAATTTGTTCCACTCCTAGTTGCTTAGAAAATAATTAATTCACTTAATGATTAACAATTAAACAATACGAGAGTAATGATTCTAAATATAACTAATATGGTGAAAAAGATGATTTAATCTTTATGAAGAAGATGTGAATATGATGTAAATATGAAGAAGGAATTAGGGAGATTTGAAATCCACCTTGATTAATCGCTAACATGCTAGTATAGATTTTGTTGCAACCCTAATCTTTATATTTTCACACAAGGTTCAATATAAAGGTTATGTATTCTTAAATTTCTTATCCCTAATTATTCATGGCATCTCTAACCAACAAATAATTAGCATAAGAGGAAGTTGAAACTCATTCTCATGGTGAATGAACTACCCTCTAGAATTGAAACTCTTAAATACAACTATTTTATACTAACACATCAAATCTTCATCAAAGCATCAATCAAACCACTCTAATAGAGGTTTAGCTATGGATTATTAGACTATCGTTGAATAAATAAGAAGAAGAAGAAAACATAATGTAGACACCCCATTTTTGCACCCCAGGCATAATTCATTCACAATTTTGCTTTGAATTAAATTTCATCATATAAGGTGATTTGCTTTCTAGAGTCTTTATTTCTACATCAAACTTCTTTCTTTTCATCTTCTTTTAGTGTCTTTAGACTCTCCTCATCATGTTCTAGCTATGTCTGAAGTTTCGTTGCTTTCTGAATTTTGAGCTGAAAATGACCAAAATGCCCCTGTAACCCTTTGGAGCCCAAATCTCATTTTTTCCACTCTTTCTTTGGATGAGATTATTTCATATTTGAATTCCCCTTGAAAAATCCTTCAAAATGAGTACAAGTTTTCCTAGGTTCCTTTTGGATTTTAGAAACCTTAATCTTGCCCTATCCCGTTTCAGCCCGTTGTGCGCACTGTTGAGTGCAACGATTTTTTGGATTAAGATTTAGACCCAAGGGTATTTTTAAGAGTTCATGGACCTTACTAATGGATTAATTAACAATTTTTGTGAAGAAGAGCTTGCTTAATTTTGACCCGGTCAAAGGGAATTTGCAGTGTTCATAAAATGGTCAAAATGGGTCTTTTTAGTGGATTTTGGACCCGTGATCGTGGGCTGTGGATCCAGCTCGAGTTGGACATTTTCATTAGGGTTTCTAGCACATTTTTAAAGCCTCCAAAAACCTAGAGAACCTTCCTTGTTTGTTTGATTTGATCCCAAAAATCAAGAATATTCTAAAGAATATGCCATTTTGGAGCCATGTTTGGAAACTCTGGATTATGGGATCATTGAGGACGTGTAGGGTTTTATTTTTTGCCCTAATCCATCTAAAAGATCCAAAAATCAAGGGCCAAGATCGTACCCCTTATCCCACCTCTTGAATCAAGGGCCAGATTTAGGAGGTGCAACCAAAAGGATATCAAGCCATTTGATTTTTCTTAATCAATACTCAGCCATTGGATCAAACTCATTACCATATTGAAATCTATCCCAAAAATATATAAATATGGGTCTCATTCACCCACAAAAAATCATCTGGAACTAGGAATTCGGAGTTAATAATCTGGACCTAGTTATTCAGAGCTAATAGCCTTCTTTTCTTCAGTGTTCTTCATTTTTTCTTTCTAGTTCTTCATTTTAGCATTCTTTTCTTCTCATCGATCTTGAGTAGAAACTTCTTTTCACCAAAAGTTGTTTTTTCCTCAAATCACCTGTTTCAATCCAAAAATCACAGTTGTCAATTCAAGATCAAGGTTTATCATCAATCAATCGATCAATCTATAATCAAGTATGAGGTAACATTCCAAACAAGGTGACATCTTTCTTTTCTCTTTTATTTTAATTAGTATTGCATATTAGGATTATTTGTTTTTTAGTTTTACTATAGCATATAGTCATTTGCTTTTAAATAATTTAGTGAAGATCATCCAATTTGGTAATAAAATTTCAAGCTTTCTTCATTCACCTATCTTAATACATTACACTTCAATAGAAGTAAGACTGGTTTTACTAGGCGAGTGTGGGTGCCTAACACCTTCCCACATCGTACCTTGACTCCTGAACCCAATAATCATCTAGTTTCGAGGGCTAGTCCTTCACATAGGTTTTACTCAACTTTTCCTTAATAAAGTTAGTGGCGACTCTAAAATCAATTCCATAGACCTAGGTACACATTTTTGTGCGTACGAGTTTTTGGCGACTCTGCTGGGGACATCCCTAGAGAGTCAGACTTACGTTTTCTTTGGAGGTGTTTCAGTTAAGATAGGAAAAAAGAAAGCTTATCCGGAAGCCAGTTGGAATAGAAAGCCAGGGTTAAGGTTATCTCGTGCAACCGTTAACTCGCTTATTGAAATGGATAATCTACCAGCTAATTCTCCTCAAAGGTTTCTTCCACTAGCGTCTCAGCCAATGGTTAGTTCCCCGCTTATCTCTCAAGGTGAACAATCACTGTCTAGCAATGGACAACCACCCCAAGGAGGTGGTCAGAGTCCAACATCACCCCTTCCTGGATCAGAAGAACTAATGAGACAAGCAATGGAGAGAATGTTTCAAGAAATGCTACCAAAATTCATGAACATGGGGCAAGGACAACTGTCTCAAGGGCCATCCGCTCCACCACCACCAAGGTTTGATCTTAACCTACCTACTCCACAAGCTCAGCTGCCTACTAGGAATTTCATACATCAATCCACCCAATTACAACTTCCTATATCATCTCAGACTCCAAACCAACCAATCTCTCATATCGACTCAACCTACATGGCTCAACCCACCGTTCACCATTCATACTACAACCCAAACCAACATACATCCACACCCATGTTCACCCCAAATATATCCCAACCCATGAGCTCCACACCATTCATGTTCCCTCCTCCATACATCACACAGACACCACAACCTACCACCTACATGAAAACCCAAAATCAAAATCCTATAAGCCAAGATCAATACCAAGGCCCAGTGGTAGACAGATTGAAAAAGATTGAGGAAGCATTGACAAAGATTAAAGCGGACGAGTTTGACTTGGATAATCTTTGTCCATATCCACAAATCAGGGTTCCACATGGTTTTGAATTCCCTAAGATGGAGAGATATGACAGAACTGGGCGTCCTAAAGCCCATGTGAAAATGTACGCTAGCTACTTGCAGCCTATGGGGATCGAGCCAGAACTATTGGTCCAATTATTCCAAAGGAGTTTAAAGGGTGCGACACTAACTTGGTGGATGAACACAGACGCTCAAAAGATGAGAAAGTGGGCTGAACTTGCAACAGCTTTTGTGACCCATTTTTCATACAATACAGACATCCAGATGGGTCGAAGACAATTGGAGGCACTCAAACAAGGTCCAACTAAGACATTCACCGAATATGTAACCAGGTGGAGGACCAAGGCAGCTCATATTCTAGACAGGCCATCAGAGACAGAACATATTCGAATGGTGGTAAAGAGTTTGAACTCAGAATATGCAAATCGATTGAGTCTCAGCTATCATCCATCTTTTTAGGCTTTGGTTTCGGCAGGGACTCAAATTGAAGATGCTTTAGCTTGTGGAACTATGACCTCAATTGTATCTTCAAGTTCAAACGATGCTCAGAAGAAGAAGCGACCTTCAGTTAATGTCAACAAGCAGAAGGACACACACACCGTTGCCACACAAGTACAGTCTCAGCCACACGCACAGATCCAAGAAGAGGTGACAACTCATCCTTCTTCCAATTAGATTGCATATCCTCCAAGACATCAAGACAGGGTTTTCCCAGGCAGCAGAGGCAGTTCACAAAATTGGGCTACCCATTACAAGTTATTCTTAAGGCTTTAGTCGAACAAGGCATGCTTACTTTAAAGCAGCCAAGGCCTCCTCCAAATCCACTACCATATTGGTATGATGCTTCTAAACATTGTGATTTTCATCAGTCTATTGGACATCCTACAGAAAAGTGTGGAGCTCTCAAGCATGAGATAAAAGATTTGATCGAATCAGGGAGAATTGATGCATCACATCTCGGTACTCCAAATGTTGTGACGAATCCATTACCGTATTATAATGGAAAAGTTCACACATTAGAGCCTGTCAAGAAAAGTCCGGCCTCATTCATTACCCCACTTGAGCAAGCATCCAAGGTTAATGCCATGTCGCTCTTCAAGCCGTTCAATTTTCAAGATGCAATTAAAGATTACAAGGCACAAACACAAGCAAGGCCCAAGGCCAAGGCTATATCGTTGGATGAAAAAGTGGCACCTTTGTTTGCTGAATCACCAACTAAGAAGACACTGATAAGCACCCAAAAGTGTATTATGAAACCCCATTAAGACATATAAATTTGGTTCATTATGTGTTTAATAATCATGAAATAAATATGTTTTATACTTTTGCGTGTTTTGCGATAAACATGGAAATATTGGTTAAACCTCGCAATAAAGCACGAGGAACGGTGTATATATGAATTCTCCCAAATCCACGTAGAAGCATCAAACTTCCAAAGCTCCTACCTCTCGAACCAGGACTCCGAATGCGACAAGAGAGCTGCTCGGACAATCGTATGGCGATGAACTCTACACATAGGCGGGAAGTTGTAAAACTCCGCCCAAAATACCGGATCGCCAATGGATGCACATGGACCCACTATCTATGGGTCACAAGATTGGATGAGTCATCAATCATGGAGCATGTCAAGACAAAGATAACAAATTATTGGTGCAAAGTTGACACCTTGCATGTAATAAATTAGATTAGGTGTTAATAGTGAAAAAAAGGCAAGGTGTCACTTTGCTTTAATGTGGTAGATAAAAATGAATCAATGTGGTTTGATAATTCACGTGGGAGGAAATGAGATTTCTCTCAAATGGAGAAGAAATTAGACAAATGTGGGGACACTCCATTTACTCCCTTAACTTATTTTCCTCACATGACATTATTTTAGTTCCTTAGTGAAAATGAGAAGGAAGTTTTGGTTTTTATTAAAAAGCTTGTAATAGTTTTAATGGAGGAACACTTGTTCTTCTAGAAAATATAGAAGTGAGTTTGGTTATGGATATTTCTTCTCTCTCTCTCTCTTTCTCTTTTTGGTGTTTTTATTAGTTCATAAGTCTTTGTCCCAAGGATCATGAGCTACCTTCCCTTTGGGGAGTTAGTCTAACTCATGTGAGGTAAACCAATTGTTGGTTTGGTAGGTTTAGGAAGAACAACTAACTCTACATCCTACCCCAAAATGGTAGTTGGTGTAGAGTTTAGTTAGAAATCAAGCAATGAGCTTAGAGATAAGTCATTGTTTGGTTTCACTTGCTAGCATGTATGAGCTCTTTTAGTGAGCCATGCATGCTAGGGATCAAATCTATTTTTCCGTTAGGGACTTGTCTATGAGTCTAGGAAGAATCAAAACCTATTTCAAATCAACACTAATGATAGTTTCACATGAGGAGGATTAACTCTCCAATTTCTCTTTCAAATTTCCATTTCGGTATTAAGTGCATGTTTTCATTGTTAATGTTTTTATTAATGTTTGTATAGGAAGGAAAAATCTAACATTTATATTATATCCTTACTCCTTAATTTCCCTTTATTGTAACATCTAATTTTTAGTTGTTCTAAGCTTTAGGTTAGTTCGAATCCTTATTCAAACTCTACGAAACGAAGATCGTGAGTAAGGAATCTTGATTGCTTTTACATTAATTTAGAGAGTTCAAAACTCTAAGTAGTGTTCTCCAAGCATATATAAAATGGCGCCGCTGCTGTTCTAAAGCCATAGAACGTGTGCTAAAGATCGGAAGTTGCATCAAGGGGGAACCCCCATTCTATTCCTTCCTTTCCTTTTCGTTCGTTTTCACGTTTTTTGTTTTTTTTTTTTATTTTTGCCTTGAAATAGACACGTAATCTAAAAAAATTCGCTCCACTTCCGGTACCAAAAGTTAGGACTGGGAAAGATAAATACAAAAGCGATTATAAGACTTCCGAGAAAATTTGAAAGTATTCTCAATTATTGGACAAGCGTCTTGCTGGTGTAGAGTCGCGTCTTGCTGAGTGGGACTTCAGCGTCCGCGGTGAATTTCTTCGATTGTTGCTCTTGTTCAACCACCAAATCTCCTGATCTACCTTGATCCATTTCCAGCCTAAATATCTGGCCTTGTACCTGAAAATATCGATAATCCTTTTCGGATTAATCAGCGTCGGCAATTGAAACGCGTTTGTTTCAAGGGCTTAAAACGCCGAAGCTCTGAGTTCCAATTTTCAGTATTATTGTAATTTTTTTTTTATTATTATTATGTTTTTCTGCATGTATGCCATGTATATAGTATTAGGAAATATTTATGGATCATTATTTAAGTTTTAGCCTCGAATTATGTATGAATCAAGTTCGTATACCGGTAAATATTTATATACGATTACTTGGACATGATCTGCATATTAATGTATATTTACATATTAATGGTACTGTTTTGCATGGGTATATGTCTTTCTACGTATAAATGTTTCTTGTTACATGTTTGATATTTCTCTACGTATACGTACACGGTCTTGTCTAATAAGTCGATTTTGTCAAGAAAGAGGAGAACATTCCAACGAGGGTTAAAATCTGAGTTGGGTAAGTTGTTTCTAAACCCTACGGGGTAAAGCTGCTCTCTATAGGACATTCGCAATCTCAATGAGTATTGTCGAAATCGATTTATTATGCAATACAAGAGTCGTATTTTAGTTTAGGTATAATACTTTGCATGTTTAGTTTTGTCGTCTATTCTCAGCATTATGTATAATCGTATTAGGTATGCTAATGTATTTAGATAATTATGAGTGATTCAAATTAAGTCACATTCTTGTTGATATATCGTTTACGTAATATCGATTTACAAATTAAGCGTACATATCATTATTCTCGATGTTTATTTGCCCGCGTATGGAAATAATTATCGATGACACAAGCTTGCCTATTCAGATAGCTATATCGTTATGAGTAGAAAGTACCTCCACATGCTCTGCACCTAGTATTGTATGAGTAGATCGTATTTGCATGTTTGTATTTTAACCCTTGCATAAATCTTAAAAAATAAAATAAAATTAAATTAAAATAAAATAAAATTAAAATTAAAATTAAATTAAATAAAATAAAATTAAAAAATAATAAAAATAAATTAAATTAAGACCACCTTTGCATAAATTTTAATTCCATAAATCTTAAATCATATTCCAATGGTGTCTAGGAAACTTTAAAGATTGAGGTTACTTAATTAGAACCGTGGTTTGCACGAAAAATCCTCCCTCATATCTATCTTGTGACTGGCCGTTGGTTTATGCACCGCGTATTCCTAGCTTCATCAAGCTCGTTAGCGGCAGCTTAGGCATATGTTGTTCAACCCTAATGCTTAAGATAATAATAAAATTCGAGTCCTCATAATTCCTTCAGAAGTTAGATCTAATTTTATGCTTGCATGAGATTAAGGTCCGGTTCCACTAAAGAAATTGAACATACCTATCGTCCGAAAAAATACGATAAGCAATTAAGCGTAAGTTCTCACCTAAAAATTGTTCTTCTTCTGCTAATTACCTTCATCACAATCCTTCGTTAAGCCATCAACTTCGTCATTATGGCCGACGATCCTCCACTCCACAGAGAAGCCCTCTCGGACTTCTATATCTTTGCATTACAGGAAGGACCTTCTTCCCGTGATCAAACTTGAGGACATTGTCGGTGATTTTCAGATCCCACCAAACGTTTTCAGTTTGTTACCAATATATCATGGTTTGGAGCACGAAAAACCGCATAATCATTTTCGTAGACTTCAACAAGTGGCAACAACATTTCATCATCCAACAAATCTCTAAGGAACAACTCTTTGCTTCGATGTTTCCATTCACTTTAGCGGAAAAAGCGTCAATCGGCTAGCGGGACAACAATCACAATCCATAGACACATGGAATAAACTAGTTCAAGCTTTTATGCTTCAGTTTTACACTCGAAAGAAAACAACCGAAATGCTTCGTAAAATTCAATTCTTCCGTCAAAATCCTCATGAATCCTTTACTGAAAGCATGGAGTCGCTTTTAATTGATCTTACGTTAGAATGTCCTCACCACCAACTAGAAAAAGCTGTCCTTGTTCGTTCATTCTTTAATGGTCTCAATCGATCATCAAAAGAAACTTTTGATATAATGAACGGAGGTTGCTTTATGGACAAAGGAGCTTACTTGAAGCTTATACTTTTTTTGAAAACAAGCGAAAAAAGGTACACATGGGGTAACACTAAATTAGTCTAGATCATCAAAGGATATCTTTATTACAAAAGCCACATCTATTTTTGAGGTAAAACCCGATCCTCGAAAAATAAAAATTTGATAGAATCCCTAACTAAAAAGTAGATGCCCTTGCGGTCAAGTAAACGATCAACTACCAAAACCGGTCATGGACGCTGACACACGCCTTGTGTCCTTTGTCTTAGTCCCGATCATCCCGATGCATATTGTCCCTTGTTATATGCTTCCCTACTCAACAAGCGGAGGAGGCATGTGCATTCAACATTCCCAATGCACCGTGGAGACAACATCCAGAATTTAAACGCTTAAGGTCAAAATAACCAACAAATGGGGGCTCCTCCCGGTTTTCGCTTAATCAACCTGCTTCGACCTACCAATAATTTTATTCCATACCGCCAAGGAAATAATTAACAATACCAACAAGGTCAATTTCAAAATAATTCTAATGTTAATTATCGGACCAACCGCAGACCTTGTTCCAGCTAATCCAAATCCCAACTATAATCAACAACTTCTAAGCAATAATCGAGAACTACTACCTCGTTTGCCTGACAACCTCATACCATTCCATTACGGATATGACAAATGAGACTTTCCGGCTTACATGAACCAACAAATCTCAAATTTTAACGCCTATCCAACAATCACTTCAAAGAATTGGCGAAGAAAAGAGTCGAAGAAGGTGTTTCTGCACAAGCGGTTCCAAACCCTAAACCAAAGAAACACGACCTTTGAACCCGACCAATGCCCCGGTACAAAGCACCCCCACCCAAGGTGAGGTCCATGCAATCACGACTCTACGATCCGGAAAAAGTGTCGACAATCGATCACGATGCCGGATGATCAACCAAAAGAAAAGAGGGTTCCAAGGAATCTAGTTCTAATAATAAACCTATGGAAGATTCCCCGATACAACAAAGTCAACACCTCCGAATGTAGGAAACAAGCAAGTAGACCCCTTTGCCAAATTCAAGCCTAAAAGGCACCGTTTCTCCTGCGGCAAAAGAATAAAAACCCGATGACAATTTTGCTTTGAAATTCGAGACTTTTCAAAATTTAACAATCAACTTACCTTTTCTCGATGCCTTAAAATTATTACCAAAACATGCAAAATTTCTGAAAGATATGTGCACCACAAAAAGGAGAACTAATGTTCCTCAACAAGCGTTCCTCACTGAACAGTTTCCCTCCATCACCGAACACAATGGTATAGTAAAATACAAGGACCCTGGTAGACCAACGGTTCCATGCACCTTAGGTGACAAATACACGGCTACTGCGCTATTAGACCTAGGAGCTAGTGTGAACTTACTTCCATATTATTTATTTAAACAACTAGGTCTTCATGAGCTCAAACCTACCACCATGACTCTACAGTTAGCCGATCGTTCCATAAAGTATCCAAAAGGAATTGTGGAAAATGTCCTTGTAAAAGTCCAAGATTTCTTCTATCCTGTAGACTTTGTTATTTTGGATACAGAAGTTGCATGTGATTCCATTCCTATCATCTTAGGACGTCCGTTCCTCGCCACTGCTAATGCTCTTATTAACTGTAGAGATGGTTCCATGACCATGTCCTTCGACAATCTTTCGATCGAGGTGAATGTGTTCAAGTTGATGAAACAACTTCCGAGCGACATTGATGGTGAGGTCAATGGGGTTGGACAAAGATTCCATTCAGAGTATTTTACAAACTCTTTTCCTGAAGATGAAGTGTACCAATTTCTTTCCTTTAGCGAATCTGAGTTTGAGGACGATGATTACACACAAGAAGTAAATGAGTTATTAGAGTCAGTACCATTATTTGACCCTACAACAGTGATGTCAAGTAACTTGGATGATCATCAATCTGTTTACTACATGGATGATGACCTTCCTCAAGAATCTTTAATACCCACTCCGCCCACCCCTAAATTAAAACCACTTCCTTCGGAATTAAAATACGTCATGACTTGATCTCGATGGTCGCCACCCGCTTATTCTTTCTTCACAATTAACCGACGATCGGGAAGCTCGTTTAATTAATGTCATTCAACAACATCGTTACGCTATTGGATGGTCCTCGATGACATTAAAGGCATTGAACCTAATGTGTGCACCCATCGCGATACACGGAAGAAAAATGCTAAGGCGTCAGCGTGAACCACAAAGGCGTCTTAAACCCTACCATGAAAGATGTGGTCCGGAGGAGGTGTTAAAATTACTAGATCACGGGTATTATTTACCCTATCTCGATAGTGTTTGGATGAGTCCCATTACCGTAGTTCCAAAGAAATCGGCATTACGGTTGTGCGAAATGATAAAGATGAATGCATTTCCGCCGTATCCCATAAAATGGCGAATATGCATTGACTATCGCAAACTTAATGCCGTCACTCGTAAGGATCACTTTCCACTTCCATTCATCGATCGGATGCTCGAACGTTTAGCGGTCATGCCTATTACACTTTCTTGATGGTTATTCGGTTATTTTCAGATAGTCATAGACCACTGCGATCAAGAAAAGACAACGCGTTCACTGTCCATTTGGTACATTTGCATATAGGCGAATGCCTTTTGGCCTTTGCAATGCACCGGTACTTTTCAACGCCGCGCATGCTTCATATTTTTCGATGATATTGGTGAACGGTTTATGGAAGTATTCACGGACGACTTCTCAATTTATGGAGATTCTTTTCGATAGTCGTCTATCAAATCTTGAAAAAGTCTTTACACGCCAGTGAAGAGAAAACCTTGTTCTTAATTGGGAAAAATGCCATTTCATGGTTACTAAAGGAATAGTTTTAGGACATATCGTTTCAAAGGACCGGAATCGAAGTCGACAAAGCTAAGATAGAAAAAAATTGCTTCACTTCCTATACCAAAAACAGTTAGCGACATTCACGATTCTTAGGACACGCAGGGTTCTATATAGGAGATTTATTCAAGATTTCTCAAAGGTTGCTAGACCTTTAACCAATCTCCCCTTAAAGATGCCGTTTTTATTTCAGTTTCAGCAAACAAGCCTTTGAGGTATTAAAACCGCTTTAACTACCGCTCCCATAATTCAACCACCTGATTGGTCTAAACCTTTTGAATTAATGTGTGACGCGAGCGACTATGCTATTGGAGCTGTATTAGGGCAACGCTGAGAAGATAAGCCGGTTGTCATGTATTATGCGAGTAAAACCCTTAATGAAGCTCAACGTAACTATACCACCACTGAGAAAGAGTTTCTTGCCGTTGTATATGCGTTAGATAAGTTTCGTCCTTACCTAGTGGGTTCTCCAACTATTGTCTACACTGACCATGCGGCACTTCGTTATCTATTAGCGAAAAAAGATGCAAAACAAAGGTTGATCCGATGGATTCTCCTTTTGCAAGAGTTTACTCTCGAAATTAGAGATAAAAAAGGTAGCGAAAATGTGGTTGCAGACCATTTATCAAGACTTGTCAGTGATGTTGATAATCGATCGAACCTATCTCGTGATTCCTTTCGGATGAACACTTGTACTCTATTTTTTTCGGTCCCCTTGGTACCGACATAGTAAATTACTTAGTTACCGAGGAAGTTCCTTTATCTTGGTCTCGTAATGACCGGAAAAAGTTTTTATCCATGTGAAATTCTATTTCGATGATCCCTACCTCTTCAAGTATTGTTCGGACCAACTAATCCGCCCGTTGCATTCCGACCGGGAACACAACGATGTGTTATCGTTACGCCATGAACAATCTTGTGGTGGTCATTTTAGTGGTAAGAAAACTGCGGCCAAGGTTCTACAATGTGGTTTTTATTGGCCAACACCTGTTTAGAGATGCACATGAGCATTGCAAAGCATGCAATCGCTGCCAGCCAGCTTAGGTCACATTACTCAACGTAATATGATGCCCTTAAATCCCATTCTAATTGTGGAAATCTTTGATGTATGGGGCATCGACTTCATGGGTCCATTTCCAAATTCTCATGGCTTCCTATACATACTTGTAGCAGTTGACTATGTGTCAAAATGGATTGAGGCATTGGCATGTCGAGCTAACGATCATAAAACGGTCGTTTTGTTTATAAAAGAAAATATTTTCTCTCGATTTGGTGTTCCAAAAGCTATAATTAGTGACGGGGGAAAACATTTATGCAATAAAATTTTTGAATCATTAGTAAAGAAATATGGAGTCACGCACAAAGTGGCAACTCCGTATCATCCTCAAACCAGTGGTCAAGTAGAAGTCTCTAATCGAGAAATAAAATCCATTTTGGAAAAAACTATCAATCCATCTAGAAAAGACTGGTCTCTACGATTATCTGATGCCTTGTGGGCATACAGAACAGCTTTTAAGACACATATAGGGATGTCTCCGTATCGCCTCGTTTTTTGGAAAACCCTCGCTATCTGCGGTTGAACTTGAGCACCGTGCTCTATGGGCCATCAAAAGCCTCAATTATAACACTAACGTGGCAGCGAAAAAAGAAAATTGCGAGTTAAATGAGCTTGAGGAAATTCGAGCGATGCCTATGATCTCGAAATCCTATAAAGCCAACATGAAAAAAGTGCATGACAAGCACATATTGCGAAAAGAGTTCAAAGTCGGTCAAAAAGTTTTGATGTACAACTCAAGATTACACATTTTTCCGAAAATTAAAAACTTCGATGGTCCGGTCCTTTCATCGTCTCTCTGCTGTCACCCCTTATGGGGCTATCTCAATGAAAAACGAAAATGATGGTAGCGAATTCCAAGTAAATGGCCAGCCTTTAAACATTATCATGAGTTAAGCGCTCCGGATGTCGAAGAGACTCTTCTCAATGATCCAGGTCTACACGACTAATAGATTCGGCTGGTGTACTTCTTTCCATGTATTTAAACAGGAAAAGTATGCCATTAGGGTAGCCGGACCCCTTCTATTTTTTTTTTCTAAAATTCCCTAGAGTGTGTGGTTGCAAGCCCGGAACCTTAGTCCACGAAAAACTCTACTTTGAACCGAAAGTATAAATGTCTTCGATAATCGAAAGCAAACGTGCCTCCGGAAAAACAATGGGTACCAAAAATTTCAACTCCTTCTTTCTCCTCCTTTTCTATTCTCTTCCTCGCGAACTCCAACTCATCATTTTGGTCCAAATCTCACCCATCTCGAATTGGTAATGGTCGTAGTACTTTTTGCTCTTTCGAAGCGGCGGCGAAGGATGGGGTGGTGTATGAACTAATCAAACTCCTTTCGTCCCGGTCTTGATCTTTTATCCGAGATGAGCGGTATAAGGTATATTATTGTCCGACACCAGCTCAACAGATAAACTTCGCCGTCGTCGTCCGCTGCTCCACGTGTTGGGATTAATGCTTGAGGATCCGGCGTTAAAAGACTCACATTCGCCTTGAGGATCGACGTTAAAAGACTCACATTCGCCTTGAGGATCGGACGTTAAAAGACTCACTTTCGCCTTGAGGATCGGCGTTAAAAGACTCAACATGTATATACTCGTTTTGTTTTATTAGCACCCAAAGATGGTGCCCAAAGAGAGTCGATATGCACCATCGGACATTTCCTAGTTAAATGCGGGCAATGGATTCCACCAGCCAACCCCGCTCAGTTTTCTATGTGATCGCTTTTGAGGCGGTTTGAGGCTATACCATATGTACTAAGGGTAATATTATTATTAGACCATTGCACAATTGGTCAAGGATGGTACCGGCCCCTAAACCCTAGCCCCCCAAAACATAAAGGATAAGCCCGCGGTCTGGCTGGATTGGGTTCACCCAGAGCCGACATGAAAGTTGCCCGAAAGTTAAGCTGTTGTGATGTGTTGTTTTATTTGGATTTCGGTGTTGTTGACCGCGTTCTTCTCGGCTTGTACATTTGTATATAAAGGATAAATAAATAAAACCAAAGATTGTTAAAAAAAAAAAAAAAATTGATGTTTGAATGTGATTTTTCATATTCTAGTGGATGGCATTTTAATATCGATCGCGTTTAGATATCTCATCCGTTAAATTCGAGTTGAAACGAATCAATTTCCACGCTTTGAAATTTCGAACATTTCGGGACATAAGAGGAATTTCTGTAATTCATTTGTACTTGGGCCAAAATTTTTACCCGACCCAAAAACCCAAGATCCGAGTACAAAGCCCACGCGCGGGGCACCCACGCGTCCACCCCCCTCACTTCTTCTTCCACAAAAAATGGATCTTGGTCCCTCACCATCCCACTCGCTACATGCATACCAAATGAATTCGACCACAAGACGCGAATAAACTCCACCAACCTCAACCCCCTTCCTCCAAAGACCACCTCCTCCACCTCCTCTTGCTATTTGCACCATCAAAATTTAAATTATACCGCGCTATGGCAGCACGAAGATGAATTACAGTCGAGAGAAATTTCACAAATCTCTATAATTCCGGGATGTTTCACCCATTTTTTGATGAGGAAATTGAAAGTAGAGAGTGGGAATATCTATTGCATCGAATCCCAGCTCAATATTCCGAAGAATTGGTGTTGAAATTTTATAATAATGGAGGTTTCGGGTGAATTTTTTGATTACGGCGGATGGGATGGAACGTGAACTCACGGCTGAGTTGATTTCAATACCGCGCAGATTCGATTAACTCGATAGCCCGACCCCCTCGTTATTGTCGAGTATCCGACCACGAGGGATTTGATGTTTGACACGCTTCTCGAGGGGGGAGTACAACACTGCTCGAATCTGCGTGTACCAAAGATTCGCCGACGCGTAACCAAATAGCCATCACTCGATGGTTGGCGACAACGCGTCATTGAACTTCAAAGACGTCGGCGTGAACAAGACTTTCTTGCACTGGCTTTGTGGATCCTATAGGAGAGGAAGCACACTTTCTGTATGGTCCATTTCCTGGGCCATATTCTTACGACCGCGTCAAACAGGTCAGCTCCTCTTGCTATGCTTGTTACTCAGCTTATGCTTAACTTAGGGTTCCAGTCTGCTACTCCATTCATTGAAACAAGGTCTTTCGAGAATTTTGGAATTTTTGAGACTTGTGTTTTAGACCATTGGGACCCAGTAGCTAGAGATGACATTGAGCATGATAACATACCTCCTCCTCTCTAATAAAAAAAAAAAATAAAAAAAAATAATAATAATAATAATAATAATAATAAGTAACAAAGAAAGGCCATCCAAAACTCACCGAAATAATTAATGGATACACATCGTGTTCAAAGGAAATCGCGCACGCTGCAAGGTACACATAACACTTGTCACACATGCAGCTCGATTATTCTATCCATATTCTATTACTGAGTTATGATCATCATTTCTGAAATTACGTGTAAGTTTAACTACCCTGTGAAACTTTCCTCCGTATTTTCTAAACATTAAACCATCTCATTAATTGTATTTGGATATCTGACATGACAAAGACTTACTGTGGATCCCCTATGATGCTGTTCATAATCACATGGGTCATTAAATACACTTGGACTCCAGATTGGTATAGCCTCATAGATTGCCTATAAATCTCTTCTTTTTAAGCCATTCTTATTCATACAATTTTCGCTATCCTTCCCTCAGTAATGGCTCAACCAAGAAAAATAACGGCAGAGAAAGACTACCTAAAAAACTTTTCAAGAAGGCGGTTTTCTCCTTATTTTGACACTGAAATCATATCGTCGAGGATGGACGCCTCTTCTATATCATTCAGCAATACTAGTTATTCCGAGAATTGGTTTTGATGTTCTACCAATTTAGCGGTTATGAAGATGGAAAATTCTACTTCAATGCCTATGGACAACGATTGGAATTGAATAAGGAAATGATCTATGTAACCGTCTCTTTTTCTGATTTTCATTTTGTATATTAGTATGGTGTGTTAAATAATTCTCACACATTTGTACGGGTTACGTATTAAATGGAGAAGTTCCGTATTAATTAGTTGTGTATATTAGTCGTTTTTTCCTCTCTAATAAAAAAAAATAAAAAAAAAATAATAAATAATAATAATAATAATAATAATAATAATAAGTAACAAAGAAAGGCCATCCAAAACTCACCGAAATAATTAATGGATACACATCGTGTTCAGAGGAAATCGCGCACGCTGCAAGGTACACATAACACTTGTCACACATGCAGCTCGATTATTCTATCCATATTCTATTACCGAAGTTATGATCATCATTTGAAATTACGTGTAAGTTTAACTACCCTGTGAAACTTTCCTCCTCCGTATTTTCTAAACATTAAACCATCTCATTAATTGTATTTGGATATCCGACATGACAAAGACTTCTTTGTGGATCCCCATGATGTTTGTTCATAATCACATGGGTCATTAAATACACTTGGACTCCGTGATTGGTATAGCCTCATAGATTGCCTATAAATCTCTTCTTTTAAGCCATTCTTATTCATACAATTTTATTATCCTTCCCTCAAGAATGGCTCAACCAAGAAAAATAACGACGAGAAAAGACTACCTAAAAACTTTCGAAGAAGGCGGTTTTCTCCTTATTTTGACAATCAAATCATCGTCGAGGGATGGGCCTCTTTCTATATCATTCAGCACTAGTTATTCCCCGAATTGGTTTTGATGTTCTACCAATTTAGCGGTTATGAAGATGATGGAAAATTCTACTTCAATGCCTATGGACAACGATTGGAATTGAATAAGGAAATGATCTCCCCTATACTTCAAATCCCACTAAAACCCGGGGAGTCCCTTGTTCAGAGTCATCATTCGATTCATAAAAACTTTTATTCGCGAGCTACCGTATCTCATGGCGACGTCGAACATACACATCACATGGTTCTTCAACGCTCTTTGAAACAGAATCAACGTGTTGTGCTCCACTGGTTGGGACATAATGTGGTAGGTACATCACACCAATCTGAAGTCACAAAGCCTCAACTTCACCTACTTTGGATTTTGCAAACTCAAAGAGATGACTTTTGTCTTATCCAACACCTCTGGAACGTAATCACCAAGAAAACAAGAAGGTCAGCAGTTCTACCCACTTTGGTTACGCAGATTATGATGCGTTGGGGTTATCCAATAATATCTCTAGAGACACCCCTTCAAAGAGCATATATAAAGGTACTTCAAACAGACTACTCCGTTGGTTTTTGGACCCCTGATACTCTAATAGATGAGCAGAACACCTCAAGCTCAAATTCTAACCATTTATTTGATGAAAATGTCATGCTGAATATTATTAATCCCATGGAAGGCATTAAACTTCTTCATCGGTTTTGAGGGGAACTACACGCCGTCGAATATCATCATCACAACCCTTCAAGATTTCCAAGATCGTCAAACAACGATGATGTTGAACAGGAAGAGATCTTGGAAAATCATTCTCAATTCTTGAAGAATCATGCTCTCCTAATGGAAAATCAAACCTGTACTCTCTGCCGCCAAGGGGACATTCAGATCAATTTCGGCCAACAAATAGATGACCTAAACAATGCGGTGCAAAATATGCATCTCCTAGATCAATATCGAGAATCCATGATATTACTAAGTCAATAAGTATATAATCATATATGTTATTACGTTTTCCGTCGTACTATGTATTTTATCTTATCCTTTTGTTTTATTTTGTATGAAATGCTTAGTAGAATTGTCATCATTTCCATTGTGACTAATATAATTTTAACATGTGCTTTCTGAGGAGGTCTATTTTCTTACATACTCATTTTTCCATCCAGTTGCATTACCTAGTTCATTACTTCATCCATCATGGCATCTTCATCAAACACAAGATCTTCATCATCCATGGTCCCTCCCAAACTCATTCCCTGAAAGCAATCCTTTCGGTCCTATGATGGATTCCAATACCTATGGCCATCTCTTCCATGAGTACATCACAAACATTGGGTGGTCTTCCCTAATTCTTCAACCCGACCAAACTTATTCTCCTAGTTTGGTGCATACTTTATGCTAATATGGAAGACACACCGAGATTCAACCATGCACATGGTTTCTACTTAGAAGGGTTCACAATCCGAGTTGGTGACACACCCCATATCTTTTCTGAACAACAACTTGCCCTAACTTTGGACCTTCCATATCACGAACCCGCCATCTTGGCATTACATCTATCATAATTCTTACCGTTCTTTTCAGGCAAGCATTTCATGACTCTTTATGGTGATGGTCTTGAGATCAAACGAGAAGGAGATGGCCATGTGCCATGGCGCAACATCACCATTCCATTAGCAAGCATGACCATGAACATAGGGATCGCCATGTTATTTGTACTCCTAAAACATTATGGGAGATTGGCATTTTTCTCTCGCCAATGAGGTCGCTTCGCGTTGTATTCAATCACTAGCTTCGGGTCATGCATTATTTAACATTTTAGGTTGTGTTATCTCCAAATTGAAATGAGCTCGCGACTTTCGGGATCGGTATATACTTTTACCGATCACCGCCATGGATCATGAAGACACATTTCCCACGTTTGCGCCCACTTTTCATGATCGGGTCAAGGTAGATTCTATGTGCCCAAAGAAACGTAATCATTCGGCGCTCATTGAGGTTTTCGTCAATGTAAAGCGCCCCGCCGATACGAAGCATGTTCGATGTTACCCAAAGGACGAAAAGATGAATACCAATTTGAGGGAACCGAGACAAAGAATGGGCAGAAATTTGGCGAACTATTATCTATTGGCCCGATGCTAAGGAAATGTATTTCCTTAAAGAAGAAGCCCGGGACCTTCATCGCCCCAATGGATGGTAAACTTGAGTTTGCCATTGTACATATATATCTAGCTAAACCTTCATTGGTGTGCTATGGTTTTTCATGTTTAGATGCTATGGTTCATTATTTAGGTGTGCTATGTTTAGTGTGCTATTGAACATTTTCTTGTTCTTTCTAAATAATATATTATGATCTCCAACCTCTCTGTTCAAAAGAATCTAGCCCTAATTTTGCTCCGCGGTTCTCGTGTACTTTCTCTCTTTAATTATTGATCCTTCGAGGACTAAGCATCATTCTCGTTTGGGGGTGCTTTAAACCTCAGAAAAAAAATAGGCATCTTGTAGCCTATATATAGTTTTATTTTCATATTAATAATTGTACTTAGTGACAAAGTCTTGTTTCCTTTTTCAATGATGAAAATTGTCTAGAAATCTCACATTAGTATCCTAATTAGGATTTGTTTTAAGAAACTTTAGATAATACGATGCAATAGTTTATACATCTTTTCATGAATATTCATGTACCGAGTATCATTGATTGTACATAGCAAGAAAGTTTCTCGAACCAACGGTTAGTTACTTAAACTATAAATCCCGTGAGAATCTAACCAAAAGCCTTGATATGAGTGATTTGTGTGTGATGACACAGAGGAGTAGTTTTCGATTAGAGGAAATTACGATCTACTTACTTGATCACCACCCGAACCCTAGGCAGAATTTAGGCCTTCTTTTGGATCGACATAGCTAAAAATTCTTACCTGTTACAAATATTACCGCTAGTCACCTTAATCGAACCTTTCATCAAACCTTTCACTTTCACCACAAAAATTCCTTACCCATCTATTAAACCAAATAAAAGAACCTACCTAAGGATGATGAGTATGAGAAATAGGATGAAATGTGGAAGAATAAAAGAGAAAGACTTGTCCTAAATATAAGTCGAGTTACTTGCTTCAAGAAAGGAAAATAGAATCATGTTCTTAAGCCATATATATATATATATATATATAAAATCCTTAGTAGCCGTGAGGCTTAAGAACAAGGTTGGAAAAACTTCGCTTAGAAGAAGGAAAGGAAACAAGGATTTCTAGTGTAAATATATGAAGACCCTATTCTCTCATACTCAGAATTTTGATTATCCATTTCCATTTTCTTGTACACTATCACCTAAGCCCCACAATACCTAATAAAGACATCTAGCTCAATTAGGAGTAGGGTGGTGTGATAATAAGTAGTAGACGCGTGATTGATCGACATCGGTTCCTCCGACCGCTATTGAGATAAGGGAAACGTGTGCCACACATTAATCGGAGTTAACAAAACCTGAGTGGAAAATTTTTGAGTGAATATGTGTTTCAACACATACCCGTGAGAACCCATTTAGGTATGCTCTCCAAGGATCCAAAACAACCCCGCTAGTATATTTCAATGAAAAGTTCAATGCATGAATAATCATATGTAGATGTTTTAATTATTGAATACATATTAACTTGAGTTTCAAAGAAATAAATCCTCGCCCCTGCTAAGGAGATGTATGGATATCCGAGATTAATTTAGGAAACAAGTTTAACATCGAGTCGTTGTAGTATAAATGAAGTTTGTGAGTATCTTTTCGAAAACTCTCACGAGGTTATAACTCGGCCCACTAGGGAATTCCTAGTGGTTTAAGGCCTTTGTTGCATATGGTCAATGCAATCGCACTCTAAAACGAGAATTAGTTTAGGACTACACATTTTGGCCACTTATCTAATTTAGTGTCTCTTCTTTGCTGGTGACAAGCAAAGTGTCGCTTTGGGGTAGTGTGATAAGCACCCAAAAGTGTATTATGAAACCCCCATTAAGACATATAAATTTGGTTCATTATGTGTTTAATAATCATGAAATAAATATGTTTTCATACTTTTGCGTGTATTTGCAGAAACATGGAAATATTGGTTAAACCCGCAATAAAGCACGAGGAACGGGCGATATATGAATTCTCCCAAATCCACGTAGAAGCATCAAACTTCCAAAGCTCCTACCTCTCGAACCCGAGGGACTCGAATCCTTACAAGAGAGCTGCTTCGCACAATCGTATGATGAACTCTACACATAGGCGGAAGTTGTAAACTGCCTAAAAATACCGGATCGCCATCGGATCACATTATTTAATTCCACTACGGGCCACAAGATTGGATGAGTCATCAATCATGGAGCATGTCAAGACAAAGATAACAAATTATTGGTGCAAAGTTGACACCTTGCATGTAATAAATTAGATTAGGTGTTAATAGTGAAAAAAGGCAAGGTGTCACTTTGTTTTAATGGTAGATAAAATGAATCAATGTGGTTTGATAATTCACGGGAGGAAATGAGATTTCTCTCAAATGGAGAAGAAATTAGACAAATGTGGGGACACTCCATTTACTCCCTTGACTTATTTTCCTCACATGACATTATTTTAGTTCCTTAGTGAAAATGAGAAGGAAGTTTTGGTTTTATTAAAAAGCTTGTAATAGTTTTAATGGAGGAACACTTGTTCTTCTAGAAAATATAGAAGTGAGTTTTGGTTATGGATATTTCTTCTCTCTTCTTTCTCTTTGGTTTTTTATTAGTTCATAAGTCTTTGTCCCAAGGATCATGAGCTACCTTCCCTTTGGGGAGTTAGTCTAACTCATGGGGGTAAACCAATTGTTGGTTTGGTAGGTTTAGGAAGAACAACTAACTCCTACATCCTACCCCAAAATGGTAGTTGGTGTAGAGTTTAGTTAGAAATCAAGCAATGAGCTTAGAGATAAGTCATTGTTTGTTTCACTTGCTAGCATGTATGAGCTCTTTAGTGAGTCATGCATGCTAGGGATCAAATCTATTTTTCCGTTGTGGACTTGTCTATGAGTCCAGGAAGAATCAAAACCTATTTCAAATCAACACTAATGATAGTTTCACATGAGGAGGATTAACTCTCCAATTTCTCTTCAAATTTCCATTTCGCATTAAGTACATGTTTTCATTGTTAATGTTTTTATTAATGTTTGTATAGGAAGGAAAAATCTAACATTTATATTATATCCTTACTCCTTAATTTCCCTTTATTGTAACATCTAATTTTTTAGTTGTTCTAAGCTTTAGGTTAGTTCAATCCTTATTCAAACTCTACTAAACGAAGATCGTGAGTAAGGAATCTTGATTGCTTTTACATTAATTTAGAGAGTTCAAAACTCTAAGTAGTGTTCTCCAAGCATATATCGACACCATTACGGCTCCACCTTTGTTGCATGTTCTAGATAAGGAGTTTGATAAGCCTAAAGATAAAGTATATACTTCATCACCATCTTCTTACTTACGGTTGAAGGTTTGTGAGCCAAGTTTGTTAGAAGACCGAGGTCCAAGAAGTGGTACTTGAGAAGTCTACCAAGTCTATATTCGAACCGGTGACCATGATTCTCAAAACATCTCCCTAATAGATGATGTAGAAGATTATGGTATCGAGCTCTTTGACATATTTTGTCCTCCTATTTTTTATGAAGAAAAAGATTCCATTTATGCTATCAAGATCACTTCACTAGAATACAATAAAGAGGGACTATAATGATGCTTTCGCAATATTTTCTCAAGACCAACTTATAATAGCTAAGCCGGTTTCCAATAATAGGCGCTGAGTGTCTTACTACTAGTCTCAAAGACTTGACATCTTCCTCATACTTGGAAGATCATATGCGAGCTCAAGAAAATCGGGGTCATTTGCCATTGCAATATTCTCGCGGCGTTATTCTTCTAATGACCTTATTGGTATTTGGTGAACGGGACTACTCTATGTTTGTCTCTTCAAGATCTAGCTGCCATCAAACCCAAAACCCGTGATGGAAACTTGACTTCTTAGGGGTGTGGCATACAAATCACATAGCGCCATACGATGTTTGATATGTTGCTCATGGAGAAACCACATCATTCAGAAATTCATCACTCATGCATGGAGCTACAACATTGGTTGATGGGTTCAATCAATTTCTCCTATATTTGATCCCACCGCTACTTGTGTCACAGATAAGTTTTCTACTCTCAATTAGTTTGTTTTATTCTTTTTATGGAAAAAAAAGAGAAAAAAAAATCAAAATCCAAAAAATTTAAATATTTCAAAAATCCAAAAATCCGTGATTTAAAAAAAAAAAAAAAAGTTTTCAAAGAAGTCTCTAATCGAGAAATAAAATCCATTTTGGAAAAACTATCAATCCATCTAGAAAAATTTGGTTCTACGATTATCGATGCCTTGTGGGCATCTGACGACTTTTAAGACACATATAGGGATGTCTCCGTATCGCCTCGTTTTGGAAAACCCATCATCTGCCGGTTGAACTTGAGCACCGTGCTCTATGGGCCATCAAAAGCCTCAATTATAACACTAACGTGGCGGTTAAAAAAGAAAATTGCGATTAAATGAGCTTGAGGAAATTGAGTGATGCCTATGATCTCTCGAAATCTATAAAGCCAACATGAAAAAAGTGCATGACAAGCACATATTGCGAAAAGAGTTCAAAGTCGGTCAAAAAGTTTTGATGTACAACTCAAGATTACACATTTTTCCAGGAAAATTAAAAACTTCGATGGATGTGGTCCTTTCTCTCTCATCTCTGTCACCCTTATGGGGCTATCTCTGTGAAAAGCGAAAATGATGGTAGGCGAATTCCAAGTAAATGGCGGCGCTTTTAAACATTATCATGAGTTCGCTCTCGGATGTCGAAGAGACTCTTCTCAATGATCGGTCTACGGACTAATAGATTATTTGGTGTACTTCTTTCCATGTATTTAAGAGGGAAAAGTATGCCATTAGGGTAGCCGGGCCCCTCTTCTATTTTCTTTTCTAAAATTCCCTAGAGTGTTGTGGTTGCAAAGGCGGAACCTTAGTCCACGAAAAACTCTACTTGGGCCGAGTATAAATGTCTTCCGATAATCGAAGCAAAGCGTGCCTCGGAAAACAATGGGTACCAAAATTTCAACTCCTTCTTTTCTCCTCCCTTTTCTATTCTCTTCCTCGCGAACTCCAACTCATCATTTGGTCCAAATCTAAGCCCATCTCGAATTGGTAATGGTGGTAGTACTTTTTGCTTTCAGCGGCCACGAAAGGATGGGAGTGGTGTATGGTAATCAAACTCCTTTACGTCGAGGTCTTGATCTTTTATCCGAGATGAGCGGTATAAGGTATATTATTGTCGACACCAGCTCAGCCAGGATAAACTTCGTCGTCGTCCGTTGCTCCCACAGGTTGGGATTCGTCTTGAGGATCGGCGTTAAAGACTCACATTCGTCTTGAGGATCGGCGTTAAAGACTCACATTCGTCTTGAGGATCGGCGTTAAAAGACTCACTTTCGTCTTGAGGATCGGCGTTAAAGACTCAACATGTATATACTTTCGTTTTGTTTTATTAGCACCCAAAGATGGTGCCCAAAGAGAGTCGTGTGATATGCACCATCGGACATTTCCTAGTTAAATGCGGGCAATGGATTCCCGGGGCCAACCCGTTCAGTTTTCTATGTGACTGTTTGAGGCGGTTTGAGGCTATACCATATGTACTAAAGGGTAATATTATTATTAGACCATTGCACAATTGGTCAAGGATGGTACAGATCCTAAACCCTAGGCCCCAAAACATAAAGGATAAGCCCACGGTCTGGCTGGATTGGGTTCACCAGGCCGACATGAAAGAAAGTTGAGTTAAGGCTTTTGTGATGTGTTGTTTTATTTGGATTTCGGTGTTGTTGACACGTTCTTCTCGGCTTGTACATTTGTATATAAAGGATAAATAAATAAAACCAAAGATTGTTAAAAAAAAAAAAAAAATTGATGTTTGAATGTGATTTTTCATATTCTAGTGGATGGCATTTTAATCTTGATCGTTTCGATATCTCATCCGTTAAATTCGGGTTGAAGCGAATCGAATTTCCACGTTTGAAATCCGGAACATTTTGGGACATAAGAGGAATTTCTGTAATTCATTTGTACTTGGGCCAAAATTTTTACCCGACCCAAAACCCAAGATCCGAAATTACAAAGCCCCTGGCGGGCACCCAGCGTCCACCCTCACTTCTTCTTCCACAAAAATGGATCTTGGTCCCTCACCATCCACTGGCAGCGGCATACCGGCGATGAATTAGGCCAGCGCCGACGCTGAAACAAACTCCACCAACCTCAACCCCCTTCCTCCAGCACCACCTCCTCCACCTCCTCTTGCTATTTGCACCATCAAAATTTAAATTATACCGCTATGGCAAAAGCCACGAAGATGAATTCTGGTCGAGAGAAATTTCACAAATCTCTATAATTAGGGATGTTTCACCCATTTTTGATGAGGGAAATTGAAAGTAGAGATTGGGAATATCTATTGCATCGAATCCCAGCTCAATATTCGAAGAATTGGTGTTGAAATTTTATAATAATGGAGGTTTCGGGGTGGCGAATTTTGGATTACGGCGGATGGGATGGAGCGTGAACTCACTTATTTGGAGTTGATTTGAATACTGCATGATTAGATTAACTCGATAGCCCGACTGTTATTGTCGAGTATCCGACCACGAGGGATTTGATGTTTGACACGCTTCGAGGGGGGTACAACACAGCTCGAACTGCGTGTACCGGCATTGCTCGGGCGTAACCAAATAGCCATCTTTCGATGGTTGGCGCCAACGCGTCATTGGAACTTCAAAGGCGTCGGCGTGAACAAGACTTTCTTGCACTTTGTGGATCCTATAGGAGAGGAAGCACACTTTCGTATGGTCCATTTCACGGGCCATATTCTTCGACAGCGTCAAAGCGGGTCAGCTCCTCTTGCTATGCTTGTTACTTTCGGCTTATGCTTAACTTAGGGTTCGATCTGCTACTCCATTCATTGAAACAAGGTCTTTCGAGAATTTTTGGAATTTTGAGACTTGTGTTTTAGACCATTGGGACCCGGTAGCTAGAGATGACATTGAGCATGATAACATACCTCCTCCTCTCTAAAAAAAAAAAAAAAAAAAAATAATAATAATAATAATAATAATAATAACAAACAAAGGCCATCAAAAACTCACCGAAATAATTAATGGATACACATCGTGTTCAAAGGAAATCGCTTGCTTGCAAGGTACACATAACACTTGTCACACATGCATTTCGATTATTCTATCCATATTCTATTCTTGAGTTATGATCATCATTTTCTGAAATTACGTGTAAGTTTAACTACCCAATGAAACTTTCCTCCGTATTTTCTAAACATTAAACCATCTCATTAATTGTATTTGGATATCGACATGACAAAAGACTTCTTGTGGATCCCCTATGATTTGTTCATAATCACATGGGTCATTAAATACACTTGGACTCCAGATTGGTATAGCCTCATAGATTGCCTATAAATCTCTTCTTTTTAAGCCATTCTTATTCATACAATTTTCGCTATCCTTCCCTCAGTAATGGCTCAACCAAGAAAAATAACGGCAGAGAAAGACTACCTAAAAACTTTCGAAGAAGGCCGGTTTTCTCCTTATTTTGACACTGAAATCATACGTCGAGGATGGACGCCTCTTCTATATCATTCAGCAGCTAGTTATTCCCGAGAATTGGTTTTGATGTTCTACCAATTTAGCGGTTATGAAGATGGAAAATTCTACTTCAATGCCTATGGACAACGATTGGAATTGAATAAGGAAATGATCTATGTAACCGTCTCTTTTTCTGATTTTCATTTTGTATATTAGTATGGTGTGTTAAATAATTCTCACACATTTGTACGGGTTACGTATTAAATGGAGAAGTTCCGTATTAATTAGTTGTGTATATTAGTCGTTTTTTCCTCTCTAATAAAAAAAAATAAAAAATAAAAATAATAATAATAATAATAATAATAATAAGTAACAAAGAAAGGCCATCCAAAACTCACGAAATAATTAATGGATACACATCGTTCGAGGGAAATCGCGCGCACTTATTTGCAAGGTACACATAACACTTGTCACACATGCATTTCGATTATTCTATCCATATTCTATTCTTGAGTTATGATCATCATTTCTGAAATTACGTGTAAGTTTAACTACCCTGTGAAACTTTCCTCCCGTATTTTCTAAACATTAAACCATCTCATTAATTGTATTTGGATATCGACATGACAAAGACTTTACTTTGTGGATCCCCTATGATCTGTTCATAATCACATGGGTCATTAAATACACTTGGACTCCAGATTGGTATAGCCTCATAGATTGCCTATAAATCTCTTCTTTTTAAGCCATTCTTATTCATACAATTTTCGCTATCCTTCCCTCAGTAATGGCTCAACCAAGAAAAATAACGACAGAGAAAGACTACCTAAAAACTTTCGAAGAAGGCCGGTTTTCTCCTTATTTTGACACTGAAATCATACGTCGAGGATGGACGCCTCTTCTATATCATTCAGCAGCTAGTTATTCCCGAGAATTGGTTTTGATGTTCTACCAATTTAGCGGTTATGAAGATGGAAAATTCTACTTCAATGCCTATGGACAACGATTGGAATTGAATAAGGAAATGATCTCCGACATACTTCAAATCCCACTAAAAACCCAGGAGTCCCTTGTTCAGGAGTCATCATTCGATTCCGCAAAAACTTTACTGCGAGCTACCATATCTCATGGCGACGTCGAACATACACATCACATGGTTCTTCAACGCTCTTTGAAACAGAATCAACGTGTTGTGCTCCACTGGTTGGGACATAATGTGGTAGGTACATCACACCAAATCAAGTCACAAAGCCTCAACTTCACCTACTTTGGATTTTGCAAACTCAAAGAGATGACTTTTGTCTTATCCAACACCTCTGGAACGTAATCACCAAGAAAACAAGAAGGTCAGCAGTTCTACCCACTTTGGTTACGCAGATTATGATGCGTTGGGGTTATCCAATAATATCTCTAGAGACACCCCTTCAAAGAGCATATATAAAGGTACTTCAAACAGACTACTCCGTTGGTTTTTGGACCCCTGATACTCTAATAGATGAGCAGAACACCTCAAGCTCAAATTCTAACCATTTATTTGATGAAAATGTCATGCTGAATATTATTAATCCCATGGAAGGCATTAAACTTCTTCATCAGGGTTTGAGGGAACTACACGCTCGTCAGAATATCATCATCACAACCCTTCAAGATTTCCAAGATCGTCAAGCAACGCATGATGTTGAACAGGAAGAGATCTTGGAAAATCATTCTCAATTCTTGAAGAATCATGCTCTCCTAATGGAAAATCAAAACTGTACTCTCTCTCCCGACCCAAGGGGACATTCAGGATGCATTTCGGCCAACAAATAGATGACCTAAAATGCAGTGCAAAATATGCATCTCCTAGATCAATATCAGAATCCATGATATTACTAAGTCAATAAGTATATAATCATATATGTTATTACGTTTTCCGTCGTACTATGTATTTTATCTTATCCTTTGTTTTATTTTGTATGAAATGCTTAGTAGAATTGTCATCATTTCCATTGTGACTAATATAATTTTAACATGTCTTCTGAGGGTCTATTTTCTTACATACTCATTTTTCCATCCAGTTGCCGTACCTAGTTCATTACTTCATCCATCATGGCATCTTCATCAAACACAGCATCTTCATCATCCATGGTCCCTCCCAAACTCATTCCTGAGCAATCCTTTCAGTCTATGATGGATTCCAATACCTATGGCCATCTCTTCCATGAGTACATCACAAACATTGGGTGGTCTTCCCTAATTCTTCAACCTGACCAAACTTATTCTCCTAGTTTGGCTGCATACTTTTATGCTAATATGGAAGACACACCAGCATTCAACCATGCACATGGTTTCTACTTAGAAGGGTTCACAATCCGAGTTGGTGACACACCCCATATCTTTTCTGAACAACAACTTGCCCTAACTTTGGACCTTCCATATCACGAACCTGCTGCATCTTGGCATTACATCTATCATAATTCTTACCGTTCTTTTCAGTGGCAAGCATTTCGCGACTCTTATGGTGATGGTCTTGAGATCAAACGAGAAGGAGATGGCCATGTGCCATGGCGCAACATCACCATTCCATTAGCAAGCATGACCATGAACATGGGGACTGCCATGTTATTTGTACTCCTAAACATTATGGGAGATTGGCATTTTTCTACTGCCAATGAGGCTGCTTGCGTTGTATTCAGTGCACTAGCTCAGGGTCATGCATTATTTAACATTTTAGGTTGTGTTATCTCCAGCCTGAAATGAGCTCGCGACTTTTCGGGATCGGTATATACTTTTTACCATCCGCTTGCGGGATCATGAAGACACATTTCCCACGGTTTGCAGCCACTTTTTCATGGTGGGTCAAGGTAGATTCTATGTGCCCCAAAGAAAGAATCATTCGCTCATTGAGAGGTTTCGTCAATGTAAAGCGTCCTTTCGATACCTGAAGCATGTTCGATGTTACCCAAAGGACGAAAAGATGAATACCAATTTGAGGGAATCCGGAGACAAAGAATGGGCAGAAATTTGGCAGACTATTATCTATTGGCCCGATGCTAAGGAAATGTATTTCCTTAAAGAAGACGCCAGACCTTCACGTCCTACTGGATGGTAAACTTGAGTTTGCCATTGTACATATATCTAGCTAAACCTTCTGTTGGTGTGCTATGGTTTTTCATGTTTCGTATGCTATGGTTCATTATTTCGTGTGCTATGTTTAGTGTGCTATTGAACATTTTCTTGTTCTTTCTAAATAATATATTATGATCTCCAACCTCTCTGTTCCAGCAATCTAGCCCTAATTTTGCTCACGGTTCTCAGGTACTTTCTCTCTTTAATTATTGATCCTTCGAGGACTAAGCATCATTCTGTTTGGGGGTGCTTTAAACCTGTAGCAAAAATTAGGCATCTTGTAGCCTATATATAGTTTTTATTTTCATATTAATAATTGTACTTAGTGACAAAGTCTTGTTTCCTTTTCAATGATGAAAATTGTCTAGAAATCTCACATTAGTATCCGAATTAGGATTTGTTTTAAGAAACTTTAGATAATCACGTATGCAATAGTTTATACATCTTTTCATGAATATTCATGTAATCGAAAGTATCATTGATTGTACATAGCGATGAAGTTTCGGAACCAACGGTTAGTTACTTAAACTATAAATCCTGTGAGAATCTAACCAAAAGCCTTGATATGAGTGATTTGTGTGTGTGATGACAGGAGGAGTAGTTTTTCGATTAGAGGAAATTACGATCTACTTACTTGATCACCACCAACCCCAAGAGAATTTAGGCCTTCTTTGGATCGACATAGCTAAAAATTCTTACCTGTTACAAATATTACCGCTAGTCACTCCACTGAACCTTTCATCAAACCTTTCACTTTCACCACAAAAATTCCTTACCCATCTATTAAACCAAATAAAAGAACCTACCTAAGTGATGAGTATGAGAAATAGGATGAAATGTGGAAGAATAAAGAGAAAGACTTGTCCTAAATATAAGTCAGTTACTTGCTTCAAGAAAGGAAAATAGAATCATGTTCTTAAGCCATATATATATATATATATATATAAAATCCTTAGTAGCCAGAGGCTTAAGAACAAGGTTGGAAAAACTCAGTTAGAAGAAGGAAAGGAAACAAGGATTTCTCTAGTGTAAATATATGAAGACCCTATTCTCTCATACTCGTAAATTTTGATTATCCATTTCCATTTTCTTGTACACTATCACCTAAGCCCCACAATACCTAATAAAGACATCTAGCTCAATTAGGAGTAGGGTGGTGTGATAATAAGTAGTAGCGTGATTGATCGACATCGGTTCCTCATTTGTCATTGAGATGTAAGGAAGCGTGTGCCCACCGCACTGGAGTTAACAAAACACGAGTGGAAAATTTTTGAGTGAATATGTGTTTCAACACATACCGTGAGAACCCATTTAGGTATGCTCTCCAAGGATCCGAAACAACCCTCGCTAGTATATTTCAATGAAAAGTTCACTGCATGAATAATCATATGTAGATGTTTTAATTATTGAATACATATTAACTTGAGTTTCAAAGAAATAAATCCTCGTTCCCGCTAAGGAGATGTATGGATATCCGAGATTAATTTAGGAAACAAGTTTACATCAACCGAAGTCGTTGTAGTATAAATGAAGTTTGTGAGTATCTTTTTCTGGAAAACTCTCACGAGGCTATAACTCGTCCACTAGGAATTCCTAGTGGTTTAAGGCCTTGTTGCATATGGTCAATGCAATCGACTCTGCTTAAACGAGAATTAGTTTAGGACTACACATTTTTGGCCACTTATCTAATTTAGTGTCTCTTCTTTGCTTGAGGACAAGCAAAGTGCTGTTTGGGGGTAGTGTGATAAGCACCCAAAAGTGTATTATGAAACCCCATTAAGACATATAAATTTGGTTCATTATGTGTTTAATAATCATGAAATAAATATGTTTTCATACTTTTGCAGGTATTTGCAGTAAACATGGAAATATTGGTTAAACCTGCAATAAAGCACGAGGAACGGCGTATATATGAATTCTCCCAAATCCACGTAGAAGCATCAAACTTCCAAAGCTCCTACCTCTCGAACCAGGACTCCGAATGCGACAAGAGAGCTGCTCAGACAATCAGGGCGATGAACTCTACACATAGGCGGGAAGTTGTAAAACTGCCCAAAATACCGGATGTACATCTTTTGCACATAGACCCACTATCATGGGGGCCACAAGATTGGATGAGTCATCAATCATGGAGCATGTCAAGACAAAGATAACAAATTATTGGTGCAAAGTTGACACCTTGCATGTAATAAATTAGATTAGGTGTTAATAGTGAAAAAAAAGGCAAGGTGTCACTTTGTTTTAATGTGGTAGATAAAAATGAATCAATGTGGTTTGATAATTCACGTGGGAGGAAATGAGATTTCTCTCAAATGGAGAAGAAATTAGACAAATGTGGGGACACTCCATTTACTCCCTTGACTTATTTTCCTCACATGACATTATTTTAGTTCCTTAGTGAAAATGAGAAGGAAGTTTTGGTTTTTATTAAAAAGCTTGTAATAGTTTTAATGGAGGAACACTTGTTCTTCTAGAAAATATAGAAGTGAGTTTGGTTATGGATATTTCTTCTTCTCTCTCTCTCTTTCTCTTTGGTGTTTTTATTAGTTCATAAGTCTTTGTCCCAAGGATCATGAGCTACCTTCCCTTTTGGGGAGTTAGTCTAACTCATGTGAGGGTAAACCAATTGTTGGTTTGGTAGGTTTAGGAAGAACAACTAACTCTACATCCTACCCCAAAATGGTAGTTGGTGTAGAGTTTAGTTAGAAATCAAGCAATGAGCTTAGAGATAAGTCATTGTTTGGTTTCACTTGCTAGCATGTATGAGCTCTTTAGTGAGTCATGCATGCTAGGGATCAAATCTATTTTTCCGTTAGGGACTTGTCTATGAGTCTAGGAAGAATCAAAACCTATTTCAAATCAACACTAATGATAGTTTCACATGAGGAGGATTAACTCTCCAATTTCTCTTTCAAATTTCCATTTCGGTATTAAGTACATGTTTTCATTGTTAATGTTTTTATTAATGTTTGTATAGGAAGGAAAAATCTAACATTTATATTATATCCTTACTCCTTAATTTCCCTTTATTGTAACATCTAATTTTTAGTTGTTCTAAGCTTTAGGTTAGTTCGAATCCTTATTCAAACTCTACGAAACGAAGATCGTGAGTAAGGAATCTTGATTGCTTTTACATTAATTTAGAGAGTTCAAAACTCTAAGTAGTGTTCTCCAAGCATATATCAGACACCATTACCGGCTCCACCTTTGTTGCATGTTCTAGATAAGGAGTTTGATAAGCCTAAAGATAAAGTATATACTTCATCACCATCTTCTTTACGACAGTTGAAGGTTTGTGAGCCAAGTTTGTTAGAAGACCAGGAGGTCCAAGAAGTGGTACTTGAGAAGTCTACCAAGTCTATATTCGAACCGGGTGACCATGATTCTCAAAACATCTCCCTAATAGATGATGTAGAAGATTATGGTATCGAGCTCTTTGACATATTTTGTCCTCCTATTTTTTATGAAGAAAAAGATTCCATTTATGCTATCAAGATCACTTCACTAGAATACAATAAAGAGGACTATAATGATGCTTTCGCAATACTTTTCTCTGAAGACCAACTTATAATAGCTAAGCCGGTTTCCAATAATAGGCGTTTTGAGTGTCTTACTACTAGTCTCAAAGACTTGACATCTTCCTCATACTTGGAAGATCATATGCCGAGCTCAAGAAAATCGAAGTCATTTGCCATTGCAATATTCTGGCAGGTTATTCTTCTAATGACCTTATTGGTATTTGGTGAACGGGACTACTCTATGTTTGTCTCTTCAAGATCTAGCTGCCATCAAACCCAAAACCCAGGATGGAAACTTGACTTCTTAGGGGGTGTGGCATACAAATCACATAGCGTCACGATGTTTGATATGTTGCTCATGGAGAAACCACATCATTCAGGAAATTCATCACTCATGCATGGAGCTACAACATTGGTTGATGGGTTCCGAATCAATTTCTCTCCTATATTTGATCCCAGTCCGCTACTTGTGTCACAGATAAGTTTTCTACTCTCAATTAGTTTGTTTTATTCTTTTATGGAAAAAAAAGAGAGAAAAAAAATCAAAAATCCAAAAAAATTTAAATATTTCAAAAATCCAAAAAAATCCAGATTTAAAAAAAAAAAAAAAAAGTTTTCAAAATCCCACAGAATATGATTTACCGACTTGCCTTAGTGCAAGATGATTGAATGACTTGTGCAGGTTATGATCACCTCTCCCCCGACAATGATGAAGAAATGGACAATGAAGCTACTGAGTCCATTCTTTGTCATAAGCAATCTGAGGATTGACAGACACTAGTCATTATGGAGACAAAGACCATCAACCTTGGCACCACAGATAAACCACATTATGTGCAGATGGGTATAACCTTGATCCCCTCTGAGCGTTGAAGCCTAATCAATCTACTGTCTTAAGGTGGTACATGATTTTCATTGTTCGAAAATGAGAGAATCACCCACCGAGAAGAAGAAATTGAGGAGGAAGAAAGTTCAAAGGTTATGTTTGAGAAGATTTTTCAAATGTCTAAGATCACCAACATCAACATCAGCATTCAACATTATGCATTTACCCTTGTAGAGAGGGTAAAACTCCACAGCATCATTTGATCAACTACCCTACTGAAGAAAGGGAATATTCTGCATTCCATCAATCAACGACTACTTAGCCAATCAACCAACTAGCTACCCTACCATGGAGAGGGCAAATTCCATATTGCATCATTAGCCTCAATCGAAGACATGAGAGCTATCTATCAAAGAAGTCAACTGACTCAAATCTGACTACATCAAAGAGCAGAATGCTGAGAGGAGTTCATCTACGATCAACATTCTTGAGAGCTAAGATATATGAAGGAGGGCATTGATGTTCTACTGAGACTTAGATACCAATGGAGACAGATTGTTGCAAGTAAAGCTGAGCAAGCGGATCCAGACTAGAGTGGAATCAATGAACCAGAAAGTTCGAACCCAACAGTGAATGTCCATTCACTATGAAGATTCTACATGGAAAATCCTACCAATGTCGACCAATTAAAGAGGTACTACTTCTTATCCAACTTTTTTTATTTTAAGACGAAGAGTATAGTGGAAATCTTAGAGAGATGATGGAATAGGCCATATTTGTTCGTTTTGTTTTTAGCCCAATCAACCCACCTAATATCATATGTTACTATTAGAAGCCCATTTGAGCCTTAGCCTATTTTTTGTTTTCCCACAATACAAGCCCATATCCTTTAGGAAGCCTAATAAATCCTTAGCCTACCCATAGATTACCCATACCCACTCTTATAGAACTTGTCATAATCCAGGGGCATCATTACATCCATATTTGATCACAAACACAATCACCCCTATGTTATTTATCCCAAGAAGGTATCGAGAAAAAAAAAAAAAAACCTAGTGCAAGGGGTAAAAAAAAAAAAAAAAAACCGTCAGAACTCAAAATGCTTAGAGTTGCACAAAATAATCAACCCCGGTCCAAAATGGAAAACCTAAACAAGGGGAAATTTCATTTGAGATTTGGGATCCGTATCATCATCTCATTACCATCATTCCAATTACTCATCCCTTTATATGACAATTTCTACTCCAAAAATAATTTTTTGATCCTATCACTTCTTTCTGAGCCCATCACCTAAGCCTACATTTATAGTCCTATGAAAGTCCACTCTTGATCTCTAAGTCCACTATATCTCCTAGTTGAGAAGTACTCGAGGAAAAAAAAATGAAAAGAAAAAAAAAATGGAAAGCATTGGAAGATTCACTACTAGTGATTGCAATGTATGAGGAAGTCGTCTCCAGAAAATTGGTCCTATGCTTTATGCTCTATCTGTTTTGGAAGAAAGTTTTGGGTGTCATTCAGTACTTTGTGAAGGTCAAGCAATCAAAGGGAAGAAAATATCATCTAATTCATAGGTGCCAAGTTTGATCGTACTTCTATCCTATGGTCGTCCTCATGCTCATCTTCTTGTCGGTAACTCATTCTCCCACCTTCACTTGTTATTCAATCATCTGTGGTATTTCTTATTCTGTGAATAAAAAAATAATGTTTTGTTCTCATTGTTTTCAAAATTGATTTCAAAAATGATTTTTTTTTTTAAATGATTTGTTTTCGAAAACTTGGTTTGCTTTTGATGCTTATGATGAAAAATCTAGGTTTACATTACAAGTACAAAGAGAATTCTGAGGCAATCATATCCAAAATAAACCATGTATTGTTTTTACTGACATAGATTAAGTTTATGCATATATCACAATTTTTTGTTCCTAACTATTCACACTAACATAGTTGCATTGATTTCATGCATATATTATTGTATATTTCACTCTATTGTAATGTGTAGAGAGAAATAAATTGTCTAACTTTGGCCAAAGAAATTTCTCCCAAGTTCCACAGGTTTCCAAGACATTAGATTCCAAGAGTGAGAGCAAGGCTGCCATTGGTGAACTAGCATTTCACCCGGCCATGCCGGGATTGTTTCATTGTATGCTTTAAACGTTTGGGTTTACCTATATTTTGGGCTTAATTTTTATAAAATTATTAGAGTCAACTATACTTAATTGGCTTAGTCCATTTTGGCGACATGGGATGTAAAAAACAGAAAGAAAAACAATGAGATGGAATAACTCAAAGCTGAATCAAAATCGAACATTTCTAAATAAAATAGAATGTAATAGACAAAGAATTCACCCAAACAAAATTCTGGTGTGTGTGTATGAAAATGAGAATCATGTATGCATGAAAATCATATGATCTATAGCCTAACCTGACAATCCATAGAAAGGACCTAATTTGATAGCATAAAGAAAGAATGGTTATTAAAGCAAAAAAGTACATACATGGTTTTAAGAACATTATAAATTGTTGTCACTTGACTAAAGAAAATATATATACGAATGAATAAATAGTTTGCTCTCATTACACTTGATACCATGGCATCAGGAACTCCCCATATCCAAAAAAAAAACATTTGATCAACTTCAAATATTTCTAAGTGAGGCTAGCTAGCAGCTGCTAACCATTCACCCCAACCATCCCACCTCAAACATGGAGAAAGAAAATGGTGTCTCCACTTCAGTTGTTGCCAGTGTCTTGCTTGCATTTGTAATCACCTTTTTGTACACACTGGCATTGAAGTAGCCATCACTGTACCTAATGAACAAATACCTGACCTTGCCAAGCTTTCCTTTGCTCAGCAGTGGATCATTACTCATGTGCTTCCTTACACTCCAGCAACAAATGTTGTTCTCATCTTAGTAGGTAATGAGGTCTTATCAACGGCGAACAGATTACTGATAGTAAGCCTTCTTCCAGCTATGCGAAACCTCCACACAGCCCTTGTTGGCATGTCTCTTGACCGTCAAATCAAAGTGTCCACACCACATTTATTAGGCATATTATCCTCCTCTAGTCCCCCTTCAACTGGGAAGTTCCGAAAAGGCTATGATACTGTTGTGTTAAAGCCATTGCTTAGCTTCCTAAGAGCCACCAGTTCTCCCTTCATGATAAATCCATATCCATTCTTTGGCTGCTTAGCTGACACACTTGATTATGCTCTATTTAGACCCAATACAACATTGAAGCTCCTTGGCTTCTCGGATTTGGCGATTGTTATTACTGAAACTGGTAAGAATAACTCAAAATTTAAAGTGCAGCACACACAAAATTCTCTTTTCAATGGAAAATGATTCACATCCATTACCCAAAACAATTCATACAAAAAGAAATCTCTAACCAAAAAATACAATAAGAATAACTCAAAATTTAATATAGATATCAATATATTCATTGAAAAAATAGTGAAAAACAGATTACTAAAAAAAACTTACAAAACAATGAACTGGCGAATTGCTTCCTCTTCCTTCGTCAATAAGAGAACTCTTCATTTTGTTGAGGTTGAGAACTCGTGGGTTTTGGATTTTGGGTGTTTTTATTTATTTGATTAATAGTAGCCCAAGGTATTTTGGGTTTTTAGGATTCCTAGTTGAAGTCGAAGAGGTTTTTTTTTTAAGATTATCAACAACCTTGTTACTAATAGCTGACACCTTAACTGATCTCTTCACTCTTAGTTTCCTACATAAACACAATAGCAGTTAGCAACTAAGCATAGGTAAGAGCAATAAACTAACATAAAAAATGATATGAAATTAAACCTTCTCTTTGAGGAATGGCATTTACCACTACTTCCACATTTGACATTTCCATCTGGTCCCTAACAGAATACCTCCTTTTGTGCATTTGTTGAGAACTTGATGACTGTGGTGCACCAATCAACTGGAAAGAGTTGCTACTCAAGTTAGCCACACTACTGTCCATGCTCAAAGATGAGATGAAAGATCTAGTGGACGACATGGTAGGCGTGCAACTCGGACTATCAAACTTAGAGCTTATGCTACTATTGCTCCTTAAATACATCATTTCAGCTTGGAATTTCATCTGCTGCTGCTGCTGCTGTTGAAATTGTAATCTATGTTGTTGTTGTTGTTGGAATAATTGATATGGAGTTAAAGGAGGATGTTGTTGAGTGAGGTTGAAAGAACTTTTAGAAACATACCCCCTATCTAATACCGAGCTTTCGAGGAATTTTTTTGAAGTAAGCTGCATAGTAGTCTTAGCTGTTGAATTCAGATCTATCAAGAAGTTGAAGAGTCTGGGTTGAAAAACCTTTTAAAGTAGTTGGGCTGTCTAAGAAGATATTTTTAGGCAAGGAAGATTGAAAGTGATCATTTTTCAATTTTCTCACTCTTCCATGACCAGAATTAGTACTAAGAAGAGACACAACTTTCTTAAACTTAAACACAGTATTCCCAGTTTCCATCATTAAGTTTCTATACTGAGTCTAATCTAAGTGTTTAGATAAGAGACTAATAACTCTATAGCAGCTCTTAACAGCTGCTTTGTTAGCTACTTCAACCAACCTCTTCCATGACTCCTTCACACCCCAAATACTCAAAAACTCCAAAATATACTCATACATTCAAACACTCATTTTCGTGGGGAATGCCTGAGAATCCCATATGCGACTTAGACTTAGTGAGAAAACTCCAAGTTTTCAGGTTCAATATATGGATTTTTTTCCAACTAAGGATATCACGGAATGAATGTAATTCTTACAATAGTAGCAAAAACTACTCTAAGAACATAAAAGTTAAAAAAAATATACTCACCTTTAGGAGCGTTTTGGGTCAGCCAGTGCAATCTCAACTCTCAAGTAGCTTATCATTTGCCATAATCTTCTTCAAGTCTGCTCCATTAAATCCACCGTTCCAAATCTAAGCTGACAAATAGAAAAAAAAAACAATTTAATTATAGACAAACCTAAATAGATTCATCAAAAAAATTGGTCATGACATATTGCTTTTTTCATATCTTCATAAATGTATGATATAGTCACTACTGTCGAGTAGTTCCAAGATATTGAGACATATACCTACTATCTCCTCCTATGTGAACAATGGTCACCATCAATAAAGATGGTTCATCCTTAAAGTTTGTACCTTATACCTATTAGCAAAAACACCATCTTTCTAATCAAATTAATATGGACCCCAAAAATTCAAATACCCTTTCTCTCCTGTTCAATATATTTATCTCAATTGATTGTGCGACGATCAATTAATTCAACAATTTAATATTTACCATTTATGTGAAAAAACTTAAACTAATGAGGTACAATTCAAACTACTGAAGATGTATTACATGGGAAATGGCTTTTATTTTTTATTTTTTTTTAAATATTTAAAGAACAAATTGCCATTCATGAAAAAATTAAGTAATTTACTGTCATTGTTTTTAGAATGGGAGTTTTTGGAAAAAGAATATATAGACAACGACGGAGAGAACCTTATTGCGAAACTGAAGGTTATGGGGGAAAATTGCTTACTTGATCGAACTGCCTAGAACGGCCTTACTGCCTTCTTCTTCATTGTGATTGGGGGTTTCCTTTTTCTGTTAAGAAGAAGAAGAATTGCGTTTTTATATAGCTTCGATTGAATAGACATTTTAAACCCAAAAACAGGTGTTAAGATTTGTTCAATTGATAAATACTATGAAAATTGTAGGTCATGACTCAGATTACGAAAAATCAGAGTTATTTAATTAAAAGAACCAAAGAGAGAGGGAGAGCACCTTTTCCGTATGACCTCAGTGCTATCTGAATCAATCCCTGAACTCCAACCATTAGAAAAATGCACTTTGATACGATTTCGCCGCGGCAACCAATTGTTTCCAACATCTTTCATTCGAAATTAAGGCAGTAGAAACTATTAATTGATTCTGAATCAATTGGTGGGCTTAATTGCTTCTTCTTCCTTAGTCAATAAGAGCTCTTCAGTTTTTTAAGGTTGAGAACTCGTGGTTTTGGCTTTGGGTGTTTTATTTTTTTCGGTTAGTAGTATTTTGGGTCTTGAGGATTCCTAGTTGAAGTCGAAGGTTTTTTTTTTTCTTAGATTCAAATTTTGTGTTTGAATAATTCGTAGTGATCGCGAATTGGTTTAAAGATTGGGCGTGTAATTGTTTTGTTCTTATTATATGTATCTCGACAACATTTATCCAATCTCCAGCAAATCCAACGTCTCATTTATTTTGTAGTAGGGACCGAGTCGCAAATAATCAAAATATTGGTCTGACTTTTAATTAACTTTGGGTACCCACTTAAAAAATGTGCTGACATGGCCTCCTGAAAACCCATATGAGCATTTTCGCCCACTGTGCAATAATGGTTTTAGATAAGGTAATTGAGATTTCAAAACAAATTAATCGATTTGAATAAAATAGCTAGATATGAGCTAGCTTACCACTGGATGGCATGCATTAGCATAGCAATAACATCATCACTTCGTTATTATCTTTTGCTTGGACGTGCGAGTGTGCGACAAGTATGATTTCCTCCTCCCTCTTTGTATATATCGAACTAATCAGATTTTGCATGTAAGTTTTAATTATGGTGTGTTTGTTAAATTTTAACTCAGATAAAGGAAAGGAAATAAAATGGGCGGTCACTTAAGTATTTGATCTTACTAAAAAAAAAAAAAAAAAAAACTAAACTGTACTGGCTTACCGAATGACTGCATGACGTTTCATGGTTGCCATATTCTCTCTTGCTGGACGTCGGCTAAGGTACGCCTCTCTCTTCTTTTGTCTGTTTATATAGAGTCTTGTGTACCGCACTACCGCCTCATGATTAGGGGTGATAAAAGGGCCGGGCCGGGCTAGCCCGCCCCTCAAACCATAAAAGCCCTCGTGATTGAGGGCCGGGTCAGCCCGCCCCTATTTGATATTGAGGGCCGGGTCGAGTAGGGTCAAGCATGAAAACTCAAGCCCTTAACCCGCCCCTCGGCCCTCATTTTTGAGGGCCAAATGAGGGCCGGGTCGGGCCCGGTCTAATTATACTTCACTAGTTTACTATTTTTTTTGTAATTTTATTTTATTTATTTTATTTATTTTTTTTTGTAATTGATTTAATGATATGTATATAAGTATACAAAACTAATTCTTATATCTTTAGAAAAAACATAGATAGAGATGGTGGAAGAGATGATATTCTTAAAATATCTACATTTTTAATACTTAACTATGTTGTTAGGTTGGATTTGCTTTATGTATGACTTATATACATATCATTAAATCAATTACAAAAGTGCATATATTATATTAGAGCATCTCTAGGTGGACGCATTCGTGGTCGCATTCTTCAAATTTGAAGAAATGCGTCGGAATTTCCCGGAATTCCAACTCTAGGTGGTCGATTCGGTGGTCGTGATCACCGCTTGTTCAAGATTCTTGTTTCGCAAATTTGACAATTTGGATGCGGATCTCGCGGGCGACATTAGTAATGTCGTAGCGCCATTGCAAATGTAAGCCCCAAGTTTTTTTTTACTTTGACCGGCACGGTAGCCAAGAGTGATGGGCTTGGCATACCACTACTAATGTCGCGCAAGTTATTTTTTTTAAACTTTTTCAATTTGGTGCGACATTAGTACTGGCGCGTGAGTTTTTTTTTTGAATTTGGGAGCGACAGTGGTAATGTCGTACGACATTATCTTGATCTTGGCCGCAAGATTAATGTCGCAGCAGTGGGTCCCCAATGAATTTTGCGACCACCTAGAGTTGGTTGAAATTTGCTATCAGATTCTGTGGTAGCATTCTTCAAATTTGAAGAGTATGCTACCACCACCTAGAGATGCTCTTATGTTATAATTTATCCCCTATTGAAAACTAATTTAATAATTTTTTTTATACAATTTAGATAATTATAGTATAATACATAAATATAATGTAAAATAAGAAGAAAATATGGTTTTCTTTTAGGGTTTACACAAATATATAGTATAATACATAAATTATCACCTCTATTTTGGGTTTACACAAAATAATCATAATTCACTTTTCTTTTTATATTTGAACTCTTTTACTCAAATTACAAAATACCTCATATGATATGTGGTAAACTACTATTATTAAACATCATTTGTAGTGAAAATATTTAGTTCAAATAGGGATAATTGTGGTACCTTACATATATAATGTAAAAAAATAAAATATATCTTATCGAAAAAAAAAAATTTGAGGGCCAAGTGAGGGCTTGGAAGGGCCAAATCTTGGGGGCGGGCCTATGCTCGAACCTAGACCCTAGCCCGCCCCTAACAAGCATGAGGGCCGGGCCAGCCCGCCCCTCAAATCTGTGAGGGCCAACTTTTGAGGGTTTTGACGCGCATTTTGTCGGGCCGGGTTGAGGGCCTAAGGGCCAAATTATCACCCCTACTCATGATTGGTTAAGAAAGCATGAATGTTAAATAGGCATCTTTATTTAATTAGAAGTGGTTTATTTGCTAAAATACAAAAGTGTTTGAATTGTCAAAGATTCCTTTCTAATAAAATAAAATATCTGATTTCTTAAGACTTTCGGTGCAAGTTCAAAAAAGGTCGGTACACCTCACCTAGTTTGGGTTCGTCGGTTCAAGCAATTTGCTCTAATTGGACCCGACTTTGAGTGTCCAGTCCGGTTTTGACCAGTCTGACCCGGTTTTGAGCTGTTTGACCTGGATTTCACCTGTTGGGCTCGGTTTTTCACCTGTTTGACTGTTGACCATGTGGAAAAATTAAAAAAAAAAAATAGAAAATAATAGAAAAAAAAATAAAAGAAAAAAAGTTTTCAAAAATAAAAAAATGATGAATATTAGTACCATGGGATTCTTACCCTCCAGTATGAGAAAATATTTATCAAAGTTTTGTTTCCATCGCACTATTGGCAACCATTTGATCATTAATATCATTTCAGCAACCAAATTGTGTAACATAAAAATTGTTTGCGAGAACAATGTCAGTTTTACTAATGGCCTCACGAATGGATCAACCTGAACTTACAGTGACAGTATTTTCCAATCCAAGTACTTGAACGTAATTGATTGATTGATTGATTGAACTTGAATATCATCATCCCCAGCATCCATCTTTCATCTCCATCACATCTCTTATCTTCCCCAGCAGTGTTCGTCTGTGTCTTCTTCCTTCATCTTTAGAATCTCCAATCCCCAGTAGATCTTCTTGCTCTTCCTGGTGAGTCGTTTATTTCGTCAGCGTTTGGTTATCACCATTATATGAGAATCTTTAATCTAAGTCAAAATCATGAATGAATTGATCTATCCATTTGATTTCACCAGTTTTCCAAAATGAATTTGAAAATATCAGATTTCAAAAAATTTGTCCCTTGATTTCAAAAAGTTGTTCATCCTTATCCATCACCATTATCCTGGCCTAAGCGCCATTATCCTAGTACACACTGATATAATGTAAAACGTAAAATACACGCATTAGATCGAGGTGTGATACTTTGGTTGAGTACTGAAAAAATATAAGACGTAAAACACGCATTTGTAAGGTACGATACCATCCTCTCTTGAGTGACAACCATTTTCAACTGTGCTTTCACAAACAACTTGAAAAAAATTGAGGATTTCAAATATCCACGGAAATGCCCTCTTTCAAAAATATTTTTCAAATAAATTTTCAAAAAATTGCATGAGATCTTTTGGCTGGAGCTTGGCAAAAATGGTGTGTCTCCATGGCTTTGCTGTTCACTTGCAAGCAACCTCCACCAAAGAGGGGCAACTGTAGACACCCCAGGCATAATTCATTCACGATTTTGCTTTGAATTAAATTTGATCATATAAGGTGATTTACTTTCTAGAGTCTTCATTTCTACATCAAACTTCTTTCTTTTCATCTTCTTTTAGCGTCTTTAGACTCTCCTCATCATGTTCTAGCTATAGCTGAAGTTTCATTGCTTTCTGAGTTTTGAGCTGAAAATGACCAAAATGCCCCTGTAACCCTTTGGAGCCCAAATCTCCTTTTTTCCACTCTTTCTTTGGATGAGATTATTTCATATTTGAATTCCCCTTGAAAAATCTTTCAAAATGAGTACAAGTTTGCCTAGGTTCCTTTTGGATTTCAGAAACCCTAATCTTGCCCTATCTCGTTTCAGCTCGTTGTGCGCACTGTTGAGTGCAACAATTTTTTGGACTAAGATTTCGACCCAAGGGTATTTTTAAGAGTTCATGGACCTTCCTAATGGATTAATTAACAATTTTTGTGAAGAAGAGCTTGTCTAATTTTGACCCGATCAAAGGGAATTTGCAATGTTCATAAAATGGTCAAAATGGGCCTTTTTTGTGGATTTTGGACCCGTGCTCGTGGGCTGTGGATCCAGCTCGAGTTGGACCTATTCATTAGGGTTGGTAGCCCATTTTCAAGCCTCCAAAAACCTAGAGAACCTTTCTTGTTTGTTTGATTTGATTTGATCCCAAAAATCAAGAATATTCTAGAAAATATGCCATTTTGGAGCCATGTTTGGAAACTCTGGATTATGGGCTCATTGAGGACGTGTGGGGTTTGATTTTTTTCCCTAATCCATCTAAAAGATCCAAAAATCAAGGGCCAAGATTGCACCCCTTATCCCACCTCTTGAATCAAGGGCCAGATTTAGGAGGTGCAACCAAAAAGATATCAAGCCATTGGATCAAACTCATTACCATATTGAAATCCATCTCAAAAAGCTATAAATATGGGTCTCATTCACCCACAAAAAATCATCTGGAGCTATAAATTTGGAGTTAATAATATGGACCTAATTATTCATAGCTAATAGCCTTCTTTTCTTCAGTGTTCTTCATTTTTTCTTTCTAGTTCATCATTTTAGTCTTCTTTTATTCTCATCGATCTTGAGTAGAAACTTCTTTTCACCAAAAGTTGTTTTTTCCTCAAATCACCTGTTTCAATCCAAAAATCACAGTTGTCAATTCAAGATCAAGTTTATCATCAATCAATCGATCAATTTACAATCAAGTATGAGGCAACATTCCAAACAAGGTGACATCTTTCTTTTCTCTTTTATTTTAATTAGTATTGCATATTAGGATTATTTGTTTTTTAGTTTTACTATAGCATATAGTCATTTGCTTTTAAATAATTAGTGAAGATCATCCAATTTGATAATAAAATTTCAAGCTTTCTTCATTCACCTATCTTAATACATTACACCTCATTAGAAGTAAGGCTGGTTTGACCAGGCGAGCATGGGTGCCTAACACCTTCCCACATCGTACCTTGACTCCCGAACCCAATAATCATCTAGTTTCGAGGGCTAGTCCTTCACATAGGTTTTACTCAACTTTTCCTTAATAAAGTTAGTGATGACTCTAAAATCAATTGCATAGACCTAGGTACACATTTTTGTGCGTACACATAATGAAAGAAGTACTTGATTAAAAATAACTTGAATTGTATTAATGGTTGCCACGCTAACACTACACCATAACAGGCTATTTGCAACGGCAAAAAAGCATTGCTAATAATTTTCGCAACGCTTTTTAAGCGTTGCAAATATGGCGTGGGTAAAGTGTTGGAAATATTTGCAACGGTTAATAAGCGTTGCAAACAGAAATTTACAACGTTTATTAACCGTTGCAAACAGAAATTTACAACGCTTATTATAACTATTTCGTGCACAAATTTAAAACCTTTGCAACGGTTTTGTATTTCACAAACGCTTTTTAAGCGTTAGTAATTTGTTAAAAATATTACCAACGGTTTTTAACCGTTGCAAAGTTGTTAGTTAATTTTAAAAAAATAATTTAAAATTCGTTTGCAACGGTTATAAACCGTTGCTAATGGGTTGCTAATAAAAAAATAATAATTTCTCATATTTTGTAGCGAGACCAGCTAAACCTACAATAAACAATGAATACAAGAATACAATAAACAATGTATCATCATTGCCAATTGAAATAACTGAGTCCACAACCATAGATGCGAAAAATTCTTTTTCACCACCAATCGATCAGCTTTGAAGAGAGTGTGGTAGCAGCACACTTTGCCAACAAACACTTCTTTTCTTCCATACTTTTCCCCTCAATACTCATAGCAAGTTCCTTAATTTTGCTAATTGTCTGAAATACAAGTGGCAAACTCATGACTTCTAGAACAATTTGTCATGAACATATCCATCCAATCAAACCAAAAGATCCAAATTCCTTACCAAATTGGAAGCAGCTCGAAAACTACGTATAAGACTCTGTGAGTGGACACCATCCTCAATGAAAGACTTGGCCTCCTTTAAAAACTCTCCCGCAAAAAGAATGTATCTAGGGTAAGTGACATTAAAATATCAACCACATCTAGGGTAAGTAATGTATCCTTGTAAAGTAATATAAAATCATGGAGACAACTATCAATCCATTTAAATAATTCTAGCCTCCTAAAGGTATGTCCAAGCTTACATTCTATCCAACGCTCGAAAAATTGTCAATTTTGTAATCATTGGGTACAAATAGTTTTGAGATATGCCAACTTGTTAGTGAGTATGGTCGCCCATATGGGAAGATGACCACAAAAAATATCCCTTAAACTCTTCTCCACGTAAGTATCCCAAATATTCATTCCCATTATACATATATAAGATCAGATAGTTAATTTCACCTTTCGTTTTGTATTGCAGAAAATGACAGCTGGGTGATTGTAATGATGTCATAGAGATCGCACAAGGTATCAAACTTCCATTGTTTTTCTCAACAAAGAACAAAGAACTGTTTGATTCCCCTGTTATTAAACAGCACAAGCACCAAACTTAGTATGCCATAAAGATGAAAAGGTTGCCCTCATAAAGTAGATCAATTCCACAAGAAAAAAACAAATACCTCCAAAGTTAGCTCATCACGTTTCACAAGGATCCTAACAGGATCTGTCATAAACTTGCTTGTCATTTCCAAAATTTCATGTGGAAGGGTTGCAGAGATCAAGATGACCTGCATATACACAAGTGCCATTTCATGAGTAACTAACTGCACCGTAATAGGATTTTGGATCTAAACCTTAAGAGCTCATTATAGATATATGGTATGCACGACAAGGAACGGGTATTGAAAGGTGATCAGGCAGTAAAATCCTTTCACCACTAAGGGCACTACAAGACTATGGCATTCCAATATAGACCATATGAAGTGGTTTGTGTAATGCATTAAATAATCCAAGATACAATGACATATTAGGCTATAAAATATCAAACATCTACACAAACCGACTATAACATGACTAAGTAGCTAAGTCGTTAAGTCGTCACTTCTATTAAGGTTTCTTATCAAAGCAAGACAGTAAGACCTACTAATTACCTAAAGCTCTGGTGGAAGATATCTGTAAACGTCATAAATTTGATCTTTAAACCCTCTGCTCAACATCTCATCAGATTCATCCTGTCTCAACATAAAAAAATTACAATAAATAACCTGACTCCTAACCAACTCAACTAATTCTAGTAGAAAAAAGGAACGAAAACTCACAAGAACCAATAGTTTAATAGCTCTAGTCCTTAAAAGCCGCCTCTCTTAATCATACACAAACTCTACCGGGAGTTCGAAACAACATGAACACCATACTCAAGTTTCCTTATATCTTCAACCATACTTTTCCCTCCAATACATCCATGTACTTGTATACTCATATAATCACCAAGTGCCAATATAGTCTTCTCGGTCCAGGAAGCTAGTTCTCTAGTAGGTGACAATATCAACACTTGTACCCTGCAAACAAAATAACAATTAAACACATACTAAAAAGAAAAGAAATTGGCAAGTACAAGGGCAAGAAAGTAAATTATTATTACTCTCTGGAGGAAGTATCAACCATCTGACAAGCAACGATACCAATCATAGAAGTTTTTCCAGTACCAAATTGGGCTTGAGCAATGACGTCACAACCTTCAATTGCTCTCTGTTGAATGGCTGAGGGTTTTTCAAACCCGTGGTGGTAGATTCCACGTAGGAGGTCGTTGTTAATTCCCATTTTATCGAAAGTTGAAATTGGTTCGACTCCATGTGTGGTTTGAAATACTAAGGTCTCGTCGTCTGGTCCGTTTCAACGGGTGGTGTTGTTTCGAGCGGGGGCGGAAGAGGTTGCAGCCATGGTAGGGAAATAGATTGCACTATCTGTGGAGTGCTATTTTGAACCAAAGAGCTGCGGAAGCATTTGCATAACCGGTCCTCCATCTCTTGCAAAAGTAGGCCAGAACAAGAAAGGGAAAGGCATGGGAGCTAGCTTCCAGATTGGAACGAACACCAGAATGCACATTCGCAACATATACAGCAAGGGGAGGATAGTGCAAGTAACCGGCAGATGTTGCTATAGTCATGGGAGAATATGGAGAGTCAAGATCATTGACCTGTGTTCAGTTAAATAATTGGATTTAGGAGCAAGCTGGGGAAGAAAATGAAGTAATAAACAAATACATGGGACGAGGACACCTGCAACCTCGGCGGTTAATAAAAATGGAGCAAACATGCGGATGAAAATGCACCAAGAGAACGCGTCGTGTCTTGAGTATGATGGCTGGTGAGGAAGTTTCTCCCCTCCTATTGTAGTGCCATATGTACAACTGATAAAGAATTGCAAAGTCAGATGTACGACGGAAAGAACAAAAGGTCCAAAAGATGTGCTACGCTATAGCTCAAAATAAGGGACTTCTATCCAAGAGATAATGGTGTGTAAAACAATGAACTGCTAGCAGCAATAGTCCATTACCTTGTGGCCCAATGCTACAGCAAGAACCTCCCCTTGTGTATGGAAAGCAATAGAAGCAATAGGCCGGTCTGCACGAAGAAAATTGCGCATCAGATCAAACTGTTCAAGGAATTTACATTTGAATAAATAAAAAAAGAATTTGCAATGGAGAAAATTAAATAATATTGGTACCGCCATTGATAAAGTGAACTAGTGCATCAACCAACAGAGCATAACCGCAGAACTGTCCACCATTCTCCCTCCTCCTTTATCCAGGCTTGGGACCGGCAGTGCAAAGACTTTCATTACTTTACACTGGCGGAGTTAAAAACGGGGTTGTTATCTCTTCAACCTGCAAAAAACAAAAAACCTTTCATAATATAACATTCTTATAAACCATCTAGCCATCATACCATCATAACAAGCTATAGTGCACAAGTTTGTTATGTCATTCTTACATCTTGCAAAAGGCTCGTACCATTACTCACAAAAAACATACTAAAAAAACCAAAATAGATAAAGTTTGCATATCCCACACAATAGATTACTCATCTTGCAACCTTGATTCAAGCCAAATTAAAGGCCCCCCTTCAACAAAATCACTAAGGTCCGAGCAGCCAAATTGAGGTCCATCATAAATAGGAGCATTGGGAACCAAGACTTCCTGGATGTAGATCTTTTTCTCCCCTCCAAGGACGACTCTGCCATGGCAAATATTAGCGGTGGTTGTCATAACATATCCCCTAGCAACTGGAACACCATCTCTACCTAATAGGGTAACCTTAAGAGGTGGACTCAAAGTTTCAGCAGGAGGGTTCGCAGGAGGGTTCACAGGAGGGTTCGCAGATTCAAACATATTCATTAAATTCTGTTGAGACGAACGGCGAACTGAGTTGGAACCAACATCGGTTCTGGGTGTTGTATCCCCACACGGCGGTTGACTATTCGACATTCCATTGTTGGTTACAAGCTTAAGCATATCCTGACAAAATGAATGACAAAACTAAGATTTATATATATGATGAAAGCAATAAGTTTTATATTTAAGGCAAACTCACCATCAACACACCCTCAACTCTAGCTATGGAGGACTTCATCTCACTCATTTCTCCCTTAAATTTAGAATTTGATGAAGACCTTGCTTGTGCTAACATCACCTTCGCAATACTTGTACATTTTAATTGCTTCTTAGAGAGGTTAGAGCTGATCCACGAGTCCTATTCCTTTTGTCCGCTCTTAAGACTTCGGTCAATTCGTCATTATCAAAATCAAGATGAGTTGCACTGCCCTCTCCACTTGAAGTTGCATTTTTTCTTTTCTTTTGAGCAGCCTCCACCAATTCCTATAGTTTTTTCCATGGAAATTAGTTCAAAACTAACAAGTTAATACAAACTTAAGGTAAATCAGTCGAGAAAAAATTGTCTATAATAACAAAGTAACGCACTAACATCCTGCACACTAGTTCGTGCATCATTTACAAAGGGAAATACTATGCCAAAGACTTAACAAAATTATAGTTGGAACTCAAGTGAAATGCAAACTCACATAACGGGCTCGAGCGCTCTCCAAAACAGTTCCATTACGACGTTCATGTCCTGCTTTCCAGCTGTCTACCCGTCCGTGTATCTTGTCCGGATTTTGTTGATTCTACATGTACATTGGTAAATAATTGTTAGCATATCGTGATCAAAATTTAAAAGTTTATGGAAAGACACCTACCATTTTATGCAACATGTTGGCATACGTATCCCGCCCAAGTGTATGTCGAGAATCATTCAGTTTTATATTCTCACCATTCTTTGCATTTCTTGTCATCACTTCAGGAGTGTTCTCATATAGTACAAACTATTCCCAATGATTTGGATCAATGCCATCTGGGCATGCGGCAATTTGTTCTTCCAAGGTCTCAAACTTATTCAATATATCTTTTCTCAAGACCCATGTTCCATATCTAAACTTAGTACAAAAGTTTTTTTTCTGCATGTGAACGAGCTAGTGCTTGGTCGACATTTGTAACTTCAAATTCACGCTGTAAAACACAAGTTATATAGTAATGTGAATGAAGCTAGAACTCAAAATGTCTAGTATGCATTAAAAAAAAAATAGAGGTAAACCTTACCATTAAGGCATTCCAAACCTTATCCTTGAAGTCAGGATGTACAAGCCTCCAATCTGTGTAACTAACTGGGATACGAGCTCGAATGAGACTACCAGCACGAGTATTCCATCTGGAGGCATTATCACCAACGACAACACCATCAATATCAATCAGTACAGGTAACTTCCTAACATTTTCTGATTCTTGCGTGTCGCCTGAAGGCTAAGATGCATGTGAAACTGAAATAGAAGGTTGTGATGCATGTGAGGCAGAACTAGAAGGTTGAGATGCACTAGGCTGTGGTTGACCTGATACCATTTCAAATGAAATCCTAACATATATTGCAAAATAGTCTATTAGTAGTCTGGTACTGAAAAATATAATCATGAAAGGTGAGAAAGAAGAATAAATAAAAGTATATACACAATTCAATCCAAACAAAATATTTCATTACCTTATCACACATACCACCAATTTAATAAACCCCAGATAGATACATAACAAACATTACGCCCTTCCTGAGCAAAATCAGGCCAACTTTTTTTACATGTTTTCCGCTGGATTGAGTCGATGGGATGTCGCATATGATCCCAAGAAGGTGTAGCTCGGTCGTGCCATGTCATTTTGTTCGCTATCCATGGGATAGTGTACAACCTCTTGAGCCTTGGAATCAAGGGAAAATGTCTCAAAACTTTATTAGGCTCTTTTGTTTCTTTCTTACCCATCTTTCCTTCTTTCACTTTGTATCTGGGTGCTTTACACTGACGACATTCCGTTAACTTAGCATCATCTTTCCAGTATAACATACAATTGTTCTCACATACATCGATACTTGTGGCTTTCATTCCTAGATCTTTCAGCATTGCTTTCATTACAGGGTACTTTGATGGCAAAGTGATTCCTTCTGGGAACCATATCCTCAAAAGGGACAAAAGTGTAGACACACTAGTTCCCGACCAACCATATTTCTTCTTCAAGTTATGAAGGTCAACAACTGCTGAAAGTGTAGTAACGGGAGCCTCACATGAAGGGTATAGCTTTTGTTCTGCCATTTTCTTGTATTCGTTGTACCTCTTCCCCAAATCACGTTCAAGAATAGGTGGTGGTTCAAAATCCCCCATATGATTTTCTTCATCCTCAATCAAATCACCTGCAACTACTTCATGCACTCCATAAGAAGCATCAACAAAATTCCCCATCTCAAGCCCTTCAGCCTTGGAGCTTTCTTCTTCAATCACTGGCTCCACCACCGGATCCGCACATGGGTTCTCACCATGTAAAACCCATACACGATAATTCTTATCCATCCCGTACCTAATCAAATGTCTAGAGATTGTACCAAACACAAAGCTTTTTCCATTTCGACATTCTCTGCAAGGACAAGGACACGTGGTCGAGCCGCGGTTGTTCACAGTCGCAAATTGAATGAAATTAGCCACCCCTTGTTTGTACACATCTCCAAATCTGTCCAATTCATTCATCCACTCTTTTTGAATTGGCCGAGACATTCTACAAAATTAGACATGTGGGGGGTTGAACAAACACATTGTCTAATCTATCGATTTGATACAACATAATACACAATCAAACCTTGAATATAGACACAGAGCACTAAGGCTTTTGTGTAAGTCATTGAATCCTAAACTTGACTCCAACTACATCAAAAGTAAGCTCTAAGTCGGTCCAGCGCAGCTGGCCTAGGTAGCAATATTAAACATGTAGAATACAAATCTTTTAGTCTACCATGCATGAGAATACTTTACTTCACCTTAGCAAATTATACGAAAGCTTACCAGTAGCACACCATTTACAAAGAATACTAACAAAGAAAAATTGATTTAATCTGCCGTAACATTGGGTTATACTACCACCTTAGGCAGGCACCGCCGTCAAACCCTCAGTCGACATATCTTTATCTAAGCAACCACATATATTTCATCACTGTTTCACCACTGAACATAAGAAAACTTCAAGCAACATCAGCTATCAATACGTAGTCGACGTCAAATTGTGTACCGATGAAAAACTTGAGGAGTCCGTAAATTTAGATTTACCATGCTATTGTGATAGTAGTGACAAGTACATCGACCATTGTGAGGATGACAATGGCGATATTGCTACTCTAGATATGGTGGCCTCTTGTGATGGCATAATTTGTTTACACCATCATTTAAGCAAGGAGATTTCATTATGGAACCCCGCAACAAACCTATTTACACAAAAACCTAGCATGCTTCATTTTCTAACAACAATGCTACATATTTGTTCATGTAAGTCTTTTTAAGTTAGCTTTCTGTAAATTGATAGTTCTGTTGGTGTTTGTTTCTTAGATCACAAAATTATCCGTCTGATTCACATGAAGCGTCAAGCTTGAGCCATGAATGCTGACATGCCATATTTGTCAAAACAGTGCTAAAGATAACATATGCGAGATCAAAGAAAAGGATGATCATTTAAGCCCTCTTTGGGGTATACAACTCATGGCTGACCAGTAGTAGTTTCTTACTGTGTCCAATGCGTGCTTGTAGTCTATCATATCTCTTTAGGGCATAGTGTTCGGAAAGGATAAGGTAATTTACATCTAACTTGAATATGATGTCGTACCTTATGATGCATACAGTAGCCTGCCATACCTTATATCTACTTGACCACATATTTTATTGTGGAGTAGTTAGTTTCAGTGATATATTTCTAGTGTAATCAACGTTATTGGTAGAATGTCAGTTCTTGATTTAAGCCCCTTTAACAACTTTCCTGACTTTATTTATGCTTGTTTGGATGGTATGACATAACAAACTACAATATGAAATGCAATTTATCTTATCAATTTCAATGAAAAGTTGATCAAATCAAACAATAACCCATATGCATAAATAATTTTTATAAATCAAAGACATAATAACCCTTAAACAACAAAACATACCCGTTGGATTCTCTTTCCAGTAACAGGGCACTTAGGTCCACTAGCCCTCTTCTTAGTCGTCTGGTAAACAAGCTTTCCACCTAATCAAAGTCAGTTCACACTTTTAAACATATGGGTACTCATAAAAATCAAAATAACATCTAAATATCATTTAAAATTAGAATATGAACTAATGAACACCAAGTGTTGATTAACCAAGAAAACAAGTCCTCAAAACTAATCATCACAACAATACATTTTTTTTGTCGACTAATTTTTAACCGAACCAATACATTGCGACACAAACATATTGCGACACAAACATATTGAATGGGAATAATAATAATAAAGATAAAGAAAGAGCTACTGCTCCTTCTACTTCTAATGTTAAACCTATTCCACCCCCATCTGATAATCATCATCGTGATTCTAGAAACAATAATAACAACAACTCTTCTAAGAACAAGCAGCACCAGCAGCAGCAAATCATGTTCAAACAGTAAGACTATAAGGATTGAAGGCCCGGGACATAAGTGGTCAAGAGAGTAACTAATCACAAGGAGCTAAAAGTGAAGACCAAAAATATACTAAAGCAAGATAAAAGAAAACTATGTAACTCGCTTCCTCTAATTGCAATATAAATTTCAAACTATCAATTCACATCCTAAAATAGATAAAATCTTATAATTTTATTACCCTTGCCAAAATTAATCATCATAATATTATCAGAATCTTTAAATTAATTAAATTTTATCTTAAATTCAAAACCAATCTTAGTAAAAGTGTAAAACCACCTTGAGGTCTATTAATGTCATAAATCTATTTTGGTCATCAGTAAGCACTCTAAGTTGTCCCAAGGAAAATACACATGGCTAAGTTTTCTTTTACCAACTTCTTCTTCCTTGTTCTTATTGTTTCAGGTATCTAGTTTTCGTAACAATATTTATTAGTTAGACAGGCCGAAACCTAACTATCCCATTCTATCATGCTAATCAAATAGTTGAATACATATGTTTTTTAGTAAATTCAAAATATGTGAGTAGTGGCAATTTAGTTTCACAACTTAGTTTTATTGTAATTAAATATGAAATTTTGCTGCCCTAACATTTCTATTCTCTCTAATTCGAAGACCACCCATGTAACGCCCATATTTAAAATACGTAATTATTTATTAATTAATTAATTTAATTATTTATATAAAATCTGTTGGATTGGATTTGAGATATGTGGGCCTGGTTTCTGGGCCCGAGTCTGTATTAGGCTTGGGTTACAAACCCAAGTATATAATCACATTGTGCTAGAGAATAGGGTTTTTAGAGAATAAAATATAATAAAAATGGAGGCGGAGATAAAAAGCTCGTTTGCTGGAGGGTAGAACGCGACGATTCGGACTAGGAGGATTCGTGGAGCTTGGGATTATTGTGAGTAGATTAATTTTTCTATTTCACGTATAATTTTACTGTTCAAAGTTTTCATTTATTTTTCTGTTATTATCATTCATCCTGTCGTTGTTAAAAGTGGTTAAACTGTCTCTTGAAACTCGATTGAAACTCTGGAAATTTATTGTTGAACTGTCGAAGTTTGATTTGGGCCCGTTAATGGCGGCGCGAGCCCAAACAAACATTGGTTGTGTACATGGTTTAAAAATGTCATACTGTGTTGTTGAGTTAGTAAATTTCGGATTGGTAGTTGAACTGTCGAATGGGTGCTGTCGGGGGTATGGGTGAAGTGGGATGATGTTTGGTGGTTGAGGTTTGAGTGAGTGCTGGAGAGTGTTGTTGAAGCTTGGGACAAAGCTCGACAGCGCTAATTAATAATCAATTTAATTCAGTGTGGAGAAAGGGTGGTCGATGTAGATTATACTGTAGTTGTTTTGATTGATGATTGGTGAGGGGGTAGTGAGTGCTTTCGAAAGTCTTTGTCAGCGTGGGAAGGTCTTTCATCAAAGCTCAAGGATGCGACAATGGCAGTCGGATCCAAAGTTGATACTGCTATACTGTGGTGGGGTGATTTTTGTAGTTTGAACTGTTATTTTGTATTGTGGGTTGGTTGATTGATGAATGGGGGTAGTGAGGAGGCTTGAGTGTTGATTGAAAGCTTGAATGAGGCGTTAATGGCGGCGTGATTTGGCTGAAATTCGCGCTGGCGCTGGTGAGGGTGAGAGGAAAATCGAGTTTTCATGTATTAAAGTTGTAGGGGGTTTTGGTTGTGGGTATTTTCGGTTATGTTTGGAGTTTAGGGGTGGTCGGACGTGGGCTGAGCAGGTGGTGGTGGTAGCTGGTAAGGAAGAAGACCTGTTGGTCGGGTTGGGATTGGGCCAAAGCCTTTTGGTTTTGTTTGGGGCCAAATAATCTATTTTAGTTTTGGGCCGGTTTTGATATTAGTTAGTGGGTTGTGCCATTTTTCTATTTGTTTTGTTTTGGGCCAGTTCTATTTGTTTAGTTTGGGCCAGCTTAAGTTAAAGTTTTTGGGCCGAACCACTTAACTGTTTTGGGCCAATTTCTAATATTGCTTGGGGCCAGTCCATAGGACTTAAAATAGAGATCCAAATGGGTCTTTCAACATTTAGACTTTTGGGTTCTAAGGTTTGGGTTTGGGCTTGGCTAGTTGGGTCCGAACCATTTCCGTAGTCATGAGCCCATGAGCCATGCACATTGACCTTAGCCATGAACCATGGCTATGACCCTGAACCTGTTGAACATGGAAACGACAGTTTGACTTTGACAATGATGTGTTGATTTTGACCTTGACCGTTGACTTTGACCGTTGACTGTGGAATGTTGACTTTTTCCAGTTTTTCACATATTTAAGAATATGGACAAATGTAGTAATAAAATGTTGTCGAAAATTTGTATAACTTGGTTTGTCATTATCTAATTAAGATTTGACGTGAGTAGTGCAATATAAGATTGGCACGTAACAAGAGGGGAATTTTTATAAGACTTAGATATATACGTTTTTATGAGAATTAAGTTATATACGGACTTAGATTCATAGACTTTAGATTTTCTTGGGATTTGATTGTGGACTGTGGACTGTTTAATTGTGCTACGTTTTATGTTATAAATTGTATGGACAAATCAAATGCTAAAATGCTGTAGAAGCTTGTATAAATTTGGTTGTTATTATCTAAGAAAGATTTGACGGTGATATTGTGTATATTTTGACACGTGACGAGATAGAAACTTTAGGAGATATAATATTCCTAAAACGCTATAAAAATGTATGCGATACGTTTGAAGCAATTGTGACATTATATGATATGTTGGGATATATATATTAAATGCAATATGTTTGGGAGAAATAAATGTATAAACACTCTATTATTTTATCTGTGAGATGCTAGTAGAGTATTGGTGGATATTTCCCACGAGAGTGTGGCATGGTGCAATAATATATTGGCACGTGAAAGAATGAAAGTGGTTATGAGATATAATTGAGATATTTATAAATATTGTGGCTTAGTGCAATAAGGTATTTGACCTGCACGGGATATAGTGGAATTATTATGAGTCATAAATGTATGACACTTGAATAAACTACATAATGAAAATCCTAGAACCTAGCTACCACAACTCATGTGATTTGCCCTGTGTGGGCGTGTGCAATTTGATTGGCCCTTCTGGCGTTTCAGTGAATCTGAATGGCCCTTCTGGCGTAAGTAATGTGATTGGCCCTTCTGGCGTTTCAGTAAAGCTGAATGGCCCTTCTGGCGTAGCCGAATAGTGGCTTGATTATTCCGTTCGCAAAATAGAACGAGACGCGCAATATTTTATGCCGAATAGTGGCAGTACTTACATAATGGCTTCCGTGTGAAGGTTACCTGGTGTGCGGCATCCTGCTCAGGGTAGTTACGCACGGAGTGGTTCATTATGTAAGGGGAGGCATGTGGATGTACATGTTCGGCGTTGGGAAGTGATTGTGGTAGCCAGGGAAACTAGGTAAGACATAGATACGACGTGATTTTAGGGATACACAAAGAAAGCCTTAATTAATATAATTATGGTAATATGTTGGTTAATGATATATCTTTAGATAGATGACTGTATATGGTTTTGCAGAAGTGTGGGTCAAACTAATTACTTAGGCAGAGACAACCCACTCTGTAATTAAGCATGAAATGCGGTACGGATATAATATGCATGGTTGGTTATTTGTTTAGTTAGAACCTAAGGCGCCTCGATGGAGGAACTACATGCCTTATTTAATATGCGTATAGTTTGTTGTGTGGTTAGTGGGAAGTTAAGGCGCCTCAGTGGAGGAACTACCTGCCTTAATTATTGTACTTAAGGATGTTGTATTAGTCGTTGAAAGTTAAGGCGCCTCGATGGAGGAACTAACTGCCTTATGGATTGTGTATGTATATGTATAAGTATATATTGTATTTTAGAGCTACTCACACCAGCATTTTTATAATGCTGACCCAATTTGCATGTTTGCTTATCGGGTGTGTTCATTAAATGAACATAGTTGATAAGTCTTGACAAATTGAGTGTTGAAGAAGGTTGGTTGCTGCTTGTGGTTTGCGTTAGCGTTGCATCTCAGGATATGTTTTGTTTTCCCTTAGGGTGATATAGATTTTCAGTCTAGACAATGTTTTTGTATTTTCATTTGTAAATTTAATTAAAGAGTTGTTGAAAGGAGATTTGTAACCTAATCCTATTTGTGAATTTTTGTAATGAAGAGGACTTTTGTTTAAGTTAAAATTTTTATTGGTTTTTAATTATCCGCACATTTAAACTGTTTATGGGTTGTTGGAAGTGGAGAGTGTGTCACACCTCGGAGATCGAAGAGTCGGGAACAAATAATGTTTTTCCGAATTCTGTCGAAATTCGGGGCGTGACAACCCAACTCTTTCATCACAATCCCAGAATCCAAACCCTCATCACTACCAACTTTCTCCTTCTCATTATCAAACACAGTCTCACTCACAACAAACTAATTACTCTCACCAAAAAGTTCTTCTCTTTTCATCGTTTTTTCCTCAAAACTTAAACAAGAATCAGGTGAATCATCATCCAAACTTCCTATTTCCAACACTTCATCTTCCTGCTCATCTCTTGTAACATTCACAACCTGAACCTGAGGAACCAAAGTACTAGTACCCGATGACGAAGAACCCGCAGAAACGACTCGATTATTGAGCGAGAACCTCTCGAACTAAAATTCTAGTCATCTTAAATTTCCAACTCAACCCCTCAAAATTGTCCTTCAAATACCCAAATGCTTATCACATGCTCTAGTTTTTTAGGTATAGTGAAACCAATACCAAAGCTAAAAGATTTCACAATTTTTTTGCTCTTCCTCAAATATCAATCTCTCGTGATCCCCTAACAATTCTCATGAGACCACACAACAACACTCAAATAATTTCTATATCCTCAAAACTCACCAATAAATATACTTTTTTTTTAATACTGAACTCAAACCTTGGAACCCAACCTATTAAAAAACCATTTAAAGTAATAAATTTTCATTCTTTTACACAATTACCCTCACAATTTATACAAATAAAAAATAAAAAATGATATAGTGTTGTAATTGTTTCATCGTATGTTTTTTTAGACTTTTTTGGTTGTTATCCAAGTGGTTTCAATTTTCAAGTAAATAAAAACATGAAAACTTCATCTTGTAGAAAGACTGCCTCGCCTCCTTGGTCTAATTGTTTAACTAAAAACATTTCCTGCTATTTACCATGTGTTCTGGAATTCGAAATTGATCAACATTTATATCACTAGAAGAATTGAACAAAATAAAAAAAAAAAAATTGAATAACAGCTAGAACAAGGATATTACTTTAAAGTTTTGAAGAAAGAAAGACAAACCTGGTTAATCTACCGAAAATTAGTTTTGAGTGCGAGATCTATTTTTCATAACCGAAAATTGCGGCGGTGATGAATTAGTTTTGAGGGGATGATGATTTTAGGGATGCGGCGGTGATAAATAACCGTTGCAAATCAAAAAATGTGCGTGTTGCAAATATCCTATTATGGTGTAGTGTAATAAAACATAAAACTAGATTTAAACTAAAGAGAAAAGCTAATAGACAAGAGGTAGGAGAGAGAGAGAGAGAGAGAGAGAGAGAGAGAGAGAGAGAGAGAGAGAGAGAGAGAGAGAGAGAGAGAGAGAGAGAGAGAGAGAGAGAGAGAGAGAGAGAGAGAGAGAGAGAGAGAGAGAGAGAGAGAGAGAGAGAGAGAGAGAGAGAGAGAGAGAGAGAGAGAATTAGAGTTTTGCCTTAGTCCTCTTTATATAGGAGAGGGCTTCGTTTACAATTTCGTGCATGGGCTTTGGAGCTATATTTTGGGCCACTAAATCAAGCCCAAAACATAATTATTTAAGTTCAAAAAGGGTTTCTCTACTGGAAATTACTAAAACAGCCTTTTTGTCCATTTTTACTCCTCTGATTTGATTAAAGCTTAAACCAGTAGAAAGTTATTTCCGAGTCGGTCATTTTGACATATAATAGGCTCAATTCTGAGGTCTGAGTCCAAAGATACGGCCTACGGAAGTTATGTTGACTTTTATAATCTATTTCTGCCCGCGTTGACTTTAACTTTCCAACTTTGACTGGGCTTTAAAAAGGTTTTTTCTCCTTGAAACTTGGGTTTTAACCATAGAACTTCTTAGCAACCAACCTTCGCTCCTTTCTCTTGCAAAAGTGACATATTTCTTCACATAGTTGAGTCCAAGACCTGAAATACACAAAAGTACGTAAACAGTACAAACTCTTATTTATTATAAACACAATTGGTCTATATGTAATATTATTAAGGGGTTAAAACTACAGTTTTGGGCTTTTATCAAACCACCCTGAAACAGCATTTTGCTTCTCCTTAAGCAAAGATGAGAAATTAAAATAAGTGACCAAAAATGGAGTTCCAACTAATCTCGTTTCGCCGAGTGCGATTACATTGACCATATGCAATAAGACTTTAAACCACTAGAAATTTCCTAGTGGACGAGTTATAACCTCGTGAGAGTTTTCTAGATGATGTACTCACAAACTTCATTTATAATTCAACGACTTAAGAAATAAAATTAATGTTTCCTTATTTATTCTCAGATATCTATACATCTCACTAGTAATGAATAAAAAAATAATGAACTATGTTATGAAATGCAATAATATATCATTTCTGAAACTTTGGAATAACGTTCTTAAGTAGGTCCTCACAAATACGTCAAGACAAAAATACTTTGATTTTTCCACTCAAGTTTCGCTCACTCCAGTGTGCAGTGGTCACATTTTTCCTCACAATCTCAATGACGTACAAGGGAGCCGAGGTCGATCAAATACATCTGCCACTTACTATCACACTAACCTAATCCTAATTGAGCTAGGTCTTTATTAGGTGTTGCGGGGATTAGGTGATGATTTAAGAAGGAAGGAAATGGATATTCAAAAAAGACAAGTCTGAGAAAATAAGGTCTTCATATTATGTAACTAGAGAAAACCTTGTTTTTACTTTGCTTCTACACTTTGTTTCCATCCTTAGCCATTCTTTTTCTTTTTTTTTTTCTTTTGGCTTTTGACTCCTTTGATTTTGTTTTTGGAGTTCTAACTTTTTATTTTTTCATTTTTTTTTCTTTTCTTTGGATGTAAACTTTTTTTTCTTTTCTTATTTGAAACAACTAACAAATTATTGGTTTTTCACAGGTCTTTCTCTTTTCTTTATTCCATTTCATCCTACTTCTCAGACTCATTCAAAAATGGGTAGGTTGATTTCTTTTTATTTTGTTTTTATAAAAGGGTAAAGGATTTGTGGTTTATGAAAAGGCTAAAGAAAGGCTAAGAGGGGTGATTAGAGGAAAATAATTTCATATAGGTTTGAATTTCTGGCTATATTAATCCAAAAATGGCCTAAATTCTCGCTTATAATATGGTATAGTGATCAAGCAAGTGGACGTGTGATTTCTCTATTTGGAATTTACTTCTCCGTTATGTCATTACTCAAATATTTCACTCATATAAGGCTTTTAGGCTATATTCTCACAGGTTTGTAGAATAAGAATACTAGCCTGGATTTCAAAAACTTACTGCCAATACAAACTTAGATGCTCATTCAATATATTTATGGAAAGATGCAATGACTATTACCTACATATTAACCTAAGTTTCTAAAAACTATTTTAATTTAAGACCTAACGTGAAACTTCTAGACTACTATCATCAGAGAAAAAGAAACAATACCAATATTTCTAAGTGCATAGTATAAATACTTTTTATTTATATATTTTTTTAATTTTTTACTAGAAAGCAAGTGCATATTATACATATATATATCCTAATAGGTGCCTTAAATTACGCATGTTTCTATGCCACCCCCAAACAAAAACATACTTTGTCATCAAAGTATAGAAATAAGAAGGATAGAAAATACCATGGAAATGCATGAAAATTTTAGAGCACCTGCAAAACAAAGTTAGAACATACTAATATAGATAAAAAAAACAGACGCAACTCCTATATGAGTTCCACCCGTTATGGGAATAACAAGAACTAAATTGCTTAGAACATAAGCATACACTAATAGAAGTAAAACTTACCTTATATCCAGCACTAAACGTTGTCCTCCACTTCTAAAAAGATGTGAGGTTCCTTTACGTCCTGCCAAGCCATGATAATCTGCCAGGCCTCATGTCATTTATCATCTACCTTTTCTATCCTGTTAAGCGCCACTTGGTCAAATGGGGTGTAAGGGGCAACCCAATTAGGTTGTAGCCGCCATCCCGGCCAAATCATGACACGAAAAGAGCGTACAATGCAACATAATGTCAACCCCAACCCAATCCGTGAAACGGGTACAGAACTCAGGAAAGAAAAAAGCATTATGCGGCAAACCAAGACAGGCATAAGAAGGTACTTATGCTTCATACTATGGGCTCGTGCTAAACTAGACACTAAGGTCTGGGGAAGGACATATAGCATATGTCACTCAGCTAGAGCAAGGAAGACGTCACAGGCAGCGTTATTCACAGAAGAAAAACTCCATTCCCCTAAGATATTTAGCATGATAAAGAACATAATAGTGCCTAAATTAAGGGACAGGCTACCAAGGGCTACGTTATATTGCCCTTGGTCCTCTACACGAAAAATCTCCGCCCCATAGGTCTCATGGAAATACTCATAGTTGTAGATGTACATATTATCAGCCATATAACCCCATGAGTTTTGGGCAGCAAGCATAGACAGTCCAATAGCAAAGGCTAACAAAAACTTGCTTAAATCCATTGTTACATCATCAATGGGGACAGAGAACACTTGTTCCCCATCTGGTCGATAAAAGAACCTACAATTATCATAGAAATACGCAGTAAGTGCAGGAAAATAAGATTCATCAGCACTTACCATTAGAGGTTGGCATCCTAACTGCACAATCAAGTTGCAGAACCAGAACCCATAGGTGTCACTCTCACGAAATTCTTCAAAGGACTGCTCCGGTATGATTTGAGGAGATTTCATAGCAAACAAACACACTAATGAACTCCTGGAAGTGACTGCAAAAAACCCCAGAAAAAAGAGCTGGAGGTATGTTGAAGTTAGGGTGCGGGCGCGCTCTCTTCTGACAAAAGAAAAATCTGCGATACTGGAATTACAGTGTGGGCGCGCTCTGTGTTAATGCATTATAAGGGCGTGCGCGCTCTGAGCTAGACCTGTGAGATGAATTTGAGAGGTGCAGAGTGAAGTACATGGCATGCCATGTATTTATAGAGCATTAGTTGCTTAAACAAAGGTTCCCAAATTGATAAGGAAGGAGATAGAATAAGAAAATGCTTCTAAAACCAAAATAGAAACAGCCGAGAGCAGACTCAGAATCAATTCTATTGGTTTTAAACATTCTATCAAAATAGCAATCTCAATACTTCTAACCCTTGAGGTTGCACCAAACAATAGTAGCTAATTCTAGCTACACCATATTAGCACATGCTCATATATAAACTATATTCCTTAATCATTGCAATATTAAATCCAAAAACATGTGGATATGGTAAAATACAATGCTAAACAAATAATACCACCCCCAAACAAGTCGAAAAGGTGTGATTTATGAAAAATGGATAGCATGCTTGGACAAAAATTAAACCAACTTAAAATTCAAATAACAACCAACTTACATAATCCAATATTAACTACTTAACTAAACAACTCAGAATAAAAATTCTACTAAAATAGGGAAATATTCTTAAAAATAATACAAAGGAACTAGCCACGAGATGAGGAAGGGCCAGAGCTATCCGTCCTACATCTACGATGCTCACACCTTCCTAAGTCAGCAGAGGATGAACCATTATGAGATGGCAGGCGTCGTAGAACTTCGTCTTGAAACATGCGATGTTGTTCCATTAAAACATCCATGGCTTCCCACTGCTTAGAATTTGTATGAGCGAGAGTCTCCATGTTAGCCTGGAGATCCTGGTGACTATCACTGAGCAACTGAATATTACACTGAAGCTTATCTTGGTTACGGATAATGGTACCTTGCCTAGTCTGGATAGCCTCACAGAGGTCACTAAGAGAACGTTGGCTTGTACGAATTATCTCATACTGGTTATGGAGAGTTCGCAGGCCATGTTGAAGCAATGAGAAACGGGTCACCTCCGTAGTAGCCATTTCCAAAGCTCCTACATCAAAACGGGTTGCATCTTCTTCCTCTTCCTCCGATTCCATCTCAGCAGCCAAAACTTCAAGCAAATTCCACTCCTTCTGAATACACTCCTGATAAATACGTGCATTCTCATTCAACTTCAACTTAATCTTACTAGACTCCGGAACACATCCCCAAAATAACATAATCTTCGTAATCAATGCAGGGAAAGCTGCAGTAAGTTGACCAACTGCTATAATCTCATTCAATAAAAATTCGAGGATGCAAAACCCATACCTTTTGTTTTGAAGGGTCCAAAGAATGTGCAGACAACTCAAATTGATGTCACTTGCCTTTGTGGTGGCAATAACATTCCTGCCAACCCACTGAACCACTGCTAGTTGGTTTCTTCTCATAGACGTCTGTCGAACACAATGCGACCCAGAATTGTATCGTCCTTCCAACACTGTCTCTGTCATCAGCAGACCTATACCCCTGAGCTGAGATTCCTACATGGTGATTACGATGTCTCGTTCCTCTATGCCAGTAACCTCAGCCAACACTGCTGTAGTTAACTCCTTACGACTACCATTCACATCCAGAAAAATCCTCCGACCATTAATCTCCCTATTCTTGTAAAATTCTAGCACCAAATCAGTGTGATAAAAATCCTCAGTAGAATACCACAACCCTTCCCACTTCCTAATACGCATCTCGGTATCGAAGAAAGGTGTACACTGTGTACTAGAAAAAACTTGTTCGGGAAGAATTTTTAGGGATTTAGGAGCCATGGAGATCTGGAAATGAAATTTGTGGTGATGGTTAAGGTATGGAAAAGTAAAAACTACCTCGGTTGAAATTGGAACTGGAGGTGTGTCGAGGTAAGGGCGTGAGCGCACTCAAGGTGGTCTGAAAATGAAGGCGTGCGCGCTTGATGTTATTGGGTTCAGGTAGTGTTCGAATGTGGAGGCGAGGAAGAAGAAAAGGAAAAACGCGTGGAGTTTTAAAAATAGGGAGTCACGTGCATGGCACGTGACCTAGCATGGTTTTTAATTTTTGGGCCCAAGCCCAAAACAAATCTGTAATACCCATCCAGTCATATGCCTCGTATAACTTAAAACTAAAATTCTCAATTCGTTAACGGTCCGATTTTGGCGAATAAGCTATGAAAATGATCGGTAGATAAAATGCAATTCAATGATCTATAAAAAAAATACTCAAATCTAACCATGGTTGACACATAAGAAGATGGAAAATGTCTCAAAACGCGTGAATGACATAAGTTATGTGATCGAAAGAAATCTAAATTCATAGATAGTGTCAACCCGAATCAAAGTACGACTAAACGACATAAACAACAAGAATAGGAAGTTAAGCGATCAAGAATGGAAAGACCAAACACCCCACCCCCAAACAAATTTTTGAAAATAAGGTTTAGAAAATTTGTTTTAAAACGTGGGTCTTTTAAAGTCAGATTCCCGATACTTACTAGACTATTGTTTATTGGATTTTAATATTTTTTACTTTTTATGAATAAGGTTTAATATAAAAGAAAACAATAAAGCAATAAAGACGTAAATCACTCCATAGAGAAACACGACTAAAAAAACTAAAAAACATGCAAGAGTGGAAAATGTGAATTACGTTAAACGTGGACTTAGGATCCGATACATACAGCCACACACTCCAAAGGGATGGCCCGGTTACCTTAATGGTGCACTTACCAATATATGGAAATTAAAGGAAGTACACCAATCATCAAAGGCCAGTCCTCATAGACAGGGTCTTGTAAAAGGACATTCTCCACATCTGGGGACCTTAACTCGTGAAAATAATGTTTTAAACGTTGGCCATTGACTTGAAAGGTACTGTTGTCCTTGGGATTTACCAAGGTGATTGCCCCGTGAGGGGTGACTTCAGTAACCAGAAAAGGACCAGACTAATGAATTTTTAATTTTCTTGGAAAAATATGCAAATGTGAGTTGTAAAACAAAACTTTTTGACCAACTACAAACTCTTTATGCAAAATCTGTTTATCATGAACATGTTTTATGTTAGCTTTATAATCCTTCGCGAGATCATAAAAATCGCTACGAATTTCTTCAAGCTCATTTAATTGCAATTTGCGCTTGACACCCGCCTCATTAATATTGAAGTTCAGGCTTTTTATAGCCCACATAGCACGGTGCTCCAATTCAACGGGCAAGTGACAAGGTTTTCCAAACACAAGTCTAAAGGGAGACATTCCTATAGTAGTTTTAAAAGTTGTCCGATACGCTCATAAGACATCTGTTAGACGCTTAGACCAATCTTTCCGATCAGGATTTACTGTCGTTTCTAATATTTTTTTAATTTCCCTATTAGAGACTTCTACTTGGCCACTAGTTTGCGGATGATAAGGAGTTGCCACCTTAAGGGTAACTCTATATTTCTTAACTAAAGAAGCAACAACTCTATTGCAAAAATGCGTTCTGCCATCACTTATGATGGTTTTAGGGATGCCAAAACGAGAGAAAATGTATTCTTTAACAAAAAACACAACTGTAGTATGGTCATTACTACAATAAGCCATGGCCTCTATCCATTTGGAAACGTAGTCCACGGTAACAAGAATATAAATAAAACTGCGGAAAATAAGAAAAAGACCCATGAAATCAATGCCCAATACATCAAAAATTTCCACTACCATAATAGGATTTAAAGGCATCATATTACGTTTAGTGATACGCCCAAGTTGTTGGCAACGAACACACGACCTGCTGTGTACTTGAGCATCTTTAAAAAGGGTAGGCAAATAAAAACCACATTGAATAACTTTAGCTACCGTTTTCATACGACTAAAATGGCCACCACACTCTTTGTCATGGCAGAAGGATAAAACCTCATTATATTTCCACTAGGAAATACAACGACGAAAAATCTGGTCCGCACAATACTTATAAAGGTAGGGCCCATCTCAGTAGTATAGCTTAACTCCAGCCAAAAAATTTTACGTTCATTTTTTTACCAAACATCAGGAATAATATCAGAAGCTAAAAAATTCACAATGTCGGCATACCAAGGTGTAGAAAAAATAGAATAAAGGTGCTCATCAAGAAAAGAATAAGGTATGGACTCATAGTCACTATCATTGTCATTAGTTAGTCTAGATAAGTGATCGGCAACTACATTTTCGAGCCCTCGTTTATCCTTAATTTCTAAGGTAAACTCTTGTAGGAGAAGGATCCATCGGATCAATCTCTGTTTAGCATCCTTCTTGGCGAGAAGGTACCTAAGAGCTGCATGGTCAGTATACACTAAGGTCTTTGTACCAACCAAATAAGGACGGAACTTATCTAAAGCATAAGCCACAGCTAAAAATTCTTTTTCAGTAGTAGTATAATTTCTTTGAGCATCATTTAAAGTCTTACTAGCATAATAAATAATGGTGGACTTATTATCTAGTTTCTGGCCTAACACAACACCAACAACATAATCGCTAGCGTCACACATAAGTTCGAAAGGTTTAGACCAATCGAGAGGCTGTATAATCGGTGCTGATGTTAAAGCGGTTTTTAATGTTTCAAAAGCTTGTTTGTAGTCATAATTGAAATCAAATATGGCATATTTTAAAAGCATATTAGTTAAAGGCTTAGCTAATTTTGAAAAATCCTTGATAAAACGCCTATAGAAACCTGCATGGCCTAAAAAGGCTCTAATGTCACGGATAGTCTGTGGTATAGGAAGAGATGCTATTTTATCTAATTTGGCCTTATCTACTTCTATGTCGTCACTAAATACAATATGACCTAGAACTCTTCCTCTTTTAACCATAAAATGACATTTTTCTCAATTTAAAACTAGATTCTTTTTCTCACACCGTGTCAACACCTTAGAAAGGTTAGACAGGCAGTCACTGAAAGAGTTTCCATAAATAGAAAAATCATCCATAAAAACTTCCATAAAGCGCTCCACCATGTCACTAAAGATATGAAGCATACACCACTGGAAGGTATGTACCATGAGCATTACAAAGGCCGAAAGGCACTCATTTATAGGCATATGTTCCAAACGAACATGTGAAGGTAGTCTTGTCTTGGTTATCAGGATTGATAATGATCTGAAAATAGCCAGAGTAGCCATCTAAAAAGCAGTAATAAGTATGACCAGCTAGACGTTCAAGCATCTGATCTATAAAAGGTAAAAGAAAGTGATCCTTTCGTGTCATAACGATTAAGCGTCTGTAGTCAATACATATCCTCCATTTCATAAGAACTCGTGTGGAAACATATTCACCAGCAGCATTATGCACAATGGTAACCCCCGATTTCTTAGGAACTACGTGAATGGGGCTTACCCATTCGCTATCGGAGATGGGATATATGATACCCGCATCGAGTAACCATAAAACTTCTTCCATAACCACCTCTTTCATGGAAGAGTTCAAGCGACGCTGAGGTTCAAGTGAAGTCTTCACATTATCCTCCAAATGTATGCGATGTGTGCATACACTAGGGTCAATCCCCTTAATGTCGTCTAAGGACCAACCGATCGCGGAACGATGCTCCCTAATCACCCTAACCAAACGTGCCTCTTCATTAGCAAGCAACTGAGAAGATATGATCACCGGATGACTACCATCCGGATCAAGCTGGATATATTTCAACTCAGCAAGAAGAGGTTTAAGCACAGGGGTGGGAGGAATGGGTAGAAAGGCTTCCGGAGAGTCGTCGTCTTGAGTAGTAAAGACTTGTTTAGGTAAGAGGTCTTCAAACTCGGAAGATACAGAATGATCTAAGATAGGAGTAGAGTTGAAAAGAGCATTGACTTCCTCTACATAGGAGTCATCATCGAAGTCGGAACATCCAAGGGAAAGGAATTAATGCATCTGATTTTTTGGAAACGTGTTGTTGAAATAATCTTGAGCTAAGCTCTCGATCATGCTAACTTCTCCATCGATAGTTATATCGGGTAACTGTTGCATCATTTTGAAAACATTCACCTCAATAGAAAGGTGTCCAAAGGACATGGACATCGAACCATCGCGGCATTTTATGAGCGCGTTGGCAGTTGCCCAGAAATATGCCCTAAGATGATAGGAACAAAGTCGTTAGCAACTTCTTTGTCTAGGATAACGAAGTCGACTAGGTACTAAAAATTTTGAACTTTAACCAGCATGTTTTCAATAACACCCTTAGGATACTTAATAGAACGGTCAGCCAATTGCAATGTCATTTTAGTTGGTTGCATCTCTTGTAGACTTATTTGTTTATATAGATAATAAGGGAGTAAGTTAACACTCGCCCCCAGGTCTAATAAAGCAATTGTCATGTGGGTATCCCCTAAGGTGCATTATACAGTAAGACGACCAGGGTCCTTGTACTTAACGATTCCATTATGTTCAAATAGAGTAGGAAACTATTTAGTTAAAAAGGCGTATTTTGGAATGTTTATTTTCCGCCTAGTAGTGCACAACTCTTTTAGAAACTTAACATGTTGTGGTAATTTTTTAATAGCTTTAAGAAAAGGTAGGTTTATCGTTAGATTTTTAAAAACTTTTCTAATCTCATCAAAATTTGTATCCTTGTTTAACATGGCTAGTCTTTGGGGAAACGATGGTTTCTCTCTATATTTAACATATAGGTTAATAGGATTTTTAACCTTGGCCATTTTTTTCATGGGTTGTGGTTTAACTGGTACCTCTACAGGGGTAGGATCTTCAGTTTTTATATCGGTATCTAGTAAATTTTCATTTTCAATGACCACTGGTGGTATATCAACAGGCATAATGACGACGTTATCAACCACTCTGCCATAACGGAGAGTGGTGATGACATTTAACTCATCTACATTTAAATTTCCATTACTAGTATTACCGATCACTTCAAAGGTTGTGTTTGGTGTTTTAGGATTATGTATAGCTTGTCCTGGAAACACACCTTTTTGTTAGGCTTTCTCTTGGGTTAACTGTTGTATAGATTGTTGAATGGATTGTAGAATCTGTTGTTGAGCTTGCATGTAGGCATCGAAATGATCCGGTTGTGAAGGTGTAGTGGCCACATGTGGTGTGACAAGAATTATCTCACGTTGATTATTAACGGATGGGTTGTGATAATTGTTATTAACCGGGACGATACCTTTATTATTATTATTATTATTATTATTATTACTTGGTCCTTGTCCTTGTCTTGGTGGAGCTGGGTTATAGTTGTTTGCTGGCCTAACATTTTGATTATTAAACCTCAGAGGTGTAACTGGTTGATTATTTTGCCAACTAAAGTTGGGGTTTTGTCTCCAAGGTGTGTTAGGAATGGAAGACTATTTAATGAGCAAACATTATCTGGCTGTGCGGGTGGTTGTTCATAGATGAGAGGACAATAGGAGTAGGTATGCTCAAGACTAAAACAAAAATTACATGGAAGAGAATTGATGTTCATGACAGGAGTAGGCTTAGTTTGAACAAAAATGGCTTCTACCTTTTTTGTTAGGGATTCGATTAGAGTTCTAAGCTCGGGATCAGATTTAACCTCAAACATACTGGTAGCCTTGGCTGTGGAAGAAAAAGAAATAGCGGAGCAGGGGATGTCGTTACCCCCCAGTTATTATTACGCTTAGATTGATCTTCTAAAAACCTATAAGCCTCTTAGGCTCATTTATTAAGGAAACTACCCCCATTCATTATATCAAGGACCTCATTATGATGATGTGAAATCCCCTTGAAAAAGGCACGAACAAGCGTGTCTTTCGCAAGGTTATGATGTGGACACTCTATAAGAAGATCAGTGTACCGGTTCCAAGCCTCTGAAAAGGATTCATGAGGGTTTTGGCGGAATAAATGAATCTTTTGAATCATCTCATCTGTCTTTAGTGGTGCGTAAAACTGTTCTATGAACAATGGAACAAGTTTGGCCAATGGGTCCACGGAATTATGCGTTTGGGCAGTTAACCAAGACGCCGCCTTATCGGCTAGGGTGAAAAGAAACACCCTCAGTTTAATTTGTTCAGAACCTACGTTAAGATGATGGAATGTAGTGAGAACTTGTTCTATCCTACACATATGCTGATAAGACTTTTCATGGTATAAACCATGAAAAACGGGTAACAAATTAAAAATATTTGGGGGAATTCGAAAATCCCTCACTGGGTCTGCAAAAACGATGCATGACTTAAGGCCATCGTTTAAAGCTTTCTAAAAATCAAAGAGAGGAGTCTCTGCTTCTTTAGCCATTGATGCAGGTGTAGTGTGTGATATTCTAGATAGGTGTGTGTGTTTACGTTTACGATAGATAACGTTAGATGGTTTTCTCTTACCAGACCTTAATCTCATGCAATGCTAAGTTCAATATGAAAGCACACTAACAACAGTCAAACAAAACCTGATATACTAGAATTAAAACTCCTCTGACAGAAGAAACGAGGAGTGAAAGGAGGAGAACTTGAGTGCCTCCTTGCTACGCTTATGAATAACGTCTTTAATACGAACCTATGTGTCCTATGGAATCTTGGAATATTGAATAAACAATAATTTCCAACGAAAAGAGGTTCTATAACTAACCTGTGTATATCGAGCTTTCTTTAGAGGGGCGCAGCACACTCAATTATAAGGCAACAAGGGCGCGTGCGCGCTCTATCAAATTTTTTAGATACAGGCTTGCGCGCGATTTCTTAATGGGTTAGGCCTGAAAATTAGAAAGAAAACACGAAATTAGCTTATTGGAAGGAAGGGCGCGGGCGCGCTCTGAGTACAATTACAAAAAAATTCCAGTAGACTTGTAGGAGCAAAAATCTTGTTTTTTTCAAGAAACAGAACACACGTTCAGATTCGAACCAAAGGGTGGGTAGGTGAATTGGGCTATTGTAGAATTGAAAAACTAAAAGAATTTAATTCTAAAGACAAGTAAGATGGCAGCGGCACCATTTGATAAACGTAGAAAACTAAATAATACCTAATCTTAACTGTTTATGTTATGAATCAAAGTTTCTACTCTCAATTATCATATCATGCAATAAAACTAGAGTAAGAATTCGTTCCACTCATAGTTGCTTAGAAATAACTAATTCATTTAATGATTAACAATTAAACAATACGAGAGTAATGATTCTAAATATAACTAATATGGTGAAAACGATGATTTAATGTATTCTAAATTGAACTATGACAATTAAATAATAAGATGTGAATATGAAAAGGGAATTAGGGTGATTTGAAATCCACCATGATTAATCCCTAACATGCTAGTATAGATTTTGTTGCAACCCTAATCTTTATGTTTTCACACAAGGTTCAACATAAATGTTATGCCTTTTTATCCCTAATTATTCATGGCATCTCTAACCAACTTATAATTAGCATGAGAGGAAGTTGAAACCCATTCTCATAGTGAATGAATACCCTCTAGAATTGAAACTCTTAAATAAAACTATTTTATACTAACACATCAAGTCTTCATCAAAGCTTCAATCAAACCCCTCTAATGGAGGTTTAACTATGGATCATTAGACTATCATTGAATAAATAATAATAATAATAAGACATAATGAAAGAACTACTTGATTAAAAATAACTTAAATTTTATTAATGGTGGCTAGGCTAATAAAACATAAAACTAGATTTAAACTAAAGTGAAAAGCTAAGAGACAAGAGGTAGGAGAGAGAGAGAGAGAGAGAGAGAGAGAGAGAGAGAGAGAGAGAGCAAATTAAAGTTTTGCCTTAGTCCTCTTTATATAGGAGATGGCTAGGTTTACAATTTTGTGCATGGGCTTTGGAGTTATGCTTTGGGCCACTAAATCAAGTCCAAAACCTAATTACTTAAGTCCAAAAAGGGTTTCTCTGCTAGAAATTATTGCAATAGCCTTTTCATCCATATTTACTCCTCTGAGCCGGTCGTTTTGACATATAACAGGCCTAATTCTGAGGTCTGAATCCAAAGATACGGCCTGCGGAAGTTCTGTTGACTTTTATGCTCTACTTCAGCCCGCGTTGACTTTGACTTTTCAGTTTTGAGTAGGCTTTAAAAATGTTTTTTCTCCTTGAAACTTGGGTTTTAACCATAGAACTTCTTAGTAGGGCAGGGAATCGGGTCGGGTTTGACCCGAACCCGACCCGACCCGAATCCGAATAGTTCGGGTTCGGGTTGATTTTTGTATCCGTTTATTTATTCGGTTCGGGTTCGGGTTCGGGTCTGTCGGATTCAATTGGATTCGATATATTTTTGGGCTTTTTTAAATTTTTAGTGTTATCCGATCGGGTTAGTCGGATATAATCGGTTCGGTCGGTTCGGATATTAAATTTCGAATATAATCGGGTTCGATTCGGTTTTCGATATTATAAAACTATTCGATTCGATTCGGATATAGCCATATCCGACCCGAACCCGACCCGATCCCTGCCCTACTTCTTAGCAACCAACCTTCGCTCCTTTCTCTTGCAAAAGTGACATATTTCTTCATATAGTTGACTCCAAGACCTGAAATACCAAAAAGTACGTAAACAATATTAACTCTTATTTATTATAAACATAATTGGTCTATATGTAATATTATTAAGGGGTTAAAACTACAATTTTTGGCTCTTCTCAGCGGGAGAGGAGGAAGCGCGGGCATCTTGCTTATATATAAAAAAGAGGAACTACGTCTGACTTGATTAAAGTTGCACCCAAGAACTTGATATGTAGGCAGCTCGCATCTATCGCGAACTCAATCAAACTCACATTCAATTCACATTCCTCTCAACATTTAAGACCTGTAAAACAAATACCAAATCGAGCATTTACATTGATGTATGAACAATGATTGTTCATACCAAAACGGGTGAGCGTACCTCATACAATATACTAATGTATAAACAATAATTGTGCATACATACTCCAATAGGTGTTCTTACTGATCATATACTATGTTGAGGTATGAAACAATGATTATTTATACCCCAAATAGGTATGAACAATGATTTTTCATACTCCAGTAGGTGTTATTACTGATTATACATTATGTTGAGGTATGAACAGTGATTGTTCATACCCCAATAAGGTAAGAACAATGAGTAATTAGTCTAATTTGTAATTTTAATAAAATCAATGTAGTCTTTTCATATACTATCATGGGATAAGAAACCAAACACATGCTCTTAGAGCATTTGCAATGCAAGTCATAACTTTCACCCCCTCTATCACCGCCACCTCCTCACTTTTCACCCCCTCTATCACCAACCCGGTGATAAACAAGGTGAAGCCGCGGTAATGCAAAGGTGATAAAAACATCTCGGACGGGATGTTAGATTCCGCCCTGAGTTTTTTTATACGAGACGGAATGTAACATCCCGTCGATATTTTATAACGAGACGGATAACATCCCGCCCGATGGCTCAATACCAAACGACGAATTAACAGCTCCATTTTCACTTCATTTCCAGCCAAAATTCGATTTTGTAGCCTCCATTCACAACCTTTGAACACAAATTTCCATTCATAATGACTTCTCCATCCCCCAACCCATCCCCACCAACCTCACCACATCAAGAGCATTCCCGATGGTTTGAAATGTCAAAATTTCCAAAAAAAGGGGCAAAAAGGATCGTCGTCGAGAACGCCAGAATGTGGGCGAGGAGGACTAAATTGAACTTGGGTTTAATTTTCCACCGCGTTAGAAATCGAGGACCACCCACCATTAGCTGTCAACATCGGTCCCACACGAGCAAATCGAGTGGCGGAATCTCAAGTAAGTTTTGATTTTTTTTAAGTTAATTATAATTATTTATGTTAGTTTATATCAAGTTTGTTGTTGTTTGAATTTGTCGCATTATTTTAGTTTGAATTTGTATTAGTTTATATTAGTTTATTTTAGTTTGAATTTGTCGATTATTTTAGTTTGAATTTGTATTAGTTTATATTAGTTTATTTTAGTTTGAATTTGTCGATTATTTTAGTTTGAATTTGTATTAGTTTATATTAGTTTATTTTAGTTTGAATTTGTCGATTATTTTAGTTTGAATTTGTATTAGTTTATATTAGTTTATTTTAGTTTGAATTTGTCATTATTATTTTAGTTTGAATTTGTATTAGTTTATATTAGTTTATTTTAGTTTGAATTTGTTATTATTTTAGTTTGAATTTGTATTAGTTTATATTAGTTTATTTTAGTTTGAATTTGTCGTGATTATTTTAGTTTGAATTTGTATTAGTTTATATTAGTTTATTTTAGTTTGAATTTGTCATTATTATTTTAGTTTGAATTTGTATTAGTTTATATTAGTTTATTTTAGTTTGAATTTGTCGATTATTTTAGTTTGAATTTGTATTAGTTTATATTAGTTTATTTTAGTTTGAATTTGTTATTATTTTAGTTTGAATTTGTATTAGTTTATATTAGTTTATTTTAGTTTGAATTTTATCAGATTATGCGGTTTGTTGAATGTAGGAAGTACACTTATGGAAAGTGCGTTGTGCACTTTCAAATGTTGTGTCGCGGGTGGCGTTGTATGAAATCAAAAACGGATCCTAATTTTGTCACAGTTACCGATATTATATCCGCCACACCATTTGGGAGTTTTTTTAATTGTAATTTGGGACAAAATGATCAGGCGTTGTTGTTTGGGATAGTTGAGCGGTGGTGGCCAACTACCCACACATTTCATTTCCCATGGGGTGAGCTTGGGATTACCCCTCTTGATTTCACAATGCTCACGGGTATCCCAATTGGTTATGGAGATGCCGTTCCTTTGATGAAACTTTAGAGGTTTTTACTACGGCGATGAGTTTCTTTGAATGTTTTGATTTGGTTGAAGATGATGAGCAAGACGAGTTTTTGAGATTATCGGCTGAGCAGTTTAAGGGAGGAGCTATAAATATGAGTTGGTTTACGGCGAGATATTTGAATAGACTCAAGGAGAAGCCGAAAGACTATCATATTGGTGAGGAGTCGATCCACGAGTATGTACGTGCCTTCCTCTTCTACTTTGTTGGTGCGGTATTATTTGGATATGCCGATAGTTATTATTTACGATCGGGTGGATGGTCGCCGCCTCGTGACGAGAGGATGTGGGATTATGACCGGGTCAATCCATCTTAGCATACCTTTACCACCGGGCTAGACCTCGCAGAAGTTGAGACGAAAAGCCGCTAAAGGCAATTTCCAGCGGCTTTGTTTGGATTATACCGTAAGTCTTATTTATTAAGTTATTGTTTCATTTCATTTATTTATCTAATTATTAATGTTGACATGTTTATATATATATTGATATTGTATTTTATCTATTGATGACAAGATTGGTGGTACGAAAGCATTTTCGTGTGATGCATCCCGTGTTGAAGAGGTTGGAAGAGGATGAGACTCATGACCTGATTCCACGATTCAAGCATGGGGGCTTCATCGTAGGCAGAGGGGGTATGGGGACCTATCACATAATATTCATAACACTCGCCAGCAGATTGAGCTTTTAGGAGCTAGTCGAATTGAGTGGCAACCCTGGGCCGAGTCCTTCATCTTTCAGACCCCTTATGCGGATATTCCAGATGTTCCAGAGAACAGTGAGTACCGTAGACTATCATATATGTGTCATAGAGCAAGGTTTCTTTCAGCCGCTTAATGATACTTATAGGGTCGGGCCAATCGTGATGGTACCTTGGGGACGATGTGGCGGCAAGTATCCGGAGAGATTGTTATACCTTACCCACCACCTATGGATATGATGTACCTCCTCGATATTCTTCCCCGCCGTTCTTTCACACTATAGAGCAAACCCAAATGAGTGGCCGACGATCGCTTTCAGTTTTACGCTTAATTATGACTTATATTGGAAGAGGGTTGGTCGAGGTCTCTTTGCTAGGGTGCTATACCGGGCACCAATTTTGAAGCGGGTTACTCGAGCATCGAGGCCCGACATTCATTTCCCGTGAGGAGTGGAGTTGCCACCACCCGTGGTGTTTCATGATATTCAGATGCCGCAAAGAACTCCACAGATATTTGATGATGATGACCTTTGGCATCGAGCATGATTACTTCGGGGGCAAGATATGAGAATACCTATTCCACCGGTAGATGCCGCAGTTGGTAGCAGATTTGTCAAGATACCGAAAGCAGCTTAGCCGAGGTTAGTATGATTTGAATTTATTTATGATTTGTTATTATTAGTATTCACTATAACCCCTAACTTGCATTTGTTTTGTTAAACAGGATGAAGTAAGGTCAGAGCTCCTTAACTACAGCTCTCTCTTATGCCATGCGTGAGTCCTTCATGGAGTCCCTCTCGCCGCAGTTTTGAGTACTTACAAGAAGAACGTAATCGAACTTTGAGCTTCAGAGACGTGTGCAAGAGTTGGAGAATGCTGGAAGTGGAGTACCTCAAGCTCAAGCTCAACCAGAGAGGCGACAACGACGTAGGGGGGAGAGCTCTTCGACCGGGCCTTCTCGTAGGGGGAGGAGGTCTCGAGAGATATTTTTGTAGTTTGTAATAACTGTGCGCCATTACTTGTCTTATGGCGTTTGGGATTGTTGTTTGTAATGAATTTTTGATTAGCAGGTTTTTCTTTGATGAGTTTTGGATATGAATATGTCATTAAACAAAGGAGGTTATGTCCAATTTTTTTAAGAAATTATAAGTTAGTTTTTTACCGAAGTTTCGTGGTTAGACTTGGGTGTTGTTCATGATTGTTGTTTGTCTTCTTTATTATTTTCAAAGTATATTAGCAGGTTTTTATATGAATATGTCAATAAAACAAATGAGGTTATGGCCAAAAAAATTAAAAACTTATAAGTTCAGATGTTTCCAAAAATGGAACATTGTTTTTCGCTTCGCTTCACATTTGTTTCACTCATTTCTCGGTCATTGTTGAAACAAAGAAATTTTTAGTTTGGAATATCACTCATTTTGGTGTGGTTTGGTTCCGGTGTTCGACAGAATAGTGTATGGGGATACCGAGACGAATGTAACATCCCGGCCCGGTTTTTAGACCGAGACGGAATGTAACATCCCGCCCGGTTTTTAAGCCCCCTCCTCCGCACATTTTACTATTCCAAACAATGCAATTATGGATGGTGGCCCATTTGGAATTATTGAGGGTACATGGATAGACATTTGGATACAATGTGTTGTCACTTGGAGAGTGAACAAAAATCTAATAAAATGTGTTGTCAATTGGTAAGTGGACCAAAATCAAAGTATCACATGTGACCTTATCATATGTGACCTTACCTTTCATATTTCGCTTTACTCTTCTATCTTTTATATCAAACAAACAACATAGCCATCTTCTTCCCCACAACCAAGCTAAAAATAGGAAAAAATGTCTAGAGAAGAAAGAATTACATATAACCAAAGGTTATGGGGAGGATCTAGTAGTAATAGTTCGCCTTCCTCGGGTTTCACCGGTCGCTCTTCCGTACTTCACCAAAGATGACTACATGGAAAGAGTAAGAGATGAGCATAATGATATGATGAGGCGAAGGAGGAGGAGGAGGTTGCAGTTATTATCCACTGTTGGGGCATTAATGACTCAAGCAGCCATTGAAATTGAAGATGTGGATACGCATAAACGCGTGGATCCGTGCAGGGCCGAGAGTACACGTTTAGAGATGGTGGTGATTTCAGTAAACAAAAGATAATGAGGGATTACTTCACAACACCTTGTAGGTGGCCTCCTCATAAGTTTAGACGAAGGTACAGGATGACAAGAGAGCTTTTTATGTATATGTTGCATACTGTTGCATCATTCGACGATTACTTTAAAGACAAGGTGGATGGATTGGGTCGGCAAGCAATTTCTGGGTTACAAAAGGGACTAGCCGCAATTTGCACAATTAGCAACCGGTTGTTCTTCCGATTCAACGGATGAGTATTTACAAATTGGAGATTCCACAAAGAAATGTATCTATGAAGCGTTGGTGCAAGGCAATTATCACGGCGCTTTGAGGAAGAGTACTTGAGACGACCAAGTGAGGCGCATTAATCGCTAGGATATTAGCTGAAAATGCAAGCAAGGGGTTTTCCAGAATGCTTGGATCAATCGATCAGATGCACCGGGTGTGGAAGAATTGCCCAAGTGGATGGGCCGGAACACATGTAGGGTACAAGAAGGAACCAACTTTGATACTTGAAGCCGCTGCGCAGACAAACATTGTTGGATCCGGCATTGCTTCTTCGCCTACCAAGTTCGCGAGATAATGACATTAACGCGGCTTCATCGTTCTCATGTTTTTGAATCATTAGAGCAAGGTGAGGCTCCTCGCTGTTGCATTTAATGTGAATGGTAATGACTATGATATGGGATATTATCTTGTCGATGGTATTTACCCAAAATGGGGCACATTTGTTCAAGCCATTCGTTATCCAAGAAATAAGCATGAAAAGATCTTTACTCAACGCCAAGAAGCCGCAAGAAAGGATGTTGAAAGGACGTTTGAGTTTTGCAGGCACGATGGCATATTGTTAAGGCTTCGCGTTGTCATAGTGTTGTTGTTCTTGGAGATATAATGAAGGCATGCATTATAATGCATAATATGATTGTTGAGAATGAACGGAAAGTGGAGTTTGGAATTGAAAGGTCGAGGAAAGAAACAATACCGCGCTTCTTTTCGGGAAGATGATGGTTTTCATTTTGTCTATCGATGATTGAAGCAAGAAATAAGATCAGAAATGAAGTTACACATACTAATCTTCAAAAGGACTTAGTTGAACATGTTTTTAATTGGACTGGCATTGAAGAAACAGCAGATCCGGTACCAATTTATGATCCAAATTGGTCGGATCCAGATGAGGGGGAGAAGGAGGCTTAAAAATTAAAATGGAAATGAAAATGTATTTCCTATGTATTTCCTAACGTGAACTATTAAGTTCCAACGTATTTCCTATGTATTTCCTATGTATTTCCTAACGTGAACTATTAAGTTCCAACGTATTTCCTATGTATTTCCTAATGTATTTCCTAATGTATTTCCTATGTAGTTCCAACGTATTTAATCAGCTTGTATTTTAATGAACTATATTACAATGTATTTTAATTTGATTGGTAATTGTATTTCTATGAAAATAATTATATTGGATGTAACATACATAGTGCATTAATTAAAAAAACAGTTAGATAAAAATACATAGTTCATTAATTAAAAATACAATGAAATTAAAATACATAGTGCATTAATTAAAAAGACAGTGAAATTAAAATACATAGTGCATTAATTAAAATACATAGTGCTTTAATTAAAATAAAATACTAAATAATTAAAATACATAAGCTTAGTTAGAGCTAGAACCACCTCTAGCCCTTCCCCATTCAAAGACGATTTCAGCTTGTTGTTGCTCGATTATAAAAGCGGTATCGGGATGGAGGACACTTGTATCGGTCGCTAAAATCTTAGCTTCATATTGCATCTTTTGAAGCCGATTTTTTTCCAATTGAACCTGATTTTTTTCTGCTTGAACCGATTTTTTCTTCTCTTGCCATCACAGTTCTTCTTTGACCATATGCAAGTTCTCTTTCCCTAAGTTCTAAGCATTTTTTGTGTTTCATTTGCATCCTGTGCAAATGTATCCTCTAAACGTAAAGTAACCCTCCAACATACCAAATGATTTTTCTTGGTTCCTTTTGGACTTGGCTTTCTTCGATCCAAGAGGACGCTTCCATTTCTTTTGGACGCTTCTATTTCTTGAGAACCCTCCAATTCAACTCCACCAACACTTGGTGAATTAGAAGTTGAATCTTCACCATCATTTTTGCGACCTTTTCCTTTTGGGCGGCTTGACCTTGCCTCAAAAACGCGTTCTCCACTTTGGATTATCCTTGAGTATAACGTAACAATGATCAAGTGAAAAAGCCGATTTTTTCTTGTAGTTGGTACGCCATCCTTGCCTCGGACAACTAAAAAAAAATGGTGGTAATTAGACTAAAATAATCACTAGGACTAAGATAATTAAACTGCAATAATAATTAGACTAAGATAATAATTAGACTAAGACTAAAATGGAAATAATAAATACACTAAGATAATTAGACTAAGACGGAAATAATTAGACTAAGACTAAGATAATCAATAAATTCCAAATTGACAACGTTGTAATTACCGGCTTTGTATTGTTGTACCACTTGCATGTCGAGCCTCCACCGCGATTCACAATTGCAACAAATTTGTTCATCATTTTTGAAATATATTTCCACCTTCCGCTAATTGAATCGGAGACCTATCCACCCACGCGTGCTTGATTGAACTCGTTTGTTACACGATTCCAAAATCCTTTTGCATTTTGGAAAGCACCAACAATAGAGTCTTCACTAATTTTATCCAAGCAAGACATAGAGCTTGATCATCGGACATGCTAAAGTGAGCTCTCGCTTTTGCTTGAGTGCTACCACTTGGCTTGAGATGCTTGAGTTGATGCCATTTGATATTTGGTTTTTTAAGAACTGATTTTAAAGAAGAAGAAATATGATATATGATTGTTGGAAGTGTGAGTTGAAATGAAACAAATGTTGTATATATACCAAAGTTTTTATTTTGACCGCTTTTTGACCGTTTCGACTTTTTGACCGTTGGTAGCCGTTAGGACTCGGGGACGGGATGTTGGATTCCGTCATTCGGTGAGTTTTTGTAATCCAGACGGAATCCAACATCCCGTCCGAAGTTAACAAGTCAGTGATAAACTCGGTAGTTGGTTTCACCTCGTTTTGAACTGGGGAAAATTATCACCTTCATTATCACCCTGCATTGCACAGCAGTTTTGGACCCAAGTAGGTGATAATTATCACTACCCCCTCTCTATCACCTGCATTGCAAATGCTCTTATTTCAATTGTGCGGAGTGGGTAAATAAGTAATTAACAACCCAACAAACAAACCAAAACCCAAAGCATTCGTGAAGCTTTACCCACTCCGCACAATTGAAGGCTTTTTGCGGGGGAAAAAAATCATCAATCTAATTTCTATCAGATTGACATCCAAGAAGAACTCTGGCATCACCAATTCACTCATGTAAGTTATTTCTTTTATTTCTCATTCTTTTTTTTAGGTTAGAAATTTAACCAACTCTGGCTTGCCTTTTTCAAATGATCAAAACCATTTGTCTCACGGTTTTAGATAATTTAGATATATTTTGTCAAACAAGATAGTACGTGTTCTAACTTACTCGAATTTCAAGTTGTTGAAGATCTATTTGAGACCGCCATGGTTCTACATTTCAAAACTTTAGAAATGGTTTTCTGATGGGTATTTCCGTAGCTTCGACTCTACGTTAATGTCACTTAACCAAAGTTTTTTATTATACTTTATATCATAGTTGATGTTAATTGCTATTGTTTCCATACCATTGTCGGTTTATTCCAGTTGACATTGATTTTTTGTATGTGAACTTAATTGGAACACCATCTATGATCAAAGTCAAAACGTACTATACGCAAGTTTTACTCCTTTTATCGCACTTCTTTATTAAAAAAAAACTCAAATTTCTTTAAAGGGAATGGATATATGGAATTCATAGCTACATAATCATTTGGTTTGCATTCAAAATAGCAGCAAAAAGCTTCAGCAATTGATGGGTCATCTCTATATCACTTCTACCTTCTGTTTCGGTATGTACGTGTATTTTTCATTTGGGGTCTGCTGGTAATAACTCTACATCTCAATTATAGGTTCTCAGTTAAATCTCGACTATCAATATGTCATCGATACCCACCAGGTACACACTTCTTTGTGCTTCCCTCTTTTTTTCTGACTTTCAAATTTAATATATTATTATCATGTTAAATCTCTTATTGAATTCAATTTATGACTTCATCATTTGCACGTCATTTTCAATTCAATGAGTTTTTGTTGTTTTTCTTGCACACGTTAAAGCATATTGGATCAGGATATTTGGAAAGCCAATACCAAAAGGACAAGAGTTTCAAGATCAAACTTCTTACTGTTTGCTTGCAGTTTAGGAAACAATGTAACAAACTAATAGTGTGAAGTGTGAACACTCCTAAGTCCTACCATTAGATGTACACCTGTATAACTGGAAGTACGATAAATGTGATTATAGATTGCGTTATAAACATTTGAAACATTCTTAGTTACTAATTTTGGGTCTCGTTGAATTGTGTAACAGGATTTTAGGTATGTCATTCACTGGGATGTGGGTCTGGGTCAGGCATGGGAACTCTACTCATATATAAAATATAAAGAGGAATATCCATATAGGAGGATACTAACCTTCTCTGTGTTGCCTTCACATTTGTTGTTGACATTGATTTTGGATCGAACAGCCATATAGATGAGCCATATGGAAACAGTAGAAGATTGATGTTGAATAGCTTTGACATACAACTCGATGATTAATTGGTACTTGGTAGAACTTTGTTGAGGCAGACTTTTATTTATTGATCCAAAATGAATTGATAAATTTAATTAAGCTCTCTATATGTCAGAGCATTGAGCATGCAGCTACCTTAATGGCATTCATATTTCTCACAAAGGAGCAAAATTGCTTAACATGCCTGTTTTGTTGCTCTATAATATATGTTTCCTTTGCACAGGACTATGGGCATTCTTGATCTGAAACTGGAATTTGTTCTGCCATCACTTATTAATTTCATGTCGAGGCAACTATTAGGCAGCACTTGCAAGCTTTCTCGAAAGGTTTGCTTCGTTCTTATAGGTTTGAATGAATATGTTCCACCCATGAAATGGTCTCTTACATATCACTTTCTTGATATTTCAGACAGTTACCTATATGGCTAGAGGTGATGGGAAATTTGGCAAGGCATCGGGGGATCCTATATATGTTCAGATATGTGAACGTTTACATCTCGCCATAGCCCTGAGCACACTCCAGTGGGAAAAAGACCTCAAAGGGAATAATTAAGTGGAGTAATATCTCCTAGAATTTGCATAAGAAGAAACATTAATACTACCGTACCATGCGCAGAAACTATTTTTAGCTATGCCAACGTAAAATGCATCCTTCCGTTGTCAACCCCAGGCCAGGGTAAAGGATATGAGGGAAACGGATAATATGCCGATCATTCACCAAGGTATGACTCAATTATGAAAACCTTTTTATTTCTTTATATATGCCTACTTGATTGTTTCATACATATCATTGATGTGATATCATTTTTTAGATGACTGAATTTATCATCAAGGTACAAGAACTCAAGAAGTACAAATAACTTCACAAAAGAGTAATCCCATCTAAACACATGAATATATGATACTGCTTACCTATCTACTAACAAAATACTTAAAATTCTAAATGCAAGTGGTCCTAAACATGCATTGGGTCCGTTTGATTGTAATGACTCGAGAGTATATTTGTATATGTTTATTTCTGCCTTTTTTCCCCCTTTTTAAGGGTGCTATTTTAGGTTATTGTTGTTGGAGCTCTTATAGACTACAGAGTAGTTGCTTATCACCTTGAGTAAGCACACTTATGCCTTGGCACTGAGGCGGCTTGGACTAACCATTTCATCCAGATGACAAAATTTTAAAGTTCAAAAATATTCTAATAATAATACCTGAAGTTGTCGCTGTTATAGAATATGGTTACAAAACTATGGCCAAGGGATTCATCTTTTTTAATTGTGTTACATAGCATGCTTACATAACTATGTTTTTTGTTGTTGTTGTTGTTGTTGTTGTTGTTGTTGTTGCTGTTGTTGTTGTTGCTGTTGTCTTTGACGCATTTTAATGTATCGACTAGGATGCATTAAGAGGTGAATTCAATTTTGTATCTCATGTCCATGAGCCTTTGATTAGAGACACTGCCTCATTCGTGAACGAGTTTAGCACTCATTCATGTTGTGGAACTAATTGTACATTGCATTTTATTGTCTTTTGGTGTTGTGGTAATTAAGTAGCATTCATGTTGGGGAATAATTGTACATTGCGTTTGATTGTCTTTTGGTGTTATGTGGTAATTAAGTTGCATTTGGGTATAATGTGGATAACAAATAAGTTAATGTTGTACTTTGGTTGTGTATGATTTTCTCTCTACTTGCAAAGTCAAGCTCCCAAGATTGAAGAGTACACAAAAATTAGCATGTTATATGTGCAAAAGTCTCACATGCGACCATGCTAACGAAGAACTTTGAGGAATTGTGCTGGATCTGAGACTTCATATGTCAACAAACATCCAAGTGTATAATGCACATGCACAACATTTGTGAACTTTTCTTACTCAAATAGCATGTAGGCTTTATATGTGTGCGACCAATGCTGATTTTCTATGCCTAGGCAACTTCGTAATGCTCACAAGTATATGATATTTTGTTGTATTCAGCAGCTCTGATTACTAATTATTGGTTCTCTTTTCACCATTATGCAGGTAGGACCCTATTCTTCAATAGGCACCAGAAGTCTCAAGCTACATTAGTTGCTTGAGGAGTACAAAATGGAGTGTGCGGAATAGTCAGAACACCGTACTCTCACCTGACCTTGGGGATTGTTTAACTTTTTGACTAAAGGAGAAAAAACGTTGGATTTACTGGGATTTTGTTTATACTGTAATAAGATGGTTATGTCTTGGGAAGTTCACATTCTCTTTAATTGTGTTGTTATATAACTATAATAACTTCTTTAGTATCCCTTCACAAAATGCTATAGTGCTATAGATATGGTTTTTTGTCTTCAGTTTCATTGTACGTTAGTCTTAAACATGTTGCTGCAATGAAATCATAATTGGTAGTCGTTTATCTGGATAACAGTTGAGAATGAGGATCAGGGACAAACTATTTTCCAGCAAAGTTATACGGGGAGTCGACTCTTTCCTTTCCATATTATTTTTTCTTTTATTTTATTTTTTTCTTTCAAGTAAGGTTTTGGAAAAAATTATCGTTATTGCTTTGCAATATGGTTTATGGATTGATATGGCTTTTCAACTTCACCCATAATTATCTCGCATGAATGTATTCTGCCACTCTTAACAGATTTGTACTAGATTTTCAGTTGTTTGTAATCAGTGAATTGTAAACACATTGTGCATGTTAATTCAATAAATTGTGAATATGGTTATCATTTTCCACCAAATTTGATTGACACATACTAGAACAATGTGAGCACTATCACTTTTAAAATGCATAACACTATGAGATTTTTGTTGAACACTAAAACTTTAATCCCAATAAACAAACATACCCAAAATACTATATTAGTTAATGTGGTATGTTCTAATAATGGTTTTTATTTATAGTGACAATTATATATCTCATGATTAAGGCTTTTGAGATTTTTTTGGTTATATGAGTTTTTCTAATGTTTCTACATTGGGATTAGTTTAAAAAATGATAATCTTTTTAGTAGTAATCCCAGCCATAGGACGGGTAGATTAGCTAATCAACTATAGCTTAAGATTACCCATAAAAAATAGTGGTAATTACTAGTACAAGAAATTGGTCTCAAGGCCTATTTTCGAGTGAAAATCACTCTTAAAACCAACTTTTTTTTTAATCATTCTCAAGGACAATTTTTAGATGATAATAACCCTAAAAACCAATTTTCAAGTAAAAATAACTCGTAAGGACAAATAGTCCGGATTTGAAATAAATATTTTTCAATTTTACCTTTTCTGTTGTTTTGCCATGAACAAAGATGTTGATGTATGAACAATGATTGTTCATATAAAAACGGGTGAACGTACCTCATACAATATACTAATGTATGAACAATGATTGTTTATACATACTCTAATATATATGTGTTCTTACTGATCTATGGACAGTAATTGTTCATACCCCAAGAGGGAAGGAAACTTTATGAAATTAACGCATGGAAATTCCATTCTAAGAGCTCCTCAAATATTTAATTTAATATTTTAAAGCTTATGCATGGAGTAATGGATATGCATGTATATGTCTAGTACATCTTAGATATACTATACTTGTGGAGATATTTGAAATAAGAACTTGATGATAATAATCCAGGTAATACTATTGAAGTGGAATTGCAAGCTATTCTAGCACTCCATGCATCATGTGTTTTTTTTTTCAATAATCCAATGCATCACATGTTAGAATATGATTTCTGCAGGTGCCGACTAGTAAAGTCGGTAAAACCTTTGGGTGATGATACCAGAGGCCTGGGGCTCGAATCCCGCCAGCATCAAAGAGTTACTGATCTCATTTAAAACAGGCTTACCAACCAAAAAAAAAAAAAAAAAAAGAATATGATTTCTGACAAAGAGTATTCCTTGGGAAGTTCCGACGTGATTATATACAACCAAGGACTACACCACTATAGCGTGTACGTCTGCTGCTGACGTCAACGAAGTGGATCATCTGATATCAAGTTTCATGTTCATTAGAGGGCAATAGAGAGCTGCTAAAAGGTGACACATAGGCCTTTTAATTTGTCCAATCAAATTTGGCACCCCAAAATAAAAAAACCAATCCAATCACGTTTTTTGTTTTGAAGTGCTAAATGATACGGGCAGCATAGTTTCTGCCATCCGTCTATTATTTTGTAACTTAAGTTGAATTTTTTTTGAACGGACGGCATAGTTTATGTTGTCCGTCGAAATTTAACACACGGACAGTAGAAACTATGTTGTCTGTCTCCCGAACTTATTATAGCAGCTGCTAGCGAAGGTCTTAATTTTGGATGAGTTTTTTACTCCTAAATTGAAGACTCTTTTAGCAGCCCCATTAGAATGACATTTTTGTGGTTGGAGTGCTATATTTGCCTTTAACAACCCATATAGCCCCCATTGGACTTGCTCTTATGAGATCAATTACATAAAGACATTTTTGGTATCTGTACTCCTTGTACTGCATGCTTGTTTTAGTACGATACATATATTGCTTTAACCAAAACCAAATACATACAGAGTTCGTCTACCCCGAGGATATCCTCATAGGGACGAAATACGAGACCTGATCCAACGGTCCGAAAATCAAAAACAAACTCACATTTTCTCTCTTTCTTTTTGTTTTTGATTTTCGAACCGTTAGATCACACATCCAATAGTCTCGGAACCCTCATCCCTATGAGGATATTCTCGTGATAGCCCAAGCCATACATAATTACACACAAGTAATTCAGTTACCGGTGTGCAGCCTTAAGTAAATTTCCTACTGGTTAGCCTTCAACCGCTCAATAGCGTTAACAAAAAGGAGTTAAAATGGTGTGTCTTGTACACTAAAATATCAGATACTAAAAGAGACGGCATAAAAAGTTTGAGAACGTTCGCAGCAAGTTACGTATCGCTAAGTTCACCTCAACATGTTTAAGTCGAGGATTAGAGGGGGATATAGGGGAGCACACTAACCTACGCAACATTTAGCATCTTCTGGACTACATTTGTTTTATTATTTATCAAGGTTCACAGTAATACAATAGCAACATCTGGAACAAGCACTTGTTTTTTGCCCTTATTTGTACTTCTACAACAGAGCTGTCTATCTGCAGCCGGGAAAGATATCCGTTCATATAACATTATACACTAAGTTGTACCTTTCTGATAATTTCATATCTTTTGTTACTGGTTCCCATACGTGGGGCTGTCTCTGTCTCGGCCTTTCTTATAATCATCCCATCCTCTTACCCATGGCTTCCCAAGATACTCTTACCCATGGCTTCCCAGGGGCTGCACGAGTCTCAGGTGAAGCATGACTATTGAGGTTGCCCATAACTTTGTCGCGAACAGCAGAAAAGACCTATAAATTGTATAAAAAGTTAAAAACTAAACCTAAAGAAGTAATGACAAAACATTCATTTGCACTTGATATTCTAAAATATCACTACCGGATTACTGTTCACAGTCTCAGGTGGTTGCTCTTGTCCAGTGAGCCACTTCCACAGGTCAGGATCTTCCTGTTAAAGAAACAAAAAAAAATGTGAAAAATATGGATAAAACATAGGATTTTGGTGGTCGACCGGTAGACTACACAAACAAATACTACGAAAAATTATGAATATCAATAGAGCTTTCATTTTCACAATTACGATTTACTTCGACACATTGATGGTTTCTTCCTTCTATTCTCAGTCACTGGGATTGACATTTTAAACTGATATGTTTATCCCAAAAGTTCTAACCTTGAACCTAAGGACAACCAAATGATCTTGAAGGGTGCTAGACATAGTGACCCTCAAGGTTGTCATCATCTTCCCCAGCCGGGAAAAACCACCCATAAGAAAGAATCAAAAGGACAAGTGGTAGCTTCGCCCCTCCTTCGGGAAGAAGTTCCCTTCCCAATGGAAGGTCTGTTCAGCAAATGTACAAAGTGAAGCTTGAAATTCCCAGTGACGATTTAACAGAGTAATCTCAATAAATTCGATTGTTCTCAATTAATTTTAACCAAACACAAACAAACAATTATCTATGGCAATCAACCTGAAAAATAAAACGAGATGAAACACAAAACATTTTTTAACGTGATAAACCCAATCACGGGGAAACATCCACATCACTACCTATCTCATGTAGTGAGATAAAAATTCACTACATAAATCAACAGGTTACAAAATAGGAATACTCACAACGGGGATCAAGTCCATAATAACCCGAAAACCGTAATCCTTAATATTGCAACATTTCGCCTCCTATCGCCAGGAATAAGATTCACTCCTTTCGCAAGAACCACCAACAATAAACAAAGGTCTGAGAAATACTCAACTTAGTGATCTCATGTAGTCACAACAATAAAATCACTAGATTGAGAAGATGAAGAAGTCGTTTTCGAAAGTACACTTGGATAGCTCCATCAAACTCTCCTCAAAAAGCTTACCTTCGACTGTATGAGTTTCTAACTTTGTAACCCAACCCAAAACTCTCTCAATCAAATATGTTATGATACTCTTATCAAAAAGATTTAATCTCCCAGAATCTCGCATCTGTTTAGATCCCTCATAACCCAAAATCAGTTTTGATCGATATCCCGTTTGTTGCTGGCGATCAATTTTGCTTCCTTAGTTATCACGAAACTGCCCTCCGGAACTGCCCTCTGACTAATGGACCAAAAATATGGTGTAGTCACGAAATGGGCCAAACACAGTATATATATGGGCTTTTCAATCTCCCCCTTTTGGCCGATTTCGTGACAAAACTTTACAAACAATCACTAGAAATTACATCAAAAAACTTCCCGCTAATGATGTAATGCTAATTACAAAGAACTCAAGAAAACCAAGAATACAAGGTTCCGGTTCTACAAAAAAAAACAATTCTCCCCCTCACTGCAGCACCAGGCTTCTCTTTTCATTTGATTTCATCTGTAGCTGCACATGGAACAACAAAAGAAGTACTACTCCCCCTTTTTGTCACAAAGGGTCAAAAGGACAAACAAAATAAATGTGAATATTTGAACCACAAGCAAGCAGCTATAGAAATCAACTCAACAAGAATTAGCTAGGACTATACCTAAGAGACTTGAGTAGAGAATCAGGAACTCCCCCTCACAAGAGAACCATAAACAACCAACCAAGTAGCTATAGGTGATAGCTTATCGACGATAATGCATTCTCCAAATTAGTTCACGAGAGACGACCAAATTTAAAATTTTTACCACATTGGAAATGAAGTTTGAGCAAAAGAACACTCATTATATATCAAAAAAAATGGTTATCGAGTAACCCCAAACAACCACCAAGTAAGTAGCCCATGTGACAGAAGATTCTGACCTTGACAAAGAGAGCAGTCAAACATTAAGTTGCAAATATAATAATGAAGAGAGCTAAAGCTGACTCAAAACAACCATCTACTAATGACAAGCTCTTACAAAAAACAAGAAAGAATGGAGGTGTCACCTATGAAGCACCGATACATCCCTAAGGGTGAAGTATCCGTGTCCGACACGGATACGCCCCGATACGCGTCCGATACGTGTCGGATACGCGATTTGGAGTATATGTAGAAAGAGAGACAGTAAAAGTTGGGTCTCAAAGTGAGACCCATCCTCTATTTATAATAACAGAGTTACAATGTACATAGGTTGGGCCCAAGTATAGGCCCAATAGGACTAATATTACAATACTCCCCCTTAAGCTGGTGCGAAGATATCCAATAGACCCAGCTTGCCAATGGAAGAGCGAAGATCAGCAGGTCCCACTGGTTTGGTAAGAGTATCACCAATCTGTGCCTTAGTCCTAACAAAGGACGGGGAGACAATCCCAGAACGAACTTTCTCCTGCAGAAGATGCACATCAATCTCTATGTGCTTAGTCCGCTCATGTAGGACTGAATCTGACGCTAAATGGATGGCAGCTTGATTGTCACAGTGAAGTACGGATGATCCAAACTGTGCAAAACCAAGCTCTCCCAAAATAAATCGCAACCACATAATCTCACAAGTGCCTAAAGCTAGGGCACGATACTCAACTTCAGCAGATGATCTGGAGACAACAGACTGCTTCTGGCTTTTCCATGAGATAAGGTGATTCCCACGAAAAGCACATAAGCCGGTAGTGGAACGACTGTCAATAGAACCTCCATAATAAGAATCAGTGTAGCATTCTAAGGGACCCTGTGAACCAGCTGCATAGAAGAGACCTAAGCCAGGGCAAGACTTTAGGTACTTCAGAATATGCTCCACTGCATCCATATGAGATTGACGTGGAGTATGCATGAATTGACTAACTCTGCTCACAGCATAGGCAATGTCTGGTCTAGCATAGGCACGCCATAATTTTTAGGCAATAAGTAGCACGCCATAATTTTTATGGCTACCGGCATGCCATAATCTTGGGCATCGTGCCTAGTAGTGAGTGGCACTATAATGGTACCCAACGATGGTTGTTTATAAAGGTGCAGATATGGTAGCACATACAATAATGTCATCCACATATACAAGCAGATAAGTGCGGCCCCCAAAGTTATGCCGAACAAACAATGTATGGTCTGAGTGGCACCTGGTAAATCCATATTGTAGCACAACCTCGCTGAATCTAGTGAACTAGGCTCGTGGTGACTGCTTAAGCCCATATAAAGACTTACGGAGTCGACACACTTTCCCAGCATATTCCCCCTCACCACGAAAGCCTGGTGGGGGATCCATATAAATTGTCTCGCCCAGATCTCAGTGAAGGAAGGAATTCTTCACATTCAACTGATGAAGATGCCAATCATAAGAGGCAGCCAGGGAAATAAGAAGTCAAACAGATTTTAACTTGGCTACCGGAGCAAAGGTCGCACCAAAGTCACGTCCAGGTACCTGTGTAAATCCCTTAGCAACCAAACGGGTCTTATATCGTTCAACTGTACCATCTACTAAGTACTTCACTGTAAAAACCCATTTGCATCCAACAGTATGAAGTCTTGGGAGGTAAAGCAACCATTTCCCAAGTCCGATTCGCTTTCGAGGGTGTCATCTCACCTGATAGCGGCTACCCAACGTGGATCCGACAGAGCCTCGAAACCGTCATCGGTATCCGAATGGAGGAAACCGAAGTCGGATATATCCGATAGGAAGCGAGATACATACGATAAGAGACAAACCGCGCGAATAGGATGGTTAGTGGGAAAACCGTATTTGTCCGGGGATGCCCGGGTCCGGAAGGAAATCGGGGGGCTCAACAACGGGGAGAATCAACAAGAGCAATCATAGGGGAGTCAGCGGTAGGAGCAATCACGATGGGTAGATCACTAGAAGGTGAAGGAATGCTACTTGAGGTGGTACCGGGCATGAGCATGAGTAATGAAAGTGTGGACGAGTATACACTGTAATGGTTTAGTAGGAGGGACCACCGGAGGAGTATCAAAAGCGAGAACGGGATAAACGGCGGAAGACGCCTCCTGCAGGGGAAGACAAAGGTTCCGCCGCGGATGTATAAGGACCAAAATATGCACTATGCTTTCAACAAATGTGACATCCAAGGTATGATAGAGGCGGCGACTAGGTGGATGATAACAACAATACCCGCGGACATAGGGAATACCCTAGAAAGACACACACCGAATGGATTTATCATCCAATTTGGTCCGCGTAGGACTCTTATCATGAACATAGCAAACACAGCCAAACACCCAGGGAATAATGGGAAACAGAACACGGTAGGGGTATATACAACTCAAGAGGGGCCTTACCATTAAGAACTCTACTTGGGTGTCGCGGTTTCGAAAAGGTAAGCGATAAGAACCGCGATAATGCCGGTGGGGATCGAGGAACATGCATACCTTGCAGCAAACACCGAACTACATTCACAAGACTCCGATTTTTTCGTTCAGCAACACCATTTTGCTCAAGTGTATAAGGACAAGTCAGTTGTTGAAGGATGCCCTGTTGGTTAAGACGGGTGACAAATTCGTTGGAAACATACTCCTTCGCATTATCAGACCGAAGTCCGCGAACCACGATATTGAACTAAGTTTTAATGAGTTGGAGAAATTGAGTGAAAACAGGGAGAACCTCAGATTTCTTGCGAAGTAAATAGATCCAAGTACACCGAGTATGGTCATCTATTAAAGGTCACGTAGTACCTATGGCCAGAGAGGGTAGTCACAAGAGAAGGGCCCCAAACATCCGTATGAATCACATCAAAACATACAAGGAGATCTAGAAATGCGAGGAATATAAGAATTACGCACATGTTTAGACAAAGAACAAATATCACAATGAAAAAGAGTATTTTTGCATGCTTTTATTAATTCAGGAAATAAAGTACATAGATACTTGAAGTTGACATGGCCCAACCGAGCATGCCAACTTTTCAAAGACTTAGCAGAAAACAAATAACGGCCGACCACAGGTAAACAACACACTAGCATGCAAACTTCGATCTTTGGTGGTGGGGAACTGGGGACGACAAGGGGGATCTCCAAAGTAGTATAGTCCCGTGCTTTCATAGCCAAAAAAAATATGCCGCTTTCGGGTTCAAGATAACAAGAATGGGGTAAGAAAACAACGAGCGTTGATAATCTTTAGCAAGGCGACTAACGGATAACGGGCTAATTGCTAAGTGAGGAACATGTAAGATTGACTCTAAAAGAGATAGCGGGGATAATCGAACGGTACCTTTACGGGTAATAGTGGTGTATGAGCCATCCATGAAGCGCGGGCGGATGTGAAAAGGGTGTGCTATCGACAATAATCTAGACTCACCGGTCATATGATCATTTGCCCGGAATCAAGGACCCAACCGGATGGAGGCGGAGAAACATAACATGGAACGATGGAGGTGTACTCGTGGCGCCATGATCGTAAGAAGTACTAGATGTCCCCTCACGTAGAGACATAGCATGCATAAGCCGATCAATCAATCTTTGGGTAAAAGTCCCGAATCCTCGAAACTCCCCGAATGATGACTACCGAAAATATCGGCAATAGTCGCAATACGAGGCTTCTTTGCCTCCCTAAGCCCCTCGACCCCCTCTGGGGACGAAGCTCGGATGCAACTGATAGCAACTACCAATAAGGTGGCCACTGCCCTTGCAATGATCACAAAAGCGTCCACAAGTGTTCCCGGATGGAACAGTAGAACGAAAGCCAACAGAAGACCCCTGGGGTCGAGTAGTAGCAACAAATGTCATCTGATCAGTAGAAGACGGTGCATCAGAAACCACTGGAGAAGAAGTAATCCGAACACGACGCTCATGTTTCTCAATAACGGCATACGCCTCACCACGAGATGGAAGAGGTGCAGTATTGAGAACTTGAGTGCGAATGGCTTCAAAATCAGAGTGAAGACCAATAAGGAACTGATGAACTCTCTGCTTCTCCTCACGTTTATGAAGAGCGGCCATAATAGTCGGTGTCATACCCGAATATTGGATGGATAGGGAAGTGTAAAGCTCCTCCCCTTCTTCAAGTACCCAAAGTAAGCTAAAGGGAAAAAGAGCCCCGCGGTATTTTAACCCAACTCACGCGGTAGAGCTAATAAATTCGAACCTCATTGTTCGTAGTAGCATACATTTCGGAGAGAGCAGCCCACAAACCATCAATAGTCTCATAAAAGGTAAACATCTCATAGACATCAGGCTCCATAGAGTTGAACAACAAACTTAGAATCATACAATTGGTCATGGACCAACTATTGTAGGTAGGGTCTGTATTAATTGGACAAATCATCTTGTTGGGAACAAGCCAATCCATCTTCCCTTTGGCCCCTAAAAATAAGCGAACAGAACGAGCCCAAGAGTGGAAATTCCGCCCATTAAGAAGAGCGGTAGTAATTTTCTTCGAAGAAGAGAAATTATTCAACAAGGAGACATCATCCGTACCTTTAGAGTCTTTATCCGTCATAATAAGGGATATAGTGCAAAGAATAGTACCTTGATGTGAGAAAAAAGTTATAATCGCCGGAAACCTGCCGGAAAAATGTGATAAATGCCGGAAACCTACCGGAAAACAGTAGGAGGCAGCACAAGTCAGGCGCTTAGATGAAAAATTTCAATAGCGCGTCAGTCGGTATGACACACGCGTCGTCGCAGGGCCATGAAGAAGGAAGGGGGTGGCGGCTAGGGTGGTGGCTAGGGTTTGATCTCCTTACTTCTCTCTTCCTATTTTTCTGATACCATGTAGAAAGAGAGATAGTAAAAGTTGGGTCTCAAAGTGAGACCCATCCTCTATTTATAATAAAAGAGTTACAATATATATAGGTTGGGCCCAAGTATAGGCCCAATAGGACTAATATTACAATAGTATCCGATTTTATAATTAATTTTTTAATTTCCGACATGCGGGGGACAGTAATCTCACACATACAAGAAATTTTTTTGGAACTTCAACAAAAAAAAACAAGTGAAATAAAATCCAAGTTAAGAAGAGATGCAAGAGAAGAAAGATGAAGTGAATCCAAGTTATACATGTAAGTTGCTGCTTAATGTGTTTGAATTAGTCATTCTATGAAGTAGAATTGCCATTTTAATTTGAATTTGGTAAAAAATGCTCAATTATATAATATTTATGTATATATTATTCAAACGTGTTCATGACGTATCCGTGTCCTATATTTTTGAAAAATGTTGTGTCCGCGTATCCGTGTCGCGTATCGGTATCTGTGCTTCCTAGGGTGTCACGATGGATTCAATAAATGTGGCAATAAAACTTCCCTTAAGCATTTGCAAGGATTAAGTACACGTAACAGAGACTACCTTACACCGTCCCAGAGTAAGAGAGTTGAAGGATATGGAACCAAAGGAACAGGGAGAATGTCACACAAAACAGATATTAATCATGCTGAAACTTCACCATAAAGGACAGGAAATACTCACGCCAATATTTGCAACCTCCACCAACAAACCAATTAAAACAGACCAAAGGACTAGGAGCATACACTTCTCACTAAACATGCATGAAACTCTGCTTAAAAATCACTCAAAACAGCTGCCCCCAAACCTATACTCCAATGTTCTTGTCCAACACTCAACAAGCATCAACGTACCGAAAAAAAATATGCAACTTAACCACAACAAGTCTCCCCCTCAATGATATGCATAGATGATATGAGATGAAATGTGACATGCATGATGAACTAAGAGTCTCCCCCTAAACAAGTGCAGTATGCAGAAAAAAAAAGATTTTGTTACCAATGTAACTTAAAAGAAAATTGTAAACATGCTTATTTGTCAAGAGTCACAAGCACAGAGAAATATGATATGGGAGATAACTTGAGATGTTAAACCCAAAAAAAAAAACTGTTCAAAAGATTGATTTAACTAAGTAGAGGACACTGAACCAGATTCTAGGATTCATCGCAACACAGTCTTCCCCACTAAACACCTATTAGTAAAAATTCAAAAGCTCCCTTGGTGTTAGTATAAATTCTGAACTTGGTACATTGAGGGTTTAGTCCTTGACTATAGAATGTAGACTTTCATGAACATTAGGAACACTTAGTTGTCACCATAAATACTCTAATTCGTCAATGTCAAGAACCTTTTCAGGTGGTAGGATTTTCCTACTTCTTTTACCCCTTTCTGTAGTAGAACAACCATGATATCTTGTCAAACATGTAATATGACATGGAGACAGAGGCATAGCATGTCTTTCACCTCACCATATGATCTCACATTGAGTTGTAACATTGGTGTATTTTAAGTGAGTCGTTTACTACAACCTTTTCCTTTCTTTTTTTTTTTTTTTAGTAGCTCTTCTGGACTTTTTAATTAATGGATGTCTTAAGCACTCCAAAATAATCATTAGGTCTACAACAATAGTTTTAGACTTGGACCTCAATGATGATAAGCAGTGTGCATAAGTCAAGAAAGCTGTATGACTAATCACTAATCGGAGTGTACTGAGCAAGACTGTCGTATCAATGTACCTATACACTAGTCAAGTGTACAAAACTAGTCTCCTCTATCTATTGTAAGTCAGGCTTCGGAGAAACACAATAGGTAACCTCTCATATTAAACAAAATGTGCCAGTGACCTCAATCAAAACCAAAACCCTTTTATTTATTTATTTATTTTAAAAAAATTAAAACAAAAAACAAGGCCTAATGCATTTAACACAACTCATGATATGAATGCTTAATGACATGCACAAATAAAGATGCAAGAAAAATAATCAAATGCCAATAAGTATGTGTGAACTCAATAACAAACAAACAGATGCAATGACAAAAGAAAAACAGGAATCAAATCCTAACATATACAAACTAAGTGTAGCCAATATGTTAATGATATGCAATGTGAGACACATGACTATGAGGTATGAGATGCAAACCCTCACCCATTACATGGGCTGCCACTAGACTGTCTCAAGTCTAATAGCACCTTCAGTTCATCCTTTCATACCCATAACTGTGTGATCTTGGGTGTGGGTAACAAAGGTACGGAAGTTGATGAAGTGTGTAACTTCTCTTGAGTACTCTTTCTCGCAGTCCTCTCCTTATGATATTTACCATACACACGCCTAGAACTATTGGCAGTAAATGGTTTCCAAAATTCGTCATTATGAGAATAACGATTTTCACGACACATATCCCAACAATAAGATGCAAGGTGACCAGTTCTACCACAGTTGAAACCAGTGAAAAGTTTAGTATGGTTGTAACAAGCATGCTTGTTAACATGAGCAACGTGTGATATTCTCTTAGCAGGTACACAGTCAGAAACTGTAGCTTCAACACGAGTATTCAAAGTAGGAACATAAGTAGAAGCGTGATCATAATGCCAACAAAATGAAGAAACGTGACCTTTCTTTCCACACAAAGAACAAGTAAAATCCTTTTTCTTTTGTTTACACTGAGCACGAATATGACCACCTTTTCCACAATTATAACACTGAGTCATATAACTGAAATTTCTAGTATAATCAACTCTAGCCCTAGGTGGCTCAACACTCTGAGGTGTGGTGACTATAGATTTTACAAACTTCAGTCCAAGAGATGATGGGGTTAAACAAGAATTATTTTTATTATAACTTAAACCCATCTTATCACTACTACTCTTCCCAACACACAAAAGCTTATCTAGCTTCTCAGTACCATTAGTGAACGTTAGAAATCTTTTATTTGCAAGGTCCAAGTCCTTTTTTAAGGTTTCAATTTTGGACTCCAAAGACTTGTTCCTATCCACACAAACTTGGTGTTCCTCTTCTAGAATCCTATTCTTCTCCACAAGAGACGACATCTCGTCCCTCACACATTCGGCTGCATCTATGGTTTCTTCAAGAGAAGATTTCAAAGAATATTTTTCAAGATCCAAAGTTTTAATTTTTTCTGAAAAATGATTATCCTCAACAATCATATCACTAGTACTATCCATGGTCTTTACTTTCTCAAGTTTGTCAATCTGTTTTAGCAAACTTCCTTTTACATTTTCAAATTCCTCATATTGACTAAACATGGTTTGATGTGCTTTGTATAGACGATCATTTAGAGAATCAACTAATGAGCTTAACTCCTTGTTCTTTTGAAGCATTTTATCAAACACATCAACACAATCAATATCATGACCAATACTACCGTCATGTTTACTAGCATTAACAGATAATTCAGATTCAATACTAGCACTAGAAGAAACATGATCACAACTAACATCAACAATTTTCCTTTTGCTTTTAGATCTTTTAAAACCCATTTTCACAAAAAAAAAAACAAAGAGATCAAATTTAAACAAATTTTCGTGTAAAATCCACTGGGAAATGCAAAATCAAACTCTTAGCCTGATAAACCAAATCAAAGAGCAACCGCTTTGATACCAAATTGAAATTCCCAATGACGATTTAACAGAGTAATCTCGATGAATTAGATTGTTGTCAATTAATTTTAACCAATCACAAACAAACAATTATCTATGGTAATCAAACTGAAAAATAAAACGCGACAAGATACAGAGAATTTTTTAACGTGATAAACCTAATCACTAGGAAACATCCACGTCACTACCTATCTCAGGTAGTGAGATAAAAATCCACTATATAAACCAACCAATTGCAAAATAGGAATACTCACAACAGGGATCAAGTCTCGTGATAACCTGATTACCGTAATCCTCAATATTGCAACATTTCACCTCCTATCGCCAGGAATAAGATTCACTCCTTTCGCAGGAACAACCAACAATAAATAAAGGTCTAAGAAATACTCAACTTAGTGATCTCATGTAGTCACAACAATAAAATCACTAGATTGAGAAGATGATGAAGTCGTTTTCGAAAGTACATTTGGATAGTTCCATCAAACTCTCCTAAAAAAGCTTACCTTCGACTGTATGAGTTTCTAACTTTATAACCCAACCCAAAACTCTCTCAATCAAATCTGTTATGATACTCTTATCAAAAAGATTTCATCTCCAAGAATCTCGCATCTGTTTAGATCCCTCATAACCAAAATCAGTTTTGATCGATATCCCGTTTGTTGCTGGCGATCAATTTTGCTTCCTCAGTTATCACGGAACTGCCCTCTGACTAATGGACCGAAAATATGGTGTAGTCACGAAATGGGTCAAACACAGTATATATATGGGTTTTTCAGAGCTGCCCGCTGTTTGGGGGTAGCAGCTATGTTAGTAAACTAGTGATGGTTCAAATTTAGGATAGGGAAGACACTTGGTTTCCATACTATATATGCTTCACATATGTTGATGATCTGATTGATTAAAACATTAAAACATCAAAAAAATAATAATTAACAGCTAACATTTCTAAAATATCAAACTAAAGCCATCTTGGTTATTCTATATATAAGGCGGCTCTGATACTGTGAGTGGTGTGTGTGTGTGTGTGCGCGCGGGAGGAGGGGGGGAAGGGAAGAGGGGTTGGGGGAGGTTAGTTAAATTGAATCAGTGATGTCCGACTGATGATATAAATTCATCAAAGGCTCAAAACCATCAACTACATAATCTTAGCTGGAAAACTATTGTCCCCAACAATTCAAACGATTTCACAAAAATGCTACAAAAGGTGCCCAACCATAGAACAAAATGGTATTTCAGCCACTCCCTTTATAATTCTAGGAAAATTCAGTTTCAAACAGAATGGATATATATTATCAAAAATTACATGTGTCCTACATGCCTCCCAAATGAAGAAACTACTGAGCATACTTTAATATATCGTCCTCAGATTAGTACTCTGTTTTCCTTCTAATCTTGGTTCAATAATTTGCCTTGTTCTACATCGTACTGATCTCATCTCTCAAATTGATGAAACTACAGGACCTGAATTAAAAGAAGGTACTATCTAAATATGTTGTCAATGGCAGCCAAGGTGACCACGAGTGCACCAGCACCACATAGCAGTCCATAACCTAACAACTTGTGCCTCGCCCTAGCCCCAAACAACATATCCGTCTAATATTTGATGCGTAAAAGTTACTTAAGCAATGTGCCTTGTTAACATTTTTTTTGACATGAGTCATAACATTTGTTCTCTCGTCTCTGACATCTCTTCAGACGGTCATTTCATAATAAAATCACAAATCTCCAAATAATACCTCTTTGTACCAATAAATATCAGAATTAAAGAGTCTCCAATAGGGATCATATTTTGAAAGCTAGACCACCAAAAAAGCATTTATAATAGCAATTTGCGGATAGAGAAGAGAATGCTTCCATATTCCCGTATTCACATGTACAGACTACAAAGATGGTACGCTCAATTATAACGTATTCATATGGCATGTTCAATGAAGAATGCACAAGAAGCAACTTAAGGAAAGGAAAACACTAGGGAAAGAACTCTCTAAAGATAGGAACACGGAGCCATATACACAAATAATTGAAACTGCTCTCACTCTTAGGAGCCGATTCTCCTATTAACCTATGATGCACGGATACTCCTAAAATGCCATTGATAACCTTAGGCGTCAGAAAATGTGTTTGGTCAATTATTATCAGTTGTGTAGGAAAGATGGTGAGTCTGTGAATCATGTACTTCTTTGGTGTCCTTTTTCTTGGAAAATATGGTCTGTTTTTCTTTTAGAGTCTGGAATGACTTGGGTCTGCCTGGGCCGGGTATTGGATTTGTTTAAAGGTTGGAGTCATGGTCCTTTCTCTCCTTCTGGAAATCGCATGTGGAGCTTATTACCTTTTGCGATCATGTGGGGCATTTGGCTAGAGCGAAATTGTCGTCACTTTGATGGCATCTCTATTTTGCGTAAGAAGACAATTCTCTCAATAAAAGTTTTGTTATTTCGGTGGTTTAAAGTCTTCAAAGAGTTTAGAGGATGCTTCTTTGAGTCTTTTGTTGTTAGATGGGATTGTCTTATGTTTTTAGACATGGGGTAACGGTGCATGACTGGGGTTTTTTGTTTTTTTCTTCTTATGTTTTGTTTCATCGCTTGCAAATATTTATTTTTCAGTTGTTCTCTTGTAATGTAGGCCTTCTCAGCCTACTTTTCTTTTATTAATGGAATATCACTTTTTACTGAGCAAAAAAAAAAAGATGGGAACACATATACGCAAATAATTGAAAATGCTCACTCTTAGGAGCCGATTCTCCTATTAACCTATGATGCATGGATACTCCTAAAATGCTATTGCATCCGTATCGGTCGGATACGATACCGATATGGGTATTGGAATCCCTGAAATAGACCTGATCCAATAGTTTTACTCCATTGAAATATAAATTGTTCTTGAGGTTTCGAGCTGTATTGACTTTGACATGTGTTATAATAGTTTTTCACATGTTCCTGACTAACTATACTCAAAAAACTACTAACATAATTTTCAGAATATACATATATTTTAAAATATTCATAGCGTACCCATATAGGCCGTACAAATGGTGCAAGAGGGAGGTCCTATATATGATCCATTAATACAAGTACCTTGATATAGTAAATTAAACAAAAGAAATAGGATGATGCTTACCAGGTCGAGAACATGAACAAGCGCTTTGATCCCAGACTCATCCATGGAAGAAACATGCTCCTCTACCCAGTTGCCCAACACCAAATCCAGTTCCAGATACCCGCGCTGTCTGCTCCTATACAACAACCTTCATACACACACACAGAGAGAGACCCAGAACAACAAAACAAAATGTCAAATGACATGACTAGTACGTGTTTAAAAGGGAGAAATTAAAAAAAAAAAAAACACACACCCACCCACCTGTTGAGAGTTTTTCGTTTGGTTTCTTCGTTTGAAAGATCAATATCAAATGACTGACTAGTACCACCGGAGGAAAAACGAGACAACGGAATACGTGGATTAGAGATCAGAGCTCTTCTAATCATCATCATCATCATCATCATAGCCATGCTGCCCCTTTTGTATACAATGGATTAGACAAGTTTTTATTGGTGATCAAATAAGGGAGTAAGGGTGGTACCAAGAGCCCGCGATTAATAATTTTGATCCACTGACGGACTATATGGGCCTGAGTGGAAACCACTAATCATGACTCCTGTATTTGGCAACCACCTAATTCGATTGGGCAGCCTCCAGCCCAAGCCCAACAAGGAAGTTCAACCGAAATAGCTCAGTACACCCCCACCTAAACCTAAACACCTACCGGTTACCAATTGTTTTGTAACCGCTCTAACTGGTATCATCTCTCTAGCGAGTCTCACCAAAAAACCCAAAACAAAATACCAAAACAAAATTTGAGTTTGAGTTTGGGCATTCATTGTGGACATTGTTGCTAACACTCATTGTGGACATTGTGTTTGGGCGCATTGTGGAGATTGAGAGTTTGGAGTTTGGTTGAACACTCGAGATTTTGAGTTTATTGAATAGTGTCGTTGTGCATTGCAAACAAGAATAGTTTCATTGGTGCAAACAATAATTTCTCCAGTTTCGAATAACAATTTTGGTGAGTGCACAATTTTGTTTATTTTCTTTTTTATTCAACTCTAGTTTCTCAAATTTTTGTGTCTATTGTTGAATAATGAGTATATATGATTGTTATTGTTATTTTGATTACTCTCAATTTTTTGTTGTTATTTTGGTGAGTGCAAGGTTGTTTGGAAGTACCAAACTGAATTATTGTTTTTGTTTGAAAAAACCCCAAACAACCCAGTGAGGTCGTTTGAAGATGCCCCAAAACGACCTCGTTTTGTATATGGCCCAAACGACCCAATGAAGTTGTTTGAACGTCTTTGTACATTAGTTGTATGAGTTAATACAAGATTTTAAGTTATTTGAATTGTGCATGGAATGATCGTTTTGAATGATTTGAGAGTTATGTTGAGTGTTTGAAGTTAGGTTATATGGACACGCCATATTTTGAAAAAATTCCGATACGAATTATCCGATTTGATTTAGATTTGATTAAACTTATTATAGTTACTAATACTTGTTTTTTTTTTCTTTGTAACAATGGGTCTTCGATCAATGGGTCTTCGATCAAAAAAATTCAAGAATGCAGCGAAATCTACATTTAAGGGTGTGCAAAAGTTGTTTGGTGGCGGTGGTTCCTCTTCGGGTCACAATGACACGCCTGAGCCTAAGAAGAAGAGAGTTAGGGGGTCGAATATATCAGCTTCAATCCGTAGAGGCGATAGAAAAGCGGATAATGTTGATCCTACTAATGTAGGTGATGTAGAAGGAGAGAAGAAGAGAAGAAGGGGAGCGGACACCTCGGCCTTAGTGCGCAGAGGGGACCACAAAGAGGTTGTTCCGAGTAACGTATATACTGAGAGTGATAGTGAAACTGAGAGTGAGGGTGACATTGATGTTGAAGATTTAGATGTAGATAAAGATTTAGATGATGTAGATAAAGATTTAGATGTACATGCAGCAATGGATAGTGGGAAGAGTGTAGTTGAAAAAGATGGGAATGATGATGGGGATGACTCAGGTGAGGATGGAGATAATGGAGAAGAGTCTGGTGATGAGGAGGGTGATGAAGAGGATGACGACGATGAGGAGGAGGATGATTTGTAAGAATTGATGGAAGTTGAAGCACCGGTGGAAGTCGAAGCACCTCTAGTGGGAGATTATGTGAGAAAATCCAATGATGATTTGGAGTACACACGATATGTATATGGTGGTGGCCCTAATGAGTCAGAGCTTCTATATGACTATGCGGTGCATGTGGCTCGATCGTGATGTTTGGGAAAAGAATGTATTATCATAAACTTAGTATCTTGATTTTCCTTTACCTTTACAAAACCTTTTGCTTCTCCTCATTGAGTCTTTGTTGTTTCAGTCGGAGCGCGGAGTGTTGAAGTATGTTCCGCATCTATTAAAGTTAAGCCAATGGGATGTCATGAATGAGTTCAAAAACTCTCCCAGATTTGAAAGAGAGCTTAAGAGTACTGGGTTTTATGATCTCATATTTGGGTATTACAAGCATCATGATCCGTCATTGGTCTCTGCGTTTGTGGAGATCGAGGTGGCATCCAGAGACCAACACCTTCCATATGTCGTTTGGGGAGATGACTGTGGCTTTGGATGATGTCTCCCAAATCCTAGGCATCGCGATTAGAGGCAGAGCAGTTGAAGGGAAAATGGAGTTGAGCCGTGAACAATCGGAGAATCTCCTACACAGTGCTCTGGGTATCTTGATGCATGTGATTAAGACGGAGATGGATGCGAAGCAGTTCATTTCAAAGGTAAAGCTAGAATTCCTACAGATCCAGTTTGTTGGGAAGGTCCACAATAAAGATAAAGGTGGGAAGGCAACGAGGAAGGTGTCGACTTTGACGGAGGTACAATGGGCTGTAAGAGCTTATCTACTATTTTTCTTTAGATGTACCCTCTTCACCGACAAATCTGGGACTGGAGTGCTTATTTATTATTTGAGGTTGTTGCTGAAATTCAGTGAGATCAGAGACTATGCGTGGGGTGTAACAATTTTGGCCTTTTTGTATAAAGGACTTGGGACTGCCACGTGTGCAAAAGTGAAAGGTGTTTCAAGCTTCCTGACTCTTCTACAAGTAAAAATTAAGTATTTTGCAGATTCTTTTTAATGTTAATGGTAGGTAATTATATTTTTTTTATAAGAATGTTAACTGTGTGTGTATATATCTAGGTGTGGATTTATAAGTACTTCCCGTTATTCAGGCCAATCCCAAACTTAGAGTATAAGTTGTTTGAGTCGCGTGTTCTTAGACACACAGTTACCGCTCTGCACTATGAGGACACATGTCATACATTGCAATATTATCGAGCGATACTTGATGATATGACGGTGCTTAATTGATAATTGGAGTATGTGATTAATGACACATTTTATTTTGTTTAAGGTTGACTGGCATCCATACGATAATGTCAGAGCTACACGCCCAGTCGATGGTGTTGTCTTTTTTGAGAGATTGATATGCTTTTTTGACATTGTGGAGGTTTATATTATGTTGTTACAAGGGTCGTGCGTCAGTTAGGTCATGTGCAGTTTATACCCACAGCTCCTCCAAAACCAAATTGGATAACCAGGACTGTAGCCAGACGCGGGTATGACGTGAGATGGGCATTTGTTGGCCCTATATATTGGGAGTCATGGAAGAATCACGTGATCCAACCCAACAGTCGAGGACCCATCTCTTATCCATGGGAGTGTCATCCGAACTACATGGAGTGGTATTCTCACATTCGATTGGTAAATCCTGAGTGACTTCCTATCCATTTCTCCCTACAGACATTTCTCACTTGTGCACTGATTGTGAGTATTGTGATTTTCTAATTGTGTTTTGCTTACGCTCTTTTAAAATTGTAATTAATAATTGTTTTGCATTCTTATTTCGACAGAACAACATCATCGATGAAATGAGTCGCTTGCTAGAGTGAGGTCTGCAATTGGGTGGGAATAATATTCCCGAGGAAGCAATGTCCGAGTTCCAGGAGGCGTACAACTTGACTAGGTGCAAATACAATGGTGGGCGGTACAATACTCGAAGTTGATTTTTGATCGCGGCTTCCTATTTTGATGTAATTGATGTATTTTTAAATTTGATATATTTTGAAGTGGAATTTGATGTATTGGAAATGAATTTGATGTTTTGAAGTGGAATTTGATGTTTTGAAGTGAAATTGAAAGTGTATATGAATTTGATGTTTTGAAAGTGGAATTTGTTTGTGTTTGGGATATGAAAGTGTTATAAAAACAAAATGAAATTCTAAATTTTTTTTTGTCCAAATGACCCAGCCATGTCATCTACTTAAGTGCCCAAATGACCTAGCCATGTCGGTCTGGAGACTGTCCAAACGACCTCTTCAAATCGTTCCATGAAACAACCCGAGAGCTCTGTCTCAAACGACACCACCAGACCGCTTGGTTTGAAGTTCAAACGACTTCAACATATCGTTTGGGATCTCAAACGACCAGTTTAAACCGCTTGGTTTGAAGCCTAAACGACTTGACCATATCGTTTGGGGTAAAAAAATGCCTAATAACATCAAAATAAAATCAAATTACACTTGTTCCAAATTACATCAAAATAACATGCCAAACATTATTTCTAAATAACGTCAAAATAAAATCAAATTACATTTGTTCCAAATTACATCAAAATAACATGAAAACAACATTAAACAACTTAGTTGATAACATGTACTATTGGGTCTTCAATGGGCTCGTCTTCCCATATTAAATTGGGAATGTTCAATGCCATAAATTGCATTTGTCTTGTTGTGAATGCTTTATTCCAACTTTCAGCAATGTCCATTCGAGTTCTAAGTCATTGGCGCATTACTGGAGGAACTGGACAATCTTCAACAAGTTCAATATGGACAAAATGATTTCCACCAACATGTGCGCTACCCAACACTTTTTTCACTCTCTAAGGATTTGCTTGGGTTCTCAGCGGCATGATAGGAAAGTACTGATGATGTCCTAAATGTAGGAGGACAATATTAAATCTTGAAGCAAATACGTATCCAACAAAGGGCACGCTCATCCACTTATTTAAGAGTTCGTAACCTTCTTCATGTGGGATTGTTTTCTTCACAAAAATAACCTCATTTTGATTGTACAAAGTACAATAAAGGGGGAGGTGGTCAATAAGCTCTTGGTACAACTCTTTTCTCATCTGCGCCCAATCTTCTTGACTTCTTCCTATTACAATACACATAGCTCTATACCCGCAGTTGCCATCCCCAACAGGGTCATTGACTCTAACAATGTTTTTGAATAATTCTTCAGGAATATCCAACCTGTAATATTTAGGACACCTTGTATTTTCAAAGTCTACCCTATCTTTCACATTTCGTGGTGTGGTTGTTTTTGGAGAAGCCTTATTTCTTGGTGTGGTGTGGGTGTTTTTAGAGAAGCCTTCTTTCTTGGTGTGATGTGGGTGTTTTTGGAGAAGCCTTCTTTCTTGGTGTGGTGTGGGTGCTTTGGGTGGGTGTAGTGTTTTGTTTTGACGAGACCCACTCCTCATGGTCACGTTGAGAATGTTCAAAACGATATGGATCTCACTTTGAAGAGTTCTCATCTCCAGTTGGAAGCTTTCTCTTGCAGCCATCTTTCAGCCGACCTTTGGTTTTTGCTTCCTCACGAGGCGGTACTAGCCATGTACTTTCTGGTACGGTAATCTCCATAAACTTCCTAATCATAACCCTCTGCTCTTCTTCAGAAAAAATTGCAAACTTTTTCATGAACAAGTCCATCGAAAGTCTAACATCGGGACCAACACCCACTGACACATTGGGAGAAGCAGACAATGTTTTCAACGTTGAACTGACCCCCAACAAACTGTACGAGATAGGCTTTTGTCACCAAGCAAGCCACTAAACTAACGCAGGGCCCACTCATAGTCGACTGTTATTTCAGACTGAAATAGCACCTGACATACGGTAAAAGACTTCCACGTTGAACTTACCCTAACAAAATGTAGGAGAGGCCACCGATGCCTGTTTGTTTTGTAGGTGGCATCTAACATGAAAACTTTTGGAAAAGTCCGAGCCAACTTAACACCTTCTAGATGGGCCCATAACAACCCCGTTATCTCCTCGGTATTCTCGTCCTCTCTCAAATACTCAAAATAATGTTCTTTTGCTTACAACTCACGTAATCTCTGCAATTGCGTGAAACCGTTCATATCCAATTAATCTCTTCACCTCTGCCTTACAGTATAGACTTGGGATATACTAGATATGTTTTCATGATACCTATTTTTTATGGAATCCAAAATTTGTTTAGGCTTTATTCCACACTTAGTCATCTCTAACAAGTACTCGAACTCTAGAACGGTCAAACGAGTAGCAAATGCATGTCCTTCAAGGGTTTTCACCAATACATGGTTGTGAATACCATTTCTAACTTCTATTTTCTAACTATCGACAGTGTTGCGTTGGAAAACACCTTTTAACTTAAATGGACACCCCGATTTCTTGCTTCCCGACTTTTTCTTTAGCCCTCCCTTCACTTTCCTTCTTGTGTGACCGATACACACCCGAGCACTCGCAAGCCAAATTCAACCTTGCTACTCGGTTTCCCTAAGCATACTCCGACTTTTCAATTACCACAACCATATTAACTTGTTTTTCTCTAGCAGTTGCCCAACCAATTGTCTCACTACGTGTATGAAAAACCTAAACACATAAAAAAAACAACTATTATTAATACACTAATAAAATTTCATTTAGAAAATCAAAACAAATGAAATCAATGCATACTCTATCATACCTCTTCCGTAGTAAATATTTTTGTTGTATCACTTAAAATCGGTTGACAATCATCCACGTCATTCGAGTTCGCAGAGGATCGGTTCTCGGATCCCGACAAAGGATCCTACATATAGAATAAAACAAGAGTCTAAAATAATTTGTGTAATGAGGGATTTCAAATTCACAAAAAAAAATTTGAACTTCTCATTAAATTTAGTCCAAACAACCCAGTTATGTCGGCCCATAGAGTTCCCAAATGACCCAGTTATGTCGGCCAATAGGGTCCCTAAACGACCCATTTATGTCGTTCAACAGAGAATCCAAACGACTCAGTCATGTTAGCTAATAGAATCCCCAAATGACCCAGCGGTGTCGTTTGGGCTCAGGTTCTAAATGTTGTTGGTACCAAATTGTACTTGCAATCAATCAAGTGTTTTGCATTCATTCTAATCAATGCCCTCTTGTAGATTCATTCATTTAATCAATCAAGTGTTTTGTATTTATTTTAATGTGTTTGTAAATTGTAGTTGTAATTGGTTATCTCATTATTTAGGTTTGGTTGTCTTCTTCGTCGACAATTTCTCGGCATCTTATTTGCTCGACTAGTTTCATCTTCTATTTTTTCATTTTCTATTACAACTTCTTGACCTTCAACATTTTTTGTCACTTCTTCACTTTCTATTGGTTGTTCTTCGATCACCTTCAACATTTCTTCTCATTTCTCCTTCTCTAATTTGTTGTTGCACCTTAAGCATAACCTCAAATGCTTCTTCTTCATCTTCGTGTTCTATTTAGGATTTTGATTGGGTTTTGATCGAGTATGAAAATAGTAAGGAGTAATTGAGAAACTTGAGTATTTGATTGGGTTTTGATTGAGTATGAAAAGAGGAGTAAAGAGTAAATGAGAAACGTGAATATTCAATGTAAAGATGTTTGAAATTTTGATATATTTCAAATAATTGAGTAAAATATGTTTGAAATTAAAACTTTTTATGTTGGTACAAAATTTGTAAACCCTAAACCCCAAACCCCAAACTAGTTTATGATTCACAATTGAAGAAAGAAAATAGAAAATAACAACTTTAGGTATAAAACAAATTATTATTTTAGATTTGGATAATTGAGTGAAATATGTTTAAAATTAAAAAAAAAAATTATGTTGGTACGAAATTTGTAAACCTTAAACCCCAAACTAGTTTATGATTCACAATTGAAAAAAAAAAAATGAAAATAACAAGTTTAGATATAAAACAAATTATTATTTAAGATTTGGATAATTGAGTGAAATATGTTTGAAATTAAATTTTTTTATGTTGGTACGAAATTTGTAAACCCTAAACCCCAAACTAGTTTATAATTCACAATTGAAAAAAGAAAATGAAAAATAACAAGTTTAAATATAAAACAAATTATTGTTTTAGATTTTGGCATTAACTTGGTCATACAAATACTATGTCATAACAGCTAAGGAGTGCATGTAATTGTGTTGGTGCAACTAATTGTGTTGTTCGTTCATAACCCAATTTTTTAAATCGGATTTCAATTTTGATAATTCAATTGGGGTGTGTTGATCATTGATCATTGATCATTGCTAATTCAATTTTGCATATCATTGTTTAAATCAATTATTATGCAATTATGGTCGATTAATGATTTATATTATAAGAAAAGTGTTTGGTGTTTATGTATAAAAAAAGTGTAATTGGTGTTTATGTAATCAATTTTCATTGGTTAATTGGGCTAATCATAGGTTAATCAGGAATTTCATTGATTTAGAACTTCTCAATTATTTTAGTCCAAACGACCCAATTATGTCGCCCAATAGAGACCACAAACGACCCAATTATGTCGCCCAATAGAGACCCCAAATGACCCAGTGGTACCACTTGCGTCTACACACAATCGACATGATTAGACCGTTCCATGGAAAATCCCGAGAGCCAACTCTCAAACGATATGGTAGGACCGTTTGCTGAGACCGTTCCATGGAAAAACCCGAGGGCCAACTCTCAAACGACAGTGTAAGAACGCTTGAGTGTACACTACAACGACTTGGCGACCCGGGGGTTTCAACACGGCGAGCGAGACCAGTTGAATTGGTTGTTGGGCTGGGCATAATACGAAACATTTTTTTATGGCAAAGTTGTAATATATATATACTAGCCATTTTGCCCAGTCGATGGCTGGACTTGCTACATTGATAGCTAATCATTTAAAAGCCCAAAGTCTACTTGAATAAATAATATATTTATTAGAGGGCCTACTACATTAATAGATAATCATTTAAAATCCCAGAGTCCACTATAAATTACGGGTTTAACATTTTTATTATTTGTTAACTTCTATTATACAGTTTGTGATGTTAATTTGGTTTGTTCTATTCAACCAACGTCCATTTGATATAAAGCCTATAGTGCATACAATCTTTACGAAACCAAAGAACGTTTGTTAACATGAATTTGTTTTTTACACCAATTACAATCACAATCAAACCAATGTATAGTATTATGCAAATAACACTTCTATACTACATTGCCATCTCAAATGCCCAATATTTTATGTGTTGCATAATTCATAAAACTTGAGCGGTTAGATGCCACAACATGTAAAATGCATATTAAATTGCAACTCAACTAATGCTTCACATACTGAAATTGAGACTAAGCAAGCCTTAGTTTAATTTTTCATTTAGTAAGCTAGAAACACTAACACTAAAGTTTCTATATAACGCATGACATTCTAATAATACCGAAGCAAAAAATTTGCCAGTTTTTTCTTCAGTTATACAACATTTTTTGTACTAAATTTGACAGAGTTGTGCGTAACTAACCAAAAATTGCTAATAACATCAATTTCAAAGTTAAATTTTTTTCATAAATAGTCATGTGACAAAAACAATGAAACAAATAGCTAAAGTTGCACCAAACACCCAATTTCACAATCATCAAAATCAGATTGTTTGTGATCACATCTTACACTCTAGAAAATAAATAATCAACCTGAAAACTTATTTACTTAATTCAATCTAATTCAAAGTTTCAGTCTTTACTAACATAGTTTGGGACAAACTAATAGAATATTGCATAAAATAACAACTCTATACTAGATCTTTCCCAATCCAATGACAAAGCTCAAGCGTTAGCCCTTTGGATGATGCGCGGACATTTTGGTTTTGGTGATCAAAAAGTTCATGAAGCATCTTCAAAATTCTTTTCGGTGGGACAACTTTTGCTCCAAAGTCACTACACAACACACACAAAAAGCCAAGTGGCAAAAAGAAAGTATTAAGTGTCTTCCAATCAGTTCACATATTGAGAGGTACATACATAAAGTACATATTCAACAATGAAAACACAACAAACTGTGAACCTTAATGCCTGAAACATGACATCGATAGTTGGCACAACTGCTTTGGCAACTTTGTTCTTGATTGCCTTCTCCATAGCATCGTCCTAAAGTTCCAAAACCCAGAAGAATATTTAAAAATAATGTATTTTCAAAATATTGCTAACAGTAAAAAAAAGGCCAGCAGAAAATGTCTGCATTTATGACAACCAAAATTGTCAAATCCAAAGAACTAAGTTCAACTAATAAGCTAAAAAAAATTGTCACTCAATTATCTCCCTCAAAGCAGTACTCCATGGTTTTTGTGTCTGATTAATCGATAACGATAATGCGTTAAACTACGATGAGAGCCTTCTTTGCTACACCTCATGTTGTACAGAAAAGAAACTGCAGTTTTTCCCCACAACAACATAAATTTTCTTCTTAACAAAGCCTAAATCCATAAATATGCCATTCTTTATAATGAAAGGAGTGAGTAGTACGACTGCAGACAAACTTAGATAATTGTATAACTCATGTGTAGGTTACCATCTGGTATTACCTTCAATCTAGTGACATGATGAGATTGTGCTTATTGATGGAGTTAGTGCGGCACAACTACCCTTCCCGATCTTGAAGTGGAAGAATTTCAACTGAACCTTTTGTTTGTACTTTGTACTTCAACTGGCCATACCTACAGACTCTATACCTGGACTTCCAAGTCCTTTGACAATCTCCTTTTCAAAGGTTTGTTTAATAGCTTCATTTTTATGTCCGCCCTGAAACAAAATTTATTTAAAAATATAAGAGGCTTTAAAAAAGTTTGAAGCTTGCATTTCAACCATTATCTCACTCATTCTTAAAAAAAACTACAAAATGCTACTTCCACTTAAAGAAAACAAAACCCAACCTCAGTTAAGTAGTTGTAAGCAAAACTTATAATTACCAATGGGAAAATCCTAACACAACTTATTCCGAATTTATTGTTATAGAGTCTCTAGTTGCTAATGTTTTAATAGTGCAAAAACGGTCAAATCAAGTGTGAAATAATGAAATGATAATAGCAATCAAAAAATAAAAACCATACTAAATTATCCAAGATATGATCAAAATATAACCTAATAATTACATAATTTCAGGTATAAAGTATAAACACATGCATGCACATAACCATACTCTCAACATTCTGATCAAACAACTCCCCACCTTTGCACTATTCCATCACAATATAAACTGCAATATGGTGTAATGTCCTTCAAGGTCTCAAACTTTTGGGTGCGTCTCTTGATTTTTAGTTCTCTACACACAATCAATATTCTCAACTTGGTTATCCTGATTTGCAAGCATAGACCTCTCCTCTGAAGATGAAAAGCAACTAACTTCATTAACCATATCACTTACCAAAAAATAATTTATGAGCAAGTACTATCCTGCATGTGCCAATATTAATAAAAGAGCAATAGCTCATGCCAATACTCATCTCTGCCACTAACTTTGCAAAGTATATATTACCTTTGCAACAACTTTGCATTGTTCCATGAGTGGTAATTGAAAACTACATCATTAGCAAATTAATAAAATGGTGCACATGATTTTAAATGTATGATATTGTCGTGGACAATGGCAGCTGATTTATCTCTACATGTTCTCGAATTGCTTGAGAAGACATCATTATGCCTCAAACTCTAATGGACGTCTAATGGTGAGAACCCAATACCTCAAAATATAATGTTTAGAACACAATGCAATGGCAATGGGTTGAACACAACACCTAAGTTTATTGTGTTTTGGAGGGAATTTTTAATGAACTTAAGTTTAATCAATCGCTAGAATTTTAGTCGTCTATTTTCATAGTTTCGTCTAAATCGACCGTTTCATCTAACTTAGTGCTTTATCGAACCAAAAGGAAATAATCAATAAAAATTTGATCGAGAAGATAAAACTGCCTACACAAAACTAATAATTATAACAAAAAATATGATAGATCAGTAGAGAATACAAAATTTTTATTTATTAAAGTACTTGAAAATAATAATATACGACACCAACCGTAAAACCATACAAAAAAATAGGTGCATGAAGCAAGATCATATCACCTTCAAGGTTATCAGATGGTTAATCTGAAGCATCCAATAAAAAAAAAACTCATCACAATTCTAACCTTTTAGCTTGTTTAGGATCAAGTGTCCATAACTCAGTATCAAGAACACCTAACCGAACTCGACCCATCAACTGAATCGCAATACTCATGCCAAAGCTTTACCATAACCTTTCATTGGCTTCACTACTACACCCAACTTCTTTATATTCATCCAAAAAAAATAACCACCCATTCTTGATGTGCTTGAAAAAATTCATCTTAATTTATTGATATGCAAATTTTTGCAAAAAATTAATCTTTGTTTGACTGTTTACATTGCGTATTTAAATTGTTTGATAAAGAGCTTCTTATATCTATTTCTTATCAAACAATTTAAATGCAATGTATAATAACAATTCCGAACTGTAAATTTTCATTTGTGCCTCTCCCTTTTATTTTTCACAACTTCAAGGTAATGATTTAAAATAATAACCCCAGAAGCAGATTCCAACTCTTAAAATTGCACATAAATAAAAATCTAAGAATCTTCTAAGCAATCAAGAACAATATGTTATAACAGTACCTTGAAAGAAGAAGACATTTTATGGAGTCGTGAGGAAGATTCACTACTAAAAGAACAGGGAAACAAAAATGACGTAGATCAAATAAGATGTGGTCGTGGAGACATACTGGTGGTACTTGAATTCAAGAAATCGAAGTTAATGTTGCGTTAGAAGTCTGAAGTTGACGTTGTAGAAGCCTTACACATCAAGAGCAATATGTTTATACAAATGCCACTGGTATTCCCATAGGTAAAGACCAACTCCTATTCAAATAGGCATATAAATATTAGGTGTTGGGGGATATGAGCTAGTTTGTCCATCACATTTGGAAGTCAATGACAAAGAAAGATTATAGATAATATTTCTCACATTCTTGCCAAAGGCATGCATCGACACGTTGAGTAAATGTTAAGAAGGCGTGCACAACTAATATTTCTTAATATTCAAGTAAGACCAATCCTGATGGTTGGGTAGTTCTTGTTTGTAGTTCCATTAATGCTGCAAACTAATTTAATTTCTATTAACTATATATGAAAAGAAATGTAAAGTCATTGTCAGCATGGGGGAAGCCCACAAAGTCACATTCGCTTAGCTACAGAAATACTACGATCTCCTCATTGAAATAGATAAGTTCAAGCTCCTCCTGAGCATCCCTCACTATATGGTACGTATCTTTATTAAAAGTGCTAGGTCCCCTTTCCCTGCTTATCTCTATCTCTCCTTAGCTCTTTGATAGCATCCAGACTGCCTTATTCCAGTCAACTACGATAAAGGATAAAAAAAAAGTAGTAATGCTTTTACACATCGAGATTGGCTTTTCACTTTTCAGTTCCCTAGGGCTACTCATCTTCCTATTTAGAGGACTAAGAGTCTCCGTCTTATAAGTGAAAAAGCCATTTTAATAATAATAATAAAAAAAATACTGGGTTTTTGACAATCAGTTGCACATCAGGGTCTTTAGGCAAACAACCACCATTTCCTTCCACCCCGAGAAATTTGACACCTGGTGATTTCCGCTCGTAGCGTAGGTTGGAAACTGTCACTTTTTCTTCAAACCTAGGAAAAAATGAAAAGTTGAACTCCTTATCCAAGTCAAGGTCAGCCAACAACAGTCATTCCCGAACCCGCTGAGGTAGCAGCAAACCCTTCTTCCATTCTTTCCCAATCGCTTTTGGGACTAATTAATCCTATAAATGACTAACAGTCTAACATTATTATGTACGTACTAACAGAACCAACACTCCCATAGTCCTATGTAGATAAAGCAATAAGAGATCAATATAAATATTTACAAACCTATAATAACACAAACCAAACTATTTTTAAGTTGATAACACAGGGACCATATACCGATATAAAAATTCTAACAACCACACTAACTAATGCACAATGGCCTTACATTCCAATTCTTCTACTTGGTAGCTCGAGAAACTACCCATTCAAAAACGAAAACTTATCACGAATCACGACTCATAAAACTAAGAGTATGTGCCCTTTTATGCTTTCATTACTATTCTCCCTCATCTATGACAGACGTACCATAGATTAAGTGATCATAATAAGTCACAACATATAAAGTGGACATCAAACGAAAATTTTAACAATAGAAAGAGAGAGAATAGTAATGGGTTTTGTTGTTGACGTACCTGATCGAATCCACGTTGTCGAGTAGGAACACCGTTGCCACCTAAATTACCATTACATGGTAAAACACCTCAATGAAGACCTGTTGGGACTCTAAGATAATCTGAAATCTGAAAAATAATAATAATAATAATAATAATAATAAATAATAATAATAATAGCGTAACATGTGGATTAAGGTGAGGGAAGAGAAAAAGATTATAACTTTGGGTTTCATTAAGAAGTTATTCTTTTGTTTTCTGTCTAAATTAATGAACTTAATGAATATGCATGATTAAGAACATCAAAGAAAAAAAAAAAAAAAAAAAAAAAAAATTGTTATCACGACAATGTATATACTTTACCTTTCTATTCTCTAATGAGTAGATTATTTTGGTATGTAGGAGCATAGATATGACATCAAACAATTCACTCTTCTTCAAGCTTTATAATAGATACTTCCAAATATCAATTAAAAACCAAAACAGCCACAAATAATCATGCATAACAGCCACAAATAATCATTTTATACTTCCAAATATGACATAAAGATGCATGTATTCTTTCGACTTCTACCTGAACCAAAGGAATAAAAAAAATTTGACTTAATTTCAAGTTACCGTTTAATGATTGCACTTAATCTCAGATTCCATAAGCTTACTAAGATACACCTATGAATACATATATTTGCACTATGCTATTATGTAATGGTACACCATGTAGTATACTGAGTTCTGTTGATTGCCTATTCTTGTATCAGTCATCTTATGAAAGTAGATGACATTTGCTAATTTGAATTAAAAAATCCCTTGAGACTTATGTTTTCCTTCTTGGATACCTGATGGCCTAGTGATTGAAATGCTTTGTTATACTCTTGACTACTGAAGCATGCCCAAGAGTTGCTACATGTTTTAAAAGCATTCATCATAAATATCTTATCTAGATTTACTTCATACTCCTTAATTGCAAAATTGTACATCCATTATACACTATCTTCATGATCAACTCCAACAGGCTTCAATATAAATCTCAACTTCCCCACTTCTGTCAAGTCGTTCGCTATTTTGAAATTAGTTTCATCAAACATCAGTAAGGTTACAGTTTCATAAACCCAAATGGACACAATTTCATATCTCTAAGTAGTCCATCACTGTGCCCCATATGTTATTTTGACACTGCTAAGATTAAGTCTCGTGTCCATAAACAAAACTTCTGAAAAAACCTTACAGTGAATACTGTCCCATAAACAGTCCATCAGTTATATGAGATGTCAATACCTTAAAGCGAATTGAATACTATCTAGTCGGCATCTACATAACCAAACTCGTCCCAGTTTAGTGGATATTCTAAAGCAACTTCAAGGAGTCGATGATGAATGTCATTTGAATCATCAGTTGAGTGTGGTGCCTGTTACGATCATTTGGCCATGGCCCCTGTACTAACCTCTAGTTATTATATATATATATATATATATATTCTATTTTCCTATTTTTGCAGCTCAAGAGAAAAAGACATAAAAAGCAAAATACTACTTGATACTTCATATCTAATGAACTACATGAGGCTCGAAACATCTCTGTATAACTGCATGAGAAATCAATGAAGACATACATCCCTGTATGAATATAGTAATATAGCTTATATAGTCATTACGAAAAACAAACATGCTGATTGTAAAGCATTACAAAAATCATTTAATGACCATAGGCAAATGAAAAATGATTTTCTACAAACATGCTGGTTGTATAATATATATTTGGCGTCATTTTCTACTTTCCATTACTTACAGCTAACTCTCTTTTACCTTCACAGCAAAGCCTAAATGAATAGATTGACGTCATGATTTCTTGCTCTATAGAGCTATACCAACACACAAAACTAAAAGATAAAAAAAATTTGACAATAAGAACGCAATCAGAAAGTGGGCAGTCACTAAGTCATGCTTTCTTGCTCTATAGCACACAGAAAACTAAAGAATTGAAGAACCCAATTCATTGCCAAAAATACTATGTATGATGAAAACACAACTTGTAGTTAACACATATAAAGGCAGTGAAATAGATTACCTTAGACTTTAAAATTCATAAGTGACAATAGCATCTATAAATCCAATCAGTGGTAGGATTTCACAATGGTTCATAGTCATGAAACCTTCCGCATGACGACCTTCCAGTTTCTTTGTTACAACATTTTTAATCACCAACTCAATAACAGACCTGTTAGAGGTGACATTAAGGGATTAAATTTAGAAGACCATCATTGAATAGTTGACTTACTTGTTAAAGAATGAAAGTCACAAACTTACCTGTTATACTAACATTGTACAAAATAGAAAATAGAAAATGTAAAATCTCGACAGAAGCTTCGCAATGATTTGTCTGTTATTGGATTCACACTATTCAAAACTAAAAAATAAAAAATAAAACCCAATCAAAACTTTTTGGAAACAAATATTTAACGTGCTTGTTACATTTCTACAATACTAAGACTGACTGAATCTACCACTCTCAACGGTATCAAACACCAAGCTAGTTCCATGCCAAACTTGAGAATTATTGGTTTTTCAAAATCATCAAATACCTGATAAAAATGGAAATACTAATCATCGAACAAAAAAAAGACATTTGTCCATTAACACAAATACCATAAATAGTTATTAATTGACTTAAATCCTGCTAGTTCGAAATTCCTACCCAATATCATTTGAATCTTGTTTCAAACTACTAAGTAGTGTACCACTACTCATTTACTCTCATCAGTCATTACACACGCATGCAAAACATATCAGAACCAAAGGGCGCTAAATCAGAAGTTGAAGCTCCCCAAAACTCCAAATCAAGACATATACAATACCATTTCAACGAAACAAAATAGAGTAACACTGAAAATCGATAAATTTCAAACAGAGAGAGAAATCAAGTTACTGAACTGACCTCAAACAGAGATCTTAACTTGCTATAATTCTAATCGACAGAATCCCTCCAAGAAAATTTATAATGAGAAAAAGAAAAAAAGGAAGAGAAAATTTTATCGTTGCTAAGGAGTGAGAATAGAGGAAATGAAAGCAACAAATAAAAATGGGAAATTGGAGGGGTTCAGAAGTTCTCCAATTGTTCTATTTTCAATTCCAATACAAACATCCTCATTATAACAAAATTAAAAACGAAAATCAAAATCTCACCAACAAATCCAGCAACTTCCTCCGCAAAATTACCCAAATAAACATTGCTTGCCTTCATAATATACCAAAAATTTAATCCCTGCCACAATTATGGATTAAAGTATACATATGTCAGATGGAATAGATTCAAGGAAATTGAAAATTAATGATTTAGGATTTGGGTTTTGGGAAGAGGTTTTAGACAGATGATGGGTTTTCGGATGATTGGTCTCCAAAACCCCGAGTAGATTCTAAGGTTTTCCACTTTCAAAGTTGTCATTTTTTGTTTTTCCCCTTTTAATAAACATGTACAAAATAGAAGCTGCTGGAAGTATTAACGAAGCCATTTTTTTTTTGGGTTGGGACAAAAATCAGAGCTTCTATTTTGTTGTTGAGAGATGGGAGAGAATGAATTGAGAAAGAAAGAGAGAGGTTAGGAGGGCAAACAACGGTTTTTCTTTTTGACTTTCTGCTTTTAGGTTTATTTTTCTTTCCGTACGAACAATTGAAAAGATCGTGGATTTGCCTTTTTTTTTTTTTTCTGCCCAAGCTAACGTGTCCACCTCAGAGAAAAAAAGGGGAATGATGTGTTTCACTTGGAGCATTCTCCACTCTAATGAGTATTAATGGTCTTTGATATATATTTTTTTTTGATGAATGCCCCTTTAAACCACCTTAATCTTTCCAGGTGCCCTCCCTCATACACGTACACCTGTCTTTATCCCGCTTTTCTCCCAAAAATATTTCCCAATCATGGCTTATCCAACCGTCTCCATATCACTTCTCTGCTTCTTCTTGTTACTCTCCTCTCTATCATTAACCTTTATTACTAGTGATGCTACAGACCCAGCTCCAACTCCAGCTCCATGGCCCCTACAATTCCACTCCATACTCTTGATGAAAAACGCCGACAAATCACTCCAACTCATTCACCTCTGGTACGATTGGCCCAATGGTCGTAACTTCAATATTATCCAAGACCAACTTGATAGTAAGGTTCTATATGACCTGGAATGGAATAATGGCACTTCCTTTTTCTACACTTTGGACGACTCCAAGGAATGCAGGTCTGCCCAACTAGAGGTAGGCATCCTTCGTCCCAACTGGCTCGACGGTGCAAACTATCTTGGACAGAAATATGTTAATGGCTTCCTCTGCAATGTCTGGGAGAAGGTTGACTTCATTTGGTATTACGAAGACGTTGTTACTAAGAGGCCTGTTCACTGGCTCTTCTATACAGGTATTTTATAATATTCTATATAAAGTTGCATGTAATGAATTTGTCCAAGTTTATTACACCTGATCCTACATTTTAATCTCTGCAGGGAGAGCTGCAGATGTGATGACATTTGAGGTGGGAGCGGTGCTTGAAGATGAAAAGTGGCAAGCCCCTGTGTACTGTTTTGAGAAGAAAGACGGATTTCAGAGGAATACACTGAAAAGAGTTTTGGGAGGTTCTTTCTTAAAGAATTCAATGTAATTCATTATCACTGAAAGTCTAAAAGGATGTTTCCGAGGTTCATTCCTTTCTTAAAGAGTTTAATGTAACTTCATCCCTGTTTGGACTGATGATGAGAAATAAACTAGGGTTTACTTGATCAATTCGTTCTCAGTGACAATGTTGCTTACTTGCATTGCTTTCTGTTTGAAAGAAAATAAAACAGTCAATTTTAACATCTTTTATTTCGGCTTTCTAGCAATACGTTCAATAACATTTGTAGTGCATGTAACACCAATACAAATCATTTCTGCCACAAGGCCTCGTTACAAGGTTATACACACGCGATAGCTTCTTGATGCTTCAGAGACTAAAAATTCATTCCAAAAATTATATAACTCTGCATGATGGAAAGCCTATTATCTCTCTGCTTGACGAGCTGGAAGATGCAGCGTACGACCTGTAGATACCCTTAACAGTTAAATTACTCCAAAATGCTCGAGTACAGACATAGAAAACAAGTTTGATACCTTTTAGGATGGCATCAAGTACTCATAGTACCCTGTGCTGCCTTCAGCACTAGTTCATCAGTGGTGGTGCCAATGGTCTCATTAGCACGCTTCAAACTCTGGCAGTAGTATCTCCCAATAGAATCCTAAGTGAAAGATTAGTGAATCAGAAAAATGGAAATCAAGCAGCCAAATGTTCAACTAACACTCTTAACAGACAAACTAGAATTATATGGATATAAAATTTGAAAATACGTAAAGTTTCGTTTGAAAACTATTACAAGCCAAGTAAAAAGACTACAGTCAGCCACCCCAGAAGTTATGAAGCTGCCTTTTCTCACTTAACAGGTTTTCTTTTGACTATGTTTTGAGTATACATGCTGAAATGCATCTATCTTTCACTTGATAATGTCTACTCTTCTATGTACAACTATCAGAGTCTTCTTTTCTGTTTTGCCTTGTGCTAAATATATCTCAGATTGGCTGAATTTTCTTCCCCCAATTGTGTCCGCTACCATAGTTTCATAATTAAAGTTTGCCAAAAGCTGCCTAACCAACCAAAATCCTTGTTATCTCTGATCTACTTCTGGCTCTATCTTTCTTTTGATCAATAAACATGGTAATCTTATGAAGCTGAACTTGCCAACTTCTTTTATTTGGGGTAATTGGCTGTCTATGCTGTACATGGCCAACTCATCTCAATTTGAGGTCACCTATTGCCTATTGGGACAAGAACAGTGCATTTGATTCATACAACTACTGTGCTAAATTAAGACAAATAATACTGCGTGTTTTATTGTAACACTGTAAGAAAGTCAAGTACATTTTGAAAATCAACTGAATGAAGTACATATGACAAGAAAAGGTAGGAGAGAGATGGATTTAAATTATTTAGTATTCCTAATATGTGATGTAAATTAGATGCTATTATTAACTGAATTAACTAGATCATAATTCTACCTTGTTGTGCTGTATTATATATATGGGTGATTTTCAACTTACAGCCTCATGATTGCAACTTAGTAAACATCATAACGTTATCAGTGTGAAAAATTAATACTTAATAGTCATAGAAGCATTGTTTGTGTAATATTCATGACTTTTTTTAATAAAATATTGTGTAAATCATTCATGAATCATGACTTAATAACTCATTATCAGTCTGTTCACTCCGTTGTAAACATTCAGTCCCTGCTGTTAAATATTTGGTTCAATGGTTTCCACATATAATAAGGTAACAATGTCAACCAGTCTTTAAAGTAGATGCATATAGCGAAATGGCTGCTGCTCCAATTCCTTTTCCTCTTTTTAGTTACTTTTTTATGTGTAAGAGATGTTGGGATCCAACATATTATCTTTCCATTTTCTAAGCTAAGTATAACAATATCAACTGACAATTTCAGAAAATTTAGGTAAAAGTGATAGAAAATAATATATATGAAAAGCTTACCCGAGCAACAACACCCATCTTCTCTAACTTTTGGACTGCATCATCCACATCAAAGTCACAGTTTCCACCAAATTCTTCAGTGATTAGTTCTTCACACTGAAGGTCAAGATCCTAATACATTATGATAAAGTACTGCAAGTTAGTAAGTTTCCATAAATGCATGTATGATTATTTCCAAATATACTAAAAAACCAACAGCACAAAATAAGAATGAGAATGAGAGTCTCATACATTTTTAGTAGCTTTACCCTGTTCCATCAAAATAAAGAACGATATGATCACCTCTTTGACCTGCACATCATTCGGAGTAATCATTAGTAATGACCATGTTTATTTCAAGGCTGAGGTGAGCTTTTACTAATTCCAGGGAACTCTAGATCAACTAGATGAATAGAAGAACTCTATCAGATCAAAAATGATTTTGCTCGTGGGATTGAATCCCCTCATAGTTGCAGTGCACTACAACATCCACTTAGGCAGAAGCTGAACCTTCGTTTTAATATTTGATTATAAGATAAGCATAAATTAAGTCATCATATTAGTCACTTGTCAAGTTTACATTTAAATCTCAGGGTATTTTGCTTCAAGAGTCCTCTTGGAGCTGTTATTGTATGGAGAATAGTACCAAGTTTCCATCTTAGAAAGCGAACTAATTGGAATTATACTTGTTACCTACTTCCTGTTGAATCACATCATCACACAGATGAAGAAGAGTGCCTCTCCCGCTATCCAATTGTTTATCATACATGGATTGTGTGATTAAGTTCTGATATGTGGCCATATTTGCCTGGAACCTGCAGCAGTAGATGGAACCGTCCGAGTTTGAGTAATCAATCACAAGCTAAATAGATGACCATTAGGAAATTTCTGACAAATATAGTGAACCATTTGGTCAGCCTCCAAAATTCCATTTTCATTTTTGTATACTATACAAGAAAAGATTATTATGTAAATAAGTACCCTGATTTGACTTCATTATTATTATCTTCTTCTTTTCTAAAGCTATAACGTTACTGAAAGGGCATTCATTTAACTTGTAAGGACACTTTGGGCCACAACTTCAACATGGGTAATATGAGCATTGGTTGACAAACTACCCAAGTGCCCATAAATGTATACCAAACAATCACAAGTAAAAAGTACTTACGTTAAGTAGATCTTAGCACAATAACCAATCAGTCCAGAGAAGATGGCAATGATGACCCAAAAATCAGCTTTAGGCATTTCAAGTGAACCAGCAAGAGCAACCTGAAAGAGGAAGTGTTGGGTGAACCATCAATTGGTCAAAATCCCAAAGAAAAGAAAATTTTCAGCTTCAGAAACTAACCAGCCCAAGTACAGCAGAAACAAGGAATTTGACCCAGTCCATCGGAGTTAAACTTGGATTTTTCTTCTCTGGCTATGAAAAGAATTCGACATGTGTTTGTAAGTTGGTAACCAAGAGCAGCTGTTTAAATGAGAAGAGAAGTTGTTATTAATTATAGATGAGACTCACTAGTACTATTTCCATATCAGCCATAGGGATGTTTTTAAAATGTTTTACATAGACCCCCCGTTCTGTCTTGGCTTTTGTACCTGCGCGCCTGTACATTACCAATCATGTCAGATATAACCATAAGGACTCGGATGTCAGATGAAGGGCACAAAATCTTTCAACAAATACATGGTTAAATTGGCCCGTAAGATTAGAGCCATCAAACAACAAAACACTCTATCTTTTTTCTTCTTTTTTCATTTTAATCAATAATCCGACAAACGTGTATCTGAGGCAGTCATTTTCCCAGAGAAACAATCAGATACTAATGATCATCTGGTTTAAATTTAACCCTACATATGCCCAACACTTGCAGAACTTTTGGCCTATTCCAAACTCCCAGTACCCAGGGAGGGAACACTCGCTTTTTTGTAATAGGAAATAAAATAACCTGTCAGAAAACACACATTCAATTAAATTCTTTTACATCACTCAAGATCTCATAAGTCGAAATTTTCAATCAAAAACTAGAGAAGGGATACGTATTTGCTTTCAACGTAACTGCACTTTTAAACATTATTGCACGAAAACAATAAAAATTATATATATGTGAAAAAATAGGGAAAAGAAAAGAAAAAGAAGTTGCCAATAATGGAAAGGAACAGTACCTGTATACAACAATCATCCTATCAAAGGTTGGTTCCTGTATTGTGATTTTGCTAAGCAGATTGCGCATGCTGCAGAGAAACAGAAACTGAATTTTACAGAACATCCATTTCATTTCTAGGCACCTAGCTTTTTCACATAACAGTAACTTTTCTTCATATAATATGCAGTTATGCACAGTGCATTTCAGTTTGTGTTCATAATGTGAATCTAGTATGTAGAGGCGAAACAAGATGGAATCTAGAGAAACTTTTCAATGAAAGCAATTCCAGTATGAAGATCACAGTCAACCAAAGATCAGGTCATCTAATATTTTAGTCTATGTAAACAATATATTACTTAAGACATTAGTAAGCAAATTAACAGCACCTATTTGATCCTAACAACTAAAATTTGCATTGGAAATGTAAGAAACTATAGAGAGATCTGAGTTCAAACACATATAAAACATAGACGTGTATAATATAACAGATGCAATGGTACACATTATACTTTTATTTCTGATATATTTATGGTACATCTAACCTAATCGAAAGAAAGTTGTGGGAGAATATATTCTAAAACATAAGAGAAACTCCACACTCCACACTCCACACTCCACACTCCCAATCAACAGTTAACAGAGCTCACAAACAGGGTACACCTCAGCTCCCCTCATATCATTGACCGAGATAATGGATAGACTGAGCTTTGCCCTCAAAGTATCTCCTATTCCTCTCCAGCCATAGGCCCATATAACAGCAAATGGCATGACCTTCTCAAAGAGTTAAGAGGATGAACGTTTGTATGATTAATTGTCCTCATATACTTATTTACCTATTTAATTTAGCAAGGAATTAACGGATGATTTTTTTGCACGATTCATACATACGTGAAAAGCATTGTTTGGTATAGTCATTGGGAAGGATATACTGCACATTCATCATGAAAAACTAATGTCATATGAATTGTCACACCAACTCTGGTGTTCATTTTGATATTTGAAGTGGTGAAATAGGACTCGTTTATTTGAGTAGACACAGTCGGCGGTGGCGCAGTGGCGGTAGCACGTTTCTGTTTCACTTGAGGGCTTAGGTATCAGTTTCTCCTAGATTTTTATACTTTCACGGTTGACTCGGATAAATAATGCAAGAAATGCATGTACTCAACAGTCAACACCACTACAGAGTGTCCGACACACTGACCGTGATAAACCTAATACACAGATTCTCTTGCAGGTTATTCCCATGCATCAAACATAAAGTAATAGAACTTGGCCAGTGGGTCACCTGCCAAGACCCTGGTGGTGGTTCCAAGATATCTAAGCTTTGAGCACGTACATGGGAAGGGAAAGGCAAGACAGGAATTTAGAAAAATCTTTTTTATTTTTATTTTTTTTCATTAAACTCAGGATACCATAGAGTGTCTGACATGCGAAATTCCTAAAAGATGGAGTTTTGCCACATCATGCATCATCCATTTGAGTATATGACAGTAAGTACTTTTGGGGTGACATATACATGCCCTAATGTGAAATCAGTAGTCTTTGAAATCACAGAAAATCTATATCAAGTTATCAACACCTCGCAGACAACTTAGAAATCAGCCACTGCGGCCCAAATGAATACCTGAGTTCCATATTTTCAAGTCGAATCCGTTCCACAAAGAGATCTGCCTCCCCTCCTTCGGTTTTTATTTCATCAGTTTTCTTTGGATCATTTTGCAGCCTTTGACTTGACTTTCTGGAAAAAATGTAATGCAGCCTGGAAGCACAATATCGAACAAAAGGAGAAATAAACTGTTTGATTTAAGGAAACCAAAAGTCGCAATGAATGTGAAAATAATTGGTGTTTCCATGTACAAAACAAACAACTTACCTTGTTATTCTAAGAAGCCACGCCCATAAACGAGAGATTATCACATCCACTTTCTCCATGAAAAAGTAATCGGTTGTGCGATCAATCCCAATGCCCCGGCGGAAGATTATGTACTTTAAATACACCAAAAATCCATGTTAGTGTAATGTTTTGATAAGTTAGTAGATAGAAAGAAGATGCACCTAGTATTCAAACTGACACCGCTCACTATACTAATTGAATACCGTTGCTCCTACTGCTGCTGTTGTGACTAACACTACTGCTATTATTGTTGCCACTACCGCTTCTTTTGAAGCTGCTACTGATGATACAACTGCTACTGATTACTATTACTACTTTAATTGTTGAGCCACAGCACTGATTTTGGAGTGTAGCACCTAATGGTTAGTTGGTTAGTCACAAGTGATATTAACAAGTTTTTAATCTCCTTCATATTAAACAGCTTTAAAACCATCGACATTCGTGTCCAACTCTGTTTCATAAACATTTTTTTCCATAAACAAGCACCGCCAAAGTGTAGAAAAGTTTCTATAGACAAAAATACAGTAAGCCGGGATATTAAAGATGGGTCTGAAACAGGTGAAGGGTAATAAAGGATGCATAATCAACAAAGGAGTATGATCTGCTTGGCCAATTTACAATGCATTATGCTCTTCCCACCATCTGATGGTCCCCACTATGTATTATCTCACCACAACAAACTTACAAATAGGTAATTAAATGACTCATAACTCAATTGACTCACTATCCATATTGTTAAGTTCCTGAGAATCCAAGAAATAAATGAGAGTATCATGCTACAAGACTGTATATTTAATTGTCAGTAATACCTTATCAGAAAACTCAGGAAGGTTTTCATGAGGATGCTCCAAAAAATACTTTTTCAACAGCTTCTTATCCAGCTAAAACAAAGCAAATGAAGGCCCGTGATATTGGATGTAGGGAACTGTAAAGATTCCTCTAATTCTTATAGGAAAATGGAATCACAATAATGGAGTAATATGAATATGTTCTATCATTTTAATTTCACCTTAGATTCATCTACGGTGATGGGAAGATTTAGTAGATACTGCCCTGAGTGTGCAACTTCAATCTCTTCTTGACTTGATACTTTGAAATTGCTCTTCTCCATCACCTGCAAATAGAGCATTATAGTGCAAAAATATATAAAGATCAAAACAGGGTTTTTTTTCCTCCTAAATACGAACAAATGAGAAATTGACAATAGGATATCAAATGAGGAAAATAGCAAAGGAAGATGAAGCACAACGTAAATGTCCGGTGGCAAGTGTCGGTGTGGAACGAGATATTCCATGCATGTCTGTTCATAGAAATTCTAGCCAGTACTAAGCACTATCACTTAGAAAATTTTTAACTAGTTTGTCGTAAAGAGAGTCAAACATCTCAAGAATGAAAATCCCCAAAGTCGTTTCGAACCAATGGCTTTTTTCGTTTTCCCTCCAAATTTGGTACAAAGATTTTTCTTCTCCTAGCAACATTATCATGTAATTATTATCTTTACCAAGTCTATTCTACTATCTAATAAAATGTTTTATCTACTATTAAAGAAAATGAGAAAACAGTTAGCCATACAAGTAGAAATTGATGCAACAGACCTTGAACAAGTGGTTGAGGAAATTCTGTTCAAGAATGTCAACTTCTTCATCAGATAGGTTTTGCTGCTCCAATTTTTGAGCTCCGTTAACGGGATCAAACAGAGAGTACAATTGCTACAATAATATATTTTATTTTTTTTAAAAAAAAGAATATTTTTCTGTTAAAAGTAAAATAAAAAATAAGAGAGAGAGAGAGTGATTGTAATTTACCATTAAATCCTCAAACTGTAGGAAATACCAAGAGCGAATAATGGATTCAAAACGTTTGCATAGTTTGAGAAACTCAGCCCGGTCGGAAGTATGTTGAATGAGATTAGCGAGGGTCATAATAAGTTTCGGCTTCAGAATTGGAATTACGGCTTCCCGCTCCAGCCGTATCACGTCTTTCCCCATTTCTCTTCTCTTCTCTTCTCTTCCACTCAGAGTCAACACTACTGCCACTTGTTTCTCTCTCTCATTATTATATTTTATATTCCATACGTATCAACCGTTACCGTTTCGCCTCCGTAACCCCCGCTTCCGTTTTTATTTTCCGTATGAGCCAGCTGTCATGGTTCTGTCTTTGCATAATTTCGTGACCCACGTGTTTATATTTTTTTTTTGTCGTTTTCTGTTTTTGTATGAGAGAGCTTAAAAGGCGAGAGAGACGTGCCCAAAGCTAGTCATAATAAAAGTGAAACAACAATGTGTCATGTGTGTACGTATAATATGTTGATTAACTAGCAAAGAAAACACACTTGTTTATGTATATATGTACACTGGAGTCTGGACAGAACACCCTTTTGTATGTGTATTTACAAAACCTTGTTTCAACCAGGTTTCTAATTAGTCTCAAAAAAATTCAAAAAAAAATCTCCATCACAAAACTTAGAAACTTTTCGTTTCCCAGTATGGACCCTGAGATTTATGCAGTCTGCCCATTACAGTGAACTTGTCTTCCGGTTTTCAACTCAGCTCGTACACCAGGAGACTAGTTCAGGTAGGGCAGAGAATAACTTATGTCCAAAAATATCACCTACGAATTCCAAGACCTCAAGGAGGAGGGCTGCCCAACGGAATCATGTCGACCGGAACTCTGATGTGCTGAGTTCATCCATGATGTGTTGTTTGTTTTCATGGCACCAAGTGTGGCGTTGGTGGCTTCATGCCCATTCAAAAAGTTGAGTTGATGACCTGTGTGCGGGAAAACATTACTGGTATTGGACATTCCACCACCAACAGTTTGTTCGGAAGTGTCCATTAAATTAAAAGAGCCAGACTGTGCTTTGCTATACTGAGTTAAAACACTATACAAGCTCCCATCCGCATTGCTTCCATTTCCCAAGCATTGTCCCGAGCTAGAAACATCCATGCGAGACCAGCTACCACGTGCCCGATGCTCACCAGGGGAAGTGTTTTCACTCAACAATTCCCTGCCACCAGCCGAAAATGCTTGTAAAGAGGCTGGTAAATGAGCTGAATCAACAGCCCAATTCTGCCTGTTGATGGGCGTGAGCAGTTCTTGGCTTAAAGAAAGGTGCCTACCACCACTAGAGTGCATGTTCTTATGGTTGACCTGATGCATGTAATAATCTCTATCACTCATCTGCTGCCTCTGCTTCAACAGCTGCTGTTGTTGCTCCTGTAGGTGCCCAGGATGTTGTGGAGTCTCCAGTAACACATTGTTTGTCCCTAGGAACTGCAGCTCTACTTGTTTCTGATCTGCTTGTGAGGGTGCCAACCCCTGCCCCTTAAGAAAGGGTTGATGTAGTTCATTGAGATCTTGGTTTGAATAACAACCGGAAAAAGTGCCAGCAGTGTCAATGTGAAAACCTGAAGTAATGTCATCAGATGACCTGCGTAACTTAGCATCACGGGCGAAGACGTCAGTTTCTACATCAATCAAGTGAATTGATCGCTCTCTAATAAAATGTGGTTGCTCAATTGAAAATTCATTGGAAGACGTGTACCCATGGTTTAAAGGCCTAGACTGATAGTAAGAATCTGGCAAGCCAACTTCCAACCAAGCTTCTTTACTAGAGGGGATAGGAGGTTGCTGTTCAACTGCGTCTTCGGTGGGATTAACATTTCTGATAAATTGTGAAACGATTGTCATGCCATTTTCTGGTTCCGGGATGTTATGTCTGCTGTCTCCCAACTCCATATCCAAAGCATCAAGCTCAGGATGCCCATTAAGCGATGGGATACGCTGAAGAGCCTGATTATTCGTGGTGCATGAAAGAGATCCATCAGCAGAATGGAGAAAAGCATTGTGTTCAAAAACCTCGGAATTTGTATCTTCCACAGAATGTAACAAAACTGGCAAAGCATCTTCCACTGCAGTGATTTCTAGGCCATCTCCCTCCGGTTCCATATTCATGGGTTCAGCATCTTCAGGTTCAATGATTTCCTTGCTCTCTTCCTCAGACTCCACGTTCATACGTTCAAGCTCATGATGACCATTGAGTGATGGGATTCGCTGAAGGGGACTACTGTTCAAGGAGTGAGGAGCAGACTCTTCAGCTTCACAATTTTGTATATCCATTGCAGTTTTGTATGCTTCTCCAGTGTCTCTATGTTTTTTATGTGGGACACCTGGGTTTCCTTCCTCATCCTGTCCTCCCATTCATAAGTAATAAGTTAACGAGAATTTTTACATATTTAGGAGGGTTAATAAACACCTGGACTTCAAGCAGATCAGATCCTTTTGTGTGATATCTGTATAAATAAAGACAAAGCAAGAACTAACCTCATATTCCATAGCTTTCTTGTTTTCTTTAATTTCTTGCTCCAAAGACCTTCTCAACTGCTTTCTTTGCATCAGCATTTCCTTCCAGTTTGCAAAAGCGGAAGGGAGATCTCTATTTGCTAATTGCAACCTATGTGTGCAGGAGCAGACCATAACTCCGTAAGTACATTTCATATATATTTAAAGAACTAAATTTAACCTTGACTTCATAAGACACAAACCAATGCTCATGCAATTTCTTTTCTTCTTCTTCCTCAAATGCTTCGTATGGTTGTACTCGAATACTTCTAATATCCCCCAATACGTGGTTGAGAGACTTGGACTTTATGCCACCAGGCTGCTTTATACCCTTTACAAGTTCATGCTGTTTCCTTGTTATCTGTAATGAATTTGAGGTAGAACATTTGTTAGAACTACAGAATGACACGAGTGTAATGTATAATTTCTCTCAGCAAAAAATTTCAAATTCTACAAATTTATATGCACAGACACAAGCAATTAACAAGACCCACATTTATCCTATCAAATTTACTCATACAGGTAAGCGTGCTTCTAGAGATGTGCTTTATGTTGGGGCCAGCATCTGTCTCAGAGTCTTAATCATTGCTCTCACTTAAGAGAACTTGGGGAGTGATTTCCACGAAACCAATACCAATATATATCTATCTAGTGGGTGGGTGTGCGTTCGCAGACACAGGTATGCACACTAATATCGACATGTCATTGAAAAACAGATGAGGAAAAACACACACACACACACACATGGCCACACTAATGCAGATCATTTCAGGTCAGTCAATTTCATCCCTGAAAGAGTAAGAAAAATGGAAGAAACAAAGACAGGTGAGAAAATCTCCACGCATTATCTAATTACTTTTGGAAGAATAATGGGTTATTTGAATATAGTTAGATAAATATTACTCCCTCCATCTAATCATGGTTTTCATATGGACTCGAACAATGTTTAGGTTTGATTTAAAGATCGCTATGGACTATGGTAAGCCGGTCTAAACACAAAATAATAATAGGAATTCGAGTAATAACAAAATAAATCTCATCTTAAAATGTACATTAATAGGAGTTGGGACCCAGCTAGCTAAACACGCAGTATTAACACCATCATAAGACCTTATATATGTTATGCGTCCTTATGTACCCAATTATGTTACAGCCAAAGCTAGAGGAGAATTTGAAATATGTTACAACCAAAGCTAGGAGAATTTGGATTGTGCAATTATTGAAAAAAAATATATGAATTGCGTGTGCACCCCTCCAAATGGAAAACCCTTCACCTGAGATTACAAAACAATTTCTGACCTTGAAATAAGACATATATTTAGCACCATCCCCAGAGCGGATGTACATCCTCTGTTGCTTATCTTCTTTTCTAAAACTTGTTACCATATTGGATCGTTCTGAAGCAGCCAATATGTTTCCATGTCTTTCAGCAGATCCTATCCTGAACAGAGAAAACGATTCAAATATATTAACAAGTGCCTCACTGCTCCAATGTGCCAATTTTGAGTCACTAAAATATAATGCAACCATACAATAAGACAAAATTATACTGCATGGATACAAACCAACAAGAAGCAGAAAATGTGCACTGCACAAAAGAAACAAGAACCTACAATAAAAAAGCATATACAATGTTAACGATGTCAAAGAGACAAAGACATAGCTAAACTAGAAATCCTGGCCATTTAAGGTGTCCAATGACATTTCTCATACTATATACATGAACAGACAATTGATCTCCTACCCTCAAGCAGCGAAGTCATGATTCACACAAATTGATAACGGCTGGAAATAAGGATATTGCATTTCATGGTAACCACAAGAAGTAAAAAAACCTTGTGACTAGAGTTGTGCATTTCTTTATAAATACAAAATAACTTATTTATATAAAGAACATAAAGACAAGATGAATAACCTCCACATCTTCTCGACAATATCACTTTCTGGACCCTCGCAACCCATCCATCTTTCCTTCAACTTCTGCAAACTCTCCATTGTGCTGCTAGAAAAAGTACACTAGACTCATACACAAGCAAAAGTGTGGACAAGCACAATCCAGAATACGCACAATGTCCAAAACAGACTTACTTATCATCTAGAAACTCGTTGTGATACTTCAGTAGCTCCGACTCGTAAGCTTTCTTACAGGCAGTGAGATGTTGTTCCTCACTTAGAATAAAATCTGGGTGGAGTTGACCGGAACAAAGTGATGCGCCCCTGTAAGAAGGCATTCAATGTAAATGGCTCAACTTGTATGTGATTATAAGTTACAAAATATATTACGTTAGTTGAAAATGACGAAACACAAGATCTAAGCCCATGAAGACACACGAAAAATGGTAAAGAATACAAGAATACCAGCAACTTATAATGACAGCAATGAAACCAAAAAGGTCCAAATAAAATGAAAAGCAAGATCTGAGCTTAAAGATACACCAACCACTGTGAAAAAGATTACCAACAAAGAATAATGAGCACTTTTTTGAAGAAACAGCTAGAAAAAAAAAATGGCTAAAAGGACTCATCAAACTGCAAACAAACAAAATGTATAGAAAGAATGAACGTCCATGAATATAAACTATAAGTATAGCATTGACAAATGAACAAGTCAAATGCACCGAGCAAACTAAATGCTGAGAGAAAAATGTAACCACCACAGGAATGCTGACTAAAAATCTCTTCCAAACATCCCCTTTACATCTAATAAGACTGCTTTGGTTTGTCTTCTAAGGAAGAAAAGCAATGAAAGGGTGGTCAACAGAAAGAAGATCTACCTCCGCGTTTTCGGGTCCAAAGAATAATGGGAACTATATGGTTCACTTTGACGACTTTGTATTAATGTCTAGGGTACGTCCCCAAGACTTTTTCGGGGTGATTCTTCACATGTGTGCAGGGAAGGGGGAAATGATCCATACTCCTAATGAAGGAAAATTAACCAATAAACAAATTGGAAAGGACAAATATGACCATTTCCTTGTTTTCTTCTGAAAAGGCCTCAAGGAGAATAATCAATAAAAATCTAACAGCAAGAAGATTTTAACATATTTCGTGTTACATTTACCATGCCTCTTTACACCACATTGACTACTTGACACGCCATACTCAAATATGTCTAATCTATCTTAGGCTCTGTACCTACTTACTTTTCTTAGTTTTTACCTAAGTTACATTTACAATGTCTGTTTCCGACACGAATACGACGTGTCTGACATGGCAAAATATCAACAATTGAGGTATATCACACACAATATGTTTCCAATGTGTCCGACACGGACATGTGGATACTAGTCCGACACGGTTTATTTTCAAAATATGCCATGTAACATAGGTTTTCACATATACACAAGCAGAAAAAATATGTCCGCTCGATAAAAACATCACATTTAGTAAAGCATCATTCTGATCTAGTGACATGAAAATGCTAGATCTGTGATGAAATTAAAAACAAAATGGACATTGTTCTTATCTGGTGAAGATGACAAAGAGTTCCAATAAGTTAGTCATAGATTTCTTAACGGTGACTCTTGTGCCGTCTGCTCCTAAATCACATAGCTGATACTTTGGTAAATAGAATGATCATTTCAGTCTCTCTTATTATTGGACAAACAGTCTAATTGCCACCACTTTTTCCTAGGAGTAAAATATAATAGTATTGGAATACTGGTACACTTCCATTTTCAATCCTGATACCTGTCGCAGGTGAAGGTTTAAACCTTCCAGTAAAGGAGGGAGAACTATTTGAAAATTGAATCCTTCTAGTTCTACCAAATCAAAGGAGTTGAATGATATGCTCTCTAAAGTAAGGAAGATGCTGATGTTAGCCTTAACGTTACGAAGGATTTTATATTTTTCACTGAAAAAAAAATGCTTATGCAATATATTGAAAAAGAAAGGGGGAAGTTTCATTTCGCCTAGATTCAACATATCAAAGAAAAAAGTAGAGGGGTCAAAACTTGCCATATCAGAAAGGGATTTCCAAAGTGAAGGTTTTCCCCTTTAAGCAAAGCTTGCACGACTTCCTTTGCATCTGTTCCTTCCGGTAGAAACTGACAGAGAAAGCTTTTCTCAGTTTCTGATAGTTGTGTCTCCCAAACCTGAAAGAAGTTCCATGTAATGACTATAGAGTATTATTGAAAAAATAAATGGGTGCAGAATCAGTTGCAGTTCATACGAATGTAATAAAAATGAGATAACCAATTTTTTTTTTTAATAAAAGAGATAAGCATACATGCAAACATAGTTACCTCATTAGATAGCACTCCAGTCAGATCCTCCAACCTAAAAACATCATGAGGAATTGGGAAGACATCTGCTAACACATTTCGGCAAGGTGGAATAGGATTGATAAAAGGACCCAATTTTCCCCAAGTTATCCCAATCTGCTCCCTCTTGGCAACAACCTTTTGCTGGTTCTCGTCCCACTCAAGAGAAATATGTGCTTTCATGCTGAAGAAATTGTGTGGTGCACCCACATTCTTTTTCTTCTTTGTCGCATAATTTTCCTGCAAATCGCAACTTACAACACTCGAAGCATGCAATCGTTTTTTCTGCTGACCAGCTGCCATCGTGAGCGGATTCCCAGTACAGATATTTATTAAAAGTATCAGCTTCCCTCTTAGTCTTGATAAAGCACGTCTTTCTACATCTATAAGATAAAATACCCAATCAGTAAAGTTCGCTGTCTAAAATTCTCATTCTCACTCGCATTTGTTGTTTGTGTTATTATTTTTTGCTCCAGGAATGAGTGTGGTTATCCTACAAACTAGCCAGTTAGGTATCTTAGACTCACCACTTACTCCTGCTTCCGTATTATTAGATAATGTGTAGTGATGACATCTAGGTTCCTAAGACCAAAAACGTGCACATGGGGAACGACCTCTAATCAGCATGCATTCTCCCATATGATAACCAGACCATCCTAGTAATTTATTTGCAATATCTCTTTTTTCTTTTTTTCTTTTTTTTTTACCACAACTCAAACTCAGATTCAATAACAACTTAATAATCTAGAAAGAGATAATAATAATAATAATAATGAGAGGAGAGTGAAGTGAAGTAATAATAATATACCTGCGGTAAATAAATAGTGGCTTGCTTCTTCTCAGAAAGAAATTGTGAGATAAGGAATAATAATAATAATAAACAATGAAAGAAGAAAACCTAAGTAGATATATATTAGGAATAATTGGGATTAAATAGGGGCTTTTTGGGGAGAATGAGAAAACTGGTCTATCCGTTTTGTTCGGCGACAGAAATAGAAAGAGACATGGCCTCATAATACAATCTTTCTTTCTTCTTCTTTGGACCCAGAGAGCCTTTTCTTAAGCGCGCTGGGTTTGGGTTTGACCCGGATATCGACAATGGATCCAAGACCAACTTTTTTTTTTTCTTTCCCGTCGACTGGATTAGATATCCCCAGTTTTGCTTTGCCACATAAATAATTAAAGCTTGTTAATTGGAGGTTGTACTAAATATAGGTGGAGAAAAGTCATGTGTCCACTATGGTGCTGTCATGACTTGCAGGACATACAACAACTGTCACGTATTTTCTTTTGGTAGTAAGGAGAGTTAAGTAATTGTAATAGTTTAAGTATAGTAGGATGGGAGGGTTAAGAGTAGAGCAAATCTCTTGGAAACGGTTTTGTTAAAAAGAGAGAAAAGATTGTAGGGAAAGAAAAAGAGGAACAACAAGAAAAACAGGCTCTTGTTTAAGAGAAACAGAGATTCCTTCTCATTAATTATAATCAGTTGTATGTATTAGTTTATTAGTTTATAACAATTAGTATCGGAGTATTCGTTTCTGGCAAAGATGACGCTAGCAGACGTGGAGAAAACGGCGAGAGAAACCAAACAACAGGTGAATGAAATGCAAGGTTTGATGAACCAGTTAAATGATAGGTTAATCAAGGAGATCCAATCAAGAGAAGTAACAGAAAAGAAGTTGGATACGCGATTTGAATTGGCAGATAGGAAGTTAGAGGCTAAGTTTGAACAACTATTTCAGATAATGAACAACACAAAGGCAACAGAATTACTATCCAGCTCAAAGCTGCCATTAGAGACCACCACCGAAGCAGACCATTCAGCCACCAACTCACCAAGAAAGAATAGAGTCGATACGAACGATCAAGGTAAGTTTATCAGAACGCCCAAACTCGATTTTCCTCGTTTTGATGGATCTAACCCGAGAGCTTGGGCAAGGAAATGCACTCAGTTTTTTCAACTATACCCCATGGATGACCTTAAAAGATTAGTGTAGCTTCGCTGTATTTTGAAGGAAGGGCCGACTCATGGTTTCTTACTTACCAAGAAGGAAAGGAACTAACAGTTTGGGCAGACCTAGTCGAAGTAATTTGTACTAGATTTGAAGTGGTAGGGCAGGAAAACTATGTGGGAAGTTTTAACAAACTCATTCAAGTAGGCAGTGTGGATGAGTATTTTGAGCAGCTTGAAGAACTCCAAGCTCTCATGGTAACCAAAAACAAACAATTAACGGAGGAATATTTTATTCTTAGTTTCTTGAGTGGGTTAAAAGAGGAGTTGAAAGCTTCAGTTCAAATGTTTAAGCCGACCACCCTTAGTAATGCACTCTACTTGGCCAAGATGCAAGAAGTTGCCTTAGAAGCCCAAGGAAAGAAAAACCCAAAACCAATACAAAAACCTTACCAACCGATTACCACCTCATATTTTCCCTTCCAAAATAAACAAACAGCCTCCACCAACTCCATTCCAACAGCTCCACCCATTGTCAAACTTGCCAATAACTCACCCATCACCAACACGACAACCACCAATTTACCACCCATCAAAAGATTAAACCCAGCACAAATGAAGGTACGTCGAGATAAGGGACTCTGTTATAATTGCGATGAGATCTACAAACCAGGACACAAGTGTAAAACTCAACACTTGTATATGCTAGTTGGAACAGAAGAAGACGATGCCATTGATGAAGCTAAAGGAGAAGAGGATCATGTGTTGCAGCAAATCGAGACAGACATGGAAATTTCCTTCCATGCGTTGACGGGTAATGTGGGACAGAACACCATTCGCATACAAGGTCTACTCAAGCAGAGACCTATTACCATACTAATTGACACTGGAAGTACACACAGTTTCTTAGACTCAGAAGTGGCTAAGCACACAGGGTGTAACCTAGATCCTACAGCTCACATGTTGGTAACAGTTGCTAACGGAGAAAGGACGATCAGTAAATCAATTTGCAGAAAGCTAAAGTGGGAGATGCAAGGGCATGTGTTTGAGGAGAATATAAGGACTCTACCTTTGGGTGGTTGCGATATGGTCCTAGGTGGAGATTGGCTCAAACAATGTGGGGATGTCATGATTAATCTACAGAAACTTCAGTTATCTTTCAACCGGGAAGGTAAGAAGATTGTGTTAATGGGTGGACCTGAAGTGGCTTCTTTAAAAATGATCACCGCTAAGGCCATGTCAAAGTTTTTATGAAAAAACACCCATGCACTTGTGGGACAAATTTTTTCCATCACAGCTACTGAAATACAACCAGAAGTTCCAATGGAAATCACTGCCTTACTTCATGAATTTGCTGATGTCTTCCAGGAACCCAATAGCCTTCCACCTTCCAGAACTCTAGACCACCACATCCCATTAAAACCCAACTCAGCACCTACCAACCAAAGGCCTTACAAGCAACCTTACATTCAGAAACCTGTTCTTGAGTCCCTAATGGCTGAGATGCTCAAATCTGGTTTGATACAACCTAGTCACAGCCCTTTTGCTTCCCCAGTCTTACTTGTGAAAAAGAAAGATGGCTCTTGGCGTTTTTGTGTAGATTACAGACAACTCAATGTTATGACGGTGAAAGATAAGTTTCCAATGCCTGTGATGAGTTGCTTGATGAATTACATGGAGCTTGCATTTCTCAAAGATTGATCTCCGCTCTGGTTAGCATCAGATTTTGGTGCACCCAGATGATGTGTACAAGATAGCCTTTCGAACTCATCAAGGGCATTATGAATTTAAGGTAATGCCTTTTGGCCTCACTAATGCCCCAGCTACTTTTCAAGCCTTGATGAATGAGATTTTCACCCCATTTCTTAGAAAACACGTCCTAGTATTTTTCGATGATATTTTGATTTATAGTACTACATTGGAGGACCATACGATCCACTTAAGACAAGTTTTGAACACCCTCAGAGACCATCAGCTATTTGCAAAAGCTTCTAAATGTTCTTTTGCCCAATCACAACTAGAGTATTTAGGTCATCTTATCACACCCAAAGGAGTGGTAGCCGATCCTACCAAGGTTGAGGCAATGGTCAATTGGCCAAAACCTAAAAACATTAAAGCCTTGCGAGGATATTTGGGACTGACAGGATACTACAGAAAATATGTGAACGGGTATGGCAATATCAGTAGACCTCTCACGGACATGCTGAAGAAGAATAATTTTCAGTGGTCACCAGCAGCTGAACAAGCATTTGAGGAACTTAAAAGAGCTATGATCTCTACACCTGTGCTAGCACTTCCTAACTTAAAGGAACCTTTCATTGTTGAGACAGATGCATGTGCACGAGGAATTGGGGCAGTTTTAATGCAAAATGGCCGCCCGATTGCTTTTTTTAGCAAGGCATTGGGACCCAAGGCCTTGGGATTCTCTACTTATGAGAAAGAGCTCTTAGCCATTGTAATGGCAGTGTCAAAATGGAGGTCCTATCTCACAGGGCATCACTTCATCATTCACACAGATCAGCAAAGCATTAAATTTTTCATGGAACAAAGGATTACTACCTTACTGCAACAAAGGTGGCTCACCAAGTTGTTAGGATTTGACTATGAAATCAAGTACAAAAAGGGGAAGGAAAATACAGCAGCAGATGCCCTTTCAAGAGTGGTAGAAGAACAAGGAGAGTGTAGCCTCATTACTACAGTCCAACCTCAATGGATGACAGAGGTTTCACTAAGCTATGCTCATGATCAAGGTCTACAACATATTATCTCTCAATTGTTGATCTCACCATCTAGTATTATCCATTACTCTTATGATGCAGGATTGCTTAGATACAAAGGGAAGCTTTACATTGGCAGCAATACGGACTTAAGGGCTAAGTTATTAGCTACAATTCATTCTTCTTCAGTTGGTGGACACTCGGGCATCCAAGGAACCCACCTTAGAGCAAAGACGTACTTCTACTGGCCAGGCCTTAAGAAAGATGTACTCAACTTTGTGGCCACCTGTGATGTGTGTCAGAGATGCAAAGGAGAACACACCTATCCAGCAGGACTACTTCAGCCATTACCACTGCCGGACCAAGCTTGGCAACACATCAGCATGGACTTCATTGAAGGTTTGCCAAAATATGAAGGAAAAGAAGTTATTTTCGTAGTGGTCGACAGATTCACTAAATATAGCCATTTCATTGCTCTTAGTCACCCTTTTACTGCTGCCATAGTGGCCAAGGTGTTTATGGATCATATATATAAACTACATGGGCTGCCTCAGACTAGAGTTTCTGACAGAGACAAGGTATTTATCAGTTCATTTTGGCAAAGTCTTTTCAAATCTTTAGGGACATCACTTCATCTCAGCACGGCATATCACCCACAAACCGATGGTCAAACATAACGCACCAATGCTTGTTTGGAATCTTATCTCAGATGCATGACTGGGAACAACCCTCAACAATGGGTGAAATGGCTCTCTCTAGCGGAATGGTGGTTCAACACCAACTTCCACACAAGCCTAAAAATGTCACCCTTCACAGCTCTTTATGGATACACTCCACCCCACTTGGCGATTCCACCTACAGTCAGCACATCCATTGCAGCTGTTGAGGATTATCTGAGACAGAGACAGAGCATGGTCGAGTTGATTAAAGATGGCTTATGCAAGGCTCAAGAGCGCATGAAATACTTTGCTGATAAAAAGAGAACTGACCGATCCTTCTTGGTAGGTGAGTGGGTATACTTAAAACTACTGACCGCTTTACCGACAAAACCACGGTCTCCATTCGCGAAATCTGAAACTCGACCAAGTTCTATGGCCCATTTCAAGTAGCTGACAGAGTGGGTAAGGTGGCGTACAGGCTCAACCTCCCAGCAACATCCAGAATACATCCTGTGTTTCATGTCTCTCAACTCAAAAAGAAGTTAGGCTCCACAGCAGTTCCAACGCCTACACTTCCTTTGGTGGCGCACTCCGGGCAACTCTTAATGGAACCTGTTGCTATTCTGGCTCGCCGAATCATCCCAAGAAACAATCAAGCTGTTACCCAAGTACTCATTCAATGGTCTCACACCTCCCCAGAAGATGCCACTTGGGAAGATTGGTCGAACATTAGCACCCATTTTCCTCAATTCAACCCTTGAGGACAAGGATTTTAAAAGGGGATGGTATTGTCATGACTTGCAGGACATACAACAACTGTCAAGTATTTTCTTTTGGTAGTAAGGAGAGTTAAGTAATTGTAATAGTTTAAGTATAGTAGGATGGGAACACGTGTAGGGTTAAGAGTAGAGCAAATCTCTTGGAACCGGTTTTGTTAAAAAGAGAGAAAAGATTGTAGGGAAAGAAAAAGAGGAACAACAAGAAAAACAGGCTCTTGTTTAAGAGAAACAGAGATTCCTTCTCATTAATTATAATCAGTTGTATGTATTAGTTTATTAGTTTATAACAGGTGCCAAATTCTTCCACTTGTTTACGTACTATATATATAGGAGGGGAAAAAAAATACCATTGAAAAAATCAAATGAATTTTGGTATGTGGAATGAAGACAGAGATAAGATAAGGTGGGAACTAATATCAACAATTTCATAAAAGATTTGTTTACATCTGATGAGCTTGATCAGATCAAAATTATAAGGATTAACCAAGTATTAAACTATTAACCCCCACCTAGGCTATGTTTGATAGAAGCTGTGTGTATTTGGGGGGAGACCCTAATTGGCTCATCTACCTAGTGTGTGTGTGGGGAGGGGGGGGGTGATTAATACTCGTTAACCCTAATTATAATTTGAATATGTTCTATGGAATGACCTTTTGCCATTTTTTTATACGAATATGCAGTTTCATACTTTCATTCATCCACACAAGTATGCGAATCGTGCTACGCATTGGTTTTTTTTCAAATTTATAAACTTGTCGCTCTAACATCTTTAAAAAACAATATAAAAACATTATGAGGGGTTGCTTATAATTTCAGTGACGTGAAAGAGATTTTCTAAATTATTTTAAATAATATGAAAGCTAATTCTAATTTCAGTGAGGTGATAAAGTTTTTTGTAAATTACTTAAAACGGAGGGAGCTGATTAGAATAATTGAGGGAGGTGTTTATAAATTGTAAAACATGAGAGATTAGAAATAACCTATTCGGTTGAGAAGTGTGGTTCCTGATAACCTGGCTATCATATAGTGTAGAAATACTTGGGAAATAAAGGTTTCCTCAGAGTCATAGAGGTTATAAATGCTCTATTACTCTATTAGGTCCCCCCCCCCCCCTCTCTAAGCAAATTTTAATGATTGGTAATTCAAAATCTTAGTAATTTTCCTACATCAAAATGAATTAAAAAGATTACACAAAATAGCAATGCTATCCACTATAACTAATTCTGTGATGCCAGTATATGGTCATTGTCACTCTATATCCTTTGAATCACCTCTCCATAGTTGTTTTCCAGAATGAGACTCAAACATTCCTTCTCTCTAGCTATTATCAGTGCTAACTCTGCTGCCAATAAACCCACATGCATATTTGAATTTGTTCTCTCTATCTTAGTTGCCAACATTGTCTTCATCATCTACCTGATCATCAACCTCACCCTCACCCAACTGTACCTCATCATCATCATCCATTATACCGACCTGCACTATCAAGTTCACCCAACATAACAACATCTTAAACACCAGGTTAATCATCAACCCCACCCATATATAGCAGCAACAACATCATCAACCCCACCCATGACAACCACATTATTCATCCTAGCTTGAGTCTCAACTTGACCCATCCCAACATCATTCACCCTGGGTTCATTCTCCACATCACCCAAGTCTACCTCGTCATCAACAATAGCTTCAATGTTACCCGATCATTATTTATAGACTGCACCACATTCTCAGGGGTTTCGTTCACACTTGGTGATAGGGTCGGCAAGTCTGTGATCTCACTAAGTTCAGCACTAGCAGCAAGTAAACCAACAAAGCTCACCTTCCTCATTTAAGTGTTAATAATTTTTCCCCCATTTATATCAACATGGCTATCAACAATAATACCTTTAGGATATACAACATTCAAATGAGTGTCATCTAGAGATGATTTAGCCAATGCCATAAGAGGAGCTTCCCCCTCATTCACAAGTAGAGATTGAGTCCCAATATTAATTTTCTTTGTTGTAGTCTCTTTTTCTTTTTCTTTAGAAACTTCTTCCCCCTTCTCTTCATGCATCTCCCCACCCACATGCTTAACTTCTATTTCAATTTCAATTCCAATTTCATGAAGTTAACGATATATATTGGATATATCGGTTGATAATAGTGTCAATACTAGATTTTGGACTCGGCCATACGCCCGGGATCTATTAAATATTTTGTGTGCTGAAAAGGCTTTACAAAATGTCTCACACAAATTTTCGAGTCAGAATATATTTTTATTGAAAATAAACCGAAATACATTAATGAGCATTGATTACATTGTCACCAAGTTCGGCGTTTTTATGAAAAAAACGCGATTAAAACCCGAGATATTGGCAAGGCGTCTGGTTCCAGTTTAAAACCTGGGTTTTTAAAAAAAACCCGTTTTAAACGCGTTTTAAACTTAAAAAAACGTTTAAAACCCTATATTTTGAAAATCTCCCGTTTAAAACTTTTTTTTTTTTTTTTGTTTTTTTAATCTAAAAGAAAACACGAAGAAGAAAAAGGGGTTTTAGAGGTTACCTTTTTGAAGAGTGGGCATTAGATTGACTTATTGAGACAGTTTTATTTTGTTTTGGACTATTAATAATTAATTATAAATTTTAAAGTTATTAACTTATTTGTAGAACTTGATTATGCCATTATGGTTGGTAATTAGTAGTATCTTATTTAGAGTCGTGTTTTGGTAATCTGAATCTAAAACTTCTAGTATTTGGATGAGTAATGATAATTTGATACTTTCATGTATTTCAATTTTTTTTTTATTTGTATTATTTTTATTTTTATTTTATGTGTCAATTCTTTTTTCCACTCTTATAAAAAAATCAAATTCTTTATTTATTATATTTTTTATCATCGGTTTTTACCGTTTCTTTTACGTATTATACGTTTTAAACCCGTTTTACCGTTTTAAACCCGTTTTTTATGCCCCACATTTTTTTACGTTTTTTTTTTTTCCGTTTTTTTCCCGAGACGTTCCGTTTAAAACACGAACTAAGTTTTTTTCAAATACTCCGTTTTAAACCCCTACCGTACTTGGTGACAATGATTGATTATGGTGCATAAGTACTTGTAAACTAAGGGATCAAATTGAGATAGCCTCTTCACTTTGTGGTTTAGGATATTAATCCATAATTTTTAAATAAAATTATCTTAAACTCGATCTAGCTTGTATAATAGGTTTCTTAGATTTATGGTGATTTAGCGGCAAATTTTCGAATAAGAATATAGAATATGTTTTTTGAAAATAAACCGAAATATGTTAATGAACAGCAATTATGGTGTATAAGTACTTGGAAACTAAGGGATCAAATTGAGATAGCCTCTTCACTTTGTGGTTTAAGATATTAATCCGTAATTTTCAAATAGAATTATATATCTTAAACTCGATCTAGCTTGTATAATAGTTTTCTTAGATTTATGGTGATTTAGTGGCAAATTTTAGAATCAGAATATATTTTTATTAAAAATAAACTGAAATACGTTAATGAGCAGCAATTATGGTACAGAAGTACTTTGAAACTAAGGAATCAAATTGAGATAGCCTCCTTACTTTGTGGTTTAGGATATTAATATGTAATTTTCAAATGGAATTATCTTAAACTCGATCTAGCATGTATAATAGTTTTATTAGATTTATGGTGATTTAGCGGTAAATCATCACCGCTCAGCTTACGTAATATTGTGTACAAATCACTAAAACAGATTGATTGTTTCCATATCCTCAAAGAATACACTACTCCCACTTGAAAAGATTTCTCGCATGAACATGTCCTACGAATGGGTGTCATTATATTAAATTATCCTAAAAAATATTAGCAACTATGCATAGCTATGAGATATGAAAATTATATTAATTACTCATTTAAATTTCTTGCACCACTCTCTATAAAAAGGAAGCTTCAAACCTTGATAAAACTCATCGACTTCTTTTTATTGTTAGGTTTAACAATAGAAGTTTGATTGAAGTTTTGTGAGAATGCTCAATGTGGCGAAGATAATATTGAAGCTACTTGAATAGCAAGACATTCCCAATCACAATAAAAGAATTATGATAAACACTACTTAAAATGCAAAACTATATTTGTCGAGACATTTATTCCCCTTACATATAATACAAATATGTTTTAGGGTTATTAGTTCAATATATTTGTATCAAGTTTCTGATTTTCCATTAATTATTCTTTGAGGTTAGTTTAATGTAGTATGTTGCATCCAATTTCCAAATTCTTATTAATTATTCTTTGAGGTTAGTTCAATGCAGTTGCATCAAGTTTTTGATTTTCCGTTAATTATTATTTGAGGTTAGTTCAGTGCAATTGCATCCACTTTATGATTTCCCGTTAGTTATTCATTAAGGTTAATTCAGTACAGTTACATCCATTTTTCGATGTTTCATTAATTAGTATTTAAGATTAGTTCATTGCATTTGCATCCAGGTTCCAATCTCCCATTAATTATTCTTTGAGGTTAGTTCAATACATCTGCATCTAGTTTCTGATTTCCCGTTAATTATTTTTCTAGGTTAGTTCAATAGTTTACAATTTCTATACAATTTGCATACATGTAAGAGTTTGTTTTTATAAACTCACTTTCGTTTTGGGTTCCTAATTACTCATAATTACTCATGTGAGAAGGCTAAAAAAGCGGACATTTATGTTTTGAGGTCAGTGCGATGCAGTTACATCTGACTTCCGATTTCGAGTTAACTATTTTTTAAGGTTATTTCAATGCATTTGCATCCAATTTCTGATTTCCCGTTAGTTAATCACTTATTTTAGTTTAATGCAGTTGCATCCAGTTTTTAGTTTTCCGTTAATTATTCTTTGAGGTTAGTTCAATGCAGTTGCATCCAATTTCCGATTTTATGTTAATTGTTCTTTGAGGTTAGTTCAATGCATTTGCATCAAGTTTCCGATTTCCCGTTAATTATTTTTTGAGGTTAGTTCAATGCAGTTACATCAAATTTATAATTTCCCATTAATTATTCATTTAGGTTAGTTCAGTGCAGTTTCATCCATTTTTCATTGTTTCGTTAATTAGTCTTTGATATTAGTTCATTGCATTTGAATCCAGTTTCTGATTTCCCGTTAATAACTCTTTAAGGTTAATTCAATACATCTACATCTAGTTTCTGATTATTTATGCTTTGAGGTTAGTTCGATGCAATTATATCCGATTTCTGATTTCCTGTTAATTATTCTTTGAGATCATTTCAATGCATTTGCATTTAGTTTCTGATTTCCCACAAATTATTCTATGAGGTTAGTTCAATGCAGTTGCATTCGGTTTTTGATTTTCTGTTAATTATTTTTTGAGTTTAGTTCAATGCATTTGCATCTAGTTTACGGTTTCCCATTAATTATTATCTGAGGTTTGTTTGATGTATTTGCATACCGTTTCCGACTTCTCGTTAAATATTTTTCAAGGATTTGTATCTAATTTCTAATTTTTTGTTAGTTATTATTGTATTCACCTGAAAAATCCCTACTGGTATTTCTAGTCTCTCACCTCTCCTACACTATCTTTTCTCTCTCCCCCCCTCTCTTTCTTAGGTTCACTGTTTTTTTTTTTATATCCTCTCCCTTTTCTTCCCATCCGTTCATCCATGTCCTATCCATCGGTCAGCTTTCGCACACCTGTCTTGTTAGGGTTCCGCGCCCTCGATCCCCTACTTCCCATTTCTTCTTTCTTATCTCGCCTCTCCTTTGACCCTGACACCCCATGAGTCATCTATCCATATGTGGCCCACCCTTTTCTAGGGTTCCGCAGCCGTGATGAGGTGTTCCGCGCTTCCCTTTCCTTATGCTACTACGGACTTGCAGGCATGCTAACTCCTTGGCCCCAAAATAGGCTGATACAGATGTCCCCTCTCGGCCCTTGGATCTCGATGGGTCCGTGGGCCGAGACTTCCCAGCTGGCTGTTCAGAGAGCTGTCCCATCTGAGGTCCTTACCTTATTATTTTCTCTGACATCCACGATCACGCTTCTGCCTTGAGCACCGAGTTCATGAGCACATGTCCTTGGGCCCGTGTCTCGAGGAGCATGCGTAACCGCCCTTCGCCTCTTCGGTTTTTGTGCAGCCACGTGCCTTATTCTGGGTGGTCCTTTTCTCTGCCACAATATTCTTTTTCCCTCATTGCCCTTGTCTTTTCACCTCCCGCTCAAAACCTCTCATATACTCCTCAATACTCCCAACACTTTTCTTTTCTATTCTCACTTGCATCCTTCATCTCGTTCGTCCTTTGCCAGTTCTGCTAGTTTCCTTCCCCTCCGGTGAAGTTACTACTACACTTTGCTCTTGTTCATTGGTTGCATCCCTTTCGCCACTTGCGTGACCTCCTCTAGGTTCATTCTTTCTCTTTTTCTTAACTTTATGGTATAGTTTTGTTGATTGCGAGTATTTTCTTTTGATCATTAATCTCTTTCTCTGCTGGGTACTCTTTCCCCCATCTTACTGGTCTTGTGTCGGTTTTGTCCAACTTCTCAGTGTTACCATGTCTGATTCTGATTCGGGTGGTTTGTCCGTTACCCGATCTGCCGGTTTGCCGTCCTCGAACCCTAGCTTTGTCCATTCATCCGCTACCTCTAGATCTTCAAGTTCCACCGCGGAACGATCGAAGTCCCCTTCTCATGAGCCCATTTGTTCATCCTCTACCCCCTCTACCTCCGGGAGACCAATTGCCCTTCCCCATCCGCCGACCTATAAGTGTAGATGACGTCAGGCTGTTGTCAAGCGACCTATCGTATTCCTGGGGATGTGGTCCTCGAGCATGTACCTGGTGTCACCCAATTTCCACATCTAGTCCCACCGCGACTAGGGTTTCTAGTAGCCACCATAGGTCAGATAGCTGTTGGTCTACGCTTTCTGATAAGAGCCCAAAAATGTAGTTTTAACCCTTTAACAATATTACTTTTTGACCAATTATGTGATTAATAAGTAAGAGTTAGTACTGTTATCGTGCTCTTGTGTATTTCAGGCAATGGAGTCGAATATGTGCAGAAATGTGTCCCTTTTGCGAGATAAAGGAGCAAAGGTTGGTTGCTAAGAAGTTCTACAACTAAAGGCCAAGATTCAAGGAGAAAAAACCTTTTTAAATCTCGGTCAAAGCTGCAAAGTCAAAGTCAACGCGGGCAGAAATAGCGTATAAAAGTCAGCAGAACTTCCGAAGGCCATATCTTTGGACTCAGACCTCGTAATTGGGCCTACCATATGTCAAAACGACCTGCTCGGAAAGAGCTTTCTAATGGTCTAAGCCTTGACCTAATCAAAGAAGCAAAAGTGGACAAAAAGGCTATTGAAGTTATTTCCAGCTGAAAACCTCTTTGTGGACTAAAGTAATGAGGTTTTGGGCTCGATTTTCCGGCCCAAAACATGGCTCCTAAACCCATGCACGAAATTGTGGATCTAGCCTCTTCTATATGAAGAGACTAAGCCTTAGCTCTTAAGTTACTGAAAGATAATTCATAGAATTAGTTTTTACATTCCAAAAAATTAGTTTTTAGATAAAGGAATTGAATGAGTTTGTAGAACCAGTTTTAGTTTTATAAATAAGAATTAGCTTTACATTTCAACTTAGTTAATTATCAAGAAATTAGTTTTAGAACATAGAAATTAGTTTTTAGAATCAAATACTTAGTTTATATTTCAAGTTACTTAGTTTCGAATTCAATACTTAGTTAGCTTTAGTTTGTTTTAAATTCATATTTAGTTATTCATAATCTTAGTTCTAAATTAGTTTTAATCCAGCTTTAATTCATTTTGAATCATTAGACTACTTTTCAATTAGATTAATAAAGTTTAATTACTCATTCAATATATAATGACTTGATAGTTTAATGACTCAAGGCTAAAACCTCCATTAGAGGGGTTTGAGGAAGCCTTGATGATGACTTGATTTTTGATTAGCATGGATATAGTTGTAATGTTCTATTCTACTCTAGAAAGTAATTAGTTCACCATGAGAATGAGTTCGGTTACTTCACATACTAGTTATTAGTTGGTAGAGATTACCATGAATAATTAGGGATTAGAAATACCCAACCTTTACGTGAAAACATAAAGATTAGGATTACAACGTATTCTATGCTAGTTTATTAAGTCGAATCAAGGTGGAATCAAATTCTCCTAATTCATTCTCATATTGTCAATTTAGTATTGAATTGTCGTCATTTCATTTATCACATCTAGATTAGTTAATTCACCATCGTAGTTAAATTTCCATCATTACTCTCATTGACTTTGATAGAACCAATAATCGTAGTTAACATTAATTCTAAAGAACTAGGAGTGGAACGAATTCTCTACTCCAAATATTGCATTGATAACGAGAGTAGAAAACTTTGATATTAAGCACGAATCAGTTCTAGTTTTACTTACATTTGAGTTTAAACACTTATTCGTAGGTAAAACTATCGTTTTTACATTTATCAAATAGCGCCACTGCCATCTTAGTTATGTTTAGAATTGTTTTCATTCGTATTGTTAGTCCTCCCAAAGTCCCATTACACCCACCCACCCTTGTTTGGTTCTAACTGTGATTGTTTGGTTCAGAACTTAATTTTTTTTGCAAAAAAAGCCAGAGCGCAACACGCGCCCTGTACAGGTAAATTCAGAGCGCACCCCGCGCTAAAGTGACTGGACATCGAGTCAAGCAAGAGCACACCCTGTGCTGAAGTGCCTGGACATCGAGTCAGGCAAGAGCGCACCCTGCGCCCTTGTTAGACAAATTTGAAGTGCACCCCGCGCTAAAGTGCCTGGACTTCGAGTCAGGCAAGAGGGCGACCCGCGCCCTTAAAAGGCAAAATCTGAGTGCACCACGTTCCCTCTTCTAAATAGCCCGATTTTCACAGGTTAGTACAAACTTCCATTTCTTCAAGTTATTCAGTGTTTCTAATTTGTTAAATACACTGAGCTCGCGTATACAAGACGCTATTCATTCAGGTATTTCTTTCTTCCACTCCTCGCATCTCCTGTTAGGGGATTTATACTAGCATATCAGGGTTGTTTAGACTGTTGTTGTCACACCCCAAATTTCCAGACAATATTTAAAACAATTATATTTAATTATCTGGAAACCCAAGGTGAAATAAAACCCATAACCCTGTTATCAAACACGATATATACAAAACTGAAATCAAAAGAAAACTAAAAGGAACAATCCTTAAATCACATTATTAAACTACAAAGAAACTAACCAACTCTATTACATCTGTCTCAAAACAAAACCGTACCCTTCAAAAAATCTTAAACCAGAAGACTCCAAGAGCAACTCCAAATCACGTGTCCTTATCCACTGCACTCCACCATCTATGTTCCTAAGAACACACCCACGTTGCAAAACAAAGCAAACATGGGTCAGCAAATTGAATTTGTTGGTATGAGTAGACTAACAATAAAATATATATAATAATCTTTCAAATATAACATTACCAACTATTTCAACTTGGAAGATAATATATTTTAGTTTTCCAAAACAGTGTGTAGTTTCTTCCCAAGTAAGATTTCACCCCCAATACACAAATTCCAAGAATCTCATATAACAGTACTCATCATTCCCACTTTTCAAAATAACTTACAACATAAATACCACTTACATTCCATTTATTAAATGTACATATGATAATCTAATTAAATATGAGTTTGGTATACCTTACCTTTAAGCTAACACGTCGTCTTAGGGTAGGATATTTACGTCCCTGCAGAAAAGATTAATAGATCCTACCCTCCTGCAAAATAGAGTTAGACATCACAATAAAATGATTTATCTCAGCTAGTCAAATTTTCATTCATAACCAAACCTCATTTAAGACATTTAAGTCTAAGTGATATAACCTGGTTCGTCCCGCATATTCGGGGAATACCACTTATCATAATACCTATATCAAGGGTAGTCATTCATATGACATCATTACGTCATAAAGTTTCTGCATGCATAACCATAGATCTCAGACTATCACAAGTCATTAATATTTTCATAATAACATATCAAGTTATAGTCATTTCGCAGTCACATAGAAATTACAATCGTTTACTAATATTATTCACAGTCACACTTCACATCCATAACATCACACAATTCATATACTTTTACTTAAAAACCACTCGTCTACTTATGAGAACGGGGAAATATCACACCCAAGGAGTACATTCATCCCTTGTGAGTATCAACTCATACAAACCACGTATATATTTCTCATAAGAAATCATATACATCATAATATATAAATATTCATATGTAATAGCTCAGTCACACATAAAAATCAATATTTTTATTTTGTTTATTAATTATCTCGTTGACTCATTTATTAAAAGACATAGCCCAACCTTTTGTTCCTACTCCACGATTTGCATTACACACATTTGCCAAATCACACATATCCGTGTGCCTCACTCACACCGAGTACCACTACAAGACATATGTCCTAAGCAGGATATCGCCTCCAGGAAACACACTTTCATCTTGTAAACTCGTAGCTTGTGAGTCACAACCATCTCTGGGCTTTCACACACATAACCACAAAACCTCTTTTGGGCATAACAAAATATCAGGTCATTCATGACACATTTAATGAATACCTTGGGTCATTCCCGCCACATTCAAGGAATACCCACCTACATTCCCGTACATTTCAAGGAATACATCCCACCCGCAAGGCGAATGCCTTAGTTCCTCTCTAAGGCGGCTTTCCATATGACATCATTAGTCATAAACATTTCTTTTCATCACGGAGGCGTGGAGAGATCTAAAGATGTGGGCGACATTAAATTTTCACCGGACATTTTTACACCGGATTTTAACACTCAAAAGTTATCATTTATTATAATATTTTCATTATATTATAAAATAAACATCGTCTCAAGCAATAGAATCATTAATAAAGATTATAAACACAATAACCAATCAACTCACCTCATTATCCATTATATAAATCATAAATATCAAGAGGTTCAATCAGGAATAAAGCATTAGTTAAATGTCTCGTGAATACATTTTAAACTACCACAATCACGTACATAATTAAGTACTAACATTGTACACATATAGTTAATTATTACAATAACTAATAACTAATAACTAATAACTAATAACTAATAACTAATAACTAATATAGTGTAGTGGCTGCACTTTTGCTCAAAGCTGCCTACGTATCCAAATCTTTTAAGATTGGAATCAAGCCTTCATAGTTCTTATCAGCTACATAGTCAAAATCAAAGTCCATCAATGCCAATATATATAATTGCATAAAACCACGTCAAATCTTTATTAGATAATTACAAACATGTTTATACAAGTTTTGGCAACATCCTATTATTGGATTTGTCCACAAAATTCAATATGTCAAAAGTCTGAAAAGTCAACATTCAAAAAGTCAACGGTCAATAGTCAAAGCCAACAGTCAAAGTCGACAGTCAACATATCATTTTCATGGTCAACAGATTTATGGTCAGCCATGGTTCATGGCTAAGGTCATAGTTCATGTCACGGCTAAGGTAAAGGTGCATGGCTCATGGGCTCATGACTAAGGTCATGGTTCGGACCCAACTAGAAATATCTAAAAGAAACAGATCCACTTAAAACAATAATGAACCAGCCCATCAAAAACTAAAAGAAAACCGGCCCATGTAAACAAAATTAGAACTGGCCCTAACAAAAAAATAGAACTGGTCCAAACTCAAAAGAACCAAAAGCTAAACACTTTGCCCCAAGCCCAACTAAGAGGAACATGATCTCTTCTTCTTCCTCACGTGCATCATCAGCTCTCCTCCACGAATTCCGGCCACTAACAACTCCTCTATACCGCCCCCTCATCCCAGCAGTTTGACTCCTCCCTAAAAACCCAGTATGTTGATACCATCTAATTTAAACTCTATCACTCCTCCAAAATCGCGTTTTGGCGCCATTAATGGACATTCAAGCTTCAACGGCACCTCCCCACTCTCCAACCCTCAATCACTCACTACAACCAACCATTCATCCATCAAAACAACCTACCATATAGACTACATTGACAACCCTTTCCCCAAACCCAATCTGGACCGCCATTAACACTCCTTCAGAGCTTCGCCAGCCCCCACTCTACAACACTCAAACATCCCACTAACACCAATCATAATCCAACCAACACAACAACAATTCCACAGATATAATAAACATTATAATGGTTCAGATAAAATAGATAATATATAGGACGATTTCTCTGGCTTGCGTCGCCATTAACGACTTTTTCCGAGTTCCAACAGTTAAATTTAGAGTTTCAATGATTTAGTAACTAACCATACTAACATCTAACCAGTCCAAAAATTTGACAGGATGAGACAAATAACGACATAAGAAAAAGCAGAAAAACTGAGCGAGAACAAAAACTCTGACAGTAAAGCTTTTGTGAAATAGAGTAAAAAAAATATAACTACTCACCTCTATTGTGTTTAGGAGCCGCGTGAAGAAATAAAAACTTGAGAACGAAAAACGCCACATAACAATCGTCAGAAAACAATCATAATAACCTTTGTCATTCTCTTCTTTTTCCACTCTGTGTAAATCTCTCTCTCTCCCTGTTTAAAACTCTCCGTGTAAAATCCTATGTAAACACTTTTTTTTTTTTTTTCAAAACCCTTCCAATAGGGAATGGGGTTTATCCTCTTTACCTTATCTCTTTCTAATATTTATCATTTTATTTTATTTTATCTCTTATTATTTTTATTTTATTATTATTTATTATACTAGGAAAATATTAAATAAAAACACGGGGTGTTATAGTTGTCATTTTTTTTAATATTGGACTTAGCCTTGCATGAGATTAAGGTCAGGTAGAGAAAAAACGACTAACGTAATCTATCGTGAACGTCAATACACAAACCTATCTAGTATACCACGCACTACACCTGAAATAATGGCTGAAGAAAAAGAGACTCCTCTTTTTGACTTTTACAAAGCCTTGAATGATAGCCCAAAATCTTGCATCGTTCTTGCAGACTCAGTCGGAGATTTCCGAATCCCCCAAAATATATTTAAATTGTTACCAGTTTTTTATGGGTTAGACCATGAAAAACCTTATCAGCATATGCGTAGGATTGACCAAATTCTTACCACATTCCATCATCCTATGGTAGCTGTGGAACAAATTAAACTGAGGGTGTTTCCTTTCACCCTAGCCGATAAGGCAGCGTCTTGGTTAACTGCCAAAGCGCCTAATTCTGTGGACTCATGGGCCAAACTTGTTTAATTGTTTATGGAACATTTTTACCCACCACTGAAGACAGATGAAATGCTTTCCAAGATTCATTTTTTCCGCCAGAATCCTCATGAATAATTTTCAGAGGCCTGGAATCATTTCACTGATCTTCTTATAGAGTGTCCACATCATAACCTTGCGAAAGACACGTTAGTTCGTGCCTTTTTCAAGGGACTTTTACACCACCATAAAGAGGTCCTTGATATAATGAATGGGGGTAGTTTCCTCAGTAAATGAGCCTCAGAGGCTTATAGGTTTTTAGAAGATCAAACAAAGTGTAATAATAACTGGGGGAGGACGATATCCCCCGCTCTGCTAGTTATTCTTCAATAGTTAATGTTACCAGTATGTTTGAGGTTAAATCTTATCCTGAGCTTAAAACTTTAATTAAATCTCTCACTAAAAGGGTAGAAGCTATTTCTGTTCAACAAAAGCCTATCCTTGTCATAAATGTCAACTCTATTCCATGTAATTTCTGTTTGAGTCCTGAGCATCCCGACTCCTATTGTCCTCTCGCCTATGAACAACAATCATCACAACTAGATAATGTTTGCTCCATTAATAGCAATCCTATTCCTAACGCCCCTTGGAGACAAAATCCCAACTTCAATTGGAGAAATAATCAACAAGTTACACCTCCAGGGTATAATAATCAAAATGTTAGGCCAACAAACAATTACAACCAAGCTCCACCACGACAAGGACAAGGACAAGGGAATTATAATAATTATAACAATAATAATTATAATGCTAATAGAGGTATCGTTTTGGTAAATAATAACTATCACAACCCACCCATTAATAATTAACGTGACATAGTTCCTATCACACAACCTGTAACAAACACTCCTCCAGAACCGGATCGTTTTGACGCCTTTATGCAAATCCAATAACAGATTTTACAGTCCATCCAACTTTCCTTATAGCAGTTAACACAAGATAAAGTACAACCCAAAAGTGTGTTTCCAGGTCAAGTAATACCTAACCCTAAAACACCAAACACAGCCTTTGAGGTAAACGATAATACTAGTAATGAAAATGGAAACGTAGGTGAGCTAAATGCCATCACCACTCTCCGTTCTGGAGAGTGGTTGATAAAGCCGTAACTATACCTGTAGTTACTCCACCAGTAGTCCCTACACCTGATATTTTACTAGATACCGAAGTAATAACTGAAGATCCTACCCCTGTAGAGGTACTAGTTAAACCACAACCTAAGAAACAAAAGGCCAAGGTTAAACATCCTGTTGATCCATATGCTAAATATAGAGAGAAACCACCATTTCCCTAGAGATTAGCCATGTTAACCAAGGATACGAATTTCGATGAGATTAGAGAAGTTTTCAAAAATCTAACGATAAACCTACCATTTCTTAAAGTGATTAAAAAGTTACCTCACCATGCTAAGTTTCTTAAAGAGTTGTGTACTACTAGGCATAAAACAAATATTCCAAAAGACGCCTTTCTAACTGAACAATTTCCAACTTTATCTGAATATAATGGAATCATTAAGAACAAGGACCCTGGTCGTCCTACTGTAAAATGCACCTTAGGAGATTCCCACACGACGACCGTGCTATTAGACCTAGAGGCGAGTGTTAACTTACTCCCTTATTATTTATATAAACAAATAGGTCTACAAGAGATGCAGCCTATTAAAATGACATTGCAATTAGCTGATTAGTCTATTAAGTATCCTAAGGGTGTGGTTGAAAACGTGCTTGTTAAGGTTCAGGATTTCTATTATCCTGCTGATTTTGTTATTCTCGATACAGAATTCACTAACGACTTTGTTCTGATCATTTTAGGGCATCTTTTCTTGGCAACTGCCAACGCACTTATAAACTGCCGCAATGGCTCGATGTCCATGTCTTTTGGCCATCTTTCTGTTGAGGTAAATGTGTTTAAAATGATGAAACAGTTACCAGATTTGTCTATAGATGGGGAGGTTAGCATGATCGAGAGCTTAGCTCAAGACTATTTTAATAACACATTTCTAGAATACCAGATGCATAAATTCCTTTCCTTTGGAAGTTCAGATTTCGCCGATAACTCCTACTTAGAGGAAGTCAACACCATTTTCGAGTCTACTCCTATCGTAGACCCTTTTGTTGCTCCATCTACTGAGTATGAAGACTTGCTACCTAAACAAGTCTTCACTACTCAAGATGAGGACCCTCCAGAAGCCTTTATCGACATTCTTCCCACCCCTGTGCTTAAACTTCTTCCTTATGAGTTGAAGTATATTCAACTTGATCCGGATGGTAGTCATCCGGTGATTATATCTTCACTGTTGTCTGCGGGTGAAGAGGCATGGTTGATTAAGGTAATTAGGGAACATCGTTTAGCGAGTGGTTGGTCCCTAGACGACATTAAGGGGATTGACCCTAATGTTTGCACTCATCGTATCCATTTGGAGGATAATGCCAAGACTTCACGCGAACCTCAGCATCGCTTGAACCCTGCCATGAAAGAGGTGGTCAGGGGAAAAGTCTTACGTTTACTCGATGCGAGTATTATATACCCAATCTCCGATAGTGAATAGGTAAGTCCCATTCATATAGTTCCTAAGAAATCGGGGGTTACCATGGTACGTAATGCTAAGGGTGAATATGTTTCCACACGAGTCCCTATAAAATGAAGGATTGACAAGAGCCCAAAACTGTAGTTTTAACCCCTTAATAATACTTCTTTTAGACCAATTATGCGAGTAATAAATAAGAGTTAATGCTAATTACGTGCTTTTATGTATTTCAGGCATGAAACTCAATTATGTGCAGAAATGTGCCACTTTGGCGATATAAAGGAGCAAAGGGTTGGTTGCTAAGAAGTTCTGTGATAAAGGACAAGGTTCAAGGAGACAAAGCCTTTATGAAGCTCGGTCAAAAGCTGAAAAGTCAACACGGGCAGAAAAAGTGCACAAGTCAGCAGAACTTACAAAGACCATATCTTTGGACTTAAGCCAGGGATTTGGGCCTACCTTACATCAAAACGACCGTCTCGGAAAGAGCTTTCCAATGGTCCAAGCCTTGACCCAATCAGAGGAGCAGAAGTGGACAAAAAGTCTGCTAAAGTCAAAGTCAGCTGAAACGGGCTCTGTGGACTGAAGAAATTGGGCTTTGAGCTCGATTTTCCGGCCCAAAACATGGCTCCTCAGCCCATGCACGAAATTGTAGATCTGGTCTCCTCCTTTACATAAAACAAGACTTAGCTCTTAAGAAAGAGATAGTTAGATAGCTTAGATAGAAAAGTAGCCATTAAAATAGCTTGTAGATCTAGTTTTTGAATTGAATTAGTTAAATTAATTAGTTTCATACATTGTTTTAGATTAATTCTTTGAATCATAGTTCTTCATTGATTAGATAAATAAAATAGTTATTTCTTGTTCATTTTGATTTTGTCATTTAAAATTGTTAGATCTAAATTCAGTTGTTGCTATTCAATTCTTAGTTATTAATTTAGAATTCAATTATTGTTAGTTAAATTTAATAAAGTTATAATCTTTATATTACGTCTAGTTTTAATTCACATCGTAGTATAATTCCCACCATTGCTCTCATTAGACTTTGAATAGATTAGTCAATCTAGAAAACTTGAATGCTAAAAAACTAAGAGTGGAACGAACTTTTTACTCCACTCTATTTCGATAGAATTGAGAGTATAGAAATCTTTGATAGCAACGCGTAATTAAGTTTAGTTTCACTTGCGTTTTGAGTTTCATCGTTCATTTCGTAGGTAAATTATTCAATTTTATGTTTATCAAATGGCGCCGCTGCCATCTTAGTACTCTTTAATATTGTTTTCTGTAGACTTGATAGTTTTTCAAAGTCCCATAACCTACCCCACCCTTGTTTGGATTCTCACTGTGGTTTATGCGCTTTGCCCCGCAAGTTTCCATGAAAAAAATTACGTGAGTGCACTGCGCTACAGGCAAGCCAAAGTGGAGCGCACCTTTGCCCTGGAATCCCATCCCACCCTTTGAAGCCACCGCGCCTACCAAGGCCAACTTGGAATGCCACCTGCGCCCACAGCCTGGAATCCTACCCTTTGCCTGAGCGCGACCTGCGCCCTGCCTAGGCATATTCGGAGCGCACCCGCTCCCTCTGCTTAACTGCCCGATTTCCATAGGTTTGTTTCGAACTTCCATTTCTTCAAAGTTTTCAGTGTTCTAACTTGTTATATACACTGAGCACGCGTAAACAAGACGCTATTCATAAGCGAAGTAAGGAGGCTTTCAGGTACTCTTTTCTTCCACACCTCGCATCTTCTGTTAGAAGTTCATACTAGCATATCAGGATTGTTTGGAGTGTTGTTGTGTTTCATTAATATTGGTCTTAACCTTGCATGAGATTAAGGTCGGGCCGAAGAAAAACACCTAACGTAATTAACCGACAATGGCAACAAACAAGTCTTTCTAGTATATCACTCACTACACCTCTAGCTAGCATACCACACACACCACCTGAAGTAATGGTTGAAGAAAGAGAGTCTCCTCTCTCTGACTTTTACAAAGCTTTGAACGATAGCCCTAAATCTTGCATCAATCTATCAGACCCAGTGGGGGATTTCCGAATTCTCCCAAATATATTTAATTTGTTACCCGTTTTTCATGGGTTAGACTATGAAAAACCTTATCAGGACATGCGTAGGATTGACCAAGTCCTTACTACATTCCACCATCCTACGGTAGGTGCTGAACAAATTAAACTAAGGGTATTTCCATTCACCTTAGCCGATAAGGCGGCGTCTTGGTTAACTGCCCAAGCGCCTAATTCTGTGGACTCGTGGACTAAACTTGTTCAACTATTCATGGAACATTTTTACCCACCACTGAAGACCGATGAAATGGTTTCCAAGATTCATTTCTTTCGACAGAATCCTCATGAATCATTTTCAGAGGCTTGGAATCGTTTCACCAATCAACTTATAGAGTGTCCACACCATAACCTTACGAAAGACATGTTAGTTCGTGCCTTTTTCAAAGGACTTCTACACCACCATAAAGAAGTCTTTGACATAATGAATGGGGGTAGTTTCTTAAGTAAAGGAGCCTTGGAGGCTTATAAATTTTTAGAAGATCAGACTAAGCGGAATAATAAATGGGGGGGATGATATATCTCCGTTCCGCTTAGTTCTTCTACAACAGCCTAAAGCCGTATGTATGTTTGAGATGAAACCCGATCCAGAACTTAAAAATTTAATCGAATCTCTAACTAAAAAGGTAGAGGCTATTTCTGTTCAACAAAAACCTATCCCCGTCATGAATGTCAACTCCAACCCATGTAATTTCTGTTTGAGTCTAGAGCACCCCGACTCCTATTGTCCTTTCGTTTACGAACAACAAATATTACAACAAGATAACGTTTGCTCAATTAATAGTTATCCTATTCCTAACCCTTTGAGACAACACCCCAACTTCGGTTGGAGAAATAATCAACAAGTAACAACCCGAGGATTTAATAATCAAAATGTTAGGCAAGTAAACAATTATAACCAACCTCCACCACGACAAGGACAAGGTCAGGGTATTTATAATAATTATAACAACCAAGCGCAACCACGATAAGGTCAAGCACAAGGTCAGGGTAATTATAATAATTATAACAATAATAATTATAATGCAAATCGAGGTATCGTTCCGGTTAATAATAATAACTATCACAACCCACCCATAAATAATCAACGTGACATAGTTCCTGTCACACAACCTATAGCTAACACTCTTCCACAACCGGATCGTTTCGATACCTTTATGCAATCTCAACAACAGATTTTGCAAGCCATCTAACATTCCTTACATCAGCTAGCTCAAGAGAAAGTAGAACCCAAAGGTGTGTTTCCAGGACAAACGATACCTAATCCTAAAACACCAAACACAGCCTTTGAGGTGAACGGTAATACTAGTACAGAAAATGTAAACGTAGGTGAGCTAAATGCCATCACCACTCTCCATTCTGGTAGAGTGGTTGACAACAATGTAACTATGCCTATAGTTACCCACAAGTAGTCCCTACACAGGAGATTGAACTAGATACCGAAATGGAAACTGAAGAGCCTACCCCTGTAGAGGTACCAGTTAAACCACAATCTAAGAAACAAAAAGCAAAGGTTAGACATCCAGTTAAACCATACGATAGGCATAGAGAGACACCACCGTTTCCCTAGAAATTAGCTATGTTAAATAGAGATACAAACTTTGATGAGATTAGGGAAGTATTCAAGAATCTAACGATTAACCTACCCTTTCTCGAAGCAATTAAAAAATTACCTCACCACGCTAAGTTTCTTAAGGAGTTGTGCACTACTAGGCATAGGACAAATATTCCTAAAGACGCCTTTCTAACTAAACAATTTCCAACTTTAACAGAACATAATGGAATTGTGAAGTATAAGGACCCTGGTCGTCCTACTGTACAATGCACCTTAGGAGATTCTCACACGACCACCGCTTTATTAGACCTAGGGGCAAGTATCAACTTACTTCCGTATTATTTATACAAACAAATAGGTCTACAAGAAATGCAACCTACTCAAATGACGTTGCAATTAGCGGATAGGTCTATTAAGTATCCTAAGGGTGTGGTTGAAAACGTGCAATTTAAGGTCCAGGATTTCTACTATCCTGCTGATTTTGTTATCCTCGATACAGAAGTCGTTAATGACTCTGTTCCGATCATCTTAGGGCGTCCATTTTTGGCAACTGCCAATGCGCTTATAAACTCCCGAAATAGTTCGATGTCCTTGTCTTTGGGCCATCTTTCGATTGAGGTAAATGTTTTTAAAATGATGAAATAGTTACCAGATTCATCTATAGATTGAGAGCTTAGCGCAAGATTACTTTAATAACACGTTTCCAGAAAACCATATGCATAAATTTCTTTCTTTTGGAAGTTCAGATTTTGTCGATGATTCCTACGTACAAGAAGTCAACACTATCTTCGAGTCTACACAAATCGTAGAACCTTCGGTTGCTCTATATACAGAGTTTGAAGACCTGCTACCTAAGCAAGTATTCATTACTCAAGATGAGGACACCCCAGAAGCTTTTATCGACATACCAACCACCCCGGTACTTAAACCTCTTCCTCCTGAGTTAAAATATATTCAACTTGATCCGGATGGTAGCCATCCGGTAATTATATCTTTTCTATTATCTAAAGAGGAAGAGACACGTTTAATCAGGGTGATTAAGGAACATCGTTCTGCGATTGGTTGGTCCCTAGCCGATGTGTGCACTCACCATATCCATTTGGAGGATAACGCAAAGACTTCTCGCGAACCTCAGCGTCGTTTGAACCCGGCCATGAAAGAAGTGGTCAGGGAAAAAGTCTTACGGTTACTTGATGCGGGTATCATATACCCAATCTCTGATAGCGAATGGGTCAGTCCCATTCATGTAGTTCCAAAAAAATCAGGGATTACAATGGTACGTAATGCCAAGGGTGAATATGTTGCCACACATGGTCCTATGAAATGGAGGATCGTATTGATTCTGACGCGTTTAAATGCCATGACACGAAAGGACCATTTTCCATTACCCCTTTATAAATCGGATGCTAGAACGCCTAGTTTGGTCATGCTTTTACTTGTTTTTAGGATGACTACTCGGCTATTTCCAAATTATTATTGATATTGATGACCAAGAAAAGACTACCTTTACATGTTCTTTTGGAACATCGCCTATAAACGAATGCCTTTTGGCCTTTGTAATGCTCCCGGTACCTTCCGGTGATTGTATGCTTCATATATTTAGTGACATGGTAGAAGCGTTTCATGGAAGTATTCATGGATGATTTTTCTATCTATGGAGACTCTTTCATCGACTCACTGCCTAACCTATCTAAGGTTTTGACGGTGTGAAGAGAAGAGTCTAGTTTTAAATTAGGAAAAATGTCATTTCATGGTAAAAAAGGGCATAGTACTAGGTCACATTGTATCTAGTGATGGCATAGAAGTTGATAAGGCCAAACTAGATAAGATAGCTACTCTACCTATACCACGGACTGTCTGTGATATCAGAGCCTTTCTAGGCCATGCAGGTTTTTATAGGCGCTTTATCAAAGATTTTTTGAAAATAGCTAGGTCGCTAACTAATCTGCTTTTAAAGGATGCCATCTTTGATTTTAATTTTAACTGTAAACAGGCTTTTGAAACTTTAAAAGCCGCCTTAACTTCTGCACCCATTATACAGCCTCCCGATTGGTCTAAACGTTTAGAACTTATGTGTGATGCTAGTGATTATATAGTTGGTGTTGTCTTGGGACAGAAACTAGATAATAAATCCACTATTATTTATTATGCTAGTAAAACTCTAAACGATGCTCAAAGGAATTATACAACTACTGAAAAAGAATTCTTAGCTGTCGTTTATGCTTTAGATAAGTTTCGTCCTTATTTGGTCGGTTCTAAGACCCTAGTTTACACCGACCATGCAGCCCTTAGGTACCTTCTCGCAAAGAAGGGTGCTAAGCAGAGATTAATCCGATGGATTCTCCTAATGCAAGAGTTCACATTAGAAATAAAGGACAAAAGAGGGGTAAAAAATGTAGTTTCCGACCACTTATCTAGACTGACGAATGATGATGATAGTGATTCGGAGTCCATACCCGACTCTTTTTCTGATGAGTATTTGTATGCTATTTTTTCTACACCATGGCATGCTGACATCGTGAATTATTTAGCGGCTGATGCTATTCCTTATGATTGGTCAAGAAATGAACGTAAGAAGTTCTTGGCCAGAGTTAAGCTATACTACTGGGATGAGCCCTACCTTTTTAAGTATTGTACGGATCAGATTATTCATCGTTGTATTCCCCAGTGGGAATATAATGAGGTTCTCTCATTCTGCCATGAAAAGAGTGTGGTGGCCATTTTAGTGGTATGAAAACAGCTGCTAAAATTCTACAATGTGGGTTTTATTGGCCTACTCTCTTTAAAGATGCCCAAGTGTATTGCAAGGCGTTCATTCGTTGCCAACAACTTGGGCGAATCATGAAGCGTAATATGATGCCATTGAATCTAATCATGGTGGTAGAAATTTTTGACATATGGGGCATTGATTTCATGGGTCCCATTCCAGTTTCCCACGGCTTCATCTATATTCTAGTTGCCGTGGACTACGCGTCTAAATGGATAGAGGCCAGGGCTTGCCGTAGCAATGACCATAAGACAGTTGTGTTTTTTGTTAAAGAGTATATTTTCTGTCGATTTGGCATTCCCAAGGCCATCATTAGTGATGGTGGAGCACATTTTTGCAACAGAGTTGTTGCATCTCTTGTGAAGAAATATGGGGTTACACATAAGGTAGCAACTCCGTATCATCCACAAACTTGCGGATAAGTAGAAGTTTCTAATTGGGAAATCAAAAAGATCTTAGAAACAATTGTAAATCCTGATAAGAAAGACTGGTCAAAGTGTCTATTTGATGCCTTATGGGCATATAGGGCTGCTTTCAAAACTCCTATAGGTATGTCACCCTTTAGACTTGTATTTGTGAAACCTTGTCATTTGCCCGTTAAATTGGAGCACCGTGCTATGTGGGCTATAAAAAGCCTTGACTACAATTTTGATGAGGCGGGTGTCAAGCGCAAGTTGCAATTGAATAAGCTTGAAGAAATCCATAGCGACTCTTATGACCTCGCAAAGGATTATAAAGCTAACATGAAACGTGTTCATGATAAGCAAATTTTGCGCAAAGAGTTTGTGGTAGGTCAAAAGGTCTTACTTTACAATCCCCGTCTACATATTTTTCCAGGGAAATTAAAAACCCGTTGGACTGGTCCTTTTCTAGTTACTGAAGTCACCCCTTACGGGGCAATCACCTTGGTAAATCCCAAGGACAACAGTACCTTTCAAGTAAATGGCCAACGGTTGAAACATTTTCACAAGCTATTGTCTCCTGATGTAGAGGAAGTCCTCTTACAGGATCCTGTCTATGAGGACTGACCTTTTTCATTGGTGTATTTTTTTTTTCATTTCCATATATTGGTAAGTGAACCATGAAGGTAACCGGGCCCTCCCTATGGAGTGTGTGGCTGTAAGTACCGGATCCTAAGTCCACGTTTAACATAATTCACGTTTTTCACTCTTGTATGTTTTCTCGGTTTTTGAGTCATGTCCCTCTATGGTGTGAATTATGCATTTAATGCATTCTTGTTTTCTTATACTAAATTTTATTCATAAAAAATTTAAAAAAAAAAATTAAAATCACAAACATAGTAAGTTAAGAATTCTTGGGAATCTGACTTTAAAAGACCCACTTTTTAAAACAAATTTTCTCAACTCTGTGTCTAAAATTTGTTTGGGGGTGGGTTGTTCATTCCATCCTGGATTATTCAACTCTCCAGTTATGTTGGTTAGACCGTTTAATTGTATTACAATTCGGGTTGACATTATATATGAAATTAGATTTCATTCGTTCGCATATCTTACGTCATGCACGCACTTCGAGGTATTTTCCATATGGATCATTGGATTGGAAATTTTCTCCTGATCATTTCCATACCTCATTCACAAAAATCGGCCCAATAACGAAGCGGCAATTTAAGTTTGAAGTTGTGCGAAAAATCAAAATCCAAAAATCAAGTGGGCTTGGGTCCAACTTCGCACGCACGTGCAGCGCACGTGTGTCTCTTTCCTTCACACCAATAGTCGCGACTCCATTCTCTAAACCGCCATTACCAAATATCAAAGCTTCAAAAACCTAACTAAAAAAAAAAAAACCTAAATACACCCACGCCCAAAGTTAAAACCCACCCCAAATCTCCTCCTAACTACAACCACCACCACCTCCACCAACTTAAACAACCATACACCACCAAAAATTTAAAAAAATTTGACTGCCACCACCACCACCGCACCTCCTGCCATTATTTTTAGTTAGGGTGTTTCAAAACAAGTCCCCTACCTTATTCAAACCCACACATCTTATAAAAACTCCAATGGCTCAAAGACGTCGGATATTGCCGGAGCACGCTTTTACTGCTGACCACTTCGCGCCGTTTTACGGTGACGAGATGGTTAGGAGAGATTGGAGTGGTTTGTGGTACTCGACAGATGATTTTTACCACGAAGATTTGGTTTGAGAGTTTTATAGGACAAAGGAGTTGAATGGGGATCGAATTTTTGTTAAGGTGGCTAGGAGGAGGAGAGAGGTTACTACTGGGTTGTTGGCTGAGATTTTAGGCATTCCACCTAGACACCATCTCGATGCCACATTATAGGATTCTCAGTTTACTGCTGTAGAACCTTTGATGAACGCGACTGTTGCGGAAGGAAACTACAATGCGAGCTCGCATTGTGTTCGCCGATCGTTTCTCTCGAACCAACCAACCGGGTCAGAGCTCGATGGATTGGTAGGAATGTCATAGGGAAGGAGAAAGTCAGTGATATCGGTCTGAACTGCCTTCACGTTATATGGATACTCCAGGAGCAAAAATATGAGTTATGTATTTTGGAGTTTGTGCGTAACATGATTATGGGAGTTGGAAAGAGTATTACACCTCTCTCTGTTTTGATAATGAAGATCATGATAACCTTGAGAGCGACTCCGAGGTCTGATAGGATTTGCCTGAAGGAGCACCGTAATCATCATATTTATACGGAGTGTATCCAGAGAGTTTGGAGGTTGCCTGAAGAGAGGGTAGCCGAGGAGAGTGACTCGGAGGATGAGGATGACACGGCATGTTTTGATGCCGATGCCCTGGAGAGATTTAGGTCTGATGCAGAACGCATGGATGTGATTCACCGTGGCATGCGTTCTCTCAATACTATTTGTGAAGACCTGCGAACTCGGCAGGCTACCATGCATTATAACTTCGAGACTCGTGCCCGGCGTGAGGATGAACGGTGGGAACAGACGAGGGCCGAGATAGACGCTCAGCGCCAGTTCCGAGATGACAAGCTTGCACGCTTTCCACCCTAGGGCGGTTCTTCTTCGGAGGAGCATTCTGTGAGGCATGAGCGTCGTCACCGCAAGACGGATGGCTCTGGCCCATCGGAAGCCCAAGGGCCATCTGTTTCTCGAGCACATTCCACTACTAGCAGCGAGTGGTTTAGGGACCTAATGAGTTGATTTGTTTTATTGTATTTGTTATTATTTAGTACGGATGTAAAAAGATTAGTTCAGTAATTAAATTTGAATTTGGTTGTCGCATGTTATTCGGAATTCAATTTTAATATAAGTTGGTTAATTTCGAATTATGTGTTGTTCTTATCATTAACCCTACCATCCCGAATTGTTTGGGGGTGGTATTGTTTAGCCTAACATAATTCGTTATATGATCATCTATTTTCAGAAGTTGTTTTGGAGTGAGGGTTGAGAATATTGCCGATATGGGCATTGCTACAAATAGATATTGTGTTAGGATGAAATCTCGATAAATTAGGCAGTATCTAACCTAAATTCAACCTAAAAGATATTAGGTTTGTTTTGGAATAGAGAATATGGGTTGTTTCCATTTTCGGTTTTTGAAATTTTATTATTTCCGGCAATTGCCTTAAAACTTTTTAGGTAACTTCCCGATTCGTTTTAGCAACTTAAATCCTATGAAAACTGCATTCATTCTACACTCATAACCCCAACTATATCTCACATTAATCTCTCACATTTCATTCCCACTTTACTTTATTTTTCCTTTGCACTTCGACCTCTCACGCTCCCCGAAAGCTTTTGAGCCCCCGATGGGCGCCACCTGCGCCCTCAAGCCTTGTCGAGAGAATTTTACCCCGAAAGCGACTGCGCACCTCTCCTCCAAACCCGAGCCACTTAGCCCAAAACACTGGAATTCCAGTTTTCATCCTGAGCGCACCCCGCGCCTATCCCAGGCTAAAAGTGAGCGCACCCTGTGCCCAAGTGCCTGGAATTCGAAACTCAGTAGAGCATACCCGTGCCCATCCCAGGTATACATTGAGCGCACCTGTGCCCTGACCCCTATGGGCACCAAAAATTTCAAGTTTTACGAAGGTTGTTCCGAGATAGTTGCAAATGTTCTAGAGAGTAGTTTTGTGATGACTTCTCCTATAGTAATACCGGATCAGTCTTTCGAACACTTGTTGGGGAGCGAGTCTTATGGACATTGGTTCCGCGAGAGGATCATGCAGTTTGGATGGAGGCATCTTCTGGTAAGTGAAGACGACTCGTATTCACCTAAGCTTACTGAATTTTTCTACAATAATGTTAAGTTCTATTGTAACCAGGATAGAGAACAAGAATTCTCCATCACGGTTGATGACACACCCCTAGAATTCAATAAGTATGTGGTAGCATTAGTTTCGGGAATACCAATACCTGATCCTATTCACACGTGGGGATATATGACCGATAATTTATACCTCTATGAATATACATATTTCCATGAGTATTATGGGGGAGGGGTATTTCGTATAATGGACCAAGGGAGTTACAACATAGCCCTTGGTAGCCTGTCCCTAAATGTAGGCACCACCATGTTATTCATCCTCATGAATATTCTAGGGGAGTTTCAGTTTACTTCTGCAAATAGTACCGCTGGTGACGTTTTCCTTGTTTTAGCTGAGGGACGTCACCGATATGACATTCCCTGAGTATTAGTGGCTAGTCTTAAGAGAGCCCAAAGCATGCGCCATAAGTATCTTCTTATGCCTGTTTTGGCTTTGCCGCATCCTGCGTAGTTGTTTACCAAAATTATGTACCCAGTTCACGGATTGAAAAAGGGTTGAAGTCATGAGACCCACCAATTGGGTGGTTCGCTCATTTCGAGTAATGACTTGGCCGAGATGGCAGGTGCAACCTCATTTGGTTGCTCCTTACACCCCATTAGACATAGTAACACTAGAAAGGTTAGCAGAAGTTGACGACACACGGCGTCGGGCTTGGCAAGTTATCATGGCATGGCAGGATGCGAAAGAACCTCATCTCTTTGAAGAGGGAAATGAGGATGACAATGTTTAAACGGGAGTGTAGGTAAGTTTTTATTTCAGTTAGTGTCTGCTTATGTCCCAAGCAATCTATTTCTCATTAACCCCATAACGGGTGGAACTCTTATAGAGTTGCGTTAGTTTTCTTTTCTATATTAGTATGTTATAACCTTGTTTTGCAGATGTTCCGGAATTTCACGCATTTCAATGGTATTTTCCTACCTTCTTTATTTAAAATACTTTGAGGACAAAGCATGCTTCTTGTTTGGGGGCATAGAACCACGTGTAATTAAGACATATGTTAGGATATAGATATGTATAATATGCACTTGTTTTCTAGCTAAAAAATTTAAATTTTTTAAAAATATAAATAAAAAGTATGTTATACACTTAGGAACATTGGTATTGTTTTCTTTCTCTATGCTCTCAATAATCTAGAAGTCTCACGTAGCTTTTGCATTAGAATAGTTTTTAGAAACTTAGGCTAATATGTAGGTAATAATCCTTGCATCTATCTATAAATATGTTACATGAGTATTTATAATTGTTGGCAGTAAGTTTCTGAAATCTAGGCTAGAGTACTTATTCTATAAATCCTGTGAGAATATAACCTAAAACCTTATATGAGTGACACATTTAAGAAATGACACAAGGGAGAAGTAAAATCCGGATAGAGAAATCACACGTCCACTTGCTAGATCACTATACCATATCATAAACGAGAATTTAGGCCCTCCTTGGATCGATATAGCCAGAAATTCCAACCTATGAATTATTTTCCGCAAGTCGCCCCTCTGAGCCTTTCTTTAGCCTTTCATAAACCACAAAACCTTTACCCTGTTACAAAACAAAACAAAATAAAAAATCAACCTACCCAATTCTTTTAATAAGTTTGAGAATAGAGATGAAGAATAGAAAAGAGAATAACCTTTGAAATCAAGAACTCGTTAGTCGCTTCAGAAGAGAAAAGTAAGTTTCCATCCAAATAAAAAAAAAAAATAAAAAAAATAAAGAGTTAGAACTCCAACAATAGAATCAAGGAGTCAAAAGCCAAAGAAAAATAGAAAAAAATATGGCTAAGGATGGAAACAAAGTGTAGAAGCAAAAGTAAAGAATAAGGTTTTCTCTAGTTACATAATATAAAGACTCTATTATCTCAGACTTGTTCTCTTTGAATATCCATTTCCTTCCTTCTTAAACCATCTCTTAATCCCCACAACACCTAATAAAGACCTCTAGCTCAATTAGGAATAGGATAGTGTGATAGTAAGTGGCAGATGTGTTTGATCGACTCTGGCTTCCTTGTGTGTCATTGAGTTTGTAAGGTAAAGTGTGCCCACTGCACACTGGAATAGCGAAACTTGAGCGGAAAAATCAGAGTATTTTTGTCTTGACATTTATGTGAGGACTTACTTAAGGACGTTATTCCAAGTTTTCATAAACGGGTCTGCTAGTGCATTTCATAGTATTACTCATTGTATATATGTTTATTCATAGATGATTGATTATTATGCATATATTAGCTTAGGTTCTGACTTGATTATTCTGTATTTATTGCTAGTGAGATGTATAGATAATTGAGACATAGATAAGGAAACAATAGTTTTATTTCTGAGTCGTTGTAGTATAGATGAAGTTTGTGAGTACCTACAATGGAAAACTCTCACGAGGCTATAACTCGTCCACTAGGGAATTCCTAGTGGTTTAAGGCCTTGTTTCATATGGTCAATGCAATTGCACTCGGCGAAATGATATTAGTTAGAACTCCATTTTTGGTCACTTATGCTAATTTCTCATATTTGCTTGAGGACGAGCAAAATGCTGTTTGGGGGTGGTTTGACAAGAGCCCAAAACTGTAGTTTTAACCCCTTAATAACACTACTTTTAGACCAATTATGCGAGTAATAAATAAGAGTTAATGCTAATTACGTGCTTTTATGTATTTCAGGCATGGAACTCAATTATGTGCAGAAATGTGCCACTTTGGCGATATAAAGGAGCAAAGGGTTGGTTGCTAAGAAGTTCTGTGATAAAGGCCAAGGTTCAAGGAGACAAAGCCTTTATAAAGCCCGGTCAAAAGCTGAAAAGTCAACACGGGCAGAAACAGTGCACAAGTTAGCAGAACTTCCAAAGACCATATCTTTGGACTCAAGCCTCGGATTTGGGCCTACCTTATATCAAAACGATCGGCTCGGAAAGAGCTTTCCAATGGTCCAAGCCTTGACCTAATCAGAGGAGCAAAAGTGGACGAAAATTCTGCTGAAGTCAAAGCCAACTGAAACGGGCTCTGTGGACTGAAGAAATTAGGCTTTGGGCTCGATTTTCCGGCCCAAAACATGGCTCCTTAGCCCATACACGAAATTGTGGATATGGTCTCCTCCTTTACATAAAACAAGAGTTAGCTCTTAAGAAAGAGATAGTTAGATAGCTTAGATAGAAAAGTAGCCATTAAAATAGCTTGTAGATCTAGTTTTTGAATTGAATTAGTTAAATTAATTAGTTTCATACATTGTTTTAGATTAATTCTTTGAATCATAGTTCTTCATTGATTAGATAAATAAAATAGTTATTTCTTGTTCATTTCGTTTTTATCATTTAAAATTGTTAGATCTAAATTCAGTTGTTGCTATTCAATTCTTAGTTATTAATTTAGAATTCAATTATTGTTAGTTAAATTTAATAAAGTTATAATCTTTATATTACGTCTAGTTTTAATTCACATCGTAGTATAATTCCCACCATTGCTCTCATTAGACTTTGAATAGATAGTCAATCTAGGAAACTTGAATGCTAAAGAACTAAGAGTGGAACGAACTTTTTACTCCACTCTATTTCGATAGGATTGAGAGTATAGAAATCTTTGATAGCAACGCGTAAATAAGTTTAGTTTCACTTGCGTTTTGAGTTTCATCGTTTATTTCGTAGGTAAATTATTCAATTTTACGTTTATCAAGGATCTGTATTGATTACAGACGTTTAAATGCCATGACACGAAAGGATCATTTTCCATTACCCTTTATCGATCAGATGCTTGAACGTCTAGCTGGTCACACTTATTATTGTTTTTTAGATGGCTACTCTGGCTATTTTCAAATTATTATTGATATTGATGACCAAGAAAAGAATATCTTCACATGTTCTTTTAGAACATATGTCTATAAACGAATGTCGTTTGGCCTTTGTAATGCTCCTGGTACCTTCCAGCGTTGTATGCTTCATATATTTAGTGACATGGTAGAGCGCCTCATGGAAGTTTTCATGGATGATTTTTCTATCTATGGAGACTCTTTCACTGACTGCCTGTCTAACCTGTCTAAGGTTTTGACACAGTGTGAAGAGAAAAGTCTGGTCTTAAATTGGGGAAAATGTCATTTCATGGTTAAAAAAGGAATAGTGCTAGGGCATATTGTATTTAGTGATGACATCGAAGTAGATAAGGCCAAATTAGATAAGATAGCGTCTCTACCAATACCGCTAACTGTCCGTGACATTAGAGCATTTATAGGCCATGCAGGTTTTTACAGGCGTTTTATAGAGGATTTTTCAAAAATAGCTAGGTCTTTAACTAATCTGCTTTTAAAGGATGCCATTTTTTATTTCAATTATAACTGTAAACAGGCTTTTGAAACTTTAAAAGCCACCTTAACATCTGCACCAATTATACAGCCTCCCGATTAGTCTAAACCTTTCGAACTCATGTGTGATGCTATTGATTATGCCGTTGGTGCTGTGTTAGGACAGAAATTAGATAATAAGTCCACTGTTATTTATTATGCTAGTAAAACTTTAAACGATGCTCAAAGGAATTATACAACTACGGAAAAAGAATTTTTAGCTGTCGTTTATGCTTTAGATAAGTTTCATCCTTATTTGGTTGGTACTAAGACTTTAGTTTACACGGACCATGCAACCCTTAGGTACCTTCTCGCAAAGAAAGATGCTAAGCAGAGATTGATTTGGTGGATTCTGCTCCTGCAAGAGTTCACCTTAGAAATTAAGGACAAAAGAGGGATCGAAAATGTAGTTGTCCACCACTTACCTAGACTAACAAATGGCGATGATAGTGATTCTGAGTCCATACCTGACTCTTTTTTTTCGATGAGCATCCCAGATGATATTTTTTCGCACCATGGTATCTTTGACATTGTGAATTATTTAGCTTCTGATATTATTCCTGATGTTTGGTCAAGAAATGAACGTAAGAAATTCTTGGCAAGAGTTAAGTTATACTACTGGGATGAGCCCTACCTTTTAAAGTATTGTGCGGATTAGATTATTCGTTGTTGTATTCTCCGGTGGGAATATAATGAGGTTCTATTGTTCTTCCATGACAAAGAGTGTGGTGGCCATTTTAGTGGTATAAAAATAGCTACTAAAATTCTTCAATGTGGGTTTTATTGGCCTACCCTTTTTAAAGATGCCCAAGTGCATTGCAAGACGTGTGTTCGTTGCCAACAACTGGGGAGAATCACAAAACGTAATATGATGCCTCTAAATCCCATCATGGCAGTAGAAATTTTTGATGTATGGGGCATTGATTTCATGGGTCCTTTTCCTGTTTCCCACGATTTTATTAATATTCTAGTTGCCGTGGACTACGTGTCTAAATGGATAGAGGTCATGGCTTGCCGTAGCAATGACCATAAGATAGTGGTGTTTTTTGTTAAGGAATATATTTTCTGTCAATTTGGCATTCCTAAAGCCATCATTAGTGATGGCAGAACACATTTTTGCAACAGAGTTGTTGCGTCCTTAGTTAAAAAGTACAGAGTTACCCATAAGGTGGCAACTCCTTATCATCCACAAACTAGTGGCCAGGTAGAAGTCTCTAATAGGGAAATCAAAAGAATATTAGAAACAACTGTAAATCCCGATAGGAAAGATTGGTCTAAGCGTCTAACTGATGCCTTATGGGAGTATAGGACTGCTTTTAAAACTCCTATAGGTATGTCTCCCTTTAGACTTGTATTTGGAAAACCTTGTCACTTGCCCGTTGAATTGGAGCACTGTGCTATGTGGGCTATAAAAAGCCTTAACTTTAATTTTGACGAAGCGGGTGTCAAGCGAAAATTGTAATTAAATGAGTTTGAAGAAATCCGTAGCGATTATTATGATCTCACGAAGGATTATAAAGCTTACATGAAACGTGTTCATGATAAATAAATCTTGCGCAAAGAGCTTGTGGTTGGTCAAAAGGTCTTGCTTTACAACTCCCGTCTGTATATTTTCCTAAGAAAATTAAAAACCCGTTAGTCTGGTCTTTTTCTGGTTACTGAAGTCACCCCTTACGGGGCAATCACCTTGGTAAATCCCAAGGACAACAATACCTTTCAAGTCAATGGCCAACGGTTAAAACATTTTCACGAGTTAATGTCCCCTGATGTGGAGGAAGTCCTTTTACAGGACCCTGTCTATGAGGACTGACCTTTGTTGTTTGGTGTACTTCCTTTCACTTTCATATATTGGTGAGTGCACCATTCAGGTAACCGGGCCCTCCCTATGGAGTGTGTGGCTGTAAGTACCGGATCATAAGTCCACGTTTAACATAATTCATGTTTTCCACTCTTGCACGTTTTCTCGGTATTTGAGTCATGTTTATCTATGGAGTGATTTACGTCTTTATTGCTTATTGTTTTCCTTTATATTAAATCTTATTCATAAAAAGTAAAAAATATTAAAACCATAAAAATAGTAATCTAGGAAGTCTCGGGAATCTGACTTTAAAAGACCCACGTTTAAAACAAATTTTCTAAACTCTGTTCTATAAAATTTGTTTGAGGGTGGCATGTTGGTCTTTCCATCCTTGATTGCTCAACTTTCTATTTTTGTTGCCTATGCCGTTTAATCATATTTTGATTCGGGTTGACATTATCTCTGAATTTAGATTTTATTTGTTCGCATAACTTACGTCATTCACACACTTCGAGGCGTTTTTCACCTTTTTATATGTCAACCACAGTAAGAATAAAGTGTTTTATGGATCATTGGATTGGAAATTCTCTCCTGATCGTTTTCATATCTCATTCGCAAAAATCGGACTGGTAACGAATCGAGAATTTCAATTTTAACTTTGTGCGCGTAGGGACAAAATGGGTATTTCCAAAATTGTTTGGGCTTGAGCCCAAGTCCACAGTAAAACCCAAAAACGCATCGCGTTCTTCATCTTCCTCACGCCATCATCTTCCATTAACGAACCAAAACCTTAAAAAAAAAAAACAAAAACCACCACTGATTTTTCCTACTCCAATCAAACTACCCACTCCAAATTCAACCCTTACACTAATTCATCTCCTCCACCTCCATTAAACCGCCCAAAACATAAACATAAACCAAAATTTTCTCCAAAAATCGCACCAATCAAACCTAACCAACCACTCATACCAAATTTCAATTTCTTTGTTCAATACCTCTCCTCCACCTTACCCTAACCCATTTTCGAAATCAAAAACAAAAAAATGGCCCAAAAATACAAAATCCTTCCGGAACAAGTTTTCAAATCGGACCATTTTGTACCGTTTTATGATGATGAGATGAAACGTAGGAATTGGCAATGGTTGTGGTAACGGAGAATGATTTTTACCATGAGGATTTGGTTTTGAAATTTTACAAGAAGCGGGAAATCGAGGGTAGGAAGATTTTTGTGAAGGTAAATGGTGCGAAGAAAGAAGTGTGTGCTTCAATGTTGGCTCATGTTCTGGGCATTATGCCAAAACACCACCTTGTAGCCACCATGTAGGAATCCTAGTATGGGGTAGAGGCGTTGATGAGAGAGACTATTTTGGAGGGACAATACAATGCAAAATCGAATTGCGTCCGACAATCGTCTCTGAGAACCAACCAGCTGGTTGTAGCTCAGTGGGTTAGTAAGAATGTCATTGGGAAAGAGAAGCTCAGTGACATCAGTCGAAATGCGCATACATACGGGTATTACAAAGAACAGAGGTATGATTTTTGTATCATCGACTTCTTGTTAACTATGATTAGAGGAGTTGGAGTAAGTACCTCACCCTTTCCTGTTTTGATCACTAAGATTATGTTGTCTTTTGGTGAGAAACCAAAAACTGAGCGGATTATGTTGAAGTTGCATGCAAATGCAATTGCTTATATGGAATGTATCCAGAAGGCGTGGAGATTGCCTAGAGATAGGGTTGTGGAAAATGTTGATTCGGATGATGAAGAGGAAGACACGGCATGTTTTGATGCTAATGCCTTGGAGAGGTGTAATTCTGATATAGAAAGCATGGCGTTGATTCACCGTGGCCAGCGTTCTATTAACACCATTTGCGGAGATATCCGGACTAGGCAGACTACCATGCATCAGAATTATGAGGAGCTCAGGACTACCGTCGAGACCCTAGTCCAACATGATAAGGAGGACGAGAAATCCATGAACGCATATCTCGAGAGTCAGCGGAAGTTCCAAGTGAAAGTGCTATGACGCTTGCCACCCTATTAGGGTTATACTTCTGACGAGTCTGAGAGGCATGAGCGTCGTAGCAGAAGGGCGGATGACTCTGGCACATCTTCATCTCATGAACCATCCTCGTCTCGTGGCTCGTAGTCTAGTTATTTGGTGTTTAGGAAATTTCCCTATTTTTGTAGAATTTTATTTTGAGTTGTTTAGTTTATTAGTTAGATTTGGATTATGTAATCATTTTTTACTATTCGATTATTAGTTAAAATTTTAATTTAATTTTTGTCTAAGCATGCGATAATTTTTCCATGAATCCCACATTCCCGAATTGTTTGGGGGTGGTATTAGTATTTTTTGCATTGCTTTTATCTTATCCACTGTTTTAGAAGTTAAATTTTGCAATATTGGTGTGGCTAAGATTATATATTGATTGTAGTGATAGAATTTCAATGAATAGAATTAGGAAGTTGCTATTTTGAATTCAACCAAAAAGCTATTGGTTTATATTTGGAATATGCACCAAACTTGTTTCCGTTTTAGTTTTAGAATATTTAGTTTCTGGCAATTGCCTTAATAATTTTGGTAACTTGTGGATGTTGGTTTTAGAAACTAAACCCCTATAAATACTTGATTCACTCTTCACTCACATACCACACCTCTCACCTTGCACTCTCACCTTTCACTCTCATTTTTCTCTTAGTTTTTCACTGCAGAGCACTCAAGGTATACGGGCGCACTGTTTGAAGCGCCACATACCGTAGAATAGCGCTGGACCTCGAGAAAGAAGAGGGAGCACCCGCCCTTCACAGCCAAATTGTGAGCGCACCCTGCGCTGTAGCGCCTGGACCTTGAGCAAGACAGAGCGACCCCGCGCGCCGCTTCGAGCCAATTCTAAAAGCGCGCGTGCCCGACCTTCTGACCACTTAAATTTCTGATTTTTTGTGCGTTTTTCCAAGGTTGTTTGCAGCACTTCTAGAGTATATTTGTTATGATGACATCGCCTCATATCATATCGGAGCAGTCTTTTGAAGATTTGTTCAGAAGTAACACCTATGGAGGATGGTTCCGTGATAGAATCATGTAGTCAAAATGGACACATCTACTGGTAAGTCCTGATGACTCATATTCCCCTCAACTTACTGAATATTTCTACAATAATTCAAAGTTCTTTTGTCGACCAGATGGAGAACAAATGTTCTCTGTCGTAGTTAATGATACGACTATGGATTTCAGCAAGTTCTTAGTTGCTTTTGTTATGGGACCTTTATGCCTGTTCCTACAAACTCATGGGGATATCTGACTAATAATGCATACCTTTATAACTATGAGTACTTTCACGAGACTTATAGGGGAGGGGTTTTTCATGTAATGGACCAAGGGCAGTATAACATTGCCCTTGGTAGCCTATCCCTGAATGTACATAGGCCTTACCATGTTTTTCATTATGATGAATATTTTAGGGGATTGGCAGTTTACTTCTGCGCATAGTACCGCTGGTGACGTTTTCCTTGCTTTAGCTGAGGGACGTTTCCTATATGACATTCCCAAGGTTTTAGTGGCTAGTCTAGCTAGAGGCCATAGTATGAGGCATAAGTACCTTCTTATGCCTGTTTTGGTTTGTCGTACCATGTGCTATTTTTTCCCTGATTTCTGTACCCGCTACACGGATTGGGTTGGGGTTGAAATTATGAGACCCACCAATTGCGTTGTTCGTTTGTTTCATGTTATGACTTGGCCGGGATGGAGGGTACAACCTCAATGGGTTGCTCCTTACACCCGATCAGACTGAGTAACACTTAACAGGCTAGCACGGGTTGATGATACATGGAGAGAGGCTTGGCAAGTTAACATGACGTGGCAGGACGCAAAAGAACCTCGCTTCTATGTAGACGAGGATGATGACGCTTAAATGCTGGATAGGAGGTAAGTTTTTATTTTTTGTTCATGTCTGCGTATGTCCCAAGCAATTTACTTCTTTGTTACCCCATAATGGGTGGAACTCATATAGAGTTGCGTCTGTTTTTATTTATCTATATTAGTATGTTTTAACTTTGTTTTGCAGATGTTCCAAAATTTCATGCGTTTCCATGGTATTTTTCTACCCTTTTTTTTTCAATACTTTGAGGACAAAACATGCTTTTGTTTGGGGGTGGCATAGAAACACGAGTAATTTAAGGCACCTGTTAGGATAGAGATATGTACAATATGCACTTGTTTTCTAGTAAAAAAAATCAAAAATAAAAAATTCAAAAATATAAATAAAAAGTTTATGCTATATACTTAGGAATATTGGTATTGTTTTCTTTCTCTATGCTTTTAATAATCAAGAAGTTTCACGTGAGCTTTTGCATTAGAATAGTTTTTAGAAACGTAGGTTAATATGTAGGTAATAATTTTTGCATCTTTCTATAAATATATTGCATAAGTAGTTATGTTTGTATTGACAGTAAGTTTCTGAAATCTAGGCTAGAGTACTTATTCTACAAATCCTGTGAGAATATAGCTTAAAGCCTTATATGAGTTAAATTTTTGAGAAATGACACAAGGGAGGGAGAAGTAAATTCCGGATAGAGAAATCACACGTCCACTTCCTTGATCACTATGTCATATCCTAAGTGAGAATTTAGGCCCTCTTCGGATCGATATAGCCAGAAATTCAAACCTATATGAAACTATTTTCCGCTAGTCTCCCCTCTGAGCCTTTCTTTTGCCTTTCATAAACCGCAAAACCTTTACCCTTTTACAAAACAAAATAAAAATAAAAATCAGCCTACCCATTCTTTGAATGAGTCTAAGAATAGAGATGAAGAATAGAAAAGAGAAAGACCTTTGAAATCAAGAATTTGTTAGTTGCTTCAAATAAGAAAAAAAAGTTTTCATCCAAAGAAAAGAAAAAAAAAAAGAAAAAGAAAAAAATAAATAAAGAGTTAGAACTCCTAAAACATAATCAAAGGAGTCAAAAGCCAAAGAAAAAGAAAAAAATAGCAAAGGATGGAAACAAAGGGTAGAAGCAAAGTAAGAACAACGTTTTCTCTAGTTACATAATATGAAGACTCTATTATCTAAGACTGGTTCTTTTTGAATATCCATTTCCTTCATTCTTAAACCATTACCTAATCTCTGCAATACCTAATAAAAACCTCTAGCTCAATTAGGAATAGGTTAGTGTGATAATAAGTGGCAGATATGTTTGATCGACTTCGGCTTCCTTGTGTGTCATTGAGATTGTAAGGTAAAGTGTGCCTATTGCACACTAAAGTAGCGAAACTTGAGCGGAAAAATCAGAGTGTTTTTGTCTTGATATTTATGTGAGGACCTACTTAAGGACACTATCCCAAAGTTTCAGAAACAGACCAGTTAGTGCATTATATAGCATTACTCATTGTATATATGTTTATTCGTAGATGATTGATTATTATGCATATATTAGCTTGGGTTTCGACTTGATTGTTCTATATTCATTGCTAGTGAGATGTATAGATATCTGAGAATAAGTAAGGAAACAATAGTTTTATTTCTTAGTCATTGTAGTATAGATGAAGTTTGTGAGTACCTTCACTAGAAAACTCTCACGAGTCTATAACTCGTCCACTAGGGAATTCCTAGTGGTTTAAGGCCTTGTTGCATATGGTCAATGCAATCGCACTCGGCGAAACGAGATTAGTTAGAACTCCATTTTTTGGTCACTTATTCTAATTTCTCATATTTGCTTGAGGACAAGCAAAATGATGTTTGGGGGTGGTTTGATAAGAGCCCAAAACTGTAGTTTTAACCCTTTAACAATATTACTTTTTGACCAATTATGTGATTAATAAGTAAGAGTTAGTATTGTTATCGTGCTCTTGTGTATTTCAGGCAATGGAGTCGAATATGTGCAGAAATGTATCCCTTTTACGAGATAAAGGAGCAAAGGTTGGTTGCTAAGAAGTTCTACAACTAAAGGCTAAGATTCAAGGAGAAAAAGCCTTTTTAAACCCCGGTCAAAGCTGAAAAGTCAAAGTCAACGCGGGCAGAAATAGCGCATAAAAGTCAGCAGAACTTCCGAAGACCGTATCTTTGGACTCAGGCCTCGGAATTAGGCCTACCATATGTCAAAACGACCGGCTCAGAAAGATCATTCTAATGGTCTAAGACTTGACCCAATAAGAGGAGCAAAAGTGGACAAAATGGCTGTTGAAGTCATTTCCAACTAAAAACCCCTTTGTGGACTGAAGTAATGAGGTTTTGGGCTCGATTTTCCGGCCCAAAACATGGCTCCTAAGCCCATGCATGAAATTGTGGATCTAGCCTCTTCTATATGAAGAGACTAAGCCTTAGCTCTTAAGTTACTGAGAGATAATTCATAGAATTAGTTTTTAGATAAAGGAATGAGTTTGTAGAATCAGTTTTAGTTTTATAAATAAGAATTAGCTTTACATTTCAACTTAGTTAATTATCAAGAAATTAGTTTTAGAACATAGAAATTAGTTTTTAGAATCAAATACTTAGTTTATATTTCAAGTTACTTAGTTTCAAATTCAATACTTAGTTAGCTTTAGTTTGTTTTAAATTCATATTTAGTTATTCATAATCTTAGTTCTAAATTAGTTTTAATCCAGCTTTAATTCACTTTGAATCATTAAACTATTGTTCAATTAGATTAATAAAGTTTAATTACTCATTCAATAATGACTTGTTCTTATTGTTCTTGTTCTAGAAATGATAGTTTAATGACTCAAGGCTAAAACCTCCATTAGAGGGGTTTGAGGAAGCCTTGATGATGACTTGATTTTTGATTAGCATGGATATAGTTGTAATGTTCTATTCTACTCTATAAAGTAATTAGTTCACCATGAGAATGAGTTTGATTACTTCACATGCTAGTTATTAGTTGGTAGAGATTACCATGAATAATTAGGGATTAGAGATACCCAACCTTTATGTGAAAATGTAAATATTAGGATTACAATGTATTCTATGCTAGTTTATTAAGTCGAATCAAGGTGGAATCAAATTCCCCTAATTCATTCTCATATTGTCAATTTAGTATTGAATTGCCGTCATTTCATTTATCACACCTTGATTAGTTAATTCACCATCGTAGTTAAATTTCCATCATTACTCTCATTGACTTTGATAGAACCGATAATCGTAGTTAACATTTATTCTAAAGAACTAGGAGTGGAACGAATTCTCTACTCCAAATATTACATTGATAATGAGAGTAGAAAACTTTGATATTAAGCACGAATCAGTTCGTTTTACTTACATTTGAGTTTAAACACTTATTCGTAGGTAAAACTATCGTTTTTACATTTATCACTTTCCCCTATCTTTGTTGGACGTTGAGGTTTGCAACCACTTTAACATCCCGCCATGCCAAGGTATTGGTAACTTCTGGCGGATTATGTATGTCGTTAACTACTACAACCAATCACATACTCCGCGAATCTATCTTCACGACATCACGGCCCACTACTTCATAAAGAAAAGCACCAAATTTGGGAGCGTTGGGTACTAATCATTCTGTGTGCGTCCGCGGAAGAAATCTTTCGTTCTCCACGTCACCACCTCCGACAAAGTCTGGCACCATTATCCCCTCTATGTTTTGGGGAATTTTCTCTCTGCGGACCTCCCTCCTGAAGTGTCCTTAAGGCAGTTCCATTTCCTCAAACGAAGTGAGCTCGGTTGGTTGTTTGCTTTGCTGGCTTGATGACTCCTGCGTTAATATATCTATCTGTCTGTGTTCCTAGTTGGGTTCCAGATTCGCTGTCTCGTATATACACCGGCGTCTTTTCTAAGATTTTCTCCAAGCTCCGCGACCTGGGGAACGACCAGTGCGACATCTTCAGTATCGATCCCGACAAGGGCAGTCCACTCTTCCTAGACCATCCCTCAAAAACCATTGGCCGGTATCAAGGCCCTCTATACCGACTGCCACTGCCCAAAGAATGAAAACCTAAACCTTCTCCGCCTAAAGCCCGTAAGGTGAAGCACCCTGTTCATCGATCTTTCGGCTACACCACCAAGATTTCTCATTCCCAAGTGCTCGCTAAGAAAGCAGCCACCAATGCAACCCACTGGTTCTCCCTCCGCTGTGACCAATAGCATTCCCCGGTCATACTCCTCCATCGTTGACTGGGAGGACGACTTTTCCAACCCCATTACCACTACCGCTGCCATGGACGTGTCTAAGCTCAGACTTTGGGACAACAATTCTAACGGTGATGCCCCTACCGATGCTGCCGCCAAGGGCCCTCCCACCAAAAAGGCTAAGGTCTCCGCTTCCACCGCTTCAGCCGGTGAAGCACGACCGGGATCACCGCGGCCCGTGGCTCCTCCATGCCGCTATGGGAAAGAGATTGTTCCCATTGGTCCCCTACCCGTGGGGCCAGTAGAAATTTGGCACCCGCAATTCAAGGCCAGGGATCGGGACGTCACCACCCGTGACTCTGCGCAGGACAATCCGGCGGTGGCCGTATCCCTGTTCTTCAGCTCCCATCTCTATAGGAATCAATCTTATGGGGATTTTGGCTCCTTCGCCTCCCACAGGGCTGTGATCTACACAGGCTAGGAAAGGGTATGTCTTTTCCCTTTTTCTTTCTCTTTCCTTGTTTTTTTCTTTTATTGTCTCTAACTTTGTCTTTATCTCCAGCTGAGCCTCGATGTCGGCTACGTCATCCGCGGTCTCACCAACACCCTGGATGCCCTAGAATCTGTGAAGAATGAGATCCACGGTCCCGAGGGGTGGAAGGCTAAGTATGCCCAGCTGGAGAAGGAAAGAGATGATGCCCGCCTCTCAGTGCTCAAATATCACAAGGACTTCCAGCGTGCCGAGCAAGCCCACAAGGACTATGTGGCTGGCGTCACCTCATAGCTGGAGAGCCAGAGGGAGGCTGATAGAGTCGCTGCGCAAGCCGCCTCAGAGAAGTCACTAACGGAGGCCGCTGAACATTTCAAGGTTTTGGCCTCCAAGAAGATTGCCAGGGAGCTAAAGCAACAGCTGGATGCCCTGGCAGTAGCTGACCGCCTCCTCCCACCTCAGACTTCCGCTTCGGCCATTCCAGAATCTACAGCCCCTCCCTAAACAGCTGAGCCAGAGGCCACCGTCCATTCTGGGGTGGCAACCTCCCCCATTGTTGTTGATGTAACCGCTGCAGAGGAGGATGGGAGGCAAGCATCTGTGGATGTGGCTGAAGATCCCAAGTGACCATTTTCTCTGTGATTTGTAATTTCACTTTGTTTCTGAGTTTTGTAGTTTCACTTTTGGCCTGGTATTTCTGGGTACTCCCAGCAGGGCACCATAGACACGATTTCCTATCAAACCCCTGTTTCGAATATGTTTTTTGACATGTGTATGAAGTTTTGCTTAGCACATTGCCATCGAATCATTATTACAAAAGGGTACCGTGCCAATACTTGCCTATCTGACACATTCCCCATTCCATGTTGTTTCTCTAGCCACTGCTAAAGTTGTTTGGGGGCAGCACAGTTTGCCCCCAAGTCGGTTTCAGACCTCGTCGTCCGCAAAGATCTCATCCCCTCCACTGCAATGGGGATGTCGCGGCAACTCAGGTTTCCCCCAAGTTGAATGTTAACCCTATCGTCCGCTGTCATGGAGATGTTGGGGGTAACTCAAGTTGCCCCCAAGTTGAATAAGGAGATGTCGGGGGCAGATCAGTTGAGCCCCCAAGTTGAGTACTGAGATGTTGGGGGCAAATCAGTTTAGGCCCCAAGTTGAATGTTGACCCTATCGTCCGCTGTCCCAGAGATGTTGGGGGAAACTCAGGTTGCCCCCAAGTTGAATATGGAGATGTTGGGGGCATATTAGTTTAGCCCCCAAGTTGAGTATGGAGATGTCGGGGGCAGGTTAGTTTAGCCCCCAAGTTGGATGCTAACCCTATCGTCTGCTGCCATGGAGATGTTAAGGGAAACTCAGGTTGTCCCCAAGTTAAATATGGAGATGTTGGGGGCTGATTAGTTTAGCCCCCAAGTTGAGTATGGAGATGTTCGGGGTAGGTCGGTTTAGCCCCCAAGTTGAATTCGGACCTCATCGTCCACAATTCATCGTTCGCAGTCATGGAGATGTTGGGGGCAACCTGAGTTGCCCCCAAGTTGAATATGGAGATGTTGGAGGTAGATCAGTTTAGCCCCCAAGTTGAGTATGGAGATGTCGGGGGTAGGTCAGTTTAGCCCCCAAGTTGAATGTTAACCCTATCGTCCACTGCTATGGAGATGTTGGGGGCAACCTGAGTTGCCCCCAAGTTGAATATGGAGAAGTTGGGGGCATATCAGTTTAGCCCCCAAGTTGAGTATGGAGATGTTGGGGGCAGGTCAGTTTAGCCCCCAAGTTGAATTTGGACCTCATCATCCACGGTCTTTGGCCTAATCCACATACAAACGAATAAACATGAATCAGATAGAAGAAATTTGCTATCACTTTCATTGACATTCCAAAGGGCTCAAAATACCATTACAAAGCTTGATGTTCACATATTACGAAGCAAATAGACTTCCATTTCATAATAAACAAAAGAAAGACTATATACAAAGTTACTCATGGAACTTTTTCAACATCCTGATATTCCACGGTCGCTTGATGTTCTCTCCCAGGGGTGTCTACAACCTGTAGGCCCCGGTCATTTCAGCATCTACCATGATGTATGGTCCCTCCCAGTTGGGGCCCAACTTTCCATCTGTCTCTTTCTTGGTGGCTGGGGTTACCCGCCGAAGCACCAGATCACCAACATTAAATTTCTGTGGCTTCACCCGCTTGTTATATTGTCTTTGCAACCTCCTGTGGTATCCCTTCTTTCCTCTGTAAGATTCAACTCCCCGGCTAATATTTTCTCATTAACTACTGCTTCAACAGCATTGGTCCTGGTTGTCGCGGCCATCATTTCCACCGGAATCATCGCCTCCACTCCATAAGCCATAGCGAATGGCGATTCCCCGGTAGAAGTCCGCGGAGTCATGCGGTATGCCCAGAGTACCCTGTGTAGCTCCTCTGCCCAGGACCCTTTGCGCTCCTCTAACTTTTTCTTCATATTATTCATTATAGTCTTATTTGAGGACTCTGCTTGCCCATTCCCCTCTGGATTGTAGGGGGCCGAGAACCCTTGCTTTACCCCGAACGCTTGGAGAAATGCTTTCACTTTTCCCCCTATAAACTGTGTACTGTTATCCACGATCACGGTGTGCGGGAGTCCGAACCGGCATACGACATTTTCCTACAGGAACTTCCTCACCTGTTCCTCTTTTACCTGCTGCAGAGCCACACCTTCAACCCACTTCGTAAAATAATCTGTCGCGGCTAGCAAGAACCTTTTTTTGCCGCTCGCCATGGACAGGGGTCCGACAATGTCCAACGCCCACATAGCAAACAACCATGGACTATAAACCTGGTGCAAAAGTTCAGTGGGCACAAGTATCAGCAGTGCAAAGCTTTGGCATTTCTTACACCTCTTGGCATATTCTGTTGCATCTCTCTTCATGTGAGGCCAAAAGTACCCACAGGTGTCGAATGAGCCGGTCTTGTGATGAGTACGTCCTCCCCGCCGAATGGCTCCCACAATCTCCTTCATGAATTTCGCCACGCCCAGCACTTTTTGCGCCATTCGCGGTCCCAGACATTTCAGCAACGGCCCGCTGACACGTACTCCGCCGGTACAACACCCCATCCAGCAATATGTACCTCTGGGATACCTGTTTCATAGTCATCTCTTCCCCCCAGGTGGGATCCTCGGCTGGAAACTCAGCCAGAAATTCAGCCATGGCTTGTGCCTTTTCCACGATCCTGGCTTGATACTCAATGTTATACGAACTCAGCATTATCGCCCATTTCAACATTCTACCTGATTTCTCTGCCTTCAGGGCCAGTTTGAGCGGCAGGTTGGTCACCACTACCACCGTGTGAGCATCAAAATAAGGTTTCAATTTCAGCGCTGAAAAGATCAAAGCCAGGGTAAACTTCTCAATTCTACTGTATCTTGTTTCGGCGACCAACATGGTCTTGCTCTGGAAGTACACCGGCCTCTCTGCTTGTCTACTACCCTTATTAGCACTGAACTTATTGCATGCTCTGATACCCCCAAGTACAAATACAACTTCTCCCCTTGCCCTGGGCGCGATAAGATCGTTGCCTTCCCCAAATACTCTTTCAATTTCTGGAAAGCCCTTTCGCACGTAGTAGTCCACTGAAAGTCGGTCATCCTCCTTAAGAGTAGGTACAGAGGCCGGCACTTATTCGAGGACTTCGATATGAACCTGTTGAGAGCTGCGACCCTCTCTCTGCAGCTCTTTCACATTCTGTGGAGACGGCATTTCCAACAGTGCCCTTATCTGGTCTGGGTTCGCCTCTATTCCGCAGTAAGTGACAATGTATCCCAAAAACTTTCCTGATGTCACCCTGAATGTGCACTTCTCTGGGTTCAACATTAGTTTGTGTCTTCCCAGTATGCAGAAAGTTTCGCTTAGCCCCACCAGATGTTCGTCCTCAGTCATACTCTTCTCTACCATGTCATATATATAGATTTCCATTCCCTTTCTGATCTTGCTTTCGAACATCTTCTCCCCCACTCTCTAAAATGTTGCCCCCGCATTCTTTAGCCCAAAAGGCATTCTGGTATAACAGTATATTCCCCCCTCCACTATGAACGCGGTCTTCTCTTGGTCAGGGCTGTACATCATCACCTGATTGTAGCCCATCGAGGCATTCATGAATGAGAAAATCTTGAATTCCGTGGCTCGGTCCACCAACTCATCTATTCGTGGCATGGGGTAGCAATCCTTTGGGCACTCCTTGTTGACGTCTGTATAATCCACACACATTCTTACCTTCCCATTCTTTTTGGGAACCGCTACTATGTTAGACAGCCACTCAGTAAACTTGCATTCGCGAATGATACCAGCGTCCTTCAACTTCTTTACCTCATCCCGAATTCCTTGCACGTACTACAGTTTCACACTCCTCATCTTCTATTGTACTGGTCATGCTCCTTCCCTCATATGCAATCTATAGCATGCAAAATCTGGGTCTAACCCCGCCAAATCCTCGATTGTCCATGCAAACACATCGTTGTTCTCAGTCAATAAAGCAATCAACTTCACTTTCCAGCTTTATGACAAACTTCTCCTCACATTCACAAACTTCTCCTCCTCCGCGACCCCGAAATTTACTACTTCAATCTCATCCATTGCCTTGGTCCTGACGAGCAGCTCTTTCTCGCCGGCCACAGTCTGTAATTGCTATGCAGACTTGTCACCCTTCTCAGATGCCTCCTTCTTTGGTGCGCGGACTAGCCCTTTTGCCGTCACGTATTGAATGTTTTAAGCCGTGACCTGATCACCTCTTATCTTATATGTTCCTCCATTAGTCGGGAAGCGGATCACTTGATAGTACGTGGGTGGGATGGCCTTCATCTTGTGAATCCAATTTTTGCCCAAGATCGCATTTTATTGGGAGTTGGTATCTACTATCATAAAATGGGTAAACATTGTCACTGGCCCTGCGGTCACCGGTAGTACCAATTCCCCTAATGGCTCCGTCATGCTGCCGTTGAAGCCGAACAAGTTTGTTTGAGGGGGCTTCATCTGCTTGCCCATCTCTTCCATCGTGCCCTTGAATAATAGATCCACTGAGCTTCCGCAGTCTATCAGGACCATTTTTACGATGTAATTTCCCATCGCGATGGTGATCACCAGTACATCCTCGTGAGGCGTGGCCACTGACTCCAGATCTCTCAGTGTGAACTCTATCCTGTCATTCCCCTTGCCGGTGCCTGGAACAGGCCTTGGACTACTCAGAACCTCATTTATCTATTGCAGACTGGCGGTCCTCCGCACCTTATCTCTGTGTGCATTCCTCCCTAACGTTTCTCTATTGAAAATAACATTTATCGTACCGAGGATCCTGGCCGCGACCGGAATTCTTTCTGGCTGCACCTCCTTGATGAACTCCTTTAACTTCCCTCTCCCAATCATTCTCTCTACTAACCACTGTAGTACAAAGCATTCATTGGTAGCGTGATTCCGGACCTGGTGATATGCACAAAACGACTTTCCCTCTATTTCCCTCGGTGTGCTCCGTGGTGCTTCATTGTACTGCTGCCTATTGATTAATGGCAAGATCTCTTCCAAAGGTTTATTCAGCAGAGTTAGCTCTGTTTCGCGATAAGGTTTCCTTTCCCTATATTCTCTTCTGGCCTGCTCCCTACCTCTTTCTGCTTTCTGTGTTTCCCCTCTGTAGGTTCCCCCCTCTTGTGCCGCGGTCCTTTCTCTGTCTCTTCGATCCTCCATCCCCACGGCATGTACTGTCTTCTCAGGTTTCTTGTGTTCCTTACTCTTCCCCTGCAAAATATCCCCGTACCTTATGTATCTCTCTACTTTCAGATATAAAGCGTGTAAGGTAGTAACCTCAATCTTAGGGTGTGTTTGTTAAATTTTAACTCATGGAAAGGAAAGGAAATAAAATGGGTGGTCCACTATGGAATGGAATGGAAAGGAAATAATTTTAAATGGTATGTGTTTGGTAAACTGGGGAAAGGAAAGTAAAAACTGGGGAAAGGAATAATCATGTTTGTTTGAAAAAGCTATGGAAAGGAATAATTATATTGTTGGGTCATGGGTGTATTAGTAGTAAGTCCCTATCTATCTATTTCCTTTCCTTTCCTTTCCACAAAATTTTCAGGGGTTAGCTAAGGACACAAAACCTTTTTCCATCTCCATGATTTTGTTTCCATATGGAAAAGCCCATTTCCTTTCCATGGGTAAACAAACGCCTTAAACACTATGGAAAAGGTAGACCACTCTTATTTTCCTTTCCTTTCCATAGTGTTTCCATCATAACAAACACACCCTTAGACACCAACTCATGGATTCTGGTTCCCTGTTTCAACCCATACTGGAACGCAATGACCGCGGTGCGCTCATCCAGGTTTTCCACTCGTAGTGTCTCTTCCTTGAACCGGCACAAGAAATCTTTCAGCGTCTCGGTGGGCTTTTACTTGACATTAAAGAGATCCGCGACATTTACTACCCTCTTTCTTTGATGGATGAAGTGATTTACGAAGGCCTGCTCCAGCTCCTCAAACCTTCGTATACTCCGCGACCCCAGTCGGTAATACCAATCTAAGGCTCCCCCTTTCAAACTGGCTAGGAACATCATACAACAGAATCCATCGTACTTCTCCTCTTGCCATAGTGGCATATGCTGCCTGAAGTGGTGTAAATGGTCCGTCGGGTCTCCTTTCCCGTCGTATCTCTCGAACCGGGGTTGCATGAACCTCTTTGGTACCTTATAGTTCCAGACTGAGTCAGCCAGCGGGTTCTGATTCAAACTGGCCACCACCTTCTTTGCCGCGTGATAAAACGATAAAAATGACTAATTCTACTCACAAATAAATGATGAAATTCAAACGCAAGTAAAACTAAAACTTTTACGAATACAATTCTTATCAAAAATTTCTACTCTCGATACTATTGAAATAGAGTTGGAATAGAAGATTTGTTCCACTCCTAGTTCTTTAGCATTCAATGTTTTATAATATTGCGAATCTATCCAAAGTCTAATGAGAGTAATGGTGGGATTATAGTACGATGTGAATTCTAATAACAAGATACGCTAATTCAAACTATGGAATACTAAGGTTTGAATCTAGATAAAGAATTAGGGGGGATTGAATCTACCTTAACTCGACTTAATCAACTAACAAAGATTCGTCGTGATCCAAATTTCACTGTTTCGCATGTCTAAATGGTAATTCTAATCCCTAATTATACATGGCATCTCTACCAATTAATAAGTAGCATGTGAAGCAACCAAACCCATTCTCATGGTGAACTAATTATTTTCTAGAATTAAATAGATTATCACGATAATTTCAAAGTTAACAACGATCAAGCTTCATCAAGGCTTCAACCCCCCCTCTAATGGAGGTTTAGCCTAGAATCATTATGCTCTCATTTCCAATCGAAATTGAATAATACATAATATAAAGATTCTAACTTGATTAAATTCAACTAAACAATAATTAAAATCTAAATTAACAACTAAGAAATCATTAACAAACAAGAATTGAAATTAGATCTAAGCAATTTTAAATAACAAAATCGAAATTATCAAGAACTAACTATTTTATTTATCTAATGAATGATAAACAATGATTCCAATAACTAATCTAAAACAAGGAATGAAACTAATTAATGGAATGAAAACTAATTAATTAACTAATTCAAAAACTCAAAACTAGATCTAGATTATTCTCTAATGGCTACCTTCTATCCTAAGCTAATTGATACTTAAGAGCTAAGTCTTGTGTGTGGAAATGGAGGAGACCAGATCCACATTTCCGTGCATGGGCTGAGGATCCATGTTTTGGGCCGGAAAATCGAGCCCAAAGCCCAATTTCTTCAGTCCACAGGGTCCTTTTCAGCTAGCTTTGACTTCAACAAACTTTTCGTCCACTTCTACTCGTCTGATTGGGTCAAGGTTTAGACCATTGGAAAGCTTTTTCCGATCTGGTCGTTTTGACATAAGGTACGCCCAATTCCGAGGACTATGTCCAAAGGTACTATCTTCGGAAGTTCTGCTAACTTTTGTGTGCTGTTTCTGCTCGCATTGACTTTGACTTTTCAGCTTTTGACCTGGCTTTACAAAGGATTTTTCTCCTTGAATCTTGGCCTTTAATCACAGAAATTCTTAGCAACCAACTCTTGCTTATTTATCTCGCCAAAGTGGCACATTTCTGCACATAATTGACTTCAATGTCTGAAATACATAAAAACACGTAATTAGCATTAACTCTTATTTATTACTCGCATAATTGATATAAAAGTATTATTGTTAAGGGGTTAAAACTACAGTTTTGGGCTCTTATCAAACCACCCCCAAACAGTATTTTGCTTGTCCTCAAGCAAATATGAGAAATTAGCATAAGTGACCAAAAATGGAGTTCTAACTAATCTCGTTTCGCCGAGTGCAATTGCATTGACCATATGCAACAAGGCCTTAAACTACTAGGAATTCCCTAGTGGATGAGTTATAGCCTCGTGAAAGTTTTCTAGTGAAGGTACTCACAAACTTCATCTATACTATAAGGACTCAGAAATAAAACTATTGTTTTCTTATCTATGTCTCAATTATCTATACATCTCACTAGCAATGAATACAGAATAATCAAGTTGAAACCTAAGCTAATATATGCATAATAATCAATCATCTACGAATAAACATATATACAATGAGTAATACTATGAAATGCACTAGCATGCCCGTTTATGAAACTCGGAATAGCGTCCTTAAGTAGGTCCTCAAATAAATGTCAAGACAAAAACCACTCTGATTTTTCCACTCAAGTTTCGCTACTCCAGTGTGCAGTGGGCACACTTTACCTTACAATCTCAATGACACACAAGGAAGCCGGAGTCGATCGAACACATCTGCCACTTACTATCACACTAACCTATTCCTAATTGAGCTAGAGGTCATTATTAGGTGTTGCGGGGATTAGGATATGGTTTAAGAAGGAAGGAAATGGATATTCAAAAAGGACAAGTCTGAGATAATAGAGGCTTCATATTATGTAACTAGAGAAACCCTTGTTCTTTACTTTTGCTTCTACACTTTGTTTCCATCCTTAGCCATATTTTTTTTCTTTTTCTTTGGCTTTTGACTCCTTGATTATATTTTTGGAGTTCTAACTCTTTATTTTCTTTTATTTTTTTTGGATGGAAACTTACTTTTCTCATCTGAAGCGACTAACAAATTCTTGATTTCAAAGGTCTTTCTCTTTTCTATTCTTCATCTCTATTCTCAGACTTATTCAAAGAATTGGGTAGGTTGATTTTTTTTATTTTTTTATTTTGTTTGTTTTGTAACAGGGTAAAGGATTTGCGGTTATGAAAGGCTAAAGAAAGGCTCAGATGGGCGACTAGTGGAAAATAATTCATAGGTTTGAATTTCTGGCTATATCAATCTAAAGAGGGCCTAAATTCTCACTTAGGATATGGTATAGTGATCAAGCAAGTGGACGTGTGATTTCTCTATTTGGATTTTACTTCTCCCTTGTGTCATTTATCAAATGTTTCATTCATATAAGGCTTTAGGCTATATTCTCACAGGATTTGTAGAATAAGTACTCTAGCATAGATTTCAGAAACTTACTGCCAACAATCATAGATACTCATGTAACATATTTATAGATAGATGCAAGGATTATTACCTACATATTAACCTAAGTTTCTAAAAACTATTATAATACAAAAGCTACGTGAGATTTCTAGATTATCAAGGGCCTAGAAAAGGAAATCAATACCAATATTTCTAAGTGTACATCATAAACTTTTTATTAATATTTTTAAAATTTTTGGATTTTTTTAACTAGAAAACAAGTGCATATTGTACATATCTATATCCTAACAGATGCATTAATTACACGTGTTTCTATGCCTCCCCCTAAACAAGAAGCATGCTTTGTCCTCAAAGTATTTAAATAAATAGGGTAGAGAAATACCATGGAAACGCGTGAAATTTTGGAACATCTGCAAAACAAGGTTAAAACATAATAATATAGAAAATAAAAACTGACGTAACTCGATATGAGTTCCACCCGTTATGGGGTTAATAAGAATCAAATTGCTTGGGACATGAGTAGACACTAACTGAAATAAAAACTAACCTTAACTCCCGTTTAAGCCTCATCCTCATTTCCCTCTCCAAAGAGAGGAGGTTCCTTCGCATCCTGCCATGCCATGATAACTTGCCAAGCCCGCCGTTGTGTGTCGTCAACTTGTGCTAACCATGTCTAGTGTTACTATGTCTGATGGGGGTGTAAGGAGCAACCAAATGAGGTTGCACCTGCCATCCCAGCCAAGTCATTACTCGAAATGAGCGAACCACCCAATTGGTGGGTCTCATGACTTCAACCCTTTTCCAATCCATGAACTGGGTACAGAATTCTGGTAGACAACTGAGCAAGATGCGGCAAACCAAAACAGACATAAGAAGATACTTATGTCGCATGCTTTGGGCTCTATTAAGACTAGCCACTAATACTCGGGGAATGTCATATTGGCGACGTCCCTCAGCTAAAGCAAGGAAAACGTCACCAGCGGTACTATTTGCAGAGGTAAACTGCCAATCCCCTAAAATATTCATCAGGATGAATAACATAGTGGTGCCTACATTTAGGGACAAGTTACCAAGGGCTATGTTGTAACGCCCTTGGTCCATTATACGAAATACCCCTCCCCCATAATACTCATGGAAATATGTATAGTCATAGAGGTTTGCATTATCGGTCATATATCCCCACGTGTGAATAGGATCAGGTATTGGTATTCCCGAAACTAACGCTACCACATACTTATTGAATTCTAGTGGTGTGTCATCAACCGTGACGGAGAATTCTTGTTCTCCATCCTGGTAATAGAACTTAACATTATTATAAAAAAATTCAGTAAGGTTAGGTGAATACAAGTCGTCTTCACTTACCAGAAGATGCCTCCATCCGAACTGCATGATCCTTTCGCGGAACCAATGTCCATAAGTCTCGCTCCCCAACAAGTGTTCGAAAGACTGCTCTGGTATTACTATAGGAGAAGTCATCACAAAACTACTCTCTAAAATAGCTGCAACGATCTTGGAACAGCCCACAAAAAATTGGAGTTTTTTGTGCCCACGGGGGTCAGGGCGCGGGGTGCACTCAACCTATGCTTGGGATGGGCGTGGGTCGCACTCTGGTGAATTTCGAGTTCCAGGCACTTGGGCGCAGGGCACGCTCACTTTTTGCCTAGGATGGGCGCGGGTCGTGCTCAAGATGAAAACTGGAATTCCAGTGTTTTTGCGCAGTCGCTCAACTCGGGCTTGGTAAGGCGAATGGTCGTGCTCACGATGAAATTTTGGCCGACAGCGTGCCCTAGGGCAGTGGCGCTCCATGGGCGAGGCACGCTCCGAAATTTCTTGAAGTTGCTAAAATGGAGAAGAAAAATAGGAAACGTGGGAGTGAAAGGTGAGAGATGAAAGTGAGGTGTAGTGTGGGTTGTGAGTGTAGAATGAATGAAGTTTTTATAGGTTTTAAGTTGCTAAAACGAATCGGGAAGTTGCCAAAAAGCTTTAAGGCAATTGTCGGAAACAAAAAATTTTCAAAACCGAAAACGGAAACAACTCATATTCTTGATTCTAAAACAACCCTAATATCTTTTAGATTTAATTTAGAATAGTAACTTCTAAATTCTTTTAGATTTCATCCTACCACAACATCTAATCATAGGTATGCCCATATCGGCAATATTCTCAACCCTCACTCCAAAACAAATTCTAAACTGGAGGATCATATAACAAATCATGCTAGAGTAAATAATACCACCTCCAAACAATTCGGGAAGGTGGGATTAACGATAAAAACAATGCACAATTTGAAAAGAACCATATTATATTAAAATTGAAATTCAAACAACATTTAACAACCAAATTCAAATTTAACTACGGAATTCATAAATTAACATCCGAACTAAATAAAAAGCAAATACAAAACAACATCAACTCATAATATTCCTAAACCACTCACTGCTGGCAGTGGAAGGCACCTGAGAAGGAGATGGCTCCTGAGCTCCTGATGGGCCAGAGCCATCCGTCTTGCGGCGACGATGCTCGTGCCTCACAGACTGCTCCTCAGTAGAAGAACCCCCGTGGGGTGGGTAGTGGTCAAGCATATCTGCTCGGAACTTTTGCTGAGCTTCCATCTCGGCCTTCATCTCCTCCCAACGCTCATTCTCGCGCTGGGCACGAGTCTCGAAGTTATGATGGATGGTAGCTTGCTGAGTCCAGAGGTCTTCGTAAATAGTATTGAGAGAACGCATGCCACGATGAATCATAGTCATGCGTTCTGCATCCGACCTACACCACCCCAAGGCATCGACATCAAAACATGTCGTGTCCTCCTCATCCTCCGAGTCATCCTCTTCAAGTACCCTCTCTTTAGGCAACCTCCAAACTTTTTGGATACACTCCGTATAAATATGAGGATTTCTGTACTCTTTCAGCTAAATCCTATCAGACGTCGGAGTCGCTCTCAAGGTCATCATGATCTTCGTTATCAAAATAGGGAGAGGTGCAATACTCTTCCCAACTCCCCTAATCATGTTACTCAAAAACTCTAAAATATAGAATTCATACTTCTGCTCTTGGAGTATCCATAGAACGTGAAGGCAGTTCAAACTGATGTCACTGACCTTCTCCTTCCCTATGAGATTCCTACCAAACCACTTAGCTACAGCCAGCTGGTTGGTTCTCAGAGACGACTGGCGAACACAATGCGAGCTCGCATTGTAGTTCCTTTCCAAAACAGTCGCGTTCATCAAAGGCTCGATCCCAGTAAATTGGGATTCCTGTAATGTGGCATCGAGATGGCGTCTAAGCGGAATGCCTAAAATCTCAGCCAACAACCCAGTAGATACTTCTCTCCTCCTCCCGGCCACCTTACCAAAAATTCTATTCCAATCCAACTCCCTCGTCCTATAAAACTGTCAGACCAAATCTTCATGGTAAAAATCGTCTATCGAGTACCACAAACCACTCCAATCTCTCCTAACCATCTCGTCACTGTAAAACGGCGCGAAGTGGTTGGCAGTAAACGCGTGCTCCGGCAAAATCTTCCGTCTTTGAGCCATTGATATTCGGGATGATTTGGGGGTTTAAATTGAATGTGGGGATGGAGTTTGAGACTCCCTCACTAACAAAACAATGGTGGTGGCGCGGTGGTGGTGCGGCAGTTCCAAATTCTTTGAGTTTTGGTGGTTTTCGGTGGTGGAAATTGTTAGGATTGGTGGAGGAATATTTTGGAGAAGATTTGAAGTTGGGATTGTATTGTGGGCGTGGGTGTATTGAGGTTTTTTTTTTTTTTTTTTTTTTTTATGTTAGGCTTTGAAAGTTGTTAATGGCGGAAGTGGGAAGATGAAGAAGAAGAACGCGATGTGTTCTTGGGTTGTACTGTGGGCTTGGGCCCAAGCCCAATTCGATTCCCAAAAAAATTCAATTTTTAGCGCAACTTCAAACTAAAATTCCCGCTTCGTTACCGGTCCGATTTTTGCGAATGAGATATGGAAATTATCAGGAGAGAATTTCCAATCCAATAATCCATAAAACATTCTATTTTGACTGTGGATGACATATAAGAAGATGGAAAATGCCTCAAAGTACGTGCATAACATAAGTTATGCGAACGAATGAACTCTAAATTAATAGATCATGTCAACCCGAGTCGGAATACGATTAAACGGTCTAAGCAACACAAATGGCAAGTTGAACAATCCAGTACGCAAAACAAACACCCCACCCCCAAACAAATTTTTGGCAACGAAGTTTAGAAAATTTGTTTTGAAAGTGGGTCTTTTAAAGTCAGATTCCCGAGACTTCCTAAATTTCTATTTTTATGATTTTAACAATTTTTATTTTTGATGAATAAGATTTAATATAAGAAAAACAAGAAAGTAATAAATGTATAATTCACACCATAGAGGAACATGACTCAAAAACCGAGACAACATGCACGAGTGGAAAACGTGAATTATGTTAAACGTGGACTTAGAATCCGGTACTTACAGCCACACACTCTATAGGGAGGGCCCGGTTACCTGAATGGTGCACTTACCAATATATGAAAATGAAAGGAAGTACACCACGAAAAGGTCAGTCCTCATAGATAGGGTCCTGTAAAAGGACTTTCTCTACATCAGGGGACAAAAGCTCGTGGAAATGTTTCAACCGTTGGCCATTGACTTGAAAGGTACTGTTGTCCTTGGGATTTACCAAAGTGATTGCCCCGTGAGGGGTGACTTCAGTAACCAGAAAAGGACCAGACCAACAGGTTTTTAATTTCCCTGGAAAAATATGTAGACGAGAGTTGTAAAGTAAGACCTTTTGACCTACCACAAACTCTTTGTGCAATATTTGCTTATCATGAACACGTTTCATGTTAGCTTTATAATCCTTCGCGAGATCATAAGAATCGCTATGGATTTCTTTAAGCTCATTCAATTGCAACTTGCGCTTGACACCCTCCTCATCAAAATTGAAGTTAATATTTTTTATAGCCCACATAGCACGGTGCTCCAATTTAACGGGCAAATGACAAGGTTTTCCAAATACAAGTCTAAAGGGAGATATACTAATAAGAGTTTTAAAAGCAGTCCTATATGCCTATAAGGCATCGGATAAGCGCTTTGACCAGTCTTTCCTATCAGGATTTACAGTTGTTTCTAAAATCTTTTTGATTTCCCTATTAGAAACTTCTACTTGTCCGCTAGTTTGTGGATAATACAGAGTTTCTACCTTATGTGTAACTCCATACTTTTTCACGAGAGATGCAACAACTCTGTTGCGAAAATGTGTTCCACCATCACTAATGATGGCCTTTGGAATGCCAAAGTGATAGAAAATATACTTTTTAACAAAAAACACAACTGTTTTATGGTCATTGCTTCAACAAGCGATGGCCTCTATCCATTTAGACACGTCGTCCATGGCAACTAGAATATAAATGAAACCGTGGGAAACTGGAAAGGGACCCATGAAATCAATGCCCCATACATCAAAAATTTCTACCACCATAATTGGATTTAATGGCATCATATTACACTTCGTAATTCGCCCAAGTTGTTGGCAATGAATGCACGTTTTGTAATGCACTTGGGCATCTTTAAAGAGAGTAGGCCAATAAAACCCACATTGAAGAATTTTAGCAGCTGTTTTCATACCACTAAAATGGCCACCACATTCTTTGTCATGGCAGAATGAGAGAACCTCATTATATTCCCATTGGGGAATACAACGACGAATAATCTAACCCGCACAATACTTGAAAAGGTAGGGCTCATCCCAGTAGTATAGCTTAACTCTGGCCAAGAACTTCTTACATTCATTTCTTGACCAATCATAAGGAATAACATCAGACGCTAAATAATTTACAATGTCAGCATACCATGGTGTAGAAAAAATAGCATACAGATGCTAATCAGGAAAAGAGTCTGGTATGGACTCAGAATCACTATCATCGTCGTTTGTAAGTTTAGATAAATGGTCGGCAACTACGTTTTCAACCCCTCTTTTGTCCTTTATTTCTAAAGTGAACTCTTGCAGGAGAAGAATCCATCGGATTAATCTCGCTTAGCATCCTTCTTTTGCGAGAAGTACCTAAAAGGCTGCATGGTCCGTGTAAACTAGAGTCTTAGAACCAACCAAATAAGGGACGAAACTTATCTAAAGCATAAACGACAGACTAAGAATTCTTTTCAGTAGTTGTATAATTTCTTTGAGCATCGTTTATAGTTTTACTAGCATAATAAATAACAGTGGATTTATTATCTAGTTTACGTCCCAAAGACAAACACCAAACCGCATAATCACTAGCATCACACATGAGTTTGAAAGGTTTAGACCAATCGGAGGTTGTATAATGGGTGCAAAAGTTAAGGCGGCTTTTAAAGTTTCAAAAGCCTATTTACAGTTAAAATTAAAATCAAAGATGGCATCCTTTAAAAGCAGATTAGTTAACGGCCTAGCTATTTTCGATTTTTTTTTTATAAAACGCCTATAAAAACCTGCATGGCCTAGAAAGGCTCTAATATCACGGACAGTCCGTGGTATAGGTAGAGTCGCTATCTTATCTACTTCGATGCCATCACTAGATACTATGCGACCTAGTACTATGCCTTTTTTCACCATGAAATGACATTTTTCCCAATTTAAAACCAGACTTTTCTCTTCACACCGTGTCAAAAGGACATGTGAAGGTAGTCTTTTCTTGGTCATCAATATCAATATTAATTTGGAAATAACCAGAGTAGCCATCCAAAAAACAATAAAAAGCATGACCAGCTATGCGTTCAAGCATCTGATCTATAAAGGGTAAAGGAAAATGATCCTTTCGTGTCATGGCATTTAAACGTCTATAATCAATACAGATCCTCCATTTCATAGGACCATGCGTGGCAACATATTCACCCTTGGCATTACGTACTATGGTAATCCCTGATTTCTTAGGAACAACATGAATGGGACTGACCCATTCGCTATCAGAGATTGGGTATATGATACCCGCATCGAGTAACCGTAAGACTTTTTTCCTGACCACTTCTTTCATGGCAGGGTTTAAGAAACATTGAGGTTCGCGAGAAGTCTTTGTGTTATCCTCCAAATGGATACGATAAGTGCATACATTAGGGTCAATTCCCTTAATGTCGGCTAGGGACCAACCAATCGCAGAACGATGTTCCCTAATCACCCTGATCAAATGTGTCTCTTCCTCCTTAGATAACAGAGAAGATATAATTACTAGATGACTACCATCCAGATCAAGTTGAATATACTTTAACTCAGGAGGAAGAGGTTTAAGCACCGGGGTGAAAGGAATATCGATAAATGCTTCTGGAGGGTCCTCATCTTGAGTAATGAATACTTGCTTAGGCAGCAGGTCTTCAAACTCTGTAGATGGAGCAACAGAAGGGTCTACGATTTGTGTAGACTCGAAGATGGTGTTGACTTCCTCTAAGTAGGAGTCATCGACAAAATCTGAACTTCCAAAAGAAAGGAATTTATGCATATGGTTTTCTGAAAATGTGTTATTAAAGTAATCTTGAGCTAAGCTCTCGATCATGCTAACCTCCCCATCTATAGACGAATCTGGTAACTATTTTATCATTTTAAAAACATTTATCTCAATAGAAAGATGGACAAAAGATAAGGACATCGAACCATCGCGGCAATTTATAAGCGCGTTGGCAGTCGCCAAGAAGGGACGCCCTAAGATGATTAGAACAGAGTCATTAGCGACTTCTGTATCGAGGATAACAAAATCAGCAAGATAGTAGAAATCCTGGACCTTAACAAGCACGTTTTCAACCACACCCTTAAGGTAATTAATAGATCGATCCGCTAATTGCAACGTCATTTTAGTAGGTTGCATATCTTGTAGACCTATTTGTTTCTATAGATAATACAGGAGTAAGTTAACACTCGCCCCAGGTCTAGTAAAGCGGTCGTCGTGTGGGAATCTCCTAAGGTGCATTGTATAGTGGGACGACCAGGGTCCTTGTACTTAACGATTCTGTTGTGTTCTGTTAAAGTTGGAAACTGTTCCGTTAAAAAGGCGTATTTAGGAATATTTGTCTTGCGCCTTTTAGTGCACAACTCTTTAAGAAACTTAGCGTGGTGAGGTAATTTTTTAATTGCTTCGAGAAAGGGTAGGTTTATCGTTAGATTTTTGAAAACTTTCCTAATCTCGTCAAAGTTTGTATCCCTGTTTAACAGAGCTAATTTCTGGGGAAACGATGGTTTCTCTCTATATTTAGCGTATGGATCAAGTGGATGTCTAACCTTTGCTTTCTGTTTCTTAGGTTGTGGTTTAACTGGTACCTCTACAGGGGTAGGTTCTTCAGTTTCTATTTCGGTATCTAGTTCAATCTCCGGTGTAGGGACTATTTGTGGGGTAACTATAGGCATAGTTACATTGTTATCAACCACTCTTCCAGAACGGAGAGTGGTGATGACATTTAGCTCACCTACGTTTGCATTTTCCATACTAGTATTACTGTTCATCTCAAAGGTTGTGTTTGTTGTTTTAGGATTATGTATTGCTTGTCCTGGAAACACACCTTTGGGTTATACTTTCTCTTGTGCTAACTGCTATAAGGAAAGTTGGATGGCTTGTAAAATCTGTTGTTGAGATTGCATAAAGGTATCAAAATGATCCGGTTGTGGAGGAGTGTTAGCTATAGGTTGTGTGACAGGAATTATGTCACGTTGATTATTAATTGGTGAATTTTTATAGTTATTATTATTAACCAGAACGATACCTCTATTAACATTATAATTATTATTGTTATAATTATTATAATTACCCTGACCTTGTCCTTGTCGTGGTTGAGCTTAGTTATTATAATTATAATTTACCTGACCTTGTCCTTGCCTTGGTGGACCTTGGTTGTAATTGTTTGTTGGCCTAACATTTTGATTATTAAACCCTGGAGGTGTTACTTGTTGATTATTTCTCCAACTGAAGTTGGGATGTTGTCTCCAAGGGGCGTTAGGAATAGGATAACTATTAATTGAGCAAACGTTATCTTGTTGTAATATTTGTTGTTCGTAAGCGAGAGGGCAATAGGAGTCGGGATGCTCTGGACTAAAATAGAAATTACATGGATTGGAGTTGACATTCATGATGGGAATAGGTTGTTGTTGAACAGAAATAGCCTCTACCTTTTTAGTGAAAGATTCGATTAAATTTTTAAGTTCCGGATCGGGTTTCATCTTAAACATACCAGCGGCCTTAACTGTTATAGAAGAACTAGCGGAACGGGAGATATCGTCACTGCCCCCCTATTTATTATTACGCTTAGTTTGATCTTCTAAAAATTTATAAGCCTCTGAGGCTCCCTTACTGAGGAAACTACCCCCATTCATTATGTTAAGCACCTCCTTGTGGTGGTGTAACAGTCCTTTGAAAAAGGCACGAACTAGCGTGTCTTTCGCGAGGTTATGGTGTGGACACTCTATAAGTAGATCGGTGAAATGATTCCAAGCCTCTGAAAACGATTCATGAGGATTTTGTCAAAAGAAATGAACCTTGGAAAGTATTTCATCGGTCTTCAGTGGTGGGTAAAAATGTTCTATAAACAGTTGAACAAGTTTAGCCCACGAGTCCACAGAATTAGGCGCTTGGGCAGTTAACCAAGACGCCGCCTTATCGGCTAAAGTGAAAGGAAATACCCTCAGTTTAATTTGTTCTGCACCCACCGTAGGATGGTGGAATGTAGTAAGGACTTGGTCAATCATATGCATGTGCTGATAAGGCTTTTCATGGTCTAACCCATGAAAAACGGGTAACAAATTAAATATATTTGGGGGGATTCGGAAATCCCCCACTGGGTCTAATAGAACGATGCAAGATTTAGGGCTATCGTTCAAGGCTTTGTAAAATTCAAAAAGAGGATACTCTCTTTCTTCAGCCATTATTTCAGGTGGTGTGTGTGGTATATTAGCTAGAGGTGTAGTGAGTGGTATACTAGAAAGGCGTGTTTGTTGACGTTGCCGGTTGATTACGTTAGGCGTTTTTCTTCGGCCTGACCTTAATCTCATGTAAGGCTAAGGCAATCTTAACGAAACACAACAACACTCCAAACAATCCTGATGTGCTAGTATGAACCTCTAACAGGAGATGCGAGGTGTGGAAGAGGAGAGTACTTGAATGCCTCCCTGCTTCGCTTATGAATAACATCTTGTTTACGCGTGCTCAGTGTGTATAACAAGTTAGAACACTAAAAACCTTGAAAGAAATGGAAGTTTGAAAACAAACTGTGGAAATCGGGCGGTTTCAGCAGAGAGTCGGTCCTTCGCCGGGATAGGCCCTCACGTAGGGGCGGGTGGCGCTTCGAGTCAAGCTAGAGTTCCAGGCGTTTAGGCGCGGGTGGCGCTCCAATTTAGCCTTCGTAAGGGGTGGGTCACGCTCAGGAAAAAACTCAAGGTCTAGGGCTTCGGTCGCGGTATTTCGTGTTTTGCCTTGGCAAAGGCTGGTGGCTCAATTTAGCTTGCCGGTATGCATATCATCACGCTCCTTGTAATTTTGCGAGGAAAATTTTCAGTGCTGAAACGACCAACCACAGTGAGAATCAAACAAGGGTGGGTGGGTTTTGGGACTTTGTAAAACTAACAATTTTAAAGAAAACAATACTAAAGGGAACTAAGATGGCAGCGGCGCCATTTGACAAAACGATAAAAATGAATAATTCTACTCACAAATAAAAGATGAAATTCAAACACAAGTAAAACTAAAACTTTTACGAGTACAATTCTTATAAAAAATTTCTACTCTCGATACTATTGAAATAGAGTTGGAATAGAAGATTCGTTCCACTCATAGTTCTTTAGCATTCAATGTTTTCTAATATTGTGAATCTATCCAAAGTCTAATGAGAGTAATGGTGGGATTATACTACGATGTGAATTCTAATAACAAGATACGCTAATTCAAACTACGGAATGCTATGGAATACTAAGGTTTGAATCTAGATAAAGAATTAGGGGGGATTGAATCCACCTTAACTCGACTTAATCAACTAACAAAGATTCGTCGTGATCCAAATTTCAATGCTTCGCATGTCAAAATGGTAATTCTAATCCCTAATTATACATGGCATCTCTACCAATTAATAACTAGCATGTGAAACAACCAAACCCATTCTCATGGTGAACTAATTACTTTTTAGAATTGAATAGATTATCATGACAATTTCTAAGTTAACAACGATCAAGCTTCATCAAGGCTTCTTCAACCCCTCTAATGGAGGTTTAGCCTAGAATCATTATGCTCTCATTTCCAATCGAAATTGAATAAGACATAATATAAAGATTCTAACTTGATTAAATTCAACTAAACAATAATTGAAATCTAAATTAACAACTAAGAAATCATTAACAAACAAGAATTGAAATTAGATTTAAGCAATTTTAAATAACAAAATCGAAATTATCAAGAACTAACTATTTTATTTATCTAATGAATGATAAACAATGATTCCAATAACTAATCTAAAACAAGGAATGAAACTAATTAATGGAATGAAAACTAATTAATTAACTAATTCAAAAACTCAAAACTAGATCTAGATTATTCTCTAATGGCTACCTTCTATCCTAAGCTAATTGATACTTATGAGCTAAGTCTTGTCTGTGGAAATGGAGGAGACCAGATCCACATTTTCGTGCATGGGCTGAGGATCCATGTTTTGGGCCGGAAAATCGAGCCCAAAGCCCAATTTCTTCAATCCACAGGGTCCTTTCCAGCTGGCTTTGACTTTAACAAACTTTTAATCCACTTCTGCTCCTCCGATTGTGTCAAGATTTGGACCATTGGAAAGCTCATTCCGAATCGGTCGTTTTGACATAAGATACGCCCAATTCTGAGGCCTAAGTCCAAAGATACGGTCTTTGGAAGTTCTGCTGACTTTTGTATGTTGTTTTTGCCCGCGTTGACTTTGACTTTTCAGCTTTTGACCGGGCTTTACAAAGGCTTTTTCTCCTTGAATCTTGGCCTTTAATCACAGAACTTCTTAACAACCAACTCTTGCTCATTTATCTCGCCAAAGTGGCACATTTCTGCACATAATTGACTTCAATGTTTGAAATACATAAAAACACATAATTAGCATTAACTCTTATTTATTACTCGCATAATTGATATAAAAGTATTATTGTTAAGGGGTTAAAACTACAGTTTTGGGCTCTTATCACCGCACCGTGTTTTTCCTTCTCCGTCGTGCGGTTCGCTTCTATGTCCCTTTCGATCTTCGGCTGCACCATTTCCATGGCAAGCCCCCGGTGTTGTTCGCTTCGGTCTCATGAGGGAGTTCCACGCCTTGTCCTTCCATTTCACTACTCTCGAGTTCTGCTACATTCTCTCCCCCTTGGGTGGTTTCCCTTTCTCTCCTCAACTCATCATTCTCCTCCCTCAGCCTTCCTATCTCCTCTTGGAGCAATCTCGCTTTCGCCTCCTTATCTTCGACCTCCTCTTCTGGCATCTCCTTATTCTCAATATTCCCCGTTAATTCCTCTCTGACCTCCACTCTCACTCTTCTAGGTCCCCCCCTACCTCTTCCTCTTCCTCTTCCCCTCTTAGCTACAGGAGCCATGCTCTAACCTTTCCTTTTTCTCACTAGGTCGTGGACTAACTCGTTTGCACAGACGACGCTAAATGTATTCACCTGAAAAATCCCTACTGGTATTTCTAGTCTCTCACCTCTCTTACACTCTCTTTTCTCTCTTTCGATCTCTTTCTTAGGTTCACTGTTCCTTTTATATCCTCTCCCTTTTCTTCCCATCCATTCATCTATGTCCCATCCATCGGTCAACTTTTGTACACTTGTCCTGTTAGGGTTTCGCGGCCTCGATCCCATACTTCCCGTTTCTTCTTTCTTATCTTGCCTCTCCTTTGACCCTGACACCCCACGAGTCATCTCTTCTTATCTTTCCTTTTGCTACTACAGACCTGCAGGCATGCCAACTCCTTGGCCCCAAAATAGGCTGATACAATTATCTGACGTTAGTTTAATACAATTGCCCCCCAGTTTCCGATTTTTAGTTAATTACTTTTTGTGTTTAGTTTATTGCATTTGCAGAAAGTTTCCAATTTCCCGTTAATTACTCTTTGAGCTCAGTTATATATTTCAATCCAGTTTCCGATTTACTTTTAATTATCCAATGTGGTGTGTAATACTAACTTATACTAATCCATTTGTAGTGTCCTTGCAAACATGACATAAAAAATAAATTATGCTTGATTTACTATGTGGGATCATCGAAGATTATCCAGTTCTCGATTTCCCATTAATTATTCTTTAAATTATGCATGACTCACTATGTAGAATCTTTAAAGATTATCTACGAACGGGTGTTGTTATATTAATTATTCTGAAAAATATTTGCAAATATGCAGAACTATTATATATTAATATTATATTGATCACTCAACCAAATTTCTTATAACGTTAAAACCTCACTCGGCCATCCATTAAAAAAAAAGAACTCACCTTTGATAAAACCCTCCAACTTCATTTTGTTGTTTAATAATAGAAGTTTGATTGAAGTTTTGTGAGATTGCCTAATAATATGAAGTTCATATATATTGAAGCTACTTGAATAGCAAGGAGTTCCCAATCATACGAAAAGAGATAAAATAAACATCATTTTAAATGTAAAACTATAATTATCGAGACATTCCCACAACATATAACCCAACTATGTTTTGAGGTTAGTTCGATGCATTTGCATCCAGTTTCTGATTTTCCGTTATTTATATTTTGAGGTTAATTCAATGCAGTTGCATCCAATTTCCAATTCCCGTTATTTATTTTTTAAGATAAGTTCAATGCAGTTGCATCCAGTTTCTGATTTCTCGTTAATTATTCTTTTCAATTAGTTCAATACATTTGCATCCAATTTCCAATTTCCTGTTAATTGTTCTTTGAGATCAGTTCTATACATTTGCATCCAGTTTCTGATTTCCCATTAATTATTCTATGAGATTAGTTTAATGCATTTGCATCCAGTTTTCGATTTCTTGTTTATTATTTGATAAAGTTGCATTTGCATCTACTTTCCGATTTCCCATTAATTATTGTTTGAGGTTAGTTCAATGAATTTGCATCCAGTTTCCGATTTCCTGTTAATTATTTCTTGAGGTTAGTTCAATACATTTACATCTAGTTTATTTTTTTAGATTAGTTTAGTGCAGTTGCATCTGGTTTCCGATTTCCCGTTAATTATTTTTTAAGATTAGTTCCACGCATTTGCATCATGTTTCCAATTTATAATTAATTTTTCTTTGAGGTTAGTTCAATGCAGTTGCATCTAGTTTCTGATTTCCCGTTAATTTAATCTTTGAGGGTTAGCTCAATGTATTTGCATCCAGTTTCCGATTTTCTGACAATTATTTTTTTATGTTAGTTTGATGTATTTGCATCCAAGTTTTGATTTTCCGTTAATTATTCTTTGAGGTTAGTTTAATGCAGTTGTATCCATATTCAAATTTTCTATTAATTACTTTTTAAGATTAGTTTAATGTTTGCATTTGCATCCAGTTTTCGATTTTCCATTAAATATTATTTGAGGTTAGTTCGATGCATTTGCATTCAATTTTTGGTTCCCCATTAATTGTTTTTTGACGTTAGGTTCATTCAGTATTATATATTTTTTAAAATATTTGTCATTATTGATTTGCTGTTATTTATTTTTTTTCATTTTCTATTATATATTTTGTGATGTTATTTTTTGTATAATTGTTTTTAACTATGTTTTGAGGTCGTGTTAAGGATATATTCGAAATAAGTCGATGCTTTATCATAGACACTAAAATTATATGATTTGTAATAGGGAATTAGTTTCTACAAATCACCTATTTTTTAGCAATTTTTTTTATTTGATCAAATATATAAGAATTGGAAATACACTCAAACTCTCCAAATATAAGAATTAGAAATACACTCAAACTTTCCAAAGAGGTTCCTGTATCAGCTGAATTTGGGACCAAAGAAATGATATGACCGAGGGCCCGAAGTGAAATAAGGAGTGGAGAACACGAAACACTTAAGCAAGTCCACGACCTTCTAGAAGAGCGTGAGCCACGCACGTGCAAGGGACCCAGGGGGTGACCGGGTCAAAGTGACTGCAAGGTAAGAAAGAAGGAAGGGGGTGCATGGGATCGAGGCCGCAGAACCCTAGGTGGACAGATGTGAGAAAGCTGACCAGAGGATTGAAAAGGGATCGACGGATGGAGAGAGAGGAGAGGACGAAAAAAAGGGAACAATAAACCTAGAGAAAGAAAAGGAAAGGAAAAAGAGAGAGTGGAGAGGTTGAGACATTTATGTTTCTACTGTGAATACTAGTTTCTTGTAAGAGATCTTTTAGGTTCATACATATGGCGCCGTCTGTGGGGACGAGGTAGTCCACGACTTAGTAAGAAAAAGGAAAGGTTAGAACATGGCTCCTGTAGCTAAGAGGGGAAGAGGAAGAGGAAGAGGAAGAGGTAGGGGGAGACCTAGAAGAGTGAGAGCTGAAGTCAGAGAGGAAGAAGTGGGGAATATTGAGAATGAGGAGATGCCAGAAGAGGAAGTCGCAGATACAGAGGCAGAGGCGACCAGATTGCTCCAGGAGGAGATAGGAAGACTGAGGGAAGAGAATGATGAGTTGAGGAGAGAAAGGGAGACCACCTAAGGGGGAACAGATGCAGCAGAACCCGAGGGTAGCGAAGTGGAAGGACAAGGCATGGAACTGCCTCGAGAGAACATAGCGAACAATACCGGGGGCATTACCATGGAAATGGTGTAGACGATGATCGAAAGAGATAGAGAAGCGAACCACACGGCGTAAAAGGAAAAGCACGGCGCGGCAAAGAAGGTGGTAGCTAGTTTGAATAAGAATCCGCTGCCTGACTCAGTCTGGAACTCTGAGGTACCAAAGAGGTTCACACAACCCCGGTTCGAGAGATACGATGGGAAAGGAGACCCGGCGGACCATTTACACCACTTCAGGCAGCAGATGTCGCTATGGTAAGAGGAGAAGTACGATGGACTCCGCTGTATGATGTTCCCAACCAATTTGAAAGGGGGAGCCTCAGATTGGTACTATCGATTGGGGTCACGGAGCATACGAAGGTTTGAGGAGCTGGAGCAGGCCTTCGTAAATCACTTCATCCATCAAAGGAAGAGAGTAGTGGATGACGCGGATCCCTTTAATGTCAAGCAAAAGCCCACTAAGACGCTAAAAGATTTCCTATGCCGTTTCAAAGAAGAGACACTACGAGTGGAAAACCTTGATGAGTGCACCGTGGTCATTTTGTTCCAGCATGGTTTGAAACAGGGAACCAGGGTTCATGAGTCGGTGTCAAAGATTGAGGTTACTACTTTACACGCTTTATACCTGAAGGTAGAGAGGTACATAAGGTATGAGGATATTTTGCAGAGGAATAGTAAGGAACACAAGAAACTTGAGAAGTCCGTACATGCCGTGGGAGTAGAGGATCGGAGAGACAGAGAAAGGATCGCGGCACGAGAAGTGGGAAACTATAGAGGAGAAACACAGAAAGCAGAAAGAGTCAGGGAACAGGCCCGAATAGAGTATAGGGAAAGAAAACATTATCGCAAAATGGAGCTCACTCTGCTGAACAAAACGTTGGAGGAGATCTTGCCATTAATCAATGGGCAGCAGTACTATAAAGCACTGCGGGGTGCACCCAGGGAAATAGAAGGAAAGCCATGTTGTGTATATCACCAGGTCTGGAATCACGCTACTAATGAATGCTTTGCTCTGCAGTGGTTGGTAGAGAGAATGATTGGGAGAGGGAAGTTAAAGGAGTTCATCAAAGAGACACAACCGATAGAAAGAGTCCCAGCCGCGGCCAGGATCCTTGGTACAATAAATGTTATCTTCAGTGGAGAAACATTGTGGAGGAATGCACACAGAGATAAGATTTGGAGGACCGCCAGTTTGCAGCAGGTAAATGAGATTCTGAGTGGTCCAAGGCCTATTCCGGGAGCCAAAAAAAGGAACGACAGGATAGAGTTCACACTAAGAGATTTGGAGTCAGTGGCCGCGCCATGCGAGGATGTGATGGTAATCACCATCGCGATGGGAAATTACATGGTAAAAAAGGTCCTGATAGGCTGCAGAATCTCAGTGGAACTGTTATTCAAGGGAGCGATGGAAGAGATGGGCATTGATAGTAAGCAGATGAAGCCCCCCCTAACCAACTTGTTCGGCTTCAACGGCAGTATGACGGAGCCGTTAGGGGAATTGTTGCTACCAGTGACAGCAGGGCCAGTGACATTGTTTAGCCGTTTTATGATAGTAGATACCAGTTCCTAATATAACGCGATCTTGGGCAAAAAATGGATTCACGAGATGAAGGCCATCCCATCCCATCCACATACTATCAGGTGATCTACTTCCCAAATAATGGAGGAATATATGAGATAAGAGGTGATCAGGTCACGACTCAAAATATTTAGTAGGTTATGGTGAAAGGGCTAGTCCGCACACCAGAAAAGGAGGCGGCTGAGAAAGGCGACAAGTCTGCACAGCAGTTACAGACCGTGACCGGCGAGAAGGAGTCTCGTTGGGGCCAAGACAATGGATGAGATTGAGATAGTAAATATAGGAATTGCAGAGGAAGAAAAGTTTGTGAATATGGGAACAAGTTTGTCAGAAAGTTGGAAGGCGAAGTTGGTTGCCTTATTAACTGAGAACAACGATGTGTTTGCATGGACCATTGAGGATTTGGTGGGGTTAGATCCGGAGTTCGCGTTCCATAGATTACATATGAGGGGAAGGGGCTCAGCCGGTAGAATAGAAGATGAGGAGCGTGAAACCGCAGTACGCGCAAGGACGGGATGAGGTGAAGAAGCTGAAGGATGCTGGTATCATCCGCAAATGTAAGTTCACTGAGTGGTTGTCTAACATAGTAGCGGTCCTTAAAAAGAACGGGAAGGTGAGAATGTGTGTGGATTTTACAGATGTCAACATGGAGTGCCCAAAGGATTGCTACCCCATGCCGCAGATAGATGAGTTGGTGGACCAAACTGCAGAATTCAAGATTTTATCATTCATGGATGCCTCAATGGGTTATAATCAGGTGATGATGTACGGCCTGGACCAAGAGAAGACCGCGTTCGTAGTGGAAGGGGAAACATACTGTTATACCAGAATGCCTTTTGGGCTAAAGAATGCGAGGGCAACATTTCAGAGAGTGGGGGAGAAGATGTTTGAAAGCAAGATAAAAAATGGAATGGAGATTTATATAGATGCCATGGTAGAGAAAAGTATAACTGAGGACGAGCATTTGCCAGGGTTAAGTGAAACTTTCTCGATACTGCGGAGACACAAGCTTATTTTGAACCCCGAGAAGTGCACGTTCGGGGTGACATCTGGGAAGTTTTTGGGATACATTGTCACCTACCGCGGAATAGAAGCGAGCCCAGACCAGATAAGGGTTTTGTTAGAAATGACATCCCCACAGAATGTGGACGAAGTGCAGAGACTGGCCGGGAGGGTCGCAACCCTCAACAGGTTCATATCAAAGTCTTCCGATAAATGTCGTCCTCTATACCTACTCTTGAGGGGGACGACCGACTTCCAATGGACCGCGGCATGCAGAAAGGCTTTCCATGAATTGAAAGAGTATTTGGGGAAGGCACCGATCTTATCACGTCCAGGGCAGGGGGAGAAGCTGTATTTGTACTTGGGGGTGTCAGAGCATGCGATCAGTTTAGTTCTAATCAGGGTGGTTGATAAGGCAGAGAGACCGGTGTACTTCCAGAGCAAGGCCATGCTAGACGCTGAGACAAGATACAGTAGGATTGAGAAGTTTGCCTTGGCTCTGGTCTTTTCGGAGTTGAAATTGATGCCATATTTTGATGCTCACTCCGTGGTAGTGGTGACCAATTTGCCGCTAAAACAGACCTTGAAGGCGAAGAAATCAGGTAGGATGTTGAAATGGGCTATAATGTTGAGTTCATATGACATTGAGTACCAAGCCAGGACCGCGAAAAAGGCGCAAGCCATGGCCGAGTTCCCAACCGAGGACCCCACTTGGGGGGAAGAGATGATTATGGAACAAGAGGTGGATCAAAACCATGACCCGCTGGATCCTTGGGACATGAGGAATAGATGTAGAGTCTTTACAGATGGGTCCGCTACCGACACAGGGAGGGGTGTTGGTCACGCCTGAGAATGCACGACTAGAATTATCAATGAAATTGGGTTTTGCTGCGTTGAACAATAAGTCTGAGTATGCGGCAGTAATATCAGGTTTAGACTTGGCCAGAGATCTGGGGGTCAGAGAGCTAACAGTGTATTCAGATTCGAACTTGGTAATATGTCAGGTCAATGGGGGATTCGCGGCCCAATGTCCAAGGATGGCGAAATACTTGGAGGTATTAAGGAGAAGGGCAGACAAATTCAAGAGAATCAGATTTGCTCATTTAGGCCGGGGAGAGAACATACACGCCGATGCGTTGGCATATGTAGTCGCGGTACTTCTTGGAACTGAAGGCAGATCCATAGAGGTCAGGGTACTGAGCAAGCTGAGCACCGCAGAGGAGGGAGAGGTATGGTTAATTACTGATCACAAATCGGGATGGATGGAGTCCATTAAGAGTTATCTGTTAGGGGTAGAGATAGAGGACAAAAGAGAAAGGAGAAGAATGGAACAGGTGTCACAGAGGTACATATTACTGGATGGAGACTTGTACAGGCGTAGTGTCGGTGGACCGTTCCTGAAATGCCTTGGACCGCAGCAGGTGCAAGAGGTGTTGGGGGAAGTTCATGAAAAGATTGTGGGAGCCATTCGGCCAAGAGAACTATGGCGTACCGACTATTAGCACAGGGATATTTTTGGCCTCACATGAAGAGAGATGCTACTGAATATGCCAAGAGGTGTCAGAAATGCCAGAGTTTTGCACCACTGATACATGTGCCAGCAGAGCCCTTGCACCAGGTGTATAGTCCATGGTCCTTTGCTATGTGGGTGTTAGATATCGTCGAACCCTTGCCCATGGTAAGCGGCAAAAGAAGGTTCATGTTGGCTACGACAGATTATTTTACAAAATAGGTTGAGGGTGTGGCTCTGCAACATGTGAAGGAAGAACAAGTAAGGAAGTTCCTATGAGAAAATATCATATGTAGGTCCGGACTCCCACACACTGTCATCGCAAATAATGGGACCCAGTTTACGGGGGGAAAAGTGAAAGCATTCCTCCAAGCGTTCGGAGTGAAGCAAGGATTCTCGGCCCCGTATAACCCAGAGGGAAATGGACAGGCAGAGTCCTCCAACAAAGTTATATTGGATAATCTGGAGAAGAAGTTAGAGGAGCGTAAAGGGTCTTGGGCGGAGGAGCTGTACAGGGTACTCTGGGCATACTGCACCACTCCGCGGACGTCTACTGGGGAATCGCCTTTCGTTATGGCTTATGGAGTGGAGGTCGTGATCCCTGTAGAAATGATGGCCGCGACTATCAGAATCAAAGCCGTTGAGACAGGCGTTAATGGTACAGTACTGGCCAGGGAACTGAATCTTACAAAGGAAAAGAGAGACACCGCACGCCTAAAATTGGAGGAATACCACAGGAGGCTGCAGAGACAATATAACAAACGGGTGAAGCCGCAGAAATTTAGTGTTGGTGATCTGGTTCTGTGGCGGGTTACCCCGGTGACCAAGAAGGAGACAGATGGAAAGTTGGGCCCAAACTGGGAGGGACCATACATCGTGGTGGAGGCCGGAGCGACCGGGGCCTACAGGTTGCAGACCCCTCTAGGAGAGGACATCAAGCTACCATGGAATATCAGGATGTTGAAAAAGTTCCATGAGTAACTTTGTATATAACTTCGTTTTGTTTATTATGAAAGGGAAATCTATTTGCTTCGTAATATATGAACATGCATCAAGCTTTGTAATGATATTTTGAGCCTTTTGGAATGTCAATGAAAGTGATAGCAATTTTCCTCTATCTGATTCGTGTTTGTTCGTTTGTATGTGGATTAGGCCACAGACCGTGGATAATGAGATCCACATTCAGCTTGGGGGGCTAAATTGACCTGCCTCCAACATCTCCATATTCAGCTTGGGGGCTAAACTGACCTGCCCCCGACATCTCCATATTCAACTTGGGGGCAACCTGGGCTACTCTCAACATCTCCATGACCACGGACGATGCGGCCAGAATTCAACTTGGGGGCTAAACTGACCTGCCTCCAACATCTCCATATTCAGCTTGGGGGCTAAACTGACATACCCCTAACATCTCCATATTCAACTTGGGGGCAACCTGGGTTGCTCCCAACATCTCCATGACCACGGACGATGCGGTCTGAATTCAACTTGGGGGCTAAACTGACCTGCCTCCAACATCTCCATATTCAACTTGGGGGCAGCCTGGGTTGCTCCCAACATCTCCATGACCGCAGACGATGCGGTCCGAATTCAACTTGGAGGCTAAACTGACCTGCCTCCAACATTTCTGTATTCAGCTTGGGGGATAAACTGACCTACCCCCACCATCTCCATATTCAACTTGGGGGCAACTTGGGTTGCTCCCAACATCTCCATGGCCGCGGACGATGAGGTCCGAAGTCAACTTGGGGGCTAAACTGACCTGCCCCCAACATCTTTGTATTCAACTTGGGGGCAATCTGAGTTGCCCCCAACATCTCCATGACAGTAGACGATAGGACCAACGTTCAACTTGGGGCTAAACTGACCTGCCCCCAGCATCTCCATGCTCAACTTGGGGCAACCTAAGTTGTCCCAACATCTCCATGACCGCAAACGATAAGGGCCGAATTCAACTTGGGGACAAAGTTGATCTGCCCCCCAACATGTCCAATTGCAACTGAGGGGCTAAGCTAATCTGCCCCAACATCTCCATGGCAGCGGACGATAGGGTCCAAATTCAACTTGGGGGCAAGCCAAGATACCCCCGCTACCTACATGGTAGCGAAAAGGGATCAGCCCCTCACGAACGAGGATGTCCCCATTAAGCCACAGGAATGAGATGGTAGGCTGAATGCATTTATTTGAACAAGCTAGTGTTGGTCATGTGCGAAAAAATCATGTGATAAAAAGTAAGGTGCAACAAGCTAAGAAAAATTTGATACATAGATCAGAAAACATCGTTCAAAAGCAGTGGCGCATTACAAAACAATATCCAGAGCATTGTACAGGGACGAAAGGCTAAAATGCATTACACAAGCATGGAAATTATCTTCACTTTGGGTCTTCAGCCACATCCTCTAACTGCTGCCCCCCATCCTCCTCCGCAGAAGGGTCATCAACATCGATGGGAGAGGTCGCCACCCCTGGAGGGACGACATCCTCTGGCTCAGGTGCTTGAGCGGGGGCCGTAGATTCTGAAGTGGCAGGAACTGGGAGCGGAGCAGGAAGAAGCTGGCCAGATGCTGCAAGGGCCTCCAGTTGTTGCTTCAGTTCCCGGGCAATCTTCTTGGCGGCTAAGGCCTTGAAGTGTTTCGCGGCATCCTCCAATTGCTTGTTGGAGGCAGCTTGAGCAGCAACTCTGTCCGTCTCCCTCTGCCTTTCGAGCTTGGAGGTGACGCCTACCACATAATCCCTATGAGGTTGTTCAGCGCGTTGGAGGTCCTTGGGATGTTAATGCACTTCTAGATGAGCATTGTCTTGTTCCCTCTCCATCTAGGCGTGCTTAGCCTTCCAGCCTTCTGGACCGTGGATTTCATTCTTCACGGTTTCAAGTGCATCCAGGGTGTTGGTAAGGTCGCGGATGACGTAACCAACATCGAGGCTCAGCTGGAGGCAAAGATAAAGTTAGGGGAAGTGATAATGCGAAGAAAAAAAATAAAAGAAAGAGGGGAAGGACATACCCTTTCCCAGCCGGTGTAGATTGCAGCTCGATGGGAGGCGAAGGAGCCGGAATCTCCGTAAACCTGGTCCCTGGGTAAGTGGGAGCTGAAGAACAGAGACGCGGCCACCGCCGGATTGTCCAGAGCGGAGTCTCGAGTGGTGACCTCCCGGTCCCTAGCCTTGAATTGCGGATGCCATGTCTCCACTGGCCCAGCAGGCAGGGGACCAATGGGAATTGCCTCTTTCCCGGAGCGGTGTGTGGTAGCCGTAGGCTGGGGTGAAGCCTGCAGAGATTCCCTAGCAGAGGTGGTGGAGGCAGTGGTTTTAGCCTTCTTAGCATGAGGACCCTTGTCCGCTGCATCATTGGGAGCATCACCTTCGGAGTCACTATCCCAGAGCTTAAGCTTGGTAACGTCCATGGCCGCTGTGGTATATGTGGGGCAGGCAAAGTCGTCTTCCCAGTTAGCAATGGAAGAATACGATCTCAGGTTGGCGTCAGCGGTGATTGGAGAAGGGACAGTAAGAGACTTATGCTTCTTGGCAGCGGAGGCCTTCCTGGCAAGTGCTTGAGAGTGAGAGATTTTGGAGGTGTACCCAAATGACCGATGAACTGGGAATTTCGTTCTTCGGCCTCTGGGTGGGGAAAGCTTGGGTTTTCTTTGGGCGGCGACAACAGGTACAAGGGACCACGCTACTTGCCAATGTCCTTGAGTGCAAGGTCCAGAAGAAGCGAACTTCCTTTTTTGGGATCAATGCCGAGGATAGCACATTGGCTGCTCCCTAGATCTCGGAGTTGGGCGAAGATCTCAGAAGAAACACCGGTGTATATCTGGGACTGCGAGTCCGGAGCCCAACCTGAGACATAAACATAGAGAGGTATTAATACAGGGATTCTCGAAAAACCAAACACAGTGACCCGTCATACTTAGCATTTTGGAGAAAGTGATAGTGCCTCAGGGATAACTCGGGAGGTAGCTCCGCAGAAAGGAAGTTCCCAGACACGTACAAGGGATAGTGGTGCCAGACTTTATCAGAGGTAGTGACGCGGAGAACAAAGGATTCTTCCGCAGGCGCACACAGAAGGATTGATATCCTATGCTCTTAAATTTGGTGCTCTTCTTTAGGAAGTAGTGGGCGGTGATGTCATGTAGGCAAATCTGAGGAGTATTTGATTTGTTGTAATAGTTCGCGACATACATGATTCACCAAAAGTTGCCGATGCCTTGGCATGGTGGGATGTTGAAGTTTGCACACTTCAACATCCAATAAAGACAGGGTAATCGCAGTCCAGCCGCTATTTGACCCACTGTGGCTACTAAAAACCCAGGTCGCTGTGGGACCAGATGACGAAAGTGGGTAACTCCGGGCACCTGCTCTAAAATTACATCTCCGGGAATGCCGTAGGCAGCTTGGACCGCGGCAAGGTTAGGTCTGTGGTAATGGGAAGGTGGTGGTGGAAGCACGAGCAGTCTTCCAAAGGTTGAAGGAGCCACGGATGGATGAAGTGGTTCTGGGACAGGGGACTCAAACCGATCAGCGGATTGAAAGGAAGACACAGAGTCGGCGGACCTACTAACAGATTCCGGGGATGGGGACCCCGATCTAGCGGATCTGGTAGTGGATGAGCTACCCGAATCAGAGTTAGACATGAGGGGAGCAAGAGGATGAACGAAACCAGGGGAAACCTAGCTAACGAATGGCACCCCCAAAGAGGTGGGGATGAGCAAAATAACAGAGCACTAGTAAAGAGAAACAAGAAAGAAGAAAAACCAAACGAGAAGAGCGAAAACAATGGCAATGCACTGTAAATGGAGGAAAGGGGAGAGACACAAACCTGGTCTAAATCAAGCAACGGCTGAGAATGGCTTGGCGGTGGAACGAGGGCCAGGAGCGGGGAGAGATGCACCGGAGAAGGAGAGAAAGGGTGGAGCACGCACAGGAAGAGGATAGCAGCAAGTATGGGAGAATGAAGTTGAAAGATTGTGAAATACGAAATGTGAGGGATTGCGTGAGGGGTCTTTTGGGCGGGATATTAAGAGACCAGGGCAAAAGGGGAAAGTGATGACACGTGGCAGGGGAAAGGACCATAGGAAAGGAGACACCTGTCCGCACAGAAACCGAAGAGACATAAGTGGCTACGCGTGCGCCGAAGCGGGGCACGTGCCCAAGGACACATGTTCACAGGTTCAAAGTCCGATGCAGAAGCGTGATCATGGATGTCAGAAGAGATAATGAGGTGAGAGTGAACAAGAGACCCCTGATGGGACGACTCTGCACATGGCCAGCTGGTGAGTCTCAGCCCACGGACCCCTCAAGATCCGAGGGCCGAGAGGGGGCATCTGTATCAGCTGAATTTGGAACCAAAGAAATGATATGACCGAGGGCCCGAAGTGAAATAAGGAGTGGAGAACGTGAAACACTGAAGCAAGTCCGCAGCCTTCTAGTAGAGCATGAGCCACACACGTGCAAGGGACCCAGGGGGTGACCGGGTCAAAGTGAGTGCAAGGTAAGAAAGAAAGAAGGTGGTGCATGGGATCGAGGCCGTGGAACCCTAGGTGGATAGGTGTGAGAAAGCTGACCAGAGGATTGAAAAGGGATCAATGGATGGAGAGAGAGGAGAGGAGGAATAAAAGGGAACAGTAAACCTAGAGAAAGAAAAGGAAAGGAAAAAGAGAGAGAGGAGAGGTTGAGACATTTGTGTTTCTATAGTGAGTACTAGTTTCTTGTAAGAGATCTTTTAGGTTCATACAATTCCATGTACGTGGGATTGTAGGCTATTAGAAAAGAATATCTTTCATATTAGGGTGCCACATAGGAGAGAGAAAAAACTAACTTTCATATTAGAGTGCCACATATGAGAGAGAAAATCTTCCATTAGAGGTCTCTACTTTAGTTGGATGCATTTGCATCCAATTTTCGGTTCCCATTAATTGTTTTTTGACGTTAGTTTCATTCAATATTATATATTTTTTAAAATATTTGTCATTATTGCTTTGCCATTATTTTTTTTTTCATTTTCTATTATATATTTTGTGATGTTATTTTTTGTATAATTATTTTAACTATGTTTTGAGGCCGTGCTAAGGATATATTCGAAATAAGTCGGTGCTTTATCATAGACACTAAAATTTTAAGATTTGTAATATGGAATTAGTTTCTACAAATCACCTATTTTTTAGCAATTTTTTTTATTTGATCAAATATATAAGAATTGAAATACTAAAAGTGTTTGATTCGTAATAGGAAACTAGCTTTCGAACCCGTCCTACGAACGGGTGCCGTTATATTAAATTACTAGGTATTGCCCGTGCCTTCTACACAGATGTTGTTATTGTTGCTTTTCATAGTAGAATCATATCAATCGTAAAAATAGAATTATATCAATCAATATTTTTTTATTTGAATAATATTCGGGCACTATGATAGTCAAACCATGCAGTGATCGAATACTTAAACATCCTCGTTCCTTCGCAAAGGAGACACTGTTGTTTTTAATAGCACGTACAACGACACATCTCACATGTTTACAATTGTAATACTATGATACAATAATATTGTAACTTTATTAGAAATAGCATGAAGTTGTCCACAAAAGAGAATACAGTAGAACATGCTAACATAGTATGTTTAGAAGAAAAAGACAACACTTGAAATCTAATCACAACCCAATGGATGAACATGTTGCAAGGCTATACATATGGTAGTACTTGTCCTTTACATTATAATCGAGATATATATATATATATATATATAGTCATTTTATGGGGATACAGTAATTCCCCTTTCTCTTACTTCTTCATATATACTCATCAACTTAGTTACTACCTTCTCAATCTTTTCACTTAATTCTAAGTAACCATGTGTTTGAAGCCTTTAACCAATAGAGGCCATTCCTCAACACCCACTTTCTACTGCAATCTCATCACTTAATAATAAGCTTTTTTGTTGTAGAATAGTTCCGCTGCAGGTGGAGAACTAAGTAATATACTAAATAGGTTAACAAATATCCATACCTTATTTTTATTTTTATTATTTTGATTGGCAAGCCTGTTTTAAATGAGATTAGTAACTCTTTGATGCTGTCGGGGTTCGACCCCTAGACCTCTGGTATCATCACCCAAAGGTTTTACCGACTTTGCTAGTCGGCACCTGCTATCCATACCTTAATTAGTCTTATAACTCCAATAAAAGAAATGATATCATTTCATTAAAAACTAAAAATAAGTTAGTATGGAGGCACATAATGACCTAGCTTCATTATAAGAAATAGTATGGAACTAGCTTATATGGCCACATATCTGGCAACAGATCAAAAGGTGGATCCTCTTACTAAGAGGAATCAACAAGATTTGGGTTCATCTTACAGACAGTAAGATAGCAACAACTTAGATGCATGAAAAGAATTGTCCTATTGATTCATTAAAAGATGCAATTCTTCAAGTGTTCAAGTATGCAATGTCGTTGGTATAAAGAACAAAGTCAACCAAACAAACTGTTTAAAGTGTAGCAACATCCTATAAGAAATGCTACAAAGTAAAAAACTAAAAACCCAACCCACTATTACAAGCCCATAAATAATTGAAACCCATTCCGATGCATACACAATTAAGCAAATTTCATATATGATAATTTGCAAAATAAAAAATCCTCACACGCAAGCATTGAAAAGGTCTCTCTTGTTATAATGCAGGATTTAAACATGGATGCATCATAAATGAAGGCTTCAACCATACAACATATAGTCGTAAAGTGTCTACTATGTCGGCAACCATTAATATGGAGCTAAAATCAACTAAATCTTTCTCAATGCATACTTATGAGAAAACATAAAAAATAACAAATAATAGTGAGGAAAATTACTGGACTTCATAGGGTTTGAAAGTTCCTTCCACCAAAAAAGACTAAAGCACTAATGTCATTTAGCCTAAGATGGATAACTGGTAACGGTACCTAAAATAACCTTCGGTGAACTATGAATTTGTCCTTCTCCTGTTCGAGAGTGGATATTACCTCTGCTTTTGCTGATAGTGTCCAAGTTCCAAATTCGGTCGAGGCACTACACTGTACACCTCAAAGTAGATTTAGTTTTAAAATACAATCATAAAGAAAAGTCATTAACCCGAGTCTCTGAAATCAAAGAAATGGAGAAAGATACATGACAGTTTGAGAGGGATAAGGGGTTGCAAGAGATACATAACAACTACGGAATACAAACATGTACAATTTCATTATTGCTTTGCCAAGGATTTGGGCAAACCAAACACAACTGAAGTTAATCAACCGCCTAATATATATATGTTAGAAGTTTCAAAATAATGGTTTAAAGGAGGAAAACTATTGTTGCTAAAATATGGCTTATGCTGAACTTACAACCCTATAATAACCTTGTTACTTTACTAGAAAGAGTTATCCTAGGCGAGCACCAAAATAAAATAAAATGAAGAGGACAGTGTCAGTAGAGCACATTACTCTAACGTAGCAACATAAGATGAGAAGAATGGAATACTTAACTACCAATAGCACTATTAACAGTGTTCGCTGCCTTGAAAGGAAAAAAAGATCAACATCAAAACTCAAAACACATCAAAGATCATTTTACATTTTAAAATTCCACTCCCAAGTTTCCACTGTCGAATACGAATGTAGAAATGACACCTTTTAATTGACGCACATAATCCAAATCGATGAAGCAACAACTTCAAAATCTAACACGAAAAGGAAATAACAAAGAGATTTAAAAAGTACAAACTTTAAAATTATAATAAACCCAAACTAGTTAACAATTTACCATTGAGTTTATGTTGGTTCGGAGATTCAAATTTCACTTGATGTGGAAATCCCCAAATAGTTGAAGCACGAAACTGAAAATCATATAGGAAGCCCATATTGGAAATCTCCATTTCTGTTGAAAATTTTAGATTTAAATAGTAAAATGCATTGAAATTTTTTGTGAAAGAAACATGTATATTATTGAGTACCACCGGTGTTGAGCAAGAAGAATATGCATACCGAATTTCAAAAATCAAACTGCAAATTCAAGTTTTCAGGAAATGGCAGTTTACCTTTTATGGTCGTTTTTCCTTCAATTCTCTACAGTCAGGACATATTTTTCTAGAATTCTTTTAAAAAAAACTTTCCGCTTACATTAGCTGCATGAATCATAGTATCAGTTAGTGTTAAAGACATTTCCAACAATGGCTTTGCAGGTGTATGATATATTGTCCCTGTTTTATGATAGTAAGGTCAAAAGTTTTTATGATAGTAATGTCTAAAGAAAGTTTTGATACTACCAAGAAAGACCCGTCTCTTCCCATTTCTTCTACACGTTAAAACTCTCATTGACAATAATTAAGATAGCCTAAGCAATGATAGTAAGCACATCACTAATACATGAAAATACAGAAGAATGAAGTAGATGGCAAGTAAGATGTCATATTATGTGATTTTTTAAAAAAGAAAATAACAATGGCCTGGCTAAAAATTTGTCTAACCTTCAAGACAATATGAGGTGCATGGAACTCATGGAAATCTAGATGTTATCGCTAGTTCTTGGTATCGTCAAAGTTATGGCAAGTGGTCCTAAGGGAGAAAATAGTTAGAGAAATTATAAGCCGGTATGCTATTAGAATCTATTGATTCCAACTATGAGTAGATACCTTGAAATGTCGCCTTCATTCGATTTTAGTCCATTTTGGTGTTGGTCTTATACGATTAACACTCTTCCATCTGGAGATTAATACATAATTTCAAAAGTCACTTAAAAAGAAACCAAATGAAATTTGTGGCACAAAATTAACATGTAGAAAGGCTTACAATTTCCTGAGTACTAAGACAGACTTGCACCATGTGCTAAAATAGTTATGCATACAATCTGCTACAATCTTTGCCACCTGCACTATGGCTTTATTGGTGATTTTAATAAAATAACAAATTATAATGGATACACAAAACCAATAAAAAAAATCTCCAACTTAATAAATTAATAATCAATTGAAAATATTTTATGGATATCACAACAACACATTTATTAATCAATCGCCAATCTAAAGCATTATAAAGTAAAAATAAAGATGCAATACCTTTAAATCAATAAATATCCAAACGTCAATAATAGTCTTCTGTGTGAGAAAATTTGCACAAATGAACCGAGATATCTAATAGACCATGACCAACACCTTTAAATCAATAATCAACTATTGAAACTATCCAAATAACAACCTATAAGTTAATTGGGTTACATTGGAAAAGTATAAAACTAACAGTATTGATCGCATGCAATAGAAATAGAGTTGCCATCAAATAAATAAAAGGCCGCGAAGAAAAGTTTCATTCCGAATGAAGTCAATGTCTTAGAAGAAATAAAGAAAGTGAAGATACTCAACCGAAAATTGGAAGAAGCAAACAAACCGTTAAACGGAACCAACAGAGAGTTAGAAGACAAAAACAAAGACTTAATCGAGCAAACGGAAGAAGCAGAGCGAAGATCGTACGAAGAATTCGGGAAGGCCTATGAGATAATAGAAGAACACAAACGTTTAAAAGCAGAGGTGATAGAAATGAAGTCACTCGTGGTGACCAAAGATCAGGAACTTAAACATGCACAAAAAGAAGTGGAGAAAATTAACAAGCGGATGATAGATGTAAACGAGCGGCTCGGCCAAGATCACGTGCAAATGGCACATTGTGAATCGACCGTAAGATAATTGACAGAGAACCTAACAGAAATGGGAAATGAACTAGAACGTGAAAAGATGAATTACAAAGATTTGTACGAGTTGTATAAGCGAAGAACTGGTAAGGAACCATTGGATTTTCCCAAACCAATTATTATGTGATTGTGTGAATGTAATACTAAAGAGCTAAAAATTTTGTTGATGAAAATAAAAATAAAGTATGAGTTGGCAATTGAATATTGTTGCGATGTGAGATAACATCCATGTGGAAAACTGATAATGTTGTTGAGTTATGTAGATGAAACGAAATAGAATGAAACACCCCCAATGCTAACTTTAACATGGCAAAATGAGACTAAGCGAGCGTAAAAACGTTCAACCTCAAAACTGACGAAACGAAATTGGGTAACTTCGTCAGATGTTGTCATAGCGAGAGTAACAGACTAAGCGAGCGTAAAAACGTTCAAACTTAGACTGACGAAATTAAACGTGATAACTTCGTCAGATTTTGTCGTAACGGACTAAGGGAGCGTAAAAACGTTCAAACTTACACTGACGAAGCTAAACGTGGTAACTTCGTCAAATTTTGTCGTAATGATAGTAACAGACTAAGTGAGCGAAAAAGCGTTCAAACTTAGACTGACAAAATTAAACGTGGTAACTTCGTCAGATTTTGTCGTAGCGATAGTAACGAACTAAACGAGCGTAAAAGCGTTCAAACTTAGACTGATGAAGCTAAACGTGGTAACTTCTTCAGATTTTGTCGTAACGATAGTAACGTACTAAGTGAGCAACAAAGCGTTCAAACTTAGACTGATGAAATTAAACGTGGTAACTTCGTCAGATTTTGTCGTAGCGATAGTAACGAACTAAGCGAGCGTAAAAGCATTCAAACTTAGACTGATGAAATTAAACGTGGTAACTTCGTCAGATTTTGTCGTAACGATAGTAACGAACTAAGCGAGCATAAAAGCGTTCAAACTTAGACTGACGAAGCTAAATGTGGTAACTTCGTCAGATTTTGTCATAACGATAGTAACGTACTAAGCGAGCATAAAAGCATTCAAACTTAGACTGAGGAAATTAAACATGGTAACTTCGTCAGATTTTGTTGTAGCGATAGTAACGAACTAAACGAGTGTAAAAGCGTTCAAACTTAGACTAACGAAATTAAACGTGGTAACTTCGTCAGATTTTGTCATAACGATAGTAACGGACTAAGCGAACGTAAAAACGTTCAAACTTAGACTGACGAAGCTAAACGTGGTAACTTCGTCAGATTTTGTCGTAACGATAGTAACGGACTAAGAGAGTGAAAAAGCGTTCAAACCTAGACTGATGAAGCTAAACGTAGTAACTTTTTCAGATTTTGTCGTAGTGATAATAACATTCGCTAGAACCAAAATAATACCATTGGAACTGAAGTGAAAGAACTACTTCTTTATTGATTACCGAGTCTTGAAAAATGCAAAGATAATAACAGAAAATAAATTACTGAACTGGAAACAAATTAAAGATGGGGAATTCTGTTAGTAGCATTCCCTTGCCTATCGAGAACGTGACTGGATCTCGACGGAGGTCGGGGAATTCTGTTCCCATTACTTGGAACTCATTGATGGTTGTTGCGAATATCGTGAATCTCATCCTCACCACTTAAACGATCCCACACACTGTCATGTTGTTGGCGTGTGTTACGTTGTGGTGTGACAAATACCATCATCTGCGAGTGGAGTGGGTCATTTCAGACGACTCTTGTAGTAGTTATTCTGTTTATGGATATTCTTGAACTTTTTAAGAAGTGCTTTGAAGGACAGTTGATTGACATTATCAGCATCATATGATGGAGAATAGTCAGAGCCAATAACCTCGGGCTGAATAATCTGGCGCATTAGTGGAACGACAGTATTAGGAGGTATTAGTCCGTTATCGCCAAGTTGACCTGGACCATCATGTTCGTGATGATCGTCAGTAATTGCATCGGGACCTTGAGCTCTTCAAGTATGCGTCATAACTTTCGCAGAACGTGATCAAGGGTGTAGAATAAAAACCGCAGATGGCGCCAATTATGTTTTGAACAAATATGATCAAAACACTAAGTCTTGACGAAAGAGATGAAGAACGTAGAAAAGTAGTAAAAAAGTGATTATGATCGAGTGAATAGTGAGACTGTACCTTTCAGTTGCCGACGTACCTAAATTATCGATGGGATCAAGTCTCAAGAACGTAGTTCTATATGAAAAACAGTTTGGTATTTATATAGGTAGAGTAGAGACTCCTTGTAGCTTAAGTAATTGTAATTGAATATAACTCTCAACTTATAATTATCTCTTTGATAAGAAACGAATCTGGACATAAATTAATGTACATTAGTGGCAAGCCATATGGCTAAGGTTCAGCCTTAGACACATGAGTTAATGGGCCTGTACATTGATCCATGGTATTACAAATTGGGCTTTAACCTTGTCGATTAAATAAATAAAATAGAGACCCCAACTAATGGACGTTTGCCACGTAGGTGGGGGAAACACCGCCCCCTCTTTGGCATGAGAACAAAGTTCATATGGCAAAGAAAAGAAGAAAAATCAATAAAAAAATGGAATAAGAAAAGAGTGAGCGGAATGTATAACAAAGTGTCATGTGAATGTAAACGATAGGAAAATGGACAGTCGGGAAAAATTCGTGAATTATCAGGAACAAAATAATGTCAAACTAACACATACGGGACGTAATGTAATTAAATAAAAGATGGCTAAAATGCACAGAAAAAATTGCATTTGCATAAAATTGATGGTCGAAACTATACCGAACGCATTACGTAATAATACGAAAATTGATTTCGACGACGCATGCCAGTGGAATAGCGATATTAGGATTAGACAGTTAAAATTAAATGGAGGGGCAGTTTAGTAATAATAGAAAGAAAAGGAAGTTAAATACGAATTAGATTCAAAGGTTTCGGATTAGATAAGAATGTGGAGTAGATAAGAATTAAGATTAGAGACGAAGTTGGATTAGAAAAGAATCCCACCAGCAATGGAAAACCAGCTCGAAAAAAACCTTATAAAAGTGCTTGCGCAGCACCATAGGGCTGAGTGATTCCGACGATAATTTGGGTACATAGGCAACCGAAAGGTACAGTCTCACCATTCACTCGATCACCATCACTTTTTCACTACTTTTCTACGTTCTTCATCTCTTTCGTCAACACTTAGTGTTTTGATCATATTTGGTCGAAATATAATTGGTGCAGTCTGCGGTTCTTATTCCACATCCTCGATCACGTTCTGCGAAAGTTATGATGTATACTCGAAGAGCTCAAGGTCCCGATGCAATTACTGATGATCATCACGAACATGATGGTCCAGGTCAACTTGGCGATAACGGACTAATACCTCCTAATACTGTCGTTCCACCAATGTGCCAGATTATTCAGCGCGAGGTTATTGGCTCTGACGATTCTCCATCATCTGATGCCGATAATGTTAGTCAACTGTCTCGCGAAACACTTCTTAAAAAGTTCAAGAATGTCTGTAAACAGAACAACTACTATAAGCGTCGTCTGAAACGACCCACTCCACTCGCAGATAATGTTATATCTGTCACACCACAACATAACACACGCCAATGACATGACAGTGTGTGGGATCGTTTAAGTGGTGAAGATGAGATTCACGATATTCGCAACAACCATCAACGAGTTCCAAGTAATGGGAACAGAATTCCCCGACCTCCGCCGAGATCTGGTCACGTTCTCGGTAGGCATGGTAATGCTTCTTACCGTCCGACTGCACCCCAAGGTCCTACGGATTATCGACCAGTCCCAAGGAATTTAGGTGACGAACAGAATAATGGTCGCACTCATGATCGAAACAATCAATTTTGAGAAATTCCTCAGCGACACGATTCTTATCATTTTGAAGGATATTGTACTACAGTCACACCATACCGTCCACAATCATCTCGACACAATCACGATGAATCTTCATTGTTTTCTTCTCATTCCGTTCGTTCTCATAGGCGTCATTGCGACTATGATTACGAGCCAGCATATATGGATCTGATGACTCCTCAACGTGTCAGAGAAATGATTAAAAAAGCTCTTCTGGATAGCGATCCTTTTGAATCGACACTAGAGAATCTGGCAGTTGAAAATGGTATTTTGGACAAATTTTCTCTCGCCGTCCAACGAGCTACTCATAGCAAAGACTTCAAACAACCAGAGTTTGATCAATATGATGATGTCGAGGTCTGCCATATGCTTCATGTGATTAATTTCACGAACAAATTGGTTTTATTGGGAGGTGATGATGCTCTAAAATGCAAACTTTTCCCTTCTACATTAAAAGGGAAAGTGTTGGTATGGTTTAGCGAATTACCCCCACGATCTATTCGTCGGTTCAAGGATTTCACCAAAAAGTTTTCGAAACGTTTTCATCATAATCTAAAATGTCCAAATAGTGTCCGAGTTCTTTTCAACATCAAGCAACAATGTGATGAAACTCTCCGTAGTTTTGTCACTCGTTTTTGCCAAGCTGCAGCTGAGATATCCGAGCAGTCCGATCTAATGGTGGTCTACACTTTTAAAGAAGCTATCTTATTTGATAAAGATGGGTTATACAACTCTCTGGTTCAGGACATTCCAACTTCCCGACGTGCGTTTTACCAGCGAGTTCAACAATTTATCAATGTTGAGGATGACACGGCTGCTCAAACTTCTCGTGACAACGATAAGAAAGGAAAGGATTTCAACGATCAGCAAAACAAACAGAAGAATCCAACTTTTGATCAACAACAACCCAGTCAGAAGCATCCGTATAAGAAAGAAGACTCCATGAGCAAGACCGGAAAGCCTTTTACTGATTTTGAATTAACTCCGCTTAATACTAAATATGCGGTAGTTTACGACAAAATCACTCTACAGTTTCCCCTGCGCGACGACACTAAAACAACTCGCGATAAATTGTTATGGTGCAAATTTCATAATGATTATGGTCATGAGACTGAGAATTGTCAGTCTTTGCGGGGAAGAATTGAAAAGCTTGTGCAGAATGGAAAACTTGATCAATATGTGCAGAAAAAAGTTACAACTCAAGCTTTAACTGTAACCGATCACAATGTCATTAAGGTTGGACATGCTGTCATTGATTCATTGTCCAATACTCAGCGAAAAAATGCTTGTCGTTCTAAAGTCAAATATCTTTCTAATTTTTATGAAGTTAACGGGATCAATTTCGTGGAAGCTTTTCGCACAGAGATTATTGAAGGCGAACCATTGTGCTTCACTGACCAAGATCTAATGGGAGTGCATGTTCCTCATTATGATGTTGTCGTGATAACTGCGAATATCGATGTATCTTGGCATAACGATAATAATGATCGACACGGTAGTTCAGCTAAGCGTCATGTTTTCTGGGTGTTATCACAGTATTCCTTTTATTGATAACTTGGTCACTCCTAAAAATGCGCCTATCGTTGGTTTTGATGGTACCGCTACTCATTGCGTTGGAAAGGTTTCTCTCTCAATCACTCTTATACAGAAGGAAGTCAATATTGATTTCCTATTGATGGATTGTAAATCCCCTTACAATGTCATCCTTGGTCACAATTGGATTCATTATATGGAAGTTGTCGTCTCAACATATCATCAAGCTATCAAGTTCTCATTCAATAGTAAAGTCTGTAAAGTGCACAGCAATCAACTTGCATCTTTAATTTGCCATGACAATGTTCTCGATGATTATAAGAAGTCTGAAATTATTGGACGAACTATTCTGAGTTCCAACGTCGTCAAATAGCAATTACAGCATCTGGGACCTTCATTTTACTCTGTCAATAGAAATGTTGAAGGACCCCCGACCGTCGATCCACTTTTAGAAGTTCAAATTGGCCAACCCCCTGAAGAGACAACTTTTATTTCAGCCGAACTTCTAGAAGCGGAGAGACAAGAGCTTATTTTGTTATTGAGGAAGAATAGTCATGTTTTTGCTTGGCGAATAGAGCAAATGCCTGGAACACTAAGTTAGTAGCATTACCTTGCCTACCGAGAATGTGACTGGATCTCGGCGGAGGTCGGGGAATTCTGTTCCCATTACTTGGAACTCGTTGATGGCTGTTGCAAATATCGTGATTCTCATCCTCACCACTTAAATGATCGCACACACTGTCATGTCCTTGGCGTGTGTTACGTTGTGGTGTGACAGATACAACATCATCTACGAGTGGAGTGGGTCATTTCAGACGACGCTTGTAGTAGTTGTTCTGTTTACGGACATTCTTGAACTTTTTAGGAAGTGTTTCGCGAGACAGTTGACTGACATTATCCGCATCAGATGATAGAGAATCGTCAGAGCCAATAACCTCGCGCTGAATAATCTGGCACATTGGTGGAACGACAGTATTAGGAGGTATTAGTCCGTTATCGCCAAGTTGACCTGGACCATCATGTTCGTGATGATCGTCAGTAATTGCATCGGGACCTTGAGCTCTTCGAGTATGCGTCATAACTTTCGCAGAACGTGATCGAGGGTGTGGAATAAGAACTGCAAACAACGCCAATTATGTTTTGACCAAATATGATCAAAACACTAAGTGTTGATGAAAGAGATGAAGAATGTAGAAACGTAGTGAAAAAGCGATGGTGATCGAGTGAATGGTGAGACTGTACCTTTCGATTGCCTACATACCCAAATTATCAATAGGATCAAGTCTCAAGAACGTAGTTCTGTATGAAAAACAATTTGGTATTTATATAGGTAGAGTAGAGGCTCCTTGTAGCTTAAGTATTCTTGTAGCTTAAGTAATTGTAATTGAATATAACTCTCAACTGATAATTATCTCTTTGATAAGAAATGAATCTGGACATAAATTAATGTACATTAGTGGCAAGTCATGTGGCTAAGGTTCAACCTTAGACACATGAGTTAATGGGCCTGTACATTAATCCATGGTATTGCAAATTAGGCTTTAACCTTGTCGATTAAATGAATAAAATAGAGACCCCTACTAATGGACGTTTGCCACGTAGGTGGGGGTCGAAACAATGATGAAAAAGGATAAAGTATTACAAATTCATATCCAGTCGATGACAATTAAAATAGATTTCAAGCTTGGTTGACTCTATAATTCACATGGTTTGCTTAACTGGCTTTCTGAAGACATCTCATGGCTTGCTACCCTTAATAGGTATATAATGGTTTTGGTCACAATAATAACTCTAGATCATTGACTAGTATCTAAACAGCTGAAACCTTTGACACAACGAATTCAAATGTACGTCCAATAATGTACGAAGATGAGGGAATTGAGTACTTTAACTAACGTACTATTGTAAAGGGCAACACAAGTTTCATAGCTCATGGGTTTCTAAGAGGCACAGTTACCACCAAGCTGCATTTATTTTCATTAAATTTTGAATCCAGAAGGCCTGACTGGTCTTGAAAACCATTAGTTGTGGCTTTGATTACATGCCTTTATCGACGAGCCTATATAAAGTTGACCGTTAAAATCAAATCTCTCTCGAACGTCCTATTAGGATCTTCAACGGTTTACAATGTCAACCAATAGAAGAAAATAATGCAATAGAAAAAATGTGAACAAACTCATATTTCAAAGATCCAAAAATGTAGAGGAAAATACTTTATTTCATTTTTAAGCGTCTAGAGACCATAAACCGACATGATCCAATAAAATTCAATACAAAACAATGAAAATATTTATGCAATGATATATTTACTTATAATAAATATAGTTGGGGAAGAAAATGATGACATCAAGATAAACATACCTCAGCTTTGTCAACCATTTCTGTGAAAATATGCTCCACGCCCTTGCCCCATTCATTTAAATTGTCCTCTGTTGGTCCATGGCGCCTATAAATTCCAACCAAATGCAGCTAAGACAATTTATATTTCCTGAAATTGAAATAATTAAATTGGCAATTGGATTGCCAGAACTAATTCTAAGGTTTTTTTAAAAAAACAGACAAACCACTTAGGATTTAGTTTAACAAAAAATAATACAACAATAGCCATACTTCCTATTTCCTATTTTTTGTGGTGCCACCAATTGCTTGCAAATTTATTTTCTAAAGTAGTACAACACATATATATTTTTTTTTGTAATATAGTAACAATACCTATTAATGATGGTGGTGGTGTCAATAATTTTGTGTTGTACAGAAGGGAAGCTCTCAAAAAATATATGAAGGATTAATCATGGAAACACATTACAAAGTAGTGTTCACGTCGAAACTCATTAATTAGAATTTAGATGGAGCTATCTACTGAAAACATTTAGGAAGAAATTAAACAATAGCACAACATTTACGTCAAATAATATAAAATTCAGCTATTTAAATTTAGGGAAACTTTTTTAATTTTGTACCTTATGAGACCCTTCATGACCCATGATGATGGTTGCAACAAGTAACTTTAAATCTTCAGAAAAAGACTGGAAAGGTGTTGTTTTAGAGAGAGAGAGAGAGTACAATGTAAAATTACTGATCGAAATACCTCAATTAATGATCGCTTGACAAATTATTGGCTATCCAAAAATATCAATCATTCAATCAACATAGAAAAATAAAAATAAATAAAGGGGGGAGAGACAGAGAGCAATACCTGGACTGCGTTTAAGATATGGAGTACAGAGAGATCCCTCGGGTTCTCCATCTTTATTATTTTTTTACATCTCAGAAGAAGTGCATGCATACAACGTTTGAGAATGAAGTGAAGAAGAAAGAGACCTGATTGAAGGTTAAGGACTTCCACTTTAAGAAATGATATTAATGGGGCGTATAGAAACGTAAAGAGGTCGAGAAATTTGGGAAATTAATTCTACCTGCTGACCGTTTCATGGAGAGCACTAAGCCATAATAAAGTCTAATAATCTTTTTTTTTTTTTCAATAACCATAATAAGGTCTAATAATCATGTACTACTTTTAGGCCCAAGCGTATCTCAAGCTATTTCAAAAGGTATATTTAATTTGTTAAGTAAATACTTTAAATGTTTTTTAGAAGACCCTTTACATGTCTCCATAAGGGTTTCAAAATCATCCAAGCCATTCATCTCCCTCTATCAAATGCAGATCCTTATGAAATCCCAACCACCCTCTGTCTACCCATTTTGTTTTATTATAATAAATTGTCAAAAATATTAGCAACTGTGCATAGCTATGAGATATGAAAATTATACTAATCACTCATTTAAATTTCTTGCACCACTCTCTATAAAAAGGAAGCACCAAACTTTGATAAAACCCATCGACTTCTTTTTGTTGTTAGGTTTAATAATAGAAGTTTGATTGAAGTTTTGTGAGAATGTCCAATGTGGCGAAGATAATATTGAAGCTACTTGAATAGCAAAATATTCTCAATCATAATAAAAAAATTATGATAAACACTACTTAAAATGCAAAACTATATTTGTCGAGACATTTATTCCCCCAACATATAATACAAACATGTTTTAAGGTTTTTAATTCAATGCATTTGCATCAAGTTTCTAATTTTCCATTAATTATTCTTCGAGGATAGTTCAATGTAGTACGTTGCACCCAATTTCCAATTTCTCATTAATTATTCTTTGAGATTAGTTCAATGCAGTTGCATCAAGTTTTTTATTTCCCGTTAATTATTATTTGATGTTAGTTCAGTGCAATTACATCCACTTTATGATTTCCCATTAGTTATTCATTATGGTTAATTCAGTACAGTTGCATCCAGTTGTTAATGTTTCGTTAATTAGTCTTTGAGATTGGTTTATTACATTTGCATCCAGGTTCCAATCTCCCATTAATTACTCTTTGAGATTAGTTCAATACATCTGCATCCAGTTTCTGATTTCTCGTCAATTATTTTTCTAGGTTAGTTCGATAGTTTACAATTTCTATACAGTTTGCATACATGTAAGAGTCTGTTTTTATAAACTCACTTTCGTTTTGGATTCCTAGATACTCGTAATTACTCATGTGAGAAGGCTAAAAAAACGGACATTTATGCTTTGAGGTCAGTGCGATGCAGTTGCATCCAACTTCCGATTTCGAGTTAACTATTTTTTGAGGTTATTTCAATACATTTGCATCCAATTTCGGATTTCTCGTTAGTTAATATCTTATTTTAGTTAAATGCAGTTGCATCTAACTTCTGATTTTCCATTAATTATTCTTTGAGGTTATTAGTCCAATCACTTCAATGCAGTTGCATCCAATTTCCAATTTTATGTTAATTGTTTTTTGAGGTTAGTTTAATGCATTTGTATCAAGTTTCCGATTTCTCGTTAATTATTTTTTGAGGTTAGTTCAATGCAGTTATATCAAATTTATAATTTACAGCTAATTATTCATTTAGGTTAGTTCAGTGCAGTTTCATCTATTTTTTCAATATTTTGTTAATTAGTCTTTGAGATTAGTTCATTGCATTTGCGTCCAGTTTCCGATTTTCTGTTAATAACTCTTGAAGGTTAGTACAATACATCAGCATCTAGTTTTTGATTATTTACGCTTTGAGGTTACTTCGATGCAATTACATCCGGTTTCTGATTTCCCGTTAACTATTCTTTGAGGTTATTTCAATGCATTTGTATTTAGTTTCCGATTTCCCACCAATTATTCTATGAGGTTAATTAGTTCAATGCAGTTGCATTCGGTTTTTGATTTTTTGTTAATTATTTTTTGAGTTTAGTTCAATGCATTTGCATCCAGTTTTCGGTTTCCCATTAATTATTATTTGGGGTTTGTTTGATGTATTTGCATACCGTTTCCGATTTCCCGTTAAATATTTTTTAAGGATTTGCATCTAATTTCTAATTTCCCGATAGTTATTCTCTAACGTTAGTTTAATGGAATTGCATCTAGTTTCCGATTTCCAGTTAATTACTTTTTGAGTTTAGTTTATTGCATTTGCATAAAGTCTCCGATTTTCCGGCCCGTTAATTACTCTTTGATCTGAGTTATGTATTTGAATCCAATTTCCGATTTTTTTTTAATTATTAAATGTGGTGTATAATACCAACTTCTACTGATCCATCTGTAGTGTCTTTGCAAACATGACATAAAAAATAAATTATATTTGATTTACTATGTGGGATCATCGAAGATTATCCAATTCCCGATTTCTCGTTAATTATTCTTTAAATTATACATGACTCACTATGTGAAATCTTCAAAGATTATCTACGAACGGGTGTTGTTATATTAATTATTCTGAAAAATATTTACAAATATGCAAAACTATTATATATTAATATTATATTAATCACTCTTCCAAATTTCTTATAACGTGAAAACCTCACTCTCTATTAAAAAAAAAACTCACATTTGATAAAACCTTTTAATTTCATTTTGTTGTTTAATAATAAAAGTTTGATTGAAGTTTTGTAAGATTGCCTATAAGGCGAAATTCATATATATTGAAGCTACTTGAATAGCAAGGAGTTCTCAATCATACGAAAAGAGATAAGATAAACATCATTTATTTAAATGCAAAACTATACTTATTGAGATATTCCCACAATATATAACCTAACTATCTTTTGAGGTTAGTTCAATATATCTGCATCCGGCCAGTTTCTGATTTTCCGTTATTTATATTTTGAGGTTAGTACAATACATTTGCATCCGGCCAGTTTCTAATTTTCCATTATTTATATTTTAAGATTAGTTCAATGCAGTTGCACTCAATTTCCAATTCCTTTTTTTTTTTTTTTGAGGTTAGTTCAATGCAGTTGCATCCAGTTTTCGATTTTTCGTTAATTATTTTTTGCGGTTAGTTCAATACATTTGCATCCAATTTCCAATTTCCTGTTAATTGTTCTTTGAGGTCAGTTCAATGTATTTGCATCTAGTTTCTGATTTCCCATTAATTATTCTGTGAGATTAGTTTAATGCATTTGTATCAAGTTTTTGATTTCTCGTTTATTATTTGCATTTGCATCTAGTTTCTGATTTCCTATTAATTATTGTTTGAGGTTAGTTCGATGAATTTGCATCTAGTTTCCGATTTCTCGTGAATTATTTTTTAAGGTTAGTTCAATGCATTTGCATCCAGTTTATTTTTTGAGATTAGTTCAGTGCAATTGCATCTGGTTTCCGATTTCTCATTAATTATTCTTTAAGGTTAGTTTCACACATTTGCATCATGTTTCCAATTTATAATTAATTTTTCTTTGAGGTTAGTTCAATGCAGTTGTATTCAGTATATGATTCACATTAATTTAATCTTTTAGGGTTAGTTCAATGCATTTGCATCTAGTTTCCGATTTTCTGACAATTATTTTTTGATGTTAGTTTGATATATTTGCATCCAAATTTTGATTTCCCGTTAATTATTCTTTGAGGTTAGTTTAATGTAGTTGTATCCATATTCCGATTTTCTATTAATTACTTTTTAAGATTAGTTTAATGCTTGCATTTGCATCCAATTTACTATTTCCCGTTAAATATTATTTGAGGTTAGTTCAATACATTTGCATCCAGTTTTCGATTCCCCATTAATTGTTCTTTGACGTTAGTAAATATTATTTGAGGTTAGTTCGATGCATTTGCATCCAGTTTTCGGTTCCCCATTAATTGTTCTTTGACGTTAGTTTCATTCAGTATTATATATATTTTAAAATATTTATCATTATTGCTTTGCCATTTTTTTTTTATTTTTTTAATGTATATTTTGTGATGTTATTTTTTGTATAATTTAATTTTTCACATGTAATTTGTTTTGGTTTGGTATATAATTTATTTAAGCCCAACATCCACTTTAACTGAATCTCATTATTCCGCCGAATATATATATGAAATTACATTATAGTGTTGAAAAATTATAAATTCATAAATTTAATTGGAATATGTCGTAATTATTGTGGCCAGAATTGTGATTTTTGGAATCCTTAACTATGAATAAATGTCTAAATCTCACTGTGGATGGCGCATCAAATCGAAAGGGTTTTAGGAAAATCGTTTTCGGTGGAAACTATTGTTTTTAACAATTTAGTTTTTTGTGTCATGTTTTTTTTCCGTAATTAGCTATATTGTTTAGGAAAAGTTGGAGACCCTGTGAAACTCTAGATGAGATTATTTTTTCATAATTAGCTATGGTGTTTAGGAAAAGTTAGAGACTTTGTAAAACTCTAGATGGGATTGTTTCCTTATTTATATCATACTTTTTTATAATTAGTAATAGAGTTTAGAAAAAATTGGAGTCTCTGCGAGTGTTTCAAAAAATAGATTGGTGGGGGTATAACTATAATATATATATATATCTAAGGAATTGGAATATGTCGTAATTATTGTGGCCAAAATTGTGATTTTTGGAATCCTTAACTATTAATAAATGTCTAAATCCCATAGTGGATGGCGCATCAAATCAAAAGGGTTTTAGGAAAATTGTTTTCGGTGGAAACTATTGTTTTTAGCAATTTAGTTTTTGTTTTTTTTTTTTTTTTTTTTTTTGTAATTAGCTATATTGTTTAGGAAAAGTTGGAGACTCTGTGAAACTTTAGATAAGATTGTTTTTTTGTAATTAGCTATAGTGTTTAGGAAAAGTTAGAGACTCTGTGAAACTCTAGATGGGATTGTTTCCTTATTTATATCATATTTTTGAGTTTAGAAAAAACTGGAGTCTCTGCTAGTGCTCCAAAAAATAGATTGGTGAGGGTATAGCAATAATATATATCTAAAGACAAAAATAAATATTTGTTTCCTATTTTATCTCCTACTTTTTCTTAATTAGCCATGACACGTGGACACTCTAAAAACGCTTCCTCAATTGAAGAAGGTAGATATATATATATATATATATATATATATTTAACTTGTGGCTATGCCACTCAAGTCATTATGGGTAAATTTAGCAAAATAAAATCGTGTCAATTTATTATTTTAACCCTAATTTTATTGGGAAAAAATCAAGAGTGTTTCCACTATTTTTTTACATTTAAATTGAACTTTTGTGCATCATACATACTCAATTTCACACGGCAATATGTCCATAAAAGTGATGCACCAACAAGTGCTTCAAATCCCATGAGTAAATATGCTTTACGCCAACAAAACATGAATAGTTGCTAAGTCCCTTTATAAGAATTAGAAAAATAAATAAAAAATCAATAGCAAACTCCTATAATCCAAGGTATATATGGCTATCAATAAGAACCTAAAGCTCAAAGGTTATACAAACACTGTTAGAGCACTATTAGGCTCTTAGTGAGAGCTTGTCGCACATGTGTATACTTAGAGTGAACATTGAAGCACACCCCATCTGTGTCGTTAAGCAAGCAAATGCAATTTTCGCCAATGACAATCTTCTTGAGAGAAATTTTGTGGGTCTTTTGGCTTACTTGTTTTAATCTTGCTAAATGCATAGCGAGATTAGCTTATTTATGAGCACATAATTATTATCATCAATTGTTTTGCAGATAGTCCTGCGGTAGAACATGCTTGGATCAAACAACTAAGATCCCAAATTGATATCAAATGTTTCTTGCTAAAGGACATGTTTGCAATCCAATGGACTGCCAAACGAAATGTCAGCAGCCAACAACAAAAGTTATAACTAATATGAACTGCTGAAGTAACAAAAATTTCTCAAGTTTTTTTTTATTTTGTCAACATCAAAAGTTCGAAGAAAGTTGCTAAATGAATTCAATACATCTAATTAATCACGTCTATTACACAATTACTACAAAAATGCATAAGAGATCATATGTAAGATATACTATAAATTATGTCATTACATTGAACAAACAAAGATATTTCAAATAACCAATATAGAGCCCATGGAGCTTCAAATAGGCCCAATTAAAACATGGTTATTGTAAACAGATTTATAAGTTTGCTACTCAAAGATACCATTGTACTGGGAATAGTTCGTTTTGCCACTCAAAGATACCACTGGGAATAGGTTTGCTACTCAAATGAACTTCCAAAATTTTCTCTTAATGCCTCTAATACCCAATTTGCAAACTTCAATGGGTGGGGAATCTGTCAGTTGCCAAAATATTGTCGTCTTTATTTCCTTCGTTGGATAGTTCCTGCATAAATATAATAATAGTGAAAGTCATAGATCCATTAATAAGTAAAAACAAAATGGATCCTTGCTAAATCCAGCATATATATAACCAACACTACTGCGTAAGAAGCTAATGACAGCCCACAACCAATGCTCAAGACAACATGGGGCAGTTTAGTAGCTAGTTATTAAGAAGTGAGCCCAATTGACAATGAAATCTGAACTTCTGTAGCCACTTTTTGCAACTAAATCTTAATCACAAAGCCATAGCCAACCTTTCACAATGCAATGATGAAAATATGATATTTTGTCAATCCGGCTACGTTCATTAGACAATCCAAGGATATAAACCATTTGCTTCCAAACTTCTGACCCAAATATGCAACTCAATTGTATCTGATGAAGAGGGTGCTTTCTTGCCTACCTTTATCTACTTGTTCCGATCTTTGTGTGATGTAGTCTTCATGTGTCACATTTTCAAAATGTTGGTTTCAATTTAACCCACAATCCTTTGTACCTGAATTTAACATAATTAATAACTGTCAAATGATAACTAAATTCATATACTGTGAGGTACGATCATGAAGTCCTAATAAGTGCATACAAAGTCACAATACAAATAGGCCGAAAACATCCAAGAAACTACAACCTTAATATAAAAATTTATCGAAACTAAAATATCATATTAGAAATTATGAGGATTCAAAATCTGATAAGAAGAGAGGATTCTGATCCTCGATACTCGAGTGATGATATCATAAGAAGTAGAAGTTCTACGTACTTGTGCCTTGACCATGCACTTATGCAACACAATAAACATGGAAAATGAGTCCAGCACAAACATTTGGGATTGGAAACGATACATTTTTCTGCATTTAGTCTCCCACTCAACACGTCTTTACAACTACAAAATGCACAAAATGAAGCATACAGCTACAGACAAATATGACATAGCTTTTCAAATATAAATAGTGAAAAATAACTTTTCCACTAACTTACATGCTTCCATTATAGCTAATTCTTTACTTTTATATTTTCTTGTAACTCAGACACGTTCTCAGTCATGTTGACTGAAAAAGTTCCCATTCAACAACACGTAAACCTTCCATTGATTAGTTCAATCTTGCAAAAGAAGCGTTGAAGTCTCTACACTCTGTACATACCGAAATAAATGTAGATTCTTTGTTGTTGTTCTGTGCATAGAAATAAACTTGAACAATTAGAATGAAATGACGTTAAAATGTACTTGCTTTCACAACTGTCGTTTAATCCTAAAGAATCATATTCAATAGAAAAGATTTATTCACGTATCAATGGATTTTACCGAAATCACATCCCGCCGAAATCCAAATTAAGTGTTAAAGGCATAGTTTTCATTACGCCCATAAAACTATGCACTGAACCACTATGTAAACTAATTACAAATTAATATTACCTGTTGAATAAGAGACTTAAGGTGGTGGAGAGAGCATGACGCAGTGGAGAGAACCGAGATAGATAAATCATGTTAATAATTCTTACTGAATAGAAGAAAATAGTATTGAAGAAGGTTACTGAAAAAATAGTGTGGAAAAAGCAACAAAACTCACTGACAACGAAGTATTGAGATTTTTTTACCTTAAACTGAGGATTGCATCGGGAGATCCTTGCACTCAAACGTGACAGGGTGAGAAGAAGGTTAGGAAGAAGAAAGGGTTGTAAGGTATCTTCGTGAGGAAGAAGAAAGAGTGAAAGACGTAGTTTTTTTTTCCCCAGTAACTAAAAGTGATTTGTTTATTGGTGACTAAAAGTGATTTGAAGAAAAAAAAAAGATTGGCTCCGGATTCTTATTTTCTAATTTCGTGGGTATTAGTAAGTGTTATAATTACTATAGATCATCCCAAAACTAAAAGTGATTTGTTTATTGGTAACTAAAAGTGATTTGAAGGAAAAATAGAGATTGGCCCGATGAAGGATCTTATTCTTATTTTCTAATTTTATGGGTATTAGTAAGTGTTATAATTCCCGTTAGATCATCCCAAAACTACTTTCTCCCTGACCGCTTGATATAAATACATAAAAAACCAAGATGCTTTATTATATAGAGGATTCACAACACCAGGGAAATACTCTCCGAAGAGTTTGTCGATAAGAAGGCTATGAGGATTAATATCATCAATACGATATAATTTAGATAACTTTAAATAAATTTAGATAAATTAGAATTTAAATAAGTTAGATAAGTTATTTAGATAAGTATGTTAGAATTTAGATAACTTTAAATAAATTTAGATAAGTTAGAATTTAAATAAGTTAGATAAGTTTCATAAATTCTAGATAAGTTAGTAGTAATTTCTTTGAGTACAGTTTCATAACGATTGTTTCCTAAAAACTGCTTTATCCCTGACCGCTTGATATAAATACATAAAAAACCAAACTGCTTTATTATATAGAGGATTCACAACACCAGGGAAATACTCTCTGAAAAGTTTGTCGATAAGAAGGCTATGATGATTAATATCATCAGTACGTTATAATTTAGATAACTTTAAATAAATTTATATAAGTTAGAATTTAAATAAGTTAGATAAGTTATTTAGATAAGTACGTTAGAATTTAGATAACTTTAAATAAATTTAGATAAGTTAGAATTTAAATAAGTTAGATAAGTTATTTAGATAAATTCATAAATTCTAGATAAGTTAGTAGTAATTTCTTTGAGTATATTTTTATAAAGATTGTTTCCTAATTGGAATCAACTTACTCTTTAATCGTGCCGGTCTACCGTCAGATGTACGAATTGGAAATACACTCAAACTCTCCAAAGAGGTTCCATGTATGTGGGATTGTAGGCTATTAGAAAAGACTATCTTTCATATTATAGTGCAACATAGAGAAAAAACTAACTCTTATATTAAAGTGCCACATAGGAGAGAGAAAATCCTCCATTAGAGGTCTCTGTTTTAGTATATAGACAAGGTTTTGGACCCTGGCATATGCCGGGGTTCTATTAATTTATTCCTTGAGTTTGTATGTTTTTCTTTGATTAGACTTAATAAATTTTTTAGATCGTATAACAGAAAGGCATTCTTAGGTAATTTTGAAAATTTACTGTGATCATAAACAAAATTTTGCTAAAAATAAAATTAACATAACTTTCCAATCCAGCTTACTATGGCTATCAGTTCCTACTGTCGTTCGCCACTATAACTGAGTGTAAGCAAATTGGACATTATAAATTACCTATCTTGTTATTCCTCTAAAGCCATAATTATTTGAGCTTGAAGAGCCATCAAGTATCGAAACCAAATTATAGAAACCTAGCTATACTAACCTTTCTGCCTCAAATGCCGAGTCCTCTTAGTGTTGCTTTGGGTTGCCTTAGTTTTCTCCTTTGGTTTACTTCATCCTCGTGTTATTCACTACCCATCAGCTTTTGTGTTTGTTTGAATGTAAGGCGACAAACAAAAAGATCATAAATAACAAATATTCCACAACCTTTTGGATAAGCTCCCAAGTCTTCCTAATGTTAGAGATGCAATTGAAAAAAATCTCATCAAGTAGTATTATAATAATGCAATGAACATGATCATACAAATATAACAAAAATATATAGTGAACCTGCTTATCATGAACCATGTTCCTATATACTTAAGCCGTCAATAGTGTCTTTAAAGTCATGACTCATGAGTGCATGACATTATAAAAAACTGGCATTCATTTGTACTCCAGTGAGGTTTCAACTTGAGCTCCCTTGTAGTTCAATTGAAAATATGTATATATAAATGTTCCAACAGTGTGGTGTAGTCCTTGGCCTAGTAGGCCGGCCTGTCACCATTTTATGTATGCAGGACTTCTATTATGTGTGAGATAATTCCCAACGGTTTGTCTACCTGCAAATTTTTCCATTCCATATCTCCACTAATTTTTCTTGGATGCGTGTTTAGAGCATCTGCCATACTAAACAAAGTAACATATTACATACATGTTTTCGAAAGCATTCAAGTCCAAGTTACTTCTAGCCATAGCATTGTCGCACAATAATTTCATATGCATTGTTGATGCATGGTGAATGTGGGTCTAGCTAGCTTGTGGCTAATTTCCACATAGCTTGTGTTTCTTGTATGTGTTGTTTTCACAAAGGTATCTCAAGGAGGGACTTGGTATGATGTATTGTCTTCCGTTAATTAATGATTCACTATTGTGGATGATAGGTGCCGATTTTGGTATATTATCTCTAACATACGTATGCCTAATAGTCTTCTAGCTAGTGTTGTTGCGTTCTAATGTATGCATGATAGTCTTCTATATAGCTAGTGTTGTTGCATGCCAAACATTTTTCTAAGATACCCAAACAGAATCAATCAGCCAAAAGGATATCGTGCCAGAATTAAGTGCCTTCTTCAATTGATCATTTAATCGACTGTCGAGAGAGAGAGAGTCGTAATTCTAATAGGAAACTGTTTAATACGTATTGTACTTGCACTCAAATTATAATAGTATTGTTAAGTAATCCACATGGCAGAACCAAGTACGTAGGAAACTGCCACATAGGAAAGAAATTGCCCACCTCATATCTACTATCTATATACTAAAGCAGAGACCTCTCATTTCTCTCTCCTATGTGGCACTCTAATATGAGAGTTAGTTTTTTCTCTCACCTATGTGGCACTATAATATGAAAGATAGTATTTTCTAATAGCCTACAATCACACGTACATGGAACCTCTTTGGAGAATTTGAGTGTATTTCAAATTCTTATATTTGGAGAGTTTCAGTGTATTTCCAATTATTATATATTTGATCAAATAAAAAAAATTGCTAAAAACTAGGTGATTAGTAAAATGTAATTTCCTATTACGAATCAAACACTTTTAGTGTTCCAATTCTTATATATTTTATCAAATAAAAAAATTGCTAAAAAATAAGTGATTTGTAGAAACTAATTCCTTATTACAAATCATACAATTTTAGTATCTATGATAACGCACCGACTTATTTCGAATATATCTTTAACACGACCTCAAAACATAGTTAAAAACAATTATACAAAAAATAACATCACAAAATATATAATAGAAAATGAAAAAAAAATAATAACGGCAAAACAATAATGACAAATATTTTAAAAAATATATAATACTGAATGAAACTAACGTAAAAAAATAATTAATGGGGAATCGAAAACTGGATGCAAATGCATCGAACTAACTTCAAATAATATTTAACGGGAAATCGGAAACTGGATGCAAATGCAAGCATTAAACTAATCTTAAAAAGTAATTAATATAAAATTTGAATATTAATACAACTGCATTAAACTAACCTCAAAGAATAATTAACGGAAAATCAAAACTTGGATGTAAATACATTAAACTAACATAAAAAAATAATTGTTGGAAAATCGGAAACTGGATGCAAATGCCTTGAGCTAACCCTCAAAAATTAAATTAACGGAAAATCGGAAATTAGATGCAATTGCATTGAACTAATCTCAAAGAAAAATTAATTATAAATTGGAAAAATGATGCAAATGAGTGGAACTAATCTTAAAAAATAATTAATGGAAAATCGGAAACCGGATGCAACTGCACTGAACTAATCTCAAAAAATAAACTTGATGCAAATGCATTGGACTAACCTCAAGAAATAATTAACGGAAAATCGGAAACTGGATGCAAATTCATTGAACTAGTCTCAAACAATAATTAACGGGAAATCAGAAATTAGATGCAAATGCAACTTTATCAAATAATAAACGAGAAATCGGAAACTAGATGCAAATGCATTAAACTAATCTCAGAATAATAATTAATGAGGAAATCAAACTGGATGCAAATGCATTGAACTGACCTCAAAGAACAATTAACAGAAAATTGGAAATTGGATGCAAATGTATTGAACTAACTGAAAAGAATAATTAACGAGAAATCAGAAACTGGATACAACTGCATTGAATTGATCTCAAAAAATAAATAATGGGAATTGGAAATCTGATGCAACTGCATTGAACTAACTTCAAAATATAACGGAAAATCATAAACTGAATGCAAATGCATTGAACTAATCTCAAAACATAGTTAGGTTATATGTTGTGGGAATGTCTCGATAAGTATAGTTTTGCATTTAAAATGGTGTTCATCTTATCTCTTTCCATATGATTGGGAACTCCTTGCTATTCAAGTAGCTTCAATATATATGAACTTCACCTTATTAGGCAATCTCACAAAACTTCAATCAAACTTTGTAGTGACCCTAAATCTACCTCTAACTCTCTCTCTCTTTTTCTTTCTTTTCTCACTATTCTCTCTCCCTCTCTTACCCTAACGGGCTCCCTCCTTTTTTTCCATCCCACTTCTTCTTTATATATCCCTCCCCTTTCCTTCCAGGTCGTCCACCTGTCGCCCCATCGTATGGCGCTCCTTCATACCGTACGTATGCCACATCGCGGTCTAGGGTTCCGCGGTATTGATCCTGTACTTCCCCTCTTTTCCATCTTATGTTGCGTCCTATCCGCTGCACCGCTGACCCAGTCCAACTTCCAACCCTGTGCCACTACAAATGCCCCTTCTCGACTCCACGCTCCTATTAATGGACCCGGAGTCGAGAACTTTCCTGGTGACTCTCTTTTCACTAATAATAACTGCATTCATCACGCGCATTTTCAGCCGCCCCTCATACCTCGCGCTTCCACGTGTCTCGATCTGGCTGGCAATCTACCTGACTCCTCAGATTCCCCAATACCCATAATTACCTCTTTGCCCTTCTTTTGTTTAAACTTCTTTCTTCTTCCTCTTTTTCATTTTATTTCCCCCCTTCATCTTCTTTTTCCCACTGCTCCTCCATTTTTGCTCTCTTTCTACCTGTTTTCGGCTTGCGTGCGCTCCTTCGGTCTTCCGGCGGTTCCTTCCCCTTACTGGCTATTTGCTCAAGCATAACACTCTCTTTTTGGTTCTCGTCAGTATGTTTTCTAGGCCTTGCTTATTTTTGTTCAAGCTAGATAGTAAATTCTTTCCATTCTTTGCTTCTGTCTCTCCATTTTTCCGATGTCAGGCTCTAATTCCGACGATTCTTCCACTTCCCGTTTACCCCAAGTCGTGTCTCCGCCTCCCTCTGCCCCTACAGCGGCCCCCTCCACCTCCAGCCGCCCAGCCTCGTTGCTTCCTCCACCCTCACATTGCCGCCGCCCTAACTTAGATGCCCTTAGGGTTGCTTATGGTATCCCAGCCAACATAACACTAGAGCACGTGCCATCCATCACACACTACCCTCACTTAGTTCCTCGTCGCCCCGGTCACCTTGTAGTCACGGTGGGTCAAATTGTTGCCGGCCTACGGCTGCCCCTCACTCTTTTGGATGTCGAGGTGTGCAATCACTTCAATATTCCCCCCTGCCATGGCATAGGAAACTTTTGGAGAACTATGTACGCCGCGAATGCATATAATAGAACCGGCGAGCCCAAAATCACCAGCTAAGACATTTTCTCCCACTACTTCCTTAAGAAAAGCACTAAAGACGTCGGCATGGGATACCAGTCTTTTTTTGTACGCCCTCAGAAGCTACCCTTCTTGCTCCGCATTACATCTTCAGACAAAGTGTGGCACCATTACCCTTTATATGTATCAGGACAATTTCTGTCCGCGGACCTTCCTTCTGATTTACATCTTAACCATCTTGTCTTCATCCCCTGCGGTAAGTAACCTTGTCTTTCCCTTCTTTCTTATTGCACTGTTACCCTTATTCTCTAACTCGCTGTTTTTCTCTGTGTTGCAGGTTGGCGGTCGGACTCCAAATCCCAATTATACTCCGGCGTATCTTGTCCCATTTTCCAAGGACTATGTGACCTCGGTCCTGCTCAAGCCAGTCACCTAGGCATCCACCCTACCACCGCCACCCCGCTGTTGCAAATTCCCTATCTACAAACCTTCCGTGGCTTCTCAGCTCCCTTTTACCGCCCTCCCCCTCTAAAAGAGCGAAAACCCCGAGCCTCCCCGCCTACCCGAAAAAGATCCCATCTCTCGTCTTCCCACCGTCGTCGTCCTCGTACCACCTCTTCATCCATAAGATCCCAGGACTCTCCCGCCACCTCCGCACCCGAAGACATCCTCTCCTACCGCTCCATTTCCAACTGGGACGACCAGTATACCTCTCCTCACTCCCCCACTTACGACATGGATGTCCATAAACAAAAACTTTTCGACAGCGACTCTGAGGATGACGAGGTGACTGAAATTTCCCCCACCGAGGCAGTGGCTACTACTGAAATGCCCCCGTCCAAGCAACAACGGACCTCAACCTCTGACGGGTCAATCCCTATAGTTCCGCGGACCTCCGAATCTGAAGCACCTGCCCCCCTCATGTCGTCACTTCCACCCGCAGTCCCTTCTCCATGCACTCGCCGACCTGGTAAAGAGCCAATTCCACTGGCAACTCTGGTTTCTAAATCAGCCCCTGCAGAAGACTTCTGCCCTATCTTTAACATGCACAACCGCCAAGTATCCACCGCTGACTCTGCTTTAGACAATGCGGCGATAGCCTCCTCCCTGTTCTACAATGCCCATTTGCCTAGGGACATTGCCTACGCTGATGGGGGTTTGTTTGACACCCACCGTACTTCCTTTTACACTAACTGGGCACGGGTAATCCCTTCTCTCTCTTCCTTTTTTTTTTTTTTTTTTTTTTTAACCTCTCTGTTTCTGTTTCTAGGTAAGTCTGGATATTTCCTTCATGATCCGTGGTCTCCTCAGCACTAAGAACAAGTTGGCTGCCCTGGAGAAAGAGGTCAACGGTCCCTCTAGTCTAAAGGATTCCTACGCAGGGCTTCAATCTGAGCTAGCCGCTGCTAACCTAGCCAAACTTAAGGCCCAGGACGAATTGCAGTCTGCGAAATCCTCACACCAGCACTACATGGATACTGTCAATGACCGTCTAAGTCATCAGCGAGAAATGCTCCTTGAACAAAATCAACTCACCCTATTTGCTCTAGCCCAGCAACATCAAGCTGCCCTCGACACCCTCTCCCAAGAACAGAAAGACGCTACTGCCGCCCTACTTCAGCAACATCAGGATGACATGGCTATTCTCCGCGAACACTTCAAGCTTTTTGCTGACAAGAGGGTAACCAAGAAAATCTAGGAAGAGCTTGCCCGCCTTACCCAAGAAGGGCGGCTCCTACCTGAAAAGCCTTGCACCCCCGCAGCGGCCCCATCCAGCGACGCCGAGGACAAAATGGCTGCCACCGACAACCTTCCCTGCTCCCCAATGAGTGAAGAGATTTCCAACCCCACCGCGGATACCGTTGAAACCCTTGCTGAGACACTGGAGCACGTCACTTCCGCACACACCACCGTACCTTTTGAAGAAGACTCTGATATCTAACCAGCCGCCGACTGTCCCTCTGAGAGGCGCTAAAAAATGCTCTATGTTTTCCGCAACTTTTATAATAAGTCACTTTATCCCCTCTAGGCCACTGATGGCAGCACAATTGTTATGTTCATGTTTGCATATTAATCTTTCCATGTGTGATGTATGATTTTGCTTGGCATATTTATCATCTCTTCCCCTGTGGTTTGGCCTCTTTACTTTACTACAATGTAACTCTTGCCCTATCTTTTTCTCGGTGTCTGGCTATTCCCCCAACTTTAAGCCAGCCTCCATGCTCCTTGACTAGTTCCTTGCATTAGTGATGGGGTTCGTTCCCCTCATTGTTTTATGATGTTAGAGTATAGCTGCACATGACTCCAACTCCCCTCTTTCTCTACTCCTGTTCAGGCTTCATGACCCCCTGTGGTGCTAGTATCCCTAGTCCGCGAAGGGCTCGCCCTGCTCCCCAACTCTTTCCTTTCGTCAGCGAAGGGCTCTTTCCCTCCGTTGTCTCTCTCCGCATTGGGGCTTCGTGTCCCCTATGCGATTTGCACCGCTCCCCCGCAGAGGGCTCATCCCACTCTGCGGTTCTGCAATCTCAGCAAGTCCCTTGACGCACCTCATCTTGCCCCGGGCTCATCACTAGCCTCGTATCAGCGAAGGGCTCATCCCCTCCGCCGTCTCTCTCTGTACTTGGGCTCCATGCCCCACGTACTAGGTGCGCCTTTTTCCCGCTCTGCGGGTTTCATAGATTTTGACTAACTATTGGAGACCCTCCGCGGTCTCGTTGGCATTTCACGTCTCGCAATTATTTTGGACTCCTACCTCTATAAACAATGATTTCTTTTCAAAAGTGCTGTTGCATTATATATTTACATACATCGCCAAATTCAGGCAATAGATTTCCATTACATTCAAGTGTGGAATTTCTTTAACATTCTCACATTCCACGGCTTCTCTATCAGTTTGCCTTCCGGTGTCCGCAACCTGTAGGTGCCTGCCCCTATAATATCCACCATCGTGTAAGGTCCCTCCTAGTTTGGACCCAACTTTCCATCTTTCTCTTTCCTGGTGCTAGGTGTCACCCGTCGGAGCACCATGTCGCCTATGTGGAACTGTCTCGGCTTGACTCTCCTGTTATATTGTTTCTGCAACCTCCGGTGATACTCCTCCAGCCTTATACGGGCAATGTCTCTTCTTTCCTCTGCTAGATTCAGATTTGCTGCTAAGATTCTCCAGTTTGAACCCTCCTCCACGATCTTTGTTCACGTTGTAGCTGCCACCATCTCCGATGGGATCACGGCCTCCACCCATAAGCCAATGAAAATGGGGTCTTTTGTGTGGATGTCCGAGGTGTGGTCCGGTAGGCCCATAATACATGACTAAGCTCATCGGCCCAAGCCCCCTTCTTATCCTCCAACTTCCTCTTTAGGTTGTTCATGATGGTCTTGTTGGAGGACTCCGCCTGTCCGTTGCCCGCCGGGTTGTAAGGGGCCGAGAACCCCTGTCTTACTTTGTAGGTTTGCAAGAACCTGGCCACCTTTGCTCCCGTAAACTGAGTTCCATTATCTGCTATGATAGCATACGGCAACCCAAATTTTCAGATAATATTCTCCCACAAAAACTTGATGACTTGCACTTCCTTCACCTGCTGCAGGGGTATGACTTCAATCCATTTTGTGAAATAATCCGTGGTCGCGAGCATGAACCTCCTTTTACCCTGGCCATGGGCAACGGTCCCACTATATCCATTGCCCACCTAGCAAAAGGCCACGGACTTGATACATTGTGAAGGGGTTCAACAGGAGCGAATATCAACTGTGGAAATTTCTGACATTTGTCACACCTCTTAGCGTATTCCATGGCATCCCTCTTCATGTGGGGCCAGAAATACCCCTGTGTTAGTAGCCGATGTGCCGTTGTTCTCCTCACAGAATGACTCCCGCAATCTCCCTCGTGTAGTTCTGCCAACACCTCTTGGGACAGTCGTGGACCAAAACATTTTAGAAGTGGTCCACTGAAGTTTTTCCGATATAACTCTCTCCTTCCAATAGGACGTATCTCGAGATGTCTGCTCCCATCTCCTCCTTTCCCTTTTATCTTGGACTTCCTTTCCTGTCAAAAAGTCCTTAATAGGCTTCATCCAACCCTCATCCTTTTCCCCGACTTGGCAAATTTCCATCTCATCCTCGATGCTCGGTTTCTCCAGTCTCCCCCACATGTATTATTCTCTTCTCCGACCCGGGAATTGCAGCTACTACATATTTTTGGGCGTCGGCATGTCTATTCTCTCCCCGGCCCAGGTGAAGGAAACAAAGCTTTGTGAATTTCTCGACTCGTCTATGCACCACATCCAAATATCTCGCCATCCTGGGACATCGAGCGGCGAACCCCCCATTCACTTGACACACCACCAAGTTGGAATCAAAATAAACTGTCAGCTCCTTCACCCCCAAATCCTCAGCCATTCTCAATCCTGCGATCACCACTTCGTACTCCGCCTCATTGCTAGACACCGTGAACCCAAGTTTCATGGTTTGCTCTATTCTGTTATTATCAGGTGTTACCAACACGACTCCTATACCACTGCATGCATCTGTAGATGATCCATCCGCGAACACCCTCCACCCATTCCTCTTATCCCACGGGTCTAGAAGGTCTGGCTCACTCTCCCGCTCCGGTTCCATAACCATTTCCTCTCCCCACGTGGGATCCTCGGTAGGGAACTCTGCCAGAAACTCAGCCACCGCCTGCGCCTTCTCCGCAGTTCTTATCTGATATTGTATCTCATAGGACCTCAGTATCACTGCCCACTTCAACATTCTACCAGATTTTTCCGTTCTCAGTGCTTGCCTCAACGGCAAATTCATTACCACCACCACCACATATGCTTCAAAGTAAGGTTTCAGCTTCAGGGTTGAAAATACTAATGCCAAGGCATACCTCTCAATTCTACTATATCATGTCTCTGCATCTAACAAAGTCTTGCTTTGAAAATATACCGGCTGCTCCGCCTTATCGACCACCCGAACTAGAACCGAGCTGACTGCATACTCCGTGGTCCCCAAATACAAATACAACTTCTCCCCTATCTCGGGCCGCGACAACAAAGGCACTTTGCCCAAATATTTTTTCAATTCCTGGAACGCCTCCTCGCACTCCGCTGTCCAAACAAAATCTGGTGTGCTCCTCAGCAGTCGGTACAATGGTCTGCACTTATCAGATGACTTGGAAATGAACCTATTCAGGGCTGCGACCCTTCCCGCCAGTCGTTGTACTTCCTTCACATTCCGCGGAGATGGCATCTCCACCAGGGACCTTATCTGCTCGGGGTTAGCCTCGATTCCCCTATAAGTAATGATGTACCCCAAGAACCTTCCTGTAGTCACTCCGAAAGTCTATTTCTCAGGGTTCAGTTTTAAGTTGTATTTACGCAGTATCTCGAAGGTTTCTTGCAACCCCTCGATATGTTCTTCTTCTGACATACTTTTCTCCACCATGTCGTCTATATAAATCTCAATCCCCTTTCGAATTTTGCTTTCAAACATTTTCTCACCCAACCGCTGGAAGGTTGCCCCTGCATTTTTCAAACCAAACGGCATCATCGTATAGCAGTACGTTCCGCCCTCCACCACAAATAAGGTCTTCTCCTGGTCGAGCCCATACATCGCGACCTGATTATACCCTATCGACGTATCCATGAAGGAAAACATCTTGAACCCGGCTATCCTGTCTACCAACTCACCTACTCGCGGCATGGGATAGCTATCCTTCGGACACTCTTGATTCACATCAGTAAAGTCTACGCACATACGCACTTTCCTGTTCTTTTTTGGTACCGCGACTACATTAGATAACCAGTCTGTGAACTCTACCTCTCGAATTATTCCTGCCCCTTTCAACCTTGCTACCTCTGCCCGGATCCCCTCCGCATATTTTGGTCTAATACTGCGCATCTTTTGCCTTACTGGTTTGGCGTTCTCTTTCATATGCAACTGATGACATACGAACTCGGGGTCCAACCCGGTAACATCCTCTATTGTCCAAGCGAAGACATCTCTATTATCTGACAAGAACTGTATCAACTTACCCTTCCACTCCTCAGACAAATTAGATCCTATCGATGTAAACTTCTCCTCTTCCCCTATCCCAATATTCACCACCTCTATCTCGTCGAGCGTCTTTGGATCCACCGCTGTCTCGCCCTCCCCCTCCCCCGAGGTGTACTGTAATTGCTATGCCAGCCTCTTCCTAGGATTGGAAGCCTCTCCTTCTGATCTGCCGATCAACCGTTTCACGGTTCCCCAATGACTGTTTTTTACGGTAACCTGATCTCCGTAGACCTCATACATGCCCGTCGGGGTGGGGAACCGTATTACCTGATAATACGTTGAAGGGACCACCTTCATCTCATGAATCCACCGTCTTCCCAAGATCGCATTGTATTGCGAAGTCGAATCCACCACCATGAAACGGGCAAAAACTGTCACCGGCCCAGTTGTCACGGGCAGTAATAGTTCCCCCATGGGTTCTGTCATACTTCCGTTAAATCCATACAAATTAGTTCACGAATGACGCAGCTACTTTGGATCCACTCCCATTTCCTCCAAGGCACCTCTAAACAACAGATCTACCGCACTCCCACAATCAATTAACACCCTTTTCACCATGTAATTCCCCATTGCCACCGTAATAACCAATATGTATTCATGTGGTGAGTCCACTGCGTGTAGGTCTGCACTGCTAAACACGATTCTATCCTTTTCTGCCGCTGCCACCGCTCGCTGCCGAGGCCTATCTGTTCTCTTATTAATCTGTTGGATGCTCCCGGTCTGCCGTATCTTGTCTCTATGAGCGTTATGACTCATAACCTCACTGCTGTAAATCACGTTAATGGTTCCCAGTATTCTTCCATGCGGCGGCATGCGCTCCTCATTCCGACCGTCTCTCACGAATTCTCCCATCCTCCTTTTTTCCACCATTCTCTTAACCAACCACTTTAGAGCATAATAGTCATTCGTCTCATGATTCCTTATCTAATGATACGCACAGAATGGCTTCTCCGGTATCTCCATTGGCGTGGTTCGCAGTCCCTCATACCACGACAAATTCTTTATTAAGGGTAAGATCTCATTGAGCGATTTGTTCAATGGAGTTTGTTCCATCTCGCGGTATGGCTTCCTCTCCCTGTACTCTCTTCGGATTCCTTCTCGACTTCCCTCTGCTCACGCTCCGTACCCGCGGTATTTCCCACTTTCTTCTTCCGACGTCCCCACTTTCTGGCATTCTCGGTCCTTCTCCAAAGATAACACGGCCTTCCCCGTCCTCTTGGACTCCTTCTGCATAGAATCTTCATATCTTATATATTTTTCCACTCGTGGATACAGCTCATGTAGTGTCGCGATCTCATTCTTGGCCACGGATTGGTGCACTCCTGTCCCCGGGCGCAAGCCTCTCTCAAAGGCTATCACTATTGTCCTCTCATCTAGATTTTCAACTTTCAAGGTCTCTATCTTAAACCGACACAAAAACTCCCTGACTGATTCTGCGGATCTTTGTCGTACATTAAATAGAGCCGCGATGTCCACCACCCGTTTTTTCTGATGTATGAAGTGATCTATGAACGCCTGCTCCAACTCCTGGAAATTCTTGATGCTCCCCGCTGGCAATCTCTAATACCAATCCGATGCCCCTCCTTTAAGACTAGCCAGGAACATCATACATCACAGACCGTCATACCGAGCCTCCTGCCAGAGTGGCATCTGCTGCCAAAAGTGATGAATGTGGTCCGCTGGATCCCCTTTGCCATCATATCTCTCGAACCTCGGCTGGGTAAACCGCTTTGGAACCTCTGAAGCCCATATGTCGTCTGTTAGTGGGTTGCGATTCAACCTAGCCACCACCTGACTGGCCGCTCCCCCGCGCTCCTTCGCCTGTCGCCGGTTCGCCTCCCTATCAATGTCTATCATTTCTTGGACTTGCTCCATGGTCAACCCCGCTACCGGGTTTTCTAGTAGATTCGGTCCGGGCTCCTCGTCCTCTTTAGATCTCTCATTTTCGAACTCCTCACTCAACTATTCTCCGACCTCCTCCTCCATCTTCTCTCTCTCTCTCTCTTCGCAGCTCATCGTTATCCTCTCTCAGCCTTTCAATCTCCTCTCGCATCAGGCGTGTTTCGTTCATTGCTCGCCCTTCTTCTAGTTCTTCTCCCTCCTCAATCACCGCTTCTGGCATCGGCTCATGAACCCAAACCTTCTTTGGCCTACCCACTGCTCTCTTCGGTGCCATTTCTAAGTTGTTTTTCTCTACTCCCCACAGACGGCGCCAAATGTAGTGACCCTAAATCTACCTCTAACTCTCTCTCTCTTTTTCTTTCTTTTCTCACTATTCTCTCTCCCTCTCTTACCCTAGCGGCCTCCCTCCTTTTTTTCCATCCCACTTCTTCTTTATATATCCCTCCCCTTTCCTTCCAGGCCGTCCACCTGTCGCCCCATCGTATGGCGCTCCTTCATACCGTACGTATGCCACGTCGCGGTCTAGGGTTCCACGGTATTGATCCCGTACTTCCCCTCTTTTCCATCTTATGTTGCATCCTATCCGCTGCAGCGCTGACCCAGTCCAACTTCCAACCTTGTGCCACTACAAACTTCTTTTATTAAACAACAAAATGAAGTTGAAGGGTTTTATCAAAGGTGAGTTCTTTTTTTTTTAATGGAAAGTAAGGTTTTCACGTTATAAGAAATTTGGTTGAGTGATCAATATAATATTAATATATAATAGTTCTGCATATTTGCAAATATTTTTCAGAATAGTTAATATAACAGCACCCGTTCGTAGATAATCTTTGAAGATTTCACATAGTGAGTCATGCATAATTTAAAGAATAATTAATGGGAAATCGGGAACTGGATAATCTTCGATGATCCCACATAGTAAATCAAGCATAATTTACTTTTTATGTCATATTTGCAAGGACACTACAAATGGATTAGTAGAAGTTACTATTACACACCACATTGGATAATTAAAAGGAAATCAGAAACTGGATTCAAATACATAACTGAGCTCAAAGAGTAAATAACGGAAAATCAGAAACTTTATGCAAATGCAATAAACTAAACTCAAAGAGTAATTGACTAGAAATTGGAAATTGGATGCGATTGCATTAAACTAACGTCAGATAATAACTAACGGGAAATTAGAAATTGGATGCAAATCTTTGAAAATATATATAACGGGAAATCGGAAACGGTATGCAAATATATCAAACAAGCCTCAGATAATAATTAATGGGAAACCGGAAACTGGATGCAAATGTATTGAACTAAACTCAAAAAATAATTAACAAAAAATCAAAAACCGAATGCAACTGCATTAAACTAACCTTATAGAATAATTGGTGGGAAATCATAAACTAAATGCAAATGCATTGAAATAATCTCAAAGAATAATTAACGGGAAATCAGAAACCGGATATAATTGCATTGAACTAACCCTCAAAGTATAAATAATCAGAAACTAGATGCATATCTATTGAACTAACCTTAAAGAGTTATTCACGGGAAATCGGAAACTGAATCCAAATGCAATGAACTAATCTCAATAACTAATTAACGAAACATTGAAAATGGATGAAACTGCACTGACCTAACCTAAATGAATAATTAACGGGAAATTATAAATTTGATGTAACTGTATTGAACTAACCTAAAAAAATAATTAATGGGAAATAGAAAACTTGATGCAAATGCATTGAACTAACCTCAAAGAACAATTAACATAAAATCAGAAATTGGATGCAACTGTATTGAACTAACCTCAAAGAATAATTAACAGAAAACCAAAAACTGGATGCAACTGCATTAAACTAAAATCAGAAATTAACTAACTGGAAATCAGAAATTGGATGCAAATGCATTGAAATAACCTAAAAAAAATAGTTAACTGAAAATTGGAAGTCGGATGTAACTGCATCGCACTGATCTCAAAGCATAAATGTCCGCTTTTTTAGCCTTCTCACATGAGTAATTACGAGTAATTAGGAACCCAAAATGAAAGTGAGTTTATAAAAACATACTTTTATATGTATGCAAACTGTATAGAAATTGTAAACTATCGAACTAACCTAGAAAAACAATTAACGGGAAATCAGAAACTGGATGCAGATGTATTGAACTAATCTCAAAGAGTAATTAACGGGAGTTTGGAACCTGGATGCAAATGCAATGAACTAATCTCAAATACTAATTAACGAAACATCGAAAACTGGCCGGATATAACTGTACTGAATTAACCTTAATGAATAACTAACGGGGAAATCATAAAGTGGATGCAATTGCACTGAACTAACCTCAAATAATAATTAACAGGAAATCTGAAACTTGATGCAACTGCATTGAACTAACCTCAAAGAATAATTAATGAGAAATTAAAAATTAGATGCAACATACTACATTAAACTAACCTAAAAATATAATAAATGGAAAATCATAAACTTGATGTAAATGCATTGAACTAATAACCCTAAAATATATTTATATTATATGTAGAGGGAATAAATGTCTCGACAAATATAGTTTTGCATTTTAAGTAGTGTTAATTATAATTTATTTATTATGATTGGGAATGTCTTGCTATTCAAGTAACTTCAATATTATCTTTGCCACATTGGGCATTCTCACAAAACTTCAATCAAACTTTTATTGTTAAACCTAACAATAAAAAGAAGTCGATGAGTTTTATCAAGGTTTGATACTTCCTTTTTATAGAGAGTTGTGCAAGAAATTTAAATGAGTAATTAATATAATTTTCATATCTCATAACTATGCATAGCTGCTAATATTTTTTAGAATAATTTAATATAACGGCACCCGTTCGTAGGACACGTTCATGTGATAAATCCTTTCAAGTAGGAGTAGTGTATTCTTTGAAGATATGGAAACAATCAATCTGTTTTAGTAATTTGTACACATTAGTACGTAAGTCGAACGGTGATGATTTACCGCTAAATCACCATAAATCTAATAAAACTATTATACAAACTAAATCGAGTTTAAGATAATTCTATTTGAAAATTACGGATTAATATCCTAAACCACAAAGTGAATAGGCTATCTCAATTTGATACCTTAGTTTCTAAGTACTTATGCACCATAATCGCTGCTCATTAACGTATTTTGGTTTATTTTCAATAAAAATATATTCTGATTCAAAAATTTGCCCCTAAATCACCATAAATATAAAAAAACTATTATACAAGCTAGATCGAGTTTAAAATAATTCTATTTGAAAATTACGGATTAATATCCTAAACCACAAAGTGAATAGACTATCTCAATTTGATTCCTTAGTTTCCAAGTACTTATGCACCATAATCGCTGTTCATTAACGTATTTCGGTTTATTTTCAATAAAAATATATTCTGATTCGAAAATTTGCAGCTAAATCATCATAAATCTAAGAAAACTATTATACAAGCTAGATCGAGTTTAAGATAATTCTATTTGAAAATTATAGATTAATATACTAAACCACAAAGTGAAGAGGCTATATCAATTTGATCCCTTCTTAGTTCCCAAGTACTTATGCACTATAATCGCTGCTCATTAACGTATTTCGGTTTATTTTCAATAAAAATATATTCTGATTCAAAAATTTGTGTGAGACATTTTGTAAAGCCTTTTCAGCACACAAAATATTTAATAGATCCCGGGCGTATACCCGGATTCAAAATCTAGTGTACTCTACAATATAGAGAGAGGTGATACTGTGATAGTAGATATCCATACATACCGGGTACCCAAAAACCGATATCGGTCGATATTTTCGGCCCTAACTCCAATAGCGCAGCCCATTGAATCCAACGCCCGCTGTTTGCAGTTTCCCTCACCCTAGTACTACCCTACTCTCCCACCACATGCAAATATCAACTAATACTACCAAAACAACGCACTAGCGTAGCTGCACACAAAATCCATTTTCCCTAAACGAATAGGTTGGTTTTAGTTCGGTTGCACGAATGCAACTCACGAAAGCGTCGCATAAAAACATTTCCCCATGCATATATGAAACAGTATAATAGCTGGATGAAGTCTACTTCTGTCTCAAAACAGTAGTGAGTGACTGAGAGTGATGCGCCTCCATTAACAGGTACAATTTTTTCCTTAATCCTGTTATTAGATCAGATCGATATTAACTAATTAATTAATTACTGATTGAATTTTCTTTTTTGTCAATTTATTTATATACAGGTGTGTATACATACATACATTAAAGAGTTTGACAGCATGGATTTGAAGGACAACAAGTTTATGAGCGTGGGTCTACTAATTATAGCAACATTAATAATAGCAAAGTTAGTATCCACACTATTAATTCCAAGATCCAAAAAACGTTTGCCACCAATTGTTAAAGCATGGCCAGTCTTAGGTGGACTAGTTCGATTCATGAAAGGGCCAGTTGTTATGTTAAGAGAAGAGTATCCAAAACTAGGGAGTGTTTTTACATTGAATTTTTTGAATAAGAATATTACTTTCTTTATTGGACCAGAAGTTTCTGCTCATTTTTTTAAAGCGTCCGAATCCGATTTGAGTCAACAGGAAGTTTATCAGTTTAATGTGCCTACGTTTGGGCCAGGTGTCGTTTTCGATGTGGATTATACCATTAGGCAGGAACAGTTTAGGTTCTTTACTGAAGCTTTGAGAGTTAATAAGTTGAAAGGGTATGTGGATCAGATGGTTGTCGAAGCCGAGGTAATTGTATATTTCTTTTTCTTTTTTTTTTTGTGGAACTGATATGTTTTAGTTGTTGGGTAATAGCTGAAACAATTTGTAAGTTAGAGTTTAAAACAAATATGTTGGATTAGTAATTGAACAAATTGTCGTGATTCAGTGAAATTGTTAGGAAAATGGCTCTTGCTCACTGACACAGTAGTACCAAGTGTCCTCTATTGTGTTTAAGTTTATTTGATTTGATTCACTATCTTATCCTTTTCTGGATCTTGATATTGGTTTTCTAGGATTTTGAATTAGTTTTTTTTATGAATTTTGTTTGGCGTAGACCCATAGGAAGAGGCTTTGGGTTATGATATTCTTGTTTTTCAGAAGAAAAAACAATACAGTTTATAACACTTCATTCGCGACTGGTTTTTGATATCCAAGACAAACAATTATGTCATATACCCATAGACTTATATGTTATCATTTCCTTCACTAGCTGAATGTTGCAATGTTTTCCCCTGCCAAGTGCTAGCAGAGAAGCAGTTTTTTGTTTTTTTTGAAAGCTTATAAGCCATTTATGGGTTGTGCTAGACATGGGCCCACCAGGATTTGCTTGGGAAAATCTCACAGCATCACGAACTACTCACTGTTATGAAAAAAAATTCCTTTAAAATGTTAATTCTTTAGCATACTAAAGTGATCCTGCTAGACATGACTATACTCTTAGGGATGGTATGTAAAATTTCTTTGCTTAGCTGATACAGATAGGGGTCTGCCTTAACCCCAAATCTTTTTTTTTTTTGGTCGATAAAACAGTATTGTATTAGAAGTCAGTGTGAGAGGTTCACACTACCCTTATAATAGTTACATCAAAGTTGTACTATAGCTTCCCAATCAATTACAATTGACTCAAAATTCAAATTCCTAACAGTAGGAAGATGAGAAGCCCAACCCCAAATTATATATTTGAAATTACAAATAATGCTATTTAAATCACAAAACCTATCATCAAAGATCCTTTGATTTCTTTCCAGCCAAATAGTCCATGTAATCCCATGAGCAATGGTTTTACTCAGTAACATCCCCGTAGGAGATAACCCCGCCGATGGCTTCTTAAGAAACATACTACTTAACCCAAGAGAGGTATCGAGCGGAATGCGGAGAGTGGAGAGAAAGTATTCCCACAGTTTCTTCGCCATGCTGCAATCCAAAGAAGGATGTTGGATACTCTCTTTTTCTTGGGCACACATCACACACCGGTTCACCATAACTTGGCCCCTCTTTCTTATTCAAAAAAGAAAAGAAAAAAGTCATCGTATATTGGCTTTTACATCTATGTCATGTTGTTGGACTTGTAGATAGCTTGCATCTGTTCACCCTGTCCGCTACAAGACACCTACCATCCTTTTATTGGTTACATTGTGCTATCCCCAATGTTAAAAAAAAACACATTGAGGCTTACGCTTTGATCCTAATACCGGAAATCGCTCCATGCCTGTAGCGGTGTAGCCTCACAGGTAGTATGAGAGTCTTAAGTTTTTGTGAATGTACTTTAATTCTTTTATTCTCATCACATATATCGTATTTCATATTTTAAGCTCTACGTTTGTTTCCGTTCATTTATTCATATCACATATTGTATCCCCAAATCTTTTTTGTTTATTTATATTTTTTCTGAATTTCTCCAGTGCGTATTTTTTGGACATTGGGGCATACGCTTTTGAGGCTCGCCTTAAGTTAGAGGCTTGATGCCTCAAGGCTCTTATGCCTTATCCCTATCTTACTGACTAATAGTATTGTTATTTTCTAGCAAACAAAAAAAAAGAAGAAGCTTGCATATTCTCTATGATTTGCTTTATATTCTGTAAATTTTTATTTACTTATTTGTGATTCCTTTTTGTACTTGCAGGACTACTTTTCAAAGTGGGGTGACAATGGTGAGGTAGACCTGAAGTATGAACTGGAGCACTTAATTATCTTAACAGCAAGTAGATGTCTCTTGGGACGGGAAGTACGTGACAAATTATTTGATGATGTGTCTGCCCTCTTCCATGATCTTGACAGTGGGATGCTCCCAATCAGTGTTATATTCCCATACCTTCCTATACCTGCTCACCGTCGACGAGACCAAGCTCGCAAGAAGCTGTCTGAAATCTTTGCCAAGATCATATCTTCTCGCAAAGAAACTGGGAAATCAGAGAATGACATGCTTCAGTGCTTCATTGAGTCGAAGTACAAGGATGGCCGCCCTACAACTGAGAGTGAGGTTACTGGTCTTCTGATTGCTGCCCTCTTTGCTGGACAACATACAAGTTCCATTACCTCGACCTGGACTGGGGCCTACCTCCTCCAAAACAAGAACTGCCTTTCAGAAGTGTTAGATGAGCAGAAGACTCTGATGAAAAAGTATGGGGATAACGTAGACCATGATATCTTGTCAGAAATGGATGTTTTATATCGGTCTATCAAAGAAGCTCTGAGGCTTCACCCTCCTCTAATTTTGCTTTTACGAAGCTCACATAGTGACTTCAGTGTTACGACAAGGGAGGGGAAAGAATATGATATCCCAAAAGGTCACATAGTTGCCGCATCGCCAGCTTTTGCTAACCGACTACCACACATTTTCAAGGACCCAGATGTGTATGATCCCAATCGCTTTGCTGCTGGAAGGGAAGAGGACAAGGCAGCAGGGGCATTCTCATACATTTCATTTGGGGGTGGCAGGCATGGGTGCCTTGGGGAGCCATTTGCATATTTGCAGATCAAGGCAATATGGAGTCATCTGCTGAGAAATTTTGAGTTGGAACTGATCTCACCCTTTCCAGAAATTGATTGGAATGCAATGGTTGTAGGTGTGAAGGGGAAGGTGATGGTGCGGTACAAGCGAAGACAACTCTCTCTCGATTAGCTCCAGTATCTTGCCTGTTAGGTCTTGGTTTACCAGTCCTAGATATTGTGTTCTCTTCTTCTCCATTTTTGTGCAGTGATTTCAATTGCACGAGGTTCTATGTCAAGCTTTCATTTCATTTTATTTCATTTCAAGTGTGTACTTTTGTAGTCTGTTTTGCTCCGAAAAGAAATGAAGTCGTTCTCCCAGATCTAGTTGTTTCTATTACATATACCTTGTCCTCAATTCTATTCTAACAGCTGCAGGGACATCATGGATATTGGCTGGGTGTGTGCACACACATACATGCACACATATTTGGTGATTTGGATGGTGGACTGTGGTACTGTGGCACTGTTTCATCCCAAGTGAAAATAACCGTAGACAGTACCAAATTGGGGGGAAAAAGTATGGCAGTAGGGTTACTCCTAAAATTTTCCTTTTTAGATGCAATTATAACTATGGAAGAATGCTTAGCATATTTATACTGGACAATTTATCTATTTTCTATATGGATCGAATTCAAATCTCAACAGTTCCAAAATACTGATAGCTGTTTAAAAACTCAACTTGCTGCTGTAGGTTAAAAATTCAAATGAATCTTTGCAATTGAGATGCAGAGAAATTGTTGTGTTTCAGGCATTCTGTTCTGATTTTGGTCACTGAAAAAAAATGTTGCCTTCTAAACCATGATGTACGATACAAATTGTCAGTTTTTGCTTGTGCTTGTGCACACATGCTTTGGGTCGACATATATATCTACTGTGGTGTGTTGCCAGCACGAGGACAGCAGTTAATCCTGTACTCCGAGTATGATTGAAAGCTTTCATCCAAGCTTGAAATTCTGGGCAATATTTTGGTGTTGAACCCAGTGATCAGGGGGCTACTAACTTGTCTAGCCTAGCAACATCAGGCAACCTCTGAGGCCTAGCTTGCTGACATGTTCTATAACTAATAACTGCAACTGTCCCACTCCGCCAGAACCTTTAATATGTCAATTTGCCAATTTGTAATGTTGTAAACCATATATAGTGTAGGGGAGCGATATCTTATCATGCACGCGTGCAACGTAAGCGAACTCAGGACATCGACCTTCAAGACCGAACTGTGAGCAGCTCCCTCAAGAACACACAGGTACAGCGAACTCAATGCATCGACCTCCAAGAACGACCTACGAATAGCTCCTTTCTGGTAGGTGGTACGAACGAAGATGTCTCGATATGAGCACATGGCTAAAGGCAGAACGCCTCGGGTAATGATCACCACCAGGGGTAATCATTACCAAAATCTTGATTGTATTTCCCACCACCGGGAAATAGGGGTAGCCTCGCCAACACCCAATCAGCACACGACTTATAATATAACCAGCACAACACTCATTCACGATATCCACCTTACACGTGTACCATAGACACACGTGCCTTATGGATTGACATTTCCCTAAGCCTATAAGTACCACCTGATTGAACTACGTCGGGCCTGATTCCTCTCTCCCCAGAAAGAAAAGAAAAGGAGAAACCAACAAGAGGATACTTAGGCAGTTCGCTCAGAAGCGAACTCGGTCCCAACAAGAAACCCAAAACACACTTTTACATATAGTAATACAACGCGTGAACATATATAGCCTTTAAACTATGTTCTCTGCATTCCTCACACAGTCCAGTGGCATGGTCTCAAAGCTTGTAATGGTGACACGGCTTTCTTTCCTATATAACATAGATGGATGATACTGTATTCTTGCGAGATACAATCCTATCTCGTAGTAGACATATTAAATCTTATCACATTGAGAGAAACTCGTGTATGTAGGTTTTTAGCTAGAGAGAGAAAGAAGCTCCTGTAAATAGTGCTACAAAGCTAATTTCAAATGGTTTAATTTGCTTACAAATACACTATATAATGATACAAAGTCTTGGGCGACGGAGAGTAGATTACAAGAATCATTCTAATATCTCTAGCCAGTACAGGAACGAGAAACAGCTGGAAACGGCTCTGAACAGCTCTTATATGATGTGTCACTTGTCTTTGCTATTACTGCTTCTAGAAGGCATTGTTGATATAGAAGTATAGACCAACCAGAGCTACAACCCCAACTACAATTCCAATGGGTAAAGCTTTCCTGCATCGTGAAGAAACTTAATTAGCACATCAACTTCTTTCAGACAAACAAAAGTAAATCAGTATTGCAAAGGTACATTTAATCTCCAATGCCTTCTACAGTTCTACGTAATTGAACAACAGTTAGAGATTGTAACTACCCAATTGCCTCATCTCTCTTAAGCTGTGCTTTCCGGGCTTTACGAGCATCTGTTTCATTAGCTTTCTTGTCAACTGGAGGCTCATAAACCCTGAATCTTCGCTTGGGCGCACCACATACTGCGTAAATAATATAAACCAGTTCCTTTTCTTACTTTCAATTGCAAACTGATATTTGAAGTGCAGCACATAAACAAATTTCTGTGCAGTCTAAGTGAATGCCATACAAAGGGATAGTGTAATTACCTGGGCAAAAATACTTATCAGGCTGCTTCTCAAATGGTGTTTTGTCACTGTATATATACCTGCATGAGGAGAATTTATGTTTATAATCCATAACCATATACAAAACAGGTAACAGAAGAATGTAACAAGAAAAAAAAAAATGAAGAGGACCCGCAGTCGCGGCAAATGTAGGCCTGCTTTGAAGTGGTTCGCATATAAATTTTTGGTGCAGTAGCTAATTTGTGTTTCTGAGGAGGAATAAGCAAAATGCTAAGAGATGACGAGAAGAATGATGATCTGAGAGTCAAACGATCTGAAGGTCGTTGTAAACCAACATTACCGGTGGTGGATAAGGAAGGAGTGGAGTTGAGCCTTGTGGGTGCTTGAAGAGCCATGGCTCAATCTACTTCCTCTTTCTTTCCTCCAACAGCTGAAATGTGAATGGGAATTGAGAAGAGATGTGATGAGAAGATAAGGAGTAACAAAATAGTTACAGGTTAGTCAGTTAGTGCACCATGTCTAGAAGTATGTGGAAGCGTGGCATTCATACGACCATACCCCGCACACAAGCGTTGGTGCACTTTTTTATCTCTTCCCCACAGAAGCCTTGGTAGTTGGTACACTTTCGAATTTTCTTATCTCTTCAGAACTCACATATGCGATTGTTTTTAACAAATTACCAGCAGCACCTAAAAGCCATATTGTTTTTATCCAAACTACTCTCAAGGGTATCTACGCCATATGTATAACAAATTATTAGCAGCACCTAAAAACCAACTACTCCAATGATCAAGCATGTTTAGACTTTAGATCATAGATTTATCTTTTAAAGACACCCTATTAGCCCCAAAAGCTAGCTGATATCTCTCTCGGGAACCTAATGATAATTCGCCTTCTGTAAAAGTTTTGTAGATTACTAAGTCTTCAGGGTAAATCATTTTCCAGCCATGCATTTGCTGGATTGCCAAAGGGGGCTACAAATTTGGCAGCTCTCATTAGTGGCGGGTGATAGGCGTTTTTTAAGGAATAGCTCATTGTAAACCACTGCATTCATCTCGTACAACAAACTTTAAAGGAAGGTTGAATCAAGTTCTTCCACACGCACACATTGAATCGAGTTTAACAGATCTTATTGTACAGATTGCTCGACTTTCTGGAGCAGTTGAGACCAACTTTATAAGTACTCCATAAGGGAAGGTACAACATATGACTCGATCAAGTGCCTACAACTACAAAAAGGAATATGTAATGTAACAACTAAAATATAGATTTACATTTCCCTAAATCACTAACTGCAATGATACAACTCAAGACCACTACAACACGGTGAAAGCACTACTGAGAAACAGAGATCCCCATTGAAGAAGTTGTACCCGCTGCTACCAAGGTTTCAGGTCGGCTACTGGTCCCGCAGTCCAGTTCAAGGTCTTCTCACCTGGTGTCAAGTAAACATTTCTATCATGAGGCAACTTACGAGCAAGTCCATTCAGTATTTGATGGAAGGCATCTCCAGGTTGAGCAGGCTGTGGAAATAACATTGCTTGTTTCATCGAAGGATTTGCAAGTAATCTCTGCTTCCTCAAAACTACTTCTGGTGGAATAGATGTGAGAATGGTGTCCAGGTTAGGAACATCTTTCTCCGCTACAAAAACCCCAATGTCTTCCCATGGGATCGCATCAGCAAATGGTAATACAATGTCATCTGCTATAATAACAGGGATGCAACCAAATATCACTCCTTCCACCAATCTTGGACTCCATGGTGCCCACCCCAGTGGGCACAAACAAAAAACAGCTCGCTGCATGTCTTCATAATAAGTTGTTGGGTGCTCAGTTGAGATGTCAAATAGCGGATTGTCCTTGAAATTCTCCCACACTGCCGCACGAGCACCTCTGTGCAATCAAACAATAAATTCAATATGACATTGTTGTTCAATCACTGTAACCTGAGTTCAGAAACATACCTTGCGTAATAACCACCTTCTGGGTCATTTCCAACATCATAAAACAACCCTCTGAAATAAACAAAGATGGATCGAGGAATGTCTGGAGGGATCAAGTGAGCTTGCATTTTCTGTGGAGGAGCATAGGGAGGAATTGTGATTGAACCTTGTTTTAAACATACATGGTTCTGCTGTCCAAAAGTCTGGACCAAAGTAGCACGTTGGAGCAAGGGGAGAATTCCACGTTCAATAGCCTTCTCTTCCTAAATGAACATTGACCAAAACACAAAGTGAGCTACATTTGGAAGAAGTTACTTAAAACATAACAGATGGATGCGGTTTCACATCAAATTAAGCCTGAAAGGCTTAAACCTTAAGTTAATAGATAATGCATGCATGAAAAAGAACATATGAAAGCCCTTAGCAAAAAAAAGAACATATGAAAGCAATCATTTATTCCTCTAACATATACAAATCCAGGTCAAATAGTCCTAGCCTAGCTAATAGATATATGGTATTCTCATGGCATTATTACATACCAACTGCTAAGTCCAAAGCACGATAAGGAAAATTATGAAAATGGGTACCACTCGACCTATTATGAAGTTTAGAAGAAAGTTGCAAAAAGGCAGGAGCAATGAACAGTCTGAGTATGTCTCCCGATTGTTCAAAACTAGGAGTTCCCCTTGGAGAGTGATGGGTTCCATGACTACCATTCCACCCTCCATTTGCAGTAAACAGTGATGATTTCCACTGTTCTCACATCCAAACATGAGTACATTTTATATTTTATCACAAAAGAAAGAAGGAATTTCTCACTTGATAATGAAAACAGGCTCCGAAATCATGAGGTGTCACAAAGAAGTGATCAGCCCCTTCTGTTCTGTTCCAATATGGCCAGTTTGAAGAGATAAGTTGGATTGCGCTTCTCATCATCCGTGGAGATTTAAATGGCAATGGTAAACCATTGGGTGTCAGGTCGCAAGTTGTGTATACAGGAGTGTAGAACCAATCAGCTTCCTCAGGGTTGAGTGTTCTCACAGGACTTGACATCAAAAATCGATGCATGAAGATCTCGGCAGCAAACATGTGGGTGAGGCACCTGGGATCCTTCTGCAGGATCTTCTTGTTATATTTGCTAGGAAGTTCATAAACAAACACTTTCAACCTTCCTACTGGATCGTCTTCCAGGACATCTCCCGCACTCCCTGTATTTCATAATAATCAAAGCAGTCATACTACTAAAAACTTTTCGTCAGTCAAACTGAGCTATATCATTGAGCAGAAACAATAATGCACATAAAGAAATAAAATTTGACAATGTTAAACATAATACTTATTGTGCATGAGAAGTTACATATTGTCTGTAACTCTGTAAGTTGCTACAGCAATAATTTTTCTTCATTCTTTGATACTATTTTTTACGGGCAAGTCACTACGACACTATTCTATGACTCATTTCCAATTCTTAATAATGACATTTAGAGTCCGTTGATCCACATTTCCGATTTTCGATTTTACCTGAAAATGTAGTTGTTTCTCTATATCTTGTTCCAACTTTCAACTTGTGTACTACCGTACTACTTTGCAAATCGTGTAAAAAGTATGAAAAGCACAAGTTAGGACCATACATATGTTGTGGATTCTAAAAGAGTGAAAGGTCGCCAAAGATGACATAGACTTGAAAAAGGAAAATTTAGGCAACTAGAGATATCAAAAACTATGCAATCATGCGGACTTGAGTGGAGCAATAAATCAGAGACATCAATCAATGAAGATCCCTAATTCTATCTAATTGCTGGGCAGCTCGTCCATCAGACCATTTAGGTCAAAGTTTTGATCTAAATATCGTAAATGCACAAAAGTTGGTAAAAGAAATATGCCTTAGAATTTCATAAGTATAGCAAAAACTCCATAGAAAAAAGGCCTAAAGCAGACAAATATATCCTGAAAATAGGACTCATTTCAATTGTATTATCAAAAGGTTTCCTAAAAAAGTTAAAATAAGTTAAACTCAAAAGTTTCCTAAATACAATAGCTACTAACGCAGTCTTCAAAAATTATTTTGGCTTTCCAACAAAAGAAAACTCTTTCTTCCAAAACCTACAGAACGCTTATATCAAGGCATCAAGCAAACAACACAGAATCCAGTTGCAATATTTTGGCGAAGATGATCTTGTCTAATTGGATACGAAGCTTGAGTTTTTAAAGAAAGTCGATCACAGTTTCCTTCCAAAAAGATGTACAGAACTAAGTTTCATTTGAGCACACTATACCCATTACCCAGCATGCATCTCGTCAATCTCTTTATAAATCCTCATGAATTATTCCCTTGTGATCCACATAGCATATATATATATATATATCGAATGAGAACATTCTAGGACGAGGCAAAAGATTCTCTACAAAATTCAATTTCATCCACACAGACTTTTGACTGTTCACTGTTGTTTTAATGATTAAACATGAGCTCTAACAATGCAACTACTGACTGCAGATACATAATTAATTATTTCTAAGATGCCGAATCCGCCCATCAGACAATACAATATATAACAGTTAAGAAAGAGTCCAGATGATACCTGAAATACGCTCCCTCTGCTGAGTATGATGATCATGCTCCCGAGCCTGAATAGTCAATAATAATAAGAAGAAGAAGATGAAAATAACAAAAGCAGCCCAGACTGATATTTTCATTTCCCAGCCAGAAAGAGGGCAATTCAATGCAAAATAGGAGAAAGAGATTTATTAAAGGAAATAAATAAATCGTTGGGACGTCATGTGAAGGAGTTAGTTGAGAGGGAGAGAAGAAGGTTTTGAGGAGAAGAAACAGAGATTTCACCACACCAAAATAGAGACAGATTTGCTTTGCTTCAACTCAGAAACTACTTCATTTTTATATATTAACAAACAACAACTAAACTAAAATAAATATATATCAGGGAAAATGGGTGGGTCTCTCTTTTCTTTTTCTTTTTTGTAAAGGTACTACTCACTAGAACATTTTTTTTTTTTTTTTTTTTTGGTAACAAGTCCACCTCGTTAGCTAAGAAAGACAGCTACTCAATTCACTTTGAAATCTCGCGATGAAATATCAGACCAGGGGCTTCAGTATAGGCCGGCCCAACTACTTCAATGGGCTTTGCTGCCCAAATTACATATCTTCCTCACCAAGTTTCTTCATCGTAACCACTTTTGTTTTTTAGAGTTCCCTCCAAGCTAGTGTTATTAACTTAACTTAATCTTATTACATGGATTATGTTAGTATTGGTACCTCCCTCCTCTGCCTTATGTCTACATTAGTTCATTTATTCCTCTATGAATTTTTCATGGCATGACATATACGTAGTAGTATTGTAGTAGAGTTTTGGTGTATGTTAAATATATTGTAGAGACAACACTTGAGTATCATATATGCAAAGTATTTATGAAGATTTGTTGAACATAGAAGACTATAAAACAGTTATAGCTAGGTGGACGAAGTTCTGTGACCTCTGTTGCATGGGTACGCTCTAATTTCCTCCCCCGTGTCCTGCGGACACTGGTACAGATACCCGGACACAAGCAAAACAGACTCTAATTCTCAGATCTCGCCGTGTCCAAATCGTCGTACCCGTGTCCAAACCAGACACTCCGTCCCGTACCCATGCAACACAGTCTGTGACTAATACTTTTGATGAGCAAACGAAAAGCTTTAATAAAAAATGCAAAACATTGAGTATGAGGATTGATATTTGATACACAATCAGGACTATGAATCTTAGTCAGATCTATTGTAGCAACCAATACACACCTTACCTCACACCTAGATATGAATCTTGCGTAGCATCTGAAGAGGAGATGTAGAATATATTATACATTCAATATACCTAGCTCCATACAGATTCATCAACCCTGTTAGTCTCTCGCTTTCTTTGTCTAAATTTTATAATTAAGTTTGTAATCCGATACAATTAGCATGATCTATTATGTTCGAAAGAGATGATAGTCGTCATATTCTTAGTGCTATGATTGGGTTAAAGTCTTGCTGGTTGTGTAATGAGAATCATCTTCCATGAATATATGCGTATTATGCATTACATGTCTCACTCATGTTCCACCACCTATATATAATTGCATGCTTAGGTTGGACCTTCTATCTTGAATTTATCATTTTTCATGAGTGATATGCTCTTTAACAATATTTGAGTGTCAACGTCCTGGTTGGTATACCTCAATTCGAGATTGAGAAGTTGGTGAATGGTGAGTGGATTTTAATTGTTGGAGACACTGATTTACACCCCTTACCTCATTACCATACAGGTGAGCATTGAATAGCACTTGGAGGAATATATATGGAGCTAGTGTCTGGTGTAATCTGGCCTGGAGTTACATTTTTTAGTCTCTAGATGTTAGAGGTAATCTGGATCGGTACATCTCATGATACAAGATTCAGTTATTTGTTTACTTTATACAAATTTGTAGCAAGATTATTCAAGTAAATTGTGGTGACATACAGTTCCGACTGGTTAATGAAATTTAATTTCTATGACTTATCTTCTTGCATAGGCTATTAAATTACGTTACATGTCATTAATTTTTCAGACTATGTTGCTATACTCCGCGCAATTCTCTATTACAGCATGGTACTTGGCTCAAATATATGTGTACTTCAATATAAATATATGACTGGATTTCTAAAGTCTATACCAGTTCGGTCTCCTTCCATTTCACCGTCAGTGTTTAGTTTGAGAACCTAGGGAATAACCAGAACTGTCTACGTTGTTTTACTCAAGCTAAATATATTAACGGTAGATTTGTGTTTTCTTCCAGAGAAATCACACGTCCACTTGCTTGATCACTATACCATATCCTAAGCGAGAATTTAGGCCCTTTTTGGATCAATATAGCTAGAAATTCAAACCTATGGATTATTTTCCGCTAGTTGCCCCTCTGAACCTTCCTTTATCATTTCATAAACCGCAAATCCTTTACCATGTTACAAAACAAACAAAATAAAAAAAAAAAAAAAAAAATCAACCTACCCATTCTTTGAATGAGTCTGAGAATAGAGATGAAAAATAGAAAAGAGAAAGACATTTGAAATCAAGAATTTGTTAGTCGCTTCAAATAAGAAAATAAAGTTTCCATCGAAATAAAAAATATATATAAATAAAAGAAAATAAAGAGTTAGAACTCCAAAAATAGAATCAAATGAGTCAAAAGCCAAAGAAAAAAATATATATATGGCTAAGGATGGAAACAAAGTGTAGAAGCAAAAGTAAAGAACAATGTTTTCTCTAGTTACTTAATATGAAGACTCTATTATCTCAGACTTGTCCTTTTTGAATATCCATTTCCTTTCTTCTTAAACCATCTCCTAATCCCCGTAACACCTAATAAAGACATCTAACTCAATTAGGAATAGGTTAGTGTGATAGTAAGTGGCAGATGTGTTTGATCGACTCCGGCTTCCTTGTGTGTCATTGAGATTGTAAGGTAAAGTGTGCTTCGCCTGCTTGGAATAAAACTCGAGCGGAAAAATCGAGTATTTTTTTGTCTTGACATTTATGTGAGGACTTACTTAAGGACGTTATTCCAAGTTTTCATAAACGGGTCTGCTAGTGCATTTCATAGTATTACTCATTGTATATATGTTTATTCATAGATGATTGATTATTATGCATATATTAGCTTAGGTTAGACTTGATTATTCTTTATTCATTCTTTAGTGAGATATATATAGATAAGTGGGAGCATAAATAAGGAAACAATAGTTTTATTTCTTAGTCGTTGTAGTATATATGAAGTTTGTGAGTACCTTCATTGGAAAACTCTCACGAGGCTATAACTCGTCCACTAGGGAATTCCTAGTGGTTTAAGGCCTTGTTGCATATGGTCAATCTGTCGCTTTTCGTGAAACGAGATTAGTTAGAACTCCATTTTTGGTCACTTATGCTAATTTCTCATATTTGTTTGAGGACAAGCAAAATGCTATTTGGGGGTGGTTTGATAAGAGCCCAAAACTTTAGTTTTAACCCCTTAACAATAATACTTTTAGTCCAATTATGTGAATAATAAATAAGAGTTAATGTTGATTACGTGTTTTTATGTATTTCAGGCATTGAAGTTAATTATGTGCAGAAATGTGCCACTTTGGCGAGATAAAAGAGCAAGGGTTGGTTGCTAAGAAGTTCTGTGATTAAAGGCCAAGATTCAAGGAGAAAAAGTTTTTGTAAAGCCCAGTCAAAAGCTGAAAAGTCAAAGTCAACGTGCGTAAACAACACACAAAACCTGAAACAACTGACTTAGAAGACCGTATCTTTGGACTCAGGCCTTGGAATTGGGCGTACCTTATATCAAAACGACCAGCTCAGGAAGAGCTTTCCAATGGTCTAAACCTTAACCCAATCAGAGGAGTAGAAGTAGACGAAAAGCCTGTTGAAGTCAAAGCCAGCTAAAAAGGGCTCTGTGGATTGAAGAAATTAGGCTTTGGGCTTGATTTTTCGGCCCAAAACATGGCTCCTCAGCCCATGCACGAAAATGTGGATCTGGTCTCCTCCATTTCCACACACAAGACTTAGCTCTTAAGAGATAATGAGGTTAGGTAGCAAGTAGCCATTAGAGCTTAGTTCTAAATCTAGATTTTTAAATTCAATTAAATTAATTAGTTTTCAATCATTGTTTTAGATCTAGTTTTTACTTTGCAATAGATTAGTTAGAACAAGTAGATTATTATTTTAGAATCAAATATTAGTTTATAATAAAGTATTCATTTTTAATTTTGATTTAGTTTATTGATTAAATTCTTGTTTAGTTTTAGTATTGTTAAATTCATAAATTAGTTGTCTTCAATTGCTAATTAGTTAATCATAATCTAGTTTTAATTATTAAATTATTTAGATCTAGTTTCGATTATTTAGTTATTAATCATTTCTTAGTTGTTAATTTAGATTTGAATTATTTTTTAGTTCAATTTAGTAAAGTTAGAACTTTTATATAATGTCTTGTTTGAATTCCATGAGAAATGATAGTTTTATGAATCAAGGCTAAACCTCCATTAGAGGGGTTTGATGAAGCCTTGATGAAAACTTGATTGTGTAGTGTAGAATCGTTGTAAGAGTCTATTCCACTCTAGAAGGTAGTTGATTCGCCATGAGAATGGGTAGAACTTCCTCACATGCTAGTCATTAGTTGGTAGAGATTGCCATGAATGATTAGGGATTAGAACACCCAATTCTTATCGTAAGAACGTAAGAATTTGATTACAACAATCTATGCTAGTTTATTAAGTTGGATTCAAGGTGGATTCAATCCCCCCTAATTCTTTATCTAGATTCAAACCTTAGTATTTTCCGTCATTTCGTTATTCGTATCTTGTTAGTTGAATTTACATCGTAGTAAAAATTCCCACCATTACTCTCATTAACTTTGGCTAGGACTGATAATATATAGAAAACTTTGAATGCTAAAGAACTAGGAGTGGAACGAATCTTTTACTCCACTCTATTTCGATAGATTCGAGAGTAGAAATCTTTGATAAATATAGTACGAGTTCAATTTTAGTTTTACTTGCATTTAGTTTCATCGCTTATTTGTGAGTTGAACTAATCATTTTTTGTTTTATCATAATTGTTGTCAAATATTTGGTTGTTAGTATAATTTTAAGTTTAATTAAATTTTTGTCCAAGCATGCTATTGTTTTTCATTAATCCCACCTTCCCGATTTGTTTGGGGGTGGCCTTAATGGTTCAACATTGTTTTGGTTACTCTATCCACCGTTTGGGAAGTATTTGTTGCAAATTTGTGAGAATATGATTATGTGAGAATGTTACTAATTTGGTGTAGCTAGGTTTAGCTAATGTTGTAGTGGTGAAAATTTTAAGGAATGGAATTGGAAGGTTGCTATTTTAAATTCAAACCATTAAGCTATTAGGTTTGTTTTTGGAATAATGAATCTTGTCTGTTTCTGTTTTGGTTTTAGAAATATTTTTTTCCATCAAGTTGCCTTAACAATCTGGGCAACTTGTGGAACTAGATTAAGAAACTAAACTTCTATAAATCCTTGGTTCACTCTACACTCCACACCACACCTCTCACCTTGCACCTCTCATTGTTATCTCTCACTTTTATTTTTCACTTTTCAAGTCAGAGCACTCAAGGTACACAGAGAGCGCCACGCGCCCTAGTTTGCTTATTCCTGAGCGCACTGCGCCCTCAAGTGCCTGGAAGTCGAGTAAGACAAGAGCGCACCCCGCACTCTTCATAGGCAAATTCCAAGCGCGCCCCGCGCTAAAGTGCTTGGAAGTCGAGTAAGACAAGAGCGCGCCCTGCGCCCATCATAGGCAAATTCCAAGCGCGCCCTGCGCCTTGGCCTTTGCAGCACTTCCACTTCTAATTTTTATTTATGGGTCTTCTGAGGTTGTTTCTAGTAGCTCTAGAGTGTGTTGTTTGATATGAAGTCTCCTACACTCATACCGGAGCAGTCTTTCAAAGATTTGTTCTCAAGCGACACGTATGGATCTTGGTTTCGCGAAGTGATCATACAAGCAGGATGGCAGTCTCTAATGGTAGGTTCTGATGAACTTTACTCTCCTGCACTTACTTTATATTTTTATGAATATTGTAAATTCTTTTATCAGATGGATGGAGAACACGTGCTCTCCATCACCATTGACGACGAAACAATGGACATAACCAAGTTCTTATTGGCCTTTGTTGTTGACCTTCCTATGCCTGCCGAAATCATGGACTCATGGGCCTATTTAGTTGATAACTTCTATGCCTACAACTATGAGTTTTTGCATGAGACTTATGGGGTCGGAATTTTCCGTGTAGAGGACCAAGGGAAATATAACATAGCCCTTGGTAGCTTGTCCCTTAACGTGGGCACGGTGATGCTCTTTATCATGCTAAATATATAAGGGGAGTGGTGTTTTTCTTCTGCGAATGACGCCACTTGCGACGTTTTCCTTTCTCTAGCTAAGGGACGTCTGCTATAAGACCTTCCCAAGACATTAATGTCTAGTTTAGCACGAGCCCAGAGTATGAGGCATAAGTATCTTCTTATGCCTGTCTTAGTTTGTTGAATCATGCTATGTTTCTTTCCCATATTTTGTGCCAGTTTCACGGATTGGGTTGGGGTCGACATTATGCAACCCACCAACTGCATTATACCCTCATTCTGTGCAATGACTTGGCAGGGGTGGAGGCTACAACCTAATTGGGTTGCCCCTTACACCTCATCCGACCAAGTAGCACTTAACAGGTTAGCGATTGTAGATGATAAATGGCGTGAGGCCTGGCAAATCATCATGGCGTGGCAGGATATGAAGGAACCTCATTTCTTTATAGAAGAGGTTGACAATGCCTAAATGCTAGATATGAGGCAAGTTTTACTTTTTTTTAGTGTCTGCTTACGTCCTAAGCAATTTGATTTTCGTTATTCCCATAACGGGTGGAACTCATATAGAGTTGAGTCTATTTTTATTTATCTATATTAGTATGTTTTAACTTTGTTTTGCAGATGTTTCACAATTTCACGCGTTTCCATGGTATTTTCCTACCTTTCTTATTTCTATACGTTGAGGACAAAGCATGCTTTTGTTTGGGGGTGGCATAGAAACACGCGTAATTTAAGGCACCTGTTAGGATATAGATATGTGCAATATGCACTTGTTTTCTAGTAAAAAAATAAAAAAAATTCAAAAATATAAATAAAAAGTTTATGCTATGCATTTAAGAATATTGGTGTTGGTTCTTTCTCTATGCTCTTAATAATCTAAAAGTTTCAGGTTAGCTTTTGCATTAGAATAGTTTTTAGAAACTTAGGTTAATATGTAGGTAATAATCTTTGCATCTTTCTATAAATATATTGCATGAGAATCTATGTTTGTATTGGCAGTAAGTTTATAAAATTTAGGCTAGTATACTTATTCTACAAATCATGTGATAATATAGCCTAAAGCCTTATATGAGTGAAATATTTGAGAAATGACACAAGGAAGAAGTAAATTCCGAATAGAGAAATCACACGTCCACTTGCTTGATCACTATACCATATCCTAAGCGAGAATTTACCTCCTTGGATCGATATAGCTAGAAATTCAAACCTATATTAAATTATTTTCCGCTAGTCGCCTCTCTGAGCCTTTCTTTAGCCTTTCATAAACCGCAAATCTTTTACCTTTTTATACAAAACAAAATAAAAATAAAAATCAGCCTATCCATTTATGAATAAGTCCGAGAATATAGATGAAATGAATAATAGGAAAGAGAAAGACCTTTGAAACCAAGAATTTGTTAGTTTCTTCAAATAAGAAAATAAAGTTTCCATCATATCCAAAGAAAAGACAAGAAAAAATAAATAAAATAAAATAAAAAGTTATAACTCCAAAAACAGAATCAAAGGAGTCAAAATCCAAAAGAAAAAGAAAAAGAAAAAGGAAATGACTAAGGATGGAAACAAAGTGTAAAAGTAAAGTAAAGAACAAGGCTTTCTCTAGTTACATAATATGAAGACTCTATTAACTCAGACTGGTTCTTTTTAAATATCCATTTCCTTCATTCTTAAACCATCACCTAATCCCCGCAATATCTAATAAAGACATCTAGCTCAATTAGGAATAGGTTAGTGTGATAGTAATTGGCAGATGTGTTTGATCGACTTCGACTTCCTTGTGTGTTATTGAGATTGTAAGGTAAAGTGTGCCCACTGCACACTGGAGTGAGTGAAACTTGAGTGGAAAAATCAGAGTGGTTTTTGTCTTGACATTTATGTGAGGACCTACTTAAGGACGCTATTCCAAAGTTTCAGAAACGGACCTGTTAGTGCATTACATAGCATAGTTCATTATATATATATATATATATATGTTTATCCGTAGATGATTGATTATTATGCACATATTAGCTTAGATTTCGACTTGATTATTTTGTATTCATTGCTAGTGAGATGTATAGATATATAAGAATAAATAAGGAAATAGTAGTTATATTTCTTAGTCGTTGTAGTATAGATGAAGTTTGTGAGTACCTTCACTGAAAAACTCTCACGAGGCTATAAGTCGTCCACTAGGGAGTTCCTAGTGGTTTAAGGCATTGTTGTATATGGTCAATGCAATCGCACTCGATGAAAGGAGATTAGTTAGAACTCCATTTTCGGTCACTTATTTTAATTTCTCATATTTGCTTGAGGACAAGCAAAATGTTGTTTGCGGGTGGTTTGATAAGAGCCCAAAACTGTAGTTTTAACCCCTTAACAATATTGCTTTTAAACCGATTATCTGATTAATAAATAAGAGTTAGTGTTGTTTACGTGCTTTTATGTATTTCAGGCATTGGAGTCAATTATGTGCAGAAATGTGTCCTTTTTGCGAGATAAATGAGCAAAGGTTGGTTGCTAAGAAGTTCTATGATTAAAGGCCAAGATTCAAGGTAAAAAAGCCTTTTTAAAGTCCGGTCAAAGCTAAAAAGTCAAAGTCAACACGGGCAGAAATAGCACATAAAAGTCAACAGAACTTTCGAAGGTCGTATCTTTGGACTCATACCTCATAATTGGGCCTACCATATGTCAAAACGACCGGCTCGGAAAGATCTTTCCAATGGTCCAAGCTGTGATCCAATCAGAGGAGGAAAAGTAGACAAAAAGGCTGTTGTAGTAATTTCCAGTAAGAGCAACCCTTTTTGGACGGAAGTAATCAAGTTTTAGGCTCGATTTTATAGCCCAAAACATGGCTCCAAAGCCCATGCACGAATTTGTAGACACTAAGGCCAAACTCTTATCCACTCTTAGATTAGATTCATAATATAGATTAGTCTTAATTAAGTAGTCAGTACTTAGTTTTTAATCCAGTTTTGAATCATTAAATTCTTTTTCATTAGATTAATAAAGTAATTTTACATTTCTTCAAGGATGTCTTCTTCTTATTCATTTATTAATGATAATTTGATGAATCAAAGCTAAAACCTCTATTAGAGGGGTTTGAGGAAGCTTTGATGAAAACTTGATTGTGTTAGTGTAGAAGTAGTTGTAATAATCTATTCCACTCTAGAAGGTACTTAATTCGTCATGAGAATGGGTTTAAATTGCCTCACATGCTAATTATTAGTTGGTAGAGATTGCCATGAATAATTAGGGATTAGAAAGACTCAATTTTTATGTGAAAACATAAAGATTCGGATTACAACAAATCTATGCTAGTTTATTAAGCTGAATTCAAGGTGGAATCAAATCCCCCTAATTCCTTCCCATATTCACATCGTAGTTTTGAATTGCCGTAGTTTAAATCATAACATAATTTCTATTAGTATTCAATCACCACATTAGTATAATTTCATTTCATTACTCTCATCAATTTTGTTAGAATTACATAAACTAGGAAATGTTACATCTAAACGAGCTAGGAGTGGAACGAATTCTCTACTCCACATATTGAACGATAACGAGAGTAGACTTTTGATCATATAGCGTAAAATAGCATTTAGTTTTACTTCTGTTTAAGTTTAATTAGTTAGATAGGAGTAAAAATGACTTTTTCTACATTTATCATTAGAGAATCAGCTTAAAGAAGTTTTGGAAAAACAACAGAATCTAGAAACTGAAATGAGTCTTCTGAAGTAGAAAGTGGACCATATTGATAAGAAGCATTGCACTGTTGAAGCTTTTTCTACACCATCATTGTCTGAACGAGAGAAGTATGTGAACCAGTCTACCACCCACCTTGAGCGCAGTCAGCCAGACATCCATTTTCATTACTGTGGTGGTAAAGGGCACATTAGATACTGTTGTCCTGTTATAAAGGAAGATTTTCATCAATCTTCTACACAGAGGAACCACAAGACCTATCACACAATCATCAGACCTGAAATAGTTCAAGGTAGAGAAGCAACTTCACCAACAATCTTTCCAGTACATCAAGGAGTATTTTTGATGACCCACAAGGTGAGACCTCCTCGTCCTCCAAACATTCGCCAGATTTGGGTAAGAAAATCTTATCTCCTCACTCCAAATTAATAATGCATGATATAATATATAGTCTTAGGGATCTGACTTAAAAAGACCTAAAAAAATAAAAATAAATAGAAAATAATAATAATGAAAATGAAAAATGAAAAAAAAAAATCTTGGTAAAAGGAAATGTTCTTATTTTTTGGATTAATTTTGATTTGGACTAATTATACATGATTTTCTCTATTTTTGTGAGTTTAACATTTATTTGACAGAGAAAAAATCATGTAATGATATTCGGCATCAATGGTAACATATTCCCTTTTTCTCATTCATTTCATTTACTTAATTTATATACATTGAGGACAATGCGTATGTTAAGTTGGGGGAGGGTGTACTTGATAAATGAATTTAGAAAATTGGTTTTAAAAGCAAAAATCTTTTTGTTTTCATTTTATATCATTAGCATGAGAAAAATGATGAGTCTGGGATATATATTCTACATCACTTAGTGTTGACTTTAATTGATAGTTAATATTGTTGATTCCATTACCACTTAAACTATTTATTATGCTCAGACATAGTTCTTGCTGATAGAATTCTTCATCAAGGCACCACCATATAATACTTGGTCAGTTTTGTGTACTTTTGTTAGAAGAGAGATTTAACTCCTAGTAAACTAGAAGCAGATTTTTTAGACTTAGCCTGTGAGAGTTGAGCTTTATACCCATTCTTTGGAGAGTTCTTACGAAAAATTCGAGTCTTAGTGACTCAACATCTTTAAGTTCTTTATGTCATTGTAATATAGTCTCATTATTCGTTGATTTGGTTAATCACGAAGTGACATCAACTGGGGAGATAGCCATTAGGTCTTGTAGTATATTCGAAACAGAGTATCGTACTGATAAGTCATGTAGTAAACCCATTCAGCCTTTATCCCACCTAGTAGGACCATCATGTTAAACCCTTTTGAGCCTTACAACAAGCCATTTTTTTTCCATAAAAGTCTTTACCCTTTACCTAACTCCAGACAAGGAGTACAACCCAAAATCTTTATCAGCCATACCCATATATTTTTGAGAATACGAGGGGCACAAGGAGGAAGAAAGAGAACAAAAGGAAGATTACAAGGAAATATCAGAGAGATACAATGAAGACCATTATTTTGCTCTAAGTGAAAGAAGCTAGTGGACAACAAGTATATCCAGTACTAATCAAGGATATACCACTGAGCTAAAGAAAAAAAAGAAAAAAGAAAAAAAAAAAAAAAAAAAAAAAGAAGAAGTTGAACAGAATAGATGGAAAAACTAAGACAAAGGAAGAATTTTCTCTACAATACATAATTTGAAGAAATCTTCCAAAGAAAGAAGCAAAACCCTTAGTGTTTTCAGAAACAACCTTTGAATCCTTTTTACCTTTCCTTCATAAACCAATACCCAAGCCAAGTGACAACCCATGACTTATCACCACAGTATGGTACGAAGTTTAGAATAGGTGAGAGGATGTTAAAGCGAAGAACCCGACAGTACTTCATATGTGATTGTCTTTCTTTTCGTGAGACTACTTTCATTCAGAAGTCCGTTTTTCAAGATAGTATGTGGGATGTTCATATTCATTATTCTTTTCCCTACATATATGAGGTAAAATAGTAGACCATCTTCTGAGAGATTCTTTTCTGAGACTATGACCGGTGAGAATTGAAAGTCGAGATTATTTGCCTATGGTAAACTAGGGATTCCGTTTCTTGGATAGGAGAGTATAGGAGATTGACTGAGTACACACATAAGCCTTGATTGAGAATTTTGTCAAATTTTACTATCTCCCATCATAATCTATGAGTCTTTGCAGCAATGTAGTTAGCAATGGAGACCGTTTGTTGGAGTAAGCACTAAGTGGATAAGGAATTTCTCTCTCTGAAAAATACTATCATTCTTGAACATGCTATTGATTGATTTTGTGGGTATATCACCTGAAAACCCTCATGAGACTATAACTCGTCCTTTTTGGGGAATTTAAAGATTTAAAGCCTTGTTGTATAAGGTAAATGCAATCACGATGCCTGTGAAAGTGATTTAGGATTTTATTTTTGTTATTAGGATGTGATTTTGATCACTTATCTCTTTTTATCTTATTTGCTAAGAGACTAGCAAAAGGCTAGTTGGGGGTTGTGATAAGTGCTCAAAAGGTGTATTTTAACCCTCGATTATACCTCTTGTTTAGCCATTTTAGTGGACTAACAGTGCTTATTAGTCATGTTTTATGATTCTACAAGTGAAAAAGAGAGTTTTATAGAATATTAGAGAAAAAAGGGTAAAACTGAGCAATTCGGAGAATTGAGGATCACATGGGAAGCCCGTGGACAATCATAGAGAAGGACAAGGAATTGAAGCTATGAAAGATGTGACTTAGAATTATTTTAAAACCTATTTGGAAGCCCAAGGCAAAAAGATTCATTGCTTGGACCAAAACCCGCAAAAGAGGAAAGAATGATGGAGCAAAAGAGGAAAAACAGACTCTTGCATTTGGGACGCAAGGCTCGTGCGTCCAGACTAATGAACCGACACTGTAGCCCACCTCTTTTATAGTTTTGGAAATGAAGTTGGACTCTGAAAGAAGTTGATTTGTAATAAGAAACAAGCCACGGTTTGGGATGTTTCTAGAACTCATTGTAACCCCTATAAATAGAAGACCTAAGTGCCTCATGAAACGGGCCAATTCACTTATATTCTTATCCCCAGAACTTGAGGTAGAGAGATTAATAATAAAATATTCGATTTTCACTAGTCGAGTCTTAATAAATTAGTCTTTCTAGTCTTATGTTCTTCGACTTTTCTTCTTCTCATTCTTTGTGTTCTTCCTTCTTCATGAAAGGCTAATCTTCTCCTTCAAGAGAGGAGATGAAACCAGTGCTTAAGGTTTGGTGATTCTTTTGGTTTATGGTGTTCTCCAATCAGGTGAGTTCTTTATGTTTGTTTAATAATTATTAATTCCATTGCCCAAACCAGGGGATGAAAGTATAGATTAAGGTTTTTATTTATTGCAATCGAATATCATGCTAGTTTAGGGTTTTATTTATTGCAATTGAATATTTGCTAGTGATATGCTTTTATTTATTGCAATTGAATATAATGCTAGAATAGGGTTTTATTTATTGTAAATGAATATTATACTATTATTCTCTATTTTTCTTCTAGTTGTGTAATGTTTTAGAGTAAGAGAAGTATTCCTTGTGTTTGCCTTATATGGTGATTCATTGAATAGCTGTCCAAGCTCATATAAAAGGAAATAAGATATTAATAGTGCATATATAGGAATAACATATAAGTAGAAATAATTGTTTAACAATGTTTTACCCAAAAAGGCATCAACACTTGCTTGATTGCCCGATTGTAGTCTATTTGCAGAACAACATGAAACAAAAGGTGATTGGATCAAAAGCATTGATGGATTTGAATCTCTTGAATCTATCTATCTTATATTCTCTCCCTATTTTCAATTATTATCTTTAGTATAAGTTTAGTTAGTTAGTAATCCATAATCTCTATAAAATAGTTTTTTATCCCTCGATACCCCTTTCCACTCTCGTCCTTCATATGACATACACTTAAAAGTAGAACGATATCTTACTTATCTTTTAGTCATTGAGGGATAATTAGGTTTTGATATATTTCTGTTTTGTTCAACGACCATCATCTATCATCCATCTACACATTCCATATACCATCTCATACACACAAAAAGAGCGCGTGTCAATACCATAGAAGACCAGGTTACATGGACACCAAGCAGCTCAGACGCATTCTCTACTTCTTCAGCTTATTCTGTCCTAAAGAATGTGAGGGGTAAAGTCAAATGGTTCAAGATAGTATGGGGGAAGTACTCAGTTCCAAAGCACTCATTCACAGTTTGGCAATTGTTTTCGGGAGCTCTTCCAACATAGAATCGACTGATAACGAAGAAGGTTATAAAGACAACAAAATGTTATTTGTGTAGCAACCATGATGAAAGTTCTTCTTCCCATCTGTGTTTCGATTGTTCTTATATATTCAAAGCTGGTTTGGGAAGAATTCAAGAGGACTATGGGAGTACCAGTTAACATCAGAGCATCCCATGATGAATGGTACTACTTAATGCGCTTATGCAGATCAAACACAATGGTATTAGAAATGATAAGAGCTCTTATTTGTGCAGCAATTCAAGCCATTTGGACTGAGTGAAACTGGAGATTAAATAAGCACAAATTTAGAACATCTGATGAGGTATGTAAGTCAAAAGGTTCTAAACATTATGAAGGTATACTTGGGGAAAACTCTGGAATTAGTCAAGGAAGATGTGGGGACTAAACTGCTGCTGGCGAACTTGGGAATTGGGGTAAGATTAAAAAATAGAGAGGAACATTGGATTAAATGGAGAAAGCTAGAGGTGGGTACAGTTGCACTAAATTATGATAGGTCGGTACAAAATGGGGTGGCAAGTTATGGTAGAGCTTTGAGGGACAGTAATGGGGACGTGTTAATGGCTTATAGTAGTAGCTCCAAACAGTTGTCAGTGATTTTTTAGGAACTCCTTGTTGTGCATAAGGGGCTTGAGGGTGCGGCACAGCTGAATATCAAACATATTCAAGTGCAATTAGATTCTTTGCTGGGGATCCAGATCTTAACCAAAACGGGGAAGCCACCATGGCATTACTGTAGGAACCTAGTTGCCCAAATACAAGCTGAGAGTTTGAAGTTTGAGCGAATATCTTTTGTTCATGTCTTATAGGAAGGTAATCAAGTAGCTGATTATTTATCAAAAATGAGCAGAGAAAGTTGTAATGGTATTTTGTATTTTATTGCCCATATGGAAAAAAAAAAAAAAAACTCATGTATTGATCAAGAGCGATAAGGAAGGAAAGATGTATCTGAGAACTTGATATAAATACAATGTTGGGGTGTCCGAACCCCTAGTTATTTCAACAACAAAATAATAATAATAATAATTATTAAGTATTAAGTATTGGATTTTTATGTTCCTGTATGCCCATTACAATGCAATGGCAGTCTTCAGAATAATAAGTACATAACTCCAGTTGGATAGTGCACTCACAAGCATAACATAACAAAAAAAAAAAAAAAAAAAAAATCCTCTCCTAGCCAATTTTTTTTATTTTTTTTTTCACTCAATTAATTGCTGGATCATTGTATCTCTTGAATATGTCTTCAATTCCAGCCATGACTTCAGCTGGAAGAGGGCATTCCATTGTCATAAATGCACCAATATCTTCTGTTAGTTGGTCGACTGAAGTTGCCCCTATGATTGAACTGGTCATGAATGGACGGTCCCGTGCAAATCCCAGTGCAAGTTGAAGAGGACTAAGACCATGTGCTTTGGCCAACTCGATGTATTTCTCCGTTGCTTCCTGAAATACAGGGGCAAAAATCATTACCAACAACTTTTTCATGAGACAATTATGACTCAGGTTATACATCTCAAAATGATCATGGAGATCTTTGAAACTTTGAACATATGAATCTACAAAAATCAAACAGTAATTGGAAGTAGTCAGAGGTAAACATACCTTGCTGATGGTTTTGTTGTATCTTTCCATGTAACCAGGAAATAGGTTGAATCTTCCTTTCTTTGCATCTTTTGAATTAATATCAAAATGCTTTCACGTAAGAGATTCACCACCCAATGGAGAATAAGTAAGCAATCCAATGTTGTAGTTGTTTGGGTGGCATACTTCAACCGGATCAACTGCACAAATGAAGTTAGTACAATGAGACTATATTCCTCATCTCTGTTTACTTCACAAAAATATGTAATTAAATATTTTGCATACAGTTTAACTCTAGGTGAATCCGATCCGAAACTGATCTAAAATCTCATCTATCATCCCAACTACCTAAAATAAACGACTAAAAGGAGAAGGATTAGCTGTCATATTGATTCATTCGATAAAGATATGTTTAATTATTCAATTTTCATTAATATCTCAATTAGTAGAGTATACCATAATTAACATGGACATTTAAATTGGACCAACCTTTTTTCTACCACTAAATACCCTTAATAAAATATTCAAACAAATTATTCAATGCTTTTAAGAAGGACTACTTCATCATTTCAAATTTTACTACCATTTATACCCTTAATATTACATAATACTTTAAAGACGTATGTGTAAATTCAAGTAAAAAATCAACTACACACCACTATTCAATTGTTTGCCACTTCTCCTTCACATTAATTGCCAATTTATTACCATTTATACCGAAATTAAATGCAAGGAAACCAGCCGTCTCTCTCTTTTTCTTCTCTTCTTCAATTATATAGATACTCCTCTGATTGGATTGAAGGTATGATTGGGCTTCTTCTTTTCTACTTCTAGCAAAAACTGAAAACAAGATGGATGTTGATCGGTTACTTTTAAAGGTGTTCTCTCCAATACTTAATTGATTAATCATCAATAACTACATGTATTTCATTCTAAATTGCAAAGTTGGGTTTTTAATCTTTCAATAAACCTATCTTAGCAAATTATTGGGTATGTTTGCTCGCTTTACTACCTATAAATCGTAGTTGTACTTTTTGTGCGTATTTGAGATATTATGTGCACTGAGTAAACACATGCATATGAAATTTGAATGAAGTTGTATAATGTGAATCATTGCAACTTCGTTCAGCCCAAAAAATGAATACAAAAGATCTATGAGGGGCTGCTCAGCAAAGGTTAGATAAGCCCATGCTATGTAAGTTTTGTATGGAGATGCTATTATGTATTACAAGGCTGATGCCTTAAGGAAGCAACAGGTGATACAATACTTGGACAACAACATGTAACTACATCTCTCTCAACCACAATCTCGGTGATCTGGAAGAGATTGACAGGCAAGAAATTCTCTTTTAACTTGCCGAGAAGTTTGTAAGAAAATATTCAAAACCATAAAATTAGAAAGCGATACTAAAGGCTGCATTTGAGAAGACTAGGTTTTTCGTGCTTTTCAGAGACTTGCACTTGCTTCCGTTCGATAAGGTTATTTTGCAATATTTTGTGCTTATGAACAATGAACTACTTGGCTTGCTTGGTACATTTCTTTTTGCTTTACGTAAAGAAGGTCAGCCCCTTTTTAAAAAATTAAAAGTTAATGAAAAGTGGCCATGTAAGAAAAAATAGAAGGAAACTTTGTGTATAGTATTAGCATCATATGAGCATATATATAATCTAGCTAACCTGTAGAATTTAATTTTATTTATTCAAGCTGCTAATGTACAACTCCATAAATTTGGAAGAAAAGGAGAGGCATGACCTGCAAAACATTTCACCGATTGAATTGTGACCTGGAAAGCATATATCTTAATTGTATGAACAACGCTTCAACTTTATTTTTGTGAAAGCTCCTTATGCAAATGGCAAGTCTTTACTGATACTACATACATACTATATTACTTTGATTCTTAGCTACATAATAAATATTAAAAGTAACTTACAAATTGTGTCCATTTGATCGGAAGAGTATGGACCTGTTTCTCGACTTTGACATGGTTTTCTGGCTGTTGAGGAGCATAAGATGCCGAAGTGGGGGAGAATGGATCATATACTTGGTTTCCACTAGGAGACAGAGTTGGCTTACCAGATGAGAAAGTGAGGTTATGTTGGTTTGGCACCAAGAAACTACCTGATCATATTATTGAATTTGATTGATTTTGCTACAATTGCAATGAATTCATCATTTTGGGAGGAAATGGTGCAGGAAAATTGGGTCTTTGTGGTGTTTGTGTAAGGCTTTGTGGTCCCATATGCAAGCCTAAAGTTGTTGGTGAAACGGGATTCAAAAACCTTGGTGGATGTGTGGGAGATGGAACTTGAAATTGAGATTGAAGTGCCTGATTCCTCGGTCGAGTACCTGGAAACCCTTGCATGACAAGTGTAATTAAATTATGTATATATATATATATATATATATTGTTAAATAAAATTATGAAATACTAAATATTTTGCATACATGTTGTCTGTGAATCCAATCCGAAACTGATTTGAAATTGACCCGTTGGCTTAGTGGGTCATCCGTTGGGTAACTCGTTATATAGGCAGGTTGGGTTTGGACTTGACAAACTCGACACAATAAGTAATTGGGTCAGATTTAGGCTTGCTCTCCTAACACGTGACCCGAATATGACATAACACAAACCCAACCCAACACGACCTATTACCACCCTTATAGTACACTCCAATGTGATAGAGATGAATGTAATTCAAACATATATCCACATATAGCAGAGTAGGCTTAGTAGCAGACACATATCAGATGAAACCCAACTAACTAAAAACTACATAATTCAAATTTTCTTATGCAAAATGCAAAATGCAAAAAAAAAAACGAAAGAAAAGATATTATTGTTTCATGCATAGTTAGTTATTGAAACTAATAGCCTCACAGATAAGCATATAAGCAGTCAAATAATATTCAGTAATTGGAACCGGATCACTTGGTTGGAAAGTTCAATGGTGCAATTGACCCAATATGACAAGTTCATGGGTCAAAAATGCACAAAATCAATTTAAGAATGATATAAAGTTTTATTTCTTCATTCTTCATATATACATACCCATTTACACTATTATATATACAGCCCGGCTCCTAAAAGGACTTTAAATAAGTACCAAATCTAAAACACCCACAACTTCACCTACAAAATGATTTAAACCCTATTCTTTTGTGCATATGATCTGTTAACTATAAAGAACATCTCTACAAAAATTCAACTCATTTGACAATTTTTAACACTGGCAAAAGATGAATGCAAAAACTAGACATTTCTGGACCTTTATATATATATATATTCAAAAGTGGAAAACAATTTTATCTAAGTTAGAGGATATCAAACGAGTTGAATTTTTGTAGAGATGTTCTTTATGGTTAGTAGATTATATGCACAAAAGATTAGGGTTTAAATTATTTTGTAGGTGAAGTTGTGAGTGTTTTAGATTTGGTATTTATTTAAGGTTCTTATTTAAGGTCCTTTTAGGAGCCGGGCTGATTATATATATTTAAATATTTAATTAATTAAATAAAACTGTCTAACGCCTGGCCTATTTCAGCATTAACGTCCATAACGTGGGCCGAGTTTAAAAGTACAGTTGGGCCTTGGGCCTTATTAGACAGACAAAAACGCGGGAAATAACTGACAATTGGTGGGAACCGTTTCACAAAAAAAAAAAAAAAAAAAAAAAAAAAAACTTCCAAACTCTTCACTTCAATTTCAAACACACTCTCTCTCTTTCATTTCTCTCTCTTAGGGTTTCAAAAAAAAATGTTCTCCCAATTCGATGGAAACGTAGCTTTCTCAGGCGGTGGATTCATGCCTTCTCAATCATTTCAATCCACCGACCCTGGTTACTCTTCATCATCCAAGGTAACATTTTTTTTTTCTCTCTCTCTCTCTCTCTTAGGGTTTTTAACTAATATTGTTTTTTGTTTATTACAGAATCGTGACTCGCAAGTCTTACTACCGTTAACAGTGAAGCAAATCAAAGACGCGTCTAACCCAAATGATGAGAAATCTAATATAGTCGTTGACGGTGTTGATGTCAATAATGTAAATTTCTCAAACTCTATTTATTTTTATCACCCTTTATTTTTTGTTACTAATATATGTATATATATATATATATATATACATTATTTTGTGTTTTTGTTATTAGATTAAGTTGGTTGGGATGGTTTCTGATAGAGTTGAAAGGGCTACTGATGTTTCTTTCTCTATTGATGATGGCACTGGGCGTCTCGTTTGCCACAGATGGTGAGTTTTTCTTAAGTAGATATAAGTCATGCCTTTAGTCAACAAAGCATCCCATTGTAAGAAATGAAAGCAAGAATTGTTTATAGTTATAATTTTTTTTTTCTATTTGTATTTAGGTTGAATGAGAGCATTGATTCAAGGAAATGGAACAAAATCTGAAAGAAGTGGGTTCCTTATCAGTTTACTTTTAGAGTAATAATTTAATTACTTAATAGCCTTTTCTTTTGTTTGTATGTTGATCTTTAGAGATGGAATGTACGTTAGAGTTCATGGAGCATTGAAAGTATTTCAGGGTAAAATCCAGTTGGACGCATTTTCCATCAGGTATGCAATTCATGAACTTATTAAGCTCTTTGAATGCAAATATTCACTTGGTAAGTATTCGTTCTCGAGTTTGTAAAATGGACTTGAGGCAAGTGTTCTTGGCCTATCATTTTACAGTTTCACTACATCCATGCACTAGTCATTCCTTGATTGTTTAATATCTTTCTTTAAAGAGCTTAATAAGCAAGATATTAATCAATCAACGAAGAAGACATTCATAGACTTGAAGTGAATATTTTGGATTTTGGACATTGACGGGAGGATTCACATGTACACTAACTCTGGCCATAGCAAGGCTGTCTGCTGAAGAAAAGAGTACTACCTGTAGTGGTAGTATCGGGGGCCCAAAGAGTCAAGGAGAGGATGCACCCGAGTTAGCGGAAGATAGTATACCGCGGCGTATGGGATAGAAGCTAGGTCACGTGGTCGCAGTACGAAAACCCTACACGCGTAGAGAATGGGACCGCGAGATGGGGGGACAGGTGGAGGGCTCGGATGGAGAAAGGAGAAGGATATAAAGAGAAAGTGAGGGGAAGGGAAAGGGGAGGCCATCAAGAGAGAAAGAGGGGGATAGGGTCCAAAGGAGAGAGGGCGAGAGAAGAAAGGGAAGGAACTGTAACAAGGGTGGAGTGGGACTGTAGCAAGTGTCAGGGGATTAAGGGGTCAGGTCTTGTAACATAAAAAGAGTTGTAACATTTGGCGCCGTCTGTGGGGAACGACGAGAAATGGCACCAAAGAAGGCGGTGGGTAGACCTCGGAAAGCAAGAGTCATAGAGCAGATGCCAGAAGCGGCGGTGGAAGAAGGGGAAGAGCGAGGGGAAGGAAGGGGAGAAGAAGAAATTCGACTTATGCGGGAGGAGATTGAAAGGCTGAGGGAAGAAAATGAGGGGCTGAGGAGAGAAAGAGAAAGGATGAGGAGGAGTCCGGGATGAGACGAGGGAGGAATCGAGAACGAAAGGGTGGAAGAGGAGGAGGAACAGTGGTCCGACTACGGTAGACAACCCGTGACAGGGAGGCTGACCATGGAGCAAGTTCAACAAATGATTAACAACGACCGGGAGGCGAACCGCTGCAAACGAAAGTCCAGACGGGCGCTGCCGGCCAGTGGTGGTATGGATCAACCGCAACCACCGGCAGACGCGATATGGACTTCGAGGTGCCAAAACGTTTCAATCAGCCAAGGTTTGAGAGATATGACGGAACGGAGACCCGGCAGATCACATTCATCATTTTCGACAACAGATGCCCTCGCAAGAGGCTGGCACGACGGTCTGCGGTGTATGATGTTCCCGGCCAGTCTTAAAGGAGGGGCTTCCGACTGGTACTATCGGTTGCCGTCAAGGAGCATAACCAATTTCCAAGGGTTGGAGCAAGCCTTTGTGGATCACTTTATACATCAGAAGCGGAGGGTGGTAGACATCGCAGCCTTATTCAACGTCAGACAAAGGTCCGCCGAATCTGTCAGGGAGTACCTGTGTCGCTTCAAGGCAGAAACACTCAAAGTGGAAAATCTGGATGAGAGGACGGCGGTGATAGCGTTCGAGAGAGGGCTGCGGCCAGGTACAGCGGTACATCAGTCCGTGGCAAAGAATGAGATTGCGACATTGCACGAGCTCTATCCGCGTGTAGAGAAGTATATCAGATATGAGGACACTATGCAGAAGGACTCGAAGAGGGGAGCTAAGGCAGTTACAGCGGTAGAAAAAGGGAGGGAGCGCGGGAAGACAGAGCGAGAAGACAGAGGAGGGGAAAGGTATCGCGGCAAGACACCGCGGCTGGAGAGGGGGAGAGAAGTGGCACGCAGAGAGCAGAGGGAGAGAAAGCCATACCGCGAGGTGGAGCAAGTGCCCCTGGCGAGACCGTTGAGCGAGATACTGCCGTTGATAAAGAATGTGCCGGGATATGAAGGTCCGCGAACATTTCCTGCCGAAATGCCTAATAAACCCTACTGCGAATATCACCAGGTACACAATCATGGAACAGACGACTGCTATGCTTTAAAATGGTTGGTCCAGAGGTTAGTTGAGAAAGGAGTGATGAGGGAGTTTGTAGCGGAACCTCAGAACAGGGAGCCGGTGCCCAATGCGGGGAGAATATTGGGAACCATAAACGTTATCTTCAGTGGGGAGGCACTGAGCCACAATGACCACCGGGATAAGGTCCGAAGGACAGCGAGCATCCAACAAGTTAATGAGTCCCAATGAGGGCAGAGTTACGGCACGGGAATGAGGAAAGGGGAAGAGGGGATTACCTTCTCCAATGCGGATCTCCGAATTGTGGATACTCCGCATGAAGATGCGCTAGTCATCACGGTGGCAATGGGTAATTATGTGGTCAAAAGAGTCCTGATTGACTGTGGCAGCGCCGTGGATTTGTTGTTTAAGGGAGCTCTAGAGGAGATGGGGATGGACCCGGGGCAACTGAGGCCCCCGCGGACCAGTTTGTATGGGTTCAATGGGAGTGTCACGGAGCCTATGGGGGAACTCTTGTTGTCAGTGACAGCGGGGCCGGTGACGGTGTTTTCGAGGTTTATGGTGGTGGACTCCCAATCCCAGTACAACGCGATCCTAGGAAGGAGATGGATACATGAGATGAGAGAGGTGCCCTCGACTTATTATCGTCATACGCTTCCTACCCCTATGGGAACATACGAGGTCCGTGGAGATCAGTGGCCGCCAAGAACGACCACCGAACACAATTAAGAGGATGTCCCGGAGCCGGGCATGGGTCGGCTTAACCCGAGGAAGAGGGCGGCATAGCAATTACAGTGTGGGGCCGTGGAGGGGGCTGAAGAGTCCGCAAAGGTTCCAAAGACTTTGGATGAAACAGAAGTTGTGGATCTGGGAGAGGGCGGAGACGGGAAGTTGACGTCGATTGGATCGAGGCTGTCAAGCGAGTGGAAGGCCAAGTTGATGCAATGTTTGGCAGAGAACAAGGACGTGTTCGCATGGGGAATAGAGGATGTTACGGGCTTGGATCCGGGATTCGCATGTCATCGCCTACATATGAGGGAGGACGCGAAGCCGGTGAGACAGAAGATGAGGGGAATGAGGGCTAAATACGCGGAAGGGATCCGGGAAGAGGCTGCTAGACTAAAGAATGCCGGGATCATAAGAGAGGTGGAGTTCACGGAGTGGCTGTCCCAAAGAAAAATGGAAGGGTGCGGATGTGTGTCGACTTCACGGACGTAAACCTGGAATGTCCGAAGGATAGTTATCCTATGCCGCGAGTGGACGAATTGGTAGATAGGACGGCGGGCTTCAGAATATTCTCATTTATGGATGCGTCCATGGGATACAACCAGGTCGCGATGTACGGGCCTGATCAGGAGAAGACCTCATTTGTGGTGGAAGGGGGCACATACTGCTATACGAGGATGCCATTCGGATTGAAAAATGCAGGGGCTACGTTCCAACGGTTGGGAGAGAAAATGTTCGAGGGCAAGATCCGGCAGGGCATCGAGATATACATCGATGATATGGTGGAGAAAAGCATGTCAGAATTAGAGCACCTGGAGGGGTTGAGGGAGACGTTCCAGATACTGCGGGCCCACAACCTGAAACTTAACTCGGAGAAATGCACATTTGGAGTCACCACGGGGAAATTTCTGGGATACATCGTGACGCAGCGGGGAATAGAGGCAAACCCCGAACAGATAAGGTCGCTGGTGGAAATGTCGTCGCCACAGATAGTGAAGGAGGTGCAGCGGTTGGCAGGAAGAGTCGCAGCTCTCAACAGGTTTATCTCAAAGTCATCCGACAAATGTAGGCCGCTGTATCGACTGCTGAGGAACACCACGGACTTCAGATGGACAGCGGAGTGCGAAGAGGCGTTCCGGGGGCTTAAGAGTTATTTAGAAGAGACACCGTTGCTGTCGCGGCCCGAAGTGGGAGAGAAGCTGTTTTTATACTTGGGGGTCACAGATTACGCCATCAGCTTAGTCCTCGTTTGGGTAGTAGATAAAATAGAGAGACCTGTGTACTTCCAGAGCAAAACCTTATTGGACGCAGAGACTAGGTATAGTCGAGTAGAGAAGTACGCCCTAGCCCTTGTATTCTCGGCCCTGAAGCTGAGGCCATATTTCGAAGCTCACGCAGTAATCGTGGTGACTAACCTGCCCCTCAAGCAGGCTCTGAGGGCTGAAAAATCAGGGAGGATGCTGAAATGGGCCGTAATGCTTAGCTCATACGAGATTCAGTATCAAGTCAGGACAGCGGAGAAGGCTCAGGCGGTGGCGGAATTCTTGGCGGAGTTCCCTGCAGAGGATCCAACATGGGGGGAGGAGATGGTTTTGGAGCCTGAGGGAGAGGAGGAACTGGATTGTCTGAACCCCTGGGATGCAAGGAATGGATGGAGGGTGTTTGCGGACGGATCAGCGACAGATGCGGGCAGCGGAATAGGCGTGGTACTGGTCACTCCGGAGAACAATAGGTTGGAGCAAACAATGAGATTGGGCTTTGCAGCATCAAATAACGAGGCGGAGTATGAGGAGGCGGATCGTGGGCATGAGAATGGCGGTAGAATTGGGCGTGAGGGAACTCACCGTGATAATTCGACTCAATTTGGTGGTATGCGGCGCTTAATGGAGGGTTCGCGCTTGATGTCCTAGAATGGCAAGGTATTTGGGGTCCCGTGGGCTTGGGCCTCGGGTTCAACCAAACCGATTCATCCATCTGAACCGTGGGGAGAACCGCCACGCCGATGCTCTGGCTTACGTAGCCGCCGCCATACCAGGATCTGAGGAAAGGACAATTGAGATAAGGAAATTGAGCAAACCGAGTACCGAGGACAAGTTAGAGGTAATGAGCACGACGGAGGGTGATGATGGATGGATGGGCCCGCTCAAACAGGTCTTGGAGGGGATTGAGGTGAAAGACCCTAAAGAAAGGCGTAGATTGGAACAGGCGTCGCGGAGGTACACACTGGTTAGAGGAGAATTATATAGAAGGAACTTCAACGGGCCTCTATTGAAATGTTTGGGGCCAAAGCTGGCTCAAGAGGTGCTCAGTGAGCTTCACGAGGGGGACTGCGGGAGCCATTCCGCTGGCCGTACAACGGTACACCGATTGTTAACGCAGGGTTACTTTTGGCCGCATATGAAAAGAGACGCTGTGGAGTTCTCCAGGAAGTGTGAGAAATGTCAAAGATTCTCTCAGCTGATATGGGCCCCAGCTGAGCCGCTGCACTGTGTATCAAGTCCGTGGCCCTTTGCAATGTGGGCCCTCGACATAGTGGGGCCGCTGCCAATGGCCCGCGGAAAGAGGATATTTCTGTTGGTCGCAACAGACTACTTTACGAAGTGGATTGAGGCCGTCCCTTTGCAAGTAGTAAAGGAAGCCCAAGTAATTAAGTTCTTGTGGGAGAACATCATTTGTCGTTTTGGATTGCCGTATGCTATCGTGGTAGATAATGGAGCGCAGTTCACGGGGGCGAGAGTTAAGAGCTTTCTGCAGGCCTATCGTGTGAAGCAGGGGTTTTCGGCCCCATACAACCCCGAGGGCAACGGGCAAGCGGAGTCTTCCAACAAGACCATCCTAAACAACCTCAAGAGAAAGTTGGAAAGCAAGAAAGGATCCTGGGCCGACGAGCTCAACCATGTATTATGGGCATACCGAACCACGCCGCGGACTACTACAATGGAGACCCCCTTTTCTTTAGCATATGGTGTTGAGGCCGTGATACCAACAGAACTGGTGGCAGCTACTACTAGGACTGCGGCCATCGAGGACGACTCAAACTGGGGCATCTTAGCCAGAGATATGAATCTGGCTGAAGAGAGAAGAGACACCGCGCGCATCCGACTAGAAGAGTACCATCGCCGCCTCCAACGGCAATACAACAAGAGGGTGAAGCCGAGGAGCTTTAAGGTGGGAGACCGGGTACTGAGGCGAGTAACCCCCAACACCAAGAAGGTGAGCGAGGGCAAGCTGGGTCCAACCTGGGAGGGACCTTATGTAGTGATTGAGGTGGGAGGCTCAGGCACCTACAGGTTGCAAACCGTGGAGGGAAGAGTTGTTGAAAAACCTTGGAATGTACGGTTGTTAAAAAAGTTTCATGAGTAAATGTAATGGGGAGTGGATGTAAACCACATGAGCTAGTTGTACATATATAAAACTTTAGCACTTTTGAGGTGGTTAAGGTTGCGTGAAATGTTACTGCCTTCAGAGTAGAGGGATCGGAAGGAGAGAGCCTTCCGAGGACGAGAAGTCCGAAACTCCGTCTGGGCAAAAAGAGTGTCCCCGACGGGGGCGAGATCTCAGGAGAGCCGGGGCGAAGGGAGTCGCCCCGGACCCGAGATGATGTGCCGGCAAGGGGAGGCGAAGAGGCCTCCTCTGACCGCGGACAAGGGGTCCGACATGAGCACAGGTCCAGGACGTTGTCCCGACCTGAACCGGGGCAAAGGGAGCGAGGCTCCCAGCCAGACTGGTGAAGATGAGGATAGAGGATCCTTACCATTAAAATCATGCAAATATCGGATACCGCCAAGGACACGTGGGATTTACAAAAACAAAATATTCGACATATCGATAAACAAAATGAAACAAAAGTTAACAGAGATACTACACAGAGTAACAAAGAAGCCTGGCCAGGGCACAAAACAGGCCATTTCAAGCAACACACTCTTAAACACTCTCCTGAATCACTGACTCCGCGGCTTCCTCGAGGGCGGCGTCAGCAGCAGCATCTAACACCCCGGCCACTATCACAGCGGCATCATCTGCAGCGGGATCAGATGCCGGCAGGGGCTCCGCCACCACCGAGGGTGGGGCCGCGGTCGGGGCTTCCGGGAGAAGTCGCCCCTCTTTGACAAGCCGCTCGTGCTCCTCCTTAATCTTTTTGGCCACCCTCTTGTCGGCCTGAGCACGAAAGTGATCCTGGAGCTCATCCATGTCAGCGTCATGCTGCTTGAGGAGCGCCGCCCGGTTCCCTGGTGCTTCTGAGAGGAGGGGGGGCGCGGTATCTTTGGGCCAAGAGGGTTTCCAGCCCGACTACTCAGCGGTCATTAACCTTATCCATATATGCGGTGCGGGCGGCCTCGCCATCCAGGCTTCGCCCCGGCCCTAAGCTTCTCCATCTCCGTAGCCTCATTCTTTTGCTCCAGCGGCCACGCCGCCGCCCGTCGGTCGATCCGATCCGGGCCCTCACCCCAAAAAGGCCCCGGATCATATAAAAGATGTCCAGGCTCATCTGAAAAGAAACAACAGAGGTTAGAGCATTCAAAGGGGAGGAAGGGAAAGACAAAGTACAATAGAGAGAGTACCTTCTCCCAGCCAGTGTAGAAGGAGGTCCGGTGAGAGTCGAACGTCCCTCCGTCGGCATAGGCCATGTCCCTGGGGAGATGAGACCCATAGAACAGAGACGAGGCCACGGCCACATTGTCCAAGGCCGAGTCGCGGATATTGAGAGTGCGGTTCCGGACCTTGAAGGTGGGGCAGAAGGTGGGAATGGGCTCAGAGCCCCCTCTTTCAGAGCGGGGGGCAACTTCCTTCCCAGGCCGCTGCTCAACGCGAGGGGGAGCAGCAGGGGAGTCCGCGGACTGCTGGGTGGGGTTCTCTTCAGATACAGACGTCCGCGGACGCTTGGAAGTCGGAGGAGGGGGGGAGGGAGCGGCAGTCGGGGGAACGACAGGAGTGACACCCTCGTCATCGGAGTCACTGTCAAAAAGCTTGCGCTTATGGGCACCCATGTCGGAATGAGGGGACGAAGTGGAAAGCGAATGAGGGGAAGAGTATTGGTCTTCCCAAGAGGTCAGAGATCGGTAAGGGTGTGGGTCAGCGGAATGAGGGGGGGAGACGGAGGATGACTGAGGGGGGCGGCGAGTTGGTCGGTGTCGGGGGGAAGCTTTCTTGGCGGGGCTCTTCTTTTTGGGAGGAGGTGAATCCCGAGGTTTCCTCTCTTTGGGTGGTGGGGGACGGTAGAAAGGGGAACAATATTTCCCAATAAACTTCAGCTGGGGGTCGGAGAGGAGGGGAGTGGCAGTGACAGGGTCAATTCCTAATACCGCAGCCTAGGCCGGTCCCAGGTCGCGTATCTTCTTGAACGTGGTGGAAAAGAAATTATCGTAGGGCCGCGACTTAGAGTCCGGGCGCCAACCTGAAAAAGAAAGCAGTCAAAAAGTCAGAAGGGGGAGCAAAGAAAATCTACACCAAGGGATTAGTAAAGAGGTAAACTCACCGCTGGGGAGAAAGGCCAGATGATTAAGGCTCAAGTTGGGAGGGAGATCCGCGGAGAGGAAGTTCCCGGAGATGTAAAGGGGGTAATGATGCCACAACTTGTCCGAGGAGGTGACACGGAGTATAAAGTGTTGTTTCCTAGGTCGAACACAGAAGGAGTGGTATCCCACGCTAACATCCTTGGTGCTCTTTTTTATATAAAAATGGGCGGTCATGTCGCGGACTGTTATTTTGGGGACTTCTGACCGGTTATAGTGGTTCGCGGCAAACATAACCCTCCAGAAGTTGCCGATGCCTTGGCAAGGAGGGATGTTGAAGTGATTGCATACCTCGACGTCGAGACGGGTAAGGGGCAAACGGAGGCCGGCTACAATCTGCCCCACCGTGGCAACTAGACAGCCCGGCTTATAGGGAACCAGGTGAGGGTAGTAGGTTAGGGCAGGGACATGCTCCAGTATGACGTCAGCAGGTATGCCATAGGCCGCCTTGACAGCCTCGAGATTAGGTCGGCGGCTGCGAGGTGGGGCCTGAGGAAGGGCAAAGGGGTGCCAGGAAGTGGAAGGAGCCCCGATCTGATCGGTGTGAGGTGGGGAGGCGGCACCACGGGACGGGGAGGAGGATGAGGTGTCGGATTTGAGAGCCGACATCGAGGTCAGGGGAGAAGGTAAACAGACAAGACCAGATGGAGAGAGAAGAAGCTGGATAGTCACGAATTCAAGAGAGAAACTCGAAATATAGCAAATAATGGATTAAGAAGGAAAGGGGACCAACCTGAGGGAAGAGAGGAGCAGCAGGAACGAAATCCTTCACAAAAGAAAACAGGAAGCACAACCGCGCGCGTGACCGGAGCAGTTAGCCAGGGAGAAGAGTAGAGAAAAGGGAGCAGTTAGAAGGAAAATGAGGAACTGAATGGAAGAAGAAAAGAATCGAGCGGGCTTTTTATAAGAGGAAAGGGCAAAAGAGTAATTGGGAGGGGCTGAAATCGAGGCGACACTAAAAGGGATTAGTCAGGGAGTGACGCGTGGACGCGCAAGAAACGAGGGGTTGCAGGCTATAATGGTGATGGGACTTGTGAGTACAGCAAGGAAAAAGGATCGTGGGGAACCGCGGAGGGAAACGTGATATCAGAGACTCTCGACCCCTCGATCACCAAATGGTCGCGGACTCGAGAGGGGGCATCTGTAGTGGTAGTATCGGGGGCCCAAAGAGTCAAGGAGAGGATGCACCCGAGTTAGCGGAAGATAGTATACCGCGGCGTATGGGATAGAAGCTAGGTCACGTGGTCGCAGTACGGAAACCCTACACGCGTAGAGAATGGGACCGCGAGATGGGGGGACAGGTGGAGGGCTCGGATGGAGAGAGGAGAAGGATATAAAGAGAAAGTGAGGGGAAGGGAAAGGGGAGGCCATCAAGAGAGAAAGAGGGGGATAGGGTCCAAAGGAGAGAGGGCGAGAGAAGAAAGGGAAGGAACTGTAACAAGGGTGGAGTGGGACTGTAGCAAGTGTCAGGGGATTAAGGGGTCAGGTCTTGTAACATAAAAAGAGTTGTAACACTACCCCTGTTATGCCTATTGAAGCTCAGAATTTGTTTAGCCCACCACTTCACAAAAATAAATAATTGTTCCCCAATTTTATCACATTCTTAATTGGAACTACATGTTAAGCACTCCTATTGTATGTGAACATATAGGTCTTACTCTTAATAGTTTTTATAGAGTTTATTTGGGGATGGGATTTTATGGGATATAAAGTACATCAAGATGTTAATTATATTTAAGTTTGATGTATTTTATAACTATGTTTAGAACCACTTTCCAATTTTGCCTAAACTTAGATTGTTGGAAGATTATATCTTTACAACGGGCTTTAAGGGAAATCTGAAATATATACACTCACTTTTAAGTCGCAACTTGGGAACTCCAGTGTTGTATGCGAGGGAGGATGCATCCTATTGGGGGAGGGACTTACTATCGATATGCTGCTAGTTTGTTTAAAGGAAAATCTAGAGACTGAACATTCTTTTTCAGGCCTGTCACAAACTTCAATGAAATCGCTTACCACTTCATTGAGTGCATATATGTGCACCTCTACAACTCTAAATTACAGGTAATTGTCACTTATCTCAATGAATATGTCTATCTTTAACATAATTTTGTATGCTTTTGACGCCTCACATCTACATTTTTTTTTATTAATGTGGTGTGTTTCCGTTTAAACCAGATGAAAGGTAGTGCACAGACTCAACCCCATGCGACCAATTCTGCCCAGGCGAGTGAACCCATCAACGGGATATCAAGGAGTCGGGTTAACAGGATATCAAGGAGTCTGTTCCAAATCAAGCAAGACACTAATTGGGTCTTACATTTCCTTCCAATTTCCTTTTTTTTTCAAATGTATTTAATGGAATGTTTTCCAATTTGTAGGTTTCGAAAGCAACAAAGATAGCCGCGGCCGAATCGATGGGACATCTAAGATGGTGCTTGATTATTTGCAGCTCCCTACAAACCTGTAAGTTAGGCGACAAAACTAACCCCTTTTATTTTTCTTTTCCTGCGGACAATTATAATGATCGTTGTGCACTAGATGTGTCTGGTTCCTTTCTAATCACCTGGTGTGAATGGTCCTTGATAGTGCAGATTGTATATGTAGTGCTTTTCTAGATTTCTCCCAAGTGCCTAACTAATGAATTTTGGTCTGTTTGCATTTCTTTGCCTTAATTTCGAGTTTGGCGATCGCGGGGTACATATAAATGAACTTGCCCAGCATCTTAAAGTTCCATTACAGAAAATCAGGTATCTCTCCTCCTCCTCCCCCCAAACACACACACAGCTTTATGCTTTTTAGTCCTTCAGCTGTCAAAATTCAACATCTTCATCGATACTATCCAAGATAGGCATTTAAGCAAATGTTTGCCCCTTTTGGTATGTGTAAGGAATCTATCGGATTACTGGAAAATGAAGGTGTGATTTACACAACAATCGACGAGAACCACTATAAGTCTGCTTTAAATGGTTGAATGCTCTTTCTTCTTCGAGTTCATCAGTGTTTGTGATTTGGTTTTTTAATCCACTTTGTCATGCTGTAATTTTGTAACTTTTCTTATTTTATGTTTTATTTTGTTCTCTAAAAGTTGTAGATCCTACTATGTTGAAAGATAAATCGAGATAGTGATAGTTGACGAAAGCTTACAATATTTAATAAATTTACATAGCTGTGTTTCTGTGCTTGTATTTATTTGTGGAATTAGCTTGATCGTTTTCCCTTCCTGTAATTCGTAATTCTCAACCTGTTTAAATTTTGCCCTTAGTGCTATGACTCTTTTCCGGACCCCATTGTTTAAAGTTTGATATATTGAGACAATAGAAACCGATGAGATGTTGCACTTCAGTGATATACCAGTATAATGCTAGAATGGTGTATAGAATATTGCATATGGAAGTTGAGAAAATTTATACTCGTAAGATGACTTGAAGAGACACATTGGGTCAATTGCATAGTTCCAGAATATCCGAATCGAACCAATTTTTTGGCAGATTGGTTTCTATAGGGGTGTGATACGGGGCGGGTTGGGTCAACTGCAGGGCGGGTCTAGGGGATACAAATCCTGGCCTGTTGGGTCAGCTTACGGGGCCGGGTCATTCGGGTCAGGTGGAAATTGTCATTTTAACCCAATTTTAAAAAAAAAAAAAAAAAAAAAATCCTAATTTTGCAAGTAATATCTTTCCAATTCACAACATAGAGAAAATTAATGGAATCAATCAATGAAAAATAAATAAAAATGAAAAACTATAACTTGAACCCAATATCATATATATCTGAAAATTTAATTTTTTTTTATCGTGATTTACCATTTGTAAATTGATTATCTTCTATAGTAAGATAAAATGAAGACGGGAAGATCTATAATACAAAACAATAAAATATAAACTAAAAAAATTCAAAATTAATACAATGACGAATGATTCATCTTCTCTAAATTTCGACTATTATTCCGCGGGACCAGAAGATGACGGAAAAATTAGCTCTAGAAAAGCGTCACAGTTTTATTCACGAAGGCAAGTTTTTTTATTGGACCTAAATTTCAATTCTTATTTTATGTCTAATATTTCAAGAATCACATAAAAATGTTTTCTTGTAGGTCAGAAAGTTTTCGAATGGGACCAAACACTTGACGAGGTGAACATGTACATAATCTACCTTCTAATGAACATAGAAAACTTTTCACGTGTAAAACACAATCGAAACATGTTGAAGTTGGAATTAAAGGAAACCATCCTTATCTTAATATATGCATCTAGGAGTGTAAAAAAAAACCATTGACCCATCATCCAGTAGGGTACCCGGTTTTCACCCGCCACCCAAACCCGCACCGACCCGAAAAAAGACCCGTCCAGCCCCGCCACCATTTTTACACGGTCGGGCTATGGGTGTAGGTTCTATGCTCAAACCCGGCCCGTCAAGCCGCCCGACCCACACCGTGTCAAAAGCCGTTAACCCGCATAATTTCAAGACTCTAACTCTAATATTTTTGTATTTTGTTTATATTTTCTTTTCACTTTTGTAGGAATTTGAGAGATATGAATACAAACTTATGAGTCCAACATCAATTTCACATATTCAAGTTTGAACATTGGGCAAATATCAAAAGTTCAAATTCAACTTTCAAATTTCGGAGAAGATGAATCATTCATCCTTGTATTAATTTCGAATTCTTTTAGTTTATATTTTATTGTTTTGTACCATAGATCTTCGCTCCCATCTTCATTTTATCATGCTATGGAAAATAATCAATTTACAAATGGTAAATCACGAGAAAAAAATTTCAAATTTACAGATATGGTTTGGGTTCAAGTTTTTTTTTTTTTTTTTTTTTTAATTTTGTTTATTTTTTATTGATTGATTCCATTTTTTTTTCTCTATGTTGTGAATTGGAAATATATTACTTGTAGAATTAAAAAGTTTTTTTTGGGTGAAATTGGGTTAAAATGATAATTTCCACCCGACCCGGATGACCCGCCCAAAAACCCGTCGGGGGACCACTGGATTTGTATCCCCTAGACCGCCTCCGCCCGACCCATCACTATTTGACCCGTGGTTGACCCGCCCGCAGATATTACACCCCTATATGCATCTAAATAACATCGTATCATTTTTTAATTTTGCAATACATTGTTTCGATATTTTGTGGTGGTTGTTATTTATTCAGCATGATTTGACTAGTCATGTTAAGACCGATTCGTCATTTTGGACTATAAGTAAATGCGTCTTTTTTTGTTTGTATTATTTCTAAGAAGTGTTTATTTGATATGTGTGTTAATAGTATATTTGTTTTTGTTGTGAATTGGATGTTGGTAGAGGATGATATATTGCATATAACTTTGCAAAAGAGAGAAAAAGGGTAGACATGGGTTTCTCCTATATCTGGTCAAGGTCAGCTTGATCCTTATGCGTCTGATCTCGAACAGAAGCGCCTTATGCTTCAGAGATTTCAAGAAGATGTAAACTTTGTTTTTGTCTTGTTACTCAAATGTTTTTTGTCACTGGTAGTTAGATATTGTTTAATATTTTCGTATATGTTTGTGGATAGTGAAAATTAAACATATAGAAGATTTCCCTGGGCTAATTTTGTGATAATATAATTTGATGAGGAAGTTGAATTAAGATGTTACGTAGGTATTAGGTAGGTATTAGGCCAACTGGGAGTCTGGATCCCTAAATTACTAAGTTTGAGGATCTGCGTGCTAGTAGCACTGTCATGCTTTGACATTAGAGTGGAGTTGTAAACGGGGATTTGTACTCGTCCTCTCAATCCCCAAAAACAAGTTGTTAATTGCTTCACAAGCGAAGTCTTTTAGTGTTTCACCTAACCATGGATTGTGACCAATGTCCTTGTTAGTAATTGATGGCCTCTCGAGTGCTAACAGTTGAGGTAAACTTGGAAAGGACATTGGTCACAATCTGTGTTTCACACAACCATGGATTGTGACCAATGCCCTATCAAGTTTGGGATAATATGTTTATAACAGTTCCAATGTGAAAGAAATGTTTTTATTTGAAATCCACTGTGAGAATTCTGGCTCTCTAGTGAAGGAGAGTGTTTTTTTTTCATAAGGTTTGTAGTTGTGGTAAGCATCAACTTTTACGATTTCTCTAAGCCTTTAGAGTATATAGTAGTAAAGGGATGCAAGGTTTCCTCTTTTACAACCTTGTGCAAGATAGCTCTCCATTCTAGTAGACCGCCTATTGTTCTGACAACTATGTAATATGAACACTGTAGATTTTGTTCAAAAGAAAAATGTGTTGGAGAATGGAAGATGCAAACACTGTATGTTAGTATTATTATTGTGGTATTTGTTGAGAGAGGCAAGAAGAGAGATAATAATTCTTGCTTTTGTAAAAAGAGAGAAGATGAACTATAAAGGAAAGATATTGTTTTCTTCTTTTAAGTTATGAGTTACAATTGGGTTTGAGCTCTAAAGCACGGACGCACCTCCTAATAGGTTGTGTCCGCGTCGGACGCGGGCGCGGCATGGACGCGGTCAACATTGTCAAGATGCAGTCAACTAAATCGGAAGCGGGTCAGGACGCGGTCAACATGGTCAGGACGCGGATTGTGACCTAAAAAAATAAAAAATAAATCAAAATAATATTAAAAAACTCAATTTTTTCATTGTTTTTGTTTTGTTAAGACTTATGACATGTTTTTAAAGTTTAATTAGGAAATATGAAACTTAATTTTATGGCTATTTATCTACCCTTATCTTTAATAGTTTTGAATTTATGAATGTTGATACATTTAATTTAGTTTTTAATGTTTAATTTATATAAAATAAAATTATAAATATTAATTAATTTCTGCGTCCTACTTTTTTGAGATATAACTGAGTTGCCGCGTCAGTATCCGTGCAACATAGGGTTTGAGTAAGGTCAGGGTAATTTAAAATGAGGAACTAAGCTAGTCTTGACACAATAACAAAATATAGTATGAACTCAATATTATGTTACTAACAAAGTGATTTACTTGGGAATGGTAGATTCAGCAGATCATATGCTCAGAACATTTATTGTCTGTTGCCACATGTTTCCCCCTATCAATGTGATTTTAAGATGCCTGTGGTTTTTCATTGAGCTGAAGCATATCTATTTGACAAGTGTGGAATACAACGTCTATTGTACACACAAAGTTGTTCAGTATAAGTCACTGCGCTCTCACTTTCGAATTGTTAAAAAGTGACCATATATATCTATGCAACTATGAAACCAGAATAGGAAATTCATGAACACCATCTTCAAACAAATACCACCAGGTCTGTAACTGCTAGATTCTGTAGGACTAGAAACTGTATACAATGTTTAGAAAAAATGCATTGAGGCTTGCTTCAGAGCCTCGCATCCAAAATCCCACGGAGGCTATAGGCTTATAGGTAGTGCAAGAGCCTTCAGTTTTTTCAAATGTTGTTAATTCTTTTATCCATTCACATGTCTTGTCTTATATTTTAATTTCCAAGTTTGTTTTTCTTTCGTTTATTTATAATAACAATATTGTATTCCAAGTCTATTTTTTTTCTTTATGTTTTTTTATTTTTATTTTTACAGAGATATTGTTTTCTTCATTTAAGTTATGGGGTTACAATTGGGTCTGAGTAATGTTGGGCTACTTTAAAATGAATAGTTATAGGAACTAAGCTAGTTTTGACATAATAACAAAATATAGTATGAACTCAATGTTGGTTACTAGCAAAGTGATTTACTTGTGAGTGGTAGGTTCGGCAGATCCTATGCTCAGAAACATATAAAGTATGTTGCCACATGTTTCCCCCTGTCGATGTTATTTCAAGATGCCACGACGGACGCTTTATACCCGTGACAGATACCGGCCAACACGGTATCAATGTCACTTAGTTTAAACCTGAGGCTTTTCATTGAGTTGAAGCATATATGTTTGACAAGTGTGGAATACAGCGCCTATCATACACACAAAGTTCTTCAGTCTAAGTCACTGCGCTTTCACTTTCAAATTATTAAAAAGCTATATATATACATATATATTATTATAAAACCGGAATACTAAATTCATGGACACCATCTTCAAACAAATACCACCAGATCCATAATTGCTAGAAACTGTATACATTGTTTAGAAAAACGAAATGTCGAGTTATGATTACCGAAATTCTTTAAATGAAGCTTCATCTCAACATCCTTTGGCGCAAATACCGTAAACTGGTCTTCAATTGGTAATAATTGCAAGTCAAAAAACGAAGCCATTACTAAGCAATCATTAGAAAACTCCTTTACAGATTCGACAACAAAACTAGGCTTTACTTTTGGGAACAAAAACTCAGAAATATCAAAGAAGGATCAAATATTTGTTTGAAGATGGTGTCAATGAATTTACTATTTCAGTTTTATAATCATATATATGTATATATATAGCTTTTTAATAATTTGAAAGTGAAAGCGTAGTGACTTAGACTGAAGAACTTTGTGTGTATGATAGGCGTTGTATTCCACACTTGTCAAACATATATGCTTCAACTCAGTGAAAAGCCTCAGGCTTAAACTAAGTGACATTGATACCGTGTTGGCCAGTATCTGTCACGGGTATAAAGCGTCGATGTAGCATCTTGAAATCACATCGATAGGGGGAAACATGTGGCAACATACTTTATATGTTTCTGAGCATAGGATCTGCCGAACCTACCACTCACAAGTAAATCACTTTGCTAGTAACCAACATTGAGTTCATACTATGTTTTGTTATTGTGTCAAGACTAGCTTAGTTCCTATAACTATTCATTTTAAAGTAGCCCGACATTACTCAGACCCAATTGTAACCCCATAACTTAAATGAAGAAAATAATATCTCTGTAAAAATCCAAAAAAAACATAAAGAAAAAAAATAGACTTGGAATACAATATTGTTATTATAAATAAACGAAAGAAAAACAAACTTGGAAATTAAAATATAAGATGAGACATGTGAATGGATAAAAGAATTAACAACATTTGAAAAAACTTAAGGCTCTTGCACTACCTATAAGCCTATAGCCTCCGTGGGATTTTGGATGCGAGGCTCTGAAGCAAAGCCTAAATGCGTTTTTCTAAACATTGTATACAATTTCTAGTCCTACAGAATCTAGCAGTTACAAATCTGGTGGTATTTGTTCGAAGATGGTGTCCATGAATTTCCTATTCTAGTTTCATAATTGCATATGATATATATGGCCACTTTTTAACAATTCGAAAGTGGGAGCATAGTGACTTAGACTGAACAACTCTGTGTGTACAATAGGCATTGTATTCCACACTTGTCAAACAGATATGCTTCAGCACAATGAAAAGCCATAGGCATCTTAAAATAACATCGACTGGGGGAAACATGTGGCAATAGACATTAAATGTTTTGAGCATAGGATCTGCTGAATCTACCACTCACAAGTAAATCACTTTGCTAATAACATAATATTGAGTTCATACTATGTTTTGTTATTGTGTCAAGACTAGCTTAAATCCTTATTTTAAATTACCTTGACCTTACTTAAACCCAATTGTAACTCATAACTTAAAAGAAGAAAACAATATCTCTCCTTTAAAGTTCATCTTCTCTCTTTTTACAAAAGCAAGAAATAAGAGATCTCTTCTTGCCTCTTTTAACAAAAACCACAATAATAATACTAACATATAGTGTTTGCATCTTCCATTCTCCAACACATTTTTCTTTTGAACAAAATCTACACTGTTCATATTACATAGTTGTTAGAACAATAGGCGGTCTACTAGAATGGAGAGCTCTCTTTCACAAGGTTGTAAAAGAGGAAACCTTGCTTCCCATTACTACTCTATACTCTAAAGGCTTAGGGAAATCGTAAAAATTGATGCATACCATAACTACAAACCTTATGAAAAAAAACACTATCCTTCACTAGAGAGCCTGAATTCTCACAGTGGATTTCAAATAAAAACCTTTCTTTCACATTGGAACTGTTATAAACATATTATCCCAAACTTGATAGGGCATTGATCACAATCCATGGTTGTGTGAAAACACAGATTGTGACCAATGTCCTTTCCAAGTTTACCTCAACTGTTAGCACTCAAGAGGCCATCAATTACTAACAAGGACATTGGTCACAATCTATGGTTGGGTGAAACACTAAAAGACTTCGCTTGTGAAGCAATTACCAACTTGCTTTTGGGGATTGAGAGGACGAGAACAAATCCCCGTTTACAACTCCACTCTAATGTCAAAGCTCGACAGTGCTACCAGCACGCAGATACTCAAACTTAGTAATTTAGGGATCCAGATTCCCAGTTGGCTTAATACCTACGTAACATCTTAATTCAACTTCCTCATCAAATTATATTATAACAAAATTAGCCCAAGGAAATCTTTTATATGTTTATTTTTCACTATCCACAAACATATACGAAAATATTAAACAATATCTAACTACGAGTGACAAACAACATTTGAGTCTTTAACAGGACAAAAACAAAGTTTACCTCTTCTTGAAATCTCTAAAGCATAAGGCGCTTCTGTTCGATATCAGACGCATAAGGATCAAGCTGACCAGATATAGGAGAAACCCATGTCTACCCTTTTTCTCTCTTTTGCAAAGTTATATGCAATATATCATCCTCTACCAATAACATCCAATTCACAATTACAAAAACAAATATATTATTAACACACATATCAAATAAACACTTCTTAGAAACAATACAAGCAAAAAAAGACGCATTTACCTATAGTCCAAAATGGTGAATTGATCTTAACATGACTAGTCAAATCATGTTGAATAAATAACAACCACCACAAAATATCAAAACAATGTATTACAAAATTTAAAAATGATACGATGTTATTTAGATACATACATTAAGATAAGGAGGGTTTCCTTTAATTCCAACTTCAACATGTTTCGATTGTATCTTGCACGTGAAAAGATTTCTAGGTACATTAAAAGGTAGATTAATGTACATGTTCACCTCGTCAAGTGTTTGGTCCCATTCGAAAACTTTCTGACCTACAAGAAAACATTTTTATGTGATTTTTGAAATATTAGACATAAAATAAGAATTGAAATTTAGGTCCAATAAAAAAACTTACCTTCATGAATAAAAGTGTGACGCTTTTCTGGAACTAATTTTTCCGCCATCTTCTGGTCCCGTAGTATAATAGTTGATGCCGGGCTTAAACTTATTATGGTCTGCATTGCGGGCTTTAATTTTAGACATTTCATTTTGGGCCCTTATTCCCTCTAGGCCCAATAACGTTCTCACTTGACCTATAGTTAATGGGCCCCACCTTCTAATGTAGTTGTCGAGTAATTAGTATGCTAATGGCTGTCATAACTTCTATCGTTTTCTTTAATTGGATTTTTGTAAGGCGGTGTTTGGCAACTAACAAAAAGCCAAAAGCTACCAAGCTCAGAAGTCCTTATATGATTTTTCATTTAATGCAAAATATAAGTATCTTTGTTAAAAATACAATTTCTAAAGCAAAAAGACGAAATTTAAAAGCCAATAAGTTAAAAGTTTGTTTGACATAAATAGTAAAAAAATGCTTCCTAATTAGAAAATATTACAATACCCACAAAAAAGTTACAACGGTAGTCTATAAAACATACTCATCCCCCTACAAATACCATCTCTCGCTATCCCCATATCTCCTTGTACTTCACTTGCACTTGTCGAACTTTGTCCCGCTTCATGACTACTACCCACACCTTGCACAACAACATCTTTTTTTTTTCAAATGTCTCAAAAAAATTGTCTTTAAGAGCATGCTTCCTTATAAAATTATGAAGAGCACATGAAGCAATCAGTATATTTCTTTGCTTGTGAAGATTATATGATGGCATTAATTCCAACACTTGAAACCGGCATTTCAACACCCCAAAACATCGCTCAATTATGTTACGGATTGACGCATGAGCATAATTGAATTGCTCATTTGCGGTTTTTGGTGATCTTCCATGTCCACTATACTCATTCAAATGGTATCTTTGTCCTCTGTACGGTGTTTGAAACCCAGGGGCATTAGCATATCCGGAGTCAACCACATAATATTTTCCTATTAAAAAGCAACTTAGTTAAAGTGAAAAATAAAATAAAAATGGTAATGAACTTAGCTTAGCTGCAATTACCATGTGGAGGCTGGGGAAAATTCAGTTGCGGATCTTCAATGGTTTCTTGTAGAATTCTTGAATCATTTACTGAACCTTCCCAGCTAGCAAGAACAAAAGTAAAACACATTTCAAAGTTGCATACACACATGACATTTTGAGTTGGTATGCCCTTCCTCCCTCGATATGGTATTTGTACTTTACCGGATGGCACAACTATTGGAATGTGTGTCCCATCAATTGCCCCAATACAATTCTAACAAACAAAACATACTAAGCTTTTAATATGATATCACTAATATAAAACCTACACCATCTATTATAATAAAACATAATGGCAAGACAAAGAGAGGTCGGGATCGTGTGGGGATCTAAGTTAGATGTGCATGGGGATTTGCATAGACACGTGTATGGCTTAGAACATTTTGAAACCTCAATGACATTTAAAATGTTACTTAATGAATCAAATGTTTTGTAATAAAAGATTGATTTGGTAATAAAAATACCAATTACTTCAGTTACCAAAAAATAGTTATCAATTACCTAAAAAAGTGGTTGTATTAATAGTTATATTAACTTTCTACATGTGAATTTCTACACCATTTAAGAAATTTGAAACATCATTTCTAATTTCTGTAAGGGGAATTAGTAAATCTTTTGACTTCTTAATTTCTTAGTAAATGGGTTTTAATTACTTCAAAGATCGGTTACCAAATACAACCAAATACAATAATACAATATGTATTAAATATCTTGAGCCATGTAAATGCAATTAACTCTCTCATTTAATCTCAAAATTGTGCGTGAAGATATTCTCAAGTTTCACGTGGACTTTGGGCTTGGTATAACTATGGAAAGAAATGAAAAAAATGTAAAACGTAACGCACGGAGATTGAAGATTGCAAACTTTTCATACAATTGAATTTTTGCATGATGTTATAAATATTTTTGCTTCAGCGGTGATGCTTAATCCCCAAACCTCGCCATCAGTTTCAGAAAACCAATCAAGTCTTGATCAACCTCTATGTATTCTATCAACTAAACATTAATTAACTCTCCTATATTATTAAGGCTATCCAACACATATAAAACACTACCTCCACACACACGCTCTCTCTCTCTCTCGCCATTAGTGTTTCTAATTTGTTCTTGATCTCTAATCATCTTTGGGAAGGTTTTTCAGGAGGTACGAATTTAGTGTTTTTTTTCCTAATTTTAGAGTAAATAGATTTGTTGGATTATTGTTTGATGTTAGAGCATTGACGTTGGTTTTTGGTTGAGCTATACGTTTTACTAACAGTTTTAATTTGTTCCAAATTTTTAACTTTGCCGATGAAGATTCAAGATTTTGGGTTTGAATGCGAAAACCAACAGTAATTTCACTCACAACTGAGTTGTGATGAGAGACCACCCTGCTGTTTCATCTGCTTTGTGTATGCATTTATTTTGTACTTTTGTTTTCAGTTGAGTTTGACAGTGGATATTGATGTCAAATTGTTTTCTTTATGTGTCATGCCTAAATTATTATAATTTAGCTTTGATTCGCTGATCATAATTTACTGTCGAACTCCAATACTCTATTGGTTGTTATTCTTTGTTGACGCCACTTCTTCCTGCTTATGTATTCTCACTTTACGCTTAAAAGTTAAAACGTTTGCCCACCCAAACAACTGTAGTCACTTTTTTTTTTTATGGCTGACTTTATTCTTAATCACCCAAATAACGCCCACCATAAATCATTAATAAACCATTGTTCTTTAATCACTAATAAAGCCTTTGATAAACCTCTTAGCATTATTATAATATTATTGGAAAAAATAAACTCCTACCATTATTTTCTACATAGGAATTAATGTATCGTTAAGAATAGAATCAGAAATGTCTGTAATACCAATAAACCGCTTTGTCTCCTCTACTAATCACCTCTCATGTCTCAATCAAATATCCGATTCTATGAAGGTTTTTCTTGCATTTCCATTTCCATTTCATTTGTTCAATCCAAGTAGCGATTTACAATTAAGTTAGTCGGGCTCCCAAATTGCTCTCTCAAGGTTCGCAATTATTTAATTGTTCGTTAAATGTTTAATTCCAATTTTGGTGCTCTCTTTTGTTTGTTGATGTTGATTGTTTTGCTTTGCATAGGATGAATCAGGACTGCTTCTCTGGCATTTAATTGATTTAGCTCTATCTGTCAAGGTTAATAAGTTTCAATGAATTTAACTCCATTACTAGCTCAGAGAAAGGACATGTAGCCAGATTTCTATTGATAGTAAGATACCAACATTACATCTTATGGTATGGTAGTAAAATACCAACATTACATCTCATGTTATGGTTCTTAATTTGTCCATTTTTTTCCCCATGACATTGTAGTACGTTTCATTTTTGTAAGGATATCCAAGGATGGGGATTTAGTGCAAGGAAGGTGACCATAAAAGTTGAACCACAAATGGTGGTTGGGATTTCACAGGGATTTGTGTTCGATCGGAGTAGATGTACGCTTTGAATCGTTTTGAAACATTTTTTTAGTATACTTTTAAAGCACGTTAATGTGTATAAATGCCAATTAAAAATGGAATAAAGGCCCACAAAATAATTCATAACTATTAAGTTTAATTTGTGAAATGCTAGTTTTTTTTTTCGATAATATATATAATTTGTGAAATGTAACGGTTGTGATAAAGGGTCAAAAACACAAAGTAGCATATGGAAAGATTATTAAAGGTTTTGTGGGCTTGGGCCTCTACAACAACGTTTCAGGCCGTTAAAAAAAAATTATTTCTTACAACCAATATTTACTTTCAATCTTTATGTTTTTTTAGATGAAAGATATATAACACTCCTTTTAGCATTTTAAAGTTACTTGCAGGCATATTGAAATTAAGATACCCACTTGCTCCAAAGCAGCGTAGCAGCATATTCCAAAGGGTAACATAGGTTACCTTGGTATTGAAAGAAATATAAAAGCGCTTGGTGGAAGCCAAGTGAGCACTTAGGGTTTTGTATTGTAGCTTAATAGTTCACTTGCTTATTAGTTTCTTTGGTTTTGTAGCAATGTAGGCAGTTTTGCTCTTGCATTTATTGCGGATTGTGGCTAATAAGGCTATTGTAGCTTTATATTTGTTGATTTGGGATAAACATTTTAGTCCCTTAGCTATGTTAGCTGATTTACTTGATAAGGTTGAGGAACGACCATATGCCCAAGGTGAATTAGATATATATAAATTCAAGTATTACTATCCTAATAAAAATGTGTTATATCTTATTTCTTGAGCTATTTATTGCATAACTCAATGGAGAAGAGTGTGCCAATTACCGTAACGCCCCTTGTTTTAGCTCGATTAAGCAACAAGAACATTATATCAATGCCATTTTCAACATCCCCTTCTCGCTCTCTTTAGATTTTTTATAGGATGTGGGATTTTCCCATTTACATGAATTTGTGATATTTGCTTTCTCTTTGCAAAGAGATGAAATATCCATTTGTTGTCATTTGCATTGGTGTTTGGGTGTTTTGTATTTTTTTTTTGTTCAACATGGTATATCCTGTATTAAAACTAAGTTCCACTACTGTATGCAATAATAGTTGATTGTTTTTTACTTCTTGAATCATCTTCTAGGATGTTCTTCCCATGTTTCTGTTAATGGTGGTTAATAAAGTTAAGTATACCCGTTCTAGTGAGATGTATGTTATGCATAATGAAAGCTCCATTTGGATGTCAGTATGCATGTCCATGGTTGTGTTAATCTGTCAATTAGTTGGATGATCAGAGAGGAATCTGAGAAGATTTAGACACCAAGCAATTCCATCAATCTTTAAAGTGTAGATCGATTGATGAGTGAGATGATGATAGCGTTGTGGAGCAGGTTGTAAAATGTGTGTTGGACTATTAACCACAATAACTCCACTGGCTAACCTTCATGGCATAATGGTTTTTGTTGCTAGGAGAGGATTATAAAGTGTATTCGGAGCCATGGCCTGCTGAGATAACAGCAGTAGATTAGTAAATACTAGGGTTAGTTAGACTTACCCCCCCCCCCCCCCCATTAATAGTTGCAATTAGTGTTACCCCCCATTTTCAAAAATATTAGTGATACCTTCGAAATTGCAAGATCCAACGGCTACTGAGATGATTTTTTTTTTTTCAGATGAAGAAATCGACCGTTAGATCTTACAAATGGGGGTATCACTAATATTTTTGAAAATGGGGATAACACTAATTGGCAACTAGTAATGGGGGAGTAAGTCTATCTAACCCTAAATACTAATGGATCTTAGACAAGACTAGGAATAGCCAAAAAGGTAGTGTAGTTCTAGGTTTGTTCTGATAACATAAAGGCTTAGACCTATTATGTAAAGGACCGACAATATATCATTTGATGTGGTGCAACATAATAGTGACGTGCTACGAATACAAAAGAGCCATTAAGTCCAGCAACGAAAGGAGAATTGGTCCAAGCTATTGACTTTTAGCATTAGTGTATCCACTTTTAGCATTTAGGGAAGATAGTGTAGGTGGAGTTACAAGATTATAGTTAAACTTTGCGGTATTTGATTTGCAACAAGTAAAGTATGATCCGAGTTAAACCATCATCCCTTGCTACTGTGGATGGTATGTATAGCGTATGTTTTTAGTATTATTCAGTCTAATGATTGCTTCGGTACTTCGATTTATTTAGTATTTATCTTTTGTACGCTCTCTTAGTTATCACAAAACAGAAGAGGTTAAACAAAGAAACATATGAAGATGTTAGAGTAGAATTGACCATACATTAATCAGGTGTTATCCTTGGCCTAGCATGGTAACATTATAATCAATGTGATTCTTAGGTCTTTTTTTGCACGAATTTTATACCGCCATTTATATGCATTGTTGTAATGAGCATTGACCCTGGACTACAGGATCATGTTTTTGGAAACAGAGTAATATTGTTTAGAGAATGGTAGGGAATAAAACTATGTAAGGAATTGAATAGGTGAAAATTTGTGGCTACTTTCTGGGAACTATGAATCAACAGATATCAATGCCCTATTTGGCTTTAGAAATCACAATTAACGTATGGTTTATTTGAATATCTACATTGGTGAGATTTGTTCTTAGCTGACAGCAGTGTGAAGGGATTTGATTTGGGCTTAACATCGATAAGTGAAAAGAATATATGTATGCAAGTCAGGCATTGGTCAGTTAAGAATCATGCTAATTTTATTGACACATTTCTTCCCATGCCTGCATTCACCTTGATGATTTGCAAATGATTATTGTTCTTGATTTTGTTACCATTTTATTTTGGGTTCGCAAATTAGACGCTATTGAAAATTGACGTGTTGAAGGAACATGGCCAAATGCCTGGTCTAGACTCCAGATGTGGTTACATTTAGGGTAATTGTTGTTCCGTTGGTTACTACTATGCTGATTTGAACGGTGAGTTGGAGTTTGAGTGCTGCTCAGTAGTAATGGCCAAGTTCAGAATATGCTTCACTGCTGAAATTTTAAGCTCGAACATGTAAGTTTGAAAACGGAATGAAAGTCCTTGATCACTAATAAGGACAACTACTAGCGCAAATAGTTTGAATGTATGTAACAAGGTCTGAGTTGGTATTATTTTTGCTTCATTGCTTGAACTGAGGTTGGGTGGTATTTCGGTGGTAGTGTTAATGCTACTTAATTATCTCATCCAGTGCAGTATGTGCAAGAAGCTACTATGGTCAAAGAGAAAGAATCACTATTCACAATGGCCAAAGTAAAGGAAGGTTTAAGTCCCAAGTTATTAATAAAACTGCAGTACTAATGGAACTAGGAGTTGAACCGTTTCTTTGGTTTTGTGCTGTTGTGTGTTCTTAAATTCCTACTTTTAAGTGAGTATTCTATCATCATATATTTTTGGTTTGCTAATGTCTGTTTTCCTTAACATACTTCAGTGAAATAATGTGAAAATATAATGGCATTTAGCACTTACTGAAACTTATGTCAAATTGGAATTGAAAGCCTACTCTTTTGTTTTACATAATTTAACCAATAAGCTTGAAATTGATCCTGTATGTAGCACAAGTGGTTAACGTGGGTTTTCTTTATTGATGTACTTTCAGAGTGATAAAGTTGTATCAAAGGTCAGTTTGCAACAACAACATTTGAGGTAGATGAACTGGGGATGAAAAGAGATGCTTTCTCATTCTTGCTTAAATTTGCATTGTTGCGTTGGTTTCAGGTATTCTGTGTAGTTACTCTTCGTTTATGATGATTATTTTCTTACTTCATTTAAATGTTCTTATTATGTATGATAATGTCAAGTGTTGTGTCTTATTGTATAGATAAATGATAGACCTGATTCTGTGATGGTCATGCTACAAGCAACAACCTCATGTAAAATAGTGGGTGGTATAGGAAATAGACTTTTCTCCGTAGCTAACAAGATTCATTGTTCTTCAGTTGTGAAAGAAAGATGTAGTTTGTCTTACAAATAACTGCCTATTGGTTGAAACTTAAGAGGAAAAGTCTAACTTTGGACAGTTGAGTCTTCCTAATCTTAACTCATAACTCAATGCTAATTCTTTGAATTTTCACAAATGGGTTTTTTAAACTCATAACTGAAGACTTGATCTATTGTTGTGTACTTGATGTATAGTTGCTATGATCTTGGTTATAAATTGCTTGGTCACATTTTGCTTCATCATTAAACCTCAAACTATAGCTAGCATGGAATACCTTTCCCTGTTTGATTACTACTGGCTAACCTAACTGATTTATGAATGTTACAATTGGTCTTTCAAATGATTATTCGTTATAAAAGAAGTATCTGAAGAAACATTATGGGAAATACATTCAATCTGATGAAGGTGGATACTATATACGAGGGGTGCAATGTGTAATGCATTTTTTCTGGCATGGAGCTTTTAGTCAAGTTTTGTTTTCTTTTGAGATTCGTATCGCTATATAAGACCGTTGCTATCTTCTCTTTACATTGAATGAACCTTATATTGCAAGGTTTTCTTGATTGCAATTTTTACGCTTCATTGTATAATTTTCTTTGTGCTTTCAATCTGATTTTTTCTTTAGTTTCTTACTTTGTCCTCTTGTGCATAACATGATGAAAAATTACTTTGACCACGTATGATATGTCTTGGCATTTTTTTGAGAACTTTTCATGTCAATAGCTTGATGCTGAAGTTGGTCCCTGAAAAGAAAAGTCGATTGATTTCTCAAAGATGAATACGGTAATAGCCTAACAGTTGAATACAAAAAAATGTGATCCTTTTCTTTGCAAATGAGAATGAGAGTGCTAGATGAGGTGGTGTTAATTATGGCACACAAGCATCATCCAAGTGGACTTTGTTTTGGCGAAAGATTGCAAAAGTTTTGAGGACTAATGTAATATCAAAGTTATTTTCTATACATTTTCCAAAATTGGAAGATTTTATGTTCCTTAGTGAATGAGAAGGTACAATAATGAAACAAATGGGCCATTGATAGTCTAACATTTGTATTAAAAGCTTTAAATTCATATAACATATGAAGGTCATCTTGGTATTGGATACTGCAAGTTTTTGCAGTTTGCAATTGATTTTAGTTACATTTAAATTATTACAACTGTTTTGCTATTGAAGTTATGCAACTATTAAGGTATACTGAGATTATATATTTGAAATCCATCATTTAAATAGGTAGCCCCAATAAGGACATCCGTGCCGAAGGCATGGGTAATACCTAGTATAAAACAAATAAAATGACCAAAGCCTCTAACATGTGAAAATTGTTACCTTGAACCACGGATAGTACTTATCGTCTTTGTTCGGGGCATATAACTTCTTTTGAAAACTTACAAACAGCCTTTGACACTGTTTTGAAGTGTCGAGATACAGTCTCTCCAGAATGTTGGAACCGATCGGCAACAGTTCTATTGGATTGGTTATGACCAATAGTGTCCAAGAATATACACATTTGTTCTTCCACAATAACATACCGTGTGTCCCTAAGTAACCCCCTGACTCTTAAAATATCACACATGTCATATAAGACGTTTGCTTTCATCCGAAACATATCTATGGACCTATTTTCATTTCCTTCAAGACAATTGATCACATACAGTTTTCCTGACAATGATCATTGTGATATGGTTGCTAGCTTATTGATATAGTTAGTATACTGAATAATGGCCTTTGTTGCAATCAATTCGGCAACTTCCCATTCTTTGTCACTTGTATCGGTCGAGGTAGAACTTGTTGAACTCATATATTTATCCTGTTGAATTTGAAAAAAGAAATATAATGTTACTTTCTCTATTTGTTTGGGGTAAGTAAATACAAGTAAGTACAAGCATTCTCTACTTTATCTTCTTGTTGATACTGCATATAAATTGATGATGCACCAATTTTAGCATAGCAGAAAAACTTATGATGGAAAGTAACAAAGATAATACACATGACCAAAGAAAACACTCAACTGCAATCACATGATAACATTAACCAACTAGAAATGAATGAATTGAAAAAGGTAGAGCACTGGCTAGACCCTTAGAACAAAAAATTCTACATATGGATTCTAATATGGTCTGTTGGACACTTGGACATAGACATCATAGAAGCTCCTTCAAAGTGTGATTGCACCTACCCTAGTAAGGAGATGAAACTCCACAGATGCTTATTCAAATAGTCACATTCTCAAGGATGGTCAAGAGGGACTACAAAGAACCTGAGCATAGCCAGGCCAAGCCAGCCCATCCCACAAAGTAATGCCATATATACCAGGAAGTTGCACCAAAGAGCAACACAGGAACATGAGATGTTGTATCACGCACTAACTCGCACAGGAGATGGAAATTATGGTTTCATTTTTTTGCTTCCACAGACTGTCAGAGTTAGAATCTTTTCCAGCAAGTCCTACCATTCGGATTTGTAGTTTGAAAGGCACTCTTGTACTTCAAATCCATTTTCATGGAACAAGGAAATCAAAAGGACAATAATTACATGTATATGGGTCCTGAAAGGTACAATAACTAATGGTACATCAATCTCACTAAGACTAGACATTTGCCCTCCACGGTGTAGGGTTTTTAGTACCTTGGCTAAATTCTTAACTAATATGGAACCATCACCTCTTACAAGCTATAAGAGCCTTCCCAAGATACTCTCTTTGGGCTATACTCATGACATATCAAGCTCAGCTAAATTGGAAAACAGGTCCTTTTTCTATTTACTGATTATGATATGGCTAATTTCATCAAGTACCTTCACCACTGACATGACAACCCGTTGGATTGGAAAGTACCTTACCAATTCATTATTCTTTCAAACACTCTATATACATAATAAATGATGATGGGTTATTTAGGCTTTAGTCCTACTTTTTATGGGGTATTTAGGCTTTTGTCCTAAAATTATCGATTATTAGGTTTTAGTCCTACTTCCATCTCCGATTTTCTCAAATGACCAGAATACCCTTATAGCATGTTTATCACGCGACTTGAAATTGAATAAAAGTCGGACCAAAACCTAATTTACCCAATTATAGGAGGGGTAAATCCTAAAAATGAGATTCGGACATGCACTAAACTCTAACATTTTCTTAACTTACATTAAAAAAAACAATGTATTTTGGAAAAAGTCATTGTATTACTTTTTTGTGCATTCTCTTTCTCTCTAAGTCTTAATTTTAAATTGTTCGAATACGCAACACAATGTTGCATTCATTGAGTCCTTTGAATTGGAGTGCTACATTCATGGGATTGAAATTCGTTCTGTCTTGGGAGACAATTGTTCATCAACCTTGAGCACCGAGAGGGAGCAAATTTGTCTTAAAAAGGACATAGTGATTATCACTAGGATCAAATTTAATCATTGGTAAATTAAGTTAGTTTGTTGAACTAAAGGTTTGTTCATGATATATTTGTTGTATCAATTTGATTTTGTTGTTTACTTAACAATAAATATACTTTTATAATAAGTTTCCTACGTAAATTACATCTGCCATTCGATCATTGATAGCGAGGCTATACAATAATGTCCATTTAGTTTTAATCATAAACATTTTAATAGAGGGGCTATACTTGTAAAACCAACTCTGTGTAGTAGATTCTGGGCTCACTAAAACCATTTATGGGCTTGGGCTTTTCTGAGCTGGAAGGTCTCTCTGTCTACATGGCACTCTTTTTAGAGAAGAACCTCAATTCGAGCGGTAAATTCTTCACTATATATTTGTATTAAACACGCGACTCGTCAATATTTATATTTGTATTTTTATCTTATGAATGTAGCACTCCAATTCAAAGGACTCAATGAACACAACATTGTGTTGCGTAGTCGAACAATTTAAAATTAAGACTTATAGAGAGAGAGAATGCACAAAAAAACAATGCAATGACTTTTCCAAAAATACATTTTTTTTTAATGTAAGTTAAGAAAATGTTAGAATTTAGTGTATGTATGAATCTCATTTTTAGGATTTACCCCTCCTGTAATTGGGTAAATTAGGTTTTGGTTCTACTTTTTTGCAATTTCAAGTCGCGTGATAAACATGCTCTAAGGGTATTCTGGTCATTTGAGAAACTCAGAGATGGAAGTAGGACTAAAACCTAATAATCGATAATTTTAGGACAAAAGCCTAAATACCCCATAAAAAGTAGGACTAAAGCCTAAATAACCCTAAAATGATTAATCCTCAATAAGTCAACGACTGTCATATATCTTAATTCTAGTAGTTTAAATAAACAAATACATAAATGAAAATATATGATGGTAAGAAAAGTTAATTAGAAGAAAGAGGAAAAGGAAATACCAGGGCACCAACTAAGAGAGGTAGAAGGTTCTTTATCAGCCAAGAAAAGGATGAGATTCACTTTGTTATTCACTGCTTCTGATTTAAACTTCTCAAACACATAATTGAAGTTTGAGATTGTTGCGTCTACACATGATTGAAGTTTGAGATTATGCAGATAAACTCAAGGCATTCAAACAGACTACAGGTGCCACACCAATTTTACAGTTCTCAACTCAGGCATTATTTATACCACACACAAGTCATCACAATATCAAGTAGCAATAAAACATCCTAAAACCAGTAGAACAAAAATATAATAAAACTTCCTACATACAAAATCATAGCAATTCCATTCCATACTTAAGTCATCTCCATTAAAATTTTATAACCTATGAAATGTAAACAACAGAACATGAATTCAATAATATAACCCCACTCACTATCACATTGAACATAAAAAAAAGGGGTTAAATCCAGAACCCTAACAAAAGAACATAACCTATAACTTAAGATTAAAAACCAAGTGCGGATGTTCTTAATCTTTCGGTAGCACTTCTAAATCTTCTACAAATCTCCTTCTTCAATGCTTAACAACACATCTCTTCTACGTGCATCTGACATGTGTAGAAAAGCTTCTTTCCATCCTTTGTCCTGAAATAGGGATATGGCTTTAACATAAGTCTGCCTTCCAATTTCGATACCCATAGCTTCAATGATGTCAACACATTCCATTATACTGAATTTGCCCCTCTTTTCGACTCTAGCTTGTGATGCTTCAGCTAGCATCTTGACAGCTTCCGTAAGCTCGGGTCCTTTAGGATCACTTCTTTCTCGCTTGCGAGAATGGCTTTGACTTTTGGTTTGAGTGCTTTGAGTGCCATAGTCATTATTTTCACGATTATTGCCACCCTCCAAAATTTGAACTTGAGGAGGCATAAGGGATTCAATAGTTGCTTCTTTCTCACCATTCTCTTCATTTGTTGAGTCGAAGTTATGGCTCATAGATGCTTTGTTAGATCCAGTCGCTATTGTGTCTCCAAAGATTATTTGCAAGTCTTTGTACTCGGGGCAACCTTAAACTAGCTCTCAACCTCTTTAAATGCTTGGCCTTTTTGTGAGTCTATTTTTTGTAATAAAACAATTAACATAGATTCAAAAAACATAGTTAAAAGGAAAGGAATACTAATAAATGATAACCATTTATCACCTTTATATAATCATCCCACCATGAATCACTCGCAATAAAAGTACCCAATACTTGATTAAACCTGTCCCACTAGTCTTTTCAACAAGTGCTTTGAATTCTCAAAACCTTTCTTTCATGTTTTGGTGCTTGTTCTTGTATGCTTTTGGTAAATATTTAAGTCCAAATCTCAAATAATACTTCTTTCTCAAGTCGAGCCATTCATTATTCATGAACTTACCATTAACTCTTTTAACACCGGGTGTAATCACATTTTCCTTCAACAACTTAATAAGGTAGCACTCTTGCTTTAAGTTCCATTCAGCTTCAACTTCTTTAGCTACCTCAAAAGGCTTGAACCCATCTAAATAAATCGAAAACAAATTACTACAGTAAACAAATTACTTTTATTTCCATTAAAACCCTACATTTTCACAAACACAGTTTCAACAGTATCGAAAAACACATAAAAAAACATTTTCACAAATACTCATTGTTCTCCATATTCAAAAGCAATCAATGAACTTAAATAATACTCTTAACAAGTTAAAACTAAACTACCACGGATCTACAACAATTAATGAATCAAATCAAATGAAAAATACCTTAATAAACAAGTTCGATCAAAACCTCATGAATATAATATCATACAATCAATAAGTATTTTCCAGTCAATTTTCAATCAAATCATGCATACATGCTAGTAATCTGAGCAAAAATTAACTGACGATCTTCGAGTTTAACAACTAAAACCAAATTCTTAAATTGGCATGTGAAATACAAATTAAAAAAGGAAACAATACATTAAAATATAAATTAGACAGACAAGCACATGCAATTGAGCCATAGCATTAAGTGACACGTAAAGCATCTTTGTTCCAAAATTTCTACATATAAACAAACTACATAAACCAAACAAGTTAACACATACATAGCACTGTCTCAATGTGTTAAACAGGTATATACATTCACTACTACTCAAAGCTATATAAAATTTTCAAACGCAACATCTAATCCAAGTATATGACATTTAGTTTATTAATCTCAATAACAACAATCAACACATATTCCACTTGATAATTATAGCAACCTCAATTAAAAAGATAGTGGTGTTCAAACCTTTTGTTAAATTGATTTCCACGAAAGAAAGAAGAGAGAAGATGAAGGCAAAGAAGCATCTTTTTTTTTTTCTCTGATGAAGAATAAGAGGACTCTCAAAACCCTATTTCGTTCCTATTTATATAGAATGAAAACCTATGGTTTTCAATTGCGATTGAAATCAATAATCACATTAACTAGGGTTTTCAATTTTGCGATTGAGAAAGGGTAAATCATTTTCACCTTGTTCTTCGATCAATGATTGAGTTGAGATTGTCCATGGATGGAGTTGAAATTTATCGAAGGGTGTAGAGGTATAGATTTTGGGTCTACGACCTGACGTTCTATTTGATAGGGAATGGCTGCACTCTTTCTTAGGATCAAGAGTTGCATATGTATCAAGTTTCTTGGGTAAACTTGAATCAAGCCTTACGTAGTTCATCTATCTCTACTTATAGATGTTTGAGTTGACCTTCCATATTTGCTCTAGGCCATTGTCAAGTGTATATCCATATTTTGTGCTATCTTGATGATTCGTCATTACTCCTGATGTTACAAAGTAAATGTCTCCTTGATTGGTGCATTGACTGAGCTCCAGGATCGTGGTGGATCATTTGCTTCCATATATGGCTGTAATTGATATTTGGGATGACCTGAATCTGGGTCGTTGTTACGTCCTGATGGCTTGGTACGATCTGGTGAAGTACGACCTAGTGTGTGGACATATATGTTGTAGTGATATGAATGTAGAATTTAGGGTACTTACACATCCCCTTTATTTTATTTATTCTTTGGACCGCTGTTGTGTGAAAAGAAAAGATAAAATAAAGCTTCAAACACGTGTCATACATCTTGTTCATTTGAATGGTTTTGGAAAATGTGCGGGAACTGTTGGACTTGATCCATGGGCCCAAATTGCGGCAGTTTGTGGGCGAGGTTATGATTGCTTTTTGTGGGAAGGCAAAATGTTTTGTCAGTATTCAAGATTTGTGCAACTGAAGGGTTTTCGCGTGGGAAGGCTTCTCATTTCTCAATCTATCAACATAAGTGAAGAAAGAAAAAACAGAGAGAAAAAAATAGAAAACTAAAAACTTCTCGTCTTTTCGTCTTCAGGTGCGTTCCTTCAATATAAAAAATTTGATCTTTTGTTTCTTTTTGCTTTCGTAATATCTATGACCAGTGATAGTTTGAGTGGGGTAGTTAAGTTGGATCAGTGGAGAGAGAGAAAAGTAAGTGATGAAAGTGGTGGTGTTAGGGCTTGTAGTGGTGGTGAGGTTTCATCTTCTTCCTCATTGGAGACGATGGCTGAGGAGGCGGGGTCTAGGTCGGTAGGTTGTACGGCTACTTTGAGGGAGGAGTTTGGTTGGGTTGACTCTGACCTGACTGTATGCAATCTGAGTGGAGAGAGGAATATGTTTAACAAGGATTACGTTCCTTGAGATGGGGGTGTTGTGGTTTGTTATGGCCAGCTGAAGGCTGGGATGGGTTACCGTTCTCACGGCTTACTGTGGAAGTTTTGAATTTTTGTGGAAAGGCCCCTTGCCAGTTCATGGGCAATAGTTGGAGGGTTCTTCACGTGTTGGACTTGTTAAATGAGAGGGGCTATAACATATGTTTATCAGATGTGCTAGAACATTTATCTATGAATAGGTCGTCTGCAATGAACTTTAGTTTGGAACTGGTGAAGGGGAAATCTGCTGTGATTATGGGGATGAGTAAGGAGGATTGGGGGCGTAAGCCGTTATTGGTTGTAGGTAATTATAGTCCTCCTGGTTGGGAGTTGGCGAATTGACTTATAAAATGGGATGGTAAGTCGTTATTTTATAGGTCATTGTGTATGTAAGGCAATTGATATTTTGAACATTCTAATCAGTTTATTTTGTTTCTGCAGAGGTTGTTATTAGGTGTAGTACAAGCACCAAAGCTATAGAAAAGTTTGCTTGTTTAAGTTGGGAGGAGAAACGAGCTGTCATGGGGGAGGTTGTGCATTACTTTAAGAAGCGTGGAGGAGAGAAGATCAACCGAAAGAAGGTTGAGCAAAAGAAGAAGGCTCGCAAGCTTGTATTTGATATCTCTGATTCTAGCTCGGATACTGGGATGGAGAGGGAGAATAAAAAAAGAGCACATGTTTCTGGAGTGAGAACGGCTGGAGGAGCTGCTGATAGTCGTTCTACTTCTAGACGACCTGAGGGAGGTGAAGGTGACCGGGTTGGTTGTGGTGGTGGGAGTGTTGAGGGGAGTGGTGATGCTCCCCGCCGGTTTAAGTGAGGCCTCAGCTAAAGAGGCGTTCTAAGGTGGTGGAGCCTGAGGGGTCGAAGAGGACCCGAACTGAGTCCGAGGAATGACCTGCTATGGGGGAAGGTCGTACTTCATCAGGTTGGGCTCCTCTGAAGAAGATGAACCTGAAAGAGCTGGCGGTGGACGTAGGGGTGGCTGATGCCTGGGGTAAGAAGAAGGCTAGTGAGGTTGAGCCTGCAGTCCAAAAGTGTAAGGGGTCGGGGAGTGCGGCTTCACTAGTTGCTGGAGGGCTGCTGGAGAACATTGCCCTGGATGGAGATAGGCACCAGTTGGAGTCGGGGAAAGATCTGGAGGTGAATCTGAAGGATATGGATCGATCCATCTACTTTGTAAATGTTTTTCCGATATGACTTTTGTTTTGTGCTTTGTGATAAAACATAAAAAGATAAAGTTTACCTACGAAATGAACGATGAAACTCAAAACGTAAGTAAACTAAACCTTGTTTATGTGCCTATATTTATCAAAGATTTCTACTCTCAATCCTATGAGATATAGTGGAGTAGATGATTCGTTCCACTCCTAGTCTTTCCGCATGCTGTGTTCTCTACGTATAAGTAATCTTAACTAAAGTCTAATGAGAGATTTATTTAAATGGAAACTAGACTACGATGCAACTACCCACAAGATGCAACTAGTCGACTATTAGAACAACTATGGGAATGCTACGCCGATTCTATGATAAGGAGTTAGAGGGGATTGATTCCACCTTAACTTCGACTTAATCCTACTAACGATTTAATCATCGTAATCCGAATTGAGCTGCGCTTGAGAACAATCCAGTTACTCCTAATCCCTAATTACACATGGCATTTCTACCAATTCATAACTAGCATGTGAACGATTACACCCATTCTCATGGTGAACTAATCATTTCTAGAGTGGAAAGGAAATTACGACGACTCTACGATAATCGGGATCAAGCTTTCATCAAGGCTTCTCAACCCCCTCAAATGGAGGTTTAGCCGAGAATCATCACGCTATCATTCCCAATGGAATTCAAACAAGACATGATAGAAAGATTGAAACTTTGCTTGTTTAAACTCAATTCAAAACTACTCATGCAATAATTGAATTTAACTAATAATGACAAACAATTGAATCTAAGAATTGAACTAAATAAGTAAATAGAAAATGAACTAGATTACCAAGAACACTATTTTATTAATCTAATGAATAATAAAACAATTATTCAAATACTAAATTAATAATCTACTTGTTCTAAAGTAATTAAATATGAAACTAGATCTAAAACAAGATATGGAAAACTAACTAATTAACTAATTGAAATTCTCAAACTAACTAATGGAGGCTAACTAATCTAGGTCTAACTATCTACCATTCACAAAGAGTCAAGCTCTTGTTTTTTATACTTTCAGATCCAAAAATCGTGCATGGGCTTGGAGCCATGTTTTGGGCCAGAGAATCAGGCCCAAAACCCAATTCTTTCAGTCCAAAAAGGCCTCTTCAGCTGCAGTTGGCTTCAACAGACTTTTCGTCCACTTTTGCTCCTCTGATTGGGTCAAGGCTTAGACCATTGGAAAGCTCTTTCCGAGTCGGTCGTTTTGACATAAGGTAGGCTCAATTCGAGGTCTGAGTCAAAGATCGCGGCGGCCGGAAGTTCTAGCGACTTTGAGTGTTGTTTACGCCTTGGCGTCCACTTTTCGACTTTTTGGCCCGGGCTTTAGAAAGGCTTTGTCTTCTTGAATCTTGGCCTTTAATCACAAAACTCCTTAGCAACCGACCTTTGTTCCTTTATCTCGCTAAAGTGGCACATTTCTGCACATAATGGACTTTGAAGCCTGAAATGCATAAAAACACGTAGTCAGTATTAACTCTTAATTATTACTTACATAATTGGTCTAAAAGTATGATATTCTGGGGTTAAAACTACAGTTTTGGGCTCTTATCACTTTGTAAGTATCCTTCCGATCGACTTATTTTGTTGGTTTGTAAGGTTGTGGGCCATATATAGGAAGCCGAGGGAGATGGCAACTATCTTTGACACTGTACAAAGAAAGAGTTGGACGCATTTGCTAAGGAGGCCTGTGACAAAGCTACTGGCTGTGCAAGAGGTGGAACGAGCTGAAATGGGGAGGGGGATGAGGGCTCGGGTCGGGGAGTTGGCAAGGAAGGTGGCCTTGTTGCGCCGTCTCTTGATGTTTCAAAGGTGGAGGTGGCACATTGGGTTTGCGGAGTTCAAAAATGCATGAGCCGTTGTTGAGAAAGCTTAGGATCGAATATAATGACTGGTCGACTGGTAGAGGGTGATGATGTCTACGTTACGGTGGATGATTACATAGAGCTAGAGCGTAGAAAGTACAAAACCCTCAAGAGATCTGTCGAAAGGGCTACAACAAAGATAATTATGGAAATCATGGGCAGATGCTAGTTGACAATCTGATCTACCATCCGACCTAGGTCTTGCTCCAACTGCTCAGCCCATTGAAGAGGTTGCCACAGAGGTGCTGAATGCAAGTGGTGATCCGACTAGCAGCTCTGTTGGTGAAGAGGGCTGCCCACTGGACCCCTTGAATGTGGAGAATCTTTCTTGTGTCAACTGATCTTGTAATTAGTTTTGATGATGGATGAGGTGTTTGAACAATATTTTTCCCTTTATTGTTGATACTGATATTTCAATTTTTGATGGGGATGCTGAGGTCATTTTCCCAAGATAACCTGGGGGCCTCTAGCATCTAACCAAATTTGTAAGAAGTAAAAATATTTAAACTACTTACTTGTTTTGAATTAAGATTGTCTTGTGATTGCTTCCATTGCTTCTTGATTTGTTATTTGACGACCTAAGCTGCATAATAATAGATGTGTGTAGGTAGTCTGATGCTTTGCTAGGTCGTAGATGCATGTAGGTCGTCTGATGCTTTGTACTACCTGATGGATGCGTGTAGTTGGCCCCTAGGTTTCTTAGTGTACTTAGGTGAATGGTTCTTTTTGGTGGGAATTTCTTATAGAGTTTTGGCTGATAATTAGCCTTTGAGTGGTAATTATAGTTGAGTTAAACTTAAACCTTTCAAAGGCCTTAAGTTGACTTGTGTTCCTTTTGGGGGAACCTTGGGTTGTATTTGACTGATAATTAGCCTTTACGTGGCAATTATAGTTGAATCAAGCTTAACCCTGGCATTAGTGTTAAGTTGATTTGTGGTCCTTTTGGGGGACCGTGGATTGGATTTGATTGATAATTAACCACTGCGTGGTAATTATAGTTGAGTCGTGCTTAACCCAAGCGTTGGTGCTAGGTCGGTTGCTTTGATATCCCATATCGGGTAGCGATTGCAAAATGCGTGGTACTCATGTAATGCAAGGATAACATTTATACGCGAAATGTTGATGTAATTTTATTCATATTGATTGATACATCTGGAGACAAATTACTAGTAAAAACATTTGAGTAGAGCTGTGTTCCAAGGTCGGGGAAGCATATTACCGAGCTGAGTTGGGTCAAGGCACAGAGGAAGATCAGGGGATACTCGGAAATTCCCCTACATCTTGTGGCGCTGTTTGTGGGGACGAAAGTAGGTAAACATTCGTTCAAACGACTGATTTAGTTTAAAACTCTTAGCATTGTGATGGCAGGAGCAAAGAAAACAAAGGGTGCTGCTACCAACGCAGCGTCGATGTTAGAGAAAAAGCACGAGATGCGAAGGGGGAGAATGCGGTCACCATGACGAATAATAATCCCTCCAAGGAATCACCAAAGACCGACAGACCCGGTTGTTCCGGTGCAGGCCCTAGGAATAATGCTCAAGAGGAACGTCAAAATAGTGAGAATGTTGTTCTCACCAACCCAGAATCTGTTCAGGCGAGTCAGGCAGTACATACTCTGGAATAGCAAAGAAGCAACCTTGAGCAAGAGTTACAGTTGCTGAGGCATTTTTATCAATCTGACACAAGGAAGGAGCCACTCATCGTTCTCAATGATGACGGCCTTCCAGAGGGCGGTCGTGCTAGGAACCCCAGGCGTGGGGAACTAGTTCGACGTGAACTATCAGAGTCAGAATACAGTAACTCGGATGAGGAAGAGGATACAATATCAGACCCAGAGTCAACTGACCAGGGTCGTGATGTCGACCCCCGACACCGAAAAAGAACCCAGAACAAGAAACTTTCTACCAAAGAAAGTGCATGGGAAACTGAGAAGAATGACCTGATTCGTCAGATGCATCGGATGACAGGTAAGGGGAGAAAAATGCAAGACTCCCTTGTTCAATCCTCCATAATGGGGGCAGGTAGATCACCTTTCGCATCACGAGTAATGAGAAAGCCATATCCCCGCGGTTACAGACAACCGAAATTTAGTGTCTTCAGTGGCAAGTCAGATCCGGTGGATCTTGTATTCAGATATCATGCCCACTATGGGACAATATAAAAGGTATGACCACGTCATGTGTCAAGAATTTAAAGCTTCCCTATCTGGATCCACGCTCTAGTGGTACCACAAGTTACTTAGCGGCGGTCGAGGTCCTTAGAAGAAATGTTCAGGACCTTCATAGACAGGTACTTGTGCAACAAGTACAAACCAAAATGGATCGATGCACTGTTCAACATCAAGAAAAAGGACGGAGAAGCATCGAGGTCCTACATGCACCGGTTCATGAAAATTTCCATCCAGATAGAGTCTTGTGACGAACAGACTGCTATAATAGCTTTCACACAAGGGTTGAATCAAAACAACGCCTTATTTGGATCCCTATCTAGGAAACCACCCTGTGATTTGGAGGAACTCCTAGATAGGGTTGAAACTCATGCGGGATGGGAGGAGAATGTCTTGGACCGACATCAGGAAGCAAAGAAGACAAATCGGATGGCTCCTTTAGCCCCTCGAGAAGGGAACGGGAACTCTTCCCCTCAAAAACGAAAGAGAGACCGTCATCGTGGTCGCCAAAGGGATGAATCCCCACCAAAGGGACGAATGCCCAGAGGACAGTACCAAAATGTAGCCAGTAGTGCAAATGGAAAACCACAAAAGAAGCCACTTATAGAAGGAGCTGAAGAAGCTCTTCCTTCGATGGACAGAAACTTTGCCCCTTTAAACAAAATGCTAGATGAGGTTCTGGACTTTATTAAGAACCAGAGCTACCTCAAATGGCCAGCTCCGCTCAAGCCCGACTCCCTGGGTACCAGAGACCAGAGGTCCTACTGCAAGTTCCATAAGAGTAAGGGCCACAGTACCAGAGCCTGTAGGACATTGAAAAATGAACTACATGATCTTATTAAAATGGGGTATTTGAAATAATTTGTGGCACACGAATAGGTGAACGCTGTACAACCTGAGGAGATCAAAGACGTCGGTTCGGGACCCCAGTGCTGGGACCACTCAATGTCTGGCTCCAGATAAACATGATTTCAGGAAAGGCAAGCAAACGGAGTGGGCAGGTCACAGAAAAAGGGGCGCGATATCAAATGTGCATGGCCAAGCAAATGAGGATCATGAACAGCGAATTGACTATGGGTGCTCAAGTCAGCGTTACGAAAAGATCCACTCATTCTTTTCACTGAGGCTTACTGTCTCAGCATCCAAAGTCCACATGAGGATGCGCTGGTTCTTACACTTCCTTTTAGATATTATGATTTGCATCGCATATTGGTTGACCTAGGAAGTTCAGCAGATGTGTTATACTATGACGATTCAAAAACTGCATATCCACGATTTCGAGATGGTTGCCACCAACTCTAACCTGTATGGATTCAGGTGGGGATAAAGCTCTAACAGTTGGGGAGATCCAACTACTTGTAGCAACTGGTCTGGTAACTCTCATCATAAATTTTGTTATGGTAAAAGCTAACACGCCTTATCACATGATTTTGGGTAGGACCTGGCTGCACAGACTCCGTGCCATTCCTAGCACCTATCACCAATGTCTAAAATTCCCACATAATGGGAAAATTGAGACAATCGAAGAGGAGATCAGGTGGCTGCTAAGACATGCTACGCTATGGCAATAAAGCAGTCCCCACTCCCTTTTGAACCAATGGAGGTGGGGCAACCTGCCAAATAGTAATTACAGTTGGATCCCCTTCTCCCAGACATGGTCCCAAGAGAGAGGGAGGATCCCCCCTCACTTGAACCGTTAGAAGAAGTGGAAATTGTGGGGGGCAGCTCGCCAAAAGAAACTTTCATCGGCACCTTATTGAGTTTTGAAGAACGCCGGGGCTCGATACGGTTCGCCGAGAAACACAAAGACATGTTTGTTTGGTCATTCGAAGAAATGCTAGGAATTGATCCCTATGTGGCATGCCACCGTCTCAATGTCCACAGTGATGCAGTAGTACTCAAGCAGAAGCCGAGAAAAATAGGTGCTGACAGATCCAAAGTAGTAAAATCCGAAGTTGAAAGGCTAAAGGCAGCTAATTTTGTCAAGGAAATCAATTTCTCCACATAGATTTCTAATATAGTTCCAGTACATAAGAAGAATGGGTCATGGAGAATCTGTACCGACTTCATGGATCTGAACCGTACGTGTCCAAAAGACAGTTACCCTCTGCCACGGATTGACAAACTAGTAGATGCAACGGCTGGACATGAACTATTATCTTTCACAGATGGGTCGTTGGGCTACAACCAGATCCCATTGCATGAGGAAGACCACAAGCATGCTAGTTTCACCACCGAGGATGGCCTTTACTGTTATCAGGTCATGCCATTCGGAATGAAAAATGCCACATACCAACGTTTGGTAAACAAAATGAATCAGGTATCAGTTGAGGGAGAAGTTTTAGGTCTTTATCTCTGTTCATCCGACTATGGTATTAGTTCTATATCGATATCGGTGGGCCGAAAAGAAGGTTGAAAAACTTGTCTATTTCTTTAGCGAGCGCTCCTACTAGCGAGAAACAAGGTACCCTACTAAGCTTGAAAGAGTTGTTTTTAGCCCTTATTTTTTCGACAGAAAATTACGACCATACTTCCGGTCCACACTATCAGATTAATTATAGATTATCGATTCACGGTTAGTTCAACGGAAAGACCGAATAGGTCGGGAAGGTTAGCTAAATGGTCTATACAACTATCAGAGTATGATATAATCTACGTCCCATGAATCTTAGAGAAGGGCGGGCACTAGCGAGTTCTTGGGAGATTTCCCAATGACCTACATTGGAGTGCGACTTAACAACCCGGTTCATATGATAACAACCTACGAATCCTAAAACACTTCGGCCCGGATCCTTGGGAGTTGTGTTATAGATGGCTCCTGTTTGTGGATGGATCTTCAAATGACAGAGGTGCGCGCAGGTGTTAGAGCTGTGATGGTTACTCCTGACAACCTGTGATTGGAGAAATCCATCTGGTTAGGTTGGAATGCCTCCAATAATGAGGCGGAGTATGAGGCCACACTCGTTGGCCTCACCATGGCTCTCGACCTGGGCCTAACACAGCTCACGGTTTTTAGTGACTCACAACTAGTTGTGTTTCAAGTTGATGGCGGTTATAAGGCCAGGGATGAATGAATGGCCAAATACTTGGAACTAGTAAGGGATCTCCAGAGCAAGTTTGAGAATATTCAGTTTTATCAACTGCCTCGATCAGAAAATTGGCACGCAGATGCTTTGGTATATGTGGCCTCCATGTTGGGCAACAGCGAGTCTCGCTCAATCCCTATCGAGTTCCAAGAGAAACCAAGCATCCAAGCACTCACTATTACAACTGTTTGTGCTATTCCAGTCACCACTCCAAATTGGATGGATCCATACAAGTCTTACCTCAAAGATGGGACACTCCCTGATAATAAAAACACATCAAGGCGTCTGCTTGCAAAGATACCAAGATTCACCCTCATTGAAGATGATCTGTACAAGAAGTCCTTTCTGGGACCTCATCTCGGATGTCTCTCCCCGGACCTATTTGAGCAGGTTATGAGAGGTTCATGAAGGAATTTGTGGCAACCATCTTTGGGGCGAGAACACTAGCTCTCAAGATTCTAAAGCAAGGATACTTTTGGCATTATATGCAAAGGGATGCACAAGTCTTTTTCGCCAAATGTGAAAAGTATCAACAATATGCTCCACTTATCCATGCTCCAAAGAACATGAGTGCACCCATTGGCCACTTGGCCGTTTACCTGATAGGGAACCGACATTGTGGGACCCTTGCTACCCGCTCCTAACAATATCAGATTCTTAATGGTCACGATGGATTACTTCACCAAGTGGATAGAAACAATTCCCCTTGTCTTCATTCGAGAATATGACGTCAGAAAGTTCATTTGGAACAACATTGTCCGCGGGTTTGCGATACCCAAAGTTATCATATCGGGTAATAGGCGGCCAGTTCAATGGCCGGATTGGATTATTTGAACTCGTGGAAGAGTTTCACATTACCCACCGTTCTCAACTCCAAAGGTATCCACAAGGCAATGGCCAAGCTTAAGCCTCCAATAGGGTTATTTTGGATAACATGAAGCGCAAATTAGATGAAGCAAAAGGTTTGTGGGTCGAGGAACTACCTAATGTCCTATGGGCATGCGAACTGACGCCGGGGCGGTGAGTCCCTATTTTCTTTTTACTGAATCGAGGCCGTCATACCTAACGGTAGCTCCCACTCAGAAGTCAGACATTGTGCACACCCTGGATAATGAGGAATTATTATGTAGAGAAATGGATCTCCTGGATGAGAAGCGGGAAGGTGTCGCGACCGTGTTTGTTTGGACCAACCATCGGATTCTCAAAAAAGATCCTACGACAAGAGAGTCCGAACTCAAGCTTTAAACTCTGGCAATCTGGTTCTGCGTGAGATCCCAGAGCCAAACAGCAAGCTTGGGCCCAACTGGGAAGGACCATACATCATTGACAAGGTTGGTCGAACTGGTTTTTACTACCTACGCACTGTTGAAGGTGACGTTCTTGTCAAACCATGGAACGACAAACACGCCCGCAAGTACTATCAGTAAATTGTTATTTCATGCTTTGTTATGCATTGTTTATTCTCTCCAGTCATCAATCAAGTTTTTCACCTTGCAATCGAATTTATTCCTTGCACATTCTTTATTTGTTATCCACAATGAACTAAGCCTTTAGAGAATTATCTTCTCACTATCTGTTCAAGAATATTATATGCCAATTTGCTTTAGAACCAGTGATACTGAGTATGGGGGAGTTGAACTATATGACAATTCCTTTCTCATCCCCATGCAACTGGAACTGTACGCCAATTCCTTCAAACTGCGATTATCCTCAATAGGTTAAGCCTTTAGGGAATCTAACCACACTAACTGTTTAGTAAACTGTACGTCAGTTCGACTTGGAATAAGAGATAGTGTTCTTGAGAGCCTGAACTATATGCCAATTCCTAGAGCTCTCAAAACATCAGGGGTTGCTAGGAATATCTGGGTTGGATCCAGATCCTAGCACTCAATCATTTGCCTGGAACTATATCGGCATGATGGCGCTGAGGAAGACTCCCCCACTGTTGTTCTAGCGATACCTTATTTATTTTTTAAATAAATATGACCTGTCATTATTAAACACAATGTTGTGCTCATGGCACCAAGTTACTTTCGCAAAGACATATGTCTCGATTGCAATCGAACTTTCAGTTACAGTTAACTTGAAGGGCTTCCATGATATCCTGATCAGATTCTAGTCATGCCTCATTTTAATCTGTTTAGCCTACTAGGGTCACCTATTGTTGTTTCAAATGAACTTTGGGGGCATCAGGGGTAGAGTATGAATAGTAGTACATGTCATATAACATAAAATGCTTCTAATGTATGCATAAACTAGAAGAGCTGTAGAGCTCAGTAAGTAAATATTATGCATGCATAAACTAGAAGAGCTGCAGAGCTTAGTAAGTAAATAGTATGCATGCATAAACTAGAAGAGCTGCAGAGCTTAGTAAGTAAATAATATGTGAGCTACATAGCTTAATATTACAGACCCATAGAATAATTGTTTTCTAAATCATCAACTGAAGGGCTAAGTCTTTACTTAGCCTATTAACAGGGTAGAATCAAACCGGTTCACCATTAGTGCTTCTTCTTGCACCATCAGTCAAGAACTCGGGTTCACTCTTAAGAAACGGTGGTGGTTGGACTTGCTAGAATAGTTAAAGGTTGAGGCAGTAACACTCACCTAAAAGTTGGCACTAGCAAAAAGAAAAGTGAATGGGAGGCATGTAATCATCGTGTCTTCTTCCGGAAGATGAGGAGGCATCGGGCATAAGTTCATCTGGATAGCTGAGATATTGGTGTCGGATCGGGGAAATAAGATGAAAAGATTGGTCACTCTTTCGTGATCATCCAACCGAGAAACATACCAATTAACCTTCAATAGCCTCCTTAAACTTAATTTGTTTGGTTGCATTGAATGACTTTTCAAAACATCAAGCACTCTCAGAGCAAAGCGAATAACATTTTCAGTCGACCTCTTCTTCACTTCACGCACCACTTTGAATAAAACTTAGAGGTCTCCTCCAAAAGGTCACCACCTTCTTATCGTAAGCGTAGACGCTTATCTTTTAGAGCCCCTCTCGTGGCGACATGACTTCATTTGCATGGCAATAGCTTGGCCAAGGATTCTCATCTCGGTGTTCCTACGGTGAAGTTCCCCTTGGACTTGGTCATGTTTTTCTTGCAGGGTGGTGAAGTGGGAACGCAGTTCCAAGAACTTCACTTTCCAAGAGGCAGCATCAGCAGCTCTTTTTTTGGCTTTTTCTAGAGAGCTCCAGAGGTTGGAGATAGTGTCTCTCATATTCTTGAAGCCAGTATCATATTTCTTCTCTTTCGCTAAGAGCTGGTCAACCTGGATCTGTAGCTCCTCAATTCTTTTCTTAGCAGCCTCTTTTGCCCAGACCAGCTCACCAATAACCATGTCGTCAATGGCTGTACCGGCTGAGGCCGCAAAGATTGGTTTTTTCATGGCCAAAAAGTTATTCACTAACTAGAAAAAGATATAGAGTGTGTAAGTGACACAATGAGAGAAACAAATGAACATTGAATAGAGAGGAAAGTCTTACCTTGGTAAGGTGAACAGCAGATCGGTGAAAGGACAGGTCCAGACTCCCAGCCACGTTGGCTTCAGCTTTGTCAACAGGAAGTCGTGCAGCTTCCAAAACTCCAAGCGTGATATCAAAGATCATTAATAGAGTGTTTGTTAAGAAGGGAAGTTCATCAGTTTAGCCCCAATGCTTCATCTCCACGATCATCTCCCTTTCAGGGGAATATAGATATTGTGGCGAGAACGAAATGTCATCACTCACCCTCCTCCTATCACCAAATTGAGAAGGAGGGAGTGCGATAGTCTGGCCGAGTTGTCTCAAGCAATACCCTTCCCCTTTCGATTAGCAGGGAGGGAAGGATCAGCAGTTAAAGGTACATTTCACCAACTTGTTCAGAACTTGTGGAAGGATCTGGAACTGGTAAGGCTACAACTACTTTCTCAAAACTAGAATGGGGAACAGTCACAAGAACCTTGAAAAGTGTTTCTTCATTCACAGAGAGAGGGCGAAATTTTGTTTTCTTACCTGAAGGGGCAACATCAGAAGAAAGAACATGATCAATTCTCTTTAGCTTATGACGATTGGACGTACGTACTTCTCTTTTTAAAATTGCTAGTAGCTAGCAGTTCAGGGCCCCTCCCGCCAATGATCACACAATCATCACTGACAGCAAGCTCTTGAAATGAATCTGATGTCACAACAACACTCGAAGCTGCCACAGAACTCTTCTCCTTGCGGTTTCCTCTTCTCCTAGTATTCAAAGAGGATTCGTCCTGAACTGGAGGAGGAAAAAGTCCAGCATCGATCCACAAGATGGGGAAGTACGGTGCACCTAGAATTTAGAGTATTTATCCCAAAAGGGGAAAAGCCGGGGGCAAGTTGCAGCAGTTCTTTAGCAGACATGTTGAAATATTTAAAAAGATGGGTGGGATCAGGAACTATCACCCAAGGCATCCTTTGTTCCTTGGGGATCTTCTTGATGAAGTCCACCGTAGCAGTGTCAGTTGCAATTAGTTGGTTCCAGGGGGAAAAGTCATCTAAGGAAAAATAGCAAAGAAATTCGGTCGAAAGACTCTTATAGTGATTGCAAAATTCGTAAGAAAATAGACTTACTAGTTGGAGCATGAGTGTGTTTTCTAGGAACAGAATTCCCACGGGTTCACCATCAAAGATCGGGCGATCTAACGCCCCACCTAATCACCAAACACAAAGGTGGTGATCATCCCAACCCCTCGTCACTCTACTTCCCCTCTAAAAAGATAATTGGAGAGTTCTTGTCTCCGGGTCATGAGGTAGTAGTAAGATTGGTCTCGAATCGCCCGAACCTTGTAAAATATCCAAACACCCAACGATTCAAAACGAATCCATGCCTCTTTGCTAGTATAGCATAGTACATGACAGCTCAGAGAACGGGGGTGCCGCTTGACCAAAAGCAAGATTAAAGTGGATCGAGACACTCTTAACAAATGGGTGGAGGGGAATAGTCCGGCCCCGAAGTTGACCAATGGTGATGCGCCCACCTCTTTGTAGGCCAACTCATCGACAACCTCCCCCACTCCGGCCAATATCATCAAGGATGTGGAATTTCTCCCGGATCAGTTCTAGGAAGAAAAATCTCAAGTTTACAAGTGACCGTTAGGATTCATGATCGGAAAAGACAAGAAAGTTTCAAGTTTTGGTTAAACCCAAGCGGGGAGATCAAAAGGGTTCAATGTACAGGGAAAAAGTAGTTGAAGAGATAATATCTCTCACCAGATCCTTTATATACAGATAAGATGAACAGTTACGATTAGCCCAAGCATTGCGTCTTTTCGGGGTGAAACTGTCATCATTACCTTTTTTAAGAAACGGCATGTCCGTTTTAATTTGTCTTTTTAGAGCCTTAATTAGTTAATTACGTAAGCAGTTCCAGCAACTATTTAGGAAAAAGAGTCTCGCACCAAAAGCAGTGTCATTTCAAGCTCCCATGTGCTAGATAGCGAGAGGGGCATCTATAAAGGGGATTTCCCGTCGTTGGATAGATAACACGTGTATGGGAAATAACCTAGGACTATAGATGTCCGAATGAGACAAGGACCATCGGATCGGGTTCAAATAAGTGATCTTGTGTTTAGCATGAGTGTTTAGAAGGCATGTGCCGTGCACGCGTGATTGACCGCCTCTAAGCATATGATTCTCTAGTCGTTAGGAACCCTGATATGGGCGATGCACTTGCCCGAAGGAAACTGAAAGAGGCGATCTTTGATGATAAGGAAGGAATCAGTAATGACATATCTTCAGAGTTACCTTTTAAATATAATATTCCCATATACGATGGGACTTTATGATCAACAAGGAAAGATAGGATTAGCTATATTACTTTTTCACATGTCTTTAGAGAAGTGAATAAGGTAGCTGACTATCTTGCAGGTCTTGTACATAATCATGAGTTGTCTCTGTTCTATTTTGCTAGTCCCTTAGATTATGAATTACAAACCATTGTAAATGAGGATGCAAATGGAAAAATCTAAGTAAGGGAAACATTGAGTTTAATACAAGTGGGGGGTGCTTCTAACCCTAGCTTATTTGTTTAAAAAACAAGGAAACCCTCTAACAAGATATGGTCTAGATTCAGGACTTCCTTTAGATATTTTGCATAAGAAGAGAGTCCTACTAGGAAGGCAAAGAGTCCAAAGATGGAAGGGAACTCTCGCAAGCGTGATCTAAGAGAACTCACAAGCGGAGGTTCAGCCTAACCCTGGGATCCTCAAAGCTCTTCCTATATAAACAAGAGGAATTTGCTCTTAGGAACTATGCAAAATAGGGTTTGATTCTCCTAAATAAAGAAGGAGATAATGATAGTGCGTTCAACAGTTCAACCTGAACTCACAATCATCTCATCCTTCCTGCTCCAGTAAAACTTCTAGATCACAAGGCACGTAGAAGATCCGCGGATAATCGATAATTCCCTACACTAGTTTCCTAGGTCGCTTGGATAGAATACCCTTATAGCATGTTTATCCACGCGACTTGAAATTGAATAAAAATGGGACCAAAACCTAATTTTACCCACCATAGGAGGGGTAAATCCTAAAAATGAGATTAGGACATGCACTAAACTCTAACATTTCTTAACTTACATTAAAAAAAAAACAATGTATTTTGGAAAAAGTCATTGTATTACTTTTTGTGCATTCTCTTTCTCTCTAAGTCTTAATTTTAAATTGTTAGAATCAAATACACAATGTTGCATTCATTGAGAGTCCTTTGAATTGGAGTGCTACATTCATGGGATTGAAATTAGTTTCTGTCTTGGGAGACAATTGTTCATCAACCTTGAGCACCGGAGAGGGAGCAAATTTGTCTTAAAAAAGGACATAGTGATTATCACTAGGATCAAATTTAATCATTGGTAAATTAAGTTAGTTTGTTGAACTAAAGGTTTGTTCATGATATATTTGTTGTATCAATTTGATTTTGTTGTTTACTTAACAATAAATATACTTTTATAATAAGTTTCCTCGTAAATTACATCGCCATTCGATCATTGATAGCGAGGCTATACAATAATGTCCATTTAGTTTTAATCATAAACATTTTAATAGAGGGGCTATACTTGTAAAACCAACTCTGTGTAGTAGATTCTGGGCTCACTAAAACCATTTATGGGCTTGGGCTTTTTTCTGAAATGGAAGGTCTCTCTGTCTACATGGCACTCTTTTTAGAAGAACCTCAATTGGTAAATTCTTCACTATATATTTGTATTAAACACGCGACTCGTCAATATTTATATTTGTATTTTTATCTTATGAATGTAGCACTCCAATTCAAAGGACTCAATGAACACAACATTGTGTTGCGTAGTCGAACAATTTAAAATTAAGACTTATAGAGAGAGAGAATGCACAAAAAAACAATGCAATGACTTTTCCAAAAATACATTTTTTTTTAATGTAAGTTAAGAAAATGTTAGAATTTAGTGTATGTATGAATCTCATTTTTAGGATTTACCCCTCCTGTAATTGGGTAAATTAGGTTTTGGTTCTACTTTTTTGCAATTTCAAGTCGCGTGATAAACATGCTCTAAGGGTATTCTGGTCATTTGAGAAACTCAGAGATGGAAGTAGGACTAAAACCTAATAATCGATAATTTTAGGACAAAAGCCTAAATACCCCATAAAAAGTAGGACTAAAGCCTAAATAACCCTAAAATGATTAATCCTCAATAAGTCCAGCGACGTCATATATCTTAATTCTAGTAGTTTAAATAAACAAATACATAAATGAAAATATATGATGGTAAGAAAAGTTAATTAGAAGAAAGAGGAAAAGGAAATACGGGGCACCAACTAAGAGAGGTAGAAGGTTCTTTATCGGCCAAGAAAAGGATGAGATTCACTTTGTTATTCATCGCCTTCGATTTAAACTTCTCAAACACATAATTGAAGTTTGAGATTGTTTGCGTCTACACATGATTGAAGTTTGAGATTATGCAGATAAACTCAAGGCATTCAAACAGACTACAGGTGCCACACCAATTTTACAGTTCTCAACTCAGGCATTATTTATACCACACACAAGTCATCACAATATCAAGTAGCAATAAAACATCCTAAAACCAGTAGAACAAAAATATAATAAAACTTCCTACATACAAAATCATAGCAATTCCATTCCATACTTAAGTCATCTCCATTAAAATTTTATAACCTATGAAATGTAAACAACAGAACATGAATTCAATAATATAACCCCACTCACTATCACATTGAACATAAAAAAAAGGGGTTAAATCCAGAACCCTAACAAAAGAACATAACCTATAACTTAAGATTAAAAACCAAGTGCGGATGTTCTTAATCTTTCGGTAGCACTTCTAAATCTTCTACAAATCTCCTTCTTCAATGCTTAACAACACATCTCTTCTACGTGCATCTGACATGTGTAGAAAAGCTTCTTTCCATCCTTTGTCCTGAAATAGGGATATGGCTTTAACATAAGTCTGCCTTCCAATTTCGATACCCATAGCTTCAATGATGTCAACACATTCCATTATACTGAATTTGCCCCTCTTTTCGACTCTAGCTTGTGATGCTTCAGCTAGCATCTTGACAGCTTCCGTAAGCTCGGGTCCTTTAGGATCACTTCTTTCTCGCTTGCGAGAATGGCTTTGACTTTTGGTTTGAGTGCTTTGAGTGCCATAGTCATTATTTTCACGATTATTGCCACCCTCCAAAATTTGAACTTGAGGAGGCATAGGGGATTCAGTAGTTGCTTCTTTCTCACCATTCTCTTCATCTGTTGAGTCGAAGTTATGGCTCACAGATGCTTTGTTAGATCCAGTTGCTATTGTGTCTCCAAAGATTATTTGCAAGTCTTTGTACTCGGGGCAACCTTAAACTAGCTCTCAACCTCTTTAAATGCTTGGCCTTTTTGTGAGTCTATTTTTGTAATAAAACAATTAACATAGATTCAAAAACATAGTTAAAAGGAAAGGAATACTAATAAATGATAACCATTTATCACCTTTATATAATCATCCCACCATGAATCACTCAAGAATAAAAGTACCCAATACTTGATTAAACCTGTCCCCACTAGTCTTTTCAACAAGTGCTTTGAATTCTCAAAACCTTTCTTTCATGTTTTGGTGCTTGTTCTTGTATGCTTTTGGTAAATATTTAAGTCCAAATCTCAAATAATACTTCTTTCTCAAGTCGAGCCATTCATTATTCATGAACTTACCATTAACTCTTTTTAACACCGGGTGTAATCACATTTTCCTTCAACAACTTAATAAGGTAGCACTCTTTGCTTTTGGTTCCATTCAGCTTCAACTTCTTTAGCTACCTCAAAAGGCTTGAACCCATCTAAATAAATCGAAAACAAATTACTACAGTAAACAAATTACTTTTATTTCCATTAAAACCCTACATTTTCACAAACACAGCTTCAAATAAAGTCGAAAAACACATAAAAAAAACATTTTCACAAATACTCATTGTTCTCCATATTCAAAAGCAATCAATGAACTTAAATAATACTCTTAACAAGTTAAAACTAAACTACCACGGATCTACAACAATTAATGAATCAAATCAAATGAAAAATACCTTAATAAACAAGTTCGATCAAAACCTCATGAATATAATATCATACAATCAATAAGTATTTTCCAAATCAATTTTCAATCAAATCATGCATACATGCTAGTAATCTGAGCAAAAATTAACTGACGATCTTCGAGTTTAACAACTAAAACCAAATTCTTAAATTGGCATGTGAAATACAAATTAAAAAAGGAAACAATACATTAAAATATAAATTAGACAGACAAGCACATGCAATTGAGCCATAGCATTAAGTGACACGTAAAGCATCTTTGTTCCAAAATTTCTACATATAAACAAACTACATAAACCAAACAAGTTAACACATACATAGCACTGTCTCAATGTGTTAAACAGGTATATACATTCACTACTACTCAAAGCTATATAAAATTTTCAAACGCAACATCTAATCCAAGTATGACATTTAGTTTATTAATCTCAATAACAACAATCAACACATATTCCACTTGATAATTATAGCAACCTCAATTAAAAAGATAGTGGTGTTCAAACCTTTTGTTAAATTGATTTCCACGAAAGAAAGAAGAGAGAAGATGAAGGCAGCAGCGTACAATTTTTTTTTTCTCTGATGAAGAATAAGAGGACTCTCAAAACCCTATTTCGTTCCTATTTATATAGAATGAAAACCTATGGTTTTCAATTGCGATTGAAATCAATAATCACATTAACTAGGGTTTTCAATTTTGCGATTGAGAAAGGGTAAATCATTTTCACCTTGTTCTTCGATCAATGATTGAGTTGAGATTGTCCATGGATGGAGTTGAAATTTATCGAAGGGTGTAGAGGTATAGATTTTGGGTCTACGACGACGCGTTCTATTTGATAGGGAATGGCTGCACTCTTTCTTAGGATCAAGAGTTGCATATGTATCAAGTTTCTTGGGTAAACTTGAATCAAGCCTTTACGTAGTTCATCTATCTCTACTTATAGATGTTTGAGTTGACCTTCCATATTTGCTCTAGGCCATTGTCAAGTGTATATCCATATTTTGTGCTATCTTGATGATTCGTCATTACTCCTGATGTTACAAAGTAAATGTCTCCTTGATTGGTGCATTGACTGAGCTCCAGGATCGTGGTGGATCATTTGCTTCCATATATGGCTGTAATTGATATTTGGGATGACTTTGAATCGGAGTGGGTTGTTACGTCCTGATGGCTTGGTACGATCTGGTGAAGTACGACCTAGTGTGTGGACATATATGTTGTAGTGATATGAATGTAGAATTTAGGGTACTTACACATCCCCTTTATTTTATTTATTCTTTGGACCGCTGTTGTGTGAAAAGAAAAGATAAAATAAAGCTTCAAACACGTGTCATACATCTTGTTCATTTGAATGGTTTTGGAAAATGTGCGGGACCTGTTGGACTTGATCCATGGGCCCAAATTCTTGCGCAGTTTGTGGGCGAGGTTATGATTGCTTTTTGTGGGAAGGCAAAATGTTTTGTCGATATTCAAGATTTGTGCAACTCAAGGGTTTTCGGCGGGGAAGGCTTCTCATTTCTCAATCTATCAACATAAGTGAAGAAAGAAAAAAAAAGAGAGAAAAAAAATAGAAAACTAAAAACTTCTCGCCTTTTTTAGCCTTCAAAGCGTTCCTTCAATATAAAAATTTGATCTTTTGTTTCTTTTTGCTTTAAGTAATATCTATGACCGATATAGTTTGAGTGGGGTAGTTAAGTTGGATCAGTGGAGAGAGAGAAAAGTAAGTGATGAAAGTGGTGGTGTTAGGGCTTGTAGTGGTGGTGAGGTTTCATCTTCTTCCTCATTGGAGACGATGGCTGAGGAGGCGGGGTCTAGGTCGGTAGGTTGTACGGCTACTTTGAGGGAGGAGTTTGGTTGGGTTGACTCTGACCTGACTGTATGCAATCTGAGTGGAGAGAGGAATATGTTTAACAAGGATTACGTTCCTTGAGATGGGGGTGTTGTGGTTTGTTATGGCCAGCTGAAGGCTGGGATGGGTTACCGTTCTCACGGCTTACTGTGGAAGTTTTGAATTTTTGTGGAAAGGCCCTTGCGGTTCATGGGCAATAGTTGGAGGGTTCTTCACGTGTTGGACTTGTTAAAATGAGAGGGCTATAACATATGTTTATCGGATGTGCTAGAACATTTATCTATGAATAGGTCAGTCTGCAATGAACTTTAGTTTGGAACTGGTGAAGGGGAAATCTGCTGTGATTATGGGGATGAGTAAGGAGGATTGGGGGCGTAAGCCGTTATTGGTTGTAGGTAATTATAGTCCTCCTGGTTGGGAGTTGGCGAATTGACTTATAAAATGGGATGGTAAGTCGTTATTTTATAGGTCATTGTGTATGTAAGGCAATTGATATTTTGAACATTCTAATCAGTTTATTTTGTTTCTGCAGAGGTTGTTATTCGTGGGCGTACAAGCACCAAAGCTATAGAAAAGTTTGCTTGTTTAAGTTGGGAGGAGAAACGAGCTGTCATGGGGGAGGTTGTGCATTACTTTAAGAAGCGTGGAGGAGAGAAGATCAACCGAAAGAAGGTTGAGCAAAAAAAGAAGGCTTCATAAGCTTGTATTTGATATCTCTGATTCTAGCTCGGATACTGGGATGGAGAGGGAGAATAAAAAAAGAGCACATGTTTCTGGAGTGAGAACGGCTGGAGGAGCTGCTGATAGTCGTTCTACTTCTAGACGACCTGAGGGAGGTGAAGGTGACCGGGTTGGTTGTGGTGGTGGGAGTGTTGAGGGGAGTGGTGATGCTCCTGCTCAGTTTCGTAGGCCTCAGCTAAAGAGGCGTTCTAAGGTGGTGGAGCCTGAGGGGTCGAAGAGGACCCGAACTGAGTCCGAGGAATGACCTGCTATGGGGGAAGGTCGTACTTCATCAGGTTGGGCTCCTCTGAAGAAGATGAACCTGAAAGAGCTGGCGGTGGACGTAGGGGTGGCTGATGCCTGGGGTAAGAAGAAGGCTAGTGAGGTTGAGCCTGCAGTCCAAAAGTGTAAGGGGTCGGGGAGTGCGGCTTCACTAGTTCTTTGGAGGGCTCTTTGGAGAACATTGCCCCGATGGAGATAGGCACCGGTTGGAGTCGGGGAAAGATCCGGAGGTGAATCAAAGGATATGGATCGATCCATCTACTTTGTAAATGTTTTTCCGATATGACTTTTGTTTTGTGCTTTGTGATAAAACATAAAAAGATAAAGTTTACCTACGAAATGAACGATGAAACTCAAAACGTAAGTAAACTAAACCTTGTTTATGTGCCTATATTTATCAAAGATTTCTACTCTCAATCCTATGAGATATAGTGGAGTAGATGATTCGTTCCACTCCTAGTCTTTCCGCATGCTGTGTTCTCTACGTATAAGTAATCTTAACTAAAGTCTAATGAGAGATTTACGAAATGGAAACTAGACTACGATGCAACTACCCACAAGATGCAACTAGTCGACTATTAGAACAACTATGGGAATGCTACGTCGATTCTATGATAAGGAGTTAGAGGGGGATTGATTCCACCTTAACTCGACTTAATCCTACTAACGACGAATCATCGTAATCCGAATTGAACTGCGCCATGAGAATCTGGTTACTCTAATCCCTAATTACACATGGCATTTCTACCAATTCATAACTAGCATGTGAACGATTACACCCATTCTCATGGTGAACTAATCATTTCTAGAGTGGAAAGGAAATTACGACGACTCTACGATAATCGGGATCAAGCTTTCATCAAGGCTTCTCAACCCCCTCAAATGGAGGTTTAGCCGAGAATCATCAGCTATCATTCCCAATGGAATTCAAACAAGACATGATAGAAAGATTGAAACTTTGCTTGTTTAAACTCAATTCAAAACTACTCATGCAATAATTGAATTTAACTAATAATGACAAACAATTGAATCTAAGAATTGAACTAAATAAGTAAATAGAAAATGAACTAGATTACCAAGAACACTATTTTATTAATCTAATGAATAATAAAACAATTATTCAAATACTAAATTAATAATCTACTTGTTCTAAAGTAATTAAATATGAAACTAGATCTAAAACAAGATATGGAAAACTAACTAATTAACTAATTGAAATTCTCAAACTAACTAATGGAGGCTAACTAATCTAGGTCTAACTATCTACCATTCACAAAGAGTCAAGCTCTTGTTTTTTATACTTTCAGATCCAAAAATCGTGCATGGGCTTGGAGCCATGTTTTGGGCCAGAGAATCAGGCCCAAAACCCAATTCTTTCAGTCCAAAAAGGCCTCTTCAGCTGCAGTTGGCTTCAACAGACTTTTCGTCCACTTTTGCTCCTCTGATTGGGTCAAGGCTTAGACCATTGGAAAGCTCTTTCCGAGTCGGTCGTTTTGACATAAGGTAGGCTCAATTCCGAGGTCTGAGTCCAAAGATGCGGCCTTCGGAAGTTCTGCTGACTTTGAGTGTTGTTTCTGCCCGCGTCCACTTTTCAGCTTTTGACCGGGCTTTAGAAAGGCTTTGTCTTCTTGAATCTTGGCCTTTAATCACAAAACTCCTTAGCAACCGACCTTTGTTCCTTTATCTCGCTAAAGTGGCACATTTCTGCACATAATGGACTTTGAAGCCTGAAATGCATAAAAACACGTAATCAGTATTAACTCTTAATTATTACTTACATAATTGGTCTAAAAGTATGACTGTTACAGGGTTAAAACTACAGTTTTGGGCTCTTATCACTTTGTAAGTATCCTTCCGATCTGACTTATTTTGTTGGTTTGTAAGGTTGTGGCCATATATAGGAAGCTGAGGGAGATGGCAACTATCTTTGACCTGTACAAGAAAGAGTTGGACGCTGCTAAGGAGGCCTGTGACAAGCTGCTGGCTGTGCAAGAGGTGGAACGAGCTGAAATGGGGGGGGAGGGGGGATGAGGGCTCAGGTCAGGGAGTTGGCAAGGAAGGTGGCCTTGTTGCAGCCGTCTCTTGATGTTTCAAAGGTGGAGGTGGCACATTGGGTTGCGGAGTTCAAAAATGCGCAGGCCGTTGTTGAGCAAGCTTAGACTGAATATAATGACCTGGTCGACCTGGTAGAGGGTGATGATGTCTACGTTCTGGTGGATGATTACATAGAGCTAGAGCGTAAGTACAAAACCCTCAAGAGATCTGTCGAAAGTGGGGCTACAACAGTAATTATGGAAAGTACTGGGGCAGATGCTAGTTGACAATCTGATCTACCATCCGACCTAGGTCTTGCTCCAACTGCTCAGCCCATTGAAGAGGTTGCCACAGAGGTGCTGAATGCAAGTGGTGATCCGACTAGCAGCTCTGTTGGTGAAGAGGGCTGCCCACTGGACCCCTTGAATGTGGAGAATCTTTCTTGTGTCAACTGATCTTGTAATTAGTTTTGATGATGGATGAGGTGTTTGAACAATATTTTTCCCTTTATTGTTGATACTCGATATTTCAATTTTGATGGGGATCTTTGAGGTCATTTTCCCAAGATAACACAGGGGCCTCTAGCATCTAACCAAATTTGTAAGAAGTAAAAATATTTAAACTACTTACTTGTTTTGAATTAAGATTGTCTTGTGATTGCTTCCATTGCTTCTTGATTTGTTATTTGACTAACCTAAGCTGCATAATAATAGATGTGTGTAGGTAGTCCGATGCTTTGCTAGGGTCGATGCATGTAGGTCGCCCCGATGCTTTGTACTACCCGATGGATCGTGTAGTTGGCCCCCTAGGTTTCTTAGTGTACTTAGGTGAATGGTTCTTTTTGGTGGGAATTTCTTATAGAGTTTTGGGTGATAATTAGCCTTTGAGTGGTAATTATAGTTGAGTTAAACTTAAACCTTTCAAAGGCCTTAAGTTGACTTGTGTTCCTTTTGGGGAACCTTGGGTTGTATTTTGATCGATAATTAGCCTTTACGTGGCAATTATAGTTGAATCAAGCTTAACCCTGGCATTAGTGTTAAGTTGATTTGTGGTCCTTTTGGGGGACCGTGGATTGGATTTGATTGATAATTAACCACTGCGTGGTAATTATAGTTGAGTCGTGCTTAACCCAAGCGTTGGTGCTAGGTCGGTTGCTTTGATATCCCATATCGGGTAGCGATTGCAAAATCGTGGTACTCATGTAATGCAAGGATAACATTTATCACAAAATGTTGATGTAATTTTATTCATATTGATTGATACATCCGAGACAAATTACTAGTAAAACATTTGAGTAGAGAGTTGTGTTCCAAGGTCGGGAAGCATATTACCGAAATGAGTTGGGTCAAGGCACGAGGAAGGAAGATCGTGGGATACTCGGAAATTCCCCTACATCTTGTGGCGCTGTTTGTGGGGACGAAAGTAGGTAAACATTCGTTCAAACGACTGATTTAGTTTAAAACTCTTAGCATTGTGATGGCAGGAGCAAAGAAAACAAAGGGTGCTGCTACCAACGCAGCGTCGATGTTAGAGAAAAAGAGCACGAGATGCCAGAAGGGGGGGAGAATGCCGGTCACCATGACGCGAATAATCCCCTCCAAGGAACAGTCACCAGCACCGACATACCAGTTGTTCCCGGTGCAGGCCCTAGGAATAATGCTCAAGAGGAACGTCAAAATAGTGAGAATGTTGTTCTCACCAACCCAGAATCTGTTCAGGCGAGTCAGGCAGTACATACTCTGGAATAGCAAAGAAGCAACCTTGAGCAAGAGTCTGATTCTTTGAGGCATTTGTATCAATCTGACACAAGGAAGGAGCCACTCATCGTTCTCGATGATGACGGCCTTCCAGAGGGCGGTCGTGCTAGGAACCCCAGGCGTGGGGAACTAGTTCGACGTGAACTATCGAGAGTCGAGAATCTGATAACTCGGATGAGGAAGAGGATACAATATCAGACCCAGAGTCAATCGACCGGTCGTGATGTCGACCCGACACAATCAAAAAGAACCCGAGAACAAGAAACTTTCTACCAAAGAAAGTGCATGGAAAGCGAGAAGAATGACTGATTAAATCCGATGCATCGGATGACGGTAAGGGGAGAAAAATGCAAGACTCCCTTGTTCAATCCTCCATAATGGGGGCAGGTAGATCACCTTTCGCATCACGAGTAATGAGAAAGCCATATCCCCGCGGTTACAGACAACCGAAATTTAGTGTCTTCAGTGGCAAGTCAGATCCGGTGGATCTTGTATTCAGATATCATGCCCACTATGGGACAATATAAAAGGTATGACCACGTCATGTGTCAAGAATTTAAAGCTTCCCTATCTGGATCCACGCTCTAGTGGTACCACAAGTTACTTAAGCGGCAGATCAGGTCCTTAGAAGAAATGTTCAGGACCTTCATAGACAGGTACTTGTGCAACAAGTACAAACCAAAATGGATCGATGCACTGTTCAACATCAAGAAAAAGGACGGAGAAGCATCGAGGTCCTACATGCACCGGTTCATGAAAATTTCCATCCAGATAGAGTCTTGTGACGAACAGACTGCTATAATAGCTTTCACACAAGGGTTGAATCAAAACAACGCCTTATTTGGATCCCTATCTAGGAAACCACCCTGTGATTTGGAGGAACTCCTAGATAGGGTTGAAACTCATGCGGGATGGGAGGAGAATGTCTTGGACCGACATCAGGAAGCAAAGAAGACAAATCGGATGGCTCCTTTAGCCCCTCGAGAAGGGAACGGGAACTCTTCCCCTCAAAAACGAAAGAGAGACCGTCATCGTGGTCGCCAAAGGGATGAATCCCCACCAAAGGGACGAATGCCCAGAGGACAGTACCAAAATGTAGCCAGTAGTGCAAATGGAAAACCACAAAAGAAGCCACGTATAGAAGGAGCTGAAGAAGCTCTTCCTTCGATGGACAGAAACTTTGCCCCTTTAAACAAAATGCTAGATGAGGTTCTGGACTTTATTAAGAACCAGAGCTACCTCAAATGGCCAGCTCCGCTCAAGCCCGACTCCCTGGGTACCAGAGACCAGAGGTCCTACTGCAAGTTCCATAAGAGTAAGGGCCACAGTACCAGAGCCTGTAGGACATTGAAAAATGAACTACATGATCTTATTAAAATGGGGTATTTGAAATAATTTGTGGCACACGAATAGGTGAACGCTGTACAACCTGAGGAGATCAGCACGTCAGTTCAGGACCCCCCAGGTACAGGACCACTCAATGTCTGGCTCCAGATAAACATGATTTCAGGAAAGGCAAGCAAACGGAGGAGGCAGTCCTGAAAAAAAAGGCGATATCAAATGTGCATGGCCAAGCAAATGAGGATCATGAACAGCGAATTGACTATGGGTGCTCAAGTCAACGCGTTACCCCAGAAAGATCCACTCATTCTTTTCACTGAGGCTTACTGTCTCAGCATCCAAAGTCCACATGAGGATGCGCTGGTTCTTACACTTCCTTTTAGATATTATGATTTGCATCGCATATTGGTTGACCTAGGAAGTTCAGCAGATGTGTTATACTATGACGCATTCAAAAAACTGCATATCCCTGATTCTGAGATGGTTGCCACCAACTCTAACCTGTATGGATTCAGTGGGGATAAAGCTCTAACAGTTGGGGAGATCCAACTACTTGTAGCAACTGGTCTGGTAACTCTCATCATAAATTTTGTTATGGTAAAAGCTAACACGCCTTATCACATGATTTTGGGTAGGACCTGGCTGCACAGACTCCGTGCCATTCCTAGCACCTATCACCAATGTCTAAAATTCCCACATAATGGGAAAATTGAGACAATCAGAGGAGATCAGGTGGCTGCTAAGACATGCTACGCTATGGCAATAAAGCAGTCCCCACTCCCTTTTGAACCAATGGAGGTGGGGCAACCTGCCAAATAGTAATTACAGTTGGATCCCCTTCTCCCAGACATGGTCCCAAGAGAGAGGGAGGATCCCCCCTCACTTGAACCGTTAGAAGAAGTGGAAATTGTGGGGGGCAGCTCGCCAAAAGAAACTTTCATCGGCACCTTATTGAGTTTTGAAGAACGCCAGGCTCTGATACAGTTCCTTCGAGAACACAAAGACATGTTTGTTTGGTCATTCGAAGAAATGCTAGGAATTGATCCCTATGTGGCATGCCACCGTCTCAATGTCCACAGTGATGCAGTAGTACTCAAGCAGAAGCCGAGAAAAATAGGTGCTGACAGATCCAAAGTAGTAAAATCCGAAGTTGAAAGGCTAAAGGCAGCTAATTTTGTCAAGGAAATCAATTTCTCCACATAGATTTCTAATATAGTTCCAGTACATAAGAAGAATGGGTCATGGAGAATCTGTACCGACTTCATGGATCTGAACCGTACGTGTCCAAAAGACAGTTACCCTCTGCCACGGATTGACAAACTAGTAGATGCAACGGCTGGACATGAACTATTATCTTTCACAGATGGGTCGTTGGGCTACAACCAGATCCCATTGCATGAGGAAGACCACAAGCATGCTAGTTTCACCACCGAGGATGGCCTTTACTGTTATCAGGTCATGCCATTCGGAATGAAAAATGCCACATACCAACGTTTGGTAAACAAAATGAATCAGGTATCAGTTGAGGGAGAAGTTTTAGGTCTTTATCTCTGTTCATCCGACTATGGTATTAGTTCTATACTGATACGGGTGGACGAAAAGAAGGTTGAAAAACCTGTCTATTTCTTTAGCCGAACGCTCCTACTAGCAGAAACAAGGTACCCTAAGCTTGAAAGAGTTGCTTTAGCCCTTATTTTTGCGACAGAGAAATTACGACCATACTTCCAGTCCCACACTATCAGATTAATTATAGAGTATCAGTTACGGTTAGTTCAATCTGGAAAGACCGAATAGGTCAGGAAGGTTAGCTAAATGGTCTATACAACTATCAGAGTATGATATAATCTACGTCCCATGAATCTTAGAGAAGGGCCAGGCACTAGCAGAGTTCTTGGGAGATTTCCCAATGACCTACATTGGGTACGACTTAACAACCCCCAGTTCATATGATAACAACCTACCTGAATCCTAAAACACTCGTCCAGATCCTTGGGAGTTGTGTTATAGATGGCTCCTGTTTGTGGATGGATCTTCAAATGACAGAGGTGCGCGCAGGTGTTAGAGCTGTGATGGTTACTCCTGACAACCTGTGATTGGAGAAATCCATCTGGTTAGGTTGGAATGCCTCCAATAATGAGGCGGAGTATGAGGCCACACTCGTTGGCCTCACCATGGCTCTCGACCTGGGCCTAACACAGCTCACGGTTTTTAGTGACTCACAACTAGTTGTGTTTCAAGTTGATGGCGGTTATAAGGCCAGGGATGAATGAATGGCCAAATACTTGGAACTAGTAAGGGATCTCGAGCAAGTTTGAGAATATTCAGTTTTATCAACTGCCTCGATCGAAAAATTAGCACGCCAGATGCTTTGGTATATGTGGCCTCCATGTTGAACAAATGAAGTCTCGCTTCAATCCCTATCGAGTTCCAAGAGAAACCAAGCATCCAAGCACTCACTATTACAACTGTTTGTGCTATTCCAGTCACCACTCCAAATTGGATGGATCCATACAAGTCTTACCTCAAAGATGGGACACTCCCTGATAATAAAAACACATCAAGGCGTCTGCTTGCAAAGATACCAAGATTCACCCTCATTGAAGATGATCTGTACAAGAAGTCCTTTCTGGGACCTCATCTCAGATGTCTCTCCCCAGACCTCACCAACGGGTTATCACGAGAGGTTCATGAAGGAATTTGTGGCAACCATGCTGGGGGCAGAACACTAGCTCTCAAGATTCTAAAGCAAGGATACTTTTGGCATTATATGCAAAGGGATGCACAAGTCTTTTCTCGCAAATGTGAAAAGTATCAACAATATGCTCCACTTATCCATGCTCCAGCAACAGAGCTGCACCCATTGGCCAGCCCTTGGCCATTTGCACAGTAGGGAACTGACATTGTGGGACCCTTGCTACCCGCTCCTAACAATATCAGATTCTTAATGGTCACGATGGATTACTTCACCAAGTGGATAGAAACAATTCCCCTTGTCTTCATTCGAGAATATGACGTCAGAAAGTTCATTTGGAACAACATTGTCTGCAGGTTTGCGATACCCAAAGTTATCATATCAGGTAATAGGCAGCAGTTCAATGGCGGATTGGTCGCTGAACTCTGTGAAGAGTTTCACATTACCCACCTGTTCTCAACTCCAAGGTATCCACAAGGCAATGGCCAAGCTTAAGCCTCCAATAGGGTTATTTTGGATAACATGAAGCGCAAATTAGATGAAGCAAAAGGTTTGTGGGTCGAGGAACTACCTAATGTCCTATGGGCATACCGAACTACATGCCAGGGCAGCTCGGGTGAGTCCCTATTTTTCTTGACCCTCTGACCGAGGTGTCCGCATCATGCACCCGGCGGTAGCTCCCACTCAGAAGTCAGACATTGTGCACACCCTGGATAATGAGGAATTATTATGTAGAGAAATGGATCTCCTGGATGAGAAGCGGGAAGGTGTCGCACTGTGTTTGGCAGCCAACCATCAGATTCTGAAAAGATCCTACGACAAGAGAGTCCGAACTCAAGCTTTAAACTCTGGCAATCTGGTTCTGCGTGAGATCCCAGAGCCAAACAGCAAGCTTGGGCCCAACTGGGAAGGACCATACATCATTGACAAGGTTGGTCGAACTGGTTTTTACTACCTACGCACTGTTGAAGGTGACGTTCTTGTCAAACCATGGAACGCACAGCACCTTCGCAAGTACTATCAGTAAATTGTTATTTCATGCTTTGTTATGCATTGTTTATTCTCTCCAGTCATCAATCAAGTTTTTCACCTTGCAATCGAATTTATTCCTTGCACATTCTTTATTTGTTATCCACAATGAACTAAGCCTTTAGAGAATTATCTTCTCACTATCTGTTCAAGAATATTATATGCCAATTTGCTTTAGAACCAGTGATACTGAGTATGGGGGAGTTGAACTATATGACAATTCCTTTCTCATCCCCATGCAACTGGAACTGTACGCCAATTCCTTCAAACTGCGATTATCCTCAATAGGTTAAGCCTTTAGGGAATCTAACCACACTAACTGTTTAGTAAACTGTACGTCAGTTCGACTTGGAATAAGAGATAGTGTTCTTGAGAGCCTGAACTATATGCCAATTCCTAGAGCTCTCAAAACATCAGGGGTTGCTAGGAATATCTGGGTTGGATCCAGATCCTAGCACTCAATCATTTGCCTGGAACTATATCGGCATGATGGCGCTGAGGAAGACTCCCCGCTGTTGTTCTAGCGATACCTTATTTATTTTTAAATAAATATGACTGTCATTATTAAACACAATGTTGTGCTCATGGCACCAAGTTACTTTCGCAAAGACATATGTCTCGATTGCAATCGAACTTTCAGTTACAGTTAACTTGAAGGGCTTCCATGATATCCTGATCAGATTCTAGTCATGCCTCATTTTAATCTGTTTAGCCTACTAGGGTCACCTATTGTTGTTTCAAAATGAACTTTGGGGCATCAGGGGTAGAGTATGAATAGTAGTACATGTCATATAACATAAAATGCTTCTAATGTATGCATAAACTAGAAGAGCTGTAGAGCTCAGTAAGTAAATATTATGCATGCATAAACTAGAAGAGCTGCAGAGCTTAGTAAGTAAATAGTATGCATGCATAAACTAGAAGAGCTGCAGAGCTTAGTAAGTAAATAATATGTGAGCTACATAGCTTAATATTACAGACCCATAGAATAATTGTTTTCTAAATCATCAACTGAAGGGCTAAGTCTTTACTTAGCCTATTAAGCAGGGGTAGAATCAAACTTCGGTTCACCATTAGTGCTTGCTACTGCACCATCGTCAAGAACTCCAGGTTCACTCTTAAGAACAGACTGTGTGGTTGGACTTGCTAGAATAGTTAAAGGTTGAACAGAACACTCACCTAAAGTTGGCACTAGCAAAAAAGAAAGCTGAATGGGAGGCATGTAATCATCGGTGTCTTCTTCAGAAGATGAGGAGGCATCAGGCATAAGTTCATCCTGGATAGCTGAGATATTGGTGTCCAGATCAGGAAATAAGATGAAAAGATTGGTCACTCGCTCGTGATCATCCAACTGAGAAACATACCCAGTAACCTCAATAGCCTCCTTAAACTTAATTTGTTTGGTTGCATTGAATGACTTTTCAAAAACATCAAGCACTCTCAGAGCAAAGCGAATAACATTTTCAGCTGACCTCTTCTTCACTTCCTGCACCACTTTCGAATAAAACTTAGAGGTCTCCTCCAAAAGGTCACCAGCCTTCTTATCAGAACGTAGACGCTTATCTTTTAGAGCCCTCTCGTAGCCTGACATGACTTCATTTGCATGGCAATAGCTTGGCCAAGGATTCTCATCTCGGTGTTCCTACGGTGAAGTTCCCCTTGGACTTGGTCATGTTTTCTTGCGGGGTGGTGAAGTGGGAACGCAGTTCAAGAACTTCACTTTCCAAGGCAAAGATCGCTGACTCTTTTTTGCTTTTCTAGAGAGCTCCAGAGGTTGGAGATAGTGTCTCTCATATTCTTGAAGCCAGTATCATATTTCTTCTCTTTCGCTAAGAGCTGGTCAACCTGGATCTGTAGCTCCTCAATTCTTTTCTTAGCAGCCTCTTTTGCCCAGACCAGCTCACCAATAACCATGTCGTCAATGGCTGTACTGGCTGAGGCCGCAAAGATTGGTTTTTTCATGGCCAAAAAGTTATTCACTAACTAGAAAAATATATAGAGTGTGTAAGTGACACAATGAGAGAAATAGATGAACATTGAATAGAGAGGAAAGTCTTACCTTGGCAAGGTGAACAACAGATCGGTGAAAGGACAGGTCCAGACTCCCAGCCACGTTGGCTTCAGCTTTGTCAACAGGAAGTCGTGCAGCTTCCAAAACTCCAAGCGTGATATCAGCATCATTAATAGAGTGTTTGTTAGTAACAGGAAGTTCATCAGTTTAGCCCCAATGCTTCATCTCCACGATCATCTCCCTTTCAGGGGAATATAGATATTGTGGCGAGAACGAAATGTCATCACTCACCCTCCTCCTATCACCAAATTGAGAAGGAGGGAGTGCGATAGTCACAGCAGTTGTCTCGGCAATACCCTTCCCCTTTCGATTAGCAGGGAGGGAAGGATCAGCAGTTAAAGGTACATTTCACCAACTTGTTCAGAACTTGTGGAAGGATCTGGAACTGGTAAGGCTACAACTACTTTCTCAAAACTAGAATGGGGAACAGTCACAAGAACCTTGAAAAGTGTTTCTTCATTCACAGAGAGAGGGCGAAATTTTGTTTTCTTACCTGAAGGGGCAACATCAGAAGAAAGAACATGATCAATTCTCTTTAGCTTATGACGATTGGACGCACGTACTTCTCTTTTTAAAATTGCTAGTAGCTAGCAGTTCAGGGCCCCTCCCGCCAATGATCACACAATCATCACTGACAGCAAGCTCTTGAAATGAATCTGATGTCACAACAACACTGGAAGCTGCCACAGAACTCTTCTCCTTGCGGTTTCCTCTTCTCCTAGTATTCAAAGAGGATTCGTCCTGAACTGGAGGAGGAAAAAGTCCAGCATCCTGATCCACAAGATGGGGAAGTACGGTGCACCTAGAATTTACAGTATTTATCCCAAAAGGGGAAAAGCCGGGGGCAAGTTGCAGCAGTTCTTTAGCAGACATGTTGAAATATTTAAAAAGATGGGTGGGATCAGGAACTATCACCCAAGGCATCCTTTGTTCCTTGGGGATCTTCTTGATGAAGTCCACCGTAGCAGTGTCAGTTGCAATTAGTTGGTTCCAGGGGGAAAAGTCATCTAAGGAAAAATAGCAAAGAAATTCAGTCGAAAGACTCTTATAGTGATTGCAAAATTCGTAAGAAAATAGACTTACTAGTTGGAGCATGAGTGTGTTTTCTAGGAACAGGAATTCCCACAGGTTCACCATCAGCATCAGAAGGACGAACGTCCCACGAATCACCCAACACACAAAGGTGGTGATCATCCCAACCCTCGTCACTCTACTTCCCCTCGAAAAAGATAATTGGAGAGTTCTTGTCTCTGGTCATGAGGTAGTAGTAAGATTGGTCTCGAATACGCCGAACCTTGTAAAAATATCCAAACACCCAACGATTCAAAACGAATCCATGCCTCTTTGCTAGTATAGCATAGTACATGACAGTTCTGTAGAACAGGGGTGCTGCTTGACCAAAAGCAAGATTAAAGTGGATCAGACACTCTCTTAACAGTGGGTGGAGGGGAATAGTGAGTCCGGCCCTGAGTTGACCAATGGTGATGAGCGCCACCTCTTTGTAGGCCAACTCATCAGACAACCTCCCCCACTCCAGGCCAATATCATCAAGGATGTGGAATTTCTCTCGGATCAGTTCTAGGGAAGAAAAATCTCCGAAGTTTACAAGTGACCAGTTAGGATTCATGATCAGAAAAGACAGAAAGTTTCAAGTTTTGGTTAAACCCTAAACGGGAGATCAAAGGGTTCAATGTACAGGGAAAAAGTAGTTGAAGAGATAATATCTCTCACCAGATCCTTTATATACAGATAAGATGAACAGTTACGATTAGCCCAAGCATTGCGTCTTTTCGGGGTGAAACTGTCATCATTACCTTTTTTAAGAAACGGCATGTCTGTTCGAGCTGTCTTTTTAGAGCCTTAATTAGTTAATTACGTAAGCAGTTCCAGCAACTATTTAGGAAAAAGAGTCTCGCACCAAAAGCAGTGTCATTTCAAGCTCCCATGTGCTAGATAGCACGAGAGGGGGCATCTATAAGGGGGATTTCCCGTCATTGGATAGATAACACGTGTATGGGAAATAACCTAGGACTATAGATGTCCAGAATGAGACAAGGACCATCAGATCAGTTCTGCAAATAAGTGATCTTGTGTTTAGCATGAGTGTTTAGAAGGCATGTGCCAGGCACGTGATTGACCGCCTCTAAGCATAACAGTTCTCCTAGTCGTTAGGAACTGATATGGACAGTACTTGAACTGAAGGAAACTGAAGAGGGCGATCTTTGATGATAAGGAAGGAATCGTAATGACATATCTTCAGAGTTACCTTTTAAATATAATATTCCCATATACGATGGGACTTTATGATCAACAAGGAAAGATAGGATTAGCTATATTACTTTTTCACATGTCTTTAGAGAAGTGAATAAGGTAGCTGACTATCTTGCAGGTCTTGTACATAATCATGAGTTGTCTCTGTTCTATTTTGCTAGTCCCTTAGATTATGAATTACAAACCATTGTAAATGAGGATGCAAATGGAAAAATCTAAGTAAGGAAACATTGAGTTTAATACAAGTGGGGGTCTGCCTAACCCTAGCTTATTTGTTTAAAAAAAACAAGGAAACCTGCCTCTAACAAGATATGGTCTAGATTCAGACTTCCTTTAGATATTTTGCATAAGAAGAGGAGTCCTACTAGGAAGGCAGAGTCCAAAGATGGAAGGGAACTCACAAGCGGTGATCTAAGAGAACTCACAAGCGGTGAGGTTCGCCCTAACCCTAGGACTCTCAAAGCTCTTCCTATATAAACAGTAGGAATTTGCTCTTAGGAACTATGCAAAATAGGGTTTGATTCTCCTAAATAAAGAAGGAGATACGTAGGCAGGCGCCAGGCGGTTCAACCCTGAACTCACAATCATCTCATCCCTTCTCTGTTCAGTAAAAACTTCTAGATCACAAGGCACAGAGGAAGATCAGGGGATACTCGATAATTCCCCTACACTAGTTTCCTAGGTCGTTGTTTGATAGGCTTTACAGTTGGATCTACATTTAATTTGTGGCAAGCGACCTGAAAGTCGATTTCTGGCATATCGATATACGACCAAGCAAAAACATCTTTATTGAGAGATAGAAATTTGACAAGTTGCTCCTTGAGCTTGGGGTCTAAATCAGCCCCTACATAAACAAATTTTGGGTCATCATTTGTTCCCAAATTGACTTTTTCTCCAGGTTCGATTTGTGCTTGCTTTTCCTTGAGCTTGTCCGTTGTTGATGCTGGAGGGCTGGAAGCTTAAGGATCTTGCATCTTTGGGATGTCCTTTGTCTAGACGACCTGGGCTTTGGCCGTGGATCTTACGCTGAACTGATTGAATCTATGAGCTTCTAGATGGTTGCTCCTGAGCTCCATGATGCCTCGGGGTTCGGGGAACTGCAAGACTTGGTGTAAGATTGATGGAATTGCTTGGATCTTGTGAATCCATCTACGTCCTAAGATGGCAGTGTAGGACGACTTGACATCAATCACATTGAATCGTGTTGAGGTATTGACCATGTTCTCTTTCTGTCCAATGGAGACTGGTAGGATGATGTCTCCAATGGCATCTGTGTGGTCTTTAATATTACAAAAATACACTTTTACTATATCTTAGCTAATTATACTAGGAATAAGAAAACTATATTTTTACTTATGATCAAAGTTTTTACTCTCAATTATCATGTAACAAACTTAGAGTAAAGATTTCGTTCCACTCCTAGTTGCTTAGAACGTAACAGTTTCACTAACTTAAACAATTCTATAATACCAGTGAAAGCAATGTTTTTTTAATAAGATTAATGTGTGGGAATAACTAATTAAGATATTCTAAATTATACTATGGCAATTAAATATGAAGATGTGAATGAGAAGGAATTAGGGAGATTTGAAATCCAACTTGATTAATCCCTAATATGCTAGTACGAAGTTGTTGCAATCCTAATCTTTATGTTTTCACATAAAGGTTCGGTGTTTTTATCCCTAATTATTTATGGCATCTCTACCAACTAATAATTAGCATGTGAGGCAATTAAAACCCATTCTCATGGTGAATTAACTACCCTCTAGAGTGGAATATCTTACTACAACTATTCTATACTATCACATCAAGTCTTCATCAAAGCTTAATCAAACCCCTCTAATGGAGGTTTAGCTATGATTCATTAGACTATTATGGACATAATAATAAGGAGAAGAAGACATAATTAAAGAACACTTGTATTGGAAATAGCTTGGATTGAATTAATGGTGGCTAGGCTAATAAAACATAAACTAGGTTAAAACTAAAGAGAAACTAAATTATTCTAGCTAATGGGAGAAGGTGATAGAGTTGTTTCTTAGTCCTCTTTATATAGGAGAGGGCTAGGTTTACAATTTCATGCATGGGCTTTGGAGCTATATTTTGGGGTATTAAATCAAGCCCAAAACCTAATTACTTAAGTCCAAAAAGGGTTTCTCTGCTGGAAATTACTGCAACAGTCTTTTTGTTCACATTTACTCCTCTGATTGGATCAATGCCTAGACCATTAGAAAGCCCTTTCCGAGCCGGTCGTTTTGACATATAGTAGGCCCAATTTCGAAGTCTGAGTCCAAAGATATGGTCTGCGGAAGTTTTATTGACTTTTATGCTCTATTTCTGCCCGCGTTGACTTTGACTTTTCATCTTTGACTGGGCTTTAAAAAGGGTTTTTCTCGTTGAAACTTAGGCTTTAACCATAGAACTTCTTAGCAACCAACATTTGCTCCTTTCTCTTGCAAAAGTCACATATTTCTTCGCATATTTAACTCCAATACTTGAAATACACAAACGTACGTAAACAGTACTAACTCTTATTTATTATAAGTATAATTGGTATAAATGGAATATTATTAAGGGGTTAAAACTACAGTTTTGGGCTCTTATCAAACCACCCCCAAGCAGCATTTGCTTGTCCTCAAGCAAATATGAGAAATTAAAATAAGTGACCAAAAATGGAGTTCCAACTAATCTCGTTTCACCAAGTGCGATTGCATTGACCATATGCAATAAGGCCTTCAACCACTAGGAATTCCCTAGGGGACGAGTTATAGCCTCGTGAGAGTTTTTCAGAAAAGGTACTCACAAACTTCATCTATACTACAACGACTAAGAAATAAAATTACCGTTTCCTTATTTATTCTCAGATATCTATACATCTCACTAGCAATGAATACAGAATAATCAATTCGAAACCTAAGCTAATACGTGCATAATAATCAATCATCTACGGATAAACATCTCTACTACTAGTATAGCATATAATGATCGTGGCCTCTTAAATTCATCCGGGATTTTTTCTGACGCATAATACCCTTGATGAATAATAAAATCAGATGCCTAGATATTTATTAATGAGGACTATTTTATCTTTTTATGTCTTTATAAATTTTCAGTACCGATATTGTCCTTAAATAAAAATATTGCTTAACACCTTTAAATAGGAGCAGTCAGTCTTTTCATGTGGCAGTATATTAGAAAACCAAATCCATGCCATTCTCAATTGTACGCCTATCTATAAATGTCATTTAATTAGTAATAATTGGGTTATTTAATAAGAGGTTAAGAAAAGGAAAAGTTTAATCAGAGAATACGAACCTATTCTTTTCCATTCTCTCCCATATCTTCTGTTTCTCACAATTTTTTTTTCTCACAATGAAACTACTACTCTTATTCTTAAAGGAAATAAAAAATAACCAAAAAATTGAGTGTAATCTGAGTGTAACAAAAAAAATGAGATGCAGCGGTTCTAGAAAGCACTAAGTCAATGTCTTTATCTTTTTGGGTGGTCTGCTGCCATGGAAGCATTTCCATTTCTTCAGTGGATTAATTATGGAGGGTACAAGAGAGCCATGAAATCTACTGGTAGAGATCTCGACTCTGTGTTTAGAAGTTGGGTGTAGGAGCATCGACAGAGAAAACTTTCTGCAGATGTTGGGGATCATGAAGATTTTATTGATGTGATGATTTCCAGTTTAGAAGGTATGGAGTTCCCTGGCTACGACCATGATACCATCATTAAGGCTACGTGCCAGGTAAGCATTACTAAACCAGACAATTTTGGACAAATTTACTTAAGTTTTACAGATGGAATTACGATTGTAGTAAAGTCAATATCATGATCATTCAATTTTGATACAATGTTGTTATGTAGAAATTTAAGTTTGGTAACTGAGCAAAAAACAAAAATCATTTAAAAGTTTCTTATTAGCATTATTGTTAATTTGCTTTCTTATCTTAGTACGACAAGAAATTAAGTTCTTTGGAAATTTTCTGTCATGGAATATTCAGTTTACTTGATGGGTTTCAGATTTTACGTAGGCTATATGGTTCTAAGTGGTACAGACACAACCATGATCACCCTAACTTAGGTCCTATCTTTGCTGTTGAATAATTGCCATGTGCTAAGAAAGGCTAAGGATGAGTTGGATGCTCACGTTGGGAAAGGAAGACATGTTAACGAATCAGATATTCATAAACTGCTTTATCTTCAAGCCATTGTGAAGAAAATTTTAAGGTTATACCCCTTGTTCCACTGTCAGCATCTCATGAGTCCATGGAAGATTGCACAATAGGTGGTTACATAATCCCGTTAGGCACAACTGTGATAGTTAACCTTTGGAAGCTACCGCGAGACCCACAAGTGTGGTCAGATCCTTTAGAGTTTCGACCAGAGAGATTTATCACGAGTCACATGGATGTAGACGTAAGAGGTCAACATTTTGAATTGATACCTTTTGGCTCAGGAAAAAGGTCCTGTCCTGGGATTTCATTTTCTATTCAGGTTCTACATTTGACTTTTCGTCGTTAATTTCTGACTCACTGAAATGCGGTTAAGGGGTTTATGGATTATTTGATGGACGAACAGTTGGCACATACATGATGTCACTTACCAGCAGATTTCATTAAGGTCCTCTCATTAGTAGAAAGGCCCAGATGAACAAGAGAAGATAGCAAAAACATTTGCCTGGACTGCAAAGTTAATGGATCTAAACCTTATAAAGGAAGAAAGAGATGACGCACAAATATGAGATACGACGCAAGGAAAACAATAAACTTCTTTTGGAACTTGCTTTTATTCAATCTAACTCCATCTCACATGGGCATAGAATTTCCAACTGATGAAACGTGATTGAAAACTAAAACTACACACTCATTTGGGTTCGAATGTATATGGTTGTATAAGTCGGCATTGTCTCATGGGCATGACGGGTTGCGACCAGGTTCTCCAAAGTAGAATTTGTACAGTGAATTTGTCGGTTTCGACTATGGACTCAAGAGTCTCTAAAAGTGGAGATTCAAGCAAGCCTATAACTCCCTGATTTAACATTGGTGAGAACCAAGTCACTATTGGGAAACAAGCTTTCCTACTTTTTTCAATATTTCGTAAGTGATAGCAGCACCTCACTTTGGAACCTTAAAACACTCAATGACTGCTCATTCGCCTTTGCAATGAGAGCACCTTTTTTCATTTGATTAACTAACTTATTTTACATTCAATTTATTAAAATGGTTATATCAGGTCATGAAGATGCAACCATACGAATATCAAGTTGGAAATATTTCGCATCAGAGTGCTCTGCAGCTAGATTAAATGTATGTATGGAATCTATTTTTCTTTTTAATTTGATATATATTTATAGTCTACAAATCCTTATCAGTTTCTATGATCTTTCTCAGAGGGATGTAAGGATGAAGGTTAATCCATAGCCTACAGAAGAATCAAGGTTTATATGTTTTCTAAAGTTTAGATTGACAATGTAATCTGCATGGTATCGTAGAATTATTGATTTAAAATCAGTTAATTTTCATATATTATTTTTTTGTCATTTGTGGATGCAATATATATTATGCAATTTGCAGTCGCCGTTTGTGAAGCTATAAGGGATAATCGAAACAAATAAAATCCTATCTCCCGATTCAACTGCTGTTGTGCCCGATTGTGTTGATATTCATTTGTGCAGTGTTTAGTCATATAGACAAGTATGTTAGTCAGAGATTCAGTCGTGATGTTAAAGGTAATAGCATTGAACCGAACGATGTGGTTTAGTCGAAGTATTGCTTGGATTTGTGTGTACACTAATAGTTCATTGATACCATGCCATTCTGGTCTGTACACTAATAGTTCATTGAAATGGAAGTAACATTTGTTTAAAAAAAAGGAAAAAAAAAAATTGTGTATATACTTTGTGATAGATCATAGCAAGTTCTAGATTTCAAGCGTATGGTCTGTCTTTGCGTTTCATGTAGTATTATAGCAAATTACGCCCCAAAATAGCATTATCATTAAGTGTTTGACCATCCTTCAAATATGTTTTAAAATTGCGCCGGCTTCTTTGTTGATAAAAAATTCATGACTTATCTGAGGCGAACAATTGAACCATGTCAACTTTGACATTTTGCGTATTATATGGATGAGTTCATAATTCATGAAGCTATCTTTTTTGTTGTGCTTTTTATTCCATTGTGTTTGATTTAATTTTACATGAGCATGATAGTTCGTAAGTCATGGTGTTGTTACTGTAATACATGTTAGTACTTCAGGTGTATGGCCTTATGGTTCTTATAGTAAAAAAAGTTCTATATGTAGGTTGGTCAGTCGTGGAAGGCTATGCTGGCTGATTTTACTCTTTGGCAAGAACAGAGATCCATTTCTAATATTTGAGGTTCAGGAGTGGCAATGATGAGCATTGTGATAAGCAGTGAATGGAGCTTTTTCGGAGGTTCAAGAGTTATATATTCTGCATCTGAAAGTAGTAAGATCTGTGCCCAATGAAAAACCTTCTGAAGTAAATGCTTCATGTAAGATTGTAATTCTTTTGCTCATTGGTAGAAAACATAAAACTTAATAAGGCTATGTGTAGCTATTCCTTTTTGTGACTTACATGCTTGAGTTGACAACAACGTTTTGGTTAGATTCTTTATGGATTTTCTCTTATGGAATTACATGAGCTGCAAACAACGATACTGATCCTAAACAAAAGTGCCTCAACTACCATAAACATTTTGGTATTGCAGGACTGGATACACATAAAGAAAAATGAAGTTATTGTCGCCTTTGTTGTTATCTGAGTTAGATTATCTTATAATTAGATGTATTTTATTTTATTCAAACTTCCTCATTTGGGTGTTACACGTGAATTTCTTCAGAGGACCATGTCGAGAATCTCAATCAAAAGGTGTGTTTAGTTTCTATGAATTCATAACTTTCCTTCAAAAAACAAACATTGTGTAGCACTACACGATTGATTGCTAGCTTATTATTTAACAAGTTGTTTACTCTTGGCAATTTTCCCCATAGGTATTCTATCTTGGTTGTGAGTTTTAGATCGCCCTACACCATTAAGGTTTTTCTTAATACATGATATGATCAAGAAATCCTACAAGTGGTCAAGACCTTCCTAACTCATTGTTTAGTGAACAAGGCACTATCAATTCATCTATCATATCTCTTTGTTTTGAAATTTATTTGTTTATTTAAAATTCCTGATTATATATTTTGGTTTATTATATTTTTTCCATTATTGTTTGAATTGGAGAAATGAGTTATTATTGAGGTGTATGTAAGTTACATGGCCATTGCTTGCTTGTGGATGTAGGTAATTAAATAGTTCGTAGCCGGCAATCCTTTTAAGATGAAAGATATAGAAAAATCAGAATCACGCTTTCCTTTGTATCTGCATCCCACTTGACATAATTTAAAACTTTGAATGTTGGAGACTTGGAGTTGAGCAGTTGTGACTTGATTATGTTCATGCTTTGTTTCTACCATATTATTTTTCGACGGATTTGTTGTTCTGTTAGTAAAATGTCAAGGTGAAAGCAATCTATTAATTAGTAAAAATAGTATATGTACTCTTTTTCAACTGTTTCTTTGTGAATGCAGAAATATTACATGGCTTATTCCAGGGAATTTGTTCGCATTGTTAGCATCCAGAAATCACCTGTCATCCATCTCTTTGGAGAATCAATTGCTGGGGCGACTACAATCAGAGGCTTTGGTCAAGAGAAGCGGTTCGTGAAGAGGAATTTGTATCTTCTTGACTGTTTTGCTCGCCCTTTCTTCTGCAACATAGCTGCCATTGAGTGGCTTTGCTTGCGCATGGAATTACTCTTGACTTTTGTCTTTGCATTTTGCATGTTTCTGCTTGTAAGCGTGCCACACAAAAGCATTGATCCAATCAAGTATAGAACTCTTCCATTCTTTCTCTTTATATTTGAGTCCTGTTCATTTTCTTGAAAAACATCCCAATATTTAACTTCAGATGATGACAATGTATCATAAATATAGTTTGAGTTTAGCACTTACTGCAGTCCCCTATTATCAGATCTTTAAGGTGTTGGAAGTGCTTCTGTGCAGGTATGGCAGGGCTTGTTGTGCGTATGACCTTAACTTAAATGCACGCTTATCATGGTGGATACTGAGCTTTTTCAAGCTTGAAAACAAAATTATTTCTATTGAAAAAAATTCATCAAGATTCTCAACTCCCAAGTGATGCTCCACTCATCATTGAGGACTCTGCGCCCTCCATCCTCATGGCGAGAGAATGGAACAATTGAACTTACTGATCTGAAGGTTAGTTAGGCTTTTCTTTTATGATTGCATTCACTTTGTTAATGATTGCTATGATTATATCCATAAACCTTATACAAAAATGATTCATTCATGTTATTTTGTCAAACTGATTATCTCTATTTTCTGAAAATTATTATTTTTAAGGTTTGTTATAAGGAGAGTCTTCATGTTGTCCTTCATAATGTATCGTGTTCATTTCCTGGTGGAAAGAAAATTGGAATAGTCGGACGCATTGGAAGTGGTAAATCAACGCTTATCCAAGCTCTATTTAGACTAATCGAACCAGCAGGGGGAAGGATCATCATAGATAACATTGATATCTCTAGGACGCTGCAGTGAAATCGAACATTTCAAGTGATGTTACTGCTAAGTTTAGAAAAGTTGAACATTTCATTTGTTGTGTTACTATTCGGGCATTTATAGGATATAGCTCTAGGTGTGTTGCTTTATCTAAATCAGCTCGAGTGAGATAGGCATTTTTCTAGAATTTAATCATTTTGCTATTAGGTTTTAATTAGCAGCAAGGCCGCCACAGTCAATAACAAGCAGAAGCTATTGATAACACATATTTGAATATATCTCAGCATAAACAAAAAGTCTCAAATAGAAAGTAAGGTTCCAAAACTTTGGGAAAATAGGCTCTGAAGAGCCCTTCAGGCTTCAACCAAGGCTTAGGCGAGAAAGCAAGATGACTAAAAGAGAAGAAGGGGTCCGTTACAGGTAAACATACAATCAACAGTATTAAGAATGCATGCACATTATTCAAATCAGTCAAAGGTCGAGGGAGTCGGAGTATAACCAATCTAACCAAGTCAAGATTATGACAGCTCAACTTGTGTAACTAATTCTATTGTGAAAACTCCAAGATATCATTCTCTTCTTAATAAATTCCAGTTCAATTTGTCAAGCCACCCCATAACTCACTTTTTAGAATACCTTCTTGAATGCTATTTACTCCACCAACAAGTTTTAGTAAGTTCGTAGACTTGATAATATATATGCTACAGGTTATCACAAATTGTATTGGGATAATTGAATTGAACTACAGATTACTAGACATATTCAAAACTGTAGATGAGGTATGGTGCGTGCTAATATCATAGTCGGGATACTTGTCATGAAAATTCATTAGTTTTTTTTTTTTGTTATTCATTTCCACTCATTCATATGTTGTGGAATCACTAGACTGGCTTGAGACAAGCAGTACATCAAGCTATTTTTAGAGTAGCATGCCCAAAATAAGCATCGGGTGAAGTATGGAGTTTGAAATCAAATAATGATTCTAAAGGTTTACATTCGTCAATTTATTTATTTGTAAATATTATTATTCATAATTGTTCGTAGTTAGTGTGTTACAAAGAAGCCTTGGGCACCTTCTATGTAACACTTTAAGTCTTAGGCGTCTGAGGTTGAGGTATATCTAACCTTTTTAATGTTTCAGAAAAACATAAATTAGACGTTCCCCAATATAAACGAAAACACTAGAGACTAATTTAGACTCCCTAATATCTCCATTTTTGGTTATTGAAGAAACAAATATTTTCTTTTTTCGATTACTCCGACAAGGATCTCATGGTACGTTGTTCACTTCTTCTTTCAAATTCTAATTCTAATTATTGTTTGTAATTGGAACTAAAATAAGACCTGATTGTAACTACGAATATTGACTATATGATTTCAGCGACCACTTTAAAACATTCTTTGCTTTCTGTAATTTCTCTCTTTCTCTAATCTAAAGTCAATAGAAGAAGCTCACATGTGTTTGCGAAGAAAGCATTTGCATTCAGTTCACTTGAAATACTTCTTTTAACATTCTACAATCTACATACGTTAAAATGTGCTCTTGCTTTTTATTTTCTTTTATGGTGAAGAATTTGTGATCTTGCTGGTTGTTGGTGTATAATTTTTATATTTGGTTTTATATTCTTTTTTAGACAAGGAAGAGTTTTCTCTGGAGAGCTGATGCAACACGTGAACTGTGAATTCTAGGACTCAGTGAGGACGACATACTTGCATATATATATATGTTGGTACCCTTTTTTTTGCAATACTTTTATGAGTTATGTTATTTTTCAAATGATCATCTTATAATTTGTATGCAACAAAGACACCTATCGACTGTACTATGTCCCCCTTGCTTGTAACAATGATTCACCTTATTAAAATAATGTAACACATTTACTATAGGAAATAGTGGATTGTTCGTGTCACTTCTCTCTAGGATACTAACTACTGAGGGACGTGAGTGGTGTACATGCTAAACAAGGCACTAGGTAGTGATTCATATGAGTTATGCATAGGTTTGAATAGAGTAATGGTCCTCTGTAGAGCAAGATATGCAAAGTTTCATTAGGTTACGGTAGTCACCACTAGAGTCCTGTGATATACTATAGGATGATTAAACCGTATTTACGTTGACAGTGACTGGTGTGGTTGGGGGTGATTAAACCATATTTACGAGGTGTTGGATTCAGCAAATCCAGATTTGGAGACTCAGGGGCACATTTTAATTGTTTGTAAAATATATTTAATTTCATGTCATACCAAAGATTAAAGCCCATGTGTATTGTCACAATATATTTTGGACTTCAGTCATACTTTCTTTGCCCACCTGATAATTAAAACATAGGTTGGACATCATCAACTTCAAAATTTAAACTTCACCTGACTCTTCTTCTTTGTACAGATATTTTCCCCATAATCAATATAAGAGACCCATACAAAAGGCTTGGAATCATATGTCAAGCTTATGAGGATGAAATTCAAGCAGCAAGGAACTTTCTGATTAACAAATATGTAGGACACAATCCCAGTGTCGATGTTATAGAATCAGCGCATGACAAGATAATTGCAGAAGTTTCACGAAAGGAGGAGACCAAAACTTAACATCAAGAAAAAAGTGAGGGATGTAACTCAGTCATGGATTGTGCTGTCTGTCATCGTCATGAAGACGACTGCTGTCTTTATGACGAAGTTGGTGGAAGGGGTTTGAAATCTACTTGTGATAGGCATCACAACCCCGTCTTTGTAGTACTTGCTGTGCTTAACGTTCTCTTTCCGATAGAGGATGGATTGACTTTGCAAGTGTTAATATCTCTTTTGACAACCATATATTTCATATATGATCGTCTGAAGAGCAAACTCTGAGCTCTGCTATATGGGTATGCATACTGATAGTTCTTTTACTACTAAGATCGTATAAATACTGCTCTATGGATCTTTGTTTTTGTTTTGTTGGATAACGCTGGGCTTTACTCACTCAGGATTGGTGCTTTTGGCTTTTGGTGTCTCCTGGCTATTGGGGACCTTTTTGTTGGTGTTTGTGATTCCACCTGTACTTCGAGGTCTAAGGAGTTTGGAAGTCAGAACTTCACTCTTAACTTATGTGCTTCTTTGGGTTTCTTCTACTTATCTGAAGTGATTGCAGTACCCTTTGGCATCATATTTTATGTGAAGTAGGTGGGCCAAAAGCGGATGTTTATGGATGTTCTCACATGTCTCTTATTATTGCAGCAAGCATTCACGTTTTGTTTGTTTCTCTATCATTTTTATGATTTTCTCGGAGCGCATGCTCCTCCAGTCATTGTGTTTAATACGTGTGATAGTACTCATCCTTTCATTATCGGATGCAAACGTTCTCGCTAGAAATAAAATCCAGGATGGTAAGTTAGGTTAAAACTCTTAGTTTAACACTTTAACTCTCCCTTATCTCGATCGAGCTTATAACGCACATTGGGTGGTTAGAGGAACCCCCCCCACACACACACACACACACACTCACACATAAATAAAAGGATGAATATTGAACCAACAAAGATGGATTCTGCTACATGAACAAAACCATGTATGATCTTTGGGCGTTTTTTGTCACTCTACTCTCCAAACCAATAAGTGGAGTCTCCCCTCTCTCTCTCTACTTTTTCCTTACAAGGCCTCAAAAACTTATCTATCAATATCAGAAGGCATGTCAAAGTTTATAATACAATTCATTTTCTTCAAAAAAAAACCCAACCATCAATAAATTCCATGCTTTAGGATGTGTTTTATATATAATCGTTTACTAACCTTCATATACTCTTTAATAAATTTGTTTGTCAACAATGTGCAAAGCACGTGCATCTTGCTAGTATATATAATGAACTATGCTATGAAATGCAATAACAGGTCCGTTTCTGAAACATTGGAATAACGTCCTTAAGTAGGTCCTCACAAATATGTCAAGACAAAAACACTCTAATTTTTCCACTCAAATTTTGCTCACTCTAGTGTGTAGTGGGCACACTTTACCACAATCGCAATGACGTACAAGGGAGCCGAGGTCGATCAAACACATCTGCCACTTACTATCACACTAATATATTCCTAATTGAGCTAGAGGTTTTTATTAGGTGTTGCGGGGATTAGGTGATGGTTTAAAAAAGAAGGAATTAGATATTCAAAAGGACAAGTCTGAGATAATAGAGTCTTCAAAATATGTAACTAGAGAAAACCTTGTTCTTACTTTGCTTCTACACTTTGTTTCAATCCTTAGCCATTTCTTTTTCTTTTTCTTTTGGTTTTTGACTCCTTTGATTATGTTTTTGGAGTTATAACTTTTTATTTTATTTATTTATTTCTTTTCTTTTCTTCATTTCATCTCTATTTTCAGACTCATTCAAAAATGGGTAGGCTAATTTTTATTTTGTTTTGTTTATTATAAAAGGGTAAAGGATTTGTGGTTTATGAAAAGGCTAAAGAAAAGCTCAGAGGGGCGACTAGCGGAAAATAATTTCATATAGGTTTGAATTTCTGGCTATATCGATCCAAAAAGGGCCTAAATTCTCGATTAGGATATGGTATAATGATCAAGCAAGTGGATGTGTGATTTCTCTATTCGGATTTTACTTCTCCCTTGTGTCATTACTCAGATATTTCACTCATAAGGCTTTTAGGCTATATTCTCACAGAATTTGTAGAATAAGTGTACTAGCCTAGATTTCAGAAACTTACTGTCAATACAAACATAGATGCTCATGCAATATATTTATGGAAAGATGCAATGACTATTACCTATATATTAACTTAAGTTTCTAAAAACTATTCTAATTTAAGAGCTACAGTGAAACTTCTAGACTACTATCATCACAGAAAAATAAACAATATTCCTAAGTGCATAGTATAAATACTTTTTATTATTTTTTTAATTGAAAGCAAAGTGCATATTATACATATATATATCCTAATAGGAGCCTTAAATTACACGTGTTTCTATGTCACCCCCAAACAGAAACATACTTTGTCCACAAAGTATAGAAATAATAAGGATAGAAAATACAATGGAAACGCATGAAAATTTTAGAGCACCTACAAAACAAATTCAAAACATACTAATATAGGTAACGAAAAATAGACGCAACTCTATATGGGTTCCACCCGTTATGGGAATAACAAAAATTAAATTGCTTGGGACATAAGCGGACACTAACATAAAGTAAAACTTACCTCATATCCAGCATTTAAGCATTGTCCTCTTCTTCTACAAAGAAGTGAGGTTCCTTTGCATCCTGCCAAGCCATGATAATTTGTCAGGCCTCACGCCATTTATCATCAACATGTGCTAGCCTGTTAAGCATCACTCGGTCTGATGGGTGTAAGGGGCAACCCGATGAGGTTGTAGCCGCCACCTCAACCAAGTCATAGCACAAAAAGAGGGTACAATGCAATTGGTGGGTTTCATAATGTCAATCCCAACCCAATCCATGTAGCAGGTACAAAAATCAGGAAAGAAACATAACATGATGTGGCAAACCAAGACAACCATAAGAATGTACTTATGCGTCGTACTATGGGCTCGTGCTAAACTGGACACTAAGGTCTAGGGAATGTCATATAACATACGTCCCTCAGCTAAAGCAAGGAAGACATCACCAGCGGCGTTATTTGCAGAAGAAAACCACCATTCCCCTAAGATATTCAGCATGATAAAGAACATGATAGTGCCTACATTAAGGGATATGCTACCAAGGGCTACGTTATATAGCCCTTGGTCTTCTACACGAAAAATCCCCACCCCATAAATCTCTTGGAAATACTCATAGTTATAGAGGTATATATTATCAGACATATAGCCCCATGAGTTTTGGGGAGCAGGCATAGTGATAAAACATAAAATTGAATAGTTTACCTACGAAATGAACGATGAAACTCAAAACGTAAGTAAACTAAAACTATCTTATGTGCCTATATTTTATCAAAGATTCTACTCTCAATCCTATGAGATATAGTGGAGTAGATGATTCGTTCCACTCCTAGTCCTTCCGCATGCTGTGTTCTCTACGTATAAGTAATCTGTCTTAAAGTCTAATGAGAGATTTACTTAAAAGGCAACCTTCTACGATGCAACTACCCACAAGATGCAACTAGTCGACTATTAGAACAACTACGGGAATGCTACGTCGATTCTATGATAAGGAGTTAGAGGGGGATTGATTCCACCTTAACTCGACTTAATCCTACTAACGACGAATCGTCGTAATCCGAATTGAACTGCTTCAGCAGAACAATCTGGTTACTCCTAATCCCTAATTACACATGGCATTTCTACCAATTCATAACTAGTATGTGAACGATTACACCCACTCTCATGGTGAACTAATCGTTTCTAGAGTGGAAAGGAAATTACGACGACTCTACGATAATCGGAATCAAGCTTTCATCAAGGCTTCTCAACCCCCTCAATGGAGGTTTAGCCGAGAATCATCACGCTATCATTCCCAATGGAATTCAAACAAGACATGATATAAAGATTGAAACTTTGCTTGTTTAAACTCAATTCAAAACTACTAATGCAATAATTGAATTAAACTAATAATGACAATTAATTGAATCTACTTAATTGAAACTAAACAATTACTTGGAAATGAAACTAACTTATGGAGAACACTATTTTATTAATCTAATGAATAATAAAACAATGATTCAAATACTAAATTAATAATCTAACTAATCTAAGTCTAGCTATCTACGTAATAAGGGAATTTATACCTAAACAATTGTAAATGACAAGAATCGAAATTGACAAACTAGCTATTTTATTTATCAAACTAATGAAGAACAATGATTCTAAAGATTAATCTAAAACAATAATTGAATTTAAACTAAACTTAATTTTATTACATGAAAACTAGATCTATATTTATCTATATTTTTTAGGTCTAACTAGCTACCATTAACAAAGAGTGAAGCTTTGGTTTTTATACTTTCAGATCCAAAAATCATGCATGGGCTTGGAGCCATGTTTTGGGCCAGAGAATCAGGCCCAAAACCCAATTCTTTCAGTCCAAAAAGGCCTCTTCAGCTGCAGTTGTTTTCAATAGATTTTTCGTCCACTTTTGCTCCTCTGATTGGATCAAGGCTTATACCATTGGAAATATCTTTCCGAGCCGGTCGTTTTGACATAAGGTAGGCCCCATTCCGAGGTCTGAGTCCAAAGATACGGCTTTCGAAAGTTCTCACGACTTGTGTCTTTTTTTCACGCACGCCGACTTTTCAGCTTTTGACCGGGCTTTAGAAAGGCTTTGTCTTCTTGAATCTTGGCCTTTAATCACGGAACTCCTTAGTAACCGACCTTTGCTCCTTTATCTCGCTATAGTGGCACATTTCTGCACATAATGGACTTTGAAGCCTGAAATGCATAAAAACACGTAATCAGTGTTAACTCTTAATTATTACTCACATAATTGGTCTAATAAGTATGATCATCTGAGGGTTAAAACTACAGTTTTGGGCTCTTATCAAACCACCCCAAACAGCATTTTGCTTGTCCTCAAGCAAAGATGAGAAATTAGAATAAGTGACCAAAAATGGAGTTTTATCTACTCGTTTTCATTGAGAGTCGATTGCATTGACCATATGCAACAAGGCCTTAAACCACTAGGAATTCCCTAGTGGACGAGTTATAGCCTCGTGAGAGTTTTTCCAATTGAAGGTACTCACAAACTTCATCTATACTACAACGACTAAGAAATAAAACTATTGTTTCCTTATTCATGCTCTAAATTAACTATACCTCTCACTAGCAATGCATATAGAGTAATCAAGTCGAAACCTAAGCTAATATATGAATAATAATCAATCATCTACAATAAACATATATACAATGATTAATACTATGAAATGCCTAGCAGGTTCGTTTCTGAAACTCGGAATAGCGTCCTTAAGTAGGTTATCATAATAATAGTCAAGACACAACACTCTGATTTTTCCACTCAAGTTTATTTACTCCGATGTAATGCGGTGGGCACACTTTACCTTACAATCTCAATGACAACAAGGAAGCCTGAGTCGATCAAACACATCTGTCACTTACTATCACACTAACCTATTCCTAATTGAGCTAGAGGTCTTTATTAGGTGTTGCGGGGATTAGAAGATGATTTAAGAAGGAAGGAAATGGATATTCAAAAAGGACAAGTCTGAGATAATAGAGTCTTCAGATTATGTAACTAGAGAAAACCTTGTTATTTACTTTTGCTTCTACACTTTGTTTCCATCCTTAGCCATATTTTTTTCTTTTTCTTTGGCTTTTGACTCCTTTTATTCTTTTTTTTTTTTTTTTTTTTTTTTGGAGTTTTTATTTTATTTCTATTTTTATTTTTCTTTTCTTTGGATGGAAACTTCTTTTCTTTATTTTCTGAAGCAATTAACTAACTTTTGTTTACACAGGTTTTTCTCTTCTTCTTTGTTCCTCATTCTATTCTCAGACTTATCTAAATTGGGTAGGTTGAATTTTTTTATTTTGTTTTGTTTTGTAACAGGGTAAAGGATTTGTGGTTTATGGAAGGCTAAAGAAAGGCTCAGAGGGGCGACTAGCGGAAAATAATTCATAGGTTTGAATTTTTGGCTATATCGATCCAAAGAGGGCCTAAATTCTCGCTTAGGATATGGTTTAGTGATCAAGCAAGTGGACGTGTGATATCTCTATCCGGATTTTACTTCTCCCTTGTGTCATTTCTCAAATGTTTCGCTCATATAAGGCTTTAGGCTATATTCTCACAGGATTTGTAGAATAAGTACTCTAGCCTAGATTTCAAAACTTCTCAAACAATCATCGATACTCATGTAATATATTTATAGATAGATGCAAAGATTATTACCTATATATTAACCTAAGTTTCTAACAATTATTTTGATGCAAAAGCTACGTGAGACTTCTAGATTGTTAAGAGCATAGAGAAAGAAAACAATACCAATATTCCTAAGTGTATAGCATAACTTATTTATTTATATTTTTGAATTTTTGAAATTTTAACTAGAAAACAAATGCATATTATACATATCTATATCCTAACAGATGCCTTAATTACACGTGTTTCTATGCCCCCCCCCCCCCCAAACAAGAAGCATGCTTTGTACTCAAAGTATTTTAAATAAAGAGGGTAGGAAAAATACCATTGAAACGCGTGAAATTCAGGAACATCTGCAAAACAAAGTTAGAACGTACTAATATAGGAAATAAAAACTGACGCAACTCTATACGAGTTCTACTCATTATGGGTTAACAAGAATGAAATTGCTTGGGACATAAGCAGACACTAACTAGAATTAAAACTTACCTTATCTCCCGCTTTACTCATCATCTTCCTCATCCTCTTCTTCTATAAAGAAGTGAGGTTCCTTCGCATCCTGCCATGCCATGATAATTTGCCAGGCTTCCCGCCATTTATCATCTATTATTGCTAACCTATTAAGAGTCACTTGGTCTGACAGGGTGTAGGGTGCAACCTGATGAGGTTGTATCCTCCACCCTTGCCAAGTCATTGCACGGAAAGATCGAATAATACTATTTGTGGGTCTTACAGTGTCGACCGTAATCCAATCCGTGAAACGTGTACAAAAAACAGGAAAGAAACATAGCATAATACGGGAAATTAGAACAGGCATAAGAAGGTACTTATGCCTCATGCTATGGGATCGAGCTAAACTAAACATTAAGGTTCGGGGAAGGTCATGACACATACGTCCCGTGGCTAAAGCAAGGAAGACGCTGCAAGTGGCATCATTCACAGAAGAAAAACGCCATTCCCCTAAAATGTTTAGCATGATCCAAAACATAACAGTTCCTATGTTCATGGACAGGCTACCAAAGGCGACGTTATATTCCCCTTGGTCCTCGATACGGAAAATGCCTACGCCCATACGACTCATGAAAAACTCATAAGTGTAGACATACATATTATCTACCCAATAACACCATGGGTCTTGTATTTCAAATGGCATAGCAAGTCCAAGCACAAATGCTAGCAAGAACCTGGTAATTTCCATTGGTTCATTATCGATGTTGATGGAGAACACTTGTTCTCCATCTGGTCTCTCAAAGAAAATGCAGTTATCGTAAAAATAAGATGTTAGTGTTGGAGAATAAAGTGCATCAGGTCTTACCATAAGCGGTTCCCAAAATACGTATGTGATAAACTTTCATAAACCAAGCACCGTAAGTAGTGCTTTGGAACAAATCTTCGAAAGACTGTTCCGGTATCAATGTAGGAGATGTCATCTCAAAATTATGCTCTGAAATAGCTGCGAATGATCCGGGAACACCCCGCAGAAAAAATGGAATTTTTCTAGTTCACGGAAGTCAGGGCGCGAGTGCGCTCTGAAGATTTTGGAATTCCAGTGTTTGAGCTGGTCGCTCACCTTAAGCGAAAAGCGCCTCGACAAAAATTCTGAAAAAATGCAGAGGCGCTGAGTGCACTCCTCCTCCTCAGCAGCGCTCCCGAGGTGTCTTGAAGATCGGAAAATTAGACGAAACATGGGAATCGTGGGAGTGAAAGGTGAGTGATGGAAGTTAGGTGTAGTGTGAGTTGTGAGTGTAGAATGAATGAAGTTTATATAGGTTTTAAGTTGCTAAAACGGATCGGGAAGTTGCCAAAAAGTTTTACGGCAGTTTCCGGAAATCCTAAAATTTCCAAACCCGAAAACAGAAACAACTCATATTCTTGATTCTAAAACAAACCTAGTATCTTTTAGGTTGAATTTAGGATAGAATCTACCTATTTTATCGAGATTTCCTTCTACCATGATACTTATTCGTAGATATGCCTAATCGGCTATATTTGCACCTTGACTCCGCAATAAATTCTAAAACGAGGGTCATATAAAAATCATGCTGAAATAGATAACACCACCCCCAAACAATTTGGGAAGGTGGGATCAATATTAAATAACCACGCACAATAAAAATAACCTTATTATATTAAAATTTTCATTCGAAGTACATTTCACTACAAAATTCAAATTACGGAATTAAACTTACATTAAAATAAATAACAATAATGAAACTACAAATAAACATCAAACGATACTATCCCTAACCACTTCGGTACTAGTAACGGAGGGCACACGCTCAGGAGATGGCTCCTGAGCTCTCGATGGGCCAGCACCATTCGTCTTTCGGCGACGACGCTCGTGCCTCGATGGTGTGTCCTTAGAAGGAGAATCCCCGTGAGGTGGGAATCGTGCAAGCATATCGGCCGAACTCGGCGCCGAGCTTCTAGCTCGCCCTCATCTGTTCCCCACTGCCGTCCTCCCTCTGGGTACGGATCTCGAAGTTATGATGGATAGTAGCCTGTCGAGTTCGGAGGTCTTCGCAGATAGTGTTGAGTGAACGCATGCCACGATGAATTACGGCCATACGTTCTGCATCTGACCAACACCTCTCCGGGCATCCGCGATCGTAACAAGTCAAGTCCTCCTCATCCTCCGGCATTCTCATTTCCCCCATCCTCCTCGGCATTCTCATTTCCACCATCCTCCTCATCCTCTACCCTATCCTCAGGCAACCTCCAAACTCGTTGGACACAATCCTTATAGATGCGAGGATTTCGGTGTAGGGTGATGTAAGACCTATCGACGAGTCGCTCTCAACTTCAAATGATCTTGGTTATCAACACGGGGAGAGGTGCAAATGACCTTCCCTACTCCCCTAATCATGCTAAGCAAAAACTCCAAGATACTGAGAACTTCGTACTTCGCCTCCCGAGTATCCATAAAATGTGGAGGCAGTTCAGACCGATGTCGCTGACCTTCTCCTTCCCCAGGACGTTCCGACCAATCCACTGAGCTGCAGCCAGCTGGTTGGTTCTGAGGGATGCGTGGCGAACACAATGCGATCTCGCATTGTAGTTCCTTTCGGTAACTATCACGTGCATCAATGGCTCTACCCCATTATATTGGGACTCCTGTAACATGACATCCAGATGGATTCTAGGCAGAATGCCTAGAATCTCGGCCAACAACCTAGTAGTTACTTCCTTCCTCCTCTTCGCCACCATAACAAAAATTCTAGTCCCCTCCAACTCCCTCGTGTTGTAGAACCGTCGGACTAAGTCTTCGTGGTAAAAGGCTTCAGTCGAGTACCACAAGCTATTCCAGTCTCTACTGACCATTTCGTCACCGTAAAACGGCGCGAAGTGGTCGCCAGTAAAAGCTTGCTCCGGCAAACTTCGACGTTGTTGAGCCATTTTAGTGTTTGGAATGTAGTGGGGGTTTAAATGGGATGTGGTGTTGGAATTTAAATCGACCGACTGAAACAAACAGTGGTGGTGGAGCGGTGGTGGCGCGACAACTTGAATTTGTAAATTTCGGTGGTTTTTGGTGATGTAAGTTGGTGGATTTGGTGGTTGTTTTGTTTTAGAAAAGATTTGAAGTGGATTTTTTATGGTTGGCATGGGTTTAATTAGGTTTCTTTTTAATTTTTTTTTTTTTTTTTTGGTTTGGAGCTTTGGTGGTCGTTAATGGCGATTTTGAAGGATGAACGCGACTGTTGGGGCAAAGGTAAGGGCGCGGGTGCGCTGCCGGTGCGCGCGGGTTGGGCCCAAGCCCAGTTCAAAATTTTTGAATTTTTTGATTTTTCGCGAAACTTCAAATCAAAATTGCCGCTTCGTTACCGGTCCGATTTTTGCGAATGAGATATGGAAATGATCAGGAGAGAATTTCCAATCCAATGATCCATAAAACACTCTATTCCGACTGTGGATGACATATAAGATAGTGGAAAATGCCTCGAAGTGCGTGCATGACGTACGTTATGTGAACGACTGAACTCTAAATTCATAGATTATGTCAACCCGGATCGAAATACAATTAAATGGCCTAAGCAACTCTAATGGGACATAAAACATTCTAGGACGGAAACACGAACACCCCACCCCCAAACAAATTTTTTACAACAAAGCTTAGAAAATTTGTTTTTTAGCAGTGGGTCTTTTAAAGTCAGATTCCCGAGACTTTCTAGATTACTATGTTTATTTTTTAATATATATATATATATATATATATTTACTTTTATAATGAAAAACAATAAACAAGAAAGACATAATTCACCCCATAGAGAAACATGACTCAAAAATCCGAGAAAACATGCAAGAGTGGAAAACGTGAATTATGTTAAACGTGGACTTAGGATCCGGTACTTACAGCCACACACTCCGTAGGGAGGGCCCGGTTACATTAATGGTCCACCCACCAATATTTGGAAATGAAAGGAAATGCACCAAACACAAAAGTTGATTCGTTTATAGTTAGATACTCGAGACTTTATCTAAACATATGTCTGAACATGCAGTTTATCATATATCAACAACCAAAATAGTTGTGGATCATTCCATAAATAAATATCACAGAAAATATATCCAAACACAATCAAGCACCAAGATTTCCTATGACACAACCTAGTGAAATGCCAGCGAAGTCGGATAAACCTATAATGTAAGCTAGCATGCACCTTCTTTTTCATCTTTAAGCGAGAGGGTGTTCTAGTAAATAAGTGTGGAAAAGTGAATGGTTGTGGAGAATATGGTGGATATGGATAAATTGTAGAAGGAAAGTATGTAAACAATGAGGATGTGGGTTTAGCACAAAACTCATTCATGGTGTAGGTAGGGACTGTTTCAAGTCTGAAAATGAAGGTGTCAAATGCTTGGTTCTTCTGAAGTATTTGTTTACTAGGTGGATTTAAAAAATTATGAAGCACAGAAAAAACAAAAGGATCGAGTGCAAACTCGAGATTCCTTTGAAAGGGTAGAAGGAGGGGAGTCGAGGTGGATGTTGTGCAAAGTAGTTCTTGATAGGGTGAATCATCACCTGCTCTAAGAAACTCATCGAATTCCTCATCTAGATTGGTCATATCCACGTTACTTTGATAGTCCTCTACATCTTTGAGAAAGTCATCTATCTCATCCTCATTCGTAATATGTGTATCGACTAGTGTAGGGATGAAAATGTTGGAGTCTGAACTTCCAAAGGAAAGAAATTTGGGCATATGATTATCAGGGAACGTGTTGTTGAAATAATCTCGAGCAAAGCTCGATCATGTTAACCTCTCCATCCATAGATCTAATCGGGTAATCGTGTCCTTTGTTTTAAAAACATTGACTTCAAATGACAAGATGGCCAAAAGACATGGACATTGAACCATCGCGACAATTAATGAGCGCATTGGCAGTTGCTAGGAAAGGACGCCCTAAGATGATCGGGACAGAGTCGTTAGCGACTTCTGTATCGAGGATGACAAAATCAGCCGGATAGTAAAAATCTTGAACTTTTACCAAAGCACATTTTCGACCACACCCTTAGGATACTTAATAGACCGATCGACTAATTGCAACGCCATTTTAGTGGGTTGCATCTCGCCTAGACCTATTTGTCTATACAAATAAAACGGGAGTAAGTTAACACTAGCCCCCAAGTCTAATAACGCGGTCGTCATATAAGAATCTCCTAAGGTGCATTGTGCAATGGGGCTACCGGGTCCTTGTACTTAACAATTCCATTATGTTCGATATAGTTGGGAATTGTTCCGTTAAAAAGGCGCTTTTGGTATATTGGTCCTACGCCTAGTAGTACACAACTCCTTAAGAAACTTAGCATGGTGTGGTAGCTTTTAATAGCTTCGAGGAAGGGAAGGTTTATAGTTAGATTCTTGAAAACGTCCCTAATCTCCTCATAATTAGTATCCCTAGTTAACACGGCTAATTTTTGTGGAAACGGTGGTTTCGTCTATATTTTAGCAATGGTATCACCGGATGTTTAACCGTGGCTTTCGTTTCTTAGGTTGTGTTGTAACCGGTACCTCTACGGTGGTAGGCTCTTCAGTTTCTATTTCGGTATCTAGTCTAGTAAAATAGCGGTGTAGGGGACTCTTGGTGGGGTAACTATAGGCATAGTTACTTTGTTATCAACCACTCTGCCAGAACGGAGAGTGGTGATGGCCTTTAGCTCACCTACATTTTTATATTCATTACTAGTATTATCGGTTACCTCAAAGGCTGTGTTTGTTGTTTTAGGATTAGGTATTGCATGACCTGGAAACACACCTTTGGGTTGGGCTTTATCTTGGGCCAACTATTGGCTTAAATTATTAACGGATTGTAGAAGCTGTTGGTTAGATTGAGCCATGGTTTGGAAAAGTTTTTGGCTCACTTGTATGAAGGTGTCAAGACGATCCGGTTGTGTGGGTGTAGTAGTCACGGGTGGTGTGACTGGAACTATTTCACGTGAATTATTTATGGGTGGATTTTGATAATTATTATAACTACCTTGACCTTGTGCTTGACCTTGTCGAGGTTGCACTTGGTTGTTATAATTATTAAAATTACCCTGACCCTGTCCTTGTCGTGGTGGAGCTTGGTTAAAACTGTGCGTTGGCTTAACATCTTGATTATTGTACCCTGAAGGTGTGACGTGTTGGTTATTTCTCCAACCGAAGTTGGGATTTTGTCTCCAATGAGCGTTAGGTTCACTATTAATGGAACAAGCCTGTTCATAGGCTATAGGACAGTGGAAGTCGGGATGCTCAGGGCTCCAACAGAAACTACATGGATTTGAATTTACGCTCATGACGGGGATAGGCTTTTGTTGAACGTAAATGGCCTCTACCTTTTAGTGAGTGATTCGATTAGAGTTTTAAGCTCGGGATCGTGTTTAATTTCAAACATACCGCGCCTTAACTCAGATTTGATGAACTAGCGAGCGGTGGATATCATCACTACCCCCCCGTTGTTATTTCGCTTAGTTTGATCCTCTAAAATTTATAAGCCTCCGAGGCTCCTTTGCTTAAGAAACTACCCCCATTCATTATGTCTAGGACTTCTTTATGGTGGTGTAGAAGTCCTTTGAAAAAGGCACGAACTAACGTGTCTTTAAGCTAAGTTATGATGTGGACACTTTATAAGGAGATCGGTGAAATGATTCCAAGTCTCAAAAATGATTCATGAGGATTTTGTCGAAAAGAAATGAATCTTGGAAAGCATCTCATCCGTCTTTAGGGGTGGGTAAAATGTTCCATAAACAAATGAACAAGTTTAACCCGAGTCCACGTAATTAGGGCGCTTTGGGCGCTTAACCAAGACGCCTTTATCGGCTAAGGTAAAAGGGAATACCCCGAAGTTTTATTTGTTCCGCACCAACCGTAGGATGGTGGAATGTTGTTAGGACTTGTTCAATCCCACGATGTCTTTGATAAGGTTTTTCATGGTCTAAACCGTGAAAAACGGGTAGCAAATTAAAATATTTGGGGGGATCGAAATCCCCATCGGGGTCCGCTAAACGATGCAAGATTTGGGGCTATCGCCAAGGCTTTATAAAAGTTCGAGAGGGAGTCTCTCCTTCGTCGGGCATTGTGTCGGTCGTGTGTGTGAAATCGTAGCTAGAGGTGTAGTAGGTGGTATACTAGATAGAATCGTTTGTTGACGTTGTTGTGTTTTTGTTCGACCAGACCTTAATCTCATACAAGGCTAAGTTCAAATTTAGCTAAACACATCAACACTCCAAACAATTCTGATATACTAGTATAAACCTCTAACGAGAGATCGCGAGGTGCGGAAGAAAGGAATACCTGATTGCGTCCCTTGCTTCGCTTATGAATAAGCGTCTTGTTTACGCGTGTTCGTGTATATAAATAGTTAGTACATCAAAAACTTGAAAAATCGGGTTCGAATCAAACCCGTGGAAATCCGCAAAAGTCATTTCGGTAGCGCTGGTCGCTTAGAAGCGCTGTCGCTACCCGTGTAACTCCAAGTTACAAAGTGTTTTAGGGCGGTCGCTCAAGATTCCAGGCTTATGGGCTTGCAGTGCGCTTCTCGCTGGTCGCCCGCCTGTATTTTTTTCGCGAACTTTTCATTCTTGAAACGGACAACCACAGTATGAATCAGACAAGGGTGGGTGGGTTTAATGGAACTTTAAGAAAAGTACTTATACTACAAAAACAATGCGAAAGTGAAACTAAGATGGCAGCGGCGCCATTTGATAAAACATAAAATTGAATAGTTTACCTACGAAATGAACGATGAAACTCAAAACGTAAGTAAACTAAAACTATCTTATGTGCCTATATTTTATCAAAGATTCTACTCTCAATCCTATGAGATATAGTGGAGTAGATGATTCGTTCCACTCCTAGTCCTTCCGCATGCTGTGTTCTCTACGTATAAGTAATCTGTCTTAAAGTCTAATGAGAGATTTACGAAAAGGCAACTAGACTACGATGCAACTACCCACAAGATGCAACTAGTCGACTATTAGAACAACTACGGGAATGCTACGTCAATTCTATGATAAGGAGTTAGAGGGGGATTGATTCCACCTTAACTCGACTTAATCCTACTAACAACTCTAATCGTCAGAAATCCAATTGAATCGCCCATGAAATCAACTGGGTTACTCCTAATCCCTAATTACACATGGCATTTCTACCAATTCATAACTAGTATGTGAACGATTACACCCATTCTCATGGTGAACTAATCGTTTCTAGAGTGGAAAGGAAATTACTTAATTTTACTCTACGATAATCGAATCAAGCTTTCATCAAGGCTTCTCAACCCCTCAATGGAGGTTTAGCCGAGAATCATCACGCTTATCATTCCCAATGGAATTCAAACAAGACATGATATAAAGATTGAAACTTTGCTTGTTTAAACTCAATTCAAAACTACTAATGCAATAATTGAATTAAACTAATAATGACAATTAATTGAATCTACTTAATTGAAACTAAACAATTAATGGAAATGAAACTAACTTATGGAGAACACTATTTTATTAATATAATGAATAATAAAACAATGATTCAAATACTAAATTAATAATCTAACTAATCTAAGTCTAGCTATCTACGTAATAAGGGAATTTATACCTAAACAATTGTAAATGACAAGAATCGAAATTGACAAACTAGCTATTTTATTTATCAAACTAATGAAGAACAATGATTCTAAAGATTAATCTAAAACAATAATTGAATTTAAACTAAACTTAATTTTATTACATGAAAACTAGATCTATATTTATCTATATTTTTTAGGTCTAACTAGCTACCATTAACAAAGAGTGAAGCTTTGGTTTTTATACTTTCAGATCCAAAAATCGTGCATGGGCTTGGAGCCATATTTTGGGCCAGAGAATCAGGCCCAAAACCCAATTCTTTCAGTCCAGAAAGGCCTCTTCAGCTGCAGTTGTTTTCAATAGATTTTTCGTCCACTTTTGCTCCTCTGATTGGATCAAGGCTTATACCATTGGAAAGCTCTTTCCGAGCCGGTCGTTTTGATATAAGGTAGGCCCCATTCCGAGGTCTGAGTCCAAAGATACGGCCTTCGGAAGTTCCACACTTTGTGTGTCTTTGTTTTTGCCCACGTCGACTTTTCAGCTTTTGATCGGGCTTTAGAAAGGTTTTGTCTTCTTGAATCTTGGCCTTTAATCACGGAACTCCTTAGTAACCGACCTTTGCTCCTTTATCTCGCTAAAGTGGCACATTTCGCATTACAATGGACTTTGAAGCCCGAAATGCATAAAAACACGTAATTAGTGTTAACTCTTAATTATTACTCACATAATTGGTCTAATAGTATGACTGTTACAGGGTTAAAACTACAGTTTTGGGCTCTTATCACATAGCCATTCATTCCAATAGCAAAGGTTACCAAAAACTTGCTGAAATCCATTGTCTTATCATTAATGGTGACGGAGAACATTTGTTCCCTATCTGGTCGATATAAGAACTTACAATTATCATATAAATAAGCAGTAAGTTTAGGAGAATAAGAGTCATCAACACTTAACAATAGATTCTGCCATCTCGACTGCACAATCCTGTCGTGGAACCAGTATCCATAGGTGTCACTCTCGAGCAATTCTTCAATGGACTACTCCGGTATGATTTGAGGAGATTTCATAGCAAACAAACACACTACTGAACTCCTGGGAGTGACTATGGAAAACCCCATAAAACAAAATTGGAGGTGTGTTGAAGTTCGAGTCTTGGCGGCTTCGAATGGCCTATGGAAGAGGGAGTCTTGCTACCACTTTCGGACAAAGGAAAATTCTGCGATCCAGACTTTTGGGCGCGGGCGCCTCGAAAGTAATCTTGCTGTGGTATGAATTGAGAGGTGAAATTGAGAGGTATGGTGTGAAGTATATGAAGTGCCATGTATTTATAGAGCACTAGTTTCTCAAACAAAAGACCACAAGGTTTCCAAATTGATAAGGAAAGAGATGAAATAAGAAAAGGGCTTCTTAGACCAAAATAGAAACAGCCGAGAGCACAGGCTCAACAACACTTCTATATGTTTTTAATAGCCTATTTAAAATAGTAATCTCAATGCCTTTAACCTTTGAGGTTGCACTAAACAAAAGTAGCTAATTCGAGCTACACCACATTAGCAACATGCTCACATAAACCATATTCTTAAAACCTTGCAAGATTAATTTCCAAAAAATATGTGGATAGGGTAAACTACAATGCTAAACAATTAATGTCACCCCCAAACAAGTTAGAAAGGTGGGATTCATGAAAAATAGATAGCATGCTTGGACAAAAATTAAACTAACTTGAAATTCAAATAACAACCAAATACATAATCCAATATTAACTACTTAACTAAACAATTGGAAAAAAAAAAAAAAAAAAAAAAAAAAAAAAAAAAACAGAAATTTTTCCTAAAAAAACAATACAAAACAACTAGCCACGAGATGAGGAAGGGAAAAGAATAGGAAGTTGAGTGATCAAGAATGGAAAAACCAAACACCCCACCCCCAAACAAATTTTTGAAAACATGGTTTAGAAAATTTGTTTTAAAACGTGGGTCTTTTAAAGTCAGATTCCCAAAACTTACTAGACTAAAACATGTATTAACATGCAGTTTATCATATATCAACAATCTAAAGAATTGCGGGTATGTCCATAAATAATTAACACGGACTGCAAACCTAAAAAGAATTAGACACCAATATTTCCTATGACGTGGCGTAGCGAAATGAGAGTGAATATTGATGGATCTAGAACCTAACTAACCTAGCATGGAATTTCTTCTTTTTTCTCCAACGAAAGGGTATCCAAGTGAATGATCGTGAGAAAATGGATGGTTGTGGAAGATATGTGGGATATGGATAAGTTTTACAAGTAAGGAAAGGAAAAAATGAGAATGAGGGTTTAGCACAAAACTCATTGGTGGCGTGGGTTGGTATAATCACACATATGAAAATGAAAGGGTCGGGTGGCTTGTCCTTGGATATTATTTATGTATTCGGAGTGTTTAAATAATCATGAAGCATAGTAGAAGTAAGAGGGTCAAGTGCAAACTCAAAGTTCCTTTGAAAAGGTGGAAGATGAGGAATATTAGTGATGGAAGGTGAATGAGTGACATTAGGATGTGAGGTGGGTGAATGGATGTTGATTGGGGGGACTCGCGAGGTGGAAAAGAAGAGTTGCAAAATAGTAAAAGGAAATCTTCCTCGATTTCATCTATGTCCAGGGAGTCATCATCGAAGTCAGAATTTCCGAAAGAAAGGAATTGGTGCATCTGATTCTCAGGAAACATGTTGTTGAAATAATCTTGAGCTAAGCTCTCGATTATGCTAACTTCTCCATCGATAATCGTATCAGGTAACTGTTGCATTATTTTAAAAACATTTACCTCAACAGAAAGATGGCCAAAGGACATGGACAACAAACCATCGCAGCACTTTATGAGTGCGTTGGCAGTTGCCAAGAAAGGACGCCCTAAAATGATAGGAACAGAGTCGTTAGCGACTTCTATGTCGAGGATAACGAAATCGGTTGGGTAGTACAAATCTTGAACTTTAACCATCACATTTTCAACAACACCCTTAGGATACTTAATAGAACAGTCAGCTAATTGCAACATCATTTTAGTTGGTTACATCTCTTGTAGACCTATTTGTTTATATAGATAATAAGGGAGTAAGTTAGCACTCGCCCCTAGGTCTAATAGAGCAGTTGTCGTGTGGGTATCCCCTAAGGTGTATTGTACAGTAGGACGACTAGGGTCCTTGTACTTAACGATTCCATTATGTTCAGATAGAGTGGGAAACTGTTCAATTAAAAAGGCGTCTTTTGGAATGTTTGTTTTCCGCCAAGTAATGCATAACTCTTTTAGAAACTTAGCATGTTGTGGTAATTTTTTAATAGCTTCAAGAAAAGGTAGCTAGGTTTATCGTTGGATTTTTAAAAACTTCCCTAATCTCGTCAAAATTTGTATCCTTGTTTAACATGGCTAGTCTCTAGGGAAATGGTGGTTTCTCTCTATATTTAGCATATGGGTCAATAGGAGTTTTAACCTTGGCTATTTTTTTCTTGGGTTGTGGTTTAACTGGTACGTCTACAGGGGTAGGATCTTCAGTTTCTATTTTGATATCTAGTAAATTTTCATTTTTAATGACCGTTGGTGGTGTATCAATGGGCATAGTTACGGTGTTATCAACCACTCTGCCAGAACGGAGAGTGGTGATGGCATTTAACTCACTTACGTTTAAATTTCTGGTACTAGTATTATCGGTTACTTTAAAGGTTGTGTTTGGCGTTTTATGATTAGGTATAGCTTGACTTGGAAACACACCTTTTGGTTGGGCTTTCTCTTGGGTTAACTGTTGTATAGATTGATGAATCTGTTGTAAAATTTGTTGTTGAGCTTGCATGTAGGCATCGAAACGATCCGGTTGTGAAGGTGTAGTTGCCATAGGTGGTGTGACAGGAACTATCTCACGTTGTTTATTAACGGGTGGGTTGTGATAGTTGTTATTAACCGGGACGATACCTCTATTATTATTATTATAATTATTGTAATTATTATAATTACCTTGTCCTTATACTTGTCTTTGTGGAACTGGGTTGTAATTGTTTGCTGGCCTAATATTTTGATTATTAAACCTGGAGGTGTAACTAGTTGATTATTTCGCCAACCGAAGTAGGGGTTTTGTCTTCAAGGTACATTAGGAATAGGAAGGCTATTAAAGGAGCAAACATTATCCGGCTGTGATGGTGGTTGTGATAGTTGTTATGACAGGAGTAGGCTTATGTTGAATAGAAATGGAGTCTACCTTTTTTGTGAGAGATTCGATTAGAGTTCTAAGCTCGGGATCAGATTTAACGTCAAACATACTGGCAGCCTTGGCTGTGGAAGAAGAATTAGCGGAGCGGGGTATGTCGTCACCCCCCCCCCCTAGTTATTATTACGCTTAGATTGATCTTCTAAAAACTTATAAGCCTCTGAGGCTCAATTACTAAGGAAACTACCCCTAGTCATTATATAAAGAACCTCTTTATAATGATGTAAAAGCCCCTTGAAAAAGGCACGAACAAGCACATCTTTTACAAGGTTATGATGCGGAGACTCGATAAGAAGATCAGTATACCGGTTCCAGGCCTCGGAAAAGGATTCATGAGGGTTCTAGCGGAAAAAATGAATTCATTGAATCATTTCATCTGTCTTCAGCGGTGGGTAATACTGTTCCATAAACAATTGAACAAGTTTGGCCTACGAGTCCACAGAATTAGGCGTTTGGGCAGTTAACCAAGATGTCGCCTTATCGGCTAGGGTGAAAGGAAACACCCTCAGTTTAATTTGTTCCGAACCTACGGTAGGATGATGGAATGTAGTAAGAACTTGTTCTATCCTACGCATGTGTTGATAAGGCTTCTCATGGTCTAACCCATGAAAAATCGATAACAAATTAAATATATTCGGGGGAATTTGAAAATCCCCCACTGGGTCTGCAAGAATGATGCATGACTTAGGGCTATCGTTTAGGGCTTTGTAAAAATCAGAGAGAGGAGTCTCTGCTTCTTCAGCCATTGATGTAGGTGTAGTGTGTGATATACTAGATAGGCGTGTGCGTTGACGTTTACGATATATAACGCTATATGGTTTTTTCTTACCAGACCTTAATCTCATGTAAGGCTAAATCCAATATGAAAAAAACATGAACAACAGTCAAACAACCCTGATATACTAGAATTGAAACTCCTCTAATAGAAGAGGCGAGGAATGGAAGAAAGAGTACTTGAATGCCTCCTTGCTACGCGTATGAATAGCGTCTTTGATACGCAATCTCAATGTATTGAAAAACTTCGGAGCACTAAATAAAAAAAACTTGAACAAAAAGAGAGCCCTCAGAATTCAACCTATGAATTGGGCTTTTCGGAAGAATGGGCTCAAATATAAATATAAACAAACAAATTGCCAATGCGCCGAGTCTTGTGGTCGATTTTTTTTCCAATAACAAGAGGATGGGCGCGCTCAGAAATAGAGTTAAAATGGGCACGGACGCGCTCCGAGTACTGTGTCAAAAAACTTTTCCAACCGACTTCCAGGAGCAAAATTCCTGTTGTTTTTTTTTCTGAGGAAAAAAAACATAGTTAGAACCAAACAATCGGGTGGGTGGGTGAAGTGGGATATTGGTAGAATTGAAAACACGAAGGGAAACTAATCTAAACACAACTAAGATGGCAGCAACGCCATTTGATAATACGAAAATACATTTTTACTATATCTTAGCTAATTATACTAGGAATAAGAAAACTATATTTTCGTCCTTTATATCAAAGTTCTACTCTCAATTATCATGTAATAAACTTAGAGTAAAGATTTCGTTCCACTCCTAGTTGCTTAGAACGTAACAGTTTGACCAACTTAAACAATTCTATAATACCAGTGAAAGCAATGTTTTTTTAATAAGACTAATGTGTGAGAATAACTAATTAAGATATTCTAAATTATACTATGGAAATTAAATACAAAGATGTGAATGAGAAGGAATTAGGGAGATTTAAATTCTACCTTGAGTAATCCCTAATATGCTAGTACGGAGTTGTTGCAACCCTAATCTTTATGTTTTAACATAAAGGTTAGGTCTTTTTATCCCTAATTATTCATGGCATCTCTACCAACTAATAATTAGCATGTGAGGCAATTGAAACCCATTCTCATGGTGAATTAACTACCCTCTAGAGTGGAATATCTTACTACAACTATTCTATACTAACACATCAAGTCTTCATCAAAGCTTTAATCAAACCCATCTAATAGGTTTAGCTATGATTCATTAGACTATCATGGCCATAATAATAAGGAGAAGAATACATAATTAAAAAACACTTGTATTGGAAATAGCTTGGATTGAATTAATGGTGGCTAGGCTAATAAAACAATAATTAGATTTAAAACTAAAGAAGAAAACTAATTTATTATCTAATGGGTGAGAGTGTTAAAGTTGTGCCTTAGTCCTCTTTATATATGAGAGGGCTAGGTTTACAATTTCATGCATGGGCTTTGGAGCTATATTTTGGGCCATTAAATCAAGCCCAAAACCTAATTACTTAAGTCCAAAAAAGGTTTTTCTGTTGGAAATTACTGCAACAGCTTTTTCATCCACTTTTACTCCTCTGATTAGATTAAGGCCTAGACCATTAGAAAACCCTTTCCGAGCCGGTCGTTTTGACATATAGTAGGCCCAATTTCAAGGTCTGAATCCAAAGATACAGCATGCAGAAGTTCTATTGACTTTTATGCTCTATATCTGCCCCCATTCACTTTGACTTTTCAGCTTTGACTGGGATTTAAAAAGGCGTTTTCTCCTTGAAACTTGGGCTTTAACCATAGAACTTCTTAGTAACCAACCTTTGCTCATTTCTCTTGCAAAAATGATATATTTCTTCACATATTTAACTCCAATACCTGAAATACACAAACGTACGTAAACAGTACTAACTCTTATTTATTATAAGCATAATTAGTCTAAATATAATATTATTAAGGGGTTAAAACTACAGTTTTGGGCTCTTATCAGTCTCCATTGAACCCGTAGAGTGGTGCATTTGACTTTATCATCACCGAGTCTGGCAGGTACATATCCTTGTATGTTTGGTAGAAGAGGATGTCACAGGAGTTGCCTGGATCGATTAGGACCAGTTTGACTGTCCATCCGTTGATCTTGACGTGCACTACCAGGGCATCATTATGCGGTAGGCACACCTTGTCCAAATCTTCCTCAGTAAATGATATGGAGGTCATAAATTGAGAGCTGGTAAGAGTGATCACTTCAGCTTTGTGGGATAGGTGGTATATTTCTTGGAGTGCTCCTACATGCCTGCACTTTTCACGACCTGAGGTCTTATTGTTGGAGGTATCTGTAATGATGTGGATTATGTGATCAATCAGAAGAGTGCTATCTCCTATTGTGCCTCGACCGACCTGGAGATTTAGGTCGTAGGGTTGTTCTGCTTTAGCTCCTTCTGTGAGCAGGTCGTTCATGGCTCAGGCTCCTGCTTCTGTTGCAGTTGGCATTCAGCTTATGCCTGAGGTGCTTTCTGGCAAGATTTCTTTCAGCTTTCTCGGCCTCTTCGACTAAGTCTTGGAGGTAGTATTTGAGGCTCCAACACTCATCTGTGTTATGGTGGTGGAGTTTGTGGAAGTTGCAGTATGGACGTCCTAGTATTGCTATGACCTTGTTGATGTTTAGCTTGAAGTAAGGTGTTGTATATATCTTCTTTAGGATACGTCCTGGAGAAGTTGGAGAATTCTCTTTTGGTGTATGAGGGCTTGTGGGAGTTGTAGAGGAAATTCCAAGTATCCCCTAATCTTCCTCCATGCCTTGTGATCTGGAATCCTTTGCTGAATGGAGAAGGGATGAGATGATGGTGAGTTCAGGGTTGAACCGTCTGACGGCTGCCTACGTATCTCTTTTCTTCTATTGGAGACTCAAACCCTATTTTACATAGTTCCTAAGAGCGAATCCCTATGGTTTATATAGAAAGGACTATGAGAATCCTAGGGTTAGGGCTGTCTTTACCACTTGTGAGTTCCCTTCCATCTTTGGACTCTGCCTTCCTTTTAGGATTCCTCTTCTTATGGAAGTCTAAATCTAGACCATATCTTATGAGAGGTAACTTTCCTTGTTTATCATAATGTCTCATCGTGTATGGGAAGATTATATCTAAAAGGTAACTCCTAAGATATGTCTGTAGGAACCGTTATTCATAATGCAAATATTTCTACAAACCGCGAGAACCCACGCGCAGCGGAACCAATGGGGTTCTCACGATTTGGATAGAGAACATACCTTTTAGATCCGGTTTTGATAACTCTGAGAATCCAAGCTTTATGAATCCGAATCAACAATCAACCCCTTGATCTTCTGTTGTATTCCTTTAGAATAGATTGAACGTTGTCTGGACAACGATCTACCAATCCCCTTCTTTCTCACAAAGCTAGATCTAATTTTGTATCTATCTTTTCTTGCCTTTTTTTCTGTTCAGATGAATAGTGAATTTCGGCCAGAGAGAGATTATTCTATTTATAGGCTATAACAAGGACCATCAAGAGAAATTAGGGTTGGGCCTCCTGACGAGTTTGGGCTTCCCATGTTCGCCCAGAACACACGGCCCAAGTCCGTCAACAAATGACTTATTCCACTAAAGGCCATTGTTGCACTACCGCCCTAATCCCAAATTACGTGTCAGCGTTTATGGGATCCATATTATATGCTCGTTGATCTCCCCGTGTTTAAGATATCGAATGTCCGTTGATTAAGTCAAGTTACTGACAACTACATTAATCAACTTCTTATGTCCTTGAGTAGTACCACTCAACCTCATTGTCATGTCGGAATAAATCCACCTGCAGGGTTTACATGACAATCTTTTTGAGCTCCTTAAGGGGATATCATCAACCCGACTTCTTGTGGGACATGGATTCCTTCTATAATCAACAGCACACCTTACATACAATGTCATTACCCAATCCATCGAGTTTGTTGATTCACAAATGAATCTTACTCATTGATGATTTAAAGTAATGTACAATGCATGTAAGTGCCCGTTATTATATCCGGATTAGGAGGACAAGCATCCATAATAACGAGCGCTTTTTCTCTCTATATATAGTCGATAAGGAGAAACAACCTCACTTGGTCCCGCTCAATACACACAAAGTGTACTAGTGTAATCCTATAGTCAAGATAGACTAATACCAGATTATACTACAACCGTACCAATGGTTTGTCCAAATCCATCTAGGTTGTGAACGATTACTTATACTTTATAAGGTACTGATGATATGATCTTCTGTGTGTTCACACCATATCATCTACAACATAAAGTATTAGACACATGCATATAACTAATAACATATATAATATGTATAACATTTGCCCATATGATTCTCATTCAAAATATAAAGAATTAGAGTTAATACAAAAGTAATGCTTTTAGTATATAACCCTATCAATGTCATCATGATTCCTTCTTTATCATCAAAGATTGCCATCTTCAGTCTCCTTTTATTCAGGAACTGTCTATATCAGTTCCTAACGACTGGGGTAACTATTATGTTTGAAGGTAGTCAGTCATATGGCTATCACATGTCCACTAAACACTCGTGCTAAGCACGAGATCACTTATTCACAAAACTGATCCGATGGTCCTCGTCTTATTCTAGACATTTATAGTCTTAGGTTATTTTCCATACACGTGTCATCTGTTCAGTTACGGGAAATCCCCCTATAGGAGTTGTTGCCCTTGTTGTTGTTGCCTGAGTACTGATGGCTCTCTTTGGGTCCTCGCTTGTCGCTTACTGCGAAGACTTCTTTGCCTTTATATTGTGCCATCCATTCTTCATACTTCATGTACTTGTCGACTCTGTGGTACAGGTCGTCTAGGCGTTCTGGCTTGTTGCGCATGAGAGACCCTGCTAGATTAGAATCGTCTAGGAGGGCGTTGGTAAATGCTGAAGTTGCAAAGCTATCCTTGAGGCCTGACTCCATTGATAGGAGTTCCTTCTTGAAACGTCCTAGGAATGCACAGATCGTCTCGTCGTGTGCTTGCTTCAGCTAAAACAGTGAGTCTAGGTCGGCTTGTTTCTTCCTATTGTGGACGAACTCTGCTGCGAACGTCTCGGCCAGCTTGTTAAAGTTGTTAATTGAATCAGGAGTGAGCATGTAGAACCAGTCTAAAGCTTCATCCTCTAAACTAGCTGGAAAGAGTTTGCACTTCAGGCAGTCATAGTCTGGAGCGCTGTAGAACACAAGGATCTAGCTGAAGCGAGCTATGTGTTGGCCTGGACATGAGCTGCCGTCATACAACGGGAACTTTGGTTGATGAAATCTGTGGGAGGCTGCTTGTCCCTGACTTCAGTGGTGAATGGTGACGCCTTGTATGACTGGAGCATCTTCTGTACGATCTGGGCTGCATTGGCCTTTTCGCTTGACTTCTCCAACCTCTGGGCGAAGTCCTCTAGTCGTTGATTGGTAGTTGTGGTGAGAGCTTTGACTGCGTTGTTCTTGATTGCGTTTGGAGCCACATTGTTGGTGTTGGAGGTGGTTTGCTCACACATAGCTTGGTTTTCTTGTTGAAGGGCTATAAAAGAATCTTGGAGAGTCTTCATTTGATATGCCAAAGCTTGTAGCTGTGCTTCCATGGTGGTTTTCTGACCAGCTTCGTGGGCTTCAGAAAATAGTTTGTCTGTTTTTCTCAAGGAAATGGACTGGCAAACGGCGCCAATGTAGAGGTATAGATTTTGGGTCTACGACCTAACGTTGTATTTGATAGGGAATGACTGCACTCTTTCTTGGGAGCAAGAATTGCCTACGTATCAAGTTTCTTGGGTAAACTTGAATCAAGCTTTACGTAGTTCATCTCTCTCTACTTATAGATGTTTGAGCTGACCTTCCATATTTGCTCCAGGCCGTTGTCAAGTGTAGATCCATATTTTGTGCTATCTTGATGATTCTTCATTACTTCTGATGTTACAAAGTAAATGTCTCCTTGATTGGTGCGTTGACTGAGCTCCAGGATCGTGGTGGATCATTTGCTTCCATATATGGCTGTAACTGATATTTGGGACAACCTGAGTTTGGGTCGTTATTACGTCCTGATGGCTTGGTACGAGCTGCTGAAGTATGACCTGGTGTGTGGACACGTGTGCTGTAGCGATATGAATGTAGAACGGAGGGTACTTACAAAGGGTTTTTGGAAAAGAAGTGATATCGCTTTTTATAGGAGAGAAACAGAGAAACCACGGGAAGACAAAAGGGGAAAGCTAGAAAAACTAACTACCTGAAAATGAGTTTTTGGACTTTCTAGAAAGACATTTTTTTTGCTTTCCCACTTCTTATATTTTTAGCTTTCTGAAATTGCCAAACGTGCTTTTGACTTCTGTCCTTCTAGAAAGCCAGGAAATGACTTATTGAGGTGTTGCCAAACGCCCTCTTAATCATGTCGATGTTTGAATATACTGCAACCTCTTATTTACTTGTGAATCTCCTTGTATACTCTAAAAATGAGTGGATATATATGGAGACCGACTTGAAGTGATCATCCTGAATTTGGAGACTTACAAAAACCCAATTAAAGAAAACGATCAGAGTTATGACAGCCATTAGCATGCTAATGACCTGACAACTACGTTAGAAGATGGGGCCCATTAACTATAGGTCAAGTGAGAACGTTATTGGGCCTAGAGGGAATAGGGGTCCAAATGAAAATGTCTAAAATTAAAGCCCGCGACGCATACCATAATAAGTTTAAGCCCGGCATTAACTATTATTCCGTGGACCATAAGAAGATGGTGGAAAAATTAGCTCCAGAAAAGCGCCACAGTTTTATTCATGAAGGCAAGTTTTTTTATTGGACTTAAATTTCAATTCTTATTTTATGTCTAATATTTCAAAAATCACATAAAAATGTTTTCTTGTAGGTCAAAAAGTTTTCGAATGGGACCAAACACTTGATGAGGTGAACATGTACATTAATCTACCTTCTAATGTACCTAGAAAGCTTTTCACGTGCAAGATACAATCGAAACATTTTGAAGTTGGAATTAAAGGAAACCCTCCTTATCTTAATGTATGTATCTAAATAACATCGTATCATTTTTTAATTTTGCAATACATTGTTTTGATATTTTGTGGTGGTTGTTATTTATTCAGCATGATTTGACTAGTCATGTTAAGACCGATTCGTCATTTTGGACTATAGGTAAATGCGTCTTTTTTTGCTTGTATTGTTTCTAAGAAGTGTTTATTTGATATGTGTGTTAATAGTATATTTGTTTTTGTTGTTGTGAATTGGATGTTGGTAGAGGATGATATATTGCATATAACTTTGCAAAAGAGAAAAAAATGGCAAACATGGGTTTCTCCTATATCTGGTCAAGGTCAGCTTGATCCTTAGGCGTCTGATCTCGAACAGAAGCGCCTTATGCTTCAGAGATTTCAAGAAGATCGAGGTAAACTTTGTTTTTGTCCTGTTAATGACTGAAACAATTAACATAGTTTCAAAAAACATAGTTAAAAGGAAAGGAATATTAATAAATGATAACCGTTTATCACCTTTATTTAATCATCCCACCATGAATCACTCGCAATAAAAGTACCCAATACTTGATTAAATCCTATCCCACTAGTCTTTTCAACAAGCGCTTTGAATTCTCGAAACCTTTCTTTCATGTTTTGGTGCTTGTTATTGTATGCTTTTGGTAAATATTTAAGTCCAAATCTCAAATAATACTTCTTTCTCAAGTCGAGCCATTCATTTTTCGTGAACTTACCATTAACTCTTTTAATACCGAGTGTAATCACATTTTCCTTCAACAACTCAATAAAGTAGCCCTCTTGCTCTAAGTTCCATTCGGCTTCAACTTTTTTAGCTACCTCAAAAGGTTCCAATTCCAAAGGGGTACTGCTTGAACCCATCTAAATCCATCGAAAACAAATTACTACAATAAACAAATTACTTCTATTTCCATAAAAACCCTACATTTTCACAAACACAGTATGAACTTAAATAATACTCTTAACAAGTTAAAACTAAATTACCACGGATCTACAACAATCAATGAATCAAATCAAATGAAAAATACCTTAATAAACAACTTCGATCAAAACCCCGTGAATATAATAGCATACAATCAATAAGTATTTTCCAGTCAATTCTTAATCAATTCATGGATACATGCTAGTAATCTGAGAAAAAATTAACTGATGATCTATGAGTTTAACAACTGAAACCAAATTCTCAAATTGGTATGTGAAAAACAAAAAAGGAAACAGTACATTTAAAATATAAATTAGACAGACAAGCAGATGCAATTGAGCCAGAGAATTAAGTGACACGTAAAGCGTCTTTGTTCCAAAATTTATACACATAAACAAACTACATAAACCAAACAAGTTAACACATACATAGCACTGTCTCAATGTGTTAAATAGGTATATACATTCACTACTACTCAAAGCTATATAAAATTTTCAAACGCAACATCTAATCCAACTATGGCATTTAGTTTATCAATCTCAATAACAACAATCAACACATATTCCATTTGATAATTATAGCAACCTCAATTAAAAAGATAGTGGTGTTCAAACCTTTTGTTAAATTGATTTCCACGAAACATATAAAGTCTGTTGCCACATGTTTCCCCCTGTCGATGTGATTCCAAGATGGCACATCGGACGCTTATACCCGTGACAGATACCGGCCAACATGGTATCAATGTCACTTAGTTTAATCCTGAGGCTTTTCATTGACCTGAAGCATATATGTTTGACAAGTGTGGAATACAACGCCTATCATACACACAAAGTTCTTCAGTCTAAGTCACTACGCTTTCACTTTCAAATTATTAAAAAGCTATATATATACATATATATGATTATAAAACTAGAATAGTAAATTCATGGACAACATCTTCAAACAAATACCACCAGATCCATAACTGCTAGAAACTGTATACAGTGTTTAGAATAACGAAATATCGAGTTATGATTACCGAAATTCTTTAAATGAAGCTTCATCTCAACATCCTTTGGCTCAAATACCGTAAACTGATCTTCAATTGGTAATAATTGCAAGTCAAGAAACAAAGCCATTACAAAGTAATCATTAGAAAACTCCTTTACATATCCGAGAACAAAACTAGGTTTTACTTTTGGGGACAAAAACTCATAAATATCAAAAGAAGGATCAAATATTTTCTCTATATAGTTTCTAGCAGTTATGGATCTGGTGGTATTTGTTTGAAGATGGTGTCCATGAATTTACTATTCCAGTTTTATAATCATATATATGTATATAAATATAGCTTTTTAATAATTTGAAAGTGAAAGCGCAGTGACTTAGATTGAAGAACTTTGTGTGTATGATAGGCGTTATATTCCACAATTGTCAAACATATATGATTCAGCTCAATGAAAAGCCTCAGGCTTAAACTAAATGACATTGATACCGTGTTGGTATCTATCACGGGTATAAAGCGTCCGACGTGGCATCTTGAAATCACATCGACAGGGGGAAACATGTGGCAACATACTTTATATGTTTCTGAGCATAGGATCTACCGAACCTACCACTCACAAGTAAATCACTTTGCTAGTAACCAATATTGAGTTCATACTATGTTTTGTTATTGTGTCAAGACTAGCTTAGTTCCTATAACTATTCATTTTAAAGTAGCTCGACATTACTCAAACCCATTTGTAACCCCATAACTTAAATGAAGAAAACAATATCTCTGTAAAAATCCAAAAAAACATAAAGAAAAAAAAAAAAGACTTGGAATACAATATTGTTATTATAAATAAACGAAAGAAAAACAAACTTTGAAATTAAAATATAAGATAAGACATGTGAATGGATAAAATAATTAACAACATTTGAAAAAACTTAAGGCTTTTGCACTACCTATAAGCCTATAGCCTCCGTGGGATTTTGGATGCGAGGCTCGGAAGCAATCCTCAATGCGTTTTTCTAAACATTGTATACAGTTTCTAGTCCTACATAATCTAACAGTTAAAGATCTGGTGGTATTTGTTTAAAGATGGTGTCCATGAATTTCCTATTCTAGTATCATAATTGCATATGATATATATGGTCACTTTTTAACAATTCGAAAGTGAGAGCACAGTGACTTAGACTGAACAACTTTGTGTGTACAATAGGCGTTGTATTCCACATTTGTCAAACAAATATGCTTCAGCTCAATGAAAAACCTCAAGCATCTTAAAATCACATCGACAGGGGGAAACATGTGGCAATAGACATTAAATGTTCTGAGCATAGGATCTGCTAAATCTACCACTCACAAGTAAATCACTTTGCTAGTAACATAATATTAAGTTCATACTATGTTTTGTTATTGTGTCAAGCCTAGCTTAGTTCCTCATTTTAAATTACCCAGACCTTACTCAAACCTAATTGAAACTCATAACTTAAAAGAAGAAAACAATATCTCTCCTTTAAAGTTCATCTTCTCTCTTTTTACAAAAGCAAGAAATATGATCTCTCTTCTTGCCTCTCTCAACAAAAACCACAATAATAATACTAACATACAGTGTTTGCATCTTCCATTCTCCAACACATTTTTCTTTTGAACAAAATCTACAGTGTTCATATTACATAGTTGTCAAAACAATAGGCGGTGTACTAGAATGGAGAGCTCTCTTGCACAAGGTTGTAAAAGAGGAAACCTTGCTTCCCTTTACTATTATATACTCTAAAGGCTTAGGAAAATGGTAAAAGTTGATGCATACCACAACTACAAACCTTATGAAAAAAAACACTCTCCTTCACTAGAGAGCCTGATTCTCACAGTGGATTTCAAATAAAAACCTTTCTTTCACATTGGAACTGTTATAAACATATTATCCCAAACTTGATAGGGCATTGGTCAGAATCCATGGTTGTGTTAAACACAGATTGTGACCAATGTCCTTTCCAAGTTTACCTCAACTGTTAGCACTCGAGAGGCCATCAATTACTAACAAGGACATTGGTTACAATCCATGGTTGGGTGAAACACTAAAAGACTTCACTTGTGAAGTAATTAACAACTTGCTTTTGGGGATTGAGAGGACGAGTACAAATCCCTGTTTACAACTCCACTCTAATGTCAAAGACTAGCACACAGATCCTCAAACTTAGTAATTTAGGGATCCGGACTCCCAGTTGGCCTAATACCTATGTAACATCTTAATTCAGCTTCCTCATCAAATTATATTATCACAAAATTAGCCCAGGGAAATCTTCTATATGTTTATTTTTCACTATCCACAAACATATACTAAAATATTAAACAATATCTAACTACTAGTGACACAAAAAACAGACTCACAAAAAGACCAAGCATTTAAAGAGGTTGAGAGTTCGAGGTTGCCCCTAGTACAAAGACCTGCAAATAATTTTTGGAGACACAATAGCGATTGGATCTAACAAAGCATCTGTGAGCCATAAGTTTGACTCAACAGATGAAGAGAATGGTGAGAAAGAAGCAACTGTTGAATCCCCTATGCCTCCACAAGTTCAAATTTCGGAGGGTGGCAATAATCATGAAAATAATGACTATAGCACTCAAAGCACTCAAACCAAAAGTCAAAGCCATTCTCACAAGCGAGAAAGAAGTGATCCTAAAGGACCCGAGCTTACAGAAGCTGTCAAGATGCTAGCTGAAGCATCACAAGCTAGAGTCAAAAAGAGGGGAAAATTCAGTATAATGGAATGTGTTGACATCATTGAAGCTATGGGTATCGAAATTGGAAGGCAGACTTATGTTAAAGTCATATCCCTATTTTAGGACAAAGGATAGAGAGAAGCTTTTCTACACATGTCAGATGCACGTAGAAGATATGTGTTGTTAAGTATTGAAGAAGGAGATTTGTATAAGATTTAGAAGTGCTACCGAAAGATTAAGAACATCTGCACTTGGTTTTTAATCTAGAGTTATAGGTTATGTTCTTTTGTTAGGGTTCTGGCTTTAACCCCTTTTTTTTATGTTCAACGTGATAGTGAGTGGGGTTATATTATTGAATTCATGTTCTGTTGTTTACATTTCATAGGTTATAAAATTTTAATGGAGATGACTTGAGTATGGAATGGAATTGCTATGATTTTGTATGTTGGAAGTTTTATTATGTTTTTGTTCTACTGGTTTTAGGATGCTTTATTGCTACTTGATATTGTGATGACTTGTGTATGGTATAAATAATGTCAGAGTTGAGACCAGTAAAATTGGTGTGGCACCTGTAGTCTGTTTGAATGCCTTGAGTTTATCTGCAGAATCTCAAACTTCAATCATGTGTAGACGCAACAATCTCAAACTTCAATGATGTGTTAGAGAAGTTTAAATCAGAAGCAGTGAATAACAAAGTGAACCTCATCCTTTTCTTGGCTGATAAAGAACCTTCTACCTCTCTCAGTTGGTGCCCTGGTATTTCCTTTTCCTATTTCTTCCAATTAACTTTTCTTATCATCATATATTTTCATTTATGTATTTGTTTATTTAAACTACTAGAATTGGGATATATGACAGTCGTTAACTTATTGAGGATTAATCATTTATTATGTATATAGAGTGTTTGAAAGAATAATGAATTGATAAGGTACTTTCCAATCCAAAGGGTTATCTTGTCAGTGGTGAGAATACTTGATGAAATTAGCCATATCATAATCAGTAAACAGAAAAAGGACCTATTTTCCAATTTAGCTGAGCTTGATATGTCATGAGTAGCCCAAAGAGAGTATCTTGGAAAGGCTCTTATAGCTTGTAAGAGGCGATGGTTCCATATCAGTTGAGAATTTAGCCAAGGTGCTAAAAACCCTACATTGTGGAGGACAAATGTCTAGTCTTAGTGAGATTGATGTACCACCAGTTACTGTACCTTTCAAGACCCATATAAATGTAATTATTGTCCTTTTGATTTCCCTGTTCCATGAAAATGGATTTGAAGTACAAGAGTGCCTTTCAAACTACAAATCCGAATGGTGGGGCTTGCTGGAAAAGATTCTAACTTTGACAGTCTGTGGAAGTGAAAAAATGAAACCATAATTTCCATATCCTGTGTGAGTTAGTGCGTGATACAACATCTCATGTTCCCGTGTTGCTCTTTGTTGCAACTTCCTGGTACATATGGCATTACTTTGTGGGATGGGCTGGCTTGGCCTGGCTATGCTTAGGTTCTTTGTAGTCCCTCTTGACCATCCTTGAGAATGTGACTGTTTGAAGAAGCATCTATGGAGTTTCATCTCCTTACTAGGGTAGGTGCAATCACACTTTGAAGGAGCTTCTATGATGTCCATGTCCAAGTGTCCAATAGACCATATTAGAATCCATATGTAGAATTTTTCTGTTCTAAGGGTCCAGCCAGTGCTATGCCTTTTTCTATTCATTCATTTCTAGTTGGTTAATGTTATCATGTGATTGCAGTTGAGTGTTTTCTTTGGTCATGTGTTTTCTTTGTTACTTTCCATCATAAGTTTTTCTGCTGTGCTAAAATTGGTGCATCATCAATTTATATGCAATATCAACAAGAAGATAAAGTAGAGAATGCTTGTACTTACTTGCATTTACTTACCCCAAACAAATAGAGAAATTAACATTATATTTCTTTTTTCAAATTCTACAGGATAAAGATATGAGTTCAACAAGTTCTACCTAGACCGATACAAGTGACAAAGAATGGGAAGTTGCCGAATTGATTGCAACAGAGACTATTATTCAGTATATTAACTATATCAATAAGCTAGTAACCATATCACAATGATTCATTGTCAGGAAAACAGTATGTGATCAATTGTCTTGAAGGAAATGAAAATAGGTCCATAGATATGTTTCGGATGAAAGCAAACGTCTTATATGACCTGTGTGATATTTTAAGAGTCAGGAGGTTAATTACTTAGGGACACACGGTATGTTACTGTGGAAGAACAAATGTGTGTATTCTTGTACACTATTGGTCATAACCAATCCAATAAAACTGTTGCTGATCGGTTCCAACATTCTGGAGAGACTGTATCTCGACACTTGAAAACAATGTTGAAGGCTGTTTGTAAGTTTTCATAAGAAGTAATATGCAACCCCCCCGACATGACTACTACACACTCGTATCTAAGGAGCAAAGAAGATAAGTACTCTATCAGTGGTTCAAGTAACAATTTTCGCATGTTAGAGGCTTTGGCCATTTTATATGTTTTATATGGTATAGGTTTTATATTAGTGATATCATATTAAAAGCTCAGTATGTTTTGTTTCTTAGAATTGTATTGGGACAATTGATGGGACACACATTCCAATAGTTGTGCCATCCGGTAAAGTACAAATACTGTATCGAGAGAGGAAGGGCATACCAACTCAGAACGTCATGTATGTATGCGACTTTGATATGTATTTTACTTTTGTTCTTGCTGGTTGGGAAGGTTCAGCAAATGATTCAAGAATTCTACAAGAAACCATTGAAGATCCGCAACTGAATTTTCCCCGGCCTCCACATGGTAATTGCAGCTAAGTTAAGTTCATTACTATTTTAATTTTTTTTTTTTTCACTTTAACTAAGTTGCTTTTTAACATGAAAATATTATGTGGTTGACTCCGGATATGCTAATGCCCCTGGTTTTCTAGCACCGTACAAAGGACAAAGATACCATTTGAATGAGTATAGTGGACATGGAAGATCACCAAAAACCGCAAATGAGCAATTCAATTTTGCTCATGCGTCACTCCGTAACATAATTGAGCGATGTTTTGGTGTGTTTAAATGCCGGTTTCAAGTGTTGGAATTAATGCCAACTTATAATCTTCACAAGCAAAGAATATATAGTGATTGTTTCATGTGCTCTTCATAATTTTATAAGGAAGTATACTCTTAAAGACGATTTTTTTGAGACGTTTGAAAAAAAAGATGTTGTTGTGCAAGGTGTGGGTAGTAGTCATGAAGTGGGACAAAGTTCGACAAGTGCAAGTGAAGTACAAGGAGACATGGGGATAGCGAGAGATGGTATTTGTAGGGGGATTAGTATGTTTTATAGACTACTGTTGTAACTTTTTGATCGGTATTGTAATATTTGCTAATTATGGAGCATTTTTTCACTGTTTTGTTTATGCCAAACAAACTTTTAACTTTTTAGCTTTTAAATTTCGTCTTTATCTTTAGAAATTGTGTTTTTGACAAACATACTTATACTTTGCATTAAGTGAAAAATTAGATAAGGACTTTTGAGCTTGGTAGCTTATGGTTTTTTGTTAGTTGCCAAACACCGCCTTACAAAAACCCAATTAAATAAAACGATCAGAGTTATGACAGCCATGCTAATGCTAATGACTAGACAAACAACGAAGTTTGAAGGTGGGGCCTATTAACTATAGGTCAAGTGAGGACGTTATTGGGCCTAGAGGGAATAGGGGCCAAATGAAAATGTCTAAAATTAAAGCCCGCAACGTAGACCATCTCTACACTATAAGATAGCCGGGTCTTCCGGAAGCCTCCTCAACTCTCGAGTAGGCAAATTTAAATCTCCTTATTTACTTAATTTAGAAATACCTCCCTCACTAAATTTAGAATAAACCCCATTTTTATTAATATAATTTGAATAAGGTCTTTTTTTATTAATAATTTAGAAACACCTCTCTAATAGCATAAGCCCCATTTTTATTAATATAATTTGAATAAGGTCCTTTTTTATTAATAATTTAGAAACACCTCTCTAATGGTGGCTTAAATTAAATAATTACCCTCATTTCCCACATTGAAATTAAAACAAGCCCTATTTTATTATTGATAATTTAAAAGAACCTCCCTAATATCACTTAAATAACATAATTATCTCTCATTTTGTTTTAAAAAAATAAATAGATGAGTCTCTCCTATATAATTACAATTACAATTTACAATTATAATCCAAAGAAACCATGCTAACTATCGATCTCGAGGGACGGGTTTCAAGACTTAAAAAAACCGATGGCGTAGCAAGGTTTGCATACTTGTACTCTGGTACGAGCCAGTGTTTGTTTTGTCAATTGAAGGGTGCAGGTACTGCGTAATTTGATCCCACTGCCACACTCAATTTAATACTAAAATGCATATCTTCCAACAGTTCCGCACTGATGTATTACTTGATTGAGTGGTTGTAGGGTTGTTTACTTGCGCACTCATCAATGCTTTGTGCTTACTCCACTAAACTAATCTTGTTGATTACATTATTATATCTAAAATAGAGATTTTCAACTTTATTTTTTATAAAAATAGAATGATTGAAAGATATACGTAAATATATACACACGGGTTTAGGTTTTTCGGTTTTTTGATATTCTAATCTGAGCCCAACCCAAAACCGAGTCGGATTTTGATTTTACAAAATCAAGTCCAGACCACCGAGTTAGTCTAGGACCATCAAAAGTCGGGTTTTAGTCCATCGACTTGAGTTAACCCAACTACCCAACCCAAATTCCACCCCCTATCCTTAGCCTATACTTTACTGCCCTATTTTGGTCTCATTCTAAATCTCATGTCACCAACAAAAACAACACAAGAAGAAAATTAGTAAAGTAAATACCAATCGTGCCCTTTAAATATATATATATATATATATATATATATATATATATATATATATATATATATCGAAAACACTTCCTCCTCACTCTTCTTATTCTCCATATCCATTTTCTAAAGTCTAGAATCATCCATAGTACAAAATATCAGAATATGGGTATTTATCGATATTCAATTTCTGGATATGTATCGTGGATACATCCCCCTCTTTGGGGATATTTGACATTGTTCCACATGCAAATATCGTGGATATATCAAAAATATCGATAAATATCGTGGATATTATGGATATTTCTTGATATATCATGGTACATTATTTATATTTATTTGAAATATAATGGTAAACATTAAATAAAATTGTTATATATACAAAATATCGCAAAATATCGCAAAATATCATAAATATCGCAAATATTATCGAAATATAACTAATATTTGCAGTCGTATATATCTCTAAACATATCGTGATATTTAAATATTTTTTTTCTGAAATATGGATAGATATCCCCAAATATCGGGATATTTTGTACTATGGAATCATTTTGTTTCAAGATCTGACCTTTATTGTTTGTTTTAATAATAATATTAATAATATAGGGTCTGATTTGAATTTTGCTAGATCTTACCCGGTATTGGTTATCTAGTAATAAGTTTAAGCCCGGCCTCAACTACTATTCCGCGGGACCTAATAAGGGTACGTTTGGGGAATTCTCACATCATGGGTTGTTTCGTAAAAATAACGGCGTGAATTAGAATGGTACTCGAAGTCGCACCCATCTGCGTGAGAAACAGGAATAAGATTTTGGGGGAATTCTCGCTAAGTTAGTTGCAGAGATAGTTGGGTTTGTTACTGCCTCAAATCTCAAACATATTCTCTTCTTGGCAACAAGTGCAACAAACAATCAAGGTACAGTAAAATCTTCTTCTTGTAAAATTTATATTTTTCATTGTCTTCTTCGTTCATACATAAAGTTTTCTTCTTTAGTCATCAATTTTCTTCGATGATACACAAAGCCTTCTTCTTGTGCGCGCAGGTTCAAAAAAATCGTTTTGCCGTAGCAGTGATACTCTCGCAGGTACTTGCTATTTTATCATATTTTTTTTTCTTTTGTTTTCATGTTGGCGTGCTCTAGTGTCGACCTTGCATTATTATTGTTGCCTGTCCTTTTGGGATCTATAGCTTAGATGTTGAGGTTTCTCTATTTGTTTTAAATCTTCTTTTTTCCAACCTACCTTTTGTCGAGCTTTTGTATATGGGTTTCTTCCATTTTTTTTTCTTGAATTTGATATATTGAATATTGATTATTTTCGTATGTATATAGTTTATGTTCTTTGATCTATTTTTTATTTTCTATAAATGTTGAACTAGTTTTCTATCAAGTTGGAAGTACTAGCACTGAACATTAACTTATTTGCTTGTGTCTCTCTGTGTGCTGATCGAGTTCGTATAACTGGGATTGTCATGTACATACTCTACTTTACTCTGTAGGGAGAGCTTATTAATTAATCAAGCAACTTTTAACTACAAAAAACAGATGAACCAACTCACGACTCACAAGCTGGAGAGAATATAGGCTGGGGTGGTAAAATTTTCCCTGTATAGGCATTTTGATATCTTAAGTTATTAATATCATATAGGGTTTAATGCTACTGAATGTCGGTTTTAAAGTTGATCTCTTTTTTGGATTACCAAATGCAACAAGTGGTTAGGATTTTTCGCATACTGTGTGCTACGACGTAGATCTATACACTGTATTCGTGTGTTCTGTATCATGCAAGTATTAATATTAAGCAGAGTCATTTTATGGAAAATCCAGAGAACCCAACTGGGTTTTGGGGTTTATATCTAGCTAAATGAGATGAGGTTGTCACGTAGGCCTTTTTCTCTCATTTTGTCATGTACAAACGAAATGGGAAATAAAAAGAAATCATAAGTCCATTAACCTTTCCTGAACAAGCAATTTGGGGGGTGGGGGTGGCGGCTAAGTTCAATTCGTCCTCTGACTTTATCCCATGTAGCTTGGGATCCCTTTTTGATGAGATATAAGATTTGTTAATGGGCTGACAGGTTTTGAACCCAGGTCTACGGTAATGACTCTTATAAACATAACCATGGTAGCTGGCACCAGAATTAATGTTGGGAATTGGGACACCATTGTTTACCCTACATTTGTCAAGTTCAAATAGTTCTCTTCCATTACCATGATATCTGTTAGTCTAAGAATAGAAGTGGTCTACATAGCTAAGATCAGTAATGCCTACATATATTGAGTAAGGTCTGGAGCTTTCTAAAGCCAACTGGGTGGAGAGGACGCCTCCCTGCTTTTCCTTTTCAAATATGCATACTTGTAATTTGACTATCTTAGACGATCAAAGTCATCCTTAGTCATCATTTCTCTTGTTGTTTCGTAGCCTACATGAAATTAGCTGCCTATTGTTGTTGATGTGGTTTAAAAGAAAAGGATAACCTGATGTCCTGGACTGATTTGGTATATATGAGGTGAATATTTAGTTTAAATCACATTTACTTTATAGTCTTTTTTTGTTTGATTCTTTGCTTATGTCAAGGTCGTCCCTTGTTCTTATTAATTGGTTGAAAACTGTATGAAGGTCTCTCAATATGCTCCAGACTAAATAATATTGCAGTCAAATAATTAGTGACGATGTGCCCTACTGTTTACATTTTGTTTTTCACATAACTTGTTACTTTATGTGATAATTCTCAACAGCCAAACAACATGAGGGAAATTGACAGTGAGAATTACTGAGAATTCTCACAATTTGCCAAACGGCCATTATTATCGCATGACTATGAGAATTGGATTCCATTAGAATTCTAACTCTCACGAGAATTTCATTTCTCATTTCCAAACGCACCCTAAATTTTATTCACAGTTTTATTCACGAAGATGGCGGAAAAATTAGCTCCAGAAAAGCGCCACAGTTTTATTCACGAAGGCAAGTTTTTTTATTGGACCTAAATTTCAATTCTTATTTTATGTCTAATATTTCAAAAATCACATAAAAATGTTTTCTTGTAGGTCAGAAAGTTTTCGAATGGGACCAAACACTTGACGAGGTGAACATGTACATTAATCTGCCTTCTAATGTACCTAGAAAGCTTTTCACGTGCAAGATACAATCGAAACATGTTGAAGTTGGAATTAAAGGAAACCCTCCTTATCTTAATGTATGTATCTAAATAACATCGTATCATTTTTTAATTTTGCAATACATAGTTTTGATATTTTGTGGTGGTTGTTATTTATTCAGCATGATTTGACTAGTCATGTGAAGACCGATTCTTCATTTTGGACTATAGGTAATTGCGTCTTTTTTTGCTTGTATTGTTTTTAAGAAGTGTTTATTTGATATGTGTGTTAATAGTATATTTGTTTTTGTTGTTGTGAATTGGATGTTGGTAGAGGATGATATATTGCATATAACTTTGCAAAAGAGAGAGAAAGGGCAGACATGGGTTTCTCCTATATCTGGTCAAGGTCAGCTTGATCCTTATGCGTCTGATCTCGAACAAAAGCGCCTTATGCTTCAGAGATTTCAAGAAGAGGTAAACTTTGTTTTTGTCCTGTTAATGACTCAAATGTTGTTTGTCACTAGTAGTTAGATATTGTTTAATATTTTCGTATATGTTTGTGGATAGTGAAAAATAAACATATAGAAGATTTCCCTGGGCTAATTTTGTGATAATATAATTTGATAAGGAAGTTGAATTAAGATGTTATGTAGGTATTAGGCCAATTGGGAGTCTAGATCCCTAAATTACTAAGTTTGAGGATCTGCGTGCTAGTCTTTGACATTAGAGTGGAGTTGTAAACGGGGATTTGTACTCGTCCTCTCAATCCCCCAAAGCAAGTTGTTAATTGCTTCACAAGCGAAGTCTTTTAGTGTTTCACCCAACCATGGATTGTGACCAACGTCCTTGTTAATAATTGATGGCCTCGAAAGTGCTAATAATGAGGTAAACTTGGAAAAGACATTGGTCACAATCTGTGTTTCACACAACCATGGATTCTGACCAATGCCCTATCAAGTTTGGGATAATATGTTTATAACAGTTCCAATGTGAAAGAAAGGTTTTTATTTGAAATCCACTGTGAGAATTCAGGCTCTCTAGTGAAGGAGAGTGTTTTTTTCATAAGGTTTATAGTTGTGGTATGCATCAACTTTTACGATTTCCCTAAGCCTTTAGAGTATAGAGTAATCAAGGGAAGCAAGCTTTCCTCTTTTACAACCTTGTGCAAGAGAGCTCACCGTTCTAGTAAACCACCTATTGTTCTAACAACTATGTAATATGATTACCGTAGATTTTGTTCAAAGAAATATGTGTTGGAGAATGGAAGATGCAAACACTGTATGTTAGTATATTATTGCGGTTTTGTTGAGAGAGGCAAGAAAAGAGATCATATTTCTTGCTTCTGTAAAAAGAGAGAAGATGAACTTTAAAGGAGAGAGATTGTTTTCTTCTTTTAAGTTATGAGTTACAATTGGGTTTGAGTAAGGTCAGGGTAATTTAAAATGAATAGTTATAGGAACTAAGCTAGGTTTGACACAATAACAAAACATAGTATGAACTCAATGTTATGTTACTTGCATAGTGATTTACTTGTGAGTGGTAGATTCAACAGATCCTATTCTCAGAACATTTAATGTCTGTTGCCACATGTTTCCCCCTATCGATGTGATTTTAAGATGCTTGAGGCTTTTCATTGAGCTAAAGCATATCTGTTTGACAAGTGTGGAATACAATGCCTATTGTACACACAAAGTTGTTCAGTCTAAGTCACTGCGCTCTCACTTTCAAATTGTTAAAAAGTTACCATATATATCATATGCAATTATGAAACTAGAATAGGAAATTCATGGACACCATCTTCAAACAAATACCACCAGATCCGTAACTGCTAGATTCTGTAGGACTAGAAATTGTATAGTGTTTAGAAAAACGCATTGAGGCTTGCTTCAGAGCCTCACATCCAAAATCCCACAGAGGCTATAGGCTTATAGGTAGTGCAAGAGCCTTAAGTTTTTCTCAAATGTTGTTAATTCTTTTATCATTCACATGTCTTATCTTATATTTTAATTTCCAAGTTTTTCTTTCGTTTATTTATAATAACAGTATTGTTTTCCATAATATGAATAATTTCCAAGAGCCCTTTTGTTTATTTATAATAACAAAATTTTAGGGGTCAAACTCTAGATTTTTGTCTTTATGCTCAATGGTTGAGGAATCGGTTAATCATGTGCTTTTGCATTGTCCTTTTTCCTGGACAATTTGGTCTTGCTTTCATTGGGAGTCTGGTATGGTTTGGGTCAGTCCTAGTCGAGTGGTGGATCTCCTTACTCAGTGGTACACAAGGCCCTTTTCATCTAGAGGGCAGAGAATATGGAACATGCTACCTTTTGCAATTATGTGGGGTATTTGGTTGGGACGGAATAGACATATTTTTTAGGGCAAAACTATGGTGATCTAGAAAGTCGTATTAGATATCAATGGGCTCCTTTGTTATTGGAGTAAAAATTTTGTGGACCTAAAAAACATTCATTTTGAATAATTTGTAGCTAGATGGGAAGATATTATGTATAGAGAGTCTTGAGTAGGGTGGTTGGTTTATTTTTGGGTTGTTTTTATATTTCCGTTGTAATGGTAGGTTATTTCGACCTATGTTTTCTTTCATTAATACAATTTAACTTTTACCGAGAAAAAAAAAACAATATTGTATTCCAAGTCTCTTTTTTTTCTTTATGTTTTTTTGGATTTTTACAGAGATATTGTTTTCTTCTTTTAAGTTATGGGTTACAATTGGGTATGAGTAATGTCGGAGTACTTTAAAATGAATAGTTATAGGAACTAGGCTAGTCATGACACAATAACAAAACATAGTATGAACTCAATGTTGGTTACTAGCAAAGTGATTTATTTGTGAGTGGTAGGTTCGGCAGATCCTATGCTCAGAAACATATAGTCTGTTGCCACATGTTTCCCCCTGTCGATGTGCTTTCAAGATGCCACATCGGACGCTTTATACCTGTGACAGATACCAACACGGTATCAATGTCAATTAGTTTAAGCCTGAGGCTTTTCATTGGGTTGAAGCATATCTGTTTGACAAGTGTGGAATACAATGCCTATCATACACACAAAGTTCTTCAGTCTAAGTCACTGCGCTTTCACTTTCAAGTTATTAAAAAACATATACATATATATGATTATACAATTGGAATAGTAAATTCATGGACACCATCTTCAAACAAATACCACCAGATCCATAACTGCTAGAAACTGTATACAGTGTTTAGAAAAACACATTGAGACTTGCCTCAGAGCCTCACATCCAAAATCCCACCGAGGCTATAGGCTTTTAGGTAGTGCAAGAGCCTTAAGTTTTTTCAAATGTTGTTTAATTCTTTTACCCATATCACATGTATTATCATATATTTTAAATTCCAAGTTTGTTTTCTTTTGTTTATTCATTATAACAATATTGTATTCCAAGTCTTTTATTATCAAGTGAGCGGAGCGAACTTTCTGGGCCGAGTGGGGGGAATGGGGACGAACAATATTGTATATTTGGTTGGTTTCTGTTTGTCTGTCCTCATTGCTTGTCTCTTCTCTTCGTCCCTCTCCCTCTCCCTCTCCCTCTCCACTCTTCCTCTCCGCTCACGCCCCTACTGCATAGCAGTATACTAGTTATTATTATTATTATTATTATTATTATTTAATTTTGGATTTTTAACAAGAGTATTTTTCAACTCTAAGGCTAACGACTTTGAGGCTCACATTAAGCCTATGGTAGTCTTGGCGCCTCAAGGCTCGTATGTTTTTTTCTTGAACACTGACTCTGTACGCTTCATTTTTTTATTTTCCCGCACACTTAACCTGCAATCAACAAGTATTTCAATTGGGCCATCCAGCCCAAACAGGATTTGTTTCAACATCCAACTTTTGATAGTTCTGATATGGATCATCCATTCTCATCCTTAATTTGTTTTTTTTTTAAAATTGTTTGGCCTTGTAAACCTGCAATCACATGTTTGAATAGCAGAATCATAAAAAATGAGTGCATCATGATAGCTCGTGCATTGTCTTGTATTTATCGTACCCAGTACTATGTTTAATGCTTTGAAACGTAATTCTTGCGAGTCTTCTGAGGTTTTGTCAGCTTCTGACCACAAATTCAATATGTAGCCACAATTTGATCACACTTTCAATGGTGTTTTGAAGTGAGCCGATGAATCCTGTTATTCAGTGGGTATCACCAGGGTGGGGGTGGGGGATGTTATGGGAATAAAATTGTAACTATCAAAAGAAATATAAAAGGGGGGAAAAAAAGATAATCTTTGTAAAAGAATGTCTTTGATCGTTCAGTCACTTTTCAAGCCCCCTTTTCAAAGTGAGATTATGTCATTGAAATCTGCTCCGGTGAAAAGAGGTTGTAATTGAATTGACAGAACATTGTAAATTAGATATTTCATTTCTGGCAGGTTGAATTTCTAGTTCAAGTTATCTTGCAGTCTTTCTAGACTTACGTTTTTCCCCGTCATTCTATGTTGTTATTATACACACTCTATAAACGTTCCCGTTGGTGTATTTCAGAATTTCTAGCGATGTTGCTCTACAGTTTCTTTTGCTGCGAGGTTGAATTTTGTGTTAAATTTCTATTTTGCTTGTTTGAATTTTTGGGCTATCATCTCTCATGGAAGCATAGACAGTGAGACATGCATACAGTCGAGACTGCGGCTACTCTATAGGCACACCCATTGGTCCACGCTCTATTGGGTGCTTACTCTCACATGTTGTGCCAAGCAAGCACCCGTGCCTCTCACTGCATGGATACATCTTACTTTGTTCCATCTGGAAATTTTCAGATTAGATTTTTATTAGCTGCTTATTTTATGCTTGGTTCGAGTGCTTACACAATAAATTCTGATTCGTCATTTTGTTGAAGATCTTACTCGTCTTTTCTTCTTCGCAGAATCCAGGCTTTGACTTCTCACAGGCTCAATTTTCTGGTAACTGCCCTGATCCACGGTCATTCATGGGTGGAATACGCAATAATTGATGATCCTAATATGCTCTAGGATTCCACATCAGTTTATTGGGATTTTCACTTGCCACAAGTAGATAAAATGCTCCATTGTGGTTCTCCTATCTGTCCTTTATTTCAGAGCTGAAACTATTGATGTATTATGTATATAGTTACAACCAGAAGACTATAAGTTTGTCGTGCTACGAAAACTGAAGCTACTATTGCATTGAACTTTTTATCGGAGCAAGATTCATGGCTTTTGTTCCAAAAGAATGCAGGTGATGTTGTTGATTCTGTCGATCTAATGAAGTGGCTAGAGATGTTCATTGCACTTGTTACACTTGGAAGGATTATGTGGGATAACCTCGACAGAGATGTGTGGCAAAATGTACTTCTACAAGTGAGGGAGTCTGATTTTGATGCCATTAAGGATATAGATGCAATGGGCTTCAAGCCAATAAAGTTAAGCTACGACTTTTTACGGAATGATATATGAATTTTAATTATGCTTTTTATTTTGTTGTTTGTTTCCCGAAGACTACAAAATCAGCATGGATGAATTGTTGAGGTATGTGATGGGATAAGGCATACTAAAAGATGTTTCCACTTGGAAGCAGGGAATGAGCAGACTGCGTGCCAGAGTGATTGGCAAACTTACATCTTCATGTTTGTTGTTAAAAGGAGATGGGGATGGAAGTGATACGATGCATGACATTGTTCGTGATGTGGCCATAATAATTGCCAAAAGAGACAAGGAGTCTATTGTACTAGCTAGCTGGTAGAGAATTGAATTAGCCAGAGAAAGAGCGGCTGGGGGAGTGCAAGCAATTGTCACTAATGGGAAGCACACTTAGTGAGCGGGCTCGCCTTAATGTCCGAATATGCTGACCTTATCATTGTCAAGGCGTCAATCCCTGGCTCCCTGCGGGTTGTTCCTGATACTTTTTTAGCGGGGATGGAATCTCTTGTAATCCCAGATATAAGCTACTTCTATTTAGTCATTACCACCTTCACTATCGTGCCTCACTAGCCTCCGCTCAATTTGGCTAGATGATTGTCCAGAGTTACAAGATGTATCTCTCCTAAGACGAACTTCTGTGAGGATGATACCAGAGAAAGAAATACACAATTTCACCAAGCTGAAGTTGTTCTCACTTGAGACTTAGTAGTTGAATGACAATTAGAAGTGGTATCCCCCAACCTTCCTGTTTATGTTATTTGCATTGAATGGCATGTATGTACTACTAAATTAGCAGAAGAAATGAAATATATTGTCTATTTTTCTTAATGGGCAAAAGTGTTCAGATGAATTAAACATAACAAAACCACTATTCTTGCATCTCAATTTAAGTTGTCTAATTAGCAGTCATTATTTGCTCCTTTCAGATGAACTTATCTCTTTATTTGACCATAACCACTTATTGTTTGTGTAGTGGAGCTCTGCTCAATTACAAACATGCTTCTAGTAAAAGTTCAACATACATACTGGTAAAAAAACAAGAGTAAATTAGATTAAAGCAACTTTGCCAATTAGATTCCCACCCCCAGTTCTTTCAATATTATACTTCCACCCCTAACTTCACACCAAAATACATTCCGTCTGTTTGCTGTATCTGCAAGTAAACATATACCCCTCACCAGGTAAAATGACCAATAATCCTTTTGACTCCCCCAAGACCAAAACTCATCCAATTGCCACGTGGCATCATCACACCCATCTAATCCAACGAACCTAAATTTTTTCCCTAAATGACGTCTACTACCCCTGCCCACCTAAAATACCCAAAATAACCTCACTCAAGTTTTCTCAATCGCCACGTTTCAACATCCTAACCAAATCCATCACCGCCACGTGGCATCATCCTAACTAACTTGATCAGTCCGCACGTGGCAAAAATAGTCGTTTGGTTCTAAACCACCTTTAAGTGAACGTGACCATTGTTCACTCAGTGAACTCCTTGCTCAAAAAGGAAGAAGAACTGGAAGAAAGAAAAACAGAAAAAATGGGAGGTGGTGGAGAATTAGTCACGTCAAAAGCAACGTTGGAGAAGGTATTTCCACTTTGTACCTATTACTTCTTGTTACTTATTAGTTCTTGTTACTTAAATTTTGTTAAGAGTATTCTTTTGTTAATTTTAGGATCATGGTTGCTTCTCATGTGGAAAGCTTGATCATTGGATTCAGAATTGTCCCTGGAACGGCTCTCCTTGCAAGAGATGCGATGTTGGTCGTGTTGTAAGAACTTCACAACAACCTCATTCATTTGGTCAAAAGTTTTTGAGTTGCCCAAACCCAAAGTGTCGGGGCTTTCAATGGATGAAGGATGCTCTGAAGGAGTCAATCGAGCAACAAACTCAGCAACAACCTAGTAAGTTGTTTTCTGTAGATGGGGGGAGCTCTTCTGTAGTGAGTTCTAATGGGAAGTGGAGAGTTTCAGTTGAAATAGAAATGGATAATTTGTGTGATGGGTTCGAGGCAAATGTGATTGTGAAAGGGAAAGAGAAGGGTTAAGTTTGTAGTTTGTTGAGTGTTTCAGCAAGATTTGCCAAAACACACCAGTTGAGGGTTGGAAGTAATGTTTTTTTGGAGATGGTGAAGAAGATGGTGATTGGGGAAAGATGAGACTGGACTTCGGTTTTGAAGTTGCCTACGTACCCAAAGACATTGCTTGGGATCAAGTCTCGATTGCGTAGTTCTGGAAAAATGACGGAGGTTGGATTTTATAGGTAGGATTGGTGATAGTTACTTCCTCGTTCTCCAATATTCCAATCGTGGGATGAAGTTAGAGAACTGGCAGGAGAACTGTCTAATCATGGGATAAAGTTGGAGAGAGTGGCGGACAACCGGCTCGATGGGATGAAGTTAGAGAACTGGCGGGACAACCGGCCACCGTCGGATGAAGTGGGATGAAGTTAGGCTGGCGGGACAACCGGCACCGTGGGATGAAGTTGGAGAATCATGAACAACCGTCGGCTCGTGGGATGAAGTTGGAGAACTGGCGATAACCGGTCATTCGTGGGATGAAGTTAGAGAACTGGCGGGATAACTGTCAGCTCGTGGGATGAAGTTGGAGAACTGGTGGGACAACTGTCAGCTCGTGGGATGAAGTTGGAGAATTGGCGGGAGAGCTGTCAGCTCGTGGGATGAAGTTGGAGAACTGGCGGGAGATCTGTCCAATCGTGGGATGAAGTTGGTGGAAGTTGTTTGACTCGCAAAACATGTGCGCAATTGATATTGATTTTACGTGTAGGTATGTAGGCTTTGAGCATGGGCTCTGAGCGTGGGCTTTATAGTAGATAAGCTCTAAGAATGGGCTCTGAGCGTGGGCTTTTTTGTAGATAAGCTCTGAGCATGGGCTTTTTTGTAGATAAGCTCTGAGCGTGGGCTTTTTTATTGCTAAGCTTTGAGCATGGGCTCTGAGCGTGGGCTTTTTTTATAGATAAGCTCTGAGCGTGGGTTTTTTTGTAGATTAGCTTTGAGCATGGGCTTGTATTGAATTGGGCTTTTATTGGGCCACATTTGTGGGGGCCGGAACATCGCCCTCTCTTTGTTACATGGGCAAGGCCCGTGTGGCAAAGAAGTAATAATGATTGTATTCGTGGGATTAAATAAAAGTGGTCGGAAAATTTCTTGAAGAGTTTGACATGAAATCGGTATAAAAAATCAAATTTGTTCGATAAATGATGGTATTTTGGTAAATATGGGAGCCATTGGAATTGGGCTTTGTTTGATAATGGGCCTAGAAAAGTTTAGATTGTCTACCCAATTGGATCAGCAAAAAAGAAAAGAATAAGAGTGGACAGGCTCACAGGCATATATTGACTTCGAGATTCAAAAGTGGAATAGTTGGAGAGAGAAAGGATATCAAATGCGTAGAGCATCAGAAGCTTTCCTCTCTAGATGTGCCTTCAGAGCTCGGATCAACATCAAGATAAATGCAGACTACTTGAGATCCTTGGAAAGCACAAGTGGTTCATCAGAGGGTGAATCTTCTACATCAAATGAGAAATAACTGGGGAGAAATATACCCAAGCTTTCGGTTGTTGGTGGAGCTGTTGTTCTTGCTTGTAGCTTGGCTCTTAACGAAGGCAGTTATATTTGGAGTAGCTAAAAGTTTTGTGAAAATTGGGGGGACTTTGTGATTAAGGTGTAAATTAAACTTGCAGTTGCACTGAGTGATGTTGGAATCAGTTCTCTCTTCTACAAAATTAAGGGTGTATTGGTGGAGTTTCAAAACAGATTGATCGACTAACTAATAGATAGGCAACTTTCTTTTTTGAAAAACTGATCGGTTAAAGAAATTGATCAGCAATAGTAGCTACAAGGAATGTAATTTGGAAAGCATCGGTTTCTCTTATCAAAGGATCGGCAAAAACCAAAAGATTTCTACCCACTCAACTGATCGGTATTTGTTTGGGCGGTAATCGAGTGATCGACAATTGGATTATTGAGCACCTTGATTTTTGGACAGGTTTATCGGTTTTGAATTGGTAAAGAGGATCGGTAATTAAAATAGATCGGCAAAGGGATCAGCAAGTGATTGTGCGGCAGTTCAAGGGAGCTGAGCCCGATGCTCTCACGAAGGATGTGGTGCACACATTATTATGCGATGAGAAGAGCATCATTTAGACCGTCGGTAAAGTCGCTTGTTGGCTAGCGGTGCAAGAGCCAATATTAGCAATATTAATGGTGACACACCGCTGCATCTAGCGGCCGGCTTAGGCGATAAGGACATGGTGAAGCTATTACTACGGAAGGTGGTGAACAAAGAAATTTGTAATCATCTTGGTAAGGCAGCTTATGATGTTGCAGCTGAATCTGGTCACACAATTCTGTTTGATGTGCTTAGACTTGGGGACAAACTAAGTAAAGCAGCACGCAAGGGAGAGGAACGTGCTATTAACTGGCTACTTGACAATGGTGCTTCGATCAATGGAGCCCATTTTCTGGATCTGAGTCACCCGACTCCATATAACTAGCGAAAGGGGAGAGCCTTATTCCAACTCTATCAGCTCCAATTTCCACAATTTCCATATACTCTCATTGACTACTGCTTCCACAATTTCCAGAGGGAACCGACACCGATTTTCAAGAGTGCCACTGTATTCATTTGTTCGGTCATTGACTTGATCTTTCATGAACTGATCAATTAGGTAGCCTTGTGTCCCATGGATCTCAACCCCACCAAAACCAGCTTCTATAGCATTCCTAGCAGCAATTCGAAAATCGTTTACAATTTGAGGAATTTCTTCTGTTTTTAAGCTCAGAGGAGGCGAACATCATGTGAGAACTTTCACACAATATTCAATCAATTCAACTACTTTTTAAGAAAACACAGCAGCAATTCAAGTTTACTATAGCCAGCGACAAATCAAGTAGCGGGGATTCAAGTTTACTACAGCCAGCGGCAAATCAAGTAGCGGGGATTCAAGTTTACTACAGCCAGCGGCAAATCAAGTAGCGGGAATTCAAGTTTACTATAGCCAGCGGCATATCAAGTAGCGGCAATTCAAGTTTACTATAGCCAGCGGCAAATCAAGTAGCGGCAATTCAATTTTACTACAGCCAGTAGCAAATTTTCTTCCTAAATATTGATCATCGGCATTTTAATTTGATTCGAATTCAAACTTTCTTCCTAAATATTGATCAGTGGTAATTCAATTCTTCCTAAATATCCTTTGGATCAGGGGCATTCCAGAAATCACACATCCAGCGGCATTTCAATTCAATTTGAAGGAATCGGCCGTAACAGCGGAAATCCAATCAAAGGGATCGGCAGCGGCAATTCAATTCGAAGAAATCGGCAGCGGTAATTCAATTCGAAGAAATCGGCAGCGGCAATTTAAAGTGATCGGCAGTACCAGCGACAATTCAATTCGAAAGGATTGGTAGTACCAGTGGCAATTCAATTCGAAGGGATCGGCAGCGGCAATTTAAACTAATCAGCCGTAACAGCGACAATTGAAATCGAAAAGATCGGCAGTATCAGCGGCAATTCGATCCGAAGGGATCGACAGCGGCCATTTAAACTAATCAGCCGTAACAACGACAATTTAATTCGAAAGGATCGGCAGTACCAGTGGCAATTCGATCCCATAATTCAAACCGGAGTTCGAAAAAATAGCAGATTCAAAACCAGCGGCAGATTCAAAAAAATAGTTTTTTGCAATTCAAACCAGCTTAAATAGGTCGGCAGTTTCGTAATTTGTGGATAATGTAATTTAAAACAAAGGGATCAGCAGCTTTAGCAATTAGTTTTAGTGTATGGCTGATTGGCAGTATGGTAAATAATATATCAGAAAGGGTTGGTGACTAAAGCGAAATGGTAACTAAAGTGAAGGGTTTTAAAAGATGGGATGGGTCGGCATTTGAAGTGGGTATTTGTATTTGGGATTTGGTAATGGAGCGAAAAAGGAAAGAACAGGAGATGGCGGCCATCCAAATATTAATTGAGCTACCATTCTAAAGATTTCAATAGGTCGGTTTGAGAATTCCTAGCATGGGTATCGGCTTAAGATAGTTATACATGAAGATTAGCTTTCTAAGAAATGGATATTCGAAGACGAGTCTTCTGGGACAAACTTGATAGGCTTGATTTACTTTGGAAATTGTTTCAATTTAGATCGGCCTACTAATTTCGGTCGGGTCGGTAAATCGAAATGATTAAATTTTTGTTTTAGTTCAATTTAGAAAAACTGATCGGTTTTGAATTGTATTCATTGATCGGTTTGGGTGAGCAGAATTATTCAAATTGATCGGCAAGTTCAATTATAAGTTCGAACTTCGCACAGATCGGTAACTTGATAAGTTATTTGATTTGATAGGCAAGATGAATTTGATTTGTTGGATTTGAATTTGATTGGCAAGTAATCAAATTGATCAGTTGTGTATTATTGATCGGCTAAAATTTTCTGGCTACCAATTGGAATAGGAAGTTGAGTTACCAAAATTGAATTCATCGGTCAATAGTGAATAGTTGGCAAATTATTTGATCGGCAAGTAATTTGATTGGGCATGTAATTGTATTGATAGGCCGGCTAGTATGATGTATTGATAATGTAATTAAATCTAGGGTATCGCCGCCCCCATAATATAATGATAACGTAATGAAATTTGGGGTGTCGCCGCCCCATAATGTAATGATAATGTAATGAAATTTGGAGTGTCGCCGCTCCCACAGTGTAATGATAACGTAATAAAATTTGGGGTGTCGCCGCCCCCACAGTGTAATGATAACGTAATAAAATTTGGGGTGTCGCCGCCCCCACAGTGTAATGATAACGTAATGAAATTTGGGGTGTCGCCGCCCCCACAGTGTAATGATAACGTAATGAAATTTGGAGTGTCGCCGCCCCCAAAGTGTAATGATAACGTAATAAAATTTGGGGTGTCGCCGCTCCTATAGTGTAATAATAACGTAATGAAATTTGGGGTATCGCCGCCCCTTAGTGTAATGATAACGTAATGAAATTTGGGGTGTCAAATTAAGCCCCATAAGCGTAATGATAACATAATGAAATTTGGGGTGTCGCCACCCCACGGTGTAATGATAACGTAATGAAATTTGGGGTGTCACCCCAAAGTATAATGATAACGTAATGAAATTTGGGGTGTCGCCGCCCCCATAGTGTAATGATAACGTAATGAAATTTGGGGTATCGCCGCCCCTTAGTGTAATGATAACGTAGGTGTCGTCGCCCCCATAGTGTAATGATAACGTAATTAAATTTGGGGTGTCGCTGCCCCCACAGTGTAATGATAACGTAATGAAATTTGGGGTGTCGCCGCTCCCAAAGTGTAATGATAACGTAATGAAATTTGGGGTGTCGCCGCCCCCAAAATGTAATGATAACATAATAAAATTTGGGGTGTCGCCGTCCCCATAGTGTAATGATAACGTAATGAAATTTGGGGTATCGCCGCCCCTTAGTGTAATGACAACATAATGAAATTTGGGGTGTCACCGCCCCCATAGCGTAATGATAACGTAATGAAATTTGGGGAATTTGATTCCTAGTTAAAACGAAAGATGGATCGAATTTTATTGAATTATGAAATGATTACAATGAATGAAGAATAAAACATTCAACGATAAAACTTTTTCAAATGAAAAACATTCCATGGCTTGACAAATTTTTCTCCAGTGATTCTACGAAGGAAATAAGACCCTTTAGATGCTGGCCTATCAATGATGAACGGTCCTTCCCAATTCTCTGACAGCTTTCCAGATTCAATGAGCTTCTGTTTTCGGCTAAGTACCCAATCTTCTGGTTCAAAACTCTTGAGGCGAAGCTTTCTATCGTATTTGCGTTTCATGTCTGCCTGATATTTTATTAGACATTGTAAAGCTTCTTCTCGAGTTTTATCGATTGAGTCTGCCACCAAAGTTAGAGCAGCATCATTGTTTCCAGTTTGTACCGCTTCTGTCCTTGTAGTTGGTGCAATTAATTCTGTCGGGAGGACAGCATCCATGCCATAAGCTAGGTTGAAAGGGGAAAGATTGGTAGAATGCTTTGGAGTGGTGCGATAAGCCCAAAGCACTGCTGGTAACTCTTTAACCCAATTTCCTTTTGTTTCATTAAGCTTTTTCTTCAAAGTCGAGAGAATTCTTCTTATTGGTTGCTTCTGCTTGTCCATTTGCTTGTAGATAATATGGAGCGGAAAAATTATGCTGAATTTTTAGTGAGGCTCAAAATTTGTGAATTTCTTCCGCATCAAATTCTTTACCATTGTCAGAGACGATGTTAGATGGAATTCCAAAGCGACAAACGATGTCTTTCCATAAGAAACGCCGTACATCTGTTGCTGAGATGCTGACAAGCGGTTGAGCTTCTACCCATTTAGTGAAATAATCAGTTGCAACCAATAAAAAGCGTACACTTCCAAGAGCCTTTGGTAGGGGTCCCACAATATCCAAGCCCATTTCGCAAAAGGCCAAGGGCTTAGAATTGGATGGAGTTCTGTTGCTGGGAGTTTGCCCATATTTGCATGTTTTTGACATGGTATGCATTTTTGGGCAAATTCTACTGAGTGTCTTTGCATGCTAGGCCACCAGTATCCTTGAGTCATGGATTTATGTGCAAGACTACGTCCCCCATAATGGTTTCCACAAAGTCCGGAGTGTATTTCTTCGAGAACTAGATGACCTTGATCTTTGGAAAGACATCTGAGAAGAGGACTGAAGTTGTTTGATTTCCTATAAAGTAGGAGCTTGCCTTTAGAATTTGGAATTATGACAAATTTCCAGGCATCTCTCTTAATTTTGTAGGAAAGTGAGGAATCCTCAGGTAGAGTTCCATGTTGTAGAAATTCTAAATAAGTAGGTCTCCAATCATCTGGTGAAGAATCACCGTCGATAGATTGGAGATCCAAATGTGGTACTTCTGGAGAATTATCTGCTTCATGGGACTCATCTTCCATATCAACATTGCTTTGGTCGGCATCCTGTGTGAGTGGAGATTCACTCTCAAAATGATGATAGGCCAAATCTTGATGGTCGGCTAAATCTTCTTGAGCTGCTTCCTCTGAGTGAGATTCTGAACTTGTGCCGGCCGATTGAGCTAGCTCTTCTCTCTTTCTTTTCCTTGTTGTTATGACATTTACTTGCTCGAATTCGAAATGCCGAGATGTCGTTTGGAAATAGCATAGGTGAGCAATATATAAGTTTTGAACATGTTCTTCTATAAGAGTTATGCTTAGAAAAGGTTGGAAATCAATATAGATTTTTGTTTCATTGTTAACATCAACTGTGGCAGAGAGATAGGCTAAGGCATCGGCGTGACGATTATCATTGCGAGAGCGTTGGTGAACTGCAATGGATTTGAAATGAATGGATAGCTCATGCATTTTTGGAACATATGCAGCCATCCTATCATTTCGAGCAACAAAAGATCCGCCAAATTGATTCGCAACAAGCTTTGAGTCAGTGAATAACTCGATCTTTGTCGCCCCCAGGTCAAGTGCTGTTCGCATTGCATAAAGAACCGCTTCATATTCAGCTTCATTGTTTGAAGCGCAAAATCCGAGGCGAACAGATTTTTCAATTTTTTCGCCATCAGGTCGGATTAAAACACAACCAAGGCCTGAACCTGATTTGTTCTTGGAACCTTCCGTATGTAGAATCTATAAAGAAGGGTCGGCACTTGTGGATGGATCAGCCGATCCTTGTTGTGGATTAGGAGGAGGTTCGTCAAACTGCTCTTCCATGGTCGGTATGTCATCGACAGGAAAATCGGCCATAAGTGATGCCATTGCATGGCCTTTCTCAGATGATCGGGCTTTGTAGATAATTTCGTAGGCACTCAAATATGTTTCCCATTCTGCTAATCGGCTCGAATCAGCATTTCGAAGAACTTTTCTCAAGGGGTATTCAGTGTAGACATTGATGATACGTCCTTGAAAATAAGGCTTCAATCTTCGTGCACTATGGACAAGTGACAGAGCTATTTTCTCAATTTGCGAATACCTTGTTTCTGGAGCTGTAAGGGTCTTACTTATAAAGAAAATTGGTTGTTCATTTTCATCATCAATGAATAAGACGACACTCACAGCTATTTCTGATGCTGCCAAATAGATGCCAATTGTTTGTCTGGTGGTCGGACTAGCAAGAATTGGCGGCTGTACTAGGTATTCTTTCATTTTCTTGAAAGCTACATCACACTCATCTGTCCATTTTGGGGATCCCTTAATGGCTTGGAACAAGGGGTGCAGCCGATCTGAATATTTTGAGATAAATCTACCCAAAGCAACTATCCTACCCGTAAGTTACTGGATTTGCTTCTTGGTTTTTGGCGAGGGCACTTCGGTAATTGCACGGATTTGATTAGGATTAGCTTCAATGCCTCGTTTGGTCATAAGATATCCAAGAAATTTTCCCGATGCTAACCCAAATGCGCATTTTGATGGATTTAGACGCATTAGAATATGCACCAGCCGATCAAAATATTTTTGCAAGTGATGAAGGTGTGAAGACTCTTCATGCGACTTGATGACCATATCGTCAATATAAGCTTCCATAAACTTGCCTAAGAAGTCTGAAAATGATGTATTAATGAATTTCTTATATGTTGCCGGTGCATTTTTTAGACCGAAAGGCATTACCTTATAACAAAATAAGCCTTGGTCTGTTATGAAAGTTGTAAGTTCTTGTTCATCTTCGGCTAATGTAATTTTATAAAATCCCATTGAGGCATCCATAAAAGAAATTTGTTTAAACCCTGAAGTTGCATCAACCATTTCAGAAATACGAGGCAAGGGATACGGGTGAACAGGACATTTTTTATTGACATCAGTAAAATCAACACAGATTCTAAGTTTCCCATTTTTCTTAGGGGCTGCTACTACATTTGATATCCATTTCGGATATAGTACATGCCTAATAAAATTAATACTTAAAAGTTTGTCGATCTCTTCTTTCACTTTGAGCTTTCGATCGGGAGCCATTCGGCGAGGCTTCTGACGCACTGGCTTTTGTGTTTTGTCGATATCCAGCCTGTGACATGCAAGTGAAGGATCAATCCCAGGCATTTGTTCGACCGTCCATGCAAACACTGTGAAATTTTTCTTCAAAAGCTCAATGAGATCATCTTGTTCCTTCTTGGAAATTTCTGTAGAAATAAAAGTGGTTTCTTCTTCCTTGTTGCCGATCTGGACTTCGAAGAGTATGTCGATGGTCGGGGGGCCACCTAAACGCTGCTCCATAGCGTTTACTCGGCCAATGGAATTCTGTAATTGCTATTTTTCCCCATCGACATTTAGGATGGTGTTGCCCTTGACTTTCGAATCTTTATAATCTTCGAGCACAGACTCATGACACTTCAAAGCTGCTATCTGATCACTTCGAACTTTGCATACCATACCATCACACCAGAACTTGATAGCCTGATGGAAAGTTGAAACGACAGCTCCCATTGAGTGAATCCAATCTCTTCCCATAATGACATTGTAGGAGGAGTTACAATCCAAGAGAAGAAAATCAATTGTAACTTCCTTGTTCATTAATGTCACCGGAAGAGAGCATCTACCAACTGATGTTGCTGCTGTCCCATCGAAGTCAATGATAGGATTGGGATCGGGAACTATCATTTTCTCGGGGAGGTTGAGTCCTTTGTAACAACGCTTGTAGATCACACTTGCCGAACTACCTGTATCGATCATGATTTTCTGCACACGATGAATTCCAACAAAAGCTTGTATTACAAAAGCATCATAATGAGGATGGTGCACTCCTATCAGGTCATTGTCAGTCCAACAAAGAGGCCTTTCCTCATAAGTCTCAATACCCATTCCGTGGAGAAAATCATATCCACTATAAACATAGTGGTGGCTGAGATCAGTGATCTTGAAGTAATTGAAATTCTTGCGCTGGGTGTTAGACATTGAATCAACTCTGGCATGACCGACTTTGATTACATTGTGTGCAGTCACGACTAAAGCTTGTTTCGTTTTACCCAGCACGTAATCCTGGAGCATACCCTTCTCGATCAAACCTTGGATTCTACCCCTTAGAGATCGGCATTGTTCAGTTTCATGACCAAAATCATCGTGAAATTTGCACCACAGTGATTTGTCACGTGTAGCCTTGGTATCTTCGGAGAGAGGAAAAGGTGGAGATAAGATATTCTTTCCCTTAATCTTCTCATAGATAATAGCATACTTCTCGTTGAGGGCGGTAAGCTTTAACTCTGAAGTTTCTTTTGTTCTTTGCCGTTCCATTGTTGTGGCCTACCATCACTCTTAGACTTTTGATCGGTTGTTTGTTGAAACTTCGATTTTTGACTCTGTTCCTGCTGCTTGATTATTCGATCCCTATCTCTGTGAACTCGTGCTGATGCATCATCCTCAACTCGAATGAACTGTTGAGTTCGAGCAAAAAGTTCATAACGAGTTGTTGGGACGTCTTTTACTATAGTTGTAAACTCCGTCCCTGTCATAATTAATGCCTTCCTTGAAAGCATAAATGACAAGAATATCTGATGCATCGGGAATTTTAACAGCCGCTTTTTGAAATCACGCAACAAACTTACTGAGCTTTTCGTCTTTTTGTTGTTTAATACTGAATAGAGAATCAATATTTTTCGGATCTTTCCAGTTGTGACGAAAATGCTCGGCAAACTTGTAAGCCAGATCAGTAAAATTATGAATGGATCTTTCTGGAAACATGTTAAACCATCTCATCGACTCAATTCCAATGAGTGTGGATGGGAATAACTTGCAAAGAAGAGCATCGTCGAAAGTCCATAAGATCATCTTGTTTATGTAATTAACAAGATGCATCAAAGGATCTCCATCAATCTCATCATACTTTTCGAATTCTGGCTGCTTGAAGTCCTTGTGATGAACAGTTGTTTGGATTCGGAGAGAGAAGGGAGAATCGATACCACTCTCGATAGCGAGATTTCGTATTTTATTATCTCGTGATTCCTTATCATTAACAGCCTTCAATATCATTTCGTGTAGACGTCGTTCAGAAAATGGAACATTCTCTTGACGATGGTCACGACCGAACTATGGACATTTTTGCCAAGATTTCTTCGGAGGAGGTGGAGTGAGTTCTCGTCGACCCGTCCATGCAGGTGAAGGTGACAGAGCCAGTAGAGGAGTTCGGTTCCTTCGTCTCCTATAGTGAACATCGGGAGAATACGGACGGAGTGCTGGACTGTCACAACCATTTTCTTGACCTGATGCAAGTGAGTCTCCATCTCCATGGCTACCATTGTCAACATACTTTGGCTGACAATGAGCTCTTGGATTGGGACTACAACTTGAGCTACTAGGTTGTGAACTGGAACTGCTTGGTAAATAGTACTACTGTCGAGATCGGCGCATACTGTTGTTGCGACGAGGACTTGTAGTGGCTTGCCTACCCCTTCTAGAGCTTGGGGTAGGAACTTCATTGGTTTTTCGTTGGTTGGGTAGTCTATCTTGCCGACCTATATGGATATTTTGCCGATCTCCCTTAGTACGGTTCGAATCGGTAAAACCGGTTTTTGTCATGAGATCTTTTGTGAGTTGGTGATCCCTCACAGGGTGGTCGGCATCAAGGTCGGCAGAGGAGTTTGTGGATTCGCTTACGATTACACTGGAAAGTGTAGGCTTTCGGCGTTGCACATTTTGTTTGGCGCCAAGCCTTTAAATAGTTTACTTCGCATGGTTTCTCTTGGTGCGGGAGTTTGTACTCGGAGTCTTCGACAGAGATGCTTCAGTGTTCAAACGATCCCAAACACTTTTTGCCGTGGACCCTAAATCATCTTTGAGAAGTTGACGCAACTGTTTCTTCATATTGTTATTCTTGCTCTCCAATTGTCGGAGATGACGGTCTACCTGAGTTGATGGATCGGATACATGAATACCCACTCTCTCAGTCGTAGATGGCCGAGGACCATCGGACTTGGAAAGTGAATTCCTAGCAGAAGGTGAATGCTGAACTTGTGCGGTAAAAGGGATACTTTCACCGTTGTTTGTTTTTCGAGAAGCCATTGAAGTAACTTTTGTTTTGTGGTTGAGGGTATCCCCACAGACGGCGCCAAATATGTTTCAGCAAGATTTGCCAAAACACACCAGTTAAGGGTTAGAAGTAATGTTTTTTTGGAAATGGTGATTGGGGAAAGATGAGACTGGACTTCGGTTTTGAAGTTGCCTACGTACCCAAAGATATTGCTTGGGATCAAGTCTCGATTGCGTATTTCTGGAAAAATGACGAAGGTTGGATTTTATAGGTAGGATTGGTGATAGTTACTTCCTCGTTCTCCAATATTCCAATTGTGGGATGAAGTTGAGAACCGGCGAAGAACTGGCCCAATCATGGGATGAAGTTGAGAGTCGGGACAACCGTCACTCGTGGGATGAAGTTAGAGAACTGGCGGGACAACCGCCACCTCATGGGATGAAGTTGGAGAATTGGCGGGACAACTGTCAGCTCGTGGGATGTAGTTGGAGAACTGGTGGGAGAACTGTCAGCTCGTGGGATGAAGTTAGAGGACTGGCGAGACAACTGTCAGCTCGTGGGATGAAGTTGGAGAACTGGCGGGACAACTTTCAACTCGTGGGATGAAGTTGGAGAACTGGCGGGAGAGTTGTCAACTCGTGGGATGAAGTTGGAGAACTGGCGGGAGATCTGTCCAATCGTGGGATGAAGTTGGTGGAAGTTGTTTGACTCGCAAAACATGTGCGCAATTGATATTGATTTTACGTGTAGGTATGTAGGCTTTGAGCATGGGCACTGAGCGTGGGCTTTATAGTAGATAAGCTCTGAGAATGGGCTCTGAGCGTGGGCTTTTTTGTATATAAGCTCTGAAGCTGGGCTCTAAGCGTGGGCTTTTTTGTAGATAAGCTCTGAGCGTGGGATTTTTTATAGCTAAGCTCGAAAGCATGGGCTCGAAAGGGGCTTTTTATAGATAAGCTCGAGCGTGGGTTCCGAAATGCGGGGCTTTTTATAGCTAAGCTCGAGGCATGGGCTCTGGAAAGCTGCTTTTTATAGATAAGCTTTGAGCGTGGGCTTTTTTGTAGATTAGCTTTGAGCATGGGCTTGTATTGAATTGGGCTTTTATTGGGCCACATTTGTGGAGGCCGGAACATTGAGTACTCTAGTTTGTTAGAGTACTCTTAGTTTTATCAGTATTGTTGTTTTGTTTTGGATGTTTCGTTGTAATCTTGTAATCCTATCAAGTTTGAGATTTTAGTTTTAGAGTTAGTTTTAAATGTTGAAGTGAAGTTTTAGTTTGGTAATGAAGTACTCATGAAGTTTTAGTTTGTTAATGAAGTACTCATGAAGCTTTAGTTTGTTAATGAAGTTTGGTAATGAAGTTTTGAGTACTCTGAAGTTTTACTCAAGTTTTAGTTATGTTGTAAATGTTCATTCAATTTCAATCAAGAGTACTCTTCAATCAATCAGTCTTCTCAAATATGTTGAACTGTATGCAAAACAGTATTGCAGAGGAGAGTATGTTTGTCAGTCTTCAATCAATTAGTGTATGTTTGAAAACATAGGAGAATAGTAACAGAAAGAGTAAAACAGTATTGCAAAGAAAAGAGACTCGAGAAAAGACCAGAGAAAACTAGCACTGACTTTAAACATTGAAACTAGAGTACTCTTGACTCTTGAAACTAACATAGCAACACTAAACATCTATCTAATAAAAAGCAATGGTGTGGAGCCCACAGAGACTCCATCCAATGGTTGTCATTGTCTTTTCTAAGTTGTGACATGGCAGATCCAAGTGTTTGGAGAGTTTGTGTAATTTTATTAAGTGTAATCAATACTATGGGATCTATCCTAAAATCAACAAAAAGTCAACAATTGCAGCTGGACTTATAAATTGTTGGGCTAGCCCATAAAGTGTTAGCGCCTCCAATTGATTTGGGCTTATAGATAATGGGTAATTGGGATGGCCTTGTGGCTGTATTTATAAATTGAGTTGTTTCGCTGGTCTTGTGCCGAATATTTTACGCCTAAGATGCGTGTACACCTTGCGACGAAGGCGTGATAAGTTGTCGGGATAATGTTGCAGGCGCGTCGAGGTCTCGCGGGCCGTAGGCACGGGCATACCCTAGTTGAAAATAATAGGCCAAAACATGCAAAACATTGGAACTACCATAGGAGAGTACTCACCATAAGACACTTGACACTGACTTGAACTCCTAACTTGACTCTAAACATAGATCTTCAAACATAGAATGCTTGAACTTCAACCATAGAGCACACCATGAAACAAGACAAACTTGAGATTACTTCTTCTTGTAGTTGGACTTCTTCTTGCTCATACAGACTCCAGCTGCTTCTAGTGCCAAGATAATTTCTTTAGCTTGATGTGCAGGTGATTGTGATGAACCAGGTGATTGTGATGGTCCTGGACCACCTACTATTGATGATCGCCTGAGAAGAAGAGGAGGTGTTTTTGTTGGTGGTGGTGTTGGTTGTGGTGGTTCTGGTTGTGGTGCAAATTTCAAATCAAAACCCTTGGCTGGTGGTGGAGGAGCAAACCCTGGTTTTGGAGCAAAGCCAGGTGGAGGATATGATCCTAATTCATCTTCACATCGACCAAAATAAGAGTCCAACTGTAAATAACACATGCAATTGCAATGCTTACAGACTTTGAGACTTAACCTACCATCGTTCTCCATCATCTCCAAGAACACCCTCCGATCTTTCTTGTCTTTGAGCAATGACTTGATTTGCTCAAAAGATTGTTCAATTTGTTTGCTATCTAACTCAAATTTTGACATTGTTCCTGCTTTCACCATTGTTTGTTGAGTTTGTTTTGTTTGCATTTTTTGTGTGAGGAGATGAGAGATGTGATTGGTGATGTGAGTTGTGCTTAGGGGGTGGTTATGCCCTTATAGAACAGAGATGAACAATGTTTATTCACGAGGCATTGACTAGCCAGCTTAGAAAACAGATGTAAAATTATCACAATAACTCATCACAATATTTCTATTTCTATAGAGTACTCATTTCTATATGAGTCTCTTCCTATATAAGCAAACACAATATCACAACTTTCTTTCTTAATATGCTAACTTAATTCCATAAATCCATAACTGCCAATTTTAAAAGAGTTTTAAAACCCAAGATACGCCATTAATCCATCAGTCTATAACCAAAATGAGCTATACATTGACACATACCAAAATGAGTTTTAAAACCCAAGATACACCATGTTTCTGTCCAAAATGAGTAAAAAACAACCAAAACAAATGCAAACATACTAACTTACAAAAGTATCATTCATCCAACTATACATTGACTGCATTGCTCCAAAAGTATCCCAAAAGTAACTCCAAAAGTAACAAGTCTAAACTGACCACCTTGAACTTTGGTCTAGGTTGTACAGGCTTCACAGATAGCTTCTCCATTGGCTTGACAGGTGGTGCCTTGAAAGGAACCTTAACACTAGCAGCTACTCACAATGTTGGTGCCTTGAAAGGAGCCCTAACACTAGCAGTATTCGTTTTCTTTATGATCAACATGTAAAACACTTACACTATTCTTTTTCTTCTTTTTCCCCTCTCCTTGCTTCATGATCAAGTCACCCATAGCAGCATGTAAAACACTTACATTATTCCTTTGCCCCTCTCCTTGCTTCATGATCAAGTCACCCATAGTATGTCTGTGCTATGGTGCTTTGAAAAAGGTATGTCCATTGCTTTGGCTCTTCCTTGGGTGTTCATGTCTTGGTGGTGCCACTCTAACTGGTGCATTGCTTGGTGGTTCTGCTATGGGGTCACTTGCAGGAGCATCACTGCCATTTCTTAATGCCTTGTATTTTGCCTTTTTAATACCACTCTGAGTCTTCCGCACAATTTTTCTACAAAACAAGACAAAAACAATTTAGATTTGGTATCATTTTAGTAACAATGACTAACCTAGTACAATCAGAACTTACTTTTCCCTGTCCATGACAGTGGACTCTCCTATCACAGTTCTAGACCTTGTCCAAGGTTTAGGTTTCAGTCTTGGTGTTGTTTTCTTTGCATTGCTTCCATTACTTCCATTACTTGATACTTCTGATGCAGCAGGACTCTTACATGACCTTGCATTATGCCCTTCTTCTTTACATTTGCTGCAAGTCATTTTCCTCTTTTTATAGACATGCCCATTTTCATTTTCATCCTCAGCCCTCATTCTCTCCTTTCTAAGCCTTCCAATACCCCTCACCAAAGGAGGTGGTTTCACATGTTCGGTTGGATCCTAAGAAAATAGAACACTTTACAAATTTGTTTGAAGAACATTAAACTTGGCAAATATATAAAACTCATATATAAATAAATACTTACAGGTTTAGGCCAATCTTTGACATCTTTCATGGGTTTGACATTACTTGTGTAAGCTAGCTTGTACTCTGAGACCCAAAAGTAAGAGCTGCAGTACTCAACCCACTCAACTCTCTTTGGTAAGAGCACTCTCACCGCATGAACACACACAATCCCAGTCATCTGCCATACCCTACATTCACAAGTGTGGTCCACAATATTGACAACCCACCTATCACCATGGTAATTTTTCACCACAAAAAGATGATCATCTGAACCTTCAAATGTGTAGTGGGAACATACTTCAATCATCTTGGATATATGTTTATTCACTCTATGGACCAATCCATTTTGACCACATTATTTACAAGCCTATTTTCTCTTGTACCTCAAACTCATCAACAAAATGTGATATTTGTCAAGAAACAGGTAATTGGAAGGTCTCTCAGTTCCAAGATCCAACTATTGAAAGACTCTAAGAAATTAATACTTACTTGTTCAGCTTTAAGTTCCTTAGCAAAATGAAACCTAGCCCATGTTTCATATTCCTCCTTTTGCAACCACTTATGTGCTTCAATGTTTTCCTTTTTTATCACTTCCATCCACCTCTCAAAGTCTTCCTTTTTATATGCCTTTGAGGCAGCCCATACAAGTTGTTCCATACACTCACCCTTGAACAACTTTTTGAAGTTCTTATACATGTGTTTGAAACAGAACCTATGTTGTGCTCTAGGAAATATGCACTTAATAGCTTGAATCAAACCCTTTTGCCTGTCAGAAATAAAGGTAACAGGCCAAGGGTGTAGTTCTAGCTTCTCATCCATGATACTCAAAAACTCACTCCATGACTGCTTACACTCAGATCTACAAATGTATATAGCCAATGGAAATAAACCATTATTTCCATCTAAAGCAACCATGCTAAGCACTTGGCCTCCATATTTCCTTTTAAGGAAACAACCATCCAACCCCACTAATGGCCTATAACCAACTGAAAAACCCTGAATACAAGCATCAAATGAAATACACACTCCTTCAAACTGAAGTGTATCAACATCTCTTCAGTATTTTGCAATAGTTGATAGACCATTACTCTCATGAATCTACAAGCAAGCAACAAACATGCAATTATTCAGTACAATCAATTTGACAGTTGAAATCACAAAGTGCAAACATTTATAAAGTGTATACCATGTTACATAGCACTGGGATCATGTTGTAGCTTTCCTCATAATCACCATAAATCTGTTGTAGAGACTTGAATCTTGCATTCCAAGCTGTCCAATAACTTATATTGACATAAAAAACCCTTATGACTTCTTCTTTTATGAAAACAGGAGTCATGGTTTGGAAATGAACCTTGGACAAAACAATAGAAGAGTTACTACATTAGTACAATGTAAAAAGACAAATATGAGATAATTAAACTCCACGCACTTATAATTAACTAACCTTCATTTGATCTTGAATTTTTCTGACTACCCAATTTGCATTGGCCATTCTGTTCAACATATCACAATCAACCTGACAAGTATGTATTGGCTTCAGTGTATTCAGCCTCATTGTGAATCCATCTTTATCTCTCTTGAAATAAGCTACCCATGGACATTGTACCTTCTTTCTGTCTTCCCCTAAACAAACCACTCTAATTCTTAATGGGTCATTCTTGATTAAGTCACTAGCAAACCTATTTCCTATACAAAAATCTTTTATATTATCTCTCAAAACATCAATGTTAGGCCACTCCATTCCTACCTCCCAAATTAATGGTTTGTTCACAGACTGCTCACTTCCCACATCTATATCAATAATATTGTCAGTCCCTGCAATGAAGTCAACAAAGTCTGCTTTGTTTGCAATGACATGGTCCTCCTCATCCTCAGAAGAATGTGTACTCTTATACCCCTCATCATCCTCAATCTCATCTATGGGTCTTGGTGGTGGTGGTGGTGGTGGAGGTGAAAAAGGTGTTGGTGCATGTGAAATGGGTGTTGTGGAATCTGAAATAAAGGATGGACCTGAAATGTGTGGAGTAGATGCATTGGTTGTATGTGGTGGTGGAGCTAATATATCAGCTTGTGGACCTGAACTTAGAGGTGTTATTGGTGGTAAATCCTCATTCCAGTCATCCTCTCCATTAGAATCATCTAATGTACCAATACACTTCTTTGAGTAAAAATCATCATTATCTTTAATGTTAGATTTATTCTTAGTGATACTTCTTCTCCTTGTACTCATTTTCTTTACATTCTTGGTAGGCTTCCTACACTTTGGAGTTGTAACTTGTGGAGTTGGCACAATCATAGTTTCAACTAGCTCTATAAGTTCCCCTTCAAGTTCAACAAATACATGACTCCACCCCTTTATATCTTCCTCCATGTTAGCCCACATTTGCATCAAATCATTGTCATTCTTAACATACACCTTCTCACCACTCAAAGTGTACAATATTTGAAATCCTACACTAATATCAAACAAATAGTTCTCCTTTATATCATCTACTAAATCCATAAAATTTGTCCTATCCCCGTCCACATTCCTCATTTTCTCCATAACACCACCTCGATAATTATCTTGGGAATATAGTGAACCATCAGGTGCCTCTTGAAATGTCCCATGATAATGAAGGATCAAGTTTCTTTTAGCCAATCAGTCCCTTTCCATCTGATTATTATAACAACCAAACAAACAAAATATCCAGCTTGCAATACAAGCATGAATCAAACATATTTATAAAACAAAACATTCCACCATTATACACGTTTTCAACTATATAAATAATAACTCATGTTACAATGACAAAAACTTAAATGGATTGTACTCAAACATAGGTTTTTAACAATAACATTATCATGAAAGTTAAACATTGGACTAAAAATTTTACATTTCTCACTTGACACACTTTAAACCACCTAAAAACATGTTAAAACTGATTAAAGGTGCGAAATTTAAGCAACTTACCTTGAAGTTTTTGTAAGATCACGTGTAAGTAAACCAGCTACCACCTACTTACTTGTTTCAGTGTACTTGCTTTGAGTTCTTGAGTTCTTGAGTTCTTGTTCATATGGATTTGTCTAGTAAACTAGATAAAGTTGGGTTTGTCAAGATGGAGCTTTACATCATGTTGGAGTTCACAATGAAGAAGATAACTTAGGATGATTCAACGATTTTTTTTTTCTTTAGCTTAGCTTAGCTAAGAAGAGTAACATGTACCACTAAAAATGTTCTCTGATGAGACGTGTTGTGCATGTTTTGTTCTCCACTGTTGATGGATTTGGTTAGGATGTTGACACGTGGCGATTGAGAAAACTTGAGTGAGGTTATTTTGGGTATTTTAGGTGGGTAGGGGTAGTCGACGTCATTTAGGCAAAAAATTTAGGTTCGTTGGATTAAATGGGTGTGATAATGCCACGTGGCAATTGGATGGGTTTTGGTCTTGGGGGAGTCAAAGGGTTTATTGGTCATTTTACCTGCTGAGGGGTAGATGTGTACTTGCACATGTAGCAAACAGACGGAATGCATTTTGCTGTGAAAGTAGGGGTGGAAGTCTAATAATGAAATATCTGGAGGTGGAAATCTAATTTGCAAAGTTGCTGAGGGTGGAAATCTAATTCAATCAAAAAAAAAAAAAAAAAAGGAGTGTTCAGCATACGCAGACAATGCATCAATAGAATTATTATTTCATCAAATAGATGAGCATAGTAAAAGTAGATTATAAGTAAATTTGAATCATATAAGAAACAAGTCAAACAACACTACAACGAGCAATAGAGATAAAAATTGAGAAGTAACCGTTCAATATATTTGATGAATTGGTTGTTATTACAAAACAGATCATATAATTACAACTAATTCTAGACCAGTGACTCAACCACTTCTCAAGGTTCCAACAAACGCCACGTGTATTCTTTTCCCGCCAAAACTTCTCTTTACAAATTCCACTTTCTTCTCTCTTCTCTCGCTCTCCCTTTCTCAGCTAAAAAAAAAATGGCGAAACTAGTTATGATTTATTACCCATCCTCATTTCTCTCTTTCTCCTCTCATTTTTCTTCCCAATTTCACCACCGCCACCACTTTCTCAATCAGTTCTTGATGAAGCCGTTACATCTCTTTATAAATCTGGTTACAAACGAATGTCTTTATACCTTGAACACGAATCTAAAACTCTAATTACCAAATCTTCATCATCATTAACTATCTTTGCTTTTCCTGATCTTGAGTATATTTTCACAAACAAAATTCGTTTTCAAAATAACTATCATTATTCACCATTGAAATATTCAATCAAGATTCTTGAATCACTTCCTTTCGGAACCAAGATTCCCACATTTTTGAAGAATGTTTACTTCATCGGCTTCGGAGAAAGAAATCTGTTTGAATAATGTGAAGGTTTATGAATTTCCCATCTACGAGACTGAATCTTTGATAGTTTTAAGGATAGAGAAAATATTTGATCCTTCTTTTGATATTTCTGAGTTTTTGTCCCCAAAAGTAAAGCCTAGTTTTGTTCTCGGATCTGTGAAGGTGTTTTCTAATGATTACTCAGTAATGGCTTCGTTTCTTGACTTGCAATTATTACCAATTGAAGACCAGTTTACTGTATTTGCGCCAAATGATGTTGAGATGAAGCTTCATTTAAAGAATTTCGGTAATCATAACTCGATATTTTGGATACAAGCTGAGTTGAAAGGATTTGGTTAATCTAGCTGTTGTCGACTTTTTTTTTTATGGTTTTGAGATAAATGATTAAATGTTACCTGCTCTGGTGATATTTTGGTGTTGAATAATGGACTTCATGTCGTTGATCCAGATATGTATACTACGGATAGAATTGTTGTTCATGGTATTGCAATTATGCTAGACGTAAAAGAGCACGTTCAAAACTAACAAATGAGCAACGTGTTGTTATTCGGGATATTGACACCTCTTGTCGAAAGCGAGCATGGGCAAATCAGACAACTGAGTAACGTTCTTTGTGCCGAGATATTGATACCTCCTGACGCAACTTGTCCAACCAAAATGAAACGGCAGAGGTACATCGTTTCAAGTTAGCTTTACATAGAGCTCGTCGAAGACTAATAGTTGAAAATCAAGACCCTGTTGAACGGGCTGTTCATAATGCACTACGTGTGTTTTATAAAAAGGGCAGCTCTTCGCAGAATTGCTCACCAAAGATTTTCTTGCAAAATAGTTGCTCTTTCCCGTCGGGTAGTTGCTCGACATGGACGAGTTCCACAACCACAATCCCATGTACAATTGAGTATTGGAGATAACAATAGATGTGAAGTGACTATTCAAACACAAATTGTGAATGATTGCTTACCTCTTACCAATGCGCAAGCTTTCCGAAAATCATGTAACGATATGGAATGGTTGAGTTGTCCAGAATGCAAACGAAGATTCTCGATTTGAAGATATCTGTAGGTATTTGTTCTTCTTACAAGTCTATGGTTAAGTTGTCTAGATGCCAAAGAAGATTCCCTGATTTGAATTTTTTTGCAGGTATGTGTTCTTCTTGCAAGTCAGATAAGCGAGGGAACCACCAAGCAAGCATGCTCAATGTGGATAACTCAATGCATCCTGGTATTGTACCTCTAGAATTGGCTCGTTTGACAGATTAAGAAAGGATTCTTATTGCTAGGGTGCACCCAATGATGTTTGTATATCGTGTTAAAGGTCAACAATACAAATACGGTGGTAATGTAATAAACTTTGCACAAGATGTCAACGCAATTGCAACTGTTTTGCCATACAAGCCTGCTGATTTATCTGCAATACTAGTTGTTAATAGGGGCGGGCCACATACAAGCAAGGAGTTTCGTGTTCGTCGCGAGTTTGTACGTGAAGCATTGGTTTGGTTGAAAAAATATCATCGGCACTATGGTGATATAATTATTGATGACGGAACTCTAGAAAGACTTCCAATAGATGAGATACCGGAAGACATCCCAAAGGTGGGAGAAAGTTTGGGAGATCATAACAATGGAGACAATGCAGTGCATATGCAGGCAGATGAATCTCAAGGACCACCTGAGTTACTGGACCAAGATTTCCACATTGATGATTTTCATGTTGCTGGTACTATTGCTATTCAGCCACAACCTAATTAACAAGCATGTCTCTTAAGGGCATTGCAAGTTCCAAATGCAGATCAGACACATGTGCATATGCCTTTCACTACAGAGATCATTAATGATCGAGTTTTCAACTCCCGGATACATTGCTATGGCTTTTCCAACCTTGTTTCCTTGAGGCAATGCTGATTTGAGGCAAGCTCGTCAAAGGAAAGTAAACCTGTTGCAATACTTTCAATATTTGATGAAGTACGATGATGGTCATTTTGCCAAAGATACAAGATTTCGGTACTTTGCATGGAACTCTTTATCAAGGTGGCATGCACTTGCATTGGGTGATGTTTTCATGAGAAAGAATCCAGGAGATGCAGAGTTGTCAATACAAGATATTTGAGATATGATTTCATCTGGTGACAAACAACTAGTCAGTCGCATTTCTTACTTTGCAAAGAATATCCGTGGTACTGGTGCTTTTTGGCTTACAAGGTTGAAAGAGTTAACATCCATGGTGAAACAGTTAGGTCCACCAATGATATTCTTCATACTCAGTGCTGCTGGCATGCAATGGCCATAACTATTTCACATTTTGGATCCATCTAATGCACTTGAAAGGTTGTGTCATTTTAATGTTGAATGATGGTGTTGTACATTATTTTAATATATCTTGGCTATGAGTTAGGAATTATTTGAGGATCTTTACAGGTATGACATGTTGAATTATATGATTTACAGGTTGTCTCCTTTAGAAAAAAAGAGGGGATGTGCAAGGTTGGTTAACGAAAATCCAAGTGTCGTCGCATGGTTCTTTCAGGCCAGGGTATCCAATTTCTTTTAGGAATATTTAAGCAATGAGTTTTCTATGGTGAATCGTGGCAATGGTCATATTCATGGATTTCTTTGGTTAAGAGGTGCTCCAAATGTTAGTGGGATAGGTACAAGCGCAGAGGTTATATCAAATGTCATTGCATATTTTGATAGGCTTGTTTCCACTGTAAATCCAAATCCTAGCATGGATAGAAATATGCAAGAGCATCCATGTGCGCGTACTTTGCCACTCGAGTTGAATCTTGATACAGACGAAGATGGTTATGCTTTATTGGTTAATTGGGTCATGCAACACAGCATATGTGGAAGCCATTGCTTACGTTTATATAAAACAACAAAATAGATGGGATGCCGCTTTTGATATCCATTTGATGTACTTGATAAATCGGAGATTGTTGAAGATCCACTTAACAGTAATATGTTCCGGTTTATGGGGCGTCGGAATGATGAGTTAGTCTGCTCCCATAATAGAAAAATTCTGCAGACATGGCGTGCAAACATTGATTGGTCGCCTGTCCTTTCGGTGCAGTATGTAGTAAATTATATTGCAAAGCATGCTTCAAAATTTGAGCCTGCATCAAAGAGTTTCACAGAAACTTTACGAGAAATTGTTGAAGATCTTCGTCGTCCATGTCAGAATGCAAAATCTGCTTCCAAGCAATTGCTTATGAAAAGTGTATCCGAAAGAGATATTTTTGTCCAAGAAGTAAGTCATTTGTTAATGGGGTACCCATTGGTATGATCATCAAGGAATTTTGTCCTTTTAAATGTAAGTGAAAAGAGCATGTTAGCATCAACTTTATGTCGTAGAAGAGGGGACGAAGATGAAGAGATTGTTGGAACAGACCCAAGCTTTGTAGGAAGATATATACAACGACCTCCTTGCTATGAAAATACATCCCTCCTCGATATGGCAAAAATACACTACTTTGAGAGGAAGGGTTGGCACACTTCTCGAGCTAATGCAATTGTGCGTTTGGTTCCACAACTGGATGGTGACATCCTACTAAACACTGAAAAATGGGAATCATTTTGTCGTCAACAAGTCTTGATTCATCACCCTTTTCAGACTCTAGAAGAAGCAAAAGGGGATTCCATACTATGGTCAGAAAGGTAAATGGACTTGGGCTTCAGAGAACACCAATCAATAATTCTTCCTGAACCTGTTTGATGAAGAATTCGAAGATGATATTGAGATAGAGAATGATATGGAAGACATGTTTCGAGATGAATAGATGATGGCAGCAGCAATGGGGCCCTTGTTTGTCCCTGGGGAGAATGTCGAATTAGGAAGGTGAAACTTTGATACTTCACATAATTGGGCTGAAGGTTTATATCGATATCCAAACATGGAGAGTGAAAGAAAATTTGTGCATACTTTGCACGGTGGAGAAGAAGTTAACATTGAACCTCTTATTGTAACCCTTGATGAACTGTCTCTTGAACAAAGAGTGGCACATGATATGGTTATTCAAGCACTAGAATGTCGAGCATGCATTTGTTTGATAGTTTGTCGTGGTGCAGGCACGGGGAAGTCCACTCTTATAAATGCAATTGTGCATTCAATTACTGGTTTTTTTAGATCAGCAAAAGCAGTACGTGTCATGGCTCTAACTGGAGTTGTTGCTATTAATATTGGAGGTGCAACCATACACCATGAACTCGACATCATAACTGAACGAAATGCTTCAAAAAAATTTAAATCTTTTGAAGGTAATCAATGTCAGCGTATGCAAGAGGACTTTAAAGACACCAAACTCATCATTATTGATGAATATAGTATGGTCGGAACATCTATGCTTACGAATATTGACCATCGTAGTCGAGATATTTTTGGGCCTAATGAGCCATTTGGTAATGTCTCTATTCTCCTTGTTGGTGATATGCGTCAGTTACCTCCTGTATGCAATAGGGCATTGTATACAGGAGGTGGGAGTCTTCAACAACTATATGGTGGACTTATGTACACTTTTTTTGATAAATGTGTTCGGTTGTCTCATATATTTCGACAAGCAGGGGATAAACAAGTATTGTTTCGGGAAGCATTGATGAGACTCAGTGATGGAACATCCACGATCGATGACTGGAAATTATTTCTGACTAGAGACTTTTCCTCGCTCAGTGCGGAAGAAATTAACACCTTCAAATATGCTTTGCGTCTATTTTTTTTTCCCAAATTAAGCTAGGGTTAGGCAGACCCTCACCTGCATTGATTTAACTGTTTCGTACATAGATTTGTCCACTTGCGTCATCATTTACAATACATTGTAATCTATGATCTAAAGGGGGAACAAAATGTACAACAAAACTAGATGCGTCATGAAGAGAAGCTAGATAATCCGCAGCTCGGTTCACTTCTCTATAAGCATGAGAGAAGGATATAAAAGTGAATCTTTCTCTTTTCCTCTCTATCGCTTTAAGCATGTCGAGACAGAACCAAGGAGGTTTCTCTACCTTGTTGATTGCATGCACAGCTCTCAATGAGTTAGACTCGACCTCCACTTCCTTGTAGCCTTCATTGAGACATCTTTGCAAGCATATGTCGATAGCTTTGATTTCCTGAAACAGTACCGACGACAAGCCTCCACTGCCACTGAACCCAGCTACCACTTGTCCCTCTTTGTCTCTAATAACCCTACCTTGTCCCGCACCATTACTGCTCAGTACTCCGTCTGTGTTTGCTTTCACTCGGTTGCCACTTGGAGGGCCCCAAACACATTCGGTTTGCCTTTGCGTCTTGTATTTGGGTTCAAGGTTGAGTCGCTGAAATAGATTCCTTGCGCTGGCCGTATCACCTATTTCTGGTCTTAGGACTTGCAAATAATTCCTTGTGTCTCTGACCAGTTTCTCGTATATCCTCCTTGCTGGTTTGGAAGAGTGCTGAAATCTGTGATCATTCCTTTCCCTCCAGATATAGGCAGCGGTAGCGTAGAATGATTCCTTTGCGTCTATTTCCGATCAATAATTCCTTTGCGTCTATTTTCGACCAAGCAAGCTGCACATGATTATAATCTCAATCGACTAATTGAGCTTGGAAAACTTATTGCTCGAATTGTATCAAAAAATAATTGTGATACTGCTTCTAGGGCTTTGTTTGATGATGCGAAAGGCTTGGAAAAAGTTTTGTGTTTATCAATTGGTGCACGTGTTATGCTTCGATCAAACCTTGCCACACACAATGGTCTGGTTAATGGTGCAATGGGCATTATTGTGGACAGTGTCTATGCAAATGATTGCAAATCACCAGAAGAGAATCCTTTTGCAGTCATGGTTGACTTTGATAACTACCGTGGTCCTAAGTTTCGTCCAGATTCTAATATAATACCAATTGTTCCACAAACAACTCATTGGAAGACAAATGATACTTCATGCCAAAGAACTTAGATTCCTCTAGTTTTGTGTTGGGCTATAACAATTCATAAAAGTCAAGGGCTCACTCTTGATCAGGCTGTGATAGATATTGGTGAAAAAGAAAGCATCGGTTTGACATTTGTTGCTTTGTCACGTACTAGAAAATTGTGTGATCTAGCATTTAGCCCTATGTTCACTTTAGATAGACTGCAAAGAATTGGAAGATGTGTTGGTCTTAAAGGTCGATTGCAAGAGGAGAGTCGTTTGCTCCACATGTCAACTACAAGCATTAGTTGAAACTACACTTATCTTGAGATTTTGTTTATATTCTTGGTATGTTAATTCGTGATTGCATCTTATAGTTGATTCATCTATATGTACATTTAAATTAATGCCTAAAGTTAGACAAAATATGTTTCTTATAATATCGTAATTGAATCTTAAGTGGGAGGTGGCACATATTTTATTGGCAAGCATGTTTTTAAACGAGAACAATAACTCATTGGTGTGGTGGGGTTCGAACCCCAGACCTCTGGTATCATCACCCAAAAGTTTTACCAACTTTGCTAGTTTGCACCTACAATGTTTCTTGTTATCTAGTTAGATAAGTAATATGTATATTATATTTACTTAAGTTCAATTTTACATTTGCGGTTAAGCCTACAATTATCTTGTTTTTACTTTTGAAGTAATGTATGTCATTACCTTGAAGAATGTTTTTTTTATTACTTTGATAAAGTTGATGTTTTTTTTTTTTTTTTTTTTTTTCTGTGTAGGGACTCGGCAACTCGGCAAATACCAACCATGAAGAACATTTTTTGACACTTGCTGCATATGTTTTGGTGCAACTGCAGAGTGAGAGCTCTGTAATGAAACAATTTGTAAAGTCTTACGCGTATTTTGTTGTATGTATTATCTTTTTGAACTTATAGGATGTAAATTGTTATATACTTTTGTGGAAGGATGGTGTTGTACATCTTAGTTTTTTGTAAAAGTCGAAAGCAGGTATGACGTGGAGATATGATTTAATGTTGAAATTACAAAGGAGGCTCTGTCAAAATTTTGGATGGTGTTGTACATCTTAGTTTGTTGTATGTATTATGTTTTTGGATGATGCTTTACAAATATAACGTGGAAATATGATTTAATATTGAAATTACAGAGGAGGTTATGTCAAAACTTTGAATTGTGTTATACACCTTAGTTTGTTGTATGTATTATGTTTTTGGATGGTGTTTTACAGGTATAACGTGAAGATATAATTTAATATTGAAATTACAGAGGAGATTATAAAAAAAAAAAAATAGAAATGGAGAAAAAACAAGGTTGGTGTACAACTAATTTGATTTTAGTCTTAGTAATGTGTTGTGATATTTGGTTGTTTTAGACTTATTTTGTTTGTTTCAGACTTATTTTATTAATATGTTTTTTGGAATTCTTAAATTTGTGTTATCGTACGACAAATTAAGTTGGGGGACTTTTAAGTATATTGTTCTAACATAGCTTGGAAACTATGTCAGAAAATATAATATCTTGAAAGGCTACTTGAATTATAGATTATTCATGACATAGTCCAGAAAAAAGAAACAAAATAGTAATGATGTGAAATCCAATTGAATCTTTTCATTTACGAATATAAAATATTAAATTCACTCTCTATCAGAACCTTGACTGCTAGTTGCATGCCATTAGGAAACTGACCTCTGTAAACAGTTCCATAGTAACCAGAGCTTACTTTAAAAGAGAAATTTGATGCAATGGTTTTGAGATCCCCATGTGAAAATCGCCTCGGTTTCCTCTTGCCATTTCACTTAGTAACATTTCAATGGATTCATAGTTAGCATTGGCCTCTTCTTTTAAAACTTTCACAGCTTTGAAATTGTCAATCACTTTCCTATTAATAGAACATAGTATTTCAATATTTTAACTAAACATGGTTACGTGGTTTGCCTAATCTTTTATCTGAACATTTTAAGTTTTTCTCAGTCTTTTAATTTTAGTCCAACTGTGGTGATCAATTGTTTTTTTCAAAAGAAAATTTATAATTAAATAATAATTAATTTAACGAGTGAGATTTTTATAATTAATTAAATTAAAAAATATAATTTATAATAATAATTAGCGAAGTGCTATGCTCCACTCACGCCCCCACTGCAATGCAGTATACTAGTTATGTTAAGAAGTGAAATGGGATTACGTTGATAACTTGACATGGACAGAATGCAGATAATGGGTTTAATCTCCCTGGTACTTAAATGGTTGCACAAAAACCCCTTAGAAGCGAACAAATGCATAAAACCTCCCTATTATTTAAAAACATAACATCAAAGCCAAAACAGACAAAAATACCCCTGTGAAAACTGGGCTGACGTCATTCTATGTAAATTTGTATTTACATATGATAATATAAAATTACACAGTCTTCTTAACATATTTAAATTTAAATTTTCATATGAAATTTTTTTTCATAGAAAAATTTAAATTTATATTCTGTCTGGTGTCGTCGGAAAATTTTCAATCCGAAAAGTTACTATGTAAATTTAAGTTTTCATAGCTCCAATAACTATATAAATATAGTTATATATATATATGACTATGTAAAAATACATTTACATATATTATGTCAGGTGTCGGAAAATTTTCAATCCCAAAAGTTACTATGTAAATTTAAGTTTTTATAGCTCCAATGACTATGCAAATATAATTATATATATATATATATATGACTATGTAAAAATACATTTACATATAGTCGGAAAATTTTCAATCCCAAAAGGGTAAAAAAGGAAATAAGATAAAATGGAAAATAAAAACAGACAAGATTTTATATCTTTTTTGGAAAACAGAGAGATTATTTAACGAGACCGAAATAATAGGGAGGTAATTTGATATGGGTCGATGGGAGAGAATTTATACTCAACCGAGTTAGAACCAAAGGGCTGAGCCTCATTTATTCGTGGGACAGAATGTGTATTGTATTCAAGAGTCCAAAAACAGGTCCAACAATATATTTCTGAAACGGTCTAACCCCTTTCCAGAAGCTATTTATAAGTCCCAAAAAACTACGGCTTCGCGTTTCAGCAGCCATGATGATGAAGAACAAGGGGAAAGAAGCAGCTCTACAAGAAGTAACTAATCTCCATACTTCATCATCATCTAAACAAAACCCAAACTCTTCAACAACTATACGCAAGTTCGTCGAAAGAAGAGGTTTTTCTCAAACTAATAATAAACCTGCCTATGTCGTCAAAACTCCACCGTTAGTCAGAACAAGTTCAGAGGTAAAACCCCAAGACGAAAGAGGGAATGAATCAAAAGTTAAAAGTTGTACTAGTACTACTAATAGTGCTGATCATGGTCCCACTGGGGAAGAGGAGGGGGCTAATAATGAAGAACCTGAGCTGTCAGAGGAGCAGCTCACTATCAACAACCACTTACAGGAAGACGAGGTAAATAATAAGTTTCAACTACGTTACTTTTAATGACGAGGTACCTCAAGTGACTTATAATAGAACAAATTGGAAATAGACAAACTCAGGCGGAGTTGGTGTTTACATTAGATATATATTTTTTTGCTGTCTTATTCAAGCTTACAGTGACAAAACAAAAGATAAGATGAGCTACTGAGAGTTCAAAATTGTGCGGCATCTTATTTCTTTATGGATTTTGTCTGGTGGTCTTTATTATCATTATTAGTTCATTCACAGTGTTTGGTTTGACTCTAAGCACACATTGGACCTTCATCATCCTTGAAACTGATGAGAGGTCTTTCTGCACACAACACTGGAGAGTAAATGTTATAAGTAAAAAGCTGCAAGAATAGGAAATCCCTGCTTAAAAAATATTATTCTCCCCCCTTTAATTTTTTTTTATGATAATATATGCCCTGGCCTTTTCACTTTTTGTAACATATGGAAACATAACATCTCTTTATATATATGGAGTATTTGGGAATTGGGATAAAACATTACATCTGAATGTGCAAACCATTCTGATCTCAAAGTTGTGCTTTGCAGTTATTGGCCATGGAGGCCATATATGGGGACAATCTAACTATCGGTAGAACTGAAGGAGGCCAGAAATCTTTTCAGGTTTGGTGATAACCAACATTTGTATTTCACTATACAAATATTGCCATCCAACATCTGTTTTTTTTTTTTTTTTGATCCGTGTACATATTGAAACCCTTGGTGAACTAACTATATCCATAAAAGCTTCATTCACCTAAAGAAAATGTTGAACCTGGAGGAAAATCTACCAGCCTTATTGCCCCGGCTCAACATTCAAATGAATTCCTTTATACTTTTGCAGTTCAATATCTTCCTCCGATTGTGTTGACATGTTTATTACCCAATTCGTATCCAAGCCATCAACCTCCATATTTCACTCTATCCATTCAATGGTTGAACTCTTTGAGAATTTCCAATCTTTGCCGCATGTTGGATTCTTTTTGGACAGATAAACCTGGCCAGGAGGTTATATACCAATGGGTGGACTGGTTACACAGTTCTTCTCTTTCTCATCTAGGGTTTGATAAGGAAATAACTCTTGGTCCCTATAACATGCCAGATGCTGGTGACAGTCGTGCTTTCTCGGGAAGTGTATCGCCAGAAGTTGATATACCATCAATGATGAAATATAATGATGATAAGTGCCATGAGGTTTTTAATGAAAATTTTCAGGAGTGCTGCATCTGTTTTAGTGAGCATGCAGGTGACTCTTTCTCTCTTTTCCTCGGTAGATTAACATACAAATAGAAAAAGGAAAAATAACAACAGAGAATATTCTCCTTCTGCCATATTAATGAACACACATGCACACATTCATTTCCTTGTGTACACACTACACACACATCGTGACAACTATAAATGTAGCTTGCATACAGGTATACTTATACTTGTTGACACAGATAGATTGTAAATACTCACACATGCACTGGGTCCAGAACGGCTTCAGCTCCAATATGCGTGAAATTTGTGTATATTTCTGGACTGCACCTGTTCTCAACAGCTGTGTGTCTACTGAATTGAACTCTTTACCATGTCTAAGGTGTTCTTTACACTTCATCTTCATCTTAACTTCAATCAGATTAACTTTCTTTCTGTCAGCATTGAAAACCTACAATCAATATGTCTTGTTCTTGGTTACATCTAAGAATCTTGTTTATATCCTATTCTACCTTGCAATATAGTTTATCTACTTATCTAAGATCATGCACTTGAAATGTATATATGTGGCAAAATTGCTTTCTTGGTGCTTAATTGTATAGTACTTAACATGGGCATAGCTGGGATTTTGTAGCAGTATATGTTATCTGTGTAAAGTCTCTTTTCTGTTGTCCAGGATATCTTATTCTCGTCAGATAGAAAGACAATGTGTTTGATGTAAACCACTTTGCCGAAGCAAGAAAGAGGATGAAACTAACAACAAGATATTTAAAAATCTCGCACGCGACTCTTAGGATGTTTGGGACTTATCATAAGCATTAAAAACCAATATTTCATTTATTCTGAAAACTTCAAGCTGCTTTTGTTTGTGCAACTGCCCTTATTGGTAATGAGGGTTACTTGGTAGCTGAGTATATTATTTTTTTGAAATATTTAGAGGGTTAAGGCAGACCCACACTGGTTACATCGAAGGACCCTAGCCCGAAGGCTTACATTACCCGAAGGCTCATCAATCCCGGAGGGACACTAACCCAAAGGCTTACATTGCCCGAAGGGAACCGAGCCCGAAGGCTCTCGCACTGTAGCTGCTGAGTATATTAGCAAACTAGGAAACTAACTTCTACAAAATAAAAATACTTGATTTAAGGGACTGATAATGATGTGTGCAGTGTGACGTCATGGTACACCACACAATATACAAAAAGAATGTGTGGTGATGTCAGCGCAACGTCATGGTAAACCACACACAATATACAGTGCATTACTTTTCAGCATCCTCGCCAGCGTGTTATTGTCTCAATCATGTCTTTGGGATTGCCTATATGAGACAATTATCTAGTTTGGTTGAGACTAGTTGGGGCCAAGTAAAGTAAAAGTCCTATCTGTATTTGTCAAAAGCCGGGTTAACTTGGCCAAGTTTTAAGGTGGGGTGTGATGTGAAGCTTTGGTTAGAAATACAGGGATTAACGACCCTTCATCTGTGAGGTTTAGAGATGTATCAGTGGAATTGGAGATGGTATAAACAATGACCATGTCCAATATGCATGCTATTGGTGTATATTTCTGGATGGTGGCCTGTTGTCTACAGTTGTCTTTACCGTGTTTATGTTGTTCTTGACACTTCAGTTTCTTCTTAACTTTAATCAATAGTCTCTCTTCTCAGGCGCAGAGTTCATCAGACTGCCATGCAAACACTTTTTCTGCTGGAAATGCATGGAGACTTATTCAAGTATCCATGTAAAGGAAGGGACTGTTTACAAGCTCATATGCCCTGATGCAGAATGTGATGGGCTTGTTCCACCTGGCTTGTTGAAACGTTTACTTGCAAGCGAAGACTTCGAGCGCTGGGAATCATTATTGTTGCAGAAAACACTAGATTCAATGTCTGATGTAGTTTATTGCCCTAGATGTGAGACAGGCTGCTTAAAGGATGGGGACGACGCTCAATGCCCAAAATGCTTTTTCAGTTTTTGTATCCTTTGCAGAGAGCGGCGTCATGTAGGAATTACGTGTACGAGTCCGGAACAAAAACTCCAAAAGTTAATCATAAAAGCTCTAGTCATTGATTTTTTTTCATGTTAATAAGCTCAAGTCCTGATATAGATTATTAGCCCAGAAAAAAAAATTCTGATATGCTATTTTTCTTGCTCAAATAAAAAGGTCTCTAAACCTGTTTTGATGAGATATTTCCACTCCCACCCCACCCCAAAAAAAAATTTAAAATAAAAATGAAAATAAAATAACTGGACATACTAACAACAAAAGCCTTATGAAACATCTGTTCTTGTTGAACGACATTCTTACTTAATATATATCTTCAGCTAGTGCGTTTTTTTTCCTGGTATCCTCTGAGATTGGGCAAAATGTAATAATTTGATCAAGCAAATGATAATTAATAGTGCCTTACGCTTATTGACACCTCTTTCATGGTGATTGATAATTTGGTACCTTTTCATAATTCCTAGATAAACCTCCTTTTGGTGTTTGCTTGCAGGAACAACAGGGTTCATATGAACTCACGGATGAGCAAGCACATAAAAGAGAAATGATGCTGAACGAGATTCTTAGTCTCACAGAAATAAGTCGTGATGCTAAGCGATGCCCATCTTGCAATATTGCAATCTCTCGAACTGAAGGTTGTAACAAGATGGTATGCGGAAACTGTGGGCAGTTTTTTTGCTATCAATGTAATAATGCCATTAGAGGATATGACCACTTCAGGTAAATTTCCACTTTGTCAAGTTTAGGGTATCCTACTTACAGTATATGGATTTGTTCTTAGAATATTACATAGAAACTAATTTATTGTTTTTTTACTTACTGAAGCGGAGGTGGATGTGTCCTATTTCTGACTGAAGAAACTCATATTAGGGAGGAGGAAAACAAGGTGGTGGTTCAGATGCACCCGTGTCCAATATGTGCTGAAGAAAATGCAAAGGTGAGTATTTCTTACTCTTGGTTGTTTATTTTATCTGAAAACAAGACTGAAGTACTGAACTAGAATGTGCTTGCAACTATTGTACCATAGTGATCTTCTTATGAAGGGTAAGTTATAGTCTTGTTGACATGGTTCCAGATTGTTTCAGGCCTAGACAGTTTACTTAAATCACCAAGTATAATAACTTAGGTCTCAGGGCATAGAATATAATCTTATGATAGGCTTAAATTTGGAGATCATCTCGGTGAAGCACATGGAGGTCGAAAATGGTGCCATATTTTGACCTACTGATCAGAAATATTTGGTGTCTAACAAGTCTATTTTCTTACTAACAAAACCTTTGAGACTCAAGAAATGTGTGCTATACAATTCTATGGAAGATTGCTCCAAGTAATTGAATCCTCCAATGAGCACTGACATGATATAAGTTGTTTGGAATACACACACCCGTAGACTTTTTACATCCTTGGACCAACTATGCAATACCCCAGAAGAACATGTACATAAGTTAGTCCATTTCACTTGTCTCGTATTTTCTTTTACATTCACCCTTACCCCCACGTCTCCAAACCTGGAGTCCTTTTAGCCCTTCAAATAGAGCATTTTTTTTTGGATAAATATGTTTTATTCAATTGAAATTATACAGAAGTAGAGGACAACTGGACAAAGCACACTAGAATCCGTTCTGAATAGCAAATCCAGTCCTTTTAAATACCAACTCTCATTTTCTTTCTTTCTTTCTTTCTTTCTTTCTTTCTTTCTTTCTTTCTTTCCTTCTTTCTTACTTTCTTTCTTTTATATATGTAACTTTTATATGGACTATAGTGATCCCAAAATTCCCTCTTACCTGCTCAACCTCAAGCTGGTCCTTCTAAACTATTACTAATGTGGACATTGTCAAGCCCAAGGGTGCACGTGCAGTAGGCGTCACCCTTTCTGTTTTTGTTTGTTTTGGTTAATAGGTTTCATTGGTTGGCAGGAAAATTCTTAGTTGCAAATAAGGGCTTGTAGTTCAGTTTGAATTAGTTGATGTTATTGAAAGAGATTAGAAATAAAAGAAAGACTTTAGGGTTCTTGGTTTATTTGTCTGAACTCTGAAGTGTAGTTTTTCTTAAATTGTTGGTTCCGCCAATTGATATCTACATTAGTTACACTCAACTCTGGTCTTAGAAATGGATGTTCGACAACTCAACTCTATATTCTGTCCATAACTTACAAGTGTCTGGAGTGAAGCAAGTGTAGTTGATTTTTATTTATTTTTTCAACTTCAAAGTCATACATTCAGTTGCTTATACTTTTGTGTCTATATTCTAGGATTTTGTTTGATCACACACTTTAGGCTCGTTACGTCTTTATTGAAGGTTTCCGCATTATCCAAGTCTACTTTCCCACTAATAGGTTAAAACTAAAATGTTAATGAATCTATGACTATTTTTTGTGAGGATGATCACCTCATTAAGAAGATCATCCTCACCAGAAATCAGCTCCTATGGATATGTTTGTGAGTGTTGCAAGCGTGAAAATTGTGGCATTTAGATAAAGCCTAAATAATCTTAAACCTGAACACAACTTTTGGATAGGTTAGACATATTCAAACGGGCAGCTTTTTAGCGGAGATGATATCCTCACCATGAAGATCATCTGCATAAAAATTCAGTCGGCAAGGTCATCTCTAAAAGCACAGCGTGTACAAGAGGCGTGTACATGTATATATTAGAAATAGGCATCGTAATCAACAGTTTAACAAGTTGAATGACGAAAACCAAACCCTTTAAATGAATAAGCTATTTATTAATTCTGACCAAAATGCCTGGACTAACTGCCAATGTTCCCCAAAATTTTCAATTGGATATGATTATTTTAAGTGTCTTGTTAGTGATTAATTATTTTTATGTGTTTGGTGATAAATTTTCAGGTTGGCAGTAATAACCACATGGTCTGCCTGACATGTCGGAACCACTATTGTTATGTGTGTCGAAAGAGTTTCCGGTACACCTCTCAGCATTTTGTCTCGGGTTGCGGACAACACACCCTGGGGTAATTGTAAATTGCTCGGTCTTTTACGTAGAGCAACAGATCAATACTACTATATCCAAGAGGAAAGATGACATTCATTTGTAGTCTTTCCAATCCCGCCCCAGGATGAAACAGAGTTGGTTTACCATAACAAAACATTCAAATTATTTCTGGATGGTTTTTTCACCTGGTTTGTCTGGGTTTGGAAGACGAAAATAGAATGAGAATGACAGGTCGGTTTTCTTCTGCTCATAGGAAAATAACATAACTTGTAATTATACTCTTGTACTGAAAACTACTGTGGAATTCTCAGTAGAGATACTGGGCAGACAATGTTCTCCTGTGGAATGCTGCTTCATATTCTCACTTGTGTTTTTGCATGACTAACTTAAGGTTTAACAGACCTAAGAATGTATCCTTACATGACATCTGTGCCACAAATAGTTGTTGCAGTTGCATAGTGTTGTACATACTCACTAGATATATTTTGCTCACCGTTACTGCGTCTTTGCAAAATCATCAGACGCCTCTTTTTAGGATATTAAACTAAATTGTTCTAAATAACTAACCAAGATTAGAATAGTTTTCGGAAACTTGGAAGCATGCGCACCTCTCCTATAAATCTCCTCGGGTGATACCAATACCATGATCCCACAAGTAGTACCGCCTCCCTAAAGGGGAGGGTGCAAGGTTTGAGTACTTGCTGGTGCAATTGCTGTTTAACAATGTGCCTTCAAGGATTCTACACGACACGTATAATTATTAAATTAACGATATATATATATATACCGACATTTCACGAAACTTATAAAATACGTAACACGTGTGAGGGCATTTATAAGGGCAATATCTGGTAATAGCTTCTGTTCCAAGACACACCACCATTTTTTAGAGTTCCCCTGAAAACACAGAACAGTCACACCACTTTGTTTCGTCTCTCCCACTTCACTTACTAATGGCTTCTTCGAAATCAAATCAACCACGACAAGCGTCGAAAAGAGAGAAGTGAGAGTAGTAGTAGTAATTGATCGTGGAACGGGTAAATCAAGTTTAATTGTATCAGCTGCAAATGAAGCTTTTCCTCAACAACATCCACCTGTTCTACCCATCACTCGTTTACAGCTGATTATTATCCCGACCGTGTCCCTGTCACCATCAAGGTTGTATAATAATAATAATAATAATTCCAACATCTACATCTTTATTGGAATATATATTGGGGGTGGGGATGGTTATATGAACTCCATATTTAAATTTAAAGTGACTCTGAAGTTACTCCACCACTAAATACAATGAATTAGAATTTGAAGCTGATTTTTGGTGGAGATCTTTTCCACACAATATAGATCATCCTCACAAAAAATCAGTTTATTTGAAGATCTATAACATCATCAAAAATAGTTTAGAATGTTATTAAATTATCCAACAATCCATACTTTTTTAAATTCATAACAACTTTTGACAAGGTTAAATATATTTAAGTGAGCTGATTTTTTGTAGGGGTGTTCTTCATCATGTGATGTATATCTCCACAAAATATTAGCCCTCAATTCATCTTGTAAGTCCACTTTTAAGAGTGGAGTAATTTTGGAGTCACTATAAAGGGGGAGTTCATATAACCAGAATCTGAATAAACTGGCACAAGAATTGAAACTAGCTGATGTTGTTGCCTTAACTTACGCCTGTGACCAACATGTTAATCCTGATCGGTTAAGCACATTTGGTTACTCAGAACTTTCGAGACTTGATGTGAATGTGCTAGTGATTGTGGTTGGTTGTAATTCCTTTATTTTAGGTCATATCAAGAATTGTTTGGGCACATATTCGGGGAACTTGTACTTTAATTGGCGGTCTGTAGTTGATATTGTATTTTTGTTTAAAGTTAAGCTAGGGTTAGGCAGACCCTCTGTTGTATTCATGTAATTCTTCTAGAGTACACTCTACCCATCATTTCCTCTCTTACAATTTTTTCTGAGACAAAGTCTAGAGGTGGGACAAAACAGACTAAGCTATCCTCATTGTTAGTATAGAGAGAGGCTAAATGGTCTGCAAGGCCATTAGTCTCCCTATAAACATGAGTGAACAAAATTACATAAAAAAAATCACAAAGATTCTGAATACTCTTAACTAGATTAAGACACTGCCAAGGTGGTGCTTCCCTTTTGGTAATGCTACTAATAACATTGAACGAATCTAAAGCCACGAGAAGCTTTGTATACCCCTGTTGCATACAAAGCATCACCTTAGTTTTAATAGTTTGCAATTCTTGAGTCATAATGCATGTGTTAGAATTACTCCTCGAGTAAGCCAGTACAACCTCACCTCTTGCATTTCTAATTGCTCCACCATATCCAACACCACTCATACCTATGGAACCATCTGTATTAAGTTTCAGGAGGTCATCTGGTGGCTTTATCCATGCATAGTCAGAGAAACTCTGTGGTCTATAATGAACTACAATACTGAGCCTCTTAAGAAGTTATTGTCTGTGTTGATTGTGACACCTCCTTTAGTTGGGCCAGCAAATAAAACTTCGTATCCTTTAGAAGTCTATCTCTAATCACTGTAGTAGGGAACGACTTGTTCCTGAAGCGTCTATTATTTCTCTCAGCCCAAAGGTAATTGACAGCAGTGCACACATATACTTTGAGTATCTCTGCCCTATCAGTTCTCTTCTGACAAATCCTTAGGATACTGCTCCATTTTCTATTCGCATTTTTTTTTGATAAGTAGAATTTATTAGAAAGGACGTGCAAAACACTGTTACAGTTGGTGATTGAGAACATCACAAGTTCTGCAACTAAAGAAAAATATACAGGGAACTAAAAGAAAATAACATCCCTAGAATAGTACATCCCCAGAGTCGACCATTATCACATTACAGTTGCTCCATTCTCTATTCACATTTCTTGCATCAGTGATTAGTTCAACATGTTGCTTGACACTGACCAATAGTTCTTGAGAGTATTGACACTGAAAGAACAGGTGCTTGGTGTTTTCCTTCTCTTGATTGCATAGGTAGCACTTTGAATAGCGCAACACCTTTTTCTTAATCAACCTATCTTGTGTAGGCAGATTTCCCGAGAACATCAGCCATGAAGAAAACGAATGTTTAGGAATCACAAGCTTCCCCCAAACCAATCTATGCCAACTTACTTTGTTTGAAGATCTCTTGAGGGCCATGTAAGTTGACTTAGAAGTAAATCTGCCTGTAGAAGCTGGGGTCCATATTAGTGAATCCTCATAAAGTTGGTCTTCAATAGGAGTACTAAGATATGACTTCTTAAGATCATTGTCTCGTAGCAGTTGAACATGCTGATCCCATGTACCTTGATTGATGAGTACGACCACTTTTGACTCAAGAGGAAAACTCCAAGCCTGTATGGCATCTTGGTTATTGAGAAGAATACCTTTGTCACACCATGGGTCATGCCATAATAGAGTAGTCATGCCATTAGCTATTCTCACCTTAGAAAACTTTACATCATGCATGTTTCCTGGCTTTAAGAACATGTCTCCATACCCAAGAGCAATATTGGGGAATCTGCATAGTCTAAAAGAACTTATTCTTCATATGTTGGTGTCATACCCGGTTCACCCATAAACTATTCTCTCTAGAAGCAACTTTAAATACCATACCACAATAAGCAACTTTATTCCATCTGTGCATATTAGTAACGCTAAGACCTCCTTCTTCTTGTGAGTGACAAATTCTTTCCCGACTAGCATGATGCATCTTGTGTTCCAAACTAGGCCCACTCCATAGAAATCTAGCACAGATTTTTGACAATTGTTCTAACACAGTCTTAGGAATCACAAATGTTCTTGACCAATAAATGTGAAAGGAGGAGAGCACAGACTGTATAAGTTGTAACCTTCCTGCATGAGAGAGAGTCCTTGCCTTCCAACTAGTGATTCTATAAGTGATCTTTTCCACCAAAGGTTGACATTCCCTTATACCTAATCTTGAAGAGATGAGAGGAACTCCAAGATAGGTAATAGGTGGTGTAGCAAGTTGAATACCAAGAAAAGTTGCAATAGCAGCCGCATCATCTTCATTTAGACCACTTATAAGTATAGTAGTCTTGTTTCTATTAATACTTAGACTTGATGCTTTAGAGAATGTGGTGAGAACCTCCAATATGACAGCTACAATACTCATTTATGCTTTTGCAAATAAAAGAATGTCATCTGCAAAGCACAAGTGGGAAACTTGTGTCCTCCTGCATTTGGGATGCATTTTGATACTTTTGTTCACAGTACTTTTCTGCAACAAACTTCCCAGAATTTCCATGACAAGAACAAAAAGGTAAGGTGAAAGGGGATCTCCTTGCCTGAGTCCCCTTTTTCTTGCAAAGAATCCTTCAACAACACCATTTATAAGAATGGAGTAACAAGGGGTAGAGATGCATGCATATATCCATTGAATGAGTCTCTCAGGGAAATGGAATCTTTTCAACATATACACAATAGTCTTCCAATCAACCATATCATAGGCTTTCTTGAGGTCTACTTTTATAGAACATCGAGGAGAGATCATGTTCTTATTGTAATTCCTCAAAAGCTCATGAGAAAGAAGCAGGATATCTTGGATATTTCTTCCATGTATAAAAGCAGTTTGAGGTGGAGCAATAGTATCCTCAATGACAAGTTTAAGCCTATTAGTAATAATCTTAGTGATGCATCTATAAACAATATTACAACATGCAATAGGTCGATAATCTTCTACTCTCTTTGGACATTTGACTTTGGGAATTAAACAAAGGAGAGTAGAGTTTACCCCTCTTGGCAGTTTATTGGTAGAGAAGAAGTTTGTAATAGCATTGATAAAGTCAGCTTCCACCACTTGTCAGCAAGATTTGAAGAAGAATACATTAAAGCCATCAAGCCCTGGGGACTTGTTATCACCCATACTAAAGAGAGCACTTTTGATTTCATATGAAGTTAGCTCTTTTTGAAGCTCAACTACATTTTCAGGGGATATGACATCTCTAACACACAGATTATCAAAGAAAACATCATCAACTTCTAATTCTGTATCAGTTCCCAGGATATTCTTGAAATAGTGGAGAAAAGTCTCAATTACTTCCTCCTGCTTATCAATAATGATACCATTTTGATCTTTAACAAACCAAATTTCATTTATGCTCCTTCTTTCCTTAATAAAGTTATGCAAATAAATAGTGCATCTGTCACCCATAGTGTACCGGCTACATCTTAATTTTTGCTTAAGTTCTATTTCTTCTACCCGAGCCAACATACCATATAGTTGCATAGAGTCTCTTTCCTTGGCCATAAGGTTGACATCTTGGGGATTCGCTTGCATCTCTAACTGTAGATCAAATATATTCCTCTTTGCAGCATCCACTCTAGCACTGATATTAAGGAACTCTCTCCTGGACCATCCTTTAAGTTGTTGCTTAAGAAGCTTCAACTTATGCATAAGAACATACATAGGATTGGAATATATTCTTTGATCCCAAACATCATGAAGAATAGAGTTAAACTCCGGGTGATAGACCCATGCATTAAAGAATCTGAAAGGGCCAACTTTTTTTGTAAAATTTCTCCATGAAATAAGTATGGGGCAATGGTCAGAGATACCATGAGGTAGAAAGTCTGCTTCAGTAGCCACATAAGAAGTCAACCACTGGGCATTAACTAATGCTCTATCGATTTTACTCATAACCCTTATAGTGCCAAAAAAGTTATTGCTCCATGTATAAAGGAATCCAGCAACCTTTAAGTCTAACAGACCAGCATTTTGCAAGAAGTCAACAAAACCTCTTGTTTCACTAGGATGCACTAGTTCACCTCCTATTCTTTCATCTGACTTAAGAACATTGTTAAAGGCTCCCATTACTAACCATGCCGTATTGTTAGTATTAGGAAAGTTATTTAAATCCTCCCATAGGATAAGCCTGTCACATCTTGCATTACTAGCATAAATCACAGTAAGTAAGAAAACTTCAGAGGATGGAATGAAGCACACCCCATAATGAAGAAATTGATCACTTTCCTTGAGCTTCTGAATAGATAAGATGTTAGCATCCCAACAAATCCATATACGACCACTAGGACATTTATTGTAATTGTCCAAGTACGTTGCTCCAGTTTGGACAACATATACTTCTAATATTTGCAAAGTTCTCATATTTAACCTTAGTTCCTACTAAGGCAAGCAGACTAAAATGTTTCTCCAACCTGAATTTGTTCACTTCCCTGGCCTTATGAGGGTCATTAATGCCACTCACATTCCACACACTTATTGGATACATTATTTCTTGTTCTTAGACCCCTTGGGTCTACCTCTGTTTCTCTTGGTAGGGATATCAGTCCACCCGACTTCCTTCACAGGCCTCATCTCATCTAAGCTAAATGCCTTGCTTTTTGATTTGTTCTCATTCAAAGAGACTTGAGGTGTTTGAGGGTCCTCTGGTTCAACAGTGGCATCTTGATCATCTATACAGTGGTAAGTTTCACTGTGGCTATCTGGCTCAATACTCTTTTCAGAGTCATCCTCCATACTATGGTACCTCTCCTTCTCCTTTGTATATGGTTCAACATATTCAGCTGTCATATCATCTTTTTGCTCATAATGTACTTATGGTGGCAGATAAGGAACTACATCAGTGATAAGAATGCCTCGAGCCAAGGAACAACCTGATAAGGAAGTAGTACTAGATCCAGCTCCCATAGAACCTGGAGATATAGCAATAGGATTAACATCAATTACATCAACATGATTAGTATACCATCATACCTGACCAATACATTGGTAATTGTAGTGTTTCCATGTTAATTCAGTGGCTCCTGTGAAGGTGCTGGTGTGTTTCCCTCATCTCATCCCCTTTGGGTTCGATCAACATTAGCATTTCTAGGTTGCCATGTACGCTTCTGGCTCTTGCTACAAGCTTCTAAGGAGTGCCCAAATACCATACATTTAGTACAAAAGGAAGGAATCCATGGGTAATCAAAGCACACATCTACAATTCTCCCTTTTCCAACATTGAATCTTAGATGGTCAGGAAACTTGCAAGCAGCATTAACCTCAATGCAAACCTTAACATAACTAAGTCGAGCTTGATTTGCTATACGTAGTTGCATCCACACATAATGGTTTACCCAAACGACTTGCAACAAAGTTGATGCCTTTATCAGTCCATAAGATCTTAGGTAAATCCATTTTAACCCATACAGGCTGCACAGTTTTAATACCTTTCCTATGCAAATCCAGATAATCAGTCCATGGTCTTACTACAAAGACTCTTCTTGCAACAAAAATAGGCCCTTGCTCAATTACCATCTATCGATCGTCCTCACATCCAAATTTGAAGTAGTAAAGATCTTTGTCAGCTGTCATTTCAAAGTTTCCTTTGATCTTCCATATTTTCATAATCATATTCTTCACAACAAAGAAAGGTAGTCTTTTTTCTATAAAGTAACCCACCAAATAGTTTTTCCATATATTTTCTCCCTCCTCAACTATGTGGATTGGAACTTCAGGGATACCATCCACTTCAGTTGCTTCATAGTACTCCATATTAGTGGAAATTATTTGAACTCTGGGTAAACAAAGAACTCCAAGATTGAGGAGTATTACCAGTAGCACCTTGGTAACTAGAGTTTCGATCAACACTTGGGCCATGTTGCCCAGATAGCGGTGGGGAATTAACCCCCTACTGTTCCATGATTAGACCAATAGGCGGTTAATGACCAAAGCCCATCGGAGAGCCTCGGTCAAACAAACCAAATAAGGAAACCTTATCTTGTTTCCCTCCAAGATGAAGAATTTTGAACCAAAAGAAGAATAAAAAGATGATCGAAAAGACCTAACTTCCCTCAGACACTCACAATCGCAACTAGAATTTTTTTGTTGTGTAGTTGATATTGTCTTTAGCTCTTTTCCTGGCTATTAATTATTGGTTCGAATAAAGAAAGAAAACCCAATAAGAGTCTGTAATTGGGTATTTGGGTTTGGACAAATGACGAGCTGATACAATTTTTAGTCATGGTTTGTGTGCAATATTTCATAGACTTCAAACTTTCTTGAAACTATAGACTTGAAATTTTTTTACTTTTTTTTGTGTGTATTAGGTTCTAAAGCACGAATACGGCAAACATTTCACTGTGTCAGTGTCGGACGCGTCACATGCACGTCCTATGTGACACAGCAGTTTGGACGCAGATTGGACACAACATGGATGTGGCTTAGGACTGGAATGGAATAAAAAAAAAGAAAAAGGCCCAAAAGTCTAAAATGAAATAAAAAGAAAAGAAAATGCCTAAAAGAACTATTCTAATTTGGACGACCTAATGAGTCTAAACAGACTCCATAAATTGCCTCCAAAAGTTTGGAAAGTTTCTAGCCCCCAACAACCACTCTTTTTATTGTTCTTGTGGTTGTGAATCTTGATATATCATGATATATGACCATAAACCCAATGCTACATAATTAAATACAAATAAATTTTAAAATTTTATTTAATATCCGTGCCTTTGTTGTGTCCGCGTCCTACTTTTTTAAGATATGCATGTGTCGCTGCGTCCGTGTCCGTGCTTCATAGGTATTAGGTAAATTGTCATCTGTTTAAATATTCAGAAAATTAGTTTAAGGGAGTCTGTTAAGAATTGTTTGGACTCTAAGCCATAGACATAATATTTTTAGTTTCTACACCAAAACCATAATTTGACACATGTTAACCCATTTTCTACAGCAATTGACAAAAATACCATCTTTTAATTATTTGCACCTATTGAACAACTATATTTCCTCTCCTATAATCTCATAAATTTCATAAATTTTAAAATGCATTTCAAAGTAAACATTTAGTATTGCACTTTAACTCAACATTTTAAAATTCATTAAGTTATTTTGATCTCAATGTTTTACAATGCATTTTAAAATATTATAATTCACTTATAACCAACCACCTGCTTTGCATTTTAAAATGCATATGGTGTATCACAAATTAAACTTGTCGATACTAGACTCTAAGCCTAAACCCTAAACCTCTACACACTAAATCCTAAATCCCTATAAACTAGACCATAAGAATAAACTTTAAACCCCCAATAAACTAGACCCCAAACCTGAACCCTAAAAACCTCTAGACACTAAACCCTAAACCTCAAGACACCGAATCCTAAATCCCTATAAACTAGACCCTAAGCTTAAACCCTAAACCTCTAGACATTAAACCCTAAACCAACTCATTGCATTTCATAGTAGTTGGTCGGAACTACTAAATAATAAAATGCATTTTGTGTATGCACTTTAAAATGCATATCATTATGCATATACATTTTAAAATGCATTAGTACGTATTTTAAAATAAGTTTACTACGTTGGTGGTTTATATTTGTGCATATGCATTTAAAAATGCAAAACAGGTGGTTATAATTGAATTATATTGTTTTTAGTGAAAATATTTAATTTGGTAGTTATATAAGGGTAAAAAAGATAATAAAATGGTTACAAATCTCAATAACTCAATTGTCCACTTCCTAAAAATGTGGGTAGTTATAGATAACACATTTAAATCTTGTTTTTTCCCCCCTTGTACAAGTAGTTTTCACTATATAAAAAAGGTAAGTAGCAGTAAATCTATAAAATAATATTCCTCAATCTTTTAAGTGTAAAATTTTCTAAAAGAGGCTCCCTAACCCAATTTCTTGTTTAAATATTGTTATCGAAATGGAATTGTATTTTAGTTTAGGGAGTAGGTGGGCATTTCGATGCCAGCCACAATGTGTCTGGTACAATCGTTTTAGATGACCCCATTATGAGATTCTATGAATTTAGATGTATCTACCTTGTGTAACTCATGTTCTACGTGCATTTTAGTGCATATATCTTGATTAGTTACCAATATTTTATTCCTAGTATTGTATGTATTTAATGGTCTTGCACTGAATCAAGCTGGCTGACATGTTGTGTGTGGTACACATGAAGCTATTCATATATTTCATAACTACTGTATGAACGTACATATGTTTTTGTTAGGGATTAATGATATATATGGAGTACAAAACTTCATGCATCTTGACATCCAATCAGGTGTGAAAGATGTCAAAACATTCATATTTTAGGCCAATGTAGGTGATATTGTAGCCTTTAGTAATGTGTTGTTATAGATTTTTTTAATCCTATTTGTGTCCATTACTTCACTGTATTGCTGAGTTTATCGAAAAAAACAAATTCATTGTAATACTGACTTGTGGTCAAGCTACTTGAGTATCTCATGCGAGTATAGTTTACTTACTCTTATTTTGCAAGAAAGAAGCGGGAAGGAGGAAGAGAATGGACATGCGTCAGAAAATGATTGGAGAACAAAGGAAGAAGATGACTATATAAAGACTTAAGCAGGAGAGAGAAATTCATTCTTCCTTCTCCACATTTTTAGAATCAAAGGGAGAGAAAATAAAGAAACCAGAGTGAAATTTGTAACTTCCATTGAAGCTTTGTAAAATCTTCAAAGTTATCAAATAAAACTTGTTTGAATTCAAGATCTCATCTTGATTATCACATTGGCGCCGTTTGTGCATCGAACAATAGTATTCAATACTTGATTTCATGTTCTTAGTTGTGCGAACGTTGATCAAGATTGAGTCGTCACATGTTTTCAATTGAGTTTTTATGGTCTTCCACCATTAAAGCTTCTTCTTTACAACATCAAAATTCTTCCAAAGAAGATTACAAGTAGTAAAGTAGTGGTGAACAAGGATAATCATTCACAAACTACTTCAAATCGTGATGAAATAGTAACTAGAAGAGAGTGGAAAAACTTGACGGTAGAATTGAAGAAATTCAAGAAGAAGAAGAAGAAGTTTCTCTACAAGCACTGGTGAAAATGTTAAATGAAGTAGAAAGACAAAACAAGATGTTAGCAAAAGAGAACGAAGCAATGAGAAAAGCAAATTAAATAAGAAGTTGAAGGAACAAGAAAAGAACAACAATGATGAGGAAGAATTTAGTTAAGCTTGCCCGATTCTTTAGAAGAATCACATATTTAAGACAATCAATAGAGAAGAAAGTGGAAAGAACAACACACGAAACTCAAGGAATGCCGATACCACAGCCCATTACGAAAGAAATGATGTAGAAACAATTCGGGGAACAACTAATCAAAACTCTCTCTCTCTCAAAAAAAAAAAAATAAATAAAAAAAATAATAAAATAAAGAAAAAAAATAAAGATAAAGATAAAGAATTTTTTTTAAAAAAGGTCCCACCCCAACATCGGCAAAAGCCAATAAAGTTTTTATCATCGGCTCCTGCCCCGGCCATTTCCTACTTGTACCTTCTTAATAACATATTTATCATCTCCCATTTCTTTCACCACAATGTTATCCCCAGTCTTAATGCCCTTTTCCCTCCAGAGTTTGCTCCACCCGCTTCTCAAAAAATATGATCCCATTTTCCTCATTACAAACTTCATATTATATTTTTAAGAATAACTCCTATAACTTAACCAAATTCGACCGCAAGACTTTTACCTTTAATTTTCTAGTTTCCACATGCTTGCAGTTTCCCAACATTGTAACAAGCGGTATGTTAGTAGAAAAGTGCAGATCATATCCATATATCTGAATCCATGAGCTTCTTTTCTAACACTACCACCTCAGCGGGGTTCATCAGGGGTGTTAGTTGTCATAGCTTCAGTAGTGTTAGTGTTATTTGAATCAGCTTCAATATATAGGTTGGTTAAGAGCAGCTATATAGTCTTTCAAGCAGTCATCGACATGTTGTAACATCGTTTTTGCAATAAATATTTCTTTCTAGTTATTACAATATCATAAACCATTACTAAAAATAAATAAATAAATCATACCATATGAAGGGGAAGATAGTGCATCGTCTCTTGGGATGAACTAGACTCTAATAACGCGACTTGCACACTTGTAGGTAATTGATACTTTAACAATAACAATAACTACAATAACTTGTGGCTACACAAATTGAAGAAAAAAAAAAAAAATCCTAAGACGGAATTAAACAAGATTGAGAGAAATGGAAGTTTATTACGAGAAGTCCTTACGAGTTTGAGAATTAGAAGTTTCCATTATTGCACTGCAGAAGACAATTCATAAAAGTGACACCAAACCATAAAAATCCAAAACAAATACATATAATTCTTCCACATGATTGCATAAGAGACAAGGTCCTTTGTAAGAATACAAAGGACTAAATTCAACCCCATATCACTTATTCACTTTGCTCTATAAACCATTTCAAGTAAATAACACCTTAATCTAAGAGGCCTTACAAACAATGACAAACTAGAAATATCACTCCGAACTCTCATATAATTAAACTCTCAAATTAACCGTAAGCTATATTCAAAAAAAAAGTGTAGCAAGCATATATATTCACATTATAACACATGTTTCAAATATATAATGTATTTCGTAACCCTACCTCAAAATTATAATTCGTAACAAATATACGAAATGTCAATAATTTCATAAAAAACAATCATGTAGGAGTATAAGGATCAACTATAACATCCACCAAACAAAACATCACACCATGCATGCTACCACAATATTAAACATATGCTACACAATAAATAACCGGAAGATAACATTTCATTAACACATTCAATAAGTTCACAAACCAAACATATGAATTACGTGAAGCGATACTAAATAAAACAAAACAAAATCCCTCCTCAACAATAAACCAATTTATTTGAGGAAACACAAAACATTCATCAACTTCTTACTCATACCAAATTCTTTTAAAAAAAGAAGAGAGAAACAACACAATAATATGATAATCAAAAGCATTCATAATCATCAAAACCAACAAAAACTATCCATAATCATCAAAACCATAACAATAATAACCATCAAAACTATCTATAACCATCGAAACCAATAACATAAAGTCAACCAATACTCATAAGTGGTTGTTTCTCTCACAACCAAACCCTAGAAACTAGAAATTGAAAAGAGAGATTCAAAATAATGTTTTAAAAAACAAACTCTAAATGGTTATCACCTGAATGCAAGTGGTAGAGTGAAATTTCGGTTTATGATGCCATGAAAAAAGAAAAGGCTATGGTATTATTAGGAAATTTGATAAATATTTGTAGTGTAGAAATAAAAATGAATGTAAGTATATATATAGTGTAGTGAGAATCAAGTAGACCCCAATTTTCTACACCGCTAAAAAAAATGTTATTTCTCATCGTTTTTCTCAAAAACAAAATTAATAAAAAAAAATTGAAATTACATGGTCCCAAAAGGACCTGCAGAAATTTAATGCGGTAGATCAAAAGGGAAAAACATATATATAGGGGAGGGATCAATATACCATGGTTTATACCATGGCTCGCAACTTCACCCACAAGACGAACTAGAACCTAATTTTTTGTGGATATGTTAAACAAACCATGAAGATCACATCCACAAAATTTCAGCTCATTTGATAGTGTTTAACAGTGTCAAAAGATGATTGCAAAATAAAAAAATCTGGGCCGTTAAAAAATAATTAAAGTTGTCAACAATTTTTAAATAGGCTAGAGGTTTCCAAATAAGCCAAATTTTTGTGGAAAATCTATCCATACTAATGAGATCATATCCACAAAATATTAGCTTTTAACTCATCTTGTAAAGGGGCGTAGTATAAACCATGGTACAAAAAAAATAAAAAAAAAAAAATAAAAAAAAAAAATATATATATATATATATATATATATATATATATATATATATATATATATATATATATATATATATAAAAAAAAAAAAAAAAAATCAACTTACAAGTTTGATGTTGAATGGAGGAAGACCTTCAATCCATTACTAGGTTTTCTACCTCCAAACATTCTTTATGCTCATTCCCAAATCCAAACTCAAAACTTTGAAAATCAACAGACTGTAAAAAACTAAGGTACTAAGTGTTTGGCTTAAACCTCTAAATTTGGACTATTAGCAGGGGAAAAATTACGCGATGATTAAAAAGTATCAAACCATCATTAGGTCTTACCCCTTCAAACCAACAATGTGAAACTGTCATGAGCTACAAGAACTGGTAAAATGTCATGACCTACTAGAACTTGCAAAGTTGTCACAACCTACAAGAACTGGCAAAGTAGTACTTTATGTAGTTAGGATTTGAACACGTGTAGGGTAAATAGAGAAGCAAATCTTTTGGATTTGATGCATTAAAGGAAAGAGAAAATCATTGTAAGGTAGCTAAGAACTAAATAGAAAAATCAAGCTCTTGTTTTAGTGAAACAGAGATTTAGGTTCTGCATTATTTTGAATTAGGGATTGTTTTTGTTCATTTTTCATTTTCATTATTTTCTGTAAACTTTTCCTCGTTTTTACATTAATTTATAATAAAGCTTCTATTATGCACAGGGTGCACCGGTGCGCAACTTGTTCACTCATTGTTTCGGTTTTACCCTCGTAGTACATGTGGCTCGAAGGTCAAGACACCACCACTACAAATGCACACCCCTATTTTGATTTTTGGTATTTCTTTATATGCAAATAGTTTCTAATTCTTTTTTGTTATTTATAGTTAGTGTTTTATGTTTGTTAGATTGCAATATTTGTTTTTTGTTTTTTATATTGCTTTGAAGTGGGTTGAAATGTGTTTGTTATTGTAACATATGAATTATTGGAATTTGATGTGTTACTAAAATGTTACTGTAAAATGTGTTTGTAAAATGTCCTCTATTGTTACTGTAAATAACTTAAATGGTGGTTTTATTTTTTTTTAATTAATTAATTTTTTATTGGCAAGCTTGTTTTAAATGAGATAAGTAACTCTTTGATGCTGGCGGGGTTCAAGCCCCAGACCTTTGGTATTATCACCCAAAGGTTTTACCGACTTTGCTAGTCGGCACCTGCAAATGGTGGTCTCATGGTTTCTTCTATTTGAGTTTTTGTAGCATGATAACAGAACGTGAGCGTAGACTAGGTGCAACTCTTCTTATTATTATGATGATGGGTCATATTATGACCACGTGGTGGTATAGGAGAAGGTATATAGGGAGGTATAGGCCTAGGCCTAGGCATAGGGCTCGTCCCGCTCTTATTAGAGCTCCTCGTAGAAATTGGGATTCTATACGGGCAACTGTGTTGGGTAGGATGTATACTACCACTGACAAATATTGCCATGAGCAACTAAGGATGAGACTAGGAATGTTTCGTCAATTGTGCACTCGTTTGCATGGTCATGGTCTATTCGATAGTAGACATTTCATCGTTGAAGAGCAAGTGGCTTTGTTTCTTACCACTATTGGGCATGACATGCATAATCAAAATGAAGGATTTAAATTCTTGCGCTTGGGAGAAACAGTCCACCGTTACTTCTATGTTGTGTTGGCTGCATTGCTTCGGTTATTTAGGGAGTTAGTAACAAATTACACTCACTATAACAACCCTATTTTTTGAATTAAATAAATAAATATTTATAGCATGCATTTTATTTTGTTTTATTAGTATTATTTGGACATGGGCTTAAGTGGGCTTTAGTTAGAAAAAAAAAGAGGGGGATAAATAGTGAAAGAGAAAAACGTGGATAGAGATAGGGATAGGGGGTTATAACCACCGAACCTCTTTCCTTGTGGGGAGGATATACGGGAGAGAAAAAAAAAAGTTCTGCGTTTTAAAAAAAAAAGAAAGAGGGAAGGGTTTTTACTATAGGAGTTGGTGTTGGAATGCTCATTGAGGTATGGATAAACAAAAAATCAAAGGTGCGTTTTAGTTTGAATGGCATTTGTGTACAAGGCTTTAATTAGTATCGTTTACTGAGTTACTGTAGAAACCTTAGTTAACAAATGGCCTTATGGCCACCCAAGAATCCGAGATAGATCATTGAAACTGCAAGAAAAAAAAAAGTTTTAGTTTGAAAAACTGAAATAGGATGTATATGGTTACAAGTCCTGACAGATGACTGTTGATACCACACTCTGTATGAGAAACTAATTAATATAGCAGTTAATAGTCACTTCAGCGTGAATTCTTCTCAGTGCAAATGACTCGTTGTTCAATACTCCTGAGTTGTATTCTTGTGCACAATGCCTCTTTATTAATTAAGTTCTAGACTTGTAGTCTGTATATATGTAGAGTTTTGTATCTGCGGTCTGAACACATCATGCATCCATGAGAATCTTTTATGTCATCTGGTGGTCCTATGATCATCCGATTCTTAGAGAATTTTAATCATATATAGTACTCTTGTTAATCGAGATTGAAAACAAAAAGGATGCGAATCCAACCACCGAATTCAGTACGTCAGATACTTAGTCGTCGTTTCTCTCAGTGACATGAACTCTAATTTCTTTTGTTGTGGTCATAATTGATTTGTATTTTAATTGGAATCACTTCTATATTGTAAATTTTCGAATCAGATTCCTTAGCACTCTAGTATGGGCTGATATTTTGTATTGGTGAAGAAAATTTGGTATTTTCTTTTATAGTCTGAAATCATTGATATTCGACAAATTAAATTGTTAATTGCGTTGCTAGTAACTAGGTGGCTGGTTGATGTTAGCCAATAGTTTTAAGTGGTCGGTCGGCTAGAAATTCTAGAGTGAGAGTTAGTATTTTTGTTCGAAATTCTATTAATTCGTGAAAAAGTTTTCTGCATAGGGTTTGATCACAAATTGTATAAAGCTAGGAGGAGAGTTAGAGTTTTTGTAAAACATGAAAATGTGAGTTTTATGAGTCTTCAATTGACCTCGTCCCCATTCGAGAATCCCCGTGGAGACAAACTATGTTGTCCGGAAGTTTGGTTGACATGAAAACAGATCTGCGTCGAATTGATTTTTTGTGCACTGTGTTCGAGTCCAGTTTTCATATAGTTAGAGTGAGAGTTAGTATTTTTGTAAAATATGAAAGAGTAACTTATAAGAGTCTTCTTTTCAACGCAAACAGTGGGCTTTTGGGTTAGAGGAGTTTAGGCCTGGTTGACCAATGTTGACTGTTGACTAGGGTTGACTTTGACCAGTTGACCCAAATTTGACTTTTTCCTAAAATTATGATTCGGTCTATTAGGATAAGTCTAGGACTATTAGCACGTTTGACTTAGGCTAAGACCTTTCTAAATATACTTGTGTACGTGTATTTACTGCTTTGTGATTTTTCAGTCTTTTACGATACACAACGTTATGACACTTATACATCCATGAAATTAATAACGCGTAAGCCAAAAATATTTGAATCAAGATATTTCTTCGTTCTCTGAAATAATATATGCAATAAATTTCAAAAATGCGTAAACAAATTTACCGCACCCTTTTAGAACTTTCCACGCCTCAAGTTTTGAAATTGAGTTTTATGACTACTGATGTCATATATTAGGTGGGCATTTATTGAATGTGCCATAAATGGTCCGTTAGCATCATATAAGGGTATTCATTGAATGTGCCAGGAATGACCAGATTGTTTGGACTGCCCTAAAGAGGAACTAAGGTATTCGCCTTGCGGGTTAGTTGTATTCCTTGAGTGTACGAGAATGTAGGATTGGGTATTCCTTGAATGTGGCAGGAATGACCCAGGGCATTCATTGAATGTTCCATGAATGGCCCGTTAGTGATATGATAGGTATTCCTTGAATGTGGCGGGAATGACCTAAGGTATTCATTGAATGTGCCATGAATGACCTGAGTTTTTGTGCCCAATGAGGCTGTGAAATACGTGTATGAAAGCCAGAGGTGGCTATGATATTGTGGTATTCGGTGGGAGAGAGGCACACAGGAATGTGTGATTTGGCAAATGTGTGGAGTGCAAATCGTGGAGTAGGTACTAAAGGGTGGGTGTATAAGAAAAGTAATTGATTAATTGATAAGAGAAATTGATTTGATTATGCGAGTGTGTTTGGGTTTACTTTTGAATACATATAGGATATCTACATATGTTATATATAAGTTCTAACTTTCTTTTGCAGGAAGGTAGGACTTAATAATATTTTGTGCAGGGACGCGGTCCTACCCTTATACAGCAGTGGATACCGGTAAGTTGTAATTCAATTATTTAGATATTAAAACGAGTTACTAGAATGAGTTAATATAATGGAAGTTTTGCTTGGGAAGAAACTATGCCGGTTGAGATGGCGGAACTACCTTTCTTCCAAGTTAAGAATGATTGGGTTATGATAGAGTTAAAGTGTTAGTTAGATAAGAAAAGATTTGAAATGTTTATACGTGGTTAGTCTACTCATACCAGCAAATTCCATTTTTGCTGACCCATGTTTGCTTGTTTTGGCAACGTGGGTGTGTTCTTGGGAACATAGGTGGAAGGCAGTGGAACCGCGGCGTGTGATTGGGATTCTTGCCTGGAACCGTCCGTTAGTTTTCTTTTAGGTCTGATTCTTATTGGAAGGATGTAATAACGTAGTTTACTTTTTGCATGGCATGAGAACATGGTAGTAAGGACTATTATTCAAAGAGTCTGTTTGATGTTTTGTTTGGATGGGATGATATCTTAATAAAGCAAATGGCGGATAATTATTGGGATTATTTTTAATTTAAGTTGATTCTTGAATGATATGGCTGTTAGGGTTTTGTATGTGTAGTATCCCCCGTCATAGTCTGGGTTTTTAAACAAGTGAACATAGTGATGTTTGAGATATTTATATTTCAAATATTTATTTTGTTATTGTTTAGAAATTCGGGCTATGACAACAGGGTTTTAGGTTTTGTTTCACCCCGGGTTTCCAGATAATTGAATACAATTGTTTTAAATATTGTCTGGAAATTTGGGGTGTGACATTTTGGTATCAGAGCCTAGGTTAGCCTAGATAGTGAAGGTCTAGGTGATCCTCAGATTTTGGTAAATGGGTAGTAGGAGTGTTTCTTTGTGGTATTTTGTTTGGTTTGCTGTTTTGTGTGTACTTTTATAGTGGAATGTTGGGATATGATTAGGAAAATAAAATAGTTGAATTTTGGTAGATGTGGAAAGTTGGGACACTTTGTTAAGAACTGCACTGGTTAATGTTAGGTATGTTTGAATTTGTTATTTACTAGTTCCTCTATTGGTACTTAGATGTAAAAATTGATCGTATGATTATGAAAATAAAATGCTTGTTGCTTTAACGGTTAGTTTCTTAGAGCATCATCAACGCGTTGCTATTTTTGATTTTCAATGTGACAGTTGACAATGTTTATAGCAATTTTAATCACCAACGCGTTGTCAAATTATCGTTTCTATTATAAGAATTGTCAAAACTGGAGTCAAATTGGTTAAGAAAATAGAAATGGTGTGCACGGGAAAACTTGACCCGTCCCAAGAGTGGGACGGGACTACTTTAGCCGTCCAAATTTTTTTTGTTTTTTTTTATTAAAAAATTCAAACAGTTCGATTTTGTACCTTTGGGCTTTATTAACATTGGGCTTTTTCACTGTTGGGCCTGAACGATTTTAGAAGATTTACAAAAATTATACTGTTGGGCTTTTGTACCGTTGGGTTGGGCCTGAACGATTTGAGAAGATTTGCAAAAATTGTACCGTGTAAACTTTTGTACCGTTGGGCCTGAACATGTATTTGGGTGGTATTAGATTATGTTTTAGCGTACTAATTTATTTAAATTTTATGTTGTAATCTATTTTTATTGTTTACGTGTATGTTTTTCTTTAAATAAAATTGTATTTTGTTTTAATGAAAGTATATTTTCTTGAAAAAATGTGTTTGTTTATAAGTTGAAATTAAAACAAATCAACTCAACTAGAAATGAAAAACATTACAACTTAATTTGAAATAAAAACACAAAACATCTTATAAAATTCTACGGACTTAAAAACACATGCAAAACAATTAAAGACAATACACTAGGGAATTAAACAAAATACAAATATTACATTGAAGGATTGCATTGATCGCACAAGCCACACCTAGGGCAGAAATCTACTGCTTTTTTGCAAAAATGACATACAGGTATGTCAACCTTTTTTGAATGATAGATGTTGATATTTGAGGGACAATCATCAACATCACACTTTAGAAGTTTGTCTTCCAATGTTCCATCATCATTGATAGTTATGACCACTATCATCATGCCGTTGCATTCAGGGTTTGGGCATTTGATGTTAATATATGGACATGAAGTAGCGTAATGACCAACTTCCTTACACCACTGACAAATCTCAAGTGTAGAAATGTGGACAATATTTGATCCGCCCATATTGGTAGTTGAAGTTGAGAAAGATTAGAGAATGAAAATGAGAAGCTGAAGTGAGGAATGAAAATGACTTTGAATATATATGCAAAGGCCCAACGGATAGAAATATATCCGTTGGGAATAAATGCCAACGGATATAAATTGATCCCCCCTTGGGAATAATGCCAACGGATATAAATTGATTGGAAGAATAATAAATTGAGGCCCATGGGTTTATTAGTCACGTTCACATGGGCTTGATTGTTCACATGAGAATTTCTTTGTCTACATAATAAAAAGCATGTATAGATTCTAAGTAATAATTAACGTAATGTCTTGAATTTAAATTAACGTAATGTAATAATTAATTTAATGCATAAAAAAAATTGGACATAGCCTCCTTTGTTTAATCAACATAATTCATATACCTAAACCTGTTAAGATTCTCAAAACCTGTTCAAACCCTAAAAATAACAACAACCAACAACCAACAACAAAAAACAATGACATAACTAAATTATTACAAAATAGTGCAATATAACACTATGGAGCACTGCCCTGACTGCTCTGGCCACTCCCTCTCCGTTTTCGCCCTCTCTTATTAGGAGCACTGTTTTGTTGCATGATATCAGTAGCAATTCTCAGAAACATCAACACAATGCAATTAAAATATAAAATTGAATATATATTAAAAAAAAAATGAAAATGTAAAACATATAATAAAATTACCAAGGCTTCCAATTAGCTTGTCATCTCAAATGCATCCTAAACGGCTTTGCTTGCTTTTTGCTTTCGTTCTTCGCCTAAATAGCCATAATACTTTGTTGAGTGTGCTCAATTAAACTAGCTCAAAGCCCCCGTTGATTTGCCTTTCATCTGTTTCCTGCATTGTGTCAATATTGTATATAAGTTAAATATACATAGTGTGTTTAAATTAACATAATGAAATATAAATATACCTCATTAAACTGTTGTAGATCGGGTACAAGCACCGGGCGCCCCAAGTGAAATGTGGTCTCCATTCCCCGAGAACTAACAACGCTGGTATGACCATGGGTCATATGGATCACTAGGTGGGGTGTATAACCATGATATACTCCGGATGTTCTTGTGGAACTTGCGGGTTAAGGGAATTGGGCGCCTCGCCTAAAACTCGACTAGTTCGCGACATCCATGTTTGCACCTCTATACATGGACCCGCAGATAGGCTTCCCTAGAAACTTTCCGCCAATAAGTCTCATAATCAAGACTGGAGTTCACATCAACATAATCTGTAAAACGCGCCACGCGACTCTCAACGCGATACCGTTCAATCAAATTCTCTTCAAACATCCATGGCATGCATATCGTGGGTGGGGAGCAGGAATATATGTATATCCAATGGTTTGCATAGTCACCCTATCTCCAAGGAACCAAGCACGTATATCAGGGGCTTGCAATATGAATCTTTTTAACGACATTAGAGTACTATGCTGACAGATATGCATATTCTCAAATTGAGAACCTTGCCATGGACTCCAAACAATAGATTTCATACTTTTCGTCTCTATTTGGATCCTAGCAGCTTGAAGATCATTATGGACCTCATCTTTTAATCTAGCATGACCAAAAACAGCCCATCCCTGAGGGCGAGGCCATAAGTCCTTAACCCAATCCTCTTTCAGTATAGGGTTTAAGCAAGCCAAATACTCATACCACCAGTACTGAAATAATCAAATGAAAGTGTATCTAATTAATTTAAATTATATAATATTTAACTAACAAAATAAAAACTTATATCTTAAAAGTTAAATCCTATTGAATTACCTCGTAGTATCTAAGTAATTCCGTTGCATTGCTTCCCATTTGATTTGTTTGTACAAACAAATCAAGCCCCTCAGATATAAATGTGCCATGAAAGCACCTCCCCAATCAAAATCTTCCAAGCTATCAAGGTCTACCAAAGATGCTAACCAACCAGCCCGAACCCCATAGATTTTCCTGTTGTAAAACCAACTTGGCCCAAAAAATATAACAAAAATATCCTGATAAACTCATCCTCCTCCGCAGAGTTTGGGTCCAAATATAGGGCGTCAACTTCATGTTCTAAACAATATTCAATACTCAATCGGTGCATGAATTTTTCTCTGATGTACAGGTTCAAAATGTATCTGCCATCCATATTCTCTGAAACAAGTCTACCTTCAACATCAAACAACGAAGGCAGTAGAGTCTTCAACCTTTCAAAATCATCTTCGATACTTGAATCAAACAAAAATGGCTTCTTCTCGCCCACACTTAAACCCGTTAGCATTGTAAAGTCAAGTGGTGTGATACCAATCTCACCACATGGAAGGTGAAAAGTGTGCGTGGTGTGCCACCATCGTTCATGATGCAAATATCGATGGACGATCGGTTGAATGCTTTCGTTACACGATATCAATGGACCAAAAGGTGTTCCCAAAATTCGAGCTCTTACGTGCTCCATTTCCTCCCCTCTTTCCACTAGATGACTCCGAAGTCTTTAATACTCCGGCATTTAGATCTCCATCTCGTCGAACTCATTTTCTATACGTTGAGGCATTTAATCAAACAGTTAGTATACGTTAAATTTTAAACACGATTTTAAATCAAAATCAATTGAACAACGTTCATAAACTCATACTTACTCCGTCAGTGTTATATAAACACGAAACATGCATGTCTGGATCGGGAGCCAATGTCGGATGATCAACAATACTCAATCTCTGTGGAAAATTGAAATCATTTTCCGATGCGAAGTTCACTCTCATTTTCCGAGGATTTGAACTCCCGAGCCACGCGATAATAGTCTTCTTCGCCCAGCCAATTCGGCGACGTTGATCCATTGCAAAAACGAAACAAATTTGGTTGAAAATCGAATTTTTATTGGGTGATTGAAGGTTTGGATTTTGAGATGTTGTTGGTGAGTTCTTGCGGGCAAATGTTACCGAACATTGTTCGCGTTTTCAAATAAAATGGGCTAATAGAGTGCACGGACAACTACTCCCGTTTCAAAAAAAAAATTGGAGTGGGGCGGGACAACTTGACCCGTTCAAAATTTTTTAACAAAATTTAACCAACCCGCATTGTTTCAACCCTTCGTTTTAGAAATTTTTGATTCCTAAAAATGATGATGTGTCACAACGAAATTTAAAAACGCGTTGATGATGCTCTTATGAAATTTATAATCAAAATTGTTCAGCATGTTATAGTGTTGGTTTCATAACGGAGTTTTCTATTTTAAGTAAGTATTGGCTAAAGAAGAAATTGTTATTTTAAAATTTCATATTTGAGTAAATTGGAATTACCCAAGGAATAAAGAAACCCTTTTGGTAAAGGTTGGATTTGGAATTGATGATATTTTCCAAGTTATGTATATCGTTGGTGTGTGATCCAATATACATAACATCTCTCTGTATGCATCGTTGGAGTTTGATCCAGTGCATACATGTACACCGTTAGAGTGTTATCCAGTGTGCATACCACACATCGTTGGTGTTTGATCCTATGTGATGGTAGAGAGCTTGTATGCATCGTTGGTGTGTGAACTAGTGTATACTTGCATATCGTTGGTGTGTGAGCCAGTGTGCATCCCTCACATTGTAGGTGTTTGATCCTATGTGATGGTGGACATAGTGTAGGTCGTTGCTGATATGAATCAACCAATACATTTTATATATTCATTTTTGAACATGTGGTGTTCGTGAGACACTGCGAGAAATGTTGATATATTTGTAAACACCGAGATTGTAGATGAAACATATGAGTTTTTAAACAAATAGTTTTGATAGGGAAGATCGTTGAAAAGGAAATTATTATATGTATATTTATTGTTAAACGCCTTGGATTAGTTGGGAAATACTAAGAGTGGAGCTAATTGCCTCGGTGTGAGAGGAACTACCTTGCCTTCTTAGTATGATTTAACTCGAAGAATATGAGTTTTGCTAAATTGAGAAATAAGGAGTTTACTTAAGTGCTGGCAATTGAAGAAACTAATTACATTTATTCTTTTGAGTTGTGTATGCTAGCGTATACACGTATTTCTTGGGTTCTATATGTATATGGACACACTTTCAAAGTATGTGATTTGCATATTAGTATGCCCATCTATATGATATTGTATATGTGTATTCCTTTTAAGGTGTGTATACTTGCGTATACACGTATGTCTCATTTCTGATATTGGTTTACTATGATCATTGGGTGCAAGCTGTAAATGATGTGTTTAATTTAATCTCCCTGCTGACATTATTACTTAAATGTTAGTTGTTGGGATATAATCTGTTAACTATATACTCTATAAAGATTTATTGTTTGACGTATTGTTTGTTAGGTTAATTTACATTTTTCCCAGAATCTCGGGACGAGATTCCTTTAAGGTGTGTATATTATAACAACCCTATTTTTTTAATTAAATAAATAAATATTTATAGCATGTATTTTATTTTGTTTTATTAGTATTATTTGGACATGGGCTTAAGTGGGCTTTAGTTAGAAAAAAAACAGAGGGGGATAAATAGTGAAAGAGAAAAACGTGGATAGAGATAGGGATAGGGGGTTATAACCACCGAACCTCTTTCTTTGTAGGGAGGATATACGGGAGAGAAAAAAAAAAGAAAGAGTTCTGCGTTTTAAAAAAAAAAGAAAAAGGGAAGGGTTTTTACTGCAGGAGTTGGTGCTGGAATGCTCATTGAGGTATGGATAAACAAAAAAAATCAAAGGTGCGTTTCAGTTTGAATGGCATTTGTGTACAAGGCTTTAATTAGTATCATTTATTGAGTTACTGTAGAAACCTTAGTTAACAAATGGCCTTATGGCCACCCGAGAATCTGAGATAGATCATTGAAACTGCAAGGAAAAAAAAAGTTTTAGTCTGAAAAACAGAAATAGGATGTATATGGTTACAAGTCCTGACAGATGAATGTTGATACCACACTCTGTATGAGAAACTAATTAATATAGCAGTTAATTTAGTCAATTCAGCGTGAATTCTTCTCAGTGCAAATGACTCGTTCAATACTCTTGAGTTGTATTCTTGTCAACAATGCTTCTTTATTAATTAAGTTATAGACTTGTAGTCTGTATATATGTAGAGTTTTGTATCTGCGGTCTGAACACATCATGCATCCATGAGAATCTTTTAAGTCATCTGGTGGTCTTATGATCATCCGATTCCTAGAGAATTTTAATCATATATAGTACTCTTGTTAATCGAGATCGAAAACAAAAAGGATGCGAACCCAACCACCGAATTCAGTATGTCAGATACTTAGTCGTCGTTTCTCTCAGTGACATGAACTCTAATTTCTTTTGTTGTGGTCATAATTGATTTGTATTTTAATTGGAATCACTTCTATATTGTAAATTTTCGAATCAGATTCCTTAGCACTCTAGTATGGGCTGATATTTTGTATTGGTGAAGAAAATTTGGTATTTTCTTTTATAGTCTGAAATCATTGATATTCGACAAATTAAATTGTTAATAGCGTTGCTAGTAACTAGGTGGCTGGTTGATGTTAGCCAATAGTTTTAAGTGGCTGGTCGGCGCTAGAAATTCTAGAGTGAGAGTTAGTATTTTTGTTCAGAAATTCCATTCGTCAGAAAACAGTTTTCTGCATAGGGTTTGATCACAAATTGTATAAAGCTAGGAGGAGAGTTAGAATTTTTGTAAAACATGAAAATGTGAGTTTTATGAGTGTTCTTTCTAACTCAATTGACCTCGTCCCATTCCGAGTCCTGTGGAGACAGCTATGTTGTCTGGAAGTTTGGTTGATAGTAAACAGTGCGGCAGAATTCAGTTTTTTGTGCACTGTGTTCGAGTCCAGTTTTCATATAGTTAGAGTGAGAGTTAGTATTTTTGTAAAATATGAAAGAGTAACTTATAAGAGTCTTCTTTTCAACGCAAAAAGCCTTGTAGCGTTTGGACACTTGTGGAAAGAGTTGTGGTCTCCAGAAAATAATGTGTCAGAATTCTAGTTTGTTAAAAATTAGGACTTTTACCATTTTCGACCTAACTTTTCTTTTGGATGGACTTAGGTTGAGACTTCGAGTTATACATGAAAAAGTAAGTCTACATACTCTAGTTTCTAAATAATTAAGTTACATGTCATTTGGATGAATGTAGGAAAAACTATAGCATTGACAAGTTGGCTAGAAAACCTACCGTGTTATCCTTTATGTGCATGAACCTGTTTTGGGAAATATGTCTAGTAATGAACTAAGAGTCTCTCAAATTTTTGGGTGCTTTTATATAGTATTTGTAGAATACTTTTAGATTGTGGTTTTATTTGGAACCGACATGGTTCATAAGATCGTTTTTGGATAATCGAAAATCGAGAAATATCTATTTTTGAGCTTTTTGGACTTAAAGGGTCCTAATATATCTACGGGGATGAAACTTTATGTATATGATTGTAGGAGTATTTGAAACTTATCTTATGTGATTCTATATAGTATAAGTTGTTGTTTTCTTTAAAGGCACATATAAAGATATTGAGAGATTGGTTAAGAGCTACGTAAGGCTTGATTCTAATCTTGAGAGATTGGATATGTAGGCAGCCTTATGTAAAGGTGCATCCACCATATTATATATTATATATTAGTTTTAGTGATAACTATATGTGTACAATTCTAGTATTAAATTGGATATGCGATAGTGGTTGTTTAACAAGGTATTCATTGAATGTGTCGTGAATGACCTATTGGTGTTATGATGGGTATTCCTTGAATGTGGCAGAAATGGCCCAAGGTATTCATTGAATGTGCCATGAATGACCTGTTGGTGTTATGATGGGTATTCCTTGAATGTGGCGGGAATGACCCAAGGTATTCATTGAATGTGCCATGAATAATCTATTAGTGTAATGATAAGTGATATTTCCAAATATGAGGGACAAAACCATGTTTTATCAATTAGACTTCAATGTCTTAAATAAGGTTTGATTATGAACGAAAAATTTGACTGGCTGAGATAAATCCTGTTATTGTGATGTATAACTTTGTTTTGCAAGAGGGTAGGATTTGTTAATCTTGTATGCTAAAATGACGTGCTGGCTTAAAGGTAAGGTGTATCAAACTCATAGTTAATTATGTTATTATATGTGTATTTAATAAGTGGAATGTACGTGATATTTATATTGTGAGTTAATTTGGAAAAATAGGAATGATGAGTACTGTTATATGAGTTTCTTGGAAATGTATAATGGGATTGAAAACTTACTTGAGAAGAAACTACATGCCGTTTTGAGAAAACGGAACTAACTTGTCTTCCAAGTTGAAATGATTGTAATATTTATTTGTGAATGAAGAGCTGCTCCTTTTGTTTTCATTTGATTTTAGTTTTTATACATCGTGTTTGATAACAGGGTTTTGGATTTTGTTTCACTCCGGGTTTCCTGATAATTGAATATAATTGTTTTAAATATTGTCTGGAAATTTGGGGTGTGACACTCACCGTGTGGATAAAGGCAGTTCTCAAAAAAGAGGAAAACCGTACTTCTCCTTTTCGACTGTTGTTGATAGGTATCTATGTACCATCACTAGGGCTTCCACATCTCTCTCCCCTCAATTTATAACAATGTTGAATCATTTGATTTCTGTAAAGGCAAAATAATTCTTGTTCCTTTAGATGATTGTGTTCAAGGTTAGTTTTCGTTTTCCTTAAACACTGGATTGAAGAGAATATATGTATATATTTTTTTTTGCTTATCTGAATTGAAGCAAAAGGCTTTTCTGAACTGATCTAAGTTTTTTCTGTGAATTGGGTTGGCATTGGTTCCGTAGTGAATAATTAGTATACAACTTTGAGATTATTTGGATCTTGGAATGTAAAAATCAATGCATTCACTACTTCTTAAATTTAGTAAGATTCTTCTTCCAGATTTACTTCTTTGAATTGTCTCATATTTGTTTCTAATGCTACCCGTTTTTCTGATAAAAAGTCCTATTGGTCATAGTTATTTTGCTTTGATTGATTTTCAACACTAATACTTATAAAGAGGAAACATGCAATCATATACACTAGCAAGTGCAAACAATTTATTCTTGTTCTTTTAATTGGTTGGCTAACGATTGCAATTATGTTCTTTTAATAATATACACTATCATCTTACATACTTTTTCATTCTTAGGTTGCCCAAGGGTTACACAATCAGAAATGTTTGCTTGTGTGGCTTAAGAAGTATGGGGACTACTACTATGATGTTGTTAGTCAATGCCAAGGAGATGAATGTGTTTAAGGTATTGTTCATTTTCCTAAAATACTAGAAATATTTGATTTGAATCTTTGATTCTTAGATATGCATCCAACGCATCCAACTGGCAGAATTTTCTAATTATTTCTGAAGTGTTTAGATTGATCTATTCTTATTATGAGTGTGGTTCAGTTCACATGGTATTTAATTGCAGATTACATTGGCAATATTTTAAAACGCGAGGCTACTTATATTTGTTTATTTATTTATTTATATATTTCGATATTTCCACTATACATTTACTTCACTTTAGTATTTGTTTTTCTTTTAGTTATTACGTCATTATGAAACTTGACATTCAGCTCAGTGACTTTATATGCCACACACTTTTAAAGCTTATTTCTCTTTTGAGAATGAAGTGTAAATACCCAAAATCCTCTATCTACTATTTTTTAAGTTTCTTATTTAACCAATGATGCATGTGATGTATTTTCCTTGGGTTGGTGGGATTTTCTTTAGAGATGGATCCAAACCAGGATTTTCATGAACAAGTAAATATCAAAACCGTGGTATGATGATCATACCAATAGTCACTTGGTATTACAAACAAGTGAAAATCAAGTTGTTGTTTGTAATGCTTGGCTCTTGGAAACCCAATAGTCACTTGTTTCATGGAGGTGTCTCATTTTTAATATTGTTTTTTAGTAACCAGCACTGATATTGAGAATCAGGCATCCATTACACTTGAGTAGATTTTCGAAGTAACTTAGACACGTTTAATTAAGCTATGGTAGCGAATTTGTAAACATAATTTATTTGAACTAGATTCAATGAAAGATGATCATTGAATTAGATTCAATTGAGGATGAGTATTGAACTAAGGTTGATGTGAGTTAACAATGATTATAAAATGGTTTATGTTGGATGTACCATCAAGTCTGTATTAGAGTCTTTGTCTTATAGAAGATTCACCTTAATGGCGACAAACTTTAATGAAAAAGAACTGGTATCAATTTCTATGGTCAGATGGCATGTCTACATTAAAAGAGAATCTAATGTTGCTGTGTTACTCGTTGCATGCATAAATTTCATGGTATATTATACATTTTGGTGCCTGAAGTTTGTAATATAGTGGAGTGGTCTTCTGATTTGCTCTCAAATGTGCGTTTTATTACCCTTATATTACTGTATTACAACCCGTTTTACGCTTAACGGAAAGACAACTCATAGCTTTTATTGCCTTTTTCAGGTTATAGAGTATTTCAGACCACTTATCCTAAAAGCTATGTCTTAACACCAAAAGGAGCCTTAATCACGCTTATTATGAAGACCAGAAGCTGTTATGGAAAAGTGCTGAAAAAGTCAAAGTCAACGATCAAAGTCAAAGGTCAAGGTCAAGGTCAAAGGTCAAAGTCCTTAACTCAGAAAACCAGAGATGGAGGCCCTTATCTCAAAATATGAAATTCTCCCAAAACCTACCTTGGTCAAGAAGAAATAAAAAAACCAAGAAAAAACAAAAGTAAAAGTGAAATGTGAGGTGTCTCATTTGTAATGGAGAAGGGCAAATCTGTAAAAGGTAAAAGTAGGGGTATATAATCTAAAAGCTAGGGAGAGAGAAAACATCCATTGCTTTAAGGTCCAAACCATTTGGTTTGTTTTAATTTCTTGTCTAGTTTTTTAATTCAAGTCCTATACTTTATTGTTCTTCATTTCCTTTTATTTAAATCTTGTTATTTTACTTTGTTTGTTTTCAATCTTTAATCTTATTTTGTTGTTCTTATTTCAAGTTTCAATCAATACTTATTTCAAAGTTTTCATGTCATTTCCATACCAACAACTTGAGTTTTCATGTTTTCATTAGTTTAAACTAAACAATCTATACTAAGAGTCTACCTTTCTTCTTCACAACTCCCACACTCAAACTCTAAACAATTTAGGATGAACCTCACTTCTTACAAACTCTTTTGAAGTTACTCACCACAAAAACACAAACTTCAAATGACACCACCATTATGGATTGAAGGAGCAAGAGTGCTTGATTGAGAATCTAAGGAGGAAGCACCATTCTCATATTTCCATTTCTATTTTTTTTTTCAATTTTTCGTCATTTTATTTTGTTGTTTTTCAGTACTGATTTACTTTCTTGCAAATCAGGGTGTGGGACCAACAAGCTGGAGAGGAGCTAAAGTTACAGCCGAAGGACGACCGAACTTCACCGGTGTCGGCAGGCGACCGCGAGATAGCTAAGGGGCGACCGCCCAATCACCTCCAGGCACAAGGGTCCAGTTTTTTGGTAGCTCAGTTGATTTTTGATGAATAGTTAAACACCGATCTTGAATTTTGTAATAGTGTAGGATAAATCAGTGGAACTTGTTTGTAATAGTTAGAGATAAAAAGGAAAATGAAAAAAATTAGGAAAAATTGGTTTTTGATTGATTCCTTATGATGAACATGAGTTAAACTTGGTTGAAGTTGTATACTTACCAAGGGAGTAGAGTTTTCATTGTCTTGGGAAGTTCAAGTATGTGAGGCAAGTTATGAATTATAGCTCAAACACTTTGAATCAACTTGGTAATCAATACTCTAAGTCCATTTGACTCTAGTTAATCTAAATTATCAAATCTAAAACTAGTAATCTAATAGATTAGTATAGTATTAGTTTAGTTTTAAGTTTGGGCCCTTGAAGGCAAAGTTGTATAAATTATCAAAAACCCAACTTGTGGGCTTTTTAAGTGGGCCTTTATTGTAACTTAAAATAGGGTAAAGCTTGAAAGGTTGGGCATGATTCTCAGATCACGCGCCAACCGACGTCGCCTTATCCTTAAGCAGCATGTAAGCACCGCTTGAGAGGTAAATTCTAAACCTCCTTGAAGCCCAAGTAAGAGAATACCTTGTGTGTTCAAGCATGCTTACATGATTGTTTGAAATTTAATTTCCTTACTGCAATTTACATTCGCGTATAAAGCTGAACCTGAGCCAAATAACAACCATTGGGAAGTCATTCCCCAATGTAGGTAATTTGGATGTTGCTTGTTTCTTGAAGTCCCAAACCAAAAAAAATGAATTAAAATCAATCAACTAGAGTCCAAAGTAGTCACGCTCCTCTAGAAAAAGACAAAAATATAGCCACGAGGATTTAGAGTAATCAGTTACCAGATTCCGGTGGACCAACTACCTTCCTCACTCCCCTCCCCTAGATTTATCGTGAGTGAGATTCTGGTAGCACACCACTTGGTGAAGTGATTACCTACTCTTCTGAGATGTGTAGTAGAGCCATCCTAGTCTCGTGCCTAATTGTTCCCTTGAACAGGGCATAGTAAATTATAGACCAAACAAAGTTTTCAAAAATCCAAAAAAATGAATTTCTACTGTTTATGCATCATCCTTGATTGAGCATTCATGTCTTCTCAATATGCATCATGACTGTCATGGAATTACAATGCAAATCCATAACCTTGTTCTTTTTGTTATAGTCCTTATCACTTGTTATCTCATTGGCTATCATATACCAAATTTGAGTCTACTATGGGAAATCCTTACGAATTACAAACTTCAAATTTCAAATTTCCCTAGTACCCTATACACTCTAGAGTTATCTAATCATGCCGATAATTCATGGAGTTCCACCACAAATAGTCAACTACCATTCATATATCCACATGGTTAGTCAGAGTATGGTTTCACCCAAAACCTATTCCCATTTACATCATGATGCATATCAAATTCATATCCCACTCCACCATCTATCACAGACAAACTCTACCAGGAAATGGCTAAGCAAACAATACTAACTCAGCAAATATTGACTACCTTGTGTTTTCTCCAATTTAGTTCAAAAGAGGCCACATCCGAGACTATTATTCTTCCCACCAGTCCATAACCCATCCAACAAGAGACACTATAACAAAGCCCATTGCTAAGCCTATCCTGATACTTCTGACCAATTAAATCCCCATCAACCTCCACCTGGCTATCATGAGAATTCCAGATCTTATGACGATGACTATATACCTAAAGTTATAGTTTCTCTAACATGCCTTAATACATCATCACCCATAAATAAGAAAACTCCGACAGAAGAAACTCAAGAGCATGTATTGGGCTCGACACATTTGGAAAATGGCATTGAGAAAATTTATGAAGATCTAGGCAGAGAGGACAAAGAAACTGAAGTGTTTTGAAAAGAGGGAGTAAAATCTATGGTGGAAAGTGGATTTCAATTTAGTTTGGCCGTTAAAAACTTATCGATGTAACAAATTTGTGACACCATCCTATTCCTAATCGAGCTAGAGGTCTTTTATTATGAGTTACGAGGCAAGGGTGATGGTTTAGAAAGAAAAAGGAAGGAAAAACAAAATCTGATAAGTTGAAAAACTAGGTCTTCAAGATACTTGTAACTAGAGAAGAACCTCGTTTTGTTATTTGCTTATGAATTGTGATACATTCTTTTAGCCCTTTGGCTTTCTGACTCCATATGATTTTGAATTTTTGGGAGTTCTAACTTTGCTTTTGTTTCTTTTTGTTTTTGATATCGTCTCTTTTTGATTTTTGAACTTTTGGGAGATTCGATTTTTGACTCCTTTGATTTTCTTGGAGTTTTCGTATTTGATGGGTCTTTCTTTTTTTTTTTTTTTTTTTTTTTTTTTTTTTCTTTTCTTTTTTCTTTTCAAAGCAACTTAACTAATTTGTTCTTGTACAATGTCTTCTCTTCTCTTTTTCTGATATCCATCCAATTCTCAACTCATCAATTGGATAAGCTTTTTATTGTGTGTTATAATGGGTTAAGGATTTGTGGTGAAGAATAAAAAGGCTTTTAGAATGTGGTGAAGGCTCAAGAGGGGTAACTAGAGGAAAACTATCTTTTTAGGTTTTTAACGTTTATTTGGCTATATCGATCCAAAAAAAGCCTAAATTCTCTCCTAGGATATGACGTGGTGATCAAGCAAGTAGACATGTAGTCTTTCTATTCGGACATCATTTGTGTCACTACTCAATAATCATTCAGATGAGGCTTTTGGCTAGATTCTCACAGGATATGGAACTTAAATGTTCTAACCTTGGTCTCAAAAACTCACTGCTATATACAACCAAATGCTTATGCATGCCATTCATGAAAATATGCAGACACTATTGTATATATATTAGTCTAAGTTCGAAGAACAAATTCTTACTATATCGCTATAATGAGACTTCTAAACTTTTTATTCATCATAGAAAAAGAAAACAAGACTTTTAATACTAAACAGAAAAATATTTTTGGTTTTTTTCGAAATTGTTTTTAAAAAGAAGAAATATACTATTATATCTACTATAGAAATGCCTAGTTTTTGCAAAATGTTATTATACCACCCCCTAAATAGAAATATGACTTGTCCTCAAAGTATGAAGAGATAAGGAAAGAGATTACCATAGAAACATGAGCAAAAACTGCGATACACTTGTATTTTGTTCTTCATGATGAAAATACGTCACCCCTAAATAAGTTTGGAGCGTGGGTTGTTTGAGATAGAATGAGAAATACATGGTTTATTGTACTAGGAATAATTATTCTACTATGAAATCTTTTTTGGGTTTTAAATTTTTTGATAACATATGAAATGCAGAAAAGAAAAATGGAAAATTTTGGCATGATGCAGTTGTATTACCTTCTACTCATATACCAAATTCCATAAGAAAACAAATAAAACAAGCAGACAAAATTAAAATTACACTACTAGTTATAATTATACATAAGTGCGAAAAAAGAAAATAAACTAAACAATAAGACATAACTATAAACTATCTATATGGACATGAGAGAGCTGCTGCCTAGTTAGAATCCGTGCGTGACTTGTCACGATGTTGAGAAGATCCTTCTCCTGGATGACATTGGGTCCTAGCGTGTCTATCGCTATGCGGGAGTGCAAATAGAGAGGTGGATGCAAAAGATAGAATTAAACAGAGAATAATATTACTTTGGGTTACTCTATTTTGTTTAATTCTCGTTTGGAGACTCCTAGTTTTTTTTAGTTGGTTTTCCCAAACAAAATATATTTCTAACCATATAGAGATTTTGATAAAAAGATAAAATTATACGTGAATCCGGTATAAATTTGGTTACTTCGAGGCGAATAATTTTCATTTTTATATCCTCAGGTTTTGAAAACTATGTAGAGATGTTATAAAGATGCTCGTACCTAAAAGCAGTGATTCTAAATGCTAAGTTTTTGAAAACAAATCATAACAGGTAATCTCAGGTAACTTTCGTGTCGGCTATTTATTGAACCCAATCCAGTCAGACTGTGGCTTCAGTTATGTGTTTGTTGGGGGATTTACTGCACAAGACATAGTGGGATGGTTTATCTGATTGGACACTAGTGGGTGGTGGAACTAAGTCTCCTTGGTGGATTTTGGTAGTTCTAGTAAAAATGGGATGAAACCAATGCTCTGTTTTGATTGTTGTAGAAACCTTGTCCTTGTTTGAATGTATTTGGTGGTTTAACATGGTTAGTGAACGAACCCTAGAGGTGGTTGGGTTTGTGGATTAGTACTCCATGTATAATTTGGGTGTTGCCTCCATGGTGCGTTTGGTACATTGAAAGCACAGACTTCTTCTGGGTGAAGTGATGATATGTTGGTGACCAAATGACAATTGGTATCTATATGGTTTAAGCTGAAATAGAAAGTGCATGGTGATATGGGCGACCCTTAGTAAGACATAACTGATCCTCAAACCGCCCTTAGAAGAATGGAGATTGGGCACTTCTAAGGTTGGTCTATGTGGAGTCCATTGCTCATTTTGTTTTTGGAGAAAATCACATGACTCTTTGATGTATCGAGAACCTTTCATAATGCGAACAGAGAAAAACAACTATTTTGAAAAAGAAATGTGAAATAAGGAAAATGAAAATTGTATACTCGCTCCATAGGATCACACTTACTCAAATGACGAGTAGAAAGTGTTTTACAAAGAATATGCGAGATATACGTGGACTAAGGCTCCGGCACTTACAACCACACATTCCAAATGGAGGGTCCGGTTACCTTATTGATGTATTCTCTTTAAAGCAAAAGGTGGGAAGGAATGGGAAAGGAATACATCGAGGGAAAACATAACATGAATATTTTATAGTCAGATATTCAAGACTATATGTGGGGTCGTTATAAGTCAGATTCCCCAAGACTATGCATATGAGATGGATGATATGTTGTTAACTATATACTAATAGTCTAAACAATTGGGGATCTTTATAGAAAAACATATGAAAGCATATACCCCTAAACAGGATAAAATGATGCATTTGGAGAGTAAGAAGCAGAATGATAAGATGATGTTTGTGTAACCCATCATGGAACCTATGCAATAACCCGTCATATTTAAATGGTCCAAAAGAGTGAGAGGTTGGTGAAGATGTCCTTCATGAGGCTCAAATGATGGGGAATAAGATATACCAGGTTTCTCTACTACTGAAATGATGGACTCTTGTGTTTGTATATTGGGCAAAGTCTCTTCACTGGGAAGGTTTAGAAAATTATGAATAATATCAAAAGCAATTAGCTTAACTGCGAATTTGAGGTTTCTTAGAAATGATTTCGTGGTGTCGTCCTAAAAATTTGGTGGATTTTTTATGAATGGAGGTTGGATTTCAAGAGGTGTTACTTTGGGATAGTGATGGTTGGGTGGTTGTTCTTCACATGCTCTTGAGGACTCAGAGAATTTTTCATCTAGTTTTGACTTTTCCACAAGATTGTGGTTCATATATACAATAATAAGGATGTCATAAATTTGTTCCATCGATAAGTCTTTAACGGCCAAACTAAATTGAAATTCACTTTCCACCATAGATTTTATTCCTTCCTTTCCAAGCACTTTATTTTCTTTGTCCTCTCTGCCTAGATCTTCATAAATTTTCTCAATGCCATTTTCCAAATATGTCGAGTTCAATACATGTTGTTGAGTTTCTTCTGCCGGGGTTTTCTCATTTATGGGTGACGATGCATTAAGGTATGTGAGAGAAACTGTGACTTTAGGCATATAGTCATCATCATAAGATCTGGAATTCACACGATAGTCAGGTGGAGGATGACGGGTTTTTAACTGGTCATGAGTATCAGGATGGGTTTTAGCAATTAGCTTTGTTATAATAACACCTTGTTTCTCTTGTTAGATGTGTTCTGGATTGGTGAGAATAATATAAGTCTCAGATGTGGCATCATTTGAATCGGATTGGAGAAAACATAAGGTAGTTGCTATTTGCTGAGTTAGTATTGTTTGCTTGGCCATTTCCTGGTAAAGTTGGTCTGTGATAGATGGTGGAGTGGGATATGAATGGCGATGAGAATGGTAATGGGCTTTTAGGTGAAATCGCACTCTGACTGACCAGGTGGATATATGAATGGTGGTTGACTATTTGTGGGGAAACTCCACGAATTGTTGGCATGATCAGAAAACTCTTGAGTGTATGGGCTACTAGGAAAGTTTGAAAATTAAGGTCCGTAATCGTAAGGAATTCCCGTAGTAGACTCGAATTCGGTATATGATGGACAATGAGATAACCAGTGATAAAGACAACCACAAAAAGAACAAGGTTTTGGGTTTGCATTATAATTCCATGACAGTTACGATGCATATTGATAAGACATGAATACTCAATCAATGATATGATGCACAAACAGTAGAAATTCATTTTTTTGGATTTTTGAAAGTGTTTGAATGGTCTATAATTTACTATGCCCTGTTCAAGGGAACAATTAGGCGCGAGACTAGGATGACTCTACTACACATCTCAAAAGAGTAGGCAGTCACTTCACCAAGTGGTGTGCTACCAAGAATCCCACTCACGATAAATCTGGGGGAGGGGAGTGAGGAAGGTAGTTGGTCCACCGGAATCTGGTAACTGATTACTCTAAATCCTCATGGCTATATTTTTGTATTTTTCTAGAGGAGCGTGACTACTTTGGACTCTAGTTGATTGATTTTAATTCATTTTTTTGGTTTGGGACTTCAAGAAACAAGCAACGTCCAAATTACCTACATTGGAGAATGACTTCCCAATGGTTGTTATGTGGCTCGGGTTCAGCTTTATACGCGAATGTAAATTGCAGTAAGGAAATTAAATTTTAAACAATCACGTAAGCATGGTTGAACACACAAGGTATTCTCTTACTTGGGCTTCAAGGAGGTTTAGAAGTTACCTCTCATATCGTGCTTACATGCTACTTGAGGAGAAGGCGACGTTGGTTAGCGTGTGATCTGAGAATCAGGCCCAACCGTTTGAGCGTTCCCTGTTTAAGTTACAAAAAAGGTCCACTTAAAAAGCTCCAGATTGTGGGCTTTTTATAATTAAACAAGTTTGCCTTCAAGGGCCCAAAACATAAAAGTAAACTAACACTAATACTAAAACTAATAGATTAACCAAACTAGATAGATTAACTAAATTAACTAGAGCTAAACGTAATTAGAGTGTTGATTACCATGTTAATTCAAAGTGTGTGAACATATGATTCATGACTCGCCTCGCACACTTGAACTTCCCAAGGCAATGAAAACTCTAACTTTTGGTAAGTCTTCACTTCAACCAAGTGTTCCATTCACATCAATCTAAATAACTCACCTAAAACTCATTTTTTTTTCTATTTTTTCCCGTTTTTCCTTATTTTTATCTCTATCTATTACAACAAAGTCCACTGATTTATACTATTTTATTACAAAATCTGAGCTTTTAGTTACAACCACGAATTAGAGATGAATGAACTGTGAAAAAACAAGACATCACTATGTTGAGGTGGTTGGGCGATTGTGCTCCACCATGGGGGCGGACGCACAGGCAGATGCCCGTATGGTTCTGGCCAAGTTTGTCCATCTTCCAGCAGCAGCTTTAGTTCCTCTCCACTATTGAATGTTGAACCTGGATTTGAAACAAAACAGATCAATAATCAAAAATAACAAAAAATATCAACAATAATTAAAAAAAAAACCAAGAAATGAAATGGTAAGAGTGATGCTTCCTTCTTTAGATGCTCAACCAAGCATCCTTGCTCCTCCAATCCATGACGGCGGCACCATTTCAAGTTTGTAATCTAGTGGGAGTGGTCTTCAAAGTTGTATTTTGAATGAGGTTCGCCATAAATTGTTTGGAGCTTGAATGGTTGGGAGTTTTAGAAGGAAGGAAGGTAGATTCTTTTAGTTTTAGAACTTGTATAGGTTAACTCAATTGTATTGAAAAAGCTTGAGAAGACTAAGTTGTTTAAATGATTGGAAACATAACTTGAAAGAAAGGAAATGATTGATTGAAAGAAATAACAGCAAGGAAATGAAATGATTGATTGATTGAAAAACAAAAAGTAAACAAAAATGAAAACGAAGAGCAAAAAGTAAATAACTTGAATGAAAATAATTAGAAAATAAATCCTACGTGACGCTAGAATAAGTCTAGGTGCATTCTCTCTCCCTAGTTTTTGGTTCTTATACCCCTACTTTTATAAAAGACTGATTTGCCTTCCTCCATTACATTTGGGACATCTCACCAAGTTGCTTTTTCCTTTTGCTTTTCTTCTTGATCAAGATAGGTTTTAGAGAAAGCCATCTTTTGTGTTAAGGACATCTATCTCTGGTCTTTTAAGTTAAGGACTTGACTTTCAGCTCTTTGGTTTTGAGTCCTTGATGTTTGACGTTTGACTTTGACTTTTTCAGCACTTTTTCATAGCAGCTTCGAGTCTTCCTAATAATCATAAATAAGGCTCCTTTTGGTGCTAAGACGCAACTTTTATGATAAGTGGTCTGAATTGCTTTGTAATCTGAAAAAGGCAATAAAAACTATGAGTTGTCTTTTCATTATGCATGAGAAGAGCTGTAATGCAGTAATATAAGGGTAATAAAATGCACATTTAAGAGCTGATCAGTGATAGGGTTATATATTAAAAAGATTACTTTTGTATTGACACCTAATTATTTTTGAATGAGAATCATATGGGCAAATGTTATGCATATTATATATGTTATTAGTTATATGCATGTGTCTACTACTTTATGTTGTAGATGATATGGTGTGTGGTGACACACAGAAGATCATATCATCAATACCTTATAAAATATAAGTAAATGTTCACAACCTAGATGGATTTGGACAAACCATTGGTATGGTTGTAGTATAATATGGTATTAGTCTATCTTGATTATAGGATTACACTAGTACACTTTGTGTGTATTGAACAGGACCAAGTGAGGTTGTTTATCTTTATACTGACTATATAAGAGAACAAACACCTCTGTTATTATGGATGCTTGTCCTCTTAATCCGGATATAATAACGGGCACTTACGTGGATTGTACATTGCTTTAAATCATCAATGAGTGAGATTCTTTTGTGAATCAACAAACTCAATAGATTGGGTAATGACATTGTATGTAAGGTGTGTTGTTGATTATAGAAGGAATCCGTGACCCGCAAGAAGTCGGGTTGATGATGTCCCCTTGAGGAGCTCATAAGGATTGTCATGTAAACCTTGCAGGTGGATTTAATTCGACATGACAATGAGGTTGAGTGGTACTACTCAAGGACATAAGAAGTTGATTAATGTAGTTGTTAGTAACTTGACTTAATCAACGGGCATTCGATATCTTAACACGGGGAGATCAACAAGCCTATAATATGGAGCCCATACACTTAATTTGGGATTAGGGCAGTAGTGCAACAATGGCCTTTAGTAGAATAAGCCATTTGTTGACGGACTTGGGCCGTGTGTTCTGGGGGAACATGGGAAGCCCAAGCTCGTCAGGAGACCTAACCCTAATTTCTCCTCATGGTCCCTGTTATAGCCTATAAAAAGAAATCCTTCTTTCTAGCCGAAATACTGATTGATTGCTCAAGAAAAGTGAGTTCCAAAATTTGGTTCCAACTTTGTGAGTGAGAGAAGCCAAGAGAGAAAGAAGGGGCTGGAAGATCATTGCCTACACAACGTCCATTCTAAGGATAGGAATATAATAGAAGATAAAGAGATTGCTGATTCGTAGAGCTTGGATTCTCAGAGTTATCACAGCTGATCAAAGGTATGATTTCTAAACAAAATTGTGAACACCCTTTATTCCGCTGCGCATGGGTTTTCACGGTTTGTAGTCGATTACATGAAACCATAATGGTTCCTACAATCAGTGCCTAGTTATATAAACTCAAACACAAACTAATTCATTTAAGGTGCTGAAGTAGTTGGGTGGCAAGTAAATAAAAAAGTATTGATGCGGTTCACCATAAATTGTTTAGAACTTGGATTATATTGGTGGGAGTTGTGAAGGAGAAAAAGGTAGTATTCTTAGCTTTTAGAACTTGTTTTTATGGACTCTACTGGTATTGAATGAACAACTTGAAAAGAAACAACTTGATTGATGAAAGAAAACTTGAAATAAACTTGTTTGATTGAATGATTGAAACATAAACTTGAAAGAAGTAACTTTGATTGAATGATTGTAACATAAACTTGAAATAAAAAGGATTGAGTTGAAGAACAAAAAGTAAAACAAACTTGAATGTAAATGACTTGAAAAATAAATCCTACACTACTCCTACATGACAATAGAATAAGTCTAGGTGTATTCTCTTCTCCTACTTTTAGGTTCTTATACCCTTACTTTTACAAAGGTCTGATTTGCCTTCTCCCTCTACAATCAAGACACCTCACCATGGTTGTTTTATGCTTTTGTTTTTTGGTTTTTCTTTTGCTTTTGAATATCTTCTTGATCAAGCTAGGTTTTGAGCAAGTCTTCTTTTGCATCAAGGCCATTCATCTCTAGTCTTTGAACTTAAGGACGTGACTTTTAGTTATCTGGTTTTGAGTCCTTGACCTTTGACTTTGACTTTTTCAGCATTTTTTCATAGCAACTTCGAGTCTTCATAATAAACACAAATAAGGCTCTTTTTGGTGCTAAGATGCAGCTTTTATGATAAGTGGTATGAATTGCTCTATAACCTGAAAAAAATAATAAAAGCTATGAGTTGTCTTTTCATTATGCGTAAGAAAGGCTGTAATGCAGTAATATAAGGGAAATAAAATGCACATTTGGGAGCTGATCAGGTACATAGTTATACATTATGGTTGTTGATGAGTTGACTTTGACTTATGTTTCAGGTATTTTTCTATGTGTACCTATATAAAGGAAATAGATTAAGGTTTTGAGACAACTTTGAGGGATTCATTTTTATGGAAATTGTGGGAGCTCTATTGAGCTAGGGTTTGAGTGAGGTTGCTTGTTCTTGATTCTTATAACTCTTGTAAACTCTCCAATCTTTCCTATATTGGAAGCTTGGCTCTTGTGTGGATGTAGGTAGCATTTACCAAACCACCTTAAATCTCGAGTCTCATTGCATTTACTTTCATATTTATTGCTTGCTATTGATTGCTTATGGATAAATTAGTGGATTTGTTCTATTGAGTTTGTTGTGATAACTACCAAAGTCATGGGTGGGTGACTTCCTTGGTGTGAACTGCAAGAGAAGTCATTTGGGATAGAGAGTAACTAGGTTAAGGTGTGACTTCCTAGTGATATCTTCCAACAAGTGGTATTAGAGCAATGGTTCTTGGATGATAGTATACAAGGTGTTTGAGGAAAAGGCTACACCTTTAGTGTTGCACCAAAGTTGTATCGCAAACTAAGCGTTTATAGAAATTCCTTAGAGAGATTTTCCATCGTTATTTGGTTAATTGGAAGTTATGACGACCGATAAAGAAAGCTACAAGATAGAGAAGTTTGACGGTACAAACTTCGGCTATTAGAAGATGCAAATTGAGGACATACTCTATCAAAAGGATTTGATGGAAACTTTGATAAGTAAGAAGCTCGAAGAGACTCCGCAAGACATATTGGATTTGCAAGATAGAAAGGCATTGGCCACAATCCGATTGAGTCTCTCGAAGTCGATAGCCTTTAATATTAATACCGAGAAGACAACAAAGTCTCTCATGGAGGCACTTACTACCATGTATGAACAACCCTCGACCGCGAACAAAGTTTATTTGATCACCAAGCTCTTTAGTTTAAAAATGTTGGAGGGGACCTCCTTCAAGGATCATCACCTAAATGAATTCAACCAAACTAATGACCAATTGGAGTTAGTTGAGATTACATTTAGTGATGAGTTGCTATCTTTGGCGATACTTGAACAATTGCCTCCAAGTTGGAAGGCAACTATGGTGGTTATTAGTGGCTCTGCGGGAATGACCAAGTTGAAGTTTGAACACGTTGTTAGTATGGTACTAGCCAAGGAAATCCAGAGACATGATAGTCCTTTAACTTCAGGGTCGACATTGAGCACTGAAAGTAGAGGAAGAAATTCATACAAGAGTCGTGGTAAGAAAAAGGGGAGGGGGAGATTGAAATCTCAAGCCCCCCGATTACAAAGCGTTGAACACAATCCTCAAGATATAAGTGAAGTCATATGCTACAATTGTGGTAAGCCTAGCCACTATAGTAGCAATTGCCCGACACCAAGAAACAACAACAACAACAACAACAACAACAACAACAACAACAACAATAAGAACAAGAAAAAGAATAAAAAAGCTAATGTTGTTGAGATGGTAGATGATTCTTTAATATGTTCGATGGAGCATAAGAAGGAGTCTTGGGTACTTGATTCTGGCGTATCTTTCCATGCTATCTCACATTAAGAGTTCCTTGAGATCTACACCGAAGGTGACCTTGGAACGGTCGTTCTCGGTGATGACCAACCTTGTGACATTGTCGGCAAGAGTGACTTGCATGTCAAGATGAATGACTCGTCATGGTTATTGAGGGACGTTAGACACGTTTTAGATTTGAGGAAAAATTTGATTTTTGTGGGGCAATTAGCAAGTTAAGGATTTCTTACAGTCTTCACCGGTAACACTTGAAAGGTCTCGAAGGGTTCAATGGTTGTTGCAAATGGCAAGAAAGATGGTACTCTCTACATGACTACACATGGTTGTGAGTCGATTGCCATGGCACATGGAAAAGAGGATCCGAATGTTTGGCACTGCAAACTTGGTCACATGATTGAGAAATGAATGCAAATCCTTCACTTGTCTAGTAAACTCCTAAAGTTATGGTCAACTAAAATTAACTTCTGTGAGAACTGTGTATTTGGAAAGTAGAAGTGGGTGAGTTTTCAAAAGATGGGTCAAACTCCGAAAGCTAGCAAGCTTGAGTTGATTCATACAAATGTCTGGGGGCCAGCTAATGTCTCTTCATTTGGCAGAAAGTTATATTTTGTGACTTTCATTGATGACCATACTAGGAAGGTGTGGGTCTATTTCTTGAGACACAAGTCAGAAGTATTTGAAGTGTTCAAGACTTGGAAGGCCATGGTTGAGAATGAGACAAGCTTGAAAGTAAAGAAGCTAAGATCAAACAACGGTGGAGAGTATGAGGATTTAGGTTTTAAGAAGTATTGTGTTGACAATGGCATCAAGATGGAAAATACTTTGCTAGGGACACCTCAGCAGAAGGGGGTTGCAGAGCGAATGAATAGAACACTGATAGAGAAAACTAGGTGTATGCGTACACTAGTAGGCTTGTCCAAGCAGTTCTGGGTAGAAAGTGTTAGCACAGCAGCTTACCCAATCAATAGAGGACCGTCAGTACCTTTGGATTTTAAGATTTCAGAGGAATTGTGGAGCGGGAAAGATGTGAACCTTTCCCATTTGAAGGTGTTTGGTTGTGTGTCCTATATATGTACACATTAGTGGCCAAGCTAGAAGCAAGCTTGATGCTAAGTCATTAAAGTGTACCTTCATCGGCTATGGCGGTGATGATTTTGGGATGATCAAAATTGGAAAATCATTCGTAGTAGAGATGTTGTGTTTAATGAGAATGTGATGTACAAGGACAGAGATGAAGCACAAACCAAGAAATTGGTTACAGAGAGTGGCACAGAGTATGTTGAGTTGGAAGACTTTGATGTAAGTCATGGTATAGTGGGAGCCCCACAGTTAGAGGATGACAGTAGTAGTACGTGACTCAGATAATGATGAGGATACTACACCACCGAGTCCATCTCCACCTCGTGCCCCAAGGAAGACATCCAGGCCACCTGTATCGAGTACAATATATCTACCCTCCACCTATGTTAATTACTTGCTACTTACTGATGGTGGTGAACCTCAATGCTATGATGAAGCATTGGAGGTGATCAGCTCCCTAATGTGTATTTTATTACCCATATATTGTCGCATTACAGTCTCTCTTATGCTTAACAAAAAGACAACTCATAGCTTTTACTGCCTTTTTCAGGTTAAAGAGTATTTCAGACCACTTATCATAAAAGCTGCATCTTAGCACCAAAAGGAGCCTTAATCACGCTTATTATGAAGACTAATAGTTGCTGTGGAAAGTGCTGAAAAAGTCAAAATTAACCGGTCAAAGGACTCAAATCAAAAGACCAAAGATGGAGGCCCTTATTTCAAATTATGAAGAGTTATCCCTAAACCTACCTTGGTTAAGAAGGCACCCATAAAGCAAAAACAAAAGCAAAAGCAAGAAGGAGTATGAAAAGGAGCCTTAATCGCGCTTATTATAAATACCAGTAGCTGCTGATAAGAGCCCAAAACTGTAGTTTTAACCCCTTAACAATAATACTTTTAAACTAATTATGCGAGTAATAAATAAGAGTTAATGCCTACCTTATGTCAAAACGACCAGCTTGGAATCATCTTTCCAATGGTCTAGGCCTTGACCCAATCAGAAGAGCAGAAGTGGATGAAAAATCTGTGGAAGTCAAATCTAGCTGGAAAGGCCTATGTGGATTGAAGAAATTGGGTTTTGGGCTCGATTTTCCGGCCCGAAACATGGCTCCTCAGCCCATGCACAAAAATGTGGATCTAGTCTCCTCCATTTTAAGACACAAGACTTAACTCTTAAAAAGATAATTAGCTTAGGGTAGAAAGTAGCCGTTAGAGAATAGTTTTCTAGATCTAGTTTTTAGACTCCATTAATTAGTTCAATAGCTTGTTTAGATCTAGATTTATTTCATTCAGTTAATTTAGTTTTTCAATTCTAATAGAATAGTTAGAACAAGTTAATTGTTATTTTAGAATCAATTATTAGTTTCATAATAAAGTATTCATTTTCATCTCAATTTAGTTTATTAATTAAATTCTTATTTAGTTTTAGTATAGTTAAATTCATATCTTAGTTGTTAATCATTTCTTAGTGTTAATTTAGTTTTGAATTCTTGATTAGTTCAAATTAGTAAAGTTAGAATCTTTATATTATGTCTTGTTTGAATTCATATATTAATGATAGCATAATGATTCTAGGCTAAACCTCCATTAGAGGGGGTTGAAGAAGCCTTGATGAAGCTTGATTTTTGTCAAGCGTAGAATAGTCGTGATTTCCCATTCTATTCTAGAAAACAATTAGTTCACCATGAGAATGAGTTTGATTGTTTCACATGCTAGATGTTAGTTGGTAGAGATTATTACCATGAACAACTAGGGATTATGAAGAACCAATTGTTATGTGAAAGCAGTTCAATTCGGATTACGACGATTCTTCGATAGTAAATTAAGTCAAGTTAAGGTAGAATCAATCCCCCCTAATTCTTTATCTAGTATCAATTTAGTATTATGTAGTCGTATAAAATCATATCTTGTTAGTATAATTTCCATCATAGTATAAATTTCGTAAAACTCTCATTAACTTTGGATAGATTGATAATCTTAGGAAACGCGAATTCTAAAGAACTAGGAGTGGAATGAATCTTTTACTCCAACTTTATTTCGATAGAATCGAGAGTAGAAATATTTGATAATTAGACATAGTTTAGTCGTAGTTTTACTTGCGTTTGAGTTCATCGTTTATTCGCGAGTAAAACTATCGTTTCACTTTTATCAGCTACTGTGGAAAAGTGCTGAAAAAGTCAAAGTTAACCGGTCAAAGGACTCAAATCAAAAGACCAAAGATGGAGGCCCTTATTTCAAATTATGAAGAGTTATCCCTAAACTACCTTGGTCAAGAAGGCACCCATAAAGCAAAAGTGAAAGGGGTGAGGTGTCTAGTTTAGAATGGATGAGGGTAAATCTGTAAATGGCAAAAGTAGGGGTATATAATCAAAAAGCAAAGGAGAGAGAACTCATCTATTGTCTTAGGATCGATCCAAACCATTTGGTTTGTTTATTTTCTTGTCTTGTTTTTAATTTCTTGTTATTTCATTTCCTTTATTTCAATCAACTTGTTATTTCAATCAACTTGTTACTTGTTCTTTGTTTCAATCTTCATCTTGTTTGCTTGTTTCATTTCAATGTTTTAATCTATCTTTCTTTCAATGTTTTAATTAATCTCCTTTTCATGTTTTCAAGTCATTTTAATCTACAATCAAAGCTTTCAAGTTCATTCGCTTAGAACCATTCTAAGATTCAAGAGTCTACCTTTCTTCTTCTATCTTCCTCACTCAAACTCTAAACAATTTAGGATGAACCTCAATGTAAGACCCCTATTTTATATTTACATTATCTGCGTACCAATATTTAATATTTTCTGTATTTGACTGTATTTTCTGGTCAACGTGCTAGCATGTGGAATACCAAATAGTTAAGGAGGGAATACTAAATAGAAATTTCGAATAATGATAAGATAGGAAACTAGCATTTTGAATTTTGAATGGGGCTAATTTATCTTTAATTTTTGGTAAGCTTTAAATAAAAAGGAAACAAGTTATTAACTTAAGGAACATAATATATATGATACTGTTAATAGAAATAATGTTTCCATAGTTAGGATATAAGAATACTTAGTAATTTGGATGTTAAGGAGAATATAGGGTGTCTCCGGAGAAACTTGTTTTTCTGGAAAAACCACAGACAACACACACAAACTTAAAACGGAGAAGAACGCGGATTTTTTTGCGAGCTAGCTGGGATTGGTTCTCTCTTCTTTCTTCGATATTTTTCTGTTGCCGATAACACGAGGTGAGTAGTTTATCTTTTTTCGGTTTTCTGTATATAGACACCGTAACTGGACTTTAAAAACCATGTTTTGTTCATCCTTCATTGTCTGCTCTTTTCTCTTCAAAGATTATTCTTACTGTGAGTGGTTAGTCTTGGTTGTTGCTCGCACTTAGACGCAGACACAGACCACTTTTAGTTTACTGAAGAACCACCGTTCTATTTCTTTTCATGCCGTTTTTTGGTTCTGAACAACCATGGATTTTCTTTGCCTGTACATGTTTATACTCTGAAGAGTTGTTAGTACTGCCTACTCCATTAGGTGGTGGGGGAAGGGAGACGCGAGCCCCTAACCTCCTCCTCTGTTAAAAACGCCATTTCGGCCATTACTGAGTTACTGTGAAATTTTGATTGTTTTGTTTTTATTTCGTGTGTTTGAACCGCTTTTGGTGTAGTGAGGGTTGTTGGGTTGAGGTATGGTGGTAGTAGAGAGTTTGTGGGGGTTGGAAAAGCTCCAAGAACACTAAGGGCGGTCGGATCTAAGAATTTTGAAGTGTTTTAAAAACTGAAAATCGGTGGTTGAGTGGTGAAATAAAGTCGTGGGGTTTTTCACCCACATAATTTTCGCTGGGTTATTAATGGGTGGTGTGTGAAGGCTTTTGGGGGTGGCTGGAAGGAGCGGCTGTTGCTGCGGAAGGGATGACCGCGAGAGCGATCCAGTGCTCCAGGTCACTGTTTAGTTTTTGGGACTTAGGACTAATTAGTGGGCCGGACCCTGTTAGTTTTGGTTGGGCCGGTTTACAAGATTTAGGTGGGCTGGTCCTAAAATTTGAATTGGGTTGCATGGGATCTAGTTAGAATTGAGATTTCTAGTTGGGCCAGATCAGTTATGGGCCGGGTTAAACCGGGTCAGTTTAGCTAGTTGCTTAGGACCAAGGTTTGAACTCTTTTTAAATATGGGTTTGGGTGAGGACCGGGAGAAATGACCACCGGTTAGGACCGTTATTTGTTGACCCGCTGACTTTTTCCAAAAATGTTATAGATGGTATTTATGGACCCATCCGATGATAGGATGTGGGTGACTCTTGTATAAACTTGTTTGTCAGTATCTAATATAGATTTGACGTTGATCTTGTGTTAATATTGACACGTGAAGATAGAGAAATTTTAAGATGCATAGATATATACAATGGAATAAATTACGAATCTAAAAAATCCTAGAACCCCGACTACCACAACTCATGTGATTTGCCTTGTGTGGGCGTATGTGATATGATTGACCCATGTGTTGGGTGTATATATAAGATGTGATTGACCCATGTGTTGGGCAATCGTAGCCGAATAGTGGCTTGATTATTCCGTTCGCAAAATAGAACGATGATGCGCAATATTTTATGCCGAATAGGGGCATTACTTACATAATTGCTTCCGTGTGAGGATTTACCTGGTGTGCGGCATCCCGCTCAGGGTAGTTACGCACGGAGTGGTTCATTATGTAAGGGGAGGCATGTGGATGTACATGTTCGGCGTTGGGTAGCGATTGTGGTAGCCAGGAAAACTAGGTAAAACATAGAGACGACGTGTTACTAGGGACACTTGATAAATGTTACTGATATGTTATTTTTCCCTTCGGTGTGGATAGCAAGTTAAGCTTTTAATTTATGCTATGATTATCACAGATTGCCTTGCAGGAGAGTGGGTTAAACTAATTATTCTTGCAGAGAGGACCCACTCTGCGATAGAGCATGCATTACGGTAAGTATTAGGATGTCATAAGTTATTTACTCATAGTTAGAAGCTAAGGTGCCTTTATGAAGGAACTAACTACCTTAAGCTAAGGCGCCTCGATGGAGGAACTACCTGCCATGTAAAGAGTGAAATATTATGTATGTCTAAATGGTTTTCTAAGGCTACTCATACCAACATTATTTATAATGTTGACCCGATTTGCATGTTTGCTAATCGGGTGTGTTCTTATATGAACATAGTCGATCAGCCTGGACAGGGTTAGCTGATGTTCGAGAAGGTGGCGGACTGCTCGTGATTGATGTTAGCATTTATTTTCAATAAGATGTTGTTTCATTTTTCCTCAGAGATGTAGTGGAATTTGTTGGGGACATATGTTTAATTTATTATTTTTTTTGGATTATTAAGTGAAGAAGTTTGTAACTTAATTCCGATCACAAATATTCATAATGATGAGTGGATGGTTTTGAGTATTTTATTGTATTAGTTTTCCGCATGTGTTATTATTCATTAGGGTTATGATATAGATTGGGTTTTGAGGTTGTTGTCACATCTCGGATATCGAGGAGTCGGATATCATTTATATTATCTGATGTATCGAAATTCGGGGTGTGACACTCAACTTCTAAACTCTTTTGAAGTATACTTCCACCACTACTAAAACTTTAAATGGCGCTGAAGGAGTGAGAGTGATTGGTTGAGAATCTAAGAAGGGAGCATCATTCTCACCTCTCCATTTCTTTTTTTTTTTCTTTTTTATTTTTCATAATTTTATTTTTATTGTTTCTCTGTACTAAAATACATTTTTGCAAAATAGGTTGCGCGACAACAAAGGTGGAGAGGAGCTGATCAAACAGCGAAAGAAAGACCGCCGTCCCACTAAGCCAGTGAAAGCGTACCGTCGCGGCGGCACAAAGCGCCACACTGGGTCACCTCAACACAAGTGTGTGCAATTTTTTCAAGGTCCAATTCATTTGTGACACACAGTTGTACTCCGAGCCCAGATTTTGTAATAGAGTAGGAGAAAACAGTGGAACTTGTTTGTAATAGTTAGTGATAAAAAGGAAAACGAAAAAAAAAAACTTGGTTTTTGATTGATTTCTTATGGTGAACTTGAGTTAAACTTGGTTTAAGTTTAATATTTACCAAGGGATTAGGGTTTTAATTACCTTGGGAAGTTCAAGTGTGTGAGGCAAGTTGTAGATCATAGCTCACACACTTTGAATCAATTTGGTAATCAACACTCTAAGTCTAATTGACTCTAGTTAATCTAGGAGATTAATCTAAAACTAGTTAATTAGATTAGTATAATCTTAGTTTAATTTTAAGTTTTAGCCCTTGAAGGCAAAGTTGTATAAATTGTCAAAAACCCAACTTGTGGGCTTTTTAAGTGGGCCTTTATTTCTAACTTAAAACAGGGTAAAACTCGAAAGGTTGGGCCTGATTCTCAGATCAAGCGCCAAACGATGTCATCTTCTCCTCAAGCACCGTGTAAGCACGCTTGAGAGGTAACTTCTAAACCTCCTCGAAGCCCAAGTAAGAGGATACTTGTGTGTTCAAGTATGCTTACGTGATTGTTTGAAATTTACTTTTCGCACTGCAATTTACATTCGCGTATAAGGCTGAACCTGAGCCATAACAACCATTGGGAAGTCATTACCAAATGTAGGTAAATTGGACGTTGCTTCATTCTTAAAAGCCCTAGACCAAAAAAATTAATTAAAATCAATCAACTAGAGCCCATGTAGTCATGTTTCTCTAGAAAAAGACAAAAATATAGCCACGAGGATTTAGAGTAATCAGTTACCAGATTCCGGTGGACTAACTATCTTTCTCACTCCCCTCCCCCAGATTCATCGTGAGTGAGATTCTTGGTAGCACACCACTCGGTGAAGTGACTGCCTACCCTTCTGAGACGTGTAGTAGAGTCATCCTAGTTACGCGCCCAACTGTTCCTTTGAACAGGGCATAGTAAAATATAGACCAAAAGTAAAGTTTTCAAAACTCCATACCTGCAAAAACAAATTTCGATTGCTTGAGCATACATTGCACCGTTTGTGCATGTTAGGATAGTTTTGGGGTCTTGCTAAAAGTGTATGATACTGCATTCAAGCACTTCTAGTATTAGCAAGAATAAAACTTACTCACGTAAGAGAGTTCGTCGACCTAGACAATCTCCTGTTTCTAGTCCTCCATCTCTTAAGATAGCTGACGAAGTAGTGCAAGCTGAAGAGCCTCTCTCCAACTTCTACTCACCGTTGCAAGATGGACCTCCATCTTGTATACGACTCACACCGCTTATGAGAAATTTTAGGATTCCACCAAACGTGTTCAATCTTCTACCCAACTTCCACAGGTTAGAACAAGAGTTACCGTATGAGCATCCATGCCGGATACATAGAGTATGTAATACCTTTCATCATCCGGGCGTCACCAATGATCAGGTTAAGCTACGAGTGTTTCCTTTCACTCTAGCTGGCAAGAGTCACACTTAGCTTCTCTCACAGAAGGCCAACTCTTTAGATACATGGGAAAATGTTGTGTTCTCCTTCGAAGAAGTATTTTCCACCGAAAAAAATAGAAGAGATAAGAAGCAAGATACAGTTCTTCAGACAGAGTCCAAGTGAGACATTTTCTGAAGCATGGGATAGATTCTCTGACCTACTCCATTCATGTCCTCACCATAAACTAGAAAAATCCACTCTTGTCCAATGTTTCTTCATAAGCCTTCTCCCATAACACAAAGTAACCCTTGACATCATGAGTAATGGTAATTTCTTGGATAGAGGTGCAACCGAAGCTTTAACCTTTCTTGAAAACTGATAAGAGCCCAAAATTATAGTTTTAACCCCTTCATAATATAACATTTAGACCAATTATGCTTATAATAAATAAGAGTTAGTATTGTTTACGTATGTTTGTATATTTCAGATATTGGAGTTAAATATGTGAAGAAATATGTCACTTTTGCAAGAGAAAGGAGCAAATGTTGGTTGCTAAGAAGTTCTATGGTTAAATCCTAAGTTTCAAGGAGAAAAAACGTTTTTAAAGCCCAGTCAAAGCTGAAAAGTCAAAGTAAAAAATAGAGCAGAAAAGTCAATAGAAATTCCGCAGGCCGTATTGATAAGAGCCCAAAACTTTAGTTTTAACCCCTTTAACAATATCGCTTTTGACCAATTATGTGATTAATAAGTAAGAGTTAGTACTGTTATCGTGTTCTTATGTATTTCAGGCATTGGAGTCAAATATGTGCAGAAATACGCCCCTTTTGCGAGATAAAAGAGCAAGGGTTGGTTGCTAAGAAGTTCTATGATAAAAGACCAAGATTCAAGGAGAAAAAGCATTTTCAAAGCCTGGGCAAAGCTGAAAAGTCAAAGTCAACGCGGGCAGAAATAACGAACAAAAGTCAGCAGAACTTTCGAAAGTCGTATCTTTGGACTCAGACCTTGGAATTGGGCCTACCTTATGTCAAAACGACCGGCTCGGAATGAGATTTCTAATGGTTTAAGCCTTGATCCAATCAGAGGAGCAAAAGTGGATGAAATGGCTATTGAAGTCATTTCCAGCTGAAAACCCCTTTGTGGACTGAAATAATAAGGTTTTGGGCTCGATTTTCCGGCCCAAAACATGGCTCCTCAGCCTATGCACGAATTTTTGGATCTGGTCTCCTCCATAAGAGAGACAAAGACTTAGCTCTTAAGCATCTAGTTTTTTTACTTAACAATTATCCAAGAACTTAGTTTAGATCTAGTTAATTTAGCTCCATTAGAGGGGTTTGAAGAAGCCTTGATGAAACTTGATTGTTGTTAGCGTAGAATAGTTCATAATATTCTATTCCATTCTAGAAAGTAATTAGTTCACCATGAGAATGGGTTTGATTGCTTCACATTCTAGTTGTTAGTTGGTAGAGATTACCATGAACAATTAGGGATTTGAAACACCCAATTGTTATGCGAAAGCATTGCGATTCGGATTACCATATTTCTTCGTTAGGCTATTAAGTCGAATCAAGGTGGAATCAAATTCCCCTAATTCCTCCTCATATTATCAATTTAGTATTTCCGTAGTTTGAATTATCATATTTTGATTAGTTGAATTACCATCGTAGTATAATTTCCATCGTTACTCTCATTGACTTTGATAGACTGATTATCGTAGTTAACTTGAATTCTAAAAAACTAGGAGTGGAACAAATTCTCTACTCCACTTATTGCAATGGCATCGAGAGTGTAGAAAACTTTGATATATATAATAGGAATAAGCTTTAGTTTTACTTACCTTGTCCTAATTGTATTCGTAGGTAAAACTATTATTTTTACCTTTTATCACGTATCTTTGGACCCAGGCCTCAGAATTGGGCTTACTATGTGTCAAAACGACAGGCTCGGAAAGAGCTTTCTGATGGTCTAGGCTTTGATCTAAAGTGAGAATTAAAAGTGGATGAAAAGACTGTTACAGTAATTTCCAGCAGGGAAACCCTTTTTGGACTTAAGTAATTAGGTGTTGGGCTTGATTTAATGGCCCAAAACATAGCTCCAAAGCCCATGCACGAAATTGTAAACCTAGATCTCTCCTATATAAAGAAGACTAAGGCACAACTCTAACTCTCTCTCCTATTAGATAATAAACTAGTTTTATTCTTTAGTTTTAAAACCTAGTTATTATTTTATTAGCCTAGCCACCATTAATTCAATCCAAGCTATTTCCATTACAAATGTTCTTTAATTATGTCTTCTTCTCCTTATTATTATGTCCATGATAGTCTAATGAATCATAGCTAAACCTCTATTAGAGGGGTTTGATTAAAGCTTTGATGAAGACTTGATGTGTTAGTATAGAATAGTTGTAGTAAGATATTCCACTCTAGAGGGTAGTTAATTCACCATGAGAATGGGTTTCAATTGCCTCACATGCTAATTATTAGTTGGTAGAGATGTCATGAATAATTAGGGATAAAAAGACCTAATCTTTATGTGAAAACATAAAGATTAGGGTTGCAACAACTCCGTACTAGCAAATTATGGATTAATCAAAGTGGATTTCAAATCTTCCTAATTTCTTCTCATTCACATCTTCGTATTTAATTGCCATAGTATAATTTAGAATATCTTAATTAGTTTTTCCCACATATTAGTCTTATTAAAAACATTGTTCTCATTGGTATTGTAGAATTGTTTAAGTTAGTGAAACTGTTATGTTCTAAGCAACTAGGAGTGGAACGAAATCTTTACTCTAAGTTTATTACCTGATAATTGAGAGTAGAAACTTTGATTAAACGTAGAATAACTAGCTTTCTTATTCCTAGCATAAATCATTATTCATATGGTAGGAAGCTTTTATTTTCATTCTATCAAATGGCGCTGCTGCCATCTTAGTTGTTTTAGAATTAAGTTCCCTTAGTTTTTCACGTCTACAATATCCTAATTCACCCACCCACCCTTTGGTTCGAATCTAACCGTGTGTGTTATTTCTTGAAAATACAGGATTTTTGCTCCTGGAAGTTGACTTTCGACACAGTACTCGGAGCGTGCCCGAGCCCCTTTTAGCTCTATTTCTGAGCACACACGCCCTCTTGTTATTGGGAAAGAAAAAACAAACAAAATTTCAACACAGTACTCGGGGCATGCCCGCGCCCTTGTTTACTCTATTTCTGAGCGCGCCCGCGCCTTTCTGAAGAAAGCTCGATTTTAACCAGGTTATCTACCAGTCCTTGTTTTTGTTGGAATTTATTATTTATTTAGTATTCCAAGCATCCACAAGACAAGTAGGTTTTTATTAAAGACGTTATTCACACGTGTAGCAAGGAGGCATTTAGGTACTCCTTCTTTCACTCGTCTCTTTTGTCAGAGGAGTTTTAATTCTAGTATATCAGGTTGTCATTTCACTACTGTTAGTGTTTCTTTCATATTGGACTTAACCTTGCATGAGATTAAGGTTTAGTAAGAGAAAACCATCTAACGTGCTCTATCGTAAACGTCAACACACACGCCTATCTAGAATACCACACATTACACTTGCATCAATAGCTAAAGAAGCATAGACTCCTCTCTCTGATTTTTATAAGGCCCTAAATGATAGCCCTAAGTCTTGCATCGTTCTTGCAGACCCAGTGGGGGATTTTTGAATTCCCCGAATATTTTTAATTCGTTACCCGTTTTTTATGGTTTAGACCACAAAAAGCCTTATCAGCATATGCGTAGGATAGAACAAGTTCTCACTACATTATATCATCCTAACGTAGGTTTTGAGAAAATTAAATTGAGGGTGTTTCCTTTCACCCTAGCCGATAAGGCAACATCTTGGTTAACTGCCCAAACGCCTAATTCTGTGGACTCATGGGCCAAACTTGTTCAATTGTTTATGGAATAGTTTTACCCACCTCTGAAGACCGATGAAATGATTCAAAAGATTCATTTCTTCCGCCAGAACCCTCGTGAATCCTTTTAAGAGGTCTAGAATCAGTACATTGATCTTCTTATCGAGTGTCCACATCATAACCATGCGAAAGACACGCTTGTTCGTGCCTTTTTCAAAGGGATTTTACATCATCATAAAGAGGTTCTTAATATAATGACTGGGGGTAATTTCCTTAGTAAAGGAGCCTCAGAGGCTTATAAGTTTTTAGAAGATCAATCCAAGCGTAATAATAACTGGGGGGTAACAAAATCCCCCGCTTCGCTAAGTCTTCTTCCATAGCTAAGGCTGCCAGTATGTTTAAGGTTAAATCTGATCCCAAGCTTAGAACTCTAATCGAATCTCTCACAAAAAAGGTAGCAGCCATTTCTTTTCAACATAAGCCTACTCTTGTCATGAACGTTAACTCTATTCTATGTAATTTAATGTTTGAATCTTGAGCATACCGACTCCTATTGTCCTCTCGTCTATAAACAACCACCCGCACAGCCGGATAATGTTTGCTCCATAAATAGCCAACCTAACGCACTTTGGAGACAAAATCCCAACTTCAGTTGGAGAAATAATCAACAAGTTACAACCTCCGGGGTTTAATAATCAAAATGTTAGGTCAGGAAACAACTACAACCCAGCTCCACAAAGACAAATACAAGGACAAGGTAATTATAATAATTATAGTATTTATTATAATAATAATAATAATAGAGGTATCATCCTGGTTAATAACAACTATCACAACCTACCCGTTACTAATCAACGTGAGATAGTTCCTGTCACACCACCTGTGACCACTACACATATATCCACAACCGAATCATTTCTATGCCTACATGCAAGCTCAACAATAGATTCTACAACAGATTCAATAATTCTTACAACAGTTAACTCAAGAGAAAGCCCAACCTAAATTTGTGTTTTCAGGTCAAGCTATACCTAATCCTAAAATACCAAACACAGCCTTTGAAGTAACCTGTAATACTAGTAATGGAAATTTTAACGTAGGTGAGTTAAATGCCATCACCACTCTCCGTTCTGGTAGAGTGGTTGATAACACCATAACTATGCCCATTGATACACCACCAATGGTCATTGAAAATGAAAATTTACTAGATACCAAAATAGAAACTGAAGATCCTACCCCTATAGAGGTACCAATTAAACCATAACCCAAGAAAAAAACGGCCAAGGTTAAAACTCCTATTGACAGCCCATATGCTAAATACAGAGAGAAACCACTGTTTCCCTAGAGACTAGCCATGTTAAACAAGGATACAAATTTTGATGAGATTAGGGAAGTTTTTAAAAATCTAACGATAAACTTACCTTTTCTTGAAGCTATTAAAAAATTACTACAACATGCTAAGTTTCTAAACAGACATTCCAAAAGACGCCTTTTTAACTGAACAGTTTCCCACTCTATCTGAACGTAATGAAATCGTTAAGTACAAGAACCCTGGTTGTATTACTGTACAATGCACCTTAGGGGAGACCCACACGACAACTGCTCTATTATACCTGGGGGTGAGTGTTAACTTACTCCCTTATTATCTATATAAACAAATAGGTCTAAAAGAGATGCAACTAACTAAAATGACGTTGCAATTAGTTGACCGTTCTATTACGTATCCTAAGGGTGTCATTAAAAACGTGCTTGTTAAAGTTCAAGATTTTTACTACCCAGTTGATTTTGTTATCCTCAACACAGAAGTTGCAAACGACTCTGTTCCTATCATTTTAGGGTGTCCCTTCTTGGCAACTGCCAACGCGCTTATAAACTGCCGCGATGGTTCGATGTCCATGTCCTTTGGACACCTTTATGTTGAGGTGAATGTTTTCAAAATGATGGAACAGTTACCTGATACGACTATTGATGGAGAAGTTAGCATGATCGAGAGCTTAACTTAAGATTATTTTAACAACACGTTTCCAGAAAATCAGATGCATAAATTCCTTTCTTTCGAAAGTTCCGACTTCGATGATGACTCCCTAGATGTAGATGAAATTGAGGAAGATTTCCTTCGACTCTTTTGCAATTCTTCTTTGCCACCTCACGAGTCCCCCCTATCAACATCCATTCACCCACCTCACATCCTAATGTCACTCATTCACCTTCCATCACCAATATTCCCCACCTTCCACCTTTTCAAAGGAACCTTGAGTTTGCATTTGGACCCTCTTGCTTCTTCTGTGCTTCATGATATTTTAAACCTATCTGGCGAGGAAAAAATATCCAAGGACAAGCCACCCGATCCCTTCATTTTCAGATGTAAGACAATACAACCATATACTTTCAATGAGTTTTGTGCTAAACCTATGTTCTCATTCTTTGCATTCTTTCCTTCTAAACCTTATCCATATCCCACGTATCTTCCACAACCATCCATTTTTTCATGATCATTCACTTGGCTACCCTTTTGTTGGAGAAAAAAGAAGAAATTGCATGCTAGGTTAGGTTTTAGATCCATCAGTATTCACTCTCATTCCACTACACCACGTACGTCATAGGAAATCTTGGTGCCTAATTTTATTTGGGTTTGCAGTCTGTGTTAATTATTTATGGACAGACCTGCAACTCTTTAGATTGTTGATATATGGAAAATTGTATGTTAATACATGTTTTAGTCTAGCAAGTCTCGGGAATCTAACTTTAAAACACCCACGTTTTAAAAACAAATTTTCTAAACCATATTTTCAAAAAAAAATTTGGGGGTAGGGTGTTTGGTCTTTCCATTCTTGATCACTTAACTTCCCATTCTTATCCCTTCCTCCTATCGTGGCTAGTTATTTTGTATTATTTTTAAGAATATTTCCCTATTTTAGTAGAATTTTTATTCCCAGTTGTTTAGTTAAGTAGTTAATATTTGATTATGTATTTGGTTGTTATTTGAATTTCAAGTTAGTTTAATTTTTGTCCAAGCATGCTACCTATTTTTCATGAATCACACCTTTCCGACTTATGTGGGGGTGACATTATTTGTTTAGCATTGTATTTACTCTATCCATATGTTTTTGGAAGTTAATATTGCAAGGTTGTAAGAATATAGTTTATATATGAGCATGTTGCTAATATGGTGTAGCTAGAATTAGCTACTGCTGTTTGGTGCAACCTCAAAGGTTAAAGGCATTGAGATTGCTATTTTGATAGGATGTTAAAACCATGTAGAATGGCTGCTGAGGTTTCTCTCGGCTGTTTCTATTTTGGTTTTTAGCAACCCTTTTCTTATTCCATCTCTTTCCTTATCAATTAGGGAACTTTGAGGACCTTTGTTTAAGAAACTAGTGCTCTATAATAATACATGGCACACCATATACTTCACACCGCACCTCTCAATTCATATCACAGGCAATACTCGGAGCGCGCACGCCCTCTCTTTTGCTTTATAACAGATCGCGCCCGCGCCTAAAGTCTTGGATCGCATAATTTTCCTTTGTCAGAATTGAGAGCACACGCCCTCTTCCATAGGCCATTCTGAGTGTGCTCACGCCTTGACCTAAACATACCTCAAGTTTTTTTTTCTAGGGTTTCCCCCAGTCACTTTCAGGAGTTCAGTATCGTATTTGTTTGCTATGAAATCTCCTCAAATCATACCGGAGCAGTGCTTTGAAGAATTGCTCAAGAGTGACACTTATGGATACTGGTTCCACGACAGGATAATGCAGTCAAGATGGCAGACTCTATTGGTAAGTGCCGATGACTCTTATTATCCTAAACTTATTGCTTATTTCTATGTTAATTGTAAATTCTTTTATCGACCAGATGGGGAACAAGTGTTCTCTGTCGACATTGATGATAAAACAATAGATTTCAGCAAGTTTTTGGTAGCCTTTGCTATTGGGATGGCTATGTCTGCTCCCCAAAACTCATGAGGCTATATGTCTGATAATATATATCTCTATAACTATGAGTATTTCCATCAGACTTATGGGGTGGGTTTTTTTGTGTAGAGGACCAAGGGCATCTTAACGTAGTCCTTGGTAGCATGTCCCTTAATGTAGGCACTATCATGTTCTTTATCATGCTGAATATCTTAGGGGAATGACGATTTTCTTTAGCGAATAACGCTGCAGGTGACGTCTTCCTTGCTTTAGCTGAGGGACGTATGGTATATGACATTCCCCAGACTTTAGTGTCCAGTTTAGCACGAGCCCATAGTATGATGCATAAGTACCTTCTTATGCCTGTCTTGGTTTGCCGCATCATGGTATGTTTCATTCCTGAGTTCTGTACCCATTTCACGGAATGGGTTGGGGTGGACATTATGAGACCCACCAATTGCATTATACGCTCTTTTCGTGCGATGATTTGGTTGGGGTGGAGGCTACAACCTCATTGGATTGCCCCTTTCACCTCATCAGACCAAGTAATGCTTAACAGGTTAGCACTGATTGATGATAAATGGTGTGAGGCCTGGCAAATTATCATGGCTTGGCAGGATGCAAAGGAACCTCACTTCGTTATAGAAGAGGAGGATAACACTTAATACTAGATATGAGGTAAGTTTTACTTTCTGTTAGTGTCTGCTTATATCCTAAGCAATTTAATTTTTGTTATTCCGATAACGGGTGGAACTTATATAGAGTTGCGTATGTTTTTCTGTACCTATATTAGTATGTTCTGAATTTGTTTTACAGGTGCTCTAAAATTTTCACGCGTTTCCATGGTATTTCCTATCCTTCTTATTTCTATACTTTGAGGACAAAGCATGTTTTTTTTGGGGTGGCATAGAAACACACTTAATTTAAGGCACCTATTAGGATATATATATATATGTATAATATGCACTTTGATTTCAGTAAAAAAAATTAACTAAAAAATAATAAAAAGTATTTATACTATGCACTTAGGAATATTAGTATTGTTTCTTTTTCTGTGATGATAGTAGTCTAGAAGTTTCATTTTAGCTCTTAAATTAGAATAGTTTTTAGAAACTTAGGTTAATATGTAGGTAATAGTCATTGCATTTTTCCATAAATATATTTTATGAGCATCTATATTTGTATTGGCAGTAAGTTTCTGAAATCTAGGCTAGCAGTAGCCCCTACAATAGCAGGTGTAGGGGCAACTGGTGGGGTAACTATAGGCATAGTTACTTTGTTATCAACCACTATGCCAGAACGGAGAGTGGTGATGGCCTTTAGCTCACCTACATTTTCATATTCATTACTAGTATTATCGGTTACCTCAAAGGCTGTGTTTGTTGTTTTAGGATTAGGTATTTCGTGACTTGGAAACACACCTTTGGGTTGGGCTTTATCTTGGGCCAACTGTTGGCTTAAATTATTAACGGATTGTAGAAGCTGTTGGTTAGATTGAGCCATGGTTTGGAAAAGTTTTTGGCTCACTTGTATGAAGGTGTCAAGACGATCCGGTTGTGTGGGTGTAGTAGTCACGGGTGGTGTGGACCGAACTATTTCACGTGAATTATTTATGGGTGGATTTTGATAATTATTATTTACCTAACGATACCTCTATTAGCATTATAATTATTATAACTACCTTGACCTTGTGCTTGACCTTGTCGAGGTTGCACTTGGTTGTTATAATTATTAAAATTACCCTGACCCTGTCCTTGTCGTGGTGGAGCTTGGTTAAAACTGTGCGTTGGCCTAACATATTGATTATTGTACCACGGAGGTGTGACGTGTTGGTTATTTCTCCAACCGAAGTTGGGATTTTGTCTCCCGAAGGGGCGTAGGTTCACTATTAATGGAACAAGCCTGTTCATAGGCTATAGGACGATGGAAGTCGGGATGCTCGTGGCTCCAAATGAAACTACATGGATTTGAATTTACGTTCATGACAGGGGGATAGGCTTTTGTTGAACGTAAATGGCCCCTACCTTTTTAGTGAGTGATTCGATTAGAGTTTTAAGCTCGGGATCGTGTTTAATTTCAAACATACCGCGCCTTAACTATATTTGATGAACTAGCGGAGCGGTGGATACCCCCCCAGTTGTTATTTAAGCTTAGTTTGATCCTCTAAAATTTATAAGCCTCCGAGGCTCCTTTGCTTAAGAAACTACCCCATTCATTATGTCTAGGACTTCTTTATGGTGGTGTAGAAGTCCTTTGAAAAAGGCACGAACTAACGTGTCTTTCGCTAAGTTATGATGTGGACACTCTATAAGGAGATCGCTGAAACGATTCCAAGCCTCTCGAAAATGATTCATGAGGATTTTGTCGAAAAGAAATGAATCTTGGAAAGCATCTCATCCGTCTTTAGGGGTGGGTAAAAATGTTCCATAAACAGCTGAACAAGTTTAGCCCACGAGTCCACAGAATTAGGCGTTTGGGCAGTTAATCAAGACGCAGCCTTATCGGCTAAGGTAAAAGGGAATACCCTGAGTTTTATTTGTTCCGCACCAACCGTAGGATGGTGGAATGTTGTTAGGACTTGTTCAATCCTACGGATGTGCTGATAGGGTTTTTCATGGTCTAAACCGTGAAAAACGGGTAACAAATTAAAAATATTTGGGGGGATTCGGAAATCCCCCACTAGGTCTGCTAGAACGATGCAAGATTTGGGGCTATCGCTCAAGGCTTTATAAAAGTCCGAGAGAGGAGTCTCTCTCTTCGTCGGGCATTGTGTCGTGGTGTGTGTGAAATCGTAGCTAGAGGTGTAGTAGGTGGTATACTAGATAGAATCGTTTGTTGACGCGTTGTTGTGTTTTGTTCGACCCGGACCTTAATCTCATACAAGGCTAAGACTAAATTTAGCTAAACACATCAACACTCCAAACAATTCTGATATACTAGTATAAACCTCTAACAGGAGATGCGAGGTGCGGAAGAAAGGAATACCTGATTGCGTCCTTGCTTCGCTTATGAATAGCGTCTTGTTTACGCTTGTTCAGTGTATATAAATAGTTAGTACACTGAAAAACTTGAAAAATCGAAGTTCGAATCAAACCTGTGGAAATCCGGCAAAAGTCACCGAGTATGCGCGCGCTAAAGCTTAGAAGCTGTCGCTCCCGTGTAACTCAAATTACAGATGTTTTTAGGGCGGGTCGTGCTCGAGATGGGGGCGGGTCGCGCTCAAGATTCCAGGCTTATGGGCGTAGGTGCGCTCGCTCTGGGCGCGGTCGCGCTCCGTGTATTTTTTCGCGGAACTTTTCAATGCTGAAACGGACAACCACAGTATGAATCAAACAAGGGTGGGTGGGTTTAATGGGACTTTAAGAAAAGTACTTATACTACAAAACAATGCGAAAAGTGAAACTAAGATGGCAGCGGCGCCATTTGATAAAACATAAAATTGAATAGTTTACCTACGAAATGAACGATGAAACTCAAAACGTAAGTAAACTAAAACTATCTTATGTGCCTATATTTTATCAAAGATTCTACTCTCAATCCTATGAGATATAGTGGAGTAGATGATTCGTTCCACTCATAGTCCTTCCATCTTGTCGTGTTCTCTACGTATAAGTAATCTGTCTTAAAGTCTAATGAGAGATTTACGAAAAGGCAACTAGACTACGATGCAACTACCCACAAGATGCAACTAGTCGACTATTAGAACAGCTACGGGAATGCTACGTCGATTCTATGATAAGGAGTTAGAGGGGGATTGATTCCACCTTAACTCGACTTAATCCTACTAACGACGAATCGTCGTAATCCGAATTGAATCGAATCGCCACAGATCAATGGGTTACTCCTAATCCCTAATTACACATGGCATTTCTACCAATTCATAACTAGTATGTGAACGATTACACCCATTCTCATGGTGAACTAATCGTTTCTAGAGTGGAAAGGAAATTACGACGACTCTACGATAATCAGAATCAAGCTTTCATCAAGGCTTCTCAACCCCCTCAATGGAGGTTTAGCCGAGAATCATCACGCTATCATTCCCAATGGAATTCAAACAAGACATGATATAAAGATTGAAACTTTGCTTGTTTAAACTCAATTCAAAACTACTAATGCAATAATTGAATTAAACTAATAATGACAATTAATTGAATCTACGAATTGAAACTAAACAATTAATGGAAATGAAACTAACTTATGGAGAACACTATTTTATTAATCTAATGAATAATAAAACAATGATTCAAATACTAAATTAATAATCTAACTAATCTAAGTCTAGCTATCTACGTAATAAGGGAATTTATACCTAAACAATTGTAAATGACAAGAATCGAAATTCACAAACTAGCTATTTTATTTATCAAACTAATGAAGAACAATGATTCTAAAGATTAATCTAAAACAATAATTGAATTTAAACTAAACTTAATTTTATTACATGAAAACTAGATCTATATTTATCTATATTTTTTAGGTCTAACTAGCTACCATTAACAAAGAGTGAAGCTTTGGTTTTTATACTTTCAAATCCAAAAATCGTGCTTGGGCTTGGAGCCATGTTTTGGGCCAGAGAATCAGGCCCAAAACCCAATTCTTTCAGTCCAAAAAGGCCTCTTCAGCTGCAGTTGTCTTCAACAGACTTTTCGTCCACTTCTGCTCCTCTGATTGGATCAACGCTTATACCATTGGAAAGCTCTTTCCGAGCCGGTCGTTTTGACATAAGGTAGGCCCCATTCCGAGGTCTGAGTCCAAAGATACCGCCTTCGGAAGTTCTCACGACTTGTGTCTTTGTTTACGCCCGACTTTTCAGCTTTTGACCGGGCTTTAGAAAGGCTTTGTCTTCTTGAATCTTGAATCATGGAACTCCTTAGTAACTGACCTTTGCTCCTTTATCTCGCTAAAGTGGCACATTTCTGCACATAATGGACTTTGAAGCCTGAAATGCATAAAAACACGTAATCAGTGTTAACTCTTAATTATTACTCACATAATTGGTCTAATAGTATGACTGTTACAGGGTTAAAACTACAGTTTTGGGCTCTTATCACACGGTCCAGGATGGTACCGTCCTGCCCTTATACCCATAATACATAAAGGTGAAGCCACAGACTGGCTGGATTGGATTCGCTCCAGAGCCGACATGATAGTTGCCTAAGAATTTACATGGTGACTCTTCTGGACATCTAGTGTTTTTCACATTAATCTCCCTTGTATAGTAATAAAACCATATATTAAAAAAAAAAAAAAAAAAAAAAAAATCCCTCCTTCTTTTCAGAAATTATTATTGTGGCCTTTGAGGACGACTCATATAATTAGATGGCATTTTTTGTGTCGATTATTTCGGTAGCTCATTTATCCAATTCGGAGTCCGAACGAGTCATGTGTGGACGTTTACATTTTTTAGGCTTGATTTGGGCTTGGAAAAAATTTTGGGCCCGACCAAATTTTGTGATTCTAGGCCAAAGTATAAACTGAGACACCTCTCCCACACGTCACCATTTCCTCTATCGTCTTCCCCAAAATCTGGATCTAGTTCCCTCCCATACCAGTCACGCACGAGACAGCCCGACATTAAAATTGAGTCTCGCGCGAGACCACCACAACTTGGTTTCAAATTCCCTTCCGTCAAAAACTTCCAATTCTTCCCCTCATCTCAAATCAATATCCATCCTCTTTCTGCGATCACAAATGGCTGGAAACAGGTGAATTTTGGTGGAAAGAAATTTTGGATCCCTATTTGAAAGTGGGATGTTTGCTCCATTTTTTTATACGGAAATACACTCTAGAGGATGGGAGTATCTCTTGTATGCTAATGGCAGGATGTATTCAACGGATTTGGTGTTGAAATTCTATAACAATGGCGGCTTTAATGGCGACAATTTTTGGGTCACCATCGACGACGTGCCATGCCAAGTCACACCCGCCTTGATCTCCGAGATCACGGGAATACCTCTGGTCGACCATGTGCTGACTCAGTAGCAGTCCGTGTATCAATGGACTTACGATCTTATGCTCGACACTCTAATCGAGGGCGAGTATAATATGGATGGGAAATGTGCGTATCAATGTTTTGTGCGGCAGAATCAGCTTGTCGTGACTCAATGGCTTGGTCAGAATGTCATTGGCACCTCTAAGCCATCTGACATTAACAACACATTTCTTCACCTACTCTGGGTTCTCCAGAAGTGGAAGGGTAACTTCTGCATAGTGACCTTTCTATTCGATATCATTACGCATGCCACACTCAGGTCAGCCCCTCTTGACATTCTTGTCACGCAAGTTATGATTAATTTGGGTTTTCTGTCTGCCACCCCGTTAGTCCCTATGCTGCCATATGAAAATATGCATGTTTTCAAGAAGTGCATATTGTCCCCATGGGAACCCACAACACCAATGGCAGTTGAACATGATAACGTGGGTTCAACTCACCCATACCCTCCACCTTTCTTTGATAAGGCTGCAATGAGCAGGATGAGCCATCCTATGGATGCCTTATGCGCTAGAAATAGTGGCATTCGAGACATGTATACTCGCCATGTATCGATGGAACATTCCATGGGCGAATTCAGGGAGGACATGACCACTCGCCACGAGTCGATGACAGACACCATGGGTGAATTTCAGCAAGAAATGCGCACTTCCATGAAAACATTTCAAGATCATATGACTACTCACCAGAATCAGTTCTAGCATATGACTAGCACCAGTTTCAAGATCAGGTGATGCACACTTTAGGCGATATCCAGGAGCAGTTAGCCTCCATGGAAGCTCATCCTGCACGACATCGTCGGACTCCTGGTTTTTCTTCTGCAGCCCCTGAGGATTCTCCGTATACATTTTATTTTCCCGGTCTTGTATTTTATTTATGTCGGATATTTTATTTACGTGTATGCATTTTAATTTTCCACCCTAGTATGTCTTTTATTTCCTACATTTTCCAAAAATTCTGCCTTGTCTATATAAGATCTAATATAATATTTGACAAGGCAGAATTTTTGGAAAATGTAGGAAATATATATATATATACCACAAAAAAATTAGGTTTGAATTCATTTTGTAGGTGAAGTTTTACGTACGTACTTATTTTAAATTAACTTAAGTAGCTACTATATATATATATAGTAGCTACTTAAGTTAATTTAAAATAAGTACGTACATAAAACTTCACCTACAAAATGAATTCAAACCTAATTTTTTGTGGTTATGAAGCACTCACCATAATGATTATCTTTCCAAAATTTTAGCTCCTTTGGAAACCTCTAACATAGATAAAAATTATTGTCATCTTTAAAAAGAAATCTAATGGTCCAGAAATGTTGAATTTGTGTAATTGTTTTTTGCCAAAGTTAGAGGTTTCCAAATGAGCTGAAATTTTGTAGAGATGATCTTAATATTAAGTATATCATATCCACAAAAAAAATAGGTTTAAATTCATTTTGTAGGTGAAGTTTTACTTACGTACTTATTTTAAAGTTAACTTAAGTAGCTACTTTAAAGAGAAGGACTGTATATATATATTTATTATTATTATTATTTTGGATGTGACACTTAACGGCGAGCTTTACCGTCCACTAATGATTTGGAAAACGGCTCTATTTCCTTTCTATAAATAGAAAGTTCACCACATCCTTCACATTCACTCCTTTCATCTTCTTCCCTCTACATTTTTTTTTAATTCTAATTACATTTTTTTTTAAAGTTCTTACAAAATTTCAAGCTTCATAGATGCACTAGAAAAGTTCGAGCAGCAGCAAATTGAATATGTTCCTCAAATCTTCATGCTCGTTAGTTTTTTTATCGTAATGTTGTTAATGTGGCATATAGTCCTATCTAATATATAGATTTGTATTTTGTTTTCCCGTTGTCATTATGGTGTGTTTTCACATCCCTGTAAGTTGTTACAACCTATTGATTACATTTACGTATTCCTTGTCCTTCTACTTACGCTATTTACGCTAAAAAAACAGAAAAAGAAAGAGTGCGCCACTCCTTGTAGTCACATGCCCTATTCTTTCCCATCCACACTACATCCACTTTTGCGCCTTATTTTAGGAATATACTAGTTGGTCAAACTACCCTGTGAAACCTTCTCTCGTATATTCTATCTCTTTCCACGTTTGATTCACAGTCTCAGGGATTTGATTTTAAATGATCTTTAATACAAGGACCTTGATAGAATTGTTTTAGAAGATACACGTGGTCTAACTACCCTGTGACACCTCGATCTTTATTTTCTGCATCTTCGGATTGGTGCCTATTTATGGAAAGACTAGACACCTCTCAAATCCAGTCTTCCCTTTTTCACTAAATTATCTTCACCACTCCATTCCTTCCCTCATTAATGGCCCTCACTTGAATTTTCGTGCTCAAGCAAAATTTTATGGAAACTTTCCAGAGCGGTCTATTTCACCCATATTTTGATACTGAAATTTTACGTCGAGGATGGTTCCCTCTATTACATCATAAGGAGGCACTTTATTCCAGAGAATTGGTCCTGCTATTCTATGCACACGGTTATTTCCAAAACGGGCAATTATTTGTACGTGCAAACTGATGCGAGCGCGAATTGACTATGGCAATCATCTCTGAGCTCCATCAAATTCCCATTACGAACCCAGGGGTACACCTTCAGGATTCACCATTCGACAATATAAGGCATCTGATGTTTGCAACTATCCTTGCCGGATAATGAGGACATTCTTCCCACAGTTTGTGGCCACTTTTCATGACTGGGTACGAGTAGATTCTATGTGTCCGACGATCAGGATAATTGGTTCTTTGCGATTTCGGGTCTGGCGTCGGTGCCCTTCGAGGTACCTGAGGAACGTTCATTGTTTCCCTAATGACGAAGATATGATAGCTCATCTGGACACTTCAAGAAATAGGAAGTGGAGCGAAGTCTGGGAGAGCATAATAAACTGGCGTGACGCAAAGGAATGGCATTTCGATAAAGATGAAGCCAGAATGGACATACCCCTAATTCATGATTAAGGCAATGTAAGTTGATGTACATATTTGTTGTTTTACTTTTTGATGTGAAAAAAAAATAACCTAACAGTGTCCTTTCCCTTTGGTGTTGTATACTATATGTGGTGTTATCATAATTTTCTATTGAAGATATCAACTTTATTTTTGCTCAAGCCTATCAGGTATATTCTTTCTTCCTCTTGATGCTTTGAGGACACAGCGTCCGTCTATTTGGGGGTGGTTAGAAACTTTCGCAAAAATTAAGCATTCATAGTTGTATATAGTTTTATTCTATGTCTAAATAAGCGTATTTAGTGACAAAGTCTCATTTCTTTTTCTGTGATGAAAAATATTTAGAAATCTCACCCTAGCATTAGAATTAGGACTTATTCTTAAAAACCTAAGTTAATACGTATGCAAAAGTTTTTACATCTTTTCATGAGCATTCATACACTAACTATCATTAAATGTACATAGCAGTAAGTCTCTGGGACCCACGGTTAGACAACTTAATTTCCATATCCTATGAGAATCTAACTAAATAGCCTCAAAATGTGTGATATGTGAGTAATGACTCAGAGGAGTAGTTTTTCCGAATAGAGAAGTTCACACGTCTATGTACTTGATCACTACCCGAATCCTAGGTGAGAATTTAGGCCTTCGTTGGATCGATATAGCCAAAAATTCACACATGTAAAAAAAAATTACCGCTAGTCGCCCCACTAAACCTTTCATTAACCCTTTCTATTTCACCAAAAATTCATTACCCATCTATTAACCACAAATAAATAAGCCCACCTAGATGATGAGTATGAGAAATAGGATGAAGTGCGGAAAAATGAAGAGAAAAACTTGTCACAAATCAAAATCAATTACCTGCTTTAGAAGAAAAGAAAAATACAAATAGAAATATGTTTCCAAAAAATTCAAAAAAAAATCAAAATTAGAATTTCCCCCAAAATCAAATCAAAAGGAAATACAAAAGCTTAAAAAATCCAAGTATGGAAACTCATGTTAGAAGCAGGAAAGAAAATAAGGATTTCTCTAGTATAAATATCTCGAAGACCTTATTCTCTCATACTTATCATTTTTGAATTTTCCATTCCATTTTCTTCTACACTACCACCTAAGCCCCATAACACCTAATAAAGACTTTTAGCTCAATTAGGAGTAGAGTAGTCTGATAATAAGTAGTAGATGTGAATTGTCGACCTCGGCTCCTCTGACTGTCATTGAGTATGTGAGGAAACGTGTGCCCACTGCACACTGGAGTTAGCAAAACTTGAGTGGAAAAATATGAGAGAATTTGTGTTTCGACACATACTTGTGAGAACCTACTTAAGAACGCTATCCAAAGGATCTAGAATCGGCCCTACTCGTACATTTCATTGTAAAGATCACTGCATGCATGATCATATATAGATGTTTTGATTATTGTATGTATATTAACTTGAATTTCAAAAGAATTAAATCCTTGTTTCCCCCACTAGTGAGATGTATAGATATCTGAGATTAATTAAGGGAACAAGCCTTTGTTACTGAGTCGTTGTAGTATAGATGAAGTTTGTGAGTATCTTCTCTAGAAAACTCTCACGAGGCTATAACTTGTCCACTAGGGAATTCCTAGTGGTTCAAGGCCTTGTTGCATACGGTCAATACAACGGCACTCTGCGAAATGAGATTTAGTTTAGGACAGCACAATTTTGGCCAGTTATCGTTTTAATGTCTCTTCTTTGCTTGAGGACAAGCAAAGTGTTGTTTGGGGGTGGTGTGATAAGTACCCAAAACTGTAATATTAAACCCCGTAGAGACATAGGATTTTGGTTAATTATGTGTTTAATAATCATGAAATAATTATATTTTCGTCCTTTTGCAGATTTTCGCAATTAACATGAATATGATGATAAAACATGCATCAAAGTACGAGAATATTATGCATAGTCAAAGTCTTCCCACTCTCAGCCCCAGTGAAGCCAACATAGCCTGACTAGAGTCGAAGATTCCAAAAGGACAAAACCAGTGCAGAACGGGTCCACGAGTAAAGAAGCAACAAACTTTCGAAGCTCACATCTTTCAAACCTGGACGTCGAGTTCAGAAAGTGAACTACCAGAACGACCAGGGCGACGAGCTCTACGCAAAGACAGAAAGTTGTAAAAACGCCAAAATCAGAGCCGCACGCCACTGGACACAACACGTGGACCCACTCTGCAGGCCCGCAAGATATGATGTGTCAGCATACATCGACAAGTGGCAAGACATTTATGTGCCACCTTGCAAATGGGAAAAAGACAAAAGAAAAATCCATGCATGATTTGATGTTGCAAATGAAGAAAAAAATAAAAACAAATTAAAGCAAGTAAAGACAAACTTTGTAATACAAAGTTTAGATTGTTGCAAAGTGAAGAAAAACAAAACAAATAAATGGAGGCTTCACGTGAAGGGGCTATATATATGAGAAGGGGACTTTTCCTTTTTTTAGACCTTAGTTTTAGCTTTACATTCTTGCATTAGTTTCCTTCCGTTATATTGCATTTTTCTTCCAGTAGTTTTATTCCAGCATCAAGTACTGTAAGTCTTTTACTTTAATAAGATTCATTTCTTTCCAAGTTAAATTCCTGTTCTTTATTTACTTGTTTAATGTATACAATAAGATCAATCCATCCATCATGACCATGAGCTAAAACCCTCCCAAGGGGGATGGTTAATGATGCTCATGTGAGGATCCAGATTGACACTTTAATGTTCCTAAATCACTACTTAGGAATTAGGTGTATATTATGCATCCGGTCCCAAAATGATTAAGACTGTCCAAGTTTGGGGTGTTGATGCCCCAGAACAGTTTCGCAAAAGACCCAAAATGTCTCGCGCGAGACCCTATGGTAGCCATTAGCTCTCTGATTTGTCCAGCTGATGTAGAATAAAAAAGGAGCTTAAATGATATTATAGAGATGGAATATTAGTTCAACTCCTTATGCTAGTGAGATGAGCTCAAAGATGCTTGCATCTCACTAGGGATCGATACTCGATGTCGTCTCGGGTTTGTCTATGAACTCGAAATGGATTAGAGATGTAGTGATATGGTACTCTAACTGTTGAAACTGATTTATTCATGAGTACGGTTAACCCTTCTCCTGTATCTTTATCCCTGTTTATTTTACATAAAAATCAATCGTTATTATTTTATGTTACTTGCATTACCGTTAGTTTAATTAAACTTGAGAAATAACCTAAAATCCTACTCACTAAAAGCTGTAAATCCAGTTGTGAACCTTGCCGAGCCCTAAGGTATGGACGATCCCTTACTCGACCTATCCTACAAACCGACGTGAGTAAGGTAACTTGACTAAACGGACGTTTACGGACTTTGGACTTTGGACTTCGGACTTTGGACTTTTAAGAATACAAAACCTAAATGACCGTTTATCAAGTTTCTTAAAACATCTCTCCATAGTTTTCAAAACCAGAAGATATAAAAAAAAATGAAAGATATACATCCGGAGTAACCAAAATGATACCAGATTAGCGTATAATTTTATCTTCTTGGCAAAAACCTCTATATGGATAGAGATATATTTTGAATGAGAAAACAAACCCAAAAAAATAAAAAATAAAAAATAAAAATGAAAAAACGAGGCGTCTCCAAACGAGAATTAAATAAATAAAGTAACCCAAAGTGATACTATTCTCTGTTTAATTCTATCTTTTTGCCTCCACCTCTCTATTTTGTCTCGAGAATCTAACGTTAAAAGACTCAAAAAATTTCAAAATTTTCCTTTCTTAAAAATCCTTCTCCTCTCGTTTAAATCTTTTCCCCTTTTAATCTCTCTCGTTTCTGAAAAAATTTCAAAAATGTCTTCTGTAGCAAACAAAAACCCTCCACCTAGCAAGACTAGATGGATCAGTTTCAATGATCATGTGCAAGCACTTCCTAGAGAACTGCAGCTTAAGATATGGACACATATACCGAAAATCATTCCTGGTTTAGGTAAGAGTTTATACGCACGTAAGAGACGAGTTAAGAGAGAAGGCTGGTGTTTGAATTGTCAAACACCAACTTGCCCTAGTCTTCAACCTCATAATAATTTTGTTTATAAAGTTTAAATGTGTTATCCCCTAGTGCATTATGCTCGGTCTAAGAGAGTAATCCAGCCATATGGTTGGGATTGACTCAAGTTTTCAAAAACCCCAAGTCTCACTATGCTTATCAGAGTTCGCTACGAAGGAACCAGCTAGCAGTATCTCAGTGGACAGCATACAACCTGCTAGGCTTGGCCAAGCCTTCGGATATAGGTAAGGCGATGCTTCATATTTTATGGATTCTTCAAGAGTAAAAGAACAGTTTTTGTATCGTTTCCTTTATCTTCAAGCAGCTCTGCAAACCAAAGAAGACGTCTGCCCCTCTACCAGTGCTGGTCCCCAAGATCATGCAGCACTGGGGGCTCCAAGCCACAGACGCCCTAGTGTAGGTCAAGGACGCTACCACAGGTCCTATCTATGCCCACTACGTCTAGAAGTCATAACTTCCACTTGAAGTTAGACCCGCTGAGCAAGCACGCCCGACTGAGAAGGTGGATTACTTCGCTGAAGATGCCACTCAACAGTTCACTCAGCCCATGGACAGAATTCACTTCCTCCATGGAGGCCAGAGGATTTTGCACTCATATCTCCACCAAATCAGGGAAACTCAGGGAAACATCATAGCGGAATAGCGGAATATCAGAGCGGAACAGCATACCCTTAAAAAAGAGCAGCGGACCTTCCAGCAAGAGCAGCAACGTTTTTAGCACAGTGTCACTAGAACACTACAGAGCATCAGAGACGCGCTCCCGCGTAGTGATAGACATGCCAGGCCTCAACGTCAGCAAGGAGAAGGATCTTCTAGACGTCGAGACGAGTCACGCACGAATTCTGACTAGGATTCCTAGTGTCCGTATAGTTGGATCTATTTATTTTTATGTTTTTTTTTCACGTGTATGACGTAGTATAAGTTTAACTTTATGTTTAATATTATCTGTGTGTTTTATTTTGTTTTTCTTATGGAATTTGGTTTATTAGAAGAAGGTAAAACAGAAACATCATGCCAAAATTTTCCATTTTCTTCATGCATTTTATATAAGTTTTCAAGAAAATACAAAAACCCAAAAAGATTTTATAGTAGATATCCCTAGTATAATAAACCATGTATTTCTCGTTCTATATCAAACAACTCACACCCCAAACTTATTTGGGGGTAGCATATTTTCATTATGAAGAACAGAATACAGGTCTATCGCCGTTTTTGCTTTTGTTTCTATGGTAATCTCTTTCCTTACCTCTTCATACCTTGAGGACAAGCATAAGTGTGAGCTTGCATTAGAATTAATGCAAAACGTTTGATTGATTGAATGAACGCATCAACAAGCGAGCTTGCATTAAAATGAATGGAAAACAGTTGATTGAATGCATCTACGTTTGAGCTTGCATTAAAATAAATGCAAAACACTTGATTGAATGCATCTACATGTGAGCTTGCATTAGAATGAATGCAACACACTTGATTTATTGAATGAATGCAAAACATTTAATTAAAAACATATTCGTGTTAGCTTGCATTAGAATGAATGCAAAACACTTGATTGAATGCATATACGTGTGAGCTTACGTTAGAATGAATGCAAAACACTTGATTGAATGCACCTACGTGTGAACTTGCATTAGAATGGATGCAAAACACTTGATTGATAGAATGAATGGAAAACACTTAATTGAAAACATCTACGTGTTAGCTTGCATTATAATGAATGCAAAACACTTAATTGAATGCATCCACGTGTGAGCTTGCATTAGAATGAATGCACAACACTTGATTGATTGAATGAATGCAAAACACTTGATTGAATGCATCTACATGTGACCTTGCATTAGAATGAATGCAAAACACTTGATTGATTAAACGAACGATTCTACAAGCGTTTTTGCATTAGAATGAATGTAAAACACTTGATTGAATGCATCTACGAGTGAGCTTCCATTGGAATGAATGCAAAACACTTGATTGATTGATTGATTGAAATTGAAACACTTGATTGAATGCATCTATGTGTGAGATATCATTGGAATGAATGCAAAACACTTGATTGAATACATCTACGTGTGAGCTTGCATTAAAATGAATGCAAAAGACTTGATTGATTGAATGAATGCATCTACAACAAGTCTCCATTAGAAAGAATACAAAACATTTGTTTGAATGCATCTACGTGTGTTCTCGTATTAGAATGAATGTAAAATATTTGATTGAATACATCTACGTGTGAGCTTGCATTAGAATGAATGCAAAACACTAGATTGATTGAATGAACACATCTACTAGCGAGCCTGCATTAGAATGAATGCAAAACATTTGATTGAATGCATGTACGTGTGAGCTTGCATTAGAATGAATGCAAAACACTTGATTGAAAGCATCTGTGTGTGAGCTTGCATTGGAATGAATGCAAAACACTTGATTGAATGCATCTACTTATGAGCTTGCAATAGAATGAATGCAAAACACTTTACTCATTGAATGAATGCAAAACACTTGATTGTTTGAATCTGCAACGAGCTTGCATTAGAATGAATGCAAAACACTTGATTGATGCATCTACGTGTGAGCTTGCATTAGATTGAATGAAAAATACTTGATTGATTGAATTAATGCAAAACACTTGATTGAATACATCTACATGTGAGCTTGTATTAGAATGAATGCAGAACACTTGATTGATTAAATGAACGCATCTACAAGCGAGTTTGCATTAGAATGAATGTAAAACACTTAATTGACACTACATCAAAACAACACTTTTTTGACGAGCAGAACTCATCAAAAAATTCTTTTCTTAACGAATATCAACTGTCATTATGCCCGTCAAGTTTTTCACCGTGGTATTTTTTTTGACGGTCAATGCCAGTCAAATAGCCAAATTAATATTGACGTTTCCAAACTGTCATTTATTTTTAATATTATTGACGGGTGAGGTTTGTCAAAGTTGTTCTTTTCACCTGTCAATTACGCCCAAATTTATTTTGAAATTGGATTTTTTTTTTGTTGTTTCTTGGCGTGAGTCTAGTGCTTTTAGAATTGTCAATTTGTTCTTGACAGTTTTAAGCCGTCAATTTTCTGGGCACACATTTTTTTTTTTTTTTGGAAAGAATATGTTGCAAAAATAAAAAATGGCTATATATATTCGTTGCACCTGCAAAAAACAAATATTGCCAACCCAAATACATTCATCCAGATACAATAAGTACCTAATCAAATAACACTACAATCAAAACATACACTTCCATTTCTCAAAATATTACTAGAATGCAATTCAAGTATCAGTACAAGAGTTTTTTTCATAGTCTTTATACAAGCATCTTCGACACTTCATTCTTCAAAACCCCAAAATATTTCACGTTTCATTACATACATGTATATTTTCCAATACTCCATATATACCCATCTTCATGTTAATAACATATACAAAATGAGCTAAAGTGGATAAAGAAAGCAAACCAATACACATCAAATTGACTCGACAAAAGTCTTGGGCCATGTGATTGTATCTCCAATTGAAATATCAGCAAGTGTTCCTTCCCCAACATACAACTCCGCTGTACAATCAAAGATGTCATCTATTGTTATGCTATATGAATCAATAGATATAATATCACTAGACATACTTCCAAGTGAAACAGTTCTTTTTCTGAAGTTCTTCAAAAGACAATGCGTGAATGGTGAAACATGTGGCGATTGTCTTGCCTGCAACATGAAAAGTATAATCTAAGTACAAATGCACACAACAAACTATCAACATTTGTGATTTTATTGAAAGTCATCTAACATGTGGCTAGTAACGCTAGACATCATGCCAATACAATCATTGCAACCTATGAAGCAAACACCAAGCCTATGGCCTATGACATAGACTATGACGTGACATAGCATAATTCACATAGCAGGTGGAGGTATCTGAAAACCCTCGTCCTGACTCTTTTCAACTTCACGAGTCAGCTAGAAGTAATTCAAATGGAACTCTCCGCTCCCTTCCAACTTATCATTGTCACTAATGAGGGAGTAAAGATGGAGTAACATGACACATCCCACCAAATCCCATATAGCAACAAACAGTGAACATATGCTTCCCGCATTGCAACCGAAAGGAGTTGATTTCCCCAAACTTGTTATACACTTCTATCTCATATACTAAAAAATATTATCACTTCATTTCAAGAAAAAGGAAAAAATAATAAATTAATCCAAGCTAGTGATCAGTATCCACTTAAACAAAATCCCATCAACACAAAAACTCTAGGCATGCACAGCACAACTCAAAACTGAGAAAACTCCCCACAATCACATCCTTCAAAACAAACTTGTATACACCGAAGAAAAAAAATGTCGAGTAGATTGATTGAAATAGCATAATTAAACTTTAAGTAACTTACTAGATAAGATTCTAATCATGACTGGAACTGGATTGGAAGAAATGGGTATTCCTGATATTGCTTTTACCACCGTTTACTTCTTATACAGTACGTAACTTCTTTGTCACTAGAAGTTTGTAAAGTTCTAGAGGACGTGCTTTGCTGAAAAAAGGTGTTTCAAACCAGGAGAAAATATGTGAGTTTAAGCTATTACCTTTTTGTTGGTTATATGATTTAGTGCGGTGCGATGAGTTCCTAACCATAGATCAAGATTCTTACCAACAAACAATCATATTTCAAAAGGAAGAAGTAGCACACTTAAACTGAATAACTTCATAACCAACATATAGATCAAGATTTTGTCCAGTCTTCCAACTTTATTTAAGTACCTGAGAAGTACTTCCGAGCTCCGAATGATCATGCACATAAACCTCCATTTTTTCCTCAAGGATCTTACGTGCGGTCGACTCTTCATCAAGACGTTGCATCACTAGTCTGACAATTTCATCTGTAATTTCACGTTTTCTCTTTTCTTCTTCTGCAATTTTCTTATAAGGAGCAACGGCATGTATAACAGTCTTTGTGAACACCAGTTCCTAGTCGTCTAACTCGACCCTTTCCATCACGGCCATAAACCTAATCAAAGGGAAAATGAACACAATCATTCAATAATACTAGTACTAGGAAAGGAAGGCAACAAAGAAAAATAGTTAACTCTTGTTTTTTTAGCTAGTTACACTTTAATTTATATGAAGAGTTTATGCATGTAGCATTTGATTTCTAGAAACAATTGTACACACTTGTACTCCAATACTTTTCTGGACCAATACTATGACATTTAAGGCACTTTTCAACAATATGTATCGAGTGGTTATTCATTAGGCAATGCAAATCAAAAAATAAATAACAATAGATCAAGCACACCTTTGCCATAACATCATTATCTAAATCTTTGTTTCCCAAGTAGGGTCCAGGCTCACAAGCCGTTTGATTTCATCCTAAAAACAAAAATGAAAGTCATACACACCAATCTAGAATTCAAATGATTGCTTCATCATAAAGTAAAGTTTAAAGAACACTAAAATGTAAATCTTACTAGAGAAGGCTTCACAGCAGGAAAAGGACATGACCCATCCTTACTTGTATGTGTAGCCACAAATAGTTGTGTTCTTGTGACGATACCATCAGGACTTTTCTTAATCTAAAACGAATACACAAACCCAATAAGCATAAAATAGTATTGCAGTGAATCTAGAAGATATTAGCGAAAAATAGAATATACCAGTTCATCTTCAATCCTAGCGCATCCGTGTCTACCAAATGTGTGGCAACTTCATATGTTCCCTAGACAACTTGCCTTTTTCTCGCTTTATTTTCTCGTCATCCGTCGAGCAAATTTCAATAAATTTTTCCCAATCTTCTTTCTTTGTACGCTTTGGTATGTTTAAGGTTTCCATACGCGCAACATTCGTTTCAAATTTATCATATACCTTACAAAGTCTATATTTCCAACCCTTCCAAGATATGTTGGCTTTTAGCAAAATACCAGCTTCACGATCAAGTGACAGATCATATTCATCCTTAAATATGATACCATAATGAAAAGTGAAAATAAAATTAAACTTTATATGAAAAAGTGAGAATTGAATGAGTCAGATTGTGTTGAATGTTGATGGGCCGCTCAAGGACAATGACAATGCAAACAACAGCCCTTGCTATCCTAAACCAAGGGCTTTTTGAGATCAGCGGCCTTGCTGGTCTCACGGAACACAGACCTCACATAGCATTAGCCTGAGGGCATCATACCATTGCCTTGATAGCCTTAATAGCATCAGTGTACTTGCTGAAGAAGGTACATCACTCCATCCAAAGACAGCAAACATCTAAAACCATTCCAGAGAAATTCAAACAACAGAGTATGTCGTACTTACTATGACGGTTTTCCACAAGTGTTTCTTGATTGTTTCCGGCACAATGGGACAATCAGCATAAGTAGGTGGACAATGCATTCTAGCCATTCTACCAATAAAAGAGACAAATTTTGCAGAACCAGGACCAACAGGTTGCCCCTTACTATTGAATTGAACTTGCTTTTTTGGACCTAAACATTTAGATAAATTCATGAGATTACAAGAAATACAATTATGAAACGACATCAATTATGAAACAAATAATGATCATATTATCACCTGTAGGTTCGGGCTCGCTTTCTTCATGTTGTGACTCATTTTCTTCGAGCTGTGAGTCGTTTTCTTCATAGTCACTTTCATGATCAGATCCGCTTTGTGACATGATTGAATCCAAACTAAATAATGAAATCATGAAATTCCAGGTATGTTAGTAAAATTCTAACCTAGGATGACAAAAGATCATACCATTCAAGATTAAATATATTCCTAAAAGTTGGACTTGTACAAAATTAAGTATCATCCAAAATCTAAAACATGATCTAGGCACTTTTCACCTCCTGATAGCAAAAAATAGAACAAAAGAAATGCACAAGTAGAAATACCAAAACCAACAAACAAACATAAAAAAAACAAGTACGTACATAACATGCACCCTAATCTAACTTCGGTTTCACTCTCTACAAAACTCCATCGTCTTCCATAATGTCACCCATTAAAGCAGCTGAACCATCTAAGTTTTCCATTGCTTCAAAGACTAAGGGGTCTTCATAAGTATCCACATCATGGTTCAATCTCTTAGGAGCATGCAAGACAACATGCCAACTATCTCTACTAAGATCCTTACAGTAGAAAACTTGAGCAGCTTCGGAAGCAAGAATAAATGGGTCATCATCTTCATTTGAGTTTCTTTTCCACCTCTCTAGACTTACAAAAACCAAGTTCGTATCTGAATCAACATAACAACCATTTCTTTTATCTTCAATACGCACCCATTCACAAAAGAAAACTATTCCTTAAAGTCATGGTAATCTAACTCAAGTATCTGCTTGACGACTCCATAATAAGTGGCTTCGTCTTCCACTAAGTTTTTGTCCTTTGCACTTGCCCTGAAGTTGGTAAATGCCTTCATTGAGACTCCACTATTTCCAGTTGTCATATTTACTTCTGAATCGTATGTAGAAAACACATAGCCATTTATTGAAAAGGATTTATATGACTTGGCAGAAAAGGATGGACCATTAGCAAGCCTCTTGAACCTGGACATCTCTTCTTTCTCAAGTTGCTTTCTCAGCCAAGGAATGTAATCATGTGACTTTAGGCTCTTCAACTGAAAATCACTCAAGCTCACATTGTGTTTCCAATTTCCGCTATATCCAATTGGAACTTTCAATTGGTGCAAAGTTCTGCATATAATTTCTCTCTTTGAACGGGAAAGACAAAAATGTGCCTTAGGATATGATAACTCCCCATCCTTTTCCACTTGCCACAGTTTTTTTTTATCTTCATAGCCTTTAGGTCTTTACGGGCTTCCATCCCATCCTTAGATTTGGGAGCGTCCATGATCAAGGCAAGGAGGTTTTCTGCTACATTTTTCTCCACGTGCATCACATCTAGATTGTGACGAATAGGAAGGAACTATAGCAAGCAACATCATAAGCAAGATGGAATACAGAATTATAGTAATACTATATAGAAAAAAAAAAAAAAAAAAAAAAAAAAGGACAAAATAAGTGAGTACCTCCCAATATGGTAATTTAAAGAAGATAGAATCCTTTGACCAAGCAGTCAATTTCAGCTCTCTTGTGGACCTCTTCCTCTTCTTACCATTCACCTTACCATATATAGTCGGAATTTGACTCATTTTCAGTTTCACTACTGAACCACTCAAACAACGAGGATGCTCGTCATGTTCTTCCTTTCTATGAAATTGGGATTTCTGAGTTCTAAAAGGATGATTTTTGTCTTTTAGAAACTTTCTACACCCCATGTACACAAATTTCTTCCCATGTTTTAACCATCTCGAATCTATCCCTTCACTACAAACAGGGCAAGCATACCTTCCAGTAGTCTTGCACCCTAAAAGATGGCCCAATGCAGGAAAATTGTTAATAGTCCACAATAAAATTGCTTTCATGTTGAACATCTTTTTACTGTACAAATCATATGTATCAGCCCCCTTCAACCACAAGTTCCTGAGTTCTTCAATAAGTGGCTACAAGTAAACATCAATATCATCTCCTGGACTACTTGGACCCGAAATGAGTAGCGTCAGCATTACAAACTATTTGCGCATGCACAAAGATGGAGGAAGGTTATAAGGTACTATCATCACAAGCCAAGTACTATGAACACTGTTATTGTTACCAAAAGGATTAAATCCATCAGTAGCTAGTCCTAATCGAACATTTCGTTTCTCACCAAAAAAATCGGCCGATAGTTAACTGATTTCCAGAAAGAAGAATCTACTGGATGACGCATATCACTTGAGTTTTCAACTGAGTTTGCATGCCAAGTCATATTTTTTGCAAGCCATGGCACGCTATACATTTTCTGCAACCTTTCAGTTATAGGAAAGTACCTAAGCTTCTTCTGTGGAATAGGTTTAACCCTTGGCTTGGACTTTTCGACTGGTTTCCATTTGCTTACACGGCAAATGGGACACGTATTTCTATCCACATTGCCCTTCCAATACAAAATACAATCATTTGGGCAAGCATGGATAACCTCACACTTCATACGCAATGACTTTATCATTTTTTTAGCCCTGATGTTTTCACGGGCACCGTATTGTTATCTGGTAGAATCCTCTTCAAAAATTCCAACATATTTGTGAAACTATTGTCGGACCACCTATGTTTAGCCTTCATGCTCAACAACTCAATTGTAGCGCTAACAACTTCGTGTCCACGCCATGACACAAAGGATATAATGGCAGTAATGCATCCTCTATTAATTTTTTGTATCAACTACCCTCAGGTAAATTACTTTGAATATCATCTTCTAAAATATTAATATCACGAGCATCATCATTATCATCAACTTCATCCAGGCATGCCTCTAAATCATTTGGACGACTACGTCCAAATGTATCATTCACCATGTCCACCATCCTTGGGAATATAATTTCATCATTGACAATAGTCGAGGTACTAGCACTAGCACCAATAACATTTACATCATTTCTAGAAAAAGGCTCTCCATGTTGCACCCACAATGTATAAGAGGTTATCATACCCTTTGTAATCAAATAGAAAAAAATATCTTCAGCTGATCTCTTCTCTAGGTTACGGCATTGCATACCAATCAACTTCTTTCCCCAAACTATCTTGTGTAAATTTAATGAATGGTCGAGCACCTTCGATAAATTCAGTGGACAATGTCGGCAACTTCATCCATGCCTTGCTAATTGGCAGCATCATAGACATCTTTATCAAACAAATAAACTATTAACCTAATAAGGTAGCATATTAATGAAAAAGTGTGACTTTTAGTATTATGCACGCATATATATGTATTCTATACTCAAGCAAGTGATATTATATCATGAAGACAAGTTAATTAAACTTGTACCATCCATTTAATATGCTTTCAAAAACATTTGCACAAAAGAAAGAATTATGCATCATTTTACAGTAAAACATGTTGTGCACATAGTAGTAAGAATCCATGACACTGCCAAGCTAGAAGATATGCAACAATGACCACATTGTCGTGCGCCTAGTACCCCAGCTTTAACACAAGGTGTGTTAAACAACTCGAAGCCCAGAAATGGAGTAATTCAGTTCTCACATATTGAGAGTTTGAGAGACTACACGTACAAGTTGTTGTATGTTCTTCCAATTGAGAGACTACCTTACTAAGAGACTAAGATTACAATTCTTATATTAGCACATCCCACATCATTCAATTGCGCTGAAAAAATTGGCAGATCAACTTAGGTAAATGTACTAGACTACTAGTTCTCTATGCCACCGAACCGAATGTGAATATAAAGCACAGACCAACTACATATACAATGCGCAAATAAAAAACACAAAATGAGGACAAAAGCTTCTTATATATAGTTTTGTATTAAACAATCAAACTAAAAATTATCAATTAAGACTTAAAAAATAACATATTTAAGAGGTGCAGAGAGGTGATTTTGTCCCTTATAAATCATAAATAATTCTGTTTTTGTACTTCAGCAATCACAGGTCCACTATTCACGAATTATCAATTGCAAGCTAACAAGTATCTAATCGTAAGTCAAACATATAAAACCATATGAGGCTACGACCGACCTTACTTACCCACCTTACTAATCGTCACGTTATAATGTCTCTTAGTTCAATAGTGTCTACAAGAGAGGCTTCTCTAACACACAGGCACTAGGGGGAGACATGATCATCCACAGAAAAGATAGAGCCAAGCTCAAATTACCATTCTGTGATGACAACCATCTCTCTTTAGAAATAAAAAAGATGATTCCTCCTAACTAATTGGGTTATACATCAAAACCACAAAGTTTGACTCTCTATTGAGAGTGTTACTACCAGTCAAGATCGAAAAAGTGACTATCAATGGAGCCATCCTCCATAGAGAAACAATACAAACTTACAAAATTAATGGACAACACCCTCACATGAAAACCAACACAACAACCAAGAAGAAGTGCAGTCAAATAAAGGACAGCAATAGAAGTGAACAACAAAATATCACAACTTTCTATAACAATAATTTACACAGAGATGATAATAGTTAAAACAGCTTTATACAATGTATTACAATGAAAAAAAAATCCAGCTTTATACGATATACTGCTAGTTAAGACAGAGATGATAATAGAAGAATGAACAATACTAATTTATAAACAAGACGCATATTGTTTCTCAATGCAAAGAATTTATTTAAAACAATAAAAAAGATATTGAACCTTTAAAAGATCCAAATCAACTGAAAATATTGCAAAGCTCGCTCCAACACATCAGCAAAAATCCACAAACTTATAAAGTTAGGGCTTTAACTAGAAAATATGAGAAAGGAAAGTGTTTTAGACAAAGAAAGGTTTTTACCAACGTTGGTTGAATATATTGTAGAGAAAGGGGCTTGATGTTCTAGAGAGAAGAAGTCATTCAAGCTGTTGGTGGAGAAAAAGCGGTAGGGGTTTCAGTGAAAAAGAAGAGAAAGTGAGAAAATTTGTCTTGATGAATTGGGTCTGAGTTCAAATATTCATGGTTCCATACTCATACTCCATAGACTTTGAGTATTGAGATGCACTGGTGGGGCGTAAGACAGCTTTTTTTGGGTACCAGTTTAAGAAGTGGGGAAAAGGGTTCACGCTCGATGGTTGGAAATTCGTGGAAAATAATTTGACTTCTTTGGACCGTCCAATTTTTTTTCCCAATTTCTTAATGGTTACTTACTGTCAATTCCTACAAAACCCGTCAAATAATTTATTCACAGGTACTAACCGTCAATTCTTGCTCGGCCTTGGTGTCAAAAAAATATTGTTTTCACGTAGTGTGAATGCATCTACACTTGATCTTGTATTGGAATGAATACAAAATACTTGATTGATTGAATGAATGCAAAACACTTGATTGAATACATCTACGTGTGAGCTTGCATTGGAATGAATGCAAAACACTTGATTGAATGCATCTACGTGTGAGTTTGCATTAGAATGAATGCAAAACACTTGATTGAATGCATCTACGTGTGAATTTGCATTAGAATGAATGCAAAACACTTGATTGAATACATCTATGTGTGAGCTTGCATTAGAATTAATGCAAAATACTTGATTGATTGAATGAATGTAAAACACTTGATTGAATCAATTACCTCTTCAACATTAGCAAGCCAATCAATGAACTCCTCAGGTTGCAATGCGCCATGAAACTCAAGAATCTCAACTTCGATGCCTGCATCCCATCGACTTTTGAATACTCTCTCCTGGACATGTAGGCATTGAGGTTCAGCATAAATACGTCTCCTTCTACCATATTCAGCAAAAGGATTTTCCATCAACTCTTCTTCATCTTCAAAATTTTCTTCTTCAAACCGTTGTGGAAAAGGAGATGGGTTTTGCCTTCTGACTTGGGGTTGATTTTCATGACATGAACGGTTTGGAAGGTTGGTTTGGGGAAGTGGATGCACTTGTTGAAGCTGCAAAGCTTCTAATCGTTCCATAATGGCTCCAAATCTATCATCAACTTTTGCCTCTAATCGTGCATATTCTTTATGCATTTGTACTCCATTAGAAGTTGGAGCTCTCTTTGGGGCCATCTTCACTAAGAAAGCAACCTAGCTCCGATACCAACTAGTGTAGAGCGAATAGGAAAGAATGGAGTGTGAACCACTACTCCCTGTGCAAGAGAGGACCTGAAATTCACATAAAGAAAGAGACAAACAAGAGACTCTTTTGTTGAATCTTCACTTGTTTTATACTTGCTCACTAGAATAAACAAAGCACAAAACACTTACAGAAAAAGACACTCAATTTTCATTCAATCCAAAAACTGTCTTCCTCTTTCCATCACAAGCCCCTTTAAATAGTTTGTAGAAAACACAAACTCTAATGGACCACAATAACTCAAGACACAATAAACTAGAACTATAATTACTCCTAATAAAAACTTAAATACATTAATCCAATACCAACAAAACAAACTTATCAACTCTTATGAGAGATTTTCTTTTTGTTACATAACTCCATGTAGCTTTCAGCCTAGGGCTGTCAATGGGTTTCGATAACCCGATAACCGATCCGAACCAAACTGATAAAAAATAGTTTGGGTTTTGGTAATTTGGTTTTCTCTCCACCGACCCGAAACCGAACCGAACCGATAAGATATTGGTTTGGTTTTGGGTTTGTCCTCGACCGAACCAATATGAACCCGAACTGATAAGATGGCATTTTAATAATATTTATAATTAATTTTGTATATGTTTATCAATTATGTGGCTGAAATTAATTGATTTAATTTAGGATTTAATTGATTTTATAGTTTTCGGATCGTTACAGTTTCCGGTTGTAATATATCAGTTCGGTTCGGTTTCGGGTTCCCAATTTTCTTATCGGTTTGGTTCGGTTTCGGATTCCAAATTTTCTTATCGGTTCGGGTTCGGATTTTCCATAATCCAACCCAAACCAATCCATTGACCGCCCTATTTCAGCCACACGATCTACATCAAACGCCCGACCAAAACATCACTACATAACAATTCAAGCTTTTTTTTTGCTAAATAAGTTGTGTATATATATTGGTATTAAGATAAATTACAGGTAATCTGACTGTCCAAAGACACTCAGATATCAAATCTAAAATAAATTCGCTCAAGGGCCTCCCATTTATACAACCATGGGGGTTTCCGTTCATACAATTCCATAACACCTGTAGCAAGACTAGTGCTACGCTTTGCAACTATGTCAGCTGCAAAATTTGCTTCTCGAAGCATGTGTGACAACAAAAGAACATATAATCTATTAAGGCACCATTTCCATCTATTCTTGAACTCCCAAGGCACACTCCCAATAGCAAAATCAGAGATAGCAACTTCAAAATCAGATTCAATCCAAGTATCCATAAAGCCATTATCTATAGAAATCTCAACACTTTCTACGATAACAAAGCATTATGCTCTATAATTAGTAGCTACGCCCAACCCTTTAGTGCAAGTTATAAGAAATGCGCCCTCATTGTTCCTAAAGGTAGAACCCCAACCAGCTAGACCTGGGTTCCCCATGTACTTCGAATGTCCTTATATGTATGTCTCGTGTACTTCTTCGTTAAGTGCCCTACACAAGAAACTTGCCTTCTGACATATCTCTTACAGAACTGGAGATTGAGATTGTTGCCTTAAAAAAACACCATATTCCCATGCAACCACAAACTCACGACTCCCCCAACAATAGCAGTTTGCCATAAGTCCTTGATCAAAGGACTTTGTTTCTGCACGTGTCAACGCACCCTGCAGACTCTGAAAATATCTAACTCTGAACTTGCTTGCCACCCACCTCCACAACAGCTTTGCAACTGGACATTCCCATAACAAATGATGTAGATTTTCAGAACTTCCTTTGCAAAAAAACACATCTGGTAGCGAGGGACACTCCTATCCTCTGGGACTCTCTCCTGTGCACAATTACTCATTAACTTCCATGTTGTACCAGAAGTCTTCGGGTGAATACAGCTCTTCCACACTAACTTGTGCCATGTTACCTTGTCCTTCTTTTTTTTTATCAATTCAAAGGCCGAACCTGTTGAGAAGTCCCCTTTATGATCTGGACACCACACCATTGTGTCTTCCCCTTCAACTACTGGTCTGTTCATGACTTCTATGCAAATCCCATGCTCGTGCAGCAGCTCTTTGAAGTTATCAGGAGGTCTCCACTGGCCATTCACTAAAAAATGACTAACTTCATCAATGCAACTTTTAAGTACAGTATCATATAAGTTTAACACTTGCTTAGGTGAAAAATTACCCAACTAATTATCCCTCCATTGGTCGATACATTTGCCATTACCCACCACCCACTGAGAGTTAGGCTTTATCTTTTTCAGTGTCCATTTTATACCCCTCCATATGGATGAAGGTTTATAAAATTTAATCATATCTGCCCTTTTGTTGAAAAACTTGTTTCTCATAAAGTTAGAGAATTCATCTTTCCCTGTGAGCACCTGCCAAGCCAATTTCCTGAGCATGCTCTGGTTAGCTTCTCTCATTCTCCTTAGGCCAAGACCCCCTTCAATTTAGTGGCTTACAACAGTTTTCCCAACTAACAATGATTTTCTTACTACAAGTTGTCTCCAGACCACAAGTAGTTTCTCATAAGTGTTTCCGCCTCTCGTATAATCCCTTTGGCCATTTGTAAATAGCCATATCGTAGATGGGGCTACTACATAACCCCGATTTGATAAGAGTAGCTCAATCTTGAAACGAAAGCAACTTCCCTGACCAGCTTGTAAGCCTCTTCTTGATCCTGTCTAATACGCAGTTCACAAATCTGGTTACCCTCCCTTGCACAATAGGAACTCCCAAATAAGTCTCTGGAAAGCTACCTACTTTAATTGCCAATTCTTGCTGAATCACATATCTTCTAACCACTGTAATAGCCTGTTTTTGTCTTGACTAACACATTGCCCAGAAGACATCTCAATATCTCATACTTCTCAAACAACTCCTTGATATACCTTATACCCCTTATATCTCATTTTGCAAAGACAAAAATGTCATCTGCAAATAATAAGTGACCAGTCCCCAAAGTCTTCTTTACTTTAACCATTGCCTTGGTATATCCATTGTCCTTTAGATAATTTAACTGTCTGCTTAAAACATCCTCAGCTAGAGCAAACAATGGGGAAAAGGATCTCCCTGTCTCAACCCCCTACCAGTTTCAAAATATCCACATGGACCTCCATTAATTAGTACCAAAAGTTTAGCAGAGTATTGACAATAGTCATAACCCAGTTTATCCAACGCTAAGAGAAGCCAAACTTCCCCATGACCATCTACAAGAAATCCCAATTTAAAGTGACATATGCTTGCGAGATGTCTATCTTAATAGCCACATTACCGCCATATCTTTTCTACTTAAGCTCATTTGCCATCTCTGAAGCAAGCTTTATGTTAGACTGTATACATCTACCATGAATGAACCCAGCTTGTTCCTTTTACACCAGCTTGTCGATGATCACATTGAGCCTGATTTGCATCACTTTAGAGTTTAGACAGAATTTTCATGAGAAAGTTCCCCATGCAAATTGGTCTGAATCTAGAAATCCTAGTCGCACCTTTGTCCTTCGGGATTAAAGTGATGAAATGAGAATTAAGCTCAGAAGGTAACTCTCCCTCCACAAAGAAAGATCTCACTGCTCTAACAACATCCGCTTTATTACGCTCCAACAATGCTGGTAAAAAAACCCTTGGAAGCTATCTGGTCCATGAGAACTTCCTTGACTCATTGCAAACACAGCATGCTCAATTTCCACGGAAGAAGGAATCGCAGTCAACAACACATTATCGTCCTCAGTTACCAAGCTAGGCACCAGGTCCACAAGTGTATCATCAATATGTCCTTCCTTATACTGAAATCTTTTGTCAAAAAAATCCATTGTATACTTCTTAATATCCTCTTGTTCCACTACTATTTGATCCTCTTCAGTGTGTACTTCAGAGAATAGAGCTGCACTTTGTATTATCTTATATAGGCATTGGAAGAATGCACTATTCCTCTCTCCTTCACCATACCATGTTCCTTTACATTTTTGCTGCATCATAGACTCCTATCCTTCAAAACCTCACTGAGTTGAACCTCTTTCTGCATAACTTCTTGCTCCCAGTCTTCATTATCCTCCGCATTTTTTGCTAGCTTCAGTTAAGTCTCTCTATCCCTTCCTTATGTTATTGTCCGCCATTCCCAAACACCTCAAAGTTCCACTTCTTTCGGTCTTGTTTAAGTCTTTTAAGCTTTTGATTCACCACATAGAGCGGTGCACCCCATAAGTTCTGGTTCCAATTGTTTTTTACTAACTCCATGAATCCTTCATGCCTTAACCAACATTTATTAAATCTAAAAGGAATGTTTACTGGCTTAGGTACCTTGACACAACCACCAGCAATAGGTGAATGATCGACCCCCAACCTACACCCCACTTTGTAATTCCAACCTCCCAAGCACTATTAAAGAAGCATCTGTCTGGATTATTTCATGCATTCTCTTAAGTGTCATGGTGACGCATCACAAGGTCTGATGGGGCAGTTCAACTGCAAGCCAGACGGTAGAATCTCCACTGCTGGTCGGATACTGGCAAAGGTTATAGCTCACGCAGTTACATGGCCCATATGGTTGGAACGCTATCATCAAACTTTCGATGATGAGTCTAGAGATGTCCAACAGCTTATTGTCAAATGTAAAACACTAATGTGGGCATGGGCGTCTTTCTTACCTAGTGTTAGAGGTTTGAAATTGGAGGACCTCATTTTTAGATGAGAGTCTGTGGTTGAGGGGTAGCATTTATATGTAATTCTAGTAGTGTGAATCTCTCACACTACATCTTCATTATTATTAATATAAAATATTGCTTTGCTGATAAAAAAAAAAACTTTACCATAGATTCTATTCCTCCCTTGCTGATTATTACACCAGGTTTTGTCAGGTCCCAAATAATGGCTCTCAATCATTTCACAATTATTGATCACCTCCAGGAAATCATTCATAGCACTTCTAGCAGGAGGTCTGCCTCCCTTCTTTTCTTCATACCGCAAAACAATATTAAAGTCTCCCTGCAATGGCCATGGTGCCTGTGAATTGATAACCCACTTCTGTTGACAACACTACAACTAGCATGAACAAAAGTCATAATAGCACCATCACTCAACAGTAATATGCTGGCTAGAGCTGAACAGACATCTCACTTGAATCCCAATTCTATAGAAGACCCATAGATTTCCAAAATGAGACGCAGAGTCATTATGAATAATATGATGAGAGAAATTATTTAACCCCAAAGAACTGATATGTTTGTGCTTAGGTTTCACCATAGGCTCAGCCAGGCATAAAATGTCAGACTTATTAACAGCAACAAGTTCCTTTCTTCTGTCTAAAGCAATTAACTTCTTAGCCCTTCTGATATTCCAAAAGAGTGTCCTCATAAGTTCAGGGAGAGTAGCAATCTCTTACGGCCTTGGTCTTTAAATACACAATCCCTTTTTTTGTCTGCTTTCTCTTGTGAGTTTTTGGTGGCGACTTATCCTGTCGAGGAACACTCACACACCCTTGAGTAGGAGATCTACCAGTAAGTCTCACTACACCCTCTTGAGTAGGAGTAGAAACCTGGCCTGTTTCATCATCTTCTTGCCTGACCAAATAAGTTTCTTCTCTAACTTGCACCAATTCTGGAGATTCTAGAACACTCACCTCTCCTTCAAGCACACCAAAAGCATTGTTTGTAATCAAAGCTTGCCAAACTGGAGACATAAGGGAGCTGCTAGTATTCATAGTGTTGGCACATCCCCAACAGAGCCCTCCTCTTCCTGTTCATGTCCTCATTCTATTGTCATGACTGGATCTTCTTGAACCTCATTCTCTACCAATTCCATGTTGGCATCTTCAAAAACAGTGGAACAACCTCTTCAGGAGTGGCATGAGCCTCTTCAACATTCTGAACAGTATTATTTTGTTCGGCAATCCCTTCACCCTCAGATACTGCTTCAACAGTAGCTATTGGATTTCAAATTCCGACTTCTATCTGCTTTCTTCTCCATTCCGTTTTTCGATTCCTTGACAGGCCCTCAGGCATGTTAACCTTAGGAACTGGTTCCTTAACCTGCTCCTTGTTCAACATTACTTTTTTCTTTTTCAAAATCCTTTTTCAAGAATTTACACTGTCACAATGTGGCCTACAGTTTTGCAATTGTTACAAAACTTAGGCAACTTACCAACAGAAACATCTCGCCAAAATTCAATATCAGTGTTCTCCACTTCCACCAAAATTTTGTCAGGAATTGTTTTGGTCATATCAACATTCACTAGTACGCTAGTGTAGTATCCCATGTCTCTATCTAGTGTGTTCCTGTCCACATGAATAGGTGAACCAACAGTTCTTCCCGTGGACATAACCACATCGACTTATCAATACGCTTTACTAAGCCCTGGAAACTTAATCCAAGCAGAGGCCATTGTATTCTTATATTTTCCACAGAAAAATTTGGTGTCCATTTTGAGAATCGAAGGAGCTGACCCCAAATCAAATTTTCTCATATTCACCCAGATTTTCAAGATTAAAAACCAAGAAGCCCTTCCCCAAGGGTGAAATTTTAACTTTAAAATTCCACATATCAGTTGCCATTTTCCTCACATCAGTGATGTTAACTGCTTTGAAATCTAAGCGCGCTACCAAAGCAAACTTATAGAATTCAATACCCTTCTCAACAGATCTGGTGGATATCTTAATCGAAGGTGTTTCATCTCTCATAATAACAGTTCTTGACCTTCTATCACAAGCTTTGTCTGCATAAGCTTCTTTCCCAGCTTGCTGCCTCACTACCACTGTGTCTGCAGTTGAAGTTCCAGTTGTATTTAAACTCGAGTTCGTCTTCTCCACCAGTAAAGGAGCTTCCTTTCCAACGCCATTTTGAGTCTGTTGTGTACCAACGAACTGACTAGGAGCAGGAGGTTGCTCAAACTAAGAAATATCCATGACTTTGATCGGGAGGGGGGATTAGTCTTCTTACCATTTAGATCTGCTCGAGAGGATAAGTGTTTCTAAAACTAGAAATTAAAAGCATAAGATTACGAGTCTGCCCTTAAGTTTCTCTCAAGTGAAGAGAGAGTCAGAGCAAAAAGAACTCGTAAAATGGAGTAGGAAATCCAACAGAACAAGCCATATTGAAAGGTAGAAGAGATTCTAGTAGACAGAAGTATCACTCAAGCACATGATAATTATCATCAAAGTTTAAATTTTAGCATTTGAGTTTATTGTTGCCTTTTACTTTCACTTACAGCTTGCAAGCTTATGAGCCCCAAGCGTCCCACATGATCTGAGTCGCCTATGGATGTCCAATTTCACTTACAACATTCACTTTTGCAACTAATTAACCATATGTCTAAAGTCTAGACAGAATTGACCAATCTTAACCATATATCGAAACACTAATAATGAGAAGTGGCAGAACTACATACAATAAAATATGGTGCAATGTACATAAACATTTTTTATTTACTTATTTAATTTCTTGCTTGGTATCACTTAGAACAATATTACAACTATGCAAAAGTTTCTTCCATGGGATAGCAAGATTGATATCCAAGGAGAAAATTAAAAATTATCTTCCTCACGGTAAGGATTCACAGATATCTAGGATCCATGTGCACAAAATATAATATGTATTCTAGTAGACACTAGACAGCTAAATGCTCCCACCAAGCTTAAGCAGGAAAAACCACCCACCCCCAAGAAAAAGGTCCAAGCACAGATACAAACAACCACCTTTTAATCACACGCAGATTAAAAAGCTTCATAATATCAGTCGTTGCTAGTGCCAACTCCGCCACAACCAGAGCCTCCTGCTGAGATTATATCCCTCTAAGCTTAAAGTCTCAGGTATTCTATAATAGAAATAATCTCAAATCACCTTATTCTCATACACACTGCACACGCGCATACGGAGAATCTATATTATATATTCTAGCATATTGAGTGTAGGGGAGTAATATCCTCATTAAGGAATATTGCACACGCGCAAAGTATAAGCGAACTCAGGACATCGACCTCCAAGACCGATCTGTGAGCAGCTCCCTTCATGTAGGTGGTACACTTAAGTTCGTTCAAGGATATCTCAAGACGAATAAAAGACTAGAGACAGAACGCCTCAGATAAAAACACACACCACCAGATGTAATCATCACCAAAATTTTACTTTTACATCCCATCGCCGGGAAATATGGACTACCGCACCAACTCCCAATCAGCACACAATTCCTACTAAAACCAACCCAACACACATTCATAATCTCCACCCTACATATGTACATGAGGGTACACGTGTCTCAATGATCAACACTCCCTTAGGCCTATAAATACCACCTACTTGAACTACGTGGGACCTGATTCTTCTCTCCCCTTAAAATCAAGAGAGGATACGTAGGCAGCTCACTCATTAGCGAACTCGGTCTCTCCAAAACCCAAACCCATTCTCCTCTTTTCCATTGTATGTAAAGGAAAACCAAAACACACATTTACATTGGCGCCGTCTGTGGTCTCGACTACTTGAGAAACCACTCTCACACAACTCAAAAACCAACGATTCTCAAGCCCATGAAGCATGGCAAGCCTCGAAGCTCAAATTCAAAATATCGCAAACCAGCTGGGATTAACAAACGAGAGCATTTCCTTGCTCAGGCAAGAAAATGCTGCTTTACGAGCACAAGTAGATGCTTACCAACAACGACCGGTCGGAACATCGTCGGCCGAGCGGCATCAGCGACGGTTAATCAACGATTAACGAATTATCGCAAAGGATCGGCCGAGTGCGATAAGAAAGGATCGACCGCATTGTTCAAAAATGCTCAAGACATACCGCGTCTCTCGCGTTCGGTCGCGGGTCCTCAATAAACCCTCTCCTCAAGATTTTATCCGGCCACATTTCCCGATGTATGATGGCAGCACGTGCCCCGGTCAACATGTGGCTCGCTACATTCAAAGTCTGGCGCTCTACAGTTCACTCGAGTTTGATCACCTTCACTGTCGATTATTTCCAGCCAGTTTCAAGGATGGCGCACTTGATTGGTTCTTCTCACTTGAGTCCGATTCTATCAAAACCTTTGAACGACTTCGATCCGTTTTGCGGTCGAATCGTGCAAATGCATTTAAAGAAAGCGGATCTTGACTCACTGTTCGAGCTATCATTCAGAGAAGATGAAACCATTCGCCAATTCTTAGGACGGTTCAAGGTCGAACTGTTATGTATGGAAAGCGGCCTGAAAGAGTCTTTTGCCACACTAGCATTTTTCTAACGCGTCCGAGTCGTATCTTGACCTCTCGGATCATTAATGAAAGAACGCCCGAAACGGCATCCGGCATGCGCTCGGGTAGACAAGTATATTAAATTGCAAGAAAGTTTGAAGCTCCATGGCTTAGCCGAGGACCAGGAGGTGGCAGCGATCTTTGATCATACTCCGCGTGCCAAGAAGCGATCCAGGTCGCTTGCACCAAAGGCAGGTACCCGACCGGACAACAGCAGAGAGTTCGTTGTCTTGACATGCTCCCCGCTACATCTTGGACAAGATCCAAATGAGCCTCATATTTCTCGACCCGGATGTGAGGCAAACCAATAGATCGACGACAAGCCCCATCTGCGCATTCCACAAAGCAAAATGCCATGAAACCAATGCGTCTTTGGGGGCTTAAGCTATCTCCAAGACCTCGTGGAAGTTCGGTCATATAAAACAAGATACACCAACATTCCCGACGGAGACTTGCGCCATAAAACTTATGGCTCGCCCGAGTACGCGATCGATCTCCTCTCGGCCAGAACCACCAAGAGGTTCAAGCTCGCCTCAAGCGGAGGGGCGTCCCAGACCGTTCTTGCCGCGGCGAAGACAAACACTCGTCGATTATGCATAATGCTAGAACCATTCATATGATTACTTTCCCCGGATGATTACGTAACCTCCTCCGAGAGAAAAGACGTCGTGTCGGCTCTTCGGGAAGTGTATCATTTCACTTCACAGGGCAAAGACATGCCCCGCCGGCTTCGGAGGTTGCAACACAGGAGATATCATTTTCACAGAGGCTAACCTCAACAAGGTCTGCCTCCCTCACAACGACGCACTTGTCATCCATGTCAAGATTAGCGACTGGACAGTCAAGCGCGTCCTAATCGACCCTGGGAGTTTGTGCGACATTTTGTTCTACCACACCATTCAAGAGATGAGCTTACCCAAATCAGTCCTCATAGATCCGATTGCCCCCCTTTACGGGTTCAATGGCTCCAGGGCCGACCCCGTAGGTGACATCATACTCCCAGTATCGGTAGGGTCTAGAGAAGACAAAGTCAGCTACAATACACGCTTCAGCGTTCTAGACATCAAGTCGTCCTACAATGCCATACTAGGACGGTGTTGGATCCATCAAATACAAGCTGTACCGTCAACATTGCATCAAGTTCTCCGTTTTCTAGGCCCTAGAGGAATGATGGAACTTCGCAGCAATCAACTCGAAGCGTATCACTGTAATCAAATCCTGTCAGCAAGTAAGACTGCTAGTGTACCAATCCACACAAAGCACAAGCCCACCAGTTATACAATGGCCAATGACTTAGTTGCCGGAGTCAAAGTCCAAACTGCACCACAGAACGCTGGGGGCTCCAGCAAGAAGACCTTCTCTCCTGTTTAGACGCCCGCAATCGCTCCACTAGTTGTTACTTCACCAGCAAAGACCTCAGACGTCAATCTAGTATCCGTCGTTCCATCGATCAAAGACCCAGAGGTCGTATCAGATGTTGTCGTGCCACCATTTACGACCCCGGAAGCCGCACCATCAAGTATCATGCAACCATCCCCCGTTCCAGAGATCACGCCTACCCCTGTTGTCGTAGCCATAGAGGTCGCTCCAACCTCAACTGTCAATCACACCGTCTCTCAGAGCGATAAAGCATTCCCAGAGATCGAATCGCCAAAAGACACATCGCCATCAGACGCAGCACCCCCAGCTGCAGAAAAATAGCGTGTGAATCTAGGAACAGAAGACGACCCCAAGTTCGTCTATGTAAGGGCTAATCTTGACCCCACAGTCAAGGCCCAGCTTGTAAACTTCTTATCCATGAATAAAGGTGTTTTTGCTTGGTCGTATATAGATGTGCCCGGAATAGATCCTAATGTAGTATGTCATAGATTAAATGTAAATCCCAATGCTAGACCAGTTCGCCAACGGCCTCGCCGACTATCCCTGCGATTTCAGAAAGCCATCAACGACGAGGTCGACAAACTCAAGCAAGTCGATTTCATCAGAAATGTAGACTATCCAGACTAGATCGCTAACATCGTCGCGGTTCCCAAAAAGAATGGAACAGTTCGCCTATGCGTCGATTTCACGAATGTAAATCAAGAAACACCGAAAGATAGTTTTCCCCTACCTCGCATTGACCGACTTGTCGACCAAACCTGTGGTCATGAAACCCAAATTATGGCGAGCTTAGAGCATCATCAACTCGCTGCTATAATCAATTTCTAATTTGACAGTTGACAAAAAATTGGCAATTTTCGTCCCCAAAGCGCTGTCAAAATACCATTTTTATTTTAACAATTGTCAAATCCGAAACCAAATTAGTCAGAAATATAGAAATGAATCGCACGGGACAAGTTGTCCCGTCCAAGAGTGAGACGGGACAAGTTTTGTCGTCTAGTATTTTTTTCTTTTTTTTTAATAAAAAATTCAAACGGCTCGATTTTGTACCGTTGGAATTAACGGCTATATTTAGTTCCGTTGGACTGGGCCTATATATATTGCATATTTGGTTAACTAATTTTTCACCAATTCACTCATCTTCTTCTTTCTTCTTTTATTCTTCACCAAAATCATAAAATGTCTTCACAAAGATCTAGAGGTAGAGGAAATAGAGGTGGTAAAAATAGTGAAAACCAAAGCCAAGAAAACAACCAACATACCTATGTTCAAGGTCTTTCAAAAAATTTCACAGCTATAGAAGATGAAATTTTATGTCATAGTTGGATTTTTATTTCAGAAGATGGCCGCAGTTGTTGGAACGGGCCAAAATAGACATTTTTTTTGAGAAAATTGCTGATGAAATAAACAAGTGTATGAGCCATCTTGGTCATGTAGGGCAACCACGAACTGATGGATCTGTTCAATCACGTTTTCACATCATCCAACATGTGGTAAGTTTATTTCAAGGTTATTATGATCAACAATTGAGAGTGAATACTAGTGGTACTAATGCAGATGATACAATGTCACAAGCTCGTACTATTTTTTCAACTGTTCAAAATGAACCATTTAAATTTGAGCATTGTTATTGGATTTTAATTTTAAGTCCAAAATAGAATCACTTCTATCAAGCTAGAAGTGATAGTAGTTCATAAAAGCAAAGAACCACTTCTAGTAGTGATGTTAGTGGTGGCATCAGTGGTGGATCAACCACTAACAATATTGGAATAGCTAATATTTCGTTAGATGAAGAAAGTCAATCATTAAGGAAAGTGCTCGGATCAGAAAAACGGCTAAAGAGAAGAAAGTTTAAGCTGATGAAGTTGCGCATCAAATGACACAAACTCTGGAGGAGGTCAGAGACAATCAACATACAACTGCAAAATATCTGCAAGAACAAACAGAGCTAAAACGACAAATGTTCCTCTCAATGAAAAAGGAAAAAGAAGACGAAATATTGAGGCTTGAAGTACAGAAAGAACAAGATATCATGATGTTTGATCTAAGCAAGTTTAGTGGTATTCAACTGACATTTTGGGAAGTTAAGCAAGCAACTATCTATCATAAGTGGGTTGAACAAGAACAAGGTATTCCTGTTGTTCCTTCTACTCCATACATTCCAACCCCTCCTAGTCCATACATTCCAACCCCTCTTTCTCAACAATTTGGGTCTTTTTCTTCTTTTGGATCAACAAACAATGTTAGTCAGTCTCGTGGTAGGCCAGCACGCTCTCCCAATCCATTTCTAAGGGATGAAAATGAAGAATATAAAGACAATGATTTTTAGTTATAACATTTTTAATTTCAAGTATGTTGTAACATTTTTAATTTTAAGTATGTTATAACTTTTTAAATTTTAAGTATGTTGTAACGTTTTAAATTTTAAGTATGTGCAAATCTTATTCAACAAATCACAATCTTATTTAAACAAAACAAACTTGATGAAAGTACACTGAACATAAAATACAGAAAGCACACTTAAAAAACACAGTTAACAGAAAATTCAACTAAGACAAATCAAATTTAAACAAACTTATTAGTTGTTCCTTTGGTTGTGGCGTGCACCATAACGTGCCCAATGATGTTCAACCAGATCATTCTTCAATTGTTGATTAGTAGCTCCACAATGAATACTTAATGTCCTGGCTACCATGTTTTGCACAAACAGATGGTCATTACTTTGCATTTCAACTTCATACTACAACCGTTCATCTGAAGGTGGTTTCCACTTTGGAAGTTGTACATTACGTTCATTCTCAACAATCATGTTGTGAAGTATAATACATGTCTTCATTATACGAGATAGAGTTCCTATGTCCCATTGACGAGCAGGCTTGCTAACAATTGCAAATCTAGCCTGTAAAACACCAAAACCTCGTTCCACATCTTTATGAGCTGCTTCTTGCGCTTTTGCAAAGTTAATATCCATGGGAGTAGCAGGAGATAAGATTGTTTGAATCAGTGTAGCCCATGGTCGATATATTCCATCAGCAAGGTAGTAGCCCATGCTGTAAGGATTGTTATTAACTTGATAAACACAAGCTGGAGTTGTTCCTCTGACTAAATTATCAAATAAATGAGAATTATCTAACACATTAAGATTATTACAAGATCCAGCCATTCCAAAGTATGCGTGCCAAAACCATAGCTCCTGGTCTACAACTGCTTCCAAAATCACAGTCATTTTTCTAGCATGGCCCAAATGAGTTCCATGCCACGCAATTGGACAATTTTTCCATACCCAATGCATACAGTCTAAATTACCCAACATACTTGGCCAACCGCATTCTTCACCTACTACAAGCAAGCGTGTTACATCTTCTTCCGTTGGGCTTCTCCGGTACTGTTCTTCAAAACAATTAACAACTACATTGTAGAAATGATGAAGTGATTCTTGGGCCGTACTCTCAGCAAGTTTTATCCAGTGATCCATTGAATCAGCTGGACATCCATAAGCAAGTATTTGTATTGCAGCTATCATTTTCACCAAACCCGAAACCCTAGACAAACCAAGAGCATCATAAGAAGGCTTAAAATATGGATAAAAATTAGTGACAACTTCCAATATATGGTTAAAAAGTGGTCTTCTCATACGAAACCTACAACGAAACTTACCTACTTTATAATTTGGTATAGCAGCAAAATAATCAGCCACCAACCGTTCATATGCACCAACACGATCGCGGTTAGTGTATTCTCTACCATCAACAGGTCCACCCCATATTGGTACAAAAAAAGTGTTGAAAGCTGGAATCATTAATGCCACTACAACTGCATCACTTTGCATTTGTTGAACGATTGCGACAATTTCACCATCATCGTTGAAAATCAGTTCACATACTCTTTCGCACCAATTGCTATTATGACTACTAGAACTCATGACAAAATAATTGAAAATTTATGACTGATGAAAGGAGATGAAGAAATGAAAAAATATATCGATGCTTCACCTGTGATTGATCTGATATATAACGTAGAAAATGGAGGAAAACGATGGGCGCGAAAATGGTTTGGCACCACATAAATGGAGGGAAATGATGGATGGGACAACTTTTGCCGTGCGAAATCGAAACCAAAAATTTAAAATTTTTGCGTTGGTGCTTGACTCGTTTTTAACAATTTTGATTCACAAAAAACACTGAGATGTCACAACAAAATTTAGAAATGCATTGATGATGCTCTTAGGTTGCAATAAAATTTTATTGAGTCGGGCTTCGGTTGGAGAGTAAAAACATGACCTTAATTCGACTACTAATACTATTGCACCTGAGCAAGTGAGCAACTAACTTTATACTATGGGAATAATTATCATCAGTAGCAACAAAGCTTAAAAGCACGATGTAATCAGTTGCTCTTTCATGATTTATAAACAAAATTCTCATGCACTGACCTAGAACTTAAATTTTTTTTATACCCCATTCTCTCTACAAAATTCTTGATGACAATTGTACTGCATTAACTACACCGTACACTTCATCTCACAACATTTTATGCAATATTTCCAACATATCCTTACTTTTCCTCCCATCCTAATCTTCACCGTGATATGATAAATTTGGTTCTAGAAAAAATCAACACTCAAAAAATTAAAATGAAGATCTTTTAACTTTAAGTGTTTTACCAAAACGAAAAAATTGTTATAATTAACTAGCCTTAGAGAGAACACTACACTAACTAAAGTAGATGAATAATGGAGAGAATGAGAGAGATATCTTACTGATAGAAATATGTATGAATGGGATGAGGTTACCTTTATATATAACTAGGTAATCTTATTTCTAAGATACAAGGATTACAAGAATGGAAACATATGAGGAGGTGCCCCATATGGGCTCAATGATGGTATTTCATAACAAAAACTTTAATGTGGAATAAAGATACTTGGGACGCTTTCTAAAAGACATTGGATCTTATAAGTCCAATGGGCCAGAAAAAAGGGTGATTTCCTGAACAAGACACGGATAATGCACATTGTGCTCAAACGGACACGTCTTTTAATTTTGACCCGTTTAACGGGTTTTTGACCCTTTTGCCCTTACTTGCAACACTCTCTCTCCTCCTGCTACACTCTCTCTCCTCCTGTCACACTCTCTCTCCTATTTGTACTTTTGATGTTGACATGAGAAGTTATAATAACCTGTTAGATTCTCTTAGCGATACAGACTAGTGGATTTTGACCTTCATAAAATGAAAATGTGGTAGTAATTTATACAAACACAATTAGCTAACTTTGAAATCTAGAAGTAGCAATTTACAGACCTACTGTAAGCAACTTTTCTATTATTTTTGTAATTGAAATAGGAGACAACTTTTATCTCGTTTTTTGTGCCAACCTCAAAAAGTTTGTATAAAGCTCCAAAACTACTATTTTTTTTCTTCTTCCTCTTGATTGTTTTCTTCTTTTCGTTTTTCTAAGGTTTTTCATGGTGGACAATGGTATAGTTCTTATTATTTATTGATATGTTTTGAATTTTGTTTTGTTGTCTTTAATATTGGTTTGCTTCTAGATAGTGTTGGGTTGTTTTTACATAATAATGTTTGTGTTTTTGAATGTTTTTTTTAAGGTTTCCATGCTTGTATTTACCATTTTCATGTTGACTTTGTTTTTATTGTTATGGTATTTATAGAAGTTTTATGTCATAAATGTAGAACAATAAAGTGGTGGTTATTGTTCTTTTCTAATCTTTAGTGAGCTTCATCTTTCTTCTATCTTTTTTTTTGAAAAAGTTGAATGAAGGGGTTTAGTGATTGGTTTGGGCTGGTTTTTTTTATATACAGAGATGGTGAACTTGGTTTTAACTAAATTCATTCTAAATTGTGTCATTTTTTTGTTTCATTGTGCCGATATCTTCATCATTCATCTACAAAAATTCATTGTTGTTATAGATATGATTATATGAAAACTCATTTCAATAATAATTGATAAAACTAACTCATCATTTAGTTTAGTTATGCTAAAAGTTGTACAAAAAATGATATGAGGTTTGTGGAATAGGTGTTCAAGAAGAACTTACTTGAAAGTGAACTTGTGTTTTTTTTTCAGTACATTTTGTGTAAAGTTTTTTCTTGAATGTGTTAATTGTATGCATATGATAGTTACTTTCATATAATAAGCTAACAACTTATATGATTTTTGGTACTGAACTGGTGGTGATTGTTTATCTTATTTTTTTGGCATATTAAGTTTCTTTAAGTTGTAATTTGTTGATCTGTGATAGAGTCCAAACTACTGGTGATTATGTTCGTTATTTTATTATTATCTTTTTTAAGTTTCTATAATTTTTAATTTGTTGGTTTTTTAGCGAATTACATACTGAGGAATCTGTTTGTTATGTATATATGATATTTGTTGAATGTCGAGCTCTTGCATGTAAAAAATATATATAGTAGTTACTTTCAAAACATATGTCAGGTAGTTTTATGGGTTTTCGGAACTGAATTGGTGGTAATTTTTTATTATCATTATTTATTCATTTTAATTTAAAAATTTTAAGTTTTAGTTTTATTTATTCTATAAGCGTACATACTGACGAATATGTTTGTCACTTATAGATGATATTTGTTGAATGTTGAACATGTGTTTTTCAATACATAAGCCAAGTATCTCTTGGATGTAATGTATATATATGGTAGCTACTTTCGAAATATGGGTCAGCCACTTTTAGAGTTTTGGGAACTGAACTGGTGGTGATTGTGTGTGTGTTTTAAGTAATGATTTGTTGAACTGTGACATATTGAGGTATTGTTTGTCACTTATATATGATATTTGTTGCATGGTGAGCTCATAGTCAAAAGGTTGTGGACAACATTGCCCAACAAATTAAATGTTGAACAAGAGGTGAAGAAAGCTGAAGATAGTAGTTAAAAGGAGGTAGACATTGCCCAAGAGAATGTTGAGCAAGCGGTGAAGAAAGCTGAAGATTGTAGTCAAAAGGGGGTAGACATTGCCCAAGAGAATGTTGAGCAAGAGGGGAACAATGATTAAGATGGTAGTCAAAAGGAGGTGTGCATTGCCCAAGAGAATGTTGAGCAAATGGGGAACAATGCTCAAACTGTAAGTGAGCATGATGAGAACACTGGTGAAGATGGTACTGAGAAGTAGGGGAACAACGATGAAGATGGTATTTAGGAAGAGGCCCACAATGCTACACTTTATGCCCACAAGAGAACTAGGTCATTGCTTGTTACTGATATACGATACAGTTTAGGATGTCAGTTACTTCTTTTGAACTTCAGTATGTATTATTAAACGTTACATTTTAGCTTAGCTTGAAGTAAACTTTTGTTTCACTTGTAATTGGATAATACTATTTTGTACATAAGTTATGAATGTTTATTTAAATCAACCTCATAGTTTATGGCTTAAGTTGCTGATGTATCAGACATCTCAGTATGCCAATTTGTAACTTTATATATATTATTGTCTATTTGAATTGTACAGTGATGCCAATGAAAATAGTGTTATTCTTGGGGAGTATTTTTGTATAGTATCAAAGTTAAATTTTTTGTGTTGTTGATATAAGATACATCTTAGGATGTTAGTTATAATAGTTAAGAATGGCACTTCCAGCCCACCTTTGTGATGCTAACTTTGATGGGAAAAAGTTGGCAAGAATTCTTTTGAGATGGAAAGCAATTGGCGGGAAAATGTTTCCTTAAAACATGATAGGAATAATATAGGAACAAAAATTGCAATTTAATTAGATTTAATAACAAAATGGTCGAGTCCACATGCACAGTTGCTGCCAGTGCCGATGGTTGAACCTTCCACTTCACAAAGCACGTACAGAAATCCCAAAGCATAAGTATATCCAAATATAACATAAGTAACCAAGAACATTTTGTTAGTGGGAATCGGATTTCCAAAAAAAAACAAAACGTGCTGACAGTTAAAGAGCGTGTATCTGACGGTTGCTTCAGATGAAATCTTCATTGCTAAAATTTGGTGCAACTCCAGCTGAAAAGTCAATCCAAACAGCATCATCAGTTGAAGCAGTGCAGGTTGCACAGTTGTGTCCAAGGCCACCACAACGACTACATCTTCTCCTTTGCACTGGAATACCTTCCCCTTTAGATCCTTTTCTCTTCTTTTGTGGCCGTCCAGACATTACCTCATCTACGGGAGGACGGACCATGATGCAGTCACTTAACTAATGTCACTGTTCTTTTCCTTTTAAAGGTGTCCAGTTCTCTTTATAGGTATCCATCATCGTTTCTGTATTACCAAATATTACAACCTCTAAGATCACCTATCTCGGTTTTCTTTCTCTCCTTTTTCTTCTCTCTTTCCTCTCTTTTTCTTGGTCTCTTTTCTCTCTCTCTCTCTCTCTCTCCTTTCTAACTTCTTTTATCTTTCTAACCCCCTCTCTTTTGTGGTTCATCGATCTCCCTTTCATCTAGTGTTTCTTTTGCTCTCCACGTATCGCGTCAGTTTCCTAGCATTTAGGATTCCGCTCTCGCACTCCATGTATCACGTCGGTTCCTTAGCAGTTAGGATTTCGCGGATCTGATCCCCTGCAGCATGTTTCCTCTGTACTATACCGCATCCGGTCAACTTGCCACCACTAACCTCTCAGGTCACGAATATGACCACCACAGATGCCCTCTCTCGGTCATATTGATGATCCGCGGACAGCGATGGGGCCAAGAACTAACGTTACTCATTCCATATATCCTTCATGGTATATCTCTCTTCTTTTACACTGTCATCTCATTCTCTTTTTTGAGGCACGTGTTCCACCTTTATTGCCACGTGGGAAACGGTGCATGCGCATCTGAACCTGGCTCTTCAAATTTCGAGACCCCACGTGTCCCATTTCCCCTAGTCGCTTTCATGGTAATTCCCTTTTTACCCCTTCCCCTTCAAATCTCACTCAAACTTCTCTCTTCCCTCAAAACCCAAAACCCTCAGTTCACTTTTCTCTTCACCTTCTATTCTCTTCAACCTCTTCAACTTCCTCTCCACTGTTCTTCATTCTTGTGGATCTCTCCAGCACCGTTCGTGTTCCCATACATTACTTCGTTGCCTTGGCTACTTCGCATCTCAAGTTTGTTCTCCACCCTCTTTCTTCCCCTCGTTATTTGCTATAGTCATTTTTGGGGTACTATTCCACCATATTTTCCCATTTCTTAACTTGCACTCTCCCTTTTTGTGTAAAATTTCCTATCTTAGTGCTGATTTTATCATGTCGGGATCGGAATCGGTGGATACTTGCACCACCAGATCCGATGGATCTGAATCCTCTACACCCAGATCTAGCAACCATACCGCTGACAGATCTGAATCCCCGGCTTTTGGCTCTGCCAGTCCAGCCGCTGCACCCTCTATTTCAGGGAGGAAATCTTCTCTTCCTCCCCTGTCGTCATATTATCGCAGACCTAACTTAGATGCAGTTAAAGTCGCTTATGGCATCCCCAATGACGTGGTTCTAGAGTACATGTCTGGTGTCACCCACTTTCCTCACTTGGTAACACCACGGCCCGGTTATCTAGTTGCTACTGTAGGACAGATAGCGGCTGGTTTGCACTGTCCCTTAACTCTTCTTGATGTCGAGGTATGCAATCATTTCAACATTCCGCCATGTCAAGGCATAGGTAACTTCTGGCGTGTTATGTATGCCGCCAATCGTTACAACGAAACCCACACCCCTAAAATCCAACTCCGAGATATAATTGCTCATTATTATATAAAGAAGAGCACCAAATTCGGAAGTGTGGGATATCAATTCTTTTGTACTCGTCCGCGGAAGAAGTCTTTTATCCTCCACATCACAACTTCTGACAAGGTGTGGCACTACTATCCGTTATATGTGTCTGGGAGTTTTATTTCCATGGACCTTCCTTCGGAAGTATCTCTGAGGCACCTCAATTTCCTTACAAGTGGTAAGTAAAATTTTTTGAGTCGCAATGCTTCTGTCTTACTTGTTTGTAACTTGTCTTTATTTTTGGTGATCCAGGTTGGAAACCTGATTTGCGATCACAACTTTATACTGGCATTTCTTCAGAGATCTTCCAATCCCTCTGCGAATTGGGGAGTGCACAGTGTGAAGTTCTCGGCATTGATCCCGACAAAGCCAATCCTCTTTTCCTTGACCCTTCTCTAAAAGACATCGGCAAATACCAAGGCCCGCTCTATCGCCTGCCGCCCCCCAAAGAAAGAAAGCCAAAACTTTCCCCCCTCCAAAAAAGGAAACGCAAAGCTCACAAGTCTTTCAAATATACCACCAAGATTTCTCATTCTCGAGCCATTGCCCAACGTGCCGCTGCCTCCCAGTCTCATACTACTATCGTTGACCCCGCTCCTCCTTCGTATTCCTCAGCGGCCGACTGGGAATACAATTTTGCCAACCCTTCCTCTCCTCCCCCTGCCGCTGATATGGATGTTAACAAACTAAAACTTTGGGACAACGACTTCGGATGGCGATCATTCATCGAAGTTCGCGGGCCAGAGCCCCCGACAAAAAAGGCCAAGATCAAGCCCCATCCCATCCCCCGAACACGTGTTGATCCATTGCGGCCTTTGGCTCCCGCACGCTACCCTGGAAAGGACCACATCCCTACGGGCCCCCTTTTTTCAGGTCCGATCAAAGTCTGGCATCCCCAATTCAAGGCCAGAGATCCCGAAGTTACAACCCGCGACCTAGCCTTGGACAATCCAGCAATCGCATCTTCCTTGTTCTTCAGCTCTCATCTCCCCCGGGACCAAGCCTATGGAGACTCTGGCTTGTTTGCCTCCCATCGAGCTTCCATCTACACTAGCTGGGAAAAGGTTTGTGTTTTATTACTCTTTCCCCTTCTTTCCTCTTTTACAACTTTTGCTAACAATTATTTCTCTGCAGCTGAGTCTGGATATTGGTTATGTGATGCGCGAACTAACCAATACTCTAGAGTCTCTGGACGCTGTGAAGCAGGAGATTCATGGTCCTGATGGCTGGAAAGCTAAGCATGCTAGGATGGAAAAGGATAGGGACAATCTTCGAATCATGGCTTTATTAAAGGCCCAGAAAGAACTCTAGAGAGCTGAGGACAAGCACCGCAATTATGTAGTGGGGGTCGCTTCCAAACTGGAAAACCTGGAGGAGATGGAGAGACTTTCCTCCCAGGCTGCCTTAGACAAGGCTATGAAGGAAGCCGCGGAGCATTTTTGAAGCCTGGCTGCGAAGAAGATTGCCCATGAACTGAAGCAGCAACTTGATGATCTTACTGCGGCTGGCCGTCTACTTCCATCTCTGCCTCCAGTCCCTGACATTCCAGCCTTAGCACCCTCGTCTGTGATTCCTGAGGCTACTACGTCTGATCTGCCTCTATCCACTCCTAGCGCTGACACCTCCCCTATCGAGGTGGACGATGACAATACCATAGCTATGGATGAGGCGGAAGTTCTCCCTCAGGAAAAAGTGAATGTTGGGCAGCAGTAAACATTGTAGCTTTCTTTCTTTGAAGTTTACCCTCTTGAATGTTTGTACATTTTGTGTTTGGATGAATATCTTTTAGCCTGGATTTCTAGGTGTGCCGAGCAGGTCTTAATTAAACTCGTTTTGTCCTTCAATTTGTATTCCAATTCCCCGAATGCCAGAACTTGAGATTTCACAATCCTTCCAATTCAATTTGTCTTTTAGCCATTTAACTTCTAGAAATTTAATGTTTGATTCTTACTGTGAAGCCTGATGGGGGCATCTCTATTTGCCCCCAAGTCGATTCGGACACGAAGGGCTCACCCCAACTGTCTTTGATCAGCTGTGAAGCCTGATGGGGGTATCTCTATTTGCCCCCAAGTTGATTCGAACATCGAGTCCGTGAAGGGCTCATACCCCCCCCCCCCCCTTTGATCAGCTGTGAAGCTTGATGGGGTTGCCCCTAGGTTGATTCGGACATAGAGTCCGCGAAGGGATCATCCCCTGTCTTTGATCAGTTGTGAAGCCTGGAAGGGGCATCTCTATTTGCCCCCAAGTCGATTCGGATATCGAGTCCGCGAAGTGCTCATCCCCCTCCCCGCTGTCTTAGATTAGCTGTGAAGCCTGATGGGGTTGCCCCCAAGTTGATTCAGACATAAAGTCTGCAAAGGGCTCATCCCCCCGCTGTCTTTGATCATCTATGAAACTTGATGGGGTTGCCCCCAAGTTGATTAGGACATAGAGTCCGAGAAGGGCTCATCCCCCCCGCTGTCTTTGATCAGTTGTGAAGCTTGGTGGGGGCATCTCTATTTGCCCCCAAGTTGATTCGGACATCGAGTCCGTGAAGGGCTCATTCCCCCCGCTGTATTTGATTAGCTGTGAAGCCTGATGGGGTTGCCCCCAAGTTATTCTCAATACTCATAATACAATTGGAAGAAGTGCATTCTTTATTCATTGATATAATATTGAACACAAAATATCATTCCTAAGCGTGAATGGCCATAACTAAAAGCAAGTCTCCTCTCTTTTACAATAAAAACTAAATAATGATTCATCCATGGAACTTTTTCAATAGTCTAATATTCCACGGTTTATCGATCCGTTCCCCAGCTAAGGTCTGCAACCGATAAGTTCCAGATGTACCATTTTCTATCACGGCATATGGTCTGTAACGCCCGTATTTAAAATACGTATTTATTTATTTTATTTATTAATTTATTTAAATTATTTATTTAAAAATCGGTTGGATTGGATTTGGATATGTGGGCCTGGTTTCTGGGCCCGAGTCTGTGTTGGGCTTGGGTTTCAGACCCAAGTATATAAACACATTGTTCTAGAGAATAGGGTTCTTGGAGAATAAAAAATAATAAAAATGGAGGCGGAGATGAAAGCTCGTTGGCTAGAGCGTCGGAGACTCGGACTAGGAGGGATTCGTTGAGCTGTTACGTCAGGTGAGTAGTTAGTTTTTCTACTTCCCGGTATACCGAAATCGTTTTATTTGTTCATTCTTTTTCGTCGTGTCATGTTATTATTAAACTAGTTAAATATTGGTATATTGTTTTTGGGTGATTATTGAAACTAGTTGGAACTATTGGAACTCGGAAGAAGTCGTCAATGGCGGCGTGAGTTAGAAATTGTTAGGTCTACTAATCGAAATTTGCAGTGGTCATAACCTAGGTGTTTGGGGTGAACCAACACTTAGGAGTAAGTATTGATGAGAGGGGCTGTGGGAGCTTGGAACAGTCGTCAATGGCGGCGCGAGACAGAGAAGTCGTCTCTGTATACGGGTTAAACTGTTCTTATGTTTTGTAGGTGGTTGGATTGGTTGTAAAGGGAGGCGCGAGCCCCCAAAACCTCCTCCCCTGTAAAAAACGCCATTACTGTGATACTGAGGGTTTGGTTGTTAATTTGTAATTTTCGTTGTTTGAACTTTTTGCGGTGTGGGAAGGTTGTTGGGTTGATGTTTGGGTGGTGTAGTGAGGTGTGGGGTCATTGAAGCTCGGGAGCATCAATGGCTTGCCCGATTTGGCCGAATTAATTGAGTGCTTGCTTGGTGAGGGAGATGAGATCGAGTTTTATGTATTAAAGATGTTAGGTTCTTCCTTAGGAGTCGAACCGACTTGATGAAGAAGAGAGTCGGTGGCCGGCGCGATTTGGTGGCTGGTGGAGGAGAGAATTGGGGAAGAAGATGACACTGTAGATGTGGTTGGGCCTTGGGCCGAATCCACTTGCTATTTGGGCCTAAACCTTGGTTGGTTGGGCTTAGCTTGTTTAGATGGTTGCTGGGCCAAAATTCTATTTTTAAGTTGTTGGGCCCGGTTTTGTTTTAAGTGGTTGGGCCATTTTTCTATATGTTTAGTTTGGGCCGGTTTCAGTTCAATTTTTGGGCTGAATCACTTAACTGTTTTGGGCCAGTTTCTAATATTGTTTGAGGCCAGTCCATATAATTTAAAATAGATCTACATTGGTCTTTCACCATTTAGACTTTTGGGTTTTAAGGTTTGGGCTTGGCCAGTTGGGTCCGAACCATTTCCTTAGTTCGTGAGCCCTTGAGCCATGCACCTTTGCCCTTAGCCATGAACCATGGCTATGACCCTGAACCTGTCGAACATGGAAATGACAGTTTGACTTTGACAATGACAGTTTGACTTTGACCATGACGTGTTGACTTTGACTTTGACAATGACAGTTTGACTTCAACCATGATGTGTTGACTTTGATCATGACGTGTTGACATTGACCGTTGACTGTGGAATGTTGACTTTTTCCAGTTTTTCGCATATTTGATTTTATGGACTATTGTAATAATAAAATATTGTCGAACATTGTATAACCTTGTTTGTCATTATCTAATTAAGTTTTGATGTGAGTAGTGCAATATAATATTGGCACGTAACTAGAGGGGAATTCTGATAATAAGAATTTGATATATATGTTTTTATGAGTATTAAATTATATACGGACTTAGATTTATGGACTTTAGTATTGGGATTTGATTGTGGACTGTTTAATTGTGCTACATTTTATGTTGTAAATTGTATGGACAAATCAAATGCTAAAATACTGTAGAAGATTGTATAACTTTGGTTGTCATTATCTAATTAAGATTTGACGTTGATATTGTGACATTATATAATATGTTGGGATATATATATATATATATATATATATATATATATATATATATATATATATATATATAATTTAATAGTTTTGGAGACATAAATGTATAAACGCTCCATTATTTTATATGTGAGATGCTACTATGAGGTAGTATAGTATGTGTGGATATTTTCCCATGGGATTGTGGCTTAGTGCAATAATATATTGGCACGTGAAAGAATGAAAGTAGTTACGAGATATAATTAAGATATTTCTAAATATTGTGGCTTAGTGCAATAAGGTATTTGACCTGCACGTGATATAGTGGAATGTTTATGAGTCATAAATGTATGACACCTGAATAAATTACGTAACAAAAATCCTAGAACCTCGCTACCATAACTCATGTGATTTGCCTTGTGTGGGCGTATGTGATATGATTGGCCCTTCTGGCGTTTCAGTGAATCTGAATGGCCTTCGGGCGTAAGTAATGTGATTGGCCCTTCTGGCATTTCAGTGAATCTGAATGGCCTTCGGGCGTAAGTAATGTGATTGGCCCTTCTGGCGTTTTAGTGAATCTGAATGGCCTTCGTAAAGTAATGTGATTGGCCCTTCGGCGTTTGATGAATCTGAATGCCCTTTCGGCGTAGCGAATAGTGGCTTGAGTATTCCGTTCACAAAATAGAAGCGAGGCGATATTTTATGCCGAATAGTGGCGATTTCTTGCATAATGGCTTCCGTGTGAGGGTTACGGTGTCGCGACATCCCGCCGGGGGTAGTTCGCATACGGAGTGGTTCATTATGTAAGGGGAGGCATGTGGATGTACATGTTCGCGTTGGGTAGCGATTGTGGTAGCCAGGGAAACTAGGTAAGACATAGATACGACGTGAATTTTAGGGACACACAAAGAAAGCCTTAATTAATATAATTATGGTAATATGTTGGTAAATGATATATCTTTAGATAGATGATTGTATATGCTTGGGTTTAGTTAGAACCTAAGGCGCCACGTGGAGGAGCTAAATGCCTTTTTATTATATGTATGGTATGTTGTATTAGTTGTTGGAAGTTAAGGCGCCTCAGTGGAGGAACTACCTGCCTTACCTATTGTAGTTAAGAATGTCGTATTAGTTGTTGGGAGTTAAGGCGCCTTGGTGGAGGAACTAAGCGCCTTATAGATTGTGTAAATATATGTATAAGTATATGTTGTATTTTAGAGCTACTCACACCAACATTTTTTATAATCTTGACCCGATTGCATGTTTGCTTATCGGGTGTGTTCGATAAATGAACACAGTTTGATAAGTCTTAACAGGTTTAGTGTTGAAGAAGATTGGTTCTTTGCTTGTGGTTTTGCGTTAGCATCGCATTTCAAGATAGGCCTTGTTTTCCTTTGAGGTGATATAGATTTTCAGTTGAGATAAGGTTATTTGCATTTTCATTTGTAAATTTTTGTAATGGAGATGACTTTTGTTTAAGTTGAAATTTTTATTGGTTTTTAATTATCCGCATTATTTAAACTGTTTATGGGTTTTTGGGAGTTGAGAGTGCGTCACACCTCGGAGATCGAAGAGTCAGGAACAAATAATGTTTTTTCCGAATTCTATCGAAATTCGGGGTGTGACATGGTCCCTCCCAGTTGGGCCCCAATTTACCTTCATTCTCTTTCTTGGTGACGGGTGTAACTCGGTGCAGCACGAAATCACCAACTTTGAAAGTACACGGTTTCACTCGTTTATCATACTATCTCTGTAGCCTCCGAAGGTACTCTTCCAACCGAATGCGCGCTACTTCTCTCCTTTCATCATTGAGATTCAAATCCATGGCTAATATCATCTCATTCACTCCCCTTTCCACAACTCTTGTTCGGGTCGTTAACGCGATCATCTCTACAGGTATGACCACCTCTACCCCATACGCCATTGCGAACGGAGATTCATTAGTAGAGGTTTGCGGTGTTGTGCGATATGCCCATAGCACGTGATTTAACTCATCCGCCCACGCTCTTTTCCGCGACTCCAATTTTTTCTTTAGATTATCCATTATAGTTTTGTTTGATGACTCTGCCTGCCCATTTCCTTCAGGATTGTAGGGGGCAAAGGACCCCTACTTCACCCTGAATGCCTGAAGGAACTCTCGCACCTTTCCCCCTGTAAACTGAGTGTCATTATCCGCGATGACAGTATGAAAGCTCAAACCTACATATGATATTCTCCTACAAGAAATTCTTTACGTTTTCTTCCTTAACCTATTGTAATGCCACACTCTCTACCCACTTGGTAAAATAATCGGTAGCGGGCAACATAAATCTCCTTTTTCCGCTCGCCATGGGCAGAGGTCCCACAATATCCAGTCCCCACATGGCGAATGGCCAAGGACTGAACACATTATGTAACGGCTCCGCTGGTGAATGTATTAGCGGAGAAAATTGCTAGCACTTTTCACATCTCTTTGCATACTCCGTGTCATCTCTCTTCATATGGGGCCAAAAATACCCCTGTGATATCATCCGGTGTGTTGTTGTTCGCCCGGCCAAATGGCTCCCGCAGTCCCTTTCGTGCATTTCAGCCAACAGCTCTTGACACTGCTACGGCCCTATACATTTTAACAGTGGCCCGCTGAAATTTCTCCTATACAAATCCCCCTCTACTAATATCTACCTTCGAACTACCTGTTCCATCTTACGCCTCTCTTGCTTGTTCTCTATCTCTACTCCCATCAGGAAAGTCAGTATGGGTTCCATCCAACCCATATCCCTCTCAGTGGTTAACCAAACCCCTTCCTCCTCTGAAATACTTGGCTTACTCAAAACCCTTACTTCAATAAACCGACCCTCTGTCCCAGGAAGCACTGCTGCCACATAAGCCAATGTGTCGGCGTGTCTGTTCTCAGCGCAGCCTAAGTGGGTAAACTTGATCTTGGTGAACCTGTTTGCCTTTCTTTGTAAGACCTCCAAATATTTCACCATTCGTGGGCAGCGGGCTACAAACCCTCCATTCGCCTGACAAATTACCAAGTTTGAATTGGAGTACACAGACAATTTGCTCACCCCTAAATCTTTAGCCAAATCCAAACCTGCTATCACCGCTTCGTATTCAGGCTTATTATTAGAAACGGCAAATCCCAGTTTCATCGATAACTCTAGACGTGTGTTCTCAGGAGTCACCAAGATGACTCCAATTCCATTCCCTGTATCTGTAAAGGAGCCATTGGTGAAAACTCTCCATCAGTTCCGCGCATCCCAAAGATCCAAAGGGTCGCGACTAACCTCCCCTTCCTATTCCATGACCATTTCCTCTCCCCAAGTTGGGTCCTCGACAGGGAATTCTGCCAGAAACTCTGCCATAGCTTGCGCCTTTTCTGTTGTTCTGATTTGGTACTGAATCTCATAAGAACTGAGCATTATCGCCCACTTTAGCATTCTGCCTGACTTCTCTGCCTTCAATGCTTGCTTGAAGGGCAAATTTGTTACTACCACCACTAAATGTGCCTCGAAGTAAGGCTTCAACTTTAATGCTGAAAATATCAAAGCCAAGGTGTATTTCTCAATCCTACTATACCGGGTCTCCACGTCCTGCAGGGTTTTACTTTGAAAGTAAACTGGTTTTTCGACTTTATCGACAACTCGCACAAGGACTGAGCTTACCGCGTATTCAGTGACTCCCAAGTACAAGTACAATTTCTCCCCCTGTTCAGGTCGTGACAACAAGGGTGCCTTTCCTAAGTACCTCTTCAATTCCTGAAAGGCACATTCGCACTCCACAGTCCACTGGAAATCTGGCATTTTCCTCAGCAAACGATATAATGGTCGGCATTTGTCCGACGATTTGGAAATGAATCTATTAAGTGCCGCGACCCTTCCAACCAACCATTGTACTTCTTTCACATTCTGAGGAGACAGTATTTCTACTAGTGATCGAATCTGCTCGGGATTTGCCTCTATGCCTCGGTGAGTGACTATATAACCCAGAAACTTTCCTGAAATTACCCCAAACGTGCACTTCTCGGGATTGAGTTTCAGCTTATACATTCGCAGTATGTCAAAAGTCTCCTGGAGACCTTTTAAGTGTTCCACTTCCGACATGCTTTTTTCCACCATGTCGTCGATATATATCTCTATCCCCTTCTGAATCTTGCTTTCAAACATCTTTTCTCCTAACCGCTGAAATATGGCCCCCACATTTTTTAAACCGAAGGCCATCCTCGTGTAGCAGTAGATACCACCTTCTACTACAAATGTTGTCTTCTCTTGATCTGGACCGAACATCACGACCTGATTGTAACCCATGGACGGGTCCATGAAAGAAAATACTTTGAAACCTGCCATTCTGTCTACTAATTCATCCGCCCGAGGCATAGGATAACAATCTTTAGGACACTCTTTGTTCACGTCTGTAAAATCAACACACATTCTAACTTTGCCGTTCTTTTTCGGAATCGTGACCACATTGGACAACCATTCTGTGAACTCTACATCCCTTATTATCCCAGCCCCCTTAAATCGTGTAACTTCTTCACGAATCCCCTCAACATACTTTGGTGTCACACTTCTCATTTTTCGCCTTACAGGTTTCGCATCTTCATTCATATGCAGGTGATGACAGGCAAACTCTGGGTCTAACCCCATGATATCCTCAATTACCCATGCAAATATATCTGTATTCTCTGCCAAAAACTGCACCAACTTCCCCTTCCATTCCTCCGCCAAGTTAGACCCCACCGATGTAAATTTCTCCTTGTCTGCAACTCCAAGGTTCACTATCTCAATTTCATCCAACATTTTCGACTCCATCGGAGTTTCATAGACTTCCTTCGCGGCCGCCTCCTGTAATTGCTATGTTGGTTCGTCTTCGCGAACTGAACCCTCCCCCTTAGTACCTCGAACCATATTTTTCTCGGTCACTTGATGGATGTTCTGCACAGCAACTTGATCCCCTCTTATTTCATAAATTCCCCCATTCGTGGGGAAGCGGATCACTTAATAATATGTCGACGGACTTCATTTCATGGATCCATCTTCTCCCTAGGATTGCATTATATTGGGAATTAGTGTCCACCACCATGAATCTTGTGAATACAGTCGTCAGACCAGCTGTTATGAGTAACACTAATTCCCCCATGGGCTCTGTCATGCTGCCGTTGAACCCAAACAAATTTGTTTGAGGGGCTTTCAGCTGATCTCTAGCGATGTTTATTTCCTCCATGGCCCCTTTGAACAACAAATCCACCGAACTTCCACAGTCTATCAACACCCTCTTTACCAGATAATTACCGATCGCTATAGTGATCACCAAGGCATCCTCATGCGGTGAGATTACCGGCTCTAGGTCTTTTGGGGTAAACATTATGGTTTCCTCGCCCATCGCGGTTTCACCGACTAACCGCGGTATGCTCATTACCTCATTAACTTGCTGTAAACTCGCTGTCTTTCTTATCATGTCTCTGTGTGCATTTCTCCCCATTGTTTCTCCACTAAAAATGACATTGATAGTTACCAAGATTCTAGCCGGAGCCGACACTCTCTCGGTTTGCCGAACCTCCGCGACAAATTCCCTAAGCATCCCCTTCTCAATCATTCTTTCCACCAGCCACTTCAAAGCATAACATTCATTAGTGGCATGGTTCCTAATCTGATGATACAGACAAAATGGTTTCCCTTCTATTTCCCCTGGTGTACTACGCGGACCCTCATAATATTGTTGCCTCTTAATTAGCGGTAAGATCTCCTCTAACGGCCTGTTAAGAGGAGTTTGCTCTATTTCGCGATATGGCTTCCTCTCTCTGATATCCCTCCTGCCTCGATCCCCAGTCCTCTCTGGTCCTCGGGTCTCCCCTCTATATGATCCCATTTCCCTTTCCTCTATCTTACCCTTACCCTTTCGGTCATCTCTGTCTACATCTTGCACTGCCTTCCCTAATTTCTTCTGTTCCTTCACATTCCTCTACATTATGTCCTCATATCGTATGTATTTTTCTACCTTTGGATACAGAGCATGCAAAGTAGTGATTTCGATTTTGGAAACCGACTCGTGGACTCTAGTTCCCGACCTCAAGCCGTGCTGGAAGGCAATGACCGCTGTGTGTTCATCCAGATTTTCCACCCTCAGTGTCTCTTCTTTAAATCTGCATAGAAACTCCCTTAATGATTCCGCTAACCTCTGCTTGATGTTGAATAGGGCAGCGATATCAACCACCCTCCTTTTCTGGTGTATGAAGTGATCTACAAAGGCGCGCTCTAGCTCTTCAAATCTATTGATGTTCCACGAAGCCAACTTGTAATACCAGTTTGAAGCTCCCCCCTTAAGACTAGCAGGGAACATCATACAGCGGAGTCCATTATACTTACTTTCCTGCCATAGCGGCATCTGTTGCAGAAAAATGATGCAAATTATTAGTCGGGTCTCCTTTCCCATCATACCACTCAAACTTGGTTGGGTGAACCTTTTAGGTACTTTCGAATTCCATATCGAATCTGCCAGTGGGTTTTTATTGAAACTCGCAACCACTTTTTGTGCGGCGCTTTGGTTCGCTTTTTCTGCTACGCGGTTCACTTCCCTATCTTTCTCAATCATCACCTGGACTACCTCCAGTGTGATGCCCGCTATTTGTTCTGCGTCCGGTATCGGGTATTCTTCATTCTCCCCCTCCACTTCACTACCTCGAGGATTCCCCAGTTCTGTTTCCCCATGTGTGACCTCCCTCTCTTTTCTCAACTTGTCATTCTCGTTCCTTAGCCTAACTATCTCATCTTGGAGAAGTCTGGTGGCATCTGCCGCCACATCTGATATCTCTTCTTCCCCTATCCCTTCCATCTCAGCACTTTCTGGTTCCTCTACCGCCTCTCGACCTGCTACTTTCTTAGGTCTTCCTACTCCTCTTTTCGCACGGTGGCCATTTTCTCTCTGTCCCCACAGACAGGGCCAAATGTATTACCAAATATTACAACCTCTAAGATCACCTGTCTCAGTTTTCTTTTCTCTCCTTTCTCTTCTCTCTTTCCTCTCTTTTTCTTGGTCTCTTTTCCTTCTCTCTCTCTCCTTTATAACTTCTTTTCTCTTTCTAACCCCCGCCCTCTCTCTTGTGGTTTGTCGATCTCCCTTTCATCCAGTGTTTCTTTGCTCTCCACGTATCGCGTCAGTTTCCTAGTAGTTAGGATTCCGCTCTCGCTCTCCACGTATCGCGTCGGTTCCTTAGCAGTTAGGATTTCACGGATCTGATCCCCTGCAGCATGTTTGTTCTATACTATACCGCATCCGGTCCACTTGCCACCACTAACCTCTCAGGTCACGAATATGACCACCACAGATGCCCTCTCTCAGTGTAAAAGAAGAGAGATATACTGCGAAGGATATATGGAATGAGTAACGTTAGTTCTCGGCCCCATCGCTGCCCTCGGATCATCAATAGGACTGAGAGAGTCATGGCAGTGGAATGCGAATGATATAATGTATATGACCATTCACAAAATAATGTCACCTAAGTTTGAGTACCATGGCAGGCAATAGTCATACACATTGAACTTTGCATTGTCGATGGCATTCATCGCATGGTTGCATGGAAGACCTACTTTTTGAAAGAAACCACAACTACAACATCTGTGAAGTAGGTCTACCGTATCGGTACACTCTAAGCTGGTAATCGAGTAGACATACTCACTAGCCCTTAATGCTATGAATGGTCGACTAACATATCGGGAGGAAATGATTACCTCCTCAGCTGATCTGGTTAGCTTTGTCTTTAGTTTTGATGCCATCACCTGATAGTCATAAAAGTGTCTCATTATGTTCATTCGAATTCCATATAGCAGAGAAGTAATTGGCATAGCTCGCTTAGACAAAATCATCTTATTCCAGCTCTCTATATGATTTGTGTAACAAATGTCATACCTTCTCATTTCAGCAAAGGCAAATGACCAGCTTTCCTTTGGAATCTTAATAAGTTTTCTGTATCCTTTATTGTCGCTACACCAAATGCGGCTCATGATTCTAACAAATTCACTTTTGTCATAAGTTTATGCCGCCTGCTTAACCCACCCTTTGGTCTCTTCTTTACTGATATTGTTAGAGATATGTTGTGCACAAAAGCAATGGAAAATATTTGGGAGGATTTTTGGCATGCCTTGAAGAATGCTTGCATGCCTATCAAATAAAACGACGAACTTATTTGTGGAACCAACGACAACATCCCTTAATTTCTCAAGAAACCAATCCCAATGTTCATTGTTCTCTTTTGGGACCACGACAACTGCAATTGGAAAGCAGTGGCTATCTCCATCAGTAGCAAGAGCAGTGAGGATGACGAACTTGTATCTACCCTTCATGAAAGTTCCATCGATCATTATCAAAGGTCGAAGGCACCTTTTGTACGCACGGATAGTCACGCCATAACTTACAAACAATTGTTCAAACTTGTGCTCACTTGTTGTTATTAGATCAGTGTGATAATCTGGATCAATTTTCTTAAGTTCTTTAAAATAAGTTGGCAACAACTGGTACGATTGACTGAAGCTTCCCCTTATCTGCATAAAAAAAATAACAAAAGTAGAAGGGATATTGTAGATGTAGTTACATATAGCTAACATTTGGCTAATGACTTGCTGATAGTTACAACGGAGTTGCCTTTTCCATTACAATTTCCCTAGCTCTCCAAGCAACTTTATAAGATACTTCAGTTAGGTGTGTGTGTTTCAACTCCAACTGCAGGTTCTTTGCAGTCAATTCCTCATTATCTCTAAGTTACGACTTAATAATTTCTGAAACCCACTTTGCGTCAGCTTGTGGATTTGTTGAAGCAACCTTATCTTGTGCACAAGTGTGTGCCTCTCTAAAAGTGACCACAACCCATATATCAGACCCAGACATTGGTTTTGCATATAAATGAAATGGATAGTCTGTTGCCTTACACTTCATCACCACCCTTTGGGCGTTAGTATTGACACGGCGTAAATTGAACATGTGTGCAATTGCATAAGATTTCATGTCTTTCACGAGATCATCTCGAGTAGCATAGTGCTGACCTACTTTAGGGGAAACAAACTTCAACCCCACATTACAAGGAATTGGAACCTCCCTTTGATTTGTATGATTTGTAGGGGTTTTTGAACTCTGGCCACATCCAGGATTATATCATTGATGTAGGTCTTCGCAATTCAGATCTTTAGCACCAAACAACACAACATCAACTATTCCCTCCATTTCAAAATCAATATCACTTTCCCCTTCACCATCGTTCACTACTATCATAGGTGTGTCCCCTCATAAATACTCTTGACTACGGTTTGGAGTCGACCAACAATCAGCATCATCTCAACGCAATACTTGAATTGGATCAACATCATTATCATCAACTACCACAATTTCTGCTGAACCACCTTCTTCAACTACTCCATCATTTACTATTTGAACTTCATCATCATTTTCAATTTGAAATTCATCCTCAAAATCCTCATTACTCCAGGGACTGGCAATTATGTATTCTTCAGGAATGTCAGCTGTATCTCTATACGGATTTTGGGAATCAAAGTCATCATCTGCAACTCCAGGCGGATCATCACCCGCATTCAATTCCTTTACAATAAGTCAACTATTAGTGCATTGACTATCAGCAACAATACTATATTACCCCTTGAAAGACAAAAGTCGCACACCTTCAATATTGGTTAATGGCAGTATGATTGCTTCTTTTCTCCCTGAAGAACCAAGTTCAATTGAGCTTCCCTTGTGGAATAAATCTAAAACAGTAATGATGAAACAGTCAGTAACTGGATAAGCAATATCAGTAACTTATTCTTTTACACTTGTACATAATGCTGGCCAACCCTCACCTCCCATGACCTTTTGGAACGTTGAAAAGCTGTGTGGGATCCTTTCATCGACCTCATGAATCTCTACATCTTCCAGTTGATGAGTCTCAGCTGACGGTTGTTCAAGCGGGCTGTCTAGTAAACAAAACATTTATAATTGTCAGCAATAAAAGCATGTACTAGAAGTAATTAAATAACTATAACGTAAATCTAGTTTCTCATTTACCTATTGGTTCGTCCACAAGGTCGAATGAACGTTTCTGTCGAGCTAGCACCTTTTCTTTCAAAAGAGATTGTTTTCTAGGAGAAGTAATTCGTCTAATTTATATATTAAACAACTTAGAACATACTTGATTCTTCATAGTAGGTTGTCCACCTCTTGATCGAGGAGAAGCAGTTCTTGGCACTTCTTGTTTATTCTTCATACTAGCTTGTACACCACTTGATCGAGGAGAAGCAGTTCTTGGCACTTCTTCTTTAAACAGCTCATTACGAACTTGTTTATTCTTCATACTAGTTTTTTTTTTCCACCACTTGATCCAGGAGAAGTCCTTCTTGCCACTTCTTGTTTAAACAACTTAGTACATACTTTTTTATTCATCACACTAGGTACACCACTTGATCTTCTACTTTCTCTTGCTCCCCGACCATTTGGTGTGATAACGGTTACTTCATTGAGAACCCAAACTCTCATTGCTTTGCTTGGAGTCTTCTTGCTTCTTAATCATGTTCACGTAATCGGTTTCTTCATCGATTCTACTAGGGGACTTGTTCATCAAATACCTCACAGAAAAAGTCGATCTCTTGCGCGAGGACACACCTTCCACAAGACACATGAATCTTTTGAAGGAACCATCCACATCAAACACTCTCAGTTTCACCTTGCCACCTATATATATACTTCATTACACCATGTTTGTCGACTTTCATCTCTCCATCATAACAAATAAGCATATCAAATGAGAAACTTGGAAAAATGCAAAGTCAGTACGTACTATAAAGATATATGCTTTTAATGAGATACCAATAAAGTTATCATATTTATTATTTATTCTTCTACATTTATGACTGCACTTATATAAATACCATATCAATAACAATAAAATCAACATGGAAACGGTAAACAGAAGCATGGAACTTTTTAACCAACCTTAAAACAACATACCTTATAAAATCAATACACTACCACGTAAAAACAACCCAACTCAACAGTAGTAACAGCTACAAACAAAACAAACCTCAAAACAAATCAATAAACAATAAGAACTATATCATTATCAAGGCTTGTGTTGTTCTCCTCCATGACAAACCTTAAAAAAATCAAAAAGGAAGAGAAGCTAGACAATCAAGAGAAAGAAGAAAAAAAAAACAGAAAGCTTTGGAGCTTTGTGTAAACTTTTTGAGGCTAGCACAAAAAATGAGGTATGAGTTATCTTTCATGTTTGTGCAGACACAATGAAATTCTTGCTGATAGTAGATATGTAAATTGCTACTCTTGTATTCAATCGATAGCTAATTATACAAGGGTAAATAACTACAACGTTTTGTTTTTGTGTTGGTCAAAATCCAACGGTCACTAATCGCTTGTACATAAGTCTAAGATGATCTAACGGGTCACAGAAATGCTCATGTCAACATCAAAAGTACAAATAGGAGAGAGAGTCTTGCAGTAGGAAAGAGAGTGTTGCAGGAGGAGAGATTGTTGCATGCAAGGGTAAAATGGTAAAAATATCGTTGAAAAAGTCAAAATTAAAAGGCGTGTCCGGTTGAAGCACAATGTGCATTATGAGGGTCATGTTCAGGAAATTACCCCAGAAAAAATTTCAGTCAATTTAAGCCTTTGCCTTAATTAAGAGTCTTCATAGTGGAAAACCCAACTTAGTTGTTCAATTTGGAAAACTTAATTATGTTTGTGATTCAGCTAGCACGGGAGAGTAACATACACTTTTTGCCATTCCTATGATAAGAAAGTGCACATCTGCCAAGAGAACTAAGAGAATTCGGATAAGCTTTTAAAGAGTTCCATATCTTGGAAAGTTATGTTGTCCAAGTAGAGTATAACAAGATACTCTTTATAGGAATCACCTATGTAAGTGTGAAGTTATTGAGGGCCAAAGTTTCAAAAGCACTCATGACACTAAGAGGTGTTCAAGGCCAAAACAAACACAAACTTGGAAACCGGCCAACTGTGTAGAGAAGTTATTGTGTGGGGAAAATTGTCTAGGTTTACACCAACGTACAGCTAACAATTCAAATACATCAAGTCTTCTTATCATCAAAGTAAATCCAGTTGTCTTTCACTAAGGCAAGTTCAATGTCACCCATGCTACTTGACCTAATGTAATAATTTCTCAAATTTACTCAAACATGTGTCTGCATATTTTCTGCATGTTGGAAAGCCAATTTTTACATTAATGTAGGGCATGTTGGAAAAATGATTTTTCCTTATAGCCAAGTTCAACTTACGATATTTAATGCAAAAACACCCTAAAACTTGAGCACCTCGACTCTCATCCAAGCTTAACTTATGATATTTAATGCAAAAACGCCCTAAAACTATAGCCAAGTTCAACTTACGATATTCACCCCATGTGGGGTGTGATGGGGTAAATAATACTCGCATCCAACAACTTGAGCACCTCGACTCTCTCTACCTCTCTCATGTTAGGATTAAACCGTCACTACATCTCACAATTTGGTTTTAGTTTTTACTCGAGATGAATTTGATGTATACAATCAGTTGGGTATATATCATTAATATTAGCAATAGTCCACCCTAAAACTTTCTTATGCTCTCTAAGAACTCTTAAACACTTTACCCTCCTATTCACTATCTAGATTAGAAGCAATAATAATAAGCAAAGTCTCAGAAGGTCCCAAAATCATTGTTCATTTTGGTCTTTGAATATTAATGTACTGTTTATTGTTTTTGTGATGCAGGTAGAGGCTACTAAGTAATTTGCCATTTCTTCTTAATTTTCTTATGGTTTCTCAGTGAGAAAAAATGAATGTACATGTGAAAAGGTATCTCGTGAGAAACCCCCCATCCCACCCAAAATACACCTGCAAATAAAATTTGGTAACTGAAAAAAAAAAAATGAAATATTATACATTTCCTCGTCTCTTCGCGCTCTCTCCCACTATTCTCTCTACAGATAATAGAAAATAATTATTACACCACACCGCCCTCACACCCACTGACCCACCGCCATGCGATTTAGTAACCGAAAAAAATAATGAAACAATATATATTTCCTCATTTCTTCATGCTCTCTCCCACTATTTTGTCTCTACATATAATAGAAAAGAATTATTACACTGCCCTCACACCCACTGCTATACCATTTATCTAGTAATCATGACCTTTAATAGGATTTCTTCTACTTGGTAGCACAGACTTTTTTAGCATATTGTAAATTGGCCATGTAAGGAAATAATTGCACCTATTCAAATTTGTAATGTAACACTACTGATGTGAAAGTATCAAGAAGCGCCATGATCAAAAGTATTTAAACACCCGATGGTTATAAATAACCCGAGCATAATATATATATCTATATCTTAATATTAAAGCTCCTACAAAGAGTATTTTTCGAGCTCTATTAAAATTCCACGTCATCAACTTAATAGTTAACTTAAAATGGGAAACTCTTTTCCATTTAGAATCCAACTTCAAACGGGAATCGCTTTTCTTTTTAAAACCAAAACTCAAATAGTAGCATAAAAACTCTTTATTTCCAAATTAAAATGTGATTCCTCCCCCAATTAAAAAACACGAGTTTTTAAAACTTAATTAAAACAATTTGTTAAGAAATTAAAACGGGTTTTTAAGACTTGATTAAAATAATTTGTTAGGAAATTAAAATAGGTTAGCGACGAAAACAGGAATCACGATTTGTTATGATTGTTGAGCAAATTTTTAAAAGAGCCGGTGCGTATGCCACGGGTCTACTTTCTAGTGTGTGTGTGTATATATATATATATATAAGTTCCCGATTAACTGAACATAATAGATAGAAACTAAAATAGAAAATATTAATTCTAGACGGAAGCATCCCACACATGACTTGTGGTTTTTCAACTAATTAGTAGAACACGTCCCAAATTCACATCATGCACGGTCAGATTTCCCTGCAACAAATTCCACTGAATCAGAATTAAAGTGATCAGAAGTATACTTCAAAATCATCATAGACAGAAATTTTTAAGCACTTTGAAGCATAGTATACTAGTGATTATCAGAGTTGGGAAATAATTGAATTACTACACGGATAGTATTACTAGTGCTTAAAGGGAGGGGGGGGAAACAAAGCCACAAGAACTCTCCACTTCTTCTAAAAAAGATTCTGTTATGGAGAGGAGCAAGAAAGGAGACTGCTTCAGAATTTTAAAAAGGATTTACTAGAGTCGAGTAGTTTTGATTTAATCCGTCGGTGGACCTTTAATTGAATCAAATGGCCTTGATCTCTTAGATTTATTGGAGACTTTTAACTGTGCTTCTATTATAAAGAAGAAAGCAGTAGACCACCTAACCAACTCGCAATAAATAATTTCATCACAACGCTATGAACGTTACCCTAGTAGAAGTTCAAAATAGTGGGGCTTGGGCTGACCTGTTGTAATGAGCACTAACCAGATAGGTGGGGGTAGACTAGCTTCAAAAATTGACAGAGCATTATCAACATTAGCAGCACAAAGAATGGAATATAAAATTTACTTAATCAAAAGTAAAAAATTCCAGTAAATGTTCCTTCCAGATTCAATGGCAAAAGGAACTTGGAGCTCCTGCATAGGTTATGTTAATGAAACAAATACAAAGGCTACTAAAGCAAGACCTTAAGTTTTGAAGAAGGGGATGTCTATGGCAATATCGAGAAGGCACTCTTGAAGATCTCATTAAAGGTAAGAATAATGTTGATGAAGATCCGGATAACGATGCACTGGTAACAACTGTTCTTCAGAAAGAACTAGACCTGAATAAGGCTAACTACTTCTATGCAAACGAAGAAGTACTGAGGATATTTGGGAAGACAGACGTGAGAGAACCACCAACTACTTCCATGAACAAAATGAAGCAAGGATTATTTCTACTTATAGAAGCGCACACCAAGGGTGGGGAGTGTTGGGGGTTTATACCAATACCAATCGATTCCCCACTACACAAATAACTTGTATTTGAACTCAATTCAACTCCAGACAAGTTCTAAATATCAACTACAATCTATACTAACATGCCCAACTCGCTAAAAAACTATTAACAACAGATAATAATGTAAAGTAGAATTAAACACATACCACAACACAAAAATATACCGTGGTTAGGCCAATGGTGCCTACTTCCACAAGAGCTAGTTCTTTATAAAGTGGAAAGGAAGATTACAATCTCTCATTTCAGTCTCTCACCTTACTAGATCACTCTTATCTCTTTACAGGGTTGTCTCTCTGTAGAGGTTATCTCTCAAACTTGATAGCTTTCAAGATTGGGTTTTCTCTGACTTTTATGCTGCCTCTAGTGTGTTTTATGGGTGTTAGGTTTTACCAAAAACTCTAACTCTTATTGCAAACTCGCGGTCCCAATTTTCTTCTGAAAATAGAATTGGGCGGAATCGGCGCGCTCGACAAGACAAAGTCGGCGGGCAGCCGCTACCGAAGGTACCGGAAGTCTTCCACTGCATGGGCGCTGAAGTCGCCTTTTTGTCAAGGCCAATCCGAGCGAATTGTCGCCACAAATATTTCCACCTGTAATGAACTCCTTCTCTCTTTCCTCATGTGAGGGATAAAGCCAACAATCTCCCCTTCCCGAACAGTGAGGGGGGCTTCCTCCATGCAATTTCCAAATCAACAGGAGGAGTGTACTGCCATTCTGGCAATAGCACAACAAACATCAAACTTACCTTTCGGTAAGACTTTGGTCATCATATCCGACCCGTTCTTGTCGGTATGGATCTTCTCGATACACAAATGCTTGTCTTCGAGTACTTCTCTAATCCAGTGATAACACACTTGTATGTGCTTGGATCTAAAATGAAAACTCGGATTCTTGCTCAAATGGATGGCGCTCTGACTGTCACATAGAACTACAAACTGTTTCTGCTTTAGCCCTAGTTCGTCGAAGAACCTCTTCATCCATAGGAACTCTTTGCAACACTCAGTGGCTGCAATATACTAGGCTTCTGTAGTGGAGAGGGCAACACACTTTTGCAACTTTGATTGCCAAGAAACTGCTCCCCCTGCAAAAGTAACCAGATAATCGGAGGTGGACTTCATCGAGTCAACATCACCTGCCATGTATGCATCAGTGTAGCCTTCAAGTAATGGCTTACTTCCACCAAAGCACAAAATGATTTGGAAGTGCCACTGAGATATCTCAATATCCACTTAACACCTTCCCAATGCTCCTTCCCCGGATTTGACAGAAAACGGCTTACAATGCCCACAGCGAAAGCTATATCCAGTCTTGTACACACCATTGCGTACATCAAACTGCCCACTGCAGATGCATAAAGAATCTTTTCCATCTGACTCTGCTCATGCTCACCCTTTGGACACATCTCTTTGGTCATGCAGAACTGGCCACCAAGCGGACAACTAACTGGCTTCGCTTGATCTATGTTGAATCTCTTCAACACCTTCTCAATGTAGCTTTCTTAAGAAAGCCACAACTTTCCACTCTTTCTGTCATGAGTGATCCGCATCCCAAGTATCTGCTCTGCTTGACCCAAATCTTTCATCTCAATGGACTTACTCAAGTCTTTCTTCAGCTTGGATATCTTGTTGATGTTTGGGCCAACTATCAACATATCATCCACATACAACAATAGCACTATAAAATCCCCATCTGGAAATCTCTGAACAAACACACAATGATCGAAAGCAGACTTCTTGTATCCTTGCTTCGCCATAAAAGAATCAAACTTTATGTACCGCTGTCTCGGTGCTTGCTTCAACCCATACAATCTCTTTATCAGCTTGCATACTAGGTGCTCCTTGTCTTTGACCTCAAACCCCTCTGGCTGGTCCATGTAGACATTTTCTTCAAGGTCTCCATGAAGAAAAGTTGTCTTAACATCTAGCTACTCAACCTCTAGGTTCATACTTGCGGTCATACCCAATACCACCCGGATAGAAGTCATCTTCACTACAGGAGAGAAAATCTCATCAAAATCACTCCCTTTTCTTTGACCGAATCCCTTCACAACAAGGCGAGCTTTGTGCCTTGGGTGAGGATTGTTCTCCTTATGCTTGACTTTGTATATCCACTTATTCTTGAGAATTTTTTCGTCCTTGCGATTTCTCAACTAACTCATAAGTGTGATTCTTATGCAAAGAATCCATCTCGTCATGCATAGCCTTCAACCACTTTTCTTTGTCTGTACATTCAAGTGCCTCTTAATAGTACATAGGTTCTCCACCATTCAATAGTAGCACGTACGTATGTGGTGGATGCCTAGTTGAAGCTAGTTTTTCTTTGTTTGACCTCCTTGCCCCATCTGCTGGTGTCTTAGGAGGATGCACTTCTACTTGCTCTGGTGGTGGTTCATGCATCTCATTTACATCTTCCATACCATTAGGTTATATCCTATCATAAGCAATAGGATTCTCATCATGAGCTTCAAACTCATGGAAGACCAAATCGCGGTCCCAATTTTCTTCTGAAAATAGACTTGGGCGCCGGTTGCGCTGAAGGTACTGGAAGTCTTCCACGGCATGGGCGCGGGTCGGGCTCAAACTCCTTCTCTCTCTCCTCATGTGAGGGATAAAGCCAGCAGGGAGTGCTCTTAATTATCAAGATGCCATTCCAGACCACATTTTTCAGTTTTATTGGAAGCGAATCCAATTTCAACAGGTCTAAACTTGTATCCCAAATCTACTTTTCTACTGATGAAAAAAAATTCAAACAACGATATTTGAATTAAACCATGAAAGCTCACCAGGGCTGATAGATTTATAGGGTATTCTTTCCGCATTGTTGGAATATTGTAAGTACTGGTGTATGTTTTTTCATCAGTCTTACTTTATCAAATCCTAATGAGCCTACTATCTTTAACTTTAACTTTGAATCACTTTCCCCCAAGAAAAGAAATACTCTCATAATTCTCGTAATAAAACAATGAGCCCGGCTATCCCTGGGATATCATAGCTGGGATATCCTCATAGGGATGAGCTACTGGTGCCGTTAAATTTACTCGTATCTCGAGACTTCATTAACTGACCAAAACAAATGGCAAAGTGACGAAAATGTACATACTTGTGTGCTCGTCTTCTTCCTAAGTTAACCTCTCTCTCTAATTCTCTTTAACATCAATCAAAATTTCTAGCATAAGATTACTCATCCATACCACATATACTTCGAATATTACCAAGTTAGACTGTAGAATTGAAATATATGTTTCATTATGCAAACAGTCAATATGCAATGTCAACTCCAAATCAGCAACCCACCAATCTACTTTCTCTTCTTCCAATTGAGAGCAAGTGACCAACCACTCAACTAACCAAACCAATCATATGTTACCTGTAGCTTCATTGCACTTCCTAATTTTGATTTATCTCTCTCTAATTTTGATTGATGTTCACATGGTAATTCACGTTGATACTTACTTCTCTAGCCTAAAGTTCTTGATACTTATAAAAAGCTTCCTTGGGATTCCATAATCTATGTGAATCATAGTTTTGTTTTAATAAGAATTGGAAAAAGAAAAAGAAACAAAAAACAAAAAACCAAAACAAAAAGGGATTCCATTAGCGAGGTATGAGAAGAGCAAAAGATGAATTAGAGGACGACTAATTTTTTTTTTTTTTTTTTTTTGCTTCATCAGTTTTTTTCTATATTTTCTACCTTTTTTTATCTGCCAGTGTTTTTTTTTTTTACTTTTTTTAGTTGTATGATAATTGTTGAGATTTGTGGATCTACTGGTCATAGTAGCTCGTCCCTATGAGAATATCCCTGGGATAGTTGGGCTCTAAAACAATTATTAAAAACCAATCTTATAAGTTATCTGTTGTGACCTATCTTTCTCTCCTCCTCTACTGTTCTATTTATAATCCCTCACCTCTCTCTTAAGCCCTCCATCTCTCGGTCCATCGATTTCCGTGTGGAGGGTTCCCGTACAATCCTAGGGTTTTCCCCTTGCTCGTGTTGGGCACGTGTCCCGATGGTACAACTCCAGGTCAGCTACCCCTTCAGTTCGCGGCTTTCCACTGCCAGTCCTCGGTTCTCGGCCATCACGCTTGACTCTTATGTTTGCGACCTTTCTAGAATGCCTCCCATACCACCGTATGTCCTCTTTCTGGATCCATCATCCGCCGGACCCCCGACCATCATAAATTGGGTCGCTATAATGCCCCCTCTCGAGTTCGCGAACCTCCTGAATGTTCGTGGATTCGAGAACTCATCTTTGCCTGCCTTTTCTCTTGGCTTCTGTTTCACGCTTCATTATTATCCGTACACGTGTCCCACGCGTGCTTGGTTCGGACCGCCTCCTTTCCCGTTCCTCCACGTGTTGCTCCTCCTCTGGTTCAACTGATGGCTCCTTGGTTTCTTCTCCCCTTCTTTTACCCTTTTACCCCCTTTGCACTTCAAATTCCACTCACTCCCTCTCTCTTCTTCATTTACTTCTCACTCTCCTCCTTCTTTCTCACTAGACGCCATTTTTGACTCCCTATTCTCTTTCTCCACTACCCCCTCTCCTCCTTGCATTCAGCCCTTCCCCCTTTTTAAATTTCTTCTCCCCCTTCATTTCTCCGTTCATTGCTTGCTCAGACGCTCGTTCTTGCCATTTGATTGGTGCATCAGGTTGGTAGTCTTTCCTCTTCTCTTTTGTATTTCCTTTCGTGAACTGTTCATCTTCCTTAACTCTCTCCCGATGTCGGATTCCCAATCAGAGGATCCGACTTCCTTGCGGTCATGTGCGGAGGCATCCACTCCTCCGTCAGATCCCACCACGGCCCCCTCCACCACTGGGCGGCCTTTTAAACTTCCACCGCCTCCCCCACACTCCCATCGACCTAATCTAGAAGCGATTAGGGTTGGCTATGGCATACCAGACGATATCCTTCTTGAGCATGTGCCTGATGTGACTCACTTTCCCCATTTAGTTCCCCCCAGACTTGGATGTCTCGTGGCCACGGTTGGTCAAATTATCTCTGGCTTGTGGCTGCCGCTGTCTCTACTAGATGTTGAAGTATGCAACCACTTCAACATTCCCCCTTGCCAGGGTATAGGAAATTTTTGGCGTATCATGTATGCCGCGAACCATTACAACCACCACCATGAGCCCTAAATAGTCCTCCGCGACATAATTTCTCATTACTATATACGCAAAAGCACCAAAGACGTGAGCGTGGGGTACCACTCCTTCTATGTCAATCACCGGTAAACAGTCCTTCATCCTCAAAATCACCACCTCGGACAAAACTTGGCACCACTACCCCCTGTATGTCTCCAGTAATTTCCTATCCGCGGATATACCTTTTGAAGTGACTCTCAATCATCTCACTTTTCTGCCTCGCGGTGAGTTCGCTTAACTACATCTCTTTCTTATGTCGATTGTGCTGCGGACTCACTCATTATCTTTATTTCTCTATTACACAGGTTGGAAGACCGACTCGAAATCTCGCTTTTATGTCGGCGTTACATCCGCAGTCTTTGAACAGATTCGCAACTTGGGCTCTTCTCAAGTTGAAGTTCTCGGCATAGATCCCTCCCACGGAACCCCTTTGTTGACAAACCCCGCTCTGCATACCTTGGGTAAATACTCTACCTCGTTCCACCGTCCACCGCCCCCCAAAAAACAAAAGCCTCGGCCTTCACCTCCTCCCCCATCTGCGTCCCATCCTCCTAAGAGTAAGCCTCACAGTCGCGGCTTTACTTGGAAAACAACCAAGTCGCAGGCCCAGGCTCGTGCTCTAGCAGAGATAGTCAGAAAATCAACTGCTGCCCTTCCTTCTCAGTCTTGCCGATATACCCCCTCTTCCTTCCGCTCCCTTGCTGACTGGGAAGATCAATATATTCCTCCAAATTTCCCTCCTACAGACTCCTTGCCTTCCCCCATGGATGTCACCAAGATTAGGTTATATGACAGTGACTCTGACGATGAAGTGACAGAGGTCCTCACTTCTCATACTGTCCCGGCCTCAGCTGGCCCCCACATGTCCACGGATCCATCATCCGAAGAGCCCCCACTAAAGCGCAGCAGATCCTCTCCTTCCGCAAGACCTTCCTCGGTGCCTCACCCCACTTCCCAGATGCAGCGCCCCGACAAGGAAATCGCTCGGTCTCTCCCAGGGTCCGCGGCTCCTGAATTTTTTTGCCCCACATTCAAGGTGCGCGGCCGTTCTGTCAATGTTGAGGACTCTGCTCTGGAGAATCCTAATGTGGCCTTTGCTATGTTCTATGGTTCCCATCTCCCCCGTGACCTGGCTTATGCAGATACTGGGACCTTTGAACAGCATCACACCTCCCTCTATGCCGGCTGAGAGAAGGTACATCCCTTTTTCCCCACCTTCCACTCTCTACTTTATCCATTGTTCTGATTGCTCCTTCGTTGCTAGGTGAGCTTGGACATGTCCTACATGATCCGCGACCTTTTCTCATCCTTGAATACCGTGGAATCTTTAGAGAAGGAGGTTGGTGGTCCCAATGGACTGAGGGCCACCTGTGCCCGCCTCTAAGCCGATCTGACAGCCGCGAACATGGCCAAACTTCGAGCTGAGGATGAGTTAAGGATTGCAGAAACTTCTCATCAGGACTTCATGGACAGAGTGAATGACCGCTTGAGCAAGCAGCGGGAATCCCTTGTCCTCCAACATACTGAGAATACCACCGCCCTCCTTCTGCAACACACTCAAGACATGGAGCAGCTGCGGATAAGCTTCAAAGCTCAAGCTGATAAGCGTATGGCCAAGAAGCTCTCTGACGAACATGCCCGCTTGATCAAAGGCCGACTCCTCCAAGAAAAACCTCACTCTCCCATGTCAAAAGACCCTATTGTCACGGTTCCAGTTGTCGCGGACCCGACTGTTTGACTCAATTGATGTTGCTACTCTCAATCCGCTGCCAGAAGACCCTGTACGTGAGGCCACCTCTCTGGACCAAGCCTCGAGTACTCTTGAACATTCAACCCTTGCTGAAGACCTACTACCGAACTTAGACTAGCCCCCATGTTGGCTATCTGGTCATTTTGCTAGTTGTTTTGTAACTAACTCATCCTACTATGTGTGTCGTTGTTATTTTTCCCTTGCGTACTTATTTTGTTTAGAACTATTTTATTTCCCCACATTATATGTGTGGTCTCTTTGTTTTAATTATTGTTTTGCCTGAAGTGTTGCTATTCATCCCTTTCCATCTCTACTCTCTCTCCACTCGTCGGTGTCCTCACTGGGGCCTTCTCTCTTCTTGCCCCCATGTGTGACCCAGGCCTCTCATCCGTGAATGACTCATTCCACTTCGCAGGCACTCATAGACTATGAGGTCCGTTGGGGCAGCACAACCTACCGTAGACACGATTTGAACAGTTTGTCCGCAAAGGGCTCATCCCCCTCGCGACCTCTCTTTTGGAGTGGCTTCGCCAACCGCTGGGCCTTTCTCTTTGCCCCCAGGTGCAGCTTATGCCTTTCTTCCGTGGATGGTTCTCCCTGATCCACGGCTCTAATTTGATGTGGACCTCTCATCCTTGAATATCTCTTTCTCCCAAACCGTGTTTAGTATGATTGCTGAATTTACGCATAAGGGCGAAATTTACTTCCCAAAAGTGTCATTGTATTATATATTTACAAACAGCTCCAGTGTACCGTTATGGATTTTCATTACATTCAAACGTAGAATTTTTTTAACATTCTCACATTCCACGGCTTTTCTAGTACTTTTCCCTCTGCTGTCTGCAGCTTGTAAGTGTTAGCTCGTCCTACGTCGACCACTGTATAGGGCCCATCCCAGTTCGGGCCCAGCTTTCTGTCGTTCTCTTTCTTGGTACTGTGTGTCACTCGTCGCAGCACGGAATCCCCTATTCTGAACTATCGCGGCTTGACTTTCTTGTTATACCATCTCTGAAGGCATCAGTGATACTCCTCTAGTCTGATTCGCGCCGCGTCTCTTCTCCTAAAGTCATATCTGCTGCCAGTATGCTCTCATTCAGTCCCGTTTCCACCGCTCTTGTCCGCGTTGTGGCCGCCACCATTTTCGAGGGGATCACGGCCTCGAATCCGTAAGCTAAAGAGAAGGGAGTTTCCCCGGTTGACGTTCGAGGCGTTGTCCTGTAGGCTCAGAGAACATGACTCAGCTCATCTGCCCACGCGCCTTTCTTATCCTCTAGCTTTCTTTTGAGATTGTTCATAATGGTCTTGTTAGAAGATTTTGCTTGCCCGTTGCCTTCTGGATTGTATAGAGCTGAGAACCCTTGCTTCACCTTGTACGCTTGTAAGAATGCCTGCACTTTGGATCCTGTGAACTGGGTTCCATTGTCCGCAATGATAATATACGGCAACCCAAATCTACATATGATATTCTCCCATAAGAATTTGATCACTTGTGATTCCTTGACCTGTTGCAAGGATACTGCCTGGATCCATTTGGTGAAATAGTCTATGGCCGCTAACGTGAATCTCCTTTTGCCGCTAGGCATGGGCAGCGGACCCACTATATCCATTGCCCACATCGCGAAGGGCCACGGACTAGACACACTATGTAATGGTTCTACTGGCACAAAGATCATCTGAGCAAACCTCTAACATTTATCACACCACTTAGCATAGTTCACGGCATCCCTCTTCATGTGTGGCCAAAAGTAAGCATGCGTTATCAATCTGTGCGCCGTTGTTCTGCCCACCGAATGACTTCCACAATCTCCCCCATGTAACTCCGCCAGCACCTTTATGGCCAGCCTCGGCCCGAGACACTTCAACAAAGGCCCGTTAAAATTCTTTCGATATAACTCTTCCTCTATTAGTACGTACCTACGAGAAGTCTGCTCCAATCTTTTTTTCTCCTTTTTATCTGTTACCACGTCCCCAGACAAAAAATTCTTGATAGGTTTAATCCAACCCCCCTCTTCCTCCTCGGCCTGACATATCTCCGCCCCTTCCTCTTCCACTTCCTTTGTACTAGGTTTCTCCAATCGCTTTATTTTTATCACTCTCTCTTTGGACTCAGGAATTGCAGCGGCCACGTATGCTAAGGCATTAGCATGTCTGTTCTCTCCGCGACCCAGATGTATGAACTTGATCTTTGCAAACCTGGCGGCCCTCTTTTGCAGTACTTTCAAATATTTTACCATCCGTGGGCATCCCGCGGCAAACCCCCCATTTGCCTGGCACATTACCAAATTTGAGTACGAATACACCGTCAGCTCTTTTAACCCCACATCCTCTGCCATTCTCATACCCGCTATTACCACCTCATACTCTGCCTCATTGTTAGATGCCGCGGACCCTAACTTCATGATTAACTCCATTATGTTGTTCTCCGGCATAACCAATACCACTCCTATCCCACTGCAAGTGTCTGTGGCTGACCCGTCGGCAAATACCCTCCACCCATTTCTCTGGTCCTAGGGGTCTAACCAGTCCTGCTCAATGATTTTCTCTGGCTCCATGATCATCTCTTCTCCCCAAGTGGGATCCTCCGCTGGGAACTCTGCTAAGAATTCTGCCACCACCTGCGCCTTCTCCGCTGTCCTGATCTGATATTGTATCTCGTAAGAACTCAACATTATTGCCCATTTCAACATCCTCCCAGATTTTTCTGCTTTCAACGCTTGCTTTAAGGGCATATTTGTCAATACCACTACTGAGTGTGCTTCAAAGTATGGTTTCAACTTCAAGGCAAAGAAAACCAATGCCAAGGCATACTTTTTGACTTTGCTGTATCATGTCTCGGCATCCAGCAATGTTTTACTTTGGAAGTACACCGGCTTTTCTAACTTACCCACAATTCTGACTAGCACTGAGCTAATTGCATACTCCATGACCCCTAAATACAAGTATAGTTTTTCTCCCTGTTCTGGCCACGACAACAGAGGGGCCTTACCTAGATAATTCTTCAACTCCTGGAATGCCTCCTCGCATTCCGCAGTCTATACGAAATCCAGAGTGCTTCTCAGCAACCGATACAATGGCCTACACTTGTTTGACGACTTTGAGATGAACCTATTCAAAGCCGCGACCCTTCCCGCCAATCTCTACACCTCTTTGATGTCATGAGGCGACAACATCTTTACCAGGGCTCTTATCTGTTCAAGATTGGCCTCTATTCCTCGGTAAGTAACTATGTACCCCAGAAACTTCCCCGTAGTAACGTCGAATGTACACTTCTCTGGGTTAAGCATTAAATTGTACGACCGCAGTATATTGAACGTTTCTTTCAAACCCTCTAAATGTTCTTCCTCTGACATACTCTTCTCCACCATGTTGTCTATGTAAATCTCAATCCCCTTTCGGATCTTGTTTTCAAACATTTTCTCCCCTTGCCGCTGAAATGTAGCCCCGACGTTCTTCAACCCAAACGACATTCTCGTATAGCAATACGTACCGTCTTCTACCAAGAAGGCTGTCTTCTCCTGATCTGGCCCATACATGGCGACCTGGTTATATCCCATAGATGCGTCCATGAAAGAAAATATTTTAAACCCTGCGGTTCTATCCACCAGCTCGTCTACTCTTGACATGGGGTAGCTATCTTTAGGACATTCTGAATTCACGTCAGTGAAGTCGACACACATATGTACCTTGCCATTCTTCTTAGGCACCGCGACCACATTTGATAACTAGTCGGTGAACGACACCTCTCGTATTATACCTGCCCCCCTTTAACCTCGCGACCTCCTCGCGAATTCCTTCGGCGTACTTCGACCTAATGCCTCGCATCTTCTGTCTTATTGGCTTAGCGTCTTCCCTCATATGTAACTTATGACATGCGAATTCTGGGTCTAATCCGGTGACCTCCTCAATCGTCCACGCAAATACATCTTTATTGGCAGACAAAAACTGTACTAACTTAACCTTCCATTCCTCAGACAAACTAGAACCTATTGATGTGAACTTCTCCTCATCGCCTTCCCCTAAATTAACTACTTCTATCTCATCCAAGGTCTTTGATCCCTCTGTCGACTCCACCGACCCCTCCCCGGCGTTGCACTGTAATTGTTATACATGCCTCTTCCTGGAATGCGAAGTCTCTTCCTTTGAACCGCGGATCGATCTCTTCACTGTACTCTGGTGACTGTTTTTGGCTGTCACCTGATCCCCGCGGACCTCATATACCCCGGTAGGAGTAGGGAATCGGATCACTTGGTAGTATGTAGAAAGGACCGCTTTCATCTCGTGAATCCACCTCCTTCCCAGGATGGCGTTGTATTGCGAATCGGCATCCACCATTTTGAACCTCGAGAACACTATAACTGGTCCAGTGGTCACTGGGAGTAGAAGTTCCCCTAAGGGTTCCGTCATGCTTCCGTTGAACCCATACAAATTTGTCGGTGAGGGCCTCAACTGCTTCCTTTCTATTTTCATTTCCTCATTTGTCCCTCTAAACAGTAAATCCACCGCACTGCTGCAATCCACTAACACTCTCTTTACCATGTAATTTCCCATCGCCACTGTGATCACCATCGCATCCTCATGCGGGGAATCGATTGCTTGAAGGTCCGCGTCGATGAACATTATGCTTCCCCTTCCATTCACAAACCAGGGGGTCACCTGCGAATGTCCTGTCGATTCATGGACCTGCTGTATGCTCGCCGCCCGCCTTATCCTGTCTCGGTGTGCATTGTGGCTCAATATCTCTCCACTGAAGATTACGATGATCGTTCCCAATATCCTCCCCTGGGTCGGTGCTTGCTCTACTTTTTCCTCTTCTGTTATAAATTCCTTCAACAACCCCTTTCCTATCATCCTCTGAATCAACCATCTCAATGCGTATCATCCGTCCGTCTCATGGTTATGTATCTGATGGTATGCGCAATAGGGTTTGCCTTGCACCTCCACTGGTTTGGTTCGCGGACCCTCATACCCCTGCAAATTTTGAATCAACGGTAGTATCTCGCTCAACGACTTGTTCAATGGCACTTGTTCTACTTCGCGATAGGGCTTTTTGTCTCGACTCTCCCTCCTAGCCTCTTCTTTGCCCTTCTCGAGCCGTGATGAATATCCTAGGTATCCGCTGCCTCCTTTGTCCGATGACTCATATCACCGACGACCCTCGCCTTTTTCCAGCAATAACACTGCCTTCCCCGGCCTTCTCACCTCCTTTTGCATGGTGTCTTCATACCTGATGTACTTCTCCACCCTCGGGTATAGCTCCTGTAATGTTGCAATTTCATTCTTGGCTACCGACTCATGTACCCTCGTTCTCGGACGCAATCGTCTCTCGAAAACTATCACCGCAGTCCTTTTGTCCAGATTCTCCACTTTCAAGGTCTCCGCCTTGAATCTACACAAGAAGTCCCTCACCGATTTAGCGGACCTTTGTCTTACATTGAACAAGGCTGCGATATCAACAACACGCTTCTTCTGGTGTATAAAATGGTTAATGAACGCCTGCTCTAACTCCTGAAAGCTACTAATACTCTTAGAAGGTAATCTGTAATACCAGTCAGATGCTCCCCCTTTTAAGCTTGCCGAGAACATTATGCATCTCAACCCGTCATACCGAGGCTCCTGCCACAGCGGCATCTGCTGCCGGAAGTGATGAATATGGTCTGCGTGGTCTCCAGTCCCATCATACCTTTCAAACCTTGGCTAGTTGAATCTTTTCGGCACCTCAGACTTCCAGATCCCGTCCGCCAGTGGGTTGCGGTTCAATCCTGCCACCACCTGACTTGTCGCACCTCCCATGCCCTTGGCCTGTTGCAGACTAGCTTTCAGATCGCTGGCAATCATTTCTCTGACTTGCTCCTTGGTGAGTCCCACCACCGTCTGCTCTTCCGCATCTGTCCCCCCTTCCTCCTCTCTCTCTGCTCCCGACACCTCCCTTTCCAACTCCTCTATTGTCTCTTTCTCTCTCCTTAACCCCTCATTTTCTTCCCTCAACCTTTGCTATCTCCTCATGTAACAACCTTGTTTCCTCTGCCTTTGACATTACTGTCTCTTCCCTACCTTGTTCTTCCCCTTCACTCCTCAGTGACTCCACGACCATGTCAGTGACCGTCGCCTTTTTCGGTCGGCACACTCTTTTTTTTGTCGCCATCTCTCTACTTCTCACTCTCGTTCCCCACAGACGGCGCCAAATGTTGTGACCTATCTTTCTCTCCTCCTCTACTGTTCTATTTATAATCCCTCACCTCTCTCTTAGGCCCTCCACCTGTCCCTCCATCTCTCGATCCATCGATTGCCGCGTGGAGGGTTCCCGTACGACCCTAGGGGTTTCCCCTTGCTCGTGTTGGGCACGTGTCCCGATGGTACAACTCCAGGCCAGCTACCCCTTCAGTTCCCGGCTTTCCACTGGCAGTCCTCGGTTCTCGGCCATCACGCTCGAGTCCTATGTTCGCAGCCATTCTAGAATGTCTCCCATACCACCGTATATCCTCTTTCTGGATCCATCATCCGCCGGACCCCCGGCCATCATAAATTGGGTCGCTACATTATCACACAGATGAAAACACACAAAAGAATCAATCAAGCTAAAGATAAAGACTCTAATAATTTTAAGCAATTCAGAACTTAACTAATCTAGAAGCCTCAGCTACTACCAAATAAACAATTTTTCCTTCTGTTTTCTTCACCCAAGAGTCAACCATATCACGCAAAATGTTAAATTTTTCCTCAGCAGTTATCTTCTTGCCTTTCTTTCCTTTTTTTTTGATAGATTCTTTCATGCATTTCTCGGCATATGTACAAATAGCTGTAACATCTTCCACCGGGCAAACAAGAATATCAACTGCTTTCTTGACGTTCTTATAAACCACTATCCCCTCCTTATAAGACCAATCTTCACGCTTGAGAATTTTCTTCAAAAACGCATGGAGTGTTGTTAGCAAAGCGAAATTATACTGAGCAACGATTAATGTATAACAACTTGGATCTCTTTTACATAATTGTATCAGTATCTCCTTGCGCTTTGCTAATAACTCCTCATCATCAAGCTCAAAATAAGTCAGTCGTGGAAAATAATCATCATCTGTCATAAAAAAAACTCAAAATTATAAAAAAATTACCACTACTAAATGAAACCAACAGAAGTCATCAAGAGATGATATCACATAAAACTGGAACATAGAAAGGTTCAAGTAGAGTGTAGACATGTCCAACTAGTTATTGCATTAAGAAGTACTAGATTAAGAAGAAAATCCTACTAAGACTGCTAAATCGGAAAGGACATCCAACGGAAACTTGGTTTATCCAATATTAACAAAAACCAACAATATCAGTTTAGACTTTAGAGTAATGCTTATATATTATCAACTTGCAAATAGTTCTCGAAAAGTAATACCCATTAGATATTGGTTGAGTTTCATATGTTTCTTGAAACCCAAAATGACATATGAGCTATATCGTGGTAACCTGATACTGGTAATTAAATTTTATATTACATGATTATATTGTATAATCTCACAACTACATGGCTGACATTTAATCTAGTTCGGTTCGTTTACAATTGGCTTGAACACATTTTGTTTTTTCTTAAAAGGTTTTGAATCAGATTGGATGCAAGTATTCTGGACTGATCCACTGGCAGCCTATAACAACAAACTACAGACAGAAGTTCCATTTTATTTTCAACATGGAGAATGCAACAAACATATGCTCATGCAGATTCACAAACGCATTACACAGCGCACATTTTACTACTAAAAAACCTCCATATAATAGGCCTGGTGTCATAAAGCAATGCGGCACCGTCAAACACCCAGTATATCACTAGGTTAAAAGATCCAGCAATCACCCAATATATCACTGGCAAGTTCATTATACCAGTGAAGTGAAAATTATAACTGCATTATTCTTTCTTTCTTTTCTTTTGGAAACGTACATGTTGAAAGCAATTTCCAGATTGTGTTATATTTACTAGCCATTGTGCATGTGGTATCCACGTGGGCTCTATTGAGTTTTTTTAAAAAAATTATAAACGTTAAATTACTATTTTATCTCTTAGAAAGAAAAAAAAAATCTGAAAATTACCAAATTACCCCTGAAACGTACACCAAAACACTGTTACTCAACCCCCACATTTTTCTATATATTAAAGATATTTTATCTCTCAAAAAGAAAAAAAAATCTGAAAATTACCAAATTACCCCTAGGACGTACACCAAAACACTATTATTCAACCCCCACATTTTTCTATATATTAAAGATAGGTGAAGGCATGGTCATGCAACATTTCACCTTCGCATTGAAAAACAAGATCCATTTGGCAATGAAAACACAAACTTTAACCCATGCAAGGCACTTTAAGGGGAAAAAAAAAAGATAAATAAATAAAATTGGTGTCCAACAGACACTACACACATTATTGATGCAAAAAAAAATATGGAAATGAAATGGCTCTAAAACCACTTGGGCCACTAATGAAGTTGTGAAAATGTATGTACTAAGTGAATTATATAATATTTTCAACTTAAGTATTGACCCACTGGTCGAACCGGTGACCCAGTGACCCAGTTCCTTTGCCGAGTCAGTGTCCGGGCTGGGTCTGATAACTATGATATAAAATTTATTGTAGTAGCAAAGGTAGGTCACAATTCAATATGAATTAATCAACTAGAACGAGAAAGAACACAAGAATAAAGAATTTACTTACCAGGAAAAAAATTCATAAGTTCAGGGAAGAAAAATGCATAATCTGGAAATCCATCATCCCATTCGGGGAGGTCATACGCAACATGTGCTATAATACACAAGAAAAAGAAGCAATTGTGTATACATTGGAAAAATTGAAGATATAAGAAAACAAAAGACATAAAATATAGAACTAGTAGAAATTTGAGTACCTGAGGAAGAATCCTCCATATGAGAATCCGAATCACCTAGATATAGAAATAAAAAATAAAAAAGTCGATGGAATTAACGAATAAAAGTGATTACTTGAGGAGGAAGTAAAGCAGTGAAGACTTGAGGAAGAAATAGCAAAAGATGGATCATCTCGATTATCTGGATCTGGACATGGTGAGAGAAAAAATATAAATATAAATATAAATAAATAAAAGGAAATGGACTTTTGGTGGAAAAGAAAATAAATAAACCTATGTGATAAATTTGGTCTACGATCTCCCTCAAGTGATCATCGTCACGAATTTGCACTGTGATCATCTTTAATTTCCTTCTTTTCTTTCCGACTTTGTTCTAGGGTTTAATCAACAAACATCTTATGGATAACCGCTGTTAAATGTGTTGGGCTGGATTTTATGCTTGCCGCTAAAACTGTTGGAACCAACTTTTTGAATGCATGTTTGATTTTTTTTTTTTTTTTTTTTTTTTTAGAGAGAATAGTTTGTTTATTTTGAAAATGGCTTAAAAAGTAAGTTTTTAAGTTTTAAAATAATAGGTAGAGATTTGATTAAAAAAAAATTAAAGTTTTGAAAACATTAATTGTGTAGAGATTTTATAAGTAAGGAAATATTCTTTTGTGAGGAAACAATTTCTTTGTTAAGGTGAGATATTATGGGAGAGAATGGGGGTGAAATTTTTTGTATAAGGAAATAAATGGTAGAGAAGTTGTAAAGATGGAAAGTTACATCATTCAAGGGAAAGCGAAGAGAAAGTTTGTTTGTTTAAAGATACGTAGATAATTTATTTCTATAGTTACTTCTTGTATTTTATTTTGGGGTTTTTAGGATTTGCCCCTGATTATTTAGGCATATTTAGGCTTTGGCCTATTTTTTTTTTCATTTATTAGGGTTTGGCCCTTCTGGTTCAAAAGAAACCAAGAACCAAACCGGGTTGGGTTTAAATTTTATGTAATAGCAAAATTGCCCTTAAATTCATTAATTAGTTTTTAGGTTATGCCCCCTACTATTTTAGCCTGATTAGGTTTTTATAACCTTTTTATAAATTTCAAACTAACATATTAACAAATCAACATTTTTCCAATCATCATACTAACAAATAAACATCTTTCAACACATAAAATTATAAAGGGTTGAATTTAATTAAAAAATGTGTCAAACTCATACATATCCTCAAAGAAAGTTCAAATTCCTTAATGTCATGTGTTCTTTCATTTTCTTGAAGTATTGATCTTTTTCATTGTTTTCTACTATATTGTTATCAATTTAACAATGTTAGTTAACCGATTCAAAATATATTAAAATTTGAAGATTTGAAAAGAATTTGAAGAACCCATTTGAAGAAATATGGTGTTTTAGAGTTTTTACAAATAGATCATTAAGAAAATTAAAGTGATTTGCAAATAAAGATAAAACACCCAATTATATAGTGGCATTGTAAATGTTGAGTTTGTTATATTAATTAGTTGGAGTTTATCATTAATTTGCTTCAAAAGTAGTGGGTTGAGATCAAATTAGGGGAGAAAAGCATGTAATTTACCTTTTTACCCCTAAAACTAAGGGCAATTTCGCCATTAAGTAATTTCAAGACAATTCCGGTTCGGTTCATTTTTTTTCCAAAAGGGCCAAACCCTAATAAATGAAAAAAAAAGGGCAAAAACCTAAATATACTTAAATAATGGGGGGTAAAACCTAAAAACCCCTTTTATTTTTGTTAAATCTTAGAATGTTAAGGAAGAAGAAGAATAAAAAATGGAGTAGCAATTAACAAAATTTAATAGTGAAAATAATTAAAGAAGTAGAGAAGAAGAACTAAGAAATAAGGTTCGTCGCTACTTTGTGTTTCTTTGAAGTTTATGTATGGACTATTTTTATTGTTTGGTGTTGCTTGGATTCTACGTGGAGTGACTTTTTCTTTCTGTTATTTTTCTTTTGCGAAAACAAAATGTGAGTGGACCTCACTAATTAAATACAAGAAACAAAGATGCGTGATTTAATTTATATATTGGTATTTGGAATGCTAAATATTAGTTTGTGTATAGTTGTTATGAAATGGATGGTGGAGATCAATCCCATTTTATATTTAGTTGCATGAAGTCCATAGCCCTTACTATCATTGTATAATATAAAATAGAGAATAAGAAAAGAAAAATGTATATGTAGTAATAATTAGCTGATATTTTTAAGTTGTATTAGATATTATATTGAAGTTCTAAAAGACATTTTTGCTAGTTGTTTTGTTTTAATGATGAAATGAATAAATGATAAATATTCAGATTTATTACAATATATGTATTAAGTGTTTGTTGGTTTCGTATGTGTAATGATATTTATTGTGTTAGCATGTGATATGCGTAGAAATGTTAAAATATTATAATGAGAAATGTATTAAGTGTTAAGACATGTATTTGGTGTTTAAAAAATGTTTGGAATGGATTAAAAGTATATGAATATTTTTTATATAACATGACATTTTTGAAATGCTATAAAGTTAGTGTGCAATCTTTTATAGAGTAATTTTGATATTCTCATGTACGTTGGAATTTGTGTTAAATGATGCAATCTGTTATACATACTTTCTGACCGCTTATGTTGTTTTTGAGAATGATGTAATTAAATGGTATGATATGATATGTGACGTAGCATTCTTTGGTCAGTTATGCATTCATTATATGCCGCAATTTTTGAAAAATAAGAACATAAGTAAATGTTCATTTATTATATTTGAGAGATGTCACTAAGAGGTATTGTAGCCTTTGTGGATATTTCAAAAGGAATTATGGTTTAGTGCAAAAATTTTATTTGGCACGTGAAAGAATAAAAATGGTTATGAGATGGATGGGAAAGCTTTATGTTTGTCAAGGTTCTGTTTGTCAAAGCCATGGGTTGAGAGCTAAGTTTGATTCCTCATGATCCGTAGTAGCCATAAGGAGTTCGAGTTGTGACAAAGCATTGTTCCATTATTGTGGTTGGCCTTAGAGGTTGGAATTGAGTAGAGTTTGGATATGGAGGGAGAACTTGTTAAAGTTTGGGGCTTGATTCACGCTGTGCTTGGATGGAAACCAACAAGGTGAACATTGGTAGTGGCTGTTTTGTTTAAACAACCCATTCTCTATGGGCGGATATTGTTGATTGTTTGGGATTGGATTTTATTTCTTGCCGATGTACTTTGAATTTATGGTTGAGTTTGGGTTTTGAAGAGAGGAGCTGAGGTCGAGTTTGGTTTTTATGCTGCTTGTCTTAGCATAAGCAACTGGTGCATATCTGATTCGTTGCACAATTTCAAAACCTAGATCTTAAATAGTTGTTTGGAGGCTACAAGGAGTATTTGAACGTGAATTTGTATTAGCTGCTCGATTCGGAAGGTCAAGCTTTGTGGTGTGGCTGTAACCAACAATGGAGATGGTGGCAGGCGGGTTGAGAAGGTGGTCTTCGGATCCATTTTTGCATTTCGCACAAATCCAGATCTAGATCCACTTTCACATTTCGCCTGACTCTTGTTGGGCTTTTGTGTCTTTGGGCTTCAATACGATTCAATAATACATGGCCACATCCCTTGAAACATTATGGACCCAGGCTACTGCTGAGATTAGCAAGCAAAACATGGACCAACCCTGGAGAAAGAACACCTAGAATCCGAAGCTGTTATACTTTAGATTCATCTAGAGTCCTTACAGATCAAGTTTCTAGCGCAAAAATATAGCATTTGTACGGTTCATTTGGGACTCCTCTAGATATAGATTTAGAAGCCTATATAAAGGAGGATGCCAATGGATACGTCTATGTAAGCAGTTATTGAATTTAATGCAGGTGAGGGTCTGCCTAACCCTAGCTTATATATATATATATATATATATATATATATATATATATACTTTAGATTCATCTAGAGTCCTTACAGATCAAGTTTCTAGCGCAAAAATATAGCATTTGTACGGTTCATTTGGGACTCCTCTAGATATAGATTTAGAAGCCTATATATAGGAGGATGCCAATGGATACGTCTATGTAAGCAGTTATTGAATTTAATACAGGTGAGGGTCTGCCTAACCCTAACTTATTATATATATATATATATATATATATATATATATATATATATATATATATATATATATATTTCCAAACGTTGTGTTTTAGTGTAATATATTTTTGGCACATGATAGAGTGTGAAATAGTTATGAGATATAATTGCAAGATATTTAAAAATTTATGTAATGAAAATCCTAGTTCCTAGCTACCACAACTCATTTGATTATATGATTAAACCTTGTGAAGAGAATGTGATTTTGTTTCAAGGGAACTTGGAGCCCTTGTAGCCAAATGATGGTTTTGTTTATCTCGTTATCAATTCAGTACAAGACGCGCGATATTTTATGCCTAAGAGAGGCTTACTCACATAGTTTTGGCGTCCGTGTGGGGGTTACCTTGTATGCAACATTCCACTTATTAGGGTAACTATGACGGTGTGGTTCCATTATGTGAGTGAGGCATGCGGATGTTTATGTTCGGTTCGATAGAGGGGAGCGATTGTGGTAGATAGGAAACTAGCTAAGTAAAACATAGAGACGATGTGATTCTGGAGACACTTGAAGAAACTCTAAACAATAATTATGATGATATGTCAAAGTGTATATATGTTAAATTTTATAATAAATGATTGACTATGGTTGTGCAATTTGTCATTGAGATTGTTCTATTTGGTTTGATGGAATGATTGGAAATTATGTTTATGATATACTTTGTTTTATTGTATTTTATTTCTAGTCACAATTATTTTGCAGATCGAAGGGTGGGTTAAGGTAATTATTTTGCAAAAAATGACCCACTCTGTGATTAGACCTATGTAAGTGCAAGTGTATAGTAAGTTTAATTTTTGTTCTTTTTATTATATGATATATATTTAATTAGAAGCTAAGGTGCCTCGGTAGAGGAACTAAATGCCTTGATATTAGGGGTGACAGTTTTGTACACGACTCGCTAACTTGACACGAAATTAACGGGTTCGGATTGGGAAAAAAGGATTTTGGGTCATTTAAAGGTTGACCCGCCTAACCCGTCAAATAAATGGGTTGGGTTAGGGTCACACATGTTAACCTGAGTAACCCGTTAGTAGACCCGATTAGTTCTCGGGTCTAATGGGTCGGGTCATTAACTCGTGACCTGTATAACCTGTTTTAAGATAAGTTTCATTATTTTTTAAAAAATCATTATCCCAACAACCTAAAATAAACGACTAAAATGAGAAGGATTAGCCATTATATTGATTCATTCGATAAATATATGTTTCGTTATTCAATTTTCATTGATATGTAATTGAATTATGGATGGTTTTTGAGAATTAATACATATATATTTTTTTTATAAATAAAATTGTGAAATACTAAATACTTTGCATACAGGTTGTCTGTGAATCCGATCTGAAACTGATCTAAAATCTAATCTATCATCCTAACTACCAAAAATAAATGACTAAAAGGAGAAGGATTAGCTGTCATATTGATTCATTCCATAAAGATATGTTTCATTATTCAATTTTCATTAATATGTAATTAAATTATGGATGGTTTTTGAGAATTAATACATATTTTTTTATATATTTTTTTGATAAATAAAATCGTGAAATACTAAATATTTTGCATACAAGTTGTCTGTGAATCCGATCCAAAACTGATCTGAAATTGATCCGCTGGGTTAGTGGGTCACCCGTTATATAGGCGGATTGGGTTTGGGTTTGACAAACTCGACACGATTAGTAATTGGGTTGGGTTTGGGTTTGCTCTTCTAACACGTGACCCGAATATGAAACAACACGAATCTGACCCAACACGACCCATTGCCACCCCTACTTGATATTATTGGATTAAAAGCTAAGGCGCTTCAATGGAAGAATTACCTGTATAACTATTGAACGTATGGATGTTGTATTATTAGTTGGAAGTTAAGGCGCCTCAGTGAAGGAACTATATGCCTTATTGATTATGTATACGTATGTACAAGTTTTATTTGTATTTTAAGACTGCTCATACCAGCATTGTTTATGATATTGACCTTATTTGTATGCTTGCTTATCGAGTGTGTTCATAAAATGAACATAGTCGATAAGTCTTGACAGGATTAGTGTTGAAGAAGGTTGATTGTTCCACGTGGTTTACTTTAGTGTTTCAATAATAGTTTTTTCAGTTAAGGCAATTTTGATGTAATTATATTTTGAAGAGTTATTCAAGGAAGTGTGTATCTTAATCATATATGAAAGGAAGAGGACTTTGTTTTAATTATAAAAATGTTATTGGTTTCAAATTGTTTGAATTGTTAAACGATGACGGGATTTTGGAAATTGGTTGTTTTCACACCTCAAAAATCGAAGAGTCGGAAACAAATATTATTTTCTAGCTTTGTGACAAGTTTCTCTATTTTGTTCTCCACTCGAGCTTTCTCTCTTCTTCTTCAATCAATAACTATGGCGCCTAATGTAAGTTGTATTTGTTTCTTTACGTTATGTACTGCTTTTTGTTTGGGGTTTATGTTGACATAGTGATTTGGGGGTTTTGTGTTTGTTCCATTGTTTGGTGTTGTAATTAGTAACATTGAAACACTTGCTTGCGAGTTCCCTAGAGGTTTCTCTTTTAAGACTCCCAGATCCCATCGAGACGTCAGTTGCACTATGTTCTCTTTCTTTCTTTTTCAATACAATTTATTCTTTTTATTTTCTCTTAGTAATTTTTAGTTCCTGAAATTCACTACTACTAAAGATGAGCTTTTATTTGAAACCGACATCGAAGTTTGAAATTTCAAGCAATCATCATATGTGATTAACAATGTTAATTTTGTAGTGTTGGCATCATTAAGTTTTGTTATATGGCTAGATATGTTTATCTTCCTACCAACTCTATCTCAAGACTTGTTGGTTAATGAGTTAACAAGTGACCTCTGTGAGATTTTCTATTCCAGTAAATAAGAAATCGAAGGTATTTTAAGAGTTCATAAAATTAGTATGTAATGAAATCTAAAGGTGCCTTTAATTGTATGTACCGTGATTCTCTAACCAAAAGCTTTAGGAATTTTAAGTAACTATAGGCCAGACTTAATGAAGATGTTATAAATACGTTGAACTATTATTACCATTATTTTACTTTGATAATCACCTTGATAACGTGTATATACTGAAATGTCAAACCTAAGCGATGCATTGCTTAATAGTTGACATTATGAGGTGACATTAGCTCTTGGGTTTGGTAGTTGTTTAGTAGTTGCTCTTTTGGCTTTCCTTTTTGCTTTGAGATTGATGCATTGCTTGATTGGGGATGGGAATGTCAAACCTTAAACCTGATCATTAAATGGGTTGTTAGATGTGTTTGTGGGCAATGCACTGTTAGAGCACGTTGATTGAAGCAGATTCTAAATATTTAGCTCAAGGAGAAATCTCATTATCATTGGTTCTTAAACCTGCAACTTACGTGTTTTGATAAGAGGCAAAATGAATATAACTCAATCTAAGGATGCAATTCAACACACCTAAACTAAACTATTCTACCTTACTTCTAATCAAAGTTTTTGTACCTATCACTCTCTAAAACATCATTGCAATATGGAGTAAAAGTTATTGAACACTTCTTGATATGGTGAAAGTTAACACTCAAGTCATTAAAGAAAAGAGAAAGGGGATGAGAGTGGGATTTTAATTGAATGATTGATTATACTACAAAAACAAATAAACTAATCTAGACTTGTTTGCAATACAAAGACTCACACTATGACCAATTACTTTACAACCCAATCATAGAACTTATTACCTTCGTATGATTTGCTTCAACCTACCAATTGCTTTACAATCCAATAAGAAGAATTAAACCATTAACATGTTTGCTCAATATCAATTGTTTTATAGCCTAATATTGAAAAAATTAATCCCCTAAATTCAATTATCTATCTCTATGTCAATTGAATATAGGCATGTAGAACTATTAAGCCTTCTATCTCTATATAGACTTAACAATTTATAGGTTACCATTTTACTTTCTATCTCTATATGAGTATGAGGAAAATCTTAATAAAGTAAGCAAACAACTCTAAATTACTCTACTAATTTAGTCCTCATTGGACTAAAACAATAATGGAATGAAAAGACATAATGAAAAACATAACTAAATTACTCTAGAAGACACTAATATAAATTGAATTAAAACTAAGAATTATTTTCTGAATTAAAATCTACATTCTACATATGTTGCCAAAATTTTACTCCCCTATTTATAGAGAATATAGGGGAGAAAGTACAATGTCATAAACATGGCTAGATATATACATTCTTTATGAGCTCAATAGAGAGGAGGAATGATAGAGTAACACTCTTCATCCTTATCTTTGATCTATATCTTCAGTCTTTATTTTTATCTTTCATCCTTATATATAGTTTAGAAGTTCCCAAATGAGGCAGAAACCCTAATTAGATAAAAAAATAAAAAATAAATAAATAAAAACTGAGATATTTTGGCCATCACTGGATCCACATCGCTTTACTCCCAGTCTCTTTCCTTTAGATTTGTCACATCCTCAGCAGGGGGTCAGGTTGCTTGGCGGTGCAGTCAGCACTGATTCATCTTTTGTCATGGGCCTTGCTCGCAAGCGTGTTGAAAAGGTTATGACTTTGATGGACCATTTAGCTACATTGTATGATCCACAGTGTGAGTTAGCGCTCTTACGTGCTTGCGCTGGGCTCTCTAAGTTGGTCTTTACAATTCGTACTTGTCCACCATCCCTTTTTAGAGAGGCAGCTAAGACTTTTGATCGGCATCTCAGCAGTGTTCCCCAGGGTATTATGGTTTCTGATGGTCCTGACTTCGATGATTTGCAGTGGCGTTTATTGACACTCCTGTTACATCTTGGTGGGTTAGGTGTTTATTATGCCACTGATGTCTCTACTTTTGCTTTTGTGGCCTCCCGTTGTCAGACTTCTGAGCTTCAAAACCACATTCTTAGGAGTTGTGGCCCAGTACCTTTGGATAAGATTTTTGAGGTTGCTAGCAGTGCATTGAGTCTCTGTCTACCCGATTTTGACCTCAGCTGTATGGCTGTGAATGCTACCGTCCCCTCAAAACTACAAAAAGTTTTGGCGGAAGCGTTCTATGGTAAGATTGTTGCTGGTCTTGAGAGGGAGTTTGTGTTATCTACTCATCAGAAAGCAGCCATTGGATGCTTACAGTCATAACATGCAAAGGATTTTCTACTTGCTATTCCGATGGAGGGACTTGGACAGCAGGTCGCTGGTAGAGTATCGTTTTATTCTCCGGTACCTGATAAGAGCCAAAAACTGTAGTTTTAACCCCTTAACCATCATACTTTTAAACCAATTATGTGAGTAATAATTAATAGTTAATACTGATTTCGTGTTTTTATGCATTTCAGGCTTCAAAGTCCATTTGTGCAGAAATGTGCCACTTTAGCGAGATAAATGAGCAAAGGTTGGTTGCTAAGGAGTTCTGTGATTAAAGGCCAAGATTCAAGAAGACAAAGCCTTTCTAAAGCCTGGTCAAAAGCTGAAAAGTCGACGCGGGCAGAAACAACACACAAAGTCAGCAGAACTTCCGAATGCCGTATCTTTGGACTCAGACCTCGGAATTGGGCCTACCTTATGTCAAAACGACCGGCTCTCGGAAAGAGCTTTCCAATGGTCTAAGCCTTGACCCAATCAGAGGAGAAAAAGTGGACGAAAAGTCTGTTAAAGCCAACTGCAGCTGAAGAGGCCTTTTTGGACTGAAAGAATTGGGTTTTGGGCCTGATTCTCTGGCCCAAAACATGGCTCCAAGCCCATGCACGATTTTTAGATCTGAAAGTATAAAAACCAAAGCTTAGCTCTTTGTTAAGGGTAGATAGTTAGACCTAGATTAGTTAGCCTCCATTAATTAGTTTTAGAATTTCAATTAGTTAATTAATTAGTTTTTCATATCTTGTTTTAGATCTAGTTTCATGTTTAATTAATTAGTTTAGAATAAAGTAGATTATTAATTTAGTATTGAATCATTGTTTTATTATTCATTAGATTAATAAAATCGTGTTCTTGATAATCTAGTTTCATTTCCATTAATTGTTTAGTTTCAATTCTTAGATTCAATTACTTGTCATTATTAGTTTCAATTAATTCTTGCATGATTAGTTTCCAATTGAGTTTAAATAAGCAAAGTTCAAATCTTTATATCATGTCTTGTTTGAATTCCATTGGGAATGATAGCGTAATGATTCTCAGCTAAACCTCCATTTGAGGGAGTTGGGAAGCCTTGATGAAAGCTTGATTCCGATTATTGTAGAGTCGTCGTAATTTCCTTTCCACTGTAGAAATGATTAGTTCACCATGAGAATGGGTGTAATCGTTCACATGCTAGTTATGAATTGGTAGAAATGCCATGTGTAATTAGGATTAGGAGTAACCAGATTGTTCTGCGAAGCAGTTCAATTCGGATTACGTCGATTCGTCGTTAGTAGGATTAAGTCGAGTTAAGGTGGAATCAATCCCCCTCTAACTCCTTACCATATAATCGACGTAACATTCCCATAGTTGTTTAAATAGTCGACTAGTTGCATCTTATGGGTAGTTGCATCGTAGTCTAGTTGCCATTTCGTAAATCTCTCATTAGACTTTAGAGTTAAGATTACTTATACGTAGAGAACATTACCATACGAAAGGACTAGGAGTGGAACGAATCATTCTACTCCACTATATCTCATAGGATTGAGAGTAGAAATCTTTGATAATTTAGGCACGTAATTTAGTTTTAGTTTACTTACGTTTTGAGTTTCATCGTTCATTTCGTAGGTAAACTATCTTTTTATGTTCTATCAAATGGCGCTGCTGCCATCTTAGTTTCACTTTCGCATTGTTTTCGTAGTATAAGTACTCTTCTTAAAGTCCCATTTCACCCACCCACCCTTGTTCGATTCTAACTGTGGTTGTCTTTTTCAGCATTAAACTTCCTCGAAAAAATTAAAAAAAAATTGCACGGAGCGCACTTGTGCCCCAAAAGAGCGCGACCTGCGCTCAAGTTACTGGAAGCTGAGCGTGACCCGCGCCCAAACCGAGCACGACCCGCGCTCAAACACTGTAACTCGAAGTTTAAGTTGAGCGCGACCAGCGCCCAAAGTGAGCGCACCCGCGCCCTGAGCTGAATTTTGCCGGATTTCCACAGGTTTGATTCGAACGTCGATTTTTCAAGTTTTTCAGTGTTCTAACTTGTTATATACACTGAACACGCGTAAACAAGACGTTATTCATAAGTGAAGCAAGGACGCAATCAGGTATTCCTTTCTTCCACACCTCGCATCTCCTATTAGAGGTTTATACTAGTATATCAGGATTGTTTGGAGTGTTGACGTAATTAGCTAAGTTTGGTCTTAGCCTTGTATGAGATTAAGGTCTGGTCGAACAAAAACACCGAGCATAATTACACAATAACATCAACAAGCACGCCTATCTAGTATACCACTCATTGCACCTCTAGCTACTATTTCACACACACCACCTGATATAATGCATGAAGAAGGAGAGACTCCTCTCTCGGAATTCTACAAAGCCTTGAGCGATAGCCCCAAATCTTGCATCGTTCTAGCAGACCCAGTGGGGGATTTCCGAATCCCCCCAAATATTTTTAATTTGTTACCCATTTTTCATGGTTTAGACCATGAAAAACCTTATCAGCACATGCGTAGGATTGAACAAGTCATAACAACATTCCACCATCCTACAGTTGGTGCGGAACAAATTAAACTGAGGGTATTCCCTTTCACCTTAGCCGATAAGGCGTCTTGGTTAACTGCCCAAGCGCCTAATTCTGTGGACTCGTGGGCTAAACTTGTTCAGCTGTTTATGGAACATTTTTACCACCCCCAAAAACGGATGAGATGTTTTCCAAGATTCATTTCTTTCGACAAAATCCTCATGAATCATTTTCAGAGGCTTGGAATCGTTTCACCGATCTCCTTATAGAGTGTCCACATCATAACCTAGCGAAAGACACGTTAGTTCGTGCCTTTTTCAAAGGACTTCTACACCACCATAAAGAAGTCCTTGACATAATGAATGGGGTTAGTTTCTTAAGCAAAGGAGCCTCGGAGGCGTATAAATTTTTAGAGGATCAAACTAAGCGAAATAACAACTAGGGGAGTAGTGACGATATCCACCGCTCCGCTAGTTCTTCTAGCACAGTTAAGGCCGCCGGTATGTTTGAAATTAAACACGATCCCGAGCTTAAAACTCTAATCGAATCACTCACTAAAACGGTAGAGGCCATTTCTGTTCAACAAAAGCCTATCCCCGTCATGAATGTAAATTCAAATCCATGTAGTTTCTGTTGGAGTCCTGAGCATCCCGACTTCCACTGTCCTATAGCCTATGAACAGGCTTGTTCCATTAATAGTGAACCTAATGCCCCTTGGAGACAAAATCCCAACTTCAGTTGGAGAAATAACCAACACATCACACCTCCAGGTTACAATAATCAATATGTTAGGCCAACGCACAGTTTTATCCAAGCTCCACCACGACAAGGACAGGGTCAGGGTAATTTTAATAATTACAACAACCAACTGCAACCTCAACAAGGTCAAGCACAAGGTCAAGGTAGTTATAATAATTATAATGCTAATAGAGGTATCGTTCCGGTAAATAATAACTATCAAAACCAGCCCATAAATAATTTATACGAGATAGTTCCAGTCACACCACCCGTGACTACTACACCCACACAACCGGATCGTCTTGACACCTTCATACAAGTGAGCCAAAAACTTTTCCAAACCATGGCTCAATCTAACCAACAACTTCTACAATCCGTTAATAATTTAAGCCAACAGTTGGCCCAAGATAAAGCCCAACCCAAAGGTGTGTTTCCAGGTCACGCAATACCTAATCCTAAAACAACAAACACAGCCTTTAAGGTAACCGATAATACTAGTAATGAATATGGAAATGTAGGTGAGCTAAATGCCATCACCACTCTCCGTTCTGGTAGAGTGGTTGATAACAAAGTAACTATGCCTATAGTTACCCCACCAGTAGCCCCTACACCTGCTATTTTACTAGATACCGAAATAGAAACTGAAGAGCCTACCACTGTAGAGGTACCAGTTACAACACAACCTAAGAAACAGAAAGCCAAGGTTAAACATCCAGGTGATACATATGCTAAATATAAAGAGAAACCACCGTTTCCACAAAAATTAGCCATGTTAACTAGGGATACAAATTATGAGGAGATTAGGGACGTTTTCAAAAATCTAACTATAAACCTTCCCTTCCTCGAAGCTATTAAAAAGCTACCACACCATGCTAAGTTTCTTAAGGAGTTGTGTACTACTAGGCGTAAGACCAATATACCAAAAGACGCCTTTTTAACAGAACAATTCCCAACTCTATCTGAACATAATGGAATTGTTAAGTACAAGGACCCTGGTCGTCCTACTGTACAATGTACCTTAGGAGATTCCTATACGACGACCACGTTATTAGACCTGGGGGCTAGTGTTAACTTACTCCCGTTTTATTTGTATAGACAAATAGGTCTAGACGAGATGCAACCCACTAAAATGACGTTGCAATTAGCTGATCGGTCTATTAAGTATCCTAAGGGTGTGGTTGAAAATGTGCTGGTAAAAATTTAGGATTTCTACTATCTGGCTGATTTTGTCATCCTCAATACAGAAGTCGCTAATGACTCTGTCCCGATCATTTTAGGGCGTCCTTTCCTGGCAACTGCCAATGCGCTCATTAATTGCCGTGATGGTTCAATGTCCATGTCTTTTGGCCATCTTGCTGTAAGGAAATGTTTTTAAAACAAAGACACATTTACCCGATTCGTCTATGGATGGAGAGGTTAGAATGATCGAGAGCTTCGCTCGAGATTATTTCAACAACACGTTCCCTGATAACCATATGCCCAAATTTTTTTCCTTTGGAAGTTCAGACTACAACATTTTCATCCCTACACTAGTCGATACACATATTATGGATGAGGACGAGATAGATGACTTTCTCAAAGATATAGAGGACTACCATAGTAATGTGGATATGACCAATCTAGATGAGGAATTTGATGAGTTTCTTAGAGCAGGTGATGATTCACCCTATCAAGAACTACTTTGCACAACATCCACCTCGACTCCCCTCCTTCCACCCAAACAAAGGAATCTCGAGTTTGCACTCGATCCTTTTGTTTCTCCTGTGCTTCATAATTTTTTAAATCCACCTAGTAAACAGATACTTCAGAAGGACAAACCATTTGACACCTTCATTTTCAGACTTGAGACAGTCCCTACATACGCCATGAATGAGTTTTGTGCTAAACCCACATCCTCATTGTTTACATGCTTTCCTTCTACAATTTATCCATATCCACCATATCTTCCACAACCATTCACTTTTCCACACTTATTCACTAGGACACCCTCTCGTTCAAAGATGAAAAAGAAGGTGCATGCTAGATTACGTTATAGGTCTATCCGACTTCGCTTTTAGTTCACTAGGTTGCGTCATAGGAAATCTTGGTGCTTGATTGTGTTTGGATATGTTTTCTGTGATATTTATTTATGGAATGATCCCCAACTATTTCGATTGTTGATATATGATAAACTGCATGTTCATACATATGTTTAGATAAAGTCTCGAGTATCTGACTATAAATGACTCATTTTTTTGTGTTTGGTGCATTTCCTTTCATTTCCATATATTGGTGAGTGCACCATTAAGGTAACCGGACCCTCCCTATGGAGTGTGTGGCTGTAAGTACCGGATCCTAAGTCCACGTTTAACATAATTCACGTTTTCCACTCTTACATGTTTTCTCGGATTTTTGAGTCATGTTTTTCTATAGGGTGAATTATGTCCTTATTGCTTATTGTTTTCCCTTATAAAAGTAAAAAAAATATTAAATAATAAACATAGTAATCTAGGAAGTCTTGGGAATCTGACTTTAAAAGACCCACTTAAAAAACAAATTTTCTAAACTCTGTTGTAAAAATTTGTTTGGGGGTGGGGTGTTCGTGTTTCTGTCCTAGAATGTTTTATGTCCCATTAGAGTTGCTTAGGCCGTTTAATTGTATTTTGATTCGGGTTGACATAATCTATGAATTTAGAGTTCATTCGTTCGCATAACATACGTCATGCACGCACTTCGAGGCATTTTCCACTGTCTTATATGTCATCCACGGTCAGAATAGAGTGTTTTATGGATCATTAGATTGGAAATTCTCTCCTGATCATTTCCATATCTCATTCGCAAAAATCGGACCGGTAACGAAGCGGCAATATTAGTTTGAAGTTGCGCGAAAAATCGAAAATTTCGAAAATTTCGAATTGGGCTTGGGCCCAACTCGCTAAGACCGACACCAGACTCCTAAGCGCCTTTACCTTCGCACCAACAGTCGCGTTCTTCACTTCCAAACCGCCATTAACGACCACAAAGCTTCAAACCCAAACCTAAAAAAAATAAAATTAAAAAGAAAACCAAACTAACCCACGCCCACAATTCAAATCGACTTCCAATCTTCTCTAAAATCTTTCCACCACCACCTACACCAATTTTAATCATCAAAAACAACCGAAAAATTAAAAAAAAAAAAAAAAAAAAAAACTGCCGAAACACCACCGCGCCACCACCACACCACCACCATTGTTGTTCCAGTGAGGTTGTTCCTCATTGCTTCCTACACCTTCTACAAACCCCAAATCATTTCAAACTCCAATGGCTCAACAACGTTGAATTTTGCCGGAGCAAGCATTTACTGGCGACCACTTCGCGCCGTTTTACGGTGACGAAATGATTGTGGTACTCGACCGAAGCCTTTTACCACGAAGACTTAGCCCGACGGTTTTACAACACGAGGGAGTTGGAGGGGAGTAGAATTTTTGTTATGGTGACGAAGAGGAGGAAGGAAGTAACTGTTGGGTTGTTGGCTGAGATTCTAGGCATTCCGCCTAGAATCCATCTGGATGCCATGTTATAGGAGTCCCAATATAATGGGGTAGAGCCATTGATGAACGCGGATAGCTTACGAAGGAACTACAATGCGAGCTCGCATTGTGTTCGCCAGGCATCCCTCAGAACCAACCAGCTGGCTGCAGCTCAGTGGATTGGTCGGAATGTCCTAGGGAAGGAGAAGGTCAGCGACATCGGTCTAAACTGCCTCCACATTCTATGGATACTTCAGGAGCAGAAGTACGAGTTTTGCATTTTGGAGTTTTTGCTTAGCATGATTAGGGGAGTAGGGAAGTATATTGCACCTCTCCCTGTTTTGATAACCAAGATCATGCTGAAGTTGAGAGCAGCTCCGGCGTCTGATAGGTATTACCTCACCCTACACCGAAATCCTCGTATCTATAAGGATTGTGTCCAACGAGTTTGGAGGTTGCCTGAGGATAGGGTAGAGGACGAGGAGGATGGTGGAAATGAGAATGAATCGGAGGATGAGGAGGATTTGACTTGTTTTGATGTTGATGCCTTGGAGAGGTGTTGATCAGATGCAAAACCCATGGCTGTGATTCATCGTGGCATGCGTTCACTCAACACTATCTGCGAAGACCTCCGGACTCGACAGGCTACTATCCACCATAACTTTGAAATCCGTACCCACCGAGAGGATGAGCGGTGGGAACAGATGAGGACTGAGCTAGAAGCTCAGTGCCAGTTTCGAGCCGACATGCTTGCACGCTTCCCACCTCACAGGGATTCTCCTTCTGAGGATACAAAGATCGGTGACACGAAGCGCCGTCGCCGAAAAGATCGAATGGTGCCGCCCATCGAGCCTCGAGAGCCATCTCCTCGAAATGCAGTGCCCTCCGCTACCAGTACCGACGTGTTTAGGGATAGTATAGTTTGATGTTTTTTATTTGTAGTTTTATTATTGTTAGTTATTTTAATGTAAGGTTTAATTCCGTAATTTGGATTTTGTAGTAAAAGGGCATTTAATGCCAATATTAATATAATGCGGTTATTTTCATTGTGCGTGGTTGTTTAATATTGATCCCACCTTTCCAAATTGTTTGGGGGTGGTGTTATCTATTCCAGCATGAGTTTTATATGATCCTCGTTTTAGAAGTTATTTCGGAGTCAGGGTGAGAATATGGCCGATTAGGCATATCTATGAATAAATATCATGGTAGGATGAAATCTCGATAAAATAGGTATATTCTATCCTAAATTCAACCTAAAAGATACTAGAGTTGTTTTAGAATCAAGAATATGAGTTGTTTCCGTTTTTGGATTTGGAAATTTTAGTATTTCCGGAAACTGCCGTAAAAACTTTTTGGCAACTTCCCGATCCGTTTTAGCAACTTAAAACCTATATAAACTTCATTCATTCTACACTCACAACCCACACTACACCTAACTTCCATCACTCACCTTTCAATCCCACGTTTCCCACGTTTTGTCTCATTTTTCACGAATCAAGACCTCGGGCGACTTTTCGACCCCACACATTTGTCGAAATTTTGTACAGAGCGCACTACGCCAAAGTTCAAGGTGAAGCTTCGGCTCCAAACACTGGAACTCAAATCATCGAGCGCTCCAATTCCAAAGTGGAGCGCACTCGCGTGCCACGACCTCCGTGAACACAAAATTTCCAGTTTTCTGTAGGTTGTTCCCGGATCATTTGCAGCTGTTCCAGAGCATCGTTTTGAGATGACATCTCCTACAATAATACCAGAACAGTCTTCCGAAGATTTGTTCCAAAGCACTACTTATGGTGCTTGGTTTTATGCGAAGGCGATCACATGCGTAGGCTGGGAACCGCTTATGGTAAGACCTGCTGAACTTTATTCTCCAACACTAGCATCTTATTTTTATGATAACTGCATTTTCTTTGAGAGACCAGATGGAGAACAAGTGTTCTCCATCAACATTGATAATGAACCAATGGAAATTACCGTGTTCTTGCTAGCATTTGTTCTTGGACTTGCTATGCCCAAATGAAATACAAGACCCATGGTGTTATTGGGTAGATAATATGTATGTCTACACTTATGAGTTTTTGCATGAGTCGTATGGGGCAGGCATTTTCCGTATCGAGGACCAAGGGGACTATAACGTCGCTTTTGCTAGCCTGTCCATGAACATAGAAACTGTTATGTTTTGGATAATGCTAAAAATTTTAGGGGAATGGCGTTTTTCTTCTGTGAATGATGCCACTTGCAGCGTCTTCCTTGCTTTAGCCACGGGACGTATGTGCCATGACCTTCCCAGAACCTTGATGTCTAGTTTAGCTCGAGCCCATAACATGTGGCATAAGTACCTTCTTATGCCTATTCTAATTTCCCGTATTATGCTATGTTTCTTTCCTGTTTTTTGTACACGTTTCATGGATTGGATTACGGTCGACACTGTGCGACCCACCAATAGTATTATTCGATCTTTCCGTGCAATGACTTGGCAAGGGTGAAGGATACAACCTCATCAGGTTGCACCCTACACCCCGTCAGACTAAGTGGCGCTTAATAGGTTAGCAATAATAGATGATAAATGGCGGGAAGCCTGGCAAATTATCATGGCATGGCAGGACGCGAAGGAACCTTACTTCTTTATAGAAGAAAATGATGAGGAGGATGATGAATAAAGTGGGAGATAAGGTAAGTTTTAATTGTACTTAGTGTCTGCTTCTGTCCCAAGCAATTTGATTCTTGTTAACCCCATAATGGGTGGAACTCTTATAGAGTTGCGTCAGTTTTTTATTTCCTATATTAGTACGTTCTAACCTTGTTTTGCAGATGTTCCTCAATTTCACGCTAAATTCAATGGTATTTTTCCTACCCTCTTTTATTTAAATGCTTTGAGGACAAAGCATGCTTCTTGTTTGGGGGGGGGCATAGAAACACGTGTAATTAAGGCATCTGTTAGGATATAGATAGGTATAATATGCATTTGTTTTCTAGTTAAAATTTCAAAAATTCAAAAATATAAATAAATAAGTTCATGCTATACACTTAGGAATATTGGTATTGTTTTCCTTCTCTATGCTCTTAATAATCTAGAAGTCTCACGTAGCTTTTGCATTAGAATAATTTTTAGAAACTTAGGTTAATATGTAGGTAATAATCTTTGCATCTATCTATAAATATATTACATGAGTATCTATGATTGTTAGCAGTAAGTTTCTGAACTCTAGGCTAGAGTACTTATTCTACAAATCCTGTGAGAATATAGCCTAAAGCCTTATATGAGCGAAACATTTGAGAAATAACACAAGGGAGAAGTAAAATCCAGATAGAGATATCACACATCCACTTGCTTGATCACTAAACCATATCCTAAGCGAGAATTTAGGCCCTCTTTGGATTGATATAGCCAGAAATTCAAACCTATGAATTATTTTCCGCTAATCGCCCCTCTGAGCCTTTCTTTAGCCTTTCATAAACCACAAATCCTTTACCCCGTTAAAAAAAAAAAAAAAAAAAAAAAAAAAAACCTACCCAATTTAGATAAGTCTGAGAATAGAATGAGGAAGAAAGAAGAAGAGAAAAACCTGTGTAAACAAAAGTTAGTTAATTGCTTCAGGAAATAAAGAAAAGAAGTTTCCATCCAAAGAAAAGGGAAAAAAATAGAAATAAATAAAAACTCCAAAAATAGAATAAAAGGGATTCAAAAGCCAAAGAAAAGAAAAAGAAAAATATGGCTAAGGATGGAAACAAAGTGTAGAAGCAAAAGTAAATAACAAGATTTTCTCTAGTTACATAATATGAAGACTCTATTATCTCAGACTTGTCCTTTTTTAATATCCATTTCCTTCCATCTTAAACCATCTCCTAATCCCCGCAACACCTAATAAAGACCTCTAGCTCAATTAGGAATAGGTTAGTGCGATAGTAAGTGGCAGATGTGTTTGATCGACTCCGGCTTCCTTGTTGTCATTGAGATTGTAAGGTAAAGTGTGCCCACTGCAAACTGGAGTAGCAAAACTTGAGTGGAAAAATCAGAGTGATTTTTGTCTTGACTTTTATGTGAGAACCTACTTAAGGACGCTATCCCGAGTTTCATAAACGAACCTGCTAGGCATTTCATAGTATTACTCATTGTATATATGTTTATTGTAGATGATTGATTATTATGCATATAATAGCTTAGGTTTTGACTTGATTACTCTATATGCATTGTTAGTGAGAGGTATAGTTAATTTAGAGCATGAATAAGGAAACAATAGTTTTATTTCTTAGTCGTTGTAGTATAGATGAAGTTTGTGAGTACCTTCATCGGAAAACTCTCACGAGGGCTATAACTTCGTCCACTAGGGAATTCCTAGTGGTTTAAGGCCTTGTGTTGCATATGGTCAATGCAATTTTCACTCAGCTTGACGAGTTGATAGAACTCCATTTTTGGTCACTTATTCTAATTTCTCATCTTTGCTTGAGGACAAGCAAAATACTGTTTGGGGTGGTTTGATAAGAGCCCAAAACTGTAGTTTTAACCCTGTAACAGTCATACTTTTAGACCAATTATGTGAGTAATAATTAAGAGTTAATACTGATTACGTGTTTTTATGCATTTCATGCTTCAAAGTCCATTATGTGCAGAAATGTGCCACTTTAGCGAGATAAAGGAGCAAAGGTCGGTTGCTAAGGAGTTCTGTGATTAAAGGCCAAGATTCAAGAAGACAAAGCCTTTCTAAAGCCCGGTCAAAAGCTGAAAAGTCGACGCGGGCAAAAACAGTACTCAAAATCAGCAGAACTTCCAAAGGCCGTATCTTTGGACTCAGACCTCGGAATTGGGCCTACCTTATGTCAAAACGACCGGCTCAGAAAAAGATTTCCAATGGTCTAAGCTTTGACCCAATCAGAGGAGCAGAAGTGGACGAAAAGTCTGTTGAAGCCAACTGCAACTGAAGAGGCCTTTTTGGACTGAAAGAATTGGGTTTTGGGCCTGATTCTCTGGCCCAAAACATGGCTCCAAGCCCATGCACGATTTTTGGATCTGAAAGTATAAAAACAAGAGCTTGACTCTTTGTTAAAGGTAGATAGTTAGACCTAGATTAGTTAGCCTCCATTAATTAGTTTGAGAATTTCAATTAGTTAATTAATTAGTTTTTCATATCTTGTTTTAGATCTAGTTTCATATTTAATTGCTTTAGAACAAGTAGATTATTAATTTAGTATTTGAATAATTGTTTTATTATTCATTAGATTAATAAAATAGTGTTCTTGGTAATCTAGTTCATTTTCCATTTACTTATTTAGTTCAATTCTTAGATTTAATTGTTTGTCATTATTAGTTAAATTCAATTATTGCATGAGTAGTTTTGAATTGAGTTTAAACAAGCAAAGTTTCAATCTTTATATCATGTCTTGTTTGAATTCCATTGGGAATGATAGTGTGATGATTCTCGGCTAAACCTCCATTTGAGGGGGTTGAGAAGCCTTGATGAAAGCTTGATTCCGATTATCGTAGAGTCGTAGTAATTTCCTTTCCACTCTAGAAATGATTAGTTCACCATGAGAATGGGTGTAATCGTTCACATGCTAGTTATGAATTGGTAGAAATGCCATGTGTAATTAGGGATTAGGAATAACCAGATTGTTCTGCGAAGCAGTTCAATTCGGATTAAGACGATTCGTCATTAGTAGGATTAAGTCGAGTTAAAGTGGAATCAATCCCCCTCTAACTCCTTATCATAGAATCGACGTAGCATTCCCATAGTTGTTCTAATAGTCGACTAGCTGCATCTTGTGGGTAGTTGCATCGTAGTCTAGTTGCCATTTCGTAAATCTCTCATTAGACTTTAGTTAAGATTACTTTTACTTAGAGAACACAGCATGCGGAAGGACTAGGAGTGGAACGAATCATCTACTCCACTATATCTGTTCAATAGATAGAGAGTAGAAATCTTTGATAAATTAGGCACGTAATAAGTTTTAGTTTACTTACGTTATGAGTTTTATTGTTCATTTCGTAGGTAAACTATCATTTTTATGTTTTATCAGAGCTTCAAGGTTACATAGCTCAAACATTTATCACAAGTTGAAGACCTACACTTCTAGGATTAACTTAGCGCAGAGTGCTCGACACGCAACTCGCTCTCTAAGAGCAAAATGCTCACTCGAGCTCAGAGGCTACATAGCTCGAACACTTCTCAAAAGTTGAGGACCTACACTTCTAGGATCAACTCAGTGCAGAACGATTACTTAAGCACGAAGGGTCCCTCGACCTATGCTCATTGGAGCAGAACGCTTACATAAGCGATAAAAGCTCCCTTGAGCTATGCTCACTCAAGCATAACGCTTCCATAAGTGTTAAAAGGTCCCTTGACCTACTGGAGCAGAACACTTACATAAGTGATAAAAGGTCCCTTGACCTATGCTCACTAGAGCAGAACATTTACATAAGCGTTAAATGGTCCCTTGACCTATGCTTACTTGAGCACTATGGGTCCCTAGACCTACGCTCACTAGAGCAGCATGCTCACACGAGCTCCAACATGCCCTAGAGCAGAATGCTCACTTGAGCTCCAATTCTCTATAGAGCTACAATTTTCTCACTAATGGAGGACTTACACTTCTAATATCAATTCAATACTTGTGAAAGCAACATTACTTGCATCTTTAATCATTACATAACCTGTGTGCTTCCCACGTGTGGAGTTAATCTCTCATCAAATCGTCCAACAAAATTGGAACGACCTAATGAGAGGGGGCTGTGTGAGGGACTAATATACACAACCAATGTATATTATACACGTGTCCAACATAACTCACCACATAACTATATCAAGGCCTGCTAGGTCGCTCATATCAAGACCTGCCAGGTCATTCATGTTAAGACCTCTGCCAGGTTGCGCATGTCACGACCTACTGCCAGGTCGCTCAGCCAGGTCTTATAACGCTCAGAGATGGAAATGCAAACGTTACAGCAGTTCTGTAATAGCAGCCATGCACTTTATTGCATCCGCATTTAAGCTCATTCAAGAGCCAAATTGACCAAAGGTCACGGGCTATAAATGACGAAGGAACTACCAAAGTAAAGGAGGAAAATTCGATGCTTCTTCTCCACTCTCCATCTTCTCCATGTGAGATGCTCCATCTCCAAAAATCTATCTTCACGAACTACGACTGACTTGATTCCAATTCTCCAGAGAACTGGATACGTAGGCAGTTCGATCATTCAAACTCAGTCACAACATCATCTTCCCCAATCATCTAGATTCGTAATGTCGTGACTAAAACACACATTTACAAATATCTTATTATGCATTTACTATTTCAGTTTATATATAAACTGTTAAGTTTTATAATGAACTGAAACCAATACTTCTGACAATTGTGGCTTGAGTCTTGATCAACTAGAACTAGAACCTTCAGTGAAAGCTCATGAATTATCTGTAGTACTAAATTTAAAGCTCCACAACTCTTTTTCATAATACAATGCAATTGTAAGATGATGTTGACCAACAAGAACTTCACCCTCAATGAGTTTGAAGTCCTCTGTCGAGGTATGGAGTAATTCACAAGCTAGTTTTACCATATCATCCCCAACTAAATGGTCAAATAGAAGTTTCGAATAGAGAAATCAAGAGTATTCTGGAGCAAAAATAGTTAATCCATCTAGGAAAGACTAGTCTCTTAGACTCCAAGATGTGTTGTGGGCATACTGAACAATATTCAAAACACTTATTGGAATGTCACCCTATCGTTTGGTATATGGAAAGACGTGTCATCTATCTGTTGAGTTAGAACACAAAGCTTATTGGGCTATGAAGGCAATGAATTTCAGCCCAGATCAAGCATGACATAGGACGAATCTTCAAATCAGTGAATTAGAATTAAAGGAATTGAGGAGTGATGCTTATGATAACTCAAAGATATACAAGGATAAGACTAAATCATTACATGATAAGAGAATTTGAACCTAGACAGAAGATTTTGGTCGATAACTTTCTTCTAGAACATTTCCCTGGAAAGTTGAGATCTAGATGGATGGGACCATTCATAGTGAGACATGTGAAACCTTTTGGAGCACTCGAAGAGGAGGACCTATTTCAAAGTCACTAAAGCATTTTCTGGACTTGCCTACTAGAGGCGTGGAAGCAATTTTACTCAAGGGTTCGGTTTACCAGACCACTGTTGAAGCGGAGAATTGGAGTAATTAAGTTACCTAAACATCTTAAAGATTACATTATATGTCTTGCTGAACTTGTTACTCTATCTAAGCTAGTTTTAATTTCTTCCATAAGGAAGTCAATCGTTGTAAGCTTGACTCCTTAGGATCTTATTAATATAATCGCCACTGATAACCAATCTCACAGATTTTATAACATCATCTTTAGATGAGAAGAGTTTCAAGCGCCAAGGTCAAAGTCTTATAACTCTAGTAGATCAAGTATAAAATGTCTACAAGCATACGTTTTGTTAAGATAGCAGTTTTGAGATGAATACCTAAGCGTTCACCACCTGTTAGTTTGTGGGATTGGGATTTAGTCTCCATTGAAGTTCAATGGAACCACCTGTTAGTTTGTGGGATTGGGATTTAACCTGTTAGTTTGTGGGATTGGGATTTACTCTCCATTGATCTTCCATCACGTAGGGTTAGATAAAAGTTCAGTTACTTTGCGTGTAAAAAGAGAGTGCATAAGCTAGGTTGGTATAAGAATTGTCATTTTGAAACATGATTAAAGCCATTAAGAGACAGTTGTTAGTATAAGAAGAGGTGTCCACAATTCGGTTGGTGTCCACAATTCGGTTTGGTCCTGTTTTAGGTAAAACTTTGAGCCGAACCGTTAGTACTCAGTTCTTGAAAAACAGAACCGTCAACCAACGGATGGATCACAAAAAGCGGGTGCAGACCGAAAAGTAAATTCGGTTCGGTTGGGTTTAAAAACCAAATATACTTATTTACCAATGTAAAGCCTGATTTGCACCAAGCCCAAACCAAAGCCCCACGTTTGGTTAATCAACCAAGCCCATATATTTATAGACTTGTAATGTTATTATTGTGTGTAGTCTGGGCGATGTGGGACTATAAATTTACCAGCTCAAGACTTTTGGGATGTTCTTCTTTGAGATTGGAGGATACTGATTTTTATCCAGAAGATTGTATGTGTATGAATCAATACTTTAATCCATGCACACGAAATGAGGTAAACATTCTAAACTTGTTCTATAGGCCTGAGAACAAGTTCAGAAGTGGCTTGCTTTTGTTGAGGATGAGTTGAGCACCATCAGTCCAGTACCATGCTCACAAAATTCAAGCAGTTCTGAAAATTCTAGCCTGTTATATCTCAATGTGATGAACTTTAGTGGTTTCAACTCATATGTACGTATATATGTTAGAATTTTGTCATAGTGAATTAACTTAAAATATACGTAAACATAAACTCAAACTACAGAATTACCTGCTCATGTACATGTAAAGGATGTTGAGGGCAGCCTTAAATTCATTCGAACAAGTCCTCAATCAGAGATCGTGATCAGCTCTTGTTGCCAATCCTAGTACAAACGATTCTTTCCAACCTGAAAAGAAGGACAAATGTGAAGAGTTATATATTGACAAGTTAAAATGGCAGTTTGGCCTCGGCAATAGCCAGCCTCTGTTTTCATAGACAAATTCTTAACATGTCCTTGTCCGTTCAAAGACCAAGTAACCTGATAGCCGATGTTTTGACGAGTTTTTTTGACAAGGTGAAACGAATAAGACGATCACGTTTATGTGGTAAAAAATAAGACATGTTCTTAATCTTACTTAAGGGCAGATTAAACTTGCAAAGCTTTTAGACTTATGGTTATGATTCACGATCAGCTAGACTTTGGAAATGACTTGCGTAAAATTGACTAATCTATACTAATCAAAGACCATGAATACTGAGTAGTCGAGAATGCTCCCATTGAAACACGTCAGCCCCCTTTTTTCTCTGACACTGACACTGACACCTCAGCTTTTCCAATAATTCGACTGAAAAATAAAAATTCACGCCACTTTTGAGAACTGTTCGCGTAACAATATCAAATAAAATAAAAAGATCAAAAAACCTTTCATCAAAACTCAAAACCCCCTCCCGACATTTAACCAAAATAAAAAAATAAAAAATAAAAAAATAAAAAAATAAAAAAAACCCTAATTTCACTGGGATTTCATGTATGTGTTGGGAGTGGTGGCGAGAGATTACTGCCTGAGTGGTACACTGAGAAAGGTAATATGTGTGTTGGTTTTTTTTCCTGGAATGAATTGGTTTGTTCTCCAATGATATATAATACTAATCCGTTGCCAATTGCTTTGATCTACGTAATACTTTTTTAAACTTATCGATTTAATCTCTTTGTCTCACATTTAATATGCGTGTTTACAGGCATAGAATTGATTCTTAGCACTGAAATAGTAAAGGCGTGCGGATCTTGCTTCCAATACTCTCACAAGTGCAGCTGGAGCAACCTTCAAGTTTGACATTTTGATCATTGCAACTGGTTCCACGGTATATAGTTCTATAGAGATGTCTCTTTGTATTGTGGTGTACATTAGTCGAGAATAATCAAACCCTGTACTTTCTTTTCTGACTGGGCGATAATATTGGGTGACTATCTACTCAACTTCCGCGAAACTAATTTATTGTTTACTGCTTTGCAGGTTTTTAGGCTAACAGACTTTGGCGTCCCAGGAGCTGATGCCAAGAACTGTAGGAACCGTTATGGTTGCATCGAATGATTTACAAATCGTGAAAACCCATGTGCAATGGAATAAGGGGTGTTCACGATTTTGGTTAGAATCATACCTTTGATAAGCTGTGATAACTCTGAGAATCTAAGCTCTACGAATCAGCAACCTCTTTGATCTTCTGTTGTATTCCTATCCTTAGAATGGACGTTGTGTGGGCAACGATTTACAAACCCTTTTTTTGTCTCTTTGCCTCTCTTTTTCAATCACTAAATCATTGATTTCGGCCAAGAAGAAAAGGTTTCTTTATATAGGCTACAATAGGGACTATGAGGAGAAATTAGGGTTAGGTCTCATGACGGGCTTGGGCTTCCCATGTTTGACCAGAACACACAGCCAAAATCCGTCAACAAATTAAATGGCTTATTCCACTAAAGGTCATTGTTGCACTACCGCCCTAATCCCAAATTACGTGTATGGGCTCCATATTATATGCTCGTTGATCTCCCTGTGTTAATATATCGAATGCCCGTTGATTAAGTCAAGTTACTGACAACTATATTAATAAACTTCTTTTAGTGCTGCCTTCTATGAGGGTTATTATGCTAAGAAAGGAGTTAAAATTATTAAGGGAACAGTTGCAGCAGGGTTTGACTCCAACTCAAATGGAGAGGCAAGTTACTGAGATCCCAAAATCTATTAATAGTATCACCTTTTGTATTTATGTTGTTAATATTTTTTAGGTAAAAGAAATAAAGCTAAAGGACAGGAGAGTGTTGGATGCTAGCATTGTTGTTGTTGTTGGAGTTGGTGCAAAACCACTGACAACTCTCTTCAAGGGAGGACAAGGGTGGAATTAAGGTAAGCCTCATGTGAGTCATGTCCAACATGAATGAATGTTCAATCTCTTATTTTGTCATGTATTTCTGTTGGTTTTGCTCTTTACCTGTTATTGTTTTTTATTTATTGGCAAGTCTATTTTAAACAAGATCAGTAACTCATTGATGCGGAAGGGTTTGAACTCCAAACCTCTGGTATCATCACCCAAAGACTTTACCAAAAACCTAATTTCAATTGTTCGTAACCCAAAATAAAGATAAAAAAACAAAACTCTTTTCAAGGTTATAATCTTTTCTCTTCAGTAGCAACTATCTTCTCACTTAATCACAAAATCATCTAATTACCCAAAAAAAGAAAATTATGCTTCAAGACACATTGTTAATACACTGTTTCTTTCAATACCCATTCTTTTCTTTTTGATTTTCGATGGGCTACAAAGAATATTAACGAAGAATAGCCGAGATTCGAAACCCATGGGGTCTGCTTTTTCTAATACAAAGAACTTCCCGATTTTAGTATAGCTCTATTACCGGTGCTTTCAATCCCGATCGTGTTGTTGTGTATGTATAAATTTATCAATACCCTTTTCTTTACTTCTTAATGTTTGTTGAATTTGTTACTTAATTTGAGTTTATTGTTGTTAGATGTGATGAAAATTTGATCTTTTTTTGTTTGTTGCTAAATTGGGATTGTTTTTAGTAGTTTTTTTTTTTTTTGCTAGGCATTGGAATTTGAAGTCGTTTTGAGAAATAATGTAGGAAAACTTACAGAGTTACAACACTACATGAAGCTGAAACTCTGGGTCTAGTTTGAGCTGCAAGAAAAAGCAAGAGTCAGCCACAACACCCAACTATTCAGGTGATTCTCTTCCCTTTTTTTCTCCATGTGTAGGTGTGTGTGTGTTTGTTTGTTTTTCTTGCAATATATATACTGTGCTATGGTTTGGACTTTTTGTCAAATTGGACGTGATTACTCGAGACTAGCTTTGTTTCGAGCAAGACACCCTAAAAGTCCACACACTAACTTTGCATTCAGATCCCCTGACAATTTTGTTAATGTTGAGGGGGAGATTGAGTTCAATGTTCGTCTCATTCTTCCTGGTGAATTAGTCAAGCATGTTGTCTCTGAGGGAAAGAAAGATGTTCGCAAGTACACTAACTCTCAAGAAGATGTTGTAGAACCTCATGTATGTAAGCACTTAATTAATTCATGACTTCACATTTCTTTTCATATATAATTAATGGAAAGGAAAATTAGTTTGCAGCATTAATGGAACTACAAACAATAACTGCCCAACCATCAGCATTGCACGCCTTCTTAACATTTACTCAGTGTGTCAATGCATGCCTTTGGCAAGATTGTGAGAAATATATAACCTACCAAACCTTATAACCAAAAAAAAAAAAAACATTCAATTCTGATTTGTCATGACTAATATCAATTAGAAGGAGAAACAATTATAAGGAGGACCCAACAGCAACAAAAGAAAGAATGAATATTAGGTATGTGCGTTTGCAATTGAGAAATTTGAAACCTTCATTTTTCCAATAGAATTACGCAGAAAAATCAAGGGGTGGTTCATTCCCTAAGACTTGCTCTTTACATTGTATATATAATGTAATTTAATGGCGTTGGTTGTATCTGAACTGTCAGTATGTCGTGCTGTCAGCTTTTGGTTTAAGTTAAATTTTGCTTACTCTGTTCATTGAGACACTGAATTAATTTTTTTGAAGAAGGATAAAACAAACTTTGGATTGCATGGAAAGTTGCATAAGGCATCAATTCCACTATCGGTCGATCAGTTATATTATCTTATTTATTACATTATTAGTTTATTTTTTCATTTTTGTTTCATGTTTATAATGTCAGTCGACGTTGTTAGCCTTAGTTGTCAGCTTGGTGTGAATAGGGATTGTGGCTGAAGTGGCCGAACAAAATTTTGAAATTGGCAAAAAGAAAAGAGGTGCACAAGCATCATGGGTTGCACGCTGGAAAGAGAATATGGTTGACGGAACCGGAACTCCTATAAGTTCATCTTCATGCTGAGTGTATATTTATTGTTTTCCTTATGCTAAGTGAACTTTAATGGTACATATTTCTAAATGATGGGATTTAAGTTATGATTTTAAAACATGTTTTGTGTTGAATACATGGGGTTTTATTTTATAGATATATATAACCTTGATAGAATTTGGTGTTAAGTTCTTATTAAGGAATTTTTATATTTACACGGTTAAGTTCATCTTGATGAATTTTCTAAATGGTCAAACGGTTTTTAGATGAAGACCATGAATTCAAAACAAGAACGGTTGGCTTTTAATTGCACAGTAGGTCTTCCTCATATGGGCAGGGTAAGGAGTAGGACTTGACTTACCCTCCCTCTTTATTTACAACTTCCAGATGACATGAGTGACATTTTCTAGGCACTTGCAGTGTCATTATAATCTAAACTACCTATATATAGCCAATTCAGTTATGTTGCTTTTTGGAACTTTAATAACCTAAAGGTTCTAAGTTGCTTGGATATGGGCTTTTGAAGTGATGTTGCACTATGTCTTTGGAAAGGTATTAATTATGATATCTACTTTTGAAACTTTATACATTACTTGGTTCAGTGTTATATTATTAGTTTTACCGAGAAAATTTGTGTCTTGCTTCTTGGACATGCCCTTTGATGTTGCACACTCCCTTCATAGCACTACTATCCCTATCAATCTCCCTCTCTCATAGCTTGCAGTAGCAGGCAAAACCTTTTCTCCATCACTTCTAATTAAATCATCAAATTCAGATAAACTAGAATGCATATTATGAAAATTTTCCTTTGTCATGCAATGAATAATTTGATGTTTTCTCTTAAACATTTTATGGGTTTCCAAATCACTTAGTGGCCAAATAAGCAGAGAATTGTCTTAAGTGAATATTCATGATAACTCAACCTGATATAAATTTGGGGATTTAGATGTTTAATACTCTGCTACGGATATAGACGTGCACATTGTAGTTAGTTGTGAAGCTTCAATTTAATATTTATGTTGCATATACACTTATGATCAGAACTTGATATCAATGTCCAAAGTACTATGACTATTGAATCTGAAAAAATAAAAAATGCATATGTATTCTACAATAGTAGTGCAATTTTAATCTGTTATTTACGTAATGGCCTAGCTAGATTTCCAAAAATAAAATAGAATTGCTAATGAGGTAGTTGATCGATTTTCATTTTTCCTTTTCTATTTATTTTGCAGATACAAGTGATTGTCTGTCAAATTAAATCCAACCATTTTCAAAATGCAACAAATGATACATGATGACTACCTCATACTGAGTTTGGAACAAACGGGAGGTAGCAACATAGCACAACAGGTACAATATCTATATTTTACGGTTATAGAGGTGCACATTGTAGTTAGTTATGAAGCTTCAATTTAATATTTATGTTGGATATACACTTATGATCAGAACTTGATATCAATGTCCAAAGTACTATGACTATTGAATATGAAAAAATAAAAAATGCATATGTATTCTACAATAGTAGTGCAATTTTAATCTGTTATTTCTGTAATGGCCTCGCTAGACTTCAAAAAAAAAATACTAATGAGGTTGATCGATTTTCTTTTTTCTATCTATTTTGTAGATACAAGTGATTGTCCGTCAAATTAAATCCAACCATTTTAAAAATGCAACACATGATACATGATGACTACCTCATTCTGAGTTTGGAACAACCGGGAGGCAGCAACATAGCACAACAGGTACAATAGCTTTATTTTTTATTTTTTATTTGGTTTAGGTAGGAGTTGTGAGAATACATCTAAATGCATCACTATGTTTGGTTCAGTTAAAAGTATAAGTATAAATTTTAGGCTCTGCTAAGCTTTCTTTGATGGTTGATCAACATTGCTGAATTTCTTCAAGTTTACAATATTACTTTTCATAACAAGCAATTACAATCATTATATACGAATATGCACTGCACTAGACGTATCGTGGCTACGTGGTCATAAAAGGAACTTGAACCTGTCTACTATTACGGCAAGGGGCGAATAAGCATATTATTCCATTCCATGTTAATTCCCTATGATTATAATTCATTATGTATTATCCATTTATTCTTGGTGGATAACGATATGGTAATTACTGTCAAGGGGGTTGATTAGTTTCACTAATCATAATTAGAATATGCTAAAATAATAATACGCTTCCGAAGGGAGTGAGTTACAGTGTTTAATAAATTAGGACACTGGTGTGATCCTTGGGTTGAGTCCATGTTGACATCAATTTCATTTTAATGCATGTCATTTGTTTGATGGTTATTTGAGATTTGGAATCCATGTTGACATCGATTTAATTGCATTTGTAGATTATTTAGCAAAGATGGGTGGTTTTCTTAGTAAGAGAATTTAAGTCTTTCAGTGGCAGTTATAACCCATTGTAAACATAAAGGAATAAGCATCTATGGTAATTAAAATGGTAGTTGGTCATTTTTAGGTGTTACTATTTTGATGAATTCCAGTTCTAAAGAAAGTGTATGTATATTCTAATTATAACAAATTTTCGATAATTGGTTGGCAAACAATGAGTTTAATTCCTATCAAAAGAGTCTTTTTGTATATATAGATTAATTTCCACTCCTTGAATCTTAATTAGAAACAAAAGGGATTTTCTCTTCCGATTATTCGAATTGGGAATTTGGGGTTGAATCTAGCGGTAATTTGTTTCGAGTTTCGCTCTTAAATTTTTATGTACTTTCGCTATTGGTTATATTTGTGAATCGTGAAATCTAACTAATATAAATCAGTAATCCTATATCAAATTTCTTTAAATATTCATTTCACTAACTTATTTTTTAAAGGCTGCTCATATGCTTATTGTGCGAGTTGGTGATCATAGATGAAATTGGAAGTAGAACTAAGTCATAATTATTGTTTTTATGGAGGTATATCGGTGCTACCCTCTAAGGGTAGCTTGCTAGCATTCCCTCCCCTATTGTGTGTTAGTGAAGGTCATTCATTTTTAATGGGCCAGCTCCATCATTGTATTCTTTACAAGTGATTCAAAGAATTCATCAAGAATGGTCTAGATGCTTCTTCAACTTCCGTCATTATTATCATCAAAGACGGTAGTCTTAAACTCATTCAAGTATATCTTTTCATTTTGTTTTTGAATATTTTACATTATTTGGAATTGTTTTTGAATGAGGATTTATTTTCTTTTTTGTTTCAAGCTGCATAAAAAAAAATTAATTTCGATAATATTCATTGGATTGGTCAATGTATTCTACTATGAAACAACAATTCTATTGTTGATTTGCCTTATTTCTATTCGTGAATACACACCACTTAATATATTGATTTTCTGAACATTTATAAAACATCAAGCTAAGCCAAAATTTATTGTCATCAAGTGAAGGCTACACTCCCAATTTTGAATCATCTTTATTGGTTAATCTTATTAGGACCTTCTAAAGCCAAAAATAGGTTACTTATTCTTTGCTTTTATATTTCCTTTTCTCCCACTTTAAGCCTGCAAGGTGATACTTGGCACCAAGGTAAAATTCAAAATTGAAAAATTTCAATCCATTCTTTATTACTGTTAATGGCTATAGTGATTCCATAACAAATGAATAAATGTAATGATGTTTTCGAATGTTAAATCTCAATTGAGTTGTCTTGCTTATGAATGATTTTGTTCTTCATTACTTGGTGTCGGTCAATGATATGCCTTAAAGAAAATTTCAAATGGAGTTTGGTTGAATGGTGTAGCTTGAGTGTAAACTTGCAATAGGCAATGCGACGAAACTATTAGTTAGGACTGCCACCAAAAAAAATGGGTAGTTTGAATAATACAACATTTCACCACCAAAAAAATTATTAACCTCGTTGAATTTCAATCTCCTTTACATGTAATTCTTTTCAAAGTTTATGACCCATTATTTGTGCTTAAATATAAAATGGGTGGTATTACTATATGCAGGTTGTTAAGGAAGTTCAATGTTTAGGAAATAGATTCACAGTTAAGACAGAGAATCAATGTTTCTATCAGTTAGCATTGGTGTTCTCCAAAGCAGCCTCAATGAACTTCAATCTCCTTTACCTGTAAGTTATCTTTGAACTCTGTAAGACTTCAATCTCCTTTACTTCAAACTCTGTAACACTTCAATCTCTTTTACTTCGAACTCTAAGGTGCATGATTAATTTAAATAGCTCGCCTTTTTTTATAAGTGGATTTATTTGATTGGTCATAGTGTAACTTGGTTAGTTGTATATCTTACTAATTCTAATTGCCTATTTTCAAATTTGAATGGGAAAGAGTTGCTTAAGGTGCAAGAGCATGCCTAATATCAAGATGCTCCATGATTCACTCAAGAATTTTAAAATCATGTATTATTGTGAGAATCTTGAATCAATTACCCAGGCCAATGATGGTTATGACTGAACTTAGGGAGCTGGTTCAGAACCTAGCCATCTATATGAATCTTTTGACTGATACCCATCTATTTGGGTGTTTATAGATAAATATATTTCTCCTGAGCAAGTACTAATTCAATATGGTGGTTTGAAAAAGGATGGCGATGCATAATTACTGCTTATGCAGTACTGAGGTTATTATCAATCGAGACATTCAAGTTCTTTGTTGTACTAAGTCCTAATGTTGCAGTGATCTCATTTTTTTAACTAGTTATTTAACTGCTCTGGCATTCGTCGAGATGGGTAAGTAGCTGGGTTAATCAATGAGAAGTATATTGTTTTAAATTTTCAAGTTATGACAGGTTTTATATTTATGAAATGTCGAAAATACAGAGGAGACTCTGTCGAAATTTTTCAAAAAAGTCACGTACTTTAGGTATATAATTGTTCGAGTTTTGGGGCGTTGGACTCGACAAAAAAAAATTATTGAGTGGTTGTTGGGAAAGTTCAATTCTGATTTCAGGGTATAATTGATTCTCTATTTTTTCAGTAATATGTTATTTGCTTGCAAACCAAGTCGATGACAAGTGATGATTTTACTACCTCCTTTAACAGTTTAACCCATTGTTTTGTTGGTGTTAATAAACAAATTTCTCTAATATTTTGTATTGGTGCAGATGGATATTGAATATCTAGAATGTTCACATTGGCTAATGAAGTTCATTGCATCGTGCGCTCCTCTTCTTGGTATTACTTGATCTGATGAAATTTATCGGTATGTTTTCACCAAATCTATTCTCTTTTTTTCGTTCTCAGAAAGATCAACAGTTTCAAGATAAGGTAAGTTCCAAAATACTGAAGAGAGTGAACCAGTGTAGCCAGCTCGGTCTAGAATGATTTATGTGACTCAACTTTTCTCAAACACAACAATGTCACATCTGAATCCACAAGCGAAGTGTTCACTATAGATGTGGTCACATGGATCCAGTTTGAAGTCCCATGAGCTCACACAAGATCCAGGAGTCACTGAAGAAGGATCAAATCTCTTTTTCAACTGTTTTAAGACTTCTATATCTCCCCAATGAGTTCTTGAATCTCTCTTTATGAATAGCTCTGAAACTGTAATCACTAACACTAGAACGATAGATATAGAGAAGTATGATGTTCCTATTTCTTCTCTTCCATTCTTCTTTTTGTTCTTCAGAGATTTTCTCCTTTTCGGTCTGTTAGATCTCTATAAATAAGAGAGAGAGAGAGAGAGAGAGAGAGAGAGAGAGAGAGAGAGAGAAGTCAAGAAATGCAGAGATAAGGAAGTACTGTATGCATCATACACCCATGAGTTTGTATGACAAATGCTGATGATTAGAAAAAGAATAAAACTAAAATAAAAGGCTGATATGCAATAGTGGTGGGCTTTAAAACTTTCTCTGCTTTTCCTGTCTTTGTTTTGGAGATATTTTGAAAGCTTTTCAATGGAAATTGTCAGGATACTCGGATTCAGACCCTCTCCAAGTGCCAAGTGCTGCTTCTGTTTGAATTTCTAATATTTGTTCACCACGATACCCATGCACATAGACACAAGAAATGAATGCAGCTTATCTAAATCTTTCTATTGTGTATTTTGGCAACTTCAGTGAGGTTTTGTCGTGTTTCTTTGTAGGTCTTTATAACGGATTAAGGGCAATGTATCTCACAAGTCACGAAAAAAGCTTTACAAAATACTCTACTAAAATTTGACAACAAGACCATCAAACAAACCATTCTTCAAATGTAAAGATATCTCTAATACCTAAAAACAATCAATATATCAAAAACACTAAGAATATGATATGATTTAAATGTAGGTTCCATAAAAATGTTTTAATTGTTTCTCAAAGTGTTGCAATTCAACAAATCTGATAATTAAACGTTTAAGGGAAGGAACCAGAAGCACTCTAACTCAATTCCAATAAGAATGAATATAGCAAATTACAAAACTATAAATAATGATAGTGAGTTCAAGGGATTTTGCGAAAAAGAAAAGTACCTTTGAGAGTGCCTGAATTTATTTTTTTGCTAAAGTAAACTGAAAATAGATACTCAAGAGACTAGAGAGGTTAACCATTTGCTTTCTTAAAAACATCAGAGTGAGAATACACGTGCGGAAATTAGAGATACAAATGGTGAATGTGACACCACGTGTTAAGTATACTAATTGGCTTAAAAATTAAGCCAACCTTTATCATGAAACCCATAAAAAATTGGACATCTTAATAATAATACACTCTAAGGCCCATTAATACAAAAATAGAGCCTTCTAGCCTCATCAATTATTGTCGTTGCTGCTGAGTTTCAATATATTTTGGAAGTAAGATTTTTGATACATACTAATTCATAAACTTTTATTATCAAACATTACCAATAATTAAAAAAAATATATATCAATGGTCAATACCCATTTTATATAAATTAATGGCAAACAATTGAATTAATGGTTAACAAAGGCTCATGTATTATTGAACACTAAGGATTTTGGAGATATACTTAAAGGAAATGTGTTAAAGGAAGGCAATATCTACACATTAGAGAAATTCAACGTGTGGTTTACGAAAAGTCATAGGCCAATTGAGAATGATCAAAAGATCAAAACTGGCACATTAGTCACGCCAATGAAGCACAAATTCACCTTCTCTCAGTTCGACACTATTTCAAGTCAAGTTGAAAACAAAACTCACCTAATAGGTAATATTTTATTTCAATAACCACTTTCCTTTGTTAACTTAGCTATTTGTTGATTAGGTTTCTACTGACATTTATGTGAAAACAATTGTACACGTTATTGGCCTACTGAAGAGCGTCGGTAACATTACACCCAAATTTGGAACAATTTTTCAGGAGATTGTTATGATGGATAGTTAACTTATAACATTTTAGCAATTATATACTTTAAGCTTCGACTTTCTATATATATGTCTTCTTATCTATTGCTTTATTTTAGATTTACTTTGTTTTTTCCCAAGCCATTATTATATATTTAAGTGTTTCTGGGTAGTGTGTTAGTACTGAAATTGGCCTATTTCATTCCTTCAAGCATATGGTATGCAGATAGAGATATGTTTTGAGTGTTCTATTCTTTGATTGTTGCATTATATTTTGATAGTGAATTGTTATTTAGGACAATAATACTTCAAAAAAAATTAGAAAAAACATAAACCCATCAAACAAAGTATATATATATATATTATAAGCAATGAATCATTAGCTATCAATATACATATATTTATTCAAGTGGACTTTAGGTTTTTGAGTCATTAACTATCTATGTAGCAAGTCCGACCATTGGCCGGGCCAAATGGCTAGTACACTTAAAAAACCAATACTTTTAGTATCAGGACTCAAAAGAAAAATAGTATACCACCTAACCCAGTTGCAAAGGTTGTTCTAAACGTGTGGGGGTGTTTATTTTAGTCCTGGTAGTCCATGTGGATCTGATGTTAGTGATTCTAGTCATTCTAGTTTTCAAGGTGTTGGTTCTCATGTTTTTAGGCCTGTTGCTCGAAGCGGTGCAATTTTACCACCTCATCATCCGATTGAAACTTTTGCTATGCCCATCCCCCAACTTCACTTTCTTTATTGTTACCTGGAATCACTGCTGAGACGGAGTCTTCTTCTGTTAGGCATAAGCATAGTCAGAGTTTGCCTACAACACTGCTTCCACCAAATTTTCAGTTTCATCAGTTTCCTGTTTCAACGAATCACTAGGATCAGTATACGGCAAAATGGTCCTCATCTCCTATATGTACAATTCACATGCCTGCAACTCAAGATGTTTGACTTGTAGATGAAGAGGTAAGTAAATGGGTGAAAGGAAGAAAGCACGTAACACGGTTCGGTTCGATTGGCACCAGTTAACCGAGACATGAAACCGAGAACCGCACGACCCATTTGGTTTTCACTTTTAGGAACCGAGAACCAAACCGGGTATATAAAGAACTGAAAAAGGTTGCCGGTTTGGGCCGGTTCAGTTCGGTTTCTCGGTTTCCGATTTTTTATGAACACCCCTATGTATAAGTTTTACTTTTGTCAATCACCTGCTGTAAGAGATCTGAAGAATTCCTACAAAGTGAAACCTAGTGGATGGGAATAGTCTTGAGGATTTGACTATAAAATACTTAAAAGTCTTGAGAATCTAACTTCAAAAAACTCATTTTTACATTTTAATGATCGGATCTGATGTAAAATGACCCAACTCTTAATCATTCTTTTGAAAAACATTCGCTTTCATCCATTCTAGTCACCTCATTTCGTGTCTCACATATTTCAAAATATTTCGTCACCTTGAAATTTTGTGTCAAAAATTTCAATTTTTTTGAAATACCTTGAAATTTTGATTTGGAAACATGTTTTATGGTCAGATAGTTTTCAAAATGAATTTCAAAATTCTACTTTAGCCATTTTTTTTTTGAAATGATATCTTAAGTCTTGAGTAAATATTTCATCAAAATCCAAGTATATATTTTTACAAAAATGTTATTTTTGTCTTTTCATAATAGGGTTTGTGGTAAAATTAAGATTAGGAAATTTCCTTTTTCTTTAGTTTATATTTTTATAGGTTTCTACACTCTAAAAACTTTCTATAAATCATCTACATTGCTATTTTGTTTGTTCAAAAATTCAAAAACCAGTCAAATAGATGTTTTTATAAAACTATTCGAGAAACTACTAAATTGTCATGTGTCGATCCATGCGTCTGGGATGTATGGATATCAGTTTATATATACATGGTGTTTTGCTCTTCACAATTCATTCCATATTGTGTGAGAAGGAGAACCCAATTTAGCAAACATGTATCAAGTCCAAACCAATGGTTGTGAAACTTTTTTTCGCGCCATCTTTTCCAAACCATCATTCGCGGAGTTCTTCATGAGGAAATTTGAAAATAGGAGATGGAGCAAGCTTTTATGTGTTGGAGGAGAATTTATTCCCGCTTTCATGAATTAGTTATATAGTTGTAACTATAGAGCTAGTAAAATCGGGAATTTTGAGGATTATGTGCGAGGTATAACTAGTAAAATTGATTGTTCTTTAATTATCATGTTCATTTGTTCTGAGCTGTTATAATTTGGTAAAAATTGGAGTAATATTTTCTTTTTTATTGGTATACATAGTCTTACTTAATTATTCAAAATATATTGTTTTACCCTTTTAAATAATGATATTGACCTAACTGGTAATGTCTTGGTTTTGAAATTTGAAACTTGTTGTATTGTTCTATGCTAGATAGCTATGTACAAACCCTCCTTTTACAGCCATTAATTAAGCAACTTGGTTGAACCTTCATTTCATAGCATTGTTTCTTCAAGCTACACAACATACAAAATCACTATTGGAGGCCTATTGACTACTAAAGTTTTCTACATTGTGTACACAAACTTTGCATGTATACTAATCCAATTGTTTACTTATGCCAAGAGTAGATTTCTTTACTAACTCAATTAATGTTATGTAATCAATCTTTATCAGGGTAGAAACCTTTTCATTCTTAGTCAAGGAATAGCTTTTGCACTATTCATTGCTAACGTAACAAAAATGGTAGTTTCTTGAAGTCAGCCCTGTTCATCCTTTCTTGGTTATAAACATTTTAGCTTACTGCTATGAGAACCATGATATTCACATAGACATTAATAATGTTTTGATGATGTTAGAAGAACTTTCAATTAATGTAGTTTATTTTCAATAATCAAGAGTTTTTTCAATGCATATTGTTTTAGCTTTTGTGCAAAGTATTGAGATACTCGATTTGTATCTTTCGTTTCTTTGTTGTTGATATTATATCAATATTAATTTTTCTGCATGTATCATCCATTCATGAAGTTTAAAAGAGAGGGAAGAACATGAAGTAAATGTACTTGGCACTCAAGCTATAACAAGCTTAGGCTTTAGAATTACAAAGTTCTTTTGTAAACACCAAATCTTTGTCTCTTCCTTTTCGCCACTGAAGAAGACTCAAGTTCATTTCTTCTTCTCGGGTATGCTCACTTCATTTTTCTCCGTTTCTATTCTCTTAGAATTTTACATTTGAAATCCTGGACTTCACATTTTTTTTTTCTTTCTTTTTTGGCTTTTTTTTCCCTCTTTTTTTCCCACTTTGGAATCATACTATATTTTACGCATGTATTTTGTGCCAAAGACACCATTAACAATGTTGCAAGGCGCGGTATGTGGGGCCAAAGCAACCATTGATAGTGTCCTAGGCAACCTCAGCTTTCTGATCAGTTCTAAGTTATATCTTACGATAATCGCCTTGTCTAACTGCGCGCAATCTTTGCAAAAAGAAAACTACATCTATCTCTACTCCTAGCCTCTTAGGCACTAAGCTTCAAAAGGTCTTTCTCACTCACCATTTTATATAAACCTATCATTAATGCACCATCATGACCTTACATATAGCTGCAACTATTCCGTTGCAATTTTACCTGTCATAAGCACCCCTAGAAAAAAATTCAGACTAATCATGAAGATGATATGTCCATATATATTTACTGCAACATTAATATCTATTTACTGCAACCCTTTAAATTTTTGTTTGGAGTTGTAATAGACTTATAAATGTTTTGGGAGTAGCCTAGTAGCAACTTGGGAGTCTCAAGACCTGGGTCAATTGGCTCTCAAGTATGTTACAATGGGGCTAATTGTTTCCCAGTTTTTAATAAATATCCACCAAGTCACTAACTAACTGTTTTTGTTTAAGCATGTCTCGATCTTAATCAGATTCGTGCATAATCTAACACAATGTTCAATTCTAAAGTTCTAAAAGTGGCACGTGGGTTTTTATTGTGCTGCAAAAATTCTGTGGGTACTGCAGTAGCCATTTTTTTCCACTGTACATAAAATTTGATTAGCAATTCATAAAGTAACACTTATATATCTTGAAAAAATGAATATCACTGAGTTCATTCAGATTATTGTTTCTGATATTGTTTAAAGACATTCCGCGCTAAAGGAAATGATGTACAAAACCTCAAACTTTGAAACTTCAAAACTTCATTCAAATTATTGTTTATGATATTTTCGATAGAGCTTTTAAAAATTAACGGCACATAAACAATTTCAACTGAATACCATGATAAGAGCCCAAAACTGTAGTTTTAACCCCTTAATAATACTACTTTTAGACCAATTATGCGAGTAATAAATAGAGAATTGCTAGCGTCCTGACCCTTTCTGGGGTAGGACCATTCTACCTCTTAAGAAACAAAAAAAAAAGTGACCCATTTACCTACTCTAGTGGTTCTATTTTTATTCACAAAGTCGGACCAATACACATTATAGTGAGTTGACTCACTTTCTTTTTCTTAGTTCACCACAGTTAACTTCTTTCCTTTCTCTAATTTACTTCTTCTTCTTCACCCATCAATCCCCTACCACTCCAACCACTGTCATTGTCACTTGCCTCCAACCCACCATCAGATTCTATAAACGCATTTGAACCATTCTTGTCATCTGTCACCATTAATTAATCATTGAGGTTATAAAGAGAACCCACTACATTTTATTCCTAATTATGAATGCTCATAAAGGCCTCAAAAGAGAAACAATAGAACATAAAAGTGAACTAAACAATCATGTCCTAAACAAGAAAAAACCCGAATTTTTTCATGGAATGTTGGAATATTAAGAAGAGATAAAGATTTTAGGTATTTACCACATAATTCTACTTAAAATGTTCATGATGGAAGAAACAATCCGAAATTTTTTAGTTCTAGCTCCTTTAATTTATGTCAATTTACCAATGTTGGTAGTTCCAATTGAGGAGGTAGGTGGTGATGTTTAGAGAGAAAATAGATGGTGGAGAAGAAGAAATAGAAAGGAGGAAGAGAGAGAGAGAGAGAGAGAGAGAGTTTGCAGGTGGGGGAAGATAAAATTAGAAATAACCTGTTTTACAATTGTTTGGTCACTTCTTTTTGTTTCTTAAGAGGTAGAATGGTCCTACCCCCAGAAAGGGTTAGGACGCTAGCAATTCTCTAATAAATAAGAGTTAATGCTAATTACGTGCTTTTATGTATTTCAGGCATGGAACTCAATTATGTGCAGAAATGTGCCACTTTGACGATATAAAGGAGCAAAGGATTGGTTGCTAAGAAGTTCTATGATAAAGGCCAAGATTCAAAGAGACAAAGCTTTTATAAAGCCCGGTCAAAAGCTGAAAAGTCAACACGGGCAAAAACAACGCACAAGTCAGGAGATATTCCGAAGACCATATCTTTGGACTCAGGCCTCGGATTTAGGCCTACCTTACGTCAAAACGATCAGCTCGGAAAGAGCTTTCCAATGGTCTAAGCCTTGACCCAATCATAGGAGCAGAAGTAGACAAAAAGTCTGCTAAAGGCAAAGCCAGCTGAAACGGGCTCTGTGGACTGAAGAAATTGGGCTTTGGGCTCGATTTTCCGGCCCAAAACATGGCTCCTCAACCCATGCACGAAATTGTGGATCTGGTCTCCTCCTTTACATAAAACAAGACTTAGCTCTTAAGAAAGAGATAGTTAGATAGCTTAGTATAGAAAGTAGCCATTAGAATAGCTTGTAGATCTAGTTTTTGAATTTCAATTAGTAATTAATTAATTTCATTCCTTGTTTTAGATTAATTATTTGAATCATTGTTCTTCATTCATTAGATAAATAAAATAGTAGTTCTTGTTAATTTCGATTTTGTCATTTAAATTTGTTTAGATCTAATTTCAATTATTGTTTGTTATTCATTTCCTAGTTATTAATTTGGATTTCAATTCTTGAGTAGTTAAATTAGTAAAGTTCAAATCTTTATATTATGTCTAGTTTTAATTCAATTGGAAATGATAGTTTGATGAATCAAGGCTAAATCTCCATTAGAGGGGTTTGATAAAGCCTTGATGAAAACTTGATTGTATAGTATAGAATCGTTGTAAGAATCTATTCCACTCTAGAAGGTTGTTGATTCGCCATGAGAATGGGTGGACGACCTCACATGCTAGTTATGAATTGGTAGAAATGTCATGTATAATTAGGAATTAAAACGACCAATTCTTACCGTAAGAACGTAAGAATTGGTTTACAACAAATCTATGCTAGTTTATTAAGTTGGTAATCAAAGTGGAATCAAATTCCCCTAATTCTTTATCTATATTCAACTCTTAGCATTTTGTCATTCCGTTATTTGTATCTTGTTATTTGAATTCACATCGTAGTATAAATTCGTTTCGTAAATCTCTCGTTGACTTTGGTAGGATTGATAGTCGTAGGAAACTTGAATACTAAAGAACTAGGAGTGGAACGAATCTTCTATTCCAACTCTACTTCAATAGATTCGAGAGTAGAAAATAAATATCTTTGATAAGTCTAGTATAAGCCACAGTTTATAGTTTTATTTTCGTTTAGAGTTTCATCGCTTTATTCATTAGTAAAACTATCTTTTTTTTTTCGTTCATCAAATAGCGCCGATGCCATCTTAGTTGCCTTAAGCATTATTTTCTTTAGAATTGTTAATTTTCCAAAGTCCCATAACCCACCCACCCTTGTTTGATTCTCACTGTGGTTTATCGTTTCAAAGATCGAAATTTTCCTCGAAAAATTACTTTTCGCACGACGACCAGCTACTAGGCAAGCCAAATTGGAGCGCACCCTGCGCCCAAACGCTTGGAATTCCATCTTTTGGCTGAGCGCGACCTGCGCCCTGCCAAGGCAAAACACGAGCACACCCTGCGCCCACATGCCTGGAATTCCACTTTTTGCCCGAAATGACTGAACCTATCAAGGCTAACTTGGAGCGACTTGCCACACATCTGAATTCCACTTTTGCCCGGTAGCGACCTGCACCTTACCAAGGCTAACTTAGAGCGCAACCTGCACCCACACGCCTGGAACTCCAAACTGACTCGAAGCGACTGCGCTAACCTAGGGCCTATTCCGAGCGACCACTCTCCAATGAAACCGCCTCGATTTCCACAGGTTTGATTCAAACTTCCATTTCTTCAAGATTTTCAGTGTTCTAACTTGTTATATACACTGAGCATGCGTAAACAACACGCTATTCATAAGCGAAGCAAGGAGGCTTTCAGGTACTCTTTTCTTCCACACCTCGCATCTTCTGTTAGAGGTTCATACTAGCATATTAGGATTGTTTGGAGTGTTTGGAGTGTTGTTGTGTTTCATTAAGATTGGTCTTAGCCTTGCATGAGATTAAGGTCAGGCCAAAGAAAAATGCCTAACGTAATTAACCGACAACGGCAACAAACACGCCTTTCTAGTGTACCATCGACTACACCTCTAACTAATATACCACACACACCACCTGAAGCAATGGCTGAAGAAAGAGAGTCTCCTCTCTCTGACTTTTACAAAGCCTTGAACGATAGCCCTAAATCTTGCATCGTTCTATATCGGACCGATGGGGATTTCCGAATTCCCAGAATATATTTAATTTGTTACCCGCTTTTCATGGGTTAGACCATGAAAAGCCCTATCGGCATCGTAGGATTGACCAAGTCCTTACTACATTCCACCATCCTATGGTTGGTCTTTGAACAAATTAAACTAAGAGTATTTCTCTTCACTTTAGCCGATAAGGCGGCGTCTTGGTTAACTGCCTAAGCGCCTAATTCTGTGGACTCGTGGGCTAAACTTGTTCAACTATTCATGGAACATTTTTACCTACCACTGAAGACTGATGAAATGCTTTCCAAGATTCATTTCTTTCGACAGAATCCTCATGAATTATTTTCAGAGGCTTGGAATCGTTTTACCGATCTACTTATAGAGTGTCCACATCATAACCTCGCGAAAGACACGTTAGTTCGTGCCTTTTTCAAGGGACTTCTACACCACCATAAAGAAGTCCTTGACATAATGAATGGGGGTAGTTTCTTAAGTAAAGGAGCCTCGAGGGCTTATAAATTTTAGAAGATCAAACTAAGCGTAATAATAACTGGGCAGGTAGTGATGATATCTCCCGTTCCGCTAGTTCTTCTACAACAGTTAAAGCCACCGGTATATTTGAGTTGAAACTCAATCCGGAACTTAAAAATTTAATCGAATCTCTAACTAAAAAGGTATAGGCTATTTCTATTCAACAAACGCCGATCCCGTAATGAATGTCAACTCCAATCCATGTAATTTATATTTGAGTCCAGAGCATCCCGACTCCTATTGTCCTCTCGCCTATGAACAACAACAGTCACAACAAGATAATGTTTGCTCGATTAATAGTTTTCCTATTCCTAATGCCCCTTGGAGACAACATCCCAACTTCAGTTAGAGAAATAATCAACAAGTAACACCTCCAGGGTTTAATAATCAAAATGTTAGGCAAGCAAACAATTATAACCAAGCTCCACCACGACAAGTAAAAGGTCAGGGTAATTATAATAATTATAACAACCAAGCACAACCACGACAAGGTCAAACACAAGGTCAGGGTAATTATAATAATTATAACAATAATAATTATAATGCTAATAGAGGTATCGTTTCGGTAAATAATAACTATCAAAATCCACCCATTAATAATCAACATGATATAGTTCCTGTCACACAACCTATAGCTAACACTCTTCCACAACCAGATCGTTTTGATACCTTTATGCAATCTCAGCAACAGATTTTACAAGCCATCCAACTTTCCTTACAGCAGTTAGCTCAAGAGAAAGTGCAACCCAAAGGTGTGTTTCCAGTACAAGCGATAGCTAATCCTAAAACAACAAACACAGCCTTTAAAGTAAATGGTAATACTAGTACGGAAAATGCAAACATAGGTGAGATAAATTCCATCAACACTCTCCATTCAGGCAGAGTGGTGGATAACAAAGTAACTATGTCTATAGTTACCCCACCAGTTGTCCCTACACTAGATACCGAAACAGAAACTGATGATCTTACCGCTATAGAGGTACTAGTTAAACCACAACCTAAGAAACAGAAAGCAAAGGTTAAACATCTAGTTGATCCATATGCTAAATATAGAGAGAAACCATCGTTTCCTTAGAAATTAGCTATGTTAAACAACGATACAAATTTTGACGAGATTAGGGAAGTTTTTTAAAATCTAACGATAAACTTATCTTTTCTTGAAGCGATTAAAAAGTTACCTCACCATGCTAAGTTTCTTAAAGAGCTGTGCACTACTAGGCATAAGACAAAGATTCCTAGAGACGCCTTTTTAACGGAATAGTTTCCAACTTTAACGGAACACAATGGAATAGTTAAGTACAAGGACCCTGGTCGTCCTACTGTACAATGCACCTTAGGGGATACTCACACGACCACTGCTTTATTAGACCTCGGGGCGAGTGTTAATTTACTCCCTTATTATTTATATAAACAAATAGGTCTACATGAAATGCAACCAACAACAATGACGTTGCAACTAGCTGATAGGTCTATCAAGTATCCTAAGGGTGTAGTGGAAAACGTGTTGGTTAAGGTTCAGGATTTCTACTATCCTGTGGATTTTGTTATCCTCGATACAGAAGTAGCTAACGATTCTATTCCAATCATTTTAGGGCGCCCTTTCTTAGCAACTACTAACGCACTTATAAACTGCCGCGATGGTTCGATGTCCTTGTCTTTTGGCCATCTTTCCGTTGCGGTTAACATTTTTAAGACGATCAAACAGTTGCCTTATATGAATATCGATGGAGAGGTTAGCATGATCGAGAGCTTAGCTCATGATTATTTCAAAACCACGTTTCCGAATGACCAGATGCACAAATTCCTTTCCTTTGGAAGTTCCAACTTCAACAAATACTCCTTGGACGTAGAGGAAATTGAGGAAGATTTCCTTCAACTCTTTTGCAACTCTTCCCTGCCAACATCCATTTATCCCTTGACGCTATGACGGAAGATGAATTTTTCACCCTCTATCCCAGTGATTCTTTTGACCCACCTATTGAGGAATGTCTGGCATATCTCAAGGCTTCTAATGATCTAGACCTGAGAGCTCTAGCTGACACTCATTCATCTTCCCTCACCAATATTCCACACCTTCTACCCTTTCAAAGGAACCTGGAGTTTGCGCTTGACCCTTTTATTTCTTCTGTACTTAATAATTTTCTAAATCCTCTTAATACAGAAATAATTCCTAAGGGAAATGCACTTGACACCTTCATTTTCAGAATTGAGACAGTTCCCACCCACACCATGAATTAGTTTTGTGCCAAACCTACATTCTCATTTCTTCCATTCCTTACATCTAAAATTCATCCATATCCACCATATCTTCCACAAACATCCATCAGATTTTGCTTTCAGTTCAATAAGTTGCGTCGTAGAGAATCTTGGTGCTTGATTCTGTTTGGGGGTGCATTTCATGTTATTTATTTATGGAAAGACCCCCAACTCTTTAGACTGTTGATATATGAAACACCAAGGGTATATATATATATATATATATATATATATATATATATATATATATATATATATATATATATATATATATTTTCCAGCTATTTGTTAAAATCTCGAGTATCTGACTATAAACATCTCATTTTGTTGTTTGGTGCACTTCTTTTTATTTCCATATATTGGTAAGTGCACCATTCAGGTAACCAGGCCCTCCCTATGGAGTGTGTGGCTGTAAGTACCGGATCCTAAGTCCACGTTAAACATAATTCACGTTTTTCACTCTTGCATATTTTCTCGGATTTTGAATCATGTTCCTCTATGGTGTGAATTATGCAATTATTATTTTCTTGTTTTTCTTATATTAAATATTTTTCATAAAAAAAATAAAAAATAAATAAAAATTGTTAAAATCATAAAAATAGTAAGTTAGAAAGTCTCGGGAATCTGACTTTAAAAGACCCGCTTTTTAAACAAATTTTCTAAACTTCGTTGCCAAAAAAATTTGTTTGGGGGTGGGGTGTCTGGTTTCCATCCTGGATTGTTCAACTGTCCATTTGTGTTGTTTAGGCCGTTTAATCGTATTCCAATCCAGGTTGACATTATCTATGAAATTAGATTTCATTCGTTCGCATAACTTACGTCATGCACGCACTTCGAGGTGTTTTCCATCTTCTTATATGTCATCCACAGTTGGAATAGAGTGTTTTATGGATCATTAGATTGGAAATTCTCTCCTGATCATTTCCATATCTCATTCACATAAATCGGACCGGTAACGAAGCGGAAATTTTAGTTTGAAGTTGCGCTAAAAATCGACAAAATCGAAAAATCATTTTAGGCTTGGGCCCAATGCACGCGCGTGCGTCTCCTTCCTCCAAATCAAACAGAATCGCGATTTCTTTCCAATTCCGCCATTACCAAATTCAAAAACCTAACCAAAAATAAAAAAATCAAAATAAACCTCAATACACCCACGCCCACAATACAATTCCAACTTCAAATCTTCTCCAGAATGCTCCTCCACCAATCCTAAAAATTTCCACCACCTAAAAACACCCAAAACTCAAAGAAACTCGAACTATCGCGCCACTCCCGTGCCACCACTACTGTTTTGTTAGTAAGGGAGTCTCGAACTCCATTCCCACAGTCCTTTTAAACCCCAAATCGTTCTAAAATATAAATGGCTCAAAGACGAAGGTTGTTGCCGGAACAAGCGTTTATGGCCGACTGCTTCACGCCGTTTTATGGTGACGAGATGATTAGAAAGGGTTGGAATCGGTTGTGGTACTCGATAGATGATTTCTACCACTCTGATTTGGTCGAACAGTTCTATAAGAAGAGAGAGTTGGACGGTCAGAAAATTTTCATGAAAGTGGCTGGGACTAGGAGAGAATTATCGAGAGAGAAGTTGGCTAAAATTTTAGGCATTACACCTGGACGCCACCTAGAAGCCACCGTGCAGGAATCCCAGTATACTGGAGTTCCTACATTGATGAACGACACCCTCATGGAGGGTCAATATAATACGACTTCTCATTGTGCTCGACAGTTATCTCTGCGAACCAACCAACTGGCTGTAGCTCAGTGGATTGGTAAGAACGTCATTGGGAAGGAGAAAGTGAGCGACATCGGGTTCATATATCTGCACGTTCTCTGGATATTGCAAGAGAAGAGGTATGAATTCTGTATCCTCGAGTTTTTGTTAAATATGATTAGAGGGGTTGGGAAAAGTATCGCACAATTTCCTATTTTAATTATGAAGATAATGTTGTCTTGGGGGAATAAACCAAAAACTGAGTGGAGGATGTTGAAATTGCATGCAAATGAAATCGGTTATAAGGAATGTATTCAAAAGACTTGGATGTTGCCAGAGGATAGGGTGGTGGATTCGGATGACGAAATGGAGGAGATGACATGTTTGGATGAAGATGCCTTGGAGAGGTGTACGTCTGATTCAGAACGCATGTCAGTGTTGCACACTAGCGTGCGTTGCATTTACGCTATTTGTGAAGATATACGAGATTGGCAAATTATAGTTCGAAATAAACAAACGAACCTTCAGACGAGTTTTGAAATGCTCGAAAAGGGTGAGGAAGATATCTTGTGTAACATTGAAACTATCCACCAGCGTCACCAGGCCCAATATACAGTAATAAAGGATGAGATGGAAGCACAGCGTTTGTTCCGAGTAGAGATTCTACAACGTATGCCACGCTTGGAGGGTTCTGTTTCAGATGAGTCTGAGAGGCATGAGCGTCATTACCAAAGAACGGATGGCTTGGGCCCTTCTTCATCCTAGGCCCAATCTCCATCTCAGGGTCCAAATATTTCCAGTTTTTCGATGGTTGTTCCAGGATCCTTCGCAGCTATTCCAGCAAGTTTATTGGGAATGACTTTCCCTCGTATCATACCGGAATAGTCTTTTGAAGACTTATTCCAAAGTGACACCTATGGTGCGTGGTTTCGCGAAATGATCATTCTAGCAGGATGGGAGCCACTATTGGTAAGTCCTAATGAGCTTTATTCTCCTGCACTTACATCTTATTTTTATAATAATTGTAAGTTCTTTGATAGACCAGATGGAGAACAAGTGTTCTCCATCACCATCGGGGATGAACCAATGGAAATTTCCAGGTTCTTGATAGCCTTTGTGCTTGGACTTGCTATGTCGGCCGAAATACAAGACTCATGGGCCTATTTGGTAGATAATATGTACATGTATAACTATGATGATTTGCATGGGTATTATGGGGTAGGAATCTTTAGGATAGAGGACCAAGGGGATTATAACGTCGCCCTTGATAGCCTGTCTATGAACGTGGGCACTGTTATGTTTTGGATTATGCTAAACATTAGAGGGGAATGACGTTATTCTTCTGTGAATGACGAAACTTGTGATATTTTCCTTGCTTTAGCTGGGGGACATACACTCTATGATATTCCCCAGACCTTAATGTCTAGTTTAGCCCGAGCCCATGGCAAGAGGCATGAGTACCTTCTTATGCCTATTTTAATTTGCCATATAATGTTATGTTTCTTCCCTGTTTTTTGTGCCCATTTCACGGATTGGGTTGGTGTCAACATTGTGAGACCCACCAATTGTATTATTCAGTCGTTCCGTGCAATGACTTGGCAAGGGTGGAGGATACAACCTCATCAAGTTGCACCTTACACCCCATCCGACCAAGTGGCGCTTGATAGGTTAGTTATAGTAAACGATAAGTGGTGTGAAGCCTGGAAAATTATCATGGCATGGCAGGATGCGAAGGAACCTCATTTCTTTATTAAGGATGAAGAGGGAAATGTTTAAACGGGAGTTAAGGTTAGTTTTTATTTCAATTAGTGTCTGCTTATGTCCCAAGCAAATTTGTTTCTCATTAACCCCATTACGGGTGGAACTCTTATAGAGTTGCATCAGTTTTCTTTTCTATATTAGTATGTTATAACCTTGTTTTGCAGATGTTCCGGAATTTCACGCGTTTTAATGGTATTTTCCTACCCTCTTTATTTATAATACTTTGAGGACAAAGCATGCTTCTTGTTTGGGGGCATAGAAACACGTGTAATTAAGGCATCTGTTAGAATATAGATATGTATAATATACACTTGTTTTCTAGCTAAAAAATTCAAAAATTTTAAAAATATAAATAAAAAGTATGCTATACACTTAGGAATATTGGTATTATTTTCTTTCTCTATGCTCTCAATAATCTAGAAGTCTCACGTAGCTTTTGCATTAAAATAGCTTTTAGAAACTTAGGCTAATATGTAGGTAATAATCCTTGCATCTATCTATAAATATGTTACATGAGTATCTATGATTGTTGGCAGTAAGTTTATGAAATCTAGGCTAGAGTACTTATTCTACAAATCCTGTGAGAATATAGCCTAAAGCCTTATATAAGTGAACATTTGAGAAATGACACAAGGAAGAAGTAAAATCTAGTTAGAGAAATCCCACGTCCATTTGCTTGATTACTATACCATATCCTAAGCGAGAATTTAGGCCCTCTTTGGATCGATATAGCCAGAAATTCAAACCTATGAATTATTTTCCGCTAGTCGCCCCTCTGAGCCTTTCTTTAGCCTTTCATAAACCACAAATCCTGTACCCTGTTACAAAACAAAACAAAATAAAAAAAAAAAAAAATCAACCTACCCAATTCTTTGAATAAGTCTGAGAATAGAGATGAAGAATAGAAAAGAGAAGAACCTTTGAAATCAAGAATTCGTTAGTCGCTTCAGATAAGAAAAGGAAGTTTCCACCTTTTCAAATAAATAAATAAATAAAATAAAATAAAGAGTTAGAACTCCAAAAAAAAAAAATAGAATCAAAGGAGTCAAAAGCCAAAGAAAAAAGGAAAATATGGTTAAGGATGGAAACAAAGTGTAGAAGCAAAAGTAAAGAACAAGGGTTTCTCTAGTTACATAATATGAAAACTCTATTATCTCAGACTTGACCTTTTGAATATCCATTTCCTTCCTTCTTAAACCATCTCCTAATCCCCACAACACCTAATAAAGACCTCTAGCTCAATTAGGAATAGATTAGTGTGATAGTAAGTGGTAGATGTGTTTGATCGACTCCGGCTTTCTTGTGTTTCATTGAGATTGTAAGGTAAAGTGTGCCCACTGCACACTGGAGTAGCGAAACGTGAGCGAAAAAATCAAAGTGGTTTTTGTCTTGACATTTATATGAGGACCTACTTAAGGACGCTATTCCGAGTTTTCAGAAATGGACCTGCTAGTTCATCTCATAGTATTACTCATTGTATATATGTTTATTCGTAGATGATAGATTTTTATGCATATATTAGCTTAGGTTTCGACTTGATTATTCTGTATTTATTGCTAGTGAGATGTATAGATAATTGAGACATAGATAAGGAAACAATAGTTATTTCTGAGTCGTTGTAGTATAGATGAAGTTTGTGAGTACCTTCACTGGGAAACTCTCACGAGGCTATAACTCGTCCACTAGGGAATTCCTAGTGGTTTAAGGCCTTGTTGCATATGGTCAATGCAATCGCACTCGGCGAAACGAGATTAGTTAGAACTCCATTTTTGGTCACTTATGCTAATTTCTCATATTTACTTGAGGACTAGCAAAATGCTGTTTGAGGGTGGTTTGATAAGAGCCCAAAACTGTAGTTTTAACCCCTTAATAATACTACTTTTAGACCAATTATGCGAGTAATAAATAAGAGTTAATGTTAATTACGTGCTTTTATGTATTTCAAGCATGGAACTCAATTATGTGCAGAAATGTGCCACTTTGGCGATATAAAGGAGCAAAGGGTTGGTTGCTAAGAAGTTCTATGATAAAGTCCAAGATTCAAGGAGGCAAAGCCTTTATAAAGCCCAGTCAAAACCTAAAAAGTCAACACGGGCAGAAATAGTGCACAAGTCAGCAGAACTTCCGAAGACTATATCTTTGGACTCAAACCTCAGATTTGGGCCTACCTTACATCAAAACGACCGGCTTGGAAAGAGCTTTCCAATGGTCTAAGACTTGACCCAATCAGAGAAGTAGAAGTAGACAAAAAGTCTGCTGAAGTAAAAACCAGCTGAAACGGGCTCTGTGGACTGAAGAAATTGGGCTTTGGGCTTGATTTTCTGGCCCAAATCATAGCTCCTCAGCCCATGCACGAAATTGTGGATCTGGCCTCCTCCTTTACATAAAACAAGACTTAGCTCTTGAGAAAGAGATAGTTAGATAGTTTAGTATAGAAAGTAGCCATTAGAATAGCTTGTAGATCTAGTTTTTGAATTTCAATTAGTAATTAATTAGTTTCATTCCTTGTTTTAGATTAATTATTTGAATCATTGTTCTTCATTCATTAGATAAATAAAATAGTAGTTCTTGTTAATTTCGATTTTGTCATTTAAATTTGTTTAGATCTAATTTCAATTATTGTTTGTTATTCATTTCCTAGTTATTAATTTGGATTTCAATTCTTGAGTAGTTAAATTAGTAAAGTTCAAATTTTTATATTATGTCTAGTTTTAATTCAATTGGAAATGATAGTTTGATGAATCAAGGCTAAACCTCCATTAGAGGGGTTTGATGAAGCCTTGATGAAAACCTGATTGTGTAGTATAGAATCGTTGTAAGAATCTATTCCACTCTAGAAGGTCGTTGATTCGCCATGAGATTGGGTGTACGACCTCACATTCTAATTATGAATTGGTAGAAATGTCATGTATAATTAGGGATTAGAACGACCAATTCTTACCGTAAGAACGTAAGAATTGGTTTACAACAAATCTATGCTAGTTTATTAAGTTGGTAATCAAGGTGGAATCAAATTCCCCTAATTCTTTATCTAGATTCAACTCTTAGCATTCTGTCATTCCATTATTTGTATCTTGTTATTTGAATTCACATCGTAGTATAAATTCCCTTCGTAAATCTCTCATTGACCTTGGTAGGATTGATAGTCGTAGGAAACTTGAATGCTAAAGAACTAGAAGTGGAACGAATCTTCTATTCCAACTCTACTTCAATAGATTCGAGAGTATAAAATAAATATATTTGATAAGTCTAGTATAAGCCACAGTTTATAGTTTTACTTTCGTTTAGAGTTTCCTCGCTTTATTCATTAGTAAAACTATCTTTTTTTTACGTTTATCATACCTCCTAATCAATTTTGGCAATTATTGCTCAACATTTATTTCTTCTTTTTCAACATTGTAAACGTCTATTTTTATCATAGGGATTAACATGACATTACACCAAGTGTTTATGACTTAGCTCTAATTTAGATGAAGAAAGAAGATGGTTTTGGTTGGTGTAAATGACTGCTCTTCATGAGTAAGAAGATGCTTACGTATCCAGCACAATGTAAGTGAGAATGGAATCAAGCCAACATAGTTCTGGGGTTGGCTTTTATAGGTGTTGTGAACAAGCAATTGGTAGGATACATGTAATGGCATGGACATGTGTGCTGCTAGGATGAGCGACATGTTCTCACTAGTTGCACGTGCGTGGTGTAATGTTCAAGAGATCTTCTCTCAAGAACAGTGAAGTTTATGATGATGATGATGCTTTTGAGATGAAATCAGTCTAGTTTATTACTTAACAATGGTGGTTTATAGATCACTTTTTTTTTGCATCTGTTATAGGAAAAAATCATCTCTCTCCCTCTTCTGATCATCCTCTTTATATCTTCTTCCAGCGGTGGTCTTTCCAATTGTCTATTTTCCTTTCCAGCGGTGGTCTTTCCTTCCTTTCTCATTCCAGCAGTGATGTTTCCTTCCTTTCTTCTGCCAGCGGTGATCTTTCCTTCCTTTTCTCCTTTCAGCGGTAGTCCTTGTCCAATTATGTCTTTATTTCCTTTCTCCTTCCAGCGGTAGCCCTTGTCCAATTATGTCTTTCTTTCCTTTCTCCTTTCAGCGGTTGTCATTGTCCAATTATATCTTTCTTCCTACGTATCTATGTAACAATGAACTTAAAAGCAAGATATCGACAATCATGTTGATATCTCGAGTTAGCCACAAAATTCAAGCTGAAATATTGGTTTGATGATATTTGCCCACGACATCGCCCCCTCTTGAAACTTTCAAATTTTGACCTCGAAATTTTGAATGTTTTGAGAAACAACCGCGAAAAACGAAAATTAATTTGAAATACAAAGATTTTAAAATTCAAATTACCAGGCGGTTACTACTGGAAATGAAAAGTCACATCCAATATTGACTATAAAAGCTTGCTTTTACCTTCTCTCTCTTCACTTATTCACAAACTCCAACATCCAAAACCCCACCACCATTAACAAATCTAAAAAAGCTTCGATTTGGAGTTACTCGCTATCCTCTTCAACAGATTTTCCTGCAAACTTGATAGGTTAGTTAAAAATAGCCTTTTAACATGCGCATTTACTATTATAATTTGTTTTTCCCTCTATCTGTTCATCACGAATATCACATTTGGTAAACTAAAAAAAAAAATAACGGCTAGGGTTAGGGGTTAGAGACTCGAGCTTTTTGCAAATTTCGAAACAACGATAATTTTGAAATCATATGCCTTTATCTTTTTCAGTATGGCTAGGACAAAAGATTGTGTTAACTTTAGGCGAACTGTCTCGAAACGATCCTGGCTTCGACGTCAAGAACGCATGCTTTTGATGGAATACCCACCACTTCGAACACCGCCACCACCACCTCAAAATTTTGACACGTGTGTAATAAACAACATAATATATAATTGCACTGAGTATAGTGATAGCAGTGTCAATAGAGGATATGATTCTAATAAAAAATTTATTGTTCCTAGTGATACCGACATGTCAAGTGAAAGTACCGAGTTTGAAGCTAGAGTCAGATCATCTTCTTCAACCTCGACATCACAAAGAAATGTTCCAGATGCACCAAACTGGCAACCAACGTATGTTGCTGATGGCCTACCATGCCATCCCTTTGAAACCATAACTTTTGAATTTGAATGGGAGATAACAGAAGACACCAGTGTCTGGAGTAGAGGTCTGAATCCCCATTTCCCAAAAAGACCCAACTTAGACTTGGTTAGGGCTGAGTACCAGATAATGTCACTCTTCGACCTTATATTGGAACTAGGAAAGGAACCAGATGACAAAGTAGTGATGCCCAGTCAATCATCATTACTGTTGGGCAACTAGCTGCTGGTCTACGACTCCCCTTTACTGACCTCGACCGAGAGGTGTTGAACCATTTGAGTATCTCTCCAGGCCAAGGCATGGGCAATTTCTGGAGGTTGATGTATATCTGCAACCACTGCAATGCCCATCTTGATCCTGGCATGCGGAGATCCCATAAAATCAGACTTTCCAATATTCTTAATCATTACACTTTTGTGGAACGTACTTCAAAACCCAAGAAAGGTCCATCGGAGCCTAGTGGCTATTTTTACCCCAAGAAACGAAGTAACCGACAAGGTATCATAAGAATGAATCGAGATAGTGACAGCAGGTGGCCTCTTTATCCTCTTATCATCTCTGGTCAATGGGAGTCATCCAGACCTATCGTTGTTCCTACATTGGTGCACCATGTGTTTAATCTTGGATGTACGTTGCCTATTACGACTATCTTGGCAGAAATTTTCCGACATTCCATCTCGAACATTTTATCTGATTGGCCTATATTTGTGCCATTATTTCAGTGTTCAGACCTGATACTTCGAAAAGTCGTGGGGATTCTACTAGAGTAGCGGAACTCCTAAAAGGAAGTGACGAAGACATAACTGCCAGAACTGGTGCTGACAAATATGGCAATCCCATCCCAACTGTCGCTCTTGAAGATGTCGATAACTATCTCGCTCCTCTCTATATTTTAAAAGGGCGCGTGTTTAAAATAGATAAAACTCGAGGTCAAGATCCCTCACCTTCCATAACTGTCCAAGGTTCATTACAGCCTTGTTCTTTCGAAAAGAAATTTAAAAACCTTTTTGCTTCCTCTGAATTACCTCATAACACTCCTCAATGCTACTTTGATTATATAACTAATGGCTTCGTTATGACTGCATATCTTTTTCCCAAAATTAAGCAAGAAGTTCCAGACTTCTATAATTATCCACTTTTACAAGATGTTTTTGGTCACCACTACTTACTTCACACAAATATGGCATCTTGACCTCTTCGTATGAAAAATCCTACAACTAGCAGTTTTTTGGGTTCCAGAAAATCAACTGGAGGTAGCTCATCCCAGGCTCCCATTCCATCCCAAGACCAGCCTACCGATATTGATTTGTATCAGAAGAAGAGGAAACAACCTTCGACCAACGAACCGTTGGATACTCCTGAGGTATCCAAGATGGTGAAGATTACCACCTCTTCAGCACCTATCTCGGTGCTCGTTAGACCTCCAACTGCTCCTTCGACTGTTCATGCCCATTCTCCATCTAAATCTCATGCCCCCTCCTCTACTATTGCAAAGTTTGTCCCTAAACTGCCATTGCCTAATGGCGATGTTATTCCTGTCTCTACTTCTATTTTTGATGAGAACCCGCTACCTGGATGATAAGAGCCCAAAATTGTAGTTTAAACCCTTTAATAGTATTTCTATTTAGCCAATTATATTATTAATAATATAGGTTTATCACTAATTACGTGTTTTTGAGTATTTCAAGTTTCGGAGTTGAATAAATGTCAATTTGTTACTAATTAGGCACTAAAAGGAGCTAAAGTGATTGCTAGAGAAGTTTCATGAAGAAAGCCCAAGTTTCATGAAGAAAAAGCCCTTAAAAAGCCCAAGTCAAAAATGTTAAGTAAAAGTCAAACCGGATTAGAGAGCTAAATAAAAGTCAACAAAACTTCAAAAGGTCATATCTTTGGACTCAGGCCTCAGATTTGGGCCCATTTTATATCAAAATGACCAGATTAGAAAGGCCTTTCCAATGGTCTAGACCATGACTCGATCAGAGTAGTATAAGTCAATGAACATACGCACTATAGTAACACAATTAGAATTGGAAGTCTTGGATTCAACCAATTGGGTTATGGACTTGATTTATAGGTCCATAACCTAGCCTAAAATCCCATGCACGAAATTGTAAACCCTCTCCTATATAAAGAGGGTTAAGACTAAACAAAACTTGGTTACTCCCCTCTTTAGTTTATTTGTAAATTAGGTCTCTCTCTCTCTCTCTCTCTCTCTCTCTCTCTCTCTCTCTCTCTCTCTCTCTCTCTCTCTCTCTCTCTCTCTCTCTCTCTCTCTCTCTCTCTCTCTCTCTCATTAGTTAGAAATATATCTGCTTCCTTCCCCCATTAGTTTAGAGTAATTTGGGTATAATGTTCTTGCCTCCAACTCCATTACACCATTAGTTTTATTAATATAAGTTTAATTTAATTTAATTATGTCTTCTTATTATTGTTTATTGTTAATGAACCCAATGATATTAGGCTAATCTCCCCCATTAGAGGGAGTGATTATGAAGCCTAATGAGGAATAGATTGCTTAGTAGAATTATTTAATTGTGTATGTATTTCAATGAGTTTAGTTTATTATATGACTTCCAAAATAAGCATATAGTAAATTAAACTAGGGGTTGTTATAATTAAGTCAAGAGACTTGGTTGTAATAATTATACATACTAGTATTAATTATTGTAGAGATGTAGGTTGTTGCTAGGGATGATAAAGTTTGAGGCTTTAGGTTGAATCATTGCGTGAAAACGTAAAGACGATCTCTTTTCAATGAATAATTCGTAACTTGCATGAAACTAATCATTAGGTGGATTTATTACTCGCTCTATATCTTTTTCTCATTATTAATTCTACTATTTCTTCACATTCAATTTACTGTTTTTGTAATATAAATTTTATGTTTATCAAATGGCGCCGCTGCCATCTTAAACTCGTTCAAGACAATAATTCAATTGCTTGAATCCAAGGGGCAATCCCCCATTCTCTACCCACCCACCCTTTGGTTCGAATCTGACCGTGTGTGTTGTTTCTTGGAAAAAAAAATAGGTTTTTTGCTCCTGGAAGTCGACTAGAAAAAATTTGGACACAGTACTCGGAGCGCGCACGCCTTCTTGTTACTGGGGAAAAAAAACAAAACTAAACCAAATTTTGACCAAGATTTCAAAGCGCTAAGCTACTGTTTACCCTATTTCCTATTCGCCAGCGCCCGCGAAAGAAAAATCTGATTTTACCAGGTTAGCTATTGTTCCTTGTTTTCATTGGAATTTATTGTTTATTCAGTATTCCAAGCAGCCACAGGACAAGTAGGTTCGTATTAAAGACGTTATTCACACGTATAGCAAGGAGGAATTCAGGTACTCCTTCTTCCACTCCTCGTTTCTTCTGTCTGAGTAGTTTAATTCTAGTAAAATCAAGCTTGTTTTTCGTAGACGTAATACCACACGCCTATCTAGAATTTTGCACACTACACCTACATCAATGGCTAAAGAACCAGAGACTTCTCTCTCTCATTTTTATAAAGCACTAAAAGATGGCCCTAAGTCGTGCATCGTTCTTGCAAACCTAGTGGGGGATTTTTGAATTCCCCCGAATATATTTAACTTGTTACCAGTTTTCCATTGGTTAGACACCAAGAAGCCTTATCAACACATGCGTAGGATAGAACAAGTTCTCACTACATTCCATCATCCTAGTGTAAGTCCAGATCAAGTTAAACTTAGGGTGTTTCCATTCACCCTAGCCGACAAGGCGACATCTTGGTTAACTGCCCAAACGCCAAACTTTGTGGACTCATGGGCTAATCTTGTTCAATTGTTCATGGAACAGTTTTACCCACCACTGAAGACAGATGAAATGCTTCAAAAGATTCATTTCTTCCACCAGAATCCTCATGAATCCTTTTCAGAGGCCTGGAATCGTTTCACTGATCTTCTCATTGAATGCCCGCTTCATAATCTTGTGAAAGACACCCTTGTTCGTGCCTTCTTCAAGGGGCTTTTACATCATCATAAGGAGGTTCTAAATATCATGACTAGGGGTAGTTTTCTTAGTAAAGGAGCCTTGGAGGCTTATAAATTCTTAGAAGATCAATCTAAGAGGAACAACAATTAGGGAGGTAACGACTCTTCCCGCTCCACTCCTTCTTCTTTTGAGGTTAAGCCGTTCTTGATCCCAAGCTTAAAACTCTTATCGATGCCCTTACTAAAAAGGTAGATGCCATCTCTGTTCAATAACAACCCACTTCAGTCATGAACATAAACTCTACTCGTTGTAATGTATGTTTTAGTCTTGAGCATTCCGACTTCTATTGTCCTCTTGTCTATGCACAACTACCACCACAACCATCAAGGACAAGGAAACTCAGGTGACCAAAATAGAGGTTTAGTGCCCATGACCCAGAACTATCAACATCAAGACATGAACTCTCAACAAGCCTTAATTCCAGTTCAACCATCTACAGATGAAGTAGTAGTGACCTTGTTGGGAAAACAAAATCAAATTATGCAACAAAACTCCAACTTGATGAAAGATCAGCATGATCAAAACTTTAAAATGATGCAACAAACGATGCAAATGATGCAGTCTTTGTGCCAAAAGGTTATTGACATGTCTCCTAACCAAAATAATAACCAAACAGGCGTGTTTCCAAGTCAAGCAGTGCCTAATCCTAAGTTAGCAAACACCATCTTCGAAATAAACAGTATTCAGTATAATGGTAATATAACCCCAGGGGACCTACAAGCAGTCACTACCCTTTGTTCAGGGAGGGTAGTTGATAACAAAGTAACTATGCCTGAAGATCGCCCGCAAACAGAAGCTGAAAATGAAACCATACCAAATACTGCCATAGAAACTGAAGACCCTACAACTGTAGAAGTTCCAGTCCCACCACAACCAAAAGGGAAACCCTTACAAAACCCCATAATAGAAACTGATGATCCTACACCTGTAGAGGTTCCAACTTGGACACCTAGATGGAAAATGGCTAAAGATAAAGCAAAAACTAATAATACTTTTGATCCTTATGCTAAATATAGAGATAAACCACCGTATCCCCAGAGACTAATTGTGTCTAAAAAGGACGAGAATTTTGATAAGATTAGGGAAGTGTTTAAAAATCTGACTATAAACCTACCTTTTCTAGATGCTATAAAAAGTCTACCTGGACACGCTAAGTTTCTAAAAGAGTTGTGCACTAAGAAGAGGAAAACCAACATACCCAATGAAGCCTTCTTAACTGAACAATATCCTTTTTTATCTGAACTTAACAGAATTATTAAGTACAAGGACCCTAGTTGTCCTACTGTACAATGTACCTTGGGAGATTACTTTATAACAACTGCTCTATTAGACCTGGGGGCGAGTGTTAACTTACATCCTTTTTATTTATATAAACAACTAGGTCTAACAAAACTTCAACCAACCAAAATAACTTTGCAGTTAGCCAATCGTTCTATTAAGTATCCCAAGGGTGTAGTTGAAAATATTCTCATTAAAGTTCAGGATTTTTACTATCCAGCCGACTTCGTTATTATTCTCGACACAGAAGTTGTTCATGATTCCATTCCCAACATCTTAGGGCGTCTTTTTTTGGCAACCGCCAATGCCCAAATCAATTGTCGAGATGGCTCAATGACTCTTTCTTTTGGAAATCTTTCTGTGGAAGTTAACATATTTAGACAAAAGCAGGGACAACTAGGTTTGCCTGTAGAAGGAGAAGTGAAATCTATTAAGAGTTTTGTATGTCACATTAGTGCAGCTGACGATTTCGTCCCCACACTAGTAGATACCCCTCTTATGGAAGAAGACAAAGATCACAATTTTGACTCCCTAGACATAGATGAAACTGAGGGAGATTTCCTTCGACTTTTTTGCAACCATTCTTTGCAATCTCACGAGTCCCCTCCTATTGACATCCATTCATTCCTTGATGCCATAATGGAAGAAGAATTTTTCAACCTCTATCCCACTGATTCTTCTAACCCACCTATTGAGGAATGTCTAACATATCTCAAGGCTTCTGATGATCTAGAACTGAGAACACTAGTTGAGTACCATTTACCCACCTTACATCTTTATATCAATCATTCACCTTCCATAACCAATATTCCCCACCTTCCACCTTTTCAAAGGAACCTTGAGTTTGCACTAAACCTTCTTGTTTCTCCTATGCTTCATGACTTTCTAAACCCATCTGGTGAAGAAATAATACCCAAGAACAAGCCACCTGACAACACCTTCATTTTCAGATTTGAGACAGTTCATACTTACACCATGAATGAGTTTTGTGCTAAACCCACATTCTCATTTTTTTCCATTCCATCCTTCTAAAACTTATCCATATCCCATGTATTTTCCACAACCATACATTTTCTCACGATCATTCACTTGGACACCCTTTCGTTCAAAAAAGAAGAAGAAGGTGCATGCTCGGTTCCGTTCTAGGTCTATCAGGCTTTGCTTTCATTTCACTAAGTTGCGTTGTAGAAAGTCTTGGTGCTTGATTCTATTTGGGGGTGCATATCTATGTTAATTATTTATGGAAAGACCCACAACTCTTTAGGGTGTTGATATATGGTAAACTACATATTAATAGATGTTTCAGATAAAGTCTCGAGTATCTGACTATAAAAGACTCACTTTATTTTTTTTGGTGTACTCCATTCCAATCTTATGCTATGGGAGTGCACCATTAAGGTAACCGAACCCTCCTTTTGGAGTGTGTGGTTGTAAGTGTTGGATCCTTAGTCCACATTCCATGTGACTCATGCATTCATCTTTTGCACTTTTTCTCGTTGTTTGAGTAGTGTTTCTCTATGGACTGAGTTACATTTTAATTTCTTTATCGTAATTTTGTTTTCCCAAAAATCAAACATATAAAAATTTAAAATAATAATAATAATAATAATAATAATTAAAAACATAAACATATATTAGTAAGTCTAGGGAATCTGATTTTAAAAGACCCATATAATTTTTTGTAACATACCACCTTTCTGGAGTATAGGCGACAAAAAATTTCAAACTTAAAAAGAGTTTTCAAATTTTGTTTGGTGGTGGCATATTTTGGTATTTCATTTCAAATCTTTTTGCCACCCTTTGCCTGTCATGTTTACTCTACTAGAGTCCATGTTAGTTAGTATGTAACAGTTTAATTGTGTTTCATGTTATCATATCTTCCTTATAATATTTCTGTTACAGGTACTACCAATTTTTGCCACGTTTCTATGGTAAATTCTTTTCTTATCTATTTACAGTTTAAGGACAAAGCGTTCGATTGTTTGGGGGTGGGATGGAAACGTTTGTAAAAATTAGGCACTTTTAGGATGTAAATTACGTACTTTTCTTTATAAAATGTTAAAAATCATAAAAATTAGTTAGTTACATAATTTAATTGTGTTATTGAATTATTTCATGAACCCCCTTCTCCCAAATTGTTTGGGGTGGTATATTTAATTTTAGCACATTGTACGTTCACATATTAAAATTGCATGTATAAATATCGAAATCTTGATTTAATTGGGATGCATAATGTAATTAGGTACCTTAATTACGTGAAATTGAATATTTCACAAAATTTCAGAAGCTAATCCAATAAGAGCCATGATAGGCGCATGCTTGATTTGTGAACGTATGATATTATTTTATTTATGTTAGAGTCCGTTTATGTCCCAAGCGCTATTTATTATTTCATGTTATCCCCATAACGGGTGGAACTCATATAGGAGTTGCGTATATTTTTATTTCTTTATATTATTATAGATTAACCTTCTTTTTCAGGTGCTCCCATTTACAAGCACATTTCTATGGTACTCTCTATCCTTTATTTTCATTCCATACTTTGGGGACAAAACATGATTCTGTTTGGGGGTGGTATAGAAACACGTTGTAAATGTTTAAGCACATATTAGGTTGTATATTATATATTATTTGTTTTATAAAAAATTTAATATATATATCAAAAATATAGTTTATGTTATGCACTTAGTGATAATAGTATTGTTCCCTTCTCCATGATGATATTACTCTAGAAATCTCACATAGTACTTGAATTAGGATTTAATTTTTGAAACTTAGATTAATACATAGGTAATAGTTATTGTATCTTTTCATGAACATCTTGCATGAGCATCTTTGATTGTACTTGGCAGTATTTTTCTGAGACCTAGGTTAGAGTACTTAATACATATCATGTGAGCATCTAGCCTAAAAGCCTCATAAGAGTGAAATATCTGAGTGATGACACAAGGGAGAAGTAAATTCCGAGTAGAGAAATCACACATCCACTTGCTTAATTACCATACCATATCCTAAGCGAGAATTTAGGCCCTTTTTGGATCGATATAGCCAGAAATCCACACCTATATGAAATTTATTATCCACTAGTCACCCCACTGAGCCTTTCATTAGGCTTTTCACAAACCACAAATCCTTTACCCAATAAAAATAAAATAAAAATAAATAAATAAATAAATAAAACCGCACTGTTCACGTTTTCTTCTCCACGCCGTTGTTCACATTTTCTTCTCCACGCTACACCTATTGTGCCGCACCTCACTCCACTCCACCACCGTCTCCTTCCACCAGCACTAACTTGGTGCTGCCACCGCCACCACCAATCCTCCACCATCTCCACTTATCCAAAATCCAATCCACCATATCCACCGATTTTAAACCCTTCTTCCCGATCGCTGGCACCTCACTGCCACCACCAGTCCCTCACCTCACCATCACCACAACCACCAAACCAAAACCCCACTCCGACGGTGCAACACCACACGCTGCCCTCCCACCGTGCACCACCCACTCGCCTTCACTTCTTCATCCACCAAATTAAAACCTGACCCGCAGCACCACACGCTGCCCTCCCATCATGCGCCACCTACTAGCCACCACTTCTTCATCCACCATATTAAAACCCAACCCTTTCCTGCTCCCCACCAGCCACCATCATTACTTATTACTGTTACAAAAAAAACAACAAAACGAAGCTTGCTATAGCACTGTCACTCACCACCGTCAACATCTTTGCCATAGCATTGTCACTCACCCGTCAGCAACAGGGCAACAGTGTACTCACTGGTTTTTGGTTTTCTGAATTTTTTTTGACTGGAACAGTGTGGTATACTGTTGACATCATTTGGTTTTGGATTTTTTTGTTGGACTGGTTTTGGGATTTGTCTGTGGATTTGTCTGTATTGGGTTCTGTGTGTTGTTATTCGACGGGTTTTTGGGGTATGGGATATGTATAGTTTGGGGTTTGTTTGGTTAGGGATTTGTTTACCTGGCTGTGGGATTTAGCTATGAGAGGGAAGAAAGGTCTCGCCCTCTCAGCTATTTCTTCGGGGGTTTGTGCCCCACCCCCTAAGAAACGTGTCAATTGTCCTTTCTGAGATCGTCATGGATGCACCAATGGAGTGAACGGTAATGGGTTTACTGTTCCCTACATTTTCACACATTTCGATAAACAACATTTGGATTGTTAGTTGAGTATCGATAGGGTACGAGATGAGATAAAGGATGATTGTGAACTGTATTTGTCACTAGAGAACTCCTTAAAGTCATTAGACAAATGGATTTGTGGCATTTGTCTTTGCATCCATGCACTTGGGATACCGTGTCATCATCCAGATGATACCATAAAACCGCCTGCTTTGATGGAGAGTGGAGAACCCGCATGTGTTATTATGGGCATACCACAGCCGCCCTCTAAGCCCAACACTACGGACCTTACACTCACGACACACAGGGGTGATAGTGATACCCCTAATCAGCTTGGTGAGGTTTCACATATTGATGAGACGTTACTTGATAGTGCATTCCGTATACCTTTCCGTACTGTGAAAAGTATACCACGTGCTTGTCGTTTGGCTTTTTCTGGTGTATTGAAATCTACTCTCTGGGATATTACGGCTGATCTTGGTTTAGTTATGCCCTGGGTTCGTCTCCTTCTTCTACCGCGCTGTACTCTGCAAGTTTTTCAACCACAGAATCGTCAGGAACGTCGTTATGGTACTAGAAAAAACCTTCAACAAAAACGTCGTTATGCTTTGACGACATGGAATGAGCCTGGTGGGATGTTTCGCCTCTTAGAGTCTGTAATAGAGCTTCCTTCAATCCAGTCAACCAAGAAATCCGTTCCCACTCAGAATGTGCGTCGATGCTTACAGAAAGTTGCCGATGGACATTTTGCTGCAGCGGTACAAGTGTTATCATCATCAGAGGTTGCCTCCAATACTGCAGAGACTGTACATGCATTAAAGGAGAAACACCCGATGCGACAACCACCTGTGAGACCAACGATTCTTTTTGCTGAGCCCCCTTTATTAGTAGAGAGAGACACCTTATTGTCATGTATTAAGTCGTTTCCGAAAAGTACTTCTTGTGGTCGTGATGGTCTCCGTGTTAAGCACTTGTTAGATGCCATGAGTGGTGTTGCAGCAGCTATATCGTCTAACTTGATAGATGCATTGGCTTCGGTGGTGAATCTGTGGTTACAGGGACAATGTCCGCAGCCGTTAGCAGAATTCATAGCGAGTGCTCCACTCACTCCACTTCTTAAGCCAGATAATAGCATTCGTCCGATAGCTGTGGGTATAGTTTGGTGACGTCTTGTTTCCAAAATTGCAATGAAAGGGGTTTCCAAAGAGGTGGTAGGGTACTTGCAGGATTTTCAGTATGGGGTTGGTGTCCCTGGTGGAGCAGAGGCGATTCTACATGTTGTTAATCGCATGGTATGTGCTAACGGTGACAGTACATCTCTTTCTATGTTGCTAGTAGATTTTCAGAATGCCTTTAATATGGTTGATCGGACTACTATGTTGAGAGTGGTTCGCATTCACTACCCCGTTATTTCCCCTTGGGTCGAGTATTTGTATTGTCAGCCTGCAAGATGATACTTGGGGGATGATTACATATGGTCTGCTTCTGGAGTTCAGTAAGGTGATCCTTTGGGTCCCCTTCTCTTTGCACTGGTGTTGCATCCTCTGATTCTACAGATCCAGTCAAGTTGTCAATTATTGCTCCAGGCTTGGTACTTAGATGATGGGACTCTAGTTGGGGATACGGAACAAGTGGCGGCAGCTCTGCGTATCATTCAGGAAGAAGGGCCTTTTTATGGGTTGGTTCTTAATGTGGCCAAGACTAAGATATTTTGGACATCACTGGATCCGCGTCGTTCCACTCCTGGTCTCTTTCCTTCAGATTTATCTTGTCCTCAGCATGGGGTCAGGTTACTTGGAGGGGCAGTTAGCACTGATTCTTCTTTTGTCATGAGTCTTGCTCGTAAGCGTGTTGAAAAGGCTATGACTTCGATGGACTATTTAGCTGCATTAGAGGATCCACAGTGTAAGTTAGCACTTTTACGAGCTTGTGCTGGGCTCTCCAAGTTGGTTTTTGCAGTTCATACTTGTCCACCACTTTTTTTTAGGGAGGCAGCTAAGACTTTTGATCAGCACATTCGCATGGTTCTGCAGGGCATTATAGTTTTTGATGGTCCTGGCTTTGGTGATTTGCAGTGGCGTTTAGCGACACTTCCATTGCGCCTTGGTGGGTTAGGTATCTATTGTGCCTCTGATGTCTCTGCTTTTGCTTTTGCGGCCTCCCGTTTTCAGACTTCAGAGCTTCAGAACCACATTCTTAAGAGTTATGGTCCAGTGCCTATGGGTGAGATCCTTGGTGATGCTACCAGTGCATTGCATCTCTGTCTTCCCGATTTTGACTTTGATTCTTTGGGTGTGAATGCTACCGTCCCCTCAAAACCACAAAAAGTTTTGGCGGAAGCTTTCTACGGTAAGATTGTTGCTAGTCTTGAGAGGGAGTTTGAGTTCTCTACTCGTCAGAAAGCAGTCATTGGATGCTTGCAGTCAGAACATGCAAAAGATTTTCTACTTGCTATTCTGATGGAGGGACTGGGACAGCGTATGTCACAGGTGGAGTATCGTGCCATTCTCAGGTACCGTCTTATGATTCCTCTGTACTCTGACGGGAGTCTTTGTTTTGTACGCAAAAAAAGTAGATTAGATGCCTTTGGGGACCATGCAGCACATTGTAGACATTTTCCTGGTTTTAAATACAGACATGATCATGTAAGAGACATTTTGTGTGATGCATTTTGGAGGGCTGGGGTACAAGTTAAGAAAGAGGCTCCTGTTAACTTTCTCACTGATCCAAATGAGGGCAGATCGACACTTCAACCTGCAGATGTATTGATATACAGTTGGTCTGAGGGGAGACATGCATGTGTTGATGTAACTGGCGCCTCTCCGTTGGTAGGGCTTGGGAATGGAGTCTTTGAGGTGGGAGAAGCAGCTAAAAGAGCAGCGACAGGGAAGATGGAGAAGCATGAGGAAGCTTGCACGGCTAACCAACATTGTTTCATTCTGTTTAGTTTCGACACTTTCGGTTTCTTGGAACAACAAGTTGTTGAGCTTCTCAAGAGACTTCAGATAGTTATGGACAGTAACGTTAAGACAGCTGGTTCTAACGAGTTTGTTTTTAGAAGAATAGGATTTGCTATTCAGAAAGGACTTGCGGCGCAGCTTGTTGCACATTTATCCTACTTATTTGTAAAATTCCTCATCAGTATCAATAAAATTTTCACTTAATTAAAAAAAAATCAACCTACCTATCTGGATAAGTTTGAGAAATAAGATGAGTGAAGAAAAGATAAGAGAAAAACATGTGTAAACAAAAATTAGTTAGTTGCTTTGAAAGAAATAGAAAAAGAAAAGAAAAAAAAGCTTCCAAAAGAAAAGAAAAAATAAAAGTTAGAACTCCAAAAATAGAATCAAAAGGAGTCAAAAGCCAAAATAAGAGCTAAGTATGGAGCAAAAAGTGTAGAAGCAAAAGAACAAGGTTTTCTCTAGTTACATAATATGAAGACCCTATTTTCTCAGATTTGTCTTTTTGAATATCCATTTCCTTCATTCTTTAACCAATACTGATAATCAGTCCTTGGCATGTTTTTTGTTCTTTAGAGTCCAAAGTCTATAAACGTCCAATTAGTCAAGTTACCTTACTTACGTGGGTTGGTAGCATAGGTCGAGTAAGGGATCGTCCATATCTTAGGACTAGGCAAGGTTTAAAACTGGATTTACAACCTTAAGGGATTAGTGAGTAGGATTTTAGTTTGTTGCTTAATTAAAACTTGGAATGCAAGTAATGTAAAATTACGACGATTGATTTCTAAATAAAATAGAGAGAGATATACAGAAAAAGGGTTAATCATAATCATGCAAGGTCAATTTCAACAGTTAGAGTACCATATCATTACAACTCTAATCCGTCTCGAGTTCATAGATAAACTCGAGACGGCATAGAGTATTGATCCCTAGTGAGATGCACTCATCTCTGAGTTCATCTCACTAGTATAAGGAGTTGAACTAACATTCCATCTCTGTAATATCATTTCAGCTCCTGGTTTGATTCTACATCAGCTGGACAAACCAGAGGGCTAACGGCCACCATAGGGTCTCACACGAGACTAGACCTAGTGTAAACTAGGTCTGTTGCGAAACTGTTATGGATTATCAGCACTCCAAACTTGACCAGACTCAATCATTTTAGAACCGGATGTATAATCTAAACCTAGTTTCTAAGTAGTGATTCTAGAACATTAAAATGTAACCTGATCCTCACATGAGCATCATTAACCCTCCCCTTAGGAGGATTTTAGCTCATGGTCCTTGGATGGATTGATTGTTCTTGCTGTATGCAATGAATAAGTTAAAATAAGTGAATGAATAACATGAATTTAACTTGAAGAAAAATAGATTTTATTGAAGTGACTACTTACTGTACCAACATAAAACAAGCTTCAAAATAAAGGAAACTACTACTGTATGAAAATGTAACAATGAAAAAGGAAATATGCAAGAATTCAGCCTCCCCCTCTTTCTCCAACATCAAACTATATACCCCCTCTTTGAATCTCACGTGAAGCCTTCCATTTATAAGTTTTGTCTTTTCCTATTTCTAAAAATCCAAAGTTTGTATTAACAAAGTTTGTCTTTTCTTGTTTTGTCTTTTCTTCTTTCCAAATATCAAATCATGTATTAATTTCTTGTTTTGTCTTTTCTTTATTTGCAAGGTGGCACACAAGTGCCTTGCCACTTGTCTATGCATGATGACTCATTATTTCTTGTGGGCCTATAGAGTGGGTCCACGTGCTGTGTCTAGTGGCGGCTCTGATTTTGGTGTTTTTATAACTTTTTGTCTTTGCGTAGAGCTCGTCGCCCTGGTTGTTCTGGCAGTTCACTTGCCAAAATCGGCATCCGGGTTTGAAAGATGTGTGCTTCGGAAGTTTGTTGCTTCTTTACACGTGGACCCGTTCTGCACTGGTTTAGTCCCTTTGGAATCTTCGGCTCTAGTTAAGCTTCACTAGGGCTGAGTGGGAAGACTTCGAGTATGCACAGTATTCCCATACTTTGATGCAAGTTTTATCATCATATTCACGTTAACTACGAAAATCTGTAAAAGTACGAAAATACAATTATTTCATGATTATTAAACACATAATTTACCAAAATGATATGTCTCTATGGGGTTTAATATTACAGTTTTGGGTTTTTATCACACCACCCCCAAATAGCAATTTGCTTGTCCTCAAGTAAAGAAGAGACATTAAAACGACAAGTGGCTAAAAATGTGTTGTCCTAAACTAAGTCTCATTTCGCAGAGTGCGGTTGCATTAACCATATGCAACAAGGCCTTAAACCACTAGGAATTCCCTAGTGGACGAGTTATAGCCTCGTGAGAGTTTTCTAGAGAAGATATTCAGAAACTTCATCTATACTACAATGACTCAGTAACAAAGGCTTGTTCCCTTAATTAATTTCATATATCAATACATCTCACTAGCGGGGGAAACAAGGATTAATTCTTTCGAAATTCAAGTTAATATACATACAATAATCAAAACATCTACATATGAACATGCATGTAGTGATCTTTACAAAGAAATGTACAGCAGGGCCGTTTATGGATCCTTTGGATAGCGTCATTAAGTAGGTTCTCACAGGTATGTGTCGAAACACAAATTCTATCATATATATTTTTTTTTTCACTCAAGTTTTGCTAACTCCAGTGTACAGTGGGCACACGTTTCCTCACATACTCAATGACAGTCATAGGAGCTGATAAGAGCCCAAAACTGTAGTTTTAACCCTGTAACAGTCATACTTTTAGACCAATTATGTGAGTAATAATTAAGAGTTAACACTGATTACGTGTTTTTATGCATTTCAGGTTTCAAAGTCCATTATGTGCAGAAATGTACCACTTTAGTGAGATAAAGGAGCAAAGGTCGGTTACTAAGGAGTTCCGTGATTAAAGGCCTAGATTCAAGAAGACAAAGCCTTCCTAAAGCCCGGTCAAAAGCTGAAAAGTCAACATGGGCAGAAACAGCACACAAGTCAATAAAACTTCCGATAGCCGTATCTTTGGACTCAGACCTCGGAATGGGGCCTACCTTATGTCAAAACGACCAGCTCGGAAAGAGCTTTCCAATGGTCCAAGCCTTGACCCAATCAGAGGAGCAAAAGTGGACAAAAAGTCTGTTGAAGCCAACTGCAGCTGAAGAGGCCTTTTTGGACTGAAAATATTGGGTTTTGGGCCTGATTCTCTGGCCCAAAACATGGCTCCAAGCCCATGCACGATTTTTGGATTTGAAAGTATAAAAACCAAAGCTTAGCTCTTTGTTAATGGTAGCTAGTTAGACCTAAAACAATATAGATAAAATTCTAGATCTAGTTTTATTAATTAAATTAAGTTTAGTTCCATTTTCAATTCTTGTTTTAGATTAAGTCTTTGAATCATTGTTCTTGATTGATTAGATAAATAAAAATAGTTATTTTATCAATTTTGAATTGTGTTATTTCAATTTATAGATCTGATTTTAATTCTTGTTGATTATCATTCCGTAGTTTAAATAGATTGAACCATTGTTAGTTAATTTAGTTAAGTTAGAATTTTAATATGATGTGTAGTTATAATGAAATGGGGAATGATGGTTTGATGACTCAAGGCTAAAACCTCCATTAGAGGGGTTGATGAAGCCTTGATGAAAACTTAGTGGTATAGTGTAGAAGCATTGTAGAGTCTATTCCAATCTAGAAGGTCGTGATTCGCCATGAGAATGGGTGGACGACCTCACATGCTAGTTAGTACTTGGTAGAAATGCCATGAACACTAGGGATTAGAACTCGAATTTCTTGCCGTAAGAACGTAAGTATCGAGATACAAGAATCTATGCTAGGCTATTAAGTTGGATTCGAGGTGGATTCAATTCCCCTCTAATCCTTTATCTAGATTCAAAACAATCATATTTCCATAGTATTCGTAGTTTAAATTCAAATAATCAATTTCATATAGGTATCGTAGTATAACACACCTTCGTAAAGCTCTCATTGACTTAAGACTGATTAATTAGATTAGAAAACAATTACATGCTAGAGCACTAGGAGTGGAACGAATTTGTTACTCCACTCTATCTCGATAGAATTGAGAGTAGGAAACTTTGATAAACATATAGACACGCATAATTAGGTTTAGTTTACTTACGTTTTGAGTTCATCGTTCATTTCGTAGGTAGACTATTTCAATTTTATGTTTTATCAGGAGCCGAGGTCGAGAATTCACATCTATTACTTATTATCACACAATCCTACTCCTAGTTGAGCTAGAGGTCTTTATTAGGTGTTATGGGGCTCAGGTGGTAGTGTAAAAGAAAATGAAATGGAAAATTCAAAAATGATAAGTACGAGAGAATAAGGTCTTCGAGATATTTACACTAGATAAATCCTTATTTTCTTTCCTGCTTCTACCATGAGTTTCCATACTTAGCTTTTTTAAGCTTTTGTATTCCCTTTTAATTTGATTTTGGGGGAAATTCTAACATTGATTTTTCTTATGATTTTTGGAAACATATTTCTATTTTTCTTTTTCTTTTCTTCTGAAGCAGGTAACTGATTTTGATTTGACAAGTTTTTCTCTTTATTTTTCCACACTTCATCCTATTTCTCATACTCATCATCTAGGTGGGACTATTTATTTGTGGTTAATAGATGAGTAAGGATTTTTTTGGTGAAAATGAACGGGTTTATGAAAGGTTCAGTGGGGCGACTAGTGGTAAATTTTTTACAGGTATGAATTTTTGGCTATATCGATCTAAAAAAGGCCTAATTCTCACTTAGGATTTAGGTAGTGATCAAGTAAGTAGACACATGAACTTCTCTATTCGGAAAAACTACTCTATTTCATTACTCATATATCACACATTTTTAGGCTTTTTGGTTAGATTCTCACAGGATATGAAAATTAAGGTTTCTAACCGTGGGTCCCAGAAACTTACTGATATGTACATTCAATGACAGTCAATGCATGAATGCTCATGAAAAGATGTAAAAACTATTGCATACGTATTAACTTAAGTTTCTAAGAAGAAATCCTAATTCTAATGCTAGGGTGAGATTTCTAGATATTTTTCATTACAGAAAAGGAAACGAGGCTTTGTCACTAAATACACTTATTTAGATAGAAAATAAAGGTATATACAATCTATAAATGCTTAATTTTTGCGAAAGATTCTAACCACCCCCAAACAGTAGGACGCTATGTCCTCAAAGTGTCAAGAGGAAGAAAGAATATACCTGAGAGGCTTGAGCAAAAATAGAGTTGATATCTTCAACAGAAAATTATGCTAACACCACATATAGGATATAAAACAAAAGGGAAATGACACTGTTAGGTTATTTATTTTTCACATCAAAAAGTAAAATAACAAATGTGTACATCAACTTACACTGCCCTAATTACGAATTAGGGGTATATCCATTCTAGTTTCATCTCTATCGAAGTGTCATTCCTTGGCGTCACGCCAGTTTATCATGGTCTACCAAACTTTGCTCCATTTTCTCTTTTTAGAAGTGTTCAAATGGGCTATCATGTTTTTATCTTTGGGGAAGCAACGAACGTACCTCAAGTACCTTGAAGAGCGCCGACACCATCCCCGAAATCACAAAGAACGAATTATCCTGTTCGACAGACACATAGCATCTACTCGTACCCAGTCATGAAAAGTGGCCAAAAACTGTGGGAAGAATGCCCTCATTATCTGGTATGCGGTAACTGGCAAGGTGATATAATGGTGTCGAAAAAGACAAGCCCTCTTCAGGTTCTCAATTACGAGGTTCGTGATGTCGAAGAAGGTATGTTGCTGAGCGAGAGCATGGAAAGTCTTGCAAGCTAATTCGGAGGTAGTGGAAAAATGTCAATCCCCCATGATGTTCAGAAGGATAAACAACATGGCAGTCCCGACATTCATTGTCATACTTGCTAGGGGAATTGTTTTGTCTGGCCATCGGCTAAGTTCCTCACGTTCAATGACTTGGGTGAGGCTATCGCCATAGAGTCCGGTGAAATCTTCCCAAAAGTAGTGATTAAAGGAGTTCTGTATGATGTATTGAATGGTGGGGGTTGGCTGATGATAGGGAAGGTCCAAAGTAATAGCAACTGTTGGCTCGTAAAAGAGATGTCTGGTGTTACCAATACGGATTGCGAATCCGTTCAAAAAGAAACCACGGGCATTATTAAATGTTGTTGTATCCTCCATATTATCATAAAAATAAGCCGCTAAACCTGGAGAGTATGTCTGGTCAGGGTGCAGAATGAAAGAGGTCCAACCAACTTGGGTGATGAGGTCTCTGAAATGAAGTCCATACTCAGGAGAATCCAACAAAGCCTGGAAGGATTGTTCAGGGAAGATCTTTGGCGGTGCCATTATTGGAGATGCAGAGGACGTGTGATGAAAGATACCACATGTTGACAAAAATAAACCAAATATTAGAATACGATGGAAATGACTATGTAAAAACAAATGACATTGATTACAACAGGTAAATTGCACCACACTTAATTAGGATTACTAAAAACTAAAAAAAAATAGAAAATGACAAAGAATGGAAATTTTAACAGAAATTTAGGAAATTTAATTTGGGTCATGGCCCGGGTAATGGCGAGGATCCTTCGGTGGGAGAAATCCATTTATAAGATTCTCAATAAAATCAATCTGTGCAATAGCCCATTGCAATAGGGCGTTCTGTGTCTAGTAAATCTTGTATTGATTATCCATTATGAAATTGTGATTTGCCGAGAACTGGTTGTGGTTGTGCAAGAATTGTGCTTGTTCCTCATCTTGTATTGTCCGAAGGTCGTGAAATTCAAGAATACTAGTGATGATGATGTTCTGACGTGTGTATAATGTCATTAGTCCTTGGTGAATTAAACGAAGGCCTTCCATAGGATTAAATATGTTGTGTATTGCATTTTCAGCGAAGATGTTGACAGAGGAACAAGCTTCGCCGGTTTCTGCACCGACATGGTTCTTTCCAACATCAGGAGTCCAAAAACCATTCATACAGACGGAGTGAATGGTGAGAATGTTCGCTGTTCTAAGATAGGTAGTAGGAGCAGTAATAGGAAAACCCCCAACGCACCATGATAAGTGTCACAATGGTTGGCAAAGGAGCTGACTTTTTCCTGGCACGTGCTATCGCGTTCCAGAGAAATTGAATTATGCAAAAAATCATTACTTTTAGTCTGCAGTACCCAGAGTAGATGGAGTAGGGGTTTTGTTATTTCGGAAGTCTTAGATGTGCCGAGCACATTATGGGCTAGCCATTAGATCACAGATAATTGGTTTCTTGGCAAGGATCGCTGATAAACAATGCGGTTTTTCCGGTTGTATTCGCCATAAAGGATAGTTGCAAACATTAGATGCCTTATATTGTCAAATGGTGAATTCTGAAGGTGTACCCCAGGGTTCGTTATGGGAATTTGAAAGACCTCGGGGATGATTTCCGTAGTCAATTTGCGCTCGCATCCGTTTGCAAAGACAAAGAATTGCCTATTTTGGAAATAACCGTGTTTATAGAAATGTATAACCAATTCTCTGGAATAAAGTGCCTCCTTATGATGTAATAGAAGGAACCATCCTCAACGTAAAATTTCAGTGTCAAAATATGGTTGAAATAGACCGCTCTGAAAATTTTCCATAAAGTTTTGCTCGGGCACGAAAATTTGAGTGAGGGCCATTGAAGATGGAAGGAATGGAGTGGTGAAGATAATTCAATGAAAAAGAGAAGATTGGATTTTAGAGGTGTCTAGCCTAGCTATAAATAGGCACCAATCCGAAGTTGCATAAAATACGGATTGAGGTGTCACAGGGTAGTTAGACCACGTGTATATTCTAAAATAATTCTATCAAGGTGCTTGCCCAAAAGATTGTTTAAAGTCAAATCCCTGAGACTGTGAATCAAATGTGGGAAGAGAAAGAATATACGAGAGAAGGTTTCACAGGGTAGTTTGACCAACTTGTATATTCATAAATCAATTCAATAAGGCGTAAAAGTGGATGCAGTGTGGAGGGGAAAAAATAGGGCATGCGACTACAAGGAGTGGCGCACTCTTCCTAATTTTTATTTATTTATTTATTTTTAAAGAAGTGGAAATTTTATTGATAATGATAACGAGTTTTACAAATAATTAAGACAAGCGTGCAACAAGCTACGCCGCAAGTCCTTTCTGAATGGCAAATCCTATCCTCCTAAATACAAACTCGTTAAAACCAACTGTCATTACGTTGCAGTCCATAACTTTCTGTAATCTCTTAAGGAGCTCAACAGACTGTTGTGCCAAGAAACCAAAAGTGTCCATAATTTTTTTTTTTTTTTTCCCGAGCGTAAGTAGCGTAAGTAGAAGAATAAGGAATAAGTAAATGTAATCTCACAATAAGTTGTAACAATATACAGGGATGTGAAAACACACCATAATGACAACGGAAAAAACAAAATACATATCTAGATATTAGATAGGACTATATGCCACATCAACAACATTGCGATAATAAAACTAACGAGCATGAAGACTTAAGTAGCATATTCAATTTGTTGCTGCTAGAACTTTTCTAGTGCATCCATGAAGCTGAAGAGTGGTAAGAAAAACGTTATTAGAATTAAAGAAAAAGTGTAGAGGGAAGAAGATGAAAGGAGTGAATGTGAAGGATGTGGTGAACTTTCTATTTGGAAAGGAAATGGAGCCGTTTTCTAACCGTTTTGGTGGCGGGTCTATGACCGTTTTCTGACCATTGTGATGGTGGTTTTATGACCGTTTTCTGACCGTTGCATATCGTTCGTTGATGGTAAAATTTACCGTTATGTGGAACGTCAAATGTTATATATATATTTAGCATAGATATTAGAGATATATAATACCAAGAAATATAAGACATACTTATGTAGAAAATTAAAATAGAAATACGTAAATAAAATATCCGACATAAATAAAATACAAGGCCAGGAAAATAAAACATCTACTAGAAGACCTCAGGGGCTGCTGAAGAAGAACCAGGAGTCCTGTGATAGAATGTAGTACGAGCTCCCATGGAGGCTAACTGCTTATGGATATCGCCTAGAGTATCCACCTGAGCTTGAAACTGGTGCTAGTTTGCCATGAGCATTCGCTGGAACTGGTTATGGTGAGTAGTCATATGATCCTGAAATACATTCATGGAAATGCGCATTTCTTGCTGAAATTCGCCCATGTTGTCCGTCAGTGAATCGTGGCGAGTGGTCAAATCCTCTCTAAATTCGCCCATATAATGTTCCATCGATACTTGGCGAGTATACATGTCTTGCATGCCATTGTTCATAGTGCGTAGGGGATCTATAGGACGACTCATCTGGCTCCTAGCAGCCTCATCAAAGAAGGGTGGAGGTGGAGCCACGTTATCGTGTTCAGCTGCCATGCGTGTTGTGGGTTCCCATGGGGACAATATGCACTTCTTGAAAATAGTCATATTCTCATATGGCAACATAGGAACTAATGGTGTGGCGGACAGGAAACCCAAATTATCATAACTTGCATGACAATAACGACAAGAGGGGCTGACCTAAGTGTGACATGCGTAATAAGGTCGAATAGAAAGGTGACTATGCAGAAGTTTCCCTTTCGCTCCTCGAGGACCCAGAGTAGGTGGAGAAATGTCTTGTTAATGTCAGATGGCTTAGAGGTTCCAATGCCATTCTGACTCAGCCATTGAGTCACAGCCAGCTGGTTCTGACGCACAGAACATTGATACGCATATTTCCCATCCAGATTATAATCACCCTCAATTAGCGTGTCGAGCATGAGATCATAAGTCTGTGGATACACGGATTGCTGCTGAGTCAACACATGGTCGACCAGAGGTATTCCTGTGATCCTGGAGATCAAGGCGAGTGTGACTTGGCGGGGCACGTCGTCGATGGTGGCCCAAAAATGTTCGTCATTAAAGCCGCCATTGTTGTAGAACTTCAACACCAAATTCGTCGAATAAAGACCGCCATTAGCATACAATAGATACTCCCATCCTCTAGATTGTATTTCAATATCAAAAAATGGGGCAAACATCCCACTTTCAAAGAGGGATCCAAAATTTTGTTCCAGTGAAATTTACCTATTTTTGGCCATGTGATGATCGGAGGAAGAGGACGGGTATTGTTTTGCGATAAGGGGAAGAATTAGAAGTTGGTGGCGGAACCAAATTTGAATTGGAGCTATGGTGGTAGCGAGCGAGACTCAATTTAAACTAGGGGCTATCTTGTGTGAGACTGGATTTGGAGAGGACGAGATCCGGTTTTTGTGGAGGAAGAAAGAGGGAATGGTGACACGTGGTGAGGTATGTCTCAGGTTATAAATGGGCTGAGAATCTCGAGATTTGGTCTGGCCCAAATTTTTCTCCAATCCCAAATCAAACCTAAAGTCCAAATCAAACCTAAAAAATGTAAGCGCGCACACATGACTCATTCGGACTCCAAATTGGATAAATGAGCTACCGAAATGATCGGCACGAAAAATGCCATCCAATTATATGTGGCATGCTCAAAGGCCATAAGAGTTTTTTGAAAAGGAAGGATGTTTTATTTATAAATAATGTTTTTTTTTTAAAGTTTTATTTCTATACAAGGGAGATTAATGTGAACAATACTGGATGTCCAGAAGACTCACCATCTAAACTTTTAGGCAACTATCATGCCAGCTCTAGATCGAACTCAATCTAGCCAGACTGTGGCTTCACCTTTATGTATTATGGGTCTAGGGGCAGGATGGTACCATCCTGGACCGTGTGCACTACGATCTAATAATATTACCCTTATTACATACGGCTATCCTCAAACCGCCCCAAAGGGAACTCAAAGTAACCAATTCTAGGGGTTGGCCTGGTGGAATCCATTGCCCGTAAATGTCCAAAGTAGGCAACATCCGAGGTTGAACATGAATCTCTTTTTGCACAGCTTAATGCAAGAGAAATTTTAAAAGACAACAATATATACATATATACAAGGTAAGTTTTTTAACGTCAGATCATCAAGACGAATCCCAACCTATGGGAGGAACGACCTAGCAAAGTTTATCTCGAGCTGATGGTGTCAAACAAATGTATACGTTATAATAAACACCTTCACCAAGCGGCTGAAGGCCAGGGCAGTTAGGGGTTTGACAATGCATACACCACCCCATTCTGCGCGCACGTCGTCAACGAGCAAAAGTACTGCGACCTTGTCCAATTCGAGAGGGGTGAAATTTTGTCCAAATGAAGATTTGAACGTGGGCAGGAAGAGAGTAGAAAAGAGTGGAGAAAGAAGGAGGAGAAATTTTTGGAACCCATCGTTTACCATTAGGAACGTTTGCTCGCGTTTCAGAAGTCATTTATAATTAGTTCTGAAATAAAGTTTTTGTGGACTACGGTTCTGGCGCTTGCAACCACACACTTCAAAGTACTTTTGAGATCATAAAATAAAAGATGGCCCGGCTACCAAAATGACGTACCCTTTACAGAAAAACAAGATTGAGTACGTCAAACGAAACATCTAGCCTATGTAGACCAGATCCTGAAGAAGAGTATGTTCAATAGTTGGGGTGCGCATCTCGTGGTAATGTTTGAAACGTTGGCCATTTACTTGAAATTCATTGTTATCTTGTGGATTAAGCAAAGAGATTGCCCCATAATGGGTCACAGCTGACACAATGAAATGACCAGACCACCGTGTTCTCAATTTACCATGAAAAATGTGTAATCTGGAGTTGTAAAGTAAAAGTCTTTGGCCAATGTTGAAATCTTTACGCAAAATGTGCTTCTTGTGAACTCTTTTTATATTAGCTTTGTAGGATTTCGAGAGATCATAAGCATCACTCCGAATTTCCTCAAGCTCATTTAATTGCAGTTTTCACTTCTCGTCTGCCACGTTGATATTGTAATTGAGGCTTTTGATGGCCTATAGTGCATGATGCTCAAGTTCAACCGGCAAATGACAAGGTTTTCCGAAAATGATGCGGTAAGGAGACATCCCTATAGGTGTCTTAAAAGCTGTTCGGTATGCCCACAAGGCATCCGATAAGTGGAGAGACCAGTCTTTTCTTGAGGGATTGACAGTTTTCTCTAGAATGGACTTTATCTCTCTGTTGGAGACTTCCACTTGGCCACTTGTCTGTGGGTGATACGGAGTAACAACTTTGTGAGTAACTCCATATTTCTTCAATAAAAACCCAAAAAAATTATTACAAAAATGTGTACCCTCATCACTGATAATAGCTTTAGGAACACCAAAACAAGAGAAAATGTTTTCTTTTACAAATTTCACGATAGTCTTATGGTCATTTGAGCGACATGCAAGTGCCTCAATCCATTTGGACACATAGTCCACAACCACTAGAATGTAGAGAAAACCTTGACAAATGGGGAAGGGACCCATAAAATCAATGTCCCAAACATAAAAAATTTCCACAATTAAAATGGGATTTAGGGGCATCATATTGCATTGGGTAATGTGACCCAAGTGCTGACAATGAATGCAAGCTTTGCAATATTCGTGTGCATCATGAAAAAGGGTAGGCCAGTAAAAACCACATTGTAAAACCTTGGCCACAGTTTTCTTCCCTCTAAAATGACCACCGCAAGATCGTCCATTGCAAAAAGATAAAATGCCGGTGTGTTCCCAGTCGGGAATGCAACAACGAATAAGTTGGTCGGAACAATACTTAAAGAGGTAGGGGTCATCCCAGAAATAATATTTTATAGTGGATAAGAACTGTTTACGATTAGGGCGTGACCACGAGGAAGGAACTTCCTCAGTAACTAGGTAGTTAACGATATCTGCGTACCATGGAGAGGAGAAAATGGAGTACAAATGCTCATCTAGGAAGGAATCACAGATGGCGACAGAATCACTATCAATGTCACCAACCAGCCTTGATAAATGGTCGGTCGCCACATTTTTGGTTCCTTTCTTGTCTTTGATTTCCAAAGTGAATTCTTGCAAGAGAAGGATCCAGCAGAACAATCTCTATTTCTCATTCTTTTTCACGAGTAGGTACCGAAGTGTGGCATGGTCAGTATATACGATGGTGGGAGATCCGACTAGGTAAGGGCGAAATTTATCCAAAGCATAAACAACATCTAGGAACTCTTTCTCAGTTATCGTGTAATTACGTTGAGCATCATTAAGAGTTTTACTTGCATAGTAAATGACAACAGGTTTTTCATCACATCGTTGGCCTAGTACGGCACCAGTTGCAAAATCGCTAGCGGGTCACACATCAGTTTGAATGGTTGAGACCAATCAGGGGGTTGAATGATAGGAGCGGTAGCCAGGGCAATTTTTAGAGTTTCAAAAGCTTGTTTGTAATTGATATTGAAGTCGAAGACTGCATCCTTAAGTAGAAGATTGATTAAGGGTCGAGCAACTTTAGAAAAATCCTAAATGAATCGCCTGTAAAACCCAGTGTGGCCTAAAAAGGCATGGATATCGCAAACTGTTCGGGGGATAGGTAGAGAAGCAATTTTAACAATTTTAGCTTTATCAACCTCTATCCTGTCTTTCGAAACAATATGACCTAGAACAATTCCTTTGGTAACCATGAAATGACACTTCTCCCAATTAAGTACCAAATTTTTCTCTTCACAACGCGTTAGCACTTTAGAAAGGTTGGATAAGCAGTCATCAAAGGAGTTTCCATAAGTGGAAAAGTCGTTCATGAAGACTTTCATATTACGTTCCACCATATCACTGAAAATGTGAAGCATGCAGCGTTGGAAAGTACCAGGGGCATTGCAAAGACCAAAAGGCATTCGTTTGTATGCAAAGGTTCCAAAAGGACATGTGAAAGTTGTCTTCTCTTGATCAACTGGATTGATGACAATTTGGAAGTAGCCAGAATAGCCGTCAAGAAAACAGTAGTAAGCATGACCAGCTAAACGTTCTAGAATCTGGTCAACGAATGGAAGATGGAAGTGATATTTACGTGTTACGGCATTAAGTTTGTGATAGTCAATGCAAATTCTCCATTTCACTGGGACGCGAATGGAGATGCATTAATCATTTTCATTTTGCACAACTGTAATGCTGGACTTCTTTGGAACAACATGGACATGACTAACCCAAACACTATTAGAGATAGGGTATATGATACCTGCATCAAGTAAGCGTAAAACTTCCTCCCGTACCACCTCCTTCATGGCAAGGTTAAGGCGACATTGCGGTTCCCGCAATGTCTTTGTGTCATCATCTAGATGTATATGATGCGTGCATACACTAGGGTGTATTTATTTGATATCATCTAAGGACCAACCGATAACGAAGCGAGATGAATGACATGAATCACATGTGCTATCATCTAGATGATATTTCTTTGATATCATCTAAGGGTACTTTGATGAATGACATGAATCACACATGCTTCTTCGTTAGTAGTCAAGTGGGAAAAAATTATTATAGGGTGACTACCATCGGGATCAAGATGCACGTACTTCAAATCAGATGGTAGAGGTTTTAAATCTAGAGTTGGAGGATTGGGGATCAAGGATTCATGAGGGGTCATCTCTTCAATGGAAAAGAGCAAGTCTGGTTCTTCTGAATTAGTTGGTAATGCAGCAGTAGGGTCAAATAGTAGTACTGACTCTAATAATGCATGGACATCCTTAATGTACGAGTCATCGTCAAACTCAAGAATATCAAAAAAAAGAAATTGGTGTACCTCATTTGTAGGAAAAGAGTTTGTGAAATATTCCTGTGCCAGACTATCGACCATGCTAATCTCACCCTCAATGTCAGGATCGGGAAGTTGTTTCATTAAGTTAAACACATTGACTTCTATAGAAAGGTTCCCGAAAGACATTGTCATTGAATCATCCCGACAATTGATGAGAGCGTTAGCAGTTGCAAGAAATGGACGACCTAAAATAATAGGAATCGAGTCACAGGCAACTTCGGTATCTAGAATGACAAAATCAATGGGGTAGTAAAAATCTTGGACCTTGACTAGGACATTTTCTACTATGCCCTTTGGGTACTTGATAGAGCGATCCGCGAGTTGCAGGGTCATGCTGGTAGGTTTTAATTCATGAAGACCTAACTGCTTGAATAAGTAGTAGGAAAGTAGGTTAACACTCGCGCCTAGGTCTAAAAGAGTGGTAGTGGTATACTTGTTGCCCAACGTGCATGGTATAGTTGGTCGACCTGGGTCTTTGTATTTAACCACACCATTGGTAACAGTTATGGAGGGAAACTGCTCAGTGAGGAACGCTTGTTGAGGAACATTCGTTCGTCGTTTGTTGATGGACATGCCCTTCAAAAACTTGGCATGCTTGGGCAAATGCTTAAGTGCATCGAGAAAAGGTAGGTTTATGGTCAAATTTTTGAAGGTTTCTCGGATCTCATCGAAATGTTCGTCAGGATTGTTATTTGCCAAACGGGTAGGGAACGAAGCTTTTGGGTGTAATCGCGCATATGGATCAGGGGTGTCTTTCCCTAGTGACGTGGTTGTAGATTTAGAAGGAGCAACTTCATCCGCTATAGGTTACAAGGTAGAAATTGGAAGGACGTCAGTCGTGGCTTCCATCGGTTGAATGTCTGGCATACGTATGTGATTGTCGACAGTTCAGCCAGAACGAAGGGTGGTGATGGCTTCACCTCACCCTGGCTGGGATTACTAGATCTTGGTGCATTGTTGACTTCAAAGGCAGTGTTTGTGGGCTTAGGGTTGGCAACTGCTTGGCCAGGAAACACGCCCTTTGAGTTTTATCCTGTGCTAATAGCTGAAGAGACTATTGGATAGATGCTAGGATTTGAGATTGTTGATTCATGCAAGTCATTAAAGTTTCAGCTGTTTTATCGGCAGAGGATTGTACCATTGGGGCAGCAGGAACAAGTTCACGGTTATTGTTTACGGGTTGATTTTGGTAGCCATAACCTGGATTAGTGGGAACAAGGTTGTGGTTGTTTTGGTACCCTATATTGGCGGTGTTGGGAAACTGACTTTGCCCTTGTGGAAATTGTGGAGGATTCCCTTGATGGTATGAATTATAGTTCGTGGATGGCCGTATAGGAGGGTTGTTGAAACCCAGAGGAGCTGGCTATTGGGTAGGGGTACGCCAAGCCAAATTCGGATGTTATCACCAAGGTGCATTAGGGATGTTGAAAGCACAAGCCTCTTCAGATGGTTGGGGAGGGAACTCGTATGCCAAAGGACAATAAGAATTGGAGTGCTCAGGACTTAAGCAAAGAAGACATAAGGAAGCATTGGAGGCCATGACTTATTTGGGTTTTTGATGATTCACTTGAATAGAAAGAGCATCGACCTTTTTGGTTAATGACTCGATCAAAGTTTTTAATTCTAGTTCGGGTTTGACCTCGAATATAGACGTAACTTTGGTAGGAGTGTCTTTAGAAAATCTGGAAGAATCAGTGTTATCCCAATAGTTGTTTCGTGAAGCCTATTTCTCGAGAAAAGTGTATGCTTTAATAGCACCTTTGTCCATGAAACAGCCGCCATTCATGATATCTAATGTTTCCTTTTGATGGTCAGAGAGACCATTAAAGAATGACCGGACTAAGACAGCGGTGTTGAGTTGATGATGGGGACATTTGAGAAGCAGATCAGTAAATCTACTCCATGCTTCCGTAAAGGATTCCTGGGGATGCTGGCGAAAGAATTGAATCTTCTGAAGCATCTCAGTAGTTTTCTTCTGAGTATAGAACTTTATCATGAATGCTAGTACGAGCTTGGCCCATGTGTCAAGGGATTGCGGTGCTTCGCCCGCGAGCCAAACTGAAGCTTTATCAGCTAAAGTGAAGGGAAACACCCTAAGCAAGACTTGTTCGTTGGTAACGATCGGATGGTGGAAAGTGGTGGCCACTTGCTGGATCCTACGAAGGTGATTGTATGGTTTTTCATGGTCTAGACCATGGTAAACAGGTAACAAACCGAAAACGTTTGGTGGAATGTGAAAATCACCTGCAATCTCATCTAGTTTAATATAGGAAGCAGGTCCTTCCTGTAAGGCAGTATAGAAGTCCGAAAGGGGGATTCTCTACTGTGGGATTTTCCTGGGCCATAACTATGGGAGATGATGGAAATTGAGATACTTGACGAGGTTGGTTTCCAGAGGAAGAACTATGTCTAGGGGATAACTTATGCAGTTGTTTATAGTATTTTCGATGACAATATGTATGTTATAATTCATTATTAGTACCAGACTGTAGTCTCATGCAAACACAAATTTTAATTCTTGGCTCATAAGGAACGAATTATGACATAAGGGTTAGGAATTACGGAAGGAGAGAGGTGAACCACGTCCTCCTGAGTTGTTGCTAACGTGAGCATGTAAGCTAGGATAACGTGTGAATATTCCAACAACCAGGTCACATAAGAGAATTGAGGGAGGTTGTCCGTTTTAGCACGTTCCTTAATTAGGTAACCTCAATCTTTCACGTTTGCTAGACACTGATGGAATAGGATGATGATTGATGATGGTATATTATGCGATTATTATTAATATGATTATTAGGATTTATTATTATTTTTTTTTTATTTATTTATTTTTTATGTTTTTTAAGTTTACGTAATTAATGTATTATGGAGAAGTCGGGAAAACACAGGTAATATATTCGCGCAACCGTATATATAGCCTAAACATGTGATTACGAAACATGCAAATAAAGACTAGAGATGCCAAAATAGATGACTAATCATGCAATTAGCACATGCTAGTTTTACATCGGAAGTCTGCACATGCAACTCTATATTACTTATACGTGAATAGAAACACGTATAAGAGGGGTATCTACTAGTGTGGGGATGAAAGCATCGGCCGCACTAATGTGAGATACAAAACTCTCAATGGACTTCACTTCTCATTCTACAGGCAAACCTAGGTGTCCCTGCTTGAGTCTAAACATGTTAACCTCCACAGATATATTTCCAAAGGAAAGAGTGATTGATCCATCCCGACAATTGATTTTGGCATTGTGAGTGGCCAAGAAAGGATGCCCTAAGATGATGGGAATATAATCATGAGCAACGGCGGTGTTAAGGATGACGAAGTCGGCTGGGTAGTAAAAATCCTGAACTTTAATGAGAATATCTTCAACTACACCATTGGGATACTTAATAGAACGATCGGCTAACTGCAAAGTTATTTTGGTTGGTTTTAGTTCATGTAGACCTATTTGTTTATAAAGGTAAAACGGGAGTAAGTTAACACTCGCCCACAGGTCTAATAGAGCAGTTGTAGTGAAAGTATTTCCTAAGGTGCATTGTAGGACGACCAGGATTCTTGTACTTAACAATTCCGTTATGTTCAGATAAAGAGGGATATTGTTCAGTTAAGAAGGTTTCTTTGGGTATGTTGGTTTTCCTTTTCGTGGTGCACAACTCTTTTAGAAACTTAGCGTGTTTTGGAAGACGTTTAATGGGATTGAGGAAGGGTAGGTTTATAGTTAGATTCTTGAAAACTTTCCTAATCTCGTTAAAAGTATCGTCTTTCTTTATCATAGCAAGTCTCTGGGGAAATGGGGTTTTCCCCTATATTTAGCATAAGGGTCAATAAGAGTATTGCCCTTTTCTTTAACTTTTGTTGTTTTCCCCTTAGGTTGAGGTTTAACTGGTACTTCTGCAGTTGTAGGATCTTCAGTTTCAACTACAGTATCTGGTAAGGTTCCATTATCTTTTTTAGTTTGTGGGGAATCTTCTGGCACAATAACTTTGTTGTCAACCATTCTAGCTCCCTGAACGGAGAGTAGTTACGACTTTTAATTCACCCTGAATTAAATTGTCATTACTAGTATTGCTGGTTACTTCGAAGGTTGTGTTTGTATACTTAGGATTTGGTACTGCTTGACCTAGAAACACGCCTTGTTGGTTATTATTGTAGTTAGGAGACAGATCAAGTACCTTTTGGCACAATACCTACATCATATTAGTTTGTTGTTGTTGGTTTTGTATCATGGTTAATAATAAGTAATATTTTGATGGGTTAGCCGGTTGTGCGGTAATAGGAAGGGTGACTGGGACTATAGTTTGTTGAGTGTTTATGTTATGATTTTGATAGTACTGAGGTAAGTGAACTACACTTCTATTTTGGTGACCTAAATCTTCTGGTCCTAGATGTTGGTTAAATTGGTGGAAGTTTGTAGTGGGCCGAAAGTTTTGATAATTAAAACATGCAGGTGTAGGTTGTTGTTGTTGATTATAATTAATGTTCTGCCTCCATTGTGTGTTAGGGTTGGTGAAAGTGTAATTATCTACTGGTTGTGGTGGAGGTGAACCGTATAGTAAGGGACAAAAGGAATCGGTATGGTTGGGATTAAAACAGATATTACATGGAGGGGAGTTGATGTTCATGACTGGAGTGGGTATCGCTTCTTGTTTATGAATAGATAGGGCATCTACCTTTTTAGTGAGGGATTCAATGAGGGTCATTAACTCAGGGTTGGGCAGAGCCTCAACTATGTTGGTTGCCTTATCTGTTGATGAACAAGTATTGGAGCGGGAGCACTCACTACCTCCCCTGTTGCTCCTCCTAGTTGATTGATCTTCTAAGAAGTTATAAGCATATGTGGCTCCTTTACTTGAGAAATTACCTTCATTCATGATGTCTAAAGTATCCTTATGGTGTTGAGATAGACATTTGAAAAAGGCACGAACAAGTGTGTCTTTTCCAAGGTTATGATGGGCACTCCACTAGAAGATCAGTGAAACGATTCCAAGCCTTAGAAAAAGATTCATGAGGTTTTTGGTGAAAGAAATGGATCTTTTGAAGCATTTCATTGGTCTTTTAGGGTGGGATAGAATTGTTCCATGAATAACCTAACTAGTTTCTCCCATATGTCCACAGAGTTTGGTTTTTGTGATGTTAGCCAAGCAGCCGCTTTGTCAACTAGGGTGAAAGAAAACACCCTAAGTTTTATTTGTTCAGGACCTACTTCAGGATGATGGAAGGTGGTTAGTACTTGGTGTATCCTACGTAAGTGTTGATAACGTCCATGGAAAATAGGTAGCATATTAAATATATTAGGGGATTCTAAAATCTCCCGTAGTGTCTGTGAGAATTATACAGGAGTCAGGTCCATTGTTTAAAGCCTTATAAAAATCAAAGAGGGGTCTCTCTACTATTTCTTCACCCATTGCTATAGATATAGTTGTGGTGGATGGTATGGGTATGTTGGTACGTGTATTTCTAGACAGGCAATAATTTTTGTGTCTATGATAAACTAATATGGTAGGTTTATGCATACCAGATCTTAATCTCATGCAAGTTTTAAATCTAATAGGCAATTCCTAATGAGCATGCAAAAATAGCCTAATTATTACTAGAAATAAAATCCTCTTACAATAGATGTGAGGATGTAAAGAGGTGTTACCTGGAGCGTCCTCGCTACGCATATAAATAGCACCTTCAACAGCCTTGAAGCACGTCTATTTGTTACTTGAACAATTATGCGGATACTGGTCCAGGTGCACAGGGTGGATGGTGAAGTCCTGTAAAAAGTTTAACCTGATTAGTGCTAGAGTTTTAAGAAATAGGGTAAGGCTTTTTACTGTGGGCTTCGTGTTGGGCCTGGATGTCAGTTATGTGAAACGGGCTTTAGTAGTGGGTGGGCTTATTAATTTACTATTAGAAATAGTTCAAACCAACAGCCATGCCACTTAAGAATTAAGGGAGGTTGTCCGTGCGTGCACGTTCCTTAATTAGAGAACCCCAATTCTTTAAGTTTTCTAAACACCATAGAGTATGAAAAATTAATTAAGAATTACTTAAGTTGTTAGGCATACGAGTATTGTACTGTACTCGTGATGTAATATTGTACTTACTATTTAAAAATTAATTGATTCTAATTAGACAAGGGCATGGGCACACTTTGAATTAGGCAAATTATGGCGCAGGTCGCGCCTATGGTGTAGGGCGCGAGGCACGCTATGGTAGGGCAAATTTAGGTCGCGCTCTCAAGTAAAAACGGGGGTGTGATTTTTTTAGGGTCAGGTCACAGGGATGCAAGGAGTTGGATTCTCAACTCGTATGCACTCCAGCAGTAGCAGAAATATTTCGAAAAAAAGTGAACAGTAAAAACAGTGTTTTGTTATATGAATAGTGAAAATAGTTTTTCGTAGTTTTAATCTAAACACGCAATACGTAAACAAGCAAGATGGCAAGTGGTTGATAAAATAATTAAATTAGATGTGAAAACAGTGTTTTAAACATGCTAAAAACTCTCTAAACATGTTGTTATATGGGAGTAATCGTTTTCGATCCACTCTTGCTTGCACGTACTTGATACGAATTTAGACTAAACAACTATTCAATAATGAGAAAGCAATTTATAATATGAAAATAGTAGATAAAAGATACAAAACAGTAGATTTAAATGAAAGAAAGATATAGAGAGAGGTAATCCACCATGCGATTCGATTGGCTATTAGTTTAGTCATCGAATCGATTTTCTTTGATCCCTAGTAAACAACCTACATCTCTATAGTCATTGTTTGACTAGCAAGAGAGATTAGCACCGCCACAAATCTCTTTGATGGGGTTTCTAATCTCTAGTTCTCCGTTATGAGCTCTATCTCTAGACACTCACAACGAAGAACTTGAAGTTCTTATGCAAAACAATAGTAAACCTAACTACTAATCATCATCACTTGAAGTTCTATTGGAGGTTTAGCCTTGTGTCATCGAATTCTTACTAACTAAACAATCAATATAAGACATAAGAGTAAAGAGAATTGAAACTAACTAAGCTTTTTATTGAAGGTTTTAATGGTGGCTACAAACTAAGTTACTTAACCTAAACTAAGCTAAAATATTCTAAAAAAAAGGGAGAGAGAGAGACCTAAATTATCACTAAACTAAATGAGGGAGTAGCCAAGTTTTGTTTAGCTTTAACCCTCTTTATATAGGAGAGTGTTAGGGTTACATTTTCGTGTATGGACCAAAAAGAGGAACTTTAGGCCTCTAATGTGAGCCTAAAGTCCATTAGGTTAAGTCTAAAGAGGTCACAGCTGTTGAAAATTACTTTAGTGCCATTTTCATCTACTTTTACAGCTCTGATTGGGACAATGTTATATCCATTGGAAAGTTTATTTTGCGCCGGTCGTTTTGACATAAAGTAGGCCCAATTTTGAGGCTAAAGTCTAAAGATACGCCCTTTTGAAGTTCTGATGGTTTTTTGTCCTTTTTCTACCATAATTGACTTTAACTTCCCAGCTTTGACTGAGATTGAAAAGGTTTTTTCTTCTTGATTCTTGGGCTTTAAATATAGAACTCTTCTAACAATCATCTTGACTCGTCTTCAACACAAAATGGCATCTTTAAGCACATAAACAATTTCAAGCTCTGAAATACACAAAAACACGTAAACATTACTAACTCTTATTTATTATAAACATAATTGGCCTAAATACAATACTATTAAGGGGTTTAAACTACACTTTTGGGTGCTTATCACAAAACACTTAATTGCATGAATTTATGTGTAAGTTTGCATTGGAATGAATGCAAAACACTTGATTGATTGAATGAATACAAAACTCTTGATTGATTGATTGAAATCAAAACACTTGATTGAATACATCTACATGTGAGCTTCTATTAGAATGAATGCAAAAAAATTGATTGAATGCATCTACGTGTGAGCTTACATTTAAATGAATGCAAAACACTTTACTGAAAGCATCTATATGTGAGCTTGCATTAGACTGAATGCAAAACACTTTATTGAAAGCATCTACGTGTTAGCTTGCATTAGAATGATTGCAAAACACTAGATTGAATGCATCTACGTGTGAGCTTACATTAGAATGAATGCAAAACACTTGATTGATTTAAAGAATGCAAAACACTTGATTGATTTAATGAATGCAAAACACTTAATTGATTAAACGAACGATTCTACAAGCGTGATTGAATTAGAATGAATGTAAAATACTTGATTGAATGCATCTACGTGCGAGCTTTCATTTGAATGAATGCAAAACACTTGATTGAATGCATCTACACGTGAGCTTGCATTCGAATTAATGCAAAATACTTGATTGATTGATTGAAATCAAAACACTTGATTGAATGCATCTATGTGTGAGCTTGCATTAAAGTGAATGCAAAACACTTGATTGATTGAATGAATGCAAAACACTTGATTGAATACATCTACGTGTGAGCTTCTATTAGAATGAATGCAAAAGAGTTGATTGCTTGAATGAACGCATCTACAACGAGTTTGCATTAGAATGAATGCAAAACACTTGTTTGAATGCATTTACGTGTGAACATACATTAGAATGAATGTAAAACATTTCATTGAATGCATCTACGTATGAGCTTGCATTAGAATGAATGAAAAACACTTGATTGATTGAATGAACGCATCTACAAGCGAGTTTGCATCAGAATGAATGAAAAACACTTGATTGAATGCATCTACGTGTGAGCTTGCATTAGAATGAATGCAAAACACTAGATTGATTGAATTAATGCAAAGAACTTGATTGAATGCATCTATGTGTGAGTTTCCACTAGAATGAAAGCAAAACACTTGATTGATTGAATGAATGCATCTACAAGCGAGTTTTCATTAGACTGAATGCAAAACACTTGATTGATTGAATTGATGCAAAACACTTCATTGAATGCATCTACATGTGAGCTTGCATTGGAATTAATGCAAAACACTTGATTGATTTAATTAATGCAAAACACTTGATGGAATTTATCTACTTGTGAGTTTGCATTAGAATGAATACAAAACACTTGATGGAATTTATCTACTTGTGAGTTTGCATTAGAATGAATACAAAACACTTGATTGATTGATTTAAAAACAAAACATTTGATTGAATGCATTAATGTGTGAGCTTGCATTAGAATGAATGCAAAACACTTGATTGATTGAATGAATTCAAAACCCTTACTTGAAAGCATCTACGTGTTAGCTTGCATTAGAAAGAATACAAAACACTTGATTGAATACATCTTCGTGTGAGCTTGCATTAGAATGAATGCAAAACACTTGATTGATTGAATGAACGTATCTAAAAGCAAGATTGCATAAGAATGAATGAAAAACACTTGATTAAAGGCATCTACATGTGGGCTTGCACTGGAATGAATGCAAAATACTTAATTGATTGAATGAAATCAAAACACTTGATTGAATGCATCTACATGTAAGCTTGCATTGGAATGAATGCGAAACACTTCATTGATTGAATGAATGTAAAACACTTGATTAAATGCATCTACGTGTGAGATTGCATTAGAAAGACTACAAAACACTTGATCGATTGAATGAACACATCTACAATGGATCTTGCATTAGAAATAATGCAAAAAACTTGATTGAATGCATATATGTGAGAACTTGTATTAGAATGAATGCAAAACACATGATTGGTTGACGGAATGTAAAACACTTGATTGAATGCATCTACGTGCGAGCTTGCATTAGAATGAATGCAAAACTCTTGATTGAATGAATGACTGCAAAACACTTGATTGAAAGCACCTACATGTGAGCTTACTTTAGAAGTAACGTAAAACACTTGATTGATTAAATGAATTTAAAACACTTTATTGAATGCATCTAAGTGTGAGTGTGCATTAGAATTAATGCAAAACGTTTGATTGATTAAATGAACGAATCAACAAGCGAGCTTGCATTAAAAGAATTCAAAATAGTTAATTGAATGCATCTACGTTTGAGCTTGCACTAGAATGAATGCAAAACACTTGATTGATTGAATTATTACAAACACTTGATTGAATGTATCTACGTGTGAACTTGCATTAGAATGAATACAAAACACTTGATTTATTGAATGAATGCAAAACACTTAATTGAAAGCATAGACGTGTTAGTTTGCATTAGAATGAATGCAAAATACTTGATTGAATGCATCTATATGTGGGCTTGCATTAGAATGAATGCAAAACACTTGATTGATTAAATGAACCCATCTACAAGCAAGCTTGCATCAGAATGAATGCAAAACACTTAATTGAATGCATCTACGTGTGAGCTTGCATTAGATTGAATGCAAAACACTTGATTGATTGAATAAACACATCTACAAGCGAGATTGTATAAGAATGAATGCAAAACACTTGATTAAAGGCATCTACGTGTGAGCTTGCACTGGAATGAATGCAAAACACTTGATTGATTGAATGAATGCAAAACATTTGATTGAATGCATCTACATGTGGGCTTGCATTAGAAAGAATGCAAAATACTTAATTGATTGAATGAAATCAAAACTCTTGATTGAATGCATCTACATGTGAGCTTCCATTGGAATGAATGCAAAACACTTCAGTGATTGAATGAATGTAAAACACTTGATTGAAAGCATCTACGTGTGAGATTGCATTAGGAAGACTACAAAACACTTGATCAATTTAATGAACACATCTACAAGGGAGCTTGAATTAGAAATAATGCAAAAAACTTGATTGAATGCATATACGTGTGAGCTTGCATTAGAATGAATGCAAAACACATGATTGGTTGACGGAATATAAAACACTTGATTGAATGCATCTACGTGCGAGCTTACATTAGAATGAATGTAAAACTCTTGATTGAATGAATGACTGCAAAACACTTGATTGAAAGCATCTACGTGTGAGCTTGCATTACAATTAACGCAAAACACTTGATTGATTAAATGAATTCAAGACACTTTATTGAATGCATCTAAGTGTGAGCGTGCATTAGAATTAATGCAAAACGTTTGATTGATTAAATGAACGAATCAACAAGCGAGCTTGCATTAAAAGAATGCAAAACAGTTAATTGAATGCATCTACGTTTGAGCTTGCATTAGAATGAATGAAAAACACTTGATTGATTGAATGATTACAAACACTTGACTGAATGCATCTACGTGTGAACTTGCATTAGAATGAATACAAAACACTTGATTTATTGAATGAATGCAAAACACTTAATTGAAGGCATAGACATGTTAGTTTACATTAGAATGAATGCAAAACACTTGATTGAATGCATCTACGTGTGAGCTTGCATTAGAATGAATGCAAAATACTTGATTGATTGAATGAACGCATCTACAAGCGAGCTTGGATCAGAATGAATGCAAAACACTTGATTGAATGCATCTACGTGTGAGCTTGCATTCGATTGAATGCAAAACACTTGATTGATTGAATGCATCTACGTGTGAGTTTCCATTAGAATGAATGCAAAACACTTGATTGATTGAGTGAATGCATCTACAAGCGAGTTTCCATTAGAATGAATGCAAAACACTTGATCGATTGAGTGAATGCATCTACAAGCGAGTTTCCATTAAAATAAATGCAAAACACTTGATTGATTGAATGGATGCAAAACACTTGATTGAATACATCCACGTGTGAGCTTGCATTGGAACTAATACAAAACACTTGATTGATTGAATTAATGCAAAACACTTGATGGAATTTACCTACGTACGAGCTTGCATTAGAATGAATGCAAAACACTTGATTGATTGATTTAAAACAAAATATTTGACTGAATGCATCAATGTGTGAGTTTGCATTAGAATGAATGCAAAACACTTGATTGATTGAATGAATGCAAAACCCTTACTTGAAAGCATCTACGTGTTAGCTTGCATTAGAATGAATGCAAAACACTTGATTGAATACATATTCGTGTGAGCTAGCATTAGAATGAATGCAAAACACTTGATTGATTGAATGAACGCATCTACAACCGAGATTGCGTAAGAATGAATACAAATCACTTAATTAAAGGCATCTACGTGTGAGTTTGCACTAGAATGAATTCAAAATACTTAAATTGAATGAATGCAAAACATTTGATTAAATGCATCTTTATGTGAGCTTGGATTAGAATGAATGCAAATCACTTGATTAATTGAATGCATCTAAGTGTGAGCGTGCATTAGAATTAATCCAAAATGTTTGATTGATTGAATGAACGAATCAACAAGCGAGCTTGCATTAAAAGAATGCAAAACAGTTAATTGAATGCATCTATGTTTGAGCATGCATTAGAATGAATGCAAAACACTTGATTGATTGAATAAATACAAACACTTGATTGAATGCATCTACGTGTGAATTTTCCCTAGAATGAATACAAAACAATTGTTTTATTGAATGAATGCAAAAAACTTAATTGAAAGCATAGACGTGTTAGTTTGCATTAGAATGAATGTAAAACACTTGATTGAATGCATCTACATGTGAGCTTGCATTAGAATGAATGCAAAACACTTGATTGATTGAATGAACGCATCTACAAGCGAGCTTGCATCAGAATTAATGCAAAACACTTGATTGAATGCATCTATGTGTGAACTTGCATTAGATTAAAGCAAAACACTTGATTGATTGAATGAATACAAACACTTGATTGAATGCATCTACGTGTGAACTTGCATTAGAATGAATACAAAATACTTGATTTATTGAATGAATGCAAAACACTTAATTGAAAGCATAGACATGTTAGTTTGACTTAGAATGAATATAAAACACTTGATTGAATGCATCTACGTGTGAGCTTACATTAGAATGAATGTGAAACACTTGATTGATTGAATGAACACATCTACAAGCGAGCTTGCATCAGAATGAATGCAAAACACTTGATTGAATGCATCTACGTGTGAACTTGCATTAGATTGAATGCAAAACACTTTATTGATTGAATTAATGCAAAGAACTTGATTGAATGCATCTACGTGTGAGTTTCCATTAGAAATAATGCAAACCACTTGATTGATTGAATGAACGCATCTATAAGCGAGTTTTCATTAGAATGAATGCAAAACCTTGATAGATTGAATGGATGCAAAACACTTAATTGAATTTATCTACGTGTGAGCTTGCATGGGAATTAATGTAAAACACTTGATTGATTAAATTAATGCAAAACACTTGATAAAATTTATCTACGTGTGAGCTTGCATTAGAATGAATGCAAAACACTTGATTGATTGAATGAATGCAAAACCCTTACTTGAAAGCATCTACGTGTTAGCTTGCATTAGAATAAATGCAAAACACTTGATTGAATTCATCTTCATGTGAGCTTGCATTAGAATGAATGCAAAACACTTGATCGATTGAATGAACGCATCTACAAGCGAGATTGCATAAGAATGAATGCAAAATGCTTGATTGAAAGCATCTACGTGTGAACTTGCACTGGAATAAATGCAAAACACTTGATTGATTGAATAATGCCAAACATTTGATTGAATGCATCTACATGTCAACTTGCATTAGAAAGAATGAAAAATACTTGATTGATTGAATGAAATCAAAACACTTGATTGAATGCATCTACATGTGAGCTTGCATTGTAATAAATGCAAAACACTTCACAGATTGAATGAATATAAAATACTTGATTGATTGCATCTACGTGTGAGATTGCATTAGAAAGATTGCAAAACACTTGATTGATTGAATGAAATTATCTATAAGGGAGCTTGCATTAGAAATAATGCAAAAAACTTGATTGAATGCATATAAGTGTGAGCTTGCATTAGAATGAATGCAAAACACATGATTGGATGACGGAATGTAAAACAACTGATTGAATGCATCTACGTGCGAGATTGCATTAGAATGAATGTAAAACTCTTGATTGAATGAATGACACTTGATTGAAAGCATCTATGTGTAAGCTTGCATTAAAATTAACCCAAAACACTTGATTGATTAAATGAATTCAAGACACTTTATTGAAAGCATCTAAGCGTGACCGTGCATTAGAATTAATGCAAAACGTTTGATTGATTGAATGAATGAATCAAGAAGCGAGCTTGCATTAGAATGAATGCAAAACACTTGATTGATTAAATGAATGCAAAACACTTGATTGAATGAATGAAATCAAAACACTTGATTGAATGCATCTACGTGTGAGTTTGCATTGGAATGAATGCAAAACACTTTACTCATTCAATGAACGCAAAACACTTGATTAAATGTATCTACATGTGATATTATATTAGAAATACTGCAAAACACTTCATTGATTAAATGAACACATCTACAAGCAAGCTTGCATTAGAATTAATGCAAAACACTTGATTGAATGCATCAATGTGTGAGCTTGTTTTGGAATGAATGCAAAACACATGATTGGTTGACAGAGTATAAAACACTTGATTAAATGCATTTACGTGTGAGTTTGCCTTCGAATGAATGCAAAACACTTGATTGAATGCGTGAATCCAAAGCACTTGATTGAAAGCATCTACATGTGAGCTTGTATTAGAATTAACGCAAAACACTTGATTGATCGAATGAATTCAAGACACTTGATTGAATGGATCTAAATGTGAGCATGCATTAGAATTAATGCAAAATGTTTGATTGATTGAATGAACACATCAACAAGCGAGCTTTCTTTAAAATGAATAGAAAACAGTTGATTGAATGCATCTACATTTGAGCTTGCACTAGAATGAATGCAAAACACTTGATTGATTGAATGAATGCAAAATATTTAATTGAATGCATCTACGTGTGAGCTTGCATTAGAATGAATGCAAAACACTTAATTGAAAACATATACGTGTTAGAATGAATGCAAAATACTTGATTGAATGCATCTACGTGTGAGCTTGCATTAGAATGAATGCAAAACACTTGATTAAATGCATCTATGTGTGAGATTGCATTAGAATAAATCCAAAACACTTGATTGAATGAATGAATGCAAAACACTTAATTGAAATCATCTACGTGTTAGCTTGCATTAGAATGAATGCAAAACACTTGATTGAATGCATCTACTTGTGAGCTTGCATTAGAATGAATGCAAAACACTTTATTGATTGATTGAATGCATCTACATGTGACCTTGCATTAGAATGAATGAAAAAAACTTGATTGATTAAATGAACAATTCTACAAGCGTGTTTGCATTAGAATGAATGCAAAACACTTGATTGTATGCATCTATGCGTGAGCTTGCACTAGAAAAAATGTAAAACACTTGATTGAATCCATCTACCTATGAGCTTGCATTCACTCGAATGAATGCAAAACACTTGATTGATTGATTAAAATCAAAACACTTGATTGAATACATCTATGTGTGAGCTTGCATTGGAATGAATGCAAAACACTTAATTGATTGAATGAATGCAAAATACTTGATTGAATACATCTACGTGTGAGCTTGCATTAGAATGATTGCAAAAGGCTTAATTGATTGAATGAACGCATCTACAACGAGTTTGCATTAGAATAAGTGCAAAACACTTTTTTTTAATGCATCTACGTGTGAGCTTGCATTAGAATGAATACAAAATATTTGATTGAATTCATCTATGTATGAGCTTGCATTAGAATGAATGCAAAATATTATATTGATTGAATGAACGCATCTACAAGCGAGCCTGCATTAGAATGAATGCAAAACACTTGATTGAATGCATCTTCGTGTAAATTTGCATTAGATTGAATGCAAAACATTTGATTAATTGAATTAATGCAAAACACTTGATTGAATGCATTTACGTGTGAGTTTCCATTGGAATGAATGCAAAACACTTGATTGATTGAATGAACGCATCTACAAGCGAGTTTGCATTAGAATGAATGGAAAATACTTGATTGATTGAATGGATGCAAAACACTTGATTTAATGCATCTACGTGTGAGCTTGCATTGAAATGAATACAAAACACTTGATTGAATGCATCTACATCCATCTAAATGCATCGGCTGTTGGAACAGATTTGTAGTTTTAACTGACCTTGATTAGATGTAAGTATTGGTCTGAGGCCTAGACCTGTTGCAGTAATTTCCAATTTTATGCCTCGGGTGTTAAAAGGGCGGGATCGGGGCTAGCCCGCAAACCACCATAAAAGCCCTTATGATCGAGGGCGGGTCGGTCCCTAATGTGTGTTGAGGGCCGGGTCGAGTAGGGTCAGAACATAAATACACAAGCCCTTACCCGCCCCTCGGCCCTCAATTTTGAGGGCCAAATGAGGGCCGGGCCGGGCCCAATCAAATTATACACTACTAATTTACTTAATTTTTTTTAGTAGTTTTAATTTTTTTATTATACTTTTGATTATATATATCAATTTTAACTAAAGATATAAAACTTATTTTTATATATTTAGAAAATAAGATATAGAGATGGTGAAAGAGATGAGAGCCTTACACTTTCAATATTGAACTATGTTACTACGTTAGAATTGCATGTTAATTTTGTCTTTATATAATGTATATATCTCTCTTTCATTTAATTATAAAAAATATATATGTTATATTCAAAGCTACTCCTTATTGAATACTAATTGTAGCGAAAAAAAGTTGATATAGCCTAGATAATTAAATTAGAAAATATATATATAATGTAAAATAACAACAAAAATTATGAGGGCCAAGTGAGGGCTGGTGAGGGCCTAATGAGGGCCGGGCTCACGCCTCCAGGAACCTAAGCCCTAAAATTCTCTATAATAGGCATGAGGGCCGGGCCGGCCCGCCCCTCAAATCTATGAGGGCCAGCTTTTGAGGGCTTTTGCAAACATTTTTGAGGGCCGGGTCGGGCCGGGTTGAGGGCCTGAGGGCCAAATTATCACCCCTAGTTCTGAGTTGATACGAACTTGCTCAGTACCGAAGCCCAGAACAGAACAGCAAGAAACCGAAGAAGGGCCCGTGAATTGATGAAATTGAGGCGTTTGAGCCCGCTAGCCTCGGTGGACTCGACTGAACCATATCATATGATGTGTGTGGGGGGGGACTGAAACGGATAGGGCAAGTAACCAATATGAGGTCCTCTCCCTTCTTCTCATTATCTTCATTTATTTCCTAATCCTCAAACCCCCCTTCTTCTTCACTCTCATTGGAAAAAGATAAAATAAATATGGCTATTGCTTCACCAAAGTTCCTATTCAATCCAACTTCTTCACCAAGAAAATCCCCACTACTCTCCTCTTCTTTCACAAGCCCATCAAGTGTTTTATGGCTATCAACCTCTTTAACAAGTACAAAAAACCGCCGCGGCCGCTCACTTACCGTCCGGGCCGCTAGAGGAAAATTCGAAAGAAAGAAACCCCATGTTAATATTGGTACAATAGGACACGTTGACCATGGTAAGACTACTTTAACTGCAGCACTTACTATGGCTTTAGCTTCTATTGGTGGGAGTGCGTCCAAAAAGTACGATGAAATTGACGCTGCCCCTGAGGAAAGAGCTAGGGGTATCACTATTAACACTGCTACAGTCGAGTACGAGACTGAAAATCGACATTATGCTCATGTTGATTGTCCCGGTCATGCTGATTATGTTAAGAATATGATTACTGGTGCTGCGCAAATGGATGGCGCGATTCTTGTTGTGTCTGGGGCTGATGGACCTATGCCCCAGACTAAGGAACATATTCTATTGGCTAAACAAGTGGGTGTGCCTAATATGGTTGTGTTTTTGAATAAACAAGATCAGGTTGATGATGAGGAGCTACTTGAGTTGGTTGACTTGGAAGTTCGTGAGCTTCTTTCGTCTTATGAGTTTCCAGGAGATGATGTTCCTATTATTTCTGGTTCTGCGCTTTTAGCTTTAGAAGCACTTATGGCTAATCCTGCTATTAAGAAAGGAGATAATACTTGGGTGGATAAGATTTACGCACTTATGGATGCTGTTGATGATTATATTCCTATTCCCCAACGGCAGACTGAGCTTCCATTTCTATTAGCCGTTGAGGATGTGTTTTCGATTACAGGTCGTGGTACTGTCGCCACTGGGCGTGTCGAGAGGGGTACTGTTAGGGTTGGAGAGACAGTGGAACTAATTGGTCTTAGGGAAACTAGAAACACTACTGTCACTGGTGTGGAAATGTTTCAGAAAATTCTTGATGAAGCGCTTGCAGGAGACAATGTTGGTATTCTTCTTCGTGGTATTCAAAAGGCTGATATTCAGAGAGGGATGGTGTTGGCAAAACCTGGTTCTATCACACCCCACACGAAGTTTGAGGCTATTGTTTATGTTCTTAAGAAGGAAGAAGGTGGAAGGCACTCGCCTTTCTTTGCTGGTTATCGACCTCAATTCTACATGAGGACGACTGATGTTACTGGAAGGGTTGCCTCAATTATGAATGATAAGGATGAGGAATCAAAAATGGTTATGCCTGGTGACCGTGTGAAGATGATAGTCGAGCTTATCATGCCGGTGGCTTGTGAGCAAGGAATGAGGTTTGCCATTAGAGAAGGAGGAAAGACAGTTGGGGCAGGTGTTATTCAATCCATTGTCGAGTAACTGTGTTGATTACTTTTCCAGCCAACAATAAGAGCCTTGGCATGGTAGCAATCATTCTTACTCGTTCTATGGTTTTGGTTTTGATATGCTTAACTGTCTTCAGTGATTTCACTGGTTCTACATCCTTTTCCGAACCCAAATGTCATATATTTTGCAGTTTTGTTCATCTTTCTCTGTCTACTGTGATGTTTAGGTAGATGAATCGACTCTTGATTATTTGGCATAATTACATTTCTCTGTTGGTTCCCTGCTTCTGTTTTTGTAGTTTTAGCTATATCTACCAAGTATGTTGATTGTATGAAGTTGTCACATGGTTCTCTCAAAATGTGTATCTCTCTTAAGTGAATTGTACTTTCTTCTATGTTTTCAGGAATTCTTTTTATACTTATGAAATAAGGTGAAAGTTAATCTCATCGAATGGACTATGATCATATAGGTACCTATGATATTTTTAATTGTGTTGTATACTTATACATCTTTGTGGCTAGGCCTGTTTAGAACTTTAGATACTATAATGCAAATTTTAGTGTATTTGATTTGGACATCTTGTCTATATCTTTTTTGAACAGTAAGCCTTAGTTGAATTGTGTAGGTATTTGAGTGGAAACCCTTTGAATGTAACAGCTAAGGTGGAAATGACATTCCATCTGGGGTGATGATTTCACTATTGGTGTTGCTATAATAAGTTATCTCAATACATGTCCTTGTACTCTACCTCAAGTGTACGCGACAAATTGAATTTATATTTGTTTCCTTGGAGAGGCCGTACAAAACATGATCCTACTTAGCTGCAAAATGATCAAGGGGAGGATTCTCATGTTGTTTCCTATGTACATGCGGAAGACCTGCATCAAAAGCAAAGACACCTGCTTTGGAGATGTAGTAGAAAAGAAAGAAGCAAATATTTTGAACCTTTCAAATAGGGTTTTGGATCTGAACATCTGGCGGAATTAGCATGTCTGTGAGTTGTGGTTTGATGTCCTAGCAAATAAAGAAGTATAGATTACATTTTGGCAACAGTTTGGTTTTAGATATCTGACACAATTAGCATTTTGGTGCTTGAAGAGTTGTAAGTTCGGTTGAAAGAAAGCTTATGGTGCATTTTAATGAAAGGTGAGAAAATATTTTTTTTCTCGTCTTCTAGAGTGTAGACCTAGACTTAAATTGTCTGCTTAGTATTCATGTCCAGCTTTATGCCTCAACTTCTTTGTTCAAAAGAGTTTTATAAAGAGAATTCCGACTGAAGTAGCATTCTTTTTTGTGGTTGGTTGTGTTGGGGAGGATTCTTATGCCTAATATGTGGAAGATGATGTGAATACCTTTCCTGAGGGGTTTACTTGTTTGTTCAAAAGAGTTTTATAAAGAGAATTCCGACTGAAGTAGCATTCTTTTTTGTGGTTGGTTGTGTTGGGGAGGATTCTTATGGCTAATATGTGGAAGATGATGTGAATACCTTTCCTGAGGGATTTACTTGTTGACACAGCTGGAATATTTCAAATATTATAGGAGTTGTATACTTGTATGTTGGTTGAGACAACACAATTATTGTTACAGAATCTGGTCATAATACAAAAAATAAAATAAAGAACATGCAAGACCATAGGAGCAGAATAAAGCAGTAGCATTACCTGTGGTTGTCTACCGATAGAGAAACAAACGAGTTCAATAGTATGATTTTCTTTTTAGCTGGCAAAATTTTGTACCTCCGTAACTGTGTTCCATGGCGCTGGGCTTATCCTTATCATGTAGATTACTAGAACAAGGAACTCTAAAGTAGCTCGAGCATGTTTTGTTGCTGCAATGGAGCTAGTGACTGCCATATTATACTTGTTGGGCAGCAAAAGTTGTGTCGAATTTTATTGTTGGCCATTTTTTGTTTTGTTTGTTTTTTTTTTTTCCTCTATCGAGGGAAAACACTACTACCGATGTTTGTAGTCTGAACTTTTTCTTTGTTATGGATTTAAAATCAGAAAAAGCAGGTTCCAAGGTTGTAATTTCTAAGATTTGATTTAGTTTATTCTTTTGGTTTTCTGCAAAAATATCCTTAAAGAGAAGAGAATGGTTTGTCGTTCTTCCTTCATCGTCTTTGTCACTTGCTCTTCTCCCTCGATCTCACCGTCTGTCCCACGACCCACACCCAAAGTTGTAGTGTGGAGTTTGAAGATTGCCTCTAATTTGCATCAGTAGGTTGTTGAAGTTTTATTCGTACAAGCTGTTTTGCTTTTGATTGGTTGTGTGTTTTGAAGCAGCTCTCTTGAGTTCAATGACGGCACTTGATGTTCCCGGTCAATGATATACGAAGTACAGTTCGACAGTATGCTGCTACTTAACTTCGGGGTGCACGCTCAACTTCAATGCAAAATCTGAACCTAATCAACCATCATGGCTTGCTTTTACAGTTTTACCTTAACAATCGCATATAAATATCCAGTGCCTTTTTCTTTCTTTAGAACATTATATTGAAATTTCGCAGGCAATTTATATTTTATTAATTCTGAATAGAGAGTGGTGTGTTTTAGCGCTAGTGTTGTTGCATTCCTGTTTGAAAATGGACAATCCAAAACTGGACTTGAAAGATTTGTAAAACTTTTTTCTTTGAATCCGGTAAAAGGTTTGTGACGATGAAGTATCAACACAAAAAAAAATTATATTTTACCGAAGCACTTATTCGTACCTGCTTATGAGGTTCTCAACCTTTTTGACCTTCAGTGATGACCTTTCACAAAGTAGTCAAGTCATCACTGGTTGGGCGCTATCAATTGCTCTGTTTTGGAAGAGATTGTTACTTCGAGCAGGACACAGCGCATACTGTATCTTGAGCCCCACTCCTGTAGGAGGATAAAAAAACTGCAAGTACTGCCATCAAGCTGCTCCAAACCTGTTCAGAAAAATTACCATCTGTACATGGCTATTGTCCCCTAATTATTCAGTGCCATACTCTATCCTACATGAGGCTCCAAATGAAGAATTTGATTGTCGATGTAATGTCTCCTTCCCAGTTCCCACACTGGATTGTGTGCAAAAGTGGTTGACATTACCCCCCTCCCTTCTGTTCCTTATGCCGAAGGTTGGTACAAACAAGTGAAACAACAAGGTCTTTAGGATTCACAGTACCTGAACTAAAAGATTGTTGATCTAGATAAAAGTTGTAGAGCTCAATATCGGAGGAAGTTCTACAGCTTTGAGTCTTTGGTTTTGGATAGGCCAATTTTCTTACTAGGCTGATGTTCAACAACATCCTAAAATGAAGCTCTGCATTCTTGTAACTGGGCTGGTGTAGGAGGAACTCCAGTCTCCATCATCACCTTACCTTTGAACTTAACATGAGTATTTGGCAAGTAGTTGGTAGGTTTCTCCACAACTAAAAGACTACCAAAAGTAAGCAAGTTTAACGGAAACCTTGCTCCCAATCTCCCATTTAAAAACTGCAAAGTCTTTAATAGTATTTGCGTTTTTGGGGAGGAATTCCGAGGTATAAAAACATACCAACACATTCAGACAATCCTATTCTAGTTCAAAACCATCCCACGTTCTAACTCAAATTGAAATGGAGAACTTGAACATGGCCCACATGCAGGTAAACAGCATATCAAATCAATACAAGAGAGACTTAAAAAAAAAAAAAGGGTTTTATAGATTGCACCCCTATTTGAAAACAAAATTAGACTTACCTTCCCAAATTCAGGGAAATTAGACTTGCCCCCCCTCCAACCCAAACTCACACACCGTCTCAGTCAACGCATTTTGACCGTTATCTCATGGTGAAATGTCCCAACTACTCTTTTATGTGTAAAAATACCTAAATGTCCCCTTGACTTCAGAAGACCAATTAAGTTTTTTTTTTTTAAAATGAGAGCACACATGTTAGCATCTTATTCACTCTAATCAACGGTCACGATTGCAAGACCAAAAATCATACCCTAAATTTTAACCAACAGTAATTTTTAGTAGGGTTTACTATTCTCTGTCATCTTCTCCTCCATCTTACATCATCTTCTCCACTACTAACTCCTAAAATGTTGTCTGCTTCTTGTTCATCCCAAAGAACCTGTTATCATGGAGATCCAATATGCATTAAAAGTTCCAAGACAGAGAAGAATTTTGGTCGATTGTTCTATGGATGTAGACATTACGATAAGACCAACCCAAAAGCTTCTTGTAAATTTTTCGACTGGGTTGACAAGCGTCCAAATCATTTACAAAACAAGAAAAGAAGCATTGGAGGCAAGAATTGAAGCTTTAAAAGCAAAAAATTGTTGACTGAAGATGGCTAATTGTCAATTGGAGTTGAAGGAGAAGAAGATCAACAAAATCAAATGGTTACTGGTTGTTTGCATTATTGTACTTTTGAAATTATGGTTATCATAGAATAGGGGTGTTTCTCTTGTTCCAGGTTTGTATTAGGGGCAAGTCTAAATAAAATAGTAATGTTGGGAGTGTTTCTCTAATTATAGGTTTATATTGGGGGTGCAAGTCTAAATAAAAAGTTAGTAAGTAGTGTAATTCAGGTGTAGTTATTCTAGTTGTACTTATAGTCTTGACTGACTGAAAAGCAACTAGAACTTTGAGTTAGAATTGTGAGTTATAAATGACAAACTCGATGTACTTTTATCATTAATGGTCTGGAGTTATGGAGTTAGGTTTTAGGTAAAAATGAATGTTTTTTACTAGATAGTGGGATAAAAGTTGGAAACTGGTTTTTCTATTCTTGTAAATCGTTTCTAGCAAGTTCCAAGAAGAGCAAATAGCTCTATAAAAGCTTCTTCTCTCAGACCATTGCAATCTCACATTTCATTTTTAGTTGTGTTGTAGTAGAAATGGTGAAGGTGAAGTTTTGCTCGATGGAGGTGGATCATGACAAAATGGAGGAATCTTGTGCTGCTATCACTACTATGTTGAAAGCACGAGTGAATAGTAGATTTTTCATGGAGGTTGTTTTGAAGGATTATAAGTTGAGGCTGACTTCATGTCGTAAGTGTAGGGAACTTTGTTTCATAGAGATGGAACGTGGAGAAGGAAGTGAAAGTCATACGCAAGCTGAAGAATCAGATGGTCCACCACCAGGTTATGAGCATGTGGAGAGATCAGCTCGAGGGAAAAATGTACCTCCAGATCCAGTTCCAATTCTAGCTCCAGCTCCTACTCCTGCTCCTGCTCCTGCTCCTGGATTTGTTAGGAGATCTTCAAGGCATCCAGTTCTAGCACCAACAACACCTCAACAAAGGCAGCAACTTAAGGAAGTGGTTCAAGCACTTCCTGCTGCTGGTGTGCCCATGTCGAAGCTTAAGAAGTGATGTTTTTATGTTGAACTGATGTTGTCTTTGTCTAGTTTGTTTTGGTGTAGGTTGTTTTATGGGTTCTGTTGAGTGCTTTTGTCTGTGTTGAGCACTATTAGGAATGGTTTAAGTATTTTAAGTCTTTTGTTGAGTGTTGTCTTCAGTGCTCTTGTTATGTGTTGATCACTCTTTGAAGTATTTCTTCTATGTCAGGAGTTCTGTAGATGTTGCCAGTTTTAATATTAACTTTTCAGTTTTAAGTTGCTTACCTTTCTTGTATTAATCTTGTAAATAGAAACAACCACTTGTAATATTACCTCATGATCATAACAAATTAAATACTCAAACAAAAAAAAAAACCACCAAATTTCATAAGTAAAAACTGCATAAGTAACAATTTCACTAGCATGAGTACCCTTTAACAAAACAACATAAGCACTAACATTTGTGTATGACAACTAAAAAAAAACCAAGTGTCTACTAACAAGGCAACCAAGTAGCAACTTCACTAACCTTCACTCCAAATGACTACTAACAAAAAACCAAGTGTTTTAGTACTAACAAAGCATTAGTTACTAACAAAAAAATTAATAAGTCCACTCCTATACCAACCCCCATCCCCATCACTTGGGTTTGACAACTTGGAACTTCTTCCTTGATGTTAGCAAGGCGTCGAGAGCAAGAGGAGGCAATCTTTTCATAGTTGCTTTGAATGGTGCAGCCCCCACTTGTCCTGGTGGCACCCAAGGCTAAGATGCTGGTCCTGGTGGCTTAAATGGAGTTGATCCTGGTCCATGTGGCCTTGGCCTTTTGGTTGCTATTGTTGCCCTGACAGTTCCCCCATCAGTAAATGCCACCTGGGATGCTGCAAGAACATTAGTGGATGACTTAGCTGATTGCTTAGCCAAGAAATCACCAAATGTGTGCCTTTCTTCTAGTGCTTGATAACAAAACATAATATAAATTTAAATTTAATGACTATAATCAACCATATAAAACATAGGGAACATATGGCAACCTAACACAATTACAAAATAGGTTTATACCTAGCTTAAAAAAATTTGCAATTTTTTATCTTATTATTCTTGGTGGTCCAAAAGTCAGAGTTGCAGGCTCAGCTGCTGGTTGAGGAGTTGATGGTGAAGATGTTTGCATATTTGATTTTGGAGCTGCTTCAGCATTTTATTTTGTTGCAGACACATTGGAGTTAGGTTTTGTTGATGTTGGTGGTTTGGAGTTAGGTTTAGGTTTTGTTGATGTTGGTGGTTTGTGTAAGAAACTTATTCCAAAAATATGCTTATTGTTAAGTAAACAAGAAAATCAAATTGATATAACAAATATATCATGAACAAACCTTTAGTTCAAAAAACAAACAAACCTTTTAGTTCGACTAATGAACTCAATTTTCCAATGATTAAATCCAAGCCTAGTGAAGATTCACTATGTCCTTAAGACAGATTTTCCCCCTCACGGTGCTTGAAGGTTGATGGGAAACTGTCTCCCAAGATAGAACGGATTTCTTTCTATAGAAAGCTAGCACTTCAATTCTATAGACTCAGCGAACACAACATAGTATTTGACTAAGAACAGAGGGAGAAGAGAAAGATTAGAACTCTGTGTGATCTAGTGTGTCTTTCTCTCCAAATTCTTCCACAATTTATAGGTGAGTGGTGCCTCTTTGAAACAACACAGTGACTCTTGGGAAAAAGTAAGCAATTTTTTGAAAAGTCACATGTTTCGAAAGGACACACCATTTCCGTATAAAGCACTGTTTCGAACCAGTGCCTATTTCGAAAGGTCACACCTTTTTGGCACGATGCACTGTTTCAAACTAGTGCACATTTCGAAAGGTCACACCTTTTCGGCATAATGCACTGTTTCGAACCAGTGCATCCTTTCGAAAAGTTTTTTCTCACTTTACGTACTGTTTTAAGATAAACCCATTTCATCTCAATTTGGGATAACTTGGGAGAGAAATTAGTCATTCATATCTCAATGAATTTGTGCAAATCCATTTTTCTAACAATCCCCCACATGAATGAAACTTTGGCTTCTTCTATCATAAACATCGGATTTCTGTTCTTTTACAAATGAAAAGATACCGCATCAGGTCAAGTAGCATGGGAGGCCTTTAACTTGCCTTAGTGAAAGATGATCGGATTTAATTGGACGATCAGTAGACTTCAATTAATGTCCTTGAACTGTCAGCCGTTTGTATAAACCTAGACAATCATCTTCACGCAATATCTTCTCGAATATTGTTGGTTCTCACGTTTGTGTTCATTTTGGCCTTGAACACTTCTTGGTTTCAAAAGTGGCCCCACTTCGCACTAACATAGGTGATTTCTATAAAGAGTATCCTGCAATACTCCACTTAGATAACATAACTTTCCAAGATATAGTAAATCATTAAAAGCTTGACTTATCCTAGTTCTCGCGGCAGATATGCACTATCTTATATAGGAATGGGTTAGAGTATAATATTACTCTCCAGTACTAACTGAGTCACAAACATAATTCAGTTGGCCCATTGAACCTAGATCTTGGGATCTCCAGTCAACTAGGTTGGTTTTTCCATTATGAGGACTCTTGGTTGATTATCTCAAAGGCTTTAAGCCCATTCCTCTTGATAATCTTTCTACTTGCTCTCTTGTTAAACCTTTTGTAAGCGGATCCGCAATGTTATCTTTTGACCTTACATAGTCGATTGAGATAACTCCATTTGAGAACAATTGTCTAACGGTGTTATGTCTACGACGTATGTGTCGAGACTTCCCGTTATACATGCTACTCTGTGCTCTAACAATAGCAGATTGGTTGTCACAGTGTATACACACTGCTGGCACAAGTTTAGCCCAGTTTGGAATATCCTCTAAGAAATTTCGAAACCACTATACTTCTTCTCCAGCCTTGTCCAATGATATGAATTCTGATTCAATAGTGGACATTACTATACACGTTTGCTTTGAGGATTTCTTTGAAATTTATGCATCTCTCCTAGAGTAAAACACCACATTTGATGTCTTTTGAGTAATGCTTCAACAAATTTCCAATTTTGAATTGATTAATTCAAGAAGATACATAATCCCCCACATTTTCCAATTTCTCATGACAAAGTCAATAAATTGGAAAACCATTTTGATATATGTTTTTCAAGTAAGGCGTCTTGTTAAAGAATGTCACATATCATTCATATAGTGTCGAAAACACTTCTAAGACCTCAATTTTGCTTACAAGTATGCTTACAAAACAATATCTTAAGTAATCTTCTTTATTGGCAATCTTTGGTGCAATAGTAAAACACATACATCTTACAAATAATAAAATAATTTTAGAACCCTTTTAGCACCCGCCATTCCTAACATCTGGAATGAAACAAGGATTCTCGGAATCTTTGATCATAATCCCCCCCAAATGTGGCATTACCACCACCTTGTTTGCTTTCAAGAAGTCCATTCCAAGAATGACGTAAAAATGGTCTAAGCGAGCTACCATTAGGTCCACCTTTCCTAGCCAGTTGTTCATCTTAATGTCAACTTCCAAAGCGAGTCCTTTCACCGGTTCGGCTTCTTGGTTCAAGCCTCTCATAGAGCCTTTACATACTATGAGTTTCAATCCAATAACCTCGGATACATACTCAGATATTAACGTATGAGTTAAACCAGTATCCACTATTGCTAGTAGACACCCGTAGTTGTTGAGTTCTACCTCTACGAACATAAGGTTGTCACCGGGGACCAAAATGTTCATATCATTCAACGAACTAGTAGGTCGAGCAAATGAAATAGGAACAACATGAATAGGAGAACCTGGTGGTGTTGTCATTTCTATTCTGAAATAAAAACACACCTTGTTATTCTTTAAAACATAAACAAATTCTGGAATAAAAAATTCACTCACAAAATAATATGTGAACTTGCTACTGTTTGAGAAAGAATGGGCGTCGAAAGTACCTTTTCCATAAGAGACAGAACCAAATTACCATTCTCAATATGCAAAAGTTACTAAACATAAGACTTCTAGGAATAGGACAAACCCTTTGAATATTGGTTCGTACCTTTAGAAACTATTTGGTTTGAAAGTCGGGAGAAAACAATTCTCTAATAGGTATAAAACCTTTTAGTATTTGAAATCGTCAATTTAGCATATGCACTTCGTACTTTCTGACTTTTGGTTATGACGCATCTCATTCATTGAGTAAGTCTAGTGGTTAGGATATTAGACTCTCTGAATTTGTACCGTGAACCATCTTATTCACAACAATTGCCCCGTAAAAATTTAAACAGTTTATTGCCAACAGGTGTGGTACCACTTCCAAGTGTTGTGGCTTTTCATTGTAATTGTACTTAATTGTAGTTGCCAACAGGTGTGGTCCCATGGTCTAGCAGTTATGACATTAGACTCTGAATCTAGTAACCCGAGTTCATGTCTCTTTTTACCAATAAACCCGCTTCACACATTTATGTCTAAACTTCCATTGTATGCAATTAAAATCGATACGGAGAAGTGGCGTCAAGCACCAACTTATCTTGCACTCACAAAGTTTGATATGATGACATCATCATTCCAGAGAAGTTAATATTTGAACAAGGTCCCAATTTAATAAAACCATACTTGATTTTTGGGACCAATACCTTTCCGCATGTGTTACTTAATCATGCGTCAAATCCAGTATCTGCAGTGAGACAATTTTTTGCCGCCATAACAATCTTTTTACTACTGCTTATCAACCCGACGTGAACGAAATCCGCTTTAGAGTTGTTAGTGCATTCAAAGTTAACAATAAGTATAGCCTAAATTAATTCAACCAAATTAATTCAAGGCAATAAAAAAAATAAAATCTGTCTTAAGTTTGTAGGAAACTTATTCCAAAAATATACTTATTGTTAAGTAAACAAGAAAATCAAATTGATATAACAAATATATCATGAACAAACATTTAGTTCAAAAAACAAACAAACCTTTTAGATCAACTAATGAACTTAATTTTCCAATGATTAAATCCGAGCCTAGTGAAGATTCACTATGTCCTTAAGACAGATTTTCCCCCTCACGGTGCTTGAAGGTTGATGGGAAACTGTCTCCCAAGATAGAACGGATTTCCTTCTATAGAAAGCTAGCATTTCAATTCTATAGACTCAGCGAACACAACATAGTATTTGACTAAGAACAGAGGGAGAAGAGAAAGATCAGAACTCTGTGTGATATGGTGTGTCTTTCTCTCCAAATTCATCCACTATTTATAGGTGAGTGGTGCCTCTTTGAAACAACACAGTGACTCTTGGGAAAAAGTAAGCAACTCTTTGAAAAGTCACATGTTTCGAAAGGACACACCATTTTGGCATAAAGCACTGTTTCGAACCAGTGCCTATTTCGAAAGGTCACAGCTTTTCGGCATGATGCATAATTTCGAACCAGTGCACATTTCGAAAGGTCGCACATTTTCGGCATAATGCACTGTTTCGAACCAGTGCATCCTTTCGAAAATGTTTTTCTCACTTTACGTACTGTTTTAAGATAAACCCATTTCATCTCAATTTGGGATAACTTGGGAGACAAATTACTCATTCATATCTCAATGGATTTGTGCAAATCTATTTTTCTAACAGTTTGGAGTTAGGGTTAGGTTTTGTTGATGTTGGTGGTTTAAAAGTTGATGTTAGTGGTTCAAGAGTTGATGCTGCAAAGCTTTCTTTCGATGCTTCAGTTGGAGCTGATGCTTCGCATTCTAAAGGTTGCTTACCTTTACAAGTCTTCACATTGTGCCCTGGTTGTTTGCATTTAGAACAAACCTTCTTTGCTATGTTTGATGATGATGCTTGAGTAGGAGCTTAAGTAAAGTCTGGAGCAGGAGTTGATGCTTGTGAAACTTGAGTTTCCTCTGGAGATTCTTTGACATTCTTACCTTTCTTTGCAGCAGGTAAACCTTTACAAGTCTTGGCGTTGTGTCTTGGTTGCTTGCATTTTGAACAAATCCTCCTTTTTTTTTTTAGATTAACTTCTTCATCTTCTCCTCTGGTCCTTGCCTTTTTGGGCCTCCCAATGCCTCTGAAATGTGGAGGTGGCATTATTTGTCTGTCAAGATCCTACATACAAGATATATGCTAGTCATTTAGTAATTAGGAAATTGAAAAAGCACTATTTCAACATATACTACAACTTACACAATTCACAGGTCAGTCAGACATATCTGGCATTGGCATGATGTGTCCCATGTAAGCAAGCTTGTAGGTAGACACCCAATAATAGCTACTACAATATTCTTTCCAATACACTCTCCTTGGATACAACGATGTCACTACATGTATACAAACTATACCAGATAACTGCCACCTCATACAGCTGCACTCATGTTCAACTAAGTTCACACAAAATCTAGTTCCATTTTCAGTTTTAATAGTTACCCCCACCTCATTGCTTGACTCCACATGATACCAATGGACTTTTTTTATCAGTCCTTTGATTCTCTTTTCCACTTGTGGAACTAGACCATCCTTGTCCCATTCCTTGGCATTTTCCCTCCTCTTGTATAAAAAAGACATTAACAATGTATGATACTTGTCAACAAAAGGAACTATAGGCTTATCCCTCAGTTCCAATATCCATTTGTTAAAAGACTCAGAGAAGTTGTTGCTAATATGATCACACTTTGTAGTTAGATCAAACTGTGACCTAGCCCAACATTCCACATTTTCTTGTAGCAACCATTCCTTGGCTTGCTTACATTCTATTTCTAGCTTCTGCATACACTTATCAAAATCTATCTTCTTATAACACTTAGCTTCACCCCAAACTAAAGACTCTAAGTATTTTGCTTTAAAGTACTTTTTGAAATTCTTGAACATATGCCTAAAGCAAAACCTATAGGGATTTCTAGGAAATTCATGTGCTAGAGCCTCAACCAATCCTTTCTGTCTATCAGAAATGAATGTCACAGGTTCCATATGTTCATCTAGTCCATACTTCTTCATTATATTCAAAAACCTAATCCAACTATCTTTATTCTCAAACCTAGCTAGTTATATAAATGGCCACAGGAAACAAGACATTGTTTCCATCCCAGGCCACCATGCTTAAGCATTGCCCTCCATACTTCCCCTTCATAAAACATCCATCTAGTCCTATGGTAGGTCTACAACCATTCAAGAAACCATACAAAAAAGCAGGATAACAAACACACATATCCTAAAATTCCAAAGTACCATCAATTCTAGAATAACATGCTTTGGATCCTGGGTTAATATTCAAAATCTGTACCAAATAAACAATTATTTAATTTAACTATTTAAATAGTACAAACACTATAGGTCCCAACAAATGATATACACATCAAAAGGCACCACATGATATAAAAATGTAACTAACATATCTGATCACATAGCGCAAGCACCATGTTATAACTTGCTCCATATAGTCACTATGAATATCTTGCAAGCATTTCAACCTTGCATGCCAAGCAGTCCAATAGCTAATACTAACATGGAGTTGTCTCTTGACTTCAGCCATAATAAATCCTGGAGACATGGTCTTGTATTGTACCTTCATCTGTGGTGCAATCTTTCTTGCAACCCAATTTGCATCAACCATCCCATTCTTCAGTTCTGGATCAGCACAACTGTTCAGTTCTGGATCAGCACAACTGTTTTTAATCTCATTATGTTCATTTACAAATATTTTTAATCTCATTGTGAAGCCATCAGGCCTCAGTCTCCAATAAGCAACCCAATGGCAGTCTTTACCCTTATAGTTACCCTTACATTAAACTATAATCATGTACCTTTCATTGACAATCTTCATATCAACTTCAAATCTATTCTTTATGCAATAATCTAAAATCTCATGCCTTCGAGTTGTAATGTCAAACCATTCCATGCCAACTTTCCATTCATCCGAAAATATTGGCATAACTATCTCTTCTTCATCCACATACAGATTGGAGGTTTCATCAACAAACTTGTAAAACTCATCACTCCTTGGTTGCTGCCACTCTCTTTCTTCATCTGATGACTGTGTACTGTGGTATCCCTCATCAGGGTCAAGCTCATCAAGCTGATGCTCACTAGGTTGTCTACTTTGGTTTCTAAACCCAACCTCAACATCAATCTCTACTGGATCATCTATTTTAAGTCCTGGTACATCCACATACTCTGGCAGGTCAGTATCCATTTCTTTATCAGACAACTTATTAAAACTACTAAGTTCATCCCAGAAGCTATCTTCCTCATCAACCACCAATACACCTTTACCCTTTCTATGTCTTCTACTATTCTTATTTCCCTTTGCTTCACCCTTGTCCTTATCCTTACCACTCTTCTTATTTTCCTTGCTGGCATTTCCCTTGTCATTAGAACTCTTCTTCTTTTGCTTGGATTTCCCCTTGTCATTTGCATTCAAAGCTCTCTTCTTAATCAATTTTTTGAACTCAATTAGTGTACACATTACTTCATCATCTTCTTGGGATGCTAGAAATTCAGTATTTTGTTGAGGTGCAGGAACATTGGGCAAGACAGTGGACACATCACTTTCACCAATATCATTTTCCACAAATATATGGTAGTACTCATCATCATCAACAACTAACAAATCAAACATTCCTAAAATACCATTATCACTGTTTACATACACTTACTTACCACTAATAAAGTAGAATATCTTAATGTTCATATAATCCAACTTTGACATGTGACTGGGTAGACTAACATCTGCAGTAAAGTCTATCATATTCAAATGGTCACCATCAACATCAAACATTTCCTTAACTGGATATTTTGATCTGTAATGAAAATGTGATAATTATATTCCTCTCCATTTCTTGTTTTTGAAAATAATCCAGCATAATGTATCTTCATATTTTTCCTATCACCCATTTCTGTAACACAAACATAAATGTTAACATAAACTTTACACATGCCCCCACACATCCATGCATAACAAATTAAATCTTTTTATTGAAATCGTCAAACGTAACTGCACCATGCATAAAAATGATATCTTTATCGATTTCCAAACTACCAAATCAACATATTCCATCATGATACTTTAAAAAAAAACTGTAAAATGTAACATAATTACCTACAAATTGCAATAAAAACTCGTCATTGTCTGTCCTTTTCAAGTCGCAACAGAATTTGCACCACTCAACAGTTCAAACAACATGAATCCACACTCAAACAACATGAATCTACACAAACACTTTTGCTAGAGTCACTTCACCTTTTCCCGTCCAAAACATGAGAGCCAATACTAGGTTAAAATATAGAGTATGTTAAAAAGATTTGGGTAAAAGATTTTTTGTCTTGTAATCGTGACCGTTGATTAGAGTGAATAAAGTGCTAACACATGTGCTCTCTTTTTTATTAAAAAAAAAACTTGGTCTTCTAAAGTCAAAAGGACATTTAGGTATTTTTACACAAAAAATAATTGGGACATTTCACCACGAAATAACAGTCAAAATGCATTGACTGAGACAGTGTGTGAGTTTGAGAGACAAGTCTAATTTCCCTGAATTTGTAGGGAGGGGCGCCAAATCTAATTTTGTTTTCAAATAGGGGTGCAGCATGTCTTACAACCTCATCTTCGACCAACTTACGTACTCATCGCTCATTTCTGTGATAGTTTGGTCATATCGGCAAGTATGGTCTAGCCAAATTGTTACCATGTTTCATGATTTCTTAGTCTAGCAATGCAATGAGTGGACAGAATGAGGCTGATCGGCCATGTATCTTACCTTTCACCTAAATATTTGACTGAATTTTTACAATAAATTTGTTATCTGTTGCAGCCAAGGATAAAAGTTCAATATGCAAACATCCAAGGTTCCACCTAACCTGGAATTTCTGATTCCAGAAGAATAACAAAAGAATCTCCTTGCCAGCTGGTTATAAAATAACCAAAATCCAACACATCGATGACCAAGAGAATGTCAATTTTATCTGAATTCGAAATGACTGGATTCATAATGACTTTTTAATCCCAGTAAAGCTCAGGGAAAAGCTATTCACTGTTTGATGTATACACCTATACCTAAATTCGCCGAAAACATTGATCTCAGGACTTTCCTCAACGGTCGATTCTCTCAAAAAAATACAAGTACGCCATGTCTTTAGGCGGGTTTATGGATGCCCCAACCTTGTCGTCATTGAAGATAACCCATCTCCCATCTTTATGCACATGAGCCACATAATGCCCGCACTGTGTAGAAGTACCAATGTGGCTCACCAATCCCTTAAGCTTGTATCCTGCACAAAGGATAAAATGAAACATCTGTAATCAACAACATAAATTATTATAACTCTTCAGGTTACACTACAATGGTTCAGACAAGAAAGTCATCCTGATTTGTTTAATTCATTTTCAAGAATTACTTCCAAAGGCAACAATCAAAAGTCCTCACAAACCCCTTCAAGAAACATAAATCTATAGCAGGTAAGAAAACTACATAAAGATACTTAAAAAAATCAAAAGTTAAAGTGACTAACTTCCTCCTCCATCAGGTAATCCGGAATCGGCTGTGCAATTCGGACTGCTAGACGTAGCATCCATATCTGTGTCAGAAACCTCTGGATGGCTAAATATCCAATCTGTTGCTTTCTCAATATTCCCACCCTATACAGAATTCATAGAAAAGGCAGTTAGTTAGTCCAGCAAAGCAAGGCATTTCAGATATTAGTCACGAATCTTACCGATGCACGCAATGCCTTTCGAGCAACCTCTCTTTGAAATCCAAAGGAAGCCAAAGTGTCAACTGTTGATTCATCGACTTGGAGATCTGCAGCTTGCTCCCCCAATGAAATAGGATCATCTATATCTGAGACAAAAATAACTATTTCGTCACTTCATACCAGTGAGAAAAAAAATAAAAATAAAAAATGACTGATTGCCTGTCAAATGAATGCCATTACCAACTCAATAAATCAAATGCATAGTGTTCAATGCATCAATATTCAATAGGCACACAAACCTGGATCGTCCATGTGAGACAGCAGCCAAGTCATTGCCTCTTCTACTCCAGCATTAGAAGTGTTAATGGCAGCTTTCTGGCAGTGCAAAAAGTTAAATCCCATGGAAGCCAGTTGAGAAACAATATCTTCATTGGCATAGGGCTTTCCAGCTGCAACTGCAGAAAAGGAACAGAATTTTCTCAGTAACACCATTAGTCAGCCAGTCGTTGTCAAGCCCATTCAGTCTTCCTGTCACAGAAGACACCATAGCAAAAAACTTCTCTTGGCCCAGAAACGCAAAAACTTAAAGGTCTTACGTTCATTCTCTTTGACCTTTACTTGGAAAAAAATAGGGGACTTCAAGGTTAGAAAATTTGGTGTTTAAAGCTGATAAACTCCATATGTTTTCCTAAAATGGTTGTTTGTCCTTTGACACACTTATTAGTTCCAACCACATATTAAAAGCAAATCTTTACTAACCGACCAGTGTGTGTGTGTGTGCACAAACCAGCTATCATAAATGACTGTGCTACACAAAGACAGGATGCACACATAAAGGGGACTTACGAATGACTGAGCAATAAAGTTTCACTGTAGTCCCGCTTTAGCAAATACAGATATTAGAAACCATTGTGAATAAATCGCTTAGTTTGTGTTTGAAAAACCACTCAAACACTACAAAGTTTTTCTAGACATACCTTCCGACTCTGGCCAATTAGACATGCCCACCCCAGAGAAAAGCCATACAACTCGTTGTTCATAATTACCCATCCCCCCTTTCTGTGTTATATGTCGGATCAGATTTCGAAAATTTTAACCAAAATTCTTCCAAACCAATTAAACTTTGATTGAAGTGGCTTCTGTTGATCTTTTGGAATTCACCATGAAAGACATGGCTATGACATTAATACAGCAATCAATTGAAATAGGTTTGTGTCTAAAGGATTAACACTCACAAGCAACAACAGGACAAGAGAAGAATCAATGTTTAAGATGTTTTAGTCTGGGCTTTTAAGCGAGAATCCATTGATGAGTTTGTTGTCTGAAAATAGTGATTGAAAGATGTAATGTTTTTGGCCGAGTAAAGCAGTTTGCACATTGGGAAAGTGGTTTTAACTTTTTGTTGGTCCAAGGCGTGGTTTTCACTTTTCAGCTAAAATTCCATGCCAGCTCATATCTTTATGGGAAACGCTCTCGTGCAAGAAGTTTGTGCATATAACCCTCCCCTACATATATGGACATGATAGCTACCCATCCTAAATAAACACAACAAATGGTCACCACAACACAAAAGTGTAACTACACAAGCAACTAATGGCTATTAAACCATAAAAAATTTCCACACAAAATCGGATCATCCAAAGAAGTCTAACCATGGGTCCATGGCAAAAGATGTTTTCAAGTTTGAAAGATTCTCAAACAGTACACATTGTTGCAACACGCCATTTTTCCTACATTTTTTGCCAAATTTTACTACAACAATAGCTCGTAGTTGATATGAGGTCCATCATAGAATAAATTCAAGCTCATAGTCAAAATTGTTACCCACCTGCCTCCGGTAAAAGCTCTTCTCCTGACTGAAGACCCTTGCTGCGCATGTGGCTAATGTCTATTACATCAGGCACATCTATATAGACATCTGAGGAATCACAGAAGAACAACCATTCAAGAATATGAAAACGTAGTTGCTCGTATCGAAAACAAAAAACAGCACAAATATTACTATAGAGAAGATACAAGTAGGAGTTACGTGCCAAGCTTTTTTGGAACCCAGCCCTCCTCCATAACAAATTTCCGCATATGCAAAACTAGATAATCTGGGAATGATGTCAAACCAGCAGTTCTGCACAAAAGCAATCCAAACCAGAGGTCACGTCAATGTAGTTCAACGCTTTGTGATTTTTCTTTTTTTGGTAAAGTGAAGATTCTCATTCAAATAAAAAGTAGGTTGAGATAACCTAACAACAAAAGAAAAAAAGAAAGAAGCAAAATTTATAATAGTAGCATGCTTGCTATTCCGAAATTGTGGTTTGCAGCATAAAAGTTTAAATAGTAGTTTATTTTAATTTGATTACACAAAGGTACATCTGAATAATTATTCCTATAGTTCATAAGTTCAATCACATGAAACCTGATAAATCGATCATTTAGTCTGATTACTTGGTATACTAACTTGGACTAATTCTTACTCAGACTACAACAAAGTGCTTTCTACACCCGAGAGACAAAGACTAGTATACCGTTAAACAGTGATCGAACTCACGACGGCAGATAGCACAGTTCTGAAACTGGAAAGAGGGGAGAAAAGATGAAGGTAGAAGTGTGAGAGGAAGAAAAGATGTGACGGCCAAATATTTTTAACCCCCTATCCCAAGATCACTTGCTTCACTCGTTAGGACAAGAAAATATACCGTTGTCCAATGATGCGTTCACAAGATATGGCTGAAATTGAACCAGAACATAGGTTCTTTTTCCACTCAAAATTAAGCAAAAAGGATATGATCATACTACAAGCGGTTCGGGAATGGTAACTCAGATAATTGTTCTCCATGGTACATGGATACAAACTCATTTTTGACAGCGGCACTTTAAACAACAAGGGGGTTTCCAATGCATTCTAGGGATCTAAACCCTAGGTTTTAGTCCATATAAATTTATGTATTACTACGGATTTTTTGAATATTATTTCGTTGCTAATTTGGCGTTTTTAGCAGCTTAATTTTTGGCTTAATTTAAATTCCGAAAGTTCAATATTTTAGTTTCTAAATTTGAATTAGAAAGCTAGCTTCTAAATTCATAGTTCCTTTAGTACATTGATTTATAGGACTTTGGCCATACTTGGGGGTTGATTGATAATAAATTTTGAGTCTGTGTGAGAAAGGATTTTCTCTCTTCATGTGTGTATCCGTTTCATTAAGCAGGGTTTCTATTGCGATTCCCTTCTAAATTTTGTGGGTTTCGAAGGCTGGTTGTCGCGCACAACCATAGTGACTCACAAGCAACAAGTTTGTGATTCTTCGGCGTCACATTTATATCCTATATGCACGCAAGTGCATCATTTCCATCATCTTAGTAAGTAGAGGTACTTCATTTCCCTTCTTTTTCTCAGTCACTTTCTTTCCTCTGTTCTCATATACTCTCTTCTGCATGCTGCAGTGAAAACAGTTGCAGTGAATTCTTCCAAGTTGGGATATCTTAACTCTTAATTTGTAACGATTCATAATAGTCTTTGAACCTTGGGTGACCAAGTGTCACCAGTATAATAGTATGGGCACATTGTATCGTGTCGGCAATTCTAATTCTTTATTCATGAAATTTGCAAATTAAAAGAAGAAAAAAGCGTACTTTTCTTGCCCCAACCCTAAGTTGACCACTAATCGGCTATCAAACTGACCACATTAAGAAGAATCAACTCAGCTTCATTTTCACGTGTACTAAAGTTAATTCCACAAACAGCATAAATAGATAAAGCACGCAATAGATTAACATCTGAGATCTTACTTCAATGCTGTTGTCTTGGCATCTAAGGCTGTGCTGTAAAAATCCTGCACCTCCTCAGGAGCCGAAAAGCTTGCTAAGCATGCTTCTAGGGGAACCCTTGGTCGCACAATTTCCTCACCTGGTCTGTAAAATTTATATATTATCAGTAGATTATCTAGAAATTACTGAAAAGAAAAGACATTAAGTGCATTTTAGTTACTCACATTTCCTGTCCTTCCAAACTCTTTTCCATTTTTAATTTGTGGAAACCATCAAGCTGTTCTGAATCCACAAACACGAAATATATGTTGCAAATTTAGGGAAGGTTTAACATATAAAAGAATAAAAGATTCAATAGGAAGTTACCTTTGTTGGTAGCTTCATGTAATGGTATGTTTAAAGAAAGAATATAATCAACCCTTTTATTGTAAGCAACTTTTCCAGATGAACACAAAATTTTCTCTTCTATGCCAAACTTGAAACTCCTTGCAGGATCCAGCTCAGGTTTCCCAGCATTAGCCCGTTCAACTTGGTCAAGGAAATGCAGGAAGAACTCTAAGGCGTCCTAGAAAGAAGATGATGACAAATAATAAGTATACGCAAGATTTACAAAAAAGCATCGAGGCATAAGCCTCAAGGCCGCACTTTAATCCTTTTAAAGGTTTTGCGCCTAGAGGCATAAGCCTTACAAATTTATATATGTATATGTGTGCTTTAAGGCTTAGTGAGGCTCAGCCTCACTGGCAGTCAAGTTTTACCCCAGCCAAACCACCTTTTGACTTCTTTTCCATTTCCTTCCACTGTTTTAACAACTTATGCCTTTTAAGGCTAAGTGAGGCTCAGCCTCAGTGAGTGTCTTTATGTCTACGAGTATGTGTCTATATGCGAGTCACTGATGGTCTACTGTCTCTATGCATATGTTTGAGACTTACTTGACTAGTTACTAGTTAATTACTCAAGTATTTGTGTTTTAGCTATGTTGCTATTTGGATATGTATTTATACTTATCTTCAGGCTTCCATACATAGAGAGTGATGCGTCTGCAACAAGGAAATATATTAAGCCTCACTACATTTTATTTATGCTATACTAAATTCTTTAATATGGCACACCGTTTCTCTTTCTGTCAAATTTACAGCTATTTTTCTTGATTTTTCCAATAACTTTCTCATTATTATTTTTATTTTTATTTTTTATATTGAGGCTTAAGCCTTAAAGCATCTAAGACTCTAATGCCTCAAGGCTCTGATACAGTTCTTAAAACACTAAGGTGTTTGTTTTTTGCTACTTATAAGTTTCTATAAGTCAAGTTTTCCTACTTACACTTTTGGCACTTATAAGTAGCAATAATATACCAAATAAAGGGTCTACTACTTATAAGTAGCTGAAAAACAAACACCCAAAAAAAAGTGGTCCACCACTTACAGCGAGAATAAGTAGTAAGCACTTACAAGTAATGAAAAACAAACACCCCCTAAGTGTAAGCTAAGAAAACACAATCTAGTACACCAACTTCTAACTGAAAGAAACAAAAAATTAGGAACAGAATACAAAATAGTCCGTCTAATTAAAAGGTATGTTCTCTACTCATCTACACAACTACTACCTCAAGAATCAGCAAACGAATACTTGGAAGGATACTTACTAAGAGACAATAAGCTAAGAGTACGATGCATTAACAGCTTATCAATACAATCACACACTCAAAACTTTAGCAGCGAGCTCTGAAACTTTTAACCAACTAAACTATACCATGAAGCCAAAATGGAGAAAATAGAGATTCAGTAGCCGATCAATCTTGTAACCAACGTCATATTAAGATAATGCAATTTGAACAGGCTATTTGTTTGTGAATCATGATTATGATCTTATACCACGATCCGTTCGCTAAAGACGGTTGGAATGAATCACATTTTTTTTTTTTTATCTGCAAGCCTGTTTTAAATGAGATCAGTAACTCTTTGATGCTGGCAGGGTTCGACCCCCAGACCTCTAGTATCATCACCCAAAGATTTTACCGACTTTGCTAGTCGGCACCTGCTGAAATCACATTGTGCTTCACTTAATATTATGTGGAAGTTTTTTTTCTCAAAAACACTGAAAAAACATCACATGATTTCTCATATATTTAATCATTCACTAAAACCTCTCTTACACAATTAGCTTAGAGCTTTGTCAATACAAAAGATGACAAACTTCCACAGATATTGTAGTTGAAAAACTACCTGCTGCCGCATACTTGAAAACTCGGGATGGCTAGCAGCTATCACTGCCTTGAACATGCGAGGAGGTATACCTTCCTGCTTCTGAATGAAAGACAGAGAGACAGAGCGAACGATAAGTGGATAAAACAGAACTGGAAGAAAGGGAGGCGCAAGTAAGATAAGCTAAATCACTTGTGCAAAGCCAACACTCAGAAGAAAAGACAACAGGACAGCAAACCAAGTAATTTGTACGATAGGCGATAGGCAGTGGATCCACCAAAAGCTAAGTGGATAGCATGGCAGAGATAATACTGCAGCTTTACAAACCAATTGTTATATTACTTCAGTCTAACTGTGCTCAAATAACCATAGGTCTAACAGTTGCATATCTCAAGGCAAGGGCCTTTGTTGTATACAGATAGGCTAAATCTTTGCACAAGTTAATTACACCAATCTAGGGGAAAGATTCAACCAAATGATACTTCTATGCTCCTTATTATACTGGACTATCATCCTGGAAGGGTAAAAGCCTTGACTTTTGGCTTGTAAAATTAGAAGCCTGAAGCAGTAGTAGAAAAACATCCAAAGAACTTACAGGTGGAGTTGTAGAATTTGCAATATCAGCTCTCTGTACACATTAAAACATGTGTTATTACCTCAGCAACAGCAACCAATTGCATAAAGGAACATATAGCTTGAATAAACATACCTCATGAGATGGAACTGAATAGTTACCAGACAGTAAACCATGCCCCAATTTCGTCCTATTATAAAACATAAACAGTATCTCAATATTTCTATTTCTAATATTTATAATATGTAAGATCAAGTACCACCGAACAATGAGATCTTTAATGGATTAATACATATTTTAAAACGAAAAAAAATAAAATAAAAAAATCTTTAAATATTTGCAAAAGGGAAACACTACGTACTCATCATTTTGTTATGTTTTATGGCAACATTGCTTAAAAAGTACAACGCAAGGTGTATTCAAGTTCTTTTTCTTCTTTCTTTTTCGAATGGGAAATGCAAATACAGTTTCATAGATTAGATACTAAATTTGATGAGACCTCAATAGTCTTTAGAACATTGTTTATTATAACAAAATACGGAAATAAAAAGTGCCAATTTGCTATATGTTTCATTATTTTGTATTTGGTCAATCAAGCAAAGCACATAAAAGTGAAGTGCCAATTTGGGTCATTTTTTTGTTACTAATCACTTCATTGATTGCCTCTATTACCACAGTGACTAGGCTAAGAATGGCTAAGAATGGCTATGAATTGGCTAGTTTAAAGATAAAGTAAACGAAGGAATGAATAGATTTGTACAAGTGCAATTCATAACGAAATCTAGCCAAGAATGTAGATATCAGCTTTACACCTTCAGGTAATTTGCAATTGGAAGGCACAAGTACCAAAAATACCAGGAACTTTATATTTTTTTGGATCAGCAAAGCAATATATTATATTAGTAAAAAATAAAAAATGTGATGTAGTGTAAGAGATTCATACAAACAACCATACATAGACTAAGCCTCTACGGCATCCCACCTGCATATAAGATCTGATTTCAAACCCCTAACACCCAATCAACCTAAGTGTTTTACATATAACAAACCAACAATACCAGGAACTACAACAAAGGAACTAACAAAACAGTGATTACTTACAACTGAGTGTTTAAGTCTACAGTTGGATCAGCAGGAGCAGCCTCAAAAGCTAATTTCAAATTCTGGTTCTTGTAATATCTATAAAAAAATAATAATAATAAATAATGAAAATAGTGGAAATAGGAAAACAAAATATCTTGTAATGGCTATTCCACAGAAAACAAAGATTATACTGACCTTGAATGAAAAGATTGAGTTGAGAATACTACTTGCATTGTTGATGCCATATAACAACTGATTAAGAAAAAAACAGAAACAAAAAAGATCAATGAATATGTCAAAGTGAGCAAAACCCAAAACACACTTGAAGAAACGAAATTACCTGTTTCCAAGATTGACAAGTCCGGTGTAACCTGGTCCAAACAGTGGCTCTACGTCCTGCCCGCTTTCTTGTATACGATTCCAATCAAAATTTGTATTCTGGTCAAGCTCCCGCTCCGCAGTTGTCATTTCCGTCTAAATATGACAAAGCATCAGTTTCAACATGGCGTGATTACAAGTGCAAGCTTTCAACAGAATGACTAGATCCATTACAACAACCAACAATATAAATATACAAGAGCAGCAGCAACCAAAAACCTTATTATAAAACTTTGTTCTTCCAGTCCAAAAGAAACACAAGAATAATGTGAAAAGGATGGATTAAAGATACCATAAGGATGGCACTAGTCCAAAAACTAGCAAATGTGATACTACATATACACTAGAAAAACAAGAACAAAACTGTTACTGTCCAATAACTCTGTATACTGACAGATATTAGTTATGACCAGTTAAATCCTAATTACAATCATACTTATGCAATTTTTTAAGACTACGTTTGGTAACTCTCTCTCAATCACTTTAACTCCCAAATATCAAAAATATGGGAAGTTAGTATGTTACCACAATCAAAGCAACTATATTTGAGTCAAACTTTTTGTGCTTGCCCTTTTTTTAAGCTTTCTGCTTTGAGTTAAAACTCGGGAAGGAAAAAATTGAGAGAGTGGACATGTATTTTTTTATTTTTAATCAGTTAACAACCCACTTTGTATGGTGTTACGTGTCTTTTACACTTATAAGTTTTGATTCCACTATCTTCCAAGTGTTCAAATCAAATGAAACTCTACCACAGATATATAACTAACACCCTACTATGAGGCTACGCGCACACGATTCAATTAAAATTTGGCTTTTTATGAAATAAACTTGCCAATTTAACTATTGATTCTTCATCTTTTAAATCAACATCCAAATGATTTCACCTACTTTAAAGTTGCTTCTAGTCAAGTTTGTGTTGCCAAACGCAGCCTAAGACAAAATCATAATTTAGTAATTAAATTGATATTATTATACATAAAACACAAAACTAGAAGAAAAAAACAATAGTTTAACCACCATTACTTCCAAACAAATATGTACGCTTTATGCCTTATATGAGCAAGCAAGTATATTTTGTTACAGAAATCAGCCCTTTATCTATTACAATTAGATAACTTGGAAGACTTCAAGCTGTATGTGGGGAATGTAATAACTAATAGCATTGGTCACTAAGCATTTCTTTCATAAGAAAATTCATCTATTGCCGAGTCTGGACTCTGATTCCCAGCAATACCAGCATTTAAGTAGTTATCTATTCTTCCTTTTTTCCCAAGAAAACCATAACTGATACAATTAATATCTTCTTCTTTTTCTCCCAATTGGTACAAGTGATCCTAATGTCAACCCATAAAGTCTTATCTCCAAGCAGGGAATTGATGCCCAAGATCTCGTGCCGGACCACTAACTGAGTCCTGGACTGGATCGAAAAGATGGAAACTGACTAAATCAATAGAGAAAGCCTTTCTGATACTCTCTACCACTGATGCCCAACCTTAATCTCCAATGACTGCTCCACCACCACATCTAATCAGTAAAAGGTGTTCTACTTTCAAGAAAATCATTATTCACATCATTATCCTTGTGGCTCATCAGCTCAGATTTCAAGAAAAGCAGTTCTATGATCGAATTCATTTCAAAGAAATATCCATTGCTTCAATCAACTCAATATTAAACTATTAATGGAAGACACTCAAAAAGTTCAGATGATCAGCTAATTTTCGAATGTTATAAAAAATCAGTATGAAAGAGCCAAAACATTTTTAATGAATCAAAGACACTGTTCCAATGGACCAACTCACCAAGCATCAAAATACATTCAAAGTAAAATAGTTGTAAGAAATATTATCATTTTATTGTTATTTTTATCTGTACGGTTAGAATATTCAGAAAGAATCAATAATATCAAATTTCACTGAGTCAAAAAGCACCCACGTCCGATGACTAAGACTATATAGAGTCATGTCATCTACACTATACTTAACTAAGCCAGTGTTCTAAAAAACGCAAGGCGGTAGTCGGGCGGTGGGAGAGCGCCTAGTGCCTAGGCTTTCTAGGCAATACCTAAACGGGCTAGGCGCTAGGTGGTTTTTTTTCCTAATATATATAGTAATACACACCTATACTACAAGAAATGAAGAAAATCATTTACCATAACTCAAAAAATAAACACAAACAAAGATACTTATTACAAAAATGTGTAATAGTTGAATAATATCACTACATATAAAAACATACTCTTTGTTATAGTGGCATATAATTTACATTATACTTTAGTCTTTTTAACTCATTCAAATCTTAAGTCTACACGGGCCTTTAATTTTCGACATTTAAAAAAAAAAAAAAAAAATTGGCTGGACCGCCTAGACCTGCCTAGTTAGTCCACCGATTTTTTAAACGACTTGGGCCTAGGCGAGTCGGTTGGGCATTGCCTAGTGCCTAGAGACCGCCTAGACCGATTTTTAGAACAGTGAACTAAGCACATGTATTAAATATACTAAGTATGACCAAATAAATACCAGTCTTTCAATGAAACACAACCACATCATACAGGGTACATAGTTTTGCATTCACACAGTTAGTAAATTACTAAATATGAAAATACAGTAACTCACTAGAATCATGTCACACTAGAATAAAGTGGTACGTGTGAGATTTTTCAACCTTGAGTACCATCAAGATTCAAGACGACTTTGCACTCACGTCAAGTAACTCTAGATTCAAAAAGGATTTTCCCCATGGTCAAAATGAAGACCTTTTAAAGGTAAAATGAAGATTATATTGAGTCAAAAGAAAGTAGGCTGAGAAAACCAACAAGTAAAGGAGCAAAATACAAAAAAATAAATTATACATCTGAAAGAACCAACCATCCCAAAACAACCACAATCAAGTCACCAAAACGACTCCCCATAACCCCATCTAGCCGCATAATGATCAAGCAGTGTAATTCTCATGCCCACATAAACTCCACACCAATAGCACAATGAGCTTTAATAGCTAAATGGCTCCCTGTAAATCTGCGACTTTCCCCTCAAAATATCTTTTCTTACCCCCAACCCATATTTCCAACATGATAGCAACGAAAGCAACCCCCAAAGTCACTAACCTCTAATTCGGAATGGCCCGAATTGTCAATTAGTAAAAAGATCCACCACCAGACCAGGACTAGCCCATAGTTACGAAGATTCTCAAATAAAAATAAGATCAAAATTGTCAAGAGAAAAGGCAATTCAACACAACATGGCTGACCAACTCTTTTGTTTGAGCTGCTCCCACGCACGCAGACCGGAAGATCGCTATTGTCCTAAGATGAACTAGTTTAGCTCTGATCTGAGTAGGAGTAGTTAGTTCATCAAACAGGTATGATGCAACTGCTGCAAACTAGTTTGTTTTGTTCATCAAATTCAACTCGAGCAATTTCTTTGTCCTCAATGCCCCCTATTTCCAGGAATTAGTCACTTCAACAATGGACCTAGCCTGTCTGATAGCCTTTGGCCTTGTTCTTTTCTTTGTATTTGTAATTATGTTTTTCCAGGTGTGGATCATCCCCCAGCACCTTGTTCTATAGGGATGTTCCTCAGGGTTTTGGTTTTTCGATAGACCATGATCCTGGACAGGAAAGGAGCCAAAATAGAACAAAGATGACATAAAATGAAAAACATGTGTAGGCGGGGCTTTGGAATTCCAAATCCGAAACCACAGAGAAGTTGCAATAAGAATAATTGCATTATTGGGAGGAGACCAAGATCTAAGAAAGACTGCATTATTGCAATTGGAATAACTGGATTATTGGGAGGAGACCAAGAAAGACTCTGTGGAAAAGAGCCACTTCCCGTCCAAGCCCCATCTATCGGATTTTCAAATCAAACCTTGTCGATTAAGGCCACAGGTTTAAGCCTATCCATAAGAGAGGGCTGAGAGGCTAAACATCAAAATCCCAATAACTGTGGGATGTAGAAGTTCCCAGATTCCAAATGGATTCACCTTACAAAAATTACCTCACTCACCACTCCTATTGTCATCAATTGTTTCATTGGCAGTGAGAATCCCATCCAAAAATTACACAATTAATCACCCATCTCAGCCGCGAGGGGGACTTTTGAAATAATTTTGTAAGCAGTACTAATCAAAATCATAGGATAGAGATCACTAATAAGTCAGTCTCTTCCATATCAGCAATCAAAGAAATAAAAGTATTATTTCTACTATGAGACCAAAGATCATGTAAGCACTTTGACGCAGGGGTTGATCTATCCATCACCTCGTAAGGAGGTCGCGCAATTGACTCCTCAAAAACCCTTTCAATCTATCAAAAAATTTAAATAAAGTAGGAGATAAAAAATTCCGACTATTGAACTCCCTAGTCCTCATAAAATCCTGACAAATTATATGCCAAGCTTTTAATGCACTTTTTGTTTTTTAGTTGTATTAATACTCAATCAATCTCTAATTGAACAATGAAAAGTCAGAGAGAGTGAGAAACTGAGAACTCAACATGAAAAATTGTACCAATAAATATTATAGATACATGTACTTACGAGCATAGTTGTCAACTCTTGAATCGCATCGCGAATCGTTTTTATTTTTAGGTGAGTCGAGAATCGGATCGAGTCGCAAATCGTAAGATTCACAAACATATAAATCGTTTTATATATATATATTTTCTTGTATATTTTACATTAATATGGACAGTTAATGAATATTTTGAGGTCAATGAATAGAGGTGGCCCAAGTTTAAATGAGCCATTTGCAATTGTCATACTGAAAATTTAAAACAGGGCCCAAATGAATGAAGCCCAAATCAAGTAACTTATTACAACTGGCCCAGATTTTAAACCATCCATTTTTATAAAGTAGTCACGTGCCTTCTTTAACCAAACCTAATCTCCAAACCAAAACAAAAGGCGCCGCCACTGTCTCTCTCTCATCTCTCTCAAAGGTAAGAACTGATTCTCGCAGTGATTCTCGCAGAAGAAGAAAAACCAAATAAGACAGGAAGTTGAATCGCAATTTCTCAAAGGTAAGAACTGATTAAAAACGCAATTTCTCTTCTTTCTTTCTTTCTTTTTTCCCTTTTTCACTGAATCGGATCGTTGAATCATGCGATTTTTAACGATTTTGCTGGTTCGAATCGCGATTTTCCAACGATTTTACTACCCTCCGATTCAAACCTGCGATTTAGATCTATTGAACTTCGACTCGACTTGAATCGCACGATTCAACTCGTAAGTCGTACGATTTTGACAACACTGCTTACGAGTGCAGTGCAACTTCATATTCTGCCACTTAGTTAATTTATGTAACAACAAGAGAGGTAGTACATTACCACATAATGACAAAGTTGGACCAACAACTTTTGACAAGTATTAAAAGAAAATAACTAGCTGGGATCTAACATGAAAAGATTAGTCTACCAAACACAAAATACATGAAAAACTACTTCACCAATACTTTTCTCATAAACTAAGATACTTTCTAAGATTTGACTACTTTAATAGACACAATAAAAACTCCTGTTCTTGGATGATAAAAAACGATACAGGAAATGCAAGAGTAACCTTTTGCAACGATGAAAAATCAATTCCAAAAAAAGCCAGGTGTTGAGCTAGAAGTGGATCCTCAACACTCTCATCCTCCGGATAAGAGAAAACATCTGAGCTGCCATAAGAGGTTTCCCCTAATTATTTTCAATTACAAAATAAAAAAAAACCAAAGAGAGAAAGAATCACCCGATACCAAACATCAGAAAGCATATACAATAATGAGACACAAGAATAAATAGTGTTAAAAGGGATTTCAACTGCGATACAAGACTTGTAGTAGACTGGTAGGGTTAGAAACGAAATATTCTGGAAAAAAAAATACATTCTGCTTTAAATTTTCCTTCATGCTAATTTGGGCTTTCACTTTCTGACCAAGTGACTGGCATGGAAAATGCTTCATGGAATCTGCTAAAGTGCCGACCTTTTAAGAACTTAAGACTTCAAAAGTGGATTTTTGATAGTTCAATTCAAAAGAAACATAGCCCACAAGTTCAATGGAGAAATGCAACTCAACTATTTTAAGCGAAAGAAAATAAATTATTCCATTGAAATGTAAATTGCACCTATGTCACAAATTCACAATGCATTTGATGTATACGATTTTCCAAAGTTGCTACCATTACCTAACCTTTCTTATTTCAGCAAAAAACATATTATCAGGATTTTTTTTTTCCAAACGAGTTTATTATCCAGTACTCACTCATTCATTCTATTAGCATACCAGTTTCGAGTTAATAGATCGCATCTCAAGGACTCAAAACAGTTCTCATGGTAAGATGACATTACCTGCAGCTTCCAAATCAGCCGTTATAGTACCAAGCTTGACAGCAAGAGGATAATTGGTTTCTTTATAATGTTCAATAGCATGATTATTACCCCCAGTCCCATCCCAACTCTTTCTCCCACAAAAAATCATTCCATCAGTTAAATTTAACCACAGATTATCCATCTTATCACACTTGCAACATTTCCAACCAGATGGAGGAACGATAACATTATTATCAATCTGCGGCAAGTTCATAGCATAAGCACTAATTTGCTTTTTATCAGCTGTCCAAAACGCTAACTGCTCTTTCCGTTCGGCACCCTCCGCTAATAAAATAGCATCAACAGCCAACCTAACTTTCTCTGGTAGCTCAACAGACGGAAACGGCAGCGATAAAAAATGAGGTAAAATAATAATGTTAACTGTTTCTACATACTCGGGGGCATTGTTGTCAAATCCCCCATCAGTACCTGAAAATGAATATATAAATTAAAATAATAAGAAAGAATTGAATTGAATGAATGAATAAAAGTAGAGAGTTACCGATGGCTAGAAGAGTGGGTTTCTTGAGAGGACGATCTTCAGGAATGGATTTGAAAGTGTGTTTGATATGTAAATAGATTGGATTTGCAGTCTTTTCGTAATTCCAACAGACGTAATCTTTACCAAAGGCTAGAAATGACTTCATGTCAATATACAATCCACCTTGTGACTTCGGAGTGTCGAATGAGATGCAACATTCTTGCTTGTAGATACGATTTGTTGGTTCCGGGATTCGAACTCGTGACAGATTCGATCGGAGCTGCTCCATTTTCTTTTACTTCACTAGGTTTTGGAACAAAAGAAGGCAAATTTTCAAAAGTCTCCAAATACCAATTGGGCTTATTGCTTGGGCCTCTATCTTTATTGTTTTTTTTTTTATTATCAACTTGCAATTTCGGCTGAGGTCGTGCTGACTTCCAATCTCCAGGTGTTTCCTCCGTTACTACACTGCACAAAAGAATAACCTTCATAAGAATATAACATTTCCCTATGCATGACAAAACATAAATTTGAACTATCTATCTACTAAAACAGAACGGTGTCCACCTAAAACACCATTGGATCTAAATTATGATTTGGATCCAAATGATAGTGAGGTGTGGATAGATTATTAAGAGGCAACAAGAGCAGTAGATCAAAAATATGGGCTGGGCTACTGTTGGGTGTTTTCAGTTGAGCCCTAATTTATTAGGTTGGAATTTAGATTGGATTGAGTGGGTTGGATTTATAATATAATCAAATGGGTTTTTAGAAACAGTGCCGACACACGGGCATACACGAGTAGTCCATATATACTCATTTTTCTAGTGAGTCATCCCCAAGTGGTATTGTGCTCTAGTTTTTATTTTACCTCTATCTACAACTTGCTACTTGTCCGTGAGCGGAGCGAACATTTTGGGAGAAGGGGGGGTTATGCAGACAAAAATCAACTTGGTTGGTTTTAAATCCATCTGTCATCTCATCTCTTTCTTACTTTTTTTCTTTTTCTCTCTCTCTCTCCTTTTTTTTTTCCTCTCCCTTTCCTTCTCCATCTCCACTCCTCCATCTTCCTCTCCCACTCCGCTCACCCCCACTGCTTAGCAGTATACTAGTAAAATATAAATAAACTATAAGTTAATGCAAATTTTGCCTAAAAATCAAAGACAGAGACATTTATATATAATTATATTTTTGTTAATTTCTATTAGATTATACCAAATTTTTGTAGATGTACATGTAAAACACGTCTAATTGGTATTGCGTTTAATTCCCGCATTGCAAATTTCCAATCAAATTTTTGAAACAAAAAATCGAATAAAACATGAACAATCTTTGTACCGTTTATTTGCCGCATCCCGAATTGCTAAAAAGGCTTGGCACTTGTATTTTTTATTTTTATTTTTTTTGCAGTGAATCTACTAAAACATTTAGTTCCAAGATTCGAACTCTCTTTCTCCTTCTTTCTAGGGTTTGGAACAAAAAAAGAAAAGAAAAACAAAAAACAAAATATTTATATTCAAGTTTGTATGGTTTTACAATTCAAATTTTCAAAACTCACAAAATAAAGAGGCCCAGTACTAATTGAGCTTATTTCTTGGGCCTCCTTGTTCAAAATAACATGGTTACACCCGGGGGTGATATTGATGAGTCTTTCAAATTTTAGCATGACCAAGATGGAATGTTGGGGATTACTTTTAGCAAAATTCCTTTTAAGTTGCTGTCTAGCAATTAAAGAAGAGTTCTATTATTGTGTTGGGCAGACCCAAAAAAAAACAATTATTACAAGTGTGTCATTAGTCTCAAAAAGTTAAAAAAAAAAAATTATTACAAATGTATCATTGATTCCAAAAACTTGAATTCGAAAATCCCAAACTTAAACGACCCAGTTAGATAGTTCATTGTGCAAACCCAACAATATAGTCATACCGTTTGGACTAAGTCCCAAATGACTTGGCCACATCGTTTGGGACTTAGTCTAAACGATGTACCCACACCGGTCAAGAGACCAAAAAACATAACTTTATATTTTTTTAAAGTTCAAATCCCAAATGGTGTGACCATATCGTTAGGAACTTAGTCCAAACGGTGTGGCCATATCGTTGGAGACTTAGTCCAAATGGTGTGGGCACACCGTTTGGGATTTGAACTTTGAAAAAATATAAAGTTCTATTTCTTGCCCTATTGACCGATGTGGGCACATCGTTTGGACTAAATCCCAAACGGTGTGGCCAAGTAGTTTGGGACTTAGTCCAAACGATGTGGTCATATCGTTGGAGACTTAGTCCAAACGGTGTGACCATATCATTAGAGACTTAGTCCAAACAGTGTGGGTATATCGTTGGGTTTGCACAATGAACGACCTAGCCGAGTCGTTTAAACTTTGGGTTTTCGAATTCAACTTTTTTAAACCAATGACACACTTGTAATAATTGTTTTTTTTTTTTTGGGTCTGCCCAACACAATATGGGTCTGTCAATAACAAATACTTTAAAGAATCGCTTTTAACAAAAATCGTTTAGGGGGCATTTGACAACTAATAAAGAGCCATAAACTACCCAGCTAAAAAGTCTTTATTTGATTTTTTTTAACTTAATGTAAAGTATAAATCCGTTTAAGTAGGCTGTCTAGCAATATCGGAAAAAAAAAATCACTTTTAACAAGAATGGTTTATTCTGCTTTTAAATCACTTTAATTTAATTTGTCCATGTTGAGTCTAGCAATTAAAGAATCACTTTTTCCTATTAAAAAAAAAAAAAAAAAAAAAAAAAAGGATAGCTTGTTCTTGTTAAAGAGGAATAACCTTACGAAACTCTCGAAACTAATAGGCCCAATAACAATTGGGCTCATTTTTTGGGCCTCCATGTTCGTAATATCTTCTCTCCAGATTTTAATCGGGTAATGTTGAGTGGTCTATTTCATTTGCGTATTTCGACTTAAGCTAGAAGAATATCTAAATCAGACGGAAAAGTGAGAAAAAGAAAATGGTTTTATGGAATTTGAAATCTCAGTTGTGTTTGGTAACATGAGGAAAATAGAAAAGTGGAAAAGAGATTCACTGAGCATGTACAAATGGAAGAAACCAACTTTCTTTAAAATAAAAAGGAAGTTGTTTTCTATTTTTCATGTCTTCTTATTTAAACCTCCTCCTATCTCTACAAAACACTAATCTTTAGATCCCTTACCTCGATCTTCCGCCATTGACGCGTGAGTTCATAATTTACAAAAAAAGAGGAAGACGAGAGATATCAAGGTTTTGGGGTTTCGGGGGTTTCATCTAGTGGTTTGCAGGAGTGATCCACCTTTTGAGGGTTTGATATACTGTTTTGCAAGGTTTGATCAAGTGCTCTTAGCGCGCATAAGACTTTATGGAAATTGTTTTCTTTTTTAACCAAACATAGAAAAAAGAGATTCACAGATTATATTTTCAGGCAAAGTGAAATCCAGGAACTCAGTTTCTTCTTAAAAAAAAAATCTGTGAACCAAACACAGCCTCCATGTTAAGTTCACCATTTACAGAATGAGAACCTAGAGGAGCTCATGCTGTTTCACAGGCTTCTTCTTCATCACCTAATACGGAAGAATTTCACAAACAGTAATCATGTTTACCCTCTGTCGCTTACTGCATTTTCTCTACTGGCAACTAGCAAGTTAACAAACTAATTAGGCAAGAGGCAAAAAAAACTCATAGCGCACTTGAACCCAGCTCAAAATAAGAGAGAGAGAGAGAGAGAGATTAACTGAATTTTGTATGACTACTAAATAGAGAACAAAGGCCATAGGCATGGTCAGTTCTGTTGTTCACAATAAAGAAACCAACTGACATTATGACTAAGATCATAAATTTGACCTACAGTCAGCTGCAAAGGATCACACTATAAAACTTCAAGTGCAGAAGTTACATAAAAACGGGACAAATTGTCACAAAATTTCGAATTTTTTTCCACAAAAAATAAATAAAAAGAAAGAAACAGATCTCCAGTAGACTTCCACACTAGGGAGTTCCGAGTTTAGCGTGACCAGATGGTTTTCTTGGTCTTCCGTTGTTCATCTACCAACTTCCTGCAACATTAATGCTAGCGTAAGTTAGTATATCAAATTGCATAAATGCAGTTGGACACGAAATACTCAGCAAACAATAACACATAGGAATCAGCTCTCTATTTCATTCAATAGGAAAGGAATAACTGGATATGTAAGTTTACCGTTGACGCTCATGAAACTCTGTCGCAACATCACAGCCTCTATAAGATTCTAAAACCTTTCTTATATCTTGAGGTCTTCTGTAGGCAAGAACTACAATAAAACCCAAAACAATAAAAGAGCCTTTATTGTCCAAGGAAATTCAACTACTATGAGAGAAACTCATTCTATGGATTGTGAGAGAAGTACTTACATTCAAGAAACGGAACTAGATCCAGCAATGCTGTATCACCTTCTTCAAGCTTCCAAGGCTTAATTTCAAGACAATTGTCTGGCTGAAGGGCAGTTTCAAGTGCATGCCCGCTAACATAGATAACCTTTGCAGGATCCCTGTTCAGCTTTGACAAGTCCTGCAACCAGAAACATGCTTGCTCAAAGAAATATAATTTGTAGTAAAAACAAATCAAATATCATATGCCATCAGTGGATTAAGATAAATTCAGATTTTTTTTAAAAAAATTAATAGGTAATGATTACTGCATCATGCCATACATGATCTTGTTGTATCTCATGTCCTAAGTAAGATGGAGAGTTCTAATATCTAAAATAAAATTACTTTATCTAGGAGACAAGACTGTCATTGTAAAGGGAATAAAAGGAAACTAGGGTTCCTTTTTTGTCATGAGATAATAACAAATGAGCGACCGACCCTATGAGACAAGGCCAAAGAAAACACGAAGCTGAAAGTACATACATTGAGGAAGCTTTTAATTTTAGCCTTTTCGGTTTTAAGTTGAAATATGCAGCTCAACCAGAAAAGCTTACATATAGCGGGCAGCACATTTAACATTTTGAGCTATGGAGAGGAGGATGATTATTATTGTTCAGAGCCACTAGAACTGCATTAATGAAATTATTATTTCAACAATGAATGACAACCAATAGAGTACACGTCTTTTCAGAATGTTTGTTTAGTGAACTTTAATTAAAAAAAAATGAATATATCTTATGCCATCACAGAAACATATACTTCAGAAAGGAATATATAAAGATGATAGGGTAGGGCAATTCATTAATTTGTGTAAGTAAAATAGAAAGCCACTAACCTTGTAATGCTTTCCATTCTGATATTTTGTAGCAGTCCTTCCTAGCCTATAAGTAATAGTTCCCTTCTGATTTAGCCGCTCACAAATAGGATCAACAAACTACAAGCCACATAAACAAATGCTTAACAAACGTGACAAAATGTTAGCAAGAAGGGAGTCGAAAAAGAAACTACCATGCTTTCCTGCTGATCTGAAAAGACAACGATTTCATAAAACTGAGCAAGCCTTTCCAAGAAAGCATCGACTCCTGGTCTTTTGAAGGTTCGCCAGCCTCTTTCCCGCTGTCATAGCAACAAATTAAGGTATATCAGGTGACAAACAAATATCAAACAATTCCTCGCACAACACATACATATCTAGTATGCATGGAAGGGCAGTGTGGATCTCTCCATTGTCCATGCCATAAGTTAGGGTCAGTCGACCAAGGTTAGGAAAGTTTAACAGTCAATAAACCCACTATACCATGGGCCCAAACTCCCAATCAAGATAGAACAAGTCTGGTTAGGACCGTAAGCCTGTAATGAATTAAATGGGCTCTTTAAAGAGATTATCAAGCGAAAAATTGGTCCATCAAATAGCATCCTGAGTAAAGTGAGTCATGACAATAACAGCAACAAGAACAATAAAGCAAGATGAAGATACACTAACTGCAAAAGGTGCTTTTCTATTGTATTGTAGGCTATCACGAGAGAGAGAGCTTACTTTCCAATCAGAGTATATAAGAGTCTCATTCAGATCCACAACAAGTGTCATGACACCAAGACCCTTTAACTCGGGTGCCAAATCTGGAAGAAGCTTGTCAGAATATGGTTCTGTGTATTCCTACAGCAAAATGATAAATGAATGATAAAGGAGGTGAGGAACTGCATAACAATCTTTCTCAGCAAAACGTACAGTTGGAGAAGCAACACATACCCGAACTTTGTCCTCAATTGACCTTCTAAGTTCCAAATATATATCTATGCATTTAGAAGGCACTGGAAATCAGAGAGATAGAGTTACTGACGGTTGAAAGAAAACAATGAAACATGCAGAACACTTTCTGAAAGTAACAGGAAATTCATGAAGATGAAATGAACATTAGTTATATTATTTGTTTTAAATTAAGGGTTAACTAGTATTACCCCCCACCCAGTACACAAAAAAAAATTCAACTTGGGTTGACCATGTTTTTTTCGTGTGTATTTGGGGCTGGGGGAGACCCTAATTGGCTATCTAGTGGGGGGGAATCCTAATTGGCTCATCTGGGGGGCGTAACACTAACTAACCCTTAAATTAATCCTCTTAGGTGACTAAACCATGCAAAAGGATCAAAATGAGATATAAACATCAGAATGCAAGTTGGCACATTAGACAAGAAGAGGCAATATGAGCTTCGAGGTCATAAAAGTGTTCTGTTTCTACCAATGAAACAATAACCATCTCATGACCATTCAAGGTAAAAGACTGACCACTAACCAACTCTGTAATACACGGGAGTACCTCTACTAACATAAGAGTTCCAACCTTCCAGGATTAAAATCCTACTCATCATTATATCAAATTAATCGGCCCAACATTCTGTATTGCGCCACAACATTTAAAGCAGCCACCAAATTATATAATATATAATAGACAGGTTTCACAATTATTCGATTTAAAAATTGATCGACAAGACCAGGATTAGTCTTTTTATGAAAAGTCAGATCATCTGCACATCGCTAACAGAAGGTTAAACCTCTGCACAATTAGTGATGGTGCATTTTCCATACTGGTTGACGTTGCATGACAACCACAGTGGTATGTTCAAGCGAAAAGAGGTTTAACCTCCTCTACGAGGAGCAGATGATCTTATTTCTTCTGTGAATGCATCTAAGTCAAACACGTTCCACATTAACTACAATCAAAATGCACACAAAGGATGGAGGGGAAAGTCCTATTGAAGTACCAAGTTACTGAACCTCCTTACAGCCTGTTTGATACCCAGTATAGGGTAACCTGTGACAGTATAAGAGACCGATAGTGTTGTTTCTTGTTTGGTCCGATATGGTGAGGAGGATAACCGGGTGATATTAGAGAGGCTAACATATTCCCAAGGCAATAGTGTGGGGGATTTGGTTGGAACGCAATCAAAGAGTGTTTGAGAACAAGGAAAAGGATATGCACAAGATTTTGGTGGATATTAAGGAGCTATTGTATAATTGGCCAAGGAATGTGTCAATCTTTAGGGAGTTGAGGTTTCTTGATTTTATTTGTAATTGGGATACACTAGTGCTGTAATTTTGCTTTTGGGAGTCTTGTGGGGATGTAGTTAGCTACTCTTAATTTCTCACTAAGGGCTAGCCATCTTGTTTGTAACACTCTTATTATTATTGGAATGAAATTTAACTTTTATGGATCAAGAAAAAAAAATGGGTTTGCAGTATCTCTTTGGAGAGCAAGGATTCAGCTATTCACATTACAAAATAAATAGATATCGACAGAAAGCGAGAAACAAGAGCACACATAAGAAAATAAGAAACGGTCTATGGGCTTCTTCTTCTCCACCATCTCCATTCCCATCTGAACTGACTTCTTCTTTTTCACCGTCTCCATTCCGATCTCGGCTGACCATCACAAATATTTGCCACTTCCTCCATTCTAAGTTCTAACCCCCACCATCTTCTCTCTACACTTTTATGTATTTGGAAAAACAGAAAACCAAAGCATTATCCACAAGCAGAATTTAGGTATTCAAAGAAGAACCATCTTCACAATTTCCACCCTTTTATACTTTAAATCTTCTCTCTATCTTCACAATCTAGTGGAGTGATTTTGAATTATCAGTTTTTTTTGTTGGACGTCAAGTAATGGCTAGTGCTTTAATCCTTCCATCAGAATTCTGTTGAAATTATGTTGAATTGAAGTTTGGTAGTCATTTTGAAGTTACTGATTCATGTTTTCTTTCGGTTGATTTGTGGTTCTTTTTTGCTAGAAAATTTGATGTGATTTTTATCCCATTTTGGAGAATTGATAAAAAAGAAAAAAAAAATGGTGGACAGTACCAAACAAACCCTCTAAGGCTAAGTCCAATGGTGCGGCAAAACACTAAATATCATGTAAATTGTGATACAATGGTACGTGAAATCGCTAACCCGCTAACGCTATCGGTATAAGTTTCGCTATATATACAGTCAATTTTAACGATATAGCGTATGCTCTGCACGCCAAAACGAGTGGCGGCCAACAGAACAAAGAGCCACACGCCAGTGTGAATGGCGGTTACAAAAGTTTGTTTTTTCTCTCTCCAAGCCACACGCCATTGTGAATGGCGGTTAAAAAAAAAATCTCTCTCCAAGCCACACGCCATTGTGAATGGCGGTTACAAAAAAAAAAATCTCTCTCCAGAAAAAAAAATCTCTACACGCCAGTGTAAATGGCGGTTACAAAAATTGTTTTTTCTCTCTCCAAGCCACACGCCAGTGTGAACGGCGGTTACAATTTTTTTTTCCTCTCCAGCAGTTACAAAAAAAAAAAAAAAATCTCTCCTACACGCCAGTGTGAGTGGCGGCTACAAAAGAAAAACCATTGGGTGGAACAACGCTATCCCACTAACCGCAGATACTGTGCTATTGTGGTTTAGTGTTTTAGAGGTTCAAACCATTGGACTCAGCCTAATAAACTTGAGGGACCAAACAGCCTCTAGACTGATCACATTTGGGGTATGCACTACTAATTTTACATAGCCTAAACATGGTCAGGTACTACAGAGTTTCAGGAGGCCAAACAGAGCCTTTAAGTGTACTTGAAATCACAAATTGAAAGTAATTAACAAAATAAAAGTTAAGTTTCACCTGTCATAGCGGCCGAATAAAGCAATGCCTGAAATTTCTATTTAAGATAAGAACAACACAAATTACACTTTTGTTTAACAATATAGTGATAAAACATAATAATACTATAAAGGACTGCTATATTGTAATTAGAATTTTCAGAGACGAGTAAACTTTAATGTTTTCTTTAGTTATTAGAGAAGCCTCGCGGATATTGCTCAGCCATAACTATACTCTGATTCTAGGTTGCACAATCAACACGGTGAAAAAGCAATACATAAATCTTTCAGACGAGTTTTTTACGATAAAAGATTGTGCATGGTATATCAGCCATTCTAGATACGTGCAGATGATAAGAGATAAATTTAATCTACAACTAACATAAGCAAGGTAGCTAAGATACGGAACTAGGTAGGCATCCTTTAGCCCACTCATTCTTTATCATCCCACCTCTTGCTCTCTTACCAAGGTCTTGCTTTTGGTATTTGACCACAAACGGATGATTTTCTCCTTTTCTAGTGCAGAAAACAATTTGAAAAGGTCGATAGGACATCAGGTGGTTGAACAGATATATATTACATGTGAGAGGAGTGTAATCCTTATTCCTTACAACCCCAAACCTTAAGAGACTATCAAAACAAACCAATACCAAAGACCAAAAGTTAACTCTCAGGTCACAAATTTCAACCACGTGCATACAGACTAGTTACATAAGTTACAATTTCCTTCTTGATTCGGGGAGGAACGACAATACTTCTCCGTCTTGTCCACTCATTACCATCCTGTCCATCTTTAGGTGAACAACCACCCACCAGAAGCAACCAATACTTATCTACATCCTCATTTAGGCTCCATCTACTACACCATCCTTTTGGATTCCGCCTTTACCAGTTACCACCACCACCTCCTTGCGGTCAAGCTTTGATGCCTTTTACAGCTCCACCAGTGACCCTGATATCATAATTGTGATATGGTTAACACCATTAGACACAAACCACCATACGTCTTCCACGACAATATATGTTTTTGAGCGTCTTACTCTACAAAATCTTTCTTAAAAGATTTCTTGCAGTCCGAACGTTTTTAGACCAAATTCTTCGTTGTTTTATTTCCCTAATAGGTCCTCTCCCTTTTTCCTTTTAGGAAATAAATGGTATCATCTACTGATTTCAAGAGATCACTCAATTATCTTCTTTTTTCTTATTATTATTGATAAAACTAAATTTCCATTAATGAAGTGTAGAGTGACAGAGATAGTCACAGTACAATGCCCAGACCAAAATTACAAACACACAATCAAGAGAAACACAATACTGTCCCGTCTCACCATGAGATCGTAAACAACATAAGCCCCTTAAACTATTAACATGAGATACCCACACCCACATTAAAGCCTTCACATTACAAATTACACTTTCAACGGTAGACAGTCTTCAAAAATGTGCACACAAAGTAAAGATTACTCTCCCAATGAATTTTTTTTTTTTGCTAGACATTTACTACCCCCCTCTTCCATGATTTCATCACACTTTACGATATAAATCAAGGGGATAATACAAATCTCTAAGTACACAACCCAATTTTATTTTATTTTTTGTTCGACTCTTTCTATCCCTCTTCCATATGACTTGTCCCGAAGATCAATCATACCCAAAGAGTTTACGCTAAGGAAACAGAATCTGATTTCACCCAAAATAGAATTAAGTTGTCCACCCCTCCACCCGTGGGTCAGCACAGTCTTACAACCTAGATGAAGCAACTCAACCGAGCAGGAAGCTAATATTTCCATTCATGAGATTTCTCCCAAAGTTTGACTTCAGCATTTGGAAATCACTCCACTGAAGTTCATATTATGAAAGACTACACCAACCTTTCCTGAGTAAGCCAACAAACTCTACCAAGCATTGGTAGACAATGGCTCCTCCAATCTAAGTTTTCATTTAGACAAAAATACTTGGTAGATAATGCCAGAAACAGTCCCAACCAACTATAATTTCAAATATATCATCACATACTATTAAGATTTAACTAATTCAATGGTATGTTTGATACACGGAATACTACAACAAAATTTAGAGTTAATCTAAGAGGCAATGGGAGAAGAGGAGTCCAATCATAGAGAATCTCTCCCTATGGATCTGTCCAGATCAACCCCATCTTACAAATTGACCCAAGAAAGAAGAAAATCCGTCATAAAACTTCCACCAATTTTTTTTTTTTCCTGAAATTCTCCATTAAATTTGATTACTTTGAAGAGCAACCAAACACACACCTAAAGGAAAGTAAACAGCTTAAGAGACTTACCTCGAGAGAAGAAGCATCTTTGTTTTTCTTCTGCTTGACAGAATTACGAATATCCTTGGTGATTGAATCCACTTCATCCGCAGAGTAAGCTAAGAATGCAAACAATGTGATAAGTCAAAAAAAAAAAAAAAAAGAAGAAGAAGACAAATTTAAGTAGCCATATTCTAAGATGACGAAAATCATAGACCTAATAGTGAAGCCTCGGCCCTCAGTGGAACAATTGAGTAAAAATAACAACATAAGTTATTAATAAATAAACATGGAAACTACATTCGTATAAGTGAAAGTGAAGTCTTTTAAACCTTTTCTTAAAATTCCTGCTTGCCCTAGATGATGATGATGATAATAATAATAATATACCGTAGGTGTGGTAAGCGACGGTTCCAGAGAGTCCAGCAAGAGTAGCGTAAGCTCCGTATTTGAGATAATTCCAAGAATTCATTTTGGTAGTCCCATCTGAAGAAGGAGGAGGAGTGTTATCAGAAGGTGGTGGTTGTTGGTCTTTGGGAACACTCGTTGTAGTTGTTGTTGATTGAGTGTACAAGTATCGAGGGTTTGGATTATTATTATTATTTCTAATAATGACATTTGAAGAAGAAGAAAAGAAGGAGATGGGTTTTTTGTGTTTGCAGAGGTACAACACCAGACGACGAGACATTTTTGTTTCGAAATGGGAGAGAAGGGTTTTAACTTTTCAGGGTTTAAGCCCCTTCCTCTTTTCTCTTCTGTTTTATCTAAGGTCGGTCGATTCTTTATTTACACTAGTATACTGCTAAGCAGTGGGGGTGAGCGGAGTGGGAGAGGAAGATGGAGGAGTGGAGATGGAGAAGGAGAGAGAGAGGAAAAGGGAGAGTGAGAGAGACAAAAAGAGAAAAAACAGAAGGAAGAGATGAGGACAGACAGACAGAAACCAAGTTGGTTTTTGTCTGCATAACCCCCCCTTCTCCCAAAATGTTCGCTCCGCTCACGGATTATTCTATTCTTTTTTGTTTTCCAAGTTTGCTTTCTTTTGTCTCGACGCCTTGCAAAACTCTTTGTTTCCTTATTAACAGGGGTTTTTAGGTTTTGGTCCTCCTAATAATAGGGTAATTAGGCTTTGGTCCACCAATGATCGATTATTAGGTTTTGGTTCTCCTAACTGTGAGTTGACCGTGAGTTGACCAACAATGGACGTCCGCCCAACTCACATATTTTGCTATTACCTACAATACCCTTATGAGGTCAATGTTGACCATCTCCAATTTTGTAATTTGATGCCAATTCAACGGTATGTGATGAGACACGTGGTCACTTTTTAACGGGTAAGATCTTCTAGATCTTGGCCGTTGTTATCAAAACACGTGTTAACTATGGATCTCGATAAAATTGGCGGGAATAAACTTACTAACTCACGCCATTTCTCTTCCTTCCTTCACTCTCTCTCATTTTTGTTTCTCCCTTCTCATTTCTCTGTTCTGTCATTTTCCACACGTGTTAACAGTCTCTCATTGACGTAGTTTGGATCTTCGAAGGAAAATTGCAAACTTGGTTAGTTAGGAGTTGGAGTTTTATATATTAAAGAAAAAAACAAACTTGCAAACTTGGTTAGTTAAGAGTTGGAGTTGGAGTTTTATATATAAAAAAAAATAAGCAAACTTGGTTAGGTACGTTGTCAATGCTCCTTCTTTTGCATGTTTAATTTGCATGTCAATGATTATTTTGAATATTTAAACCCTAATGTTTAATTTGCATGTCAATGATTATTTTGAATATTTAAACCCTAATTAGGTCTGTAAATATTACGTATTTTGTTATTCCAATGGTTAGACCTTTTTTGTCTGTTGGTTATGTTATTTAATTTAAAATGCGAGATTCTCCATGTTGTTGTCATTAAATAATTACTTAAGAATAGTGGATTTGTATTTTAGTTTCCCCGTATTTTATTGATGTTTATGTCCATTCCTTAATTATTATATAAAATGTTGTGTTTTTGCTTTGGTTCAATCATGTGGTATGACAAAAGAAAATTTGTTATTCATTTGGGAGGTTCATGGAAAAATACTATGCCTGGTTTATTTGGTTTGGAGGAGTACTCTGGTGGATTAAGGATAGTATATTCAGTAGAAGAAGATGAGTTGAATTGGATGGAATTCATCTAGGAAATTAGGATGTTTGTTCCCAGGAAAAATGTGTCATCTGTTCAATGCATTTTAGCAGGGCATTTGTGTCCACTGAGTACTGACAAACAACTTATGGATATGTGGGAGAACATAATGGTTGAAAGTGACAATAAATTCCATCTGTTCGTGTCTTATGATTACCAGAATGTGCAAGGAATGACCCAAGATTGGGAGACAAACCCTAGGGTCATAGGTGTATGTCCTTCAATGCCCACACATGAACCTAATTCAATGCCCACACATGAGTCCACACTCAATTCAAGTCCACCAATTGATGAGTCTAGTTCAGTCCCTTCACATCATCCAAGCCCATCTCTCATCTTTGACTTGACCATGCCAAATGATGAGTCAAGTGAAAATGTCACTGTAGACTTAACCACTACACAGCCTATGCCAAATGATGAGTCAACTAGAAATGTCATTGTAGACTTAACCACTCCCTCAAAACAACCTATTCTGACCAAAAAACCAAAACCAAATGATGAGTCCACTTCACAACCTATTATGGCCAAAACCAAAAAACCAAATGCAAAACTTCCTAGAAGAGTAGTATTGCTGAAAGATGGGATTCCAAAGACTTTTTTACAAAACAAGTCTAATTTCTCAGATTTTGAAAGTCAGAGTGATGAAGATAATGTTGAACCAATTCTGGAAGCAAGTGATGAATCATTGGATGAAGGATTTAAGGATGATCAAGGGGGGGAGATTGGCTTTGAAAGTCAAAGTGAGGATGGAGATGGTGTGGAACCAACTGTTGTTGATCAACAAGTTGTTGGGAGTAGTCAGGCATGTGTGGAAGAAGTTCTTTCTAAATTCAATAATTTGTTTGAGAGTGGTGAGGCATTTGAGCATGATGTTGAACATGGAAACAATGATATATTCCTTGGTGATAGCTCAGATGATGAAAATGATAGACAGTTTAAGGTGGTTGCTAGATTTGGCCCTTGTAGTCAAGATACATTTAATTTGGGTGATCCTGAATCTGATAAAGAAGATGAGGATTAGGATCCTGTTGATGTCCATTCAAGTCAGAGTTCAGAAGGTTCACTAGTGTCAGATAATGAAGAAGAAGATACTAAGATGAACAATTTTGTGATATCAACAAGAAATTGCTATGTGGAAGAAGATGCTGAGAGGACTGATAACCCAGAAGCAACAGTCTCCAAAAAGAACTTGAAATTGAAAACAAATATGGAATGGAGACACATTGGAGAGTGTAGATAATTTATAAAAGATATGGTAGTCTCCCACATGTTTAGTTTCAAACAGAAGAAGAATGATAAAGAAAGGTATTTTGTGATTTGTAAATATAAAAACTGCAAGTGGTTTGTGAAATGTAGCAAGAAGATAAATGAGCTTACAGTGAAGCTCAGGAAGTATAATGACATCCATACTTGTGAAGCTGACGAGGAGAACAAAGTTATGCAAGCCAAAGCTCTTTGGGTTGCTAATGAATTGGAAGCATTTGCAAGGGCCCATCCAACCTTTGCTCCAGTTGACTTGTTTAATGAGATATATCGTGAGTATGGTGTACACATATTTTATTGGACTGCTTGGAGAGCAAGGATCATGTTGCTAGAGAAAATGCATGGTAATTATGAAGAGGGGTACATGGTGATTTCAGAAATGAAAAAACAAATTTTGGAAATGAATGAATGCATCATTGTAAAGTGGTACAAGGATTCTGTAGATGAGTTTGTGGGTTTATTTGTTGCATACAAGGCATCATTAGATGGGTTTGTGAATGGGTGTAGGCCAATCATTGGACTTGATGGTTGCTTTCTTAAGGGCAAGTATGGGGGATGTTGTCTTGGTGCCATAGGAATGGATGCAATGAATGACATTTTTCCACTTGCTATCTTTATATGTAGGGGTGAGAATAAGTTTACCTGGAACAAGATGCTGAGCTTACTTAAGCCCCACTTGAACAAGCATCCAAACAGACAACTCACTTTATATCCGACGGCAAAGAATGGGTCTCATTGATGATGTTGCAACTAACTTCCCATATGCATATCACAGGTATATTACATCATATATTTAAACTTGATTTTCTCATATTATAGTCTATATTCACACCATTAGGTCACCTCAATCACAGGTTCTGTTTTAGACATATGTACAAGAATTTTAAGACTATCTTTAAAGGTCATTATTTGGAGAGTTTATGTTGGGGAGCAGCTAAAGCATACATGATAACTACACATGAGGCATTTATGGATTCAATAGAGCAGGCAGACAAGGATCCAAAAAATGGTTGGAGAAGGAATCTAGGAAGACATGGGCTAGATCATATTTTGATCTAACACCAAAGACTGATGCTGTCACAAGTAACTGTTGTGAATCTTTTAATTCTTGGATCCTTAAGTTCAGAGACAAGCCACTAATGCAATTTATGGATAAGTATACATTGACAATTATGTCACTTATGTATGATAGAAGAGAGATAGGTGATGGACTAAGTGAGGGTGATTTGGTACCTGCTGTACAAGGTGTAATTTAAAAGTTGGAAGCCAAGTATCATAGGTATAAGATTTCAGGAGTTGCACCACATGAGTTTTTGGCCACCAATAACAAGACTGGGAAGACCTTCCTTGTGCACATTACTAATATGACATGTGAATGCATTGTGTGGCAAATGACAGGGATACCCTGTGTCCATGCAATAGCTGTGATAAGACCAAGAAGACCAAAGAAGGAGAGTTGGGCCAAGTAAGTTGTTATGTTATTGTAAATTGTTTTGTTTTATAGTATTTCATATTAGCTTCTTATATTGTTTTGTAAATTGTTTTGTTTTTAGGTGCTGCAGTCATTACTACACTGTGGAATCATTCAGAGCAACTTATGCAGGCTATATCTATCCAATTGCCAATAAAGAACACTGGGACAAGGTTGTTATTTGAATCTACATTGTTCTATTTATTTGTTATCTAAATGAATATGATTCTAATTTTTTTTTATAAACAGATTAAACCTAAGGATGTTGTACTACCTCCTCCAAATGAGAGAAGACCAGGGAGGCCAAAGGATAAGGGGAAATGATAAAGAAAAGGCTAGTGGCAAAATAAAATGTAGGAATTGTGGTGAAGTAGGACATAATGCAAGAACTTGCAAGAAGGCTGCAAAGGAGACAAGCTCATCACCAAGCAAAAGAGGTAACAAGCCCTAACATGTTTGTTTGTTTTCTATTGGGATTTCTATTGGTTAGTTAGGAGTTTTCTATTGGTTAGTTGGAGTTCTATTGGGATTTTGTCTGTTTTCTATTGGAGTTAGAGTTTTATATAAATAAAGTTGTCTGATTTTGTCTGTTTTCTATTGGGATTTTGTTTGCTTTCTGTTTTCAAATGAGACCAAAACCTACACACATATCCATGTCTTGTCTATTTTAAAACTTGTCTATTTTCCAAGACTAGACTAGACTAGACTAGACATATAAGCATGGTCTATTTTCAAAACTTGCCTATTTTCCAAGACTAGACTAGACTAGACTAGACATATAAGCATGGTCTGTTTTCAAAACTTGTTTGTTTTCCAAGACTAAACTTGACTTTGGGCTATAAAACCAACACATTACTTTCATACCTCTCACACATTTCTCACTTCTCTCGTTTCCACATCTCTCACACACATATCAATGGGAAAGGGAAAGCAGAAGGTAAAAGAAAAGGACATGACATTGTTGGACTGGACCCACCCCACTTAAAAGATCTCATCCTTCCTGGTGTTTACAACAATTTCTCTGCCAGACAAATTGAAATATGTAGACAATTCATAAACCTTAATCCAAAGTGTTCACACAAAATGGTGTTGGATCACATGGTTAAGCTGAACTGGGAGGAAAATCATGGATCTAAAAAGGAGGAAGGCCTTCATGGTGGTGAACACCATAACATACCAAAGAAAATTGTTGTGCAAGCCTTAAAGGCTAAGGGATTTGTGCTCCCAAAATTGAAGTAGTGTTTATGTTTGTGATCAACTATGTCTATGCTAAGTAAGGTCTATTAAGTTTATGTTTGAGTGAAAAATGTTTGAGTGATGAATGTTGTTGTAGGGGTCTATTATGTATAGGGTATGTTTTAATGTTATTATGTTATGTTTGTATGAAGAATGTTTGAAGGAATTGTCCTGTTAATTAGGACTGTGTTTCAATGAAATTATGTTTGACTTATTGTCATCCTGTTTTAAATTATGATTGCATCAATAAATGTTTCTTAAATCTTGATTAGTCAAACAAAAGGCTCAAAATGGAGGGCAAAAGAAGAGCATGATCAAGCCAACCAAGGCGAAAGCAAATAGCTAGAGCACCATGTTCATCGGCCAGCTGACAACAAGAGCACCAAGAGCATCGGGAGCATAATGCTAATCAACAAGATGTTAGGCGACAAGTGCCAAGAGCTAGGAGAGGGGGAGAGCACCTAGGGGAAGCAGACCGCCAAGGGGAAAAAGAGGATCAAGGGGGTTTCATTACTGGTTTGGTGGAGAGGATGATGATGGTGGTCATGTTCAGACACCAAGCACACCAGGGAATACATCTGCTCCTTGCCTCTATGAGCCTTTAAGTCAAACCTAGTAAGATCACTCACATCACAAGATGTTGGAGTGTTATTTTGTTTGTTTTATTTTATTTTTGTTTTCAAGAATCTTATCACAATGCTCTGTTGGAGTGCTATGGTTTTTGTGTTTTTTGTTTGAAAAATCTTATATAGTACAATGCTATGTTTTTATATGTAAAAGCAGACAACTTTATTTATAAGGTATGAATAGAGTACTTGATAACACTACATCCACACAGATTACACCCACAGTAGAACATACTATATTTAGTACAACTTACACATAGCACTCTTCCTCATAACTCTCACACACTCTTGACACAAGTATTAGGAAGATGACAACTAGTGCACAACGCACACTCTTCACAAACTCCAACTTATTCCTTGCAGAGGTTACAAACTTGGTGGTATACCTCTTTGTCGAAGTATATCCATTTCACAAACTTACAACTAGGACGAGAACACTTAAGATACTTGAATTGCCTAGTACCTTGATTTGTATGACCTAACACAACTCTCATAAAGCCACAACAAGGTGCATAATCACACTGAATGCCAAAGTATGAACATATTGAAGCATAATGGCCCTCTTCATAGCACAATTGACAAACCTGCAAAACAGTAAAATAAATTAGCTTTTGGTCCTTCTATTAATATCATCGTTTAGGTTTTAGCCCTTCTAAACTAACCTAACTTTACCTTAGGAGCAGCAACAACTGCAACAACCTCACTTCCACCCATCTTCTCTCCTCTCTTCTATTTCCCCTTTAGGATTGAATGGACAACCTTACTTATAGGATTGAATTCCAACGGCTAGTTCAGAAATTAGAAAATTGGTGTAATTGAATTCCAACGGCTACTTGTCCAGATTTTGACATGTGTCTTATATTTTTTATTCAAAAACCAATAAGTCACGTGTAAGGCACGTCAAGGGTATTGTAGGTAATAGCAAAATATGTGAGTTAGGTGGACGTCCATCGTTAGTCAACGTGGTCAACTCACGGTCAGGAGGACCAAAACCTAATAATCAATCATTGGTGGACCAAAGCCTAATTACCCTATTATTAGGAGGACCAAAACCTAAAAACCCCTTATTAATATCCTTTTTTCTTGGCAAGTTCAAATCGGAATAAAAAAAAACTACTCGCCAGCAAGCAAAACCATGTCTCTAATATACCCCAAAAAACGGGAAAAAGAAAAGAAAGGGAACAAAAGCTATGCACATTCTTCAATTGTATGTCTCTCGTTCAGAAGGACACCGTGATTGCAAATGCATTTGAGTTACAATATATATTGGGACAAATCTTCATGACCAACTTTTAAAAAAGTTAAAAACAAACCAACTATAATTCCACTTCTGCTATCACGGTTCTGTTTTTAGGGTCTCCCGAAGAAGCTTTTCCTGCAACAATTAACAACTTGGCTTAAGTAGAATATATGAAATGGCATCAATGCAGAGTTTAACTACTGCACAGAGTATGCACAAAGAAGATATATAAAATAAGAATCTACTCTGTTTCATTTAATAAGTACAGCATTCATTGATATCCATGGCAATGCCAATCCATTCCAATCTAATTCAATCCCAACCGCACAATGGAGGCCCATTTTCTCAAAGAGCAAAATAAAATTATGGCAATCTAATGATCCTGACTATCATCAAGGCTGGTTAAAACCAAATTACACAGCAAAGCATGGGAGAAATCAAATTGGTTTCAGATAGTAAAACTGTTGTTTAATGACTCATTATTCAATAATTATAATTGCATGAATGCAGTTGTGGACATCAACTTATATACCTACCAGTATGTTTCCACTCTCATCATGAGTAGTAGAACTTTCTCATATCACTTATAATTATAAATATGCCAAGAGATAGATGAACCCAAGTATGATTATCCACTTTCTTCATTTTTAACTTCACATTAATCAATCAATAGATATACAATATACAACATAACTGCATAAGAACAAGAAAAGAATCTCTTAACATGCAAATTTACCTTTTACTCTGATGCTTGTTGAACTCAGATGCAATATCGAAGCCTTTGTAAGATGCCAGGATTGCTCTTGTATCTTCTTGCCTTCGGAGACCAACAACTGTTTTTGAACCAAAGATATAAATGAATTCTTACATAGCGAGTAACTCAAAGCCACGCATTATGCTCAGAGAGAAACTCATTCCAAAAACTAGGAGGCAAGTACTTACATTCAAGAAAAGGTAGAAGATCCACAAGTTCTGTATCACCTTCTTCAAGCTTCCAAGGCTTGATTTGAACACAATTTTCTGGCTGAAGGGCAGACTCAAGTGCATGACCACTAACATAGAGAATCCTTGAAGGATCTCTGTTTAGCTTCGACAAGTCCTGCCACAAATTATATTATGCTTGTATGCAATAGCATGCAACAACTACCTCTGGAAGTAGTATACATGTATCCAGAATGCTCCTTTATTATAATTAAATTATGCTACATGAAGAAAGACAGGCCAAATATCTTATGCTGACACAGAAAAAAAATATAAATAACAGAGTTCAAAATATTTTGAAAATATATAACCCCATAAACACCACTATCATGCCATGTCCTGGAAATGTATTAGCAGTGTACAGTTAAAGGAGAATGATATCACTCACTCTGTAATGCTTTCCATCTTGATATCTCGTAGCAGACCTTCCAAGCTTATACAATATACATCCCTTCCGATCCAGCCTTTCAGTAACAGGATTAACATACTACAACCCACAAACATGCAATGCTAAATACACATGATAAGTCACATAGAATGTTTTTGCTAAAAGACAGAAGTGAATAGAATTACCGGTTCCAGCTGGTCTGAGTAGACAACAATTTCATAATACATCGCAAGCTTTTCCAAGAAGGCATCAACTCCTGGTCTTTTAAAGGTTCTCCAGCCTCTTTCACTCTATTATAGCAATAAAACACTAGCATTCATTTTGAAAATATGAAAGTTACAAAATATGAGAATATAATTCTTAAAGAGAAAACCATTGTTTTATCCTACGTTACACGGACACGCCATATTTTGAAATAATCCGTGACGGATACATGGACATGTATCTGTTTCGGACACATATTTATGCAATATACCTCATTTTTTTATATTTTGCCATGTCAGACACACTCACACACTTCTCTGTGTCAATGTAACTTAGGTATAAGTGGCACAATTAACGAAGCAATGAGTAATCAAGCAACACTTCAGGCTTAACGTCCACAAGAGAAACTCTGCTCCAGAGAACTTACATTATAATCAGAGTATACCAGTGTCTCATCCAGATCCAGAACAAGTGTAAAGACACCCTGTGCCTTCATTGTAGGATGCAAATCTGGAAGATACTTGTTTGTAGAAGAATAATAGTATTCCTACAGAAAAATGAATGAAATAGGAGGTAAGGAACTATATAACAACCTAATTGAATGCAGAAGACAGCTACAGCAGCAATACACACCCGGTAGCGAGCTTCAATTGACTTTCTAAGTTCCAAGTATGTCTCAAGGCATTTAGCGGACACTGGAAATCAGAGAAATAAGTTAATGGGAAACGAGTGGAAAATTATTTTTAAGTAATGGGAAACAAGTATTGATGAAATGACCATCAACAGGACTAAACCTCGCTAATGATCAAACTAAGCTATAGACATCAGTAAGCAAGTTAACAAACTAGCCAGGATGAATTGAAATGTTCTCTCTCTAGCTATTGCAACGATAACCACCTTCTGACCATACAAGGAAACAGGAAGAAAACAAACTAGGCCTTTAACATGGACTGCTCAATTACATTTTCTACTTGGTAAAACACAATTTCATTATGTAAAGAACACTATGACCACCCTTAGCAAGCCACCAAGGGAAGTCCAGAGCCCAAATACAATGATGAGACGTTACTATGACAAGATTACATTCTCCCACTCGAAAATGTGGACCTGATATCTAAAGGCCTCTCACACTTACATCTCTAGAAGCCCAATCCCAAATGGACAGTTTACATTGCCAATGCCTTGCTCAAGAGATGGAAAGCGTCTTCAAAAATTCTGTGATTCCTCTCCTTCTAAATGTTCCAACAATCAGCGATAAATACATTACATGTTAAGTGCCATGCTTATCTGCTCCCAATTCAGTGAGCGTCTCATGCGCACTCAAATTCCCTAATGACACTCATATCTTAATTAAGTAGAGCTGGCATTCCTCGAGTGGGTGAGGGCAGAAACGTTCTCAAACCAATCGACCGTCCCGCAAGACAATTTGTTTTGAGAAGTTCATCGGTCACGACCTACACCCATTTCCTGATTTTCATTTCTTAGAAAGAAAGATCAAAAGGTGAAAGTCACTAACATATTCCATATTGAGCCTTCCGATAGGTGATAGATTATGACATCAGTAGAAATCTTTAATATATTGATAATAGGAAAAGTTAATTATTACATGAGGACTCACTCTCCTTAAATAAGGAGAGAACACACATTCTAACTCTTATTCATTCAATGTGGGACTAAACCACATACTAGAACCTACGGATACTCCTGAAATGCCATTGCACCCGTATCGGTCGGGTACGATATCAATACGGGTACTAGATACTTTAGGATACTTCTAGGGTAGACCTGATCCATTGAAATGTAAATTGTTCTCGAGGCTTCAAGCTGCATTGACTTTAACATGTCTTATAATAGTTTTTCACATGCTCCTGACTAACTTTACTCAAAGAACTACTAACATAATTTTCAGAATACATATATTTTAAAATATTCATATTAATTAGCCGTACCCATAGGCCGTACCCGTATCCAAATATTTCAAAAAATCCGTATCGTATCCCGTACCGGTGTCGCCATATCGGTATCCGTACCCGTATCTGTGCATCATAGACTAGAACTTAAATATATGTCAAGTTGTCAACACTCCCCCTCAAGCCGAAATATACAAATTACGTATATTTCAGGCTTGCAAGTCCAATAAGCAACCAGCAGATAACACTCCCCCTTGAGCTCATTGATCCTATACGTCAAGCTTTTCTGAAAATTCATCCATTAAGGGTTACCAATCACCATTATGTTGAAACTTAAAACACATTATCTAAATATAATTCATAAACAACCTACTTCAACCCAACTCCGAAACCTACCCTTTTGCACCACAACAATACAGGTTGGGCGAATTTATCCAGTCCAATGCTTTTCCAAAATCCATTTTGTGTATCCATTATTATTATAAATATTAGAGTTATTAATAATAATATAACAAGAAAAAGAAAAAGAAACATAGATGGAGTATCTCTACCAACATGAACGTTTTTGGTTAACATGCACGCAACTTACAAAAGCATTTAAATTAACCATTTACTGTTCCAGACCATTATATCTCAAAGATAACTATTAAGTAGATAAGAGAAGTTCGGAAAATAGTATTTGACAAGATCATCTCTCCTTGAACGAGGTAAGACATTAAAATGGGAAGGACCCCCCTCATCAGTACATAAATCAAAGACTTGCTGCATTGCAAAACAACAGTTAAAACACCCACACAAATGACAATGTAAACTATAACAAAAGGAGTTTCAAAAAATATTAGTGTTTAGTCTGCGCTCTGTTTCTCTCCACCACAAAAAGAAACACTTTCTGACATCATGCATACAGTCAACATGCATTTTCGAAAGTGGTAACTCGGCATTCGAGGTATTTTGTGGTCGAAAAGAAATGAGCTGAGGTTGAACCTCCATTCCCACCGGCAGATGATATGGTCTCTTTGTCTAATACATCTTATCTAAAACACATTTCTCATTACGTACGACTAAACTACATGCCAAAGACAGGTGTGAGAAGATTTCTAACTTGCAGAGTTCTAGAATACTGAACCTTAGTAAATTAGCACCTTCACATATTTAGCAGAGGAATTACTTGAAAATAAATAATTAAAAGGAGCTATGGATGTAAGAACAAGATTGCAATCAAGTTTTTACCTGTCATACTGGTTGAGTAAAGCAACGCCTTAAGTTCCTGTTTAAGATATGAATGACAGGTGTTAAAGTTTTAGATAACAATTTAACAATAAAAAATAATGTAAAGCCCCATAAAACAACTTTGTCAGAGACGAGTGTAATTAGCTATAAAAGAAGTCCTCCACACTTGGCAGTATAAAAAAATTCAGCCATAACTCAACTTTGCTTCTAAGTACCAAATCAAAGCTGCCAAAGAACAGCACGCATTTCACTCTGATAAGTTTCTTAAAATGAATCTGATCATGTATGGCCGAATATATTTTGCCAATTTCAATTTTCCTTTTCGTTTGTACTTTGTAGAGACTCGATATTTTTCACAAAATAAAAAGTGAGTAGATTTGATTTCGCCTCATGTATTTACTAAAAGTGTTAGTGGAATTCCAAGATTATTCTACCCACCTTGCTTTATGTAGAAACGCTACTTTTGTAAGGGCCTCTCTTTTACAACTTTAGCCATACTCAGATCTTCTTCTTGTTTTTTTCCAACAGTGTGCCACTCCATAATTTTATCTCAAGTGCCATAACTTATTTGACAAAACCATCCTTTTTGGGCTTGATGGGGATTGTAACCTTCTCCCATTTCTTTTTGAGTCCAAGCCAACATTTAAGTTGAAAAGGAAAAGAATTTTAACCTGTTCCTAATCTTTTTTTTTCTAAGATGACCTTTCGTCTCTTCCACATGACTTGCCACATACATCAATGGTACTGAATAAAATTCCCCCAACATAATCTGGAAATCACCTGGACTGATATTTACTATACATACTGTAGTTCCATCATGCCTAGTTATCTATGGCCGTTTCAAAGGCTCACGATAATCAATTATTGGTCTTTCTAACTCTCAACATGCAGAAAATTCTCACAACCTAAATTGATGGTTCACTCAGTTTGTGGAAAAGTTTCAAGGGTCACCAACCCGCACCCTCAGAAAACCTCAATGAAGCTACTCAACCAAGATACAATCAAATACTTTCACTCCTATTCTTCTGAAGAGATCCACTCAGTAAGGCCACTAATTCCATCGTCAAATCAGTGGAGTGAAAAGAGTAAGCCAACATTCTCTACCGACCATAGAATCACCCTTATGCCCATGCTGTGACAAAATTAGCACCTTCTCAATCTGACTCTTCAATCCAATCACAGTTGCAACCCTCTTACCTTCAGTATCATGGAACCAGTTAACCGCATTGGACAGAACCTAACACCTTGGAAATTACTTAAACGCATATATATAGACATACCACTTTATCATGGAAGTCATCAATTTCAGCAAGGCGAACAGAACTATTATCTGCTTCCTGGCTCATGAAAAGCTTATATTACTAATAATCAACTACAAACACTTCTTACAGATGACAACCTTGTTTTCTTTATTTGTAATTTCTCAATCTCTGTCTTCTTAATTACTATACATGTCAAAATAAACAATGTTGGTAATTCTCGACGCTTGTACTAATTCAAGACTTAAACATAAACAAAGTAAAATTAAACCACATTCTTGATCCTAAGATGAAAGAAGAACTCACTTCAGTAATAGATGCATCATCTCCTAAATCCACAATCTGATTTGCTGAGTTACGAAAGGCCATTGTCCTTTCATCTACTTCATAAACAGTATATCCTACAAAAAAACACAAACACCATCAAATAAATTCCCACAAAAAAAAAAAAAAACATATTCATTATTTAAGTCTCAAGTCTTACTGATGCCTGCGTAACCAGCAGCTCCAACCGTGCCAAGAAAAGCAGCAAATAAACCATAACCAAGAATGCTCCGTAAAACTCCCTTATTCGCCTTGAAGGCACCGGGTGGTTGAAAAGGAGCAGAAGAAGAAGAGGTTCGAGGATGATCTTGAAACCTATTATAGTCTTGTTGGAGTTGTTGATCTTTGATATGAGGATTATCATTTCTGAAATGAGATTCGGTGACTCTAAAATTCTCATGATAAGAAGATGATGAAAACTTTCTGGGTCTTTTGTTCTTCATTAGATTCATTAACAAACGAGATCGCACCATTATTCCAGACATTGTCTTGTTTTTGTCAAAAAGACTTTGAGAGTTTTGAGACAGAAGAAAAAAATGAACGAGGGCTTATGACAGGTTTTGAGGGTTTAAGAGTTAAAGACCCAAAAGTCCCTATAGGTCGTTGAAATATTTCGAGAACCTGGTTGTAAATTTTCGGTATTTCGAGAACTTGATTTTTTAGTTTTGAATTTGTTACCATGCCGAGCACTACGGGTGTGTAGGTCAATTCGGATGTGGCGTTTGGTACTGGCTAGCAAGGCCCAAAATATCGATATGGATAAATATATCGGTGTACCCAAAAACCGATATATATTGGATGTATCGGATATATCCATTTTTTTGGTGACTAGTTCAAACTATTTAAAATATCGGATATATCATATATATCGGAAATATCATAAATATATCGGGAATATATTGGAAATATCGGATTTATATTAAAAAATAGTCAAAAAGTCAACTGATATATATCGTAAATGTCGGATATATCGATTATATCGGCGATATAAAGTTTTATATCGGAAATTCCGATATATATCGGGGAAAAAAAGAGTTCTATATTCGGTGGATATATGTCGGAAATATTGATATCGGTGTACCAAAATACCGATATATATCGGCGATATATCGGATATATCGGTGATATTTTGGTCCATGCTGGCGAGAAAGTGGTCCAAGAAAAGTGTCAAAAGAGGAAATGCAAAATCTAGGGTACGCCCAGGGGCAAGGGGGCTGTTACAACTAACATGCACTACAAATATCCAGGATTGCCACTCAGGAAGCTGCTACAACTAACATACACTACAAATATGTTTTTGGGATAATGCTGCACCCCTTGATCTGCCCCTGGGTACGTGGTGCGCAGCCTTCTGAGCCACATGTAGTGCGAGGGTAAAACCGAAACAATTAGTAAACAAGTTAAGCCTACGAACTAAAAAAACAATTCAAATAACAACCAAAATCTAGGGTACGCCTGCAGCACCATAGCTGTGGTGTGCAACCTTCTGAGCCATATGTACCATAAACATTCAAAGAGAAATGAGGGATGCTACATTTTATATAACCTCCTTGTGACCGGATGCTATATAATATATAGCATCTCAATAAACAGTCCAGGAACATTCTCTGATAAAAATGGATATTATATACGATATAACCTCATATCAGAACAATGATATGTAATATGTATCATCCGTCTGACATTAGGCTACATAACATACAAAATTTTGCAAAATGAGCCACACAATAATTAGTTTGGCATTAGCAATAATCTAACCAGTTTGGTGATAAACTCAAAACCACCAGAGATATTATTAGCCGACATTGACAGAGAATCCATCACAAGTACAGTGCAATTCTTCGGGTCAATAACATATAACCACTAATGATGATCTTTCAATATCGGTATGTACCACCGCACAATAACAATCGAATTAGTTCTCATGGTTCAAACCCAACGAACGTATGATTCATGACAAAATCATCTTACTCTCTGATATTGTCCTATGTCTGAATCTAATTTCATTATTTTTGTGGCAACAACAAGCTTCAATGGCTCAGTGCTCCATTCCTACAAAACATAATTGAAACTCCTAAACAATGATGGATGTATAGAATGTATTTTGTTTGAAATCATCCTAATTATTGATTCACAGTCTTGTAATTTAACTTATGGTTTGGAACATAAAAGATTCAGCTTAATACCTTAATCTTTGTGTTCATGAGCACCGAATAATAGTAGTCCTTATTCATAAACCTATATTTTTGTCGTGCATTCAGATAGGCACACCAAATAAACCCGAGCTACAACAAATAACATATTAGTACGTAACATCTTATATTTGATAAACAGTAGTAAATTTATGAAGTCAAACACATCGATGATAGTAACATATGTGCAGCAATAGTTCCTTAGTTCCTAACAAGCATTTAAAGGTAGATCGGGACTAGTGCCACGTAGGGAAGTATGCAATGAAATGCCTGTGACAAGAAAAAATAACATTAATTTGTGGATGAGGTAACTAAATAACATGTAGGCAATTCAATGAGACCGTTTACCCAGGTTTGGCGGTAGCTGAAAATATCAAGCGGAAGACTTTTTCTTCGTTAGTTGTTAGCAGCCAGTGAGATTCTAGCCACTCTGGATCTATATCCATATATGGCATGTCTTCAGTGTCACGGCTAACTACCAACTACGATGCAACCAAAAGTATACACTAATTGCAGCGTATACGCTAATTGAAGGGTATGATTTTATATTCTAGTTGAAGTTACATTTTTCTCTTTGGGGGTGACTGGAGAAGATAATAAAACACTGCCTTTCTTTAAAGGTGGTGTATGAAAATCTTCTTCATTGTAGGAAGACATATCGGCTATATCTATTGGATCCTCCACAACGTTTCCCCTTCATCGGGTTTTGTTCATTTCAGCTAACATCTTGTTCAATCTATTAAGACTAATAGAAAGCGCATCAACATCTTCCACTACTTCACATATAGCTGGTGCGTGTGTACTCTTAATATCCCTTGCCTCAGCCCGTATAATGCGTAACTCCTTTTTCAGAGAGTTAATAACTTCATATATATTGTAGGACTCATTTGGTGGCACTTTGCATTTTTCTGAATCTGAGATTTTCATATATAAAACAACAGAGAACACAAGGCCATTGTTTATAAGACATGAAAAATAAAGAACTAGTAAAGAAACAGCTTTATGAAAAACAAAGACAATACTACCACTTAAGCCTATGAACTTGCTAGAATATTCCACTTTACCCCATATGCTTTTTTTAGAGCGCAAACCACCTTAAACTTGTAATGAAATTCCATTTTACCTATCCGGCTCATTCCCTTTATTCAACACAGTGATGTCGCAGATGATACATCTCATGTATCATCGTGATACATGTCATGTATCATCGTGATAAATAATATGTATCATCCGTCACATCACTGTGTCGGATGAAGACAAAAAACATGTAGGCGTAAAATAAGACACATCAGCAATCCGGTGCCTAAAATGAGCCGGATAGGTAAAATGAAATTTTATTACAAGTTTAAGGTGGTTTGTGCTTTAAAAAAAGTATATGGGGTAACGTGGAATATTTTAACAAGTTCATAGGCTTAAGTGGTAGTATTGTCAAAAACAAAAAACAACAAACGACCTCTATCACGATACATACAAATAAAGATGCAAGCTACATTGTTTTTTTATTTTCAGGAGTGAATATCGAAATAAATTGGTTAATCTCAAAAAATTAAGATTTTTCCCTGCTTGCCTTTTTTTTTTAGAAAAATCAAGATTTACCATCACTCAATTCCTCTACTGCTCTAATTTCCTCAAAACTAATAACCACCTGAAAATCTACTAAAAACTACTTTCTTCTTCTTCTCAAATCAAACCAAATAGAACATATCATCCGATTAGTACCTCTTCTACTTAAAGCCGCCAATACCAACGATAGTCTGTCAACACCTTTAGAAGTAGTTAAAAACCAAAAATATATATTTACAGTTTCCTACATATTATGTATTATGCAAAACACTAATAGAGGAAACATCTCAAACATTATAGAAGAAGAGACTGCTCTACAACAATTGACAACTCAGCAGAGTTAGTTGTAACAATATAACGGAATCCTATAACAACCTAACCGTTTGTAATAGAAGTTAGTTAGTGTAACTAACTCGCCTAACCTCATGTATAAATACTACACTATTTCTCTGTGTTTGTTAGTGAATAAAATTATATTTTTCACTTTTATAGTTTTTAGTTCAATCCTCTTTAAACACTCCAACACCAAAGTAGACTAGACGACCTCTATCATGATAAATAAAAACACAAACTTTATGCAATAACCTTAACTACTGTCACTAAAACAAATATGACATTTCTATGCTTGGGCGAATGATATATGCTTGTTACTACTACTTAGAGTTTTGAACTCTCTAAATTGATGCAAAAGCACTCAAGGTTCCTTACTCACGATCTTCGTTTTATAGAGTTTGAATAAGGATTCGAACTAACCTAAAGTTTAGAACAACTACAAATTGGATGTTACAATTAAGGGAACTAAGGAGTAAGGTTATAATATTTAAGCTAGGATTTCCTTCCTACACAGACATTAAGAAAGACATTAAAGTTGAAAACATGCACTTAATACCAAAATAGAGATTTGAAAGAAAATGTGGAGAGTTAATCCTCCTCATGTGAACTATCATTAGTTGTTGATTTGAAAAATGTTATTTGATCCTTCCTAGACTCATAGACAAGCCCTTAATGGAAGAAAAGATTTGATCCCTAGCATGTATGGCTCACTTAAGAGCTCACACATGCTAGCAAGTGGAACTAAACAATGACTTATCTCTAAGCTCATTGTTTTGATTCCTAACTAGACACTACACCAACTATCATTTTGGGATAAGGTGTAGAGCTAGTTGTTCTTCCTAACAACCTATCAAACCAACAAAAATTGATTTACCCTCACATGAGTTAGATTAACTCCCCAAAGGGGAAGTTAGCTCATGATCCTTGGGACAAGGATTTATAAACAAAAAAAAACACAAAAGAAAGAGAGAGAGAGAGAGAGAAGAAGAAGAAGCTAAACAATCAAACTCACTTCTATTTAATTTTCTAGAAGAAACAAGTGTTCCTCCATTAAAACTATTATAAGCTTTCTAATAAAAACTAAAAACTAACTTAACATTTCTTTCACTAAGGAACTAAAATAATGTCATGTGAGGAAAATAAGTCAAGGGAGTAAATGGAGTGTCCCCCACCCTTGTCTAATTTCTTCTCCATTTGAGAGAAATCTCATTTCCTCCCACGTGAATTATCAAACCACATTAATGAATTTTTATCCACCACATTAAAACAAAGTGACACCTTGCCTTTTTTTTCACTATTAACACCTAATCTAATTTATTACATGTAAGGTGTCAACTTTGCACCAATAATTTGTTATCTTTGTCTTGACATGCTCCATGATTGATGACTCATCCAATCTTGTGGCCCCGCATAGTGGGTCCATGTGCAGTCCAGTGGCGGTCCGGTATTTTGGGCAGTGTTACAATTTCCCGCCTATGCGTAGAGTTCATCGCCCTGATTGTCTGAGCATCTCTCGTGTCGCATTCGGAGTCCTGGTTCGAGAGGTAGGAGCTTTGGAAGTTTGATGCTTCTGTGTGGATTTGGGAGAATTCAGATATATCTGCTTCTTCGTGCTTTATTTCAGGTTTAACCAATATTTCCATGTTTACTGCAAATACCTGCAAAAGTATGAAAACATATTTATTTCATGATTATTAAACACATAATTAACCAAATTTATATGTCTCAATGGGGTTTCATAATACACTTTTGGGTGCTTATCAGCGAATATGAACAAAGCCATACCAGTGTGCACCATATATTAATCTGCTACAGACCAAAACACATTTATCCTTATACAAAACACTCCTAAGCCCAAATTATACAATTTTCAACTATATTGAGACTGAAAAATACAAACTTTATAAAAAGTAGCACCTTTGAAGATATGCTTATGTTTTGTAAATTAGCTAACATCAAACTTAACTATATGAGTTACCAAAAAAAAACTATATGAACAAGAACAGAGTTAAAGAACCTACTCATCCTCTTCACCATTGCCAACTTATTTTCCGAAATGAAATGCAAAACCTCACAATATGGATTTGTCAGAGACTAAAAGTTGTTACTTTGTGCAAATTTCGAGATGGGTTGCAATCCATGCTTTGTACGAACGATTACACTTGCATATAAACGCGCGAAGAGATATTTGTGGTTTTTTTAAGAGTCGGGATCCCCTAAAACCGGCCACTTTGATAACTGTTTTAACTCCCCACCTATCCACTTTCACAGCCGTGCCTTTGCATTTGATTTCTCACCTGTCCCCTAATAGTAGATTTTCGACGCCCATGGTAGATTTAGCATTTTAGATAATGTTTATAGATTTTGGAATGTTTAATTTCTATTTGATTCCTTTTATTAATTTCAATTTGTACTCTTTGAGAAAATGATTTTACATAAATAAATACATACTTTATTCTTTAAAAAAAAATGATTCTTTAAACTAGAAAGTAGACCCGTGCATACGCACCGGCTCTTTTAAAAACTTGTCCAACAATTATAACTATACATATAGAAATTTTTTAACAAATCATGATTCATGTGTTTTAACAACACTTTTTTAACATCACTTCTTGAAGAATGATGTTATATTGAAAATATGACATGATGAACAAGCCCAGATGAGAAGATAGCAACTGGTTCATTTTTTAGTGGTCTCCGCATACAATATTTCTTTATCTTAAAACTCTACTGCAAGCAATTTTAACTATCATTGACTTTTCTTTGATTGTACGAATTTGTAGTCAAGTAAACAATGTGTGTCTTATTTCAGGGAGAAATATATTGTTAGTTATCGGTTTTAGTACGCGATTTTGCGGAATTTGTGGAGAGAATTTCTGAGAAAGGATAAGCTTAAGTGGTTGATGTCTCTACAGAATTTGGCATTGATGATCCTCAAGGACTTAGGTATACACAGTTTTTATATCTTGTTGACCTCAACTTATTAATACGTTTGAAAGTGATTGGGGTTAGTAATTAAACATTGTCATGATTATAGGGTTCAATAGCGTCGTTGGTACTTTAGTAGTTAGTAACTTATAATTTTTAAGTTGTAAAAAAAACATGTTCTACTTATTTGTATATAGTTGCTTAGGCTACTCTTGAGTTTTCTAGTAGCTAGTCAATGTTCGTTTATGATAGTAGCTAGTCAATGTGTCAATGTTCGTTTGTGATAGTAGCTAGTCAATGTTCGTTTGTGATAAAATGGATGATCTATAAGCTCAAAATGGTAATAGCACTTAAATATTTGAGAGGTTGATGGTTCGAATCCATCTGGATCCAATTATATTTTTGTTTTTCAATTTAAATTTGTGTTTTTTTTAATCAATCACCCATTTTTAAGTGATGTAAATTGGCTTTTCTAACGTCACTTTTCAAAAGTGTTGTCAAACTACTAAATATTACATTAGCTAAAAAGTGATTTCTATTCTTATAACATTATTTTAGTGCATCACTTTGAGAAGTGGTGTTGTATCTTTACCCTTATGACATCTTTTAAAAAGTGATTTAAAATGTTACGGCATTACTTCCAGACATCAATTTAAAAGTGGTGTTAAAAACACCAACTTTTAACGTCACCACTACTAACATCACTTTTGAAAGTGATGTGATATAGTTTTAACATCACTTTTTAAGTGTTGTCATATCATTAAATTGTTGTAGTGGACCTTTCTATGCTTGGGCGAATTTGAACAAAGCTATACCAGTGTGCACCATATATTAATCTGCTGCAGACCAAAACACATTCATCCTTATACAAAACACTTCTAAACCCAAACTATACAATTTTCAACTATATTGAGACTGGAAAATACAAACTTTATAAAAAGTAGCACCTTTGAAGATATGCTTATATATGTTTTGTAAAATGAGCTAACATCAAACTTAACTATATGAATTACCATAAAAAAAAAAAAAAAAACAAGAACAAAGTTAAAGAACCTACTCATCCTCTTCACCATATTTGCCAACTTATTTTCTGAAATGAAATGCAAAACCTCATAATATGGATTTGTCAGAGACTAACAGTTGTTACTTTGCACAAATTTCGAGATGGTTTGCAGTCCATGCTTTGTACGAACGATTACACTTGCATATAAACGCGCAAAGAAATATTTGTGGTTTTTTTAAGAGTCGGGATCCCCTAAAACCAGCCACTTGATAACTATTTTAGCTCCCCACCTATACACTTTCACAACCATGCCTTTGCATTTGATTTCCCACCTATCTCCTAATAGTAGATTTTCGACGCCCATGGTAGATTTAGGCATTTAGCATTTTGGATAATGTTTATATATTTTGGAATGTTTAATTCCTATTTTATTCTCTTTATTAATTTCAAATTGTACTCTTCAAGAAAAATATTTTACATAAATAAATGCATACCCTATTTTTAAAAAAAATATTTATTCTTTAAACTATAAAGTAGACCCGTGCATACGCATTTGCTATTTTAAAAACTTGTTCAACAATTATAACTATACATATATACTTTTTTTAACAAATCATGATTTATGTTTTCATCGCTATCCTGTTTTAATTTTCTAACAAATTGTTTTAATCAAATCTTAAAAACCCGTTTTAATTTCTCAACAATTGATTTTAATTAAGTGTTAAAAACCCGTTTTTTAATTGGGGGAAGGATCTCGTTTTAATTTAGAAGTGTTATTCCCATTTTAATTAGAAATGCTAGATAAGTGCTATATATATATATATACTGACTGATATTCAGTAATTATCTAGAAATTAGCTACTTAAGTTAACTTAAAATAAGTACGTACGTAAAACTTCACCTTACGAAATGAATTCAAACCTAATTTTTTTGTGGTTATGAAGCACTCACTATAATGATTATCTTCCCAAAATTTCAGCTCATTTGGAAATCTCTAACATAGATAATAATTGTTGTCATATTTAAAAAGAAATCTAATTATTGCTTAGCACTTTAATTGGGAGTAATTGGTCATTTCATGTGGCTGGTGAATAAAAAAAACCAAAACCACGCATCATTTCAATTGTACGCTACCATAAATGCATTTAATTAGCCATTTAATAAAGTAATTTATTAGACGTTAAAAAAAACGAAAAGTCCTTAAACCTTCTCTCTCACCAATGAAGAGTTGCTCTCATTTTTTCAATATTCCATGTGACTAGATAAGAAGAAGAAATAAAAGAAGAAAGAATCATCGTATATTCGTATCCATCACTCCTGCTTATTTTTTCCCCCAAATCTCTCAGTCAATCAAATTTCAAAATCAATTTCTATTTTATTAGATCTTATGGTTTTTACCTTCTATTGCAGGTACGGGATTATCGAAAGGCTTTATCTGACTCAGAGATATCTATTCTTGATTATCTTTCGTGAAATCCAAGGTTTGTGGTTTTGTCAATATATGTTCTTGAGGTATTTGAACAAACATCTTCAAGAAACTGATCTTTTTTTTTGCCCCTTTCTTTGTTGTTGTTGTTGTATTAGGATAGTTTAAAAAGATGAATACTTCGAAAGAAAACAATTCAGGACTAATGGGACCCAAGAATCTGCAAGGTAATATTTTTGATCTTCTACTTGATGATGTAGGTGTGTTTTGGACTGAGCTGTAAAACTAAAACTAAAACCACGGTTCTGATTTGATTTTTTTTTGTTTGGTTTGTGGTTGATTAATAAAGGTGGTGCAAGAGTGGTAACAGCTAAAGTTGGACGTAACCGATGAGCTTTGAGTACGATTAATCTGAATGTAATTGGAAATCAGCCTTGTGCTGTTGTGAACAAAAGAGGATTACAAGAGTAAGTTCTAAAAACACTTGATAAGTTCTCTTTTTTAACCTAATTGTAATACTTGATCTTTTGCCTTATATGTATACTGTTTGATTTCGAAGGAAAAGCAATGGAGTTAATGATAGAAATCTAACTAATGTTCTGGTTCATCGACCAATTACATGGTTAGGAGTGAACAATGTATTAAGTTTTGTATTTCTTTCTAAACTGGAATGAATTAAATGTGCTTTTATCGATAGTTAATGATCAATTTTTGCTGTTTTATAAGGCGGTTTGCGGCGCAATTGGCAAACAAGAAGGAAGTCAAGCAACATTCTCCTCTCAAGATATTTACTTCAGAGGTACATGTTTGTTGTATCCTTCTTTTTCGTTTTATGTTACAGCACTGGCTAGATTCTTTTTCGTTTTTCGTTTCAGTTCTTTCTCGTGATGCTTCGCCACCTGCTACTGGAGAAGGCGGTATTGCTAAGATGTTTGACCGCGTGCTTGAAAAAGAGTTCTCTGAAAATGATCAACCTGATGGTTAGGTTTTTTCTATATACATTTTTTAGCGTTTGTTTATAATTTTTTATTTTTAACTTTAATTTCGTCTTTATTTGTGATAGTTTTGTGGAGAGAGAGAGAGAGAGGTTTATTTAGCTTCTTAGCTGTTGAGGTTTTGGTCGAAATGAGCGCAATTTTCAGTGGTGAAAATATACACGGAGATACATGTCCTCTAGATTCTGTCATAAAAGAAGCGTTGTAGAAAGTTTAAGATGCGGATATAGATAGAGTTGGTGTGTAAGATGCTGATCATAGTGAATACAAATTTGTTATTGTGCTCCACCCCAGGGTAAATTTTGTTGTTTTAGTTGGCAATGGAAACAGGGGAATATAAAAATATCTGATGATACTCGATTGATTTGTCCTCAATAAAATTCTTCACCTTGCTATGTGTGCATCACAACCAAATTGTTGACCATATTCTGTTGGCTTTATTTATTTATGGTTTTTATGGCTTTAAATTATCTGCCATTTTCTATTGGAACTTAGATGATACTGTTGTCCACCTTTTCAGGACCTGATGCAAGCAGCTTTAATAGCACTGTGGCAGATCAACAAGTATGTTTATACCTCCTGAAATGTTTCACAACAATATCATTTTTAAGATTTAAGGACTAAGAACCTTTGATTTCATCGAAATATGTGATACTGAGTATGTTGTGAATTGTACTTCCAGAAAATCATTAATCCATAATTCCATATGGTGATAGATAGTGTGCATTTTAAGGCTTGCCTAGGCTCTAGGCTCACCTGTTTTGCTTTGGAACAGGGGCCACCTTGTTCCGCCTAAGCTCGCGTCTATTCCATAGACTTACCAACTGGCCTTATCAGCGCCCACGCGTTTTACTGCATCATTGATTTCGTTAATGTTGCATGTGTCGAAAGTTTGGTATCTTTTGTTATCTAATCCAACATTGTTCTCTAGAGTTTCACATTTCAGTAAAAAAGAAAAGAAAATATTACTGTTCTTAAATATATTTCGTTAGATCGTTTATCTTCCCTTAGTTTCTAGGTATATCAGTAGTGTTCTTTTTGGTTAAATCATATTAATTATGATTTTTTTTTGGATCCGTTGTATCACAGGCCGTGTTGGAGACAGTTGCCAAGGTTACTCATGAGAAACCAAAAAAGAACGATACTCTAGAGAAAAAGTATGAGAACCCTTGGAACTCGATTTGTGGTTAAGAAATATATTGATTGTATGAAGTTATAAAAACTAGAAACTGTTCTTTCTTGATGACATCCACAAGAATGTGTTTTTTGCAAGTGGCACTAGACCATTTCAATTCCAGGATGTGTTTTCACTGAAAATGAAGATTCTGATGACACGACAACCTTGATAGATAAGAAGGTGTGTAGAACTTGGTAGAAATTTTGTTTCTCTCTAACACTCCGAACATCACCTTATTACACATTTTGATTTGTTTTTATGTGTTTACTTCATTATAGGACAATGTATTTGTGATGTCCAACAAGAAATCAAAGTATCCAGTGCTCCAAGTAGATTTAAGGTATGTCCATTTTCAATGTCTTCTGATAATTTATTTTTTTTGTTACTCAGAAAGTATTAAAGTCATATTATCTCTCTCTCTTTCTGTTCACACGTGCGTGTGTGTGTTCTTGCGCGCGCTCGCGCGCGCGTACCTGTATCATTTATTCATTTTTATGCCCATGTCTTAGTAATGCTGCGAATGAAGTTAGGGTTCGGTTCTGAATCGTACTTAAACTCTGTCACTGTAGGCTGATTTCAGACTTGGTCGTTGTAATTGTTTCTGCCACAATTGATGGAATCGCCTTTTCCTTTGTGGGACAACCGGTTAGTACCCTTGTAGCCTTAAGCGACGGCTTAGTGTTTGGTCTTTCATCTGCACCTGGATTTTGTTACAATCTATATTTACATTGTTGTATTTATTGTGGATTTGTCTGCTAGGTTATTGTTGGTTACCTACTTGCCGGGTTCTATGATTGGACCGGGAGGTTTCGATTACATCGCTGAAATGGTACGTATGCCGCAGATATTGTCTCATAGATTTTGTAATTGAGTATGTTCACATTACATGTTTTGTAAGATCATGGTTGCCGATGTCCTTATTTTGGTTGGTGACAATGATACTCACAAGTGCATACATATACTTGTGTGTTTATCTATTCTTCTATTGATCAATAAACCAGTATTTAAAAGTGAACAAAGTGAAAAGGAACATAAAGAACGGGTAACAAGGCAAGAAGTTTACAGCTTCAGCCACCCCTTTCCTCTCAGTCTCGAGCCCAATATCATTCCCTACCTAATAATTTTAGAGGGTAGAAGTGTATATCAGGAAGTTATATGAAACTTTGAAGTTGATATTATATCCTTTGAGTGTATCATGAAGCTTTCTTCTTGGTGGGAATTCCTTCACTGTGAGGAGGGACTTTGATAATTAATTTGGCTCCTTGAATCACATGTCTGGGATTTGAGGATCCCGACAAATGACAATATGCTTATTTCCTCTCATCCGTGTTGAGAGACTGCTTTCATAACATTGTGACTGTCTATACATTTTGCTTAAAGTGTTTTCACATTTTAAGTGATGTGTTTATAGCAGGCCTGCATGTTTGTGAGTTAAGACTATGTGAATTTTGGTGATTGTAGAGCTGTGTTGCATGGGTACGCCAATATTTCCTCTGTGTCCCGTGTCATGTCGTGTGGACACCGACACCGACACGATACAGATTCGTGATCTGAGTAGAAGAAAAAAAAAACTTTTTCGGAGAGGTAAAGAGGAGAAAGAGAGAGGAGAGGTAGAAATATTGATTGGAGAGGTAGATCACCCTACTTACCGTATGATAAATCCATAAGGTACGCAAGTTATTCTCTTTTCTGGTTAACTTTAATTGTGTTCTAAATAATCATATAATTTATCTTTTGATTTTTCCTTTTTTACGGTCTACACTTCGAATGTTCATTTCAAGGATTGTTCCAACTTGGGTAACTTTCTTTAATTATAACTATACATTTTGTTTCTTCCGTTTCTTGCAGTATCTATTTTTAAGCATCAAATTAAGGAAAGAGAACTGGATCTCTTAGCACTAATAAACCCTTTGGATGTGACCTTGCAACAAAGAAATGATTCTAATGCTCTCACTGTGGAGGCATCTGATACTGTTGCGATAACTCAAAATTCTACACAATTTGAGGTGTTGGATGCGATACCTGCTGCAGATGGAAGAAATAACTCGAGTAAACAAGTTGAATTCAAAATACATAATGTAAAGGGAGCATTGGTGGAGGAGTTTGGTGGAACTTCTGAAGACGAGACTGCTACAGTTTCCAGAAGAGAGCTTGATGATTTGTTCGGTCGTAACGTAATGCAAACGCACTTTGTGAACAACAAGGTTCTTCTATCAATTTGGAGAGTGTGCATAGAGCTTATGTAGACAATTATGAGAGTAAGCGTGCAACTTCAATTGAAATGAGGAAATCACTCAAGTGTCTTGAGTCGAAGAATATCAGAGTGAGGTCATGGGTAGCTGGACATTACCAGATGAGCCAACAAGTTTGTGTATTACAACTGGGAGTAAGCAAATGAATGATTTAGTGGGGAGCTTCAATAACTCTCGCGAAGGTGATCAAAGGGAGAGCAGTTTGTATGTGATAGGACTTGCAAAGGAGGTATGTACTTTTCTCTCAGACTAATCATCAGTTTATATTAATTGTACATTTTATTTCAAAAATGGAAAAAAGAATTATATTAGGTTAAAGCGAAACAAGATTTGAAAAAGAAAACATATAAAGTGTTTTCAGAAACCACGCTTACATTTAAATGTGAGTATTCGCCATTTAATTGACTTAGGTTAGTTTGTTCTTGATAAATTTGTGTGTTTCTTTTTGTTAGATCTATCATAAGTTAACAATATATGTATGCATATGTTATTTTCCAAGTCATAAAACTTTGGATTGGACTTCCTAAGTAACATATAGTGTTCACATATTTTGTTGCTTACGTGAATAATGATCAACCTTTGCTCATTATGTGAATAATGATCAGGGAACAAAAACTTAGCCAGACAAGGTTGTTCTCGCTTTGTCTTTGTCTGGTATGTTTGGATACATGAGACCGGGACTTCAATAGCTTAAAAGTGGCAATATTGCTTAATAACAAATTTGAACCCCTTTTGAATTCTGAAACCTAGGGAAAGTGATCATTGTTCTATATATACAATGATCAGCTAATTTTTTGTTCTCTAACCAAACTTTGTTCCCTGACAGTTTTTTGTTTCTTCCTATATTTATGTATTAGCTTTTGTATCAATGCCTCAGTGATAATGAGTGAGACCCGATGGAGACAATCCTGAATATATATTTTTTGGACTACTTATGTTCTTGTAGCTAAATAAGTGTACATTGCATACGAGTTCATTGTCCCATCTCCTTTCTTTCAAGTTGTTGTTTATGTTGAATTTAATTCATCAATCTATGATACTGAATTTCATTGTGACTTTACAAGGGTTGTTTATAATGATTTAGCAACTTTATGAGTTTTGATCTTATGCAGCTAATGGTTAATGCATGGAACTCTACAAAATTCACATTTGCCATTCAGGCCAAGTGGGCTACGATACATATGGTGATTGCGTACACTTTTGCCACTCATTGCAAGCGAGCATTATCCTGCTTTGATACCTCTATTTTCACCAGGGGGCATAAGTAGTCTCCTTTGCTGCATGCATGTAATATATACACTCTTCTTTTTTAGGTTTTTTTTTTCCTTCCGTTTTGTATTGTACATACATTCAGTTGTCTAATTTGGATCTTAATGCAGGTCTTTACGGAATGTCAGGCACACAATGACTCTGGAAACTCCTTTAAACTTTCTCTGATTGGCTACAAATGTATTGGAGCTTATGTGCTCGAGAAATAGAACAGAACCAAAATCAGGTAATTGTTTTTGGATTTTAATCATCTTCTTGACCCTTTATATATTTTTGCCTACTCTATCTACATGACAGTGTGGTATTTTAATGTGTATGTTATTCTAAATTGGAGATTTGTTTCAAGTTCATTGTGAGCACCAACTTTAGCTTTTGTAATTGTTAATTTTAAAAAATGATAAAGTGTATCAATGCATATAATTATAAATAAGTTGTCACTTGGAGTAACCAATGGTTGCTCCGCTTATCTCCCTGATGTAGGTGCTATGATCAAGAGGTTATGAAGTTGCCATGGTAGATGGAAATGCATACAAAATCAATAGGACGGAGAGAAGAAAATAGAGTAAAAAAATTACTTTTTAAATTTGTAGGTCTTACTTCTTTTTTCCCTGTCTATAATTTTTTTTATTTGCATAGTTGCCTTTGATAGATTAACTTTTTATTTTGTTGGCATATAATTGCTTTGGACATCCAAGCTTTATTTAGCGAGACTTTTTTTAGTTTCAATGATTATAAAAAAGGAACATTCGTATACGAGCCCTTAGTGCAAAAACTACAAACTGATTTTGCTATAGATTTATATAATAACAAGCAGTTGGTTTTGCAAAAGCTTTAGGATTGTGTCGCGTTGTTACTGTAGCACTTTTATGGGTTCTACTTGATTAGGTTTCAGATTCATGACGCCACACCTAAGGTTTATGCTTCTTCAATTTTCAGATTCACTCATTCATATCAACAAGTAATATTTTTAATTTATTTTATTCTTTGTAACAAATTTTGTTTGTTCATGATACCCTATTTCTTCCATTGTTTCATTTCCAATCTACTAAGATTTTATTACTTTTAAATATTGTTGGTTGCAATTCTTTATTTGAAGGTTTTTCTTCAGCACCGTTCTTTATATCACTCTTTAAGACTACATTTTTTGTGGGGTGTGGAACAATGAGATAGAGGTATTAATGAGTGCGGGCATACTTAAATCTTAGCAGTCCAAATGTCGATGAACTAAACCAATTGCTTCCAGTTGGCCACTGTATTGAATTGGCCTTGAGCTGTTTGCTGTTCAAGTTACCACATTTGATTATATGGTGTAATTGCTAATGCAGCAAGTCTGAATTCTGTAATCAACACATGAGCAGCCAAATGTCATGTGTACGATAAAACCATTGTGTCTCCTATGTTGAATTTGATCAGTCACTTTTCCCTCCTAGGGAAATGCTCTCTATGGGTACCTCACACTGGAAGCGCAATCAAGAAGTTGTCAGTATGAGCTTTGTTTTTGACGCGTTGGCTTAGTTGCTTTTAAAATCGAATCTGCCAGTGAGTTACACATAATAATCCCAACGTGTGTGTATGGAGGCAGTGATGGAACTCCTACTATGATGTATAACTAACCTAGCTAAGTCACGACCTGGAACAACAATAAAATTAGTTATAATAGGATAAGTTCACCATTGTCTCAGCATTCGATCTTTTGGGTTTTCTAATACTTTGAGCTATGGAATGGAATAGGAATTACTATGACTTGATTTGTAATGATGTGATTGGATATATATATAGAGTTGATAATCACCCTAACATGCACACTTTTGTAGCTGTCAGTAAATATTCATGGTTTATCTTACTTTGTAAACCAACTAATTCATAGTAATTATGTTGTAGGTTTGGGACAGCTACAAAGACATGGTCACAATGTTGGAGATTACACTGCTTTTGTATTGAATGTTTCATTGTAAAATGTGTGTTGAGACTTGAGATTCTGCTCTCAAATATATCTTTTATATAAATTGTAAAATTGTATACATCTAGGTAACTAAAGAGTCGTTACAAGTTTACTTATTTTCATAATTTCTAGGGATACAACTCTGAATGTAAATAAATGTCATTAAATCGTTAATTGTTGTCACAACATAGCAATTGTGTATTAACTTTTGGTACCGATTAACTTTTGTTTAGTTTGTTTAATGATTTAAATATGTTGTCAACATCTTTCACACTGCCAATCAAAGATGAAATCTTTTGCACTTCATGCTTTAGGGTCAATTCGCTTTTGCGGGTCTTCCGTTTTTTACTTTTTATTTTTAATAATCTGACAGTCGGCAAGTCTTCCGGTGATAATGTGGTACGAACATTTTGGCAATGGATGGGTCTTTGTCACGTGCAAGGCACGTGCACTTATGCTAGTTTAAATAATCAATAAGTGAGAGCTAATGGAATAAATTGTGCTATCAAGAATGGAAGGAAATTTATAAAGGATAATTGTAACTACCACCATATTTTCTTACTATTTTCACCTCATGAAATATCTCCATTTCCATTAGTTATTTATTTCCTTCATTTTATTATATCAAATCATTCCTTAATACCTTATATTTTTGCCTCCATATATATATTCCCCCATATCCTTTATAATTCTAGAACTATCGTTTAAGATTTAGTGAAGATTAACAAGAAGTATAAAAATGAAATACAAAAATTGTTGGTGAGTTAGTAACTTTCTACCAAAAGTTTCGATAAATTTATCTTTGAAAATTAATTGCTTTTGTTAGTCATTATTTCCTTACAAGTTACTGTTATTTTTAGTTAGATAAGAAATTAGAAATTCTCAATAATTGTTGGTGAGTTAATATTAATTACCAATTTAGATATTGGTTTATGAAATCTCTTCTCCCTCATTTATTCACTTCAAGATGTGGATCGATACATCACTGCCTGATTTAATTTTGATATGGTCAATGAGGTTTATTAATATTACAAAGTACTTATTAACGTTTCAGAAATATGATATAAAAAAACCCGCATAGTTTGAGAAATGTTGGCGTAAGATATTGGACATTTAGGGATCCGACATATCGATATTGCTAACACCCTATGCAGTTTAAGCGTTAAGCGGTAACTAATCGGTTAAGTAGTGCATAGCGACTAGGCCTACTAATCGGAATATATCGAGAATTAATTGGAAACTAATTGGGTGATAATTCTGAATAAGATATATATATATATATATATATATATATATATATATATATATATATATATATATATATATATATATTTTCGTTTACAACACTTTTTATACAACGTTTTATACAATACCCCCCACCGGACCCTTCAAGATGTTTTAAGGGCTAATATTTTGTAGATAAGATGTTCTCACCATGGATATGATCTCAACAAAAAATTGGGTCCTTTGAACATTTCTAAGTTTGCCAAAAAAAAGTTACAAAATCGATATTTCTGGACCGTTGATAAAAATTCATAGGTTGAGAACAATATTTCTCATGATTAGGAATTTTCAAATGAGCTGAATTTTTGTGGAGATGATCTCCATGGTATGGAGATCATATCTACAAGAATCAAGGCTTAATTCATATTTTTAAAGGGTATTGTATAAAACGTTGTATAAAAAGTGTTGTAAACGGAACCTACCCATATATATATATATATATATATATATATATATATATATATATAAGCTCGCGCACATTCTCTCTCCTCACCATATTGCTCTATTTTGCACCCCGAGCAATATTAGTGGCTCCTAAAAAAGAGGATGTACTAATAATTAGAAACACCTCCCCATATTTGTTTAAATCTCCCTAATCTATTCTTAATTTTCTATGACCTCTTCAAAGAAAAAAAAACAAATAAACCTTATACACATTCTACTTAAAACCTATTACCGTACTCAACCAAAACAAATATTTTCTTTTACTTTAGTTCATTACCGCCTCTTTTTCTTCTTCTTTTCCCTACTCAACCAAATAACGAAAATATCTTCAAAAAATTCACAGACTCTGAACCTTCGTACTCTTCCAAACTACTTCAGACTGCAATGAAAGTAAAATCTCCTAAACTATGATTTATTGAGAAAAGTGATACTTTATTTAACCTCCTCCAATTTCATGACATTTATAATTGTAATGATGCAGGTGTTTGATTTTGCGGATAGGTACATGGGCTCTTATAGTGACTCTCTTGGCTCGGTGGTGTGCCCATTTTACTGCTCTTATTCAGAATATCATGCACTTACCATTAGAGTTCAGACCCTTCATTTTAATCCCCACAAAAACTTATTTCTATAACATGACTAAACTTCAATTTCTAACCAGGATGAGCTTCTCTGCAGTGCATCATGGCTTCATAATGCTTCACAAAACAGTTTGTACTTAGAATACATCCAGTCCAATGGCCACACTCTTGGATGATGATTTTTCTTTCAGTTGGGACGATAAGCGAGTTGGGACCAAAATCCTTCTTTCAAAGGTTTTACATATCGTCTCTAACTCACGAGAAAATCTAGCCTACATTCTCCCCTCTCTTGCCTGCACTTACATTGTTCTCTTCTATAGAACTTTTTGGACACAAAGGTTGAAGAGTTTCAAGTATACAAAGTGCACTCAGACAACTACATATGCTCTCTGATCCGATCATCTGGTTTTCAGGCCAAATATACAACAGGTCAGGTCCACCACAGACTACACTGAGAGATACACTCAATTACTTTGTTTAATTTCTTTTTAACTTGGATTTCCACTTTATTCCTTTCCTTGACGACTCATCTTTGCTTACCACCACATTTTTTTTATTTCTTACTGGTAATTAATTTTGCATTGTGGATTATTCCTGGATGAAGGATTGTATAGTGCAAGCTGATGAGTCCTGTGAATGTGAAACTGCAAGTTGTGGTGGCCTGCACTTGGTGGCTGGTACGGTGGTTCTTTTTCAACCCCTTTCATCACCAGGAATCAAGATATCACCTTCGGTTCCGAGTCTCCTCTTATTGGAGAAGCGCAGGGAGAGTTTTCACCCACATTTACTTGCAAATCGTCATTTTCTTCTTTTGTGCCTGCCACACCTTGCTCTATATCTGGAGGCTTTTCATTTAGTAGTTATCACGAGTCAAATAGCTTGGAGTTCTCATCTCCCGTAGCTTCAATGCCAAGCTTTACATTCTTTGGTCCAAGCTCTCCTGTTGGGAAAGTGAATGATCCATTAAGTTTCACAGTCAACACAGAATCTGATGAGATTCAGAGAGGTATTCAAACTTCTGATTGTGTTTTCACTTTGTTTGCTTCGAAACTCTGGCTTAAAATGTCATTCTGTTGAGTTATTGCAGATACCAGCTTAAAGTTCTCTATGCCATCAAATTCTCCGGTTTGTTTAGGCTGTGAGGTGAAAGTAACTCATCAAAAATCCAAGGAGACTTAGAGGGGTGGATCTAGATCACTGGGCATCCACAGCAAGAAAAATTGTACAATTGGTCTCGGGGAGTTTGAGCAACTTGATCTCGGAGAGAAAATGAAATGTTAGGTATTCATCAACCATAGACATCTTTTCAAGTAGTGTAGTAATTGCCTATTGTGATGTCTATAATTTTAGATGATTACTAATTGATGTATGAACGTATACTGTTGAGATAGATACTATAGTGAACAGAGAAACTAACTACGATCAATAAGATTGAATTGATAAAGGTCAAGGGTAAAGATTGAATCGAACTACAAATGAAATTTGTTATTGAAGAACAATATTGGTTATAGTATTCTCTCTCTCTCTAAGTTTACAGATTTTGTGTAATGATTTGGAATGAATCTCTTTCTCCCACTTCCAGTCTTTATACAGTGTTGTAAGGATAGCTTTGTCCAATCATCAACTGCGGCGTGTCCATCCTCTTATTCTTCCTCCTTTTCCCGCCTTAAACCTGCAATACACAAACTATATTTACAAAATATCGACTATTACATCGATATTTCTTATTAGTCCCGATATATGGGCTGGAATATCGGGTTGACGATATTTTCCCACGACTTCGTCCCCTCTCAACACTTTCAAATTTCGACCATGAAAAATTTGAATGTTTCGAGAACTAACACAAATTTAAAATTTTCAAAATTCAAAATTTCAAAATATCAAGCGGTTACATCTTAGAAAATGAACAGTTATCACGAAATATTAGATATAAAAGCTTCCAATCGCTTTCTCTCTCTTCACTTATTCACAAAAAGCTTGAGACACTCCAACCCCACTACCATTAACAAACTAAAAAAGCTTCAACTTGGATTTTTCCGCTGTCTCAATCATCAAAAACTTTCTGCAAACTTGTGAGGTTAGTCAACATAAACACTTAATATGGGATTTTTTGCAATAAACTCATCGTTGTCTTTAATTTTCTTGAAGAATTACACCTGTTTCTTTTTCTAAATCACTAAAATTTAAGATTAGGGTTTTGAGCTTAAACGTGCTATTTGTGTATCTCTATACTAACTAGACCTTGAATTATAATTTTTGACAGTATGGCTAGGAGAAAAATTTGTGTTAACTTTAAACGCACCCTCTCGAAACAATCCTGGCTTCAACGTCAAGAACGCATGCTATCGACACACAATTTTTCACCTCAAAACCCGACATTATCCCCAAGAGACCTCGATACGCATTTAGTTAATAATATATTATATACTTATACTAGATATAGTGATAGTGGCTCAGATAAAGGATATAATTATAATAAAAAATTTATTGTTTCTAGTGATACCGACATGTCGACCGAAAGTATTGAATCTGCAACTCGAATCAACTCGTCCTCTTCAGCCTCTTCACCACAAAGGACCGAGATTGACGAATCAGAATGGCGTGCCACGTATCTGGCTGATGGCTTACCTTGCCATCCCTTCGAGACCGTGGAATCCGAATCTGACTGCGAAGTTATGGACGATCATAGCATTTGGAGTAGTGGTTTGAACCCTTGTTTTCCAAAAATACCCAACTTAGACATAGTTAGAGTTGCCTACCAAATACCAGACTCTGTCCATCTTCGACATTATGCTGGAGGTATAAAAGAAACTCGATGCCAAAGTGGCGATCTCAAAACCACCATTATCACTATTGGGCAACTAGCTGCTGGCTTACGCCTTCCCCTATCTAACCTCGATCGAGAAGTACTGAACTACCTGGCCATTTCTCCTGGCCAAGGCACAGGCAATTTTTGGAGATTGTTGTATATTTGTAATTTCTATAATTCTCACCTTGCACCCAATGTCCGGCCATCCCAAAGAATTCGTCTTATCGACATCCAAAAACACTATTCCTTTATTGAACATAATGAGAAGAATAAACATGGTATAAAAGAACCCAGTGGTTATTTTTATCCCAAAAAACAAATGAACTGCGCAGGCATCATAAGGATAAATCGAGATAGCGATTTCAGATGGCCAATATACCCTATCGTCATATCTGGGCAATGGGAATCATCTGCTGCGATCTCTGTTCCATCCTTGATACATCCTGTCTTTAACACTATAGGTACGTTATTTTACGACATCCCATCCTTCCTCCATCTCGGAGCTGCTATCTGATTGGTCTATCGTTGCGACTTTGTTTCAGTGCCAAAACCAGCCTCGATAAAAAGTCTTGGAGAATCCACTAGAGTAACAAATCTTCTAAAAGGCACTGATGAAGAAATCACTGCTCGAACTGGCACTAATAAATATGGCAATCCAAAACTGACTGTCGATCTTCTAGATATCGACAATTAGATCGCTCCTTTATACTTCTTAAAAAGTACCATCCTTTGAGGTCAAGATTCTTTACCTCCCCAATCTATTATGCCATGTAAAACTACTCCATGTCCCTTACAGCCTTGTTCCTCTAAAAAAGTATTAAGAAAAACTTTTGATTCCACTGAATTACCTTCTAATACTCCTCGATGTTATTTTGAATATATGCTTAATGGTTTTAAAATAATTGAAGATCTTTTTCCTCAAATCAAACAAGAGATTCCCGATTTCTATAATTATCCTCTTTTGAACGATGTGTTTGATCACCACTGTTTATTGTTCACAAATATGGCATCTTGTATTCCCCAAGTTCCAGTCAAATCATCAAAATCTCTGGACAAGTTTCTGCTCAAAAGAAAACCAACAGATGGTAGTTCTTCCCAAGCTCCCACTTCTTCCAAAGATAAGAATGTCAACACCGGACTTCTTTCAAAGAAAAGAAAAGAAGCTTGCCATGTTCCCACACCACCAGCCTCGAAACCGAGCAAAACTGCAAAAACTACTACCATTGCATCTGTTAATATGCCCTCCAAATCTTCAACTATTCCATCAAATCCAAAGACTACTGCTTCTGATTCTTCTTCTTCATCTGGTGATTTCGAGGTGAAACTTGTCCTTCGAGATCACACCAAAGTCCCTAAAACTGTTTCTCTATTTTCTGAACCTCCGATACCAGGCCTTGGAGAAGCTCTTGTGCTGAACACTATACTTCCTCGAGATAGGATAGCCATGACTGAGATCAGTATAAATGAACGATTCCAACTTTTGTGTTCTTCTATTGAAAAAGTAAGTATCTATCATTCCCCTTACTCTTATCTTAATTTATTTATTCTGTATTCATTTAACTATATCTATGTCAATCCCAGGTTAAAGTTGCTGCTGTGGGACAGTTTGATAGCGAAATGGCCAGCTTCCACCACTATAGGGATGAGAACCAACAATTGAAGAAGGATAAAGAAAATCTTCAACAATCCCTTGAGAAAGTTCAGAAAGAACATGCTGTCGAGATGAAGAAATATTTTGCCGAACACACGGCGTTGCACCAGAAAATGCAAAGCTCTTTTGAAGCTATGGAGAAAGAACTTGCCCAAACCAAAACCTCCCTTGCCACTGCGAAAATGGAATGGGCAGCTGAAAAGACTGATCTGGAAGCTGAACTGGAGAAGGCCCATGCTAAACTAGCTACCAACACTTAGCAGATGCAATATTGTGTTGATACTATGAAGAGCTTCAGACCATATCTACCTACCGCTCTTATCAAAGAATCTAACCTTGATTCGGATGACCAGAGCGAGGTACCCTCCGGTATTACTGCTCAAGATTTGGATACCGATGTTGTTGACTCTGCTGCTGGGACTGTTGAGGCCAACATGTCTACCCCAGTACGTATTCAATCCTGATTCCTTCATCAGCACTCCTAGCTGCTTGGACAATCCAGAGATTTGAGCTGGTCTCAATATCCTTCTCGAGACGAAAAAACTTGATACAAACCCTATCAAAATCTCCACCCAACTTTAGTTTCCTTGTCTTAAGGCTTTGCAATTGTAATATTGATACAATGATCTGGTTGTCTCTTGAAAATGATCTTGATGTTGAATATTGAATATTGATGTTGGTTAAACTGATCTTGTAACTGCTTAACACTCCTTTTGAATTATGGAAAAATAAATCTTTTTGCTTTTTATAACCTCATTTTGTATGCAAACACATATGATATTTATCATACTTAAACAGGAAACAATCTCATTTTCGATACCACTCCTAATCTTGAATTTAAAAACGAGTTTCGATATCACTCTAACTAAAAAAATAGTATCGATATTTAACATATACTTGACTCTAAAAAACAAATTTCGATACCACTCCACTTAAAAACAGTATCGATACTTAACATATATTTGAATATATATAAAAAAAAAAAAGGAGTTTCAATACCATTCCAACTAAAAATAGTATCAATACTTAACACATATTTAAATATAAAAAACGAGTTTCGATACCATTCCAACTAAAAAACAGTATCGATACTTAACATATATTTGCATATAAAAAACGAATTTCGATACCATTCCATCTAAAAACAGTATCGATACTTAATATATATTTTGAATATAAAAAACGAATTTCGATACCACTCCAACAAAAAAACAGTATCGATACTTAACATATATTTGAATATAAAAACGAATTTCGATACCACTCCAACTAAAAAGCAGTATCGATACTTAACATATATTTGAATATAAAAAACGAGTTTCGATACCATTCAATCTAAAAATAGTATCGATACTTAATATATATTTTAAATATAAAAAACGAATTTCGATACCACTCCAACTAAAAGCAGTATCGATACTTAATATATATTTTGAATATAAAAAAGGAATTTTGATACTCCTCAAACTAAAAGCAGTATCAATACTTAATATATATTTTGATTATAAAAAACGAATTTTGATACCACTCCAACTAAAAAGCAGTATCGATACTTAACATATATTTGAATATAAAAACGAATTTCGATACCACTCAAACTAATAAGCAGTATCGATATTTAACATATATTTGAATATAAAAAACGAATTTCGATACCACTCCAACTAAAAACGAGTTTCGATACCATTCCATCTAAAAATAGTATCAATACTTAATATATATTTTGAATATAAAAAACGAATTTTGATACCACTCAAACTAAAAGCAGTATCAATACTTAATATATATTTTGAATATAAAAAAAGGGATTTCGATACCCCTCCAACTAAAAGTAGTATCGATACTTAATATATATTTTGAATATAAAAAACAAATTTTGATACCACTCCAACTAAAAGCAGTATCGATATTTAATATATATTTTGAATATCTTTTGACATCAACATTGTATTAAAATATCACTTATAAATACATACCTTATTAATTCACCTCTCATTGCTGTCAGGAATTGAATATTTTGATTCTGGTTAGAAACTGGATATTATTGACCTAAACCCGCATTCCTGCCAAGAACAGGATTTTATTGACCTGGTATCGAGATGATGATCTATAGATCACTAGGATTTTTTTACCCGAACTTGACATTTCTGCCAAGAACTGGATTTTATTGACCTGAACTTGCATTTCTGCTAAGAACATAATTTTATTGACCTGGTATCGAGATGAGGATCTATAGATCACCAGGTTTTTTTGACCCAAACTTGACATTTTTGCCAAGAACTGGATTTTATTGACCTGAACTCGCATTTCTGCCAAGAACAAGATTCTATTGACCTGGTATTGATATGAAGATCTACAGATCACCAGGATTTTTTTACCCGAACTTGACATTTTTACCCAGAACTGGATTTTATTGACCTGAACTCGCATTTCTGCCAAGAACAAGATTTTATTGACTTGGTATCGAGATGAGGATCTACAGATCACCAGGATTTTTCTTGACCTGGTACCGAGATGAAGATCTACAGATCACCAGGCTTTTGCTTGACCTATTATCAATCATATAATTCTAGAGATACAAATATTTGTTATACATGTATAAATATTGATTTCGAGAGTGACAATATATTTATTGAATGTATGTATAACCTTGATAACAAAAATTACACCATGATACTTGAAACATTCTTTATTGATAAAATGCTTTCAAATTGCTTACATTTTGAGGCTTTGGTAATATTACGCCTTCAGTCGTTTTTAAGTAATAAGCTCCATTGATTTCGACCTTGTGAATGATATAAGGCCCATCCCAGCTTGCTGCTAGTTTGCCAGCCTTTTTTTTTAGTAGCTTGAGTGACCACTTTCAATACCAAGTCACCTTCCTGAAAATGCCTTTCTCTTACTTTTTTGTTGAAAGCTTTTCTAAGCTGCCTATGATAGGTGTCGAGGTTTATCCTTGCTTGATCCCTTGTATCCCCGAGATTTAGAACCTCTGAAGCCATTTTTTCATTATTTTGACCATTCACTATCATCTTTGTTCTGGATGTCGATACCACCATTTCAGATGGAGTTACTGCTTCTATACCATAGGCCAAAGTAAAAGGTGATTCACCTGTAGCTGTTCGAGGTGTCGTTCTATAAGCCCATAAAACGCTGTTTAGCTCATCTACCCAAATACCTTTTTTGTCTTCTAATTTTTTCTTGATATTATCCATAATGGTCTTATTTGTTGCTTCTACTTGCCCCTGAGCATAGTATGGTGCAGATGTGAAGTGCTTAACCTTGTAAGATTCCAAGAAAGCTTTCACCTTTCCTCCTTCGAACTGCGGGCCATTATCTGATATAATGGCATAAGGCAATCCATATCGATATATGACTCGTTCAAAAAGGAAATTTATGACATCCTGTTCTTTGATATGCTGTAGAGCTATGGCTTCTACCCACTTTGTAAAATAATATGTGACTGCCAATATGAACCTTCTTTTGCCTCTCCCTAGTGTAAGCGGACCGACAATATCCATACCCCATAGAGCAAAAGGCCATGGGTTTGAGACACAATGTAACTCTTCAGCTGGAATATGTATGGCTTTCCCATGAACTTGGCACTGTACACACTTTTTCGCATATCGAAGACAATCCTTTCGCATTTGAGGCCAAAAATATTCCTGTCTTGTGATTTTATTGGCCAACGATCTACTAGCTGAGTGGTTTCCACATTCGCCTTCGTGAAGCTCGGCAATGATTAACTATGCTTCCTTATATGATATTCATTTCAAATGTGGACCTCCAGGATTCTTTCGATACAATTCATTATCAACCAATACATATCTTTGGGCACCAGACTTAATTCTTCTGGCGTCATTTTTGTCCTCTACTACTTTCCCATCAGCTAAATATGAGACATATGCTTCCATCCATGACGCCTCCAGTGTATCAATTTCCATGACTGCTAAGTTGTCAATGTCGATGCTTGGCTTCTGTTGAACTTCGATATGCAGAGTACGACCCTCTGTATTTTCCAACATCGCTGCAACATATGCCAAGGCATCCACATGCATATTCTCATTTCTATTGAGATGTTGAAGTCTTATTTTACTAAAATTCTTCAATTTGGATTTTATAAAACTCAAATAATCGACTATATTTTCACATTTTGCCGAGTATCCCCCAATGATCTGGCTGACCACGAGCATCGAGTCACTAAAAATCGACAACTCTTTTATATTGAGAGATTTAGCCATCTCGAGACCAGCTATTAAGGCTTCATACTCAGCCTCATTATTGGATGCATGGAACCCAATGTTATTGCAGTCTCGAGCCTTTAATTTTCAGGAGTAACCAACACCACTCCGATGCCACACCCCTTTCCTCCAGAGGATCCATCGACAAAAAGTCTCCAACCATTTGTTCCAGCCCATGGATCGTCTGCATCGATAACATCATCAGGCTCTTGCAGCATCACGAATTCTTCTTCTTCCATGCCCCAACTGGCATCCTCAGATGGAAAATCAGCCAGGAAGTCGGCCAATACCTGACTTTTTTCTAATACGCGGTTTTGATACTCGACTCCAAATTCATTTACTAGTACATACCATTTAGACATCCTTCATGACTTAGCAGTTTTCGCCAAAGTTTGCTTTAATGGGAGATTCGTCATCACGATCACCGAATGTGCTTGAAAATATGGCTTTAGTCTTTGAGACGAGAATAACAGTGCCAAGGCATACTTTTCTATCATTGAATATCGAGTCTTAGCCTCGAGCATTGTTTTACTTTGAAAATACATTGGTCTTTTCAATCCATTTTCTACTTTTACGAGGACATAACTTATAGCAAAATCTAATACAACCAAGTAAAGAAGCAAACTCTCTCCCTCATCTGGCTTTGTCAAAGTTGGCATTTCTTGCAGATATTTCTTTAATTCAGAAAATGCTTCTTCACATTCCTCATTCCAACAGAATTTGACATTTTTTTTAAGCAACTTAAAAATTGTTTTACATCGATCAGAAGTTCTGGAGATAAATCTATTGAGCGCCGCTATTCTCCCCGTCAACCTTTATATTTGCTTTTGAGTTGTAGGTGATGACATTTGCTGAAGCACTCGTATTTGATCAGGATTAGTGTCAATACCTCTCTTCGTAACTACATTTTTCGGGATTAAGCTTCATATTAAACTCTCTCAATATTCTGAATACAGTGTCGAGGTCCTTTATGTGATCTCCAGCTTTCATAGATTTGATGACCATATCATCGATATATACCTCGACAATACGTTTGATGAGTTTCTTGAACATCTTCTCCACTAGCCTTTGGTAAGTGGCTCCTACATTTTTCAATCCAAATGGTTTTCTGTTGAAGTAGTATATTCCTCCATTAACCATGAATGCCGTTTTTAATTGGTTTAACATAGCCATTAAAATCTGAAAATATCCTGAATAACCATTGCAAAAACTGATCAACTCGAAACCAGCCGTTCGGTCGACCAATTCAACAATTCTAAGCATGGGATAGTGGTCCTTTAGACACTTTTTATTCACATCGGTAAAGTCGACACAAATTCGAACTCTACCATCTTTCTTGGGTACAACCACTATGTTTGCTACCCATTTAGAATGCTCAACTTCTTTGATGATGCCATTATCTAACATCTTTTGTATCTCCACTTGCACTGCTTCTTCATATATTGGCATCACTTTTCTATGCTTTTGATGCACGTACTGGAGTTGCATTTTCTTTCATATTCAGTTTGTGCGAACATATATCTGGATCGATACCGGTGAGATCCGCGCGACATCGACCATGCAAAAACATCTTGATTCTCTTTCAAAAACAACACCAACTCCATTCTTATACTTACAACCATTTCTGTACCAATGAACGTATGACGCTCATTTTCCCCTTTACCGATATTAATCTTCTCCACCGCCTCTATGGTTTTTCTTTCCCATGGTGGTTCTTCATGTTTGTTCATTTCTTGAGTGAACTTTACCTGCTCCTGTATCTGCATGTTGGTATCGGCCGGGTAAAGCTTCTTTAAATCGCTAAGTAGAGTTTTCCAAGACGCCCCGATCTCTTGGCTTTTCCCCTTCATCATTCCCTTTATTGTGACGAAATTACACTTTTTTGATTCTGACTGATCGCCCCTAATCTCGTGCAATCCATATACAGTTGGGAATCTGAGTACTTGATAAAATGTACTAGGTAGAGCACGCATTTTGTGTATCCATTTCCTTCCTAATATGGCACTGTGATCAGATTGGTGCTTGATGACCACGAATTTCGTCATCACCGTTTGAGGACCAGCTCGAATTGGCAATTTTATCTCTCCATCAGGTTTGGTAGAAGTTCTATTAAAACCATATAAATTAAACTTTGGTGGTTTTAAATGTGACTCATCGAGACCAATTCCTTTGAACGTTTTCCAAAATACAATATTAACTGAACTACCACAGTCCACTAATATCTTCTATACATCATAGCCCGAAATATGCAAAGTGATTAGCAACGCATTATCATGTGGTAGCATTACCTTAGACAAGTCCTCCGGTACGAACATGATTGTCCCAGGAATGCTAGCCGATATTAGCTGCTGACTCACTGGTACTGGCTCGATATTGACCTCGAGCACTTCTTTGATCGTCGAGATCTTCCTTATCTTATCTCAGAAAATCTTCTTCTGAGGAATTTCCCCCTTGTAAATCATGTTTATCACGCCTAATGGCTTCTCCCTTATGGTCCTTGTCTCTGCAGGTCTAACATCAGCACGAAACTCTCTCAGCTTCCCATCTTTCATGAGCCTGTCTATCTCTTTTAATAATTGGAGACACCTATTAGTCTCATGGTTCTCTATCTTGTGAAATTGACAATAAGACTTTCCTTTCATTTCCCTAAGAGTATATTTCGGCCACACCACAAAATCTTCCTTTGCTATCCTCCGCAAAATATCTTCAGGTGTGGAATTGAGAGCTATGAAATTGCTAGGATCGAGCTCCTCTTTCAATGTTTTGTCATACTTTCTTCGCTATTGTGGCTGACTTTCTCGATTTGTATAATGCTCCTGAGGTCTTTTGTTATCTGACCTCGAGGAGTCTCGACTTTCATAGCGATCATTACTATCCTTATCTTTTTTCCCCGCATCGGTGACTTGTAATACTGTTTGTACAGTGGCGGCTCTCAACCCCTCCTCTACTATGATATCTCTATCCACCTTATCATACAACTCTTGCAATGTTTTAACCTCCTTCCTCAACAGATACTTATGCATATAAGATCCTGGTATTACCCCAGCTTGAAAAGCTATGATAGCTGTCATTTCTGATTCATCCAATCTTTCCACTGCCTGTATTTCAGCCTTGAACCTTGTTAAGAAATCTTTTAATGACTCCTTCTTCGCTTGCTTCAATTGGAATAAGGCTGACACCTGCTTTGGCTTCACCCTCTGGTGACTATAATTAGTGAGGAACTTTTCTTCAATCTCTCTGAAGCATGAAATGGATCCCTCTGGAATTGTGCAAAACCACTTTAATGTTTTCCCTTTCAAGCTTGACAAAAATGATCGACATAGTATAGTATCCCAATATTCGGTGCCCTGATATATCGAGAACTGATGTCGATAACTAAAAGGATGGTCCATGGCGTCAGTAGCTCCTTCATATTGGCTCAATTTTGGATTTTTAAACTTCGGAGGTAACGAGGCCCTCTCTATCTCCCTTTTTAATGGATTTCTACCGACATCATCTGCCAGCTTTCTTATCGATACTGAGACCTTTTCCAATAGCTAGTCTCCTAATTGCTTCTGCATCATTTCTTGAACCATCTCCTTTGTGACTAGTGCTTTACATTCTTCTTCTTGCACCACTTTCGATGTCGTTCTCGCTACAGATTGTACTTCTTCAGGATGACTCCTTCTCCTCTCCTCGAGATGACTCTTTCATACTACTGGAGTTCCAAAACTCGACTCCTCGTCATCCTTCTCATACATAGCGTCTTCAGCACGTTCTCCTTCTCTTCCCTTATTGCTTGTTCTCAGCCATTAACATCTGATTTTGCTTTTCTAACTCATTCATCCTTCTCAACAAGTCTTTCAGAGATACTTCTTTTTCTTGTATCTCATCCACCTCTTCCACCAGTCTACTTGCTGACCTTCTAGTTCTTCGATCTGCATTCTTTGATGTTGCTTGAGACGTACTTGCTTCTTCAACCATTAATGCTTTACTTGTTGTCGCTCGTTTAGGAGGCATCTTGATAAAACTCTTTAGCCAAATTCCTATTCTCCACTGATCCTATCAAATTCTTTCCAACTCCTTCATAATAGATTCGCAAACTTCAAAGAAACCAAGTAAAGAATGTTCTTTCTTGATCCTTAATCCTTCACTGACCTTACCAACAGTTTCTCTTTATCACCAAGATTTCAATCAATGGATTCGATCAAAGAAAAAGAAATGAAAGACAAAACAATCGATCTTTGTCTTTGAACATAGACGGCGTCAATGTAGTGATAAGAGAAACTAACTACGATCAATAAGATTGAATTGATAAAGGTAAAGGGTAAAGATTGAATCGAACTACAAATGAAATTTGTTATTGAAGAACAGTATCGGTTACAGTGTTCTCTCTCTCTCTCTCTCTCTCTTGTTCTAAGTTTACAGATTTTGTGTAATGATTTGGAATGAATCTCTTTCTCCCACTTCCAGTCTTTATATAGTGTTGTAAGGATAGCTTTGTCCAATCATTAACTGCCGCATGTCCATCCTCTTCTTCTTCCTCCTTTTCCCGCTTTAAACCTGCAATACACAAACTATATTTGCGAAATATCGACTATTACATCGATATTTCCTATTAGTCATGATATACAGGTTGGAATATCGGGTTGACGATATTTTCCCACGACAGATACTACTGAGAATTATTTCACAATGATATCGATTGTGCTTATTTAAATTTTTATTTATTTTTTGTTAATCTTTTTTCTTCATTTTTTGGTAACGATCAATTTTATGGTTCCTCATTAACCAAACTTATTTTGCCGAGACCAAATTGTTGATTTTTTGTAATTTGTTTTTTCCATATATTTGTAATGTAGTTCTATAATATAGGAAAACTGTTCTATTGTCACCATATATGGTCACCTTCGTCATCATCAATTTAAGAATGAGATGTTCAGTAAGGTATGCTTCTTCTTTTCCTCTATGAATCACTCTCTCAAATCAATGACTACATACAGTTTTGTAGATGATCGATGATGGTAATATCTATTTTACTGACCCCCCAACATCATATCGCCTAAAAATTTGAATTAAGTTACTCTAATAATCCTATTCTTTTTTACTTCGTATCTGATGGTTAAATGGAATATTTTGATTTATTTAATTGGATTATTGAGCTTAAAGCGATTAGACTGTGTTCAATGGAGTTGGCGAATTAATTTTTTTTTATTAGATGTCTTCTTATTTTTTATATTCCCTTACAATTTGATGGTTTGGACTTTGGAATTAAAGTTTTTTGCCGGCTATGTTTAATGCAGAAGATTTTTGGTTCAGTAGTCTAAAGTGTCGTCAAAGATGGAAATGATTAGAGGATCTCCTAGGAAGAAATTACTCTGATTAGCTAAGTCCTAGAAACAACTAGGTACATTGTTTTCTCTTACCTATTTTTTATGAGAAATATTTTTTTGTATTTGTTTGTGGACTTATGATCATGGTTGGTTAAGTGAAACAAATATGTATACTGTTCAAATGTATATGGTTTGAAGAAATGTTGATATTGCTAGAAAACAACTGCATCCATGGGTATTAAACGTGAGGTATTACTACCTATAATTTATTAATGGGTATAAGAAGACTCTTTCACATATCAGAGTCTCTTAATTGAAGCTGCGATAGCTTCTCTGTTCATAGCTAATAAGCTACTGGTGGTAATGAAACCACAATAGTCCTGCCTTCACTTTGGAGTTCTGCCTAGCTTTGAACTGCTTTGTTTATAAGATTAACTATTGCGCCTCAATTATAGTGTACTTAAGATATATAGTTCAGTTCTCTAACTCATTTTACATTATTTTCTTCTTCTTTCATGGATCTTTGGATCCATTCTTCAAATCTATTCTTCTATGCCATTAGAATTCTTTTTGATAGGAATACTTTGTGGTGATTACTATTAAACCATGTTTTGACAATACACCGTATGTATGATTGATAAAATTGGATCAGGAGGCTTTGGTCAACATAAAAAAAAAAAATCGGGAGCACAATTTCTGTAAAAGTTATATTACTATAGTTAGTATATTAATCATAGTTGACCCCTTTTATAGTAGAGATATTGATGGCCATGCTCCAGTTACATATATCATCGAGGTACTCAATCAACACTTTTAAGCTTCCCATTGAGACCGCTTGGCACACATGGTACACTAACAAAGAGGTAAAAATACGCAAGTCATGGTCATATATACTTCCACTACTAATACTACTAAGACGATGTTCTGACATTGAATTTGATGGTTATGATATGATGGCCTGGCAAGTTGGAGGATACATAGATACGTACAAGGGATTGATTTTTAACAACAAAATACAAGATGTCTTTGGGAGTTTCCAGTGGCTTTGCCTTCGTATAGAATATATTATTGAAGTTAAGGTCAGTTCTTAAGTGAACAGTCTACAATTTTTTTTTAAGAATGCACATAACCCTTTGAAAGTTTAATACACAATAGGTATTATCGGCCTATTACCTATTTCCATCCAACAACATGTATTATTAATTTATTACGTATTAAGGAAATTATAGAAAAGATATAGTAGGCCAAGCACTCCCTGAACTAATTATTTTAGCGATATCAGAATTGTCGAGAAACAGTGAATATGTTGTTTCCTACTCAAGATGTTTATCTTTTGAATTTCCAAAAAAGAATGTTACAAGGTTTTATATATTGATACAATATAGTCTGAAAAAGGAAAACCATTTGCTCTTTGCATCTCTCTGTCTCTCTCTCCTTTCAATCAAAGCTGACAACTACTTTGAATATTATTCACACTGATCAAGGTTGTTTCTTATCTCAAATATTTCAAAACAGTAACTCATGGTTTGAAAGAGTTGATCAGTTGCTGATATGAGTTTCTTAGGAGTTTGGGTTTCGAAATTGAAGCTTTGTTTCACTTAGAGATCGGTTGTTGTTGTTGTTGTTGTTTGTACTGGAAAAAAAGATCATGACAATGTAAATGGAACTTCTTCTTCTATTGGTGAGTTTATTCCAGTAAGTCCTATTCATGAATTTCTTTTTCAAGTTATGTTGATACAGAAATCCAAGGCGAGTAATTTGGTTATTTTGAGGATGACTGTCATTGTGTTGAAAAGTTTCTTATAAGTGAGCTTATTCTAGAGAAGAAGATCCACCTAAAAAACAATTAACACTCATCTCCCAATCTCCTTCTACTTTGCTTAATTTTGAATAGATCTAAGTTTATTTAAAATGCTTCTCAGTACTAATAAATTTAGTTTAATTTTGAATAATGTATTGATGTTTCGTAAGAAACGAAGAATAATTTGGATATGATGATAAATTTTAGTGTTGAATCCCCCAAATTTCCCTCACTCTTTTCCTATTTTTCTTAAAAAAGGGATAGACATGCTAAATTTTCATTTGTTGAAGAACATACTTGAATTTTTGTCAATTACCATATTTTTATATTAGCATAGATGTTGGAAACATGGTACTGGACTAAATTATTTGTTGCTATTGAAATTTGATTGATTTCCAATGATTACTATTTTGATTTTGTTTTTCTAAAATTCAAGGTTACCTTGACATGGGTAGGTGTGTCCGTATCGGACACGGATACAAATTGTCGGACATGGTAAAATATCAAAATTCAAGGCAAATTACATACAATGTGTCTGACATGGACACGTGGATATGCATCCGACACGGATTTTTTTTCAAAATATGGCGTGTCTATGTAACCTATCTAAAATTGGATGTTGCTATGGAAGTTTATCTTAGTACCGGATTGAGTTGGCTTTGAAGTCAATGGCTTTTGTTAGGCGATAATTTATATATATATATATATATATATATATATATATATATATATATATATATATATATATATATATATATATATATATATATATATATATATTTGAAATAGTTCTTCCCACTTTTTTGTGATAGGGCATTCACGTTCTAAAGTTTTCGGGGCTACTTCAAGTTCACTGCTTTTGTAAATACAAAGTTGATTCTTTCTCAATTTTTTTCATAATCTCTGAAAAACTTTTGTCTTGCAATCAGCAGTCGAATATTTACGTTAGCGACAACCATGTACTTTACATATGTGTATTTGTTTGCAATGCTTTGGTGTCTAATTTATGCATTGCTTCAATGCTTTGCATGACTTTTATATCTTACTTTTTTCCTTAATTGACGTATTCTGTCCATCTAATTGATTGTCTCTGTTATTAATTAGTGGGACTATTATGGACTCCATGCATTCGATTGTTAACGAAATTTGTATTTCCTTTTAGAAAAACTTGATAGTTTAAAAATCAAAGAGCATGGAAAACCACAAATATTTAGTTTAAAGCGGTTGCTGACGAGTTGCTCTTCATAGATCATTAAACAATTGTCATTATCTCTCATAACTTATAGGGTGTCCTATCTCGCATGACTTATATATAGTGTGTCTCGTGTTTTTCGTTTTTGGGGAAAGAGTTAATTGTTATAGTGTGATCATGTTTAGGTGCTATATAACACCCCGACTTTTTCTTTTGTTTTCCTATTATAAATAATAATAATAATAATAATAATAATGAAAATAGATAATGGATAGATGATAACTATCAGTTAAGGATAAAAGTTCCGTAAGTAATAAATAAGGGTTGTCCTTGTTTTTCGGGAAGTTTTATCACATAGAGTTTTTGGGGAAAAACACAGCGAGAGTTTTAGATAGAAAAACGGGATTTTTTTTGAAAGAAGAAAAGGAAGTTTTTCTTGTAGCTGGCTGATAATCGGAGAGCGCTGCAGGTGAGTAGATATTGTATGGATTTATTTTATTAAATCCTCGTTACTGTCGATTTCTTTTCAGTTGAAATATGTAGTGTTGTTAAAACTTAAAACTATAAAATTTGATATAGAACTGTCGAACTGAAATCTTGTATCGTGTGTTAAAAGCGCCGAAAGCTTGAAAAAAAGTTGTTAATGGCGCAAAGCCCCATAACAAGATTTCGGCTTGTGTTTCGTTGAGACTTTTTTTGTTGTGGTTTTGAACTCTGAACTTAAACTGTCGAAGACTTGATGCGGGTTGTTAATGGTGTCACCGCCATAACCAAATCGTCCCCAGTTTTGTTGTGTCAGAATGGTTGGTTTTGTTTGTTTTTTTTATGAAAGTTAGACTGTTGGGTTGGATGGATGAACTGTGGAGTTGTGGACTGGGCGTGGTGAAGTAGAGGTGGTTGTTTAAGATGAGGGGAAGTGCTGTGAAGCTTGAACAGCCATTAATGGAGTTCAAGCAAGAACCGAACCGTTTCGTTTTTGTTGTTGTTTAACTTTGTTTTGTTTTGATTTTTGTTGTGAGGTTTTTGTTGTTTGGTTATGGGTTGTTGATGGTTGTTTGGGCAGCTATTAAAGCTTGAAGCTTTGAACAAGCTTTAATGGAGGGCGAATCCAGATCTAGTTTGGATGAGGATAGTTGATATAATGATTTGAAGATTTTGCTTTCATTAAAGTTGTTTGGTTTTTCATGGGGGTCAAAACCGATAGGATGATGGAGGTGGTCGAGTGGTGGATTAGTAGTGGGTGACGGGAGAGGAGGAGCTTTGGAGAAGATGAACGATGAATTTCGGGTTGGGCCTTGGGCGAAAATCTGTTTGGTTTGGGCGGTTTCAGTTTTGGGCTTTAGGCCAAGTTTTAGTTTTGAGTTGGGCCGGGTTTAAGTTATTTTGTGGGCTGGTTTTATAAATCCAAGTGGGTCAGGTTATAATTTATGAACAGTAAGTTTAGATTGGGCTTGGGCTGAATCAGGCAAGTGGGCTTGAGTGTTTTTTTGGATATTTTTATTTTGGCCTTAAGTTTAAACTTTGGGCCTTAGGCTTTGGGCTTTTGGGTTAGAGGAGTTTGGAGTTGGTTGACTGTTGTTGACCCTTGGCAGGTCGACTTTGACCAGAATTGACTTTGACCAGAGTTGACTTTTGACTAGGGTTGACTTTGACCAGTTAACCCAATTTTGACCTTTTAACTCGGATTATGATTTGGGTTATTAAGATAGGTCTAGGGCTATTAGCATGCTTGACTTTAGGCTAAGACCTTTATATATACGTGCGTATGTGTATTAACTACTATGTGATATTTCCGTTTTTATGATATGCAACGATATGACACTTAGACATCCCTATAATTAATAACGCGTAAACTAATAATACATGAATCAAGATACTCTTTCGTTCTCTAAAATAATATATGTAATAAATTTCAATAATGCGTAAACAATTTACCGCACTCTTTTAGAACTCTCCACGCCTCAAGTTTTGGAATTGAGTTTTATGACTGTTGATGTCATATGTTAGGTGGGCATTTATTGAATGTGCCATAAATGGCCCGTTAGCATTATATATGGGTATTCATTAAATGTGCCATGAATTACCAGATTCTTTGGACTGCCTTAGAGAGGAACTAAGGTATTCGCCTTGCGGGTTAGTTGTATTATTTGATTATGCGAGTGTTTGAGTTTACTTTTGAATACCTAATATAATATCTACATATGTTATATAGAAGTTATAACTTTCTTTTGCAGGAGGGTAGGACTTAATAACATTTTGTGCAGGGACGCGGTCCTACCCTTATACAGCAATAGATATCGGTAAGTTTTAATTCAATGGATTAGATATTAAAATGAGTTATTATAATGAGTTATATAATGGAAGTCTTGCTTGGGAAGAAATTATGTCGGTTAAAATGACGGAACTACCTGTCTTCCAAGCTGTGAATGATTAAGTTATGGGATAATATAAAGTGATTGTTTGAATAATTAAAGTATGATAATGTTTATGTGTGGTTAGTCTACTCATACCAGCAAATTCCATTTTGCTGACCCATGTTTGCTTTGTTTTGGCAACGTGGGTGTGTTCTTGGGAACATAGGTGGAATGCAGTGGAACCGCGGCGTTTGATTTGGATTTGATATGGAGCAGTCCGTTAGTTCTTTTATTAGGTCTGTTAGTTCTTTTTGGAAGTATGTAATAATGTAGTTTCCTATTCATATGACATGAAAATACGATGTTGAAGACCTGTTATTCGTAGAGTGGTTTGATGTTTTATTGAGACGGAAGATAGACTTTTATAAAGAAATAAAGAGAATTTTGGAGATTACTATTGTTGTTAAGTTGATTCTTTATGATGTGGGTTTTCGGGTTTTGACATGTGTTGTATCCACCCCGTCATAGCCTGGGTTTATAGACAATTGAACATAGTGATATTTGAGATATTTATATTTCAAATATTCATTTGTTTAATTGTTTAGAAATTCGGGCTGTGACATGCTACTATTTTGATGAATTCCAATTCTCAAGAAAACACGTATACATTCTAATCCAACCTTTTTATGTATCTATTAGCCATGAACATAAGTCTGCTAGGGTCTACATTGATAATATAGACTTCTTTGATCCTTTATGAAAGTAAGTGGCAACACCCATATATGTTTTTTTAATTTTGAGAACCATTTGGTAGTTAGTTCAACTGTAATTAGTTTTATTTATTTGGTAGTTACTTCAATGTAATTAGTTTGGGTATGTCATAATGACTTAATTCTAATTCATTGGAGTGATTAGAGATATTCTCACTTTTTTGTTTCAATTTTGTGTTTCTATAATGGGTTGGGCAATTTATTTCATATGAGAAGTGGGTTTGTTTGAATTGGAAAAAAAAAATGGATTATTTGAATATACCATTTCCACAGATGAACACCCCACTCATTGCTTGCATTCGAATGTTACTGGATAAGTAAATGAATCCATCATTAGGAAAAGTTCTAATGATTTAGTTTGCAAGGTGCCAAATTATTGTCTTTGCATGGTGAAAATCAGTTCTACCACACACCCATGGTGCCATCTTATAAACACTTTCAACGAATGAGGAGAAGACCAATGCTGGAAAAAATGTTTGAGGATTTTGTAGTTGGAATTACAGATTTGATGCTATAATGACGATGGTGCGATTAGTAATATCAACTTGGGTTATTTCCATTTACAACTATATTAGAAATACAGTTAGTTGATTTCGTGATATAGGATGTGTTGACCACCTGAGTTTGAAAAGAAGAGTATATGACTTTACAACTAAGGGTTCTTGAAGTTGAGTTTCAATCATTTGGGGGATTACTCTACTTCTTCTATAGCTCTTTCCATTCTAGAAATGTGGTCGGAATTCTCTTCCAACCCAACGTCTCGAGCTGCTTCAAAACTTCTTCATTTGTCCTCCTTTATTTTTTGTAACATTCGTTTTCCAGCAGAAGTGTTGTTACAACTATATTAATATATTAACGGGCGTATCTTAGGTCGCGGCGTCATTGCCACAAACTGGAGAAATGGAAGAGATGGGAAGGGAGTCGTTAATTCACCAAGTCAATTCCATAGCACAACATCCTACTGCGCCTCCCAATCTGGTATATGTGCATCCCCATCGAAAATATACCATGCCCCCTAATCTGGTATATGTGCCTCCTAATCGAAGATTTACTCCTTCTCCATTTGTTGTACCTCATTACCACAAACTGGAGAAAGCAAGAATAGAGATTATTTCCTTTTGAGAACCATCTCTTTTGTAAACAAAATGCTAAATGTATCAAGTCTAAAAAAATCATGTGTATGTGGTTTGCTTGTAGGTACCAAGTTAAATTGCCAGAACTTTTCAGCGACATGCTTGCAGTCATTGCTCCATGACACATTTATCTATAGGGTAGCATAATGGTGTGCAATCATCTGAAGTTGTTCCAGGAGCTCCTAATCAATTTCAAGTTGGTATGAGTAATATGCATAGAGGGGAGAATGAGAGAAATGAGGAACTCGATTAGTGGGCTTGTAGTATTTATTTTATTTTATTTTTTCCTTTCGTTACTAGAATTAGTCCCAAGTGGAAAATTATGCAAAGTCTTCTTTAATGTTTAATGAGTTGTCTTTTAGTTTTAGAAGTAATTTGTGTTATATATAAATATGAAGTTATATATCTTAGTATGATTGATTTATGAGAATTGTATTGTTTTGATTTTCAGGTTATGACAGGATTTAGGTTTTTGAAATGTTGAAAATACAGAAGAGACTTTGCTGGATTTTTTAATTTTAAAAAACGATGATGCTCTTAATTGAAGACTCTCTCCCCTTATTTTCCTCATTCTCATTATGATGTGTTGAATTAATGAATGTGTAAGAGATATGTGAAATAAGTTGGTTTGTGAGAAATGAAATGCATAGAATTGCCATAATTAAGCTCACTTGAGTATGCGCATGAAATGATTATGAAGTATAAAACTGTTGGAAATGGTTATATCATCGATCCAGTGCTACCATAGAGATGGTCTCTTAGGGTGTTGTTCAAAAGCAATGTGTCTGTGAGAGTGTTGGCTATGTTAATTTTTCTTGGTTGGTAATTTGGCACTTTAAAGTACTTTGAGTTGAATTGGCCGTGTTTACGGTATGTTGCTGATAATATTTTTGGCTATACTTTTCATATTTGTTTGGGCTATGTTATATTTGTTTAGTGCTCAATTTTGGATTTCACCACTTTGCCATATGATCGGGGTTTATAAGAATATGGGTATATCATCTTATCGGATCTGTGATTATTCATTGGTATAACGTGACTAAAGAATATATTCTCACAACCTTTAATTGAATTTCAATGGCATGAGAGCCATGTTACCATGATAATTACACCTCCACTAGGTACATTGTTTTATAGGGGCACACATAGGGTAGCAGATTTGTTGACATCTTAGGAAGGAGTATTATTTGTAACTAGATTTAAAATAGAGAAAAGTTTAATATTGTTTGCTCCGTTGGTGCTTTTCTTCAACAAGACGCTTAAATTTCCATATTCTAATTTTGAATTGTTTCCTTGAACTTGAATACCTTGGGCATGGGTTATAGAACATTTAATATTACTCTAATTTTCTATTTGGTCCTCTACGGCTACTCTGTTAGCTCACTTGAAGTATTACCTGGGACTTTTATCAATTTAGAGGAATTTCAGTATTTGTTTCACACAGTCCCTACTAGAAATTGGATTTATGGGGAGTTGGAAGAAATTTATGTACGAGCAAATGGTTGTTTATAGCACTATCGTAGGCAAGTAAAATACAATTTTTTGAGGTTGTAGGTTGCACTCTTCAAGTTGTTTATGGTGTGTTCTTTAGGCACAATTATAATGTCTCACTATGATGAAAGAGATGCTTCATCACCTCGAGTTGGACCTGGGGTGGCCTTGCTTGGGAATGATAATGGGGATATCCTTAATGAGATGGAAACCCCCAAAACTTCTCAATGGGAAAAACCCATGAAAAATCCTTTGTTCACCTCCATTCTATACAACCATCTTTTGATGATATTAAATATCTCTGTCTTTATTCTTCTCATATGTTGGCTTTGAACACTCCAGACATACACAATAGTTCTCGATCTTTTTTTATTTTTTTTAAATAAGGAAAAAATGAACGCTTCGATTACCCAACCTAGATTAAAATCGATTGCAGCTTCTCATTTGTGACAATATCATTTTAATGTCGGGTCCGAGTATAAATAGACGCAAAAAAAAAAGTATAATTAATTGCTTTCTTTATCGGGTTTTCTTTCAATATCCTTGTTTAATCAATTTTGATACATAAACTCTACTAGATAAATGGAAGATTTCAACAAAAATTTGTTTTGTGCTTAAATTTATTTGACGATATGAGTAATCTGAGGTTGAATACTTAAAAATGAGTATTCTAAGGTTGGTTATCTTTAGTAGTTTTTTTGGAATAAGGGAAAAAGAAACTTAGATTGAACCCTTAGATTAAAACCAGTTGTGACTTCTCATATATGAAAATCTCATTTTAATATGTCATTTATAAGCATAAGTAGAAGCAAAGAGGTATAATTAATTGCTTTCTTTTGTGGGTCTAAATGTTGCAGTTATTGGGGTTAGAAGCAACAAGTGCTATAAGGAAATGCCAGTGGAGCTCCTTCGTACCAGTCTTCCCCACACTTATGACCAACAGTGCAAGTTTTTATTTTATAATGGATTTTGCTCAGCGCTCTATGTTTGTAACTTTGTTTAATAGCCATAACAAATTATTGACACTGGAAGCTTTGATCAATTAATTTACTGTATGAGTTTCAATATAGTTTGGAAGTAAGATTTTTGATACATAATAATAAAATGAAAGAAATTATATAAAAACGGTGAACGAACGGGTCCAAAAATCTAGTAAGTAACCTATAACACATGCCACAAATAACTATTAGCTAAATGCATATTGAAGTGAAATGAAAATGAGAAACATATCCAACAATCACCAAAATGCAATCATAGCCTAATTACATAGTCTACTGGTCAACATAAATCAAATAAAAAACATATAAAATATAAAAAACATAAAGGCGTCAATGACTACGCTAAAATTATATCATGGAAAAATTGATTTAAATTGGGTTTTATATTATGTTTTATGTCTTTTGATGTACAACTTTTATATATACAAACCATGTTTTGAGAAAAACATAAAACAACAAACCATTAGACCTATTAATCTCCGCATTTTTAACACTTATTTGTGCTAAATCGCCCTATTAGTCGATCTCGCATAGATCGGGACGTATTGGTCTAACCATTATAGTGCCTATGCGCCTATTAATTGGCTATTAAATTGCGCAGCTAACACCATATGATTGGACGATAAGAGTTGAAATTATCCAAAATTAGAGATAGGAGCGAAAGAGCTTGGATTAGTTGCGTGCACCGTCCCCAACTAGTCTCTCAATTATCAAATTTAAAGACCGCGTAAAAAGGACGCCCTCCCAATTTCACCGTACAACAATAAAATAAACCAATTGACCTTTGTTGTTGTTTTTCAGCTCAGCTGGTTCAACGGGTATAGTATAGTATAGATGATTCTGATTCTGATTCTGATTCTGACATGATGACTAGACTAGATTTATGTTCCCAAGTCCGCGAGACATGGGATCGATCTTATGAACGTTTCTATGAATTGTTTCCCTGTATGGCCGATCCAGGTAACGCCTTCAATTTAAATAGATCATTGTTTTCTCAATTAAATTCCATCTTTTTTGTTTTTCATTTTCAGGCAGAAGATCTTCATTGGCATTGAAAGTAGCTTTGGTCTGTATTCACTTGGTTTTTGTGGGAGTTATTTTCCTTTTTGACAATGATTTGATTGACAAGACCAGAAAAGAAGCATGGTATTCAATTAACTAGAGGAATATTTCATCTTGTTTTTAGTTGTACCCAATAGTAATAATGAAGTTACCCACTTATTCCAGGTACACTGCTATATACTTGTTGTTGCTTGTTGCAGCCTTAGCTCAATATTTCTTCACATCTGGTTCTTCTCCAGGGTGGGTAATTTGCTTGAATTTAGTAGATCACCTTTTTCTGGTCTCTATGATTTTTGTAATGCGTGTCCTTTATGTTGTTAGGTATGTACTGGATGCAATGAGGGTTGCAAATGAAACACATTTTGTTTTTAGCAACATGTCAGCAACCTCAAAGTAAGCCTCATTTTTCTTTCTTTTACTTGTCTTTTGCTATTTCCTTTTTCCTTAAAGCTCCATTTTAGCTGGAACTGATAGCCATTTTGTTGCTCATAGAGTGGCATCCTTTAGTTTACTAACTGTAGTATTATGATTATCAAGCAAAGGCAGTCTGCTTCAAGAAAGAACGGTAGCTTTATTATCGCTATAGAAGGGAGCCACTCAGGAAGAAGCGCTCCTGGAGCCAATTATACACCATGGACGAAGTTGGTGATGGACATGTACCCTCCTGGATCATCAATTAGGTCTGCAAACTTTTCTTTCTTTGTATTTTCATGTTCATTGTCGTAATATCGGGTTCTGTAAACGATGGCTGTTAATTTGATGATTGTTTGTTTATATATCACTGTTGTTCTCTTGGATCAATGGAGAATAATTGTTTGCTAAGTTCATGTTTAGAAAGGGTGTCAATATGCTGGGGCACTTCCCCAAGTAATGGACGGATTAGCAAAGGATTGAGTCTTACATAGTTTTTTTTTATTCATAACCATAAGCTCTTTAGATTCCATAAGCTGAGGCTCACACCAGTTGGCCATGTTTAGAAATGGAAATTTCTCGGGAACAACTAATTCTCTTTTGGCTAAGACTGGTGCAGCTCTAACTTATAATGAAGAAATTGTTTTTGAAGGAAATCCACCTTGTATTCACCAATGGGAAAGGCATTTTGAATATTTTTTTGCAGATTTTATGTGAATGTACACTACACCATACTTGTAAATGCTAGTAGAATATGCTTGACTTGGCATGAATATTAGAGAGTGCAGCCCGTTGCCTCTCTAAACACTTTTTGTACTTTTTTTCTCTGTTCTTAATTGAATTTAAACTTACTCCACAAAAAAAAGGTATTGTAACTTTGTAACAGGATAACTAGTGCATGATTACATGGTCTGGATTGTTGGTTATATGTAGGCTAGTCAACCCCTTTTTGTAGTAAAGAGAGAAGGTTAGATATTACTGTTGAAGAATAGAGCTTATGATTCTGACTGTTGGCATTATGTTGTTTAGATAAGGTTATGGTTCCGACTTCTGTGGAAGTACTGAAAAAATCCTCACAATCTTCACTAATTTATTTATTCATTTTGTTTTGGCAGAAGCTGGACTTGTACCTACTGTAATATCGTGCAGGTACTTAATAATATTTGCACCCTTCTTTTCTTTTGCTAAACCACAATTGATCACTTGGTAAAACATTTCATTCTGTAAGTTATCGACATGATGCTTATATGGCTTGTTGTGAAGATACTGCTTGTACCGTGAAAAACTTTGTTTATATTTTCCTCTTTTAAATGTCATTTCGTGTAAACTTTGACCAATGAAAGCACCTTCTTGATTATGCCTTTGTTACAAGTATTTTGACATTTTCCAAGACTGCTGTACTCAAATGACTTCGGGTAATAATATCTATTAGTACTCTTTTTTAGATCACAGTACTAATTTGAAAGATCTTGTTGATGGCTAGTGAAATATACCAACATAAAAGGTCTAGTTGTTCATTTTCAATACACCAATTATGGAAATCAACTTGTAGATCTCTACTCTCTTTCAGCCTCTGTGAATACTGTCTTTTTCCCTTCTTATTAGTTTTTTCAGGTCACATACTTTGTACTTACAAGCCCATTCCATTGACCAGCAAGTGGGTGGGTACCTTTAGCACATCTCTGTTACATTATTCTCCTCTCCTCAAGAATATGCATGGAACCATGGATATTGAGCCACTCTTATTGATTAACAACAAAAATATCATGAAAAACACCTTACTTCCTAGAGACAACAATCTCCTTAGAATTAAGTTATCCAAGTTAGGTCCTTTCGGGCAATCTCCATATTTCAAATTACTATTCTGGTTTCCTGGTTTAGCTGTAGTAATAAATCTAAGTGGAGTTGTTTAGTAACTAAGTGGTTATAAATGTATTCAGTTTATCAGTTTTCTTGCTTTCTTATTTGATGATAATGAAAAGTGAATATTACCCTTTAGAAACACACCTTTGAGATGGTCCTCACTCCTCGATGACATGTTTGTCTAAGTAGGTTAGAATTTTGACAGTCACATTTTTTAGTGAAATTTTTATCTTTATTTGTTTGCAGCCTCCACGTGCAAAACACTGTCATGATTGTGACAAATGTGTTCTTCAATTTGATCATCATTGTGTTTGGCTTGGAACATGCATTGGGCAGGGCAACCATTGTCGATTTTGGTGAGTTTAATTTCATTTTGCAGATTCCTCCTGCAATTGCATAGTTCTTTAAGTGCCTCATTTTTCTCGTTTTCAAAAGTTTCCACATTTGTAGCTATGTTCAACCATCAAAGAACTCCACATTTGTAGCTATGTTCAATCACATATGCGAATATAACCTACTAGTACAGCTCATGCTGTTTTACATTTTTCCTCATGAGTAACCTTGCAGTCTGTCTGCTAAATATGTATCTTGTAGGTGGTACATTTTAGAGGAAACCGCGTTGACCATTTGGACCGGTGTATTGTACATATCGTATCTGAAGGCCAAGTTTGCAAGGGCATGGTATGTTTATTACTTAATTGGAAAACTTAGCACCGCTTAAATACGCCAATCTTTGGCATGTAATGCACCTCATGACCATTGGAACATATCAAAGTAGACTTTAAATTGTTTTGTCGGTGGAATGATTTTGTTGTACTTTGTGTACAATCCCAGTTATTTAAACACAGTATAAGAACGCCTTTGCTATAAGGAGTGACGATTGTGACATAAGTGGACCACTGTTAACATTGATTTCACAACCTTTGTAGGGGCTATTACATCTTAAATGATTTGTTGATATATTATCATTATTATTGCTGTTGTTGTAGCTATTATTCCATTTAATATATAACTCATCTGAAAGTCTGAAAGTAGATATTGGATGGAATTTGCTATCAGGTGGAAGGATGGGATTGTGATATTGTTTTTCTCCACTTTGTCCATTTGCCTCGTCTTTCTGCTTCTGTTGCTTATTTTTCACAGGTAAGATCAAATTTGTTGTCTTACATAGAAGTAAATGTAATATAGTAGTTACAGTTCATTATTGTCATTTAGTTGTATTGAGTTGTTTAGCATAGTTTGACGATGGGATATTGAAAGCCTGGCACAATAATATGTAATTTCCTGGCTCTCTCAACTTAGTGTTGATTGGTTTTGAGTTGGATGCTCCAAAACTTAAGAAGATACTTTGCTTAAGAACTGGGAGTTTTCTTGGCAATATTTCTTTTGTACTATAATGGCATTGAAATAACTTAACCAAGTGCTGATTATAAATTATAGTTGAATGGCCGGGTATAAGTGTCAACTAGATCACGAAATAATTTTAAAATAAATGGTAAACAGTCTTGAACTAATGGAAGACAATCTATCACATGCACTGAAACCAAAGTGCAAAACCTAGAAGGTGTTGAGCTTTTTATATACACATATATCACAAACTATAATATGAATTGTTTGGGATGAAGCCTGAAGGTTGTACCGGGTTTTCTATTTTTGTTTGTTCTCTCTTGCTCTCTTTGCTCCTAAGCCTAATAGGGTAGAGTTTTTGGGAACTTCCTTTAGGATTTTGAAACTTCCCTGAAAGTTGAATTTTATGGGGGATGACACCTTTGCTTTAGTTCATACTATATCCCAATCTGTTCATGAACACACTTTCGAGACGCAACCATACCAGTATACTACTTTGTGAGGTTAATCTCAAAATTTTCTGCTACAGCTATCTTGTACTTACAAATCAGACGACCTATGAACTTGTGCGGAGACGGCGCATCCCATATTTAAGGTTAGGTTTCCTTCTTTATTATTAATTTTTGCTGGTCGTTGACTTATCATCTATATTTAACGTTGAATTGGACTATTAACCTTACTATATGAGGAATTTGGAAAATCTCATGACATAATATACGTTTTTGAGAAACTTGCAGATTATGTATTTACATCGAAGGTGATGGTTATATGAACTCCACTTAAAATGACTCCAATGTTACTCCACCACTCAATACAATGAATTAGAAGCTGATTTTTGGGAGAGATGTTCTCCACACAATAGAGATCATCCTCACAAAAAATCAATTCATTTGAAGATGTACAACCTCGTCAAAAATCGTTTAAAATGTTAAGAAATTATCCAACAATGCAATTTTTTTTAATTTCATAACAACTTTTGACAAGGTTAAACATATTCAATTGAGCCGATTTTTTGTGGAGGTGTTCTTCATCTTGTGATGTATATATATCTCCACAAAAAATTAGCCCTCAATTCATCTTGTAAGTCCACATTTAGGAGTTAAGTAACATTGGAGTCACTATAAGGTGGAGTTCATATACCCATCCCCTACATCGAATTCCACATGTCTGATTACTAAGATATTGACATATAGGCTTAAGAATGTAGAAGAGAACTTCTCTTCAAATGTGTATATTGAGGTCTACATAAAAACTGTCGGTGGGGTTTAGATGCAAAATTAATGTGTTTCAAGAACTACGAAGTAGTGCCTTGAGGCTGGCAGGGATGGCAAGCCTGCCAAATGTCTAAGTGTTTGTACTTTAATAAAAATTGGTGCGTTATGTTGAAAGTAAGCACTAAGGATCACATGAATCAGTTACTGGTTAATATTGCAGAAAAAGAACCCTGAACATATTAAGCATTGGAGTAGTTCACCAGTCATTTCTACTGCGAGTCATCCAGAGTGATAGTGCAAAGCAATATTATTGTAGAATATGTTTCTTGTGAGTCATGGGCAATTTGGTGATGCATATGATTATACATTATCAATAGCATATCTTAGTTGTCCTAGTTACAAGGTTGGGTTTCACTACTTGAGTTGCTTTATAATTTTCTTTTTCTTGAAATACAGAGGGATTCCTGAAAGACTGTATCCATTCAGTAGAGGTATCTGTAAAAATGTTTACAACTTCTGTTGTGCTCGAAGTAGCATATACAATGTTGAACCTTTGCCAACAGCTCAGGAGCTTGAGTTCAAATTAAAGCCATATACATGTTGTGATGTATTATCATGCCGGTGTTGCTGATGGCTTTTCATGTAAAACCATGGGTGGTGTTTTTGTCCGATTTAGCATTTGCGCCTTATAGAAGAATGCCCATTTGTACGCTTCTATGGGAGATGCCATCTTAAAGGGGATCCACAGCCATTTCGAATTGACCATCCACATCACCCTCAGCAATAGAAGGTCTGAAGATGTTGGATACTTGGGTCAGATTGGTTGTTATTTTTTCCGGTTAGATTAAATTATCTATCATCCTCCGATTTTAGATCCGTCAGTGCTGAACTGTATAGCTTCTTTAATCAATGTAGTATAGCTTTTTCAATCAATGTACATTTGAACTTTTTAGATCTTTCGAAATCTCATTTAACAGCTTAATACCTACTCCTCTGGTTCCCCTTCTTTATGTAATTCTTGGCTTGCTATTCTTGGAGGTAAAAAAGAAGGAAAACGATGCAGTCTGTACTATTTAACACTCGGACTACAAGTTTACGAGCATCAGCTAATCCGCATTGGTTAGACTAAAAAATTAATTTTGGATGGTTGGGAGGTAAAGCCGTAAAACATACGCCTAATATACTATGTTGCATCTAAAATTTTAAATATCAAGAGCAAAAATATTGAAAGCAACCCTGCAAAACTATAATAAAAAGCAACTATCGAACGCCCGATATGAATTAGTCAATCAAAGTGAAGTTTTCTTGGCAGTCAAAGCTTTCCGATCTTTATAAAAATTGGTAATGGAACTAATTGAGGGCGGCTGGTACTGCGATGAGCGTGGATCGAACACGCGCGACCTTCAGATCTTCAGTCTGACGCTCTCCCAACTGAGCTATCCCCGCTTTGATGTTAGTTCACTGAATACATAGGATATATCAAATCTGCTGACTTTCCAACCATTTCCCCAAGCACTTCACTCCAAATCAAGCTTCTACGTTGAGTTGGTTCTTAAAAGTAGGAACTGCCATTATACACCTGAAAAGTTCCTCTCTATTGGTACTGCCATTTCCATGAAAATGTTCAACATTCCATGAGTGCTCGGAATCCACCATGTCACCATGATAAATGGTTTCTCTTGCGTTACATAGATTTGGAATGAGTACACGCAGATAGGCTGTGCAACCACATATAAGCTTGTTAATTCCTGTTGAAACTTTATGCAGTTTACCCTTGGTCGGCCCAAATTCCGAATTATAAAATATAGTTGATATTTGAAGTGGCTTTTCAGATTTAAGATTTCAACGACGTTAGCATCTTTGTTAATCTGTACCTTTTTAATTTCTTTTCTCTACAGATGTAAACTTCATTACAGTTTGCACTATATTCTCAAGGGACTAGATGGGAAAAACGAAAGGACTGTCAAAAAAAAAAGGCACACACAAATACAAGTATACAACAGAAATCACCCAGAAGGTTAAGTTTGACACAGAAATCTCTACACTATATGATAGCCGGGTTTGTAGGAACCATACTTCTCAACCGAACAGTGTATTTCTAATCTCTCAATTTTAAGATTTTAGAACCACCTCCCTACATTTATTTAAATTACATCTCTCATATTTATTAATAATTACAATTGGCTCCCTAATCTCTATTAAAATTGAACCACCTCCTTCTTCAATAATTGTAGGATAGTTTTCTTAATTTAAAAGCTAAAATTTATGTATAAGAATTGTATATCTTCCCCATTTTTAGAAAATTGTTTCTCTTTTCTTAGTGAGAGATTCACAAAAAATTGTTTCTCTTTAGTTTTTTTTAACAATTTTCATTTTAGTTCTTTACAACTTGGTGAACTGATACGTAGCACAGGACACATGCTAGTAAGTAATTAAATAGCTGAACAAAAATGTTTATGCTTTTACATTACTAACGAAGTTTACACAGTTTTGCAAACAGTGATTCTACACCCTCACTGTTAGTCGCTTTCTTTGTACACTATGCTTGAACCTTATGAAGGCTTGAAGAAGCCAACTTGAATACCGGTGTGCGTTACACTCTTAATGCCTCTAGCAAAAACTAAGATACTAAGAACCACCCCTAAACTCCCAAGTACCATATTAATGCACCACATTGCACTAAATCTTTTCGATTTCTTAATAGCAATCTCTAAGGGAGTAATATTCTCATTAAGGTATATTAAGCACGCGTTAAGCATAAGCAGAGATCGTAACGAACTCATGTCATCGACCTCCAAGATTGAGTTAGGAGCAGCTCACTTCATGTAGGTGGTACACTTTAGCTCGCTCAAGAATACATCAAGACAAACGAGCGACCTAAGGCAGAACACTTCGAATAAAGACATCATCCCTAATCCAGATGTAATCATCACCAGAGCCTTACATGTACTTCCAATTACCGTGAAACATGAACTACTGCACCCACTCCCAATGATCACACAACTCCTACCAAAACCAACCTAACACACATTCATAATCTCCACCCTATATATGTACATGTCATTACACATGTCTAATAGATGACACCTCTCCCGCCTATAAATACCACCTACATGAACTACGTGAGACCTGATTCTTCTCTCCCCCCAGAATCCAGAGAAAATACGTAGGCAGCTCGCTCATCAGCGAACTCGGTCTTTCCCTAATCCAATTCCATCCTCCTATCTTCCTTGTATATAAAGGAAAACCAAAACGCTCCTTTACATTGGCGCCGTCTGTGGTCTCGATTACTTGAGAAACCACTTTTTTTTTTCCCAAATTAAGCTAGGGTTAGGCAGACCCTCACCTGCATTGATTTAACTGTTTCGTACATAGATTTGTCCACTTGCGTCATCATTTACAATACATTGTAATCTATGATCTAAAGGGAGAACAAAATGTACAACAAAACTAGATGCGTCATGAAGAGAAGCTAGATAGTCCGCTTTAGATCAAAACTTGAGAAACCACTTTCACACAAATCAAAAACCAAAAACCAAAAATCTCAAGCCCACGAAGCATGGCAAGCCTCGAAGCTCAAGTTCAAAGCCTCGCAAACCAGCTAGGTTTAACGAATGAGAGCATTTCCTTGCTTAGGCAGGAAAATGCTGCTCTACGTGCACAAGTAGAAGCACAACAACAACCAGTTGGGAACGTCGCTGAGAACGACATCAACGAAGTTAATCAATAGATTAACAAACTATCGCAAAGGATCGACCAGAGTGCAGTAAGGAAAGACGCAACCCAAATAGTTCAGAAAATGCTCAAGACGTACCGCGCATCCCTATTCACGATGGAGGTACTCAGTAAACCATCTCCTTAAGATTTCGTTCAGCCACGCTTTCCGATGTACGATGACAGCACGTGCCCTGTTCAGCACGTGGCTCGCTACATTCAAAGCCTCACACTCTACAGTTCACCAAAGTTTGATCACCTCCACTGTCGTTTGTTTCCCGCCAGTCTCAAAGATGGCGCACTAGATTGGTTTTTCTCACTCGAGCCAGACTCCATAAAGACCTTCGAGCAGCTCACCGATTCATTTGCTAGTTAGTACGTCCATAACAGGTGTAAGAAAGCTGATCTTGATTCGCTGTTCCAGCTATCCCTTGGCGAAGACGAAACAATTCGTGAATTCCTAGGATAGTTCAAAGCCGAACTACTGTGCATGGAAACAGGTCTGAAAGAGTCCTTCGCTACCTTAGCATTTTCCAACGCCTGCCGTGTGCAACACCGACACTTGCCGGTCGGTGAAAGAAACGCCTCGAGACTTTATCCGAAATGCGGCTCAAGTCGATAAGTACATTAAGCTGCAGGAAGGCCTGAAACGCCAAGGCCTACCTAAAGAAGAAGAGGTCACAACAATATCCGACGACCACCCAACTTCCAAAAAGCAACCTTGACAGCAAGAACGGAAGTCAAGAAACAGAATGAACAATGACCGCGAGTTCGCTGTTCTCACGCGATCTCCCAGCTACATATTGGAAAGAACCAAGCGAGCTTCATATTTCCGACCCGATGTGCAACAACAAGTAGATCGACCTGACAAACCGTACTACGCGTTTCACCGAGCCAAGTGTCATGAAACTGATGCATGCTGGGGGTAAAGCATTACCTCTAGGACCTCATTAAAGTAGGACATATCAAACAGTACACCAACATTGCAGACGGTGATTTGCGCTATAAGCTCATGGCTCACAGAGTGCGCAGTAGATCCCCACCTCTCCATGACCGTCACAATGTTCAAACTCGCTCCTGCAGCAGAGGACGTCCCAGAGACCGTTCTCACCATGAGCGACGTCAGCACTCATCAGATCGCGACAACGACAGAACCATTCATATGATCACTTTCCCAGATGACTCCGTGACATCTTCTAGAGAAAAACGAAGGCGTGTCGGCGCTCTTCAAGAAGTTTATCAATTTTCTTCACAGGCAGCACATGCCCCGCGAAATTCAGGTCGTAGCGCAGGGGATATCACTTTCACAGAGGCTGACCTCAACAAGGTCTGCCTCCCTCACAACGATATATTTGTCGTCCATGTCAAGATCAGCGACTGGACAGTCAAGCACATCCTGATAGACCCTAGGAGCTCGTGCGACATTTTGTTCTACCATACCATACAAGAGATGAACTTACCCAAGTCAGTCTTTATAGATCCAATTGCTCCTCTTTATGGGTTCAATGGCTCCAGAGCCGACCCAATCGGTGATATTATACTCCCAGTGTCTATGGGATCACGAAAAGACAAAGTCAGCTTCAATACACGGTTCAACATTCTAGACATCAAGTTGTCCTACAACGTCATCCTCAGACGACGATGGATTCATCAAATGCAAGCTGTACCGTCAACATTGCACCAGGTTCTCCGCTTCCCAGGCCCCAGGGACATGATGGAGCTTCGAAGCAATTAGCTCGAGGCTTATCATTGTAACCAAATCCTCTCAGTGAATAAGACCGTTGATCTACCTCTCACCATAAGGAACGAGCCTACCAGCTACACCATGGCCAAAGATTTGGTCACTGAGGTCAAAACCAGAGAACCAAAATAATACGCTGGGGGCACCAGCAAGAAGGCTTATTCGTCAGCTCAGATCCTAGAAATCAATCAAACCATTGTGGCTCCACCAGTCAGAAACCCAGAGGTCGCTCCAGTTGTTGCCGTTCCACCAGTCAAGACCCTAGAGGTCGCTCCAGTTGTTGTTGTTCCACAAATCAAGACCCCGGAGGTCGCTACATCATGTGTCGCACAACCAACACCGATTCCAGAGGTCACTCCAACCCCTGTTGTCATAACCATAGAGGCCACATCAGCCCCTGTTGTTATAACCACAGAGGCTGCTCCAACTCCTACTGCCAACTCAACTCCCCCTCAGGTCGACAAAACATCTCCAGAGATCAATCCACTTGAGGGCGCATCATCGTCAGAAGCAACATCCCTACCTGCAGAAAAAGAGCGAGTGAACTTAGGAACCGAAGACGACCCTAAATTCGTCTATGTAGGGGCTAACTTGGACCCTACACTCAAGTCTCAACTTGTAAACTTTTTAGCAATGAATAAAGATGTTTTCGCTTAGTCGTATGTCGATGTGCCCGGAATAGATCCTAATGTTGCGTGTCATAGACTAAATGTAAATCCTAATGCTAGGCCAGTTCGTCAGTGACCTAGATGGCTATCTTTGAGATTTCAAAAAACAATCAACGATGAGGCCGACAAACTGAAGCAAGTTGGTTTCATCAGAAAAGTAGATTATCCAGATTGGATCGCTAACATCATCGTGATAAGTGATCAAAAAGTGCAATTTAACCCTCGATTATGCCTCTTGTTTAGCCATCTTAGTGGACTAATAGTGTTTATAAGTTGTGTTTTAAGATTCTACAGGTAAATAAGAGAGTTTTGTAGAATATTAGAGAAAAAAGGGTAAAATGAAGCAATTCGGAGCATTAAGGATCACATGGGAGGCCCGTGGACAATCATGGAGAAGGCCAAGGAATTGGAGCTATTAAAGATGCGACTTAGACCTATTTTAAAGCCTATTTGGAAGCCCAAGGCCAAAGGATTCGTTGCTTGGACCAAAGCCCGCAAAAGAGGATAGAAGGATAGAGCAGAAAAGGGAAAATAGACTTCTGAGTATGAGACTCATGGATCGTGAGTCTGGACTCAATGCTCACGTCTGGGACGCATAGATCGTGAGTCCAGACGCATTTCTTAAGTTTGAGACGCATGGATAATGAGTCCAGACGTATGAATCGACACTGTAGCCAATTCCTTCTCGGTTTTGGACATGAAGTTGGACTCGAAGAAGTCTCTATTTGTATTAGGAAACAAATGACGGTTTGGAATGCTTCTAGAGCTCATTATAACCCCTATAAATAGAGGACCTAAGTGCCTCATGTAATTGGCCAATTCACTTATATTCTTGTCTCGAACTTGAGGAGAGAGAGATAATAATAAAAGATCGGTTTTAACTAGTTGAGTCTTAATAAATTAGTCTTTCTAGTCTTATGTTCTTCAACTCTTCTTCTTCTTGTTCTTCGTGTTCTTCCTTCTATATGGAAGGCTAATCTTCTCCTTCAAGGGAGGAGATGAAGCCGGTGCTTAAGGTTTAATGATTCTTCTGGTTTATGGTGTTCTTCAATCAGGTTAGTTCTTTATGTTTTTAGTTATTAGTTCCATTGCCCACACCAGGGGATGGAAGTATAGATTACAATTGAATATCATGCTAGTTTAGGGTTTTATTTATTACAATTGAATATTTACTAGTAACATGCTTTTATTTATTGCAATTGAATATAATGCTAGAATAGAGTTTTATTTATTGTAATTGAATATTATACTATTATTCTCTACTTTTCTTCTAATTATGTAGTGTTTTAGAGTAAGGGAAGTATTCCTTGTGTTTGCCTTAGATGGTGATTCATTGAATAGCTGCCCAAGCTCACATAAAAGGAAAGAAGATACTAGTAACATGAACATAGGAACAACCTTAAGTAGAGTTAATTGTTTAACGATGTTTCACCCAAAAAGGCATCTGCACTTTCATTTCGATTGCCGATTGTAGTCTACTTGGAGAACAACATGAATAAAAAAGTCATTGAATCAAAAGCATTGGTGGATTTGAATCTCTTGAATCTATCTCTCTCATATTCTCTCCCTATTTCCAATTCTTAGCTTTAGTATAAGTTTAGTTAGTTTAGTTTAGTTTAGCATTAGAATCTAAAATCTCTACAATTATAGTTTTTAATCCATCAAACCCCCTTTCCAGTCCTGTCTTTCATATACTTAAAAGTGGAACGATACCCTACTCATCCTTTACTTATTGAGGGATAATTAGGTTTTGATACGCTTCTATTTTGTTCAACGACCATCATCTATCTACATCACCCATACACATCTCACACACAAAAAGGAGCGAAGGTCAAATGGCGCAGCTGCCGTTTTAAGTTGTTTATGTTTAACATTTTCTTTCAAGATTAGAAGTTTGGATCTTAAGGTAATTTTAGCCGCATCATCCATCCTTTTGAGAAAGAGAGAGGCTTGAAGGACATCTCGAAGACAAGATCTACCATCCAGGTTAGTCGAATATTAATTTTTTTTTTATTTCATTCTTAGTTTAGTTACATAATAATTAGTTTAGTTTTATTACTTTCTAGTATAATTGCATTTAGGATCTTTTCAACAATTGAAGTTGTAAGCCAACACAGCGAAAAATCAAACTCTAGTGTTTCTTGTCTGAATCTTGACAAACAGACTATCGTCTGTGGGACGTGATACTTAAGCAATCCAAGTGATTCACCATAACCCTAGAAGAGACATCTTTAGACAACAGGCGAGATACTAGCTGCAAAGCCCAACCCAGTTGAAGGAAAGTAGTTTTGCATATTAGTATAATTTATAATAGTTGCATATTAGTTTAATTGCATTCAAGCATAGTAGGATAGTTTTTCGTCATTTTTCGCATAGCATTTTCTAGTGTATGCCACGTCGTCCATATCATCGTCCGGTAAGAACACAACAGTGGACAAGGTTTAACAACCGACTCACAAGAATACTAGACGAGATTGAAACAATGGCCACAAGCAATGATGGAGGTGTTTTGGACACCAATAATCCTGAAGCTATCCCACCCATGCAAGCACAACAGAGGAAGAAATTGAGCGATTTCTATTAAAAGCAATCATTGGAGACCCACCCAAATAGTATTGTTTTTCCGAAAACGAAGCTAACCGGTTTGAGCTTAGAGCATCGGTAATCTCTATGCTTCCAAAGTTCAACGGTTCGCATTAATGTTTGACCTTATGTTCACATGAACAAATTTCTATCGATCCTCGAAACTTTCAAGAACCGTAATATCGGGGATGAGAGTATCAAAATCATTCTTTCCCACTCTTTTCGAAGGTAAAAGCATTTAAATGGTTAAGCGCCCGGTACCGATCAATTCAATAGACAACCGGGAGAAGTTGAGAACAAAGTTTATGAACAAGTTCTACCCACCCCTGTAAGGCAGATGCCATCGCGACAAGCCATCAAAAATTTCAAAGGGAAGGTGACTGAATAATATCATCAAAGCTGGGAGAAATTCAATAATCTGCTAGTCTCATGTCCACATCATGGATACGATAAGAGCACACTTGCTCATTTTTTCTATCGAGGACTCTCGATGATGAACAAGCAGATGATACAGTCAATGCACAAAGGCAAGTTTACATCGATGGATGGAGAGGAAGCTTACAACTTTCTCGAGAATTTAGCTGAAGAAACACAACAATGGACTACTAGCAACGAGGATGTCGCTAGCATGGAGGGGGAGCCAAAGCAATTTGGTTACCAAGCACATGAACAATCAGATCAAGAACTGAAGTCTACATTGGCCAGTGATAAAACATAAAAATAATTAGTCTACCTACGAAATGAACGATGAACTCAAAACGTAAGTAAACTAAAACTATCTTAAGTGCCTATGATTTATCAAAGATTCTACTCTCAATCCTATGAGATATAGTGGAGTAGGAAGTTCGTTCCACTCCTAGTCCTTCCAAGATGTTGTGTTTTTTCTAGTCTAATTACTCTACTCTAAGTCTAATGAGAGATTTATGAAGTGGCAACTAGACTACGATGCAACTACCCACAAGATGCAACTAGTCGGTTATCAAAATAACTATGGTTATGCTACGTTGATTCGATGATAAGGAGTTAGAGGGGGATTGATTCCACCTTAACTCCACTTAATCCTATTAACGACGAATCGTCGAAATCCGACTTGAACTGCTTCGCAGAACAATTGGTTCTTCCTAATCCCTAATTACACATGGCATTCTTACCAATTCATAACTAGCATGTGAACGATCAAACCCATTCTCATGGTGAACTAATCGTTTCTAGAGTGGAATGGAAATTATGACGACTCTACGATAATTGGAATCAAGCTTTCATCAAGGCTTCTGAACCCCCTCTAATGGAGGTTTAGCCGAGAATCATTACGCAATCATTTTTGATTAAATTAAAACTAAACATGATATAAAGAATTGAAATTTACTAATCTAAATTAAACAATAATTAAAATCGAATTAATAACTAAGAATTGAATACCAAGTAATAAATGAAATCAAATCTAACACAATGTAAATGACAAGAATAGAAATTGACAAAATAACTATTTTATTTATCTAATCAATCAAGAACAATGATTCAAAGACTTAATCTAAACCAAGAATTGAAAATGGAACTAAAACTTAATTAATTTACTGAAAACTAGATCTAGAATTATCTATATTGTTTTAGGTCTAACTAGCTACCATTAACAAAGAGCTAAGCTTTGGTTTTTATATTTTCAGATCCAAAAATCGTGCATGGGCTTGGAGCCATGTTTTGGGCCAGAGAATCAAGCCCAAAACCCAATTCTTTCAGTAAAAAAAGGCCTTTTCAGCTACAGTTGCCTTCAACAGACTTTTCGTCTACTTCTGCTCCTCTGATTGGGTCAAGGCTTGGACCATTGGAAAGCTCTTTCTGAGCCGGTCGTTTTGACATAAGGTAGGCCCCATTTCGAGGTCTGAGTCCAAAGATACGGCCTTCGGAAGTTCTCGACTTGTGACTTGTGTCTTTGTTTACGCCCGTGTCGACTTTTCAGCTTTTGACCGGGCTTTAGGAAGGCTTTGTCTTCTTGAATCTTGGCCTTTAATCACGGAACTACTTAGTAACCGACCTTTGCTCCTTTATCTCACTAAAGTGGCACATTTCGCACATAATGGACTTTGAAACCCGAATGCATAAAACACGTGTCGGTGTTAACTCTTAATTATTACTCACATAATTGGTCTAAAAAGTATGACTGTTATTCTGGGGTTAAAACTACAGTTTTGGGCTCTTATCAAACCACCCGAAACAGCATTTTGCTTGTCCTCAAGCAAAGATGAGAAATTAGAATAAGTGACTAAAAATGGAGTTCTATTTATTTACTCGTTTATTTGAGTCGCGATTGCATTGACCATATCGCGACAAGGCGCTTAAACCACTAGGAATTCCCTAGTGGACGAGTTATAACCTCGTGAGAGTTTTCCAGATGAAGGTACTCACAAACTTCATCTATACTACAACGACTAAGAAATAAAACTATTGTCTCCGTATTCATGCTCTAAATTAACTATACCTCTCACTAGCAATGCATATAAAAAGTAATCAAGTCGAAACCTAAGCTAATATATGCATAATAATCAATCATCTACAATAAACATATATACAATGAGTAATACTATGAAATGCCTAGCGTGTTAGTTTCTGAAACTTCGGAATAAGCGTCTTTAAGTAGGTTCTCACAATAATAGTCAAGATACAACACTCGATTTTTCCACTCAAGTTCATTTACTCCGGTGTCGCGGTGGGCACACTTTACCTTACAATCTCAATGACAACAAGGAAGCCGGAGTCGATCAAACACATCTGCCACTTACTATCACACTAATCTATTCCTAATTGAGCTAGAGGTCTTTATTAGGTGTTGCGGGGATTAGGAGATGGTTCAAGAAGGAAGGAAATGGATATTCAAAAAGGACAAGTCTGAGATAATAGAGTCTTCAGATTATGTAACTAGAGAAAACCTTGTTATTTACTTTTGCTTCAACACTTTGTTTCCATCCTTAGCCATTTTTATTTTTTTTTCCTTTTTCTTTTCTTTGGCTTTTGACTCCCTTTTATTCTATTTTTGGAGTTTTTATTTTATTTTTATTTTTATTTTTATTTTCTTTATTTTCTGAAGCCATTAACTAACTTTTGTTTACACAAGTTTTTCTCTTCTTCTTTCTTCCTCATTCTATTTTTAGACTTATCTAAATTGGGTAGGTTGAATTTTTTTTATTTTGTTTTGTTTTGTAACAGGGTAAAGGATTTTTGGTTTATGAAAGGCTAAAGAAAGGCTCAGAGGGGCGACTAGCGGAAAATAATTCATAGGTTTGAATTTCTGGCTATATCGATCCAAAGAGGGCCTAAATTCTCGCTTAGGATATGGCATAGTGATCAAGCAAGTGGATGTGTGATTTCTCTATCCGGATTTTACTTCTCCTTGTGTCATTTCTCAAATGTTTATTTCATATAAGGCTTTAGGCTATATTCTCACGATTTGTAGAATAAGTACTCTAGCCTAGATTTGAAAACTTATCTTGCTAACAATCATAGATACTCATGTAATATATTTATAGATAGATGCAAAGATTATTACCTACATATTAACCTAAGTTTCTAACAATTATTCTAATGCAAAAGCTACATTGAGACATCTAGATTGTTAAGAGCATAGAAAAAAAACAATACCACTATTCCTAAGTGTATAGCATAACTTATTTATTTATATATTTTTGAATTTTTGAAATTTTAACTAGAAGACAAATGCATATTATACATATCTATATCCTAACAGATGCCTTAATTACACGTGTTTCTATGCCCCCCCCCCCCAAACAAGAAGCATGCTTTGTCCTCAAAGTATTGTAAATAAAAAGGGTAGGAAAAATACCATTGAAGCGTGTGAAATTCAGAACATCTATCCAAAAACAAAGTTAGAACGCGTGCTAATATAGGAAATAAAACCGACGAACTCTATCTGAAGTTTTACCCATTATGGGGTTAACAAGAATGAAATTGCTTGGGACATAAGCGCACACTAACTAGAATGAAAACTTACCTTATCTCCCGTATTACTCATCATCTTCCTTATCCTCTTCTTCCATAAAGAAGTGAGGCTCCTATCGTCTGCCATGCCATGATAATTTGCCGGGCTTCCCGCCATTTATCATCTATTATTGCTAACCTATTAAAACCACTTGGTCGGACGTGTAGGGTGCAACCTGATGAGGTTGTATCCTCCACCCTTACCAAATCATTACCGAAAAGATCGAATAATACTATTGGTGGGTCGCATGCGATTAATCGGCCGTAATCCAATCCGTGAAACGTGTACAAAAACAGGAAAAGAAATAGCATAATACGGGAAACTAGAACGGGCATAAGAAGGAACTTATGCCTCATGCTATGGGATCGAGCTAAACTAGACATCAAGGTTCGGGAAGGTCATGACACATACGCCCCGTGGCTAAAGCAAGGAAAACGCCGCAAGTGGCATCATTCACGGAAGAAAACGCCATTCCCTAAAATGTTTAGCATGATCCAAAACATAACAGTTCCTATGTTCATGGACAAAGCTACCAAAAGCGGCGTTATAGTCCCTTGGTCCTCGATCACGAAAATGCCCCCCCCATACGACTCATGCAAAACTCATAAGTGTAGACATACATATTATCTACCCAATAACACCATGGGTCTTGTATTTCAGCGGGCATAGCAAGTCCAAGAACATATGCTAGCAAGAACCCGGTAATTTCCATTGGTTCATTATCAATGTTGATGGAGAACACTTGTTCTCCATCCGGTCTTTCAAAGAAAATGCGCTTATCGTAAAAATAAGATGCTAGTGTTGGAGAATAAAGTGCATCGGTCTTACCATAAGCGGCTCCCAACCAACGTATGTGATCGCTTTCGAAACCAAGCACCATAAGTAGTGCTTTGGAACAAATCTTCGAAGACTGTTCGGTATCAATGTTGGAGATGTCATCTCAAAATTACGCCTCGGAATAGCTGCGAATGATCCGAAACTACCCGCAAAACCGGAATTTTTCAGGTCCACGGAAGTCGGTATGCCGAAAGCTCTCTGAAGAATTGGAATTCCAGTGTTTGAGAGCGGGTCGCTCACACTTTGAGCGAAAGGCCTCGACAAAAAAAAAAAAAAAAAAAAAATGCGAGCCTTGTGCGCTCTCCTGTAGAAGCTGAAAATGCTTCGGAGTTCTTGAAACTTCGGAAAATGAGACGCAACGTGGGATTAGGTGGGGAGTGAACGGTGAGTGATGGAGGTTAGGTGTATTGTGAGTTGTGAGTGTAGAATGTATGAAGTTTATATAGGTTTTAAGTTGCTAAACCAGATCGGGAAGTTGCCAAAAGGTTTTTACGGCAGTTTCCGAAAATACCAAAATTTCCAAACCCGAAAACGGAAACAAGTCATTTTCTTGATTCTAAAACAAACTTAGTATCTTTTAGGTTGAATTTATGATAGAATCTACCTATTTAATCGATATTTCATCCTACCATGATACTTATTCATAGATATGCCTAAACGGCCATATTTTCACCTTGACTCCGCAATAAATTCTAAGACGAGGGTCATATAAAAATAATGCTGGAATAGATAAAGCCACCCCCAAACAATTTGGGAAGGTGGGATCAATGTTAAACAACCACGCATAATGAAAATAACCACATTATATTAAAATTTTCATTCGAAGTACATTTCACTACAAAATTCAAATTACGGAAATAAAACTTACATGAAAATAAATGACAATAATGAAACTACAAATAAAAATAGAGCATCAAACTATACTATCCCTAATCACTCCTGTACTGGTAGCGGAGGGCACACGCTCAGGAGATGGCTCCTGAGCTCCCGATGGGTCAGCACCATTTGTCCTTCGGCGACGACGCTCGTGCCTCGATGGTGTGTCCTCAGAAGGAGAGTCCCCGTGAGGTGGGAATCGTGCGAGCATGTTGGTCTGGAACTGGCGCTGAGCTTCTATCTCGGCCCTCATCTGTTCCCACCTCTCATCATCTCTCTGGGTACGGATCTCGAAGTTATGATGGATAGTTGCCTGTTGAGTCCGGAGGTCTTCGCAGATGGTGTTGAGCGAACGCATGCCACGATGAATTACGGCCATGCGTTCTGCGTTTGACCAGCACCTCTCCAGGGCATCCGCATCAAAACAAGTCAAATCCTCCTCATCCTCCGAGGCATTCTCGTTTCCCCCATCCTCCTCGGCATTCTCGTTTCCCCCATCCTCCTCGTCTTCTTCTCTATCCTCAGCTAACCTCCAAACTCGTTGGACACACTCCTTATAGATCGCGAGGGTTTTGATTGTAGGGTGATGTATGTCCTATCGGGCGCTTTGGTGCTCTCAACTTCAAAGATGATCTTGGTTATCAACACGGGGGAGAGGTGGAACGGACTTCCCTACTCTCCTAATCATGCTAAGTAAAACTCCAAGATACGTGAACCGGTACTTCGCTCCCCGGAGTATCCATAAGATGTGGAGGCAGCTTCAGCCGATGTCACCGACCTTCTCCTTCCCCAGGCGTTCCGACCAATCCATCGAAATGCGGCCGGTGGTTGGTCCTAAGGGATGCCTGACGAACACAATGCGATCTCGCATTGTAGTTCCCTTATGTAACCGTCACGTTCATCAATGGCTCTACTCCATTATATTGAGACTCTCCACGCGTGACATCGGATGGATTCTAGGCGAATGCCTAGAATCTTAGCCAACAACCCAGTAGTCACCTCCTTCTTCCTCTTCGCCACCACAACAAAAATCCTAGTCCCTTCCAACTCCCTCGTATTGTAGAACCGTCGGACTAAGTCCTCGTGGTAATAGGCTTCGATCGAGTACCATAAGCTATTCCAGTCTCTATTGATCATTTCGTCACCGTAGAACGGCGCGAAGTGGTCGCCAGTAAAAGCTTGCTCCGGCAAAATTCGACGTTGTTGAGCTATTTTAGTGTTTGGAATGTAGTGGGGGTTTAAATGGGATGTGGTGGTGGAATTTGTATCGACCGACTGAAGCAAACAGTGGTGGTGGTGCGACGGTGGCGCAACAGGTTACAAATTTTTTTAAATTTTCGTGGGTTTTGGTGATGTAAGTTGGTGGAGGTTGTGGGCGGTGCGGTTGGAGTCGATTTGGGTTGGGTCTTGGATTGTGGGCGTGGGTAATTTGGTTTTGTTTTTATTTATTTATTTATTTATTTTTTATTATTTTTATTATTTTTAGGTTTTTGGAAGCTTTGTTAATGGCGTTAATGGCGGTTTGGAGAAAATGAACGCGACTGTTGGGTAAGGGCGCGGGTGCGCTGTCGGTGGGCGCGGGTTGGGCTCAAGCCCAATTCGAAATTTGTGAATTTTTCGATTTTTTCGCGAAACTTCAAATCAAAATTGCCGCTTCGTTACCGATCCGATTTTTGCGAATGAGATATGAAAATGATCAGGAGAGAATTTCCAATCCAATGATCCATAAAACACTCTATTCCGACCGTGGATGACAAATAAGATAGTGGAAAACGCCTCGAAGTGCGTGCATGACGTACGTTATGCGAACGACTAAACTCTAAATTCATAGATTATGTCAATTCGAATCGGAATACAATTAAACGGCCTATGCAATTCTAATGGGACATAAAACATTTTAGGACGGAAACACGAACACCCCACCCCCAAACAAATTTTTTACAACGAAGCTTAGAAAATTTGTTTTTAGCAGTGGGTCTTTTAAAGTCAGATTCCCGAGATTCCCGAGACTTCCTAGAATACTATGTTTATTATTTAATATTTTTTTCTTTTATAAGGAAAAAAAAATGAGCAAGAAAGACATAATTCACCCCGTAGAGAAACATGACTCAAAAATTCGAGAAAAACATGCAAGAGTGGAAAACGTGAATTATGTTAATCGTGGACTTAGGATCCGGTACTTACAGCCACACACTCCGTAGGGAGGGCCCGGTTACCTTAATGGTGCACTCACCAATATATGGAAATGAAAGGAAATGCACCAAACACAAAAGTTGAGTCGTTTATAGTCAGATACTCGAGACTTTATCTAAACATATGTATGAACATGCAGTTTATCATATATCAACAACTGAAATAGTTGTGGATCATTCCATAAATAAATATCACAGAAAACATATCCAAACACAATCAAGCACCAAGATTTCCTATGACGCAACCTAGTAAAATGAAAGTGAAGTCGGATAACCCTATTACTTAACCTAGCATGCACCTTCTTTTTCATTTTTGAACGAGAGGGTGTCATAGTGAATAAGTGTGGAAGAGTGAATGGTTGTGTAGAATATGGTGGATATGGGTAAGTTGTAGAAGGAAAGCATGGAAAAAATGAGGATGTGGGTTTAGCACAAAACTCATTCATAGTGTAGGTATGGACTGTCTCAAGTCTGAAAATGAAGGTGTCAAACGCTTTTGTCTTCTGAAGTATTTGTTTTCTAGGTGAATTTAAAAAATTATGAAGCACAGAAGAAACAACCGGATCAAGTGCAAACTCGAGATTCCTTTGAAAGGGTGGAAGGAGGGAAGTCGAGGTGGATGTTGTGGAAAGTAGTTCTTGATAGGATGAATTATCACCTGCTCTAAGAAACTCATCAAATTGGTCATCTAGATTGGTCATATCCTCATTACTATGATAGTCCTCTACATCTTTGAGAAAGTCATCTATCTCATTTTCATCCGTAATATGTGTATCGACTAGAGTAGGGATGGAAATGTTGGAGTCTGAACTTCCAAAGGAAAGAAATTTGGGCATATGATTATCAGGGAACGTGTTGTTGAAATAATCTCGAGCAAAGCTTTCGATCATGCTAACCTCTCCATCCATAGATCGAATCGGGTAACGTGGTCTTTGTTTTAAAAACATTGACTTCAACAAAGCAAGATGGCCAAAAGACATAGACATTGAACCATCGCGCAATTAATGAGCGCGTTGGCAGTTGCCGTGAAAGGACGCCCTAAGATGATCGGACACCCAGTCGTTAATCCACTTCGTATCGAGGATGACAAAAATCAGCCGGATAGTAAAAATCTTGAACTTTTACCGAATATTTTCGACCACACCCTTAGGATACTTAATAGACCGATCGACTAATTGCAACGCCATTTTAGTGGGTTGCATCTCGCCTAGACCTATTTGTCTATACAAATAAAATGGGAGTAAGTTAACACTAGCCCCCAAGTCTAATAACGCGGTCTCGTATAAGAATCTCCTAAGGTGCATTGTATAGTAGGACGACCAGGGTCCTTGTACTTAACAATTCCATTATGTTCAGATAAAGTTGGGAATTGTTCTGTTAAAAAGGCGTCTTTTGGTATATTGGTCTTACGCCTAGTAGTACACAATTCCTTAAGAAACTTAGCATGGTGTGGTAGTTTTTTAATAGCTTCGAGGAAGGGAAGGTTTATAGTTAGATTCTTGAAAACATCCCTAATCTCCTCATAATTTGTATCCCTAGTTAACACGGCTAATTTTTGTGGAAACGGTGGTTTCTGTCTATATTTAGCAATGGTATCACCGGATGTTTAACCGTGACTTTTGTTTTTCTTAGGTTGTGTTATGAATCGTACCTCTACAAAGGGTAGGCTCTTCAGTTTCTATTTCAAGATCTAGTAAAATAGCAGGTGTAGGGGGGCTATCGGGTGGGGTAACTATAGGCATAGTTACTTTGTTATCAACCACTCTGCCAGAACGGAGAGTGGTGATGGCCTTTAGCTCACCTACATTTCCATATTCATTACTAGTATTATCGGTTACCTCAAAGGTTGTGTTTGTTGTTTTAGGATTAGGTATTCCGTGACTGAAAACACACCTTTGGGTTGGGCTTTATCTTGAGCCAACCGTTGGGTTAAATTATTAACGGATTGTAGAAGTCATTGGTTAGATTGAGCCATGGTTTGGAAAAGTTTTTGGCTCACTTGTATGAAGGTGTCAAGACGATCCGGTTGTGTGGGTGTAGTAGTCACGGGTGGTGGTGTGGACCGAACTATTTCACGTGAATTATTTATAGGTGGATTTTGATAGTTATTATTTACCTAACGATACCTCTATTAGCATTATAATTATTATAACTACCTTGACTTTGTGCTTGACCTTGTCGAGGTTGCATTTGGTTGTTATAATTATTAAAATTACCCCGACCGCCCTTGTCGTGGTGGAGCTTGGTTAAAACTTTGTGTTGGCCTAACATATTGATTATTGTACCACGGAGGTGTGACGGTTGGTTATTTCTCCAACCGAAGTTGGGATTTTGTCTCCAAGGGGCGTTAGGTTCACTATTAATGGAACAAGCCTGTTCATAAGCAATAGGGACCGGGAGTCGGGATGCTCGTGGCTCCAAATGAAAAGTACATGGATTTGAATTTACGCTCATGACGGGGATAAGCTTTTGTTGAACGTAAATGGCCTCTACCTTTTTAGTGAGTGATTCGATTAGAGTTTTAAGCTCGGGATCGTGTTTAATTTCAAACATACCGGGCGGCCTTAATCAGATTTGATGAACTAGCTGAGATGGATATCATCACTACCCCCAGTTGTTATTTCGCTTTAGTTTGATCCTCTAAAAATTTATAAGCCTCCGAGGCTCCTTTGCTAAGAAACTACCCCCATTCATTATGTCTAGGACTTCTTTATGGCGGTATAGAAGTCCTTTGAAAAGGCACGAACTAACGTGTCTTTTCGCTAAGTTATGATGTGGACACTCTATAAGGAGATCGGTGAAACGATTCCAAGCCTCCGAAAATGTTTCATGAGGATTTTGTCGAAAGAAATGAATCTTGGAAAACATCTCATCCGTCTTTAGGGGTGGGTAAAAATGTTCCATAAACAAACAACAAGTTTAGCCCATGAGTCCACGTAATTAGGCGTTTGGGCAGTTAACCAAGAAGCCGCCTTTATCGGCTAAGGTGAAAGGGAATACCACGAAGTTTAATTTGTTCCGCACCAACCGTAGGATGGTGGAATGTTGTTAGGACTTGTTCAATCCTACGCGTGTCGATAAGGTTTTTCATGGTCTAATCCATGAAAAATGGGTAACAAATTAAAATATTTGGGGGATTCGAAATCCCCATCGGTCTACTAGAGAACGATGCAAGATTTTGGGCTATCACTCAAGGCTTTGTAGAAGTCGAGAGAGGAGTCTCTTCTTCGGTCGGGCAATTGTGTCGGTGATGTGTGTGAATTAGTAGCTAGAGGTGTAGTGGGTGGTATACTAGATAGACTTGTTTGTTGACGTTTGTTGTGTAATTACGCTCGGTGTTTTGTTCGCCGGACCTTAATCTCATACAAGGCTAAAACCAAACTTAGCTAAACACATCAACACTCCAAACAATTCGATATACTAGTATAAACCTCTAATAGGAGATCACGAGGTGTGGAAGAAAGGAATACCTGATTAGGTCCTTGCTTCGCTTATGAATAGCGTCTTGTTTACGCGTGTTCGGTGTATATAACAAGTTAGAACACCGAAAAACTTGAAAAATCAAAGTTTGAGTCAAAACCGCCAATTCAAAAAAAATTAGCAAAGCGGCGCGGCGGCTCTCATAGTAAGCTGTCGCTCCGTAATTTTTCAAATTACAGTGTTTTTAGGGCGGGTCGCTCGTGTTCCAGCTATAGAGCGTGTGCGCTCTTATAGGCCTTGGTCGCTTCGGTGTATTTTTGTCCCGAACTTTTCAACGATGAATCGAAAAACCACAAGATGAATCAAACCAAAGGGTGGGTGGGTGAAAATGGGACTTTAAGAAAAGTACTTACACTACGAAAACAATGCGAAAGTGAAACTAAGATGGCAGCGGCGCCATTTGATAAAAGATAAAATGAATAGTCTACCTACGAAATGAACGATGAACTCAAAACGTAAGGAAACTAAAACTATCTTAAGTGCCTATGATTTATCAAAGATTCTACTCTCAATCCTATGAGATATAGTGGAGTAGGAAGTTCGTTCCACCCCTAGTCCTTCCGCATGTTGTGTTTTCTAGTCTAATTACTCTACTCTAAGTCTAACGAGAGATTTACGAAGTGGCAACTAGACTACGATGCAACTACCCATAAGATGCAACTTGTCGGTTATCAAAATAACTATGGTTATGCTACGTTGATTCGATGATAAGGAGTTAGAGGGGGATTGATTCCACCTTAACTCCACTTAATCCTATTAACGACGAATCGTCGAAATCCGACTTGAACTGCTTCGCAGAACAATTGGTTCTTCCTAATCCCTAATTACACATGGCATTCTTACCAATTCGTAACTAGCATGTGAACGATCAAACCCATTCTCATGGTGAACTAATCGTTTCTAGAGTGGAAGGGAAATTACGACGACTCTACGATAATCGGAATCAAGCTTTCATCAAGGCTTCTGAACCCCCTCTAATGGAGGTTTAGCCGAGAATCATTACGCAATCATTTCCGATTAAATTAAAACTAAATATGATATAAAGAATTGAAATTTACTAATCTAAATTAAACAATAATTAAAATCGAATTAATAACTAAGAATTGAATACCAAGTAATAAATGAAATCAAATCTAACACAATGTAAATGACAAGAATAGAAATTGACAAAATAACTATTTTATTTATCTAATCAATCAAGAACAATGATTCAAAGACTTAATTTAAACCAAGAATTGAAAATGGAACTAAAACTTAATTAATCTACTGAAAACTAGATCTAGAATTATCTATATTGTTTTAGGTCAAACTAGCTACCATTAACAAAGAGCTAAGCTTTGGTTTTTATGCTTTCAGATCCAAAAATCATGCATGGGCTTGGAGCCATGTTTTGGGCCAGAGAATCAAGCCCAAAACCCAATTCTTTCAGTCCAAAAAGGCCTCTTTAGCTGCAGTTGGCTTCAATAGACTTTTCATCCACTTCTGCTCCTTTGATTGGGTCAAGGCTTGGACCATTGGAAAGCTCTTTCCGAGCCGGTCGTTTTGACATAAGGTGGCCCCATTCCGAGGTCTGAGTCCAAAGATACGGCCTTCGAAATTCTCACGACTTGTTGTGTGTTTGCTTTACTACCGTGTCGACTTTTCAGCTTTTGACCGGGCTTTAGGAAGGCTTTGTCTTCTTGAATCTTGGCCTTTAATCACGGAACTACTTAGTAACCGACCTTTGCTCCTTTATCTCACTAAAGTGGCACATTTCTGCACATAATGGACTTTGAAACCCGAAATGCATAAAACACGTAATTAGTGTTAACTTTTAATTATTACTCACATAATTGGTCTAAAAGTATGATCATTCTGGGGTTAAAACTACAGCTTTGGGCTCTTATCACCAAATTTAACCACCAAAGATTGAAACTCGAGTAAGAAATTTAATCAGTTCTCTATGAATCCCTCCAAGTTCAACAAGTCTCAAGATAAATCTCTCCCAACCATGCAAGCTAGCCAATATCATCTGAAGTCTGTTCTGACACTTCCCATGCAACTCGAAATGTCCCGTTACTATCAACATGCATCAATTGGAGAGTACAATATAAACTCATTTCAGAGGCCCAACCAAGGTGGTAATAACTTTCAAGGTAATTATTGGAGACGTAATCTTTGGACCCCTAGGTTCTCAAGATCAAAGTTATATTCCACGCACAAGTCAAGTTTCACAGTTGGTCCCTCAAAACAATTATACTCTCAACAAAATTCCAATACAAGTGGAGAGTTAGTGCCCGATCCTAGGAGAAATTATGCCGCGACCCCAACAACATGGAGAATGCAATTACTTTGCTATCACAGAAAAATCAGAAGTTTGAAAGTGTTCTAGAGCTTCTTGCACGCAGTCTCACCAATCTCCAAAGAATCTCGTGCAAGTCAATGTTCTAGAATGGAGTCTCTAGAGGCTAAGGTCGACCAACTCACCAATGCTTTGTCTGTAAAGACACAAGCCACTCAACCTAGCTTATTGGAACCAATATTGAAGAGTGAAGATGTATGCCACATTGGGACAACTTCTAGTATTGATCACCTTCATGATCATGTTAGCTTAGTTACTACTCTCAGATCAGGATTGAAGATAGACAACAAGGTTGACTTACCTTCTCATGATGACATTGCTACAGAGCAATCGGTCAAGATTTCAAATAAAGTTCAAAAGGAAGTGGGGGAAATCCTTTCCACTCCCATTTGTCAAGATGACCAAGACAAGATATGCAAGAATGGCAAAGAGAAAGAAGAGAAAACACATGCTGATGTGTTTGTACCGAAGGCACCTTTTCCTATGTTTTTTGCTTAAAGCAAAAAGGACAAGCAATTTTTAGAGATGAAGGAGGCATTTGAGAAAGATAACATCAATATCCCCTTTCTCAAAGCGATCAAGCAGTTGCCATCATATGCCAAATTCTTGAAGGATGCATGCAACATAAAGAGAAGTACTCATGTTCCAAAGCGAGCGTTTCTAGCTGGACAAACAACATCTATTATCCATCAGCAAGCTCCAGTCAAGCTCAAAGATCCAGGAAGTCCTACAATTTCATGCAGGATAGGAGAAAAATTCACGGGTAATGCTCTTTTAGACCTTGGTGCTAGTGTTAATCTCTTGCCATATCATGTGTACCAAGCGTTGGGCCTGGAGAACCTAAAGCCTACAAAAGTCAAATTAAAGTTAGCTGACCGTTCTACCAAGATTCCCAGAGGCATAGTTGAGGATGTTCTTGTTCAAGTAGTCGATTTCTACTATCCAGCGGATTTCATTGTGATAGACACCCAGGAAGCCTTTGATAAAATTCCAATTATTCTAGGCCGACTGATAAATGTAAAATGAATAGTTTACCTACGAAATGAACGATGAATTCAAAACGTAAGTAAACTAAAACTGATCTTTTATCTCTTATGTTTATCAAAGCTTCTACTCTCGATGCGAATTGCACTAAGTGGAGTAGGAAGTTCGTTCCACTCCTAGTTCCCTAGCATGGATTGTTTTCTAAGTCTAAGAAATCAGTCTTAAGTCTAATGAGAGCTTTACTTAAAATGTTATGCTAACAAGACGCGTTAATTTAAATAACGAGATATAATAAATAACAAGATAAAATATAAACTAAAGTTAATCTACTAAAGCTACGAAATACGATTGTTTGAATCTAGATAAAGAAATTAGAGGGGAATTGAATCCACCTCGAATCCAACTTAACGACCTAGCGTAGAATGTTGTATCTCAATTCTCACGTTCTTACGGCGAGAATTTCGAGTTCTAATCCCTAGTGTTCATGGCATTCCTACCGGATACTAACTAGCATGTGAGGTCGTCCACCCATTCTCATGGCTTAAACACGACCTTCTAGAGTGGAATAGATTCTACAACCAATTCTATACTAACCACTAAGTTTTCATCAAGGCTTCATCAACCCCTCTAATGGAGGTTTTAGCCTTGATTCATCAAACTAACATTTCCCATTGAATCTAAACTAAACATAATGTAAGAAATTGAGATTTACTTAATTAAACAATAATGAATCTAATTTAATGGCTGGAATGAAATAAGAACAAGAATTGAAATTAGATCTAGAATGGAAATGACCAAATTCGAAATTGACAAACTAACTATTTTATTTATCTAATCAATCAAGAACAATGATTCAAAGATTTAATCTAAAACAGGAATTGAAATGGAACTAAAACTTAATTAATTAATAAAACTAGATCTAGAATTCTATATATTAATTTAGGTCTAACTAGCTACCATTAACAAAGAGCTAAGCTTTTGTTTTTATACATCCAGATCCAAAAATCGTGCATGGGCTTGGAGCCATGTTTTGGGCCAGAGAATCAGGCCCAAAACCCAATTCTTTCAGTCCAAAAAGGCCTCTTCAGCTGCAGTTGGCTTCAGCAGACTTTTCGTCCACTTCTACTCCTCTGATTGGGTCAAGGCTTGGTCCATTGGAAAGCTCTTTCCGAGCCGGTCGTTTTGACATAAGGTAGGCCCAATTCCAAGGTCTGAGTCCAAAGATATGGTCTTCGAAGTTCTCACTGTCTTTGTGCAATCAAGTTTACTTTTGCGTGGACTTTGACTTTTCATCTTTTGACCAGGCTTTACAAAGGCTTCGTCTTCTTGAATCTTGGCCTTTAATCACCGAACTCCTTAGTAACCAACCATTGCTCCTTTATCTCATCAAAGTGGCACATTCCTGCACATAATTGACTTTGAAGCCGAAATACATAAAACACGTGTCGGATTAACTCTTACTTATTACTCACATAATTGGTCTAAAAGTATGACTGCTAAGGGGTTAAAACTACAGTTTTGGGCTCTTATCACCGACCTTTCCTCGCTACCGCAAAAGCTTTGATAAATTGTTACAACGGTGAAATGAAGATCAACTTTGGTAAGATGTCCATGGACATAAATATCTTTCACCATTTGTATAAGGATTGTGATGAAGCCGGAGGTGGAGAGGTGTACTTCCTTGATAGCATGATACAAGAATTTGTCCCATTCGAAGATACAATTGAAAGTGCTCAATCTACAAAAAACTGTGATGAACCTGAGAACCCCACCACAGAGGCGTTGCTAGCCATGTTCTTAGAATCTATGCAGAAAATTCAGGATTTAAGTGAGCATAATGGAAAGTTGATGAGAGAGTATCATATCTTGAGAAGATGAACTCTACATTTCAGGATGAACAACAAACTTCGCTTCGAAAAAATCAGTTACTAGAAAATCAGCTTTTAAAGAAGTTTTGGAAAAACAATGTAATCTAGAAACCGAAATGAGTCTTCTAAAGCGTAAAGTGAACCATATTGATAAGGAGAATTGCAGACCGGTTGAAGCTTCTTCTACACTATCATTGTCCGAACAACAAGAAGTATGTGAACCGGTCCTTCCACCCCGAATCGAGTCAGCCGGACATCCATTATCATCACCGTGGTGGTAAAGGGCACATCGATACTATTGTCTGTTAGAATGAGAGATTTTCGTCAACCTTCTACATGGGGAACCACAAGGCCTATCACACAATCATCGACCTGAAATAGTTCAAGGTAGAGAAGCAACTTCACCAACAATCTTTCCAAAGATATCAAGGAGTATTTTTGATGACCCACAAGGTGAGACCTCCTCGCCCTCCAAACATTCGTCAGATTTGGGTAAGAAAATCTGATCTCCTCACTCCAAATTGATAATACATTACGTCTTGGGGATCTAACGTAAAAAGACCTAAAAATTCGGCATCAATGGTAACATCTTCCCTTTTTCTCATTCATTTCATTTACTTAATTTCTATACATTGAGGACAATGCATATGTTAAGTTGGGGGAGGGTGTACTTGAGAAATGAATTTCGAAAATGAATTTTCAAAAAAAAAAAAAAAAAAAAAAAAAAAAAAACATTTTTGTTTCTATATCGCCAAAGATGAGAAAAAAATGAATTTTAATGATGAGTCTCGGATATATATTCTATACTGCTTAGTGTTGAGTTTGATAGATAGTTGATATTATTGATTTCATTACCGCTTTATTATGCTCGGACATAGTTCTTATTGATAGAATTCTTTATCAAGGCACCACCATAATACTTGATCAGTTTTGTGTACTTTTGCTAGAAGAGAGATTTAAACCCCTAGTAAACTGGAAGTAGAATTTTTAGACTTAACCCGTAAGACTTGAGCTTTATACCCATTTTTTGGAGAGTTATTACGAGAAAAATCCGAGTCTTAGTGACTCAACATCTTTCAGTTCTTTATGCCGTTGTAATATAGTCTCATTATTTTGTTGATTTGGTTAATCACGAAGTGACATCAACTGGGGAGATAGTCATTAGGTCTTGTAGTCTATTCAAACAGTAGTATCATAATTGATAAGTCAAGTAGTGAACCCATTCAAATTTTTATCCCACCTAGTAAGACCATCATGTTAAACCCTTTGAGCCTTTACAATAAGCCATTTTCTTCCAAATATCCTTTACCCAACTCCAGACAAGGAGTATAGCCAAAATCTTTATCACCCATACCCATATGTTTCTGAGAATACGAGGGGCACAAGGAGGAACAAGGACCACAAAAGGAAGATTACAAGGAAATATCGAGAGATACAATGAAGACCATCATTCTCGTTCAAAGTGAAAGAAGCTAGTGGAAAACAAGCATATCGATTACTAATCAAGGATATACCACCGAGCTTTAAAAAAAAAAAAGAAATCGTAATGGATGGAAAAGCTAAGAGAAAGGAAGAATTTTCTCTGCAATACAGAATTTGAAGAAATCTTCCAAAGAAAGAAGCAAAACCCTTAGTGTTTTTCTAAACAACCTTAGAATCCTTTTTTTACCTTTCCTTCATAAACCAATACCCAAGCCAAGTTACAACCCATGGCTTATCACTACAAAGATGGTACGAAGTCTAGAATAGGTGAGAGGATGCTAAAGTGAAGGACCCGGACACTTCATATGTGATTGACATTCTTTCCATGAGACTACTTTTATTCAGAAGTTTGTTTTTCAAAGTAGTATGTGGGATGTTCATTTGCATTATTCTTTTCCCCACATACATGAGGTAAAATAGTAGACCATCTTCTGAGAGATTCTTTTCTGAGAGTATGACCGGTGAGGATTGAAAGTCGAGATTATCTACCTATGGTAAACTAGGGATTCCGTTTTCTTGGATAGGAGAGTATAGGAGATTGACTAAGTACACACATAAGCCTTGATTGAGAATTTTGTCAATTTTTACTATCTCCCATCATAATCTATGAGTCTTTGCAGCAATATAGTTAGCAATGGATACCGTCTGTTGGAGTAAGCACTAAGTGGGTAAGGAATTTCTCTCTCTGAAAAATATCATCATTCTTGAACATGCTATTGATTGATTTTGTGGGTATATCACCTAAAAACCCTCACGAGACTATAACTCGTCCTTTTTGGGGAACTTAAAGGTTTAAAGCCTTGTTGCATATGGTAAATGCAATCGTGATGCCTGGGAAAATGAGTTAGGATTTTATTTTTGTTATTAGGATGTGATTTTGATCACTTATCTATTTTTTATCTTATTTGCTAAGAGACTAGCAAATGGCTAGTTGGGAGTTGTGATAAGTGCTCAAAAAGTGCTATTTAACCCTCAATTATGCCTCTTGTTTAGCCATCTTAGTGGACTAATAGTGTTTATAAGTTGTGTTTTAAGATTCTACAGGTAAAAAAGAGAGTTTTGTAGAATATTAGAGAAAAAAGGGTAAAATGAAGCAATTCGGAGCATTAAGGATCACATGGGAGGCCCGTGGACAATCATGGAGAAGGCCAAGGAATTGGAGCTATTAAAGATGCGACTTGGACCTATTTTAAAGCCTATTTGGAAGCCCAAGGCCAAAGGATTTGTTGCTTGGACCAAAGCCCGCAAAAGAGGATAGAAGGATAGAGCGTAAAAAAGGAAAAAATAGACTTCGAAGTCCGGACTCATGGATCGTGAGTCTGGACTCAATGCTCGCGTCTGGGACACATAGATCGTGAGTCCAGACACATTTCTTGAGTCTGAGATGCATGGATAATGAGTCCAGACGCATGAATCGATTAATCGTAGCCAAATTCCTTCTCAGTTTTGGACATGAAGTTGGACTCTGAAAGAAGTCTATTTGTATTAGGAAACAAATGACGGTTTGGAATGCTTCTAGAGCTCATTGTAACCCCTATAAATAGAGGACCTAAGTGCCTCATGTAATTGGCCAATTCACTTATATTCTTGTCTCCAGAACTTGAGGCAGAGAGAGATTAATAATAAAAGATCGGTTTTAACTAGCTGAGTCTTAATAAATTAGTCTTTCTAGTCTTATGTTCTTCAACTCTTCTTCTTCTTGTTCTTCGTGTTCTTCCTTCTATATGGAAGGCTAATCTTCTCCTTCAAGGGAGGAGATGAAGCCGGTGCTTAAGGTTTAATGATTCTTCTGGTTTATGGTGTTCTTCAATCAGGTTAGTTCTTTATGTTTTTAGTTATTAGTTCTATTGCCCACACCAGGGGATGGAAGTATAGATTACAATTGAATATCATGCTAGTTTAGGGTTTTATTTATTGCAATTGAATATTTGCTAGTAACATGCTTTTATTTATTGCAATTGAATATAATGCTAGAATAGAGTTTTATTTATTGTAATTGAATATTATACTATTATTCTCTACTTTTCTTCTAATTGTGTAGTGTTTTAGAGTAAGGGAAGTATTCCTTGTGTTTGCCTTAGATGGTGATTCATTGAATAGCTGCCCAAGCTCACATAAAAGGAAAGAAGATACTAGTAACATGAACATAGGAACAACCTTAAGTAGAGTTAATTGTTTAACGATGTTTCACCCAAAAGGCATCGGCACTCGCCGATTCGATTGCCGATTGTAGTCTACTTGGAGAACAACATGAAGCAAAAAGTCATTGAATCAAAAGCATTGGTGGATTTGAATCTCTTGAATCTATCTCTCTCATATTCTCTCCCTATTTCCAATTCTTAGCTTTAGTATAAGTTTAGTTAGTTTAGTTTAGTTTAGCATTAGAATCTAAAATCTCTACAATTATAGTTTTTAATCCATCAAACCCCCTTTCCAGTCCTGTCCTTCATATAAACATACACTTAAAAGTGGAACGATACCCTACTCATCCTTTACTTATTGAGGGATAATTAGGTTTTGATACGCTTCTATTTTGTTCAACGACCATCATCTATCTACATCACCCATACACATCTCACACACAAAAGGAGGCAGTGTCACATCGCAGTTCCAAAGAAGAACATCACAGTTTGCCTCTGCGTCGACTTCATGAATGTCAATCAAGAAACGCCAAAAGATAGCTTCCCTTTGCCTCGCATCGACCGACTCGTGGACTAGGCCTGTGGCCATGAGCTCCTCTCTTTCATGGATGTGTACAATGGATACAACCAAATCCCACTCGCTGAAGAAGATCAAGAGAAAACATCATTCATCACAGAGCAAGGAATCTATTGTTACAACATTCTCCCATTCGGCCTTAAGAACACTGGCGCAACTTATCAGTGTCTCGTTACTGACATGTTCCAGGACATGTTGGGTGACACCATGGAAGTCTACATTGACGACATGGTCGTCAAAAGTAAAAAAGCAGAGGACCACCTCACTCATCTCGAGAAAGCGTTCTCCAGGTTGTGCCAAACTCGAATGAAGCTTAATCCAGAGAAATGCCTATTTGGAGTGTCCTCCGGGAAGTTCCTTGGATACCAAGTATCACAAAGAGGGATCGAAGCAAATCCAGACCAAATCTGAGCGTTCTTGGACATGCTCGACCCTCAGACAAAGAAGCAAATTCAGAAGTTGTCAAGAATGGTAGCAGCACTCAACCGATTCATATCAAGAGCATCAGACAAATGCTGACCGTTCTTGCAACTTCTTAAAAAGGGTGAGCAGTTCTCATGGAACGATCAGTGCCACCAAGCGTTCTCCACCCTCAAAGAGTACCTGACTACACCTCCCGTCCTGGCAAAACCAAAGGATGGCGAAATGCTGGGGCTATATTTAGCCATATCAGACTTTGCCATTAGCTCGGTTCTTTTCAAAGAGGAAAAAAACTCAGAGAAACCGATCTATTTTACAAGTAAGACGCTCACTTCAGCTGAAAAGAATTATTCGTACATTGAAAGAGCAGTACTCGCATTATTATACTCGGCAAGAAAGTTCAGGCCCTACTTTCAAGCGCATCCAATCAAAGTACTCACCGACTTTCCCTTAAGAAAAATTCTTCACAAGGAAAACAAGACAACTCGCATGGTAGTATGGGCCGAATAACTCGGAGAACACCACATGGAGTTCGTCCCTCGCACTTCTCAGAAGGTCAGATCGTGGCAGACTTCATAGTAGATTTCCCGGTTGATGACCCAAATTGGGAACCAGAAACAGACATCACACCCACAAAGGAAAGTACCAAGTCAGTATGGTCTCTCTTTGTCGATGGTTCTAGTAACCCTGGAGGAAGTGGAATCGGAGTCGTCTTAGTATCCCCAGATGGAGCCATGGTAGAGAAATCAGTTCGCATCGACTTCGCAACCTCCAACAACGAGGTGGAATACGAGGTATTAATCATGGGACTCCGAATGGCGCTACAACTTGGTGTTAAAGAACTTCAAGTCTTTAGTGACTCGTAACTGGTTGTTCGCCAGATTGCAAAAGAGTACACTACCCACAAAGGTAACCTTTCTAAGTATCTCCAAGTCGTTTATCATTTACTACCTTCTTTTAAGAAAGCTACCATACACCATTTTCTGTGTGATGAGAACCGTCACGTTGGCAGTTTAGCTTACTTAGCCACTCAAACACCGAACTGCGCCCCTAGACAACTACTCATTGAGGTAGTTAACCGACTTGCCTATCAAGTGGAACACGCCCTAGCAATCAATGATCTGTGCCCACTCTCTGACAATCAACTGAGTCAAACATGGATGCAGCCCATCATAGAATACATCCAACACGGCACGCTCCTAGAAGAGCGTACCAAGGCCAGGCAAATCCCATATCAGGCATGCCGTTACTGCTTAGTCCATAATAAGTTATTCAGGAAATCTGCCGGTGGACCTTACTTGAGATGCATTAGTCCAGAATAAGGTCAATTGATCTTTGCTGAGATTCATGAAGGGGAGTGTGGAAACCATGCGGGAGGTCGCTCTCTGGCCCACAAAGCGATTTCCCAAGAATATTTTTGGCCTCGCATGCAAATTGATGCCAAAGCATACGTCCTCAAGTGTATAAAATGCCAAACATTTGGCCACAACATCATCCAACCAGCTTGCGAGTTGATCAGCATCGCGAGCCCATGACCATTTCACATGTGGGGCATGGACATCATGGGACCGTTCATTCCACAGAAAAGCACCGGTTTCTGCTTAGTCTTAGCTGCAACCGACTATTTCACTAAGTGGGTCAAGGCAATTCCATTATCACATGTCAAAGAGTCACATGTTAGAAACTTTATCTGGACTCACATCATCACCAGATTTGGTTTGCCACACACTGGTGATGGACAATGGCTCCCAGTTCAAGGGCAAAACAGTCAAAGAATTTCTGGCCAAGTGGAATATCGTTCATGCCTTTTCCACTCCATAGTACGCCCAGAGCAATGGTCAAGCTGAAGCCAGCAACAAACCAATCTTAGAAAATTTGAAGAAAAAGATTGAAAAGAACAAAAGCCAATGGCCAAATTAGTTAGAGAACATTTTGTGGGCTCATCGCACCATAGCTCGCTCCAGTACAGGCGAATCTCCATTCTCCTTGTGTTATGGTACATAAGCTGTTATTCCCACCGAATTGACAGTCACTACAACTCGGTCAAAACTTGTAGAGTCGGGGCACAATGACTCCGTCCTAGCACGAGAGGTCGACTTGTTAGAAGAACGGCGCGATCTAGCCGCCATCAGAGTCACATCTTATCAACAAATTCTAAAGAAATCCTATAATAAGCGAGTGCATCCTCGATCTTTTCAACACGGCGATCTAGTTCTGAAAAAGACTAAAGATGACTCCAAACTAGCACCAACATGGGAAGACCCATACATAGTGGAACGTGTTGTAGGCAATGGAGCGTACTGGATCAAAACCCAAGAGGGGAAATTATTGCCACGCCCTTGGAACACTTACTTGTTGAAGAAGTTTTATCAATAGAATTACATTGTTGTATATTCCATGTTTTCATTTGCTGTAAATTCAAGTGTAATTTACTTATGTTTGTTATTACACTCGACTCCATTTACTTGCATTGACAAGTCACGCAATTCGCACCGCAAGAATGACCAGTACACTTGCACTGTCGACACTTTCTGAAGTTTCAACGCTCTCAGCGAGCAATACACTTTCATAAGCTACCACGCTCTCTTGAGCTTACAGGCTCCATAGCCTCTCCGAGTCTCGCTAGTTGAGGACCTATACTTCTAGGATCGACTCAGCGAGAATGCTCTCAGTGAGCAATATGCTTTCATAAGCTACCCCACTCTCCATGAGTAGCACACTCTCTTGAGCTTACAGGCTCCATAGCCTCTCCGAGTCTTGCTAGTTGAGGACCTATGCTTCTAGGATCGACTCAGCGAGAACGCTCTCAGTGAGCGATACGCTTTCATAAGCTACCACGCTCTCTTGAGCTTACAGGCTCCATAGCTTCTCCGATCCTCGCTAGTTAAGGACCTACACTTCTAGGATCGACTCAGAGAGAACGCTCTCAATGAGCAATACGCTTTCATAAGCTACCACTCTTTCCGTGAGCAGCACGCTATCTTGAGCTCACAAGCTCCATAGCCTCTCCGAGTCAGATCAACAAGAATGCTCTCAACGAGTTTTACGCCATAACGCACTGGTATGCTCACCTAAGCTACCAGGCTTCACAGTCTATACGGTTATTGCATGTGGGCAACTCACATATCAAAACATTGCTAACCTGCCTATACTATCTTTATTTGTGGCTAGCCCACAAAGAAGGAGGATATTTACAAGAAAAACGCTTACTTAAGCTAAATCTTAGGCTCCTTCGATACTTCACACCATAAGCATAATAAATAGAATACTGGCTACAAGCAATCAAGCAAAAAGATGCATTCCATACAATTTACCACTGGAATTGCCCGACTAACGCCAAGAAACCAGCTCACAAGTCCACCGATCTGCTGGGTCTACCCAGGAAATCTAGATCGGTAGCTCGTACAATCTTAGCAAAATATCGAACTGCCACTTTTGTGGAAACCAGTTCTCTGTATCAAAATGGCGAACTGCTCAGGCAAGCCTGAAAACACAGCTTTATTGTTTAACTCTCACACAGAGAGGAGAATAGACAAAGTGCTCATCAATTTTCAAAAATTACAAAGACAAAAGTAGAAATCACCATCAAGGACCAGCCACAACATGCTTATCTTTCGGGGCAGCACTAGTCGAGGGAGCGTGCCTGGCAGCCCTCAGCACCATGCGCATACCCGTACCTTTCTCCTCACCATCACCCACCTTTTTCAGATGGTAATATTTCTCATCCAGTTCGGCATATTGGGCACAGGCCATGGTATACCTCTTTTGTGCTTTGCGTGCCACCCCCTGACATTGTTTGGCATACTCGGTCACTTCAGCTAGCTTCCCCTGCAGATCAGTCATAGCGTTAACTAGCATAGTGTTCTCGTCAGCAGCATCCCGATATTTCTTGGTCATCACTTCCAATTTCTTCTTGTCAACTCCCCACGTAGCTCGCATACATCCCAGCTCGACGTGCGAGTTAACATCAGTACTAGCGTGTTATGCAACATTCTTCAATTTATCATACCCCACAAGAAACTACAAGTACAATACCAAAGTTAAAGTCGCCCAATAAACAAAAAGAAACACATAACTAATCAGCGATTACCAAGCAAGTCGCCATATCCATGGTCCCCAACAACGTCTCCATATCTTCATCTTCAACTTCAGCCTTATCGCCATCCAACACGATCCCTTTCAGAAGACTGGTCGCTATGGGTGCTGAGTGGAAGCTGCAGTCAGAGCGTTTCACCGCACGCTTCTTCCTTGTCTTCCCTACATAGAAGAATTCGCTTCCCACATCCCCGGGACGCTGGGGCGAATTCTCACTAGCGACGTGATGGCCTTGACCCTGGTCGCTGCATTCCTCATCAGCCAGATCGGTCTCATTCATCCGCCGAGGAGACCTGAATACAATGCCACCAATCGAGCGACCTGAACTCCTGGGTCGCTTAGCGCCCTTACCTACTGAATAAGCAACTTTTCTCTTACCACGGTCACCATGCATTAGGGGGCAGAACTCCATCTCTTCCATTATCAGAGGGGAGGCTTCCCTCAAACTCCTTTCCCCCTTAGTGTATTTGCGGCACCTGGCCATAGGGAAATTTGCAAGCAAAACTGACATTGCGTGAGTTAGCAACCTAGACATAGGTTTATGTTCCAAAGGTATAGCCAAAAACGAAAACAACCGTACCTGAGTAAGCAGCAAAGAAAATGGCGCACAACAGTTTGGAGAAGAGGAGAGGCAGCAAGAAGAAGAGCAAATGTTTTTGGTCTTCTAGGAATAGTCCTACTTACTCTCAAATAACGTATCTTCCCTAGAAACGCCATAATTACATCGAGACGTCAAACGTCAGGCCACCTGGTAGCCATCATTGCAAATCTCTAATCTCTCAATTTCCTACATGTGTCGCGCACGTGTAGAAATACTTCAGCTCTCCAGAATAAAGGGAACAACATACGTCCTACTATATCCGCAGTTTATAACGAGTCACTAACTCTCGTTACACATGACCCACAACGCTAAGCACAAATTAAAGCCAGGATGCTCACTCAAGACCACAGGTTACTTGAAATCAACTACTGTTACAAGGAGTCATCTATGCAACCACACAGATATAGCGATATCGCCACTCATACATTCAACCATGCAAGAGTTATACAAAGCAGAGAAGCAAGCAGCAAACATAGCATATAAACAAAAGATGAACTGGTCGGACAAACCCAGACCACAGTTCGCATTTTAGCCGAGCTGCTGAGTCCACTCAGGAAGTCCAGCTCGGCTAACTACCATTCAGCATCATATTGACACCCCAGACCAATACGAGACACCAAGTCGTTTAACATGTTAATAAACAGAAACAAGAAAAATAAATTGCCCAGGTTACCCCGGGAAACCAGCTCTATTGTATCACAACTTACAAACATTAAAATCAACAAACCAATCTCACAACTCGCCAGCTCTAGGAAGGGCAACCAAATCCCCAGCCACCAGTGAGTCTTCAACTTCAGCATCCCTCCCCTCGACCACAATTGACACACTATCCACATCTAGACTCACAAGTACATCAGACACAGCAACTTCAGTTCGAGGTGCAACAACCTCTTGGGCAACGATCGTAGAAGTAGGAACATCACTCGCACCTCCCTGTACCTGTACCACTGAGGTACAAGGAGCCCCGCGTTCATGCTCCTCTTTCAAGGCATTGTAAGCGGACTCCAGATCAACAAACACAGCATCCAAAACGTCATAAGCTTTCGTAGCATCTTGAGCAACCCCTTTGCAGTGCAGGGCGTACTCATTCAACCTACCAATTTCCAAAGTAGCCGCATGAACGTTCTCTTGGCAAAGAACAGAGTTTCAACCCGGTTAAATGCGCCTCGGTATCCTTCAACAAATTTCGCCAAACTAAGAGCTTGATGTGTTTTCTTCAGCTCCTCAAGCTCCTCGCGTTCCATACCAACGGCGTCCTGAACGTTCTTCAGCTCATCTGTCAACTTCACCACAGTCTCTCTATCTGACTCAGCGAACTGGGCAATCTCCTTCAATTTTTGAAATCCACTCACAAGCTGCAATCACACACATATACTAACAATCAGTTCGTAGCAGTTCTCATAAACAAACAAACTAAATCGGGACAGTTTCACATACCAGACATTGCACGATCTCCATCCGCTTCAGGTTATTAGCCAGCCCCTTGGCATCCAGCTCCTTACAGTTTCCATCCAGAGCTATATGTTCAAGCAAACAAGCCGATACCTTACTCGACCTGAAGCTGCAATCAGTTTGCCTCACAGTCCACTGCACCCCTTGGTCATCCAAGTACACTAGCTGCGACTCCAAGTCATCAACAGTCATAGGTGACTTCCCACTAGCCTTACTTGGACCCTTCGCCAGCGGGCTAGGCTCTTGCAACACAGGGAACGAACTGGATTTAGCCCTAAAAGTTGCTAGGTCCAAAACTTGTTCCGGTCTCGACCGAGTATTGCAAGTGGCTGTACCGCCAACTCGACCACCACCAGAACCGCCCCCCATGCTGGAATTGTCCCCAAGCGCATGCTTCGCAGCTTTGGTAGCCTTTGTAGCATCACGCTCTGCCGCATCTATTTTCCTCTTCAGCGAGCTGCTCTGTGCACGAGGGTTGAAAACTACCCTTTCCAGTTCCACAGGCGCGTCAATCGACTCCCCTTCAGGACGCCACCCCGACCCACTAGCCCCAGAGGCACCAGCACCTCCAGAGGGTCGTTTATCACCACCGCGACCTCGGTTCCTATCTTCCCTAGTTATCAGATCGCTCTTTCGTTTATCCATCACTTCTTCACTAGCTTGACCTAGTGCCCTTTTCTTCTGAACTCTCCTTTTCTCCCTGATCACCGGACCTCCTTTTTCCACGAAGAAATGAGCAACTTCTGGCAGTTCCGCTCGCTTTAATTCTCAGACCGAGTCAACCTCGCAAACTTCTCTATTTCCTTATGATCAGTTCGTTTCTTGGTAGCATACTCTGCAAGCACAACAAAAACACATGTCAGTCAGAATGATAATAACCGAGCAATTAAAGCTATAAATGAACGCACTCCACCCACCGGAGATGTTGCAAATCCTAGTTTGCAACCTACATCCTCTAGCATAGTAGTTTCCAACTAACAACAACGACCTCTTCTTCCAAGCCTCATTGCTTACACCATCCATAACACTAGAATGCCCACTCAAAGTTTGTAAGCTAAAGTTAAAATTGTGAGATCGCTTGACAACAAAATGTTCCATAATATCAGATACCCCTATGTGCTATTCACCACTAGCATTCAGTAAATCGAACACCCTGAATAGCCGCCAGGTGTTACCAACAAACTGACTAGGGGATTTCCAACGTTCAGCTAAAAAATCACAAACCAGCTTCGAGAATGGTATTCACATATGCGCTCTCAGCTGACCCTCGCAGATTATAATCCCACCGTTTGGAGGGTTATATTCTTCACTCCGCACATTTTCACGCGGTTCTGGTTCGTATATCTCCAGGTCGGGTATATCTATCCCGTAAGTTGCCCTCAGTTTGGGAAATACACTCGCTGCAAGACGATCCACCGTCCTAGGGGGCAACCACTTGAAGATGACCCTTCATCACGACCTGACGTGCTAGCCACAACACCAACAGAACCAGATCGTATACTACCCTCATCTTCCCTAAACCCAGCCTCACCATGCTCAGACCGACTGCAAGGACTCACCAAATCTTCCTTATCCTCTTCATACTCACCACAACTTAAAGAGACGTCCCGAACCTCTTCAGATCGAGTATCATCAGAGTTAGACATTTTTACGTTTTCTTCTTATCAAATACTCGAGCTTAAACAATAAAACCTAACACCGACCTACCTACTAAACATACAACGCTTGAACAAGAAGAAAGAAAACTGAAAATGGAAAGGCAGTGACATCAGATACACTAGCTTGCGGTTTTGTTGAAGAAGAAAACAGGAAATAACTTTCTAGTTTTTTCAAATTTGATTTTGTGCAACCGCCCGTTCAGTTACCAAGGAGTTATGATTATTGCCTACGCCCTAGCCCGCACACGTGTCTCAAGGACCTGTCTTTTCAAGATTCTGAAAAATGCGGCAACACGTTTCCTTACCAATTGCTACGATTCTGTCACATGTCAACCACGTGCCAATTTTCACTTCTCGTCAAAACGTTATACAACACGGCTCGAGTTTTATGGTGTGCAAGTTGGGTCCGTTCACACCAGCTCGCTCTTCCACTCATGCTCAACACGTACAACCGTTTTCTCTCAGCAGATGATAACTATAAAATGAATAGTCTATCTACGAAATGAACTATGAATTCACAACGTAAGTAAACTAGAACTACTCTTTTACGTGTTGATTATCAAAGCTTCTACTCTCAATGCGAATTGCACTAAATGGAGTACGAAGTTCGTTCCACTCCTAGTTCCCTAGCATGGATTGTTTTCTAAGTCTAACTAGTCGCTCTTAAGTCAATGAGAGCTTTACGAAATATTATACTACGATACTTAATTAAGATGATTACTAGAATTTAACTACAAATGCTATGGAAATACTATTGTTTGACTCTAGATAAAGGAATTAGAGGGGAATTGAATCCACCTCGAATCCAACTTAATGACCTAGTACAGATTGTGGTATCTCGATTCTTTACGCGTTTTCCGGGCAAGAATTCGAGTCTAATCCCTAGTGTTCATGGCATTTCTACCAAGTACTAACTAGCATGTGAGGTCGCCCACCCATTCTCATGGCTAAACACACGACCTTCTAGAGTGGAATAGATGCTAAAACGTTTCTATACTAAACAACTAAGTTTTCATCAAGGCTTCATCAACCCCTCTAATGGAGGTTTAGCCTTGAATCATCAATCTAACATTTCCCATTGAATCTAAACTAAACATAATGTAAGAAATTTAGATTTACTTAATTTGAACAATAATGAATCTAACTTAACTACTGAATGAAATAGGAACAAGAATTGAAATTAGATCTATAATCGAAATGACAAAATTCAAACTTGATAAAAATACTACTTTCTTTATCTAATCAATCAAGAACAATGATTCAGAGATTTAATCTAAAACAAGAATTTAAATGGAACTAAAACTTAATTTAATTAATAAAACTAGATCTAGAATTCTATATCTTAATTTAGGTCTAACTAGCTACCATTAACAAAGAGCTAAGCTTTTGTTTTATACATCCAGATCCAAAATTCGTGCATGGGCTTGGAGCCATGGTTTGGGCGGAGAATCGCCCAAAACCCAATCTTTTCAAATTCAAAAGGCCTCTTCAGCTGCAGTTGGCTTCCACAGACTTTTCATCCACTTATGCTCCTCTGATTGGGTCAAGGCTTGGACCATTGCAAAGCTCTTTCGAGCCGGTCGTTTTGACATAAGGTAGGCCCAATTCCGAAGTCCGAGTCCAAAGATATGGCATTCGAAGTTCTGGCGACTTTTGCTCCTTTATCTCGCTAAAGTGGCACATTTACGCATTATAATGGACTTTGAAGCCCTGAAATGCATAAAAACACGTGTCGGTATTAACTCTTACTTATTATTCACATAATTGGTCTAACAGTATGATTATTAAGGGGTTAAAACTACAGTTTTGGGCTCTTATCAGCAGATCGCTTCAATGTACAACACAATTACTGAGAGGGGGCTATGTAAGAGAGTAATATTCTCATTAAGGAATATTAAGCACGCGTTAAGCAAAAGTAGAGATCGTAACAAACTCATGTCATCGACCTCCAAGATCGAGTTAGGAACAGCTCGCTTCATGTAGGTGGTACACTTTAGCTTGCTTAAGAATACATCAAGACAAACGAGCGACCTAAGGCAGAACGCTTCGAATAAAGACACCATCCCTAATCCAGATGTAATCATCACCAGAGCCCTTACCTGTACTTTCAATCACTGTGAAATATGAACTACTGCACCCACTTCCAATGATCGCACAATTCCTACCAAAACCAACCTAACACATATTCATAATCTCTACCCTACATATGTACATGTCATTACACGTGTCTAATGGATGAACACCTCTCCTGCCTATAAATACCACCTACATGAACTACGTGAGACCTGATTCTTCTCTCCCCTCAGAATCCAGAGAAGATACGTAGGCAGCTCGCTCATCAGCGAATTCGGTCTTTCCCAAATCCAATTCCATCCTCCTATCTTCCTTGTATGTAAAGGAAAACCAAAACGCTCATTTACACAATCCATATGAAACATGGATAAGAAAATGTGACAAGCAATGCTAGAGAACCAATTATAGCAGCTAAGACCTTTATAAATGGTATTGCAACTGCTATAAAACATGTCAAACATCCAAAAATACTTTCGAATCCAAATGAATCAACATTGGGCATGGTTTATTCTTCTTGCTTGTGTATCGCGAATTCCAAGTTGTCGAAAGTATTGGTATTGATTAGATCCGAATGCGCTTTAGGCCGTGAATCACCACTAATAGGCTAGTTAAACCGGGCAAAATCTTGACGGTCGTTCTTATGGATACCGTGTGCAAAGGCGATCAACATTCCGGTTCTTTGGTATCTGCCATCATTGTTGTCCGGTCGATTAAAGCGGAGCTGGGGCCCAGGATACACCACGGCGCACTTCAACTTCACCAAAAAAAAAAAAAAAAAAAAAAGTTATCATGTATTTCGAACCCGAAAGTGACCTTTTCAGACCGATTTCTCCCGCGACTCGATATTGAAAAGGGGAAAAGGAAGAACTTCAAAGCGAAAGGCATAAGTAAGTGCCTCACTGGATGGATTGTAAGCAAGCGGAGTCTAGCTCTCACTAATAGTTAGGGCAGCGTCAGCAACTACCTGAGAACCATGGCTAAGAACGCCTGACTATATATAGTTAATTTAATTATCCGTTTATTACAATTCACCATTTGGAGTCTTTTCACTTTGCGGGGAGAACCAGCTATGTTAATCAAACCTGACATGGCCGCGGCATTTGAGTCGACCTTTTTAAAAATGAAGCGAGAAAAGAAATAGGCTTTGCTGAACCTATGCGAAAATGGATCAGAGCATGCATAGCTAATCAATCTAATGAACCCTTTTTTTCAGGGAGCGAGATTCATCCATGCTACCAAGAGCCTGGGGCAAGGATGCCCGTTATCCCCATAAGGAGTTAGTGGCCGAAATGTTGAACATAGCCCTCAAGAAAGAACAACGATAGGATAGGGGAAACTTATGGGACTAAAAAAATCGGGGATTCCGGCTCCCCTGATTTACCAATTTGCTGATAACACTGTCATCATAACGGGTATAAATCAAGCCACAATTACCTCGATGATTTTTCATAGATAGATCAGATGGAATTAGCGGATCAGCTTAAGAATTATATCATTGATGTGCGTTTCGATACTAAGATTGGTAAAGTAAATGGAATTAGTGCCTAGCCAAAAAATGGTTGAGACGAAGAAAGACTACCCACTTGTATATTTGTTAATTAAGTTGGTGCTGATTTTACATTGCTTACCTTCCGTCAGAGAAAATGTATTTTATGTTATGAATATCATAAAAATCGCCTGCGTACAATCGGATGACGGATGAATGGTTGAATGATTGTTTAATAACATACATTGAAAAAGAAGTTTTTGATAACATTGATACCGAGTTGATCTTGCAACGCTTTCAAAAGATGAGGAAGAATGACAAAAAAGAAAGCCGCCAAGAACAACTATGAATAAGTACTTGTTTAGATTGAATTATTTTTTATTTATTTTTATTTTTTTATATTACATTTATTGCAATCATTTTATATAATTTTTTTATGTTCGAAATATATTTGTTTTGTGATCAGATTTGAATTTTTAGTTAAAAAAAATTAGTGTATTTTTTTTTTATGCTTGGTTTCTGGGTGGCTCACCCTCACTTAAATTCCTGGCTCCGTCACTGTGTCCAGTATTATATTTAAAAGAATCTACTGAATATATCATTTAAGATATACTCCCAAAAAAAAATATTACTCTCACCTTATTACCGTACGCCCAATAACCAGCTAATGCGAGTGGAAACAAACATATCACAATGATTGGATATGCAAAATTCACTCCTTTCCACATTGGAAAGCGTGATGGCAATGTGGCCTGCAAACAATATATTAACCAATTATATATCTCTAACTGTATCATAGATTCATAGTTAATGTTTTAGATTATAATTCAACGTTACAGCATGAGAACATTACCTGTATCTCAAGTACAAGATTATGTCCTCTGAAAGCAAACACAATGATTCCAACTGCAGTGAATGTATCAAAAGAGCTAGAAATACCGGACTGGGACTTTGCTGTATCAAAAGATATGCCAGTGGGTCTGCTTTTGCTCAGTGGGATAGTCCATAATAGTGTACAATAGAGTACTGCCGCCTATGAAAGAAAACCAAGCTATGGAGTTCAAGCTGGGCACTCGGGTCAGAATAATGGCCAAGCATATGAACATCAAGTAACACTCAACAGTTGTTAACGGCGGCGATTTGCATGTATCCCCACATATAGTTTTGATGAAAAGCTTCATGCTAACACCTGCGTTGATGATAAGCATGACACAGGAACCACCTGCTAAATACATGACTGGAAATAGACCAAGCAGCTTCCCTGGTGTTTCACCTGAGATGTGGATGTATTTGGAAATTAGTTCTTGAAACTTTGAATATGAAAATACGTAGGACTAATTTGCAACGTGTTTTGGCAAATGACATGGTGATTAGAAAAATATTGCTAAGATAATTTTACTTTTGGAACGTCTTTCATTTTGTTATCTGCGCACTTGGTACTTGCGCTTCCACATATGGAGAACAATGAGTTCAGATCACCGCCAGGCTACACTAGAGAATCGGTTCCAAACTTCCAATCGTTCTTACAAACTAATTAAATCCCTAGTGCAAGTTCCCCCTCCCCTTTTGTGTGTATGTGTCGTCCCAGTTGCGGGTCAACATCTCTAACTGCCAAGTAGATGGGATTCATTCACTCTATTGGAACTTCGTTCGACAAATGACAATGCAGTTTAATTGTCTTTACGTAAGAGTTTAAGGCATAAGCTTCTTTAATTGTATAAAGAAAAAGGGTATCAATTGATATAATCTGACAAGTGACAACTCAAGAAACACACACGTAGACATTTTAAACTAGGTACGTTTCAGGCTTTGAGGGAACAGCCGAACATCCTTCCTCTCCTTTTCTTAGTTATCTCAACGGAAGTCAGTTAACAGTTGAAAATAATGTGTCACTTTACTAAGCGGGGTGGGGAACACAATTTTGTGGAGGAGAAATGAATTTTATATTTGGGTGTTTGAGAGTTGAATTGAGTCTTTCAACCCCACCCGGTAATGCGACTTTAAGTTTGGACTCCACTCAATTCTAGGTACAAGCCAAGTGAACCTCTTCCGAACAAAAATTGTTAAAAGCTTTTTAGAATTGATAATCAGTTAATCACACATAAGATTTGAGTTGGAATAGGTAAGTAGATTCTTCTTTTTTGTCAGCGATGACACATATATTTAAGACACAGGCCACAAAGTAACTAACAGAAGGCATATTTAAGTCATAAGTGCACGTCTTTTTGGCTTAAATTTTTTTTGAGGAAATTTGTCCAAACCGTCCCACTTTTGTCATAATTTTTGAATAAATCTCCCACATTTATAAATATCACGATTCCTCCTATTTTCTATGACTTCCACCTAAGTTCCGTTGGTATTTCACCTAATACCAAAATTATCTCTCAATAATTTACATAATTGCCCTTATTTATATTAAATTCCCACATTTGTAAATATCACAATTGAAAATTTAATTCCTCACTTCAATATTTTAAAATTAATATTCCGTTTAAATAATATTAATAATTGAATATTAAATAATTAAAATCACTATATTAATAATTTAATTCCACATTCCAACGTCGCTTCTAACTTTGAATTGAAAATCGAAGTCGACGATTCAATGGCCGATCTTGTTCAATCCAAAGTTGGTCTATGTGATGTTTAATCCAAAGCTGGTCTATGGCGATCAGTACGATTTTATCTTCGGCGGCAACTTTTGGTTTGTTAAGAAATCGACAAATGGGCTCTCCAAATAATCATTGGATATGATTTTATCCGTCTCTTGTATTTTTTTGGATTCAAGCTTGAAAAACCTCATCAATTGATTCTTCTCCATCAGACCGAGAGTCCGGTCTTTAAAAATCGTAGATCGAGAATCTGGAACAGTGTATAACTTCCCAATCCTCACGGTATATAAAGCTAGCATCTATGCTTTTAAATTCAACATGATGGCTAGCTCCATACTTGAGCATTAGTTCCACAACAGAATCAACACAAAACATAACCCCCGATAGATCCAAGTTGAACTTTCTAGAAGGCCCCATATCTTGAAAAGATCCAGGAGAGGATATCTCAACATTCGTATAAAGACAACAGTGTTTTAGGCCGGTCAACCGAAATGAAATCGCTCCCTCCATCTCCGGAATGCAATTGTTGTTGGGAATAAATATTAAATTATTAAGTGAGTGATTCAGTTTCAGTGGTTTAGGGATTTATTGAAAGATTGGATGCAAAAGAGGTGGTGTGAATTTTCTGTTTATGTCTGCGAATGAATTGGAAAAGATTGCCATTAGTGGGTGGGTATGGGCTTTTTATATTTACTAGCAAATAGCACATGCCATGCACGTGAGCAAAAAATATTTAGAATACGTGAGGCCTACTGTTGGAGAGAGAAAAAACTTTTTATATTTTTTAATTATTTTATTTTAGTAGGGTCCACATAAGAGATAAAAAAAACCAAAAATGACAAAAAAATAAATAAAATAATGTGTGGACACTATTATATTTGGCCCACTATTTTTATTTTTAAGACTTAAACATTCAAATATTTACCATTATGCCATCAGTTTTGGTTTTTTTAAGTCTTTGAAAATTAGATAATTACCATTTTGCCCCTGTGATGGACACAAATGTGACACCAAAACATTTTTCTTCCTACCCCATATATTTTCTAATATAGTAAGATATTTGAAAAAGAGTTATCGTTAAATACTCGTTATACCCTTAGTTCAGGGGTAATTTTGGTATTAGGTGAAATACCAACGGAACTTAGATGGAAGTCAGACGGAACAGAGGGAAATCGTGATGTTTACAAATGTGGGTTTATTCAAAAGCGGTGACAAAAGTGGGGGGTTTGAACAAATTTCCCCTTTCTTTTTCAGTACAGTATTGTAGCCATTATGTATGTAGTGGGACTATCGACATGGAATCTTGGCCGAAAAATCTAATTGCACTCGTAGCTAGAAAAACATTGTTTAAAGGAATAAAAGAAAGGGCGTACAACTTACTTACTCCTTCGATGGTGGAAGAGGAAGCTGATACAATCAAACTAGATTGTATCGGAAATTAAAATGCAAGAAAAGAAAGATGATAGATAGGATGGGATTAATTCGAGAAAACACTACCGTACGTAAACTCCAATTGATTCTATTGAGGGAACCACCTCCAATTCACACTGTTGTGCAAACAATTATAATAATCAGCTTACCTTATTTATTAACTCACAAGCCTTAAATACAAATTCATGTAACCATGTAACTTACAACCACTATAAGGAACTGCCCACTACCTTACGTCCATTCCCTACCTACAATTACCTGACCACTATTACTAGTCTCATAATAACTAACCCACTAATATTATTAACTTAGATATAATGCCTAGATAATAGGAGACACTAACTAACTCAGATTAGATACCATCAATCACATACGTAACAACTCCATCCCTTTTGAAAACAACCATGTCCTCAAAGTTGAATATTTGCACTTCGATCTTCCATGATCCCATAAGCAGCTACAATTTGGAATTGAATAATCAAGCACATTACATTGTTGATAAAATTCCATTCGAACCGGTTCAACATGTGAGATGACGAAAGGTACAAATGATTTGAAATTCCTACCCACAAATTGTCGCTGCAACAAACAATAATTGAAAGATAATTCTGAATATGAACCAAGCTCCACAAAATCTGCAGTATCTTCATGAAAAATTGGAAAGAAATCACCGAGATTGTATATTGTAGAACTAAGAAGTTTGGTACAGATCACCACGACCTTTTCATCGAAAACATTCATAAAATCCGTTAAGTACCAACATCGTTGCTTACGGAGTTCATTCATTGTCTCCTTAAATTGAGCACAATAACATTCAAAGATTTCATTCAAACTCACCAATGTACTTCTAATTTCTACCACAACTTCTTCACTTTTTTTTTTGAATACAAGAACTGCGATAAATACAAGATAACAATGAGATGCTATCACCACAAGCCAAAGATCGAACGACTCCGATACCACTTGATACAATCAAACTAGATTGTATCGGAAATTAATTATAAATGCAATTGTAATGTAATTGTAAAGGTTTGTCAAAAACAAAGATATATAGAGGCCAATATTTTATAATGCAAAAGATTACAAAGTTTCCTAAATACTAGAATATCCTATATTACAAATATAGAAAGAACAACCAATGAAATCAAAGAGAATATCTAATTTATTCTCCAACACCCCCCCTCAAACTGGAGCGAAGATATCCATCAAGCCCAACTTGACAATGGAATGCTTGAGCAATGAGGGTCCAACTGGCTTTGTGAACATATCTGCTGTCTGGTCTACCGATCGAACAAACATTGGAACAATAACACTAGCTTTGACCTTCTCTCATATAAAATGTATATCTACTTCAATATGCTTCGTTCGCTCATGAAGCACAGAATCAGAAGAAAGCATTATGGCTAATCGAGTTGTTATCGCAGAACAACTTGGAAGAAGGTTCTATAGGAAAACCTAACTTATCATAGAGTGAACGTAGCCAAATAAGCTCACAAGTGCCCTGAGCCATCGCATGATATTTGGCCTCTGCAGAAGATCTAGAAGTAACATTCTGTTTCTTACTCTTCCAAGATATCAAGTGTGACCCAAAGAAAGTACATAAACCAGATGTTGATCATCTATCTGTCTTGGAACCAGCATAGTCTACATCAGTATAACAAGACAACCCCGACTGTCTACCTGACGCATAAAACAGACCGACATGACTTGAGATATCTCAAGATATGATAAACAACATATCCAAGTGAGATGTACGAGGAGCATGCATAAATTGACTAACAACGCTAACCGCAAAGGCTACATCAGGCCTGGTGTTAATCAAGTAAATCAATCTCCCAACCAAACGTTGATACTGAGATGGATCAGAAAGTAGTTCTCCAGACTCAGATGAGAGCTTTGTATTAGGATCCATAGGTGACAATGTTGGCCTACAACCTAGCATGCCCGTGTCTTTCAACAAGTCTAGAATATACTTCTTCTGAGAGAGAGATATCCCATGTCGATAATGTGCTACCTCAATACCTAAGAAGTAGCGAAGGGGGCCAAAATCTTTCACATCAAATGCTTTGTTCAAATCAAATTTCACTTGAGCAATACCAGGAATGTCGTCTCCTGTAACAATAATATCATCAACATACACAAGAAGTAGGACACGGTGTCCAAACTTGTTTTTTCGAACAAAACAAGTATGATTAGATTGGCACCGTCTGAACCCAAGAGACAATACCACCTAGCTGAAACGGGAAAACCAAACACGCAGTGACTGTTTCAACCCATAAAGAGATTTTCGAAGACAACACACTTTCCCAGCATACTCCCCCTCACAGCAAAAACCGGGTGGAGGATCCATATAAATATTCTCAGTAATATTACCATGGAGAAAAGCATTCTTGATGTCCAACTGATACAGAGGCCAAGAATGAGATGATGCCAAAGAGATTAAGAGTCGCACAGAGGAAAGTTTAGCCATCGGAGCAAATGTATCACCGAAATCCTTACCAGGAATCTGAGTAAACCCCTTTGCAACTAACTGTGCCTTGAAATGATCCACAGTACCATATACAAAATACTTAATAGAAAACACCCATTTTTACATTTAACTGTCTTCTCACCAAGTGGTAGGGCAGGGAATCAGGTCGGGTTTGACCCGAATCCAACCCGACCAAAATCTGAATAGTTCGAGTACGGGTCAATTTTCATATCTGTTTATTTATTCGGGTCGGGTTCGGATTTAGGTTTAGGTTCGGATAAATTTTTTGGGGGGTTTTTTTTTTAGTGTTATCTAATCGGGTCGGTCGGTGGGTTGGGTTCGGATAAAAGATTTCGGTTTGATTCGGATTCGGATATTGTGAAACTATCTGGGTTTGGATTCGGATATAGCCATATCCAACCAGAACCCGACCTGTTCCCTGCCCTACCAAGTGGTAGAGAAACCATATCCCATGTGTGATTTCATTCTAGTGCTTCCATTTCACATTGCATTGCAGCAACCTAGTGGGGATCACGTAAAGCTTCAAAAACTGATCTAGGAATGGAGATAGAGGATGTTGTAGCCAAGAAAGCTCGATAAGAATCAGAAAGTCCTTGATAAGACACAAACTTGCTAATAGAATGGTGAGTATAACATGTAGTAATGAGACGCTCAGGTGGATGTCTGTCTCGTGAAGACTGACGAGGTGGTGGAGGTGGCGGTGGTGGTACCGGTGATGGAATAGGTGGATCATATCTAGAAGTTGGCTCAATAACAATATCAGAAGTACGCAAAGGAGATAGACCCGGATTAGAGGACTCAGGCATAAGTGGCGGTGGTGTAGCCTGAGGGTAAACCTGTAAATGCTCCTCAAATGGATGAGAGTCATTATCAAACACCGATAAAGGTCGAACAGGGATAGAGTTGTCATTTGCAGGTAAAGAAGAAGTTGATACAAACGGTCCCTGTAAAGATGGATTACTTCCAAAGAAAGGTGTATCCTCTAGAAATGTAACATCCATAGTATAATACAACTTTCGTGCTAAAAGATCATAATACCGATATCCTTTTGAGAAATGAGTGTACCCTAGAAAGATACATATAATAGTTTTATCATCTAACTTTGTACGAGTAGGGCTCCGATTTTGCACAAAACACAAACAACCAAATATTCTAGGAATAATAGAGAATAAAACTCTATCAGGATAAAGAACATGGAGAGGGGATTTACCATGTAAAACACAACTTGGAGTGTAGTTGAGAAGATGCACAGCAGTGAGAACATCCATATGCCAATAAGATTTTGGGACATTCATGCCAGACAAAAGACAATGAACAACAGCCATGAGACTCCGATTTTTTCGTTCAGCAACTCCATTCTACTCATGCATGTAGGTATTAGAAAGTTGTTGAATAATGCCCAACTGATGCAATTAAGACACAAAAACATCTGATAAATATTCCTTAGCATTGTCAGAATGAATGCCCCTAACCACAACATTATACTGAGTCTTAATCATCTAAAGAAATTTGGTAAAAGAGGTAAGCACCTCAGATTTTTCTTTAGTAGATAGACCCAAGTACATCTACAGTACTGGTTATGGGAGCATACGGTGGACTTCATCTCACCGGTCAAGGATTATGAAACGCAATACCCTAGGTGCGCAAAGTGGGATCTGAGTGTGCTCAATCACAAGTTCCCACAAGTAGTAGGTGAGGGGCTAGACAAAAAGAGTAAAGCAAAGGTAAGTTTTGTATTTGATAAGTTAGCACCTAAAGATGAGCATGTAAGTTGATAACTTGAATTGTAAATTGTAAGTCTGTTTTCTAACCCACGCACTATATAAGGGATAAATAGAGAGAGAGTGAAATAACTTTTTCTATGTGAGAAAGTTAGAGTAAACTTTTTTAGGGTTTCCTTGAGAGAGAACAAAAGAGAGATTTGTGAGAGAATTTTTTGTGAGTGAGAGAGATCATTCCAAGTGAGTGAAGTGAGAGCTCCTCTTTGTAATCCCCTATCTTGTTCATCTAGTAAATCATTGATCTCGCCGTGTGGATGTAGGCACATTTCCGAACCACGATTAATCCTCCTCTTGTGTGAGTGGGTTCTTTACATAGTCTCTACACTAGTTTAAGCTTGTTTGTTGATATTGTTGATTGGGTTTAATGCTTGAGTTATTTGTTGGAACTTTTGTCTTGTGTGAAAGATCACTCCTTTGGTGGTTGATCTAGTTGTAGTTGCACGTTTCTACGATCAATCGCAACATAAATTATTATACCAATAATATGGCATTTATACCAATAATATGACATATATCAATAAAATTATGGATTATATGTTAGTCATGATAAATAATGGGATGTAGTTGTGGAGTATGTAATTTGAACTTCTTAATTGAATTTAAGTGTCCTTTCAGGATAAAATTCCCTTGAAAGTTAGTAAGGAGCTCAGAGATATCACCGATGATGAACAAATCCTTCTAACCAGATTGTGTGAACTGAAAGAGACTGAGACTACATTAGAGATATGGAGGAGAAAACTGGTAAAGCCCCGAGCTGAGAATGTGCGACTTTGGAAAAATTACCTTGAGCTGATTGAAACAAAATGGAGCAAGGAATATGATTCTGGTCAAACAGGTGGGCACATGGAAGAGGAAGGTTTGATGGATGATGATAGCCTTGGCACGGATACTCATGATGAATTCCCCAGTACAAACTCAACACTGACGGAAGGATCCACCCAAATTGTGGTTAATTTGCAACAAAATGATAGTGACCCAATGATGGAAGAACAAAAAATTGAAGAGGAGAGGAAAGAAGATTATTTGGGTGAAGTAGGTGCGAATGTGTGAGATGGAAGTTTGATGAATCATGACAGCCCTAACTTCGATACTCCCGCAGATGAATCTCGTGCTAAATGTCTCTGTAATTGTGGATTATCTGTGACAAGGAGGTGCCTCGGTGATAGAAGAACCACAACTTCAAGAGGAGGGGTGACAACATCTTCAAGAAGCAGAAGGTCACCCGATTATGATGGAAGAACCTCTTATTCGGGAGGAAATGCAGAAGCGAAAAGTCACAATTAGCCCATCTACAATGGTGAAAAGAGTGAAGGAGGAGGAGAGGAAGCAAGAAAGAAAAGAGAAAAATGATAAATACTTTTTGTTCTATACAAGAAAGCGAAAAAGAGACCATAGATAGAGAAGAAGAGGCAAGGGAGAAAACCAAATCTGTAATTAATGAAGGTACGTTGCACAACCCGCACTAATGTAGTATATATCTAATCATATGAAACTAAGATGGGGAAGTGTAATTGCCTTGTGTGGAAATCCTCGGACTTGGTAGAAGTTGGAATATGGGGTTAGATAAGGATGGATATTTGATCTGTATGTGGGTGATTAGTGTGATCTTGTGGGTGTTCTAACATCGGTCTATCGTAGTAGAGCATTATCCAATGCATTGATGCATTTATCAATGGTTGGATGGAAGAATAACTAGGAAAACTGAAATAGTAGACCCCTTGAGCATGTTAAGTTTTATGTTTTTTATTTCCTTGAGCCTGATATATCTAGGAAAACTACAAAATGAGCCTGCCTTAGAAGTTTAAGGTGTCTCATGACAGATTTGTTAGTCTAGTTGTCCTTGTATGCTGAAGCTTAAGCTTAAGTGTCTTTGTAGGCAACACATCAGATGTCTAAAATAACAATGTAGGGGCATATAATTGTTAGTTGCAGGTGACATATGTAGCAGTATGACAGGTGCTTACCAGCTGTAACTTGTTTGGGCTCTACTCTCATATTAGCACCTATTTTTTCCTTCAACTATGTCCCCTCTCCCACGTTTGCTCGAACTATATATTCCATTTCAGTTTGTGTGCTTGCAGCTGAATATGGATCTTAAACATTGGTATTCATATTAAGATTCAAATTGATTGCTCGCTAATCTTCTGCACCACCTATGCTTTGGAAAAAATTACATATTTGCTTTATTCATTCTACTAGGTGTTTATATATTTTGCAGTCAAATATCACGTCGATGCTTTACTTTTACTTTGATTCTTATATATAATTTGTCCATGTGTTGCTTACTTGGTTACCTTGTATATGGGTGCATTTACTAGCTATTTTATATCAAGTTATATTTGAGTGTCACCACCTCTTTTCAATTGTAGAACTCAAGTTTGCCGGTGTGTTAATAATGGGAACTAGGACCAATAGAAAGATCAACTGTACCTAAATTACCTACTAATGGTGCACGTGGTGGTCCTACACCTGTTCATGATCTTAATGTACCTTATGAGCCCACTGAAGGGTACGAAACTCCCACTACTGAGATGCTCTATCTACCAGTAACGACCTTAAAGTTAATTTTATTTTTGAGTTTTTAGTTAGTTTTAGGTTGTTAGTTGATTGGGAATTTGGGTTTTGGGTTTTGGATTTTAGACGCCGTTACAGACTCCAATGCAAACGCCGTTACCAGGGACGGTTCATACGCCTTTCCCTGGAACGGTATAGACGCTGTTGCTAGGAAGTGGGGAGAATTCGATGTATCAGCTTCCCACACCTAGTGATCATAGTAGTGGACATGAGAGTGTTACTCCGAATGAGGTGAAACCTCGGATGCCTAGTCCGTATATGGTCAGTTTTTAAAGCTATTGATGTGGGCTTTTTTGTTAGTAGTTTCTAGCATTGACCATTAAGATTTGAAATTCATTTATTGTTTGTGCAGCAAGCACCTTCTCCTTGGATGAACCAAAGGCCTCTTAGAGTAGACATTAATGTCGGTGAGTTTAGTGGCATTGGCCAAGGATAGAGCATATATCTATCTTCAAGCTATTGGTAGTAATTAGGTTTGAATCTTGTAGTTTATGTCGAAAGGCGGGAGGAAGGGGAGAGAGGGAATCCTCCTCAACCCACGATGCAGGTTATACTCTTTCTTTAAATATGTTTATTTGTTTTCTTTTGGGGTAGGGCTTGGTTATGTTTTGAAGGAAACATAAACTTGTATGTGTTAATTTTGATGAATGTAATCTAGAAGTCATTACGATTCTAAATTATAGATAATAAATCCAGGATTTCTTCATGATGTCTTATGGCAAGCGGAAACGTGAGGATTTTGCTCCTCATTTTCATAGGGGTGGGTGGATATATACCACAACAAGATGGGGTTGGGGATGGCGCATATGATGTTTTTCAAACAGAGGTACCTATTTATTACCTTTGCCAGAACATTTATACTGTATTCATTCTTATTAAAGTAGATCTCATGGGTTCATCCGTATGAATGTTGTGTTTTGTTCAAGTTAATAATATCTGCTTGAACCTAGCATTGTTAAATTCAACAGTGTTTTATTTACGGTTGCATCATTGAATTGCATGTGCAATTAATGCTAGAAATAAACGAAATATCTACAAAGTACTACTGAAGATAACACTGATATTCTTACATGAACTGCAATAATACTATTACTCGAAGTTTGAGAGCGTTTGTTCTTGTTACATGTCAGCATAGGCATAGAGCTAGGGATTGTCAAGAGAATAATAATGTTACTGCTGGTGCAAATAGTAATAATGGAGGTTATGTGACTCGCGATGTTTCTTGTACTCATTACTGCGGGAATCCTGGCCATAGAGCTAGGGAGTGCACTGTAAAGGAAAGTGCTGATGGCCAAGGCGAAGGTTGTTATAATTGTGGCGATTTTGGTCACTTTGCCAGAGACTGTAATAATAATAATTGCAGGGGAAAAGGCGTGTGTTATTCTTGTGGTGGGTATGGCCATCTGAGTAGGGAGTGTTTTAATGAGAACAGTGGCGGTGCTAGACGCAATGGTGGAAACACAAATGACGGAAACCAATGCTACAACTGTAAGGAGGCTGATGGCCACTATGCAAGAGACTATCCCAATGCAGCTGCAACCTTAGCAACAAATTAATTGAACCTGATTTAGAGATTGAGGGGTAAACAAATACCTTGTGGTTTTCCCAATTTTCTATATCATATAACGGTTTACTATTGTTTTGATAGTTTTGGTAATGAGAGACCACTCTTTAAATTCTTTGTTTTTTTTTGTCTAATTGGGGTTGTATTGATTAATTAGTTTTTTTAGGGAGAGTGAAGAACAATTGTTGGTGTGTCAATAGAAGGTGGATTATTCTTATATTAATATTCCCATAATGATATCGTTTTTTAGTACAATCAGTTCACTTTGCTTTTTCTTCGTTAGTGGAAGTTTACTATCTCGTGTTCTGCCCTTTTGTGTATGTTTATCTTTTCGTTGTGGAGTATTGGTGTTTCTCACTACTCTAGTTATTTGTTTGGAATAGGAAAAAGAGACCATAAAGGAATGAGAATGAAAGAGAGGGAATATAGGAAGTTTGCCTTATAGATTAGTAGTACAATTTACCCAAGTTATTCCCAAAATTTTGCTATGAGAGATTGAGAGTTGGAAAATAATGTAGAAATGTGCTATTCGACTTTTACTAATTTTAATTAGAAGCAATGTTAAATTGGTAACAAAGACTTGGGTGGGAAATATTGAAATCAGAAAGTAGGTTGGAAAGGACTGGTTAGAAGTACAAGAAACCGAAACAAGTTACTTGCCCAACGATAGGGTCTTTTTTGGCACATAGCTCATGGTTATTGAATGCACCAGTATTCGTCGTCAAGTAATACTGAAATAAAGTTTTCTCTGTTCTTGTTTTCATACTTTATCAACTCATAGAACCTTGTTTTTGAACTTTAAATTGTATTGTTAGTGAATAGAAAAGGTGGTCAAACTTCGATGGTTAGGTTTTGGAACTTTAAAGACCTTTTGGAACTCATAGAACCCCTTTTTCTCTACAGTTCGCAAAATTGTTCGTGCAATTCATTTCACCATTGCTTTGAGAAACAAGTTGAAACCATCTCTTTTTCATGCATTCCTTAATTATGCTTTGATTCTCGGTTCTGAAGCCTATACTCGTTTGTCAGCTTATCTTCCAAAGGTATCTTTATTTCTTCCTTTCGTTTTCTTGTGTATTATTTTCACACATGTTTAATTAGTATATATGTTATGCAATGTCAAGTAGAAAAACTCCACATCTATATCTTAGTGAGTCCATGGAGTATGTAGATTGTTACGATTGGAGATTAACACGTTTAGTTATGACACTCTCTTAAACACATCTATACGTACAACTTCTTATGGCAAGGTTTACATCTTTGTTAACCATCAGTCAAGTTTCCTACATCTTCACATACATATCTGCATGCCATTTTATAGTCTCACTGCTTACATACTTTAGGGATGTGACGGAAACAAAGACATTTTTTGCAATATTGGACAATTACTTGTGGTATTTCTTGGATATCACCTTGGAAGGATTTAGATAAGGCATGTGTTTAGACGATTATCTGTTTGTGCTTATCAATGATGCATAGACCAGGTTGGATTTTGAAGAGTAGAAGAGGGGTAACTAAGTGGGTGCCCACATTTCTTCTGACTAGGAAGGCTTAAGAAAAACTTTTTTCTTGACCAATAAAGAATGAGGTGCTTCAAATTATCAGTATATATATTTGGAATTTCATTTTGGGAAAGGGAATATATAATACCTAATAGTTAACATCTCACAAGATCGTTTCTTGATAAGTACCCAAAACTGTGTTTTAAACTCCGTAGAGACATTACATTTGGGTTAATTATGTGTTTAATAAATGTAGATTAATTGTATTTTCATGTTTTCACAGGTTTCAACATACAACGATAAAATACACACAGAACCTGCATTTTAGCATGAAATACATCCAAATAAAGCTTGGACTTGAAATCTTCAGTATCAGCTCATTTAAAGCTCCAAACTGCCAGCAAAGCTCATGGACTCAGAGAACCATGAAACAAATTGAAGAATCCAAACTTGAGTCCCTAAGCCAGCTAAAGAAGAGATTTTTGGATAAAAATAACTTGGTCAAACTAACCTAAATCATCCCGAAAGTCAGGAGAAAACTTCAAACGTCGATATCTTTCGTCTCCTAACTCTGATTGAAGCATATGACTTGTCAAAATGATCAGTGCAGAAAACTCTACGCAACGGTATATTGCTTCTACAAAATGGATGTATAGTTTGAAATTAGAGAAAAAGCCAAGCATATCACTATTCAGCGAATACGACATAGATATTTTAGATTTTTTATTATTTAACTTTTTGTAAAGTCAAAAGATGAATAGTGTCAAATAATGTTGAATAGTGATTACTATTCTTTAAAGTCAAAAAGTTGAATAGTGATCAAATCTCAGTCGTTGGATTAGATTTATGAGATTTGATCACGACCGTCCATTCAACTATAAATAGAAGGGTCTAGTTTTAGTTTTTCTCATGGAATGGTTAACATTACATTAGTAGGAGTAGAATAGTTGACTTTTTTCCTAGTGTAATGAAGAATTTAATTTCCAGTTTTTAATTAAAATGTTTTTAATTCAGTTTTATTTTCTGTTAATTAGAATAACACTTTAGTTATGTGATCTCGGAGCAGAAACTCTGCCCGAGTGAGGATTATATCCGTTAGAGAGGGTGTTTCGATAATTATAACGATTAGGAACCGAGTAAGTTCACTCAGAGATGGGGTTCTGAATCGATTCCACGTGCTAATAACGTTCGTTCAGAGATGAAGAGTCGTTATTAGGGATAAAAAATCGAGACTAACTCTTTTATGTGATATCAGAGTAAAAACTCTGCCCGAGTGAAGATTATCTATTAGGAAGGGTGTTTCGATAATTATAACGATTAGGAACCGATTAAGTTCACTCAGAGATGGGGTTCTGAATCGATTCCACGTGCTAATAACGCTCGTTCAGAGATGAAGAGTCATTATTAGGGATAAAAAATCGATACTAACTCTTTTAACGGAGATATGATTCGCTCAAACGGATTTTCTATCTCCGAAATCCAAAGTCTATTTTAGTTTATTTTCATCATTTTCTCACCTAAATCCATTTTCACAAACATCACGTGATCGAATTAGTTTTTGTTTATAAATAAACATTTTGCAATTTTATTGAAATGCAAACAAAATGACAAACCCGACCGCTGTGTTACAGATAGATCAATGGTGCCGCTGCGTTTTTCTTAAAATTGGCAAAATAAATGAATTTGGTCAAAACACTTCCATAATCATTTCTAATCCCTCTACAATTTTATATTTTTCCTCTAAAAAAAAAAACAACCCCACAAAATCAACCATTTGTGGTTATGGGCCTGTTTTTGGGCCTTACAAAAAAAAAAAAAAAAAACGCACCCATCTTTTTCTCTTTCTCTTCTTCTTCAACTCACTTTTCTGTCACCCCTCATTTTTTTCCCACTCCTTCTCTCATCTTTCTCTTCTAATCACATAACTTCTTCACGATTTCCTCTTATTGTAGGTGGTGCTGCTGCTTCCACTTGCTTGTCGAGGAGATGTTGCTGCTGATGAAGGACGGTGTTGTTGTTCGTGCTGATGGGTGGTGATGATTGGGTGTTGATGATGTTGTTTTGTGGTCAAGCTGAACGGTGGTGGTGCTGCTGTTTTGGTGCTGAAAGTTGGAGGTGATCAGTGGTGACAGCTGTTGGTTGTGGTTGTTGGGATGCCGCTGATAGAAGGTGCTGGCGGTGTTCGCAATCGTGATGAAGGAGGCGGTGGTTGTTGTTGCCATTGTTGGTGTGATTTGGGTGGCTGTTTGTTGTTGTTTTGAGTGTCTGTCGTGCTAGATCGATGGTGAAGTCTTGAGAAGAGAGTGTGATCGGTGTTGACGGTGTTGGTGTTGCTATAAAAGTGTAGTGGTGCTGATGATGGATGTTTCGGTGGTGGTTGGAAGCGCTAGTATGGTGGCAGGTTGAGGTAATGTTCTATTGTCGTGGTGTTGTGAAGACGGGTATGATGAAAAGCTGGTGCTTGCCTAGGTTATTGACTATATGAAGTCATGCATGTGGTGAAGAAGGTTGCGTCTGATGATTGATTGAAGAAGATTGAGCAGAAGGTTCTGCTCTGTAGTTGTTGTGTTATTTGGAACGTGGTGCAAACGGAAAGATGCACGAAGGTGGCTGGTCCAATCAGGTTAGTTGATCAAGGAGATGGTGGTTGGTTAGTATACTGCTATTCACCACGTCCATGTTCAAGTTGATTAAGGATGTGTCTGTGTTGTGGAGATAGTGCAACAATTGCTTGAACAAGCTGATTCATGGTAAGGTTGTAAAATTGAATAATGAGTAGTGTAGTTTGTGCTGTTTCCAAGTAATGGCATGCTTTGTAATGTAATGAAGAGATGAACTACTAGTGGTGATGGACTGGTTTGGTGTTAAAGGCCTGTTGTTTGTGTCGTGACTACAAGGACTGCGCCAGTATTGTTGTCAAGTGTTTTGTTTGTTTGATGATTGGTGATGGGAGAAAGCAGCTGCTGTGATGTTTGGTTTGTTCACGTGAGTAAAAGTTTGTGTGGGTAGTTGTTGACTTGTTGTGAGTGTTAACTTTGGGTTTGCTGGAGTGAGATTGATGTGCCTCCCACCTAACCTAAGCAATTACTCCAACTGTGAGATTGTCGTATGTAATGAGTTGAGTGCATGCATTCGGCCCTTGAAAAAAATAAAATAAAATAAAATAAAATAAAAAATAATAATAATAATACGTAAATAATAAATAAATAATAATATTGTGTGTGTGCTTAGGACTTACGCTTAAAAACCAAATGGACTTTGGACTAAATGACTTGGGGACTGCACCTAATGCCTAATCCCACGGTTGATTGTACCGAAAGCATATGGACTGTGGACACTAATTTTCATTTCCCCTAGCACCACACCTAAAAAAAATAAAAAAATAAAAAAAATTACTTAAGTGTTAAATATTTAGGTATAGATTTTTTTTAACTCATGTAAATAATTTAGTTGTTTGTTTATATTTTTTTAAATATATTCGTGTAATCAAGTCCTCGAAGGCAAATTCTATAATTTATTGGCCTTGTGCCATCATTTTCGGCCTGGTTTGTGGGCTTCTATTTGTATGTAATAATTTTCTGAATAACAGGTGAGTGGAATTGACTCCGAACTGTCAACATGTCAATGACCACTCAAGTCATCTTCGACCCAAGTGCGTGCAGTGTAAGCACAACTTGGGCAGGTACGTTATCTTTTATCTCTCTTTTGAATCTCCTGTCAAAGGGTTATATGTAATTTCCAAGCATGATTAGGCTACTTAAACGAAAATCAATCTTAGTCTTTTGGAAATGATATGATAGCATGTTTAAAATCGTGATGCATGTTTAAAATATATGATTAGCAAGCATAATTAGAATTCAAATTTTATGAATACTTAATAATTTTGCAAACATGATCACCTTTAGAAACATGCTTTTATATTGGGTACTTGAAACATACTTCTCAGGGAATCTATTAAATAGTAATAATAATAATAATAATAATAATAATAATAATAATAAAATGTAGACTACCCTAAGAGTAACGAACATTTGCCTTGCATACAAGAGATAAATTCATCATATCATTCAGTAGTTGAGAGAAATCTTTCGACTAAGTTTCTAAAAAAATGCTAGTTTGTCATATTTTACATCATCTGAGCTTCATGAAGGAAAATTTCTGATGCATTTTTTATTTTCTATCTCGACACGGGTATGTAAAAATACCATTTTGTGGGGGTACTCACTAAACCCCCAAATCTTTCAACTATTACCTAATAGTTGATCGAGAAACATGCCACCCCAGTTTCATCCTGTTTGGGGGTGTGCATAGTCTAGGGAAATCTGACATAAAAAGACCCCACATACCTAGTCTCGGGAATCTGACTTAAAAAGACCCAACATAAAGTCTTGAGTATCTGACTTTAAACGACTCATTTTCCATTACATTCAAGTAATGCCACAATAAGGTAACCACACCCTTCTATTTGGAGAGATAGTTGTAAGCATCGGTTCCTTCGTCCAAATAACTCGTGTATTCCAATTTAGTACTTGATGGGTGGTAGGGTAATGTTTATCAACGACGCGAGTTTATTTGTTGAGCATATTAGCAAATAATATGTATTTGCTAAATCATTCCACCATCTGGGTGCGAATATATGCCAAGGGTTTCTACAAATCCTTATGCTTGATAAAAGTCTTAGGAATCTGACTATAAACGACCTAAATTATTATGTCTATATATATGTGTATTTTGGTTGTTTTCTTTGATTGGTTACCTATTTTCAATTTTCTTGTTGCATGTTGTAATTTTTTCGACCGAATTTTTGCTCACGTTTCTCAAGTAATTTCTTTCCCTATCTCTCTTGATACTTTGAGGACATCTCTTGATACTTTGAGGACATCTCTTGATACTTTGAGGACAAAGCATCCATTTGTTTGGAGGGTGGGAGAGAAATATTTTGCAAAAATTAGGCACTTTTAGGTTATTTATTTTTCTTTCTTTCTAAAAAAGTTCAAAAATAAATAAAAAAAAAACCTAGTTAGTCATATCTAGTAATAAATGTCTTGTTTCCTTTTATGTCATGAAAATTGTCTAGAAATCTCACATTAGCATTAGAATTAGGATTGGTTCTTAGAAACTTATGTTAATACGTACGCAATAGCTTTTATATCTTTTCATGAATATTCATTCAATGAGTGTTAATGATTGTACATAGCAGTAAGTTTATGGGATCCATGGTTAGAATACTTAATTTCCAAATCCAGTGAGAATCTAGCCAAAAAGCCTTAACATAAGTGTATCTGAGTAATGACCCAAGGATGAAGCAATTCCGAGTAGAAAGAAATCACACGTCCACTTACTTGATCACTATACCATATCCTAGGCGACAATTTAGGCATTCTTTGGACCGATATAGTCAAATAAAAAAATATACAAACCCAAAAAAAACTATATTTTCCCTAGTTTTCCCCGTTGAGCCTTTATATTAGCCATTTAATTTTTCAACCATTATTTCCTTACCCATATCCATATCTGATGAGTTTGAGAAATATGATGCAGAGCATAAAAGAGAAGAGAAAGACTTATACAAATACGAAAATTCATTCTATCAGTTGGCCCCGATTGATGAATCCAGTTAGCAGTGTCAAAACCAAGAAAAAGTAAATTCCATGAAAAAAAAAAAAATCAAAGTTATAAACTCCAAAAATAAAATCAAATGGAGTAGAAAAGCCAAAAACGACGAAGTATGGAACAGTTTTGAAACAGAAGAACACTAGGTTTTCTCTAGTAATTATATATTTGAAGACCATATTTTCTCTAACTCATTATTTTTTTTATCCCTTCCATTCCTTCTAAACCACTTCCTAAGCCCCATAATACCTAATAAAAGTCCTCTAGCTCAATTAGGATAGGTTAGTATGATAGTAAGTGGTAGACGTGATTGATCGACCTCGGCTTCCTAGACGTCATTGAGAATGTGAGGAAACGTGTGCCCACTGCACACTGGAGTAAGCAAAACTTGAGTGAAAAATATGAGAGAATTTGTGTTTCGACACATACCTGTGAGAACCTACTTAAGGACGCTCTCCGAAGGATCCAGAAACGGCCCTACTTGTACATTTCATTGTAAAGTTCACTGCATGCATATTTATATGTAAATGTTTTGATTATTGTACATTTATTAACGTAGGTTTCAAAGGAATTAATCCTCATTCCCAGCTAGTGAGATGTATAGATATCTAATATCTAATTTAGGGAACAAGCCTTGGTTACTGAGTCGTTGTAGTATAGGTGAAGTTTGTGGGTATCTTCTCTGGAAAACTCTCACGAGGCTAATACTCGTCCATTAGGGAATTCCTATTGGTTTAAGGCCTTGTTGCATACGGTCAATGCAATCGCACTCTGCGAAATGAGAATTAGCTTAGGACTACACATTTTTGGCCACTTATCTGTTTTAGTGTCTCTTCTTTGCTTGAGGACAAGCAAAGTGCTGTTTGGGGGTGATTGATAAATACCCAAAACTGTGTTTTAAACTCCGTAGAGACATTACATTTGGGTTAATTATATGTTTAATAAATTTAGATTAATTGTATTTTCATGTTTTCACAGGTTTCAACATACAACGATAAAATACACATAGAACCTGCATTTTAGCATGAAATACAGCGGAATAAAGCTTGGACTTGAAATCTTCAGTATCAGCTCATTTAAAGCTCCAAACTGCTAGCAAAGCTCATGGACTCAGAGAACCATGAAACAAATTGAAGAATCCAAACTTGAATCCCTAAGCCAGCTAAAGAAGAGATTTTCGGATAAAAATAACTTGGTCAAACTAACCTAAATCAGCCCAAAAATCAGGAGAAAACTTCAAACGTCGATATCTTCCGTCTCCTAACTCTGATTGAAGCATATGACTTGTCAAAATGATCAGCGCAGAAAACTTTACGCAACGGTATATTGCTTCTACAAAATGGACGTATAGTTTGAAATCAGAGAAAAAGCCAAGCATATCACTATTCATCGACGACGACATAGATATTTTAGATTTTTTTATTATTTAAGTTTTTGTAAAGTCAAAAGATGAATAGTGTCAAATAGTGTTGAATAGTGATTACTATTCCTTAAAGTCAAAAAGTTGAATAGTGATCAAATCTCAGTCGTTGGATTAGATTTCTGAGATTCAATCACGACCGTCTATTCAACTATAAATAGAAGGGTCTAGTTTTAGTTTTTCTCATGGAATGGTTAGCATTCCATCAGTAGGAGTAGAATAGTTTACTGCTTTCCTAGTGTAATGAAGAATTTAATTTCCAGTTTTTAATTAAAATGTTTTTAATTCAGTTTTATTTTCTGTTAATTAGAATAACACTTTAGTTATATGATCTCGGAGCAGAAACTCTGCCCAAGTGAGGATTATATCCGTTAGAGAGGGTGTTTCGATAATTATAACAATTAGGAACTGAGTAAGTTCACTCAGAGATGGGGTTCTGAATCGATTCCACGCGCTAATAACGCTCGTTTAGAGATGAAGAGTCGTTATTAGGGATCAAAAATTGAGACTAACTCTTTTATGTGATCTCGGAGTAAAAACTCTGCCAGAGTGAAGATTATCTCTATTAGGAAGGGTGTTTCGATAATTATAACGATTAGGAACCGATTAAGTTCACTCAGAGATGGGGTTCTAAATCGATTCCACGCGCTAATAACGCTCGTTCAGAGATGAAGAGTCGTTATTAGGGATAAAAAATCGATACTAACTCTTTTAACGGAGATATGATTCGCTCAAACGGATTTTCTATCTCCGAAATCCAAAGTCTATTTTAGTTTATTTTCATCATTTTCTCACCTAAATCCATTTTCACAAACATCACGTGACCGAATTAGTTTTTGTTTATAAATAAACATTTTGCAATTTTATTGAAATGCGAACAAAATGACAAACCCGACTGCTGTGTTATAGACAGATCATTTCTCATAACTACTTTGACTGAATTGGTATTTCCAAGTGACCTTAGGCAAAACTGTTATAAATAAGCCTTGGAAATTTGTTGCAGACCCTCTACTAACTGTTAAGCTTGAATTTATAGTTTGATATATACTGTTATGTTGCAGGATGATGAGCAGGATATAGAAGTCGATCTTTATGACATCCGCACTTGACTTCGAAGCAATCCTTGCCTGAGCTCGAGATTTATTGCTACTTGATTGTGTTGATTTTTCTAATTGATCAGAAGAGGTTGAGTGAGGTGAAAATCTGCAACTCTTCCAATTTTTTAAGTTAAACTCATTATGTTTCATTTCTCTTCTGTTTTTGTTTCTTGAAATTATTTTAGTTTGTTTCTTAAGTATTTCAGTCTGTTGATATATAATTCCTTAAGTGTTTCAGTTTTGCCCAACTATCTTATTTTTTCGCGGCTGGTTTAGTTTTCTTTCAGGCTAAAGCTTGTTCTTCAGCAAGCATTGGTCACTTAAGGAATTAAATGTAGGATGGAGGATTGATGTTTTAGCATCCAGACTGTTCTTCTATTACTCACTCAGTTACGAATTAACGGGTGATCTTGCTGAAATTCAAGGGTAAGTTGTATACAAGTGAGCCTTTATATTTAATTTTTAATTGCTGTAGCATACATGTTCCACAATTGTTGATGTTTTCCCCCATCTCCTCGAACTTGGACACTTGGTTGCTTTTTTCTCACTAGAAACCTTCTTGCCTTGCATCGGATTGCTACATTGCGCCATGATGAGTTGGGTCAGGTGTGTATATTAGTAATAGCTACTATTTTGGTGAAGCACCTTAGAGTATATCACTAAGATTTTGGTGGTGATGCAGGAAACACTTCTGAACCTGCTACTTCGCAATTACCTCCATTACAATCTATATGATCAGGCAGAAAAGCTTAGATCAAAGGCACTGCATTTTGAAGCACACTCGAATCAGCAGGTAATTTCTATTTCCTCAACCCGTATATTCCTTTTGAGATTCCTGAGATGGTGGTCATGCAATATGGTCTTTGTGTTACAAGTTGTCTGTGATTTACTTTTTGTTTCGTGTGCGTTACTTGATCTATTTGTTAGAAATATAATGAAAATGAAGTTTGCGAGTTGAAGGATACTGCAACCGATGTGGCTGATTTGTTGTTGTGGACACTGTATGAACCATGTATAGGATGTCGTTTTTGTTGAGATTCTTATTGAGGTACGTTTATTTTCATTAACGTTATTGTTGAATTGGTAGTGTTCTGCCATTTCCATTGCTCACAACCAAGGGACTTACGACTGTAGTGATATAACAACTTGTTTTGTCATTTCTTATGGAGCCTACTGAGTGTCTTCTCTCGCTGATTAGTTATACACTCCATCAAGCATTGTTTATTTTCTTCTATGAGGGTGTTATAAACCATCAAGTGTGTGAAACAATTTTGCAGAATGTGATTGATGGTGATTTGTGCGGCGATTTTCAACACCGCCTCTCTGTTGAAAGCGTAAGAAGATTGCTGATCAGCTGGATAGAAGAACACAGCAGGAGATATTGAAGAAACTCGAGGATGTCCAAAACAAGATCATCTGAATAGGCTTCTGTGTATGCTTGCAAACCTTGAAGAGATGAGAATTATCACATGATACCACTATGTAGAGTTCTGTTACAAAACAATCAGATATAAACTTTTGTGTAGACAAAAAAGTTCAAGCGGAGATAATTCCTTTCATCATTGTAGAGTTTGCTATATGAAAGCATAAACTAGTTTTACTTCTGTTGAAGATGAGAACTTCTAATTTACATAATATAGTTATATTTGGCTGAAAAAGATCATTAAGCTTGATTTGTTTAGAATATCATTCAGATATTTTTGTGTAGACAATGCAGACAAATGTGCTGTACACTCATGGGTGAACAATGTTAACACCCAATATGTCCATCTTTAAATGGCCATCTTCAGCTCATGGGCTCAGGCTTTGATTGGGCCCTGACCAAGATCCTTATTTCCTACAAAAATAAAAACTTTCTAATACTAATTCTGCAGGTAATATCTATCCAATTCACAACATAGAGAAAAAAAATATAATCAATCAATGAAAAAAAAAAAAAAAAAAAAAAAAAAAACTGAACTTGAACCCAAAACCATATTTGAGGATTTGAAGTTTCTTTTTCATGATTTAACATTTGTAAATTGATTATTGTCCACAGCATGATAAAATGAAGATGGGAGTGAGGATATATGGTACAAAACAATAAAATATAAACTAAAAGAATTCGAAATTAATACAATGATGAATGATTCATCTTCTCCAAAATTTGAAAGTTGAATTTGAACTCTTGATATTTGCCCAATGTTCAAACATGAATATTTAAATTGATGTTGAACTCATAAGTTTTTTATCTCCCAAATTCCTACAAAAGTTAATTATAAAAGAGGGATTCTAGCATGCGCTGGCTGTACCGATACGCAGGGCTAAGACAACCTAGATCTAGTACCTTGCCATGCAATACACCCCCACCTTTTGCTGGTGGAGGGCCCAGATTATATGCGCACCCATAATCCAGCGTACTCTAGATTTTGCCTATACAAAATATAAACAAAATTCAAAAATATTAGAGTTAGAGTCTTGAAATTGTGCTTATCAACGGGGTTGGGTCAACAGCTTTTGATACGGTGTGGGTCCGGCGGGTTGACAGGTCGGGTTTGAGCATATAACCTACACCCATAGCTCGACCACGTAGAAACGGTGTCAGGTCGGTGCAGGTTTGGGTGGCGGGTGAAGACCGGGTCCCCTACAGGGTGATGGGTCAACGGTTTTTTATTACACTCCTAACTGTGGGCGTTGAGAATCTATAATTAGGGAGTTCAATGCAAACGCACGGCTGTGAAAGTGGATATGGAGTTAAAACAGTTATCAAGTGGCTTGGTTTAGGGGATCCCAACTCTTATAAAGGGCTGCGGTATTGGTACACCATAAAATAGGACTAGCACCCCTTTTGGATGTTATATGTCATATATCAACCCATATATATAGAGAAAAATGGATGTTATATGACATGTATCATCCAAAAGGGGTGCTAGTCCCATTTTATGGGGTGTCAATACCGCCGCCCATAACCCTTATAAAATCTACAATCACGAGTACTTTTCAGTTCGCGCAATCGTTCATACAAAGCAAGCATAGGTTGCAAACCATCTCGAGATTTGCACTAAGTGACAGCAGGTCTCTGAAAAATCCATTGATCCAGCAAATTTTGTGAGGTTTTGCATTTCTTACTGCTAAATAAGTTGGCAAAGATGGTGAAGAGGATGAGTTGGCAAGTATATTGAGGTACTAATTGTTTTTGTTCATATAGTTTTTTTTTTGGTAACTCATATACTTAAGTTTGATGGTAGCTCATTTTACAAAACATAACCATATCTTCAAAGGTTATTGCATAAAGTTTGTGTTTTTATTTATTCCAAAATCATAACAATACTTAATTCTTTATTTTTTTATGAAAGGCAATCAGGGAAAAATCTCAATTTTTTGAGAGTAACCCGTTTATTTCGATATTGGCTCACGTAAAAAAAAATACACTATAGCTTGCATCTTTATTAGTATGTATCATGATAGAGGCCGTTTGTTGTCATAACAATTAGCGTATAAGCTGCAATTAGTGTATAAGTATGATTCCGGTGGTTTTGAGTTTACCACCAAACTGGTTAGATTAATGCTAATGCCAAACTAATTATTGTGTGGCTTATTTTGTAATATTTTGTATGTTATGCAGCTTAATGTCAGACGGATGATACAATTTATGCATACTTTGTTGCGTGCTCTTGGCGATGTTAATTACACAATGGGAAGTTCCACGATAGCCCCATGGGTAAAATGTTTAATTTAAGATTTATTAGAGCTCTTTATAATTTCCATTTGTTTTTGAACTTTCCCGAGTATTGAGATCATATAAGGTTAAAGTCAATGAAATTGGTCCCCAGTCGAAATTGCCTAAAGGATCACATTTGAAGAGAAAGTAACTGAACGAAATAAGTTTCACCTACAAGAGTTGGTGGACAAGAAGTAAGAACGACTGAGGCCTGAAAGCACTGTGGCATGACTTGTGATATTTCGTTCAATTACTTTCTCTTCAACTGTGATCCTTTGGGCAATTTCGACTGGCAGACCAATTTCATTCACTTTAACCTGATATGATCTCAATACTCAGGAAAGTTCTTAAACAAATGAAAATTATAAAGAGCTCTCTTTATAATTGGATATCTGGCGAGATGGGTGGTTAAGCAATGTTTATCTTAAGCAAGCCTTAAACATTTATGATATTGAATTGAAAGGATGTCGAGCCAAAGTTACAGATCGATCTTATTGTAAATGGAACTTGGGTGATACTAGAAATCATACAGGAGGTGATTGAACTTGTAGGGTTCGATGTAACTTCCTTAGGCACACCTGCTGCGAATGAAGAAGACCACCTATATGGCAGGGTTCAGTGTTAATACAAACTATATGGCATAATGCTTAGCTATCGTCAAGATTGCAGTACAAGGAATTCTATTGTCTGCAGGAGATCTTAATTGTAGCCACTGGCATTATTGTTGAGGATATAGGAGATCAATGTAGTTTTAGGTACTTGTGACTTGTAAGGGATATCTATTGTCTGTGTGTAATGTTTACTTTATAAGTAAAATCTTTGGTGTCTACAAATTATTATATTGTTACTTGTCTCAATGTATAATTTCTATAGAATTTGGATCATTTGTACTGTTGATGTAAAAAGTATTGACTGGCGTTTTTCTTTGAAGTCAAGACTTAATTAATCAAGATATAAGCTCCTCATGGTCTCCTTATTGTACTGAGTGCCGACTCTCACTTTGGTATCAATATTTGTTGTTATTCCTGCTATGTTCATAGTGGCCTGTCAATGTTTCATATACATGTCAACAATGAGTTCAGCAGTAGTAGATGGTAATAACAAGAGTAGGAATAGTTACTGAAGCATCTCCACTGCCCACAGAACAATTCGCTAGAAGACACTCTCTGGCAAATGTTTGTTGGAGTACGTGGTGGTATATTAGAGATTCAATTTGATGAACCTCCTTCCTTGCTAGAGTGCCGTATTTGATTACCAGAGACCAGTTTCTCAAGGCTTTGGCATCTCCACCTTGTTTTGAATTTGTTACTTATTGTGATTTGAAAGAGGGTTTAAAATCAGAGCTGGAAAAGTTGTCTCACCTCCCCAGGTTGTTGATTGCTTTGTCGCACTACCCCTTTGCTAATTTTGGATATATGTAGGTAGCAAAGAGAGCAACAACTATGTCTTCTGAGTCCCCCTTTATGTATCATGGTAAGCCTCCATGGCTATATAAATGGGAGGCTTACACTAGCACTTATTTTAGATTTGATTGAATGGAAGTGGTACCTGATGCAGTGATATATTGGAGGCCTACGGGTTACAATCTCACTTCATCAGTGTATGCTGCCATCTTTTCCCCTTTCTTTATTTCTATTCTTTATTTTACACTTAAACTCTTGTACTCTCCTACCCCTTTTCCCATACTTAATACAATTCTGAGCTCACTCGACAAAAAAAAGATGCCAAAATCTATAGTGCGCAGGCTTGTGAAACGGATAACTATTTAGGTAAGACATTAGGCCATTAGCCATTCAATCGCGCGCCATTAATTTTGGTACAGCCTGCACACAGTAGATTTAGCAATATGACTAGTATACTGCAAAGCAGTTGGGGCATGAGCGGAGAGGGAGAAGGGCGTGGAGAGTGGAGAGGGAGACGAAGAGAAGAAAACTAAGGACATGCAGACAGAAACCAACAAAAGCACATTTTTTGCCTCATACCCCCCTCGGCCCAAAACATTCGCTCCGCTCACTTGACTATAATCTCTAATTACAATTGAGGCTACTAAAGGAAGTATTTGGTTGAATCAACTCAGCCGGGTTGAGTAGAAACTCCCAAGTTAAACACCTTTTATAACATTCGAACAACCGAGTTTACCGGTTCATAACTTGAATCTGGCAGTTCAAACCGTTAAAAAACTGGTTAAACCCAGTTCAATAGTAAAAGGTCAATTTGGGGAGTTTCCAATCTAGGTCAAACCGGGCGAGTTGTAAAACCATGCTTACAAGGGCTCTGTCAACTGGCCTTGCCAGCATTCCATGAATTAATAAGAGATATGTACACACCAGAGATGATACTGACCATGATGTGTATTAGTGTAGGTTTTACAATTCATTGTGTCCGATTAAAAAGTTTATTTTGATTGGACAGATCATATTATTACATTTTTTAGTTTTTTTAACCAAAATCTAGAGTATGTAGGCTGTACCTGCGCTATCACATCTGGGCCCTCTAATAAGCAAGAGGTGAGGGTGTATTGCATGGCAAAGTCTATAACCAAGACTTTAGATGCCAGCGCACCCATATTGAGGGTGTACTCTAGAACTGCTATTTTTTTTTATACACAAAATTATCAAATATAGTTTTTTTGGACGACGTGCCTAATAATTGCACATCTCACATTCTTTGACAAAATTGTTCTTATTGCAACCGGAAGAAGTTGCTGCATCAAAACATGACAGTCGTGCGACTTCATATTTTGCAGTTTTAGATCTTGCATCGAGACAAGAGGCCTAAAATTCGAAGAGTATCCACTTGGGACTTTTAACTCATGCAAAGTTTTGCATAGTCTTTTTTTCTCATCCCTAGATAGTGTGTGACAAGCCAGAGGCAAGAACGATCGCTTTTCCCCAATTGTTGGAGCCAATTTTGTCCTTAGGCCCATTTCTTAGAGGTCAAGACGAGACTTAATGGTGTCTTTATTTTTATGTGGAATATTAAGTAGGGTCCCAACAATGCTGTCACATACATTTTTCTCCGTGTGCATAAAATCCACATTATGTCGGAGTTCTAGATATCTCCAGTATGGAAGCTAAAAAAAAACTGATTTCTTCTTAAAACAATTGGTAGCACCCGTAATGGTTCCCTTTGTTCCCCATATGACTTTGATCCCTTCAACTTCTTCCAAAGACTCTCAAACCAGGTTAAGGGTTCAGTGCCTCCCCGCAGCTCTGTTTTACCATTGAAGGCTTTTTGTCTTCGATATGGATGATAGCGGAAGAAATCTTCTATTGGTACGTGTATCGTTCTTCCCGTGTGTTTAAGCCTGGTTGAGGACGTGCCCTCGCCGCAAATAGGACAAGCAAAATAACCTTTCACAATGCATCTAGAAAGATTGCTATACGCAGGAAGATCATTGATTGTCCATAACAAAACAACTTTAAGTATAAATGATTCATGACGGTACACATCATAAGCCTCCACCCCTATCTCCCACATAACATGTAAGTCGTCAATCAAGGGTGCCAAGTAGACGTCGATATTGTTTCCAGGTTGATTTGGACCTGATATCAACATCGTAAGCATCATATATTTTCTTTTCATGCATAGCCACGGTGGGAGGTTGTATGTGACCAGCATAACAAGCCATAAACTGTAATGACCCGGAATTTTATCTACGGGTAAACCGGTCATTTTACGTGTTAGTTCAGTGCCACTCTAGGTAATTACGTACTATATGGCGAGGTTTAACATTTTCAGTTGGCGGGCTTGATTAATTGATATGGGTTTTTCATTTATGTTTAATTTTATGCTGGCCCTATTGTATTTTGGGCCTTTATTTATATTACTAGTTTATTATGGGGGCTTAGAACTGAATTGGGCTTGATTGTGTGGGCTTAAGTAGAAATATCAATATGCATGTGCTATTATATTGGGCTTGTTTTATATATGGGCTTGTTTTAGAATATATGGTCTGTTCTTTTAGTGGGCCTATTTTATGTTGGGCCTGCTCTAATATTATGGGGATATGTTTTACTTTAAACCACGCATGGAAAAAAAAAGGGGGGGGAGGATAAGGACGAAAAAAGAAAAGAAAAAAGAAAAGGGGATCGCACTCTTCTCTCTCTGGGGGTTTTTGAAGAAATATCTCTCGGTTTTGATTTCCCCGAAATCCGTCTCTCTCAGCTTAATCAAAACTTCTTCCGCCGCCACCATCCGTTGTTAATCCACAACTTAAATTAATTTCGGTACTAATAAGGAAAAACCTTCGGGAACTAAGGGGAAAAAGAGCTGGTGTTCAGAGAATTTGAAAGGGGGAACGACTTTGATTATGTCGTTTGAGCACTCACTGTTCTATGGATCAGGAGCAATTGGAAGAGAGGCGGGCTGGAGAATTTCGGTACCTAGTTTTCATGTTTATCTTGAATGAATTGTGAACCCGGAAATCATTAGCTAGCAGGTAATTTAATCTGTGCATACTTCATCTGTTTGACTTGTTGTATAGTAGACACGCATCATTTGTATATATTGAACAAATATACTTATATTGGACACTACCCATATCTTCTAATTTCTTCTGTGGCTTCTTAGTGTACAATATGTGTATTGCACCTTAAGTTGGGTATTAATTATTAGCTTATATATATATATAAGTTATTAAGACCGACAACTGTCAGGCCGTTGTCAGACCGCAATAAGGCCGCAGCCAGGTCGCGTCGAGCCACATCAACGGAGCGCACTAGGCCATCACTAGGCCGTGTTAAGCTGTTTTAGGCGGCATCCAAGTCACTAATATGCCATATCGCCATGCCACCGGCCAGGCCGCTACAGACCATGTTAAGTCACGGCGGGCCATTGTCCGACTGACACAAGCCGCAATGAGCTTTAATATATCCGTGTCTATTTTATTAACTTATTGTTTTATTTCCCGCATAATTACTTGGTTGTTAGAATAGTATTGAGATAAGTATATTAATGACATGCGATTATCATAGGTTCTCTTGCGCTAAATACTTCTTTTGTCTAGGTTGAATAATACATATATGGTGCGTTTACTCGAGAATTCGGGAAAAACCTCGAATAACTAGAAGTGAAGGGACATACTAGGTAGAATACCGATTCAAGGCTGAGAATCGGTGAGGGGACGTTACATGGTTAGAACAAGAGTGAGGAACCTATACCGCCTTCCTCATCGGAAATGGCTTAATCCATCCCATAGATCCTTACCCGAATAGGGGAACTACGATTGGCTTGATCCCTAAATGGGTACGTAGGCAGCCACCCGGCTCAGCCGCTTCCATAGGAAAACCCCTACCCCTTGTAGTAGCAAAATCGGTTGTTCAAGTTATTTTATTTCTAGTACAATTCATTTGCCTACGTGTTAAGCATGATAGAAATCTTGTGAGTATGAATTATATTGAATGCTAATGTTTTTCTTGAGAGTATGTTAATCAATGCACTTACGAGGATTTAATAAGGAAACGGTAAGTGGTATTAAGCAGCTAAAGGTATGTGTTAACCTCGTCTTTTGTTTCAATTTCATTTCAACTGGATTATTATATATTGACTATGTATCCAACGTTGAGCGTTGGAGTATCTTCACAGGTGCTCCCATAAGACAAGAAAAGGCGTACGGGTAAATTAAGAACAATTTAACGTGAAGCGCACTCGGATTGGCTAAGGCGGTTCTTTTAGCTCTTTCTTGTTTATAAATTTATTCATTTAAGTTGTTTTGTAATAATTTAGTATTTCTTTATTGTCTTTAATAATGAATCCATATTAGGATGCATCCATTAGTTAGAAACTATGACATGGATTAGCGTCAATTGGGAAAGACCGATCTGGGGTATGAGATTTGTTTCGGGGCGCTGCAGCTACTTGATTTAACTGGCATTTGTCGAGATGGTTAAGTAGCCGGTGCCACGAATCAATATCTTTAGTAGTTGGGTTTATGGCTGAGGTTTTAATATAATAAATGGAAGTGTATTATTTGATTTTCAGGTTAGGACAGGTTGTAGATTTATTAAATGTTAGAAATACAGAGGAGACTCTGCCGAATTTTTTATTTTATTTTTTTAGAACACAATGTTCAGAGAGGGTTTTATATTTTAGTTATAGTTTGGACTCGTGTGAGTCAAACCCGCTCACGTCTTGGTTTATTAGATTGTTGAATATTCAGATTGAACTATTTTACCTGAATATTTAATTGTCTGAAAAACCGGGGAGCTACATAAACTGTACTTAGTACTAAGAGTATGGTGTGAATTGACTCCATCGGCTGAAAGTGCTAGGCGAAGATTTATGGATTCTGCTACAAATTCTGCCATTTTTCGTCAACCAACTTCCATGCTGGAGAGTCTGCTGGGTGGCACATCTTACCATCAACCACCCTTTCATTGGCATGCCATGTCATTGACTTTGATGTTTGGGCAACCGCTCTTGTTTCATTTGAATTAGTGGTTGGAAGACTTTGAACCCCGGTCTAACCTGATCCGGTTAAAAAACAAGTTCTCAAAACGACCGTGTTTAACTTTGACCCAAATCGAGTCAGTTGGACGAAATTAGTTTAGTCAAATTTCACCTATCATAGTCATACTATAAATACAAATTTCAAAATTTTGGTGCGAAAGAGGAAACCAAAGCAACTGCAAAATTTGCCTAAATTTGGAAACCAAAAATCGCACTCTATCTCAATTAACTGTTAATAAATTAAAGTAGAATACTTCAGTCATCTCTCAATTAACTGTTAACAAATTGTTTTTCATCTCTCTTAATTGATGAATTTTTCGTTTCTCTACCTTAGATTTTGCTTGCATTGATTCTGCTTCGATTTTTCTTGATGTGATTTTTTCTTCGATTTTTCTTGCATTGTTAGTTATTGATGTGAATTTAATATATCGATACTGTTTCTTCTGGTTGTGCTTGGTTTTCTTCTCCTATGTGATTGTTTATGGCCGGTGTCCTATGCGATTGCTTCTATAGAGATTTTCTAGGAGTTTTGGATAATTGGAGTAGTAGAAGTTTGATTGTTATGATACATTTTCATTCTTGTGCTGCTGATTTATTTTATTTTCATGTATTCGTCAGTTTAGTGACGTTTAGTTGGCGACGGAGTCTAACCAGTCTGGATTCGGTTTATAACGTTCATTGTCGCCTTATTGATGACTAAATACTGGTTATCATTTTTGATTGCTTTTCCCCTTGCAGGGTTTACTTCGTTCTTCTCGACAAAGGAAGAAGCCGATTACTCCGCTTGCGCCCTACTGCAAAGCAATTTTCTAGTAATTGTTGTTGAAGAAGAATGGGTAAAAGGAAAAGAGCACGTGCAATTTCGCAGGGGGGAGATGACGTCATCGACCCAGGTGCATTGAGGTTCAGGGAGCCTCGTAAGGTAGATAAATCTCGTAAAGCATCCACTGCTAAATCTTAGAAAGTTTCTGCTTCTTCAAAATCTCAAAAATTATGTGAAGAGTCACAGGTAAAATCACTTTTAAACTTATTTTTTTTTAACTTTAAAGATCTTGTTGCATATCCAATAATTTTCTATAAATTTCAGAAAAGCCAACTTGAAATGCCATGTTCTGGAATCGTTTATAAGAGTTTGTTTGTTTGTTTGATTATAGTTTTTTTACATTTAAACTAGTTTCTTCAAAAATAATTGGAATTTATCAGAACAAGTCAACATGTTATATGTATTTGTGAAATGTTAGTAGTCCATGCACAAGTAGTTGGCTCCAACCCAAATGTCAGAGTACAGCTAAAAGTAACTTCTCCCCATAATAGTTTTTTTTTGTTCTTTGGTTGGAAAGCGAGGCTTTTTATAGAGGTCCCCTACCCCTTTTCATAAATAAAATAATAGCTTGTTACATTCTCTTACATATTGTTTGCCACTTGCATCATCATACGTTATTTTCTTTACATCTTCTGAAAATGAACTAGGTACTAACTCTATATAGCTAACAGTAGGTATGTTACTAGCTAAAGCATCAGCTACTTTATTTGCTTCCCTAAACACATGAATGATACTAAATAACTCAAAAGCTTCCTTCAGCCTTCTAATGCCTTTGATCATTTTCTCTGCTTGCCATGGATGCTTTTTGTCCTTTGTGAGAAAGGTTAGGACATGATGTGTCTTATAGCCATCCTTATCCCGTACTCAACAACTTGTACCACAGTGTTCACATTGAGGATGACCACGTCCTTGTCCACCAAAGTGACTAGTTCCACGACCCATGCCATTAACAGCCATTGCGACATTTTCTTGTGAATTTGTGGAAGATAAATGAAGAAGACGCTGTTATATTATATGTAGTTAGGGGTAAGGGATCATTCGCTTTCTTGCAGGAGCTAAGAAGTCTAAAAAAGTAGGTAGTTCACCCGTTCAAGTAACAACTTCATATCTATCCATTCCCGAACTCAAGTCCATAGCTCAGGGAAGTGGAGCAACCTTAAAACAAGCAGCAAAGGCAGATGTAGGCAGGCGTTCAGGAGGTCCGTAGCTCAGTAAAAGGATTATTAAATACTTTGCTTATCATAATCCAACATCCACTTCCACTAATCTGTATGAATCAAGGGATCAATACAAAAATAATAGTCCATGGAGAAAAAGAAAATCAATGCAATCAGTAAGTTGCGCACTTAAGGAGAGATCAATAGACCAACCCACAAAATAGTTCTTTGTTCATGATTCCATCCTGATATATGTTCCCTTGGAAGCAAATCCATGACTCTCGCTTAGGATGGTCACAGGCAATAAAAATAGAGTCAGTCAGGGCATCATCCTTATGCTTGGTCGATAGTCTTTCTAATCTTTAGAATCCCTACGGAGTTGGGTTAGGGCAAAGGTTTGAATTGGGCTAGGCTAGAGAAAGGCAAGGGTTAAGATAGGGTTCCAGATAAACGAATAATATAATATATACTAGGCAGTGAGAAGAAAGCAAAGTAAATGCATTCCCGGTTGCCTTAAAAGAGGGGAGCTATCGAGTACGGTTTTGTTTTCCATCGATTAGAGATGGGCTGTCTAGCTCAAAGGAGATAGGCTCGATCAGAGATCTTTCTTTAAATTATAGATTAGTCCAGGTAGGGCTTCATCTCTCAACAATTATAGTTAAATACGAGATAACTCTAGCTGTAGGGGCGGGCAGCTATGAAGAGTTTGTTTGAAAACCCTTGCCGTGCCGTGAAGGTGTACTATCCTATTGGTCAAATCAATGTGTTTTCGAAGCATAAGCCTTTTTTTTTAATGAAATTCGAATAGAGAATTCCGATTATCGCTTGGATAGCCCGGTGTTTATGGCTTGGAAGGTGTTTCATGAGGGAAAACAGGCCCATTTGACGGCCAAAAACAAGCAAAAAACACGGTGTTTCATCACAAACATTCCTCAAATTGAGATGCCCCGTATGAAAGGAATTTTACTTTAAGCCATTTTTACGGGGGGAGATGAAAAGTTGCATGATTGAATTCCCATTTATTAAAGGAATTTGAGTCATAGCCAAAAATCCCAGGGGTTGATGAAAGTTGCACTATTTCGATGTCTCGTATGATATGCCATTTTGACTGGGAAAATATAAAAAGTCCTATTGGAATGGACATAGCTCACGAGGAAGAGGCTGTTGCAAGCAAGTAGGAGTCCCATTTCGTCTCAGGTCAAGATCGAGTCTAGTTATATTGATTCAGAGCGAGCACTATTGATTAGTTTAAGGCATAATCAGAAAGCGAGCTAGCGATCTTCAAGTGCCCTCGGGCAGAAGAAGAAGGGGCAAATAGGAAGGGAATGGGCTCAATATCTCACTATTTAGGAAAGCTCAAGATCTCAGTCTAGTGTAAGTAAACTTACCTCTGCTTAAAGGACATAATAATCCGATCTAACATAATATACTTAAATTTGAATTCCCCTTTATTATCCGTATACGAGGCTATAAGCACCAGAGCAAGCACCAATAGCAGTTGATCGGGAAGTATATCCAGTAGTAGATCTGGATGGATCTTCTGTTAGGTTTTTCTTAGTAGCAGCTGACAACCCTTTCTTCTTTTACTTCACTCTGCAATCTCTTCTTTCGATCCAGTAGTTGAGATAGAGACAGAAGCGGATGCATATAACTAGATATAACTAGCGCGCTACCTCTCCTTCTTTGCGGACATGCACTATCCCCTGCACGGTTCAATCCACAGAATATGGGATCATCTCCGCTAGCCCTGCTCCCCCGATGCCTTCTTGTTGGTTGTCTAGGTCACTAGTGGTCGACTGCTTGCTTGGCTTTTGAAGGCTCCCGAGTGTAAGGTGACTCTTGTAACTAATCTTTGTAAGGTCATCACCCCCGGCGCGTGTATCATAAAGACCTCGTGCTGACTTCTTTGTAGTGATCTTCTTTTCGTTCGCATTTGTTGTGTTTTATGGTTCTGTTCCTAAAGGCTCAGATAGAGTGCCTCTTGCCAATTTTGATAGGGGAAGTTGTCTACTAGTAGATCCACCAGTAACTTCAAGGTTACTAGAGAGAGAATCGGGGCGTGCAGAGGAGAAATCTTAGTTTAATGAGACGCATGGTTGGAATAATGTTCTAAGAATGGAAATGGATACCGTTGATGGAGAATAAGTGGCTGTTAGACCTACTTTAAGTTTAAGTGAGACTGACTCTAATAAGAAGGCTTCTGCCAAGTGGTAGGCATCCTCTCATAGCTTGATCAAATGTTATGAACAAAAACACCATTTAACACCTTTTGGGCCCTTTAGCTATGTGTTACATTACTGGGGTATATCAACGCCAAGATTCGCAAAGAATGAAGTAGGCCTTCTTATTGGGTCTCATTCAATGCACCGGCCACCGGTCTTGTCGTGGTGGAGGAGCTTCTTTTTCTTGTATGTGGTCTAGTCCGCATATTTAGTTGCTTGTTCTCAGTGTGATGGCCCCCTGTTTGCCTTTACCCGAGACATTCTTGTAAACCTTCTTGACTTGGGGTAAGGGATCATTCGCAATAATTTGGCTCCGAATGGGGGCATAAGTATCATTAAGGCCCAAGAGGAATTGGAAAGCACACTCTTTTTCATGCATGTCCTTGATGCTTTTGGCCGCGCCACAAGTGCACTCAGTTACGGTGACATAAATGTTTAACTCATCCCAAAAGGATTTGAGAGAGTGGTAATAAGAGGCTAACAGCTGTTGATCTTGGTGAAGGTTGTAAATACCTTACTTCAATTGATAAATTCTAGGATTGTTACTTGGAGAAAAATGCTTTCCAAGATCGAGCCATACCTCGTGAGAAGTTTCTGCATAGATGATGCTAGATATAATTGTTTTATCAATGGAGTTGAGAATCCATGATAATACCATGTATTGCATCTTTCCCATGCCTGAATTTCAGTTGCACCTGCAGAAGGTTTAGATAGACTTCCATCAACAAATCCAAGTTTGTTTTTGGCATTCAAAGCCATCTTCATAGATCTTCTCCATGTTAGGTAATTTTCACCATTTATTGGTGTGGAAACTAGGATTGATCCAAGATGATCAGAAGAATGGAGAAAGTAGGGTGATGAAACATCATTTACAGGATTCTTTGTGACGATGCCTGGATTTGAACCAGTTCATGTTGTTGGACCATTTGCCATAGTATTGATGTTAAATGGATTGGAGAGTTAAATGGATTGCAGTAGATTTAAGTGCTCTTGAATGGAGGTCCTTGTGGCTTTATGGAAATTGGTAGGGGCCTCCGACAAGGAGACCTACTATCTCCTTTACTCTTAGCCATTGCTAAAGATACTTTGAGTAGGGGCATCAAGTACTTTAGGGACATGAAACTGATTAAGCCCTTGTGTACTGCCAAAGGGTTCCCTAGCCTTTCTCATCTTCTATTTGCGATGTTCTGAATAAATTTCTACAAGTTATCTACTTCTGTTATCAGTAGGCCCTAATTTTCCAGTTTAGTCTTAATAACCTTGGAAGGCATTAATCAAGATGTCAGTTAGTAGCACTAGCACTAGCACCACAGTTACTCTGGTTGTCACATAAGATCTATCGAGTTTTGATTTCTCTTAGTCTGCACAAGGGAATCAAGTAGCATAAGTTTGACCCTTGCGTTGTACGGTTCATTTCCTGTGTGTCCCAACATTCTACACCGATATCCCGTTATAATTATTTCACGACTGTAAGCTTCTATTATACTTAGTTTGTTTATATTAGGATTTTATTCCCGTTTTTCTTTTGTCTTTGCATCCGTTTGATTTAATTATTGGTTTCATGCATTCTTATCGGCATTTGATTATTTTATGTTGCATCTTTATATGTTGTGCATGTCACAGAGCATGCATGCATGAGTTGTGTTAAATGCAACACGCTTGTAAGATTTTATTTGTGAATTTAAGTGTCATTTATTTGTTATATGTTGTATGACGGATGATGCACCGTATATATCATGCCATGTGTATATATTATCTAATGTAGTATACAATGTTTTTACAAAACTATCCCATGTGTTATGTCTTCCATTACATTGTTCACAACAAATATCTTATATCAGGAACTGAGAAAGGACAAATCTAGAGGGAAAGACAAAGCAAATGAGCAAGAGGTAGTGAGGAACAAAAAGAGAAAGGTAACTCCATTCCGGAGTGGACTGTCGTCTTTGGTGAAGCTTATGGGTGAATCCTCTTTTAAAAGTGCAATCAAAGAGTGTCACTTGGAAGAGATGAAGAAAACCCCTTTCTTCCCACTGTTCAAGTGTTGCTATGATTCGAAATTGATCGACAAGATGGTTTTGAAGTCTAGTCAAGTCATCAAGACTATCATTGAAGCATTCAACGTAGAGGAGGGGTGTTTCGTAATACACGGAATTAGTGTGCGACTAACTCCAGAGGATGTGAGCCTGACTTTTGGGCTACTAAAGCAGGGCGAGAATGTTGTTGAAGCAGTAAGTAAACCATACAAGAAGTTTTTGAGTGGGGATGCACTTGATTTTAAAGTGAAATACTTCAACGCTAGCCTCATCATCACTTCTGAAATTCGGAGTGCACTAGAAGGAGTTCTAAAGAAAGAAAATAAGGAGTTAATAGCCGACTTTGCCAAGTTGATGGTGTTGTTTATGCTCAACTCCGTCTTCTTCACAAAATCAAATTTTACTCTGGCTTCAGCATACGTGTACTACGTCTACATTTTTGAAGAAAGGAATAAGGTGTCGTGGGCAGCAACAATCTCCGACCACATGATGAAGCATATTAGAAAACACATTGCTAAAAGCTCATTGAGCATTGCTACATGTGTGGTACAACTACGTGTAAATATTTAACCCACTTTAGTGGTATTATAGGTTTTATTATTGAGTGATTGAATAATAACTGTGTTTTTTTTATTTCATTTTTTTCAATGATAGTACTGGTTCTGTGAGCATACGGTGGACTTCATCTCACCGGTCAATGATTATAAAACGCAATACCCTAGGTGCGCAAAGTGGGATCTGAGTGTGCTCAATCACAAGTTCCCACAAGTAGTAGGTGAGGGGCTGGACAAAAAGAGTAAAGCAAAGGTAAGTTTTGGTTTTGACAAGTGTAACACCACATTTTTTAGAACTCTCTTAAGTTATTAGGGTTTTGTTTGTACGACCTTTTGTTGTGTTTGAAGAAATTGCGACATGTTAATATAGTTTTCATCTAGTATTGGATTGCGTGTATATGAAACAACATTTAGAATTGAGGTTTTATAGAATGTTATTGAGAAGGACAAGTTTGAGTAAAAATATATAAAAAGTACAAAGAGGAATATTTAACTGAAGGGCGAATTGCTAAATTTGTATGGACTAATATGTAATAAAAATAGTTGAGAGGGCGTACCGGAAATTTGTGAGTGAGAGAGATCATTCTAAGTGAGTGAAGTGAGAGCTCCTCTTTATAACATAGTGAGAGCTCCTCTCTTTATAACAATGTATCATCCATTATTTGGAACGCTACATACCATATACCATCCTATCCAAACACCATTATCGCTTGGTTCTCACCATTCTTATTGGAAGTTTTGGTTTGCCAAAGTAAGGATGATACATACTATATATCATCCATTATTTGGAATGCTACATACCATATACCATCCTAATTGTAATCTTCTATCTAGTTTATCTAGTAAATCATTGATTTCTTAGAAGTAAAATTCCATCTATATTATATAAATGTGGCATGATGGGTTCCTTTTAGTTTCTCTGTATCATAATTTATCATTTAGCTTTGAAATGATATATGACATATATCACTACATTAATGGATCAATGTTAGCAATGAAGAATGGTGGGATGTATTCGTTGATTATATGATTTTGATTTTTCCATTAAATTTGAGTTTTTCATTTCAGGATCAAATTTCCTTAAAAGTAAGTCAAGTGCTCAGAGATATCAACAAGGAAGAACAAATTCTTCTAGACCGATGCTATGGACCGAAAGAGGTTGAGACCGAGTGTGAGAGATTGAGGAGAGAATACGCTGACCTTCAAGTTTGAGAATGCACAACTTAGGGCAATTTCGGGTGAAGATGAAGATGAAGAGGAAGATGTTGATGGAGATGGAGATGGAGATGGATATGTTGATGTTGATGTTGATGGCGATGTCGATGGAGATGGAGATGGGGATGGAGATGGAGAAGGAGATGGGGATGGAGATGATGCCACCGATGGCACTCATCTTGATAGTAAGTTCATCAAGATGCATTACGGAGGGCTTTGGATTGTTAATAAGATCAACAAGATAAAAATGTTTGAGTACGAAGGGAGGACCATTGTTGAAGCTCAACTCAAGTTCCGGATGATGCCAGTGACTAGAGGGCAGTTGTTGGGTTGGATACATCGAGCTATTGAATGTCGTCCCAATGATGATACATATGTTTATTGGTTGGCTAGGGGAATGAAGATTCCTCTAGATACTGATGCAATAGTGAAAGAGTTCTTTACAGATTTATCTCCTCGTGAAGATGGCCACGTTCATATTTATGTGGATTCTGTGCAAGATTTGACTGCGACGGACCAACCAGGAATTCACCCCACAGATGATAACCCAGAAGGTGAGGGTGAGGGTGAGGGTGAACCAGACTCAGATGAAGGTAAATATGGTCGGTATCCTTTTTCATTTGTGATTTTCATATGATATTAATTTCTACAATATTAAAAGATTATGTCCCTCATAAAGAGTGATCGTCATATAGATATTGTCTTATCACATATATAGATAATGTCTTAAAGGATTGTTTTGAAGCGACAATTTTGTTTTGACTCATGAGGTTGTCATACTCTTGCTTGTTATTGTTGGTTGTGTGTGAAGACTTCAAGTTGAACCCATATTGCTCAAGTCGAAATTGTTGAACCCCCCACTCATTGAGCGAATGACGAACTATATTTTACTTTGAATGAAGTTAGAATGTAGTTAGTGATAAAACATAAAAATGATAAAAGTTTACCTACGAAATGAACGATAAAACTCAAAACGTAAGTAAACGAAAACTTAATAACGTGCCTATGATTTATCAAAGTTTTCTACTCTCAATCCTATGGAGATATAGTGGAGTAGATGATTCGTTCCACTCCTAGTCCTTCCGCATGGTATGTTCTCTACGTATAAGTAATCTTAACTAAAGTCTAATGAGAGATTTACGAAATGATAACTAGACTACGATGCAACTACCCACAAGATGCAACTAGTCGACTATTTGAACAACTATGGGAATGCTACGTCGATTCTATGATAAGGAGTTAGAGGGGGATTGATTTCACCTTAACTCGACTTAATCCTACTAACAAAGAATCGTCGTAATCCGAATTGAACTGCTTCGCAGAACAATCTGGTTACTCCTAATCCCTAATTACACATGGCATTTCTACCAATTCATAACTAGCATGTGAACGATTACACCCATTCTCATGGTGAACTAATCATTTCTAGAGTGGAAAGGAAATTACAACGACTCTACGATAATCGAAATCAAGCTTTCATCAAGGCTTCTCAACCCCCTCAAATGGAGGTTTAGCCGAGAATCATCACGCTATCATTCCCAATGGAATTCGAACAAGGCATGATATAAAGATTTGAACTTTACTTGTTTAAACTCAATTCAAAACTACTCATGCAATAATTGAATTAAACTAATAATGACAATTAAGTAAATCTAAGGATTTAAGCTAATAAATAAATGAAAATGAAACTAGATTATCAAGAACACTATTTTATTAATCTAATGAATAATAAAATAATGATTCAAATACTAAATTAATAATCTACTTTGTTCTAAAGTAATTAATTAAACATGAAACTAGATTTAAAACAAGATATGAAAAACTAATTAATTAACTAATTGAAATTCTAAAACTAAGTTCTAAAACTAATTAATGGAGGCTAACTAATCTAGGTCTAACTATCTACCATTAACAAAGAGTCAAGCTCTTGTTTTTATACTTTCAGATCCAAAAATTGTGCATGGGCTTGGAGCCATGTTTTGGGCCAGAGAATCAGGCCCAAAACCCAATTCTTTCAATCCAAAAAGGCTTCTTCAGCAGCAATTGGCTTCAACAGACTTTTCATCTACTTCTGCTCCTCTGATTGGGTCAAGGCTTAGACCATTGGAAAGCCCTTTCCGATCCGGTCGTTTTGACATAAGGTAGGCCCAATTCCGAGGTCTGAGTCCAAAGATAAGGCCTTGAGGAAGTTCTCTGTGACTTTGTGTCTTTGTTTTACGCTTGCCAACCAATTTTTCAGCTTTTGACTGGGCTTTAGAAAGGCTTTGTCTTCTTGAATTTTGGCCTTTAATCACAGAACTCCTTAGCAACCGACCTTTTGCTCCTTTATCTCGCTAAAGTGGCACATTTCTGCACATAATGGACTTTGAAGCCTGAAATGCATAAAAACACGTGTCGATATTAACTCTTAATTATTACTCACATAATTGGTCTAAAAGTATGACTATTCTGAGTTAAAACTACAGTTTTGGGCTTTTATCAAACCACCCCAAACAACATTTTGCTTGTCCTCAAGCAAAGATGAAAATTAGAATAAGTGACCAAAATGGAGTTCTATCTACTCTCGTTTCGCTGAGTGCGATTGCATTGACCATATGAAACAAGGCCTTAAACCACTAGGAATTCCCTAGTGGACGAGTTATAGCCTCGTGAGAGTTTTCCAGTGAAAGTACTCACAAACTTCATCTATACTACAACGACTAAGAAATAAAACTATTGTTTCCTTATTCATGCTCTAAATTAACTATACCTCTCACTAGCAATGCATATAGAGTAATCAAGTCAAAACCTAAGCTAATATATGCATATTAATCAATCATCTACAATAAACATATATACAATGAGTAATACTATGAAGTGCCTAGCAAGTTCGTTTCTGAAACTCGGGATAGCGTCCTTAAGTAGGTTCTCACAATAATAGTCAAGATACAACACTCTGATTTTTCCACTCAAGTTTAAGCTACTCCGATTAATGCGGTGGGCACACTTTACCTTACAATCTCAATGACAACAAGGAAGCCGGAGTCGATCAAACACATCTGCCACTTACTATCACACTAACCTATTCCTAATTGAGCTAGAGGTCTTTATTAGGTGTTGCGGGGATTAGGAGATGGTTTAAGAAGGAAGGAAATGGATATTCAAAAAGGACAAGTCTGAGATAATAGAGTCTTCATATTATGTAACTAGAGAAAACCTTGTTATTTACTTTTGCTTCTACACTTTGTTTCCATCCTTAGCCATATTTTTTTCTTTTTCTTTGGTTTTTGACTCCTTTTATTCTATTTTTTTGGAGTTTTTATTTTATTACTATTTTTATTTTTATTTTCTTTGGTTGGAAACTTCTTTTCTTTATTTTCTGAAGCAATTAACTAACTTTTGTCTACACAGGTTTTTCTCTTCTTCTTTCTTCCTCATTCTATTCTCAGACTTATTCTAGATTGGGTAGGTTGATTTTTTTATTTTTTTATTTTGTTTTGTTTTGTAACGAGGGTAAAGGATTTGTGGTTTATGAAAGGCTAAAGAAAGGCTCGGAGGGGCTAATAGCGGAAAATAATTCATAGGTTTGAATTTCTGGCTATATCGATCCAAAGAGGGCCTAAATTCTCGCTTAGGATATGGTTTAGTGATCAAGCAAGTGGGCGTGTGATTTCTCTATCCGGTTTTACTTCTCCCTTGTGTCATTTCTCAAATGTTTTAAATCATATAAGGCTTTAGGCTATATTCTCCACGAGGATTTGTAGAATAAGTACTTTAGCCTAGATTTCATAAACTTACTGCTAACAATCATAGATACTCATGTAATATATTTATAGATAGATGTAAAGATTATTACCTACATATTACCCTAAGTTTCTAAAAATTATTCTAATGCAAAAGCTACGTGAGACTTCTAGATTATTAAGAGCATAGAGAAGGAAAACAATACTAATATTCCTAAGTGTATAGCATAACTTATTTATTTATATTTTTGAATTTTTTGAAATTTTAACTAGAAAACAAATGCATATTATACATATCTATATCCTAACAGATGCCTTAATTACACGTGTTTCTATGCTCCCCCCAAACAAAAAGCATGCTTTGTCCTCAAAGCATTTAAATAAAGAGGGTAGAAAAATACCATGGAAACGCGTGAAATTCTGGAACATCTGCAAAACAAGGTTAAAACATACTAATATAAAAACTGACGCAACTCTATAAGAGTTCCACCCATTATGGGGTTAACAAGAATCAAATTGCTTGGGACATAAGCAGACACTAACTAGAATTAAAACTGACCTTATCTCCCACTCTATTCATCATCCTCCTCATCCTCTTCTTCTATAAAGAAGTGAGGTTCCTTCGTGTCCTGCCATGCCATGATAATTTGCCAGGCTTCCCGCCATTTATCATCTATTATTGCTAATCTATTAAGCGCCACTTGGTCTGACGGGGTGTAGGGTGCAACCTGATGAGGTTGTATCCTCCACCCTTGCCAAGTCATTACGACGGAAAGATCGAATAATACTATTGGTGGGTCGCCGCGATTAATGATCGTAATCCAATCCGTGAAATGTGTACAAAAAATAGGAAAGAAATATAGCATAATACGAGAAATTAGAACAAGCATAAGAAGGTACTTATGCCTCATGCTATTGGCTCGTGCTAAACTAGACATCAAGGTTCTGGGAAGGTCATGGCACATACGTCCCGTGGCTAAAGCAAGGAAGACGCTGCAAGTGGCATCATTCACAGAAGAAAAACGTCATTCCCCTAAAATGTTTAGCATGATCCAAAACATAACAGTTCCTATGTTCATGGACATGCTACCAAAAACGACGTTATAGTCCCCTTGGTCCTCGATACGGAAAATGCCTGCCCCATACAACTCATGCAAAAACTCATAAGTGTAGACATGCATATTATCTACCCAATAACACCATGGGTCTTGTATTTTAGCGGGCATAGCAAGTCCAAGAACAAATGCTAGCAAGAACCTGGTAATTTCCATTGGTTCATCATCAATGTTGATGGAGAACACTTGTTCTCCATCTGGTCTCTCAAAGAAAATGCAGTTATCGTAAAAATAAGATGCTAGTGTTGGAGAATAAAGTTCAAGAGTCTTACCATAAGCGGTTCCCGACCTACGTATGTGATCGCCTCAAAACCAAGCACCATAAGTAGTGCTTTGGAACAAATCTTGAAAGACTGTTCGGTATTATTGTAGGAGATGTCATCTCAAAACGATGCTCGAACGCTACAAATGATCCGGGAACAACCCACGAAAACTGGAAATTTTTGTGTTTACGAGGTCGTAGCGCAGTGCGCTCCCACTTGAAGCAGCGCCTGATGATGATTTTGAGTTCCAGTGTTTGAAGCGAGAAGCTCACCTTGAAGCAGGTGCGCTCTGTGCAAAATTTCTGACAAATGAGTAGGGCGCGAGTGCGCTCCTCTGGTGCTGATGATTGAAAAATGAGACGAAACGTGGGAAACGTGGGAGTGAAAGGTGAGTGATGGAAGTTAGGTATAGTGTGGGTTGTGAGTGTAGAATGAATGAAGTTTATATAGGTTTTAAGTTACTAAAACGGATCGGGAAGTTGCCAAAAAGTTTTTACGGCAGTTTCCGAAAATACTAAATTTCCAAACCCGAAAACGGAAACAACTCATATTCTTGATTCTAAAACAACCCTAGTATCTTTTAGGTTGAATTTAGGATAGAACCTACCTATTTTATCGAGATTTCATCCTAACCAATATTTATTCATAGATATGCCTAATCGGCCATATTCTCACCCTGACTCCGAAATAACTTCTAAAAATGAGGGTCATATAAAAATCATGCTGGAATAGATAACACCACCCCCAAACAATTTGGGAAGGTGGGATCAATATTAAACAACCACGCATAATGAAAATAACCGCATTATATTAAAATTTTCATTCGAAGTATATTTCACTACAAAATTCAAATTACGGAATTAAAACTTACATTAAAATAACTAACAATAATTAAACTACAAATAAAAATCATCAAGCTATACTATCCCTAAACACGTCGGTACTGGTAGCGGAGGGCACACGCTTAGGAGATAGCTCCTGAGCTCCCGATGGGCCAACACCATTTGTCTTTCGGCGACGACGCTCGTGCCTCGATGATGTGTCCTCAGAAGGAGAATCCCCGTGAGGTAGGAAGCGTGCAAGCATATCGGCCCGGAACTGGCGCTGAGCTTCTAGCTCAGTCCTCATCTGTTCCCACCGCTCATCCTCTCGCTGGGTATGGATCTCGAAGTTATGGTGGATAGTAGCCTGTCGAGTCCGGAGGTCTTCGCAGATAGTTTTGAGTGAACACATGCCACGATGAATCACAGCCATGCGTTCTGCATCTGACCAACACCTCTCCAAAGCATCAGCATCAAAACAAGTCAAGTCCTCCTCATCCTCCGAGTCATTCTCATTTCCACCATCCTCCTTGTCCTCTACCCTATCCTCAGACAACCTCCAAACTCGTTGGACACAATCCTTATAAATACGAGGATTTCGATATAGGGTGAGGTAAATCCTATCAGACGTCGGAGTCGCTCTCAACTTCAGCATGATCTTGGTTATCAAAACAGGGAGAGGTGCAATAGACTTCCCTACTCCCCTAATCATGTTAAGCAAAAACTCCAAGATACAGAACTCGTACTTCTGCTCCTAGAGTATCCATAGAATGTGGAGGCAGTTCAGACCGATGTCGCTGACCATCTCCTTCCCTAGGGCGTTCCGGACCAATCCAATCCAATGCCGCAGCCGGTGGTTGGTTCTAAGGGATGCTGGCGAACACAATCGCGAGCTCACATTGTAGTTCCGCCCGATAGCTGTCGCGTTCATCAACGGCTCGACCCTATTATATTGGGACTCCTGTAGCGTGGCATCGGATGGATTCTAGGCGGAATGCCTAGAATCTCGACCAACAACCCAATGCCAGCTACTTCCTTCCTCCTCTTCGCCAACCGTAACAAAAATTCTACTCCCCTCCAACTCCCTCGTGTTGTAAAACCGTCGGACTAAGTCTTCGTGGTAAAGGGCTTGGTCGAAAGTACCACAAGCTATTCAATCTCTACTAATCATTTCGTCACCGTAAAAGCGGTAGCGAAGTGGTCGCCATAAAATGCTTGCTCCGCAAAATTCGGCGTTGTTGAGCCATTGGAGTTTAAACTGATTTGGGGTTTGTAGAAGGTGTAGGAAGCAATGAGGAACAACCTCACTGAAAAAAAACGATGGTGGTGGTGGTGTTGTGGCGCGGCAGCTTGATTTTTTTTTATTTTTCGGTGGTTTTTGATGATTTAAATTAGTGGAGGTGGTGGTGGTACGGTTTTGAGAAGATTTGGAGTGGGTTTTTGATGTTTGGCGTGGGTGTATTGTTTTTCTTTTTAATTTTATTTTTTTAGTTAGGGTTTGAAGCTTTTTGGTTGTTAATAGTAGTTGTTAGAAGTGAAGAACGCGACTGTTGGTGCGAAGGTAAGGGGAGCAGGTGTGGTGCCGGTGCGCGCGGGTTGGGCCCAAGCCCAATTCTAATTTTGAATTTTGCGATTTTTAGCGCGACTTCAAACTAATATTGTCGCTTCGTTACCGGTCCGATTTTTGCGAATAAGATATGGAAATGATCAGAAGAGAATTTCCAATCCAATGATCAATAAAACACTTTATTCCGACCGTGGATGACATATAAGATAGTGGAAAATGCCTCAAAGTGCGTGCATGACGTACATTATGCGAACGAATGAACTCTAAATTCATAGATTATGTCAACCGGAATCGGAATACAATTAAACGGCCTAAGCAACTCTAATGGGACATAAAATATTCTAGGATGGAAACACGAAAACCCCACCCCCAAACAAATTTTTTACAACAGAGTTTAGAAAATTTGTTTTTTTTAAAAAGTGGGTCTTTTAAAGTCAGATTCCCGAGACTTCCTAGATTACTATGTTTATTATTTAATATTTTTTTTACTTTTATAAGGAAAAATAATAAACAATAAGGACATAATTCACTCCATAGAGAAACATGACTAAAAAATCCGAGAAAACATGCAAGAGTGGAAAACGTGAATTATGTGAACCGTGGACTTAGGATCCGGTACTTACAGCCACACACTCCATAGGGAGGGCCCGGTTACCTTAATAGTGCACTCACCAATATATGGAAATGAAAGGAAATGCACCAAACACAACAAATTGAGTCATTTATAGTCAGATACTCGAGACTTTATCTAAACATATGTATGAACATGCAATTTATCATATATCAACAACCGAAATAGTTGTGGATCATTCCATAAATAAATATCACAGAAAACATATCCAAACACAATCAAGCACCAAGATTTCCTATGACGCAACCTAGTGAACTGAAAGCGAAGTCGGATAGACCTATAACGTAACCTAGCATGCACCTTCTTTTTCATGTTTGAACGAGAGGGTGTCCTAGTGAATAAGTGTGGAAAAGTGAATGGTTGTGGAAGATATGGTGGATATGGATAAGTTGTAGAAGGAAAGCATGTAAACAATGAGGATGTGGGTTTAGCACAAAACTTATTCATGGTGTAGGTAAAGACTGTCTCAAGTTTGAAAATGAAGGTGTCAAATGGTTTGTCCTTCTTAAGTATTTGTTTACTAGGTGGATTTAAAAAATTATGGAGCACAGGAGAAACGAAAGGATCGAGTGCAAACTCGAGATTCCTTTGAAAGGGTGGAAGGAGGGGAGTCGAGGTGGATGTTGTGCAAAGTAGTTTTTGATAGGGTGAATCATCACCTACTCTAAGAAACTCATTGAATTGCTCATCTAGATTGGTCATATCCACATTACTATGGTAGTCCTCTATATCTTTGAGAAAGTCATCTATCTCGTCCTCATCCATAATATGTGTATCGACTAGTGTAGGGATGAAAATGTTGGTGTCTAAACTTCCAAAGGAAAGAAATTTGGGCATATGATTATCAGGGAACGTGTTGTTGAAATAATCTCGAGTGAAGCTCTCGATCATGCTAACCTTTCCATCCATAGACGAATCGGGTAAATGTGTCTTTGTTTTAAAAATATTTACTTCAACAGCAAGATGGCCAAAAGACATGGATATTGAACCATCGCGGCAATTAATGAGCGCATTGGCAGTTGACAGGAAAGGACGCCCTAAGATGATTGGGACAGAGTCGTTAGCGACTTCTATATCGAGGATGACAAAATCAACCGGATAGTAGAAATCCTGAACTTTTACCAGCACATTTTCGACCACACCCTTAGGATACTTAATAGACCGATCAGCTAATTGCAACGTCATTTTAGTGGGTTGCATCTCGTTTAGACCTATTTGTCTATACAAATAAAACGGGAGTAAGTTAACACTAGCCCCCAGGTCTAATAACGCGGTCGTCGTATAGGAATCTCCTAAGGTGCATTGTACAGTAGGACGACTAGGGTCCTTGTACTTAACAATTCCATTATGTTCAAATAGAGTTGGGAATTGTTCTGTTAAAAAGGCGTCTTTTGGTATATTGGTCTTATGCCTAGTAGTACACAACTCCTTAAGAAACTTAGAATGGTGTGGTAGCTTTTTAATAGCTTCGAGGAAGGGAAGGTTTATAGTTAGATTCTTGAAAACGTCCCTAATCTCCTCATAATTTGTATCCTTAGTTAACATTGCTAATTTTTGTGGAAACGGTGGTTTCTCTCTATATTTAGCAATGGTATCACCTGGATGTTTAACCTTGGCTTTCTGTTTCTTAGGTTGTGTTGTAACTGGTACCTCTACAGTGGTAGGCTCTTCAGTTTCTATTTCGTATCTAGTAAAATAGTAGGTGTAGGGGCTACTGGTGGGGTAACTATAGGCATAGTTACTTTGTTATCAACCACTCTGCCAGAACGGAGAGTGGTGATGGCATTTAGCTCACCTACATTTTCATATTCATTGGTATTATTGGTTACCTCAAAGGCTGTGTTTGTTGTTTTAGGATTAGGTATTGTGTGACCTGGAAACACACATTTGGGTTGGGCTTTATCTTGGGCCAACTGTTGGCTTAAATTATTAACGGATTGTAGAAGTTGTTGGTTAGATTGAGCCATGGTTTGGAAAAGTTTTTGGCTCACTTGTATGAAGGTGTCAAGACGATCCGGTTGTGTGGGTGTAGTAGTCACGGGTGGTGTGACTGGAACTATCCCGCGTAAATTATTTATGGGCGGATTTTGATAGTTATTATTTACCGGAACGATACCTCTATTAGCATTATAATTATTATAACTACCTTGACCTTGTGCTTGATTTTGTCGAGGTTGCACTTGGTTGTTATAATTATTATAATTACCCGACTCCTCGCCCTTGTCGTGGTGGAGCTTGGATAAACCGCGTCGTTGGCCTAACATATTGATTATTGTACCACGGAGGTGTGACGTGTTGGGTATTTCTCCAACCGAAGTTGGGATTTTGTCTCCAAGGGGCGTTAGTTTCATTATTAATGGAACAAGCCTGTTCATAGGCTATAAAATAGTGGAAGTCGGGATGCTCAGGGCTCGAACGAAACTACATGGATTTGAATTTACATTCATGACGGGGATAGGCTTTTGTTGAACGTAAAATGGCCTCTACCTTTTAGTGAGTGATTCGATTAGAGTTTTAAGCTCGGGATCGTGTTTAATTTCAAACATACCGGGCGCCTTTAATCGTATTAGAAGAACTAGCGGAGCGGTGGATATCGTCACTACCCCCCCAGTTGTTATTTCGCTTAGTTTGATCCTCTAAAAATTTATAAGCCTCCGAGGCTCCTTTGCTTAAGAAACTACCCCCATTTATTATGTCAAGGACTTCTTTATGGTGGTGTAGAAGTCCTTTGAAAAAGGCACGAACTAACGTGTCTTTCGCTAGGTTATGATGTGGACACTCTATAAGGAGATCGGTGAAACGATTCCAAGCCTCTGAAAATGATTCATGAGGATTTTGTCGAAAGAAATGAATCTTGGAAAGCATCTCATCCGTCTTTAGGGGGGGTAAAATGTTCCATAAACAATTTGAACAAGTTTAGCCCACGAGTCCACGAATTAGGGCGCTTTGAGCAGTTAACCAAGACGCCGCCTTATCGGCTAAGGTGAAAGGGAATACCCTCAGTTTAATTTGTTCCGCACCAACCGTAGGATGGTGGAATGTTGTTATGACTTGTTCAATCCTACGCATGTGCTGATAAGGTTTTTCATGGTCTAAACCATGAAAAACGGGTAACAAATTAAAAATATTTGGGGGGATTCGAAAATCCCCAATCGGTCTGAGAAACAATGCAAGATTTGGGGCTATCGCCAAGGCTTTGTAGAAGTCGAGAGAGAGTCTCTCCTTCTTCGCATTATATCGGTGGTGTGTGTTAAATAGTAGCTAGAGGTGTAGTGGGTGGTATACTAGATAGACTTGTTTGTTGACGCGTTGTTGTGTAATTACGTTTGGTGTTTTGTTCGACCGGACCTTAATCTCATACAAGGCTAAGACCAAACTTAGCTAAACACGCCAACACTCCAAACAATTCGACGATATACTAGTATAAACCTCTAACAGAGATGTGAGGTGTGGAAGAAAGGAATACCCTGATTAAGGCCCTTGCTTCGCTTATGAATAGCGTCTTGTTTACGCGTGTTCAGTGTATATAACAAGTTAGAACACTGAAAAACTTGAAAAATCGAAGTTCGAATCAAACCTGTGGAAATCCGGCAAAATTCAGCTCAAGGCGCGGGTCGTGCTCACTTTGGGTGCGGGTGCGCTCAGTGTAAACTTCATGTTATAGTGTTTGAGCGCGGGTCGCGCTCGGTTTGGGCGCGGGTGCGCTCAGTGTAAACTTCATGTTACAGTGTTTGAGCTGGTCGCACTTTTCGGTTTGGCGCTGGTCGCTTCCGCTTCTAAGAACTTGAGCGCCAGGTCGTCTCAGCTTTTTGGGCGCAGCGCGCTCCGTGCAAATTTTTTTTTTTATTTTGTTCGAAGAAATTTAATGCTGAAAAAAAAAAAAAGACAACCACAGTTAGAATCGAACAAGGGTGGGTGGGTGAAATGGGACTTTAAGAATAGTACTTATACTACGAAAACAATGCGAAAGTGAAACTAAGATGGCAGCGGCGCCATTTGATAAAACGTAAAAAGATAAAAGTTTACCTACGAAATGAACGATAAAACTCAAAACGTAAGTAAACTAAAACTTAATAACGTGCCTATGATTTATCAAAGTTTTCTACTCTCAGGTCCTATGGAGATATAGTGGAATAGATGATTCGTTCCACTCCTAGTCCTTCCGCATGGTATGTTCTCTACGTATAAGTAATCTTAACTAAAGTCTAATGAGAGATTTACGAAATGATAAATAGACTACGATGCAACTACCCACAAGATGCAACTAGTCGACTATTTGAACAACTATGGGAATGCTACGTCGATTCTATGATAAGGAGTTAGAGGGGGGATTGATTCCACCTTAACTCGACTTAATCCTACTAACAAAGAATCGTCGTAATCCGAATTGAACGCTGCCATGCGTAAACAATCTGTTACTCCTAATCCCTAATTACACATGGCATTTCTACCAATTCATAACTAGCATGTGAACGATTACACCCATTCTTATGGCGAACTAATCATTTCTAGAGTGGAAAGGAAATTACGACGACTCTACGATAATCGGAATCAAGCTTTCATCAAGGCTTCTCAACCCCCTCTAATGGAGGTTTAGCCGAGAATCATCACGCTATCATTCCCAATGGAATTCGAACAAGACATGATATAAAGATTTGAACTTTACTTGTTTAAACTCAATTCAAAACTACTCATGCAATAATTGAATTAAACTAATAATGACAATTAAGTAAATCTAAGGATTTAAGCTAATAAATAAATGAAAATGAAACTAGATTATCAAGAACACTATTTTATTAATCTAATGAATAATAAAACAATGATTCAAATACTAAATTAATAATCTACTTTGTTCTAAAGTAATTAATTAAACATGAAACTAGATTTAAAACAAAATATGAAAAACTAATTAATTAACTAATTGAAATTCTAAAACTAAGTTCTAAAACTAATTAATGGAGGCTAACTAATCTAGGTCTAACTATCTACCATTAACAAAGAGTCAAGCTCTTGTTTTTATACTTTTAGATCCAAAAATCGTGCATGGGATTGGAGCCATGTTTTGGGCCAGAGAATCAGGCCCAAAACCCAATTCTTTTAGTTCAAAAAGGCCTCTTCAGCTGCAGTTGGCTTCAACAGACTTTTCGTCGACTTCTGCTCCTCTGATTGGGTCAAGGCTTAGACCATTGGAAAGCTCTTTCCGATCTAGTCGTTTTAACATAAGGTAGGCCCAATTCCGAGGTCTGAGTCCAAAGATAAGGCCTTCGGAAGTTCTGCTGACTTTGTGTGCTGTTTCTGCCCGCGTCGACTTTTCAGCTTTTGACCGGGCTTTAGAAAGGCTTTGTCTTCTTGAATCTTGGCCTTTAATCATAGAACTCCTTAGCAACCGACCTTTTGCTCCTTTATCTCCCTAAAGTAGACATTTCTGCACATAATGGACTTTGAAGCCTGGAATGCATAAAAACACGTAATCAGTATTAACTCTTAATTATTACTCACATAATTGGTCTAAAAGTATGACTGTTACAGGGTTAAAACTACAGTTTTGGGCTCTTATCAGTTAGTTAAATTTCTTATAACTCTCCCTCATAAGGAATTGTGTCGTTGTGGTTTTTTTTTAGTATGTGGTTTCATGGCTTATTTTATTAGTCTTTCTCACGAAAGTCCATCTATTGCAGGATCCTCACAAACATCAAAGAAGGGTTTCTTGATGTCTCTCGGTGAAAAGGGTTTCGTAATGTATGTTGGTCAAACAGGACCCAACGAAGTGGCAGAGGAGAAAAACAAGAAGAAAAGGATTGCTACTGAGAAGAATAAGAAAGAGGTCAATGTTATTGAAATCGATGATTTGACTTGTGTTAGTCAACCCAAAATGAGGTTGAAAGAGCTCAAACGTTCAAAATGCTTGAGATATATCAATGACGATGACCGAGAAAGATTAGAGCAATCCTATAAAAACATTTTCAAGTGCACAATATTATGGGAAGACAAAGAAGGAGAAAGTCGTATGGGAGGAATGGAGCTTCAACGGCTACTGCATAATGATATGCTCTCAAGCGACGTAAGTTATTGCCTAAATTCTCAATCATACACTACTGTAATTCAACATTTTACTAATTACAAATAGCTTTTTCTTTTTTTTTTTTTTTTTTTTTTTTTTTTTTTAGTTAGTCGACTGGTATGGAAGATATGTTGAAAATAACCCTAGAACCGAAATCAAATTGATCGTGTTTAGTTATTGGGCATACGTAAGAACATCAAACTCAATTCCACAGACGTATAGTTTATGAGGGCAATATTTTATACTACCTGACATCTAATATTACAACTTTTTTTTTTTTATGTTTTTTTTCCCATAGAGATACATATCACTAGAGACCAAAAATCAAAATTCAAAAGAAAAAGGTTTGAAGCGCGTACTGACGAGAAGGTTGGAAATGATGGCCAAAGACCATAACCAGGTGCATAATTTGCTCTTCCCTATCGTTGTGGATAACCACTTCACTCTATTGGTGCTCGATTTGAGTCAAACAATGAATTGGAAATTCTACAACTCCATCAAAGTAAGAGGAAATCCAAATAATTGCCCACACTACAAAGCTGCACTGCAAATGGTAAACAACTCTCTTCTAAAATAGAATAACGCGTGTAATATGTCTTCCATAACCAAATTCATTAGTTAGCTCCTTTAATCTAATATTTAGACTTGTATTTTCTCATTCAAAAGAAGGCAAAGGTTCAGGAAGAACTTGCAAACGCTCAGTTGGAGCCTCAACATCCTGATCAGAATCCACTCAAAGTCATATCAATTGTTGATTGCCCACAACAACCTTGGGATTCTTAAGTACTATAATCTATTTTATTTCATCTCGAGAGAAAAAGTTTTGTGCTGAATACTACTAGTATTTGGTTTTTTTGTTTTTTTGAATAAAGTAACCTGCATTCATAACTAATCAAAGTCATACATTTATCATGCCACTCTTATCCTCTATAATATTACATCACTTTAAATCCAGAGGTGGAATGAAAGTGCATTCATCATTTACATAAGTAGTTAGACTAGCTAAGTAGTCTGCTGCTCGGTTTGTTTCCCTGTAAACATGATCAAATGTTATGATGTCAAATTCTAGTGCCAACTTTTGTATCTCCAAGACCAAGTTTTGACAATACCATGGCGCATTTTATGCACTGTTTAGAGCATTGATGGCCCTAAGAGAATCAGAGACCACCACCAGTTTTGTCACTAGAAAATCCTTGCACTTATGTAACCCTTGCTCAATAGCCTTTAGTTCCTGGTACATATGTAGAATCTCGCTCCTTTTGAACATGTATAGGCAAAAAGGACTTCTCCATTTTCATCTCTAGCTACACCACCAATAACTCTGCCTTTTCTGAGATAAAGATCTATCAGCATTGAGTTTCACAAATTGGTGATCTGGTTTCAACCATTTGCATCTCTTGGTCACTCTCTCTTTGAATTGTACAGAAATCCCTAGTTTTGTCAGTAAGCTTCTTGATGCAAGTGTGTCTTCGACTCTTGTCAAAGTGACTTGCAGATAAACTCCCATATCATTAATCATTGTGTCTCTTACATGTTCCCGCTCTATAGTTTTTTGTTGGAATCTTCTCAAGTTTCTTTCCCTCCGCACATAACTGATAGACGCACAAATATACACTTTGTAAATTTCATAATCACACTTCTTCTTTCCAGCCATTTTGAATATCCTCATCCATTCTCTGTTTGTGTTATTGGTATTGAAAGTGATTCCCAAGTGGTGCTTGATGCTCTTCCAAATTTGTAAAGTGTAAGGGCACTCAAAGAATAAGTGTTTTGAGCTTTCTTAGTGGTTATTGCAGCACACATAAGAAGAATTTTGTATAACTTTTCTCTGCATTAGTTTATCTTGTGTCAGAAGGCTGTCAGAAAATGCTTGCCAGGCAGTGAGAACCATTGCCTTGGTAGTACTAGCTTACCCCAAACTAGATGCCTCCATTTAACCTTGGGATTCGACACTGATAAGGCTTGATATGAACTCTTTTAGGTGTATTTTCCATCTTGTGAGGGGGTCCAGACCGCCCTATCTCGATCCCAGTTGTAGTGTATCTCAGTATTGAGGATAGCAGAGTATTGAGGATAGCAGATAGAGGTAGACCCAAATATTTTATGGGAGGAGTAACTAGTTGAATGCCTAGTAACCTTGCAAGAGCCAGACCATTATCTATTGAGAGTATAGAAGTAGAAAATTTGATGGAACAAGAGAATGTGAAAATTGAAAATTGGAGAGTGTGAAATTGTGTGGAAAAAGAATAAAAAATGATTAGTCTTCTTTATTTTTTTGACCTCCGTTTTTTGTTTCCTTGTTTTAGCTGGCTGTCTAACTTAACTGAATGGAGAAATAAAACTTTATTTTGGAAACATAATTTAATTAGTATGACATTTATTTCAATTCCTCTTTTAATGGAGACAATATGATATTTTTTTTTAATAAAAAGAATATTTTACGTTAGAATTTTGGATTAATTTTATTTATTTTGGAATTAACACGTTATAGGTAATTTTGGGGCCCTTAAGATTTGGGGCCCTGTCCGGTCGCACTCCACATGCTTAGTGCCGCCCCTGGATGGTGATAGTCATCTTAGCTTTATATGGATTATACTGTCGTTGTTAGAGATGTTTAAGAACTAGTTCATTTCATCGCAAGAAATAAAGTTTGGATACTAATAATATTTTTCATGTAACAGGGTGGACTGTGGCGTATTTGTGTGCAGGATTATGCGAAAAATTGGCAATTGTAAAGAGCTCAATAAGAGTAGCTTCACTCCACAAAAAATGTTGAAACATCGTGCAAAGATGGCTGTGAATATTTTGAAATGTAATGAATCATTGTGGTGTTAAAATGAGTCTTTGATAGACATGAAACTAAGATTTGGTGGAAGTATGGGTTTATGTATGCTAAGAAGATTAAAGTTAATTGTATAGCTTTGATGTGATGGTAGTGGTGGCTGGGAGGGTGTTCTCCTAATTGACTAGGTCTGATGTAATCCCTTGTACGTAGTTAAACGAAAATGTGCAGATGATGGCTCGAGTCCCTGAATGGATGTATGCAATGAAGGCTTCTTTTCATTTTTGTACTGTCTAGTAATTGAATATTGAATTATGTTGTATAGAACTTGTCAATCTACATTGTTCCTTGTTGAATTTCTATTCTTTCTTCCTCCCCATCATTACTGTCGACTACTTTCCAGAAAAGAAAAGTAACCAATCAGAACAACACAAGTAATTGGATTGTAGGATTGCAAGGTTTCGTGACCCAGTATATATGTATTTTTATAGGAAATAATAATTGAATGATTGTTTAATTTATAAACCCTAAATAGTATAACCATATGCTTTGATTTTGTTCCAAACGATCCACCCAGGTCATACAACAACATAGAAAACGACCACCACATATCGTTTGCAGACGAAACGGGACGTAACGACCTTATCAAATCGCTGGACTATAGTGACAAACGATCTTATGGCTTCGTTAACATTACATTAAAGCGGTCTGAAGGTGTCGATAAGAGTGACCTCCAAGCGGTCTTCCAATAACGTTTAACGTAATTCTGAGCGGTCTGCCACTATCGTTTAGAGTGAAATTTGAATTTAATGTCAAATTCAAATTCAACATCAAATTTGTTGAATTTGAATTTGACATTGAATTTGATTACGGATTAGGGTTTTGTATATAGATTAGGGTTTCGTTATGAATTTGACGTTGAATTTGAATTTGACATTTGATTTTAAATTTGACGTTGAATTCAAATATGACATTTGAACTTGACGTTTAATTTGAATATGACATTAGAATTTAAATTTGACATTGAATTTGAATTTAAATATGACATTTGAATTTGAATTTGATTACGGATTAGGGTTTTGTATATAGATTAGGGTTTCATTATGAATTTGACATTTGAATTTGGATTTGATGTTGAATTTGAATATGACATTTGAATTTGAATTTGAATTTGGAATTTAGATTTGACGTTGAATTTGAATTTGAATTTGACGTTGGTAGTGAATTCGAATACCACTCTAGACGATATTAGAAGACCGCTCATATCAGTGGATACATACTATATAACATCAATTATTATAAACGACCCCAGTAGAACGTTTGGCTCTATAGTCCAGCAAACTGAGTAGGTCGTTAAGGCCAGTTTCGTTTGTACTGCCAAAGTATGGATGGTGCATACTATATACCATCCATTATATGGAATGCTATATACCATATACCATCCTTGTGATACATACTAATATACACCCCATTATTTGAAATGCTACATGTTATACCATCCTTTTGAGCACCATTATCACTTGGTTCTCACCATGCTTACTGGAAGTTTTGACATTGAATTATCATTTGCCTCGATTTGAATTTGACATTGAATTTGAATTTGAATATGACTATTGACGTTGAATTTGAATATGACATTTGAATTTGAATTTGCCGTTGAATTCGAATATGACATTTGATATTTGAATTTGACATTTGACGTTGAACATAGCAGGAATTTGAATTTGACGTTGAATTTGAATTAGAATTTGACGTTGGTGGCGAATTCGAATACCACTCTAGACGATATTAGAAGACCGCTCATATGCGTGGATACATACTATATAACATCAATTATTATAAACGACCCCAATAGATCGTTTGGCCCTATAGCCCAGCGAACTGAGTAGGTCGTTAAGGCAAGTTTCGTCTGTACTACCAAAGTATGGATGGTACATACTATATACCATATACCATCCTTGTGAGCACCATTATCACTTGGCTCTGACCATTCTTACTGGAACTTTTAGACTGCCAAAGTAAGGATGATACATACTATATACCATCCATTATTATAAACGACGCCAGAAGATCGTTTGGCTCTATAATCCAGCGATCTGAGAAGGTCGTTAAGGCCAGTTTCGTCTGAAGTGCCAAAGTATGGATGGTACATACTATATACCATCCATTATATGGAATGCTATATACCATATACCATCCTTTTGAGCACCATTATCACTTGGTTCACACCATGCTTACTGGAAGTTTTGACATTGAATTATCATTTGCCTTGGTTTGAATTTGATATTTGAAACTGGTCTTGACGTTGAAATTGAATTTGACGTTGAATTTGAATATGACTATTGAATTTGAATTTGAATTTGACATTGAATTTGAATATGACATTTGAATTTGAATTTGACGTTGAATTCGAATGTTACATTTGATATTTAAATTTGACATTTGACGTTGAACATAGCAGGAATTTGAATTTGACGTTGAATTTGAATTAGAATTTGACGTTGGTGGCGAATTCGAATACCACTCTAGACGATATTAGAAGACCGCTCATATGCGTGTATACATACTATATAACATCAATTATTATAAACGACCCCAGTAGATTGTTTGGCTCTATAACCCAGCGAACTGAGTAGGTCGTTAAGGCCAGTTTCGTCTGTACTGCCAAAGTATGGATGGTATGATAATAGCAAATTTACATGGACTAACTATCTATGCGTAAACACAAATAATCAATCACATAAATAAGTGCTTAAATCAATATTCCTACTCTCAATTCATTATGCAATATATAAATAGTACAGATTTGTTCCACTCATAAACCATCAAGACATAAATAGAATTCAACTAATCAAACAAAAGGAACAATGATGAGAATAATTATAATAATATGAAAATAATAATTTTAAGAAGCTAAAACAGTGTTTATAATGATGAGAAGAATAATTAGAGAGGGAAAATTCCATCATGCAATTCGATTAGCTATTAGTTAGTCATCGAATCGAATATTGATCCATAGTGAATACCAAGTCCTCTCGAATCAAGGTTCCACTAGCATGAGAGTTTAGCTCCATCACAATCTCTTTGATGGGGGCTCTAAATTCTAGTTCATCATTATGAGGTTTATCTCTAAACACTCATAATAATGAACTTGAAATTCTATTATAAATAACAACTATTCTAACAAGCAATCATCCTCACATTGCTTCGTTAACCTCCTCTAATGGAGGTTTTAGCCTTGCTTCATTGGATGAACAATATCAAAACAATAAGATGAAGACATTAAATTAAAGAGACAAGAATTAAATATTAAACTAAGATTTTTTATTGAAGGATTTAATAGAGGCTACAAACTAAATCATTCTAACCTAAACTAAACTACAAAAGGAGAGAGAGAGAGAGAGAGAGAGAGAGAGAGAGAGAGAGAGAGAGCCCTAAACTATATTAAACTAAAGTGGGAGTAGCCTTGTAAAATTTCACTATCATTTCTAATACAAGAACAAATAGAACAAGTCATTATTGAATAAATATTAAACTCTGTTAATCTAATTGAGCAATAATAATAATGATTCCAATTGAATTAAAACAAGATTTAAAACTAATTTAGAACTAAGATTGTGAATAACTAATTATCAATTTAAGACAACCTAAATCTATGAATCAAATATTGAACTAGAAACTAAAACTTGAAATATAAACTAATTATTGATTTTAAAAACTAAATCTTGTTCTAAACACTAATTTGATGCTAATTAACTAGATCTAAAACTAACCATATGATCTAGACTAAGTAAAGCTAAGTAAAAACTAACTTCCTTAAGAGCTAAGCTTTTATCTCCCATATGGAGGAGACCAGATCCAAAATTTCATGCATGGGCTGAGGAGCCATGTTTTGGGCCGGAAAATCGAGCCTAAAACCTCATTACTTCAGTCCACAAAGGGGTTTTCAGCTCAAAATTATTTCAATAGACTTTTCATCTACTTCTACTACTCTGATTGGGTTAAGGCTTAGACCATTAGAAAGATCGTTCTGAGCTGGTCGTTTTGACATAAAGTAGGCCCAATTATGAGGTCTGAGTCCAAAGATTCAGCCTTCAGAAGTTCTGCTGACTTTTGTGCGCTATTTCTGCCGCATTTACTTTGACTTTTCAGCTTTGACCGGGATTTAAAAAGGTTTTTTCTCCTTGAATCTTGGCCTTTAATCATAGAACTTCTTAGCAACCAACCTTTGCTCCTTTATCTCGCAAAAGGGATGCATTTCTGCACATATTCGACTCCAATGCCTGAAATACATAAGAACACGATAACAGTACTAACTCTTACTTATTAACACATAATTAGTCTAAAAGTAATATTGTTAAGGGGTTAAAACTATAGTTTTGGGCTCTTATCATGATACATACTATATACCATCCATTATATGGAATGCTATATACCATATACCATCCTTGTGAGCACCATTATCGCTTGGCTTTCACCATTCTTATTGGAACTTTTGGACTGCCAAAGTAAGGATGATACATACTATATACCATCCATTATTATAAATGATGCTAGAAGATTGTTTGGCTCTATAATCCAGCGATCTGAGAAGGTCGTTAAGGCCAGTTTCGTCTGAAGTGCCAAAGTATGGATGGTACATACTATATACCATCCATTACATGGATTGCTATATACCATATACCATCCTTGTGAAATGCTACATGTTATACCATCCTTTTGAGCACCATTATCACTTGGTTCTCACCATGCTTACTGGAAGTTTTGACATTGAATTATTATTTTCCTCGGTTTGAATTTGACGTTTGAAACTGGCCTTGACGTTGAAATTGAATTTGACGTTGAATTTGAATATGAATATGACATTTGAATTTGAATTTGACGTTGAATTTGAATATGACATTTGAATTTGAATTTGACGTTGAATTTGAATTAGAATTTGATGTTGGTGGCGAATTAGAATATCACTCTAGACGATATTAGAAGACCGCTCATATCAGTGGATACGATCTTGGAAGACCGCTTGGTGTCACTCTTAACGGCACCTTCAGACCGCTTTAAGTTGATATAAACGATCCCATAAGATCATTTGTCACTATAGTCCATCGATCTGATAAGGTCGTTAAGGCTCGTTTCGTCTGCAAACGATATGTGGTGGTCGTTTTCTATGTTGTTGTACGACCTGGGTGGGTCGTTTGGACCAAAATCAATGCAAATATTCTATTTGATTTAGTTCATTTCATATCCAAACCAAATTCATATACGCACATCACATCAACTTCATATTCATATACATACAATTATATTCAAATTTAAACTCAAATTCACGTTCAAAATCAAATCATATTCATATACATCAAACCATATTCCAACTCAAATTCAAACGCACATTTTCATATTCTAATTCATATACATCGCTTCAAATTCGAAATTCATAACTAATAACTTCAAACATATAAATTCCAACTCATAACCCTAATCCAACCAAACCCTAATCCAACTTTAAACCCTAATCACCATCTACAAAACCCTACTCCAACTTTAGACACGACGGTAACGTCCACCAATAAACTTGCATCGGGTCAAGTTTTTCACTTCGTGGAACGATCTCCTAGCTTCCTCGGGAATCTCAGGCCCACCCAATTACAGACCTTTCTCAATCATGATCCTAGTTTCGTCGAGCACGTTGCTCTGTAAAAAAGAAATACAAAGCTAAGTTAGCATTTACAGTTTTAAAAGAACGGAACTACAATTATAAAAGCACAAAACTCGCCAGCTGAGCACTGGAACTAGGAAGTGATTGTAAGGAAAAATGAATAGGAAGTTGAGGATTTATCATTCGAATGTGAGTATTCTTTTCATACCATTCCATGTAGCCAAACTCACACTCCCATGGATAACTTGCTGGGGGTCCTCAATTTTGGGGTTGGATCACGTGATTCTCCTATGTGGTCCAATATGCATCCGCAAGATTCCATTGGACCTCATACCCGCGTCCGTTGGTAGTTCTCGTCGCGACATTTGGCCGAATAGGATTGGCGGGTATAAGCTGCAGGTGACCTAACTGACGGACCACCCTGCAAACCGAATAAAACTCAACGACACCAAAAAAGCATATAAAGCCCTCAAAATAAACAATATCATCCACCAGGCGTAAAGCTATACCATTGTTGTAGGGCAACCATTCAACATGTCATATGAGAAGTTGAATAAATCAGTAATCACATACTCCAACCATCAATTCATCAATAAAATATTAAACAAGCCCATATACTTACCAGGCACTTAGTTGTCTCATCAAGATGTTTTCTATAACACTGCAATGCATGTTTTGCGTTCACATAATGCGGAGCGGCAACTAAGTGCCTACGACATCGAGGCTGCGCCAACTCATACTCTAGGTTTGGGATTGGCCTAAAGCACGTGAAGTACTCGTAGATCCATGCCTAGATGAGAAAATACACATACAATTAAAATACTAATAAGATAAAGGGTTAACATGCATATAAACTAAAATACTAAATATTTTACCTGTATGAGAGTGAAATAGCCTGAAATGCCTTTGACTTTACCACCTGTGGCAGCCCCAAGACCACGATACAAGTATGCAAGTATTGTGGCACCCCACGCATAGTCTTTGATCTCGGTAAACATCAACAGCAACCTCAAGTAACAAACAGGCACTGCAGTCCCAGACTTGTCGGGGAAGAGCGTACATCCAAAGAAGAATAACAAATAACCTCTGACAACACGTTGTACCTCTATCTTTGTCGACGCCTTCTTCACACGCCCGTTTACATTCATTGCACTATCATGCACCTTCCCAGCCATGTGATGCATGATAAATTGTAACCTTACTTTTGATATGAAGTGGCTGTCTTCCAACTCCTTCTTAATCGCTCCCATCGATATATTAAAAGCTTGGTTAAGAATTTTCTGAGTCTGATTCAAATTCATATCAATGTTCCCTTTCACGGCTCTTCCTTTGATTGAGACTCCTAGGAGTTGGGAGACATCATCCAAAGTGATAGTCATCTCCCCAAATAGCATATGAAATGTGTTGGTCTCCGGATGCCACCTCTCCACAAATGCAGAGACCAACATTGAATCCTGATGCTCGTATACTCCCATCACGAGATCATATAAACCCGTATTTCTAAGCTCGTTTTTAAATCTAGGAGAGTTTTTAAATTCTGACTCTAGATTCCATTGATTTAACTTGGTTAGGTGCTGACCACACTTCAAAACTCTGCGCTCCTAAAACAATAAAGACAACAAAGAGTCAATGAGGAGAAAATTTAATTTCGCTAAAAAAATTAAATTAAAGTACTAATTAATATTAATATTATCTGCCCCTCCCAAACATCACGAGCAGCGTGCACAGCATAGTCATACAAAAGCTGGTTCTTGGCACGTCCTTGCACTCTAGTCGAGCCACCATCATATGTGCCTAGTTGGTACTCCTTGTCTTTCTTCGATTTTCTCACAAAAGTTGACGTACCACCGGTGCCTCCATTGTTTCCTCCACCGTTTCCTCATCATCATCATCCTCTCCCTCATTGTCATCCTCCTCCAAATCGTCATCAACCTCCTCCAGATCGTCATCCTTTTCTTCCCCCTCCTCATCGTCGTCACCAGACTCTTCACCATCCTCCTCTTCCCCTTCTTCTTCTTCATCACCATCAGCATCCTCCTCTTCCCCTTCCTTTTCCCCTTCCCCTTCCTCATCACCATCATCATCCTCCTCTTCCCCTTCCCCTTCCCCTTCCCCTTCCTCTTCTTCATCACCATCATCATCCTCCTATTCACTATCACCACTATCTAAATTCTCAAGAAGAACTACATCGATATCGACATCTTCATCTAAATCTAAATCTACATCCTCATGTACAATAGGAGCCCTTATTTCTTTCTTCCTTCTTCTTTTATTTTTTTCTACTACCTCTAAATCACCTACACCTACTACATTGCTCAGATTAGTGGCTTCTCAATCCCCTTTACGGGCGGATGTCGACGTGGCCCTTCCTCTTTTTTTCTCAGGTGGGTCAACACGACCCGAACTACTACTGCGACCACTAAGCAATTTCTTCTCACCTGTGTAGATAGTTTTCTCTACATTCTTGATATTCTTTGATCGAGGAGCCATTATTACTACAAAAAAATATAATAAACAAGTATTAGTAACAAGGTAATTTAAAAAATAGTTGTCGTCTTTGGAAAATTATAACAAACAAAAATGAACATAACCACTCCAAATCGAAAATGGTTTAATGAACCAATGTAAAAGTTATTCTACAGCTTAAACCAGATTCCTAATTCTGTCTGAAGTTAGCAAAAAAATTAACAAGCCCTAGTTAGAGGGGAGCATATGATTAACATAGACGCTATAGTAATGCACATCAATGGCTTTGTTGTAATATAATCAGCCTGTTAAAGTGTAAAACACCCATAGACCAAATCAAAATCAAATGCATTCTAATCTGAATGCTCTCTTAGCAAGACAGGCGTGAGTTTGTAGCTTCTAGACTCTGGGCCATCTATAGCCTAGAGTTGCAAATTCTAGTTCATAATTCATTCTAGCCTTAAATTAAGTCAATCCCATTTCAACAAATATCATTTTAGAGCATTCCATACACATTCTATAACACGAATATAATTCAAACAAAATGAAGAAGGGGCAAAGAGAGTTTTTAAAAAAATAAAAACCTGAATAGCGTGATTGTATTTCTTGTACTTGTGAAGCTCATAAACAAACCCAATATTGCAAGTTTACAAGCACCCGTATCGATTTGGTTATGGTTATGGTTTGAGTATTGCAAGTTTGAGAATTTCGATGTAGAGTGGGTACAATGGGAGCGAAGGTTTCGATTTATTTAGTTATTTAGTTTCTCGAGGTTGGTTTGTTTTTGAGTACTCTTGTTTTTGGGAGAGATTGGTTTGGATTTTGGTTTGTTTTAATTTGGGCCCTTAGATCTTGAGATGGAGTGGACCGAGATTTGCAGTGGGCTGGAGTGGGTGAAATACTCCAATATATTTCATTCAAAATTTGAAAATTTATTTTTCAACACAATTATATCTCGTGCCTGTTAGGATTGGGCTTCCAATTTGGGCTTCATCTATTTGGTGCCTTGTCTTCTTCATCAGCTAGCTGCTGCCATGAAACCTTAAGAAAAATGGGTGCTCAGGGCTTCTTGACCAAATATTGAACACATACAATTTGGCTTTGATTCAGGTATGCCTTCTCTTCTACTCATTATAGACTGAGCCTCAATTCAGTTTTCTACATAATGACTTAACAACTATATTCAGTGTTAAATTATATTTTGAGTATATTGTGTAGACTTAGAACTTGTTAAGTTGTCAAATACTAGTTACTAGTTATTTAGTTAACCCCATCAAGTTTGATACTTGCTCATGAAATAAAATGCTTAATTGGAAGTGGAACCAAGTATTATGTCAAATATTGTTAGATCTAAATTTAAGCTCTATTCGCATTGCATTTACTGAGCAAACTGATTAAATTGTTACTGATGTAGTCTTCTTGAGCCGGTTTCCAATTTAGGTTCTTCAGAACTAAATATAGTATTATGGCGCCGAAGCGAAAGAGGCCTTCTCAGTCCATTGGTAATAGGGGCCCGACTGTGAACAGTTGCGGGGTTTCTCATAAAGATTTTGTATCTCCGTCGGCTTATGCAACATACATGGAAGAGATTTGTAATAATAGACCGTTGGCCTTGGAACGTGAGGTTTTGCTCGATGAGATCAGTGACAATATTATGACCAAATGGATCGAGAGGATGAACTGGAAAAACTTGATGAAAATAAAGGGAGTGGCATACTCCCATTTGGTAAAGTTATTTTACACAAATATTCATGGAGTGAAAATGCATAACCTCATTTTCAAAACAAAAGTCTGGGGGAAAGATATTGTAGTTACTCCGGCAAGCATCGCGTCAACCCTTCAAGTTTCTCGAGGAGACGTTCATCTTCTTTATTCATTGAAGGTCAATTTTCAACACCATGACAAAGATTTTATTGCCAAGTTTGTTGGAGTGGGGTCTTATAAAAACAGTCTGCCATCGACTATGATGAAGCCGCGGTTCCGTATTCTCAATCGGATATTATTCTCAACTGTCTTGCCAAAATGTGGTCATTTTAACCACATCAACGACTTTGGGCTTTATCTGATCAATGCAAAGTGGAAAGGGGATAAACTCGACTGGGGAACTATAATCTGGCATAACATTGTGGAGCATTCTAGTAGAAGCAAAAAGAATATATGTATGCCTCATGGCATTCTTATCAGCAAAATCAGCACAGGCGCTGGTGTTCCTCCCCATTATATGTATATTGAGCAGGATTCCCCTATTAGCCGACTGACTGTTTTGAGGATGACAAGTAGGCCTGTGTACGAACAAGATAGTGATGACAACTCCCCAATAGAAGTGATTGCTGCCAAAATAAAAGACATTTACCGACTAATGCAGAGTACAAAATCTGAACTGGACATAGTGGTAGAATACTTGAGGAAGACATACCCAAACTTTTCGCCCTCTTCCTTGGAACTCAGTACAAACATTTCCTTTCACGAACAATATAGTGATAATGACTACCCAATAGTCCCTAATGCTGCCCAAACAAAATACTTATCCCGGCTAGCGTTGGGTGCAAAATCCCAACTGGCTATAATGGTAGAATACTTGAAGAAGATATGCACAAACTGTCCGTCCTCCTTGGAACACAGTACAGACAGTTCCTGCATTTGGCGTTTAGACTATATCCCATCCGATTATGAGGGTCCAAAGGCTCCTGAGGAAGACAAGTGGCAGAAGAGGGTCCAAGTAGATATGAATATGAAGGAAGATGGTAATGATAATGAAGATGGTGAGACATAAGCAGATGGTGATAGTGAGGAAGTTGAGAGTGAAGCCGATGCTGACAGTGAGGAAGTTGAGAGTGAAGCAGATGGTGATGAGGAGTAGTTTGAATGTGCTGTTAATCAGGTATTCCACCATGTTCCTATCGCCGTTCTATCTAATTTAGCTCGACAATAGATCTTGATTTTTGCATTTAGTTCTCCTGTTGACGATTTTTTATATAATTTTTCAGGTGAGCTACAGCGAACCTTAGAGAGAGGATGGTTTGCGTTAAAGGGACACGTGTATCTTCTTTCGATCATTTAATGTTGGGTGTTATTATGTACTCCTGATAAAATTCATTGCTATTGTTGTCTTATGAATTATTCCAAGATGATTTACAAGCACTACTAAAAAAATGACTTGTGATGACGGCTTTTAGCCGTCATGAAACAGGTTTAATGATATTTTTTCATTTAAAAAACAACCGTCATTATAGAGCCCGTCATAAAAGTTAGCAAAAAACGTCATAAAGTTGACGACGGTTCTGGAGAAGCTGACATCAAAGCTCGAATTTAATATGACAAAAACTCATTTATAAACGTCATAACTTGATCCTTTTGCATGACATGTTTTACTTAACCGTCATAATTTATTAGAAAAAGTGTCAAGAACTAAACTTTCATTTATGACTATTTTTATTTAAGTGTCATCCTGAGAAACAAAAGCGTCAAGAAATTAACACTAAAAACTATCAAGAATTGGTATGCCACACGACAGTTCTTTGGAAGCCGTCATAACTCTTTTTTTTTATTTTTTTTATTTTTTTTATTTTTTATTTTTTTTTGTAAATCTGAAAATTCCTATAAACCAATACATTCCGACACCACCAATACATTTAGACACTTGACAGCTGGAGTCCATTACGGAAACAAGAATCATACTTTTATTACCAACATAAATCATTCTGTACGCACAAAAATGTGTACCTAGGTCTATGCAATTGATTTTAGAGTCGCTACTAACTTTATTAAGGAAAAATTGAGTAAAACTTATGTGAATGACTAGCCCTCGAAACTAGATGATTATTGGGTTCAGGAATCAAGGTATGATGTGGGAAGGTGTTAGGCACCCACGCTCGCCTGGTAAAATCAGCCTTACTTCTATTGAGGTGTAATGTATTAAGATAGGTGAATGAAGAAAGCTTGAAATTTTATTACCAAATTGGATGATCTTCACTAAATTATTTAAAAGCAAATGACTATATGCTTTAGTAAAACTAAAAAAACAAATAATCCTAATATGCAATACTAATTAAAATAAAAGAGAAAAGAAAGATGTCACTTTGTTTGGAATGTTGTCTCATACTTGATTGTAGATTGATTGATTGATTGATGATCTTGATTGATTGTTGATGAATGATGATGATAAACTTGATTTGGAATTGACAACTGTGAATTTTGGATTGAAACAGATTTGAGAAAAAAAACAACTTTTGGTGAAAAGAAGCTTCTACTCAAGATTGAAAAAGGGGAAAATGAGGCTAAAGACGAAGAACACGAAGAACTTCATTAGAAAAACCTCAAAGTTGAAATTTTACCTTCAACTCCAGATTAAACTAAAGAAATTCTACTCTAGAATAATGAACTAGAAAAGAAAAAAAAAAGAAGAACACTCAAGAAAAGAAAACTACTAGGCTATGAGCTCTGAATAGCTAGGTCCAGATTATTAACTCCGAATTCCTAGTTCTAGATGATCTTTTTGTGGGTGAATGAGACCCATATTTATAGCTTTTGGGTGTGGATTCAAATATGGTAATGTGTTTGATCCAATGGCTGAGTGTTGATGAAGAAAAATCCAATGACTTGATATCTTTCTGGATGCACCTCCTAAATCTGGCCCTTGATTCAAGAGGTGGGACAAGGGGTGCGATCTTGGCCCTTGATCTTTGAATCTTTTAGATGGATTAGGGTAAAAAATCAAACCCTACACGTCCTTAATGAGCCCATAATCCAGGGTTTCCAAACTTGGCTCCAAAATGGCATATTCTCTAGAATATTCTTGATTTCTGGGATCAAATCAAACAAATAAGGAAGGTTCTCTAGGTTTTTTGGAGGCTTGAAAATGGGCTAGAAACCCTAATGAAAAGGTCCAACTCGAGCTGGATCCACAGCCCATGAGCATATGTCCAAATCCAACCAAAAAGGCCCGTTCTGACCATTTTTTCAATGCTGCAAATTTCCTTTGACCAGGTCAAAATTAGGCAAACTCTTATTCACAAAAGTTGTTCATGAATCCATTAGGAAGGCCCATAAACTCTTAAAAGTACCCTTGGGTCGAAATCTTACTCCAATAATATATTGCACTGACCAGCGCGCACAACGGGTTGGAACGGGATAGGGTAAGATTAGGGTTTCTGAAATCCAAAAGGAACCTAGGCAAGCTTGTACTCATTTCAAAGGATTTTTCATGGGGAATTCAAATATTAAATAATATCATCCAAAGAAAGAGTTGAAAAAACGAGATTTGGGCTCCAAAGGGTTACAGGGGCATTTTGGTCATTTTCAGCTCAAGACTCAGAAAGCAATGAAACTTCAGTCATAGCTAGATCGAACATGATGAGGAGAGTCTAAAGACGCTAAAAAAAGATGAAAAGAAAGAAGTTTGATGTAGCAATGAAGACTCTAGAAAGCAAATCACCTTATATGATCAAATTTAATTCAAGGCAAAATCGTGAATGAATTATGCCTGGGATGCAAAAATGGGGTGTCTACACATTCCAAGAACTTGTTCATATTACATGATTTATTCACAGAGAAAAAAATTAAATAACTTAAGCACTTGATTCAAAATCAAGTCTCATAATCCAACAACAATGCAATTTACATAACCCATCCAACAAATTGCTAATCAACCGATCCATCTCAAACAAACTTAATTGAGCTACCGTGTTATCTCACTTATAACCTAAAAAACAATATGAAGAAGAATGTGTTAGTTTGTTTAATAAGTAAACTAAAAATATAATCATATAACAACTTCTACACAGTATTAAAAAAATACACAAACAATGTGTTAGCACACTAAGTCAATAACTACTAAACGAAAGAGATACAATCAACTATGACAGAGAATCATATTGGTTAAGCCCCAAATAACGTACACCACTATAGGATATATCTGATATGCACTAACTAGCCGAAGCACTAAAAGGTATAGGCGCTACCACCCGAAAAGGGGAACTCAATCGCTAAAGCAAAGAATATAGGCAAACCCCGGAGGATGCTTAAACATGAACCTCATTCTCCTATCTTAGGCCTTTAGGTGGCATAAAAGCCTTGGAACGGCTGTTGCGCCTGATTCGACTCACAATTATTAGATTAGGCCTTCTTTGTCTGCGCATTACCCTACTTCCTTAATCTAAATAGCCATAGGAGAAGCTGAGCTAGCTAACCTAAGTCCGAAGCTAAAGTTCTCAAACAAGAGTTCCATTCCCCCTACTCGTATTGCAGGCAAATCCCGTTACTAGTAGTTCTGGTTAGCCCACTTGCCAGAGCACACTCTCAACTTGTAGATGCCCCCCCACGAGAATAGAAAAACCAATAGACCACGAACACCAGCACGCATGAAAACAGCCATTTTGAAAGCATACCCAAGGAGCGGGCATCCATCCAATCTTCACTTATAGACATCAAATGGCCTTATTGAAAGAGGCCAGCTTCCTTTTCTGCTTCTAATTTTGCAAGGGCATCCTTTAGGGTCTGAACTTCAGTCTCAGCATTTACTGCTCTTACCGACTCTGCAGCTACCTTTGCCTTGAGATTCCGGCTCGAGTCCATTCCGTCATCATCATGAAAATGGAGGCCTTTTCTAACCCTTCCTTCTCCGATCCAAACAACTCATTGAGCTGCTTCAATCCCCTTTTGCTTATAAAGTGATCGATTCATCGAGTATGCCCCATTTCTACTAACAGAGGTAAAACGATGATGATGGCACCCAAAGCATCCTTCAGAAATCATCGGGGTCAAAGGATGCACGCATGACAGGATGTGTCATCTCGGGAGTGTGCGGTTCCTCGGTCGATTCGGGAGGATGGTGAATCATCGAGGCAATACAAAGGGAACTTGGTTGGGAAACGCTTACGCCATGGTCCGATGGGCGACGGAGTGCTCCTGTAGTGTGATCGTATCTTTTGGCTAAAAGCACGATAAGCTCGGTAGAACTCTTCACCGGTTTCATTAGATCTGGACGTTTCTTGTAGTACATCTCTGCCCTTCTTGCAAAAGAATCTGCATCTTCTTCAATGAGGTTGATCATTGCTTTTACCTTGGAATCCATATCTGTTACAGCGAACATCATTAATCAGAAATCATGTGTGCTCTTGAGCCAATACTAAATAAAAGCTGGTGCATTCAACATGAATACACAAGTATAATCTATCAATTTAAGATGTCATAACAGTAACAACATAGTAAAGATGTAAAATGAGATGGTTCAATAGGTTATTATTGAGAGTGATTTCATATCATGTGCAGTACAAGGTTGATTTACAAAAATGTTTAGGATAAAGCCCAACATAACTCAAATATTTACATAAATAGATACAAAAATAACAAGTCTAATCAGACATCCTTTACATTGAAAAAGAAAAAGAAAAATTAACATGTATTCTTTTCTTATTTTAGGTTGTTAATTAGTAAAGATATTCAGGAAAAAGAAAACAGAAAGAATGTTAAGATTTCACTTGGCATAACCACAACTTTTGGTGTGATCAGCCTAGTTGAAATCCTAAGAAAAAAATCTCACAAAAAAATACAAAATCAACAAAATATAGGTAGAATATTTTAATCAAACACCCTTTATATTTAGAAAAGTCCATTTCCTTCTTTTTTTTTTCTCTTTTAAATTTCCACATTAAAATGTGTTCTGAATTCATTAGGAGAATATTGATAATCGATAATTGCTCAGAGAATATTACTAACCCATTATAGTTTCAGATAGGATTACTCTACGCATATGCCTTTATGGTGCAATTGAGCAAGTATATAAAAACCAGAGTGTGTTTTTGAACCTTGATACAAAAGAATACAAATTTCCAAGAGGTACCAATTTCATTATAAAAACGACTTGAGAACACAACAACTGGTTTCAGTGATGAGAGAGCAGTGGAAAGAGTTTCTTATTTGGTCAAACTTGTTAGGAGATGAACAAAATAATCCTAGTAAATTGCTCATTTCGGATTAGATATTCTTATTTTCATGACCCCTAGAATTGCCAAATCTCCATACTGCCAAAAAGAGGAATCAGAGAGAGCATATAAATGAAACAAGATGCACAACATTATTCTAACAAAGCCCAAGTAGAAAGGATTGACAATGGATAAAGATAGACAAACTAATGCATCTGAAACCTCTGTAGCTAAACCTTTGTATCATATAATCCTTTAGCAAGGAAAAACCTCGCACTTGCTCATTAGAAAAACAGACAAATGCACTTTTTTTTTTTTTTAATCTATATGAACAGAACAAGGATCAGAACAACACGCAACATTCTCAAACATAAATGTAGCGTAAACTGGTAATAGGAAAGCAATACATGTAAGATTTTCCTGAAGCCATTTTGAATTCTTTGGTATATGGCTGTCCCACCACCATGAATACTTGCGTCTTGAGTCAGTATTGAAGGAATGCAGTCGCTCTGCAGTAGTGAAGGAGCGGGCATCCATCTAATCTTCACTTATAGACATCAAATGGCCTTATTTCCGTTCGTTAACTACTTCTAACGAGCAAGTTAGTAGCCTACCTCGGCTGGATGTTGGGACAAACAGCAATAACCGTGCTTATCCTTCTAATAAAGAAACTAAGCCTAATAACCTAAGAAACCGATTCACCCACTACTGCTACTACTAGTATAGAAGAAGGTCTATTAACACGCACGACTACCTATATAACAAGTTACCTCGACCTCGTCTCCACGACCGCCAAATAGAACACAGTAGCTTCATGCCCCGACTGACCTGAACTAACTACTATTGCCTTAGCTGCCTAGCTACTAATAACTTGGCACCCGTCCTGCGAATATAGTAGAAAGAGTATAAGTAGGATTCCACTCAGGGCACACTTGTTAGCTACAGTTCCTATCTGTCTTGTAAAGAACTCGAACTGCCCGCAGTTACGGGACTAGCTCCCTTGACCGTAGCAACTACAGTTACTCTTACTCCTGAGTTCAAAATCCTTACTTCAGGGGATTAAGGTAGCGTTAGCTACTTACTTGTATTAGAGTAGGACAAGGCCTTTGTCCTTCCTATTTCATATCATACTTGGGAACTACTATCCCTAAGTCCAGAATAGCGGCCTTGGTTCAACTCCTAGCTCGAAACGTTGCCAACTCCTTACTTAGATTTCAGGGGGTTAAGGTAGTTTACTTGCTGGTTGATAAGTCAGGTAGCGAAGCCTAAGATTACTAGTTTGTTTAACTGAGGTTCCCCGCCTAAGTCCCATATCTTAAAGACTATAACTCAACAGCAAGCTACCTTTACTTGGCTTCAAGTCCCATAAGAGAAGGAAGAATAGCTGGAAGCTAGAGAGTAGCTGCCTAGCTACAAACTCAAAAGCTTGGATTTGGCTATTAGTCCCTATTATTCTAAAGTACCATTAGAGATCCTTTTCCCGACAACAAATAACCCTTTAGCTAATAAGCAAAGGAAAGAACATAAGAAATCAAACCTAAATTCGAAATGTATGGTGGAAAAATTTCAGACTAAAGCTTCATATACAACCCCCAAATACCTATCAAACATAAAAGATATATAAATGGTGCACATACCTATGCTGAGATAAATTTCTCGATGTACTTGATAAACTCCAAACGAATTTCAATAAGGTCCGCACTTGCATATGTCCTAGTGTTAGCCAACTCCATTAGCTACATAAGTCAACAAAGAAATTACAATCATCTCTGTTCTTTTTATATACTTGCAATTAGTATGAGAAATAACAACTATTAACCTTTGTTTTAAGTGATTGATTAGGGTTCTTCATAAAGTGTCTCATGAACCGCATGGCGGAATATCCACATCAAAATCTCCTGGTTGTTTAGGGCACTACACACTAACATCAAAAAATTGTTGATCAACATTTGATCAATAATGGACTATAATTTACATTGTATATTCAAGTAATGCTTATTTACCTAGACACGCTGCCATTTTGGTTCCACTCTCTTTCCTTCACCCAATGCTAGTGTTTTGATCCCACTAAAGAAGAATTTCAATATGTTAAAAGATGTAGGCATATGTACGTATCATACAAAAATTAAAACTAAAAGTAAAAATCAACTCACGTGTTCACCATCACTTTTAGGTTTATATTCGGTTCACGTCCAATTGAATCAAGATAATATACTTCTTTTGCACTTATGTCAATCATTACCAAGACCCAATGATTCCTAAAATCATATATAGAACAAGAGCATCACAAAATAATATAAAACAAAATTAATGAGATCTAACAGATCTTAATTAACATAGCCAACATGTTTACCCTGGGTTGTAAGGAAGGAAAATAACTTGGTCTCTTTGTCTTGCCTGTAATCTATTCAAGACAAAACGGCTCATCTCTTTCTTATCAGCATAACGACTGAAATCAGCGGGATAGCAAAATCCAAACCTTTGCTGAGAACTTTCATATTTCTCAAACAAATATCTAAAAGGAAAAGTAAACATTAGTACATCTACACATCGAAGAGGAGTAATCAAACAACCTATCAATCAAAAATATTTGACACACCTGATATAAGCAATAATGCAATTGGCATTCAACAAATTCTTAGGTTGACAAACATCCATGATCTCATCTTTGGCGATAAAAAATTGCAACTCACACTAAAAAACCCTAGTGTCCATTTGACTTATGTGATTTCCTTTCATTACACTTCCCACCAAAACCCCAAACTCTTTCAGCGTACATTCATCAAACTCATCACATTCAACTTCATCAGTCTAACAAAAAAAAACTTGTAATAAGAATAAATAGTTATAGATATATGTAAAAAGTCTTAAATGTTTTACCATATTTTCAAGCAGCACAAAGTCACAAGGCCAAGCCACATGGTACCCAACCGCACCTCCAACAGTGGTAATGTCATCATCAAAAATTGATCTTGGCAAAAGGGCAGTTGCAAAAATTGCACGTATAATTTGAACACGCACATAACTTTCCCCCAATCTAACATCATTTATCATTTCATCTGCTCTTGACCCCTCAATTAGACTAGCATCAACAACAACATTGCCTTTTGACTCCAAAATTAACTTACACATTGGAAACTACGACAAACATAGCGATAATAGTAAGTTTGGAGACAATAGAGTACTATGGTCACTAATTATGGACATTACACAGAGTTTACCTTCACATTTCCTGATTTAGACTTAGAGATTGGCATGTCCTTTTTGGCTTCGAGAACCTTGTTATTGTCCTTCGAGCGAATAGCCTAACAAGCATAATAATAATGTTTTTAATAATATGGTGAGCGTATAACCTTTAGTAAACATGTTAATATCAAATACCTGCTCATTTCCTGACTTAGGTTTAGGTTTTGATATTGCATTATCGCAAAGTAGCACAAATTCACGAGGCCAAGCCACAATGTAACCAACCGCTCCTCCGACAGTGGTAACATCATCATCAAGAACTGGTCTTGGCAAAATGGCAGTCGCTGAAATTGCACGTATAATATGAACACGTACATATCCTTCCCCCAATGTAACATTATGGATCTTCTCGTCTAGTCCTGACCCCTCAATGAGACTAGCATCAGCAACAACATTGTCTTTTAACTCCAAAGCCAGCTTACACTTTTGATATCAATGACAAATATAACAATAATGATAAGTTCAAATATCCTAGAATACCATGATAACTCACTATAGAAATTACATAACATTTACCGTCACATTTCCTGATTTAGGTTTTGAGATTGCCACATCACATTTTGAGCCCATAGCCTAATAAACACACAATGAAAATCATACACTAATATTGATAGTACAACTATTTATTGTAGTTTACACTAAAATAACAAGTACCTGCTCATTTCCTAGAGTAGGTTTCACGACCGCCACTTTGCATTTGGTTTTAGCAACACTCTTGTTTTTCAAGCCCATAGCCTAACAAAAAAATAAAAGTAAAATTCAACAATTATATACATAATATAACATTTATGGTTTAAACATTAAATAACATATACCTGCTCCTTTCCATATTTAGGTTTTGAGATTGCCTCGTCGCTTTTTGATTTAGCACTGCTATTTGTCTACGCATTGGATAGTTTGAGTTATTAAATATAATTACCTATTTGCATTATATAATCACAAGCATAAAAATTTACCTGTTTGCACTTCTTTCTCACATTTGTTTCAAGTTCAATGTTAAGACACTCATAATTTGTCTTGTTGTTAGCACCATTAGATAGTTGGTCACCAAATGGGCTTGACATTCGCTTTCTTCCTTCAGTTTTAGAACTGTTGGAAGCAACTTTCTCTAGTTCTGCCAAGTTGGTGGTAATTCCTTGTATAATACCTAATACATCTAACTGTCTCACTCTTTCCTTTAACGCCTTGTTCTCATCTTCTTTCTTACGGATCGTGGATTCCATCTCTGCTCTATGTGCCTTCGACCCCTTCTTCGGGATATTGAAGTAAGTTGTTGGAGTGACATACTTACCTCCTGCTCTTACCCTTCCACAATGTTCTGGAGTCCCTAGTGCCTTCGCAAGAACATCGTCGCTTCCTTGGTTTACTAATTTCCCATTAGCCTCTTCTTTTTTTTTAGTTGGTCCCGCGTCGGTTGAACTTTTTACTTAATTAAAGTGATAATCAGAACATAAAGGAAACTTAAGGGGGTCTTATACTCTATCAGTCCAATATATATCATCGTTAGATAAGTCATTTATCAGAGTACTTGTGCAACCTCTGGAGAAGGCCTTTATGAGGCCCTGGATTGGCTATCAAACAACATTGCAAACAAGGCTTGAGGCAAGTGGTAGAACTTGTTAGGATTGCCTGTGGTTTATGGTGGCGACAACTTCAAAATTTGCATATTTTTTTCTGTATGACTTTTTTGGTGATCATATATTGTAATAGGCCGGGGATTACTTGATTGGATATACTTGTGAAGTTTCTTGTTTGTTGTTTTGAACATGCCTGCACTGCTTTAACTTTTAGAAGGAGACTAAGTCAATATCTTTACTGTTGATACTGTTTATCTTTGAAATAACCTTAAAGGTCAGGGACCTTTGGAGTATTGTACTTGAACTCCCTAAATAGTTGCATCTTTGGGAAAAGAAAGAGTATTAATGCTATGTGTTTGATAGGACGACCATTTGACGAGTTCCCAAAAAAAAAAAAAAAAAAAAAAGATAAAAAAACAACAAGATCAGAAAACAAGGACACATGAAATCAAGATCAGAAAATCAAGGACACAGAAAATCAAGATCAGAAACTGGATGGGAGTCTCCCAGCAAGAAACATAGATGTTGAGCTCGAAAAAATCAAGGGGAAGGGAGCTCGCGGACTGTTGATCAATCTACTTCCTTCATGAGGGGGGAGAGAATGGCAAAGAATCTAAGGAGAGTGCAGCAGCAAGAGAAGAGCAAACGAAGAAGTAGAATGACAACATATGTCAACCCACCTCAGTACAAGCCATAGGCAATAAAACAAAGGAGATGACGCAAACAGAGAGTACATAAGGTAGGGACTCAGGTGAGACAAAAGAGCAGGGAAACAATGTTAGAAATACCAGTAAGGGGAGTGAGCCAACAGGTAAGAATATATATACAACTCAAGGAAGAAGACAGAACTTAGTGGCTGCAAAGTACAGTCACTTAAAACCCACAAATGTTTTTAAATGAGTGTACAACAAGGGTGCTGAAACATGAGGGGCTTCAATAAGGATGTCAAGCAAGTTGCAGTAAATGATAAGGTTAGGAAATCTAACTATGCTCATCAGTTAGTGAGATCAGAGATTGAGGAAATAAGAAGCAAGTTAATGACAGTTGAATGAAAGACAGAACAAGAACCAACAACATGGTTTCAAAATAGAATTTCCCGCCATTACTGCTGGATGGTGATGAATGGTGGTCATCGATCAACCTTTGAAGAAACTACAAGAATGGAATTGAAGTTAAATGATCGATGTGTGTTATGTGGGAGAACACAAGTACTTTAGAAAAAACACACAAAGGATCAGCAGGCAAGAAAAACAAACCGAAGGAAAAACACACGAAGGATCAACAGGCAGATGGTCCAGTGGGGCTGGTGGAGGGCTTCGTCTGGAAAAAACTTTACTTCCTAAAGGGGCTAGCATAAAACTTTTTGTTTGCTATACCAGCACACAACCTACTACATCTTTGCTATATCTAATAATATTACTACACATTACATATAAATACATATACTCAAATATCTATAAAAGGATAAAAACAACAACTTACAATTTTTTCTGCCACTTCCCTCGTATCATCATCATAATATCCACCATTCTTGTCTTGACGAGCTAAAAGCCACAAATTAGCTCTATCATTCTCATCAAAAGATTCTCCCAACTCTTCTTTTTGTTATAAAACATATAAATAGGAAGTCCAATTATTTGTAGTATATGTTACGTTCAATATATAAATTGATATTTAAAAGATTTGTGGAAGTACTTACCAATTTATCTTCCACCTGCTGATTCGGTGGTTATACTTATTCATTTTCTTTCGTGCTGATTGTAATTTGCTTCTCTCCTTTCAAAAATGGTTTACATGCATTCTTAGTATATATATCTCACAAGTACGCATGAATAAACACAACCAATTTACTGAAAATTCTATTCTAATAAAATTTATGATATACCTGGAACTCTCCCGTTAATCTCGATTTCACAAATGCATGCCAGTCGGGTTTCCTGATCTTATATTTTTTAGGTGGATTTGTAAGCGCATCTTGATCATCTTTAAAAGGGAAGATAAACTTCTTCGTAAGCATATTCTTGAAGGTCCTCCAACAAACTCCAATTGATTTCAAAACTGCCTTCCTATACTTAACATCTATATTTAATCTAATATGAGTAATGAACAAACAAAAAAAATTCAAGATACAAGCATGATAAGAAACAAACAAAAAAAAAAGAACTATACAAGATATATTTACCAGAATGCCAACCCACAAAAGATTTAGAAGCTCCTCAGGTGCTTTTTTCCATGTTTGAAAAGCACTTAAAGGAATTAGGGCCCTCGCAAGAGCACCTTCCCAACCAGAAAGCTTGTTGCACACCTTTTGACCTATAGGCTTACCTTTTCCATTAAATTCAACAATAATTATTATGTCATCCCACTTACGAGACAAGGCATGCATTATGGTCGCACCTCTCTCACTTAGTGCTTCAGTGTCACTTAGTGTTTCAGTGTCACTTAGTTCTTCTTCATCTTCGGAATGGACAACCTCTTCTGGATCCATCGCTGAACTATGAAATAACATATAGTAGTAATTAGTACGTAAGATAAACCATATTATCTACATTCAAACCATATTACCTACATTCAAACCATATTATATAGAGTAGTAAACTGAATGCAGTAGTAAATAGACAATTAAAATGAATAAATATAAGATGGACTAACCACTTTTTAAAAAAAATCTCAATCACTTGAAATTATTAAAAACACTTAATAAAAGGCTTACAACCAAAAAAATTGCAATAAAGAGAGGAAAAACAAACACTAGGTTTTAGAAGAATCATTCTCGACCCATATTCCCTCACAGTCTTTACGTCAGAAAATTGGTTGAGATTCATCATTCACATCAAATGAATCAACACTTGGCATGACTTCAGGCTGAACCCTATCTCCAATATCCCCATCAAACACGTCATTACCAATATCGCTAACATTATAACATCTTTTAAGAGTTGTTAGAGCAATCGACCATTTAGGATCAAGTTAATCGGGAACATAAAAGACTTGCTTGGCTTGAGAGGCTAAGATAAAGGGATCAAATTTATGCCCAACTCTACCAAGATCCACTAGTGTGAAACCCAGATCATCGGTCTTTATGCCATTCCCACTGTCAACCCAATCACACTTGAACACTGGAATATGAAACTGAAAATAATCAAGAAGCCATATTTCAACGACAACACCATAGAAGGACATGTTGGAAAAGTCTGGATTTTTGTCCTTTGCACTTGCAACTTGCATTGCTCCTGCCACCAAGCTTACACCACTATTTTGATTCACTCATGAAGCATCACGACCTTTTGTGGAAAACCAATAACCATTGATGACATAACTCTCATATTTCAATGCATGCATTCGAGGTCCCTGAGCTATCCAAGTTAACACACTTGAAAATTTGTTATTCGGGATGCTTCGCTCTTCTGAAACCTATATTATGTTTAAAGTTAGTAACCAAGGCGTACACAAAATTATTACTTAACAATAGTTTATCTTACCCTTCCTTTCAGCCAATCACTAAAAGTACGGATGTGTTCTTCTTGTAACCAAGTTGGTTTCTTTGAGGAACGGGGGTGTTTTTCCTTTAGGTACTCCATGTGCTCCCTATTAAGTTTTAGAATGAATTAGTTGTAGAATTTCTAAGCCAATGGAATAATCAACCCAGAAACACTTAAAGAAATTTACCCAATGTAAGGTTCAACAACTCATATGTTTCGCAAGACATAAAGATGTGCTTGCTCTAAGGCAGTACCATCAACTGTAGTGGCAACACCCCCCACTGGAGTGATTCCTTCCAGAAGCATATCATTAGGTGTGATTTTAGAGTTGGCAGGAACTCCAATTGGGTCCAAATCAGATAAGAATTCACTACAAAACTCAATTGCTTCCTCTGCAATATAATTTTCAGCCATGCAACCTTCTGGACGATTGTGATTTCGTACATAACCCTTCAACACACTCATATACCTAAGACATTATAAGACAAAAGGATAGGATGATTCTCCATTTTTCATACATTATAAAGACAAAAAGGTGGGATGAAGTTTTTTTACCTCTCAAATGGGTACATCCATCGGAAGAAAACTGGACCACAAAGTTTAACCTCTCTAATGAGATGGATAGTGAGATGAACCATGATGTCGAAGAATGACGGTGGAAAGTATTTCTCCAACAAACATAGTGTGACGACGACATCCCTTTGAATTTTACTCAACTGCATCACATCTATTACTTTCGCACAAAGTGCATTAAAGAAGAAGCACAGTCTAATAATTGTATACCTCACATGTTTTGGCAAGATAGACCGTATTGCCACTGGAAGCAATTGCTGCATCAAAACATGGCAATCGTGTGACTTTAGCCCTTGTAACTTCAAGTCTTCCATTGAAACACGTGTCTTGAAATTAGAAGAGTATCCTTCTGGGACTTTCATCTCATGCAATGTTTGGCAAACCATATGTTTTTCAGCTCTAGACAATGTGTAACAAGTTGGGGGTAAGAATGTCCTAGTTTTACCAATCTTTGGTGCTAGTTCATCCTTTCCCATGTCCTGAAGGTCAAGACGACCATTAACAGTGTCCTTTGTTTTCGAGGGAATGTTAAGGAATGTACCAATAATGCTATCACACACATTCTTCTCAATGTGCATGACATCCAAAATGTGTATGACAAGCAAAAACTCCCAGTAGTCCAATTCAAAAAACACTGACTTCTTCTTCCAACATTTCTTAACAACTTCGTCGACTCCATCAACCTGTTTTGACCTTGGTGTGGTTGACCTCTTTGCTTGTCCTCCTACACCTTGTTGCTTCCTTTTACCCACTCGCTTTACTGATTTTCCTCCTGTGACCTTTTCCCCCCTTTTGGCGTTACTGATTTGCTTAAACCTGTGTTCTTCACTTATTTCCCCCAAGAGACTTTGATCATGCTAACCTTCGCTTTTACTTTATCACCATCCAACACTTCTGGCTGTAACTCAAACTTTTGCTTGCCATAAAACGCCTTCCTTTGTTTTCTAAATGGGTGGTTCTTTGGGAGGAATCTTCTAGTGGCCATGTATACATTTTTACAAGAATGCTTTAATCTAAACGAATGTGTTTTTTCACCACATACAGGACAAGCATAACACCCTTTAACACAACAACCAGATAGATTACCAAACGCGGGGAAATCATTTATTGTCCATAATAACACAGATCTCAATGTGAAGGTTTCTTGTCGGTAAGCATCATAAACATCAACCCCAGTATTCCATAGAACTTTTAAGTCATCAATCAAAGGCTGCAAGTACACATCTATATCATTTCCTGGTTGTCGTGGACCTGATATTAACAAAGTTAACATCATGAACTTTCTTTTCACGCACAACCAAGGTGGAAGGTTGTAAGTGATCAACATAATAGGCCAACAATTGTACTTACTGCTCAAAGAACCATGTGGGTTTAATCCATCTGTAGAAAAGGCTAGATGAAGATTCCTCGAATTTGCTGCAAACTCAGGCCACATAGCATCTATAGACTTCCATGCCGGGGCATCTGTTGGGTGACGAAGTTTGTCATCAACTTCTCTTTCATTGGCATGCCATGTCAAATCCTCAGCAGTTTTTACAGACTGGAACATCTTTTTGAACCTCGGGATGGGTGGAATGTACCACATAACTTTTGCGAGCACACCTTTGCTTGTCTCAGTCATATTCTTATTCTCCTTAAACCTTGACACTCCACAAGTAGGACACGTAGTGCGATCCTTATTATAGCATCACCTCTATATAGTATGCAATCGTTAGGACATAATTGTATCTTTTCATACTTCATTCCATAAACGGACAACATCTTCTTCACCTTCCCCATTGAAGAGGGTAGTAAATTACCTTCAGGAAGCCCATCTCCAAACAATCTCAATAACTCTGAAAAAGACTTGTCAGACCACCCACCCTTCGCTTTTAGATTGTACAATTTCACCACCATTGATAACTTGGTATACTTGGAGCACCCTTCATATAATGGTTCCTCAGCATCTTTAAGCAGTTTTCCAAACTCTCTAGGATCCCCTGGATATTGTTCAAGTCCAGCTTGTAGCAATTTTTTTGTGCTCGCTTCATTGTCTGGAGTTCCCATCCCGTGAAGGAAGCCATCTTGTCTATCAAAACAAGGAGCTACACTAAGAATTTGCTCCCCATGAAATACCCATCTCGTGTATTGCTTATCAATACCGTGATGGAAAAGGTGATTTCTAACCACCTTTTGACTTAACTCGCATAGATTGACACAGTGCTCACATGGACATCTCATACAAGTCTCCTGATTCTCTGTGGGGTTTGCAAATAAAAGAAAATTTGCAACCCCTTGAATATATTCATCTGAAAACCTATCCTTGGACATCCACAATTTGTCCATTTAGTATCTAATAAGTGTGTGACAAGAAATTCCTGAAGACATCCAAACAGAGCACTCAATTTTGCTAAAAATATAAATAAATAAAAAATGCAAAAGTATATAAAGGAAATAACTTAGATGAATTATGACCTTTAAAGCTTGTTCCTCACTACCTAAACTAAAGCTTAATAATATCAGTACCTTATCACTTCATTAATTGTTACTCATGTGGAGAAAAGGATATGTAGGGAAAGAGAGAGTACACCATAGTTAGGAATTCCAAGCAAAATGAACGAACGTGGTGATCGACAAGAGAAAGCAATTCCTTTTCAGAAATCCCAATTACACTAGACATACATACATTTAAAAAAAAAACATACGAGGAATCCCAATAACATGACCAAACTATAAGAAAATATTTATACGTAGTAAATGACAATACACGAAAGTAATAACTAGAAGAAAAAATACAAAGTCTAAGCATACTCAATTAATATTCAACTCTGTTAAGGCAAAAAACTGATTGTTAGCACGTAAGAGGTTTATCTTACTTAAGTTAATTCACTTTTATTTCATTTGGATACATGCCTACATTTGGCTGAAAGTATGATGACATGCTGTTGAATAAAAACCAAATTTTATACTTCGTGTTTGGAAAAGAAGGGTGGAATAGTTGGGCAAACCGTTCATACTCTTTAAGTTGCTACGGTTATCCATTTTTTTTAATCTAGAAATTTAGTGCATCATCTCCTGATTATGCTCATTCCTTGTCTGCATAATCTCTCTTTTGCGGAGTAACTACAGTCTGCACCTACTGATATTCGAGGACATAAACCCATGACAATGCTGAAGCAACTGCAATGAAGAATTGCTTCTTATATATGCTAGAAATTGGCTTGGCTGCCTAAAGTTATAGAGTTAGGTAATCTACAGTGCGAGTGGTTTGCATTCTCTCAAATGGTCTCGAGATGCCAAGGTATACAACAACTAGTCCATGTGAAGAATAGACTAACTATATATAATGGCACAGGGGAGAAGACATGCTTCCCTTCATAATGCACATTAAAGTAAGAAAAAGGCGCTTTAGTGGCGCAATAATAACTGAACCCGACATTACATACATTTTAAATAGACTCTATCTTTCCATGATCCAGCCCCACCTTCTTTACAGCCTTCTATAATTTATAGTTCCACCGAAAAGCTAAAGCTGGCACTTACATGGGATCCCTTTTTACATCTTAATGGATTGGTTTTTCTGTGGTATCATCTATTAGTCTATAGTCTATTACATTGCTTTTTTAGAGATCATAGTTTTGCATTTTGATGAGACAGATTAATAAACTCACAAGACCAATGTACATGGAAAAAATTGCACCATGAAGAGGTGGGATCAAGTTAACAAATTCATGCATATCCTATCTGTTCGTTAAATAAAATGAATCATTACATTTTTTTTTTCGATGAAGTTCATTCGGCAAGTTTAATTGTGGAGTCAAATACAAATGTGTTGGGTGCAACTGTGTTTCTCTTGAAGTTAGTGTTCTCCGTTAGTGTTTTCAGTTTCTAGAAGGCAAAATACGAAATAAATACGAACATAGATTAATACACATTGAAAGAGCTATATCATTCACAGTATGAAAGTATCAACTTACTAAGATGATGGAAGTAAGCATGTAAACCAGAACTTAACCAGTTTAAACACAACAACATGTGTGCGAATTTGAAACAAGAAAAAACAAAAAAACAAAAAAAAAACTTACTTTTAGATTTCAGAAACCTTTTGTTGTAGTAGTATCGCTTCTCAAACAAGTTTAAGGTGCGCGAGAAACCAATGAGACAAAGAAAAAAAAAAGGCGTAACTGGTAGGGTTTGCAATGGAAGGGGAAGAAATATAAATAGGTGAACATCAATCCCTTAATATCCGGCGAGAGGGAAAAATAATTGGGGTGAGCGGGAGAATTTTCATCGCGAGGGGAACTTAGATTTCTCATTATTGTTGTTTCCATAAATTTTTTTTTGATAAAGCTGTTTCCATAAGTAAGGAGTCTATTGACGGTTCAATTCTAAGTGAGGAGTATTGATTTTGGTATTCCTTTTTTCGGTTAAGTTGTTGACGGTTTAAGGTTTAATTGAATGCCAAAATGGTCCAACCTAGCCAGTGCCCAAAAAATTGTGAGAATGTTGACGGTTTATTCTATTGCTAATTTGACTGTTTTAGGAAACACCATCATATTTTCTTGACACTTTGTCATACATGACATAATGTTGCAACAGCCGTCAAAAAATTATTATATTTTCTTGACGCTTGTGTCATACACGACATAATATTGCAACAGCCGTCATAAATTTAATATATTTTCTTGACGCTTGTCTCATACACGACATAATATTGCAATAGCCATCATAAAAATATTACTAAAACACCTATCTTGACGGTTTTTAACAAAGCCGTCAAGATAGATAAAAAACAAGCGTCATAATATGTCATTTTTTTAGTAATGTAGGTTCTACTTGTTAACTTATTTTATTTTATTATGGTTTGGCACTTGGGTTGATTTAGTGGCCATTTTAACATTTCGCAATTTCATGGCTTACCAAACGGTTTTTTCTTATCAAGAATACATAGAACTCGTTGTTTACTATTTGGCAAGTGTATTTCTATGACAGTATTATCATGAATACAACTTAGTAGTTTAATGGCAGTTGTATAATATTTCGCACTTGGTTTATTATGGATCATTTTTATCATGAACTAAACTCTAGACTTCATTTTGGGAAACTACGCACTATATTTTTTCTTTGAATGAGAACTCCATCACTATGCACTCATCGCACTTGGTTTACTATGCACTCATCTAACATTAGATTTTGGTTAATTTTATGCTGCCTTTGTGTTATGTTATATTATTTTTTTTTAAAAAAATCAGTTTGGGGCAAGGACGAAAATATCGAATTCGAGCAATATATAATGTTCCCCATAAACCAAGATATATAGGTAGATTTTTGATAATGTTGTAGATCTTCAAATGAACTGCCAAAGTATAGCATATAGTATCCTTTTGGTCTACCAAAGTAAGGATGATACATACTATATACCATCCATTATTTGGGATGCTACATACCATATACCATGTACATATACTATATACCATGCACAGACGAAACTGGCCTTAACGACTTCCACAGATCGCTGGTCTATATATCCAAACGATCTGAAGAGATCATTTAGAACAACTTGCAGCGGTCTGACGAGGTCATTTAGAGTGAATCCGAGCGGTCTTCCATCATCGATAGAGGTAGATGAGTTTCAAGGTGAGTGGTCATAAATATTTGCTGAATGGCTAATGGCCTGATGTCCATATGTAGTTATCCGTTTCACGAGTCTGCGCACAGTATTTTTTGGCATCTATAAAGTGTACATATTTGACAATTTACTAGTTAACTAGGATCAAGAACAAGCCTTCTCACTCAAAAGTACGTCAATGGAGCTCCCACAAGTGACAAGCCATTTCAGGATGATACATTATATATATCATAATTGACAACTTGTTCATAATACATTACATACGTTCATTACATACTTGTTCATAATTGACAGCTGTATGTATCAACAACAGTAATAATACATTCATTACAAAATCCAAGATCACTTACAAAATACTTACAAAACAAAATTCACGGTGAATTTGAAATAGTAATATCATAGATCACTTCTGTAGGAACCGTTATGGTTTTGCCGAATGATTTACTATGAACCGCGAAACACCCACGCGCAGCGGAATAAGGGGTGTCACGGTTTGGTTAGATATTTACCTTTTAGATCAGCTTCTTGATATCTTTGAGAATCCAATAGCTATGAATCTGAATCAACCTCTTGATCTTCTGTTGTATTCCTATGCACAGAGTGGACGTTGTGTGGGCAACGATCTTCCAACCTCTTCTTTCTCACTTGGCTTCTCTCACTCACAAAATTGAATCCGATTTCTGGATCTATTTTTCTTGAGAAAAACCTTGATTTTTCTTGTGTAGAAAACGACCAGAGAAAGAGGTTTTCTTTATATAGGCTACAACAGGGACCATGAGGAGAAATTAGGATTGGGCCTCTTGACGGGCTTGGGCTTCCCATGTTCGCCCAGAACACACAGCCCAAGTCCATCAACAAATGACTTATTCCACTAAAGGCCATTGTTGCACTACCGCCCTAATCCCAAATTACGTGTCAGTGTTTATGGGCTCCATATTATATGCTCGTTGATCTCCACGTGTTTAAGATATCGAATACCCGTTGATTAAGTCAAGTTACTGACAACTACATTAATCAACTTCTTATGTCCTTGAGTAGTACCACTCAACCTCATTGTCATGTCGGAATAAATCCACCTGCAGGGTTTACATGACAATCCTTATGAGCTCCTCAAGGGAACATCATCAGCCCGACTTCTTGCGGGACACGGATTCCTTCTATAATCAACAGCACACCTTACATACAATGTCATTACCCAATCCATCGAGTTTGTTGATTCACAAATGAATCTCACTCATTAATGATTTAAAATAATGTACAATGCACGTAAGTGCCCGTTATTATATCCGGATTAAGAGGACAAGCATCCATAATAACAGAGGTGTTTGTTCTCTTATATAGTAAGTATAAAGAGAAACAACCTCACTTGGTCCTGTTCAATACACACAAAGTGTGCTAGTGTAATCTTATAGTCAAGATAGACTAATACCAGATTATACTACAACCGTACCAATAGTTTGTCCAAATCCATCTAGGTTGTGAGCGTTTGCTTATATTTTATTAGGTACTGATGATATGATCTTCTGTGTGTCACCACACACCATATCGTCTACAACATAAAGTATTAGACACATGCATATAACTAATAACATATATAATATGCATAACATTTGCCCATATGATTCTCATTCAAAATATAAAGAATTAGAGTTATTACAAAAGTAATGTTTTTAGTATATAACCCTATCAACTTCAATTGCACAAAACTATGTTTCAAACACCCAAAATATATTCTGACAAATCTCGTTCAAATCTGGTTTCGCTTCATTATATTCGGACATCACCATTGAAACTGCCATTTGATGTCGAAAGTATGGAATGTCTAGCTGGGTGAAGTTGTAGTCCAACTGTTGCCCATTCCAAAACTTCATGAACTTACAGGCGAACACCCCGTAGTCATACCTACATAGAGAAATTCCATTTTAGTCACTCTAGATGGTAAAATTCTAATAAATTTGAAATTAAACATTTTACCCATTGGCCTGTCGTGGAGCTTCCCATTGTGTAATTATCCAATCTGTGACTGGAGAATCTGTGGCATGAGCATCGCCAAGAGCACGCAACAAAGTATGCATATAGGAAACCTAAGCATAAGCATAAAGTGTAAAAATGGATGATATATAAGATATAACCTCATGTCAGAACGATGATATGTAACATGTAACATCCGTCTGACATTAAGCTACATAGCATACAAAATATTGCAAAATGAGCCACACAATAATTAGTTTGGCATTAACATTAATCTAACTAGTTTGGTGGTAAATGGAAAACCACCGGAGATATTATTAGCCGATGTTGACAGCGAATCCATCACAACTACGGTGCGATCCTTGGGGTCAATAACGTATAACCACCAATAATGATCTTTCAATATCGGTATGTACCACTGCACAATAACAATCGAATTAGTTCCCATGGTTCAAACCTAACCTACGTTATAGAATGTATGATTCATGACGAAATCATCTTACTATCTGATATTGTCTTATGTCTGAATCTAACTTAATTGCTTTTGTTGCAACAGCAAGCTTTAATGGCAGTGCTCCATTTGTACAAAACTTAATTGGAACTCCTAAACAATGATGGATGCATAGAATGTCTCTTGTTTGAAATCTTCCTAGTTATCGATTCACTGTCTCATAATTTAACTTATGGTTTGGAACATAAAAGATTCAGCTTGATACCTTCATATGTGTGTTTATAAGTGCCGAATAATAGTAGTCCTTACCCATAAACCTGCGCTTTTGTTGTGTATTCAGATAGGCACACCAAAGAAACCCAAACTATAACAAATAACATATTAGTAAATGCATTTATTTGATAAACAGTAGTAAATTTATGAAATCAAACACTACGATGATAGTAACATATGAAAAACGACACTTCATTAGTTCCTAACAAACATTTAAATGTAGATCGGGACTCGTGCCACGTAGGAAAGATTGCAATGAATTCGCTGTGACAAGAAAGAATATTATTAATTGGTGGATGAGGTAACAAAATAACATGTAGGCAATTCAATGAGACTGTTTACCCGGGTTTGGCAGTAGGAGAGAATATCCAGCGGAAGACTTTTTCTTCGTCAGTTGTTAGCAACCAATGAGGTTCTAGCCACTTTGGATCTATATCCGTATATGGCTTGTCTTCAATGTCACGGCTAACTACAAACTACAATGCAACCCAAATTATACACTAATTGCAGCTTATACGCTAATTGAAGGGTATGCTTCTATATTCTAGTTGAAGTTACCTTATTCTCTTTGGGGGTCACTGGAGAAGAGAATAGAACCTTGCCTTTCTTTAAAGGTGGTGTACATAAATCTTCTTCATTGTCGAAAGGCATAATAGAGATATCAATATCATCCTCATCTAGAACTCTTCCCCTACTTCGGGTATTATCGATTTCATCTGCTAACATCTTCTTCAATCTATTCATAGAAATAGAAAGCGCATCAACATCTTCCACTACTTGACTTAGAGCTGGTGCGAGTGTACTTTTAATATCTTGGACCTCAGCCCATACAATGCTTAACTCCCTCTTCAGAGAGTTAATAGCGTCATATATGTTGTATGATAAACTTGGTTTAACTTTGTATTTTTCTGAATCTGGGATTTTCGTATATAAAACAACAGAGAACACAAGCTCATTGTTTATAATAAACATGAAAAATAAAGAACTAACAAAGAAACAATTTTATGAAAAACCAATAACAACAAACGGCCTCTATCATGATACATAGTTACATATAATTACAAAGATGCAAGCTATAATGTGTTTTTTTTTCAGGAGCCAATATCGAAATAAATAGGTTAATCTCTTAAAGTTAAGATTTTTCACTGCTTGCCTTTCAAAAAAAAGATTTACCATCACTCAATTCCTATATTGCTCAAATTTCCACAAAACTAATAACCTCCTGAAAATCCACCAAAAACTACTCTTTTATTCTTCTCAAATCAAACCAAATATAACATATCATCCGATTAGTACCTCTTCTACTTAAAGCCAAAGACCAAATATGGTCCGTCAACACCTCTAGAAGTAGTTAACAACCAAAAACATATATTTACACTTTCCTACATATTATGTGATAAACATAAAAATAGATAATTTACCTACGAAATGAACGATGAAACTCAAAACGTAAGTAAACTAAAACTTATTACGAGCTTATAATTATCAAAGTGTCTACTCTCAATTCTATCGAAATAGAGTGGAGTAACAAATTCGTTCCACTCCTAGTTCTCTAGCATGGAATGTTTTCTAGTCTAATTAATCGGTCTTAAGTCTAATGAGAGATTTACGAGGGAAATACTATACTACGAGGTGAATTCAATGAACAAGTTACGAATAACGAAATGATAGAATGCTAAGGGGGGGGGGGGTTGAATCTAGATAAAGAATTAAAGGGAATTGAATCCACCCTAACTCGACTTAATCCTACTAACAAAGACTCGTCGTGATCCAAATTGAATGCTTAGCATATCAAAATAGTAATTCTAATCCCTAATTATATATGGCATTTCTACCAATTCATAACTAGCATGTGAGCGATTAAACCCATTCTCATGGTGAATTAATCGTTTCTAGAGTGGAATAATTATCACGACGATTTCTAAGTTTAACAAGGATCAAGCGTCATCAAGTCTTCTTCAACCCCTCTAATGGAGGTTTAGCCTTGATTCATACTACTATCATTTCCCATTGATTTAAAACTAGACATCATATAAAAATTCTATCTTTATGCAATTTATCTAAACAATAATTGAAATCTTAGGTAATAACTAGGAAATGAATAACAAGTACTAAAGGAATTTAGATCTAAATAATTGTAAATGACAAAAATCAAAATTGACAAACTAACTATTTTATTTATCAAACTAATGAAGAACAATGATTCTAAAAGTTTAATCTAAAACAAGAATTTAATTTAAACTAAACTTAATTTAATTAATGAAACTAGATCTAGAATTATCTATAATTTTAGGTCTAACTAGCTACCATTAACAAAGAGCTAAGCTTTGGTTTTTATATGTTCAGATCCAAAAATCGTGCATGGGCTTGGATCCATGTTTTGGGCCAGAGAATCAGGCCCAAAACCCAATTCTTTCAGTCCAAAAAGGCCTATTCAGCTGCAGTTGGCTTCAACAGACTTTTCGTCCACTTCTGCTCCTCTGATTGTGTCAAGGCTTAGACCATTAGAAAGCTCTTTCCGAGCCGGTCGTTTTGAAATAAGGTAGGCCCGATTCCGAGGTCTGAGTTTAAAGATACGGCCTTCGGAAGTTATGCTGACTTTGAGTGTTGTTTCTGCCCGCGTCGACTTTTCAGCTTTTGACCGGGCTTTAGAAAGACTTTGTCTTCTTGAACCTTGGCCTTTAATCACAGAACTCCTTAGCAACCGACCTTTGCTCCTTTATCTTGCTAAAGTGGCACATTTCTGCACATAATGGACTTTGAAGCCTGAAATGCATAAAAACACGTGATCAGTATTAACTCTTAATTATTACTCACATAATTGGTCTAAAAGTATGACTGTTACAGGGTTAAAACTACAGTTTTGGGCTCTTATCATTATGTATTATGCAAAACACTAATAGATGTCGGAAACATATCAAACGTTCTAGAAGAAGAGACCGTTTGTATCAGAAGTTAGTTAGTATAACTAACTCACCTAACCTCATGTATAAATACTACACTAGTTCTCTGTGTTTGAATTGTTAATGATTCAAATTAAAAATTTCACTACCAAAGTAGACTAGACGACCTCTGTCATGATAAATAAAAACACAAACTTTATGCAATCACCTTAACTACTGTCACCAAAACAAAGATGACCTTTCTATGCTTGGGCAGATATGAACAAAACCATACCATTGTGCACCATATATCAAACCAAAACACATTCATCCTTATACAAGACACTCCTTAACCCAAACTATACAATTTTCAAGTATATTGAGAGTGAAAAATACAAACTTTAGAAAAGATAGCACCTTTAAAGATATGGTTATGTTTCCCTTTGTAAAATGAGCTGCCAAACTTAAGTATATAAGTTACAAACAACTAAAACTATATGAACAAGAACAAAGTTAATTAAATAACCTACTCATCCTCTTCACCATCTTTGCCAACTTAGTTATTTTCCAAAATGAACTACTGCACCTCACAAAAATGGATTTCTTAAAGTCTACCAGATGTCACTTGGCGCAAATCTCTATATGGTTTGCAGCCCATGCTTGCATTGGTACGAACTCCTATTATACCTGCAGATAGAGTACGCGCGAACAGATATTTGTGGGTTTTTTTATGAGTCGGGATCCCCTAAAACCGGCCACACAATAACTGTTTTAACTCCCGACCTATCCACTTTCACAGCCGTGCCTTTGCATTTGATTTCTACTATCCCCTAATAACCGATTTTCAACGCCCACAGTAGATTTCGATTTTTGGATAATGTAATAGATTTTGGAATGTTTAATTCCTATTTTCCTAAGCGGTTAAAATCGGTGACATGTGATTAATCGATGATTCAATGTTCAAACTAAGTAGAATTGTTAATCCCAGAAAGTAGAATTGTCATTCAATGTTCAAGCTAAGTAAAAACTTAATATGTTCCATCATTCCAGGCCACCTCATATATAAATGGACCGAACATGTAAAGATTATATGAACCTTTATGTCCTTGATTTGGATAACATGCATGTTTCAAGATCCTACTTGAAAGATGCATATTTATTTCTTTTGTGACTACTTACTTTGTAGTGAGATACTCATGACACCATAGTGCTTCTTCTATGCATGTGTTTTCAAAACAATTTTTCTAGTTTCCTTCTTCCATGCATGTGTTTTCAAAACAATTTTTCTAGTTTCCTTCTTAAGCTATGCATGTGTTTTCTAAACAATTCTTTTGGTATCTTTTTGTTTTTTGATTCTCTGCGAGGCATATACTATGGAACTGGAAGTAAAACTTGCAAAACTTAGAGAATGTAAGGAAGAGTTGCAGAAGATCGAAATAGGAGGATTGGAAGATACACATTGTCTAAACCATCGTCCTTTCTCACTCTTAAACATAAGTTAGTATTTGACCCATATAATAATGTCATTGTTAGGACATGGTCCTTATTATAAGTTAGATATTAGAGTTTAGTCTTACTTGTAAGCACGTGTGACGCACGCTCAAAAGAGCAAACGGCATGACCACAGTAGTAGGTGACGGTCAAGTAACAGAAGTAGGACCAAGAACTAATATTTTAGTATTTCTGGACCAAAGTCTAATTAACATAGTAGTATGACCAATGTCTAAAAAACCCTGTTAATTTCAAATAGTACTCTTCAAGAAAAAGATTTTACATAAATACATACCCTATTTAAAAAAATATATTCTTTACTCTAGAAAGTAGATGTGTGCATACACACCGGCACTTTTAAAATTTTGTTCAACAATTATAACTATACATATAGAATTTTTTTAACAAATCGTTATTCTTGTTTGCGTCGCTAACCCATTTTAATTTCCTGGAAGTTTTGATCTGCCAAAGTATGGATGATAAATACTATGTAGCATCCATTATTTGTCATGCTACAGACCATGTACCATCCGGTTAAGCACCATTATCACTTGGTTCTCACCATTCTTACGGGAAGTTTTGGTCTACCAAAGTAAGGATGATACATACTATATACCATCCCTATTTGGAATGCTATATTCCATATACCATCCTTTTGAGCACCATTATCACTTGGTTCTCACCATTCTTACTGGAAGTTTTGGTCTACCAAAGTAAGGATGATACATACTATATACCATCTATTATTTGGGATGTTACATACCATATACCATGTACATATACTATATACCATGTACAGACGAAAGTGGGCGTAACGACCTCCTCAGATCGCCCATCTATAAATCCAAATGATCTGAAGAGATCGTTTAGAACAACTTGAAGCGGTCTGACAAAGTCGTTTAGAGTGAAAACGAGCGGTCTTCTCAAATCGTTTAAAGTGATTCTGAGTCTTTCATCATCGATAGATGTAGATGAGTTTCAAGGTGAGTGGTCATAAATATTTGTTGAATGGCAAATGGCTTGATGTCTTACCTAAGTAGTTATCCATTTCACAAGCCTGCGCACTGTAGATTTTGGCATCTTTTTTTTTGCCGAGTGAGCTCAGAATTGTATTAAGTATGGGAAAAGGGGTAGGAGATTACAAGAGTTTAAGTGTAAAATGCAGAATAGAAATAAAGAAAGGGGAAAAGATGGCAGCATACACTGATGAAGTGAGATCGTAACCCATAGGCCTCCAATATATCACTACATCAGGTACCACTTCCATTCAATCAAATCTAAAATAAGTGCTAGTGTAAGCCTCCCATTTATATAGCTATGGAGGCTTACCATGATACATAAAGGGGGACTCAGAAGACATAGTTGTTGCTCTCTTTGCCACCTAAACATATCCAAAATTAGCAAAGGGGTAGTGCGACAAAGCAATCAACAACCTAGGGAGGTGAGACAACTTTTCCAGCTTTGATTTTAAACCCTCTTTCAAACCAGAATAAGTAACAAATTCAAAACAAGGTGGAGATGCCAAAGCCTTGAGAAACTGGTCTCTGGTAATCAAATACGGCACTCTAGCAAGGAAGGAGGTTCATCAAATTGAATCTCTAATATACCACCACGTACTCCAACAAACATTTGCCAGAGAGTGTCTTCTAGCGAATTGTTCTGTGGGCAGTGGAGATGCTTCAGCAACTATTCCTACTCTTGTTATTACCATCTACTACTGCTGAACTCATTGTTGACATGTATATGAAACATTGACAGGCCACTATGAACATAGCAGGAATAATAACAAATATTGATACCAAAGAGTGAGTCGGCACTCAGTACAATAAGGAGACCATGAGGAGCTTATATCTTGATTAATTAAGTCTTGACTTCAAAGAAAAACGCCAGTCAAAACTTTTTACATCCATCAACAGTACAAATGATCCAAATTCTATAGAAATTATACATTGAGACAAGTAACAATATAATAATTTGTAGACACCAAAGATTTTATTTATAAAGTAAACATTACACACAGACAATAGATCTCCCTTACAAGTCACAAGTACCTAAAACTACATTGATCTCCTATATCCTCAACAATAATGCCACTGGCTACAATTAAGATCTCCTGCAGACAATAGAATTCCTTGTGCTGCAATCTTGACGATAGCTAAGCATTATGTCATATAGTTTGTATTAACACTGAACCCTGCCATATAGGTGGTCTTTCATTCGCAGCCGAGGTGTGCCTAAGGAAGTTACATCAACCCCTCGCAAGTTCAATCACCTCCTGTATGATTTCTAGTATCACCCAAGTTCCATTTACAATAAGATCGATCTGTAACTTTGGCTCGACATCCTTTCAATTCAATATCATAAATGTTTAAGGCTTGCTTAAGAGAAACATTGCTTAACCACCCATCTCGCCAGATATCCAATTATAAAGAGAGCTCTTTATAATTTCAATACTCTGGAAAGTTCTTAAACAAGTAAAAATAATAAAGAGCTCTAATAAATCTTAAATTAAACGTTTTACCCATTGGCCTATCGTGGAACTTCCCATTGTGTAATTAACATCGCGAAGAGCACGCAACAAAGTATGCATAACTTGTATCATCCGTCTGACTTTAAGCTACATAACATACAAAATATTACAAAATAAGTCACACGATAAGTAGTTTGGCATTAGCATTAATCTAACCAGTTTGGTGGTAAACTCAAAACCACCGGAGATATGCTTATACACTAATTGCAGCTTATACGATAATTGTTCGGACAACAAACGGCCTCTATCATGATACATACTAATAAAGATGCAAACTATAGTGTGTTTTTTTTTTTCAAAAGCCAATATCAAAATAAATGGGTTAATCTAAAGAAGTTAATATTCTTCCCTACTTGACAGTCATAAAAAACAAAAAATTAAGTATTGTCATGATTCTGGAATAAATAAAAACACAAAATTTATGCAATAACTTTAATGATTGTCACCAAAACTCCGTCAGCTTATGCAACATACATGGAAAATATAACTATTAGTACCTTAATATACTTGCTCAATGATCTAAACCCTATTTCCCAATATGAAGCACAACATCTATGGGGCAGAAGTCTTGTTGCCAGTGTGTTTTCATTGAAAGAGCATAATGGTACAAGATAATCCTGCTACTGTAATTAACCACTACTGTCATTAACAACAATAAATTATAGGATCTCCCTCCACCGCCAATTCGCAGTATGGTAAGGAAACAACATGCACTTCACTTATTCAACATACAAAAGAAATTTCATGCAGATGTTAAGGCAAATAATATAATTCACACATATTGTGTGAGAAGAGATATAAAATACAATAGCATCCATACCTAAAACCAGTCAGAGCAAGCTTAGTGCGATTGCACTCTTATAAGCTTCTAAAGAACAGCAGACAAGTAAACCTGAGACTATCCAGAAGAAACAATATTTTCTCCTACCACCCATTTCAACTTCTTGTATCCAAATTGCTCAATTACCCGTGTTAGAGTCATCTTCTTCTCCTCATCTACACAATGAAAGTTATCCAACCAAAACAAGCCTCTAGCTCTTAAAACCCGATCAATATCAAACATCAAAAACTCCATTTTTCTCTTGACGCCCCTTCACCTAAACTATCGACAAGATGAACCGGATCAAACACATTGTCGTAAAAGGGGAACCTCCTCGATCTAAACTAAAGAACATAGAAAATAGCCCCTTGCAAAGAATGACCTCATTAAAAGGGGCATCAACATTCAATGTCGATGTTACAACAGTCACATTTTTCTCTGCCATGCATCATCGCCGCAAAGGTCCCAGACCCACCACCAATATCTAGTCCTATTCTAATTCCCCCACTCCCCAAATCCATAACATCATCAACAAGAAAATCATTCTTACTTTTAGCCTGAACAAATCTATACTTTTCAGTTCCATTAACCAAATCAAAACAACCAACACAATCTGTCTTCATACCCAAGAACTTCATTTTCCATCTGGGCTAGTTTCTTTTGAGACAAATCAATTTCTCTAAGGATTAAAGAAACTTGTACAAGACTGATTACTATTGCAACCCAAACTAGTTTCTTAGCGCAAGTATCGAGATGGTTTGCAGCCCATGCTTGCTTTGTACAAACAATTGCGCGAATTGATTTGTACCTGTGATCTTGGATTTTATAAGAGTTGGGATCCCCTAAACCAGGCCACTTGATAACTGTTTTAACTCCCTAACCACTTTCACAGCCGTGCATTTGCATTGAACTCCCTAATTATAGATTTTCAACGCCCACAGTTAGGAGTGTAATAAAAAATCGTTGACCCATCACCCAGTAGGGAACCCGGTCTTCAGCCACAATCCAAACCCACACCAACCCGCCACCGTTTCTACGCGGTCGGGTTATGAGTGTAGGTTATATGCTCAAACCCGACCCGTCAGGCCGCCCAACCCACACCGTATCAAAAGACGTTAACCCAACCCCGTTGGTCAGCATAATTTCAAGACTCTAACTCTAATATTTTTGAATATGAATTATATTTTCTTTTAACTTTTGTACGATTTTGGGAGATAAAAAACTGATGAGTTCAACATCAATTTAAATATTCAATCAAGTTTGAACATTAGGCAAATATCAAGAGTTCAAATTCAACTTTCAAATTTTTGAGAAGATGAATTATTCATCTTTGTATTAATTTCAAATTCTTTTAGTCGATATTTTATTGTTTTGTACCATAGATCCTCGTTCCCATCTTCATTTTATCATGCTGTGGAAAATAATCAATTTACAAATGTTAAATCATGAAAAAGAAAATTCAAATTTTCAGATATGGTTTTGGGTTCAAGTTGCAGTTTTTTATTTTTGTTTATTTTTCATTGATTGATTCCATTTTGTTTCTCTGTGTTGTGAATTGGAAAGATATTACCTCAAGAATTAGAATTAGAACGTTTTTATTTTTGTAGAGGATCTTGGTCAGAGATTATCGAAAAAATAAAAAGGATCTTTGTCAGAGCCCAATATGAGCCCGAGCGCAAGCCCATAAGCTAAAGATGGCCCATTTAAAGATGGACTTATTGGGTGTTGACATTGTTCGCCCATTAGCGTTTCATATTAGTTTTAGGAGAAGTTTTGAGATCCATGTGACAAGGATGGGGTCCGAATAAAGATGAGTCCTCAAGAAACGGATTGATGTTCCTGGAGCATAATTGTTCTTGAGCAAATGTCAGAAAACCCAAGTCATTGTGCTCAAGTTCGTCAAGTAACTACACCATAACAGTCTATTTGTAATGGATATACATCCGTTACAAAAAATACTAGTAACGGTTATCTTGCGTTGACACAAAAACGTGACTAATATTAGTAACAGATATCTGTAACACTTATTATCCGTTACAAAATTTACTAAAGGTTATAAAGTGTCACTGAAATTAATTTCCGTAACGGATACATAACCGTTAGAATTTATTAGTAACGGTTACCAAATTTGTTTATCTTCTGTTAGTAACGGATATAAACGTCACTTTGATTTTTGGTTGCTAACGGTTACGTATCCGTTACTAACGAATTTTCATTGTATAAAAAAAAATGGTTTATCTTGCCCTTTTATATGTGGGCCACCTGTACTGGTGCACGTACCCGTACCTGCACCTTTTTTTACTCCACAATATATCACTAATCACTTGGAACAATTGATAGTCAAACAACACTTCATTAAATAATTACAACTCAAGTCTAGAACTTCAGAGTATCATATAAACAACTTAAGAAAGTAAAACTTAAGTATAAATAAATCCACACCACCTAAGTACAAGCTAAATAATTATTCGAGTAAGCAATCCTTACGCATCAGAATAAAGATCTCATCTTCTCCGACATAACTATTTTAAGTACAATTTTTACAACACCTTGCAAGCTATGATTCGATATCTCCAAAGCATATAGTCTTTCACTCTTCTATATGACATCTTGATTATGCACTTGTGACTCGTCAACATACGGTGAATGTCACTTTTCCTTACAAACAATAATTGAAAACAGTGTAAGTGTAGACCCATGCAACCAAAGATAACACACTAGCACATGATAACACACTAACATATATTAGTCTCTTATACTAGTCTCTTAGTTCCTTATGCACAATATCCTATAAGGGATGAAACAAAACTTGCCCCACTGAAGTAACTTAGAAAGAAACCAACTTGATAAAGATTATATTACTAAAAAGAGGATGAATAAGGCGACAAAAACTAACTTAATAAGGTCGTTAAACCAGAAACTGAGGTAGGTAATGAAAACTAGTCTAGTGAAACTATTTACAGTTAACCTTCTAGCTAAGAGTTCTCCTGCAAATAATACACTTGAGTTAAATCTAGTAAGTAGACAAAAGTTTTAAGCTAAAGTCCTATAGTGCATTGGCAACAGTTTTGGAATTTTCTTGGCCACAAACCTAGATTTAGAGATCCTAGCAAGGCGACAAGGTGAGGAGGCTGCCTGGAGTCCTGGACAGCAGCTAGGCTACCTCAAATCGAGAACTCACTAGCACAATACAAGTCAAGAACAACAATTCAAAGTTAGTAGGTCAGATCTTACATAAGATAAGCCACCATATGTTTTCAACAGCTCAATCATGTTGTATTTTTTAGCCCCTTCTGCATCAGCAAGGGGCTGCGTGCCAAAAGAAAATCAGTTTAGAGTGCGAGGCAAATAAACTACACAAAAAGCTAAACAATATGTCTCGAAGTTTCATATAGTACTCCAAAGCATGTAGTCACTACAATGTCTCGGAGCTAAACAATTATATTCAATACATCATCAAACCTCTTACAAAGTCTCGAAGCTAAACAATTATATTCAAAGTTACACGGACATATGCATATTCTTTTCAAGTTTCAAGACCTAATATTTTCTCAAATCTTGCTTTTTATAAGTTGAAGTGTAAGAACCTACGGAACATACCCTGCTCAAAGTCTTGGCGACAATTGACAGCCAACAACATTTGACCAATAGAATGAAGACGAATAACAGGTCAAGTACAATTGAAGGATATTTAAGTTCTCTCCCTCTAAGAAGACAGTTACCAAATTAAACATAAAAAAGATACCTTATGTTTGTTCAATAGTTATAAAGAAAAAAACATGCTTACCACGAACTCTTCCATTGGACCTAGTATGAACATCATCAGGGAGGAACTTCACAAGAAGTTCTCTTAGAACAGCCTGCAAATGGACATTAAATATAAGAACCCCTCTTTTGAAACAAGCAAAATTAGATTCCATAATTCACAAAGTAAATGGTCATATGCAAGAATTAAAAAGAAGAATGGGTATATTATAGATTCCGTAATTAGAAACCCCATATATCTTTTTGAATAAATTTTCCTTTTCCAAAGGAATTAATATGTACAACTGAAAAGTTGTAACTTTCAAGTAATTAGTGTTGAATTAGACTGATCGAATGTCTTTTAATGAAACACAACACAATCTGTTCAAACATTCAGGTTTTACTAGCCTCACAAAACGAAACATTAAAAGGAACTATTTTAGCAATTATAAGCAAACAGCAACAGATCAGTTATGACTGGTCAAAGAAATGGTACTGCGTGGACAAATATTAGTTTATATGGTAATTTCAAAGTAATATTCATCGAACATCTCAGTATAAGAAAAATTAGGCAAATATGCATCAAATGCACTGTTAGGGTGCTAACACAAATAATGTACCCGAGGGATCTTGGGTACACAATTTCAAGAACAAAAATAAGTCTAGTTTTAGATATGCATTAATACCAGGGGAGATCATATTCGATAGCAAAAATCAAGATTTTAATAAATCAATAATCTAGTATTATATATACCCCGAGGTGAAATGCAGTCCCTCTAAGCTGACAGTCTTCAGCGAGAACTTTGGTAGCTTCAAGGGCCTCTTTCATGCTGCTTCCAGAGGCAATAACAACACAGACAATGGCACCGGCTGAAGATCCAGCTAATGGTGTAGTGTCCTACATAGTGGAGAAGAAAATAATTAAACTTGCAGTGGTAGAACACTTGCGACTTTTTGGTAATCAGCATCTCATTTGCCAATGAAAAACAATAATAAACACAAAATAAAAAGAATTGTTGACAGCAACAAAAAGGCCCAAAACTTCCTTTGTAAGACAATAAATCACAAAAGCCACCCTTGGAAGTTTGGATAGTTAGTGGAGGAACAAAAGGTTTGAAAATTTAAATAATGTCAGAATGAAAGAAATAAGATCTAAAAAAATCTTATTCCTTCAGTCCAGTTTTCTATCAAGCCACTAAGAAAAACCATAAAACAAATACCTTGCTCGATACAAGCGAATGGGTTTCTGCGTGTCTCGCTTGCTACAGCCATACCAGCAGCAGCGACACCAGCACCAGCAGGTCCATGGCACCAGCAGCGACACCAGCAGCAGCAACACCCAGCAGCAGCAAGCACCAGCAGGTCCATGGCAGCAGCAGGCAGCAGCAGCAACACCCAGCTAATAAGGAGTTATAGAAAACAGCTAATCTATCAAAACTAGAATCTTAGTAAGGTACATCTAGATAACACTGTGCTTGTTATAAGGAGTTATAGCGACACCAGAAGAAAGAAGTTAATACTATCTTAATAGATTTGAATGTTTTTAACTTGCATACCCCTTGGTTTTCTGGAACAACAAAAAGGAAAACCACAAGATGAGAAGCTTTCCCTTACAACAGAGGCCAAGGAAATTTTTCCTAGAAACAACATCTATAACAATCATGTATTTCTAACACATGAACTCAATAGTCAGCCAAAATGGCAGCTAGATTAGTTGGTGAAGTCAGCAGGCCTAACTGTCACAGACCACGTAAAGACCTAGAGATACTCACCAACAAAATTACACGGTTAAATATCAAATCGAAAGAAACAAAGAATTAAGAATCCTGAATGCTATATAACAGAGCCTCAAAATAGCAGCACCAGCATTTTAAGTTAACTATAAATATTCTGGTAGTGGTAGTCCATCAATCCGAATCCAAAAAATATAATGATGAAGTTTTATTTTTTTGACTGGTGAAGGTTAAATTAAAAAATTGTAATAGATCAAACGGAATGATGTAGAACAATGTTTGTACAAGTAAACCTGCATAGACACACTGATTGAGAAAAAAGTATTAGCTAACCTCAGGTTTCAGAAACTCTTCTCTTCAAGCTGGATGCAAGAAACATTGTACATGCCAGCCCCAAGTAATAAGAAAAACCTAGAGTTCTCTTCTTGTGTTATTAATTCTTGAGACTTGCAAAAATCAATACCCGTCTATAGTGTGCAAAAGAAATATACCTTCTCCAAATAGTTTTGAAACAATTCCTTATAACTTCCACTGTATTTCTTAAGAGTCTATCGCTTAAGAGTCTGAAAAATAAATTCCCATTAGGAAAGAGTCAAATTTGTTTCAGACCAACAAAATAGAGTAGATGACTTAACAAAAGTATATAACGAAAAGGTACACGAGAGAACATCAATACTCACATTCTCTAACTCAGTCCGGTATTTCAAAGGGTCAACATACAGGCTAAAAGACAACAAGAGTTATTACAAGCAATGGAAACACAAAAGCCAATTGAAAACTGTAAAACACCGCATAGACTACTCACTATCTATAGCTCTGGTAGACTCAAACAAGAATTTCTTTTGCTGATTTTTTCTTGGGTTTACTGTCCTTACTCACACATTTCTCATCCACCACCTACATAATGAAAATATCAAATATGGAAGATAAAATAAAAAGTTATTTCCTATAGTAATGATGCACATCATCATCCAAGATATCCCGAAAAATAGTACACAGACCTGAGCAGGATGCCATGAGCGATTGTGTATCCGTAACCATGTTAAATCTCCTCATACAAAGTCTCAAGCCTAGGCTTGAGTTTGTTATACTCAAAAGAAAGGCTTCCCTGCGGCGTAAAAGAGTTGTTTATAGCCTGATATACATCACTCAACAACGACAAACTTTTGTTTATAGCCTGGTTATAGTTGTTTTAATAGAATTTAGATTTTGTATCCACTAAAAAACAAAACAACAAACTAAACCTAAAAGTCAAGGCAAAATTGAGAATCCATACCTGAGTTTCTTTTAGGCAGTCTCCAGTGGACCCACTCTTTGATAGACGCTCACTACCCAGCAAGGTCAATAAGATTTAAGATGCCATGTACTTGCTATTTGGTGCTCTATCAGACAAGAGTACGTTTTGTTACTACATAAACTATTTGGAATTTAAAAATGCCCAATAAAAAAAACCTATACCTCATTAACACAATAAATGAGTTTTGCAAAAGCTTATCCAGATAGCTATTAAGAATGAGCCCAATTCTGCAGAGGGCTGAGACAGGTTTTATTTTACATCCGTGGGATTTAATCAAATTTGAAGGAAAAACAAAAACGAAGAGTCAAAGAGTTAACTGGCATATATTCTGTGAAGTAGATAAACAGGTGGCATGTACATCAACACAATTACTGTGATATTGTAAACCCAGTAACCAGTTACTACAGAACCGGACTGATCACAAATTATGTTAAAGAAGCATCTTCTAACAGTTTCATCCAAAAAGTCAATTTTTATGAAAGAGAGAAAAATATAATAATTAAAATATCAGATCAAGTACTCAAGCACAAATCAAAATAGGCGACATAGGTAATATCTGGAAAAAAAATAGACAAATGTTAATCACCTCAAAATGAACATTTATATAAGCTCAGAACACTCTTTGACAGCAAAGAATGAATCCAAACAAGGTGTAAAGAGTACGTAAAGTAATCATTGTTAACATAGATAAGACCAAGTAACAAAGCATGTACTCGCCTTATAACCATCCAGGCCACTCTGAACAAGTTGTGAGATTTCTGCAAAAACATCTTGCTGTGAAGACTCGTGTGTAAAGACTTTATCAAAAGTAAACTGGTGTTTTTGCCCAATATTGCAATAAAATATGACATGTTCATACAAAGTTTCAATCACGATAAGACCCCATTCAACAAACATACAGTGTAGTTGAACTGCAATAAGACCAGATTTGTCTATACCTAAATTACCATTTTGTAACAAGTCTATGCCCTGACCCAGAGACTCCATTGATGTAGGATAACAAATAACTGAGGCTTCTGCACTAGCACCATCATCAGGTAACATGGGTCGCACTCTGCAGAAGAAGTGAATGTTACCTTTAAGCTCCTGCAGTTTGAAGCAAGGTTATCACTATATGAAACAAATAAAATTAAAGAAGTGTTGAGGGGAAAAACTACCAATATAGTGTTGTGTAGTTTCTTGCGCAGCTTTTCGGCCTCAACAATTTGAAACTCTGCGTCTGCAAGCCAATTTTGTAAATCCTCCACAAGCCTATTTTGGCTTTCGTACTCTGTCCTTCTCTCCAGAGTACATTAAACATCGACTTCCCTCAATACCTTTGCCACATCCCCTGGGAAGACAGGATTTATGTAACAGCCACTTCCAATTTCAAAACCCCCTACTCCGCTAAGCTGTGGTACAATCTGAAGAAACCAATGGGCGTAAGGCAACTGTGAGGCATCAACCTTAAAGGGAGAACTGTGGATCATGAAATTATATGGAGGATCATTCAGTTGCCGAGACAGCTTCAGCAGCATAAGCTTCAGTATTCCCCCAAGATCAACTGCCTGCTAATATTTATATCAGATGGTAGACATGAATCGCTAATACAAATGGTTTTCAGACAATTATACAAAGAACCTATCTGACTATAACACCACGTTCATTAAATATACTGTCAGGCCTCTAAACCAGTTCTTCGATAGATAACTTCCGTGTTCATTAATTGAGGACTTGCCTCAAATGTTTTAGATTTTTGTCAACTGTAAGCAGTTCTATATGTTTACTAAAAGCCATGAATTCTATCACCTATTCACCGCGAATGCCTCCAAGTATTTTTGAACAAAGTTGGTACACATATTTTTTTATCAAAAACCCCTTCAATATCTTTTTCAATCCTATTAGCAACCGGGGCCACACACAAGATGCTCAGGAAGGTGTTCATTTCTATTTTTCAGTATCTCCATATACACCCTCACCTCTGCTATACTTGTACTAACTTAACCTAGCAGATTTATGCACTGTGACAGTGATATACATTGGATCATATAGGTTCGCTGAAAGATGAAGTTGGCACCTAGTATCTATGAATTAGAGAAACAAATGACCCACAAAAATTATGCATCACAACAAATATTTACCTCATCATTGTTTAGTTCATGGAAGTGAGAAGAATGAGCCTTTGGAACAAATGAACAATCCATAACTCGAAAGGAAACGGAGCAATCGACAAAAAATGCCTAGATTCATTGTTCAAATATACAAAACTCGTAGTCCAAGTTTGTGATATAGAACACAAAATGAAATAAAAATTCCTAACAAGTGGCATCATCATTGAAAACAACTAAATGTAGATCTATATGATTTTTATGACTCTCTTTGTGACAGTATATGAGTATCCATGTCGTGAAATATGGACTCATATCATTATTCTCTTGAGCAAAGTAAACAAGCAATTGACAAAAACTGCTACCAAAAACATCGAGTTATAGGCAAACATACTTATGAACAAAGCTTGAGCCCCCTTTCCAGGCATTGCCATGCTCCTGATGCAATGTTTTCCACAGAAGTATCAAGAACCTTTAAACCCTACACATGACAAAAGAAAATGACATACATGAGAAACAATGAAAATTTGTATAGAAAAATAACAGGGAGAGGCTCTTTGAAAATGTAATGCTTGCCTGTCCCAGAAGAGAATCCTCACTAGCTTTTACAAGGAAATCATTGACTTGGCTAAATCACCTTCAAGTGCAGGATTTTCAAGAGACAGGAAGCATATAAATATTCCTCTCAAGAATGATGGGATTTTAAGCGAAAATCTCCAAAGGAAATGATCGAGCGAGTGCAAAGGTAAACAGAAACTTCCCATCTAACAAAAAATGAGTGTAATTTTGAATTCCCTAACTCGTCGATGAGGTCTATGAACACAAAGTGTAACATACAGAGTCCATTTTTATTCACCCAAGTTTTTCATTTCAGTCATATTTAACTTGACAATATCCATTAGTAATATACGTGTCACTTGCTATTAATAACGATTTTTGTAACAAAAATATCCGTTACTAAACTTTTGTCAGTCAAAAAAAAATTATTTTTTCCCAGGTCAAAATCTTTCCACCCTGCACATCTAGCTCTAGCACGCACATCTAGCTTTAGCACATATGAGGACTCCATCTTATAGAGATATTACATTCTACAAACTTAATCAACATATAATAACAAAAAACAAAAACACTAATTAATTAAATATTATTATAAAAACATAGGCTCCAATCCAAATCCCAATTTACAAATCAAACTTATATAGAAATTATTTCACCTAACTTGAATTTGGGATGTCTAATATGTTGTCATAGAAGATCTCATTGTATTGGTCGTCACCACTCATCTGTTATTGCTCTCTCGAGTGTTTTTCAATCAGTTTCAGGGTCACTACAACATAAAAGAGTTGTTCTGACACTTTAGAATTGTTACAAAAGACTTTTGTAACACTTCAGTAAATGTTGTAAAAGCCCCTCGTACAAAGTTTGTAACATTTATAAAATGTTACGAATGTACCCTATGTAACATGTAGAAAATGTCACAAAATCCGTGATATTTTAAAAATGTTATGAATTGAGCTATCGCAACACTTTAGAAATGCTACAAAGCTGCTTTTGTGGATTACCAAATAGACGTGATCACATGACTACATCAATCCACATATTTGGGAACTCACATGTGTAAAGAAAGACCTAAAATTAACCATCTTGGAGAATGAACTGTAGAAACATGAAAAAAAAAAACAAATTCAGAAACTAAGGATGTCATTAACCATCTTGGAGTTTTACCAAAGTATCATTTTAGTCATTACACATACAGAGTCAATTACAAAATCCCCAAACATAATGTAAAGCAACAAGCAAAGTAGCGACATTGCAATGTTGATTAATCCAGCAGGATCAACACTATTCTCTATAAGATGAGCCACAATGCTCAAGTGTCCTCCAACACATAGAAACGAATATACACAGTATAGTGAATTAAACAAATTAGGACATTCAACTATCTGCCAAAGCCTCTTCTTCCGCGTACCACCCAATGCTGAAGTCAAAGTTAATGCACGTCAGCTCACCACCTATATTTCTGCGTAAAAGATTAGATGTTTAAGAAAACATATAGCCGAGTAGCAGTCAAATATTTGCAGAATACGGTATATGTATATAATATGGCTATTAGTCTCAATATTTCCGCAAATGAATGGCACATCTGGACCTCGACTGCCGTCTTTATAAAAGAAAGTATTGGGTAAGGCGTAAGAGATCCATGACTGACTTATTATATTGAATTCGTTAGAGAAACCATAACAGTAAAACCATTTGACCTTGATTTACTTGAAGATGATTCAGTTGTAAATACTGGTCTACCACCCATTTAGTTAAGTTTGATTCTCCCCTACTTGTTTCCTAAGACAACCGCAGATAAACCAAGTAGTGTTTCATCTGCCTGAGCTTACTAATGTCATTTGGCTCTGAAATTCAGGCCCACAAGAGATGGACCAAATAAGCATTGAATCAATCAGATATTGCCCACAGAGCAAGCTACAACGGAGCTCAAACTGGACCAAGCCATCCTACCATGCCTTGCGAGATTAAGCATAACACTACACAATTTACAATTGGACAACATGAAAATCAAGTCGACGCTAGGCAAAAAAAAACAACTGACGAGATGTCACAAAATCCTACTTGGTACAATTTAAAGACACAGACAAAGGTGCACAACTGTACTATGTGGCCTGAGCATTACAAGATTCACTATTTCAATACCCTGCCTTGTGTGCTGACAGTTCAATGATACTCCAAAATGCATCCCATGAGAACTCCAGTCAAGTTCCAATAGTAAAACAAACCACACCAGCAGGTTCCTATACTAGGGACTTGAAGAGAAAGATAGTGACATTGAATTTTTACTAATGCAACTAAGCAAAGTTGCATTATTAACTAAATAACCATAATTAGTCAAATGCGGAGTACAAATTCTTAACTCAAACATCAGCACAGGCATTATTAAAGGAGCCCAATTCAACAGCAGTTAAATATCAATGACCAGATCAGGCAGGCGATCAAGAGGCATTTTAAAACTTTATATAACCTCCAATATGAACTACTACAATAAACCAGAATGTACTCAGGACTTGCCGCCACAAGGCATGCACAGTTACTACAGAAGCACACCAAGAATGTGATTATTGATCATAGAAGCACCATAGCTACTGAAAGCCCTTCTGTAGGCTTAAAGTTTTTACAGGCTGTTAAGTCCCTTCTGTGATCAAAGCACCCTTCAAAGAAATGCTATGAACATCACATCAAACCATGGAAAATAACAATCCATCAAAATAATCAGAAATGCCCACCCCTTCTTTTGTTTCCCCTTTTTCTATTCAGCTGGTTTATGATCCATAGAATACCCAACAGATCCGAATACAAAATAGAATTATATCCAGGTTCCTACCAGCTCCAAATAGGAGAGCAGAATATGCCCAAGTTCATTTCGAAGGATCCTAATCTGCTGTCTTTAATTGTAAGCTATTAGATTATTTACTTGTAGTCGACATTTACATTCTGATGAGACTTAAGGTAGACCTCGGTAGAAATATACAATTTAAGACAGACTTCTTTTGTGCTAAATACTGGCTCTTGCCCCCTAAGATCAAGGAATGGAGGTGGGTATTACCTCGCTATCCACACCTCAAACATCAGCACATGCATTTTAAGGGAGATTGTCTCATAGATCATCCCATGTAAAGATTTTACAAATTCTTTAGGAAACTTTTGACCAATCAAAGCCGGCCTATACATCTGTTGGACTATAAGTAACTCAGTCAAGCAACCCTCATACGCAAAAAATGCACAGAGGTTATAACCTCTTTGTTAGTAGAAGAGGCTTAAGTCTAACACTACACTCACTCAAGAAGAACTAAAAAAACAAGAAATGGACAACTTATTAATAAAAAAAAAATCACATGTCAAAAACGGATATAAAACTAGACCAAGTCAATTACCTTGGTGACTAAAATGAGCCCAAATCTTCAAATTCTCAAAAATTTGGAATTTTTAAGGTTTAAGCAGTTTGAGAAGAAAAAAGTGATTAAATACCAACCTGAAATTAAAATAACTTGCGCAGCAGGATGTGAATCCTAGATTCCTAGACAAAGATGATTACAAAGGAATGCTTAGTATGAAAAATTAGCTCTAAATTATTGACTAAATTTTGATATCATTAGTAGCTAAATTACATTCTTTTATTACATGGTCAGTAGGCCATGCAATAGAATAGCCTAGAGCATCTTCAAATGTCTTCATACCATTGCTTGGTCTCCATAACTTCGCCTTAGGATCGTTGACAAATTTTACCTCAATCTTAGAAGCACCAGACCCCCAAGTTTTTTTCCCTGCACTACGATGTCGGGATTATCTGATAACCAAACCCCTTCAGCCACAACGTCTCCTCTATCCATTCGGAACAACTTGCACTTGACACCCATATGTGGGTTGTTTGGCTTTAAAAACATAATCATACTACTTAGTCATTAAAAACCGATAAAAACAAATTCAAAAGTAATAAAAATGGCGTTACCATTCGTGCATTTGTAGTTGTACTGAACATTGGATCGTAGCCTTGTTTAAGACAATGCAAGAAAATATAAGGAAATGCTCAAACAGATGCACATATGTAATGCTTTGCAAGCCCTTAACCACTAACCTGAGTTATCATCAACTGATTCACTAAATTCTACATAAGGATAATTTGCTCTTGCATCTCTTCCTTTTCAAGGATATGTTGTTGCATTTGTTCTCTTATTGCTCCATGCATCTCTTCCCTTATCGCTTCTTGCATTTCTTGCCTAATATCGTCTTGCATCTCTTCCCTTATAGACTTAATGCTTGAAACCTTTCTTGATAGTTCTTCTACTTGTCGCTCTAGCTGCACAACTTTCTCCTTGCTTTCTGATAGGATACCCATTTGTGATGGAGTAACACCAAATCCAACTCCTCTAACATGACCCAGACGCTCAAGTCCAAAGCCTTGTGAAATTGCATCATCTTGGAGGGAGGAGGAAGAAGATTCTGCTACCGTGTCCTTGATTTCTTGTATTGTTTTCTAAAAATTTGGATAAGACCAATCAACAGTAAAAGAGCAAAAACAGGGAGTCACCCCTCTTAAGGAATGTATTCAGAAAATCTTTATCTTACCATTTTCTCAACTACTTCTGCATTCATAGGTTCTCCATTCTTTTTCGTATGTCCCTTTACCCAGACATCTGATCTCGTTATGGAGGAGGCCAGGAGGGATCCGAACTCTCCTTTTTCTAACATAAGAGAAACTTAAACAATTTAAACATTTGGTTTTATGTACTGTATAAGCATGGAATTCAAGTATTCAACATCGACATGAATTACCATTTTAGCCTCTAGACGTGCATATCCTAGTCGACTGCTTGTAAGGGGAAGTGTGTGTTTCAACCGGATTTGTCTGAATATCTTCCTCTTTTCCTGCAACATACATCAATAATATTAGTCGATATTTCATCTTCCACGTATAATCTACCAAAAATAGTGAACGTGACACACTTGGTATTCATGTGATGAATGTTTCCTAACAAATATCTTCCACATTCGACTGTTCATATCTTTAGGGCATGCAGCAATCCTATCACGCTTATTATCATGAGCATCAATTAGGGCATTTAGTCTTGACTTTGATGTTCGCCATAAGCATCCAAACTTCTTTAAAATGTAATTCCTTGCTTCTTCTTTAAGAACAAACTTTTGCTACAATTTCAAATAAAAAGCACCATTTAGTATTAGTACTAAAATAATAAACATTTTGAATATGAGAATTTTCTCGCAATAGAGTACCTTGGTCATTGTCCACAAATTGTTTTTTAGTTATTTAGAAACCTTCCTCCAATCATCAATATTTATGTCAACTATCTCTCTTACAGTCACTCCCAAGAAAGAGACTAGTTTATTGGACTCATTTTCAATTGGTTGACCTCTCTCGTTGAAAGGAACCTTCTTCCTTTTGGATTTTTCTGTAGCAACAATATCACATGTAACACGACCTCTTTTTTTAGATGGTTCAGCAGAGGTACTTGTGTTTGCTAGTTCAACAATTGTAGGAGTGTTAGATCCTCTATCCATTGAGTCAATGCTTCGCTCTGTAACACGAAACATCATGTATTCAAACATTAAACAATGATGACATTAATACGTATATATATTTGTAGTAAGAAACACAGTTGTACCTGAAAGAAGTTGATTAGCATGTGAATCTAAAATACGTACCACAGTTGGCATTTCTGTGTAGAGCAGCATGTATAGCCGCATTCTCCTGCTTACGTCTCTTTTTCCCCTTTCTTTCACCTTGTTTCGAACTCTGTATGATTTCTGGTATCACCCAAGTTCCATTTACAATAAGATCAATCTGTAACTTTGGCTCGACATCCTTTCAATTCCATATCATAAATGTTTAAGGCTTGCTTAAGAGAAACATTGCTTAACCACCCATCTCACCAGATATCCAATTATAAAGAGAGCTCTTTATAAATTCCATTTGTTTAAGAACTTTCCTGAGTATTGAGATCATATAAGGTTAAAGTGAATGAAATTGGTCCACCCCTCGAAATTGCCCAAAGGATCACATTTGAAGAGAAAGTAACTGAACGAAATAAGGTTCACCTACAAGAGTTGGTGGACAAGAATTAAGAACGTCCGAGACCTGAAAGCACCATGGCATGACTTGTGATATTATAGTCAGTGGACATGCCACACTGGCTATAATTTCACTAGTCATGCCACGGTGCTTTCAGGTCTGGGTGGTTCTTACTTTTTGTCCACCAACTCTTGTAGGTGAAACTTATTTCGTTCAGTTACTTTTCTCTTCAAATGTAATCCTTTGGGCAATTTCGAGTGGCGGACCAATTTCATTCACTTTAACCTTATATGATCTCAATACTTGGGAAAGTTCAAAAACAAATCGAATTTATAAAGAGCTCTAATAAATCTTAAATTAAATGTTTCACCCATGGGGCTATCGTGGAACTTCCCATTGTGTAATTAACATCGCCAAGAGCACGCAACAAAGTATGCATAAATTGTATCATCCGTCTGACATTAAGCTGCAAAACATACAATATATTACAAAATGAGCCACACAATAATTAGTTTGGCATTAGCATTAATCTAACCAGTTTGGTGGTAAACTCAATACCACCGGAATCATGCTTATACACTTTTTTATTTTTTTTTGGAAACAGCTAGGGATTAGGCATACCCCAACCTGTATTAGCTTAAACTCTTTGATACATCATACCTCTTGCATCCTCCTCCACTATTACAAAAAGCTCATAAACAAGTGGTGGAGTGCTAAAAACAGTACCTAGCCTCTCACAAGTGGTGGAATCATGCTTATACACTAATTGCAGCTTATACGCTAATTGTTATGACAACTAACGACCTCTATCATGATACATACTAATAAAGATGCAAGCTATAGTGTGTTTTTTTACGTGAGCCAATATCAAAATAAACGGGTTAATCTCAAAAAGTTGAGATTTTTCCCTGCTTGCCTTTCATAAAAAAACAAAGAATTAAGTATTGTCATGATTTTGGAATAAATAAAAACACAAACTTTATGCAATAACCTTAACTGTTGTCACCAAAACAAAGCCATACGCCACGATATATTAATCTGCCAAATACCAAAACACTCCTAAACTCAAACTATACAATATTCAAGTATATTGAGAGTGACCAAATACAAACTTTAGAAAAAGTAGCACCTTTGAAGATATGGTTATGTTTTGTAAAATGAGCTACCATCAAACTTAAGTATATGAGTTATCAAAAAATAAAAAGTATATGAACAAAAACAATTAGTACCTCAATATACTTGCCAACTCATCCTCTTCACCATCTTTGCCAACTTATTTAGCAGTAAGAAATCCAAAACCTCACAAAATTTGCTGGATCAATGGATTTTTTAGAGACCTGCGGTCACTAAGCGCAAATCTCGAGATGGTTTGCAGCCCATGCTTGCTTTGTACGAACGATTGCGCGAACTGAGAAGTACCCGTGATTGTGGATTTTATAAGGCTTATTTTATAAGAGTCGGAATCCCCTAAACCAGACCACTTGATAACTGTTTTAACTCCCTATCCACTTTCACAGCCGTGTGTTTGCATTGAACTCCCTAATTATAGATTTCCAACACCCACAGTTAGGAGTGTAATAAAAAACCATTGACCCATCACCCGGTAGGGGACCCATTCTTTTGTCGCCACCCAAACCAGCACCAACCCGACACCGTTTCTACGCGGTCGGGCTATGGGTGTAGGTTATATGATCAAACCCAACTTGTCAACCCGCCGGACCGACACCGTATCAAAAGCTGTTGACCCAACCCCATTGATAAGTACAATTTCAAGACTCTAACTCTAATATTTTTGAATTTTGTTTATATTTTGTATAGGCAAAATCTAGAGTACGCTGGATTTTGGGTACGCATGTAATCTGGGCCATCCAACAACAAAAGGTGAGAGTGTATTGCATGGCAAGGTACTGGATCTAGGTTGTCTTAGCCCTGTGTACCGGTACAGCCACCGCATGCTAGAATCCCTCTTTTATAATTAACTTTTGTAGGAATTTGGGAGATAAAAAACTTATGAGTTCAACATCAATTTAAATATTCAAGTTTGAACATTGGACAAATATCAAGAGTTCAAATTCAACTTTCAAATCTTGGAGAAGATGAATCATTCATCATTGTATTAATTTCGAATTCTTTTAGTTTATATTTTATCAATATATTTTATTGTTTTGTACCATAGATCCTTGCTCCCATCTTCATTTTATCATGCTGTGGATAATAATCAATTTACAAATGTTAAATCATGAAAAAAAAACTTCAAATCCTCAAATATGGTTTTGGGTTCAAGTTCAAGTTTTTTTTTTTTTTTTTTTTTTTTTTTCATTGATTGGTTATATTGTTTTTTTCTATGTTGTGAATTGGATAGATATTACCTACAGAATTAGTATTAGAAAGTTTTTATTTTTGTAGGAAATAAGGATATGATCTTGGTCAGAGCCCAATCAAAGCCTGAGCCCATGAGCTGAAAATGGCCATTTAAAGATGGACATATTGGGTGTTGACATTGTTCGCCCATGAGTGTACATCACATTTGTCTGCATTGTCTACACAAAAATATATGAATGATATTCTAAACATATCAAGCTCAATGATCTTTTTCAGCCAAATATAACTATATTATGTAATTTAGAAGTTCTCATCTTCAATAGAAGTAAAACTGGTTTATGCTTTCATATATCTAGCAAACTCTACAATGATGAAAGGAATTATCTCCGCTTGAACTTTTTTGTCTACACAAAAGTTTATATCTGATTGTTTTGTAACAGAACTCTACATAGTGGTATCATGTGATAATTCTCATTTCTTCCAGTTTTGCAAGCATACACAGAAGCCTATTCAGATGATCTTGTTTTGGACATCCTCGAGTTTCTTCAATATCTCCTGCAGTGTTCTTCTATCCAGCTGATCAACAATCTTCTTCTGCTCAATAGGAGATAGTGTTGAAAACTGCTCGCACAAATCACCATCAATCACATTCTGCAAAATTGTTTCACAAACCTGATGGTTTATAACACCCTCATAGAAGAAAATAATCATGCTTGATGGAGTGTATAACTAATCAGGGAGAGAAGACACTCAGCAGGCTCCATAAGAAATGACAGAACAAGTTGTTATATCACTAGTATACTGCTAAGCAGTGGGGGCGTGAGCGGAGAGGGAGGAGTGGAGATTGAGAGTGCGTGGAGAGGGAGAGAGACGAAAGGAAGAGAAGAGAAGAGAAGAGAAGAGATGAGGACAGAAAGACGGAAACCACCTCCTTCATCTTGACACCATGTCATGGAATCTAACTCGGATTGCATAATTGTATTCAACCTATATATTAAAAACATCGTAAATGTTATCCACACAACGCCCAATTTCTCCACATATAACCTCGTTTGGTAAAAGTCAGAGGAAGGGTTCCTACGCATTCAAATCTGTCTATCATCTTATCATTAAAGAGAGGAATCTCATGCTCAATGCTCATCTTTTAACATTTAAGGCAGTTAAGCATATATTTAGTCTTACTATTGAGGCCAAACGAATAAATGGTATTACTCATTTACTCATGTCATACAAATCGTATTGTAAGCATGCAAATGACGCAGTGACGCTGACATTGGAAGTTTCCCGGGGGTTTAAAGTTTCAGCCTTCTTTGTCAAATATCACTACTAATGTAAATGCAGTTTCTGTTATAAGCAACCTCTGGAGGCTTTTGCTGGGAACCGTATTTCACTTGCAGAGGAAATTATACGAAAGATAAAAAGGGATCCCCTTGTTCTGTAAAAAAAAAATACACTTTCAAAAGAGATAATACAAGCATTCATTTCACAACCTTCCGACACAAGCCCTGCTAGAGCAAGCAATTATATTCATTATGGCATGGCTAAGTTAATAGGAACAAGGGTGTCTAGCCATTCCATGTGTATAGTACAATAAAAAATCTGAAATAGCAAATTTGATGATTCCTGGTAAGATTTTCCTTTAAATACTTGAAAACAAGAGGAGTCCTGGTATAATTCATCTCCGTATAGCACAATAATTTCGTGTTACCTGCAAAAAGTGTATCAACAGCTCAGCTTCCATCTTCTATTGTAACTGCAAGTACAAATGGACTGCTTAAGCTTTTAGTTCTATGGGAATTGTCAAATCTTGACTATGTTACTACATTCTACTTACAAAAGAGCTACTCACCGAAAACAAAGGATCTCAAAGATTTTAATATTTACACAGACCACTTATGAGAACCTTGCTTTAACCACTGACGAGTGGAAAGGATAAAATTTATTCTACTAATACCTTAGAGCACACCTAACTCAGATTATCAGGTACACCACGGAGTATTTAGGTGAAAGGTTTTGGCATGCGGCACATTCTAGTTGAACAAACTTTTGGAGTAACTTCTTTTGGAACAAAGCTTAGAAAACAGTGGTCTGATCATAATAGTCTTACGTCTTAACATGTCAGAATAGATCCCTACAACTTTGTTTGGGTTATATTTTCAATGAAATCAAGTGGCAAGTATGTAAGCATGGAGGCCTGACTAGGCGTCTTCACCCAAGTCAAGCATATACCATAATACAACTAGCATAAATTGCAGATTGCAGACGGTAGGATATGATTTTTCATGAGCTAAATTAATTTAAGCATTAATCACTAGCCCTTCAACCTTAACAATAACAGTATATATATGAGATACTCCTATCCAAATACGGGATTGCCTTGGAGTTATGAGATCCAACAGTCGTGCTATTTACTAAGCAAATAATTGAATGAACTGAGCTTGTTTTTTTTTCTTCTTTAAAAAGGTAAAAGTATCGATCAAGATCCAAGAAACACTGACAATGGCCAAATGAAAAGAAAAAATGGTTGCAGGAAATGGCACGAGAAATAACACATTTTTTTCATACATTCATGATGATAAGAATAACTTATAAAAAAGAAAATACTAATGTACTTACACGAGGCTGGACCTTCTTTAATCTACTTCCCATGTCATCCTCATCAATATTTACAAGCTTTCTATGAAATGAAGAGGTATCTAATTTCCTTCCCCTCTTAGAAGATGAGGTTGTAGAGCCGTTTGGAGCTACTCTTTTTGGACCCTAGCTGGGAGACTTGCCTCATTCTCCTAACACAAAAAAAGATGTAGGAAATAAGATAAACACTAAAACTTATAATATCATATGAGTTTAGCTATGTTTGCAGCAAAAACAAAACTCCGTTAAGATCAATATCAAGGATTGGCAATGGCTTATTGCAACCTAACAATAAAAACTAGTTCCACACCAGGGAAAATTCAAAGAGAGATAACAGAATCCATACTGAAATGTCATTGGCTTCATTTTCGTCGAATTCCTCTACTTCATCGCCTGAAGGAGAGACACTGTTTTCTTCTTCCATTGCAAATACTGTGTCTGACGCTGAAGCAGCAACTGAGGCAGACCTAATGTTCAACAAATGAATAATGAGAATAATGACCAGGAAAACAAGTTTTGTGCAGAGATATAAGAAACTTCAAGGCAGAAAGAAAAAAAAAAACTTGTTGCTGTGTGGTGAGCTAAACTTTGCAATCACTTTGCAAAACAGGAAAAATGAACCTCCTTGGACTGCGACCAATATCAGTTTGCTACAACCCTATTTTACGCAGATGAAATATACACCTCAACCAGGATGGCATTTGGTGAGCACTGATGGCTGACTTAGACAATATTCTGCAGGTGAAGGTAAAGTCCTAAGAGTTAGACGCTAGTTGTCATGGCTTTCTAGGCAAGCTCTACCATTAGTTGCAATCAATTCCTAGAAATTCTATCTGTTTAAGAAGGCTTGGAGCTTGCAATATAACTGGACATACGATAATGTAAGTTCAAAGTGACTCTCCTCAAAGTAATCGAAGGTGGTGGAACAAACTCTAAGACTGCTCTGGTAACAGGTCAAGAGATTGATTCGGAGCATTAAATTGAGAAAGTGAAATCAAATTAGTTCCGATCTCCCATATTTATATTAATGACCAGCAGTCCAACAGTAGTGGAACACTAATATAAGTGCGAGGTTTATATACACATAAAGTGCAGATAAACGAAAACTAGTTACAACACTTTAAGCCTCTAACAGATGGCATGAGTCAGCTAACCTAGAGGATATGGAAGCTTTCATATAGGGTGACTTCGGATCAGATCGGATCGGATTAACCTCCTTCGGAATTTTTCCAAATTTTTTTCGGAACCTAATATGCTAGCCAAATCCGATCCAATTTTTTTTCGGATTCAAAATATATTTCCAATTTCGGAACTTTCGGAAATTTCGGAATAACTCGGAAATTTCGGAACACTTGGTAAATTTTCAAAGATCTCTTTACTTTCAATTATTTTTGGAATATCATACGCCAATGTTCATTATAGGGAGAGAAAACTATGTCCACAACACCAATGTACCAACAACAATACGCACTTGTTTACTGAGAAAACTCATTTTCATTCAAACAAGTGATCCAAGAAAAAATGAGAAAAAGAGCCTGCAGCCACCAATAGCAAGCATTGCAGTCTGTTAAGGTCTGGGTATTTGTAATGTTTCAATTTTTTTGTGTGTGTGGAAATTGAAGCGTGAAGTGTCTGCATAAATAATCGATTATGGTCTTGGACTCTAAGTAGCTTTACATAATATTATATCTATTGGAATTTGGCTTTTGGATTGGTCTGGAAGTCATTGTATGACTCAATGATATTTTTTTTCATATCATTGTTGTTATGGCAGACGGTGGAATGACAGTAGAGTGGTCCAATTCAAGTGGGGAAGTAGCGGCTAGGTTATGTTTTTGTTTTGTTTTTGGAAGTAAAAAACTAAAAAATGAATGAACGGTCGAGATCTAATCAAGTGGATAGTGAGAGAAGTATATATTTTCGGAATAAATTGGCAATAATATCGAAATTTCGAAATTTTCGGATCGGATCGGATTTTAGAATTATATCCAAATCCGATCCAATTTTTTTTCGAAATTTTCAGAAATCGGAAAATCGGCCCATGAAAACTACACCCAGAGCCAGACCAATTTCGGGTCGGATTTCGAAAAAATCAGAAATTCGGTAAAAAGAGACACCCCTACTTTCATACAATCGAAGTATGCAAAACAGCATTGAAATGACGTAAACCTATGTTACACTGACACGGCATGCGTGTCGGTATCCGACACAGCACCCAAAAGAGCGCCAACACAGGGACGCGGCTCATGGAGCTACATACGCTATTATTTTAATTATAACCATCTCAGACCAAAATACTTAAATCGGGCAAGGAAATTGCTCCTATAAAAGGAAATTGTTGAGCAAAATATAGGTTTTAGCCTTATAGGCTTTTGTTTTAGTAGTATCTCCTTGGTCAATCTCTGAGTGCACAAGTTGGCCTACTTCAAATGATCCGCTGAAAAGTAATTCCAAGACTATATGAACCCCAAAATCTCCAAACTACACTGGATGTTTTTCTAGAAAGAATACAACTGTAACCAGAGAAGAAAGGGAATGGCACAACCACTAACAGACCTCAATTATGTTCAAGAGATTGACTATATAGGTTAAGGAAGCTGCAATTTCGTTTACCTTTGAGAGAATAAGGATGTCTTGCGGATTTGCAACTTACATAATCCAAGAAAATTCTACCACTTTCTTAGATTTGCTCCAGAATTGTCCAAAGTATAACATTTCTTAGTATGCTGAACAACAAAGGGAGGTACCTTTCCAACATACTTCTGCCCAAATCTTTGCGGGTTTATTGTCATAAATCCATAGTAATCTACCTGTCATGTTAAAACTGAGGTCAATCCCACAAATAGAGCTATGACAAAATGTTTACAATTAAACCTTGTGATTTTTTCTTTGAATGCAAATCATAACTATAAAGATCACTAAGTGTCTTTTCAAAAAGCACACATAGGCTCTAGACTCACCTCTAGTACCTCGAGGCTAACTACCTAAGGCATCCAGCCCTAAACTACCTAGGTACTAATCATCCAAACAAACATTTCCATAACTTCAGTATTCTGTTGGGTCAGCATTTGAGGTCATATAAAATTTTATAATAACCTAATTCTACCCCATTTTCAATAACCCAAAAAATCCAGCACACCCAAATAAACCCTCATTCTAATCTAAATAACAAACAATTGCACACACACAACTACTAAAAAAAAATGCAAACTTTGAATCTGAACAAACATAACCACCAGAAGAATTGAGTTCAGCTTGAACAATCATATTTGGGCACTTATCATCCAAACAAATATTAAATAGATTGCCCAGGACCAAGCCAACTGTTAAATAGATTGCCCCTACTAAATCGTCAACAACTAATTGGCCGAGTTGGCCAATCTGAGTCAAAATTGACTTGTAATTAGATTTAGTAATTGAAACAATGAAACACTTCTTTGAACATTGAGAACACTATAAATTACCCACACGAGTTAGCAGTACAAGTACAAAATAAGATTTAGAATCCACATACCACTTCTACACAAGATACAACAGTACAAACCTGTCGTCTCAAAAAGCAAATTAGACAATCTCACAAAGGAAACGTCCTCCATCACTGAATATAGGGAATCCCGATAGCCCCCGATAGCGACAGTTCGTATAAAGTCTTGCATTGTTGCATTGGGGGCGGGGGCACTCCCCCTACACCGATTGCCGGTAACAAATTAATAAATAAACGGGGACATGTTTGAATGAAAAAATAGGTACTAATATGAGAGTAGATCGAGCCCAAACAAGTTATATAGCTGGTAAGCACCTGTCATACTACTACATATGCCACCTGCAACTAACAATTATATGTCCCTACATTGTTATTTTAGACATCTGATGTGTTGCCTACAAAGACACTTAAGCTTAAGCTTCAGCATACAAGGACAACTAGACTAACAAATCTGTTATGAGACACTTTAAACTTCTAAGGCAGGCTCATTTTGTAGTTTTCCTAGATATACCACGCTCAAGGAAATAAAAAACAGAAAACTTAACATGCTCAAGGGGTCTACTATTTTAATTTTCCTAGTTATTCTTCCATCCAACCATTGATAAATGCATCAATGCATTGGACAATGCTCTACTATGATAGACCGATGTTAGAACACCCCCAAGATCACACTAACCACCCACATACAGATCAAATATCGATCCTTATCTTACCCATATTCCAACTTCTATCAAGTCCGAAGATTTCCACATAAGGCAATTACACTTCCCCATCTTAGTTTCATATGATTAGATATATACTACATTAGTACGGGTTGTGCAACGTACCTTCATTAATTACAGATTTGGATTTCTCCCTTGCCTCTTCTTCTCTATCTATGGTCTCTTTTTCACATTCTTGTATAGAACAAAAAGTATTTATCATTTTTCTTTTTTCTTTCTTGCTTCCTCTCTTCCCCCTTCACTCTTTTCACCATTGTAGACGGGCTAATTGTGACTTTTCGCTTCTGCATTTCCTCCCAAATAAGAGGTTCTTCCGTCGTAATCGGGTGACCTTCTGCTTCTTGAAGATGTTGTCGCCCCTCCTCTTGAAGTTGTGGTTCTTCTATCACCGAGGCACCTCCTTGTCGCAGATAATCTACAATTTCGGTGGGTACTTCCACTGGAATCGAGTTTGTACTGAGACATTTAGCACGATATTCATCTGCGGGAGTATCGAAGTTGGGGCTATCATGATCCATCAAACCTCTATCTCCCACATTCGCACCTGCTTCACCCAAATAATCTTCTTTCCTCTCCTCTTCAATTTCTGGTTCTTCCATCATTGGGTCACTATCATTTTGTTGCAAATTAACCACAATTTGGGTGGATCCTTCCGTCGGTGTGGAGTTTGTACCGGGGAATTCATCATGAGTATCCGTGCCAGGGCTATCATCATCCATCAAACCTCCCTCTTCCATGTGCCCACCTGGTTGACCAAAATCATATTCCTTGCTCCATTTTGTTTCAATAAGCTCAAGGTAATTTTTCCAAAGTCGCACATTCTCAGCTCGGGGCTTTACCAGTTTTCTTCTCCATATCTCTAATGTAGTCTCAGTCTTTTTCGGTTCATACAATCTGGTTAGAAGGATTTGTTCATCATCGGTGATATCTCTGAGCTCCTTACTAACTTTCAAGGGAATTTTATCTTGACAGGACACTTAAATTCAATTAAGAAGTTTAAATTACATACTCCACAACTACATCCCATTATTTATCATGACTAACATATAATCCATAATTTTATTGATATATGCCATATTATTGGTATAAATGCCATATTATTGGTATAATAAATTATGTTGCGATTGATCGCAGAAACGTGCAACTACAACTAGATCAACCACCAAAGGAGTGATCTTTCACACAAGACAAAAGTTCCAACAAATAACTCAAGCATTAAACCCCAATCAGCAATATCAACAAACAAGCTTAAACTAGTGTACATGTAAAGAACCCACTCACACAAGAGGAGGATTAATCGTGGTTCGGCTATGTGCCTATATCCACACGGCAAGATCAACACATTCATCTAGATGAACAAGATAGAGGATTACAAAGAGGAGTTCTCACTTCACTCACTTGGAATGATCTCTCTCACTCACAAAAATATGCTCTCACAAATCTCTCTTTTGTTCTCTCTCAAGGAAACCCTAGAAAAGTTGACTCTAACTTTCTCACATAGAAAAAGTTATTTCACTCTCTCTCTTTATCCCTTATATAATGCATGGGTTAGAAAACAGACTTACAATTTACTATTCAAGTTATCAACTTACATGCTCATCTTTAGGTGCTAACTTATCAAATACAAAACTTACATTTGCTTTACTCTTTTTGTCCAGCCCCTCACCTACTACTTGTGGGAACTTGTGATTGAGCACACTCAGATCCCACTTTGCGCACCTAGGGTATTGCTTTTCATAATCCTTGACCAGTAAGATAAAGTCCACCGTATACTTGCAGAACAAGTACTATCATTGAAAAAAATGAAATAAAAAAAACACAGTTATTATTCAATCACTCAATAATAAAACCTATAATACCACTAAATTGGGTTAAATACTTACAAGTAGTTGTACCACACATGTAGTAGTGCTCACTGGGCTTTTAGCACTGTGTTTTCTAATCTGCTTCATCATGTGGTCGGAGATTGTTGCTGCCCACGACACCTTATTCATTTCTTCGAAACTGTAGACGTAGTACACATATGCTGAAGCCAGAGTAAAATTTGATTTTGTGAAGAAGACGGAGTTGAGCATAAACAACACCATCAGCTTGGCAAAGTCGGCTATTGACTTCTTATCTTCTTTCTTCACAACTCCTTCTAGTGCACTCCGAATTTGAGAAGTGGTGATGAGGCTAGCATTGAAGTATTTCACTTTAAATCAATGATAGTCTTGATTTAATGATAGTCTTGATGACTTGACTAAACTTTAAAACCATCTTGTCGGTCAGCTTCGAATCATAGCAACACTTGAACAGTGGGAAGAAAGGGGTTTTCTTCATCTCTTCCAAGTGACACTCTTTGATTGCACTTTTAAAAGAGGGTTCACCCATAAGCTTCACCAAAGACGACATTCCACTCCGTAATGGAGTTACCTTTCTCTTTTTGTTCCTCACTACCTCTTGCTTTTGCTCTTGCTCTTGCTCATTTGCTTTGTCTTTCCCTCTAGATTTGTCCTTTCTCAGTTCCTGATATAATATATTTGTTGTGAATAATGTAATGGAAGACATAAGACATGGGATAGTTTTGTAAAAACACTATATACTATATTAGATAATATATACACATGGCATAATATATACGATGCATCATCCGTCATACAACATATAACAAATCAATGACACTTAAATTCACAAATAAAATCTTACAAGCGTGTTGCATTTAACACAACTCATGCATGCATGCTCTGTGACATGCACAACATATAAAGATGCAACATAAAATAATCAAATGCCAATAAGAATACATGAAACCAGTAATTAAATCAAACAGATGCAAAGACAAATGAAAAACGGGAATAAAATCCTAATATAAACAAACTAAGTATAAAAGAAGCTTACAATCGTGAAATAATTATAACAGGATATCGGTGTAGAATGTTGGGACACACAGTAAATGAACAGTATAACGCAAGGAGTCAACTGTATGACATTTAAGGGCCACAGAAGATGCTCTTTAGGTAGCACTCGAAAGCAAAATCTTCATGGCTACTAAGTCCATTAATAGAAGGTCAAACGTATAATTGTTACTGGTTTGTGTGAAGTGACTACCACGTGACAATTTGCTTCAACAGAATTGCAAATTGTATTTTCCGCTTGTCAATTAAGTTTGAGTGCCTATGAACCTTCCTTTCAAAAGGAAGCTCGGTACAAAAAGGGAGAGTGATCAAAATCATGCACACCCAGTTGCTGGATGCCCTTTAAGGGAGTTTAATGTACTTCTACATTTTGCATTGAGTGTGTCAAATAAGTGGCCTAAATTCTCTGTATATTCAAAAGGAAGTCCATAGCCCCATTGGCAATCTCGGAAGGTCAACTAAATAGCATAGTGGAGCAGTCTAATCAAAATTTCTTATCTGGAACCACCTTTTAGATGTGTTGTGAAATGTTAGGAAAATAATGCAAGGGTCTAACACTCTAACATATGCTATTTGATTCCTTTGTGCAGACCAAACACACATATATATCTTTCCAGAATATGGCATTTCAAGTTGGATTTTGTGAAATTTATATAAAATTTCAACCCATATATGCAACAAAATCTTCAAAGTTTTAAAAAACAACCCATATATGCAACAAAATCTTCAAAGTTTAAAAAAACAAGTTTATAAGAGATTTTACCTGTGACCGATGAGATGATTTTGGAGATTTATAAGTGGGTGCTTTGGTAGATTTAGAGGCGGATGGTTTCTATAATTTATCTACTTTAGGACACACCTTCATCCTCACGTTTGGATTTCTCTCCTCGACACCCTTTCCCATCTCCAAAGTTGCACTTGCTCTTTTGTTTTTACCCATTTCTGTTCAAGAACTTAATTTGATTGAACGGAAGTTTTGTTTTTGAATATTGCAACCTTCTAACTGGTTTCAGAAATGGAACGTGGGCAAATATGGAGCTATTTGGAAAACATGAACGTGGAATATATAGTAGTGTGAGTTTTGTAGTGGGGTTGGACTAAATAGAAGCGTGTCCTGTAAGATTTTGGTTTAAACCAGGGGGGGCAAAATACACGTGCAATGCACATGCCATGGCAGTTTTCGATTTGTTACATTTCGTAAGGAAACTCTTGAAATTTTCTATTTTCACTTTCTTTTGTGCTCTTTTTTTTCCGGTGATAACCTTTCTATATTTTCGATATATAAACCAAGGCCCAAAATACCATCGAGATTCTGGAAAGATTGTCGATATATATCTTTTTTTGAGTACACGAGATGTAAATATTCGATATATCTCCACTGAATATAGATTTTTTTTACCCGATATATATCATAATTTCTGATATATTGATATTTATCGACCGATATATATTATGGATGCTACATAAATTGTTGACTTTGACCAATTTTTGGCCGATTTTTATTCATATATCAACGATATTTCTAATATAATTGATGATATTTCTAATTTATCGACATAGAAAACAAAATTTTAGCCGGTCAACACAAGGATATATATCCACTAATATATCAATATATCTGATATATCTCGGTTTTTGGAGTACATAATATATTGCTCGAATTTGATATTTTGGTCCATGTATTTAACTACTCTTAAAGGACTGACAACTTCATAGGTCCACACAGATGGAGGACCAATACTGGCATGTTTTATAGCCTATTTACATAATCCAAAATTTGTACACAACTGATGAGCTTAGAAATTACCACTTTTCCTAATCCAAAAAGGGGATGCTACATACTATGTACCATCCATACTTTGGCAGATCAAAACTTGGTGCTTAACAGCATGCTCACTACACCAAAAAAGGTTTTTACTAATAGCTATATCCGTTACTTATATTTTTACTAACGCTTATATCCGTTAGCTCTGGGGTGTTACAGTCACTTAGGCTAAATTTAGTAACGGATATAATTGTTACTTAAATTAATCTTAATAACGCTTATATCCGTTACTATAATTCTTTGTAACGGATAGCCAACTGTTGATCGGCAGTTTAATCTATTCATTTCTAATGGATATAAGTGTTAGTAACGCTTTGTCTTTGCTTTAGTTACTTTTCTCTCAAGGGAAATCAATTTTCATATGTCACAGATATATCCGTTAGTAATAGATGTGCCACTTGCTATTAATATCGATATGTGTAACGGATACATCCGTTAGTAATAAATGTGCCACTTGCTATTGATATCGATGTGTATAACGGATATATCCGTTACTAAATTTTTGTTAGTTAAAAAAAATAAATATTTATTTTTTTCCTAGGTCAAAATGTCAAAAAAAGTTCACCCTGCACATATGAATATTCCATCTTATAGAGATATCACATTCTACAAACTTAATCAACATCTACTAACAAAAAACAAAACCACTAATCAATTAAACATTATTATAAAAATATAGACACTAGTCCAAATCCCAATTTACAAATCAAACTTATATAGAAATGACTTCACCTAACCTAATCTTGGGATGTCTAATATCTTTGTCATAGAATATCCCATTGTATTGGTCGCCACCGGTGGTGCTTTGTTATTGCTCTCTCGAGTGTTCCCCCATTAGTTTTAGGGGTGCACATCTGCAATTCCCATAACTTCTCCTACGATATCACCACTTATTTGACAAAGCCTGGCAAGAATTGAAATATCTGAGAAACATTGACACAGGTGTGTGTTGGTTTCTGACATGGCAATCTATATGAAGTAGGACATAGTTAGATAAAAAAATATTTCAATCCTCTAGTTACACAAATATTTCTTGGGGTTAAAACCTTATAAAGCGCCTCCTTACAAGGAAATCAATGCTAGGGGCATCTCATGGAATTGTGACTATATGTTAACAGAGAGTGTTCTTAGTCTATCAGGGTAACCACAATTAGAAATTTTATGCGTCAATGTGTTTGTGTCCACACGGATATGTGGATACTTATCTCATTCAAGATTTATGCTAATGAAATCATATCAGGAACTTTTAGAGCATTTTTAAGAGAGAAACTAAGAAAACACCAAATTTTTGAACCAAACTAAACACCAAACCAAAAAAACAACAACCAACTTCAAGAGAAACATCAAATATTCGACATCAAATGACGCGGTTTTGGATAAACCGCGCCATATAGCCCACGCCGCTTTCTCAAAACCGTGACACTGAAGCCTATCTTAAAAGTCCAAGCCCACGCGGTTTTCCAGAAACCGCACGATGTGTCGCACATTAATTTTCTTTTTTTTTTTCTCTTTCCAAATCTCTCGCGCGCGCGGTTTTGCGAAACCACGTGATTGAAACCCACATTCTAGCCCAAGCCCATACGGTGTTCAAAATACCGCGCGCGCGGTTTTTCCAAAACCGTGAGAAAGATTTGATACAACCACCAAAGCTGGAACCAAATTTTGGCTGATTTGGTGTTTGGTTTAGTGTTTTCATCAGCACGTGTCTCTCCTGAAAATGAAAAAACACCAAACGCTAGGATAATATCTCACCTAAAGATACTCTTAGGGGCTTATGCTGAGCACAGGTTTGCGCTTGAAACCTGATCCAGCTCTGAAATTGTCTGGGCCACAAAATACTAACCCAATATCAAGACTCTGCCAATGGAACTAGGATGCTTGGGCCGAATAGGCTAGGGAAAGTAAAAAATACTATTGAACTGGAGTATGCTCTGACCTTATCACCATATGCCCACTAACCAGCTACTGCAAGTGGTAACACACAGAATGCAATAACTAGATATGCAAAATTCACTGCTCTCATCATTGGCACGTGCGATGGATAGTTTTCGCTTGATGGCAGTGTGGCCTGCAAACAAATATATTAACCAATTATCACACGCGACATGCCTAATATGTGTGGTACTCTGGTAGTCTGGTACGTCTCGCTTACAAGAACATTACAGCGTGCGATTTTACCCGTATCTCAAGTACAAGTTTATGTCCTCTGAATGCAAAAGCAATGATTCCAAGTGCAGCAAACGTATCAAAAACACCAGCTATATCCAATTTGGGTTTCACGGAATAATAAGAGATCCCAATGGGCCTGCTCTTGCTAAGCGGGATAGCCCACAGTAGTATGCAGTAAAGTACAGCTGTGATAGCACCAACGAAAGAAATCCAAGCAATGGAGTTCAAATTGGGCCGCTGGGCTAGAACAATAGCCATGCATATGAACACGAAGTAACACTCAATAGTTGTTAATGGTTGTGATTTGCATGTAAGCCCACAAACGGTCTTGATGAAAAGCCTCATGCTACCACCTCCGTTGAGGATAAGCATGACACACGCACCACCAGATAAATACATTAGGGCTTCTAGAGTACGCATGCCGCACTATAGATGTGGTGTGCAGTCTTCTCAGCCACACGTAGAGCAAGGGTAAAACCGGAACATTAGCGAACAAGTTGCCCCAAACAAGTTAACGAAACGAAAAATTCAAAAAATAAAAAGAAAGAAAATACACGAAAATTTCCGCTTTAGCGTTAGTTTCGTTTAGTGTTCTTACCCATTCTCAAATCCCTAATTCCAATCATTGAGTGTTATAGCCACATCAACCCACCATCTGCTCGCAAAAGATACTCTCTCTCCTCTTTTATCTCTTTTTAACCCAAATTCTTCATGAATCAGTTGATTTTTTTAGTTTTGTGGCAATTAGTTAAACTTACTGTTTCAGGAGATTTCTTTTAGAAACTATGAGTTTGATTGGAGATTGTTTGGTTTAAGATTTCATTTTGGTTTAAGCATTAGTTGATTGTTAGGATTGGGGGTTTGTTTATGTTATGTGTGCATAATCCAAAATCATAGGTCTAATGTCTATAGTCCTGTTTAGTCAGTTAGTTAGTTTCCTTCATTTTAGGCATTATCTCGTAAGTAGGTTAGTAGTTAGTTATTAAGTAGCTAGTACTATAAATTGTAGTGTATCTCATCTACTACAAATGGAGAGAAGTATATTATTGTAGTTTGCACTTGTGTGTGGATTAGGAGGTCAAAGACTCTTCAATAAGCCTTAATGTTATGTGTTTTTTATACAATCACTTCTAGATTGTATCAGTTTCCAATGGATATTTTGTGGTAGATGTTGGGTTGCGGGTTGATATAGAAACCCTATATATTTGATTGATTGTTGGCCTTTGGTTTTAATAATAGCGATTCTAGAGTGCGCTGGATGCACCGGTGCGCTGGATTTAGGACTCTTGATTCAAGACTTTGTGGGGGTAGTAAACACGCACCTTTTGCTGATAGGAGGGCCTAGAGATTCGAGAGTACAGGTACAGCTTGCATACTCTAGATTTTGCATTTTAATAATTGTTGTTTATTTCTTTTTTGGTTAATATTACTCATCATAGTTTTGCGTTTTTCCAAAATATAGAAGCTCTATTGATCTATATTGTTTTCATCAAGGAAAGTAGAAAAGATTAAAAGTTACGTATAACTTTTTTTTTTTTGTTTTTTCTTCCAGTTCTATCATCAGTTCATCACTAAATCACTATTGAGTATTAGTGAATATAACTCGAACATTACTTCTTCCAGTTCCTCAAATGAGTATGTCAAGTTGTGTATTTACTTAGAAGCAGTCATGATCTAGACCAATTCATAGTCTTATCTAGTTATCTCCTTGTTTTGGCCTTCAGTACGACAGAACAACAATTTAAACAAGTAGTGATAGCTTAGCATTATCTACTAGAAAAACTGGAAGAATGAGTGAACAAGTTGTCAAACAAGTTAACAAAAAAAAACAAGAAAAAAAAAAAGTTTTCCACTTTAGCGCTACTTTCGTTCTCCCTTCGGTCAAACAGACAATCCAACCGTTCACTTCAATTTCGGACATTCTCTCGATCAATTTCACCACATTGCATAGTAGAAGCTCTATAAAAATATCATCATCTCTTTCTTTCTTTTCTTTACACTCTCTCGTCTCAAATCCCTAATTCCAATCATCGAAGTTTTAAGAGGGTTCGCACCTAATTATTATTAGATTTTTCTTATTTCTTTTTGGTTTCAAGTTAGTTAGTTTTAAATCGACAGGCCTAATTTTTTATTTCATTTGTTTTCAATATTTCAATATAGTATATAATATTTATTTCGGTTTCTTCTGGAGATCTGTGTATTTGATGTTTATATACAAATTAATGCAATAATCTCGGTATAAACATAAGTTATAGTATAAATGGATCTGGACACATTGAGAAAAAAGCAATATCAATCAAGGTACATGGGTTATTGGACTACTTGTATGCATAGGTTAAGGCACTAACTATGAGTTGATATAGAAAGAAATGTTTAAGTTTATGGGATGTCAATTGGAAACCTGTGTGCATGCTACATTTGTACTCTCCTCTTGGCCAATGGTAGATGCCTAGACGAAGGGGGATGGAGTCGTGGGATGACATTTCTGACAGAGAAACAGTGTTATCAGATGATTTGTAATTGAAATTAGGAATGTAATGCGTGTTAGTAATTGAAATTGTCTCTGCAATGTTTTAATTAGCAAACTAACTTTGTACTAAATGTTGAGTTGTTACGCCTTCATTTTTCAATTACTTTTAGCATTTCTAGCATGCGCTGGCTGTACCGATACACTGGGCTAGGAGAGCTTAGATCTAGTACCTTGTCATGCAACACACCCTCACCTTTTGCTACCCATAAACCGATGTACTCTAGATTTTGTCTACTTTTATATTATTAGCAAACTAATAATATATGCATGTTTAGTAATAATTTTTGTTCGTTCTTTCTCGATTCATACTTTTATCCATCCTTCTTGTCATATTAGTTGATTTTACTTATCCTTAAATAATTTTGTTAGTTTTGTCTCAATTCATAATTTTATTCATGATTGTTGTCATATTAGTTGATTACGTGTACAATGGTTGGTTTGGTCTTGTAAATACATATGAAGGTTGTTTGTCATTGTTAATCTATTTCTATATCAGCTGGCATAAACATCCTGGATAAGGTTGGTCACGATCTCTTTGTGGCATTTGTTTAATAAAGTCTGTTTTTTTTTTTCCTTCAGTTTTTCCACTACTACTTCAAATCTTAAGCCTACACAATCCTTTAATTTTCGACATTTAATCATTCAAAAAAAAAAAAAAAAAAAAAAGCTTGATGGGACCGCCTAGTCAGTCCACCAACTTTTTAAACGATTTGGGCCTAGGCGAGTCGGTTGGGCACCGCCTACACCGATTTTTAGAACAGTTCTAGGACGGGTCACATGCTAGTTCTTAATAATAAAAAATTCCTCAACAGTAAAAACATTGTCTCCTTGATGGGTACCCAATGACGTCCATTGTGGTGCGTTCCCTGAATTTTAATAATTCAACTCATTGAGAGCATCTCCAATTGGGGGTGTAAACCGTATATAGTGGAAAGTTTACATCCCAAGTGTCAAAAAACTCTATCCAATCGGGGTGCTAAACCGTAGATAAATAGCCTATTAGTTGATAGAGGGGTAAGGAATTTCCCATCTCGCTATTAGTTGATAAAATAGCCCGGGCGACACTCCAACACACGTCCTAAAGAAAAAAAAACTTCAGACGTCACTTGAAATCACGTCTCAAGATTATTTAATGGCTTTGCCACGGATCCAGTCCGTTGCTATGGGTTTAAGTGAAAATAGAAGTCACGGACGTCACTTGAACACACGTTTCAACATTTATTTAATAGCATTGCGACGGGCCAAGTCTATTATTCTTCTTTATTTTTAAATAAACGACAATTTAAGTCAGCCGCTGTCTATTTTTACACATTTTCTTCCACCTACCATTGGAAGAGCCACAAAGTGTAAATATAGACCTTATTTACTTGGGAGGTAGATAAAGTGTATAATCCTAATGGCACCTATGTGGAGCCTATGTTGAGGTGGATTTTTACACTCTATATTGGAGATGTCTTGAGTAGACTAAAGGACGTTTTTAAGTCAAAATAAGTGGTGCTTTGTGAACACTTGACTTTACTCATGGACGGCGACCCACGCACGAGCTTCTCACCTTTGTCCACATCTAACATTAATCGTTATTCGCTCGCTCCCTCTATATAGTAGCATCTTGGGCTGTCAATGGATCAGTTTGGGTCGGGTTTTGGACCCGATAAAAAAATTGGGAACCCAAAACCGAATCGAACCGATAATATTACATCTAATCCGAAACCGAACCGAACCGATAAGATATATTGCAAACCAAACCCAAACCGACCCGAACCGAAAACTATAAAATCAATTAAATCTTAAATTAAATTTATTAATTTTAACCACACAATTGATAAATACATACAAAATTAATCATAAATATTACTAAAATACTATCTTATCGGTTCGGGTTCATATCGGTTCGATGGAGGGCAAACCCAAAACCAAACCAATATCTTATCGGTTTGGTTCGGTTCGGTTCGGTTTTGGGTCGATAAAGGGCAAACTAAATTATCAAAACCCAAACCATTTTTTATCGGTTTGGTTCGGATCGGTTATCGGGTTATCGAAACCCATTGACATCCCTAGTAGCATCTATGCACGTTTAATACACACATATTCTCAAAACATGTGCGGGTCCAGTGATGTGATGGTATTTTTTAAAAAATAACAAATTTATAAATTTGCCCATTAACATTACGATATTTACACATTTGCTATGCTGAAACTATCATTTTGCCCACAAAAAACAAATATAAAATTTGCAAATTTACCGTTTTGCCACCTTCAAAAGTCAAAAAAATACTTAAAAAATTATAAAATTAAGAAATTGCCACTGTAAAATGTCAAAATTATGATTCTACCACCATAACAGAACCAGAATCTATTATTCTTCGCATCCTATATTTTTTATACTGTTTTTCGCTTGTTTTAATTATTTGTAACATTCATTATCAATTAAATTCCCACTTGAAAAAAAAAAGTCGCTAGCCAATTACAGTAGGGTGTGAACAACAATTACGTGAAAAAAAGAAGTAAGAGCTAAGAAGGAAAAGTGTATCCTCTACAAATGTTCTACAATTTGCGCAATAGAGGCATATGTTCCAAAAATTACAATGGCTATATCCATTAATATAAAAGGGCTTCTAGAGTAGGCATGCTGCGCTTTAGATTTTGGTGTGCAGCCTTGTGAGCCATATGTAGTGTGAGGGCAAAACCGGAACATTAGTGAAGAAGTTGCCCCGAACAAGTTAACGAAACGAAAAATTCTAAAAATAAAATAGAAAGAAACCAAATAAACGATAATTTCTGCTTTAGCGCTAGTTTTGTTTAGTGTTCTTACCCATTCTCAAATCCCTAATTCCAATCATTGAGTGTTAAACCCACCGTCTGCTCGCAAAAGGTACTCTCTCTCTCTCTCTCTCTCTATCTCTTTTTAACCCTAATTCTTCATGAATCAGTTGGTTTTTTTTTGTTTTGTGGCAATTAGTTAAACTTACTATTTCAGTCGATTTCTTTTAGAAATTATGAGTTTGATTGGGGATTGTTTGGTTTAAGATTTCATTTTGGTTTAAGCATTAGTTGGTTGTTGGGATTGGGGGTTTTAAGCATTAGTTGGTTGTTCGGATTAGGGGTTTGTTTATGTTATGTGTGCATAATCTAGAATCATAGGTCTAATGTCTATAGTCTTGTTTAGTCAGTTAGTTAGTTTCCTTCATTTTAGGCATTATCTCGTAAGTAGGTTAGTGGTTAGTTATTAAGTAGCTAGTGCTATAAATTGTAGTATATCTCATCTACTACAAATGGAGAGAAGTATATTATTGTAGTTTGCACTTGTGTGTGGATTAGGAGGTCAAAAGCTTCTCATTAAGCCTTAATGTTATGTATTTTTGATACAATCACTTCTAGATTGTATCAGTTTCCAGTGGATATTTTGTGGTAGCTGTTGGTTTGCGCGTTGATATAGAAGCCCTATATATTTGATTGATTGTTGGCCTTTGGTTTTAATAATAGCGATTCTAGAGTGCGCTGGATGCACCGGTGCGTTGGATTCAGGACTCTTGATTGAAGACTTTGTGGGGCAGTACATACACACCTTTTGTTGATAGGAGGGCCCAGAGATTCGAGAGTACAGGTACAGCCTGCATACTCTAGATTTTGCATTTTAATAATTGTTGTTTATTTCTTTTTTGTTTAATATTACTCATCATAGTTTATTATTTTTCCAAAATCTAGAAGCTCTATTGATCTATATTGTTTTCATCGAGAAAAGTATAAAGGATTAAAAGTTACGTATAGTTTTTTTTTTTTTTTTTTTTTTTTTTTTTCCAGTTCTATCATCAGTTAATCACCAAATCACTTTTGAGTATTAGTGAATATAACTCGAACATTACTTCTTCCAGTTCCTCAAATGAGTATGTCAAGTTGTGTATTTACTTTGAAGCAGTCATAATCTAGACCAATTCATAGTCTTATCTAGTTATCTCCTTGTTTTGGTCTTCAGTAGGACAGAACAACGATTTAAACAAGTAGTGATAGCTTAGCATTATCTACTAGAAAAACCGGAAGAATGAGTGAACAAGCTGTCAAACAAGTTAACAAAAAAAACAAGGAAAAAAAAGGTTTTCCACTTTGGCATTCTCTGATTAATTTCACCCTGTGCATAGTAGAAACTCTATAAAAATATTATCATCTCTTTCTTTCTTTTCTTTACACTCTCTTGTCTCAAATCCCTAATTCCAATCATCGTGTTTTAAGAGGGGTTCAGCATAACAGGTATTATATTTTTCTTATTTCTTATTGGTTTCAAGTTAGTTTGTTTTAAATCGACATGCCTAATTTTTATTTCATTTGTTTTTAGTATTTCAATATAGTATATAGTATTTATCTGGGTTTCTTATGGAGATCTATGTATTTGATGTTTATATGCAAATTAATGCCATAATCTCGGTATAAACACAAGTTATAGTATAAATGGATCTGGACACACATTGAGAAGAAAGCAGTATCAATCAAGGTACATGGGTTATTGGACTGCTTGTACGCATAGGTTAAATCACTAACTATGAGTGGATATAGAAAGAAATGTTTAAGTTTATGGGATGTCAATTGGAAACCTGTGTGCATGCTACACTTGTACTATCCTCTTGTACAATGGTAGACGCCTAGACGAAGGGGGATGGAGTCATGGGATGACATTTCTGACAGAGAAATAGTGTTCTCAGATGATTTGTATTTGAAATTAGGAATGTAATGCGTGTTAGTAATTGAAATTGTCTCGGCAATGTTTGAATTAGCAAACTAACTTTGTACTAAAGGTTGAGTTGTTACGCCTTGATTTTTCAATTACTTTTATTAGCATTTCTAGCATGTGCTGGCTAGCTGTACCGGTACGCAGGGCTAGGAGAGCCTAGATCCAGTACCTTGCCATGCATAAACCGGCGTACTCTAGATTTTGTCTACTTTTATATTATTAGCAAACTAATAATATATGCATGTTTAGTAATAATTTTTGTTCGTTCTTTCTCGGTTCATACTTTTATCCATCCTTTTTGTCATATTAGTTGATTTTACTTATCCCTAAATAATTTTGTTAGTTTTGTCTCAGTTCATAATTATATTCATGATTGTTGTCATATTTGTTGATTACGTGTACAATGGTTGGTTTGGTCTTGTAAATCAATATGAAGGTTGTTTGTCATTGTTAATCTGTTTCTATATCAGCTGGCATAAACATCCTGGATAAGGTTGGTCATGATCTCTTTGTGCCATTTGTTTAATAGATTCTATTTTTTTTTTCCTTCAGTTTTTCCACTACTACTTTCCTCTACCCACAACACCAACGTACCACTTCTGGTTGTTTGCTCTTCCGCTCTCATGTGTTAATTTCAATAATTGATTTTGATATTAATGAGTTAGATTTATTTATTTAATTTTACTAAGGTTTGATTTTTTTGTAAGTCAGAAAAGGATGGCCAAGGAAAACATAATCCCCCCCCACCCCCAATTTTTAAGATGTTATTGTTGTCTTGACGCATCATGTTTACACGTATCAAGAAGAAACGACAATCCAGGTCGGCAGTACTACAACTACCCCAATTGGGTGAGCCATTTTTGTTTATTGTTACTAATTTGAGTTATTGAAGAATTATATATTGGATTGTAATTGGTGATTTTAACATGTAATTGGTGATTTTAGAAGCCTAGGACGCTTAAATCTTCAAATAAATCCCAAAAATCAAGTTGTGATTTTTTCCAATGGGCCGACGAAGCCGTGTTATGTCCGTGCGGAGGTGGTCTTTGTAAGGTATTTGGTGTGACTGGGAATGGAAAAAACCAAAGACGGCGATATTGTATTTGCCCAAGATCAGTTGTGTATGACAGAATTGTAAGAAATAAATTGTGTATCATTTTATTTTTGTTTCTTATTAAACATGTTTATCTAATTGGGTTGTAAACTTCCAACATTTAACTACAGGATCAATCAAAAGGTTGTGGGTTTGTCTATTGGATTGATAGAAGAACACCAATCTCAGAACAAGGTTCTCGTTCTACTTCTGAAAGACGTGAACAAGGGTCCAGTTCTACATCTGAAAGGCGTCTACGTATTTGAGAAGCGATTGATTGTACGGTACAGAACACCTTGGCTGTTGAACTTTGTGTTGCACATGAAAGTGCTAGTGCATGCCGCAAACTATTACTGCAACTTCGTGATTTATAATTGGACAAGTAATTAACTATTTGTTGCTTAATGTAATTAACTATACGTATTTGGTGAAATGTTTGTCATTGGATGACAATGACTTGTTGGAATTGTGTGCCTTCGGATCACTGAATTGTTGGAATTATTTGTCTTTGGAATGCCATGACTTGTTGGATTTATGTCTTTGAATTACCATGTCTTTGGATTTGTATGACAGGAAGCCTAGTTTAGAGGCAGCTACCCAAGTAGATACATTGATCTTTCTCACATGTTGCAGACAACGAATGATAGGTATGTATGATACATTGTCTGTATCATCCTTACTTCGGCGGACCAAAGTGCTTGACCCCATCAAGTTTGACATGTTAAACTAGAATCAAGTTTGATGGGGTTAAATATCAAACTAGTTACTAGCTTAATATCAAGTTTAGAGTATTTAGTTCATGTTTGACATTGTCAAATACTTGTTAAATATCTGATATATCTCAGCTTTTGGGGTACACGATATATTGCTCGAATTTGATATTTTGGTCCTTGCCCCAAACTCCAAAGTTCCAAACAAAGGCAGCATAAACTAAATTTAATATTTAGTATAGTACAACATCTTATTTTATTTGAAAAAATAAATAAACCAATTTGACATCTATTTAGAGTTTGATTAGATTTAGAAGTCTAGTTTTATTCCTTATTAATCAAGTATGGCTTGGATATCTATATATATAAAGAGGTCATTGTAGTTTATTTCATTCAACACAAGAGCTTCCAGCTCAATTGGTTATGTACATCTCTCCTCATGGGAGATAGGGGTTGTGAGTTCGAATCCCACCAAATGTTGGTTGGGATTTATTTCTTGTGTAATTATGTGATGGGCCTTTGGGCTAGGTGAGCCTTTGGACTAGAGACTGGGTGTTGCTACGAGTATGGGTGGACTGAGAAGCGAAAGCAAGTCTTCATGGATAAAGTGGAGGCGGTTGGATCTGCTCAAAATGGTGTATTGGCGAGAGCCTTCGGGCTAGGTTCCCTTCGGGTTGATGAGGCTTCAGGCAACGTAAGCCTTCGGGATTAGAGTCTTTCAATGTTACAACATTGCAAACATCGTTGAATTTGAATTTGAATTTGACATTTGAATTAGAATTTGACGTTGAATTTGAATTTGATTTTGAATTTGATGTTGAATTAGAATTAGAATTTGACGTTGAATTTGAATTTGAATATGACATTTGAATTTGAATTTGATTTGGAATTTGAATTTCACTCTAAATGATAATGTCAGACCGGTCAGAATCACTCTAAACGATCTGGGCAGACCTCTAGGAGTCACTCTAAATGACCGTTTAAGACCAATTCAAGTTGATCTAAACGACCCTGTGAGATCGTTTGGCTATATAGACAAGCGATCTGAGGAGGTCGTTAAGGGTAGTTTCGTCTGTGAACGATATGTGGGGATCATTTTCTATGGTTATGTACAACCTGGATGGGTTGTTAGGACCAAAATCAAAGCAAATTTACTATTTGATTTAGCCTATTTCATATCCAAACCAAATTCATATACGCACATAACCTCAACTTCATATTCATATATATACAATCATATTCAAATTTAAACTCAAATTCACGTACAAAATCAAATCATATTCATATACATCAAACCATATTCCAACTCAAAGTCAGTGATTGAGACTAAATTCAAATCAAATTATCAAATCTTCAAAACCTATTATAACTATATACTTTTCTCCCTCGAGTTCTACAATTCTTTTATTCAATCTTGTGTGTGTAAGAGGCAAGATGGTCAATTGTTGGGAATGGTGTATAAGAGATTCAAGGCTGGAAGTGCTCTCTAGGCATAGTGCATTGGTGCAGAGATTGCAGCTAGACTATACAAGGACCTAAAGCTTCAACGCATGCTGATTTTGGGAGACAACAAATACTTGATGCCGTAGAAGCTAAGAGAGGAAGGAGCTGGAGCGAGATGGCAGTTTAAAAAAATGATCATTAGGAGCTTTAAATTGTTTAAGACTGCTTCTGTAAACTCTAGTAACTCTATTTTTCTTTTCTTTTGGATTAGGAAAAGTGGTAATTTTTTAGCTCATTAGTTGTGTACAAATTTTGGATTATGTAAATGGGCTCTAAAGCATTCCGGTATTGGTCCTCCACTTGTGTGGACCTATGAAGTTGTCAATCCTTTAAGAGTAGTTAAATACAAGGACTAAAATATCGAATTCGAGCAATATATTGTGTACTCCAAAAACCGAGATATATCGGATATATTGATATATTAGTGGATATATATCCTTGCATTGACCGGCTAAAATTTTGTTTTCTATGTCGATAAATTGGAAATATCATCAATTATATCAGAAATATCGTTGATATATGAATAAAAATCGGCCAAAAATTGGTCAAAGTCAACAATTTATATCGGATATATAATATATCGGTCGATAAATATCAATATATCAGAAATTGTGATATATATCGGGTAAAAAAAAAATCTATATTCGGTGGAGATATATCGAATATTTACATCTCGTGTACTCAAAAAAAGATATATATCAACAATATTTCCAGAATCTCGACGGTATTTTGGCCCTTGGTTTATATATCGAAAATATGGAAGGGTTATCACCGAAAAAAAAAGAGCACAAAAGAAAGCGAAAATAAATTTCAAGAGTTTCCTTACGAAATGTAACAAATCGAAAACTGCCATGGCATGTGCATTGCACGTGTATCCCCCCCTCCCCCCTCCCCCAAGACCTTGTTTAAACCAAAATCTTACGGGACACGCTTCTATTTAGTCCAACCCTACTACAAAACTCACACTATATATTCCACGTTCATGTTTTCCAAATAGCTTCATATTTGCCCGCATTCCATCTTCTGAAACCAGTTAGAAGGTTGCAATATTCAAAAACAAAACTTCCATTCAATCAAATTAAGTTTTTGAACAGAAATGGGTAAAAACAAAAGAGCAAGTGCAACTTTGGAGATGGGAAAGGGTGTCGTGGAGAGAAATCCAAACGTGAGGATGAAGGTGTGTCCTAAAGTAGATAAATTACATAAAACATCCGCCTCTAAATCTACCAAAGCACCCACTTATAAATCTCCAAAATCATCTCATCGGTCACAGGTAAAATCTCTTATAAACTTGTTTTTTTAAACTTTGAAGATTTTGTTGCATATGGGTTGTTTTTTTAAACTTTGAAGATTTTGTTGCATATATGGGTTGAAATTTTATATAAATTTCACAAAATCCAACTTGAAATGCCATGTTCTGGAAAGATATATATGTGTGTTTGGTTTGTGCAAAGGAATAAAATAGCATATGTTAGAGTGTTAGACCCTTGCATTATTTTCCTAACATTTCACAACACATCTAAAAGGTTGTTCCAGATAAGAAATTTTGATTGGACTGTTCCACTATGCTACTTAGTTGACCTTCCGGGATTGCCAATGGGGCTATGGGATTCCTTTTGAATATACAGAGAATTTAGGCCACTTATTTGACACACTCAATGCAGAATGTAGAAGTACATTGAACTCCCTTGAAGGGCATCTAGCAACTGGGTGTGCATGATTTTGATCACTCTCCCTTTTTGTGCTGGTATTCCTTTTGAAAGGAAGGTTCATAGGCACTCAAACTTAATTGACAAGCGGAAAATACAATTTGCAATTCTGTTGAAGCAAATTGTCACGTGGTAGTCACTTCACACAAACCAGTAACAATTATACGTTTGGCCTTCTATTAATGGACTTAGTAGCCATGAAGATTTTGCTTTCGAGTGCTACCTAAAGGGCATCTTCTGTGGCCCTTAAATGTCATACAGTTGACTCCTTGCGTTATATTGTTCATTTACTATGTGTCCCAACATTCTACACTGATATCCTGTTATAATTATTTTGCGATTGTAACTTTCTATTATACTTATTTTGTTTATATTATGATTTTATTCCCGTTTTTTTTTGTCTTTGCATCCATTTGATTTAATTATTGGTTTCATGCATTCTTATCGGCATTTGATTATTTTATATTGCATCTTTATATGTTGTGCATGTCACAGAGCAAGCATGAGTTGTGTTAAATGCAACACGCCTGTAAGATTTTATTTGTTTTTTTTTGTCATCGATTTGTTATATGCTGTATGACGGATGATGCATGATATTCACCTTTTTGCTATATTAGAGATTTGAATCTCTTCTTTGGCCAAAGTGCGAATTCAAAGATATTTTTCCTTACTCACGATCTTCATGTTCATATTGTTTGGAGTAGGGATTCGAACCAACCTAAATTTTAGGACCACTTACAACTTGGTTTTACTCTTTTAAGAAACTAATGAGTAAGTTTAGCTATGATTTTATAAATACTAAATACTTGGTTTCTTTACTACACAAAAATTTAAAACATTAAGTTACGTAAACATGCAACTAAGACAAGATAAAATTTTAATAAAACAAAAGTGGAGAGTTAATTCTCCTCATGTGAAGATAACTTTTGTTATTTGATTTTAGTAAGTGCATGATATATGTTTGTTACTACTACTTAGAGTTTTGAACTCTCTAAATTGATGCAAAAGCACTCAAGGTTCCTTACTCACGATCTTCGTTTCGTAGAGTTGGAATAAAGATTCGAACTAAACTAAAGCTTAGAACAACTACAAATTGGAATTTACAATAAGGGAACTAAAGAGTAAGGAGTAATTATTAATGCTAGATTTTTCCTTCCTACATAAACATTAAGAAAACATTAACGTTAAAAAATTCACTTAATACCGAAAGAAAGATTTGAAAAAGAAGGTGGAGAGTTAATCCTCCTCATGTGAAACTATCATTAGTGTTGATTTGAAAAAGGTTTTGATTTTTCCTAGACTCATAGACAAGTCCCTAACGGAAAAATAGATTTAATCCCTAGCATGCATGGCTCACTAAAGAGCTCATACATGCTAGCAAATGAAACCAAACAATGACTTATCTCTAAGCTCATTGCTTGATTCCTAACTAAACTCTACACCAACTACCATTTTGGGATAGGATGTAGAGTTAGTTGTTCTTCCTAAACCTACCAAACCAACAACAATTGGGTTACCCTCACATGAGTTGGATTAACTCCCCAAAAGGGAAGTTAGCTCATGATCCTTGGGACAAGGATTTATAAACTAAGAAAAACACAAAAGAGAGAGAGAGATAGAGAAGAAAGATGAACAAACAAACTCACTTCTATTTATTTTCTAGAAGAAACAAGTGTTCCTCCATTAAAACTATTACAAGCTTTTTTATCAAAACTAAAACTAACTTTACATTTCTTTCACTAAGGAACTAAAATAATGCCATGTGAGGAAAATAAGTCAAGGGAGTAAATGGGGTGTCCCCCACCCTTGTCTCATTTCTTCTCCATTTGAGAGAAATCTCATTTCCTCCCACGTGAATTATCAAACCACATTAATGAATTTTTATCCACCACATTAAAACAAAGTGACACCTTGCCTTTTTTTTTTCACTATTAACACCTAATCTAATTTATTACATGCAAGGTGTCAACTTTGCACCAATAATTTGTTATCTTTGTCTTGACATGCTCCATGATTGATGACTCATCCAATCTTGTGGCCCCGCATAGTGGGTCCATGTGCAGTCCAGTGGCGGTCCGGTATTTTGGGCAGTGTTACAATTTCCCCCTATCGTAGAGTTTCATCACCCCGATTGTCCGAAAGCATCTCTCGTTAATCGCATTCGAGTCCTAGTTCGAGAGGTAGGAGCTTTGGAAGTTTGATACTTCTGTGTGGATTTGGGAGAATTCGTATATACGCCGTTCCTCGTGCTTTATTTCAGGTTTAACCAATATTTCCATGTTTACTGCAAATACCTGCAAAAGTATGAAAACATATTTATTTCATGATTATTAAACACATAATTAACCAAATTTATATGTCTCAATGGGGTTTCATAATACACTTTTGGGTGCTTATCACATTACCCCCCAAAAGAAGACTTTTGCTTGTCCTCAAGCAAAGAAGAGACACTAAAATAGATAAGTGGCCAAAAAATGTGTAGTCCTAAACTAATTCTCGTTTCGCAGAGTGCGGTTGCATTGACCATATGCAACAAGGCCTTAAACCACTAGGAATTCCCTAGTGGACGAGTTATAGCCTCGTGAGAGTTTTCCAGAAAAGATACTCACAAACTTCATGTATACTACAACGACTCAAAATGCGACGTAAACCTCGTTTCCTAAATTAATCTCAGATATCCATACATCTCCTTAGCAGGGAACGAGGATTGATTTCTTTGAAACTCAAGTTAATATGTATTCAATAATTAAAACATCTACATATGATTATTCATGCAGTGAACTTTTCATTGAAATATACTAGCAGCGGGGTTGTTTCGATCCCTTGGAGAGCGCACCTAAATGGGTTCTCCAGTGTATGTGTCAAAACACAATTCCACTCAAAATTTTACCACTCAGGTTTTGTTAACTCCAAGTCAGGTGGGCACACGCTTCCTTACATCTCAATGACAAATGAGGAGGAGCCGATGTCAATCAATCACGCCTACTACTTATTATCACACCACCCTACTCCTAATTGAGCTAGAGGTCTTTATTAGGTATTGTAGGGCTTAGGTGATAGTGTACAAGAAAATGAAAATGGATAATCAAAATTTACGAGTATGAGAGAATAGGTTCTTCATATATTTACACTAGAGAAATCCTTGTTTCCTTTCCTTCTTCTAACTGAGTTTTTCCAACCTTGTTCTTAAGCCTCTGGATACTAAGGATTTTATATATATATATATATATATGGCTTAAGAACATGATTCTATTTCCTTTCCTGAAGCAAGTAACTGACTTTTATTTGGGACAAGTCTTTCTCTTTATTCTTTCCACATTTCATCCTATTTCTCATACTCATCACTTAGGTAGGTTCTTTCATTTGGTTTAATAAATGGGTAAGGAATTTTTGGTGAAAGTGAAAGGTTCAGTGGAGTGACTAGCGGTAAAATTTGTAACAGGTAAGAATTTTTAGCTATGTCAATCTAAAGAAGGCCTAAATTCTCGCCTAGGGTTTGGGTGGTGATCAAATAAGTAGATGCGTAATTTCCTCTAATCGGAAAAACTACTCCTCTGTGTCATCACACACAAATCACTCATATCAAGGCTTTTTGTTAGATTCTCACAGGATTTATAGTTTAAGTAACTAACCGTTGGTTCCGAAACTTATCGCTATGTACAATCAATGATACTCAGTACATGAATATTCATGAAAAGATGTATAAACTATTGCATACATATTATCTAAAGTTTCTTAAAAACAAATCCTAATTCGGATACTAATGTGAGATTTCTAGATAATTTTCATCATTGAAAGGAAACAAGACTTTGTCACTAAGTACAATTATTAATATGAAAATAAAACTATATATAGGCTACAAGATGCCTAATTTTTGCTACAGTTTAAAAGCACCCCAAAACGTAATGATGCTTAGTCCTCGAAGGATCAATAATTAAAGAGAGAAAGTACCGAGAACCGTGAGCAAAATTAGGGCTAGATTGCCGAACAGAGGTTGGAGATCATAATATATTATTCAGAAGAACAAGAAAATGTTCAATAGCACATTAAACATAGCACACCCATACATAGCACACCTAAATAATGAACCATCGCGATACCTAAACATGAAAAACAATAGCACACCAAACAGAAGGTTTAGCTAGATATATGTACAATGGCAAACTCAAGTTTACCATCCAGCAGGACGTGAAGGTCGGGCGTCCTCTTTAAGGAAATGCATTTCCTTAGCATCGCGCCAATAGATAATATTCTGCCAAATTTCTGCCCATTCTTTGTCTCCGGATTCCCTCAAATTGGTCTTCATCTTTTCGTCCTTTGGGTAACATCGAACATGCCTCAGGTATTGAGCGGGACGCTTCCATTGACGAAACCTCAATGAGCGAATGATTCTGTTTGCTGGGCACATGGAATCCACCTTGACCCAGTCATGAAAAGTAGCTGCAAACTGTGGGAAATGTGTCTTCATGATTCGCAAGCGGTGGATGGTAAAAGTATATACTTGTCCTGAAAAGTGCGAGCTCATTTCAGTGGGAGATAACACAACCTAAAATGTTAAATAATGCATGACCCTCGAAGCTAGTGCAATCAATACAACGCAAGCGCCCTCATTGGCGAGAAAAAATGCCAATCTCCCATAATGTTTAGGAGTACAAATAACATTGCAGTCCCCTTGTTCATTGTCATGCTTGCTAATGGAATGGTGATGTTGCGCCATGGCACATGGCCATCTCCTTCTCGTTTGATCTCAAGACCATCACCATAAGAGTCGCGAAACGCTTGCCACTGAAAGGAACGGTAAGAATTATGATAGATGTACTACCAAGATGCAGCGGGTTCGTGGTATGGAAGGTCCAAAGATAGGGCAAGTTGTTGTTCAGAAAAGATATGAGGTGTGTCACCAACTCGAATTGTGAACCCGTCTAAGTAGAAACCATGCGCATGGTTGAATGCTGGTGTGTCATCCATATTAGCATAAAAGTATGCAGCCAAACTCGGAGAATAAGTTTGGTCAGGTTGAAGAATTAGGGAAGACCACCCAATGTTTGTGATGTAATCATGGAAGAGATGGCCATAGGCATTGGAATCCATCATAGACTGAAAGGATTGCTCAGGAATGAGTTTGGTAGGTACCATGGATGATGAAGATGCAATGTTTGATGAAGATGCCATGGTGGATGAAGTAAAGAAATGGGTAACGATATAGGCAAACTAGATGGAAAAATGAGTATGTAAGAAAATAGACCCTCCTGTAGCACATGTTAAAATTATATTAGTCACAATGGAAATGATGACAATCCTATTAAGCATTGCATACAAAAGAAGACAAAAAGATAAGACAAAATACATAGTAAGACGAAAAAACGTAATAACATAGATGATTATATACTTATTGACTTAGTAATATCATGGATTCTTATATTGCTCTTGGAGATGCATATTTTTCACCAAACTGTTTAGGTCTTCTATTTGTTGGTCGAGCTGCATCTGAATGTCCCCTTGGCTAGCAGAGAGTACAGTTTGATTTTCCATTAGGAGAGCGTGATTTTGCAAGAATTGAGAATGATTTTCCAAGATCTCCTCCCTGCTCAACATCATCGTTTGCTTGACGATCTTGGAAATCCTGAAGAGTTGTGGATGATGATATTCCTCGACGAAGCGCAGTAGTTCCCTCAAACCCTCGATGAAGAAGTTTAATGCCTTCCATGGGATTAATAATATTCAAAGATGGCATTTTCATCAAATAAATGGTCAATTTGAGCTTGGGGTGTTCTCGCTTCATCTATCGAGTATCGGGGTCCAAAACCAACGGAGTAGTCCGTTTGAAGTACCTTTATATATGCTCTTTGAAGGGGTGTCTCTGGAGAAATTATTGATAACCCCAAACGCATAATCTGCGAACCAAAGTGGGTAGAATTGCCGACCTTCTTGTTTTCTTGGTGATTACGCCCGAGGTGTTGGATCGACAAAAATCATCTCTTTGAGTTTGCAAAATCCAAAGTAGGTGAAGTTGAGGCTTTGTGACTTCAGATTGGTGTGATGTACCTACCACATTATGTCCCAACCGATTGGAGCACAACACGCTTGATTCTGCTTCAAAGAGCGTTGAAGAACCATGTGATGTGTATTTTCGACGTCGCCATGAGATACTGGTAGCTCGCAAAGAAAGTTTTTTTGCAGAATCGAATGATGACTCTTGAACAAGGGACTCCTGGGTTTTTATTGGGATTTGAAGTATGTCGGAGATCATTTCCTTATTCAATTTCAATCGTTGTCCATAGGCATTGAAATAGAATTTTCCATCTTCATATCCGCTAAATTGGTAGAACATCAAAACCAATTCTCGAAATAACTAGTCAAAATGATGATATAGAAGAGGTGTCCATCCGCGACGTATGATTTCGGTGTCAAAATAAGGAGAAAACCGGCCGTCTTCGAAAGTTTTTAGGTAGTCTTTCTCTGCCGTTATTTTTCTTGGTTAAGCCATTACTGAGGGAAGGATAGTGAAACTTGTATGAATAAGAATGGCTTAAAAAGAAGAGATTTATAGGCAATCTATGAGGCTATACCAATATGGAGTCTAAGTGTATTTAATGACCCATGTGATTATGAACAGCATCATAGGGGATCCACAGTAAGTCTTTGTCATGTCAGATATCCAAATTCAATTAATGAGATGGTTTAATGTTTAGAAAATACGGAGGGAAGTTTCACAGGGTAGTTAAACTTACACGTAATTTCAGAAATGATGATCATAACTCAGTAATAGAATATGGATAGAATAATCGAGCTGCATGTGTGACAAGTGTTATGTGTACCTTGTAGCGTGCGCGATTTTCTCTGAACACTATGTGTATCCATTAATTATTTTGGTGAGTTTTGGATGGCCTTTCTTTGTTATGGTTTGTTTATTTATTTACTTATTATTATTATTATTATTATTAATTTTTTATTATATATATATATATATATATATATATATATATATTAGAGAGGAAAAGACAACTAATATACACAAATATTTAATACGGAACTTCTCCATTTAATAATGTAAACCCGCATAAAATGTGTGAGAATTATTTAACACACCATACTAATATACAAAATGAAAATCGAAAAAAAAAAAAAAAAAAAAAAAAAAAAAAAAAAAAAAAAAAAACGATAGATCTAGATGTTCGGATCATGTTGTGCATGAGTGACAAGAGAATAATGATAAACACCGTTATCACAATTAATGTGATAGCCCATTCGTTGTCCTTTTCCCATCGCTTCTATTTTATTCATTATGTTCAAGAAATTGAAAATTTGTGAAGAAGAATGTGTGAAGAGTGAGGGAAGGGAATGAGTGAAAGTGGAAAGGAGAGTTGTATTTATAACTTGATTTCTGACCGTTGGGCATCTGACCGTTTGGATCAGTCCGTTGGGTTCTGACCATTGGGCTTTGAGAGTAGGCCCAATGAATCAAGGAGCAAACTCATATTTTTGAAAGTAGTATATTCGCATAACATAAATAATTTCTCATTCAAACCGTCTGGAGATACAAAATTATGAGAAATCAACCGATATATAATAATTTATCACTAAAAAAATAAAAATGCAATGCATAAAGGAAATAAATGACATAGTCATTTCTAAACCAAAGGAAATAAACACTATCGTGAATCCTCCCAAGTTAGCGTAAGATGAACCCGGGTTTCTACGCCTTCGCCACGCAATTAACTTCAGCCGAAATGACCGGTCCGAATGTGGCCTATAGATCAGAAAGTAAACCGATCTTGAATTGCCGCTGATTTGCCATCATCATTCTCTGAATTTGCCTTGGCGATTTCTCATTTCTTTGCCGGAATTCATTCGAAGTAATCATCTCTTCCCCGCGAAGAAACATCCCGCGCGATACTATAATTCATGTTCCTCAAGGCATCCATAGGAGTTGATTCGGGCGATGGTATCTTCATTAAAAAAATTCACGGTGGTGAAGGAGGAGGAGGAGGTACATTATCATGCTCAATGTCATCTCTAGCTACCGGGTCCCAATGGTCTAAAACACAAGTCTCAAAAATTCCAAAATTCTCGAAAGACCTTGTTTCAATGAAAGGAGTAGCAGATCGAACCCTAAGTTAAGCATAAGCCGAGTAACAAGTACAACAAGAAGAGGAGTTTGTTTGCTTTGACGCTGTCGTAAGAATATGGCCCGAAATGGACCATACGAAAGTGTGCTTCCTCTCTTGTAGGATCCACAAGAGGTGCAAGAAAGTCTTGTTCACGCCGATGTCTTTGAAGTTCCAATGATGTTGTATGCCCCATCGAGTGACAAAACTAATTGGTTACGCCCGAAATGCGAATGCCGGTACACGCAGCTTCGAGCCAGTTGTTGTACTCCCCTCGAGAAGCGTGTCAAACATCAAATCCCTCGTGGTCGGATACTTCGACAATAACAGGTCGGGCTATCGAGTTAATCGAATCAATGCGGTATTCAAATCAACTCCGGTGAGTTCACGCTCCAACCCATCCGCCGTAATCCAAAATTCGTCACCCCGGAAACCTCCATTGTTATAAAATTTCAACACTAATTCTTCGGAATATTGAGCTGGGATTCGATGCAATAGATATTCCCACTCTCTACTACCAATTTCCTCATCGAAAAATGGGTGAAACATCCCTAATTATAGAGATTTGTGAAATTTCTCTCAACCGTAATTCTTCTTCGCGTCGCTGCCATAGCGGTGTAAATTAACTTTGATGGTGCAAATAGCAAGAGGAGGTGGAGGAGGTGGTGCTGGAGGAAGGGGGTTGAGTTTGGTGGAGTTTGTTCGCGCGGCGCTGGTCTAATTCATCACCGGTATGCCACGCCAGAAAGTGGATTATGGGGGGACCAAGATCCGATTTTTGTGGAAGAAGAAAGTGAGGGGGTGGACGCTGGGTGCCCCCCGCGGTGGGCTTTGTACCCGGATCTTTGGTTTTTGGGTCGGGTCAAAATTTTGGCCCAAGTACAAATGAATTACAGAAATTCCTCTTATGTCCCGAAATGTTCCGAAATTTCAAACGTGGAAATTCGATTCGTTTCAACTCCAAATTGAACGGATGAGATATCGAAACGATCAGTATTAAAAATGCCATCCACTAGAATATGAAAAAAAATCACATTCAAACATTTTTTTTTTTTGAACAATCTTTGGTTTTTATTTATCTACACTTTTATATACAAATGTACAAGTCGAGAAGAACGTGTCAACAACACCGAAAATCCAAATAAAACAACACATCACAACAGCTTAACTCAGGCAACTTTCATGTCGGCTCTGGGTGAACCCAATCCAACCGTGATCGTGGCTTATCCTTTATGTTTTGGGGCCTAGGGTTCGTGATTCGTACCATCCTTGACCAATGTGCAATGGTCTAATAATAATATTACCCTTAGTACATATGGTATAGCCTCAAACCCGCCTCAAATAGTCACATAGAAAACTGATCGGGCTTGGCCTGGTGGAATCCATTTGCCCGAAGCAAACTAGGAAATTCGATGGTGCATATCACGACTCTCTTTGGGCACCATTCTGGGTGCTAATAAAACAAAACGAGTATATACATGTTGAGTCTTTTTACGTCAGATCCTCAAGACGAATGTGAGTCTTTTAACGTCAGATCCTCAAGACGAATGTGAGTCTTTTAATGTCAGATCCTCAAGACGAATCCCAACCTGTGGGATTAACAGGACGACGACGAAGTTTATCCTGTTGAGCTGGTGTCAGACAATAATATACCTTATACCGGCTCATCTCGGATAGAAGATCAAGACCTGGACAGAAAGGAGTTTGACAGTTCATACACCACCCCATCCTTTTGCTCGGCGCTTTTCGAGCAAAAGTACTACGACCATTACCAATTCGAGATGGGTGAGATTTGGACCAAATGATGAGTTGGAGTTCGCGAGGAAGAGAATAGAAAAGGGAGGAAAAGAAGGAGTTGAAATTTTGGTACCCATTGTTTTCCGAGGCACGCTTTGCTCGATTATCGTAAGACATTTATACTTTCGGTTCAAATAGAGTTTTGTGGACTAAGGTTCCGCTTTGCAACCACACACTCTAAGGATTTTTAGAAAAGAAAATAGAAGAGGGCCCGCTACCTTAATGGCATACTTTTCCCCGTTTAAATACATGGAAAGAAGTACACCAAATAATCTATTAGTATGTGTAGACCGGATCATTTAGAAGAGTCTCTTCGACATCCGGAGAGCGCAACTCATGATAATGTTTAAGGCGCCGCCCATTTACTTGAAATTCGCTACCATCATTTACGCTTTTCACAAAGATAGCCCCATAAGGGGTGACAAGCAGAGACGATGGAAAGGACTAGACCATCGAAGTTTTTAATTTTCCTAGAAAAAATGTGTAATCTTGAGTTGTACATCAAAACTTTTGACCGACTTTGAACTCTTTTCGCAATATGTGCTTGTCATGCACTCTTTTCATGTTGGCTTTATAGGATTTCGAGATCATAGGCATCACTCAAATTTCCTCAAGCTCATTTAACTGTAATTTTCTTTTTACCGCCACGCTAGTGTTATAATTGAGGCTTTTGATGGCCCATAGAGCATGGTGCTCAAGTTCAACCGGCAGATGACAAGGTTTTCCAAAAACGAGGGCGATACGGAGACATCCCTATAGGTGTCTTAAAAGTTGTTCTCAGATGCCCACAAGGCATCGATAATCGTAGAGACCAGATCTTTCCTAGATGGATTGACAGCTTTTTCCAAAATGGATTTTATTTCTCGATTAGAGACTTCTACTTGACCACCGGTTTTGAGGATGATACGGAGTTGCCACTTTGTGCGTGACTCCATATTTCTTTACTAATGATTCAAAATTTTATTGCAGCGAAATGTTTTCCCCGCCACTAATTATAGCTTTTGGAACACCAAATCGAGAAAAATATTTTCTTTTACAAACAAAACGACCGCTTTATGATCGTTAGCACGACATGCCAATGCCTCAATCCATTTTGACACATAGTCAACTGCTACAAGTATGTATAGGAAGCCATGAGAATTTGGAAATGGACCCATGAAGTCGATGCCCCATACATCAAAGATTTCCACAATTAGAATGGGATTTAAGGGCATCATATTGCGTTGAGTAATGCGACCTAAACTGGCCGCAGCGATTGCATGCTTTGCAATGCTCATGTGCATCTCTAAACAAGTGTTGGCCAATAAAACCACATTGTAGAACCTTGGCCGCAGTTTTCTTACCACTAAAATGACCACCACAAGATTGTTCATGGCGTAAGGATAACACATCGTTGTGTTCCCGGTCGGGAATGCAACGGCGGATTAGTTGATCCGAACAATACTTGAAAAGGTAGGGATCATCCCGAAATAGAATTTCACAAAGGATAAAAACTTTTTCCGGTCATTACGAGACCAAGATAAAGGAACTTCCTCGGTAACTAAGTAATTTACTATGTCCAAGGTACCAAGGGGACGAAAAAATAGAGTACAAGTGTTCATCCGAAATGAATCACGATAGGTTCGCATCGATCAACATCAATCGACAAGTCTTGATAAATGGTCCGCAAACCACATTTTCGCTACCTTTTTATCTCTAATTTCGAGAGTAAACTCTTGCAAAAGGAGAATCCATCGGATCAACCTTTGTTTTGCATCTTTTTTCGCTAATAGATAACGGCGCCGCGATGGTCGTAGACAATAGTTGGAGAACCCACTAGGTAAGGACGAAACTTATCTAACGATATACAATGGCGAAACTCTTTCTCGCTGGTGGTATAGTTACGCTGAGCTTCATTAAGGATTTTACTCGCATAGTAAATGACAACCGGCTTATCTTCTCGGCGTTCCCTAGTACCCTCCAATAGCATAGTCGCCAAACACACATTAATTCAAAAGGTTTAGACCAATCGTGGTTGAATTATGGGAGCCGTAGTTAATGCGATTTTTAATACCTCAAAGGCTTGTTTGCAATTGAAACCGAAATCAAAAGCGCATCTTTAAGCAGGATTGGTTAAAGGTCTAGCAACCTTTGAGAAATCTTGAATAAATCTCCTATAGAAACCCTCGTGTCCTAAGAATGCGCCAATGTCTCGAACTGTTTTGGTATAGGAAGTGAAGCAATTTTTTCTATCTTAGCTTTGTCGACTTCGATTCCGTCATTTGAAACGATATGTCCTAAAACTATTCCTTTAGTAACCATGAAATGACATTTTTCCCAATTAAGAATAAGGTTTTTCTCTTCACAACGCGTGTAAAGACCTTTTCAAGATTTGATAGACAGACTATCGAAAAGAATCTCCATAAATTGAGAAGTCGCCCATGAATACTTCCATAAACCGCTCAACCATATCATCATCGAAAATATGAAGCATGCATGCGTTGAAAAGTACCAGTGCATTGCAAAGGCCAAAAGGCATTCGCCTATATGCAAATGTACCGAATGGACAGTGAACGTTGTCTTTTCTTGATCGCCAGGGTCGATGACTATCCGAAAATAACCTCAATAACCATCAAGAAAGCAGTAATAGGCATGACCGCTAAACGCTCGAAAGCATCCGATCGATGAATGGAATTGGAAAGTGATCCTTACGAGTGATGGCATTAAGTTTGCGATAGTCAATGCATATTCGCCATTTTATCGATACGAAATGAAATGCATTCATCTTTATCATTTCGCATAACCGAATGCCGATTTCTTTGGAACCACGCGGCGTGACTCACCCAAACACTATTAGAGATAGGGTAAATAATACCCGCATCTAGTAATTTTAACACTTCCTCCCTGACCACATCTTTCATGGTAGGGTTTAGGCGACGCTGTGGTTCACGCGACGTCTTAGCATTTTCTTCCAGGTGTATATGATGGGTGCACACATTACGTTCAATGCCTTTAATGTCATCGAGGGACCATCCAATAGCAGAACGATGTTGTTGAATGACATTAATTAAACGAGCTTCCTGATCATCAGTTAATTGTGAAGAAATAATAACTGGGTGACGACCATTAGCATCAAGTCAGACGATTTTAATTCGGGAAGTGGTTTTAATTCAGGGGGGGCGGAGGGGTATTAAAGATTCTTGAGGAAGGTCATCATCCATGTAGTAAACAGATTGATGATCATCCAAGTTACTTGACATCACTGTTGTAGGGTCAAATAATGGTACTGACTCTAATAACTCATTTACTTCTTGTGTGTAATCATCGCCCTCAAATTCAGATTCGCTAAAGGAAAGAAATTGGTACACTTCATCTTCGGAAAAGAGTTTGTGAAATACTCTTGCGGAATGTCATGTCAATCCCGTTGACCTCACCATCAATGTCGCTCGAAGTTGTTTCATCAACTTGAACACATTCACCTCGACCGAAAGATTTCCGGCGACATGGTCATGGAACCATATCGACAGCTTAATAAGAGCATTAGCAAAGGGCGAGGAACGGACGCCCTAAGATGATCGAATGGAATCACATGCAACTTCAGATCCAAAATAACAAAGTCTACAGGATAGAAGAAATCTTGGACTTTACAAGGACGCTTTTTCCACAATTCCTTTTGGATACTTTATGGAACGATCGGGCTAACTGTAGAGTCATGGTGGTAGGTTTAAGCTCATGAAGACCTAGTTGTTTAAATAAATAATATGGAAGTAAGTTCACACTAGCTCCTAGGTCTAATAGCCGCAAGAGGCGTGTATTTGTCACCTAAGGTGCATGGAACCGCTTGGTCTACCGTGGTCCTTGTATTTTACTATACCATTGTGTTTCGGTGATGGAGGGAAACCGCTCAAATGAGGAACGCTTTGTTGAGGAACATTAGTTCTCCTTTTTGTGGTGCACATATCTTTCGAAATTTTGCATGTTTTGGTAATAATTTTAAGGCATCGAGAAAAGGTAAGTTGATTGTTAAATTTTGAAAAGTCTCTCGAATTTCTGCAAAATTCTCATCGGGTTTATTCTTTGCTGCGTCGCAGGAAATGGTGCCTTAGGGCTGAATTTGGCAAAAAGGTCTACTTGCTTGTTTCCTACATTCGAGAGGTGTTGACTCTGTTGAATCTGGGAATCTTCCGTAGGTTCATTATTAGAAATAGATTCCTTGGAACCCTCTTTTTCTTTTGGTTGATCATCCGCATAATGATCCGATTGTCTACAGTTTTCCAGATCGTAGAGTAGTGATTGCATGCACCTCACCTTGGTTGGGGGTGCTTGTACCGTGGGCATTGGTCGGGTTCAAAGGTCGTTTGTTAGGGGGAACCGCTTGTGCAGCAGAAAACACGCCTTCGACTCTTTTTCTTGCCAATTGTTGAAGTGATTGTTGGATAGACGCTAAAATTTGAGACCGTTGGTTCATGTAAGCCAAGAAAGTCTCATTTGTCCTATCCGTAATGGTTGGCGCAGTTGTGCAAAATGTAGTAGTTCTCGATTATTGCTTAGAAGTTGTTGATTATAGTTGATCCGGATTAAAATCCGGAACAAGGCTGCGGTTGGTTTGATAATTAGCATTGGAATTATTTGGAAATTGACCTTGTTGGTGTTGTTGATTATTTCCTTGGCGGTATGGAATAAAATTGTTGGTAGGGCTTAACAAGCGGATTAGCGAAAACCCGGAGGAGCCCCCATTTGTTGGTTATTTTGGCCAAGCTTAAATTCGGATGTTGTCCCCACGGTGCATTGGGAATGTTGAATGCACATGCCTCCTCCGATTGTTGAGTAGGGGAAGCATATAACAAGGACAATATGCATCGATGGTCGGGACTAAGACAAAGGACACAAGGGGCGGTCAACGCTCATGACCGGTTTTGGTAGTTGATCGCTTACTTGAACCGCAAGGGCATCTACTTTTTAGTTAGGGATTCTATCAAATTTTTATTTCGATTGGGTTTTACCTCAAAAATAGATGTGGCCTTTGTAACATTGTCCTTTGATGACCTAGACGACTTCGTTTACCCCAAGTGTACCCTTTTTGCTTGTTTTTCAAGAAAAGTATAAGCTTCAAGAGCTCCTTTGTCCATGAAGCAACCGCCGCTCATTATATCAAGAGTTTCTTTTGATGATCGAAAGACCATTAAAGAATGAACGAACAAGGACAGCTTTTTCCAAATGGTGATGAGGACATTCTAACGTAAGATCAAGAAAAAGCGACTCCATGCTTCCGTAAAAGGATTCATGAGGATTTTGACGAAAAGAATTGAATTTTTTCAAGCATTTCGCTTGTTTTTTCTCGAAAGTGTAAAACCGAAGCATGAAAGCCCGAACTAGTTTATTCCATGTGTCTATGGATTGTGATTGTTGTCCCGCTAGCCGATTGACGCTTTTTCCGCTAAAGTGAATGGAAACAAATGGAAGCAAGAGTTGTTCCTTAGAGATCACTGGATGATGAAATGTTGTTGCCACTTGTTGAAGCCTCACGAAGATGATTGTACAGTTTTTCGTGCTCCAAACCATGATATATTGGTAACAAACTGAAAACGCTGTTCGGTGGGGATAAAAAAATCACCGACAATGTCCTCAAGTTTGATGCAGGAAGAAGGTCCTTCCCCAGAATGCAAAGATAGAAGTCCGAGAGGGGCTTCTCTCACAGGAGGATAGTCGGCCATAATGACAGAAGTTGATGGCGACGAAGGATTGTGATGAAGGTAGTTAGCAGAAGAAGAACAATTTTTATGTGAGAACTTACGCAATTGCTTATCGTATTTTTTTCGACGATAGGTATGTTCAATTTCTTTAGTGGAACCAGACCTTAATCTCATGCAAGCATAAAATTAGATCTTACTTACAGAAGGAATTATGAGGACTCAAATTTTATTGTTATCTTAAGCATTAGGGTTGAACAACATATGCCTAAGCTGCTGCTAACGTAGCAGGGAAGCTAGGAATACGTGTGCATAAACCAACAGCCAGGTCACAAGAGAGATATGAGGGAGGCTTTCCGTGCAAGCACGGTTCTAATTAAGTAACCTCAATCTTTCAAGTTTCATAGACACCATTGGAATATGATTTAAGATTTATGGAATTAAAATTTATGCAAAGGTGGTATTAATTTTAATTTAATTTAATTTAATTTAATTAAAATATATATATATATTTTAAAGATTTATGCAAGGGTTAAAATACAAACATGCAAATACGATCTACTCATACAATACTAAGTGCAGTAGCATGTGAAGATACTATACTCATACGTATAGCTATACGAATAGGCAAGCTTGTGTCATCGATAAATATTTCCATACGTACATGCAAATATACATCAGTAATACGTATATGTACGCTAATTTGTAAATCGATATTATGTAAACGTATATCAACAGTAACAGGCGAATTTGAATCACTCATACGTATCTACATACATTAGCATACGAATACAGTATACATACGCAGAATAGACGACAAAACTAAACATGCAAAGTATTATACCTAAACTAAAATACGACTCTTGTATTGCATAATAAATCGATTTCGACAATACTCATTGAGATTGCGAATGTCCTATAGAGAGCAGCTTTACCCCGTAGGGTTTAGAAACAACTTACCCAACTCAGATTTTAACCCTAGTTGGAATGTTCTCCTCTTTCTTGACAAAATCGACTTATTAGACAAGACCGCGTAATGATAATCGTGAGAAATATCAAACATGTAACAAGAAACATTTATCGTTAAGAAGACATATACCCATGCAATACAATTACCATTAATATGTAAATATACATTCATATGCAATTCATGTCCGTGTAATCGTGATATAAATATTTACCGTATACCTAACTTGATTCATACATAATTCGAGGCTAAAACTTAAATAATAATCCATAAATATTTCCTAATACTATATACATGGCATACATGCAGAAAAACATAATAAAAAAAATTACAATAATACTGAAAATTGAACCTCAGAAGCTTCCGTTTTTTGAAAAACAAACGCTTCAATTGCCGACGCCGATTAATCCCAAAGGATTATCGAATTTTTCAGGTATAGGACCAGATATTTAGGCCTGAAATGGATCAAGGTAGATCCGAGATGCTGGTGGTTGAACAGAGCAGCAAAAATAAAAATCACTTTCATGGACGCTGGTCACACTCTTGTACGACTACACACCCAAGCACACGCGCGTCCAAGAATTCAAAATACTTTCAAATTTTCTCGAAGTCTTATAATCGCGCTGTATTTATCTTTCCCAAATCCCCTAACTTTTGGTACCTGAAAGTGGAACGAATTTTTTTAAGATTACGTGTCTATTATGAGGGCAAAAAATACTAAAAACAACAAAAACGTGAAACGAACAAAAAGGAAAGGAAGGAAGAGAATGGGGTTCCCCTTGATGCAACTTCCGATCTTTAGCACAAGTTCTATGGCTTTAGAACAGCAGTCATAATTTTGATATATGCTTGTTACTACTACTTAGAGTTTTGAACTCTCTAAATTGATGCAAAAGCACTCAAGGTTCCTTACTCACGATCTTCGTTTCGTAAGAGTTGAATAAAGATTCGAACTAAACTAAAGCTTAGAACAACTACAAATTGGAATTTACAATAAGGGAACTAAAGAGTAAGGAGTAATTATTAATGCTAGATTTTTCCTTCCTACATAAACATTAAGAAAACATTAACGTTAAAAACATTAACTTAATATCGAAAGAAAGATTTGAAAAAGAAGGTGGAGAGTTAATCCTCCTCATGTGAAACTATCATTAGTGTTGATTTGAAAAAGGTTTTGATTCTTCCTAGACTCATAGACAAGTCCCTAACGGAAAAATAGATTTGATCCCTAGCATGCATGGCTCACTAAAGAGCTCATACATGCTAGCAAGTGAAACCAAACAATGACTTATCTCTAAGCTCATTGCTTGATTCCTAACTAAACTCTACACCAACTACCATTTTGGGATAGGATGTAGAGTTAGTTGTTCTTCCTAAACCTACCAAACCAACAACAATTGGGTTACCCTCACATGAGTTGGATTAACTCCCCAAAAGGGAAGTTAGCTCATGATCCTTGGGACAAGGATTTATAAACTAAGAAAAACACAAAAGAGAGAGAGAGAGAGAGAGAGAGAGAGAGAGAAGAAAGATGAACAAACAAACTCACTTCTATTTATTTTCTAGAAGAAACAAGTGTTCCTCCATTAAAACTATTACAAGCTTTTTTATCAAAACTAAAACTAACTTTACATTTCTTTCACTAAGGAACTAAAATAATGCCATGTGAGGAAAATAAGTCAATGGAGTAAATGGGGTGTCCCCCACCCTTGTCTAATTTCTTCTCCATTTGAGAGAAATCTCATTTCCTCCCACGTGAATTATCAAACCACATTAATGAATTTTTATCCACCACATTAAAACAAAGTGACACCTGGCCTTTTTTTTTCACTATTAACACCTAATCTAATTTATTACATGCAAGGTGTCAACTTTGCACCAATAATTTGTTATCTTTGTCTTGACATGCTCTATGATTGATGACTCATCCAATCTTGTGACCCCGCATAGTGGGTCCATGTGCGAAAGCGATGGGTCCGGTATTTTTTGGGCGTTACAATTTTCCGCCTATGCGTAGAGTTCATCGCCTGATTGTCCGAAAGCATCTCTCGTCGTCGATTCGGAGTCATGGTTCGAGAGGTAGGAGCTTTGGAAGTTTGATGCTTCTGTGTGGATTTGGGAGAATTCAGATATACTGTTCCTCGTGCTTTATTTCAGGTTTAACCAATATTTCCATGTTTACTGCAAATACCTGCAAAAGTATGAAAACATATTTATTTCATGATTATTAAACACATAATTAACCAAATTTATATGTCTCAATGGGGTTTCATAATACACTTTTGGGTGCTTATCAGTGCATCTAATCTTCCTAGAACTCTTAGACAAGTCTTAATAAAAGAAAACTTGATCCCTAACATATATGACTCATCTCTAAGCTCATACATGCTAGCATGTAGAACCAAAGTAATGACTTATCTCTAAGCTCATCACTTTGATCCCTAACTAGACACTACACCAACTATCATTTTGGGATAGGATGTAGGTCTAGTTGTTCTTCCTAAACAACTCACTAAACCAAATAACAAAGATTTTCCATCACATGAGTATCATTAACTCCCCACAAAGGGGAGGTTTAGCTCATGGTCCTTGGGCTAAAAGATGACTAATGTAGAATGTAAAAAGAGGGGGAGAGAACAAAAAGAGAAAACTAACTATAAAAACTCACTTGCATTTAGATTTTATTTCCACTAGAAGAAAACAAAGTTTCCTCCATTAAAACTATACAAGCTTTTGTTCCAAAACCAAAACTAAAAACTATCTAAAACTAAGGAACTAAAATAATACAAGGTAAAGGAAAAAAAGTCAAGAGAGTAAATGGATTGCCCCTTTGTTTTGTTTTCTTCTCCATTTGAAAGAAATCTCATTTTCTCCCACGTGAAACACCAAACCACATTTATTTCAATTTTACCCACCACATTAAAACAAAGTGACACCTTGCCTTTTTTTTCACTATTAACACCTAATCTAATTAATTACATACAAGGTGTCAACTTTACACCAATAATTTGGCATTTTTGTCTTGACATGCTCCATGATTGATGACTCATCAAATCTTGTGGACAAACATAGTGGGTCCACGTGCAGTCCAGTGGCGGTCCGGTCTTTTGGCAATTTTACAACTTCCCACCTATACGTAGAGTTCATCGCCCTGATTGTCTGAGCAGCTCACTTGTCGCATTCGGAGTCCTGGTTCAAGAGGTAGGAGCTTCAGAAGTTTGATGCTTATGTGGGGATTTATTGGGCTTTACATGGCTGATTTGGAAGAATTCATATATACGTTGTTCCCCGTGCTTTAACGCAGGTTTAACCAATATTTTCATGTTTACTGCGAATACCTGCAAAAGTACGAAAATATATTTATTTCATGATTATTAAACACATAATTAACCAAATTTATATGTCTCAATGGGGTTTTATATTACAGTTTTGGGTGCTTATCAATGCATCCTATATATTATGCCATGTGTATATATTATCTTATGTAGTATACAGTGTTTTTACAAAACTATCCCATGTCTTATGTCTTCCATTACATTGTTTACAACAAATATCTTAAATCAGGAACTAAGAAAGGACAAATCTAGAGGGAAAGACAGAGCAAATGAGCAAGAGGAAGAGCAAGAGGTAGTGAGGAACAAAAAGAGAAAGGTTACTCCATTCCGGAGTGGAATGTCGTCTTTGGTGAAACTTATGGATGAACACTCTTTTAAAAGTGCAATCAAAGAGTGTCACTTGGAAGAGATGAAGAAAACCCCTTTCTACCCACTGTTCAAATGTTGCTATGATTTGAAGATGACCGAGAAGATGGTTTCGAAGTCTAGTCAAGTCATCAAGACTATCATTGAAGCAATCAACGCAGAGGAGGGGTGTTTCGTAATACACGGAGTTAGTGTGCGACTAACTCCAGAGGATGTGAGCCTGACTTTTGGGCTACCAAAGCAGGGCGAGAATGTTGTTGAAGCAGTAAGTAAACCAGACAAGAAGTTGTTAAGTGAGGATGCACTTGATTTTAAAGTGAAATACTTCAACGCTAGCATCATCACCACTTCTGAAATTCGGAGTGCACTAGAAGGAGTTGTGAAGAAAGAAGATAAGGAGTCAATAGCCGACTTTTCCAAGCTGATGGTGTTGTTTATGCTCAACTCCGTCTTCTTCACAAAATCAAATATTAGTTTGGCTTTAGCATACGTGTAGTACATCTACAGTTTTGAAGAAATGAATAAGGTGTCGTGGGCAGCAATAATCTCCGACCACATGATGAAGCAGATTATAAAGCACAGTGCTAAAAGCCCAATGAGCACTGCTACATGTGTGGTACAACTACTTGTAAGTATTTAACCCACTTTAGTGGTATTATAGGTTTTATTATTGAGTGATTGAATAATAACTGTGTTTTTTTTTACTGACACTGGTATTATAGGTTTTATTACTGACACTGTTGGTTTCATCCAAAAGCTACCCATTACATTTGGTACTTTTAACAACTCCAATGTTCAAAGATTATCTTATTTTAATTATTTCCAAAATTTGCTTTCGGGAATAAATATACTTAGAGAAAGAGATTCTAGTTATGAGTATAATCAACTCCTTTTGGGTGTCCTGGACCTGTTGGAATCTTCTTCCATCTTAAATTGTGCTTTTGCCATAGGTTGCATCTTTCAAAGTGACACTGGAGGAAATATCCGAGTCATCACTTTTGGTGCATGTGGTGGATATTAGGTAATTTTATTTAATATTTTTATTGGGAACCTTTTTGTTAATCAATATCATCATCCTCTTATTGTATAGGCTTTTCGTTCATTTCAGCCATATATTGTCCCAGCAACAGATAGATGCTGTTGACAAAGTTTTGTCCGAACTAGATGTGGCAGCTATTCCACAGTTGATCGTCTCGAACAAGGTAGGGCTAGATGCTTTTATTGGTTATAAAGTTCTGGTCTTCTTTGGTATGTGTGTATATTTCCTTTTTTTCATGATACAACAATACACCATTAGTTCAATAATAGCCTTCTTATAAGTCATGCAGTTCTATACTAGTGGATATGGAAAACGGTTTATGTTGTTGTTCGTGTGGCCATAAAAGTTGTTTGCCATATGCTCGGTGGGACACTTAGATTGCGTAAAAGTGCGGCTCATCATTTGTTGGGCCAACCAAGGACAATTCTCTTTTCTCAAAATAGTATGGAGAACTTTATAATTTACTAGTATACTGCATTGCAGTGGGGGCGTGAGCGTAGTCTATTATTTATTTTCTTGAAAGGATTGTCGATTGCCATTCAATTGACTGAAGACTGAACCAAGACAAGTTCAAAGAAGACCCAACATTAAGAATTTAAGATCAGATACATTTTATCGGCCCCTAGCAACAGAAAGACGAGGATACTACAAAAACATAGATAAATAAGCAAGTAAATCACCTCACTAACTCAATCCTATATTCTATTGAGCAGATTTGAGTTGCTCATTAACAAGTTCATATCGCAGACATTAACATAAGTAGGTTCACACTAAAAACATCGCAGAGCTCAATACTATATCCTAATACAGTATTAGGCCAGGCTTCAACATGGGGGTCTACTTGTCCAACAATACTTCAAGCAAAAATCGACACACAACATAAAAACATTCTTGATCAATACTTGTTTAACCAATATGTTCTATATAAATATAACGTCCCTTAATCTTACTAATTCAAACAACAGCTCAACTTAAGCAATTATATGAGTGTGCATGCAACAAAAAAGAGTATGTACCTTCTTATGCAGTCTTCGGTTTCTAACTTTCGCGCTTTCTTTTTGATTATTTGATCTAGCTTGTATCACTACCAGAGGCTTATATAAGACAAACCTACAAAAGTAAAAAGAAAGAAACCCAACATTCATTAGCTTCAAATAGATGTATGAAGTAACAAGAGTAACATTTCAAAAAATCCAAGCTTGCTTGTGTACCTCAATGGAAGGGAAATGAATGGATTAGAATGGGATTGGAAAAGGCTTGAGGTTTTCAGGTGCAGTAGTGAAAGGGAAGTAGTAAGAGCCATACACTACTGGAATATTTAGACCTTTACAAGATGATCGAAATTGAACATATAAAGTTGTTGGTAATTTCTCCGAAGCAATTTCTCAAACAAATATGTATCAAGACGAAAAAAGGCATGAACCGCGAGTAGAATGGTATTGAAAGTAGGTTATGCAGCGAGCCTAATTGCGATGGTGGTTTCAGTCACCAGGAACCGATTCAAAACTCCTCTCATGATTTAAGTTTTCTTTAATGGAGTGCAAGAAAGAAATTTGTTTTCAAGAAGTTGTTAACATACCTGATTGAAAACCCTCAATCTCTATCCGTCGATCGATTTTATCTTCTCTGTTAGTGGTAAAGTTTTGTGAAGAGTTAGGTGTGAGAAAGGTAGGAGAAGCTTGATTAAGTGGGAGTTGGGCATGGGTGAGGAGTGAAGGAGAGAATTTGTGTGAGAAAGTGTTTTTGAGAACGGGAGGCACGCATGCACAACAGCCAAGAGTCATTTATGCCTTTAAAAAAAAGCCAACTCAAGAACGTTCGCATACGCCCATAGTCCACTAATAAGAAAAACGTTTATGTTTTTGTTAGATCATAGATGATCATTGGAATTGTACGTGTGGGACCAATTATTAACGAATAGTGCTGCACGAAAAACCAACGGAGCGGAAAACAAATCCAACCACCAAAAAAATACGCTTTTGGATCACCACAGTAGCTCCAACATAGAATAGAATGAGTTTAAATAGAAAACTCGTCTAACACATTACAAAGAACCAAACACACAAAAAACTGTCGAAGCAAAAAAAAATGGAAAAGTAGTTGATGTGTTGTGGTTAGGAAATAGAGGTGGTGTGTTAAGGAAGGAAATGGTGGTGGTGGCGGTTGTGTTTTGGAATAGAAATGACTCTGATACCAAGTAGATTGGGTAGACAAGCTTATCTTCTGAATAGACAATAGCCGTATTTATTAATTCATAGAGATTACACTTTCCTACAATACAAAATCATATAATCTACAAATGGAAAGAAATCAACATGAGTATATTCTGTATCCTCCAACACGAAGTAACATTGACACTTCATATTTGTAAAAAAAATCTGTGATGGTCACACGCACACACACTGCAACACGGACACGTTCTGCATAGCATTTTAAACTAGTGTTTCTTCTATATCCTAAAAGACTAAGAAAATAATCAATTAATATAGTTACAATTCCATGATATGCCTTATTCATAGATAATTATTTGTAAGGAGGCACTTTGTAAGGTCTTCATCCCAAGAATTAGTGGTGTAGAATGGCTATTCCTCACAATCGAGGGAATGACTCTCAAGGACGAAAATGCCGAAAAAGTAACTCTCAAAGACATTTTTTTTTTGTAACTCACAAGGACTGGGTAGATGAAAGTTCAAGTATACCCTTGCATATGCGTTTGCAAGCTCAGTTGAACTCGAGGCACACAACTTACTGCATCATCGTCCTCATTTGTCGACCACCCCCCAACCATGGACCGCATCCGAATTTGCAGAGAACTAGTCGTTCACACCCCTCGTATCCACCATCAAAACTGACTTCTATATAATGACAGCATATCAAGCATACAGTACTTGCATAACGTGTAGCACACCCTGAGAGAAAAATCAGATCTAATTATATTATTTCAAAGAAAGTTGAACTGAACAAAAGAAAGAGCCCACGCTGAAAGAGAAAACAAATTTCAGAGTCATGGTGACATTATTTTCCACATAATTTGTCGGAAGGTGCTGCTCCATATCAGCAGCAGCTTCAATGGGATGTGAACGCAGAAAGATATCTCCAGTTAGCAGATAACACCCTTGTTTTGATAGCATCTCTAATAGTCACCAATGAGAGTATACGAAACAGAATGTTCTGCTGCGATTCACTACAAACATCCCCCGTGACGAGCAATTAACCTCACCGGCACAACCACAATTAATCTCGTCTCATCAGCCAAGTCTTTTAACAACCAGGGCAAAGACATTCTACATCCACAACACCTTGTTTTACTGCATTGTTGTCTGAGTTGAAACAGTTCCATCCTTGCTCTCTTGAGTCTCTTCGATACATTGCTGTAATCTCGAAACTTCTCATGGACACGCTTGGATACTTGAAACCTCGTTTTGGTTCGTGAATTCCATTACAAATGCACGAGTATGAAGTATTACTTGTGGAGCTGCGAATATTGGGCCTCGGCCAACTCTTGCTGACATAATGTATTTGATCAATTCACACCCTTTCTTTTGCTTTTTAGAATCAATTCCAGGCCACCACTCCTGAAACTTAAAACATAGCTGCGGTTCTCATTTCATGTTGACCACGCCTCGACCATAAGAATTACACATCTGTACCAGCAAGGCTTCTAGGAGAAATTAGGCTGCCAATGTGGACAACTGCGTCCTCGAATGACCCCCATCGAAATTCCATCAATGAGAATCTGCTTAAACTCTTTCTTTTCTAAATCATAGTAACCTTGACCTTTACCACCATGAAGTAAGACAATACCCTTCTTTGTTGGACTTAAAATTTTAATAGGCACTACCGTTCCCTGCAATGGCCCAAGAGTGTCTTTCCTAATAACATAATCTTTAGTCCACGACACCCCATAATCTTTCATAACCCACACGTCAATATGATCACTTTTTTCATCAGTCATACAAAGAAACTCTCCTAGCAAGATCAAAATCCCGCGTGAGGACGGTGGTTTGTTACCTTCTTCGTAAGTTTCGAAGTTCTCGCGGTGAGTGACTTCCCAGTGTAATTTCAATTCCTTCACGAACAGATAAACTCGGCCTCATAAATCATTTGAGTGAACAAGGAAAATGTCTCCAATGTAGAAGTGGTTGGAAGGTATATAAACACAACATAGCTCCTCTTCCCCAGCACTTCTCCGAAGGATCGCTGTTGATGTAATACAGCCAAACGCATATTCTCCAATATGTGGATGCCTAAGTAAAACCACCTCTTTGAAGGCATGAGTAGTCTGATCTGGTGATATTGCAGCGCTAATTTGTTTTGAGGCTGTATAAATATAGCCTACAAATGGCATTTTCTTAATGAACCATCCTCCAAGACCGAGAACTGAAGCTCCCCACCATGAGGACATGAACACACCGACTAGGAAGATAGAAGTGAGAGAAGTGGTGAACCCAAGACCAAATAAATGGATCCCAATCTGAATATAAACCGGGGAGAAAAATCCACCAACAAAATGAACAAATCCCCAAGTGATGTAGAATGTGATGGCTATGGGAAGAAGAATGACATGCAGTGACGCAATAAAATATCCTCCTCTGATGGAGACGGCAGATAATAGCCATCGGCCTTCTCAAGAACGCAATTCAAAGAATAAAGATGACCATGATGACTAACTGCTTATCACAGGTTGATAAAGCTAGTGACCCTGATAAGCTAAAGATCAAAGCAAACGAAAGAGAAGATGTCATATGTGTGTCTGCTCTGACTGGTGATGGGCTACAGGACTTTTGTGATGAAGTTCAAGTGAGGCTGAAGGTACAAAATAACAAATTATGAATTTTCTTCTTAGAAGATTATATTCTTTTTATTTTTTCCATCAAAAGAAATGTTTGTTGGTTTGTACTATAGAAAATGGCCTATCTGGAAGTTTAACACATTTGTGTATGACAGGATTCTATGGTATGGGTTGAAGGCTTGAAGCCCTTGTCCCATTTTACAAAGGGGAGCTCCTGAATACTATACATCAAGTTGGACTGGTGTAGGAAATGTGAGTATTATCATTCCAGGATCCTGAAACTTATCATCTACTATGGATCACAACAGTTTAATTGTGATTTTTTTCATTCTTGAAGGCATTATGATATGATACAGACCTATGCACATTGCTGGTTATTATCTCTTATCATATTTTCCCTACCAATGACTGGAGATCATGAGAAAATTAGTGGGCATGTACTCCTACGTATCTTTTTTTGAAAATTCTTAGTAATGTAACTGCAAAAGATTATGGAAGTCAAGAAATTACTGAATTTTAAAAGAAACCTATGAAACAGAAGGTGGTGAAGAGTCATTTATTTTAAGAATTTCCTCAGTAGGGAATCAAGGGCTGTCCTCCCCATTTCCAATATTAATCTTCATAGTGATTCAGTGTTCCCAATATCTACAACCGTCAGACTTCTAGGTCGATTCCAAAGCTGATTAAAGAGAACAATGAGAAGAAAAGTCCCATATAAAGAAGATGGTGGTCTGTCCTTGAAAATCATGGGAAGAAGAACAAGATGCTGAGATCTGGTAGTCTGTGAAAATATTGAGTAGTCCCATAGATAATTTTCGTTGAACTTAGCGAAAAAGGAAAATAAAAAGTGTCATGTTAGGCTGTGTTTGGTATAAAGATCGTATCTTGATGTAAACAACAATTTCTCTTTTTGGTGAAGTATTGAGGTTCTTAACAAGTTAACATTGAAGGCTTGCTATATTGCAAATCGGTGATGACAATTACTCTTGGCAGAGAAATGGGCCAGGAAGACCAGTGCTCTACAAAAAAGTCTAGGTGGCTGCATGGGAGTGCCTCGCTTAGGCCGCTTATGTAGGACATCTGGTTGACCGACTTGGCGGGCTGGGGGGTCAGAAAGAAAACCCAAAAAGGGCTAAAAAAACCAAAACCCTCAGAAAACGAAAATCTGAAAATCTTGAACCCCTAATCTCTAGAACACTTCGTCCATCATTCTTCAGGCTATATCAAAGACTGGGAAATTTATGAAAAGCAGAGCTCTCCTGAGAAAAGTATCCCTGATTGAAGGTGGGGTTGTGCGTTGCGGGTGATCCTGTTATTTGGTGTTTGAAAACATTGTATTGGGTTGGTACAGAGATTGATTGTACTTGCGGTTCAAGCTATTGTTAGCTCAGTGCATGGTTTTGTTTTTATCTAGGTTACATAGACACGCCATATTTTGAAAAAAATCCGTGCCGGATACGTATCCACGTGTCCGTGTCGGACACATATTGCATGTAATATACCTCGAATTTTGATATTTTGCCTGTCCGACAATTCGTATCCGTGTCCGATATGGCGTGTCAATGTAACTTAGGTTTTTATTATACTTTTGTTGGGTTTGGGTTGTGTGGTGGGGGGTGGGGTGGGCGTTCAACTATTCAAGACTTTGCTTCCGGCACCAAACTGCAGAACATAGGATCAAATTTGCCCATCTATGCCAGGATTTCAGAGTGAGATTATACCTGGAAATGACCCCAGTATGATACCTGGACATCCTTTTCATAGTCTAGTATGATACGGTAATACCTGGTCCTTCTTTTAATAGTCTAAATCTTAACTTACTAGTATAAATTGGTCTACAATCTGTTACTTGTTACCATGTTCAGCTTAACTCTATTAAGTCTTGACAGTTTTTATTGTCTAATTACTTGTTATTATGTCGCTTGATGAAATTGCTTACAAGTAACCTTTCTGATTAATTTTGTTGTTTCCAGGAGTACACTGAGAAGGGTACTTTGGTTAGGGCGCATGTGCCTCTTCCACTCGCAAGGCAACTTACGCCAATGAGGCAGCTGTGTGCATCATAACCACCAAGTTGCCTCGACAGTCAATGCATTGTAGCAAATAGGTGACACATGAACTTCATTCCATACTTCCATTTTCAGTTTGATCGATCATGGTCATCAGTCAACACCTGTGTAGAATACTTCCAAGTCTGGCCGAAGTTGGCTGTACCACTGTTCCTTGTGAAGGAGACCTTCGTGTAACATTGTAAAAATTCTGAACTGTATATATATAATAATGAATCATGAATGTCATAAAAAATATAAATTTTCGGGTAGCAGTTACTGTTGTTATACATGATTGTACCAACCAGCTAAATACATAAATTTGTGTGCAAACTGCTTCCATTAGATTATCTCCTTTGTAAGGTCCATTTGTATGGCAACCATGGTGACACTACTAGTGCTGGGGATTGTGTTTGAAATGTTGCAACTTAAGCCCCTCTAGGGAATATTTAGTAACTGAAATTAAAAACAAAGAATAGCATATTGTGCCTTCAAATCAATCTTTTTGGTGAAAGAAGGAATTTATGCTTTCAGGTGGTGCCAATTAATAACTTTGTTGAACAGGTAGAATATGCCGAGAAAAAGTATTGGTCTAAAACTTTAAAAGGCTGAGTTGGGCTTCCCAGCTCAGAATCTATGCTTTTACGGTTGGCACTGTTGCATTCTGGTAATGCATGTAAGTATGTTCACCATTCCCCTGTTCTCATAGGGTTATTGCGAGAGAAAAAGACCCCTGGTGGTCCGAGGTGTCTCTGTACCTGCATCTGTTGCTTGTGATCTCACCCATCTGTTACTGGTTGGCGCATATCTTAATAAAATGTTACTTGTTCCGATCATCTCCCTTTGCTGACAAGATCTTATGTATCTGGTTCCTCAGATGCATCTTCTGCTCAGTAAGGTTTATCCACATTCCATAATAGGGGTTTTCCTTTTTATTGTACGAATTCTTCTTTGGGACTTTGGTTTGTTTTTTTTGCTGCCATATTTTCATTTAGGGTGCGTTTGTTTACCAGGAATCGGACTTGAGGAGTGGAATTAACTGGAATCCTTGGTGGACCACTCACTTTTGGCCTATTTGGAGACATAGAATCCAATAGAATTGGATTCTAAACGGACTCCAATTCCTTTTATTAAGTGTTTGACAGACCCCTGTTAATCAGACTATGGGAATCGGTTTTTTTATTTCTAATCTAAAAATGGGGAAATAAACTAAAAATTGGAGTCTGTTAGAGGATTCTATACGGCAACCAAACACATTAATTGAAGTAGGAATTGAATTCCGATGATTTCTAAACGTTTGCCAAATACACATTTTGTAAGTTGGAATCAAATTCTATTCTAATAGATTCCATTCTAATGGTTTCCTACTCCATTCTATTCCTAATTAGTTTCCAGTCTCAGTTGCCAAACACACTCTTAGGTTAACTTAAAATTTGCGAAGTAGTTTGAAACTAGTAGAGCGCCTGACCAAATTACATATCTTTCGATAGTAAAAAAACTTGGGGCTTGCGTTAGTTTTTCATACATCAAATATCTCAAATCATCTATGAGTTTTTCAAGGATTCACCAGGGGTCACTGGTCAAGAATATCTTTTGGTTTTTGTAAATAGTTCCCTTTGATCGGTAGGAAGTAGCCAGTAGGTGTAGGGGAGCGATATCCTCATAGGGCATCGCACTCGCGAGGAGCATAAGCGAACTGAAGATATCGACCTCCAAGACGGACTCTGAACAAATACGCTTCCTAGCAAGCACACGATGAAAAGCGCAGAAGATAGATGAATCCAAGGCGACCTCCAAGACCGACTGCGCGAGCTGCTCGAGTAGGTGGTGCTAACGAAGATATCTCAAGATTTAACACTTTGCTAGATACGTAACGCCGGATAGAAACACACCCCACCGTGTAATGATTGCCAAGATCTTAGTGGTAATCTCATCACCGGAAATAGGGACTACCGCATCTACCCCCAATCATAACAGGGCATATCCAAAATCCAATTCAAAGACTCATCCGCGATCTCCACCCTACATTTGCACAAAAGAGTACACGTGTCAGAAGGATCTCCTCTCCCTGAAATCTATAAATACCACCCACCGAACTACGTCGGACTGATTCTTCTCTCCCCACTAAAAGGAAAAAGAGAGAAGATAATGAGGCGAAGTAAAGCTTCACAAATGCGACCTCGGTCACATCCAAAATCCAAACCCTTCCCGTTCTTCCTTATTGTAATTACGAGAAAATCAAAACGCTCCTTTACAGTAGGGATAAAAAGGACTGTAGTGCTGAATATACATTTTTTTTTTCATGAATTGACTGTTCTTACCAATTTGAACAGAGTGTGGGTAAGAAGAACAAAAATATTACTCAAGCATGTTTTCAAAAGAATACAAGGACAATCCGTTTCCTAATGGCTCAACAAATAAGGGCATCATACAATAATCACGAAAGGAGCGAAGAGATATGAGAAGAAATTTCATTAACTTACAAAAGGCACAAGCCAGATAATACATACATACATTCACATAAAACAGCTCACAATCAGAAAATTTTGCAATAACACAGATAAAGCCGCATGCCCATACTACACGTGTTTAGCTTTAACACAATCAGGACAAGAGCTTCTATGCCTTTGGTATCTAGCTTATCATGGGGTTCGGTGTGAACCAGATTGCTGGTGGCATAATCATGAGAGTGTCAGTGGGATAGAGGAGCTTCTCTATACTGGTATCTTCAAGATTAAATATGCCGTAATCATGGCCTCCAAACCCTTGGTCCTTAAAATAAGTCCAGAAGTGGCCAGTGAAGTAGATACAATTGGGCTTGCACCCTGAGAAATCACTGGAAGATATAGATAAGGAACTGTTATATCCCACAAACAGAGAGCGATTCCCAAGGCTCTGAATATCCACCCATTTATTAGGCGCCCCAAAATCTAACTTGAGAACCTTGAATCCAACAGTTTTATAAGGCCATCGTTGACGCTCTTTAAGACTAGTGGTCTTATCTTCTTCAAGGACTATTTTTCTAAGAACCACAAGCAAGTCCCCAGATGACTCAAGTATATACGAATAAGAACTAAACTCTTCACGGGAAGGATGCAGGCCAATTACTTCTTCGGCATACGGATGAGTTCCTTCTCCTGCCTCCAAATCTTTAATAACAACAACATACCCATTATTATGTACAGCGTAAAAAACACCCTTGTAACACGTAACATCCTCAAAGAAACACATTCTTTTCTGATCTGGAGTTTCTGGAGTAGCCAGAGTCCATGTTTCTTGCTCACCACCAATTTTATAGTACGCCAGTTTACTATTCAATCCTTGAATAGTCACGACCACAGTACCACTACTAACCAACGGCGATGACAATGCCACTCTTCTAACATACATATCACGAATAATGTTGGACTGAAAAGTGAAATTATTAGTACTACCAAATCGCTTTCCAACGTAATACAAAGAGACATTATTAGTAGCTTCCTCTTTTTGTTCAAAAGTGTGGAGCATACTGGGGAATGTTGTAAGAGGTGGGAGATTGAGTAGTGATCTGGAAAGCGGGTTAAATAACTGAATCTCGGAATTGTGATGAACAGTCATCAACCAGCCACCAGGAAACGACCCACAAATTCTTCGGTCGGATATTTCGGGTATCTCAGCCTTGTAAGTGTTTCCATCACACAGACTGAAGAAACCAAGACCAGTTTCATTGTTGAAATCCAATGAGGTGGATTTGTTGTTGTTGAGGGGAACAATGAGCCATGGAAGATGATTTGGAAACTGAAGAGGGCCGCAAACGGCCTTCCATGGTTTGCAGACGCATCCGAAGCGGATTAAATCAGGGAAACTCAACCGCTTCGAGATCAACTCAAACAACAGATGTTCGGGCAATTGAGACCAATTCTCTTCTTCCATCTCGTTTTTTTTTTTTTTTTCTTGCTCTACAATACACAATGATGATGATGATGAACCACCCAAGCCTCGTTGGGTATATATAGGCGTCCGTTCGTTTGTGAAACAGAATCAGGCGGTTCATCGAAATAGAAACCGCCTCCAATTTCAAAAAAAAACAACCGTCGGTACTTGAGCACCACGGTAGATCTCTCTCTCTCCAACGGCTGTTTCAGGCACCATCTCTAACTTATGATGAATAAATAATACACGGAATATAATTTACATGGTTGCGTTACTGAAACAGAATTAGAAACTTATTACTTTTTGAGATTTCATCCAAGTACAAACCGCGTCGAAAACCAAAATAGAAACCATTGAGTAAGTAACCGCGGAAGACGAAAAAAATAACCACTCTCTCTGTTCAAATTTCAAACTTAAAGCCGTTAAAGGTAGCAGTCGTGGTCAATGCCTCATTCTATTTGGTAGGGGCTAAGGTCTTGCCATGCGACCCTGTCTTGACTATTGACCAATGCCTCGTTCTATTTGGCTTTGTTGAACTTTTCATAAGATTATGGGTGTGCATGGGTTACCCGAATCCTAACCGGAACCCAAACCGTTTATAGCAGTTCTGGGTCCTAAAATGTTAGACCCATTTAAAGTGGGTTTTCAATAACCGAACCGATAAAGAACCGAAATCGTTAGAACCGAATAGTAAAAAACTGATGGGTATCCGAACCGAAACCAGAACCGATTAGTATGATTTTGATATATAGAATTTAGTATTATATTATACTAAATAAAGGCAAACCCAAACATTATTATTATATATAGTCTATATTTGTTAGGTGTAAAATTATATTAAATATATATAACATTTAGCATAATAGTGAATATGTGTTATTAAATGCATCTTTTATAATATTACATTAAATATGTGTATTATAAATATTAATAATAATGTTTACGTGTCTACGTCTACACGTATAGTATAGTCGTATACTATGAATTAACTAATGCACTGTCTATATTAACTAATGCATGTGAATGTGTACGTGCTTGATATATTACATGTATATATATTGGATAACGAATACGTGCAATGCTAACTAACAATTGTGGTACATGTGGTATTTATTCTATATATGACGCATTATGTATAGTATAATATACACATGTTCGATTTAAAATATACACGTATGTATAATGTATGAGAATGTATTTAAAGTTTTTAGATAACTTTTAAATACTATTATTGAATTTAGGACCATTACTTTTTATGAGAGGACAAAAATATCGATGACAAGTGTTATAGTCGCCGTAAACCAACTTTTATATCGGTTATATAACTAAAAAAAATAATTTTAACAATAAAAATGTATAACCCGAGAAGGAACCGAAACCCGAATCGGAACCGACTTAATTAATGGGTATGGGTCCGGGTTTTCAAAATATAAGAAAAAACCCGAAAGAACTGAACTCAATAGAAACTGCTAAAAATAGACCCAAAACCGAAACCGATAAAAATTGACCCAGAACCGACCCATGAACACCCCTACATAAGATAACCTAAATTTGAAATACATGTACTAATTTACTACCATCATTTTCTCGTGTTCCACCAATACTACCATCGACCTTTTTAAAACATGAGCTATTGACATGATATCTTTAGAGACAACACGTGTTTTCTTTCCTAGTCTGGATGAGCGACAATTGTTTTTCACTTTCATACTAAATAGTTGGTCTATGGACTCACTGCAGAATCTCGACTTAAATACTTTAATCCCTTCAATAAGTAGTGATAAACACCCAAAATTGTATTATAAACCCCGTAGAGACACTATATATTGGTCGATTATGTGTTTAATAAATATAAATTAATTGTATTTTCGTGCTTTCATAGGTTTCGACAGTTAACGACAAATTTGTAACAAAACCTGCGTTTTAGCATGAAAAAGTTGTACGGAATAAAGCTTGAACTGAAATCTTCTCTCTTTTCCCATTTGAAGCTCAAAAAGGCCAGACTAAAGCCCGTTGACTCAACACCGACCATTTTCGGTTCAAATCAAGACAACTTAACAATGCAGAAAAGTCGTGGAACTTCTGACGATCATATCTTCTGATTCTAGACTCTGAATTAATTCGGCACGAGAACTGTCAAAACGATTAGTGCGGCGAGTTCTACGCAAAGACATGAAGTTGTAAAAATCACCAGAGCCCACATGGGCCCACCATTGGTCAAAGCACATAGGTCCATCACTTAGTGGTTTCTCCACTAAATGAGCACTAACAAAGTGGTGCACTGAAGGAGCATTAAATGAAGAAGTGGAGCACTAATCCATCATTGTAAAGGGAATGGAAAGAGCACTTAAGTTTTTGCACTCATTCCATTCCATGGGGTTAGATGAGAATTGGGAAGTAAAGAGTTTTTAGTTTTTCTTTAGTTTTAGATTTTCTTATAACTTGTTAATGGAGTATTCTCCATAAGAAAATAAACATTTTTATCCACGTCTCTCTCAACTTGTTTTCTTTCTACTTCTTCTTCTTATTTAGTTAATATATCCTAGGATCATGAGCTAAAACCCTCCCTTGTGGAGGGTTAATGATGCTCATGTGAAGAACAAGTTCGATTTCTAGTGGCCTGAGGCATTCAATTAGGAAGAACAAGTTTTATTTTACATCCTATCACAAAATGACAGAGTACGACCATGTTTGGAGTCTGGAACTCAAGATAGAGTAGTGCATGCGACCCAGGTGACACTGGAACTAGTCGCGTGCACTACTTCCTCGTAGAATCAGTCCTCAAATTTTGGATGCCTGGTGTAGAGTGAGACGAGGGATTGAATGCATATTTTAGAGATGAAATATCATTTCAATTCCTCATGCTAACAAGGTGTTCTCAGAAATGAGTTCATCGTGTTAGGGATCGAGACTCGAATCCGACTTTGGGTTTGTCTATGAACCCAAGAAGGATTAGAGATGTAGTGGCGAAATCCCTAGAAATTGTATTTGATTATTGCACGAGTGGATTTAATCCTCCACATATTTCTCCCTTATATTTTCTCTCGTAATTTAGAATTAAATTGTTGTTTGTAACTTGTAATTGAATTAAGTGAAGTGTAGTGTAGTGTAGAGAAAAACTTCTTGAAAAAATCCTTCTCACCAAAAGAATTCCTAAGAGAACTTTTAGCACCATTATTTAAACAGGTTTTAGTCTTTAGGCATGGGACGAATCCTTGCTCAAGCGAAACAATATTGAATAATTTCGTGAGCAAGGTACTTGACTATGTGTGAATTTGACTAACATCGAAATAAACAAATATCAATTGACATAGTATGTATTCATAATATATATATGCCACGCAATCTGCTCCCCAAGATTATATGTTGTAAATCAGTGTAACCTTTATATGACAAAGAAAGATCAAAATACTGATATTCGGCATCAATGGTAATATCCTACCTTTTTCTCATCCATTTCATTTACCTCTTTATACATTGAGGTCAATGCATGCGTAAGTAGGGGGAGGGTGTACTTGAGAAATGAATTTCGAAAATTAATTTTCAAAAAAAGAAAAAAAAACTTTTTTTTTCTCTATATTATTAGCATGAGAAAGATGAATTTTAATGATGAGTTTGGTATATATATTCTATATCACTGAGTGTTGAGTTTGATGAATAGTTGATATTGTTGATTTCATTACCACTTAGACTATTTATTAGGGTTTTTTAGACATTGGTCCTACTATTACTATGAAATTAGACTTTGGTCCAGAAATGCTGAAATATTAGTTTTTGGTCCTACTTCTGTTACTTGACCGTCAGTCAACTTAGTTGACTATGGTCATGCTGTTTGCTCTTTTGAAATGGCCAGAATGCCCTTGAGTGTGCGTCACACGTGCTTACAACTAGGACTAAACTCTAATATCTAACTTACAGTAAGACTATTCTTTACATGAGAGTTCTAATGGACCATTCAGATGTAATTTGATTCCCATATTGAGGAAAGTGTTTTTCACGTTCTACAATAAATTGCCTCGAAATTGGCTGATACGTTGCATAAACCAATTATGTCAATGGGGAATAAATTCAAAACACCGGCTTCAGTGTCATCTTTTGCCCCAGAAATAGTAATATGTAGGATAGATAAGAAACTAAACAACATATAACCAGCATCGGACACACTGTAATTATTTTAGGATCTATAGGATTTTCTATTGGAGTAAATATTTTTCTTGTTTGTTTATTTTTAATCGTGTCAGGGTTCATATTTTTACCACAATTTTTGATCGATGGATATTTTACAAGTGTATGTATTGAATCTTTGTGTGGGTATCAAGAACATGTATCCGAGGAAAAGATTGTGGGTATAATTCCAGAAAGTAGAATTGTCATTCAATGTTCAAGTAAAAACTTAATATGTTCCATTGTTCCACCTCATAATGGACCAAACATGTAAAGATTATATGAATCTTTATGTCCTTGATTTGGATAACATGTTCCAAAATCCTACTAGAAAGATGCATAGTTATTTCTTTTGTACGTGACAATTACTTTGTAGTGAGATACTCACGACACCATAGTGCTTCTTCTATGCATGTGTTTTCTAAACAATTTTTCTGGTTTCCTTTTGTTTTTTGATTCTCTGCGAGGCATATACAATGGAACTGGAAGAAAAACTTGCAAAACTTAGAAAGCATAATGAAGAATTGCAGAAGATCGAAGCAGGAGTATTGGAAGATATACATTGTCTAAACCATCATCCTCTCTCACTCTTAAAGATAAGTTAGTATTTGACCCAGATAATAATGTCATTGTTAGGGCATGGTCCTTATTGTAAGCTAGATATTAGAGTTTATTCATACTTGTAAGAACGTATGACGCACGCTCAAGGGCATTCTGGCCATTTCAAAAGAGCAAACAACATAACCATAGTCAACTGAGTTGACTGATGGTCAAGTAACATAAATAGGACCAAAAACTAATATTTCAACATTTCTGGACCAAAGTCTAAAAATCCCTATTTATTATGCTTAGACATAGTTCTTATTGATATAATTCTTTATCAAGGCACCACTATAGTACTTGGTCAGTTTTGTGTACTTCTACTAGAAGAGAGATTTAAACCTCTAGTCAACTGGAAGTAGAATTTTTTAGACTTAACCTATGAGCTAGACTTGAGCTTTATACCCATTCTTTGGAGAGTTCTTATGTAAAATCCGAGTTTGCATGACTTAACCTCTTTCAATTCTTTATTTCGTTGTAATATAGTCTCATTATTCCTTAATTTGGTTAATCACGAAGTGACATCAACTGGGGAGATAGCCATTAGGTATTGTAGTCTATTCAAAATAGAGTATCATACTGATAAGTCAAAGTTGTGAACCCATTCAACCTTTAGCCCACCTAGTAAGACCATCATGTTAAACCCTTTTGAGCCATACATCAAAGTTTTTCCTTCATAAACCCTTTTACCCAACTCCAAACAAGGAGTATAACCCAAAAACCTTTATCAGCCATACCTATATGTTTCTGAGAATGCGAAAGGCACAAGAAGAAAGAAAGAGCCCAAAAAGAAGATTACAAGGAAATACCAAAGAGATACAATGAAGACCATCATTATGTTCTAAAAGAAAGAAGCTAGTGGAAAACAAACATATCCAGTACTAATCAAAGATATCCCACTAAGCAAGAGAAAAAAAAATAGAAAAAGAAAAAGAAAAAGAAGAAGTTGAGCAGAATTGATGGAAAAGCCAATACAAAGGAAGAATTTTCTCTGTAATACAAAAATCGAAGACATCTTCCAAGAAAGAAGTAAAACCCTTAGTGTTATTCAGAAACCCTTTGAATCCTTTATACCTTTCTTTCATAAACCAATCCCAAGCCAAGTTACAACCCATGACTTATCACTACAGTATGATACGAAGTCTAAAATAGGTGAGAGGATGCTAAAGCGAAGGACTCGACATTTCATATGTGATTGACATTCTTTCTATCAGACTACTTTCATCCAGAATTTCGTTTTTCAAGGTAGTATGTGGGATGGTCGTATTCCTTATTATTTTCCCCACATACATGAGGTAAAATATTAGACCATCTTCCGAGAAATTCTTTTCTGAGAGTATTAATCTTTGTAGGCAGTGGAAGTTGTGAGGTTCACCATAGAATGTTCAAAGATGAATGAATGGGAGTTTGATGATCTGGGAAAGGTAGTTTCAATGGGTTGATCCTTTAAAGTTCCTACTTTAATTGGTTTGTAAAAAGAGATGACTTGTATTAAAATGAAGGCTTGAATGAAAGAAATGAAATGAAACTTGAGTTTAATGAACACATTGAGTAGAGTTTGCAAAACACAAAGAACTTGAATGAAAACTTGGATTGAATAACTTGAAAACAACTTGTATTGAAAAACTTGATAAATAGCAAAAGCAAATAAAGCAAATAAAAACTTGGAAAAATCAAGGACTTGAATTGAAAATCTAGCTACACTACTCCTACATGATCAAAGATCTAGGCGCTCTCTCTCATCTCACTTTTGGCTTATATACTATACCTTTTACAAGTTACAGATTTGCCCTCATCCCTTAGATTCAAGCCACCTCATGAGTTGCTTTATGCTTTTGCTTAGATGCAAGACTCCTCATGAGTTTGTTTTTTCCTTTATGCTTTGCTTTTGGATTTCTTCTTGAGCAATCTTTGATTAAGCAAGGCTACTTTTGAGTCAAGGCCATAATCTTCAGTCTTCTGAGTTTGGGTCCTTGACCGCAGACCTTTGACTTTCACCTTGACTTTGACTGTTAAGCATTTTCTCCTGTAAGCTAGAGTCTTCATAACAAGCATTAATAGAGCTCCTTTTGGCGCTAAAATGCATATTTTATGATAAGTGGTATGAATATGCCTGTAAGTGCAAAAGGTATCAAAAGATATGAGTTGTCTATTTTTTAAGCATAAGAAGGACATATTTGAAGTATTGTAAAGGTAATAAAATGAACATTTCGGGTCTGATCAACAACCCCCAAACAATATTTTGCTTGTCCTCAAGCAAAAATGAGAGAGATAAAAACTAAGATCACAAATGTGTGATTTATTATACTAATTTCGTTTCGCAGAGTGCGATTGTATTGACCATATGAAACAAGACCTTAAACCACTAGGGATTCCCTAGCAGATGAGCTTAAGTCTCGTGAGAGTTTTCCAGAGAAGTTACTCACAAAATTTTTCTATCTATTACAAACGGTCTTGTCTCCTTATTTATTCTCAGAAGTCTATACATATCATTAGCGGGGAATAAGGACAAACTCCTTTGAACTTAGGATAACGTATGTTCAGTAATTAAATCATCTAAAGATAAATGTGCAAACATGAGCAATGAAATGCAAAAGCAGAGTCGTTTTCGAAACTTTTGGAAAACATCCTTAAGGTGGGTTCTCACAGGAATGTGTTGAAACACAAACTCTCTGATAGATTCACTCAAGTTTCGTTCTTTTAAATGCAGCGAACATTTATTCTTTACATACATGAATGACGTCCAAAGGAAACCGGGGTTGATTGATCACAATTTCCACTTACTATCACACCAACCTATTCCTAATCGAGCTAGAGTTCTTTTATTAGGAATTACGGGGCTAGGGTGATGGTTTAAAAAGAAAATGGAATGGAAAAACAAAATCTGATATGTTGAGAAATTGGGTCTTCAAGATACTGGAAACTAGAGAAGAACCTTGTTTTGTTCTTTGCTTCCGAATTGTGATTCATTCTTTAGCCCTTTGGCTTTGTGACTCCATATGATTTCGATTTTTGGGAGTTTTAACTTTGCTTTTGTTTATTTATTTTTTTTTATATCAACTCCTTTTGATTTTGAACTTTTGGGAGATTCGATTTTTGACTCATTTGATTTTTTTTTTTTGGAGTTTTGGTTTTTGATGGGTCTTTTTTTTTTAAGCAACTAACTGATCTGTTTTTGTATAAGGTCTTCCCTTCTTTTTTTTTGATACTCATCCAATTCTCAACTTGTCAGCTGGATAAGCTATTTATTGTGTGTTGTAACGGGTGAGGGATTGATGGCGAAGAATAAAAAGGCTTTTAGAAATTTTTGAAGGCTCAAAAAGGGGTAACTAGAGGAAAAAATATCTTTTTGAGTTTTTAACGTTTATTTGGCTATATCGATCCAAAAAGGGCCTAAATTCTCTTATAGGATATGGTGTGATGATCAAGTAAGTGGATGTGCGGTCTTTCTATCCAGACATCCTTTGTGTCATCATTCAATAATCATTCAGATGAGGCTTTTAGCTAGATTCTCATAAGATATGGAACTTAATTGTTTTAACCTTGGTCTTGGAAACTCACTGCTATATACAATCAAATGTTTATGCATGTCATTCATGAAAAGATGTAGAAACTGTTGTACGTATATTAGTCTAAGTTCGAAGAACGAATCCTTACTCTATTGTTATAATGAGACTTTTGGACTATTTATTCATCATAGAAAAAGAAAACAAGACTTTTAGTACTAAACAAAAAAATATTTTTGGTCTTTTTGAAAAATATTTAAGAAAGAAAGAATTATAATAATATATCTAGTATAAGAAAAGCCCAGTTTTTGCAAAAATATTATTATACCACCCCCAAACAGAAATATGTTTTGTCCTTAAAGTATGAAGGGATAAGAAAAAATATTACCATAGAAACATAAGCAAAAATGGCAGTACACTTGTATTCTGTTTTTCATGTTGAAAATATACCACCCCCAAACAAGTTTGGAGCATGGGTTGTTGGATATAGAATGAGAAATACATGGGTTATTATAATAGTAAGTTACATAATTATTCTACTATGAAATTTTTGGGTTTTTTGTATTTTTGAAAACATATGTAATGTAAGAAAAATGGAAATTTTGGCATGATGTATGTGTATTACCTTCTACTCATATACCGAATTCTACAGATAAAAACAGGCAGAGAAAATTAAAATTACACTAATAGTTATACATATACATAAGTGCTAAAAGGAAATAAACATCTATCTATTGGTCAGAATTCGAGCGTGCCTCGTCGCGACGTCGAGAAGATCCTTCTCTTCGCTAACGTCGGGTCCTATTATGTCTATCACCACGAGGTAGTGCATCTCTAATGTTGTGCAGTGTCCTGGTGACACTGTGCTGAAAACGTATTTGCTCTTGTTGGAAAGACTACTGCTCCTCTCTAATGGTCTGTTGTGCCGCTAAAAGGACTCGCTGCCCTTGCCTGAGTTGGTGGACTTGCTGGTGCGGAATCCTCTAGCCCTCATGGATGAAATGAATTTTGTCCATGGGTCAAGTGAATTGGTAAGTGGCACTCTAAGCGAAGTAGTCCACTGGCGTAGGTGTTGGAGTAGTGTGTGCGTGCTCGGAGGCTCTGGCGGCATGTGGAAGCTAGAAAAGCTGGACGCAGTGGGAATAGATAGGACCTATGGTAGCGTCCTTGACCTCCACTAGAATGTCTGGAATAACGAAACCCCAGTGCTGCATGATCATAGTGACCAACACTGGTAGAGAAGTGGTGGACCTCCTAGGTTTGCAGAGCTACTCCTAGATGAATGTGCCAATGTAGAAGCTGTTCTTCTATTCCTGAAGAATCCATAGGATATGGAGCATCACCTTACTAATGTCAAAAGGCTTGACTGAGCCTATCAAGTTGTAGGCTGTCCATTGAGATACTGCCAACTGATTCCTTCGAGCTTAACTCAAAACACACAAAGTCGCGATCGCGGGTTTTTCCCCGCCCTCAAAAGCGTCTCTACCATCATAACGTTGATGGTTTTGTTGTCTGGGGATTATTCCGTCTATGTATAGAACTTCAGAGGAATCCCCAGAGCCTCACTTACCACCTCCTTGGTGAGCTCGAAAGAGTTGCCCTCCATGACAACCATGATGCGGTTGTCTTCCCCTCGTTGCACATTGTTGTAAAATTAAAGAGTGAGAGAGGAAGAATAACTCATGTCCCCCAACAGTACAAGAGACTCCTATCCTCTTCTCCTAATCTCATCCTTGAAGTGCACTTCAAATAGATCAGAATTGAAGAGGTTTTCGAAATTTTGCACAGGGATGATTTTTAAGACTCGTGCCATTTTGGTTAAGAGTTAATGAAATCGGGGTGGATAGTTGTTATGAGGGTTGAAATGGAGCTTTCAATAAAAATTTGGAGGGGGTGGGGGTGAACTTGGATGGGTGGTCGCGGGTTGGTTGGGGCGGGCGCGCGCTGGTGTTGTGCAACTAAGGTTTAGAAAAATTGTTGGAGAAGATGGGTTGGTCAGGTGGGCGCATGCGTTATAAATGGGTTCAAGGCACATTCCTCGCACATACCTTTTTAGTTGTTTATGTAACGCCCTCCAACTTGATATAACCTAGCTGGCCACTCCAGGATATATTAAGCTGGAAAGCACTCGCCTACTTGAGTGTCTCTACAATTGCCAGAACAATCGAGCAAACGGTATACATATAATGGACTCAAAACAATAACCTAAGACACGCACAATAACATAATAGATTTAAAACAAAGTATACATTTATAAACAACAAAAGACACTATTGTCTTCCATATTATACATGACTGCAACTCCATCAAAACGTTTACCCATCCCAACCACATTTACACAAAAAGAACTATAGACAACCCCTAACCTGCAACTTCAACACTTTTGGGACTCACGGCACTCCGTCATCCATCTAGAGCAAATTCCCCTGAAAAAGAAATAGAACAACAAACATAAGCCACAGGCTCGTGTAAGTGATAACCTACTGCCAATGCTTACCTTAAGCAGACAAAAGTCTCAATAGTAATAACCAAAGCCCAAAGCATATAAGAAGTGAATAGATAATATCATGCCTCATAAATAGGTCTTAACCTCAACGAACAATAGCATAGCCCCAAGTAAATAACCGCAATGCAATAAAATTTAAACCAATCATCCACACATACGGAATTATATATATATCTATATATATTTTACTAGATATTTTCAGGGACCACACTTGCAGCCTCCAATGAGGTAATGCCCTATGGCCTCGCAAGTGGTACACAGTAATATACACCCTCCTGAAAATATTACAAAGCTTTCAGGGGTCACTTGCGCCCTATGGCCTCACAAGCGGTCATCTTCCCCCCTGAAAGTTGAGAGGGTAATGACCTGCTTGCACACACACGCACGTACCTCCCACTAAACCATATATACCATAATCACATATTTCCATATAACCTTATCATATATATATTCATATAGCCAATATATCCAGGGTAAGAAACCAATTCCGTCCGTTAAATCATCTGCCATAATTCTTTCACTACACGTAACATCACACTAAGATATATCAATACCCAAAATCACTAAGCCTGTAGAATAGATATCAATTAAACTATCATAAAGAGTAATTCGAAATACCTAACACCATCTCTTACTACATCCAAATAACTTAATTGGTTTGGTATACCTCTATTAAGCATTCATCTATCTAAAGTAAGAAGTGTGTAAGTAAGAAATCGCTTACCTTAAGCGGATAGTTATGGACGACCCTAAAAAAGGTTGAGAAATTCACCTCTAAACAGCTCCCAAAGCCAACCCATGATAGCTACAAACTTTTGGTTTCTTAAAGTGGTCGGTACTAAGTCGGTAAAAGAAGAGAAAGAGAACTCTCTCGAACAGTGAAGCTAAGCTTTAATTCTATTTCACTTATGGGCCGGGTTAGTCCTACATGGGTCATGGGTAGCCCACATAACAAAACAAATTAACAAAAGAAAATGAAATTAATTATACTTTAATCATTATATTAAATACACATACAAACAAAATAAAAAAAAATGGAGTTTCACAGTTTAAAATTTTGGGTCCAAGTCCAAATGAAATCAGGTAATTCCGATCATGTTCTTAGTGCATCGACAACTTCAAATGCAGATCTGCGATTCGTTACTCGTCTGATTCTGACCCGTGAGGTACCAAAACGATCAGCATCGAAAATGCTATGTAAGGGTCTATGGTACACTCACATCTAACGGTGGATAAAAAATAGGTAGAAAAATGAAATCAAAAGAACTGAAGAAATATATACAAACAAGAGAAAGGAAAATTTTAATTATTTTTTTTGTATTATGGGCAATTTTAAACTAAAATTTTAAAAGGTGGGTCATTTTACTTCAAATCCCTAAGATTTTTTGAAGATCGGAGTTAATCCTAACCCGAGGGTGGAATAACTCGATGAGACTGAGCACGGTGCGCTAGAGGAAGACACATGTAGACTTTAAAAATATAATTATTCCTATGAGGTTGAAGACTGGGGCAGGTTGGTGTTTGACAGTTCAAGCACCAGCCTTCTCTCATAGTGCATCTCTTATGTGCATATGAACTCTTACCCAAACAAGGAATGGTTTTTGGTATGGATCCATATCTTCATTTGCAGTTCTCTAGAATGCGCTTGTACACAATCATTGAAACTGATCCATCTAGTCTTGCTAGGTGGAGGAGGGGTTTTGTTATGAACAAAAGACATTTTTGGAAATAGAGAAAATTTTAAAAGAGTTTTAGACAGAGAATGTTTTATAGGTTTTAAAAAAAGGAAATTCTTTTGAAAATTTGTACAAGTTTGAGTGTTTTAACGTCAGATTCTTGAGACAAATATAGAGAGGTCGAGGCAAAATATAGAATTAAACAGAGAATAGTATGACTTTGGGTTACACTATCTGTTTAATTCGCGTTTGAGAATGCCTCATCTCATTTTTTTTTTAGTTGGTTTCCCCAAACAAGAGTTATCTCTAGCCATATAGAGGTTTAACAAGAAGATAAAATTATACGTTAATCCGATATCATTTTGGTTACTCTGAGGCGTATAATTTTTATTTTTATATCCTCAAGTTTTAAAATCTATGTAGAGATGTTGTAAGATACTTGTACTCAAAAGCAGTGATTCTTAATTCTAAATTTTGAAAACAAATCATAACAGGTGATCGTAGGAAACTTTCGTGTCGGTTCTGAGGTGAATCCAATCTAGACAGACGGAGCTTCAATTATGTGATTTCGGGGATTTACTGCACAAGACATAAAATGTCCTGACCTGTGCGAATAGCGCGGTGATATAGGCGACCTGTATTAAACAAAACTGATCTCAAACCGCCCCTAGATTGCGTTTTTCTAAGGGTTGGTCTGTGTAGAATCCATTGTCCGTTTTGTTTTTGGAAAAATCACATAACTATTGATGTATCGAGAATCTTGCATTAAGAGAATGGGGAAAAAGCTATTTTGAAAAAGAAATGTAAAATAAAGAAAAAGAAAATTGTATACTCACTCCATAGGGTCGTCACACTTACTCAAACGACGAGTAAAAAGTGTTTTACAAAGAATATGCAAGATATACGTGGACTAAGGTTCTGGCAATTACAACCACACACTCCAATTGGAGGGTCCAGTTACCTTAATGATGTATTAATTCCTTTTGAGAAAAATATATGGAATGGAAAGGAAGGGAAAAAAATACATCATGGAAAAGAGGACTTAATCCTCGTAAACAGGATTTTGGAAAATGGTTTCTTCTACATCCGTAGACTGTAACTCATGAAAATGCTTTAGGCGGTGACCATTTACTTGGAATGTGTTGTTATCTTTGTGGTTTCTTAATTCAAGTAATAGCCCCATAAGGGGTGACTGCAGTTATTCTGGAAGGACCAGTCCATCAAGTATTTTGTTTCCCTGGAAAATGATGCAATCTTAAGTTATAAAGCAAAACATTTTGACCAATTTCAAAATGTTTTCGTAAAATATGTTTGTCATGAATTCTTTTCATGTTGGTTTTGTAATATTGTGAAATATCATAAGCATCATTTCGAATCTCCTCAAGTTCATTTATTTGTAGTTTATGTTTTTCACTTGTCGCATCCAGATTGTAATTAAGGTTTTTTATTGCTCACAGGGCATGATGACAAAGTTTTCCAAAGATAAGCCTGTAGGGTGACATCCCTATAGGTGTTTTAAAAGTGGTTTTGTATGCCCATAAGGCATCATTTAGACGGAGCGACCAGTCTTTCCTATTTGGATTAAATGTTTCCTCAAAGATGCGCTTAATCTCTCGATTAGAGATTTCTATTTGACCACTTGTTTGAGGATGATATAGAGTTTCAACCTTATTGGTGACTCCATATGTTTTCATGATATGCTAAAAAATGCAATTGCAAAAATGTGACCTGCCATCACTGATGATGGCTTTTGGAACACCAAATCTTAAAAAAATATTTTCTTTTATAAACAACACCATAGTTTTTGTTGTCATTGTTACGACATGGTATGGTCTTGATCCATTTGGATACATAGTTTACTGCGACTAGGATGTAGCTGAAACCATTAGAAGTTAGGAAGGGTCCCATGAAATCAATGCCCCAAATATCAAAAATTTCGACTATAAGAATGGGGTTTAAGGGCATTATGTTATGTTTAGAAATAAGTCCAAGATGTTGGCAACGAACGCATGCCTTGCAATGAACAAAAGCATCACAGAAGAGCGTTGGCCAGTAGAATCCACATCGTAACACTTTCGATGCAGTTTTATTCACACTAAAATGTCCTCCACATGACTGCTCATGACAAAAAGAGAGGACCGCGGACTGTTCCCAGTCTGGAATGCAACATTTGATAATCTGGTCAGGGCAGTATTTGAAGAAATAGGGATTGTCCCAATGATAGTGATAAGTAAAACTGCTATTGCTATTGTAAAACAATAAAATGATACACTAAAACATGTAAAAACAGTACTCTCTAATCATGTGATATAGAGGAACAGTTGTGTTTGATCCACACTAGTTGTACGTTAGCTACTTGAATGCATGTTTAGATTGTAAACTAATTTACTATGAGAGAGTAATAATATCAAAATAGGTTGAATAAGATGCAAAAATAATGAATTATAAGATGATAAAAGAGATTAGAGAGGGGAAATTCCACTACGCGATTCGATTGACTATTAGTTAGTTATCGAATCGCTTGTTTGGTCCTTAGTGAACACCAAGTCGTCTCGGATCAAGGCTTCACTAGTATGAGAGTTTAACTCCACCACAAACCTCTTTGATGGCTGCTCTAAACCTTAGTTATCCGTTATGAGTTCTATCTCTAAACACTCACAATGAATAACGTGAAGTTCTTTGTGCAAAATAATAAATACTAATGGTTAAGCATCCTCACGCGGATTCATAAGCCCCCTCTAATGGAGGTTTAACCTTGTGTCATCGGAATCATACTAACTAAAGATAGAATGGAAGACATAATTGAAAAGATAGTTGAATTGAAAACTAAACTTTATTTGATAGGTTCTAATGGAGGCTACAATTATAAAACTACGTCTAAACCTAATTATAAACTAAAGATTAAACTAAACTAATTAGAAAATTATAGCTAAGACTAAGGAGGAGGGAGAGAGCTTAATTTTAGCCTTAACACTCTTTATATAAGAGAGGGTTAGGGTTACATTTTTCGTACATAGGCCTAAAAGGGGGACTTTGGGCCTCTAATGTGAGCTCAAAGTCCATTAGGTTAAGTCTAAAGAGGCCACAGATGCTGGAATTTACTTTAGTGCTATTTTTTTCCACTTTTACATCTCCGGCGATGACAAGGATAGGTTAATTAGAAAGCTGGTTTCGAGTCGGTCGTTTTGACATAAAATAGGCCCAATTCCGAGGCCCGAGTTCAAAGATATGTCTATTTGAAGTTCTAATAGCTTTTCGTCCTTTTTTACCCGAATTGACTTTGACTTCCCAGCTTTGACTGGGCTTGAAAAAGGCTTTTCTTCATGATTCTTGGGCTTTAAAAGTAGAACTTCCTCAGCAATCATCTTGACTCATTTTCCATGAAAAAATGGTGTCTTTAGTCACCTAATCAACTTCAAGTCCTGGAATGCACAAAAACACATAAATAGTACCAACTCTCGTTTATCGTAAACATAATTGGCATAAATAGAATATTATTAAGGGGTTTAAACTACACTTTTGGGTGCTTATCAGATAGTACTTTACTTGTGCTAAAAACTTCTTCCGCTGATTTCTATTCCAATCCATAAGGGTGGAGTGTCTTCAGTCACCAGATAGTTCACGATATCAGCATACCAAGGTGCGAAAATGATAGTGTAAAGGTGTTCGTCAGGAAAAGAATCTGAAATGGGATCGGAATTGATAAGCACCTAAAACTATAGTTTTAAACCCTTAATAGTATTACATTTAGGCCAATTATATTTATAATAAATATGAGTTAGTATTATTTACGTGTTTTTGTGTATTTTAGGTCTTGAAGTTGATTATGTACTTAAAGACGCCATTTTTGCATGGAAAACGAGTCAAGATGATTGCTGAGAGAGTTCTATGTTTAAATCCCAAGAATCAAGGAGAAAAAACTTTTTCAAGCCCAATCAAAGCTGGGAAGTCAAAGTCAATTTGGGTAGAAAAAAGACAAAAAACCATTAGAACTTCAAAAGGGCATATTTTTGGACTCGAGCCTTGGAATGGAGCCTACTTTAGGTCGAAACGACCGACTCAGAACAAACTTTCCAATGGACTTGACCTTGCCCTAATCAGAGCTGTAAAAGTGGATAAAAAGGGTACTGAAATAATTTCTAGCAGCATTGGCCCTTTTAGAATTAACCTAATGGACTTTGGGCTAACATTAGAGGCCCAAAGTCTCCCTTCTAGGCCTATGAACGAAAATGTAACCTAATCCTCTCCTATATAAAGGGGATTAAGGCTAATCTCCCATATACCCTACTTTAAAATAAGATAGTTTAGTTTAATATAGTTTTAATTGAATTAAATTAGGTTTCTTAGTGTAGCCACTATTAAACCATCAATAAAGCTTTAGTTTTTCAATTCAATTCAAGTTCTTTATTATTATGTTTTTCCTTCATTGTTTAAATAGTTTCAATCCGATGGCACAAGGCTAAACCCTCAAACAGAGGCGGTTTATGAAGCCACGTAAGGATGATGACTAATTATTCATAGTTATGGTTTTGTAATTAGAACTTCAAGTTCAGTGTTGTGAGATTTTAGAGATAAAACTCATAACATTGAACTAGAGGTTAGAATCCCCACCAAAGAGATTTGTGGGGATGATAATCTCTCATGCTAGTAAAACTATGATTAGAGATAATCATAGGTTTGCTAGGAATCAACAAACTAATTCAATAACTTGATTAATAGTTATTCGAATTACGTAGTGGATTACCCTTCTCTATTATCTTCATAGCATTTTTTAAATGACTGTTTCAAACAAGTTAATTTATTGTTTTCCAGCCATAATTATTACTCTCATCCGGTAGAATAGTTTAGTTTTCAAGGTTCATTGTTAAGTGCGTGAATAGTAAGAGTGGATTGAACATGATTACTCCCTCTATCCTATGATATTTGAGAGTATAATATGAATATTGATGCATGATATAAGTACTATTTTTACATCTTGCAAATTCTATTTATCGAATGGCGCCGCTGGCCATCTTGTTTATTCACGTATGGTGAATCTAGAGAAAAAAATATTGTTCACTGTTTTCCTTATTCTTTACTGTTTTTACTGTTCGTAATTTATCGAAAACTTTCTGTTACTGTCTAAATGCATACGGGTTGACAATCTAACTCCTTGCACCATGATAAGCACCCAAAAGTGTAGTTTAAACCCCTTAATAGTATTCTATTTAGGCTAATTATGTTTACAATAAACGATAGTTAATACTATTTACGTGTTTTTGTGGATTTCAGAACTTGAAGCTAATTAGGCGACTAAAGACACCAGTTTTGCATAGAAAAAGAGTCAAGATGATTGATGAGGAAGTTCTAAGTCTAAAACCCAAGAATCATGAAGAAAAATCTTTTTCAAGCCTAGTCAAAGATGGGAAGTCAAAGTCAATTCGGGTAAAAAAGGACGAAAAGCTATTAGAACATCAAATAGCACGTATCTTTGAACTCGGGCCTACTTTATGTCAAAACGACCGTCTCGGAACCAGCTTTCTAATTGACCTGGCCTTGCCATCATCGGAGATGTAAAAGTAGACGAAAATGGCAATAAAGTAAATTACAGCAGCTATGACCTCTTTAGACTTAACCTAATGGACTTTGGGCTCACATTAGAGGGCTGAAGTCCCGCTTTTAGGCCTATGCATGAAAATGTAACCCTAACCCTCTCCTATATAAAGAGGGTTAAGACTGAACTTAAGCTTTCTCCCTTTTCCTTAGTCTTAGTTATAATTTTCTAATTAGTTTAGTTTAATATTTAGTTTAGAATTAGGTTTAAAAGTAGTTTTATAATTGTAGCCTCTATTAGAACCTATCAAATAAAGCTTAGTTTTCAATTCATTTATCTTTTCAATTATGTTTTCCATTCTATCTTTAGTTAGTCTGATTCCGATGACACAAGACTAAACCTCCATTAGAGGGGGTTTATAAAGCCGCATTAGGATGTTTAACCATTAGTATTTTATTGTTTTGTACAAAGAACTTCAAGTTCTTCGTTGTGAGTGTCTAGAGATAGAGCTCATAGCAGAGAACTAGAGTTTAGAGCTGCCATCAAAAAGATTTATGGTGGAGCTAAACTCTCATGCTAGTGAAGCCTTGATCCGAGGCAACTTGGTGTTCACTAGGGACCAAACAAGCGATTCGATAACTAACTAATAGTCAATCGAATCGCGTGGTGGAATTTCCCCTCTCTAATCTCTTTTATCATCTTCTAATTCATTGTTTTCGCATCTTATTCAACCTGTTTTGATATTATTACTCTCTCATAGTAAATTAGTTTACAATCTAAACATGCATTCAAGTAGCTAACGTACAACTAGTGTGGGTCGAACACGACTGCTCCTCTATATCATATGATTAGAGAGTATTGTTTCTACATGTTTTAGCATATCATTCTACTGTTTTAGAATAGAAATAGCAGTTTTACTTATCAAATGGCACCATTGCCCATCTAGTTCGTTTATGTTATGCATGTTTAGGTATAAACACTGTTTTTACAATTTAAAAACCAACACTGTCTTCACTATTTGCAAATTCTTGATAATTTTTTGCTACTGTCTCAGTGCTTACGAGTTGCGAAACCAACTTCTTGCCCTCCAGTGACCTAACCCTAAAGAATTGAGCCCTAGTTATTCACTTGTGAGCGCACGCGCGCCTCATATTTTCCTTCACTGAGCGTGCCCAACACTCTACTTTTAGTTGCGACCCGCGCCCAATTTACACTATTCCAGAGGGCGCCCGCGCCCTAGGTTAATTAGCTTAGATTAATCTTTTTATATTCGCTATAATATTATCTCACGAGTACAGTATAGTACTCATATACTACCAACTACAAAAAGTTAAAAATTAATTTTTCATTTTATATGGTGTCTATAAAACTCAAAGAATTGGGGTTTTCTAATTAAGTAACGTGCACGCACGGACAACCTCCCTCAATTCTTAAGTGGCGCCTTTGGTTTGATACAAAAATACAAAAAAAAATTAATATTAGTTAAATTAGTATGCCCAACCACTACTAAAACCTATTTCACAGGCCTGACATTTAGGCCCAACACGAAGCCCATATTAAAAAGCCTGAACAAATATTCTTCAATTTTAGCACTAATCAGGGTAAACTTTTTACAGGACTTCACAATTCATCCCATGAACCTGGACCAGTAATCGTATAATTGTTCAAGTAACACTAGACGTGCTTCAAGGCTATTGAAGACACTAGTTATATGTTTAGCAAGGACACTCCAGGTAACACCTTTATACATCCTCGAACCTACTGTCAGAGGATTCTATTTCTTGTAATAATCAGGCTATTTTTGCATGCTCGTTAGGAATTGTCTATTAGACTTAAAACTTGCATTAGATTAAGATTTGGTACGCATAAACCTGCCACATTAGTTTCTTGTAGACGCAGAAATAATCGCCTATCTAGAAATTCACCAATCACCACACACACATCACCTACACCCACCAACACTACATCTGTAGCAATGGGTGAAGAAATAACAGAGAGACCCCTCTCTGATTTTGATAAGGATTTAAACGATGGACCTTTGTCCTGCATAGTTCTTGCAGATACAACGTGAGATTTTAGAATCCCCCCCCAATGTATTTAATCTGCTACTTGTTTTCCATGGGTTTGACCATGAGAAGTCTTATCAACACTTATATAGGATACAACAAGTTCTTACTACATTTCATCATCCTAACGTAAGACCTGAACAAATAAAGCTCAGGGTGTTTCCTTTCACCCTAGCTGACAAAGTGGCTGCTTGGCTAACAACACAAAAGCCGAACTTTGTCTACACATGGGAAAAACTAGTTTAACTATTTATGGAACAATTTTACCCACCACAGAAGACTGATGAGATGCTATCTCATATTCTTTTCTTTCGCCAAAAGCATCAAGAATCCTTTTATGAGGCTTGGGATCGTTTCACTGATCTTCTAGTAGAATGTCCCCATCATAATCTTGGTAAAGACACACTAGTTCGTGCCTTTTATAAAGGCCTATCCCAATACCATAAAGAGACTTTAGATATCATGAACGGAGGAAATTTCCTAGGTAAAGGAGCCGCAGATGGTTATAATTTTCTAGATAATCCATCAAAGAAAAGTAACAACTGGGGAGGTAACGATTACTCTCGCTCCATTCCTTCTTCTTCTATAACTAAGGCAGCTAGTATGTTTAAGGTTAAACTAGATCCTGAACTTAGAACTATAATTGAATCGATCACACATAAGGTAGATGCCATTTCTGTCAATAAACAAGAAGCGAAACCTACTATTGTTATGAACATAAACTCTCCACATTGTAATTTCTGTTTTAGTCTTAAGCATTCCGATCATTATTTTCTTCTTGCCTATGAACAACCACCACCACAGCCAGAAGATGTCCGCGCTTTTATTATACCTAACGCACCTTGGAGAACAAATCCCAATTTTAGTTGGCATAATAATCACTATCAAGCCGCACCTCCAAGTTTTAATAATCCAAATGTTAGACCCACCACCAACTACAATCAATATCAACCAAGGCAAGGACAAGGGGAAGGTAATTATAATAACAATAGAAGTAACCCCCCGGTTAATAATAACTATCAAAACCCACCAATTAATAATCAACTTGAGATAGTTCCTGTTACATAACCCGTGGCCACTCAAACTTCCCAGCTCGATAGATTCGATGCATACATGCAAGCTCAACAACAGATATTACTAGCCATCCAACAATCCATCCAACATTTAACCCAAGAAAAGACCCAACAAAAAGGCGTGTTTCTAGGTCAACCCGTACCTAATCCAAAATCAACAAACACAACTTTTGAATTAACCTGTAATCCTAGTAATGAAAATTTTATACAAGGAGAATTAAATGCCTTAACTACTCTCCGTTCAGGGAAAGTGGTTAATAACAAAGTGATTATGCCCGAGGATTCAACAAATTGATAAAGATAAAGGAACCTTACTAGATACCATAGTTGAAACTGAAGAACCTACAACTATAGAAGTATCAGTTAAACCTCAACCTAAGGGGAAAGGGACAAAAGCCAAAGGAAAGGAAAATACTCCTATTGACCTTTATGCTAAATATAGGGTGATTACTAAAGTTTTAATAGTGTAAAAACAATAGTTAAAACAGTACTAAATCATGCTATCAATCAATAATAATACTCTCAATACATGTTGGTAAGAGGAGAGTAATCGTGTTCTCCACTCTTGGGTGTACGAACTTGTAACGAATTTAGACTAATCAAACTATTAACTAATGAGAGAGTAATAATGATATGAAAACAGTAAATAATTGATACAAAATAGTAGAATTAAATGAGATAAAGATATTAGAGAAAACTTAATCCACCATGCAATTCGATTGACCATTAGGTTGATTATCGAATTACCTATTGATCCCTAGTGAACACCAAGTCCTCTCAGATCCAGGTTTCACTAGCATGAGAGTGTAGCTCCACTACAAATCTCTTTGGTGGTGGCTCCATACTCTAGTTCTCTGTTATGAGCTCTATCTCTAGTTGCTCATTACGAAGAACTTGACGTTCTTGATGCAAAAAAATAATACTAAAAGAAAACCATCCTCACGTGGCTTCATAAAGCTCCTCTAGTGGAGGTTTAGCCTTGTATAATTAGATGAACAATATCAAAACAGTAAATAAAAGACATTGAAACAATAAATTGAATAAACTAAGCTTTATTAATGGAGATTTAATGGAGGTGGAGTCTACAAGAATAAACCCTAATTACTTAACTTAACTAAACTAAACTAAAGAAATGGAGAGAGAGAACCCTAATTTACAACTAAACTAAAGAGGGGAGTAGCCAAGCTTCGTTTAGCCTTAACCCTCTTTATATAGGAGAGGGTTAGGGTTAAATTTTCTTGCATGGGCCTTGAGGCTAGACTTTGGGCCTCTAATGTGAGCCCAAAGTCCATTAGGTTAAGTCGAAAAGGGCCAATTTTGCTAGAAATTACTTCAGTGCCTTTTTCTTCCACTTTTATAGATCTGATTGGAGGCATGCTGGGTCCATTAGAAAGATGATTCCGAACCGGTCGTTTTGACATAAAGTAGACCCAATTCCGAGGCCTGATTCCAAAGATAGTCCCATTTGAAGTTCTGATAGCTTTTCATCATTTTTCTACCCGAATTGACTTTGACTTCCCAGCTTTAACTGGGCTTGAAATGACTTTTTCTTCTTGATTCTTAGGCTTTAAACATAGAACTCTTCTAGCAATCATCTTAGCTCGTTTTTCATGCAAAATGGCATCTTTAAGCACATAAACAACTTTAAGACGTGAAATACACAAAAACACGTAAATATTATTAACTCTTATTTATTATAAACATAATTGGCCTAAATAGATAACTATTAAGAGGTTTAAATTACAGTTTTGGATGCTTATCATAGCAAAAACCCCCCGTTTCCCCAAAAACTAGCCATGCTAAAGAAGGACGATAATTTTGACGAGATTAGGGAAGTTTTCAAAAATATGACTATAAACCTACCTTTCCTCGATACCATAAAATGTCTTCCAAAACACGCTAAGTTTCTTAAAGATTTGTGCACCAAAATGAGGAAAACAAATATACCTAAAGAAGCCTTCTTAACAAAACAATTTCCCCTCTTTATCTGAGCACAACAGAATCGTTAAGTAAAAGGACCCTGGTCGTCCCACTGTACAATGCACTTTAGGCGATACTTTCACCACAATTGTTCTTATAGATCTAGGGGCGAGTGTTAACTTACTCCCGTTTTATCTTTATAAACAACTAGGTATACATGATCTAAAACCGACTAAAATGACTTTGCAGTTAGCCGATCATTCGATTAAGTATCCTAAGAGCATAGTTGAAAATATTATTGTTAAAGTTTAAGAATTTTATTATCCAGCCGATTTTGTCATTTTAGACACAGAAGTCACTCATGACTCTGTTCCTATCATCTTAGAGCATCTTTTCTTGACAACTGCCAATGCCATCATTAATTGCCACAATGGTTCGATGTCCATTTCCTTTGGAAACCTTGCTGTTAAGGTAAATATTTTTAAAATGATGCAACAGACACTAGACACAACTATAGATGGAGAAATTAGCATGATAGAGAGCCTTGCCTAAGATTACTTTAACAAAACTTTTCTAGATAATCAGATGCTCCAATTTCTTTCCTTTGGCAGTACTAATGATTCTTATATCCAAGAAGTACATGCCCTCTTAGAATCTATTCCTATCCATGACCCCTCATTAGATCAAGCTCCTGAGTTTGAAGAACTCATTCCTGAACAAATCTGCATTATAAGGAGGAAAACTCTCTTGAATCCCTCATTCCCACTCCTCCCACCCCTGAGCTTAAACCTTTTCTTGATGAGTTAAAGTATATTCATCCAGATTTGGATGGCACTCATCTGATTATTATATCATCTCAGTTATCTGCTACTGAAGAGGCAAATTTGATTAGGATTATTCATGAACATCATTCTGCGATCGGTTTGTCTCTAGAAGATATTAAGCATATTGACCCTAGCATATGAAAACATCACATACATTTGGAGGATAATGCAAAAACTTCCCGTGAGCCATAATGTCGTTTGAACCCTGCCATGAAAGAGGCAGTTAGAGCGGAAGTTTTGAGATTACTCGATGCTGGCATTATATACCCCATCTCAGATAGTGAATGGGTGAGCCCAGTTCATGTTGTCCCTAAAAAATCAAGTGTTACAGTCATCTGTAATGCCGATGGAGACTTAGTTTCCACGAGAGTTCCTATAACGTGGCGGATTTGAATTGATTATAGAAAGTTTAATGCTATGACACGTAAGGATCACTTTTCTTTACCCTTTGTCGACCAAATGCTTGAACGTCTAGCTGGCCATGCTTACTATTGTTTTTTAGATGACTACTCTAGCTATTTCCAGATTATTATTTACCCTGACGACCAAGAGAAGACTACATTCACATGTCATTTCGGTACGTATGCATATAAAAGAATGCATGTTGGCCTTTGTAATGCACCTGGTACTTTCCAGCGTTGTATGCTACATATTTTTAGTGACATGGTAGAGAAATTCATGGAAGTGTTCATGGATGATTTTTCCATTCATGGTCATTCCTTTGAAGATTGTCTTTCAAATCTTTCTAAAGTTTTGGAAATATGTCAGGAAAAGAATTTAGTTTTAAACTGGGAAAAATGTCATTTTATGGTTGATAACTAAGATTTCATAGATGTAGAAACAGGGTTTCTACAGTACTAAATCATGCATATCAAGTTATTTATACTCTCACAAATCATAGGATAAGGGGGAGCAATCGAGTTCTCCACTCTTGCTTGTACGTACTTGTAACGAATTTAGACTATTCAAACTATTAACTAGTGAGAGAGCAATTTATAATATGAAAATAGTAGATAAAGATGCTGAAAAAGAAAATATAATGATGAGAAGAAGATATAGAGAGGGGCAATCCACTATGCGATTCGATTGGCTATTAGTTAGTCATCGAATCACTTTTCTTGATCCCTAGTTAACAACCAACATCTCTATAGTCATTGTTACACTAGCATGAGAGTTTAGTTCCACCACAAATCTCTTTGATGGTGGCTCTAAACTTTAGCCCTTTGTTATGAGTTTTATCTCTAGAAACTCACAACAAAGGACTTGAAACTCTAATGCAAAAACAATAACAACTAAGAACTAATCATCCTCACATGGCTTCATAAACCCCCTATAATGGAGGTTTAGCCTTGTTTCATTGGATGAACTAAACTAAAACAATAAGATAAAGACATAAGAATAAAGAGAAGAATTGAATAAACTAAGCTTTATTGATGGGAATTAATGGAGGCTACAAACTAACATTATTCTAACCCTAAACTAAACTAAACTAATTAGAGACTAAGGGGAGGAAGCAGTGAATAAGTTTAGTCTTAACCTTTTTTTTATATAGGAGAGGGTTAGGGTTACATTTTCGTGCATGGGCCAAAAAGGGGGACTTTGGGCCTCTAATGTGAGCCCAAAGTCCATTAGGTTTAAGTCTAAAGAGGCCACAACTGCTGGAAATTACTTTAGTCCCCCCTTTTGTCTACGTTTATAGCTCTGATTAGGGCAAGGTCAGGTTTATTGGAAATCTTATTCCGAGCTGGTCATTTTGACATAAAGTACGCTCAATTTCGAGGCCCGAATCCAAAGATACGCCCATTTGAAGTTCTGATGGCTTTTTGTCATTTTTCTATCCGAATTGACTTTGACTTCCCAGCTTTGACTGGGCTTAAAAAAGGTTTTTCTTCTTGATTCTTGGGCTTTAAACATAGAACTTCCTCAGCAATCATCTTGACTCATTTCCTACGCAAAATGACATCTTTAAGCACATAAACAACTTTAAGACCTGAAATACACAAAAACACATAAACATTACTAACTCTTATTTATTATAAACATAATTGGCCTAAATAGAATACTATTAATGGGTCTAAACTACACTTTTGGGTGTTTATCAACCACCCCCAAACAACATTTTTCTTGTCCTCAAGCAAAGATGAGAAATAAAAACAGATAAATGGCAAAAAATGTGGTCCTAACTAATCTCGTTTCGCAGAGTGCGATTGCATTGATCATATGTAATAAGGCCTTAAACCAATAGGGATTCCCTAGTGGACGAGTTATAGTCTCGTGAGAGTTTTCCAGAGAAGATACTCACAAACTTCATTTATACTACAATGACTAAGAAATAAAAGTAATTGTCCCCTAATTTTATCTCAGATATCTATACATCTCACTAGCATTTAAACAAGGATCATCAATCGAACTTCGAAATCAATACATGCATAATAATCAAATCATCTTAAGATAAACAACTACACAATGAACTATGTTATGAAATGTAATGGCAGGTACATTTTTGAAACTTTTGGGTAGCGTGCCAAAGTAGGTTCTCACAAAGAATGTATCAAAACACATAATACTCTAATTTTTCCACTCAAGTTTGCTAACTCCAGTGTGCAGTGGGCATATATTTCCTCACAATCTCAATGACAATCCAAGGAAGCTGAGGTCGATCAAACACATATACTACTTTCTATCACACCAAATTAATCCTAATTGAGCTAGAGGTCTTTATTAGGTGATACGGGGCTGAGGCGATAGTTTTAAGAATAAATGGAATGAATATTCAAATAAATAAGTCTAAGATAATAGGGTATTCAATTACATATAACTAGAGAAAACCTTGTTCTTACTTTGCTTCTATACTTAGTTTCCATCCTTAGCCTTTTTGTTTTAGCTTTTTGACTCCTTTTATTCTATTTTTTTTGGAGTTTTTATTTTATTTTTTATTTTTTATTTTTATTTTTCTTTTCTTTTCTTTGGATGGAAACTTCTTTTCTTTTTCTTTTTCGAAGCAACTAGCTAATTTTTGTTTTCCACAGGTCTTTCTCTTTATTTTCCTTACTCATCCTATTTCTCATACTTATCCAAGATGGGTGGGCTTATTTTTTTTTATTGGTTTTAAAGATAGGTAAATGATTTGTGGTTGTGAAAAGGCTCAATGGGGCGGCTAGTGGAAAATATACTTAGGTTAGAATTTCTGGCTATATTGGTCCAAAGATCGAGGGCCTAAATTCTCACTTAGGATATGGTATGGTGATCAAGCAAGTGGATGTGTGATTTCTATACTCGGAATTTACTTCTCCCTTGTGTCATCACTAAGATATTTCACTCTTATGATGCTTTTAGGCTAGATGCTCACAAGATATGTATTAAGTACTCTAACCTAGGTTTCAGAAAAATACTGTCAAGTACAATCAAAGATGCTCATGCAAGATGTTCGTAAAAAGATGCAATGACTATTACCTACATATTAATCTAAGTTTTAAAAATTAAATCTTAATTCAAGTACTACGTGAGATTTCTAGACTAATATCATCATGGAGAAGAGAACAATGCCATTATCACTAAGTGCATAGTATAAACTATTTTTATGATTTTTATACTTTTCTAATTTTTATACAACAAATAATACGTAATATACAACCTAATATGTGCTTAAACATTTACAACATATTTCTATACCACCCCTAAACAGAATCATGCTTTGTCCCCAAAGTATGGAATGATAATAAAGGATAGAGAGTACCATAGAAACGTGTTTGTAAATAGGAGCACCTGAAAAAGAAGGTTAATATATACTAATATATATAAAGAATTAAAAACATACACAACTCCTATATGAGTTCCTCCCATTATGGGGATAACATGAAATAATAAATAGGGCTTGGGACATAAGCGGACTCTAACAGAAATAAAATAATATCATACGTTCACAATTGAAGCCTGTGCATATCGTGGCTCCTATAGGATTAGCTTCCAAAATTCGGCGAAATAGTAAAATTTTACAAAATTAAGGTACCTAATTAAATTATGCATAATTGAATCAACAAGGGCCATGGGTTCTATATATCGATATTTATACAAACAATGTTAATATGTGAACGTACAATGTGCTAAAATTGAATAAACCACCCCAAACAATTTGGGAGAAAGGGGTTCATGAAATAATGAAATAACACAATTAAATTACGTAACTAATTAACCTAGACTCTACTGGAGTAAACATGACAGACAAAAGGGTGGCAAAAAGTTTTGAAATGAAAGACCAAAATACGCCATTCCCAAACACAATTTGAAAACCTTTTTTAAGTTTGAACATTTTTGTGGCCTATACTCCATTAAGGTGGATATTTTACAAAAACATGGGTCGTTTAAAGTCAGATTCCCTAGATTTACTAATATAAGTTTTAAAATACAGTTTACCATATATCAATAACCTAAAAAGTTGTGGGTCTTTCCATAAATAATTAGCACGGAATGCACCCCCAAATAGAATTAAGCTCTAAGATTTCCTTTGGCGTGGCTTAGCGGAATGAGAGTGAAATTTGATTGATCTAGGACCTAACCTAGCATGCAACTTCTTCCTTTTCCTCCAACAAAAGGGTGTCTTAGTGAATGATTGTGGTAAAATGGATGGTTGTGGAATATAGGTGAGATATGGATAAGTTTTAGATGTCAAGAATGGAAAAAGTGAGAATGTGGGTTTAACATTAAACTCATTGAAAGGGTATGGTTGTACTGTCTCACATCTGAAAATGAAGGGATCAGGTGGCTTATCCTTAGGTATTATTTTCTCACCAGATGGATTTAGAAAATCATGAAGCATAGGAGAAGCAAAAAGGTTAAGTGCAAAATCAAGGTTCCTTTGAAATGGTGGAGGGTAGGGAATATTGGTGATGTAGGTGAATGAGGATGTGAGGTGGGTGAATGATGATCAGCTAGTGTTCTTAGTTCTATATCATCAGAGGTATTGAGATATGCAAGACATTCCTCAATAGGTGGGTCAGAAGAATCATTGGGATAGAGGGTGAAAAATTCTTCTTCTGTCATGGTGCTAAGGGATGAATGGATGTCAATAGGAGGGGTCGTGAGGTGGCAAAGAAGGGTTGCAAAAGAGTCGAAGGAAATCTTCTTCGATTTCATCTATGTTCAGGGAGTCAAAATTATGATCTTTGTCTTCTTCTCTAAGAGGGGTATCTACTAGTGTGGGGATGAAAGCATCGGCCTCACTAATGTGAGATACAAAACTCTCAATGGACTTCACTTCTCCTTCTACAGGCAAACCTAGTTGTCCCTGCTTAAGTCTAAACATGTTAACCTCTATAGACAGATTTCCAAAGGAAAGAGTCATTGATCCATCCAGACAATTAATTATAGCATTGGCAGTTGCCAAGAAAGGGAGCCCTAAGATGATGGGAATACAATCATGAGTAACTGCTGTGTCAATAATAACAAAATCAACCTGGTAGTAAAAATCTTGAACTTTAACGAGAATATTTTCAACTACGCCTTTGGGATACTTAATAGGATGATTGGCTAACTGCAAATTTTGGTCGGTTTTAGTTCGTGGAGACCTAGCTGTTTATATAAATAAAAAGGGAGTAAGTTAACACTCGCCCCTAAGTCTAATAGTGCAGTTCTTATGAAGTTATCTCCTAAGGTGCATTATACAGTAGGACGACCAGGGTCCTTGTACTTAATAGTTTTATTATGTTCAGATAAAGAGGGATATTGTTCAGTTAAGAAAGCATCTTTGGGTATGTTGGTTTTCCTCTTCGTGGTGCATAACTCTTTTAGAAACTTAGCGTGTTTTGGAAGACATTTTATAGCATCTAGAAAAGGTAGGTTTATAGTCAAATTTTTGAAAACTTCTCTAATCTCATCAAAATTATCATCATTCTTTAGCATGGCTAGTCTCTGGGGAAACGAGGGGTTTTCCCTATATTTAGCATAAGGATCAATAGGAGTATTGCCCTTTTCTTTGACTTTTGTCGATTTCCCCTAAAGCCGAGGTTTAACTGGTACTTCTACAGTTGTAGGATCTTCAGTTTTAACTACGGTATCTAGTAAGGTTCCATTATCTTTTTCAGTTTGTGGGGAATCTTCTGGCACAATAACTTTGTTGTCAACCACTCTTCCTAAAAGGAGAGTAGTTACAGCTTTTAATTCACCCTGGATTAAATTGTCATTACTAGTATTACTGGTTACTTCGAAGGCTATGTTTGTATACTTAGGATTAGGCACTGCTTGACTTGGAAACACATCTTGTTGGCGCAAGGACTGCATCATATTAGATTGTTGTTGGATTACTAAACTTTGTTGTTATTGGTGTATCATGGTTAATAGTAAGTCTTCTGTGGATGGTTTGGCTGGTTGCGGGATAATAAGAGGAGTAGCTTGCTGAGTGTTTATGTTTGGATGTTGATAGTTCTGGGTCGTGGGCACTAAACTACTGTTCTGGTCACCTAATTCTACTTGTCCTAGATGTTGGTTAGATTGGTGGAAGTCTGTAGTGGGCCTAACATTTTGATTATTAAAACATGGAGGTGTAGGTTGTTGTTGTTGATTATAATTAGTGTTTTGCATCTATTGTGTGTTAGGGTTTGTGAAAGCGTTATTATCTACGGGTTGTGGTAGTGGTGAACCATAGAGTAAGGGACTAAGGAGTTGGTATGGTTGGGATTAAAACATACATTACATGGAGGGGAGTTGATGTTCATGACTGGAGTGGGTATCACTTCTTGTTTATGAACAGAGAGGGCATCTACCTTTTTAGTAAAGGATTCAATAAGAGTTTTAAGTTCATGGTCAGGTTTTACCTCAAACATACTAGTTGCCTTAACTGTTGAAGAATAAGTATTGGAGCGAGAGTAATCGTTACCTCCCCAGTTGTTACTTTTCTTGGATTGAGTATCTAAAAAGTTATAAGCATCTGTAGCTTTTTTACTTAAGAAATTTCCTCCATTCATGATGTCTAAAGTCTCCTTATGGTGTTGGGATAGGCCTTTGAAGAAGGCACGAATTAGTGTGTCTTTACCTAGATTATGATGGGGACATTCTACTAGAAGATTAGTGAAGCGATTCCAAGCCTCAGGGAAAGATTCCTGAGGCTTTTGGTGACAGAAATGAATATGTGATATCATTTCATCAGTCTTTTGGGGTGGGTAAAATTGTTCCATAAATATTTCAACTAATTTTTCCCATGTATCGACAGAGTTCGGCTTTTGTGCTGTTAGCCAAGCAATCACTTTGTCAGCTAGGGTGAAAGGAAACACCCTGAGCTTTATTTGTTCAGATCTTACATTAGGATGATGAAATATAGTAAGAACTTGTTGTATCCTATGTAAGTGTTGATAAGGCTTCTCATGGTCTAACCCATGGAAAATAGGTAGCAGATTAAATATATTAGGGGGGATTCTAAAATCTCCAATAGCATCTGTAAGAACTATGCAGGACTTAGGTCTATCGTTTAAAGCCTTATAGAAATTAGAGATAGGTCTCTCTGCTATATCTTCACCCACTGCTACAAATGTAGTGTTGGTGGGTGTAGGTGATGTGTGTGTGGTGATTGGTGAATTTCTAGATATGCGATTATTTCTGCGTCTACGATAAACAAATATAGTAGGTTTATGTGTACCAGATCTTAATCTCATGCAAGTTTTAAATCTAATAGGCTATTCCTAACGAGCATGTAAAAATAGCATGATTATTACTAGAATTATAATTCTCTGATAGTAATTTCGAGGATCTAAAGAAGTGTTACCTGGAGCGTCCTTGCTACGAGTATAAATAGCGTCTTCAACAGCCTTGAAGCACGTCTATATTACTTGAACAATTATACGAGTACTGGTCCTGGTACACGGTGTGGATTGTGAGGTACTGTAAAAAGATTAACCTTATTAGTTTTTAAAGTTTTAAGAATTAGGAAAATGCTTTTTACTATGGGCTTCGCGTTGGGCCTAGATGTCAGGCCTATGAAACGGGCTTCGGTAGTGGGTGGGCTTACTAACTAAATAACTAAGACTAATTAATTAATTTTTTTAGATCAAACCAACGGCCAGGCCACTTAAGAAATGAGAGAGGTTATCCATGCATACACGTTCCTTAATTAGAGAACCTCAATTCTTATAATTTTCTAGACACCGTTTAGTGTGAAAAAAGTTTTATTATAACAAATTTGAATTTTTAGATACGAGTATTGTACTGTACTCGTGAGAGATTATTGCAAGTAATATAAAAAACTTAATTTAAACTAATTAACCTAGGGCGCGTGCACGCTTAGAATTTAGTTATATTGGGTGCGTGTCGTGCTCGATAAGTGGAAGGCGGGTCGCACTCAGTGAAGGCAAATTTGAGGCGCGCACGCACTCATGAGTTAAGACTAGGGTTTCAAATTTTTAGGGTTTGGTCATGGGAGGGCAGGGAGTTGGCAGAACAACTCGTATACTCTCGAACAGTAGCAGAAAATTTCGAAGAAATTATGAACAGTGTTTTAGTGTGTGTTTTGTGAATAGTGAAAACAATGTTTTGTAATTCTAAACACGTTATACGTAACAAAGGAAGATAACAACCAGTGGCATTTGATAAGAGAAGTTTGATAGATGTAAAAAAAGGGTTTCTACAATACTAAATCATGCATATCAAGTTATTTATACTCACAAATTATAGGATAAGGGGGAGCAATCGAGCTCTCCACTCTTCCTTGTACGTACTTGTAACGAATTTAGACTAATAAAACTATTAACTAATGAGAGAGCAATTTATAATACGAAAACAGTAGATAAAAGATGCTAAAAAAGTAAATATAATGATGAGAAGAAGATATTGAGAGGGGCAATCCACCACGCGATTCGATTGGCTATTAGTTAGTCATCGAATCGTTTTTCTTGATTCTTAGGTAACAACCTACATCTCTATAGTCATTGTTACACTAGCATAAGAGTTTAACTCCACCACAAATTTCTTTGATGGTGGCTCTAAACTCTAGCCCTTTATTATGAGTTTTATCTCTAGAAACTCACAACAAAGGACTTGAAACTCTAATGCAAAAACAATAACAACTAAGAACTAATCATCCTCATATAGCTTCATAAACCCCCTCTAATGGATATTTAGCCTTGTTTCATTAGATGAACTAAACTAAAACAATAAGATAAAGACATAAGAATAAAGAGAAGAATTGAATAAGCTAAGCTTTTATTGATGGGAATTAATGGAGGCTACAAGCTAACATTATTCTAACCATAAACTAAAATAAAACTAAACTAAACTAATTAGAGACTAAGGGGAGGAAGCAGTGAATAAGTTTAGCCTTAACCCTATTTATATAGGAGAGAGTTTGGGTTACATTTTTGTGCATGGGCCAAAAAGGGGGACTTTGTGTAGGAACTGTTATGGTTGTAACGAATGATCTACGAACCGCGAAAACCCACGCACAACGGAATAAAGGGTTCTCACAATTTTGGATAGAAATCATACCTTTAGATCGGCTAAGATAACTCTGAGAATCCAAGATCTACGAATCCGAATCAACCTCTTGATCTTCTGTTGTATTCCTATCAATGGAATGGACGTTGTGTGGGCAATGATCTACCACCCTCTTCTTTCTCTCTTGGCCTCTCTCACTCGCAGAATTTGGAACCGATTTTAGATCTACTTTTCTTGAGCAAAATCTTGAGTAAAAAACGGCCAGAGAAAGAGGTTTCTATTTATAGGCTACAACAGGGACCATGAGGAGAAATTAGGGTTGGGCCTTCTCACGGGCTTGGGCTTCCCATGTTTGCCCAGAACACACGGCCCAAGTCCGTCAACAAATAGATTATTCCACTAAATGCTATTATTGCACTACCGCCCTAATCCCAAATTACGTGTTACGTTTATGGGCTCCATATTATCTGCTTGTTGATCTCCCCCTGTTTAAGATATCGAATGCCTGTTGATTAAGTCAAGTTACTGACAACTATTTTAATCAACTTCTTATGTCCTTGAGTAGTACCACTCAACCTCATTGTCATGTCAGATTAAATCTACCTGCAGGGTTTACATGACAATCCTTATGAGCTCCTCAAGGGGACATCATCAACCCGACTTCTATAATCAACAACACACCTTACATACAATGTCATTACCCAATCCATCGAGTTTATTGATTCACAAATGAATCTCACTTATTGATGATTTAAAACAATGTACAATGCACGTAAATGCCCGTTATTATATCCAGATTAAGAGGGCAAACATCCATAACAATAGAGGTGTTTGTTCTCTTATATAGTTAGTATAAAGATAAACAACCTCACTTGGTCATGTTCAATACACACAAAGTGTACTAGTGTAATCCTGTAGTCAAGATAAACTAATACCAGATTATACTACAACCGTACCAATGGTTTGTCCAAATCCATTTAGGTTGTGAATATTTACTTATACTTTATAAGGTACTGATGATATGATCTTCTGTGTATCACCACACACCATATCATCTACAATATAAAGTATTAGACACATGCATATAACTAATAACATATATAATATGCATAACATTTGCCCATATGATTCTCATTCAAAATATAAAGAATTAGATTTAATACAAAAGTAATGCTTTTAGTATATAACCCTATCACTTTGGGCCTCTAATGTGAGCCCAAAGTCCATTAGATTAAGTCTAAAGAGGCCACAGTTGTTAGAAATTATTTTAGTTCCCCTTTTCGTCAATTTTTGTAGCTCTGATTGGTGCAAAGTTGGGTCCATTTGAAAGCTTATTCCGATTCGGTCGTTTTGACATAAAGTAGGCCCAATTCTGAGGCCCGAGTCCAAAGATACGCCCATTTGAAGTTGTAATGGTTTTTTGCTCTTTTTCTACTCGGATTGACTTTGACTTCCCAGCTTTGACTGGGCTTGAAAAAGACTGTTCTTCTTGATTCTTAGGCTTTAAACATAGAACTTGCTCAACAATCATCTTGACTTGTTTCCCACGCAAAATGACATCTTTAAGCGCATAAACAGCTTCAAGACCTAAAATACACAAAAACACGTAAACATTACTAACTCTTATTTATTATAAACATAATTGACCTAAATAGAATACTATTAAGGGGTCTAAACTACTTTTGGGTAGTTATGAATTGTCACTGAAGGCATAGTTTTAGGTCATATTGTTTCTAAGAATGGAATAGAAGTAGATAAAACTAAATTAGATAAGATAGCGTCTCTGCCTATACCACAGACTGTCCGTGACATTAGGACCTTTCTAGGCCATGCAAGTTTCTACAAATGTTTTATAAAAGATTTTTCAAAATAGCTAAGCCTTTAACAAAATTGCTTTTAAAAGATGCCATTTTTAATTTTAATCATGACTGTAAACATGATTTTGAAACTTTAAAAGCCGCTTTAACCTCTGCACCTATCATATAACGATCAGACTGGTCTAAATCTTTCGAACTTACATGTGATACTAGTGATTATGCCATTAGTGTTGTGCTAGGACAGAAGTTAGATAATAAATCCATAGTAACACTTTATGCAAATAAAACCTTAAATGATGCTCAATATAATTACACTACTACTAAAAAGGAATTTCTAGTTGTTGTCTATGCCTTAGATAAATTTTGTCCCTACTTAGTTGGTTCCACGACCATCGTTTACATAGACCATGCAGCTCTTAGGTACCTTCTCGCGAAGAAGGATGCTAAATAGAGATTGAACCATTGGATTTTTCTCCTGCAAGAGTTTATTTTAGAAATTAAGGATAAAAAAGGGGTAGAAAATGTAGTTGCAGACCACTTAACTAGGTTAACTAGTGAGGATGACAGTGATTCCGAATCGATATCTGACTCTTTTCTGGATGAGCATCTTTATTCAATTTTTTCTGCACCATGGTATGTGGACATCGTTAATTTTTTAGTGTCCGAGATTATTCATGATATTTGATTTAAGAATGAACGCAAGTGATTTTTGGCCAAAGTTAAGTTTTACTACTGGGATGAACCAGTATTGTGCGGATTCGATAATTCGTCGTTGCATTCCCCAGTGGGAGCATAATGAAGTCTTATCCTTCTACCATGAACAATCATGCGGGGGTCATTTTAGTGTAAAGAAAACTACCGCCAAAGTTCTTCAAGGCGGTTTTTACTAGAAGACCCCGTTTCAAGATGCCCATGCACACTGTTAAGCGTGTATTAGATGTCAGCAACTTCTGCGTATTACTTAACGTAATATGATGCCCATAAATCCCATTCTCATAGTGGAGATTTTTGATGCCTGGGGTATTTATTTCATGGGCCAGTTTCCTGTCTCGCATGGTTTCATTTATATTTTTGTAGCTTTAGACTATGTTTCTAAATGGATTGAAGCCATAGCTTGTCGTAGTAATGACCATAGTACTGTAGTATTGTTTATGAAGGAATATATTTTCTCCTGCTTCGACTTACCTAAGGCTATCTTTAGTGATGGCGGAAAACATTTTTGTAATAAAGTTATTGAAGCTTTAGTCAAGAAATATGGAGTTACCCATAAGGTGGCGACTCCGTATCATCCTCAAACTAGTGGTCAAGTAGAAGTGTCCAATAGAGAAATAAAAAAGATTTTAGAAATGACAGTTAATCTTGATAGGAAATACTGGTCTAGACGCCTAACAGATGCCTTATGGGCATATAGAATGGCTTTTAAAACACCTATTGGTATGTTACCTTACCGCTTAGTTTTTGGTAAACCTTGTCACTTGTTTGTTGAGTTGGAATACCGTGCCTTGTGGGCTATTAAAAGTCTTAATTTTAACATTAATGCCGCTGGTGTCAAGCTCAAATTGCAATTAAATTAGCTTGAAGAAATCTGTAGCAATTCTTATGATCTAGCGAAGGATTATAAAGCTAACATGAAATGTATTCATGATAAACACATTTACCATAAAGAGTTTGACCTTGGCCAAAAAAATTTGCTATATAACTCACGTTTGCATATTTTTCCTGGTAAATTAAAAACACATTGGTCTGGACCTTTTCTGGTTACTGATGTCACCCCTCACGAGGCAATCACCTTGGTAAATCCCAAGGACATCAGTACCTTTCAAGTAAATGGCCAACACTTAAAACATTTCCATGAACTACGTTCACCAGTTGTAGAAGAAACCTTTCTACAAAACCCTATTTATGAGGATTGACCCTCTATGATTGGTGTGCTTCCTATAATAATTATATATTTTGGGAGTACTCCATTAAGGTAACCGGACCCTCCTTTTGGAGTGTGTGGTCGTAAGTGCCAGATCCTTAGTCCACATTCATGTAATTCATGTATTCCAATCTTACACTTTTTGCTCGTATTTTGAGTAGTGTTTCTCTATGGAGTGATTTCCATCTTTACTTGCTTTGTTTCTATGATTTTATAAAATCCTTTTCATAAAAACTAAAATACTTTAAAACCCATAAATATTAGATAGATTAGTAAGTCTAGGGTATCTGATTTTAAAAGACCCACATTTTCACCACAACAAAATTTTCATCCTATACTAAATTTTTTGTTTGGGGGTGGGTAATCACCCCACCTTGTTCTCTCAACTTTCTATCTTTGTTTATGCTGCCATTAAGTCGAATAGATTCGTGTGACAAAAGATATTGGTGAAGGTGGGGTAATCAACAATGCTATGTTGATTACATTAAGGATATCAGGATATGATGTGCAAAAGATATTAGTGGATTGTGGAAGTTCCGTCAATATTCTGTTTTGGAAGGCATATACAGGTATTGGATTTGATGAGTCCCATTTGAAGGAACCACAGTTTAATTTGTTTGGTTTCAATGGAACCTCGACCAGACCAGCTGGGGAAATAAAATTGCTAGTAAGGGCATGTCCACAGACAATTATGACTAAGTTTATAGTCATAAAGCATTACTCAGATCATAATGGTATTTTGGGAAGGAAGTGGATACATGCTATGAGAGCGATTCCAAGTACTTTTTATCAAGTTATCAGATTTTCGATAGTTTATGGGCCACATGAGATAAGAGGCAATCAGTCAGAATATGAGAAGTGTAATTTTGTTACTGTGAAAGGTATGATGAAAGAGAAAAAAGTAGATACTGGGGGCGTCTCGGAAGACACCAAATAGCAATTAATAGAAGATATATCTCTAAAATCCGATACTAGGAAACATCAGGCGGATTTTAGATTTACATCAGAAATGAAAATAGAAGTGGAGATAGTTCCAAGAAAAACAATTGAGGAAGTACAAAGAGCCGATATCAGTCAGAATAATGAAGGTTGTTTCACTTTTATCAGTACAGAAATGAGTGCATCTGTCAGAAAAGATTTGGTGGAGTTCTTACAAAGAAATAAAGATGTATTCGCTTGGTCGATGGCTGATCTTCCAGGTATTGATCCTCTTATATGTTCTCATAAGTTGAATATGCGAGAAGGAGCAGTTCCAGTGCATCAAAAACATAGGAGAGTTAGGCTGATATATGCAAATGCAGTTCAAAATGAAATACAGAAGATGCTGGAATGTGGAATCATCAAGGAAATGGATAATTCAGAATGGGTAGCAAATATTGTTGTTGTCCCAAAGAAGAATGGCAAGGTTAGAATTTGTGTGGATTTCACAGATGTTAACAAAGAATGTCCGAAAGATTACTATCCGATGCTAAGAATTGATAAGCTGGTGGATAGAACATCTGGTTTCAAATTTTTGTGTTTTTGTGATGGTCATCCAGGATATTTTCAAGTTATTATGTCAGTATTAGATCAACTCAAGACGGCATTCGTTGTTGAAGTGGGTCTTTACTATTTCATCAGAATGCCATTTGGTTTGAAAAATGCAGGAGCCACGTATCAGCGTTTGGCGGAGAAAATGTTCAAACATTTGATTAAGCATATTGTGGAAGTATATATTGATGATATGGTCATCAAATAAAAAAAATGGGTGATCATGTTCAAGATTTAGATACGGTGTTTCGAATATTCCGACAGTTCAACATGAAGCTTAACCCTAAAAAATGTACTTTTGGGGTAAGTTCAGGAAAATTCCTTGGATATATTGTCACAAAGCGAGGTATCGATGTTAATCTAGACCAGATTTGAGCGATACAGCAGATGCCTTCACCTAGTACTAGGAAGCAAATCCAAAAGCTTACAGGTAGAATTGCAGCTTTGAATAGGTTTATATCAAGAACTTCTGATAGACGTAAACTTTTATTCAAGTTGTTGAGGAAGAATACAAAGTTTGTATAGGAGGAAGAGTGTGAAATGGCTTTCTCTGAGTTAAAAAAGTATCTTCAAGAGGTACCAACTTTGATAAAGCCAGAAGAAGGGGATACTTTATTTTTATATCTTGTAGTCTCGGATTTCGCCATCAGCTTGTTACTCGTCAAGATAGAAAAAGGAGTTAAGCGACCAGTTTATTTTCAATCTAAAACAATGCTCGAGGCTGAAACTCGATACTCAATGTTGGAAAAGTATGCGTTAGCTCTTCTTTATTCTACTCAAAGATTGAAACCTTATTTCCAGTCACACTTAATAGTTGTGATGACAAATCTTCCTCTGAAACAAACCTTAGCTAAGACAGCTAAGTCAGGCAGAATGGCGAAATGGTCAGTTCTTATTAATGAGTTTGGAATTGAATATAGAAATAGTGTTTCGGAAAAAAGCCAAGTCTTGGTGGATTTTCTAACAGATTTTCCTTCAGAAGATGAAGATTGGAAGGCTAAAGAAGATAATATTATATTCTTACAGGAGCCTGATAGTGCGATGGAAGAAGATGATCCATGGGTTGGCACAAATGGGTGGATTTTGTTCGTAGATGGATCATTAGGGCAAAAAGGGTGTGGTATCAGCGTTGTGCTGATAACCCCAGAAAACCAGAGATTGGAATTAGCATTTACTTTGGGTTTTCACGCTTCTAACAATGAAGCTGAATATGAGGCTCTAATAATAGGTTTGGAGATGGCTAATTCACTAAATGTCAAAAACTTATCGGTTTTCAGTGATTCTCAGTTAGTGATAAGTCAGATCAATGGAGGATATTCAGCAAAATGCGATAACATGATCGATTATTTGAACTTTGTTAGATTGAAACTCGGGGATTTCAGGAAGATTAATTTTTAGCACCTTGATAGGGGAGAAAACCGACATGCTGATGCTTTGGCATATGTAGTTGCTATGCTTGAAAATGAGGAAGGACATATGTTGCATATAGGTGTTCAACAAACCCCGAGTATCGATATAAAACATTCGGAGGTGATGGAAATAGATATGTTGGGGGTGTTATGGTTGAGCAGCTATGTGTTGTTTTTGTCTGAAGGTAAATTGCCAGAAGATAAAAATGAGGCTAGAAGGGTAAGAGCAGTAGCAGAGAGATATCTACTAATTGACGATCAATTGTATCGGAAAAATCCAGAAGGTCCACATTTAAAATGTATATCGGCAGCTGAGTCTATACAAATTATTGTAGAAATGCATGAAGGGGAATGTGGGAATCTTTTGGTAGGAAGATCGTTGGCAAATAAGATAGCAAGGCAGGGATATTTCTGCCCACAAATGCGAAGAGACTGTCTTCGATATGCGAAAAAATGTATCCAGTGTCAGAAACATGGACATGCCATTCATGTTCCAGCAGAAGAGTTGCACTGTGTGTTGAACCCATGGTCGTTTGCTTTATAGGGGATGGACACTAATTCCTGGAAAAGGGAAGAAAAGGTTCATGCTAGCAGTAATGGACTACTTCACTAAATGGGTAGAAGCTATTGCCTTGCAACATATCAAAGAACAAGATATCATCGGTTTTCTTTTTGAACGAATGGTTTGTCGATATGGATTACCATATGCGGCTATCATATCGGATAATAGCCCTCAATTTATCCGAGGTAAAGTAAAAGAGTTCCTGGAGTCATACAGGATTAAGCATTTTACATTGGCACCTTACTACACTAAGGGAAATGGGCAAGCTGAGGCGACAAATAAGACTATTATGGATAATATCAAAAGGAAGCTGGAACACAAGAAAAGTTTGTGGGTCGATGAGTTGAACAATGTGTTATGGGCATATAGAACAACTCCGAGAGTAGCCACGGGGGAATCGCCATTTACTTTAGCTTATGGTATGGAAGCGGTTACTCCAGCGGAGATGGTAGTATCGACATCAAGGACAATGCTTGTAGAAAAAGGTTTGAATGACCAAGGAATGCATACATAAGTCCTAAACTTGAAAGAAAAAAGAGAACAAGCGAGAATGAAGCTTGATTCTTACCACATATAGCTCATGAAAGCATTCAACAAAATAGTCAAAGGAAGAAGTTTCCAAGAAGGCGACTTAGTATTGAAAGAAGTCACGCAAGCGACAAAAGAAAAGGGAGCTGGGAAGTTATCAGCGAATTGGAAAGGTCCTTACATTATCCATAAGGTGGGAATAAATGAAGCATATTATCTAAAGAAAGCTAATGGTGAAATGGTAGCAAAGCCTCAGAATGTTAATAATCTGAAGTTATTCTATCAATAATGTATTTTTCAAATTTTATATGGGAAATGAGATATGTAGCAAGATTGTTCAATTCAATAAAAAAGTTCAAATTCAAAATAAGTGATGTTATTATATGGTAAAAAGTCCTGATATCAGGCGTAAAAAGTCCTGATATCGACATAAATGTTAATATCAGGCGTATCGTCAAAAGTCCTAATATCGACAGAAATGTTGATATCAGGCATATCGTCAAAAGTGCTGATATCAGAAACAGTGGTAGATATTAGGCATAAAAAGTCCTGATATCGACAGAAATGTTTGCATCAAGCATATCGTCAAAAGTCTTGATATCAGAAATAGTGGAAGATATCAGGCATAAAAAGTCCTGGTGTCGACATAAATGTTGATATCAGGCATATCGTCAAAAGTCTTGATACCATAAACAGTGGCAGATATCAGGCATAAAAAGTCCTAGTATCGATAGACGTGTTGGTATCAGACATATTGTCAAAAGTCCTGGTATCGACAGAAATGTTGATACCAGGCATAAGAAGTCATTCTATCAACAGTCGTGTTGGTATCATGCATATTGTCAAAAGTCCTGATATAAAAAATAGTGGCAAATATCATGCATAAAAAGTCCTGAGATTGACATAAATGTTGGTATCAGGCATATCGTCAAAAGTCCTGATATCAAAAACAGTGGCAGATATCAGGCATAAAAAGTCCTGAGATTGACATAAATGTTGGTATCAGGCATATCGTCAAAAGTCCTGATATCAAAAACAGTGGCAGATATTAGGTATAAAAAGTCCTGAGATTGACATAAATGTTGGTATCAGGCATATCGTCAAAAGTCTTGATATCAAAAACGGTGGCAGATATCAGGCATAAAAAGTCCTGAGGTTGACAAAAATGTTGGTATCAGGCATATCGTCAAAAGTCCTGATATCAAAAACAGTGGCAGATATCAGGCATAAAAAGTCCTGAGGTTGACAGAAATGTTGGTATCAGGCATATCGTCAAAAGTCCTGATATCAAAAACAGTGGCAGATACCAAGCATAAAAAGTCCTGAGATTGATAGAAATGTTGGTATCAGGCATATCGTCAAAAATTCCTGGTATCAGAAACAGTGGCAGATACCAGGCATATCATGATATCGACAGAAATGTTGGTATCAGGCAAAGTTATCAAAATCCAATACAACGCAAAAGAGCAAAAGGTTATGGTATTATTTGCAAGGGATGATGCATTAAAGATCATTCAATAATAAAGGTATGTTGTTATGATTTGTTTTTTTATTAGCAATACAGGTCTAAGTATCGCTGATACTCTCTTTTTGGTTGAGGGTATCGAAAATTTGATTTTCTGTTGATACAAGTCTAAGTATTGTTGATACTCTCTTTTTGGTTGAGGGTATCGAAAATTTCATTTTCTATCTAATATAAGTCTAAGTATCGTTGATACTCTCTTTTTTGGTTGAGGGTATCAAAAATTTGATTTTCTGTTGATACAAGTCTAAGTATCGCTGATACTCTCTTTTTGGTTGAGGGTATCGAAAATTTGATTTTCTGTTGATACAAGTCTAAGTATTGCTGATACTCTCTTTTTGGTTGAGGGTATCAAAATTTTCATTTTCTATCTAATATAAGTCTAAGTATCAGCGATACTCAAGTTTGGTTGAGGGTATTGAAAATTTGATTTTATGTTGATACAAGTCTAAGTATCGCTGATACTCTCTTTTTGGTTGAGGGTATCAAAAATTTCATTTTCTATCTAATATAAGTCTAAGTATCAGTGATACTCAAGTTTGGTTGAGGATATTAAAAGTTTCATTTTTTTATCAATGCAAGTCTTATTATTGATATATTCTTTGGGATTGAGAGATGGACAAAAGCATAATTGAAGCATTCAGAACCATTCAGAAACATAAGGGACAAAATTGCTGATTAGGAAAGAAGATGATTGTAGCACTATTACAAAAATTAGTGAAGATTGTAGCAAAATTGGTGTAGTTCCATTATTCCAATATTACAGAGTAATGCCAACAGAATATCAACTTTAGGAGGGAGGGGTACTAAGGAGACCATCTATTTCAGCAAAGTCATCAGCAATATATTGGGTGTTATCAGCACAAACATGAGAAGCTGTAACTGTTGATGCATCAGGATTAGTAGGAGGTACAGTTAAAGACGCCTCGACATTAGTATCATCGGGAATAAGTCCATGTTCTATAAGAACATCACGAGGTACATATTGTTTAAAAGCCTCAAGTCGATCACCTAGAAGATTTAAAGATGAAATGACGTCATTAAATTCAGCATCAGAAGCTTCCTTGTACTTTGTTTCTTCTATAGCGAAGTTGTCAGTAACTTGCTTAAGAGCTTCTGTGTGTTCAACAATTTTTTGATTCAAAGTCTTCTTAGCAATTTCAGCATTATGTTTCAGATCGGTCTTCAATTGAGTATTCTCGGGATTCAATTGAATATTCTCTTTTTTCAAGCGAGTTACTTCTTGGGTTAATCTATCAATCTCCAAGTTCTGAGTATCAACTGTTTTCTTCAAACGACTGATATCACGATCTTGTTTATAATGGAGATCAAATTGGGCCAGGGCAGATACTTTATCCTATTAAAATAATGGGAATAGATAAGCAGGTAGAAAGAGGATGAATAATTATGAAGCAGTAGAGAAAGTAAGTGCAGATACCTTTTCAATGAAGTCGCAAAAAGATGTCAAGCATTCAGCAGAAGTCACATTGCACATGGCAAGTTTGTCATTGGGAAGAACACAATTGGTAGAAAAAGTAACACCCAAATCCTCACTAGGGTTTTCACCAGAAAGTGACGCAGTTAAGGGAATATCATTTCCATTAATCAAACGGAAGACAGGACTGAAGATGGTGCTAGGGTCAGCAGAAGGAATAGATTCAAAAGTTTGTCCAGCAGCAAGACCACTCTCTCCCCAGTGAGTTTTGCGTTTCTTGGAACTAGTATGACTAGGATTATTTTGGGAGGAAGCATCATATTTATCTTGAGGAGTAGCAGGAGGGTTGCCCCTAGCAGGAGCAGTATGCTTGTCTTAGAGGGAAGGACAGGATGCTTGTCTTGAGGAGCTTTAGCCGACACATTTTCAGAAGCTTTATGTTTGACCTTATCGGGTAATTGGCGACCAACATTTGGATTCACGGACAGTCGAGCCATATCTGTATACAATAAAAGATGCTGATCAAATATATTTTGTAAAATTGGATATTCATAAAAGTCAGGAACTTCCTTTTTAATTTGGGGAAAAAGATTTGGGGTCATGGTAAGATTGTTATCTAAATAGTCGAAGAAACATGGGGGAAGATTAGGAGGCAGTTCATGCAAAGCGAAGGAAGACACAAGAAAAGAAGGGTCATCTATGGGATTTCTTGAAGGAGATTGAGTTGTAATTGGCGACTGACCCATTTATTGAAGAGCCCGACTCTTAAGAACATAAAGTGGTTTGCGATAATTTTTTATGTCAGAAAGGGGAACAACAGTGATTTTGGGGTTCCCTTCTTTATCAGCTCCAGTTATAACATTAATTTCTTCCTCAATTCCTTCCAAAAGTTTTTCTACTCGTCTCAAATTTCTGCGAGGCCTATCAAAGGGAGGAAAAAGAACTGAAAAGAAACACATAGGGTTGGGTTAGATTTGAATTCCGATACTTGAATATCGAAAACAAACGTAAGGGGATAGGGATACCTGAAGAGTTGAAAACTGGATATTTCAAAGGAGGAACGGCTTCATTATCGATACTTTCCCAGTTACCATAAACAATTATAGGATACAAGGGCCATTCTTTGTCGTTTTTACGATTTTTTCGGATAACACCCAAAAGATATTTTCTGGAATGTTTTTTGGGATAAAAATATCCAAGGATTTTTTAATAAAATTTATAGTGATTAAGGATATATGATAATCGGATTCTACAGGTGTCATATTTTTCAGGAGGAAGATGATTATTATAATGGTTGCAGATATATAGCAATCTCCAAAAATTACCCATGCCCTGACCAAGGGAAATATTCAGATGATTTAAAACTTCGCGGTCGAGGTTGGTCAGAGGAAATCTTAAACCCGCGACAATTTGACCAACAGTAATAATGATGGCTTTCTTGGTACCACTCTGACATTTGGTAAATTGATGAGTGCCAGCATAGTGTTGCAAGTAAAGGAAAGAGGGAATTTGGTAAGCGGCTTGGACTAAAGCCAAATTGGGTCATTTGATAAAGAAGGCACTGAGACCATGTCTCCATTGACTAGCATCTTCGACGGTATCGCGTTCAAATTCAGAGTCAGTCGCTTCAAAAGGGTGACAAGGAATTCTTTCTACAATATAATCTAGGTCCCAAGATATCTGAGGGCGATAAGATCTAGTAGAAGTAGAGCAACATTATGACTACTACGTCTATCGTCAGAATGAGTCTCTTCGCTACTAGTATTAACATCAGAAGGGATATCTTCGCTGGCCATCAAGAGGTCTATAAACAAAGCAGTGGCGACAAAGGTATTTTTAGTATCGCCGGTTTAATATATGACACATAATAAACATTTTATGTTTCTGTATCGAAAAAAACTGTTGTTTTTCATATCCGAGAGAAGGTAGTATCATATCGAAATTAGTGATATGGTAGTTTTCACTTATCGATATATTCGATATAACAAATAACAGGTTAGAAGATTATGTGATCATATTATGTGAAGTGGATATATGATCACAAAATTAGTAATATTTTAAAAGAAGAAGCAGGATATAGTGGCATACATCATTATACAAAACATTCACACATACAAATTTACAGGTGAAAAATTTCTAGAATAAATTGAAAGCCCTAACAAGATGGTGTGTTTGTCTTTGTAAAGTAAATATAATAATGTTTGGTTTGGGTTAAACAAACAAGATGCAGGAAGTAGCAAACGTAGCTGATTGATAGCAAGGAGTAAGTTTTAAAGAAGAGATAAAGATGATAAGGAATATGAAACGAAGCGAAGAAGTTGTGTTTGAGGAAGCGTACGTAAGAAGCTGAAAAGATGAGGGAATGAAAGACGGTTCGTTTCAAATTGTTTTCAAAGATATGGACTGGGTCGGTATTTAAGCCCAGAAGTTAATATAACCAATTCTCGAAAAATTGAAATTCAAAGCGAGATTTCTAATTTTCGAGAGGGGGCAATGTAGTGGGCAAATATCGTGCCTTAAATATGTTTATCTGATATTTCAAAACTCGAGATATTGACATAAAGGTCAATATCTCGATATGTTTCATGGTTATGTTTAAATGTTTGCAGGGATTAAGTGGGAAAGAAAGGAGAGAGACAAAGGACACGTGTCAAGAGAGGATTAAGTCAAAGCTAGTTGAGGAGACTATAAAAAGACTGGATGAAGAGGAAAGGCATTCATTCAATTTATTCTCACAAGAAATTAGAAAACAAGAGAGAGAAAGAGAGAACCAGAGTGTTTGTAAAGATTTTTAGCACAGATCAATAAACACATTAATCTCTACTTAGTTCTTCATATTCTTTCATTCAAATCATCGTTAAGAGTTGTGTGATCCGAGAATCATCGAGAAAAGGTGTTCTTGACAACCACAGGTTGTTCCTATGTTTATGCTATTAATTTCTTCTTTCCTTTTATGTAAGCTTGGGCAACTATTCAATGAATCACCATCTAAGGCAAACACAAGGAATACTTCTCTTACTCTAAAACACTACACAACTAGAATAAAAGTAGAGAATAATAGTATAATATTCAATTACAATAAATAAAACCCTATTCTAGCATTATATTCAATTGCAATAAATAAAAGCATGTCACTAGCAAATATTCAATTGCAATAAATAAAACCCTAAACTAGCATGATATTCGATTGCAATAAATAAAAACCTTAATCTATACTCCCATCTCCTGGTATGGGGAATGGAACTAATAACTAAACAAACATAAAGAACTAACCAGATTGGAGAATACCATGAACCAGAATAATCAACGAACCCTAAGCACTGACTTCATCTCCTCCCTTGAAGGAGAAGATAAGCATTCCATAAATAAGGAAGAACACGAAGAACGAGAAGAAGAAGAGTCGAAGAACATAAGACTAGAAAGACTAATTTATTAAGACTCGACTAGTTAAAAACGAATCTTTTATTATTAATCTCTTTATGCCTCAAGTTCTAGAGACAAGAATGTTAGTGAATTGGCGAGTTTCATGAGGCACTTAGGTCCTCTATTTATAGGGGTTACAATGAATTCTAGAAACATCCTAAATCGTGGTTTGTTTCCTATTACAAATCGACTTCTTTCAGAGTCCAACTTTGTTTCCGAAACAGTAAAAGAGGTGGGCTACAGTGTCGGTTCTTGCGCCTGGACGTATGAACCATTCGTCTCAGACACGAGCGTCGTGTTTGGACACATGATCCTTGCATCTCATATGCGAGTGTTGCGTCTGGACGCATGATCCTTGCGTCTCAGACGCAAGAGTCTATTTTTCTCTTTTGCTCTATCCTTCTTTCCTCTTTTGCGGGTTTTGGTCCAAGCAACGAATCCTTTTGCCTTGGGCTTCCAAATAGGCTTTAAAATAAGTCCAAGTTGCATCTTTAATAGCTTCAATTCATTGGCCTTCTCCATGATTGTCCACAGGCTTCCCATGTGATCCTTAATGCTCCGAATTGCTATGTTTTACCCTTTTTTCTCTAATATTCTACAAAACTCTCTTTTTCACCTGTAGAATCATAAAACATAACTTACAAATACTATTAGTCCACTAAGATGACTAAACAAGAGGTATAATCAAGGGTTAAAATGTACTTTTTCAGCACTTATCAGCTGCTGTGGTAGCTTCTTCTCCTCAGGTTATGTCTTCTCCTTCCTCTTTCTATGTCTGCTCTAATGTTTCGACCCTCAAAAGATATGACCAGTTCAAGCTTGCGGTCTCTCTCCAGTCTCTCTTTTCTCTTCTTCTCTTGAGCTTTCCCTTCTTTTCTCTCTATCTTTCTTCTCTTTTCTCTACTGTTTCTTTTCTACGTTCTGGAGAGGGTGAGTTATCAAGAGTCCCTCTACTGTTAGTTTTGCTTGGTTTATATAGAGGCTTTGATTAGGGCATGCAAGCTTTGGAATCCCTTTTGGCAACTTCCTTTCCATGTTTTAATCCCTTTTGGAACTATCTAAATCGAATTCAAGCAGTGGAAGAAAGCTGCGAAGGGTGATGTGAAAACACTGGAATTCTGCGTTTTTAGAAGGGGGTGTGGGTCGTGCTTTGACATAGGCTTCTTAGGGTGCTGGCGTAGGTGCGCTCTGACATCTTGACAACAACACCTCAACTTTTCACAGTAGCTTTATTTTATCTAATTCATGTTATTCCCCACCTTGTTTCATGTACTTTCTATAGAGTCAAGTCGTGAGAATCTTACTGATAGGGTTATATACTAAAAGCATTACTTTTGTATTAACTCTAATTCTTTATATTTTGAATGAGAATCATATGGGCAAATGTAATGCATATTATATATGTTATTAGTTATATGCATGTGTCTAATACTTTATGTTGTAGATGATATGGTGTGAACACACATAAGATCATATCATCAATACCTTATAAAGTATAAGTAATCGTTCACAACCTAGATGGATTTGAACAAACCATTGGTACAGTTGTAGTATAATCTAGTATTAGTCTATCTTGACTATAGGATTACACTAGTACACTTTATGTGTATTGAACAGGATCAAGTGAGGTTGTTTCTCTTTATACTGACTATATAAGAGAACAAAGACCTCTGTTATTATAGATGCCTGTCCTCTTAATCCGGATATAATAACGGGCACTTATGTGCATTGTACATTGCTTTACATCATCAATGAGTGAGATTCATCTGTGAATCAACAAACTCAATGGATTGGGTAATGACATTGTATGTAAGGTGTGCTGTTGATTATAGAAGGAATTTGTGACCCGCAGGAAGTCGGGTTGATGATGTCCCCTTGAGGAGCTCAAAAAGATTGTCATGTAAACCCTACAGGTGGATTTATTCTGACATGACAATGAGGTTGAGTGGTACTACTCAAGGACATAAGAAGTTTATTAATGTAGTTGTCAGTAACTTGACTTAATCAATGGACATTCGATATCTTAAACACGAGGAGATCAACGAGCATATAATATGGAGCCCATAAACGTAACACGTAATTTGGGATTAGGGCGGTAGTGTAGCAATGACCTTTAGTGGAATAAGTCATTTGTTGACGGACTTAGGCCGTGTGTTCTGGGCGAACATGGGAAGCCCAAGCCCATCAGGAATTTCTCCTCATGGTCCCTGTTGTAGCCTATAAATAGAAACCTTTCTCTCCTGGCTAAAATTCACTATTCATCTGGATTGAAAAGAGAGGCAAGGAAAGATAGATCCAAAATTGGTTCTAGCTTTGTGAGAAAGAAGGGGGTTGGTAGATCGTTGCCCACACAACATCCAATCTATTGAAAGGAATACAACAGAAGATCAAGAGGTTATTTGATTGTTGATTTCATAAAGCTTAGATTCTCAGAGTCATCTCAACTAGATTTACAGGTATGTTTTCCAATCCAAAACCGTGAGAACCATTAATTCCGTTGCGCGTGGTTTTCACAGTTTGTAGAAATATTCATTCTGAAATAACGGTTCCTACACTTACAACCCCTTAAAGTCATCAGTCTCAGCTCTTTTCGTCATATTCACGTCAATTTCTGTAAAATCAATGAAACAAACTAATAAGAGGAACTTATCCTAATTAACTAGACAATATAATATAAATATGGGCATAAATGTGTAGCATTTATGTGCTTATGAAATACCCCCAAACTTACATTTTTCTAATCGTCGAGCAAACTAACTTTGAACTAATAACAAAAATCCAAACTCACTTTCGTAGGAATCACGATTACACCTAGCATGTCCAACAAGCCTTTTGAACCCCTAGGTTTACCCTAGTAGATGAGTTTAGTCTCGTGAGAGTTTTCAGAGAAGATACTCACAAACTTCATCTATACTATAATGACTAAAAAATAACATCAATGTTTCATTAATTTAATCTCAGGTTTCTGTACATCTCACTAGCAAGGAATAAAGAATACTCATTTTAAAACCTAAGTTAATACATGCATAATAATCAAATCATCTAAAAATAAACATACATGCAATGGACAATATTATGAAATGCAGTGGCAGGTCCGTTTCTGAAACTTTTGGAATAACGTCTTTAAGTAGGTCCTCACAAATATGTCAAGACAAAAATACTTTGATTTTTCCACTTAGGTTTCGCTCACTCCAGTGTGCAGTGGGCACACTTTTCCTCTCAATCTCAATGACAATCTAAAGGAGCCGAGGTCGATCAATCACATCTACCATTTACTATCACACCAACCTATTCCTAATTGAGCTAGATGTCTTTATTAGGTTTTATATATGGCTTAGGTGATGGTTTAAGAATAAATGGAATGGATAAACAAAAATGACAAGCCTGAGAAAATAGGGTCTTCAAATTATGTAACTAGAGAAAGCCTTGTTCTTATTTTGCTTCTACACTTCGTTTCCATCCTTAGCCTTTTTGTTTTGGCTTTTGACTCCTTTGATTCTATTTTTGGAGTTCTAACTTTTTATTTTATTTCTCTTTATTTTTCTTTTCTTTAGACGGAAACTTTCTTTTCTTTTTCTTATTTTTCTTTTGAAGCAACTAACAAATTCTTGGTTTTCCACAGGTCTTTTTCTTTTCTTTTCTTCATTTCATCCTATTTCTCAGACTCATTCAAGATGGGTAGGCTGTTTTTTATTTTGTTTCTTATTTTATAGAGGGTAAAGGGTTTGCGGTTTATGAAAAAACTAATGAAAGGCTCAGTAGGACGACTAGCGGAAAAAATATTCTTTTGGTTGGAATTTCTAGCTATATCGATCCAAAGAGGGCCTAAATTATTGCTTAGGATAAGGTATGGTGATCAAGAAAGTGGACGTGTGATTTCTCTATTCGGAGGTTACTACTCTCTTGTGTCATCACTCAGATATTAACTCATATGAGGCTTTTAGGCTAGATTTTCACAGGATATGCAAAATTAAGCACTCTAACTTTGGTCTCAGAAAAATGCTGCCAAAATACAATCATGATGTTCATGCAAGACATTTATGAAAAGATGCAATGACTATTACCTACATATTAACCTAAGTTTCTAATAACTACCTCTTAATTCTAATGCTAAATGAGACTTCTAGACTATAATTATCACAGAAAATGAAACAATACCATTATCACTAAGTGCATAGTATAAATAAGTTTTATTTTTCGCTAAACAAAACATTTTGTTCCTACCCACAAACTTATTTTAGACATTGTCCTCAATGTTGACATGTATGCTTAAATTAAAAAGATAACAACATGAACAAGTAAAAATAAAGGACAGAGGTTACCAATAGCTCCATGAATGAAAAATAAAGCTCGAGTCACCTGTAGAAATTAGTACCTTACCAAAGATATAACAGTGATAATATATATAAGGAACAACCAAATTACTACAACGACTAAAATATGTCACGTAACTCATTCCATAGAGTTCCACGTCTCCAAAAAGACGGAGAAAAGGTGTTAAAGTGGAATGCATTAGATATGTGCAGAATAGACTCAAATAAAATAAAAACATGGGTTGCCTCCAATAAGCGCTACAGTTAACGTCTCTAGTAGACGACTGCTTCTCACAATCAAACCTTGGATTTAAATATCCCAATCGTAAGCAAAAGATCATGTGATGCTTAATATAAACACTACCACCCCCAAACTTATGCAAAGCAATACTTAAACATACCATGTATCACTTAATAAGATATACAAATGCAATAAACAATAAGTGAACATGAGACAATGCATCTAACAAATAGTAATAATGTCATCAGATTTTCTCAAATCAGATAACAATTTCAAATCAACTTTTTGTACCCAAACAGCACGGACCTTAGCTAATTAGTATCTAGGTTGTGTATGTTTATATTTCACTCCCATTTTCTTACCATGATTCTTAGGAAAATTATAATCACATCTCATAACTCTATTAGGTATACTAGATATATATATAACAACATCATTAGCATGGTTATGAAATGGAGCACAAGATTGTGGAACTTGATTAAAAAATGATAACGTTTGTGCATGACTAGTGGTTTTACACCAAACCTGAGAATTGCTTCTTCTAACATGACAGTGATACTTAATGTGACCTACACCACCACAATAATAACAAATGATAGGATGTCTAGTACGGTCAACATGGGAGGTGTAAGGGACATTAATTGGTATACACCTTGGTTCTAAAGAATATGAAGTCGACTTAGAACACATAGGAAGATTAACACAAGCACGTGGACACTCCTCAACATTCAAATTTATATCACCACTACAAAGACTAAGACGTGTCATGTTCGGATCCAAATTCTTTTTTAAAAGATCAAACATAGTTTCCTTATGAGTTTCCTTACTTATGCTAAACTCATGTATCAGAGAATCATTCTTATTCCTAAGAGATTCATTCTCTGCCTGTAACTGATTAGCAACACACATATTTTCATTAACTTTGGAACTCAGAATAGTGTTTTCACTTTCAAGAGATATTACCCTCTCAGCCAACCTCTCATTTTCATTAAGCAATTCATGATTTTTCTTTAAAAGTGCATCATACAGCTCATGAAAATTTTCATTTGAATCACTCAACAAACTATCATAGCTAATACTTAGACAAGGATTAGAAATAGGACATGAAGAAGTAACATCAAGAGTATCCCTAAAAGAAAAGTCCTGAGATATAGGATTTACTACCTCTCTCAGTTCCTCATTATCACTATCACTAAAGTGGTTTGGGAGAAGATTTAAATATGTAATTCTCTACTGATCATTTCCATAACTCATTCGCCAAAATCGGGCCAGTAACGAAGCAGCAAATTGAATTTGAAATTGTACGAAAAATCAGAAAATTTCAGAATTCAAATTGGGCTTGGGCCCAAACCGCTTACCTACGGTTGTCGCGTCTCCTTCCTTCAAAAACGCCAAACGCTTCTTTCCCCTTTCAATCCCGCCGGTTACCAAGTTTAAATCAAACCTTGAACACCAAAATAAAAAAAAAATAAATAAATAAAAAATAAAAAAATAGAGAGAGAGAAGAAAACCTAACTACACCCACACCTAGATAATCAAATCCAACTAAAATCTTCTCTAAACCATTACCACCACCACCCCAACTCCGAAAAACAGCCACCAATTCGAGTAACTACCGCCACCACCGTTGTTTTTAGTAGTTTTTCTTCAAACTCGCCTCCCCCACAGTCTACAAAACCATTAGTTGTCTCAGAAACTTCAATGGCGCTACGACGAAGAATTTTGCCGGAGCACGCGTTTGCTTCCGACAGCTTCGCACCATTTTACGACGCGGAGATGATTAGGAGGCATTGGAACGGACTGTGGTACTCGACTGAGGAGTTCTATCACTATGATTTGGTAGAACAGTTTTATAAAAAGCGAGAATTGGAGGGGGATAGGATTTTCATAAAGGAACGAGGAGGGAAGTAACGAGATAGTTGTTGGCTGAACTGTTAGGAATTACGCTTGAAAGCAACCTGGTAACGACAATTCAGGAATCCCAAAGATATCTTGAGTTCTGCGCTGATGAAGGATACTTGTCGTGGAGGGTGAATACAATCCGACATCTCATTCGTCCGGTCATCCCGACCACCAAACCAATCCCGGTCAGAGCTCGGTGGATTGATAGGAACGCCCTCGGGAAAGACAAAGTCGGTGATATCATCCCGCAATGTCGCGACGCCCTCCTGGATTTTGCAAACAAATAAATATAATTTCTGCATCCCTCGATTTAATGTTTAATGTGATTCGAGGAGTGGGGAAAGAGCTTGGCGCTCTTCCCGTATTGATCACTAAGATCATGCTCTCCTTTAGAGCTCGCGCAAGATCTGCTCCTATTAAGATCAAATTGCATTCTAATGCAAGTATCTATACGGATTGCATCCAAGAGACTTGGCCGTTGTCTGAAGAAAAAATGGTTGAGTCGGAGGATGAAAGGGAGGATATGACATGTCTGGATGACGATGCATTAGATAATTGTAGTTCTAATTTAGAACGAATGCAAGTGTTGCAAACTGCCTTGCGTTGCGTTTATGGTATTTGTGAAAATATCCGAGATAGACAGATTGTAGTTCGAAAGAAGCAAACGAACCTTCAGACGAGACTTGAAATGCTCGAAGGGGTTCAGGACGATATCCTGTCTAACATGGAGACTATCCACCAGCATCAACAAGCCCAGTATGCAGTACTCAGGACTGAGATGGAAGCACAACGCTTGTTCCGAATAGAGATGCTACGATGCATGCCACCCGTGGAGGACTCTGTTTTAGCCGAGTCCGACAGGCATGAGTGTCGTCGCCGAAGAACAGATGGTTCAAGCCAATCTCCATCTCAGGGTCCATCTTCATCACATAACTAGGTGTTCACCGTCAGTTGTGTTCGCTGTTATTTCATAATTTTGTTTTATTAGTTGGATTTTAATTCAGTTGTTAAATTTAAATATTAAGGTGTTTGTTTTATGTTGTGTGGTTTTAAATTTAAGTTTTAATATAATTCGTTATATGATCATCTGGCACGTAAATTTGTCTTGGAGGAAAGGTTGAGAATTTGGCCGATATCGGCATATCTATGAATTGTGTGGTGGTAGCATGAAATGTAGGAGAGTTTAGAAGTTACTATTCTAAATCCAAAGATAAAAAGATACCGGGATTTTTAGAAAATCAAGAAGATGGTTTGTTTCCGTTTTGGGTTTGGAATCTTTCTATTTCCGGAAATTGCCTTTAAACAATTTGGCAAGTTGCCGATTCGTTTTGGAAGCACAGAACCTATTTAAACCCCCTTCATTCTACACTAACAAACCACACTACACCCCACCATCATCACTCACCTTTCACTCCAAGTTTTTCCTTCTTTTCCTCTAAACTCCTGTTTTCAAAGATTTACTACTAGCGCTGCGCCTGTACACTTTCACAAAGTTTAGTCAGAGCGCGACCCGCGCCCTCCTTGAGCGCGACCCGCACCCAAACTCTGTAATTCTAAAAACTCAGAGAGCGACCCGCGCTCTCCTTGAGCGCGACCCGCGCCCAAACTCTGTAATCCTAAAAACCCACGAGCGCAACCCGCGCCCAAAGTGAGCGCACCCGCGCCCTGCCATCTGTGAACACGGAAATTCCAATTTTTTGAGGGTCATTCTAGGATTTTTGGAACTGTTCAAGGAGTCATTGAGATGACATCTCCTATAGTCATACCTGAACAGTCTTTCGAAGACGTGTTGGGAACCGAGACCTATGGACATTGGTTCCGACACAGGATCATGCAATTAGGATGGCGTCATCTCCTGGTAAGTGATGACGATTCATATTCACCACAGCTTACTGCTTATTTCTATGACCACGTTAAATTCTATTGTAATCAGGATGGAGAACAAGAATTCTCCGTCGTAGTCAATGACACGACACATAAATTCAATAAACATGTGGTCGCTTTAGTTTCAGGATTACCAATACCTGATCCTGTTCACACATGGGCATATATGACCAATAATGCATATCTTTATGATTATACATATTTCCATGAGTATTATGGGGGAGGGTATTTCGAGTAATGGACCAGGGGCGATATAGCATTGCCCTTGGTAGCCTTTCCCTAAACGTAGGCACCACCATGTTATTCATCCTGATGAATATTTTGGGGGAATGGCAGTTCATTTCTGCAAACAGTACTGCTGGTAACATTTTCCTCGCTTTAGCTGAGGGACGTCGCCGATATGACATTCCCCGAGTTTTAGTCGCTAGTCTTAAGAGAGCCCAAACCATGAGGCGTAAGTATCTTCTTATGCCTGTGTTGGTAAGCCGCATCATGCGTAGTTGTTTACGTGATTCGTGCACAATTCACGATTGGAAAAGGGTTGAAGTCATGAGACCCACCAATGGGGTGCTTCGCTCATTCGCGAATAATGACTTGGCGGGATGGCGGTGCGACCTCATTTGGTCGCCCGCACATCCCATCGGACATAATAACACTTAACAGGTTAGCATTAGTAGATGATAAATGGCGGCAAGCTTGGCAAGTTATAATGGACCGGCGGGATCTTGAAGGAACCTCATCTCTTTAATGAGGAGGAGGATGTTTAAGCGGGAGATAAGGTAAGGTTTTAGTTTTGTTATTGTCTGCTTATGTCCCAAGCAATTTAATTCTGTTAACCCCATAATGGGTGGAACTCTTATCGAGTTGCGTCAGTTTTTTTTATTTCCTATATTAATATGTTCTAACCTTATTTTGCAGATGTTCTAGAATTTCACGCATTTCCATGATATTTTTCTATCCTCTTTATTTAAATGCTTTGAGGACAAAGCATGCTTCTAATTTGGGGGGGGGGGGGCATAGAAACACGTGTAATTAAGGCATCTGTTAGGATATAGATATGTATAATATGCATTTGTTTTTAAGTTAAAATTTTCAAAAATATAAATAAATAAGTTTATGCTATACACTTAGGAATATTGGTATTGTTTTCTTTCTCTATGCTCTTAACAATCTAGAAGTCTCACGTAGCTTTTGCATCAGAATAATTGTTAGGAACTTAGGTCAATATGTATGTAATAATCAGTGCATCTATCTATAAATATATTACATGAGTATCTATGATTGTTAGCGATAAGTTTAAAATCTAGGCTAGAGTACTTATTCTACAAATCCTGTGAGAATATAGCCTAAAGCCTTATATGAGCCCGAAACATTTGAGAAATGACACAAGGGAGAAGTATATTCGAATAGAGAAATCACACGTCCACTTGCTTGATCACTATGTCATATCCTAAGCGAGAATTTAGGCCCTCTTTGGATCGATATAGCCGAAAATTCAAACCTATGAATTATTTTCCGCTAGTTAAGCCCCTCCGAGCCTTTCTTTAGCCTTCCATAAACCACAATTCCTTTACCCTGTTACAAAAACAAAACAAAATAAAAAATTCAACTTACCCAATCTAGAATAAGTCTGAGAATAGAATGAGTGAAGAAAGAAAAAGAGAAAAACCTGTGTAAACAAAAATTATTTAGTTGCTTCAGAAAAAGAAAAGAAGTTTCCATCCAAGGAAAAGAAAAAAAAAATAATATAGAAATAAATAAAAACTCCAAAAATAGAATAAAAGGGAGTCAAAAGCCAAAGAAAAAAAAAATTGCTAAGGATGGAAACAAAGTATAGAAGAAAAAGAAAATAACAAGGTTTTCTCTAAGTTACATAATATGAAGACTCTATTATCTCAGACTTGTCCTTTTGAATATCCATTTCCTTCCTTCTTAAACCATCTCCTAATCCCATGACACCTAATAAAGACCTCTAGCTTAATTAGGAATAGGTTAGTGTGATAGTAAGTGGCGGATGTGTTTGATCGACTCCGACTTCCTTGTTTGTCATTGAGATTGTAAGGTAAAGTGTGCCCACCATGGCTGCTCGGAGTAGCTGTGAAACTTGAGGAAAAAATCAGAGTGGTTTTTGTCTTGACATTTATGTGAAGACCTACTTAAGGACGTTATTCCGAGTTTTCAAAAACGAACCTACTAGGCATTTCATAGTATTACTCATAGTATATATATTTGTATCATAAATGATTGATTATTATGCATATATTAGTTTAGGTTTTTGACTTGGTTATTCTTATTCATTTGCTAGTGAGATATATAGATAGTTGGGACATGAATGAGGAAACAATAGTTTCATTTCTTAGTCGTTGTAGTATAGTTGAAGTTTGTGAGTACCTTCACTAGAAAACTCTCACGAGGCTATAACTCGTCCACTAGGGAATTCCTAGTGGTTTAAGGCCTTGTTGCATATGGCCAATGCAATCGCACTCAGCGAAACGAGAGTAGTTAGAACTCCATTTTTGGTCACTTATTCTAATTTCTCATCTTTGCTTGAGGACAAGCAAAATGCTGTTTGGGGGTGGTTTGATAAGAGCCCAAAACTGTAGTTTTAACCACAGAATGATCATACTTTTAGACCAATTATGTGAGTAATAATTAAGAGTTAGCACCGACATTCACGTTTTTATGCATTTCGGGTTTCAAAGTCCATTCTGTGCAGAAATGTGCCACTTTAGCGAGATAAAGGAGGAAAGGTCGGTTACTAAGGAGTTCCGTGATTAAAGGCCAAGATTCAAGAAGACAAAGCCTTTCTAAAGCCCGGTCAAAAGCTGAAAAGTCGACGCTTGCGTAAAAAAGACACAAGTCGCCAAGTCGTGAGAACTTCCGAAGGTCGTATCTTTGGACTCAGACCTCGGAATGGGGCCTACCTTATGTCAAAACGACCGGCTCGGAAAGAGCTTTCCAATGGTCTAAGCCTTGATCCAATCAGAGGAGCAGAAGTGGACAAAAAGTCTGTTGAAGCCAACTGCAGCTGAAGAGGCCTTTTTGGACTGAAAGTATTGGGTTTTGGGCCTGATTCTCTGGCCCAAAACATGGCTCCAAGCCCATGCACGATTTTTGGATCTGAAAGTGTAAAAACCAAAGCTTAACTCTTTGTTAATGGTAGCTAGTTAGACCTAAAAGTATATAGAATTCTAGATCTAGTTTTCAGTAGAGTAATTAAGTTTAAGTTCCATTTTCAATTCTTGTTTTAGATTAAGTCTTTGAATTATTGTTCTTGATTGATTAGATAAATAAAATAGTTATTTTGTCAATTTCGAATTTTGTTATTTCGATTTATAGACCTAGTTTTAATTCTTGTCGATTATCATTTTGTAGTTTAAGTAGATTGAAACATTGTTAGTTAATTTAGTTAAGTTAGAATTTTAATATGATGTGTAGTTATAATTCAATGGGAAATGATGGTTTGATGACTCAAGGCTAAAACCTCCATTAGAGGGGTTGATGAAGCTTTGATGAAAACTTAGTGGTATAGTGTAGAAGCGTTGTAGAATCTATTCCACTCTAGAAGGTCGTGATTAAGCCATGAGAATGGGTGGACGACCTCACATGCTAGTTAGTATTTGGTAGAAATGCCAAGAACACTAGGGATTAGAACTCGAATTTCTTGCCGTAAGAACGTAAGAATCGAGATACAAGAATCTATGATAGGTTATTAAGTTGGATTCGAGGTGGATTCAAGTCCCCTCTAATCCTTTATCTAGATTCAAAAACAATCATATTTCCATAGCATTCGTAGTTAAATTCAACATAATCAATTTCATATTGTATCGTAGTATAACACCCTTCGTAAAGCTCTCATTAGACTTAAGACCGATTTATTAGATTAGAAAACATTTCATGCTAGAGAACTAGGAGTGGAACGAATTTGTTACTCTACTCTATTTCGATAGAATTGAGAGTAGAAACTTTGATAAATAGAGCACCATAAATAGTTTTAGTTTACTTACGTTTTGAGTTCATCGTTCATTTCGTAGGTAAATTATTCAATTTTATCGTTTATCAGGACACATTGATAGAAAAGTACGAGTTAAGTGAAAATTCTTGGCTCACCAGGCTATATGAAGATCGTGAGGCATGGATACCTGTGTACAATCGAACTACATTATTTGCTGGTTTGAACACTACTGGTCGTAGTGAGGGAGTTAATGGTTTCTTTAAAGATCATATCAATCGTATGACCAATTTAATGGATTTTGTTCGAAAGTATGAACAAGCCTTGAAGACTATGGAAGTAAATTAGAGAAATGAGGATTTTGAGTCTGAATAGAAGAATCGCATTATCACTGGGAGAAGCTTCATTTTAAAGCATGGGGAAAATATATATACAAGAAAAATGTTTGAAAAGTTTAGGACTCAGTTCTTTAATGATGAGTTATACAAAGCTGACATGATATCTAGTGAGTTAATGACATATGATGTGGAATTCATCCGTAGCAAGACCAATGAAAAAGGTGAGCATTGGATTGTGAAGTGGAATCAACAGATGTGTGAAGGCGTTTGTGAGTGCCATCTTTATGAGTTTGTTGGAATACCCTGTGCCCATATACTTAAGGTGTTATCCAAACTTGATGTCTATGAAATTCCAAAATGTTTCATTAACGAAAGATGGTTGAAAGGGGCTAACCGATTTAGGAGGGGTGACAAGGAAGGGTCTCTTTTCTAAGAACAAGTTGATGTTATGAACCTTAGTTACTTGTGCCAAGAAACCACTAAATGGGCGTGTGTTGCCTCCCATACTCCGGCAAGCTACAAAGTGTTCTTAGATGGTTTGAGAGAACTTGGTAAAAACAATTCAGAAATCATTCCTGATGAAGTTGTTTAGGAAGATGTTTCAAGCGAATCAAGTGCTCCATGTGATTCAGGGGATGACCATTCTTCACTTCAACCGATTTTAGATCATAATGTATCACAAACTAAAGGTAGAAATAAAGATGATGGTGCAAAAGGAAAACATGGTAGATATGTGCATCCTATAGAAGCAACAAGAAGTAAGAATAAAAGAAAGTGTCGCTCTTGTAACTTGTACGCTAACCCACAATTGTCCTCAAAATCCCAATTCAAAAAAGACAAAGTCGCGATAAATGAGACAAGTTGAAAGAGCATAAAGGTTGCTATTTTTGTGAGTTTAACAAAGAAAATCATATGTGTTTTTGTTGTTTTTGTCTTAGAATTTACATTCAGAAATGAAGTTTAGTTTCACTAAGGATTTATTGTAGTTTTGGATGGTGATTGCTAATGCCTTGATTGTAACCTCAAGATGTAGATTCTATTTTTATTTTTATTTTCGTTGAAATGAAGTAGCATATTGTTTGTAACAATATGGTTTGAACTTGTTTTTTGTTTTGTTAATTATATGGTCTGAAAGTGGGTGCCACAAGCAAAGAGCTTTATGCAAATTAATGGGTTTGTACTGACTTATGTATGCTATACTTAATATGCAAATTCAGGTGAGATTTGAGGATGAAAATAAACCACCAATGTGGTGCCCGCCAACAACAATGTGGTATAAAATTGCCAAAGTGCCAAACAAACAATGAACACACCCATTATATAATGGTATTGCATCATTTACAAATCTGTAAAAAACACTTCATTGACATTTTGTCTAATACGTTTAGCACAAACACATGTCTCCACAATCTGACCCCAAAATACAAAATTTTATAAAAAAGCATATCAGATTTACAATCTTTACAACCCATTAACAGAAATAAATAGTCACAAGATTTCAGCTAATCAACCCTTAAACCCAAATTTACAAGTTTTAATTCTTAAGAATTGAAGCAAAGGCCTTATTTCTTTCTGCGTAATAGAGGTAACGAACAAGAGTACATGCTGAATTACTTTTTCTCCCTTGAGACGCCAAACACCTAACAGTCACAATTCCTGGTAGAGAGAAGAGATAGAGCTGGAACGACGATTTGTTTCGTGTTTTTTGTTACTTTCTGTGTAAAGAGAGAGAAGGGGAGCAATTTCAAAAGAGAAGAAAAGGATGAGCATGTGGGTTTATCCCATTCTTTTCAATAGGTGAGGCTTGGCTCGAGCCATTTTTTTGCACAACTTTATCGCCAAAATTAATGCCAACTCACTCTACCTAAAAACCATTAGATTTTGAATGTTGTGCGGTCAAGATCTGTTGTAAGAACTGTTGTATGAAAGTCATTGTATACGGAACCCACCCCATATATATATATATATATATAAAATAATTTGTCATAATTATTTTCTAACTTGGTGGGGACACAAAACAATTGACTCCATTCCACGCCGCTTCAAGTAGCGTCGTTTGGGTTTTTACAAACCACGCTATTTCAACTCACGTGGAATGCACTCTCTATTTCTCAATAACACTCTCTATATATGGAGAGTTATATACATATAGGGGGAAAAAACCACGGCCACTCCCTCCGCTTTTGAGGGAATGGGGAGCCATTGCACCCAGCCTTACCAGATATATTGCCCTTATAAATTCCCAAACACGTGTTACGTATCTTATAAGTTTCATGAAATGTCGGTATATATCGTTAATTAAATAATTATACGTGTCGTGTAGAATCCTTGAAGGTCCATTGTTAAACAGCAATTGCACCAGCAAACACTCAAACCTTGCACCCTCCCCTTTAGGGAGGCGGTACTACCTGTGGGATCATGGTATTGGTATCACCCGAGGAGATTTATAGGAGAGGTGCGCATGCTTCCAAGTTTCCAAAAACTATTCTAATCTTGGTTAGTTATTTAGAACAATTTAGTTTAATATCCTAAAAAGAGGCGTCTGATGATTTTGCAAAGACGCAGTAACTGTGAGCAAAATATGTCTAGTATGTACAACACTATGCAACTGCAACAACTATTTGTGGCACAGATGTCATGTAAGGATACATACTTAGGTCTGTTAAACCTTAAGTTAGTCATGCAAAAACACACGTGAGAATATGAAGCAGCATTCCACAGGAGAACATTGTCAGCACTTGCCTCCAGTATCTCTACTGAGAATTCCACAGTAGTTTTCAGTACAAGAGTATAATTACAAGTTATGTTATTTTCCTATGAGCAGAAGAAAATCGACCTATCATTCTCATTCTATTTTCGTCTTCCAAACCCAGACAAACCAGGTGAAAAAACCATCCAGAAATAATTTGAATGTTTTGTTATGGTAAACCAACTCTGTTTCATCCTGGAACAAACTTGGCGGGATTGGAAAAGACTACAAATGAATGTCATCTTTCCTCTTGGATATAGTAGTATTGACCTGTTGCTCTACGTAATAGACCGGGCAATTTACAATTACCCCACGGTGTGTTGTCCGCAACCCGAGACAAAATGCTGAGAGGTGTACCGGAAACTCTTTCGACACACGTAACAATAATGGTTCCGACATGTCAGGCAGACCATGTGGTTATTACTGCCAACCTGAAAATTTATCCCCAAACACATAAAAATAATTAATCACTAACAAGACACTTCAAATAATCATATCCAATTGAAAATTTTGGGGAACATTGGCAGTTAGTCCAGGCATTTTGGTCAGAATTAATAAATATCTTATTCATTTAAAGGGTTTGGTTTTTGTCATTCGACTTGTTAAACCGCTGATTACAATGCCTATTTCTAATATATACATGTACACGCCTCTTGTACACGCTGTGCTTTTAGAGATGATCTTGCAGACTGAATTTTTATGCAGATGATCTTCGTGGTGAAGATATCATCTCTGCTAAAAAGCTGCCCATTTGAATATGTGTAACCTATCCAAAAATTGTGTTCAAGTTTAAGATTATTTAGGCTTTATCTAAATGCCACAATTTTCACGCTTGCAACACTCACAAACATATCCATAGGAGCTGATTTCTGGTGAGGATGATCTTCTTAATGAGGTGATCATCCTCGCAAAAAATAGTCTTAGATTCATTAACATTTTAGTTTTAACCTATTAGTGGGAAAGTAGACTTAGATAATGCAGAAACCTTCAATAAAGACGTAAAGAGCCTAAAGTGTGTGATCAAACAAAATCCTAGAATATAGACACAAAAGTATAGGAAACTGAATGTATGACTTTGAAGTTGAAAAAATAAATAAAAATCAACTACACTTGCTGCACTCAAGACACTTGTAAGTTATGGACAGAATATAGAGTTGAGATGTCGATCATCCATTTCTACCTGAGTTGAGTGTAACTAATGTAGATATCAATTGGCGGAACCAACAATTTAAGAAAAACTACACTTCAGAGTTCAGACAAATAAACCAAGAACCCTAAAGTCTTTCTTTTATTTCTAATCTCTTTCAATAACATCAACTAATTCAAACTGAACTACAAACCCTTATTTGCAACTAAGAATTTTCCTGCCAACCAATGAAACCTATTAAAGTATGCCCTATTGCTGCAAATAACTTGAACAACCAAAACACACAAAAACAGAAAGGGGGACACCTACTGCACGTGCACCCTTGGGCTTTACAATGTCCACATTAGTAATAGTTTAGAAGGACAAGATTGAGGTTGAGCAGGTAAGAGGGAATTTTGGGATCACTATAGTGCATATAAAAGTTACATATATAAAAGAAAGAAAGAAAGAAAGAAAGTAAGAAAGAAGGAAAGAAAGAAAAAGAGAGTTGGTATTTAAAAGGACTGGATTTGCTATTCAGAACGGACTTGCAACGCAAGTTCTAGTGTGCTTTGTCCAGTTGTCCTCCACTTCTGTATAATTTCAATTGAATAAAACATATTTATCCAAAAAAAAAATGCTATATTTGAAGGGCTAAAAGGACTCCAGGTTTGGAGACATGGGGGTAAGGGTGAACGTAAAAGAAAATACGAGACGAGTGAAATGCACTAACTTATGTACTTGTTCTTCTGGGGTATTCGGTATTCCATAGTTGGTCCAAGGATGTAAAAATTCTACGGGTGTGTGTATTTCAAACAACTTATATCATGTCAGTGCTCATTGGAGGATTCAATTACTTGGATTAATCTTCCATAGAATTGTATAGCACACATTTCTTGAGTCTCAAAGGTTTTGTTAGTAAGAAAATATACTTGTTAGACACCAAATATTCCTGATCAGTAGGTGACAATATGGCACCCTTTTCAACCTCCATGTGCTTCACTGAGATGATCTCCAAATTTAAGCCTATCATAAGATTATATTCTATGCCCTGAGACCTAAGTGATGTATACGAAGGCGGAAGCAACTTCGAATCAATAACACCAATGAATAAAATTGATAAACACCCAAAAACTAGGGTTTCAAAGGGAAAACGAATTTCCTTAATTCAATCTCTTGATTAAACAATTCAAAAACAACCAACCTAACAATGAAGGCCTAGATGCCTTTGTATAATAAAACCCTACTTCTAATTCTAATTATAGTCCTAATAGGAAACTACTACTAACCTAACAAATAAAAATAGAAACTAACTAAACTAAATACTATTAATTCCATGTCCATGCATCACTAAGCTATTATACTTGGTGAGCTAAGTAAACTGTCTAGGCCTGAAACAATCTGGAACCATTTCAACAAGACTATAACTTACCCTAAGAACAATTAGTCATAAGAAGATCACTATGGTACAATAGTTGCAAGCACATTCTAGTTCAGTACTTCAGTCTTGTTTTCAGATAACATAAACAACCAAGAGTAAGAAATACTCACCTTTGCATTTTCTTCTGCACATATTGGACACGGGTGCATCTGAACCACCACCTTGTTTTCCTCCTCCTTAATATGAGTTTCTTCAGTCAGAAATAGGACACATCCACCTCTGCTTCAGTAAGTAAAAAAACAATAAATTAGTTTCTATGTAATATTATAAGAACAAATCCATATACTGTAGGTAGGATACCCTAAACTTTACAAAGTGAAAATTTACCTGAAGTGATCATATCCTCTAATGGCATTATTACATTGATAGCAAAAAAACTGCCCACAGTTTCCGCATACCATCTTGTTACAACCTTCAGTTCGAGAGATTGCAATATTGCAAGATGGGCATCGCTTAGCATCACGACTTATTTCCGTGAGACTAAGAATCTCGTTCAACATCACTTCTCTTTTATGTGCTTGCTCATCTGTGAGTTCATATGAACACTGTTGTTCCTGCAGGCAAACACCAAAAGGAGGTTTATCTAGGAATTATGAAAAGGTACCAAATTATCAATCACCATGAAAGAGGTGTCGATAAGCGTAAGGCACTACTAGTTATCATTTGCTTGATCAGATTATTACATTTTGCCCAATCTCAGAGGATACCAGGGAAAAAAAACGCACTAGCTGAAGATATATATTAAGTAAGAATGTCGTTCAACAAGAACAGATTTTTCATAAGGCTTTTGTTGTTAGTATGTCCAGTTATTTTATTTTAATTTTTTTTAGGGTGGGGTGGGAGTGGAAATATCTCATCAAAACAGGTTTAGAGACCTTTTTATTTGAGCAAGAAAAATAGCATATCAGGATTTTTTTTCTGGGCTAATAATCTATATCAGGACTTCAGCTTAACATGAAAAAAAATTCAATGACGACTAGAGCTTTTACCATTAACTTTAGGAGTTTTTGTTCCGGACTCGTACACGTACTTCCTACATGACGCCTCTCTCCACAAAGGATACAAAAACTGAAAAAGCATTTCGGGCATTGAGCATCACAGTCCCCATCCTTTAAGCAGCCTGTCTCACATCTAGGGCAATAAACTACATCAGACATTGAGTCTAGTGTTTTCTGCAACAATAATGATTCCCAGCGCTCGAAGTCTTCGCTTGCAAGTAAACGTTTCAACAAGCCAGGTGGAACAAGCCCATCACATTCTGCATCAGGGCATATGAGCTTGTAAATAGTCCCTTCCTTTACATGGATACTTGAATAAGTCTCCATGCATTTCCAGCAGAAAAAGTGTTTGCATGGCAGTCTGATGAACTCTGCGCCTGAGAAGAGAGACTATTGATTAAAGTTAAGAAGAAACTGAAGTGTCAAGAACAACATAAACACGGTAAAGACAACTGTAGACAACAGGCCACCATCCAGAAATATACACCAATAGCATGCATATTGGACATGGTCATTGTTTATACCATCTCCAATTCCACTGATACATCTCTAAACCTCACAGATGAAGGGTCGTTAATCCCTGTATTTCTAACCAAAGCTTCACATCACACCCCACCTTAAAACTTGGCCAAGTTAACCCGGCTTTTGACAAATACAGATAGCCCCACTTTCGACTTTTACTTTACTTGGCCCCAACTAGTCTCAACCAAACTAGATAATTGTCTCATATAGGCAATCCCAAAGACATGATTGAGACAATAACACGCTGGCGAGGATGCTGAAAAGTAATGCACTGTATATTGTGTGTGGTTTACCATGACGTCACGCTGACATCACCACACATTCTTTTTGTATATTGTGTGGTGTACCATGACGTCACACTGCACACATCATTATCAGTCCCTTAAATCAAGTATTTTTATTTTGTAGAAGTTAGTTTCCTAGTTTGCTAATATACTCAGCAGCTACAGTGCGAGAGCCTTCGGGCTCGGTTCCCTTCGGGGTTGATGAGCCTTCGGGCAATGTAAGCCTTTGGGTTAGTGTCCCTCTGGGATTGATGAGCCTTCGGGTAATGTAAGCCTTCGGGCTAGGGTCCTTCGATGTAACCAGTGTGGGTCTGCCTTAACCCTCTAAATATTTCAAAAAAATAATATACTCAGCTACCAAGTAACCCTCATTACCAATAAGGGCAGTTGCACAAACAAAAGCAGCTTGAAGTTTTCAGAATAAATGAAATATTGGTTTTTAATGCTTATGATAAATCCCTAACATCCTAAGAGACGCGTGCGAGATTTTTAAATATCTTGTTGTTAGTTTCATCCTCTTTCTTGCTTCGGCAAAGTGGTTTACATCAAACACATTGTCTTTCTATCTGACGAGAATAAGATATCCTGGACAACAGAAAAGAGACTTTACACAGATAACATATACTGCTACAAAATCCCAGCTATGCCCATGTCAAGTACTATACAATTAAGCACCAAGAAAGCAATTTTGCCACATATATACATTTCAAGTGCATGATCTTAGATAAGTAGATAAACTATATTGCAAGGTAGAATAGGATATAAACAAGATTCTTAGATGTAACCAAGAACAAGACATATTGATTGTAGGTTTTCAATGCTGACAGAAAGAAAGTTAATCTGATTGAAGTTAAGATGAAGATGAAGTGTAAAGAACACCTTAGACATGGTCAAGAGTTCAATTCAGTAGACACACAGCTGTTGAGAACAGGTGCAGTCCAGAAATATACACAAATTTCACGCATATTGGAGCTGAAGCCGTTCTGGACCCAGTGCATGTGTGAGTATTTGCAATCTATCTGTGTCGACAAGTATAAGTATACCTGTATGCAAGCTACATTTATAGTTGTCACAATGTGTGTGTAGTGTGTACACAAGGAAATGAATGTGTGCATGTGTGTTCATTAATATGGCAGAAGGAGAATATTCTCTGTTGTTATTTTTCCTTTTTCTATTTGTATGTTAATCTACCGAGGAAAAGAGAGAAAGAGTCACCTGCATGCTCACTAAAACAGATGCAGCACTCCTGAAAATTTTCATTAAAAACCTCATGGCACTTATCATCATTATATTTCATCATTGATGGTATATCAACTTCTGGCGATACACTTCCCCGAAAAGCACGACTGTCACCAGCATCTGGCATGTTATAGGGACCAAGAGTTATTTCCTTATCAAACCCTAGATGAGAAAGAGAAGAACTGTGTAACCAGTCCACCCATTGGTATATAACCTCCTGGCCAGGTTTATCTGTCCAAAAAGAATCCAACATGCGGCAAAGATTGGAAATTCTCAAAGAGTTCAACCATTGAATGGATAGAGTGAAATATGGAGGTTGATGGCTTGGATACGAATTGGGTAATAAACATGTCAACACAATCGGAGGAAGATATTGAACTGCAAAAGTATAAAGGAATTCATTTGAATGTTGAGCCGGGGCAATAAGGCTGGTAGATTTTCCTCCAGGTTCAACATTTTCTTTAGGTGAATGAAGCTTTGCGGATATAGTTAGTTCACCAAGGGTTTCAATATGTACACGGATCTGCAAAAAAAAATAAAAAAAAACAGATGTTGGATGGCAATATTTGTATAGTGAAATACAAATGTTGGTTATCACCAAACCTGAAAAGATTTCTGGCCTCCTTCAGTTCTACCGATAGTTAGATTGTCCCCATATATGGCCTCCATGGCCAATAACTGCAAAGCACAACTTTGAGATCAGAATGGTTTGCACATTCAGATGTAATGTTTTATCCCAATTCCCAAATACTCCATATATATAAAGAGATGTTATGTTTCCATATGTTACAAAAAGTGAAAAGGCCAGGGCATATATTATCATAAAAAAAAATTAAAGGGGGGAGAATAATATTTTTTAAGCAGGGATTTCCTATTCTTGCAGCTTTTTACTTATAACATTTACTCTCCAGTGTTGTGTGCAGAAAGACCTCTCATCAGTTTCAAGGATGATGAAGGTCCAATGTGTGCTTAGAGTCAAACCAAACACTGTGAATGAACTAATAATGATAATAAAGACCACCAGACAAAATCCATAAAGAAATAAGATGCCGCACAATTTTGTCCTCTCAGTAGCTCATCTTATCTTTTGTTTTGTCACTGTAAGCTTGAATAAGACAGCAAAAAAATATATATCTAATGTAAACACCAACTCCGCCTGAGTTTGTCTATTTCCAATTTGTTCTATTATAAGTCACTTGAGGTACCTCGTCATTAAAAGTAACGTAGTTGAAACTTATTATTTACCTCGTCTTCCTGTAAGTGGTTGTTGATAGTGAGCTGCTCCTCTGACAGCTCAGGTTCTTCATTATTAGCCCCCTCCTCTTCCCCAGTGGGACCATGATCAGCACTATTAGTAGTACTAGTACAACTTTTAACTTTTGATTCATCCCCTCTTTCGTCTTGGGGTTTTACCTCTGAACTTGTTCTGACTAACGGTGGAGTTTTGACGACATAGGCAGGTTTATTATTAGTTTGAGAAAAACCTCTTCTTTCGACGAACTTGCGTATAGTTGTTGAAGAGTTTGGGTTTTGTTTAGATGATGATGAAGTATGGAGATTAGTTACTTCTTGTAGAGCTGCTTCTTTCCCCTTGTTCTTCATCATCATGGCTGCTGAAACGCGAAGCCGTAGTTTTTTGGGACTTATAAATAGCTTCTGGAAAGGGGTTAGACCGTTTCAGAAATATATTGTTGGGCCTGTTTTTGGACTCATCAATACAATACACATTCTGTCCCACGAAGAAATGAGGCTCAGCCACTTGGTTCTAACTCGGTTGAGTATAAATTCTCTCCCATCGACCTATATCAAATTACCTCCCTATTATTTAGGTCTCGTTAAATAATCTCTCTGTTTTCCAAAAAAGATATAAAATCTTGTCTGTTTTTATTTTCCATTTTAACTTATTTCCTTTTTTACCCTTTTGGGATTGAAAATTTTCCGACTATATATATATATATATATATATATATATATATATATATATATATATATATAACTATATTTGCATAGTCATTGGAGCTATAAAAACTTAAATTTACATAGTAACTTTTGGGATTGAAAATTTTCCGACACCTGACATAATATATGTAAATGTATTTTTACATAGTCATATATATATAAAACTATATTTATATAGTTATTGGAGCTATGAAAACTTAAATTTACATAGTAACTTTTCGGATTGAAAATTTTCCGACGACACCAGACAGAATATAAATTTAAATTTTTCTATGAAAAAAAATTTCATATGAAAATTTAAATTTAAATAGGTTAAGAAGACTGTGTAATTTTATATTGTCATATGTAAATACAAATTTACATAGAATGACGTCAGCCCAGTTTTCACAGGGGTATTTTGGTCTGTTTTGGTTTTGATGTTATGTTTTTAAATAATAGGGAGGTTTTATGCATTTGTTCGCTTACAAGGGGTTTTTGTGAAACCATTTAAGTACCAGGGAGATTAAACCCATTGTCTGCATTCTGTCCATGTCAAGTTATCAACGTAATCCCATTTCACTTCTTAACATAACTAGTATACTGCATTGCAGTGGGGGCGTGAGTGGAGCATAGCACTTCGCTAATTATTATTATAAATTATATTTTTTAATTTAATTAATTATAAAAATCTCACTCGTTAAATTAATTATTATTTAATTATAAATTTTCTTTTGAAAAAAACAATTGATCACCACAGTTGGACTAAAATTAAAAGACTGAGAAAAACTTAAAATGTTCAGATAAAATATTAGGCAAACCATGTAACCATGTTTAGTTAAAATATTGAAATACTATGTTCTATTAATAGGAAAGTGATTGACAATTTCAAAGCTATGAAAGTTTTAATAGCACAGAGTATAGGACTCTATCCTATCCAATATTGAGGAGGTGAGAGAGCTCTATAAATAGACCCCACCCCCCTCACATATTGATCATCCCAACAAAGAAAAGCTTTCTCTCTTTTAATGGTGGCCTCCAACATTTTCTAAAGAAGAAGCTAGTAATTTGTGGAGATTCCATAAGTTGTAACCTCCCTAACCATTGTCGGTTCTTGGTTCGTGAACAAAGGTTGCTTCCCGTTCGTGGTTGGAACTTGACTCCAGCTAAGTTGAAAAGAAGAAGATCTTGAGTATGCCAAGAACATCATCTTCTCCTGTAGATCAAAGCTTGGAACTTCAAATTGAAAGCTGTGACCAAGGTACGATCTTACATTTTTATTTGCTATTTTATGCATGTGATATAGTGTAATTGTACATATCGTAGGAATCATGCATGAGATATCGGTAAAACCCTACATTGGTATCAGAGCATGTAGGGTTTTACCGATATGTGAAAATGTGGATTACTTAGATTTATTTTAAGAGATGATTCTTATTCGTAGTATCTTATTTTTGGAATTCAAACTTGATCGATAGAATGGCACCCGATGGAAAATCCCCGTTTACGATGCTACCTGAAAAGGACTTGTTAAACGATAAGAATTATGAACTTTGGTCTAGGAAAGTTAGGCTAATTCTGGCAGATAGGAAGGTCATTGACGTAATAACCGAGACGATGCGTAACCCACCGGCGGAATAACACAAGTCGCTTATATCTTCCGCGACTTAAAAAGTACAATGAGTATACAAGCAGAGACAATGTTGCCCGAATTGCCATACTTGGCACCATGAGGAATGACTTCATGATGCGGTATGATGGCCTTGGATCGGCTAAAGAGTTATGGGAAGCAGTAAAGGCGGACCTTGGCGGTACGACTACTACACAGCTGAGGAGGCTATAAATGAGCTTTGACAAATTTATCAAGCTGCCCCATACCTCTATGACACAACATTGCACGGTGATGAGGAACATGGTTGTTGAGTTAGCCCAAGCAGGATAGGTCCTGTCAAATGAACAGCAAATTCAAGCTGTCATTAGGTTTTTACCTAAAACTTGGGAACAATTTCATCTTATCTTAACGCATGACGACAGTATCACAAACTTTGCATAGATGCAGAGGAAATGTGAGCTTGAGGAACAAAGGCTTCTCAATGAAAAGCCTGTTGTTCAAACTGAAGCAAATGTTGTCAACTCCAAAAAGAGGAAGGCTCCTTGGAACAAGAAAAGTGGAAAAGGGAAAGGCAAGGAAAAGGCCAAGCTTGACCCACAGCAAAAGAAACCTAGGAAGTCGATAGACATGACTAGTGTTGAATGCTTCCGTTGTCATCAGATGGGACACTATGCTAGGGCATATCCTTCTCCTAAGATAAGTTTTACTTTAAGTACTGTCAATGTGATAAGTACTGTCATGCTGTCTGATTCATCACAATATTGGATTGTAGATTCAACAAATGACGGACCCACATAAGCGGGATAGGTCCCCGTTTGAAGATTTCGAAACTTCCACAAGGAACTCGGAGAGTCCACATGGGAAACCAAAGTGTAGTTGATGTTTTGGGCACAGGCACTTGTAGGTTGGATTTTGCGAGTGAGAGATCCATCCTTATTGAAGAAGTACTCTTTGTACCCTCAATTAGGAGAAATATTTTATCGGTTTTTGAAATTACTTCAAGAATCCTATGTGTTTAATTTTTCCCGAGAACTTCGCTTGAGATATCTTTAAATAAATGCAGTTTGATAGATCATGCTTATTTAATGAATTCTTTTATGACATTACACTTAGCACAAACTGAAGTTTTTATGTCTAAAATGGTTGGTTGCCAATTGTGGCATGCTAGACTAGGACATATTGGACACGCGATGGGATAGACCGCTTAGCAAGGGAGGGTTGTTAGGTAACTTAACCTCTGTTAAAATGGAAACTGTGAAAGTTGTCTTCTTTGGAAAAGCCACCAAGAAACCTTTTGGGAAAGCCCAAAGGGCAACTTATCCTTTACAACTTATTCACTCGACATCCGTGGACCAATGAATGTAACGAAAGGCATGGGGCTTTGTATTTCATTACCTTCACGGATGACTATACACGTTATGGGACCGTGTACTTGATGTCTCACAAATCGACGCCTTGGACTGTTTTAAAAAGTACAAGAACCTTGTTGAGAATCAACTTGATAGACAATAAAGGCCTTAAGAACTAACCGCTGACGTGAGTATCTTTTTACACGAGTTTAAGGAACTCGTGAAAATAAGGGTATAGCTAAACAACTAACTATTCCTTATACCCCTCGCCAGAATGGTGTCTCCGAGAGAAGGAATAGAACCCCTGCTGAAATGGTTAGATCTATGATGGCTCGGGCTAACTTGCCCATCTCATTTTGGGGTGATGCATTGTTAACGGTCTACCGCGCATACTTAACCTAGTTCCTTCAAAATATGTTGACAAAACACCCTATGAACTATGGACCGGGTAGACAACCGGTTTTGAACTACCTTAGACCATGGGGGTGTGTACCTTTGTCACTTCTCAAAATCGAGAATTTGGGAAGTTGAGTGCTCTGGAAAGAAGTGTGTCTTTATAAGATACGATGAGACTTCTAAGGGGTATGTCTTCCTAGGGGAGGATACTTTCGAGGGCATGTCACGTAAATAGAAGCACGTAACGCCGATTCTTAGAGGATCAATACCCAATGAGGGGTGAGGTTGATAAGGATATACAACTTTACGAAGTTGACAACCTTATAACTGGCCGATGAACAAAGGCGAAGATGAAACTTTCATCAACCCTGATTCCAGTGACAATGGCATTGGTCAACTGATTGATCAATCCCAACCTCGTAAGAGTGTTAGAGGCCATATCCCCAAACGTCGGTTTGAGATTGAAGGGGAGATAAATATGACCAATGCACTTACAGAAATATCTGATGAACCTAAAACATTCAAGGAGGCTATTTCTGGGTCCAATACAAGTAAGTGGATGGAAGCTATGAAGAAAGAATTGGAGTCGATGAAGAAAAACAAAGTATGGGACTTAGTTGATCTACCTCCAAACAGGAGATCTATTGGGAACAGGTGGGTTCTCAAGATCAAGAAAAATGTGGAAATGAACATAGACAAATTCAAAGCCAGGCTTGTTGCAAAAGGTTACACCCAAAAATAAGGAATAGACTATGAGGACACCTTCTCACCAGTAGTGAGATTTGCCTCCATACGTCTCCTCTTGTCAATGGTTGCCCACTTAGATTTAGAGCTTTACCAGATGGATGTCAAAACTGCTTTTCTTAATGGAGAATTACAAGAGGAAATCTATATGGATCAACCCACTGGTTTTTCAATCAAGGGTCAGGAACACAAAGTGTGTAAACTGAACAGATCCATATATGGTTTAAAACAGGCCTCTAGATAGTGGAATCTGAGATTCCATGAAGCTATGCTTCAAGACAAATTCGAAATGGTAAATGAGGACCATTGCGTATATGTCAAGACATCTAAAAATGGTTTTATGATTCTATCTCTATATGTGGATGACATTTTGTTAGCAGGTAACAATAAGGCATTGATAAATTCCACTAAGGAGTGGTTGTCATTAAACTTCGAAATGAAGGACATGGGTGAAGCTAGTTATGTCTTAGGAGTTAAAATAACTCGGGATCGGCCCAAACGCTTGTTATCTTTGTCTCATGAGACATATATTAAGAAGATTTTGGAAAGATTCAACATGACTGATTGCAAGCAAGTGGATCTCCCAGTAAGTCTAGGAGAGTCTTTGAGTTCTAAAATGTCTCCCAAGAATCCTACTGAAACTCAAGCTATGAAAAATGTACCATACTCAAGCCGCCAGCAAATGAAGCCTTATGTATGCAATGTTGTGTACAAGGCCGGACATCTGCTATCTTGATTGGGTTAGTATCAAGGTTCCAAACAAATCCTCGGGGTCGCATTAATCGGAAGGTCATCAAGAAGATAATGAGGTATCTTAAAGGCACTGTAGACTACTCACTTGTCTACCAAGGGAAAGATTTTAAGTTGATTGGGTACTTTGATGCCAACTTGGCTGGAGACCTTGATGAGAGGAAGTCAACTTCAGGATATACCTACATAATGAATGGAGGTGCTATATCCTGGAGCAGCAAGAAGCAAACTTCCATAGCACTTTCAACTATGGAAGCTGAGTATATTACATGCTACTCTGCCACACAGGAGGCTGTGTGGCTCAGACGATTCATCAAACACTTGTCAGTGTTCTCAAGAGTCACGAACCACAGTTCACATCCGACCGACAAAGATGGCATCGCTCTTGCATATGCTAAAGATCCAAAGTACCATAGAAGAACCAAGCATATAGAGTTAAAGTACCACTACGTATGACAAATGATACTGAAGAAGAAAGTGGTTCTACAACATATATCCACTGATCAGATGGTTGCGGATCCACTGACCAAACCTATTCCAAAGGAACTCTTCCTTGCACATGTAAAAATGTTTGGGTTAAAGAGGATGTGATTATGTTAAGAACACTTTGATGGTTTAATGAATAAACGTGCATTCTTTCCAGATCGATTGCATTCTCATTATATTGTTTATCATCTCATATGTATGTCAGTAGGGTTGACTGGTTCACTCACATGAACAGTCATTTCCATTTTAAACAGTGGGAGTTTAGCTTGACAAGTCACTAAACCTTATGGGAAAGGTGGACCTAGTACTGAGTCATGCCCCTTCTTATAATTGGATAAGAAGAAACAAGCTTCATAGGGAAGATTCTGTCTAAGCCTACAAACGGTTGTTGCCAAGTGGGAGCAAAGTATCCTTGGAATTGTCATTAGGGATGACAACACTTGCATGGTATGAGTGGACATACAGATATCTATTGTTGAGTAAACAAATTAGATACTCTTGCCATGACATGTTTTCACACAACATGTGTATAGTTGACCACCTGAGAGCAAGAAAATAAATATCCCTAAAAATTCTTGCTATGTGAGCTCTATTGATATGTTTTTTGTTTAAGACATATCGAATGGTACCCTCCTTGAACTTTTGACCTTGTCAAGAAAATAAGAGGACTACTCGTAACTTTGGTTTGCTCCCCACAAGCTCTTACTAAAAGGCTGACTGGATGCATACTGGGAAGTTGGTGAAACTCTGACGACAATGACTTACGTGCAAAGGGTAAAAGAACTGAAGGTTTATCACACAATCACTGGGATTCTACCTGGCCAGGACAATTGATGATAATTGTGAATCATGTGATACGTTTTTTATTTTATGGTGTGGACTCATAGGGATGAGTGCTATTTGTCAAAGTGATGAAACAAACAGATCTTGGGGTATACACACACTCTCCGGATATTAGGTTTCTGGATTCGTCTTCTTTAAGATCACTTTCATGGTAGATCACTGTGTCGTGCTTTTCATTGCGACTTGCTACTTCACAGATATCATGATACGTGTACTAGGGTCACACGAACCATTTGCCGTGTGAGACACACAAATGGCTGAGCATTCTACATAAATGCTTCTCTTAGAAACCTTCTTCGCCGTTGTGGGCGAGTGGGAGATGTCGGAAATAAGGTTGGATAAACGCCCACCAGGATAAGGATAAACCACCAAGATAAGGATAACCACCAGGTATTAGGATGAGTGTAGGACTCTATCCTATCTGATATTAGATGAGTATAGTACTCTATCCTATCTGATATTAGATGAGTATAGGACTCTATCCTATCTGATATTAGATGAGTATAATATTGAGGAGGTGGGAGAGCTCTATAAATAGACCCCCCCCACCCCCTCACATATTGATCATCCCAACAAAGAAAAGCTCTCTCTCCTTTAATGGTGGCCTCCAACATTTTCTAAAGAAGAAGCTAGTAATTTGTGGAGATTCCATAGGTGGCAACCTCCCTAGCCATTGTCGGTTCTTGGTTGGTGAACAAAGGTTGCTTCCCGTTCGTGGTTGGAACTTGACTCCAGCTAAGTTAAGAAGAAGAAGATCTTGAGTGTGCCAAGAACATCATCTTCTCCTGTAGATCAAAGCTTGGAACTTCAAATTGAAAGTTGTGACCAAGGTACGATCTTCTGTTTCCGCTGCGCTATTTTATGCATGTGATATAGTGTAATTATACATATCGTAGGAATCATGCATGAGATATTGGTAAAAACCCTACACACTTCTTAACATAACTAATCAATTAAACTAGAATAAGTTAATTCGGCAGGGATGAAATTGTTAATTCGTACAAATTTGTTTAAAAAATCGGGAAAGTCATAAATAATAATTAAAACATAAAATAGTTTGCAATGTGTGATTGTACATAATGTCAGGGTTATTTCGAGCATATATCAAATTCAAAATTTACAAATATATATATATACAAATATTTGCAATTTAGAAAATAAAATATTAAAATAAATGAATGGAAAACGGTAAAAAATAAAAAATTCGTTAAAAATCGGAAAGAATCGCTAAAAATCAGTAAACATCAAGAATTATGAGACTTTTACCGTTTTCACTATTTATTCATTTAGAAATTCGGTAACCACTCAATTCGGAGACTTTTTACGTTTTTTGTAAAAAAAAAAAAAAAAACCAAAGATTTGTTGTGACTATGTATCAACGTATGTTATGGTTATTTGACAAAATTAACAGATGGCAGGAAAATAGAGAGATACCTCGGCAGCAAGACATTCGAGGAGGAAAAAAAACAATCGGGAAGAATCAATACCTGGTTCACTCAAAATCAGCTCAACAAGCATTTTCATTAACACTAACTAAAATAAAACAAAAAATTTAATATTCTCAACTTCCAACTTCTTCAAGTTTGTGGTTCCACTAGCATTTTCAAGCATTGTTCATACACCTAATACCTAGTGGACTATGAACAATGAATGTTCATACTCTTGTTGGACTATGAACATTCAGTGTTCATACACCCAGTGGAGTATGAACAATGAATATTCATACTCTTGTTGGACTATGAATATTCAGTGTTCATACACCCAGTGGACTATGAACAATGAATATTCATACTCTTGTTGGACTATGAACATTCAGTGTTCATACACCCAGTGGACTATGAATAATGAATGTTCATACTCTTGTTGGACTATGAACATTCATTGTTCATACACCCATTGGACTATGAATAATGAATGTTCATACTCTTGTTAGACTATGAATATTCAGTGTTCATACATGAACATTCAGTGTTCATACCATTGAACTATGAACAATGAATGTTCATACCTGACCTAACATCAATAGAATAATGTTTATACTTTGCTATTTTTTAATTTCGATATCTGACCTTCATTTTTACTTACTTCATTTATACTTTGTTTTGAATCCCAAAAATGTTCAATTCAACAGGTCATCGACTAGTAGTCTGTCTAACTTCGCAAAAAGTTCCCAAACCAAAAAGAAACATGTCTACTATCTGCCAACTCAAAGGTGAATTATTTATTTCAAATTATTGTTTCATATCTATATTGTGGTTGGTCTCACATTCTTATTATTTCACGCACTCAATGTCACAGAATATACTTGAAGGAGGCATGTCAGAAATTGACTTGAGTGCCAAATTCTTGGCAATTCCAATACGTTCAAAAAACCATTGGACGCTACTGGTTGTGGAGTTCGTAGTGGGAAAACAAAAGAAATGGTTACATTTCAACTCCATAAGTCACGAGAAAAAGTCATCCAAAATTGCAAAAGACATGGTAATTTCAACACTAAAATGAGAAGAAACTTTTGTATCTTCTAACATAAATAAAGGAATAACTTCTTGTTATTTTGCAGAAGAAGAAATTGGTTGAGAAAATAAATCTTTAGATCAGAAAGGAGAAAAAGACAATTCATTTGCTCAGTAGTCAAGTAAGAATACAGTCTCCAAAATGTCCACAGCAAACCAATAGGTAAATGCATAATTATTCACTAAAATTCTTATAAACTTCTACATTAAGAAAGTTATAATTGACATGAGATTTGTATTTTATAAATTGCAGCAGTGATTGTGGACTCCATATTTGCAAAATGATGGAAATTCTTTTTTTAAATGGTCGATGGGATTTCTCTGAAGTAACAAATGCAGAACAAGCACACAACATGTGCCCTCAACTTGCATGCCAGTTACTGGCAAACAAACCAAGAAGCTGAACTCTAGAAAATCATGTGTTTATGGAAAAATATTGAAAGGGGTAGTTTAATGATGAATGAATGTGAGGAAGGATAAAACATTATATTTTGACGTGTATGAATGTGCGTCAGTATATCTGTATATCAGTTGTTATGAAAGACAAATCAAGAATCTATTTTGTTATGAAAATGAACTATTATTGATGTTTATCATGTGTTCTCTTAATCTTTTTTCTCTTATTTGAAACTATTATAAACTCATGTATTACAAGTGTTAACAATGAATGTTCATACTCTTGTTGGACTGTGAACATTCAGTGTTCATACCATTGAACTACGAACAATGAATGTTCATACTCTTGTTGGACTATGAACATTCAATGTTCATACACCTAGTGGACTATGAACAATGAATGTTCATACTCTTGTTCGACTATGAATATTCAGTGTTCATACCATTGAACTATGAACAATGAATGTTCATACTCTTGTTGGACTATGAACATTCAGTGTTCATACCATTGAACTACGAACAACGAATGTTCATACTCTTAGTAGACTATGAACATTCAGTGTGCATACACCTAGTGGACTATGAACAATGAATGTTCATACTCTTGTTAGACTATGAACATTCAGTGTTCATACCATTCAACTATGAACGATGAATGTTCATACTCTTGTTGGACTATGAACATTCAGTGTTCATACTATACCATTGAACTATGAACAATGAATGTTCATACTCTTGTTGGACTGTGAACATTCAGTGTTCATACCATTGAACTACAAACAATGAATGTTCATACTCTTGTTGGACTATGAACATTCAATGTTCATACACCTAGTGGACTATGAACAATGAATGTTCATACTCTTGTTCGACTATGAACATTCAGTGTTCATACCATTGAACTATGAACAATGAATGTTCATACTCTTGTTGGACTATGAACATTCAGTGTTCATACCATTGAACTATGAATGATGAATGTTCATACTCTTGTTGGACTATGAACATTCAGTGTTCATACCATTGAACTACGAACAATGAATGTTCATACTCTTGGTGGACTATGAACATTCAGTGTTCATACCATTCAACTATGAACGATGAATGTTCATACTCTTGTTGGACTATGAACATTCAGTGTTCATACTATACCATTTAACTATGACAATGAATGTTCATACTCTTGTTGGACTATGAACATTCAGTGTTCATACCATTGAACTACGAACAATGAATGTTCATACTCTTGTTGGACTATGAACATTCAGTGTTCATACCATTGAACTATGAACGATGAATGTTCATACTCTTGTTGGACTATAAACATTCAGTGTTCATACCATTGAACTACGAACAATGAATGTCCATACTCTTGTTGCACTATGAACATTCAGTGTTCACACACCTAGTGGACTAGGAACAATGAATGTTCATACAGCTAGTGGACTATGAACAATGAATGTTCATACTCTTGTTGGACCCTAAACATTCAGTGTTCATACCATTGAATTATGAACGATGAATGTTCATACTCTTGTTGGACTATGAACATTCAGTGTTCATACCTCAATAACTATACAAAACACAAAAAACTAAATAAAATGGATGATATAAATTATAAGATACTTTTAAAAACAAATTCCAAATTTGTATTCATATTAATAAGTCAATAAAAAAAACATCAAACAGCCTCACTAGTGCTTCCCACATCAAAACATTGTCAAGCCCTAGATACCCCATCGTCACTAGGCAACTCTACTATTGATCTAGATTTCCCATCATCAGTTGGCACATGATCAGATTTCCCAAGGCAAGTCTTTCGGTCATGTCGGTCGGTCTTGTGGCATTTTCTACATTTGTGGGCAGTATAACGCGTAACACCTATGCTCCCAATCCTCTTAACTCGTGGTCTACCTAGAGCCCTCTTCATATCTAGTGGTAGAATGCCCACTTCATCAGAAACATCCGAACAGATCTCATTGCGGCTAATTACAGTGATGCCATGAGAGTAGGTGTTGCTAAAAGAAGTGGCGGGAAATTCAACTTCAATATATGAATACACTGAATCCCTTTTGCAGTAAATACTTGCAATCGGATGTCGGCAAGGAAACCCATCTATGCCCCAATTGTTGCAAGTGCACTCTCTACTAAGCAAATCTACCCGATACTCATGTTTTTCTATAACAACTTGAAACACATGCTCATCTGACCTTATCATAATCACACCACGAACCTCCTCAATCCTCTCAGCCAACTTCGATTCTATTTTCGGATAAAGAATAGTTTTCCAGTTCTTGCACTCCTTCCTCCGTTTAGATGTCATATTCATCATCTTAATGCGAATTTCATCTAACATGGTTGTAATGGGAAGATAACGCTCTTTGTCTATCCAATTGTTGAAGCACTCAGCCAGAGAAGAGCACATCTCACCATACCGGGTGTAAGGGGGATTTCCCGTCACTGAACAGATAACACGTGTATGGGAAATAACCTAAGACTATAGATGTCCAGAATGAGACGAGGACCATCAGATCAATTCTGTGAATAAGTGATCTCGTGTTGAGCATGAGTGTTCAATGGACATGTGCTAGGCACATGACTGACCGCCTTCAAACATAACAGTTACCCCAGTCGTTAGGAACTGATATAGACAGTTCCTGAATATAAAGAAAGTGAAGATGGCGATCTTTAATGATAAGGAAGAAATCGTGATGATATATCTTAGGAGTTATATTTTAGATATAATCTTCCCATGCACGATGGGACATTATGATCAACAAGGAAACTTACCTCCTATAAGATATGGTCTAGATTCAGACTTTCATAAGAAGAGGAATCCTAATAGGAAGGTAGAGTCTAAAGATGGAAGAGAACTCACAAGCGGTGAGGACAACCCTAAACCCTAGGACTTTCATCACCCTTCCTAAAAAAGCGGACATTTATGCTTTGAGGTCAATGCGATGCAATTACATCCGACTTCCGATTTCCAGTTAACTATTTTTTTAGGTTATTTCAATGCATTTGCATCCAATTTCTGATTTCCAGTTAGTTAATCTCTGATTTTAGTTTAATGCAGTTGCATCCAGTTTTCGGTTTTCTGTTAATTATTCTTTAAGGTTAGTTCAATGCAGTTGCATCCAATTTCTGATTTTATGTTAATTGTTCTTTGAGGTTAGTTCAATGTATTTGCATCAAGTTTTCGATTTTCCATTAATTATTTTTTTAGGTTAGTTCAATGCAGTTACATCAAATTTATAATTTTCCGTTAATTATTCATTTAGGTTAGTTCAATGCAGTTTCATCCATTTTTCAATGTTTCGTTAATTAGTCTTTGATATTAGTTCATTACATTTGGATTCAGTTTCTGATTTCCCATTAATAACTCTATAAGGTTAGTTCAATACATCTGCATCTAGTTTCTGATTATTTATGCTTTGAGGTTAGTTCGATGCAATTATATCCGATTTCTGATTTCCCGTTAATTATTATTTGAGATTATTTCAATGCATTTGCATTTAGTTTCCGATTTTCCACTAATTATTCTATGAGGTTAGTTCAATGCAGTTGCATTCGGTTTTTGATTTTCTGTTAATTATTTTTTGAGTTTAGTTCAATGCATTCGCATCCAGTTTCCGGTTTCCCATTAATTATTATCTGAGGTTTGTTTGATGTATTTGCATATCATTTTCGATTTTCCGTTAAATATTTTTCAAGAATTTGCATCCAATTTCTAATTTCTCGTTAGTTATTATCTGACATTAGTTTAATGCAATTGCACCCAGTTTCCGAAATCTAGTTAATTACTTTTTGAGTTTAGTTTATTGCATTTGCATAAAGTTTATGATTTCCCGTTAATTACTCTTTGAGCTCAATTATATATGTATTTGAATCCAGTTTCCAATTTCCTTTTAATTATCCAATATGGTGTGTAATACCAACTTCTACTGATCCATCTGTAGTGTCCTTACAAACATGACATAAAAAGTAAATTATGATTGATTTATCATATAGGATCATCGAAGATTATCCAGTTCCCGATTTCCCATTAATAAATCTTTAAATTATGCATGACTCACTATGTCGAATCTTCAAAGATTATCTACGAACGGGTGTTGTTATATTAATTATTCTGAAAAATATTTGCAAATATGCAGAACTATTATATATTAATATTAGATTAATCACTCAACCAAATTTCTTATAATGTAAAAACCTCACTCTCCATTAAAAAAAAAATAACTCACCTTTGATAAAACCCTTCAACTTCATTTTGTTATTTAATAATAGAAGTTTGATTGAAGTTTTGTGAGATTGCCTAATAAGGTGAAGTTCATATATATTGAAGCTACTTGAATAGCAAGGAGCTCCCAATCATACAGAAAGAGATAAGATAAACACCATTTTAAATGCAAAACTATACTTATCGAGACATATATAGTACACATCTGACCTGTTTACACTGTACACTACTTTTTTCAGGTCTAAATTATGATTATCTCTGACCTCTTATCATCTATAGGAGGCACTGTAACCTTGCCGGATATCTTTGTTAATCCATTATGCCTCTTCTTGATGAGAAACTATGCAACTTTGCTATGTAGCAGGAATGTTGTGTTACTGGGGTGCAAACCTGGCTGGCTTGTTAGCTGCCATAGTAATGCTCCATGAGCATGACTCCATGAGTTGTACTCCATGGAGAACACATAAACTCCAGGAACTCTCTGTGTTTGGTTTCACTGCAAAATAATGAAAACTTACTTTCTACAACAACCAAACTTTGTGCAAAACTCAGATTACTGCAAAAAATGATTTGGCATCATTTTGATCTCTGTCCTCCCATATGGAAAGTTTTTTTGTGTGGAACTCTTTAAACTTTTAGGCAGCCTAGACGTTTGCACCTAGTCAGGGATTTACCAATGGATCCTATTTCTTCTTGATTCCCGTAATAAAAGTTTGGCGTCCTTCTAGTTTATACTTGCTATTCCTATCGACATTTGAGTGGGTAATACAAATGTATGCATATACTATCGTTATCCAATGTAGACATGGTTCTGTTCAACCCCTTACCAACATGGTTTCTGCTATCAGAGATGCAATGTCATTCCTTACATGTGCAATGTATGTGCTTTTGGTCACTGAAACTGAGGTACGTACTGTATATAACTTGGATACGAGAAGATTCATGCTTGTCCAAATAATTGTATGCTGTATTGGGGAAAACAAAATTCAAAAAAGATCAAGTGTGACACATGTGGTGTGTCTAGGTTCAAGTTTGATGGAAGAACAAAACAGCGAGTCCCTGCTAAGATATTGAGATATTTTCCAATAACTCCAAGACTACAAAGAATGTACAAGTGCCCCTGGGTGGCTAAAGAGATGACTTGGCATTCAACCTAAGAATGACACTGGAAAGATGAGGCACTCCAAATCGCTTCTAACACATGGAAGTCCATGGATAGAAGGTATAAAGATTTTTCATCCGATCCTCGTAATGTTAAGCTGGATTATCCACGATGGATTTAATCCTTTTGGCACATTTAGCACGACACACGATTCTTTGGGCCTCGTGTTGTGTGTACCCTATAACCTTCCACCGGATTTATGCATGAAGCCACAATTTACAATGCTCACACTACTCATTGAAGGCCCAAGCCAACTAGGGAAGGACATTGATGTGTTTTTGCAACCTTTGGATGCGGAGTTGAAAGTTCTGTGGGAGAAAGGGGTCACAACATTGGATGCGTTCACTAATACCGAATTTAATCTTCGTGCTATGTTGTTGTGGACAATACATGACTTTCCAGCATATGGGGATGTTTCTGGTTGTAAAACGAAGGGTAAATTTGGTTGTCCTTGTTGTGGTCCAAAGAAAGATTCTATGTGGCTTCGATATGGAATGAAACATGTGTTCATGGGTAGCAGGAGGTGGCTGTCTGCTACAGATAGAAGCAGAAAAGACACAAGCGCTAACACTTTTAATAAGAAAGAGGAGTCTCATGGACAACCAATACGTTTGAGTGGGGAAGCGGTGAAAAAAATGACTGCTGGACTAGATGTGGTGTGGGGGAAAACTAAAAAAAATAAAAAAAATAAAGGTGGGAGAAGATAATGAATATGCAGATGGTGATGCTTGCTTCCCTAAACAGTCAATTTTCTTTAAGTTTCTCGAGTACTAGGAGCGTATCCCTGTACGGCATAATTTGGATGTTATACATATCGAGAAAAATGTTTGTGAGAACTTGATTGCATTGATGTTGAACACAAAAGGAAAAAGGAAAGATGATGCTAATGCACGTAGAGATTTGAAGCGGCTGAAAATAAAAAAGCGGCTATGACTGCAAAAACAGAATGGAAAGGTAATTCAGAGGTCTAGTCGTTATTGGCTCATGAAAGAAGAGAAAAGGCTATTTCTCCAGACATTACGTGATTTACGTGTCCCTTTTGGTTTTAGTAGCAATTGGAGGAATATTGTCACAGAAGATGGTATGGACTTAAAAGGTGCACATATGAAGTCTCATGACTATCACATCTTGATGCAGCATTTGCTTCCTATGTTGATCTAACATGCATTTAAGGATAGGAAGGAAATTCTCCCTTTAATTAAAAGCTTCTCTTCATTTTTTTAATGCTCTATGTTCTAAGATTATCGATGTTGATTCACTGTTAATATTAGAGAAGGATATGGCAAAGACACTATGTGAACTTGAGAAGTATTTCTGTATAGACCCCCACTTTGTGGCTAAATTAGCCCACGGATCCAGCCCAAGAGCTTAATCCTAGCTACACCCAATAACTGGTCTATTTAAGAATATGTCCAGGTTCATTATTGTAGAAAGATAAGGATAAAAGTTCAAAGAGATAACAATTCTTGTGGCATAAACAAATACAGTCCTCTTAGGACTCAACCTCTTCAGTCACATAAAAACCATTTTTTCTCATAATGTGAACTACGTTGAAACTTGATCCCTAGATAATAGATCTTGGGTACGTAGGCAGCCATTATCTTGGTTCAGTTTCATTTCCCCCAACATCAAATTCCACTATTTCTTAGTACGTTCTTTACCATTGCTCTCGTTGTGTTGAAGTAGGTTACTGCCGAAACATAATTGGCGTCGTATGTGGGTTTTTTTAATCCATTATCACATGAAACAATCAAGATGGTAAGCACAAGAAGCAGACCGAATAGTCAACATATTCCTCTTGCCAATAGGAATCGCAACCCTCGAAATTCAAGTCGGCTAATGCAAGAACCGTTGAACAATCGAGTTGCTCCTAGTGGTAGGATCAATTCTCAACATCCAACTGCAGCAGCACCGCCGCCACCGCAAACGGCGGTACAAATGCCTCTGCCACCACCCCTAGCAGTCTTGCAACAAGAAAACCTGCAAGTCGGTAATCCTCCATGCGGTTCGCCATCCGTCCATGTTAATCCTTCAGTTGACATGGATATGGACGTGGACATTAGTCTCACACCAACTAACGGAAAAGGTGATAGTAACAGCCAATTCACCCCTAATACAGTTGAGCGTGAGTTACGATGAGTCAAAAATTTAAATAGGAACTTGAGAAGGAAGCTGGAAAAGAGGCAAAGGCCGGTGGACGATGCTGCTAATTCAACAACATCAAGGCGACCACGTAGGGATACAGGCCATTCCAGTGTATGGGACTGTCTTGAAGATCCACTTCATCGTCCTCAACAACGTGCTATTTCTCAAGCACAATCAAACAGTGCACACTCTAAGAGTAATGACCCTATTACCCGAACTTATGGGGAGAATCGAATTGGTAGGGATAACTACTACCCTAGACATGTCCGATCTCAAAGGGAAGATTTACCTCAGAGAAGCAATTTCAGGGAAGACCACCATCCGAGATATGTCCGACATGACTGGGACGGCGGGCATCGCAGACAAGAGCCACAAAACATGGAAGAGCGGTGTAATTATACCGACCGCCCTGCCAAGGGTGACTACCGGCCTAGGCAGGCTGGTTACAAAGATAGAGAAAGACAATCACCGGTCAAAGCTAATCGTGCATACTGCCAAAGATCTCTAACTCCAATAAGAGACAATGGAAGGTATCCTTCTCCACATGGGCATGACCGGGGGCGTCCAGCTGTTTGAGCCAATACTTTAACTCTAACAGAGTAACAGTTGAAAGAGTTGATTACAAAAGAACTTAATGATACAAAGTCAAGGGATGTAAGAATGAAAAACTTGACAGTCAATGATGGCATACTTGATAAGTTTTCGCTCGACATTCAGGAAGCTTACCACCATCCCGACTTCAAACAACCCGATTTTGAACTTTATGATAAGTTGGAAGGAGATCCTGGCTTGCATGTTCTATTGTTCAAAAATAAGTTGGTGTTATGGGGTGGAGATGATCCGCTCATGTGTAAGCTCTTTCCATCAGCTCTAAAGGGAGTAGCATTACGCTGGTTTAGTAAGTTGCCTTCAAGATCAATTCACTAATACAATGAACTAGAAAATCAGTTTGTTAATCGTTTCCGCCACAATTGCAAGACGCCAAAGGATGTCGACTCACTTCTGAACATCAAGCAACAACGTGATGAAAAGTTACGTACTTTTGTTACTAGGTTCCAAAAGGCAGTAGCAGATATTCCAGAAGTTTCTAATGGGATGCTTCTTTTCACCTTTAAAGAAGCATTATATTATGAAAGAGACAGAAGTTCAAATTTCATTGTAATGGATCTTTACCACTCTCTAATTAAAGATGTCCCTAAAACTCGGTACAGTCTGTATGTTAGGGCTAAACAACACATACGTATCGAGGAGAACCTATCGGCGAAAGCAGCAAGAGATCAACAAAGATATTCGGAGTAAAGATTTTTTTGACAGCAAGAATTCTAAGCCGAAGCAAGGGCAGTCAGATCAACAACATCACGATGGAAAGAATGATAGTCAGAAGCAAGTCAATTTCAATCGTGATGGAAAGACTCTACCTGAGCTAAAACTGACCCCACTCAATGTCAAGTACTCTGTTATATATGAGAAGTTGAAAAGTGGGAATCTTTTTTCCCCGCCTTATCCGCTTTCAGAAGATACCAAAGGTACAAGGGACAAATCTTTGCGCTGCAAATTCCATAATGACTATGGTCATGAGACAGAACTTTGTCGCTCTCTCCGGGGCCGGATTCAGAAATTAGTGGAAAAAGGAATTTTAAACGAATATCTTACTAAAAACTCTCAACAGGCAGTTGCTGCAACTTATGAGCATGTCATTAATGTTTCCCATTCTCATGTTGAGTCTCTTTCCAAAAGTGAGAGTAAGAATCAAAAGCATTTGAAAGTTAATTATGTTGGTGAATTTAACTGTGTCAACAAAGTCGATTTTGTCAAAGAAATCCAGACCAAAACTTCTGAAGAAGAGCCCCTCTGATTCACTGATGACGATCTCCTTGGTGTATATCACTCTCACTATGACGCAGTCATAATTACTATGTCTATTGGTGCTTCTCATGTTCAACAGGTAATGATCGACACAGGGGCCACTTCCAGCGTCATTTTCAGTGGATGTTATTCTCAGACGCAACTTCGCGAGGGTATGATCATCGCTGAAGACAATCCTATCATCGGTTTTGATGGGACAACATCTTCAGCAGTTGGAAGAATTACCTTACCAATCAAATTAATGAACAAAGAAGTTGAGCTCGATTTCTTATTGATGGACTGTCGTTCCCACTATAACGCAATTTTGGGCAGAGATTGGATACAATCCATGGGTGTTGTAGTATCCACATTTCATCAGTGTGTCAAGTTCCCATTCTCTAGGCATATTTACAAGGTTCGTAGTGACCAGGTATCTGCCCATGCCTGTCATGACAAAGCAATGGATGACTATAAAAAATCTGAAGTTCGTGGTAATACAATCCTTGCAAGTGCCCTGCCCAAGTTACAATTACCAAGCGACGTGCCCTCCATCTATAATATTGAGGCTCATGTGAAAAGGTTGCCTACAGTAGATCAACTTTTGGAAGTGCAAGTAGGAGATTCAGCAGAAGAAACCACTTTTATTTCCGCCGAACTTTCGAGCGTAGAACAAAAAGAGTTGGTTTCCTTTACAAATGAAATAAGCGTATCTTAAGCTTTGAAAAATTGAGAAAATGCTGGGAATAGACCCTTCTATTGCCTGTCATAGACTTGACATTGATCTAAGTTTCAGGCCAGTTCGCCAAAAACCAAGAAGAATGGCACCTGATCGGAAGCTCAAAGTTAAGGAGGAGATTGATAAGCTACTTGCGGTTAACTTTATCCGACGAGTTACTTACCCAAAATGGCTTGCTAATGTCGTCACAGTTCCAAAAAAAATGAACAAATCAAAATTTGTATTGACTTTACAAACCTTAACGAAGCTTGTCCGATTCATTCGTATCCATTGCCATGAATTTTCAAACTGGTGGACGCCACTTCGGGCTTCCAACGCCTATCTTTCATGGATGCTTCTTCAGGGTACTACCAGATCTCTTTGAATATGGATGACCAAGAGTTCACCGTCTTCATCACCGACCAAGGCATTTTCTGCTACACTGTTATGCCTTTTGGTCTAAAAAATGTCAGTGCAACCTACCAAAAGCTTGTCAATATAATTTTTTCTGATTTGCAGGGGAAAATAATGGAGGCTTATATCGATGATATAGTCATTAAATCGAAGCTTACTGGTGATCATCTTTCCGATCTTCAACTTATTTTTTATAGGCTTAACAAGTATAACATGAGACTCAATCCCGCCAAATGTTCTTTTGGCCTCTCTTCCGAAAATTTCGATACCTCATGACTCGTAGAGGTATTGAGGCTAATCCCGATCGATATCTGCTACCGTTATTGATATGTCATCACCAAAAATAAGAAGGGAATTCAACGGCTTTACCGGGTCGGCTTTGCCGCTTTTTAGATTTATTTCTAAATATTCCGATCGTTGTCATCCCTTCTTCCAGACTTTAAAGGGGGCGGCAACTTGGAATGTTGATTGTGAGATGGCATTGCAACAACTGAAGAAATACTTAGTTAGTTCTCCTATATTGACAAGTCCTTCAACGAGTGAACCTATTGGCATATACCTAGCAGCTACAACTCAAGTTGTTAGTGTTGTTCTTTTCGTTGATGATGGTAGACATGTCTTTTTTATCAATAAGACTTTAACCGGAGCCGAGTCTCGTTATTCAAAGATGGAAAAAATTGCACTTACATTGGTTCATGTCGCTCGCCGATTGAAACCATACTTCTAGCTAGGGGGGGTTGGTCAGAGTTTATACTGAGTATCCCTTATGCAAAATCTTTCGTAATGCACAGGAATCAAGCAGATTAGCCGAATGGGAAAGTTATCTTAGTGCATATAGCATTGTCTTTGAAAGTCGTACTGCTACAAAAGGGCATGCTCTAGCTTCTTTGATAGCTGATTTTCCGATTGATGATTCTCCTATTGATGATTTCTTGCGCCAGGAAGAATCTATGGAAGACATTCTGCCGCCAATAACTAGGGGCGACAAAGACCAACTTGAAAACGCAATTCCTAATCCCATTGACCTATGGATTGTTTACTCAGATTGCTCCCATAATAAATATGGGTATGGAATTGGATGCGTTTTTGTTAAACCTGGCGGAGAGAAGATTGAGAAATCTGTGCGACTTGGCTTCGCCGCTTTAAATAACGAAGCCGAATATGAGGCTGTCATTTGTGCCTTGAGAACAGCTTTGAAACTGGGGGCGTGAAAGCTCCAATTATACACGGATTCTCGCCTTGTTGCCAATCAGTTTGGCGGGTCTTTTGAAGCAAGAGATGAGCGTATGGCGGCTTATCTTAGTTTGATACATAGCATTGCTCGACAATTTGATAGCATCTCTATCACTCAAAGACCCCGAAATGACATACGTCATGCAGATTCATTGGCTTATCTCTCCGTTGTCGTTAGAAGCGAAGAGTCAAGACACATCACTGTGGAGTTCCAAAAAGAGCCAAGCATTGACTTTACCGAAAAAGAATTGCATGACTTGTATGTACATTAAAGTAATTACTTGTTTTGCTTATACGCAACAACGAAATACGACCCACGTATAATCGCACCAATCATGACTCGAAAGTGGAAAAGGGAGATGGAAAATTCACAACATGACCATACTTTGGATATTTCATTAGAATCTATAGATCCATTTGTTCCTCCTGAATTTGCTCCTGAAATAGATAGTAAGTTGGTACATGAAGCAGATGATAGTCCTGAAGTTCCCGATATGATACTATCAGAGCCAGTGATGATCTCCGATGAGCAAGATTGGCGTCTTCCTTATATCCACTACTTGCAAGTTTCTTCACTTCCGCTAGAACCAAAACTCACTGAAAGAATCAAACGTGATGCATGGAAGTTTTTGGTGATATCTGCTATTGACGAAAGTTTGCAATTATATCGCAAAGGCTCTCACTTAAACCCTATATTGCGATGCCTCTCAAAACAGGAAGGACTTCAAGTTTTGGAAGAGATTCACTCCGGCTTATGTGGAAGCCACTCCAAGGGACGAAGTTTAGCTCATTAAGGCTATGACACAGGGCTATTGGTGGCCAGAGATGCAAAAGGATGCAAAACACCTATCTGAGAAGTATGAACCATGCCAAAAGCATGACAATATGAGTAAACTCCCTGTTACTGAGTTGCATCCCATGCTTAGCCCATGGCCATTTGCCAAATGGGGCTTAGACATTATTGGCCCTTTACCTAAAGCTCTAGGTAGTATATGATTCCTACTTGTGGCAACTGATTACTTTACCAAACGGGTCGAAGCGAAACCTTTGGTTCAAATCCATGCTTCCAATGTCAAGATGTTTTTATGGAGAGATATTGTCTGTCGTTTTGGCATCCCTACTGCACTTGTATCAGATAATGGTAAACAGTTTGATGCTGAAGAAATTCGTCAGTTCTGTACTAATTTGAAGATACGTCATAAGTTCTCCGCACCTTATCATCCACAGGCCAATGGGCAGGCCGAAGCCACCAATAAGGTGGTTTTGGCCAACTTAAAGAGACGTTTGACTGGCGCCAAAGGGAATTGGGTTAAGGAGTTACCAGCTGTCTTATGGGCTTATAGGACAACGCCAAAATATTCGACTGCATTATCACCTTTTAACCTTGCATATGGTGCTGAAGCAGTCTTACCTACAGAACTGGTCTCCAATACATTGCAGTAAGTTGCTGTTAAAACAGGCTCCAATGACAATACTTTGGCTCAATCAAAAGCTCTTATTGATGAGGTTCGCTCTGAGGGACTACAACAGCTTATTAAGTATCAAGCTAACATGAAACGAAACTACGACAAGAAGATCCGTCATAAGTCTTTTGCTCCCGAGGACTGGGTTCTATGTAGAAACCCAAAACTTATTGAATCAGGAAAGTTTGGAGAAAATTGGCAAGGACCTTACATCATAGATCGTCCAGCATCTAAGGGGTCATATTTCCTCCGTACTGTTTCTGGAAGAATGATAGAGAAGCCATGGAATGCTTACCACCTTCGCAAGTTTTATCCTTAGGAAATCTTTTGCATTTTTACATTTACTCCATCAATGACAAATCTATCCATCTATGTAGTTCATTCTATTTTATCCATCAATAAAGGCATTCAAATTCCATTCTCATATGTTTGGTTGTCATTTTACATTACTCTATTCTTCTGTACTCTTCCTTTCAACAATGTCATTCATTAATGTTAATTCCAGAGAGGTTATCCATATTATGCCTTCTTCGATCCGAGTAAGTCGCATTCATGCCTACTTGAAGGAAATCCGAGTCAATAAGATGGTTATTCTTGCTCGGTACAATTATTGCAATACTCCCAAATTATAATATCCGTGCAAATTCCACTACTAAGGAAACGACATTGTTTTGGTCCCAGTGCAAGGGTGACAACCTTGCACCTGTGACAACTCCAAAAGTTGTCAGGCCTTGCTTCACGTTCGGTACAACTATTTTGACACCTGAATAGCTACGTTCATTGAGGACGATCATGGCCCCTTTGCGTTTCAATCATACTTTCTCTAATGGATTTTATATTAGGGGCATCTGCATTCCCCTCGCTATATCGCTACCATATTTTTCTATCCATACTACGTATCGACATGCAGCACAGAACGCAAGATCAAAAGCGAGATGATATATTATTATCAAGTTATTGTCGACAATGCATGTTCATTCAAGGTTGGTAGTATTTTTACTACATTTATTTTAAAATCAACTGTCTATTAAGTTCCCTCTAAAAAAGGCACACCTTTCAGAGCAACTTTAACAATCTCCATATATATTAGATATAATTTATTATAGGTCTTTTTTCTCTCTTCATTCTCTTCTAGAACATTTGCCTTTTGCATAACTGCTTGCATCCTTTCCATCTCCTTATTCCTATCTCTAGGGAAGCTTGTGTTAACAATTTCTTATTTTCCACATTCTCTTTCTTAGTAGCACTTAATTCTTTTTCTAACTCCAACACTTTTGCAGTTATCTTTTCGTTTTCTTCTTCCTGCGTTTTCACTCGAGCTTTAAAATCTTCTAATTCTTCGGTCCTTACAGTGGCGTTCCGCTCCTGTTCTTCCATCTCATTTAATTCTTCCATTATTCTCATTACCTGAAACATTAACATAACCTTAAAATACATGTTACAGTTAAATAAATAAATAAATAAACAAATAATTTACCTCATTCCTTTTCTCCCGTTGCACGCTAGCCATCACTTGGATTAAATTATTGGATTCACCTTGCGTTTTGTGATTTTCCTTCAGTGCTAAAATGCCAACTCCAACCTATATAATATCGTCTTTCTTCTCTAAATTTTTAGCCACAGTTTTCTCCTTTTCTTTTACGCTCTCTTCTCTCCCATAACCATCTTCTAAAAATTTCCCTCCGTCAGTGTTTGTTGTCATGATGCATGTCGCACCCAATTACCGCGACCTCTATCTTTACTTGTCTTCCCACTTTATTTTGGATCGGCTGCACCCATTAGGTTGCCTACGTACCCATCTCGGGATCAAGCCGTTGTAGTTCACCCTTATCTCTCTCTTTCTCCTTCCTCCTCCTCTTCCTCAACTGCCTCCTCACTTCTTCCTTTTATCTCTCCCTCTTTAGGTTTACTTCTTGGGGACTAGTATGGTCTTGGGCCTATTCTCTAGGCCCAATACATACTATGGTCCTTCTATGAATATGGCTAATACATTTGCCCCCTCTCAGGTACGGCGGTGATGACGACGGCGGACCCAAGAAGACCTTGAACTTCCTTGTCTCTCTCTTTAAACTCTAGATATCCGCAGTATCTTAAGACTGTATGCAGCCTTCTTCTCCTTATGACTTTTCATATCCGTATACTCTGCTTCTAGATAGTATGTCTGTAAAGTACTCAGTCCCTATTCTCTTCGTCCGCGTACTCTTGAACTTTGCACTCTCATCTTTCTTGATTCTGTGACTTTGTTGGCCGCGAATTATATTATAATCCTCCGCTCGTCTCACTCTTCCTTCTTCACTACTATGTCCGCGGCGTGTCTCAGCCCATCCATAAGCTTTCCTTCATAGAACTCACTCCCCTGTTTGCAAAGTGTCTCACCTTTTCGTTTCTCTTTCGTAAAACTCAACATTGTATCTGCGAATGGTCTCATCCCCTTCGCACTTACTCCTAGAACTCGACGTCATGTCCGTTAAGGGTCTCATCCTCTCTATTTCTCTTTTGCAGAACTCAATAGTATAGTTCCCTCTGGATATGTTGCTTGCCCACAATTGCAATTTGGAACTCCGGCTCACGGAGGGCTAATCCCCCCCCCCCCCCACTGTCTCTACTTAGGAGTGGAGTTTGTTGAGGGGCAACTTAGTTTGCCCCCCAAGCTTGATTTGGATCTCATGTCCACGGAGGGCTCATCCCCCCCGTTGTCTATGCTCTAGAGTGGAGTCTGATGAGGGGCAACTCAGTTTGCCCCCAAGCTTGATTCGGATCTCATGTCCGCTGCATTGGAGATGTTAGGGGGAACCTCAGTTTGCCCCCAAGTTGAATTTAAATCTCATCGTCCACAAAGGGTTCATCCCCTCTGCTGCCTGAGAGATGTTGGGGACAGCTCAGTTTGCCCCAAGTTGAATTCGGATCTCATCGTCCGTGAAAGGCTCATCCCCTCAGCTGCCTCAGAGATGTTGAGGGCAGCTCAGTTTGCCCCCAAGTTGGATTCGGACCTCATCGTCCACAGAGGGCCTCATCCCTTTTGCACTTACTCATGGAACTCAATATCCCGTCCGCAGAGGGCCTCATCCCATTCTCCTCGGCGCTCTGTGAAACTCTACATCATGTTCGCGAAGGGCTTCATCTCCCCCACTCTCTGGCTTAGAGGTAGCTCATTTTGCCCCAAGCTTGATTCAGACATTGCAGTCCACGAAGGGCTCATCCCCCCGTTCTCTGGCTTAGAGGCATCTCATTTTGCTCCAAGCTTGATTCGGACACTGCGGTCCACGAAAGGCTCATCCCCCCCATTCTCTGGCTTAGAGGCAGCTCATTTTGCTCCAAGCTTTATTCGGACACTGCGGTCCACGAAGGGCTCATCCCCCCCCCCCCCCCCCCGTCCCATTCTCTGGCTTAGAGGCAGCTCATTCTGCCCCAAGCTTGATTCGGACACTGCAGTCCACGAAGGACTCATCACCCCCGTTCTCTAGCTTAGAGGCAACCCAGTTTGCTCCAAGCTTGATTCGGTTTAATCGCGGTCCACGAAGGGCTCATCCCCCCTCCCGCTCTCTAGCTTAGAGGCAGCTCATTCGCCCCAAGCTTGATTCGACACCGTGGTCCACGGCGGCTCATCCCCCCAATTCTCTGGCTTAGAGGCAGCTCAGTTTGCTCCAAGCTTGATTCGGACACTGCGGTCCACGAAGGGCTTATCCCCTGTTCTCTGGCTTAGGAGGTGAGATGGATCCATCTCTCAACACCAGCTCAATCTCCATTCTGTTTTGCGGCCTCCTAGATCGAATAGGTTCAGGGGATTAGAGACAATCCCAATCTATCCCCACATATATCTCTGCCAAAGATGGGGACAAGGCTTGCTTGCCCCCAGTATAACTATGGTTGACGGCCGAGTCACTATTCGTCCGTTAATTATGTACATGACGGTAAAATAAACGAGTTACCTCCCGCGGTGTATGTCTCTCCGGCCACCCTTTTCTGTAATCATCTTACCATCTATATTCGGACGCTCCAAGTCGTTGATCTCAGTCTCAACCTCCGTGAGTAACCACTACCGTGGTTTATGTAAAAAGTCTAGTACCGAGCTACAAGAACAAAGCTACTACTTCAATATACGTAACATTGAATAACAACACAACTTTCCAGCATCCAACAAACCAAATTCATCACCATCAAGTTATTCCTACACAAAACTAACGACGCCATTTACCACGCAATCTCATATTGCCACAAATCAATTTCACCATCACCAACAAATCTTTCCACAAACCCAATGTCTCCCACAAACAAATCCACCACCACCAATTTAACCACACCTCCCTTAAACATCAAACCCACTACACCACTGATTTCCAGCCCTATGTCAAACAACCCGATCAACCCCAACCCCAATTCCAAACATTTGTTTTACATATGTAATCCCCATCATTTTCCTAGCCTTGCCGCGTACACCATCTTCATCTTTGGAACTGATCATTGCAGAGGCAGAGAAACTAACAAGTGTTGGGGTCATGACGGCGCCATGGGGCTGTGTTTCTCAGTCATTTCTAGGTAGTAAGCTAAGCAAATAAGTGGGATAACATTCTCTATTGTCATACTTAGTTCATAATCATAACAAAAGCTCATCGCTAACTCGAAAGTTCCCATATTGCCTGGTATGTCTGGAAAAGTATAAGGGAACGGCTTAACATCATTTTGCTGGTCTTTGACCAAGTTGAACAATTTCTATTATTGCAAGTCCCTCCTTATGTGCATGGTACGCCTTTAACCTTGAACAAGAAACTGGTAATTGCAAGATCGCGTAGAAGCTTGAGACCCAATCTACTTCACCTCGATTTACAGCCAGACCGACATCTCTATTCCACCCAATCCAACACCAATATTCATCAACCCCACCCTCCTTACCTTTAACACCCAACAACACATCCATCCCTCATTCAAAATCCAAACCAAAACCGATTCCACCCCGACCCAATTGCAACTCAACCTTTGGTACTAGCTCACAATAAATCATAAGGCCCAGCCCACAACGACTTAAGAATCGGCCTTACAACTAAACCAAGCCCAACTGCCTAAAAAAGCTTACTCAGCATCTGAGAACACTGGATAGTAGTCTCTTACTTTTCGAGACAAAAACCAAAGTAAAGGAGCTCTCCTGCGGCTAAAAGCAGACTTTCTTCCCTTGATTTATTCCCTTAATTTATTTCCCCCTCTTTTCTTTTCAAATTTCAAACTGTGAATCCTAGCTGTTTGAGTATCCTAGATTTATCTGGCTGGGGGGTTCTTTTTTCATCTCTTTTAGAACAAAAAAGGGAAAGAGAGTGGCTGGTGGGGTTCTAGTGATCTGAAGTAGCTCTTGCTGAATAGTGTTGTCTTGGTGACTCTGCATACAAGAGGGATACTAGTCTGAGTATAATATCTTGTCTACTGTTTCTATCTCTCTATCTCACGTCTGATAAAAAATTCCTTTCTGTATCTGGTCTCTACCCCCTTGGTTTTCTTCTTCTTTTACCCTACCATCCCTGGGCTGCCTGCTGCTTTCTGGGCTCACCTGGCAGTAGATGGAAGTGGTACAAGGGAGAAGTGTGAGGGATGAGGAACAAAAGGAAAATACAAAGAAAGAAAATATAGAAAAACTCCAAGCTGATATGCAGAACCTGTTCTGCTCAAAGGAAAAAAAGCTAGTAAAAATCGGCTGTAAGAACTTGGTAGTAGACCCAAAAGAACACACAACCTTAGTAGGGAAGTTGTATGGGGGCAAACATATTGCTTTGCAAGATTTTGCGGAGGAGGTACATAGGTGTTGGCAAACTAAAGGAGAAACAAGCATAGAAATGATTACAAAAGGATTTTACAAGATGGTGTTCGACAATGTGGATGAGTATAATCATGTCAAACAGAATGGACCGTGGGTGATACAAGGCTTTATTCTGTCCATCAAAAAAGGTAAATACTCAGAACTCTTGGAAGCCGATCGGAAGTTTGACAGAGTGGATTTCTGGGTCCAAATCTATGGGCTCCCAAGAGATCGTATAAATGAGGAGAATACTAAGATCATTAGTATGAATCTCGGAAAAGTAAAGGGGGTTGACATCTGTTGCTCATCTGAATTCAAAAAACCTGTTGCAAGGGTGAAAGTTTGTATGGACATCAAAGAAAGGTTACTTAAAAGTATAGAGCTATGCACGGAGATGGGGGAAGTTCTTCCAGTGACTTTCAAGTATGAAAAACTAGACATTTATTGTTACTTCTGCGGGTGTATTGGGCATGATCTGCATTTCTGTAGCATAAGGAAACTGGGAGGTTCCCTTAGGGATATAAAAAATAACTTTTCTTTCTTGCTGAGGGCAAATGTGTTTTACAATGGAGCGGCCTCCTCCTCCCCGGCAACAGTCACTATCTCAGGAACTCCTCAAAAACCAAGACTTGATCAGATCCCAGCCAGAAACAAAGGTTCTCTGGGCAGAAGACACTGGCAGGGGGTGGGGCTATTCTCAACACCGCCAAGGGTAGCCAATGTGGCTGTTGGGGCGGAGAGCAGGACAAGGGAGACAGAGGAGGACAGATCTGATCTGACAGAAGTCAGAACGGATGGATCAAGTTTGAAAAATCCTGAATCAGTAGCCGTTGGGGATGCTGACATGGAGGGCCAGAATGTTGTTGGTGAAAATCAACAAATGGTAAGTCGGGCCCAAGCCCTCGAGTCTAGAAATGAAGAAGCCCATGGGGATTTCCTGGGCTTGGGCCTTGGACCAGCACATAAGGAACAAGCCTTAGTTATCTGGGGCATGGGTTCTTCAGAGATGGATATGGATATACAAAAAGTGACTATGGTGGATGGGGCACATAAAGCCCAAGAGGAAAAGTCGGTTTCTCTGGAAGGTACAGATGGAGGCCTAGGGGTTCTAGCTCTGAGGAAAGGATCTTTGGGAACAAATAACAGATCTGGAGATGATCACGCCTCGCCGAAAGATCTCTCACCTTGTTCCAAGACACTCATACCTTTTCTTGAGAATACCAAATGAGATGGGATGCCTCAAACCAACCCATCAGCTGGAACAGAACAACCCTCTTTCAGGTTCTCTGGATTACCTCCACGTGGAAGGAGTTTTAAGATGTTGGTGTCTCGAGGAAAAGGTAAAGGGTCGGTTAAACGGAGAGCTGGCTCAATACAAGGGGTTGGTGTAGGAGAAAAACGAAAGCTCATTGTAAGTTCTGGAAGAAAGCTTGAAAATATGGATGATGGTGAATGGGAAAGATATTGTATTAGAAGGGTAATAAAACAATCAAAAAGAGCGAAAATAGAGGCTGATGATCTGAGAGCCAGAGGACTGGGACACTTGCTCATTCCTGAAGAAGCACCAGTGATTAGCATTTCAAGTGATTCAATGGTATCAACTGAACCATCTATCTCGAATAGATCCCTGGATTCTACCATCCCATCTGATATATCAGGTCACTCCATCCCAGAAGATCAAATTCCCTCAGATGCGTTTACAGAATGGGGGGAAGAGTATAACTCTCTAGAGGCTGGTACTAATTTGGGGATTCAGAATGGTAGAGTGCAAGAGGAAGTGTCTGTTGGGAACATGCCTGTGGATCTTGCTCAAGGAAGCTTGGAAGGAGGTGGGTACGACTCTGAGGACAGCATTACTCAGATAAGTTTCCCACAACCAAAGCCAATAGCTGTGGATGATTCCTTCGTGATAAAAAAGGGATCCTATATAGATAAGAAACAGCATAAGGGGGAATGTTCAGGTAAGTTCAGTGGAGATAATAAGGAAAGTGGAGTTGGTAAGAGTAATATCTGTGGTAGTGATGAGCCCGAAAGCAGTGGGGGTCTGGTGTCTCCTCCAGGGTTCGCGGCAGCTGTCCCACAACAGCTGCCTCGTCAACCATGATACAAGCCTGGAATTGCCGGGGAATAAGTTCCTCCACGGCAGTTCAAAATCTAAAGGACTTAATAGGTAGGTTTGACCCTGATATTATATGTCTGTCTGAAACAAAGGTTGGATTTGAAAGGATGCAAGGGATAAGTAGGATGGTTAAGTACAGGGGATGTTACTGTGTTCCAGCTATGGGTCGGAGTGGGGGTCTTGCTGTTCTCTGGAAAGAAGGGGTGGACCTGGAAATCTTGGGGGCAACTAGGAACCAGGTGGCAGGTAAATTGAATAATTATTATTGCACTGAATCTTGGTTTTTTTCCTTTGTTTATGGGGAACCCTTAGCATGTAATAGACATAAAGTTTGGTCGGAGCTCAGGGATGTAGCTACCCTGATTCCTGGACCTTGGTGTATGTTTGGGGATTTCAATGCCATTACATCTCTCAATGAAAAAATTGGGGGTAGGAGTATTTTCGATAAGAGTATGGTGGAGTTTAATGGGCTGATAAATGATCTTGGGTTGATTGACCTAGGGTTTAAGGGCCCAAAGTATACTTGGAGCAATAACAGAGCCCCTCAAAGTCACATCATAGAGAGACTAGATAGAGCTATGGCTACTGATGCCTGGGTTATCCTCTTTCCTAACATGCATGTGTACAATGTGGTTAATGCTAGCTCTGATCACCTGTCTATCATGATAAATCTTAATGCTAAGGATGATAATAGAGTTGAACATGAAAAACCTTTTAGATTCTACAATATGTGGTTCACTGATAATACTTGCATGCCTGTTATAGATACTGCTTGGAATTCTATTTCTCATGACTTGCCTGATATTAATGTTATCCTTAAACATAAGATGACACAACAACATATTTCTATTTGGAATAAGAAGGTGTTTGGCAACATCTTTACTAATATTAAAAAAGTTAATAAAGAGCTGGAAGATGTGTTGAAAAAACCTTTCTCCCTAACCAACTATGAAAAAGCAAAAGGCTTAAAAACTGAGCTGTTTGAGTGGTTGGTTAAGGAGGAAAGCTTTTGGAAGCAGAAATCCACTATTCATTGGTTGAAGGAGGGTGGAAAAAACACTAAGTTTTTCCACCTCTCAACCATCTTCGAAGAAAGGAAAAACAAAGATTGAGAAGCTACGTAAGCAAGGGGAGGATGGAGTGTAGGGAGAACTGAAGTAGGGGAGAATATAAACTCCTACTTTAGAGATCTCTTCAACTCTGACCATCCCCAAAGAAATGATAGCATCCTCAATTTGTTCAAACCCTGTATCACTGCTAAGGAAAATGAGAGCCTTACTGCCATCCCTACTTATGAGGATATTTGGAGAACTGTTAAAAAGATGGGCAGCCTTAAGGCTCCTGGACCTGATGGGTTCCAAGGGTGTTTCTATCAAAACACATGGGACATAGTGGGCAGCAGTATTGTTGCTTTTGTGAAGGATTTTTTTACTAAGGGGGAGCTTAACCCCACTTTTAATGAAACTTATATTGCCCTTATTCCTAAGATAAACAATCCTGAGACTGTGGCAAATTTTAGGCCTATCAGTCTCTGCAATTTATGTTATAAAGTCATTTCTAAGATTTTAGCCAATAGGTTAAAGAGGCACCTAAATAAAATTGTTTCTCCCTTTCAAGGGGCCTTCATAAAAGGGAGAAATATAAGGGATAATACTGGTTTGGCTTGTGAACTTTTTCATCACATGAAAAACATTAAAGAAAATAATCATGGGTGGGTTGCTTTAAAGATGGATATGGCAAAAGCCTATGATAGAGTGGAATGGTCTCTAGTGGATAACATCTTTGAGAGGCTGGGGTTTAGCCAAAGATGGAGGAGTTTGATTAAGCTATGTATATCTACTGTTTCCTTCCAAGTCCTTTTGAATGGGAGTCCTCTTAATAAGATCATCCCTGAAAGAGGCCTTAGACAGGGGAATCCTCTATCACCTTATCTCTTTATCATCATGTCTGAGGCTCTATCAAGGATGATTGCCAAAGCTGAGGATGAGGAGAAAGTCCATGGGATTAAGATCAGGAGAGCTTCTCCTCCCATCTCCCACCTCCTCTATGCTGATGATTTAATCCTGTTCACTAGAGGTAATCTTGAGGATGGGGGTCATCTTAAGGACATCCTCCAAGACTACTGTGCTGCTCCTGGGCAACTGATTAATTTTGATAAGTCAAGCATGTTTTTTAGTAGAAACATCAAGTTTAGAAACAAAATAAAGTTAAAAAAGTTTTGGAAAATGAGACTTTTTGACCCAAAGGATAAGTATTTAGGGATCCCTATTATGCTTTCTCAAAGGAAGGCAGAGGATTTTGACTTCTTAGTGGACAAGATCCACAATAAGATTAAAGGCTGGAAGGCTAAGGTACTCTCACAGGCTGGCAGGGCTACCCTAATCCAGTCTGTGGTACAAGCCACTCCTCTTTATGCTATGTCTACTTATATGCTTCCTAAGTCTACCTGTGACAAAATAGACAAAGCATGTAGAGAGTTTTTTTGGCATGGTTCTGAAAATTCAAAAAGTGTCCATACCATTGGGTGGGACAACTTATGTAAACCCAAGTCTGAAGGAGGATTGGGGTTCAGAAAGATGAGAGACATAAATGTAGCTATGCTAGCCAAGCTTCCTTGGAAAGATGCTACTGATATTGAATCTATATGGACAAAGACCCTTGCTAGTATATATGGAAAAAACTGGATTGGGGAGGTGTGGAAACCACCTGGGTATGCCTCCTTCTTTTGGAAAGGCATACACAAAACTTTCAATCTTATTAATGGAGGTTTGGTCTGGGGGATCCATAGTGGTACTTCCACATCTGTTCTGGATGACCCTTGTGTGATCTGTAATGGGAAACCCAAGACTCTGAGAGAACTAGGGATAGAGGATCCCAGACTTGAAGATCTCCATGTGGCTGACCTGTTCCATGAGGATAGGACTGGATGGGATGAGGCCAAGCTCACAGCCTTCTTCCCTCCTTTCCTAGTTGCAAGAATCAAGGAAGTTATAATCAGACCTTTGGGTCTAGGAAAGGATAGGATGGTTTGGAGTGGGGAGAAGTCAGGGAGATTCATAGTGAAATCTGCTTACAAACACATATCGATGGATAATGGTATAGGGCAGAGTTCTAGCTTTAATAAAAACACTGTGAAGCACATTTGGAAAGCTAGAATACCAGCCAATCTCCAGATGTTCCTTTGGAAAGTGTACATGTATGCTTTGCCAATGGGGGAAAGGCTGGCTTCTAGGAAGATGTTGGGGGACTTCTCCTGTCCCTTGTGCTACAAATGTTTGGAAATAGATAGTCATCTGTTTTTTTACTGTGAATGGTCCAGACTTCTGTGGTTCTCATCAGGCTTAGGTCTGAGAATGGAAAACAAGGGTAGTAATAATGCCAAAGAATGGATTACAAAATTTCTTAGTTGGTGCAATAGCAAGAGCCAACAGATATCTCAAGCAGGAGTTCAGGCTTGCTATCTGCTACACAACATTTGGAAAACAAGAAATGAAGCAAAGTTTGAACACAGGGTTCCAAACAGGGAGAAAACTCTTAGAAGAAGTGAGCTGGAGGCCTGCAAATGTAACAATGGCTTTACAGAAAGCAACATTCAGAATGAGACCTCTAACCCCCCTGAGTTTACTTTTGACCAGTCTAAATATGATTTAGACTCTATGTTCCCTGAGATTCTTAATGATTGTATTAACATAAGGTTTGATGCTGCTTTTCAGGTTACCTCAGGAGAGGCAGCAGCTAGAACAATAGCTTGGGACTCGAAAGGTAGAGTGGTAGGGGCAGGCACTAGAAAGTTCCAAGCCAGGTCAGCAGAGGAAGCAGAGATGGTTGCTGCTGAGGTGGCAATAGGACTTGCTCTTGCCTTTGGGTGGACTGCAGTGTACATAGAAGGGGACTGTTTAAAGGTTATAAAGGCTTTAAATAGCCAGTCTTGTTCATGGATGTATGAGAGCTTGAGAGATTATGTTGTTAAGTTAAGCTCTGATTTTGTGTTTTGTAAGTTTAAGTGGATAAACAGGAGGTCTAATGGTGAGGCATATTTGTTAGCAAAATGGGCCTCCCATCTGCAGCAAATGGATCAGCTACCACAATGTATCCTGACAAACAAGATTACCCCTGTACTAGTTTAGTGGTTTATTTATGAATATATAAGGTATTATCGAAAAAAAAAAAGATAGCAGTCTCTTTCTCCTTCCGCCACCACCGAATCAGCTACCAATCACTCGGTTTTAACCACCACTGAAAACCCTATAGCTTTTAATGAAATCAACATCCTCAAATCACTCGGTTCTCCTCTCACCATTGATACGCTGGTTGAAGGAAAAGCGCTGAGTCTCATCGCCCAAAAACCCGAACCGACCGAAGAACCAACCTCAAAACAGACCCAAGCGATTGCAACCCATCCAACAGCACACAAATCATCGTCTTCAGTAATCTCAACCCAGCCCTGCAATTGTATACGCCCATCTCCTCACCTCAAAATGTAAACACCCTACAGACTTTTAGGTCGCGGTAATTTGTGGACCTGTTTATCATCCATGGTATTGAACATGAACAAGCTAAGCTCGCCATTGGGTACTCAACTATCATCCTAAATATGAAACGTGGCAAAGCTTTAAGGAAATACACTGAATTCTTACAAGGACGTAAGGCAACTTTAGGAAAGAAATCTCAACACTATAAGGTACCTAGCGAAGAAGAGTTTTTGCCCTGGTTGCAACAGCAGGTACTAGAAAATAACTTAATATTTGCCTGCATTTAATTGGTCAAGTCTAATTCTTTGTTGTTGATTTCTTAGATATTATTAAAAGACCTTTGTCGATTGCTACGCACTACAAGAAGTACTGTGTAGGGGAGTGATATTCTCTATCCAGCACGCGCCTAGCATGGTGGGAATGACACATCGACCTTTGGATACAGGTTGCATCCATGAGCTAGTAGAACGTTACAGACAGGTCGCAGTATCACGCGAACTACACGAGGAAGTGACACAGATTCCCTATCCAGAAGCAATCATGACTAAAGGTGTACTTGCACATATCTTGACCGTCAGCCACTGGTCACGGCCGCAAGCTACTTGTACAGACTGCCACTCCACATCATTACAGCAGACCTAAGAGGGCAGTTCTCACATGTTATCCTAATCTCCACCCCTCATTTGGGACATCCTTTACACGTGGTGAGCAAGGATACACTCTCAATCTCTATAAATACCTCTCCTATGAACTACGCCAGACCTGATTCTACTCTCCCCCATACAACCCAGAGTAAGATACGTAGGCAGTTCGCTCTCAACGTCGAACTCGGTCTCATCCAATAACCTATTCCAGTCCCCCAGTGACTGTTTGTAAGGGAAAACCAAATCACACCTTTACATTGGCGCCGTCTGTGGTCTCGATTACTTGAGATACCAAACCATTTCCAAACAAATCTGTAGCCAAAACTCTCAAGCCCACGAAGCATGGCAAGCCTCGAAGCTCAACTCCACCTTTTAGCAGGACAACTAGGGACAGTGAACGAGCAAATAGCTGAGCTCAAGCAAGAAAACGTCACACTACGTGCACAGATGGATACACAGAACCCACTAGGTGTCACCGCAGAGGACGACGTCATCAACGTCAGTCAACAGATCAACGAGCTGAGCCAAAGGCTCGACAAAAACGCGGTAAAGAAAGATTCCACCCAGATAGTGCAAAAGATGCTGAAAACCTACCGCGCATCTCCATTTGCTGCTGAAATACTTCACAAAGTCTCTCCTCCAGACTTTGTCCAACCACCGTTCCCGATGTAATGACGGCCGCGACATGCCCAAAGCAGATATAGCCCGTATGTTCAAAGTCTTGCACTCTACAGTGCACCAGAGTTCGACCATCTCCATTGCAGATGTTTTCCGCGCGAAGTCTAAAAGATGGCCCACTCGACTGGTTCTTCTCCCTCGAGGCAGACTCAATAAAAACTTCGAGCACTCACCGACTGTTTCGCTGCCAATACGTCCATAACAGACGTAAGAAGGGTGATCTCAATTCACTCTTCCACCTCGCTCTTGGTAAGGAGGAAACCCATACAAATTTCTTGCCGGTTCAAAACAGAACTTTTGGACATGGAAAACGGCCTCAAAGAGTCATTTGTTTGTAGTGGCTTTCACAAACGCCGCCGCGCCCGCAATACCGCGACTCACCGATCGCCTCACGAAGACCACCCGAAACGCCGCCGAAATGGTATTACACTCGAAGTTGATAAATACATCAAAGCCGCAAGAAGGTTTGAAAGATCGAACCAAGAAGAAGAAGAAATGTAAGAAGGAAAGGTTTACGAGGTAACATCATCCTCTAAAAAAGCGACCCGGACAACAAGGGCAATCCTCCAAACCCAAACCAAGCAATAACCGAATTCGCCGTGCTTTCACCGATCTCCTAGTTACATACTAGAGAAGATCAAAGCGAGCCGCCTTCTACCGACCGGAGATAAGGCAGCCCGGCCGGATCGACCCCGACCAGCCCCTACCGTGTGTTTCACCGTGCTAGGTGCCATGAGACTGACGTGTGCTGGGGGCTCAAGCATTATTTGCAGGACCTGGTTGAAGCCGGACACATCAAGCAATACACCAATATACCTGACGGTGACCTGCATCACAAGCTCATGGCCCACAGAATACGAAGCAGATCCCCGCCCCGACGTAGCGATCCGCGGTCCCAAAGTCGTCCTCACAGCAGAGGACGTTCCAGAGAACGCTCCCGTCAAGATTGCCGTCAACCATCAAGAGGTCGCGAGTATGACAGAACCATCCACATGATCACACTTCAGGATGATTCCGTCTCAAGTTCGTGAGAAAAGAGAAGGCGCGTTGGCGCCCTTCATGAAGTTTACAACTTTTCTTCACAGGCCGCACCCGCGCCACATAGCTCAGGACGCAGGACAGGAGACATCACCTTCTCAGAGGCCGACCTCAACAAGGTTTGCCTCCCGCACAACGACGCACTCGTGGTCCACGTCAAAATCAGCGACTGGACCGTCAAGCGAGTTTTGATAGATCCTGGCAGCTCCTGCGATATTTTGTTCTACCACACGATCCAAGAGATGAACCTGCCAAAGTCGGTCTTCATAGACCCAATCGCACCCCTCTTCGAATTCAATGGCTCCAGGGCCGACCCAATAGGAGACATCATACTCCCAGTCTCAGTGGGCTCTCGAGAAGACAAGGTCAGCGTCAACACGCGTTTCAGCGTCCTCAATACCAAGTCGTCTTACAACGCCATTCTAGGATGACGGGGGATCCATCAAATGCAAAAAAGATCGGCCCACTTTGCACCAAGTGATCCGTTTTCCAGGCCCAAGGGGAATGATGGAGCTTCGAAGCAACCAGCTCAAGGCCCATCATTGTAACCAGATCATCGCAGCAAACAAGATCGCCGAATCTCCCATCACCGTCAGAAATGAGCCCACCAGCTATACAATGGCCAAAGACTTAGTGGCCGAGGTGAGAGCCAACACACCCAAACAGAACGCTGGGGGCTCCAACAAGAACTTCCTCTCACCAAACCGGATCCCGACCTCCACCAAGGCAAAGAATTGCACCCGGCGTTGCAAATCTTGAGGTCGCCTTCGGTGAAACGCCACGCATAAACAAAGCCTAGAGATCGCCCCACCAGCTCTCATACAACCAAATAAGGCCAGCGAAGAAACCACCCGGTTTACACGGCGGCAATGAAAGTCACCTCTGACCCTGTTGTCGTAACCACAGAAGACGTTCCAGCTCCTACGGCTACTCCAGCCAGTCATCAGACCAGCACAACATCTGCAAAGTGCAATCCTCAAGAGAGCACTCAAAACGCACAGAACCAGGCACCAACTGAAGAAAGGCAGCAAGTGAATCTAGGAACAGAAGACGACCCTAAACTCGTCTATGTCGGGGCTAACCTCGACCCCACACTTAAGGCTCATCTTGTAAATTTTTTGTCCATGAATAAAGATGTGTTCGCTTGGTCGTATATCGACGTGCCTGGTATAAATCCTAGCGTTGCATGCCACCGGTTAAACATCAACCCTGGTGCCAAACCAGTTCGACAACGACCTAGAAGATTGTCATTACGTTTTCGAAAAGCAGTCAACAATGAGGTCGATAAACTCAAACAAGTAGGTTTCATCCGGAAGGTCGATTACCCAGATTGGGTAGCAAACATAGTGGCCGTTCCAAAAAAGAATGGTACAGTCCGCCTGTGCGTCGACTTCACCAACGTCAACCAAGAAACTCCAAAGGACAGCTTCCCACTACCCAGGATCGACCGACTTGTCAACCAGACTTGTGGGCACGAGCTGCTATCATTCATGGATGCATATAGTGGGTACAACCAAATACCACTCGCTGAAGAAGATCAGGAGAAGACCTCATTCATCACTAAGCAAGGAATTTATTGTTACAATGTTCTCCCGTTCGGACTGAAGAATGCAGGGGCGACATATCAACGACTAGTAACTGACATGTTCTAGGACATGTTAGGAGATACCATGGAAGTCTACATCGACAATATGGTTGTCAAAAGCAAGAAAGTAGGCGACCACCTTACTCACCTCGAGCAAGCGTTATCCAGACTACGACGAACCGGAATGAAGCTGAACCCAGAGAAGTGCCTTTTTTGAGCCGCCCCTCCTCGAAAAATTTCTCGATATCGTCTCGCAATGAGGTATCGGGTTTAATCCGCATCAAATTCGGGCGTTCTTAGACATGCCTGACCCACAAACAAAGAAACAGATACAAAAGTTGTCAAGCATGGTCGCTGCACTTAACCGATTCATATCAAAAGCATCAGATAAGTGCCGACCGTTCCTACAGATACTAAAAAAAGGCGAGCAGTTCTCATGGAACGATCAATGCCACCAAGCATTCTCCACTCTTAAGGAATACCTCACAACACCTCCCGTCTTAGCTAAGCCGACAAACGGAGAAACTCTGGGGCTCTATCTGGCAGTATCGGACTTCGCCATCAGTTCGGTCCTATTCAAAGAGGAACACAGTTCAGAAAAGCCGATCTACTTCACAAGTAAGACACTCACTCCAGCCGAGAGGAATTACTCCCACGTAGAGAGAGCAGTCCTTGCTTTGTTATACTCGGCAAGAAAATTCAGACCTTACTTCCAAGCCCATCCAATCAAAGTACTTAGCGATCTCCCGTTGAAGAGGATCCTTCACAAGGAAAATAAGACCACTAGGATGGCAATATGGGCCGAAGAATTGGGCGAGCACCACATGGACTTCGTCCCCCACACGTCGCAGAAGGGTCAGGTCATCGCAGATTTCCTAGCAGATTTTCCAGTCGACGACCTAATTGGGAGGCAGAAACAGAGGTCGCACCTACAAAAGCGAACATAAAGACAGTCTGGTCCCTCTACGTTGATGGTTCCAGCAACCCAGGAGGCAGTGGTATTGGAATCGTCTTAGTATCCCCCGAGGGAGCTATGATAGAGAAAGCAGTCCGCATAGACTTCGCAACTTCCAATAACGGCGCGAGTAATGGCACTAATAATGGGAATGCGTCGCGACAATCCAAATTTCGGTGTAAGGGAGCTCCAAATCTTTAGTGACTCGCGAATCGGTCGCTCGCCCGATCGCAAAAAGAGTACACTACCAAATAAGGTAACCTTTCCAAGTACCTTTAAGTTGTTAATGATTTGCTTCCTTCTTTTAGCGAGCTACGGTACACCATTTTTTGCGTGGACGAGAACCGCCACGCAGATAGCTTAGCGCATCTAGCCACTCGCATTAATCGAATCGGTGCCCTGCACAACCCGACCATTGAAGTGGTCGATCGACCCGCCTTACCAAGCGGACCATGTCTTGGCAATCAGTGACCTGTACCCACTCTCTGAAGATCAGATGAGTCAAACATGGATGCAGCCTATTATACAATACATCCAGTACGGCACACTCCCAGATGAGCATACCAAAGCCAGAAAAGTTCCACACCAGGCACGTAGCTATTGTTTGGTGAACGACAGGTTATTCCGCAAGTTCGCAGGGGGACCTCATCTGAGGTGCATCAGTCCAGAGCAAGGTCAGTTAATTTTCGCTGAGATTCATGAAGGAGAGTGTGGCAATCATGCCAGAGGTCGCTCATTGGCCCACAAAGCGATCTCCCAAGGATACTTCTGGCCCCGTATACAGATTGATGCCAAATCGTATGTCCTCAAGTGTGTCAAATGTCAAACATTTGGTCACAACATCATACAGCCAGCCCGCGAACTGATCAACATCGCGAGCCCTTGGCCGTTCCACATGTGGGGCATGGACATTATGGGACCATTCATCCCTCAGAAGAGCACCGGCTTCCGCTTTGTCCTAGCTGCCACAGATTATTTCACTAAGTGGGTCGAAGCAATTCCGTTGGCACACGTCAAAGAATCACATGTCAGGAATTTCATTCGGACTCATATCATCACCAGGTTTGGCTTACCACACATACTGGTGATGGACAATGGCTCCCAGTTCAAGGGCAAAACAGTCAAAGAGTTCCTGGCCAAGTGGAAGATCGTTCATGCATTCTCTACTCCTATGCTAAAAGCAATGGCCAAGCGGAGGCCAGCAACAAAGCTACTCTAGAGAATTTGAAGAAGAAAATCGAAAAGAACAAGAGCCAATGGCCAAATCAGCTCGAGAACATACTATGGGCTCACCGCGACTACATTCCGCTCCAAAGACCGGGCGATCACCCATTTTCCTTATGCTATGGCACCGAAGCCGTCATCCCCACCGAGCTGACAATCACGACAACCCGATCTGAGCTTGTTGAGTCCGGTCATAATGACTCAGTATTAGCTCGAGAGGTCGACCTCCTCGAAGAACGGCGCGATCTAGCAGCCATCAGAGTAGCATCCTACCAACAAGTCCTAAAGTGATCTTACAACAAACGAGTACATCTTTGATCTTTTCAACCTGGGGATCTAGTTTTGAAGAAAACTCAAGATGACTCTAAGCTAGCGCCAACGTGGGAAGGCCCTTACATAGTGGAACGCGTCATTGGCAATGGAGCGTATTGGATTAAAACCCAGGAAGGGAAGTTGTTGCCACGACCTTGGAACACATACTTGCTAAAACAGCTTTTTTACCAAAAGAGTTGCATTATGTATTGTAAATCATGTTTCCATTTACTACAAGCTCAAGTGTAAGATACTCAAGATTGTTATCATAAACTGCGATTTTACTCGCATCTCCAAGCTGCACCACTCGCACCGCAAGCACCGTATGCACTGCTTCATTACAGGCTCATCGCCTCTCCGAATCTCGCTCAGTTGAGGACCTACACTCCTAAGATCAACTCAGCGAGAACACTCTCGGAGCAAAGACGCTCGGGGGCTACGACGCCTTCAAGCGAAAGCGTAACGCCTCCGGAGCTTACAGGCTCATCGCCTCTCCGAATCTCGCTCACTTGAGGACCTACACTCCTAGGATCAACTCACCGAAACGCCTCCGAGGCGGACGCCCTCAGGGGCTACGCACGCTCTCAAGCAAGCAGAACGCTCTCAGGAGCTTACAGGCTCATCGCCTCTCCGAATCTCGCCCAGTTGAGGATCTACACTCCTAGGATCAACTTCAAAGAAGAACGCCTCAGAGCAAAGACGCCCTCGGGGGCTACGACGCTTCAAGCGAAAGCGTAACGCCTCGAGCTTACGTGCTCATCGCCTCTCCGAATCTCGCCGGTTGAGGACCTACACTCCTAGGATCAACTCAGCCGAATGCTATCGAGGCAAAGACGCCTCGGGGCTACGACGCCTCAAGCGAAGCGTAACGCTCTCGAGCTTACAGTGCTCATCGCCTCTCCGAATCTCACTCAGTTGAGGACCTACACTCCTAGGATCAACTCCGGCGAGAACGCCTCAGAGCAAAGACGCCCCTCGGGGGCTACGACGCTCTCAAGCGGCGTAACGCCTCGAGAGCTTACAGGCTCATCGCCTCTCCGAATCTCGCTCAGTTGAGGACCTACACTCCTAGGATCAACTCAGCGAGAACGTTTCAGAGCGGGGCGCCTCGGGGCTACGACGCCTCAAGCGAAAGCGTAACGCCTCGGAGCTTACAGGCTCATCGCCTCTCCAAATCTCGCTCAGTTGAGGACCTACACTCCTAGGATCAACTCAGCAAGAACGCTCTCAGGAGCAGGACGCCCTCAGGGGCTACGCACGCTTTCAAGAGAGCAGAACGCTCTCAGGAGCTTACCGGCTCATAGCCTCTCCGAGCCTCGCTAGTTGAGGACCTATACTCCTAAGGTCAACTATGTAAGAACGCTCTCAGCGAGCAACACGACCACAGGAACTCGCAGGGTCACATTCCCCCTAAGCCTAAGCTAATCAAACACTTACATCTCCTAGATTGCTCTCCCGAGCAATACTAAACAAGCATAACGCTTTACGAGAATACATCTCAGAAACAAGCCCAATGAGTTAAATAAGAGAGTAATAACTACAGGCAGTCAAGCAAAAGGTAAACATTCAACATACAATTACCATGGAGCTATACAACAGGTTGCAGGTAACAAGTTCAAACCCATCGATTTGCTCGGTCTACCCAGGAAATCCAGATCGGACCGGTGAACAAAGAAAGGAAAATTAACGAACTGCCACTTTCGTGGATACCAGTTCTCTGTACCAAATAAAAGCGAACTGCTCAGGGCAAGCCTGAAAACACAGCTCTAATGTTTAACCCTCGTAGGGGCAAAGAACTGATACAGTCACTTCAACACGAACTAAGATTCTTACCAAGAAGCGAAATCACCATCACGGAGCTGCAACCACATGTTTATCTTAAGGAGCTGTGCTGGTCGAAAGAATGTGCCTCGCAGCCAGCGAACAACGCCAAGATACCCCGCCCCTTGAGCACCGTCGCCTTTGTCACCGACAATACTTCGGCCCAAATTGGCATACTCGCTACAGTCGTAGTATACGCTTTGAGCTTTATGAAAGCAACCCGCCGACATCGCTTTTAGCGCATTCGGTGACTTCGCTACCTCTATTTGCAGCTCGGCCATTCTGGCATAAATGGTTGAGCGTTTCATCAACAAAGAAGACGGTTTTCGCCATCGTCGCAACCAGCTTCCTCTTGTCAGCCCCCCAGGCAGCTCACAAGCATCCCAGCTCGACCCGGGAGTTAACGTCCGTATCAGTGCGTTGCACAACGTTCTTAAGCTTATCCTACCCAGCCAGAAACTACAAGGACACAATCACAATCAGAATCACTTAAACAACAAAGCGGCGACTTTGACAAAGAAACACTCACCAAACAACTAGCCATATCCATGGTCCCCAGCAGCGTATCCATGTCTTCATCCTCGACTTCAGCTCGATCCCCATCTAACACGATCCCCTTCAGTAGACTAGTCGCTATGGGAGCCGAGTGGAAGCTACAATCAAAGCGTTTTACAGCATGCTTCTTCCCCGTTCTCCCCACGTAGTAGAATTCGCTCCCCACATCCCCAACACGAGGGAGCGAACTCTCACTAGCGACGTGACGACCTTGCCCCAGGTCGTCGCTTCCCTCAGCAGCCCGATGGGAGCATTCCGCTCGCTGCGGCAACCTGAATACAATGCCGCCTGTAGATCGCTTGTTCTTCTTGCCCCCAGACGCTACAACTTTCCTCTTACCGCGGTCCCCATGCACATGAGGACGGAACTCCATCTCCTCCATGAGCAGAGGGGAACTCGCTCTTGCACTCCTTTCTCCTCTGGCGTAGGGGAAACACCGAGCCATAATGAAAACTGGGCACAGAAAACAAAACAGAGATGGTCAGAGCGGTCAGTAACCTCTACGTTCATGATCTAAACGAAGGAAAGAGAAACGTACCTGAGTAAAACGGAAAGCAGAGCGAAACAGAAGCAAGTGGGAAGGGGAGCAGCCGCAGTAGGAAGAACAAGAAGAGCAAATGTCGTTGCTCTCCCAGGACCGGTCGTATTTATACCCACGAAACGTCTCTTCCCAAGGCACACCATTATGGCATCAAGACACCAAACGCCAGCCAACCTGGCAGCCATCATTTCATATCTTCCGACTTCCCACATCCCGACATGTGCCGCGCACGCACTGTATCTCAGGCCGCTCCAGAGTACAGAACGCCCTGGCGCCCTCATAGAGACGAGCGACCTGCACCATTTAGTTCGCAACAGCATGCACACGCTTACAAATACAAACATTCTTCTCATACACAAGGCTAGGTATAAAGGGAGAGAGCAACAAGATTCACATTCATACAAGGAGCGACCTAACGACAAGAGGGACGCCCCAGTTCACAGACTAACCGTGCTGCTGAGAACACTCAGGAAATCCAGCACAGTTAATCATTAAGTATTATAATTAATAACAAAGAAGAAAAGCGAGCTGCCCAAGTCAACCTAGGAACCCAGCTCTATTGTTTACGGCCAGAGGCCCAGTACAACCACATACAACAACAAATGGTCTAAACATTTTCGTCTAAATCTTCTCTAAGAGCGACATTCAAAACGGAGACGGAGCTTGGATCACCAGAAGAAGCCACAACTGCCTCAGCACCAACCACATGGAGATCGGGCCGACCCCTCGAAGCGCTTTCGCTCATCGGACCGAAAGGGGGGTGACACGACTGTAGGAGCAGGGGCGGCATCTTCAGGCAGTTCGGCTTCGAGCTCGCCCGAAGTTCGGCATTCGTGCTCCTCATGCAGGTCGTCCAGCTTCCTTTCCAGCTCCTCCACCTCAGTGCGGATGGTGAGATAGGCCTCTTTTGCTTGCAGAGTGGAAGTCTTACATCGTTCTGCATAGGTGTTCGCCGCAGCTAGTTGGCCCCTCAACGCCTCCACCTCATGCTTCAACTCGATCAACTCGTTCACAGCAGAGGTCTTCTCGAGTCGTGGCAGCTAAGGGCCTCACAGATCCAGCTTCGGCTTCTCAAATTCTTGCCGCCAGATTCGGCGGCTTCGTCCCTTAGTGACTCAACGCCCCGCCTTCTCCAGCTTCAGCGATGGCAAGAAACGCCTTTAGCTTCGGTACCCAAAATATCACCGCAACAGATCACACAACAAATCACATTATTACCAAACAAACAGCATGTAACGCGATAACACAGTCAAGTAGAACGAAAGGGTTACTCACCAGACACATCGCTTTGTCCATCCCCCTCAGGTTCGACTCCAGCTCCTTAGCATCCAGGTTTTTCCTATCACCGTCCAGGGTCATCCCCTCCAACAAGCAAGCAACTATGGATGCGGACTTGTAGCTGCAGTCTGAACTCCTCACATAGCGCTTCTTCCCAGTTACTTCATCGATGTACATCAGGTTGCGCTCCAGCTCGTCTTTTCCAATACTGGTGTGCCCCTTACCAGTCTCTCTTGCACCAACCTTTCCTTTCATCTTGCCAGAGGGATCTCCAACAACCCTGGGTCGAGCGACCTCCAGGGCAACCTCCGGGGCGTCCTCACCTAGGACGCTGAAGTCGGGCATCGGCCTCGCCCTCGAGTTGCGAGCCGCCCTTCCCCGGGCCAGACTTCACCCACCCAAGGCGGTCTCACCACCACCCTCGCAGAGCCTTCGCGGTCGATACTCGATGTTGAAGAGAACGTCGTCCACATCCAAAGGAGCGTCCTCGACCGCTTTCCCCGCTCCGCACCCGTGAGGCCCCAAAGACTTCCAACGGTCGCTTCACCCCAATACGGCCTCGTTGTTCGCCTTCCCGCGGCACCGATCGCTCTTACGCTTCTCCATCACAGCCTTTCTTCGACGCCTTCCCACTCACCTTACCCCGCTCTCGGCTTTCGCTTTCTTTTTTCCCGGATTGCGTGTCCTCCGCTTTTTAAAGAAATGCGCAACTTCCTGGTAGCTTTGCTCTGTTTTTCAGCTTTCGCGTCGGCCTAGCTTAACTTCGATCACACCATTAACTCGACTCCTTTTTCAGGCGGATATCTGCATAGAAAACAAGACAACAGTTTCAGTATAAGTTCAGCAAAACCAAGTTGACCTAATCAGACAACGCGCTGCTACCCACCAGTAAAGTCGCATATTCTATGGTCCACAGTGAACCCGCTAGCATAGTAGCTTCCTACAAGGAGCAGCGGTCGTTTGTCCCACGACTCATTACTCTTACCATCCAGAACGCCCGACAGCGTAGCTCGAGTTTGCAGGCTAAAGTTCAGCGACCTAGATCGCTTTACGAGGTAGTGCTCGATAACATCAGCGACCTCGATTCGTTACTCCCCACTGGTGTTCAATAGGTCAAAAACCTTGAATAATCGCCATGTATTACCCACAAACTGAACAGGCGCCTTGCCACAACAGTTCAGGAACTCGCAAACCAGCTTGAGAATCCAGATCGCCATGTGCCCTCAGTTGTCCCTCACAGATGATCACCCCATGATTTGGTGGGGTGTACCTATCACTATAAACCAGAGCTTTCTGATCAGGCTCATGGATCTCCAGATCGCTTATGGTTATCCCATATTTCTTTCTCAGATATGGGAACGCCCTCAAAGCATGTCTATCCACAGCCCTAGGCGGCAGCCCGCTTGAAGACGATGACCCCTCACTGCGACCTGAAGTGCTAGCTTCAACAGCTACAGACGCAGATCGAGTCACATCTTCCTCACTGCTAGCCCCCTCAGCCGCCTCACCTTCATCATCACTCTCACCCACCTCACACACAGACTCATCTTTCTCATCACCTTCGTCATCCCAGCTAAAAGAAACTTCGCAAACCTCATTAGATCGAGTGTCATCGGAGTCCGACATTTTCTCTTCTAACCCTAACAAGTCTAGCTACTAGTATCTAACAGGGTATCCTAACAACTCTATAACAGCGGCTTAGCACGAAACAAGAAGAAGAGGTTCAAAAATGGCAGAGAACTAACCTGAAAGATGATGCGGTAATGAAGTTCTGTCTACCAGACGAAGCAGCCAAATGAAGTTTCAAAAGAGCAAGTGAAATTTTTGAGCAACCGCCCCTCCAGTTTCCAAGGCATCATGATTACACCCCAGCCCTAGCTGCCCACGACTTCCAACCAACTGTCCTGTCTTTTCACATCCCGAAAAAATGGGGCGCCACGTTTCTTCTCTACAACTGCTCAGATCCTGTCACATGCTGAACACGCGTCAAACGTTCGCACCCACCAGCTCACATGGTTAACACAAGCCATTCCTCACAGGTCGTTGGAAATTTCCACCTCTAGCATACTCCACGCGCGCTACCGATCTCTCTCAGTAGGTCGTTTTCACAACCTACTGAGAGGGGGCTGTGTAGGGGAGTGATATTCTCTATCCAGCATGCGCCTAGCATAGTGGGAATGACACATCGACCTTTGGATACAAGTCGCATCCATGAGCTAGTAGAACGTTACAGACAGGTCGCAATATCACGCGAACTACACGAGGAAGTGGCACAGATTCCCTATCCATAAGCAATCATGACTAAAGGTGTACTTGCACATATCTTGACCGTCAGCCACTGGTCACGGCCGCAAGCTACTTGTACAGACTGCCACTCCACATCATTACAGCAGACCTAGGAGGGCAGTTCTCACATGTTATCCTAATCTCCACCCCTCATTTGGGACATCCTTTACACGTGGTGAGCATGGATACACTCTCAATATCTATAAATACCTCTCCTATGAACTACGCCAGACCTGATTCTACTCTCCCCCATACAACCCAGAGTAAGATACGTAGGCAGTTCGCTCTCATGTCGAACTCGGTCTCATCCAATAACCTATTCCAGTCCCCCAGTAACTGTTTGTAAGGGAAAACCAAATCACACCTTTACATACTGCATAAACGGCTTCCTCTATGTTACCAAGGACCATGAGAAAACTAAAAGGTACCAGAACAGTGGGGTTAGCATAGATTGTATAACCAGTTGTCGATCTAGTGCTAAAGACAAGACTCCAGTAAATGAATCATTGATGTACTATGGAGTTCTCAAAGATATCATCCAGCGAGAAGGGTACAAGCCTGTCCTTTTTTTTTTTTTTTTTTAGCCTATTTTTAATGAGATCAGTAACTCTTTGATGCTGGCGGGGTTCGAGCCCCAGACATTTGGTATCATCACCCAGAGGTTTTACCGACTTTGCTAGTCGGCACCTGCAAGTCTGTCCTCTTTAAGTGTGATTGGGTTAAAGTGACTCACCATGGTGTTAGATGTGATAAGTAAGCGAATCTAATGTTAGTAAATTTGTCTAGTTCTAATCAATTAGGTGACGAGCCATTAATTTTTGCACAAGATGCTAACCAGGTGTTTTACTCTAAAGATCCCAAGGAGCCAGAATGGCATGTTGTACTAGAGGTTCCAGCAAAGGCATATTATGAAGATAAAACTTGTAATCTTCCCAATGAATCGGTCATAACCAGTGCTGAAGTTGGAACCAACAATAGTGAACAGGCAATGGATGATGAGCTGATCTATAATGATCTTGACTAAAATGTAGTGGTTGTTGAGAAGACTAATATACAAAAGCGGTCGAGGAAGCGTTAGGTATTATTATTTGTAGTTGTTTATGTGGTACCCTTTTGCTGGCTAAGAAAGTCATTTGAATTGTATATTATTTGACAATTGGTAGTTTGTCCTTTTGAATGTATTATGGTGTGCTGGTGAATTTTAAATTACCATCTTATAGGTAAACCTTTTTAAACTCCGCCAATGCCAAGTTTTTGCTTAGCATTGCCGGTCCCAAGCCCGGATAAAAGAGGAGGGAAAAAGGTAGGTTTAACCTTTAATAATGGAACATGGTGGTCTTACCAGGTATCATCTCAGCTCTCTCTTATTAGGAGGTAATTATTTGATAAACTCTTCTTTGGATTTTATTATCTTCTTTATTTATTGCTGTTTTACTTAAGATATTGGAATGTATCTTTGTTTCCTTTCTTAAATACTAGCTTAGAGGAAAGAATGGTTTCTGCATATGACATTTGCTTCGGGAAAAGCTAATTGATTTTGTCCCAACTATTAGTGGGATTTCATTGGCTGAATCCCCCACATTTAAAAAGGCTCCAGCAGGTGCACCTGTTAATGTTGATGTTGGCATCGCACGACTTGGTGGTTCATCAGCTTTTATTGGCAAGGTATTATTTTTAAGGTTGTTTACTTTTCACTCTTTTACACGAACGAATGATTTCTTTTTTGTTAGTTTGTTTTTTCTTTTTTGTTAGTTTGTTTTTTTAGCTCTGCCCTTTTTGGAATATAAAAGTATCTACCATTAGTACCATGAAAGGTCAAACTAAGTCGACTACTTAGTAACAAAAATAATATTCTTAAGCTCGATCTGATGTCATACTTTACTAAGGAATCTAAATGTACAAATGCTGTACCTTCCATTTTTCTGTCTATTCCTTCTATTTTGTAGTCTATACCTTCTATTTTTCAGTGAATCACTTAATATCCCTTAAGGCTTGAGGAGCTGTGACTAGAACCTGTATTCATCATCTTGGTCAAATCAATGATTTATTTTTGTTTCACATACTTTGGGTTTGGAAGTTCTGTTTGCTGAATTTTGAGTGTTGAACTAGGTTTCTATTTTATAACAATTGGAACTAACTATCTACTTATGTTGATTGTAATTGTGTTGCTCGTGCTCTTTCAAGAGTGGCTTCTGTTATACTTCATTCATAAGATGAAGAAAGGACACCTCCATGTCTGTTTGTCCCTCACAGGTGTGCATCTAGCAGGGTTGCCCACAAAAATAAATAAAAAATGCGGCTTTGCTTGTACTCGTTCATTTAGTATCCATTCTCATCTCTTCTCTCAGTGAGAGTTGTTTTCAACAAATAACTAAAGTTGAGTATAAGTTATGATTTTCAAACTAGATTCTATTAGAGCTATGCTTGGTTTCTAGGAGCTGTATTATAACACCCCGTGTTTTATTTCGTTTATTTTTCTAATAATAATAATAATGTATAATAGAAAAAAATAAAAATAGGATAAGTGTTAGTGGAAATAGGAGACGTGGGTTTATGGGATAAACCTTCTTCCCTATTTCGGGGGGTTTTGTTTTTAACGAAAGAAAAACAATAGAGTTTTCTCACGAGAGTTTCGGGGGAAAAACACAAATGAGAGTTTTAGAAAAAAAACGGGATTTTTCCGAAAGAAGAAAAAAGGAAGTTTTTCTTGTAGTCGGGCCGATAATCGGAGAGCCGCAGGTGAGTGGATATTTCACGTTTTATTTTTGTTTACCATCGATTTTGTGATACGAGATATCGCTTCACATGATGTTCTTTTTGCCAATACGATATATTGTATAGTGTAAACCCCCTAATATTGTCGATGATTTATACGAATGTCGCAAAGAATAGTATGTAAAAACTCGTTAATGGTGCCGCCTCTATTAGATACCATTACCATTGTTAAGTACTACAGTAAATCCATTCCCGACAAGTTGAGAGTTTAAACCGCCGGTCCGGATACCGGTGGTTGATGGCGCCGCCATCGACACAAAGCCCCAAACCGTACTTCTGTTTTGTGTTTGAAGTATATTCTTTTTTTGATTTGTGGTGATGTTGGAACTGTGAGTGTTCTAATTGGTGTGAGATGGGTGATGGTGGACTGGAGATTGGGTGTTGTGAGAGCTTTGAAGGTTGGTCATGGCTGTTAATGGCGGCCGAGAATCGCCTGACCATGAACGAAATCCTATTGCATTGTTTGAACTATTTTGGTTATTATTGGTTGGTTATTGATTGGTTATGGGTGGTTGGAGGTAGTTAGGTGTGTGTGAGTATTGAAAATGGCGCTGTTGAAGCTTTAAAAAGGGTTGTAATGGCGTCGACCTCGATTTTGTCGAAGATAACAAAATCGCGTTTTGAGGGTATCGGTGGATTGGGTTTTTAGTGAGGATCAAAACCGCTGGGTTTTTTTCTGTCATGGTGGCCGGTGGTGGCCGTTGTGGTGGTCGGTGGTGGCTGGAGAAGGAAGGAGTGAAGGAGATGAACAGTAGCCAAAAACGATTTTGGGCTTGGGCCAAAATCGTGGGCTTATATCTTTCTTTTTTTTTTTGTTTTTTTTTAAATTTGACTTTTAAGTTAGACTTTGGGCCTTTGACTTTGGGCTTTTGGGGTTAGATAAGTTTAGACTGGTTGACTGCTGTTGACCCTTGGCAGGTTGACTTTGACTTTGACCAGAGTTGACTTTGACTTTAACTAGAGTTGACTTTGACCAGTTGACCCGAAAATTTGACTTTTTTCTAAAAATATGATTTGGTCTATTAGGATAAGTCTAGGACTATTAGCATGTTTGACTTAGGCTAGGACCTTTATATATACGTGTGTACGTGTATTAAATATTATGTGATTTTGCAGTATTTTATGATATGCAACGTTATGACACTTAGACATCCATATAATTAATAATACGTAAACCAAAATTAATTGAATCAAGATATTCCTACGTTCTCTGAAATAATATATACAATAAAGCACAATAATGCGTAAACAAATTTACCACCTCTTTGAGAACTCTTCACGCCTCAAGTTTTGGAATTGAGTTTTATGATTGTTGATATCATATGTTAGGTGGGCATTTATTGAATGTGCCATAAATGGCCCGTTAGCGTTATATAGGGGTATTCATTGAATGTGCCATGAATGACCCGGGTATTCATTGAATGTGCCATGAATGACCGTGATTGTTTGGGACCTTAGAGGGAACTAAGGTATTCGGCCATGGGTTAGTTGTATTGTTTGATTATCGCGAAAGTTTTGGGTTTACTTTTGAATACCTAATATAATATCTACATAGGTTATATAGAAGTTCTAACTTTCTTTTGCAGGAGGGTAGGACTTAATAACATTTTGTGCAGGGACGCCGGTCCTACCCTTATACAAAGAAATGGATATCGGTGACGTTTAATTCCGGTATTTAGATATTAAAACGAGGTATTAGAATGAGTTAAGATAATATAAGTTTTGCTTTCGGGAAGAACTATGCCGGTTGAGATGACGGAACTACATCTTCTTCCAAGCCGAAATGATTAGGTTATGATAGAGTTAAAGTGTTGTTTGGATAATTAAAGTATGATTATGGTTTTATGTGGTTAGTCTACTCATACCAAAGAAATTCCATATTGTCAACCCATGTTTGCTTTGTTTTGGCAACGTGGGTGTGTTCTTGGGAACATAGGTGGAAGGCAAACCCGCCGGCGCTTGAAAGAGATTTGACTTGGAGCGGACCGAGAGTTTATTTTTATTAGGTCTAATCTTTTGGAAGTATGTAATAACGTAGTTTTTTTTCATATGACATGAGAATACGATGTTGAGGACAATTATTCTTAGAATGTTATATTGATGATTTTTGGATGGAAGATAGACTTGTATAAAGTAATAAAGAGAAATTTTGGAGATTATTTGTGTTGTTAAGATTCTTTATGATGTGGGTTTTAGGTTTTGAACTGTGTTGTATTCACCCCGTCATAGCCTAGGTTTTTAGACAATTGAACCGAGTGAATGTTTGAGATATTTATATTTCAAATATTCATTTTTTTTAATTGTTTAGAAATTCGGGCTGTGACATTTTGGTATCAGAGCTTAGGTTAGCCTAGATTGGGAAGGTCTAGGTGATCCTCAGAATGTGGTGATTGGGTGTGTTTGAGTTTAAGATATTTGGAGTACTAATAGAAGTTCGTTTTATTAGGTGATGGCTGGAGATGACAATGATGTTACTGGTACTGGAAGTAATACCATATCTGCTGATTTAGGATCAATATTAACTCAGTTGGTGCAAACTATTCAGAGGGGTCAACATGCTAATCTAAGGGATCCTTTTGCTAGGAGAAACAAGGATTTTGCTACTTTAGGAGGTCAGAAGTTCAAGGGAGAGAAAGGGGCCATTGATGCTGAGAAATGGGTTACTATGTGTGAGTCCATGTTTGCTAAGATGCAACTCACTGAGGTGCGTATGGAGTTGCCTTCACCACCCGCCAGAGGGGTCAGCTTTATTTTGGTGGAGGTCTATCAAGGATAATGTGGATGTGGAAACTATGACTTGGGAGGATTTCCAGGTAAGATTTGAGGGAAGGTTTGTTCCTAATGCTGTTAAGGAGCAATTAACTGAGGAATTCTTTAATCTGACCCAAGGAGGGAAAACTGTTACAGAGTACGTGACTAAGTTCAATGAACTATCGAGGTATGCTCCTTATCTAGTGGATACCCAAGTAAAGAAGAACCAGAAGTTCATCCGTGGACTAGAGCCATATCTATCGAGTTATTTGATACCCTTTGATTCAGAAACTTTCGATCGTGTGTTAGATTTGGCATTAAGATATGAACAATTGGATAATAAACCCAAAGATGATAAGATTAAAGAGAATGCCCCAAAACAAGCCAGCTTACACCTTATTTCTAGTCAGCCACGTCAAGGGCAGAGAAAAAGTCAGCATCACCCATATAATAGGCAAACAAGTAAGCATGTGGATAAGGGCGAAGTGCTTCGCTAAAGAGATTTGATGGTAATTGTTTGAACTCAAGGGGAAGTTGGACATACTATTCGAAGATGTTCTAAACCAAATGAACTAGTAGGCAAGTGTTATAAATGTGGACAGTTGGGACATTATGCTAAGAACTGCACTGGTTAATGTTAGGTATGTTTGAATTTGTTGTTTACTAGTTCCTTTATTGGTTCTTAGCATGTAAGAATTTATCGTATGATTATGAAAATAAAATGTTGGTTGTTTTAACGGTTAGCTCTTATGAAATTTATAATCGAAATTGTTCAGCATGTTATAGTGTTGTTTTCCTAACAGAGTTTTCTATTTTTAAGTAAGTATTGGTTAAAGAAGAAATTGTTATTTTAAAATTTCATATTTGAGTAATTTGGAATTTACCCAAGGAATAAGGAAAACCCTTTTGATAAAGGTTGGAGTTGAAAGTTTTTATATATTGTCCAAATTATGTATATCGTTGGTGTGTGATCCAATATACATAACATCTCTCTGTATGCATCGTTGGAATTTGATCCAGTGTATACATGTACACCGTTGGAGTGTGATCCAGTGTGCATACCACACATTGTTGGTGTTTGATCCTATGTGATGGTAGAGAGTTAGTATGCATCGTTGGTGTGTGAACCAAAGTATACTTGCATATCGTTGGTGTGTGAGCCAGTGTGCATGCATCACATTGTAGGTGTTTGATCCTATGTGATAGTGGACATAATATAAGTCGTTGATGATATGAATCTGTTGAACTGTGAAAGAATGATTTTAATTAAGTGTTGGCAATTGAAGAAAAACTAATTACGTTTATTTCTTTTGAGTTGTGTATGCTAGTATATACACCTATTTTTGTGTTCAATACGTATATAGACACACTTTCAAAGTATATGATTTGAATATTAGTATGTCTATCTATATGATATTGTATATGGGTATTCCTTTTAAGGTGTGTATACTTGTGTATACACGTATGTCTCATTTTTATTGTTTGACGTACTGTTGTTTGGTTAATCTACACTCTACCTTGAATCTCGGGACGAGATCCTTTTAAGGTGTGTATATTATAACACCCCGTGTTTTATTTCGTTTATTTTCCTAATAATAATAATAATGTATAATAGAAAAAAATAAAAATAGGATAAGTGTTAGTGGAAATAGGAGACGTGGGTTTATGGGATAAACCTTCTTCCCTATTTCGGGGGTTTGTTTTTAACGTAAAAGAAAACAGAATAGAGTTTTCTCCGCGAGTTTCGGGGAAAACACAAATGAGAGTTTTAGACATCCTTTCGCGGGATTTTTCCTGAAAGAAGAAAAGGAAGTTTTTCTTGTAGGGCTGATAATCGGAGAGCCGCAGTGAGTGGATATTTCACGCTTTATTTTTGTTTACCATCGATTTTGTGATACGAGATATTGTTCACATGATGTTCTTTTGCCAATACGATATAATCGTATAGTGTAAACCCCTTTAATATTGTCGATCGATTTATACTAAATGTCGCAGAATAAATGATAAAAAACTCGTTAATGGTGTCGCCTCTATTAGATACCATTACCATTGTTAAGTACTACAAGAAATCCATTCCTCGACAAGTTGAGAGTTAAAACTGCCGGTCCGGATACGGTGGTTGATGGCGCGCCGCCATCACACCAAAGCCCCAAACCGTACTTCCTATTTTGTGTTTGAAGTATATTCTTTTTGATTTGTGGTGATGTTGGAACTGTGAGTGTTCTAATTGGTGTGAGATGGGTGATGGTGGACCGAGATTGGGTGTTGTGAGAGCTTTGAAGGTTGGTCATGGTATTTTGTTAATGGCGCCGAGAATCGCCTGACCGTGAACGAAATCCTATTGCATTGTTTGAACTATTTTGGTTATTGATTGGTTATGGGTGGTTGGAGGTAGTTAGGTGTGTGTGAGTATTGAAAATGGCTGTTGAAGCTTTAAAAGGGTTGTAATGAATGCGACCTCGATTTTGTCGATTAAACAAAATCGCGTTTGGTGGTATCGGTGGATTGGGTTTTAGTGAGGATCAAAACCGCCGGTTTTTTTCTGTCATGGTGGCCGGTGGTGGCCGTTGTGGTGGTCGGTGGTGGCTGGAGAAGGAAGGAGTGAAGGAGATGAACAGTAGCCAAAAACGATTTTGGGCTTGGGCCAAAATCGTGGGCTTATATCTTTCTTTTTTTTTTTGTTTTTTTTTTAATTTGACTTTTAAGTTAGACTTTGGGCCTTTGACTTTGGGCTTTTGGGGTTAGATAAGTTTAGACTGGTTGACTGCTGTTGACCCTTGGTAGGTTGACTTTGACTTTGACCAGAGTTGACTTTGACTTTAACTAGAGTTGACTTTGACCAGTTGACCCGAAAATTTGACTTTTTTCTAAAAATATGATTCGGTCTATTAGGATAAGTCTAGGACTATTAGCATGTTTGACTTAGGCTAGGACCTTTATATATACGTGTGTACGTGTATTAAATATTATGTGATTTTTGCAATTTTTTATGATATGCAACGCTTATGACACTTAGACATCCATATAATTAATAACGCCAAAACCAAAATTAATTGAATCAAGATATTCCTACATTCTCTCGAAATAATATATACAATAAAGCACAATAATGCGTAAAACAAATTTACCACCTCTTTGAGAACTCTTCACTTCAAGTTTTGGAATTGAGTTTTATGACCGCTTGATGTCATATGTTAGGTGGGCATTTATTGAATGTGCCATAAATGGCCCGTTAAGCGTTATATAGGGTATTCATTGAATGTGTCATGAATGACCCGTATTCATCGAATGTGCCATGAATGACCAGATTGTTTGGACTACCCTAGAGAGAGGAACTAAGGTATTCGCCTTGCGGGTTAGTTGTATTGTTTGATTATGCGAGTGTTTGGGTTTACTTTTGAATACCTAATATAATATCTACATAGGTTATATAGAAGTTCTAACTTTCTTTTGCAGGAGGGTAGGACTTAATAACATTTTGTGCAGGGACGCGGTCCTACCCTTATACAAAGAAGGATATCTCCAGACGCGTTTTAATTCCAAAGATTTAGATATTAAAACGAGGTATTAGAATGAGTTAAGATAATATAAGTTTTGCTTGGGAAGAACTATGCCGGTTGAGATGACGGAACTACCTGTCTTCCAAGCTGAGAATGATTAGGTTATGATAGAGTTAAAGTGTTGTTTGGATAATTAAAGTATGATTATGGTTTTATGTGGTTAGTCTACTCATACCAGCAAATTCCATATTGCTGACCCATGTTTGCTTTGTTTTGGCAACGTGGGTGTGTTCTTGGGAACATAGGTGGAAGCGCAAATGGAACCGCCAAGGCTTGAAAGAGATTTGACTTGGAGCAGACCGAGAGTTTATTTTTATTAGGTCTAATCTTTTGGAAGTATGTAATAACGTAGTTTTCTTTTCATATGACATGAGAATACGATGTTGAGGACAATTATTCTTAGAATGTTATATTGATGATTTTTGGATGGAAGATAGACTTGTATAAAGTAATAAAGAGAAATTTTGGAGATTATTTGTGTTGTTAAGATTCTTTATGATGTGGGTTTTAGGTTTTGAACTGTGTTGTATTCACCCCGTCATAGCCTAGGTTTTTAGACAATTGAACCGAGTGAATGTTTGAGATATTTATATTTCAAATATTCATTTTTTTTAATTGTTTAGAAATTCGGGCTGTGACATGTATGATGATGGAATATGCACCCACTGTACCAAATTTCATAACTGCAGGTTTAAGAAGAGTATATGGAGGAAAACAATGCCCAAGGGTCTGAAAATGAAATTTTTTATGGAAGGACCCGATGGGGAAATGATTCAGGACACTTCCTATGTTGGGAAGGATGCGTGGGATGATGATCCAGAGATTTCCCAGCAGAATATAGAACAAATTATAAACAGTGATGGGAGATTAAGTTCCCAGGAAAAGGACAATCTTAAAAAAGATTTGAGTATTTCAGGTTGGTTCCTGATTTTCTAATCTTTTAAAGGCAAATATGGGTTTTCTTGCTATAAAATGAATCCCTGATTTGAAGCAAAGATGGTTTGCCCCATGCCTGGTTAACTTAAACATCAATATTGCTGGAATCAATTGTATAAAAACCTGCATTTTTGTGCTTATGTTCCTATTTGTGGTAACAGGTGAAGATCAAGAGAGTAAAGGAACATGGCGCGAAAGATTTCTTGCATGGAAGGAAATTCTCGGGAGTGAGAAGTTGGCTGAGCAAGTAGATCCTTTGGATGCAAAATATGTAATTGACTTTGACATGCAAGAAGTAGAGAAGAGTCTCCGTAAGGATGTAGCAGAAAAGGGATCAGATACTCAAGGCGGTAGAGCACTCTGGATTTCTAAGAGATGGTGGCGTTACCTTCCAAAGCTTCCATATACTTATTTCCTTCATAAACTTGATTGTTCTGAGGTAAAACTTTGGTTTCTTTTGACAAAATTACATCAGGTTATTGGTTTTGTTAGGCAATGGGTGTGACAGTAATCTAGTGGTTTTCTATAGAGTTTCTTGATTATATCAGAGAGAAATAAACTTTGGCAACGTAGCACAAATATATGCACAAGATGTGGTTGGTTTCCAGGGAGTTTTGGATTTTTCGATATATAATATGATTTAGCCTTGAACTTTTCATGTGACAATCAGTTGGATTGGTTTTTTTAACAGGTTGCCACTGTTGTCTTTACTGAGGACCTGAAGAAATTATGCATAACAATGAAAGAAGGGTTCCCTTTAGAATATGTTGTGAGTTTTGGATTCTTCTCATCTATTATCTGTTTTTTAATACCTCGTTATTCCCATTTTTAATGCTAAAAACATGTTGTAGGTAGATATTCCCCTTGATCCATATTTGTTTGAAATAATCTCAAGTTCTGGGGTTGAAGTGGATCTCCTTCAGAAGAGACAAATCCATTATTTTCTTCGGGTGGTGGCTGCTTTGGTTCCTGGGATCCTAATATTATATATCATAAGAGAGTCTGTGATGCTTCTGCACATCACGTCAAAACGCTATCTTTACAAAAAATATAGCCAACTCTTTGATATGGTTTATGCGGAGAATTTCATTTTGGTAAGACTTTACTCTCATTGGAGGTTATGCTTCAGTTGTTAACTTTGTTATAAATCCGTTGCGTACATTGATATCAATCTTTACACAGCCTGTTGGAGATGCTGGTGAAACAAAATCCATGTACAAAGAAGTAGTTTCAGGCGGTGATGTTTGGGATCTTCTTGACGAGTTAATGATTTATATGGGAAACCCTATGCAGTACTACGAGAGAAGTGCAGTTTGTTCGGATAATTTTTCTAATTCTGTTATTTATTACGTACTATTTTTAATCAGCAATATCTTATTCTTTTTGGAATAAACTTAGTTTCTATTGCTAGATTTTGATGTAGCTCTTTGGTGTCTGACAAGGTGTTCTTCTCTCTGGTCCTCCCGAACAGTAAAACACTTTTTGCACGGACACTTGCAAAAGAGAGTGGAATGCCATTTGTTTTTGCTTCTGGTGCAGAGTTCACTGGACTTGACTTTGGTCCCTTCATGGACATCAGTTTCGCTTCTTGATTAGTAGGTGCTTTCTTCTTCTTCATTTTTTTTTTTTTTTTTGTTTCTTACGGAGATAAGCTAATGGTTCAGACTTCAGAGTATTTATATTTCTCAGACTTGTATAACACTACGCATACACATAGTTTGAACGTTTAATTATATTAAGTACTGGTCAAGTTTTGGGCAGTGGTGTTTGTTGTGTAGCATTTCACTTGAGCTGATTTGCTTATGCCAAGCTGTTCTATTCTACTTGAGCTAATATAAAATGTTCAACTGTTTTGCTTTAGGTGAGTTAAAAAAGAGAGGATCCAAACTGTTTGACCATAGAGTCCATTTTTTTCACTGAAATGACAAATGAACCCTGACATTGTTAACTGTTTTTTTACTTGGCGTTTGGTTAGACTTTATCTTGAATAATATGTTACTTAACTTTGAGTCGTAACTATTTTTTACATTATAGGTAAAATGAGCAGATCACTTACTCGACCCCAATTAGAGAAACCTTAAGGTTGAGATTTTACTATCTTCTTTATTTATTCTGTTTTACTTAAGATGGTGTAATGTGCAGTGCCTTTGTTTCCTTTCTTAAATACCAGCTTGGATCAAAGAATGGCTTTTGCATATGACGTTTGCTTCAGGGAAATCACTTGTAGTTGGCATGAATCACTTGTAGTTTGCTTCAGGGAAATGCTAATCGATTTTGTCCCAACTATTGGCGGAAGCTGCTGCAAGTAAATAATGTAGTGATGAATCTATCTACTAGGCTGAAGCTTTGCTATATCTCAGATGTCTAGTTGTAAATGTGTTGTTGTATTTCTTCAGTTATCCATTGATTTCTGGAGCTAAACATTTTGTAGTGTAGTATAAGAGATTGTAAATGTTTTGTACTTCTATGTCATGTGCATTGATTTTTAATTAAAAAAAAAAGGGTATTGGTTTATGGAACTTTGTGTGAGGTGGTTTTGTGGTGTACGAATTGTTTTTAACTTTTTATATCATAATCTTTGGCGACTATGCTTTAGTATTGGTTTATGCCGTTTTCACAGAAGCAAAAGCTCGTTATTTTGGTTATGATTGTTGAGAATTAATGATACATTCTGCAACAATTTTTAAGTGTAGGCCATTCTGAGATAGTTATTTTGAGTCGTCGAGATAGTTGTTATTTAGTACCACGTATTTTCATTTTTTTTTCCTAAATGGTACATGTACTTTGTTTCTCGCCTATTAGTACAACAAACTCTTAATTTGGTTCAATTTAGTACCTCCGTCTATTTTCCATTCCAATCTGTCCAATTTGTCTAACGGGGACCTCACGTGTTTAACTACGTGACCTGGGTTTCTCTAATTAGCGCCAGTAACCCAATTAGTTAGTTACGAATAGACAAACCCATTTACTCTCCTTTTTCACCCGTTTCCATCAACCAAACTCATATTCCTACCTTCTAAACATCCAAACACATGAAAACACACTCATACGTACCCATCAACCAACTCACCTTCCTACCTTCTAAAGAAAATCTCTAACAAAAAAACAAAGAAAACCAAATTCCAAATTCCAAATTACTATTTTTTTCCAATTTGTTGAAGATTGTCACCTTCTTTGAACTTCCATACATTAATGTAGTGACTCCAATTGATTGTCATTCCATCATAACTCATAATTGGTTTCATGAGGATCTTGTATGGACGATATGATAAATTATCACTCTCATAAACCAAAAAAAATGAAGACCCTTGCAGTGGGTTTCAATGCTTTCATAGCAGAGCCATTCATCAGTTTGTTATCAGTGGTAACAAACATTGCCTGGTCAAAAACCAAAACCAAAACCAAAATTCAAATAACCAAAATAAAAAACATGATGAACTCTCATCCAGACAACGGTATGCTACATAGTATGTATCATCCTTACTTTGGCAGACCAAAACTTCCAATAAGAATGGTGAGAACCAAGTGATAATGAGGCTCAATAGGATGTTATATAGTATGTATCATCCACAAAATGGTATGCTACATAGTATGTATCATCCTTATTTTGGCAGACCAAAACTTCTAGTAAGAATGGTGAGAACCAAATGATAATAGAGCTCAACAGGATGCTATATAGTATGTATCATCCACAAAATGGTATGCTACATGGTATGTATTATCCTTACTTTGGCAGACCAAAACTTCCAATAAGAATGGTGAGAACCAAGTGACAATGGGGCTCAACAGGATGTTATATAGTATGTATCATCCAAACAACGGTATGCTACATAGCATGTATCATCCTTACTTTGGCAAACCAAAACTTCCAGTAAGAATGGTGAGAACCAAGTGATAATGGGGCTCAACAGAGTTTTAACTTGCAGAAAGTTTTTTGGTGCGTACATTCACAGAGTTTTTTGGTGCGTACATCCAAAACCAAAACTCGACTCTGACAGAACCAAAAACGCAAACCAAAACTCGACTCTGACATAACCAAAACCAAAAACTGAATCCAAAACCAAAACTCGACTCTGACAAAACCAAAAACTCAAACCAAAACTCGACTCTAACAGAACTTGTTTCACCACAAACTTGATCAGACAAAACTTGACTCTAACAGAACCAAAACCAAAACTTGACTCCACGCAAAAACTATTAAATTGAATCCAAACTGAATCCATAAACTGAATCCAAAAACTATTAAAATGAATCCAAACTGAATCCAAAAACTCTACATAATCCATATTCTCTACATAAACTGAATCCATAATCCATATTCTCTAAAGACAAAAAAAAATAACACAAAAATCCATACACAAAAAATAGTCGAGTTGCTTGCTTCAATTACTCGATCTACTTGAGTACTGAACATAACTACATACGAGTACTCAACTAAATACGCCATCTTTTGGCATTCCCTTTACCACTAGGTGCCTTTCCTCTTGTCTGAGTTGCAGGTCCACCAACCATTGACCTTGTCTGAGTTTCAGGTCCACCACCCATCTTCTTTGGAGTTATTTTCTTTGCAGTTGTGGTATTTCTGGTCTGTCTAGCCATTGACCTTGTCTGAGTTGCAGGTTGGGCTAATGATGCTCCTCTGACAGAACTTCTTGATGATGTTACTCTGATAGAACTTGTTGATGATGCATTAGTTCGGATATCCACTTTAGGCATTGGATCAACTGCTGCTGGCATGGATGAAGTGTTACTAGGAACTGATTCTTCAACTGGGATTAGCATAGATGCAGTGTTACTAGGAGATGATTGATCAACGTCTGTTGAAGCAACTAGATCAAATGGAGCACTCCACCTACCTCTTTTCTTATTAGGAAGCTATGAACATAAATAAGAAGAAGTTAACTTAGATATGAATATAAATAGACACAAAAGAACATACACAAACAATTACCTTTGTGAATATGGCACCATTTGGACCAACTAAGTTTAAAACACCTCTTGGTACAATTGGATTCTTGTACTTTCTCAACTGTTAAAATGAATAAATTAAATAGCTTACATGTTTTGGTTTTCCTAATAGACCTTCAAACAACATAAAATAAATTTTAAAAAGAAATACTTATAGGTTCTGGGGGTATTTCTTTAACAACATTATCTTTGGCTTTAGCTTTCCTTTGGGGAATACTTACAGTCTCATGTATGACATCATTCATATCCACATTCATGTAATTACCAGTCATTTCTTCATTCATAGGAGTGTCATCATTCACTTGGTTTTCATGTAATGAAAGTTAGTGAGTACTCAAAGTAATTAAGTAACTAAAATTTAATTCAATTAAGTAACTTACAGGTGCATTTAGTATCTCTTTACATCCTTTCCTGTTGTGGCCAACTTTCTTACATCTTTGACAAATCATTTTTCTACCTTTTCTACTAACAACATCTGCTTTCTTACTTGGTGATTCATGAAAGTCCTTCCTCCACAGCTTCTTTGGCCTGCCTGGCATTCTCTTATTCTTGGGTGGCAAAAACTTTCCAACCTTGGTATTTATCCAGAGATTCTCACCATTCATGGGTCTGAGGAAGTGTGAGAATGTCTTCTTATTGCTCTCAACAGAATATCAGTGTGCAACATATTTCTCAGGTTCATCTCCACTGTTAAACATTGCAGCAATGGAATGACAGCAAGGAATTCCACTAAGTTCCCACAGTCTACAAGTACATGTCTTCTGTTTCATGTCCACTATATAAGCTATCGTATCCCTTTTGATTTCAAATTGTTGGTTCCCAAAATAAAATATCCTCTAGTGCCTATATTCCAGCTTGTTTGCCTCTAACTTTTCTCTAGCTCTAGGGCATATAGTATCCTCCCATCCTCGCATCATATCTACTCTCTTGACCATTCTTTCCGTCAACTTCATTCTAATATCCTCAAACATAGAGATTATTGGTTTACTCCTAGCTTCAACAATTGTCCCATTAAACACTTAACACATGTTGTTCTCAACAACTTCACAAGTCGAGTGAGTTGCAAAAAAGGCCCTTGACCATGCAACTGGATTCTTATCCATCAAGTATGTATGTGCTGCCTGGTTCACTTTCTTTAACTCCTCCATAGCAGTATCAAATTCTTGAGGTGTACTAGCTTTACATGCCTTCCAAAAAGCAAGTTTGAGTTGTAGCCCACAATATTTTTTCTTAAAATTAGTATATATGTGCCTAGCACATGCCCTATGCTCAGCCAGTGGTAGGCACAAATGTAGAGCCTCAACAAGTCCTTTCTGTTGATATGTGATAATTGTCCACCCTTGTCCATCTAAAATATTCAAATCATTAAGCAATCTGTCAAGGAACCAACACCAAGAGTCTTTGTTCTCACTCTCCACTTGTGCCATGCAATAGGGAACATTTGGTTATTCCCATCCCTTCCTACTGCAGTCAGAAGCTCACCCTTGACAAATCCCTTTAAAAAAACAGCCATCTAGACCTAACACAGGTCTACATCCTTCCAACCAACCCTTCTTCAAACTATGAAAACAAACATACATCCTCTGGAAATGACCTACTGGTAGTGGTGCATCCACTTCCATCTGTACTGGGTTAGGTCTATCAACCTCTATTTTTACTGTACTACCTGGATTAGACCTTAGGATTTTATGTGCATAGTCAGACACTTTGGCATAATGAAGCTCTAAACCCTTGTCAACACCACCTAAAACTTTCCTCTTGGCTCTCAGACATTGTGTTGTAGTTACTTCTAATGCAAATTCATTCAAGATTTTAGCCTTAAAGTCTGCAAGCTTCCAGGTTGGATTAGCAAGTATCTTATTGTAATACCTCTTTGCAAGCCACTTAGAATTCCCCATTTTAACACTGTAGTTTCTACCACACTTGTGTACCTTTCTCAATGTCTTGATCTGAAAAGTTGATGAATCTTGCATATAGCTTGCATGCAGCCTCCATGGACACTTTGGAGCACAAAGAGCTAGAAGTTGTGTTGCTGTATTCTTCTTATACCAAATGGATAAACCATTTGCAACTAAGTAGTTGCTCAAACATTCCTTCAACTGTTGAGGAGAGGTAAACTTCAGCCCAACTTCAGGCACAAATGTAAACATGTCTGTTGAGGATTGTAAACAGGGTAATTAGTTCTTGGGTTCCCCCTATTGACAACATGAGTGTCACACTCATAATCTGATTCTGACTCAGGAGTGTCATAATTATCACTATCAGCATACTCAATATCATAACCATCATTAACATGATAAATAGGTACATCCACAGCTTCATTATATGGGGTAGTCATTAGTTCAGTAGGTGGTTCAGTCATTGGTTCGGTAGGTGGATCAGTAGGTGGTTCAGTCATTGGTTCAGTAGGTGGGATCAGTAGGTGGTTTAGAAGGTGGTTTATCATTTCTTGTTGGTTCAGTGGGTGGTTCAGTAGCTGTTTGTTTACCTTTTTTCAAAGCCAACTTCTCAGCCTTCCTCTATGCATTTGATACCCTAACCTCTATCAATTCTTCATCATCAGTGGCAAAGTCTAAACTTCCAGCTTCGCTGATGTCATCAACACCCCTTTCCTCTTCAAACTCATCTTCAATCTCAAACTCATAATCTTCTTCTTTGTGGATAACATACACATCGATGTTTCCATACACAGCAACTTGGTTTAACATTTCAGAAATAGATCTTTCATTGTCGATTAATTTAAGACCTTCTGCTAGAGGCAACCCAAGATAATGATAACATAGCTTCCAATAATTGTAGTTGAGAACAACCTTAACATGAAGATCATCCAAGTTCATAGCAACAGGATCAAGACCATAGTACAGTTGCTTATACCCAGCTTCATAATGCAATATTGGCTCCCAATATAACAAATTAACCACCATGGTGTAATACTAAGTTGAACTTGTCCACTATATACAAACAAAAAAAAATAGTCAATAAATTATTACATTATAATAAAAGTATATGAGAATCAATATACAATTTCAATCCAAATTTCAATAACTTTCGACCTAAATATACAATTACAATTACAATTTCAATATACAATCAATATACAATACAAATCTCCAAAATTTTCGACCTAAATAAACTAAACAAAAGAGAAGGGAATAACTTTGATTCTAAAAACACTTACTGAGACAAAAGAGGGATGAAGTTTTACTCTCTGTTTTTTGTTCAACACTTTACTCTCTTTACTCTCTGTTTTTTTCGATTTTTTTGGGTAATTTTTTTTTTTTTTTTTTTTCTGTTCGTAACTAATTAATTGGGTTATTGGCGCTAATTAGAGAAACCCAGGTCATGTGGTTAAACACGTGAAGTCCTCATTAGACAAATTTGACGGATTAGGATGGAAAATAGACGAAGGTACTAAATTAAACCAAATTAAGAGTTCGTGGTGCTAATAGGCGAGAAACAAAGTACATGTACCATTTAGGAAAAAAAAATGAAAGTACATGGTACTAATTAAATAGTCATAAACTCGTCAGTATTTGCTAAAGAAATTAGCTATTGCAACTCCGACGACTTCAAACTATTGAAATATCTTGTTTAAGCCGACAATTTTGGGTCATCACACTAACTATTGGAATTCTTGACAAACCTTAGTTATCGTTCTGGGTCACGCCAACAACTTTTCTAATAGCCATAATTATCACGAAAGCATTATAGTGACAACTTTTAGCCATCGAATTATCTCGAATTTTTGGTGGTGAACTAACATGATTGTGTGTTCTTGTCGAGCTATGTATTAAGTCGAATTTGTTCTACTTTTACAAGTACCACTTACCTGACCTATAACTAGCGTTATGTACTATGCAGTGTCTTAATTAGATTCGTCAATTTATTGTTCGCTTAAAACATATAATTTCGTATGACAATGCATTTTTGTTTAGTTCTTTTTAATGCAAAATTATTAGTAATGTGGTTCCGCACAATAGTTCGTCTTGTGGTTCTTAGTTGTACTTACTTCATGCAGTTCACAATTGAAGTCGTCTCTCTACATAGTTTTATAGCATGCAAAATAATATTATTTTGAGTTGAGAGAAGAAGCTAGTGAACTGTTGTTTCTTTTTTCTAAGAAATATTCGAGTCACACACCGAGGCTTGGAGAAAGTTCTTTGTCTATCAGCTAGGGCACGTGTTATGCTTTGTTCAAACCTTGCTCGTTGGGGAAACGATACCAATCGATCCCCACTAAGATAACTTGCAATTTGGACAAACTACTACTCCAGGCAAAAATCTAATATTTTACTACAACCAACAATAAACCCAACCTTTCAAGCAATCAACAACTATCACAAACAAGTAATAATAATGCAAAGAAAGTAAAGCATACCACAACACAAGATGTAACGTGGTTCGGCCAATGATGTCTACTTCCACAAGAGCTAATCTTTTTATAAGTATGGGAAGGAAGATTACAATCACTCCTCTCAAGTCTCTCCACCTTACTAGATCACTCTTCTCTCCTTACAAGCTTTTCTCTTTGCAAGGGTTTTCTCTTAATTTTGAATGCTCTCAAAATTGGGTTTCTATTCAAGACTTAATTACTAAAAACCTAGCTTTGGTCTTTATAGTAATCTGAAATTTCGGCGCGTATGCGAAATTTCGATTCCAACCGACATGCCAATGTCGAAATGTCATGTCCCGATGTGTGGAGACCGTTGGAAGCCACACTTCTAGACGAATGGGCTCTTAACGATGTCTGCAGACCGCTTGAGCACCTTACGAACGATGTGAGTGGATTGTTGGAGAAAGCGAATTCCAGACGAACTGGCTTCTAACGACCCGAGCAGATCGCTCAAACTCCATGTGGCCAATGCCACCATATCGTCCAACCCACCTGTGGACGATGCCACCAGGTCGTACCAACATATATGGTGAGGAACCCAATAATCTCCCCCTCCCGAAACCATAAGGGGGGTACTCCACACATTCCCGAATCAACAGGAGGAGGAGTGTGCTACCATTCCGACGGTAGCACAACAAACATCAAACTTGCCTTCCGGCAAAACTTTGGTCATCATATCCAACCCGTTCTTGTTGGTATGGATCTTCTCAATGCACAATTGCTTTTCTTCGAAAACTGCTCTAATCCAATGATAACGCACACTTGGATCTAGAATGAAAACTCAGATTCTTGCTCAAATGGATGGTGCTCTGACTGTCACATAGAACTACAAACTGTTTATGCTTTAGCCCTAGTTTATCGAAGAACCTCTTCATCCATAGCATCTCTTTGCAACACTCAGTGGCTGCAATATACTCGACTTTTGTAGTGGAGAGGGCAACACACTTTTGCAACTTAGATTGCCAAAAAACTGCTCCCCTTGCAAAAGTAAACAGATAACCGGAAGTAAACTTCGTCGAGTCAACATCACCTGTCATGTCTTTATTAATGTAGCTTTCAAGCAAGGTATTACTCCCACCAAACCACAAACACGCTTTGGAAGTGCCCTTGAGATATCTCAATATCCACTTAACACCTTCCCAATGCTCTTTACCCGGATTTGACAAAAAATGGCTTACAACACCAACGGCGAAAGCAATATCCGGTCTTGTACACACCATTGCATACATCAAGCTGCCCACTGCAGATGCATAAGGAATTTTTTTCATTTGACTCTACTCATGCTCACCCTTTGGACACATATCTTTGGTCATACGGAACTGGCCACCAAGCGGACAACTAACTGGCTTCTCTTGATCCATATTGAATCTCTTCAACACCTTCTCAATGTAGCTTTCTTGAGAAAGCCATAATTTCTCACAATTTCTGTCACGACTGATCCGCATACCAAGTATTTGTTTTGCTTGACTCAAATCCTTCATCTCAAAGGACTTACTCAAGTATTTCTTCAACTTGGATATCTTGTTGATGTTATGGCCAACTATCAACATATCATTCACATACAACAAGAGCACTATGAAATCCCCATCTGAAAATTTCTAAGCAAATATACAATGATCGGAAGCAGACTTCATGTAGCCATGCTTCACCACAAAGGAATCAAACTTTATGTACCACTGTCTCGATGCCTGCTTCAACCCATACAAACTCTTTTATCAGCTTGCATACTAGGTGCTCCTTGTCTTTGACCTCAAACCCCTTTGGCTGGTCCATGTAGACATTTTCTTCAAGGTCTCCATGAAGAAAAGTTGTCTTGACATCTAGTTACTTAACCTCTAGGTTCATTCTTGCAGTCAGACCCAATACCACCCTGATAGAAGTCATCTTAACTACATGAGAGAAAATTTCATCAAAGTCACTACTTTTCCTTTGACCATACTCTTTCTGGATAATCACTATTCAAAGGCTTCAAAGACGATAGGTTGATCACATGTACGGATGTGCGTATTGTTTCTACCCAGTAACTTCTAGGTAACTTAGAGTGAGACAACATGCATCTCATCTTCTCTACAATGGTACGGTTTATCCTCTCGGTTATACAATTGTCTGCTCATGACGAATCCCATGACTCTTGTAATACTATTCAAACGGCCCAATATACTCACCCCCCTTTATCTGAGCGAATACACTTCAAAGGCTTCCCTGTCTCTCTTTCCACCATGTTATGGAAAGTCTTGAACGCGCCAAGTACTTCATCCTTGGTCTTTAGACTATATGCTCATATCTTTCTTGATGCATCATCAATGAAAGTCAAGAAGTACAAAACTCTACCGTGGGACTTCATCTTCATAGGACCACATAAATTTGTGTGTACAAGCTCAAGGAGGTTTTTCTTCCTGTGAGAGGGGAATTTTTGGAAAGACACCCTATGTTGCTTTCCAACCAAACAATGAGTACATCTATTTAAATGCGTACCTTTGATGTTTGGCAAGGCCTTTTGCTTGGCAAGAACTTTCATGCCTTTTTCTCCGATATGACACAATCTCTTATGTCATAGTTCGAAAGAATCTTCTTCTTGTGCTGCATTTAACTCTGCTTTACACAAACTAGCCTGTGTCTTGTAAAGTTAGCAAGTTTTCTTCCCTTTAGCTACTACAATGGAACCTCTGCTCAGTTTCCATACCCCATTACCAAACAAGTTTAGAAAGTCATCATCATCTAACTTCCCAGCCGAAATTCAGCTTAGCCAAATGTCAGGGACATGTCTTACATCCTTGAGTGTCAAGGTGTAGCCGACATTGGTTTCTACATGAACATCACCAATGCCTACAATCTTCAAGACACCACTGTTATCCATCTTTACCTCACCAAATTCACCACAGCTATAGGTAGTGAAAAATCCCACGTCGCGGTTGTGGCGGATAGGATGCTCCCCAGATCTATCACCCACTCTGTATCCTGGCATGAGGTACTAACACAGCACTCACCACAATCTGACCCAATTCTCACTAGATCATCATCTACTAGTGTTGTAATATCTCGGCCTGTGTTTATGTTCCTCTTTACCATGTCTTCATGTACACAGTTATTCTTCTCATCCCTTTTCAGTGTTCTGCACTCATACATGAAGTGACCCTTGGTGGCACAATAGTAACATTGTCTCTCTGCCTTAGGAGTTCAAGTTTCACCCCTAGATTTGCTTCTGTCATCACCTCTAGAGTGAGATGGTTTTTTGCTCTTACCTCTCCCCCGCTTCTCTGTGACAAGGATCTCTGAGTGAAAGGAGCTGCTTCGTAAACCCCTTCTTGTCTCCTCATTCAACAATGCCCCCAGTAGCCATCTCTATGGAAATGATTCCATCCTTAGCGGCTCTGTTAAGAAAAACTGCTAAGGTCTCCCAATTGTCGGGTAGAGAGTTTAATAGGAACAAAATCTCAACTTCGTCACCCATATTAATCTTCATCAAGTGCAACTGATTGATGGTATTTTGTACTTCATTAAGATGCTCAGACATTGAAAAATCTTCTTTGTACTTCGTGTTAGCAAACTTCTTAATGAGTAGTACCTTGTTTCCGGTCGACTTCCTCTCATAGAGGTCTTCGAGTTTCTTCCACAAACCAAAAGCAATAGTCTCTTGGGATACATGATGGAAGACATTGTCGTTAATCCACTGTCGAATGTACCCAATTGCTTTTCTGTCAAGCTTGGTCCACTCATCCACGGCAGTCGCTTCCGATTTTATTCCTCCATTTTCAATGGGTTGTGCCAAGTCCTTGTAATATAGCAAGTCTTCCATTTTGGCTTTCCAAATAGTATAGTTAGCTCTATTCAGACTAGTCATACGAGTGTTTACAGAATGGTCCATCTCTACAAGTTATTTCAACTCAAACCTCCTCTCAGGAATTTTATCAAACACCTTCTAGGCAAGATTTGGATAACAACCTTGTTGGGCTTAATCCAACCTAGCTCTGACACCACTTGTTCGGAAAAAAGATACTAATCGATCCCCACTAAGATAACTTGCAATTTGGACAAACTACTACTCCAGACAAAAATCTAACATTTTACTACAACCAACAACAAACCCAATCTTCCAAGCAATCAACAACTATCACAAACAAGTAATAATAATAGAAAGAAAGTAAAGCATACCACAACACAAGATGTAACGTGGTTCGGCCAATGATGCCTACTTCCACAATAGCTAATCATTTTATAAGTATGGGAAGGAAGATTACAATCACTCTTCTCAAGTCTCTCCACCTTACTAGATCACTCCTCTCTCCTTACAAGGTTTTCTCTTTGCAAGGGTTTTCTCTCAATTTTGATTGCTCTCAAAATTGGGTTTCTATTCATGACTTAATTACTAAAAACCTAGCTTTGGTTTTTATAGTAATCTAAAATTTCAGCGCGTCTACGAAATTTCAGTTCCAACCAACATGCCAATGTCGAAATGTCATGTCCCGATGTGTGCAGATCGTTGGAAGCCACACTTCCAGACGAATGGGCTATTAACGATGTCTGCAGACCGCTCGAGCACCTTACGAACGATGTGAGCAGATCGTTGGAGAAAGCAAATTCCATACGAATTGGCTTCTAACGACCCGAGCAGATCGCTCAAGCTCCATGTGGCCGATGCCACCATATTGTCCAACCCACCTATGGACGATTCCACCAGGTCATACCAACATATATGGTGAGGGACCCAACACTTGCCACTACAAATGGACTAGTTAATGGTGCAATGGGCACTGTTGTGGATATTGTTTATGGAAATGGTTGCAAATCACCAAAAGACATACCTCTTGCTGTTATGGCTGATTTTGACAACTATCGTAGTGCTAGATTCCGTCTATATTCAAATATAATACCAATCACTCCACAAACATCTCATTGGAAGTCCAATGATGCATCAGCGCACTCAGGTTCCTATTGTATTGTATTGGGCTATAACAATTCACAAAAGTCAGGGGCTCACTTTCGATCGGGTTGTGGTAGATATTAGTGAAAGGGAAAGCCTCGGTTTGACTTTTGTTGCGTTGTCACGTACAAGAAAGTTGTGTGATCTAGCATTTAGCTCTATGTTCTCTTTGGAGAGACTACAAAAGATTGAAAAATGTGTTGGTCTTAGAGGCCGATTACAAGAGGAGAATCGCTTGCTCCACTTGTCTGCTTCAAGCATTTTTTGAAATCATCTTCTTTTTGGGAAATCTAATCATTGAAATGTTCATTTTTTCTTTATCTCGGTATGTAATATTCATATTTGTAACTTCTTTTTTCTTTATCTTGTTTGCAAATTCGCTTCACAAGATGTTTTATATTTCTAATGAATGAATGTCTAATGTCATTATCATGCTTAATTTTGTTATTTGGATTTATGTAGGTTCTTCCACAAGTAATGTATAGGAGGACATTTTTTTTATAGTTGTTGCATATGGATTTTGTCACTTCAGCTATTGGCTTTTATATTATAGTTGTTTGGTCTCTGTGTCTTTTGAGTTGAGTTGAACAGTTTTTAAAGTAAATAACTGTGTAACTTGTTATATATATAGTATTTTAGAACCTTTGGAATGTTGTTACTTTGGTTCTTCAAATGCATATTTCTATATACGACAAGTTTAATGATTTCTATATATGACAGGTTTAACGATTTAATATTGAAAATACATAAAAGACTCTGCCGAAATTTTCATTCGTAAAATATGTGTTATGATTTTTCTAAAATGTAACATTTGCTTCTAAAGTAAATAACTGTGTAACTTGCTATATGTATAGTGTTTTAAAACCTTCGGAATGTTACTTTAGTTTTCTGATGGTATTGTATATATGTATTTTTTGTTCTTCAAATAACAAAAGACAAAACATGTTTCTTTAGAATGACAGATTTTGTTATTTAATGTTGAAAATATAGAGAAGATTTTGCCGAAAATTCCGTTCTTATCTATTTGGAGCGTGTAATATTGCTTTAAAAGTAAATGCATGTTGATAGAATATTATATGACTTAGCTCCAAACATAAAAGGGCTCATTGGCCATAGAGTTAGGGTGCCCATCGTAATGCATGACTACTTAACGGGGAAAATTCCTGCAAATACTAGCTTCTTTCATTACTGTTGGGATAATGGTCTATTTCTTCACATTTACCATACACGTAGTTATTGATAGATAGAAGAATCATAATATACATTTATGTATACATGCTAAAGCGTTACACATGTTAATACACGACTGTTAGTTCAAGTACGCAATAAAATAACCGTAGCAAAAAAATTCAATCAATATTGTTACACTTGATAAACTAGACAATGATATAGTCTATTTTCCTTAATTTATCTGTCTAATTATCAAAAAATTAATAAAGTAGTGGAAATAATTATATATATCAAAAAAAGAGCCAAATAAATTATATACTACGCTCACGCCCACTGCATGCAGTATACTTGTCCTTTTCGTCTACGTTAACCATTTGGAGACGTTCCTTAAACTTCTAACATTTTACCTTGGACAGATGCATCAAAGACATGTTTCACCATACCAATTCAGAATGCACCTGTTTTGTGTACTCATAGATCAACTGAGGAGATAAACAAGTGAGGTGAACATGCTTTCCAGTTTCGAAGGAAATATTTAAACAGCCAATTGCACAATTGTGGATTAAATATCATGAAAGGATACCTAAGGTATGTTAAACCAGAAGTTTAGTCATGCACAAACAATAGCAAGAATATGAAACAACGCTCCACTCCGAAAAACGTGAACTTCCCTCCAATATCTTGACTGAGAAATCCAAAGAAGTTCACTGTAAGATGTATAGTCTCAAGTTGTTCATGTTATATTACTATGACCATATGTAAACTGACCTGCCATTCTCATTCTAGTTTCGCCTTCCAACCCAGACAAACCAGGTGAAGAATAAATACGAAAATAATTCAAATGATTCTATAAGGTAACCTGAGTTTCTGTTTTATTCTGCAACAAACTTGGTGGGTTGGAGACTTCAAATCAATGCCATCTTTCCCTCTTGGATCTAGTATTGACCTGTTGCTCCCACTTCATAGTAGACTGAGTGCTTTACTCTGCCGTGTGTTGTTGTCTGCAATCCTTGAGTGTATAGTGCTGAGAACTCTCCTCGAAACTTTTCCGACACAAGTAACAATAGTGTTTCTGACATGCCAGGCAGACCATGTGGTTATTATCATCAACCTGAATCTTTTTTCCCAAATACATAAAAGTAATCAATACAAAGTTACAAACATGACACTTATTGACTCAAGTCATTCCCATCAAATTTTGATGTATATTGGTAGTTAGTCCTTGCATTGTAGCCAGAATTAGCAAATAGCCTATTCATTTAGAGGATTTGGTTTCGATCAATTGACTCTCAAACTGCTGATTACACGCCTCTTGTACTACTAATCTTTTGAAGATGACCTTGCACGCTGATTTTTGTGGATATGATCATCATATTGAGGAGATCATCTTCACAAAAAATCAGCCCATTTAAATATGTCTTACCTATCTACAGTTATGTTCAAGCTCAGGATTATTAATTAGGGTATACCAAAAGGTCACAATTTTTAAAATTTTCAACACTATAGACGAGGATACAAACATATCCAAAGAAGCGGGTTATTGGTGATGGTGACCTTCATAATAAGGAGCTCATCCTCACAAAAAATAGTGTTAAGTCCCTAACCATGCCCTTTCAGTTATAACCTATGCAAAGCTAGTCTTTGACAATTACATGTTGAATGTTACGAGCGCAAAAGTGTGTTATCAAACTAAAACCAAGAATTTAGGCACGAAAGTATAAGCAGCTATATGTTTTGACAATTACATGGAAGATAATGCACCTGAAAGGTTGAAGTTGACAAGAAAACTTCTTGGTTTCACTTGCTTCACTCAAGGTGCTTGAAAGTTATGTACAAAATACAGAGTTGAATTGTCGGTAATTTATGTCTAAGACTTGAGTTGAGTGTAACAGTTCAGAGCATTTTTTAGGTCGAGCAGATAAAAGGGATGTTTGGGATCACAACATTAGATGAAAAAAAAGTCGGTGTTCAGAAGGATTGGATATGTTACTTAGAAAGAAATTCGCATTTGTAGCACGCTTATTTCTCTCAACTTAAAATAATGATCGTTAAAAAAAGAAAGTTCCTATAATGGAAGGGCTATAAGACACAAGGTTTGGAGCCATGGGGGTAAGGATAAGATGTAAAAGAAAGTATTGGACAAACAGTGAAAGGGACTAAATTGTTTACTCGCTCTTCCGCGATGTTTTGTCCAAGCCTTTAAATGGTGTGTGTTGTCATGCCAGTGCCCAATTGAGGATTCAATTAAAGTTCTTATAGCTTGGTGAGCTAACATAACTACTTAGCCGTGAGACAATCTGGAACCACGTCGACAAGACTATAATTTATCCTATCAACTAGGAGTCCTAAGATGATTACTATGGTACAATAGTTGCACCCACATTCTAGCTTATACTTCAGGCAATGTCCCAAAAGTTATTGTTTTCCTGCAAATAAACAACTAAGAGTAATAAATACTCACCTTTGCATTCTTTTCCCCACAAAATGGACAGCAATGCTTCTTAACCACCAGCTTTTTATTTCTTTGCCGAGACTCACTGAAGCAAGTAAATTTTTGTATTATTTAGTTTCCATGTTATAAATAAGATTCATATATTGTTCAAAAAATGAGAAGCTACCAGAAGGGATGACTATTTCCATTAAGGGCCTTATTACATCCCCAGCAAAAGACCTGCCCGCAGTTTCTGCATTGCATCCTGTTGCAACCTTCAATTCGAGAGATTGCTATATTGCACGATGGGCATTGCTTAGCATCACAAAATATTATCTTGAGACTAAGAATCTCGTTATTCAGCTCTTGGATTTCATAACTTTGCTCTTCCTTCAAATCCCTCAATTCCTTGAGTTCCTGGAGGCAAACACCAAAAGGAGGTTTATATAAGAAATGTGAAAAGGTACCAATCACCATCAAGGAACTGTTGATAAGCATAAGGCAGTAGTTATCATTTTCTTGATCAGATTATTAGGTTTTACCCACCTCAGAGGTCTTTAAACTAAACAATTAACATAGCTGAAAGATATAAATACACTGAGAGTGAAGACTAATTGCAACAGTTCTAGCACACTAAACTCCTAGGCCCTAGCTTGGTGAAACTTCCAACCAACAACGCTTTCAAAAGTGATAAAGTGGAACCTGTTTTACCATTCCTCAAGCCTAACAAGAAAAAAAAGTTAAACCGATACGAAACAGCAAACTGGCTTGAGCGTTTTACCATTAAAGTTTGGAGTCTCTTTTCCGGCCCCATACAGGTAGTTCCTACATGACGCTGCTCCGAGCAAAGGATACAAAAACTGAAGAAGCATTTCAGGCATTGCGCATGACCGTCCCCATCCTCTAAGCAGGCTGTCTCACATCTAGGGCAATAGACTACATCAGACATCGAGTCTAACGTTTTCTGCAACAATAACGATTCCCAGTGCTCAAAGTCATCCCTTGCAAGTAAACGTTTCAACAAGCCAGGTGGAACCATCCCGTCACATTCTGCATCAGGGCATACGAGCTTGTAAACAGTCCCTTCCTTTACATGGATTCTTGAGTAAGTCTCCATGCATTTCCAGCAGAAAAAGTGTTTGCAGGGCAGTCTGATGAACTCTGTGCCTGGAAAGACTATCGATTAATTTGTGACATAATGATATGGAATTGTCGCTTTCTTTTAGTGCTTTAGGAGTCTTAATTGTTAGTTAATGGGATTGAGGTATACATCGCTTATTTGAAAATAATACCAAAGATATGGCTATGTCCTAGGGACATAGTTTTGTATTGACGAATGCCACTCAATACACAAGTAACACAAATGATAGTCTAAAAGAAAAGCCATGAACTTGAAAGATAGGATCTCGTTCATCTTCTCCACTCGGATCTGGTTTTGAGCAGTTTAAAGATGAGAAAGCAAAAAATTTGAATTCTATTATGTTTATATCTGAACACCATATGCTAATTAATCATAGAGAATGAATTTGTGGACATACACTATTTTCCTGTCCACAGGAAACAATGGCAGGATTGGTCAAAGTCACCAAATGTCAATAAGGGAACTACCACTGCAGCACGTCAAATAAAATATTTTCTTTTCTTTATTTTCAAACAAGATTAAAAGAAAATAAAATCAACAAAACCAAAACCAAAATATACTGCATTGTTAATCTTCTTCTCCCTTGGTTTTTGACATCAAAAATTGTCGCAAGAAACAGGTTTGGGTCCAGGTCTTACTGTAAGAGCATCTTAATGTTCCAAACTTAAATACTTAAAAAAAATTGTTGGTAAGCAGATTGATGATTGAGGTATGAAAATAAACGAAAAAACTCATTTTTTAAGATTATTCACATGAGAGAGAGAGAGAGAGAGAGAGAGTCACCTGCATGCTCACTGAAACAGATGCAGCACTCGTGCAAATTTTCACAAAAAACCTCAACGCACTTATCATCATTATATTTCAGCATTGACGGCATATCAACTTCTGGCGATACACTTCCTGAAAAAGCACGCCTGTCCCCAGCATCTGGCATGTTATAGGGACCAAGAGCTATTTCCTTATCGAACCCTAGATGAGAAAGAGAAGAACTGTGTAACCAGTCCACCCATTGGTATATAACCTCCTGGCCAGGTTTATCTGTCCAAAAAGAATCCAACATGTGGCAAAGGTTGGAACTTCTCTCAGAGTTCAACCACTGAACGAATATGGTGAAACATGGAGGTTGATGGCTTGGATACGACTTGGGTAATAAACATGTCAACACAATTGGAGGAAGATGCTGAACTTTAAAAGCGTAAAGGAATTCATTTACAGGTTGAGCTGGGGCTATAGGGGAGGTGAGTTTTCCTCCAGATTTGACATTTGCATTAAATGAACGAAGCTTTGCAGATATAGTAAGTTCGTCAAGAGTTTCAATATGTATATAAATCTGCAAAAAACAAAGAATAGATGTTGGACTGCATTATCTGTATAATGATATAGAGTTGTTGGTTATCACCAAACCTGAAAAGACTTTTGGCCTGCTTTGCTTCTACAGATAGTTAGATTGTCCCCATATTATGGCCTCCATGGCCAATAACTGCAAAGAACAAATTTGAGATCATAATTTTCCATGCTTGTGCATTTGAATGAAGACTGAAATGACTGAATACTCATAATTAAAACCTTACTACAACTGCGAAGCCAGTCAAGCAAAATAGCAAATAAACAGTGCATGATTGTTCCATGGATGGAACTTTGAGAAGTTCCTCAATCTGATTTCAAATATAGAATCATTTCTCACCAACACTGATATCTTTGTCAGTCCCCATGATTCATGGAGGGACATGATAAGAATGGCAAGGTGTGTAAATAGATATGAGATAGTGGAGCAAAAACAATATGGCCTGTGGAGAGGAATACCCATGGCATGGCGGAGCGAGCTTTTGTATTTTTCATTGTTGAATAAAAAACGCCATAAGATATCAAATAAGTATCTAATGAGACACGTCATGCAGACCAAATACTACTAAAAAGTATAAACAAATGTTATAAAATGTATATGGGGGAACCCACAAGCAGGGATAGGGAAGTTAAATACTGACGGTGGTATAATAAGAGACTCAGAAAGCATAGTAATGCTAGGCTATACTGGAGCTGGATGTTTAAGTTCAGTCTTATTCCAAGAACTTAAAAGCCATTTTGGTAGGTCTGCAAGGTTGTTTGAAAATTCAAACATTCAAAATTGAAGTTGCTTCGGAGTCCTTGTGAGCAGTTAATATTTTGAAGGGTGGGGACCCCATGGAAATGTGACTATGGCTATCGTAGAACTGCTGCACCTTTTTGAAAGTATAAGTTTCATTCATGTATATAGAGAAGCCAATAGGGCTGCAAACTACCTTGCTTCATTAGCAAAGTAAGATGTAATAGAGGTTATATAGTACTTTGTACCTTCTCTGAACTTAGCTCTTATGACCATTGTGGAGGAGGACAGAGAAGGCACTATAAATTTTAGAACTTAATACAGGTAGAGGTCAGCCATAACCTCAGCTCTCTAAAAAAAAAATAATAAAAAAAAACATTGTAAATTATTACACAATTTTTTGAAGAAAGTATGGACCTGCCTCTCCCTCTCCCCTGCCCCCAGTAACCCACACAAGACAATGATCACCAACGTCAAAGTATATTGTATTGAGATGCCAAAGAAAGATTCAAAGCGCAGAAAAATAAGCAGAAGCTTGGAAATTAAGAAATAAGATTTAGAGCCACCTACCCTTTCAATTCAATTATGTCCTCTCAATAACTAATCTACTTAATGTCTTGTTTTTGTCAAGCAGAGACGCTCTACTGCTTGTCCAATGTCCATCTTGAATAATAAAATAAACTAAAATAGATAGTATGACTTATTTTGGATATTCAATAAGATACATTTTTTATTAAACAAACAAACAATTGAACAATGCTACCTTCATCAAAAGAGGCAGGGTAGTGTTAAGGAGACCAAGTGCATGCTTGAATAAGACGACGAGAGGATACGAGAATACATATAATGTAAGCACAAACTCCACCTGAATTCTCTATTTTCAATTTGTTCTATTCAAGTCATTTCAGCTATTATATTTAACTTCCCAACAACCGTTGCTAGTCACCTCATCCTAAGCTCGCCTTCTTTGTCTGTTACCTTACCTATATGCTGACTAGGTTCCCTCTACGACCCATGCATGGTTTGGTCTTCATTGTACATGTCTATATATGTATATTAATTCGGTTCATCTACTCAGAAGTTTAATTGTTTTTAAGGCTAGAATTCCCACACCTGGATTTCTTCAAGCACCTTCAGGCCTAAATATGTTATCCATACCTTTTTCACAAGTTTTTGGGCTACTCAAATCTGTTAGTTATATGCTTGACTAAATTCCCTGTGCATCAGTTGGTGTTCATTGTACATGTCTATATATTGATTCAGGTCATCTACTCAAAAGTTAGTTTGATTGTTTATCAGTCATCTTCTTCAGCCAACACCTATTTGGAGTCTGAACATTAACAAATCATCAACATTGCCTATTTCTTATTCAAGCCATCAAAATCATAGAATCTGAAAAGAATAAACAGCCTAATAGTGGTGAATTATTCTCGTTACCTCATCTTCCTGTAACTAGTTATTGATAGTGAGCTGCTCCACTGACAGCTCAGGTTCTTCAGTAAGCAAACATAGCTCCTCTAACCTCATCAACCCCCTCTTCTTCGACTAGTTCCTCCTTGGGACCAACACTAGTACTAGAACTCTTAACTTGTAAGCAAAGTTTACTGTCTTCGTCTTGTTTTCCTTCTACATGTTTATTATTATTAGAGATGGGTAGTATAGTTGTTGAAGAGTTGGGGTTTTGTCTAGATGAAGACGATGATTTTTCTTTTTTCCCCTTCTCCTTCATCATTCGACCCGCTTGAAATACACCTTATTTTTGGGTCGTTTCGACTCTTCTTGCGTTACCTTTTCTAGTTTCGCCCAATTCGCCCTCAGATATATATATATATAGTAATTCGTTACGGCCGACCCCAAAAAAATAAAAACAATTATTACAAATGTGTCGTTGCCCCAAAACTTGTGTTGTACACCTCCCAAACCAACGTAAATTTGACTTGTTGCAACATTTTCAGTCCTTCTCTTCTATTCTCTTCTCTTCCACCATCAAAAACCTTAAACTCTTGAACCCTAAAGAAAATTATATCCTAACACTAACACTAAACACTAATAGAAGAGCCCAACCCCATTTTAGAACATGAAGATGAAGAAAAAAATGTAATGCATCATGACTCCATTCAAGAAGAAAATATAAAACAAGTTCCAAGTGACCCCATTCAAAAAGAAAATGTAGAACAAGTTCAAAGTGAATAAAATAGAAAAATAGATGATGATGCATTTAATAAGAATAAGGTAAATCTAAATTAAACGTAATTATGCATATAGTAATTATACATGTAGTAATTATGCATGTGTATAGTGATATATAGGGCTGAAAAAGAAAATTCGAACACCCGAGGCTTAAACGACCCGGCTAGGTCGTTCGTATTGCACACCAAACGGTCTGGTCACACCGTCTGGACTGAGTTCAAAACGATGTGGCCATGTCGTTTGGGATTTGGACTTAGAAAAAAAAAACTTTCCAGTGTGGTCACACCATTTGGAGTAAGTTCCCAACGATATGGCTACACCGTTTGAACTAAGTCCCAAACAGTGTTGCCATATCGTTTGGGATTTGAACTTGGAAAAAATATAAAGTTCTGTTTTTTGGCCTCTTTACCGGTGTAGTCACACCGTTTGGGACTTCATCCACACGGCGTGGCCATATCGTTTGGGATTTGAACTTGGAAAAACATAGAGTTTTGTTTTTTTGCCTCTTTACCGGTGTGTCCATACCGTTTGGGACTTATTCCAAACGGTGTGGCCATGTCGTTTTAGGATTTGAACATAGAAAAACACAAACAGTGATAAACGGTGTGTTTGTGGCATTTGGTACTTAAGCCAAACAGTGTGGCTATGTCTTTACGGGGTCCATAATACATCAATTAACAACTGTTCTTCATTTAGGATCCTTCGGTGTGTTTCGAGAACTCTGGAAACTTGAATGACGTGGATGATGTTCAACCGCTTTCAATGGATACAACAGAAATATTTACTACGGAAGAGGTACATAGTAGGCATTGTTTTCACTTGTTTTTATTTTCTAAATGAAATTATATTAGTTTATTGATTGTTGTTTTCTTTCATATCTTTAGGTATTTCATACACGTAATGACGTAATTGGTTGGGCAACTGCTCGGGGAAAACAATGTAATGTGGTTGTGGTAATTGGAAAGTCGCAGAATGCTAACGAGAACCGAGTACCAAGGCTGGATTTAGCTTGCGAGAGTTCGGGAGTGTATCGTTCACACAAAAAGGTAGAGAAGGCTAATAAGAGAAATACAGTAACCAAGAAACATGGATGTTCATTTAAGTTAAGATGTATTTTCCAACGCGGCACTGTCGATAGTTGGAAAATTGTCGTTCTTAATTGTGTTCATTCACAACCATCCATTGGCGAAAACCCTTGAAGGACATGCATTTGCTACTCGACTGACCGTTCCACAATTTGAGTTCTTGTCAGAGATGACTCAAAATAGAGTTAAGCCTAAAAAAGTGTTGAAGTCCATCAGACATAGGTTTCCCGATAATCTATCTAGCATATGTCAAGTCTACAATACCAGGCACAAGGTGAGGACATTGGATATGAATGATCGGTCGCAAATGCAGAGATTGCGTGAGTTGTTAGCAGAAAACCACTATTTCGAGGAGGTGAGAGAGGATACGAATACGAATGAGATAACGGGATTGTTATAGGCCCATCCGGATGGTGTTAAAATGGCTCGGATTTTTCCAAAAGTTTTCATCATTGACGCCACCTACAAAACCAATAAGTATCGGTGGCCTTTTGTATAGTTTGTGGGGGTGACTTCAACCTGGAAATCTTTCACGGTCTGTCAAGTGTTGCTTCAGTCCGAAACAACGATAGACTATGAGTGGGCTTTGCGTCAGTTTAACGGCTTGCTGGGTGAAAAAAGACCATCTGTGATCGTATCTGACAGGGACTTGGCCTTGATGAGTGCCGCTGATATTGTGTTTCCTGACGTGCACAAGCATCTTTGTAGATGGAATATCTCTATGTGCGTCATTCAGAAATGCAATGATTTTTTTCCCACCACAGAACTTGTAGATAAAGGCTAGTTCTCGTGGAACATTGTAGTGTAATCGAGGACTGAGGATATCTTCAACCGTAGAATTGCTGCTTTGGAAAAACATTATAGGGTTGAGTACTCCAATTTTGTTAGTTATCTGCGAGAGACTTGGTTGCTTTACAAGGATCAATTCGTATGTTGTTGGACAGATCAACACATTCACTTTGGGAGTACAACAACCAATCGAGTCGAAGGGTCTCATGCTCAGGTGAAACGTGTTCTAGGAAACACAAACAGACATGATTTTCTAAGTATGTTTTACTTGATCCACCCAATTTTAGAGATCCAGATGTCTGAGATTAGAGGTACGTTTGAGAAGAGTCTGATTGTAACCCAGCACCACCACCGAATTCCTTTATTTAAGTGAACTTCGAAACCGGTCTCAAGAAAATATTTGGACTTGCTTTATGAAGAACTAGATACCCGTGTAAGTCGTCTTTGCTAAGGACTCGAGTTCATTTGTGGGTGTTATTTATGAAGACCAATCATGGATTGCCATGTGCTCACAAAATCATTGAACTTCAAAAGCAAGAACGTTCCATATCTTTGAGTGCTATCAATCCCTTTTGGAAAACTCTGTCTGCTTTTCCAAGTGTGTCAGTGGGTGTTGGTCTCGATTGTAGACCTTCGATGGGTATGTTTATGAAAAGGTATGAAATGGCTTCTGAAGAAGAGTAGAGGTGTCACATCCCGAATTTCTAAACAATTGCAAAGTAAATATTTCAAATATAAATATTTCAAATATCACTATGTTCAACTGTCTAAAAACCCAGGCTATGATGGGATGGATACAACACAGGCCAAAACCGAAAGGATAGAACTAACCCACATGGCCCAGCACAAAAAAAAACTCCAAAGTCAATTATGAATGGTGTATTGTATGAAAATAATGAGTTAAATTCTCTCTCTTCTCTCTCTTCTCTCTCCTCTCTCCTCACTAGCCAATCACAGCTGACTTCTGAAGTCTTTTTTTGTACTGGGCCATGTGTGACAGTCGCGCCCAAACCGAAAATATCACATCATAAAAAATCAACTTAACAACAATAATCTCCAAACTTTCTCAACCATCACTTTATTAAAGACTATCTTCCATCCCAAAAATCATCAATATAACATTCTAAGAATAATAAGTCTTCAACATCGTATTCTCATGTCATATGAATATAAAACTACGTTATTACATACTTCCAAAAAGATCAGACCTAATAAAATAAACTCCCAAACTGCTCCAGAAACAAATCCAAATCAAAGGTCGTGGTTCCACTGCCTTCCACCTATGTTCCCAAGAACACACCCATGTTGCCAAAACAAAGCAAACATGGGTCAACAAAATGGAATTTGCTGGTATGAGTAGATTAACTATATATAACCATTTCCAGTCTTTACTTATCATAACTAACACTTTAAATATCATAATATAATCATTCTCAGCTTGGAAGACATGTAGTTCCGTCATTTCAACCGGCATAGTTTCTTCCCAAGCAAGACTCCCATCTTATTAACTCGTTATAATAATTTGTTTTAATAACTAAGTAATCGAATTAAAACTTACCGATATCCACTGCTATATAAGGGTAGGACCGTGTCCCTGCACAAAATATTATTAAGTCCTACCCTCCTGCAAAAGAAAGTTAGAAATTTTATATAACATATGTAGATATCATATAGGTATTCAAATGCAAGTCCAAGCACACCGTCATAATCAATGAATACAACTAACCCGCAAGGCGAATACCTTAGTTCCTCTCTAGGGCAGTCCAAACAATCTGGTCATTCATGGCACATTCAATGAATACCCGTATATAACGCTAACGGGTCATTTATGGCACATTCAATAAATGCCCACCTAACATATGACATCATCAGTCATAAAACTCAAATCCAAAACTTGAGGCATGGAGAGTTCTAAAAGGGTGCGGTAAATTTGTTTACGCATTATTGAATTTTATTGCATATATTATTTCAGAGAACGAAGGAGTATCTTGTTTCTTGTATTATTGTTTACGCGTTATTAATATATCGATGTCTAAGTGTCATAACATTGTATATCATAAAAAACTGAAAATATCACATAGTAGTTAATACACGTACACATGTATATATAGAAAGGTCTTAGCCTAAAGCCAAGCATGCTAATAGCCCTAGACCTATCCTAATAGACCAAATCATAATCCGAGTTAAAAGTCAAACTGGGTCAACTGGTCAAAGTCAACCCTGGTCAACAGTCAAAGTCAACTCTTGTCAACAGTCAACTCTAGTCAACAGTCAACAATCAACTCTGGTCAAAACCCCAAAGACTAAGGCCCAAAGGGTTTAGCCTTTCCCAGGCCCAATCTAACATAACTTAAGCCCATAAAAGAAAAAGAAAGAAAAAAAACTTGAAGCCCACATACTAGCTCGGCCCAAGCCCACCTAAACAAAACTCACGAACAGTGCGTGGTCTTCTTCTTCTTCTTCCTCACTTCACCAGCGCCTCTCCCACCAGTCAACCACCACCAACCACCACTCGCCACCACTTTTTAACCTAGCGGTTTGATTCCTTTTGAAAACCCCTACCTACCTATACCAACAAAACGCGATTCCCATATACTGAAAAAACGGGATGGACGCCATTAATGGCTTCTCTGGAGCTCCAACAGCCCCACCCAATCTAGTATACATCGACCCAACCATCAAACCTTTACTCCCCAGACATCAATCCTCATTCAAGCATCAATCAAAAACCAAAATAACAAACATTCACATAATCTACTGGCAATTTCTTTGCGCCGCCATTAACAGAGTTACCACGCTTCAACAGCCCCTCTGACAACCTCCATTACACAACCAAACCAACATTATACACATAATAAACATTCAAACAATATACAGGTTTTTAACTCCTTCGGGGACGATTTCTCTGTCCTGTGGGCTTAGCTTGCGCAGCCATTAACTCTTTCACAGTTCCAGCAGTCCAATAAATAAAACCGGTTTTAACCATAACAAGTAGAATAATCATAGACGAGAGGAAGAGCAGAAAAATAAGCAGCAATATTGTACTACAGTAAAACTTAATTTTTTATCTCTGTATAGACGAGAAAACTAAACTACTCACCCGTGATTAGCTCCGACTGTCAGCTAGCTATTCGTAGATTTCCAGAAAAACTTCTCTCCTCCCTTTCCTCTCTGTGAAACTCTCTTTTTTGTAAAACTCTCTCTTTTTGACCAACCCTATGTTGTTTCTTTTCTGTTTTTAAAAAACCCCCGAAATAGGGAAGAATGTTTATCCCATAAACCCACATCTCCTATTTCCACTAACACTTATCCTATTTTATTTTATCTATTATCCATTATTATTATTATTAGAAAAAATAAAAGAATAAAACACGAGGTGTTATAAGAGGGTTATGGTTAGGAAATTTATGGAGATTGTTGTGCCAGAAAGTACATGGCTAGAACCACCTCATGAGGAGGCAAAAACCAAAGGTCGGGCTAAGGGTAACTGCAAGAGAAAGTTTCCAATTAAGGATGAGAACTCTTCAAAGCAAGATTCATCTGGTTTTGAACATTCCCAACGTGAGCATGAAGAGTGGGTCTCGTCCCAACAATCGGAATGTACGCCAAATTCCAAGGATTCTCATAAAACACCCACACCATCGAAATACGCTACTCCAAACCCACCTGCAGATAAGTCTTCTCCGAAACCACCTTTGCCACAAAAAAAACTACACCATGGAAGAACTCTTCTCAAAAATCACCTTTACCACCTAAAATAACCACATTACGGAATAATACTCTTCTCAAAAATCACCTTTACGTTACTACCTGAAACAACCACACCACGGAATAACTCTTCTCAAAAATCACCTCAAAAGTTAGACATTGGCATCCTAAGGGGGCCGAAACATTACGGTTTGGATATTCTATAATAACTGCACAAATATATTGTTAAAGTGGATGATCCTGCGGGTGATGGCAATTACAAGTATAGAGCAATGTGCATTGTACTGGGAAGAAATCAGGAAGAGTGGTCGTGGATGAGAAATGAGTTGTTACAAGAACTTAATGACAACCTCCCCCTATACTATACAGTGTACACTCACAATGAGGTTAATTTTGTGAAACCTACAATTTCTCATGCACGTGGTTGGGCACCCTATAATAAGTGGATAGTCATGCCTTTTGTTGGATATCTATTTGCTTCGAGATTTAATGTCGTCCTCGTACATTTAGGAAGTACGTACTGCCATCTTATCTTGCCACTGAGAACCCAAGCAAATCCTGAGAGAGTAAAGAAAATGTTGGGTACCGCTTTTACGCATGGGGATGTCATTTTGTCCATGTTGAACTTGTTGATGATTGTCCGGTTCCAAAACCGATGCGAAGATGGCGTAGAGCTCGACACTTAATTGCAGATAGTTGGGATACGACATTACAAGCAAGACAAGCGCAATTTACGGCATTGAACATTCCCAATTTAGTATTGGAAGACGAGCACACTAATGATGGGTCCGAAATACCAATAATAGATGTTGGCTAGGAATAAATCTATGTAATTAATGTTCATGTGGTTGGATTTGTAATTTGGTTTTTGATACAATTTTCTTAAATTTGATGGTATTCTTTGGTCGAATTTGATGTATGGATGTATGTTTGTTTGATTTGGATGGTTTGGATGTTCAATGGTGTGGCCATTTCTTTTGGGATTTGAACTTAGAAAAAATACAAAGTTCTGTTTTTTGGCCTCTTGACCAGTGTGGCCAAGTTGTTTGAGACTTAGTCCAAACGGTGTGGCCATGTCGTTTGGGATTTGAACTTGGAAAAAAAATGAAGTTATATTTTTTGGCCTCTTGACCGGTGTGGGCACACCGTTTGGACTAAGTCCCAAACGACCACACCGTTTGGACTAAGTCCCAAACGGTGTGGCCACACCGGGCCAAGAGGCCAAAAACGAACTTCATATTTTTTCAAAAAATCAACGACATGGCCACACCGTTTGGACGAACGGTGTGGCCATGTCATTTGGGACTTAGTCCAAACGGTGTGCCCACACCGGTCAAGAGGCCAAAAAACATAACTTCATATTTTTTCCAAGTTCAAATCCCCAACGACATGGTCATACCGTTTGAACTAAGTCCCAAACGACATGGCCACACCGTTAGTCCAAACGGTGTGGCCATGTCGTTTGGGATTTGAACTTTGAAAAAATATAAAGTTCTGTTTTTTGGCCTCTTGACCGGTGTGGCCAAGTCGTTTGGGACTGAAATTAGGCGAACCTCGATTTCTTTTTTTCTTAACTTTCATATTCCAACAATTCTAACACTTCCAAATTCAACTTCCATATTCCAACAATTCTAACACTTCCAAATTCAAAACCAAACACATAAAATGGAGAATCACATAACATCAAATAATATTTTGAAATAACATACGACAAAATCAAGTATTCATAAAGTTGGGTACAGATTTCACAACGCCACTCTTTACAACAAAAGCAACCTAAACAACCCTATACTACTAGAACTCCAAGAGTTGAGATCAATGCCCAAGAATAGGCTGCTTCTTCATGATATCGTCCGCTAATGAACTTGCACCGGGTCAAATTGTATGCCTCCATGAACTCGTTCCATGTATCGTCTAGAATCGCAGTCCCACCCAATTGCAGGCCTTGATCGAGCAAGCGAGAAATTTCATCGACGATGGGATGCTATCAAAATTAAAACGAAAAACTACATTAGTATATACATTTATAAAATACCAAAAAAAAAACAAAAAACAAAAACAAAAACTAATGTTGTAAGGTATTAACTTACCAGATTATGATATGGAAGACTCTGTAGGGAGTAGTGATTAGGATGATCACAGTTTATCATTCGAATATCACTATTGTTTTCGTACCAACTCATGTATCTACTAACACACTCCCATGGATAAGACGAAATGGGTCCTCGATGTTCAAGTTGTATCAAGTAATTCTGCCATTTACTCCAGTAGGAAGACGCAATATTAAATTTCACATCGTACCCACGTCCAGAAGTAATTCGCGACGAGGTCTTTAGTCTTGGGGGATCTGAGGGTACAAACTGCATATGACCCAACTGACGCACAACCCTCAAAACATTGTATTGCTCGACATCATCAAGAAAGCATATAAATCCCTCGAAAAATGTTATTTCATCCACCGGGCATGTAGCTCGGACTTCAGCATAGGGATACCATTCAACCTGTCAAAATAGCATATGATCGAATTTAAATTAATCATTAACCACATACTAATAATATCAATTAATAAATAAAACTATTTACAAACAAAATGATTACATCGAGACAAGTCATATTATCAATCACCGCTTCGGGTATGCTTCAATCACGGTGTTGTGCTAGCATAAAAAGATTGAGTAATCGAGTACCTATGAGCACGCCGACATGCTCAACCGATAGTCCTCGTTTGGGAATGGCCTAAACACCGGAAGTACTCATAAATCCATGCCTAGATTAATATAGACACCCGTTAATATTGTAATAGATAGATAAAATTGACATTGAAAAGAAAAACAAAAAACTAATACCGTAGGAGAGTGAAATAGCCCCGAAACACCCTTCACCTTGGCAATTGTGGCGGTCCAGACCCACATAAGTAAGCCGGTGAGGTCGCACCCCACGCGTAGTCTCGATCTCAAGAAATTTCAAAAGCGGTCTCGGATAACAAACGGAACTAGCTTTTTTGGGGCGTGTCGGTGAAGGCGGTACATCCAAAGAAAAATAACAGATAAGCTCTCACAAAGAAATCGCAACTCTTTTGGGTTGACGCCTTCTTCACAACAACCCCATTTTCATCACGTAAATCTTCATCCGTTACCTTCCCAGCAAACTGCTTCATCAAGAAATCCATCCTAACTTTGGAAGTGAACTTATTGGCTTTCATCTCCGCATCTATCTTGTCCATGGATATGCCAAGACCTTTGTGGAGGAGTCTTTTTGTCTGTTCCAGGGTCAAATCAGTGTCCCCAGTCACTGCTTTGCCTCTGATCGGAACTCCTAAGAGTTGGGAAACATCGTCCAACGTGATTGTCATCTCGCCCCACGGCATATGAAACGTGTTGGTCTCTGGATGCCACCTCTCCACAAACGCAGAGACCAACACATGATCTTGATGCCTATATACACCTAAGACTCTGCACATAAGCCGGTCCTTTGAAGCTCCACGTGAAAATTAGAACAGTTTGAACACTCTCCGACGATATCCCATTGTACCAACTTGTTTAGGTGCCCATGGCACTTCAACACCCCTTACTCCGCCTAAAACAACAAAAACTCGGTATTAATGTATGCACAAGGTTTCGTAATAAAAAAATTTAAATACTAATAGACACTATATGATAATATTACCTGCCCCTCCCAAACATCGCGAGTCACGCAAGCAATCGTAGTCATACAAATGGATGTGGCACACAAGGGCCACCTCCATAAACACCTCTCTGGAACTCCAAGTCATTGTTGGACTTTCTCACAATATTCACTGGAGGTACAGGTACATGGACTTCAGGGACTTCCTCGTCATCCTCCTCCTCCTCATCCTCTACGTCCTCCTCCTTAATTATCCTCATTCTCCTCTTCGGCATCATCAATACCCTCTTCGTCATCTTCTTCACTATCATCTTCTTCACCATCACCATGACTTACAACTACACTCTTCCCACGATCCATATTTATGTCATCTACATCTACATCTACATTTAAATCTACATCTACATCTACATCACTCGGAATTGTCCCCTTTCTTCTCTTTTGATTTCCTAAGTCTACACCACTTACAACTATATTACTGGGATCATCCGCTTTCCGATCCCCTCTACGGACTGATGTCGAGGTGGTTGTTCCCCTTCCTCTCTTTTTCTCAGGCAGGTCACCGCGACCCGAACTACTACTCCCCCCACCTAACAACTTCTTAGCACCCGTGAAAACACTTTTTGCTACATTCTTCACATTCTTTGTTCGAGGCATTGCTACAAAATATAACTAACACAAACACAGAATAATAAGTTTGCCGAGAAACACAAACACATAACTCATTTTCAGGTAAAGAAAATTCTGAAAGAGATAAATCATTTTCAACATAGGGAAAAAACTAGTAATCATGCAAACATATTTGTAGGATTTTTCCTATCTTTGTTTAGCCTTTTGATCATTAGGAGACAGGGAGAATGAGAAGAACCCTTTGGATAGGAAACCCATCCAAACAAATACAGGTACAAACCCATCCAAACAAACTATTATTGTCCAGTTCAGTTTCATTGTCCAGGTGCATGCAGACTTCAATCCCGAAAACAAGAGCACAAAATATTTAAGCAAACAAAAGCTTTAGACACTAGAATAAAACAAGAAGTTTGTTCTTAAATAAATTGCAACAGATTCAAACTATCTAACACAACAAAGACATGATATACTCATTATGATCTAACATGATATACCAAGACAAAACTCCCTATTTAGATTGGTACAAGGGCTGCCTCAAGTAGTCAAGTGTAATAATTTATGTAGCATACTGCTCAAATCAATTCACTCACAGGCCATACTAGAAAGAAAAGTATTAGAGAAGAGAGGGAAGCAATGGAAATTCATATTTGTAATGGAACAAAGCATGTAAGCTTTACAAGTAAGGCACCACTAAGGCATCTCGTTATAGATAGGTTCTGATTAAGACCTACTTGTTCAACACCAAGGGCCTTCACAAATGACACCTAAACGCAAAGACTACAAAACTCCATGTCGTCGATCCCTTTAATCATCTAGACATAACTTAATAAGATGAATAAACACTCAATCAACTTTGTTTTTGTTTGTTGATAAAGAGCTAAGAACCGAGTTGTTTTATCAATGAAATGAAAACTTGAAAAGTTGAAAACTTGTTTTATCAGTGAAATAACATGCCTGTGATTGAACAAGAATTAAAGGCGCAACAAATGAAAACTTGTTTTATCAGTGAAATAACATGCCTGTGATTGAACAAAATATGGCGAAAAAATTCAGGTTAATGTTAAGCCATACAATGAATCAATTACAGATCTAATAACCAATGTAGCAAAATTATAACGAAAACAACATTAAAGATTAAGAACAATAGAATGAAAACTTACAAATCTGATCTAGATAAAGAATATTGAGATCGAAAGAGAGAATCGCGGTGTGTTTTTGTTCAGACAAATTTTTGGGAGCAGAAATCGAAAGGAAATCGAGGGTTTTTGATGGAGACGAAGGGTGGAACTGGTTTTCGCCGGTTTTTCGGTTTCTTGGGTATTTGGTTAGGGGTGTATGGTTTGAAATTGCGCCCAACACAATGGGCAGACCCTGGCCCAACTCGGGGTCTGCCCAACACAAATTAGGGTCTGGCAGTAATAGGACTCATATATATACTGTAGGTCGTTTTCCACACACTCAGCAGTTAGCACTATAATTTTCCAACCAGGCGTTTCCTTATAGCTTTGTCACTTGCTGATTTGGTGGTACGGAACTCTAATACCCATGCTATTTTTCTTTCTTTATTTAGAGAAACGACTTTACTACATCTTATATATCACACATTTTTTTTTAAAGAAGAATATATTTTATTAAATTTCTAAAATAAATCTTACAAAGGATTTGGAGGTCAAGCGCGCAACAAATTGAGCTGCAATACCTTTCTAAATCCATCTGAAAATGGAATACAACAAGAGATGCTGAACATATAACAAAAGAAGAGCAACAAATGGAACAGTAAAAGTCGTTCATTCAACAACGCTGAAGATGCCATCCACTATCCTGCAGGAGCTACATACAGTCGTCTTGATCGAGAAATGGTGCAAGATCTATTTTGAACTGCCGTTTCCCCTTGCTAACCCTCTTAAACATATCATGAAACAAGGGAAAAGATAAGAGCAATACCTTGATAACCCATTAACAACTTGAATGCAATAATGAGCCTTAATTCGAGCAGTACAAAGTTTAGGATGTAGTGGCCTTACAGCGATTGCCATTAGCTCTTCCAGTAGCTCCTCCAAGTGGCGCAGAGGCTAAGTCATAAACAGGAGAATGCCAATAAATATTTTTGACTTCAATATAAAACTTGTCAAGTATAAAAGCAGCCGTCCAAGGGAACATCAATTCTTATAGCGTGAAAACAGTATCACTTTGGAGCAGAGAAAAGGACTGCAACTCACCCATTGGGTCGGACCATCGACAGGCGCATGTAGAGGATCATCGTGAACCTGAAAATCCAAAGAAGTTCTTAGCAGCAGTTTATAGGATAAACTAAACTGCAATTGTCTATCCCTTTCTCTTTCTTTTTCTCTTTTTTGTTTTTATGAATGGTGAATTGTCATGGCTCTGAAGGAACAAGCAACTTTAGAACAATAGAGTAACTGAATCAAACACATCTCATTGACAGACTAGCAAGTTAGTTTTTTTGACAGTGAGCAAGGGTGCTAATGGTTTGTGAATAGGCCAAAACTGAGCGCAACTTCTACCTAACCAACTAACGGTTGCAATTATACTCTTTTTTTTTTATCAGAAAAATGTGTGGGCAAGCCTGTTTTTAAAGAGATCAGTAACTCAATAGTGTGTAGTGGGGTTCAAACCCCAAACCGCTGATATCATCACCCAAAGGTTTTACCAACTAAGCTAGAAGGCAATTATACTCTTTCAAACCCACGTGGATTTGAAAACACATTTAAAAGTCACCACAAACATAGTTCTGTAGATAAAGAGTGTATCTGTGATTAAAGAGCGGTAACACAAATCACAACGAATATTCAAGCTTGTGGTGTCCCATGCAGGATCTAAGGGAACACCTGCCTTCAAGTCACCCCATAGCAAATTTGCTCCCTAGAGTCATCCTGGGTTCAAGGAAACATGATCATAAATCCACTTATGTAACATTTGAAAACCTTCCACCACAATGACGTTATGAGAGGCTTCCTCAAACTGCTACATTCTGAATTACACAATTTCATCTGGATTTTATAATGTGTGGATTTAGGTGGAGAGGTTACTAACTTACTATGCAGAAGCACAACCATCTGATTCCGAATTTTGTAAACCAGTTAAAACTAATGGTCTTTAAGTTAACAGTGAAAATAAACAGTCCATAATCGTCACCATGTAAATCAGCCCATTTTGAAACTCTATGAAAGAAAGTGAACAGCGGTAAAGACTGAACCCTAGTTATTAAAGCCGCAATTTATTAAAGTTAGGGATCCTGGACCCTAGTTCAATGCACAAAGTGTGTCAAAGACAATTTTGACATAAGAGAATGTCTTCTCAAATATCTTGGATGTGACCAACAAAAAGCATGAGGTGCTGAGAGGACTGAATGTTATGAATATCAGTTAGAGGAGATTATAGTCTTATACCTCCATGAAGATTCCATCCACACCGACAGCAACTGATGTTCTTGCAATGCATGGTATTAACTCTCTGAGGCCTCCACTTGCAACACCTCCACCATCGAGCTGGTTGAGAAAAAATACATTTTCAGCATAATATTTTTCCTAAAGGAAAGTTGTAGTGAAATTTATCTAGAAAATTAAAGGCTATCCTATCCTACGATACAGAGATACAGAGAAAAAAAGACTCGTAAGTAGAAATTAGCACCGTACAAGATATACTTTACAATCAACTCTTGAGAAAACTTAAAACTCCATTCCCTTCTCAAAGATCTTGTTGCAGAGAAAGAAGCGGTGTAGGATTTTGTTTATAATTCCTTTCAAAAGCCTTGGGCACCACCTTCAAATATAAAGGAAGCTCTTTCTAAATAGATCGTTATTCCTCCACCTTGGGGAAAAGCTAAATGGATAGTGGAATACCAACAAATGGTCAAAGGAATTCGGTGGAGGGAGTCAAAGAACTTTTGTTATCGGACACCGCTTGTTCGAGCTTTACAGATCTAATTTTTCATGTGTTTTACCATAATTGGGATTCACTTGTATGAGGTACAACATTTGTAAAGGAGTCTTGAACTTGCAAACTTAGGTAGCTCCACCATAATGAGATTCTATGAATTTGAACTTTAGTGATAAAACAGATATATTATTATATTATATACAGTATATAGACAGGTTCATCTTCCATGTCTGAAATAATTATCAAAAGAAATATATAGGTAAGATATGTACAGGTAGGGAATGGTAATCATGTACATAAATGTATCCTTCAAGTAAGAGATTTAAATTATACAAACCTTTCTCCCAGCAGGTTGTTGCAATGCATGTGTAATATCTGCTACCTGCAATGAAGCACGATGTCTTAGATGTGCAAGCAACAGGAAGAAACTGTGGCTATCTAGAATCTTGACATAAAAGTTCAGAACGCCAAAGCAGCCAAGTTGAATATGCATCCAGTATTATGACTCATGTTAGAGTTCCAAGGGAATCTAAAGGCCAGGCCTAAGAACTCTAAAATGTCAAAAGTCCACAATGTATATCCGTCACATTATTATTATCTCAAATATGATCTATGGACATATACCAATACATGCCAACACTGAGGCCCCTAGTATGGTTTGATTTGTGGTAAAGTATTTGCAAGACCTTCCTGTAGGAGTTGATAAGTTCATTTTATGTCTCTTCGTAATTGATTAGATTATTACTGAAAATAAAAATATGCCCAATCGGGCAACAAACTTTACACAGAAACTGGATTTGGGGTACAAACTTTTTTTTTTTTTTGGAGCAATTTTGGGGAACCAACTTGCCATTTAGTTGCAACGTTGAGTTCTGTTTGTGACTTTGTGGGATCCATTATTTTCATAGAAAAATAATTAAGAAGATACACAAAATAATAATTACTTAAGCTGTTAAGCACTAAGCATTTCACATCCAACAGAACTCAGATTAGCACGAAGGAGCAAAAAAATTAGAGATAAATACTCATGAAAAATATTGAAATTGGTGCAACAAACCAAAAATGACATGTAAAAGTATTTTGCTTACTATAGGACAATTCGCTTCCCTCATCCACTCCAAGTTACGTGGATCAACAATTAAGTCATCTGCAGTAAAGATGAACCAATCAAAGATAACAATGATCAGTGAAGATAATATTACTGGACTTCTTGTACGCTACGCCCAGCCCAGACAAAAACATGCTATTAGGAGAATATATAAATGTATCTGCCAGTCAATAAATTTTTTTGAGAACACATACTATATATGGTAACGCATAATTCACAAGGATTCATAGGGTGGCTTTCATTATTGGGTGGATTTTCTTAAGAGAACTTATATTTTCTTATACAATGAAAAACGCGGCTAGGCAAGCCTAGGGGCTAAGCCTATAGCACAGGCCCAGATCTAGGCTGGCTTCAGTCCTTCTGGATGTTACGGGTGCAGATGGGCCTAGGCGGCCAGACTCTAGGCGATAGATTGATGTTTTTCAATTTTTAACTTGTTAATCTACTTTTTTAATTGTAACTTGGGAACATAAAGTTTAGATGTGTTATTTTCTACTAAAACCCAAACTTCAAGCACCATTTTCTCCACTCTGCATTATTTATACTTTTTGAACTTTTCATTTCCATTTCACTCCTTCCTTTTGCCTTCAGTTCCTTGCTCTTTTCTGCTTCTTTCCTCTCCCCCACCCCCCTTCAATTCTTTTTCTTCCTTTTCTTTTTAATTTAATGCAACACTTTTTTTTGTTTACAAACATAATTGCCGCTACATTTGGCCAAATTTTGATTAAATTATCGCACTTCTTAATTCATGTGTAAACAATTATGACTTGTGCAGTTGTGCTTTTGTTTGGCACATGAAAATTGCAAGTTGTGAATGCATAATTACTATGTAGTTGTGATTTGATCAAAATATACCTTATCTTCATGAATAAAACAAGGGGAAAAGCCAGCAAGAGAAATGGGGTTTCAAGTGCTACGCCCTCACCTAGGCTCTGGGATATGCGCCTAGTTGAATAAGAGGATTACAACACTACTCAAACAAAGAAAGCCTGTGTTTGACTTGTGGGAATAATTTCCATGGGAAACTCTCATTTTTAATGTGTAATTCTGGATCAAACTCTTGATTTGTGGGAGGGTAGCTTTTCACACCTCGACAGTTCTAATTGGCTGAAGGTGTTTTAAAATAGGGGGAGTGGAAGAGTTTGAGTGAAAGTAGAGCTCTTGAGTGGGAAAAGCTCCACAAAAATGAAGTAACCCATAAGATTTTAGCCTATAGATAAGCGTTGGAATTATTTCAACAAATCAGATACACCTTATATCAGATACAGTTCACCTTATATATCATTGCTTTTATTAGTAAAATAAAATTTTAATAAGTTTGCTTAAAGAACGTGTTAACAGAAGGGAAAATGAATAAGCTTTAACTAACTAGAGACAGAATTGACTTACTATACCCAAACATCGTGCCTCGCTCACAAACCATCACATTTTGGTTTCCTGACAGTCTAACTTTTTCTGCAGAATTCGCCATAACCTGCAGCATGCATATAAAGACTGAAAAATGAACAGAAGGAAATCTACCCTAGACGCACCCACATTATATTTACACAATGGAGATCATGGTCATGAAAACCAACTCATTCAAATATGTCTAACCTTGTTAAAAGTGTGTTGCAAAATTGAGAAATATGGACCTTCAGGGTTTCGGGCTCTTTTTGTTTCACCACAATAATACGGCCCAGGATGATAGAAAGAGTCAAAGAGGTGTTTTTTTTAGGTATGCTGCATTTCTCCCAAGAGATGAGATGATATCGACGCACACCATTTGAGGTCCCCCACAGAAAATCCCTCGTGATCTTTTCAATTTCATTTCCACGCTTGCAGGGATCGTAAAAAGGTGAATGGGTAGACTTGAGAGAGTGGATTTGAGAAGAATAATACTTCGTCCTTTCCATAGGTATTTGCGCTTCCAATTAGCAAGACTTTTCCTGAATCTCTCAGCCACTGGCGCCCACACTCTTCAATTTAAAAGGAACAGCTAAAGGAAGGCCTAGATAATTGGATGGGAGCTCGCCAACACGGCAGCTGAAGACATTCATACTGTTCAGTAAAACTGGGATACTGTTGACTCCATAAAGTAGGCTCTTTGCGAAGTTTACATGGAAACCAGTGACTGCCTCAAACCAGAATAATATAGCCTTAACATATCATACTTGTTCAATACTAGCATCAAGAAACAATAATGTGTCATCTACATATTGCAGAATAGGGATTGGAGCACTATTTTCCGCCACTTTATACCCACTTATAAGACACCTATATTGTGCCTTCCGTACCATTCTGGTTAAAGCTTCAACAACCAACACAAAAAGGAGGGGGGAGAGAGGATCCCACTGCATTCATCCTTTGGAACTATTGAAAAACCCACTGGAGTGCCATTGATCATTGCGAAATATGATCAGTCAAAAGGCATGTCTTGAACCAACTTCTCCATTTAGGACCAAAACCATATCGCATAAGCAGGAAATCAAGGAATGTCCAACTAGTATCATCAAAAGCCTTTGTAAAACCGATGTTACACAGAAAGCCAGGAATACCACACTCTCTTCGTGAACCTATGCGCTCATTAGCAACAAGAACCTCGTCTTGAATCCGCCATCCTATTGATGCCCCTGGTAATCACTCACCAGCACAGTAATAGGCTAATAATAGCCTTCTTGAGTCCGATGGTCAATATTTTTTTGATAATCTCATAAACCCCTCCCAAAAGGCAGATCGACTGAGAGTCAGTCAAGTTAGAAGCCCGTCAACCTTTGGGACTAGAGTGATAAAGTTATAGATCGAATGCGGGTATTCACACCAGCGTGGACAACTGGACATTACCCATATTACAATTTGAATTTTGAAACAAAGGGCTCTCAATTGACCGTTCAGATACTAAAGTGCAGTCAGACCAGGTATATGTTCCAGTAGACCTGTTGTTACTCTTTAATCTTGCAACACGTTGAATCCTATGGCTATCATCTGTCGATGCCCTGGTCTTTTCTCTAGCCACATCAGCATACGACCTAACCTGGCTATTTCACGAACTTGACTCGCAATTCCACTCAGTGTCATCTTCTTCACCGAACCCAAAATGGCCATTAACAATCTCTAGTAGAACTTTTACCGGGTAGGTAGTTCCTTTGTCTATTAATGGGGAAAAAATGAGGAATTTTAAATAGATCACATCCTTCCACAAAGAGCCTGATGCTAGATATATTTTTGAGAGAACCACTTTCATCGTCTACCTTTACCATCTTGCCAAAACAAGAACATAGCTTTTTCTAACACCACTAACGATGTGCAATGGTACCCCCAGAAATTCCACCCAACGACGTCATCTGTGTAACCAGAAAGGTTGATCTTATTTGATGAAGGTTTCCATCTTTTTAATTAAAACATAATATTGCAGTGTTCACTCTAGGAGATGTCAACAGTCGTTCCATTTCCTTATTGCTTGATAGTTCGACCAGGACCTTATGATGAATGATGCAGGTCATAGGAGTCGATCTATTCAAATTAAAAATATCTTTTAAAATCCCAGGAACAGATTTCCAATCCACCCCACTCTTCTTGGCTTCCACAATTATGGCTCGATCTCTTGGGTGCTCTGCCGTATTATTATAACCATGCCTAACAATCACCCTTGGAGCACCTCCTGCTCTTTTTGACTCCACTGGATCATGGAATTCACGTCTGTTTTGATTGTTTGACGAACAAAAAAATATGGAGGCGTCTTTAAAAGGCATCCATTCTTACATATTTTCACCGATCGGAAAGAAAATGTAGACTTTACAATATCATCTTGATATGAACAGTAAGGACAGAAAATCCCTCGATCTGTTCTACCTGATATCAACGAGGACATCGGTATCACTTTCGCGTTTCTTCCACACAAAACCCAACTTGAATATCTTTGTCTTCAAAGTTAGCAATTTTCTTTGCCATCCATTCACCGGCACAGTAAAATCTACACGTTTCGATAATCCTCTACCTCTTTCTGTCACACAGACTTTGTTCTGATCAGTTCTCTCAAATTCGAAAGTCTTTCGCTCAACCGCAATCAACTTTCTAAATCTTCTATCCATTCCATTCTATACATATAAGTGATCTCTCTTAAACGTAGTTCATAAGAGCTCAAATGAGTATCAGAATACATTTCCAGTGGTGTAGTTGGTTCCTTAGTTTTGGAGTATAAAATATTGATGGCTTGGGCTTCCTATGACAAAGACAAGTAACCTTCAACTGCTTCTTTTGAGATGCAGTATGTTCATCTCCCTTTTACTTATGAATAAAGTGCTATTATGTCCAATAAAGAGATGCCCATCTCTTTAAAAGATTTTTGCACCTCACAACCTAAATTCTTGCATAGCCAATCTAGTTGAAATTCCTTCCGAAGTCGCACTCTTATCTAGGCGTACAACAATCTTATGAAAACTTTTAGCATGCTCTCTAATCCAGCCTATAAGAAACTTTTTATGCTTGCTTAAGAATCTCGTGGGTCAAACATAGATCATGGTTTCCTAAGAAATTTCTGGGTTTCACTTACACCAAGGTCTATCAAATGAAACTTGTTCAACTCTGGTCACTAATTCTCTACATGGTATAAATATGTTTGTAAGATGGTGCCTGTGCTATGGCATGGGGCATATGGTTAGAATAAGAAATATGTCCTCACAAAGGACTGAGGATTCTCTAGTTGAGGTTATACTTAACCATAAGAGTAGCAGATCAAGGAGTCGTTAGGAAATTTACTTCCAATTGAACTCCTAGATCGAGTTTACACCAAATAGTCGTAAACCCTGTAAGTATGATATAGACCAATTCATTACTGTGATGAACATGCACAGACTTGAAATTTTTAGATAACTACACAGAAACATTCCCATCCAACTTTCTAGAATAGAACCCTAATAAATGGTGCTCAAAAGTACAGTAGGTAACCAAGGAATTCAGTGAACTTTGTGTGCAACGACATAAAAACCAACCAAACATCAATTTCTACCTGACACCTAAAGCAGACTTGCGCATGGATACAAAGAAAATGGAAAGTGCAAATTCTCAAACACTTACAGAAGGAGCACAAAACTGGCCTTTCTTGATATTGACAATTTTTCCAGTCTTTGCAGCAGCAATCAGAAGATCTGTCTGTCATAGTCACACGTGAATAATTAAGTGAACAAGGAAATTAACTGACTAAATTGATCCGAAAATGAGAGTATTAATAACCTGACGGCAGAGGAAGGCCGGAATCTGAATGATATCCGCGACTTTCCCAACAGCCTCACACTGAAAAACATAAATAAATATAACTAGAATTATATCATACCGGATAAAAAAATAAACAAAATAAATCAGAATACCTGGCTAGACTCATGCACATCAGTGACAATAGGAATATCATATGCCAGTTTCACCTTTTCAAGTATCTGCAATTTTATTTAACATAGAGTAAATTAAAACACATATAGCATATATTTACGAGTACATGTAAAATATATACCTGCAAGCCTTGTTCGATACCAGGACCACGGAAGGATTGTGAAGATGTCCTATTAGCTTTATCGAAACTGGACTTAAAAACCAGTGGCAATCCAAGTCTAGTAGACAGAAATGAGTTAGTTACTAAAAAATTTGTACAAATAATAAAGAAAATAGAGACAAGTAGTACTTGGAAGTAATAGCTTTTATATGTTTCGCCATTCTGAAAATATGGTCTTCAGATTCGATCACATTGGGACCAGCTAATAAGAAGAAGGGTTCCGAATTCTTGAGCCGGTTATATAAGATTGTTGAGGAATCCATCACCTGAAAATGAGCAATACTTTGGACTACTACAGATCTATCATGTAACCGTTATAGTTTTGTATACGACCCGCTAACCCGATACAAATTTACCGGGTTCGGGTTGGAAAAAACAAGGCTGTAGGTAGGGGTGATAATTTGGCTCTCAACCCGCCCCGCACCTCAAAATTGCATGTTCAAGCCCTCAAAAATTGGCCTTCACAGATTTGAGGGGCGGGCTAGGGCCTAAGTTCTGAAACATGAGTTCGACCCTCATTAAGCCCTCACTTGGGCCTCATACGTTTTCTTGTTATTTTACATTATATTTATGTATTATACTCTAATTATCTAAGTTATATAAAAAAAAATTATTATATTAGTTTTCAATATGAGATAAATTATAATATAATATAACATATGCGTTTTTTGTAATTGATTTAATGATATGTATATAAGTCGTACATAAAAGCAAATTCAACCTAACAAGTAACAACATAGTTAAGTATGAAAAATGTAGATATTTTAAGAATATCATCTCTTCCACTATTTCTATATATTATTATTTTTTTCTAAAGGCATAACAATTAGTTTTGTATACTTAGTTAAAATTAATATACATAATCAAAGTATATAAAAAAAAAAAAAAAACTAGTTAAGTATAATTATATCGGCCCCGACCCGGCTCTCATTTGTGCCTAAAAAATGAGGGTCGAGGGGCGGGTTAAGGGCTAAAGTTTTCATGTTTGACCCTGCTCGACTCGGCCCTCAATACAAAATAGGGACGGGCTAACCCGACCCTCAAACACAAGGGCTTTGATGGTTTGAGGGGCGAGCTAGTCCAGCCCGACCCTTTTATCACCCCTAGTTGTAGGGTCATTTAAGAATTGAACCGTCGAACCGTCAAATAAATAGGTTGGATTATAGTCACATATATCAACCAAGTAACCCGTTAGTAGACCTATATAATCTATTTTAAGATAAGTTTCATTATTCCAACAACCTAAAATAAACTACTAAAAGGAAAATGATTAGTTGTCATATGCATTCGATAAGCATATTTTTCGTTATCTAATTTTCATTTATATGTAATTGAATTATGAATGGTTTTTTAGAATTATATATATATATAAATAAAATCGTAAAATATATTAAATATTTTGTATATAGTTTGTCTGTGAATCCAATTTGAAACTGATCTGAAATTGACCCACTGATTTAGCAGGTCATCTGTTGGTTAATCCATTGTATAGGCAGGTTGGGTTGGGTTTGGGTTTGACAAACTCGACACGATTAATATTTTGCTCTCTTATCATGTGACCCAAATATAACATGACACCGAACACGACCCATTACCCCTCCTAAATTACAACCCAATAATTAGAGTACACGTGGCGAGAGGACTAGACTAGACGTGAAAGTAGAATTGTAGAGCGCTTACTCTAGTGTATATATATAGAACTTTGGAGATACCATCTTATTATTCCCGCTTAAAAGAAAAGAAAAATGGTGAAAGCAGTGGTGCCTCATATTCGAATCAAGCTCGAACGAATATTTCGTCGACACGAACAGATGAAAACAGCATTTAATAATCTCAGATCTCAAATCAAAACCGGCTTAATCGAAGTAGTTAATTTGACTTTATTTTCAAAATTAGTGTTATTAATTAGTTTGTTTAATTATTTGGTGTGGTGGTCAGGCAGAAGACGTGTTTGATTCGCTATCGATTCCGTTGATGAAATTGGTGGGTCTTAAAACTGAACAGATGGCTCAACAAGGACGATCTAGTACCATTCTTTTCCACTACTCCAAACCTCAAAATCAACAGGTGTCTTTCTATTATCTCACGCTTAGCTTTTGTTTGTGGAATTGCTAGCTCATTTTATATTTTCAAGCAGACATTGCCGAGATCAGCCAGATCCCCATTCCTTGGAAATACATTCGAGGTCAGATCTTACTAAAATACTTTTTTAAGTTTAACAATACTAATGGTTCAAGTCATTGAGTTTATAATAATATACTTTTAAGTTGATGTGCCATATTAATATGATCTGTATCGGCTAAAACAATTGTTTAACTGTCGTGTATGTCATGCTGGTGAATGACAAATGACTTCCACAGTAGCACACAAGAAAAGATGTTGCTCACATGAATACTTTAACTTCTTTTGTAAGCCTACCACTTAGTGAAATTCGTAATCAACCTACCAATTGGTTCTTTAGCTCTTGCATTCTACTCTGACCAGTTGTTAATTCCCCTCACTCCCTTCTGACACTGCTTAATCTCTGAACAACATAGTGTGGTTAGTGTTATATCTTTTTTGTAATATTTCTTGTGAACCCTCTCTACTATCTACGTGAAATGGAGATCTCCTTTTGAAACTGTGAAATGGTTAATAGTACCTTAATAAAGACGTTGTAAAAGAACGTCGTGTCTATTTTCTGTAAGACTCTTAGACATAAGATTTTTGAACTGGAATAGCTTAGTATAACAGGAATCTAACTTTGATTGGCTAAAGCCAATGAGATGGCATAGTATTATATATATACGAAATCCAACAGACTGATTGCATATTAGGAGATACTAAAACCATACACCGGTCATCTTTTTGTCTGATGTGCTGTTCATCTATCTGTTGAGAGTTGAGACAAACATATACATCAATCACTGGTTCCATATTTTCTCTTTTACAGTCACTCCATGAATTAAAGTAATGGATATAGGCAGTCCAGCTATTTCTTCCAGTGCTCATTTATTGAAAAGAACAAAAAATCAGGATGAGAGAGATTACAGGAGCTCTACTGAGATTCTTTCTATCCTTGTCACGTTCTGTGCACCATATACGTCATCTAATATTTTCTCTTAATATAAGTTAACTCCTGATCTTGCCTAATACACACTTTGTTTAGGTAAATTAGTGTAGTATGCACTTTGAGACATGTTAGGCTGTTGACTTGTACTTTGGTGCATTCCTGGCAGAAAGAAGACAGGCACAGATATAATAAAGCAACAGAAGCAGGCAAAAAGCTCATTGAGAAACAAAGACTTCAGCTCCAACAACTAGTTCATATCCTTAGACGAATTGAAGCTCAAGTCAATTCCCACCAAGACAACATTATACAGACATTGGCTGATCACCGTGTCCATCTTCACAAATTCTTTCAGCAATCCATCTCTTACCTCTCATCCATTCACCAAACAGGTCAAACCAACGAAGCCTTTCTTGTTGCTTCACTCAAACTTCTTCGAGCCACCTTCGAACATGTGAGTTCAGCTCTCTGGTCGGTCCAGGATGGGGTAGAGAACCTAATTGGAGAACTATCAAAGGAAATGTGTATCCCTTTGATGGATTATGTAAAGGATCTCAAGGCCGAAATGGCATCCGGTGCATTGATTCGCCTAGTGGCCATGGTGGAAGAGATGAAAGGAGTGGTGAGAGATGGACAAGCTGAATTGGAGGAAGCAAGGAGGATGGTGAGAGTTGAGGAGGAAAGGAAGTTGGAGGCTCTGAGCAGGCTGAAGGATGCAGAAGAGAAGAGAAGGGCTATGAAAGAATTTGGCGGATACCTTTTAGAGGCCAAGAAAATATCAAAAGAACCTGTTACTCCACGAAAGGTGCGCTCTCTTTATTTTTAAACATCCTTATTGGTTTGTCTGATTCATAGGAAATACTGCATATATAATCTACTTTCTCGAATATAACAGTGAAAGAGTAGTTTTATTTTCTAGGAAGTGTCTCTCTAACAATCAACACACCTTTATTCTGAAGTTGGAAACTATCTTATGTACTTCGTACACAAAATCGATTGCTCTCAAATTCTCGTACGGAAGTTTTACTTAGGAAGATCATGGTCTGATTCTTCTTTGCACAATATTCCCCGCCATTTGGCATGTTTTCTATGCCTTGAGAACTGGGAGAGTAAAAATGCAAATCCAATAACAGCCATTTTTTGTAAATGGATTCAATTATGTTGATTCAAGTTAGATCTTTGGTATAGAATGTCTGCCAAAGCATAGCGGGTTCCTATTACATTCACCAAATCTATTATTAAATTGTGATTCATTAACCCAACAAATTGGTTTGGGAACATGAGTCAAAAGGGAAACTTCCGAACTGAGACGAATTATTGGCCACAAAAATGCCATGCGAGACCTTGAAGCTGGAACTTGTTAGTATTCCATTAGAACTTAATTTACCTTTTTCTGTGAAGTTCCTAGTCATGGAGGAAGATGATGCTGGAGAAGAGAAATTACTGTGGGATTTGTTGAAAAACAAGAACAAACTTCAAGCACAGGCTAGTCCATTTGTAGCCTTGGGGCTTCTACAAGCAGAATCTAACAACAAAATCCGACGACATAGAGGTGACATCAAAAATTCAGCAAAGATTAAACCCATGGTCAATCATAGGCCTGTTACTAGGAGCTCTACAAAGGGATACAGTCCAGGAACTCCATGCCCAGATACTTGGCCATGCTCGGGTGCTTCCCCTTCCATGGTTGATCAGCAACGTGTAGTGCACAAACATATATCTCCATTGCTTCGTGTTAGAAAAGGAACACTATGATGATGATCCTTTGATTGCATAGATTTCCTATTTTAAAGTCATATAGAAGTGTGTTTCTGTAATGACATGGCATCTATACAATTATACAAGGTAAACAATCAGTCACTCCCTCATCAGCTGCTATAATCAAACATAGTTGTTACTTTTCCTGTAACGTTTTCCTTCTGTTAGAAAAATTAGTTGTTATCAAGTGAACCAACATGAAAAATTAAATTCATGTGTGTATTTTGCTTAATAAAAGTTGTATACTGAGATGCTACAGTAAGTATTTCGATGATAGGTATTGTTCTGATTGTCAGACCGGCCTGAACTTGTAAGTCTTCAATATTTCTTTAGTCGTTTGGTCTGATGTTTGAGATCTTAGAGTCACGTAATCTTCAGCTCTGGCCTCTGATTCATTCAATCCGAATTTGCCTGGACAAGGACCTGCAAAAATAGCAGGACCAAGGCTACAAATAGAGATTGCAAATAGAGATTGCGAGTCTTCAAAAGAGAAAGTGACTGAGAGAATCATGGACACTGTCAAAAATGCATTTGATGACTGCATTCGTCGTTTCTTAAATTTAAGTTGTTTTTCCTTTGGATTCGTAGGATGTGCTACTGTATACAGTCACAGCCTCCAAATTGGCATGGATACGTTACAACTTGTACTCAAAACTAGTGTGGCCGCATCCTTTATTTCGTTTTTTTTTTCTTTTTAGCTTTCGATAATGTAAGTTCTATTTTACTGAACAAAGCATGTTACAATTCAACTTACAACCAGATAAGATATTTGATCAAAAAATAAAAAATCAGATAAGATACAATCAGGAGGACACCCAAAAGGAAGCTGTTTGAGTACCCATTGAGCTAAAAGATTGGCCTCCTGCACCAACCATCTACGAGACAACTGAAAGTAGTATTAATATTACATGACAGAGTACGCAAAATATTGTACCTAATGCTAAGGTCACCATTCTTAAGCATCTCAATGACTGCTTTGTTGTGTCCACGTATATGCACATAATGTAAGCCTTCTGCTAACAACATTGCAACTTCAGTCCTATCAGTTCTGCTTCCTCTACACCTCGTGCTTTGATTCTCCTGTAAGCTGCTTTTAGAACATGTCCATCCTCACTAACTTGTACTGCTGCTAGCTGCTCCCCCTACCCGATATCCAGTCAAATCCAGCGTCAAACATATATCTGAAATTCTGAATGAATGTGCGGAGTGTTAAGAGTGCGGGATAGTTCAGTGTTCAGAGTGAGCGACTGACTGAAAGAACTAAAACTAGGACTAGAAAGGCAACAGGAACATCAGCATATTCAAAGGCGTGTGTTTCGTACTTAGAATTGGAAAAGAAGTCCTTGTAAGTTGTAACCCAAGTACGATTCGATCCCTCGTAACCGAGTCCGCATGGTTTCGTACTTGTACCCTAAGAAAAGTCCTTGTAGCCCAAGTTAACTCTCTTCTATAAAAACGGATCACACATCATGCACCTAACAAAACCAAAACCCTAAACATGGCTCCCTCTTTTGGCCTCTTAGGCCCACCAGAACTCCAAGAAAACCAGCAAAATTCACGTTCATCATCGTCTTCTTTCAATACAGGCAACGATTTCATGAATTTAATGGTGTCTAACTATAACAAAACTCAACTTCCCGTAAACCCACCCATGGGCTTCACAGAAAATCAATCTCCCACTTTCTTGACTTCAGGTAATCCATGTGTAGATTTCTTCTTTCACATCGTCCCCAACACCCCTTCGTATAGTCTAGTCCAACGGTTAGAGGCAGCTTGGAAACACAACGATTTGACTGCCCTCAAATTGATCTGTCACTTGCGTGGTGTTCGTGGTACAGGGAAGTCAGACAAGGAAGGGTTTTACGCGGCGGCACTATGGCTTCACAAGCACCATCCTAGAACCCTTGCATGTAACGTGAAGTCGATAGCAGAGTTTGGGTATTTTAAGGATCTACCTGAACTTCTATATCGGATTCTTGAAGGTTCTGAAGTGCGGAGAGCTGCGAGAGAGGAGTCTCAGAGGAGAAAGAAGCTAAGGATGCCTAAAGGTTATCCAGCTAATCTAAGAGGAGAAAGATTTTGTGGAAACAGACAACAAGGTCTCAATAGAAGAAACATGATGGGCACAAACAGGAGAATACCTGTAGAGAAGAGACTTGCTGATGAGATGAGAAAAGTGGAAATCCAAAAGAAAACATCGAAAGATCTCAGAAAGGAGAAAAAGATTAAGAAGGCAAGAAAAGCTGTTGAGAGGTACTCACGTGATCCGGATTTCAGATTTTTGCACGATCAAATATCTCATGTCTTTGCTGATTATCTTGTTTCTGATCTCAAGTCTTTGAAATCTGGTGAGTTTGGCACTATCAGTTTGGCTTCAAAGTGGTGTCCCTCTTTAGATTCTTCTTTCGATAAGGCCACTCTTCTTTGTGAAAGCATTGCAAGAAAAGTCTTTCCACGCGAGTCCTATTCGGGATATGAAGGAGTAGAAGATGCACATTATGCTTACAGAGTTCGTGACAGACTCAGAAAAGAAATTCTTGCTCCACTTCGTCAAGTACTGGAATTACCAGAGATTTACATGAGTTCTAAGAACTGGGACTCCCTTCCTTATAATCGAGTTGCCTCAATCGCAATGTCCAATTACAAGAAGCACTTTTTGAAACACGATGAAAACCGCTTCAATGAGTTCTTAGACAAGGTTGAACGTGGAGAAGCAAAGATTGCGGCTGGAGCACTGTTTCCTCATGACATCATAAAGCGCTTAAACGACGGGGAGAATGATGGTGGTCGTGTTGCAGAGCTGCAGTGGAAGAGAATGGTAGATGACCTCTCAGAAAAAGGTAAATTGCAGAACTGTATTGCTGTTTGTGATGTATCTGGAAGCATGAGTGGTGAGCCAATGGAGGTCTGTGTAGCTCTCGGTCTTTTGCTCTCTGAGCTGAGTGAACACCCATGGAATGGACAAGTAATAACCTTTAGTGAGACTCCAAAGCTTCACAAGATTGAAGGAGGCAATCTGCGTTCCAAGACTCAATTTATTCGAATAATGGAAGCAGGATATAACACAGATTTTCAGAAAGTTTTTGACCTGCTTTTACAAGTCGCAGTTGCTGGAAACTTGGATCAAGATAAGATGATTAAGAAAATTTTTGTTTTCAGTGATATGGAGTTCGATAATGCCAGACGTCCATATGGTGGGTATCCTAGGTACCTATATGGTGGATTTCCCCCGGGCTACGGATACAATACAGTGGTGCAAGAAACCAATTGGGATACAGATTATAATATGATAAAAAATAAGTTTGAGGAGAAGGGATACACAGTTCCAGAGATGGTATTTTGGAACCTTAGAGACTCAATGGCCACACCGGTGAGTAGTCATCAGAAGGGTGTGGCTCTGGTCGGTGGGTTTTCAAAGAATTTGATGAAATTGTTCCTCGGTGGGGAAGATATGCCAGACTCGGAGGGTGTGATGGAATTGGCTCTAAGTGGTCCAGAATACCAACAACTTGCCGTGATTGATTGATTGATTGCAATGAAGAACAACATTGTGTGAGAAGAAAAATTGTATTACCTGATCCATTTAGTATAATACAACTTTGTAATTAGTTTTGAATTTACGCTTATAAGATTTTTACTTTGCAATTAGTGTTTTATGGTGCATATGGGTGTTTTTTTTAATAGATTAGGTTATGGTCGACCTCTACCTGCCATTAAAATCTTAAAAACTCGCGGTACCCAATAAAGAACAATACTTCCAATCAAATAGTATAGGAAAACTGTTCTGCCTCAAAATGCTATGGAACACACCAATCTAATGCCCTCTAGATCCCAATATACCCAATGCCAGATAGCGGCCAAGAAGCACAAACCAGAAAACAAAATATGTGCCCCGGCCACACCTTCGTAACTCCAAATACCCGGATTCGTTATAGCTCCACCTGTAATACTCCAGCCGCCCCATGAATTGGTTATTCCTAAACGAGTCATGAAGGGTATAACGAACATACCTTGTCTCCACATTGGATCAAGGACAGGGTCGAGGGATCAAAAACTGCTAATTCATATAGAGCCATCGAACCGCCCAACCGTAAAACGAAAGTTGTATGCATTATATGTACAAAGCGAGCAGCCGACCGATCATTCAATACGACGGTATGAACACGATACCAAGGCAAACCCATGGAAATACCCTTTATCAAAATAAAAAAAGACACGCGTAACTTTATCGCATTGGAAAAGACTATGTTATGGACCTCTCCCTTTTCGATTGGATTATTTCGAGCGGGGTTAATATTTATTTAATTCCATTTCGTTGGTAATAATGGAACAATTATGTTCAGTAGGAACAAAGATAAGCAGATCTATTCTATACCCAATAAGTACCAATACGCAATGGGGGTTGGTCCCGTTTTCTATGAGCGAATGCATCGATACTTGTTCATCATTCGACAGCCGAACCCATTCATAATAATTTTCCTTTATTCATTTTGCCTTACTCTATGAACTTTCCAATCTAGGGGTAAAATATGACATTACGTTTCCACATCAAAGTAAAATATAGTACTTAAATCCCCTTTCTTTCAGTTGATGCCTATTGGTGTTCCAAAAGTACCTTTTGGAGTCCCGGAGAGGAAGATGCAGTTTGGATTGACATATAGTGCGACTTTGTCGGACATATTGGGCCATATGGGATTTTCCGTTCTCTCTCCCGATCGAGATACCCTCCGTTTAAGCCCAAAAAAGATTGCTTGAACCATCAATAATTTGGAGCGGGAAGTGCAATTCGATCCATTTTTGGGGATCAAGATCAATATTAATATTTTCCATTATAAAAATTTATGGTTGGCTTGGCTGGACCAATAAAATGAAGTATCCAGTTCCGTTCAAAAATACCCAATTGCTAATATATGTATGATTACCAGTTGTATCATAAGTAATTACTTTATAGCATATGGGCGATCTCAAACTGCCAATCAATGAAATAATATGATGACTACATCGAATATTTGTCGTAAGAAAAGCATGAAATGAATTGAAACAAAATATGTCGTACCAAAAAAAGTGGTATTGGGATCATTTGTCCTATATGTGCAAATTGAAATAGGGAGGATCTTTACCCGGAGTAGAACATAAACCTAAAATAATTGAGGAGGCCTATTCAGGAACAAGAAAATTACATCGTAATTTGGATTTCGATGAAACAATACACCAATGAGAGTTTAATTCGATAAGTTTAGTGGATTCTTTTTTACGGAGAGGCTAGCAAAAAAAAATCTTTCTTAAAAAAAATAGAAAGAAAAAGCCTCTTTGTTAGGAAGTAGAAAAGCCCTACTATAAAAAATAAGGTGGGCTGGAATCAACACATTGATTCTTTTTTCGCAATTTTTTGAACCGTATGCATCCAAAGGTGCGTGTACGGTTCCTAAGGGATAAAATTTTGTCCTAATCAACCGACTTTATCGAGAAAGATTAATTTTTTTAGGCCAAGTGGTTAATAGCGAGATTTCAAACCAAATTATTGGTCTCATGGTATACCTCATTATAGAGGATGAGACCAAGGATATTTATTTGTTTATAAACTCTCCCGGTGGGTGGATAACCCCCGGAGTATCTATTTATGATACTATGCAATTTGTGCCACCAGATGTACATACAATATGCATGGGATTAGCCGCTTCAATGGGATCTTTAATCCTGGTAGGAGGAGCCCTCACGCTTGGTGCCAATGAGTTTTTTATTTGAGAGAAAAAAGAAGACTATGCCTTCGCAATATAAATATGAATAATATATAATAATATTTAAGTAATAATAGCATGGCACTTCGAGTTCGATATGAACAAACCTTTATTGTTTTTTCATAACATGAGATTATGTATCGGGCGAGTAATATGAGAAAAAGATTTTCCGATTTGATCTTATCTATCCGGGGTTCATTTCAGTGTCACAAACTTTTTTGTTTTCACACCAGGAGTCTCTTTCCGATATTATGAAAGAGTACTAAAACGGGAAAAAAAAAAAACAAGATAATTTTTTACTTATACTTATTTGATCGGATAAAAAAAAAACTTTGGGATTGCTGAATCACATCACATACTGGCTAAATTCGAAATATAAAAAGCAACGGAACCATCACGACAATGAATAATAAAAGCAGTAGAAACATGAAGCGGCGTGCATGGCAAATCAACACCGGTTTATTATTGCATTTGTCTTTGACACTTTCGGTTTTCTGCCATTAGAGTCGATATAACTTCTCATAATATTACAGTGAGTAATAGACAACAACGTGATGATGGCTAGTTCTAATGAGCATATGTATTTAGGAGAATTGGTTTTGCCATTCATAAAGGGTTTGCGGTGCAATTTGTCGCATAATAAAGTAAATTAATATATAAACTTAATCTAAATTAATATTAAGTCCTTGTAGGCTAAAGTGAAATGACAATGTCATTCCACATGAGAATATATCAATACTTCTAAGTAAAAAAATGAATTTCTGAACATCCAACTATGGTTAATTTCAAAGTTTTCAATTTTAACAATGTGGACATCAAAGTTTTCAATTTTAACAGTTGCATTTTTTTTTTTAAATCATCAAAAATTAATTTACATAGAAAAATTAAGTTGATATCACAAATGATAGTAACTTTCATTTATCCCACAGACTTGACCGTTATGTTAGGATGATACATACACACAAAGTATTATCCTGTTGGGCACGTCTTGGTTTGCACCATTGTTATTGAAATTTCTGGTCAAGATGATACATATAATATAATATTGTGTATATCAGGATGATACATATAATATATCATCAACCCGTAAGTCAGTTTTGTAACCCACTATATAAGGGATGAAGAGAGAGAATGAAATAACTTTTTATTTGTGAGAGAGTGAGATAAAAAATTTCTAAGGTTTCTAAATAGTGACAAGAAAATAAAGAAACAAAGACTAAATAAATAGTAGTTCAACTACTCAAATTTTCCATTCAAAATAATGTATTTCAACACAAGCATTCATATCATTCTTCATATCTAAAAGAAAATTAAAGCCAAAATAGTACTGACATGGTTAATATCAAAACCAAAAAGACATAGTATTGACATATCCAAAAGCAAAAACAATAGAAAAAATATACAAGACATAATGACCCCAGCAACAATGAATGTCTCGGTGTATTGCAATCGACACATCCAAACCAAAAGACAAAACAAAAAAGAGTTGTCACTCTTTATAAACCCTATAAAAAAATTAAGGGAAATTAGACTTGTCTCCCCCCCCGCCCCCGACTAACTCACTGTCATAGTCAATTGTCATTGACCATCATCTCGTGGTCAAGGCAGTTGAAATGTCTTAAATACCATTTTTATTGAAAAATTACCAAAATGACGGTGAGTTTGTCTGGGGGGCAAGTCTAATTCCATTTAATTTGGGAGGGGGGGGGGGGGGGGGCATGTCAAAATAACCCAAGTAACCTTTAAACTATAAAATGTACATGACACATGTCAAAATCTAATTACCCACATCCAACGACTCACATCACTCACTGGTAATTAAGCCCTGAACATTGAGTTCATTAACTCACTGGTAATAATTAAGCCCTGAACATTAAGTTCATTAATAGAGATTATTCAACTGTAATGGCGATTTGAGGGGGCATGTCTAATAACACATATAACAGTGATGTACATGACACGTGTCAAAATCTAATTACTCATATCCAACGACTCACATCACACATTAATGGAGATGATTCAATTGTAATGGTGATTTGGGAGGCATGTCTAATAACCCTAAATCCTATTTTTTATTTGTTTTTTTCTTTCTACCTACACCCCCTCTTGTCGACATGTGTTTAATGTATTAAATATTTGTGACCGTTAGATTAGATATGATGAGATGTCGATACATGTCTCTTTCTTTCTCAAACATGAAAATGTGTCTTGAATTGCAAAACCAATATGTCATTTTGACTTGCCCCCAAATGCACTAACTCACTGTCATTTTGGTAAATTTTCAATGGAAAGGGTATTTAAGACATTTCAATTGTCTTGACCATGAGATGACGGTCAATGACAGTTGACTATGACGGTGAGTTAGTATGGGAGGGGGGGGGGGGAAGTCAAAATAACCCAAAAATATCTCTCTCTCTCTCTCTCTCTCTCTCTCTTATGTAGTGGGTTACAAAATTGACTTATAGGTCGATGATATATTATATATATCATCCTGACATACACGATATTATATTATATGTATCATCCTAGGGGTGTAAAATGGGCCGGGCCGGGCCAGCCCGGCCCTCAAATCGTAAAGCCCATATGATTTGAGGGGTCGGCCGCCCAAAATTCTTTATATATGAGGGTCGGGCCTGTGAGGGCCAACACTTAAATTATACAGCCCTTTTGCCCCTCACCCTCACCCTCTTTTAGAAAATCATGGGCGGGCCCGAGGGCCGGGTCTATGGGCGGGTTGTACAACTTGTCTATTATTCAAACTCTTAATACAAATATCGAATAGGCCATTCTTTTTCCCTTATAAATTACATAATACATAAAAGCAACGCAAGTAGTAACGAAATCTTGCCTGCGTGGTGGTTATAGCACAAAGAACGCAAGTGATGAAGGAGACAAGGTGGTCGGTGCATCCATAAATTTGCTTTGACGAATATGTTTGTCCAGATATTAGCAAAGGTTTAGAGTAGTGGCTTTAAGTTAAAATCACTTCACTTGTAGCATTTTTTTCTTACATAAGTTATGGGGCAATTTAGATGAAGCACCTAAACTTCCAAATCCTCCCTAAGAGTATCATCATTAAATAAAAATACTAACTACCCTATGTAATAATAAGTAAAATCTAAAAATTTTACAACTAAAAATTTAAATTTTCTTACATACTATTATGTAATAAAAATTTACATAAAAAGCCACTACGTATTAAAAATTTACATAGTGGCTTTAATACCCTATGTAATAATACTAAAAATTTTTACTTACATACTAAAAATTTATATCAACCACTATACTTGAAATTTACATTTCTACCCTATGTAATAATAAGTAAAACTTAAAACCCTAAAGGTATTATATGTAATTTTGTTTAGAAAATCTAAATATTAATGAGGGCCTTAATACGGGCTTTGTGGGGGGGCTTAGAGGGTCGGGCCGAGGGGTCACCCTCATGTTTCCATATCTAGGCCGCTACCCTCCCTCAAAACATGAGGGTCGGAAAGCCGCCCGCCTCAAATTGTATCTTGGGCTTAAATTTGAGGGCTTTTTTTGTTCATGGGCCGGGTCGGGCCGGGCGGGCCGAGGGCTTGAGGGCCGTTTTTACACCCCTATATCATCCTGATCAGAAATTCCAATAATAATAGTGCGAACCAAGACATAACAGTGCCCAACAGGATGATACTTTGTGTGTATCATCATAACATAACGGTCAAGTCTATGGGATAAATGAAAATTACTATCATTTGCCACATCAACTTAATTTTTCTATGTAAATTATTTTTGTTTTTTTGTGTTTTTTTTAATGCAACTATTAAGTGTATTTGGATGGAAAACTAACGGAATCCCACATTGTTAAAATTGAAAATTTGGATGCCCAAAATATTTAAAAAAAAAGTATATTGCCCACTATCTGAAATTGGTCATAGCTGAATGCCCATAAATTAATTTTTTCATATTTCTATATGTGCCACAGCCCACATGCACTATCTGAATCTACTAGATGAATAACAATATGAATAAAAAGAGATATATTATGTGTAAAATCACTACAAATGACAAAAGTTTTTGAACTCATATTTTTTCCTCGATCTTCCTATTTCATTTTATTTTGTCGCTTCTTGTGTTGTGAGTGTCATTGCTAGCATGTGCACTATGAATTCCTTTTAGATCCATTAGTTTGATATTTAAGCCATACCCAAATTTCTTTAAGGCTTTCCAACAAGACTTGTGGTGTCATGTTTCTACCAATTGAACAAATAGATGACAAACGTACGACCACCAGGCTGAAATAATATGTTAGGTAGACATCGATCAAAATACAAAAAGGCTGTCTCTCTCTCAAAATATAAATAGTAAATAGGGCATCTACAATAGAAAACCTTATTGTAAACATTGTATGGTTATATATATATGGAAAAGGACACACATATGTTCACTAGCAAATCAACACTTTTAAATGTGTATGACATTGTTCGAATCTCATAGATCGATGTGCATTCGTCATGGGTACACATGTAAAAATATGAAATAACCATTTGCAATTAACAAGGTTTTTTTTAAGAATATGTCTATGGTGCGCAGATAATTTGGGCCTTTGGATCAGTACTTTTGCCATTAAGTACACACGCACTTTTTGGTATGAGTGGCCGAGATGTAATGACGCACCATAGATTTAGCCTTTTTTTTAATAGGGTAGTTTTTTCTTTCTATTGTCATTTATTTTCTCACTTATTGCGAGCGTTGTCATTGCGAGCATGTGCACTTTGAATTCATAGAAGATCCATTAGGTGATTTTTGTATTTTACTATATATCATCACATTTAGTCATTTACAACAATAATCCTTCTTCATCTTTCTCTAATAACCCTAATAACACTATCATACACGCATAGGGTAAAACAGATGTAGATTAATTTAGCTACTAGTATAAAAGCGGGAAAACAAAAAAATAAGGGGGAAATAGAAATTTAACGAAAGTTCCAGGAAAAAAAAAAGAGAGGGAAATAAAATTCAAATACCTTTCCGAAAATATATAATAAATATTGAAAACTCATTTCTGACTTCACTCTCTCAATTAGATTTTTTATTCCTCCCTCCATGGCGCACAATAGCCAACAACAGCTACCTTGTGACATAGACGGAATATGCATGAGATGTAAAAAACAGGCATCAGCTGAAGAAGAATCAACAACAGTGATGAGTTGCAAAACATGCAACACACCCTGGCACATCCCTTGCCTCGTTTCCCCACCCAAAACCCTAGTTTCTACTCTTCAATGGGACTGTCCTGATTGTTCTCTTACCGATGGCACCCCCACCGCCGCCTTGGAATCGGGTGATTTAATCCTCGCTTCGATTCGGGCTATCGAAGCCGACGGGTCGCTTACGGAGCAAGAAAAGGCTAAGAAAAGGCAGGATTTAATGAGCCGAGGTGGCATTGATGACGATGAGTTGAAACCAAAGAAAAATAACGAGTGTGGGGGGGATGATAGTGATGTTTTTATGGACTTGTTCGATGGGAATTTTAACTGTTCTTTTTGTATGCAGTTACCGGATAGACCCGTCACGGTTAGTTTGTTTGTTTGTTTGATTTCAGTTAACCTAATTTATGCAAATTTTAATATATATGTTTTCTTTAGGTAATCGTACACATAGCTCTCCAAGTGTGACTCTGTCACCATAATATCTACTGTGAAAAAAATAATCTTGAATTTGTTTTTCAGGAAAGGTAAACATGTAACCACAATCATTTTCTTATTTCAGACACCGTGTGGGCACAATTTCTGCCTGAAATGCTTCCAGAAATGGACTGGGCAAGGGAAGCGAACCTGTGCAAAGTGCCGCAACACAATCCCCCCCAAGATGGCAAGCCAACCTCGAATCAATGCTTCTCTTGTTGTCGCCATTCGTATGGCTAGAGCATCAAAATTGTCCACATGTACCGCACCAGGGCCATTGAAAGTCTACCAGTTTGTACACAATCAAAATCGACCAGACAAGCCGTTCACCACAGAACGAGCAAAGTATGCTGGAAAGGCTAATGCATGCAGTGGAAAGATATTTGTTACAGTTCCATCTGATCATTTTGGACCCATTCTGGCAGAAAATGATCCAGAAAGGAAACAAGGTGTCTTGGTAGGGGAATGTTGGGAGGATCGGTTGGAATGTAGGCAGTGGGGGACTCACCTTCCCCATGTTGCAGGGATTGCCGGACAATCGGAGTACGGAGCACAGTCAGTGGCACTTTCTGGTGGTTATGAGGATGATGAAGATCATGGTGAATGGTTTCTTTACACAGGAAGGTTAGTCCAAACATTTAACGGTCCTTTTTAATTGAATAAGTTGTTTGCTGTTTGGTATTATGATTGTGTAATTTCCTGATTATTTTTTATTTTATTTTTATTTTTTTTTGGTAATATAACCATATCAAACTCTTGAGAAACTAAAGGTGTATTTTGGTTTTCATTGGAAAAAAATTGAACTCCATGGAATTAGCATGAATGCATGATAGTCAAGTTGGCAAATACTTACCATTATTTACCTGGAACAATGTGTATGCAAGTAGAATGAGCTAGTTTTATATGATAGACATTGTTAAAGCTCAACAAAGATGCAGGAACTAGGAAGCACTATATGGAAATTGAAGTAGATATGTCAACAGGGTGACAAATTCTCTGATGTTGGAAAACAAAATGGTTCAGAACTCAATAACAAATTTTAGATCAATTTAAGGGGTTTGGAGTGTCCAAAGTAAGACCTTTAGTGTCTGCCCCTTCCGCCCTTTCTATCCTTTCCCAACAGAGATGAAAGATAATAAAAAGAGAAAAAAGAAGGGTAAATAATACTTTTTCTTGCTGGATCTCCTGAATAGGCCTACGCCTCACACTCACAATATGTGAGGTAACTTGTTAGCGGAAACTTCAACAATAGTTAAACATAAAATAACTGAATTAAGTTTAATGAAAGAAACACCTAAAACTAGAGTTTAAACCTTCAAACAAGAAGAACTATTCTCCTAGAACTAATAATCAATGAAAAACACCCGTACAATGAAGGCTAACATGCCTTTAAATGATAAATCCTATTCCTATTTCCGAATGGAATCCAAAAATAGGAAACCTCCTAAATAACCTATTACTAAAAACTAAAAAGAAATAAAAAAAACTAATAAAATATAAAAATTATCTACTAAGTCTTAAACTAATAGTTAAATAAGAAATTCTAAAACTAATAACTAAATAAGTAGGAGACTTCCATAATTGGCTTAGGACTATGTTACGTGGACACATTGTATTTCAAAAATAATCAGCGTTGGATATGTACTCCTGTCTCTGTGTTGGACACATACGGACACATATTGTGTGTGAATTACCTCAGTAGAATAGTGAGAATCTTCGGGAAATCTCTAATGAGATAATTCCCTTTAATATAAATCTAAATACCTGAATTACAGAATTGCCCTTAGAGGTTATTACAATATTACTAAATACATAAACTCCCTATACTCCCCCTCAAGTTGGGGCGAAGATATCAATCAAACCCAACTTGACCGCGTTGGAGTGAAGAACTGTAGGTCCCAAAGACTTGGTGAACATATCAGCCAACCGCCTCAAGAGCTTAACCGAATCGCGGACAATGATGCCGATTGAACCTTTTCTCGAAGGAAATGGATATCAACCTCAATGTGCTTAGTCCTTTCGCGGAAGAACTAAATCGATGCCATCCTAATAGCGTACCGATTGTCGCAAATGAAGGGGAGACCCATTGTTACTAAAGACCCTAACTCGGTAAAGAAGGGAGCGTAGCCACGATCTCACAAGCACCATGAGCCATAGTTTATACTTTCGGCCTCGGCCGATGAAATAGTGGAGACAACATTTTGTTTCTTACTTTTCCAGAGACAAGACAACCACCGTAGAAAGTACAAAACCCGAGGTAGAAGCGACGATCGTCGACACCCAAAGATAATCTGCATCTGAGTAACTAACTAAATCCGGTGGACCATAAGATGGATAAAACAAACCAAGTCCTGGAGAGGACTTAAGATATCTCAAGATCCGATCTACTGCATCCATATGAGTAGATCGTGGGGCATGCATGAATTGGCTGACTACACTGACGGCAAAAGCAATATCTGGTCGAGTGTTAGTCAAATATATAAGACGACCCACTAAACGCTGGTAAGGGCCTGGATCAGGAAGAATATCACCAATATCAGCATGGAGGCGATGATTTGGATCCATAGGAGTGCGAGAGGGTCGACATCCCATCATACCAGTATCAAACAACAAGTCTAGTGTGTACTTCCTTTTTGAGAGGGAAATACCATGTCGCGGAGCGAAGCTACCTCAATGCCAAGAAAGTACCGAAGAGGACCCAAGTCTTTAATATCAAAAAATTGCCCAAATCTGTTTTCACCTTTGCTATGTGTATGGTGTCATCACCACCCGATGATAATATCATCTACATAGACCAAGACTATTGTACGGAGATTAGCTACACTTCGATGAATAAGGCATGTATGATCCGACTCACATCGGATAAATCCCATGGATAAGATAACCGTCTTTAAAACGATGAAACCATGCTCGCGGGAGATCGCTTTCAAGCCATATATGGATTTGAGAAGCGCGACACACTTTTCCGAAATACTCCCCACGGCGGCAAAACCCGAGGTTGAGACATGTAAATATCCTCGGTCAAGTCACCGTGAAGGAATGCATTCTTTACATCTAACCGGTGAAGAGACCAGTGATGTTGTGCAGCTAGGGAAATAAGGAGCCGCGACGGAAGAAAAGCTTTGCAACAGAGCAAATGTGTCACCAAAATCTTTTCCAGTGTTTGAGTGAATCCGCCCGCTACAAGTCGCTTTGTAGCTCTACGTAACCATCCTCTCAGATTTCAATTGCGAAAACCCATTTACACCCAACAACCCGCTTACCAATTGGAAGTAAGGCCATCTCCCATGTGTGATTTTGCTCGCGCTTGCATCTCAAGAAACATAGCAGCTCTCCAAGACGGGTGCTCCAATGCCTCGAAACATGACGTGGAATCCTAATAGAATCGATTGGCGCAAGATAGGCACAATAGGAAGGAGAAATACCAATCGTAAGAGACAAACCGAAAGCAAGAGGGTGTTTAGTTACACATGCCCGCTTCCTTTTGCGTTTAGCAATTGGAAGCTCTAAATCATCAATAATGAGAGTAGGAAGAGCAGAATTTGGATGTACTAAATCGATGGATGGAGAGTAGTACCCGGTAGGCGAGGAAGATTGTGGAGGGGATAATATCCGTTGGGCTGCCGTGTACACCTTGCCGTATAGTTGTCTCGCAGAGAGCCGTGACTATGTAGGTGTGTAGTAGACTTCGAAAAAAAGAACAGTAGTACACGGTGGAATAAGAAGAGGTTGTTCCATTTCATTAGAGGGAGAAGTATAATAAGGAATATTCTCAAAAAACGTCACATCTCTAGAGTGAATGATACGACGTGAGACGGGTTCATAGCAACGATAACCCTTAGATTGAGTAGAGTAACCAAGAAAAAGGCACGTAATAGCCTTGTCATCTAACTTCGTCCTCTTTGGAGTACGATCTTGTACAAAACAAATGCAACCAAAGACTCGAGGCTCGATAGAAAAAAGAGGAAGACCAGGTCTGACTAAATGCAAAGGAACCTGGCCATTAAGAATCCTACTGGGAGTACGATTAATTAAAAAAGTGGCTGTGAGAACAGCCATACTCCAAAAACGTTTAGGGACATGCATACCACGAAGGAGACATCTAACAACATTCATAAGGTGGCGATTTTTCCGCTTAGCCACTCCATTTTGTTTTGGACTATAAGGACATGTGAGTTGTTGAATGACTCCCTTTTTTAAAAGATGTTTAAAATCATCAGATATATACTCTTTAGCATTATCCAACGCATTGCACCTCACAAGAATAACACCAAATTGGGTCTGAATCATTTGCATAAAGTTTAGAAAAGTAGGAAGAACCTCAGTTCGAGATTTCAACAAATAAAGCCATGTAAAACGAGAGTGGTCATCAATAAAAGTGATATAGTAGCGATATCCATCAAAAGAAGTGACAGGGGAAGGTCCCCACACATCAGTATGTATCAAGTCAAAAAGGCAAGCAGATCGATGCATGTGCGAGATATAAGATACACGAGTATGTTTGGACAACTCACAAACAACACATTGAAATTTGTTAGATTGACATGAGTTTCTCAAAACAGGTAGTAAAGAACATAGATGCTGAAAGTTGGCATGACCCAAACGGGCGTGCCATAAATGTAGAGTCTTAGAACAAAAAGGAACTTGACAGGGATCAGAAAACACCGGTGTGATAGAAGCCAAAGCTGTAGGAGGTTCTCCGAACATATAGAGACCATCTCGCTCATACCCCCTGCCAAAAATCTTCTTCGAACTCAGGTCCTGAAAGACACAATGATCTGGAAAGAAAGTTATGGAGCAACCAAGGGATTTGGTTAAACTGCTCACAGATAACAAATTTAAGGCAAGTTTAGGAATGTGCAAAACAGAAGATAAAGATAAAGATGGAGATAAAGGAACACATCCGAGTTCCTCAATAGAGTACAAGAACCATCGCAAAGACGAAACGATGGAGCAATAGATAAACTAGAAGACTTTTTCGGAAAAAAATGTGACTCACCAGTCATGTGTTCTGAGGCACCTGAGTCAATGACCCAAGTGGATGGAGAGGCATGATATGCAGATGGAGTACCTGAATGAGTAGTAGATGCTGAGGCAGTATAAGATCCAAAAGAAGGTGTAGTCCGATTACCCAACATAGCCTCAAGTTGGCCCTGAAGATGTTGTATTTGTCCCGATATATGACTATACGCAGCAGGAGATGGGATAGTTGAAGGAGCCACACTTGGAGAACTCAATGAACTAGAAGGAAGGTCGACAATTGCAGCTATTGGACTCTTCCCATGGCCTCTACCAGAGGATGATGATTGAGATCTTTCAAAGAAACCAACTGGATAACCAATGAGCTGATAGCACCTAGACTTCTCATGTCCTGATTGCCCACAGTGAGAACAAGTAACAAGCTGATAACATCTAGACTTCTCATGTCCAGATTGCCCACAGTGAGAACAAGTAACTGAGCTGCGTCCTCGACCTCCACGACCACGACCTCTTCCACGCTGTCCCTGACCTCTAAGATAAGAGGAGTCCACAACAAGCGCTGATTGGTCAATGATACCCTGAACTGCGGCAGACGGTAACGTAGCCTAACGAATACTTCTTCGTCTGTCATCGTCGTCGATAGTCGCAAAGGCATTCATCAGAGAGGGGAATGGTCGTGTGTTAACGATTTGTCCACCAAGGGTCTCAAACTCGTGGACGCAAAACCATTAGAAAAAGCAAACACTTTCTTTTGTCGGACGCCGCAACAAGCATCGCGCTTCTCCAAATCAACTCAACAATGACCTCATGATGGTCAATCTCCTCCCAACGAGTTTGCAACTGTGCAAAATATTCAGCTGCTGATCGATCACCTTGTGAGGTGGAATGGACCTCATGGTAGAGCTGAAACACACGAGAGCCATTACTCTTACTGGAGTATGTCTCTTTCAAAGAGGACCATAGGTCATAAACAAAATCATGATATAGAAACATCTGAACAATTGGTGTATCCATGGAGTTAAACAACCAACCAATAACCATACTATTATGTTTCTTCCATTGAGTGTATTTTTTCTCGCCTCAGAATAAATAGGCGAAGCGTAAGTCCCATCGACTAATCCCTCCACACCCTTACTAGTTAGATAATGGACAAATGATCTAGACCATGTCTTAAAGTTGATCCCATTCAAATTTCTCCGAGGTTATAGACCGAGGTGTGGTAGTAGCTCGAGGACCTTGTAATCAACATGACTCTCCCCAATGTATCCATTTCAAATAAATGATCGAGTCAAAGTGTAAAGGTGGTACCTTTACGTAAATTAGCTACTTGATTTCATAAAGGCATAACCTTTATGTAGTTACAAACATTGATCTTTGTAGAAAGAAAGAAACCCCAAAGGGGGAAGATGTTGATGGTTTGATTCTTTGGCGGTGGTAAGAGATGGTGGTAGAAGCAAGTTGTCGGTTTTTTTTTTTTTTTTTTTCTTTCTTATTTCTGCTCCGATACCAAGTAGAATAGTGAGAATCTTCGGGAAATCTCTAATGAGATAATTCCCTTTAATATAAATCTAAATACCTGAATTACAGAATTGCCCTTAGAGGTTATTATAATATTACTAAATACATAAACTCCCTATAACCTCAATGTATTATATTTTCCCGTGTCAGACACTTTGCATCCGTGTCGGATATGGACACATGTATATGTGTCAATGTAACTTAGGTTTAGGATGACATCAGCATGATGTCATCAATATAGCTTTAAAGACTTCTGCTCCTCTAAGCAGAGGCTATAGTTTCCATAAATTCAGAGGAGCCATAGCACCAAGATATTTCCCATTGCCTTAGAGAGGTCTAAGCCTTTCAGAACATTGCCCATAATTAAATGTACTATTTACTAGGTAATAGTTCAAGCTGAAGTCTTTTTTTCTGGTGAGCAAGCTGAAGTCTTTATATCCACATAATGGCCTATTTACCTTTCTTTAGCTTTTAGCTTATCAACCAGCATAAGTAAGGAAACATAATTGTTTTCTTGTAGATTTCAACTGTTCATGACTTGATCTCTGTCATCATGTTAGTAGTTACAATTTATGTAATTGAGCAAACATAAAATTAAATATATTTAAGGGTGAACTAGTATTACCCCTTAATTAGATTTCCCCCACTAGATGGGAAATTAAGGTCTCCCCTCCTAAATACACACAAAAAAATTTCGGTCAACCCACTTTGACTTTTTTTTTGTGTGTATTTAGGGGGGAGACCCTAATTTCTCATCTAGTGGGGGGGAAATCCTAATTGGCTCATCTAGTGGGGGGGGGGTAATACTAGTTAACCCTATATTTAATGGCAAGTCTTACCATATTTTCCAAAGCTAACTATTTTACTGCAATAATGGTAGTAGTATTCAACAAAAGAAATACATTAGTACTTTGAGTGAAAATTTTAAAATGGTAACACCCCAATAGTATGAGAGTATGATTTCAATTAACCGGAAGTCCTAAAGCAGATGCAAATGCTGCATTCGCTGATTTGATAACCTATATGTAACATAGACATTCTTAACCTTTTTACAAACTTTATGTGTTCGGAGGATCTATTATGTTAATAGTTATCCCTGCTATCCAATATTTTGTTTGCACTTGACCTTGATTTGTTTTTGTTTCAAACGAGGGTTTATGTTTTTGTTTGCAGTGGGGGAAGAGATCTTAGTGGGAATAAACGCACAAACAAGGATCAATCGTTTGACCAGAAGTTTGAGAAATCGAATGAAGCATTAAGAGTTAGTTGCAAGAAAGGTTATCCGGTTCGAGTTGTGAGGTATTTAACATATACATGGTAAACCTATCTGCTGCATCCACATAGTGCCCATAGTTTATGTTTACATATCTCAACACATGCCTTTAAACATCTTATATTTTCTCATAATCTCATTGTGTGCCATCTCTGAAAATGCCACGACCAATATGTATTCATCCATCCTCTCTATATAATATTATTTATTTATTTGTTTATTCTTCTTTTTGATTTTGAGAAAACATATTTACCAAGACCATTTACATCTTTATTCTGTAATATTAGAAAAAACAAAACTGTAATATTGACTGATATTATAGTGTATACTTCAGTCATCTGAACATCATGCAAAATGGTGGGCTCAGCTTGTACATAATTTTAGCGTCTATATAGTTTCTTTTTTTTAATGCACCGATAAATCTTCAACAATTGTTTGCAGAGAACTCAAGAACATGTATTATTACTTTTATACTTCTATCCATAGTACAAAATATCCTGATATATTGTGATATTTGGAGATATCTATCCAGATTTCAGAGAAAGAAATATAAATATCACGATATGTTTAGAGATATATACGACTGCAAATATCGGTGATATTTCGATTATATTTGCAATATTTGAGATATTTGGCGATATTTGGAGATATTTGGCGATATTTTGTGTATATAACAATTTTATTTAATATTTACCATTATATTTTAAATAAATATAAATAATGTATCATAATATATCAAGAAATATCCATAATATCTACGATATTTGTCGATATTTTGGATATATCTATGATATTTGCATGTGAAACAATGTCAAATATCCCTAAAAAGGAGGATATATCTACGATACATATCCAGAAATTAAATATCGATAAATACCCATATTCTGATATTTTGTACTATGCTTCTATCCTTATTTAAGGAGATAGTGGATGAAATTTTTTAGGTTATAGTAATGATCATCCAAGTTTACCTACATGCTAATTTCATTTTCTTTAGAGTGGATCACTCGTTTTATTTGGTAGCCTCTGCCCTGCCTTCACAGAGAATTTTCCCTCCCAAACGTGTAGTGACCTGGTCTGGTTAGACCAATCTTCTACTGTAACATCCTAATTATTTCAGCCAAGTTTCAAACAGAGCTTGAAATCTAATATTTCAAATTTGCCAACCGCATAAACTGCTTATGTTCAAATCTCTATACATCCACTTAATTTGAAGTTTTATGTTTCCTTTTCATTGTTCATTTATAGGCGTTCTTTACAATTAAGCCAATTATACATGCTGAATTTTTCTTTGTTTTTATTTTATTATTTTGGCAGATCCCACAAGGAAAAACGTTCTTTTTATGCCCCAGAAGGTGGGGTCAGGTATGATGGAATTTATAGGATAGAGAAATGTTGGCGCAAAGTTGGAATTCAGGTGCCAATTGATTTGATTTTGTTTTAATTTTCATTATGAAGATCTTCACATTTAGTTGTGCTCACCCAAATTTTGATGATGTTCTCAATGTCAGGGTTTTAAGGTCTGCAGATACTTATTCGTTCGGTGTGATAATGAACCTGCACCTTGGACAAGGTTTGTGTTTTGCTATTTTGCATATTATGTAGGAGACCCTACAAATTATTATTTATTAATTTTTTTTGACTGGAATTGCAGTGATGAGCGTGGGGACCAACCTAGACCTTTGCCTGTCATTAAAGAGTTGAAGAAGGCAACAGATATTGCTGAAAGAAAGGAAAAACCATCATGGGATTTTGATGTGAGTTATGCCATTTCCTCTGATTCAGTTTTCCACAGTTTAAACTTAAGTCATGATTTATATTTGCAGCTCTCCATTGGCAATATGTGAGTAGAATCTCGTGGGCATAAATGTTAACATTTAATAGAGTTTTGTGTTTTTCCCCATATACAATTGCAGACATTATATTAAGCAAGAATCAAAAGATAGCCAATCTTTGTTGTTAGACCAGTGATAGTATTGATATTATAATTTATTAGCTTCTTTTTGAAATTACAATTTTATTTGATCATGCTTTATTAGCTTTTCTTATTTGGTACTCAACACTGTGCTCTACTCAGGTTGTAGAAGGAAGCTGGAAATGGAAAAGATCTCCACCAATGAGCAGAAAAGTAATCGACAATGGGGATCCCAAGGAGAAGAGAGCAAGGAGAGCCAGAAAGCAAGATCAGAGTTTAACTGTGAGAGAGAAGCTTCTGAAAGGTTAGAATTTTGTGTAGGCATTCTGATGTAGAATATTAGTCGAGTCTGTCAATGTCATAGGCGTGTGCCTATGTTGCCTCTACATGTTATGAGCGTGAGCCCCTTAGTTGAGTCCAAACCCATGGTTTGAGTCCATTAGTTAGTTGTAACACATGTCGTGTTACTATTGGTTTATGCTTTCTAGGTTTAGTTTAAATAAGGGTTTGTAATTAGGGTTCCTGAGTTCCTCAGTGTTGAAGTTTATGTGATCGAGGGATTCAATAAAAGAGTGATTTTAGGTCTTCTTTAAATTGTGTTTCAATTAAAGTGTAGATTCTATGAAACTGAAGTTTCTGCCAGTCAGAAATACATTATTTGGTATCAGAGGGAGATTAATTTCAAGGGTTATTATTCACGGTACTGTTCATTGAAAATACTGTTCACGAAATACTGTTCATCGGATACTATTCACCGAGTCAATGTTCACCTAGGTTATTGTTCATGACGAATTTTTTTCTCAAAAAGTCAATTTTTTTTTGTTATTATGGTGAATAACAAAGCAACTCGAGGTCGTCCTCTATCTATGGATACTCACATGTTTCGTTTAGAGGAAAACATGACACAGATGTTCCAGAACTTTACTGCAATAATAGCCACAATATAGAGAGAGGTGCAACAGCCGCCACCACCATAGAATAATGGTTTAGTGGTTTCAGATACTAATGATGCGTCCTTGTAGAGTGTTGGTACAATCTCTCTTCTAAACTCTTTTGCGCTTATTGCTCTAGAGAATAATGGCAGGGAAAGAGTTGTTGGAGAGAATAACGACATTCAGGTTCATCCCCTGGGTGTGATAGGTAAATACCACCTATTGTTGGAGATGGTCAAGGTGTTGGCGAACCCCTGTGCGTATTCCACCTATGGTGTCACCACTAGTCCAATAGTTACTTGTCGTGCGCCTCCAAGGGCCACTAGATCCGATTTTTCAGCTAAGGTTAAAAACCCTAATGGCCAAAATCGAGGGCTACCAATGCAAGAGGCAACTAAAGGTGTGCGTCTTCCTCCACAAGGGTGTGAGATTCCGCGTGTTAATCAGGTTCGAGGTAGAGGTTGTGGTTACCAACGTCCTGTGCAGCGCTGGGTTGATGGTGATAGAAATTTTTGGGAACAACCCATTCCTCGCAATGTAAGGCAAGAGAATAGTGGTCGGTCTCCATCTCCTCCTACTGACCGAAGTGGCCAGGCAGGTGTTTTTGAATGGTATGACCATTTTAATTATTTTGATAAAGATCATGGTGTTCAGAATATTAATAATGGGATTGTTGATGTTAATCGTTTCCTCCGAATATTGGAGAGGAGTCAGGCGGGTGATATTAAAATCAATGTGCCTACTTTTGATGGTAAACTCGATCCTGACGAGTTTATTGATTGACTTAATCAAATTGAAAAGGCCTTTGATTATAAAAACTTAGATGATGGAAAGAAGATTAAATTAGCAGCCATTAAGTTGAAGGGTTATGCTTTGGTGTGGTGGGATGAATTAAATCTGTGGAGGGTTAATCAATATTATAGACGTGTTTGCACTTGGGTTAGTATGTGCTGAGAGTTACATACGCATTTTGTTCCTAAACAATACCATTAAGATTTGTTCATTCGTCTACAGAATTTGAAACAACAGTTGTCTTCGGTTTAAGAATATACTGAGCAGTTTTAGTTGTTGTGTACTCGTGTTGGGTTGGTTGAAATTGATGAACAGAGGGTGGGTCGTTATTTGAATGGTCTGTGCAAGTCAATTCGTGAAGCACTTATCATGTTTGAGATTGAGGACATGACTATTTCGTTTAAGTATGCATTGCGTGTTGAAAGAGTGCTTTCACCTAGTACAACTTTTGCACCTTATACTGGTTCTGCGAGTGTAGTTACAGCTGTTACTCGTGTGTCGGCTGTTGGGACATATAGTGCTGCTAGAAAGTGCTTTGAATGTGGCATTATAGGTCACATTGTTGCCGAGTGTCCTAAGAAGAAGAAGCGCCCTGTTTTATTAGCTGAAGGTGAAGATGTTGCCAAGCCACCTGATCTTGTCCTAGATTTCCAGCATGAAGCTTTGTTAGTGTTTCTAGTTTCAGACGCTTCACTATTTTAGCTTGTGGACAAGTTTCGTCAACATGGGGAGAGTGATGTAGAACATTAGTTGAGTTTGTTAGTGTCATAGGCGTGTGCCTATGTTCTCTCTACATGTTATGGGTGTGAGCCCCTTAGTTGAGTCCAAGCCCATGGTTCGAGTCCATTCGTTAATTGTGACACATGTCGTGTTACTATTGGTTTATGCTTTTTAGGTTTAGTTTAAATAAGAGTTTGTAATTAGGGTTCCTCAGTGTTGAAGTTTATGTGATTGAGAGATTCAATAAAAAAGTGATTTTAGGTTTTCTTTAAATTGTGTTTTAATTAAAGTGTAGATTCTATTAAACTGAAGCTTTTGCCAGTCAGAACTGCATTACATTCTGCATCTTCCATATGTTAATCACAAATGCTTCCTACCTTCCTGACACACTCACTGAGTTGTGTATACACGATTAGCTGCATACTTTTCATTTGAAGCTCTTACTTGCAAGTAGTCTGTTTTAAGATATGACTGATCTTTTTATGCGTGTCAATGTCAATAAAAAACATCTCCCTGTTTTCAGATATCTATTTTCAGTGTAAGCAAACTGATTTGTCTTTTTACATCTCTTCACAATTTCACATTACTGCTGAACAGAATAAAGAAGGTATTCTTGGGGTCTTTTCTCCTTTTCCTTGCTATTTTTTCCCCTTATTCCCTTACATCTTCTTGTCTGTGAATATGATTTTACTCTTTAAAGAGTCAATCTTAAAAATCATTCCTAATACTTGCCCTCGGAGCTTCTGGTGTCTTTGAAACAATATTTTTTGGTCATACATAGTCTTCTTTGATCTGTCATTGGTCTTATATTTTAAATGCGATTCCCTTATTATCATCTTGTTCACGCGTTTGAGTCAGCCATTTCTGTTAACATTTATCTACTATCTGTTATCTTCTAGTTCTGGGCGGGATCTTCATTTTGGCTATTGCCCTCTTTATGAAAGTATTTATTGGTTGTACAAATGCAGCATTTGATATAGTATTACTTGGATGGGAACATAGTGTTAAGCCAATACGTTTAGGTTTATATTTTATGTCCTTGTTGATGCAGAGTTTAGCTGCCTAATCTGTCGGAAAGTGATGACTCTTCCACTCACAACCCCTTGTGCTCACAACTTTTGCAAAAATTGTTTGGAGAGCTCCTTTGCTGGCCAGACCTTTGTAAAGGAGAGAACTTGTGAGGGAAGACGGACACTCCGAGCGCAGAAGAATATTATGAAGTGCCCTTCTTGCCCTATGGACATCTCTGACTTCCTTCAAAACCCCCAGGTGAGGACTTTAAATTTGTCAGACTCCATTGAAATCATTACTTCAGTATATTTTATAGGCAAGCTTTCATGTATTTAACTTTGCACTAGATGGAAACTACTTATATGGTGACCAGACTTTACTCTGGTACTAGACTTTTTACATGGTTTTGTGGTACATTGTTGATTTAGCTGCCCATGAAAAATTGGTTTCATTTGAGCCTTCTCATTAACTTTTTCTTGACATTTATCATATTAAATTAAAATATGTAGAGAGTTCCAATTGTACTAATTTCTGTTAGTTGGTACTTAGTAGGTTAATGAGCACGAGCGAATCCGAAAGAAACTCATTATAGCATAAATTTATCCAATATCTCTTTGACCTATTGGTCACATAGTTTTATAATTCTCTTGGTTCAAATCTCGAATGCAATCTCTGCCTGTCTACTTAATTCTTCATCACCTGTCACGCACTTGCTAATTTAGTATCTGAAGTTTAAAATTCCTTGTCTTCCACATTTTCTAAAGTTGGCTGGGTGAACTTGCAGATTAATAGGGAGTTGATGGATGTGATAGAATCTCTCCAGAATATGACTGAGGAGAATGTTGAGGACACTGAAGATAAAGTCGAAGATTCATGCAAAGAAGAAAGTGATGATGCGGGGGAGAAGCCTGAAGCTGGTGCTGAGGACACCGAAGTTGGTATGGAAAGTTTTGAAATATTGGATGGTGAGGAGGAAGCCACAGAAAACAGTCCAATCAAGACCAAACCTAAGCAGGCAAACATTGATAAGGAACAAAACGAAAAATCTCCACCAAAAAAATCTGACAACAAAGCTGGTATGGAAAGTGCTGAAGAAGCCACAGAGAGCAATCCAACGAAGAGCAAACCTAAGCTGACAAACGTTGATCGGGAACAAAACCAAGTATCTCCAAAGAAGAAACCTGGTGCCATGAATGGAGATAAAAAGGATGACCTCTCAAATTACGAAGTGCCTAAAAGTGGGAATGAAGACATGCAAACTCCTAAATGTGACGGCAAACGAAAGCGGAAAAAAGTTGACAAGGATATTTGTGGGTCTTTGCCAGGTGGAGTGAGAACTAGGAGCATGGATTCTAAAGTGCTGGTAGATGTAAGGAATGATTCACTGTCATCAGAAAAGAGCGGAGGAAAGCAGCCATACAAGCGAAAGAAAGCTAATGATGCTGATGTTGTATCAAAACTAGGTGGAGTGAAGACCAGGAGCAACAAATCATAAGAGGTAAAATCTCCTTTTGAATGTATGCTTGTGCACTGTCATTATTTTTATTTTAATTATTTCATTGTTTCTTGTTTAGAGGAAAGAATGGAAACTCTTCTGCTTCAAGGAGAACTTGTATCATTACTGTGTACTGGGTTTTTGGACAATGGGAGCAGCTTGAATGCATCAGTGCTTCACTTGTAGTCGAAGCCAGATGTAACAACTTTTGTTAACTTAAGATTTTGTAGTTATTTTGTAGCTACCCAGTCTTTTGCATTTTAAGTTCCTTGTTTCTGTGCATCTTTCAAATGCTGCAATAACTTTAAATGAAAGGTACTACATAATGGTAAATTATAATATTTTTTTATTGTTAATTTTTCATGTCACTGAATTCCCTGCAAAACACTGCTCGTCTCTGTAAATGTTGTGAAATCTTACCAAGATCAAGCGTGCTGTAGGGAAACCTGTACTTTTATTCTGAGTGGGCAGGCTTCTTTCATCCTTTTTATCTAGTGTTTTCTAGGCTTTTGAATATATTATTGACTTCAAAGTTTTAAAATGCTTTAAATTTCGTTTCATTGATAAAAAATAATAATGAAAAGTTGAGTCTAGTTCGTCAAACAATCCACCTACAAGGTTCTAATGGTTTCTTAGTTTGTAGTTTAGAAGATTACTACCACATGAAGTACTTCATCTGCAAGTTATTTGGTGGCCCATGGATTGACTTGCTAAGCCAATGCTGCTTTTGGTTTGGTTGCTTCTGTAAGTAATTGAAGAATTGTAGCTCTTCACGCCCAAAATCCTCGAGTTATTTTCCTCTATAGCATAATAAGAAGTTGGTTCGGTATGATATGGAAAATTTGAAGCCCGAATTGGGTTTTGATTTGGTGCCCAAAGGTTGGGGGCATCGTCACTTCTTTCCAACAATATGGACTCATTGGCCACCAATTTTCTTTTCAGCCTTCTACTAAAGTAAACTAGCATTGTGCTAGCGTACATGTTGTGAGTGTTCTTTAATTCGCATATATATTCCTTGAGTTGGGCAGCATGTTCTCTACATGATATTTGCTTATAATTAGAATTATCTTTCATATATAAGTTCTGTTTGACATAAGAAGTTTGAGTGAAGCTTGAATTATTCACACTTGTAGCGGCTAATAGAAACAGCGTCATGCTCTCCATTCTCATTTTAAATGACTGTCGAGTGTCGACTAAACTTGATCAAGAAGACAAGAACACTTTCAGGCCAGATTGGGCCTAGTTATAGGCCTGTTAAAACATCTCATCACTACAGAAATAGAAGGCACAGATAAGCTCGATACACTGTTGATAAGCTGCTGCAGTCTGTCCGCTCATGTATACTTATAAGCGTGCACTAGGACATGCGAAGTTGGATATGTTATCCATCCAATTTCCTTTCAGTTTTGTATAAAACGTTCAGCCGTTCAGGTGTTTTCATGGGTAAGTCTCACTGAACTCACCAATCAATGAGGAAGTTGCCATGCACACGCTAAGAGCATTCTCAATGCAAGTTACTGTGCGGAGAAATTGAGAGTTTTCACTTTTAAATACCAAAAAATCCTTGTTAGCACTTGCTATTGAGATTTTCATTGTGAGCTTCAGACGAAATGTTTTATTCCGTCTCATGTGTGTTTTTTTTTTATATTTTTTCGGTTTATTTTTTGACGGAATATTTCATTCTGTCTCGCGTGTTTTCTTTCTCGCGTGTTTTCTTTTTATTTTTTCTTTCAGATGGGATGTTTCATTCCATCCAACCTTTTTTTTTATTTTTATATTCAGAATTTCAAACGGAATCAAACATTCCATCCGAAAAAAAATTGCTTGCATTGAGAATACTCTAAGTTGCATTTTTCCCGGAAACCAAATCTTACTTGGGTAGAAACAACCATTTGCACTTGCACTTTATCAGACAATTAACTAGTTCATTCATGGTTTTTAGTATACAACAACATTTCCAAAAAAATATTACACATACAGAGATCCCACTCTTGATTCTTTCTCTCTCCATATTACACGAATGTCTTCCATCCTCCCTGTCTCTCTCTGCAGCATCCTGCTTAATCCAGACATATAACCCAGAATGGGCTTGAAAACCACAAAACAAAGATAACTAGGAAAAAAAAAAGGTAAAAGAGCACCAGGGAAGCCTTCTCGAACCTCAGCAAAATATCAGCACTCGGCTCAGGATCTACTGTACATTATTATTCCCGCAACAAACCAAAATCTTGAAGGTCTTCCCAGTTAATCACCTCAAAAATATTTATGGTTTCACAGCCCTGGAAGTGGAATAAGTCCAATTCTCGAGCTTTGACTTTTGGCGAAGCGCTTAACGGCCTCATTCAGAATTTTTTTTTAAAAAAATTATCTACCCCGACTCCCAAAACAAAATAAAACAAAAAATATAGGAAAAATAAAGGGGAAAAAGGTCATGCCGCCCTAATATGTGTTGTTTTGCAATACTTTTTATCAGTCCTTTGGTTGTAAGGTTAGTACCCCTGAAAAATGTGGCTTGGTTACTCGAAGTCCTTGTTGGAACCAGAAGAATAGTCTGTTATGCCGGAAGCTTGCTGTCCATTTTCACAGGTTGATAGGCTTCCTTGCTCGTTCTCCTCACTGCCATTTCCGCGAGATTTGCCAGGTCTCGATCGAATGTTTAGTCCAATAGGAAAAGGCTCCTGTAGTGGGAAAATGTTAGCTTCACAACTAATTTTACTACATACCTGATTTTAGAATTAATAAACTTGATGAAACTGTCAATCATAATTCCGTACTCATTTAAACTCTTTAGATGCATGAAAAGTAAAATCTCATTGAATTTTTGATAGTAAATTTCCAATATCATAACTACCGTACCTGATCGCCTGCATTTGGGCCATCGGTATGAAAGAGAATCGGGCGGCATCTTTTATCCTCGTTCATCAAGCTCGAATTCTGGAAATGAGTAACTAGAGCAGCTTTCCCCTGAATACGGGCGTAGGCAAGTGATGCTACTTTTTCACTGTTAAACTTTTCCCATTTCTTGCCATAGAATGCCTGCAAAATAATGTTTCCCGTAACATCTTAGCTTTAATATTCTTGTTAGTAAGAATGAAAAAAAGACAGATTTACAGAATCCTATAACAGAAATTGAATAAAAGTACAACTGGAGCATACCTGGTAGAATGGAACGATCTGAGAAGGATTGATCATGTTGATAAATGCATAACCAACATTGCATTTATTCTGCAAAGAAATGGTGCAACCTAAATCAGCAGACAAACTTATGACAACTAAATGTGTTTTATGCGTGTGTGAGAGAGGGTGAGAGTTCAAGATTTTCCAAGAGAATGCTGCTTGCCTTGAAGTCAATTGGCAGATAAATGAAATCATAACTTCCTCGGTGTTGTTCATCAATTGCGGCGAGAAGCATCTTTGACGTGTACCTACAGTACGAGTAAAAACATTTTTAGGAAAAACCGTATGGTTAGAAAGATGAACTCAATATGACGGTATAGCAAGAAGTAAACTGCAAGCAGCATAGCCTTTGCTAATTGAGAGTGATAACAGGCTCCTACACATGGTCGACATGGATGACCCAAACTCGAAGATCCCTTATTAACAAGCAGCAACTCCCTTAAGTTATAGAAATTTGAAGAAGCATCCAACTGAATGGTCGCCAGTTGGGTAGTGAATATCAAATCACATGTTAATAATAACTATTTACTGTCCTAAACTAACCAGGTTAAGTGCAACGCAGAAGAAGAATCACAAAAACAGATTAATTGGTGAAAGAGGTTGGGTGCGGTGGACTTAGAGGAAGCAACTGAATTTAACCACATACTTGTTAGGAATATTTTTTATCATAAGAGTCGTTCGAGTGTCTTCCCCATGCAATATACGATCAATATCAAGATCATACTGCTTCTTGTTGTCGGCCAGGTTCGAACTGACTTCATTCCGACGATACATAACCCGCTCATTGGGAGCTTCAAATGAGTTTGGCATATGAATCATGGAATTTCTGTGAGGGAACATGTGGTGTCTCTGTTGAGGGGAGTGAAGTCCAACATTTGTAGAAGCAATGGGCAGGTCCATACAGTTTCCGCTACCATTAGGAAAAATGTGACTACCAAGGTCCAAATGATGTAGATTTGAATTTCCAGATAATCCCATACTCCCAAGAGATCCAGGGTGAAAACCAGATGCCTCATGGTATTCCCCTTCATAGACATGTCGTTTATCCCAGAGTGAAGGATTAACAGTCGGTGCCGATCCCACATGGTGATGCTGTATAGGTAAAACTGTTCTCGAAAGGCCACTCAGTGGAGGTGAAGGACCATGACCACCATTAACAAAACATGGCGAGTTTGACCACATCATTGTGTTTGGAGGATGAGGGTGATAAGTGTTGGAGTTGCTCCACATATATTGTTGTCCATGAAGAGGGCAGTTTCCATTACCAGAACCAAAAGCTGCAAAACAAAAGACGTGTCAACCACAGAATGTGTCAGGAAAAAAAAAATCAGTTAGGTAGAGCCTAATTTGCTTGTTCTTCAAGAAAGATCAAAACCAAACCCAACAAGTTACTGGTCAATAAAGAAACAACTATTGAGTATGCAAACTGAGCAGCTTGGATACCAAATCAGATGCAGCACATGCAGTTCAAACTTTACACAAGTCTAAATGTCTAAGAGTATCACTATATGGCTGATAGGTTTTCCATATTATCTGCCTCTGGTCTGAAAACTTTTTCATTTACTCGTAGAACTCATCATCTTCACCATAAGAAGTTTGTTTTTACAGGAATAAAGCATATAGTAGCATACCTAAATCTAATGCTGCATGGAATCCATTCTACTTACCTTCATCATTTCGTTCAACAGAATGCCCATGTATGCCTACTCTTTGGATGTGCCCATTAGGGACTGCTTCTCTTTGTGTGCTGCTTATATTTGCTGCCATGGTTCCAGGAGAAGTATATGGAAAGTTACTGGCTAAACCATCATGATACTCTGGAAGCGAATGAGCACGAAAATTCGGCATGTGCTGAAAATTAAAATCCATTCTGTTCAGTGTGAGACCGGGATCCCCAAGTCCAGATACATTGCCAACAGGAGAAACCCTTGATCTTTGAGGAACACTAGGAGGTAAACCATGGTAAAATCCATTTTCCATGAATTTACTACCGGGTACTCCAATTTCTACGGGAGAGTGTAAACCCTTGACAGACCCATTCTCTAGGCAACTAGATGTAATTACACCATGTGAAACTGGTCCTGAAAACACACCGAGTGAGACATTGTTTTTTGGGTAAAATAAACACTGATATGTATGTAGCAAAGTCTTAGTAAACAGGAATCATACCAAAGTATCCTGATGTTGTGATAATAGGAGGGCTTCCCTGTTGAAGAGATGGAGCCCGCTCCTCTTTCTCTAGCTTAGGAGATGATTGTCCGGCCGAACTGCATAAAAGCACACTTTCAGTGAAAAAGTTGTTGCTATCAGCCTACCACAGATACTAAAGACATGAACCAACAAAGTCAAAGAAAAGTTTTGTAAGTGACTTACAGAAACCCCTAACCCAATTGAAAACAAGAAAATATTAAGGAAAATCATTTCCTTCTATAGAGCGACAGACACTAAAATTGCAGAAACAGTATAATTATTTGATCTGGTTGGCCGGAAGGCTTATAGAGACGATCTTGTAGTTCGTTTAAAAAGATAGGAAATGAAAAAAAGGTATGGCCATTCAAATACAGAAACAGAAGACATAATGACTTGATTAGAGCTTACCACAGTGTCTCACTCCCAGGACGGCTAGGTTCCAGTTTAATCCGCTTCCCTGCAATATCACTCCTGTTCAAGGCACAGAGAGCAGCTTCTGTAGCTCTTACATCATAAAACTCTATGAATTTGTGATGGAGTTTGTATGGATTTTCACGGATCTGCAACGGAATAAAAATTAGCTATAAAATTAAATTTCATACAAACTTTTAGAATGAACATAGACAGAATGTTCATGTATCCTCACCTCCTTAATTTCTCCATAAACACTAAAAATTTTGTGGAGGTTGTCATTTGAAAAAGAAAAATCGAGATTGAACACCGCAAGGGTGCCCTGGTTAATATCCTTTTCTGATGGATTGTCCTGACCAACATACGTGCAAAATCAATTTAAATGCACAACACCAGGCAGTGAGGAACACATAGCGTAAGAGCAGAAGTAGAGTAAACAAGCAGATTTACTAGTGGTGTTAACACTAGCAATCATGTTGGGGTAAAATGAGATTACAAAAGATAATTTCTACTTTCTATGTCAGAAAGTGGAGCTTGTTACACTCCTAGCGAAGCCTCTATCAGCTTTCTTGTGAATATGCCATTCTTAATTAGCCGCCCGGGTTTTGGTTTTATTATATTAATTTAAGGTCCATAAGTGATATCAGGATATTTAGTATCATAACATCAGATTGTAATTAGACACAGAATGGAAACTATAATTTCCTATCTAGAAGTCGAATTTGATTAACTATGTCTTCCTGGAAAGTTCTACCAGGATTTAAAGTGACAAGCATAATAAATGTTCCAATTACCGCATAAAAATACTGTCACAGAATGTTATAAGACAATGTTATAAGAAATAATAAAAGATGACCATGACTAGTTATTTAAAAATGCAAATTTGATTTAGCAGAGTTCTCCAGCAAAAGAGTCAAAATCGGCAACAAAAGGGGCATGTGCAATGTTGCATATTCAGAATGTATATAAGTAGCATGACTAGGTTGATGAACAACTTAAAGAGCGAGAATGATATCTCCTACTACTTTCTCTTCATACCACTAACAGTGACACAAATGACACTATAAAGTGCAATATAAGTTATCAAAGCACAGGAAAAGTAACTGCACGAGTAGCATAAAACAAACATGCAGTAAAAGTGTACTAATATAAAAGCATACTTTTGGAATTGAGAAGTGTATATCAAGGTTCCTGCGCCTCAATGGCTTGTTTTGAAGTGCTCTTATTGCATCGCATGCTGCTCTTATATCGTAATAAGAAATCATTATAAAACCGCGATGCTTGCAAGCTGTATAGAGGGTGCGGATATCTCCATAGTGCTGAGTTCACAAAATCGAAGTGTCATTATTTTTACGATGAGTTGAAGCACTATAAACAATATATAATCAAGCAAACACCATCAACGTACTTCTACAAGCAAATACATACCTCAAAAAGGGCCCTTAGTTCAGAATCTTCAAGATTGCTATTAATATTTCTCACAAACAGAGTTCTGGAAGGATGTTTGCCATACGGGTGTAACCCAGCTATTGAGCTACTAGTCAGTCCCTCTAGGGAAAAATCTGAATTTCTTTGGCTCCGAGATGAAGTTAAACCATTCTCGCCTTCTAGTTCCATCCCTCCACCACTGCTAAAAAGATCAAAATCTTCTATATCATCTCTAATGTTGTGTTGTGCGATATATTCAAGGTTGTCATTCACTCCAGAAAGCAGGTCTTCATCATCAGGAAGGAGGTTCCCAATTGTTTGGGCCTCAATTTCTTCCAGGGTTTCAAAACGTTCATCTTCATCACTGTGGGGAGTGACAGCATTTCCAGACTGGAAATTGTTTGTGGATAATCTCACTGCACCATAAACATCATGGAACAGAAACAAATCAATATGCAGCAGAATTGAGTGGATGAAGACAAAAAGCACCTATAGAACTTCTCAAGCATTTTAATAGTTCAAGTAGGAGAGAAGAATTAACATTTATACGAGAAAGAGAACTCACACTTTTTACTAAATAATTCTGACATTGAGCTTGAGAAGAGAACGTTCTCGTATTGGTCTTCCATTTTGATTTTATTGTTCTCAGCAAAATAGGATGCAGGTTGCACAAATACTTCTGACCTTGTTCCAAAATTGAGGTCCACAGACCTCCATGAAGTCATGGACAGATTGGTGGAATTTTCTGCTCCAACCACATGCTGTTCTAGGCTACGATTTTGTTTCTGATTTCGCACGAGACAAGACTGAGGGAATTCCAGAAACTCCACTGCACGTGCTCCTAGAGGTATAATTTTCTCCAATGGAGAAGATGGAACAGATTTGCGTCCTAATGTCAGAAGATGGGATCAGTTCCTAATCCATAAAAAAATTAACATTGATGCACTTTTCCTGAATAAAGATACTAATGTTTATACTCCATTTTTACATTTTGCTTCAAAGTATTTGATATAAATAACTCAAGGAAATAATTTAGAGTAAAACAAAAGAGTAACCAAGATGGTCATAGTCTATATCCAACTCACCACTAGACAAAGAACTTATGACTAGAAGTAGAGAAACGTATTGAATAAATGGTTTAATAAGGACTAGAAATTTTCGACTAAGACATCAACATCAAACATGAATTTGCTTAGTTTAAAGACGAATAATTACCAATGATTCCCAAAGTAACAACATCCAAAATTATTGTTACTGTTATTATTATAAGTAGCATGTAACAAAATAGAAAAGACCTCAATTTCCTAAAAGAATACAAATTATCAGCGCCCCATAGTTGGAATGTATTTCGCAGCTCTTTCTAATTAGAATGTATTACATTAATACATAATCCAAGAAGAATTCTAGAGGAACCAGTTTTCAAAGTTAGTAAGATGATACAAATAAAGCAGCTAAAGAAATGCGGATTTTGGACAGTAACGACTAACGAGTGACTTTTGTAGAAGACTAATTTGTTAAATTTCTGGTGTGCTTTGCGCAAATGATAATTGGCAAGTTTTTCCTATACTTAAATGAAGAATGTAGATCCCTCACCTTGGTGATCAAGCATGGCATCAGGGCTCCAAAATCCAACTTGCCTCTGCCACATACAAAAATGAAGAAACAATTAATAATAATAAAAATAAACTGGGCAATTCAGATGTAAAAAAAATGGAAAAGTATATATACCTCAGCAGTAGTAGGACAACGGATTTGGTCAAACAAGTAGGAGGACGGAGACGCACTCCTTTGATCCATCAGCTCAGATAACATTATTCTGCAGCTCAGGAAGCATAAATAAAACTCTGCCCAGATCAATAAGAAATACACATAACAATCTCCAGATCGATCAATTTCGATCTTCTTATGGTTTAAAGACAGAAGAATATATAATATGTTTGCGTGTAAGTTTTATATTATGTCTTTCCTCTCATTCCAAGTTATCTAGGATCAAACAATCTCTTCCTTCCTCCATTATTATTATTATTATTTTTTTATTTATTAATCAATCAAACAGCGAGACATAAAGAGATCTCTGTTTTTTTTTTAGCTCGCTTGCACCATCGCCGAAACTCCACGGTCTAGTAGAGTTTACGGCGACGAACGAGCTTAAACTTCTTGATCTCCTGTTTTTTTTTTGTTGTTGTTCTGTGAAAGAGATGGATTGTGAGAAGAATATTAAAAAAGGAGAGAGAGAGAGAGAGAGATGGAAATGTGTGTGAGTTTGTTTGTTATTTAGAGGAGCTAAGAAAAGAATGATGGACGTACACAAAGATAAAAGAAATGATCCACAGAAAAAGAAAAGAAAAGAAAGAGAATCAATGAAAAAAGGGCGGGGTTAGTTTTTGAGTGAAATAATAAAGGGTTAAAATAAATGATCCAATTATTAATTAATCAACATTAGGCACCCATTACGGAGACAGATTAGGCGACGACGTTATTTCAACGTTATTTCACTCTTTATTCTTATTATTATTTTTTTTTAACAGCGTTTATTTCGATGCGGAGGGAGAATATTTTTGTCTCGCTTCCAGCATTGCGACCAGTTTTTACTCTCGATTTCTGCAGTTTTTATCGCACGTGTCAAATACTCAAATACAATGTGAGATAACATAGTCATTTGTCATGGTGTTAGTAATCAATGAGTAAAAATAAAAAATAAAAAATAGGTTCATGACTTTGGAGATGGCCAAAACTGTAATGGAGTGGGTAACGTCCAAAATTACGTGCAACACTGGCTCCAAATTAAAACAGGAGGACCACAAGCATCGTGTTCAATTACTCTGGAATCCATCACTGCGTACTTTGCGTAGTGGTTGATTTGGTACGCAAACACCAGAATGTCTAAGTACTGTTAAAGCAGGTAACCCACTTCAAAAGTTCAAAAGACCTGTTCCGATGGTACATTGCTGGGTCACATGATTTGAGAGCAGAATATCCAAAATGGCTTTCTTATTACGGTGAGCAATGAATGGTACGAAACACCATTTGGATGCTGCAGTTGACAGACCAAATTTAAGATTCAATAATAAAAGACTACGGGTAATAAACACTCAATTCAAGATTTGCACTGGTTCCCACCACAACTTTCCGTGAAAAAAAAAATGTAAAAAATTGCTTTCTCTGTTCTCCTTTCTTTTAACTTTATTATTGAACATTATTTTTGGCCTCTGAAGGTTATGCCCCAAGGACTACACTATCAAGTATCAACCTCTAGTCTCATATAATTTAAAGTAGAAATAAAATAGTTATGCTTAGATGCCCAGAGGCCACAGCATCAGCAACAAGAGATGGTTCGACGCAACATAGGATACTCACTATATAATTATATATTAGTAATATGTAACACACAAAAATTATTAGGCTATAGTTTATGCTACAGTTCTAAAGCGCGTGAATCGATTATTTCTTGTATATTCAATTACAAAATTTCACGCCACTCAAGCATATTCCATTCGAAGAATCTTTCTTCTCTATGGATAACCTGTCATTTCACATTCTCGATTGTTTATGACCCTGCATTCGTGCCACATGTTCTCTTAAACTGGGAGTTGGGACTTGGGAGTTGGGGTTTGGAGTTGGGCTTCATGGAATACTCTCATTTGGAAAATACAGAATATTTGTGAGAATTTTAAATGCATATATATACATTATCCGCACGAATTCTCTTTTGAGCTCCTTGAGGATGAAAAGGTCTGTCATAGTTGTAAAGGGGTGATTTAGTTTTCCCTTACAAACAGTCGATGGGAGACTGAAATAGGTTTTTGGATAGACCGGGTTCGTCTTGAGAGCGAACTGCCTACATATCTTACTCTAGGTTTTTTTTTGGGGAGAGTAGAATCAGGTCTGGCGTAGTTCATAAGAGAGGTATTTATAGATATTGAAAGTGTATTCTTGCCCACCACGTCTAAAGGGTATCCCAAACGAGGGGTGGATATCGTGGTAACACGTGAGAACCGCCTTCATAGTTTTGTCAGAATGATATGGAGTGTCGGGCCAGATAAGTAGCTTATGCCGTGACCCGATGGTGACGGTAGAGATATGTGTAAGTACATATTTAGTCATGATTGCTTCGGAAGGGTATCCGAAGTCACTTTCCTAACGTGGTTCATGCGGATATCGCGACCTGCCTCAGATCGTTCTATTAGTTCATGGATGCGACCTGGATTTACAGGTCGATGTGCCATTTCCACCATGTTATGCGCGTGTTGGAAAGAGAATATCACTCCCCTACAATAGTGTCATGTAAATACATAAACTTCTGGAAAAAACTTCTTTCCGAATTTGAATCAAGAACAAAAATTGTAAATATGGTCCCAAAATGATGGTAGCCTTTTACATGTTGGTGTGTTTTTTGTTATAAAAGTACAAATTACAAACCTGTCTAGAAAGGAGATTAATCTAAAATTCTAAACCCACGTTTGAGAAGCCTGAATGAGTTGAGAGCAAAGACTCAGAATACTATTCCCTTTCCTTCGAAATCCAACTCTGAGCTTTTGGATTTCAAATGTGGGAAAGTCATAAACGAGTTCCCTCCTCGTATTAGCATTTTTCCTCAGTTGGCATCCTGTTACTGATAGCTGATAGGCCCCAATCGTCATAGAATTAGTTGGCCCATTCCCAATGTGGATTAATGAAATGGAAACACGAGGCAACAAAATCAGCTGGATAGGTCACTTTTAAGCATTATGATATTTTGGTACTTTCTTTATTATCATCAATTCAGCATAGAATATTGTCAGCTGGTGGATTTTTTCATTATTCATTACTGGAAAGCTTATCATCAAACAGGTTATAAATTGCTAACCGTGACGTGAAAATATCTTTTACAAAAAGTGATAACCCACATTTAATCCTCCAATCAGATCCCACCCAATCATTTAATCCGATTTCCTATCACCCAGGCCCATCTCATGTAAATTATCGAAAAAAAAAGGTCCATCTCATGTGTGAACCCTCATATCTCTGACGGCACATGGGACATATGTATAGATTATCGTTGCGCCATAGAAATGAATTTCGTCAGACAAATCATATATCTTGATGGAAGTAATTGATCTTCAGCTTATTAAGATGTATTTTTTGATAATTATGCCATATTGAAAAGTATAAATATGTATTCTGTACATCGTGTCAGACACAAATTTCGTCTGAAAGCTCTATAGTTTGGTAAAAATTTGTCGATGTTTTATCTTATAAAATATATGAAGCGACAAAATTTTTGACTAATCCGAAACTTTTCATCAAGTCGCAGGACCTGGTGAATTTGTCATTAGGCTACAATTTGTAGACCACTGTTTTATATCATGGGTCGATATTACTGTTATTTCCACTATTTAAATAAATTCTGGAACCATATAATGTTACCGCCTTTGCTGGAAACTTAGATACACTACATTGGGGTTTAGTTTTTGCGATCCCTATGGAGTATTGCAGAGGGCAATGACAGCTACATTTGCGAAATACAGCTCCAAAAGCATATATCAAATTATCAATTTGATCAAAGTCAATGAAAATCAGATAATTCAGGCCGTAGGATCTATAGACCAGTTTGTGGAACATCGATCTTTTGCTTATGTAATAAGTATCGTCTTAAACTCTTAATATTAAATGTTAAGACAGAGAATCGACAACAATACATTAATCATCACATGCATGTTGCTTTTCCTACACGTGAATATTTAGATGAAAAACCTATCTACTAAAAAAGAAAGCATTATTACGCATCTATTTGTTCACATGGACGTTTCATTACAAATTACGATTTTGAATATCCGCCTTATTTATATTAGTTTTGTTGGTTCGACAACGTAGAAGCTTTTTAGTGTAATCGAAAAACGTTTCCAGGTCTAGATGACTAAGTGCTATTTAATTTTCATGATCCCATGTAGTTGTGTAATGTCCTTAACCCTGGCATGCAACTACTCGAGAAATTCAAGTAATCACAAATATGTGGTGCACAACTGCACATGCTACATACTACCTGATCAACGACACAAATATTTCTGTCTTTATTAGAACAGTAGATGTGTTTTTTGTAGGGCTGAAAAATGAGCCAGCTGCTCGCTCCAAGTTTGCTTTTAGCTCGCTTAAAATAACACTGAGCGTGAACGTACAGATTTTAGGTGTCGCCTAATAAACTAGCTCGTCGAAACTCGTTTGTCATACTAAATGAGCGGAGCCTAAATAGGTTATAGAACATGACCATGAAAATGAGTGGAGACAGCGTAGTGAAATTTCCTTAAACTTACAAATACTGATCGCTAAGAATCCTAAGATATCGTTGGACGTCACGAAATTTTGCTAGCATTTTGTCCTGGCAACAACTTAACAAGTATGCTATGTGGCCTGGAGCCGTGCCGCCGTGGACAGATTACAATTATGAGACTAAGAGCATCTTTAGGAGAGCTACCAAAAAATCACCAAAATTTTAAACCAAACCAAACACCAAACCAAAAAAACACCAAGCAACTTTAGGAGTAACATCAAAATTTCACCAAACAATTACGCGGTTTTGGCAAAACCGCCTCATATAGCCTCCACACGGTTTTGCCAAAACCGCGTCACTAAAGCCTAACTGATAGGCCTAAGCCTACGCGGTTTTCAGAAAACCGCGCCATGTATCGCACATAAACTTTTTTTTTTTTCTTTTCCAATCTCTGGTGCGGTTTTCACAAAACCGCACTATATAAGCCCATTTAGAAGCCCAAGCCCACGCAGTGTTGGGAAAACCGCGAAGCCCACGCAGTGTTGGGAAAACTGCGTGAGTAATTTGATACAACATCAAACCTGGAACTAAATATTGGCCGATTTGGTGTTTGGTTTGGTGTTTTTTTAGTGTTTTCATCAATATGTAGCTTTTCTGAAATTGTAAAAACACCAAATTGTTAGAAATTTAGTGTTTGGTGTTAGATTGATATCACTCCTAAAAATGGGCTCTAAATGTACAAAACTGTTAAAAGTTAAAGCAGATAATAAAGCCCCATTTGGCATGCATGTGCTCCAGAAACGTGAACATCATCCAACTGGGACCTCATGATGTGAACAAGACAAGAGTTACTACAACTAATTGGCTATCCAAATCAGTGAACCAGCTTATGCTCATCATTTTATATTGAATCGCACCAACACTAAAGCAGAAAAAAAGAAGCACAAAAAGAAGGAAGGTTGGCACAGATCGGGAACTGCTCCATACCTAATAATTATTAATGAAGTCCAAAAACAAGAGAGTTTGAATTTGGAAACGATCGTCTTCAAGACTCATCCAACAGAACCAACAACATGATCCCTGTCTTATCCTATCTGTTTCCCATAGAAAGTATGTGATCTAAATATCTAATAATAATGAAATAAAGTACACACACTTCTCAGAATCAACTTTTCTAATTTGGAAAATTTAGCAGAAAAAAAAAAAAAAAAAAGCATCAAGTGATCAACCTCTTTGTATTGTTTGATGTTGATAAACAATATCAATGATGAGTTGATGACCACTGTGATGTGTGACCGTAATGTGTCTATACCTACAACTCCATCAAAACTTCTCAGCCTACAAGGATGCTAATCTGATCACCACTGTATTTCCCTTGCATACTGTACTGTCAAAAAAATTTCCCTTGCATTGCCAAAACACAAGGAAAATATATTTTCAGTAAGGCTGTATCCAATGTTTTAAAAAATGCTAGGCGGTAGTCGGGCAGTGAGAGAGCACCTAACGCCGAGGTTTTCTAGCTAGCTAGCGCGCTTAGATGGGCTAGGCGCTAGGCGGTTTTTTTCTCCTAATATATCTTATAATATATATATAGTAATACACACCTATATACTACAATAAATGAATAAAGTTATTTACCATAACTTAAAAAATAAACAAAAACAAATATACTTATTACAAAAAAATGTAATAGTTGAAGAAGATAGACTTAATATAAAAACATATTCTTTTTTATAATATAGCATATAATTTACACTAGCTTGTAGGCCCGTGTATATACATCAGCTCTTTTGAAAATATTTAGATTTTTTTTAGAAAATTGGGACTACCGTTTTAGTCGCTAACCCATTTTAATTTTCTAACAAATTATTTTAAATAAAATTTTAATTAAGTTTTAAAAACCTGTTTTTTCAATTGGAAGAGAGATCATGTTTTAATAGGAGAATAATTCCTATTTTAATTAGATATGTTATATTTTTCCTTTTTAATAGGGGAGTAATTCTCATTTTAATAGGAGAGTGATTCCCACTTTAATTAGAAGTGTTAGAATTTGTTTTAATATGAAAGAAGTTCCCGTTATAATAGGAGAGGAATTCCCGTTTTAAAAAAAGATTTCCGTTTTTCAAATAGGAGAGAAATTCCCGTTTTAATAGGAGATGACGTGGAATTTTAATAGAGCTCGAAAAATACCCTTTGTGGGAGCTTTAATATTAAGACTAGCTTGTAGGCCCGTGCATACGCACCAGCTATTTTGAAAACATTTAGATTTTTTTTAGAAAATTGGGGCTACCATTTTAGTTGCTAATCCGTTTTAATTTTCTAACAAATTGTTTTAAATAAAGTTTTAATTAAGTTTTAAAGATTCGTTTTTTCAATTGGGAGAGAGATCATGTCTTAATAGGAGAATTCTCTTTTCAATAAGAGAGGAATTCCCATTTTAATAGGAGAATGATTTCCGCTTTAATTAGAAGTGTTAGAATTTGTTTTAATAGAAAAAAAATTTGTTTTAATTAGAAGAGCTCGAAAAATACCCTTTGTGGGAGCTTTAATATTAAGACTAGCTTGTAGGCCTGTGCATACGCACCGTCTCTTTTGAAAATATTTAGATTTTTTTAGAAAATTGGGACTACTGATAAGCACCTAAAACTGTAATATGAAACCCGATTGAGACATATAAATTTGGTTAATTATGTGTTTAATAATCATGAAATGAGTATATTTTCGTACTTTTGCAAGTATTCGTAGTAAACATGAAAATATTGGTTAAACTTGCGTTAAAGCACGGGGAACGATGTATATATGAATTTTTCCAAATCAGCCATGTGAAGCCCAACAAATCCGCACAGAAGCATCAAACTTCCGAAGCTCCTACCTCTTGAACCAGGGACTCGAATCGACAAGTGAGTCGCTTTCGAACAATCGAGGCAATGAACTCTACGCATAGGCGGGAAGTTATAAAATTGCTAAAAGACTGGACCGCCACTGGACTACACGTGGACCTACTATACGGGCCCGTAAGATTTGATGAGTCATCATACAAGTCAAAACAAAAGTGCAAATAATTGGTGCAAAAGTGACACCTTGCATGTAGTTAATAAATAAGTTAGATGGGATTAGGTGTTAATAGTGAAAAAAGATAGGTGTCACTTTGTTGTGGATTGTGTGGTTAAGAAGGAAGTAAATGTGGTTTGGTGTTTCACGTGGGAGGAATGAGATTTCTCTCAAATGGAGAAGAAAACAAAACAAGGGGGGAGACACTCCATTTACTCCCTTGACTTCTTTTCCTTTATCATGCATTATTTTAGTTCCTTAGTCTTAGTTTTTATTTAGTTTTTAGTTTTTAGAGAAAGCTTGTAATAGTTTTAATGGAAGAAACTTTGTGTTCTTCTAGTTCAAAATAAATCTAAATGCAAGTGAGTTCATAAATATAGTTTCTTCTTCTTTTTGTTCTCTCTCTCTCTTATTTGATATTTATATTATGCACTTTTCTTCTTTTATCCCAAGGATCATGAGCTAAACCTTCCCTTTGTGAGGGGTTAATGATGCTCATGTGAGGGATAACTTTTTTTATTTGATTTTAGTAAGTTTGTTTAGGAAGAACAACTAGACCCACATCCTATCCCAAAATGGTAGTTGGTGTAGAGTCTAGTTAGGAATCAAAGTGATGAGCTTAGAGATAAGTCATTGCTATGGTTCTACATGCTAGTATGTATGATCTTAGAGCTAGATAAGTCATAGTGTTAGGGATCAAGTTAATCTTTATTAGGACTTGTCTATGAGTTCTAGGAAGATTAAGATACAAGAACTTAAAATCACACAATAGAGGTTATCTTCACATGAGGAAAATTAACTCTCCACTTTTGTCTTAGTCAATTTTTACCTTGTCTTAGTTGCATATTTACGTAACTTAAGGTTTTCATTTTTTGTGCATTAAAAGAAACCAAGTAGTAGTATTAATACAATCATAGCTAAACGTACTCACTAGTTTTCTAAAAGAGTAAAATCAAGTTGTAAGTGGTCCTAGAATTTAGGTTGGTTCGAATCCCTACTCAAAACTATAATGCATTACCTAAGATCGTGAGTAAGGACTTATCTTTGAATTCGCACTTTGTCCAATAAGAGATTCAAATCTCTAAGATACGCAAAAGGTGAACATCAAAATGGCGTCGCTGCCATTCTAAAGACCAAGTGTCACACCCCGAATTTCGACAGAATTCGAAAAAACATTATTTGTCCCCGACTCTTCGATCTCCGAGGTGTGACGCACTCTCCACTTCCAAAAACCCATAAACAGTTTAAAATATGCGGATAATTAAAAACCAATAAAAATTTCAATTTTACATAAGTCCTCTTCATTACAAAAATTCCCAATTAAGATTAGGTTACAAATCTCTTTTCAATAACTCTTTAATTAAAATATACAAATGAGAATACAAAAACATTGTCTAGACTGAAAATCTATATCACATTAAGGAAAAACAAAACTTATCCTGAGATGCAATGCTAACGCAAACCACAAGCAGCAACCAATCTTCTTCATCACTAAACCTGTCAAAACTTATCAACTATGTTCATTGAATGAACACACCCGATAAGCAAACATGCAAATCGGGTCGACATTATAAAAATCTTTGGTGTGAGTAGCCCTAAAATACAACATATAATTATACATATACATACACAATCCATACGGGCAGTTAGTTCCTCCATCGAGGCTTTTAACTTTTAACGACTAATACAACATCCTTAAGTACAATAATCTAGGCGGTGTAGTTCCTCCAATCGAGGCCTTTTTAACTTCCCACTAACCCCACCACAAACTATACGCATCATAAATAAGGCATGTAGTTCCTCCATCGAGGCACCTTAGGTTCTAACTAAACAAATAACCAACCAAGCATATTGCCATCATCTATCTAAAGATACATCATTACCCAACACATTACCATAATTAGATTATTTCAGACTTTCTTTGCGTGTCCTTAAAATCACGTCGTATCTATGTCTTACCTAGTTTCCCGGCTACCACAATCGCTACCCAACGAACATGTACATCCACATGCCTCCCTTTACATAATAATGAGCCACTCCGTGCGTAACCACCTCCCCGAAATGGATGCCGCGACACCGTAAATCCTCACACACGGAAGCCAAATCTATGTAAGACCGCCACTATTCGGCATAAAATATTGCGATCATCGCTCTATTTTGCGAACGGAATATATCAAGCCACTATTCGCTCGATTGCCCAACACACGGGTCAATCACATCTTATATATACACCCAACACATGGGTCAATCATATCACATAAGCCCACACAAGGCAAATCTCATGAGTTGTGGTAGTCGGGTTCTAGGATTTTCGCTCGTAATTTATTCAGTGTCATAATCGTTTATGACTCATAAGCATTTCTACTATACCACGCGGTCAATTACCTTATTGCACTAAGCCACAATACATAGAAATATCTCGGTTACCTCATAAACCATTTTCATTCTTTCACGTGCCATATATTATTGCACTACACCACACAGGTGGGCAAATATTCACCAATACTATATTAGCATCTCACATATAAAATAATGGAGTGTATATACATTTTTCCATGATATTGCAGAATATAACTATCTCAACATATTATATTATGTCACAATGCTTCAACGTATCGCATACATTTTATTATAACGTATTAGAATATAATATCTCCTAACATCTCAATATCGTCACGCGTGTCAAAAATACATAACATCAAGGTCAAATCTTTCTTAGATATTGACAACCACATATATACTAGCTTCCACAAAGATTTTATTATTATATGTGTCCATATAATATACACATAAAACGTGATCACAAATAAACAAATCCATCCCACAATCAAAGCCCAATATATATATATATGCTTTTACACACTACTCACGTCAAATCTAAATTAGATAATAACCAACCAAGTTATATAATATCCGACAACGTTTTATTATTATATTTGTCCATATAGTCCAATATGTGAAAAACTAGAAAAGTCAACATTCACAGTCAACGGTCGACGGTCAAAGCCAAAGTCAACACATCATGGTCAAAGTCAAAGTCAACACATCATGGTCAAAGTCAACACATCATGGTCAAAATCAAAGTCAACCCATCATGGTCAAAGTCAACACCTCATGGTCAAAGCCAAAGTCAACCCATCATGGTCAAAGTCAAAGTCAACCCATCAGGGTCAAAGTCAACACATCATGGTCAAAGTCAACACATCATGGTCAAAATCAAAGTCAACCCATCATGGTCAAAATCAAAGTCAACACATCATGGTCAAAGTCAACACCTCATGGTCAAAGCCAAAGTCAACCCATCATGGTCAAAGTCAACACATCATGGTCAAAATCAAAGTCAACCATCATGGTCAAAGTCAACACATCATGGTCAAAATCAAAGTCAACCCATCATGGTCAAAGTCAACACATCATGGTCAACGTCAAAATCAACACGTCATGGTCGAAGTCAAACCGCCATTGTCAAAGTCAAACCGTCGCTTTCGGTGTTCGACAGTTTCAGTGGTCATAACCATGGTTCATGGCTATAGTAAAGTGTGCATGGCTCGTGGGCTCATGACCAAAGGTAATGGTTCGGACCAACAAGTGAGCCCAAATCTTAGAACCCTAAGTCTAAACAAATGAAAGACCCATGTAGATCTATTTTAAGTCCAATGGATCGTCCATGCAATATTAGAAACGCCCAAAAAAAGGTTAAGTGGTTCGGGTCCAAAATACAAATGAAACGGCCCATAGACTAATATTAGAACTGGTCCCAAACCAAAACATATAGAAAAATGGCCCAACCACTTAAATTAGATTTCGGCCCACATAAAACTAAAACTGAAATTTCGGCCAACCACCCTTGAAATTTCGGCCAAACAACTAAAAATCAATCGGGCCCAACCAAAACAAATAGAAATTGGCCCAAAGAACAAAACTAGGTTATGGCCCAAATAGCAAGTGGATTCGGCCCAAGGCCCAACCACTGATCTTCTGCATGCATCTTCTTCCTCCAAAGAAATCCACCACCAACACCACCGCTACAAATTCGCCCCTTCATCTTCTTCCTCAAGCTCTCGCTCGACTCCCATAACAACCCAAACCACTTTTACAAAAGCCAAAATCCTAAAATCATTTAAATCCAACTCTTCATCAATCTAGATCTAACCCAAAATCGTGACCGCCATTACTGCTTGTTACAAGCTTTTCCCAAGCTTTAACAGCACCCCATAACACCCATCGAAACCCTCAATCACCCAGTCAAAAACAAAAACCCAACATACAACATCTAGATCCAAAATCATAGACTGGCGATTTTATTTGAGCCGCCATTAACAGAAAAACAACGCTTTCAACAGCCCCCACCAATCCCCTATCAACCAATCACATACCACAACCCAAACAACAAAAATTTATTTAAACATTGGGCGATTTCTGGTCGCCGCCATGGATGAACGCCCAAGCTTCAACAGTAAAACGAGTTCAATAAAAAACAGCACATGCGACGCCATTGATGCCGAATTCCAGCCTCAACAGCCCCGACAACACAAGCTTAAATCGATATCCCCACCAAAACAAAGCAACATAAGATAAACGCAGTAAGATTCATGGGCTGGCGCCTCCATGAACAGAGCTCCGAAGCTTGAACCGTTCCAACAGTTTTAATCAACAGTTCAACAGTTTAACAGTTTAACCAAAATATAAAACAGAAACCTATACATCGATATACGAAAACTATAACTTTCGGTGAAATAGCAAAATAGCTACTCACCTGACGAAACAGCTCGACGAATCCCTCGTCGTCCGAACCGTCGCGCTCCACCCTCCAGAAATCCAGCTTTCATCTCTGCCTCCATTTTTCATTATTTTATTATTCTCTGAACCCTATTTTTTTAGAAAAATGTGTTTATATACTTGGGTCCGAAACCCAAGCCCAACGCAGACTCGGGCCCAAAACCAGGCCCACGTATCCCGAGTCCAATTCGACGAATTTTGAAAATAAATAATTAAATTAATTAATAAATGATAAAATACGTATTTAAAAATACGGGCGTTACACCAAGGACTTGTTCTACAAACTGGAAATTGCTCCAAGGGGAACTCCCCACTCTCATCCTTCCTTCATTTTTCTGTTTTCTACGTTTTTTTTGTTTTGTTTCAAAAATTTTTGCCGTGCAAAAGACCTGACCACTATCGGATTTTTTGTTGTACTTCCAAGAACAAAAAGTTAGGACAGGGAAAGTAAACTACACCATAATATAAGGTTGTTGTGCAAATTTGAGCTCTCTGTGGAAGAATCTTGTGCGTCGCTGATCTTTGGACTCAAGGTCCGGCCGGTGGAACTTCAGCGTCGGCGGTGGAACTTCAGCGTCCGCAGGTGTCTATTCTCTGTTGGTGCTCCTGTTCCATCTCCAGCATTCACTGATAAATCTAGTTCCATTTCCAGGCCTAACTCTCTGGAATTGTAACAGATACTTCAAATATCTTTTGGGATTAACGACGTCGACGGGTTGAAACGTCTGTTTTAATTCTTTGGCGGACTTGCGGGACGCTACAGGCTCCAAATTTTATACTCACTACAACAAAAAAGGCTTTATATCACTGTTAAAAACAGTGACAAAAGACGTCACTGTTTTTTTTTCTTCCAAAACCGTGACGGAGTGGGAGTCATTTTTTTTCCCCAAAACCGTGACAAATATTTGTTCCAGACTAGCCTGTATCCACCAAATAAAACAGTAACAAATACTAAAAAACAGTCACAAAAAAACATATCTTTTGTGACAGTTCTAACAAAACAGTAATGTAATCAGGTTGTAACCGTCACAAAAAGGACAACTATTCATGACGGTTTGGTTAAAACCGTGATAAATATATATTTTGTTTCAAAAAAAAATATCGAATACACGTGAAAACAGACCTCACATGGAATTGGACCTGTAATAAACCACACTCTGAATATTATCCATTAAATTTCAAGTAGCATTCATAAAGTGCTAATTCCATTGAATTATCGGCCAATTCCCTTGGATAACCAATATATATTTATATATTCAAAAACAATTGAAGTAAATAACACATTCCCGATGTAATACATATAAATTAAATCAGCCAAATCCAATTGAAAAAAAAAACCTAATCTCGCCCAAGTCGATCACCCACGTGTATGTCTTAAGCCTTGTGGTTGTTCTGCATCTAGTTTTTATCTTGAGAATAGTTCATAATACATTCTTGGATGAACTGAATAAAGTCTATTCGAACGTCACTCCAATATCTCCTTGTAGGTGTAAGCCGTTTTACGGCCAAGATTCTTTATCTGAAATATAATAAACTAATCGTATAAAATAATTGGAAAAGTTACATGGTGCTTCCTTACAAAAGATATATTGACATAATAGAATCTCTAAGTATCCAATGTATAACAAGTAAACATAACACTAAAATATGGAAAACACTTGATCCCAATTCCAAGTTTAGGTTTATATATAGTGGCCTGACACTATACTAATGAAATGGAGCAACTAACAAGATGTCTTTTGCAAAATCAAAAGCCATAAGTAAGTACCTTGAACAATTGTATAAGAGCCCAAAGCAATCATAAGCTCTTGAAGAGATAGTAAAACCAATCTAGAGACATCAAACAAGAGTTCAACACCTTGCCGTATGAAAAATGAAGAGAATCGAATAGGAGTTGGATTTGTCGAACAACCGGATGGTGTTCCCCTGAAATAAGAAACGAGTGATACAAATTAAAAATAACTCTATAAGGATATAGAATGTCCAATGCATGACTAAATTCTTATACATTACACACTTTATACCTCCAGATGCACCAACCACCACCAGGGGCTGCTACCACTAACTATTACTGCTACCATTTATTTATTTTTGGAAAAGTTTTGTCTGTGTGTGTGTTGGGGGGGGGGGGGGGGTTGGGGTTGTAGAAGGTCATAGTAATAGAAGAAATCAAGTGTGCAAGGAACAAAAAGGAATAAATGGATAAAGACTTCTAAACATTAAGGATTTAAGAAGCAAGTTTTACTTCATGAATTCAATATTTATCCCACATATTTTAACAAAATGTGTTTCTTTGAATAGATGTGGTAGCAGAAAATTTTAAAACAACAGTGTGGGTATTACACTTTTGACTCTACACACATGAGATAGGATCTGAAGATGATGCTATGTAATGCGGCATTAAGTAGCAAATGAAAGCATTCGGCAGTGTCAAGGACCTCTTTAACTAATGTGGCTACATCTAGATGTTCCAATTTCCTAAAGTTATTTACATTAAAAAAGAACTAGAAAAACTTACCCAAGTTCTTCTTGGGACCAGGAAGCTTCGTACACTCCACTTGTTGTCCGAAATGTTGTTTTTACCATGTCTTCATGAAAAACAAAATAAAATAAAATAAAACCAGCTTACCCCCTCTTCCACCCTACACTTTTTAGTTCCTACAGTTATGGCCTTCAAATAGACAAAAACAGCATAATCGTAACAAGCATTCAGAGTTTTAACAAAATATGCTCTCTAAAACAAGAAGAGGGATTCACATTCATATAAATTATAACATAAAGCTTAACTACCAAACATTATATTGCACCTACTTGCCAAAAAAGCACACACAACAACAATTTTGTTCGGCAATCATCTCAGGAGTGTATACTGAAGGGCAGAAGGCCTTCTAATCATGGTTCAGAATATTAAAAATGCCATTGGTAATCAAAATAGATACTGATTTTTGAGTACATAATTAAGATACTGATACTGTAGAATATTAGTCGAATGTTTACTTTTGAGTTAATACTTGTACTCGATAATCTTAGCCTTGCATATGAGAAGTCAACATACATCACTGTCAACTATTCAAGTTATAACATCGCTACATCTCAACAATGAACTAATGAAAACCAAACATATATAATATCTATCTAATAAGATAGGGTTTTTTTTTTTTTTTTTCCCACTACAGGACAAAATTATAATAAAGGACGGACGGTCCAGATAATTTCTATCACCATCCAACCAATGCTGTGTACCTCATCAACCTCGAGATAAGAGTTCTAATTTACTTTTTGAAACGCGCCCAGTCGCGAGTTCGAGTCAGAGCCCATTATTAATTTCGATTTTTTTTAGGTTAAATCTTATTAAAGATCGCTCATTATTAAAACTTGCGAGAGATCTAAATTCGATTGTGTGCTTCCGAAATCTCATCATCTCTCGACAAATTCAACATCTACTAAACCAGAGTAGTAAGCAAAAAAAAAAAAAAAAAAAAAAACTAGCTTTAAATTTCTAATATGAATTTATTATGTGTGTGCATATATTTTATTTAAGAGGAAGTGATTAATTTAAATCGACCGTTCAGAAGCAGGTGAAGACAATTTCTTACTTCGTTCCACTGGTGGTCTTACTTTTGTTGCTAAAGTCTACGGGCATTGCCGGTTGGTTACTGGTTGGTTACCTTTTTTTTTTTAATCTTTTTTCATTCTACTTACATCGAAGTGTTCATCTGGATAATCCACTTCCTGTTATTAATGCCATTAGCAAGTTTTTGATGAAACTTGGTAACAAAATTATTTACTTCAGACTAGAAACCACCGATTCTCTTGAGCGTGTTTGTTTCGCTAGCAATGGTATATACTGGCTTGGTTGGTCGTTGAAAATGAATCACTTTATTGAACGTATATACTGACTGCTTTGTTGCCTTTATTTGTTATGTGGGATTTTTTTCTTATGTATTTGATTATTATTACTGTTGTATGTTGTGGCCTTTTTTTAGAGGGTGTGTGCAGAATCATTAAACATAGTATTAAATCAGCTGGTTCATCTTCCGAGTTAGAGTGAGATTGGTAGTGATCAGTGATTAGTAAACTGTGAGAATCAGTTGCCTACTTAATGGGAGTGTAGAGAAATGTGTTATTGTATAAATAAGTTATAAATAATTACTGAAATTGCCAATCAATTGTTCGCAAGAATGCTCTTGGATTGATGAGGTTGGAAACCAGTCTACCGATTTCATATTGAAAACTAAATTAAGTAGAAAAAAAATTGGTGGAGAATATAGTGAACTATCCAACACTTCGTATTCAAACATTTATGTGGAAGGGCACATTATAAATTGAGTAAACACAAGCAAATAATCATAGACAACATATACGATTCTTTAGTTCTCATGTTTTATTTGCAAGATGTACGTTATGATTTTTAACATATTATATTGTGTAAAATATAAGTTACCTTTGTTTTCTGTTACGTGTTTTTTTTTCTTGATTTTAGCTTGGAGACATCATGGGGTGAGGGCGTGAGGCCAGTGAAGTTACACATAAATGAAGGGAAATGAAGGGAAACCATGGGCTACATCTCTGTTAAGCTTGCAGACCGAAAATGACCTAAAAGTTACATCTCTGAACTTAAAGTGGAAAGCAGCATTTAATGCGATACAAATGAAGCACTTCCAGCTCCAGGATTGGAAATTTACTCCTGGCCAGGTTAATGTGATGGGGGAGTATGGAAGAAATTCCAAAAATTATACCAATATGCAAGTTATTGGAACTAAAATGCCCTAATTTGATTCGGGAAGAGGTAATAGTTTGTTTATACCTTATTGATGTGTTGATACTACTCGCTAGGGGTGGGAATTTGGCCCTAACGACCCTAACTCGGCCCTGACCGACCCGACCCTAAGCCCTATAAAGCCCTCACAACTAAAGCCCTCACAGAGTTTAGGGCAGGGCCGACCCGGCCCTAAGGCCTTCTAGGGCAGGGCTAGGGCTAAGGTTCTGAAACATAGGCCCGACCCTAATTCAGCCCTAACCAAGCCCTAGTTATAATTTCACATTTTCACTATAAATACACGTACCATAATTGTCCAACTCTTTGTTAAATATTTTAAATTAAAATAACATTGTCCTTTGTAATTTATCACTTACACCCAAGGGTACTTTCAATAACTTGTCTTATATAACAAAAACTTGTTAACCTATCTAGTAGCCATGAAGAACAATCAGTACTAGCCTAATAAAAAAATAAGACTTTATTCCTTTGATCATCAAATCAAAGTCTAGAACTTATTATTCTCAATTTATTTTCCCACTTACTTCTTATAAATTATATTTTTATTCACATCTAAGCCAAGTCTAGAACTAAAGGCTTCCATCTACACCATTAAAGCGAAATACATAGCAATTTGTAACACAGAAACCAAAAAAACAACCTTTGTCTGAAAAATGACATTTGTAAAACGAAGAAAATATATAGGCTCGGCCCTAAAACCCGACCTTAAAGCCTTTAAAGAGGGCTTAGGGTAGGGTCAGGGCTTGAGATTTAGACTTGTGACCCTGCCTGACCTGACCCTATGTTGACTTTAGGGCCGGGCCGACCCGACCTTAATATCTAAAGGGCTTTTAAATGTTTAGGGCCGGGCTAGCCCGACCCGGCCCATTGCCCACCCCTACTACTCGCTCCTTAAGATTACTTCATCTTCAAATATCTATTTTTTATCGACAGAGAATGTGCTCAATTAGATAACAGGCTTGGGTCGTTTGGAGATGAGTGTGACGAGAAAGAGAATGGTGGATTTCTTGAATATAGTTGGGAAAACATTGGAGTCTTTGATGATCTTGACAACATGTTTAGGTAATACAACATATATCTTGGTTTCTTGATGTGTAATTTAATTACTACTTCTCAAGACCTATTAACATTGGATTGGATCTTCTGGGCTTATCATGCAAATCGTTTGTTATATCATTTTTAAGTGATGATTCTGCAGAAATGATGAACCTATATTTGCACGTGAAAGTCTTGGTGATGTAGAACTCTGGTCATCCTCTGCAGATCTATTCAGCAGTCCAACAAAGTCATTCCCTATATGCTCCCCAAATTTGGGTATGGCATGAATGCATTGAGTATGCCGGAACATGAAATGAAGATGGAGTTTGTGCAACATGAAGACCACCCTCTGACCTCTGGCTTTTGTTGTCAGGTTTCATCTGAGTGCAATGGAATTAGTAGAATTAGTCCCAGGTGAAAAATTATGCGGAGTTTTCTTTAATGTTTAATGAGTTGTCTTATAGTTTTAGAAGTAATTTGTGTTATATATAAATATGAAGTTATATATCTTGGTATGGTTGATCGATCTATGAGGATTATATTGTTTTGATTTTCAGGTTATGATAGAATTTAGGTTTTTGAAATGTTGAAAATACAGAGACTGCTAGATTTTTTTATTTATTATTTTTTTTTGAAGACATTCTTCCCTTATTTTCCTCATTCTCATTCTGATGTGTTGAATTAATAAATGTGTAAGGGGTATGTGTAATGAGTTGGTGAGAAATGAAATGTATAGAATTGCATAAGCTCACTTGAGTATGCGCATGAAATGATTATGAAGTATAAAACTGTTGGAAATGGTTATATCATTGATCCAATGCTACTATAGAGATGGTCTCTTGGGGTGTTATTCAAAAGCAATATGTCTAGAGTGCCGACTGGTACGGGCATTCACTAGTAATAAATAATATATAATGATTATGAAAGCAGTGATGAGAAGAAAAAACGGAGCAAGAAAACATACTTGTAATGGCAGAATCGAGTTTGGAGAAGTGAAACAAATCTTGTAATCCCTTTCCCAGTCCAAATTGAAAAATAAAACCCTAAAAAAATTCAGTGCTTTAAATGAAAACTTTCCTTTACTTACCTTGTTAAGATGAGAGAAGGAGAAAGAGTAAAAAGAAAAAGGAAAAAAAATGGTTAATTGGCGGAGCCAGAGGCGGAGGCGTTGGCGGACGAAGCTAAGTGGGTGAAGGAGAAAGTTGGCTCGCTCATTTGGAACTGTCTAATATTTTTTTTTTCTAAGTGTGTTTAGTGTTGGGATTATTTTAGACGGGATTTTTTTTTTCTTCTGGTGGCACATAGCCACGTATGGGTTGGAAGTGTTTGTAGGAAGCGGGAGTGGGCTCACTGGGTTGTGTTTGTGTATCTAAGTAGTTACTTTTTAGTGGAGTTGTGGCATGGACTGAAAACTAAATGAGGTCATTTAAGATGGTGACATAAAGTGCGGGAGTATGTAACAATTTTGGGAGAATAGTCACAAATAATCTTCAATACACAAATTTTTTCCAAGAAAAAAGGATTTGTGACGGTTCTAGATCTGACAGTCACAAAAAGCAATTCAAAACAGTCACAAAAGCCCTTTTCTGCCATTTGTGACCGTTTCGATCAGAACAATCATAAATAACATTTTAAAACAGTCACAAAAGCCCCCCCCCCCCTTTTTTTTCCCTACTAGTGACTATTTTTGCATGAATGCCATGTATGTAGTTATTATGTATTAGTTTATGACTTATTATTTACGTATTAGGCTAGAAATATGTATGAATCATGTTAATACGCCTGTAAATATATATATACGATTAAGGGGGTATGAATTGCATATTAATATATATATACATACAAATGGTATTGTTTTGCATGGTTATTGATAAGAGCCCAAAACTGTAGTTTTAATCCCTTAACAATCATACTTTTAGACCAATTATGTGAATAATAAGTAAGAGTTAATACTGATTACGTGTTTTTATGCATTTCAGGCTTCAAAGTCCATTATGTGCAGAAATGTACCACTTTAGCGAGATAAAGGAGCAAAGGTCGGTTGCTAAGGAGTTCTGTGATTAAAGGCCAATTTTCAAGAAGACAAAGCCTCTGTAAAGCCCGGTCAAAAGATGAAAAGTTAAAGTCCACGCGGGCAGAAACAGCACACAAGTCAGCAGAACTTCCAAAGGCCGTATCTTTGGACTCAGACATCGGAATGGGGCCTACCTTATGTCAAAACGACCGGCTCGGAAAGAGCTTTCCAATGGTCCAAACCTTGATCCAATTAGAGGAGTAGAAGTGGACGAAAAGTCTGTTGAAGCCAACTGCAGCTGAAGAGGCCTTTTTGGACTGAAAGAATTGGGTTTTGGGCCTGAGAATCAGGCCCAAAATATGGCTCCAAGCCCATGCACGATTTTTGGATTTGAATGTATAAAAACCAAAGCTTCACTCTTTGTTAATGGTAGATAATTAGACCTAGATTAGAAATTAGATTAGTAGCCTCCATTAATTAATTATAGATCTAGTTTTCCTTAGATTTAATTAGTTTAATTTAATTAGTTTCATATCTTGTTTTATTTAATTCCTTGAATGATTGTTCATCATTTAATTAGATAAATAAAATAGTTATTATTATTCAATTTCGATTTTTGTCATTTGCATTTATAGATATAGTTTAAATTCTTGTTCTTATTTCATTCTTAGTTAATTAATTAGATTTCGATTATTGTTTAGTTAAATTTCATAAAGTTAGAATCTTTGTAATATGTTGTATTCAATTTCAATGGGAAATGATGGGTTGATGACTCAAGGCTAAAACCTCCATTAGAGGGGTTGATGAAGCTTTGATGAAAACTTAGTGGTTTAGTGTAGAAGCGCGTTGTAGAATCTATTCCACTCTAGAAGGTCGTGATTCGCCATGAGAATGGGTGGGCGACCTCACATGCTAGTTAGTATTTGGTAGAAATGCCATGAACACTAGGGATTAGAACTCGAAATTCTTGCCGTAAGAACGTAAGAATCGAGATACAAGAATCTATGCTAGGTTATCAAGTTGGATTCGAGGTGGATTCAATTCCCCTCTAATCCTTTATCTAGATTCAAGAACATTAGTATTTCCATATATTTCGTAGTGACATTCAACATATTGCTTTTCATATTGCATCGTAGTATAATTCCCCCTTCGTAAAGCTCTCATTAGACTTAAGACCGACTAATTAGATTAGAAAACATCACATGCTAGAGAACTAGGAGTGGAACGAACTTCCTACTCCACTATATCTCATAAGATTGAGAGTAGAGAAATCTTTGATAAGGATCATAAGGAAAGTTTTAGTTTACTTACGTTTTGAGTTTCATCGTTCATTTCGTAGGTAAACTATTCAATTTTAGCGTTTATCAGTTATCTTTATTTATACGTATAAGTGTCTATTGTTGCATATTTAGTATTTCTCTACGTATAAGTACACGGTCTTGTTTAATAAGTCGATTTTGTCAAGAAAGAGGAGACATTCCAACGAGGGTTAAAATCTGAGTTGGGTAAGTTGTTTCTAAACCATACGGGATGAACCTGCTCTCTATATGACACTCGCAATCTCAATGAGTATTGCCGAAATTGAATTATTATGCAATACAAGAGTCGTATTTTAGTTTATGTATAATACGGCATGTTTAGTTTTCGCATTGTCATATCTATCCGCGTACATATACTTCTTCGCATGCTAATGTATCTAGATACATATGAGTGATTCAAATTTGCCAGTAACTATAGATATCCATCTACGTAATATATATTTACAAATTAGCGAACATATACGTATTACTGATGTATATTTGCCTGTACGTATCGAAGTATTTATCGATGATACATCATTGCCTATTCGTATTGCTATACGTATGAGTAGAGTATCTTCACATGCTACTGCATCTAGTATTGTATGAGTAGGTCGTATTTGCTTGCTTGTACTTTCACCCTTGCATAAATCTTAAAAAAAAATAAAAAAATAAAAAATTAAGAAAGACCTTGCATAAATTTTAATTTCATAAATCTTAATCATATTCCAATGGTGTCTAGGAAACTTGAAAGATTGAAGTTACTTAATTAGAACCGTGCTTACACGGAAAGCCTCCCTCATATCTCTCTTGTAACCTGGCCGTTGGTTTATGCACACGTATTTCTCGCTTCACTGTTACATTAGCAGCAACTTAGGCCTACGTTGTTCAACTCTAATACCTCAAGAGATTCATAAAATTCAAGTAATAATAAGTTCATTCTGTCAATTAGATCTAATTTTATGCTTACATGAGATTAAGGTCTGGTTCCACTAAAGAATTTGAACATACCTATCGTTGAAAAAAATACGATAAGCAATTGCGTAAGTTCTCACCCAAAAATTGTTCTTTTTCTGTTAATTACCTTCATCAAGATCCTTCGTTAAGCCATTAACTAACTGTCGGTGAGAAGCCCCCCAATGGGACTTCTATCTTGCATTACAGGAAGGACCTTCTTCCTGCATCAAACTTGAGGACATTATCGGTGATTTTCGATTTCCGCCAAACGTTTTTTAGTTTGTTACCTGTGTATCATGGTTTGGATCACGAAAAACCATACAATCATCTTCGTAGGCTTCAACTAGTGGCCACAACATTTCACCATCCAGCCATATCTAAGGAACAACTCTTGCTTCGGCTGTTTCCATTCACTTTAGCAGAGAAAGCTTCAATTTGGCTAGCAGGACAACAGACACAATCCATAGGCACATGGAATAAACTTGTTCAAGCTTTCATGCTTTAATTTTACACTCAGAAGAAAACAACTAAAATGCTTCAGAAAATTCAATTCTTTCGTCAAAATCCTCATGAATCCTTTACGGAAACATGGAGTCACTTTACTGATCTTCTTTTAGAATGTCCTTATTACCAACTAGACAAATCTGTCCTTGTTCGTTCATTCTTTAATGGACTTTCTGATCATCAAAACGAAACTCTTTATATAATGAATGGCGGTTGCTTTATGGACAAAGGAGCTACTGAAACATATACTTTTCTTGAAAAACAGGCGAAAAAAGGTACACACTGGGGTAACACTGAGTCGTCTAGGTCATCAAAGGATACTGTTACAAAAGCTACATCTATTTTTAAGGTAAAACCCGATCCCGAATTAAAAAATTTGATAGAATCCTTAACTAAAAAAGTAGATGCCCTTGCAGTTCAAGTAAACGATCAACTACCAAAACAGGTCATGAACGTTGACACCTCCCCATGTGTTCTTTGTCTTTGTCCTGACCATCCTGATACGTATTGTCCCTTGTTATATGCTTCCCCTACCCAACCATCGGAGGAGGCATGTGCATTCAACATTCCTAATGCACCTTGGAGACGAAGATCCGGAATTTAAACTTGGCCAAAATAACCAACAGATGGGGGCTCCTCCAGGTTTCGCAAATCCACCTGTTCGACCACCCAACAACTTTATTCCATACCGCCAAGGAAATAATCAGCAATACCAACAAAGTCAAAATCAATTTCAAAATAATTCCGATGCTAACTATCAAACCAACCGCAGCTTTGTTCCAGCCAATCCAAATCCCAACTATAATCAACAACTTCTCAGCAATAATCGTGAACTAGTACCTGTTGCACAACCTGCGCCACTAGTTACAGATAGGACAATCGAGACTTTTTTAGCTTACATGAACCAAAAATCTCAAATTTTAACGTCTATCCAACAATCACTTCAACAATTGGCGCAAGAAAAGAGTCTGAAAGGCGTGTTTCCTGGACAAGCAGTTCAAAACCCTAAGCCAGCAAACATTGCCTTTGAACTCACCAATGCACCTGGTACAAGTACTCCCAGCCAAGGTGAGGTGCACGCAATCACTACTCTTCGATCTGGAAAAACTGTAGACAATCAAATACGTATGCCAAATGATCAACCAAAGAAATCCTACGGTTCCAAGGAATCTGTTTCCAATAATGAACCTACGGAGGATTCACCAAATCCAACAAAGTTAACATCTCAGAATTTAGGAAACAAGCCAGTGGACCCCTTTGCCAAATTCCGCCCTAAGACACCGTTTCCTGCACGCTTGGCAAAGAATAAACCTGATGAGAATTTTGATGAAATTCGAGAAACTTTTCAGAATTTGACAATCAACTTACCTTTTCTCGATGCCTTAAAGTTATTGCCAAAACATGCAAAATTTCTGAAAGATATGTGCACCACAAAAAGGAGAACTAATGTTCCTCAACAAGCGTTCCTCACCGAACAGTTTCCATCCATCATCGAACACAATGGTATAGTCAAATACAAGGACCTTGGTAGACCAACGGTTCCATGCACCTTAGGTGACAAATATACGACTCTTCAAGCTTACTAGACCTAGGAGCTAGTGTGAACTTACTTCCATATTACTTATTTAAACAACTAGGTCTTCATGAGCTTAAACCTACCACCATGACTCTACAGTTAGCCGATTATTCCATTAAGTATCCAAAAGGAATTGTGGAAAACGTCCTTGTAAAAGTCCAAAACTTTTACTATCCTGTAGACTTTGTTATTTTGGATACAGAAGTTGCATGTGATTCCATTCCTATCATCTTAGGACGTCCGTTCCTAGCAACTGCTAATGCTCTTATTAACTGTAGGGATGGTTCCATGACCATGTCCTTCGGGAATCTTTCAGTCGAGGTGAATGTGTTCAAGTTGATGAAACAAATTCCAGAGCCTGACATTGATGGTGAGGTGAAATGGGTTGACAGCATTGCGCAAGAGTATTTAACAAACTCTTTTCCTGAAGATGAAGTATACCAATTTCTTATCTTTAGCGAATCTGAATTTGAGGACGATGATTATACACAAGAAGTAAACGAGTTATTAGAGTCAATACCATTATTTGACCCTACGACTGTGATGTCCAGTGACTTGGATGAACATCAATCTGTTTACTCTATGGAAGACGACTTTTCTCAAGGATCTTTAATACCCACTCCACCCAACCCTGACTTAAAACCTTTTTCTTCGGAATTAAAATATGTACAGCTTGATCCAGATGGTCGTCACCCAGTTATCATTTCTTCTCAATTGACTAACGATCAGGATTCTCGTTTAATTAATGTCATTCAACAACATCGTTCTGCTATTGGATGGTCCCTCGATGATATTAGAGGCATTGACCCTACTGTGTGCACCCATCATATACACCTTGAAGAAAATGCTAAGACGTCGCGCGAACCGCAGCGTCGTCTAAACCCAACCATGAAAGAAATCTGATAGTGTATTATTTACCCTATCAGATGGTACGCGAGGAAGTTTTAAGATTACTCGATGCGGGTATTATTTACCCTATCTCTGATAGTGTTTAGGTTAGTCCTGTACACGTGGTTCCAAAGAAATCTGGCATTACAGTTGTGCGAAATGATAAAGATGAATGCATTTCCGTTCGTATTCCAGTGAAATGGCGAATATGCATTGACTATCGCAAACTTAATGCAGTCACTCGTAAAGATCATTTCCCACTTCCCTTCATCGATCAGATACTCGAACGCTTAGCCGGTCATGCATATTACTATTTTCTTGAAGGTTATTCAGGTTATTTTCAGATAGTCATAGACCCTGCTGATCAAGAAAAGACCACGTTCACCTGTCCTTTTGGTAAATTTGCATATAAATGAATGCCTTTTGGCCTTTGCAATACACCTGGTACATTCTAACGTTGTATGCTTCATATTTTCAGTGATATGGTTGAACATTTTATGGAAGTATTTATGGACGACTTCTCAATATATGGAGATTCTTTCGATAGCTGTCTATCAAATCTTGAAAAGGTCTTTACACGTTGTGAAGAGAAAAACCTTGTTCTTAATTGGGAAAAATGCCATTTCATGGTTACAAAAGGAATAGTTTTAGGACATATCGTTTCAAAGGATGGAATCGAAGTCGACAAAGCTAAGATAGAAAAAATTGCTTCACTTCCTATACCAAAAACAGTTCGCGATATTCGCGCATTTTTAGGACATGCAGATTTCTATAGGAGATTTATTCAAGATTTCTCAAAGGTTGCTCGACCTTTAACCAATCTCTTGCTTAAAGATGCCACTTTTGACTTCAGTTTCAATTGCAAACAAGCTTTTGAGACTTTAAAATCCGCCTTAACTACCGCTCTCATAATTCAACCACCTGATTGGTCTAAACCTTTTGAACTAATGTGTGACGCGAGCGACTATGCTATTGGAGCTGTACTAGGGCAACACCGAGAAGATAAGTCAATTGTCATTTACTACGCGAGTAAAACCCTTAATAAAGCTCAACGTAACTATACCACCACTGAAAAAGAATTTCTCGCCATTGTATATGCCTTTGATAAGTTTTGTCGTTACCTAGTGGGTTCTTCCACAATTGTATACACTGACCATGCGGCGTTTCGTTACCTATTAGCGAAAAAAGATGCAAAATAGAGGTTGATCCGATGGATTCTCCTTATGCAAGAATTTACTCTAGAAATTAGAGATAAAAAAGGTTGCGAAAATGTGGTTGCAGACCATTTATCAAGACTTGTCAGTGATGTTGATATTGATACCGAACCTATCTGTGATTCCTTTCCGGATGAACACTTGTATTCTGTTTTTTCATCCCCTTGGTACGCTGACATAGTAAATTACTTAGTTACCGAGGAAGTCCCTTCATCTTGGTCTTGTAATGACCGAAAAAAGTTCTTATCCACTGTGAAATTTTATTTCTGGGATGATCCCTACCTCTTCAAGTATTGTTCCGACCAACTAATCTGTCGTTGCATTCCTGACTGGGAACACAATGACGTGTTATCCTTTTGCCATGAACAATCTTGTGGTGGTCATTTTAGTGGTAAGAAAATAGCGGCCAAGGTTCTACAATGTGGATTTTATTGGCCAACACTGTTTAGAGATGCACATAAGCATTGCAAAGCATGCAACTGCTGCCAGCAGCTAGGACGCATTACTCAACACAATATGATGCCCTTAAATCCCATTTTAATTGTGGAAATCTTTGATGTATGGGCATCGACTTCATGGGTCCCTTTCCAAATTCTCATGGTTTCTTATACATACTGGTAGCAGTTGACTACGTGTCAAAATGGATTGAGGCATTGGCATGTCGTGCTAATGATCACAAAACGGTCGTTTTGTTTGTAAAGGAAAATATTTTCTCTCGATTTGGCGTTCCAAAAACTATAATTAGTGATGGGGGAAAACATTTATGTAATAAATTTTTTGAATCATTAGTAAAGAAATATGGAGTCACGCACAAAGTGGCAACTCCATATTATCCTCAAACCAGTGGCCAAGTAGAAGTCTCTAATAGAGAGATCAAATCCATTTTGGAAAAAACTGTTAATCCATCTAGAAAAGACTGGTCTCTACGATTATCTGATGCCTTGTGGGCATACAGAACAACTTTTAAGACACCTATAGGGATGTCTCCTTATCGCCTCGTTTTTGGAAAATCTTGTCATCTGCCGATTGAACTTGAGCATCGTGCTCTATGGGCCATCAAAAGCCTAAATTATAATACTAATGCAGCAGGCGCAAAGAGAAAATTGCAGTTAAATGAGCTTGAGGAAATTCGGAGTGATGCCTATGATCTCTTGAAATCCTATAAAGCCAACATGAAAAGAGTGCATGACAAGCACATATTGAGAAAAGATTTCAAAGTTGGTCAAAAAGTTTTGTTGTACAACTCAAGATTACACATTTTTCCAGGAAAATTAAAAACTTGATGGTCTGGTCCTTTCATTGTCTATGCTGTCACCCCTTATGAGGCTATATCTTTGAAAAACTTAAATGATGATAGCGAATTTCAAGTAAATGGCCAACGCGTTAAACATTATCATGAGTTGCGCTCTCTAGACATCGAAGAGACTCTTCTCAAATATCCAGTCTACACAGACTAATAGATTCACTGGTGTACTTCTTTCCATGTGATATAAACAGGGAAAGTTCGCCATTAGGGTAGTCGGGCCCTCTTCTATTTTCTTTTCTAAATATCCCTAGAGTGTGTGGTTGCAAGCGTCAGAACCTTAGTCCACAAAAACTCTACTTCAGAACTGAGTATAAATGTCTTCTGTTAATTGAGCACACGTGCCTTCTGGTAAACAATGGGTACCAAAAATTTCAACTCCTTCCTTCTCTTCCCTTTTCTATTCTCTTCCTCGCGAACTTCAGCGAATCATTTGGTGTAAATCTCACCCATCTCGAATAGGTAATGGTCATAGTACTTTTGCTTGAAAGCGACGTGCGAAAAGGATGGGGTGGTGTATGAATTGTCAAACACCTTTCTGTCCAGGTCTTGATCTGCTATCCGAGATGAGCCGGTATAAGGTATATTATTGTCTGACACCAGCTTAGCAGGATAAACTTCGTCGTCGTCCCGTTGTTCCCACAGGTTGGGATTCGTCTTGAGGATCTGACGTTAAAAGACTCACATTCGTCTTGAGGATCTGACGTTAAACGACTCACATTTGTCTTGAGGATCTGACGTTAAAAGACTCACATTCGTCTTGAGGATCCGACGTTAAAAGACTCAACATGTATATACTCGTGTCTTTTATTTTCACCTTTGCACTAAGTGTTGTGCACAAAGAGAGTCGTGATATGCAACATCGGATGGTCCCTCATTCGCACGGGCAATGGATTTCACCAGGCCAACCCCGAATAGTTTTCTATTTGATGACAATTCGGGGCGGTTTGAGGCTATACCATATGTACTAAGGGTAATATTATTATTAGACCATTGCACATTGGTCAATGATGATACCGTCCTGAACCCTAGGTGTCACACCCCAAATTTCCAGACAATATTTAAAACAATTATATTTAATTATCTGGAAACCCAGGGTGAAACAAAACCCAAAACCCTGTTATCAAACACGATATATACAAAAACTGAAATCAAAAGAAACGAAAAGGAAAAATCCTTAAATCACATTATTAAACTATAAAGAAACTAACCAACTCTTCAGAAAATCTTAAACCAGAAGACTCCAAGAGCAACTCCAAATCACGTCTCCTTATCCACAGACTCCACCACCATCTATGTTCCCAAGAACACACCTACGTTGCAAAAACAAAGCAAACATGGGTCAACAAATTGAATTTGCTTTGGTATGAGTAGACTAACAACAAAATATATATAATAATCTTTCAAATGAATAAATATAACATTACAAACAATTTCAACTTGGAAGACAATATAGTTCCGTTTTTCCAAAAACGGTGTAGTTTTTCCCAAGTAAGATTTCACCCCAACATACAAATTCCAAGAATCTCATATAACAAGATTCGCCATTTCCACTTTCCAAAATAACTCACAATACAATACCACTTAGATTCCATTTATTAACTGCACATATGATAACCTAATTAAAATGAGTTTGGTATACCTTACCTTTAAGCCGACACGCCGTCTTAGGGTAGGATATTTACGTCCCTGCAGAAAAAGATTAATAGATCCTACCCTCCCGCAAAAGCGAGTTAGACATCACAATAAAATGATTTATCTCAACCAAGAAAAATTTCATTCATAACCAAACCTCATTTAAGACATTTAAGTCTAATTGATATGACACTGGTTAGTCTCAAGATATTCGGGAATACCACTTATCATAATACCTATATCAAGGGTAGTCATTCATATGACATCATTACGTCATAAAGTTTCTGCGTGCATAATCATAGATCTCGGACTATCACAAGTCATTAATAGTTTAAGTAATAACATATCAAGTTATAGTCAATTCACAAATCACATAGAACTCACAATCATTTGTTAGTATTATTCACCGTCACACTTCATATCCATAGCATCACACAATTCATATATTTTTACTTTAGTATCACTCGTCTACTTATGAGAACGAGAAAAAGTCACAACCAAGGAGTACATTCATCCCTTGTGAGTATCAACTCATACAAACCACGTAAACATTTCTCATAAGAAATCATAGACATCATATCGCAATAACTCCATCACACGTAAAATCAATATTTTTACTTTGCTTATTAATTATCTTGTTGACTCCTTTATTCAAAGACACAGCCCAACCTTTAGTTCCTACTCCACGATTTGCACTACACACATTTGCCAAATCACACATATCCGTGCGCCTCACTCACACCGAGTACCACTACAAGACATATGTCCCAAGCGGGATATCGCCTCCAGGAAACATACTTTCATCTTGTAAACTCGTAACTTGTGAGTCACAACCATCTCTGGGCTTTCCATACACATAATCACAAAGCCTCTTTTGGGCATAACAAAATATCAGGTCATTCATGGCACATTCAATGAATACCTTGGGTCATTCCCGCCATATTCAAGGAATACCCATCATAACACTAACGGGCCATTCATGGCACATTTAATAAATGCCCTGAGTCATTCCCGCCACATTCAAGGAATACCCAAACCTACATTCCCGTACATTCAAGGAATACGACCAACCCGCAAGGCGAATACCTTAGTTCCTCTCTAGGGCAGTCCAAACTATTGGGTCATTCATGGCACATTCAATGAATACCCGGGTCATTCATGGCACATTCAATGAATACCCATCTATCACATGATATCACAAGTCATAATATCTCATTACCAAATCCTGAGGTGTGGAGAGTTCTAAAGATGTGGGCGACACATTAAAATATTATTATCACTTATAATTATACTAGCATTACTCATGTCAAAACAGACCACACATGCAGAGAGTCATTTTTGCGCGTCCTTAAATATCCTTGAATGTAAACAGACTTATAATCAAGCAAATACAATTTACATAACCACACTCATATACACAATATCGTAAACAAATAATTCATTAGCCCAAATTCAAGTCCACACACACTAATGTCCAAAACAGATCCACATATACTAAAGTCTATATTCATATACAACTTCTATCTCACATATATATATTTATGTAGTCTCAAAACAACAGCAATTTCTAACACAATCACATAATTACCACACAAAACTAATATATATATATATTATAGATATAGTGGCTGCACTTTTGTTCAAAGCTATCTACGTATCCAAATCTTTCTGGATTGGAATCAAGCCTTCGTAGTTCTTATCAGCCACATAGTCAATGCTATAGTTTTTCCTACATTCATCCAAATGACATGTAACTTAATTATTTAGAAACTAAGGTATGTAGGTATACTTTTTCATGTAGAACCCGAAGTCCCAACCTCAGCCCATCTAGAAGAAAACTTGGGTCAAAAACGGTAAAAATCCTAATCTTCAGCAAATTAGATTTCTGACGGACTATCTTCCGAATGGCTCAACTCTTTCCACAGGTGTCCAAACGAGACAAGGCTTTTTGTGTTGAAAAGCTGACACACAGAACTTACTTTCTCATGTTTTACGAAAACACTCAATCTCATTCTAAATATTCGATAACTAAGCTCGAACACAGTGCGCAGAAACTGATTTCTGACGCACTGTTTTCTGCCAGTCAAACTTCCAAACACCATAATTAATTCCACGGGTCTCGGAATGCGATGAGGCCAATTGTAATAGAAAACAGACTTCCAAATATTACTTTTTTATGTTTTATAAAAATTCTAACTCTCACCTTAACTATTTTAAAACTGGACTTGAACACAGTGCGCAGAAACTAATTTCTGACGCACTGTTTTCTGTCAACCAAACTTCCAGACGTTATATTTATCACCACAGACCTCAGAATGTGACGAGGCCAATTGGGTTGGAAAGCAGACACATAAAACTTATTTTTTTATGTTTTGGCGAGAGTTTGAATCTGAACCTAACTATGTGAAAACGTGGTTCAAAAACAGGCACAGATCCGGATTTCTGCAGTCAGAAAATTCTGACGTGCTAACTTTCGAACACCGTAACCATATCCACAAATCTCGGAATGCAACGAGGTCGATTGGGTTGGAAAGCAGACTTCCAGACCTTATATCTTTATTTTTTTCTAAAATTCTAGTTCAAACTATATCTAAATCAAAATTTAGTTCGAAATCAGACCAGCGACAACACTCGGTATTCAATCATGGAACAGACAAAGATATATTCATGTATCTCAGTCAAACATTTCTAATTTTGACCACATATCATTCAATTGTATATGAATTTACTTCACTCTGTAGCTGTGTGTAGAAATCAAACATGGTAATTCCCAGACGGTGGGTTGTATTCATATAAAAAAAAATATGTGCATCCCATAGCTTAATTTCTGCTCTCTCCAAAGTTTCCATTCTATACAATATGATGGTTCAATTTTAATACGGTGGCTGTGACACTCAAAAACAAAAAGGAAAGCACCACACAAACCTATTTTCAAATATTTATATATATGCCAGCCACCATTGACTATAGAGAATATACCCATGACTATTTATGCATAACCAAAGTAAGGCTTGAGTTCGCAAGAATGCCAATTAAATCTTTTTGACCACATCAATATTTTCATTACAAGGTTCCAATATATAAAATAAGTAAATAATTAATAGAATCATATGATTATCAATCAAATAAATTTTTAAAGAACATGTTTAGACTACTCACCCGAGATTGCAAAAACATTAGTTAGAGTTTGGTAAAGAAAATCGGAAAGTGATGATCTTTTAATCGGCCTTGAATACTTCTTCTTCTTCCATTTTCTTTTCTCTTTGTTTTAAACCTAGAACTCTCTCTCTCTTTTTTAGAGCACGTCCCTTCTCTTTTTTTATTTTTGTCTTTTTCTTTTAAAAAAACTCTCCCCAAAAAACAAGAACGAGTGTTTGGTAAAACCAAAACACCCGAAACCCCCATCCCTTATTTCCAGCAACTACTAATCCCACTTCCCACGTTTTTATTATTCTATCTTTATCTCTATCTTTATCTTTTCTTTTTATTATTATTTAATTTTATATATATTTAATAAAAATGGGAATGAAAAATAGGGTTGTTATACTAGGCCCCCAAAACATAAAGGTTAAGCCACAGTCTGGCTGGATTGGGTTCGCTCCAGAGCCGACATGACAGTTGCCTAATTTTACAGTAATGATTTTATTCTTGAAGTCCGGTGTTGTTGACACGTTCATCTCCCCTTGTACATTTGTATATAAAATTTGTAAATAAATAAAAACTTCAAAAAAAAAAATAAAAAAAAAATGAGAAACCCAACTGGGACCTCATAGCGAGAGATGATATTGAGTGTGATAACGTACCTCCCCCTCCTCCTTCACCACCTAACTGTTTTAATGAGGATACTATGCGCTGAATCAGCACTTCCATGGAAGCTTTGAGACACATGAACATTAGCATGCGCAAGATGTTTCTTCGTCAGGAAGAGATGCTTACTTCCCAAAATGACTTCCAGCAAGAAATGCGTAATCGCCAAAGCCGTTTCTAGAGAATGATGATGGAAAATCAACGACAATTCCAAGATCAACTGCTACAGTCTTTAGGCCACATTCGGACCGGTCATTTCGGCCGAGAGTTAGTCTGTCAGTGGGTCGAAGAAGTAGAAACTGATAAGAGCCCAAAACTGTAGTTTTAACCCCTTAACAATAATACGTTTAGACCAATTATGCGAGTAATAAATAAGAGTTAATGCTAATTACATGCTTTTATGTATTTCAGACATTGAAGTCAATTATGTACAGAAATGTGCCACTTTGGCGATATAAAGGAGCAAGGGTTGGTTGCTAAGAAGTTCTATGATTAAAGGCCAAGATTCAAGGAGAAAAAGCCTTTGTAAAGCCCAGTCAGAAGCTGAAAAGTCAGAGTCAACGCGGGCAGAAATAGAACACAAAAGTCAGCAGAACTTCTGAAGATCGTATCTTTGGACTCAGGCCTTGGAATTGAGCGTACCTTATGTCAAAACGACTGGCTCGAAAAGAGTTTTCCAATGGTCTAAACCATGACCTAATCAGAGAAGCAGAAGTGGACGAAAAGCCTGTTGAAGTTAAAGTCAGCTGAAAAAGGCCCTGTGGACTGAAGAAATTGGGCTTTGGGCTCGATTTTTCGGCCCAAAACATAGACCCTCAGCCCATGCACGAAAATGTGGATTTGGTCTCCTCCATTTCCACACATAAGACTTAGCTCTTAAGTATCAATTAGCTTAAGTTAGAAGGTAGCCATTAGAGTAGCCATTAAATCTTAGTTCTAGATCTAGTTTTTGAGTTTTGAATTAGTTAATTAATTAGTTTCAATTCCATTAATTAGTTTCATTCTTTGTTTTAGATTAAGTATTTGAATCATTGAATATCATTCATTAGATAAATAAAATAGTTAATTCTTGTTAAATTTGATTTTGTTATTTATTAAATTACTTATATCTAAATTCAGTTATTAGTTGTTATTCAATTTTTAGTTGTTAATTTAGATTTCAATTATTGTTTAGTTAAATTCAATAAAGGTAGAATTTTTATATTATGTCTTATTCAATTTCAATTGGAAATGATAGTTTGATGAATCGAGGCTAAACCTCAATTAGAGGGGTTTGATGAAGCCTTGATGAAAACTTGATTGTGTAGTGTAGAATCGTTGTAAGAGTCTATTCCACTCTAGAAGGGAGTTGATTCGCCATGAGAATAGGTGGACTTCCTCACATGCTAGTTATGAATTGGTAGAGATGCCATGTATAATTAGGGATTAGAACGACCAATTCTTACCGTAAGAATGTAAGAATTGGATTACAACAATCTATGCTAGTTCTTAAGTTGGATTCAAGGTGGATTCAATTCCCCCCCTAATTATTATTCTAGATTCAAACTTTAGTATTCCGTAGCATTTCGTAGTATAATTCGTAATTCTCTCATTGACTTTGGTAGGATTAATAGTCGTAGGAAACTTGACTGCTAAAGAACTAGGAGTGGAATGAATCTTCTATTCCAACTCTACTTCAATAGTATCGAGAGTAAAAATCTTTGATAAGTCTAGTATAAGTTCAGTTTGTAGTTTAACTTTCGTTTAGAGTTTCATCGCTTTATTCATTAGTAAAACTAGCAATTTTACTATTATCAAATGACGCCGCTGCCGTTTTAGTCTCGTTCATGACAAGAATTCAATTGCTTGAATTCAAAGGGGCAATCCCCCATTCTCTACCCACCCACCCTTTTCATTTTTCTTTCTTTTTTCTCATATTTTCGTTATTGTTCACTGTTTTAAGCACAGAGCGCGCCCACCCTCCCTTGTGTCTACGGAATCACAGCAAAGAATACTGTGGTAAAGGTACTTTTAAATTTACGAAAATTCTAAAACTTTTCAAGTATAATATTTAAGGTGTTATTGATTTATTGGAATATTTTCAGAATTTTCCTAATCGTTTTACCTTGTGAACAAATACAATCTTTACAGTATTGCATTTCAGTTTTCAAATTGTAAGTTCTTGAAAAACAGATGAGTAAGGTTACTTAGGCAGTTCCAAAAATTTTAAATTTTTTACAGGAGTATCTACCGTAAGTCAGGAGTTTTTAGTAAAAATTTGACGAGTTTTTGATTTGTTTTGACCTCCTAACTAGTGGAGTGTTTCCAGTGTATTTCTGCAGTTTTGCAAACATTTAATTTCTGGAACAACAGCCGATAAGGAGGGTTTGTAGAACTCCAATTTCTCTAAATTTTTTACAGGAATACCCATAATCTGTCAAGAGTCTCCAGTACAATTTTGGCGATTTTTGTCTCTGTTTTGATTGGTTAACCATTCAGTTGTTTGTATTGTGTCCGAAAATTGTTTCACAAACTTTGAAGGGTAGTAGAAGGACTTTCATAGCTCCGATTGATCTGATATTTTACAAACTACTTGATAGACGTCTTAGCAAACTACTGTAAAAATTTCAAATATTTTGGAGAGTGTGACTCGCGCCCATACAAGGCAAAGGTTGAGCGCGACCTGCGCTCAAAATACTGTAAACTCGAGTTCCACCTGAGCGCGACCCACTCCCTTCACAGGCAAATTTTGAGCGCCCCCCGCGCTCAACTCACTGAAAATTGCCTCAGGCATGAGCGCGACCTGCCCCCTTCACAGGAAAATTCTAAGCGCACTCCACGCCCTCTTCTGGAGCAGCCCGATTTTCACAGGTCAGTCCAAACTTCCATTTCTTCAAGTTTTTAGTGTTTCTAACTTCTTCAATACACTGAGATTGCGTATACAAGACGCTATTCATACGCATAGCAAGGAGGCATTCAGGTACTTCTTCTTCGACGCCTCGTCTCTTCTGTCAGAGGAGTTTCAATTCTAGTATAATCAGGCTTGTTTATCGTAAACGCCAACGTATATGCCTATCTAGAAATTTATAGTTAGAGTTTTGTTTGCATGTTAATTGTCCTATAATATATTTGTAAAACTAATATGGCATATCAATATGTAGACGAACAATCATGTGATTCTTATGCAAACCCTTCACCATGTTCATGCTGTGGTAGTCCTTACCATCGGGCTTCTCATTGCCCATCATATCAAGAGAAATCATGTAATTATTATGAAAACCCTTCACCATGTTCATGTTGTGGTAGTCCTGACCATTGGGCTTCTCATTGCCCATCATATCAAGAGTTTGAGCCTACTATAGGATATAATAATAATTATGAACCTCAATTTTTAAAATTTTATAGTGACCCATACAATCAAGAGTTTTCTAGTCATCTAAACCATACAGGGAGTCAACCAGTGTCGTCTACTTCTAGTTCCGTGATGAGTGTGTACAAGGAACCAAACACTTTTCCATGCACAGTACAATTTGTTCAGATCCAGACCACACCGCCCATTCATGTCTCATATTTATTCAGCCTCAACCTAACCCATCACAGTACGAGATCAACCAGAGTCACTCCAACACCAATAACTATGACTATCACACACCATACCAGTCAGACCCTTCCACCATGCCAGAAATCACCCACCCATCTAGTTCGCCACCCTTCCCAGACCAAATTTCTCAAACTATGCTTTAGAACCTAACTATGCTTCAGAACATAGCCCAGATAATTTCCATGATCTCCTCACCTAACAAAGAACTTTCAACCTTGCCAGAGATCGACACACAACTAGAACAACCTATTCCCATAACCACACCATTCGACCTAGTTAAGACCTATCCTGAATTTCATGAATCATTACCTTCCCATGACCCTCCCATTAACCATTATGTTGACTCCACACCCCACCTGGATGAGGAAATTCTTGAAGACAACTCTTTAGGACATGTGTTGGATGACCACTCCAAATTGAGAGATGCCACCGAGGAACCTCCCATCGATCCATCTAAAGATGAATATAAGGATGACACATTAGAAAATATTTATAAAGATGTGACGGAGGAAGAATTTGATAACTATTGGCATTCTCTTAATATGGACCCTCTTGTTGAGCATGTCCAGGCCTTTCAGTTTGCTAACCGCACTCGGCTGGATGATTCCTCGACATATTCGAATGATGCCATTGAGGATACTTATAATGTTTTAGAGGAAGAGGGTGAGAAAATAAGGATTAACAATTCTAATCTAAGGCATGAACAAGTTAATGTGCAAGAAAAAGAGGAAGTTACATCTTTAGAGCAATGTGAATCTCAATTTAGTTTGGCAGCTGGGGAAATAACAATGGAAGGAATAGGTGACTTTCTTAAAGATAAAGCCACGAACCACAACCTTATGGATTCAGCCAAGACAGATGAAGAGTTCTTAAGAGCGTGTGAGGATCCACTAACTGATGAACCACCAACCAAACACCAACCACCTGAGTTACCACCTCCTAAAATCCAACCATCTACCACAACTAAGCCATCCATTCACCTACCATTTCAGAGGAACCTTGAATTTGCACTTGAGCCTATTGCCTCAGAGACCCTCTATAAAATTTTCAACCCTCACAGTGAAGAGTGTTTGCCTAGCACACAATCCTATGAGTACACCATTCCTGTAGTTGACATCCAAGCTTTGACCGAGTGTAGTGAGAAACCTAGTTTGTCTTATTTTTCCGCATCTGAACCTCATGAAAGACATCAGGATCAAGACTTCATTCCTTTCTCACCTAAAGTATTGCTAATTCATCTTTTGGGTCATTCAAACTTTTTAACACAGCTACAACATGATGGTTTGCATATGTTATTTGATGGGTTGCATAAGTTTTATTTTATTCTTCTACATGATTGCTTCCAATTATACAACTTCATTCTATTTGAGGGTGCATTTAGTATCATGTTTTTATAGCTAGACCCCCAACTCTTTCAACTATTAGTTTATAGTTGACCACGCATAATCTATTTTGTGCTACCCCAGTTTCTTGCTTGTTTAGGGGTGTGCACAGTCTAGGGGAATCTGACTTAAAACGACCCCATATTAAGTCTAGGGGAATTTGACTTAAAACGACCCCTTATTAAGTCTAGGGGAATCTGACTTTAAAAGACCCACATTTAAAACAAATTTTCTAAACTCTGTTCTATAAAATTTGTTTGGGGGTGGGGTGTTTGGTTTTTTCATTCTTGATCACTCAACTTCCTATTCTTATCCCTTCCTCATCTCGTAACTAGATTTCTTGTTGTTTGTTGTTTTGATGTTTTTTTAGTAGATTGGATGTTAAGTTGTTAAATTCAGTAGTTAAATTTAAATTTGGTAGTTAAATATTGTTTGAATTTCAATTTTAATATAATGTGGTTCTTTTCAAATTGTGCGTTGTTTTATTGTTAATCCCACATTCCCGAATTGTTTGGGGGTGGTATTATTTATTCTAGCATGATTTTAATATGATCCTCATTTTTCGAAGTTGTTTTGGAGTGATTGTTGAGAATTTTGCTTATATTGGCATGCCTATGATTAGATGTGGTGGTAGGATGAAATCTATAAGAATTAGAAGTTACTATTCTAAATTCAGTCTAAGAGATATTAGGTTTGTATTAGAATCAAGAATATGGGTTGTTTCCATTTCCGGTTTAAATTTTTTTTGTTTTCGGCAATTGCCTTAAAACTTTTTGGAAACTTCTCGATTCGTTTTGGAAACTCAAACCTATATAAACTTCATTCATTCTCCACACAAAACTCACATCTCTCACATTCATCTCTCACCTTTCCCTCCTAAGTTTTCCTTCTTTTTCCTTCTAACTTCAAAGATTTCAAAGACCCTCGGCCACCTTCGCGCCTCGATGGAAGCGCCACCTGCGCCATAACACTGCCGATCCAGTTTACTCCCGAGCGACCGCACCCTACCAAGCCCAAACCTGAAGCGACCAGCCAAAACAACATCAAGTCCAAATTCTCCAGAACGCGACCCGTGCCCATACAAGGCTTCAGTTGAGCGCACCCCGCGCCCTGACTCCCGTGGGTATGAAAAACTCCAATTTTTTGTGGGTTGGTCTAGGATCGTTTGCAGCTGTTCCAGAGGATAGTTTTGCAATGACATCCCCTCGTATCATAACAGAGCAGTCTTTTGAAAACTTGTTCCAAAGTGATACCTATGGGGCGTGGTTTCGCAAGGTGATCATACAAGTAGGCTGGGAACCGCTAATGGTAAGACCTGATGAACTTTATTCTCCTGCACTTATATCTTATTTTTATGATAATTATAAGTTCTTTGATAGACCGGATGGAGAACAAGTGTTCTCCATCACCATTGAGAATGAACCATTGGAAATTACCAGGTTCTTGCTAGCCTTTGTTCTTGGACTTGCTATGCCCGCTGAAATACAAAACTCATGGGCCTATTTGGTAGATAATATGTACATCTATAACTATGAGGATTTGCACGAGCATAATGGGGAATGAATCTTTAGGATAGAGGACCAAGGGGAATATAACGTTGCCCTTGGTAGCATGTCCATGAACGTGGGCACTGTTATGTTTTGGATCATGCTAAACATTAGAGGGGAATGACGTTATTCTTCTGTGAATGACGAAACTTGTGATATTTTCCTTGCTTTAGCTGGAGGACGTATTCTCTATGATATTCCCCAGACCCTTATGTCTAGTTTAGCACGAGCCCATAGCATGAGGCATAAGTACCTTCTTATGCCTATTTTAGTTTGCCGTATTATGCTATGTTTCTTCCCTGTTTTTTGTGCCCGTTTCACAGAAAGGGTTGAAGTCATGAGACCCACCAATTGGGTGGTTCACTCATTTCGAGTAATGACTTGGCCGGGATGGCAGGTGCAACCTCATTTGGTTGTTCCTTACACCCCATCAGATATAGTAACACTAGACAGGTTAGCACAAGTTGACGACACACGGCGGCGGGCTTGACAAGTTATCATGGCATGGCAGGATGCGAAGGAACCTCCTCTCTTTGGAGAGGGGAATGAGGAAAATGCTTAAATGAGAGTTAAGGTTAGTTTTTATTTTAGTTAGTGTCTACTTATGTCCCAAGCAAATTATTTCTCATTATCCATAACGGGTGGAACTCTTATAGAGTTGGTCAGTTTTTATTTTCTATATTAGTATGTTTAACCTTGTTTTGCAGATGTTCTAGAATTTCACGCGTTTCCATGGTATTTCTCTACACTATTATTTAAATACTTTGAGGACAAATCATGCTTCTTGTTTGGGGGGGGGGGGGCATAGAAACACGTGTAATTAAGGCATCTGTTAGGATATAGATATGTATAATATGCACTTGTTTTCTAGTTAAAAAAATTCAATTTTTTTAAAAATATAAATAAAAAGAATGCTATACACTTAGAAATATTGGTATTGTTTTCTTTCTCTATGCTCTCAATAATCTAGAAGTCTTACGTAGCTTTTGCATTAGAATAGTTTTTAAAAACTTAGGCTAATATGTAGGTAATAATCCTTGCATCTATCTATAAATATGTTACATGAGTATCTATAATTGTTGACAGTAAGTTTCTGAAATCTAGGTTAGAGTACTTATTCTACAAATCCTGTGAGAATATAGCCTAAAGTCTTATATGAGTGAACATTTGAGAAATAACACAAGGGAGAAGTAAAATCCGGATAGAGAAATCACACGTCCACTTGTTTGATTACTATACCATATCCTAAGTGAGAATTTAGGCCTTCTTTGGATCGATATAGCCATAAATTCAAACCTATGAATTATTTTCCGCTAGTCGCCCCTCTGAGCCTTTCTTGAGCCTTTCATAAACCGCAAATCCTTTACCCTGTTATAAAACAAAACAAAATAAAAAATCAACCTACCCAATTCTTTGAATAAGTCTGAGAATAGAGATGAAGAATAGAAAAGAGAAGAACCTTCGAAATCAAGAATTCGTTAGTCGCTTTAGATGAGAAAAGTAAGTTTCCATCCAAATAAAAAAAAAATAATAATAATAAAAAATAATAAAGAGTTAGAACTCCAAATATAGAATCAAGGAGTCAAAAGCCAAAGAAAAAGAAAAAAAAAATATGACTAAGGATGGAAACAAAGTGTAGAAGTAAAAGTAAAGAACAAGGGTTTCTCTAGTTGCATAATATGAAGCTTATATTATCTCAGACTTGTCCTCTTTGAATATCCATTTCTTTCCTTCTTAAACCATCTCCTAATCCCCGCAACACCTAATAAAGACCTCTAGCTCAATTAGGAATAGGTTAGTGTGATAGTAAGTGGCAGATGTGTTTGATCGACTCCGACTTCCTTGTGTGTCATTGAGATTGTAAAGTAAAGTGTGCCCACGCTGCTCGGAGTAGATAAAACTTAAGCGGAAAAATCGAGTGGTTTTGTCTTGACATTTATGTGAGGACCTACTTAAGGACGCTTATTCGAAGTTTTCAAACGGACACGCTAGTTCATCTCATAGTATTACTCATTGTATATATGTTTATTCATAGATGATTGATTATTATGCATATATTAGCTTAGGTTTCGACTTGATTATTCTGTCTTCATTGCTAGTGAGATATATAGATAATTGAGACATAGATAAGGAAACAATAGTTTTATTTCTGAGTCGTTGTAGTATAGATGGAGTTTGTGAGTACCTTCACTAGAAAACTCTCACGAGGCTATAACTCGTCCACTAGGGAATTCCTAGTGGTTGAAGGCCTTGTTGCATATGGTCAATGCAATCACACTTGGCGAAACGAGATTAGTTAGAACTCCATTTTTGGTCACTTATGCTAATTTCTCATATTTGCTTGAGGACAAGCAAAATGCTGTTTGGGGGTGGTTTGATAAGAGCCCAAAACTGTAGTTTTAACCCCTTAACAATAATACTTTTAGATAAATTATGTGAGTAATAAATAAGAGTTAATGCTAATTACGTGCTTTTATGTATTTTAGGCATTGAACTCAATTATGTGTAGAAATGTGCCACTTTGGTGATATAATGGAGCAAGGGTTGGTTGCTAAGAAGTTTTATGATTATAGGCCAAGATTCAAGGAGAAAAAGCCTTTGTAAAGCCCGGTCAGAAGCTGAAAAGTCAGAGTCAACGTGGGTAGAAACAACACACAAAAGTCAGCAGAACTTCCAAAGATCGTATCTTTGGACTCAGGCCTTGGAATTGGGCGTACCTTATGTCAAAACAACCGGCTCGGAAAGAGCTTTCCAATGGTCCAAACCTTGACCCAATCAGAGGAGCAGAACTGAACGAAAAGCTTGTTAAAGTCAAAGCCAGCTGAAAAGATCCCTGTGGACTGAAGAAATTGGGCTTTAGGCTCGATTTTCCGGCCCAACGAAAATGTGGATCTAGTCTCCTCCATTTCCACACACAAGACTTAGCTCTTAAGTATCAATTAGCTTAGGTTAGAAGGTAGCCATTAGAGTAGCCATTAAACCTTAGTTCTAGATCTAGTTTTTGAGTTTTGAATTAGTTAATTAATTAGTTTCCATTCCATTAATTAGTTTCATTCCTTGTTTTAGATTAAGTATTTGAATCATTGAATATCATTCATTAGATAAATAAAATAGCTAGTTCTTGTTAAATTCAATTTTGTTATTTATTGAATTACTTAGATCTAAATTCAGTTATTAGTTGTTATTCAATTCTTAGTTGTTAATTTAGATTTCAATTATTGTTTAGTTAAATTCAATAAAGGTAGAATTTTTATATTATGTCTTATTCAATTTCAATTGGAAATGATAGTTTGATGAATCGAGGCTAAACCTCCATTAGAGGGGTTTGATGAAACCTTGATGAAAACTTGATTGTGTAGTGTAAAATCGTTGTAAGAGTCTATTCCACTCTAGAAGGGAGTTGATTTGCCATGAGAATGGGTGGACTTCCTCACATGCTAGTTATGAATTGGTAGAGATGCCATGTATAATTAGGGATTAGAACGACCAATTCTTACCGTAAGAATGTAAGAATTGGATTACAACAATCTATGCTGGTTCTTAAGTTGGATTCAAGGTGGATTCAATTCCCCCCTAATTCTTATTCTAGATTCAAACCTTAGTATTTCGTAGCATTTTGTAGTATAATTTGTAATTCTCTCATTGACTTTGGTAGGATTGATAGTCGTAGGAAACTTGAATGCTAAAGAACTAGGAGTGGAACAAATCTTCTATTCCAACTTTACTTCAATAGTATCGAGAGTAGAAATATTTGATAAGTCTAGTATAAGTTCAGTTCGTAGTTTTACTTTCGTTTAAAGTTTCATCGCTTTATTCATTAGTAAAACTATCAATTTTACTATTATCAGAAACCCTGGTTCATTTTCTGCTAACCCGGAGGATTCCCAGTAGCTGTTTATTTCCCTTGGTTTAGAAATGACTATGTCATTTATTTCCCTTATGCACTGCATTTTTATTTTTCTAGTGATGAAAAATTATTTATCGTTTGATTTCTCATAATTTTGTATCTCCAGACGGTTTGAATGAGAAATTATTTATGTTATGCAATTATTGTAATTCCTAATATATTAGTTTGTTCCTTGATGCACTGGGTCTACTCTCTAAACCCAACGGACTGATCCAAACGGTTAGATACCCAACGGTTAGATACCCAACGATCAGATTTTCCATTATAAAATCCAACTCTCCTCATCCACTTTCACTCATCCCATTCTCTCACTCTCACAACTTTATCTTCACATATTATCTTTTCATTTAAAATAATGAATCCGATCGAGCAATTGGAATAGGAGCAATGCGAATGGGCTGTCACAGTATTCGTGATAACCGTGTTTATCATTGTTCTACTGTCGCTCATGCATAACATGCTCCAGAATGTCTAGATCTATGTAACCGACATCTTTTGTCGCTTTGTATATTACTATGGTGTGTTAAATAATTCTCCACCATTTGTACGGGTTACGTATTAAATGGAGAAGTACCCTATTTAATAATTGTGTATATTAGTTGTATTTTTACCTTATCATAAACATAAAATAGTTATCAAAACAATAACAAATAAGCAAAATCAATAACGCACCAAAATAAATCAATCTCAACTTATTGTTTTCGGAATAGATTGTGCACGCTACACGGTACGCCTAACACTTGTCATACACGCAGCTTGATTATTCTATCCATTTTCTATTATTGAGGTATGATCATCAATTCTGAAATTACGTGTAGGTCTAACTGCCCTTTGAAACTTTTCTCCGTATTTTCTAACATTGAAACATCTTATTAATTGTTTTTGGGATTCTGATATGAAAAGACTTACTATGGATACCCATTGTTGCTGTTCCTAAAGGTAGGTGTCACAACAACACATGAGTCACTTGTGTTTTCATAGATTAATTCTAGATTTAACTACACTTGGAATCCTGATTGGTACAGACTCATGGATTGGCTATAAATCTCTTATTTTCAGCCATTCTCATTTCAAGCATTCTTCACTATCCTTCCCTCCGTAATACTTCCAAATGGATCAACCAAGAAAAATAATGCCTGAGAAAGACTACTTGAATTTTTTTGAAGATGGCGGGTTTTCTCCTTATTTTGACACCGAAATTGTACGTCGAGGATGGGCCTTTCTTCTATCATTCAAATTTCTTTGGTTATTCGAGAATTGGTTTTGATGTTCTACCAATTTAGCAGACCTGAAAATGGAAAATTCTACTTCAATGCCTATGGACGACGATTTGAATTGACTAGAGAAATTATCTCCGACATACTTCAAATCCCAATGAATACCCAGGAGTTCCTTTTTCCAGAGTCATCATTTGATTCCGTCAAAACTTTACTACAAGCTACCGTATCTCATGGTGAAGTCGGAAATAGACATCACGTTGTTCTTCAACGCTATTTGAAATAGAATCAACGAGTTGTGCTCCACTGGTTGGGACACAATGTGGTAGGTACATCACACCAATCAGAAGTCACAAAGCCTCAACTTCACCTACTTTGGATTTTGCAGACTCAAAGGGATGATTTTTGTCTAATCCAACACCTCTGAAACGCGATCACCGGGAAAACGAGAAGGTCAGCACCTCTACCTACTTTAGTCACGCAAATTATGATGCGTTGGGGTTATCCAGTAATTTCTCCAGAGACACCCCTTCAAAGAGCAAATATTAGTGTACTCCACACAGACTACTCCATTGGTTTTTGGACTCCTGATACTCTGACAGATGAACAGAAAGACTCAAGCTCAAACTCTGAACATTTCTTTGATGAAAATGCCATGATAAACATTTTTAATCCTATGGAAGGCATTCAATTTCTTCATCAAGGCATGCGGAAACGGCATGCTCGTCAGAATATCATCATTACAACTCTTAAGGATTTCTAAGAACATCAAGCAATGCATGATGCTAAACAGGAGGAAATCTTGGAAAATCATTCTCAGTCCTTGCAAAATCACGCTCTCCTAATGGAGAATCAAACTACACTCTCTGCCAGCCAAAGGGACATTCAGATGCAGCTCAGCCAACAAATTGAAGAACTAAATAGTCTGGTGCACGATATGCGTCTCCGAAATCAACATAATAATCCATGATTGAATAAAAATAAAATAATAATCCTAAGTCAATAAATAAATAATCGAATATATCATTGCATTTTTGGTCATATTATGAATTTTGTTATTATCTTTATATTTTCTTTTGTAAGAAATGCTTACTAGAATTGTCATCATTTAGGTTGTGACTAAAATAATTTTAACACGTGATTTTCAATTTTATTACAGGAGGGTCTATTTTCTTCCATACTCATTTATCCATCTAGTTTGCCTTTATCCTTACCCTTTTCTTTACTTCATCCACCATGACATCTTCATCAAACATTGCATCTTCATCAAACATGATACCTCCAAAAATCATTCCTGAGCAATCCTTTCAGTTTATGATGGATTCCAATACTTATGGCCATCTCTTCCGTGACTACATCACTAACATTGGGTGGTCTTCCCTAGTTTTTCGACCTGACCAAACTTATTCTCCAAGTTTGGTTGCATACTTTTATGCTAATATGGAGGACACACCAGCATTCAACCATGCGCATGGCTTCTACTTAGACGGTTTCACAATCCTAGTTGGTGACACACATCATATTTTTTCTGAACAATAGCTTGCCCTAACTTTGGATCTTCCATATCACGAGTCGGCCGCATCATGGCATTACATCTATCACAATTCTTACCGTTCCTTTCATTGGCATGTTTTTCACGAAACTTACGGTGATGGCCTTGGGATTACACGAGAAGGAGATGGCCATGTGCCATGGTGCGACATCACCATTCCCTTAGCAAGCATGACCATGAACATGGGGACTGCGATGTTGTTTATACTCCTGAACATCATGGGAGATTGGCACTTTTCCACTGCCAATGAGGCTGCCTGTGTAGTATTCAATGCACTGGCTCAAGGTCATACATAATTTAATATCTTAGGTTGTGTTATCTCTAATCTGAAACGAGCTCACACTTTTCAGGATCAGTATATACTTTTACCTGTAATCGCTTGCCGAATCATGAAGACACATTTCCCATAGTTTTCATGACTGGGTCAAGGTAGATTCTATGTGCCCAACAAACAAAATCATTCGTTCATTAATGTTTAGGCAATGGAAACGTCCCGCTCGGTACTTGAGGCATGTTCGTTGTTACCCGAAGGATGAAAAAATGAGGACACATTTGAACAAATCCGGAGACAAAGAATGGGCAGAAATTTGGCAGACTATTATCTTTTGGCGTGATGCTAAGGAAATGCATTTCATTCTTGAGGACACCAGACCAACACATCTTGCTGGATGGTAAATTTGAGCATGCCATTATACATATATCTAGCTAAATAGTTATGCTTCGTGTGCTATTATTTTTCATTATTTCTTTTTGTATAATATATTATATTCTCCAACCTTTCTGTTCCAGCAATCTAGACCTAATTTTGCTCACGGTTCTCAGGTAATTTCTTTCTTTATCTTTTGATACTTCGAGGACTAAGCATCATTCTGTTTCGGGGTGCTTTAAACCTGTAGCAAAAATTAGGCAAATTGTAGCCTGTATATAGTTTTTATTAATAATTGTACTTAGTGAGAAAGTCTTGTTTCCTTGTCAATGATGAAAATTGTCTAGAAATCTCACATTAGTATCCGAATTAGGATTTGTTTTTAAGAAATTTAAGATAATACGTATGCAATAGTTTATACATCTTTTCATGAACATTCATGCCGAGTATCATCGATTGTACATAGCGATAAGTTTACGGAACCAACGGTTAGTTACTTAAACGATCAATCTCTGTGAGAATCTAACCAAAAAGCCTCGATATGTGTGATATGTGAGTAATGACATAGAGGAGTAGTTTTTCCGAATAGAGAAAATCACGCGTCTACTTACTTGATCACCACCCGAATCCTAGGTGAGAATTTAGGCCTTCTTTGGATCGACATAGCTAAAAATTCTTACCTGTTACAAATTTTACCGCTAGTCACTCTACTGAACCTTTCATTAAACCTTTCACTTTCACCAAAAATTCCTTATCCATCTATTAAATCTAAATAGAAGAACCTACCTAAGTGATGAGTATGAGAAATAGGATGAAATGTAGAAAGGTAAAGAGAAAGATTTGACCTAAATAAAAGTTAGTTACTTGCTTTAGCCAAGAAAAATAGAATTATGTTTCTTAAGCTTCTTGTTTCAAAAAATAAAAAATAAAATAGAGTGTGAAATAAGTACAAGGCTTAAGAACAAAGTAGGAAAACTCAGGTAGAAGCAGGAAAAGAAAACAAAGATTTCTTGAGTGTAAATATCTTGAAGACCCTATTCTCTCATACTTATCATTTTTGATTATCCATTTCCATTTTCTTCTACACTACTACCTAAGCCCCATAATACCTAATAAAGACCTCTAGCTTAATTAGGAGTAGGATGGTGTGATAATAAGTAGTAGATGTGATTGATCGACCTCGGCTCCTCTGACTGTCATTGAGTATGTGAGGAAATGTGTGCCCACTGCACACTGGAGTTAGCAAAACCGAAGTGGAAAAATTATGAGCGAATTTGTGTTTCGACACATACTTGTGAGAACCCATTTAGGTACGCTCTCCAAAGGATCCAGAAATGACCCTGCTAGTACATTTCAATGAAAAGTTCACTGCATGCATGATCATATGTAGATGTTTTAATTATTGAATGCATATTAACTTGAGATTCAAAGAAATCAATCCTCGTTCCCTGCTAAGGAGATGTATGGATATCTGAGATTAATTTAGGAAACGAGTTTTTGTCACTGAGTCGTTGTATTATAAATGAAGTTTGTGAGTATCTTATCTGGAAAACTCTCACGAGGCTATAACTCGTCCACTAGGGAATTCCTAGTGGTTTAAGGCCTTTTTGCATATGGTCAATGCAACGGCACTCTGCGAAACGAGTATTAGTTAGGACTACACATTTTTGGCCACTTATATGTTTTAATGTCTTTTCTTTGCTTGAGGACAAGCAAAGTGCTGTTTGGGGGTAGTGTGATAAACACCCAAAACTGTAATATGAAACCCCATTGAGACATATAAATTTGGTTAATTATGTGTTTAATAATCATGAAATGAGTAAATTTTCGTACTTTTGCAGGTATTCGCAGTAAATATGAAAATATTGGTTAAACCTGTGTTAAAGCACGGAGAACGATGTATATATGAATTCTTCCAAATCAGCCATGTGAAGCCCAATAAATCCGCACATAAGCATCAAACTTACGGCCATTACCTCTTGAACCGGGGACTCGAATCGACAAGTGAGCTGCTCAGACAATCAGGGCGATGAACTCTACGCATAGGTGGGATATTGTAAAATTGCCAAAAGACCGAACCGCCACTGGACTGCGCGTGGACCCACTATGCGGGCCTACAAGATTTGATGAGTCATCATACAAGTCAAGACAAAGGTGTAAATAATTGGTGCAAAAGTGACACTTTGCATGTAGTTAATAAAGTTAGATGAGATTAGATGCTAATAGTGAAAAAAGATAGGTGTCACTTTGTTGTGGATTGTGTGGTTAAGAAGGAAGTAAATGTGGTTTGGTGTTTCACATAGGAGGAAATGAGATTTCTCTCAAATGGAGAAGAAAACAAAACAAGGGAGGAGACACTCCATTTACTCCCTTGACTTCTTTTCCTTTACCATGCATTATTTTATTTCCTTAGTCTTAGTTTTTATTTAGTTTTTAGTTTTTAGAGAAAGCTTGTAATAGTTTTAATGGAAGAAACTTTGTGTTCTTCTAGTTCAAAATAAATCTAAATGCAAGTGAGTTCATAAATATAGTTTCTTCTTCTTTTTGTTCTCTCTCTCTCATTTGATATTTATATTATGCACTTTTTTTCTTTTATCCTAAGGATCATGAGCTAAACCTTCCCTTTGTGGGGGGTTAATGATGCTCATGTGAGGGATAACCTTTGTTATTTGATTTTAGTAAGTTTGTTTAGGAAGAACAACTAGACCTACATCCTATCCCAAAATAGTAGTTGGCGTAGAGTCTAGTTAGGAATTAAAGTGATGAGCTTAGAGATAAATAATTGCTTTGGTTCTACATGCTAGCATGTATGATCTTAGAGATAAGTCATAGTGTTAGAGATCAAGTTAATTTTTATTAGGACTTGTCTATGAGTTCTAGGAAGATTAAGATGCAAGAACTTAAAATCACACAATAGAGGTTATCTTCACATGAGGAAAATTAACTCTCCACTTTTGTTTTAGTCAATCTTAGTTGCATGTTTACGTAACTTAAGGTTTTCATTTTTTATGCATTAAAAGAAACCAAGTAGTAGTATTAATACAATCATAGCTAAACTTACTCACTAGTTTCCTAAAAGAGTAAAACCAAGTTATAAGTGGTCCTAGAATTTAGGTTGGTTCGAATCCCTACTAAAAAACTATACGCACATGAAGATCGTGAGTAAGGACTTATCTTTGAATTCACACTTTGTCCAATAAGAGATTCAAATCTCTAAGATATGCAAAAGGTGAACATCAACTACCGTTTTAGTAGCTGACCCGTTTTAATTTTCTAACAAATTGTTTTAAATAAAATTTTAATTAAGTTTTAAAAACCTGTTTTTTCAATTGGAGAGAGATCATGTTTTAATAGGAGAATAATTCCCGTTTTAGTTAGATATGCTAGATTTTCCTTTTTCAATAGGAGAAGAATTCTCATTTTAATAGGAGAATGATTCCCGCTTTAATTAAAAGTGTTAGATAGAATTTGTTTTAATAGGAAAGGAATTCCCGTTATAATAGGAGAGAATTTCCGTTTTTCAAATAGAAGAGAAATTCCCGTTTTAATAGGAGATGACGTGGAATTTTAATAGAGCTCGAAAAATACCCGGGTCTTTAATTTTCGACATTTAATCATAAAAAAAAAAAAAAAAAAACTTGACTGGACTGCCTTGAAGCTGATTAGTCTGCTTAATTGGTCAACCGATTTTTTAAACGACTTAGGTCTAAGTGAGTCGGTCGGGCACCGCCTAGCGCCTATAGACCGCCTAGACCGATTTTTAGTACACTCGGTTAGTTGTATCCATATTATTAGCATGATGGTCCGCCATAATAGAGCTAACATATATTTTGGATCACTTGTTTTTTGGGTATATGTTGTTTTATTCATTTCGACAGATTAAAACCAACCAATAACAATATTAATAACATCCTAATTTTATCTCAAAGTGAAAATTGGGAAAAAAAAAGTGGTCTAAATCTTGTCCACAGTCGAGTAGTCGACCACGGTGAATGGAAAGTTAGATCCTCAAATGGATATATATATATATATATATATATATATATATATATATATATATATATATATATATATATATATATATAGCCTAAAAAGAGTGAAAGCACCAAAAGAAACACTGCAAGTCTGCAACCAATTTCTCCGGTTTTTAAGAACCTCTGGCCACTCTTTTGGGTAGCCTTTTGATAGCAAATCAGCACTCAGCTACTAAGTATAGGAAATTGGGAGTACATCAATAATCAGCATGTCAGGGTTAAAGCCGTTCCATATGTTTCCTTGTTCTCTGACTTAGTCATCAAAGGATTGAAGCTTTTCCCAAAGGGGTGGCCCTCCATCATGGCAGACATATCCCACGTTCACTTATACATGAAAATTGCAAAACATCATCTCTGTTAACTGTTGATTTTGTGATGTTATGTTAGGACGAGTGATATGAAAATGGTTCATCTGCATGGGTACTTTGGAGAAAAGCTGAAGCAGAATAGTACTTTTGTCATAGACTCAATACAGTCATACTGCAAGTCTGCAACACGCCAACAATTGCCCCACCACGATTTTGTTGATATGGGGGCAGTAAATCCAAATTCCAAAGTTTGACTGCTGATCCAATCCCGTTGGCCGTTGCCCCGTAATCTAGTTTTGATAAGTAGCTAATGTGGTATCCCATTGCCCCGTAATTAAGGGTGGAGTTCGAGCTAAACAAGCCGAGTTTTACCTTGCTCAAATTCGGCTCGCTAATTACACGAGCTTTAAATTGAGCTCGAGCTCGGCTTATATATTAAACGAGTGAGCTCGAGCCGAGCTTAAACGAGTCAAGCCCAAGCCGAGCTCCGAGCCCTCGGTTATTTTACACTATAAATATGCTATTTGAGCTAAACGAGCCGAGTTTTATCAAACTCATTTGTTACATGAGCTTTAATTTGAGCTCGAGCTCGGCTCATATAGTAAACGAGCGAGCTCGAGCCGAGCTTAAATGAGCCAAACCCAAGCCGAGCTCCGAGCCCTCGGCTCAAATTCCACCCTTACCCGTAATCTAGTTTTGGTATGGTATCTTTGCTGCGAGCTGGGCATTATCAGCATCTTTCTCACAACGAAATTGATCGGAAGCTTAGATTTTCCTACGTCGTCTCCTTCCTCGAGTCATTTGAAATTCCACATATAGTTGTTTTTTCACCTTCAGATTACATGTAGGAAATTGGAAATGTCTACCACAATCACTTTGAAGATACTTCTTTTTTTTAAAAGAAAATTAGCACTTTATTTATTTAAACTTGCGTGAAAGAGAGCTCTAGTAGTTCTTGGATAGTAACATCCTATTACATCTGCATACAAAATATAACTCTACAGGGGAGTGGTACAAAATCTCGTACGGAACTAAACTACACGTTAAAGTTTTGCCATCCAGTTAGCCGCTTGATTGCATTTGCAAGGAACTTGCCTTACTTCCACTTGCATAAAATGATCTTGAAGCATCTGTCCGCACCGCCGCAATGAAGGAAAAAGACGTCAGGGCATTAAACCAGGAGAGTATAACCAAGAGAAAAGCACTTGTGAATTGAATCAGTTTCAATAATGACATTGGAGTTTCTACAGTGCAACAGTGTCACTGCCTTTCCATAAAGCCCACGACTTGGCTTTGTTGTTAGAAACACAGCCATTATATAGAAAGTAAAACCTCCTACAAAAAGACCCTATTAGTATCATGAATCACTCCACCCGAACTCGCAGGTCCAGGATTCCCTTTGGCTGCCCCATCTATGTTTAGTAAGACTGTTTAAAAGCAGAGTGTGCATTGCATAATCTGTTTTTTTACTGTAGCCTTTCTCGACATTGGTCTATCATATCTCTTCGCAAAACAGATAGCACTAATAGCTGTTATAACTTATAAGTTGTAGAGGTACATTACATTTTAGTCATGACCTTACAATATCGGAGAATAGGGTTTGTATGAGATGTTTGACTGAACTCAGGTCAGTGCTTTGAGTTGTCTACGTATCCAGTTCTCTGATGAACTGGAATCAAGTCAGACGTAGTTCATTTTGAGTTGTTGAGTTGGAGATAGAGAGAATCTGAGTCTCCATTGAGAATGGAAAAGACGCCTTCTTTTATAGGCGTAGATCTCTCTTTTGTGTTGTCTTGATGATTGCTTTTACTCATTCCGTTACAAAGTAATGATCTGTCATTAATGATGTTGTTGATCAGCTTGCAACGGTTATGTTTTCTAAGTCGTTTGGACGACCTGACCTTAGATCGTATGCACGACCTGCTTGTAGTCTGGACACGTGGTCTGCCACGAGTAGTTGAGAGTGGGGGGTACTGACATAGCCCCCTTTCTTTATATCACTGTTTGTAGAATAGTGTTGTAAAGAAAGATAAGAAAGGAGACCGCGTGTCTTACTTGGTTGAAAATGGAGATTGATGCGAATTGAATTTTCTGTGTTTGTAGGCTAGATGTTGTTTGTTGCTTAGAGCTTTGTTGGGAGTTGATGTGGTAGTGCGCAGATTGTAGCTCATAGTGCGTAGATCGTAAATTGTAGTTTGTAGATTGGTTTTGACTGATAATTAGCCTTTGAGTGGTAATTACAGTTGAATCAAACTTAATCCTGACGTTGGTGTTAAGTTGATTGCACACATTTTGGGGGCGTTTTTGTTGATAGTTAGCCATTTGGGGGCGTCACTATAGTTGAATCAAGTTTAACCCTGGCGTTGGTGTTAAGTTGATTGCACGCCTTTTCGGGGCGTTTTTGTTGATAGTTAGCCATTTGGGGGCGTCACTATGGTTGATAGCTAGTCTTTTAAGGGCATCACTATAGTTGATAGCTAGCCTTTTGGGGGCATCACTATGGTTGATAGCTAGCCTTTTGGGGGCATCACTATGGTTGAATCAAGTTTAACCATGGCGTTGGTGTTAAGTTGACTGTACGCCTTTTGGAGGCATTTTTGTTGATAGTTAGCCTTTTAGGGGTGTCACTATAATTGATAGCTAGCCTTTTGGGGGCGTCACTATGATTGATAGCTAGCCTTTTGGAGACGTCACTATGGTTAAATCAAGCTTAACCCTGGCGTTGGTGTTAAGTTGATTGTACGCCTTTTGGGGGAGTCACTATGGTTGATAGCTAGCCTTTTGGGGGCGTCACTATGATTGATAGCTAGCCTTTTGAGAGCGTAACTATGGTTGATAGCTAGCCTTTTGGGGGCGTCACTATGGTTGTTTCCCGTTGAGCGTCCTTGATTGCGATCGTAGTGCGTGGTTCGAACTTGATCCTTAGTAGAGCGTCAAGCTGATTGGTTGATAGCTAGCATTTTGGGGGCGCTATTGTTGTCGTAGATGCCATTTGAACTGGTTGATTAGTAAGCCTTTTGGGGGCATTACTATGATTAATCGTTAACATTTAGCTGGCGTGCTTATCACTAGCCCCCAGTTCGTAGTAGAAGCAGCCCTTTGTGGGTGTTAATGTTGTTTAGCCCAAGTGAAATAAGTTGTTCCAGTTCGGAGATGGCTATGGCTAGCTTCCAGCTTGATTGGCTTGCAATAAACTGCAAGGGAGTGAGCTTCCATTTTGCAATTCAAGCGACTCACTGGTTCGGCCTGTCTTGAGGACGACCTGAGCTGAGGATGAGAATGAGCTGAGTTGAGAATGAGTACATTATGAGGATGAAATGGTGGGATTGCCTATCTTGAGGGCGACTGGAATTTGGATGAGTGACTTGAGGATAAAGGCGATCCGAGGATGAGTTCGCTTCGAGGATGAAATGATCTTTAGCTAATTGGAGTAAGTTTGTATGTGTTTCGGTATTTTGGCCATAACTTTGGCTACAGTTGTCAAAATCACGCGTGTGAGCCCAATTCGGAAAGATCTCGGCGATGCGCACGCTGTCACCATGAAGCTTCGGTGGCCATTTTCAAGGTCAAAATCCACGGTTTTCCCCTCTAAAATCACCTTTTTGTTTTGTCCGACTGGTGATGATGCTACCGATCGATGGATGACTGGATGAGGGGCGACACGGAGGAGGACGACTGGCCGATGATGACCGGGCTATGACTGGCTTGATGATGTCTTGTCGATGGACAACCTGGCTGAGGATGACCTGGCTTGATGATGTGCTGATATGATGGACGACCTGATTGAGGACGACCTGGAGGAGGAGGACGATATAGAGGAAGACGACTGAGCTGAGTGATGCAGGAGGATCTGAGTCAGATGATGCTTTGAGTTGTCAGATTGCACATTGATGATACTATGGTTGTCAGTAGGAGGCTGTTTGTCCTTGACTTCTGTGGTGAATGGTGACACCTTGTATAACTGGAGCATCTTCTGAATGATCTGGGCTGCGCTGGCTTTTTCGCATGTTTTGTGTAGTCGTTGGGTGAGATCGTCAAGGCGTTGATTAATGGTTGTAGTGAGGGTTGTGACCGCGTTGTTGTCGATGGCGTCTGGAGGCACGTTGTTGGTGTTGGAAGTGGTTTGCTCGCGCATAGCTTGGTTATCTTGTTGGAGCGTGGTGAATAGTTCTTGGAGGAACTTGATTTGATCTACCATAGCTTGTAGTTGTGCTTCCATGGTAGTTGTGTTGATCTGAGGACGACCTGGAGATGGACGACCTGGCTGGATGCGTTTTGGTATTTTGGTCATAACTTTGGCTAGAGTTGTTAGAATCACGTGTGCGACCCCAATTCGAAAAGATCTCGGCGGCGCGCACGTTGTTAGGTGGTACTTTATGGACGACCTGGCTGAGAACGACCTGGAAGAGGACGACCTAGATGAGGACGACCAGGCTGAGGATGACCTGGAGGAGGACGACTTGGCTGAGGACTTTGCATGAGATCTGACTGAGGTTTTGATATAGCTCTGTGTGTTGGTGTGCGCTTTTCCTCATTGATATAGGTCCATAGATTGGCATGCTATGAAATGTCTGTTTGAGATTGGTTGAACCAACACAGGAATGTCAGCTAGATTCCTAGATCTGTGTTGTCACTGATTCAAACCAAAAGAAATAAACCAGCCAAATCTCACGTGAATTCATAAGTGAACCATCCGTAGTGATCTTGAGCAGAAATAACTCATCTGAACATTTATTTGATGTAGCTTGTTGGCAACATAATTATTTTGTTGGACCAGAAACAAATGATTTCAAAGTTAGCAGTAATAGAGTTTTGAAAGGAGTACTTATCTGATTTGAATGTGGCGACCTGGTTGTTCGATTTAAATTGCCATTCATCGATTCTACGGATTGTTTCTCTCCAATTGTCACTTGCAAATCTATGATTTCGGTAACTTTTCCCTTTGATTACCGCGCTTCGTGAGCTTGAAAATTTTAGAGAGTTTAAGAGAGTTGAGTGGATGAATTTTCAAGTATTTCTCCCCACAGATGGCACTAATGTAGAGGTACATTACATTTTAGTCATGACCTTACAATCTCGGAGAATAGGGTTTGTATGAGATGTTTGACTGAACTCAGGTCGGTGCTCTGAGTTGCCTACGTATCCAGTTCTTTGATGATCTGGAATAAAGTCAGACATAGTTCATTTTGAGTTTTTGAGTTGGAGATAGAGAGAATCTGAGCCTCCCTTGAGAATGGAGAAGACGCCTCCTTATATAGGCGTAGATCCCCCTTTTGTGCTGTCTTGATGATTGCTTTTACCCCTTCCGTTACGAAATAATGATCTATCATTAATGATGTTGTTGACCAGCTTACAGCGGTTACGTTTCCTAAATTGTTTGGACGACCTGACCTTATGTCGTATGCACGACCTGCTTGTAGTCTGGACACGTGGTTTGCCACGAATGGTTGAGAGTGGAGGGTACTAACATAAGTGTAGCACTTAAAAGATACATTCACTCACCCAAGTGTCTCTGGGACTCTTTGAGCCCAATAAGTTTTAGGAGACAGAAAGAGTTGCAAGTTTGCAACAATACTAAGAATTTTGTCAGCTACAAGACACATATGGGCATCATCTATTAAGAGCATTTGTTAGAAAGAGTTTGAAGTTTGCAACAATACTAAGAATTTTGTTGACACATATGGGCATCATCTATTACATTTCTTCAGCTAATTTTTTTATTATCACGCTACACAATAAGGGCATTATATTCCTTATTTAGGTAAATACCTGTTTTGTATGTTGTGGTAACTTCAAGAGATATGAAGTATATCCGATGCAGGCTTGTCCTTTGAAGCTTTCTTTCGCTTCCTCTCACTCTGTGGTTCTTTACCCTTCAATTCATGACAAAAGGATCTCAAGGAGGCAGCAAGATGCTCATTCCTATGAGCTGAAACCATAGTCAGTTAAACTTATAAAGCAGTCAAATTTGACACCAACTGAGAAAATGGCATTAGAACTAACACGATATGGTAGTCAAAAGATGATCCAGAAAACTATTCAAATAGATGTGTTGAAATCAGAATAGCTTTAAAAGGAATATCTAGTTGAGTACCTTTGTTGACATTAATGAGGAGCTAGACCAAATACCAGCTATCGTCATGAAGATCATGATGATTTAACCTTCTAGCCTTCTATGGCATTTTAAAATTTATCAAAGAGATTTTACAAGAGTTATGTATTAAGATAACATTAATGAAGTAATATGTTTTCTTGACACGGAAAATAATCTTCAATATGGTATTGGAGCAGATTATTGTGTTTGGCCCAAAGGACCTGTTGTTTACTCTATGTGACCCAAATATGTTTGTCCACGTGTTAAGCTCAAGTAATGCCACACATGAGGGGCGTGTTGAGATATTTAGCCTCACATGGGATATGTTAAGCCACACATAAAAATACTAAGTCTTGGGGCCTCTCCTCTTGTCACCAATTGGTTTTAAGTTGGATGCTCATCTTTAATAAGATTCAACTTTTGCTTGATATTAATAGTTCAAACAACAACAATGCCCACTCATATATGCTATGTCCAATTTTTCTGACCATGGTTTTCTTCATTTGGGTCAAGCATTTTTAAACCAGCAAAAACAAGACAACAAATATTGAAGCCATCACATAATTTGTATGAGAGAAAGATCAAACTGTTGTTACTATCATTTTGAAAATTATTACTGCACCAAAAAAAACTACTATTGCTTCAGACTTTCCCTTGACTATATCAATTAGCACAATGTTTTGGAAAACACTTCAAGCCTCGGGGTAAAACTTGGAAGGTTTCCTTAAGGCTACCGAGGCAGGTGTTTTTCCAAAATAAAATGTTGAAAAAGTATTAAAAAAAACAAAAGTTAAATAAAGAAAAATACAAAACATCATGTCATATGGACAAAATTACTTAAACATGTACAGTAGAAAAATTATTAAAGCTATCGGTTTTACCCAATGACTAAAACTGTCGAGCTACATATAAGAATGCTTGAAATGAAGTAAGACATAACTCTAAGGGAACAAAAAAAGTATTCACGCTTAGGGCCTTAGACGCTTTAGAAGTATGTCCACGTCAAAAACTAGGCAATAAAAACACTAATAAATGGAAAAACCATATTAGCAAGCAAGAATGTTCCCCATTCTAACATGTAACCAAAAATAGATAATAATAAGACAAGTGAATAATATATAGATCCATAAATAGTTAAGAAAAAGAAAAATAACACAAAGCCATAAGTGCACTACCAAAAGTCTCAAAACAGAAAAAGAAAATTTAATCTCAGATATCTATACCATGGGGATTAGCTTGTCATTAGTAAATTTTAAAGGATAAGTTTGCAGCAACACGAAGACATAGGAACCAGCAATTTTTCAGGTTGAAAACGAGTAGTACAAGAGAGGGTAGTGGTACAAATTGGTATGAAACTGTTGGCTGTGATCGGAGGGTGCTGGTGCAGCAATGGTGACAGAAGAGAGAGAGAGAGAGAACAGCAGAAGAGAACACAAGGGGCGGTGCGATCAAGGAAGAGAGCACTATACCACCAAATCATGAGAAAAAGGCAGTGGCTGATAGAAAAACAACAAAGAAGAAGATTTAGGTCGCGGGTCCAACTGATACCATGTAAGATTAGGAACTTATTTATACTCTTCTCTCAATGGGGTTATGTATATATACAAGTTTTTATCTTGGGGTACAAGGAAATATAAATTTATGGCAAGGAAATCAATAAAATTAAAACATGTAAAAGACATGCTAAATCCTATCTATATCGTTAACACTGACCCTGATTTATTTTTTTTTTTTTTTTTTTTTTTTTTTTTTTTTTTTTTTTTCCCATTCAAAATCCAAATTTTCTGAGAAAGTGGACATTACAAAAGTCGGGCTGTGTATATGGGAATATAATCTATTTACAATATCATTATCAACATATAATCTACTTACAATATTATTATCATTCAATAGGTACCATACTATGCAAATCTAGGAGATATGGAATGAGTGAACGACATCTTATTCTTACTCTTCAGGGCTAAAGCTTTGGACCAGCTCCAAAATTTGCACGCTAATGCAAAAGAGTCAGCATTCAACAGCTACACGCCACTTTTTAAGAGTACAAAAAGTGGTATTAACTACTTACAATATGTCCACTCAGCAATTAACAAGAATGCTGTTTCTATACTCACCAGAAAGTATGACATCCTCCATGTTCACAGACTTGCGACTTGCATGTTGTGCAAATAACTCTAGGTCCTTTCCTAACTGTTCTGCTATCTCAAAATGTTAGCACTATATTAGATCCATTCTTGCTTCCTAGCATTGTTTTAAGACAAGACAGTAGAGAAACCCAAATCCATGTCCTTCATACACACTAAATCAAAGAGAAAACATAAAGCACCCCTAAAGGCCAAAGTAAAAAGCTTCTGTTCAAAAGAGTGCAACAGTAAAATGTTTTCTGCACATTTCAATATTTTATTCTCTTACAAACATATCATATGACCAACAGCCAACGAAAGGACCAGCTCAAATGGATTTACAACTCCTCACATGTTCCCAGACATAAAAAAATCTCAAGGACTCCAATATGCATATAAGATCGCCATTGGAAGGGAATCAAGCATGTACTTCGATATCTCTAAAGAACTATTGATATAGGTTTAGTTTACCCTAGTCATCAGAAAGGCATTCCACAATAGTCGGTTATGCAGATGCAGATGCTGAATATCTTTCAAATCCACATAGAGCTAGTTCACAAACAAGGTATATTTACACTTATGGTGATTCAACAATCTCTTGGAGATCTACCAAAAAGAAGATGGTCGCAATGTGTATCCCTAAATTTCAGTATTGAGCATATCTGAAAAACATGTGGGCTTCATCCAATCACTAACGTCCTGACAACGTTGAATGAGGACAATTGACTAACGTATAAATTGGATGAAAATACAAGATTCTAACAATTGACTGCAACAAAGTAAAAACAAAAAGAAAAGAATCGAACAAATAGTTCAAGAATTTATTATTAACCTGTAAATTGGAAGGCAAGGTCCGCAATACACACCATAACAGGTTGAGAAATCTCCATATCGTTTTTGTTTGCTACAAAGAAAAAAACATATGTGAAAAGTGAATTATTATTATTATTAAAGAAAATGAATACGCCACAGATGATGATGATACATACCTTCGGACTCTGCAATGGAAACGGCGGATAGGTGGAATCGGTCTCTTAGAACGTCTGTTACTCCATTGTCGTCATCATCGTAGACTTCTTCTTCTCTCATCATCATCTCTTTTGCGGGAAACACCCTCTCAAATTTAGTCTCGAAATGGTCAAAGTTTCATTTAGAGTAATACTCTCTACACCCCGATTTAATCTCTGCACACCCCGTGTAAGAAACTGTCTCCACACCACACACACATTGCGACGGGGTGTGTTAAACAGTTTTCGGTTTCTACTCAAAACTCGATTTTCTCTTCAAACTCAAATAACTAAAACAAAAAGGGTTATACCACTTCTGATTACATACTTTGGCAGACCACTTAAAAATCTGAAAACATCTTCCTCTGTTCGGTGACATTGGGTCGAACAAAAACAATGATACATATGCCACAAACAGTGTCATACTTCATGTCATTCTAAGTTGCGTACTTCTGCCCATGCTCTAGGGTGCCTCATGGTGAGGGATAACCATAACACATACTTCCATAGCAACTGAAGCTTGGGAGAGAACTACTGCAAAGTTTGGTCAAAACAAAGTATCATTTCTACTAAATGACCCTACTTATATATATTCTACCATTTACAGAGTACTTAACAAAATAGATATTAAAGCCAAATTTTTTTGCCAGTACAACGATAGTTACGAAATGTCTAAATCCATAACATTTTTTGGAACCCTTTTATACCACTTCACGATCCTTGATCCCATTATAATTGCCCAATCCCAAGCTTCTGTCAATGCAAATGACTCCCATCCTGGAGCAAGTGGCGGAATAGGACTACCATCTTCAAGCACAAGTTTCGCAAAATGTGTGCCTCCTCCAGTGTGGCCTATTGCCGCTATCTGAACACAAATTGGATCATGAACAATCCACAAAGGAAAGTATGACGTACATTCTTTCTCTCCAATGACGACAAACACACACTGAAAAGTATTAGTAGCTAAAAATCCCATTGACGGAAGTTCAAACCATTCATTGGGGTTCATTGTATATGGAACTATACACCGTAGATTTGTCTTGATCGCTTCTTTTCGCTTTTCTCCACCCATCATTAAAGTATAATCTGCCTCATGAGAAATCAACTCTATCAACATAAGAGCCCTCACTGTAATCCATGCATCATCTCCATTAGAACTTAAGCATAGTGCATGTAAATGTTAAGTTTCGTTGACCTTACTGATGTAGGCGATCTTTGGGGAGAAAGGTGTTTGAATTGACAGAGTTTGTATGGATAAACTGCCTATGTATCAAGTTCTCTCTGCTGGGGGGAGACTTGAATCAGGTCAAACGTAGTTCCTCATCCTTTTTATATAGGCAAGATGCCTGCGCCTTGATAAAACGATAAAAGTGAATATAATTCTACTCCGAATAAATAATGAATATCAAACGGAAGTAAAACTATTTCTTTTTTGTAACAGTTCTTATCAAAGATTTCTACTCTCGATACTATTGAAGTAGAGTTGGAATAGAAGATTCTTTCCACTCCTAGTTCTTTAGCATTCGAAGTGTTCTATAATTGTCAATCTATCCAAAGTCTAATGACGGTTTTACGAATTATATTACGATGCAATTTATACTAACAAGATAATGGGATTCAACAATGAAATACTACGGGTTGAATCTATGATAAGGAATTAGGGGGGATTGATTCCATCTTAACTCGACTTAATTTACTAACGACGAATCATCGTAATCCGAATTGAACTGCTTTTGCAGAACAATTGGTTCTTCCTAATCCCTAGTTGTTCATGGTAATCTCTACCAACTAACATCTAGCATGTGAACGATCAAACCCATTCTCATGGTGAACTAATCGTTTTTAGAATGGAATGGAAATTATGACTACTCTACACTAACACAAATCAAGTTTCATCAAGGCTTCTTCAACCCCTTCTAATGGAGGTTTATCCTAGAATCATCATGCTATCATTTCCATATGCAATTAAACAAGTCATCATAAAAAGATTGAAACTTTGCTTATTTAAACTCAAATGGAAACTACTCATGCAATAATTGATTTAAACTAATAATGACAAATAAGTAAATCTAAGAATTGAAGCTAATAATTAATGGAAAACGAAACTAGATTATCAAGAACTAAATATTTTTATTGATCTAACAACTAAATAACAATCATTCAATACTAAAATTAAAACAAGAATAACAACTAATTAATTAATTGAAAAACTAGATCTAGAACTAAGCTTTAATGACTACTTCCTATCCTAACCTAATTGATACTTTAGAGCTAAGTCTTGTGTTTGGAAATGGGGGAGACCAGATCCACATTTTGGTGCATGGGCTTAGGGTCCATATTTTGGGCCGAAAAATCGAGCCCTTAACCCAATTTCTTCAGTCAACAGGGACCTTTTCAACTAGCTTTGACTTCAATAGGATTTTCGTCCACTTTTGCTCCTTTGATTGGGTCAAGGTTTAAACCATTGGAAAGCTTTTTCTGATCCGGTCGTTTTGACATAAGGTAAGCCCAATTCTGAGGCCTGAGTCCAAAGATACGGTCTTCGGAAGTTCTGCTGACTTTTGTGTGCAGTTTCTGCCTGCGTTGACTCTGACTTTTCAGCTTCTGACCGGGCTTTACAAAGGCTTTTTCTCTTTCAATCTTGGCCTTTAATCACAGAACTTCTTAGCACCCAACCCTTGCTCCTTTATATCACCAAAGTGGCACATTTCAGCACATAATTGACTTCAATGCCTAAAATACATAAACGCACGTAATTAGCATTAACTCTTATTTATTACTCGCATAATTGGTCTAAAAGTATTATTGTTAAGAGGTTAAAACTACAATTTTAGGCTCTTATCAAACCACCCCTAAACAACATTTTGCTTGTCCTCAAGCAAATATGAGAAATTAGCATAAGTGACCAAAAATGGAGTTCTAACTAATCTCGTTTCGCCGAGTGCGATTGCATTGATCATATGCAACAAGGCCTTAAACCACTAGGAATTCCCTAGTGGATGAGTTATAGCCTCGTGAGAGTTTTCCAGTGAAGGTACTCACAAACTTCATCTATACTACAACGACTCAGAAATAAAACTATTGTTTCCTTATCTATGTCCCAATTATCTATACATCTTACTAGCAATGAATACAGAATAATCAAGTCGAAACCTAAGCTAATATATGCATAATAATCAATCATATACGAATAAACATATATACAATGAGTAATACTATGAGATGAACTAGCAGGCCCGTTTCTGAAAACTCGGAATAGTGTCCTTAAGTAGGTCCTCACATAAATATCAAGACAAAAACCACTCTGATTTTTCCGCTCAAGTTTAATTTACTCAGTGTCGCGTGGGCACACTTTTTACCTTACAAACTCAATGACACACAAGGAAGCCGAAGTCGATCAAACACATCCGCCACTTTACTATCACACACTAACCTATTCCTAATTGAGCTAGAGGTCTTTATTAGGTGTTGCGGGGATTAGGAGATGGTTTAAGAAGGAAGGAAATTGATATTCAAAAAGGACAAGTCTGAGATAATAGAGGCTTCATATTATGTAACTAGAGAAACCCTTGTTCTTTACTTTTGCTTCTACACTTTGTTTCCATCCTTAGCCATATTTTTTTTCTTTTTCTTTGGCTTTTGACTCATTGATTCTATTTTTGGAGTTCTAACTCTTTATTTTCTTTTATTATTATTATTTTTATTTGGATGGAAACTTACTTTTCTCATCTGAAGCGACTAACGAATTCTTGATTTCAAAGGTTCTTCTCTTTCCTATTCTTCATCTCTATTCTCAGACTTATCAAAGAATTGGGTAGGTTGATTATTTATTTATTTATTTTGTTTTGTTTTGTAACAGGGTAAAGGATTAGTGGTTTATGAAAGACTAAAGAAAGGCTCAGAGGGGCGACTAGTGGAAAATAATTCATAGGTTCTGGCTATATCGATCCAAAGAGGGCCTAAATTCTCGCTTAGGATATGGTATAGTAATCAAGCAAGTGGATGTGTGATTTCTCTATCCGGATTTTACTTCTCCCTTGTGTCATTTCTCAAATGTTCACTCATATAAGACTTTAGGCTATATTCTCACAAGATTTGTAAAATAAGTACTCTAACCTAGATTTCAGAAACTTACTGCCAACAATCATAGATACTCATATAACATATTTATAGATAGATGCAAAAATTATTACCTACATATTAGCCTAAGTTTCTAAAAACTATTCTAATTCAAAAGCTATGTGAGACTTTTAGATTATTGAGAACATAGAGAAAGAAAACAATACCAATATTCCTAAGTGTATAGCATATTTTTTATTTATATTTTTAAATTTTTTGAATTTTTTTAACTAGAAAATAAGTGCATATTATACATATCTATATCCTAACAGATGCCTTAATTACACGTGTTTCTATGCCCCCCCAAACAAGAAGCATGCTTTGTCCTCAAAGTATTTAAATAAATAGGGTAGACAAATACCATGGAAACGCAGGAAATTCTGGAACATCTGCAAAACAAGGTTAAACATACTAATATAGAAAAGAAAAACTGATGCAACTCTATAAGAGTTCCACCCGTTATGAGGTTAATGAGAAATAATTTGCTTGGGACATAAGCAGACACTAACTGAAATAAAAACTAACCTTAACTCCCGTTTAATCATTTTCCTCCTCATCCTTAATAAAGAAATGAGGTTCCTTCACATCCTGCCATGCCTTGGTAATTTGCCAGGCTTCACGCCACTTATTGTCTACTATAGCAAACCTGTCAAGCGCCACTTGGTCGGATGGGGTGTAAGGCGCAACCTGATGAGGTTGTATTCTCCACCCTTGCCAAGTCATTGCACGGAACGATCGAATAATACAATTGGTGGGTCTCACAATGTCGACCCCAACCCAATCCGTGAAATGGGCACAAAAAGCAGGGAAGAAACATAGCATTATACAGCAAATTAAAATAGGCATAAGAAGGTACTCATGCCTCTTGCTATGGGCTCGGGATAAACTAGACATTAGGGTCTGGGGAATATCATAGAGTGTACGTCCCCCAGCTAAAGCAAGAAAAATATCACAAGTTTCCTCATTCACAAAAGAATAACGCCATTCCCGTCTAATGTTTAGCATGATCCAAAACATAATAGTTCTTACATTCATAGACAGGTTACCAAAGGCAACGTTATAATCCCTTTGGTCTTCTATCCTAAAGATTCCTGCCCCGTAATGCTCATGCAAATCATCATAGTTATACATATACATATTATCTACCAAATAGGCCCACGAGTCTTGTATTTCGCCTATAGCAAGTCCAAGCACAACAAACAAGAACACGGAAATTTCCATTGGTTCATCCCGATGGTGATGGACAACACTTGTTCTCCATCCGGGTCTATCAAAAAACTTACAATTATCATAAAAATAAGATGTAAGTGCGGGAGAATAAAGTTCATCAGGACTTACCAATAGTGGCTCCCAGCCTGCTAGAATGATCACTTCGCGAAACCACGCACCATAGGTATCACTATGGAACAAATCTTCAAAAGACTGTTCCGGTATGATATGAGAGAATGTCATCCCCAATAAACTCGCTGGAATAGCAGCAAAAGATCCTGGAACAACACACAAAAAATTGGATTTTTTTTTTGCCCACGGGGTCAGGGCGCGGGGTGCGTTTCGAAGAATTTCAAGTTCTAAGCACTTGGGCGCAGGGCGCGCTCACTTTTTGCTTGGGATGGGCGCGGGTCGCGCTCAGGATGAAAACTGGAATTCCAGTGTTTTGGGCGCAGGTTGCTTCTCGGCTGGCTTGGTAGTGGTAGGTCGCGACTTAGCACTCGATGAAATTCTCGACTAACGCTGCTTAAGACGCGGTGGCGCTCCATCAAGCGCGCTGGCTCTCCATTTCTTTGAGTTGCTAAAATGGAGAAGAAAAATGGGAAACGTGGGAGTGAAAGGTGAGAGATGAATGTTAGGTGTAGTGTGGGTTGTGAGTGTAGAATGAATGAAGTTTTTATAGGTTTTAAGTTGCTAAAACGAATCCGGAAGTTGCCAAAAAGCTTTAAGGCAATTGCCGAAAACAAAAAATTTCCAAAACCGAAAACGGAAACAACTCATATTCTTGATTCTAAAACAACCCTAATATCTTTTAGATTGAATTTAGGATAGAAACTGCCTAACTCATCGAGATTTTATCCTACCACAATATCTATTCATAGTGATGCCCATATCGGCAATATTCTCAACCCTCACTCCAAAATAACTTATAAAATGGAGGATCATATTACAAATCATGCTAGAGTAAATAATACCACCCCCAAACAATTCGAGAAGGTGTGATTAACAATAAAAACAATGCACAATTTGAAAAGAACCATATTATATTAAAAATGAAATTCAAATATAATTAACTAGCGAATTTAAATTTAACTACGGAATTTAAAAAACTTAATATCCGAACTAAGAAAAACAAGAAAAACAACTAAATAACATCGAAACCACATATTTTTAGAAAACCTAGCCACGTGATGAAAATGGACCCTGCGATGGAGATTGGGCCTGGGATGAAGATGGGGCCTGAGATGAAGAAGGTCCCAAGCTATCCGTCCTTTGACGGCGACGCTCATGCCTCTCAGACTCATCTGAAACAGAAACCTCCAGGGGTGGCATGCGTCGTAGAATCTCTACTCGGAACAGGCGATGTGCTTCCATCTCTGTATAATGCGCAACCTGACATTGTAGGACTGTCTCCATGTTATAATGGAGATCCGACTGGCTCTTGTTGAGCATTTCAAAATTCGTCTGAAGGGTATTTTGTTTCGTTCGAATTTTAATCTGCCTATCTTGTATATCTTCACAAATAGCATAAATGCAACGCACGCCAGTATGCAACACTGACATGCGTTCTGAATCAGACGTACACCTCTCCAAGGCATCTTCATCCAAACATGTCATGTCTTCCCTTTCCTCATCCGAATCAACCATCCTGTCCTCCGGCAACATCTAAGTCTTTTGGATACACTCCGTATAAATAATTTCGTTTGAATGCAATTTTAACATAGTCCGCTCAATTCTTGGTTCCCCCCCCCCCCCCAAGACAACATTATCTTCGTAATTAAAGCAGGAAATGGTGCAATACTCTTCCCAACTCCTCTAATCATATTTATCAAAACTTCGAGGATACGAATTCATACCTCTTCTCTTGCAATATCCGGATAACGTCGCGGACATGTCAAACCGATGTCGCCACTTTCTCCTTCCCAATGACGTTCTTACCAATCTATCGAGCTCTGACCCGGTTGGTTGGTTAGCGGCGATATTTGTCGAAACCTGATGATAATTCAGATTGTATTGACTCTCCATGAAAGTGTCTTTCATCAAAGCAGGAACTCAAGTATACTGGGATTCTTGCACGGTGGCTTCGAGGTGGCGTGCAGGCGTAATGCCTACAATCTCAACCAACTTCTCTCTTGATAATTCTCTCCGCATCTCGGCCACCTTACCAAAAATCCTATTCCCATCCAACTCCCTTATCCTATAAAATTGTCGGACCAAATCTTCGTGGTAGAAATCATCTGTTGAGTACCACAATCTATTCTAATTCTTCCTAATCATCTCGTCACCATAAAACGGCGCGAAGCGGTCGGCCGTAAAAGCTTGTTCCGATAAAATTTTTCATCTTAGAGCCATTGAAAGTTTTGAAAGGATTTGAGGGTTTGTAGAAGGTGTAGGAAACAAGGTGAAACAACCTTACAAAAAAACGATGGTGGTGGCGCGGCAGTTCAAATTTTTCTAATGTTTTTGGTGGTGGAAATGGGGAAATGATTTGGAGAAGAAAATATGTTTTGGGAATGAACTTGGGCGTGGGCTAAGTTAGTTTTTTTTTTTTTTTAATTTTTTTTTTATTTGGTTAGGGTTTAAAGCTTGTTAATGGCGGTGGTGGGAGATGGAATCGTGAACTGTTGGTGTGAAGGAAAGGGACGCACGTGTGTGCGAGTTTGGGCCCAAGCCCAATTTGATTTTTCGATTTTTGTCGTGTTTTCGTGCAACTTCAAACTAAAATTTCCGCTTCGTTACCGGTCTAATTTTTGTGAATAAGCTATGGAATTGATCAGGAGAGAATTTCCAATCCAATGATCCATAAAACACTCTATTTTGACCATGGATGACATATAAGAAGATGGAAAATGCCTCGAAGTGCATGCATGACGTACGTTATGCGAACGAATGAAATCTAATTTCATAGAGAATGTCAACCCGAGTCGAAATACGATTAAACGGTTTAAGCAACACAAATGGCAAGTTGAACAATCCAGTTCGGAAAACGAACACCCCACCCCCAAACAAATTTTTGGCAACGAAGTTAGAAAATTTGTTTTGAAAGTGGGTCTTTTAAAGTAAGATTCCCGAGACTTTCTAAATTACTATTTTTATGATTTTAATAATAATAATAAGATTTAATATAAGAAAAACAAGAAAGCAATAAAAGCATAATTCACATCATAGAGGAACATGACTCAAAATCCGAGAAAACATACAAAAGTAGAAAACGTGAATTATGTTTAACGTGGACTTAGGATCCGGTACTTACAGCCATACACTCCATAGGGAGGGCCCGATTACTTGAATGGTGCACTTACCAATATATGAAATTGTAAGAAAGTACACCAAACAACAAAAAATGAGCCGTTTATAGTCAGATACTCAAAACTTTAACAAATAACAGGATATATATCCTGCAGTTTTCCATATATCAACAACTTAAAGAGTTGTGGGTCTTCCCATAAATAAATAACATGGAATGCACCCCCAAAAAGAATCAAACACCAAGATTTCCTACGACGCAACTTAGTGAAATGGGAACGAAGTCTGATAGATCTAGAACATAACCGCGCATGCACCTTCTTTTTCATCTTTGAACGAGAGGGTATCCAAGTGAATGATCATGAGAAAATGGATGTTTGTGAAAGATATGGTGGATATGGATAAATTTTAGATGTAAGGAATGGAAGATATGAGAATGTAGGTTTGGCACAAAACTCATTCATGGTGTAGGTGGGAACTGTCTCAATTCTGAAAATGAAGGTGCCAAGTGCTTTTTCCTTGGGAATTATTTATGTATTAAGAGGATTTAGAAAATCATTAAGCACCGAAGAAACAAGAGGGTCAAGCGCAAACTCCAGGTTCCGTTGAAAAGGTGGAAGATGGGGAAAATTGGTGATGGAAGATGAATAAGTGTCAACTAGAGCTCTCAGGTGTGGATCATTAGAAGCCTTTAGATATGCCAGACATTCTTTAATAGGTGGGTCAAAAGAATCATTGGGATAGAGGGTGAAAAATTCATCTTCTGTTATAGCGTTAAGGGATAAATGGATGTTGGCAGGGTGGGACTCGCGAGGTGGTAGGGAAGAGTTGCAAAAGAGTTAAAGGAACTCTTCCTCAATTTCATCTACATCCAAGGAGTCCTTGTTAAAGTTTGAGCTTCCAAAGGAAAGAAATTTGTGCATCTGGTCATCCGAAAATGTGGTTTTGAAAAAATCATGAGTTAAACACTCGATCATGCTAACCTCTCCATCGATATTCATATTAGGAAACTGTTTGATTGTTTTAAAAACATTGACCTCAACAGAAAGATGGCCAAATGACAAGGACATCGACCCATCACAGCAGTTTATGAGCGCATTGGCAGTTGCCAAGAAAGGGCGCCCTAAAATGATCGGAACAGAATCATTAGCGACTTCTGTATCGAGGATAACAAAATCTGTAGGATAGTAGAAATCCTGAACCTTAACCAGCACGTTTTCCACTACACCCTTAGGATACTTGATAGACCTATCAGCTAATTGCAACGTCATTGTTGTAGGTTGCATTTCCTGTAGACCTATTTGTTTATATAAATAATAAGGGGAGTAAGTTAACACTCGCCCGAGGTCTAATAAAGCGTTGGTCGTGTGAGTATCCCCTAAGGTGCATTATGCAAGATGGGGCGACCCGGGGTCCTTGTACTTAATGATTCCATTGTGTTCCGTTAAAGTTGGAAACTGTTCAGTTAAAAAGGCGTTTTTAGGAATCTTTGTCTTACCCCTAGTAGTGCACAACTCTTTAAGAAACTTAGCATGGTGAGGTAACTTTTTAATCGCTTCAAGAAAATGTAAGTTTATCATTAGATTTTTAAAAACTTTCCTAATCTTGTCAAAATTTGTATCCTTGTTTAACATAGCTAATTTCTGAGAAAACGATGGTTTCTCTCTATATTTAGTATATGGATCAACAGGATGGTTAACCTTGCTTTTTTGTTTCTTAGGCTGTGGTTTAACTGGTACCTCTACAGGGGTAGGATCTTCAGTTATTATTTTGGTATCTAGTTCGATATCTAGTGTAGGGGTTACTGGTGAGGTAACTATAGATATAGTTACTTTGTTATCAACTACTCTGCCAGAACGGAGAGTGGTGATGGAATTTATCACACCTACGTTTGCATTTTCGTTACTAGTATTACCGTTTACCTCAAATGCTATATTTGGTGTTTTAGGATTAGGTATCGCTTGTCTTGAAAACACACCTTTGGGTTGTACTTTCTCTTGAGCTAACTGCTGTAAGGAAAGTTGGATAACTTGTAAAATCTGTTGTTGAGATTGCATAAAGGTATCAAAACGATCCGGTTGTGGAGTAGTATTTGCTACTGGTTGTGTGATAGGAACTATGTCACGTTGATTATTAATAGGTGGATTTTGGTAGTTATTATTTACCGGAAAGATACCTCTATTAGTATTATAATTATTATTGTTATAATTATTATAATTACCCTGACCTTGTCCTTGTCGTGGTTGAGCTTGGTTGTTATAATTATAATTACCTTGACCTTGTCCTTGCCTTGGTGGACCTTGGTTGTAATTGTTTGTTGGCCTAACATTTGGGTTAAACAACCTTGGAGGTTGTTGATTATTTCACCAACTGAAGTTGGGGTTTTGTTGCCAAGCTGCATTAGGTTGCTATTAATGGAACAAACATTATCTTGTTGTGATTGTTGTTGTTCATAGGCGAAAGGACAATAGGAGTCGGGATGCTCTAGACTAAAACAGAAATTACATAGATTGGAGTTGACATTCATGACGGGGATAGGCGTTTATTGAACAGAAATAGCCTCTACCTTTTTAGTTAGAGATTCGAATAAATTTTTAAGTTCCGGATCGGGTTTCATCTCAAACATACCGGTGGCCTTTACTGTTGTAGAAGAACTAGCATTGTGGGAGATATCGTCACTACCCCCCAGTTATTATTACGCTTAGTTTGATATTCTAAAAATTTATAAGCCTCTGAGGCTCCCTTAATTAGGAAACTACCCCCATTCATTATGTCAAGCACCTCCTTGTGGTGGTGGTAATAATCCCTTGAAAGGCCGCGAACTAAGCGTGTCTTTCGCAAGGTTATGGTGTGGACACTTTATAAGTAGATCGGTGAAATGATTCCAAGCCTCTGAAAATGATTCATGAGGATTCTGTCGAAAGAAATGAATCTTGGAAAGCATTTCATTGGTCTTTAGTAGTGGGTAAAAATGTTCTATAAACAGTTGAACAAGTTTAGCCCATGAGTCCACAGAATTTGGTGCTTGGGCAGTTAACCAAGACGCCGCCTTATTGGCTAAAGTGAAGGGAAATACTCTCAGTTTAATTTGTTCAGCACCAACTGTAGGATGGTGGAATGTAGTAAGGACTTGGTTAATCCTACGCATGTGCTGATAAGGCTTTTCATGGTCTAACTCATGAAAAACAGGTAACAAATTAAATATATTTAGGGTGATTCGGAAATCCCCTATTGGGTCTGATAGAACGATGCAAGATTTAGGGCTATCGTTCAAGGCTTTGTAAGAGTCAGAGAAAGGAGACTCTCTTTCTTTAGCCATTATTTTAGGTGGTGTGTGTGGTATATTAGCAAGAGGTGTAGTGAATGGTATACTAGAAAGGCGTGTTTGTTGATGTTGCCGGTTGATTACGTTAGGCGTTTTTCTTCGGCCTGACCTTAATATAATGCAAAGCTAAGCCAATCTTAATGAAACACAACAATACTCCAAACAATCCTGATATGCTATTATGAACCTCTAACAGGAGATGCGAGGTGTGGAAGAAAAGAGTACCTGAATTCCTCCTTGCTTCACTTATGAATAGTGTCTTATTTACGCGTGCTCAGTGTGTATAACAAGTTAGAACATTGAAAACTATGAAGAAATGGAAATTTGAAACAAACCTGTGGAAATCAGGAAGTTTCAGCAGAAGGCACAGGTGGCGCTCAGGTCAAGCTGGAGTTCCAGGCGTTTGGGCGCGGGTCGCGCTTGAAGTTAGCCTTGGTAGGGAATGGGTCGCGCTCAGGGAAAACCTCAAGGTCCAGGCGCTTCAGCGCGGGGGGCGCTCGTGTTTTGCCTTGGCAGGGTGCCGGTCGCGCTCAACCAAAAAGTGGAGTTCCAGGCGTTTGGGCACGGGTGGCGCTCCAATTTAGCTTGCCTAGGGTGCGGGTCGCGCTCCGTGTAATTCTTCGAGGAAAATTTTCAGTGCTGAAATGGACATCCACAGTGAGAATCAAACAAGGGTGGGTGGGTTATGGGACTTTGGAAAACTAACAATTCTAAAGAATACAATGCTAAAGGGAACTAAGATGGCAACGACGCCATTTGATAAAACGATAAAAGTGAATATAATTCTAATCCGAATAAATAATAAATATCAAATAGAAGTAAAACTATTTCTTTTTCATAATAGTTCTTATCAAAGATTTCTACTCTCGATACTATTGAAGTAGAGTTGGAATAGAAGATTCGTTCCACTCCTAGTTCTTTAGTATTCAAAGTGTTCTATAATTGCGAATCTATCCAAAGTCTAATGAGAGTTTACGAATTATACTACGATGCAATTTATACTAACAAGATAATGGGATTCAACTACGAAATGCTACGGGTTGAATATATGATAAGGAATTAGGGGGGATTGATTCCACCTTAACTCGACTTAATTTACTAATGACGAATCGTCGTAATCTGAATTGAACTACTTTCGCAGAACAATTGGTTCTTCCTAATCCCTAGTTGTTCATGGTAATCTCTACCAACTAACATCTAGCATGTGAACAATCAAACCCATTCTCATGGTGAACTAATAGTTTCTAGAATAGAATGGAAATTACGACTACTTTACGCTAACACAAATCAAGCTTCATCAAGGCTTCTTCAACCCCTTCTAATGGAGGTTTAGCCTAGAATCATCATGCTATCATTTCCATATGCAATTAAATAAGTCATCATAAAAAGATTGAAACTTTGCTTATTTAAACTCAAATGAAAACTACTCATGCAATAATTGATTTAAACTAATAATGACAAATAAGTAAATCTAAGAATTAAAGATAATAATTAATGGAAAACGAAACTAGATTATCAAGAACTAAATATTTTATTGATCTAACAACTAAGGCTGTGTTTGTTTAGTGGCAAATGGGGGTGGCAAATTTTATTTTCCCACTAGATGCACCATTAGCCAGTGTTTGGCTGCATTTAAGGGTAGTGGCAAACACTATTCCCTATTTGTACAAACAAAATTTTCCCACTAGAAGTGGGAAAATAGAATCCACCTCCCCCTAAACTCTTTTTGCCAAAGATGAAAATCATCAAATTTTCCCACTATGACCAAAACATTTGCCACCATCAATCTATCGCACTCATCTCCTTCTCTCAAGCTTGCATCTCGTGTCTCGACAAGTAATCTCTCTCATCTCTCACTTCACTCGATTTCTAACTCAAATAACTCAAACAACAATCTCTTTAATCAATTCAATCTGTTTTGAATCGACCAACGGTTTAAAATTTGACATGTTTTGTTGTAAATTTTACATTCTCATCTCTCTCTCATTTCTCTCAACTTTTTTCTCTCTTTCTCGATTTGGTCGTTCTTCTGTAATCTCTCTCTAGCTCTTGCCAACTCATTTGCCATCGGGTATGATTTTGGGTTTGATTTCTTTTTGGGTTTTGATTTAGTTCTCACTATAATTGGTATTATTTGGTTTGGTTTGGTTTTGATTTTGATTTTTCTTGAAAATAGTGTATGTTGAACAAGGCTTGTAGATTTGGTTGAACTATTCAATATTATGGCGATGAGTGTGTGTGTGTGTGTGTGATGAGTGTGTGTGTCTTGGTGGTGGTGGTAGTGTGATGAGTGTGGTGAGTGTGTGTGGTGGTGGTGTGTGGTGGTAGTGGTAGTGTGTGTGTGTGTGTGTGTGTGTGTGTGTGTTGTTGTGAGTGTGTGTGTGTGGTGGTGTGTGTGTGTGTGTCTTTGGGTGGTGAGTGTGTGTGTGTGTGTGGTTTGTGGTGTTGTGAGTGTGTGCGAGTGTGTGTGGTGTGTGTGTGTGTGTGTGTGTTGGGTGGTGTGTGTGTGTGTGTGACTATGGTGTTGTGTCTTTGGGTGGTGAGTCTTTGGGTGGTGAGTGTGTGTGTGTGTGTGTGGTGTTGTGTCTTTGGGTGTGGTGAGTGTGTGTGTGTGTGTGTGGTGTTGTGTCGCGAGTGTCTGAGTGTCTTGTGTGAAGTGTGGTGTTGTGTGGTGTTGTGAGTGTGTGGTGAGTGTGTGTGAGTGTGGTGTGTTATGTGTGCGTGAGTGTGGTGTGTGTGAGTGTGTCTTTGGGGTGGTGAGTGTGTGTGTGTGGGCATTGTGTGTTGTGTGTTGTGGTGAGTGTGTGCAAGTGTGGTGTGTGTGTGGTGTGGTGTTGTGTGTCTTGGTGAGTGTGTGATGGGTGTGACTGTGGTGTTATGTGTGCGAGTGTGGTGTGTGCGAGTGGACGTTGGGTGGTGAGTGTGTGTGTGTGTGTGACTGTGGTGTTGTGTGTTGTGGTGAGTGTGTGTGAGTGTGGTGTGTGTGAGTGTGTGCTGGGTAGTGTGTTGTTCTTTGCTTTGGGTGGAGTGTTTGTGTGCGGGTTGGTTTTAGATGGTTGGGTGGGTGTTGGTGTTCTTGCGTCTTTGGGGTGCTAATGGAAGGTCTTTGGTGTTGTTGTTCTTTGCCGCAAGGTGTTGGGAGTGTTCGCGTCTTTGGGGTGTTATTAAGCTAGCTGCCCGCTATCACCGCTTGGTTGATGTGTGTTGGGTCTTTGCGTCTTTTCCTCTTTCTTTACTAAGCTCTTTGGGTGCTTCTAAATCTTTGGGGTGCTACTCGCTGCTTGCTATTAGAGTGTGTGCTACCATCTTGGCCGTGTGTCTTCTTCTTGTTGCAAGGTCTTTGGGTGGTGGTTTGTTGTGTCTTTGTTGGGTGCCTCGGTCTTTATTCTTCTTTGCTATTTGTCTTTGCAAAAGGCGTTGGGTGTTACGTCTTTGCTGCAGGAGCTCTTTTCAGTTTAGTATTCTATGTTTTGCATATGTGAGTAGAGGTTTCAAGCATTTAATTTAATGGGATGTTTGGTTTTAAAATTCTTATGTTGGACTAGGTTTTGAATTGTCCAATTTACTTGCTTAATTTGGTAGTTCCATCTTTGCAATAGTTGATGATCCTTGGTGATGTATCAAGATGATGAGTTAATGAAATGGTGTTGTAGAAATATTGTAGAAATATGAGTTAATGATGATCCTTGATGAGTTAGTGGTGTGATGATGTTTATTGAGCAGTCGGGATATTGGAATTTGAATTTGTTTCTCCAATGGAGGTGTTTGTTCACCCGCCATACTTGGAAAGTTCACGTAGTTGGAATTCTATGTTCTTTCTATTTTTATACTTCATTGAGTTTGGAAACCAAAAAAATAATATTTCTAAAAAGTTAAAAAATCATTTGCCACGGAAAAAAAAAACCATGTAAACAAACGCTGGCAAAACTAGCAAATCTTATAATTTCTCACTATGAATTTTTGCAAACAAACACTGGCAAACTAAAATTTTCCCACTACAAATTAGCCTGGCAAAACTCTAGTGGGAAAATGCTGTCAAATCTAATATTTTCCCACTAGAGGTTTGCCACTAAACAAACACAGCCTAAATAACAATCATTCAATACTAAAATTAAAACAAGAATAATAACTAATTAATTAATTGAAAAACTAGATCTAGAACTAATTAGCTTTAATGGCTACTTCCTATCCTAACCTAATTGATACGGTCTTCGGAAGTTCTGCTGACTTTTGTGTGCTGTTTCTGCCCGCGTTGACTCTGACTTTTCAGCTTCTGATCGGGATTTACAAAGGCTTTTTCTCCTTGAATCTTGGCCTTTAATTACAAAACTTCTTAGCAACCAACCCTTGCTCTTTTATATCACCAAAGCGGCACATTTCTGCACATAATTGACTTCAATGCCTGAAATACATAAAAACATGTAATTAGCATTAACTCTTATTTATTACTTGCATAATTGGTCTAAAAGTATTATTGTTATGGGGTTAAAACTACAGTTTTGGGCTCTTATCACGCCTCTTGCTTTTCTATGTCAAGTCAGATCTAGGTCTTCAGGTCACTTGCGAGCCTTGATGGCGAGTTAAGTACATTTATTGTTAAGCGTGCCTAGAGTCTCGGTTGTGATGGCTGTAGTAAAGACATACGTTACGAGCCGTTGTGGACGAGAAGATTGAGCGTTGTGGATGTCGCTTCTGGGTGAGATCGTTTGCTCGACTTGAGTCACTTAGAAGCGCGCTCGCAGGACGAGTACGTGAGATTGGTTGGTGGTGACGTCGTTGTGGATGCGAGTTGAATATGTTTCTTGCCTGAGTCGAGTCACTATGAAGCAAGCTCTGAGGACAAGGATATGAGGTCGGTTGGTAGTTTTGTATATGCTAAACACTTGTGCGATATTCATTGGATGTGAATATTAGTCCCTCACACAGACTCATCTCAGTAGGTCACTTTTTGCAAAGGAGCGATTTGCTGAGAGAGAACGATGACATGTGTTTAGCACATGTGAGGATGCGAACAGGTGTACTGAGAAATTCCAACCGCCTCGTTTTGTGGAATTTGAAAAGACACTATAAAAGGTGACGTGTCGTCTAGGGTTTGAGTGCAATCATGACTTGCCTTGGGAATTGGAAGGTTTTTTCACAAAAACATTGCAGGTGAACTGAAAAGCCACCGTTCCCTCATTTTTCCGAACTTTGCAAAGGTTTTAAAATACCAGGTTAGTTTCTCTGCCATTTTCGTTTCTCCTGCTTTTTGTTCGTTCTCTCTTAGTATTCCTGTGTAGGTCTTTGTTCATAAGAAAAAACAACAACCAAAAACATGTCTGATTCAAATGACACACGATCTGATGAAGTAATAGCAGAGTTAGTAGGTTTTGAGAGTGAGGAGGTAGAAGTGAGATCAACATCTGTAATAGCTATAGCGAGTAACTCCAGTTCTGCTATGGCATATTCTTCTTCTAGTGGTTTGCCTCTGAGAATTGTAGATAGGAACGTTGTAAATAGCTTTGTAGAGTTAAGGGAAGCTTGTGGTATAACGGTTAACGAACTGGCTATATACGAGCTGGGATCTGTAGAGAACGTTTTTAGTACAGAGTTCGTTCCTAGAGATTATAGGGTGGTGGTTTGTGAGGGACAATGGAGGGCTGTAATGAGGTTACCGTTCTCCAAGTTAACCTGTGTTTTTTTTAAATTTTTGTGAAAAAGCGCCCTGCCAGTTCGTTGGCAATATGTGGCGTTTGTTAAGAATATTTGATATGTTGAATGAGAGTGGTGAGTATCGCATTGAGGTCGCTGATATCGTGGAGCACTATGCTGTGAAGAGGTTAAGGGCCAACAATTTTAGTTTATAGACACTGACTAGGAAGTCAGGCGTCCTGGATAGGGTTAGTAATGAACCCTGGGAAAAGAGACCTTTGTTGGTGGTTGGAAACTATTGTGCCCCTGGGTTTAGTGTTGAAACTAGGGTTTGTAATTTTGTTGGTATGTGCCTATTGCCGGTTCTTCCTCCCGAATTGAGACCAATCATTCAGATAGATGGGGGTAAACTAATGAGTTCGGATATTAATGAACTCTATCGAAGAGTTATCTATCGGAACAATACTCTTACCGATCTATTAACAACAAGTAGATCTACGCCAGGGGAATTAGTAATGTGTCAAGAGAAATTAGTACAAGAAGCCGTGGACACACCTCTTGATAATGGGATCCGCGGACAGCCAATGAGGGACGGTCATAATAAAGTTTACAAATCGTTTTCAGATGTAATTGAAGGAAAAGAGGGAAGATTTCGCGAGACTCTACTTGGTAAATTCGACTATTCGGGCGTTCCGTCATTGTCATGGGCCCTTCGGCTTTCATTACATCGATGTGGATTGCCTCGTGAAATAGCAATAGAGCTTTTCCACACATTTGTAATTAAGTGGTCTAATCGGACAACACGTTGCTTCCAACATAGGAGTTGCTAAAAGTAAAATTTGGGAAAAAGCACCAATTGTGTGGGAAATACTTCAAGAAGTTATGCGGGGGAGATCTGTATTCTTGAATAAACCCACTTTGCATAGATTAGGCATACAGGCATTCCAATCTATTTTTAGTCGAAGGCCGTGCTATTTGTTTACATCCATTAGTTTGTAAGGGATTCAATGCGGATTTTGATGGGGATCAAATGGCTGTTCATATACCCTTATCTTTGGAGGCTCAAGCGGAGGCTCGTTTACTTATGTTTTCTCATATGAATCTCTTGTCTCCAGCTATTGGAGATCCCATTTCGCATACAAACTCAAGATATGCTTATGGGACTCTATGTATTAACGGTCGGTAATCGTCGAGGTATTTGTGCAAATAGGTATAATCCATGGAATCACAGAAACTATCAAAATAAAAAAATTGACGATAATAAACATAAGTATACAAAAGAACCCTATTTTTGTAGTTCCTATGATGCTTTGGGGCTTATCGGCGAAACGAATTCATTTAGATAGTCCTTTGTGGCCCGGTGGCGACTAGATCAACGCGTCATTGCACCAAGAGAAGTTCCTATCGAAGTTAAGTGTGAATCTTTTGGTACCTATAATGAGATTTATGGTCACTATCTAATAGTAAGAAATGTCAAAAAAGAAATCCTTTGTATAGACATTCGAACCACCATTGGTCATATTTCTTTTTATCGAGAGATAGAAGAAGCCATACAAGGGTTTTCCCGGGCTTGTTCATAGAGTATCTAAGCTGAATAGGATCATGTGATAATTTTATTTTTGTCTCCCGTCTCAACTAGTATTATAATGCCTTAATTTCTACTAATCAAGATCGAGGAAAGGCAGTCTTGAATCACTGACTCTAACCTATTGTCGAATCCTACTCAATTGAATAGGAGGTAATGTACTTATGGCGAACGGGCTGATCTAGTCTTTCACAATAAAGCGATAGATGGAACTGCCATGAAACGACTTATTAACCGATTAATAGATCACTTTGGAATGGCATATACATCACATATCCGGATCAAGTAAAGACTCGGGTTTCCAAAAAGCCTTCTTTGCATCAATTTCATTAGGAATTGATGATCTTTTAACAATACCTTCTAAGGGATGGCTAGTACAAGATGTTGAACAACAAAGTTTAATTTTAGAAAAACACCACCATTATGGGAATGTACACGTGGTAGAAAAATTACGTCAATCCATTGAGATCCAGTGCGCTACAAGTGAATATTTACGACAAGAAATGAATCCTAATTTTTTAGGATGACCGATCCTTCTAATCCAGTTCATATAATGTCTTTTTTTGGAGCCCGAGAGAAATCGTCTCGTACATCAATTAGTAGGCATGAGAGGATTAATGTCGGATCCTCAAGGACAAATGATTGATTTACCCATTCAAAGCAATTTACGGGAAGGACTCTCTTTAACAGAATATATTATTTAGGTGCTCACGAGCTCGCAAGGGGTTGTGGATCTTGGCATCACGAACATCGGATCTTTGGATACCTCACGCCGCGAGACTTGTTGAAGTAGTTCAACACATTGTTGTGCGTAGAACAGATTGTGGCACCGCCGAGGTATTTCTGTGAGTCCTCGAAATGGGATGATAACAGAAAGAATTTTTATCCAAACATTAATTGGTCGTGTATTAGCAAACGATATATATATAGACTCACGATGCATTGCCATTAGAAATCAAGATATTGGGGTTGGACTTGTCAATCGATTCATAACCTTTCGAGCACAACCAATATCTATCCAACCCCTTTTACTTGCAAGAGTACATCTTGGATCTGTCGATTATGTTATGGCGGAGTTCCACTCATGGCGACCTGTTGAATTAGGAGAAGCCGCCGGTATTATTACGGGCCAATCTATTGGGGAACCCGACTCAACTAACATTAAGAACTTTTCATACCGGTGGAGTATTCACCGCGGATACTCGCGGAACATATCTGAGCTCGATAATGGAAAAATAAAATTCAATGAAGATTTGGTTTATCCGACACGCATTACCGCCATGGATATCCGACTTTTCTATGTTATATAGATCTATATGTAACTATTGAGGGTCAAGATATTATACATAATGTGAATATTCCAGCAAAAAGTTTTATTTTAGTTAAAATGATCAATATGTAGAATCGTAACAAGCGATTCTTTGAGATTAAGTGGACGGAAGCATCCACCTTGAATTTTAAGGAGAAGGTTCGAAACATATTTATTCCGACTCGAGGGAGAAATGCACTGGAGTACGCCTGCCCCGATATATATATGGTAATGTTCATCTCTTACCAAAAACAAGTCATTTGTGGATATTATCGGGGAGTTCCGTCTGAGCCGATATAGTCCCTTTTTCGCTCCACAAGGATCAAGATCAAATAAATATTTATACCCTTTCTGCTGAACGAAAATATATTTATAATCTTTCGGTGACTAATGATCAAATGAGACACAAATTATTTCGGTTCGGATCCTTCCGGTAAAAAAAGGGGCTTTTGATTATTCAGGACCTGATCGCATATGTGATGATCATTGTAATTTCATATATCCCGCCATTCTCGAATTTAATTCTTATTTATTGGCAAAGAGGCGAGGAAATAGATTCATCATTCCATTACAATCTAATCAAGAACAAGAAAAAAGAAGCAATACCCGTTCGGGCATCTCAATTGAAATACCCATAAATGGTCTTTTCAGATAAATAGTATTCTTGCTTATTTCGACGATCCCGATCTGAAAGAAAGAGTTCGGGAATTACTAAATATGGGACTTTAGAGGTGCATTCAATCGTCAAAAAAGAGGATTTTATTGAGTATCGAAGAACAAAAGAATTTAGGCTAAAATCCCAAATGAAAATAGATCGACTTTTTTTCATTCCCGGAAGTGCATATCTTACCCGGATCTTCTTCCATAATGGTACGGAACAATAGTATCATTGGAGTAGATACACGAATTACTTTCAATACAAGAAGTCGAGTAGGTGGATTGGTCCGAGTGGATAAAAAAAAAAAAAAGGTTGAACTAAAAATATTTTCTCTCGGATATCCATTTTCCGGAGAGACAGATAAGATATCCCGCACAAAGGGCATCCTAATACCGCCGAGAACGGAAAAAAAAAAAAATCTAAGGACTCAAAAATTGAAAAATTGGATCTATGTCCAACGGATCACACCTACCAAAAAAAAAAGTATTTTGTTTTGGTTCGACCCATAGTCACATATGAAATAGCAAACGGGATAAATCGCTTTTCCCCCGGGATCCCCTGCAGGAAAGGGATAGTGTGCAACTTCGAGTTGTCAATTATATCCTTTATGGAAATGGTAAACCAATTCGCGGAATTTCTCACACAAATATTCAATTAGTTCGAACTTGTTTAGTATTGAATTGGGACCAAGACAAAAAAGGTTCTTCTATAGAGGAGGTTCATCGTCATTTGTTGAGGTAAGGGTAAATAATATGATTCGATATTTCATAAGAATGGATTTAGTGAAACCCCTATTTTGTATACCGAAAAGGAATGATCCGGCGGGGCAGGGTTGATCCCCGCTAATGGATCGATCGCACCAATCTCAATCCTTTTATTCCAAGGCAAGGATTAAGCAATTACTTACCCGGTATCAAAGAACTATTAAATGCGTTGTTGAATAGAAATAAGGAATGCCAATCTTTGATAACTTTGTCATCATCTAATTGTTTTCGAATAGGTCCATTCAACGCTTTGAAATATAACAATGTGACAAAAAAATCAAATAAAAGGGATCCACTACTTCCAATTAGGAATTCATTGGGTCCTTTAGGAATCGTCCCTAAAATTGCGAATTTTTTTTCGTTTTACTATTTAACAACTCATAATCAGATCCCCGGTAAATAAATATTATTTTGCTTGACAATTTAAAAGAGACTTTCCAAGTACTTAAATATTTTTAATGGATGAAAATGGGAGGATTTATAATCCCGATCCATGCGAAGAACACGATTTTGAATCCATTCAATTGGAATTGGTGTTTTCTCCATCATGATTATTGTGAAGAAACATTGACAATAATTAGCCTTGGACAGTTTTTGTGAAAATTTATGTATACCTAAATATGGACCAAATCTAAAACCGGTCAGGGCTCTAATTGTTCATGTTGACTCTTTAGTAATAAGATCTGCAAAGCCCTATTTGGCTACTCCAGAGCAACCGCTCATGGCCATTATGGGAAATCCTTTACTGAAGGAGATACATTAGTTACATTTATCTATGAAAAATCGAGATCCGTGATATAACGCTGGTCCGCCAAAAGTAGAACAAGTGTTAGAAGTTCGCTCGATTGATTCAATATCAATGAACTTAGAAAAAAGCGGGTTGAAGGTTGGAACGAACGATAAACAAGAATTCTTGGGATTCCCCGGGATTATTGATTGGCTACCGAAGCTAACCATAGCGCAAAGTCGATATCTTTGGTTAATAAGATTCAAAAGGTTTATCGATCCCAGGAGTACTGAGATACATAATAGGCATATAGAAATTATTGTGCGTCAAATAACATCAAAAGTGTTGGTTTCGAAAGATGGAATGTCTAATGTTTTTCACCCGCTTAATTGATTGGATTGCTGCGAGCGGAACGAACGGGCTTTGGAAAGCGATCTGTTACCGAAACGCCTTATTGGGAATAACGAGGGCGTCTCGAATACTCAAAGTTTCATATCTGAGGCGAGTTTTCAAGAAACTACTCGAAGTTTTAGCAAAAGCAGCTCTGAGGTCGTATCGATTGGTTGAAAGGCACGGAAGAGAATGTTGTTCGGGGGTATGATACCCGTCGGTGCATCGGATTCAAAGGATTAGTACACCGTTTAAGTCAACACAGCAACATTTCTTTGGAAATTGAAAAGCAAAATCTATTCGAGGGGCGAGATATTTTTGTTCCACCACAAAGAATTATTTGATTCTTGCATCCCAAAGAATTTCCACGATACATCGAACAATCGTTTAGAAAAAAAAATTATTTACGGATTTACAGTTCCTCCTTTTAATTTACCTTTAACTATTAACTATCCGGACCGCTTACATTGTTAAAAAAAATAATGAATAGAAACGAATGAATGGCTTGGACCATGTACCACTGTTCAATTTCCGGTAGAAAGTTCCGTCGGAACAATTTTTTATTTCAGGGTACCCAGTCTTAAAAAAAAGAAAAAAAGAGGAAGTGTGGGGAGAAATGACAAGAAGGTATTGGAACATCAATTTGGAAGAGATGATGGAAGCGGGAGTTCATTCCGGTCATGGTACTAGGAAGTGGAATCCTAGAATGGCACCCTACATCTCTGCAAAGCGTAAGGGTATTCATATCACTGTGTTGTTGTCTGTTGTTCATATGTTTTGGTAATTGGTTCAGAATTTGATTCATTTCTTTGATGTTTTGCAGAGGTCATTATTTCAAGGGGGAGTTCGCGTGGGGTTATTGAGAAGTTCGCTGAGCTTAGGCGAGCTCATAAACAAAAAAAGCTGCCTGAAGTAGCGAACTACTTTATGGAAAGGGGAGGTCGGGAGATACATTTGAAGAGAAGGAACTAAAATAAGCTAGCGCATCGTCAAATTGATAGTGAGTCGTCTACTGAATCGATAATGGAAAGGGGAAACAGTGGAATTGTTACTAGGGAAGAAAGGAATAGGAATCGTTTTGGGTATGAGCGTCCTGCCTGAAGAGTTGGGACCTCTGGGTCTGGTGGTGGGTCGGTGAGGTGACCTGCCCACGGTGGAGCTGATGGGGCGGGGGTAGCTCTATAGGAGAGGTCGAGGGAGGGATCGCCTCTAGACCTGGAGGAGATCGGGTTCGTGCCTCGTCGGCCAAGCAGCCTGGCTAAGCAGAATGCTGATGCACCTAATTCTAGGGTCACCAAGTTGACTAGGGTCGCTGACCGATCTATTGGGAGTTGGTCCGGTGCGTTGCCTGAGTAAACTGGGGGTAAATGGTTGAGGAGTTCGAGGTCTAGCTATGGCCAGACTCGACCTGGCGATACCCGATCTGGACAACTTTGAGAAGGGGCTCGCTTTGACTGCTGATGCTGGTGGGAAAGGGAAGGGGAAGGTTGCTACTACAGAAGCAGGCAAGACGACCTCCCAGAAAGGTAACGATCTAGATTGGAACCTTGTTTACGTGAACCAAAGTCTGGGAAGAAGCATATGGTGAAGAGGTCAGATTGTAGCTATAAATCTGCATCCATTGTTGTGTGTTTGCTTGATGGTGTTATTCTGGATGGTGATCGTAAGGACTTGGATGGTAAAGACTTGGCTGAGAATCTGAGGGCGATGGATTTGGTCCATTGTTTGGTATGTCTTTTAACTTTTATTGTGGTTGGTTGGCTATATAAGTAGATGTTTTAACACTTGGTGTTTTTGTGTAGCTTCTAGCTAGTTATCAGAAGCTAAAACAGATGGTTCAGATCAGCGAGTCTGAGAAGGGAGAACTGGAGAAAGTAAAAGACGAATTGGCCAATGTGAGGGACGTTCAGGTGGCGGAAAAGAAAGAGTTAGATGAGCTTGAAGAGGTCACAATGATGCCGATCGAGAAAGTCGACTATGAGCTGCCTCGATTGCAGAGCTTGAGGAGAAGGTGGGTTCTGCCACCGAGTACGCTAAAACTTGTAAAGCGGTTGCTCAGAGGGCTTAGCAGGCTTACGATGGTTTGGGGCAAGATTTCGATGAACAGGAGCAAATGTACTTTCAATTGAAAGAAGAGCGTGAAAGTGGGGCTCCATGTACACTAGTGATCAACGTACCTGGAGATGCTAGTATTGCTCCATCTGCCAGTACTCCTGTCCCTGCTAAATGAACTGAGGATGCTATCAATACTCTTTTTGCTGCTGTTCCTCCCGTTGATATTGATGGTGATGCTGCTACTCTTTTTGAAATTTATAGTGTGTTAAGTTGTTTCTTGAATTTGTAAGATTGTTTGAAAGTGGTGGAGATAAAATAGAACTGGTTTCTTGGGCTTGCCCGGGTAGTTCGATTTATTATTAGTTGTGTGGCGTGGGCCAGATACATTAAGAGCTGATAACCTAGGGCGACTTGGGCAGTTCGCCTTTATTATTTTCTTTAATGTTGGTATGTTGACGAACTGGTTTCCCAGAATGTTATGGACAGTTCGGCTTGACTTTGGGATCGTGCTAACCGAGCTGGTTTTCTAGGACGTCTCGACAGCTTGGTTAGTATATGAACTGGGTTCCTGAGTCTGTTCAGGCAGTTCATAACTGACCTTTATAAACTGCATATGTATTTGCTTTCGTCTTTTTGCTTATGTCTTTGAATGCGATTGTCTTGGATTGTGATATTTGCACTTAATTTTGAACTTAGAAGTGTGTATCTTGTAATAGCAATAAGATTGTGGCTTTAGAGAGCTTTTGGCTCGAGTGATCGGGTTGTTGTGTAACCCTTAGAGTTGGAGTAAGTGTTTTACTCCAGTGACGGTTTTAGCATATGTAAGCGTGTTGCTTTTAGTGGACTTACTACATGTAGTTGACCCTAGAAGTGTAGGTTTTCAACTAATGAGCAGTGTTTGAGCAATGTAGCCGGTGAGCTCAAATAAGTGTTTGAACGTAGAGAACATTATTGCTCTGGAGAGCGCATTAGTTCAAGTAAGCGTTATGACTGCTCTAGAGAGCGTTCTGCACTATGTTGATCCTAGAGTTGTAAGTCTGCAACTAGTGAGAAATGTTGGAGCTATGAAGCCCTTGAGCTCGAGTGAGCATTTTCTCACATAGAATGTTTTAGCTTTAGAGTGCATTTCAGTTCGTTTGAGCATTTTGCTCTTAGATAGCGTTTTGCACTAAGTTGACCCTATAGTTGTAGGCTTCTAACTAGTGAGAAGTGTTAAGGCTAAATAGTCTGTGAGCTCGAGTGAGCATTTTATTATGTTGAACGTTTAAGCTCCAGAAAACATTTAAGTTCAAATAATCGTTTGGCTATTACAGAGCATTCTGCACTGAGTCGGTCCTAAAAGTATAGGTCCCCAACTAGTGAGAAGTGGTGGTGCTATGTAGCCTTAAGCTCGAGTGAGCGTTTTAGCGCAGAGAACGTTTGAGCTCTTGAGAGGGTTTTAGTTCAGCTTAGCATTTTGCTCTTAGAGAGCGAGCTGTGTGTCTATTTAATAACATTGAGAGATTACAGTGCATTGATGCAAAAATAAAAACTATAGTACGTACTAAGAGAAAGAACTCATGGCAATGGAATTTTTTATTGATAAAATTTCTTTAACAAGAAAGTATTCCAAGGACGTGGTAATGCCTGTCTGTCTTGGGTTTTGATCCAATATTCTCCATTGCTAACTGCTAAGAGCCCAAAACTGTAGTTTTAACCCTTTTAACAATATTGCTTTAGACCAATTATGTGATTAATAAGTAATAGTTAGTATTGTTATTGTGCTTTTGTGTATTTCAGGCATTGGAGTCGAATATGTGCAGAAATGCGTCCTTTTTGCGAGATAAAGGAGCAAGAGTTGGTTGCTAAGAAGTTCTATGATAAAAGGCCAAGATTCAAGGAGAAAAAGCCTTTTTAAAGCCCGGTCAAAGCTGAAAAGTCAAAGTCAACGCGAGCAGAAACAGCGCATAAAAGTCAGCAGAACTTCCAAAGGCCGTATCTTTGGACTCAGACCTAGGAATTGGGCCTACCTTATGTCAAAACGACCGGCTCGGAAAGAGATTTTTAATGGTTCAAGCCTTGACCCAGTCAGAGAAGTAAAAGTGGGAAAAAAGTCCGTGGAAGTCAAATCAAACTGAAAAAGCCTCTATGGACTGAAGAAATTGGGTTTTGGGCTCGATTTTTCGGCCCAAAACATGGCTCCTCAGCCTATGCACGAAAAAGTGGATCTGGTCTCTTCCATTTGTATGGAGAAGACTTAACTCTTAGGATAACTTAGATCTAGAGTAGAAAATTATGTTAGACTCCATTAATTAGTTAGAATAGATTGTTTTAGATTTAGTTTTTACATTCAATGAATTAGTTTTAAAACAAGGTAGATTATTATTTAGAATCAAATTTAGTCTTATAATAAAGAATTAGTTCTTCATTTCAATTTAGTTATTGATTAAATTCTTATTTAGTTTTAATTGTTTTAAATTCATAAATTAGGTTGTCTTCATTTTGATTCTTAGACTATTGTTAAAATTAGATTTATAAAGTTTAAATTAGTTATTGAATTATGACTTGTTATTATTGTTCTTGTGTTGGGAATGATAGTATAATGATATTAGGCTAAAACCTCCATTAGAGGAGGTTAAGGAAGCCATGTGGGGATGATTGCTTGTTAGAATAGTTGTTATTTAGAATAGAAATTTCACATCACACATTACTTTCACCATTGTTCTTTGTGTTTGCTCAATTGAATTTGTTTAAGTCTAGATAGATTAAGAGTGGAATGATTCCGCACTTTATATATTGCATGAATATATATGTGAGAGTAGGAAAAAAATGATTGATACTGTAAGAATGAGGTTAGAGTAATCTAATCGTGTTTTTACGGGTTATCAAATGGCACCGCTGCCATCTTAATCTCGTTCAAGACAAGAATTCAACTACTTGAATTCAAGGGGCAATCCCCCATTCTCTACCCACCCACCCTTTTAATTTTTTATTCTTATTTCTTGAATTTTTGGAACTGTTAACTGTTTTAGGCATAGGGGATGCGGATTCACAGAGGAAAACACTGCAGTAAAGGTATTTGTAAATTTTGAACAATTCTGAAAATTTACAGGCGTAATTCTTAAGGTGTTATTGATTTACTGTAATTTTGTCAGAATTTTCCTAGTTGTTTTACCTTGTGAACTAATACGATCTTTACAGTGCTGCATTTCAGTTTTCTAACCATAAGTTTTTGAAAAACAGACAAGTAAGGTTACTTAGGCAGTTCTAAAAATTCTAAACTTTTTACAGGAGTATCTATCCTAAGTCAGGAGTTTGCAGTAAAAATTTGACAAGTTTTTGATTTGTTTTGACCTCCTAACTAGTGGAGTGTTTCCAGTGTGTTTCTGCAGTTTTGCAAACACTTAATTTCTGGAACAACAGCCAATAAGGAGGGTTTGTAGAACTCCAATTACTCAAATTTTTTTACAGGAATACCTATGATCTATCAGGAGTCTCCAGTAAAATTTTGGCGATTTTTTTCTCTGTTTTAATTGGTTAACCATTCGGTTGTTTGTATTGTGTCCGAAAACTGTTTCACAAACTTTGAAGGGAAGTAGAAGGACTTTCATAGCTCCGATTGATCTGAAAATTTACAAGAAACTTGATAGACATCTTAGTAATCTACTGTAAAAATTTCAAATTTTTTGGAGAGCGCGGCCCGCGCCCATACAAGGCCAAACCTGAGCGCGACCAGCTTGAAAAACACCGAATTCCAAATTCCAAAGGCGCGACCAGCCAGCCTAGATAGCCTATTTCCAAGTGCGCCCTGCGCTCAACCGCCTGGACATTGTGTCAAGCACGAGCGTGACCCACACCCTAGATAGCTTATTTCCAAGCGCGCCCCGTGCTCAACCACCTGGAACTTGAGTTAGACAGGAGCGCGACCCGTGCCCTACCAAGGACATTTCCGAGCGCGACCCACGCCCTCTTCTAGAGCAGCCCGATTTTCATAGGTCAGTCCAAATTTTTATTTCTTCAAGTTATTCAGTGTTTCTAACATCATATAAATACTGAGATCATGTATACAAGACGCTATTCAAACGCGTAGCAAGGAGGCATTCAGGTACTCCTTCTTCCACTCCTCGCCTCTTATGTCAGAGGAGTTTTAATTCTAGTATAATCAGGCTTGTTTTTTCATAGACATAAATACCACACGCCTATCTAGAATTTCACACACTACACCTGCATCAATGGCTAAAGAACAAGAGACTCCTCTCTCTGATTTTTATAAATCCCTAACCGATGGCCCTAAGTTGTGCATCGTTCTTGCAGACCTAGTGGGGAATTTTTGAATTCCCCCTAATATATTTAACTTGTTACCAGTTTTTCATGGTTTAGACCACGAGAAACCTTACCAGCATATGCGTAGGATAGACCAAGTTCTCACTACATTCCATCATCCTACCATAAGTCCAGATCAAGTTAAACTTAGGGTGTTTCCATTCACCTTAGCCGACAAGGCAGCGTCTTGGTTAACTGCCCAAACGCCAAACTCTGTGGACTCATGGGCTAATCTTGTTCAATTATTCATGGAACAGTTTTACCCACCCATGAAGACAGATAAAATGCTTTAAAAGATTCATTTCTTCCGCCAGAAACGTCATAAATCCTTTTCAGAGGCCTGGAATCGTTTCACTGATCTTCTCATTGAATGCCCGCATCATAATCTTGCGAGAGACATGCTTGTTTGTGCCTTCTTCAAAGGGCTTTTACATCGTCATAAGGAGGTTCTAGATATCATGACTGGGGGTAGTTTTCTTAGTAAAGGAGCCTCGGAGGCTTATAAATTCTTAGATGATCAATCTAAGAGGAATAACAATTGGGGAGGTAACGAATCTTCCCGCTCCACTCTTTCTTCTTTTGAGGTTAAACCTGATTCCGAGCTTAAAACTCTTATCGATGCCCTCACTAAAAAGGTAGATGCCATCTCTGTTAAACAACAACCCACTCCTGTCATGAACATTAACTCTACTCGTTGTAATATCTGTTTTAGTCTTGAGCATTCCGACTTCTATTGTCCTCTTGTCTATGCACAACCACCACCACAACCATCACACTTAAACCAGTTAACTCAACATCAACGACAAGGAAACTTAGGTGACCAGAATAGAGGTTTAGTGCCCATGACCCAGAACTATCAACATCAAGACATGAACGCTCAACAAGCTTTAATTCCAGTTCAACCATCTATAGACAAATTAGTAGTGACCTTGTTAGAAAAACAAAATCAAATTATGCAACAAAACTCAAACTTGATGAAAGATCAGCATGATCAAAACTCTAATATGATGAAACAAACCATACAAATGATGCAGTCTTTGTGCCAAAAAGTTATTGACATGTCTCCTAACCAAAATAATAACCAAATAGGGGTGTTTCCAGGTCAAGCAGTGCCTAATCCTAAGTCAACAAACACCGCCTTCGAAATAAACAGTATTCACTCTAATGGTAATATAAACCAAGGGGACCTACAGGCAGTCACTACCCTTCATTCAGGGAGAGTAGTTGATAACAAAGTAACTATGCTTGAAGACCACCCGTAAACAGAAGCTGAAAATGAAACCATACCAAATACTGTAATAGAAACTAAAGACCCTACAACTGTAGAAGTACCAGTTAAACCACAATCGAAAGGGAAAACCTTACAAGACCAAATAATATACATTGAAGACCCTACACTGTAGAGGTTCCAATATGGACACCTAGATGGAAAACAGATAGAGATAAAGCAAAGACTAATAATATTGCTAAATATATAGATAAACCACCATATCCCCAGAGACTAGTTATGTCTGAAAAGGACGAAAATTTTGATGAGATTAGGGAAGTGTTTAAAAATCTGACTATAAACCTACCTTTTCTAGATGCTATAAAAAGTCTACCTGGACAGGCTAAGTTTCTAAAAGAGTTGTGCACCAAGAAGAGGAAAACCAACATACCTCACGAAACATTCTTAACTGAACAATATCCCTCTTTATCTAAACATAACGGAATTGTTAAGTATAAGGACCCTGGTCGTCCTACTGTACAATGCACCTTAGGTGATATCTTCATAACAACTGCTTTATTAGACTTGAGAGCGAGTGTTAACTTACTCCCTTTTTATTTATATAAACAACTCGGTCTAACAAAACTTCAACCAACCAAAATAACTTTGCAGTTAGCCGATCGTTCTATTAAGTATCCTAAGGGTGTAGTTGAAAACATTCTCGTTAAAGTGCAGGATTTTACTATCCATCCGACTTTGTTATTCTTGACACAGAAGTTGCTCATGATTCTATTCCCATCATCTTAGGGTGTCCTTTCTTGGCAACTGCCAATGCCCAAATCAATTACCGGGATGGCTCAATGACTCTTTCTTTTGGAAATCTTTCTGTGGAAGTTAACATGTTTAGACAAAAGCAGAGACAACTAGGTTATCCTGTAGAAGGTGAAGTTAAGTCTATTGAGAGTTTGGTATATCACATTGGTGCTTCTGACGATTTCGTCCCTACACTAGTATATACCGCTCTTATGGAAGAAAACAAAGATCACAATTTTGACTCCTTGAACATAACTGAACTAGAGAAAGAATTTTCTACCCAGCTTTCCGACACTACAAGAGATGGAGTAAATCTCACAATAGATGAGATAGATGAATTCCTCAAAGTTGGAGATGAATACCATAATTATATGGATTGGTACAACCTAGATGATGAATTCGACAAGTTTCTAAGAGCCTGTGATGATCCACCCTCTCAAGCACTGCCTAGAGCACCACCCTACCACCAACTACTTGAGCTAATCCCTCATAGAATCCAATCATTCTTCCCACCCTTTTCTTCTAACACTTATCCACATTCCAAGTATCTTCCACAACCATCCATTTTCTCACGATCATTCACTTGGACATCTTTTCATTCAAAGAAAAAGAAGAAACTTTATGCTCGATTAGGTTTTAGATCTATCAGAATTCACTCCCATTCTACTAAGCCATGCCATAGGAAATCTTGGTGCTTAATTCTGTTTAATGGTGCATCCCGTGTTAACTGTTTATGGAAAGATCCACAATTATTTAGATTATTGATATATGAGAAACTGCATGTTAATACATATATATCACATTAAGTCTAGGGAATCTGACTTTAAAAGACCCAAGTTTTTGTACAATACCAACTTTCTGGAGTATAGGCCAAACAAAAATTTTCAAACTAAAAAAAAGTTTTCTAATTTTGTTTGGGGGGTGGTGTATTTTGGTATTTCATTTCAAAATGTTTTGCCACCCATTGTCTGTTATGTTTACTCTAATTTAGTTAGTACGCAACAGTTTAATTGTGTTTCATGTTATCATATTATTTTTACAGTATTTCTGTTACAGGTACTGCCAATTTTTGCCACGTTTTTATGGTAAATTCTTTTCTTATCTTTTTACACTTTGAGGACAAAGCATTCGATTGTTTGGGGGTGGGATAGAAACATTTTCAAAAATTAGGCACTTTTAGGATGTAAATTACGCACTTTTCTTTACATAAAAAAAATTAAAAATCATAAATATTGTTTATACTAGACACTTAGTGATAATGGTATTGTTCCCTTCTCCATGATGATATTAGTCTAGAAATCTCACGTAGTACTTGAATTAGGATTTAATTTTTGAGACATAGATTAATACATAAGTAATAGTCATTGTATCTTTTCATGAATATCTTGCATGAGCATCTTTGATTGTACTTGGCAGTATTTTTTTAAGATCTAGGTTAGAGTACTTAATACATATCCTATGAGCATCTAGCCTAAAAGTCTCATAAGAGTGAAATATCTGAGTGATGACACAAGGGAGAAGTCAATTCCGAGTAAAGAAATCACACATCCACTTGCTTGATCACCATACCATATCTTAAGTGAGAATTTAGGCCCTCTTTGAATCGATATAGCCAGAAATTCACACCTATATGAAATTTATTATCCGCTAGTCGCTCCACTGAGCCTTTTATTAGCCTGTTCACAAACCACAAATCCTTTACCCAATAAAACAAAATAAAAAATAAAATTAGCCTACCTATCTGGATAAGTATGAGAAATAGGATGAGTGAAGAAAAGAAAAGAGAAAAACCTGTGTAAACAAAAATTAGTTAGTTGCTTCAGAAAAGAAAAAGAAAAGAAGTTTCCATCCAAAGAAAAGAAAAGAAAATAAAAACTCCAAAAATAGAATAAAAGGAGTCAAAAAGTCAAAATAAAAAGGCTAAGGATGGAAACAAAGTGTAGAAGCAAAATAACAAGGTTTTCTCTAGTTACATAATATGAAGTCCCTAGTTTCTCATACTTGTTTTTTTGAATATCCATTTCCTTCCTTCTTTAACCAATACCTACGCCTCGTATCACCTAATAAAGACTTCTAGCTCAATTAGGAATAGGTTGGTGTGATAGTAAGTGGTAGATGTGTTTGATTGACCTCGGCTTCCTTAGATTGTCATTGAGATTATGAGGAAACGTGTGCCCACTGCACACTAGAGTTAGCAAACTTGAGTGGAAAAATTAGAGTGTTATGTGTTTTGACACATTCCTTGTGAGAACCTACTTAGGCATGCTACCCAAAAGTTTCAGAAACGGACCTGCCATTGCATTTCATATTATAGTTCATTGTATAGTTGTTTATCTTAAGGTGATTTGATTATTATGCATGTATTAGTTTAAGTTTTAGAATGATCATTCTTGTTTAAATACTAGTGAGATGTATAGATCATTGAGACATAAATAAGGAAACAATAATTTTATTTCTTAGTCGTTGTAGTATAAATGAAGTTTGTGAGTACCTTCACTCGAAAACTCTCACGAGGCTATAACTCGTCCACTAGGGAATTCCTAGTGGTTTAATGCCTTGTTGCATATGGTCAATGCAATCGCACTTGGCGAAACGAGATTAGTTAAAACTCCATTTTTTGTCACTTATTCTAATTTCTCATATTTGCTTGAGGACAAGCAAAATGTTGTTTGGGAGTGGTTTGATAAGAGCCCAAAACTGTAGTTTTAACCCCTTTAACAATATTGCTTTAAACCAATTATGTGATTAATAAGTAAGAGTTAGTACTGTTATCGTGCTTTTGTGTATTTAAGGCATTGGAGTCGAATATATGCAGAAATGCGTCCCTTTTGCGAGATAAAAGAGCAAGGGTTGGTTGCTAAGAAGTTCTATAAAGGCCAAGATTCAAGGAGAAAAAGCCTTTTTAAAGGCCGGTCAAAACTGAAAAGTTAAAGTCAACGCGGGCAAAAACAGCGCATAAAAGTCAGCAGAACTTCCAAAGGTCGTATCTTTGGACTCAGACCTCGTAATTGGGCCTACCTTATGTCAAAACGACCGGCTCGGAAAGCCATTTTCAATGGTCTAAGCCTTGACCCAATCAGAGGAGTAAAATTGGGCGAAAAGTCTATGGAAGTCAAATCTAACTGAAAAAGCCTCTGTGGACTGAAGAAATTGGGTTTTGGGCTCGATTTTTCGGCCCAAAACATGGCTCCTCAGCCCATGTACGAAAAAGTTGATATGGTCTCCTCCATTTGTATGGAGAAGACTTAACTTTTAAGATAATTTAGATCTAGAGTAGAAAATTAGGTTAGACTCCATTAATTAGTTAGAATATTTTGTTTTAGATTTAGTTTTTACATTCAATGAATTAGTTTTAGAACAAGGTACATTATTATTTAGAATCAAATTTAGTTTTATAATAAAGAATTAGTTCTTCATTTTAATTTAGTTATTGATTAAATTCTTATTTAGTTTTAATTGTTTTAAATTCATAAATTAGGTTATCTTCATTTTGATTCTTAGACTATTGTTAAAATTAGATTTATAAAGTTTAAATTAGTTATTAAATTATGACTTGTTATTATTGTTCTTGTGTTGGGAATGATAATATAATGATATTAGGCTAAAACCTCAATTAGAGGAGGTTAAGGAAGCCATATGAGGATGATTGCTTGTTAGAATAGTTGTTATTTAGAATAGAAATTTCACATCACACATTACTCTCACCATTGTTCTTTGTGTTTGTTCAATTGAATTTGTTTAAGTCTAGATAGATTAAGAGTGGAACGATTCCGTACTTTATATATTGCATGAATATATATGTGAGAGTAGGAAAAAAATGATTGATATCGTAAGAATGAGGTTAAAGTAATTTAATCGTGTTTTTACGGGTTATCACCAACGACTCGTTCCACTATATAAGGGACTTCCCATGTTGGTGCCAATTTTGAGTCATCTTTAGTCTTTTTCAGGACTAGGTCGCCAGGTTGGAAACTTCGAGGGTTAACTCGCTTGTTGTATGTCTTCCTCAGAGTTTGGTGGTAGGATGCCACTCAAATGGCTGCTAGGTCGCGTCGCTCTTCAAGTAAGTCGACCTCTCGAGCAAGAATGGAATCATTTTGACTAGATTCAACGATGTCAGATCGAGTCATTGTAATTGTCACCAAGAAGAATGAATGGCCGCTTCAAGATCAGTAGCATAGTGAGAAAAAGGCTGAATTCGCCGATCTAGAACAAGCTGTCGTTCTATAAGCCCATAGAATGTTTTCTAGCTGCATTGGCCATTGACTTTTGTTATTTTCAATCTTCTTTTTCAAGTTCTCTAGAATTGCTTTGTTACTAGCTTCTGCTTGACCATTGCTTTGAGCGTACTGGGGAGTAGAGAACACATGAACGATCTTCCACTTAGCCAATAATTATTTAACTATTTTTCCCTTGAACTGAGAGCCATTATCCATCACCAGTGTGTGGGAGAGGCCAAATCTGGTAATGATGTTGGTCCAAATAAAGTTTTTGACATTAGATTCTTTGATATGAGCCAAGGGGATCGCTTCCACCCATTTGCTGAAGTAATCTGTCGCGGCTAGGACGAACCAAAAGCCTGTGCTTTTCTGTGGAATGAATGGACCCATGATATCCAAGCCTCACATGTGAAATGGCCACAGACTGGCAATGTTGATGAGTTCGATCTCGAGCTGGCTGGATGATGTTGTGGCCAAATGTTTGGCACTTAATGCATTTGAGTACATACTTCTTGGCATTGATCTGCATTCTTGGCCATAAGTATCCTTGTGAGATCGCTTTGTGAGCCAGAGAGCGATCTCCTACGTGGTTCCTGCATTCTCCCTCGTGGATTTATGTGAAAATCATCTGACCCTGTTTTGGGCTTATGCACCTCAGATGGGGTCCTCCGGCGGAGTTTCTAAAAAGTTTGTAGTTTACTAGGTAGTAGCGACCTGACTGGTATTGAACCTGTCTGGCCTTGATGCGATCTATTGGTGCTTTGCCTAGCTGAATACAATTTATTATAGGTTGCATCCATGTTTGACTCATCTGAGTGTCAGAGAGTGGGCATAGGTCACTGATTTATAAGACGTGCTCATTTTGGTAAGTAGGTCTATCAATGACTTCGATGAGTAGTTTCCTAAGGTCACAGTTTGGTGTTTAGGTCGCGAGGTATGCCAAGCTGTTAGCGTGGCGATTCTCTTCCCGCAGGAAATGGTGTATGGTCACTTTCTTGATAGAAGACAGTAATTGATTTACATCTTGAAGGTATATTTAGAAAGGTTACTGTTTCAGCAAGATTTGTCTTTTATTGGGCCACATTTGTGGGGGCCGGAACAGTTACCTTCATTGGTGGTATACTCATTGGCGACCTGACGAACGACCAGTTGTGAATCGCTAAATACCTTGAGCTCCTGAACATTGAGTTTTAATGCCATGCGAAGTCCCATGATCAGGGCTTCGTACTCAGCTTCATTGTTGGAGGTCGCAAAATCAATGCGAATCGATTTTTCCACCATAGAGCCATCTGGTGACATTAGGACTACTCCGACTCTGCTGCCACCTGGATTGCTAGCTCCATCTACGTTGAGTGACCATATTGATGGGTTGTGCTACTTAGATGATGGGGTGTTGTCTTCTGGTTCCCAGTTTAGGCCATCAATTGGGAAATCTGCTAAGAAATCCGCAACGACCTGACCCTTCTGAGAGGTTCTAGGGGTGAACTCAATGTGGTGTTTATTACCGAGTTCTTCTACCCAAACTGCCATGCGAGTTGTCTTGTTGGCTTTAAGAATGATCTTCTTTAGTGGTAGCTCGGTGAGCACTTTGATTGGATGTGCTTGGAAGTAGGGCCTGAATTTTCTTGCTGAATAAAGTAGTGCCAGTACTACCTTTTCAATGTGGGAGTAATTCTTCTTAGCTGGCAACAGTGTCTTGCTTGTGAAATAGATCGGTTTCTCTGTATTATGTTCCTCTTTGAAGAGAACTGAACTGATAGCGAAGTCAGACGCAGCTAAGTATAGCCCCAACGTTTCACCATCAATTGGTTTAGCCAGCACAGGTGGTGTTAACAAGTAGTCCTTAAGAGTGGAGAACGCCTGGTGGCATTGCTCATTCCATGAGAACTGTTCACCTTTCTTAAGAATTTGTAGGAAAGGTCGGCATTTGTCTGATGCTCTCGGTATGAATCGGTTTAGAGCTGCCACCATTCCTAATAGTTTATGTATCTACTTCTTTGTTTTTGGGTCGGGCATGTCCAAGAACGCTCGAATATAATCTGATCAGGGTTTGCTTCTATCCCACGTTGTGAGACCTGATACTCCAGAAATTTCCCAGAGGACGCTCCAAAGAGGCATTTCTCAGGGTTAATCTTCATCTGAGTTTGCCGAAGTCTGGAAAACGCTTGTGTGAGGTGATCTAAGTGATCTCCAACTTTCTTGCTTTTGACGACTATGTCGTCTATGTAAACTTCCATGGTGTTACCTAACATGTCTTGGAACATATCGGTGACGAGTAGCTAGTAGGTCGCTCCAGCATTCTTGAGGCCGAACGGTAGGACGTTGTAACAGTAAATCCCTTGCTTTGTTACGAATGAAGTTTTCTCTTGGTCTTCTTCTACTAGTGGGATTTGGTTGTAGCCACTGTAGGCATTCATGAATGACAAGAGCTCGTGGCCACAGGTCTGGTCAACAAGTCGGTCGATTCTTAGTAAGGGGAAGCTATCCTTAGGAGTTTCCTGATTTAGGTTGGTAAAGTCCACGCAAAAGCCAAACTGTGCCGTTCTTCTTTGGGATTGCTACTATGTTCGCGACCCATTCAGGGTAATCGACCTTCCTAATGAAGCCAACTTTTTTGTGATTTTTGACCTCTTCATTGATTGCTTTTTAGAATCTAAGGGATAACTTTCGAGGTCGTTGGCGAACTGGTTTAGCATTGGGGTTAATATTTAATTTATGGCATGTGATATTAGGATCAATTCCAGGTACATCGATATATGACCAAGCAAAAACATCTTTATTTAATAATAAAAAGCTTACAAGTTGTGCCTTGAGAGTAGGATCAATGTTAGCTCCTACATAAATGAACTTGGGGTCATCCTCAGTTCCTAGGTTAACATTTTCCTTCAGCTTGGTCTGAGTAGTTGCCTCAGTGGACTAAGCGACCTCTGAGGTCTTGGTCTTTTACGATGTCTCCTTGATCTGAAGGGGTGGGGCGACCTCTGGGGTCTGGACTTCTGGAGGGACGTTTTTGACCGAGCCCATAGTGTTCTCCTTTGCGAGTTCACTGTGGGGGGTCTTGGTCAAGGTCTTGACCTCAGAGATGAAGTCTTCTGCCAGCTTGGTTTTGGCGATCTCTCCCTTTTTTTTGAGTGAAGCCCCAGCAGGCTTGTTGACTAAGAGGATCTAATTGCAATTGTGGGCATCGAGTTGGTTGCTTCTGAGCTCCATCATGCCTCTGGGGCCAGGGAAGCGTAAAACCTGATGGAGTGTTGATGGCATTGCTTGCATCTTGTGGATCCAACGACATCCTAAAATAGTAGTATAAGATGAGTTGACATCCAGAACACTGAAGCGCGTGTTGATGCTGACTTTATCTTCGCGTGACCCGACTGAGACAGGTAGAATTATGTCTCTAATTGGGTCAGCTTGAGATCCATTGAAGCCATAGAGGGGGGCTATTGGATCAATCATAACTGACTTGGGCAGGTTCATCTCCTTGATAGTCTGGTAGAACAAAATATCACATGAGTTGCTTGGGTCGATCAAAACACGCTTTACTATCCAGTCGCTGATTTTGACATGAACAACTAGAGCGTCATTATGCGGGAGGCACGCCTTGTTGAGGTCAGTCTCAGTGAAATTGATATCTCCCCGAAGTTCGCGCCATGTGGGGGGCGGGGCGAGCTTTGTGAGGAGGAGAACTGGTAGACTTCTTGTAGGGCGCCTACCCGTCTCCTTTTCTCCCTTGTGGATGTGATAGAGTCGTCCTGGAAGGTGATCATGTTGATCGTTCTGTTGTTATCTCTGTCAGATGAGTGCTGGTGACAATCATGATGAGATCGGTCTACTGAGCATCCTCGAGCGCGGGAGCGATCTCGGCTGTGGTTGCGTGGTGGAGTTCGGCTTCGCTCTCTGTGAGCCATGAGCTTATGACGCAGGTCGCCATCGGCTATATCAGTATAGTGCTTGATATGGCCTACCTCAATGAAGTCTTGGAGGTAGTGTTTGAGCCCGCGGAATTCGTTGGTCTCATGGCATTTTGCTTTATGGAAAGCGGCGTATGACTTTCTTGGTGTGTCTTCTGGCCGTTTTACCTTAGGTCAGTAATAGGCCGCTATTTTTATTTTCTCCAGAATGTAGCTTGGAGATCTTGTAAGCATCGCGAACTCTCTTTTAGTTTGGGTTCGGGTGCTGGTATGTTGACCCTGTTGCCTGGGTCGCTTCTTAGAAGATAGGGCGCTATCTGAGATCGCAGTGACCTCACCTCCTACCTTCAGTCTTTCTTTTTCGAGGCCTTCTGCAAGCTTGATGTACTTCTTTACACGTGCGTACAGTTCGGCCAGTGTTTCAGGGTGTTCCTTCATGAGCGACCTAGACAGATCAGTGTTCTTCCTGATTAAGTTGGTGAAAGCCACTGTGGCGAACGACTCATTGAGGCCTCTCTCCATGGACAGTAGCTCTGTCTTGAAACGTCCCAAGAAGGTGCGAATTGGTTCATCACTCTTCTGAGACAACTGGAAGAGTGAATTGAGGTCGGTTGTCTTACGTTTGTTGTGGACGTACTGGCTGGTGAACTGATCAGTTAGCTTTTCTTACTGATGTAGGTGATCTTTGGGGAGAAAGGTGTTTGAGGGATTGAATTGACCGAGTTCGTATGGACGAACTGCCTACGTATCAAGTTCTCTCTGCTGGGGGGAGACTTGAATAAGGTCAGACGTAGTTCCTCATCCTCTTTATATAGGCAAGATGCTCGCGCCTCTTGCTTTCCTATGTCAAGTCAGATCCAGGTCTTCAGGTCACTTGTGAACCTTGATGGCGAGTTAAGGACATTTATTGTTAAGCATGCCTGGAGTCTCAGTCTTGATGGTTGTAGTAAAGACATACGTTACGAGCCATTATGGACGAGAAGATTAAGCGCTATGGAGGTCGCTTCTGGGTGAGATCATTTGCTCGACTTGAGTCACTTAGAAGCGAGCTCGCAGGACGATTATGTGAGATAGGTTGGTGGTGACGTCATTGTAGACGCGAGTTGAATATGTTTTTTGCCTGAGTCGAGTCACTATGAAGTGAGCTCCGAGGATGAGGATATGAGGTCGGTTGGTAGTTCTGTATATGCTGGACACGTGTGCGATATTCATTGGATGTGAATATTACTCCCTCATAGTGCAATCGCGCTAAATCCACAATGTCCATTCGATTCAACATCTTGCCAATCCACAATGAAGTCTCATATCAATGGATTTAAGTCTCGTAACCCATCATCCCAATTAGACCCAATTTCAAGTAAATCTACAAACACTTGAATATGAGTTACTCTTGGTCTTCTTTTGCATGGTACCAACTTCTTGGCTTTACTATTCTTGCGTTCTTGAATTGCAATATGTTCCTCAACTGTTTGTGCATACTCGAAAGCTGAAGGCTCTCTATTTGTGTCTATTTTACCTTTACAAATCTTCACACCAATTTTTATTCCAGGTGGCCTACCCCTCACATTGGTGTTAACCTGAGGCTCTCGCATGAAAGTTGCATTTGGATCACCTAGTTCTACACACTTTTTCAGCATCAAAACTTTTTGTTCATCTGAGAGCGACTGAAACTTCTTCTAAATCTGTGCAAGCTCGGGCTGAATATCAAAAGACCCATTAGGAAGATCAATTGGAGCGCTACTAAGTTGTCTCCACATAGGGTGTATCAAAGATAAGGGGATGCTTCCCCTACCAATTAGAACAATTTCACATAACTCATGTGCACAAGGAAGCTCATACATACTCTTGTAAAGATAACGACAACGAATTTCATCTGTCCCAACTCTAACAAACCTTATTGGCTCTTTTGCTATCAAATCCAATGCATATCTAGAAATGGACCCTCTAAGTTGCACATATGTGTTTTGTTTGTAATGATGATCCCAGAGATTTAAGCTCCTATTAAAAGAACTTTCAATTTCTGTCACTTGGTTTGTCAGGAGATTAATCAAATTAAAGTTTCGGTAGAAGTTACCATTGCTAGAACCCAAATGCCTCTTCAAAGAGGAATGCATACTTTCAACTTGGTTACTGCTCGAAGTACCAAAATGCATATGGAGATCTATCCAGGCCGAGACAATCCTTTCTTTGTACTTCGAAAGCCACTGGTCTTCTATGTATTCCACCACATCATAATGATCTCCATACTCAAGTTTAAAACAACGTAGGTGTTCCAAGTACTTAACTTCAGTACAAGCTGTTATCATTGTTTCGAACATAAACATAAATTGTTCATACTCAACAAATTTCTCAAATGTTTTTTTGGCATTGGTCTCAATGTTTCTCCTGATGTGAACTCGACACAAGAAGTGTGTAGCTTTAGGAAACACTGCAACCATCACATTCATAAGTGCAAATTCACAATCAGTCATAATTATCTTTACAAAAATAGCTTTGTAGTCCAGAATATCACGTAACCTCTTCAAAACCCAAAGGTAAAAATCTTCTTTCCCGCTCTCCAAATACCCAAAAGCAATACAGAATGTCTTCATCGTGGATGTGAACCCAACAACTTCAAACAATGACATCTTGAACACATTCATCTTGTATGTAGGGGGATTTCCCATCACTGAACAGATGACATGTGTATGGGAAATAACCTAAGACTATAGATGTCTGAAATGAGATGAGGACCATCAGATTAGTTCTGTGAGTAAGTAATCTCGTGTGTAGCACGAGTGTTTAGTGAACATGTGCTAGGCACATGACTGACTGCCTTCCAACATAACAGTTACCCCAGTCATTAGGAACCGATGTAGACAGTTCCTGAATAGAAGGGAACTGAAGATGGCGATCTTTGATGATAAGGAAGGAATCATAAAGACATATCTTAGGAGTTACCTTTTAGATATAATCTTCCTATACACGATGGGACATTATGATAAACAAGGAAACTTACCTTTCACAAAGATATGGTCTAGATTCAGACTTCCATAAAGAGAGAATTCCTAATAGGAAGATAGAGTCCAAAGATGGAAGGGAACTCACTAGCGGTGAAGACAGCCCTAACCCTAGGACTCTCAAAGCTCTTCCTATATACACCATAGGGATTTCGCTCTTAGGAACTATGCAAGATAGGGTTTGATTCTCCATAATAAACAAGGAGATATGTAGGCAGCCGTCAGATGGTTCAACCCTAAACTCACAATCATTTCATCCTATCTCCATTCATACAAAGGTTCCAAGATCACAAGGCACAGAGGAAGATCAGGGAAAACTCGAAAAAAACCCCTACATCTAGTGGCGCCGTTTGTGGGGACAAAAACATGTAAATATTCATTTTCGACGATTGATTTAGCCTTAAAACTCTTACTGTTATGATGGCAGGAGCAAAGAAAACAAAGGGTGGCGCTACCACATGCAGCGTCGCTGTGAGAGAAGAAAAGCATGAGACACCTGAAGGAGGGGACAACGCTGGTCACCACGACGCGAACAACCCCCTCCAGAGACCCATGACTAGCACCGACGCACCAGCAATTCCTCATGCAGGCCCCAGGAATAACGCTCAAGAAGAGTGTCAAGATGGTGAGAATGTTGTCCTCACCAACCCAGAGTCTGTTCAGGCAAGCCAGGCAGTACAAGCTCTGGAATAGCAAAGGAACAATCTTGAACGAGAAGTACAGCTGCTGAGGCATTTGTATCAATCTGACACAGGGAAGGAGCCACTCATCGATCTCGATGATGATGACCTTCCAGAAGGTGGTCATGCAAAGAACCCATGGCATGGGGGTCCAGCTCGATGCGAGACATCTGAGTCGGAATACAACAACTCAGATGAGGACTTTGATATAACATCCGAACTAGAGTCAATAGACCAGGATCATGATGTCGACCCTCGACACAGAAAAAGAGCTCAAACCAATAAGCATTCTACCAAAGAAGCTGCATGGGAATTGAGAAGAATGACTTGATCCGTCAGATGCATCAGATGACAGGCAAGGGGAGAAAAATATAAAACTCCCTTGTTCAATCTGCCATAATGGGGGAAGGTAGATCTCCTTTCGCATCACGGGTGATGAGGAAACCATATCCTCGTGGTTACAGACAATTGAAGTTCAATGTCTTTAGTGGCAAGTCAGATCCGGTGGATCACGTATTCAGGTATCATGCCTCTATGGGGGTAATATGAGAGATATGACCATGTCATGTGTCAGGAATTCAAAGCCTCTTTGTCTGGATATACGCTCCAGTGGTACCACAGATTACCTGAGTGTCAGATCAGGTCCTCAGAAGAACTATTTAGGACCTTCATAAACAGGTACTCATGTAACAAGCATCAACCTAAACGGATCGATGCACTGTTCAACATCAAGAAAAAGGATGGAGAGGCACTAAGATCCTACATGCAACGATTCATGGAAATTTCCATCCAAATAGAGTCTTGTGATGAACAGACTGCTATAATAGCTTTTAAACAAGGGTTGGATGAAAACAACACCTTATTCGGATCTCTCTCCAGAAAACCACCCCGTGATTTAGAGGAACTCCTTGACAGGGTTGAAACTCATGCGGGGTGGGAAGAAGATGGCCTGAACATACATCAAGAAGTGAAGAAAACTAGTCGGACAGTTCCTGGAGTTCCTTAAAAAGGGAATGACAATTCTTCCCCTCGAAAATCAAATAGAGACCGTAATCGTGGTCGCCAAAGGGCCGAATCCCCATCAAAGGGACAAATGCCCAGAGGGAAATACCAAAATGTAGCCAGTAGTGTAGATGAAAAGCAACAGAAGAAGCCACATGTGGAAGGAACTGAAGAAGCTCCTCTTTCAATAGACAGAAACTTCGCCCCTCTGAACAAAATGCCAGATGAGGTTTTGGACTCGATAAAAAATCAGAGTTACCTAAAATGGCTAGCTCCGCTTAAGCCAGGTTCCCTGGGTACCAGAGACTAAAGAATCTATTGCAAGTTCCATAAGAGTAAGGGTCACAGCACCAGAGCCTGCAGGACCATGAAAAATGAACTACAGGATCTAATCGAAAGGGGGTGTTTGAAGCAATTTCTAGCAAACGAACAGGTAAATGCAGTATAGCCTGAGGAGATAAGCACGTCAGTTCAGGACTCCCAAGGTACTGAACCGGTCAATGGTTGACTCCAGATAAATATGATTTCTGGTAAAGCAAGTAAATGAAATGGACAGGTTACTGACAAGGGTGCGCGATATCAAATGTGCATCGCCAAGCAGATGATGATCATGAACAGTGAGTTGACTATAGGAGCTCAGGTCAACACGGTACCCCAAAAAGATCCGCTCATTCTTTTCACTGAAGCTGACTGCCTTAACATCCAAAGCCTACATGAGGATGCGCTGGTTCTCACGCTCCCTTTTGGAGATTATGATTTGTATCGCATATTGGTGGACCCAGGCAGTTCAGCAGATGTACTCTACTATGATTCATTCAAAAGTTACAGATCCCAGATGTGGAGATGGTGGCCACCAGCTCCAACCTGTATGGATTCAGTGGGGACAAAGCTCTCACAGTTGGGGATATCCAGTTACTTGTAGCCACTGGTCCGGTAACTCTTATCATAAATTTTGTTGTGGTAAAAGCTAACACACAATATCACATGATTTTAGGCAGGACCTGGCTACACAAACTCAGAGCCGTTCCTAACACCTATCACCAATGTCTAAAATTCCCACATCTTGGGAAAATTGAGACAATAAGAGGAGATCAGGTGGCTGCCAAGACATGCTATGCTTTGGCAATAAAGCAGTCCCCACTCCCTTTTGAACCAATAGAGGTGGGGCCACCCGCCAAATAGCAATTACAGTTGGATCCCCCTCTCTCGGACCTGGTCCCAAGAGAGAGGGAGGATCCCCCCTCATTGGAGCCGTTGGAGGAAGTGGATATTGGGGGAGGCAACTCGCCAAAAACCACTTTCATCGACACCATGTTGAGTTCTGAAGAGCGTATGGCTCTGATATAGTTCCTCCGAGAGCACAAGGACGTGTTTGCTTGGTCATTTGAAGAAATGCCAGAAATTGATCCCCATGTGGCATGCCACCAAGTCAATGTCCGCAGTGATGCAGTAGTGGTCAAGCAGAAACCAAGGAAAATAGGTGCTGACAGATCCAAAGCTATAAAAGCTAAAGTTGAAAAGCTGAAGGCAGCTAAATTTGTCAAAGAAATCAATTTTCCCACTTGGATTTGTAATATTGTCCCAGTAAGAAAGAAGAATGGGTCATGGAGAATTTGTATCGACTTCATGGATCTGAACCGTGCATGTCCGAAGGACAGTTACCCTATGCCACGAATTGATAAATTGGTGGATGCAACGGCTGGACATGAACTGTTGTCTTTCACAGATGGGTCGTCTGGTTATAACCAGATCCCCTTGCATGAAGAAGACCATAAGCATGCCAGTTTCGCAATCGAGGATGGCCTGTACTGCTATCAGGTCATGCCATTCGGACTGAAAAATGCAGGGGCTACATACCAACGATTGGTTAACAAGATGTTTAAAGGATTAATAAGTGACATTGTGGAGGTGTATGTAGACGATCTTTTGATCAAAAGCCTGAGACGAGGAGATAATCTCTTCCACCTGAAGCGTGCATTAGACATTCTCAGGGAGTATCGCATGAAGCTCAACCCTACAAAGTATGCTTTCGCTATCTTATCAGGGAAGTTTTTGGGGTATCTAGTTACTAAAAAAGGAATCGAGGCAAACCCAGATCAAATTCGGGCACTCCTAGATATGCCCTCACCTAAAAACATGAAAGAGGTTCAAAACGTTATAGGCAGGTTAGCAGCTCTGAACAGGTTCATCTCCAAGAGTTCAGATAAGTGCAAACCTCTCTTTCAGTTACTGCGAAAGAATACCTCATTTGCATAGACGGAAGAATGCCAGAAAGCATTTAATCAACTCAAAACATACCTGGGGGTACCACCAATTCTCTCCAAGCTAGTTGAGGGAGAAGTCTTGGGCGAGTGGCTTGCGAGATAACCTAAGTAACATTTATGATCCTGTGCTCAAAAACTTTGCCGCTTTTAATTAATGGGGACCAAAGGTTGGGAGAAGTCTTGGGCCAGAAAGCATTGATCTTTTGTCAATGGGGACCAAAGGTTGGGCGAGTGGGTGCGAGATAACCTAAGTAACATTTATGATCCTGTGCTCAAAAACTTTGCCGCTTTTAGTTAAAAAGTTTTAAGACAAAGCTTTCTTATCTTCTCAATCCTAATTTCCTTTCCTATTTAGGTAAAATCCATCACTGCCTAACAGTGATTGTTCTGGATAGGGCAAGGAAGTCGGATCAATTTCTCTCTTCTCTTTCACTCTTGTCGTCGGGTAAAATCCCTCACTGATCAACAGTGAGTGTTCCGGTCTCTATTAGGAAAGTTGACACCTTTGGTTTATCCTTGCTTTCAAGTAAAATCCACCACTGAGGTACAGTGGGTGTTCTGATTAGCTTCAGGAATCGGTCCTCTCACCTAATAGATCATGTGTACTTCCTCATTCGGGTAAAATCCTTTGCTGCTGACAGTATAAGTTCTAGAGAGGAAGGGACAGCCATGGACATCTATGAGTTTGAGAACCCCCATAAGGTGACCAACGAAAAGCTACAACCACCAACGCAATACATCACCATAGAGGCTCGAGCTGAAGATTCAGATCCTAAAGAATCACAGAGGATTTCATATGCGGCTGTGACAAAGCAACACCTAAGGGCGCTAGTGGAATTTCAGGAGCTGACTACTCCAGAAAAAATGGGAGAATACCCCGCTGTCACAATACCGGATAAGGCTTATGAGGCAGGGTTGCTATTCTGCAAACATTGTTTGGTGGGACGCATAGACCTTCAAAAAGTCTCGCTTGACAGAGTGCGTATTTTAGCGAACCAAATCTGGCAACCAACAGGCGAGTGGCTTATTACACCTATCGGAAAGGGGTTCCTATTCTTAAGATTTTCAAATGCGGATGATCTGAATAGAGTTTGGGCAAAGGGTTCTTGGGACTTTGATAAGAACCCTATGCGAATCAGCCAATGGTCTCCAAATTTCAATCCGCATGACCAAAGACAATCTCATGGTTTGGTCCGATTCGCTTTGCGTGTCTTGGACAGAATATCGGGAGCCGAAATCCCTCATGACAATTGCACGTGGAGTGGGTTATCCAATGCAAATAGATGAAAAAACACTCAATCGCGAGTATGGGTACTACACAAACATCTTAGTGGATGTGGATCTGTCAGAGCCTATCCCGGATCAAATCTACGTCAAAGCTAAGAATTTTAACTTCTGGCAAACAGTCGAGGTTGGGAAATTACAAAAAATGTGCACGCATTGTAAAATTGTTGGGCACTTGGTCACAGAGTGCAGGAAGCTAAGAAGGGATATGCAGCACAACAAGGATAAGGATAAGACAAATAAGGATAAAGAGGTGGTGGTGGACGCCACTCCCCTCCCAGAACATGGTGGAGATAGCTTTCACAGGCGAAAAGGGAGAAAAAGAAACTCAGGAGAGAGCAGCAAGCAAGGAGAGACTATCTGGAGACCAAAAGCCTCGGAGAAAAATAGAGGGGTTGATGTTCAAAACAGGTTCGATGGGTTAGGTGAAGTGGAGGAGGTTCATGTTATTGAGGATCAGGAGTTTTTGGTCCCAGACCAGGTACCAAAACCTCATACATGTACCGCAACTGTTCTTAGAGGTACCCAGCAGGAGCAAGAAGATTTTGGAAATGAGCAACATGCTGAGAATCGAGGTACTCAGATTGACCAAGTAGAACATGGTAAGGCGCAGCAAAATGACAGAGAACATGAGAAATCTCCTACAGAACAAGTTCCGGGGGAAACATTTCTGGTATCGGGAGATGTGGTCTGTGACACTAGGCAGCCTCGCGAAGATGGTGACTCTAGGCAGACTCGAGGGGAGACTCGAGAGGAGGAAGGGATCCATCAAACGGAGAGTGTAGCAGCAACAGATCTTCTGGTAATGGGAGATGTGGGCTGGGTCTATAGGCAGAATCGCGAGGTCTGGGATTCTAGGTAAACTCGAAAGGATTGTGACTCGGGCGCACTTCGAGAGAGTGTGTTTTTCTAGGCGCACTTCGAGAGGAGGAAGGGATCCAGCAAACAGAGAGTGTAGCAACAACAGTTCCACCACCTCATATAAGAGAGGAGGATTGGCTCATATTGCGCAATGGAATAAGCCCATTTTCAGAGAGAGGAGGATCTACATCTGAGTCTCTATCTCGTATCCATACAACTTCAGTGGGACTAAACATAGCAGACTCTGAGGCGGAGAAAGTGCTGCACCTACTGGTGCAAAAGCAACAAGTGAAGGAACTCGAGTCTAAGCCTCCTGATCCTACCTCTCCGCAATCATCGAACTGGAGTGATATGATTAAAGAGGAAGTGGAGGACCAACTCCAAAGCAACAAAGAAAGATACAAACCACAATGGCAGCTACAGTCTCACATTCCTCCAGCCACCAGGTCCAGATCAAGATCTAGGACTAAGGGACGGGAAGAATAACTCGACTTTCACCATCCAACCGAATAAATTTCCAATATTCTCAATGAGGTGCATATATTGGAATATTAGAGGTATAGCAAACGACAAGTCTCAGAATCGACTGTCCAAGCTTATCAATAAATGGGAACCAGAGATTGTGGGTATTGCAGAACCGATGATTTATCCCACTGATCTCCCCATGAGTTTTCTACAATCTTTGGGAATGAGTAGTGCTTTCTACTCCAATCCCAGTTCGGATCTTAAAAGAACACCTAACCTTTGGCTCATGTGGAAGGATTCAATTTCAGCTCCCAATATGATTCACTTTTCGAATCAGCATATTACAGTTATGGTTGACAATGTTTTAATCACCATAGTGCACGCCCATTGCCTTTACGTGCAAAGAAGACTTCTTTGGTTAGAACTATCCACCATCAACTCTTTAAATTTGCCATGGCTGATTCTGGGAGACTTCAATGCCTACTTAAGTGTCTCGGAAAAGAGAGGGGGGAATAATCCCACGGCTGCTTCCATGAATGACTTCAGAGACTTCATGAACAACAACCAACTGATGGAAGTTCCCAATTCTGGGTTTCAGCTTACTTGGTGGAATAAGCAAGTCGGAGATTTTAAAATTCTGGGCAAGCTCGATAGAATGCTATGTAATGTGAACTGGAGTTCCACATTCCCAGGATGGAAATACAAGGTGGTGAGCAGAATTTGCTTGGACCACTCACCTTTAATAGGGGCGATCGATCCCAGCGACCCAACAACATGCCTTTCAAGTTCTTCAACATGTGGTGCTCCCATCCAAAGTTCAAAGATGTGGTGATGGAATCTTGGCAGGAGCCATTATCGACACTCTTTTTATACATTCTCACTCAAACCGGCGACTAAAGGTTGTTTTGAAGAAGTGGAATAAAGAGACTTTTGGTAACATCAGTTCAAGGTAGAGCAAGAAACCAAGAGGTTGGAACCGATGCATGAGCAGCTCGAGAGTGGGGATGTTACGGGAGGACTTTGTGATGAACATGGTGGACCAAGAAAATCAAAATGGAACTGCCTCTACAAAGAGAACAAGATTTTGGAAACGAAAGTCAAGAACAAAATGGGACAAGGACAATGATCGAAACACAAAATTCTTTCATGCAATGGCCAATAGAAATAAAAGTAAGTCCCTGATCACATAAATGAGGAATGAGGAGGGTGTCACCCTTCACACTCAGGAGGAGATCGGCAGGCACATAGTCAACCATTACTCTGCCAAATTCAGGAGAGTGGAGCATACTATGGATTGGGATCTTATACATGCTATGCCTCAGGACTTGCAAGCTGAGGATAATGATCTCCTCACATCCATTCCAACACCAGAAGAAGTGAAAGTGGCTGTCTTTCATTTGAACCCAGACAGCTCCCCAGGTCTCGATGGGTTCTCCGGATATTTTTTCCACCATTGTTGGGATATAGTCGGGTATGATCTTACAAGGGCCATCTGCTATTTCTTCTTAAAATCTAGACTGCCATTTGGTATCAATACCAACTTCATTGTTCTAATCCCAAAGGAGAAAAATGCCAATCAGTTAGGCAGATTTCGGCCGATATGTCTTTCGAACTTCGTCTTCAAGGTCATCACAAAGATTCTTGCCGCAAGGCTGCATCTAGTAGCAGAACGAATCATCAGCAAGGAACAATATGGCTTCATCCCTAACAAAAATTCACAACAAGCCATTGGCCTAGCATCGGAACTGGTGAATAATTATTTTTGTGAATCATCAACTGAAAAGCTTATGAAATAGGGGTAGAGTCAACCTTTGGTTCACCATCAGTGCTTGTTGTTGCACCAGCATCAGGAACTCGTGCTTCACTCTCAGGAACAGATTGTGTGGTTGGATTAACTGAAACGATTGAAGACTGAATAGAACACTCACCTGAAACTGGAACTGGTAGAAAAGGAAGTTGAATGGGAGGCATGTCATCATCGGTGTCTTCTTCAGAGGATGAGGAAGCATCAGGCATAAGTTCTTCCTGTATAGCTGAGATGTTGGTGTCTAGATCAGGAAACAAGATGAAAGAGTTGGTCACTCGCCCCTGAGCATCCAACTGAGAGACATATTTAGTAGCCTCGATAGCCTCCTCAAACTTAACTTGTCTGGCAACCTCGAACGACTCTTGAGAAACATCAAGTGCTCTCAAAGCAAAGCGAACAGCATTTTCAGCTGACCTCTTCCTCACCTCCTTCACCACTTGAGAATAGAACTCAGAGGTCTCTGCCAAGAGGTCACTAGTCTTCTTATCAGAGCGAAGACATTTTTCTTTTAAAGCCCTCTCATAGCCTGACATGACCTCATTTGCATGGGCAATGACTTGCCCAAGTGTCCTCATCTCAGTGTTCCTACGGTTAAGTTCCCCTTGGACTTGATCATGTTGTGCTTGCAGGGTAGTGAAGTGGGCGTGCAATTCCAAGAACTTCACTTTCTAAATGGTAGCATCAGCAGCTCCTGTTTGGGTTTTCTCCAGAGAGCTCCGAAGGTTGGAGATAGTGTCTCTCATGTTCCTAAAGCCAGTATAAGATTTCTTCTCTTTTGCCAAGAGCTGGTCAACCTGGATCTACCGCTTCGTAGTTCTCTTCTCAGCTGCCTCTTTTGCCCAGATCAGCTCACAGTAGCCATGGCATCAGTGGATGAATCAGCGGAGGCCGCAAAGATGGGGTCTTTCATAGCCAAGAAGTTATTCACTAACTAGAGAAGAATATAGAATGTGTAAGTACCACAATGAGAGAAACCGAACATTGAACAGAGAAAAAAGTCTTACCTTGGCAAGGTGAACAGTAGAGTGGCAATAGGACAGGTCTAAGGTCCCAACTATATTGGCTTCAGACTTATCAACTGGAAGTCGCACAACTTCCAAAACTCCAAGCGCAATATCAATATCTTTAACAAAATGTTTGTTGGTAACAAGTTGTTCATCATTTCGTCCCTAACGCCTCATCTCCACTATCATATCCCTTTTAGGGGAATCTAGAGATCGAGGCGAGAAAGGGATGTCATCACTCTCCCTTCTCTTATCATCAAATCGAGAAGGGGGGGAGAGCGATAGTCACAATAGTGGTCTCAGTAATACCCTTCCTCTTGCGATTATTAGGAAGGGGATGGTCAACAGTCAGAAGGACATTATCACCAGTTTGTTCAGAACCTGTAGAAGGAACTGGAACTGGTAGAGATACAACTACATTCTTACAAGACTTAACAGGTAGGGGAATACTAGCAGAAACTTTAAAAAGTGTATCTTCACTAACAGAGAGAAGACGAAACTTCGTTTTCTTACCAGAGGGGGCAAACATCAGAAGCGGTATCAGGCCTCTTCAAGTTTGAATGGTTGGACGCACGCACTCCCTTTTTAAAATGACTGGCTGCCAGCAGTTCATGAGGCAGTTCAGAGCCCCTCCCGCCAGTGATCACACAATCATTACTAACAACAGGCTCCTAAACTGAACCCGATATCGCAACATCACTGGAGACGGCCTCTGAACTCTTCTCCTTGCATTTTCCTCTTCTTCTATTAATCAGAGAGGATTCATTCTGAACTAGAAGAGGAAGAAGTCTGGCATCCTGGTCAACAAGAGGAGGAAGTGTTGTGCACCCAGAATTCATAGTATTTATCCCAAAGGGGGAAGAGCTAGGAATAAGTTGCAACAATTCTTCAGTAGACATGTTGAGATATTTAAAAAGATGGGTGGGATCAAGAACTATCACCCAAGACATCCTCTGTTCCTTGGGGATCTTCTTGATAATGTCCACCGTAGTAGCATCAGTTGAAGTTAGTTGATTCCAGGGGGAAGACTCATCTAAGGAATAGTAGCAAAAGATATTCAGGCAAAAGACTCCTATATCAAGTTATAAAGTACCTAAATAGGACTTACTGGTTTGAGCATGGGTGTGCTTTTTGGGAACAGGAATTCCCATGGGCTCACCATCGTCATCAAAGGGGCGAATATCCCAAGCATCACCCAATACATGAAGGTGGTGATCAGCCTAGCCTTCGTCACTCTACTTCCCCTCAAAAAAGACGATCAGAGAATTCTTGTATCTGGTCATGAGGTAATAGTTCGATTGGTCTCGAATATGCCGGACCTCATAAAAGTAACCGAACACCCAACGGTTGAGAGCAAATCCATGTCTCTTGGCGAGAAGGGCAGAGTACATAACAGCTCTGTAAAATAGGGGTGCTACCTGACCAAGGGCGAGATTAAAGTGAATCAGACACTTTCGTAGCAATGGGTGGAGGGGAAGAGTGAGTCCGGCCCTAAGTTGACCATTGGTGATGAGCGCCACCTCCTTGTAGGCCAACTTATTAGATAACCTCCCCCACTCCAGGCCAACATCTTTAGGGATGTGAAATTTTGCGCGGATCAGTTCTAGGGAGGAAAGATCTCTGAAGTTTACAAGTGACCAATTGGGATTCATGGTCAAGAAAGATGAAAAGTTTCAAGTTTTGGTTAAACCCTAACGGGAGATCAAAAGGTTCAGTATGCAGAAAAAGTAGCAAAAGAGATAATGCAAGTTCTCTCCCCAGATCTCTTATATACAGATAAGATGGACGGTTAGGATGAACCTAAGCGGTGCGTCTTTTCGGGATTAAACTACTATCATTACCTTTTTCGGAAAATGCCGCGTCTGTTCGAGCCATCTTTTCAGAACCATAATTAGTTGGGTACATCAGCAGTTCCCAACAACAGTTTTGGAAAAAGGATTCTCGCGCCAAAAGTAGCGTCACTTCAAGTGCCCACGTGCTAGATGGCACGATAGGGGGCATCTGTAGAGGGGATTTCCTGTCATTGAACAAATAACACGTGTATGGGAAATAATCTAAAACTATAGATGTCCAGAATGAGACGAGGACCATCGGATCAGTTCTGTGAGTAAGTAATCTCGTGTGTAGCACGAGTGTTTAGTGGACATGTGCCAGGCACATGACTGACCGCATTCTAACATAACAGTTACTCCAGTTGTTAGGAACTGATGTAGACTGTTCCTGAACAGAAGGGAACTGAAGATGGCGATCTTTGATGATAAGGAAGGAATTGTGAAGACATATATTAGGAGTTACCTTTTAGATATAATTTTCCTATACATGATGGGACATTATGATCAGCAAGGAAACTTACCTCTCACAAAGATATGGTCTAGATTCAGACTTCCATAAAGAGGGAATTCCTAATAGGAAGATAGAGTCCAAAGATGGAAGGAAACTCACCAGCGGTGAAGACAGCCCTAACCCTATGACTCTCAAAGCTCTTCCTATATAAACTATAGGGATTTCGCTCTTAGGAACTATGCAAGATAGGGTTTGATTCTCCATAATAAACAAGGAGATACATAGACAGCCGTCAGACAGTTCAACCCTAAACTCACAATCATCTCATCCCATCTCCATTCATACAAAGGTTCCAAGATCACAAGGCACAAAGGAAGATAAGGGAAAACTCAAAAAATCCCCTACATTGTACGTGTAATCCATGACAATGACCTCAGGAAAATATTTTGCCAAATGAACTAATTGGGGATGTGCAAACAACAAATCTCTACCTTCACCTGTTACTGGATTATCTCTATGAAACTCTGTGTAACCAAATTCATCTAAATTTCTTAGAAATTCTTGCATTTGGTTTTTTCCACTCAACCGAACCAACTGATTCTTGTGACGATAATTGTATAAAGTACTTTTGTTTGACAAGTTATTGCCATCTCTCTATTTCAAAAGGGGAAAATTTCACGCGGTTTAACATACTCAAAGACAAATCTTGAACAATCAATTTTTTTTCAGCTTCTAACCTTCCGATGAATGCACGACCTATAAAATGCTCCCTCATAGTATGATTATGAGTTCTACATATAACATTTACTATCCATCCACCTTCATTTCGTAATTTCCCTTTCAACACAAATGGACAGCCACATTTGTTCGAACTAGATTGCCTATATTCTTTCATTTTTTTGTTCAATATTTTCAATTTTACGGATGGTCTAAATTTTCCACTTCTTTCACAACTCAAGAAAACTCTAGGTCTTCGCCCAAGTCCCGAATTATTAGACCTTGATATAACAACCACAACTCCAACAGTCATACCAACTACCGAACACCATTGGTTCAACGAGTGACAATCTTCGAAGACTTGCGTAAACCCTTGATCTTAGATATTATTGATGAAAATTTGTTTTTTGTTAAATTATTGATAAAATAAATAAACAAAATACAAGCTTTCAAATTATTACCTCAATTGTTGTAAATGATTTGGTCATATCGGGATAGCTAATTTCAACATTGTTGTGGAGTTCATCATTGGAACAATAATTGGATTGTAGTAGTGTTAAAGCTAATTCCATGTCATTTGGAGAACCTTGAAAGTTATCATTTTGATTTTGGCAGGAGAATTTATCTTGAATGTTGCTTCCACCACTTGAGCCCATTCTCAAAGTGAAAATTTGGTAGGAATAACAACAATTTTGTGGGAGACTCAAAACTAACCTAAGAGAACAAGAGAGGGAGGGGGAGAAATTTCAGAGAGCATGAGTGGTACGGTAGGAGTGTTGGTGGAGTTGTAAGTACGGTGAAGAACAAAGAGTGAAAAGCTGGACGTCTAAATTACAATGGGGTGTAGAGAGAGTTATTTAAGAGTCCTGTATTGGGCGCCACATAAATTGGATTGGGTAGCCTCCAGCCTAAGCCCAACAACAAAGCCCAACAACAAAAGCCCAATACACCCCCCAATCTCAATGCATATCGGCTACAACATGCTCTAACCGGTTATCTCTCTCGCGATTTCTCACCCAAAACCCAAAACTCTCTCGCGATTTCCACCAATCACTCGTGATTTAATTATTGACCACCAATCACTAATCACTGTCTTCAGTTTCGAATATCAATTTTTGTGAGTGTATTTTGTTAATTTTTTTAAAAATTCAACTCTAGTTTCTCAAATTGTGGTTTCCATTGTTGAATAATAAGTATGGTTGTTATTGTTAAATAATTTGTGGTTTATATTGTTGATTATTATACAATGCAAGTTGTTTGGACTCCAAAACGACAAATTATATAATGCAATTTGTGGTTTCTATTGTTGATTATTATATAATGCAAGATGAATAATGAAATCGATAGAATGTATAAAAAGGTGAGAGATATTTTTGGGTATAGTGAGGGAGTCTTGGCTTTGAAACTTTAGGGTTATGAAAAATTGGGTTTGAGTGCACCTACTGTTGTTAAGTTAGTAAGTTGTAGTCCATCGCTATTGGTTGGTGGTGTTAATGAGGATTTTGTTAGAGTTATTGAGAAGTTGAAGGGTCTAGGAGTTAGTAGTGATTGGCTTGTGGGACATTTGTCATATGGAAGTGTATATGATTGGAGTAGGATGCATGACATGATGTATTTTCTTGAAAAATTGGGTTGTAGTAAAAAAAATATTGGACGGCTGTTTGAGATAAATCCTGCTTTCTTGATCGAAAATTCTGGGAAGAAAGTTTATGTCCTAATATCTATGCTACTCAAAATAGGTCTCAAGATGAATGATATTGGAAATTGTTTGAATTTAATGGTATTTGATTTTTCTTTTAATAATCTTAGTGGTATACCAATTATGGCATTTGTTTCGTTGCGAAGTAATTCTTGTTGGGAATTTTGGAAGTTTGGAAGTTTTGGAACTGTAATAGTAATGTTAAAAATCAGAATATGATTTAGATTTGATTAAACTTAACTATTTGTGTATATATATATATATCTAGACATGGATCTTTGAGTACTTCTCAGTATTTAGACCAATCCCAAACATGGACTATAGCTTATCTGAGGCGTGTGCTCATAGACACACAGTAGTCGCTCTGCATTATGATGATACAACACATGCATTGCAGTATTATCGAGCGATACTTGATGATATATATGAATTGTTTTAATGTAAGTATTTAAGTTTGTTTATATTATTTTCTTTTGTTATTGATCATTAGAGTTGTTAATGACACATTTGATTTTGTTTCAGGTTGATTGGCATCCCTATAATAAAGTCAGAGCTACAAGCCCGATCAATGACATTGCATTTTTTTGAGGGATTGATATGTTTTTTCAACATTGTTGAGCTTTATGCTGTCGCAAGGGTTATGCGTCAGTTGGGTCACGTGTAGCTTATACCCATAGATCCTCCAACACTAAATTGGACGACAAGAACTATAGCAGGACGCGGGTATAATGTGAGATGGACCAATATTGGGCCAACTTACTAGGAGTCATGGAAGAATCACGTGATCCAACTCTGCAATCGAGGACCTATCTCATCTTATCCATGGGAGTGTCATCCAAACTACATGACTTGGTATGCGAGGAATTCTCACATTCGATTGGTAAACCCTGAGCGTCTTCCTATTCATTTCTCCCTAGGGACACTTCCCAACTGTACACTGATTGTGAGTATTGTGATTTTTAATTGAGTTTCTCTAATTGTGATTTTTTGCATTCGATTGGTAACTTATCTTGATTTCCCTTTTTTCGACAGAACGACGTCATCGATGAAACTAGTCGCATGCTAGAGAGAGGTCTGCAATTGGCTGGGAATAATATTCCAGAGGAAGCAAGGCCCTCCTTTAAACAGGCATACAATTTGACTAGGTGCAAGTGCAGTGGTGGGCGTTATAATTCATGATTTGTTTCGGTTTAGGGTTTGTAACTTTGTAATTTGTAACTTTGGAAGGAATGGATGGATTAAATGAATGAATTTTGATTTTGGAATGAATGGATGTTAAATGGAATTAGTTGTTATTTGAGTTTACAATGAATGAATTTTGAAATGAATGGATGTTTGTGTTTGTATAGATATGAAAGTGTTGTAAAAACAAAATGAAATTCTAAATTTTTTTTGTCCAAACGACCCGGCCATGTCGTCCCCTTGAATTCTCAAATGACCCAGCCACATCGTTCATTTGAATTCCCAAACGACCAGCTCAGATCGTTTCATGAAAAAACAGAGAACTTTTCTCAAACCACCAACTTAGACCGTTTGGTTCAAAGGTCAAACGACCAGTTCAGATCGTTTGGTTCAAAGGTCAAACGACCACCTCAGATTGTTTCATGAAAAAACAGAGAACTTTTCTCAAACGACCAGCTCAGACCGTTTAGTTCAAAGGTTAAACTACCAGCCCAGATCGTTTGGTTCAAAGGTCAAACGACATCACCATGTCGTTTGGGGTAAAATCAAATCAAATTACACTTATTCCAAATTACATTAAAATATCATATTGACAACATATAAACATTATCTCCAAATCACTCGATTGCCGTTTGAATCAACTTAGTCGATCACTCGATCTCCAAATCAAATCAAATAAAAGCCCAAACATTATTTCCAAATAACATATAAATCAAATCAAATTACACTTGTTCCAAATTATATCAAAATAACATGTCAAAATGAATTTACAAATTACATCAAAATATCATATCGACAACATACAAACAACTTAGTCGATAACATGTACTGTTAGGTCTTCAACGGGCTAGTCTTCCTATATTAGATTGGGAATATTCAATACCATAAATTGAAATTGCCTTGCTGTGAATGCCAAATTCCAAATTTCAACTTCCAGCAATATCATATCGAGCTCTAAGCTATTGGGGCATTACTGGAGGAATCGAACAATCTTCAACAAGTTCAACATTGACAAGATGATTTCCACCAACATGTGCGCTACCAACACTTTTTTCACTCTCTCAGGATTTGCTTGGGTTTTCAGCAGCATGATAAGGAAACACTGACGACTTCCTAAATGCATGAGGACAATATTAAATCTTGAAGCAAATAGGTATCCAACAAAGAGCATGCTCATCCACTTATTTAAGAATGTGTAACCTTCTTCATGTGGGATTGTTTTCTTCACATAAACAACCTCATTTTGAGTGTACAAAGTACAATAAAGGGGGAGGTAGTCAATAAGCTCTTCGTACAAGTCCTTTTTCATCTGCGGCCAATCTTCTTGACTTCTTCCTAATGCAATGCACAAAGCTCTATAACCGCAGTTGCCATCGCCAACAGGGTCATTTGCTCTAACAATGTATTTGTGCATTTCTTCAGGAATATCCAACTTGTAATCCTTAGGACCCCTCATATTTCCAAAGTCTACCCCATCTTTCACATTTCGTGGTGTGGTTGTTTTTGGAGAAGCCTTATTTCTTGGTGTGGTTGTTTTTGGTGTTTTTGGAGAAGCCTTATTTCTTGGTGTGATTGTTTTTGGTGTTTTTGGAGAAGCCTTCTTTCTTGGTGTGGTGTGGGTGTTTTGGGTGGTTGTTTTTGGAGAAGGCTTCTTTCTTGGTGTGGTGTGGGTGTTTTGGGTTGGTGTTTTTGGAGAAAGTTTCTTTCTTGGTGTGGTGTGGGTGTTTTGGGTGGGTGTAGTATTTTGTTGTGACGAGACCCACTCCTCATGGTCACGTTGAGAATGTTTAAAATGATATGGATCTCGCTTTGAAGAGTTCTCATCTCCAGTTAGAAGCTTTCTCTTGTAGCTACCTTTCGGCCGACCTTAGGTTTTTGCTTCCTCACAAGGCGGTACTAGTCATGTACTTTTTGGTATGACAATCTCCATAAGCTTCCTAATCATAACAATCTGCTCTTCTTCAAAAACCATTGCAAACCTTTTCATGAACAAGTCGATCGAAGGTCTAACATTGGGACTAACAACCACTAACACATTGGGAGAAGTAGACAATATTTTCCAAAAGGGGTCAATAACAGTCAAAGGGATGGACTGCTTTTGCTCTTCAAACTCAATTAATTCATGAGCACATAGCAGTCCATGACTTGTGCGTAAATAGCACTAACACCTGATCTCTCCATCTTTAACACGTTTTACGCGGGTATCTATTTCTTCAAATAGCAAGTCCAAACATTTGCGTAAGACAAGGACTTTGAGTTCATGAAACAAAGGAATCTGGTGGTGGTGCTGAGTTACAATCATACTCCTCTCGAAACTAGCTCTAATCTTGGACATCTGGATCTCTAGAATCGGATGGGCTTATGTCACCAAGCAAGCCACTAAACTGACGTAGGGACCACTCATAGTTGAATGTTGTTTCAGAATGAAGCAACACCTGGCACACGGTGAAAGACTTCCACGTTGAACTTACCCCAACAAACTGTACGAAAGGCCACCGATACCTCTTAGTTTTGTAGGTAGCGTCTAACATGAAAACTGTTGGAAAAGTCCGAGCTAACTTAACACCTTCTGGATAGGCCCATAACAACCCTGTTATATCCTCGGTATTCTCATCCTCTCTTAACTCCTCAAAATAATGTTTTTTTGCTAACAACTCACACAATCTCTGCAATTGTATGAGACTGTTCATATCCAATCTCCTCACCTTCTGCCTTACAGTGTAGACATGGGATATACTAGATATGTTTTTATGATACCTATTCTTGATAGAATCCAAATTTTGTTTAGGCTTTATTCCACACTTACTCATCTCTGACAAGTACTCGAACTTTGGAACGGTTAGACGAGTAGCAAATGCATGTCCTTCAAAGGTCTTCGCCAATACATGGTTGTGAATACCATTTCTAACTTATGTTTTCCAACTATCGATAGTGCCGCGTTGGAAAACACCTTTTAACTTAAATGGACATCCCGATTTCTTGGTTCCCGACTTTCTCTTATTAGCCTCCCTTCGCCTTCTTTTTTGTGTGACTGATACACACCCGAGCACTCGCAAGCCAAATTCAATCTTGCTACTTGGTTTTCCTTAGCATACTCTGACTTTTCAATTACCACAACCACATTAACTTGGTTTCCCTTCGCTACGTGTATGAAAGACCTAAACACATAAAAAACAATAACTATTATTAATACACTAATAAAATTACATTTAGAAAATAAAAAATAAAATAAAATCAATGCCTACTCCATCATAACTCTTCCGTAGTAAATATTTCTGTTGTATCACTTAGAATCGGTTAACAATCCACATTATTCGAGTTTGTAGAGGATCGATTCTCGGATAGCGGCAAAGGATCCTACATATCGAATAAAATAAGAGTCTAAAACAATTTGTGTAATGAGGGATTTCAAAGTCACAAAAAAAAATGAACTTCTCACTAAATTTAGTCCAAACGACCCAGCCACATCGGCCAATAAGGTTTCTAAACGACCTAGTCATGTAGTTCCATAGAGGGTCCAAACGACCCAGTTATGTAGTTCCATAGAGGGTCCAAACGACCCAGCCATGTTGGCTGCTAGAGTCCCTCTGGGTTGTTTGGGCTCGGGTTCTAAATGTTGTTGATTCATTCATTCAAGTGTTTTACATTCATTCATTCATTCAATCAATCAAGTGTTTTGCATTCATTCTAATCAATGCTCTCTTGTAGATTCATTCATTCATCCAATCAATCAAGTATTTTGTATTCATTCTAATCAAGTGTTACCTCATTATTTAGGTTTGTTTGTCTTTGCCGTCGACGATTTCTCGGAATCTCATTTGCTCGACTAGTCGCATCTTCTATTTCTTCAACTTCTTCACCTTCACCTTCACATTTTTTGCCACTTCTTCACTTTCTATTGGTTGTTCTTCACCTTCAACATTTCTTCTATTTTCTCCTTCTCTAATTTGTTTTTGCACCTCAAGCATTACCTCAAATGCTTCCTCTTCATCTGCATGTTCCATTTAGGATTTTGATTAGGTTTTGATTGAATATGAAAATAGTAAGGAGTAAATGAGAAACTTGAGTGTTTGATTGAGTATGAAAAAAAGAGTAAGGAGTAAATGAGAAACTTGAGTATTCTATGTAGAGATATTTGAAATTTTGATATATTTCAAATAATTGAGTGACATGTTTGTAAACCATAAACTCCAAACTAGTTTATTATTCACAATTGAAAATAATAAGTTTAGATATAAAATAAATTATTATTTTATATTTGGATAATTGAGTGAAATATGTTTGAAATTAATTTTTTTTTATGTAGGTACGAAATTTGTAAACCCTAAACCCTAAACTCAAAACCCCAAACTAGTTTATGATTCACAATTTGAAAAGGAAAATGGAAAATAACAAGTTTAGATATAAAACAAATTATTATTTTGAATAATTAAGTGAAATATGTTGGTACGAAATTTGTAAACCCTGAACCTTAAACCCCAAACCCCCAAACTAGTTTATGATTCACAATTTGAAAAAGAAAATAAAAAATAACAAGTTTAGATATAAAACAAATTATTATTTCAAATAATTGAGTGAAATATGTTGGAACGAAATTTGTAAACCCTAAACCCCAAACCCCAAACTAGTTTATGATTCACAATTGAAAAAAAAAATGGAAAATAATAAGTTTAGATATAAAATAAATTATTATTTTAGATTTTGACATGTTTGATTACAGATTTTAACTTAATTATATAGATACTATGTCATAACAGATAAAGAGTGTAGAGTGCATGTAATTATGTTGGTGCAACTAATTGTGTTGTTCCTAACCCAATTTTTTAAATCGGATTTCAATTTTGCTAATTTAATTGGAATGTGTTGATAATTGATCATTACTAATTCAATTTTGGAGATCATTGTTTAAATAAATTATTGTACAATTATGATCAATTAATGATTTTGTATTATAAGAAAAGTGTTCGGTGTTTATGTATAAGAAAAGTGTAATTGGTGTTTATGTAATCAATATTTATTAGTTAATCAGGCTAATCATTGGTTAATCAGGAATTTCTTTGGTTTAGAACTTCTCAATTATTTTAGTCCAAATGACTTCCCCAGGTTGCCCCATAGAAGCCCCAAATGACCCAACCATACTGCTTGCATGTGATACCAAGCGATATGTTCAAGCCGTTTTAGTGTACACTCAAACGATATGGTGGTACCTTTTGGGTGTACACTCAAACGACACGATCAGACCGTTCCATGGAGATTCCAGGAGCCAATTCACAAACGACAGGCTCAGACCGTATGGATGTACACTAGAATGACATGGTGATATCATTTGAGTGTATACTCAAACGACATGGTAAGACCGTTTGAGTGTACACTCAAACGACCCGGAGGTTTCGTTATGGCGAGACCAGTTGAATTGGTTGTTGGGCCTGGGCTTTGATGACAAACTTGTAAAATTTCTTTTTTTTTTGAGGTTTTCCAATCCAATTTGATGAGTGCCCAATTAAACTATCTTATTTAATGGTATACTGGTCATATTAACAAAAAATAGAGTGTGAAGAGAGCACTAATTTTTTTTGGAAAAAACTAACCATAATGTATAGAGAGACTATCGGGATGTGACTAGTATTACTCTTCATTTATTCCCTTAAGGTCAAATGAGGCTTTGATTGGATAATTTTCTAGCAGCACATACAAATAGTCAGGGAGGACCAAAGATTTTGTTACACATGGACTTATATTCACCAAAATACCATATGCTGATTGCTTGGACTTGACTCCTTTTTGTAGCTTTCATCCCCTATTGTGGTGGATAAGGGCCACTCCTAACTCTACAAGCCCAATCTACACAACAAATATCCACTTAAGACAATTTTTTTTTTGAAAAAGGTAATCTATAATTCTATACTCATTATTAATTAAGAGATTAGAGCAAATCTCCTAAAAGGAGAAAGAGATTAAGGTGTAGGGGTACCACAAAAAAGTGAAAAAAACTTATGTACTGACTACGTACTACTGATGTACAATCGGAGTACTAGACTTCTAGTCTACAAATTAAGAAAAATCAAAGTAATTACTGTCCATTAATTTAGAAGATAATAGTAAATCTCTCAAAAGGAGAAAGAGATTAAGGTGTAGGGTATAACACTAAAATCTTATTTAAAGTTTTAAACATAGAAAGGTAGGTGGTGGGTGCCTTGTCAAAGAAAGTGATATGTCCCTTAAACTTTTAGACAACACCCCTTAAAAACTAATTAATCTCTCTTCTAAACACACCATTAACGCCTTAAACACAACTTAAAACCCCTCCCAAAGTAGCTAAAATAATAACTCCGTTACCGTTATGAGTTAACGATGACTTCGCCAGAGAAAGAAAAAACGCCACCACCACCACAAGTCGTCGCCGTTACTAACGGCGTTGACGGAAATGATGACGTCAACAAAGCCCCGAGACTGCCTCGATGGACGAGACACGAAATACTAGTTTTGATAGAAGGAAAAAGAGTGGCAGAAAACCAGGTCCGACGTGTACGAACCGGCAACGGGTCGAATCAGTCAGAACCGAAATGGGTTTCTATATCATCGTACTGCAAACGGCACGGGGTGAGCCGGGAACCGGTGCAGTGTAGGAAAAGGTGGAGTAACTTGGCAGGAGATTTCAAGAAAATAAAAGAATGGGAATCGGGAAAATCGGACGAGTCGGAATCGTTTTGGATTATGAGGAATGATTTGAGGAGAGAGAGGAAGTTGCCTGGGTTTTTTGATAGGGAAATTTATGACGTTTTAAATAACGGGACTGTGACGGGAACGGAGTTAGTTGCCGTTACAACGGAAGAAGGTGGTGCTGGAGAGGAGGAAGAGGAGGAGGCTGTTTTTGATAGCGGACGGACCGCTGCAGCGGAGGATGGGTTGTTTTCGGAAGAGGAGGAGATGGGGGAAACTCCTACGACCACAACGGACTGTCCTAAGACTAGTACTATTCCAGCTCCATTTCCTATTTCAGGTAGTTTTTGATAATTCATTGACTTATCTAGAGTTTGCAAGAGTTGTATTTAGTTTCAAATGTTATTATGTTCATTGCTTGCCTGATAAGAAACACTCCTGTGTATTGTGGTTTTGGATGCAGAGAGGAGATTCCAACCTATGTACAAAGCATTTTTTTATGGAGGTAATATCTATGTTCTTTGGATGCTCTTTGTTTCATATGTTTGCTTAAGAGTTAAAGTTTCGAATGATTTTGTCTTGTTTGAAAGGTAGATGAATAATAGGAAATTGTGGTTGAGTTACTTGAGTATGCTCATAAAGTATTGCCACCGGTAAATTAAGCTTTTGGGGATAGGTGACAATGTTAGTGATCTCAGTGGTTGCTGAAAAGTTAGTTGAGTTTGATTGTTAATATCACTGAGAGCCTAGGGTGTGTTCAATTAGTTTTCAGGAAAATGCATGAAAATTGCCTAGAATACAGGACAAGAAATAGGATACTAGGAGGGAGTGTGATTGAAAAATGAGAGAGAGAGAGACTTTCCAATAGAACTGAAAATGACAACCACAATTTTGATTGAAAGCCTTTTCTCCGGATATTTCCCAACCTCGTGGATCTCTTATATATTTATTTTCATTATAAAATAACATATATTTTGGAAAATAAACATCCGGCGATTAAAAGTATATTGATGTTTTCTTTTGACACTGTATTCACTGTTGACTTTTTCTTACAGTCTGTATATTATTTAAACAGATATCAATATCATTTTTACTTAGAAACCTTATTATCATGTTAGAAAATAAATCTTGTTAGACATAAAATACTTATTTGTGTTGCCATTGAAAATCTTTTCTACTAGTTATGAGGATCTCCCTGAATTCCTCAGATTGAAATTGTATTGGTTTCAAATCATATTGATTGTGATTCCCTATAGGATGTTGCAATACAATGTAGTTCCTGTTAATGTCAGTTCCATGTTTTGTTATACTTCATCTCCACATTGCATTTATTTGCCAGTCCATTCTGACTCTTCGTCAAGGGAATCACCTCCATCCATCATTAAAAACTCAAATTTTGGTTATGCTTGTTATTTGATTTGCTCCTAGGAAAAGAGATATGCAATCATATCATCATTTTGACTCCTGTTAACTTTTAATATTGGTTTCACTAGATAGTTTCCTTTGAGATCTTTCAATTATGTCTGGTTTAGTCACAATCTCGTATAAGGATGGTATTGAGGATGAAATAGAATGGTAGTTTGGTAGATTGTAGGAGTTAAATTAGTGGGAAAAAAAATAAACTAGAGTCTATGGCTTCAGAAGCTTGAAAGTTGGTGTTGGTAGAAAGGTTTGAATGAACCAAATGTCATTGCGATCACACGCACTTAAATAGTAACTGTTTAAATTGAAATAAAACTGATTGCTATGGGTAAATACTTTCATACACTATGCTGTGTCTAGCTTTTTTATTTTTAGATCCCCCACCCCCTCTTTTGGTAGAGTAGGGAGAGAGTAGCGAGGTAGAAAAATCCCAAGTTTAGATATTGTTTTATGGGGCTTTCAATTTTTTTTTATTAAAATGAGTATTTTTATGCAGAGTTACCAATATGTGACTACGTCCATCCTAGAGCTCTTCTGATATTAGGTTCTGCCCAACAGACCAAACATTTGAAGTCTCCTCAAGACTCAAGACAGAATATTGCCTGTTTAGTTTCCATATGAAAGCCTGGACAGCCCCTCTCCTACTTCTGTTGTACCAAGCTTGAGAATCCAATAGACCTTGGGATTGTCAATCATTCTCGTACCAACTTCTTTTTTGTTTGTAGCTCAACTGAATCATCAAGTGTTGAAATATTTGAAGTCTTCCTCATCCTCAGAACACAACTGTTATTTCAAATCCAGTAGACTTGGAAAATCGTGACAGCCCAAAGCCCATAAACTTGTGTTGGTTGTCTTGGTTTGATCGTAGTTCAACTGAATCATCAAGACTAGTTTGTAGCCAGTACAACTTCTCCTGCATACTCGTCAAGATGGTATAGCATTATGTGATGGCCTGTGTCAGAGGTGTTTGTGCAGAGATTGTAGTTTAGCTAGTTGTTCATGGTAGCCGTCTCTTAGATTATAGAGAAAAAAATCTCATTCAGGGATGCGTTGGAGTTTACCTGCCTTAAGCTTGTTAAACCAAGTTTAGCAATGCAAACATTTGTCGATCATGCAAAATAATTCCTCATGTTGTATGCCAGTGGCATATCATATACAAGGATAGATTTGTGGAATAATTGTAGTTCCTGTTCTTAATCATTAATTATGTCATCAGTGTTTTCATGCTTGCGGAAGTGATCAACTAGCTAGAATTTAGTTTATGTTTTACTCAAATCTTAATGTGTCTGTGTCTTGATGAGATTATGATGCTTGTGTGGTAAATTGATAATACCCTAAATGAATCAGACAAGTTAAAACCATCTCATTGATATCTCAAGGCTGAGAATTTTTTTGAATGCTGTTCTTATTGGTTTTAATTTGGCAGGTAAAACAAACGTGAACCAGCCAGCATCAAATCCCGAAAAAGGGTCTCCTTCCCATGAGGGACGGAAAAGAAAGCGTTTGTCATCAGATGATGGTGGGGAGACCACTTTGCAGGAACAGTTGGTCAAAGTCCTGGAGAGGAACAACAAGATGCTGACAGCTCAGCTTGAAGCTCAGAACAACAATTGTCATTTGGATAGGGACCAGAGGAAGGACCAAGCTGACAGTTTAATTGCTGTTCTTAACAAGCTTGCAGATGCTCTTGTGAAAATTGCAGATAAGATGTAGTGAAATCCCATAGAAATCCAGGTGTACAGCTAGATATGTAAGGCAATCCTATATTTTGAAGGTCATAGCGGGGTGGAGAGGTTTAGAGGTTAATTTAATATTCTATATTGGATTTCAACTCAGCATTTGGGTTGAGATTTCGCAAGGAAATTGATCATATTTTTGGCTTCTCTGTTATACTTGTAGTTTTTACCTTCTTGCCTTGTGGGCTATGCAGTGCCCATGCTAGGCAATAAACCATAGAAAGTACAGCATTTCAAATGCTAAATTTTATTGAAACTTGGATTTGACGAGTTTCTGAGTGAATCAGTGTTTCTATTGTCTAGTATGGTTTATATGTTGTACAGGGATGATATGTTTTTAACTTAACCACTTATATGCTGCTTCTGCCTGCCAAATCATTAGATCTTCAAACTGGAAGGGAGTCTCTCTTTTTCTGGTTTTTACTACATTTACTCGGTAAAAAGGGAATTTACTTGGTCAATGAACTAAGAAAAAATTATATTGTTATCAGTTATGTTTCCTCCTGCTGGAGAATGCCAAGCAGAAAGGAGGAACCGAACCAGAAACCACACTGACGCAACATCCTGTGGTGCTGGGACTGTTCCCAACTAAGAGATTTCTGCTTAGGGTTTTTCAAGGGCACTCATGGTAGGAGATGCTTACCAGGTACCACCGCGGGAAAATGTTAGATCTGGTTAATTTGCAAGAGGACCTTAAGAGCATTTCCAATGCAAATAACAATTTGTTATCTCCACATAGGCGTCACATGATACTATTTCCCCCCATAGTTACCTTCTTGGTGAAAAGCTACTAGGAGTTGCCCAATGCAAAAATGACTTTAAAATTCGAACGGAATGTTTTATTCTGTTTGAATATAAAAAATGAAAAAATATCGAAAAAAACATGCCAGATAGCCAAACAGAAAGAAACATTCTGTCCGTCCGAAAAAAAACGGAAAACGAAAAAAACACACGAGACGGAATTAAAAGTTTCGTCTGAAGATCACAAGTCGCAACTATCTCAGTAGGAAGTGCTACTCTCATTGTAACTTGCATTGGGCCATTGTTTTTGGCTCACATCCTACCGACTCCAAAATAACCATCCAACTATGAGTTGGTTACAGAACCAATGAGACACTAAATCATGATTCTGAATCCACTGTCAGCACCAATGAGACGCTAAATCATGTTTCTGAATCTACTGTCAGCGCCTGTGCTCTGGCTGTTGTACATGCCCAGTGACGCTGCATCTAGTCTAGCAACAGTTCATAATCATAATTACTATCAAATCACAGCAGTTTTTTCATAACATTGTACTCCCACTGTGTCAAAATGCTCTACAGGACATTGCTTTTAATTTTTAAAATATCAAAATGTACAATAACATCAAATGAAAACTTTGGTCAACTCAAAATCATTTTGACATCAATACAGAACCAGTGAAGATTCAATTAACTAATTGCCACAGTTCGGTACAAAAAAAAAAAAAATCTACATAAGAGAAAGGTATAAAGTAGCCAAGCTCCATAAAAGGTCAAAGATAATGTCCTCTATGACAAGTCCAGAAGCCAATCCAGAGGGAGAAACAGTACATCATTTTTCTGAAAAATTGGAATGGGGAAAAGCTTTCTTCTTTCTCAAGGGTCAGTTGACTCAGCTGAAACATCATACTGAAAAGTAGAGCGAACTCACTGCAAATTTGCTACATCTTCGATATGCTACTGAAGTTTTACTTATGTGAAAATTCCAGGGAAGGATAATGGCAAGCCCATCAAGAAACAGTGTCATCAGGCCGAGCCTTTGATCTATATTGGCGACCTGGTTTGTGAGACTGACCTAATGAATTTTCTGTAGTCATTTCTGGTTCATCTTCCTCCATTGCACAGGCTCCATTTTCTTCCACTTCTGAAGCTGCAATTCCAGGGGCAAAGCCTTCCCTCTGTGATTCTTTCGAAGCATCATTGTGGCTTTGATTCACTGTTGTAGCATCATCAGTTTTCTTTTTAGGAATAAATGTTACTGATTCAGGAAGATTTGCAGGTGGTTCCAGCTGTGAATCTATGCTACTTGAATTCTTTATCATATTGAAAAGGTCTGAGTAAGCTTGTCGGTTAGAACTTTCATCGACTTTACTGGACGAATCAAAACTGTAATGTGTATACTTGGAAGGATTTTGTACATGATCAGGAATTCCACGCATACCCTGGGGTAACGGACAAGTATCTTCTGCAACTGTGGTTGTTTCCATCGAGTAGTTGATCATCGCAGAATCTTGGGTACCTTCCAACTCCTCTTCACTACTGTCCTTACATGCAGGGTCAAACCTGACACGTTTTCTTGACTTAGAGTCTGCAAGAGTTTCTTTCCTTTTCAATATAGACTTCAGATTACCTCCATCTTCAGTTACTGGGGAATCCACAAAACCTGGCATTTCCTGACCAACATCTGAGAAGGTATCCACACCAGATGCTTCCTCATCTTCTTTAAGCCTAATTTTAGCAGCCAAGAGATTGGCACGTGAATCCCTTTCACGATCTTTAAACGAATCAGGAAGAACGTTATATGAATTTAGATATTCCCCGTAATCAGTGATATCTTTCATATAAAGACGGTCACCGGTATTTTCCCTGCCAAGGGCGACTTTGTCATATTCATCTTCTTCTTCCTACAGTCATTTAAAGATATGTAATTATGTAAAAGATATGTATCATTTCATATTTAGGAGCATAAAAGCTTGTAAGCTGACAAAATAAATCATTGCAACAAACGAATACCACAAAACCCAGAAAACAGATTAAAATGAAGAAGTCCTGACACTATATAAAAGACATTGATTATGAATTTATGATATAAAAGTATAAAACTGAAAATGCTAATCAACAAATAATACATTGATAAAATTACACTCTATGCCCACTAATATGGGGTATCTAGAGATTTTATTTACTTAAAACGAGTAATTGGTCTATCACAATTCAGAAATCAAACTCAAACTTGGTCAAATTCATTTGGAGGAACGCCCGGTCTCTATCTTCTATTCTACTTGAAATAAATGAGAAGTGCAGGAAAAAGCAATGTCCAATGTGTTACCATATGTTACTATATCAAAAAAGAAATATACCTAAAACTCCCAAGGCAATGGTTAGTCAGTTCAAAGATGCAGAAACATTTATAACCAGGAGATAGGAGGGTACAAGACTACAAGTATCTAGTGCTGACCTCTCTTATATATTGTTTCCACTGTACCATTTACACCCCTCAGTATATTACATTTGAACCAGTCTGAATGGAAATCTAAAAGTTACTTTTTGCAAAAGCAAAAACGTCCAATGAAGCTCCAAATCAAGGACAGTATATGTTGGTGTGCACACAAACAAAAAAACTGGAGTGCCCAAAGAGAAGTTAAATGCCCAAAACCTTCTCCCACAACATATCAGGGCCAGTGGCTAGTCATAAAACCAACAGAGTGGTGTTAAGCTTTAAGAGAAAGAGAGATACGAAAATATGCTCGACCTGATGGCACACTTTGTAATTTAAAACTTTATACCTAGGGTTTTAACAATATTAATGAAATAATTACAAGAGAATTAGGGTGTACCTCATTATCGAGAGTACGGTCCAAGCCAATAGAAGAGCGAATATCAAAGTCACCTTTATCATCAAGATCATCAAGATCCTCATCATCTAAAAAATTCTTCCTCTCAGAAGAAGAACAATTATTATTATTATTAATATCTACTCCTCTTTCACGATTCCACTCTTTTTTTCGGATTTCTTGGTCAGTTAATGACCAAAGTGATGATGATTCTACTGGTTTTGATAAGGAACCAAACACCTTATCCACTCTCACGCTAAAACTCTCCTCCATACTCATTCTTTTTTTCAACTTTTGTTTTAGTTGGATTTGGGGGATTTATATACTGCCACCGCCCTTCAGAGTTCAGACAATTAGTGGGCTGGGTTGGGCCAGGCCCAATGATGTTCTCCCTCCTTTTCTCCTGTATTGCTGAGGCTCTTGGAAACTCACCTTTAATTTCACTTGGTCTTCCTTGTTTAACAAAATAAAATTACCACCTTTGTTAATGAAAATCTTGAGTTTCTTGAGACTTTTGATGAAGAAGATGTTACCATTGTACCTGATGATGAGGTTATTGAACTCTGGAGACTGGAGTGACTATTTGGTGGGTTTTTTTGTTGAAAAGCATATGCCTTTTCCTCTGGTTAAGAACACTCTTGATAGAGCTTGGAAAACAAAAGCTTCATATGAAATCTCAACTGATAGAGATTTATTCGACTTCAAATTCATGGACTATGAGGATAGGCAAAAAGTGTTGGATGGGGGACCTATCTTTGTAACTTGTAGGATCTTCATCATATGTCCTTGGTCTGATGACCTGGAGTATCAGAGAGATCACCTCAAATCAGTTCCTATATGGGTGAAATTATATGATGTCCCTAAGGTGCTATGGATTAAAAAATGTTTTAGCATGATAGGTAGTAAGCTGGGAAAACTGCATTGTTGGGATGTTGCTATCCAACGAAGAACACGACTAGATTATGTTCGTATCTGTGTTGAAGTTCGAGTTAATGCCAAATATCTCAAACAACTCAAGTTCGATGTGGGTAATGACAAAATCGTTACTATTGGAATAGAATATACATGGAAACCCCAATCTTGTTCACATTGTGAGAAATTTGGACATAACCTAGCTAAATGCCCTAACAACTCGGCTAGAACAAATATGGATGTGACCACTCAAAGAAATGTCACTTCTACAGTGAATAATGATGTCACTCAAAGAAATGCTATCCAAACTGTTAATCCACAAGTTACTCCAGTCATTGCCCAAGATGATGCAATTGTTACAAACCCGAGGCCTGGCAGCAAGTAAGAAACAGAAGGCAAAGACAAGTGTATGCAACAGCCTCAGTTACAGAGGAAACACATACACTGTCCTCAAGAAGAAACACATCATATAACACCAACACCAGTGGCTGCCGAGAACACACAACTGGCATGTACTGTTTATTCCACCAGTTCAAGAACATATTATTATTACAAATGTGGTCACTCTAGCAGAAAATCCTTTGTCAGCAGCCACTCCTTTACTCCTTGAATATTTGCAACTAGGAGAGCACACTTTTGACAGAGTTCAAGAGGTTGATATATACTTTAGTAGTCACTGCAGAAGTAAAAGGAACTGAAAAAACACAATACACAAGCACCATGAATGAGTTCTTAGAAGTGGAGGAACATGTTATTGCAACATTAATGGCCACCACTACACTACAACAAGAATTTTTTTGATGACCATGTTCCATCAAAAACTCAAAAGGATGCAAGTGGGAAAGCAACATCAGGCTCCTCAAGTACCACAACAACTGGAGGAAAATCCTAAAGCCACAGTAACATCAACAACTCAACAAAGAGCACTTCAAATGTCTCAAATACCAATGGCAAGGCAGCAAGAGGCAAAAACAAATCTCAGCAACCAGTTCCACAGAGTAATATAAAAACAAGGAGTAGGCCCAAATCCAAATCCAACCACAAACACCCTCTTCCCCTCAAACTGCCTACATTTGTAAGGTTAGCCAAACATAACCTTTACAACATCGTTTTGATTTTTTACGTTCTAACCTCGTCAACCTGCTGCCAAGTTTGCAGGGGAGTATTGACAAGCCTTCTATGTCTGGAATGCCTTCATCTCCAAGCTAGAGATCATGGATATATTCTCGGTAATATCTTGGATATCATGAATATATGCTACCATTATTGTACAAATCTTCCTAAGTTATAGGATCTCATACACTATATATATATATATATGTGTGTGTGTGTGATGAATGCATAGAAGAAACTAAGGCACTTTATTAATTGTTTAGGTGGAATCCGATTTTGAAGCAACAACACTTGCTTTTAACATGTACAACCTGCTGTGGACTCTCTTGCCAAGGTGGAAAGTCTGTAAAACTTAGCTGCAACAGTTCAAGATCACGTCCATATATAGAGGGAATGAAATTAATTTTACAGTGATAATCAAAGCTAAAGCAGGTGCTGCCCTTCAAAATACTTTACCCACGATGGTTGATGGCAAACCAAATTGGGTTAGGAAATGGGAAGGCCCTTTCAAGGTTACAAGTTATTTGTGTTAAACTAGGTGGGAGCAGTATGTTGCCCGGCCCCAATCCCTCTTGTATTCCCCGGCCTACCTTTCTTTTAATGCAATTCAACTTAACTTACCTAGCCAAAAAATATAAAAAAAAAATAAATAAATAAAACCATACAACCTAGTACTATATATCAAGGCCCAAAATATTGATATCGATGAATATATCGGTGTACCCAAAAACCGATATATATCGGATATATCGGATATTTCGGATATATCTATTTTTTTGGTAATCAGTCCAAACTATTTAAAATATCGGAAATATCGGATATATCGGAAATATAATATCGGAAATATCGGATATATATCGGAAATATATTGGAAATATCGGATTTATATTTTAAAATAGTCAAAAAGGCAACCGACATATATCGATTATATCGGAAATATCGATTATATCGGCGATATAAAGTTTCATATCGGAAATTCCGATATATATCGGAAAAAAAAGAACTCTATATTCGGTGGATATATGTCGGAAATATCGATATCGGTGTACCAAAATACCGATATATATCGGCGATATATCGGATATATCGGCGATATTTTGGTCCATGCTATATATAGCTAGCACACAAGTTACATTTGTTTGGTATTGCTAACACGCAAAACCAAAACTAAACTCAGACAAGTTTAAAAAACTATGGTCAGCACCTCCCATTTGGCCATTGGCCCCAATTGGCATGGGTATCCGAATTCTTTGTGTTACTGTATATTTGCCACTTACTCCATCCCCATCCTCTGAGAATGTCAACTTCATTCACAAGCTTGCTAATTCCTAAACCAACACTAATCAATGAGAAACTTCTAATATTGTACCATGTTCTAATTTAACTTGGCACCAATTATTAAACTTTATTTCGAATATACTAGATACCAATATACCATGCCAATCCTATGACTCTAAATAGATTAAGTTGATAGATTAAGTTGCTAAATCTAAATTTATAATCCCTACAATAGGTACTGTCTGTTTTTGCCTGTTTATGGGGACAGAGTGATGCAATGATGGTGGCGGCGGAGGTGCCACGCATCGTCATTGCAAAGTATGAAAACGAATTCGATGCACATGTACCCTCCAGAACAATGTGTTTTGTGAGTCTTGTGATGGAAAAGTATGTGTTTGATCATCTAGCTAGTTTGAACCCTGCCAATATTAGCGAGTTACATACTAATCTAATTTAAAATAGACTTGCCAAAAAAAAAAGATTGTTAGACTAAATAAAATTGAAAATGAATTTGTTAAAACCACTTAATGTTGGTAATAATGCAAGGTCACCTTAGCCTAGCGAGCATCTTTCCAACAATATGAGATCAAAATTATATGGTTATTCGTTCTATTCTGTAAGTTTTTTTTTGCGTTCTTGTTTTACATTTGTCCTTTATAGCTTTATCTAATTTTTGCCTAACAAAAAAAATAAAGAGAAGGATTTGGAGGAGCATTCTCCACGTAATAATGTGGAAAAAGGACACAAATGTTTCATGCAAATTTACTGGAGTTCCTAACTGTTGGAGCACCGCGCTAGCGAAAGCTTTATTTATTTAGCATAGAGATTTTAGATGGTGGAGAGAGTTGGATTGGAGATGCACACCATATCGGGTAGTGCAAAGCTCCTAGTTGAGCTATTGAAGTAGTAACAAGTTAATAAACAAATACTTTGTGTTATAGAGCGAATGGAAGGGGATTACATCTAACAATTCATATAGCTATACGTATAGCCTATGGAACACTCTAGATTCTAGAATCTAGGAACACACATGAAATCCTAGAGACTCTTACAACACCTAGACTGATCCATAAATTACCATTTGCAGTGGCGGAGCCAGTAGGGTCGCTTACCCTCAACATTCTATAAAAAAAGGTGATTCCATTGGGCACTCATCAAATTGGATTGGGCAACCCCTAAAAAAAAAAGAAATTTTACAAATTTGCCATATTACAAGTTTGCCATCAAAGCCCAAGCCCAGCAACCAATTCAACCGGTATCGCCAAAACGAACCCTCCGGGTCGTTTCTATTTACACTCAAACGACACACCGGCCCGATTATGCGTTTGAGTGTAAACAAAAAACGACAGCCAACGTAAACCGACTTGGCCAAGTCGTTTGAGTGTACACTTTCGATCGACATGACCATGTCGTTTGAGTGTTACTTTGAGTTTGAGTTACACTCAAACTACATGACCAAGTCGTTTGAGTGTATACTCAAACGATATGGACAAGTCGTTTGAGTGTTACTCACACTAACATCTTGAAACTACGTGTCCATGTCGTTTGAGTGTACACTCAAACTACTGCTGGCCATGTCGTTTGGCGTTACACTCAAACTACTTTCGGCCATGTCGTTTTGAGTGTATACTCAAACTACATGAACCCGTCGTTTGAGTGTTACTCACACTAACACTCAAACTACTGGCGGCCATGTCGTTTTGAGTGTACACTCAAACTTCTGCGCCGGCGTGGTTTGAGTGTTGAAGTGTGAGTAAACTCAAACTACGACCATGTCGCTTTGAGTATACACTTAAACGACTTGGTCATGTAGTTTGAGTGCACACTCAAACTACATGGCCGCGTAGTTTGAGTGTACACTCAAACGACATGGCCGCGTAGTTTGTGTGTTAGTGTGAGTAACACTCAAACGACTTGTCCATGTAGTTTTTGAGTATACACTCAAACGACTTGGTCACGTGTTTGAGTGTACACTCAAACGACGTGGACACGCACTCAAACGATTCACTCAAACGATTTCAATTGAATTAGAAAAATTAAAATCCGATTTAAAAAATTGGGTTAGAAACAACACAATTACATCAATAAAACTACATGCACTCTGCACTCTTTATCTGTTATGACATAGTATCTTTATAACCAAGTTAAAACATGTAATCAAACATGCTACATGTAATCAAACATACTATAAAATCTAAAATAATAATTTGTTTTATATCTAAACTTGTTATTATTATTATTTTTTCAATTGTGAATCATAAACTAGTTTGGGGTTTAGAGTTCAGAGTTCAAGGTTTAGAAATTTCGTACCAAACATATTTCACTTAATTATTTGAAATAATAATTTGTTTTATATCTAAACTTGTTATTTTTTTATTTTATTTTTAAAATTGTGAATCATAAACTAGGTTGAGATTTAGGGTTTAGGGTTTAGAGTTGTTTACAAATTTCGTGCTAACATATTTTACTTAATTATTCAAAATAATAATTTGTTTTATTTATAAACTTATTATTTTTTTTTATTTTCTTTTCAAATTTTGAATCATAAACTAGTTTGGGGGTTTGGGGTTTGGGTTTAGGGTTTAGGGTTTAGGGTTTACAAATTTCGTACCGACATAAAAAAAATTTAATTTCAAACATATTTCACTAAATTATCCAAATCTAAAATAATAATTTGTTTTATATCTAAACTTGTTATTTTCCATTTTTTTTATTCAATTGTAAATAATAAACTAGTTTGGGGGGTTTACAAATATATTTCACTCAATTATTCGAAATATATCAAAATTTCAAATATATATAGAATACTCATTCACTCAGTTTAGAGTTTAGGGTTTACATAGAATACTCAACTTTCTCTACATACTCAAGTTTATCTACACACTCAAGTTTCTCTAAATGGAACATGAAGATGAAGAAGAAGTATTTGAGGTAATGTTTGAGGTACAACAACAAATTAGAGAAGAACAACAAATTAGAGAAGGAGAAAATAGAAGATATGTTGAAAGTGAAGAAGTGGAACAAAATGTTGAAGATCAAGGTGAAGAATTTGAAGATCGACAAAGTCGAAAGCAAATGAAATTCGAGAAATCGTCGGCGACAAAATGCAAACCTAAATAATGAGGTAACACTTGATTAAAATGAATACAAAACACTTGATTGATTGAATGAATGAATGAATGGATGCAAAATGAATGAATGCAAAACCCGAGCCCAAACGACATGGTGGGTGGTTTTGGGAACACACTATCAAACGACATGGGCCTGTAGTTTGAGAACACTACCGAACGACATGGCGGTGTAGTTTGAGAACACTACAGAACGACATGGCCGGGTCGTTTCATTACACTATAGCACTACATGGCCGGGTCGTTTCATTACACTATAGAACTACATGGCCGGGTTGTTTGGACTCTTGATGAAACTACATGGCTTGGTCGTTTGGACTAAATGTAATTAATTTTTTTTTTGTGACTTTGAAACTAAATGCAAATTGTTTGAGACTCTTGTTTTATTCTTCTATATGTAGAATTCTTTGCCGCTATCCGGGAACCGATCTTCTGCAAACTCAAATGATGTGGATTGTCAACCGATTTTAAGTGATACAACAGAAATTTTTACTACGGAAGAGATATGATTGAGTAGGCATTGATTTCATTTTTTTTTTTAAAATTTTCTAAATATAATTTTATTAGTGTATTAATAATAGTTGTTGTTTTTATGTGTTTAGGTCTTTCATACACGTGGCGAGGCAATCGATTGGGCAACCGCTAGAGGAAGACAAGTTAATGTTGTTGTGGTCATTGAAAAGTCGGTGTGCCAAAGGAAACCGAGTAGCAAGATTGAATTTGGCTTGCGAGTGCTTTCGGTGTGTGTATCGGTCACACAAGAAGGAAGGCGAAGAGAAGGCTAATAAGAGAAGGTCGGGAACCAAGAAATCGGGATGTCCATTTAAGTTAAAAGGTGTTTTCAAACGCGGCAGTCGATAGTTGGAAAATTAATTGTCGTTCTTAATGGTGTTCACAACCATCCATTGGCGAAGACCCTTGAAGGACATGCATTTGCTACTCGACTAACCGCTTCGAGTTCGAAATATTTGTCGAGATGAGTAAGTGTGGAATAAAACCTAAACAAATATTGGATTCCATCAAGAATAGGTATCATGATAACATCTCTAGTATATCCCAAGTCTACACCGCAAGGCGTGAGGTGAAATTGGATATGAGCGGTCTCACACAATTCTGAGAGATTGCGTGAGTTGTTAGGAAAAGAACATTATTTTGATGAGTTGAGACGGGATGAGAATACCGAGGGGAGATAACGGATTGTTATGGGCCCATCCGGAAGGTGTTAAGTTGGCTTGGACTTTTCCAACCCGTTTTTCATGTTAGGCGTTACCTACAAAACTAACAGTGCATCGGTGGCCTTTAAATACGGTTTGTTGGGGTGACTTCAACGTGGAAATCTTTCACCGTGTGTCAGTCTTTGCCGCTCACGAAAACAACGATCGACTATGAGTGGGCCCCCGCATCATTTTAGTGGCTTGCTTGGTGACATAAGCCCATCCGTGATGGTGTCCGGCGGGGACTTAGCCCGATGAGTGCCGCCGACGAGTTTTTTTCCTAACACACACAAGCATCTATGTAGATGGCATATTGCTACGTCGCGGCCTTTCAAAATGTTACGATATTTTTCCAACTACTGAGAACTTGTAGAAGGCCGCCCGTGGAACAACGTAGTCAAATCGAAGACGAGAGGTTATTTTCCAGTAGAGATGGGATGATTTGGAAAAATATTACGGGGTTGAGTACTCCAATTTGTTTGTTATTTGCGAGAGACTTGGTTTCCTCCACGAGGGATCGATTAAGTATGTTGTTGGACTGACCAACACATTCACTTTAGGAGTACAACGACCAATAGAGTTGAAGGGTCTCATGCTTTCGGTGAAGCGTGTACTAGGAAATGCAAACCGTCATGATTTTTTGAGTATGTTTAGCTTAATCCACCCGATTCTAGAGATCCGGATGTCCGAGATTAGAGCTACCTTCGAGAGAGAAGTATGATTATAACTTCAGCACCACCACCGGATTCCTTTGTTTACGTGAACTTCGGAGGCCTTGTCTCCATAAGTGTTTAGACTTGTTATTTGAAGAAATAGATACCAGCGTAAAAGCGTGTTAATGATGGAGAGATAAGGTGTTAGTGCTATTTGCGCCGCGAGCCATGGACTGCCATGTGCTCATGAATTAATTGAGTTTGAAGAGCAAGAAGCGGTCCATCCCTTTGACTATCGACCCCTTTTGGAAAACATTATGCATCTCCCAATGTGTCGATTGGGTGTTGGTCCCGATGTTGCACCTTCGATGGACTTGTTCATGAATAGGTTTGCAATGGTTTCGAAGAAGAGCGGATGGTTATGATTATTAGAAGCTTATGGAGATTGCCGTGCCGGAAAGTACATGGCTAGTACCGCCTTGTGAGGAAGCAAAACCAAAGGTCGGCCGAAGGTAGCTGCGGCCGAAAGGTTCAAACCGGAGATGATAACTCTTCAAAGCGAGATCTATCTCATTTTGAACATTCTCAACGTGACCATGAAGAGTGGGTCTCCTCGTCACAACCAAACATTACGCCCACCCCAAAACACCCACACTACACCAAGAAAGAAGTCTTCTCCAAAACTACCAACCCAAAAACATCCACACCACACCAACAAATAAGCCTTCTCCAAAACACCAAAAAACAACCACACCAAGAAATAAACCTTCTCCCAAAACACCAAAACAACCACACCACGAAATAAGCCTTCTCCAAAAACAGGTCACACCAATGAAATGTGAGAGATGGCTTAGACTTTGGAAAGACGAGGGGTCCTAAGGATTACGGGTTGGATATTCCTGAAGAAATGTATAAATACATGGTTAGAGTCCATTACCCTGTTGGCGATGGCAACTGCGGTTATAGAGCTTTCTGCATTGCATTAGGAAGAAGTCAAGAAGAATGGCCACAGATGAGAAGGGAGTTGTACGAAGAGCTTACTGACAACCTCCCCCTTTATTGTACTTTGTACAATCAAAGTGAGGTTTTTTATTCGATGAAGGAAATCCTACATGAAGAAGGTTACACACCCTTAAATAAGTGGATGAGCATGCCTTTTGCTTGATACTTATTTGCTTCAAGATTTAATGTTGTCCTTATGCATTTAGGAGCTCATCAGTGCTTCCTTCTCATGCCGCTGAGAACCCAAGCAAATCCTGAGAGAGTGACCCAAGTGTTGGGTAGCGCACATGTTGGTGGAAATCATTTTGTCAATGTTGAACTTGTTGAAGATTGTCCGGTTCCTCCAGTAATGCGCCAATGGCTTAGAGCTCGATATGATATTGCTGAAAGTTGGAATTTGGCCTTGACAGTAAGGCAATTGCAATTTATGGCATTGAACATTCCCAATTTAATATGGGAAAATGAGCTCGTTGAAGACCCAACAGTACATGTTATCGACTAAGTTGTTTGTATGTCGTCGATATGATATTTTGATGTAATTTGTATTTTGATGTAATTTGGAACAAGTGTAATTTGTTTTGATTTTTATGTTATCAATGTTAGGGCTTTTATTTGATTTGATTTGGAAATCGAAAGTAATCGACTAAGTTAATTCGGACGGCAATCGAAAGATTTTGAAATCGAAGCGATCGACTAAGTGATATATTGATGTAATTTGATATTTTGATGTAATTTGGAACAAATGTAAATTTATTTTATTTTTTTGTTATTTGGAAATAATGTTAGGGCTTTTATTTGATTTGATTTGGAAATCGAGTGATCGATTAAGTTGATTCGGACGGCAATCGAAAGATTTGGAAATAGAAGCGTCGATTAAGTTGATTGATTCGACGTCAATCGAAATGATTTTGAAATTGAATGATCGACTAAGTTGATTCGGATGGCAATCGAGTGATCGACTAGTTGATTCGGACCGCAATCGAGTGATTTGAAATAATGTTCGTATGTTGTCAATAATGACCGAAACTACACGGTGAAGTCGTTTGGCTTTAATACAAAATGACCCAGCCAGATCGTTTGGTCTAAAGGCCAAACAATGTGGTCATGTCGTTTGGCCTTTAGACCAAACGATGTGTCCATGTCGTTTGGCCTTTAGACCAAACGATCTGGCTGGGTCGTTTGAGATTAAAAGTGAACGATCTGCCGTGGTCGTTTGGTATAAAGGAAAAACGATCTGCTGAGGTCGTTTGGCCTTTATGCCAAACGATCTTGGCCGGTCGTTTGGAAGAAATTTTTTTCAAAATTCGTTTTGTTTTTACAACACTTTCATATTCATCAAATTCCACTTTTCCATTCAAACATCAAATATCAAACACTCTCATTCATCAAATTCCACTTTTCCATTCAAACATCAGATATCAAACACTCTCATTCATCAAATTCATCCATACATAAAATTCCATTCAAACATTAAACCCTAAACTGAAACAAATTACATTCAAACATTAAACCCTAAACCCTAAACATTAAATTCCATTCAAACATTCATGCAAACATCATATCCATCAATTCATTCGAAGTTAACAAAATTACAAACCCTAAACTGAAACAAATTACATCCATCAAACTAAATTACAAAGTTACAAACCCTAAACTGAAACAAATCAACTATAGCGCCCACCAATGTATTTGCACCTAGTCAAGTTGTATGCTGTTCAAGGAGAACCTTGCTTCCTCGGCATATCATTCCCACCCAATTGCGGACCTCTCTCTAGCAAACGACCGTTTCATCGATGATGTCGATTACGTGAAAAAGAAAAATCAAGATAAGTTACCAATCGAATGCAAAAATCACGGTTAGAAAAACTCAATTAAAAATCACAATACTTACAATCGGTGAACAGTTAGGCAGTGTCTCCAGGGAGGGATGAATAGGAAGAAGCTTAGGGTTCACCAAAACTACATGAGAATTCCTCGCATACCAAGTCATGTAGTTTTGATGACACTCCCATGGATAAGACGAAATAGGTCCTCGGTTGCGAGTTGGATCACGTGATTCTGCCCCGCGACTCGATAAAGTGGCCCAATATTGGTCCAAATTCACCTCATACCCGCGTCACCCCACGGTTCTTGTTCTCCAATTTGGCATTGGAGGATCTTTAGGTACAAGTTGCACGTGACCCAACCGACGCACCACCCTTTGCGGCGATTGTAAAGCTCGACAATGTTGAAAAACATAGCAATCCCTCAAAAATGCAATGTCATCGATCGGGTTTGTATCTCGATATTTTTGTAGGGATGCCAAACAACTGAAACAAAATCAAATGTGTCATTAACAACTCTAATGATCAATTACTAAAAATAAATATAAACAAACTTAAATACCAAATTGTCATTGAATTTAATACTTACATTAAACTCATTCAAATCATCAATTATCGCCGTTAAAACTGCAATGCATACGTTGTGTCGTAATAGTGTGGAAGGCTTGGGATGTGTCTATGAGCACGCTGAGAGACGAGATATAGTTGAAGTTTGGGACTGTCATGAATACCGGAAAATACTCATAGATCCATGCCTAGATATACACAAATAGTTAACATATTGATAGAGTAATAAAATTAACATTAAAAAAAATAAACTCTAAAATACTCAAGTTTTACGTAGAAGAGTCATATAGCACATAACCCCTTTCACCTTCCGCACATGTGGCGGCCCCGACCTTTATATAAAAAAACGCCAAAATTGTCGCACCCCATGCATACTCTTCTATCTCACTGAATTTCAACAACGGCCTCGGATAACATATAGGCACTCCAAGTCCCGGACTTGTCGATAAAAAGCGGCACATCCAAAGAAAAAGCGAATAAACGCTCTAACGATCCGTTGAACATCCCGGAAACTTCGAGGCCTTCTCTACCACATTCCCGGCGTCACATATAGGGCTATCATGAACCTTGTTAGCAAAATGCTTCCGGATGAATTCTAGCCTTACTTTTGAAGTGAACTTGCTAGCTTCCATCTCCGCCCTAATCAAATCAATAGGGAGCCCCGACCAAGTTGTAAAGAGATTTATCGATTGTTGTAAGTTCAGCTCATTTGTCCCCTTGCACCGCTCTTCCTCTAATCGTGACTCCACAGATTTGGACAACATCGTCCAAAGTCACGATCATCTCCCCAACCGGCATATGGAAGGTGTTGGTCTCCGGATGCCATCTCCACAAACGCAGAGATCAATGGTGGATCCATATGCTCGTGATAACCTTCCACGAGATCAAACAACCCAAATCCTTCTCAATCGCACGGCAAATCTCGGAGACCTTTCACATTCATTTTTGAAATTCCATTGGGATAACTTCGCTAAGTGTGAAACACACTTCAACACTCATGATCCTCCTCAAAACAACCGAGCACGCATTAGATATATATGAACGAAACAAAAGATTTTGTAAAAAGAAAATCAAAGTATACAAGAAAAAACAAAATATTACCCTTCTCTCCCAAACATCGCGAAATTTACATGCACCGCATAGTCATACAAACAACTCGACTCATACGGGCCTCCCCCATACACACCTCTTTGAAACTCCAAATCATCATTGGATTTTCTTACGAAATCCAATACCGGAGGTGCTTCTTCCACTGGTGGTATGTCTTCTACCACATATTCTTCAACATCATCATCCTGCTCATCCTCCTCCTCACTCTCCTCCTCACTCTCTTCCTCACTCTCCTCACTCTCCTCTTCTACTATATATACTCTTCCCTTTGTCTAAACCTACATCTAAACCTACATTAGTATCACTATCTACACTATCTACACTATCTTCACTAAACGAATCAACCTCAGGAACCTTAGGAACCTCTTTTTCCAAATGGTCCCCTCTACGCGCTGATGCCGTTAAGGCGTCTACCCTATGTCTTTTTCTTCCAACTGCATCACCGCTAGAGGAACCGCCACCAAACAATTTCTTAACACCCTTGAATGTAGTTTTCGCTACATTCTTCACATTCTTTGATCGAGGACCCATCGCTACAAAGAAAAATAAAACAAGTATTAGTAAACCATATTTAAATAAACAATGTACAAAGAAAACCACTAGAAAAAAGAGATCATCCCAGTCGTAAAACTAATAGACTTATAAGCTTGCTATGATAACTCCAAGTATATATGAAGAAATAGAATGAGGCGTTACGCTATCCAAATTCTATCGAATTTTGGGCAGAGTTTCCTTTGTTTGGTCAACATTTCGTATACTTAAACCTGTCATAACCTGGAAATCAATAATGACATCCTTCCAACAACCATATGTACATATAACCTAACTTTTACACGACAGTGCAAAATGTATATATATACAAGAATGTTTCTGTATGAACCGTCATTTATGTACATCAAGTATTACAACAAAATAACTGGACTCTCTCTACAACAAAATGAACTTGACTCTGTCCCTCGTCAAGCATAGGGGAAACCACCCAAAAAAACCACCTTGATAACATACGTTCAGTAAGTTTGAAAACCAAAGAAAGCTTCTCACCTATAATGCTTTACCGCTTTAGTTTTGTTCCCTCAGATCCGGACCTTAAGCAAGTACTAAGTAAAAGCTGCATGTGATCAAGGTCATTACTCATTAGTCAAGACTCAAGAACATAAGCAGTATGAAAGGTGAGTAAAAGAATGTACAGAAACACTAATCATAAAATGGTAAAAGTATCTTCTCTTATAACATCAGGCCCTAAAGGAAAATACTAGGTATGAAAGATGAGCACTACTCCTAACTCTTAGTCTTTACGTCAATAAGCACATTATCAAGCTTTACGTTGTAGTGAATTATTGGTGGCTCACAATGCTCATGCAGAAAAGAGAGCCCAATTGCAATCTGAATTGCAATCTCATACAACTTCCCCCATTCTATGTTAAGGTGATTCTTGAACAAAATTTTATCGAATGATCCGTTTTCCACGTATTCGTAAACAAGTGCTTTCATGTTGGTATCAAAGCAATACCCATATAGTTTGATCAGGTTTTGATGGGAAGTTTTGCCCATGGTGCCCACTTCAGCTTCGAATTGTTTCCTCATAATTTCCTTTGTGTTATTGTTGTCTTTTAGTACCTTCACTGCTATTTTGACACCATTAGGGAATTCGCCCGTGTAGACGTCTCCAAACCCACCAGCACCTACATTCTTCTCAAGATTTGACGTAAATCTCTTAAGTTCATCAAGTGAAAATGATTTTGGTTTCTCGTTTGTTAGTTTATACAAGAAATCTTCGATTGGTTGTGAACCGTCATCGTGTTCCATCAGTTTATCTCACAAAATATAGGTTGTAGTCCAACAAAGTAGAGTATGAAAAACAGAGTGATAACGCCAACTTCTGGAAAAGAAAAGATGACAATGAGCTAGACATGAATTTCTATAGATTAGAGAATAGAAAATAGACACTGATGATATATCATTTATCCAATAAACAACTAGTTAGTTCTCAGGGAGATATTTCATTCAAGGATATCTTGGAGGAGCAATAGAATAAAAGTTCTAGGATTTTTAGTGCAACAGTTCAGTGCATATATTTTTGGTATATTATCCTAAAACTACAGATGTTCCAAAATGGGGGTTTTCAATAAAATTTGGTGAATAATTACTAAATTTTGTATTTTGGTGGTCTACAGGTTCTCTAAATTCAGCATTTGGAATAGGTTGACGCAAAAGGAAAAAACAAAAACAAATCAAGAAAAAAAAAAAAACTATCTTACCAGGAATGACTTGATCAAATTTAAGTTCCAGTGCACTCCGATTTCTTACGTGTCAAATAATGAGGCGTGATTTCTCCGGGGGCATGTTGTATATTGTATTATTTCATAATGAAGGCTTCGATACATACCAAAATGAATGGAGTCTGTGTTTTTAGATAGAAGTTGTTCTTCTCAAACTGTTGGACGAGACTAAGAGTTAGGAGTAGATACTTTGTTGGATTGAAGGATCGTGAGAGGGATTTTGTCGAGGTTTTTGGGTGAGAAATCGCAAGAGAGATGACCGGTTACAACAAGTTTTCCCGGTTTCGCGATTAGGTGGGGGGTGTACATGGGCTTTTTGTTGGGCTTTGTGATTTGGGCTTGGACTGGAGGCTGCCCAATCCAATTCTGGTGGCGCCCAATACTGGTGATGTGGATGTTGAATTTTTTGTTGTTGCAGGTCTCTTTCTCTTCTTATGCTCATACCCTCTAGCTTTAGCTTGACCATCTTTTACTTTCCTCAAATACATACTCACAGATCTTGAAGCAAACAAATTCGTTTGAAGGCTTCTTCCACCATTCTCCTCATAAGCAGCACTCAATCGTCCAATCATAGAATCAACACTACCCTAGTAGTTGAAATGGACAATGACAAGGCCCTGGTGGATTCGGATTGCCATAATAATGACAGTCCAACAAATGCACCCTAGTATTACCAAACTGATTTAAATTGTTCAAAAAGTCAATAACTTGACCATCACTACATCTTTCCAAAACTAAAGGGGGTTGATGGTTTTTCAAATACTTCAAAAAAGTATTCCAGTCTCTCTTCTTTTGTGTCTCGTAACGACTTAGTGGAACTAGTAATGAGTCTTGTGTGGATTCTATACATAATGTAGGTGAAGGTTCTAATGTTGAGTCCGTAACTTAAAACTGCAAACACAAATGCCACATATTAAGAAACCAAATTTCTCTGATGTTGGCTTAATGTTAAAGTTGCAACTGCAGTCCAAATCACCTGAACTAATTTAAATCATGAACCCATATAAGTTGCGGGTGATTCCAAATCACGTTTCTTGTTATTATTGAACCTTTTCCATAACTTGGTTTTCTTGAATCTCCTTTTTAACACCATTCTTATGCTCATACAAGTTTGATGCTGCAATAATATCTTGTTACTGCATATACCTTTGTAGGGTTCTTTTCCTTATTTTCATCTTTCATGTAGTTTCCTAGCTAGCTGCACTTGAATATTGCTACTTCAGCACTGAAGTTCATAGCATAAATGTTTTGTTTCTTCTATTGGTACTTCAATGATCATTTAACTCTTAAAGCTTATTCTATAACAACAAAGAGTCTCAGCCCTTCTTCCTCTAGTCCATTCTCCCCAAACCCACCAATTAATGAGCTCCAAGACACCAAATCAGACCTCGCAATACCATTAAAAACTCTCACCGAATCCCAAACACACCCACAACTTGCATACATACTGCGCAACTTCATAATACACTCAAAGCGACCCTCTAAACACTCCACATTAGATTTTTCATGTTATGATATTTTTTTCATCATGAAACATGAACAAGAATTAGATCACTGCCTGTCCGAAAACTAGACGCGCGACCCTCTAAACACTCCACATTATTAAAAAAAGTAGGTAAATCCTATCCAACGTTCTTTGTGTTTCAAAGGATCCTTCAAGTTTTGGACAGACCGACTTAATCCCTGTTCAATCATCATCATATAAGAATGCTAATATGACAACTTGAGTACTTGACAAGACAAATATTCATTTATGAATTACTGATGAGTTCGTTGCCATAGAAAAAACTCGGCACTAGTACAATCAAACTAAGATTATTCAGTAAGTACAAATTATTCAGTTTAGTATTAATTTTCCACATTGTTAACTAGCTTATTGTGTATATGTTCTACTTAGGTGCTGGCGGTGATGGCTTTATTGCTCGAGACATATCCTTTGTCAATACTGCCGGTCCATTTAAGGGTCAAGCAGTCGCTCTTGTAGTCCTTTGAGGATAAATCTGTGTTTTATCGATGTTCCATTATTGGTTACCAAGACACTTTGTACACCCTCTCGAATCGACAATTTTACAGAGAGACTGATATCTATGGAACTAAAACCTAGTACACTTTAGTTCACTTTAGTTCACACAATCGACACTTAGTACACTTTGTACCCTTAAAAAAAAATCTTTTGTTGTTCACTTTCAATGCATTGATTCTCTTTTTCAGTTTCTCTCGAAGAAAATATATAGGAAATTCGAGCTCATTTTCTCATACTATATAAAGATGAACAAGACAAACATCACATTCCCATAACTCATCAAATTAAAATTAAGAAGAACTAACCTGAATTAATTAAAACATCACATTCCCATAAGGAGAGACTTGCTGGTCGGGGTGTTCGACGATCGTGGTTTCTGTAGGCGAGCAGCTGGAGCCAAAAAACGTGAGCTCCCCTTTCCGCTTCTTTCTTCTTTCTGCAGCCACTCAAAGTAAAGCAAGCACTGAAATTGGGTAAGAGTGCTATATTGGGTTGCAAGGTTACATGAAAGATGCCCGATTTTGGATTTTTTTGGTTAGGTTTCGCGATAATTGGTCGAAGGGTTTTGGCGAGAGAGATGACCAAAGGAATAGGTTTTTCCGGTTTGCGATTTGGTGGGGTGTCTTGGGCTTTCTTGTTTGGAATTTGTTGTTTGGGCTGGGTTGGAGGCTGCCCGATCTAATTTCAGTGGCGCCCAATACAACACTCTAAAAAAAATATAAATAGTTATCACTTAAGACTTAATCATTGTACTCAACCAAAAAAAAAAAAGGCCCAAACAAACAGTAAGCCCAGACGTACTTCTCTCCTCCTCTCTTTTAGTTTTCTACCCGATCTCCTTTGCTATATCCCCTCCCTCCCCCCCCGGATAAACATACACACACAACAATTTGTCGTTGATCACTAGATTTTCCCACTAAGCCACTAGCCTACTCGGGTGTTTTTTTCAAACAATTAACATCTTTACACGGTTTTATTTTAAGTTTTCTTTCATCTCAGTCAAGATTTTCCTGGCATGAATTATATTCTTACTGAAGGGGTCATTACAACATGTAGTAACTAATAGGGCCACAGTCTATTAGTATATATACTATGTTTGTGAAAACGGTTTCAGGTTTTGAAGTCTGTTGTCACACCCCAAATTTCCAAACAATATTTAAAACAATGATATTCAATTATCTGGAAACCCGGGGTGAAACAAAACCCAATACCCTATTATCAAACATGATATAAAAAAAACTGAAATCAAAAGAAAACTAAAAGGAACAACTCTTCATCACATTATTAAACTACAAAGAAACTAACCAATTCTATTACATCTGTCTCAAAACAAAACCGTACACTTCAGAAAAACTTAGACCAGAAGACTCTAAGAGCAACTCCAAATCACGTGTCTTCATCCACTGCACTCCACCATCTATGTTTCCAAGAACACACCCACGTTGCAAAACAAAGCAAACATGGGTCAGCAAATTGAATTTGTTGGTATGAGTAATACTAAATATAAAATAGCAATACGTTCATATCTTTCGAATAAATAAATATACTATTCAATTATTTTAACTTGGAAGACAAGTTAGTTCCGTATTTTCAAAATGGCATGCAGTTTCTTCCCAAGTAAAATTTCAACCCCCAATATACATTTCTAAGAAATCTCAGATAACAGTATTCATCATGCTCAATTTCCAAAATAACTCACAATATAATTTCCACTTACATTCAACTTATTACATACACATATGATAACTTATTTAAATATGAGTTTGATACACTTTACCTTTAAGCCAGCACGTCGTCTTAGGGTAGGACAACGTCTCTGCATAAAAAGTTAATAAGTTCTACCCTCCTGCAAAACAAAGTTAGATTTTCCAAATGTAATCATTTATAATATACATCTATTTTACTCTCACTGCAACCATCATAGGTATATATAATCTGGCATAATATATCGCCAATATTAACTAATATTCATATCACACCACCATATCCATCATATCACGCTAACCATATTCACATTCCTTCATAAGAAATTATATGCATCATATCATAATATATCACCACTAGGGAGTACATTCATCCCTCGTGAGTATCAACTCACACAAACCACGTATATATTTCCTTGTAAGAAATCATGTACATCATAATACATAAATATTCATATGCAATAACTCAGTCACATATAAAATAAATGTTTTACTTTAATATCACTCGTCTACTTATGAGAACGAGGAAAAAATCACAACCAGGGAATGCATTCATCCATCGTGAGTATCAACTCACACAAACCACATAAATATTTCTCATAAGAAATCATATATATCATATGCAATAGCTCAATCCCACGTAAAATCAATATTTTACTTTGCTTATTAATTATCTCGTTGACTCATTTATTAAAAGACACAACCCAATCTTTAGTTTCTACTCCACGATTTGCACTACACACATTTGTTAAATCACACATATCCGTGTGCTTCACTCACACCGAGTACCACTACAAGACATATGTCTTAAGCGGGGATATCGCTCCAAGAAACATATTTTCATGTTGTAAACTCGTAACTTGTGAATCATAGCCATCTTTGGGCTTTCTATACACATAATCACAAAGCCTCCTCCTTTGGGCATAACAAAATATCAGGTCATTCATGGCACATTTAATGAATACCTTGGGTCATTCCCGCCACATTTAAGGAATAGCGATCATAATACTAACAGGTCATTCATTGCACATTCAATGAATAGCTTAAGTCATTCTCGCCACATTCAAGGAATACCTATCATAATACTAACATGTTATTCAATGAATACCTTGGGTCATTCCCGCCACATTCAAGGAATACCCACCTACATTTCCGTACATTCAAGGAATACAGCCAACCCGCAAGGCGAATGCATTAGTTCCTCTCTAATACGGCTTTTCACATGACATCATTAGTCATAAATATTTCTTTTCTTTTCTTTTCATCAAAGAGGCGTGGAGAGATCTAAAGGTGTGGGCGACACATTAAATTTTCACCAGACACTTTTACACCGAATTTTTAACACTCAAGAGTTCTCATTTATTATAATATTTTCATTACAAAACAAATATCATCTCAAACAATAGAATCATTACTAAATATTCCAAACACAATAACTAATCAACTCACATCATTATCAATTATATAAATCATAGATATCAAAAGGTTCAATCAGGAATAATGTATTAGTTAAATGTCTCGTGAATATATTTTAAATAACCACAATTACGTACACAATTAAATACTAACATTATACATATATAGTTATCACAATAACTAATAACTAATAATTAATAACTAATATATAATATAGTGGCTGCACTTTTGCTCAAAGCTGTCTACATATCCAAATCTTTCAAGATTGGAATCAAGCCTTCATAGTTCTTATCAGCGATATTGTCAAAGCTATAGCTTTTCCTACATTCATCCAAATGACATGTAATTTAATTATTTAGAAACTAAGGTATGTAGATATACTTTTTCATGTAGAACTCGAAGTCCCAGCCTCAACCCATCTAGAAGAAAACTTAGGTCGAAAATGGTAAAAATCCTAATTTTCAGCAAACTAGATTTCTGACGGACTATCTTCCGAATGACACAACTCTTTTCACAGGTATCCAAACGCATCGAGGATTTTTGTGTTGAAAGTCTGACACACAGAACTTACTTTATCATGTTTTACAAAAATACTCAATCTCATTCTAAATATTCAAAAGCTAGACTCGAACACAGTGCGCAGAAACTGATTTCTGACGCACTGTTTTCTGCCAGTCAAACTTCCAAATACCATAATTAATTCCATAGACCTCAAAATGCGATGAGGCCAATTGGAATAGAAAGAAGACTTCCAAATCTTACTTTTTTATGTTTTCATAAAAATCTAGTTCAAACTCTAAATAAATTAAAACTGGAGTTAAACACAGTGTACAGAAACTGATTTCTGACGCACTATTTTCTGTCAACCAAACTTCCAGACATCATATCTACCACCAAAGACCTCGGAATGCAACGAGGTAAATTGGAATAGAAAGAAGAAACAGAAAACTCACTTTTTAATGTTTTGGTAAGAGTTTGAATCTGACCCTAACTAGGCGAAAACTCGATTCCAACACAGACACAGTTCCTGATTTTCAGAAGACAGATTTCTGACGGTGTAACTTATCGACGGCATAACTTTTCACACTCACGATAAAATGAAGAAAGACTTCTTGTTCTAGAAAGTATACTCAAGCTAGGAACATGGTTTTTCATGTTTTAACAAGGTCCAAAATAAAACTCGAGCAACACACAAGATTAGTTCAAAGTCGGGGAAAAACTAGGCTTGAACATAAGCAATGGTCATGTTTATTACTAACCTTAATGAAACTAAGTAATTGTTTACCCACATCTATAGATCTATTTCCATGAAGACACATCTATCAATAGAGAAACTTGGCAGTAGAATGCTATCTATCTCATGCTTAACCACCTAAGCACTTTAGAAGTGAACCTTAATTAGCTGTAATTATAACAATCTAAAACACTTCAAAAGTTAACTTTAGCTATAACCAAACCTGTAACAGTAGGTAATAGTACCAACTTCTGAGACAATTTCAAACCTCATACGTACAGTACCACTTATATATTCTAATATATCATTACTTAAAATAGTAACCCTTATAGCTATAACTGAAACGTTAAAAATGAGAAGGTCAAACTTTTAACTTTTGAGTTCTGACACATCTAAAGAAATTCAAAGTCAACAATAACCAACTGCTACTGACTATCATATACATACCCATCGAAACATATATGTATATATATATATCATAAAGAAAACTTGGCGACATAAACCAATTAACACAGTATGCCATCTAATTCGATCAAATTAACATTCTTTTGTTTCACCTCAAGGTTCCATTAAATCAAATAACTAAAATTACTAGTAGAACACATATAAATAAATCAAATAGTTTTCTTAAAAGAAATAAAGTTTCGCCTACTCACCGGAATTAATCGAAAACGAAAACTTTAGTGAAAGCGAAATAACCGGCAAACTCGAAAACCAACGGTAAGGTGTTGTCTTCCGGCCTCCTCCCATTTATCTTTCAAGTACTCTCCAGCAATAACTATCTCTCTCTCTGTCTTTCCTTTGTACGTCTCTCTATTTTTCTCTTGTATTTCAAAAACCCAAAAAAAACTAACTAAGATGGAGAGTTCGGTTGTAACCAAACCCCTCTAACTCTCCCACGTTTTTATTTTATCTTATTTTATCTTTATCATTTTTTTTATCTTTTTAATATTATTGTTACTTTTTAAATCCTAATAAATAGGGAAAATAAAAGAAAATAAACGGGGTGTTATATCTGTTTTAATGAGAATCTATTTTATTTGGATGTGTTGGTCGTGGCGTTTCATATGTAAATTTTTTTAATCCATGTGCATGATTGTTATATATTCTCAGGTGATCTCAAGTTTGGTGTATATAATCTCATCTTGTATTAATCCAAGCTTACTTACTGTAAGTTTATTCTTTCCAGTTGGATACTTAGATTCCTCCAAAGTAGCTATACAGCTTAAACACTGAAGCTATTTTCATTTAAAGGGAAACATAATTGAATTTTATTATTGTTGATTGTGTAGGTAGGTGAAGCATGTTAGATACTACATGCAATAAGCTGTATCAGAAACTTAACTTTTGAAATTAGGATTTTGTGCATTCGTGTATAGCAAATTAAGTTTTGGTCTTGAGAAGTAATAATATCATATTTTTAAAGGGCTGGTACAATTAGAATTCCCATTTTTTTTTCTTAGTCATATATATGGTTCTCTAGGTGTGATTGTGTTGGACAAGGGATGTAAATGCGGTGGGCCAGGGTTGGCTTACCCTCACTCAATTTCCTGGTTTCGCCACTGACCATATGTGAAACATCTAGAGTGGCATGCACATTCTAGGGCGTTCTTTGAACCTTGAAATTTCTAGAACTTGACCCAATAAATTACAAATTACTTTCCAACAGACTAACACTAAAGCTTATTGTATATTACTTATTTCAAGCCCGTTATATGAACTCTGCCTTGTATGAACTCCAAATGAACTCCACCACCAAAAGTGGATTTATAAGATAAATTGAGGGCTGATTTTTTGTGAAGATAGTTTTCTCATAATAGAGAATCTCCCTACAAAAAATTAGCTCAAACGAAAATGTTTAACTTTGTCAAAAGTTATTTTGAAATTTGAAAAATCTAGACGGTTGGATAATTTTGTAACATTGTAAGCTAATTTTGATATGTCTAGGAATTTTCAAATGTACTAATTTTTTCTAAAGATGATCTATACTATAGAGAGAAAATCTCTACCAAAAATCAGTTTCTAATTCATTGTTTTTCATAGTGGATTTTTTTTGAAATTCGTATAAGTGAAGTTCATATAACGGGCAGGTACTTACTTAGACAAAAACTCTTAGTAAAGAGACTCTCAGGGTAAAAACATCGAAAATTGGAGTAATTCTACGCTAACACAACCAACCAACACACTGAGGTGGCTGGTGATGTGTCATGTCCACGTACGCAAAAGTCAAACAGACCAATTTTTTTTCTTATTTGTTTTTTTTTGGATGAATTATTAAACCCTCGTAATCTCGTATCTCTTATCTTTTTCTTTCTCAAAGTCAAAAAACGGGCACCAAACTTCTCAAACCCCCATGCTCTCTCTCTAACTCAATCTGAACAAGATTTGTATCTCTCTCTCAAGACTCAAGAGTCCCTTATTCTTTCTCTTTACAAATACTAGCTAAACTACACCCCCTATTTCGTACTAATTTTCTGATTATGGGCATGTTGTGTTTCTATCTTGCTCAAGGTATATGAACGACCACTTTCTTTGTTAATTTGAATGTTTAATATGATGTAATTTTCTGATTTCATCGAAACTTGATGTTTGTCGTATGTGGTGTCGGTAAGTTTCCCCAAACATGGTATTGATGATGTGTTTTTTTTTTTCATGGATAAATAGTTGAAAAGAGGGAGACAAATGGCCAGGAATAAGGGCACATAAACTGTTTGACAAATTGTCTGAAAAAATTTGGACAGTTGAAACTACTATCAAATTCCAAGATTCATAATTTGGTTCATTGGAAAACTATTTCTAGTTTGTCTATTGAATCAAGACTATGGCATATCTATGGGGGGCCTTCAATCGAAGGTCGTGGCATATCTATGCATTTTTTTTGGTAAATGATCATTGGGTTTGTGTAGATGTTCTTTTTACATACTAGAGTGGATTTTTAGCTTAAATGGTAAAGCGCTTGAGAGTCTGAGTGCATCTCTATGACATCTCAAGAAGAGATGGTGGTTTGAATCCACCAAAATCCAAATGATATTTTGATTAATTTGATTTTTGATTCGAACAATGAGAAACATATGAGGTACATTAAAAATCTAGTTATGTTATGTTGTCTATATATGTTCTGGTGAGAAGGCACCACTCGCTCCTATTTTAACTCACCGTTTTGCGCGATTCAGACTTGTACCAAGCTATAATAGATGGCCATGGAGTGTGTAGAGATACTTTTTAAGTCTACAACTCGAGTGTAAGTGGAACAAAAGGTTCACAACACTATTCTTGATGTTATATGAATAACATGTACTCCCTCATTTATTGCATTGTCGTCCGCTGTTGTGTTTTACTTCAAGTAAACTTGTATCATGGAACCCACTTTGGTTGAGTAGTACGAACCACCTAACTGTGTGGACATAATCTCGTGATTTTACCTTTTACTGGTCGCTTAATTCTTCACAATGTTTATAAGTCCGTGGTAATTACTCTTCACAAGTTTAAGGTACCTGATGAACTGAGATAGTACTCCATCGAACGCATAACTCCTTGTTGCATTTGCTCTTAGTTGCGGAATGCACTCTTCACCTGCAGTAAGAATCTGTCGGCTTCTTCATTCTTCATGATAAATGGCGAGTCTACACTGAACTTGATTCACACCATGGGGGCTCTTGTTCTTATTTTTCTACGCAGGTGAGAATTTTCAGGCCTGAAATGTAGTGGAGGATTTGCAAAACTCATTCAAAGATTATATACAAGCTTTAGTTGGAATTAGCTAGTAGCAAGGGGAAACTACTAGTGCCAAAGCTGTTGCATTCTTACACTAAAGGCTTAGTAAAAGACTCGATACTTATTACATAATATTCTTTGACAAATTACGAAAAAAGAATGTGATCAAAACAAATATGACTTTGTGATTTACAACCACGCTAAAAGACCTATCATAACCCAACAACAGCACCATGCCATACAACCTGCAAAATTGCTCCCAAACATATGAATCAAATGATCACCCAACAACGCAAAATGTCAATCAAAACCTGTAAGAAGAAGAAACCATAAGTAGGAACATAGAAATATGGTTTTTTTTTATGCTACCATTCAGTAATATACAAACAACTAAGAGTAAAAGAAATAGTTTGCTCGACTAACTTTCATTCTCCATTCACACCTACCAAATGCTTATACCAAACTCCATAAGTTTTGCTCCACCAATTGTATCCTACATACCATGCATGAATATAAATCCAATTACATCAAAACAACTTCGAAACAAAAATAGCAATAAACTATGATAAATAGAATTTCAATTGGATTTTAGTAGATTTGAACCACCATCTCTTGAGATATCGTCGAGATGCACTCAACCTCTCAAGCGCTTTACCGTTTAAGCTAAAAATCCACTACAGTATACCAAAAAAACATCTACACAAACCCAAGGATCATTTACCAAAAAAAAAAAAAAAAAACATGCCATAGTCTTTAGTGTCCAAATAAATATGCCATAGTCTTGATTCAGTAGGCAAACTAGAAATAATTTTCCAATGACCAAAATTACAATATGAATCTCAGAATTTCGACAAAAAGTAGTGGTCTGATCAAGTTTCACATTTATCTGATAGTAGTGAGAGTTAGAAACTGAGTAATTAATAAGAATCCCTCTATATTTGAATGGCATAATGAAAATTTATAATGCATCCCTACACTTAATCAAATAACACATGCACAAATACAAAATACTTAGTTTTAGCAGATTCATTTACTATCAAGAACCATCTAAAAAAAGTTTAAATGCTACAGAAACAAGCTCTATGCCTCTACAATCTTAACGTACTCTTAACCCATATACAGAATTGAGAACTAGTTAATATAAAAACCCCAATTTAATTGAACAAATAAAAAACAGATTTAGCAAAACACAACTCATAATTGGAAATATATAACTTATAACAAACAATATAAAATAAAGAAAACAAATCGGAGTTAAAAAACACGTGACCGAAAACAGTGTTGACTGGGTTCATTGCAACTTGATTATTAGCAGCATCACCAATCACCAATCAAACGTTCCGAATCAGTAATAGCAACATAAGAAGGAGATACAAATCTTGTTAAGATTGAGTTAGAGAGAGAGAGTGTAGGGTTTGAAAAGTTTGGCCCTTCCGTTTTTTGAGTTTGAGAAGGAAAGAGACGAGAGATACGTGAATTTATTTAATTAAAAAGAAAAGAAAATGAAAAGAAAACTGAAAAATGGTCTATTTGACTTTTGCTTATGTGGACATAACACGTCACCAGCCACCTCAATGTGTTGGTTGACTATGTCAAAATCCTGTGTGTCAGCGTAGAATTACTACGAAAATTGCATAACAAAGCGAGTAAAATAAATATGCCATAACCAACTATGGACCAGAGTCAGATTGAGACTGTTTGTTTCTTGATGTGGTAGGGAACAAAATTTGGTTTGTCAAGTGGCCTAAAACGTGCCCAATTTATTGTGCACTAAGTGTGGTTGCAAGTTGCAACTTGCAAGTTGTGCCAATTATTTTTACGATTAATGACGTTTGGGGTAGTTGGCATTTGCTCCTCCATGCCTTCTCTCACCATATAGTATATATAGTACTATAGCATGGCGCTAAAGTGCTAAACTGGCAAACTCAAACAATTCCTTCCTAGGCCTTACCCACTCAAAATGACTACTAGCCTTGTTGACATCAAAGAAAAGGTTCTAGTGTTCCCATCCGAACCAACTCCATTGAAAACTCCAATCCGCATCTCCGGTTCGATGTCAAATACCTCTTTGTTTATCAGTCTAACCCCGGTTTAAGCCGTAATGCCATTGTGGCAGGTATAAAAAATGCGCTCGCACGTGCTTTGGTTCCATATTACCCACTAGCCAGACGAGTTAGAGTTCGGCCGGATGGTAAGAATCTCGAGGTGGTATGTGAATCACAAGGTGTAATGTTCATTGAAGGTGTATCTAAAGATATTTCAATCGTTGACCTGGAACATGCTCCATCTCATTGTTTGCAGTGGAGAGACTTTTTGACCAAACCCGTGGATGATGTTGTATTCGAGGATGGTGCCCCACCTCTTGTTGTTCAGCTGACTTGGCTGGCTAATGGTGAACAGTGCTGGCCCTGACCTTTTAGTGGCCCAAAACATCACAATAGAATGTGGCCCTATATGCGAAACAATGAAATGAATAAGGCAATAGACCAATAGTCCAAAAAAGAGCCGAGTGACTTTGTTCTTTGAAGAGGATTTTTTATTTTTTTAAATGAAAATTTAGGTTTTTCTTTTATTTTTTTTAAAAAAATATAAGAATGAGGTCAAGTAGATTTTCTTTTTGTTTGTCTGTAACTAGTGGGGTAAGGATTGTAAAAAGAGTTTGTATGGAGTTGAGTTCTCAGATTAATTGATTAAAAGATGATGTGTGTTTTTCCTGAATTTTGGTTGGCATTTTGTCTTTAATGAAGTGGAAAGTCTATAATCGTAAAGGTTTCCCCATTAACAATAATGTGGCCCTATCTTATATATTTAGAGTTGGTGGCCCAAAGCCACCGCTTGGGTGGCTTTGCATCAGGGCTGGCACTGATGGTGAAGGTGCTGCAATTGGAGTTGGAACTAGCCATTGTCTTATGGATGGAATTGGTACTGCCCAGTTTCTCAACTCGTTTGCGGACTTGGCTTCTGGACGACGAGAACCTGATGATTTTCAACCAAAACCAGTTTGGGATCGTCATTTACTCGATCCAACACAATTGAGTCTTCATACTCGCAACCTCGAGTTTAACCTAATCTCGGACATTTCAGGGATTTTCTCCACATTCGATAGTGAAACTATGTCTCCAACATCAGTTGTTTTTGATAAGACAAGGTTAACTAAGTTGAAAAAACTAGCTTCCTCAACTTGTCAACACAGTGAGTTACCCTTTTCGTTTACCTCATTTGAGGTACTAACAGCTCATGTGTGGAGAAGTTGGGCTAGATCCTTGGATTTTCCTTCGGAACAAATATTGCGGATGCTCTTCAGCGTTAACATCCGTAACCGATTGAAACCAAGTTTACCTGAGGGATATTATGGAAACGGATTCGTACTCACATGCGCGCAAGCTAACGTTAAAGACCTCAGTGATAAAGATTTGGGTCATGCAGCTAGTTTGATTAGAAATGCCAAGGACAATGTTGGGGATGAGTACGTAAGATCGTTGATCCAAGCAATTAGTAAGTCGAGACTGACTACGGACTCGGTTGGACTACTCATGGTGTCACAATGGTCAAGATTTGGGTTAGAGAAAGTAGACTTTGGAATGGGTAAACCGGTCCATGTTGGACCTATTTGCCGCGATAGGTATTGTCTGTTTTTGCCTGTTTATGAACAGAGTGATTCAGTGATGGTGACGGTGGCTGTGCCAAACAGCGCCGTTGCAAAGTATGAATTTTTGCTTAGTAGTCCATGCTCGACCTCGTGTTGCCACTACTAAAAAAAAGGGTTTTTATCTCGGTTTTTCTTTAAACCGAGGTAATAACGTTTTTCAGTGTGTTTTTGGCAAAATGAGTTAATGTATTACCATGGTTAACTAGTAACCGAGATGAAAAATTTATCATTTAAATCGGTTCATAACTTGATATGTGATATGTAGCCGATTTAATATATATAATTTTATTACCACACTGTCTTCCATCTGAGATACATAATCTTTCAAATATCTCGGAATAAACCAAGATAACAACATTTAAATCAAGCGGGAGGTGAAATCAGAGACACGTGTTTTTCCCAAGTCTCCCACGATCACTGATCACACCCCCCCGCAAGAAACAGAAACCCCCTTCATCTCTCTTCAACTTTTTCCTTCTCAGCGTTAAAGACGTTTGTATCAACCACCATTATTTATCGCTACAGTCATCAGTTCCCTAGTAAGCTTTCCTCCACCTTTTTGTTTTCTCTGTTAGTAACATGTTTCTAGGTTAAGAATTATACAATGGAAAATTTTCAATTTTTTGTACATGGAATTTTGTATTTAGCTTGGAAAATAATTATACTGACCTTCTTACTAAGAATCCCCTTTTTCTTGCATTAACCTCTTTAAAATCATAAATCCATTGCTTAAAAGTTTGTTATGTGTAATTGCAAATGATAAATCATGACCGCCATTTGTTTGACGAAAATCCTTAAAGAAGTGCTTATTATGTATTTGTTTCTTTTCGAACAGATCAAAGAGTAGTGAAATTATTATGTATTGTTGGAAATAAGGCTGGGTCAAACCTGATATGGATAAACGCCCACCAAGATAAGGATAAACCACAGAGATAAGGATAATCACTAGGTATTGGGATGAGTGTAGGACTCTATCCTAGCCTACATTAGATGAGTATAGGACTCTATCCTTAGCTGATTTTGGATAAGTATGAGACTCTATCCTATCCAATTTTGAGGAGGTGGGAGAGTTCTATAAATAGACCCCCACCCCCTCACATATTGATCATCCCAAAAACAAGCAAAGCTCTCTCTCCCTTTAATGGTGGCCTCCAACATTTTAAAAAGTACAAGAACCTTGTTGAGAATCAACTTGATAGGACAATAAAGGCCTTAAGAACTGACCGCGAACGTGAGTATCTTTCTGATGAGTTTAAGGAACTCTATGAAAATAAGGGTATAGCTAGACAGCTAACTATTCCTTATACCCCTCAGCAGAATGGTGTCTCTGAGAGAAAGAATAGAACCCTGCTGGACATGGTTAGGTCTATGATGGCTTAGGCTAATTTGCCCATCTCATTTTGGGGTGATGCATTGTTAACGGCTGCGCACATACTTAACCTAGTTTTTTTAAAATTTGTTGACAAAACACCCTATGAACTATGGACTGGTAGACAACCCGTTTTGAACTACCTTAGACCATGGGGGTGTGCAGCCTTTGTCACTTCTCAAAATCGAGAATTTGGGAAGTTAAGTGCTCCTGGAAAGAAGTGTGTCTTTATAAGGTACAGTGAGACTTCTAAGGGGTATGCCTTCCTAGGGGAGGATACTCAAGGGCATGTCACAGAAATAGAAGCACGTAACGTCAGATTCTTAGAGGATCAATACCCAATGAAGGGTGAGGTTGATAAGGATCTACAACTTTACGAAGTTGATAACCTTATAACTGCTGTTGAACAAGGCGAAGATGAAAATTTCATCAACCTTGATTCCAGTGACAATGGCATTGGTCAATTGATTGATCAATCCCAACCTTATAAGAGTGTTAGAGGCCATATCCCTAAACGTCGGTTTGAGATTGAAGGGGAGATAAATATGACCAATGCACTTACAGAAATATCTGATGAACCTAAAACGTTCAAGGAGGCTATTTCTGGGTCCAATACAAGTAAGTGGATGGAAGCTATGAAGGAAGAATTGGAGTCGATGAAGAAAAACAAAGTATGGGACTTAGTTGATCTACCTCCAAACAGGAGATCTATTGTGAACAGGTGGGTTCTCAAGATCAAGAAAAATGCAGAAAGGAACATAGACAAATTCAAAGCCAGGCTTGTTGCAAAAGGTTACACCCAAAAAGAAAGAATAGACTATGAGGACACCTTCTCACCAGTAGTGAGATTTGCCTCCATACGTCTCCTCTTGTCAATGGTTGCCCACTTAGATTTAGAGCTTTACCAGATGGATGTCAAAACTGCTTTTCTCAATGGAGAATTGCAAGCAAGAGAAAATCTATATGGATCAACCCAATCGGTTTTTCAATCAAGGGTCGGGAACACAAAGTGTAAAACCGAAACAGATCCATATATGGTTTAAAACAGGCCTCTAGACAGTGGAATCTGAGATTCCATGAAGCTATGCTTCAAGACAAATTCAAAATGGTAAATGAGGACCATTGCGTATATGTCAAGACATCTAAAAATGGTTTTGTGATTCTATCTCTATATGTGGATGACATTTTGTTAGCAGGTAACAATAAGGCATTGATAAATTCCACTAAGGAGTGGTTGTCATTAAATTTCGAAATGAAGGACATGGGTGAAGCTAGTTATGTCTTAGGAGTTAAAATAACTCGGGATTGACCCAAACGCTTGTTGTCTTTGTCTCAGGAGACATATATGAAGAAGGTTTTGAAAAGATTCAACATGACTGATTGCAAGCAAATGGATATCCCAGTAAGTCTAGGAGAGTCTTTGAGTTCTGAAATGTCTCCTAAGAATCCTACTGAAACTCAAGCTATGAAAAATGTACCATACTCAAGCGCAGTCAGAAGCCTTATGTATGCAATGTTGTGTACAAGGCCAGACATCTGCTATGCAGTTGGGTTAGTATCAAGGTTCCAAACAAATCCTGGGGTCGCACATTGAAAGGCTGTCAAGAAGATAATGATGTATCTCAAAGGCACCGTGGACTACTCGCTTGTCTACCAAGGGAAAGATCTTAAGCTGATTGGGTACTCCGATGCTGACTGGGCTAGAGACCTTGATGAGAGAAAGTCAACTTCAGGATATACCTACATAATGAATGGAGGTGCTATATCCTGGAGCAGCAAGAAGCAAACTTCCATAACACTTTCAACTATGGAAGCTGAGTATATTGCATGCTGCTCTGCCACACAGGAAGCTGTGTGGCTCAGACGATTCATCAAACACTTGTCAGTGTTCTCAAAGAGTTGTTGAACCACCACCACATCCGGGTCCGACAAAGATGGCTGCTCTTGCATATACTAAAGATCCAAAATACCATGGAAGAACCAAGCATATAGAGTTAAAGTACCACTACGTACGACAAATGATACTGAAGAAGAAAGTGGTTCTACAACATATGTCCACTGACCAAATGGTTGCGGATCCATTGACTAAACCTATTCCAAAGGAACTCTTCCTTGCACATGTAAAAATGCTTGGGTTAAAATGGATGTAATTATGCTAAGAACACTTTGATGGTTTAATGAATAAACGTGCATTCTTTCCAGATCGATTGCATTCTCATTATACTGTTAATCATTTCATATGTATGTCAGTAGGGTTAACTGGTTCACTCACATGAACAGTCACTTCCATTTTAAACAGTGGGAGTTTTAGCTTTACAAGCCACTGGAAAGGGTGGACCTAGTGCCGAGTCATGCCCCTTCTTATAATTGGATAAGAAGAAACAGGCTTCATAGGGAAGATTCTGTCTAAATCTACAAACGGTTGTTGCCAAATGGGAGCAAAGTATCATTGGAATTGTCATTAGGGATGACAACACTTGCATGGTATGAGTGGACATACAAATATCTATTGTTGAGTAAACAAATTAGATACTCTTGCCATGACATATTTTCACACAACATGTGTATGTTTGACCACCTGAGAGCAAGAAAATAAATATCCCTAAAAATTCTTGCTATGTGAGCTCAATTGATAGGTTTTTTGTTTAAAACTTATCGAATGGTACCCTCCTTGAACTTTTGACCTTGTCAAGAAAATAAGAGGACTACTCGTAACTTTGGTTTGTTCCCAACAAACTCTTAGTATAAGGTTGATTGGATGCATACTGGGAAGTTGGTAGAACTCTGATGACAATGACTTGCGTGCAAAGGGTAAAAGAACTGAAGGTTTATCACACAATCACTGAGATTCTACCTGGCCAGGACAATTGATGATAATTGTGAATCATGTGATACATTTTTGACTTTATAGTGTGGACTCATGGGGATGAGTGCTATTTGTCAAAGTGATGAAACAAACAGATCTTGGGGTATACACATACTCTCTGGATATTAGGTTTCCAGATTCGAATTCTTTAAGATCACTTTCATGGTAGATCACTGTGTCGTGCTTTTCATTGCGACTTGCTACTTCACAGATATCATGATACGTGTGCTAGGGTCACACGAACCATTTGCCGTGTGAGACACACAAATGGTTGAGCATTCTACTTAAATGCTTCTCTTAGAAATCTTTTTCGCCGTTGTGGGCGAGTTGGAGATGTTGGAAATAAAGCTGAGTCAGACCTGTTATGGATAAACGCCCACCAAGATAAGGATAAACCATAAAGATAAGGATAACCACCAGGTATTAGGATGAGTGTAGGACTCTATCCTAGCCTACATTAGATGAGTATATGACTCTATCCTTAGCTGATTTTGGATAAGTATGAGACTCTATCCTATCCAATTTTGAGGAGGTGGGAGAGTTCTATAAATAGACCCCCACTCCCTCACATATTGATCATCCCAAAAATAAGCAAAGCTCTCTCTCCCTTTAATGGTGGCCTCCAACGTTTTCTAAAGTAGAAGCTAGTTTTTCGTGGAGATTCCATAGGTGGTAACCTCCATTGCTAGCCATTGTCAGTTCTTGGTTCTTGGTTCGTGAACAAAGGTTGCTTCCCGTTCGTGGTTGGAACTTGACTCTAGCTAAGTTGAGAAGAAGAAGATCTTGAGTGTGCAAAGAACATCATCTTCTCTGGTAGATCAAAGATTGGAACTTCGAATTGAAAGTTGTGACTAAGGTACGATCTTCTGTTTCCGTTGCGCTATTTTATGCATGTGATATAGCGTAATTGTACATATCGTAGGAATCATGCATGAGATATCGGTAAAAACACTACATGTACACTTGATATTCGTCTAAAAAACTTCTCTACTTTGTCTTTCATAATCATTTTTTTTGCTACGTAAGTTGATTGTATGGAGTATGGACAAAAAAGAAAATAAAGTTATGGATCTCTAAGATACCGGCCACAATCTGCTTCATTAGCTAGTTTCTAGTTATCTGCGTTTATCTGGTTCCTTTATTATTTGTCTATCTTGTTCCTTCTTGTGTGGGTGGGTAACTGACTAATCTGGTTCTAAATTTGAGGGTGGTGTGGTCCTAAAATGGGATCAATTTTGATAATTATGGGTTTAATTGAATGCTTTGCAAAGGAAACTTGGTTCATCTGCTTGGCCCCATGATTTTGGTTGGGAATTTGTTGTTGTTGCGTTCAATTTTGCAACTGACTGTTCCCCTATCATGAATTGGTTTGATTTGTCTTGTTCTTGATAAGTCGGTGGTATAAGAATTAGTTTAACCACTCCTCCAAACCTATTGTTGGATATACCTTACATTCACTTGTGTTCAATTTGAGTGGACCAACATGTGGTCGATCTTACTCAGCTGCACTTAGTAACAGGAGTCTTGTACGCAATAAGTACTTGAATATTATCAAGCAAAACTCTAGTAGCAGATGAGTCTTGTAATTAACACCAGCGCCTGAGCCTTATTAAATATGATCATTCTCTTTTACACCATTAGCTACTCCTTGAACATGAGTGTTGTAGCTATGCAGTCTTCTCATACCCCTATTTTTTATCAATAATCATTAGGAGCAGTCCATTGAATATGCTTTACTGTGCCTGCGATTTTACTGGGCTGTTCCATGTTTTCAATTTTTCTGCATAGATGCTTTAATTTTTAAAACTTTTTACTTTTATTGAGGTAAACTTTTTTTTCTTGGTTTTGGTTTTACATAGGCTTGTGCTTATGAAACCTATAGTAAATCCTCGACTCCCAGGAGCACTCCATTGGAGATGTTTTGCTATGTGTTTGCCTTATTCCAAACCTTTTAGTTTTTGTGCCTAGACTCATGCACTTTTAAAAGTACATACGTTTCGGCTAACCAAAGTTTAAGTCCTTGCATTGCAGCGTCTACCTATTGGAATACCACTTCCAATTTGATAGGGAAATAATCCTTTTGTTAATAGCTTTAGTTACGGTGATAGGGATTTGTTCAACTTAGAACTAAGTAGGGTAGCAATATGGTTAGCAAAGGAGCTCTTGCAATTGAATGTGGATCTTTTAGTTCAATGCGAGTCTTGGTGGTCAATTGCACATGTTCATGAGAAGTGAGAAGTTGATGTTTGTAAGAGATCCATTAGGAATGTCTGATCCTCTACTGACTTTTCTGATGCTTGTGTTATAATTTGTAAGAAGAACCTAAGCAAATCAGTATAGCTAGGAGAAACTTATGTCGCTAAGTATGCCAGAACCTTAATGAAATTAAATCACTGTTCTCTATTGCATAGCATACTTTACCGTTTGTTAACTTCCTGATTTTAATTAGTTTTAATTACTTCATTTCTAGTTAGTTTATTGTTATTGTTATATAAACTGATTATTCATCATGTGATATGTTAACCAACATCTGACATGCAAGTTTCTACTTCCAGTACATTGAACACGTACAGATGGGTTAAAGACTAGCCCACATTCACAAGAACTCTTAAGGCACACAAGTTAAAGTTGACTATCGAGGTAAAGGTGGGTTTAAAACTCAGGAGCGCTATGGGTGGAAGAAAAAGCCTGATATATCAAATTCATCAGGTGTAGTTCAGGTCATATCTGAAACACGGTCTAGCACTGAAGGTATAGGTAACAACACTAGGCAAAGGAGTTATGAGAACTCTAATTCAGTTTTTCATGAGGCGGCGAGATAAAGGAATGCATAATTTGCTCCTAAACACAAGTGATTATAAGGCAAAGGTACTATTTGTCTCCATTGCCTTCTTGCCACCGGATTCCTGATTCAAGCTCAAAGGTTGGTTAATAACTAGTTAGGAGAGCTTTTTTTTTATTGGTGTATGACTATCAATTACGTGCTACACACCTGGTTAGAACCTTTGGCTATTGTTGTTATACCTGTGTTATGTACTAACTTTCTCGTCTCAATCATTTTCCTAATTTTTAAAGATTAGTTGGTAGATGTTATTTGCTAGGCGTGTGGTTATTACGCCCTAACGGGTTTTGCAGGAGTGTTGGTTAAAAGTACTAAAAGGCGACTAAGTTCTATAAGTATTTTCTTTGTACCTCTTTTGTTTCTCTTTCAGAAAGTTTTATAGTAAATATCATTTGTTAAGGGTGTAAACCTTTTGATAGCTATGGGACTCGGATGTATGTATTTTATTTGTGTTTTCGGTAATGACTTTGTACGAGGTGCTTAGATGATCTAGCCTTAGGCGAGATGATAAGAGCCCAAAACTGTAGTTTTAACCCCTTAACAATCATACTTTTAGACCAATTATGTGAGTAATAAACAAGAGTTAACACTGATTACGTGTTTTTATGTATTTCAGGCAGTAAAGTCAATTATGTGCAGAAATGTGCTACTTTGGCGAGATAAAGGAGCAAGGATTGGTTGCTAAGAAGTTCTGTGATAAAGGCCAAGATTCAAGGAGACAAAGCCTTCGTAAAGCCCGGTCAAAAGCTGAAAAGTTAACACGGGCAGAAATAGTGCACAAGTCGGCAGAACTTCCGAAGACCATATCTTTGGACTCAGACCTCGGAATTGGGCCTACCTTATGCCAAAACGACCGGCTCAGAAAGAACTTTCCAATGGTCCAAGCCTTGGCCAAATCAAAGGAGCAAAAGTGGACAAAAAGTCTGTTGAAGTCAAATCCAGTTGAAGAGCCCTTTTCGGACTGAAAGAATTGGGTTTTGGGCCCGATTTTCCGGCCTAAAACATGGCTCCAAGCCCATACACGATTTTTGGATCTGAAGCATATAAAAACAAAAGTTTAGCTCTTTGTAAAAGGGTAGCTAATTAGACCTAAAATATAGATAATTCTAGATCTAGTTTTAATTATTTTTAATTAAGTTTAGTTTCATTTCATTCCTGGTTTTAGATTAAACCTTGAAAATATTGTTATTGCTTGATTAGATAAATAAAATAGTAGATTCTTGTTCATTTTGATTTTTGTCATTTACAATTGTTTAGATCTAAATTCCTTTATTACTTGTTATTCATTTCCTATTTATTACCTGAGATTTCAATTATTGTTTAGTAAAATTGCATAAGATAGAAGTTTTATATGATGTCTAGTTTTAATTCAATGGGAAATGATAGTAGTATGACTCAAGGCTAAACCTCCATTAAGAAGCCTTGATGAAGCTTGATCCTTGTTAACTTAGAAATCGTCGTGAGAGTTTATTCCACTCTAGAAGGTCGTTGATTCACCATAAGAATGGGTGGACGACCTCACATGCTAGTTATTGATTGGTAGAGATGCCATGTATAATTAGGGATTAGAATTACTATTTTGATATGCGAAGCATTCAATTTGGATCACGAGGAGTCTTTGTTAGTTGATTAAGTCGAGTTAAGGTGGATTCAATTCCCTTTAATTCTTTATCTAGATTCAACCCCTTAGCATTCTATAATTTCGTTATTCGTAACTTGTTAATTGAATTCACCTCGTAGTATAGAATTCCCCTCGTAAATCTCTCATTAGACTTTGGACTGATTAGTTGACACGAAACCATCGCATGCTAAAGAACTAGGAGTGGAACGAATCATCTACTCCCCTATATCTCAATAGGATTGAGAGTAAGAAAACTTTGATAAATTAGATAAGAAAGAAGTTTTAGTTTTACTAGCGTTTAGAGTTCTCGCGAGCTTTATTCATTAGTAAAACTATTCATTTTACGATTATCAAATGACGCCGCTGCCATCTTCGTTCCCTTTAGCATTGGTTTCATAGTAAAATTAGTCATTTTTAAGTCCCATTAAACCCACTCACCCTTGTTTGATTCATACTGTGGTTGTCCGTTTCAGCACTTAAATTTTCCTCGCGAAAATACATGGAGCGCACCTGCACCCAAATAGAGCGCTACCTGTGCTCAAACGCCTGGAAATTCATTTTTGTACGGAGCGCACTTGTGCCCAAACAGAGCACCATCTGCGCTCAAAACACTGGACATCGGACAAGTCCTGAGCGCACCTGCGCACAAAATGAGCGCCACCTGCGCCCAAAGACCTGGAACTCCGAGTTGTCCTGAGCGCACCTGTGCCCTCTGCTGAAATTGCCCGATTTCCTCAGGTTTGTTTCAAACTTTCCATTTCTTCAAGTTTTCAGTGTTCTAATTTGTTATACACACTGAGCACGCGTAAACAAGACGTTATTCCTAAGCGAAGCAAGGAGGCATTCAGGTACTCTTTTCTTCCACACCTCGCATCTCCAGTTAGAGGTTTATACTACTATATCAAGATTGTTTGGAGTGTTGTCGTGTTTAGACTTACCCTTGCATGAGATTGAGGTCTGGTGGGAGAAAAACACCGAACGTAATTAACCGTCAACGTCAACAAACATGTCTATCTAGTATACCAATCACTACACCTCTAGCTACTATTCCACACACCACACCTGACATAAAGGATGAAGAAAGAGAGACTCCTCTCTTTGACTTTTACAAAGCCTTGAGCGATAGCCCTAAATCTTGCATCGTTCTAGCAGACCCAGTGGGGGATTTTCGAATCCCCCCAATCATATTTAATTTGTTACCCGTTTTTCATGGTTTAGACCATGAAAAACCTTATCAGCACATGCGTAGGATTGAACAAGTCCTTACAACATTCCACCATCCTACGGTTGGTGCAGAACAAATTAAACTAAGGGTATTTCCCTTCACCTTAGCCGATAAGGCGGTGTCTTGGTTAACTGCCCAAGCACCTAATTCTGTAGACTCGTGGGCTAAACTTGTTCAGCTGTTTATGGAAAATTTTTACCCACCCCTAAAGACGGATGAGATGCTTTCCAAGATTCATTTCTTTCGACAAAATCCTCATGAATCATTTTCAGAGGCTTGGAATCGTTTCACCGATCTCCTTATAGAGTGTCCACATCATAACATAGCGAAAGACACGTTAGTTCGTGACTTTTTCAAAGGACTTCTACACCACCATAAAGAAGTCCTTGACATAATGAATGGGAGTAGTTTCCTAAGTAAAGGAGCCTCGGAGGCTTACAAATTTTTAGAAGATCAAACTAAGCGCAATAATAATTGGGGGGGGGGGGGGTAGTGATGATATCCCCCGCTCTGCTAGTTCTTCTTCAACAATCCATAAATCAGGGCATACAACAGTTAGCCCAACCAAAAGGCGTGTTTCTAGGCCAAGCGATACCAAACCGTAAAACAGCAAACACAGCCTTTGAGGTAAACGGTAATACTAGTATGGAAACTACAACCGTAGGTGAGCTAAATGCCATCACCACTCTCCGTTATGGTAAAGTGGTTGATAACAAAGTAACTATGCCTATAGTTACCCCACCAGTAGTCTCTACACCGGATATCGAACTAGATACCGAAATAGAAATTGAAAAGCCTACCACTGTAGAGGTACCAGTTAAACCACAACCTAAGAAACAAATACCCAAGGTTAGACATCTAGTTGAGCCATACACTAAATATAGAGAGAAACCACCGTTTCCCCAGAAATTAGCCATGCTAACCAGGGATACAAACTTTGAGGATATTAGGAACGTTTTCAAAATTCTAACGATAAACCTTCCTTTTCTCGAAGCTATTAAAAAGCTACCTAACCACGCTAAGTTTCTTAAAGAGTTGTGCACTACTAGGCGTAAGACCAACATACCTAAAGACGCCTTTCTACCTGAACAGTTCCCAACTTTATCAGAAAATAATGGAATTGTTAACTACAAGGACCCTGGTCGTCCTACTGTAAAATGCACCTTAGGAGATTCCCACACGACGACCACTTTATTAGACCTGGGGGCGAGTGTTAACTTACTCCCATTTTATTTGTATAAAAAAATAGGTCTACAGGAAATGCAACCTACAAAAATGACATTGCAGTTAGCGGACAGGTCTATAAAGTATCCTAAGGGTGTAGTGGAAAATGTGCTTGTTAAGGTTCAGGATTTCTACTATCCTACAGATTTTGTTATCCTCGATACAGAAGTCGCTAACGACTCTGTACCCATCATCTTAGAGCGTCCCTTCTTGGCAACTACTAACGCGCTTATAAATTGCCGCGATGGTAAGATGTCCTTATCTTTTGGCCACCTTTCTGTTGAGGTAAATGTTTTTAAAATGATGAAACAGTTACCAGAATCGTCTATAGATGGGGAGGTTAGCATGATCGAGAGCTTAGCTCAAGATTATTTTAACAACACGTTTCCCGAAAACCATATGTATAAATTCCTTTCTTTTGAAACTTCAGATTTTATAAATGACTCCTACTTAGAGGAAGTCAACACCATCCTTGAGTCCACACCAATTGTAGACCCTTCGGTTGCTCCATATACTGAGTATGAAGACTTGCTACCTAAGAAAGTATTCATTACGCAAGATGAGGACCCTGATGAAACATCTATTGACATTCCTTCCACCCCGGTGCTTAAACCTCTTCCCCTGGAGTTAAAATATATTCAACTTGATCCGGATGGTAGTCATCCGGTAATTATATCTTCTCTGTTATCTAAGGATGAAGAGACACGTTTAATCAGGGTGATTAGGGAACATCGGTCTGCGATTGGTTGGTCCCTAGCTGACATTAAGGGAATTGACCCTAATGTTTGCACTCATCGTATCCATTTGGAGGATAACGCGAAGACCTCTCGCGAACCTCAGCATCGCTTGAACCCTGCCATGAAAGAGGTGGTTAGGGAAGAAGTCTTACGATTACTCAATGCGGGTATCATATACCCAATCTCCGATAGCAAATGGGTAAGTCCCATTCATGTAGTTCCTAAGAAATCGGGGGTTACCATGGTACGTAACCCTAAGGGTGACTATGTTTTCACACAAAGTCCTATGAAATGGAGAATCTGTATTGATTACAGACGTTTAAATGCTATGAAATGAAAGGATTACTTTCCCTTATCTTTTATAGATCAGGTGCTCGAACGTCTAGCTGGTCATGCTTTTTATTGTTTTCTGGATGGCTACTCTGGCTATTTTCAGATTATTATTGATATTGATGACTAAAAAAAGACTACCTTCACATGTCCCTTTGGAACGTATGCCTATAAACGAATGCCTTTTGGCCTTTGTAATGCTCCTGGTACCTTCCAGCGGTGTATGCTTCATATATTTAGTGACATGGTAAAGCGCTTTATGGAAGTTTTCATGGATGATTTTTCTATCTATGGAGACTCCTTCACAGATTGCTTGTCAAACCTGTCTAAGGTTTTGACATGGTGTGAAGAAAAGAGCATCGTTTTAAATTGGGAAAAGTGTCATTTCATGGTGAAAAAGGGCATAGTACTAGGTCACATTGTATCTAGTGATGACATCGAAGTAGATAAGGCCAAACTAGATAAGATAGCGACTCTACCTATACCCCGGACTGTCCATAATATTAGAGCCTTTCTAGGCCATGCAGGTTTTTATAGGCGCTTTATTAAAGATTTCTCAAAAATAGCTAGGCCTTTAACTAATCTGCTTTTAAAGGATGCCATCTTTGATTTTAATTTTAACCGTAAGCGTGCTTTTGAAACTTTAAAAGTCATGCTAACCTCTGCACCAATTATACACCCTCCCGATTGGTCTAAACCTTTCGAACTCATGTGTGATGCTAGTGATTATGCAGGTTGGTGCTTTGTCTTGGGACGTAAACTAGATAATAAGTCTACTGTTATTTATTATGCTAGTAAAACCTTAAACGATGCTCAACAGAATTATACAACTACTGAAAAAGAATTCTTAGCTGTCATTTATGCTTTAGATAAGTTTCGTCCTTATTTGGTTGGTTCTAAAACTTCAGTTTACACGGACCATGCAACCCTTAGGTACCTTCTTACAAAGAAGGATGCTAAGCAGAGATTAATCCGATGGATTCTTCTTCTGCAATAGTTCACATTAGAAATAAAAGATAAAAGAGGGGTAAAAAACGTAGTTGCCGACCACTTATCTAGACTTACAAACGACGATGATAGTGATTCTGAGTCCATACCGGACTCTTTTCTTGATGAGCATCCAGATATGCTATTTTTTTCAGACACCATGGTATCTTTGACATTGTAAATTATTTAGCGGCTGATGTTATTCCTTATGATTGGTCAAGAAATGAACGTAGCGGTTCTTGGCCGAGTTAAGTTATACTACCGGATGAGCCCTACCTTTTTAAGTATTGTGCGGATTAGATTATTCGTCATTGTATTCCCCAGTGGGAATATAATGAAGTTCTATCGTTCTGCCATGACAAAGAGTGTGGTGGCCATTTTAGTGGAATGAAAACAGCCACTAAAGTTCTTCAATGTGGATTTTATGGGCCTACCTTTTTTAAGGATGCCCAATTGCATTGCAAGACGTGTATTCGTTGCCAACAACTTGGGCGAATCACGAAGCGTAATATGATGCCATTAAATCCAATCATGATAGTAGAAATTTTTGACGTTTGGGGCATTGATTTCATGGGTCCCTTCCCTGTTTCCCACTGTTTTATTTATATTCTAGTTGCCGTGGACTACGTGTCTAAATGGATAGAGGCCATGGCTTGCCGTAGCAATGACCATAAGACAGTTGTATTTTTTTATTAAGGAGTATATTTTCTATTGTTTTGGCATTCCTAAAGCCATCATTAGTGATGGTGGAACACATTTTTGCAACAGAGTTGTTGCATCTCTAGTGAAAAAGTATGGAGTTACACACAAGGTAGCAACTCTTTATCATCCACAAACTAGCGGACAAGTAGAAATTTCTAATAGGGAAATCAAAAAGATTTTAGAAACAATCAGAATCGATAGGGGAAGACTGGTCGAAGCGTCTATCGGATGCCTTATGGGCGTATAGGACGGCTTTCAAAACTCCTATAGGTATGTCTCCCTTTAGACTTGTATTTAGGAAACCTTGTCATCTGCCCGTTGAATTAGAGCACCGTGCTCTGTGGGCTATAAAAAGCCTTAACTTCAATATTGATGAGGCGGGTGTCAAACGCAAGTTGCAATTGAATGAGCTTGAAGAAATCCGTAGCGATTCTTACGATCTCGCGAAGGATTATAAAGCTAACATGAAACGTGTTCATGATAAGCAAATCTTGCGCAAAGAGTTTGTGGTCGGTCAAAAGGTCTTGCTTTACAACTCCCGTCTACATATTTTCCCAGGGAAACTAAAAACCCGTTGGTCTAGTCCTTTTCTGGTTACTGAAGTCACCCCTTACGGGGCAATCACCTTGGTAAATCCCAAGAACAACAGTACCTTTCAAGTCAATGGCCAACGGTTAAAACATTTTCACGAGCTTATGTCCCCTGATGTAGAGGAAGTCATTTTACAAGACCCTGTCTATGAGGACTGACCTTTGTCATTTAGTGTACTTCCTTTCACTTCCATATAATGGTAAGTGCACCATTCAGGTAACCGAGCCCTCCCTATAGATTGTGTGGTTGTAAGTACCGGATCCTAAGTCCACGTTTCACATAATTTACGTTTTCCACTTTTGCATGTTTTCTCGATTTTTGAGTCATGTTCCTCTATGGGGTGGATTATGTATTTATTGTTTTTCGTTTTTCTTATAAAAAAGATTTTTTTTTTCTAAAATCATAGAAATAGCAATCCAACAAGTCTTGGGAATCTGACTTTAAACGACCCACGTTTAAAACAAATTTTGTGTTTAAAAATTTGTTTGGGGGTGGGCAGTCGGTCTTTCCATCCGGATTGCTCGAACTTTCCATTTGTATTGCTTAGAACCGTTAGTCGTAGTTCATTCGGGTTGACGTTATCTATAACTTATATTTCCTTCATTCGCATAACTTATGTCACACACGCTCTTCGAGGCATTTCTTCACCTTCTTATATGTCACCCATGGTTGGAATTGAGTGTTTTATGGATCATTGGATTGTAAATTCTCTACTAATCATTTCCATAACTCATTCGCCAAAATTGGACCAGTAACAAAGCGGCAAATTGAATTTGAAATTGCGTGAAATATCGAAAAAGTTCGGAATTCGATTTGGACTTGGGCCCAAACCGCACGCACGTGCGTGGCACATGCGTCTCCTTCCTTCCCAAATCGCAAACAGTCGTGTTTCTTTTTCCATCCCGCCATTTGATAAAACATAAAATGAATAGTTTTACCTACGAAATAAAGCGATGAAACTCTAAACGTAAGTAAAACTAAACGCTAATTTACGTGCCTAATTTATCAAAGATTTCTACTCTGAATCCTATGAGATATAGTGCAGTAGAGTGATTCGTTCCACTCCTAGTCCTTCCGCATCCTGTGTTATCACGTGTAATTACTCTACTTAAGGTCTAATGAGAGATTTACGAAAAGGCAACTATACTACGATGCAACTACCCACAAGATGCAACTAGTCGGTTATCAAAATAACTAAGGGAATGCTACGTTGATTCGATGATAAGGAGTTAGAGGGGGATTGATTCCACCTTAACTCGACTTAATCCTATTAATGACGAATCGTCGTAATCCGAATTGAACTGCTTCGCAGAATAATTGGTTCTTCCTAATCCCTAATTACACATGGCATTCTTACCAATTCATAACTAGCATGTGAATGATTAAACCCATTCTCATGGTGAACTAATCATTTCTAGAGTGGAAAGGAAATTACGACGATTATACGATAGTCGGAATCAAGCTTTCATCAAGGCTTCTCAACCCCCTCTAATGGAGGTTTAGCCGAGAATCATTACGCAATCATTTCCGATTAAAGTTAAACTAAACATGATATAAAGAATTGAAATTTACTAATCTAAATTAAACAATAATTAAAATCTAATTAATAACTAAGAATTGAATAACAAGTAGTAAATGAATCAGATCTAACACAAATGTAAATGACAAGAATCGAAATTTAACAACTAGCTATTTTATTAATCAAACTAATTAAGAGTAATGATTCTAATAGTTTAATCTAAAACAAGAATTGGATTTGAAATTAAACTTAATTAAAACAATTAAATCTAGATCTAGAAGCTATTCTAATGGCTACTTTCTATTCTAAGCTCATTTATTTTCTAACCTAAAAATCTACTATTCTCTACTAAAAAATCTACCATTAACAAAGAGCTAAGCTTTTGTTTTTATACTTTCAGATCCAAAAATCATGCATGGGCTTGGAGCCATGTTTTGGGCCAGAGAATCAGGCCCAAAACCCAATTCTTTCAGTCCAAAAAGGTCTCTTCAGCTGCAGTTGGCTTCAACAGACTTTTCGTCCACTTATGCTCCTTTGATTGGATCACGGCTTAGACCATTGGAAAGATCTTTCTGAGCCGGTCGTTTTGACATAAGGTAGGCCCCATTCCGAGGTCTGAGTCCAAAGATATGGCCTTCGGAAATTCTGCTGACTTTGTGTGATGTTTCTGCCCGCGTCGACTTTTCAGCTTTTGACCGGGCTTTAGAAAGGCTTTGTCTTCTTGAATCTTGGCCTTTAATCACTGAACTCCTTAGTAACCGACCTTTGCTCCTTTATCTCGCTAAAGTGGCACATTTCTGCACATAATGGACTTTGAAGCCTGAAATGCATAAAAACACGTAATCAGTGTTAACTCTTAATTATTACTCACATAATTGGTCTAAAAGTATGTCTGTTACAGGGTTAAAACTACAGTTTTGGGCTCTTTTCAAACCACCCCCAAACAGCATTTTGCTTGTCCTCAAGCTAAGATGAGAAATTAGAATAAGTGACCAAAAATGGAGTTCTAACTACTCTCGTTTGGCTGAGTGCAATTGCATTAACCATATGCAACAAGGCCTTAAACCACTAGGAATTCCCTAGTGGACGAGTTATAGCCTCGTGAGAGTTTTCTAGTGAAGGTACTCACAAACTTCATCTATACTACAACGACTAAGAAATAAAACTATTGTTTCCTTATTCATGCTCCAAATTATCTATACCTCTCATTAGCAATGTATATAGAGTAATCAAGTCGAAACCTAAGCTAATATATGCATAATAATCAATCATCTACAATAAACATATATACAATGAGTAATACTATGAAATGCAATAGCAGGTCCGTTTAAACTTCTCGAATAGCGTCCTTAAGTAGGTTCTCACAATAATAGTCAAGATACAAAGACTCTGATTTTTCCACTCAAGTTTTCAAAGCTACTCTAGTGCAGTCTGGGGCACTTTACCTTACAATCTCAATGACAACAAGGAAGCCGGAGTCGATCAAACACATCTGCCACTTACTATCACACTAACCTATTCCTAATTGAGCTAGAGGTCTTTATTAGGTGTTCGCATGGGATTAGGAGATGGTTTAAGAAGGAAGGAAATGGATATTCAAAAGGACAAGTCCGAGATAATAGAGTCTTCATATTATGTAACTTAGAGAAAACCTTGTTATTTTCTTTTTGCTTCTATACTTTGTTTCCATCCTTAGCCATATTTTTTCTTTTTTTTCTTTACTTTGGCTTTTGACTCCCTTTTATTCTTTTTTTTTTTTTTGAGTTTTTATTTTATTTCTATTTTTATTTTTCTTTTCTTTGGATGGAAACTTCTTTTTTTATTTTCTCAAGCAATTAACTAACTTTTGTTTACACAGGTTTTTTTTCTTCTTTTTCTTCCTCATTCTATTCTCAGACTTATCTTAATTGGGTTGGTTGAATATTATTATTATTTTTTTTTTTGTAACAGGGGTAAAGGATTTGTGGTTTATGAAAGGCTAAAGAAAGGCTCGAGGGGCGGACTAGCGGAAAATAATTCATAGGTTTGAATTTCTGGCTATATCGATCCAAAGAGGGCCTAAATTCTCGCTTAGGATATGGTTTAGTGATCAAGCAAGTGGACGTGTGATATCTCTATCCGGATTTTACTTCTCCCTTGTGTCATTTCTCAAATATTTCGCTCATATAAGGCTTTAGGCTATATTCTCACAAGATTTGTAGAATAAGTACTCTAGCCTAGATTTCAGAAACTTACTGCTAACAATCATCGATACTCATGTAATATATTTATAAATAGATGCAAAGATTATTACCTACATATTAACCTATGTTTCTAAAAATTATTCTGATGCAAAAGCTACGTGAGATTTCTAGATTGTTAAGAGCATAGAGAAGGAAAACAATACCACTATTCCTAAGTGTATAGCATGAACTTATTTATTTATATTTTTGAATTTTTAAAATTTTAACTAGAAAACAAATGCATATTAACTCTATCTATATCCTAACAGATGCCTTAATTACACGTGTTTCTATGCCCCCAAAACAAGAAGCATCGTTGTCCTCAAAGCATTTAAATAAAGAGGGTAGGAAAAATACCATTGAAACACATGAAATTCAGGGATATCTGCAAAACAAAGTTAGAACGTACTAATATAGGAAATAAAAATCGACGCAACTCTATACGAGTTCTACCCATTATGGGGTTAACAAGAATGAAATTGCTTGGGACATAAGCAGACACTAACTAGAATGAAAACTTACCTTATCTCCCGCATTACTCATTATCTTACTCATCCTCTTCTTCCATAAAGAAGTGAAGTTCCTTTGCGTCCTGCCATGCCATGATAATTTGCCAGGCTTCCCGCCATTTATCATATATTATTGCTAACCTATTAAGAGCCACTTGGTCTGATGGGGTGTAGGGTGCAACCTGATGAGGTTGTATCCTCCACCCTTGCCAAGTCATTGCACGGAAGGATCGAATAATACTATTGGTGGGGTCGCATCGTTGACCGTAATCCAATCCGTGAAACGTATACAAAAACAGGAAAGAAACATAGCATAATACGGAAACTAGAACGGGCATAAGAAGGAACTTATGCCTCATGCTATGGGAACGAGCTAAACTAGACATCAAGGTTCGGGAAGGTCATGACACATACGCCCCGTGGCTAAAGCAAGGAAAAAACGCTGCAAGTGGCATCATTCACGTAAGAAAAATGTCATTCCCTAAAATGTTTAGCATGATCCAAAACATAACAGTTCCTATGTTCATGGACAAAGCTACCAAAAGCGGCGTTATAGTCCCCTTGGTCCTCGATATTTTTAAAATGCCCGCTACCGCATTTACTCATGCAAGAACTCGTAAGTGTAGACATACATATTATCTACCCAATAGCACCATGGGTCTTGTATTTCAGCGGGCATAGCAAGTCCAAGAACAAATGCTAGCAAGAACCTCGTAATTTCCGTTGGTTCATTATCAATGTTGATGGAGAACACTTGTTCTCCATCCGGTCTTTCAAAGAAAAAATGCAGTTATCGTAAAAAATAAGATGCTAGTGTTGGAGAATAAAGTGCATCGTCTTACCATAAAGCGGCTCCCGAACGTATGTGATCGCCTCGCAAACCAAGCACCATAAGTAGTGCTTTGGAACAAATCTTCAAAAGACTGTTCGGTATTAATGTTGGAGATGTCATCTCAAACTTACGCCTGAATAGCTGCGAATGATCCGGATACTTCCCGGCAAAAAAACGGAAATTTTTCGTCCCGCGGAAGTCGGTAGCGAAAAAGCTTCTCGAATAGTTGGAATTTCCAGTGTTTGAGCGCGGTGGTCGCTCGGCTTTTAAACGAAAAGTCGCCTCGACAAAAATTCAGAAAAAAATATGCAGAGCACGAGTCGCTTCCTCAGAGGAAAAAGCGCCGAGTTGCCTTGAAACTTCGGAAAATGAGCCGAAACGTGGGAATCGTGGGAGTGAAAGGTGAGTGATGGAGTTTAGGTGTAGTGTGAGTTGTGAGTGTAGAATGTATGAAGTTTATATAGGTTTTAAGTTGCTAAAACGGATCGAGAAGTTGCCAAAACTAATTACGGCAGTTTCCGGAAATCTTAAAATTTCCAAACCTGAAAACGGAAACAACTTATTATCTTGATTCTAATTCAAACCTAGTATCTTTTAGGTTGAATTTATGATAGAATCTACCTATTTAATCTAGATTTCATCCTACCCTTATACTTATTCCTGGATATGCCTAATCGGCCATATTTTCACCTTGACTCCGCAATAAATTCTAACACGAGGGTTATATAAAAATCATGCTGGAATAGATAAAACCACCCCCAAACAATTTGGGAAGGTGGGATCAATATGAGACAACCACGCATGATAAAAATAACCGCATTATATTAACATTTTCATTCGGAGTACATTTCACTACAAAATTCAAATTACGGAAAGAAAACTTACATTAAAATAAATAACAATAATGAAACTACAAATAAACATAAAAACATCAAACGATGCTATCCCTAACTACTCCGGTACTGGTAGCGGAGGGCACATGGTCCGGAGACTACTCCTGGGCTCTTGATGGGCAAGCACCATTCGTCCTTCGGCGACGACGCTCGTGCCTCGATGGTGTGTCCTCAGAAGGAGAGTCCCCGTGAGGTGGGAATCGTGTAAGCATCTCTTCCCGGAACTGGCGCTGAGCTTCTAGCTCGGCCCTCATCTGTTCCCACCTCTCATCCTCTCTGTGTGTACAGATCTCGAAGTTATGATGCATCGTTGCCTGTAGAGTCCGGAGGTCTTCGCAGATGGTGTTGAGCTTAACGCGTGCCACGATGAATCACAGCCATGCGTTCTCGTCGACCAACAACACTTTCCAAGGCATCCGCATCAAAACAAGTCAAATCCTCCTCATCCTCCTCCCGGCATTCTCGATTTCCCCAACCTCCTCGGCATTCGATCTCCACCATCCTCTTCTTCTTCTTCTCTATCCTCACCAACCTCCAAACTTGTTGGACACACTCCTTATAGATCACGAGGGTTACGGTGTAGGGTGATGTAAGTCCTATCGCCGAGCTGCTGCTCAACTTCAACTTCAACATGATCTTGGTTATTAACATAGGGAGAGGGGCAACAAACTTCCTACTCCCCTAATCATGCTAAGTAAAACTCCAAGATGCGTAACTCATACTTCGCTCTCCCCGAGTATCCATAAGATGTGGAGGCATTCGTGGCCAATGTCGCCGACCTTCTCCTTCCCAGATCGCGTTCCGACCAATCCACTGAGCTGCAGCCAGCTGGTTGGTCCTAAGGGAAGCCTGACGAACACAATGCGACCTCGCATTGTAGTTCCCTTCAGTAACTGTCTTGTTCATCAATGGCTCTACCCCATTATGTTGGGACTCCTGCAACGTGACATCCAAATGGATTCTAGGCGGGATGCCTAGAATCTCAGCCAACAACCCAGTCGTCACTTCCTTCCTCCTCTTCGCCACCACAACAAAAATCCTCGTCCCTTCCAACTCCCTGGTATTGTAGAACCGTCGGACTAAGTCCTCGTGGTAATAGGCTTCAGTCGAGTACCACAAGCTATTCCAGTCTCGACTAATCATTTCGTCACCGTAAAACGGCGCGAAGTGGTCGCCTGTAAAAGCTTGCTCCGACAAAATTCGGCGTTGTTGAGCCATTGGTGTTTGGAATGTAGTGGGGTTTAAATGTGATGGTGGTGGTGGGTTAATCGAATCGAACCAAGCAAACAAGCGGTGGTGGTGGTGGAGTGGTGGTGCGACAAAGAACAAAATTTGGAATTTCGGTGGTTTTTCTTATTTAATTTGGTGGAGGTGGTGGTAGGGAGGGTTTGCAGTCGATTTGGGTTGGGTATTGATTGTGGGCGTGGGTTAATTTAGGTTTTTTTTTTTTTTTCTAGGTTTTGTTTTAAGCTTTGGGCGTTAATGGCGGATTGTGGAAGATGATCGCGACTTGGTGAAGGTGAAGGTAAGGGCGCTGCGTCGGTTGGGGCTTGAGTTGGGCCCAAGCCCAAATCGAAATTTGTGATTTTTTCGATTTTTCGCGAAACTTCAAATCAAAATTGCCGCTTCGTTACCGGTCCGATTTTTGCGAATGAGTTATGGAAATGATCAAGAGAGAATTTCCAATCCAATGATCCATAAAACACTCTATTCCGACCGTGGATGACATATAAGATAGTAGAAAATGTCTCGAAGTGCGTGCATGACGTACGTTATGCGAACAATTGGACTCTAAAATCATGGATTATGTCAATTCGAATCGTAATACAATTAAACGGCCTAAGTAACTGTAATGGGACATAAACATTCTAGGACGGAAACATTTAACACCCACCCCCAAACAAATTTTTACAACGGAGCTTAGAAAATTTGTTTTAGCATGGGTCTTTTAAAGTCGATTCCCCGAGACTTCCTATATATTATATATTTATTCTTTAATATATATATATATATATATATATATATATATATATATATATATATATATATATATATATATATATATATATTTTTTTTTTAAATTTTAAAAAGAAAACAATAAACAAGGACATAATTCACTCCATAGAGAAACATGACTAAAAAATCCGAGAAAACATGCAAGAGTGGAAAACGTGAATTATGTTTAAACGTGGACTTAGGATCCGGTACTTACAGCCACACACTCCGTAGGGAGGGCCCGGTTACCTTAATGGTGCACTCACCAATATATGGAAATAAAAGGAAATGCACCAAACACAAAAGTTGAGTCGTTTATAGTCAGATACTCGAGACTTATCTAAACATATGTATGAACATGCAGTTTATCATATATCAACATCTGAAATAGTTGTGGATCATTCCATAAATAAATATCACAGAAAACATATCCAAACACAATCAAGCACCAAGATTTCCTATGACGCAACCTAGTAAAATAAAAGCGAAGTTGGATAACCCTATTACTTAACCTAGCATGCACCTTTTTTTTCATTTTTGAACGAGAGGGTGTCCTAGTGAATAAGTGTGGAAGAGTGAATGGTTGTGGAGAATATGGTGGATATGGGTAAGTTGTAGAAGGAAAGCATGAAAAAAATGAGGATGTGGGTTTAGCACAAAACTCATTTATAGTGTAGGTAGGACCGCCTCAAGTCTGAAAATGAAGGTGTCACACGCTTTTGTCTTCCTCAAGTATTTGTTTACTAGGTGAATTTAAAAAATTATAAAGCACAGAAGAAACAACAGGATCGAGTGCAAACTCGAGATTCCTTTGAAAGGGTGGAAGGAGGGGAGATGAGGTGGATGTTGTGGAAAGTAGTTCTTGATAGGGTAAATTATCACCTGCTCTAAGAAACTCATCGAATTGCTCATCTAGATTGGTCATATCCTCGTTACTATGATAGTCCTCTACATCTTTGAGAAAGTCATCTATCTCATCCTCATCCGTAATATGTGTATCGACTAGTGTAGGGATGGAAATGTTGAGTCCTAACTTCCAAAGGAAAGAAATTTGGGCATATGATTATCCGGCAACGTGTTGTTGAAATAATCTCGAGCAAAGCTCTCGATCATGCTAACCTTTCCATCCATAGACGAATCGGGTAACTGTGTCTTTGTTTTAAAAACATTGACTTCAACAAAGCAAGATGGCCAAAAGACATGGACATTGAACCATCGCGCAATTAATGAGCGCGTTGGCGGTTGCGCCGAAAGGACGCCCTAAGATGATCGGACAGAGTCGCTAATCCACTTCGGTCGAGGGATGACAAAATCAGCGGATAGTAAAAATCCTGAATTTTTACCGAACATTTTCGACGACACCCTTAGGATACTTAATAGACCGATCACCTAATTGCAACGCCATTTTAGTGGGTTGCATCTCGCCTAGACCTATTTGTCTATACAAATAAAATGGGAGTAAGTTAACGCTTAGCCCCCAAGTCTAATAACGCCGGTCGTCAGATAAGAATCTCCTAAGGTGCATTGTACAAGAGGGATGACCGGGGTCCTTGTACTTAACAATTCCATTATGTTCGATAAAGTTGGGAATTGTTCTGTTAAAAAAGGCCTTTTGGTATATTGGTCTTACGCCTAGTAGTACACAATTCCTTAAGAAACTTAGCATGGTGTGGTAGCTTTTTATAGCTTCGAGGAAGGGAAGGTTTATAGTTAGATTCTTGAAAACATCCCTAATCTCCTCATAATTTGTATCCCTAGTTAACACGGCTAATTTTTGTGGAAACAAATGGTTTACTTTATATTTAGCAATGGTATCACCGGATGTTTAACCGTGGCTTTCGTTTCTTAGGTTGTGTTGTAACCGGTACCTCTACGATGGTAGGCTCTTTAGTTTCTATTTCGGTATCTAGTAAAATAGCAGTGTGGGGCGATCGGTAGGGTAACTATAGGCATAGTTACTTTGTTATCAACCACTCTGCCAGAACGGAGAGTGGTGATGGCCTTTAGCTCACCTACATTTTCATATTCATTACTAGTATTATCGGTTACCTCAAAGGCTGTATTTGTTGTTTTAGTATTAGGTATTGTGTGACCTGGAAACACACCTTTGGGTTGGGTTTTATCTTGAGCCAACTGTTGGGTTAAATTATTAACGGATTGTAGAAGCTGTTGGTTAGATTGAGCCATGGTTTGGAAATTTTTTTGGCTCACTTGTATGAAGGTGTCAAGACGATCCGGTTGTGTGGGTGTAGTAGTCACGGGTGGTGTGACTAGAACTATTTCACGTGAATTATTTATGGGTGGATTTTGATAGTTATTATTTACCGGAACGATACCTCTATTAGCATTATAATTATTATAACTACCTTGACTTTGTGCTTGACCTTGTCGAGGTTGCACTTGGTTGTTATAATTATTGAAATTCCCCGACCACCGCCCTTGTCGTAGTGGGGCTTGGTTAAAGCTGTGCGTAGGCCTAACATATTGATTATTGTACCCTTGAGGTGTGACGTGTTGGTTATTTCTCCAATCGAAGTTGGGATTTTGTCTCCAAGGGGACTTAGGTTCACTATTAATAGAACAAGCCTGTTCATAGGCTATAGGACAGTGGGAGTCGGGATGCTCAAGGCTCCAACAGAAACTACATGGATTTGAATTTACATTCATGACGGGGATAGGCTTTTGTTGAACAGAAATGACCTCTACCTTTTTAGTGAGTGATTCGATTAGAGTTTTAAGCTCGGAATCGTGGTTAATTTCAAACATACCGGCGGCCTTAACTGTATTTGATGAACTAGCGGAGCGGTGGATATCATCACTACCCCCAGTTGTTATTTAAGCTTTAGTTTGATCCTCTAAAAATTTATAAGCCTCCGAGGCTCCTTTGCTTAAGAAACTACCCCCATTCATTATGTCTAGGACTTCTTTATGGTGGTGTAGAAGTCCTTTGAAAAAGGCACGAACTAACATGTCTTTTGCTAAGGTATGATGTGGACACTCTATTAAGAGATCGGTGAAACGATTCCAAGCCTCTGAAAATGATTCATGAGGATTTTGTCGAAAGAAATGAATCTTGGAAAGCATCTCGTCCGTCTTTAGGGGTGGGTAAAAATGTTCCATAAACAGCTGAACAAGTTTAGCCCATGAGTCCACAGAATTAGGTGTTTGGGCAGTTAACCAAGACGCCGCCTTATCGGCTAAGGTGAAAGGGAATACCCTGAGTTTAATTTGTTCCGCACCAACCGTAGGATGGTGGAATGTTGTTAGGACTTGTTCAATCCTACGCATGTGCTGATAAGGTTTTTCATGGTCTAATCCATGAAAAACGGGTAACAAATTAAAAATATTTGGGGGGATTCGGAAAGCCCCCACTGAGTCTGCTAGAAAGATGCAAGATTTGGGGCTATCGCTCAAGGCTTTGTAGAAGTCAGAGAGAGGAGTCTCTTCTTCGTCGGGCATTGTGTTAGGTGATGTGTGTGAAATAGTAGTTAGAGGTGTAGTGGGTGGTATACTAGATAGACTTGTTTGTTGACGTTGTTGTGTAATTACGTTCTGTGTTTTTGTTCGGCTAGACCTTAATCTCATACAAGGCTAAAACCAAACTTAGCTAAACACATCAACACTCCAAACAATTCTGATATACTAGTATAAAACTCTAACAGGAGATGCGAGGTGTGGAAGAAAGGAATACCTGATTGTGTCCTTGCTTCGCTTATGAATAGCGTTTTGTTTTGGCGTATTCGGTATATATAACAAAGTTAGAACACGAAAAATTTGAAAAATCAAAGTTCGAGTCAAAACCGTAGAATTCGGAAAAATTAACAAAGGGCGCTGGTGTGCTTTCGATAGAAGCGGGTCAGCTCGGTAAGTTTCAAATTACAGTGTTTTTTAGGGCGGTCGCTACCCACATGGGGCTGGTCGCCAATTCGCTTCAGTATAGAGCGCAAGTGTCGCTCCTCCCGGCGGCGGCGCTCAATGTAATTTATCGCTGAAATTTTTCAACGATGAAACGGAAAGCCACAGTATGAATCAAACACGGGTGGGTGGGTGAAATGGGACTTTTAAGAAAAGTACTTACACTACGAAAACAATGCGAAAGTGCAACTAAGATGGCAGTGGCGCCATTTGATAAAACATAAAATGAATAGTTTTACCTACGAAATAAAGCGATGAAACTCTAAACGTAAGTAAAACTAAACGCTAATTTACGTGCCTAATTTATCAAAGATTTCTACTCTCAATCCTATGAAATATAGTGGAGTAGAGTGATTCGTTCCACTCCTAGTCCTTCCGCATCCTGTGTTATCACGTGTAATTACTTTACTTAAGGTCTAATGAGAGATTTACGAAAAGGCAACTAGACTACGATGCAACTACCCACAAGATGCAACTAGTCGGTTATCAAAATAACTAAGGGAATGCTACGTTGATTCGATGATAAGGAGTTAGAGGGGGATTGATTCCACCTTAACTCGACTTAATCCTATTAACGATTTAATCGTCAGAATCCGAATTGAATCGCTTCCGCTAATAATTGGTTCTTCCTAATCCCTAATTACACATGGCATTCCTACCAATTCATAACTAGCATGTGAACGATTAAACCCATTCTCATGGTGAACTAATTGTTTCTAGAGTGGAAAGGAAATTATGATGATTCTACGATAGTCGGAATCAAGCTTTCATCAAGGCTTCTCAACCCCTCTAATGGAGGTTTAGCCGAGAATCATTACTACTAATCATTTCCGATTAAAGTTAAACTAAACATGATATAAAGAATTGAAATTTACTAATCTAAATTAAACAATAATTAAAATCTAATTAATAACTAAGAATTGAATAACAAGTAGTAAATGAATCAGATCTAACACAAATGTAAATGACAAGAATCGAAATTTAACAACTAGCTATTTTATTAATCAAACTAATTAAGAGTAATGATTCTAATAGTTTAATCTAAAACAAGAATTGGATTTGAAATTAAACTTAATTAAAACAATTAAATCTAGATCTAGAAGCTATTCTAATGGCTACTTTCTATTCTAAGCTCCTTTATTTTCTAACCTAAAAATCTACTATTCTCTACTAAAAAATCTACCATTAACAAAGAGCTAAGCTTTTGTTTTTATACTTTCAGATCCAAAAATCGTGCATGGGCTTGGAGCCATGTTTTGGGCCAGAGAATCAGGCCCAAAACCCAATTCTTTCAGTCCAAAAAGGTCTCTTCAGCTGCAGTTGGCTTCAACAGACTTTTTGTCCACTTCTGCTCCTCTGATTGGATCACGGTTTAGACCATTGGAAAGCTCTTTCCGAGCCGGTCGTTTTGACATAAGGTAGGCCCCATTCCGAGGTCTAAGTCCAAAGATATGGCCTTCGGAAGTTCTGCTGACTTTGTGTGCTATTTCTGCCCGCGTCGACTTTTCAGCTTTTGACCGAGCTTTAGAAACACTTTGTCTTCTTGAATCTTGGCCTTTAATCACGGAACTCCTTAGTAACCGACCTTTGCTCCTTTATCTCGCTAAAGTGGCACATTTATGCACATAATGGACTTTGAAGCCTGAAATGTATAAAAACACGTAATCAGTGTTAACTCTTAATTATTACTCACATAATTGGTCTAAAAGTATGTCTGTTACAGGGTTAAAACTACAGTTTTGGGCTCTTATCACCATTTAACAAAGTTTAAAGGAAAACCTAACAACCAAAAATAAAAAATAAAAAAAAAAAAAAAAAAAACACCTATCTACACCACGCCCATTGTTAACCACCAGCCCGAGTTCTCTCAAACAAATTTTCCACACCACCGAAAATAGCCGCCAATTCAAGCTTCCAACCTGCCACTGTACCCACCATCGCCACCACCATTGTTTTTAGTTTGTTTTTCATCAAACTCGCCTCCTCTACCGTCTACAAAACCATTGTTTGTTTCAAAAAACTTCAATGGCGCTTTTACGAAGAATTTTTGCGGAACAAGCATTTAGGCCCGACCGCTTTAGCCATTCTATTCTACGGGCGGAGATGATTAGGAGGGATTGGAATGGACTGTGGTACTCGACTGAGGAGTTCTATCACTACGATTTGGTAGAACAGTTTTATAAGAAGCGAGAATTGGAGGGGGATAGGATTTTCATTAAGGTAGCAGGAACGAGGAGGGAAGTAACGAGACAGTTGTTGGCTGAGCTGTTAGGCGTTACGCCTGAAAGCAACCTAGAAACTACCATTCAGGAATCCCAGTATACTGGAGTTCCTACTTTGATGAAAGTTACTGTCGTGGACGGTGAATACAATCCGAGTTCTCATTGCGTCCGCCAAATAGTCGAGAACCAACCAACCGATCAGAGCTCGCGATGGATTGGTAGGAACGTCCTCGGGAAAGAAAAAGTCACCGACATCGGTCTGCAATGTCTGCACATTCTCTGGATTTTGCAAATGAATAAGTATAATTTCTGCATCCTCGAGTTAATTTTAAATGTGATTAGAGGAGTGGGACAAACAATCATCGCCTTCCCAAGATTGATCACTAAGATCATGTCAGTTTTTAGAGTCATGTCGCAAAAATTTGCTCCTACTAAGATCAAATTGCATTATAATGCAAGTATTTATACGAATTGCATCCAAGAGACTTGGCCGTTGTTTGAAGGAAATGTAGTTGAGTTGGAGGATGAAATGGAAGATATGACATGTCTGGATGAAGATGCATTAGATAGTTGTAGTTCTAATTTAGAACGCATGCAAGTGCTGCAAATTGGCTTGCGTTGCGTTTATGGTATTTGTGAAGATATCCGAGATAGATAGATTGTAGTTCGAAATAAACAAACGAACCTTTAGACGAGAGTTGAAATGCTCGAAAGGGGTCAGGAAGATATCTTGTCTAACATGGAGACTATCCACCAGCGTCACCAAGCCCAAGATGCGATTTTTGATCGAGATGGAAGCACAGCGCTTGTTCCGAATAGAGATGCTACGACACATGCCACCCTTGGAGGGTTCTGTTTTAGATGAGTCTGAGAGGCATGAACGTCATCGCCAAAGAACAGATGGCGCAGGCAATTCATCACTCCAGGACCAATCTCCATCTCCGGGTCCAGCTTCATCACGTGGCTAGGTGTTTCGAAGAATGTTGTGTTTTGATGTTATTTTGTCTTTATTTATTTTATGGTTTTATTATTTGAGATATTAGTTCAGTAATTAAATTAGAATTTGGGTTTGATGTTGTTTGAATTACATTTTTTTAATATAATTTTGGTTATGTTCAAATTGTGCGTGTTTTTATCATCAATCCCACCTTCCCGAATCGTTTGGGGGTGGTATTATTTCACCCTAGCACAATTCGTTATATGCTCATCTTTTGTAAAATTGTTTTGGAGTGAGGGTTGACAATTTGGCCGATATCGGCATATCTATGATTATATGTGATGGCAACATGAAATTTATGAGAATTTAGAAGTTACTATTCTAGATTCAGCATAAGATATATTACATTCAGAATAGAATTCAGAATATGGGTTGTTTCCATTTTCGGTTTGGAAACTTGTTGTTTCCGACAATTGCCTTAAATTTTTTTGGCAACTCGCCGAATCGGTTTAGGAACCCAAACCCTATATAAACTTCATTCATTCTCCACACAAAATTCACATCTCCCACATTCAACCATCACCCTTCACTCCCACGTTTTCCCTTCTTTTCCTTCTCACATTCCGGTTCAAGAACTTCGAGCGCACTCGCCTCTTGTGGAGCGCCACTTGCGCCTTAAGTACTGCCACAAATTCTAGTCAGAGCGCACCTGCGCCCAACACAAGCGCACCTGCGGTTAGAGTAATAACTTCGAAAACCATCGAGCGCCTCACTGCTTCATAATGAAATACCGCTGCGCTGAAGTGCCTGGAAGTCCAATTCTTCAGAGCGCTACCTGCGCCCTGATTTTCGTAGACGCGAAATTTCTGATTTTGGGTGAGTTGTTCCAGGATCGTCGCAGCTATTCTAGAGAGTAGTTTTGAGATGACATCTCCTATAGTCATTCCTGAACAGTCGTTCGAAGACTTGATGGGAACCGATACTTATGGAGCATCGTTTCGCGAGCGGATCGTGTAGTTAGGATGGCGGCATCTTCTGGTGAGGGATGACGATTCTTTTTCACCTCAGCTAACTGAATTTTTCTATAATCATATTACATTCTATTGTAACCAAGAAGGAGAACAAAAATTTTCCCTTGCAATTAATGACACGACTATAGAATTCAGTAAGTATTTGGTAGCTTTGCTTTTGGGATTGCCCTTGCCTGACCCTATGTTCACGTGGGGGTATATGACCGATAACTCATACCTCTATGAATATGCATATTTCCATGAGTATTATGGAGGAGGGGTATTTCGTGTCATGGACCAAGGGCGATATAGCATAGCCCTTGGTAGCCTATCTCTCAACGTAGGTACAACCATGTTATTCATTATGATGAATATTTTAGGGGAACGACATTTTACTTCTGCCAATAGTACCGCTGGTGAAGTTTTCCTTACTTTAGCTGAGGGACGTCGCCGATATGACATTCCTCGAGTTTTAGTGGCTACTCTAAAAAGAGCCCATACCATGAGGCATAAATATCTTCTTATGCCTGTTTTGGTTGGCCGCATTATGCGCGGTTGCTTACAGAAATTCTGTACCCAATTCACGGATTGGAAAAAGGTTGAAATCATGAGACTCACCAATCGCGTAGTCAAATCATTCCGAGCCATGACTTGGCCGGGATGGCAGGTGCAACCTCATTTGGTTGCCCCTTACACCCCATCAGACCAAGTAACACTCGAGAGATTAGCAATGGTTGATGATACACGACGGAAGGCGTGGCAAGTTGTTATGGCATGGCAGGATGCGAAAGAACCTCGCCCCTTTGAAAGAGAAGAGAATGACGAGTAAGCGAGAGTGCAGGTAAGTTTTTATTTCCAGTTAGTGTTTGTTTATGTCCCAAGCAAGTAATTTCTTACTACCCCATAATGGGTGGAACTCCTATAGAGTTGCGTCAGTTTTTATTTTCTATATTAGTATGTTATAACTTTGTTTTGCAGATGTTCCTAAATTTCACGCGCTTCAATGGTATTTTTCCTACCCTCTTTATTTAAAATACTTTGAGGACAAAGCATGCTTCTTGTTTGGGGGGTGCATAGAAACACGTGTAATTAAGGCATCTATTAGGATATAGATATGTATAATATGCATTTGTTTTCTAGTTAAAATTTCAAAAATTCAAAAATATAAATAAATAAGTTTATGCTATACACTTAGGAATATTGGTATTGTTTTCTTTCTCTATGCTCTTAATAATCTAGAAGTCTCACGTAGCTTTTGCATTAGAATAATTTTTAGAAATTTAGGTTAATATGTAGGTAATAATCTTTGCATCTATCTATAAATATATTACATGAGTATCTATGATTGTTAGCAGTAAGTTTATGGAATCTAGGCTAGAGTACTTATTCTACAAATCCTGTAAGAATATAGCCTAAAGCCTTATATGAGTGAAACATTTGAGAAATAACACAAGGAAGAAGTAAAATCCGGATAGAGAAATCACATGTCCACTTGCTTGATCACTATACCATATCCTAAGCGAGAATTTAGGCCCTCTTTGGATCGATATAGCCAGAAATTCAACCCTTATGAAATTATTTTCCGCTAGTCGCCCCTCTGAGCCTTATAAACCGCAAATTCCTTTACCCTGTTACGAAAAAAAAAAAAAAAAAAAAAAAAACAACCTACCCAAGTTAGAATAAGTCTGAGAATAGGATGAGTGAAGAAAGAAGAAGAGAAAAACCTGTGCAAACAAAAATTAGTTAGTTGCTTCAGAAAATAAAGAAAAGAAAGTTTCCATCCAAATGAAAAAAATAAAATAAAAAATAAGAAACAAATAAAAGAAAATAAAGAGTTAGAACTCCAAAAATAGAATCAAAGGAGTCAAAAGCCAAAGAAAAAGAAAAATATGGCTAAGGATGGAAACAAAGTGTAGAAGCAAAAGTGAATAACAAGGTTTTCTCTAGTTACATAATACGAAGACTCTATTATCTCAGACTTGTTCTTTTTTAATATCCATTTCCTTCCTTATTAAACCATCTCCTAAACCCCGCAACACCTAATAAAGTCCTCTAGCTCAATTAGGAATATGTTAGTGTGATAGTAAGTGGCAGATGTTTTGATTGACTCCGGCTTCCTTGTGTGTCATTGAGTTGTAAGGTAAAGTGTGCCCACTGCACACTGGAGTAGCGAAACTTGAGCAGAAAAATCAGAGTGGTTTTTGTCTTGACATTTATGTGAGGACCTACTTAAGGACGCTATTCCGAGTTTTCAGAAATGGACCTGCTATTGCATTTCATAGTATTACTCATTGTATATATATTTATTGTAGAAGATTGATTATTATGCATATATTAGCTTAGGTTTCGACTTGATTATTCTATATTCATTGCTAGTGAGATGTATAGTTAATTTAGAGCATGAATAAGGAAACAATAGTTTTATTTCTTAGTCGTTGTAGTATAGATGAAGTTTGTGAGTACCTTCACTGGAAAACTCTCACTAGGCTATAACTCGTCCACTAGGGAATTCCTAGTGGTTTAAGGCCTTGTTGCATATGGTCAATGCAGTCGCACTCAGCGAAACGAGATTAGTTAGAACTCCATTTTTGGTCACTTATTCTAATTTCTCATATTTGCTTGAGGACAAGCAAAATGCTGTTTGGGGGTGGTTTGATAAGAGCCCAAAATTGTAGTTTTAACCCCTTAACAATCATACTTTTAGACCAATTATGTGAGTAATAAATAAGAGTTAACACTGATTACGTGTTTTTATGTATTTCAGGCAGTAAAGTCAATTATGTGCAAAAATGTGCTACTTTGGCGAGATAAAGGAGCAAGGATTGGTTGCTAAGAAGTTCTGTGATAAAGGCCAAGATTCAAGGAGACAAAGCCTTCGTAAAGCCCGGTCAAAAGCTGAAAAGTCAACACGGGCAGAAATAGTGCACAAGTCGGTAGAACTTCCGAAGACCATATCTTTGGACTCAGACCTCGGAATTGGGCCTACCTTATGCCAAAACGACCGGCTCGGAAAGAGCTTTCCAATGGTTTAAGTATTGGCCAAATTAGAGGAGCAGAAGTGGACGAAAAGTCTGTTGAAGTTAAATCTAGCTGAAGAGCCCTTTTCGGACTGAAAGAATTGGGATTTGGGCCCGATTTTCCGGCCCAAAACATGGCTCCATGCCCATACACGATTTTTGGATCTGAAGCATATAAAAACAAAAGTTTAGCTCTCTGTAAAAGGGTAGCTAATTAGACCTAAAATATAGATAATTCTAGATCTAGTTTTAATTATTTTTAATTAAGTTTAGTTTCATTTCATTCCTGGTTTTAGATTAAACCTTGAAAATATTGTTATTTCTTGATTAGATAAATAAAATAGTAGATTCTTGTTCATTTTGATTTTTGTCATTTACAATTGTTTAGATCTAAATTCCTTTATTACTTGTTATTCATTTCCTATTTATTACCCTCGATTTTCAATTATTGTTTAGTAAAATTGCATAAGATAGAAGTTTTATATGATGTCTAGTTTTAATTCAATGGGAAATGATAGTAGTATGACTCAAGGCTAAACCTCCATTAGAGGGGGTTGAAGAAGCCTTGATGAAGCTTGATCCTTGTTAACTTAGAAATCGTCGTGAGAGTTTATTCCACTCTAGAAGGTCGTTGATTCGCCATGAGAATGGGTGGACGACCTCACATGCTAGTTATTGATTGGTAGAGATGCCATGTATAATTAGGGATTAGAATTACTATTTTGATATGCGAAGCATTCAATTTGGATCACGATGAGTCTTTGTTAGTTGATTAAGTCGAGTTAAGGTGGATTCAATTCCCTTTAATTCTTTATCTAGATTCAACCCCTTAGCATTCTATCATTTCGTTATTCGTAACTTGTTAATTGAATTTACCTCGTAGTATAGAATTCCCCTCGTAAATCTCTCATTAGACTTTGGACTGATTAGTTGACACGAAACCATCGCATGCTAAAGAACTAAGAGTGGAACGAATCATCTATTCCCCTATATCTCAATAGGATTGAGAGTAAGAAAACTTTGATAAATTAGATAAGAAAGAAGTTTTAGTTTTACTAGCGTTTAGAGTTCTCGTGAGCTTTATTCATTAGTAAAACTATTCATTTTACGATTATCACGAGACATTCAAGTACTTTGGTGTACTAAGTCCTAATGTTGAAGTGATCTCATTTTTGTAAGTCAATTATTTAACTACTCTGGCATATGTCGAGACGGTTAAGTAGTTGGGTTAACTAATGAAAAATATATTATTGTGATTTTTAGCTTATGACAGGTTTATATTTATGAAATGTAAAAAATACAGAGGAGATGCTGTCGAAATTTTACCATAAAAACCACGTGTCATAGGTTTGTAATTGTTTGAGTTTTAGGGCATTACATTTGTCGAGTTGCCCATTGATAGGTTCAGTGTTGTTACTCGCTAAGTGTGGAACTTGGTAGGTTTTCCCTTGAGATCCATGATGAGCCCAGTGTGGTCTTCACTCTTCAGAGTACATGTAAACACCATATTTTATACGCCTTGACTTAATTTACCTAATTGTAACAGTTGGGCATACCTTTCTTTCTCAAGTTAGGTTTTTGTACATACAGTATGTACCAATATGGTAAAGTACTAATTAGATGAACAATAATGATATTTCATGTTGGCTTGCATTTATCGAATTATTTATTTTTTAATTTCATCTTATTCTTGTAGGAGGAAAATGATGATTTTGTTGCATCAGAGATGACTAGAAGGGATAATATCAAAAGAGGCAAACAGGTCAACTTTCTATTTTTTTTAAATACATATTAAATATTAGCTTCCCTTGCAAGTCATTAGTTAATCCAAAAGTTTTATTGAACACACAACTATCAAAGTTTAGTCTATGATATTTTGTCAGCTAAATGAATAATGAGAGCAAGAGCATGCATGAGGCTAGACCTGAGATTTCTGCATGTGCACAGTAACCAAGTCAAGAACTTTGCCATACAAAATTGGGAATTTAAATTAGAAATGGCAATGAAGATCATGTATAAAAATCAAGAACAAAAGGTACTTAAATTTGAAGTAGTGAAAGGCGTTAGGGAGTGAACGACTTTCGGTTTATGGTGAGTATTTCTTACACTGGTTTTCTTTGTGATACATCTATTGCCAAAGAGTAAGTACTTGTTATACTTTTTTGTAAGTTATTAAAGAGTGAGCGAAATAAAATTTATTTTGGTATTTGGATTACTGAAATATGTTAATTGTCAAACTAATCATTTAATATTTTTATCTTGGCTTGGTAGGTTCCATGTGTGTCAATTTCAAAGAGAAGATTTTGGAGCTTATATTAGCTTTATTAGGGAAATATGTAAATAACTTTTTACTTAACTTCTTTATGACTTGATGTAACAATTAGTTATGTTCGTGTTCGATATTGTTCATTCAATTCTTATCTTAATAAAATCAGTTTCTTTAAAGAAATTTACTTATGTTGGGTTGTTTTTGTTGATTAGTGTTGATGTTTATCAATATTAAGGGGAATGTGGTTGTTTGGGAGAGTGGTTCGTATTTGCAGGTTGTTATAATTAAGTGAACAATACTAAAACAATTAGGAAAGCAAAAATGACAAACTATGTCGGCTAAATAAAGAGGTGAGATAAAAGGGAATTTATCACGATTATTTTTTTTATATTATCTCGGTTTCAATAAAAAAAAACATCTCAGTTTTCTTCTATACTAATTGGTTTCAGTCACAACTCATCTCGGTTTTCTTCAATATAATCTCGATTTCTCGATTTCATTAAGAAACCTGAGATAATAGATTTAGATAAAATGTCAGACTTATGAGATAATTTAGTAGCTTATTATATTGGTTTTAGAGAACTCTATTATCCCGGTGGATGTTACCTCGGTTTTTTGTGTACTAGAAAACCTAGATAAAAACTCTAATATCTCACCTTTTAGTCGAGCTTATAACCCCTTTTTTTAATAGTGTGCACTGGACCACAAGTGTAAACGAATTTGATGCACTCTCTAGAAGAATGTTGTTAGAATAGCTTTTATAATTATGTTGGTCTATAGGGGCGTGTCCTTTTCCTTGTTTTAAACCCGTTAGGGTTTCTTTGTACTCGAACTATAAATAGAAATGGTGGCTGCCTTCTCAAAGGCACTATCTCTTCTTCTCTATTTCTCTACATGGTATCAGTGACATAAAACAAAACATCCAACCGAGAGACAAGACCTCACTTTCGCCGCCGCGTACCGGTTTCCATTGTGCGCGGCTAGCTCGTCGTCGCTCTTTCTCTCTGTTTTTGTCTTGCTTCATGGAGGTTACACCATCGATGAAAATATATATTGTGAAGAGTGAACTAGTGTTAACCCCTAGATGGGAAGTTAGGGTCTTCCCCCTAAATACACACAAAAAAAATTCGGTCAACCCAATTTGACTTTTTTTTTTGTGTGTATTTAGGGGGGAGACCCTAATTTTCCATCTAGTGGGGGGAAATCCTAACTGGCTCATCCAGTGTTGGGGGTGGGGTGGGGTGGGGGGTTAATATTGGTTAACCCTATTGTGAATGTTTGGCTCCATACTTTTGGTTGATACTTTGGGTGGTTTAGTAGTCATTGTTATCTTCGAAGGACGTTCTTCCTTCCGAAGTATTAGATATGTTTGAGAGACTCCTTTATTGGTTGTGAGTCAGTCGGTATTTTTTGTTTGTTTATAATGGCTACTGAACCAAGAACTAAGATTGTTGAGGCTAGACCTCCTATGTCAGAGATTATATCCTCTTCCTCCAAATTAATTGAACAGCGCTTAACTGGCCCCAATTACCATCATTGGAAAAAGGTTGTGTTTTTTGCTATTTGTGGCCTTGGTAAGGAGCAACACTTTACTGACGATCCTCCTGATGATAAATCTGCAGACTTTATTGCATGGAGAAGAGACGATGCGCACCTATATACACAGTTTATTAACTCTATGGAGCCACATATTGCCGAATTGGTCACTCATACGGATATGGTAAAAGGCATTTGGACGCATATGGGATTGTTATATTCTAGTAAAAATGATATGAATAGAGTTTATGGTGTGTGTCTATCATTTTTCCGTCCAGAGCTAAAGGGGATATTCATAATTATTTTGCTGAGTTTTCAAGAACATATGCTGCATTTAACTCTATTATGCCCATTACATCTGATATATTTGAGATGCAGCAACAACAGGAACAAATTGGCATTCTGGCTTTTTTAAGTGGTCTTCCACACGAATATGATGAAGCCCGATCTCATATTTTATCCAGCCGAGAGACATATCTCGCCGAGGCCTATTCTCGCATTCAGCGGTCTATACGACCGAGCTCGGCTCTTACCCCGACCTATGATCGCAATGCTCTTATAAGTGACAATCATGCCTCTTTTGGTAGTCGTGGAACTTACCGTGGTGGGAGACGTGGAGGTCGAGGTGGTGGACGCAGTTCAGTAGTGTGTGGCCATTGTGAGCGAACTGGTCATTCTAAGGAACGATGCTGGCAACTTCATAGGTATTTCGATCAGCGCTCAACTCACGTTATTTATGAAACTGAGCCGTCTCAGTCTATTCCAGACGTCTCATCACTTACTTTGGCGCAAACAAATGTTCCATTAGCCTATATCTCATCTTCTTCTTATCCTCGTACATGGGTAATTGATTCTGGAGCCTCAAATCATATAACAAGTATGATGGGCATTCTACGTGCCTACTTACCTACAAATTCTCTACCTGGGGGTACGAGTGGCAAATGGCTATATTATTGTTGTTAGAGGCATTGGGACCGCATCACCCATACCTTTCCTTCATTTATCCTCTGTATTGTATTTACCTGATCTGCCATTAAATTTATTATCTGTGAGTGCTCTCACACGTGATGTTAATTGTCTTGCTGTGTTTTCTGGTGATACTTGTGAATTTCAGGATCGGCGGACTCAGAGGACTATTGGTAGGGGGAGGCGTTCTTCAGGAGGGCTCTATGTGTTATGCGAGGAACCACAAGCCTTTTCTAGTGTTCTGTCCACCCCACTTGATCTCCATTGCAAGTTTGGTCACCCTAATTTGAAGACACTCAAACGACTTTTTCCGTCTTTAAATCATATTTCTGAATTATTTTGTGAGTCTTGTCAGTTTTCCAAACACCACCACAGATCATATTATCCGATTGTAGACAGAACATCTAACTCTTGTTTTGATTTGGTCCATTCCGATGTATGGGGACCGTGTCCAACCATATCCAAATTTGGGTATAGGTATTTTGTAACTTTTGTAGATGATTACTCCTGCACTACTTGGTTATATGTTATGAAAATGCGATCTGAACTGTTTTCTATATTCTGTGATTTTTATGCTGAAATAAAAAATCAATTTTCCATATCCATCTGCATGTTCCGTAGTGATAATGCCGTGAGTATTTTTCTACTGAGTTTCAAAAGTTTATGTCTCATGTCGGTATTATACATCAGTCTTCGTGCCCTGATACCCCACAACAGAATGGAGTTGCCGAGAGAAAGAATCAGCATGTGATGGAGGTTGCTCATGCCCTTATGTTTCATACACGTGTCCCGAAGGATTTTTGGAGTGAAGCAGTATTAACTGCTACATACCTGATAAATCGCATGCCTTCCTCGGTGCTAAAAGGCCAAATTCCTTATCAAATTCTCTTCCCATGGAAACCGCTTCATCATTTGCCACCAAGGATTTTTGGTTGCACCTGTTATGTGCGCGATGTCCAACCAAATGTCACAAAGCTAGATCCCAAGTCTCTACGATGCATCTTTTTGGGATATACATGGACACAAAAGGGGTATCAGTGCTACTCACCAACGTCGGGTCGTTTTGTCGTATCCAGACATATTTTAGTTGTGACATCAACCTAGTCTTAAGGTATGGAACGAATACCCTAACTCTAAACTTACGCAATTAGATACGTAAGTAAGGAAAGATTGACAATTAGCATTTTTAAGGTTGTGAAGCCATAAACAAAAACCAATCTAGCAATAGTGTTAACATCAAATGTCATCATGATCAAGATAAATATATTTTAGGTTAGGAGGGAGAGTCTTAAGGTCAAATGTAGGTGATTTAGGTTGATTGACCTAGTAACAACACATTAAGGCAAACTATCTATGGTCTATGAAGGTGCTAAGAGATTGCTCATGGACTTGGAGGAGTATCTTGAATATAAGGAAAACAACAGAAGAGCTCATAAGATACACCACTGTGAATGGAGAGGATACCCTTTTATGGCATGACATCTGGTGTTCAAAATTGCCTTTGATTTTGGAGGCAGAAGCCCGGGCAGAGTGGACATTTCCTATGGATACAAAGGTGCGAGCACTCATCACAAATGGCGCCTAGAATGAGGAAGTCATTAGCTTGCAGTCACAATCACTTAAGGATACTATTCTGACAATGGACATCAACAAAAGTCTGGCTAAGGACAAGATTGTATGGACCCCACATCAAAGTGGTGATTTGACATCTCATAGTGCATATGGAGCCTTAACACTGAAAAGAGAAAAGAAAAAATGGCATAATCTAGTTTGGGGAAAATGGGTATTGCCACGCCATTCTTTCATCACTTGACAATTATTCTCAAATAGTATCCCTACACAAGATAGATTAGTTAAGAGGAAAATTCTTAGCTCTTCAAAATGTTGTCTATGCAACCACAGAAGGGAATTCTCAGAACATTTGTTTTTTGAGTGTCCTTATTCAAAAGAAGTGATTACAAGAGTGAAACAACAACTGGGAATCTCTACAGATACAAGAACAACAAACAGGGAATGAACATCGATCCTAAGACTTTGCAGAGATAAATCAATGGGAGAAGTGTAAAAGATCTTCATATGTGCAACTGTTGACAACCTATGGAAGGAAAGAATTGCGCGCAAATTTTAGAATACGTTCAAAACAGCGAAGACCATCTCTGAAAAGGTGGAACGAGAGGTAAGGAACAATATACAAGTTCTCAAGCCTGAAATCAAAGGCTGTAAATCAGCCAGGAACCTATTTCACCGACTCAGAATTGATACACAATTCAAGACATCACGAGTAACAGAGTGTTGTTGGACCTCTCCTTAACGTGATTGAATAAAAGCTAACTTTGATGGCACACTGAGTGCCAAGGGACCAAGTCACGGTGGAGTGATGCGAGACAATGAAGGTAGGGTTGTTGCTGCTTTCATTTGAAATGGAGGAATGGAATTGGTGACATTCCAGGAACTCAAAGCCATTGATATCTGCTTACAAAGATGTTTAACAGAAGGTTATCAAGAAGTGGAGGTTGAGTTTGACTCCTTAAGGGCAGTCAACACAATCAACAAAGGGGAAAAACCACCATGGTACTGCCGGAACGTCATTGAATCAATTGATAGGAAGAAACAATAGTTTAGATACATTTCATTCTCACATGTATTTAGAGAAGTAAATAGAGTTGCAGACTGTCGGGGCAAAACGTCAACCCGACACTCCCGATGTAACAGTGCTTCCGAAAACTCGAGAGAGATGGGATTAGGTATTTTGAAGGAGAGAGACTACACCAATGTTCTGGTTGCCTATGTACCCAATAAGGAATCTGGGATCAAGTCTCTTTAAAACGTAGTTCTGGAGGCTACAGAAGCCTTCGTATATATAGCAATCTCCTGCCTTGGCGGCCAAGAAAGGGATTCTCGGAGATTGCCTTCCATGATGAATCCTAGTATGATCTTATCTAAAATAGGATCATTCCCTAAGATTTCATCATATCCTTGTGCAAGATCTTATCGGATTGCACTAGAATTTCTCGACTTTGTGGATCGGGTTACTGGATCAGAATCATCTAGACGGATTGGATCCATGAACTCGGGCCACCCGGATGGATTTCTCACCTCCACAGATCGGGTTACTAGATCAGAATCATCCGGATGGATTAGATCCATGAACTTGGGCCACCCGGATGGGCCCTGGACTTGTTGTGAACTCTGACATATTAGATGATCGGATGATCCAAAAGTGTTTATTTGACAACCACCCGACTAGTCCGCCGCTGGTCCCACTCTCGGTCCATGGTCCAAGTACGTTCTAGACCGAAAATATGATGTAGGGTACACACATTGCCCCCTCTTCAACAGAGGAGCAAACGAAGATGAAGGTGGTATGTTGAAGAATTAAGAAAACGTGAAAAAGGGATTTAAGTGAAAAAATGTGACAATGAGGGACCAAGTTAAAAAGATAAAAGTAAAAAGGGTTGGTGGGGTGGGAAAAAATGTGTAATAATTAGATGGGGATGAATGATATGGTCATGGAAGAGGCTAACCCGTCCCAAAAAATGACCAAAATAAGCGGAAACCAACCTGATCCAGTAAGGAAACATACTAACCCGGTGAGAAAACTGCGATCTCGGCAAGAAAACATGCTAACCCGGCCTGAAAAAGCTGGCATATGCCTAAACCGGCATGAAAACCGCCTGACCCGGTTGGAAACCACCGGAACTGAGTGAAAAAACACCTAAACAGGCTAAACAATGCCTGAACCGGTTGAAAAACACTGAACCGGTGCCGGTGCCGGTCGCCGGTGGTAGATGGTCAACATGGTAACTAACAGCTAATGGGTCGGTGGGATGGGTCTCTTATTGGTTTTTTTTTTTTTTTTTAGTTGGATGGGTTTTTTGTACACCGGCCTAAAAAAAAAAAAAAGGACCAATTACTTAAAACAGGACCAATTACTTGGGCCAATTACTTCTAGCGCATGGCCTAGACACCGGCTTAAAAAAAACTTGTCACATTGGGCTTTCATAGGCTTTTGCTTGGGGGCTGGGCGTTATTGTGAACACCAAAACTTAAAACCGAAACCGAATGCAACCAAGTCACTTGAAGAACAAGTATAGTTATATTGCAAAGATTCTCCAGTAGATGATTCTTGTGGAGACTAACGGACAACCAAGAAGTGCCTCATGAGTTGGGTTTAAATCTGAGTGTAGCTTAGACTTCGCCACCAAGGGTATACGCTTGATGTAATCTAAACAATCACACCCAGACCAAAAATGATACGTTAGCGTTCTTGGGTTTGCATTGTTGAACCAGGATACCACGTGTAGGCCTATTGCACCACGCATGCCGAAACTGAAGTGCAGAATGGCCTTCGTCACCCGGGTTTAATAATAGTAAAATTAAATGACCAATTTGAAATTGAAACGCAACATAAATGGAAGTGAAATTTATTGATAATAAATGGAAGGAAAGTACAATGGATGAGAAATTTATTGGTGGAACTAATGATAAGTAATTTACTTGTGAAATAAACGCAAATGAGACACGTTCCAGGGTTTGGTTAGGACATCGCCAGTCAAGTTCTTAAGGAAATAAGAACCTTTAGATGCGAGCCTTTTAATGATAAAAGGGCCCTCCCAGTTTTCACCGAGTTTCCGGTTGTTTTCAGACCAAAAGGCATGACTCGAAAGCAATATAAGCTTTTGTTCGTGACGAATGCCGTGTGCTCCTGGTCCTCCTCAAGCAGAGGTATCTGGTTATAACCAGAGGAAGCGTCCATGAATGACATACGCTCAAATTCTGAGGTTACATCGACTAGATCTGAAATGCGAGGTAATGGGTATGGATGCACTGGGCAAGCTTTGTTTAGGTTGGTGAAGTCAATGCAAACCCTGAGCTTCCCATTTTTTGTTGGAACCGTGACGATATTGGATACCCAAGTCAGGTATTCGACGGGCTTAATGAACCATGCCCCCAGCAGTTTACCAATCTCGTCATTGACCTTCAGTTTTCGCTCGGGAGTCATCCTCTTTGGTCTTTGTCGAACCGGTTTGAATCTCTGGTCAATATCGAGCCTGTGGCAAGCGACATCCGTGTCGATTCCGGGCATTTGGTCGATATTCCAGGCAAATATTTCTTGATAATCCCATAACAGGTGAATTAGAGCTCTTTTTTCGGTTGGGGGTAAACCGGCAGCGATGAAAGTAATTTTGTGGCTCTCATCCCCTATCTGAACTTCTTCCAACTGATCAATCGAGGGACCTTCTGCAGAGCGTTGGGCTTCTCGTACCTGATAAGCCCAACGTTTCTGTAATTGCTATTTGGCATGATCAACCTAGAGGATCGTGTTTCCCCGGACTTCGGATTCCTTTGTATCTTCCAGTGCCAAATCGTGACACTGATGTGACATCATCTGGTCACTGCGGACCTTACATACTCCTGTTGGTTTCGGGAACTTCAACGCCTGGTGGAAGGTGGATATAACAGCCTGATTTGCATGGATCCAATCTCTGCCAAAAATTGCATTATAACACGAACCACAATCCACCAGAAGGAAATTTATTCCGATAGATTGATGTCCAACCGTGACAGGGAGATAAACCTTTCCAATAGCATGGGCTGGTTCTCCATTGAACCCAATGATTGGATTATGGTCTTCTATCATCAGGTCCTCGGACAGTTTCATCCTAGAGTAAGCCCTGGTGAATAACACGCTAGCTGAGCTTCCTGTGTCGATAAGAACTTTTTGCACCCGAAAGATTCCTATCCATGCGGTAATGTTGTCATTGTGAGGGTAATAAACCCCCTTCTCATCGTTCTCAGTGAACTTCAACTCGTGGCCTTCAAAGGTCTCAGTATTGATACCTTGGTCAAAATTGAAACTGTTGACCTGGTAATGATCTTGTATATGACGAAGTTTCAAGCGAGTTTCTATCTTTCGCTGACGGTGGGAGATGTTATCGATACGTGCGTGGCATACATCGATAATGTTGTGTTCAACCAAGTTGATATGGGCTGACCGATTTTTGTTTTGAACAAACTCAGTAAGCTGTCCATCGTCAACGAGGCGCTGAACTTCTTTCTTTAAAGCTCTGCAATGATCTGTTTCATGACCAATATCATTGTGATATTTGCATTTTCAATTTTTATCCTGCCTACCTGTAGGATCTTCTGGTAGTAGTCGAGCTGGCAGTAACATTTTCTTAGTCCTGATTTTTTCGTATAGGTCTGCAAGTCCAAGAGTCAAAGGGGTGAATACCTTTTCATCTAGAGTTGGGGCCTTTGTATTATCCTGAGTACTCCTCTTGTTACCTTGATTGATAAGCTTATCCTTTTTGGAGTCCTTGGAAGCGGGATCTGCGCCATCCTTTCTCTGTCGAGATTTTTGATCATCTTCTACTCGAATGTACCCTTCAACTCGGGTGAATAAATCAGAGAGGGTGGTGGGCGGCTTTCTAGTAAGAGAGTTGTAAAGTCCATCTCTGTCATAATGCAACGCTTGATGAAATGCCTGTATTACGAAAGCATCACTCACATCCTGAACTTCGGCATGAAGCTTCTTGAACCGTCGTACCAAACTCTTAATTGTTTCACCTTTCTCCATAGCGAGATTGAATAGTGTGCTCGGACTCTTCTTCGTTTTCATATTGTATTGAAAACTTTCAACGAACATATCATTGAGCTTGGTAAATGAATCAATCGAACGCGGCGTCAATTTGTTGAGCCAGGACAGTGTGTATCCTTTTAATGTTGCTGGAAAAATACGACACATTAATAACTCATGAAATTCCCATAAGGTCATAGCCGCTTGGTAGCTCATGACGTGCTCATTTGGACAGCCATCCACGCCATCGTAAGTCGGAAAAGGGGGCTGTTTGAATGCCTCAGGATGAACACAGTCCCTGATGTCATTGACAAAGGGTGAAAATTCCGGACCTCGCACAGCCCTTTCCAAGAGGGGGTCGTCTCGGATGGTTTGCCTGGTCACGGCTTGGTTAATCAATTCCTTAACCCTTTCCTCATTCATATTCTCATAGGTATCTTCATCTTGATTCTCTTCTCTCCAGATCCGTTCATCGCGGGCTGAGATTCGATTGGGATGCAGTCGTTGCCGACGTTCGATTCTACCCTGCCTTCTCCTTGCCACTTTGTTAGCAGGTAGTGGACCCTCATTCCGATTTGTGCGTTGGGATTCATATCTTGATTCGGACACTTCCACAGATGCTGGCGTTTCCGAACTGGAACTCAATGCAGTTGCTGGCATTCCAGATTGTTGTGACTGGTATGTCCGAGGATTTGTGGTCAAACGATCCCAGACATTGTTTGACTGTGAATGAGTGGGGACAGGCGCGATAGGGTGGATAGTCCGACTTTGGCTTGGATCTCTAACTCGACCATTATTGTGAATAAGGTGCTGGCCATTGTTAGGATCTTCGCTCTGTCCTGGTTCGACTCGTTGCCTTTTCCTACGTTCAGACAAAGGGGACTCGACCAATTGGTGCTCCTCAGGGTCTCTGGGCCGTTTGCCAAGTTGATTTCTCAAACTCTCATTTTCCGCAACTATTCTTGTCAATAGAGAGATGAGAGCTGGATTCGATTGGTATTGCAGGTTCTGGATTGAGGCTCGTGGGTTAGCATGTCGGCCTCCCCTACCCCTTCCAGGACATTGCACAATAGCGTTACGGGTGGGTTCAGCAGGATCATCCCCGAGGTGTATTCTGGCAGCTCTTGTGCTCCGCATAGCGTTGCAGCGAGGGACACAGGGATTAGATCCTTGAGTGCCTAGCGGCTCCAGAGTGTGTGGAACTTCTGCAGACCGTCCGTTTCCTCCGTTATGAGAAAAGGATCTATGATGGCTCGACTGCCCCACCTCTGTAGTGGTGCCTGGAACAGTCTCCATGTTCTGTCGAGTCGCGACATGCCAATTGGCCTCTTCTGTATTACTCATCGCAATTTGTTCAGCCATGGTAACAAGGACGTATGAAAAATAAGGACGAGGATATCAAGCTCCGACGGAAGACCACGTGCTCGTGGGTTCGGTCCCCACAGACGGCGCCAAAGAATGTCGGGGCAAAACGTCAACTCGACACTCCCGATGTAACGGTGCTTCCAAACACTCGAGAGAGATGGGATTAGGTATTTTGAAGGAGAGAGACTGCACCAATGTTCTGGTTGCCTACGTACCCAGTAAGGAATTCAGGATCAAGTCTCTTAAAAACATAGTTCTGGAGGTTGCAGAAGCCTCCATATATATAGCAATCTCCTGTCTTGGCGTCCAAGAAAGAGATTCTCGGAGATTGCCTTCCATGATGAATCCTAGTATGATCTTATCTAAAATAGGATCATTCCCCAAGATTTCATCATATCCTTATGCAAGATCTTATCGGAATGCACTAGGATTTCTCGACTCTGTGGATCGGGTTACTGGATCAGAATCATCCGGACGGATTGGATCCATGAACTTGGGCCACCCGGATGGGCCCTGGACTTGTTGTGAACTCTGACGGATTAGATGATTGGATGATCCAAAAGTGTTTATTTGACAGCCACCCGACTAGTCCGCCGCTGGTCCCACTCTCGGTCCATGGTCTGAGTACGTTCTGGACCAAAAATATGATGTAGGGTACACACACAGACTATTTAGCTTCTATAGGCCAGGATAGTAGTAATTTTGCACTACATTTTGTCCCTCCATTAGATCATATGCTTCAAAACATTGTAAATGATGATGCTACTGGACAAATGTATATAAAGAAAAGTTAACTTAATATAGATGGGGGTCTGCCAAACCCCAGCTTAATCTTTAAAAAAAAAATGTAGGTGATTTGGGTAACAAGGTTTCCACAGAGTTTTGTTCTTCCACAGTAAACACTTGGGCTGGGGAGGTCTCTTCATATTTAGGTAGATCATCATCTAAATCGTATAAAGGAATGGATTCCAAGTTGGCACTGGTATCTTCCATATAATGACCATCATCGAAATCAGAGCCTCCAAAGGCTAAGAATTGATGCACCTCATTTTCTGGGAAAATCCTATCACAATATTCTTGGACTACATTTTCTATCATACTCGCTTCTCCATCCAATTCCTCTTCCATCGGTTGTGTCATCATCTTAAATATATTAACTTCCATTGAAAGATTCCCAAAAGACATGGTCATAGATCCATTGCAGCAATTGATAAGGGCTTTGGCATGCAATTGCCAAAAAGGGACGCCCTAGAATGATAGGTATGGAATCATTAGCGACTTTGGTGTCAAGGATGACGAAGTCAACAGGGTAGTACAAATCTTTAACTTTGACTAGAACATTTTCAACTATGCCTTTTGGGTATTTAATGGAGCGATCGGCTAATTGTAAGGTCATAGCTATAAGTATAAGCTCATGGAAACCGAGTTGTTTAAATAGGTAGTATGGAAGAAGGTTAACACTTGCTCCAAGATCTAGTAGAGAAGTAGCTCTGTACTTGTCTCCTATAATGCAATGAATGGTAGGATGACCAGGATCTTTATATTTGAAGATTCCATTGGTTTTTATGAGGTGCATGTTTGGGTAAATGTTTGATGACATCTAGAAACGGAAGATTTATGGTTAGATTCTTGAATGTCTCCCTGATTTCATCAAAATTTTCATTATCCTTCGGTGTCATCAAGCGTGCTGGGAACGGTTCCTTTGGTTTATATTTCTTAACTGGGTCAAGCGATTGAGTTGCTAGTTTAAAAACTGGAATATCTATTTTTTAGTTTCTGGCTATGGTAAAATTTGTATTGTAACTGGTATCTCTATAGGTGCAAGGTCTTCTGGTAAAACTACTCTATTGTCAACTATTTTTCCAGAACACAAAGTTGTGACTGCTTTAATCTCTTATGGTGTAGAAGTTGGAATTTCTTGGCCTGGGAACACACCTTTTTGGGTTTTGTCTTGAGATAATAGGTTTAGATATTGTTGCATGGATGCTAGGATTTAAGTTTGTTATTGCAGCACCGATAGCATTATCTTTGATGGTTTATTTGATTGGACACTAGTGGGTGGTGTAACTAGAACTAGGTTTCTTTGGTTGTTGATTGGTGAATTTTTGTAGTTTTGGTTAAAATAGGATGGAACCAATGCTCTGTTCTGGTCTGGTCTAAATGTATTTGGTGGTTTGACATGATTAGTGAACCCTGGAGGTGGTTGGGTTTGTTGATTAATACTCCATGTGTAATTTGGGTGTTGCCGCCATGGTGTATTTGGAACATTGAAAACACAAACTTCTTCTGGTTAAAGTGATGATGTTTGGTGAGCAAGGGACAATTGGTATCTATGTGATTTAAGCTGAGACAGAAATTGCATGATGATATATTTATGTTCATGACAAGATGAGGAGTTTGGTCCTTTTGTTTGGTTGTGAGGGCATCTATCTTTCTTGTGTGGGATTCAATTTATGTTTTGATTTCCGGATCGGATTTCACCTAAAAAATACCACTAGCCTTAGATGTACTGGGCTGGGTTGTTCTAGAATTGTTTATTTCACCCCAATGGGTGCTCTTTTCAGCTTGGTTTTCAAGAAAAGTTAAAGCTTCGGTTACACCTCTATCCAAAAAAATTCCATTACTCATGAAGTTGAGGGTTATCTTGTGTTCTTGGAGAAGACATTTGAAAAAACATTAGACAAGAGTGGATTTTTCTAGTTTATGGTGAGGACATGAATGGAGCAGGTCAGAGAATATATCCCATGCTTCGGAGAATGTCTTACTCGGACTCTGTCTGAAGAACTGTATCTTGCTTACAATCTCTTCTATTTTCTTCGGTGGAAAGTACTTCTTCATGAAGGAGAACACAATCTTTTCCCATGTATCGAAAGAATCAGGCTTCTAAGACAGAAGCCATGTGATAAACGTAATATTTGATTAACTCTACTCACGAATAAATGATAAAATTCAAACGCAAGTAAAACTAAAACTTATACGAAGACAGCGTTTATCAAAGATTTCTACTCTCGAATCTATTGAAATAGAGTGGAGTAAAAGATTCGTTCCACTCTTAGTTCTTTAGTATTTGATGTTTTCTACGACTATCAATCCTACCAAAGTCAATGAGAGTTTTACAAAGGGAATTATACTACGATGTAAATTCAAATAACAAGATACTAACTATAATGATTCAACTACGAAGTGCTATGGAATACTAAGGTTTGAATCTAGATAAAGAATTAGGGGGGATTGAATCTACCTTGAATCCAACTTAATAAACTAGCGTAGATTGTTGTAATCCAATTCTTACGTTCTTACGATAAGAATTGGTCGTTCTAATCCCTAATCAATCATGACAATCTCTACCAAATAATGACTAGCAGGTGAGGAAGTCCAACCCATTCTGATGGTGAATCAACAACCTTCTAGAGTGGAATAGACTCTTACAACGATTCTACACTACACAATCAAGTTTTCATCAAACCCCTCTAATGGAGGTTTAGCCTTGATTCATCAAACTATCATTTCCATATGAAATTGAATAAGACATAATATAAAGATTATAACTTTACTATATCAATCTACTCAAGAATTCAATTGGAAATTAAACAACTAAGAAATGAATAACAAAAAAGAATCGAAATTAGATCTAAGCAATTTTAAATAACAAAATCAAAATTATCAAGAACTAACTATTTTTATTAATCTAATGAAAGAATAACAATGATTCAATAATCTAAATTAAAGCAAGGTATGAAAACTAATTAATTAATTAATTAAAATTCTCAAAACTAGATCTAGAAACTATGCTCTAATGGCTACCTTCAATCCTAAGCTAATTGATACTTAAGAGCTAAGTCTTGTATGTGGAAATGGAGGAGACCAGATCCACATTTTCGTGTATGGGCTGAGGATCCATGTTTTGGGCCGGAAAAATCGAGCCCAAAGCCCAATTTCTTCAGTCCACAAAACCCTTTTAAGCTAGCTTTGACTTCAACAGACTTTTCTTCTATTTTTACTCCTCTGATTTGGTCAAAGTTTGGACCATTGGGAAGCTCTTTCCGAGCCGGTCATTTCGATATAAGGTACGCCTAATTCCGAGGCCTGAGTCCAAAGATATGGTCTTCGGAAGTTCTGCTGACTTTTGTGTTCTGTTTTTGCCTGCGTTGACTTTGAATTTTCAGCTTTTGACCGGGCTTTACAAATGCTTTTTCTCCTTGAATCTTGGCCTTTAATCACAGAACTTCTTAGCAACCAATCCTTGCTCCTTTATCTTGCCAAAGTGGCACATTTTTGCACATAATTGGCTTCAATGCCTGAAATACATAAAATCACGTAATCAACATTAACACTTATTTATTACTTGCATAATTGGTCTAAAAGTATTATTGTTAAGTGGTTAAAACTACAGTTTTGGGCTCTTATCAAACCACCCCCAAACAGCATTTTTCTTGTCCTCAAGCAAATATGAGAAATTAGCATAAGTGACCAAAAATGGAGTTCTAACTAATCTCGTTTCGCTGAGTGCGATTGCATTGACCATATGCAACAAGGCCTTAAACCACTAGGAATTTCCTAGTGGATGAGTTATAGCCTCATGAGAGTTTTCCAGTGAAGGTACTCACAAACTTCATCTATACTACAACGACTAAGAAATAAAACTATTGTTTCCTTATTTATGCTCCCAATTATGTATATATCTCACTAGCAATGAATAAAGAATAATCAAGTCGAAACCTAAACTAATATATGCATAATAATCAATCATCTACGAATAAACATATATACAATGAGTAATACTATGAAATGCACTAGCAGGTTCGTTTATGAAAACTCTGAATAGCATCCTTAAGTAGGTCCTCACATAAATGTCAAGACAAAAATCACTCTGATTTTTCCGCTCAAGTTTCGCTACTCTAATGTGCAATGGGCACACTTTACCTTACAATCTCAATGACACACAAGGAAGCCGGAGTCGATCAAACACATCTGCCACTTACTATCACACTAACCTATTCCTAATTGAGCTAGAGGTCTTTAATAGGTGTTGCGGGGATTAGGAGATGGTTTGAGAAGGAAGGAAATGGATATTCAAAACGGAAGTTTGAGATAATAGGGTCTTCATATTAAGTAACTAGAGAAAACCCTGTTCTTTACTTTTGCTTCTACATTTTGTTTCCATCCTTAGCCATATATATATTTTCTTTGGCTTTTGACTCTTTTGATTCTATTTTTGGAGTTCTAACTCTTTATTTTCTTTTATTTTTTTTTTATTTGGATGGAAACTTTCTTTTTTTATTTGAAGCGACTAACAAATTCTTGATTTCAAAGGTCTTTCTCTTTTCTATTCTTCATCTCTATTCTCAGACTCATTTAAAGAGTGGTCGGGCAGGTTGATTTTGTTTTTTTTTTTTTTTTTTTTTTTGCATTTATTTTTGTTTTTATTTTATTTATTTTATTTTGTTTGTTTTGTAACAGGGTAAAGGATTTGCGGTTATGAAAGGCTAAAGAAAGGCTTAGAGGGGCTACTAGCGGAAAATAATTCATAGGTTTGAATTTCTGGCTATATTGATCCAAAGAGGGCCTAAATTCTCACTTAGGATATGGTATAGTGATCAAGCAAGTGGACGTGTGTTTTCTCTATCCGGATTTTACTTCTCCCCTGTGTCATTTTTTAAATGTTTCGCTCAGATAAGGCTTTAGGCTATATTCTCACAGGATTTGTAGAATAAGTACTCTAGCCTAGATTTCAGAAACTTACTTCCAACAATCATAGATACTCATATAACATATTTATAGATAGATGCAAGGATTATTACCTACATATTAATCTAAGTTTCGAAAAACTATTCTAATGCAAAAGCTACGTGAGATTTCTAGATTATCAAGGGCCTAGAGAAGGAAATCAATACCAATATTCCTAAGTATACAACATAAACTTTTTATTAATATTTTAAATTTTTTTGATTTTTTTTAACTAGAAAATAAGTGCATACTGTACATATCTATATCCTAACAGATGCCTTAATTACACGTGTTTCTATGCCCCTCCCAAACAAGAAGCATGCTTTGTCCTCAAAGTGTTTAAATAAGTAGGGTAGAGAAATACCATGGAAACGCATGAAATTCTGGAATATCTGCAAAACAAGGTTAAACATACTAATATAGAAAAGAAAAACTGACGCAACTCTATAAGAGTTCCACCCGTAATGGGGTTAATGAGAAATAAATTGCTTGGGACATAATCAGACATTAACTAAAATAAAAACTAACCTTAACTCCTGTTTAATCCTCATCTTCATTTCCCTCTCCAAAGAGAGGAGGTTCCTTCGCATCTTGCCATGCCATGATAACTTGCCAAGCCTGTCGCCGTGTGTCGTCAACTTGTGCTAACCTGTCTAGTGTTACTATGTTTGATGGGGTGTAAGGAGCAACCAAATGAGGTTGCTTCTGCGATCCCGGCCAAGTCATTACTCGAAATGAGTGAACCACCCAATTGGTGGGTCTCATGACTTCAGGGAATGTCATATCGACGACGTCCCTCAGCTAAAGCAAGGAAAACGTCACCAGCAGCACTATTTGCAGAGGTAAACTGCCAATCCCCTAAAATATTCATCAAAATGAATAACATAGTGGTGCTTATATTTAGGGACAGGCTACCAAGGGCTATGTTGTAACACCCTTGGTCCATTATACGAAATACCCCTCCCCCATAATATTCATGGAAATATGTATAGTCATAGAGGTATGCATTATCGGTCATATATCCCCACGTGTGAATAGGATCAGGTATTGGTATTCCTGAAACTAACGCTACCACATACTTATTGAATTCTAGTGGTGTGTCATCAACCGTGACGGAGAATTCTTGTTTTCCATCCTGGTTACAATAGAACTTAACATTATTGTAAAAAAATTCAGTAAGCTTAGGTGAATACGAGTCGTCTTCACTTACAAGAAGATGCCTCCATCCGAACTGCATGATCCTTTCGCGGAACCAATGTCTATAAGTCTCGCTCCCCAACAATTGTTCAAAAGACTGCTCTGGTATTACTATAGGAGAAGTCATCACAAAATTACACTTTAGAACAGCTGCAACGATCCTGGAACAACCCACAAAAAATTGGAGTTTTTCGTACCCACGGGGGTCAGGGTGCAGGGTGTGCTCAACCTATGCTCGATGGGCGGTGGTCGCTTTTGTGAATTTCGAGTTCCAGGCACTTGGGCACAGGGCGCGCTCACTTTTTGCCAGGGATGGGCACGGGTCGCGCTCAGGATGAAAACTGGAATTCTAGTATTTTGGGCGCAGGTCGCACTCCGCTCTGGGCTTGGTAGGGCGCGAGTCGTGCTCTAATGAAATTCTGGCTGATAGTGCCGAGGGTGCAGGTGGTGCTCCACTGGGGCGCAGGCGCGCTTCAAGCTGCTGAAATGCGGAAGTGAGATGGAAAAAGAAGGAAAAGTTGGGAGTGAAAGGTGAGAGATGAATGTTAGGTGTAGTGTGGGTTGTGAGTGTAGAATGAATGAAGTTTATATAGGTTTTAAGTTGCTAAAACGAATCGGGAAGTTGCCAAAAAGCTTTAAGGCAATTGCCGGAAACAAAAAATTTATAAAACCGAAAATGGAAACAACCCATATTCTTGATTATAAAACAACCCTAATATCTTTTAGATTTAATTTAGAATAGTAACTTCTAAACTCTTTTAGATTTCATTCTATCACAACATCTAATTATATGTATGGCCATATCGGCAATATTCTCAACCATCACTCCATAATAACTTATAAAATGGAGGATCATATAACAAATCATGCTAGAGTAAATAATACCACCCCCAAACAATTCGGGAAGGTGGGATTAACAATAAAAAAATTGCACAATTTAAAAAGAACCATATTATATTAAAAATGAAATTCAAACATCATTTTAACTACCAATTTCACATTTTCACTTCGTAATTCAAAGTTTAACATCCAAACTAATAAAAAGAAATACATAAAAGGAACAATAAAAACAACATCTAATCCATAAGAGCCCTAAACCACTCGCTGCTGGTAGTGGGAGGCACCTAAGAAGGAGATGGCTCCTGAGCTCCCGATGGGCCAGAGCCATCCGTCCTACGGCGATGACGCTCATGCCTCACAGAAACCTCCTCAGAAGAAGAACCCGCCTAGGGTGGAAAGCGTGCAAGCATATCGTCTCGAAACTTACGTTGAGCTTCCATCTCGGCCTTCATCTGTTCCCAATGCTCATCCTCACGCTGGGCACGAGTTTTGAAGTTATGATGCATGGTAGCCTGTCGAGTGATAAGAGCCCAAAACTGTAGTTTTAACCCTGTAACAGTCATACTTTTAGACCAATTATGTGAGTAATAATTAAGAGTTAACACTGATTACGTGTTTTTATGCATTTCAGGTTTTAAAGTCCATTATGTGCAGAAATGTGCCACTTTAGCGAGATAAAGGAGCAAAGGTCGGTTACTAAGTAGTTCCGTGATTAAAGGCCAAGATTCAAGAAGACAAAGCCTTCCTAAGCCCGGTCAAAAGCTGAAAAGTCGACACGGGCAGAAACAACACACAAGTCAGCAGAACTTCCGAAGGCCATATCTTTGGACTCAGACCTCGGAATGGAGCCTACCTTATGTCAAAACGACCGGCTCGGAAAGAGCTTTCCAATGGTCAAAGCCTTGACCCAATCAGAGGAGCAGAAGTAGACGAAAAGTCTGTTGAAGCGAACTGCAGCTGAAGAGGCCTTTTTGGACTGAAAGAATTGGGTTTTGGGCCTGATTCTCTGGCCCAAAACATGGCTCCAAGCCCATGCACGATTTTTGGATCTGAAAGTATAAAAACCAAAGCTTAGCTCTTTGTTAATGGTAGCTAGTTAGACCTAAAACAATATAGATAATTCTAGATCTAGTTTCCAGTATTTTAATTAAGTTTTAGTTCTATTTTCAATTCTTATTTTAGATTAAGTCTTTGAATCATTGTTTTTGATTGATTAGATAAATAAAATAGTTATTTTGTCCATTTCGATTTTTGTCATCTCAATTTATAGATCTAGTTTTAATTCTTGTTGATTATCATTTCGTAGTTTAAGTAGATTGAAACATTGTTAGTTAATTTAGTTAAGTTAGAATTTTAATATGATGTGTAGTTATAATTTAATGGGAAATGATGGGTTGATGACTCAAGGCTAAAACCTCCATTAGAGGGGTTGATGAAGCCTTGACGAAAACTTAGTGGTATAGTGTAGAAGCATTGTAGAATCTATTCCAATCTAGAAGGTCGTGATTCGCCATGAGAATGGGTGGACGACCTCACATGCTAGTTAGTATTCGGTAGAAATGCCATGAACACTAGGGATTAGAACTCGAATTCTTGCCGTAAGAACGTAAGAATCGAGATACAAGAATCTATACTAGGTTATTAAGTTGGATTCTAAAAAACAATCATATTTCCATAGCATTCATAGTTAAATTCAACATAATATATACCATATAGGTATCGTAGTATAACACCCTTCGTAAAGCTCTCATTAGACCTAAGACCGACTAATTAGATTAGAAAACATTCAATGCTAGAGCACTAGGAGTGGAACAAATTTGTGACTCCACTCTATCTCGATAGAATTGAGAGTAGAAACTTTGATAAACATATACGATCTTACGATAGTTTTAGTTTACTTACGTTTTGAGTTCATCGTTCATTTCGTAGGTAAACTATTCATTTTATGTTTTATCAAATGGCGCCGCTGCCATCTTAGTGCACTTTAGCATTGTTTTCATAGTAGAATTAGTCATTTTTAAGTCCCATTAAACCCACCCACCCTTGTTTGATTCATCTACCGGTTATCCGTTTCAGCGAAAAATTCAGCGACAAAATTACACTGAAGTGACCGGCGCCTATAAGGAGCGCGCTGCGCCTATAGTTCACGAACACGAAGCGCGACCTGCCCTCGGACCGCGACCAGCCCTAAGTTATTGGACCACGAGCGACCAGCCCTCATACCGAAGCGACCAGCTAAGTCAACGGAACAAGAACGCGAACGCGGCGCTATCTGGCGCACGCCTGTGCCAAAAAAAATCCTGGATTTCAACAGGTTTGTTTCAAACTTCGATTTTTAAGTTTTTTCAGTGCTCTAACTTGTTATTTACACTGAACACGCGTAAACAAGACGCTATTCATAAGCGAAGCAAGGACGCTATCAGGTATTTCTTTCGTCCATACATCGCATCTCGAGTTAGAGGTTCATACTAATATATCAAGATTGTTTGGATTGTTTTCGTATTTAGACTTAGACTTGCATGAGATTAAGGTTTGGTCGGAGAAAAACACCGAACGTAATTAACCGTCAACGTCAACAAACAAATCTATTGAGTATACCAATCACTACACCTCTAACTACTATCCCACCAACCACACCCCGACATAATGGTGAAGAAGAGAGACTCCTCTCTCCGACTTTTACAAAGCCTTGAGCGATAGCCCTAAATCTTGTATCGTTCTAGCGGACCCGATGGGGATTTTGAATTCCCCAAACATATTTAATTTGTTACCCGTTTTCCATGGTTTAGACCATGAAAAACCTTATCAACACATCGTAGGGATTGAACAAGTCCTTACAACATTCCATCATCCTACGGTTGGTGCGGAACAAATTAAACTGAGGGTATTTCCCTTCACCTTAGCCGATAAGGCGGCGTCTTGGTTAACTGCCCAAAGCCTAACTCGTGGACTTCGTGGGCTAAACTTGTTCACTGTTTATGGAACATTTTTACCCACCCCTAAAGACGGATGAGATGCTTTCCAAGATTCATTTTTTCGACAAAATCCTCATGAATCGTTTTCTGAGGCTTGGAATCGTTTCACCGATCTGCTTATTGAGTGTCCACACCACAACCTAGCAAAAGACACGTTAGTTCGTGCCTTTTTCAAAGGACTTCAACATCACCATAAAGAAGTCCTTGACATAATGAATGGGGGTAGTTTCCTAAGTAAAGGAGCCTCGGAGGCTTACAAATTTTTAGAAGATCAAACTAAACGTAATAACAATTGGGGAGTGACGATATCCCCCGCGCAGTTAGTTCTTCTTCAACAGTTAAGGCCGCCGGTATGTTTGAGATGAAACCCGATCTAGAACTAAAAAGTTTAATCGAATCTCTAACTAAAAAGGTTGAGGCTATTTCTGTGCAACAAAAGCCTACCCCCGTCATGAATGTTAACTCCAACCCATGTAATGTCTTTGAGTCTGGAAATACGACTCTATTGTCCTCTCGCCTATGAACAACAACAATTAGAGCAAGATAATGTTTACTCCATTAATAACTATCCTATTCCTAATGCCCCATGGAGACAACATCCCAACTTTAGTTGGCGAAACAATCAACAAGTTTCACCTCCAGGGTCTAATAACCAAAATGTTAGGCAAGCAAACAACTATAATCAAGCTCCACCTAGGCAAGGCTAGGGGGACTAAGTCGAGGAAATTATAATAATTATAACAACCAAAGCGCAACCACGACAAGGTTTAGCACAAGGTCGGGGTAATTATAATAGTTATAATACCAATAGAGGTATCGTTCGGTTAACAATAGTAACTATCACAACCCACCCATAAATAATCAACGCGTGAGATAGTTCGGTTGCACCACTGACTACTACACAATCACATCCGGATTGTATAGACGCCTTTATACAGGTTACCCAACAACTTTTCCAATCAATGACTCAATCAAACCAACAGATCTTACAATCCATAAATCAGGGCATATAACAGTTAGCCCAAGAGAAAGCCCAACCAAAAGGCGTGTTTCCAGGACAAGCGATACCAAACCCTAAAACAACTAACACAGCCTTTGAGGTAAATGGTAATCCTAGTACGGAAAAGACAATAGTACGTGACCTAAATGCCATCACCACTCTCCGTTCTGGAAGAGTGGTTGATAACAAAGTAACTATGCCTATAGTTACCCCATCAGTACTCCCTACACCAGATATCGAACTAGATACCAAAGTAGAAACTGAAGAGCCAACCACTGTAGAGGTACCAGTTAAACAACAAACTAAGAAACAGAAAGCCAAGGTAACACATCAAGTCGAGCCATACGCTAAATATAGAGCGAAACCACCATTCCCTCAGAAGTTAGCCATGCTAACCAGGGATACAAACTTTGAGGAGATTAGGAACGTTTATAAGAATCTAACGATAAACCTTCCTTTTCTCGAAGCTATTAAAAAGCTCCCTAACCACGCTAAGTTTCTTAAAGAGTTGTGCACTACTAGGTGTAAGACCAACATACCTAAAGACGCCTTTTTAACTAAACAATTTCTAACTTTATCCGAAAATAATGGAATCGTTAAGTACAAGGACCCTGGTCGTCCTACTGTAAAATGCACCTTAGGAGATTCCTACACGACGACCGCTTTATTAGACCTGGGGGCGAGTGTTAACTTACTACCATATTATTTGTATAAGCAAATAGGTCTATAGGAAATGCAACCTACAAAAATAACGTTGCAATTAGCAGACAGGTCAATTAAGTATCCTAAGGGTGTAGTGGAAAACGTGCTTGTTAAGGTTCAGGATTTTTACTATCCTGCTGATTTTGTTATCCTCGATACAGAAGTCGCCAACGACTCTGTACCGATCATCTTAGGGCGCCCCTTCTTAGCAACTGCCAACGCACTTATAAATTGCCGCGATGGTAAGATGTCCTTATCTTTTGGCCATCTTACAGTTGAGGTAAATGTTTTTAAAATGATGAAACAATTACCAGATTCATCTATAGATGGGGAGGTTAGCATGATCGAGAGCTTAGCTCAAGATTATTTTAACAACACATTTCCTGAAAACAATATGTACAAATTCCTTTCTTTTGGAACTTCAGATTTTGTAAATGACTCCTATTTAGAGGAAGTCAACACCATCCTTGAGTCCACACCAATTATAGACACTTCAGTTGCTCCACATATTGAGTATGAAGACTTGCTACCTAAGCAAGTATTCATTACGCAAAATGAGGACCCCGACGAAACATCTATTGATTTTCCTTCCACCCGATCTTAAACCCCTTCCCCCAGAGTTAAAATATATTCAACTTGATCCGGATGGTAGTCATCTGGTAATTGTATCTTCTCTGTTATCTAAGAATGAAGAGACACGTTTAATCCGGGTGATTAGGAAACATCGGTCTGCGATCGGTTGGTCCCTAGCCGACATTAAGGGAATTGACCCTAATATTTGCACTCATCGTATCCATTTGGAGGATAACGCGAAGACTTCTCGCGAACCTCAGTGTCGCTTGAACCCAGCCATGAAAGAGGTGGTTAGGGAAGAAGTCTTACGATTACTCAATGCGGGTATCATATACCCCATCTCTGATAGCGAATGGGTAAGCCCCATTCATGTAGTTCCTAAGAAATCGGGAGTTACCATGGTACGTAACGGGAAGGGTGACTATGTTGTCACACAAGGCCCTATGAAATGGAGGATCTGTAGATTGATTCTGAGACGTTTAAATGCTATGACCGCGAAAAGGATCACTTTCCCTTTACCTTTTATAGATCAAATGCTTTCGAGCGCCTAGCTGGTCATGCTTTTATTGTTTTACGGATGGCTACTCGGGCTATTTTCAGATTATTATTGATATTGATAACCAAGAAAAAGACTACCTTCACATGTCCCTTTGGAATGTATGCCTTTAAACGAATGCCTTTTGGCCTTTGTAATGCTCCTGGTACCTTCCAGAGGTGTATGCTTCATATATTTAGCGACATGGTAGAGCGCTTTATGGAAGTTTTCATGGATGATTTTTCTATCTATGGAGACTCCTTCACAGACTGTTTGTCTAACCTGTCTAAGGTTTTGGCCCGGTGTGAAGAAAAGAGCCTCGTTTTAAACTGGGAAAAGTGTAATTTCATGGTGAAAAAGGGCATAGTACTAGGTCACATTGTATCTAGTGATGGCATCGAAGTGGATAAAGCCAAACTAGATAAGATAGCGACCCTACCTAAACCATGGACTGTCCGTGATATTAGAGCCTTTCTAGGCCATGCAGGTTTTTATAGGCGGTTTATTAAAAACTTCTCGAAAATAGCTAGGCCTTTAACTAATCTGCTTTTTGAAAGATGCAATCTTTGATTTTAATTAATTTAACTGTCGCAAGCTTTTGAAACTTTAAAAGCATCTAACCATCGCACCCATTATATAGCCTCCCGATTGGTCTAAACCTTTCGAACTCATGTGTGATGCTAGTGACTATGCGGTTAGTGCGATCTTTGGGACAAAAACTATAATAATAAGTCCACTGTTATTTATTATGCTAGTAAAACCTTAAATGATGCTCAACGGAATTATTCAACTACAGAAAAAGAATTCTTAGCTGTCATTTATGCATTAGATAAGTTTCGTCCTTATTTGGTTGGTTCTAAAACGTTAGTTTACACGGACCATGCAGCACTTAAGTACCTTCTTGCAAAGAAGGATGCTAAGAAGAGATTAATCCGATGGATCCTTCTCTTGCAAGAGTTCACATTAGAAATAGAGGACAAAAGAAGGGTCGAAAACGTAGTTGCCGACCACTTATCTAGACTCACAAACGACGATCAGAGTGATTCTGAGTCCATACCGGACTCTTTTCCTGATGAGCATCTGTATGCTATTTTTTTCAGCACCATGGTATGCTGACATTGTAAATTATTTAGCGGCTGATGTTATGCCTTATAATTGGTCAAGAAATGAACATAAGAAGTTCTTGGCCAGAGTTAAGTTATACTACTGGGATGAGCCCTATCTTTTTAAGTATTGTGCGGATCAGATTATTCGTCGTTGTATTCCCCAGTGGGAATATAATGAAGTTCTATCGTTCTGCCATGACAAAGAGTGTGGTGGCCATTTTAGTGGGATGAAAACAGCCGCTAAAGTTCTTCAATGTGGTTTTTATTGGCCTACCCTTTTTAAGGATGCCCAAGTGCATTGCAAGACGTGTATTCGTTGCCAACAACTTGGGCGAATCCGCGGCGTAATATGATGCCATTAAATCCAATCTTGATAGTAGAAATTTTTGACGTTTGGGGCATTGATTTCATGGGTCCTTTCCCTGTTTCCCACGGTTTCATTTATATTCTAGTTGCCGTGGACTACATGTCTAAATGGATAGAGACCCTAGCTTGCCGTAGCAATGACCATAAGACCGTTGTATTTTTTATTAAAGAATATATTTTCTGTCGGTTTGGCATTCTTAAAGCCATCATTAGTGATGGTGGAACACATTTTTGCAATAGAGTTGTTACATCCCTAGTGAAAAAGTATGGAGTTACACACAAAGTAGCAACTCCCGTATCATCCACAAACTAGCGGACAAGTAGAAGTTTCTAATAGGGAAATCAAAAAGATTTTAGAAACAATCTGTAAACCCCGATAGGAAAGACCGGTCGGCGTCTATCGATGCCTTATGGTATATAGAACTGCTTTCAAAACTCCTATAGGTATGTCTCCCTTTAGACTTGTATTTGGGAAACCATGTCATTTGCCCGTTGAATTAGAGCACCGTGCTCTGTGGGCTATAAAAAGCCTTAACTTCAATATTGATGAGGCAGGTGTCAAACACAAGTTACAATTGAATGAGCTTGAAGAAATCCGTAGCGATTCTTACGATCTCGTAAAGGATTATAAAGCTAATATGAAACGTGTTCATGATAAGCAAATCTTGCGCAAAGAGTTTGTAGTCAGTCAAAAGGTCTTGCTTTACAACTCCCGTCTACATATTTTCCCAGGAAAACTAAAAACCCGTTGGTCGGCCCTTTTCTGGTTACTGAAGTCACCCCTTACGGGGCAATCACCTTGGTAAATCCAAATGACAACAGTACCTTCCAAGTTAATGGTCAACGGTTAAAACATTTTCACGAACTTCTGTCCCCTGATGTAGAGGAAGTCCTTTTACAGGACCCTGTCTATGAGGATTGACCTTTGTCATTGGTGTACTTCCTTTCACTTCCATATAGTGGTAAGTACACCATTCAGGTAACCGGGCCCTCCCTATGGAGTGTGTGGCTGTAAGTACCGGATCCTAAGTCCACGGTTAACATAATTCACGTTTTCCACTTTTGCATGTTTTCTCGGTTTTTGAGTCATGTTCCTCTATGGGGTGAATTATGTATTTATTGTTTTCGTTTTTCTTATATAAAATATATATATATATATATATATATTCTTAATCATATGAATGGCAATCCAACAAGTCTTGGGAATCTGACTTTAAACGACCCGCGTTAGAACAAATTTTGTGTTTAAAAATTTGTTTGGGGGTGGGCAATCGGTCTTTCCATCTGGATTGCTCGAACTTTCCATTTGTGTTGCTTAGGCCCATTACTTGTAGTTCAATTGGGTTGACGTAATCTAAACTTAGAATTCCTTCGTTCGCATAACTTACGTCACACATGCACTTTGTGGCGTTTTTTTTTCCACCCTCTTATACGTCACCCATGGTTGGAATTGATTGTTTTATGGATTATTAGATTGAAAATTCTCTACTGATCATTTCCATAACTCATTCGCCAAAATCGGGCTAGTAACGAAGCGGCAAATTGAATTTGAAATTGCGCAAAAATTCGGAAAATTTCGGAAGTCAAATTGGGCTTGGGTCCAAACCGCACGCACGACTGTGCGTCTCCTTCCTTCCAAAAAAACGCACAGTACCTTCCCTTTTCAATCCCGCCGATTACCAAGTTTAAACAAACCTTGAAAACCAAAATAAAAAAAAAATATATAGAAAGAGAGAATAACACCTAACTACACCTACACCAAGAAAATCAAATCCACCTAAAACCTTCTCTAAACCATCACCATCACCACCCCAACTCCGAAAAACAGCCACCAATTAAAGTAACCACCGCCACCACCATCGTTTTTAGTAGTTTTTCTTCAAACTCGCCTCCCCCACAGTCTACAAAACCATTAGTTGTCTCAGAAACTTCAATGGCGCTGACGGCCAATTTTTGCGAGCACGCGTTTGTTTCCGATGACTTACTACCATTTTACGACGCGGAGATGATTAGGAGACATTGGAACGGACTATGGTACTCGACTGAGGAGTTCTATCACTATGATTTGGTAGAACAGTTTTATAAGAAGCGAGAATTGGAGGGGGAGAGGATTTTCATAAAGGTAGCAGGAGCGAGGAGGGAACTAACGAGACGGTTGTTGGCTTAATCTGTTAGGAATTACGGCTTTGAAAGCAACCTGGTAACGACAATTCAGGAATCCCAGTATACTGGAGTTCCTGCTTTGATGAAGGATACTGTTGTGGAGGGTGAATACAATCCGACATTTCATTGCGTCCGCCAGTCAACCCTGAGAACCAATTGATAATAGAAAAATGAATAGTTTTACCTACGAAATGGAGTGATGAACTCTAAACGTAAGTAAAACTAAACTTAAACTTATGGGTCTATATTATCAAAGATTCTACTCTCAAGTCTATGAGATATAGTGGAGTAGAGTGATTCGTTCCACTCTTAGTTCTTTCGCATGCTATGTTCTCAAGTGTAAGTACTCTAAACTTAAAGTCTAATGAGAGATTTACGAAAAAGGCAACTAGACTACGATTCAACTACCCATAAGATGCACTAGTCGACTATGTGGATAACTAAGGGAATGCTGCGTTGATTTGATGATAAGGAGTTAGAGGGGAATTGATTCCACCTTAACTCGACTTAATCCCATTAACAACAAATCGTCATAATCCGAATTGAACTCCTTCGCAGAACAATTGGTTCTTCCTAATCCCTAATTACACATGGCATTTCTACCAATTAATAACTAGCATGTGAACGATTAAACCCATTCTCATGGTGAACTAAACGTTTCTAGAGTGGAAAGGAAATTACGACGAATCTACGTTAATCGGAATCAAGCTTTCATCAAGGCTTCTCAACCCCCTCCAATGGAGGTTTAGCCGAGAATCATTACGCAATCATTTCCGATTACATTTAAACTAAACATGATATAAAGAATTGAAATTTACTTAATTAAACAATAATGAAATCTAATTTAATGACTCAAATGAAATAAGGACAGGAATTGAAGTTAGATCTAGAAATGGAAATGACAAAATCGAAATTGATAAAAATACTACTTTATTGATCTAATCAAAATGAAGAACAAGATTCAAAGGTTTAATCTAATACAATAATTGAAATGGAACTAAACTTAATTAATCTACATGAAAAACTAGATCTAGAAGCTATTTTAATGGCTACTTTCTATTCTAAGCTACTTTTATTTTCTAACCTAAAAATCTACTATTCTTTACTAAAAGATCTACCCTTAACAAAGAGCTAAGCTTTTGTTTTTATACATTCAGATCCAAAAATCGTGCATGGGCTTGGAGCCATGTTTTGGGCCAGAGAATCAGGCCCAAAACCCATTCTTCAAATCAAAAAGGCCTCTTCAGCTGCAGTTGGCTTCAATAGACTTTTCGTCCACTTTTGCTCCTCTGATTGGATCAAGGCTTAGACCATTGGAAAGCTCTTTCCGAGTCGGTCGTTTTGACATAAGGTAGGCCCCATTCCGAGGTCTAAGTCCAAAGATATGGCCTTCGGAAGTTCTGCTGACTTTGTGTGCTGTTTCTGCCCGCGTCGACTTTTCAGCTTTTGACCGGGCTTTAGAAAGGCTTTGTCTTCTTGAATCTTGGCCTTTAATCACGGAACTCCTTAGTAACCGACCTCTGCTTCTTTATCTCGCTAAAGTGGCACATTTCTGCACATAATGGACTTTGAAGCCTGAAATGCATAAAAACACGAATCGTGTGTTAACTCTTAATTATTACTCACATAATTGGTCTAAAAGTATGACTGTTAAAGGGTTAAAACTACAGTTTTGGGCTCTTATCACCAATCAACTGGCTGTAGCTCAGTGGATTGGTAGGAACGTCCTTGGGAAAGACAAAGTCAGTGATATCGGCCTGCAATGTCTGCACGTTCTCTGGATTTTGCAAACAAATAAGTATAATTTCTGCATCATTGATTTAATGTTTAATGTGATTCGAGGAGTGGGGAAGAGCTTGGCGCCTCTTCCCGTATTGATCACTAAGATCATGCTCTCCTTTAGAGCTGTCGCAAGATCTGCTCCTATTAAGATCAAATTGCATTCTAATGCAAGTATCTATACGGATTGCATCCAAGAGACTTGGCCGTTGTTTGAAGAAAAAATGGTTGAGTCGGACGATGAAAGGGAGGATATGACATGTCTTGATGAAGATGCATTAGATAAATGTAGTTCTAATTTAGAACGCATTCAAGTGTTGCAAACTGCCTTGCGGTGCGTTTATGGTATTTGTGAAAATATCCGAGATAGACAGATTGGCGTTCAAAAGAAGCAAGCTAACCTTCAGACGAGATTTGAAATGCTCGAAGGGGTTCAGGACGATATCTTGTCTAACATGGAGACTATCCACCAAAGATCAACAAGCCCAATTATCGCGATTACTTTCGGGTGAGATGGAAGCCTGGCGCTTGTTCCGAATAGAGATGCTACGACGCATGCCACCCGTGGAGGACTCTGTTTCAGCCGAGTCCGACAGGCATGAGCGTCGTCGCCAAAAGACAGATGGTTCAAGCCAATCTCCATCTCAGGATCCATCTTCATCACATAACTAGGTGTTCACCATCAGTTGTGTTCGCTGTTAATTCATGGTTTTGATTGTTTTATTAGTTGAATTTTAATTAAGTAGTTAAATTTAAATATTAATGTGTTTGTTTTATGTTGTTTGGATTTAACTTTTATTTTTAATATAATTGGTTAATTTCGAGTACTGTTTGTTTTTATCATTAATACCACCTTCCCGACTTGTTTGGGGATGGTAATATTTATACCGAGCATAATTCGTTATATGATCATCCGCGGTAAAGTAGTCTTGAAGGAAAGGTTGATAATTTGGCCGATATCGGCATATCTATGATTTGTGTGGTGGTAGCATGAAATGTAGGAGAGTTTAAAAGTTACTATTCTAAATCCATTATGAAAGATACCAGGATTTTTATAAAATCACAAAAATGGTTTGTTTCCGTTTTCGGGTTTGGAATTTTTCTATTTCCGGAAATTGCCTTAACACAATTTGGGAACTTGCCAATTCGTTTTGGTAGCTCAGAACCTATTTAAACTCCCTTCTTTCTACACTAACAAACCACACTACACCCCACCATTATCCCGGACCTTCCACTCCAAGTTTTTCTTTCTTTTTGCTCTAAACTCCGGTTTCAGCACTTACGAGCGCGCCTGCGCCTCGTCAGAGCGCGACTGCACCCTCTACATTTTCACAAAATTTTGTCAGAGCGCGACCTGCGCCCAAAACACTGTAATTCTAAAACCCACGAGCGCACCCATGCCCAGCCTTCTGTGCATGCGGAAAATTCCAATTTTCAGATGGTCATTCCAGGATTTTTGTGGAACTATTCAAAGAGTTGTTGTGATGACATCTCCTATAGTCATACCTGAACAGTCCTTCGAAGATGTGTTGCGCACCGAGACCTATGGACATTGGTTCCGACACAGGATCCTGCAGTTAGGATGGCGTCATCTACTGGTAAGTGATGATGATTCATATTCACCACAGCTTACTGCTTATTTCTACGACCATGTTAAATTCTATTGTAATCAGGATGGAGAACAAGAATTCTCTGTCGTAGTCGAAGACACGACACATCAATTCGATAAAAATGTGGTCGCTTTAGTTTCAGGATTACCAATACCTGATCCTGTTCACACATGGGCATATATGACTGATAATGCTTATCTATATGATTATACATATTTCCATGAGTATTATGGGGGAGGGGTATTTCGAGTAATGGACCAGGGGCGATATAGCATTGCCCTTGGTAGCCTTTCCCTAAACGTAGGCACCACCATGTTATTCATCCCGATGAATATTTTGGGGAATGGCGCTTCATTTCTGCAAACGGTAGTCTTTGGTGACATTTTCCTCGCTTTAGCTGAGGGACGTCACCGATATGACATTCCCCGAGTATTAGTCGCTAGTCTTAAGAGAGCCCAAACCATGAGGCGTAAGTATCTTCTTATGCCTGTGTTAGTAAGCCGCATCATGCGTAGTTGTTTACCTGTATTCTGTGCACAATTCACAGATTGGAAAAGGGTTGAAGTTATGAGACCCACCAATCGGGTGGTTTAAAACGTTCGCGAATAATGACTTGGCCGGGATGGCAGGTGCAGCCTCATTTGGTTGCCCCGTACATCCCATCAGACATGATAACACTTAATAGGTTAGCATTAGTAGATGATAACTGGCGGCAAGCTTGGCAAATTACAATGGACTGGTAGGATGTGAAGGAACCTCGTCTCACTAACGAGGAAGAAGATGCTTAAGCGGGAGATAATGTAAGTTTTTAGTTTTGTTAGTGTCTGCTTATGTCCCAAGCAATTTAATTCGGTTAACCCCATAATGGGTGGAACTCTTATAGAGTTGCGTCAGTTTTTTTTAATTCCCTATATTAGTATGTTCTAACGTTGTTTTGCAGATGTTCCTGAATTTCACACGTTTCAATGGTATCTTTCCTACCCTCTTTATTTAAATGCTTTGAGGACAAAGCATGCTTCTTGTTTTAAGGCATAGAAACACGTGTAATTAAGGCATCTGTTAGGATATAGATATGTATAATATGCATTTGTTTTCAAGTTGAAAATTTTCAAAAATATAAATAAATAAGTTTATCTTATGCACTTAGGAATATTGGTATTGTTTTCTTTCTCTATGTTCTTAACAATCTAGAAGTCTCAATGTAGCTTTTGCATCGAGAATAATTGTTAGAAACTTAGGTTAATATGTAGGTAATAATCTTTGCATCTATCTATAAATATATTGCATGAGTATCTACTATTGATTGTTAGCGATGAGTTTCTGAAATCTAGGCTAGAGTACTTATTCTACAAATCCTGTGAGAATATAGCCTAAAGCCTTATATGAGCGAAACATTTGAGAAATGACACAAGGGAGAAGTAAAATCCGATAGAAAATCACACGTCCACTTGCTTGATCACTATGCCATATCCTAAGCGAGAATTTAGGCCCTCTTTGGATCGATATAGCCAGAAATTCAAACCTATGAATTATTTTCCGCTAATTAAGCCCCTCGAGCCTTTCTTTAGCCTTCCATAAACCATAATTCCTTTACCCTGTTACAAAAACAAAACAAAATAAAAATTCAACTTACCCAATCTCGAATAAGTCTGAGAATAGAATGAGTGAAGAAAGAAGAAGAGAAAAACCTGTGTAAACAAAAATTAGTTAGTTGCTTTAGAAAAAGAAAAGAAGTTTCCATTCAAGAAAAAAAAATAGAAATAAATAAAAACTCCAAAAATAGAATAAAAGGGAGTCAAAAGCCAAAGAAAAGAAAAAGAAAAATATGGCTATGGATGGAAACAAAGTATAGAAGCAAAAGAAAATAACAAGGTTTTCTCTAAGTTACATAATATGAAGACTCTATTATCTCAGACTTGTCCTTTTGAATATCCATTTCCTTCCTTCTTAAACCATCTCCTAATCCATGCAACACCTAATAAAGACCTCTAGCTCAATTAGGATTAGGTTAGTGTGATAGTAAGTGGCAGATGTGTTTGATCGACTCCGGCTTCCTTGTTTGTCATTGAGATTGTAAGGTAAAGTGTGCCCACTGCATTAATCGGAGTAAATAAACTTGAGCGGAAAAATCAGAGTGGTTTTTGTCTTGACAATTATGTGAGGACCTACTTAAGGATGTTATTCCGAGTTTTCAGAAATGAACCTGCTAGGCATTTCATAGTATTACTCATAGTATATATATTTGTATCATAGATGATTGATTATTATGCATATATTAGTTTAGGTTTTTAACTTGGTTATTCTTATTCAGTTGCTAGTGAGATGTATAGATAGTTGGGACATGAATGAGGAAACAATAGTTTTATTTCTTAGTCGTTGTAGTATAGTTGAAGTTTGTGAGTACCTTCACTGGAAAACTCTCACGAGGCTATAACTCGTCCACTAGGGAATTCCTAGTGGTTTAAGGCCTTGTTGCATATGGTTAATGCAATCGCACTCAGCGAAACGAGAGTAGATAAAACTCCAATTTTGGTCACTTATTCTAATTTCTCATCTTTGCTTGCTTGAGGACAAGCAAAATGCTGTTTGGGGGTGGTTTGATAAGAGCCCAAAACTGTAGTTTTAACCCTGTAACAGTCATACTTTTAGACCAATTATGTGAGTAATAATTAAGAGTTAACACTGATTACGTGTTTTTATGCATTTCAGGTTTCAAAGTCCATTTTGTGCGGAAATGTGCCACTTTAGCGAGATAAAGGAGCAAACGTCGGTTACTAAGTAGTTCCGTGATTAAAAGCCAAGATTCAAGAAGACAAAGCCTTCCTAAGCCCGGTCAAAAGCTGAAAAGTCGACACGGGCAGAAACAGCACACAAGTTAGTAGAACTTCCGAAGGCCGTATCTTTGAACTCAGACCTTGGAATGGGGCCTACCTTATGTCAAAACGACCGGCTCGGAAAGAGCTTTCCAATGGTCCAAGCCTTGACCCAATCAAAGGAGCAGAAGTGGACGAAAAGTCTGTTAAAGCCAACTGCAACTGAAGAGGCCTTTTTGGACTGAAAGAATTGGGTTTTGGGCCTGATTCTCTGGCCCAAAACATGGCTCCAAGCCCATGCACGATTTTTGGATCTGAAAGTATAAAAACCAAAGCTTAGCTCTTTGTTAATGGTAGCTAGTTAGACCTAAAACAATATAGATAATTCTAGATCTAGTTTCCAGTATTTTAATTAAGTTTTAGTTCTATTTTCAATTCTTGTTTTAGATTAAGTCTTTGAATCATTGTTTTTGATTGATTAGATAAATAAAATAGTTATTTTGTCCATTTCGATTTTTGTCATCTCAATTTATAGATCTAGTTTTAATTCTTGTTGATTATCATTTCGTAGTTTAAGTAGATTGAAACATTGTTAGTTAATTTAGTTAAGTTAGAATTTTAATATGATGTGTAGTTATAATTCAATGGGAAATGATGGGTTGATGACTCAAGGCTAAAACCTCCATTAGAGGGGTTGATGAAGCCTTGACGAAAACTTAGTGGTATAGTGTAGAAGCATTGTAGAATCTATTCCAATCTAGAAGGTCGTGATTCGCCATGAGAATGGGTGGACGACCTCACATGCTAGTTAGTATTCGGTAGAAATGCCATGAACACTAGGGATTAGAACTCGAATTCTTGCCGTAAGAATGTAAGAATCGAGATACAAGAATCTATACTAGGTTATTAAGTTGGATTCGAGGTGGATTCAATTCCCCTCTAATCCTTTATCTAGATTAAAAAACAATCATATTTCCATAGCATTCGTAGTTAAATTCAACATAATATATACCATATAGGTATCGTAGTATAACACCCTTCGTAAAGCTCTCATTAGACTTAAGACCGACTAATTAGATTAGAAAACATTCCAAGCTAGAGCACTAGGAGTGGAACGAATTTGTGACTCCACTCTATCTCGATAGAATTGAGAGTAGAAACTTTGATAAACATATACGATCTTACGATAGTTTTAGTTTACTTACGTTTTGAGTTCATCGTTCATTTCGTAGGTAAACTATTCATTTTATGTTTTATCACCGAGTCCGCAGGTCTTCACAAATAGTATTGAGAGAACGCATACCACGATAAATCATAGTCATGCTTTCTACATCTGACCTACACCTCTCCAAGGTATCGACATCAAAACATGCCGTGTCCTCCTCATCCTCCGAGTCATCCTCTTCAACTACCCTCTCTTCAGGCAACCTCCAAACTTTTTGGATATACTCCGAATAAATATGAGGATTTCTGTGCTCTTTCAGCCAAATCCTATCAGACGTCGGAGTCGCTCTCAAGGTCATCATGATCTTCATTATTAAAATAGGGAGAGGTGAAATACTCTTCCTAACTCCCCTAATCATGTTACTCAAAAACTCCAAAATACAGAATTCATACTTCTGCTCCTGGAGTATCCATAGAACGTGAAGGTAGTTCAGACTGATGTCACTGACTTTCTCCTTCCCTATGACATTCCTACCAATCCACTGAGCTATAACCAGCTGGTTGGTTCTCAGAGACGACTGGCGAACACAATGCGAGCTCGCATTGTAGTTCCCTTCCAAAACAGTCGCGTTCATCAAAGGCTCGATCCCAGTGAATTGGGATTCCTGTAATGTGGCATTGAGATGGCGTCTAGGTGGAATGCCTAAAATCTCAGCTAACAACCCAGTAGATACTTCTCTCCTCCTCCCGGCCACCTTAACAAAAATTTTATTCCCATCCAACTCCCTCGTCCTATAAAACTGTCGTACCAAATCTTCGTGGTAAAAATCGTCTGTCGAGTACCACAAACCACTCCAATCTCTCCTAACCATCTCGTCACTGTAAAACGCCGCGAAGTGGTCGGCAGTAAACGCGTGCTCCGGCAAAATCCTACGTCTTTGAGCCATTGATATTTTGGAACGATTTGGGGGTTTAAGTGGAATGTGGGGATGGAGTTTGAGACTGCCTCACTAACAGAACAATGGTGGTGGTGCAGCAGTTCAAGTTTCTAGGATTTTTGGTGGTTTTCGGTGGTTTAAATTGTTTGAAATTGGTGTGGGAGAGGTTTGGAGAAGATTTGATATTGATTTGAACTTTGGGCGAAGGTGTATTTAAGTTTTTTTTTTTTTTTTTTGGTTAGGGTTTCAAGCTTGTTAATAGCGGTGGTGGAGAAAGGAAATCGCGAACTGTTGGTTTGAAGGAAAGGGACGCAAGTGCGTGGCACGTGCGCACGAGATTGGGCTAAAGCCCAATTTGATTTTTCAATTTTTGTCGAGTTTTCGTGCAACTTCAAACTAAAATTGCCGCTTCATTACCGGTTTGATTTTTGCAAATGAACTATGAAAATGATTAGGAGAGAGTTTCCAATCCAATGATCCATAAAACACTCTATTCCGACCATGGATGACATATAAGAAGATGGAAAATGCCTCGAAGTGCATGCATGACGTAAGTTATGCAAGCGAATGAAATCTAATTTCATAGATACTATCAACCCGAATCGAAATACGATTAAACGTTCTAAGCAACACAAATGGCCAGTTGAACAACCCAGTATGGAAAACGAACACCCCACCCCTAAACAAATTTTTGGCAACGAAATTTAGAAAATTTGTTTTAAAAGCGGGTCTTTGAAAGTCAGATTCCCGTGACTTCCTAAATTATTATTTTTATGATTTTAACAATTTTTATTTTTTATGAATAAGATTTAATATAAGAAAAAACAAGAAAGCAATAAAAGCATAATTCACACCATAGAGGAACATGACTCAAAATCTGAGAAAACATGCAAAAGTGGAAAACGTGAATTATGTTTAACGTGGACTTAAGATCTGGTACTTACAACCACACACTCTATAGGGAGGGCCCGGTTACCTGAATGGTGCACTTACCAATATATGAAAATGAAAGGAAGTACACTAACGAAAAGGTCAGTCCTAATAGATAGGGTCCTATAAAAGGACTTCCTCTATATCAGGGGACAAAAGCTCGTGGAAATGTATCAACCGTTGGCTATTGAATTGAAAGGTACTATTGTCCTTGGGATTTACCAAGGTGATTGCCCCGTGAGGGGTGACTTCAGTAACCAGAAAAGGACCAGACCAATGGGTTTTTAATTTCCTTGGAAAAATATGTAGACGGGAGTTGTAAAGTAAGACCTTTTGACCTACCACAAACTCTTTACACAAGATTTTCTTATCATGAACACGTTTCATGTTAGCTTTATAATCCTTCGCGAGATCATAAGAATCGCTACGAATTTCTTCAAGCTCATTCAATTGCAACTTGCGCTTGACACCCACCTCATCAAAATTGAAGTTAAGGCTTTTTATAGCCCACATAGCATGGTGCTCCAATTCAACGGGCAAATGACAAGGTTTTCCAAATACAAATCTAAAGGGAGACATACCTATAGGAGTTTTGAAAGCAGTCCTATATGCCCATAAGGTATCAGATAGACGCTTTGACCAGTTTTTCCTATAAGGATTTATAGTTGTTTCTAAAATCTTTTTGATTTCCCTATTAGAAACTTCTACTTGTCCGCTAGTTTGTGGATGATACGGAGTTGCTACCTTATGTGTAACTCCATACTTTTTCACGAGAGATGCAACAACTCTGTTATAAAAATGTGTTCCACCATCAGTAATGATGGCTTTAGGAATGCCAAAGCGACAGAAAATATACTCTTTAACAAAAAACACAACTGTTTTATAGTCATTGCTACAATAAGCCATGGCCTCTATCCATTTAGACACGTAGTCCACAACAACTAGAATATAAATGAAACCGTGGGAAACTGGAAAGAGACCCATGAAATTAATGCCCCATATGTCAAAAGATTCTACCACTATGATTGGATTTAATGGCATCATATTACGCTTCGTGATTCACCCAAGTTGTTGGCAATGAACACACGTCTTGCAATGCACTTGGGCATCTTTAAAGAGAGTAAGCCAATGAAACCCACATTGAAAAGTTTTAGCAGCTGTTTCCATACCACTAAAATGGCCACCACACTCTTTGTCATGGAAGAATGAGAGAACCTCATTATATTCCAATTGGGGAATACAATGACGAATAATCTGATCCGCATAATACTTGAAAAGTTAGGGCTCATCCCAGTAGTATAGCTTAACTCTAGCCAAGAACTTCTTACGTTCATTTCTTAACCAATCATAAGGAATAACATCAGATGCTAAATAATTCACAATGTCAGCATACCATGGTACAAAAAAAATAGCATACAGATGCTCATCAGGAAAAGAGTCCAGTATGGACTCAGAATCACTATCATTGTCGTTTGTAAATCTAGATAAGTGGTCGGCAACTACGTTTTCGACCCCTCTTTTGTCCTTTATTTCTAATGTGAACTCTTGCAGGAGAAGAATCCATCGGATTAATCTCTGCTTAGCATCCTTCTTTGCGAGAAGGTACCTAAGGGCTGCATGCATGGTCCATGTAAACTAGAGTCCTAGAACCAACCAAATAAGGGCGAAACTTATCTAAAGCATAAACAACAGCTAAGAATTCTTTTTCAGTAGTTGTATAATTCCTTTGAGCATCGTTTAGAGTTTTACTAGCATAATAAATAACAGTAGACTTATTATCTAGTTTACGTCCCAAAGACAAAGACCAACCTGATAATCACTAGCATCACACATGAGTTCGAAAGGTTTAGACCAATCGGGAGGCTGTATAATGGGTGCAGAAGTTAAGACGGCTTTTAAAGTTTCAAAAGTCTGTTTACAGTTAAAATAAAAATAAAAAATGGCATCCTTTAAAAGCATATTAGTTAATGGCCTAGCTATTTTCGAAAAATCTTTGATAAAGCACCTATAAAAACCTGCAAGGCCTAGAAAGGCTCTAATATCACGGACAGTCCGTGGTATTGGTAGAGTCGTTATCTTATTTAGTTTGGCCTTATCTACTTCGATGCCATCACTAGATACAATGTGATCTAGTATTATGCCTTTTTTCACCATGAAATGACATTTTTTCTAATTTAAAACCAAACTCTTCTCTTCACATCGTGTCAAAACTTTAAACAGGTTAGACAGACAGTTAGTGAAAGAGTCTCCATAGATAGAAAAGTTGTAACGCCTATATTTTAAATACGTATTAATTAATTAATTTAAAATTCACTGGATTAGATTTAGGATATGTGGGCCTGATTTCTGGGCCCGAGTTTGTGTTGGGCTTAGGTTTCAAAACCCAGATATATATTTATATTTTTTTAGAGAATAGGGTTTGGAGATAAAAAAAATAAAATAATAAAAATAGAGGCGGAGATAAAAGCTCGTTGGCTAGAGCGTTGGAGCGCGATGATTCGGACTAGGAGGGATTCGTCAAGCTATTAATTAATATGAGTAGTTACATTTTTTCTTTTTCATAAAAACTAGAGTTTTAGAATAAAATATTTACTGTCAGAGTTTTTGTTCTCACTCAGTTTCTGTTTTTCCTATGTCAGGTTATTTTTCTCATCCTGCGGAATTCTTGGGACTGGTTAGATGTTAGTATAGTTATTCACTTAATCATTGAAATCCTTAATTGAACTGTTGGAGCTCTGAAGAGGTCGTTAATGGCGGCCAAAGCTATAACCAAGAAATAGCCAGTAAAAATTTATGTGTGAACTATTAGTGTTGTGTTTTTATGGTGATTGAAGATTGGTGGTAGTAAGGGGGGATGAATGTTGGGTTGAGAATCGTTGATGGGTGTTGTTAGAAGCTTGAAGCTTCGACAGGCGCTAATGGCAGTGCTGTGGAGGAAGGGTTCAATATAAATTATACTGTAGTTGTTTTGATTGACTTGAATGGGTTGTTGGTGATGGGGTAGCTCGTGTAGTGTGTGTGAGGGCTGTAAATGGGAGTTGTCGGAGCTTGTAGAAGCCGTTAATGGCGGCGAGAAATTCTAGATCTAGTTTTGATGAAGAATAGTAATTGAATGATGTGAGGTTTTTGTGTGAATTAAAGTTGTAGGGGTTTTTGTTGTGAGTATTTTCGGTTAGGTTGGAGTGCCGGACGAGTGGGGATTAGTGGTGGCTAGTGGTGGAGGAGAAGCTGCTGGCGCTGGAGGTGAGGAATCGAGTTGGAGCTTTCATTAAAGCTATAGGGTTTTTGTTCATGAACAAAACCGCTGGAAGGAGGAGGTGAGGAGTGGTGGCCGGCGTGAGCTGGTGCGGTGGAGGAAGAGGCTGCTGGAGCAGCTGAATGAGATGACTTGGTTAGGCTTGGGCTTGGGCTTGGGTCAGGACCAAGTGGGTTGGTTTTGTTTGGGTCAAAAATCTATTTTAGTTTTTGGGCCGGTTTAGTTTAAGTTGTTTGGGCCAAAACTAATTAGTTTCCTTTGGGCTGGTTTCTAATTTTATGTGGGTTGGTCCTTATGTCCCCAATTGGGTCAGGTTGAATAAATAAGTTGGTTTAGACTTTTGGGGCCAGGTTCTAAGGTTTAGGTTTGGGCTTAGCTAGTTTGGTCCGAGCCATTTTCCTTAGTCATGAGCCCCTGAGCCATGCACCTTTGCCCTTAGCAATGAACCATGGCTATGACCCTGAACCTGTTGAACATGGAAATGATAGTTTGACTTTGATAATGACAGGTTGACTTTGACATTGACCGTTGACATTTGACCGTTGACCGTTGACTGTGGAATGTTGACTTTTTCTAGATTTTTCACATATTTAAGAATATGGACAAATGTAGTAATAAAATATTGACGAAAAGGGTATAATTTTGTTGGTCATTATCTAATTAAGATTTGACGTGAGTAGTGTGTAAAGTATATAAATATTGGCACGTAACAAGAGGGGAATTCGTATAAGACTTAGATATATACGTTTTTATAAGAATTAAATTACACATGGACTCAGATTCATGGACTTTAGTTTTGGGCTTTTTTATGGTTGATCAGTTTGACCTGAATGGTGATTTGGACTTGAATAATAATGCGTGCCTTTGATGTTGACTTGAGTCCACATAAATATATTGAACGGATACATTATATGATTGATTACTATTATGAGTTGCTACTTAAATGAATTGTAGTATTTATGAAGGCTTGAGATATTCTATATGGTGTAGTGCAATATTAATTGGCACGTGAAATAATAAGTTTTGAGATTTGATATAGAGATATTTGGATATCGTGCAATGAATAGTATTGGCACGTGATAATATGGATTGTTTTATAACGAGAAACGTTGAGCTTCAGTACAATTAAGTATACTGGCATGAGATAGAATAAGAATTATTCTGAGATATAAATGTCTGACACTTGAATAAATTACGTAACGAAAATCCTAGAACCTAGCTACCACAACTCATGGGATTTGCCTTTGTGATGGGAGTATGTGATATGATTGGCCCTTCGGGCGTTTCAGTAAATCTGAATGGCCCTTCTGGCATAAGTAATGTGATTGGCCCTTCTGGCGTAGCCGAAAGGTGGCTTGATTATTCCTTTCGCAAATTTAGAATGAGACGCGCGATATTTTATGCCGAATAGTGGCAGTACTCATATAATGGCTTTCGTGTGAGGGTTACCTGGTGTGCGGCATCCCGCTTAGGGTAGTTACGCACGGAGTGGTTCATTATGTGAGGGGAGGCATGTGGATGTACATGTTCGGCGTTGGGAAGCGATTATGGTAGCCAGGGAAACTAGGTAAGACATAGATACGACATGATTTTAGGGACACGCAAAGAAAGCCTTAATTAATATAATTATGGAAATATGTTGATTAATGATATATCTTTAGATAGATGATTGTATATGATTTTGCGGAAGGGTGGGTCAAACTAATTACTTGTGCAGAGACGACCCACTCTGTAATTGAGCATGAAATGCTGTAAGTATAGAATATGCTTGGCTGGTTATTAGTTTAGTTAGAACCTAAGACGCCTCGTGGAGGAACTAAATGCCTTTTTATTATGCGTACGGTTTGTTGTGTGGTTAGTGGGAAGTTAAGGCGCCTCAGTGGAGGAACTACCTACCTTACTTATTGTAGTTAAGAATGTCGTATTAGTTGTTGGAAGTTAAGGCGCCTTGGGGGAGGAACTAACTGCCTTATGGATTGTGTATGTATATGTATAAATATATGTTGTATTTTAGAGTTACTCACCCCAGCATTTTTATAATGCTGACCCGATTTGCATGTTTGCTTATTGGGTGTGTTCATTAAATGAACATAGTTGATAAGTCTTGATAGGTTTAGTGTTGAAGAAGGTTGGTTGCTGCTTGTGGTTTGTGTTAGCGTCGCATTTCAAGGTAGGTTTTCTTTTCCCTTGAGGTGATATAGATTTTCAGTTGAGACAATGTTATTTCTATTTTCATTTGTAATTTTAAATAAAGAGTTATTGAAAAGAGATTTGTAACCTAATCTTATTTGTGAATTTTTGTAATGAAGAGGACTTTTGTTTAATTGAAAATTTTTATTGGTTTTTAATTATCCGCATATTTAAACTGTTTATGGGATTTTGGGAGTTGAGAGTGCGTCACACCTCGAAGATCGAAGAGTCGGGAACAAATATTGTTTTTCCGAACTCTGTCAAAATTCGGGGTGTGACAAAAATCATCCATGAATACTTCCATGTAATGCTCAACCAAGTCACTAAATATATGAAGCATACACCGCTGGAAGGTACTAGGAGCATTACAAAGGCCAAAAGGCATTTGTTTATAGGCGTATGTTCCAAAATGACATGTGAAGGTAGTCTTTTCTTGGCCATCTATATCAATAATAATTTGGAAATAGCCAGAGTAGCCATCCAAAAAGCAATAAAAAGCATGACCAGCTAGACGTTCAAGCATCTGATCTATAAAGGGTAAAGGAAAATGATCCTTTCGTGTCATGGCATTTAAACGTCTGTAATCAATACAGATCCTCCATTTCATAGGACCATGCATGGCAACATATTCACCCTTGGCATTACGTACCATGGTAATCCCTAATTTCTTAGGAACTATATGAATGGGACTTACCCATTCGCTATCAGAGATTAGGTATATGATACCCGCATCGAGTAACCGTAAGACCTCTTCCCTGACCACCACTTTCATGGTAGGGTTCAAGCGACGCTGAGGTTCGTGAGAAGTCTTTGCGTTATTCTCCAAATGGATACGATGAGTGCAGACATTAGGGTCAATTCCCTTAATGTCGGCTAGGGACCAACCAATCGCAGAACGATGTTCCCTAATCACCCTGATCAAACTTGTCTTTTCCTCCTTAGATAACAGAGAAGATATTATTATCGGATGACTACCATCCGGATCAAGTTGAATATATTTTAACTCAGGAAGAAGAGGTTTAAGCACCGGGGTGGAAGGAATATCGATAAATGCTTCTGGGGGATCCTCATCTTGAGTAATGAATACTTGCTTAGGCAGCAGGTCTTCAAACTCTGTAGATGGAGCAACAGAAGGGTCTACGATAGGTGTAGACTCGAAGATGGTTTTGAAATCCTCTAAGTAGGAGTCATAGGCAAAATCTGAACTTCCAAAAGACAGGAATTTATGCATTTGGTTTTCTGGAAACGTGTTATTAAAATAATCTTGAGCTAAGCTCTTAATCATGCTAACCTCCCCATCTGCAGACGAATCTAGTAACTGTTTCATCATTTTAAAAACATTTACCTCAACAGAAAGATGGCCAAAAGACAAGGACATCGAACCATCGCGGCAGTTTATGAGCGCGTTGGCAGTTGCCAAGAAAGGACGCCCTAAAATGATTGGAACAGAGTTGTTAGCGACTTCTGTATCGAGGATAACAAAATCAGCAGGATAGTAGAAATCCTAGACCTTAACAAGCACATTTTCAACCACACCCTTAGGGTACTTAATAGATCGATCCGCTAATTGCAATGTCATTTTAGTAGGTTGCATCACTTGTAGACCTATTTGTTTATATAGATAATACGGGAGTAAGTTAACACTTCCTCCCAGGTCTAGTAAAACGGTCGTCGTGTGGGAATCTCCTAAGGTGCATTGTACAGTGGGACGACCAGGGTCCTTGTACTTAATGATTCCATTGTGTTTCGTTAAAGTTGGAAACTGTTCCGTTAAAAAGGCGTCTGTAGGAATATTTGTCTTACGCCTTTTAGTGCACAACTCTTTGAAAAACTTAGCATGGTGAGGTAATTTTTTAATTGCTTCCAGAAAAGGTAAGTTTATCGTTAGATTTTTAAAAACTTCCCTAATCTCGTCAAAGTTTGTATCCCTGTTTAACATAGCTAATTTCTGGGGAAACGGTGGTTTCTCTCTATATTTAGCGTATGGATCAATTGGATGTCTAACCTTTGCGTTCTGTTTCTTAGGTTGTGGTTTAACTGGTACCTCTATAGGGGTAGGCTAATCAGTTTCTATTTTAGTATCTAGTTCAATCTCCGGTGTAGGGACTAATTGTGGAGTAACTATAGGCATAGTTACGTTGTTATCAACCATTCTCCCAGAACGGAGAGTGGTGATGGCATTCAGCTCACCTAAGTTTGCATTTTCCGTACTAGTATTACCGTTCTTCTCAAAGGTTGTGTTTGTTGTTTTAGTATTAGGTATTGCTTGTCCAGGAAACACACCTTTGGGTTGTAATTTCTCTTGTGCTAACTGTTGTAAGGAAAGTTGGATGGCTTGTAAAATCTGTTGTTGAGATTGCATAAAGGTATCGAAATGATCCGGTTGTGGAGGAGTGTTAGCTATAGGTTGTGTGACAGGAACTATGTCACGTTGATTATTAATTGGTGGATTTTGATAGTTATTATTATTATTAACCGGAACGATACCTCTATTGGCATTATAATTATTATAATTACCCTTACCTTGTCCTTGACGTGGTTGAGCTTAGTTGTTATAATTATAATTACCCTGACCTTGTCCTTGACCTTGTCGTGGTGGGCCTTGGTTATAATTGTTTGCTGGCCTAACATTTTGATTATTAAACCCTAGAGGTGTTACTTGTTGATTATTTCTCCAACTAAAGTTGGGATGTTGTCTCCAAGGGGCATTAGGAATAGGATAACTATTAATTGAGTAAACATTATCTTGTTGTAATGTTTGTTGTTCGTAAGCGAGAGGACAATAGGAGTCGGGATGCTCTGGACTCAAATAGAAATTACATGGATTGGTGTTGACATTCATGACGGGAATAGGCTTTTGTTGAACAGAAATAGCCTTTACCTTTTTAGTGAGAGGTTCGATTAAATTTTTAAGTTCAGGGTCGGGTTTCATCTCAAACATACCGGCGGCCTTTACTATTGTAGAAGAACTAGGGTTGCGGGAGATATCATCACTACCCCCCAGTTATTACTACGCTTAGTTTGATCTTTTAAAAATTTATAATCCTCTGAGGCTCCCTTACTTAGGAAACTACCCTTATTCATTATGTCAAGGACTTCTTTGTGGTGGTGTAGAAGTCCTTTAAAAAAGGCACGAACTAACGTGTCTTTTGCTAGGTTATGGTGTGGGCACTCTATAAGAAGATCAGTGAAACGATTCCAAGCCTCCAAAAATGATTCATGAGGATTTTGTCGAAAGAAATGAATCTTGGAAAGCATTTCATCGGTCTTCAGTGGTGGGTAAAAATGTTCCATAAATAGTTGAACAAGTTTAGCCCATAAGTCTACAAAATTAGGCGCTTGGGCAGTTATCAGCTGAAGTGAAAGGAAATATCCTTAGTTTAATTTGTTCAGAACCAACCGTAGGATGGTGGAATGTTGTAAGGACTTGGTCAATCCTACGCATGTGCTGATAAGGCTTTTCATGGTCTAACCCATGAAAAACGGGTAACAAATTAAATATATTTGGGGGGATTCGGAAATCCCCCACTGGATCTGATAGAACGATGCAAGATTTAGGGCTATCGTTCATGGCTTTGTAAAAGTCAGAGAGAGGAGACTCTATTTCTTCAGCCATTATTTCAAATGGTGTGTGTGGTATATTATCTAGAGGTGTAGTGAGTGGTATGCTAGAAATGCGTGTTTGTTGACGTTGCCGGTTGATTACGTTAGGCATTTTTCTTTGGCCTGACCTTAATCTCATGCAAGGCTAAGACCAATCTTAACGAAACACAACAACACTCCAAACAGTCCTGATATGTGATTTAAACATGCATTTTATTTCACGTTTATTGGTTTTCTTGATTAATTAAGTCGGAGGTCCACCGTCCGAAGTCCGAAGTCCAAAGACCAAAGTTCCAAGTCCAAAGTCCGTATAGTCGTACGTTTTCGTCAAGTTACCTTACTCACATAAGTTTGGTAGGATAGGTTGAGTAAGGGATCGTCCAAACCTTAGGGCTCGGAAAAGGTTCACAACTGGAATTACAACTTTTGGTGAGTAGGATTTTTAGGTTTTTTTTAGTTGGTTTAATTAATTTTACGGTAATGCAATTAATGTAAATTACAACGGTGATTTTGATGTAGGTAAACAAAGATGGAGAAACAGGGAGAGAGTTAATCATGCTCATGCAAGAATCATTTTTCAACAGTTTACTACCACATCACTACATCTCTAATTAGATCTGTGTTAGACGACGGCGTCGATATTGATCCCTAGCGCATGCCCACATCTCTAGGTCGCATTGCACTAGCATAAGGAGTTTAACTAATATCTCATCTCTGGTATATTATTTTAGCTCCTGGCTCGATTTCACATCAGCTGGACAAATTGGAGAGTCATCGACACCAGAGAGTCGCGAACATTTTGGATCGCGCGAGGCTGATACGGAGCATCGGCACTCAAATTGGTACGATCTCGATCATTTTGGGACCGGATGTCTAATCTATACCTAAATCCTAAGTAGTGATTCTAGAATATTAAAGAGTCAATCCGGATTTTCACGAAGCGAAGATAACCCTCCCCCACGGGGATTAGCTCATGATTATAGAAGGAATAATAAAACTTGCTGTATACATTAAGTAAATAAATGCAGGATAGGAATTAAACTAGAAAAGAAATTACTATTATTAAGGGTAAAATAACTTACGATATTTAAGGCTGCTTTGGAATGAAAATATGACGAATGTAAATCTTCTTGAAGAAAACGAACTAAAGCTAAGCGGATGCTAAAGCATGAAAATGCTGAAGGAAGATATATGAAGGCTACCCCCTCATATATATAGGCTGGAGACTGGAGACGGTTTTAGTTTTGGCCTTTTGTTGAATTGAGAGAATCAAAACCTTGAAATACAAAGTTTTGGTTTTACCCGGTTTAATTTAGCTTTGTCCTTTTCTTTATAAGATTTTGTCTTTTTATGTTTTGTTTTCGTCTTTTAGCCCAATTCAATTCAAACATTGAATTGGTACGTGTTTTTCCTCTTGCAAGGTGGCACCAAATTAAACTCATCACTTGCCACCTGCTTATACTAACTCGTCATGCCTTTGGGCCCGCAGAGTGGGTCCACTTAGTGTGTCCAGTGGCGGCGTCGATTTTGGCATTTTTACGACTTTCTGTCCTTGCGCAGAGTTCATCGCCCGGGTCGCTATGGCAGCTTCACTAGCCAATGTCGGCATCTAGATTTATCCGATTTGAGCTTCGGAAGTTTGCTGCTTCTTTATATGTGGACCGGTTCTGCACTGGTTTTGTTCTTTTGGAAACTTCGGCTTTAGTCAGGCTTTGTTGGGCTTTACGGGGGTTGAGTGGGAAACTTCAAATATTCCAGTATTCCCGTACTTTGATGCATGTTTTATCATTATATTCATTTTAATTGCGGAAACCTGCAAAAGTACGAAAATATAATTATTACATGATTATTAAACACATAATCGACCAAAATGCTATGTCTCTCGGGGTTTAATATTACAGTTTTGGGTGCTTATCAAAATGCTAGTATGAACCTCTAACAGAAGATGCGAGGTGTTTGAAGAAAGAAGTACCTAAATGCCTCCTTGCTTCGCTTATGAATAACGTCTTGTATACGCGTGTTCAGTGTATATAACAAGTTAGAACGTTGAAAACCTTGAAGAAATGGAAGTTTGAAACAAACCTATGGAAATCGGGCGGTTTAGCAGAGTCGGCGCTCGAGAATAGGAATATAGGTAGGTAGGCGCAGTCGCCTTCAGTCAAGTTAGAGTTCAGTGTTTGGGTTTTGGGCTCGAACTTAGGTTTGGTAAGGGCGTGGGTCGCGCTCAGGTAAAAACTCAAGGTCCAGGCGCTTCAGTGCGGAGGGCGCTCGAGTTTTGCCTTCGCAAGGCGCGGGTCGCGCTCATCTAAAAACTGGAGTTGTAGGCGTTTGGGCGCGGGTGGTGCTCCAATTTAGGCTGCCTAAGGCGCGAGTCGCGCTCCGTGTAATTCTGCGAGTAAAAATTTCACTGCTGAAACAGACAACCACAGTTAGAATCAAACAAGGGTGGGTGGGTTTTGAGACTTTGGAAGACTAACAATTCTAAAGAAAACAATACTAAAGGGAACTAAGATGGCAGCGACGCCATTTGATAAACATAATATTTGATTAACTCGATCTACTCATGAATAAATGATTAAATTCAAACGTAAGTAAAACTAAAACTTAAACGAAGACAGTGTTTATCAAAGATTTCTACTATCGAATCTATCGAAATAGAGTGGAGTAAAAGATTCGTTCCACTCCTAGTTCTTTAGTATTCGATGTTTTCTACGACTATCAATCCTACCAAAGTCATGGAGAATTTTACGAAGGGAATTATACTATGATGTGAATTCAAATAACAAGATACTAACTATAATGATTCAACTACGAAGTGCTACAGAATACTAAGGTTTGAATCTAGATAAAGAATTGGGGGGGGGGGGGGGATTGAATCCACCTTGAATCCAACTTAATAAACTAGCGTAGATTGTTGTAATCCAATTCTTACGTTCTTATGAGAAGAATTGGTCGTTCTAATCCCTAATCAATCATGACAATCTCTACCAAATAATGACTAGCATGTGAGGAAGTCCAACCCATTCTCATGGCGAATCAACAACCTTCTAGAGTGGAATAGACTCTTACAATGATTCTACACTATAGAATCAAGTTTTCATCAAGGCTTCATCAAACCCCTCTAATGGAGGTTTAGCCTTGATTCATCAAACTATCATTTCTATATGAAATTGAATTAGACATAATATAAAGATTATAACTTTACTATATCAATCTACTCAAGAATTCAATTCGAAATTAAACAACTAAGAAATAAATAACAAACAAGAATCGAAATTAGATCTAAGCAATTTTAAATAACAAAATCGAAATTATCAAGAACTAACTATTTTTATTAATCTAATGAAATAATAACAATGATTCAATAATCTAAATTAAAGCAAGGTATCAAAACTAATTAATTAACTAATTAAAATTCTCAAAACTAGATCTAGAAACTATGCTCTAATGGCTACCTTCTATCTTAAGCTAATTGATACTTTAGAGCTAAGTCTTGTGTGTAGAAATGGAGGAGACTAGATCCACATTTTCGTGCATGGGCTAAGGATCCATGTTTTGGGCCGGAAAAATCGAGCCCAAAGCCCAATTTCTTCAGTCCACAGGGCCCTTTTCAGCTGTCTTTGACTTCAACAGACTTTTCGTCCACATTTACTCCTTTGATTGGTTTAAGATTTAGACAATTGGAAAGCTCTTTCCGAGCCGGTCGTTTTGACATAAGGTACGCCCAATTCCGAGGCTTGGGTCCAAAGCTACGGTCTTCAGAAGTTCTGCTGACTTTTGTGTGCTGTTTCTGCTCGCGTTGATTTTGACTTTTCAGCTTTTGACTGGGCTTTACAAAGGCTTTTTATCCTTGAATCTTGGCCTTTAATCACAGAACTTCTTAGCAACCAAACATTGCTCCTTTATCTCGCCAAAGTGGCACATTTCTGCACATAATTGACTTCAATGCCTGAAATACATAAAAACACGTAATCAGCATTAACTCTTATTTATTACTCGCATAATTAGTCTAAAAATATTATTGTTAAGGTGTTAAAACTACAGTTTTGGGCTCTTATCACCATGCGTGACTTTGACCATCTAGAGTGAAAGGAAACACTCGTAGCTTCACTTGATCGTCGGTGACGCACGGATGGTGGAAAGTATTGCATACCTCATGCATCTAGCATAGGTGTTCGTACGATAACTCATGTTCGAACCTGTGGAAGATGGGTAAAAGATTGAACTCGTTTGGTGGAATGCAAAAATCACTCGTGAGCAGTGTGAGTCATATACAAGTTGGAGAGAGGCTCTTCAGCTTCCACGACTTCGTTAGCCATCGTAGAAGTTGGGGCGAGAGATAGGAGTTTGCCTAGGATGACGTGCTCTCCTACGTGAGTAAGTTTTATGCTTGGTAAACTTTAAAGTGCTTGAGCGTAGTATCATGCAATTTAGCAAGACTAGCAAAGCTACCTAAAGATGCGCAAATGATGTAGTGGATGCTAAAACATTTTGGATTTTTGAAAATATTTGCTTGGTTTGTAGATTACTATGCCTTGTTCGAAACGAAAAGTTGGGCGCGAAACTAGGTAGGATCTACTACACGGCTCAAAAGAGTAAAATAATAATTTCACCAAGTGGTGTACTACCAAGAAACTCACTCACTGTGAATATGGGGGAGGGGAGTGAGGAATGTAGTTGGGTCCACCAGAATCTGATAATTATTTATTCTGAATCCTCGTGGCTATATTTTTGTCATTTTCTGGAGGAGCGTGACTACTTTAGGTTGTAGTTGATTGATTTTAATTTTTGTTTGTCTAGGCCTCAAGTAATTATAAGCAACGTCCGGTTACTACATTAGGTCATTGATAAGAGTAAAATGATAGTTTTACCTACGAATACAATTACGCATAGGTAAGTAAAACTATAACTGTTTTGTGTGCTAATTATCAAAGTTTTCTACTCTCGATTCTATAGCAATATAGTGGGAATAGAAGATTCGTTCCACTCCTAGTTCTTTAGAATTAGCGTTTACTAAGATTATCAATCTATCCAAAGTCAATGAGAGTATTACGGAAATTATACTACGATGCAAATTATACTAACAAGATGCGATAATTTAAACTATGGAAATACTAAGGTTTGAATCTAGATAAAGAATTAGGGGGGATTGATTCCACCTTAACTTGACTTAATCAACTAACAAAGAAATGTCGCAATCCAAATTAAACTGCTTTCGCATAACAATTGGTTCTTCCTAATCCCTAGTTTTTCATGGCAATCTCTACCAACTAACATCTAGCATGTGAAACAATCAAACCCATTCTAATGGTGAACTAATTGTTTTCTAGATTGGAATGGAAAATTACGACTATTCTACACTAACAACAATCAAGCTTTCATCAACGCTTCTTCAACCCCCTTTAATGGAGGTTTAGCCTAGAATCATTACACTATCATTTCTATATGAATTTAAACAAGACATGATATAAAGATTCTAAATTTGCTTATTTCAATTCAAATGGAAATCTAATCATGCAAGATTTAATTGAAACTAATAATGATAAATAACTAAATCTATGAATTGAAACTACAATGATTTAATGAAAATGAAACTAGATTATGAAGACCTAATTAACTTTATTGATCTAATGAATAACAATAGCAATAATTCAATAACTGAATTTAAAACAAGATAAAAAACTAATTAATTAATGGAGTCTAAATCTAGATCTAAAACTATTCTCTAATGGCTACCTACAAACTAGAATTCTTCAGAGTTAAGTCTTGTGTCTTGAAATGGAGGAGACCAGATCCACATTTTCGTGCATGGGCTGAGGAGCCATATTTTGGGCAGGAAAATCGAGCCCAAAGCCCAATTCCTTCAGTCTACAGAGCCATTTTCAGTCAGATTTGACTTCAGCAGATTTTTCGTCCACTTTTGCTCCTCTGATTGGGTTAAGGCTTGGACCATTGGAAATCTCTTTCCGAGCTGGTCGTTTTGACATAAGGTAGGCCCAATTCCGAGGCCTGAGTCCAAAGATATGGCCTTCGGAAGTTCTGCTGACTTTGTGCGCTGTTTTTGCCCGCGTTGACTTTGACTTTTCAGCTTTGAACGGGCCTATTTAAAGGCTTTTTCTCCTTGAATCTTGGCCTTTAATCACAGAACTTCTTAGCAACCAACCCTTGCTCCTTTATCTCGCCAAAGTGATACATTTCTACACATAATTGACTCCAATGCCTGAAATACATAAAAACACTTAATCAGCATTAACTATTATTTATTACTCACATAATTGGTCTAAAAGTATTATTGTTAAGGGGTTAAAACTACAGTTTTGGGCTCTTATCAGTCATGACCCCTAATGGTTGTTATTTAGCTTGGGTTTAGCCTTAAGCGCGAAACTTAAAAGACAGTGCAAAATTTAACTCAAACAATCAGGTAAGCATGCTTTGTTACACTCAAGGTATCCTTTTACAGGGAATTTGAGGAGGTTAAGAGATTATTTCTCAAGTCGTGCTTACACGTTGCTTGAGGTGGAGTTGATGTTGGTTAGCGCGTGATCCGAGAATCAGGCCCAACCATTCGAGCGTTTACGTTTTCGGTTACAAAAGCTTACTTAAAAACCCATTGACTGGGCTTAAATAATTATACAAGTTTGCCTTCAAGGGCCCAAGTACAGAAATGTAAATCTACTACTAATATAACTAATTAGATTAACTAAAGAAAATCGTAATTAGAGTGTTGATTACTGATAAGTACCCAAAAGTGTAGCTTAAACCCCTTAATAGTAATACATTTAGTCCAATTATGTTTATAATAAATAAGAGTTAGTATTGTTTACGTGTTTTTGTGTATTTCAGGTCTTGAAGTTGTTTATATGCTTAAAGATGTCATTTTACATGGAAAACGAGTCAAGATGATTGCCGAGGAAGTTCTACGTTTAAAGCCTAAGAATCATGAAGAAAAGCCTTTTTCAAGCCCAGTCAAAGTTGGGAAGTCAAAGTCGATGCGGGTAGAAAACGAACAGAAAAGTTAATAGAACTTTAAATGGGTGTATCTTTGGACTTAGGCCTCAGAATTGGGCCTACGTTATGTCAAAACAACCGGCTCGGAATAAGCTTTCCAATGGATCTGGCCTTGTCCTAATTAGAGCTGTAAAGGTGGACGAAAAGGGCACTAAAGTAATTTCCAATAGTTATGGCCTCTTTAGACTTAACCTAATGGACTTTGGGCTCACATTAAAGGCCCAAGGTCCCCCTTTTTGGCCCATGTACGAAAATATAACCATAACCCTCTCCTATATAAAGAGGGTGAAGGCTAAACTTAATACTCCTTTTCCAGCACCCCTTTCTTTAGTGTAGAGTAGTTTAGTTTAGTTTAGGTTAAGTAGTTTATTCTTGTAGCATCCACCTCCATTAATAAAGCTTAGTTTTATTCAATTTATTGTTTCAATGTTTTTTATTTACTCTTTTGATATTGTTCATCCAATAAAACAAGGCTAAACCTCCATTAGATGAGGTTTATAAAGCCACGTGAGGGTGAGTAGCCATTAGTATTTATTGTGTTGCATAAAGAACTTCAAGTTCTTCACTGTGAGTGTCTAGAGATAGAGCTCATAACAGAGAACTAGAGTTTAGAACCACCACCAAAGAGATTTGTGGTGGAGCTAAACTCGTTTGCTAGTGAAGCCTTGATCCGAGAGGACTTGGTGTTCACTAGGGATCAATAGGCAATTCGATAATCAACCAAATGGTCAATCGAATTGTGTGGTGGATTGAATCTTCTCTATACCTTTTCTCAACCTTTAATCTACTGTTTTAGCATCTTATTTTTACTATTTTTATCGCATAAGAATTACTCTCTCATTAGTGTAATAGTTAGCTAGTCTAGATTCGTTACAAGTACGTGCAAGCAACAGTGGAAAACACGACTACTCCCTTTATTCTATGATGTTGTGAGTATTATAATAACTTCATTAGAATGATTTTAGCATGTTAGAACTACTGTTTTCATATCTACTTTTATTCTCTTGTCAATTACCAAGTTGATTCGTAGTGCGCGAGTGTATGATTCATGACTCGCCTCGCGCACTCAAACGACCCAAGGTAATTAAAACTCTAATTTTTGGTAAGTTGCCCAGCTTTAACCAAGTGATTTCCCTATCCTAATATACAAATATACTTATTATTATTATTATTATTATTATTATTATTATTATTATTATTATTATTATTATTATTATTTATTTATTTTTATTTTATTTTTGAGTGAAATTACATAACTAATTTATACTACTCTATTACAAAATAGGAGTCCTTAGTTAGATTCACCAATTGGAGTCAACCTGACCGACCGAAAACCTTGGTGCTATTACTGACGTGGCATAGGCGGGTGCGGCTTTGGTGAGGGGCGTTCGCGGCTTTCATTTTGGTGAAAAAGCTCCAGCTTTCGTCGATAGCTCCAGCTCCTCAACTATGTTCCTAGATTTGTAATACAGTTCATCAGTAGGGAATAAAACTAAATTATAATGAGGAAAATTTAAAAATAAATAAATAATAAAGGTGGGAGAAAGATGCTTCCCTCCTTAGAGCTCAACTATTAATCTAATCTTTTCCAATCCATGACGACGACACCATTTTATTTGTTTGTTTTTTGTAATGATTGAGTGGTGTATTTGAGGTTCACCATGGAATGTTTAAGGCGAATGAATTGAGAGTTTTTAGAGAAGGAGGAAAGGTAGTTTCTATGGGTTTGATCTTTCTAAGTTCCTACTTTGGTTTGGTTTTGCAAGAAGAAGATGACTTAATTTTAAATGAAGACTTGAATGACAACAATGGAATGAAATGTTGAGAGAAGAGTTGAAATAGAAACAAGCATAAGGACTTGAGATTAAAACTTTGAATGAAGAACTTGATAAACAAATTTGGAATTAAAAACTTGATAAACAACAAATGAAGTAAAGCAAATAAAAGACTTGAGAATAAAAGACTTGAATTAAAATTCTAAACTACTCCTATTGACACTAGACTAGCTCTAGGTGCCTCTCTCTCTCTTCTCACTTTTTGGTTTATATACTCCACCTTTTACAAGTTACAGATTTGCCCTGCTCTCTTGAATTCAAGCCACCTCATGAGTTTGCTTTATGGTATTTCCTCGATGCAAGACACCTCATGAGTTTGTTTTTTCCTTTATGCTTTATGCTTTTGGTTTTCTTCTTGAGCAAGTTTTGGTTAAGCAATGCTACTTTTGAGACAAAGCCATAATCTTCAGTCTTTTTGGTTTGAGTCCTTGACCATTGACTTTGACTTTTCCACACTTCCTCATATAAGCTCGAGTCTTTCTAAGCAGCGTTAATAGAGCTTCTTTTGGCACTAAAGTGCATATTTTACGATAAGTAGTCTGAAAAGGCATGTAACCTACAAAGGGTAGCAAAAGCTATGAGTTGTTTGTTTATTTAGCATAAGAATGACATATTTAAAGCATTGTAAAGGTAATAAAATGCACATTTGGGGTCTGATCAACTAGAAAAATGAAAGTGTGTCATGGAGGTGAAGTGTTGATGTTTGTTCCTTACTTAGACTCATCTTTGTTCATCATGATTTGTTTGTAAAGTTGAAAAGGGTTCACAGATTAACTCACGTACATACTTGATTACATCTCAATTAGGTCGTTGGTAAGTTTTGACAAGATTTCATTTTGAGAGTCAACTTTCTCTTACCCGCAGATCGAATGCATTTCGTTTTCTCAAATGGTTAAAAAATAAGCTAGATATAGAACTCGGTACATAGATAATAGACGTACAATGCACAACCCCTATGGTGAAGGAAAGTCAGTGGCAAGTTCACTAGATACAAGACTTCACTGTTGAGATCTCCTTTCGGTGAAAACTTCAAAATTGTTACAGAAGTAAACTCCAAGGGATCCTAAGGATTTGAGGTAAAGACATCTTCAAGGATGTTGTAATTTATGTATACCCACATTGCTACTGCCTTATTTTTTATCAAGGTTTTTGGTGTTTTTCAATTCAAAAATAGGACGGAGATTGGAATATCAATGATTCTAACGAAGATGATAATTAATGATCGACCTTGATATGTCAGGTGATGATGCCGTTCTTATTGGAAAACCAAAAAAGAATGGGTAAAGTAGGGCATGGGTTGAAGTATAATGGCAAACCTAAACATAATCGGTAAAGGAGGGTAAAGCTCCTTACAATAATGATAATTCATCTGTGAACTTGGAAATTGACAGTGAAGATGATTTCGTATGCAGATCAAGGAGAGGCAAAAATTCATCGAAATAAAATGAGTGGTCGAACTACCACGTCCTATAAGAGCAGGGGGAAACATGATGAAGCACTTCAAAGAAACTGAAGAGGAAGATGAAGGACAAAGAGCCAGAAGGTGTGCACTCCTTACTGAAAATTTTCAATGTAGTTTGTGCCTTTGTCCTTACTGCTTTTTAAGCTAATTTCAAGCTAATTATTATAGGCCTTGTTGTATGTTTATTTGTTTATTTTTTTCCCCCATTGGTATGGGTCAATTATTTGCTTAGATTTCACTGTTGAGATCTCCTTTCGGTGAAAACTTCAAAATTGTTACAGAAGTAAACTCCAAGGGATCCTAAAGATTTGGGGTAAAGACATCTTCAAGGGATGTTGTAATTTATGTATACCCACATTGCTACTGCCTTACTTTTTATCAAGGTTTTTGGTGTTTTTCAAAAATAGGATGGAGATTGGAATATCGATGATTCTAATGAAGATGATGAATAATGATCGACCTTGATATGTCAGGTGATGATGCAGATCTTATTGGAAAACCAAAAAGGAAGGGGTAAAGTAGGGCATGGGTTGAAGTCTAATGGCAAACCTAAACATAATCGGTAAAGGAGGGTAAAGCTCCTTACAATGATGATAATTCATCTGTGAACTTGGAAATTGACAGTGAAGAGGATTTCGTATGCAGATCAAGGAGAGGCAAAAATTCATCGAAATAACATGAGTGGTTGAACTACCACGTCCTATAAGAGAAGGGGGCAACATGATGAAGCACTTCAAAGAAACTAAAGAGGAAGATGAAGGACAAAGAGCCAAAAGGTGTGCACTCCTTACTGAAAATTTTCAATGCAGTTTGTGCCTTTGTCCTTACTGCTTTTTAAGCTAATTTCAAGCTAATTACTATAGGCCTTGTTGTATGTTTATTTTTTTTATTTTTTTTCCCATTGGTATGGGTCAATTATTTGCTTCATTGCACACACTAATTTTCAAGCAAAAGAGTACGACTTCCTTGTTCCTTTTGCCTCTTTCTTGAACATTTCAATACTTCTCCTAAATTTGTTGTGTTTGTATATATATGTGTTTTTCTTCGGGTGTGTTTGATTTGTAGAAAATTGTTTTCCTGAAAATTTAGCCATTTAGTTGTAGGATTGACATACTTCGGAAGAGAGTAAGCTGAGTTCATATTCGTCGGTATTGTGTGGAGAAAGAGTGGGATCATGTGAACTTAGAGTTTGTTTCGACCAAATATGATCAAAACATTAAGTGGTGACGAAAGAGATGAAGAACGTAGAAAAGTAGTTAGAAAAGTGATGATGATCAGGAGAATGATATATGAGACTGTACCTTTCGGTTGCTTACTGTTTCGACCCCCACCTACATGGCAAACGTCCATTAGTAGGGGTCTCCATTTTATTCGTTTAATCGATAGGGCTAAAGCCCAATTTGCAATACCATGGATCAGTGTACAAGCCCATTAACTCATGTGTCTAAGGCTGAACCTTAGCCACATAGCTTGCCACTAATGTACAATGATTTATATCCAGATTCATTTCTTATTAAAGAGATAATTATCAGTTGAGAGTTATATTCAATCACAATTACTTAAGCTACAAGAATACTTGAGTTACGAGGAGTCTCTACTCTACCTATATATATACCAATCTATTTTTCATACAGAACTACGTTCTTGAGACTTGATTCAATCGATAATTTGGCTATGTAGGTGTTTCGACCCCCACCTATATGGCAAAAGTCCATTAGTAGGGGTCTCCATTTTATTCGTTTAATCGACAAGGCTAAAGCCCAATTTGCAATACCATGGATCAATGTACAAGCCCATTAACTCATGTGTCTAAGGCTGAACCTTAGCCACATGGCTTGCCACTAACGTACATTAAATTAATGTCCAGATTCGTTTCTTATCAAAGAGATAATTATCAGTTGAGAGTTATATTCAATTACAATTACTTAAGCTACAAGAATACTTGAGCTACAAGGAGTCTCTACTCTACCTATATAAATACCAAATTATTTTTTATACAGAACTACGTTCTTGAGACTTGATCCCATCGATAATTTGGGTACGTAAGCAATCGAAATATACAGTCTCATAATTCTCCAGATCACCATCACTTTTCTAACTACTTTTCTACGTTCTTCATCTCTTTAGTTACCACTTAGTGTTTTGATTATATTTGGTCTAAATATAATTGGCGCCATCTGCAATTCTTATTCAAAACCGACGATCACGTTCTACAAAAGTTATGACGAATACTCGACGAGCCTAAGTTCTCGATGCACTTACTGACAATCATCATGAATGTGAGGTTCAAGATTAACCTGGCGGTATCGGACTACTCCCTCTTATTCCTTTTTAACACCCGATTACATTTTACTCGGCTACCATTCCACTGATGCGCCAAATTCTTCGGCACAAAGTTATTGCCTCTGATGATTCTTCGTCATCTGTTGCAGATAATGTCTGCCATATGTCCTGAGAAACACTTCTTCAAAAGTGCACGAGTGTACGACAAACATAACAACTACTACGAAGGTTGTCTGAAACAAACCATTCCTCTCGAAGATGATGTTGTCTCTGTCACACCACAACGTAACACATGACCAACAACATAGTTGCGTGTGGGATCGTTTAAGTGGTGATGATTATATTCTCGTTGTTCGCAATGATTACCCACGAGTTCAAGACAATAAATACGGACTTCGCAATGGTTACTTTTCACGAATCTCAGCAAAGCGTATCTAATTCATATTTGTCCATTGTCCTTTAATAGTGATGATGGTCGTCTCATATTATTTGTTAGTACGGCTCTTATATCAGTTAAATGGAGGCAATCTTGCTTTGAAAAAATTGCATTGGCCTTGTTTCATACTATCAGACGTCGTAAGCTTATTTCAAAGAAGGAATAGTCGAAGTTTATACTTATCAAATATCTGTTGTGCAAGTTTTTTTTACAATGTCTATGGATTGAGTTGCAGAATGGAAAAGTTACCTTAGCGCTTACAACATTATCTCTGACACTTATACAGTTAAAAAGAGACAAACTTTGGTTTCACTAATGGCTGAGTTTCTTATTGATGATATTCTTATGTCGAACGCATTACTCGATGAGGAACATGTCGATCCCTAATTGTCATTATCTCCTCGGGGCGATGACTTGAAATACTTATCAGATATATCAGCTAATTGTTAGATTTACACCGATAGTTTGCATAATAAGTCTGGCTCCGGTCTTGGTTTTGTCATCTTGAAGCTGAATGATGACATAATTGAAAGGTCTCTCTACATTTGGGTTTTGACGCTTCAAATAATATGGCCGAATACGAATCTGTCATTTGCAGTATACACACAACTCTTCAGCTAGAGGCGACTAAGTTATGATTAATTATTCTAAGTTAGTCGCTAGCCACTTTGAATGATAATATACAACTCGCGATGATAGAATGGAAGTTTATTTGGATTTAGTTCACCGAATTGCATAAAATTTTACATATATCAATATAGTACAGTATCCACATTATGATGTAAGGCATCCTAATTATATCGTATACTTATCCGTGGAAAATCAAGTTATCCCTGTCACGACAATATTAAATTAACCACTTATGCTGTCAGATGATTCCAACGAGCTTGGCACTGATAATGTCTTGGTATCTACTAACGACGATCATGCAGCTGCCGATACTCCGTAATTCCTAATGACCAAAAACTCTATCGCAGCGACACAAATCTCAATCATATCCTTCGTTGTTTGGGCAGAACGAACGATTTACTAGGCCTCAAAGAAATTCATTCAGGACTATGTGAACACCACTCCCGGGGGCGAAGTCTCGATCACATAGCAATGACCCAATAGTATTGGTGGCCATACATGCCAAAGGATGTTGAGCGTTTGTCTAAGAAGTGTATGCCTTGTCAAAAACATGATATGTGATATAGATAAAACTTCCCCCGATAAAGCGTCATCCAATCCATAAACATTAGTCATTTACAAAATGGGGTCTTGACATTGTTGGTTTATTTTCGACAGCCCCGGCAGCGTACGTTTCTTGCTCGTCGTAACAAATTATTTTATTAAGTAAGCGGACAAAATAGACAAGTTGAATGAAAAACTGGACAACAATTTGTTAGTCTGTTTCCAGCTCAATAGTTTCTTTTCCATTATTATCTTTGCACTTTTCAAGATTTGGTGATCAATAAAGCCTTTCATTCACTTCAGTTCTAATAATATCATTTTGTTTCCATCGCAACATTATTATCGTTATGACAAAATCTAGCAAAGTTACCATGTTTAGTTTCGTCAGTCTAAGTTTGAATGCTTTTACGCTCGCTTAGTTCGTTACTATCGCTACGACAAAATCTGACGAAGCTACCACGTTCAGCTTCGTCAGTCTAAGTTTGAACGCTTTTACGCTCGCTTAGTTCGTTACTATCGCTACAAAAATATCTGATGACGTTACCACATTTAGCGTCGTCAGTCTAAGTTTGTACGCTTTTATGCTCGCTTAGTTCGTTACTATCATTACGACAAAATCTGATGAAGCTACCACATTCAGCTTCGTCAATTTAATTTTGAATGCTTTTACGCTCGCTTAGTTTGTTACTATCGCTACGAAAAAATCAGACGAAGTTCCCACATTTAGCTTCGTCAGTCTAAGTTTGAACGTTTTTACGCTCGTTTAGTTCGTTACTATCGGTACGACAAAATCTGGCAAAGTTATGACGTTTAGCTTCGTCAGTCTAAGTTTGAACGCTTTTACGCTCGCTTAGTACGTTACTATCGTTACGACAAAATCTGACGAAGCTACCACGTTCAGCTTTGTCAGTCTAAGTTTGAATGCTTTTATGCTCGCTTAGTTTGTTACTATCACTACGAAAAAAATCTGACGACGTTACCACATTTAGCGTCGTTAGTCTAAGTCTGTACACTTTTATGCTCGCTTAGTTCGTTACTATCGTTATGACAAAATCTGACGAAGCTACCACGTTCAGCTTCATCAGTCTAAGTTTGAACACTTTTACGGTCGCTTAGTTCGTTACTATCGTTACGAAAAAATCTAACGAAGTTACCACATTTAGCTTCCTCAGTCTAAGTTTGAACGCTTTTACGCTCGCTTAGTTCGTTACTATACAAAATCTGACGAAGTTACCACATTTAGTTTCGTTAGTCTAAGTTTGAACGCTTTTACGCTTACTTAGTTTGTTATTATTGCTCCGACAAAATCTGACGAAGTTACCACGTTTAGCTTCGTCAGTCTAAGTTTGAACGCTTTTACGCTCGCTTAGTTCGTTATTATCGCTCCGACAAAATCTGACGAAGTTACCACGTTTAGCTTTGTCAGTCTAAGTTTGAACGCTTTTATGCTCGCTTAGTTCGTTACTATCGTTACGACAAAATCTGAAAAAGCTACCACGTTCAGCTTCGTCAGTCTAAGTTTGAACGCTTTTACGCTCGCTTAGTTCGTTACTATCGTTACGAAAAAATCTGACGAAGTTACCACATTTAGCTTCATCAGTCTAAGTTTGAACGTTTTTACGCTCGCTTAGTTCGTTACTATCGGTACGACAAAATCTGGCAAAGTTACCACGTTTAGCTTCGTTAGTCTAAGTTTGAACGCTTTTACGCTTGCTTAGTTCGTTACTATCGCTACGACAAAATCTGACGAAGCTACCACGTTCAGCTTCGTCAGTCTAAGTTTGAACGCTTTTACGCTCGCTTAGTTCGTTACTATCACTACAAACAAATCTGATGATGTTACCATATTTAGCGTCATCAGTCTAAGTTTGTACGCTTTTATGCTCGCTTAGTTCGTTACTATCGTTACGATAAAATCTGACAAAGCTACCACGTTCAGCTTCGTCAGTCTAAGTTTGAACGCTTTTATGCTCGCTTAGTTCATTACTATCGCTACAAAAAAATATGACGAAGTTACCACATTTAGCTTCGTCAATCTAAGTTTGAACACTTTTACGCTCGCTTAGTTTGTTACTATCGGTACGACAAAATCTAACGAAATTACCATGTTTAGTTTTGTTAGTCTAAGTTTGAACGCTTTTACGCTTGCTTAGTTCGTTATTATTGCTCCGGCGAAATCTAACGAATTTACCACTTTTAGCTTCGTCAGTCTAAGTTTGAACGCTTCTACGCTCGCTTAGTTTGTTATTATCGCTACGACAAAATCTGACGAAGTTACCACGGTTAGTTTTGTGCCCAAAAATAATTCTAAAGCTTCGTCGAGTTCGTTCCTCCATTATCGTCATTGACAGTAAGAGCGAAAAAGAAGCTCGATCTAGTTTTATAGACCTTAATAGTCCGAGTTGTTTGTAATTCTTTCACACCCAACTTTGAACTTATCTTATAAAAAAAATATATATATATATATCGAACTTATCTAGTTAAGTACATATATTTCGGTATACTTCTTTTGTTTTTTATGAAATACTAATTACGTCCAATTAAGAATTATCCAAATCTTCTACTTACTCCAATTCATTATGAAGTTTTTTTTCCTCCTATTATTACTAAATTGCCCCTACATTTAATTTTAACTTTCTAATCCCATTTTTTCATTCATTTTTCTTCTCTTCTTTGCCATATGAACTTTGTTCGCATGCCAAAGAGGGGGCGGTGTTTCGACCCCCACCTACGTGGCAAACGTGCAATAGTAGGGGTCTCCATTTTATTCGTTTAATCGACAGGGCTAAAGCCCAATTTCTAATACCATGGATCAGTGTACATGCTCATTAACTCATATGTCTAAGGCTGAACCTTAGCCACATGACTTGCCACTAATGTACATTGATTTATGTCCATATTCATTTCTTATCAAAGAAATAATTATCAGTTGAGAGTTATATTCAATTACAATTACTTAAGCTACAAGAACACTTGAGTTACAAGGAGTCTCTACTCTACCTATATAAATACCAATCTATTTTTCATACAGACCTACGTTCTTGAGACTTGATCCCATCGATAATTTGGGTATGTAGGCAACCGAAAGGTACAGTCTCATCATTCTCCCTATCATCATCACTTTTCTAACTACTTTTCTATGTTCTTCATCTTTTTCGTCACTACTTAGTGTTTTGATCATATTTGGTCGAAATAGAGTTCACTATTTCAGACTGCACACTCAATGTCATCTTTCTACATCCTTCCATCAAGAAATGAACTCTATAGCATCATTAACATATAGAATACGTTATTGATTGCTAATAGGGAAAACTTATTATTGTTTACTCGTTTTGACAGTTGCGGAAGCATACCTTGGTAGTTGAGGCCTCATTAGTTATTATATTATATATAGGACTATCCGCAACATACTCATTTTGACTACTGTTGACACATATGGGTTCAGGATGCACCTAAAATATCACAAGGAAGAATAACAAACAAAGATGATTGTTATCTGATGAGTACATAAATGTTACATATTTATGCCCACATTTATATTAAATTGTCTAGTTAATTGATATAAGTTCATTTGATTAGTTTGTTTCATTGGTTTTATAGGAATCAACGCGAATACGAATAAACGGGTCGAGACTGGGGACTTTACGGGTTGTAAGATCTTTGTGGCTTGATCACAGAGGGAATACACAAAACAAGGCTAGAAACAGCATGTATCAGAGATTCTGAAGAACTGCTCAAAGTTTGAAGTGTTGTTGTCAAGTGGTGAAAGGGCGCGTGCCCTTCATTTGGCCTGTTCGAGAGCGCGCCCGTGCCCTATTCTAGATTTTACAGAAATACAGTGTTTTTCCAGAACCCTTCGCAGTTCGCGTTCACTGCTTGGAACTCGATTTGGACAGTTCCAAAAGGAGTCAAACACTGAAGGAAACCTTTCCAAAGTGAATCCCAACTCATGCATGCCCTAAAGGAGACTCTATATATACGGAGCAAAACCAAAGATAGAGGAGCTCTCCAGAATGCAGAAAATAGAAAAGTAAATTTAGAGAGAAGATAGAACAAGAAGTAGAGAGAGGTCGAGAGTAGAAGAGAGAGAAATAGGAGAGGAACCTCAACTTGTGGTAACAACAAGTTATATCTTTCGAGAGGTTGAGGTTTGGAGCAACACAAGAGCCGAAGAAGAAGGCAGAAACTTGAAGCAAGGAATAAAAGAATTCACTATTTAAATGAGTTTATCTATCCCTTACTATAGTTTTTGTCTAATTAATATTATGTTTAGCTAAATTCCAAGCTAGGGCTTAGCTGAAGGCCTAAACTTGCATAGGTTTTGATATATTTAGTTGGTTCATTGTTCTCTAACTTGATTTTATAGCATAATAATTGATTGATTTTTGTAGATATTAGTAGAATACCTTCATTAATTATATCTTGCATGTTATGTCATGACTTGACTAGCTAATTGTTGGATTAATATTCTGTTATTATCAAAGCATCATTTTTATGTAAATTAAACTCGTGAGAAGTTGTGCCTTAAACAGGCAGTTTTTGCTAGGGGTTTATATCATTGTATGCTGAAGTCCAATCAAACTTAATAAATAGATTATTATAAAAGCTTCACGTTCACACCTTCGAGCAAGAAGGGGTTACCTTTCCCTCGTGCTACTCGTAATAAAAAGAAAACTTTGAATTAATTGAACTAGGTTAACTTACAACAGTCTAGGGTGGATTCGAATACCTTAGTATTCTCTCCATTAATAATTACATATAAGTTTTATTATTTTCATAGTTTAACTAGCTTTAGTTAATAATTATTATTCCTATAAACAAATATAGTTCAGATTAGGTTAAGTACTATTTTAATATTCAATTGTACCCAACACGCAATCTTTGTGGGATCGACCTTGTATTTGCACACCTACTACAATAGACCTTGTGCGCTTGCGAGTATTATTATTATTAAAGTAGGATCTAATTAGCCTAGTAATTTAGGTTAGTTAAAGTCCTATCAAGTTTTTGGCACCGCTACTGGGGATTGCAGTGGTACAATTGAGTTTTTAAATCTTATTGGGGTATCATAAAATATATGTGAGCTTAATTTGGTTGAGACTAATGATCAACTCTTAAGTAATAGTGATGACGCTGATGATGATTTTTGGTCTGATTCTATTGCGTATTTATATGTTCATCCAAACCACTTTAGTGATAGTGATGATGAGGAACACAGGGAGGTAGTGAATCCTATATCTTAGGACAATTCTTTTAGTGATCCTCTTGATGATTATTCATATCCTATTTCTAATGATTCCACTCTTAGTATAAGTAATAGCAATGATAGTTTGTTGAATGATTCAAGTGAAAATTTTCATCAGATGTATCTTGCACTTTTAAGGAAAAATCAAGAATTGCTTGAGGCAAATGACAAGTTTTCTGTTAGGATAATCATCTCACTCTTGGAAGTGAAAATATTGTTTTAAGTTCTCACGCTAATGAGACTATGTGTGTTGCTAATAAGTTGAAGGTAGAGAATGAATCTCTTATGCATAAGCAGAATTCTTTGAAACTTGAGATTGGCATAATTGAGGAAACTTAAAAAGATGTTGAAACTGTGAGTGTTGAGGAGTGTCCAAGTGCTTGTGATAATCTTGCTATGTATTCTACGTCGATTGCATCTTATCTAAACCAATGGTATACGCCAGCTAATATCCCTTCCACTTCCTATGTTGATCGTACTAGATAACTAATTATTTGTTATTATTGTGGTGGTGTAGGCCATATTAAATATCATTGTCATGTTAGGAAATGCAATTTTTAAGTTTGGCATAAATCTAATCATGTACACCCGTTATCATTTTTGAACCATGTTCCACAATCACATGCTCCATCTCATGACATTGCTAATGATGTTTTTAAAAAAAAAATTAAGTTGGGGTTAGGCTAACCCCCACCTGTATTAATAAAAACTAAGATTTTCTTACATAGATTTTCCTTCCCATATCCTCATTTACAATATTGTGAAGATCATGATCAATAGGAGGAACAAAATAAAGAGTAGAGAAATTAACATGCTGATCAAGACTAGCAAGATAGTTCGCAGCTCTGTTCACCTCTTTAAATACATTCAAAAAAGAGATGAAACTGAATTTTGACTTTTTTCCTTCTATGGCAGCAAACACATCTAGACATACCACGATGGTTTCTCCAGCTTGTTGATTGCTCTCAAGGAGTCAGATTCAAATTCAACCTCTTTGTAGCATGCTTCGTTGCATCGGTCTAAGCAAATTTCAATTGCTTTTATCTCTTGAAAGATCATTGAGTGTTGACCTCCACTGCACTACCATTAAATCCAGCAAGAATTCTCCCCTCTTCGTCTCTTATAACCCCTCCATGTCCTGGTCCCTTATTGTTAAGTGCACCATCTGTGTTAGCTTTGACTCTGCCACTTGCAGGGGGATTCCAAGTGCATTCAGTGTTGGCCTGCAGTTTGAAGTGAACATCAATGTTTAGATTTCGAAAAAGGTTTCTGATTGGGCCTGTGTCTCTCACCTTTGGCTTAAGCACCTGCAAGTAGCTCTTGCTATCTCTTTCCATCTTGTTAAAGACAACTGAAATTGGTTTAGATGTTTGCTGAAATCTTCTAGCATTTCTTTCCTTCCATATACAGTCTACTGAAGCACATATAAAAACTTTAAATATTTCTCCCGTATCCTCGGTATTGCACAGTCGGATAAGTGAAGACCATTCTCTGTTCGCATTTCTACTGTCAGTGAGAATCCCAACTTACTTTTGACTCTAGAGAAAAAGTCTTTGGAGTAGTTGCATTCGAAGAACAGATGGTGAGATGTCTCTCTACTGATGTTACACAGACATCAAGAAGATTGATGGATGATGTTCTTTTGTACTAACCTTTCTTGCGTTGGGATGTTATTCGAGAAGAGTTGCTAGGTAGTGAATGAGTGGCGTGGCAGAACCCATCTTCCCTAGACCATGCTATGCCACTGTTTCCTATCCTTTTTCTTTGACAATGCAAGATAGATACTGTTGGAAGTGTAAAGCCCGCTCTGATGTGGATTCCAAATGATCTTCTCCCGAATCAGATGTCTATTGATATCAACTGTCATGATTGTTAATGATGTTGTTATATCTAGAATACCATTTTTTTTTATAGAAAAATATAGGGGTTAAGGAGACCCCAATTCCTTTTATTAAATTAAAACTTAGTCTGCAAGTACATTTTTCCTACTCTATCCTCTCTGATAATATTACATAGCTTTAGATCCAGTGGAGGGCTAAAATACACTATTTGTTCTTCATTACAGTTACACATCTTAGACAAGTAGTCTGCTACTTTGTTTCCTTCTCTATAGACATGCTTGTATTTCACTTGTTCGAACTTATTCATAACTTCTCAGATATGTGCTACCACGTTTCCATAGAACCAAGGCGGTTCCTCCTTCATATTTAGTATTTGCACCACTCTCAATGAGTCCGATTGTACTTCAAGTTTCTTGAGTCCTATCATGTCAGCACCTTCCAGCCCTCTCAAAACATCTAATAGTTCCTGATGGAGGACGAACAATTTCCTCGAGCTTCCATTGAATGCAAGGACAACATCCCCATTATTGTCTCTTATAACCCCTCCATGACATGCACTACCTGTATGTAAAGAACCATATGTGTTCAAAGTGTGTAGGTACTCCTCTGCCCTCTCCCATCTCACCCACTGCTGCGTTATTCTCTATGTAAACTTTACTCCAATGCCCATTTTCTATAGCACACTCTCAAGACCCTATCCTCTTTAACAGACTCCAGGGTTTTCCCAAGGTACGTTTTCATGTCTTCCAGCACCTTTGCAGCGACTATTTCAACACTTCTATTTTGTCCTCATTTTATCCTCCAGTTGCATTCGTTCCATATGGCTTGCATAGATGCACAAATCATGGGTCTTATCACTTCATTTACCATGGAGTTAACCCGACATAATCTCATGAGGTAGTATCATTCCACATGTGAGTTTCTCATAAACTATTCTAACCCCATAGCCTTCTTTATACAAGTCCACACATATCTCAAGTATGGATAGTCAAAGAATAGGTGACTGGAGCTTTCTTCATGCGCTTTACATAAACAACATTTAGAAGTGCCTATCACTCTCTTCGCCACTAACTTGTTTTGAGTAGGAAGGGCACCAGAAATTAGTTACCAAGTTATGAAGGAATGGTTTGGGACCAAGAGCTTCCCCCACATAATTCTTGCCCATTTAACTTTGCTTAGTACATTTTTCAAACCTGCATAGGCTGAAGAAATCGAGAAAGAACATGTTGGCGTTTAAGTCCAGATGACCTTGTCCTCCACAAGATGAGAGATTCTATCAGTTGCCAAAATCTAGTCCTTAACCTCACATACAAGTAAATCTAAAATAAGTTTTGACCAACCTCCATTTACTATAATAGAGTCCACCAATGCTTCATCGATCAGGGATGTCAAGTGCATATAGAGTTCTTGCTTGCACATTTAATAAGAGGGGGCTTGAGTACCATGGATCGTGCCAGAAGCTGGTCCCCGATCCATTTACAATCATATATCTTACAAACTTCCATGTATCTTCTCTGTGACTCAGAATTCCCCTCCAAACCCAAGAGCAATCACTCGGGACTTTAATAGTCCAGAAATGCCGCCTTTTAATCTGATGCTCCCAAGCCCATCTAACCCAAAGAAACTCATACTTCTGAGCTATCTTAAAGACAAGTCCACAGTAAGCAGCCCTGTTCCATGTTCTCGGGTCTATCAAGCCTAGGCCTCCACATTCCTTATCTAATATGAGAGTTTCATGGATGGAGTGGGCATCTTTTTTCCCATGTTTGGGCCAGCCCAAATGAATCTATTGCAAAGTTTTGCAACCTTATCTAGCACTCCTTTTGGTAAGACAAAAGTCTTTGGCCAATAATTCTGAAAAGCTTGTAGAACTGATTGCACAAGCTGAACTCTTCCCGCCCTGTTAAGAGTTTTATTTTTCCACTTAAAAATTTTTGCAGTGATCTTTTCTATGAAGGGAAGGCACTCTCTTGTACCCATTCGAGCAACTGTGAGAGGTAGACCCAGGTACGAGACAGGAGGAGTCACAAGGTTGATATTCATAGCAGTTGCCAATTCCAATCCTTCATCATACGTCATACACCCAGTTAGAAGAGTAGTCTTGGCATTACTTAGGTGAAGGCCTGTCATCTGGGAGAACGAGTGCAAGATACCTTTGACAGCCAAAATTGATTCCATATTACCTTTACATAACAACAGAACATTGTTGGCAAAACAAAGATTGGAAACAAACAACTTATTGCATTTTAAGTGCGCATCAATAGATTTTGTTATGAGACCTTGTTGTAGCATAACACTCAGAATCTCCTTAACCAAAACAAAAAGGTAGGGAGAGACAGGGTCTCCCTACCTTAACCCTTTCTTGCCTTCAAAAAAACCTTCAGGCATCCCATTTACAAGAACATAATAATATGGGGAAGAAAAACACATATGTAGCCACTCTATAAATAGGTATGGGAACTTGAACTTGTATAGAATGACTTCTAAAGCTTGCCAGGAAATAGAGTCATATGCTTTCTTTATATCGAGCTTCATAGCACATCTTTTTTGCCCTTTCTTTCTTGTGTAGCCTCTCAAGAGCTCATTAGCTAGTAACACGTTGTCCAGGATGGACCTTCCCGGAACAAAAGCAGATTGGGAAGATGAAATGAAAGAAAAGATACAATGTTTCATCCAGTTTCTTAGTACTTTTGACACACACTTATATATAATATTACAACATGCAATTGGTCTAAAAGCATCAACACTAACAGAAGAACATGACTTTGGAATGAGACTAAGCAAGGTGGAATTTATACCTCTCAACATCTGCTTATGAGTGAAAATAAACTTTATGGCTCTTGTAAAATTTGCACCTACTACATCCCAACTACTCTTATAGAAGAAGGCATTAAAGCCATCCGGACATGGGGCCTTATTATCCTACATAGCAAATATAACATCTTTTATCTCCAAGTCAGAAATGGGAAACGCAAGAAGAACTTTAGAATCCTGGCTCACTTAAGCTAAAGTCAGACCATCAAGCCACTGAGGATCACAATAAGCATCTGATGTGACTCCCAGAAGCTCACTATAATACTGCACAAATGCATCCGCAACTGGTGCCTGTCCCTCCTTTCTAACACCCCATATATCTTGAAGATACCATATGTAACTTCTTGTTTTCTTTTCTTTTAGAGCATTGAAGAAATAAGAACTACATTTGTCCACAAAACATAACCAATCGATGTTGGTTTTATGAAACATCTCCACATCTTCCAGTTTAATTAAATAGCATAGATGTGCCCTTGTATTGAACTCCTGTAGACTGAGCGAAGAGTCCTGGGGATATAGTTGCATTCTCTTTTGAATACGTCTCAATCCTTGTTTCTGCAACCAATCTTTGAGTATTATGGCAAAAGGCCCTTGCCCACCCCTTTAAGACCACCTTTAGTTCTCTTAATTTCTTTGAGAGCATATAAACTAGGTTTCAGAGGGCACTGGCGATATATATGGGTGGAATCTGACTCTGCATCGGTATTCAAAGCCTTTCAGGAAGACAAAGTGCATTAGAGGGTTAGAACAAAATGGAAGCAACTCAGGGAGAAAGCATCATGGATCAATGTTAGAGCTACATGGAGGGAGACAAACACAAAAGGGATAGTTGTCTGAAGACTTGAGCAAAGATTGCAAAATGGAGAAAGTAAATGGTGGGACAACAAACCTCCTTTTGTGAGAGATATGGAGAACCACTTTACTACTTACTTCCATTTCATAAGTTAAATGTAGGATGTATTAGGTGGGTACACAACTGATGATACCCATACTATACAGTTCTTAACACTTCTTATTCTTTTTCCTTGTAACCTCTTATTATTTTAATCAATTACCTTTTAGCAAAAAAAATATAAACTGGGTTTCTGTGGTCCCTAATTTCCCAGCATAACTTTAAAGTTGGTATGAAATCAGTATGTTTCCTCCAGAAATTACAAAACCAAAATGAAGGATTGCTTCTAATAGAATTTCTGAAAGACAAAACCACTAGACTATGATCCGAGAGTCCTTGAGGAAGGAACTCCACCTATGTGGCCAGCTGAAGAGAAGACCATGATGCATTTACGAGACATCTATCAAGTTTGGGCCACTTCCTCGCACTTACACCTCCACTATTCCATGTATAAACACAACCTGTTGTTGTATGATCAAAAATCCTTGCAACATTTAGACAACTAGCAAGCAGAATAGTCTCCCTAGGATGAATTGCAAAGTCTCCGATGCGTTCGTGGGAAAATAGTACATTATTTAGGCCCCCCATCACGCACCATGGTCCATTTATACTTAAACTCGGCATTTTTATTTCTTCCCACAAAACAAGTCTCTCCTACCGTCTGTTACTTGCATAAACAACAATTAAGAGGAATTGGAACTCATATTGTACCACTGTTACCTTGCAATGGATAAACTGAGCATTTTCCACCTCCTTGTTTATACTCAATATACTCGGGTCCCAAATGAGGCACACTCTTCCATGCTCATCGCTTGAATAATTGTTCAAAACATCCCAACCTAGGCATACAATGTTCGTGATAGATGAAAACTTTTCTATCTTCACCTTTGTTTCCAGAAGGCCCATACAAACCATTTTATTTTCGTCTCTAAACTTATTCAACTTCCTTGCATTGATAAAGTCATTTATTCCCCTAACATTCCAATTACAGACTTTTATCATTAAAGAGAATTTTAATGTCCTCTCCTCTTGCCCGATCCTTTAGGCCTTCCCCTTCCACGCTTTTCTGACTTACCATCTTTTTCAGATTGATTATTCTGATTTGTTTGGGATCGAGTATTAACCACTGCAGGAGTATGCACTTCAGGAAGAACAACCTCCAAAGGACGAGCCCTCAAGTCCCCAAACAATTTTGGTTCGACATCTGAGAGATCATCTTTAGAGTCCATCAGACTTTCAAACACATTTCTATCCTCATAAAATACATCATCACATGGGTTGCTAGGCCATATTTGCTGCAATGGGGGTTCCACTACAACCAAATTAGAATTTTGCACATCCTCTAACTATCATTCTTCTCATTCTGGATATGGCACATCACTGTGCCAGGGGAAGACAATTGAGCATCAATATTAATTGTTCTCACTGGGATATGCTCACCACTAATCTCAGGAACATTATGCAAGTTCACATGTACTCCTCTTGGGCTTCCAAGACAACCACCATGTCCTTGTTGTAATCCAAGATGAACTATTCTATCAACTACACTTACATTTTGCATAACCCCATTTCTACCTTGCATCTCACCACTAGCCTCTGCATTAGCTACTACTAAAGTCAGTTCATTATTTGGCATCACTGTTTCCATAGTTTCAGACGTTGACTCTCCGTAGTCATCAGTATTTCCTTGAGTAACAACTACAGGAGTAACAACTACTTATCTCTGTTGGTTTCTCCTTTGCATCCATACCTTTTTGGTCCTCCCATTACACTTATCTGAAGTATTACCAAATTTGTTACATGTATCACATGAATTGGGTTTCCACGGGTATTCAAGGGGGATAACAAATTCTTTTCCACCAGCTTTGACCTTGAAAGTTTCCATGTACACATGGTTCACCGGAAACTCTATGCAGAATTGGGCAAAAGAAAGTCACTTTCTTTTGGTTGTTATTTCATCCATAAACATGGGGGAGCCTCCCACAAGACTCACAAGATATGACAACCTATCTAACGTCCACATCTCCTTAGGTACATCAAGTAATTTCACCCAAACAGGCACCGTAGCAGGTTTTTATTTTATAGCTATCCACTTCCACTGTCTAAGGCTTTACTACAATTACTCTACAAGCAATGAACACTGGTCCTTCTTCTAGCACCTTTTGCCTATCCTCAACACTCGTAAAATTCATGTAAAAGAGGTCCTTGATAGTTATGATCTCGAACGACCCTTTTATTTTCCATGTCTTCTCAAGAACATCTTTGACCAGAGGAAAAGCTAGTCTTATATCAAGGAAATATCCCACAAGGTACTTAGCCCATTCTTGTTTCCCTTGTTCAAATAAATCCTCAGGGAATAAAGCTACTCCATCAATTAAAATCGGTGAAAACTCTTTAAACTTCACATTTGAAGTTTATGAGTTTGGCATGTTAAACAAATCACTCCAGGTTCCATTTCACAAAGCCCCCGTGTTACTTGAAACTACATTTAGGCCAGGGCTAGCAGGGAGCACTTGAGAGCCAGACAAAGTTGTATTAACACTCTGGGATGGTGTTTGCGCACGTGTTGAAGCCATAACAACATTTTTGAAATGATCTAGAGGGAAGAAGAACTAGAAAGGAGCAATCTTTCTCAGAACTCCAATGGAGGATTTTACCAGAAAAAGAATAAAACAGTACGACCGTTGGAGATAAGAAACCTTACCTAACTTATTTTGTTAAACCGGGAAATAAACGAGACACCAGATCAGAGTAAGTAACTTAAGTTATGTTATCCCTAGTCGTCCCACTTACGGTCCCCATTGCGGACTAATGTGTTAAGATCTCTTCTTTAACACGAGGACTTCCCAGGAGGTCACCCATCCTAGTACTACTCTCGCCTAATAGAGTTATAAGATGTGATTATAATTTGTCTAGGATTCGTGGTAAGAAAATAGAAGTGAAATATAAACATCTATAACCTAGACACTTTCCACCTAAGGTCCATGTCGTTTGGGGTGAGAAAAGATGATTTGAAAGTGTTGTATACTTTGCGAAAATATGATGGCATTATTACTATTTGTTAGATGCATTGTCTCATGTTCACTTACTGTTTAATGTATTTGCATATCTTATTAGGTGATACATGCATGGTATAGTTAAGTGTTTGTCTCGCAGAAGTTTGGGGGTGGCAGTTGTTATATTAAGCATTGCATGATCTTTTGCTTAAGCTTGGAATATTTGATTATCTGCATGGCATTGCATGCATTCGTCTGCTAGAGATGTTAACTGTAGCGCTTATGGGAGGCAACCTATGTTTTTGTTTTTATGAGTCTATTTTGCACATATCTCATGTATTCCACTCTAATACCTTTTCTCCACCTTTTTGGAGACGTGTAACTCTATGGAATGGGACATATATGTGACATATTTTAGTTGTTGTAGTAATTTGGTTCCTTATATACATTGTTACTCTTATATTTTGTGTAAGGTACTAATTTTTACAGGTGACTCGAACTTTTATTTTTCATTCATAGAGCTATTGGTAACCTCTTTTCTTATTCTTTACTTGTCCATTTTATTATCTTTTCATTTGCACATTTATGTCAACATTGAGGACAATGTCTAAAATAAGTTTAGGGGTGGGAACAAAATGTTATGTTTATTGAAAAAATAATAATTATTTATACTATGCACCAAGGGATAGTGGTATTGTTTCCTTTTCGGTGATGATTATAGTCTAGAAGTCTCACTTTAACATTAGAATTAAGAGTAGTTTTTAGAAACTTAGGTTAATATGTAGGTAATAGTTATTGTATCTTTTTATAAATGTCTTGCATGAACATCATGATTGTATTTTGGCATTATTTTTCTGAGACTTAGGTTAGAATGCTTAATTTTACATATCCTGTGAGAAGCTAGCCTAAAAGCCTCATATGAGTTAATATCTGAGTGATGACACAAGGGTGCTTGATCACCATACCATATCCTAGTATATATATATATATACACACTAGCAAACCTGTTTTTAAATGAGATCCTAAGAGAGAATTTAGGCCATCTTTGGATCAATATAGCCAAAAATTCCAAACTAAAGAATAGTTTTTCCATTAGTTGCCTCACTGAGCCTTTCATTAGCCTTTACACAAACCACAAATCCTTACCCATCATAAAAACTAAATAAAAATAAAAATAGCCTACCCACTTAAATAAGTTTGAGAAATAGGATGAAATGAAGAAAAAAAAAAGAAGAGAAAAACCTGTACAGAAACAAATATTGGTTAGTTGCTTCAAAAGAAATAGAAAAGAAAAGAAAGTTTCCAAAATAAGAAAAATCAAAGTTAGAACTCCAAAAATAGAATCACAAAGAGTCAAAAGCCAAAACAAAAAGGGCTAAATATAGAACAAAAGTGTAGAAGCAAAAACAATAACAAAGGTTGTTTCTAGTAATGTAATTTGAAGACCCTATTTTCTCAGACTTCTCTATTTTGTTTATCTATTCCATTTATTCTTAAACCATCACCTAATCCCCATAACACCTAATAAAGACCTCTAGCTCAATTAGGAGTACGTTGGGGTGGTAGTAAGTGGTAGTTGTGTTTAATCGATCTCGGCTCCCTTGGACGTCATTAAGATTGTGAGGAAGAGTGCGCCCACTATACATTGGAGTGAGCAAAACTTGAGTGAAAAAATAAAAGTGGTTTGTGTCTTGACACATTCCTTGTGAGAACCTACTTAAGGACGATATTCCAAAAGTTTCAAAAATGGACCTGCCATTGCATTTCATAGTATAGTTCATTGCATGTATGTTTATTGTTAGATGATTTGATTATTATGTATATATTAACTGAGGTTTTAAAATGATTATTCTTTATTCATTGCTAGTGAGATTAAATTAAAGAAACATTATTTTTATTTCTTAGTCGTAGTATAGATGAAGTTTGTGAGTATCTTCTCTGAAAAATCTCACGAGACTAAACTCGTCCACTAGGGTAAACCTAAGGGTTTGAAAGGTTTGTTGCACATGCTAAGTGTAATCGTGATTCCTACGAAAGTGAGTTAGGATTTTTGTTTTCGTTAGTAGTTTAGATTTAGTTTTGGTCGAGGACTAGCAAAATGTCAGTTTGGGGGTTTGAAGAGTAGATAAATGCAACATATTTATGCCCACATTTATATTAAATTGTCTAGTTAATTGATATAAGTTCCATTGATTAGTTTGTTTCATTGGTTTTATAGGAATCAAAGTGAATACGACGAAACGGGCTGAGACTGGGGGCTTTACGGGGTTGTAAGATCTTCGTGGCTTGATCACAGAGGGAATACACAAAGAAAGGTTGGAAATAGCACATATAAGAGATTCTGAAGAACTGCTCAAAGTTTGAAGTGTTGTTGTCAAGAGGTTAAAGGTCGTGCGCCCTTCATTTGGCTTGTTCGAGAGCGCGCCCGCGCCCTTTTCTAGATTTCGCAGAATTACAGTGATTTCCAAAACCCTTCGCAGTTCGCGCTCACCGCTCAGAACTCGATTTAGACAGTTCCAAAAGGATTCAAATAGTGAAGGAAACCTTTCCAAAGTGGATTCAAACTCTTGCACGCCCTAATCAATCCCTATATATACAAAGGAAAACTAATAGAAAAGGGGATCTCCAGAACACAAGAACGCAGTAAAGAAGAAAGAGAGAAACAATAGAGAGAGCTCGAGAGAGAAGGAAAGAGAATAGGAGAGGGAGGCCGAAGCTTCAAAACAGGTTATATCTTCAGGGCAAGCTGAAGCTTTTGGAGCAACACAAGAACAATAATAGAAGAAGACAGAAGCTCGAAGAGGGGGAGAAACAAATCCACTGTCTATATGGGTTCATCTATCCCTTACTTTATTTTTTGTCTTATTATTATAATGTGTAGCTAAGTTCCAAGCTAGGGCTTAGATGAAGCCCTAGACTTGCGTAGGTTTATATTGTTGAATTGGTTAATTGTTTTCCAACTTAATGATTAAACTTGATTGTTTTCATATTGATATTAGTGGTATACCTTCATTAGTTATATCTTGCATGTTATGTCATGACTTGACTAGTTAATAGTTGGATTAATACTCTGTTCTTATCAAGGCACCGTTTTTATCGTTTAATTAAGTCAGTGAGAAGTTCTGCTGTAAGAAGACAACTTTTGCTAGAGATTTATATTTTTGCTTTCCAAAATTTAATCAAACAAATATCTAGATTTATATAAGAGCTCAACGTTCACATCTTAGAGAAAGCTAGGGTTACATTTCCCTCGTGCTACTCGTAATTAAAAGAGAACTTTAAACTGATTTGACTTTGATAACTTAAAGCAGTCTAGGGTGGATTCGAGCGTCGTAGTATTCTCTCCATTAATATAAGTTTTATTATTTTAATAGTTAACTAGCTTTAGGTAATAATTAATATTCCTATAAACAAATATAGTTCGGACTAGGTTAAGTAATATTTTAATATTCAATTGTACCCAATACGCATTCTCTGTGGGATCGACCTCGTATTTGTACACCTACTACAGTAGACCTCGTGCGTTTGCGAGTGTTATAAAATAGGATTTCATCAGCCTGTTAATTTAGACCGATTAAATCTCTATCATTATCCTTTGAGGAAAGGAACTTAGAATGGTGCCCTCTGTGCATTTAACAAAAAGAAGGTTATGGTGCTCAACAGTTCCATGGACACTCTGTTTGGAAGCCTTCGAGTTTTTTTTTTGATTGGCAAGCCTAGTTTTAAATGAGATAAGTAAATCTTTGATGCTGGCGGGGTTCGAGCCCCAGACCTCTAGTATCATCACCCAAAGGTTTTACTGACTTTGCTAGTCGACACCTGCAGTATTACAAAGTGTGTAACTCTACCCGTAAAATTTTAGGAAGGTATAGACATAATGCTCTCTTCATTTGGATTTCAGTTTAAAGAGCAGCATGTAGTGTATTTGGAGTGCGTGGGTTTAGCTAAAACATTTTCTTCTGCTTGAGATTTTCTACATCTATTTTGGTTGAGTTTTGCGTGTTAGAATGTTAATTTAAACTGCCAATTTGGCATTATAAGCTCCATTGATTGTTTCTCAGTATTGACAGGGTTTAATTGATAAGAATATATGTTTTCACCAAAGGGAAATGAATCATAGGATGCAGAGTGGAGGATTTATGTATCACTAGGGAGAGTAGATTGTTCCCTTACACTTCTAATATGTGGTTCGTATAATATGATGACTTTACGTTATTAAGTTTCGTATAGAATTCATATTGTGTAATTAGTTTAAAGCAATACTAACATTTGATTATTAACATCTCTATAAACTCTAAATGGTTAGTGGAATTAAAACATGCTAATGGTTATATACAATAGACTGTGTGAGCTGAGTTTTTAAAAATTTCAACAACCCTTTTTTTTAACACAGACCATAGGTCTTGGTGAGTAGAATCTGCCAATAGGTCTCTCTTTTGCCCTATTGAACCACTTATGAGCTTTTTCATGACATCGAGTTAAAGAAAGGGGGGAAAACATTAGGTTAATGTTGCAACAAGCGTTATAACTAATGTATGATGAAGAATAGCAACACACATATTTTTGTTTGGAGGAACACTTGATACAAGGTCTCTTTTTGGAAAAAGAAGATAAAGAAATTGTAACATACTATGTAACATATTGTTCATCCTAGAGAAGGTGATTTAACCCCTTGGGAACTATTAAAAGGCGCCTATATTTTGGTTATGTGTATTCTTATTTGAGAATGAAACACTGAAATGTTAGCTATACATGAATTTCTGATTAATGATTACCACCAATATTCGCCCTTCCATATATGTATAAGGATTCACAATGTTATTCCTTTTTTGCAAGTTACACAATAAATTCTCCAGGTTCTGTATAATAATATTTTTGGAAGAGAATACCTTCCCAAATATATGCGCGGTGCGCTACCATATATCCCTCTAGATCAGGGATCAACCTATGGAGCACACTTTTTGAACAGTGAGGGGTTGATGAAAAACATTCATAATTGGCAGAAATATAGATGCTTGATTGAGGGTTTTGCGTAACAGGCCATGGATCCATGATCATAGAATGGGGTGGAAACTATGCCATCTAAGTCGGGTACGATTTAAATTGGTTGACGTGGCTTGGTAGGTTCCATTAGTTATTTGTCTCCCCATCAGAAGTTCATCTATAAGTACTATCATTTGGAAAAACAAATTAACAAATGTATGAATGTATTGGAAATGATGTTATGAGTAACAATTTTCAATCTCTTTTGTTACTATTACATAAATCTCATATATTTCAGCTACTTTGTCTGCTATTTTTTTTTCTTACTTTATTATTTCTTACCTTTGATTCATTTTTCTCTTGCATAATTAGCTCATGCCTCATGGTAATCTTGACCGTTAACAATAATACTTAGATGCGTTTGAGCTTATTCTATTGAAGCAATTCCAATAACTAATATTTTACTTTGAGCTTATTCTATTGAAGCAATAACTAATATTTTACTTTGAGCTTATTCTTTCCAAACAGTAACAAACTTTATACTTTGGCTTAGCTAACAAATTTTAGTGGTAACTATGACTATAGTGTCTGTCTTTTTTGTTATTTATATAGTTATCAGTAGAGCATTTGTTTAATTTGGCGCGACTAAGGCTACTAAATAAATATAATATGCATATTGTGAATCAATGACCATTATAATTCACCAGAATTACTTCATATAAGGGCTACTGGATAAACATAATATGCATATTGTAAATCAACGAACATTAAAACTCACTAAGATTACTTCATATTTCGACAAGATCGTACTCTATAATTCTGTGTGATATGATAAGAGCCCAAAACTGTAGTTTTAACCCCTTAATAATACAACTTTTCAACCAATTATGCGAGTAATAAATAAGAGTTAATGCTAATTACGTGTTTTTATGTATTTCAGGCATGAAACTCAATTATGTGCAGATATATGCCACTTTGGCGATATAAAGGAGCAAAGGGATAGTTGCTAAGAAGTTATGTGATAAAGGCCAAGATTTAAGGAGACAAAGCCTTTATAAAGCCCAGTCAAAAGCTGAAAAGTCAACATGGGCAGAAACAGTGCACAAGTCAGCAGAACTTCCGAAGACCATATCTTTTGACTCAGGCCTCGGATTTAGGCCTACCTTACGTCAAAACGACCGGCTCGGAAAGAACTTTCCAATGGTCTAAGGCTTGATCAAATCAGAGGAGCAGAAGTGGACAAAAAGTCTACTGAAGTCAAAGCCAGCTGAAACGGGCTCTGTGGACTGAAGAAATTGGGTTTTGAGCTCGATTTTCCGGCCCAAAATATGGCTCCTCAACCCATGAATGAAATTGTAGATATGGTCTCCTCCTTTATATAAAACAAGACTTAACTGTTAAGAAAGAGATAGTTAGATAATCTAGAATAGAAAGTAGCCATTAAAATAGCTTGTAGATCTAGATTTGAATTTCAATTAGTTAAATTAATTAGTTTCATACATTGTTTTATATTAATTCTTTGAATCATAGTTCTTCATTGCTTAGATAAATAAAATAGTTATTTCTTGTTCATTTCGATTTGTCATTTAAATTTGTTAGATCTAAATTCAATTATTGTTATTCAATTCTTAGTTATTAATTTAGATTTCAATTATTGTTTAGTTAAATTGAATAAAGTTATAATCTTTATATTACGTCTAGTTTTAATTCACATCGTAGTATAAATTCTCACCATTGCTCTCATTAGACTTTAGATTTACTAGTCAATTGTAGAAAACTTGAATGCTAAAGAACTAGGAGTGGAATGAACTTTTTACTCCACTCTATTTCGATAGAATTGAGAGTATAGAATTTTTTGATAGCAACGCGTAATTAAGTTTAGTTTCACTTGCGTTTTGAGTTTCATCGTTCATTTCGTAGGTAAATTATTCAAATTTTACGTTTATCAAATGGCGCCGCTGCCGGAGAATGAGGTTAGAGTAATCTAGTTGAGTTTTTATGGGTTATCAAATGGCGCTGCTGCCATCTTAGTTGCCTTTAGCATTGTTTTCTTTAGAATTGTTAATTTTCCAAAGTCCCATACCCCACCCACCATTGTTTGATTCTCATTGTGGTTGTCTGTTTCAGCACTGAAATTTTCCTCGAAAAAATTGCTCGGTGCGACCACATACTGGCAAGTTAAATCAGCGCACCACTGCTATAAAATGCCTGGAATTCCATCTTTTGGCTGAGCACGACCTGCGCCCTGCCAAGGCAAAACATGAGTGCACCACGCGCCCACACACCTGTAATTCCACTTTTGCTTCGAGCCGACTGCCTGCCCTATCAATCAAGGTTAACTTGGAGCCGCGACTGCGCTGACCCTAGGCCTATTCGAAGAAGCGACCGCACCCTCCAAAAACTACTCGATTTCCACAGGTTTGATTCAAACTTCCATTTCTTTCAAAGTTTTCAGTGTTCTAACTTGTTATACACACTGAACACGCGTATACAAGACGCTATTCATAAGCGAAGCAAGGAGGCATTCAGGTACTCCTTCTTCCACTCCTCATTCCTTATGTTAGAGGAGTTTAATTCTAGTATAATCAGGCTTCTTTTTCGTAAACGTCAACGCACATGCCTATCTAGAAATTTGTAGTTAGAGTTTCGTATGCATATTAATTGTCCTAGAATATATTTTTAAAACCAATATGGCATATCAATATGTAGATGAACAATCATGTGATTATTATGTAAACCCTTCACCATGTTCATGATGCAGTAGTCTTTACCATTTGGCTTCTCATTGCCCATTATACCAAGAGTTTGGACCTACTATAGAATATACTAATAATTATGAGCCTCAATTTTCAAATTTATATAGTAACCAATACAATCAAGAGTTTTCTAGTCATCCAAACTATACATGGAGTCAACCTAACCCAGCACAGTATAAAATCAACCAGAGTTACTCAAACGCCAATAAATATGACTATCAAACACCATACCAACCAGAACCACACCACCAAGCTTCCCCTCCGCTAACAACATTTGATAAAATAATGGCCTAAAACAAAATAATACTTCAGAACCTAGAATGGACAAGATTGATGCTAACCTCACCTACGCTAGACCTTTCCACCATGCCAAAAATCACCGACCCATCTAGCTCGCCATCCTTCTCAGACCAAAATTCCCAACAAATAGCCAACAATGGAAAAAACGTTTAGAAAACAAAATGTAGAATCCCAAACTATGCTTCAGAATCTAGCCAAAATGATTTCCATGATCCCTTCACCTAACACAGAACTTTCAACCTTGCCAGAGATCGACACACAAGATGAACCATTACCTTCCCATGACCCTCCCATTAACCATTATATTAACTCCACACACAACCTGGATGAGGTAATTCTTGAAGACGACTCTGTAGGACTTGTTTTGGATGACCATGATGCCATTGAGGAAACTTATATTGTTTTAGAAGATGAGAGTGAGGAAATAGAAATCAAAAATTATAATCTAAGGCATGAACAAGGTAATGTGCAGGAATTAAAGGAAGTAATATCTTTAAAGTAATGTGAATCTAAATTTAGTTTGGCAGCTGAGGAAATAACAATGGAAAATATAGATGAAATTCTTACAGATAAAGCCATGAACCACAACTTTATGGATTCAACTAAGCTAGATGAAGACTTTAATGATTTCTTAAGAGCATGTGAGGATCCACCAACTGATGAACCACCAACCACCCACCATCCACCTGAGTTACTACCTCCTAAAATCCAACCATATATCACAACTAAACCATCAATTCACCCACCATTTCAGAGGAACCTCGAATTTGCACTTGAGCCTATTGCCTCAAAGACACTCTATAATTTTTTCAACCCTCACGGCAAAGAGTGTTTGCCTAGCACACAATCCCATGAGTACACCATTCCTGTAGTTGAGAGCCAAGCTTTGACTGAGTATATTGAGAACCCTACTTTGTCTTATTTTTCGTCATCTGAGCCTCATGAAAGACATCAGGATCCATACTTCATTACTTTCTCACCTAAAGTATCGCTAATTCATCTTTTGGGTCGTTCATTTGTACCGCAGCTACAACATGATGGTTTGCATATGTTCTTTGATGGGTTGCATAAGTTTTCTTTCATTCTTTTACATGATTGCTTCTAATTATACAACTTCATTCTGTTTGGAGGTGCATTTAGTATCATGTTTATATGGCTAGACCCCCAACTCTTTCAACTATTAGTTTATAGTTGACCACACATCATCTAATTTGTGCCACCCCAGTTTCTTGCTTGTTTAGGGGTGTGCACAGTCTAGGGGAATCTGACTTAAAACGACGCCATATTAAGTCTAGGGCAATCTGACTTTAAAAGACCCACGTTTAAAAAAAAAATTCTAAACTCTGTTCTATAAAATTTGTTTGGGGGTGGGGTGGTTGGTTTTTCCATTCTTGATCACTCAACTTCCTATTCTTATCCCTTCCTCATCTCGTAGCTAGATTTCTTGTTGTTTGTTGTTTTGATGTTGTTTTTTTTTTTTTTTTTTTAGTAGATTGGATGTTAAGTTGTTAAATTCAGTAGTTAAATTTGAATTTGGTAGTTAAATGTTGTTTGAATTTCAATTTTAATATAATGTGGTTATTTTCAAATTGTGCGTTGTTTTATTGTTAATCCCACCTTCCCGAATTGTTTGGGGGTAGAATTATTTATTCTAGCATGATTTTTATATGATCCTCATTTTTCGAAGTTGTTTTCGAGTAATTGTTGAGAATATTGCCGATATGGGCATCACTATGAATAGATATTGTGATAGGATGAAATCTCGATGAATTAGGCAGTTTATATCCTAAATTCAACCTAAAAGATATTAGGGTTGTTTTAGAATCAAGAATATGAGTTGTTTCCGTTTTTTATTTTGGAAATTTTATTATTTCCGGAAATTGCCTTAAAGCTTTTTGGCAAATTCCCGATTCGGTTTAGCAATTTAAAACCTATAAAAACTGCATTCATTCTACACTCACAACCCTAACTACATCTCACATTCATCTCTCACATTTCATTCCCACTTTACCTTATTTTTCCTTCGCGCCTCGCCCTCCTTGCCTCGAAAGCCACTGCATTGCCCAGTGGAGCCACCATACTCAAGCATCACCGAGAGAAATTCTACTACCCTCGAGCGACCTGCGCCCTCTCCAACCCAAACCTGAGTGACACTTGTGCCCAAAACACTGGAATTCCAGTTTTCATCCGGAGTGCAACCCGCGCCCATCCCAGGCTAAAAGTGAGCGCGACCTGCGCCCAAGTGCCTGGAACTCAATAATCACCAAGGCGCACCGCACGCCCTATCCAGGCATAGGTGGAGTGCACCTCACGCCCAGAACCCTGTAGGCAAGAAAAACTCCAATTTTTTTTGTGGGTTGTTCCAAGATCCTTCGCAGTTATTCCAGCAAGTTTATTGGGGATGACTTTCCCTCGTATCATACCAGAACAATCTTTTGAAGACTTATTCCAAAGTGACACCTATGGTGCGTGGTTTCGCGAAGTGATCATTCTTATCAGGATAGGAGCCACTATTGGTAAGTCCTGATGAACTTTATTCTCCCGCACTTACATCTTATTTTTATGATAATTGCAAGTTCTTTGATAGACCAGATGGAGAACAACACTTGTTCTCCATCACCATCGGGGATGAACCAATGGAAATTTCCAGGTTCTTGATAGCTTTTGTGCTTGGACTTGCTATGCCGGCCGAAATACAAGACTCATAGGCCTATTTGGTAGATAATATGTACATGTATAACTATGATGATTTGCATGAGCATTACGGGGCAGGAATCTTTAGGATAGAGGACCAAGGGGATTATAACGTCGCCCTTAGTAGCCTGTCTATGAACGTGGGCACCGTTATGTTTTGGATTATCCTAAACATTAGAGGGGAATGGTGTTATTCTTCTGTGAATGATGAAACTTGTGATATTTTCCTTGCTTTAGCTGGGGGACGTACACTCTATGATATTCCCCAGACCTTAATGTCTAGTTTAGCCAGAGCCCATGGCAAGAGGCATGAGTACCTTCTTATGCCTGTTTTAATTTGCCGTATAATGCCATGTTTCTTCCCTGTTTTTTGTGCCCGTTTCACGGATTGGGTTGGGGTTGACATTGTAAGACCCTCCAATTGTATTATTCGATCATTTCGTTCAATGACTTGGCAAGGGTGGAGGATACAACCTCATCAGGTTGCGCCTTACACCCCATCCGACCAAGTGGCGCTTGACAGGTTAGCTATAGTAGACGATAAGTGGTGTGAAGCTTGGCAAATTACCATGGCATGGCAGGATGTGAAGGAACCTCATTTCTTTATTAAGAATGAGGAGGACAATGTTTAAACGGGAGTCCAGGTAAGTGTTAGTTTCAGTTAGTGTCTGCTTATGTCCCAAGAAAATTTGTTTCTCATTAACCCCATTACGGGTGGCACTCTTATAGAGTTGCGTCAATTTTCTTTTCTATATTAGTATGTTATAACCTTGTTTTGTAGACGTTCTGGAATTTCACGCGTTTCAATGGTATTTTCCTACCCTCTTTATTTAAAATACTTTGAGGACAAAGCATGCTTCTTGTTTGGGGGGGGCATAGAAACATGTGTAATTAAAGCATCTGTTAGGATACATATATGTATAATATGCACTTGTTTTCTAGCTAAAAAATTCAAAAATTTTAAAAATATAAATAAAAAGTATGTTATACACTTAGGAATATTGGTATTGTTTTCTTTCTCTATGCTCTCAATAATCTAGAAGTCTTACATAGCTTTTGCATTAGAATAGTTTTTAGAAACTTAGGTTAATATGTAGGTAATAATCCTTGCATCTATCTATAAATATGTTACATGAGTATCTATGATTGTTGGCAGTAAGTTTCTGAAATCTAGGCTAGAGTACTTATTTTACAAATCCTGTGAGAATATAGCCTAAAGCCTTATATGAGTGAACATTTGAGAAATGACACAAGGGAGAAGTAAAATCTGGATAGAGAAATCACACGTCCACTTGCTTCATTACTATACCATATCCTAAGCGAGAATTTAAGCCCTCTTTGGATCGATATAGCCAGAAATTCAAACCTATGAATTATTTTCCGCTAGTCGCCCTTCTGAGCTTTTCTTTAGCCTTTCATAAACCGCAAATCCTTTACCCTGTTACAAAACAAAACAAAATTAAAAAAATCAACCTACCCATTCTTTGAATGAGTCTGAGAATAGAGATGAAGAATAGAAAAGAGAAGAACCTTTGAAATCAAGAATTCGTTAGTCACTTCAAAAGTAAGTTTCCATCCAAATAAATAAAATAAATAAATAAAATAAAAGGAAATAAAGAGTTAGAACTCCAAAAATTGAATCAAGGAGTCAAAAGCCAAAGAAAAAGAGAAAAAAATGGCTAAGGATGGAAACAAAGTATAGAAGCGAAAATAAAGAATATGGTTATCTAGTTACATAATATGAAGACTCTATTATCTCAGACTTGTCTTTTTGAATATCCATTTCCTTCCTTCTTAAACCATCTCCTAATCCCCGCAACACCTAATAAAGACCTCTAGCTCAATTAGGAATATGTTAGTGTGATAGTAAGTGGCAGATGTGTTTGATCGACTCTGACTTCCTTGTGTGTCATTGAGTTTGTAAGGTAAAGTGTGCCCACTGCAGACTAGAGTAGTGAAACTTGAGCGGAAAAATCATAGTGGTTTTTGTCTTGACATTTATGTGAGGACCTACTTAAGGACGCTATTCCGAGTTTTCAGAAACGGACCTGCTAGTTCATCTCATAGTATTACTCATTGTAAATATGTTTATTTGTAGATGATAGATTATTATGCATATATTAGCTTAGGTTTCGACTTGATTATTCTGTATTCATTTGCTAAGTGAGATGTATAGATAATTGAGACATAGATAAGGAAACAATAGTTTTATTTCTGAGTCGTTGTAGTATAGATGAAGTTTAAGAGTACCTTCACTGGAAAACTCTCATGAGGCTATAGCTCATCCACTAGGGAATTCCTAGTGGTTTAAGGCCTTGTTGCGTACGGTCAATGCAATAGCACTCGGCGAAACGAGATTAGTTATAATTCCATTTTTGGTCACTTATGTTAATTTCTCATATTTGCTTGAGGACAAGCAAAATGCTGTTTGGGGGTGGTTTGATAAGAGCCCAAAACTGTAGTTTTAACCCCTTAATAATACTACTTTTAGACCAATTATGTGAGTAATAAATAAGAGTTAATGCTAATTACGTGTTTTTATGTATTTCAGGCATGGAACTCAATTATATGCAGAAATGTGCCCCTTTGGTGATATAAAGGAGCAAAGGGATGGTTGCTAAGAAGTTCTGTGATAAAGGCCAAGATTTAAGGAGACAAAACCTTTATAAAGCCCAGTCAAAAGCTGAAAAGTCAACACGGGCAGAAATAGTGCAAGAGTCAGCAGAACTTCTGAAGACCATATCTTTTGACTCAGTCCTCGGATTTGGGCCTACCTTATGTCAAAACGACCGGCTCAGAAAGAACTTTCCAATGGTCTAAGGCTTGATCAAATCAGAGGAGCAGAAGTGGACAAAAAGTCTACTGAAGTCAAAGCCAGCTGAAACGGGCTCTGTGGACTGAAGAAATTGGGTTTTGAGCTCGATTTTCCGGCCCAAAATATGGCTCCTCAACCCATGAATGAAATTGTAGATATGGTCTCCTCCTTTATATAAAACAAGACTTAACTCTTAAGAAAGAGATAGTTAGATAATCTAGAATAGAAAGTAGCCATTAAAATAGCTTGTAGATCTAGATTTGAATTTCAATTAGTTAAATTAATTAGTTTCATACATTATTTTATATTAATTCTTTGAATCATAGTTCTTCATTGCTTAGATAAATAAAATAGTTATTTCTTGTTCATTTCGATTTGTCATTTAAATTTGTTAGATCTAAATTCAATTATTGTTATTCAATTCTTAGTTATTAATTTAGATTTCAATTATTGTTTAGTTAAATTGAATAAAGTTATAATCTTTATATTACGTCTGGTTTTAATTCACATCGTAGTATAAATTCCCACCATTGCTCTCATTAGACTTTGGATTTACTAGTCAATTGTAGAAAACTTGAATGCTAAAGAACTAGGAGTGGAACGAACTTTTTACCCCACTCTATTTCGATAGAATTGAGAGTATAGAAATCTTTGATAGCAACGTGTAATTAAGTTTAGTTTCACTTGCGTTTTGAGTTTCATCATTCATTTCGTAGGTAAATTATTCAAATTTTACGTTTATCATGATATTTGGAGACCGTTTCTTGGGTTGAAAAACGAAGACCTAAATTTTGTAAGTATGCAGTGTATGGGCTAATTTTGTAAATCAAAGGACTTTGGGATGAGATATTATTTAAACTAATTTTGTATATGCTGTATAGGCTTTATTTGGAGTGGACTTACTTCAAAATGAAAATTCAATGGGCTTTATTTGAATTGGACATTACTAATGTTACTTCTAATTGAAAATCCAAAAGGTTGGGCATTTTATCAAATTGGGCCTTTAAATGAACTATGGGCGGTACTTCTAATTGAAAATCCAAAAGGTAGGGCATTTGATCAAATTGGGCCTTTAAATGAACTATGGGCTTTAGTTAGTTGTATAAAGAGAAGTTGGGTTTCACAAAAATAAACTACAAAGAAAAGAAAATTAAATAAAAAATTATATATAAAAAAAACAACTATTTGTTTAATAGAATTTTTAAAAAATATACAAAAAAAATAGACTTCAACAAAATATGAACAAGTAAATTTCAAAAAAGTTGTAAAAGTAAAAATAAATTAATATCACTTTGTTTTTGAGTATCTTCTTGCAAAAATTGATTTTATTTAATGGTCCCCGGGTATGAAATCTACTTTAAACATATAAGCATAATACAAACTGCCGCGAAATCTATCAGAAATCCAGCAAATGGATATATTGGCGAAATCTATCAGGCATGGGAAACTCATCCTGCCAATAATAAACCAAAATATATCATAAAATATCATAATCTATTTTCCATAAAAATCAGTAGTTACTGGTTAGTACTTAGTGCACCAACTAAACCAAGCAAGGGCACAATACCAATTGACCAAAAGTCGATGTTGAAGTCCACATTTATAACATTCATCACTTTTACCCTTTCGTTCTACGTAGCAATGTGGGACTAAACTCCATCCCACCCTTTGGTTCTATGTAGCAATGTGGGACTAAACTCCATCAAAAGGACTAGTCATCTCCTCCATACTATATATCTTTTCTCTCTCACCTCCTTCCATTACTCTCTCTATCGCTCTTTAAAAGAAAGTTGAAAGTTTCGATCACCCTTAAAATCTCACTAGTAAACTGGCATGTGGCATTCGCCACGTGTGCGGTCAGATTTTCTTTTTTTCTTTTCTTTTTTTTCGGGCAGCAAAATACAATTTTTGGTCAGTTTTTTGGTTAGGGCACCACAAAAGTATAAAACCCGGGCAGTGGCAATTTTGCAAATATGTGCAAAATTGAGGACAGGTTAGTTGTTTTGGGCAGTGGCAAAACATTGTAATTTTTTGCAAAACGGATGGCAATGTGCTAAAATTGAGGAGACACGTATGAAAATGACTGGTCAATTGCCCATTTTACCCTTCACTCAAACACGTTATTACAAACCTAACCTCTAACACACGACTGTAATTATCGAAACTTTATAGGGGCAGTATCGGGAAAAGCTACTATTCACCGAACCATTCTTTTTAAAGTAGTAAGATACTTTGAAGTTTGAACTAAAGAGACCAACATAATTTATTAGGAAATTCATATGATTTCCATAAAAAATTAAATGTAGTTTTACATTAAAAGGTTTAGCTTTTGTTTGATTGTTGTTACCATTTGAGTGACAATAAGAAAGACATTCATCTTTTCAGTTATCTCACCTTGAGAACCCCATAGCCAAAAGAACTACCATATACACATACCTAAAATCAATAATGATAAGTAAAAAGGTGGTTGTAGGTGATAAACACCCAAAACTGTAATACTAAACCCCGTAGAGACATAGTGTTTTGGTTAATTATGTGTTTAATAATCATGAAATAATTATATTTTCGTACTTTTGCAGGTTTTCGTAGTTAACGTGAATATGATGATAAAACATGCATCGAAGTACTGGAATATTGGAATACTTGAAGTCTTCCCACTCAGCCCTAGTGAAGCCTAACAAAGCCTGACTAGAGCCGAAGATTCCAAAGGGACAAAACTAGCACAGAATGGGTCCACATGAAAAGGAGCAGCAAACTTCCGAAGCTCACATCTTTCAAACCTGGACGCCAATTTCGGCTAGTGAACTGCCAGAACAACCAGGGCGACGAACTCTACGCAATGACAGAAAGTTGTAAAAACGCCAAATCGGCGCCGCCACTGGGCACACCATGTGGATCCACTCTGCGGGCCCAAAAGGCATGACGAGTCAGCATAGGCAGGTGGCAAGTGATGGTCACAAAATTGTGCCACCTTGCAAAAGGAAAAGATGTATCAATTCAAAGTTTGAATTGATTTGGGCAAAAGAACAAAACATTAAGGGAAACAAAACTTTAGAAGGAATACAAACAAGAAAAAAACAAAATAAAGAAAAGGACAAAATGAAATTAAATGGGAAGGATTCACGAGAAGGGGCTGAAGGCTATATATATGTGAGGGGGTTTTCAGTCTTCAATTTTTGAGTTTTAGTTTTAGCCTATAGTTTTAGTTTTAGTTTTTTAGTAGTTTCATATCCTGCTTTCAATTCCAGTACGTTGTCTTGCTTTCCTTCCAGGAGCTTACCAACTTCAGTACTGTAAGTCTTCTTTCTGAATAAAAGTCATTTCTTTTCAAGTTTAATTTTTGTTTTGCATTTACTTATTTATTGTATACAGCAAGTTCAATTATTCATCCAATGACCATGAGCTAAACCGCCCCCCCAGGGGGAGGGTTATAATGCTCGTGGGAGGATCCAGATTGACACTTTAATGTTCCAGAATCACTAATTAGAAATTAGGTGTAGATTATACATCCGGTCCTAAAATAATTGAGACTGTACAATTTTGGAGTGCTGATGCTCCATAACAGTCTCACGAGATACCCAAAATGTCTCGCGCGCGACTCTATGGTGTCAGACAGCTCTCCGATTTTGCCCAGCTGATGTAGAATCGAACCAGGAGCTAAAATGATATTCCAGAGATGAAATATTAGTTCAACTCCTTATGCTAGTGAGAGGAGCTTAGAGATGCGTGCATCTCGCTAGGGATCGATACTCGACATCGTCTCGGATTTGTCTATGAACTCGAGACGGATTAGAGATGTAGTGATGTGGTAGTATAACTGTTGAAACTGATTCTTGCACGAGTACGGTTAACCCTTTCCCTGTTTCTCTATCTCTGTTTATTTATGTAGAAATCAATCGTTATTATTTTACGTTACTTGCATTACCATTAATTTACTTAAACCAACTAAATAACCTAAAATCCTACTCACCAAAAGTTGTAAATCCAGTTGTATAACATAATGCTACTAACTATAATTTCACAAGTCATGCAACGGTGCTTTCAGGTCTTGGTGGTTGTTACTTCTTGCCGACCAACTCTTGTAGGTGAAACTTATTTCGTTCAGTTACTTTCTCTTCAAATGTAATCCTTTGGGAAATTTGGAGTGGTAGACCAATTTCATTCACTTCAACCTTATATGAGTCTCAATACTCAGGAAAGTTCTTAAACAAGTGGAAATTATAAAGAGCTCTTTATAATTTCCACTTGTTTATAATTAATTTTCAAAGATCGTGAATTGTCCAAATTTCAAAAACGTTTTGAGTCTATTGACCTAGGTTTTGAGTGAGATGGCTTGTTCTTGATCCTAGTTAACTAGTAAACTGCCTAATATTTACACTTAATAGAAGCCAAAATCTATAGTGTGCAACCCGCACCGGTGCGCAGGCCTGTGAAATGGATAACTACATATGTAAGACATCAGGCCACTATCCATGCAACAAATATTTAGGACCATTCACTTTGAAACTCATCTAACTCTATTGACATTGACAAGTTAAGTGCTGATTTCATAACGGAGTTTTCATTTAGAAAAAAAAAATAGTGCATCGTTTCCCCATAAAGTCCAGAGTTTTGTTCATGATAAAAATGGTCCATAATAAACCAATTGCGAAATATTATCCTAACAACAGTATGCTACATTGTATGTATCATACTTACTTTGGTAGACTAAAACTTACAGTAACAATGGTGAGAACCAAGTGATAATGGTGCTCAATAGGATGCCATATAATATGTATCGTTCTAACAAATGTATGCTGAGAAAGATGCTAAATAGTATATATCATCTAGACAATAGGATGCTACATTGTATGTATCATCCTTACTTTGGCAAACCTAAACTTCCAGTAACAATGGTGAGAACAAAGTGATAACGGTGTTCAACATGATGTTATATAGTATGTATCATGCCAAAAAAGATATGCTACATAGTATGTATCATCCTTACTTTAGTAGACCAAAACTTCCAGTAAGAATGGTGAGAACCAATAGTGATAAAGGAGTTCAACAAGATGCTGCTATATAGTATGTATCATCCTGACAACATTTTGCTACATTGGATGTATCATCCTTATTTTGGTAGACCAAAACTTCCAGTAACAATGGTGAGAACCAAGTGCTAATGGTGCTCAACAGGATGTTATATAGTATGTATCATCCTGACATACTTCGACTATGGCATCCTTAGTTGCATATCTCTGCCCATGCTCTTAGGTGCCTCCACTAATTGTGCACTTACACTGAAAAATGACATAGTCAACTAACATAGTGACATGGAGGATGATACTTATGATATTTCTGATATAATCGACGATATTTCCAATATATGGACAAACAAAACAAAAATTTTACTGGTCAACAAAAGGATATATATCCACCTATATATCTCGGTTTCTGGGGTACACGATATATTGCTCGAATTCGATATTTTGGTCCTTGCCCCAAACTGATTTAAAAAAAATATATATATAACACAACACAAAGGCAACATAAAATTAACCAAAATCTAGACATCTTATTTTATTAGAAATAAATAAATAGACCAATTTGTTGCTATTTATTGCATTCAAAAGCTGCACAGAATGTATATTGGTAAAAATAAACATTATAATCTCATAGATTGAATATATGGCTGAAATGAGTTGTGTACTGATTTGGACAAATTATTTGAATATTTAATTCTGTCGCATAGAACTTGCCAAAAATCTCAAAAATAACAATATAATCAATATATTTTTTTTGCACGCAAGTAGGGATATTTTATTACTTATAAAAAGAATGTTACATCAAGTGGAGAGAGCTTACAACTGTATTATGACTTGGTACAAACATCCAGTGCTAGTTAAAATGATAATAAAACCTGTAAGGGCTTTCTAAAGTCTTAATATAACTTGGTTTGGTCGGGCTCCAAAGGCCCTCTCCTTGGTTCATAAATGAACCTCTCTTCACAACAGCATCAACTCCAAAATTTGCTTCACGGTAGATCTGTGACAATCTCCAGTGAACAAGTTTTTGGGTTGCTCGTAGCCAACAAGCTTTAAGAACACAAGGCATTCTATCCCTACTGAAGGCTTTGATTGCTGCAGTCGAGTCACTTTCAATCCATAAATCCAACCAACCATTGAGCATTGCTAATTCCGCTGCCAATACAATTGCAAAGCACTCCGCGTCAAAATTAGTGGTCCTAGGCCATATGCTTGAACTCCTATTACTTGGGCAACATGATCCCTAAAGATAATTCCAGCACCACCAATCCCTGATAGAGGAGCCATCAGTGTTTGCTTTAACAATTCTAGAATCGGGGGGAATCCAACTAACCTCTTGTACGCAGTTTTGACGTGGTCTCCCTTTGATGTTAAAAGAGTGGAGAACTTCCAAGTCATCAGGGGTGTTAAACATATACCCTGTAGCTGCCTTACCTGAGGCCTTGACACTTTTCATGACTTCATTCTTGATGTGAGCATTGTTTAACTTCATGTCCTCGAAGTAAATGCGATTTCTCGTCTTCTATGTATAAGACATAATGTGTGTAGCAGCGGAGTTTCATAGCTTTTTTCTAATAGGGCTAAGAGATTTGGGGGCAGTAAGGATGCCTTGTAGGCTGAGAGTTGGTTGCACCTTGTGCACTTCAAAGAGCCCAGCCCATAGCTCCTTTTAAATGGAACATTCCCATAGCATGTGACTAGCTTCTCGCTTTAGTTGTTCCCACTCATCCCTCATTGACTAGTGAACAATATTCTTATGAAAAATTTGTGCTACTACCTTAGAGTCTGTTTCAACCCATATAGATGTCCAGCCCATCTCGAGTGCTTTCTTGATCCCTTCTATGACTGTTGCTGCCTATGCCATATTATTTGTCGTTATACCAAGTCCACCAGCTGCCGCACCAAAAACTTTGCCTTGATCATCTCGAAAGACATTACCATACCCTGATCTTCCTGGGTTCCCTAGTGAGCAACCTTATGTATTTACCTTGAGGATGTTTGTTGGTGGCAGCAGCTAAAAACATTCAAATATCTTCAATACCGCTTGTAATTTAAGCTTTAGATGAAGGCTTATATGTTATTGTTCTCAAGTCTTGTATGTTATTGTTCATGTGCCCCTTCGATTTCCCATGTGCTCTGGCCATCTTTTTTCTGATTTGTTGGCTTATGTACTTGAAGCTCGGCACTTTCTCATCAAAGATTACTCGATTTCTATTTTTCCAAATACTCACTAGACAAGTGATGCATGTTGCTCTCCATATATCCAAAACCAGTGAATATATAATTTATTTTCTGAGGTACCAACACGAGGCTGAACATATTAGCTATCATGGTCCAAGCCCTCACAACAAAGGGACAATGAAAAAGCAAGTGTGATTGTGACTCTTCATTGCACTTACAAACTCCACATCTTGAGGCGAGCTTGATCTTCATTTTCTCTCTTAGTTTGTCGTCGGTGTGCATTACGCCATGAAGTATTTTCCATCCAGTGCCTTTTATTTTTGGTGAGGCAAGAGAGTGCCAAAGAAATTTAGACCATCCTGTCTATTGTGTTTTACCTCTGATAACCTCATAAGCTCCGGCCACTGTGAACTTACCGGTGGGGGATGAAATCCAAATTCTTCTATCTTCGATAAAAGGCTTTAACTACTGCAGGGTCCGATCCCAACTCTTGCTAGGATCTGTATCATGGAGTTGTTAAAGTTCCATTGGTTACTTTGTATGCAACTTTGGAGCGTGCCTTTGAGTTTGACAAATTATTTCCTTTCTTCCTTGAAATGGTCGCATATTGGCTTTGACAAGGACCAGTTTTCCCTCCAAATGTTTATTGAGTTACCGTTGCCAATAACCCATCCATGGTACGATCCCATCTCTTTTAGTGCCCATTTGATGCCAAGCCATATCATGGAAGTTTTGTAGTTCGACCAGCTTCCAGCTTTGTTTGTGTACTTGGCCTTCATGAACTGCTCCCAATGTAAGTCTTCTGTCAGGAGAGCCCAAGCTAGTTTCATGAGCATGGCCAAGTTAATGTCCTTTAGCTTTCTTAGATCCTACCCTCCTTCATCCAATGGCCTGCAAGTCTTTTCCCATGCAACTGTAGTAGCTTTCCTTGTCGATGGATCACTAGTCCATATGAAGTTGCGAATGATTGCCTCGCTTTCTTTGATAACATATTTCGCCCATTTATGAACCGGCATATTATGCATTGGGATACTATTAAGTACATGTTTTGCCAACACCACCCTTCCTTGAAAAGATAACATATGACCCACCTAGCCAGCAACCTTTTTTCCTGATTTTATCTATTAGTGGAGCCAACATTGCTTTGGTTGGCTTTCCCATGAAGAGTGGTACCCCAAGGTATCTCTCTGGTAACTCTAGTTTATTCATTCCCAGCACTTCAGTAAGCTTTGTCTTTCTTCTTTCTGTCATAGGGCTCAAGAAAATTTTGCACTTGTCTTTGTTAAACATTTGCCCTGAGGTGGCCTAGTACCTGTTAAGGAGCTTTACAAGATTCTTAATGCCTCTCAGGTTGGCATTGCAAAAAAGAAACAAGTCGTCGGCAAACATAAGATGAGATGGACTCGAGTATTTCAAGTTTAAAATCATGTGCTGCAACTTTTTCACTTGTACCATATGTTGTATTCCTCTACTTAAGCAATCTTCTGCAAGTGCAAATAGGAGAGGTGAGAGCGGATCCCCCTGCCTCAGCCCTCTCTGTGCTTCAAAGAAATCTACTAGCCCTCCATTGAGCATAATAGACATTGAATTGCTTGATATGGCTACTTGTATCCACTGAATCCATCTGTTCCCAAATCCAAGCCTTTTTCATAACTGCCTAGAGAAACTGCCAATCAAGAGTGTCAAAGGCTTGTGAGGTGTCAAGCTTTATTCCAATGCTCCCCTCACATGTCGAGTAACCTTTAGGTCATTGACTAGTTCAGAGGCTAAGGCAATAGCTTGGTGTGAATTTCTGTGGGCTATGAAGGCATATTGCTCCTGTGAAATCACCCTTTCAGCTATAGGACCCAACCTTGAAGCCATGACCTTGGTGATGAATTTTTATGCAAAATTCGATAGGCATATGGGCCTATATTTGCTTAGATGCTTTGCATTCTTCTATTTTTGTATTAGTACCAAGAAACTGGAGTTGAAACCCTTGGGTAATCTTGAGTACTTGAAGAAATATAACACTGCGCAAGTCAGATCAAACCATACTATTGCCCAACAATGCTGGAAGAAAAATCCATTGAACCCATCCAGACCAGTTGAGCTGTCCTTGTTCAAGCTAAACACTGCTTTCCTAATTTCTTCTTTATCTGGCATCTTGCAAAAAGTGTTATTATCTTCTTCTTCAATAACTTCTAACATCATACCTATCAAATCCTCATCTTGCTCTTGCATCACTTTGGTGAATTTTTCTTTGTAGTGATTCACCATGTAATCCCCTATATCTTTCTGATTTCGCAGCATGATTCCTTCATGGTGGGTTCCGCTTGATTGAATCTGCAGTAAAACAAGAAAACACAAGTAAGTAAATATTAAAACATAAAACTTTAAAAGAACTTGAAAGTAAATGAAAAAAAAATGAAGGAGAAGAGTTTAGAAATGGCTGTTTTAGGTCATCTTCTTCCCAAACTTAGATCCATGACGGCGGCGCTATTTGAAGTAGTATTTTATAGTGGTGAGTAGTGGTTTAACGAGTTGAAGTTCATCCTATATCTTAAGATGGGAGGAATTGTGATGAATGAAAACAATAACTTTTTAACTTTTCCTATTCATCTTTTCTTCTATTTCTAAAGAGTATTGAAAGACTAATGTTTAAGATAAGAAAAATATTGAAAACATGAAGTTGTGTAGGATTAAAACATGAAATAATGAAAAGAAAAGGATATAACTTATTCACCAAGTTACACTCATTGATGACTTCAATGAGTGCAACTAGTGTTCTTGAGATTAAATGACAAGAATGTAGAGACAAGTTGGTTGGAATGAAAAGATTGAAAACAAGGATTGAAACAAGTATTGAAATGAAATGAAAACAAGAAAACAAGATAGATTGTAATAAAGAAATAACAATACAAGAAAATAAAATACAATAATGTAAATCTACCTAAGAAAACATGATAAAATTAATCTCAATTTTTGGGTTGTCAAACCAAAAATTGGATAATGCTTTCTCTCCCTACTTTTTGCTTTTATACTCCTATTTTTACAATGACTAATTTGCCCTCTCCCTCTACAATCAAGACACCTCACTCCTTTGCTTTTTACTTTTCCATTTTCCTTTATGCTTTTGTTTTTTCTGTTTCTTCTTGAGCAAGCTAGGTTTTGAGTAAGTCTTCTTTTGTGACAAGGTTATCCATCTCCAGTCTTTTGAGTTAAGAGCATGACTTTTAGTCGTCTTCTGGGTTTGAGTCATTGGCCTTTGACCTTTTACTTTGATTTTAACTTTTTCTATGACTTTTTCATAGCAGCTTGAGTCTTCATAAGAAGGGTTAATAAAACTCCTTTTGGCGTTAAAATGCATCTTTTATGATAAGTAATCTGGAATGGCCTGTAACCTGGAAAAGGCAGTAAAAGCTATGAGTTGTCTGTTTATTATGCGTAAGAAGGGTTGTAATGCAGTAATATAAAGATAATAAAATGCACATTTGGGAACTGATCATGTACTGCCTAAAATCTCCAACTCTTGTAAAAGATAATGGCAGGTGTCATCCTCCACATAGGCTCGACCGGGGGCGTTTATCTATTTAAATCTTCTAGATGAAATAGATTTCATCCCACTTAACACAAAGTTCCTTTGATGTAACTTTTACAAATAATGGTCACGGGCATGAAGAGCTTTGTCATTTCTTAAAAGGAATTGGGTAAAGGAGTTACCTGTAATTTTGCAGGCTTATAGTATAACGCCGAAATATTCAACTGTGTTATCACCTTTCAACCTTGAATATGGCGCTGAATCAGTTTCATCCACAGAGCTGATTCCAGTACGTACATCTCGATGGTTGTTGTTGAAACAAACTCAAACGACATATTTACTGTTACGAAGTTCTTTTACATTTTTACATTTTATCCATCAATAAAGACATTCAATTTCCATTATTATATGTTTGGTTGTCCTTTATTACATTACTCTATTCTTTTGTACTCCTCCTTTCAACAATGTCATTTATTAGCATTAATTCCAAAGGGATGCCTTCTTCGGTTCAATAAGTATGTTGCATTCATGCCTACTTGAAGAAAATCTGAGTCAATAAGATGGTTATTCTTGCTCGGTACGGTTATTGGAATACTTTCAAATTTTAATATCCGTGTGAATTTCACAACTAAGGCAACGGCGTAATGTTTTAGTTTGGTCCAAGTGCAAGAATGACAACCTTGCACCTGCGGAAAATTCCAGACCTTGCCTCACGTTTGGTACATATGTTGTTACACCTGAATAGCTAAGGTCATTAAGGACCACCGTGGCCCCTTTGCCTTAGTTTTTTCAATGACAACAATGGGGGCGAGACTTACACTTTCTTGCACTTATTTTATATTGGGGGCGTCTGCATTCCCCCATTATATCGCCATCATGTTTTTCTATCAATATTACCTATCAACATGCAGCAAACAACATGAGATCAAAAACAAAAAGTGATATTATTATCAAAAAATTGACGATGTTGCATTTCCATTAAAGGTTAATATTATTTTTTCATACTTTTATTACACAATCAACGTTCTATTACTTTCCCTCTGGAAAAGGCACACCTTTCGGAGCAACTTTTAACAGTATCCATATACATCAGATATAACTTATCATAGTCTTCCTTCCTCTGTTCATTTTCTTCCAGAACATTTGTCTTTTGCATAGTTGCTTTCATCTTTTCTATCTTTTTATTTCCTATATATCTCTAGAGTAGCTTGTGCTAACAACTTTTTGTTTTCCACAATCTCTTTCGTAGCAACAATTAATTCCTTTCTAACCCCCCAATATTTTTGTTGTCATCTTTTTGTTTGCTTTTTCCTGAGTTTTCACCCGAGTTTTCAAATCTTCTAATTCTTCAGCCCTTACAGTGGCGCTTCGCTCCTATTCTTCCATCTCGATCATTTAATTCTTCTATGAAGTTATGCATCCTTTCATTAATAACTTCTGCCAATAACTTCTGCCTCCTTTCATTAATAACTTCTACCAATAACTTCTGCCTCATGTCATCAATAACTTCCGCTAATAATTTTTGCCAATAATATCCGCTTTCTGTCGACAATAATTGTCGCCAATAATTTCTGCCTCCAGTTGCCAATAATTTTCACCAAGAACTTCCACCAATAATTTTCGTCTCCTGTCGCCCATAATTTCCGCCAATAGTTTCCGCCTCCAAATAGCTTTTCTACTTCTGGAAGTATCTTACAACCTAACTTAACTTTTGGGTACTAGTACTATTACTCCCAATATAATTCCAAAACATTCTTTCCAGCAACGTTATATTTATCTCTCTTTACCTTAGATTTTAGGCCCAACCATATTTCTTTCTCTAAATGGGTCAAAATTGCTTACTAAGCCGACCCTACCATTCCTTTACATGTTTGGTCTTTTACTTCTTCTAACTAAACAAGTTGCCAACACATGCAATTATATATAACTTGTCTTTCACAAGCCGGTCTACAACATTCTTTTCTAATTTGAAAATCTAGATTGTATTTGGTCGGCCCTACCATTTCTTACTTATTTATCTCTTTAACTTTCCTCTAGCTAGTCCTATTACTACTCATTCCAAAAATGTCTTACACTTTGAATCACTTTTTCATTGGCCGGTCCTACCAATTCTTACATATTGTCCTACCTTCTTTCAAGAGAATCTTCGTACTTCTCTCAAGCCTTCACCAAACCTAGGACCAGCCCAAGTCTCACACAACTTCCTACTACTCTAAGGAATATAAGTCGGTCCCACTAATTACTATTTCAAACTTCTTCTTTAGTAAACCGGCCTACTGATTTCACATAGTCAACCTTTCCTTTCTTTTTGAATAGAAAAGAGTATATGACAAACCAAGTTCCACTTTAATACTTTTAGTCGGTCCTACTCTACTCATATATTCAACTTTAGCAATACTAAATGCCGCCCTCTTACACCCTCTTCCAAAGTCCGCAACAATTATCTCTTTAAGCTAATTATTCTCGCCAATTATTTCCGCCAATAACTTCTGCTAATTATTTCTGCCAAATATTTCCGCCTCCTTCCGCCAATAATTTTCACTAATTATTTCTACCAATAATTTTCGCCAATTATTTCAGCCAATAATTTTCGCTAATTATATCCGTCTCCTGCCGCCAATAATTTTCGCTAATTATTTTCGTCTCCTATCGCCAATAATTTTCGCCTCCTTTCACCAATAATAATTTTCACTAATTATATCCGTCTCTTGTCGCCAATAATTTTCGCCTCTTGTCACCGCCTACTGTCGCCTTCGATAATGAGATTACACACGCCAATACTTAGTGACATTTTTTCTATTTTATTTTTTTCTTTTAAACCGATGTTCGTCCATTCTTTTTTCTATATTAACTTCTTTGCCACATGGGCTTTCCTCATCCCCCAAAGAGGGGGCAATGTATAGACCCCCACTTCATGGCTCATAAGGCCCGCGAAGCCGGCCAAATATTAGGCCAAGTCCAACAGTTAAGCCTAACAATTGGTTTATTATTTAATATGTCCAGGTTCATTATTCAATCGAAAAAACACAAATCTACAATAAATCAAATCTTGAATCATTCAACAAGAGAAGTCCTTCAAGGACTCTATTTTTATCTACCGATTCATAGAAAAAACATTCTCTCTCATAACAAGAAACTATGTGGAGACTTGATCCCTAGAAAATCAGATCTTGGGTACGTAGGCAACCATTCTTGGTTCAGTCTCATATCTCTCAACCTTCAATTTCCCTCTATTTTCTAAAGTTTTCTTCATCAAATTGCTCTCGTTGCGTTCAAGCAGATTATTGTTGAAACACACACCTTCATCGGTTTCTCCAGCACCACTGATAAAACCACAACCTCTGCTTCCTCTCCTACAATGACAATCATATTTAAATAAGAAACTGTTTAGAGAATCATAACAATATGAAATAGGATAAAAAAAATGCGGGATCAATGAATTGTACAAAAGGTTATTAACTTGGCATGTAAAGAGTATTCAATTATTTTTTTTCTATGATCACACTTTATTTTTTCGATAATAAATCACACTAATGCACTCAAACTCAACCTACGAAAACAAAATGCTCCTTGTTAAACTAACTCAAGTGCATCGCGAAAAGTCGTGAACTAAAGACGAATCAAAAGGAAATAATTTACATGGTAGAGAAATGAATCCTGTGTTACCTTTGTTTCAGCAACATCAATATGACATTTAATTGTTTTCACAGTTTTACTTCCAAAACAAAAGGAAGTTTCGACTTCGAAGAAGATGAATAGAGGGAATCACCGTTAACGATTGATACACATAAACCCAAAAGAAAAAAAAAAAAAAAAAGAGATTGAAGAAGGTGAGAGAGGGGGATGGGAGATGAGAGGAAGCGGCGCATGGAGGGAGTTTTCCCCCCCTTAATTATTGAATGAACAATTGAAAAGGGCATGGAATTGCTTTTGATAATATAATTTAAGCTTTTGATAACCCTAAGCATTTGAAGTGATTTCTTCTTCATATGTGTATAGAAAATCTTTTGTGGAGGGGGAGAAGAAAAGGTTTTGGACGGGAAGAAAGGGTTTTTTGAGTTTTTTTTTTTTTAAGTAAACTTCCATTTTTCTATCCTCTTTTTTCATAATACCGTAATACCCCTATTAATAAGTAATACCCATTTTTTTTTTCAGTGTTAAGCCAAAACTCCTAATATTTCTTCAGATACTTTTGAAATTGGCCGAAAGTTTCATATGTCAGGGAGGTGATTATAATTGGAGAATAGATTAAGGAGAATTAAACAAATCCAAGGAGGTGTTTCTAATTATTTAGTCCTCTTTTGTTTTAGGGAGGTGATTATATATCAGTTTTGCTCTAGTTAGGACTTCCCGGATAAAAAAACTTCTAGACCAAACAAATTCATGTGACTTTTTTTCTCTGACCCCACCCTTTCTCTCTCTTTATTTGACTTGAGCAATTACTCATGCTCTCTCTCCTCTCTCACTCCATTCTGACCCCACACACTCTCTCTCCTCTCTTTCTCTCTCTACTTTATTTCATGTGACCTCAAACCATTCTTTATTCTCTCTCCTCTCTCTCCACTTTATTTCCTCACATTATTGATTTTGTTTGACCACACACTCTCTCTCCAGTTTTGCTTCTCACGCTTCTCTCCTCTCTCTCTTTTAATTCCTTTCTCCACACTTCCCAACTTTCGACCTACCTTCACACTCTTCTTACCTCAATATCACCACCACACCTTTTTCGCTTTTTAAGAGTGTTCAACGTGGAACAAAATAGCTAATGCTACACTACACACTTGCTTTTCAGCATCAGTCTGGTACGACTCAATTTTTTCCCTATTTTTTTCTCAAATTTTTATTATTAAATACTAATTAATTTTATTCCGTTTTCAACATATTGGGGTGGTATGTTCAATTTATATACATTTAATTTCTCAAGAATTATTATTAAATGCCAACTAATTATAATTTTGCTCATATTTTGAAATTGTTATGTGTAACATCTATTGAATGGATATGGAGTTTGAACATTTGGACTCAGATGAAGAAGAACAATCTGATATGGTTTATATGCCTAAAGTAAAAAAAGATTGCAAACCAAAACTAGGACAAGAATTTCAGTATTTGGATGAAGCTTATGAATTTTACAACAATTATGCAAAAGTGACTGAGTTTAGTATACAAAGTAATTCTACTAAGAAAGATAAAGAAGACAATGAAATAACTAGGAAGGAGTATTGTTGTTTCAAACAGGGGAAACCTAAATAGAAAACTGAGAGAGAAAAGAAAAGGCGTCGGGGGATTGTTTTTGAGGGTTGTAACTCAAAATTGTCAATTTTGAAGAATAAATTGAAGTCGGATCACAACGTCTGCCAATTTATTGAGGTACACAACCATTCACTTTCGACCCCTCATAAAGTACATCTGTTAAGATCCCACCGCTACGTATCTGATACAAAAAAATCATTATTTCAACTTTTATCATCTGCTAATATACCTATAAACCAGCAAATTAGTATTCTTTCAATGGAAGCGGGTGGAATAGAAAATATTGGTTGTACATAAAAAGACCTTAGAAATTTTGTTAGAGATTCAAAGAGCTTGGTACATGGGCATGATGCAGAGATATTGACAGGAAAAAAAAATTTCATTTTCTTTTAGAACTAAAACAGACAACGAAAACAGGTTGACTCATTGTTTCTGGGCTGATGTGAAGGCAATAAGGACGTACAAGCGTTATAGTGATGTGGTAGTGTTTGATATAACCTACAATACTAATAAATATGGTATGATATTTGCACCATTTGCAAGGGTAAATAAACATCGTCAAACTGTAATATTTGGTTGTGCATTCCTGTGTGATGAGACGACATATTCATTCATTTGGCTATTCAAAAAATGGATGGAAGTAATGTCAGTTGGCCCTCCCAAAATGATTATCACTGATCAAGACCCCACTATGTCAAAAGCAATTGCTCAAACTCTTCCAAAAACATTTCATAGATACTGCATTTGGCATATTCTAAACAAGCTAGTTTTCTAAAAAATTGGATGCAATTGCTTATAGAGATCATCTAATAGGAATGAGAATTATATTGTCCTATTCTCATATATCTCTATTTCTTATTATGTATATATTTTCAAGTTTGTATGTGTTTCCTAATACATGGGAAACCTAGATGTAATTCTATATATAATGAAATACATAATGCATTTTCTCTCAATTTAAGGAAGACCGCCAAACATCTGTCTTCCAATACTCATCTAGATTTAATATGGTATCGGAGCGATAACGTTCTTTGGGTTATCCCTTTCAATCAATTTAGTGTTATAAATCAGTTTTCTTCACTTTTCAATTTGATCTCAGGATCAATCTGTCGATTACTTCAGATCGTGCTGTCAATCACTTAGATCCGCTGCATCTTGATTACTTCCGGTTTCGACGATCATCGTGTCACTGAAATTCTTGTTGGTATTGGTGTTGGTGTTATAAGCTTTCGTCTGACTTGGTGGTAGATCATGAGGGCATTGCCATATTCAAGTCCACACAATTACAAAATTCATTATTGAATATCTAACGGTTCTAAGTTGGATATTCTTAGGTTTACTCTCTTGCACATGGTGTTTAAACAAATATCTCTGACGCATATATCCTTCTCAATCTGTAAGAAATCAAAACTCCATGGCTTTCGACACCTTGCCATCTTCATTGGGTTCTCTAATTTTAAGTGGTGCTTCCACCGAAAGTCACGGAACAATAGTTGATTCAAGTAGCAGTATTTGCACTTCGAATCTAGCAGGCATTGCACTTAGCGGAACATCTCTTTCTGCTTGGATTATCGATACTGGAGCAAGTAATCATATGTGCTCCTCACTTTCATTGTTTTCATCTTATTCATCTTGTGAGGTTCTCAGTTATCTTCAATTACCTGATGGTTCCCAAGAACATGGTACACATATTGGCACAGTTCAGTTTTCTCATGCCTTCAAATTGGAGCATGTTTTCTACATCCCATCTTTCAAATTTAATCTTTTGTCCATCAGTCAGTTAACTAAATCCCTCAATATTCAGTGTCATTTTTTTCATGATCATTGCATTTTTCAAGACTTGCAAGCGAAGAAGATGGTTGAACGGGGTAATGTACATGATGGCCTTTATTACCTTCAGGTCCCTTTTGCACTTCTTGTCACTGGCATTCCTATTATAGATATTTGGCATTGGCGTTTAGGACATCCTTCACCTCGACGTCTCTAAGAGTTAACTGGTAAAGTTCCTCTTGTTAAATGTTCCAAAAATTATGTTTGTGATATTCGTCCCCAAGCAAAGCATACACGTTTGCCTTTTCCGACTAGTACGATCACCATTCTAGTTAATCCATTATGATATTTGGGGTGCTTTTTCTCAACCTTCTCTAATTGGGGCATGTTATTTCTTGACAATCGTTGATGATTTTTCTCGGTGCACATGGATTTACTTGATGCATTTTAAGTCTGACACTAAAGTCTATTTACAATCCTTCTTTGCTATGGTGAATACCCAATATAATTGTTGCATTAAGTGCCTAGTGTCTGGCAATGGTGGAATTATTATTCCAAATATTCAAACTATTCGTTCCGATAATGGAACAAAATTCCTCTCCAATGAGATGCAAGACTTCTTTTCTCATCTTGGTGTCATTCATCAACGTAGTTGTGTTGATACACCCCAACAGAATGTTGTAGTTGAGAGAAAACATTGACATCTTCTTGATGTTGCACGTGCTCTACGTTTTCAATCCAATCTGCCTCTAACATTTTTGGGGGAATGTGTTTTGGCTGCTGCCTATCTTATTTATAAAATGCCCACACCCTTATTGTCTGGAAACCCACATGAAGTTCTTCTCGATCAAACTCCGCCATATTCACATTTGAGGGTTTTCAGTTATTTATGTTTTGCTCGTAATTTGATCAACGTGCTAGGCCAGGTATTTTTGTTGGTTATCCTTTTACACAAAAGGGTTATCGCATCTATGATATTTCATCTAAATCCATATATGTTTCCTGTGACGTTGTTTAATTTTTTACGAATCTATATTTCCATATCGTGACGTGAGTTCATCACCTTCAACTAATCATGTGGCACCTTTACCAATTCCTGATACTTTTGATCATGATTTTTCTATTTTACGAGTGTCATTCCCAGATCCACCATTGATAAGAGCCCAAAATTGTAGTTTTAAATGCTTAACAAGAATACTTTTAGACCAATTATGTGAGTAATAAATAAAAGTTAATGCTGATTATGTGCTTTTATGTACTTCAGGTATTGGAGTCATTTATGTGTAGAAATGCATCCCTTTTGCGAGATAAAGAAGCAAAGGTTGGTTGCTAAAAAGTTCTATGATTAAAGGCTAAGATTCAAGGAGAAAAAGCCTTTTTAAAGCCCGATCAAAGCTGAAAAGTCAAAGTCAACGCGGGCAGATATAGCGCACAAATGTCAGCTGAACTTTCGAAGGCCGTATCTTTAGACTTAGACCTCGGAATTGGGCCTACCTTACATCAAAACGATTGGCTCGGAACGAGCTTTCTAATGGTCCAAGTTTTAACCTAATCAGAGGAGCAAAAGTGGATGAAAAGGCTATTGAAGTCAATTCCATCTGAAAACCCCTTTGTGAACTGAAGTAATGAGGTTTTGGGCTCGATTTTTCGACCCAAAATATGGCTCCTCAGCCCATGCACGAATTTGTGGATCTTGTCTCCTCCATATCAAAAGACAAAAGCTTAGCTCTTAAGTTACTTAGTTTTTAATTAGCTTTACTTAGTCTAGATCCAATAGTTAGTTTTAGATTTAGTTAATAAGCATCAAATTAGTGTTTAGAACAAGATTTAGTTTTTAGAATCAATAATTAGTTTATATTTCAAATTTTAGTTTCTAATTCAATATTGAATTCATAGATTTAGTTTGTCTTAAATTTATAATTAGTTATTCATAATCTTAGTTCTATATTAGTTGTAATTTCAGTTTTAAGTCATGTTGATTCTTAAAATATTTGTTCTATTCGTTTAATCAAGTTTATTTTAATCAAGTTTAGTTTAATTTAATTATATCTTCCTATTATTGTTTATTGTCAATGAATCCAATGAAACTAGGATGAAAACTCCATTAGAAGAGGTTAAAGAAGTCATGTGACGATGATTGCTTGTTAGAATAGTTGTTATTTAGAATAGAATTTCAAGTTCATTATTATGAGTGTTTAGAGATAAACCTCATAATGATGAACTAGAGTTTAGAGCCACCATCAAAGAGATTTATGGTGGAGCTAAACTCTCATGCTAGTGGAACCTTGATTCGAGATGACTTGGTATTCACTAGGGATCAATATTCGATTCGATGACTAACTAATAGCCAATCGTATTGCATGGTGGAATTTCCCCCATCTATGTTTTTCCAATTCATTAAATTCACTTTCTAATTGTTTAGTTAAATTAGTTTAATTTATAATTAGTTTTAGTTTAAATAAATCACAACACTACTCTCATTGTTCGCACCATTGTTTCCTTGTGTTTGATTAATTGAATTCGTTTAAGTCTAGATAGATTAAGAGTGGAACGGTTTCGTACTCTATATATTAAATGAATATATATGTGAGAGTAGGAAATCAATAATTGATATCGTAAGAATAAAGTTAGAGTAATCTAATTGAGTTTTTACGGGTTATCAAATGGCGCCGCTGCCATCATAAACTCTTTCAGGACAAGAATTCAATTGCTTGAATCCAAGGGACAATCCCCCATTCTCTACCTACCCATCCTTTTCATTTTTCTTTATTTTTTCTCATATTTTGTTACTGTTCACTGTTTTAAGCGCAGGGGCGCACGCCATCCCTTTTGTTGTACACAAAGTGCGCCCACACTCCCATATGATTGCGGGATCACAGTGACGAATACTGCGGTAAAGGTATTTCTAAATTTTTGAAAATTCTGAAAATTTTCAGATATAATATTTAATTTGTTGTTGATTTACTGGAATATTTTTAGATTTTTCCTAGTTGGTTTACTTAGTGAACTATTACCATCTTTACACTGCTGTAATTCAGCTTTTATACCGTAAATGTCGGAAAAAACTGTCGAGTTAGGTTACTTAGGCAGTTCTAAAAATTCGAAATTTTTTATAGGAGGATCTATCATAAGTCAAGAGTTTTCATTAAAGATTTTACGAGTTTTTGATTTATTTTGATCACCTAACTAGTGGATTGTTTTCAGCGTGTTTCTGCCGTTTTGCAAGCACTTAATTTCTGGAACACCAGCCGATAAGGAGAGTTTGTTGATTTCCAATTGCTCTAAAACTTTTACAGAAACATGTAGGATCTGTCAGGAGTCTCCAGTAAAATATTGATGATTTTTGGCTTTGTTTTGATTGGTTAACTATTCAATTGTTTGTATTGTGTCTGAAAACTGTTTCACAAACTTTGAAGGGCAGTAGAAGGACTTTCATAGCTCCGATTGATCTAAAATTTTACAGGCTACTTTATAGACGTCTTAGCAAACTACTGTAAAAATTTCAAATTTTGTGGAGCACGCTAAACGTACTGGACATTGCCAAAGGCAAGAGCGCAACCTGTTCCCGTGTTAGGCAAATTATGAGTGCCCCCCGCGCTCAACTCATTAGAGGTCGCCTCAGGTAAGAGCGCGACCTATGCCCATGTCAGGCAAATTTGGAGCGCACCCTGGCTGAAGCGACTGGACCTCTTGTGTACCAGCCCGATTTTTCACAGGTTAGTTCAAGCTTTCATTTCTTCAAATTATTCAGTGTTTCTAACATCATACAAACACTGAGATCACATATACAAGATGCTATTCAAACGCATAGCAAGGAGGCATTTAGGTATAACTCTTCTTCCACTCCTCGCCTCTTCTGTTAGAGGAGTTTTAATCCTAGTATAATCAGGCTTGTTTTTCGTAAACATAAATACCACATGCCTATCTAGAATTTCACACACTACACCTGCATCAATGGCTAAAGAACAAGAGACTCCTCTCTCTGATTTTTATAAAGGCCTAAACGATGGCCCTAAGTTTTGCATCGTTCTTGCAGACCTAGTGGGGGATTTTCGAATTCCCCATAATATATTTAACTTGTTATCGGTTTTTCATGGTTTAGACCACGAGAAGCCTTACCAGCGTATGCGTAGGATAGAACAAGTTCTCACTACATTCCATCATCCTAGCGTAAGTCCGTATCAAGTTAAACTTAGGGTGCTTCCATTCACCCTAGCCGACAAGGCGGCGTCTTGGTTAACTACCGAAACGCCAAACTCTGTGGACTCATGGGCTAATCTTGTTCAATTGTTCATGGAACAGTTTTACCTACCACTGAAGACAGATGAAATGCTTCAAAAGATTCATTTCTTCTGCGAGAATCCTCATGAATCCTTTTTAGAGGCCTGGAATCGTTTCACTGATCTTCTCATTGAATGCCCGCATCATAATCTTGCAAAAGACACGCTTGTCCGTGCCTTCTTCAAGGGGCTTTTACATCATCATAAAAATGTTCTAGGTATCATGACTGGGGGTAGTTTTCTTAAATAAAGGAGCCTTGGAGGCTTATTAATTCTTAGAAGATAAATCTAAGAGGAACAATAATTAGGGAGGTAACGAATCTTCCCGCTCCACTCCTTCTTCTTTTGAGGTTAAATATGATCCCGAGCTTAAAACTCTTATTGATGCCCTCACTAAAAAGGTAGATGCCATCTCTGTTAAACAACAACCCACTCCTGTCATGAACATTAAATTTACTCATTGTAATGTCTGTTTTAGTCTTGAGCATTCCGACTTCTATTTTCCTCTTGTCTATGCACAACCACCACCACAACCATCACACTTTAACTAGTTAACTCAACATTAAGGACAAGGGAACTTAGGTAACCAGAATAGAGGTTTAGTGCCCATGACCCAGAACTATCAACATCAAGACATGAATGCTCAACAAGCCTTAATTCCAGTTCAACCATCTACAGAAGTAGTAGTAGTAACCTTGTTGGAAAAACAAAATCAAATTATGCAACAAAACTCCAACTTGATGAAAAATCAGCATGATCAAAACTTTAATATGATGAAACAAATGATGCAAATGATGCAGTCTTTGTGCCAAAAGGTTATTGATATGTCTCCTAACCAAAATAATAACCAAACAGACGTGTTTCCAGGTCAAGCAGTGCCTAATCCTAAGTCAACAAACACCGCCTTCGAAATAAAAAGTATTCAGTGTAATGGTAATATAATCCCAGGGGACCTACAAGCAGTCACTACCTTTCGTTCAGGGCAAGTAGTTGATAACCAAGTGACTATGCCTAAAGATCACCCGCAAACTAAAAATGACACCATACCAAATACTATAATAGAAACTAAAGACCCTAAAACTGTAGAAGTACCAGCTAAACCACAACCAAAAGGGAAAACATTACAAGACCCAATAATAGAAATTGAAAACCCTACACCTGTAGAGGTTCCAATATGGACACCTAGGTGGAAAATGGCTAAAGATAAAGCAAAGACTAATAATATTGTTGACTCTTATGCTAAAAATAGAGATAAAACACCGTATCCCCAGAGACTAATTGTGTCTAAAAAAGACGAGAATTTTGATGAGATTAGGGAAGTGTTTAAAAATCTAACTATAAACCTACCTTTTCTAGATGCTATAAAAAGTCTACCTGGACACTCTAAGTTTCTGAAAGAGTTGTGCACCAAGAAGAAGAAAACCAACATACCCCATGAAGCCTTCTTAACTGAACAATATCTCTCTTTATCTGAACATAACGGAATTGTTAAGTACAAGGACCTGGTCGTCCTACTGTACAATGCACCTTAGGTGATACCTTCATAACAACTGCTTTATTATACTTGGGGGCGAGTGTTAACTTACTCCCTTTTTATTTATATAAACAACTAGGTCTAACAAAACTTCAACCAACTAAAATGACTTTGCAGTTAGCCGATCGTTCTATTAAGTATCCCAAAGGCGTAGTTTAAAACATTCTCGTTAAGGTTCAAGATTTTTACTACCCCGTTGACTTTGTTATTCTCGACACATAAGCTGCTCATGATTATATTCCCATCATCTTAGGGCGTCCTTTCTTGGGAACCGCCAATGCCCAAATCAATTATCGGGATGGCTCAATGACTCTTTCTTTTGTAAATCTTTATGTAGAAGTTAACATGTTTAGACAAAAGCATAGACAACTAGGTTTTCTTGTAGAAGGTGAAGTTAAGTCTATTGAGAGTTTTGTATATCACATTACTGCTTCCGACGATCTTGTCCCCACACTAGTAGATACCCCTCTTATGGAAGAAGACAAAAATCACAATTTTGACTCCTTGAACATAACTGAACTAGAGAAAGAATTTTCCACCCTGCCTTTCGACCATACAAGAGATGGAGTAAAACTCACCATAGACAAGATAGATGAATTCCTCAAAGATGGAGATGAATACCATAACTATATGAATGTGAACAACCTATATGAGGAATTCGACGAGTTTCTAAGAGCCTATGATGATCCACCCTAGGGGTGGGCAATGGGCCGGGTCGGGCTAGCCCGGCCCTAAACATTTAAAAGCCCTTTAGATATTAAGGCCGGGTCGGCCCGACCCTAAAGTCAGCATAGGGTCGGCCCGGGTCATAAGTCTAAATCTCATGCCCTGACCCTACCCTAAGCCCTCTTTAAAGGCTTTAGGGCTGGGTTTTAGGGTCGGGTTTTAGGGCCGGGCCTATATATTTTCTTCGTTTTACAAATGCCATTTTTCAGACAAAGGTTGTTTTTTTGGTTTCTATGTTACAAATGTCTGCTCTGTATTTCGCTTTAATGGTGTGGACGGAAACCTTTAGTTCTAGACTTGGCTTGGATGTGAATAAAAATATAATTTATAAGAAGTAAGTGGGAAAATAAATTGAAAATAATAAGTTCTAGACTTTGATTTGATGATCAAAGGAATAAAGTCTTATTTTTTTATTAGGCTAGTGCTCATTGTTCTTCATGGCTGCTATATAGGTTGACAAGTTTTTGTTATATAAAACAAGTTATTGGAAGTACCCTTGGGTGGAAGTGATAAATTACAAAGGACAATGTTATTTTAATTTAAAATATTTAACAAAGAGTTAGACAATTATGGTACGTGTATTTATAGTGAAAATGTAAAACTATAATTAGGGCTTAGTTAGGGCTGAATTAGGGTCGGGCCTATGTTTCAGAACCTTAGCCCTAGCCCTGCCCTAGAAGGCCTTAGGGTCGGGTCGGACCTGCCCTAAACTCTGTGAGGGCTTTAGTTGTGAAGGCTTTATAGGGCTTAGGGTCGGGTCGGTCAGGGCCGGGTTAGGGTCGTTAGGGCCAAATTCCCACCCCTAATCCACCCTCTCAATAACTACCTAAAGAACCACCTGATACCTTCATTTTCAGATGTGTGATAATTCCAACCCATGCCACCAATAAGTTTTATGCTAAAATCACGCACTCATTTTTTCCATTCCTTCAATCTAAAACTTATCCATACCCTACATATCTTTCACAACCATCCATTTTCTCACGATCATTCACTTGGACACCTTTTCGTTCAAAGAAAAAGATGAAATTCTATGCTCGATTAGGTTCTAGATCCATCAGAATTCACTTCCATTCTACTAAGCCATGCCGTAGGAAATCTTGGTGCTTAATTATGTTTGATGGTGCATTCCATGTTAACTATTTAAGGAAAGATCCACAATTATTTAGATTATTGATATATGGGAAACTGCATGTTAATACATATATATCACATTAAGTCTAGGGAATCTGACTTTAAAATACCCAAGTTTTCGTACAATACCAACTTTATGGAATATATGCCAAACAAAAAATTTCAAACTTAAAAAGAGTTTTTCAATTTTGTTTGGGGGTGGCGTATTTTGGTATTTTATTTCAAATCTTGTTGCCACCCTTTGCCTGTCATATTTACTCCAGTAGAGTTTGTGTTAGTCAATACATAACAGTTTAATTGTGCTTCATATTATTATATCATCGTTACAATATTTCTGTTACAGGTACTGCCAATTTTTGCCACATTTCTATGGTAAATTATTTCTTTATCTCTTTACACTTTGAGGACAAAGCGTTCGATTGTTTGGGGGTGGGATAGAAACATTTGCAAAAAATTAAACATTTTAGGATATAAATTACGCACTTTTATTTATAAAATATTAAAAATCATAAAAATGTGTTAGTTACATAATTTAATTGTGTTATTAAATTGTTTCATTAACCCCTTTCTCCCAAATTGTTTGGGGGTGGTATAGAAACACGATGTAAATGTTTAAGTACATATTAGGTTGTATATTATGTATCATTTGTTTTATAAAAATTAGAAAATTCAAAAATATAAATAAAAAATTTATGTTATACAGTTAGGAATATTGGTATTGTTTTCTTTCGATGCTCTTAATAATCTAGAAATTTCACGTTAGCTTTGCTTTAGAATGGTTTTTAGAAACTTAGGTTAATATGTAGGTAATAATCTTTGCATCTTTCTATAAATATATTGCATGAGTATCTATGATTGTTTGACAGCAAGTTTATGAAATCTAGGCTAGAGTACTTATTGTACAAATCCAGTGAGAATACAGCCTAAAAACCTTGGATGAGTGAAATTTTTGAGTAATGACACAAGGGAGAAGTATATTCCAAATAGAGAAATCACATGTCCACTTGCTTAATCACTATACCATATCCTAGGAGCAAATTTAGGCCCTTTTTGGATCGATATAGCAAGAAATTCTAACCTAAGTATATTTTCTGCTAGTCGCCCTACTGAGCCTTTCATTAGCTTTTTCACATACCACAATTCATTTACCCAATAAAGCAAAAAAAAAATAAAAATCAACCTACCTATCTGGATAAGTCTGAGAAATAGGATGAGTGAAGAAAAGAGAAGAGAAAAACTTGTGTAAACAGAAATTAGTAGTTGCTTCAGAAAAGAAAAAGAAAAGAAGTTTTCATCCAAAGAAAAGAAAATAAAGAGAAAAAATCTAAAAATAGAATAAAATGAGTCAAAAAGCCAAAATAAAAAGGCTAAGAATGGAAACAAGGTGTAGAAGCAAAATAACAAAGTTTTCTCTAGTTATATAATATGAAGACCCTATTTTCTCAGACTTGTCTTTTTGAATATCCATTTCCTACATTCTTAAACCATCTCTCAATCCCCGCAACAGCTAATAAAGACCTCTAGCTCAATTAGGAATAGGTTAGTGTGATAATAAGTGGCAGATGTGTTTGATCGACTTCGGCTTCCTTGTGTGTCATTGAGATTGTAAGGTAAAGTGTGCCCACTGCACACTATAGTAGCAAAACTTGAGTGGAAAAATCAGAGTGTTTTTGTCTTGACATTTATGTGAGGACCTACTTTAGGACGTTAATCCAAAGTTTCAGAAACAGACTTGTTAGTGCATTTCATAGTAGTACTCATTGTATATATGTTTATTCGTAGATGATTGATTATTATGCATATATTAGCTTAGGTTTTGACTTGATTATTCTGTATGCATTGCTAGTGAGATATATAGATAATTGAGACATAAATAAGGAAACAATAGTTCTATTTCTTAGTCGTTGCAGTATAGATGAAGTTTGTGAGTACCTTCCCTTGAAACTCTCACGAGGCTATAACTCGTCTACTAGGGAATTCCTAGTGGTTTAAGGCCTTGTTGCATATGGTCAATGCAATCGCATTCGGCAAAATGAGATTAGTTAGAACTCTATTTTTGGTCACTTATTCTAATTTCTCATATTTGCTTGAGGACAAGCACAATGCTGTTTGGGGGTGGTTTGATAAGAGCCCAAAATTGTAGTTTTAAACCCTTAACAAGAATACTTTTAGACCAATTATGTGTGTAATAAATAATAGTTAATGCTGATTACGTGTTTTTATGTATTTCAGGCATTAGAGTCATTTATGTGTCAAAATGTGTCCCTTTTGCGAGATAAAGAAGTAAAGGTTGGTTGCTAAGAAGTTCTATGATTAAAGACCAAGATTCAAGGCAAAAAAGCTTTTTTAAAGGCCGGTCAAAGCTGAAAAGTCAAAGTCAACGCGAGCAGAAATAGCGCGCAAAAGTTAGCTAAACTTTTGAAGGCCGTATGTTTGGACTCAGACCTCAGAATTGGACCTACCTTATGTCAAAATAATTGGCTCGGAAAGAGCTTTCTAATGGTCTAAGCCTTGACACAATCAGAGGAGTAGAAGTGGACGAAAAGGTTGTTGAAGTCATATCTAGCTAAAATCCCCTTTGTGGACTAAAGTAATGAGGTTTTGGGCTCGATTTTCCAGCCTAAAACATGGCTCCTCAGCCCATGCACGAATTTGTAGATCTTGTCTCTTCCATATCAAGAGACAAAAGCTTAGCTCTTAAGTTACTTAGTTTTTAATTAGCTTTACTTAGTCTAGATCCAATAGTTAGTTTTAGATTTAGTTAATAAGCATCAAATTAGTGTTTAGAACAAGATTTAGTTTTTAGAATTAATAATTAGTTTATATTTCAAGTTTTAGTTTCTAATTCAATATTGAATTCATAGATTTAGTTTGTCTTAAATTTATAATTAGTTATTCCTAATCTTAGTTCTATATTAGTTGTAATTTCAGTTTTAAGTCATGTTGATTCTTAAAATATTTGTTCTATTCGTTTAATCAAGTTTATTTTAATCAAGTTTAGTTTAATTTAATTATATCTTCCTATTATTGTTTATTGTCAATGAATCCAATGAAACTAGGATGAAAACTCTATTAGAAGAGGTTAAAGAAGTCATGTGACGATGATTGCTTGTTAGAATAGTTGTTATTTAGAATAGAATTTCAAGTTCAATATTATGAGTGTTTAGAGATAAACCTCATAATGATGAACTAGAGTTTAGAGCCACCATCAAAGAGATTTATGGTGGAGCTAAACTCTCATGCTAGTGGAACCTTGATTCGAGATGACTTGGTATTCACTAGGGATCAATATTCGATTCGATGACTAACTAATAGCCAATCGAATTGCATGGTGGAATTTCCCCCATCTATGTTCTTCCAATTCATTAAATTCACTTTTTAATTGCTTAGTTAAATTAGTTAAATTTATAATTAGTTTTAGTTTAAATAAATCACAACATTACTCTCATTGTTCGCACCATTGTTTCCTTGTGTTTGATTAATTGAATTCGTTTAAGTCTAGATAGATTAAGAGTGGAACGATTCCGTACTCGATATATTGAATGAATATATATGTGAGAGTAGGAAATAAATAATTGATATCGTAAGAATAAGGTTAGAGTAATCTAATTGAGTTTTTACGGATTATCAACCATCGTCACCACAACCTACGTTATCTTCACCTTCACCACCAACACAATCTCCATCTTTAACCCAAGAATCACCACAACAAAAAAGAACTTCACCGCCTACACCAATTCCATTACCTCCTCCCTAGCCACGGTTCCCTGAACGTGAAAGAAGTCATCCTGTATATCTGAATGATTATGTGTGCACTACATTATCTTCTCCAAACATTTCTAAGCAAACAGTTACATCTCATCCTTTTCAAAAATATCTCTCTTATAATAAATATTCTACTACACTTAAAGCATTTTTGTCTGCTATTTCTTCTACATATGTGCCTAAATCTTTTCCTGAGGTAGTGAAAGTACCACATTGGCATGATGAGCTGAAATTTTAGCTCTCGAAAAGAACCATACTTGGAGTATTACTCATCTGCCACCTAACAAGAAACCTATTGGTTGTAAATGGGTCTTCACAATCAAGTATCATTTTGATGGTTCTATTGAGCGTTATAAGGCGCAATTAGTTGCAAAGGGATATAACCAAGTTGAAGGCCTCAATTATCACGCTACATTTGCTCATGTAGCAAAACTTGTAACAGTTCATGCACTTCTCTCTATAGCTGCTATTAAGCAATGGCATATACATCAGCTACATGTTCACAATGCTTTTTTGCATGGGGATCTTAACGAGGAAGTATACATGTTGCTACCTCCTAGTTTTGGTCGAAAGGAGGAGCATCAAGTGTGCAAGCTTCAAAAATCATTATATGGTCTTAAACAAGCATCTAGACAGTGGTTTTCTAAATTTTCCACCACTTTGTAGGTTGTTGGTTTCTCTCAATCTAAAGCAGATTATTCTCTTTTCACTCGGAAGTCGCCCACATATTCTACATTTGTACTCGTCTATGTTGATGATATCATAGTAACAGGTACTGATCTTACTACTGTTAATGAGCTCAATCAGTTTTTATCTCAGAAATTTCACATTAAAGATCTAGGCCATTTGAAGTATTTTCTTGGTATTGAAGTTGCCCGATCACAACAAGGCATTTTCTTGAATCAATGCAAATATATCTTGGATATTCTTACCGATGCTGGTATGCTTGGAGCTCGTGTTTGTGATTTTCCTATGGAGCAGAATCTTCCTCTCTCTCCTACTGATGGTATTCCACTCAAAGACCCGTCTTCTTATAGGCATTTGGTTGGTCATCTCATAAATCTTACAGTTACTCGGCCTGACATTGTTTATGATGTGTATGTGCTAAGCTAGTTCATGAGTGCACCTTATTCTTCTCATATGGATGTTGCCAATCGCGTACTACGCTATCTGAAAGGTTCCCCTGGCAAGGGCATACTTCTTTCTTCTGACAGTATTATTCATTTTAGCGGTTTCTGTGATTCTGATTGGGCTGGTTGTCCTACTACACGTCGTTCCACCACTGGTTATTGCACCTTCCTTGGTTCCAATCCAATATCTTGGAAAACAAATAAACAAAAGACAGTTGCTCAATCATCTGCTGAGGTTGAGTATAGAGCACTAGCTTCTATTACATCTGAAATTCAATGGTTGAAATATCTTCTTTCGGATCTTGGTATATCTCACCCTAGTCCTATTTCCCTTTATTGTGATAATAAGGTGGCTATTCACATTGTTGAAAATCCAGTTTTCCATGAGCGAACAAAGCATATTGAGTTAGATTGTCACTTTGTTCATGAAAAGATTCAGTCCAAGTTGATTGCTCCACAACATGTACGTTCCATTGATCAAACCGCAGATGCTTTCACGAAACCTCTGGTGAAGATCTTTTCCAACGTCTAATTGGCAAGTTGGGTGTTACTCACGTACACACCCCACCTTGAGGGGGAGTAATAGGAATGTGAATTATATTGTCCTATTCTCATATATATCTCTATTTCTTATTATGTATATATTTCCAAGTTTGTATGTGTTTCCTAATACATGGGAAACCTAGATGTAATTCTATATATAATGAAATACATAATGTGTCTTCTCTCAATTTGAAGAAGACCACCAAACATATGTCTTCCAATACTCATCTAGATTTAATATCATCACTATACTGTGTTTCAAAAATGCATTTGGAATACAGAGTCTGGAGAAGAGTTTGAGGCAATATGGGAAGATATGATACAATAGGGAAAAGCATACTAAACGATAACATTTGGTTAGCTGCAATGTATAGTATGCGTTATAAATGGGTTCCGTCATTTGTGAAACACATTTTCTCTGCTGGCATGTCAAGTAGTCAAAGGGCAGAAAGTGCACACGGATTTTTCAGGAGGTATGTCTCTAGAAAAAAAAATTTAAATGAATTTGTTACACGATTTAATAGGAAACTCGAATACCAACGTCATAAAGAATTGCAAGATGATCATGTTGATAGTAATGAACGTCCCGTGATGAAAACCCCAATTTCTATGGAGAAGCAGACGGAAGATATTTATACATTGTCTATTTTTCATAGATTTTAGAACGAGTTGTGGGAGAGTTTGGAGTACTTGATTGAAAGTTCAGTAGATAATGAAAAATAGGTTGTCTACATGGTGAAAAGGCCAAGTGCAAGAGATTCTAGACCGCGGAAAGTTGTGTATGATATGACTCTAAATTTTGCTATCGGATTGTCGCTGTAAGAAATTTGAATTTGAAGGAATTCCTTGTAGACACATTTTGGCTTACTTGAAAGTTAGTCAAATTTTTTACTTGCCAGATGTTTATATACTGAGTAGATGGAGGAAAGACACAAGATTGGAAGAAATAATAATAGATGGTGGGAAAGAGGTGAAACAAAGTAGTAATGACTTTATGTTGTTAAGGCACACAAAATTATCTCATCATACTTTAAGGGTACTTGATGATGATGTAGCTTAGGAAGAGCCAAGTGAAGTATATGGACAACATTTGAAAGTGGTACATGAAAAGATGACGATGTAGCTTGTGAAGAGGCAAGTGAAGTATATGGACAACATTTGAAAGTCGTAAATGAAAAGATTAACGAAGCGCTGGTTAGTAAAAGAGTTGGAATTTCTCAAACAGAAAAAACACCTCGACATGTGAGTTCGAATGAGCCTAATCATGTTAGAGCAAAGAGCAGTGGAAAAAATAGATTGCAAGGGGGAAAAGATAAGGGACAGGTTCAAGCAAGTCAAGCAAAGCGTTATAACGGATGTGGACTTATTGGGCAATCACATGACAAATGAAACTGTCAGAAGTTGATTTGTAATAATCGATTAATTACTATGTTTATTTAATATGCACTATTTTATTTTTATTTATAATGAACTTTATGTTTGATGTTATAGGTTCAACTAGCACCCAAAGTCCAGCAGATGGCAGTTGTATGTCATCAGTCTCTACACAAGTTGAATGATTTCCTTGAGTGGAGTTAGCAGCTTTTTTTCCTTCCCAGCATATTAAATGAAGTTTGTAGCTAGAACTAGAACTAGAATTAGTTTTGGTATATGAATTGAGGAGCAACTATGCTATTTTTTTAATCTGATGAATTTTGTAAACTTCAAGTTTCAGTGAGCTTCGGCTAGTTCTCAGTACGCTTGTTGATAAGCACATAAATGCTACATATGTATGCCCATATTTATGTTATATTGTCTAGTTAATTAATATAATTCCTTTGATTAGTCTATTTCTTTGGTTTTACATAAATCAACGCAAATACAAATAAACGGGCTGAGACTGAGGACTTTACAGAGTTGTGAGATTCTCACATCTTGATTACAGAGAGAATACACAAAACAAGATATGGAATAACATGTGGATGACATTACAAAGCTACTGTAAAAAGTTGAGGTATTGTTGTCAAGAGGTCAGAGCGCGCCCGTGCTCCAAGAAGCCTAAGTCAAAGCGCGACCCGCGCCCCCTTCTAAAATCGCAGAATTATAGTGTTTTTTAGACCCTTCACAGCGCGCAATCCACCCCTTGAACTTGATTTGGATAGCTCCAAAAGTGATTGAAACACGGAAAGGAAGCTTTCTAAAGCAGTCCCAAGGCTTGCACTCCCTAATCAAAGCCTCTATATAAACCAATCAAAACCAACAGTTAAGGGAGCTCTCGAGAACCTAGAACAGAAGAACCAGAAAAGAGAAAGAGAAGAAGAAGAGAGAGAGAGCTCGAAAGTAGAGTAGAGAGAACTAGAGAGAGACTCAACCCACGGTATAAACAGGTGATATCTTGAGTGAGGTTGAGGTTTGGAGCAACACCGGAGCGAGTCAAAGAATAAGGCAGAAGCATGGAGCAAGGAAGAAAGAAACTCATCATGACAATGAGTTTATCTATCTCTTACTTTAGCTTTTGTCTTATTATGATTATGTGTAGCTAAATTCCAAGATAGGGCTTAGAGGAAGCCCTAGACTTGTGTAGGTTTATACTGTTTAATTTCATTGTTCTCGGAACTTAAAGATTCATTGATTGTTTTCATATTCATATTAGTGGTTTACCTTCATTGATTATATCTTGCATGTTATGCCATGACTTGATTAGTTAATAGTCGGATTAATATTTTGTTCTTATCAAAGCATCATTTTTATCGTTTACGTAAACTTGTGAGAAGCCGTACTGTAAGAAGACAATTTTTGCTAGGAGTTTATATTCTCATTTGTTGAAATTCAATCAAACCAATATATAGATTTATATAATAGCTCAACGTTCACATCTTTGAGCAAGCTAGGGTGACCTTTCCCTCGTGCTACTCGTAATTAAAAGAGAACTTTAAATTAGTTGAACTAAGATAATCTACAACGGTCTAGGGTGGATTCGAGTGCCTTAGTATTCTCTCCATTAATAGTTTTAATATTAGTTTTATTGTTTTCATAGTTTAACTAGCTTTAGTTAATAATTACTTTTCCTATAAACCAATATAGTTCAGATTAGATTAAGTAGTATTTTAATATTCAATTGTACCGAACACACATTCTTTATGGGATCTACCTCGTATTTGCACACCTACTACAATAGACCTCGTGCGCTTGCGAGTATTAGTATAAGTAAAATAGGATTTAATTAGCCTGTTAATTTAGGTAGGTTAAATCTCTATCACTTGCTAAGGTTATCTAAAAAATTGATTCCAATCAATTAAGTAAGGACAAATAGGCTATTTTATTTTTCAAAAATAGTATTGTAGTTCACTGGTTCTTGTGTACACTAATGTACTGATGTGGGCATGTCGATGTGGTAGTGGTGGACCACGGTTTAGCTATATAAAATAACCTATATATAGCCTATTGGAGGTATGCCACACTCTCACTAGCATTACCGCTCTGTCCTCTTTAGCAACATTACCCGGACCCGTAGGAACAACAATGAGGTGATGCTCTGACTTCTCTATCATTCTGTCATAAATTGCAATAATATATGCATTCCATGATTTTTCTTTTGGATTATCTAGCTCAGCCTTGGAAATCAAGTGCGTCAGTAACTCAGTGCTACTTTGCAACTAAGGGTGTGTTTGTTAAATTTTAGCTAATGGAAAGGAAATAAATAGGTGGTCCACTATGGAATGGAATGGAAATGAAATAATTCTAAAATGGTGTGTGTTTGGCAAACTGGGGAAAGGAAAGTAAAAACTGAGAAAAGGAATAATCATGTTTGTTTGTAAAAGCTATGGAAATGAATAATTGTATTGTTGGGTGTGCTAGTAGGGAGTCCCTAGCTATCCATTTCCTTTCCTTTCCTAAAAAATTCCAGGGGTTAGCTAAGGACACAAAACCTTTTCTATTTTCATGAATTTTGTTTCCCTATGGAAAAGCCCATATCCTTTCCATGGGTAAACAAACACCTTAAAAACTATGGAAAAGGTGGACCACTCTTATTCTCCTTTCCTTTCCATAGTATTTCCATCATAACAAACACACCATAAAACTCTTTACTGTCAAAATATGATCATTTGGCAAAAGTGGAACTGAGTTCACTACTTAGATCTGTTAGGTTGCATATAGCCCTTCATGAAGGTCCTCATCATACTGTTCCAAGGGGTGGAAATGTGGTTGTTGTGGCATTAACCGAAAGACCTTAGTAGACTTGACAGTTTCCTATAGATCTGAGCTCTTCATGAAAGGCAAACTTCCAAAATGTAGAGGTAGAGGCTCCTCACTCTATCCCGTTGGAGATGAAAATGTGTTTGGTCTGATTTCAAGTGAGGACAGGGGTATTTCATCTTCTCTGCCATTGTCATCCAAAGTTGTATATTCTTCAAAAAATAAACTCTGGATCACATTTTGTGTTCGATCATATTTCAAGTAAGGATAGGGTTATTTCATCTTCTCTGCCACTGTCATCCAAAGTTGTATATTCTTCAAAAAATAAACTTTGGATCACATTTGATGACTCTCTAAATACAAATCTCTCCATTGATGCTTCTCCCATAGTGATTGCCTCATATAACATACGTTGATTACGAGGTGACGGTTCTACAAAAATAAAACTGCAAATCAAGAGTCGATTCTTACTGTGAATATCTCGTCAATTTTCTTTAGTAAGAATCAAACTATAATAGTATGATATTCCTTACCTTAGTGACCATTAATGGGTGTGGAGTACAAGATAATTAATGATAAGACAAAGAAGTGGGAGTGATTATTTTTTTCTGATATAAATTTTGGTGGAGGAAGAGAGAGAGAAGGTAGACGAACTCCCACCTTCTTAAAGTGGGGAAATAAAGTGGAGAGAGAATAAAGAATGGTTTGAGGTGAGAGAGAGAGAGAGAGGAGAGAGAGTGGGTTGCTAAGATTGAAAGAGAAATGGAGAAAGAGAGGAGAAAGTGTGTGAGGTCAGAATGGAGTGAGAAAAGAGAGAGAGCGTCATGTGAATTGGTTTGGTCCGGAAGTTTTTTTATCTAGAAAGTCCAAAACTGATATATATATATATATATATATATATATATATATATATATACTAGAAAGTAGACCCGTTGTAACGCCCGTATTTAAAATACGTAATTATTTATTAATTAATTAATTTAATTATTTATTTAAAATTTGCAGGATTGGGCTTGGGTTTCAAACCCAAGTATATAATCACATTGTTCTAAAGAATTGGGTTTTTAGAGAATAAAATAAAATAAAAATGGAGGCGGCTTGTTTGCTTGAGCGTGGGAGCGCAACGAATCGGACGATAAGGATTCATGGAGATTTTTATTAAGGTGAGTAACTACTTTTTATCTATTTCACCAAATCTACGGGACGAAGCTTTACTGCTATCAGAGTTTTGCTTCCATTAAACGTATTTTTTTTATGTACGCTTACTGTCGATAATTTTTCCTCTTGTTGTATTGATAAATCGTTACCTCCGAAACTCGGAATTGGCTGTCGAAGCTTTATGGCCCGTTAAGGGCAGTTAAAGCCCAACCTATAGAAATCGTCATGTTTCTCTATTTCTCTGTTTGCACTCTTTTTCTTTACTATGGCTTGGAATTTGTTGATTGATGTCGGGGGTGTAGTATTCGAAGTTGGTTGTTGAGCTTGGATGGGGTATTGTCGGGATTGAAACTTGGTGGGGGGCTGTCGAAGCTATGAAACAGCCAAACAGTTTTTTATGGCGTCGCCTGCCCGAGTTGATAGGGGTTGAACTCTTATAGCCGTGGTTAAGATTGGTTGTTGTTGGGAAGTGTCGGATAGGTGTTTTGACGTTGGGAGGAAGGCTGTTGGGAGCTTGGAACAGCGTCAATGGCGGTCGGGGTTGAGTTTTCGCAGTATGAGGGAATCGGTTTTTGTTGGTATGGGAAGATGGGGTTTTTATGGGGGTTCAAAACCGAAACGTTTTGGGTTAGGTTGGAGTGCCGGTGGGTGGTAGCGGTGGCCGGATGCGAGCTGGTGAGATGAGGGAGAAGGGGGAAGACGACCTGTTCCTTCTGTTGGGCCTTGGGCCGAAATGTTTAAATTTTGTTTGGGCCTTAGTTAGTTTAGTTCTTTGGGCCGAAACTAAGTTTCTAATATTTTTTTGTTTGGGCCAACATTTCATTTGTTTTTATGGGCCAGTTTTATTAGTTGCTGGGCCGAAATCTAATTTTATTGTTGGGCCGGCTCACATTAGCTTTCTTTGGACCGGTTTTTCTATTTTTGTTTGGGGCTGTCCATATAACTTAAAATAGATCTAATTGGGTCTTTAAAGGTTTAGACTTTTGGGTTATAAGGTTTGGGGTTTGGGCTTGGCTAGTGGGTCCGAACCATGACCTTAACCATGACCTTAGTCATGAGCCCATGAGCCATGCACCTTTGACCTTAGCCAGGAACCATGGCTATGACCATGAACCTGTTGAACATGGAAACGACAGTTTGACTTTAGCAATGATGTGTTGACTTTGACTTTGACTTTGACCGTTGACCATTGACCGTTGACTTTGACCTTTGACCGTTAACTGTGGAATGTTGACTTTTTTTCCAGTTTTTTACATATTTAAGAATATGGACAAATGTAGTAATAAAATATTGTCGAAGCTTGTATAAATTTTGGTTGTCATTATCTAGGAAAGATATGACGTTGATATTGTGTATATTTTGACACGTGACGAGATAGAAACTTTAGGAGATATAATATTCCTAAAACGCTATAAAAATGTATGCGATATATTTGAAGAAATTATGACATTATATAATATGTTGGGATATATATATATTAAAGGCAATAGTTTTGGAGAAATAAATGTATAAATACTCTATTATTTTATCGGTGAGATGCTAGTAGAGTATTTGTGGATATTTCCCATAGGATTGTGGCGTAGTGCAATAATATATTGGCACGTGACAGAATGAAAATGGTTATGAGATATATTGAGATATTTCTAAATATTGTGGCTTAGTGCAATAAGGTATTTGACCTGCACGTGATATAGTGGAATGATTCTGAGATATAAAGGTATGACACCTGAATAAATTACGTAATGAAAATCCTAGAACCTAGCTACCACAACTCATGTGCTATGATTGGCCCTTCTGGCATTTCAGTGAATCTGAATGGCCCTTCGGGCGTAAGTAATATGATTGGCCCTTCTGGCGTTTTAGTGAATCTGAATGGCCCTTTTAGAGTAGTCGAATGGTGGCTTGATTATTCCGTTCCTCAAAATTAGAACGAGATTCACAATATTTTATGATGTATAATGGCAGTACTCGCATAATGGCTTTCGTGTGAGGGTTACCTGGTGTGCGGCATCCCGCTAGGGTAGTTATGCACGGAGTGGTTCATTATGTGAGGGGAGACATGTGGATGTACATGTTCGGCATTGGGAAGCGATTGTGGTAGCCAGGGAAACTAGGTAAGACATAGATACGACGTGATTTTAGGGACACGTAAAGAAAGCCTTAAATAATATAATTATGGTAATGTGTTGGTTAATGATGTATCTTTAGATAGATGATTGTATATAGTTTTGTAGAAGTGTGGGACAAACTAATTACTTGGGCAGAGACGACCCACTCTGTAATTGAGCATGAAATGCGGTAAGTATAGAATATGTTTGGCTGGTTATTAGTTTAGTTAGAACCTAAGGCGCCTCGTGGAGGAACTAAATGCATTTTTATTATGCGTATGGTTTGTTGTGTGGTTAGTGGGAAGTTAAGGCGCCTCAGTGGAGGAACTACCTGCCTTACTTATTGTAGTTAAGAATGTTGTATTAGTTGTTGGAAGTTAAGGTGCCTCGGTGGAGGAACTAACTACCTTATGGATTGTATATGTATATGTATAAATATATGTTGTATTTTAGAGCTACTCACACCAGCATTTTTATAATGCTGACCTGATTTGCATGTTTGCTTATCGGGTGTATTAATTAAATGAACATAGTTGATAAGTCTTGACAGGTTTAGTGTTGAAGAAGGTTGGTTGCGGCTTGTGGTTTGCATTAGCGTCGCATTTCAAGATAGGCTTGTTTTCTTTTGAGGTGATATAGATTTTCAGTTGAGACAATGTTATTTGTATTTTCATTTGTAATTTTAAATAAAGAGTTATTAAAAAGAGATTTATAACTTAATCAGTTTTTGTGAATTTTTGTAATGAAGAGGACTTTTGTTTAAGTTAAAAATTTTATTGGTTTTTAATTATCCACATGTTTAAACTGTTTATGGGTTTTTGGAAGTTGAGAGTGCGTCACACCTCGAAAATCGAAGAGTCGGGAACAAGTAGTGTTTTTCCGAATTCTGACGAAATTCGGGGTGTGACACTCGTGCATACGCACCAGCTTTTTTAAAAACTTGCTCAACAATAATAACTATATACATACAAATTTTCTAACAAATCGTGATTCACATTTTTGCCGTTAACCCGTTTAAATTCCCCATCAAATTGTTTTAATCACGTCTTAAAAAACTGTATTAATTTATCAACAAATTGTTTTAATTAAGTTTTAAAAACACGTTTTTTAATTGGATGAGGGATCCCATTTTAATTTTAGAAGTGTGATTCACGTTTTTAATAGAAGAAGGATTCTCGTTTTAATTAGAAGTGTTATATATATTTTTTTTCAATAGAAAATGAATTCCCATTATAATAGGAGAATGATTTCTGTTTTAATTAGAAGTGCTATAATTTTTCTTTTTAATAGGAGAATGATTCCCGTTAAAATTAGAAGTGCTAGAATTTCCCTTTTCAATAGGAGAGGAATTTATGTTTTAATTAGAAGTGCTAGAATTTTTTTTTTTCTAATAGAGGATGAATTCCTGTTTTAATAAGAGAATGATTCCCGTTTTAATCAAAAGTGCCTAAAATTTATTTATTTTAATAGGAGAGGAATTTCCGTTTTAATAGGAGTTGCTGATGTGGAATTTTAAGAGAGCTCGAAAAATACCCCTTGTGGGAGCTTTAATATTAATACTAGCTTGTAGGCCCGTGCATACGCACCGGTTCTTTTAAAAACATTTAGATTTTTAAAAAAAAAATTGGGACTACCATTTTATTCGCTAACCCGTTTTAATTTTCTAACAAATAGTTTTAAATGAAGTTTTAATTAAGTTTTAAAAACCCAAATTTTAAATTAGGAGAGAGATTTTGTTTTAATAGGAGAATGATTCCCGTTTTAATTAGATACGCAGATTTTTCTCTTAATTTTCAATAGGAGAGGAATTCTCATTTTAATAGGAGAAGAATTCCTGCTTTAATTAGAAGTGTTATAATTTGTTTTAATAGAAGAAAAATTCCTGTTAAAATAGGAGAGGAATTCCTGTTGTAAAAAAGGATTTTCGTTCTCCAAATAGGAGAGAAATTCCTGTTTTAATAGGAGATGACGTGGAATATTAATAGAGCTCGAAAAATACCCCTTGTGGGAGCTTAAATATTAAGACTAGCTTGTAGTCCTGTGCATACGCATCGACTCTTTTAAAAATATTTAGATTTTTTTTAGAAAATTGGGACTACCGTTTTAGTCGCTAATCCGTTTTAATTTTCTAACAATTTGTTTTTAATCAAGTTTTAATTAAGTTTTAAAAACCCGTTTTTTCAATTGGGAGAGAGATTATGTTTTAATAGGAGAAGGATTTAAGCTTTAATTAGAAGTACTAGAATTTGTTTTAATAGGAGAATAATTCCCATTATAATAGGAAAGAATTTTCCGTTGTAAAAAAAGATTTCCGTTTTTCAAATAGGATAGAAATTTATGTTTTAATAGGAGATGAGGTGGAATTTTAATAGAGCTCGAAAAATACCTCTTGTGGGAGCTTTAATATTAAGATTAGCTTGTAGGCCCGTGCATACGCACTGCCTCTTTTGAAAACATTTAGATTTTTTTTAGAAAATTGGGACTACCGTTTTAGTCGCTAACATGTTCTAATTTTCTAACAAATTATTTTTAATGAAGTTTTAATTAATTAAGTTTTAAAAACCCATTTTTTCAATTGGGAGATAGATTTTGTTTTAAAAGGAGAATGATTCCCGCTTTAGTTAGAAGTGCTAGAATTTGTTTTAATAGGAGAGGAATTCCCATTATAATAGGAGAGGAATTCCCGATGTAAAAAAAGATTTCTGTTTTTCAAATAGGAGGGAAATTTTTGTTTTAATAGGAGATGACATGGAATTTTAATAGAGCTCGAAAAATACTCCTTATGGGAGCTTTAATATTAAGATATAGATATAGATATAGACTAGAAAGTAGGCCCGTGCATACACACTGGCTATTTTGAAAACATGTTCAACAATCATAACTATATACATATAGAAATTTTCTAACAAATCGTGATTCCGGTTTTAGTTGCTAACCTATTGTAATTTCATAACAAATCGTTTTAATTAAGTTTTAAAAACCCGTATTAATTTTCTAACAAATTGTTTTAATTAAGTTTTATAAACCCATTTTTTAACCCCGTTTTAATAGTTGACTTAATTTAGAAATATGATTTTCGTTTTAATAGGAGAATGATTTTCATTTTAATTAGATATGTGTATGGGCTCAATTGAGGAAATGATGCCAGGTCAGCGGACATCATGAAGAAGGTAGGATAGTGTGATAGAACAAGAGCACAGGAATTGAACCTAGGGGAGGACCAGGTCCGCAGGGCACCGAATGGGGGGTAGCTTAGTAAGGCCAACTGAGAGGTAGGCGATCATAGCCAGGAAACCCTAGAGCGCGGACGTGTCAAGGGTACGGCAAGAAGAGGAATGGTTGGATGGAGGGACAGCTGGACGGTCAGGAAGTGAGGGGAATGGATATAAAAAGAATGAGAAAGGAAGGGAAAAGAGGCTGCACAGTGAAAAGAAAGAAGAGGAGCTAGAGAAAGTGAGAGAAAAAAGAGAGTGAGAGAGGAACAAGAGGAGAATAGGAAGAGAGCCCTTTAGACTTGTAAGGAAAGAGTTTTTAGGTCTATACATTTGGCGCCGTCTGTGGGGACGAACAAAAGAGAAGTAGAGATGGCACCGAAGAGAAAGGTGGGCAGACCAAGGAAAGTACCAGTGCTGGAAACGACACCAGAGGCGGGGGTAGAGGAAGAAGGAAGCGGGAGAGCAGATCTGGAGACAGAGGAGACGAAGCTTATGAGGGAGGAGAATGGAAGGCTAATAAGGGAGGAGAACGACGGGTTGAGGAGAGAGAGGGAAAGAGAAGAGGAAGGACTGGACGAAGAAGCAAATGATAGCTCGGGGGAGGAAGGAGAGGAGCCCAACCTAGTGGAAAATCCGGTAGCAGGCTTAACAATTGATCAAGTGCAAGATATGATAGACAAGGATAAAGAGGCGAATCAACAGAAAGGGAAGAGTTGTGGAGGAGCGGCTAGCCAGGTGGTGGCGGGGCAAAACCGCAACCCTTTGGCGGACGGCATTTGGGCTTCTGAGGTCCCAAAGCGCTTTAACCAGCCCCGATTCGAGAGGTACGACGGGAAAGGAGACCCAGCGGATCATATCCACCACTTAAGGCAACAGATGCCATTGTGGCAGGAATCGCGGTACGATGGATTGCGATGCATGATGTTCCCGGCCAGTTTGGAAGGCGGGGCGTTGGATTGGTATTATCGGCTGCTGGTGGGGAGCATAAGGAATTTCCAAGAGTTAGAACACGCCTTCGTGGATCATTTCATACACCAGAAAAAGCGGGCGGTGGACATCGCGGCCCTGTTCAATGTGAGACAAAAGTCTGCAGAGACAGTAAGGGAGTATCCCTACCGGTTCAAGGCTGAGAGCCTGAAGGTCGAAAATTTGGATGAGAGGACCGCGGTTATCACCTTCGAGCGAGGGTTGCGGCCGGGGACGGGAGTGCACCAGTCAGTCGCAAAGAATGAAATTGCAACGTTGCACTAGCTATATCCTCAGGTAAAGAAATACATCAGGTGTGAGGATACTTTACCGAGGGAGGCTAGGAGATTAGGGAAAGCTGTTTTGTCTTTGGATAAGGATAGGGAGCGCCACAAAGGAAGGGCTTCGGAGAAAGGAAGCGGTGGATACCGTGATTACCTACCGAAGGTCGAAAGAGCACGGGAAGGAGTTCGACGGGAGAATAGAGAAAGGAAGCCATATCGGGAGATAGAGGTGACACCACTGAATAGACCATTGAGAGAAATATTGTTGCTGATTAAAAACATGCAGGGATATGAGGGACCGCGGACTACACCAATAAAGCTGCCAGATAAACCATTCTGCGCATATCATCAGATGCAAAACCATGAGATGGATGACTGTTACACTTTGAAATGTATGGTTCAAAGATTGGTGGAGAAGGGTAAGATGAAAGAGTTTGTGAGGGAAGCACAGATTGATGAGCGCCTGCCACGGCAAGATCAGTTGTTGGGGACTATACATGTGATTTTCAGTGGAGAGGTACTAAGTCATAATGCACATAAAGATAAGGTAAGGAGGACTACGAGCATCCAACAGATCAATGACAGGACTGTTATGCCGCGACCAAGGGTGGGATCAGCCAAGGACAGAGACATGATTGTCTTCAGCAAGGCGGACTTGCAGGCAGTGGACTCCCCACATGAGGACGCGTTGGTGATCACAATGGCAATGGGCAATTATCTGGTGAAGAGAGTGTTAGTGGATTGTGGTAGCGCGGTTGATCTATTGTTCAAAAGAGCTTTAGAAGAAATGGGAGTGGATCCTAGTCAATTAAGGCCTCCTCGCACTAATTTATATGGGTTCAATGGAAGTATGACAGAGCCCCTGGGGGAACTCTTGTTGCCGGTAACCACGGGTCCTGTGACGGTATTCATGCAGCTCATGGTGGTGGATTCCGCCTCCCAATACAACGCTATCTTGGGGAGGAGGTGGATTCATGAGATGAAGGCCGTCCCGTCTACCTACTATCAAGTGATACGGTTCCCAACTCCAACGGGCACATATGAAGTCCGCGGTGATCAGGTGATAGCTAAGAACAGTCATAGGGGAACAGTGAAGCGATTGGTGCACGGAACAGAAGAAGAAAGCTCCCACCCAAAGAAGAGGCAGGCATAGCAGTTACAGATCGCCTCCACAGAGAGTAAGGGGCAACCTACAGAGGGTCCGAAGACACTAGATGAAATTAAAGTGGTGAATATAGGGGATGGAGAGGAAGAGAGGTTCACATCGGTAGGATCCAATCTGCCGGATGATTGGAAGAATAAGTTGATACAATTCTTGTCAGAAAATAGGGATGTGTTTGCATGGACTATTGAGGACGTTATAGGGTTAGACCTAGAATTTACATGCCATAGGTTGCACATGAAGGAGGATGCCAAGCCGGTGAGGCAGAGGATACGGAGTATCAGACCAAAGTATGCGCAGAGCATCCGCGAGGAGGTGTCACGGTTGAAGGGAGCTGGCATAATATGGGAGAAAGAATTCACCGAGTGGTTGTCCAATGTAGTCGCGGTACCAAAAAAGAATGGCAAAGTGCGTATGTGCGTCGATTTCACGGATGTGAATAAGGGGTGCCCGAAAGATAGTTACCCCATGCTGTGAGTAGATGAGTTGGTAGATAGGACTGCGGGGTACAAGGTGTTCTCGTTCATGGACGCATCTATGGGGTACAATCAGGTGGCAATGTATGGGCCAGATCAAGAGAAAATAGCATTTGTGGTAGAAGGCGGCACATATTGCTATATGAAAAAGCACGCAACACGTAATTATTTATATGTCGTTGTTTGTGTTACGTATCTTTTGCAAATCTTACTTAGCCTAATATATATTGATTAGTATAGTGGCTAGCAAGGTATCAATCCTTCTCTAAATAACTAAGTGATGATAATAGAAATTCCTAATCTAAGTTACTATAATGGATGCACGTAAAAGATGTGGCTAAGTAATAATTAATATATGGCTTATTTGATTTGAGATTTAAACTATGCATAAACTAAACTAAATTAAATATATGAATATGAATAAAGAGAGAGAATATCTTGGGAGAGATGAATCCACCAAAATCATAGAATTAGTCTAATAGATCTACCTATCATGCTTAATATAAATCACTAATAGAAACTCACCATACCTACAAACCTTATGCTCATAACCATGATGATAATATGTGGCTTTCAACGTGCTTTCTATCTTTCCATCAAATACTTCTTCAATCTCCAATGATATCTTCTATCTAACCAAATTGTGCTTTAAGTGGCATTCAATATACAACTCTAGGTGCCATGGAAAATCCACATGTGGCATTAACCATACAACTAATTGAGGTGCCATAAAGAATCCAATCATCACACTATAACACTAAAAACTAGAAGAAAAGAATCTAGGGTTTGTGGTATTTGGCTCTCCAGAATCTTGAATTACCCTAAGACCTCCTAACCTCCACAGGAGCGTTAGATCAATGGACGAATAAGAAGAAACTCAATGAGGAATTTAAACTAAAACATGAGAGAATAAGAACTAAACTAAAACATACGAAAAAGGCTTTATCTCCCCTCCCAAGAGAATGGAGATTATCCCCTCATACTATGCTATGAACACAATATGAAAATGAATAATCTTTATAGCTATTAATGGTGAAAAGGTCTAAACTTTCTTCTCTCTTAATTCTAGATCTAACATGCAAACACTAAATTTCCTAGATCTTGTAAACTGAGGTTTTTGTGCTTTATATATTGGCTTACATGCTCGTCTGGATAGAGATCCGAATCCTATGTTTATTTGGTGTCAAACTGTCTGTAATCTTTCTAGAAGCAATCCTGGAAAGTTAAATTCGGTTGGACCAAAGTTGGACATGGCCCACTTTGCCCTGCAGGCTATTTCCCAAGCTGCAGCTTCTGACAGCTTTCAGTTTCCTAATTCTTGTGAAACTCTGACTTCTTTTCCATATTGATCTTCTCTTCCTCTGAAGTCGAAATTAAGGCTTTGAGATCAGATTTAAGGATCTTCTAATTCAATTATTATCCTCTTTTAGAGTCCCATTAGGCTTGGCACTTATGGAGACAAATATGACATTTTTGCCCTATGCCTTTAGCTGTAATTCCCAGTTACTTCTTTTTGACTTGTTTGACTTCTTTTCCCTCCATATTTCACATTTAGGTTCTTTGACCTGCAAAACCTCAAATTGCATCATATTAGAATATTTAAATATAAAATGGAGACTAACATACACATAATTTGCGATATAAATCATTACTTTTGAGCATTTATCACAGCCCCCAACTAGCATTTTGCTAGTCTCTTAGCAAATATGTGTTATACTAGAGAAGTGTTAAAAGCTAACAATACTAATTAAATAATAAACTAACTCACTTTCGCAGGCATCGCGGTTACACTTACCATATACAACAAGGCCTTAAACCTTTAAGTTACGCTTAAAGGACGAGTTATAGCCTCGTGAGGGTTTTCAGTTGATATACCAACAAAATCAATTTTACATATGAACTATGGTGAAATCTAGAGAAAACAACTTTTTCAGTTAAAATGTCTAAATCAAAAAGTTATTACTTATCATACCCATGATCATAAAACATTAGGCTAAGGTTCTATTCATAAAGATAGAAAAGACTGACTAATCATCCTAACTAGAGCTTATTCATTTTTAACCATTTTGATTCCTTTCTCTTTTCCAAGCAACGGAATTTCTACCTCACCTTTGGATTAATATTTCGACTTCAAATCTCACCATTTCATACACTCACAAGGAAATCTCTCTCAGATAAGTTTTATATTTTACCTCTATATGCAGGGAAATGAGTAAAAAATAGGGCATCCCACATATTTAGTCAGAAAGACGGAAATTTGCAAATATATAAATAAAGTCTCATGGAAAGAATGTCAATCACATTTGAAGTGTCAGGTCCTTCACTTTAGCATCCTCTCACCTATTGTACACTTCATATCATACTTTAGTGATAAGTCTGGGTATTAAAACAGGGCTTAGGGCAGGTTAACAAGAAAAGGGTAAAAAGGATTCAAATTTTTTTGAGAATATACTAAAGACTTTGTGCTTTTGACCTTCTTCGAAATTTTCTTCACTTGTAGACTGCAACACTTGAACTCTATCACTACTTTTGCTCAATTATTTATATTTCTTTTTTCTTTTTCTTTTTTCTTTTTTCTTTTTTTTTTTTTTTTTGAAAAAAGAATGATTTTCTTCATTTGACTTTGGTAAAATTTCCTTCAAAAATCTTCTTCGTTCTAGCTTTCTCTTTAGTTTTTAGAAATCCTCGAAATATGGATAAGGCTAATAATATGGGATATACTCCTTATCCGGAGTTGGGTTTAAGATGATTGGTTTAAGAATAAAAGGTTTAATATATAAGGCTCAAAAGTGGTTAATATGATAATCCTACTAGGTGGGATAAAGGCTGATTGGTTCACTACTTGACTTATCGAGATGATATTCCGCTTTGAATAGACTACAAGACCTAATGGCTATCTCCCCAGTTGATGCCACCTCGTGATTGACCAAATCAAGAATAAATGAGACTACACAACGAATTTAAGCACTGAAAAATGGTTGAGTCAACTTGGACTCAGATTTACGTAAAGACTCTCCAAGAAATTAAAATTGAAAGGCTCAAGTCTCACAGGTCAAGTCTCTATACTAATCATCTAGTTTGGTAGAAGCTTAAGTTGCTTTTTCATTTGAAATTCCTCTAGTGGTGTATTATATGAACTTACTCTAGACTAAGACTTTTATCAGTGAGATCTATTTCTAGTAATAGAAACTTAGTCTAAAAGTCTTACTAATCCTGGTCATGACTTATAATTTCCAATTTCATTAGCCAGTTTAAACGATAAAAATATACTTCTCACCTACAATCACCATAATTCACATATAAACTTTCCAAATATTGTAATTAAAATATTGCAAAATTTTAATTCTCACCCCCCTAACTAAATCAGGCATTGTCCTCAATGACTAAATAAAATAACTGAAAGCTTACCATAATTGAAATAATCAGAGAAAAGGAGGGATATTACCTTAAATACGTGCAAAATTACATCAGCTCAAATCTGTAGAATTTATATCTTTAACAAAAGAAATAGGAGTAATGATTCGTGAGGAATAAAATTACTACAACGACTAAATATTTGTCATGTGCATGTCCATAGAGTTATATGTCTCCAAAAAGGTGGAGGTAGAATGTAAGAGTTACATGTACAAATGACATGACTGAAAATTTTAAACAATGAATAATAATAATAATACTAATAATAATAACTTAAATTAATAGTTTCATTGTTGCAAGATTTGTCTCTGCCTACAAATAAGAGTGATAAAACCGTAATAGACAATCAAGTACATGAGTGATCATTTTAAGAAGTACTGGAATACATAATCCTAGATAAAGGACTCTATTTCGATTTTGGACGACCTCTCTTTTGAACGGATGTTTCAGCTTTGTTGTTCTGGAGCGTAATAATATGTTCCATCAACTCCCTATGTCGCTGAATATTCATCTCCTCCTTGTTTTTCTGATAATTATACAATTTGTGCATACCCCTAAATAGTGTTAAACCCATGTCTCGCACATTTGGATCCATCTGAGCATCAAAAACACTAGTGTTTTCAAAATAAGGAGGTGGGGAATCAGGGTCGTGATGAGTGGTGTGTCATACCAAAACTGGTTCACACCGTCAAATGCGTCAATAAACTAGGCTCCCAAAATCCAGGTGGATGTTGTAAAAATCTGCCTAGGAATCTATCCTTCTTTAAGTTCTATTCCTTCCACTTTAACTATTTATGCACTAAACAATTCTAACTTCGCACAAAAGCCTAGTGATAAAAGCCGGGAAGGATGAGATACCCATGATTTGCATTTTTCCTCTCCATAATATTCTTCATTATAGTTTTTCCCAAACAAATTTTGCTATCCCTCTTCATTAGCATAAATAGAATATGACCACCAGGTTCATAGATCGTAGAAAAATTACTCGACCCAATGACATTATCACAAATCCAACGATATGTCAAAATTTGATTCACACGGGCGGAGCAAACTCGGACACGATTTGCAGAATCTACTTCTACTTTTTCTCCAAGCACGGCTCGATAATCACATGATTGTTTCGCCTTTGTTTGTGGTCCATAGTGTGCTGAAATTCCCATTTTTTCGACTAGAAAATCAAGAGTGATGATGGTGGGTTCAGAGTCATTATCCCAATACAATTTCATTTTCCCACTCACCTCTTCATAATCGATTCTGCAGTCGTAGAAACGGCGAACAATACCTTCATGATATTTGCCTCCATTAGAATAAAATAGACAGTCCCAACCCCGAGTTTCGCATTCTTCTTTAAAAAATCCGTTCATGGCATTGTTATCAAACAGCTCTCCATAACAGAGTTCAGCGTGAATCTTTCATTCGGTCGTCATGTTCAACTGTTTGCGAACTTGTCCTCGAGCTGTCGTAATGCATATGGCCAAACAGAGGGTAAAATAACACAACAACACTATTGGAACAATACTGCAAATAGTTGCTCAGTAAAAAAAAATCGTCCTGTACACAAAAACCTTGTTTCTCCGAAAAAAATTTCAAGCCTAACTATGGCACCATTCCTTCTTCACAGGTCAATACCCCTAATTACCTTCATGTTTTTCCCATTCTCCTCCGACAACAGCCAACCAAAAAAAAGAAAAAACTGAAAAACGAATTCAAATCGAGAATTTCAACAACCTATAACCGAAGTTGAGCGGTGATACGCAGGCATCGCGGTTAATATGGAAAGCAGGACGTCCAAATTAGGAATTGACTGACGATCAATCTTGCCGGTTAGCAAGTGTTTCACGTCTTGGATAGGTGTAACTGGAAGTTACAGCGCCTGGTAATGGGTGGAGTTAAATTGCGATGAGGTAGTTGTTTGTTGTGATGGATGCGGCTGGAAGGGTGCGACTTGTGATGGATGCAGTTGGAAGTGTGCGACTGGAAGAAGAAGAAAGAGTGGTGGGTGCGTCTGGAAGAAGAAGAAATCATTTTTTCTCTTTCTTTGTTGTTGGGCTTTTTTGAGTTTTTAGGCCCAAAATCGATTTCAGAGAGTTTGACTAGGATTGGGATTCAAAACAAAGTGGGATTCTAACTTACTAGAGAGCTAGTCCGTAATAGAGAAGAATTCCACCTTACTAAAGCACAACTTAACATATATATGCATCACAAGATACACTTCAAAGCTCATATCAATTTAATTTTTATTCATAAAAATTAATCACTCACTCCATAAACTATTGATATTTTAAGAAATTAAAACAACTAATCCCATGCCAAGTTAGAAAATAAAATTAACTTCTATGTAAACTCTTCCAAATCTTGTACCATAACGAGTAAAAATAGATTAATTCTCCGTGCTCTTGATACTTCAAGCTCCTTCCCGAACCTTGTCATTGCTATCAATGTGCTCAAAAATTATCTTCCAAACTTCCTTGTCGGTTTTAATTTTTGTAAATATCTTCATCACTCCAATAACACCTCGACAACAACTTTCTTCCGTATTTGATGTCCAATTTAACCTTATAATCCCAAGCCAAGAGTCTAGAGCGCCTAAGAGTGATGTGTAGTGCATTGACTGTTTCAATTGGGACCCAATCTTTGTAGTGATTCTCTAAGCCTGGACACAAGTGACGTATCATCTTGCAAATAAAAATGGGGAGCACTAGCTTATTGGTGTTCCTAAGAAAGACGTATACGATTTGTGTTAGCATTATATAGAATACGTTGTAGAATTCACCGTTCTCCAAAGCCTTTAGTAAGTGTAGGCTATATTTATCGACGGAAAATAGATTAGGATCACCGAAGATATTGGTAGAGATCCACATTAAAGCTAAGGCACAGTTCCGAGCAAAGGTGTTTATAGGGATGCGCTTGCGATCTATTACTTTCAAACCTGGTCCTAGTTGCTTCTCGTAGGTGAGAGCCCCATTCTTTGGTTCTTGGTTTAGAAAGTTCCTATTAACTCCTCGACTCATATCCTCCACCAATTGATAAGAGCCCAAAATTGTAGTTTTAACCCCTTAACAATCATACTTTTAGACCAATTATGTGAATAATAAGTAAGAGTTAATACTGATTACGTCTTTTTATGCATTTCAGGCTTCAAAGTCCATTATGTGCAGAAATGTGCCACTTTAGCGAGATAAAGGAGCAAAGGTCGGTTGCTAAGGAGTTCTGTGATTAAAGGCCAAGATTCAAGAAGACAAAGCCTCTGTAAAGCCCGGTCAAAAGATGAAGAGTCAAAGTCCACGCAGGCAGAAACAGTGCACAAAGTCAACAGAACTTCCGAAGACCATATCTTTGGACTCAGACCTCGGAATGGGGCCTACCTTATGTCAAAACGACCGGCTCGGAAAGAGCTTTCCAATGGTCCAAGCCTTGACCCAATCAGAGGAGCAGAAGTGGACGAAAAGTCTGTGGAAGCCAACTGCAGCTGAAGAGGCCTTTTGAATTTGAAGAATTGGGTTTTGGGCACGATTCTCGCCCAAAACATGGCTCCAAGCCCATGCACGATTTTTGGATCTGGATGTATAAAACAAAAGCTTAGCTCTTTGTTAATGGTAGATAGTTAGGTTAGAAAATAAAATTAGGTTAGAATAAGAAAAGTAGCCATTAAACCTTAGTTATAGATCTAGTTTTAGATTAATTAATTAGTTTTATTCTTGCTTTAAATTCAAGATTAAAATTATTGTTATTGATTTCATTAGATAAATAAATTAGTGTTCTTGATAATCTTGTTCATTTCCTTTACTTAAATTAGTTTAATTCTTAGATTCAATAGTTGTCTTTATTAGATTGAAATAATTCTTGCATGAGTAATTGCTATTAAGGTTTAAATTTAGCAAGTTTCAATCTTTATATTATGTTTAGTTTAGATTCAATGGGAAATGTTAGTTTGATGACTCAAGGCTAAAACCTCCATTAGAGGGGTTGATGAAGCCTTGATGAAAACTTAGTGGTTAGTATAGAATTGGTTGTAGATTCTATTCCACTCTAGAAGGTCGTGTTTAAGCCATGAGAATGGGTGGGCGACCTCACATGCTAGTTAGTATTCGGTAGAAATGCCACGAACACTAGGGATTAGAACTCAAAATTCTGCCGTGAAGAACGTGAGAAATTGAGATACAACATTCTACGCTAGGTTGTTAAGTTGGATTCGAGGTGGAATCAATCCCCTAATTCCTTATCATAGAGTCTAGTTAGTATTTACGTAGTTGAATTATCGTGATCTTGTTAGTATAAATTGAATCCAGTAGTATAATCGTTAGAATAGATAATTCACATAACACATCACTCTCACCATTGTTCTTTGGGTTTGTTCAATTGAATTTGTTTAAGTCTTGAGAGTTAAGAGTGGAACGATTCCGTACTCTATATATTGCATGAATATACATGTGAGAGTAGGAAATAAATTATTGATACCGTAAGAATAAGGTTAGAGTAATCTAATTGAGTTTTTACGGGTTATCAAATGGCGCCGCTGCCATCTTAATCTCGTTCAAGACAAGAATTCAATTGCTTGAATCAAGGGCAATCCCCATTCTCTACCCACCCGCCCTTTTAATTTTTCATTCTTGTTTCTTGATTTTTGGAACTGTTCACTTTTTCAGGCATAGGGGCTGCGGATTCACAGAGAAAAACACTGCGGTGAAGGTATTTCTAAATTTTCGAAAATTCTAAAAATATTCATACATAATATTTAATGTGTTGTTGATTTACTAGAATATTTTCAGATTTTTCAAAGTTGGTTTACCTTGTGAAAAAAATACGATCTTTACAGTACTGCATTTCAGTTTTCACACCGTATGTTCTTGAAAAACAGACGAATAAGGTTACTTAGGGAGTTCTAAAAATTCTATAATTTTTACAGGAGTATCTACCCTAAGCCAGAAGTTTGTAGTAAAAATTTGATGAGTTTTTGATTTGTTTTGACCACCTAAATAGTAGAGTGTTTCCAGTGTATTTCTGCAGTGTTGCAAACACTTAATATCTGAAACACCAGCCAATAAGGAGAGGTTGTAGAACTCCAATTGCTCTAAATTTTTTACAGGAACAACTAGGATCTGTTAGGAGTCTCCAGTAAAAATTTGGAAATTTTTGGATTTGTTTTGATGGGTTAACCATTCGGTTGTTTGTATTGTGTCTGAAAACGGTTTCGCAAACTTTGGAGGGCTGTAGAGGGACTTTCACAGCTCCGATCGATCTGAAATTTTACAGGCTACTTGATAGACGTCTTAGAAAATTACTGTAAAAATTTTAGATTTTTTGGAGTACGATAAAAGGCCTAAAACTTGAAAACCCTGGAGCGCGCCCGCGCCCATGTTGAGCGCGACCCGCCCTTATTCACTGTAATTTCAACTTACCTTGAGCGCGCCCGCGCCCTACCCGCGCCCAGCAAGGAAAATTCATCCGAACAGCCCAATTTTCATAGGAAAATGCATATTTCTATTCCTTAAAGTTATTAAGTGTTTCTAACTTGTTAAATACACTGAAATCGCGTATACAAGACGCTATTCGTAAGCGAAGCAAAGAGGCATTCAGGTACTCCTTCTTTCACTCCTTGTTTCTTCTGTCAGAGGAGTTTTAATTCTAGTATAATCAGGCTTGTTTTCTTAAAACAAAATACCACACGCCTATCTAAAAATGTATGCTTAGAGTTGTGGTTGCATATTAATTGCCCTATAGTATATTTGAAAAACCAATATGACATATCAATATGTAGACCAACAATCATATGATAATTATGCAAACCCTTCACCATGTTCATGCTGTGGTAGTACTGACCATTGGGCTTCTCAATGCCCATCATATCAAGAGCAATCATGTAATTATTATGGGAACCCTTCACCATGTTCATGTTGTGGTAGTCCGGATCATTGGGCTTCTCAATGCCCATCATATCAAGAGCAATCATGTAATTATTATGGGAACCCTTCACCATATTCATGTTGTGGTAGTCCTGACCATTGGGCTTCTCAATGCCCATCATATCAAGAGTCTGAGCCTACTATAGGATATAATAATAATTATGAGCCTCAATTTTCAAATTTTTATAGTGACTCATACAATCAAAAGTTTCCTAGTCATCCAAACTATTCATGTAATTCCACCAATAACAATCAACCAACCATTCAAATTTCAACCTAACCCATCACAATGCGACATCAACCGTGAGTCACTTAAATGGCAATAACTATGACTATCAAACACCATACCAACCAGACCCACACCACCAAGCTTCCCCTCAGCTAACAACATTCGATGAAATGATGGCCCAAAACAAAATAATACTTCAAGAAATAAACCGGAACCTAAAGAAACTAGGTTCACCTGCGCCAGACATTTCTACCATCCCAGAGATCAACACTATTCCCATAACTAAGCCAGTCAACCTAGTTCACACCTACCCTACATTTCATGAACCATTACCTTCCGAAGACCCTCCCATTAACCATGATATTAACTCCACACCCCACCTGGATGAGGAAATTCTTGTACACGACTCTTTAGGACTAGTTTCGGATGACCACTCAAACTTGAGCGATGTCTCCGGAACTTCCTTCCCGATCCATCCACCTGATGATGAATATAATGATTACACTTTAGAAGATATTTATAAAGATGTGACGAAGGAAGAATTTGATAACTATTGGCATTCTCGTAATATGGACCCTCCTCCGTTGAGCATGTCCAGGCCTTTGAGTTTGCAAACCGCGACTCGGTGGATGATGTCTCGACACATTCGAATGAATGAGGCCATTGAGGATACTTGTAGTGTTTTAGAGGAAGAAGGTGAGGACATGGAGATTAACAATTCAAATCTAAGGCATGAACAAGTTAATGTGCAAGAAAACGAGGAAGTTACATCTTTTGAGCAATGTGAATCTCAATTCAGTTTGGCAGCTGAGGAAATAACAATAGAAGAAATAGAGGAAAATCTTAAAGATAAAGCCACGAACCACAACCTTGTGGATTCAGCTAAGCCAGATGTAGAGTTCTTAAGAGCATGTGAGGATCCACCACCCGATGAACCACTCACCAACCACCATCCACCTGAGTTACCACCTCCTATAATCCAACCATCTACCACAACTAAGCCATCCATTCACCCACCATTTAAAAGGAACCTCGATTTTGCCCTTGAGCCAATTGCCTCAGAGACCATCTATAATTTTTTCAACCCTCACAATGAAGAGTGTTTGCCTAGCACACAATCCCATGAGTACACCATTCCGGTAATTGAGAGACAAGCTCTGACCGAGTGTAGTGACAAACCTAGTTTGTCTTATTTTTCCTTATCTGAGCTTCATGAAAGACATCATGATCCACACTTCATTCCCTTCTCACCTAAAGTATCGCTAATTCATCTTTTTGGTCATTCCAACTATTTAAAACAATTACAACATGATGGTTTGCATATGTTCTTTGATAGGATGCATAAGTTTTCATTCCTTCGCTTACATGTTTGCTTCCAATTATACAACATTATTCTATTTGGAGGTGCATTTAGTATCACGTTTTTATGGCTAGACCCCCAACTATTCCGACTATTTGTTTATAGTTGACCACGTATCATCCATTTTGTGCCACCCCAGTTTCATGCTTGTTTGGGGGTGTGCACAGTCTAGGGGAATCTGACGTAAAATGACCCCACATTAAGTCTCGGGAATCTGACTTTAAAAGACCACGTTTTAAAACAAATTTTTACAAACCTTGTTTTCAAAATTTGTTTGGGGGTAGGGTGTTTGGTTTTTCCATTCTTGATCACTCAAATTTCTATTCTTACCCCCACCTCCCTCCCTTGAAGAGTAGCTAGATTTCTTCTTGTCTGTTGTTTTGATGTTGTTTTTTATTATTATTAGTAGATAGGATGTTACGTTGTTAAATTCCGTAGTTAAACTTTGAATTTGGTAGTTAAATGTTGTTTGAATTTCAATTTTAATATAATGTGGTTCTTTTCAAATTGTGCATGGATTTTATTGTTAATCCCACCTTCCCAAATTGTTTGGGGGTGGTATTATTTATTATATCATGATTTGTAGAAGATCCTCCATTTTAGAGTTTGTTTTGGAGTGAAGGTTGAGAATATTGTCGTAATTGGCATACCTATGATTAGATGTGGTGGTAGGATGAAATCTAAGAGAGTTTAGAAGTTACTAGTCTAAATCCAATATGAAAGATACCAGGGTTGTTAGGAAATCAAAACTATGGTTAGTTTCCGTTTTCGGGTTTGGCAGTTTTCTATTTCCGGAAATTGCCTTAAAACAATTTGGCAACTTGCCGATTCGTTTTGGAAACCCAGAACCTATTTAAACTTCCATCATTCTACACTCACAACCCACACTACACCCCACAATCATCTCTCACCTTTCACTCCAAGCTTTTTCTTCTTGTTTTTTTTGTAAACTCGGTTTACGCACTTCTGGCGAAGCGCCCGCGGTTAAAGCGCTGCGCCCTGCGCCTATACACACTTTTTAATTTTTTTTTTTCAGAGCGCCAAGCGACTGCCCTCGACTCTACAACATCAGAAATCGAAAATCTCACGAAGCCTCACGCGAAGCAGAAGCGCCGACCAGCCAAACACTGGAATTCTAAAACTTCAGAAGGCCCAGCACGCTTCAAGCCGACTTCATTCGCTCAAACACTGGAATTCAAATACCGCAGGCGCGACTTCGCGCCCTAGTTGGCCTTTCGGCTCGACTTTCGTGGACCAGAAAAATTCCAGTTTTCTCACGGGTAGTTTCGGATCATTCACGGCTATTCCAGGCGTAATTTTGAGATGACATCTCCTACATTGATACCGAACAGTCTTTCGAAGATTTGTTTCAAAGCACTACTTATGGTGCTTGGTTTCGCGAGGTGATCACACACGTAGGCTGGGAACCGCTTATGGTTCTTGCTAGCATTTGTTCTTGGACTTGCCATGCCCGCTGAAATACATTACCCATGATGCTATTGGGTAGATAATATTCATGTCTACACTTATGACTTTTTGCATGAGGCTTATGGGTCCGACAATTTCCGTGTAGAGGACCAAGGGACATATAATGTAGCCCTTGGTAGCTTGTCCCTTAATGTGATACGGTAATGTTCTTTATCATGCTAAACATATTAGGGGAGTGACATTTTTCTTCTGCGAATGATGCCACTTGCGATGTTTTCCTTGCTTTAGCTGAGGAACGCCTGCTATATGACCTTCCTAAGACCTTAATGTCTAGTTTAGCACGAGCCCATAGCATGAGGCATAAGTATATTCTTATGCCTATATTAGTTTGCCGTATTATACTATGTTTCTTCCCTGTTTTTTGTGCCCCTTTCACGGACTGGGTTGGGGTCGACATTGTGAGACCCACCAATTCTATTATTCGATCTTTCCGTGCAATGACTTGGCAAGGGTGGAGGATACAACCTCATCAGGTTGCACCTTACACCCCATCCGACCAAGTGGCGCTTAACAGGTTGGCATCCGTAGATGATAAATGGCGGCAAGCTTGGCAAATTATAATGGCATGGCAGGATGCGAAGGAACTTCGCATCCTCACTTCTTTATAGAAGAGGAGGATGATGAGTAAACGCTGGAGTGGAGGTAAGTTTTTTAGTTTCAGTTAGTGTCTGCTTATGTCCCAAGCAATTTAATTCTGCTAACCCCATAATGGGTGGAACTCTTATAGAGTTGCGTCAGTTTTTGTATTTCCTATATTAGTATGTTCTAACCTTGTTTTGCAGATGTTCCAGAATTTCACGCGTTTCCATGGTATTTTTCTACCCTCTTTATTTAAATGCTTTGAGGACAAAGCATGCTTTTTGTTTGGGGGGGGCATAGAAACACGTGTAATTAAGACATCTGTTAGGATATAGATATGTATAATATGCATTTGTTTTCAAGTTAAAAATTTCAAAAATATAAATAAATAAGTTTATGCTATACACTTAGGAATATTGGTATTGTTTTCTTTCTCTATGCTCTTAACAATTTAGAAGTCTCAATGTAGCTTTTGCATCGTAATAATTGTTAGAAACTTAGGTTAATATGTAGGTAATAATCTTTGCATCTATCTATAAATATATTACATGAGTATCTATGATTGTTAGCAGTAAGTTTCTGAAATCTAGGCTAGAGTACTTATTCTACAAATCCTGTGAGAATATAGCCTAAAGCCTTATATGAAATAAAAACATTTAAGAAATGACACAAGGGAGAAGTAAAATCGGATAGAGAAATCACACGCCCACTTGCTTGATCACTATGCCATATCCTAAGCGAGAATTTAGGCCCTCTTTGGATCGATATAGCCGAAATTCAAACCTATGAATTATTTTCCGCTAATTAAGCCCCTCTGAGCCTTTCTTTAGCCTTCCATAAACCACAATTCCTTTACCCTCCCACAAAAACAAAACAAAATAAAAAAAAAAAAAAAAAAAATCAACCTACCCAATTTAGAATAAGTCTGAGAATAGAATGAGGAAGAAAGAAGAAGAGAAAAACCTGTGTAAACAAAAATTAGTAGTTGCATCAGAAAATGAAGAAAATAAGTTTCCATCCAAAGAAAAGAAAAATAAAATAAAAACTCCAAAAATAGAATAAAAGGGAGTCAAAAGCCAAAGAAAAGAAAAAGAAAAAAAAAAAAAAAAAAAAAAAAATGGCTAAGGATGGAAACAAAGTGTAGAAGCAAAAGTAAATCACAAGGTTTCTCTAGTTACGTAATATGAAGACTCTATTATCTCAGACTTGTCCTTTTGAATATCCATTTCCTTCCTTCTTAAACCATCTCTCCCCTAATCCCAACACACCTAATAAAGACCTCTAGCTCAATTAGGAATATGTTAGTGTGATAGTAAGTGGCAGATGTGTTTGATCGACTCCGCTTTCCTTGTTTGTCATTGAGATTGTAAGGTAAAGTGTGCCCACCCACTGCATTGGAGTAAATAAAACTTGAGCGAAAAATCGAGTGATTTTTGTCTTGACATTTATGTGAGGACCTACTTAAGAACGCTTATTCGAAGTTTTCAGAAACTAACCTCGCTAGGCATTTCATAGTATTACTCATAGTATCTATATTTGTTGTATCATAGATGATTGATTATTATGAATATATTAGTTTAGGTTTTTGACTTGGTTATTCTTATTCATTTGCTAGTGAGATGTATAGATAGTTGAGACATGAATGAGGAAACAATAGTTTTATTTCTTAGTCGTTGTAGTATAGATGAAGTTTGTGAGTACCTTCATCGGAAAACTCTCACGAGGGCTATAACTTCGTCCACTAGGGAATTTCTAGTGGTTTAAGGCCTTGTTGCATATGGTCAATGCAATCGCACTCAGCGAAACGAGAGTAGATAGAACTCCATTTTTGGTCACTTATTCTAATTTCTCATATTTGCTTGAGGACAAGCAAAATGCTGTTTGGGGGTGGTTTGATAAGAGCCCAAAATTGTAGTTTTAACCCCTTAACAATCATACTTTTAGACCAATTATGTGAATAATAAGTAAGAGTTAATACTGATTACGTCTTTTTATGCATTTCAGGCTTCAAAGTCCATTATGTGCAGAAATGTGCCACTTTAGCGAGATAAAGGAGCAAAGGTCGGTTGCTAAGGAGTTCTGTGATTAAAGGCCAAGATTCAAGAAGACAAAGCCTCTGTAAAGCCCGGTCAAAAGATGAAGAGTCAAAGTCCACGCAGGCAGAAACAGTGCACAAAGTCAACAGAACTTCCGAAGACCATATCTTTGGACTCAGACCTCGGAATGGGGCCTACCTTATGTCAAAACGACCGGCTCGGAAAGAGCTTTCCAATGGTCCAAGCCTTGACCCAATCAGAGGAGCAGAAGTGGACGAAAAGTCTGTGGAAGCCAACTGCAGCTGAAGAGGCCTTTTGACTCTGAAAGAATTGGGTTTTGGGCCTGATTCTCTGGCCCAAAACATGGCTCCAAGCCCATGCACGATTTTTGGATCTGGATGTATAAAAACAAAAGCTTAGCTCTTTGTTAATGGTAGATAGTTAGGTTAGAAAATAAATTAGGTTAGAATAAGAAAAGTAGCCATTAAACCTTAGTTATAGATCTAGTTTTAGATTAATTAATTAGTTTTTATTCTTGCTTTAAATTCAGTATTAAATTATTGTTATTGATTTCATTAGATAAATAAATTAGTGTTCTTGATAATCTTGTTCATTTCCTTTACTTAAATTAGTTTAATTCTTAGATTCAATAGTTGTCTTTATTAGATTGAAATAATTCTTGCATGAGTAATTGCTATTAAGGTTTAAATTTAGCAAGTTTCAATCTTTATATTATGTTTAGTTTAGATTCAATGGGAAATGTTAGTTTGATGACTCAAGGCTAAAACCTCCATTAGAGGGGTTGATGAAGCCTTGATGAAAACTTAGTGGTTAGTATAGAATTGGTTGTAGATTCTATTCCACTCTAGAAGAAGGTCGTGTTTAAGCCATGAGAATGGGTGGACGACCTCACATGCTAGTTAGTATTCGGTAGAAATGCCACCACGAACACTAGGGATTAGAACTCAAAATTCTCGCCGTAGAAACGTGAGAATTGAGATACAACATTCTACGCTAGGTTGTTAAGTTGGATTCGAGGTGGAATCAATCCCCCAATTCCTTATCATAGAGTCTAGTTAGTATTTCTGTAGTTGAATTATCGTATCTTGTTAGTATAAATTGAATCCGTAGTATAATCGTAGAATAGATAATTCACATAACACATCACTCTCACCATTGTTCTTTGGGTTTGTTCAATTGAATTTGTTTAAGTCTTGAGAGTTAAGAGTGGAACGATTCCGTACTCTATATATTGCATGAATATACATGTGAGAGTAGGAAATAAATTATTGATACCGTAAGAATAAGGTTAGAGTAATCTAATTGAGTTTTTACGGGTTATCACCAATCCTGCTAGTTCACGCCTAATCTCTTCATTTTCTACTCCAAACATCCTTGCAATCACTTCGGGGCTTATGCAGAAGTGTATGGTTTTAAGAGATCCTACTAGGTATCCCATAGTACTGAAGGTTTGAAGACAAGAATAGAATTCACGAACCATCTGAGGAGAGTAGGTGTCTTCTGGTGTATAAAGCAAACCAACCCAGTTTCTAACTTCTAGTTGATTTCCGAAGTAATGTCCTAAAGGGCTGTTAAACAAATCTTGGTAGCACTTCTCTGGTATGATCTTGGTATCTGGAGAGAGATTGATTTGGGTGAATTCAATAGTCTGGAATGTACCTAAGTTCATGTAATTCATTGTAGCACATGGTCGGTTTATGATTTGAGAGGTATTTGCGGTGAAAGCGGTGAAATATGGAGAGTATGGGTCGATTTCTTCTGACATGTTTTGGCTATGAGATACAGAACGAAAGAGATGTAGAACGTATTGAAATAGTGAACTCAGGAGATGCTACAAAGTATAGTTTTATAGGAGAAGTTTCAGACGTGCTCCACTTCTCTCCTAGTCGAAAAGCTTAAAGCTCTGACTTCTGACCGTGTAGATTTCTATTCCTTTTTTTTGAACTTCGAATTCTATAGACTACCCCGACTCTCTCTTCTTTCTTTGTACAAAAATATTTAGTCTTTCGGGTTATGTTGGACTATCCTAAGTCCTCTGATCCTAGTTAAAATGGAATTAGTATAAAACTAATGAGAGCTAAAGTGGAAGTCCATCTTTTTATAGTTGAAGCAATGTGAGTTCAGTGAGGTTTTTTCTATGAATTTTCAGCACAGGCTCAGGTACGCCTCTCTCTTTCTTTCTTTCTTTTTTTTTTTTTTTTTTTTTTTTTTTTTTTTTTTTTTTTTTAGAATAATTTACTATCTATTTAAACTACTTGGGTTGCCTCCCATAAGCGCTAAGTTTAATGTCGCCAGCCGACACAGAGGGGGAAAACTTAAGTTTATCCCCCTAACTAAATTAGGCTCATCTTCTAATGTGGTCTAATTTGTTCTATCCTTCGTTTTCTAGAGGCAAAAAATAAGAAATGAATAGAGCTTATTGTAACTGGTTCTGCTAGTACAAGGATATAATCTTGCAACACCGTGGGTAGTTTATCCCATAAATTGTTTTTCGGATCAGGTATGTCTTTATATATTGGTTCTATAAGTAAAGTTTCCTCTATATCTCGTGTAGGTAGCTCTAAAAATGGTTTTAAACGGTGTGCATTTACTTTAAAACTAGTACCTCGTTTTGGATCCTCTAACTCTATTGCACCATGGTGTGTAACGTTTCTTACAAAGTAAGGACCTGACCATCTAGACCGCAATTTCCCTGGAAATAATTCTAATCTAGAGTCATAGAGTAAAACTTTCTGACCTGAGTAGAAATCTTTCCTTAAAATTTGTTTATCATGGGCTAGCTTTGTTCTTTTCTTATAGTTCTTTGAACTTTCATAGAAATCACTCGTTATTTATTCTAACTTCGTTTAGTTGTAGCTTTCTTTGTTCTCGGCCTTATCTAATTCGAAGTTCATGGCTCTAACAGCCCAATAGGCTCGGTGTTCTAGTTCGACAGGTAGGTGACAAGTCTTGCCATAGAAAATACGATAAAGGGACATAGCTATAGGAGTTTTAAACGCAGTACGATAAGCCCATAAAGCATCATTAAGTCTAAAATACCAATCTTTCTTCGAAAGGTTAATTGTTTTCTCTAGAATATTTTTTATCTCCCTATTCGAAACTTCGACTTGCCCATTTGTTTGTGGATGGTATGGAAGAGCAACTTTATGTGTTATTCCATACTTGGACTTTAGATTTCTAAATACCGGATTGCAAAAATGTGAGCCATTATCACTAATTATAGCTCTAGGAGTTCCGAACCTAGGTAAAATATACGCTTTAAGAAAATCTACTACCACTTTATGATCAGCGGTCCTTGTTGCTATGGCTTCTACCCATTTGGGCACATAATCAACTGCCACTAGGATGTATAGAAAACCATTAGATTGAGGAAAAGGGCCCATGAAGTCTATACCCCATACGTCAAAAATTTCACATATGAGAATGGATTGTTGGGGCCATTCATTTCGTTTGGTTATTTTTCCTAAATGTTGGCATCTAGAACAAGCTTTACAATAGGTTATAGCATCTCTAAACATGGCGGGCCAATTAAATCCACACTGCAAAATCTTAGCAGCGGTTTTTCTTGAACCGAAATGCCCACCACAAGCTAGGTCATGGCAAAAAGATAGAATAGATTGTTGCTCAAATTCTGGCATGCATCTACGGATTATCTGATCTGGGCAATACTTAAATAGGTAGGGGTTATCCCAAAAATAATCTTTTACTTTGACGAAGAAAATATCCTTCTCTGGTTTGGTCCAATGAGATGGGATTTGATTTGTCACTAAATAATTCATGATGTCAGCATACCATGGTACTCGTGAAATATTATAGAGGTGTTCGTCAGGAAAGTTTTCTCGAATAGGTGGGGATTCTATAAGAGAGTCACACACTAGCCTAGATAAATGGTCAGCGACTACATTTTCCTTTCCTTGTTTGTCGTGGATTTCTAAGTCAAATTCTTGTAAAAGAAGGATCCAACGAATTAAACATGGCTTAGCATCTTGTTTAACTAATAAGTGGCGAAGCGCCGCATGATCAGTATAAACTATAACTTTAGATCCAATAAGGTACGAACGAAATTTGTCAAGGGAAAAGACGATGGCTAACAACTCTTTTTCAGTTGTGGAATAGTTTCTTTGAGCATCATTAAGTGTATTACTACCGTAGGATATTACATAAGGTACTTTGTCCACTTTTTGGCCTAGAACAGCTCCTACGGCATAATCGGATGCATCACACATAATTTCAAAAGGTAATCTCCAATCAGGAGGTTTGATAATTGGTGCGGCTGTGAGTGCATGCTTAAGTTGTTCAAATGCGGTAAGGCAGTCTTCCTCAAATTCAAAATCACTATCTTTGACTAAGAGATTTGTTAAAGGTCGTGCAATTTTGCTAAAATCCTTAATGAACCTACGGTAGAAACCGGCGTGTCCTAAGAAGGCTCGAATATCTTTTACACATTTTGGGACAGGGAGTTTAGCTATTAACTCAACTTTTGCTCTATCCACTTCGATACCATCATCGACGGAATGACCTAAAACAATCCCTTGTTTTACCATAAAATGACATTTCTCCCCGCTTAAGTACTAGGTTGGTGTCACGACATCTTTTTTAAGACTAAAGATAAATGGTGTAGACAATGCGTCAAATGTAGGTCCAAAAAGCAGAAAGTCATCCATAAAGATTTCTATGAATTTTTCTACCATGTCACTAAAATACTCATCATACAATCACTTTGGAAGGTAGCAGGTGCATTACATAAGCCAAAAGGCATACGCCTATAAGCGAATGTTCTAAAGGGACATGTAAATGTAGTCTTCTCTTGATCGTTAGGATGAATAGGGATTTGGTTATATCCAGAGTATCCATCTAAGAAACAGTAAAATGCTTGGCCGGCTAATCTTTCTAGCATTTGGTCTATGAATGGTAAAGGAAAGTGATCCTTTCTAGTAACACTATTTAGCTTTCCATAGTCAATACATACTCTCCATCCGGTTTGCACTCTAGTAGGCACTAACTCATTGTGATCGTTGGCTACAACCGTTATACCTGATTTCTTTGGTACTACTTGTACTGGACTAACCCACTTACTATCTGATATTGGGTATATAATATCAGCATCTAGAAGTTTGATTATTTCTGAAAGTACCACTTCTTTCATGTTAGGATTTAGACGTCGTTGTGGTTAGCGAGAAGTTTTGGCATTTTCTTCTAGGTGAATTCTATGTTGGACAACTGAAGGACTTATCCCTTTTATGTCACCTATGGACCATCCTATAGCTTCTTTGTTTTCTCTTAGAATTTCAATTAGTTTAGTTTCTTGTTTACTAGTTAAGTTTGAAGCTATCACAACGGGTAATTCTTTTGCCTCATCTAAGAACACATATTTTAAGTTTGCAGGTAAAGGTTTTAACTCACGCCTAGGTGGTTCCGTTAATATAGGTAGTTCAATTATATCATGTGTCTTTTCTTTAAATTTATTAGATGCACCTGAAATGTTCTCATCTAGCAACGCATTAACCTGACATCTAACACTATCCTTTTCATAATCAGTAACTAATTGTGATAGGCACATTAACAGTGGATCTTCTGGATAGGTTTGTTCAAATGTTTCGAATGTTAATTCCTCAATTATACACATATCATCTACCCCTTCGGTATCATCAGAATGTTTCAGAAGCTTAAAAACATTTACTTCCACTTTTAGATTCCCAAATGTTATTGTCATGCTCCCATTCCTACAATTTATTAGAGCTTCTGCTGTTGCTAAGAATGGTCTACCCAAAATGATAGGAATTTGGTTTCCATTTGTAAGTAAAGTGTCAAGAACTATAAAATCAACGGGGTAATAAAAATCAGAGACCTTGATAATTACATCCTCGATTACCCCTCGTGGAATCTTAACAGATCTATCAGCTAACTGTAGTCTAACATTTGTTGGTTTCAAGTCTTTTAACCCTAGTTGTTTATAAACTGAGTAAGGTAACAAATTCACACTAGCACCTAAATCCAATAATGCATGATCAGTGTAGTCCTCTCCTATTCTACACATAACTGTAGGACTACCGTGGTCTTTATGTTTTACTACGGCTTGGTTCTGTAGAAAGGATGAACACCCTTGTGCAAGGAAAACTTCTTTTGGGATATTTGTTTTCTTTTTAACTAGGTCTTTTATGAATTTGGCATAGGAAGGCATTTGTTTAATTGCACTTAGAAAAGGAATATTGATATGTAGATTTTTAAAAATATTCATGATCTCATTATATTGTGCTTCCTTTTTGTTATCTTTTAACCTAGAGGGGAATGGTGCGGGTGGAATTTTTTCAGTTACCTGCTCTTTGGTTTTCTCAGTTTCAACTGGCTTTTCCTTATCTTTTGTTATAACAACTTTATCAGAATCAGGTATGTCAACTTTGTTATCTATTTTCTTTCCTGACCTAAGGGTAGATATCGAGTTAACTCCCTCTGTGGGTGCGGATGAAGGGGTGGTTTCAACTTGATAAACATTTCTACCTTTTGGGTTTTGTTCAGGTTGGCTTGGTAAGGTTCCTTTCGGTCTCTCAGCTAGACTAGCTAGTATCTGACTGAATTGTTGGCTTATCTGTTGAGTCATAACATCAAATTTTTGGTCAATCCTTTTGAATTCATTCTCGGTCTTGGTGGCTAAAGCTTTCATGGTTTCATCTATGGTGTTGGGTTGGGTTTGGTAATTAGCCATAGGATCAATGGTTAATTCTCTGTTCAAGTTTGTTTGTTGTTGTTGTTGTTGGTAATACTGTGGAGAAGGTGCTGCCGCGCCTCTATTATTCATGCATTGTTGCCTATTGTTCCCTTGATTACCTTGAAAACCATATTGGTTTTGCTGTGGAGACATGTTTTGTCTCCATGAATTATTTGAGTTATTCCTAAGATCTGGGTTATAGTTGTTGTTGTTGTTAAAATTATTTTGATAACCCTGTCTTTTGAATGTATTAAAAGCACAAACATCATCAGTACCTTGAGCAACAAACATAGAGCAAACTGAGGTGTCATGATCTGTAGTAAGGCAATTTTCACAAAATTGATTGACACTCATTGCTTGTTGAGGTTGATTATTCTTTGGAGGGTTTAAAGTGAATGAATCAAATTTCTTGTTTAAGTTTTCGATTCCTGTGGTTAAACTAACTAGTGTGGCTTTTAATTCTTGATCACCATCGTTTCTAACCTCATACATACCTGGTTTATTAAAACTTATCCCCCCATCTCCCCGTGCCATGTCCTCATGGTCACTACTATTGGCCCAATCCTTAGAACTCTCAGAAAAGTTTTGCAAAAAAGTGTATGCTTCATCAGGAGTAAGACTAGTAAATCTTCCTCCATTCATTGATTCAATTAGCTGACGGTTCATAGGTGAAAGACCTTTTATAAAGTAATGTACTATATTAAGTATGTCAAAACCATGATGTGGGCAACGAACAAGTAAATCATTAAATCTATCCCATGTTGTATGAAACTCTTCATTAGGTTTTCCTTTGAAGGTTGAAATAGCCAATTACATGGCCTCAGTTTTACGTAAAGGGTAATATTGTTTCATAAACTTTTGTGATAGTTGCTCCCAAGTAGTTATAGAATTAGAGGGTAGGGATCTATACCAACGTAGTGCGGCATCCTCAAAAGTCAATGGGAACAACCTTAATCTAGTCTCTTCAGGGGAAAGATGAGGTGCTTTAAAAGTACTTAATATGCTCAAGAACTTACTCAGATGATTATACGGTTCTTCATTTGTTTTGCCATAATATCTTGGCAACATATTAAGAATGGTGGGCTTAATCTCATAGTTATTGTTATTGTCGGGCATCACTATGCAGTTCGGTGGTTGAACCGCGATAGGTTGAAACAAGGTGCTAAGAGTTCTTTGATCAGCCATGGCGGCTAATGGTACTCTCTTTGGTGTATCTTCTAAGTCTACTAGTGGTGTGTGTGTTTCAGATTCAGAATCAGATCCTGAGTTTGATGGTGTGGTCTCCTCCAAAACTAGAATTGGAAGATTGTTACAAGAATTAGCTCTTATGATTAAACGTTTACGAGGTGAATCACGAAACCAAGTTTTCATGTACTAGATAATAAAACTATGTAAAATAATCTAATATGCACTTAATTAACTGAATTATATTATCAAACTATATGATGCTAACTATTAATGCTAATTATGAAACCGCTAATAGGGGATTCACGGTGTAAGAGAAGCACTTACTATTACAGCAAGCAAAACAAGTCCAAAAATTTTGAAATTTTTATAGCAGCTACCTTATACGTCCAGAAAGTAGCTTGTAAAATTTCAGAGTAATTGGAGCTTGCTAAGTTCCTCTTCTGTATTGTTAAATCCTGCAGAGTCCAGTGAAGAAGTTTTCTGCACACACTATAAATAATCAATTAAATAAATACGTAAAAGAGCACTAAAAATCACAAAATTTTTACTGGAGTCTCCTGACGTGTCAGGGATGATCCTGTAAAAAGTTTGGATTATTTAGAATTTTATAGATCCTTCTTCTCGACTGTTCTTCCAGAGACCTTGGTCCTGGAAAGCTGCAGAAACACACTGAAAACAAGCAACTAGTTAAGTGGTCAAAACAGGTCAAAAATTACTCAAATTTTTACTGGAAGCTCCTGACGTGTCGAGGTTCCTCCTGTAAAATATTTAGAATTTTTGATATTTGTGAAAATTACTCTGCTCGACTGTTTTTACAGATGCTTGCGTCCTAAAAACTGAAAACGAGGTACTGCAAAGATGATGTTAGTTACCCAAGTAAGACAAGTACTAAAAATTCAAAAAACTTCCAATAAATTACCGATACTGTACAGATCAACTCTGTAAAATTTCAGAATTTTTTGAAATTTATAAATACATTTTATGTACTGTTCTTTTTTGTTAAACAAATACAAAATTTTATGAAAAATACTTTCTACTATGCAAATCTAATTGAATTATGCTAAATTAATCTAATTATACTAAATATGCAATTTATACTATATGAATTCCTAAATTAAAGTAATCTAAATTAAATATTCTATCACCTAATCAATTTAAAGCCGGCAGCGGCGCCATTAAAAAAGCACGCAACACGTAATTATTTATATGTCGTTGTTTGTGTTACGTATTTTTTGCAAATCTTACTTAGCCTAATATATATTGATTAGTATAGTGGCTAGCAAGGTATCAATCCTACTCTAAATAACTAAGTGATGATAATAAAAATTCCTAATCTAAGTTACTCTAATGGATGCAAGTAAAATATGTGGCTAAGTAATAATTAATATATGGCTGATTTGATTTGAGATTTAAACTATGCATAAACTAAACTAAATTAAATATATGAATATGAATCAAGAGAGAGATTATCTTGGGAGAGATGAATCCACCAAAATCATAGAAATAGTCTAATAGATCTACCTATCATGCTTAATATAAATCACCAATAAAAACTCACCATACCTACAAACCTTATGCTCATAACCATGATGATAATATGTGGCTTTCAACGTGCTTTCTATCTTTCCATCGAATACTTCTTCAATCTCTAATGATATCTTCTATCTAACCAAATTGTGCTTTAACTGACATTCAATATACAACTCTAGGTGCCATGGAAAATCCACATGTGGCATTAACCATACAACTAATTGAGGTGCCATAAAGAATCCAATCATCACACTATAACACTAAAAACTAGAAGAAAAGAATCTAGGGTTTGTGGTATTTGGCTCTACACAATCTTGAATTACCCTAAGACCTCCTAACCTCCACAGGAGCGTTAGATCAATGGACGAATAAGAAAAAACTCAATGAGGAAGTTAAACTAAAACATGATAGAAGAAGAACTAAACTAAAACATACGAAAAAGGCTTTATCTCCCCTCCCAAGAGAAGGGAGATTAGCCCCTCATACTATGCTATGAACACAATATGAAAAGGAATAATCTTTATAGCTATTAATGGTGAAAAGGTCTAAACTTTCTTCTCTTTTAATTCTAGATCTAAGATGCAAACACTAAATTTCTTAGATCTTGTAAACTGAGGTTTTTGTGCCTTATATATTGGCTTACAAGCTCGTCTGGATAGAAATCCGAATCCTATGTTTATTTGGTGTCAAACTCTCTGTAATCTTTCTAGAAGCAATCCTGGAAAAGTTAAATTCGGTTGGACCAAAGTTGGACGTGGCCCACTTTGCCCTGCAGGCTATTTCCCAAGCTGCAGCTTCTGACAGCTTTCAGTTTCCTAATTCTTGTGAAACTCTGACTTCTTTTCTATATTGATCTTCTCTTCCTCTGAAGTTGAAATTAAGGCTTTGAGATTAGATTTAAGGCTCTTCTAATTCAATTATTATCCTCTTTTAGAGTCCCATTAGGCTTGGCACTTATGGAGACAAATATGACATTTTTGCCCTATGCCTTTAGCTGTAATTCCCAGTGACTTCTTTTTGACTTGTTGGACTTCTTTTCCCTCCATATTTCACATTTAGATTCTTTGACCTGCAAAACCTCAAATTGCATCATATTAGAATATTTAAATATAAAATGGAGACTAACATACACATAATTTGCGATATAAATCATTACTTTTGAGCACTTATCACTATACATGGATGCCATTCGGTCTGAAGAATGCTGGAGCCACATTCCAAAGGTTGGGGGAGAAAATATTTGAAAGCAAGATCCGAAAAGGGATTGAAATATACATAGACGATATGGTGGAAAAGAGCATGTCGGAGGAAGAGCATTTTGAGGGCTTACAGGAGACATTCAGTATATTGCGGAAGTATAACTTGAAGTTGAACCCAGAGAAGTGTACCTTTGGAGTGACCACGGGCAAGTTCTTGGGCTACATCGTGACACATCAAGGGATAGAGGCCAACCCTGAGCAGATAAGAGCCTTGATAGAAATGCCATCCTCGCAGAATGTAAAGGAGGTACAATGGCTAGCAGGAAGGGTGGAGGCATTGAATAGGTTCATTTCTAAATCATCCAACAAATGCAGACCGCTGTATCGACTGTTGAGAAGTACTCCAGATTTCTTGTGGACGGCGGAGTGCAAAGAGGCATTCCAAGAGGTGAAGGGGTATTTGGGCAAAGCACCTTTGTTATCCCGTCCAGAAGAAGGGGAGAAGTTGTACTTGTACTTGGGGGGATCTGATTATGTGGTGAGTTCAGTATTGGTCCGCCTCGTGGACAAGGTGGAGAAACCGGTGTATTTTCAAAGTAAAATATTACTAGACGCAGAGACGAGGTATAGCAGAATCGAGAGACATGCCCTGGCCCTAATCTTCTCGGCTCTGAAGCTGAAGCCCTACTTCGAGTCTCACTCCATCATAGTGGTCACCAACCTCCCGCTCAAGCAAGCACTGAGGACAAAACGTTCTGGAAGAATGTTGAAATGGGCAGTGATGCTTAGTGCGTACGAGATACAATATCAGGTGAGGATCGCGGAGAAGGTGCAAGCAGTGGACGAATTTCTAGGGAGTTCCCAGCCGAGGATCCTAATTGGGGAGAAGAGATGGTTATGGAACCAGAGAGAGATGGGGAGCCCAATTTACTGGATCCTTGGGATAAGAGAAATGGATGGAGGATATTCGCGGACGAGTCAGCCACTGATGAAAGTAGTGGCATAGGTGTGGTATTGGTTACACCCGATTACCATAGAATAGAGTTAACTGCAAAATTGGGGTTTGCGGCATCCAGCAATGAAGCAGAGTATGAGGCAGTGGTAGCGAGACTGAGGATGTGGGGGTCAGAGAACTGATAGTGTAATCATATTCGAATCTCATGGTTTTCCAAGTTAATGGAGGGTTTGCAGCTCGATGCCCGAGAATGGCAAAATATCTGAAGGTGGTGCGAGAGAAGGCCAGCAAGTTCGCAAAGATTCAGTTTGTACACTTGGGTCGCGGAGAAAATAGACACGCAAACGCATTGGCGTACATGGCGTCATCAATGCCGAGGTCGGAGGAAAGGATGATACGGGTAGGCAAATTGGACAGGCCTAGTACAGAAGAATGGGCGGAGGTGTGTCAGCTTACAGAGGAAGAAGAATGCTGGAGGGATCCCATCATAGATTTCTTTGGGGGAAGGGAGGTGACCAACAAGAAAGAAAAAAGAAGGTTGGAACAAACGTCCCGAAGGTACGTCTTAGTAGAAGGGGAGTTGTACCGAAAAAACTTTAACGGGCCCTTGTTAAAATGCTTTGGGCCGTGGTCGGTGAAAGAGGTGTTAGGCGAATTGCACGAAGGCGACTGTGGGAGCCATTCTGCGGGAAGGACCACTGCGCACCGGCTGTTGACGCAGGGTTACTTTTGGCCCCATATGAAGAGGGATGTGGTGGACTTTGCCAAGAAATGCGACAAGTGCCAGAGGTTCTCACAGCGGATATCCGCGCCTGCAGAACCCCTGCATAATGTGTCGAGTTCGTGGCCATTTTCCATGTAGGCAATGGATATCATGGGGCCGTTGCCCATGGCAAGTGGCAAGAGGAGATACATGCTGGCGGCCACAGACTACTTCACGAAATGGATTGAGGCCGTCCCTTAGCAGCAAGTCAAAGAAACGCAAGTAATTAAGTTTCTTTAGGAGAACATCATATGTAGGTTTGGGTTGCCGTATACTATCATTGCAGATAATGGGGCACAGTTCACGGGAGCTAAAGTGGCAGCATTTCTACAGACATACCAGGTGAAACAGAGATTCTCAGCCCCCTACAACCCAGAAGGTAACGGACAGGCGGAATCTTCCAACAAAACGATAATGAACAACTTGAAAAGGAAATTGGAAGGTAAAAAGGGTGCCTGGGTCGACGAGTTAAATCAGGTGTTATGGGCCTACCGAACCACCCTGAGGACAGGTACCAAGGAGACACCATTTGCCATGGCATACAGAGTTGAAGCCGTGATTCCTTCAAAGATGATCGCGGCTACGATGAGAACCAAGGTGGTGGAGGACTGGTCGAATTGGCGCATATTGGCGGGGGACTTGAACTTGGTAGAAGAGAAAAGAGACGCAGCTCGTATCCGGTTGGAAGAATATCACCGAAAACTACAAAGACAGTACAACCAAAGGGTCAAGCCGCGACATTTCAAGATTGGGGAATTGGTGCTGCGTCGAGTGACCCCAAGCACTAAAGAAGAGAAGGATGGAAAGTTGGGTCCAACTTGGGAGGGGCCATATACCGTGGTAGAGACAAGAGGTTAAGGAACCTACAAGTTGTAGACCATGAAGAGTAAGCTGATAGAGAAGCCATGGAATGTAAGACTGTTGAAAAAGTTTTACAATTGAATGTAAGGAAATCTTGAGCAATGTAAGGAGGTCCAGAATAGAGGACAACAACTGAATGCAAATGTATAAAACCACAGCTCTTTTGGGAATGGAATTGTGTTTGTTAACTACAATGTAGTAAGGAATAGTGCAAACCAGAGATCAGTGGAGTGAGTATGGATAAGAACAAATAGAGTGCGTCTAGTAAGTGAAAGAAATTGAATGAGATGTGGGGCAGGATGAGCCCCTCGCGGATCAGAGAGGTCAGCGACACATGGGCAATAGAGTGTTCCCAGCATGTGTAAGAGATTAAGCGAGCTGCGGGGCGGGATGAGCCCCTCGCGGATCAGAGATGTCAGAGACACGTAGGGCAATAGAGTGTTCCCAGCAACTGTGAGAGGCTGAGCGAGCCGCGGGGCGGGATGAGCCCTTCGCGGATCAGGGATGTCAGAGACATGTGGGGCAATAGAGTGTTCCCAGCAAGTGTAAGAGACTGAGCGAGCCGCGGGGCAGGATGAGCCCCTCGTGGATCAGAGATGTCAGAGACACATGGGGCAATAGAGTGTTCCCAGCAAGTGTAAGAGACTGAGCAAGCCGCGGGGCAGGATGAGCCCCTTGCGGATCGGGGATGTCAAAGACATGTGGGGCAATAGAGTGTTCCCAGCAAGTGTGAGAGGCTGAGCGAGCTGCGGGGCGGGATGAGCCCCTCGCGGATCGGGGATGTCAAAGACATGTGGGGCAATAGAGTGTTCCCAGCAAGTGTAAGAGACTGAGCGAGTCGCGGAGCGGGATGAGCCCCTCGCAGATCAGTGATGTCAGAGACACGTGGGGCAATAGAGTGTTCCCAGCAAGTGCAAGAGACTGAGCGAGCTGCGGGGCGGGATGAGCCCCTCGCAGACTAGAGATGTCAAAAACGCATGGGGCTATAGAGCGTTTCCTACAAGTCAAAGAGATGGAGCGAGCTGCGGGGGGGATGAGCCCCTCGCAGACCAAGGATGGACGGTGCAAGAGCCATATTCGTCCCGTGGGCCAACCCTCAAGAAACACGGGGGCAAAGAAAATGTCCCCGGCATGTTTCAGAACATCTCAGTAAACGAGGCGGCGGAGGGGGTGAGCCCTTTGCTAACGCTATAGAAAAGGATAGCACGGAAGAGACTCAAGAGAATAGCAGAGATTTGGATGAAGGAAAAAGTGTAAATGAAAAGTACAAGTAATCTCAAATGACGAAGAGACAATAATAAAACATATGGAATCCAAAATACCATGTTGAAAGGGAAGTATGACCAACAACCGGGCCAGGAAAGCTAAAATATCTTATTACAAAACAATGGTCCCTAAATCGCATCAGAAGCGGGCTCATTGGCGGGAGCGCTTCGGAAGGTGATTGGCAAGTGGTAGCAGTGACATCTTTTGCAGCTTTTTCGGAGGGAGCCGTGGGCAGAACCTCTGGGGCTGACAAAATATCTCCAGTGATATTCGGAGGGTCAGCCGCAGAGGTGGCAGGCATTTTAGGGAGGAGGCGGCCCTCCTGGATGAGTCTATCCATTGCTTCTTGAAGTTTCTTGGCCACCCTCTTGTCGGCCAGAAGTTTGAAGCAGTCGCGGAGGATGTTCATATCTGATAGGTTCTTTCGTGACTCGGCGGCGCTGGCTTCTTTATACTTCTGTTGAAGTGCCTCCAGAGCCTCGTGATGCTGTTGGGCCGTGGCTTCCAAGGTGAGCTGATGGTGTTGGAGAAGTGAGTCCCGTTAATGACTTAGACGTTCAATGAACTGGTCCATGTACTTTTGATGGGAACGCTCAGCAGCCTGGAGCTCATCTTCGGCCTGGAGCTTCGCCAAGTTGGTGGCCGCCAAGTCGGATTGAAGGCCGGCATAGGCCGCTCTCAGACCCAGGGGTCCATCTAGCTCCCTCTCCAAGGTGGACAACTTGTTTCGGGCACTGAGCAAGCCGCGAATCATAAAAGCGATATCCAAGCTAACTTGAAACACAAGGAAGAAGATAAAAAAAATTTTTTTAAAAAAAAAAAAGAAAAAAAAACATACCCTTTCCCAGTTAGTGTACAATGAAGTGCGATGCGAATCGAACGTGCCGCCGTCTGCATATGCGATGTCGTGGGGTAAGTGACAGTTGTAAAAGAAGGAGGAGGCAACTGCGGCATTGTCAAGAGCCGAGTCGTCAATATTTACTCGGCGGTTACGCACTTTGAAGACCGAGCGAAATTCTTCTACAGTGGCAAGGGAGGATGCTGAGGGATCTGTGGGTAGGGGCGCGGAAGCAGGTCCCTTGCCAGCCCGGTGAGAGGGGGGTGATGAAACGGCAGGGGGCAGGGTCACCAGAAATAGAGTCCTGTTGGATGGAGAGCTCGGGCTCAGCAGAACCTGAGGTCCACGGCATCTTGGAGGGCGGTTGTTCAATGGAAGCCCGGACCTCGGCCGAGGGAACTTCAATAACCTCCTCATCGTCAGAGTCGCTATCAAACAGCTTCTGCATATGTACGTCCATGTCGTTGGTAGGAGAGTTATGGTATTGATCGTCCCAGGCAGAGATGGAATGGAATGAATGGACGCCTTCCGGAGCAGAGGAGGTGGGATTATCTTGGGATCTGCGGAAGAGGGGTGTAGGGGTAGAGGACCGGGTTCGGTTGCGGCATGTGGTGTGGGAGCGGGACCTTTTCTTGGGAGAGGATCGGGGTTTGCGTTCTTTCGGAGGATGAGGGCGGTAAAAAGGGGCAGAAAAACCACTAAATGTTGGAGTTCAGGAACTTGCAGAAGTGGGGTCGCAGTGATAGGGTGAATACCTAGGTGAACGGCTTGGTCAGGTCCGAGGTCGCGGAGTTGTTGGAAAATAGGACTGGAAATGCAAGAGTAGATTTGGGACTTGGAATCTGGTCGCCACCCTGTGCAAGGAAGAGAAAACGCAGTTAGTAAAAAGCAAAATAATACATCAAGAGAGAAAGGGAGAGCCGAGATACGCACCAAGGGATTTGAAGTCGAGATTGTTAAGAGTCAAATCATCAGGAAGATCTACGGATAGAAAGCGGCCTAACACATACAACGGGTAGTGGTGCCAGACTTTATCCGAGGTGGTAACATGAAGTAGGAAGGACTTCTTTCGAGGACGCTGACACTCGCTCCTTTTGTGTGTAGATGGTGTATGGATGATGTAGATAGATGATGGTCGTTGAACAAATAGAAGCGTATCAAAACCTAATTATCCCTTAATAAGTAAAGGATGAGTAGGGTATCGTTCCACTTTTAAGTGTATGTTATGTGAAGGACAGGACTGGAAAGGGGGTTTAAGGGATTAAAAACTATGATTATAGAGATTTTAGATTCTAATGCTAAACTAAACTAAACTAACTAAACTATTGAGAATTTATAAGAGAGGGAATTCAAGATATTAGAATCCACCAATACTTTTAATCTATGACCTTCTGCTTCATGGTTGTTCTTACAAGTAGATTAGAAACGGAGATAGTAAAAATTGACAAAATTCTTAATCAAGGCTCATGTCTGTACTTAGTCAATCTCTTATACTCTCCTATCCAAGAAACGGAATCCCTAGTTTACCTTTAGACAGATAATCTCGACTTTCAATCCTCACCGGTCATACTCTCAACAAAGAATCTCTAAGAAGATGGTCTACTATTTTACCTCATGTATGTGGGGAAAAGAATAATGCATACGAACATCCCACATACTACCTTGAAAAACAGACTTCTGAATGAAAGTAGTCTTATGGAAAGAATGTCAATCACATATGAAGTGTCGGGTCCTTCACTTTAGCATCCTCTCACCTATTCTAGACTTCGTACCATACTGTAGTGATAAGTCATGAGTTGTAATTTGGCTTGGGTATTGGTTTATGAAGGAAAGGTAAAAAGGATTCTAAGGTTGTTTCTGAAAAACACTAAGAGTTTTGCTTCTTTCTTTGGAAGATTTCTTCAAATTCTGTATTGTAGAGAAAATTCTTCCTTTGTCTTAGCTTTTCCATCCATTCTATTCAACTTTTTTTTTTTTTTTTTTTTTTAGTTAAAGCTCAGTGGTATATCCTTGATTAGTACTGGATATGCTTATTTTCCACTAGCTTCTTTCACTTTGAACAGAATGATGGACTTCATTGTATCTCTCTGATATTTCCTTGTAATCTTCCTTTTGTGGTCTTTCTTCCTCTTTATGCCCCTCGTATTCTCAGAAACGTATGGGTATGGCTGATAAAGATTTTGGCTATACTCCTTGTCTGGAGTTGGGTGACGGGTAAAGGGTTTTATGAAAGAAAATGGCTTATTGTAAGGCTCAAAAGGGGTTAGCATGATGGTCCTACTAGGTGGGATAAAGGCTGAATGGGTTCACTACTTGACTTATCAGTATGATACTTTATTTCGAATAGACTACAAGACATAATGGCTATCTCCCCAGTTGATGTCACTTCGTGATTAACCAAATTAACGAATAATGAGACTATATTACAACGACATAAAGAACTGAAAGATGTTGAGTCACTAAGACTCGGATTTTTTGTAAGAACTCTCCAAAGAATGGGTATAAAGCTCAAGTCTCACGGGCTAAGTCTAAAAATTCTACTTCTAGTTTACTAAGGGCAAAAGTACACAAAACTGACCAAGTACTATGGTGGTGCCTTGATAAAGAATTCTATCAATAAGAACTATGTCCGAGCATAATAAATAGTCTAAGCGGTAATGAAATCAATAATATTAACTATCTATCAAACTCAACACTAAGCAGTATAGAATATATATCCCAGACTCATCATTAAAATTCATTTTTCTCATGCTAATGATATAGAAACCAAAATATTTTTTGTTTTTGAAAACTAATTTTTAAATTCATTTCTCAAGTACACCCTCCCCTACTTATGCATGCATTGACCTCAATGTATAAAGAAGTAAATGAAATGGATGAGAAAAAGGTAGGATATTACCATTGATGCCGAATATCAGAATTAGTTCAAGAAACAAATTTTTAGGTCTTTTTACGTCAGATCCCCAAGACATAATGTGAGTCTTTTAAAGTCAAATCCTCAAGACTTTTGAGTCCTTTATAGTCAGATCCTCAAGACTAGTACTCCTACCCACTAGGTTCCACTTTGTAGGAATTCTTCTGATCTCTCTCGGATGTGATTGACAAAAGTATACCTTGTACCAACAATTTTCTCTTAATGGTCAGAACCGGGACAAGTTTCAGAATGGCAATTCTTACAACAACCTAGCTTACGCGACTCTCTCCTTGTATGTGCAAATGGACTTTTACCGAACCCTACACGAGCCATAGAAATAATCTTCCTTTGAAGGTCAACAGGGAGTAAATCCCATAAACTAACAGGTGGGGAATACTTAGGTTTCCATCTCAAAACTGATCTTTCGACAACATGCTTACTTCCTGTAGACATTTTTTATCGATCTACTAGAATTCCTTCCAACAGTATCCCTTCCTTTACGATGAAGTGACATTTTTCCCAGTTCATAACTAAGTTGGTATCGCAACAACGTTTAAGGACTAAGGAGAGATGATGCAGACAATCCTCAAAAGGACATGTGAATGTCTTCTCTTGGTCCTCAGGGTGAATATGGATCTGAAAGTATCCTGAGTAACCATCAAGAAAGCAGTAGTAAGCTTGTCCAGCTAATCTTTCTAATATCTGATCGATGAAAGGCAATGGAAAATGATCTTTCCTTGATGCACTATTCAACTTCCTGTAATCGATGCAAACTCTCCATCCAGTCTGAATCCTGGTTGGAATCAACTCATTGTTCTCATTCTCGATTACTGTGGTTCCAGACTTCTTCAGCACAACTTGAACTGGACTAACCCACCGACTATTAGAAATAGGGTAGATAATGTCGGCGTCAAGGAGTTTGACAACCTCTTGCTTAGAAGTCTTGGAATCCTCTTCCAGATGAATCCTATGTTGAACTATCATAGGGCTGATCCCCTTGATATCATCAATTATTCAACCTATAGTTGACTTGTGTTCCTTTAAAAGTGCTACTAACCTGGATTCCTGCTCCTCAATCAAATCTGATGCAATGACTACTAGGTAGGTTCCCAAATCTCCCAAGAAAACATACTTGAGTGTAGACGGCAAAGGCTTCAATTCTAGCTTAGGCGGCTCCTTCTTAAGCTCTTTATATGGTCCATCAGGCATTGCCTCAACACTAAGTTCCTCACATGCGAGAAATCAGCCGAGGCTTTTAACAACTTCGTCGGCCAGGATAAGAATGAGTCAGATAATCCTGTGCTAACGCTTCAATCATGCATACCTCGTTCACAGCACACACCTCCTGTGGTTGCTGTAACATATGGAAAACATTGGTCTCGACTCTCATATTACCAAAGGATAATGTCATATTACCGTTTCGATAGTTGATGAGTGCATTTGCAGTGGCCAGGAATGGTCTGCCTAGAATGATTGGTATATCTGCCTACCAGATGTAGGAGCTGTGTCAAGTACTATGAAATCAACCGGATAATAGAAATCTTCGATCTTGACTATGACATCTTCAATGATTCCTTTAGGTATCTTTACTGATCTATCTGCCAACTGTAAAGTAACATCAGTCGGTTTTAGATTCTTCAAGCCCAACTTCTCATAGACGAAATATGGTAGAAGATTCACACTGGCACCCAAATCTAATAAAGCTTGTTCCTCCAAAGAATCTCCAATTCTGCATGTAACAGTTGGACTTCCAGGATCTTTCAGTTTCCACAACCGATATAGATTTTGTAGGTACGATGAACATCGTTGAAATGATAAAAGCTTCTTTCGGAATGTTGGTCTTCTTCTTCAGTAGATCTTTCAGGAACTTGGAATACGAGGGAACTTGCTTGATGGTAGTTAGAAATGGGATATTAATCTGTAAATTCTGAAATACATCGCAAATCTCCTTGTACTGGTCATCTTTTCTGGTATTCACTAGTTTCGGGAAAACGGTCTTTGGGCGGATTCTTCAATATCGGTTCTCTTCTTTCGCGTCGGTTGGCTTAATGAGGATAGTGGAGTGACAGTGGAGTCACTCGTGATGGCTTCTTCTTACTTACTTCCACAGTAGTTCCTTCAACTTCTTTTGCAACAGTTTCTTCAGCAGGTGGCACAACACTAGATATATCTGGAATGTTAGAACAAGGTGGGATGGTGGGGACATAAGTTACCTTAGGCTCCGCAGAATCTTTTCCTGGTTCATAAACAATCTTTTTATCAACTTTCTTTCCTGACCTCAGAGTGGTGACAGAATTAACTTGGGCATTCGACTGAGTAATCTCCAGGTTATCCACCTGCAAGACACCTCTTCCTTTCGGATTTGGCTCTAGCTGGCTTGGTAATGCTCTTTTTGATCTCTCTGTCAAGGCGGCAGCGATTTACCCTATCTGGCCTTGAATGACACTAAAGTTATTCTCCAACTTTTGGGTTCTTTGATTTGTCTGTTTTAGCTCATTGACAATGGTGGTGATAGCATCTTCCAGATGTGGGGTAACTGCCTTGCTCGACTGAGGCGTAGCGGCAATATATCCACTCATAAGATCTGGTACTAACTCTCTGTTTGTGTTGGCTTGGTATTGCTGGTTCCGTATGACCGCTGATTTTCGTATGGTTCTTTGCCGGTTTGAAATTGATACTGATTATTCTGGAACTGATTTGACTGATTCTGGAATCCTAGAGGAAAATCCCTCTGAATTGTATTTTGTGGCTTCCAATAATTCTGTCCCTGATTGAACTGGTTATTTCTTCCTAAAGAGTTGATACTACATGCCTCTGCATTAGTATCTAGATAGTACGAACACTCTTCAGTGGTGTGGCCTTCATCAGAACATAGCTCACAAATTGCATAACAAGGCTTGGATAGCTAAGGTTTAGCTTGGAAATTGTTTGCTTTTGGAGGATTCATGGAGAACTGATCAAACTTCTTGTTAAGATTTTCAAGTCCTGTTGATAGGCTTGCCATAATTGATAGCATCGCTTGATTTGGGTCTTCTTGAATTTGGTTGCCAAATTGCTTCGGCACCCCCTCCACTCTAGCTACGTCCTCATTGCTAGTACTCCATTGTTGAGTGTCTTCAGCTAAATTCTCGAGAAAGTTGTAGGCTTCCTCTCCATCCAATGATGTAAACTTACCTTGATGCATTGACTGTATCATCTGCTTGTTCATAGTAGAAAATCTTCGAAAGAAAAAATGAGCCAGTGTGCTCTTATCATAACCATGATGTGGACATGAGAGTAGCAGATTATTGAATTTCTCCCAGCTTTGATGATATTCTTCAGTCACCTTCCCTTTGAAATTGCTGATGGCTTGCTGCATGGCATCTGTCTTCTGGGGTGGGTAGAACTTGTTCATAAACATTGTTCTCAACTTCTCCCAATTGTTGATTGAATTGATTGGTTGTGCAGTTAACCATTCAGATGCTTTACCTTCGAGTGAGAGTGGAAAAAGAATTAACTTGATACTCTCATCCCTGATATTTTGGTTCTTGAAAGTTTTGAGGACTGATAGAAATTTGTTCATGTGAACATAAGGCTGAACATTTTCTAAACCATTAAACTTTGGAAGCATAGAGATTACTGATACTCTAAGTTCAAACTGATTAGCTTTTGTATCTGGAAAAACAATACTGCTGGGTGGGTCTCCAATGATTGGCGAATAGAAATCGCTCAGCTTCTTCCTCTGTTGTGCTTGCATGGGTGGGATAGCTTCAGGATTATTGGTGTCCAAAACACCTCCATCATTGCTTGCGGCCATTATTTCAATCTCGTATAGTATTCTTGTGAGTCGGTTGTTAAACCTTGTCCACTGTTGTGTTCTTACCAGATACGATGATATGGACGACGGGGCATACACTAGAAAATGCTATGCGAAAATAACGAAAAACTATCCTACAATGCTTGAATAGTATGCAATTATTCTAAGTTACACTAAAATGTAAAACTACTTTCCTTCAACTGGGTTGGGATTTGCAGCTAGTATCTCGCCCGTTGTCTAAAGCTGTCTCTTCTAGGGTTATGGTGAATCACTTGGATTGCTTAAGTACCACGGCCCACAGACGATAGGCCGTTTGTCAAGATTCAGACAAGAAACACTATAGTTTGATATTTTGCTGTGTTGGCTTACAACTTCAATTGTTGAAAAGATCCTAAATGCAATTATACTAGAAAGCAATAAAACTAAACTATGATGCAACTATACTAAGAATGAAATAAAAAGAATGAAGATTCGACTAACCTGGATGGCAGATCTTGTCTTCGAGATGTCCTTCAAGCTTCTCTCTTTCTTAAAAGGATGGATGATGCAGCTAAAAATTACCTCAAGATCCAAACTTCTAACCTTGAAAGAAAATGTTAAACATAAACAACTTAAAACGGCAGCGGCGCCATTTGACACTCGCTCCTTTTGTGTGTAGATGATGTATGGATGATGCAGATAGATGATGGTCGTTGAACAAATAGAAGCGTATCAAAACCTAATTATCCCTCAATAAGTAAAGGATGAGTAGGGTATCGTTCCACTTTTAAGTGTATGTTATGTGAAGGACAGGACTGGAAAGGGGGTTTAAGGGATTAAAAACTATGATTATAGAGATTTTAGATTCTAATGCTAAACTAAACTAAACTAACTAAACTATTGAGAATTTATAAGAGAGGGAATTCAAGATATTAGAATCCACCAATACTTTTAATCTATGACCTTCTGCTTCATGGTTGTTCTTACAAGTAGACTAGAATTAGGCAATCGAGCAAGTGCCGATGCCCTCTTGGACGAAACATCGTTAACAATTAACTCCACTTAAGGTTGTTCATATGTTTATGCTATTAATATCTTCTTTCTTTTTATGTAAGCTCGGGTAGCCATTCAATATATTACCAAGAGCAACATCAAAGAGTACTTCCTAATAGGGCAGCCATTCAATGAATCATCACTTAAGGCAAACACAAAGAATACTTCCCCTAGGCAGCCACTCCTTGAGCTATCCCTTCTAAGGCAACACAAAGAATACTTCCCTAACTCTAAATAACTATACTACTAGAAGAAAAGTAAAGAACACTAGCATGATATTAATATTGCAAAACATAAACCCTATTCTATACTTCCATCCCCTGGTGTGGGTAATGGAACTAATAACTACAAACATAAAGAACTAACCTGATTGAAGAACACCATGAACCAGAAGAATCATTAAACCTTAAGCACTAGCTTCATCTCCTCCCTTGAAGGAGAAGATTAGCCTTCCATATAGAAGGAAGAACACGAAGAACGAGAAGAAGAAGAGTCGAAGAACATAAGACTAAAAAGACTAATTTATTAAGACTCAGCTAGTTAAAACCGATCTTTTATTATTAATCTCTCTCTGCCTCAAGTTATGGAGACAAGATAATAAGTGAATTGGCCAAATACATGAGGCACTTAGGTCCTCTATTTATAGGGGTTACAATGAGCTCTAGAAGCATTCCAAACCGTCATTTGTTTCCTAATACAAATAGACTTCTTCCAGAGTCCAACTTCATCTCTAAAACTGAGAAGGAATTGGCTACAGTGTCGATTCATGCGTCTGGACGCACTATTCATGCATCCCAGACTTAATCAATGCATCTGGACGCTCGATCCATGCGTCCCAGACTTGATCAATGCATCTGGACGCTCGATCTATGCATCCCAGACGCGTAAGCCTATTTTGTCTCTTCTGCTCTATCCTTTTATCCTCTTTTGTGGGCTTTGGTCCAAGCAACGAATCCTTTGGCCTTGGGCTTCCAAATAGGCTTTAAAATAGGTCCAAGTCGCATCTTTAATAGCTTCAATTCCTTGGCCTTCTCCATGATTGTCCACGGGCTTCCCATGTGATCCTTAATGCTCCGAATTGCTCCATTTTACCCCTTTTTCTCTAATATTCTACAAAACTCTCTTTTTCACCTGTAGATCTTAAAACATAACTTACGAACACTATTAGTCCACTAAGATGGCTAAACAAGAGGCATAATCGAGGGTTAAATTGCACTTTTTGAACACTTATCAGACGCACACAGAAAGACTGGTACCCAACCCCGACATCTTTGGTGCTTTTTCTGATGTAATACTGAGAAACGATGTCGCGGCTCATGATTTTGGGGTCCCCGGTCTTATTATAAGAGTTCGCATCATACATAATTCTCCAAAAGTTTCCTACACCTTGGCAAGGAGGAATGTTGAAATGGTTGCATACCTCAACATCTAACAAAGTAAGAGGTAGTCGCAAGCCGGCCACAATTTGGCCAACCGTGACTACAAGGTACCCCGGACGTCGGGAAACCAGGTCAGGGTAATGGGTGATGGAGGGCACATGCTTTAAAACTATGTCAGCCGGAATACCATATGCAGCCCTAATTGCGGCCAAATTAGGTTTACGGAATCGAGAAGGGGGTGGCAGTATTGAGGCTGGACAGCCAGAGGTGGAAGGGACCGTAGCTGGAACAAGAGGGGGCGGAGACGCCACCCCATCGGATTGGGAGGACGAAGAGTTAGAGGGTTCAGAGACCGACATCGAAGGAAGACGAACAGGTTCGAGAAGGTGATTATTTCAAATAAAAGCGGAAATTAAAGAGATTCAAGCACAGATAGACTTACCAAGGAAGAGTGCAGCCCGAGTGAAATGCTAAAGAAGGAAGAAGTTCACCGAAAAAAGAGGGGAAGGGTGGTCACTAGCTGGAGGTTGGCCGGAGTGAACAAATAGGGTAGTGAGAGGAAAACAAAAAAAGAGAGAAGCTGGAGAGAGAGGAGGAAGGTGAAGTGGGAGAGGAAGAAGAAGTAGAGAGGATTATATAGTGGAGGGGTAAAGGCGTCATTCAAAAAAGTGGGGAAAATCGAAGGGGCTGGGGGTAGAAGAGTAATTGCAAGGGATGAGGAAACCGAGGCGACAAGACAGCGAGCCAGCCTAAAGGAGACACGTGGCAACACGATGTACGAGAGGCGGCGAAGATCGTGCGTGTTGAGTGTAATCATTCTCACATGCAACCCAAGGAGTGCGCATAAGGGGCGCAGAGAACGAGGAGAAAGGGGTTCTCGACCCTGGATCCATAAACAGGACCGCGGAATCGAGAAGGGACATTTGTATGGGCTCAGTTGAGGAAATGATGCCAGGTCAGCGGACATCATGAAGAAGGCAGGATAGTGTGATAGAACAAGAGCACAGGAATTGAACCTAGGGGAGGATCAGTCCCAGGGGGCCGAAATGGGGGTAGCTTAGTAAGGCCAACCGAGAGGTAGGCGATCATAGCCGAAAAACCCTAGAGCGGGACGTGTGGGTACGCGGCAAGAAAGAGGAATGGTTGGATGGAGGGACAGCTGGACGGTCCTTAAGCGAGGGGAATGGATATAAAAAGAATGAGAAAGGAAGGGAAAAGAGGTTGCACAGTGAAAAGAAAGAAGAGGAGAGAAAGTGAGAGAAAAAAGAGAGGGAGAGAGGAACAAGAGGAGAATAGGAAGAGGATAGGAAGAGAGCCCTTTAGACTTGTAAGGAAAAAGTTTTTAGGTCTATAGAATATGCTATATTTTTCCTTTTCAATAGGGAAGGAATTTCTGTTTTAATTAGAAGTGTTATAATTTTTTTTTTTCTAATAGAGGAGGAATTTCTGTTTTAATAGAAAATTGATTCCCGTTTTAATTAGAAGTGTCTAATAAATAGGAAAGGAATTCCCGTTTTAATAGGAGATGGTGATGTGGAATTTTAATAGAGCTCGAAAAATACTCTTTGTGGGAGCTTTAATATTAAGACTAGTTTGTAGGCCAGCATACGCACCGGCTCTTTTTAAAACATTTATATTTTTTTAGAAAATTGAGACTACCGTTTTAGTCGCTAACCCGTTTTAATTTTCTTACAAATTATTTTAAATGAAGTTTTAATTAAATTTTAAAAACCATTTTTTCAATTGGGAGAGAGATCCTGCTTTAATAGGAGAATAATTTTCATTTTAATTAGATATGCTAGATTTTCTCATTTTAATAGGGGAGGAATTCTCATTTTAATAGGATAATGATTCCCGCTTTAATTAGAAGTGTTAGAATTATATATATATATAAAAAAAAAACTCGTTTTTCAAATAGGAGATAAATTCTCGTTTTAATAGGAGAATTAGAAAATTGGGACTACCGTTTTAGTCGCTAACCTGTTTTAATTTTTTAACAAATTATTTTAATTAATTTTTAAAACCCCGTTTTTTTCAATTGGGAGAGAGATCATATTTTAATAGGAGAATAATTCCCGTTTTAATTAGATATGCTAGATTTTCAATTTTAAATAGGGGAGGAATTCCCATTTTAATAGGAGAATGATTCCCGCTTTAATTAGAACTGCTAGAATTTGTTTTAATAGGAGAGAAATTCCCGTTATAATAAGAGAGGAATTCCCGTTGTAAAAAAGGATTCCCGTTTTTCAAATAGAAGAGAAATTCCCGTTTTAATAGGAAATGACGTGGAGTTTTCAAAGAGCTCGGAAAATACCCCTTGTGGGAGCTTTAATATTAAGACTAGTTTGTAGGCCCGTGCATACGCACCGGCTCTTTTAAAAATATTTAGATTTTTTTCAAAAAATTGGGACTACCGTTTTAGTCACTAACCTGTTTTAATTTTCTAACAAATTGTTTTAATTAAATTTAAAAAACCCGTTTTTTTTCCAGTTAGGAGAGAGATCATGTTTTAATATGAGAATAATTCCCGTTTTAATTTGATATGCTAGATTTTCCCTTTTCAATAGAGGAGGAATTTCCATTTTAATAGGAGAATAATTCCCGCTTTAATTAGAAGTGCTAGAATTTGTTTTAATAGGAGAGGAATTCCCGTTATAATAGGAGAGAAATTTCCGTTTTAATAGGAGATGACGTGGAATTTTAATAGAGCTTGAAAAATATCCCTTGTGGGAGCTTCAATATTAAGACTAGTTTGTAGGCCCGTGTATACGTACCGGCTCTTTTGAAAACATTTAGATGTTTTTTGAAAAATTGGGACTACCGTTTTAGTCGCTAACCCGCTTTAATTTCTAATAAATTGTTTTAAATGGAGTTTTAATTAAATTTTAAAAAGCCGTTTTTCAATTGGGAGAGAGATCCTGTTTTAATAGTAGAATAATTTCCGTTTTAATTAGATATCCTAGATTTTTTCTTTTCAATAGGGGAGGAATTCCCATTTTAGTAGGAGAATGAGGTGGAATTTTAATAGAGCTCGAAAAATACTCCTTGTGGGAGCTTTAATATGAAGATATAGATATAGATAGATATATAATCAGCGTTTTTCTGAAACCGGATCTTCACCTTTTTCCCCATCTCTCTCTTTCATTTACTTCGTGTTCAGATAGGTACAAGTCGTCTGTCTCTCTTCCTCACTTCGCTCGTTGATCACCGCTCCGCGGTATACTAGTATGTAAACACTGCATTCATTCTCAAGTGGTTTCCAGAGGTTACATAATTACCACGATAACCAGTAGTCCAGTGCTCTTTCAAAAAAAAAAAAAAAAAAAAAAAAAAAAAAAAAAAAAAAAGAATGCCACATTACCAATACACATGCGTGCATAGTTCTTAAGCCGAAATTAGCCAATCTAATCGATTTCTTATTCGGTTTACTGGGTGATTTGTATTCCTAAACAATAGCTGTAGCTGTAGCGTTAATGACTGATCGTGGAAAACAAGTGGAGCCGTGGAGGCTATTCAAATCCGGACAATTCATACAGTAAAAACAGAGTGCATTTTTGGGGCAATTACAAGATTATGATCACATACATAACAAATGAACACTGGACAGTAGATCCACGATTAAAGCATCAGAGTGGGGTATATGGGATACCCAGCTAGGAACTTCCATCTCCCAAACGAAAACACTCTCTCAGTCGCTCCATCCTAACTGATTTAGCATTTTTTATTTTTATTTTCGCTAATCCATGATTTTGCAATAAGAAAAGTCAATTAAGTACATCTTGTAATCTGATGATGAAGTTGTCAATATAAGATGACTCGAGGCCTTCAGTTAACAAGAAATCCTTCCACTTGAGGTGGTTAGACCTGATTTCTCCGCCAACTTCACTTCCTTCTTCCATCACCGACTTAACTGCTTTGCATACACTCTCCCTGGTGAACCACCCATCTTCTTTCCTTCTTTCTACCTCCACAGAAACCTTTACCACTTAAGTCATAACTTTAGCGTTTTCAAATTGATCTGCAGTGTGAGGCACGGTCACTATTTGGCAAGAACTGATCAAGGACTCATACATAGACCCAAAACCAGCATGGCTAATAAAGCACCCTACTGAGGGGTGACTTAAGATGAGTTGCTGTTGAACCCAGCCCCCATGAACTATTCCTCTCCCTCTGACCCTTTCTTCGAATCCTTCAGGCAAAGCTTCGTCCACTGTTTCAACACCAATTGGAGGTTTCAATCTCACCAAGAATGGCGAACCAGTAAGCTCTAACCCCAAAATCAACTCTTGGAATTGATCCTTTGTTAGCACTGAAGTGTTTTCCCTGATCATGCTGCTTTGATATAGCATGCAGAAATGCACACGATGCAGCACTACCAGCCGACAAATAAATGGACTTACAACCAATTGGCTTTGCCAATGTAGGAATCCAGTCTGCAAAATCAAACAAGACAAAATCAGGTTTTAGTTGCTGCATAACGGTATTTACCTGATCTTGAATGAGATGAAGGCATTATAAGAAGAGAATTAATTTTCCAGGAGGTATATCTGATACAACTTCAACACCTTTTGGGAGACCAGTTATATGGGGAATGATAAGTGGGATAAATTCTATGAAATTTGGATGGCGGTTGAGATGGTTGAATCTGTATTGGGTTTTAGTTGGTATTAGGAAACTAACTCTATGGCCTTTTCCCGCTAGTTTGTTTGAGAGATGAAGGAAAGGGGTGATATGTCCCATGGCAAACCAAGGGAACATAGCGAAGTGAAAAGTAGGTCTGGCCATGTATATCGATTGTAAAGGGGTGTTTTGGGTTTCTTGTTGGGACCGGGTTCGCTTATGAGCGAACTGCCTACGTATCCTCTTGTTGGTTTTCTCTTTTCCTTTCTTTCTTTTCTTTCTTCCTTTCTTTCTGGGGAGAGAGGAATCAGGCCCCGACGTAGTTCAATCAGGTGGTATTTATAGGCTTAGGGAATTGTCCATCTAGTAGACACGTGTGTCTATGGTACACGTGTAAGGTGGAGATCGTGAATGAGTGTTGGGCTGGTTATATTATAAGTCCTGTGCTGATTGGGTGTTGGTGAGGTTACCCCTATTTCCCGGGGATGGGTAATGATTACCCCTGATGGTGATCATTACTCGAGGCGTTCTGCCATATGCTCGTACCGAAATATCTTTGTCCTCCTTTCTCGTAGGTCATTCTTGGAGGTCGCGGCATTGAGTTATTTATCTGGGGGTGTTCTTGAGGAGCCGCTCACGCTTCGGTCTTGAGGGTCGATGTCCCGAAGTTCGCTTACGTTGCGCACGGGGGTGTTCTTGAGGAGCTGCTCCGCAGTTCGGTCTTGAGGGTCGATGTCCCGAAGTTAAACTACGTTGCACGCGTGCATGATAAGATATCGCTCCCCTACACAGCCCCCTCTCAGTAGAGTGTTTATGCCACAAGAAACGTTATGCTGAGAGAAAGAATGTGTGGAACGTGAGCGAGCTATGGTGGACGACTCGACCAGGACGATATGACTTTCGAATTCACGCATGCTGATGCTTTGGCGGGAAAGGGAAGTTATGTCGCAACATGCACGTGACAGAATCGTAGTAGTTGAGAGATAAACGTGTCGCCGCATTATTCGGAACTGTTGAAAAGACAGTACCTTGGAACACGTGTGCGGGCTATAGCCTAGGCTGTAATCATAACTTCTTGGTAACTGAACAGGCGGTTTATACAAAATCAAATTTGGGACATCGAAAAGGCATTGCGTGTTTTCTTCTTCCACAAAACGCAAGCTAGGGTTCCTCGGTGAGTGCTTACGCTGCTGTTATCTTTCCATTTTCAATTTGCTTTCCTCCCCGCCGGTCGCGTTTTGCTAAATAGGTAGGTCATCATAAGGGTATAGGGTTTCAGCTTGAGTAATTGGTAGGAAAAAAAACTTGCCATAATGTCTGATTCTGATGACACTCGATCGGAGGAGGTCCGAGAGATATCCTTGAGTTGTGGAGAGTACGAGGATGAAGAAGCAGTGAGTGTTGGCGCGGAGGTTGATTTGGAAGAAGAGGATAGGATAGGTGAGGGTAATGCCCGATCTAGGTCAGGAGGTGACGTAGCCAGTACGTCAGGTCGAGTGGATATGTCGTCATCAAGCGATGTGCCCCTTAGAAGTGTAAACCGTCGTGCTGCTAACTCGTTCCCCGAACTGAGGGAAGCATATGGGATTAATGTCCCTGACCTGGAAATATACGAACCACGATTGAGTGAAAATGTTCGTAGTGAGGAGTACAACCCGCCGAATGGTGGAATAATAATCTGAGGGGGCGGAGAGCGATATGCACATACCGTTCGAACCGGTATCGACTTCTTGGCTTTGTTGGAAGTCTCCTGTCGGTTAAGTAGGTAACACCGGCGATTATTTAAGGTGTTCGACCCTCTTCAATGCGAGTGGGGGAATATGACATAAGGGTATCCGACATAGTGGAACACTATGTGGTACGCGATCGGGGAACATGAACTTTAGCTTGCAAACCATGACGACGCTGCTCGGTGATCGATGGAGTAAGTAATGAGGCCGGACTAAGAGGCCGTTGTTGCTGCTAGTTGGCAACTACCGTGGAAACGGTGTATACCGCAAACTAGGATTTGTAACATATCCGTTGGGTAGGACATTTATCCGTTGTTCATTGTCGAACGCGTTTGATAGTTATTCTAACAGTCCTTGTTTTACTTTGATCGCAGAGTTTTCCGTGAAGAAGCGAACCGATCGTGGGGAAATAGAGAGGTTCGCGGTTTGACTTCGTGAAGAGAAGCAAGCCGGAAGTTGTTGCACACTTTTTTGTGGGAAAGGGTGGGCCTGCGATCCGGGAAAAAAGGAAGGCACAAAAAGACCGAGCTCGAGGTCAAATAAGGGAAGAGCTGATGGAGGCGCGAACGAGTGACTTAGTAACGCGAGAAGAGAGGCAACGGGCGCATGGCGGTGCGAGGCGACCTGCTAGAGGTGGTACCTCCGGAGCGGGAGGATCGAGCTTCCGCCCTGAAGGAGGTTCGATCGATGCACCTGTGGAGTTGGAAACGGTGGTTTTCAATCCTCGAGCGAGGAGCAGGTCGGAGAAGAGGCCGCGCGACGCCTCGGAGCAAGACGCTGCCTGAACTACGAAAGTAGTGCGGCACGCTCTTGGAGAGAGCTCTAACGCCGGGGGCGGTTCCGATGGTGGCCCAACTGGGGCTATGGTTTCTCGCCAGAGTCGGGCACGACCTGAGCAGGTCATGGACTTGGCCACTTTCGGGGCCGGGTCCAGTGCGCCCCGACGGAGGCGTGAATCCATCCAGATGAAAGCGAAAAGCTCCATGTAAAGGCAAGTGGAAAAGCCGTTATGGTGGACCGACTTAGAGGCGGCGTTCGTGTTCCCGATGAGAATGGGGCGCCACGAACCGTGAAGCCGAAGTGGTCTGTAACCGTGATCGAAAGTAAGATATCGGGTTGCCTTCTAGAACGGATAGCTCGATGGCAATCGCAGGGAGCCGATGATAAAGGGTCGGCCGATAATCTGAGGCGAAATGGAAATTGCCCAATGTTTGGTATCGTATCTATCTTTGTTTGATGTAACCGTCTCCGTGATAGACGCTTATTGGTTGTGGCTATTAACCATACGTGTGTATTTGCAGTACCGTAAGTGGGTTTCAAAAATTGAAGGAGATTGCCCGTTCAGCGGGAGGCGATAGAGAGACGGTGGTGAAGCCGTGTCCCGATGAGTGAAGAACGTCCGTGAGGCCTCAAGATGGAACGCGAGGAACCGGAAGGTTCAAGAAAGCTCATCAAGAGCCGAAGTCCGCCAAGATGTTGAAAGACACCTGAAGTCAAGAGCCGAGGCAAAAACTACTGTGGAGCTGAAGAGAACGCCCCGGCAAATGAATCGTGGAGATTGGTAGGTTGAACGATTATGCCTTACACTGCAAGAAGGTTGCTCAGGACGCTACCAAAGCCTATGATGTTCTGGATGCAGATTTCGTTGAACTGGAGGCAGATTACAACGCTTTGAAGACAGATCATGCACGCTGCACGTCTTACCTCGGGGTACAACGGGTGCCAGGAGGAATTAGTAGTGCTCCTGTTGCTTCAGAGGTTTTGCCCGCGACTATGATACCGCGAACTGATGCTACTGTGTCTGATGCACTGATGAGTTTAGAGCTGGATGGAGTATCTGTGATAGTGGATCGAATACGGATCTTTGAGATTGATGAATCGCTTCAGCCAGGAGAACTAATTATGAAGCCCGGAGGTGGCGATTTGTAATTTTGTTATTTAGTACTGTCAGCTTATAAGCTTTGATACAATAGAGCTGGTCTCCTGGGGTAACCTGGGCAGTTCGTCTTGTTACCTGTATGCTTAAGTACGAAGAACGACCTGGTGCTCCGTTCTGTGCTGGGGTACTCAGGTGATAACGAAGGTTATTTAGCCGGGTTGGATTTCCTGAGTAATCTCAGCAACCCGGTTAACATATTATTTTGCTATCTTGCTAATATAGATCGGTGCTTGTGCGTATGCCATGATTGTTGCTTATTTCTTTATTACTGCTAGCTCAACTATAATTGTGTGTGGTGACGGTGCATGTGGCGAAGAATGGTAGGTATGTTGTAATGACAACTTCTCGATGTCTGGCTGAGATGTTTGCATGAGCGTCGTGTTGTTAAATTATCTGCAGCTCTGAGGTGGTGCTCGTAATGTGGGGACCGGATCGGCCGGCTTCAAATGTGATGCAAGTCGAAACGCCGTTGTTCGCCATCAGAGTGTTCCCTCGCGCGTGCGACACGTGGAGGGATACGGCGCGTTCAAGGAACGTAATGATGGCAAAGCAGATGGCGGCGTTTGGCGTCTCAAGGTAATTAAGAGGCGCTTAGGAAAAGACGTTTCCTTTTGAATAAAAACGGCTTATCACATACCAAGACAAGTATTTGCTTGCCTTCTTCCCAAAGCTTCAGTCTGTCTACTTGCTCTGCTCATTTGCTGTGCCTCTCCTCCATTGCCGCTTATCCAGGTACGTTTATTCTCTTCTGTGAGGATTCTCTTGTTGATAAAAGGTTGGGGTAAAAACTATAGCTCGTGTGACAGTACGTTTGTGCTCTAGGTTGTTATCATGGCGAGATGTCGTCCGTATGCGAGGGGAAGGAACAGCATGAGGGAAACTTCTCCACTGATAATGGAAAAGATGGAGTTTCAACCACACGTGCATGGTGTTTCGCAGGAAGAGGAAAGCTGATGCTGTAGAAACGAAGAGTCATAAGCGTTCTAGGAGGGCTGGGCGTCCCACTGGTGGCATTGTCTTTAGGTCGCCGCAACGGGTAGGCGACACTGGTCGTCACGCTGCGGAGTGTAGCGACTTGGGGCAAGGCCGCCCAGTCGCTGGTGAGAGCTCATCCCCGCACTGTGGTGATGTGGGGAGCGAGTTCTACTACGTGGGAAGACTGGGAAGAAGCGTATGGTGAAACAGTCAGACTGTAGCTTCCACTCGGCGCCCATAGCGACCAGCGTTCTGAAGGGGATCATGCTGGATGGCGACAAGGCAGAAATGAAGGATGAGGACATGGAAACGCTACTGGGGACAATGGATATGGCCGCGTGTTTGGTAAGTTCATGATGCACTATGTAGTTATGTCAGTTACCCAGGCACACTGATTCTTGGACTTCGTTTGTGCAGTTTCTTGCAGGATATGATAAATTGAAAGAAGTTGTTCAAAACACCGAGGCTGTCGATAACCCTCACGCGTCGAGTAAAAATGTATCGCGAAATGGCGCGTGGGGGCGACAAGAGAAAGCCGGAGGTGATGACGACCAAGTATCGAACGCCATCTACGAGAATGCCGTTAGTGACCGACGGACGGAGGAGTTAGAAAGGGAACTAGCCGTGGTGACCGCTTATGCGAAGAAATGTCGGAAGGTGGCCGAAAAGCGAAGAAGGCGATATCGGGCTCAGACGCCTTTATGCCGCTACCGGACGAAAAAGTATGACACGCTGAGGAAAACGATTGCGGACGATGAAGGAGGGAATGAGATGCGTGTGATGCTGAGGTCAGCTCGGCATACTGCTTCGACTAAGCGCGACCCGAAGATAAGCATGTCATCACCGAATCGATAAGGTGATCTTCATTTGACTCTGTTAGTCTTGAGTTGTAAGTTTCGTTCACATTTTTCTCTCTTATCACGAGAGTCAACAATAGAAGCTGTGTTTTCGTGCTTGCCCGAAAGCGGTTCGCCATTTTATTCAAGGAACCGGTTTCCACGAAAGTGGCGCCTCCGCACTTGGTTAATTTTGTAATGATCATCGATCCGATTTCTGGGTAATCCCAAAGAGATCGGTGGATGTAGCTGTTATGATGCATGGTTATATAATCTGATTGGAGCCGCTTCCGTATGTATATTGCCGTGGACTTGTGTGTAATTAAGCCTGCTTAGGATTCTAGTAATATCGTCCCGCCTTGAGGTCAACCCTAGAAATATAGGTCGCCGACGGACAGAATTGGAGGGGTCAATGGATCATCGCGGGCTCCGGGAGCCGATCGCCTCATGGAGAGCGCCGCTCGTGTAGTCAATCGTAGAAATATAAGTCATCAACATAACAAGACCAAAAGGTCAGAGAGCTGTAAGCTCCGAGAGTCAGATGCTCTCCGAGAGCCGTTCTCGTGTGGTCGATCCTAGAAATATAGGTCCTCGATATAACAAGACTTGGAAAGGTCAGTAGAGCCCTAAAAGCTCCGAGAGTCAGATGCTTTCAGAGCCGCTCTCGTGTGGTCGATCCTAGAAATATAGGTCCTCGCCGTAACAAGACTTGGAAAGGTGTAGAGCCCGTAAGCTCCAGAGAGTCAGATGCTCACGGAGAGCGCTTCGTGTGGTCGATCCTAGAAATATAGGTCCTCGCCAGAACAAGACTTGGAAAGGTCAGAGCCCAGAAGCTCCGAGAGAGTCAGATGCTTTCATGGGAGAGCGTTCGTGGTCGATCCTAGAAATATAGGTCCTCGGCGTAACAAGACTTAGAAAGGTTGTAGAGCCCGTAAGCTCGCAGAGTCAGATGCTTTCGGAGAGGCGTTCTCGTGTGGTCGATCCTAGAAATATAGGTCCTCGGCGTAACAAGACTTGGAAAGGTCAGAGCCTGTAAGCTCCGCAGAGTCAGATGCTATGCTGAGAGCCGTTCTCGTGGTCGATCCTAGAAATATAGGTCCTCGGCGTAACAAGACTTGGAAAGGTCAGAGCCCGTAAGCTCCGAGAGTGTATGCTCGTGGAGAGCGTTCTCGTGTGTGGTCGATCCTAGAAATATAGGTCCTCGACGTAACAAGACTTGGAAAGGCTGTAGAGCCTGTAAGCTCCAGAGAGCTTGCTGCTCATGGAGAGTGTGGTAGCTTATGAAAGCGTATTTCTCACTGAGAGCGTTCTCGCTGAGTCGATCCTAGAAGTATAGGTCCTCAACTAGCGAGACTCGGAGAGGCTATGGAGCCTGTAAGCTCCAGAGAGTGTGCTATGGAGAGCGTGGTAGCATATGAAAGCATATTGCTCACTGAGAGCGTTCTCGCTGAGTCGATACTAGAAGTATTGGTCCTCAACTAGCGAGACTCGGAAAGGCTATGGAGTCTGTAAGCTCCAGAGAGCGTGCTGCTCACAGAGAGCGTGTTAGCTTAAGAAAGCATATGGCTCACGGAGAGCGTTCTCACTGAGTTGATCCTAGAAGTATAGGTCCTCAACTAGTGAGAATTGGAGAGGCTATGGAGCCTATGAGCTTAAGAGAGTGTGCTGCTTGTGAAGAGCGTATTAGCTTAAGAAAGCGTATGGCTCACAGAGAGCGTTCTCATTGAGTTGATCCTAGAAGTATAGGTCCTCAACTAGTGAGAATTGGAGAGGCTATGGAGCCTATGAGCTCAAGAGAGCGTTTTGTGCTTGGATTGAGCACGTTTGAACTCCTGAGAGTGTTTTGTTCTGTAGAGAATGAGCTGTGAGTGGTTTCCTCATGCTGAACTATTGTAGAAGATGAAGCGACCTCAGTGGAGCTGGTTTCGGGTGATTGTTTCTCGATCGGAGGAATGGAGATCTTGGCAACAGGAGTTGGTGCGACCTCTAGGGTCTTGCCAACAGGAGCTGGGGCGACCTCTGGGGTCTTGCCAATAGGAGCTGGGATGACCTCTGGGGTCTTGATAATATGAGCTGGGGCAACCTCTGGGGTCTTGTCAACAGGAGAGAAGTGGTGATGCTATGTAGCGTTTGAGCTCGAGTGAGCGTTATATTCAGGTGGATGTTGTGACCCGAGTGAGTCTGTGGGCATCCTGCTTTGGAGATCGTCGTCAATAGCTAGCCTTGAATTGGCGTGACTATAGTTAGCGCCAATTTTGGAGCTTCATTAACCTGTAAAATGCGAAGCTAGCACCAAAGAGTTAGTACCGAACTAACAAAGAGTAATTTTGGAGATGCATGGATCATAATAATAGAATTGAACTTGTTTAGATAGCAACAATGAGCCCCAGTCCGTAGATGGTTGTGGCTAGCCCCCAGTGTGCATTGAAGCTTGATTGACCTGCACTAGATCGAACTAATATCCAAAAGAAATTAGAACAAAAAAAAAACTGTTAATATGGAGACTTTTCCCGCCGGAGCAGGGTAATGTGCCCGTTCATTGTGCCTAGTTGACCGACAAAACTCTGGACTTGAGCTTCGAGGCTTTCCATGCTTCGTGGGCTTGAGAATTTTTCTTTTTGGTGGTAGGATTTATGAAGTGGTTCTCAAGTAATCGAAACCACAGACGGCGCCAATGTAAAGGGGTGTTTTGGGTTTCTTGTTGGGACCGGGTTCGCTTATGAGCGAACTGCCTACGTATCCTCTTGTTGGTTTTCTCTTTTCCTTTCTTTCTTTTCTTTCTTCCTTTCTTTCTGGGGAGAGAGGAATCAGGCCCCGACGTAGTTCAATCAGGTGGTATTTATAGGCTTAGGGAATTGTCCATCTAGTAGACACGTGTGTCTATGGTACACGTGTAAGGTGGAGATCGTGAATGAGTGTTGGGCTGGTTATATTATAAGTCCTGTGCTGATTGGGTGTTGGTGAGGTTACCCCTATTTCCCGGGGATGGGTAATGATTACCCCTGATGGTGATCATTACTCGAGGCGTTCTGCCATATGCTCGTACCGAAATATCTTTGTCCTCCTTTCTCGTAGGTCGTTCTTGGAGGTCGCGGCATTGAGTTCATTGCATCGGGTGTTCTTGAGGGAGCTGCTCACGCGCTTCGGTCTTGAGGGTCGATGTCCCGAAGTTCGCTTTACGCTTGCGCGCATCGGGGTGTTCTTGAGGGAGCTGCTCACAGTTCGGTCTTGAGGGTCGATGTCCTGAGTTCGCTTACGTTGCACGCGTGCATGATAAGATATCGCTCCCCTACATCGATTGTATGTTACGAAGTGCAAATAGACGATCTCTTGTTACAGAAGTTGCGACTACTTATAGCCATAGAACTGGTTTGGTAGTGAATAGATATCTGCTTGTACTATTTGTCTAGAAGTTTTAGTTGGTAAGTTTTAATGATATGGTAGTTGATATCTTCTTAAAATATGGAAGGGAAAGGCCTGATTTGGAACAGAGTAACTGACCATGGACAAAAGAGACCCTAACATAACCCTCAAAACCGGATAGATAAAACGTCAAGTATACCTTTGACGCAAAAAAAAAAACAAAAAAAACAAAGTCAGTCTCAGTCAGTCTAGGGTGGTAAAAAGTCAAATTTACCCCTGAGGCAAAATAAAAATAATTGCCCAGACCAACCAAAACGACGTGACCCATGTAATATGAACAATTATTGTTTATACTTCAACATAATGTATGATTAGTGAGAACACTTATTCGTGTATGAACAATGATTGCTCATACCCTTATTGTTCATACATATTTGGGGTATGAGCAATCATTGTTCATACCTCGACATAATGTATGAACAATCATTATTTATACCAAAACAACATAAAGGTAAAAGTGTAAAACATTTATTTCAAACCCAGGCTATTTATTCGATTATGAACAATGATTGTTCATACCCTTATTATTCATACATATTTGGGGTATGAGCAATCATTGTTCATACCTCAACATAATGTATGAACAATCATTATTTATACCAAAACAATAGAAAGATAAAAGTATAAAATATTTATTTCAAACCCAGGCTATTTATCCTTACTGTTTATTTTCACTTGAAAAATTGGGTTTTTAGGTTATTTTCGCCCTAAAATTGTCCTTCTAAGTGATTTCGAAAAAGAATTGTCCTAGAAAGTGATTTCCACCTGAAATTGGTCTTTTCTTGTTTGAGGAAATCGTATATTTGCCTTGCCCTGTCCAATTTGTTGGTAGTTAAAAGGTTTTCTATTGGATGTGGAACTCTTTTATGCATCCCTATTAAATCGGTTCTACATATAGGTTCTTCTGATGCTTTCAATTTGGTTTGTAATAAATCGGCTTATGAGGATTTGATTTCTTAACACGATATCATTTTTTAGAATTTCTTAATTTTTAAAAAATATGATGTGGAAATTTAGAGAGAGGGCAAGGGAAAAGATGGGGTGCCACATAAGAGATAGAACAATGACATGGACTATAGTGTGCTTGGAGATTAGAGTACGTACGTAATAATACAATAGATGGATAATATCAGAAAATATAATAGATGGAATATATTAGAAGGATTTAACTGAGAAATGGCCACTAACACAAGAAGACGATGGTATAGTTGTATGAGCGGGCAATCATTTATTTAGCAAGGAAATTATTGGTAAATAATTAAGTTTGGTCAACATTTGAAAGGCCATTACCTTAAGCCATTGTGGTAATGCGGTGTTTGTTTGTTGAAATGACTAGTTGTGGGTGTGTGTATCCTACATCATATTTTTGGTCCAAAAGTGGACTCACACCATGGACTGGGTGTGGGACCAATGAACCCTACGTCATATATTCCGGTCTAGAGTGTATTCGGACTATGGACCAGGTGTGGGCCCAACAGCGGACTAGCCTGGTAGCTAGTAAAAACGTTGTGGATTATCCGGTTCTTTAATCCGTCAAAGTTTACAACAAGTCCAGGGCCTATCCGGACGGCCCAAGTTCATGGACCCAATACGTCCTGATCACTCGGATCCGGTAATACGATTTGCGGAAGCAAGAGACCCTAGTGCAATCCGATAAGATCTTGCACAAGGATAGAATGAAATCTTAGGGAATGATCCTATTTGAGAGGTACGATCATACTAGGATTCATCAAGGAGGGCAATCTCCAATAATCACTTTCTTGGCCGCCAAGGCAGGAGATTGCTATATATACAGAGGCTTTTGCAGCCTCCAGAACTACGTTTTAAGAGACTTAATCCTAGATTCCTCACTGGGTACATAGGCAACTAGAACGTTGGTGCAGTCTCTCTTCTTCCAAAATACTTAATCCTATCTCTTCCGAGCTTTCGGAAGCACCATTACATCGGGAGTGTCGGTGTTAACTTTTTGCCCCGACATTCTTTGGCGCCGTCTGTGAGGATCGAACCCACGACCACGTGGTCTTCCGTCGGAGCTTGATATCCTCGACCTTATTTTTTCATATGTCCTTGTTACCATGGCTGGACAAATTGCGATGAGTAATAGAGAAGCTACCAATCGGCATGTAGCGACTTGATAGAACATGGAGACTGTTCCAGGCACCACTACAAAGATGGGGCAGTCGAGCAGTCGTAGATCTTTTTCTCAGAACGGAGGAAATGGACCATCTAAAGCAGTTCCACACACTCTGGAGCCACTAGGGACTCGGGGATCTAATCCCTGTGTCCCTCGCCGCAACACTGTGTGGAGCACAAGAGCTGCCAGAATACACGTCAGGGATGGTCCTGTTGAACCCACCCGCAATGCTATTGCGCGACGTCCTGGAAGTGGCAGGGGCGGCCGACATGCTAACCCACGAGCTTCCATCCAGAACCTGCAATACTAATCGGATCTAGCTCTCATCTCTCTTTTGACAAGAATAGTTGCAGAAAACGAGAGTTTGAGAAATCAACTAGGCAAACAGCCTAGAAACCCTGAGGAGCACCAATCGGTCGAGTCCCTTTTGTCTGAACATAGGCAAAGGCAATGGGCCAAACCGGGACAACACAAAGATCCTAACAATGGCGAAAACCTTATTGACAATAATGGTCGAGTTAGAGATCCAAGCCAAAGCCGGACTATCCACCTTATCGTGCCTGTCCCCACTCATTCACAATCAAATAATGTCTGGGATCGTTTGGGCACAAATCCTCAGACACACCAGTCACAACAATCTGGAATGCCAGCAACTACATTGAGCTCCAATTCGGAAACTCCAGCATCCGTGGAAGTGTCCCGATCAAGATATAAATCTAAGCGCACAAATCAGAATGAGAGTCCACTACCTGCTAACAGAGTGGCAGGGAGAAGGCGGGGTAGACTCGAACGTTGGAAACGATCGAATCCCAATCAAATCTTAGCCCGTGATGAACGGATCTAGAAAGAAGAGAATCAAGATGACGATAGCTATGAGAATATGAATGAACAAAGGGTTAAGGAATTGATTAACCAAGCCGTGACCAGGCAAACCATCCGAGACGACCCCCTCTTGGAAAGGGATGTGCGAGGTCCGGAATTTGCACCCTTTGTAAATGACATCAGGGACTGTGTTCATCCTGAGGCATTCAAACAACCCCCTCTTCCGACTTACGATGACGTGGATGGCTGTCCAAACGAGCTCGTCATGAGCTACCAAGCGGCTATGACCTTATGGGAATCCATGAGTCATTAATGTGTCGTATTTTTCCAGCAACATTGAAAGGATACGCACTGTCCTGGTTCAACAAGTTGACACCGCATTCAATTGATTCATTTACCAAGCTCAGTGATATGTTCGTTGAACGCTTTCAATACAATATGAAAACGAAGAAGAGTCTGAGCACACTTTTCAATCTCGCTATGGAGAAAGGTGAAACAATTGATAGTTTGGTACGACGGTTCAGGAAGCTTCACGCTGAAGTTCAGGATGTGAGTGATGCTTTCGCAATACAGGCATTCCATCAAGCGTTGCATTATGACAGAGATGGACTTTACAACTTTCTTACTCGAAAGCCACCCACCACCCTCTCTGATTTATTCACCCGAGTTGAAGGGTACGTTTGAGTAGAAGATGATCAAAAATCTCGACAGAGAAAAGATGGTGCAGATCCCGATTCCAAGGACTCTAAAAAGGATAAGCTTATCAATCAAGGTAACAAGAGGAGTACTCAGAATAGTACAAAGGTATTCACCCCTTTAACTCTTGGCCTTGCAGACCTGTACGAAAAAAATCAGAACTAAGAAAATGTTACTACCAGCTTGGCCGCTACCAGAAGATTCTACAGGTAGGCGGGATAAAAATCGAAAATGCAGATATCACAATGATATTGGGCATGAAACAGATCACTGCAGAGCTTTAAAGAAAGAAGTTCAACGCCTCGTTGACGATGGACAACTTAGTGAGTTTGTTCAAAGCAAAACTCAGTCAGCCCATATCAACTTGGCTGAACACAACGTTATCGATGTATGCCACGCACGTATCGATAACATCTCCCACCATCAGCGAAAGATAGAAACTCGCTTGAAACTTCGTCATATACCAGATCATTACCAGGTCAACAGTTTAAATTTTGACCAAAGTATCAATACTGAGACCTATGAAGGCCAGGAGTTGAAGTTCACTGAGAACGACGAGAAGGGGGTTTATTACCCTCACAATGACGCTGTTGTCATTACTGCATGGATAGGAATCTTTAGGGTGCAAAAAGTTCTTATCAATGCAGGAAGCTTAGCTAGCGAGTTATTCACCAGGGCTTACTCCAGAATGAAACTATCAGAGGACCTGATCATAGAAGACCGTAACCTAATCATTGGATTCAACGGTGAACCAGCCCATGCTATTAGAAAGGTTCATCTCCCTGTCATGGTTGGGCATCAATCTTGTGGTTCTTGTTATAATGTAATTTTTGGTAAGGATTGGATCCATGCAAATCAGGCTCTTGTATCCACCTTCCACCAGGCATTGAAATTTCCAACGCCAATGGGAGTATGTAAGGTCCGCAGTGACCAGATTATGTCACATCAGTGTCACGATTTGGCACTAGAAGATACACGGAAATCCGAAGTCCGGGGCAACACGATCCTCCAGGTTGATCATGTGAAATAGCAATTACAGAAATGTTAGGCTTATCAGGTATGAGAAGCCCGACGCTATGAAGAAGGTCCCTCGCTTGATCAGTTGGAAGAAGTTCAGATAGGGGGGAGAGAGCCACGGAACTACTTTCATCGCTGTCACTATGGGATTATCATAGTGATATGTTATGGGATTATCAAGAAATATTTGCTTGGAATATCGACCAAATGCCCAAAATTGACACGGATGTCGCTTGCCACAGGCTCGATATTGACCCGAGATTCAAACCAGTTTGACAAAGACCAAGGAGGATGGCTCCCGAGCAAAAACTGAAGGTCAATGACGAGATTGGTAAACTGCTTGGAGCAGGGTTCATTAAGCCCGTCAAATACCTGACTTGGGTATCCAATATCATCACGGTTCCAAAGAAAAATGGGAAGCTCAGGGTTTGCATTGACTTCACCAACCTAAACAAAGCTTGCCCAGTGCATCCATACCAATTACCTCGCATCTCAGATCTAGTCGATGCAACCTCGGGATTCGAGCGCCTGTCGTTCATGGACGCTTCCTCTAGTTATAACCAAATACCTCTGCTTGAGGCAGACCTGGAGCACACGACATTCGTCATGGACCAAGGCATGTATTGCTTTAGAGTCATGCCATTCGGTCTGAAAAATGCAGGCGCCACCTATCAGAGGATGATGAATATAATGTTTGCGGATTTGATTGGGCGTATCATGGAAGTTTACATCGATGATATGGTGGTCAAATCCAAAGAAACACCCGACCACCTTCAGCATTTACAAGAGGTATTCGATAGGCTCGTAAGATATAAGTTGAAGTTGAACCCTTTGAAATGTTCTTTTGGGTTAGTGTCTGGAAAGTTCTTAGGATTTCTGATGACTAGACGGGTTATTGAGGCAAACCCTGAACATATTCGGGCCATTCTCGAAATGCCCCCACCATCGAATAAAAAAGAAATTCAGCGGCTCGCTGGTTGTTTGGCAGCCCTGAATAGATTTATATCAAAGTATTCGGATCAATGCAGGCCATTTTTCCAAACGTTGAAAGGTGCCTCAGTTTGGAACGAGGACTGTGATAGGGCTTTTAAAGAAATTAAAGAGTACTTGGTATTACCCCCCGTCCTGGTCAGTCCACGAACTGGCGAAAACATTGGAATTTATTTGGCAGCTTCTGAGATCGCAGTAAGTGCAGTTTTGTTCGTGGAAAACTTGGAGGAGCGGCAAATATACTTCATTAGCAAAATGTTGACTAGATCAGAGAGTAGATATTCTAAAATTGAGAAAATTGCACTTGCCCTGGTGCATGCAACACGCAGGCTTAAGCCATATTTTCAGGGACATGTTGTTAAAGTATATACAGAATATCCCCTTTGCAAGGCACTTGGACGAGCTGAAGAGTCTGGCCGCCTCGCTGAATGGTCTAGCAATCTAAGTGCTTACCACATCTTATATGAACCTTGCACTGTAGAAAAATGTCATGCATTAGCTTCTCTGATGGCGGATTTCCCGGTAGAAGATATCGTGGTTTCACCCGAGTTATTCGAGGAAGAACAACTGCAAGATTTTCCCAACCACTAACCTGACTCCCTTGAAAATAACTTCACCGGAGGCGAGGCGTGGGTTATGTATACAGATGGTTCAAGTAATAGGAAGGGGTCCGGGATTGGTTGTGTGATAGTCAACCCAAACGGTAGTCGAATCGAAATGTCCGTCCGACTTTGCTTTCCTACTTCTAACAATGAAGCTGAGTATAAAGCCGCAATATTTGGAATGAGAGCGGCTCTCGAAAAGGGGGCAAAGGCAATCAATATGGTAACGGATTCTAAGCTAGTTGCTTGTCAGTTTGGAGGGTCATACCAAGCACGAGATGAACGAATGGCGGCTTATTTAGATGTTATACCCGATCTCGCTGCAAAATTTGAGTGCATATTAATTTCACAAAGACCAAGGAATGATGTTCGGCATGCTGATGCATTGGCCTACCTTTCAGCAGTAGTTGATTCAATTGAATCTCAAGATATCAGGGTAGAGGTCCAGTTAATGCCTAGCATCAACCCCCCATTGCCAGATATGGCTGACGTCTACACTGCCAAATGCAAGGCATTCACGCAGATTTACACAGTTAAAACGAGCAGCAAAGCACGGGACAAGCACCAAGAGCATCCCACTCAGGATTTTCCTCGCAGCCATGAGCAAGACACTGACATCTCCCCCAACGATGGATACTGACTCTACATCGGTAGACAATGAGGTTGTACAGGAGGCGGATTCTACAGCTGATTCCAAAATAGATCTTTCTGACAATACTCCTGAAATCCCGGACAATCAGTTTTCCGACATCGAGTCAATGGAACTTCTTCTTCCTGATTGGCGTCGGAATCTAGTTGAATTCTTACAGACTGGAGAACTCCCCGTAGACAAGGCGTTATCTAACAAAGTCAAATGGGATGCATGGCAGTTTGTGTTGTTACTTACCTTAGAGGGGGGATCCCGTGCACCTTTACAGAAAACCCATGGGTTCAGGCCCACTCCTCTGGTGCCTTACTCCTGAACAGGGAGAACAAATCTTAGAAGAAATTCACAAAGGCATCTGTGGAAATCATTTGGTTGGTAGGAGTTTCGCTCACAAAGCTCTCACCTAAGGGTACTGGTGGCCATATACCCAAAAGGATGCCAAACGGTTTGTCCAGATTTGTGTACCATGCTAGAAACATGCTTGGGTCATTAAGCTTCCTGCAAATGAGTTTCATCCCATACTTAGCCCTTGGCCATTTGCTAAGTGGGGACTCGACATTGTGGGTCCTTTACCTAAGGCACCAGGTAACGTAAGGTTTCTTTTGGTCTCAACTGATTACTTCACAAAGTAGGTTGAAGCTGTATCCTTGAGTCAGATTCAGTCTTTAGATGTCAAACGGTTCATCTGGCGTGATATTGTGTGCCGATTCGGAGTCCCAGCTGAAATGGTATCGGACAACGGACGACAGTTTGATTCTACTGAGATCCACATCTTCTGCAAATCCCTGAAGATACGACATAACTTCTCTGCACCCTACTATCCCTAGGGAAATGGACAGGCGGAAGCAACGAACTGTGTTATTCTTGACACGTTAAAGGAAAGGCTTGAATCAGCTAAAGGAAACTGGGCAAGACAATTACTAGGGGTGCTTTGGGCTTACAGGACAACCCCCCGTTGTTTAATAGGAATGTCACCATTTTCATTGGCATATGGAACGGAAGCGGTACTCCTAACTGAAATAATCGCTCCAAAAGCGTGCGCACAAGCCATCTCCACAGAGACGAATGTTGACATCTTGGCTCGTGACAAAGCCATGGTGGATGAGCTTAGAGATGAAGCCCTGCAGAATCTCATGACGTACCAGGACTCTATGAAGCGCAATTATGACAAGAAGTTGCTCGCACGAGCATTCAAACCAGGCAATTGGGTCTTACGTACAAGGCAAAGGAGTAACGAAGAACCCATCAGTGGGAAACTCGGTGAAAATTGGGAGGGCCCTTTTATAATTGAAAGGCTCGCATCCAAATGTTCTTATTTTCTCAAGAACTTGACTGACGATGTTCTAACCAAACCCTGGAATGCGTCTCATTTGCATTTATTTAACAAGTAAATTACTTATCATTAGTTCCACCAATAAATTTCATATACATTGTGCTTTCCTTCCATTTATCATGAATAAATTTCATTTCCATTTACATTGCATTTTAATTTCAAGTTGGTCACTTAGTTTTACATTTATTAAACCTGGGTGGTGAAGGCCATCCTGCACTTCAGTTTTGGCTTAAATGGTGCAGTGGGCCTACGCCTGGTATCATCGTTTGACAATGTATACCCAAGATCGATAATGTATCATTTTTGGTCTGGGTGTGATTGTTTAGATTACATCAAGCGTATACCCTTGGTGGCGAAGTCTAAGCTACACTCATATTTAAACCCAACTAATGAGGCACTTCTTGGTTGTTCGTTGGTCTCCACAAGAATCATCGATCTATTGGAGAATCTTTGCAATGTAACTACGCTTGTTCTTAAATGTTGGTTGGGCTAGAAGTCTTAAAGGCGAGATGACGAGAAGACTCAACCTTGTTGGTTTGTTTTGCCGCCATGGTTCAAGGCATGACCGTCCACCAATTGGTCAGCCACATAAAGCCTAGCTGTTCAAGACAAGCCCAAATCAAACCAACCAACAGGCCCATCCAAAAAAAACCAACAGTACCAAAAACCAATGAAGTTCACTGAAGTTCACCGAAATTCAATAGTGAACTTCCACTCCTGGAAAAAAACACCAAGCAGCGCATCAGGTCTATTCCATATGCTAACCTTCTACCACCAGCGACCAGCACTGGCACTGGCGACCGGCACGAGTTCAGGCATTTCCAACCGGTTCAGCATTTTCCCAACCGGGTCAGGCATTTTTCCAACCAGTTCAGGCATTTTTCCAACCGGTTTAGCATGCTTCCAGCCGGCTCAGGTGGTTTTCATGCCTGTTTAGGCGTTTTTCAGGCCGGGTCAGCATGTTTTCTTATCGGGTCATCTGTTTTCTCACCGGTTCTGCATGTTTTTTTATCGGGTCAAGTCGATTTTTTTCCCGGTCATTTTTAGGCCGGGTTACCCTCTTCCATGCCCATCTCACTCATCCCCACCTAATTTTTAAATATTTTTCACCACCCAACCAACCCTTTTTACTTTTCTCTTTTTAACTTAGTCCCTCATTGTCACACTTTTTCACTTAACTCCCTTTTTCACGTTTTCTTAATTCTTCAACATACCACCTTCATCTTCGTTTGCTCCTCTGTTGAAGAGGGGGCAATGTGTGTACCTTACATCATATTTCTGGTCCAAAGTGGACTCGTACTATGGATCGGGTGTGGGACCGGCGAACCCTACGTCATATTTCTAGTCTAGAGTGTATTTGGACCATGGACTAGGTGTGGGCCCAGCAGCGGACCAGCGAACCCTACGTCATACTTCTAGTCTAGAGTGTATTCAGACAATGGACTAGGTGTGGGCCCAGCAACGGACCAGCTTGGTAGCTGGTAAAAATATTGTGGATCATCCGGTTCTTTAATCCATCAAAGTTTACAACAGGTCCAGAGCTCATCCGGACGTCCCAAGTTCATGGACCCAATCCGTCCGTCCTGATCACTTGGATCCAGTAATACGATTTGCGGAAGCAAGAGACCCTAGTGCAATCCGATAAGATCTTGCACAAGGATAGAATGAAATCTTGGGGAATGATCCTATTTGAGAGGTAGGATCATACTAGGATTCATCAAGGAGGGCAATCTCCAAGAATCACTTTCTTGGCCACCAAGGCAGGAGATTGCTATATATACGGAGGCTTCTGCAGCCTCCAGAACTACGTTTTAAGAGACTTGATCCCGGATTCATCATTGGGTACATAGACAACCAGAACGTTGGTGCAGTCTCTCTTCTTCCAAAATACCTAATCCCATCTCTTTTGATCTTTCGGAAGCACCATTACATCGGGACTGTCGGGTTAACATTTTGCCCCGACAGTGGGTGTAGCACATGACGAAGTTTGTTTGTTCAAATGGTTGGCTGTGGGTGAAGAATGTCATGAGTCATGACACAAAATCTATATATATATATATACCCTATGTTGCACGGACGCAGACACAGACGCGCGATGCAGTTATATCTCAAAAAAATGGGACGAAGACACGACAAATGATGCAGAAAATAATTAATATTTATAATTTTATTTTATATAAATAGAACATTAAAAACTAAATTAAATGTATCAACATTCATAAATTCAAAACTATTCAAGATAAATAGCCACAAGATTAAGTTTAATATTTCCTAATCAAACTTTAAAAACATGTCAGAAGTCTTACCAAAATAAAAACCAGAAAAATTGAGTTTTTAGCATTATTTTGATTTATTTTATATTTTATTTGAGTCAAAATCTGTGTCCTGACCATGTTGGCCGCGTCCTGACTACGTCTTGACTTTGTTGACCGCGTCAAACGCGCATCCATGCCATGCCCGATGTGGACACAACCCTTGGTAGGTGCGTCTGTGCTTTAGAGGGTACACCCACTCCTAGCCTACTCCCATTCCTACCCACTCAACTCGCGAGATCAGCTCCAAATTAGACGGTCCAGATTAAAACAAAACAAAGAAAAGAAATAGAACCAACCCTTCATTCTCAATTTCGCGGCAACCAAAAGAAATAGAACCAAAAGAAAGATAACAAACAATCAATTCACAACCTCCATTTCGTAACCCACATTCTATTCTCCAGCAGCAATTTGCGCTTAACTCTCTCCAGACCAATTTCATCTACGCCCAATTCTCTCCAAACCCATTATCAGGTAATTTTGTGCTTATGCTTTTTTCTTTAATTGTTATTTTGGTGATGCAAATTTTGTTTTAGGAAGTGGGTGTATGGCATTGCTAGTTTAACTGAAAATTAATTGAGTTTTTCTTAAAGGTAGAAAATTTTAATCTTCGATTGGGGTTGCTCATGAAATTTTCAGTTTTTAGGTGTACGTTGCAATCATTTTGTTGTACGCTTAAATCACCGACATTAATACTAGGTCTGTAGATGAAGCAATATTTACTTGTGTATTTCAATATAGAATGGATTATGTTTCTATGGATTAAGTATGTCGTTCGATTGATAAGCTAAGTATAGGCTAGGATGTTTTTTACTTTGTCATTACTCTGACGTGTTATAAGTATTAAGAATTATACAGAAGCTGTTATTTTAATGGCTATCGAGATTGGAATGTTTTAATAGCGAAAAAGAGCATTGGAGTGTGTGTGTGTGTGTGTGTGTGTGTGTTTTTTTTTTTTTTTTTTTTTTTTTTTGGATATCCCAATTGTTGGTTCATTTTATGTATTTGTCAGGGGTATAAATGAATATGAATTAAGCAACCAATGGCAAGGTAGTTTGTCTTTATGAAATGTGTTTGACAACAAGACTGAGTTTGTGACCAAATCATAGATACAAATGGCTATGTAGTGATTGATTCATTGATTGTAATTTTGTAAAATTTTAAACAATCGAGTACAATATTCATTGATTTCTAATAAGCACACAAAAGTATAGTTTAAACCCCTTAATAGTATTCTAGTTATGCCAATTATATTTATAATAAATAAGAGTTACTACTGTTTACGTGTTTTTGTGCGTTTCAGGACTTAAAGCTGATTAGGTAACTAAATACACCACTTTTGCATGGGAAACGAGTCAAGATGATTGCTGAGGAAGTTCTACCTTCAAAGCCCAAGAATCATGGAGAAAGCCTTTTTTAAGCCCAGTCAAAGTCAATCCGGGGAGAAAAAGAGCAGAAAAGTCAACAGAACTTCATAAAGCCTTATATTTGGACTCGGGCCTCAGAATTGGACCTACTTTATGTAAAAACGACTGTCTTGAAATAAGATTTCCAATAGACCCTGTATTGCCCTAATCAGACTTGTTAAAGTAGATAAACAGGGCACTAAAATAATTTTGAGCAGCTGTGGCCTCTTTAGACTTAACCTAATGGACTTTGGGTTCGCTTTAGAGGCCCAAAGTCCCCCTTTTTGGCCCAAGCACGAAAATGTAAACCTAACCCTCTCCTATATAAATAGGGCTAAAGCAAAACTTAAGCTCTTCTCCTTACCCTTAGTTTATAATTAGTTTAGTTTAGTTCTTAATTTAGTTTACTTTCTTTAGGGTTAGAATAATTTAGTTTGTAGCCACTATTAATTCCCATCAATCAAAAGATTTAGATTACTTTCAATAATTGTTATTTAAATTATGTCTTCTATTCAATTCTTAATTAATAGGATTCCAATGATACAAGGCTAAACCTCCATTAGAGGAGGTTTATGAAGCCATGTGAGGATGATTAATTAGTAGTTAGTAATTGTTTTGTAAATAAGAACTTCAAGTTCTTCGTTATGAGTAACCAGAGATAGAGCTCATAATGGAGAACTAGAGTATAGAGCCACCACCAAAAAGATTTGTGGTGGAGCTACACTCACATGCTAGTGAAACCTCGATCCGAGAGGACTTGGTCTTCACTAGGGATCAACAAAAGCGATTCAATACTAACTAATAGTCAATCGAATTGCGTGGTAGATTAAACCCCTTATAATATCCTTCCTCATCAATTTAAATTCACTGTTTTGACCTCATATCTACTATTTTAACTCTCAATAGTAAAACATATTTGTCATCTAGATTCGTATCCCAAAAGTGTACGACTAGAGTGGGTGAACACGACTACTCTCCTATTTATTTCTATGATTTTGAGAGTATATTTATCTACTATTTTTCCATCATAATCCACTATTTCTTCATCTTACCATCACTGTTTCATTAAGATATTAAACCATTATATCAATGGCGCTGCTTGCCATCTTGCTTGATTACGTATTACGTGTTTAGATTAAAACTATGAAAAACTATTTTCATATTCTCTACTGTTTTTACTGTTCGTAAATTCTCAAATATTTTTGCTACTATTTGAGAGCATACGAGTTGTTCAACCAACTCACTGCCCTCTCGTGACCTGACCCTGAAAAATTCAAACCCTAGTTTTAACTCACGAGCGCACGCGCGCCCAAGATTACACATCGCGACCCGCACCCAATTTGCCTTACTAAGAAGTGCGCATGCGCCTTAGTTTAATTAGATAAAGTTCAATTTTTGCAATTAAGTATAATATTATCTCACGAGTACAGTACATTACTCGTATGCTACCAACCTCACGAGTACAGTACACTACTCGTATGCTACCAACCACAAAATTTTTAAATATTAATATTTTCATTCTATACGGTGTCTAGAAAACTTAAAGAATCGGGGCTCTCTAATTAAGGAATGTGCACGCACAGATAACCTCCCTCAATTCTTAAGTGGCCTGGCCATTAGTAAGCCCAACCACTACCAAAGCATGTTTCCCAGGCCTGCCATCCAAGCCCAAAGTAAAAAGCCTTACCTTAATTCTAAAAAATTATATAACTAATAAGGTTAATATTTTTACAAGACTTCACAATCCACACCGTGTACCCGGATCAGTACTCATATAATTGTTCAAAGTAACACTAGACGTGCTTCAAGGATGTTGAAGACACTATTTATACTCGTAGCAAGGATGCTCCAGGTAACACCTCTTTACATCCTTGACTCTACTATAAGAAGATTATATTTCTAGTAATAATCAGGCTATTTTTGCATGCTCATTAGGAATTGCCTATTAGACTTAAAACTTGCATGAGATTAAGATCTAGTACACATAAACCAGCCATATTAGTTTATTGTAGACGCAGAAATAATCGCCTATCTAGAAATTCACCAATCAACACACACACACAACAACTACACCCACCACCACTACATTTGTAGCAATGGGTGAAGAAATTGCAGAGGCCCTCTCTGATTTCTATAAGGCTTTAAACAATGGACCTTGAGTCTTGTATAATTCTTACAAATATTACGGGAGATTTTTGAATCCCCCATATATTTAATCTGCTACCTGTTTTAATGGGTTAGACCATGAGAAGCCTTATAAATACTTATGTAGGATACAACAAGTTCTTCCAACATTTCATCATCCTAACGTAAGACCTGAACAAATAAAGCTCAGGGTGTTTCCTTTCACCCTAGCTGACAAAGCGGCTGCTTGGCTAACATCACAAAAGCTGAACTTTGTCGACACATGGGAAAAACTAGTTGAACTATTTATGGAACAATTTTACCCACCACAGAAGACTGATGAGATGCTATCACATATTCATTTCTTTTGCCAAAAGCCTTAAGAATCCTTTTCTGAGGCTTGGAATCGTTTCACTGATCTTCTTGTAGAATGTCCCCATCATAATCTTGGTAAAGACACACTAGTTCGTGCCTTCTTCAAAGGCATATCCCAACATCATAAAGAGACTTTAGATATCATGAATGGCGGTAATTTCCTAGGTAAAGGAGCCACAGATGCATATAACTTTTTAGATAATCAATCTAAGAAAAGTAACAACTAGGGAGGTAACGATTGCTCCTGCTCCATTCCATATTCTTCTACAGCTAATGCAACCAATATGTTTGAGGTTAAACCAGATCCTGAACTTAGAACTTTAATTGAATCCCTCACTCATAAGGTAGATGCCCTTTCTGTCAATAAACAAGAAGTGAAACCCACTCCAGTCACGAATGTAAACTTTCCTCGTTGTAATTTCTATTTTAGTCTTGAACATTCCGATCATTATTGTCCTCTTGCCTATGAACAACCACCACCACAGGCAGAAGATGTCTGTGCTTTTAATTATATACCTAACACACCTTGGAGACAAAATCCCAATTTTAGTTGGCGTAATAATCATCAACAAGCAGCACCTCCAGGTTTTAGTAATCAAAACGTTAGGCCCACCAACAATTATAATCAATATCAACCAAGCCAAGGATAAGGGCAAGGTAATAATAATAATAATAATAATATAAGTTTAGTCCTGATTAATAGAAACTATCAAAATTCACCAGTTAATAATCAACGTGAAATAGTTCCTATTACATAACCCGTGGCCACTCAAACTGCCCAGCCCGATAGATTCGAACTACAAGCTCAACAACAGATTTTACTAGCCATCCAACAATCCATCCAACACCTATCCCAAGAAAAGACCCAAAAAAAGGCATGTTTCCAAGTCAACCCGTACCTAATCGAAAATCAACAAACACAGCCTTTGTATTAACCAATAATCCTAGTAATGAAAATTTAATATACGAAGAATTAAAGACCGTAACTACTCTCCATTCAGGGAAAGTAGTTGACAACAAAGTAATAATGCCTGAGGATTCCCCACAAATTGATAAATATAAAGAAACCTTACTAGATACCATAGTTCAAACTGAAGATCCTACACTTGTAGAAGTACCAGTTAAACCTCAACCTAAGGGGAAACCGATAAAACTAAAAGAAATGGGCAATAATCATATTGACCTTTATGCTAAATATAGGGAAAACCCCCCGTTTCTCCAGAGACTAGTCATGTTAACGAAGGACGATAATTTTGACGAGATTAAGGAAATTTTCTAAAATTTAACTATAAACCTACCTTTCCTCGATGCCATAAAACGTCTTCCAAAACATGCTAAGTTTCTTAAAGATTTGTGCACCACAAAGAGTAAAACAAATATACCTAAAGAAGCCTTCTTAATAGAACAATTTCCCTCTTTATCTGAGCATAACGGAATCGTTAAGTACAAGGACCCTAGTCGTCCCACTGTATAAAGCACCTTAGGCGATACTTTCACCATAATTGCTATTCTAGATCTAAGAGCAAGTTTTAACTTACACCCACTTTACTTTTATAAACAACTAGGTATACATGATCTAAAACCAACTAAAATGACTTTTGCAGTTAGCTGATCGTTCAATTAAATATTGATAAGCACCTAAAACTGTAATATTAAACCCCGAGAGACATAACATTTTGGTCAATTATGTGTTTAATAATCATGTAATAATTATATTTTCGTACTTTTGCAGGTTTCCGTAGTTAATGTGAATATGATAATAAAACATGCATTAAAGTACGAGAATACTGGAATTTTTGAAGTCTTCCCACTCAGCCCCAGTGAAGCCCAACAAAGGCTGACTAGAGCCAAAGTTTCCAAAGGAACAAAACCTGTGCGGAACGGGTCCACATGTAAAGAAGCAACAAACTTCCAAAGCTCATATCTTTCAAACCTGGACCCCGACGTCGGCTAGTGAACTACCAGAGCAACCAGGGCGACAAACTCTACGCAAAGACAGAAAGTTGTAAAAATGCCAAAATCGGTGCCACCACTGGACACATCATGTGGACCCACTCTGCGGGCCCAAAAGGCATGACGAGTCAGCATAGGCAGGTGGCAAGTGGTGGTCACAATTTGGTGCCACATTGCAATAGGAAAAGACACTTATCAATATCAATTCAATGTTTGAATTGAATTGAGGAAAGGGACAAAACATAAGGTGCAAAAAGACAAAGAACCAAATCAATTTAGATGAAGCGAAAACTTTGTGTTTCAAAGTTTTGAATGGATCAATTTGGCAAAAGGACGAAACCAAATTAATTCCTTCACGAGAGACCATCCTATATATATGAGAGGGGGATCTTCAATATTTCTGCTTCAGCATTTTATGCTTTAGCCTTGCTCAGTAGTTAGTTAGCTTTAATTTATCATTTGTAGTTTCATTCCAGTACTTTACATTCCGTCATTTTCTCTTCTAGTAGCTTTAATACTGTAAGTTATTTCTTCTTAATAAAAGTCATTTCTTTTCAAGTTTAATTCTTGTCCTGTATTTACTTAATTATTGTATACATCAAGTTTAATTATTCCTCCAATGACCATGAGCTAATTCCCCCCTCAGGGGGAGGGTTATGCTACTTGTGTGAGAATCTGGATTGACAGTTTAATGTTATAGAATTACTGCTTAGGAATTAGGTGTAGATTATACATCCGGTCCCAAAATGATTGAGATTGTACAAATTTGGAGTGCTGATGCTCCAAAACAGTCTTGCGAGAGACCCAAAATGTCTCGCGAGCGACTCTTTGGTGTCAGACAGCTCTCCAATTTGTCCAGCTGATGTAGAATCGAACCAGGAGCTGAAATGATATTCCAGAGATGAAATATTAGTTCAACTCCTTATGCTATTGCGATGCAACTCAGAGATGTGTGCATTTTGCTAGGGATCGATACTCGTCGTATTCTCGAGTTTGTCTATGAACTTGAGACGGATTTGAGCTATAGTGATGTGGTAGTATAAACTGTTGAAAATGATTCTTGCATGAGTATGATTAACCCTCTCCCTATTTCTCTATCTTTGTTTATTTACGTCGAAATCACCGTTATTTATTTACATTACTTGCATTACCGTTAAATTACTTAAACCAACTAAATAACCTAAAATCCTACTCACCAAAAGTTGTGCCACTACACGCCGAAGGACTTTGGACATTTAAACGTAATAACTGGAATACATCAAACAAAACCCCCTCCCCTATCCCCTCATCTTTTTAATTTCCATTTTTTTTACGATAATAACGTGTTACGAACCTGTTGCCCCAACTTTTTCTACTAATAGATATCTGTGAACCAGATCTTGTTTATTTTTATTAGCACAGTCTAATTATTCAGTAGAAACTTGAAGTACTGAACTGACAAAAGAGTCTCGGACAAGACTATATTAGTAGCGCGCGAGACTAACCTGGAGTATCAACACTCCGATTTTCAGGTACATGCCACTTTCTTTCTCAGTACTATTTTGGACTCTCTAGTCCTGTTTATCCACCATCCAGTAAGTTCACGAGCTCGGGAGTTAATTCGATCGTTATACGAGGAATTGCGGGACTCCAGATTTCGAATTCTTCAACTCCTCAAACTTTGTCGAGGATATTATTTGGTTGTTTGCTATAACTTGTTTTACCTCGCATGTTTGTGTGTTAGCATGAGAACTTTTTGCATGTAAATGCTTAGAATATTTTTGTATGTGTATATTACATCAATTCACGTACGTGGTATTCATTTGCATGAGTTCATTCTCGACATTCCCCTAGCTCACATATAGTTACACGTATCAGTAACTATTGATTATTGCATGCATAGGACATATTTCTATTCACGTATAAGTAATATAGAGTTGCATGTGTAGACTTCCTATGTAAAACTAGCATATGTTAATTGTATGTTTAGTTTCTATTTTGGTATCTATCGTTTTTTTAATTGCATGTTCCGTAATCACATTTCCATAATACATTAATTACATAAACCCAAAATATAAAATATAAATAAAAAAATAAAAAATAAAAAAATCCTAATAATTAAAATTTCATCATAATCATCTTAATAATACCCCGCATAATACACCATCATAAATCATCACCCTATTCCATCAGTGTCTAGGAAACTTGAAAAATTGAGGTTGCCTAATTAAAGAAGGTGCTAGCACGAACAACCTCCCTCAATTCTCTCAGGTGACCTGGCTGCTGGAATATTCACACGTTATCCTAGCTTACCTGCTCAAGTTAGCAACAACTTAGGAAGATGTGCTTCACTTTCCTCCTTCCTTAATTCTAAAGTCTCCTGTCATAATTTGTTCCTTATGAGCCTAGAATTAAAACTTGTGTTTGTATGAGACTACTGTCTGGTACTAATAAGGAATTAGAACTTACATATCATCGTCGGAAATACAATAAACAACTGCTTATGCTATCTCCTAGACATAGTTCCTTCTTTGTAAACCAACCTCGTCAAATATCTTCGTTGCCATTATCTCCCTTAGTTATGGCTCAAGAAAATCCCACAGTCGAGAAACCCCTTTCAGACTTCTATATTGCCTTACAGGAAGGACATGCTTCCTGCATTAAACTCAGTGAGATTGCAGGAGATTTTCGCATTCCGCCAAAAAAATTTGGTTTGTTACCTGTTTACCATGGTCTAGACCATGAAAAACCATACAACCACCTTCATCGAATGCAACAAGTAGTCACCACTTTCCGCCATCCAACCGTTACCAACGAACAAGTCTTGCTTAGGTTGTTTCCCTTCACCTTAGCTGATAAAGCTTTAGTTTGGCTCGCAGGACAAGCTCCGCAATCCATTGACACATGGGCCAAACTCGTACAAGCATTCATGATAAAGTTCTATACTCAGAAGAAAACTACAAAAATGCTTCAGAAGATTCAATTCCTTCGCCAACACCCCCAGGAATCCTTTTCGGAAGCATGGAGCAGATTTACTGATCTGCTTCTCGAATGTCCCCATCATCAACTTGACACCGCTGTATTAGTCCATTCATTCTCTGACCATCAAAAGGAAACATTAGATATCATGAATGGCAGTTGTTTCATAGACAAAGGCGTTACTGAAGCATACACTTTTCTTGAGAAACAGGCTTCACGAAGCACCCATTGGGGTAACATTGATTCTTCCAGATCTTCTAATTAAAGACACTCCTACCAAGGTTTTGTCTATGTTCGAGGTCAAACCCAATCCGGAATTAAAAACTCTGATCGAGTCCCTAACCAAAAAGGTCGATGCTCTTTCGGTTCAAGTAAATGATCAAAAACCCAAACAGGTCATGGCTGCCAATACTTCCCAATGTCCTCTTTGCTTAAGTCTGGAGCACACCGATTCTTACTGTCCCTTGGTAAATGAGTGCCCTCCCTAACTATTTGAAGAGGCTTGTGCTTTCAACATCCCTAATGCACCTTGGCGACAACATCTGAATTTGGCTTGGGCCCCCTGACCGGCCTCTTTTTGTGTGTGTAGATGAGATGATGGTATATGTATGATGTAGATAGATGATGGTCGTTGAACAAAAAGAAGCGTATCAAACCTAATTATCCCTCAATAAGTAAAGGATGAGTAGGGTATCATTCCACTTTTAAGTGTATGTTTATATGAAGGACATGACTGGAAAGGGGGTTTGAGGGATTAAAAACTATAATTGTAGAGATTTTAGATTCTAATGCTAAACTAAACTAAACTAACTAAACTTCTACTAAAACTAAGAATTGGAAATAGGGAGAGAATATGAGAGAGATAGATTCAAGAGATTCAAATCCACCAACGCTTTTGATTCAATGACTTTTTGCTTCATGTTGTTCTCCAAGTAGACTACAATCGGGCAATCGAGCGAAAGTGCCTTTTTTAGGTGAAACATCGTTAAACAATTAACTCTACTTAAGGTTGTTCCTATGTTCATTTTACTAGTATCTTCTTTCCTTTTATGTGAGCTTGGTCAGCTATTCAATGAATCACCATCTAAGGCAAACACAAGGAATACTTCCCTTACTCTAAAACACTACACAATTAGAAGAAAAGTAGAGAATAATAATATAATATTCAATTACAATAAATAAAACTCTATTCTAGCATTATATTCAATTGCAATAAATAAAACCCTAAACTAGCATGATATTCAATTGTAATAAATAAAAACCTTAATCTATACTTCCATCCCCTGGTGTGGGCAATGGAACTAATAACTAAAACATAAAGAACTAACCTCGATTGAAGAACACCATAAACCGGAAGAATCATTAAACCTTAAGCACCGGGCTTCATCTCCTCCCTTTGAAGGAGAAGATTAGCCTTCCATATAGAAGGAAGAACACCGAAGAACGAGAAGAAGAAGAGTCGAAGAACATAAGACTAGAAAGACTAATTTATTAAGACTCGAATAGTTAAAACCGATCTTTTATTATTAATCTCTCTCCCTCATGTTCTGGAGACAAGAATATAAGTGAATTGGCAATTTACATGAGGCACTTATGTCCTCTATTTATAGGGGTTACAATGAGCTCTAGAAGCATTCCAAACCGTCATTTGTTTCCTAATACAAATAGACTTATTTCAGAGTCCAACTTCATCTCCAAAACTGAAAAAGAATTGGCTACAGTGTCGATTCATGCGTCTGGACGCACTATTCATGCGTCCCAGACTTAATCAATGCGTCTGGACGCTCGATCTATGCATCCCAAACGCATGGTCGCGTCTGGATGCATGATAGTCGCGTCTCAAACGCGAGACTCTATTTTTCCACCTTTGGTATATTTTTCTTTCCTCTTTTGCGGGTTTTGGTCTAAGCAACGAATCCTTTGGCCTTGGGTTTCCAAATAGGCTTTAAAATAGGTCTAAGTCACATCTTTAATAGCTTCAATTCCTTGGCCTTCTCCATGATTGTCCACGTGCTTCCCATGTGATCCTTAATGCTCTGAATTGCTCCATTTTATCTCTTTTTCTCTAATATTCTACAAAACTCTCTTTTTCACGTGTAGAATCTTAAAACATAACTTACAAACACTATTAGTCCACTAAGATGGCTAAACAAGTGGCATAATCGAGGGTTAAATTACACTTTTTGAGCACTTATCACAACTCCCAACTAGCCTTTTGCTAGTCTCTTAGCAAATAAGATAAAAAAATAGATAAGTGATCAAAATTACATCCTAAAAAATAAAATCCTAACTCACTTTCGCAGGCATCACGATTGCATTTACCATATGCAACAAGGCTTTAAACCTTTAAGTTCCCCAAAAAGGACGAGTTATAGTCTCGTGAGGGTTTTCAGGTGATATACCCACAAAATCAATCAATAGCATGATAGTATTTTTCAGAGAGAGAAATTCCTTACCCACTTAGTGCTTACTCCAATAGAAAGTCTCCATTGCTGACTACATTGCTACAAAGACTCATAGATTATGATGGGAGATAGTAAAAATTGACAAAATTCTCAATCAAGGCTTATGTGTGTACTTAGTCAATCTCTTATACTCTCCTATCCAAGAAACGGAATCCCTAGTTTACTATAGGTAGATAATCTTGACTTTCAATCCTCACCGGTCATACTCTCAAAAAAGAATCTCTCAGAAGATGGTCTACTATTTTACCTCATGTATGTGGGGAAAAGAATAGTGAATACAAACATCCCACATACTACCTTGAAAAACGGATTTCTGGATGAAATTAGTCTCATGGAAAGAATGTCAATCACATATGAAGTGTCGGGTCCTTCACTTTAGCATCCTCTCACCTATTCTAGACTTCGTACCATACTGTAATGATAAGTCATGGCTTGTAACTTGGCTTGGGTATTGGTTTATGAAGGAAAGGCAAAAAGGATTCGAAGGTTGTTTCTGAAAACACTAAGGGTTTTGCTTCTTTCTTTGGAAGATTTCTTCAAATTCTGTATTGCAGAAAAAATTCTTCCTTTCTTTTAGCTTTTCCATCCATTATGTTCAACTTTTTATTTTTTTATTTTTTTATTTTTTTATTTTTTTTTATTTTTTTTATTTTTTAAAGCTCAGTGGTATATCCTTGATTAGTACTGGATATGCTTGTTTTCCACTAACTTCTTTCACTTTGAACAAAATGATGGTCTTCATTGTATCTCTCTGATATTTCCTTGTAATCTTCCTTTTGTGGTCTTTGTTCCTCCTTGTGCCCCTCGTATTCTCAGAAACATATGGGTATGGCTGATAAAGATTTTGGCTATACTCCTTGTCTAGAGTTGGGTAAAAGATAAAGGGTTTTGGAAGAAAATGGCTTATTGTAAGGCTCAAAAGGGTTTAATATGATGGTGCTACTAGGTGGGATAAAGGCTGAATGGGTTCACTACTTGACTTATCAGTATGATACTCTGTTTCGAATAGACTACAAGACCTAATGGCTATCTCCCCAGTTGATGTCACTTCATGATTAACCAAATCAACAAATAATGAGACTATATTACAACGACATAAAGAACTGAAAGATGTTGAGTCACTAAGACTCGGATTTTTCATAAGAACTCTCCAAAGAATGGGTATAAAGCTCAAGTCTCATGGGCTAAGTCTAAAAATTCTACTTCCAGTTTACTAGGAGTTTAAATCTCTCTTCTAGCAAAAGTATACAAAACTGATCAAGTATTGTGGTGGTGCCTTGATAAAGAATTCTATCAACAAGAACTATATCCGAGCATAATAAATAGTCTAAGCGGTAATGAAATCAATAATATCAACTATCTATCAAACTCAACACTAAGCAATATAGAATATATATCCCAGACTCATCATTAAAATTCATTTTTCTCATGCTACTGATATAGAAACAAAAATATTTTTGTTTTTGAAAACTAATTTTCGAAATTCATTTCTCAAGTACTTCTCAAGTACACCCTCCCCCTACTTATGTATGCATTGACCTCAATGTATAAAGAAGTAAATGAAATGGATGAGAAAAAGGTAGGATATTACCATTGATGCCGAATATCAGAATTAGTTTAAGAAACAAATTTTTAGGTCTTTTTACGTCAGATCCCCAAGACGTATGATAAGAGACCAAAACTGTAGTTTTAACCCCTTAGCCATCATACTTTTAGACCAATTATGTGAGTAATAATTAAGAGTTAATACTGATTAAGTGTTTTTTATGCATTTCAGGCTTCAAAGTCCATGATGTGCAAAAATGTGCCACTTTAGCGAGATAAAGGAGCAAAGGTCGGTTGCTAAGGAGTTCCGTGATTAAAGGCCAAGATTCAAGAAGACAAAGCCTTTGTAAATCCCGGTCAAAAGCTGAAAAGTCGACGCGGGCAGAAACAGCACACAAAGTCAGCAGAACTTCCGAATTGGACTCAGACCTTGGAATTGGGCCTACCTTATGTCAAAACGACCGGCTTGGAAAAAGCTTTCCAATGGTCTAATCCTTGACCCAATCAGAGGAGCAGAAGTGGACGAAAAGTCTATTGAAGCCAAATCCAACTGAAGAGCCCTTTTCGGACTGAAAGAATTGGGTTTTGGGCCCGATTTTTCGGCCCAAAACATGGCTCCAAGCCCATGCACGATTTTTGGATCTGAAAGTATAAAAACAAAAGTTTGATTCTTTGTAGATAAGGAGTTAGGTTAGAAAATAAATTAGGTTAGGATAAGAATAGTAGCCATTAAACCTTAGTTATAGATCTAGTTTTAGATTAATTAATTAGTTTTTATTCTTGTTTTAAATTCAATATTACATTATTGTATTGATTTTTATTAGATTAATAAATTAGTGTTCTTGATAATCTAGTTCATTTTCTTTACTTAATTAGTTTAATTCTTAGATTCAATAGTTGTCTTAATTAGATTGAAATAATTCTTGCATGAGTAGTTGCTATTGAAGTTTAAATTAAGCAAATTTCAATATTTATATCATGTCTTGTTCGAATTTGATTAGGAATGATAACGTGATGATTCTCGGCTAAACCTCCATTAGAGGGGGTTGCGAAGCCTTGATGAAGGCTTGATTCGTGTTAATGTTGAATAGTCGTAATTTCCTTTCCACTCTAGAAATGATTAGTTCACCATGAGAATGGGTGTAATCGTTCACATGCTAGTTATGAATTGGTAGAAATGCCATGTGTAATTAGGGATTAGGAATAACCAGTTGATTACTCGAAGCGATTCAATTCGATTTCGACGATTAAATTCGTTAGTGGATTAAGTTGAGCTAAGGTGGAATCAATCCCCCCTCTAACTCCTTATCATAGAATCGACGTAGTATTCCCATAGTTGCTTAAATAGTCGACTAGTTGCATCTTGTGGGTAGTTGCATCGTAGTCTAGTTATCATTTCGTAAATCTCTCATTAGACTTAGAGTAGAGTAATTAGACTAGAAAACACAGCATTTGGAAAGACTAGGAGTGGAACGAAGTTCCTACTCCACTATATCTGTTCAATAGATCGAGAGTAAAACAATCTTTGATAAATTTAGACACGTAATTAAGTTTTAGTTTACTTACGTTTTGCGTTTTATCGCTCATTTTAAAGAGGTAAACTTTATCTTTTTATGATTATCAAATGGCCACGCCATCTCTTAGTTACCTTTAGCATTGTTTTCTTATTATAATTAGTCATTTTTAAGTCCCATTAAACCCACCCACCCTTGTTCGATTCTAACTGTGGTTGTCTTTTTTCAGCATTAAATTTCCTCGAAAAAAAAAATTTGCACGGAGCGCACTCCGCTAAAGTTATTGGAAGCCGAAGCGACCGGGCCAAACATCAGAACTCAAAGTTTACACCGAAAGCCTTCCACCAAATGAGCACACCAGCCACGAAAGCTGAATTTTACCGGATTTCCACAGGTTTGATTCGAACCCGATTTTTCAAGTTTTTCGGTGTTCTAACTTGTTATATACACCTAACACGCCAGAAAACAAGATGCAATTCATAAGCGAAGCAAGGACGCAATCAGGTATTCCTTTCTTCCACACCTCGCATCTCCTGTTAGAGGTTTATACTAGTATATCAGGATTGTTTGGAGTGTTGACGTGTTTAGCTAAGTTTGGTCTTAGCCTTGTATGAGATTAAGGTCTGGTCGAACAAAAACACCGAACGTAATTACACGACAACGTCAACAAAGAAGTCTATCTAGTATACCACCCACTACACCTCTAGCTACTATTTCACACACACACCACCTGATATAATGCCTGAAGAAGAAGAGACTCCTCTCTCTGACTTCTACAAAGCCTTGAGCGATAGCCCCAAATCTTGCATCGTTCTAGCAGACCCAGTGGGAGATTTCCGAATCCCCCCAAATATTTTTAATTTGTTACCCGTTTTTCATGGTTTAGACCATGAAAAACTTTATCAGCACATTCATAGGATTGAACAAGTCCTAACAACATTCCACCATCCTACGGTTGGTGCGGAACAAATTAAACTGAGGGTATTCCCTTTCACCTTAGCCGATAAGGCGGCGTCTTGGTTAACTGCCCAAGCGCCTAATTCTATGGACTCGTGGGCTAAACTTGTTCAGCTGTTTATGGAACATTTTTACCCACCCCTAAAGACGGATGAGATGCTTTCCAAGATTCATTTCTTTTGACAAAATCCTCATGAATCATTTTCAGAGGCTTGGAATCGTTTCACCGATCTCCTTATAGAGTGTCCACATCATAACCTAGCGAAAGACACGTTAGTTCGTGCCTTCTTCAAAGGACTTCTACACCACCATAAAGAAGTTCTTGACATAATGAATGGGGGTAGTTTCTTAAGTAAAGGAGCCTCGGAGGCTTATAAATTTTTAGAGGATCAAACTAAGTGAAATAACAACTGGGGGGTAGTGACGATATCCACCGCTCCGCTAGTTCTTCTAATATAGTTAAGGCCGCCGGTATGTTTGAAATTAAACACAATCCCGAGCTTAAAACTCTAATCGAATCACTCACTAAAAAGGTAGAGGCCATTTCTGTTCAACAAAAGCCTATCCCCATCATGAATGTAAATTCAAATCCATGTAGTTTCATTGGAGTCCCGAAAGCATCCCGACTCCCATCGCCCTATAGCCTATGAACAGGCTTGTTCCATTAATAATGAACCTAACGCCCCTTGGAGACAAAATCCCAACTTCGGTTGGAGAAATAACCAACACGTCACACCTCCAGGGTACAATAATCAATATGTTAGGCCAATGCACAGTTATAACCAAGCTCCACCACGACAAGGACAGGGTCAGGGTAATTATAATAATTATAACAACCAAGTACAGCCTTGACAAGGTCAAGCACAAGGTCAAGGTAGTTATAATAATTATAATGCTAATAGAGGTATCGTTCCGGTAAATAATAACTATCAAAATCCGCCCATAAATAATTCACGCGAGATAGTTCCAGTCACACCACTCGTGACTACTACACCTACACAACCGGATCGTCTTGACACCTTCATACAAGTGAGCCAAAAACTTTTCGAAACCATGGCTCAATCTAACCAACAACTTCTACAATCCGTTAATAATTTAAGCCAACAGTTGGCCCAAGATAAAGCCCAACCCCAAAAGGTGTGTTTCCGTGTCACGCAAATACCTAATCCTAAAACAACAAACACAACGGTCTTTGAGGTAACCGATAATACTAGTAATAAATATGAAAATGTAGGTGAGCTAAATGCCATCACCACTCTCCGTTCTGGCAGAGTGGTTGATAAAAAAGTAACTATGCCTATAGTTACCCCACCAATAGTCCCCTACACCCTATATTTTACTAGATACCGAAATAGAAACCAAGAGCCTACCACCGTAGAGGTACCGGTTAAACACAACCTAAGAAACAGAAAGCCAAGGTTAAACATCCAGGTGATACATATGCTAAATATAGAGAGAAACCACCGTTTCCACAAAAATTAGCCATGTTAACTAGGGATACAAATTATGAGGAGATTAGGCGTTTTCAAGAATCTAACTATAAACCTTCCCTTCCTCGAAGCTATTAAAAAGCTACCACACCATGCTAAGTTTCTTAAGGAGTTGTGTACTACTAGGCGTAAGACCAATATACCAAAAGACGCTTTTAACGAACAATTCCCAACTCTATCCAACATAATGGAATTGTTAAGTACAAGGACCCCGGTCATCCCATCAGTATAATGCACCTTAGGGGATTCCTATCTGACGACAGCGTTATTAGACACGGGGGCTAGTGTTAATTTACTCCCGCTTTTTACTGTATAGACAAATAGGTCTAGACAAGATGCAACCCACTAAAATGACGTTGCAATTAGGCGATCGGTCTATTAAGTATCCTAAGGGTGTGGTCGAAAATGTCTTTGGTAAAGTTCAGGATTTCTATTATCCGGCTGATTTTGTCATCCTCGATACAGAAGTCATTAACGACTCTGTCCCGATCATCTTAGGGCGTCATTTCCTGGCAACTGCCAATGTGCTCATTAATTGCCGCAATGGTTCGATGTCCATGTCGTTTGGCCATCTTGCTGTTGAAGTAAATGTTTTTAAAACAAAGACACATTTACCCGATTCGTCTATGGATGGAGAGGTTAGCATGATCGAGAGCTTCGCTCGAAATTATTTCAACAACACGTTCCCTGATAATCATATGCCCAAATTTCTTTCCTTTGGAAGTTCAGACTCCAACATTTTCATCCCTACACTAGTCGATACACATATTATGGATGAGGACGAGATAGATGACTTTCTCAAAGATATAGAGGACTACCATAGTAATGTGGATATGACCAATCTAGATGAGGAATTCGATGAGTTTCTTAGAGCAGGTGATGATTCACCCTATCAAGAACTACTTTGCACAACATCCACCTCGACTCCCCTCCTTCCACCCTTTCAAAGGAATCTCGAGTTTGCACTCGATCCTTTTGTTTCTCCTGTGCTTCATAATTTTTTAAATCCACCTAGTAAACAAATACTTCAGAAGGACAAACCATTTGACACCTTCATTTTCAGACTTGAGACAAATTCCTACCTACACCATAAATGAGTTTTGTGCTAAACCCACATCCTCATTGTTTACATGCTTTCCTTCTACAACTTATCCATATCCACCATATCTTCTACAACCATTCACTTTTCCACACTTATTCACTAGGACACCCTCTCGTTCAAAAATGAAAAAGAAGGTGCATGCTAGGTTACGTTATAGGGTTATCTGACTTCGCTTTCATTTCACTAGGTTGCGTCATAGGAAATCTTGGTGCTTAATTGTGTTTGGATATGTTTTCTGTGATATTTATTTATGGAATGATCCACAACTATTTCGGTTGTTGATATATGATAAACTGCATGTTCATATATATGTTTAGATAAAGTCTCGAGTATCTGACTATAAACAACTCAATTTTTGTGTTTGGTGCATTCCTTTCATTTCTAGATATTGGTGAGTGTACCATTAAGGTAACCGGGCCCTCTCTATAGAGTGTGTGGCTGTAAGTACCGGATCCTAAGTCCACGTTTAACATAATTCACGTTTTAAACTCATGCATGTTTTCTCGGTTTTTGAAGCATGTTTCTCTATAGGGTGAATTATATCCTTATTGCTTATTATTTTCTATATATTAATCCGTATTTATAAAAATAAACAAAAGTAAAAAAATATTAAATAATAAACATAGTAATCTAGGAAGTCTCGGGAATCTGACTTTAAAAGACCCACTTAAAAAACAAATTTTCTAAACTCTATTGTAAAAAAATTTGTTTGGGGGTGGGGTGTTCGTGTTTCTGTCCTCGAATGTTTGATGTCCCATTAGAGTTGCTTAGGCCGTTTAATTGTATTTCGATTTGAGTTGACAAAATCTATGAATTTAGAGTTCATTCGTTCGCATAACTTACGTCATGCACGCACTTCGAGGTGTTTTCCACTATCTTATATGTCATCTACTGTCGGAATAGAGTGTTTTATGGATCATTGGATTGGGAATTCTCTCTTGATCATTTCCATATCTCATTCGCAAAAATTAGACCAGTAACGAAGCGGCAATATTAGTTTGAAGTCGCGCTAAAAATCGACAAAATTCGGAAAATTCGAATTGGGCTTGGGCCCAACCCGCGACAAGACGGGATAAAGCACCTTTCATGCTGTTTTCACCAACAGTCGCGTTCTTCACTTCTCCAAACCGCCATTAACAACCAACAAAGCTTCCAACCCTAACTAAAAAATAAAATTAAAAAGAAACCTAACTACACCACGCCACACATCCAAATCAATTTCAAATCTTCTCAAAAACCTTTCCACCCCCACCTCCATCCTTTTGCAAAACCAAAAACCACCGAAAAATCCAAAGATTGGAACTGCCGATCCACCACCGCGCCACCACACCACCACCACCATCGTTTTTTGTGAGGTTGTCCCTCAATGCTTCCCCACTACATTTCAAACACTCCAATGGCTCAACAACGTCGAATTTTGCCGGAACAAGTATTTACTGGCGACCACTTCACGCCGTTTTACGGTGACAAAATGGTTAGTAGAGATTGGAATAGCTTGTGGTACTCCACCGACGCCTTTTACCATGAAGAGTTAGTCCGATGGTTTTACAACACGAGGGAGTTGGAGGGGAATAGAATTTTTGTTATGGTGGCAAAGAGGAGGAATGAAGTAACTGCTGGGTTGTTGGCTGAGATTCTAGGCATTCCGCCTAGAATCCATCTTGATGCCACATTACAGGAGTCCCAATATAATGGGGTAGAGCCTTTGATGAACGCGACTGTTACCAATGGGAGCTACAATACAAACTCGCATTGTGTTCGCCAGGCATCCCTCAGAACCAACTAGTCGGGTCGCAGGCTCGATGGATTGGTCGACGCCCTAGGGAAGGAGAAGGTCACGACATCGGTCCGAATCGCCCTCCACATTCTATGGATACTCCGGGAGCGAAGTACGAGTTTCGCATTTTCGAAGTTTTGCTTAGCATGATTAGGGGAGTGGGAAAGTCTATTGCACCTCTCCCCTGTTTTTGATAACCATGATCATCTTTGAAGTTAAGAGCGACTCCGACGTCTGATAGGATTTACCTCACCCTACACCGAAATCCTCGTATTTATAAGGATTGTGTCCAACGAGTTTGGAGGTTGTCTGAGGATAGGGTAGAGGACGAGGAGGATGGTGGAAATGAGAATGACTCGGAGGACTTGACATGTTTTGATGCTGATGCCTTGGAGAGGTGTTGGTCAGATGCAGAACGCATGGTTGTGATTCATCGTGGCATACGTTCACTCAATACTATCTGCGAAGACCTCCGGACTCGACAGGCTACTATGCACCATAACTTCGAGATTCATACCCAGCGAGAGGATGAGCGGTGGGAACAGATGAAGGCTGAGCTGGAATCTCAGCGCCAGTTCTGAGCCGATATGCTTGCACGCTTCCCACCTCACAGGGATTCTCCTTCTGAGGATACATCATCGAGGCACGAGCGTCGTCGCCGAAAGACGAATGGTGTTGGCCCATCGGGAGCTCGGGAGCCATCTCCCGAAGTGTGCCCTCCTCCGCTACCGATGCCGAGTGTTTAGGGATAGTATAGCTTGATGATTTTTATTTGTAGTTTTATTATTGTTAGTTATTTTAATGTCAGTTTAATTCGGTAATTTGAATTTTGTAGTGAAATGTACTTTGAATGAAAAATTTAATATAATGCGGTTATTTTCATTGTGCGTGGTTGTTTAATATTGATCCCACCTTCCCAAATTGTTTGGGGGTGGTATTATCTTTTCCATCATAATTTCTATATGACCCCCTTTTTTTTTTAGAAGTTATTTCGGAGTCAGGGTGAGAATATTGCCGATTAGGCATATCTATGAATAAATATCATGGTAGGATGAAATCTCGATAAAATAGGTAGGTTCTATCCTAAATTCAACCTAAAAGATACTAGGGTTGTTTTAGAATAAAGAACATGAGTTGTTTCCGTTTTCGGGTTTGGAAATTTTAGTATTTCTGAAAACTGCCGTAAAAACTTTTTTGGCAACTTCTCGATTCGTTTTAGCAACTTAAAACCTATATAAACTTCATTCATTCTACACTCACAACCCACACTACACCTAACTTCCATCACTCACCTTTCACTCCCACGTTTCCCACGTTTCGTCTCATTTTTCAACCATCAGAACATCGAGCTTTCGCGCCTCCGAGGAGCGCGACTCGCGCTTTACTCATTTTTCTGAAATTTTGCACAGGCGCTTTCTGCCCTAAAACACCGTAAGTCAAAACCCCTCGAGCGCACTTTTGCTGCCAAAGTGGAAGCGCACCTACATACGACTTCCGTAGACCAGAAAAATTCCAGTTTTCTACGGGTTGTTCCCGGGTCATTCGCATCTATTCCAGAGCGTAGTTTTGAGATGACATCTCCTACAATAATACCGGAACAGTCTTTCGAAGATTTGTTCCAAAGCACTACTTATGGTGCTTGGTTTCGCGAGGTGATCACATATGTAGGCTGGGAACCGTTTATGGTAAGACCTGATGAACTTTATTCTCCAGCACTTGCATCTTATTTTTATGGTAATTGTATTTTCTTTGAGAGATCGGATGGAGAACAAGTGTTCTCCATCAACATTAATGAGGAACCAATGGAAATTACCAGGTTCTTGCTAGTATTTATTCTTGGACTTGCTATGCCAGCTGAAATACAAGACCCATGGTGTCATTGGGTAGATAATATGCATGTCTACAGTTATGAGTTTTTGCATGAGTCGTATGGGGCAGGCATTTTCCGTATCGAGGACCAAGGGGAATATAACGTCGCCTTTGGTAGCCTGTCCATGAACATAGGAACTGTTATGTTTTGGATCATGCTAAACATTTTAGGAGAATGGTGTTTTTCTTCTGTGAATGATGCCACTTGCAACGTCTTCCTTGCTTTAGCCACGGGACGTATGTGCCATGACCTTCCCAGAACCTTAATGTCTAGTTTAACACGAGCCCATAGCATGAGGCATAAGTACATTCTTATGCCTGTTCTAATTTCCCGTATTATGCTATGTTTCTTCCCTGTTTTTTGTACACGTTTCATGGATTGGATTACGGTCAACACTATGCGACCCACCAATAGTATTATTCGATCTTTCTGTGCAATGCCTTGGCAAGGGTGGAGGATACAAGCTCATCAGGTTGCACCCTACACCCCGTCAGACCAAGTGACGCTTAATAGGTTAGACATAATAGATGATAAATGGCGGGAAGCCTGGCAAATTATCATGGCATGGCAGGACACGAATGAACCTCACTTCTTTATAGAAGAAGAGGATGAGGAGGATGATGAATAAAGCGGGAGATAAGGTAAGTTTTAATTCTAGTTAATGTCTACTTATGTCCCAAGCAATTTGATTCTTGTTAACCCCATAATGGGTGAAACTCTTATAGAGTTGTGTCACTTTTTATATTAGTATGTTTTAACCTTGTTTTGCAGATGTTCCAGAATTTCACGCGTTTCCATGGTATTTTTCGACCCTCTTTATTTAAATGCTTTGAGGACAAAGCATGCTTCTTGTTTGGGGGGGCATAGAAACACGTGTAATTAAGGCATATGTTAGGATATAGATAGGTATAATGTGCATTTGTTTTCTAGTTAAAATTTCAAAATTTCAAAAATATAAATAAATAAGTTATGCTATATGATAAGCATGTAAATGTTATATTATTTACGGCCAATTTTATATTAGTTAATCCATTTATTTTATTTGTTTGATTAAATTAGTGCATTTTCGGTGATTTTGCAGGAAATCGAAATAATGTATGAAAGTGTGGTAAAAGCGTAAATTGTTCACTGAATACATGTGTTGCAGCAGTAGAAATATGGGCCACCCTTAGTTGGGCCTTAGTAATAGTACAAGCTTGTGAGCTATGGGCCAATATCTAAAGTCTAAAATCGCATGACTAAAGGAGGTGCTGAAGATCGGACCATGTGCAACTCAAGAGACCAGCCCATACCCACTAACTAAGGGCCACACCATTTCCCATCCGGCTTGATGTACCGTAGCAGCCCTTAGTTCCTTCTCCAGTTCAAATTCATTCCATCGCGAATAAAATCTCGAAAACCCCGCCTTTTTATCCCGACCAAAAGAGAACCTTCCTCCAAAGACAAAAAGGAAATTGCCGATCCCATACTGAAAGAAAAAAGGAGTTTCCTTTTAAAAGGGGATTCTCGTGTATAAAGTGGAGGCGACAGCAGTGAGTGAAGGGGCTCTCGGGGGGCTAAAAGCGAGAGAGAGAGAAAATGAGTGGGGGGTCGTCTGTTGGCTGGAAAAACGTAGGCGACAGCAGTGAAAGAAGGGGCGGCTCTTGGCTGAAAAGAAAGAGAACAAAACAGCAGTGAAAGGGGGTCGTTCTTGGCTGGGGTAAAAAGGTAGAACACAGTAGTGAAGAACGGCTGAAGCTGGAGACCGAAAGGAAGAAGGAGGTCGCTGGAGAGCAGTAAAGAAAGGCTCTCTTGGCTGGAAAAGAAGGCAGAACCAAACCAGCACATAGCGTGGAGGCCGACGACCGAGAGAAAGGAGAAGACCTCACGTAAATTTGAACCGGGAGATATCTTGCGAGGCCGTGACTTTGAGCTACGAGCACAACTGTTGGAATAAGCGAGCAAGAAGAGAAGACTTCACAGCAAGCTATGGTCTTGTTAAGGGAGTTTTATTTCTTCAGTTTTATGGTTCCAGTTAGTACGTGTGGCTAAACTATAAGCTAAGGCTTAGAGGAAGCCCTAGACTTGCGTAGGTTTATACTGTTTAATTGATTCATAGTTCTCCATATTAATTAATAACTGATTGATTTCGCTGATATTAGTAGAATACTTTCACTGATTATATCTCACATGTTAAAAGTTCATGACTTGACTAGTTAATCGTTAGATAAATATTATGTTCTTATCAAAGCATCGTTTTTATCGTTTATGTAAACTTGTGAGAAGTCGTGCTGTAAGAAGACGATTTTTGCTAGGAGTTTATATTCTCATTTGTTGAAATTCGATCGAACCCATATATAGATTTATATAGGAGCTCAACGTTCACATCTTCGAGAAAGCTAGGATTACCTTTTCCTCGTGCTACTCTTAATTAAAAGAGAACTTTGAATTAATTAAATTAGGAAAACTTACAACAGTCTAGGGTGAATTCGAATGCCTTAGTATCATTTCCACTGATAATTTAATATAAATTTTATAGTTTTCATAATTAAGTTAAATAGGACTACTTACTAGTTAATCAAAATTTCATAAACCAATATAGTTCGGATTAGGTTAAGTACTATTTTAGTATTCAATTGTACCCAACACGCAATCTCTGTGGGATCGACCTCGTTCTTGCGCACCTATTACGATAGACCTCGTGCGCTTGCGAGTATTAGTAATATTAAAGAAGGGTTTAATTAGCCTGTTTATTTAGGCCGGTTAATTTCCTATCAAGTTTTTGGCGCCGCTGCCGGGGATTGTAGTAGTGCAATTGAGTTTTAAAGTTTTATTTATCGTGATTTGTAGTCTAAGTTTAGTCGTAGTTATATTATTTCATAGTTTACGTGTCTAATTTTAGTTATTTGTGCAGATAATTAAGCATAGATTTCTTCTTACAAGGGATAGTCGTGACTTTGTTGTGAACGCTTGTGAAGTGCTTGCAGTCACCGCCAGCCGCAAGTAGCCCTCGAAGGCTCACCGGAGGTTTTTTTTTTTTTTTTTTTCCTTTGTGGGGTTGAATTTTGTTTGTTTCGTGGGTTGTGCTTGTTTTATTGTTTCTTGCATTTAGGAACGTTAAATCACATTGACCATCCTTAGGCATCTTGCATTAGGACAGGTTTTAGCCCGCTCACTAGGAAAACTTTTTTTTTACGCGTGGATCGAGTGACGGTGCTTTTTGCACAAGAACTGGGAATCGTGTGATTTGGGTTTAGGAGCAAATATATATTAAACAAGTTTTAAAATTCAATCTGGGCTGGAATTTTTGTTTGGTATTGTCTGCATCTTTTATTAGAGTCTTAGGTTTTAGAAGTAGTTTATGGTAGTAACTCGGTTTGATAACACACCTGTTACACCGTTTGATCCTGAGATTGAACGCACTCTCCTTAGGAGAAGTAGGCATCCCGAATTAGAGGTACCCGTAACTTTTGTTGACAATACACCAATTTTTGTTGACATGGAAGGTAATAACAATAACGTGGTTGCCCAAGTACCTAGATCTATTAAGGAATATATATATCCTACTAGGACAACCCGACCATCTTGCATCGCTCACCCCCAAACCAATGCTAATCACTTTGAGTTGAAGCCCAATCTGCTTTGGGGGCTCCTTCCTAAGTTTAGGGGAACGGAAGAGGAAGACCCATATCTTCATGTGAGGGAATTTGAGGATATTTGTGGGACTATTAAGCTTCAACAATTTAGTGATGAAGCTATAAAATTAAAATTGTTCCCATTTTCTCTTAAAGAAAAAGCCAAGAGTTGGTTTCACACTCTCCCATCGAATTCCATAACGGGATGGGAAAAGTTATGCATTGTGTTTTTTAAAGAACTTTTTCCCTAATCATAAAAGCGATCGCTTTTAGAAAAGACTTGTCATCTTTTTGCCAAACTGATGGAGAGTCATTATGGAAGTGTATGGAGAGGTTTAAGGACATGCTCTTGCAATGTCCTAACCATGGCCTAGAGAACGGTAGGCTAGTGCAGATTCTCTATGAGGGTCTCGATTTTAATTCTAAGGCTATGATTAAGACCATGAGTACTGGGGATTTCGTGATAAGATCAGTAGAAGAAGCGTGGACCTTTTAGAAGAAGTCTCGAAAGGTCCAAAGAATGGGAAACTAGTCGTGAGCCTAAGAAGGTGGCTAGTAGTACTACTACACAGAAGGGTTTGTTCTGTGTTGACAAGGAATTCGACACGAATGCTAGGATGGCCGCTTTAATTAGAAGAGTTGAAGCTCTCGAGCTAGAAAAAGAGACAAAGTCTCTAGCTCCGAGAGCCAATGTTGAAGTCCCCGGGTGTCTGCATTGTGTGAAAGTCTTGATCACGTTATAGATAATTGCCCCGTGTAAATGCACAAGTCAATGCTTTTAATTCATACCAAAAGCCGTGCAATAATCTTTTTTCTAACACGATAACCCCTCGATGGCGTAACCATCACAATTTGTCTTGGTCTAAAGGTATACATCGGGGGAGGCCCCGTGGTTAACTCAAACCCAAGACCACAGTATGCACCTCAACCACCTAAACTTTCACCTATAGAAGAGGCCATTACTCAATTAACACAAAACACCATGAAATTCCAGGACACAACGCAACAATTTATGCAAGCCAGTCAAACGGTTACTCAGGATAATGCTCAAGCCATTAGGAAGATTGAAATCACCATAGGTCAAATTGCTAATACTTTGAATGAGAGGGACAAGGGTAGGTTTCCTAGTCAACCAGTAGCTAATCCGAGGAGTCAGTTGGAAATAAGTTCTAACTTAAACCAGGCTCACCAGGAGCAAGCCAAGGCTATCACTGTCCTTAGGAGTGGAAAATGTGTTGATAATAGGGTTGAGATGTCTAAGGACGCTGAGGTCAGATCTGATCCTATAGAGTGTGAGAAGGAGGAAGGTGAGGTGAGTGAATCTAATAGTCATAATACTTCTAAGAAGGGTGTAGAACCTCCTACTACTGTGGAGACTAACCCTGTGCCATCTTATATACCTAAAGCTCCTTTTCCCCAACGTTTGATTCCGGCTAAGAAAGGTTCTAATCTTAATGAAATAATGGAAATGTTTAAACAGGTTCAAATAAATATTCCGTTACTTGATGCTATAAAACAAGTTCCTTCCTATGCCAAGTTTCTTAAAGATTTGTGTACACAAAAACGTAAGTTGAATGTGCACAAGAAAGCTTTCCTAACTGAGCAAGTGAGTTCTATTATCCAAAACCAAACTCCACCTAAGTTTAGAGATCCAGGATGCCCTACTATTTCTTGTGTTATTGGTGATCATATGATTGAGAAAGCATTACTTGATTTAGGAGCTAGCGTTAATTTGTTGCCTTATTCAGTTTATTTACAGCTTGGTCTTGGTAAGTTGAAACCTACATCAATTACTCTTCAATTGGCAGATAGGTCTATTAGGATTCCACGTGGTGTTGTTGAGGATGTTTTGATTCAGGTTGATAAATTTTATTTCCCTGTTGACTTTGTTGTTCTGGATGCACAACCTGTTCAAGATCCTAAACACCATATTCCGGTCATTTTAGGTCGTCCCTTTTTAGCCACTTCTAATGCTATCATTAACTGTCATAATGGAGTGTTGAAACTTTCTTTTGGTAATATGACTACAAAACTTAATGTGTTTAATGTGGGTCAAGAACCTCCTGAACCTGATGATTTTTGGGATGTTAATCTTATTGATAGTATAGTTCACGAGACTTTCTTGGAGAGTTATTTTGATGACCCTCTTGAGTCTTGTTTAACTAATTCTGGTAGTGGTTGTGATGTGGATGATGTAATTTGTGAAGTTAATGCGTTGTTGGAAGCAACCCCAATTTTAGAAACTGATAAGTGGAGAGCCACAATAGAGCACCTGACTCCATCCGAAGTCTACCCCCAGCCTCTCTTCTATAGAAAGTCCTCCTAAGCTAGAGTTGAAACCATTACCTGATACCCTTAAGTATGTTTTTCTGGGACCTGATGATTCTTTGCCGGTTATTATTGCTTCTAATCTGGATAATGAACAAGAAGGTAAATTGATTAGGGTTCTTAAAGAGCATAGAGCAGCTTTAGGGTGGAATATTGCTGATATTAATGGTATAAGCCCAACTGATTGTATGCATCATATTCATCTTGAGAAGGATGCTAAACCAACCCGTGAGTTTCAGAGACGGCTTAATCCTAACATGAAAGAGGTAGTGAGAGCCGAGGTTCTCAAGTTGTTAGATCTTGGTATCATTTATCCCATTTCGATAGTAAATGGGTGAGTCCCGCTTCAGGTTGTCCCTAAAAAGTCCGGGCTTACGGTAGTTAAGAATCACGAAGCGGCGAAGTTAGTTCCCACCCGTATGACTATCGGATGGCGTTTTTGCATTGACTATCGTAAGTTGAATTTGGCTACTAGGAAAGATCACTTTCCTCTTCCGCTTTATTGACCGGATGCTTTCGAGAGGTTAGCCGGTCATAAATATTATTGTTTTTCTTGATGGTTATTCGGTTATTACCAAATATGTATTATCCCGGAGGATCAAGAAAAGACTACTTTTACTTGTCCTTTTGGAACTTTTGCCTATCGTCGTATGCCTTTTGGATTATGTAATGCACTGTACCTTCCAAATGATGCATGAGTATTTTTCTGATATGGTAGAAAGGTTTCTTGAGGTGTTTATGGATGACTTCTCGGTATTTGGGGATTCTTTTGATGAGGGTTTGCACCGTTTAGAATTACTGTTAATTAGGTGCAAGGAGAAGAATCTTGTGTTGAATTGGGAGAAGTGTCATTTTATGGTTCAACAGGGTATTGTTCTTGGTCATATTGTTTCTAGTAAAGGAATTGAGGTCGATAAGGCCAAGGTTGATGTCATTTCTGGTCTTCCACCACCTAAGACTGTGAAAGATATTAGGTCATTCTTAGGTCATGCTGGTTTTTATAGGCGTTTCATTAAAGACTTTAGCAAGATTTCTCGTCCCTTATGCAATTTACTTGGCAAGGACGTCGCTTTTGTCTTTGATGATGATTGTTTGAAAGCTTTTGAGAAGCTTAAGCATTTATTGACTACCGCTCCTATCATACAACCACCTGATTGGAGTGAGCCTTTTGAGTTAATGTGTCATTCGTCTGACTATGCAGTTGGGGCTGTTTTAGGTCAACGGTTTGACAAGTTGCCCCATGTTATTTATTATGCTAGTCGAACCCTTAATGATGCACAGATGAACTACACTACAACTGAGAAAGAGTTGTTAGCTGTTGTGTTTGCTTTAGACAAATTTAGGTCTTACCTCATAGGGTCTAAGGTTGTCGTGTTTACTGATCATTTGGCTTTGAAATATCTCCTTACTAAGAAGGATGCTAAAGCGCGTTTGATTCGCTGGGTACTCTTGTTACAAGAATTTGATATAGAGATTAGGGGTAAGAAGGGTACGGAGAACGTGGTAGCTGACCACTTGTCTAGACTTATAGTAGAATCTTCTACTGATATTTTGCCTGTAAATGAATCTTTTCCTGATGAGCAACTTTTTGTTATATCACAATCGCCTTGGTATCGGGATATTGTTAATTATCTTGTAACTAAAAGCAGTTTCCCTCTCATTGGAGACAACAGGATAAATCTAAGTTTCTTCTTGAGGTTAGGAATTTTTTCCGGATGATCCATACTTGTTTAAGTCATGCCCCGACCCAGTTGTTAGGAGATGTGTCTCTCGAGAGTGAGTTTCATAGTATTCTCTCTTTTGCCATGACCATGCATGTGGTGGTCACTTTGGTCCTAAAAAGACGGCTGCGAAGGTTTTGCAGTGTGGTTTTTATTGGCCTACTCTATTTAGGGATGCACATGAGTTTTGTTTGAATTATGATAGATGCCAGCGTACAGGTAATATTTCCCATAGGAACATGATGCCTCTTTCCCCTATTTTAGTTGTGGAACTTTTTGATGTATGGGGTATTGACTTCATGGGTCCTTTCCCTCCTTCCTTTGGTTATCTTTATATCCTTGTTGCCGTAGACTATGTTTCTAAGTGGGTTGAGGCAGTGCCATGTAAAACGAATGATCATAAAGTCGTAGTTAACTTTTTAAAATATAATATATTTTCTCGTTTTGGTACTCCTTGTGGAATTATAAGTGATAATGGTACCCATTTTACACACCGAGCATTTGAATCTTTAATGAAAAAGTACTCTATTACTCATAAGCTTGATACCCCATATCATCCTCAAACTAGTGGCCAAGTTGAAGAATCTAATAGGGAGATTAAGCGGATTTTAGAAAAGACTGTACGACCTGACCGTAAGGATTGGTCTCAACGTCTTAATGATTCTCTTTAGGCTTATAGAACTGCTTATAAGACTCCTATTGGTATGTCTCCTTATAGGCTTGTGTTTGGAAAGGCATGTCATTTGCCTGTAGAATTGGAACATCGTGCTTTTTGGGCCATTAAAACATTTAACTTCGATATGCGTAAGGCTGGTTCACAACGTAAACTTCAGTTGAATGAGTTAGCTGAGTTAAGGAATGAGGCATATGAGAATGCCAAGATTTACAAAGAGCGGACTAAGATTTTTCATGATAAATCTATTCTTCGAAAGTCTTTTGAACCTAATAAAAAAGTCTTGCTATATAATTCTCGTTTGCGTCTTTTTCCTGGTAAGTTACGTTCTAGGTGGACTGGTCCTTTCATTGTTAAAACTGTTTTTCCTCATGGTGCTGTTGAGATAGAAGATCCTACGGATGGTCGTGTGTTTAAGGTAAATGGTCAACGTTTGAAACCATACCTTGACGGTTTGGCCGGGCAGGATGTGGAAGAGGTAAGTCTGCTTGATCCTATTTATCATGACTGATTGAGTATCTGGCTTGTTAATAAGCCCACATAACACTGATCAGTTGTGTGAAGCATTCGTCTGCTAGAGACGTTAAGCGAAAGCCAGGGGAGGCAACCCATGTTTTTCGTATTTCCGGAAATTGCCGTAAAAGCTTTTTGGCAACTTCCCGATTCGTTTTAGCAACTTAAAACCTCTAAAAACTTCATTCATTCTATTGTTTCCATTCTTCACCATTTTATTTCTTCGAAAAAAAAAAAAAAAAGCGTGCCAGCGCTTCAAGTTGAGCGCCGCGACTCAGCCTCTACACGCCGTCGAAAAAATTCAACTTTGAGCGCCACGCAAGTTGAAACAACTTCAGCGCCCAAAACACTGTAAATTCAAAAACTCCTGAGCCAGCCAGCATATATGGGAACGCACCACGCATACGACCTTCGTGGACAATTTAAATTTTCCAGTTTTCTCGAGGACCGGTCGTCGAACCAATCAACTAAACGAAGACAACCAAAAAGAGTTCGGTGAACAGGATCGAGCAATGAATATGGCCATAATAGTTGGGAATTTATTTTCCATTTTATTGTTCGCATTTGCTTATTCTATATGCATGTTTTTATTTGTGGATGGTTGCGACACTAAGCCCACCAGTTGTGTGAAGCATTCGTCTGCTAGAGACGTTAACTGTAGCGCTTGTGGGAGGCAACCCATGTTTTTATTTTTGAGTCATGTGTACCTTTCGCATATCTCATGCATTCCACTTTAGCACCTTTTCTCCGTGTTTTTGGAGACGTGTAACTCTATGGAATGACATATGTGCCACAGGTTAGTCGTCATAGTAAATTGGTTCCTTTTCTATTTTATCGATATTATATCTACAGTGAGGTACTAATTTCTACAGGTGACTCGAGTTTTATTTTTCGTTCATGGAGCTATTGGTAACTTCTTTCCTTATTCTTTTACTTGTCCATGTTATTAATTTTTGGAATTAAGCATATCCACAACATTGAGGACAATGTCTAAACTAAGTTCGGGGGGGAACAAAATGTTTTGTTTAGCGAAAAATAAAACTTATGTATACTATGCACTTAGGGGAAGTGGTATTGTTTCCTTTTCTATGATGATTATAGTCTAGAAATCTCAGTTAGCATTAGAATTAAGAGTAGTTATTAAGAAACTTAAGTTAAGATATAGGTAATAGTCTCTGCATCTTTTCATAAATGTCTTGCATGAGCGTTATATTTGTACTTGGCAGTACTTTTCTGAGACCTAGGTTATAGTGCTTAATTTTACATATCCGGTGAGAATCTAGCCTAAAAGCCTCATATGAGTTTATATCTGAGTGATGACACAAGGGAGAGGTTAATTCCGAGTAGAGAAAACACACGTCCACTTGCTTGATCACCATACCATATCCTAAAAGAGAATTTAGGCAATCTTTGGATCGATATAGCCAGAAATTCAAACCTAAAGAATATTTTTTCCACTAGTCGCCCCACTGAGCCTTTCATTAGCTTTTTCATAAACCACAAATTCCTTACCCTATATAAAAAAAATAAACAAATAAATAAAAATAGTCTACCCATTTGATAAGTTTGAGAAATAGGATGAAATGAAGAAAAGAAATGAGAAAGACCTGTGGAAAATCAAGAATTTGTTAGTTGCTTTAAAAGAAAAATAAAGAAAAGAAAGTTTCCATCCAAAGAAAAGAAAAATGAATAGAAATAAAATAAAAAAAAAGTTAGAACTCCAAAAATAGAATCAAAGGAGTCAAAAAGCCGAAACAAAAGGGCTAAGGATGGAAACAAAGTGTAGAAGCAAAGTAAGAACAAGACTTTCTCTAGTTACGGAATTTGAAGACCTTATTTTCTCAGACTTGTCTATTTTGTTTATCCATTCTAGTTATTTTTAAACTATCACCTAAGCCATACATAACACCTAATAAAGACCTTTAGCTCAATTAGGAATATGTTGGTGTGATAGTAAGTGGCAGATGTGTTTGATCAACCTCGGCTACTTTGGATGTCATTGAGATTGAGAGGAAAAGTGTGCTCACCGCCTGCTTTGGAGTGAGCTTAAACCCGAAAGGAAAAATCGAGTATTTTTTGTCTTGACTTATTTGTGAGGACCTACTTAGGGGACGCTATTCAAGTTTGAACGGACTGCCAATCTTGCATTTCATAGTTTTGTTCATTGCATGTATGTTTATTTGTAGATGATTTGATTATTATGCATATGTTAACTTAGGTTTTAAAACGAGTATTCTTTATTCCTTGCTAGTGAGAAGTATGAATATCTGAGATAAATTAAGGGAACATTACTGTTATTTCTTAGTCATTATAGTATAGATGAAGTTTGTGAGTATCTTCTCTGAAAACTCTCACGAGACTAAACTCGTCCACTAGGGTAAACCTAGGGGTTTAAAAGGCTTGTTGCACATGCTAAGTATAATCGTGATTCCTACGAAAATGAGTTAGGATATTTAATTTTTATTATTAATTAGTTTAGATTTAGTTTTGCTCGAGGACTAGCAAAATGTAAGTTTGGGGGTATTTGATAAGCATGTAAATGTTATATTATTTACGGCCAATTTTATATTAGTTAATCCATTTATTTTATTTGTTTGATTAAATTAGTGCATTTTCGGTGATTTTGCAGGAAATCGAAATAATGTATGAAAGTGTGGTAAAAGTGTAAATTGTTCACCTTGAATACATGTGTTCAAGATAGAAGGATGGGCCACCCTTAGTTGGGCCTTAGTAATAGTACAAGCTTGTGAGCTATGGGCCAATATCTAAAGTCTAAAATCGCATGACTAAAGGAGGTGCTGAAGACCGGACCATGTGCAACTCAAGAGACCAGCCCATACCCACTAACTAAGGGCCACACCATTTCCCATCCGGCTTGATGTACCGTAGCAGCCCTTAGTTCCTTCTCGGTTCAAATTCATTCCATCGCGAATAAAATCCCGAAAACCCGCCTTTTTTATCCCGACCAAAAGAGAACCTTCCTCCAAAGACAAAAAGGAAACTACCGATCCCATACTGAAAGAAAAAAGGAGTTTCCTTTTAAAAGGGGATTCTCGTGTATAAAGTGGAGGCGACAACAGTGAGTGAAGGGGCTCTCGGGGGGCTAAAAGCGAGAGAGAGAGAGAAAACGAGTGGGGGGTCGTCTGTTGGCTGGAAAAATGTAGGCGACAGCAGTGAAAGAAGGGGCGGCTCTTGGCTGAAAAGAAAGAGAACAAAACAGCAGTGAAAGGGGGTCGTTCTTGGTTGGGGTAAAAAGGTAGAACACAGTAGTGAAGAACGGCTGAAGCTAGAGACCGAAAGGAAGAAAGAGGTCGCTGGAGAGCAGTAAAGAAAAGGCTCTCTTGGCTGGAAAAGAAGGCAGAACCAAACCAGCACAGAGCGTGGAGGCGACCGAGAGAAGGAGAAGAAGACCGCGTGGGGGTGAACCGTGAGATATCTTGCGAGGGCTGTGACTTTGAGCTACGAAAGCATAACCTGTTGGAATAGGCGAAAGCAAGAAGAGAAGACTTCACAGCAGGCTATGGTCTTGTTAAGGGAGTTTTATTTCTTCGGTTTTATGGTTCCAGTTAGTATGTGTGGCTAAACTATAAGCTAAGGCTTAGAGGAAGCCCTAGACTTGCGTAGGTTTATACTGTTTAATTGATTCATAGTTCTCCATATTAATTAATAACTGATTGATTTCGCTGATATTAGTAGAATACATTCATTGATTATATCTCGCATGTTAAAAGTTCATGACTTGACTAGTTAATCGTTAGATAAATATTCTGTTCTTATCAAAGCATCGTTTTTATCGTTTATGTAAACTTGTGAGAAGTCGTGCTGTAAGAAGACGATTTTTGCTAGGAGTTTATATTCTCGTTTGTTGAAATTCGATCGAACCCATATATAGATTTATATAGGAGCTCAACGTTCACATCTTCGAGAAAGCTAGGATTACCTTTTCCTCGTGCTACTCTTAATTAAAGGAGAACTTTGAATTAATTAAATTAGGAAAACTTACAACAGTCTAGGGTGAATTCGAATGCCTTAGTATCCTTTCCACTAATAATTTAATATAAATTTTATAGTTTTCATAATTAAGTTAAATAGGACTACTTACTAGTTAATCAAAATTTCATAAACCAATATAGTTCGGATTAGGTTAAGTACTATTTTAGTATTCAATTGTACCCAACACGCAATCTCTGTGGGATCGACTCGTTCTTAGCACCTATTATTACGATAGACCTCGTAAACTACTTGAGTAGTATTAGTAATATTAAAGAAGGGTTTAATTAGCCTGTTTATTTAGGCCGGTTAATTTCCTATCACTATACACTTAGGAATATTGGTATTGTTTTCTTTCTCTATGCTCTTAATAATCTAGAAGTCTCACGTAGCTTTTGTATTAGAATAATTGTTAGAAACTTTGGTTAATATGTAGGTAATAATCTTTGCATCTATCTATAAATATATTACATGACTATCTATGACTGTTAGCAGCAAGTTTCTGAACTCTAGGCTAGAGTACTTATTCTACAAATCCTGTAAGAATATAGCCTAAAGCCTTATATGAGTGGAACATTTGAGAAATGACACAAGGGGAGAAGTAAAATCCGGATAGAAAATCACACTACTACTTGCTTGATCACTATGCCATATCCTAGCGAGAATTTAGGCCCTCTTTGGATCGATATAGCCAAATTCAAACCTATGAATTATTTTCCGCTAGTCAAGCCCCTCGAGCCTTTCTTTAGCCTTTCATAAACCACAAATCCTTTACCCCCGTTACAAAACAAAACAGAATAAAAAATTCAACCTACCTAATTTAGATAAGTCTGAGAATAGAATGAGGAAGAAAGAAGAAGAGAAAAACCTGTGTAAACAAAAGTTAGCTAATTGCTTCAGAAAATAAAGAAAAGAAGTTTCCATCCAAAAAAAATAAAAATAAAAATAGAAATAAAATAAAAACTCCAAAAAAATAGAATAAAAGGAGTGAAAAGCCAAAGAAAAAGAAAAAAATATGGCTAAGGATGGAAACAAAGTGTAGAAGCAAAAAGTAAATAACAAGGTTTTCTCTAGTTACATAATATGAAGACTCTATTATCTCAGACTTGTCCTTTTTGAATATCCATTTCCTACCTTCTTAAACCATCTCCTAATCCCATGACACCTAATAAAGACCTCTAGCTCAATTAGGAATAGGTTAGTGTGATAGTAAGTGGCGGATGTGTTTGATCGACTCCGCTTCCTTGTTGTCATTGAGATTGTAAGGTAAAGTGTGCCCACCTGGCACACTAGAGTAAATAAAACTTGAGTGGAAAAATTAGAGTGTTGTATCTTGACTATTATTGTGAGAACCTACTTATGGACGCTATTCCGAAGTTTAAAACTAACCTGCTAGGCATTTCATAGTATTACTCATTGTATATATGTTTATTGTAGATGATTGATTATTATGCATACATTAGCTTAGGTTTCGACTTGATTACTCTATATGCATTGCTAGTGAGAGGTATAGTTAATTTAGAGCATGAATAAGGAAACAATAGTTTTATTTCTTAGTCGTTATAGTATAGATAAAGTTTGCGAGTACCTTCACTAGAAAACTCTCACGAGACTATAACTCGTCCACTAGGGAATTCCTAGTGGTTTAAGGCCTTGTTGCATATGGTCAATGCAATCGCTCAAATAAACGCTTGAGAGTAGATAGAACTCCATTTTTGGTCACTTATTCTAATTTCTCATCTTTGCTTGAGGACAAGCAAAATGCAATTTGGGGGTGGTTTGATAAGAGCCCAAAACTGTAGTTTTAACCCCTTAACCATCATACTTTTAGACTAATTATGTGAGTAATAATTAAGAGTTAATACTGATTACGTGTTTTTTATGCATTTCAGGCTTCAAAGTCCATGATGTGCGGAAATGTGCCACTTTAGCGAGATAAAGGAGCAAAGGTCGGTTGCTAAGGAGTTCCATGATTAAAGGCTAAGATTCAAGAAGACAAAGCCTTTGTAAAGCCCGGTCAAAAGCTGAAAAGTTGACGCGGGCATAAACAACACACAAAGTCAGTAGAACTTCCGAAGGCCGTATCTTTGGACTCAGACCTCGGAATTAGACTTCCCTTATGTCAAAACGACCGGCTCGGAAAGAGCTTTCCAATGGTCTAAGCCTTGACCCAATAAGAGGAGTAGAAGTGGACAAAAAGTCTATTGAAGCCAAATCCTACTGAATAGCCCTTTTCGGACTGAAAGAATTGGGTTTTGGGCCCGATTTTCCGGCCCAAAACATGGCTCCAAGCCTATGCACGATTTTTGGATCTGAAAGTATAAAAACAAAAGTTTGATTCTTTGTAGATAAGGAGTTAGGTTAGGATAAGAAAAGTAGCCATTAAACCTTAGTTCTAGATCTAGTTTTAGATTAATTAATTAGTTTTTATTCTTGTTTTAAATTCAGTATTACATTATTGTATTGATTTTTATTAGATTAATAAATTAGTTTTCTTGATAATCTAGTTCATTTCCTTTACTTAATTAGTTTAATTCTTAGATTCAATAGTTGTCTTAATTAGATTGAAATAATTCTTACATGAGTAGTTGCTATTGAAGTTTAAATTAAGCAAATTTCAATCTTTATATCATGTCTTGTTCGAATTTGATTGGGAATGATAGCGTGATGATTCTCGGCTAAACCTCCATTAGAGGGGGTTGTGAAGCCTTGATGAAGGCTTGATTCGTGTTAATGTTGAATAGTCGTAATTTCCTTTCCACTCTAGAAATGATTAGTTCACCATGAGAATGGGTGTAATCGTTCACATGCTAGTTATGAATTGGTAGAAATGCCATGTGTAATTAGGGATTAGGAATAACAGTTGTTATTCTCAGCCGATTCAATTCGATTTCTGACGATTAAATGGTTAGTGGATTAAGTTGAGCTAAGGTGGAATCAATCCCCCTCTAACTCCTTATCATATAATCGACGTAGTATTCCCATAGTTGCTTAAATAGTCGACTAGTTGCATCTTGTGGGTAGTTGCATCGTAGTCTAGTTATCATTTCGTAAATCTCTCATTAGACTTAGAGTAGAGTAATTAGACTAGAAAACACAGCATGCGGAAGGACTAGGAGTGGAACGAACTTCCTACTCCACTATATCTGTTCAATAGATCGAGAGTAGAACAATCTTTGATAAATTTAGACACGTAATTAAGTTTTAGTTTACTTACGTTTTGAGTTTTATCGTTCATTTCATAGGTAAACTTTATCTTTTTATGATTATCAACGTAATGTGAATTTTTAAAGTCAGATTCTCAAGACTTTTGAGTCCTTTATAGTCAGATCCCCAAAACTAGTATATCATGCATTATCAATTTGGAGTGAGGAGATCAGATTTTCTTACCCAAATCTGACGAATGTTTGGAGGACGAGGAGGTCTCACCTTGTGGGTTGTCAAAAATACTCATTGATATGTCGGAAAGATTGATGGTGAAGTTGCTTCTCTACCTTGAACTATTTCAGGTCTGATGATTTTGTGATAGGCCTTGTGCTTCCTCTGTGTAGAAGATTGACGAAAATCTTTCTTTCTAATAGGACAATAATATCTGATGTGCCCTTTACCACCACAGTACTGATAATAGATATCTGGCTGACTACGCTCAAGGTGGTTGGTAGATTGTTTCACATACTTCTCTCGTTCAGACAATGATGGTGTAGAAGAGGCTTCAACAGTGCAATGCTTCTTATCAATATGGTCCACTTTTTGCTTTAGAAGACTCATTTCAGTTTCTAGATTCTGTTATTTTTCCAAAACTTTTTTAAGCTGATTCTCTAGTAACTGATTTTTCTGGGTTGAAGTATGTTGTTCATCCTGAAATGTAGAGTTCATCTTCTCAAGGTATGATACTCTTTCTGTCAATTTTCCATTATGCTCACTTAAATCCTGAATTTTCTGTAGAGATTCTAAGAACATGGCTAGCAACGCCTCTGTGGTGTGGTTCTCAGGTTCATCATAGTTTTTTGTAGATTGAACACTTTCAATTGTATCTTCGAATGGGACGAATTCTTGTATCATGCTATCGAAGAAGTACACCTCTCCACCTTCAGCTTCATCACAATCCTTATGCAACAGGTGAAAGATATTTATGTCCATGGACATCTTACCAAAGTTGATCTTCATTTCACCGTTGTGACAATTTATCAAATCTTTTGCGGTAGCGAGAAAAGATCGGCCTAGAATAATTGGTATTTTATCAAAGGCTTCCTGGGTGTCTATCACAATGAAATCCACTAGATAGTAGAAATTGGCTACTTGAACAAGAACATCCTCAACTATGCCTTTGGGAATCTTGGTAGAACGGTCAGCTAACTTCAATTTGACTTTTGTAGGCTTTAGGTTCTCCAGGCCCAATGCTTGGTACACATGATATGGCAAGAGATTAACACTAGCACCAAGGTCTAAAAGAGCATTACCTATGAATTTTTCTCCTATCTTGCGTGATATTGTAGGACTTCCTGGATCTTTGAGCTTGACCGAGCTTCGATGGATAATAGATGTTGTTTGTCCAGCTAGAAACGCTCGCTTTGGAACATGAGTACTTCTCTTTATGTTGCATGCATCCTTCAAGAATTTGGCATATGATGGCAACTGGTTGATTGCTTTGAGAAAGGGGATATTGATGTTATCTTTGTCAAATGCCTCCTTCATCTCTAAAAATTGCTTGTCCTTTTTGCTTTGAGCAAAAAACATAGGAAAAGGTGCCTTTGGTACAAACACATCAGCATGTGTTTGCTCTTCTTTCTCTTTGGCATTCTTGCATATCTTGTCTTGTTCATCTTGACAATTAGGAGTGGAAAGGATTTCCCCCACTTCCTTTCGAACTTCATTTGAAATCTTGACTGATTGCTCTGTAGCAATGTCATCATGAGAAGGTAAGTCAACCTTGTTGTCTATCTTCAATCCTGATCTGAGAGTAGTAACTGAGTTGACATGATCATGGAGTTGATCAGTACTAGAAGTTGTCCTAATGTGGCATACATCTTCACTCTTCAATATTGGTTCCAATAAGCTAGGTTGAGTGTCTTGTGTCTTTACAGACAAAGCAGTGGTGAGTTGGTCGACCTTAGCCTCTAGAGACTCCATTCTAGAACATTGACTTGCCTGAAATTGTTGGAGATTGAGCTGAGACTGTGCAAGAAGCTCTAAAACACTTTCAAACTTCTGATTTTTCTGTGAAAGCAAAGTTATAACATTCTCCAGGTTGGCAGGTGTGGCATAATTTCTCCTAGGATCAGGCACTAACTCTCCACTTGTATTAGAATTCTGCTGAGAGTATAATTGTTGTTGAGGAACCAACTGTGAAACTTGACTTGTCTGTGGAATATAACTTTGATCTTGAGAACCAGGGCGTCCAGCGTTCTGTCTACAATAATTGCCTTGAAAGTTATTACCACCTTGGTTGGACCTCTGAAATGAGTTAATATTGTACTCTCCAACTGATGCATGTTGATAGTAACCAGGACATTCTAGAGTTGCATGGGAAGTGTCTGAACAAACTTCACAAAGATGTCGGCTAGCTTGCATGATTGGGAGAGATTTAGCTTGAGACTTGTTGATCTTGGAGGGATTCATGGAGAACCTGGTTGAATTTCTTACTCAAAGTTTCAATCTTGGTGGCGGTGGCCAATGTAGACTTCCTCTTGATCCGATTGTTCATGTGCTTGGTAACCAAATTGCTTTGGCTCCCCTCCATGCTAGCGACATCCTCGTTGCTAGTAGTCCATCATTGTGTTTCTTCACTAAATTCTCGAAAAGTTGTAAGCTTCCTCTCCATCCATCGATGTAAACTTGCCTTTGTGCATTGATCAGATCATCTGCTTGTTCATCATCGAGAGTCCTCGATAGAAAAAATGAGCCGGTGTGCTCTTTGTCGTTATCCATGATGTGGACATGAGATTAGCAGATTATTGAATTTCTCCCGGCTTTAATGATATTCTTGATCACCTTCCCTTTGAAATTGTTTGATGGCTTGCTGCATGGCATCCGTCTTACAGGGTGGGTAGAACTTGTTCATAAACTTTGTTCTCAACTTCTCCCAGTTGTCTATTGAATTGATCGGCTGTGCAGTTAACCATTCAGATGCTTTACCTTCGAGTGAGAGTGGGAACAAAATGATTTTGATACTCTCATCATTGATATTCTGGTTCTTGATAGTTCTGAGGACTGATAGACATTTGTTCATGTAAACATAAGGCTGAACATTGTCTGAACCGTTGAACTTTGGAAGCATAGAGATTACTGATGCTCTAAGCTCAAACTGGTTAGCTTCTGTTTCTAGAAAAACAATACTGCTGGGTGGGTCTCCAATGATTGGCGAATAGAAATCGCTCAACTTCTTCCTCTGTTGTGCTTGCATGGGTGGGATAGCTTCAGAATTATTTGGATTCATAACACCTCCATCATTGCTTGTGGCCATTGTTTCAATCTCGTCTAGTATTCTTGTGAGTCGGTTGTTAAACCTTGTCCACTGTTGTGTTCTTACCGGACGATGATATGGACGACGGGGCATACACTAGAAAATGCTATGCGAAAATGACGAAAAACTATCCTACTATGCTTGAATGCAATTAAACTAATATGCAACTATTCTAAATTATACTAATATGCAAAACTACTTTCCTTCAACTGGGTTGGGCTTTATAGTTAGTATCTCGCCCGTTGTCTAAAGCTGTCTCTTCTAGGGTTATGGTGAATCACTTGGATTACTTAAGTACCACGTCCCACAGGCAGTAGTCTATTTGTCAAGATTCAGACAAGAAACACTAGAGTTTGATTTTTCGCTATGTTGGCTTACAACTTCAATTGTTGAAAAGATCCTAAATGCAATTATACTAGAAAGTAATAAAACTAAACTAATTATGATGCAACTAAACTAAAAATGAAATAAAAAGAATGAAGATTCGAATAACCTGGATGGTAGATCTTGTCTTCGAGATGTCCTTCAAGCTTCTCTCTTTCTCAAAAGGATGGATGATGCGGCTAAAATTACCTTAAGATCCAAACTTCTAATCTTGAAAGAAAATGTTACACATAAACAACTTAAAACGGCAGTGGCGCCATTTGACCAGCCTCTTTTTGTATGTGTAGATGAGATGATGGTATATGGATGATGTAGATAGATGATGGTCGTTGAACAAAAAGAAGCGTATCAAAACCTAATTATCCCTCAATAAGTAAAGGATGAGTAGGGTATCATTCCACTTTTAAGTGTATGTTTATATAAAGGACAGGACTGGAAAGGGGGTTTGAGGGATTAAAAACTATAATTGTAGAGATTTTAGATTCTAATGCTAAACTAGACTAAACTAACTAAACTTCTACTAAAGCTAAGAATTGGAAATAGGGAGAGAATATGAGAGAGATAGATTCAAGAGATTCAAATCCACCAATGCTTTTGATTCAATGACTTTTTGCTTCATGTTGTTCTCCGAGTAGACTACAATCGGGCAATCGAGCGAGTGCCGATGCCTTTTTGGGTGAAACATCGTTAAACAATTAACTCTACTTAAGGTTGTTCCTATGTTCATGTTACTAGTATCTTCTTTCCTTTTATGTGAGCTTGGGCAGCTATTCAATGAATCACCATCTAAGGCAAACACAAGGAATACTTCCCTTACTCTAAAACACTACACAATTAGAAGAAAAGTAGAGAATAATAGTATAATATTCAATTACAATAAATAAAACTCTATTCTAGCATTATATTCAATTGCAATAAATAAAACCCTAAACTAGCATGATATTCAATTGTAATAAATAAAAACCTTAATCTATACTTCCATCCCCTGGTGTGGGCAATGGAACTAATAACTAAAAACATAAAGAACTAACCTGATTGAATAACACCATAAACTAGAAGAATCATTAAACCTTAAGCACCGGCTTCATCTCCTCCCTTGAAAGAGAAGATTAGCCTTCCATATAGAAGGAAGAACACGAAAAACGAGAAGAAGAAGAGGCGAAGAACATAAGACTAGAAAGACTAATTTATTAAGACTCAGCTAGTTAAAACCGATCTTTTATTATTAATCTCTCTCTGCCTCAAGTTCTGGAGACAAGAATATAAGTGAATTGGCAATTTACATAAGGCACTTATGTCCTCTATTTATCGGGGTTATAATGAGCTGTAGAAGCATTCCAAACCGTCATTTGTTTCCTAATACAAATAGACTTCTTTTAGAGTCCAACTTCATCTCCAAAACTGAAAAGGAATTGGCTACAGTGTCGATTCATGCGTCTGGACGCACTATTCATGCATCCCAGACTTAATCAATGCATCTGGACACTCGATCTATGCGTCCCAAACGCATGGGTCACGTCTGGACGCACGATAGTCGCTTCTCAAACGCGAGACCCTATTTTTCCACCTTTGGTCTATTTTTCTTTCCTCTTTTGCGGGTTTTGGTCCAAGCAATGAATCCTTTGCCCTTGGGCTTCCAAATAGGCTTTAAAATAGGTCCAAGTCGCATATTTAATAGCTTCAATTCCTTGCCTTCTCCATGATTCTCCACGGGCTTCCCATGTGATACTTAATGCTCCGAATTGCTCCATTTTATCTCTTTTTCTCTAATATTCTACAAAACTCTCTTTTTCACCTGTAGAATCTTAAAACATAACTTACAAACACTATTAGTCTACTAAGATGGCTAAACAAGAGGCATAATCGAGGGTTAAATTGCACTTTTTGAGCACTTATCACCCCCCTGCCCAACAATAAGCTCCTCCGGGTGTCAACAACACTCCTGTATGACCACCCGCGAACTACAATTCCTACCATCAAGGAAATCCTCCGCAATTCTAGCAAGGGCAAAGTAATTTTCCCAACACCACAAATATAGGGTACCAAAACAACCACAGCCTTGCTCCCGCTAATCAAGGATATGGTTACCAAAATCAACCCGTAAACAATAACCGTGAACTTGTTCCTGCTGCTCCACTGGTACAATCCACTGCAGATAAAATAGCTGAAACTTTTGTGACTTACATGAATCAACAGAATCAAATCCTAGCATCTATCCAACAGCCTCTTCAGCTGTTACCACAGGATAAAAGTCAAGAGAGCGTGTTCCCTGGCCAAGCAGTTCCAAACCCTAAGCCTACAAACACTGCCTTTGAACTCAACAATGCACCAGGATCTAGTAATCCCAGCTAGGGTAAGGTAAATTCCATCACCACTCTTCATTCTGGCCGAACCATAGATACATATGGCAGACGTCGAATCAACGAAAGCCGCGATTGACGTCCTTCCAACTCCTACCTCGTAACCTGTAGCGGACGAAGTTGTTCCTTCCAAATCTACATCCACGTCACTAAGGAAAGACGCCACTGATCCATATGCTCGATTCCGCCCAAAAGCTCCATTCCCTGCCCGTTTGGCAAAGAAGAAACCTGACAAACATTTCGATGAGATCCGCGAAACCTTCAAAAATATGACCATAAACCTAACTTTTCTAGATGCGCTTAAACATTTGCCCAAGCATGCCATGTTTTTGAAGGACATGTGCACCACCAAATGCCGTACGAATGTTCCTCAACAAGCATTCCTCACTGAGCAATTTCCCTCGATTACTACTACCAATGGTGTGGTTAAATACAAGGACCCAGGTCGACCATCTGTACCATGCACGTTGGGCGACAAGTATACCGCTACCGCACATTTAGACCTAGGCGCCAGTGTTAACCTACTTCTCTACTATTTATTTAAGCAGTTAGGTTTTCATGAATTAAAACCTACCAATATGACTCTGCAACTCGCAGATCGCTCCATCAAGTACCCAAAGGGCATAGTATAAAATGTCATAGTCAAGGTCCAAGATTTTTACTACCCAGTTGATTTTTTCATCCTAGATACCGAAGTAGCCTGTGACTCCATTCCTATTATTTTGGGACGTCCATTTCTTGCAACTGCTAATGCTCTCATAAATTGTCAGGACGGTTCAATGGCATTTTCTTTCGGGAACCTTTTTGTCGAAGTCAACGTGTTCAAATTAATGAAACAATTTCCTGATCCTATAATAGAGGGTGAGATTAGCTTGGTTGATAGTCTGGCATAAGATTATTTCACAAACTTTTTTCCTGAAGACGAGGTATACCAATTTCTTTCTTTTGATAATCCTGAGTTTGACGATGACTCGTACATTAATGATGTCTACACATTATTAGAGTCAGTACCACTATTTGACCCTACTATTACGTTGCCATCTTATTTAGAAGAACTAGACTCGCTCTTTTCCATTGAAGAGACGGCCCCTCACGAATCCTTTATCCCCACTCCTCCAACTCCAAATTTAAAATCTCTACCCTCTGATTTGAAGTACGTGCATCTCGATCCCGATGGTAGTCACCCTATAATAATTTCTTCTCACTTGACTACTGACGAAAAAGCACATTTGATTCGTGTCATTCGTGAACACTGCTCTGCTATCGGATGGTCCTTAGATGATATTAAAGGAATAGACCCTAGTGTATGCACGCATCGTATACATCTGAATGACGGCTCAAAGACATCGCGAGAACCCCAATGTCGCCTTAACCCCGCCATGGAAGAGGTAGTGAGAGAGGAATTTTTACGTTTACTTGATGTGGGTATCATATACCCTATCTCTGATAGTGACTAGGTTAGTCCTGTCCACGTTGTTCCCAAAATGTCTGGCATTCAAGTTGTATAAAATGAAAATGGTGAATGCATCTCCACTTGCATTCCATTAAAATGGAGAATTTGCATTGACTATCGCAAACTTAATGCTAGAACACGTAAAGATCACTTCCCTCTACCATTCATTGACCAGATGCTAGAACGTTTAGCCGGTCATGCTTATTACTATTTTCTTGATGGCTATTCCGGTTACTTCCAAATTGTCATCGATCTCGCTGATCAAGAAAAGAGAACTTTCACATGTCCCTTTAGAACCTTTGCATATAGACGAATGCCTTTCGGTATTTGCAATGCCCCAAGCACCTTCTAACGCTGTATGCTTCACATTTTTAGTGATATGGTGGAACGTTATATGGAAGTCTTCATGTATGGAAATTCCTTTGAGCACTGCTTATCCAACCTTTCTAAAGTTTTAATGCATTGCGAAGAGAAAAATCTGGTACTTAATTGGAAGAAGTGTCATTTCATGGTTACCAAAGGACTTGTTTTAGGTCATATTGTTTCGAAAGACAAGATAGAGGTTGATAAAGCTAAAATTGTTAAAATTGCTTCGCTACCTTTCCTACGTACTGTTCGTGATATCCGTGCCTTCTTAGGCCACGCTGGGTTTTATAGGATATTCATTCAAGATTTTTCTAAAGGTGCTCGACCCTTAACCAATATCCTGCTTAAGGATGCGATATTCGACTTCAATTTCAATTGCAAACAAGCTTTTGAAACTCTAAAAACCACCCTCACTACCGCTCCTATCATTCAACCCCCTGATTGGTCTCAACCATTCGAACTGATGTGTGATGCTAGCGACTTTGCTATTGGCAGCGTACTAGGCCAATGACCTGATGACAAACCCATTCTCATTTACTACGCTAGTAAAACTCTTAATGACGCTTAACATAATTACATAACAACTGAGAAAGAGTTACTAGCTGTTGTCTATGCTTTGGATAAGTTTCGCCCTTACCTAGTTGGATCATCCACTATCGTATATACTGACCATGCCGCGCCGGTACTTACTTTCGCGAAAAGGATGTGAAACAAATGATTGTTCCATTTGGATCCTTCTCTTGCAGGAATTCACCCTGGAAATCAAAGACAAGAAAAGAATTGAAAATGTCATGGCCGACCATTTATCAAGGTTGGTTGGTGACATTGATAGTGATTCTGAATCCATCTGTGATTCCTTCCCAAACGAATATTTCTACTCCATTTTCTCCTCTCCATGGTACGCGGATATCGTTAACTACCTAGTTACTGAGGAAGTTTGTAACGCCCGTATTTTTTAATACGTATTTTTCTATTTTATTAATTAATTAAATTATTTATTTTCAAAATTCGTCGGACCGGACTCGGGATACGTGGGCCTGGTTTTTGGGCCCGAGTCTGTGTTGGGCTTAGGTTTCGGACCCAAGTATATAAACACTTTTTCTAGAAAATAGGGTTCAGAAGATAATAAAAATATTAAAAATGGAGGCAGAGAGAAGCTGGTTTGCTGGAGCGTTGGAGCGCGACGAATCGGGCTAGGAGGATTAAATCGGCCGGTTACGTCAGTGAGTAGCCTTGTTTGGCTATTTCACCGAGTTATAGTTTTCGTGATATCATCTTGTTTAATGTTTCGCTTTTCTTTTACTGTTCATTATATTGTTTTTCGTAGTGTGTCGTATTAGTAGATTTAACTCTCTGTTGAGACTTCGAAACTTCGACATTTCACCGTCGAAGCGGATGGGCGTTCGGTTATAGAAATCGTTTTTCTTTGTTTTCTCTGTTTTGAACTTAAACCGATAACTGTTTGATTTGTTTTTTGACCTGTCGAACTATAATACTATGGGCGGGTGGCTATATTTATTAGAACCAGCCAACGCTGAGGAGCCGTTTAATGGAGGCCTTGAACCTTCTCCTTTGATCTTGTGATAATCGAGGGTTTTGAATTTTATTTGAAATTTTCGGTGTTTGAACCGTGTTTTTGGTTGTGGGTTGGATGATTGGTTGTTGGGGTATTGGTGGGATGATGAGGGCATCGATTAGAGCTTGGTGGAAGCTCTCATTAATTAATGGCGGCGATAAACTCTCGATCTAGTTTTGGGTTGAGATGTGAAGTTAAAATTAGAGTTTTCGGTTTGGTTAAAGTTATAGGGGTTTGTGCAAGGTTAAAACCACTAGGTTGGATTGGGTGGCCGAATTGGAATCTTGTTGTGGCCGGTCGATTTTGGCCGTGAGGGGAGAGGGGGAGAGTAATCGATTTTTGGTTTTAGTAAAGGTGTTGGGTTAGTCCTAATGAGCCCAACCGATGTGATGAAGTGGGAGGAGGAGGAGAACCCGGTGGTGGTGGTGGTGGAGGCATTAGGGCTAGAAGCAATTGGAGAAGATGATGATGCTCAATCGATTTTGGGCTTGGGCCAAATCGGTTGGGCCTAGTTTGTTTAGTTGGTTTGGGCGGATTCTATTATTTTGTTTGGGCGGTTTGTTTTAGTTGTTGGGCGGTTTAATTCAAAGTTTTGGGCCCGGTTTTGTTTTAATTTGTGGGCCGATTCAGTTAAATTGATGGGTCAGATCATTTGTGTTTTTGGACCCGCTTTTATTAGTTTCCTTTGGGCCGATCACTTAACCGCTTTTTGGGCGGTTTTCTAATATTGCATGGACCAAATCCATTGGACTTAAAATAGATCTAATTGGGTCAGGTAGAATAAATAAGTGGACTTTTAGACTTTCGGGTTCTAAGGTTTGGGCTTGGCCAGTTGGGTCCGAATTATTACCGTGGTCATGAGCCCATGAGCCATGCACCTTTGTCCTTAGCCATGAACCATGGCTATGACCATGAACCTGTCGAACACGAAAACGACAGTTTGACCTTGACTAGGACAGTTTGACTTTGACCATCGACCGTTGACTTTGACGGTTGACTTTGACCTTTGACCATGGACGATTGACTTTCACCTTTGACTTTGACGATGACAGTTTGGCTTTGACCATGACATGTTGAGTTTGACCTTGACCATGAGGTGTTGACCTTTGACTGTTGACCGTTGACTTTGACCTTTGACTGTGGAATGTTGACTTTTCCAGTTTTTCATATGTTTGTTTATATGGATATATATAGTAATAAAATATTGTCCATATTGTATAACTTTGTGTGTCATTATCTAATTTAGATTTGACGTGAGTAGTGTGTAAAGCATATACATATTGGGCTTTGATTGTGGACTGTGGACTGTTTATTTGTGCTACGTTTTATGTGTATATTATATGGACACATATAGTAATAAAATGCTGTGGAAGCTTGTATAATTTGGTTGTCATTATCTAATAAAGATTTGACATTGATATTGTGTATTTTTGACACGTGACGATATTGAGATGTTAGGAGATATTATATTCCTAATACGTTATAATGTATGTGATACGTTGAAGCATTGTGACATGATATAATATGCTAGGATAGTTGTATTAATGCAATATCTTGGAGAAATGTATATATGCACTCCATTATTTTACATGTGAGATGCTAATATAGTATTGGTGAATATTTGCCCACGGGAGTGTGGTGTAGTGCAATAATATATTGGCACGTGAAAGAATGAAAGTGACTATGAGATATAACTGAGATATTTCTATATATTGTGGCTTAGTGCAATAAGGTAATTGACCTGCACGTGATATAGTAGAAATGTTTATGAGTCATAGATGTATGACACCTGAATAAATTACGTAACGAAAATCCTAGAACCTGACTACCACAACTCATGTGATTTGCCTTGTGTGGGCTTATGTGATATGATTGACCCATGTGTTGGGTGTATATATAAGATGTGATTGACCCATGTGTTGGGCAATCGTAGCCGAATAGTGGCTTGATTATTCCGTTCGCAAAATAGAACGATGATGCGCAATATTTTTCTGCCGAATAGTGGCGTACTTACATAATTGCTTCCGTGTGAGGATTTACCTGGTGTGCGGCATCCCGCTCAGGGTAGTTACGCACGGAGTGGTTCATTATGTAAGGGGAGGCATGTGGATGTACATGTTAAGTTGGGTAGCGATTGTGGTAGCCAGGAAACTAGGTAAGACATAGATCTGGACGTGATTTTAAGGACACACAAAGAAAACCTTATTTAATATAATTATGGTCATATATTTGTTAATGATGTAACTGTAGATAGATGATTATATATGGTTTTGCAGAAGGGTGGGTCAAACTAATTACTTGGGCAGAGACGACCCACTCTGTGATTGAGCATGAAATGAGGTACGTATATAATACGTTTGGTTGGTTATTTGTTTAGTTGAACCTAAGGCGCCTCGATGGAGGAACTACATGCCTTATTTATTATGTGTATAGTTTGTTGTGTGGTTAGGGGAAGTTAAAGAAGCTCGATGGGAGGAACTACCTGCTTTAATTATTATTCTTTAGGATGTTGTATTTGTCGTTGAAAGTTAAAGGCCTCGGTAGAGGAACTAAGCGCCTTATGGATGGTGTTTATATTTGTATAAGTATATGTTGTTTTTTAGGGCTACTCACACCAAAGATTGTTTATAATCTTGACCGATTTTGCATGTTTGCTTATCGGGTGTGTTCGATTAAATGAACATAGTTGATAAGTCTTGACAGGTTTAGTGATGAAGAAGATTGGTTCTTTGCTTGTGGTTTTGCGTTAGCATTGCATCTCGAGTTGAGTTTTGTTTTCCTTGAGGTGATATAGATTTTCAGTTGAGATAAGGTTATTTGCATTTTCATTTGTAAATTGTTTTTGGTAATGAAGATGACTGTTGTTAAAGTTAAAATTTTTATTGGTTTTTAATTATCCGCATATATCAAAAACTGTTTATGGGCTTTTGGAAGTGGAGAGTGCGTCGCACCCCGGAGATCGAAGAGTCGGGGACAAATAATGTTTTTCCGAATTCTGTCGAAATTCGGGGTGTGACAGTTTGGTATCAGAGCATTTGGTTAGCTTAGACTAGGGTGAGTCTAGGTGATTCTCGGATCGTGGTTTATGGGTAGTGTTTAAGGAGTTTTATTTTCAAAACTATTTCCGCTAGTTGTTTTGTTTTTACAAAGAAAATGATAGAGATATATAAATAAAGAGAGTCAATATTTTTCTTGATTGGATTGTATGTGTAATGTGTATATTTATATTAGTTACTCTTGTGGAGTGCATATGAAATGATTTTTTTGTTTCCTTATCGTATGAGGAGTAGTTACATTTATTATATGTTAATTATTAACGGGTTTGATCAAAATGAGCTGTGCTGCGGTAGTATTGTTTTATTGTTGGTGATCATTTTCACGTGGAGTATGAATTAAGTATGACAACCTGTCTGTGAACTTTGTATTTGGGTGTTATGTGATTGTTCAAGAAGCAATGAGATATTTTATCTATATTGAATGAGTTGTATTATCTGATGGCTTTGTGACGTACTGAGTAAGGAACTAATTGCCTCGGTGTTGGAGGAACTATCTCGCCTCACTCGTACGCGTTAATGGATGAATAGTATTATTAAGTATAAGAGATTTATTTGTTAGATGTGATTAATTATAAATAATAATAATAATAATAATAATAATAATAAAATATCGTGTATTCTTTTTTTTTTGAGGCGTGTATACTTGCGCGTATACGTGTATTCTTTTTGAGATGTGTATACCTGCGTATACACGTGTATCCTTTTTGAGATGTGTATACATGCGTATACACGTTTATATATTATTGTACATAGGTGAACTATTACCGTGCGTATATGATTGATTTATATCGTTAAATTAGTTTCACATGATTTTGGCATATTCGAAAGTATTTACTCTTAATTGTTTTGTTTCAAATCTATATGATTTTGATAGAGGAATATGAAAAAATTATTTTTGATAATGCGCTATATTTGATCCAGTTGCAAGCATGAATTAGGATTCAAGGGTTGTTTTAAAATTACTATTTCTGATAGCATGACTAACGTAAATATAAAGTTTTATTATAGTATCAATGACATGAGTGACACTTTTGTTTCAAGTGTGCTAGGACACTAATTTTCTTTTATGCATGATAATGAAAACTCCATAATGTTTTATGCATGGATGAACTTATCCTGTATTATTGATTAGTTACGTAGGATATTATTTTTTTTCGTAGGGTTTGCTACGTGTCAAGAAATTGCATGCTAAAAAGATATGATATGTTTATCTTGCGTTTAAGTGACCATAATAATTGTTTTAATATAGACAGCTAAACTATAATAGGTTTTGTAATGGCATAAGGATATATATTCGGGTATTATTTAATAATAATTAATACCAATGTTATCTTGCTTAAGTTTAATCAACGTGCATTCTTGTATAGGTTCTAAGTTAATAACCAACGTTTTGTTCAGATAGCTTTACGTCCTAATCTCGGACCGAGATTCTTTTGAGATGTGTATAGTTTATGCGCCATATTTTTAATACGTTATTTTTTATTATTTTATTAATTAATTAAATTATTTATTTTCAAAATTAAATTGACCGGACTCGGGATACGTGGGCCTGGTTTTTGGGCCCGAGTCTGTGTTGGGCTTGGGTTTCGGACCCAAGTATATAAACACTTTTTCTAGAAAATAGGGTTCAGAAGATAATAAAAATATTAAAAATGGAGGCAGAGAGAAGCTGGTTTGCTGGAGCGTTGGAGCGCGACGAATCGGGCTAGGAGGATTCGTCGAGCGGTTACGTCAGGTGAGTAGCTGTTTGGCTATTTCACCGGAGTTATAGTTTTCGTATATCATACTGTTTAATGTTTCGGTTTTCTTTTACTGTTCATTATATTGTTTTTCGCGAGTGTCGTATTAGTAGATTTAACTCTGTTGAGACTTCGGAAACTTCGACATTTCACCGTCCGAAGCGGATGGCGTTCGGAGTTATAGAAATCGTTTTTCTTTGTTTTCTCTTTTTTGGTATTAAACCGATAACCTGCTGGATGCCATTGCGTTTTGAACCTGTCGAACTATAATACTATGGGCGGGTGGCTATATTTATTAGAACTGCCAACGCGAGGAGCGTTTAATGGAGGCTGAACCTTCTCCTTTGATCTTGTGATCGGGGTTTTGAATTTTATTTGAAATTTTTCGGTGTTTGAACCGTTTTTGGTTGTGGGTTGGATGATTGGTTGTTGGGGTATTGGTGGACCATGATGAGGTCGTCGATTAGAGCTTGGTGGAAGCTCTGTTAATGGCGGCGATAAACTCTCGATCTAGTTTTGGGTTGAGATGTGAAGTTAAAAATTAGAGTTTTCGGTTTGGTTAAAGTTATAGGGGTTTGTGCGGGGTTAAAACCGCTAGGTTGGATTGGGTGGCCGATTTGGAATCTTGTTGTGGCCGGTCGATTTTAAGCGAAAGAGGGGAGAGGTAATCGATTTTTGGTTTTAGTAAAGGTGTTGGGTTAGTCCTAATGAGCCCAACCGATGTGATGAAGTGGGAGGAGGAGGAGAACCCTGTGGTGGTGGGGTGGTGGAAGTGTTAGGGCTAGAGCGGTTGAGAAGATGATGATCGTTCACCGATTTTGGGCTTGGGCCAAATCGGTTGGGCCCTAGTTTGTTTAGTTGGTTTGGGCCCGGATTCTATTATTTTGTTTGGGCGGTTTGTTTAGTTGTTGGGCGGTTTAATTCAAAGTTTTTGGGCCCGGTTTTGTTTTAATTTGTGGACCGATTCGATTAAATTGATGGGTCAGATTATCATTTGTGTTTTTGGACCAGTTTTATTAGTTTCCTTTGGGCCCGATCACTTAACTGTTTTGGGCCAGTTTTCTAATATTGCATGGACCAGTCCATTGGACTTAAAATAGATCTAATTGGGTCAGGTAGAATAAATAAGTGGACTTTTAGACTTTCGGGTTCTAAGGTTTGGGCTTGGCCAGTTGGGTCCGAATTATTACCGTGGTCATGAGCCCATGAGCCATGCACCTTTGTCCTTAGCCATGAACCATGGCTATGACCATGAACCTGTCGAACACGAAAACGACAGTTTGACCTTGACTAGGACAGTTTGACTTTGACCATCGACCGTTGACTTTGACGGTTGACTTTGACCTTTGACCATGGACGATTGACTTTCACCTTTGACTTTGACGATGACAGTTTGGCTTTGACCATGACATGTTGAGTTTGACCTTGACCATGAGGTGTTGACCTTTGACTGTTGACCGTTGACTTTGACCTTTGACTGTGGAATGTTGACTTTTCCAGTTTTTCATATGTTTGTTTATATGGATATATATAGTAATAAAATATTGTCCATATTGTATAACTTTGTGTGTCATTATCTAATTTAGATTTGACGTGAGTAGTGTGTAAAGCATATACATATTGGGCTTTGATTGTGGACTGTGGACTGTTTATTTGTGCTACGTTTTATGTGTATATTATATGGACACATATAGTAATAAAATGCTGTGGAAGCTTGTATAATTTGGTTGTCATTATCTAATAAAGATTTGACATTGATATTGTGTATTTTTGACACGTGACGATATTGAGATGTTAGGAGATATTATATTCCTAATACGTTATAATGTATGTGATACGTTGAAGCATTGTGACATGATATAATATGCTAGGATAGTTGTATTAATGCAATATCTTGGAGAAATGTATATATACACTCCATTATTTTACATGTGAGATGCTAATATAGTATTGGTGAATATTTGCCCGGGGAGTGGTGTGTAGTGCAATAATATATTGGCACGTGAAAAAATGAAAGTGACTATGAGATATAATCGAGATATTTCTATATATTGTGGCTTAGTACAATAAGGTAATTGACCTTGCGTGATATAGTAGAAATGTTTATGAGTCATAGATGTATGACACCGAATAAATTACGAATCGAAAATCCTAGAACCTGACTACCACAACTCATGTGATTTGCCTTGTGTGGGCTTATGTGATATGATTGACCCATGTGTTGGGTGTATATATAAGATGTGATTGACCCATGTGTTGGGCAATCGTAGCCGAATAGTGGCTTGATTATTCCGTTCGCAAAATAGAACGATGATCATAATATTTTTCTCTTAGAATAGTGGCGTACTTACATAATTGCTTCCGTGTGAGGATTTACCTGGTGTGCGGCATCCCGCTCAGGGTAGTTACGCACGGAGTGGTTCATTATGTAAGGGGAGGCATGTGGATGTACATGTTCGGCGTTGGGTAGCGATTGTGGTAGCCAGGGAAACTAGGTAAGACATAGATACGACGTGATTTTAAGGACACACAAAGAAAACCTTATTTAATATAATTATGGTCATATATTTGTTAATGATGTAACTGTAGATAGATGATTATATATGGTTTTGCAGAAGGGTGGGTCAAACTAATTACTTGGGCAGAGACGACCCACTCTGTGATTGAGCATGAAATGAGGTACGTATATAATACGTTTGGTTGGTTATTTGTTTAGTTGAACCTAAGGCGCCTCGATGGAGGAACTACATGCCTTATTTATTATGTGTATAGTTTGTTGTGTGGTTAGGGGGAAGTTAAGGCGCCTCAGTGGAGGAACTACCTGCCTTAATTATTATTCTTTAGGATGTTGTATTTGTCGTTGAAAGTTAAGGCGCCTCGGTAGAGGAACTAACTGCCTTATGGATGGTGTTTATATTTGTATAAGTATATGTTGTTTTTAGGGCTACTCACACCAGCATTGTTTATAATGCTGACCCGATTTGCATGTTTGCTTATCGGGTGTGTTCATTAAATGAACATAGTTGATAAGTCTTGACAGGTTTAGTGATGAAGAAGATTGGTTGCTGCTTGTGGTTTGCGTTAGCATTGCATCTCAGGTTGAGTTTTGTTTTCCCTTGAGGTGATATAGATTTTCAGTTGAGATAAGGTTATTTGCATTTTCATTTGTAAATTGTTTTTGGTAATGAAGATGACTGTTGTTAAAGTTAAAATTTTTATTGGTTTTTAATTATCCGCATATATCAAAAACTGTTTATAGGCTTTTGGAAGTGGAGAGTGCGTCGCACCCCGGAGATCGAAGAGTCGGGGACAAATAATGTTTTTCCGAATTCTGTCGAAATTCGGGGTGTGACAAAGTTCCTTCCTCTTGGTCACATCCTGATCATAAAAAGTTCTTATCCATTGTAAAATTTTATTTCTGGGATGACCCCTACCTCTTTAAGTATTGTTCTGACCAACTCATTCGTCGCTGCATTCCCGACTAGGAGCACACCGATGTATTATCTTTTTGCCATGAACAATCTTGCGGCGGTCATTTCAGTAGGAAGAAAACTGCGGCCAAGGTGTTACAATGTGGTTTTTACTAGCCTACCCTTTTTTGCGATGCACACGAACATTGCATAGCTTGCATTCGTTGTCAGCACCTAGGTCGAATTACCAAATGCAATATGATGCCCCTAAATCCTATCCTGATTGTGGAAATTTTTGATGTTTGTGGCATTGATTTTATGGGACCCTTCCCTATTTCCCAAGGTTTCCTCTATATCCTAGTCGCTGTAGACTATGTGTCCAAATGGATTAAGGCACTCGCATGTCGCTCAAATGACCATAAGACTATCGTGACATTTGTAAAAGAAAACATTTTCTCTCGTTTTGGTGTTCCAAAAGCTATCATCAGTGATGGGGGTACACATTTTTGTAATAAATTTTTTGGGTTTTTAATGAAGAAATATGGAGTTACTCACAAAGTTGCTACTCCATATCACCCACAAACGAGTGGCCAAGTGGAAGTCTCCAACAGAGAGATAAAGTCCATTCTGGAGAAAACTATCAATCCATCAAGAAAGGACTGGTCTCTCCACTTATCGGATGCCTTGTGGGCATATCGAACAACATTTAAGACACCTATCGGGATGTCTCCTTACCGCATTGTTTTTGGAAAACCTTGTCATCTGCCAGTTGAACTTGAGCATAGTGCCCTTTGGGCCATCAAAAACCTTAATTACAATATCAACTCAGCAGGCGAGAAGCAAAAACTGCAATTAAATGAGCTTGAGGAGATTCGGAGTGATGCTTATGATCTCTCAAAATCCTACAAAGCTAATATGAAAAGAGTGCACGACAAGCACATTTTGCCTAAAGATTTTAAAATTGGCCAAAAGTTTTACCGCATCTGACTCCAGTTACACATTTTTCCTGGTAAATTGAAAACACGATGGTCTGGTCCTTTCATTGTGTCAGCTGTGACCCATTATGGGGCAATCTCTTTGCTTAATCCACAAGATAACAACGAATTTCAAGTAAATGGACAACGCCTCAAACATTACCATGAATTACGCTCCCCAAATGTTGAACAAACTCTTTTTCAGGATCCGGTCTACATAGAGAAGATGTTTCGTTTGGCGCACTCAATCTTGTTTCTATAAAGGGTACGCCATTTTGGTAGCCGGGCCATCTTCTATTTTATGATCTCAAAAGTTCTTTGAAGTGTGTGGTTCCAAGCACCAGAACCTTAGTCCATGAAAACTCTATTTCAGAACTGAGTATAAATGTCTTCTGCAACGCGAGCAAACGTTCCTGCCGATAAACGATGGGTACCAAAAATTTCCCCTCCCATCTTTTCCCTTTGCTACTCTTTGCCTCGCGAACTTCAGCTAATCATTTGGTGTAAGTCTCACTCATCACGAATAGGTAATGGTCGTTGTACTTTTGCTCGTAAACGACATGCGCGAAGGATGGGGTGGTGTATGCATTGTCAAACACCTTTCTATCTAGGTCTTGACTTCCTATCCGATACTAGCTGGTATAACGTCGACCCACTCTGCGGGCTCACAAGACATGATGAGTCATCATGCATAAACAAGTGGCAAAATAATTGTGTGCAACCTTGCAAGATGAAAAGACACAACAAATCAATGCATGAATTGATTTGTAAGGTATACTTTTATCTGACACCAGCTGCGCAGGATAATCTTCATTGCCGCGCCGTTTCTCCCACGGGTTGGGAATCGTCTTGAGAATCTGACATTAATAGACTTGAAAACGTCTTGAGAATCTGACATTAAAAGACTCGATTCGTCTTGAGGATCTGACGTTAAAAGACTCACCTTGTAGATATGTATATATTGTTGCCTTTTATTAAAAAAAAAAAAAAAAAAAAAAATCCTTGTGCATTAACTTGTGCACAGAGAGATTCGTGTTCAACCTTGGATGTTGCATACTTGGAACACAAACGAGCAATGGATTCGACCAGACCAACCCCTAGAATTGGTTACTTTGAGTTCCCTTTGGGGTAGTTTGAGGATAGCCGTATGTAATAAGGGCAATATTATTAGGCCGTAGCGCGCACGGTCCAAGATGGTACCGTCCTGCCCCTAACCCCATAATACATAGAGGTAAAGCCACAGTCTGGCTAGATTGGGTTCGCTCCAGAGCCGACATGATAGTTGCCTATGACTTTAGATGGTGATCTTCTGGACATCTAGTGTTCTTCACGTAAATCTCCATTGTATATAAATAAAAACTCTATTTATAAATAAAACACCCCCCTTGTTTTCAAAAACTCTTGTCACCTTTGAGAATGACTCATAAAATTGGATGGCACTTTTTGTGCCAATCATTTTGATATCTCAGTCATCCAATTTGGAGTCCGAACGAATCGTGGGTGAGCGTTTAGATTTTTTAGGCTTAAATTGGGCTTTAGGCTTGATTTGGGCTTGGGAAATTTTTTGGGCCAAACCAAATTTCGTATTCTTGGTCCATTTAAACCCGATACAACCCACCACACGCGTCACCCTTACAACCTTCGTCTTCTCCAAAATCTGGATCTTGTACCCTCTCGATTTAGTATCGCACGAGATAGGCCCACGTTATATCCAGGTCTCGCGCGCGACCACCATAGCTCCGAATCCAATTCCCTTCCGTCAGCAACTCTAAATTCTCTCCCTCATCTCAAATCAATATCCATCCCCTTAATACGATCACCAATGGCCGGAAACATGCGGATTTCGATGGAGAAAAATTTTGGAGCTCTATTTAAGAATGGGATGTTTGCTCCATTCTTCGATACGGAAATACATTCTAGAGGATGGGAATATTTGTTATATGCCAATGGTGGGCTCTATTCAACAGATTTGGTGTTGAAATTTTACAACAATGGGAGCTTTAATGGCAACCATTTTTGGGTCACCATTGACGGTGTGCGCCGCGAAGTCACACCCGCTTTGATCTCGAATGTAACGGGCATACCTGTGGTCGACCACATGTTGACTCAGTAGCAATCCGTGTACCCACCCTTCTTTGATGAGACTTCTATGAGTAAGATGAGCCATCCTATGGATGCCTTATGTGCTATGAACAGTGGCATGAGAGACATGTACACTCGCCAGATATCGATGAAACATACCTTAGGCAAGTTAAGGACAGATATGACCACTCGCCACGAGTCGCTGACAGACAGCATGGGTGAATTTCAGCAGGAATTGCGAGCTTCCATGACTGCATTTCAGGACCATATGACTACTCACCAGAACCAGTTCCAGTGAATGCTCATGGCGAACCAGCATCAGTTTCAAGTTCAGGTGATGGATACTCTAGGTGATATCCAGGAGCAGTTAGCCTCCACGGGAGCTCGTCCTGCACGCCGTCGTAGGACTCCTGGTTCTTCTTCTGCAGCCCCTAAGGATTCTCCTATAGCCCCAGAGGATTCTCAGTAGCCAATTTATTTTCCCGGTCTTGTATATTATTTATGTCGGATATTTTATTTACGTGTTTGTATTTTTATTTTCCAACCTAGGATGTCTGTTATTTCCTACATGTTCCAAAATTTCTGCCTTGTCAAATAGTATATTAGCTTTCTCCAATATTATATTATATAGGTAGAAACATTTATAATAATATTACTAATAATAATTTATATAGATATATAGAAAAATATATATATATTTTTAACGTCACACTTAACGGCAAATTTTACCGTAAACCAACGTTTCGCAAAATGGCTAGGAAACGGTCAGATAACGGTCATGAAATCGCATCCTAAAAACAGTCAGAAAATGGTCAAGAAATCACATCCAAAAACGGTCATAAAAAGGTCAGAAAACGGCTCAATTTTCTCTCTATAAATACGTTCAACACATCCTTCACGTTCACTCTTTTTATCTTCTTCCTTCTACACTTCTTATTCTAAATATTGTTTTTTAGTTCGCTACAAATTTCAAGCTTCATGGATGCACTAGAAAAGTTTGAGCAGCAGCACATTGAATATGCTACTCAAGTCTTCATGCTTGGTTGTTTTATTATAGTAATGTTGTTAATGTGGCATATAGTCCTATCTAATATTTAAGTTTATATTTTATTTCCCGTGTGGTGTATGAAACATCTCTGTACGTTGTTACATCTTATTGTGATATTATATCTACATCTTTCTTGTCCTTCTACTTAAGCTATTTACATAAAAAAAAAAAAATGGCACTCCATGTAGTCGCATGCCCCATTCTTCCCATCCACACTACATCTACTTTTGCACCATGTTTTAGAAGACACACGTGGTCTAACTATCCTGTGACACCTCGATTCGTATTTTCTGCATCTTCGGATTGGTGCCTATTTATAGCAAGGATAGACACCTCTAAAAATTCAACATCCCCTTTCCACTAAATTTTCTTCACCAATCCATCTTTAATGGCCCTCACTCGAATTTTCGTGCCCGAGCAAAATTTTATGGAAAATTTCCAAAACGGTCTTTTTCATCCATTTTTTGACACAGAAATTTTACGTCGAGGATGGTTCCCTCTATTACATCATAAGCAGGCATTTTATTCCAGAGAATTGGTCCTGCTATTCCATAAACACTTTTTTTTTTTTTTTTTTTTTTAAGTTAGCAAAATTGTATTAGAATGGGAAAAAAGGGGTACAAGTTACATGTAGTAGTTGGTTTGGGATTGTACGGTCCCGAACCACCTTTAAACAAACCTATAGTAGGTCGCCGAGGGAGATTCCCATCTAGTAAGCCATTCGGTCTTCCCTCATACAAAAGCGTGATCCGTGTAAACCGAAAGTGAAAGCGCATGATTTTATGGCTAAATCAGCAGCTGCAAAGTTTGCTTCCGCCAAATGCTTGTAATCCGCAATAAGACAACCTTCTTTGAACTCTCTTCCACCTTTGTTTTAAGAACCATGGGAGTTGGTCCTCTCCGAAGGCCATGATCAAGCGGCTGTAGAAATCTGATTCCACCCAAACTTTATTCCACCCCTTGCTTATCTTGCCTCCTCAATACCCTCAAGAATACCCCGGATTTCAGCTATGTAGCAAAGTGTTAAAACCAATATTTCTACACGAACTTGTAAGATTTCACAATTCAATTCCTAAAGATTGCACCATAACTTGCTTCACGGGATTACCTTTGGGCGCACCATCCGTGTTGATCTTAATGATGTCGAGATCGGTGGGTACCACTTACGATTCTGATTTTTGGGCTCTCGGATGTCTTGCCTGTAAACCCCATTTTTCCGAATCCTCATATCGCCGCACCATGCATACTTCCTTTAGAGAGGGAGTAGGCATTGTGTATAATGTTTGGAGCTTTATCTTGCACTGCAGTAAGTGAGGTCGTTTGTTGTCAAAGACTATCAGGTTCCTGTGCTTCCAAAGGAGAACCATACCTTCCATTACGGCTGCAGTCCACAAATGTACAATGATTGTACTTCTGTGATTACATCTCGATATTGCCTCTTTTAGATTTGTAAAGCTTCGGAAACCAAACTGCCATGCCACCCACTCCCATAGGTCCTTTGCGAAGTCTGCAGTCCCCATATGATGTCTTTGGAGATTTTCTTCCGCCTGACAACCCAAGTAGCATTTGGACGCCATCTGAAGGCCTCTGCGTTGCATGGCAACGTCTGTTGCCACACTCTTTTGGCAAAGTTTCCAAGCTGTCCCTGCAGTTCGAGGATGCACATACTCATTCCACACTTGTTCTTTGCCAATCCATCACCGTGTTTTTTTCTTGGATGGCTTGATATGAAGAGACTGAAAAGTTTCCCTTAAGGTCCTCCTTCCCGGACACTACAATCCCCTTTCATCTTGCCTTATGACCGAAAGGTTCTCGTGGTCCACTCCCATATGTTGCAACAACACCAAAAGTGGAGGAGGTATATTCCATACACCATTATGAATTATCGAACCGAAGTTTTGACTTGCAATTCTTCACCGGGTTGTAGAAAGTTTGTAAAAAGCCCGGGTTGGATCAATTGCTCACCAACCCGGACATCTCTCCAGAGGTCCACTTTGTTCCCATCACCCTGTAAGCCACACGGGATCTTGAAGTAACCGTGTAGAGCCCATCCGATGCCTGGCCATAGCGATGACTTTGTGTAGTATTCGATGGGTTCATTGTCTCTAGTAAAGTATTTACTTCGCATAAACATAGCAAAGTCATCTTCTTTATATTTGACATGCCAAGCCAATTTCATCAACAATGCCATATTGAGCTCCCGTAACCTTCTAATGCCCAGCCCCCCTTCCTCCTTCGGTTTGCAAACTTTATCCCAAGAGACTGTTACACATTTCTTGATCGCAAGATTACCCGACCATAGAAAGTTTCTGAATATAGACTCTGCTTCTTTAATGACGCTAGATGGCCACTTGTAAACCCCCATATTGTATACTGGGATGCTAGAAAGAACCGACTGTATAAGCACACGTCTCCCTTGAAATGAGAGAAGCTTGCCTTTCCATGCAGTAATCCTTTTCCTGATTTTGTCCAGTAACGGAGTCACTACTGCCCTAGTGATTCTACCTGCTATCAAAGGCACCCCCAAGTACTTTTCAGGTAAAGCACCTATTTGAATGTTTAAAATGCGATGGAGATGATCCTGCCTTTCTTGAGCCATACCACCTAGAAACATCTTACTTTTTGTCTTGTTGATTATCTGTCCTGAAGATACTTGGTATCTTTCCAGTAATTCCGCTATGTTCGCCACACTTTTATAATCCCCTCTTGAAAAAATTATGATATCATCTGCATACAGTAAGTGTGTTGGTGCACTCACTCCTTTTGCACTAGTTAGAGGCATAGTTTCCCTTATTTCTCTGAGTTTGTTCAAACCCCTCTTAGTGTATCCTCCGCTAATAAAGCGGGTGGGGATAAGGGATCCCCTTGTCTCAAGCCCCTACCAACCGTATATACCCAACCGCCCACCATTTAGAAGGACGGATAGTCTAGCAGTTTTTAACAAAGCCATCACCATCTTTATCCATTTCTCTGCAAATCCAAATCTCTCAAGCACGACAACTAAGAACTCCCAACTTAGGGTATCATAGGCTTGGGATATGTCGACTTTCAAGGTAAAACTCCCACCGTAGACTTTCTTGTCTAACACATTCATCATCTCAGAAGCAAAACCAATACTGGTTTGTGGCTCTCTCCCCTTGATGAAACCACTTTGCTCCTTTGAAACCAAAACCTCAATGAAGTTGTTCAGCCTAATCTGCAGAATCTTTGAAAAGATTTTTATGAGGAAGTTACTCATGCATATAGGCCGATATTGGGACAGCTTACTTGCATTTTTATCTTTTGGAATGAGTGCAATGAAACTTGCGTTCGCGCCCTTTGGTATGATGGCCTCTCTGAATTGACTGCCATACAAACATCCTTTCTTATGATATCCCAGCATTGCTCATAAAAACAGCCTTGGTAACCATCTGGGCCTGGGGAGCTGTCTGCATTACTACTCTTAATGGCTTCGAAGATCTCTATATCGCAGGGGATCGAACATAGCATCTCGTTCATATCAGAAGTGACTCTCTTAGGAATGAGATTCGTTAAGGCATCATCGATCTTTACTTCTTTGTATTGGAACTTCTCTGTGTAGTATTGAACAATGTGCTGGGCTATCTCCTGCTGGGTGAACAAGACATTTCCATCTTCTGTTTTCATCTCTGTTATCATAGACTTAGCTTGCTTGATGTTGCATACCCTGTGAAAATAAGCCGAGTTCCTTTCACTATCAGAGAGCCATGAAACTTTACTTTTCAGCTTCCAATGAATGCTCTTTGCCTTATAGGCCTGATCCAAAGCTTGTTCCTTACTTCCCATATCATTCAGAATATTCAAATCCGTAGGGTTAGTATCAGCTGCTTCTTGGGCTAGTGCAAGGTTGTCTTTAGCTTTCTTGATGTTATCCTCTATATTCCCATAAACGTTAGTATTCCAGCCTTTAAGAACCTCTTTAAGCATCTTAAACTTCTTACCTACCCTGAAGATAGGTGTACCTGCTATATAGTGCGGCCAACTCGTCTTCACCAGATCTAGAAAACTTTCATGACTGGTCCACGCCTTGTTAAATATGAAGGGCACATTACTCGGTCTTGGAATATTTGCCATACCTCCAATTAATGGTGCGTGATCTGACCCTGCCCTACTATCCACCCTGTATCTCCACTCTGGGAACTTTTGTAGCCATGCTTGGTTAAAGAAGATTCTGTCCAACTTAGACACGATTCTTCCCTGTCCATGCTGATTGTTGCACCATGTATACCTCGATCCCACAAAAGAACTTTCCTGAAGATTACAAACATTGTACCAATCATAAAATTTCGACATTGCAGCTCTTCTTGGAATCAATCCCCCTTTCTTTTCCGCGTATTGTAGGACCACATTAAAGTCGCCTACCACAACCCAAGGAGCAGAGGGGTTTAGAGATGAGAGGTCCTGCCATAAAGCTCTTCTGTTAACCATCAGACAATTGGCATGGACAGCTGAAATAACACAATTGTTTACCATAACTATAATGTGCTGGGGGTTGCCTGAATCAGAGCTGCATTGATGCCCCGTCTCCATAAGAACCAAATATTTCCTATTCTACTATCAGAGTCATTGTGGAAAAACTGATAGTCAAAATATACTAGCCCAAGACTTAGCAGAGTACTACTAGTAGGCTTAGTCTTGGGTTCTGCTACACAAAAGACATCTGGACCCACCTTCTGAATCATGTCCTTTATTCTTATTAAAACTCGCTCATTCCTAATTCCCCTCACGTTCCAATATATTATCTTCATAAGGAATTAATGAAGTATTTGGTGCCTGTACTTTAGCTCTAGTGCAATGCTCACCAGTGCTGACGTACTTTCTGTTCTTACTGCCAGGGGGTCTGCCAATTCTTCTTGTACCCTCCTCTTGTTCCTGTTCAGTCATGTTAGCCCAACTCTTCGACACTTGTTCGACTTCTTTAAGGAGTTGCCCTTGTCCACTGGACGTAAGTGTTTTTGCACCAATCTCCATTTCCTCATATCCCTGTTCAGATTCTAGAAGCACAAAAGCATTTTGAAGCTCAATTACATGCTGTTTACTGGGAGATTGCTGGCCATGTCCAGTAATGGCCAATACCTGAGCATCCTCCTGTACCACTACTAGATCAGAACCCTCTACCCATGCTGTCTCTTCATCTTGCAAATCAAAACCTTCATCATGCATTTCATTATCCCCACCCTTGTCCACATCATAAAAGACCTCATTTTCTGCATTAGAAAGGGGCATGTCGGGGTCTGCAATGACATTTATTACTGCTTCTTCCATTAACTCCACACTCACTCCATTAGCTTCATTCTATACTTGGATTTCCCCGATCACACTAGTAACACCTGCCGCTACCGTGTTTGAAATCTCGGCTTGTTTGTTCTTTTGTCTCCACCTTTTCTTCTGCCGTTTTGATGCTTCTGCTGTGTCTTTTGTGATCAGTTCTCCCTCCTGATCTTTGTTTGATTCTTTTGCGCTAGGAGCTCCAGTTAGATCTTTCTTCAACTGGCGACATTCAGTGACCAGATGACCCACAATCTTGCAGTGATTGCAAAACTTGGGTATCTTGCCAAGTTTTACCTCTTGCCAGAATTCATACGACTCATCAACCTCCACTAGTATCTTATCAGGAATGTTTTTTTAGAGATCAATATCAACTAGGACGCTCGCATAATAGCCATTGTCCCTTTCCAGGGAGTTCTTGTCGACTCTCAGTGGACACCCAAGAGTACGACCCATCGCCATTAAGGTTTCCACCTCCCAATATTCCAGCCGAGTCCCGGGAATTTGACCCAGACATGAGCAACCGAGTTTCTGTGGCTTTCTGGTGAGAAATTTGGAGTCCAGTTAGACAGCCTAAGTAACTGGTTGCCAAGGTACCAAGGACCCCCAAAACTAACTTTTTTGAAATCTTCCTCATTGGAAAACCGTAATATGATGTACCCCTTACCTAATGGTGAGATTTTTACTGCATCTTCCAAGCCCCACTTAGTGTTAGCTTCTTGCCTTATGCTTTCCAGCACTATGCTCTCCATATCCAGCCGAGCAACCAGTGCATATTTGCACGCTTCAAGTCCCTTCTCAACAGCCCTTGCTGGCAGTCTTATGGAAGGTGTGTCTCCTCGCTTGTTTGGTATAGGTAAGGATGCCAGATCAACTGATTGAGTTATACGATTCTTTGCTTTCTCAAAGATATGTAGGTTTGGTGTCGCTACACCACCACCGGTGAACTCGCTTGGTTTGTGGGCATTAAACATGCCGTAGCTACCGCTTGTTGCACTTCAGATGTTTGTTGTTGGAGCATAGCTACCCCTCTTTCAGCAGGACATTCAAACTCTGAGAGGTCCATATTCCAGCAAATATGAGGAACTCAGTTATTTCCAAAACGGGCAATTCTTTGTCCGTGGAAACGGATGCGAGCGTGAATTGACTATGGAAATCATCTTCGAGGTACTTTAAATTCCCATTACGAACCATGGGGTACACCTTCAAGATTCACCATTCGGCAATATCATGCATCTAATGTTTGCAACTATCCTTCACGGCGAATACAAACGGAAAAACCATATTTTTTTTCAGCGATCCTTGCAAAGAAACCACTTATCTGTGATCCACTGGCTAGCTCATAATGTGCTCGGCACATCTAAGACTTCCGAAATAACAAAACCCCTCGTCCATCTACTCTGGGTCTTGCATACTAACTGCAATGAGTTTTGCATTATTAAATTTCTATGGAACACTATCGCACGTGCTAGGAAAAAGGTAGCTCCTTTGCCAACCATTGTGACACTTATCATGATAAGTTGGGGTTTTTCTATTTCTGCTCCTAATACACCCCTCAGAACAGCTAACATTCTCACCATTCACTCAGTTTGTAGGAATGGTTTCTAGAATCCCAACATTGCAAAGAACCATGTCGATACAGAAACCGACGAAGCTTGTTCCGCTGACAACATCTTCACTGAAAGTGCATTATGCAACGTATTTAATCCTATGGAAGGCCTTCGTTTAATTCAACAAGGACTGATAACATTATACAAACGTCAGAACATTATCATCACCAGTCTTCTTGAATTTCACGACCTACGGACAGTACAAGAAGAGGAACAAGCACAATTCTTGCACAGCCACAACCAGTTCTTGGCAAATCACACTCTCATAATGGAGAACAACGCCGAGATTTACCAGACACAGAGCAAAATGTTGCAATGAGCTATTGCATAGATTGACGACATCATATTGAGAATCTTATAAATGGATTCCTCTCAAAAAAGGATCCTCGCTGTTACTTGGGCCCATGACACAATTTAAATTTACAATTTTGTATTCTTTGTCATTTTCTTTTTAGTTTTTAAATATAGTGCAATTTTCCTATGATAAATAAATGTAATTTGTTTTAATTAGTCATTTCCATCGTATTCTCATTTTTGTTTATCTTTGTCTACAGGTAGTATCTTTCTTCACACGTCTTCTACAATGGCATCTCCGAAGATGATTCCAGAACAATCTCTCCATTCGTTGCTGAATTCTCCTGCATATGGACATCTTTTCAGAGACTTCATCACTCGAGTTGGTTGGAACTCCTTGATACTACACCCTGAGCAGACATACTCTCCAGGTTTGGCAACCCATTTTTACAATCATATGGAGGATCTACCTGCTGATGGTTTCGTGCCGAACGGATTTGCAATCCGTATTGATAACACCCGCCACCCTTTTTTACGAGCCAGCAGTTGCTATGGCTCTGGACCTTCCTCCTTTTCAGCCAGACATCCCCATTCAATACATGATAGAAAACAACTTTAATGACTACTCTTGGGAAACTTTTGCCGCCCGTTATGGCGATGGCCTTGCCTAGGTCATTGAACGTGCAGAAGCTGGCCGATGGCCAGACAATACTATTCTACTAGCCAGTATGACCATAAATATTGGAACTGCCATGTTATTTATTTTTCTGAACATCATGGGGGATTGGCATTTTTCCACTGCCTCAAAATCAACTTGTAAGATGTTCCATGCCCTAGCTCAGCAACATACCGCCTTCGACATCACCGACCTAGTAATTGAGAACCTTAAGAGGGCTCGGTCTTTTTGGCAACACTATATCACTTTGCCAGGTACAACATGCAAGATAATGAGGACGTACTTCCCACAGTTTGTGGCCAAGTTTCAGGACTAGGTAAAGGTAGACTCTATGTGTCCAACAAACAAGATAATTCGTTCTTTGCGATTTTGGGTATGGCGGCGCCCTGCAAGGTATCTAAAAAAGTTCGTTGCTTCCCTGATGACGATAAAATGATAGCTCATCTGGACACTTCAAGGAAGAGGAAGTGGAGCGAAGCCTGGAAGGCTATGATAGATTAGCGTGATGCAAAGGAATGATATTTCTACAGAGACAAAGCAAGGATGGACCATCCCCCAGTTCGTAATTGGGGCAATGTGAGTTGATGTACATATTTGTTTTACGTTTTGATATGAAAAATAAATAACCTAACAGTGTGCTTTCACTTTTATGATGTATGTGAGGAAACCTAGTAGATGTGAATTCTCGACCTCAGCTTCTCTAACTGTCATTGAGTATGTGAGGAAACGTGTGCCCACTGCACACTGGAGATAGCAAGACTTGAGTGGAAAAATAAGAGAGAAATTGTGTTTCGACACATACCTGTGAGAACCTACTTAAGGACACTATCCAAAGGATCCAGAAACGGCCCTGCTCGTACATTTCATTGTAAAAGATCACTGCATGCATGCTCATATGTAGATATTTTGATTATTGTATGTATATTAACTTAAATTTTGAAAGAATTAATTCTTATTTTCCCCGCTAGTGAGATGTCTAGATATCTGAGATTAATTAAGGAAACAGGCCTTTGTTACTGAGTCGTTGTAGTATAAATGAAGTTTGTGAGTATCTTCTTTGGAAAACTCTCACGAGGCTATAAATCGTCCACTAGGGAATTCCTAGTACTTCAAGGCCTTGTTGCATACGGTCAATGCAACCACACTCTGTGAAATGAGACTTAGCTTAGGACAACACATTTTTGGCCACTTATCATTTTAATGTCTCTTCTTTGCTTGAGGACAAGCAAAGTGCTGTTTGGAGGTGGTGTGATAAGCACCCAAAATTGTAATATTAAACCCCGAGACATAGCATTTTGGTCAATTATGTGTTTAATAATCATGTAATAATTATATTTTTGTACTTTTGCAGGTTTCCACAGTTAATGTGAATATGATAATAAAACATGCATTGAAGTACGGGAATACTAGAATTCTTGAAGTCTTCTCACTCAGCCCCAGTGAAGCCTAACAAAGCCTGACTAGAGCCAAAGTTTCCAAAGGAACAAACCCAGTGCGGAACAGGTCCACATGTAAAGAAGCAGCAAACTTCCGAAGCTCACATCTTTCAAACCTGGAAGCCGACGTCGGCTAGTGACTTGCCAGAGCAACCAGGGCGACAAACTCTATGCAAAGACAGAAAGTTGTAAAAATGCCAAAATCGGCGCCGCCACTTGACACATCATGTGGACCCACTCTGCGGGCCCAAAAGGCATGACGAGTCAGAATAGGCAGGTGGCAAGTGGTGGTCACAATTTGGTGCCACATTGCAATAGGAAAAGACACGTATCAATATCAATTCAATGTTTGAATTGAATTGAGGAAAGGGACAAAACATAAGGTGCAAAAAGACAAAGAACCAAATCAATTTAGATGAAGTGAAAACTTTGTATTTCAAAGTTTTGAATGGATCAATTTGGCAAAAGGACGAAACCAAATTAATTCCTTCACGAGAGACCATCCTATATATATGAGAGGGGGATCTTCAACATTTCTGCTTCAACATTTTATGCTTTAGCCTTACTCAGTAGTTAGTTAGCTTTAATTTATCATCTATAGTTTCATTCCAGTACTTTACATTCCGTCATTTTCTCTTCCAGCAGCTTTAATATTGTAAGTTATTTCTTCTTAATAAAAGTCATTTCTTTTCAAGTTTAATTCCTGTCCTGTATTTACTTAATTATTGTATACAACAAGTTTAATTATTCCTCCAATGACCATGAACTAATCCCCCCCTCAGGGGGAGGGTTATGCTGCTCGTGTGAGAATCTGGATTGACACATTAATGTTCTAGAATCACTGCTTAGGAATTAGGTGTAGATTATACATCCGGTCCCAAAATGATTGAGACTGTACAAATTTGGAATGCTGATGTTCTATAACAGTCTCGCGAGAGACCCAAAATGTCTCGTGCGTGACTCTTTGGTGTCAGATAGCTCTCCAATTTGTCCAGCTGATGTAGAATCAAACCAGGAGTTGAAATGATATTCCAGAGATGAAATATTAGTTCAACTCCTTATGCTAGTGCAATGCTACTCAGAGATGTGCGCATTTTTCTAGGGATCGATACTCGACGTCGTCTTGAGTTTGTCTATGAACTCAAAACAGATTAGAGCTATAGTGATATGGTAGTATAAACTGTTAAAAATGATTCTTGCATGAGTATGATTAACCCTCTCCTTGTCTCTATCTTTGTTTATTTACATTGAAATCACCGTTATTTATTTACATTACTTGCATTACCGTTAAATTACTTAAACCAACTTAATAACCTAAAATCCTACTCACCAAAAGTTGTAAATCTAGTTATAAACCTTGCCGAGCCCTAAGGTTTGGACTATCCCTTACTCGACCTATCCTACCAAACCCACGTGAGTAAGGTAACTTGACTAAATAGACTACTATACAGACTTTGGACTTTGGTCCTCATACTTCATACTGTGGACTTCGGACTTAAGTATAAAACCAGAACGTGAAATCAACGTTTTATCAAGTATCCTAACGGCGTTGTTGAAAATATTCTTATTAAAGTACAAGATTTCTATTATCCAGACGATTTTGTCCTTCTATACACAAAAGTTGCTCATGAATATGTTCCTCTCATCTTAGGGCGTCCTTCCTTGGCAACTGCCAATGCCCTCATTAATTGTTGCGATGGTTCAATGTCTATTTCCTTTGGAAACCTGGCAGTTGAGGGTAAATGTATTAAAAATGATGCAATAGACACCAGACACGACTATAGATGGAGAAATCAGCATGATAGAAACTCTCGCTCCAGATTATTTTAAAAAGACTTTTCTAGAAAATCAGATGCACCAATTTCTTTCCGTTAGCAGTATTGAGGATTCTTACATCCAATAAGTACATGCCCTTTTAGAATCTACTCCTACCCCATGATCCCTCATTAGACCTAGCTCCTGAGTTTGAAGAACTCATTCTTGAACAAATCTGCATTTTAGAGGAGGAAGACCCTCTTAAATCCCTCATTCCCACTCTTCCCATTCCTGAGCTTAAATATCTTCCCGCTGCGTTAAAGTACATTCAACTAGATCCGGATGGCACTCATCCGATTATCATATAATCTCAGTTATCCACTACTAAAGACGCAAATTTGATTAGGGTGATTCGTGAACATCATTCTGCGATGGGTTGGTCTTTAGATGATATTAAGGGTATTGACCTTAGCATATGCAAACATCGCATACATTTGGAGGATAATGCAAAAACCTCCCGTGAGCCACAACGTCGTTTGAACCCTGCCATAAAAAAGGTAGTTAGAGCGGAAGTTTTGAGATTACTCGATGCTGGAATTATATACCCCATCTCAGATAGTGAATGGGTGAGTCTAGTTCATGTAATCCTTAAGAAATCAGGTGTTACAGTCATTCGTAATGCCGATGGAGAATTAGTTTCCACTCGAGTTCCTATAATGTGGCATATTTATATTGATTATAGGAAGCTAAATGCTAGGACACGTAAAGATCACTTTCCTTTACCCTTTGTTAACCAAATGCTTGAACGTCTAGCTGGCCAGGCTTACTATTGTTTTTTAGACGGTTATTCTGGCTATTTCCAGATTATTATTGACCATGATGACCAAGAGAAGACTACATTCACATGTCTGTTTGGCACGTATGCATATAAATGAATGCCCTTTGGCTTTTGTAATGTGCCTGGCACTTTCCAGCGTTGTATGCTGCATATTTTTAGTGTCATTGTGGAGAAATTCATGGAAGTGTTTATGGATGATTTTTCCATTCATGGTCATTCCTTTGATCGAAGATTGTCTTTGAAACCTTTCTAAAGTTTTGAAATGATGTTAGGAAAAGAACTTAGTTTTAAACTGGGAAAAATGTCTTTTTATGGTGACTAAAGGCATAGTTTTAGGTCATATCGTTTCTAAAAATGGAATAGATGTAGATTAAGCTAAATTAGATAAGATAGCGTCTCTGCCTATACCACGGACTGTCCGTGACATTAGAGCCTTTCTAGGCCATGCAAGTTTCTACAGACGTTTCATAAAAGATTTTTCAAAAATAGCTAAGCCTTTAACAAAATTGCTTTTAAAAGATGTTATTTTTTATTTTAATCATGACTACAAACAGACTTTTGAAACTTTGAAAGCCTCTTTAACCTTTTCACTTATCATACAACCACCCGATTGGTCAAAACTTTTTGAACTTATGAGTGATGTCAGTGATTATGCTGTTGGTGCGGTGCTAAGACAAAAGTTAGATGATAAGTCCACCGTTATTTTTTACGCTAGTAAAATCTTAAATGATGCTCAACATAATTACACTACTACTGAAAAGGAATTTCTAGTTGTTGTTTATGCCTTAGATAAGTTCCATCCTTACTTAGTTGGTTCCACGACCATCGTCTAAACAAACCATGCCGCGCTTAGGTACCTTCTCTCTAAGAAGGATGCTAAACAGAGATTAATCTGTTAGATTCTTCTCCTGCAAGAGTTTACCTTAGAAATTAAGGATAAAAAAAAAAAGCTGAAAATATGGTTGCAGATCATTTATCTAGGTTAACTAATAAGGATGACAGTGATTCCGAATTGATATCTGACAATTTTCCGGATGAGCATCTTTATTCAATTTTTTATGCACCTTGGTATGCGGACATAGTAAATTTTTTAGTGTCTGATATCATTCCTAATATATGGACTAGGAATGAACGCAAAAGATTTTTGGCCAAAGTTAAATTTTACTACTGGGATGAACCCTACCTTTTTAAGTATTGTGCGGATCAGATAATTCATCACAATGAAGTCTTATCATTTTGCCATGAACAATCATGTGGAGATCATTTTAGTGGCAAGAAAACTATCGCCAAAGTTCTTCAATGCGGTTTTTCTTGGCCGACCCTGTTTCAAGATGCCCATGCACACTACAAAGCGTGTATTAGATGTCAATAACTTGGGCATATTACTCAACGTAATATGAAGTCCCTAAATCCCATTCTTATAGTGGAGATTTTTTATGTCTGGGGTATTGATTTCATGGGCCCGTTCCCCATTTTGCATGGTTTCATTTATATTCTTGTAGTTGTCGACTACGTTTCTAAATGGATTGAAGCCATGGCTTGTCATAGTAATGACCATAGAACTATCGTATTATTTATGAAAGAGTATATCTTCTCACGTTTTGGCGTACCTAAGGCCATCATTAGTGATGGAGGAAAACATTTTTGTAATAGAGTTATTGAAGATTTAGTTAAGAAATATAGAGTTACCCATAAGGTCGCAACTCCGTATCATCCTCAAATAAGTGGTCAAGTAGAGGTGTCCAATAGAGAAATTAAAAAGATTTTAGAAACGACAGTTAATCCTGATAGGAAAGACTACTCTAGACGCCTAACAGATGCTTTATCGGCATATAGAACGTCTTTTAAAACACCTATTGGTATGTCCCCCTTCCACTTAGATTTTGGTAAACCTTGTCACTTGCCTGTTGAGTTGAAATACCATGCCCTGTGGGCTATTAAAAGTTTAAATTTCAACATTAATGCTGCTTGTGTCAAACATAAATTACAATTAAATGAGCTTGAAGAAATCTGTAGTGATTCTTATGATCTCGAGAAGGATTATAAAGCTAACAAGAAACGTATTCATGATAAACATATTTTGCGTAATGATTTTGATCTTCGTCAAAACGTTTTATTATATAACTCACGTTTGCATATTTTTCCTGGTAAATTAAAAACACGTTGGTTCGGACCTTTTGTGGTTACTGATGTCATCCCTCACGAGGCAATCACCTTGGTAAATCCCAAAGACAATAGTACCTTTCAAGTTAATGGCCAACGCTTAAAACATTTCCACGAATTACATTCACCTACTGTAGAAGAAACCCTTCTACATGACCCTATTTATGAGGACTGACCCTGTATATTGGTGTACTTCCTATATTAATTCTATATTTTGGGAGTACTCCATTAAGGTAACCGGGCCCTCCTTTCAGAGTGTGTGGTTGTAAGTGCCGGAACCTAAGTCCACGTTCATGTAATTGGTCATGTATTCCTCTATTACAATTTTGCTTGTATTTTGAGTAGTGTTTTTCTATGGAGTGATTTACATTTTTACTTGCTTTCTTATTTGATTTTCAAAAATCATTTTAATAAAAATTAAGAAAATATAAATAGTAGATAGATTAGTAAGTCTAGGGTATCTGACTTTAAAAGACCCACATTTTCACCACAACAAAAAATTTCATCCTATTTCAAAATTTTGTTTGGGGGTGGGTAATCAACCCACCTTGTTTGCTAAACTTCCTTTCATTGTTTATGCTGCCATTAATTCGTATAGATTCGTGTGACATAATCTAGTTTTCTAGATTTTCCTTCGCCGACACAACTTATGCTATTTACGTATTTCAAGGCGTTCTTCCACCATTTAATATGTCACTCATAGTTAGATTTGAGTTCTTCCTAGATCATTAGATAACATTTTTCATGTTGATCATTTTCATAGCTCATTCGCAAAAATCGGACCGCTAATGAATCGGAAATCTTAGTTTTAAGTTTTAAGACGCAGCAGGACACGATGGGATTTCAAAAAAGATTTGGGTTTGGGACAAAATTCATTTTTCCACCCAAACACACAATATTTACACCCCACCGACCATCCCATTTAACCTCGAGTCCCGTCCTATTCAATTCATCTTCCTAAACAAAATTAGATCTGACCTAACTCGATCAGAGGGCAACCCGCGCCTTAATCGAAATAGACCTTCACCAATTTTTCATAGCACCTCCCTACAATCATCCCCTACTTAAACCCCTACCCGTACTCAAAATCCAACCATGCAATGGCCCGACAAGCAAAAATCATGCCGGAATTCACATTTAACGCTGAGATATTCCTGCCATTTTATGGTATGGAAATGCGCGCTAGAGGGTGGGATAGAATGTGGTACTCTACTGAGGAGTACTACCATGAGGATTTGGTGTTGAGATTTTATCGTAATAAGAGGATACTTTCTTCTAGGAGGCTATTTGTGGATTTGAACCGAGTAGAGATGGATGTGACACACGAATTGCTAGCATCCATCACTGGGATACCCGCAAAACATGTCACCCTGGCCTTACAGAGATCCCAGTTTAATGGAGTGAATCCATTGATGCTTGAGACGCTGCTCGAGGGTCGATACAACAATTGTTCCCACTATGCTAGGCAACAGTCGCTTATGATTAACTAGCTGTCTACCACGCAATGGTTAGGAAAGAACATCTGTAGCACCTCCAAGCCCAGTGACATTAGCTTGTCATTTCTGCACATCCTTTCGGTTTTGCAGAACAGGAGGTATGGTTTTTGCCTTATTGATTTTCTGCGTGAAGAGCTTATGGTTGTAGGCGTGACCACTGCACCCCTACCTATTTTAGTAACTAAGATTATGTTATCTTGGGGTTGCGTGCCTGAGTTACTTAGGACTTATATTAAGCTTCACTCGAATGCAAAGGCGTATAGTGAATGTGTCCAACGTAATTGGACATTGTCGAAAGAGATGGTTGATGGTATATATCAGGTTGAAGAAGATGACTATCTTGCTTGTTTTGCTGAGAATGCTATGGAACGTGCTTCTTCTGATTTTGCACATTTTTCACTAATCCATAGCGGGATGCGTACGTTTTATGATAACCAGAAAACCATAACTGCACTCTGTGGAACGATTGACAGACGACAGGGTTCCATTCAACGTCATCACCAAACCTTAGAGCAGAACATCCGCACCCTGGATGATAACATCGGTGACATGCGTAATTCCATGGAGAATATGGAAGAGGAACAAACCCAATACAGGGATGCACATGTAACTTTTCAGGCCAAGCTCTTGAGACGTTTGCCTGAGCCTGGAGGTTCGTCTTCTTCTTCTGACTCTAGACATGAGTGTCTTCATCGGCATCGTCATTCTGATGGTTCTGGACCATCTTCTTCTCCGGGATAGACCTTTATTTTTTATTTGTTGTGATGCATTTGATTTAGATTTATTTTTCTTTTGTAATATCTATTTAATTTCCATACTTGTTTTAATTTCAGTTACTTTAGTTTAATTATTTGTTAATTTCATACTCTATAGTTAAGTAGTTAATATATTTTGTTTATGTGACTATTCATCTATGCACGTATTGTTAAATTTAATGTATGATTTAATCACATATTATTTACCATATAGTTTTTCTGTTGATATTCAGCATGTTTAGGCAATTTAATTGATCAATGTCATGAACCCCCCCTCTCAAATTGTTTGGGGGTGGTATATTTTAATATATGTGCACGTATGAAATTGCATGCCTTAATCATGGTTGTATAAGTTTTGGCCAAAAAATATAAGACTCCTTGGGCTTAGATTTATTCAATGGGATCCATAATGTTATTAGGTACTGATATGTCGAGGAATTTCAGAAGCTAATCTTATATAGAAATCACACAATATATCACCCATGGGCCTTGTTTGCTTAAATTGGGATCCATAATGTAATTAGGAACCTTAAATTTCATGGAATGTCAAAATTTAAGGGAATTTTGGAAGCTAATCATAAATAGAAACCACAAATCAAAAATAGAATTCATGTCTGAAGAAACTATTCCTAAAAATATGCTTTTGCACATGTTTCTATTTAGCAACCTACCGGCCTTAGACCTAGTAAGCAAACACTATAAAAACAATCTCTAAGCATGTAGTTTCGTAACTGAAAACCCTAAACACATCGCTGCATCTCAAAGTGCGCAAGCGCCTTACACACGAACAAACTTAGGGCGCACCGCACTCGTATAACATTGTTACCAGCATTCTTACTTGCGCACCACACCCACTTAAGGTACATCTCAAGCGCGCGCGCGCCCTCACCACAAGCTTCAAGGCTCAAATTTCCAAGTTTTTCTTCTAACACTTCCAGTACTTCAATTCATTACTTGTTTACTATGTCTACTCCAAAAATTATACCGAAATAGTCTTTTGAGGATCAATTTCTCAATGATAAGTATGGTGCATACTTTGAGGATATGGTAATGGAGCACGAATGGGAGACCCTACTGGTAAGACATAATCAAACTTATTCTCCTGCACTCCCTTACTACGTATTTTTATGAGCATGTTACCTTCTTTAACCGCTCCAACGGAGAACAAGCACTAAGCATAATGATAGATGACGAACCTTTTGAAATGACTAAATAGTTAGTTTCTTGTTCATTAGGAATTCCTCTCCCCGCACAAAACACCCATATTAATTATATAGATGATAATGATAACCATTATGATTGGGTAAATTTCCATGAGACCTATGGGGCGTGTATATTTCAAGTAGTACACCAAGGCCAACATAACGTATCCTTAGGAAGCATAGCCCTTAATACGGGCCTTGCTATGCTTTTCCTTAAGCTTAATGTCCTCAGGGATTGACACTTCAAATCTGTGGATTCCCGCGCATGCAACGCCTTCTTTGCTTTAGCAGAAGGGCGTTGGTATTATGATATATCCAAAACCATAGTGGCTGGTCTTGCCAGAGCACAGACTGTAAGGCATCAATACATTCTTATGTCAGTCATAGTCACTCGCATTATGCATTTTTTCTTTCCTAAATTCTATACACGTTTCACCGATTGGGTCAAGATTGATACAATGCGCACAACCAATGCTATAGTCCGTTCTTTACGTGCTATGGTTTGGCCTGGCTGGCGCCTACAACCTCACCTAATAGCCCCATATAACCCGTCCGACCAAATTGCACTAAATAGGTTGGCTAGGGTAGATGAAAACATAATGAAGACATGGAAAGTAGTCATAGATATGCAAGATTTAAAGGAACATTATTTCACAAGTGACGAGCAAGGTGAGGCTAATGCTTGATTTAGCGCAACTATATATGGTAATATTTTTAATTTCTTGTAAAGTTCGCTTATGTCCCAAGCAATCTTTAATTCCTGTAATCTCCATAAGGGATGGAACTCATATATGAGTTGCGTCTGCATTTCAATTCTTTATATTTTTGTATCGTTTATTTTCTTTTACAGGTGCTACTATTTACAAGCACGTTTCTATGGTACTCTCTATCCTTTCCTTTTCATTCCATACTTTGGGGACAAAGCATGATTATGTTTGGCAGTGGTATAGAAACATGTTGTAAATGTTTACACACATATTAGGTTATATATTGCGTATTATTTGTCATATTAAAGTAGAAAAGTATAAAAAACATAAATATAGTTTATACTATGCACTTAAGATAATGGTATTATTTCCTTCTCCATAATAATATTAGTCTAGAAATCTCAAGTAGCAATAGAATTAAGCATAGTTCTTAGAAACTTAGGTTAATATGTAGGTAATAGTCATTGCATCTTTTCATTAACATCTTGCATGAGCATGTATGAATATACTTGGCAGTATTTTTCTGTGACCTAGGTTAGACTACTTAATTTTACATATCCTGTGAGAATCTAGCCTAAAATCCTCATATGAGTGAATATCTAAGTGATGACACAAAGGAGAAGTATAATCTGATTAGAGAAATCATACATCCACTTGCTTGATCACCAGACCATATCCTAAGCGAGAATTTAGGCCCTCTTTGAATCGATATAGCTAAAAATTTGTACCTATAAGTAATTAACTGCTAGTCGCCCCATTGAGCCTTTTCACAACCACAATTTCTTTACCCATCTTTAGAACCAATAAAAATAAGCCTACCCATCTTTGAATGAGTCTGAGAAATAGAATGAGTAAAGAGAATAAAGAGAAAGACCTGTGGAAAACCAAAATTACTTAGTTGCTTCAGAAAAGAAATAAAAAAGAAGTTTTCATCCAAAGAAAAGAAAAGAAAAGAAAAAGAAAAATAGAAATAAAATAAAAACTCTCAAAAAATAGAATAAAAGGAGTCAAAGAGCCAAAATAAAAAGGCTAAGGATGGAAACTAAGTGCATAAGCAAAGTAAGAACAAGGTTTTCTCTATGTTATATATAATTGAAGACCCTATTATCTCAGGCCCGTATCACCTAATAAAGACCTCTAGCTCAATTAGGATTAATTTGGTGCGATAGTAAGTGGTTGATGTGATTGATCGACCTCGGCTCCTTTGGACGTCATTGAGATTGTGAGGAAACGTGTGCCCACTACACACTGGAGTTAGCAAAACTTGAGCGGAAAAATCAGAGTACTTTTGTCTTGACAAATTGTGAGGACCTACTTAGGGACGCTATTCCAAAAGTTTCAGAAATGGACCTGCCATTGCATTTCATAACATAGTTCATAGCATGCATGTGTATCTTTAGATGATTTGATTATTATGCGTGTATTAGCTTAGGTTTCAAAAACATTGTTCTTATCATATTGTTATTGAGATGTATAGATATCTTAGATTAATTAGGAAATTTTACTTTTTATCTCTGAGTCGTTGTAGTATAAATAAAGTTTGTGAGTACCTTCTCTGGAAAACTCTCACGAGGCTAAAACTCATCCACTAGGAATTCCTAGTGGTTTAAGGCCTTATTGCATATGGTTAATACAATCGCACTCCGCGAAACGAGATTAGTTAGGACCACATTTTTGGCCACTTATCTGTTTTTATTTCTCATCTTTGCTTGAGGACAAGCAAAATGCGGTTTGGGGGTGGCGTGATAAGTACCCAAAAATGTAGTTTAAACCCCTTAATAGTCTTATATTTAGGCCAATTATGTTTACAATAAATAAGAGTTAGTACTGTTTACGTGTTTTTGTGCGTTACAGGACTTGAAGTTGATTAGGTGACTAAAGACACCACTTTTGCATGGAAAATGAGTCAAGATGATTGTTGAGAAAATTCTACCTTTAAATCCCAAGAATCATGGATAAAAGCCTTTTTCAAGCCCAAACAAAGCTGGGAAGTCAAAGTCAATCTAGGTAGAAAAAGAGCAGAAAAGTCAACATAACTTCAAAAAGCCATATCTTTGGACTCAGGTCTCGGAATTAGGCCTACTGTATGTCAAAACAACCGGCTCAGAATAAGCTTTCCATTGGACCCAACCTTGTCCTAACTAGAGCTGTAAACGTGGATGTAAAGGGTACTAAAGTAATTTCCAACATATGTGGCCTCTTTAGACTTAACCTAATGGACTTTGGGCTCACCTAATGGACTTTGGGCTCACTTTAGAGGCCCAAAGTCCCCCTTTTTGGCCCATACACGAAAATGTAAACCTAACCCTCTCCTATATAAAGAGGGCTAAGACAAAACTTAAGCTCCTCTCCTTACCCTTAGTTTATAATTAGTTTAGTTTAGTTATTAATTTAATTTACTTTATTTAGGGTTAGAATAATTTAGTTTATAGCCACTATTAATTCCAATCCTCAAAAGGTTTAGATTACTTTCAATAATTGTTCTTTAAATTATGTCTTCTATTCAATTCTTAATTAATAGGATTCCAATGATACAAGACTAAACCTTAATTAGAGGAGGTTTATGAAGCCATGTGAGGATGATTAATTAGTAGTTAGTAATTATTTTGCAAATAAGAACTTCAAGTTCTTTGTTATGAGTAACTAGAGATAGAGCTTATAACGGAGAACTAGAGTATAGAGCTAACACCAAAGAGATTTGTAGTGGAGCTACACTCTCATGCTAGTGAAACCTCGATCCGAGAGGACTTGATCTTCACTAGGGATCAACATAAGCAATTCGATACTAACTAATAGTCAATCGAATCGCGTGGCGGATTAAACCCCTTCTAATATCCTTCCTCATCAATTTAAATTCACTGTTTTGACCTCATATCTACTATTTTAACTCTCAATAGTAAAGCATATTTGTCATCTAGATTCGTATCAAGTAGTGTACGACTAGAGTGGGCGAACACGACTACTCTTCTCTTTATTTCTATGATTTTGAGAGTATATTTATCTACTATTTTTCCATCATAATCCACTGTTTCTTCATCTTACCATTAATGTTTTACTAAGATTATTATACCATTATATCAATTTCATCTGTATTGTAGTTTTGGTTTTTAAATTAGATTGTACGACTCTCTCTAATTGATTATGTTTCGTTTTTGTTTTGTCGATGAAGCTTGTTTTTCATATTATTAGATTGAAACTTTTGGTTATTAATACTTGTTTATTACTATTTTTTGTAGCAATAATGGCTCCTCGATCAAAAGATGTGAAGAGTGTAGCGAAAACCATCTACACAAGTACTACGAAATTGCTTAGTGGCAGCAGTAGCAGTTCGGGTCACGGTGACCCGCCTGAGAAAAAAAGAGGAAGGGGAACATCGACATCCGCCCATAGAGGGGATCGACAAGTTGTCAATCCGAATAATGTAGTAGGTGTAGGTGATTTAGAGGTAGTAGAGAAAAATATAAGAAGAACGGGGAAAGAAATAAGGGCTCCTATTATAGATGAGGATGAAGCTGAGGATGTCGATGTCGATGTAAATATGGTTCTTCCTGAGAATTTAGATGGTGGTGATGGTGATGAGGAAGGGGAAGAGGAGGGTGGTGAAGAGTCGAGTGATGATGATGAGGTGGATGGTGAAGAGTCGGGTGACGATGATGAGGAGGGGTACGAGGAAGTTGACGATGAGGACGATGATGATAATGAGGAAGAGGATGATGATGAGGAGGAAGTGGTCGAGGAAACAATGGAGGCACCGGTGGTATGTCCTGTTCAAAATATTGCGAGAAAATCGAAGAAAGACAAGGAGTACCAACTAGCCACAAATAGTGGTGGCCCGACTAGAGAGCGAGGACGTACAATGGAGCAGCTTTTGTATGACTTTGTTGTGCTTGTGGCTCGTGATGTTTGGGAGGGGCAGGTGATAAATGTACAATGAATAGTTTACCTACGAAATGAACGATGAATTCAATCCGTAAGTAAACTAAAACTGATCTTTTACGAGTCTCAATTATCAAAGCTTCTACTCTCGATGCGAATTGCACTAAGTGGAGTAGGAAGTTCGTTCCACTCCTAGTTCCCTAGCATGGATTATTTTCTAAGTCTAAGAAATCAGTCTTAAGTCTAATGAGAGCTTTACGAAATGTTATGCTAACAAGACGTGTTAATTTAAATAACGAGATATAATAAATAACAAGATAAAATATAAACTAAAGTTAATCTACGAAAGCTACGGAAATACGATTGTTTGAATCTAGATAAAGAAATAGAGGGGAATTAAATCCACCTCGAATCCAACTTAACAACCTAGCGTAGAATGTTGTATCTCAATTCTCACGTTCTTACGGCGAGAATTTCGAGTTCTAATCCCTAGTGTTCATGGCATTCCTACCAGATACTAACTAGCATGTGAGGTCGTCCACCCATTCTCATGGCGAAACACGACCTTCTAGAGTGGAATAGATTCTACAACCAGTTCTATACTAACCACTAAGTTTTCATCAAGGCTTCATCAACCCCTCTAATGGAGGTTTTAGCCTTGAGTCATCAAAACATCATTTCCCATATTATTATAACTAAACATAATATCAAGATTCGAAATTTACTTAATCTAACAATAATGAATCTAATTTAATGGCTGGAATGAAATAAGAACAAGAATTGAAATTAGATCTAGAATGGAAATAACCAAATTCGAAATTGACAAACTAACTATTTTATTTATCTAATCAATCAAGAACAATGATTCAAGAATTTAATCTAAAACAGGAATTGAAATGGAACTAACACTTAATTAATTAATAAAAACTAGATCTAGAATTCTATATCTTAATTTAGGTCTAACTAGCTACCATTAACAAAGAGCTAAGCTTTTGTTTTTATACATCCAGATCCAAAAATCGTGCATGGGCTTGGAGCCATGTTTGGCCCAAAACCCAATTCTTTCGGTCCAAAAAGGCCTCTTCAGCTGTAGTTGGCTTCAGCAGACTTTTCGTCCACTTCTACTCCTCTGATTGGGTCAAGGCTTGGTCCATTGGAAAGCTCTTTCCGAGCCGGTCGTTTTGACATAAGGTAGGCCCAATTCCAAGGTCTGAGTCCAAAGATATGGTCTTCGGAAATTCTGCTGTCTTTGTGCACTGTTTCTGCCTGCGTGGACTTTGACTTTTCATCTTTTGACCAGGCTTTACAAAGGCTTCATCTTCTTGAATCTTGGCCTTTAATCACCGAACTCCTTAGTAACCAACCATTCCTCCTTTATCTCATCAAAGCGGCACAGTCCTGCACATAATTGACTTTGAAGCCTGAAATACATAAAAACACGTAATCAGTATTAACTCTTACTTATTACTCACATAATTGGTCTAAAAGTATGACTGCTAAGGGGTTAAAACTACAGTTTTGGGCTCTTATCAGCAGGTAATATTAATATTAATTAGTACTTTATTTTTATTTTTGTATGAAATTAAACCTTCTCCTCATTGACTCTTTGTTGTCTTTGTTGTTTTAGAAGGAGCGCGGAGTTTTGAAGTGTGGTCAGCACCTAACCAAGTTAAATCAATGGAATCTAGAGTAAGAATTTAAAAACTTTCCTAGATTTGAAAACAAGCTTAGAAGGATGGGCTTGTATTATCTTGTGATGGGAGTATACGAGCACCAGGATTCAGTGTTGGTCTCTGCGTTTGTGGAGAGGTGGCATCTGGAGACCAACACCTTTTATATGTTGTTTGGGGAGATGACTATCACTTTAGATGATGTCTCCCAACTCCTAGGAGTTTCGATAAGAGGAAGATTCGTGCAAGGGAACATTGATTTGAAGTTGGAACAGACTGAGAAACTGTTGAACCACACTCTTAATATATCGTTGGGAGCAATTAAGGCAGAGTTGTAAGCCATCCACTTCATATTGAAAGTAAGGTTATAATTCCTGAAGCATCACATAGCTGGGATGGTGCATGATAATGCTATTAAAATAAAAGGGCAACTTGTGAAGAAGGCGTCGACTTTGATAGAGGTACAACGTGCTGTCAGAGGTTATTTGTTATTCTTCCTTGGATGTACTCTTTTGCCCGATAAGTCTAGGACTGCAGTGCCTGTTTGTTTGTTTTTTTTTTCAAGATAAGCTAAGGTTAGGCAGGCCCTCACCCGTATTGATCCTTAAACTCTTCTTACATAAATGTTTCCCCTCGCATCTTCATTTACAATATTTTGTAGGGCTTTTTAGACTTTGGTCCTACGCATAGTTGGTTTATTAGACTTTGGTCTAGAAAAGCTTGAATATTATACTTTAGTCCTAGTTCTGTTTGTTCACCGTTAGTCAACTCAGTTGTTCACCGTTAGTCACGCATAGTTGACTAACGGTGAACAAACAGAACTAGGACTAAAGTCTAATATTCAAGCTTTTCTGGACCAAAGTCTAATAAACCAACTATGCGTAGGACCACAGTCTAAAAAACCCTATTTTGTAGGACATAATCTATAGGAGGGACAAAATGTAAAGTGTTAAAACTACTAGATTGATGTAGGCCTACAAGATAGTCTGTGGCTTTATTTACTTCTCTAAAAACATGTGAGAAGGATATGAAGTTGAATTCTTGCTTTTTTAACTCAGTGGAAGCATGCACATCTCGGCAGTACCAAAGAGGTTTCTCGAGTTTGTTGATTGCATTGATGGCTCTCATTAACTCCGATTCCACTTCAACTTCTTTATAGCCTTCCTTAATGCATATGCATAAACTCACTTCAAATGGCCTTGAGCTCTTGGTATATCATCGAGTGTAAACCCCCACTTCTAGTGAAACCAGTAAGTACCCGACCAGTTCCATCTCTCATAACGCCCCCATGACATGGGCCCTTGCTGCTTAATATCAATGTTGGCCTTGATTCTGTCTCCTAATGGTGGGGTCCAATAACAGTCCACATTGAGATGTTGTTTGAATTGGGCCTCAATGTTCAGTCTGCGAAACAAGCATCTAATTGAGACTGTGTCTTTTAACTAAGGCTTTAAGACTTGCAAGTAAATTCGTTCTTTTCAAATGTAGTCCACTAATGTGCAAACAAAAACCTTATAAATCTCTCCCATATCATCTCTGTTACATAGTCAAATAATGGTTGACCATTCTCTGTTTGCATTGATGCTGTCGATGTTTATTGCCAGCAGAATTTTAACTCTTGAGAAGATTTCTTTTGAGTAACTACACTCAAAAAATAGATGTTGGGAGAACTCCCTACCATTTTGACAAAAGCAGTAGGAATATTGATTAATAATGTTCTTTTGCACCAACCTATCTTCAGTTGGGATGCTATTCGAAAAAATTTGCCAAGTGGTGAATGCATGCAGAGGTAAAACCCATCTTCCCCAGACCATACGATGCCATTTTTTCTTTGCCCTTGTCTATGACAGTGCAAGGTACGCGCTGTTAGAGGTGCAGTGGCCACTTTGGTGGGGGGGGGGGGGGTCCAGAGTATCTTATCCTCAGTAAGGTGCTTGTTGATTTCAACTGCATTGATCACTTCCTTTAAAGATTGAGACTGTAATCCGGTCATTGCAGTATTCCATAATCCATGCGAGATAAGGACACTCACTTTTGAGTTCAGCGGAAAGTTCCATTCTGACTTGGCTTCAACATCTTCTATCAATGGTGATCTAGAGCACCATATATCATGCCATAATAAAGTATCTTCCCCATTAGAAATGGTGTATCTAATGAATTTTTTTTGCTTATTTCCTGGTGTTCAGAATGCTTTGCCATGTCCATGAGCAATCATGGGGAATAGACATCGACCAGAAAAATTTGTCTTTGATATGCTACTTCCATGTCCAATCAACCCATATTGTATCTTCCCTCGTGATGAGTTACTTGAGGTTGCTGTTGAAGTTTAGCAAAATCAAAGACTATGCGTGGGGTGCAGCAATACTTGCGTACTTGTACTATAGTCATGGGGTTGCCATAGGTGCCAAAGTGAAAGGCATTTCAAGCTATTTCACTCTCCTACATGTAAATATTTAATATTTTCGTTTATTTGTTAACCATCTATCTATTTATTAGTATTTTAGTTGTGTGTGTATATATAAATCTAGGCGTGGATCTACAAGTACTTCCCGTGTTTCAGGCCAATCCTAAACCTGAAGTATGAGTTGGCCCAGCCTCAATGTCGTAGGCACTCAATTACCGCTCTGCACTATGCTAACACAACAAATGCATTACAGTGTTATTGAAAAATTCTTGATGATACAACTTGTTTCATGGTAAGTATATGTGTTTGTTAAATATTTTATTAATTAATTGATCGTTAAGTTGGAGTATGTGATTACTGATTGATTTTCTCATATGACAGGTGATAAAATAGAAATTATTTACCTTATACCCTACTTACTCTAAAGATACTAGGAAAAACTAAACTATAATTTCTATCTTTTTATATCAAAGTTCTACTCTCAATTAATCATGTAATATAACTAGAGTAAAGAATTTAATCCACTCCTAATTGCTTAGATATTAACTAATTTAACTAATGATGAACAATTAAATAGCGTGAGAGTAATGAGATAAACTAAATAGAACTAATATGGTGAAAACTAATATTGAATCTATTCTAAATTAAAGTAGGGCAAATAAATAATAATTTGTGAATATGAAGAAAGAATTAGAGAGATTCGAATCTACATTGATTAATCCCTAACATGCTAGTATAGAATATGTTACAACCCTAATCTTTATGTTTTCACACAAGGTTCAACAGAAAGGTTAAGTTTTTATTATCCCTAATTATTCATGGTATCTCTAGCCAAATAATAATTAGCATGAGAAGAAGTTGAAACTCATTCTCATGGTGAATGAACTACCCTGTAGTCTAGGTTTATTTTACTTATTGCTAAATAGAAAAACCTAGAGTTGAAGCTCTTTAATACAACTACTCTATACTAAAATATCAAGTCTTCATCAAAATTTCAATCAAACCCCTCTAATGGAGGTTTAGTTATGATTAATTAGACTATCATGGAGTAAATAATGAGAAGGAGAAAACATAATTTAAAGGAATACTTGTATTAAATAACTGGAAATGTTTAATGGTGGATAGGCTAAAAACATAAACCCTAAAAAATTGTATTGAACTAAAGAGAAGAGGTAGGAGTGATATAGAGTTTTTCCTTCGTCCTCTTTATATAGGACAGGATTAGGTTTACAATTTCGTGCATGGGCTTTGGAGCTGTGTTTTAGGTCACTAAATCAAGCCTAAAACCTAATTACTTAAGTCCAAAAAGGGCTTATCTGCTAGAATTTACTGTAACACCCTTTTCGTCTACTTTTATTGCTCTGATCGGGTTGACCATTAGAAAACTCTTTCCCGCCGGTCGCTGTGACATATAATAGGCCCAATTCTGGGGTTTGAGTCCAAAGATACGGCCTGTGGAATTTCTATTGACTTTTTTGCTCTATTTCTACCCGCGTTGACTTTGAGTTTTCAACTTTGAGTAGGCTTTAAAAAGGTTTTTTCTCGCCGAAACTTGGGCTTTAACCATAGAACTTCTCTAGCAAGAAATTTGACTCTTTTCTCTTGCATAAGTGACGTATTTCTTCACATAGTTGACTTCAAGACCTGAAATATACAAAGCACGTAAATAATACTAACTCTTATTTATTATAAACATAATTGGTCTAAATGTAATACTATTAAGGGGTTAAAACTACAGTTTTGGGCTCTTATCAAACCACCCCCAAGCAACATTTTGCTTGTCCTCAAGCAAAGATGAGAAATTAAAATAAGTGACCAAAAATGGAGTTCTAATTGATCTCGTTTCGCAGAGTGTGATTGCATTAACCATATGCAATAAGGCCTTAAACTACTAGGATTTCCCTAGTGGACGAGTTATAGCCTCGTGAGAGTTTTACAGAGAAGATACTCACAAACTTCATTTATACTATAACGAGTAAGAAATAAAATTAAAGTTTCCTTATTTAATCTCAGATATCTATACATCTCACTAGTAATGAATAAAAAGTAATCAATTTGAAACCTAAGCTAATACATACATAATAATCAAATCATCTAAGGATACACATATCTACAATGAACTATGTTATGAAATGCAATAACAGAGTCGTTTCTGAAATATTCGGAATAGCGACCTTAGGTAGGTTCTCACAAGGAATGTGTCAAGACCCAAATCACTCCAATTTTTCCACTCAAGTTTCACTTACTCTAGTGTGTAGTGGGCACACTTTTCCTTACAATCTCAATGACGTCCAAGGGAGCCAAGGTCGATCGAAAACATCTGCCACTTACTATCACACCATCTTATTTGATAAGAGCCAAAAACTGTAGTGTTAAACCCTTAATAGTATTACATTTAGACCAATTATGTTTATAATAAATAAGAGTTAATACTGTTTACGTACTTTTATGTATTTCAGGTTTTGGAGTAAAATATGTGAATAAATATATCACTTTTGCAAGAGAAAGGAGCAAAGGTTGGTTGCTAAGAAGTTCTATGGTTAAAACCCAAGTTTTAAGGAGAAAAAGCCTTTTTAAAGCCCAGTCAAAGTTGAAAAGTCAAAGTCAATGTGGATAGAAAAAGAGCAGAAAAGTCAACAGAACTTTCGCAGGCCGTATCTTTAGACTCAAACCTCGGAATTGGGTCTATTATATGTCAAAACGATCGGCTTGGAAAGAGCTTTCTAATGGTTTTGGGTCTTAATCCAATTAGAGGAGTAAAAGTGGATGAAAAGGCTGTTGCAATAATTTTCAAGAGAGAAACCCTTTTTGGACTTAAGTAATTAGGTTTTGGGCTTGATTTAATGGCCCAAAACATAGCTCCAAAGCCCATGCACGAAATTGTAAACCTAACCCTCTCCTATATAAAGAGGGTTAAGGCTAAACAAAACTTGGCTAAACAAAAATTAGGGTTCTCTCTCTCCTCTCTTTGGTTTAGTCTATAAATCTCTCTCTCTCTCTCTCTCTCTCTCTTAGATAATAAATTAGTTTTCTTCTTTAGTTTTAAAACCTAGTTATTGTTTTATTAGCTTAGCCACCATTAATTCAATCAAATCAAATTCCAATACAAGTGTTCTTTAATTATGTCTTATTCTATTTATTATTATGTCCATGATAGTCTAATAAATCATAGCTAAACCTCCATTAGAGGGGTTTGATTAAAACTTTGATAAAGACTTGATCTGTTAGTATAGAATAGTTGTAATAAGATATTCTACTATAGAGGGTAGTTAATTCACTATGAGAATGGGTTTCAATTGTCTCACATGGTAATTATTAGTTGGTAGAGATGCCATGAATAATTAGGGATAAAAAGACCTAACCTTTATGTGGAAACATAAAGATTAGGGTTGTAATAACTCTGTACTAGCATATTAGGGATTAATTAAGGTGGATTTCAAATCTCTCTATTCTTCTCCATATTTTATTCAAGTCACATTCAATTGCTTAGTTAAATTATTATAAGTTAAATTAATACATTCAGTTTTGTAGTATAAATTCACATCCATAAATATTCCTCTCACTATTGTTTCCTTGTATTTGATTAGTTGAATTCGTTTAAGTCTAGAGAGTTAAGAGTGGAACGATTCCATACTCTATATATTGCATGGATATATACGTGAGAGTAGGAAATAAATAATTGATAACATAAGATTAAGTTAGAAAAATCAAGTATTGATTTTACGGGTTATCAAATGGTGCTGCTGCCATCTTAAACTCATTCAGGACAACAATTCAATTGGTTGAATCCAAGGGGCTCCCCCATTCTCCACTCACCCACCATTTTAATTTTTTATTCTTGTTTCTCATATTTTCGTTATTGTTCAAGCTTGAAATTCACTATTTTAAAACTAAGAGCGCGCCAGCCCTCCCTTTTGCCTTGCACAGAGCGTGCCCGCGCTCCCTTAAAATTATGGACTCACAGTGAAGTATACTATGGTAAAGGTATTTCTAAATTTTGGAAAATTCTAAAATTGTTCAAACATAATATTTAAGGTGTTGTTGATTTACTGAAATTATTTCAGATTTTTCCTAGTTGTTTTACCTAGTGAACTATTACCATCTTTACACTGCTATATTTCAGCTTTCACACTATAAGTTTCTAGAAAAACAGTCAAGTAGGGTTACGTAGGAAGTTCCAAAAATTCTAAATTCTTTACAGGAGTATCTATCATAAGTCAGGAGTTTGTAGTAAATATTTGAAGAGTTTTTTATTTGTTTTGACTACCTAACTAGTGGATTATTTCCAGTTTGTTTCTGCAGTTTTGCAACCCTTAATTACAGGAAGAACAGTCGATAAGGAGAGATTGTAGACCTCCAATTTCTATAAATGTCTTACAGAAACACGCATGATCTGTCAGGAGTCTCCAATAAAATTTTGCCGATTTTTGGCTATGCTTTGAATGGTTAACCATTCAGTTGTTTGAATTGTATCCGAAACCTGTTCCACAAACTTTGTAGGGCAGTAGAAGGACTTTCATAACTCCGATTGTTCTGAAAATTTACAGGCTACTTACTGGATGCCTTAGAAAACTACTGTAAAAATTTCAATTTTTTTGGAGTGAACTCGCCTTCTTGTTACTGTAGTGAAAAAAATCGACACAGTACTCTGAGCGCAGCCGCGCCTTGTGTACTCTTTATTTGAGCATGCCCACGCCCTTTCTAAAGAAAGCCCGATTCACAGGTTAGTTACAGGCTCTCTTTTTGTTCAAGTTATTTTTTTTTTAGTGTTCCGAACTTCTTCAATACATTGAGATTGCGTATCAAAGACGTTATTCATACGCGTAGCAAGGAGGCATTCAAGTACTCCTTCTTCCACTCCTCGCCTCTTCTGTCAGAGGAGTTTTAATTCTAGTATATCAGGGTTGGTTGACTGTTGTTCATATTTTTTTCATATTGGACTTAGCCTTGCATGAGATTAAGGTCTAGTAAGAAAAAACCATCTAGCGTTATATATCGTAAACGTCAACGCACATGCCTATCTAGAAATTTATAGTTAGAGTTTTATTTGCATATTAATTGTCCTAGAATATATTTTTAAAACCAATATGGCATATCAATATGTAGACCAACAATCATGTGTTATTATGCAAATCCTTTCACCATGTTCATGCTGTGGTAGTCCTTACCATTGGGCTTCTCATTGCCCATTATACAAAGAGTTTAGACCTACTATAGGATATAATAATAATTATGAGCCTCAATTTTCAAAATTTTATAGTAACCAATACAATCAAGAGTTTTCTAGTCATCCAAACTATACAATGAGTCAACCAGTGTCGTCTACTTCTAGTTTCGTGATGAGTGTGTACAATGAACCAAACACTTTTTCGTGTATAATTTGTTCAGATCTAGACCACACCACCCATTCATGTCCCATATTTATTCAGCCTCAACCTAACCCATCACAGTACGAGATCAACCAGAGTTACTCAAATGCCATATCCCAAGAATGACTCATATCATATCCATTCCCAATAACTATGAATATCAAACACCATACTAACCAAAACCACATAACCAAGTTTCCCCTATACTAACAACATTTGATGAAATAATGGCCCAAAACGAAATAATACTTCAGAACCAAAAGATGCTAAGCTCACCTACGCCAGACATTTCCACCATACCAGAAATTACCAACCCATCTAGTTCGCCACCCTTCCCAGACCGAATTTCCCAAACTATGCTTCAAAACATAGCCCAGATGATTTCCATGATCCCCTCACCAAACAAAGAACTTTCAACCTTGCCAGAGATCGACACACAAATAGAACAACCTATTCCCATAACCAAACCATTTGACCTAGTTAAGACCTACCCTGAATTTCATAAACCATTACTTTCCCATGACCCTCCCATTAATCATTATATTAACTCCACACACTACCTGGATGAGGAAATTCTTGAAGACGACTCTATAGGACTTGTTTCGGATGACCATGATGTTATTGAGGAAACTTATATTGTTTTAGAGGATGAGAGTGAGGAAATAGAAATCAACAATTTTACTCTAAGGCATGAACAAGGTAATGTGCATGAATTAAACGAAGTAACTTCTTTAGGGCAATGTGAATCTCAATTTAGTTTGGCAGCTGAGGATCCACCAACTGATGAACCACCAACCGACCACCATCCACCTGAGTTGCCACCTCCTAAAATCTAACCATCTACCACAACTAAGCCATCCATTCACCCACCATTTTAGAGGAACCTCGAATTTGCACTTAAGCAAATTGCCTCATAGACCCTTTATAATATTTTTAACCCTCATGGTGAAGAGTGTTTGCCTAGCACATAATCCCATGAGTACACCATTCCTGTAGTTGAGAGCCAATCTTTGACCGAGTGTAGTGAAAAACCGAGTTTGTCTTATTTTTCCTTATCTGAGCCTCATGAAAGACATCAGGATCCATACTCCATTCCTTTCTCACATTAAGTATCACTAATTCATCTTTTGGGTCATTCTAACTCTTTAAAATAGCTATAACATGATGATTTATATATGTTCTTTGATGGGTTGCATAAGTTTTCATTCATTCTTCTGCATGTTTGCTTTCAATTATACAATTTCATTCTGTTTGGGGTTGCATTTAGTATCATGATTTTATGGTTAGACCTCCAACTCTTTCGACTATTAGTTTATAGTTGACCACGCATCATCCATTTTGTGTCACCCCAGTTTCTTATTTGTTTAAGGGTGTGCACAGTCTAAGGAATCTGACTTAAAAGGACCCCACATTAAGTCTAGGGAATTTGACTTTAAAAGACCCATATAATTTTTTGTAAAATACCAACTTAATGGAGTATAGGCCACAAAATTTTTCAAACTTAAAAATAGTTTTCAAATTTGGTTTGGGGGTGACATATTTTGGTATTTCATTTCAAATCTTTTTGCCACCTTTTGCCTGTCATGTTTACTCCAGTAGAATTTGTGTTTGTTAGTACGTAATAGTTTAATTGTGCTTCATGTTATCATATTATTTTTATAATATTTATGTTACAGGTACTGCCAATTTTTACCACGTTTCTATGGTAAATTCTTTTCTTATCTCTTTACGCTTTGAGGACAAAGTGTCGATTGTTTGGGGGTGGGATAGAAACATTTGCAAAAATTTAAGGCACCTATTAGGATATATATATATTAATTGAAAGCAAAGTGCATATTATATATATTAATTATATATATATAATTAAAAAAATAATAAAAAGTATTTATACTATGCACTTAGGAATATTGGTATTGTTTCTTTTTCTGTGATGATTGTAGTCTAGAAGTTTCAGTTTAGCTCTTATATTAAAATAGTTTTTAGAAACTTAGGTTAATATGTAGATAATAATCATTGCATATTTCCATAAATATTTTGCATGAGCATCTATGTTTGTATTGGTAGTAAGTTTATGAAATCTAGGCTAGAGTACTTATTCTACAAATCCTGTGAGAATATAGCCTAAAAGCCTTATATGAGTGAAATATCTGAGTAATGACACAAGGGAGAAGTAAATTCCGAATAGAGAAATCACACGTCCACTTGCTTGATCACTATACCATATCGTAAGCGAGAATTTAGGCCCTTTTTGGATCGATATAGCTAGAAATTTAAACCTATATGAAATTATTTTCCGCTAGTCGCCCCTCTGAGCCTTTCTTTAGCCTTTTTCATAAACCACAATCCTTTACCCTTTTACAAAAACAAAATAAAAATAAAATTAGCCTACCCATTTTTGAATGAGTCTGAGAATGGAGATGAAATGAAGAAAAGAAAAGAAAAAGACATGTGGAAAACCAAGAATTTGTTAGTTGCTTCAAATAAGAAAAGAAAAGAAAGTTTCCATCCAAACAAAAGAAAATAATAATAATAAATAAATAAAATAAAAAGTTAGGACTCCAAAAACAGAATCAAAGGATTCAAAAGCCAAAAGAAAAAGAAAAAAATGGCTAAAGATGGAAACAAAGTACAGAAGCAAAGTAAGAACAAGGTTTTCTCTAGTTACATATTTTAAAGACCCTATTATCTCAGACTTGTCCTTTTGAATATCCATTTCCTTCATTCTTAAACCATCACCTAATCCCCGCAAAACCTAATAAAGTCCTCTAACTCAATTGGGAATATGTTAGCGTGATAGTAAGTGGCAGATGTGTTTGATCGACTTCGACTCCCTTGTACGTCATTGAGATTGTGAGCAAAAATGTGCCCACTGGACATTGGAGTGAGCAAAACTTGAGTGGAAAAATCAGAATGTTTTTGTCTTGACATATTTGTGAGGACCTACTTAAGGACGCTATTCCAAAGTTTCAGAAATGGACCTGTTATTGCATTTCATAGCATAGTTCATTATATATATGTTTATCCGTAGATGATTGATTATTATGCACATATTAACTTAGGTTTCGAATTGATTATTCTGTATTCATTGTTAATGAGATGTATAGATATCTGAGAATAAATAAGGAAACATTAATTTTATTTCTTAGTCGTTGTAGTATAGATGAAGTTTGTGAGTACCATCTCTGGAAAACTCTCACGAGGCTATAACTCATCCACTAGGGAATTCCTAGTAGTTTAAAGCCTTATTACATATGGTCAATGCAATCGCACTCGGCCAAACGAGATTAGTTAAAAACTCTATTTTTGGTCACTTATTTTAATTTTTTATATTTGCTTGAGGATAAACAAAGTGTTCTCTGGGGGTGGTTTGATAAGAGCCCAAAACTGTAGTTTTAACCCCTTAATAATATTACATTTAGACCAATTATGTTTATAATAAATAAGAGTTAGTACTGTTTACATACTTTTGTGTATTTTAGGTCTTGGAGTCAAATATGTGAAGAAATATATCACTTTTGCAAGAGAAAGGAGCAAATGTTGGTTACTAAGAAGTTCTATGGTTAAAACCCAAGTTTTAAGGAGAAAATGCCTTTTTAAAGCCCAGTCAAAGTTGAAAATTCAAAGTCAACGCGGGTAGAAAAAGAGCATAAAAGTCAATAGAACTTCCGGAGGCTGTATCTTTGGACTTAGACCTTAGAATTTGGTTTATTATATGGAAAAATGACAGACTCGGAAAGAGCTTTCTAATGGTCTAGGCCTTGATCCAATCAGAGGAGTAAAATTGGATGAAAAGGCTATTGTAGTAATTTCCAGCGGAGAAATCCTTTTTAAACTTAAGTAATTAGGTTTTGGGCTTGATTTAATGACCCAAAACATAGCTCCAAAGCCCATGCACGAAATTGTAAACCTAACCCTCTCTTATATAAAGAGGGTTAAGGATAATAAAACAAAACTTATAAATTAGGGTTTTCTCTCTCTCTCCCTCTCTCTAGTTTAGTTATAAATCTCTCTCTCTCTCTCTCTCTCTCTCTCTCTCTCTCTCTCCCCATTAGATAATAAATTAGTTTTCTTCTTTAGTTTTAAAACCTAGTTATTGTTTTATTAGCCTAGCCACTATTAATTCAATCAAATAAAATTCCAATACAAGTGTTTTTTAATTATGTCTTCTTCTCTGTATTATTATGTCCATGATATTCTAATGAATCATAGCTAAACCTCCATTATAGGGGTTTGATTAAAGCTTTGATGAAGACTTGATGTGTTAGTATAGAATAGTTGTAGTAAGATATTCTACTCTAGAGGGTAGTTGAATTCGTTTAAGTCTAGAGAGTTAAGAGTGGAACGATTCTGTACTCTATATATTGCATGAATATATATGTGAGAATAGGAAATAAATAATTGATAACGTAATTAAGATTATGTTAGAGAAATCTAGTTTTGCGTTTTTACGGTTATCACTATTCCTAATTATGCTAGAGGTCTATATTAGATGTTGCGGGGGTTAGGTGATGGTTTAAGAAGGAAAAAAATGGATATTCAAATTGACAAGTCTGAGATAATAGGGTATTCATATTCTGTAATGAGAAAAAAACCTTGTTCTTTTGCTTCTACACTTTGTTTCCATCCTTAACCCTTTTTATTTTGGCTTTTGACTCCTATGATTCTATTTTTGGTGTTATAACTTTTTTTTATTTTTTTTTATTTTTTTTTATTTTTATTTTTATTTTTTTATTTTATTTGGATGGAAACTTTCTTCTCTTTTTCTTATCTGAAGCAACTAACTAATTTTGGTTTTCCACAGGTTTTCTCGTTATTTTCTTTACTTCATCCTATTTCTCAGACTCATTCAAGATGGGTAGGCTTATTTTTATTTTTATTGGTTTTAAATATGGGTAAAGGATTTGTGGTTATGAAAAGGCTAATGAAAGGCTTAGTGGGGCGACTAGCGGATAATTTCATATAAGTTTGAATTTCTGGCTATATCGATCCAAAAAGGGCCTAAATTCTCGCTTCGGATATGGTTTGGTGATCAAGCAAGTGGACGTGTGATTTCTCTATTCAGAATTTACTTCTCCCTTGTGTCATCACTCAGATATTCCACTCATATAAGGCTTTTAGGCTAGATTCTCACAGGATTTGTAGAATAAGTATTCTAACCTAGATTTCAGAAACTTACTAGCAATACAATCCTAGATGTTCATGCAATGTATTTATGAAAATATACAATGACTATTACCTACATATTAACCTAAGTTTCTAAAAACTATTCTAATTTAAGAGCTAAAGTGAGACTTCTAGACTACTATCATCATAGAAAAAGAAACAATACCAATATTCCTAAGTGTATAGTATAAATACTTTTTATTTATGTCTTTATTTATTTTTAGGTTCTTTAGGATTTAGTCCTACTTTTTATGGGGTATTTAGGCTTTAGTCCTAAAATTATCGATTATTAGGTTTTAGTCCTACTTCCATCTAAGATTTTCTCAAATGACCAGAATACCCTTAGAGCATGTTTATCATGCGACTTGAAATTGCATAAAATTAGGACCAACACCTAATTTACCCAATTATAGGAGGGGTAAATCCTAAAAATGAGATTTGGACATGCACTAAATTTTAACATTTTCTTAACTTACATTAAAACAAATAGTATTCTGGGAAAAGTCATTGCATTGTTTTTTTGTGGATTCTCTCTCTATAAGTCTTAATTTTAAATTGTTCAACTATGCAACACAATGTTGTGTTCATTGAGTCCTTTGAATTGGAGTGCTACACTATGTCCTTATTAAAACAAATTTGCTCTCTTTTGGTGCTCAAGGTTGATGAACAATTGTCTCCCAAGACAAAACGGATTTTAATCCAATGAATGTAGCAGTCCAATTTAAAGGATTTCAATCCCATGAATGTAGCACTCCAATTCAAAGGACTCAATGAATTCAACATTGTGTTGCGTAGTCGAACAATTTAAAATTTAGACTTATAGAGAGAGAGAGAGAGAGAGAATGCACAAAAAAGTAATGCAATGACTTTTCCCAAAACACATTTTTTTTTGTAATGTAAGTTAAGAAAATGTTAGAATTTAGTGCATGTCCGAATCTCATTTTTAGGATTTACCCCTCATGTAATTGGGGAAATTAGGTTTTGGTCCTACTTTTATGCAATTTTAAGTCGCATGATAAACATGCTCTAAGGGTATTCTGGCCATTTGAGAACATCGAAGATGGAAGTAGGACTAAAACCTAATAATCGATAATTTTAGGACTAAAGCCCAAATACCCCATAAAAAGTAGGACTAAAGCCTAAATAACCTTTTTTTTTTCTTTTTCTTTTTTTTTTAAATTTTTTTACTAGAAAGCGAGTGCGTATTACATATACATATATATATATATATATATATATATACATATATATATATATATTACGCATGTTTCTACCACCCCGAAACAAAAACATGCTTTGTCCTCAAAGTATGGAAAAAAGAATGATAAAAAATACCATGGAAACACATGAGAATTTTAGAGCACCTGCAAAACAAATTTAGAACATACTAATATAGATAAAGAAAAATAGACGCAACTCCTATATGAGTTCCACCCATTATGGGAATAACTAGAAAATAATTCACTTGGGACATAAATGGACTCTAACAGGAAATTATAAATATTACCATATATAGTTGTGCTAATCAGGCGTTATCCTCCCTTTGTTCCTCATTGAGAAATGAGGTTCCTTCAAGTCTTGACAGTCTATGACCACTTTCCATGCCTTCATTCTGTTTTCATCTACCCTACCCAACCCATTAAGTGTAATTTGGTCGAACGGGGTATATGTGGCTATTAGGTGAGGTTGGATGTGCCAACCCGACCAAACCATAGCATGTAGAGAACGAACTATAGCATTGGTCGTGCGCATTGTTTCAACCTTAATCCAATCGGGGAAACGTGTACAGAATTCCGAAAAAAAGAAGGTCATGATACGAGTGACTGTGACTGGCATAAGAAGGTACTTATGCCTTACAGTCTGTGCTCAGGCAAGACCAAACACTATGGTTCTGGATATATCATAAAACTGATGCCCCTTAGCTAAAGCTATGAAGGCGTTGCATGCGGTAAGATCCGCAGAAGCGAAGTGCTAATCTCCTAGGACATTTAACTTAAGGAAAAGCATAGCAAGGCCCGTATTAAGAGCCATGCTTCCTAGGAGTACGTTACGTTGGCCTTGGTGTTCTACTTGGAATATAGCTGCCCCATAGGTTTCATGGAAGTTTACCCAATCATAATGGTTTACATTATCATCTATATAATTAATATCGGTTGTTTGGGCAGGGATAGGAATTCCTAATGAACAAAAAATTAAGTACTTAGTCAGTAAATAGGGTTTGTCATCTAACATCACTATTATTCCGTCTCCTCCAAGGGAGCGTGTAAAGAATTCAACATGCTCATAAAAATATTTAGTAAGGGTAGGAGAATACGTTTGTTTAGGTCTTACCAGTAGAGGCTACCATTCGTGCTCCATCATCCTCTCATCAAAGTGTGCACTGTAGTTGTAATTGAGAAATAAATCCTAAAAAGACTATTCCGGTATAACTCGCGGAGATGTCATAGCAAACAAGCATAGTGCTGAACTCTTGGAATTGACCACAGACAACCCCAGAAAAAAGAACTGGATGTATGTTGAACTAAGGGCGCGGGCACGCACAGAATAGTCTATGTTAGAGGACGGGCACGCTCTCTCCTGAGAAAAGAAATTTACAGCTATATTGGATTACAGCGTGGGTGCACTCTAAATTAGTGCAATATAGGGGCGTGCGCGCTCTGAGCAAGACTTATGAGATGAACTTGAATGGTGCATAGTAAAGTACATGGCGTGCCATGTATTTATATAACACAAATTACTTAATCAAAGTTCCCCAAGGTTCCCAAATTGTTAAGGAAAGTGATGGAATAAGAAAAAGATTTCTAAATCCAAAATAAAAACAGATGAGAAGCAGACTCCAGAATCAAACCGATAGGTTTTTAGGCTGGAATGAAAATAACAATCTTAATATTTCTAACCCTTGAGATTGCACAAAACAAGAATAGCTAATTCTAGCTACACCCTATTAGCATGAAGCTCATATAAACTATTAAGCATGGCAATAATTATTCTAAAAAAATTGTGGATATGGTACCAAATTATGCCAACCCCAAACAGGTCAGAAGGGTGGTATTCATGAAAAAATAGATAGCATGAGTAGACAAAAATTAAACTAACTTGCAATTGAAAATAAAAAAACAAACTTACATAATCCAATATTAACTACTTAGACTAACAATAGGAAATACTGAAACTACTGAACATGGAAATTTGTCTCAGAAACAATAATAAGGAACTAGCCAAGAGAGGAGGAAGGGCTAGAGCCATCCGTCCTACATCGACGACGCTGACGCCTTCCGTAGTCAGAAGAGGATGAACCACCATGAGGTGGCAGGTGTCGCAGAACCTCTTCTTAAAAAGTGTGTTGTTGTTCCCATAACACGTCTATTGCGTCCCAATGCTCATTATGCATCTGAGCGATAATCTCCATGTTGTCATGGAGGTCCTGCTGACTATCGCTGAGCAACTGAAAATTTTGTTGAAGACCAGCTTGGTTACGTAAAATAGTCCCTTGCCTAGTTTGGATGGCCTCATAGAGTTCACTGAGAGAACATTGGCATGCTCGAATCGTCTCATATTTGGTATGAAGAGATCGCAGGCCACGATGAAGTAATGAGAAACGGGCTACATCCGTAGCATCCCTTTCCAAGGCTTCTGCAGCAAAACAAGCTGAATCTTCATCCTCCTCCTCTAAGTCTAACTCAGCAACCAAAACTTCAGGCACCTTCCACTCCTTCTAAATACGCTCTCTCTATATGCATGGATTCTCATGCAACTTCGACATAATCCTACTAGAGTACGGAACACATCCCCAAAACAACATAATCTTTGTGATCGACGCAGGGAAAGGTGCGGTAGTTTGACCAACTCCTAGAATCTCATTTAATAACAAATCAAGTATGTAGAACCTATACCTTCGGTTCTGAAGGGTCTAGCAAATGTGGAGATAACTTAAATTTATGTCACTGGCTTTCATGGTGGCAATAATATTTCTTCCAACACACTAAGCCACTACCAATTTGGTTTCTTCTTAGAGACGACTGACGAACACAATATGAACCAGCATTGTAACGTCCTTCCAACACTGTCACTGATAAGAGCCCAAAACTGTAGTTTAAACCCTTTAATAGTATTTCTATTTAGCTAATTATGTTATTAATAATACAAGTTTATCACTAATTACATGCTTTTGAGTATTTCAGGCTTCGGAGTTGAATAAATGTCAATTCATTACTAATTTAGTGCTAAAATGATTAAAAAAACCCAAGTCAACACTGTTAAGTGAAAGTCAAACCGGATTAGAGAGTAACTCAATAGAACTTCAAAAGGCCATATCGACTTAGGCCTCAGAATTAGGCCCATTTTATATCAAAATGACCGGCTCAGAAAGCTGTTTCTAATGGTTTAGACTGTAACTCGATTAGAGTAGTATAAGTTGATGAAAACACGTGCTACAGTAACAAGACCACAATTGGAAGTTTTGGATTTAACCAATTGGGTTATGGACTTGATTTATGGGTCCATAACCTAACCTAAAAGCCCATGTACGAAATTGTAACCTAACCCTCTCCTATATAAAGAGAGTTAAGGCTAAAACAAAGATAGGCTACTCCCACTTTAGTTTAATATAGTTTAGGGTTCTCTCTCTCTCTCTCTCCTTTTGTAGTTTAGTTTAGGTTAGAATAATTTAGTTTGTAGCTGATAACCGTAAAAACAATAGAATCCTAAATATTAATGTTAACAACACTAATACGTAATCCTACCGTTCTTACGTTTAAATCAATTCTTCTTACTCTCAAAACATAATCATGCAATATAATGAGTAAGGATTCATCCACTCTTAACTCTCAAGACTTAAACAAACTCAACTAATCAAACCCAAAAGGAACAATGGTGAGGGTAATGATTTGATGTGAAATTTCTATACTACCATTCCCAACACAAGAACAATAATAAGAACAAGACATAATTAAATTAAACTGAAATTAAAACTAATTTAGAACTAAGATTGTGAATAACTAATTATAAATTTAGGACAACTAAATCCAAATAAGAATTTAAGCAATAATCTAAATTGAAATGAAGAACTAATACTTTATTCTAAAAACTGAATATGATTCTAAACTAACTAATTGAATGAATGTAAAAAACTAGATCTAGATCTAAAGTTTAATGGCTACTTTTCTTATCCTAACCTAATTTATTTTCTAACCTAACTATCTACCATTAACAAAGAGCTAAGCTTTTGTTTTTATATGCTTCAGATCCAAAAATCGTGCATGGTCTTGGAGCCATGTTTTGGGCCAGAGAATCAGGCCCAAAACCCAATTCTTTCAATCCAAAAAGGCCTCTTCAGCTGCAGTTGGCTTTGACAGACTTTTCGTCCACTTCTACTTCTCTGATTGAGCCAAGGCTTAGACCATTGGAAATCTCTTTCCGAGCCGGTCGTTTTGACATAAGGTAGACCCAATTCCGAGGTCTGAGTCCAAAGATACGGCCTTTGGAAGTTCTCACGACTTGTCTTGCACTTGTTTTACGCCCGTGTTGACTTTTTCAGCTTTTGACCGGGCTTTACAAAGGCTTTGTCTCCTTGAATCTTGGCCTTTATTCACAGAACTCCTTAGCAACCCACCTTTGCTCCTTTTATCTCGCTAAAAGTGGCACATTTCTACACATAATGGACTTTGAAGCCCGGAATGCATAAAACACGTGAATCGGATTAACTCTTAATTATTACTCACATAATTGGTCTAAAAGTATGATGGTTAAGGGGTTAAAACTACAGTTTTGGGCTCTTATCAAACCACCCCAAACAGCATTTTGCTTGTCCTCAAGCAAAGATGAGAAATTAGAATAAGTGACCAAAAATGGAGTTCTATCTACTCTCAAGTTTATTGAGTCGATTGCATTGACCATATGCAACAAGGCCTTAAACCACTAGAAATTCCCTAGTGGACGAGTTATAGCCTCGTGAGAGTTTTTCGATGAAGGTACTCACAAACTTCATCTATACTACAATGACTAAGAAATAAAACTATTGTTTCCTTTATTCATGCTCTAAATTAACTATACCTCTTACTATCAATGCATATAGAGTAATCAAGTCGAAACCTAAGCTAATATATGCATAATAATCAATCATCTACAATAAACATATATACAATGAGTAATACTATGAAATGCCTAGTAGGTTCGTTTTGAAACTTCGAATAAGCCCTTAAGTAGGTTCTCACAATAATAGTCAAGATACAACACTCGATTTTTCCACTCAAGTTTAAGCTACTCCGATTAATGCAGTGGGCACACTTTACCTTACAATCTCAATGATAACAAGGAAGCCGGAGTCGATCAAACACATCTGCCACTTATTATCACACTAACCTATTCCTAATTAAGCTAGAGGTCTTTATTAGGTGTTGCGGGGACTAGGAGATGGTTTAAGAAAGAAGGAAATCGATATTCAAAAAGGACAAGTCTGAGATAATAGAGTCTTCATATTATGTAACTAGAGAAGACCTTGTTATTTACTTTTGCTTCTACACTTAGTTTCCATCCTTAGCCATATTTTTTTCTTTTTCTTTGGCTTTTGACTCCTTTTATTCTATTTTTTTGGAGTTTTTATTTTATTTCTATTTTTATTTTTCTTTTCTTTGGTTGGAAACTTCTTTTTTTTTTTTTTTTTTTTTTGAAGCAATTAACTAAATTTTGTTTACACAGGTTGTTCTCTTCTTCTTTATTCCTCATTCTATTCTCAGACTTATCTAAATTGGGTAGGTTGATTTTTTTATTTTTTATTTTTTTATTTTTTTATTTTTGTAACAGGGTAAAGGAATTGTGGTTTATGGAAGGGCTAATGAAAGGCTCAGTGGGGCGACTAGCGGAAAATATACTTAGGTCAGACTTTGTAGCTATATCGATCCAAAAAGGGCCTAAATTCTCTCTTAGGACATGGTATAGTGGTCAAGCAAGTGGACGTGTGATTTCTCTATTCGGAATATACTTCTCCCTTGTGTCATTTCTCAAATGTTTCACTCATATAAGGCTTTAGGCTATATTCTCACAGGATTTGTAGAATAAGTACTCTAGCCTAGATTTCATAAACTTACTGCCAAACAATCATAGATACTCATGTAATATATTTATAGATAGATGCAAATATTATTACCTACATATTAACCTAAGTTTCTAAAAACTATTCTAATGCAAACGCTACGTGAGACTTCTAGATTATTAAGAGCATAGAGAAAGAAACAATACCAATATTCCTAAGTGTATAGCATAAACTTTTTATTTTTATTTTTATTTTTATTATTTTTAAGACAAATAATACATATACAACCTAATATGTGCTTAACATTTACATCGTGTTTCTATACCACCCCCCAAACAATTTGGGAGAAGGGGGTTCATGAAACAATTCAATAGCACAATTAAATTATGTAACTAACTAATTTTTATAATTTTTAACATTTTATAAATAAAAGTCGTAAATTACATCCTAAAAGTGTCTAATTTTTGCAAATGTTTCTATCCCACCCCAAACAATCGAACGCTTTGTCCTCAAAGTGTAAAGAGATAAGGAAAGAATTTACCATAGAAACGTGGCAAAAATTGGCAAGACTGTAATGTAAATATTGTAAAGATGATATGGTAATATGAAGCACAATTAAACTGGTATCGCACTAACTAACACAAACTCTACCGGAGTAAACATGACAGGCTTAGGGTGGCAACATGATTTGAAATGAATACCAAAATCATGCCCCCAAAACAAAATTGGAAAACTCTTTTAAGTTTGAAAATTTTGTTTGGCCTATACTCCAGAAAGTTGGTATTGTATGAAAACTTGGGTCTTTTAAAGTCAGATTCCCTAGACTTACTAATATATGTTTATGTTTTTATTTTATTTATTTTTTATATGTTTGATTTTAAGAAAAACAAAACAAAATTACGATAAAGAAATAAAAATGAAACTCACTCCATAAAGAAGCACTACTCAATCCATGAGAAAAAGTGCAAGAGATAAATGCGTGAGTCACATGAAACGTAGACTAAGAATCCGACACTTACAACCACTCACTCCAAAAGGAGGGTCCGGTTGCCTTAATGGTGCACTCCCATAACATAAGATTGGAATGGAGTACACCGAAGAATAAAATGAGTCTTTTATAGTCAGATACTCGAGACTTTATCTAATATATATGTATTAAAATGCAGTTTACCATATATCAACAATCGAAAAAGTTGTGGGTCTTTCCATAAATAATTAACATGGAATGCACCATTAAACAGAATTAAGCACCAAGATTTCCTATGACGTAGCTTAGTGGAATGAGAGCAAAGCCTTATAGATCTAAAACCTAATCAAGCATACAGTTTCTTCTTTGTCCTCCTACGAAGGGATGCCAAGTAAATGAACGAGAAAATTGATGGTTGTGGAAGATAATGTAGGATGTGGATAATTTTGAGAAGGAAAAAATGGAAAAAATGAAAGTGTTAGGTGGCTTGTCCTTGGGTGTTACTTCTTCACCAGTTGGTTTTAGATAGTTATGAAGCATAGGAGAAATGCCAAGGTCAAGTACAAACTCAATGGTTTTTGAAAAGGTAGAGGCGAGGAACATTCGTGATGGAAGGTGAATGAGTGACATGAGGATGTGAGGTGGGTGAATGGTGTTCAACTAGTGTTCTTAGGTCTATATCATCGAGGGCCTTGAGATATGCAAGACATTCCTCAATAGGTGGGTAAGAAGAATCAATGGGATAGAGGGCTTAAAAATTCTTCTTCCGTCATGGCGTCAAGAGATGAATGGATGTCAATAGGAGAGAACTTCATGCGAGGCAAAAAGAAGGGTTGCAAAAGAGTCAAAGGAAATCCTCCTTGATGTTATCTACGCCTAGGGAGTAGAAATTGTGATCCTTGTCTTCTTCCATAAGAGGGGTATCTACTAGTGTGGGGACTAAAGTGTCACCGCACTAATGTGAGGTACAAAACTCTCAATGGACTTCACTTCCCTTCTACAGGCAAACCTAGTTGTCCCCGTTTTTGTCTAAACATGTTAACATCTATAGAAAGATTTCCAAAAGAAAGAGTCATTGAGCCATCCCGACAATTGATTTGGGCATTGGCGGTTGCCAAGAAAGGATACTAAGATGATGGGAATGGAATCATGAGCAACTTCTGTGTCAAGAATAACAAAGTCAGCTGGATAGTAAAAATCCTGAACTTTAACGAGAATATTTTCAACTACACCCTTGGGATACTTAATAGAACAATCGGCTAACTGCAAAGTCATTTTGGTTGGTTGAAGTTTTGTTAGACCTAGTTGTTTATATAAATAAAAAGGGAGTAAGTTAACACTCGCCCCAAGGTCTAATAAAGCAGTTGTTATGAAGGTATCACCTAAGGTGCATTGTACAGTAGGACAACCAGGGTCCTTGTACTTAACAATTCTGTTATGTTCATATAAAGAGGGATATTGTTCAGTTAAGAATGCTTCGTGGGGTATGTTGGTTTTCCTCTTCTTCGTGCACAACTCTTTTAGAAACTTAGCGTGTCCAGGTAGACTTTTTATAGCTTCTAGAAAAGGTAGGTTTATAGTCAAATTTTTAAACACTTCCCTAATCTCATCAAAATTCTAGTCCTTTTTAAACACAACTAGTCTTTGGGGATATGGTGTTTTATCGCTATTTTTAGCAGAAGGGATAAAAGTATTATTAGTCTTTGCTTTATCTCTAGCCGTTTTCCATCTAGGTTTCCATATTGGAACCTCTACAGGTGTAGGGTCTTCACTTTCTATTATTGGGTCTTGTAATGTTTTCCCTTTTGGTTGTGGTTTAACCGGTACTTCTACAAATGTAGGGTCTTCGGTTTCTATTATAGTATTTGGTATGGTATCATTTTTAGTTTTGCGAGTAATCTTTAGGCATAGTCACTTGGTTATCAACTACTCACCCTGAATGAAGGGTAGTGATCACCCTAGGTCCCCTTGGTTTTATATTACCATTACAAGAAATACTATTTATTTCAAAGGCGTGTTTGTTGACTTAGGATTAGGCACTGCTTGACTTGGAAACACGCCGGTTTAGTTATTATTTTGGTTAGAAGACATGTCAATAACCTTTTGGCACAAAGACTGCATCATTTGCATCGTTTGTTTCATCATATTAGAGTTTTGATCATGCTGATCTTTCATCAAGTTGGAGTTTTGTTGCATAATTTGATTTTGTTTCTCCAACAAGGTCACTACTACTTTGTTTGTAGATGGTTGTATTGGAATTAAAGCTTGTTGAGCGTTCATGTCTTGATGTTGATAGTTCTGGGTTATAGGTACTAAACCTCTATTCTGGTCACCTAAGTTCCATTGTCCTTGATGTTGAGTTAACTGGTTGAAGTGTGATGGTTGTGGTGGTGTTTGTGCATAGACAAGAGGACAATAGAAGTCGGAATGCTCAAGATTACAACAGACATTACAACGAGTAGAGTTAATGTTCATAATTGGAGTGGGTTGTTGTTGAACAGAGATGACATCTACCTTTTTAGTGAGGGCATCGATAAGAGTTTTAAGCTCGGGATCATATTTAACCTCAAGAGAAGAAGGAGAGGAGCGGGAGGAATCGTTACCTCCCCAATTGTTGTTCTTCTTAGATTGATCTTCTAAGAATTTATAAGCCTCTAAGGCTCCTTTACTAAGAAAACTACCCCCAATCATGATATCTAGAACCTCCTTATGATAATGTGAAAGCCCCTTGAAGAAAGCACAAACAAGCATGTCTTTCGCAATATTATGATGCGGGCATTCAATGAGAAGATCAGTGAAACGATTCCAGGCCTCTGAAAAGGATTCATGAGGATTCTGGCTAAAGAAATGAATCCTGTGAAGCATTTCATTTGTCTTCAGTGGTGGGTAAAATTGTTCCATGAACAATTGAACAAGTTGAGCCCATAAGTCCACAGAGTTTGGCGTTTGGGCAGTTAACCAAGACGCCGCCTTATCGGCTAAGGTGAAAGGGAAGACCCTCAGTTTAATTTGTTTCGCATCAACCGTGGGATGGTGGAATGTTGTTAGGACTTGTTCAATCCTACGCATGTGCTGATAAGGTTTTTCATGGTCTAAACCATGAAAAACGGGTAACAAATTAAAAATATTTGGGGGTATTCGGAAATCCCCCACTGGGTCTGCTAGAACGATGCAAGATTTGGGGCTATCGCTCAAGGCTTTGTAGAAGTCAGAGAGAGGAGTCTCTCTTTCTTCAGCCATTATATCAGGTGGTGTGTGTGAAATTCTTAGATAGGCGTGTGGTATTTATGTCTACGAAAAACAAGCCTGATTATACTAGAATTAAAACTCCTCTGACAAAAGAAACGAGGAGTGGAAGAAGGGAATACCTGATTGCGTCCTTGCTTCGCTTATAAATAGCGTCTTGTTCACGCGTGTTCAGTGTATATAACAAGTTAGAACACTGAAAAACTTGAAAATTGAAAATTTGAATCAAACCCTGCGGAAACCGCAAAATCAGCCGAGGGCTAGTGCGCTTCACTTGAAGCGCGCCAAAGGTCAAAATTCGAAGTTCGGTGTTTTTGGCGGATCGCTCAACTTCCAGTGTTTTGAGAGCAGGTGCACTTGCTTAGGGCACGGGTGCGCCTCAGGGTTTTCGAATGTCCAGTGTTTTGAGCGCGGGTCGCGCTCGGTATGGGCGCAGGTCGCGCCTCAGGGTATTCGAATGTCCAGTGTTTTGAGCGCGGGTCGCGCTCGGTATGGGCGCAGGTCGCACTTCAGGGTTTTCGAGGTTTAGCCCTTTTATCGTACTCCAAAAAATTTGAAATTTTTACAGTAATTTACTAAGACGTCTATCAAGTAGCCTGTAAAATTTTAGATCAATCAGAACTATGAAAGTCCCTCTACTGCCCTGCAAAGTTTGCAAAACAGTTTTCGGATACAATACAAACAACCGAATGGTTAACCCATCAAAACAAAACCAAAAATTTCCAAATTTTTACTGGAGACTTCTGACAGATCCTACTTATTCCTGTAAATATTTTAGAGCAATTGGAGTTCTACAACCTCTCCTTATCGTCTAGTGTTCTAGATATTAAGTGTTTGCAACACTGCAGAAACAAACTAGAAACACTCTACTATTTAAGAGGTCAAAACAAATCAAAAACTCGTCAAATTTTTACTACAAACTCCTGACTTAGGATAGATACTCCTGTAAAAATTATAGAATTTTTAGAACTCTCTAAGTAACCTTACTCGTCTGTTTTTCAAGAGCATACGGTGTGAAAACTGAAATGCAGCACTGTAAAGATCGTATTTTTTTCACAAGGTAAACCAACTTTGAAAATTCTGAAAATATTCCAGTAATTCAACAACACATTAAATATTATGTATGAAAATTTTCAGAATTTTCGAAAATTTAGAAATACCTTCACCGCAGTGTTTTTCTCTGTGAATCCGCAGCCCCTATGCCTGAAACAGTGAACAGTTCCAAAAATTCAAGAAATAAGAATGAAAAATTAAAAGGGTGGGTGGGTAGAGAATGGGGAATTGCCCCTTGGATTCAAGCAATTTAATTCTTGTCTTGAACGAGATTAAGATGGCAGCGGCGCCATTTGATAACCGTAAAAACAATAGAATCCTAAATATTAATGTTAACAACACTAATACGTAATCCTACCGTTCTTACGTTTAAATCAATTATTTTTTCTCTCAAAACATAATCATGCAATATAATGAGTAAGGATTCGTCCACTCTTAACTCTCAAGACTTAAACAAATTCAACTAATCAAACCCAAAAGGAACAATGGTGAGAGTAATGATTTGATGTGAAATTTCTATACTACCATTCCCAACACAAGAACAATAATAAGAACAAGACATAATTAAATTAAACTGAAATTAAAACTAATTTAGAACTAAGATTGTAAATAACTAATTATGAATTTAAGACAACTAAATCCAAATAAGAATTTAAGCAATAATCTAAATTGAAATGAAGAACTAATACTTTATTCTAAAAACTAAATATGATTCTAAACTAACTAATTGAATGAATGTAAAAAACTAGATCTAGATCTAAAGTTTAATGGCTACTTTTCTTATCCTAACCTAATTTATTTTCTAACCTAACTATCTACCATTAGCAAAGAGCTAAGCTTTTATTTTTATATGCTTCAGATCCAAAAATTGTGCATGGGCTTGGAGCCATGTTTTGGGCCAGAGAATCAGGCCCAAAACCCAATTCTTTCAGTCCAAAAAGGCCTCTTCAGCTGCAGTTGGCTTTGACAGACTTTTCGTCTACTTCTGCTTCTCTGATTGGGCCAAGGCTTAGACCATTGGAAAGCTCTTTCCGAGCCGGTCGTTTTGACATAAGGTAGACCCAATTCTGAGGTCTGAGTCCAAAATACGGCCTTAGGAAGTCCTGCTGACTTGTGCACTATTTCTGCTCGTGTTGACTTTTCAGCTTTTGACCGGGCTTTACAAAGGCTTTGTCTCCTTGAATCTTGGCCTTTATTCACAGAACTCTTTAGCAACCGACCTTTGCTCCTTTATCTCGCTAAAGTGGCACATTTCTGCACATAATGGACTTTGAAGCCTGAAATGCATAAAAACACGTAATCAGTATTAACTCTTAATTATTACTCACATAATTGGTCTAAAAGTATGATGGTTAAGGGGTTAAAACTACAGTTTTGGGCTCTTATCAGTAGCCTCAATTAAATCCTTTATTGGATAGTCTTCGAATTCCCTAAGATGGAGAGATATGATGGAACTGGGTGTCCCAAAGCCCATGTGAAAATGTACGCTAGCTACTTGCAGCATATAGGGATCTGGCCAGAACTATTGGTCCAATTATTCTAGAGGAGTTTAAAGGGTGCGGCACTGACTTGGTAGATGAACACAGATGCTCAGAAGATGAGAACGTGGGCTGAACTTGCAACAGCTTTTGTGACCCATTTTTCATACAATACAAACATCCAGATGGGCCGAAGACAATTGGAGACACTCAAGCAAGGTCCTACTGAGACATTCACCGAGTATGTAACTAGGTGGAGGGCCAAAGCAGCTCAGATTCTAGACAGGCCGTCAGAGACCGAACAGATTCGAATGGTGGTAAAAAGTTTGAACTCCGAATATGCAAATCGATTGAGTCTCAGCTATCATCCATCTTTTCAGGCTTTGGTTTCAGCAGGGACTCAAATTGAAGATGCTTTAGCTTGTGGAACTATGACCTCAATTGTATCATCAGGTTTGACGATGCTTTCGAAAAAAAAGCCACCTTCGCCATTCATGTCAATAAGCCGAAGGACACACATGTCGTTGCCACACAAGTACAACCTCACCACATACATCACAAAATTCAGTCGGAGGTGACAAATCATCCTTTTTCCAATCAAGTCATTTTCCCTCCAAGACAGCAAGACAGGGGTTTTCCCAGTCAACAGAGGTAGTTCACAGAATTGGGCTTCCCATTACAAGTTGTATTGAGAGCTTTAGTCCAATAGGGCTTGATTACATTAATGTTGCCGAGGCCTCCTCCAAATCCAATGCCGTTCTGGTACGACGCTTTGAAACATTATGACTTCCATCAGGCTCCAGGTCACACGATGGAGAGGTGCATGCTCCTTAAACATCTTATCCAATACTTAATTGATGAGGGTAAGATAGATGCCTCCAGTCTAGGCACTCCCAATATTTCGACAAATCCATTTCCAATTCATAATGGAAGAGTTAATACTTTGGAAGCTGTCAAAAGGGATCCGGCATCATTCATCATTCCGATTAGACAGACGTCCAATGTTAGCACCACAAGACCAGTTAATCTTCAAGATGCAGTTAGAAGATGCATGGAGCAAACAAAGCCTAGAGGTATCTAATTAAATGAGGTGGTGACACCATTTTTACGTAGTCCACTGATGCAAAAACCGTTCAAGTTGACTAGAGAGCATCTGGAATCCTTTATGATACAGAGGCCCATTACGAAATGGGTAGATCTTTTGAATACATCTCAATCCACGGCATCACAAGTTGGGTCAGAACCTCAAGGACCCGTGATTCGCCAGAATCCAACTCAGCAGCAGGTGATCCCAACTCTTATCCCAATCCCCAAGGTCCAGTTTGTGCCAGCCAAGAGTCATGATACCGAGGAGGCTCTAGGGAAGAAGTTAATTGAGCCCGAGAAAAGTAAAGATGACTCAGCAATCTCACTACATCAGTTAAAGAAATTAGAACCTAGTTTGGCAGAGGAATGTGTTGAGACTCATGGTTTGATAAGAGGAGGAAGGATATACAAGCCACCACACTTACAGAAGGATTAGGTTTTGGCCCAACAGCCTGACCTACCCACGGCTACTAAACTAGAGAAGCAGGATGGTAATGAAGTAATCTAGCAATTGCAGAAAACCAAGTCCAACATTTCCATATGGGGTTTACTCATGGCATCACCCCAACATAGGCAAGCAGTTCTTCAAGTCTTGAACCAAGCTCATGTTCCATCTTCTATCCAGCCGAACGATTTGGCACGTACAGTCACTTCCCTCAAGAAGACAAACTCTATAATATTTTTTGATGATGATCTGACAGCAGATAGAATAACCCACACGAAAGCGTTAACTATTATGGTGTATTACAACAACCATAAGGTGCCATTTGTACTGATTGACAACGGATCCTGTTTGAATATCTGCTCGGTCAATTCTGTGAAAGCCATTGGAATCATGCCGGAAGACTTCACTTTCACTAAGGATATAGCCAGAGCAGTTCATAGGTTTGATAATCAGAGAAGAGAAGTCCTTGGCGAGTTCACAACTGACGTCCAAATAGGTCCAGTCACATTCAAAATCACATTCTTGGCTATGGACATCGAGGCTAATTACAATTTCCTTTTAGGTAGACCGTGGCTACACCAGTCCGATGCAATTCCATCTACACTTCACAGAAAGTTCAAGTTTTTATGGCAAGGGAAGATTATATGCATCACTGGTGATTTGAATGATTTGGATTCTTCAGAAGAGCATAAGGTAATACTAATGATTGAAGGAAAGTGTAACTACACTGAGGAACCATTAGGGATTGTGGAGTTTAGAGCACCTGACAAGGAGAAGCTCCATACCCCATTTTGCAATGGAAATCCCAAAACTACTCAGATGTTCCATGAGCACAACTATTTTCCAGGACTTGGATTGGGAAAAACCCAAAATGGCATCTTAGAACCGCTGCAGATTCCTAGTCAAGATGATCAAAAAGGGCTAGGCTATACTGAGGAGGTTGTGGAAGGATTGACAGAATTATTTATCGATTCTAACGCCATGGTGAATTATCTCAGATTGGCTCCACCTGATCTAGGGGCAGAGATTGATGTTATTATTGATTCTAACATGTTATGGAGCGAAGATGATGACCCAGATTCCAAACTCAGAAGTTACTGTTTCAGAGCCAGATATTAATTCCTATTCAGGATATCGCCAACTTAGGTTGGATCATGAGGCTAGACAGTTTAGTTGGATAAATGAGGTTGGATCGACATCTTCCTCGTCAGGTATGGACTATACTCCATCTTTTACTTTGGCCAGTTCTCCCGGGTTAGGATTTGACCCAGGAGACAAGACTGTCACACCTTATCATGCCCAATTGGACCCTCAGACCATACTTGATTTGGATGATATGTTGAATATGGAATCTATTGTTGACCCAGTTCTAGTAGATGTTGAGAACATGCCATTTTCTAACTCCCAGACGCAATATGAGATTTGGAAAAAGTTTTTAGAAACCTTAGATTCTGATGAGGATCCATTCATTGATAGAGACTATGATGATTGGGGAACGCAAGTCATTATTGATCCAATCCCCATCCATCATATTGCTCCGGTTGAGCCACCGGATGAATCCGATAGGGCTCAAAGGGCGTGAAACTTTTTGTTCTAACTCCTTTTGTATATAGTTATATTTCAAAAATTCAAAAAAATCGAATATTTTAAAAAATCCAAAAAAAAATCAAATATTTCAAAAAATCCAAAAAAATTCAAATATTTCCAAAATCCAAAAAAATCCAGATATTTCAAAAAAAAATAATAAAAAAAAATCAAAAATACAAAAAAAAAAATCAAAAAAGTTTCCAAAATCCCACAGAATATGATTTACCCACTTGCATTAGTGCAAGATGATTGAATGACTTGTGCAGATTATTATGATCCCCTCTCTCCCGACAATGATGAAGAATGGACAATGAAGATGCTGAGTCCATTCTTTCTCATGAGCAGTCTGAGGATTGACAGACGTTAGTCATTGTGGAGACAGAGACCATCAACCTTGGCATCACAGATGAACCACGTTATGTGCAGATTGGTATAACATTGATCCTTTCTGAGCGTTGAAGCCTGATCAAATTATTGAAAGAATCCATAGAAGTGTTGATCATATCTATGACAATCTATTGTCTTAAGGTGGTACATGATTTTCATTGTTCAAAGATGAGAGAATCACTCACCGAGAAGAAGAAATTGAGGAGGAAGAAAGTTCAGCGGTTATGTTTGAGAAGATTTTTCAAATGTCTAAGATCACCAACATCAACATCAGCATTTAACATTCTGCATTTACCCTCGTGGAGAGGGCAAAACTCTACAACATCATTTGATCAACTACCCTACTGAAGAAGGGGAATATTTTGCATTCCATCAATCAATGGCTACTTAGCCAATCAACCAACCAGCTATCCTACCGTGGAGAGGGCAAATTCCATATTACATCATTAGCCTCCATCAAAGACATGAGAGCTATCTATCAAAGAAGTCAGCTGACTCGAATCTGACTACATCAAAGAGCGGAATGCTAAGAGGAGTTCATCTCTGACCAACATTCTTGAAAGCCGAGATATTAAGGAGGACATTGATTTTCTATTGGAACTTAGATACCAATGGAGACAGATTGTTGCAAGTAAAGCTGAGCAAGCATATCCAGACTAGAGTGGAATCAATGAACCAGAAAGTTCAAACCCAATAGTGAATGTTCATTCACTATGAAGATTCTACATGGAAAATCCTACCAATGACGACCAATTAAAGAGGTACTATTTTTTACCCAACTTTGTTTATTTTAAGACGAAGAGTATAGTGGAAATCTTAGAGAGACGATGGAACAGGCCATCTTTGATCGTTTTGTTTTTAGCTTCATAAAACCCACCTAATATCATATGTTACTATTAGAAGCCCATTTGAGCCTTAGCCAATTTTTTTGTTTTCCCACAATACAAGCCCATATCCTTTAGGAAGCCTAATAAATCCTTGGCTTACCCATAGATTACCCATACCCACTCTTATAGAACTTGTCATAGTCGAGGGGCATCATTACATCCATCTTTGATCACGAAACAATTACCCCTATGTTATTTATCCCAAGAAGGTGCTGAAAAAAAATCCTAATGCAAGGGGAAAAAAAAAAAAAAAAAAATCATCAAAACCCCGTCATAGCTCAAAATGCTTAGAGGTGCACAAAATAATCAACACCGGTCCAAAATGGAAAACCTAAACAAGGGGCAGTTTCATTTGAGATTTGGGATTCGTATCATCATCTCACTACCATCATTCTAATTACTCATCCCTTTATATGACAAGTTCTACTCCAAAAATAAATTTTGATCATATCCTTTCTTTCTGAGCCCATCACCTAAGCCTACATTATAGTCTTATGAAAGTCCGCTCTTGATCTCTAAGTCCACTATATCTCCTAGTTGAGAAGTACTCGAAGAAAAAAAAATGAAAAAAATGAAAAAATAATGAAAAAAATGAAAAAATAAAAAATAAAAAATAATAAAAAAGAAAATGAAAAATGAAAAGCATTGGAGGATTCACTACTAGTGATTGCGATGTATGAGGAAGTTGTCTCTAGAAGATTGGTCCTATGCTTTATGCTCTATCTGTTTTGGAAGAAAGTTTTTGGGTGTCGTTCAGTACTGTGTGCAGGTCAAGCAATCAAAGGAAAAAGAATATCATCTAATTCATAGGTGCCAAGTTTGATCGTATTTCTATCCTATGGTCGTCTTCATGCTCATCTTCTTGTCGGTAACTCATTCCCCCACCTTCACTTGTTATGCAATCATCTGTGGCATTTCTTATTCTGTGAAAAAAAATTGTTTTGTTTTCTATGGTTTTCAAAATTGTTTTCAAAATGGATTTCAAAAAAAAAAAAAAAATTTGATTTGTTTTCGAAAACTTTGTTTGCTTTGGATGGCTTATGATGAAAAATCTAGGATTTCAAGCACGTAGAAAATTTTGAAGCCAATATTCCTAACTAAACTATGTACTTTTTCTACTAACATAGCATTCAAGTAATTTGGTCCGTAACATGCAACATAATCTCACCACTCGTTCATATTCAACTAACGTAATTTTTTTTTTTTTTTTTCTTCCCTACATGCATGTATACCATTTGTAGAGGGATGAATTAATACCTGATCTTTGCTAAAGAGTTGTTTCCTCAATTCCACAGGCTGTTCAAGACTACAAATTCCAAAAGTGAAAGAAACAGTTGCAACCATTGGCAAATAAGGTAACTGAGATTTCAAAATAAATTAATCGGTTTGAATAAAATAGCTAGATATGAGTTAGCTTACCACTGGATGGCATGCATTAGCATAGCGATAGCATCATCACTTAGTTACTTTTGCTTGGACGTGCGACAGGTATGATTCCTTTTTCTCTCTCCTTGAATATATCGAACTAACCAGGTTTTGCATGTGAGTTTTAATTAGTATAGATGAAGTGTTTGATTTTACTGAAAAAAATAAAACAAGAAAAAAAAAAAACTGTACTCGCTTACCATATGACTTTCGTGGTTACCATCTTCTCATCTGCTGGACGAGTGGCGTAAGGTATGTTTGCTCAGTAATCATCTTTTTTATATATAGTGGTTAGTGCATGATGTGAATAGTAATTTCATGTGGTGACATAGGTCGGTTTATAGCATAGGAACAGAAAGTTTCACGTGGAGGCAATTCTTGTACAAAGGACGAAACAGTTTGATTTTGTCAAAGATTCCTTCCTTTTAAAAATGAGATCCCATAAGGAGAGATCATTCTCTCTAAATTTAGTGCACATTTCATATCGGCCGTTGGATGACATGATCTACGGTTTGATATGGTTTGTCAGTTGTGGGTCATGCAACAACCTCGATCTCGAGAAGAAATTTCTCCATCCAACGGCTATTTACCTTGATTTCTCTAAAATTTAGAGAGAATGATCTCTCCTTATCATTTGCCTTTAAAAAAACTGTTTCTAATTTAATGATACGGTGCAAGCACTAAGAAGGAAGGTCGGGGTGCTCCTTACCTGTTTCTAACCAGGTCCTGTCTCACCCGGTTTGGTCTGGTTCGACATGGTTGGCCTAGGTTGACCCGATTGGTCCAAACCGACCTGGTTCTCACCAATTGACCCGATTTTGACCGGTTCTCACCAGTTGACCAAGTTTGACAAAAAAAAAATTCAAAATTTTTTTTTTTTAAAAATAAAAAAATGATGAATACTAGTATCATGGGGTTCTTACCCTCCAGTATGAGAAAATATTTATTAAGTTTTGTTTTCACCGCACTATTGGCAACCATTTGATCATTAATATCATTTCGGTAATTCTATTTGTGCAACATTAAAATTGTTCGCAAGAACAATGCCAGTTTTTACTGACGGCCTCACGGATGGATCAGCCTGAACTCATAGTGGCAGTTTTTTCCAATCCAAGTATACTTGAACGTAATTGATTGATTGATTGATCGACCTTGAATATCACCATCCCCAGCATCCATCTTTTATCTCCAACACATCTCTTATCTTCTCCAGCAGTGTTTGTCTGTGTCTTCGTCCATCTTCGTTAGAATCTTCCATCTCCAGTGGATCTTCTTGTTCTCCCCGGTGAGTCTTTCGTCAGTGTTTGGTTATCACCATTATATGAGAATATTTAATCTAAGTCAAAATCATGAATGAATTGATCTATCCATTTAATTTCACCAGTTTTCCAAAATGAATTTGAAAATATTAGATTTCAAAAAAAAAAAAAAATTGTCCCTTGATTTCAAAAAAGTTGTTCATCATTTCCAGAAAAATATTTTTCAATCAACCAATATCATGTTACGCGGTGTAAGTCCGTCTGATGCTTCCGCTAGCATTGATATTTTGTCTTGTGGTATAAGTCCGTCCGATGCTTCCACAGATAATCCAGTTACCATGTTGCGTGGTATAAGTCCGTTCGATGCATCCACCAACATTCAATCATTTTTAAGCCCTCACAAACAACTTGAAAAGAATTGAGGATTTTAAATATCCAGGGAAATGCCCTCTTTCAAAAATATTTTTCAAATGAATTTTCAAAAATTACATGAGATCTTTTGGCTGGAGCTTGGCAAAAATGGTTTGTCTCCATGGCTTTGCCGTTCAGTTGCAAGCAACCTCCGCCAAAGAGGGGCAACTGTAGACACCCCATTTTTGCACCCCAGGCATAATTCATTCATGATTTTGCCTTGAATTAAATTGATCATATAAGGTGATTCGCTTTCTAGAGTCTTCTTTTCTACATCAAAATTCTTTCTTTTCATCTTCTTTTAGCGTCTTTGGATTCTCCTCATCATGTTCTAGCTATGGCTGAAGTTTCATTGCTTTCTGAGTTTTGAGCTGAAGATGACCAAAATGCCCCTGTAACCCTTTGGAGCCCAAATCTCGTTTTTTCCACTCTTTCTTTGGATGAGACTATTTCATATTTGAATTCCCCTTGAAAAATCCTTCAAGATGAGTACAAGCTTGCCTAGTTTCCTTTTGGATTTCAGAAACCCTAATCTTGCCATATCCTGTTTCAGCTCGTTCTCCGCACTGTTGAGTGCAACAATTTTTTTGGAGTAAGATTTCGACCCAAGGGTATTTTTAAGAGTTCATGGGCCTTCCTAATGGATTAATTAACATTTTTTGTGAAGAAGAGCTTGCCCAATTTTGACCCGGTCAAAGGAAATTTGCAGTATTGAAAATATGGTCAAAATGGGCTTTTTTGTGGATTTTGGACTTGTGCTCGTGGCCTGTGGATCCAGCTCGAGTTGGACCTTTTCATTAGTGTTTCTAGCATATTTTCAAGCCTTCAAAAACCTAGAGAACCTTCCTTATTTGTTTGATTTGATTTGATCCCTAAAATCAAGAATATTCTAGAGAATATGTCATTTTGGAGCCATGTTTGGAAACCCTGGATTATAGGCTCATTGAGGACGTGTAGGGCTTGATTTTTTTCCCTAATCCATCTGAAATATCCAAATATCAAGGACCAAGATCGCACCCCTTATCCCACCCCTTGAATCAAGGACCAGATTTAGGAGGTGCAACTAAAAAGAGATCAAGCCATTAGATTTTTCTTCATTAATACTCAGCCATTGGATCAAACTCATTACCATATTTGAATCCACGCCCAAAAGCTATAAATATGGGTCTCATTCACCCACAAAAAACATCTAGAGCTAGGAATTCGGAGTCAATAATCTAGACCTAGCTATTCAGAGCTAATAGCCTAGTAGTTTTCTTTTCTTAAGTGTTTTTTTTTTTTTTTTTTTTTTTTTTTCTTGTTCATCATTCTAGAGTAGAATTTCTGGAGTTGAAGGTAAAATTTTGACTTTGAGGTTTTTCTAATGAAGTTCTTTATGTTCTTCGTTTTTAGTCTTCTTTTCCCCTGTTTCGATCTTGAGTAGAAGCTTCTTTTCACCAAAAGTTGTTTTTTTTCTCAAATCACCTGTTTCAATCCAAAAATCATAGTTGTCAATTCCAAATCAAGTTTATCATCATCATTTATCAACAATCAATCAAGATCATCAATCAATCAATCAATCTACAGTCAAGTATGAGGCAACATTCCAAACAAGGTGACATATTTCTTTTCTCTTTTATTTTAATTAGTATTGTATATTAGGATTATTTGTTTTTCTTAGTTTTATTATAGCATATAGTTATTAGTTTTTAAATAATTTAGTGAAGATCATCCAACTTGGTAGATTAATTTTTCAAGCTTTCTTCGTTCGTCTATCTTAATACATTACACCTCAATAGAAGTAAAATTTGGTTTTACCAAAGAAAGCGTGGAGTCGTAACACCTTCCCACATTGTACCTTGACTCCCGAACCCAATAATCATCTAGTTTCGAGGGCTAGTCCTTCACATAGGTTTTACTCAACTTTTCTTTAATAAAGTTAGTGGCGAGTCTAAAATCAATTGCATAGACCTAGGTACACATTTTTGTGCGTACAAATGGGTAGGCTGATTTTTTTTTTTTTTTTTTTTTTTGTAACAGGGTAAAGGATTTGCGGTTTATAAAAGGCTAAAGAAAAGCTCAGAGGGGCGACTAGCGAAAATTAATTTATAGGTTTGAATTTCTGGCTATATCGATCCAAAGAGGGCCTAAATTCTTACTTAGGATATGGTATAGTGATCAAGAAAGTGGACATGTGATTTCTCTATCCGGATTTTACTTCTCCCTTGTGTCATTTCTCAAATGTTTTACTCATATAAGGCTTTAGGCTATATTCTCACAAGATTTGTAGAATAAGTACTCTAGACTAGATTTCAGAAACTTACTGCCAAACAATCATAGATACTCATGTAATATATTTATAAATAGATGCAAAGATTATTACCTACATATTAACCTAAGTTTCTAAAAATTATTCTAATGCAAAAGCTACGTGGGACTTCTAGATTATTCAGAGCATAGAGAAAGAAAACAATACTAATATTCCTAAGTGTATATCATAAAAAATTTATTTATTTTTTTGAAATTTTTGAATTTTTAACTAGAAAACAAGTGCATATTATATATATATATATATATATATATATCCTAACAGATACCTTAATTACACGTGTTTCTATGCCCACCCCCAAACAAGAAGCATGTTTTGTCCTCAAAGCATTTAAATAAAAAGGGTAGAGAAATATCATGGAAACGCGTGAAATTCTGGAACATCTGCAAAACAAGGTGATAACATACTAATATAGCAAATAAAACTGATGCAATTCTATAAGAGTTCCACCCATTGTGGGGTTAATAAGAAATAAATTGTTTGGGACATAAGCAGACACTAACTGAAACTAAAAACTTACCTTATCTCCCGCTTAATCGTTCTCCTCGTCCTCTCCTTCTATAAAGAATTGAGGTTCCTTCGCGTCCTACCATGTCATGATAATTTGCCAGGCTTGACACCATTTATCATCTACGGATGCTAACCTGTTAAGCACCACTTGGTCGGATTGGGTGTAAGGTGCAACCTGATGAGGTTGTGTCCTCCACCCTTACTAAGTCATTGCACGGAAAGATCGAATAATACAATTGGTGGGTCTCACAATGTCGACCCCAACCCAATCCGTGAAACGGGTACAAAAAACAGGGAAGAAACATAGCATAATACGGCAAACTAAAACAGGCATAAGAAGGTACTTATGCCTCATGCTATGGGCTCGCGCTAAACTAGAAACTAAGGTTCGGGGAAGGTCATAAAACATACGTCCCGTGGCTAAAGCAAGGAAGACGCTGCAAGTGGCGTCATTCACAGCGAAAAACACCATTCCCCTAATATGTTTAGCATGATCCAAAACATAACAGTGCCCACGTTCATGGACATGCTACCAATGGCGACGTTGTATTCCCCTTGGTCCTCGATACGGAAAATTCCTGCCCCATAAGCCTCATGCAAAAAATCATAGGTGTAGACATACATATTATCTACCCAATAGTCCCATGGGTCTTGTATTTCAGCGGGCATAGCAAGTCCAAGAACAAATGCTAGCAAGAATGGTAATTTCCATTGGTTCATCCGCAATGTTGATGGAGAACACTTCAAAGAACATGCAATTATCATAAAAATAAGATGTAAGTGCTGGAGAATAATGTTCATCAGGTCTTACCATTAGCGGTTCCCAGCCTACGTGTATGATCACCTCACGAAACCAAGCACCATAAATGGTGTTTTGGAACAAATCTTCGAAAGACTGTTCTGGTATTGTTTTAAGATTGTTTTGTTTCATAAGGTATCGGGAATTCGACAACCACCAAAAACAATGTTCTTAGACTAGCCACCACGAAAACTATCTTAAATCTTTTATCAAAACTTTAAAAAAAAAATGGAATTTTTCGTGCGTGCCGGGATGTCGTATGGGGAAATCAACCTAAGCCTTGTATGGGCGCTGGTCAGCTGATCTAGTCTAAGTTGAGTGATGTGCACTTAGCGCCAGGGCGCTCACTTTTTGCTCGATAGGCGCTGGTCGCCAGTGAACTTTTAAGGTCCGGGCACTTAGGCGCAGGGCGCCCTCACTTTTTGTCTGGGATGGGTGAGTGTCGCGCTCAAGTGAATTTTGAGTTCCAGGCACTTCAAGAGCAGGTGGCGCTTAACTGAGGCGCAGGCGCGCTCCGTGCAGCTGAAGTCCTAAAGTGAAGAAGAAAAAGGGGAAACTTTGGAGTGAAAGGTGAGAGATGAAAGTGGGATGTAGTGTGGGTTGTGAGTGTAGAATGAAAGAAGTTTATATAGATTGTGAGCTTCCAAAACGAATTGGCAAGTTGCCAAAAAGTTTTAAGGCAATTGCCGGAAACAAAATATTTCCGAAATCGAAAACGGAAACAACCCATATTCTTGATTCTAAAACAAACCTAATATCTTTTAGAATGAATTTAGAATAGTAACTTCTAAACTCTTTTAGATTTCAAGACTACCACCATATCTACTCATAGCCTGCCAATATTGGCAATATTCCTAACAATCACTCCAAAACAACTTCTAACATTGAGGATTATATAAAAATCATGCTAGAATAAAAAATACCACCCCAAACAACTCGGGAAGGTGGGATTACAATAAAATCAACGCACAATTTGAATATAACCAAATTATATTAAAATTAAAATTAAAATACAATTAACTACCGAATACAAATCTAACTACTGAATTCAAAAAAAAAAAAAAAAAAACTTAACATCCGAACTAATAAAAACAAATAAAACAAACAACATCAACTCATAATATCCCTAAACCACGCACTGCTGGTAGTGGATGGCATATGGGAAGGAGATGACTCCTGAGCTCCCGATGGGCCAAAGCCAATCATCCTTCGGCGACGACACTCGTGTCTCACAGACGCCTCCTCAGAAGAAGAACCACCCTGGGGTGGGAAGCGTTCAAGCATATCTTCTTGGAACTTGTGTTGTGCATCCATCTCTGTCTTCATCTATTCCCAATGCTCATCCTCGCGCTGGGCACGAGTCTCATAGTTATGATGTATGATAGTCTGGCGAGTCCGAAGATCTTCGCAAATAGTATGGAGAGAACGCATGCCACGATGAAGCACCGACATGCGTTCTGCATCAGATGTACACCTCTCCAAGGCATCAACATCAAAACATGTCATGCCATCCTCATCCTTCGAGTCAGTCTCCGACTCATCCTCTTCGACTACCCTATCTTCAAGCAACCTCCAAACCTTTTGAACATAGTCCGTATATGCTACGACATTCGTATGCATCTTAATCATAGTACGCTCAGTTTTCAGAGTTGCTCTCAAACTCATCATGACCTTTGTTATCAAAACGGGGAGAGGTGCAATACTCTTCCCAACTCCCCTAATCATACTAATCAAAAACTCAAAAATACAGAATTCATACTTCTGCTCCTGGAGTATCCGTAGCATGTGAAGACAGTTCAAACTTATGTCACTGACCTTCTCTTTTCCCGTGACATTCCTACCAATCCACTGAGCTACAGCCAGCTGGTTGGTTCACAGAAACGATTGGTGAACACAATGCGAGCTCGCATTGTAGTTTCCTTACAAAACTATCGCATTCATCAAGGGCTCGATCCCAGTAAATTGGGATTCCTGCAATGTGGCGTCGAGATGGCGTCTAGGCAGAATGCCTAAAATCTCAGCCAGCAACCTCCTAGATACTTTTCTCCTCGTCCCGACCACCTTAACAAAAATTCTATTCCCATCCAACTACCTCTTCTTATAGAATTGTTCCACTAAATTGGAGTGATAGAAATCCTCAGTTGAATACCACAACCTACTCCAATCCCTCCTAAACATCTTGTCACCGTAAAACGGCGCGAAGCGGTCGGCCGTAAACGCTTGCTCCGGCAAAATTTTCCGTCTTTGCGCCATTGGCGTTTTGATAAAATTTGTGGGTTTGAGTAAGGTGGAGAAAACAATTTGAAGCAACCTTACTAAAAAAAAGAATGGTAGTGGCGCGGCAGTTCAAAATTGTTTGATTTTTGGATGTTTTTGGTGGTTTAAAAAGGTCGGAATTGGTGGGGGAATGTTTTGGAGAAGATTTGAAGTTGGGATTGTATTGTGGGTGTGGGTGTAGTTAGTTTTTTTTTTTTTTTTTTATTTTATTATTTTTATTTTGGTTTATAGGTTTTAAGCTTTGTTAATGGCGGTGGGGAAAAAGGAAACTCGAGATCTGTTGGTTTGAAGGAAAGGGACACATGTGCGGGGCACGTGCATGCGAGATATTGGGCCCAAACCCAATTCGATTTTTCGAAATTTGTCGATTTCCCCGCGCAACTTCAACTAAAATTTCCGCTTCGTTACCGATCCGATTTTTGCGAATGAGATATAAAAATGATCAGGAGAGAATTTCCAATCTAATGATCCATAAAACACTCTATTCCGACTGTGGGTGACATATAAGAAGATGGAAAATGCCTCGGAGTGCGTATATGACGTAAGTTATGCGAACAAATGAAATCTAAATTCATAGATAATGTCAACCCAAATCTAAATACGATTAAACGGCCTAAGCAACACAAATGGAATGTTGAAAAATCAAGGACGGAAAAACGAACACCCCACCCCCAAACAAATTTTAGACAACAGAGTTTAGAAAATTTGTTTTAAAAGTAGATCTTTTAAAGTTAGATTCCCGAGACTTCCTAAATTACTATGTTTGTGATTTTAACAATTTTTTTATTTTTTTATGAAAAAGATTTAATATAAGGAAAACGAGAAAACAATAAATGTATAATTCACACCGTAGAGGAACATGACTCAAAAACCAAGAAAACATGCAAGAGTGGAACACGTGAGTTATGTTAAACGTGGACTTAGGATCTGGTACTTATAGCGACACACTCCATAGGGAGGGCCCGATTACCTTAATGGTGCACTTACCAATATATGGAAATGAAAGGAAGTACACCAACAAAAAGGTCAGTGTTCATAGACAGAGCCCTGTAAAAGGACTTCCTCTACATCAAGGGACAATAGCTCGTGAAAATGTTTCAATTGTTGGCCATTGACTTGAAAGGTACTGTTGTCCTTGGGATTTACCAAGGTGATTGCTCCGTAAGGGGTGACTTCAGTAACCAGAAAAGGACCAGACCAATGGGTTTTCAATTTCCCTAGAAAAATATGTAGACGGGAGTTGTAAAGCAAGACCTTTTGACCTACCACAAACTCTTTGCGCAAAATTTTCTTATCATGAACACGTTTCATGTTAGCTTTATAATCCTTCGCGAGATCATAAGAATCGCTACGGATTTCTTCAAGCTCATTTAATTGCAACTTGCGCTTGACACCTGCCTCATCAAAATTGAAGTTAAGGCTTTTTATAGCCCACATAGCACGGTGCTCCAATTCAACAGGCAAATGACAAGGTTTCCCAAATACAAGTCTAAAGGGAGACATACCTATAGGAGTTTTGAAAGCAGTCCTATATGCCCATAAGGCATCAAATAGACGCTTCGACCAATCTTTCCTATCAGGATTTACAATTGTTTCTAAGATCTTTTTGATTTCCCTATTAAAAACTTCTACTTGTCTGCTAATTTGTGGATGATATAGAGTTGTTACTTTATGTGTAACTCCATACTTTTACACTAGAGATGCAACAACTCTGTTGCAAAAATGTGTTCAACCATCACTAATGATGGCTTTAGGAATGCCAAATCGATAGAAAATATACTCCTTAACAAAAAACACAACTGTCTTATGGTCATTGCTACGGCAAGCCATGGCCTCTATCCATTTAGACACATAGTCCATGATAACTAGAATATATATAAAACTATGGGAAACCGGAAAAGGACCCATGAAATCAATGCCCCATACGTCAAAAACTTCTACCACCATGATTGGATTTAATGGCATTATATTACGTTTCGTGATTCGCCCAAGTTGTTAGCAACGAACACACGTCTTGCAATGCACTTGGGCATCTTTAAAGAGAGTAGGCCAATAAAACCCACATTGAAGAATTTTAGCAGCTATTTTTATACCACTAAAATGGCCACCACACTCTTTATCATGGCAAAATGAGAGAACCTCATTATATTCCCATTGGGGAATACAACGACGAATAGTCTTATCCGCATAATACTTAAAAAAATAGGGCACATCCCAGTAGTATAGACTAACTCTGGCCAAGAACTTCTTACGTTCATTTCTTGACCAATCAGTAGGAAGAATATCCGATGCTAAATAATTCACAATGTCAGCATACCATGGTGTAGAAAAAATAGCATACAAATGCTCATCAGGAAAAGAATCTGGTATGGACTCGGAATCACTATCATCGTCATTGGTAAGTCTAGATAAGTGGTTGGCAACAACGTTTTCGACCCCTCTTTTGTCCTTTATTTCTAATGTGAACTCTTGCAGGAGAAGAATCCATCAGATTAATCTCTGCTTAGCATCATTCTTTGCGAGAAGGTACGTAAGTGCTGCATGGTCCGTGTAAACTAAAGTCTTAGAAACAACCAAATAAGGATGAAACTTATCAAAAGCATAAACGACAACTAAGAATTCTTTTTCAGTAGTTGTATAATTCCTTTGAGCATCGTTTAGAGTTTTACTAGCATAATAAATGACAGTGGATTTATTATCTAGTTTCCATCCCAAGACAACACCAACAGCATAATCACTAGCATCACACATGAGTTCGAAAGGTTTAGACCAATCGGGAGGCTGTATAATGGGTGCAGAGGTTAAGGTAGCATTTAAAGTTTCAAAAGCCTGTTTACAGTTAAAATTAAAATCAAAGATGGCATCCTTTAAAAGCAGATTAGTTAAAGGCCTAACTATTTTTGAAAAATCTTTGATAAAGCGCCTATAAAAACCTGCATGGCCTAGAAAGGCTCTAATATCACGGACAGTCCGTGGTATGGGAAGAGTGGCTATCTTATCTAGTTTGGCCTTATCTACCTCGATGCCATCACTAGATACAATGTGACCTAGTACGATGCCCTTTTTCACCATGAAATGACATTTTTCCCAATTCAAAACCAGACTCTTCTCTTCACACCGTGTCAAAACCTTAGACAGGCAGTCAGTGAAAGAGTCTCCATAGATAGAAAAATTATCCATGAAGCGTTCTACCATGTCACTAAATATATGAAGCATACACCACTGGAAGGTACCAGGAGCATTACAAAGGCCAAAAGGCATTGGTTTATAGGCGTATGTTCCAAAAGGACATATGAAGGTAGTCTTTTCTTGGTCATCAATATCAATAATAATTTTAAAATAGTTAGAGTAGCCATCCAAAAAATAGTAAAAAGAATGACCAGTTAGACGTTCGAGCATCTGATCTATAAAGGGTAAAAGAAAATGATCCTTTCGTGTCATGGCATTTAAACATCTATAATCAATACAGATCCTCCATTTCATAGGACCATGCGTGGCAACATATTCACCCTTGGCATTACGTACCATGGTAATACCTGATTTCTTAGGAACCACATGAATGAGACTTACCCATTCGCTATCAGAGATTGGGTATATGATACCCACATCGAGTAACCGTAAGACTTCTTCCCTAACCACCTTTTTCATGGCAGGGTTCAAGCGACACTAAGGTTTGCGAGAAGTCTTTGCATTATCCTCCAAATGGATACGATGAGTGCAAACATTAGGGTCAATTCCCTTCATGTCGGCTAGGGACCAACCAATCGCAGAACGATGTTCCCTAATCACCCTAATCAAGCGTGCCTTTTCATCCTTAGATAATAGAGAAGATATTATTACCGGATGACTACCATCCGGATCAAGTTGACTATATTTTAACTCACGAGGAAGAGGTTTAAGCACCGGGGTAGAAGGAATGTCGATAAATGCTTCTGGAGGGTCCTCATCTTGAGTACTGAATACTTGCTTAGGTATTAGGTCTTCAAACTCAGTAGATAGAGCAACATAAGAGTCTACAATAGGTGTAGACTTGAAAATGGTGTTGACTTCCTCTAAGTAGGAGTCATCGGTGAAATCTAAACTTCCAAAAGATAGGAATTTATGCATCTGATTTTCTAGAAACGTGTTATTAAAATAATCTTGAGCTAAGCTCTTGATCATGCTAACCTCCCCATCTACAGACGAATTTGGTAATTGTTTCATCATCTTAAAAACATTTACCTCAACAGAAAGATGGCCAAAAGACAAGGACATCGAACCATCGCGGCAATTTATGACGCGTTGGCAGTTGCCAAGAAAGGACTCCCTAAAATGATTGGAACAGAGTCGTTAGCGACTTCTGTATCGAGAATAACAAAATCAGCAGGATAGTAGAAATCCTGGACCTTAACAAGCACGTTTTCAACCACACCCTTAGGGTACTTAATAGATCGATCCGCTAATTGCAATGTCATTTTAGTAGGTTGCATCTCTTGTAGACCTATTTGTTTGTATAGATAATACGGGAGTAAGTTAACACTCGCCCCCAGGTCTACTCAAGCGGTCGTCGTGTGGGAATCTCCTAAGGTGCATTATACAGTAGGACGACCAGGGTCCTTGTACTTAATGATTCCATTATGTTATGATAAAGTTGGGAACTATTATGTTAAAAGGCGTCTTTAGAAATATTTGTCTTACGTCTTTTAGTGCATAACTCTTTGAGAAACTTAGCATGGTGAGGTAATTTTTTAATTGCTTAGAGAAAAGGTAAGTTTATCATTAGATTTTTAAAAACTTCCCTAATCTCCTCAAAATTTGTATCCTTGTTTAACATTGCTAATCTCTGGAGAAACGGTGGTTTCTCTCTATATTTAGCGTATGGATCAACAGGATGTTTAACCTTAGCTTTTTGTTTCTTAGGCTGTGATTTAACTGGTACCTCTACAGGGGTAGGCTCTTCAGTTTCTATTTCGGTATCTAGTACAATCTCCGGTGTATGGACAACTGGTGGGGTAACTATAGGCATAGTTACGTTGTTGTCAACCACTCTCCCAGAACGGAGAGTGGTGATGGCATTTAGCTCACCTACGTTTGTATTTTCAGTACTAGTATTACCGTTTACCTCAAAGGCAGTGTTTATTGTTTTAGGATTTGGTATCGCTTGACCTGGAAACACACCTTTGGATTGTCCTTTCTCTTATGCTAACTGCTGTAAGGAATGCTAACTGCTATAAGGAAAGTTGGATGGCTTGTAAAATCTGTTGTTGGGTTTACATAAAGGTATCAAAACGATCCGGCTGTGGAGGAGTGTTAGCTATAAGTTGTGTGACAGGAACTATGTCACGTTGATTATTAATGGGTGGATTTTGATAGTTATTATTTGCCGGAATGATACCTCTATTAGCATTATACTTATTATTGTTATAATTATTATAATTACCCTGACCTTGTCCTTGTCGTGGTTGAGCTTGGTTGTTATAATTACCCTGACCTTGTCCTTGACCTTGTCGTGGTAGGGCTTGGTTATAATTGTTTGCTGGCCTAACATTTTGATTATTAAACCCTAGAGGTGTTACTTGTTGATTATTTCTCCAACTGAAGTTGGGAAGTTATCTCCAAGGGGCGTTAGGAATAGGATAACTATTAATCGAGCAAACATTATCTTGTTGTGATGTTTGTTGTTCATAAGCGAAAGGACAATAGGAGTCAGGATGCTCTGGACTCAAACAGAAATTACATGGATTGGTGTTGACATTCATGACGAAAATAGGCTTTTGTTGAACAGAAATAGCCTCTACCTTTTTAGTGAGAGATTCGATTAAATTCTTAAGTTCAGGATCAGGTTTCATCTCAAACATACCGGCGGCCTTAACTGTTGTAGAAGAACTAGCGGAACGGGAGATATCGTCACTACCCCCTGTTATTATTATGCTTTGTTTGATCTTCTAAAAATTTATAAGCCTCTAAGGCTCCTTTACCAAGGAAATTACCCCCGTTCATTATGTCAAAGACTTCTTTATGGTGGTGTAAAAGTCCTTTGAAAAAGGCACGAACTAGCGTGTCTTTCGCAAGGTTATGGTGTGGACACTCTATAAGAAGATCGGTGAAATGATTCCAAGCCTCTGAAAATGATTCATGAGGATTCTATCGAAAGAAATGAATCTTGGAAAGTATTTCATCGGTCTTCAGTGGTGGGTAAAAATGTTCCATAAATAGTTGAACAAGTTTGGCCCACGAGTTCACAGAATTAGGCGCTTGCACAGTTAACCAAGATGCCGCCTTCTCGGCTAAAGTGAAAGGAAACACCCTTAGTTTAATTTGTTCAGCACCAACCGTAGGATGGTGGAATGTAGTAAGGACTTGGTCAATCCTATGCATGTGCTGAAAAGGTTTTTCATGGTCTAACCTATGAAAAACGGGTAACAAATTAAATATATTTGGGGGGATTCGGAAATCCCCCACTGAGTCTGATGGAACGATGCAAGATTTTTGGCTATCGTTCAAGGCTTTGTAAAAGTCAGAGAGAGGAGACTCTTTCTTCAGCCATTATTTCAGGTGTGGTGTGTGGTATATTAGCTAGAGGTGTAGTGAGTGGTATACTAGAAAGGCGTGTTTGTTGACGTTGCCGGTTGATTACATTAGGCGTTTTTCTTCTGCCTGACATTAATCTCATGCAAGGCTAAGACCAATCTTAACTAAACACGACAACACTCCAAACAATCCTCATATGCTAGCATGAACCTCTAACAGGAGATGCAAGGTGTGGAAGAAAGAAGTACCTGAATGCCTCCTTGCTTCGCTTATGAATAGCGTCTTCTATATGCGTGCTCAGTGTGTAAAACAAGTTAGAAATACTAAATAACTTGAAGTAATGGAAGTTTGAACTAACCTGTCGAAATTGGGTGTTTCAGAGTAGAGGGCGCGGGGTGCGCTCAGAATCAGCCTAGGTAGGGCGCGGGTCGCGCTCAGGTCCAACTCGAGCACCAGGCGCTTTAGCGCGTGGGGCACTTGAACTTTGCCTTGGCAAGGCGCGGGTCGCGCTCATGTAAAACTCAAGTTCCAAGTGCTTCAGCACAAGGGGCGATCGAGTTTTGCCTTGGGAAGGCGTGGGTCGCGCTCAGGTAAAACTTAAGTTCCTAGCGCTTAGGCGTGGGGGGCACTCGAGTTTTGCCTTAGTAGGGCGCGGGTCGCGCTTTGTGTATTCCTGCGAGGAAAAATTTAGTTCTGAAACAAACAACCACAGTTAGAATCAAACAAGGGTGGGTGGGTTATGGGACTTTAGAAGACTAACAATACTAAAGAAAACAATACTAACGGGAAGTAAGACGGCAGCAGCGCCATTTGATAACTTTAAAAAGATAGTTTTACCTACTAATAAGTAATGAGACTCAAACGTAAGTAAAACTAAAATTATTTTCTTCTAAGGTTTTATCAAAGTTTTTCTACTCTCGATTCTATCGAAATAGATTTGGAGTAAAAGATTTGTTCCACTCCTAGTTCTTTAGTATTAGTGTTTTCTATTATTATCAATCCTACCAAAGTCAATGAAAGTTTTACGAAAGAAATTATACTAACAAGATACAATACTTCAACTATGATATGCTAACTTGATACTAAGAAAAGTAATTAGGGGGGATTGATTCCACCTTAACTCAACTTAATCAACTAACAAAGAAATGTCGTAATCCAAATCGAAATGCTTCCGTATAACAAATTGGTAATTCTAATCCCTAATTATTCATGGCAATCTCTACCAAATAATAACTAGCATGTTAAGCAATCAAACCCATTCTCATGGTGAACTAATTACTCTTTAGAATTGAATAGATTATCACGACGATTTTTAAGTTAACTAAGATCAAGCTTCATCAAGGCTTCTTCAACCCCCTCTAATGGAGGTTTAGCCTAGAATCATTATGCTATCATTTCTATATAAAATTAAACAAGACATGATATAAAGATTCTAACTTTACTTGTTTGAATTCATATGGAAACTACTCATGCAAGATTGATTGAAACTAGTAATGACAAATAAGTAAATCTATGAATTGAAACTAAATAATTAATGGAAAATGATACTAATTTATGAAGAACTAATTAACTTTATTGATCTAATGAATAGCAATAACAATCATTCAATACTAAATTTAAAATAAAAATAAAAACAAATTAATTAATGTAAAAACTAGATCTATAACTATGCTCTAATGGCTACTTGCTACCTAAAACTAAGGATTCTTCAGAGTTAAGTCTTGTGTGTTTAAATGGAGGAGACCAGATCCACATTTTTGTGCATGGGCTGAGGAGTCATGTTTTGGGTCGGAAAATCGAGCCCAAAGCCCAATTTCTTCAGTCCCCAGACCCCTTTCCAATCGGATTTGACTTCAGTAGACTTTTCGTTTACTTCTGCTATTCTTATTGGTTCAAGGCTTAGACCATTGGAAAGCTCTTTTCAAGCCGGTCGTTTTGACATAAGGTAGGCCCAATTTCAAGGTCTGAGTCCAAAGATATGGCCTTCAGAAGTTTTGCTGACTTTTGTGTGTTGTTTTTGCCCGCATTGACTTTGACTTTTCATCTTTGACCGGGCTTTATAAAGGCTTTTTCTCCTTGAATCTTGGCCTTTAATCACAGAACTTCTTAGCAACCAACCCTTGCTCTTTTATCTCGCCAAAGTGACACATTTATACACATAATTGACTTCAATGCCTGAAATACATAAAAACACGTAATCAGCATTAACTCTTATTTATTACTCGTATAATTGGTCTAAAAACATTATTGTTAAGGGGTTAAAACTACAGTTTTGGGCTCTTATCAACTATGAACATTCAGTGTTCATAGTCCTATTGGATTATGAACAATGAATGTTCATACTTTTATTGGACTATGAACATTTAGTGTTCATAGTCTTATTGGACTATGAACAATGAATGTTCATACTTTTGTTGGACAGCTTATACATTGTCGTATATAAACTTTCTTTGTTATATAGTGTCAAGGCACAAACAAAGTGAACCTTTCAAGGAACCACACGTTTAGGGAAATACAATTTAAAAGTGAACTGTCATTTATTTTTCAATCATACAATCAGCATCAGACCCTATGTCCCTATCTTTAGGAAGCTTAGGAGCTCGATCAGATTCATCAAGCATTGAGTAAGGGCTAATCGCGGAAGTTAAAATTGTAAAAATGTATATACCAACTATGGAAGTTAATACTATGAACAACAGATTAATAGGCTAATAATATATGAAAACAGAAAGACCATATCTGCTCCCCCAAATCATCTCCTGACACAAATTCTATGAACTCTGAGAAGTTAGTAGATGTGCAGACGAAATAGAGATCAAGAAAAACTGAAACATCATTAATCTGAGAGAAGTTAAATGCATTTGTTTACACAAACAACTAGAATACAACTTAAGAAGCTTCAATGTTCATTAACTTCAATGTAAACAAACAACAATTTCTTAATCTTACATCAATCTTTGGACCCAATACTGAAACCTTGAGTACACATCTTTTGTTGGTATGCCTTCAACAGTTCAGGAATCTCATGGTGATGATACTTTTGATTACATACTCCTAATCTTACCGCATTACCTACAACCTTCTTCATCATCAAACCCTTGGATACCACAGTTTGAAGAACCTCTTCTTGGGAATATTCTCTTTTCTAAGCTATGTCCTAGAACGGTTGCATTGTTAGAATACACAATTTGATGAAACTATTAGGTTTACAGAGTAGAGTTCCAGGGCTAAAAAATGTAAACTTTGAGATATACCATTTAAGAACACCATGACCATCAGTCTTCGTCCATACCTTCCTCTTCATTGTCTTCTCATCTTCATCTTTGTTACCATCTTCATCCTCCTCCTCCATAATGTCTCCTTCAGTGTCCACAAATTGAAAATGGGTTCTTCAAATTTGGGTGCTGAAAATTGAAAATAGGGGGTTTTGGGATCTTTTGATTTCAAATTTGGGTACGTGAAGTAGAATAGTTTGTTGGAGGAGAGGCGTTTGTTTTGGGTTCGGTTTGATTTTGATTTTTGATAGTTAAAATGGAAATTTTTGGTTTTTGGAGAGAGAAAGAGCGAGAAGGTAAGGGTTTTGATCAAAAAATAGAAATGAAAATTGGGAGAGAAAGAAAGTAATTTATCGAAATACCCCTGCTCTATTTAGTTAAAGTAATATTTGGGCCTTTCATTTCTAATTTAGATTTGGTGATGCAACGGTGAGTTTCAGCTGTAAGGTTACTGTTAGATTTTTAGCTGTCAACCTATCTGGCCTGATATATATATAAGTCGCACATGTTTAGCATATATATTACCTTATGAGTGGTTATTTGCATGTTGGCATATATAACTTATGAGTAATATATTGTAATTAGGGTGTGTTTTGGTATTTTGACTAGAGTTGTCTGAATCACGTGTGTGACCTCAATTCGGAAAGATTTTGACGGCGCACACGCTGTCACCACCGAGCTATGCACCGTGGTGGTCATTTACGAGGTCAAAATCCACTGTTTTCCCTTCCAAATTCATCATTTTAAAAAATTGTCTTCTTTAATAAGTTGATTTTGTCATGAAAGAGGAGAACATTCCAACGAGGGTTAAAATCTGAGTTCGGTAAGTTGTTTCTAAACCCTTCGGGGTGAAGTTGCTCTCTATATGACATTCACAATCTCACTGAGTATTGACGAAATCAAATTATTATACAAAACACGAGTAGTATAAATTCGCCTATTAGCGCAGATATACGTGTACGTAATATATATTTGCCTCTTAGCCTACATATACATATTACTGATGTGTATTTGCCTGTACGTATCAAAATATTTATTGATGATACAACCTTGCCTATTCGTATTTCTATACGTATGAGTAGAGTATCTTCACATGCTATTGTATCTAGTAATATATGAGTAGGTTATATTTGCATGTTTGTCCTTAAATTCTATACGTATGAGTTATATCTGCATGATTGCATGATAGGTAGTGGCTTTATCCTATGCATAAATTTTAATTAATTAAAAAAAAAATGTTGTGCCCTTATCCCTTGCATAAATTTTAATTAAAAAAAAATAAAAAAATTCCATAAATCTTAATCATATTCCAACGGTGTCTAGGAAACATAAAAGATTGGGGTTACTTAATTAGAACCGTGCTTGCACGGAAATCCTCCCTCATATATCTTTCTTATGACCTGGCTATTGGTTTATGTACACGTATTCCTAGCTTTACTACTATGTTACCAGCAGCTTAGGCATACGTTGTTCACTTCGAATGCTTCAGAAAATAATAAAATTTACGTTCCTTGTGTGCATAAGATCTAATTTTATGCTTGCATGAGATTACGGTCTGGTACTAATAAAAAATTTGAACATATTTATCGTAGGAGAAAATATGATAAGCGTTTGCGTAAGTTCTCACCTCAAAATAGTTCCTCATCTATTAGTAAAAATCATCAAGATCCCTTGCCGCCATTCGTAATGGTTGACGAAACTCTACCAGCAAAGATGCCCCTTTCGGACTTCTATACTGCATTACAGGAAGGATCTTCTTCCTGCATCGAACTCGAGGATATTATCGGTGATTTTTGAATCCTGCCTAACATTTTTGGTTTGTTACCTGTTTATCATGGTCTCGATCATGAGAAACCGTACAATCATCTCCGTAGGATTCAGCAAGTAGCCACAACATTTCACCATCCCGCCATCTCTACCGAACAACTCTTGCTTAGGTTGTTTCCTTTCACTTTAGCTGATAAAACGTCAGTTTGGCTAGCAGGCCAACTGCCACAATCCATAGACACATGGAATACATTTGAGCAAGCTTTTATGCTTCAATTTTATACTCAAAAGAAAACTACTAAAATGTTTCAGAAAATCCAATTTTTTCGTCAAAATCCTCATGAATCCTTTACGGAAGCATAGAGTCGATTTATTGATCTTCATTTAGAATGTCCTCATAGTCAGCTCGATACCGCTGTCCTTGTTCGTTCATTCTTTAAAGGACTTTCCGATCATCAAAAAGAAACACTTGATATAATGAACGACGATTGCTTCATGGACAAAGGAGCGACTGAAGCATATAATTTTCTTGAAAAACAAGCAAAAAGAGGTACACATTGGGGTAACACTGATTCTTCTAGGTCATCTAAGGATACTGTTACAAAAGCTACATCTATTTTTGAGGTAAAACCCGATCCCAAATTAAAAAATCTGATAGAATCCTCACTAAAAAAGTAGATGCCCTCGCAGTTCAAGTAAACGATCAACTCCCAAAACAGGTCATGAACTTTAACACCTCCCCGTGTGTACTTTGTCTCAGTCCTGACCATCTTGATGCTTATTGTCCCTTGTTATATGCATCCCCTTCCCAACCATCAGAAAAGGAATGTGCATTTAACATTCCTAATGCACCTTGGAGACAACATCCAAATTTCGCTTAGCGCCCGAATACACAATAGATGGCTCCTCCTGGTTTCACCAATCCACCTGTTCGACCACCCAACAACTTCATTCCATACCGCCAAGGAAATAATCAGTAGTACAAACAAAGTCAAAATTAGTTTCAAAGTAATTCCAATGCTAACTACCAAAACAACCACAGCCTTGTTCCAGCCAATCCCAGTTTTGGCTATAATCAACAATTTCTCAACAATAATCGTGAACTTGTCCCTGTTGCACAACTTGTGCCACCCGCTATTGATAGGGCAAGCGAGAATTTCTTAACATACATGAACTAACAATCTCAAATACTAACGTCTATCTAACAATCACTTCAACAATTAGCGCAAGAAAAAGTCAGAAAGGCGTGTTTCCTAGACAAGCAGTTCCGAACCCTAAGCCAGCAAACACTGCTTTCGAACTCACAAATGCACCTGGTACAAATGTTCCAAACCAAGGTGAGGTTAATGCAATAAGTACTCTTCGATCTGGCAAAACCGTTGACAATCAAATACGTATGTCAGATAATCAAATAAAGGTAACCGAAGGTTCCAATGAATCTGCTTCTGATAATGAACCTACGATGGCAACACCAAGTCCAACTAAGTTACCAAATCAAAAATTGGGAAACGAGCAAACGGATCCCTATGCCAAATTCCGCAGTAAGGCACCGTTTCCTGCCCGTTTGGCAAAGAATAAACCTGACGAAAATTTTGATGAAATTCAAGAAACCTTTAAGAATTTGACAATCAACTTACCTTTTCTCGATGCTTTCAAAAAATTGCCAAAACATGCAAAGTTTTTGAAAGAGATGTGCACCATAAAAAGGAGAACCAATGTTCCTCAACAAGCGTCCCGCACCGAACAATTTCCATCCATCACAGAATACAATAGTATAGTCAAATACAAGGATCCTAGTTGATCAACAGTTCCATGCACATTAGGTGACAAATATACGGCTACTACGCTCCTAGACCTAGGATCTAGTGTGAACTTACTTCCATATTATTTGTTCAAACAACTAGGTCTTCATGAGCTTAAACCTACCACCATGACTCTGCAGTTAGTAGATCGTTCCATTAAGTATCCAAAAGGCATTGTAGAAAACATCGCTGTAAAAGTCCAAGACTTTTACTATCCCATCTATTTTGTCATTTTGGATACCGAAGTTGCCTGTGACTCGATTCCTATAATCTTAGGACGTCCGTTCCTAGCAACCACTAATGCTCTCATAAACTGTAGGGATGGTTCCATGACCATGTCCTTCGAAAATCTTTCAGTCGAGGTAAATGTGTTCAAGTTGATGAAACAAATTCCAGAGGTTGATACTCATAGTGAAGTTAACCTGGTTGACAACCTTGTGCAAGAGTATTTAACAAACTCTTTTCCTGACGATGAAGTACAACAATTTCTTTCCTTTGGCGGTTCTGAATTTGCTGTCAATGATTATACACACGAAGTAAACGCATTATTAGAGTCAATACCACTATTTGACCCTATTACCGTGCTGTCTAGCGACTTGGACGATCATAAATCTGTTTTCTCCATGGAAGACGATTTTCCTCAAGAATCTTTAATACCCACTCCTCCCACCCTTGACTTAAAGCCTATTCCTTTGGATTTAAAATACGTACATCTTGATCCAGATGGTAGTCATCCAATTATCATATCATCACAATTGACTGACGATAAAGAATCCCGTTTAATAGATGTCATTCTAAAGCACCATTATGCTATTGGATGGTTTCTCGATGATATTAAAGGCATTGACCCTAGTATGTGCACCTATTGCATACATCTTGAAGAAAATGCAAAGACGTTGCGTGAACTGCAACATCGTCTAAACCCCACCATGAATGATGTGGTACGGGAGGAAGTTTTAAGGTTACTAGATGTGGGTATTATTTACCCTATCTCTGATAGTGTTTGGGTGAGTCCAGTGCATGTTGTTCCCAAGAAATCTAGCATTACAGTTGTGCGAAATGATAAAGATGAATGCATCTCCGCTCGTATTCCAGTGAAATGGAGAATATGCATTGACTATCGCAAACTTAATGCAGTCACCCATAAGGATCACTTCCCACTTCCTTTCATCGACCAGATGCTTGAACGGTTAGCGGGTCATGCATATTACTGTTTTCTTGATGGTTATTCAGGATATTTTCAAATAGTCATAGATCCTGCTGATCAAGAAAAAAACAACGTTCACTTGTCCTTTTGGTACATTTGAATATAAATGAAAGCCTTTCGGCCTGTGCAATGCCGTTGGTACCTTCCAACGCTGTATGCTTCACATTTTCAGTGATATGATTGAACGTTTTATGGAAGTTTTCATGGACGATTTCTCAATATATGGTAATTCGTTCGATAGCTGTCTACCAAATCTTGAAAAGGTTTTTACACGTTGTGAAGAGAAAAATCTCGTTCTTAATTGGGAAAAATGCTATTTCATGGGTACAAAAGGAATAGTTCTAGGACATATTGTTTCAAAGGACAAAATCGAAGTCGATAAAGCTAAGATTGAAAAGATTGCATCCCTTCCTATACCAAAAATAGTTCGAGACATTCGTGAATTAGGACACACAGGGTTCTATAGGAGATTTATTCAAGATTTCTCAAAGGTTGTGTAGGAACCGTTATTTCAGAATGTAAATTTCTACAAACCGTGATAACCATGTGCAGCAGAATTAATGGGGTTCACGATTTTGATTGGAAAAAATACCTGTAGATTGGCTAAGATAACTCTGAGAATATAAGATATATGAATCCAAATTAACCTCTTGATCTTCTATTGTATTCCTATCAATGGAATAGACATTGTGTGGGCAACGATCTACCACCCTCTTCTTTCTCTCTTGGCCTCTATCACTCTCAAGGTTAGAACCGAATTTGAACTAATCATTCTTGAGTAAAACCATGAGTAAGTCGGCCAGAAAAAAAAAGGTTTCCTTTATATAGGCTACAATAGGGACTATGAGGAGAAATTAGGGTTGGGCCTCCTGACGGGCTTGGGCTTCCCATGTTCGCCCAGAACACACGGCCCAAGTCCGTCAACAAATAGCTTATTCCACTAAAGGCCATTGTTGCACTACCTCCCTAATCCCAAATTACGTATTACGTTTATGGGCTCCATATTATACGCTTGTTGATCTCTTCGTGTTTAAGATATCGAATGCCCGTTGATTAAGTCAAGTTACTGACAACTACATTAATCAACTTTTTAGGTCCTTGAGTAGTACCACTCAACCTCATTGTCATGTCAGATCAAATTCACCTGTAGGGTTTACATGACAATCTTTATGAGCTCCTCAAGGGGACATCATCAGCCCGACTTCTTGCGAGACATGGATTCCTTCTATAATCAACATCACACCTTACGTACAATGTCATTACCTAATCCATCGAGTTTGTTGATTTACAAATGAATCTCACTCATTGATGATTTAAAGTAATGTACAATGCATGTAAGTGCCTGTTATTATATCCGGATTAAGAGGATAAGCATCCATAATAACAGAGGTGTTTGTTCTCTTATATAGGAAGTATAAAGAGAAATAACCTCACTTGGTCCTGTTCAATACACACAAAGTGTACTAGTGTAATCTTATAGTCAAGATAAACTAATACCAGATTATACTACAACCTTACCAATGGTTTGTCCAAATCCATCTAGGTTGTGAATGTTTACTTATACTTTATAAGGTACTGATGATATGATATTCTGTGTGTCACCACACACCATATGATCTACAACATAAAGTATTAGACACATGCATATAACTATTAACATATATAATATGCATAACATTTGCCCATATGATTCCCATTCAAAATATATAGAATTAGAGTTAATACAAAAGTAATGCTTTTAATATATAACCTTATCAGGTTGCTCAACCTTTAACCAATCTTCTGCTTAAAGATGTCGTATTTGACTTCACTTTCAATTGCAAACAAGCTTTTGAGACTTCAAAATCCGCCCTAACTACTGCTCCTATAATTCAACCACCTGATTGGTCTAAACCTTTTGAATTAATGTGTGAGACGAGTGACTATGCTATTGGAGTTGTCCTAGGGCAACGCTGAGAGGACAAACCAATTGTCATTTACTACTCTAGTAAAACTCTTAATGAAGCTCAACGTAACCATACCACCACTGAGAAAGAGTTTCTTGCTGTGGTATATGCCTTGGATAAGTTTCGTCCTTACCTAGTTGGTTCTTCTACAATAATCTATACTGACCATGCGGCGCTTCGTTACCTATTAGCACAAAAAGATGCAAAACAGCGGTTGATCCGATGGATTCTCCTCTTGCAAGAGTTTACTCTAGAAATTAGAGATAAAAAAGGTTGTGAGAATGTTGTTGTGGACCATTTATCACGACTCATCAGTGATGTCAATAATGATACATAACCCATCTGTGATTCCTTTCCCGGTGAACACTTGTTTCCGTCTTTTCGTCTCCTTGGTACGCTGATATAGTAAATTACGTACCTAGTTACTGAGGAAGTTCCTTCTTCTTGGTCTCGTAATGACCGAAAAAAGTTCTTATCCACTATGAAATTTTATTTCTGGGATGATCCCTACCTCTTCAAGTATTGTTCCGACCAACTAATCCGTCGTTGCATTCCCGACTGGGAACACAATGACGTGTTATCCTTCTGCTATGAACAATTTTGTGGTGGTCATTTCAGTGGTAAGAAAATTGTGGCCAAGGTTCTACAATGTGGGATTTATTGGCCAACACTGTTTAGAAATGCACATGAGCATTACAAAGCATGCACCCGGTGCCAGCAGCTAGGACGCATTACTTAGCGCAATATGATGCTCTTAAATCCAATTTTGATTGTAGAAATTTTTCATGTGTGGGGCTTCGACTTCATGGGTCCCTTTCCAAATTCTCATGGCTTTCTCTACATACTGGTAGCTGTTGATTACGTGTCAAAATGGATAGAGGCAATGGCATGTCGTGCGAATGATCATAAGACTGTCGTTTTGTTTGTAAAAGAAAATATTTTCTCTCATTTTGGTGATCCCAAAACTATCATTAGTGGTGGGGGAAAATATTTTTGTAATAAAATATTTAAGTTGTTAGTAAAGAAATATGGAGTCACTCACAAGGAGGCCACTCCGTATCATCCTCAGATCAGTGGCCAAGTAGAAGTCTTGAATAGAGAGATTAAATCCATTTTGTAAAAAACAGTTAATCCATGTAGGAAAGACTGGTCTCTCCGATTATCTGATACCTTGTGGGCATATAGAACGACTTTTAAGACACCTATAAGGATGTCTCCTTACCGCCTCGTTTTTGGAAATCCTTGTCATCTGCTAGTTGAACTGGAGCATCGTGCTCTATGGGCCATCAATAGCCTAAATTATAATACCAATACGGCAGGCGAGAAGCGTAAATTGCAGTTAAATGAGCTTGAAGAAATTCAGAGTGCTGCCTATGTTCTCTCGAAGTCTTATAAAACCAACATGAAAAGAGTGCATAACAAGCACATATTGAGAACAGATTTCAAAATTGGTCAAAAAGTTTTGTTATACAACTCAAGATTACACATTTTTTCAGGAAAATTAAAAACTCGATGGTCTGGTCCTTTCATTGTCTCTGCTGTCACCCCTTATGGGGCTATCTCTTCGAAAAATTTAAACAATAACAGTGAATTTCAAGTAAATGGCGAACGCCTTAAACATTATCATGAGTTGCTTTCTCCAGATGTCAAAAAGACTCTTCTCCAAGATCCAGTATACAGAGATTAATAGATTCGCTAGTGTACTTCCTTCCATGTGTTTAAAATAGGGGAAGTACGCCATTAGGGTAGCTGAGCCCTCTTCTATTTTATTTTCTCAAATATCTTAGAGTGTGTGGTTGCAAGCGTCGAAACCTTAGTCCATAACAACTTTATTTCAGAACTGAGTATAAATGTCTTCTGATAATCGAGTAAACGTGCCTTCTGGTAAACAATGGCTACCAAAAATTTCCCCTCCTTATTTCTCTTCCCTTTTCGATTCTCTTCCTCGCGAACTTCAACTCATCATTTGGTGTAAATCTCACCCATCTCGAATAGGTAATGGTCGTAGTACTTTTGCTCGAAAGCGACATGCGCAAAGGATGGGGTGGTGTATGCATTGTCAAACACCTTTCTGTCCAGGTCTTGAATTACTATCTGATATTAGCCGGTATAAGGTATAATTTTGTCTGATGCCAGTTGAGTAGGATAAACTACATCGTTGTCCCATTGATCCCACATGTTAGGAGTCATCTTGAGGATCTGACGTTAAAAGACTTATGATAAAATGTAAAATGATAGTTTTACCTACAAATAAGCGTTAAACTCAAATGTAAGTAAAACTAGAACTGATTTTACGTCTAATGTTATTAAAGTTTTTCTACACTCTCGATGCTATTGCACTAAGTGGAGTAGAGAATTTGTTCCACTCCTAGTTGTTCAGAATTTAATGGTAACTAAGATTATCGGTTCTACCAAAGTCGTGAGAGTAATGATGGAATTATACTACGATAGGAAACTACTAATCAATATGCGAATAACGAAATGACGGAATTCAAATACTAACTTGGCAATAGAGAATGAATTAGGGGAATTTGATTCCACCTTGATTCGACTTAATCATCTAACAAAGAAATGTCGTAGTCCAATTTTCAATGCTTTCACATAACAAACTGGTATTTCTAATCCCTAATTATTCATGACAATCTCTACTAAATAATAACTAGCATGTGAAGCAATCAAACCCATTCTCATGGTGAACTAATTACTTTCTAAAATTGAATAGATTATCACGACGATTTATAAGCTAACAAAATCAAATTTTCATCAAGGCTTCCTCAAACCCCTCTAGTGGAGGTTTTAGCTTTGAACTATTAAATTATCATTTCTATATCGAGAATAATCAAAACAAGTCATTATTGAATAACTAATTAAACTTTCTTAAACTAAATTAACAATAGTCTTAGATTCAAAATTTGTTCTAACAACTAATAAAATTGGCAACTAACTAGATTAATCTTTAAAAACTAATTTAATGAATTAAAACTAATTCTATATTACAAAAACTAAATTTTATGAACTAGAACTAGGTTTAGATCTAGATAGCTTAACAGCTAAGCTTTTGTCTCTTGATATAGAAGAGTTAGATCCACAAAATCGTGCATGGGCTGAGGAGCCATGTTTTGGGCCGAAAAATCGAGCCCAAAACCCAATTTGTTGAATCCAACACTTCCCATTCTGGTTGTGTTACTGTAGCACGACTTTTTGCCAACTTATACTGCTCTGATCGAGTCATGGTCTAGACCAATGGAAAGAACTTTCTGAGCCGGTCATTTTGATATAAAATGGGCCAAAATCTGAGGTCTGAGCCCAAAGATATGGCCTTTTGAAGTTCTGTTGACTTTTCTTCAGCTTTCTAATCCGGTTTGACTTTCACTTAACAGCTTGACTTGGACTTTTTAAGGGCTTTTTCTCCATGAAACTTGGGCTTTCTTCATAGAACTTTCATAACAATCACTTTAGCTCCTTTTAGCACCTAATTAGTAACAAATTTATATTTATTCAACTCCGAAGCCTGAAATACTCAAAAGCACATAATTAGTGATAAACCTATATTATTAATCACATAATTGGTCTAACAGCTATATTGTTAAGGAGTTAAAACTATAGTTTTGGGCTCTTATCAAACCACCCCCAAACAGCATTTTGCTTGTCCTCAAGCAAATATGATAAATTAGAATAAGTGACCAAAAATTGAGTTCTAACTAGTTTCGTTTCGCCTAGTGCGATTGCATTGACCATATGTAACAAGACCTTAAACCACTAGGAAGTCCCTAGTGGACGAGTTATAGCCTCGTGAGAGTTTTCTAGTGAACATACTCACAAACTTTATCTATACTACAATGACTAAGAAATAACACTATTGTTTCCTTATTTATGTCTCAATTATCTATACATCTTACTAGCAATTAATACAGAATAATCAAGTCGAAACCTAAGCTAATATATGCATAATAATCAATCATCTACGAATAAACATATATACAATGAGTAATACTATGAAATGCACTAACAGGTCCGTTTGTGAAACTTTGGAATAGCGTCCTTAAGTAGGTCCTCACATAAATGTCAAGACAAAAACACTCTGATTTTTCCTTTCAAGTTTTACTACTCCAGTGTGCAGTGGGCACACTTTACCTTACAAACTCAATGACACACAAAGAAGCCGAAGTCGATCAAACATATCTGCCACTTACTATCACACTAACCTATTCCTAATTGAGCTAAAGGTCTTTATTAGGTGTTGCGGGGATTAGGAGATGGTTTAAGAAGGAAGGAATGGATATTTAAAAAGGACAAGTCTGAGATAATAGGGTCTTCATATTACGTAACTAGAGCTAACATATTCCTAATTGAGCTAAAGGTCTTTATTAGGTGTTGCGGGGATTAGGAGATGGTTTAAGAAGGAAGGAATGGATATTCAAAAAGGACAAGTCTGAGATAATAGGGTCTTCATATTACGTAACTTGAGAAACCCTAGTTCTTTTGCTTCTACACTTTGTTTCCATCCTTAGCCATTTTTTTTTTCTTTTTCTTTGGCTTTTGACTCCTTTGATTCTATTTTTGGAGTTCTAACTATTTATTTATTTATTTTTATTTGGATGGAAACTTTCTTTTCTTATTTGAAGCTACTAACAATTTTTTGTCTACACCGGTTTTTCTCTTCTCTTTTCTTCACTCATGCTATTCTTAGACTCATTCTAAAATGGGTGGGTTGATTTTTTTTATTTTGTTTTGTTTTTGTAAAAGGGTAAAGAATTTGCGGTGTATGAAAGGCTAAAGAAAGGCTCAGAGGGGAGACTAGCGGAAAATAATTCATAAGTTTGAATTTCTGGCTATATCGATCCAAAGAGGGCCTAAATTCTCACTTAGGATATGGTATAGTGACCAAGCAAGTGGACGTGTCATTTCTCTATCCGGAATTTACTTCTCCCTTGTGTCATTTCTCAAATATTTCACTCATATAAGGCTTTAGGCTATATTCTCACAGAATTTATAGAATAAGTACTCTAGCCTAGATTTTAGAAACTTACTGCCAAACAATCATAGATACTCATGCAATATATTTATAGAAAGATACAAATATTATTATCTACATATTAATCTAAGTTTCTAAAACCTATTCTAAAGCAAAAGGTAACGTGAAACTTCTAGATTATTAAGAGCATAGAGAAAGAAACCATACCAATATTCCTAAGTGTATAGCATAACTTTTTATTTATTTTTGAATTTTTGAAATTTTTACTAGAAAACAAGTGCATATTGTACATATCTATATCCTAACAGATGCCTTAATTACACGTGTTTCTATGCCACCCCCAAACAAGAAGCATGCTTTGTCCTCAAAGTATTGAAATAAAAAGAAAAATACCATGGAAACGCGTGAAATTTGGAACATCTGCAAAACAAAGTTAAAACATACTAATATAGAAAAAATAAAAATAGACGCAACTCTATATGAGTTCCACCCGTTATGGGGTTAACAAGAATTAAATTGCTTGGGACATAAGCAGACACTAACTAAAACTAAAAACTTACCTTATCTCCAGCGTTTAAGTGTTGTCAACCTCTTCTATAAAGAAATGAGGTTCCTTCGCATTCTGCCTCGCCATGATGATTTGCCAGACTTCACGCCATTTATCATCTACAAACGCTAACCTGGTTAGCGCCACTTAGTCGGATGGGGTGTAGGGTGCAACCAAATGAGGTTGTAACCTCCACCCCAGCCAAGTCATTGCATGGAAAGAACGAATAATATAGTTGGTGGGTCACACAATGTCGACCCCCACCCAATCTGTGAAACAGGCACAAAAAATAGGGAAGAAAAATAGCATAATACGGCAAACTAAAACAGGTATAAGAAGGTACTTAAGCCTCATGCTATAGGCTCATGCTAAACTAGACGTTAAGGTCTGGGGAATATCATAGAGCATATGTCCCCCATCTAAAGCAAGGAAAATATCACAAGTTTTGTCATTCACAGAAGAATAACGCCATTCCCCTCTAATGTTTAGCATTATCCAAAACATAACAGTGCCCATGTTCATGGACAGGCTTCCAAAGGGCTACATTATAGTCCCCTTGGTCCTCTATCCTAAAGATTCATGCCCCATAATCCTCATGCAAATCATCATAGTTATAGAGGTATATATTATCTACCAAATAAGCCCATGCGTCTTGTATTTCAGCAGGCATAGCAAGTCCGAGAGAAAAGGCTAACAAGAACCTGGTAATTTCCATCGTTTCATCCTCAATGGTGATGGAGAACACTTGTTCTCCATCCGGTCTATCAAAGAACTTACAATTATCATAAAAATAAGATGTAAGTGTAGAAGAATAAAGTTCATCAGTTCTTACCATTAGCGGTTCCTAGCCTGCTTGTATGATTACCTCGCGAAACCACGCACCATAGGTGTCACTTTAGAACAAGTCTTCAAAAGACTATTTCGGTATGATAAGAGGGGATGTCATCACAAAACTACTCTTTAGAACAGCTGCAAACGATCCTGGATCAACCCACAAAAATCAAAATTTTTAGTGCCTACGGATGTCAGAGCACGGGGCACTCAAACTATGCCATGTATGGGCGCGGTGCGCTTGTGGTTTCGGCAAGTTCTAGTGTTTTGGGCGTGGGTTACGCTCAGATTTAGTCTTGTGAGGGCGCAGGGTGCGCTCAGGTCTAAATTGAGTAACAGGCGGTTCAAGCGTAGGGTGCGCTCACTGAGGCGCAAGGCGCTGTCCGTATAGCTTGAGTGCTGAAGTGAAGAAACAAAAGAGAAAAAAATTGAGAGTGAAAGGTGAGAGTGCAAGGTTTGTAGTGTGGGTTGTGACTGTAGAATGAAGAAAGTATATATAGGGTTTTAGTTTCTAAAACGAATTAACAAGTTGCCAAAAAGCTTTAAGGCAATTGTCGGAAACAAAATATTTCCAAAACCTAAAATGGAAACAACCCATATTCCTTATTCCAAAACAAACCTAATATCTTTTAGGTTGAATTTAGAATAGCAACTTCCTAACTCATTGAAATTTCATTCTACCATAATATCTAATCATAGCCATGCCAATATCGACAACATTCCCAACAATCATCGCAAAATTACTACTAAAATTGTGGATCATATAAAAACAATGCTAAAAGAAATAATACCACCCCCAAACAATTCGGGAAGGTGGGATTAACGCAAAAATCATCGCATGCTTAGACAATAACCAAATTCAAATAAAATAGAAATTCAAATAACAATTAACTACCGAATTCAAATTTAACTACTGAATTTAACAACTTAACATCCAAACTACTAAAAATAATAAAAATGACATCAACACAACAAACAACAAGAAATCTAGTTACAAGATGAGGAAGGGATAAGAATAGGAATTTGAGTGATCAAGAATGGAAAAACCAAACACCCCACCCCCAAACAAATTTTTGAAAATAGGTTTTTGAAAATTTGTTCTAAAACGTGGGTCTTTTAAAGTCAGATTCCCGTAGACTTATTGTGGGATCATTTTACGTCAGATTCCCCTAAACGGTGCACACCCCCAAACAAACAAGAAATTGGGGTGGTACAGAATAGATGATGCGTGGTCAACTATAAACTAGTAGTCGAAAGAGTTTAGGGTCTAACCATAAAAACATGATACTAAATGCACCCTCAAACAGAATGAAGTTGTATAATTGGAAGCAATAATATAGAAGAATAAAAGAAAACTTATGCAAGCCCTCAAAAAACATATGTAAACCATCATGTTGTAGCTGTGTTAAAAAGTTTGAATGACCCAAAAGATGAATTAGCAATACTTTAGGTGAGAAAGGAATGAAGTATAGATCCTGATATCTTTCATGAGGCTCATATGCGGAAAAATAAGACAAACTAGGTTTCTCACTACACTCGGTCAAAGCTTAGCTCTCAACTACAGGAATGGTGTACTCATAGGATTGTGTGCTAGGCAAACACTCTTCACTGTAAGGGTTGAAAAAATTATAGAGGGTCTCTATGGCAATAGGCTCAAGTTCAAATTTGAGGTTCCTCTGAAATGGTGGGTGAATGGATGGCTTAGTTGTGGTAGATGGTTGGATTTTAGGAGGTGGTAACTTAGGTGGTTGGTGGTCAGTTGGTGGTTCATCAGTTGGTGGATCCTCACACGTTCTTAAGAACTCTACATCTAGCTTGGCTGAATCCACAAGGTTGTGGTTCGTGGTTTTATCTTTAAGAAAGTTATCTATTCCTTCCATTGTTATTTCCTCAGCTACCAAACCAAATTGAGATTCACATTGCTCTAAAGATGTAACTTCCTCTTTTTCTTGCACATTAACTTGTTCATGCCTTAGATTAGAATTGTTAATCTATATTTTCTCACCCTCTTCCTCTAAAACACTATAAGTATCTTCAATGGAATCAGTCGAATGTGTCGAGGAATCGTCCAACCGAGTACGGTTATCAAACACAAAGGCCTAGACATGCTCAACAGGAGGGTCCATATTAAGAGAATGCCAATAGTTATCAAATTCTTCCTTTGTCACACCCATATAAATATCTTCTAATGTGTCATCATTATATTCATCTTCAGATGGATCAATGGGAGGTTCCTCGGTGGCATCTCTGAAATTGGAGTGGTCATCCAAATCATGTCCTAAAGAGTCGTCTTCAAGAATTTCCTCATCTAGGTGGGGTGTGGAGTCAACATAATGGTTAATGGGAGGGTCATAGGAAGGTTTTTCTAGTTGTGTGTCGATCTCTGGCAAGGTTGAAAGTTCTTTGTTATGTGAGGAGATCATGGAAATCATTTGGGCTATGTTCTGAAGCATAGTTTGGGAAATTTGGTCTTGGAAGGGTGGCACACTAAATGGCTGGGTGATTTCTGGCATGGTGGAAACGTCTGGCTGGTATGGTGTGTGATAGTCATAGTTATTGGTGTTTGGATATGATATAAGTCCTTCTTGGGATATGGCGATTGAGTGACTCTGGTTGACTTCATACTGTGATGGGTTAGGTTGAGTTTGAATGGCTAGTTGATTGTTATTGGTGGAACTCCATGAATAGTTTGGATGACTAGAAAACTCTTGATTGTATGTGTTACTATAAAAACTGAAAATTAAGGCTTATAATTATTATTATATCCTATAGTAGGCTCAAACTCTTGATATGATGGGCAATGAGAAGCCCAATGGTTAGGACTACCACAGCATGAACATGGTGAAGGGTTTTCATAATAATCACATGATTTCTCGTCTACATATTGATATGCCATAATTAATATGCAAATGAAACTCTAATTATAAATTTCTAGATAGGCGTGTGGTATACTAGATAGGCGTGTGTGTTGACGTTGATGATTGATTACGTTAGACGTTTTCTTCGACCTGACCTTAATCTCATACAAGACTAAGACCAATCTTAACTAAATATGACAACACTCAAAACAATCCTGATATGCTAGTATAAACCTCTAACAGGAGATGTGAGGAGTGGAAGAAAGTACCTGAATGCCTCCTTACTTCGCTTATGCATAGCGTCTTGTATACGCGAGCTCAGTGTATTTAACAAGTTAGAAACAGTAAATAACTTGAAGAAATAGAAATTTGAACTAACCTGTGGAATTTGGGCAGTTCAAAAGAGGGCGCAGGGTGCGCTCTGAAGTAGCCTAGGATGGGCACAGGGTGCGCTTGTGTCTGACTCGAGGTCCAGGCACTTTGGGTGTAGGGTGTGCTCTGGTTAAGCCTTGGGAGGGCGCAGGGTGTGCTCGTACCTTAGCTAATGTCCAGGCACTTCAGCGCGTGGTGCGCCTTGATTTTGTCTAGGATGGGCACGGGGTGCACTCGTGCCTTAACTAACGTCCAGGCACTTCAACGTGGGGTGCGCTCCACTTTTGGCCTACAAAGGGCGTGGGGTGCGCTCAGTGCATTCCTGCGAAAAAAAATCAGTTCCAAAGCAAACAACCACAGTTAGAATCAAACAAGGGTGGGTGGGTTTAATGAGACTTTGGGAAGACTAACAATACTAGCAAAAACAATTCTAAAGGGAACTAAGATGGCAGCGATGCCATTTTTTTTTCTCCATGATTGGTGCATGGGTCGGCGAGAAGAGTTAGATCCACAAATTCATGCATGGGCTGAGGAGTCATGTTTTAGGTTGAAAAATCGAGCCCAAAACCCAATTTGTTGAATCCAAGACTTCCTATTCTGGTCATGTTACTATAGCACGAGTTTTCACCAACTTATGCTGTTCTGATTAAGTCAAGGTCTGACCATTGGAAAGAACTTTCTGAGCCGGTCATTTTGATATAAAATGGGCCCAAAGATATGGCCTTTTGAAGTTCTGTTGACTTTTCTTCAGCTTTCTAATCCGGTTTGACTTTCACTTAACAGCTTTGACTTGGGCTTTTTAAGGGATTTTTCTCCATGAAACTTGGCTTTCTTCATAGTACTTTCATAGCAATCATTTTATCTCTTTTTAGCACCTAATTAGTAACAAATTTACATTTATTCAACTCCGAAGCCTGCAATACTCAAAAGCACGTAATTAGATATAAACCTATATTATTAATCACATAATTGGTCTAACAGCTATATTGTTAATGGGTTAAAACTACAGTTTTAGGCTCTTATCAACTCACTTTCGTCTTAAGGATCTGACGTTAAAAGACTCATTTTCGTCTTGAGGATCTAACGTTAAAATACTCACATTCGTCTTGAGGATCTGACGTTAAAAGACTCAACATGTATATCCTCGTGTCTTTTATTTTTCCCTTTGCACTAAGCATTGTGCACAAAGAGAGTTGTGATGTGCAACATCGGATGTTCCCTAATTCGGACAGGCAATGGATTTCACCAGGCCAACCCCTAGCAGTTTTCTATTTGATTGCATTTCGGGGCAGTTTGAGGCTATACCATATGTACTAAGGGTAATATTATTATTAGACCATTGCACATTGGTCAGGGATGGTATCGTCCTGAACCCTAGGCCCCCAAAACATAAAAGTTAAGCCACAGTCTGGCTGGATTGGGTTCACTCCAGAGTTGACATGACAGTTGCCTGATTTTACTGGTTGTGATGATTCTTCTAGACTTCCGGTGTTGTTGACACATTCATCTCCCCTTGTACATTTGTAAAAAAAAATTATATTTGCACTGGTGTTGCATCCTCTGATTCTATGGATCCAGTCCAGTTGTCAGTTATTGCTACAGGCGTGGTACCTAGATGATGGGACTCTGATCGGGGATACAAAACAGGTGGCGATAGCTTTGGGTATGATTTAGGAAGAAGGACCTTCTTATGGGTTGGTTCTTAATGTGGCTAAAACTGAGATATTTTGGCCATCACTGGATCCACGTCACTCTACTCCTGGTCTTCTTCCTTCAGATTTGTCCCATCTTCAGTAGGGGGTCAGGTTGCTTGGAGGTGCAGTTAGCACTGATGCATCTTTTGTTATGGGTCTTGCTCGCAAGCGTATTGACAAGGCTATGACTCTGATGGACCATTTAGCTATATTGGAAGATCCACAGTGTGAGTTAGTGCTCTTACGAGCTTGTGTTGGGCTCTCTAAGTTGGTCTTTGCGATTCGTACTTGTCCACCATCCTTTTTCAGAGAGGCAGCTCAGACTTTTGATCGGCATCTCCGTAGTGTTCTCCAGGGTATTATGGTTTTTGATGGTCCTGGCTTCGGTGATTTACAGTGGTGTTTATCGAGATTCCCATTATGTCTGGGTGGTTTAAGTATTTATTGTGCTACTGATGTCTCTACATTTGCTTTTATGTCTTCCCATTTTCAGACTTCTGAGCTTCAAGACCACATTCTTAGGAGTTGTGGTACAGTGCCTTTGGATTAGATTCTTTATGTTGCTAGCAGTGTACTGAGTCTCCACCTACCCAAATGTTACCATCTTCTCAAAACCACAAAATGTTTTGGCGGAAGCATTTTAGGGTAAGATTGTTGCTGGTCTCGAGAGGGAGTTTGATTTATCTGTTCGTCAAAAGGCAGTCATGGGATGCTTGCAGTCGGAACACACAAAAGATTTTCTACTTGCTATTCCGATGGAGGGACTTGGACAGCGTATGTCGCCGGTGGAGTATCGTTCTATTTTCCGATACCGTCTCATGATTCCTTTATACTCTAACGGTGGTTTATGACCTGTTTGCAAAAATAGTAGATTGGATGCTTTTGGGGACCATGCAACACATTGTCGACATTTTCCAGGTTTCAAATATCGACATGATCATGTCAGAGACATTTTATGTGATGCATTTTGGAGGGCTGGGGTACAAGTGAAGAAAGAAGCTCTTGTTAACTTTCTCACTGATCTGAATGAGGGAAGATCGACTCTTCGGCCTGCGGATGTCTTGATTTACAGTTGGTTTGAGGGAAAACATGCATGTGTTGATGTAACTGGAGTCTCTCCGTTGGTAGGGTTGGGGAATGGTGACTTTGAGGTGGGAGAAGCAGCTAAGAGAGCAGCGACGGGGAAGATGGAGAAGCATGAGGAAGCTTGCAGGGCTAACCAGCATTGTTTCATTCTGTTTAGTTTTGACACTTTCGGTTTCTTGGAACAACAGTCTATTGAGCTTCTCAAGAGACTTCAGAAAGTTATGAACTATAACGTTATGACAGCTAGTTCTAACGAGTTTATTTTTAGAAGGATAGGATTTGCTATTCAGAAAAGACTTGCGGCGCAGCTTGTTGCACGCTTGTCCTAATTTTTTTTGTAAAATTGGTTATCAGTATCAATAAAATTTCCACTTAAAAAAAAAGGGTTGCGTTATGTTTTTACAAGACTCAAGCACCCCAAATAAAATAAAAATAAAAAAGTTTTGAATGTGCACTTGCCATATCCCATTAGATGTCATTTTTAATGCTAATAATTTTGGCGGCTCATTCGTTCCATTTGGAGTTGAAACGAATCGAGATTTCACGTTTGAAGTTTTCAGACTAGTTCGGGGCATAATGGGAAATTATTTATGTTATTAGATTATTGTCTTCCTAATATAAATAGATTAGTCTGTTCCTTTATGCATATATTGGACGTACTCTTTAAGTCAAACGGACTTATTCAAATAGTAAGTCCATCGGACTTATCCAAAGTACCCTCAACGGCCTGATACACCCAACGGTCAGATATCCTAACGGTCATATATCCCAACGGTCAAATATCTCCAAACGGTCAGATTTTTGCCTATAAATCCGACCCTCCTCATCAAACTTCACTCATCCCATTCTCTCATTCTCCTAAACTTAATCCTCACAAATTCTCATCTTCTTCAACATAATGGATCCGATCGAGAAATTCGAAAAGGAGTAATGTGATGGGGCTTTCACTGTCATCCTGATAACAGTATTTATCGTGGTGATATTGTTAATCATGCATAATATCCTCCAGAATATCTAGCTCTATATAACCTACATCGCTCTTTCCCTTTGTCTCTTTGTATATTACTATGGTGTGTTAAATAATTCTCAGACATTTGTATGGGTTACGTATTAAATGGAGAAGTTCCCTATTTAATATTTGTGTATATTAGTTGTATTTTTACCTTATCAGAAACATATAAAAAAGAATTAAAAAACAAAAAAAAAATTATCAAAACCATAACAAAGAAGCAAAATCAATAACTCACAAAAATAATTCAATCTCAACTCATTGTGTTCATAGAAGATCGCTCACGCTACACGGTACGCCTAAAACTTGTAGCGCACGCAGCTCGATTATTCTATTCATCTTCCATTATTGAGGTATGATCATCAATTCAGAAATTACCTGTAGCTCTAACTGCCATGTGAAACCTTCACCCGTATTTTCTAACATTGAACCACCTCATTAATTGTTTTTGGAAATCTGACATGAAAAGACATACTATGGATACCCATGGTTGTTGTTACATAATTATGTGAAACAACATCACATGGTTCACTTGTGTTTTCACAGTTTAATGCTTAATCTAACTGCACTTGGCATCCTGATTCGTACAAACTCATATATTGGCTATAAATCTCTTCTTTTTATCTATTTTCATTTCACGCATTCTTCACTATCCTTCCCTCACCTATACTTTCAAATGGATCCATCAAGAAAGATAGTGCATGAGAAAAACTACCTGAATTTTTGTGATGATGGCCGGTTTTCACCTTATTTTGACACAGAAATTGTACGTCGAGGATGGATACCTCTTCTATATTATTAAGAAGTTGCTTATTCCAAAGAATTGGTTTTGATGTTCTACCAATTTAGCGGACTTGAAAATGGAAGATTCTATTTCAATGCCTATGGATAACGATTTGAATTGACTAGGGACATTATCTCCGACATACTTCAAATTCCAATGAATAACCCGGAGTTCCATCTTCCAAAGTTAACATTTGATTCCGTCAAAAATTTACTATGGGCCACTGTCTCTCGTGGCGAAGTCGAAAATAGACATCACATTGTTCTTCAACGCTGTTTAAAACAGAATCAACAAGTTGTGCTCCACTGGCTGGGACACAATGTGGTAGGTACATCACAACAATATGAAGTGACAAAGCCTCAACTCCACCTACTTTGGATTATGCAGAATCAAAGGGATGATTTTTGCATAATCCAACACCTCTGGAACCCGATCACCAGGCCTAAAAAAAGGTTTGCACCTCTGCCTACTTTAGTCACGAAAATCATGATGCGTTGGGGTTATCCAGCCATTTCTCCAGAAATACCTCTTCAAAGAGCGGCCGTTACTGTACTTCACACAGACTGTGCCGCTAGTTTTTGGACTCCAGATACTTCGATAGATGAACAGGACGACCAAAGCTCAAACTCTGAACATTTCTTTGATGAGAATGCCATGCAGAACATTTTTAATCCCATGGAAGGCATTCATTTTCTTCATCAAGGCATGCGGGAACTACACGCACGTCAAGAAATCATCATCAAAAGTCTTATACATTTCTAGGAATGTCAAGAAATGCACGATGTTGAACAGGGGGCAATCTTGGAAAATCACTCTTAGTCATTGGAAAATCACGCTCTCCTAATGGAAAATCAAATTACGCTCTCTGCCAACCAGGGAGCCATTCAACTTCAGCAAGGCCAACAAATTGATGAACTAAATAGTGTTGTGAAAGATCTGCATCCCCATCACCATCATCGTCATCATCATTGTAGGAACCGTTATGGTCGCAGTTTACAAACTGTGAAAACCATTCACAGCGGAATAAAGGTTCTCACGATTTTGGTTAGAAATTCATACCTTTAGATCAGCTGTGATATCTCTGAGAATCTAAGATCTACGAAATCAGCAACCTCTTGATCTTCTATTATATTCCTATCCTTAGAATGGACGTTGTGTGGGTAACGATCTTCCAGCGTTTTCTTTCTCTCTTGGCCTCTCTCACTCACAAAGTTGGAACCGATTTTGGATCTCACTTTTCTTGAGAAAACCTTGGTTAAAAACGGCCAGAGAAAGAGGGTTTCTATTTATAGGCTACAATAGGGACCATGAGGAGAAATTAGGGTTGGGCCTCTTGACGGGCTTAGGCTTCCCATGTTTGCCCAGAACACACGGCCCAAGTCCGTCAACAAATGACTTATTCCACTAAAGGCTATTGTTGCACTACCGCCCTAATCCCAAATTATGTGTTATGTTTATAGGCTCCATATTATATGCTCGTTGATCTCCCCATGTTTAAGATATCGAATGCCCGTTAATTAAGTCAAGTTACTGACAACTACATTAATCAACTTCTTATGTCCTTGAGTAGTACCACTCAACCTCATTGTCATGTCGGATTAAATCCACCTGCAGGGTTTACATGACAATCCTTATGAGCTCCTCAAGGGGACATCATCAACCCAACTTCCTGCGGGTCACGGATTCCTTCTATAATCAACAACACACCTTACATACAATGTCATTACCAAATCCATCGAGTTTGTTGATTCACAAATGAATCTCACTCATTGATGATTTAAAGCAATGTACAATGCACATAAGTGCCCGTTATTATATCCGGATTTAGAGGACAAGCATCCATAATAACAGAGGTGTTTGTTCTCTTATATAGTCAGTATAAAGAGAAACACACTTAGTCCTGTTCAATACACACAAAGTGTACTATTGTAATCTTGTAGTCAAGATAGACTAATACCAGATTATACTACAACCGTACCAATGGTTTGCCCAAATCCATCTAGGTTGTGAACGTTTACTTATACTTTATAAGGTATTGATGATATGATCTTCTGTGTGTCACCACACACCATATTATCTACAACATAAAGTATTAGACGCATGCATATAACTAATAACATATATAATATGCATAACATTTGCCCATATAATTCTCATTCAAAATATAAAGAATTGGAGTTAATACAAAAGTAATGTTTTTAGTATATAACCCTATCAATCATGATCCATGATTTTGTTCTTTATTTAAAAATAAATAATAATAATAAATAATAAATAATAAATAATAAATAATAAATAAATAAATAAATAAATAAAAAGTAAAAAATTATTAATTAAGTTTTCATCATGTGCTCTAATAATTAAAAATTGTTGTATCTTTGTTTTTTCTTTTGTAAGCTAGGCCTACTAAGATTGTCATAATTCTAGTTGTTATTAATATCCAATAATCAAATTTTAACTTGTTATTTTCAATTTGATTACATGAGGGGTCTATCTTTTTCCATACTCTGTCATCCATCCAGTCATACTTTATTGGACTCTTTTCTTCATACATATCCTTATCCATTAGGCATGGGAGACATACTTGATTTCCTTCTGATAAGACTCTCATGTTGCTATACGCAACGTGGCTACTTCATTTTGGATGTTCCTCATATACACTGATTGATAGTCTGTCGGGAATTTTTGCCTTACCCATCGCTCTACTCCATCCCACATGACATCTTCATCAAGTATGGCATCACCAAAAATCATCCCTGAGTAATCCTTCCAGGCTATGATGGATTCCAATGCTTATGGCCTTCATTTTCGTGATTACATCACTAACATCAGGTGGTCTTCCCTTGTTCTTCGCCCTGACCAAACTTATTCTCCAAGTTTGGCGACCTACTTTTATGCCAATATGGGAGAAACACCTGCATTCAACCATGCTTACTGCTTCTTCTTAGACAGGTTCACAATCTAAGTTAGTGGCACACACCATATCTTTTATGAGCCAACGTTTTCCCTAACTTTGGATCTTCCATATCACGAGCCGGCAGTAACATGGCCATACATCTTTCACAACTCTACTCGTTCATTTTCATGGCCTGCTTTTCGCGTAGCATACGATGATGGTCTTGAAATTAAAGGAGTTGAACTTGGGCGATGGCCAGACAACACCATTCCCTTAGCCAGCATGACCATGAACGTGGGGAATGCGATGTTGTTTGTCCTTTTGAACATCATGGGAGATTGGCATTTTTCTACTGCCAACGATGCTGCATGTGTAGTATTCAATGCACTTGTTCAAGGTCATACATTCTTTGATATCTTAAACTGTGTTATCTCCAATTTGAAAAAAGATTGCACTGTTCGGCATCAGTATATACTTTTACCAGTAACCGCTTGCTGAATTATGAAGACATATTTCCCACAATTTTCAGCTACCTTTCATGACTGGTCAAGGTAGATTCTATGTGCCCAACAAACAAGATAATTTGTTCATTAATGTTTAGGCAATGGCGACATCTTGCACGGTACTTGAGCCATGTTCGTTGTTACCCGAACGATGAAAAAATGTTTGCACATTTGAATGAATCCGGAGAACAAACATGGGGCACCATTTATCAAACCATTATCTTTTGGCGCGATGCTAAGGAAATGCATTTCACTCACGAAAGCGCCAGACCATCACCACATCCTGGATAGTAAATTTGAGTAGGGCATTGTACATATATCTAACTGTAAATAGTTATGTTAGTGTGTTATTGTTTTTTGTTGTTTTTCCCTGTATAATATATTATGTTCTCATAATTTTCTGGTCCAGAAATCCAGCCCTAATTTTTCTCACGGTTCTCAGGTAATTTCTTTTTTTATCTTTTGATACTTCGAGGACTAAGCATCATTTAGTTTGGGGGTGCTTTAAACCTGTAGCAAAAATTAGGCAACTTGTAGGTTGTATATAGTTCTACTTTCTTGTTAGTGAATGTACTTAATGACAAAGTCTTGTTTCCTTTTCAATGATAAAAATTGTCTAGAAATCCCACATTAGCATTCGAATTAGGATTTGTTTTTAAGAAACTTAAGATAATACATACGCAATAGTTTTTACATCTTTTCATGAGTATTCATGTACTAAGTATCATCGATGGTACATAGCAGTAAGTTTCTGTAACCCACGGCTAGTTTACTTAAACTATCAATCCTGTGAGAATCTAACCAAAAAGCCTCGATATGTGTGGTATGTGAGTAATGACATAGAGGAGTAGTTGTTCCGAGTAGAGAAAATCAAGTGTCTACTTACTTGATCACCATCCAAACCCTAGGCGAGAATTTAGGTCGTCTTTGGATCGACATAGCCAAAACTTCATACCTATTACAAATTCTACTGCTAGTCACTCCACTGAACCTTTCATCAAACCTTTCATTTTCACCAAAAATTCCTTACCCATCTATTAACCCTAAATAAAATAAACCTACATAAATGATGAGTATGAGAAATAGGATGAAATGTAGAAAAATAAAGAGAAAGACTTGTCCCCAATAAAAGTCAGTTACTTGCTTCATGAGAGAAAAATAGAATCATGATCTTAAGCCTTACTCTTCAAAAAAAAAAAAAAAAAAAAAAAAAAAAAATCATCAGAGTCCCAAAGCTTAAGAGCAAAGTAGGAAAACTCAGGTAGAAGCAGGAAAAGAAAACAAGGATTTCTCTAGTGTAAATATCTTGAAGACCCTATTATCTCATACTTGTCATTTTTTATTTTCTATTTCCATTTTTTTCTACACCACCACCTAAGCCCCACAATACCTAATAAAGACCTCTAGCTCAATTAGGAGTATGATGGTGTGATATTAAGTAGTAGTTGTGATCGATCGACCTCGGCTCCTTTATTGTCATCGAGTATGTGAGGAAATGTGTGCCCACTGCATACTAGAATGAGCAAAACCTGAGTGGAAAAATTGTGAGCGAATTTGTGTTTCGACACATACCTGTGAGAACCCATTTAAGGACGCTCTCCAAAGGATCCAGAAATGGCCCTGCTTGTACATTTCAATGTAAAGTTCACTATATGCATGTTCATATGTAGATGTTTTAATTATTGCATGCATATTAACTTGAGTTTCAAACGAATTAATCCTCATTCCCCGCTAAGGAGATGTATATATATCTAAGATTAATTTAGGAAACAAGATTTTGTTACTAAGTCGTTGTAGTATAGATGAAGTTTGTGAGTATCTTCTATGGAAAACTCTCACGAGGCTATAACTCGTCCACTAGGGAATTCCTAGTGGTTTAAGGGCTTGTTGCATGCGGTCAATTCAACCGCACTCTGCGAAACGAGAATTAGCTTAGGACTACACATTTTGGCTACTTATATGTATATATGTCTCTTCTTTGCTTGAGGACAAGCAAAGTGCTGTTTGGGGGTGGTGTGATAAGCACCCAAAATTGTATTATAAAACCCCATAGAGACGTAGCATTTTGGTTAATTTTGTGCTTAATAATCATGATATAATCATATTCTCGTGCTTTTGCAGGTTGGAGCAACCAACGTAAAAATGATGATAAAGCCAGTATTTAAGCACGGAATAGGGAGTATACATAAAGCTTTTTGATTAAGCCATGTGAAATCCAAAAAATTTGGACTAAAGCCCAAAGAATCAAATAGGACAGAATCAAGTTAGAAACGGGATTACGTGCACAGAAACAGCAAGCTTCCGTAGCTCATATCTTTTAAACTAAGACTCTGAATTTGGCAAGTTAGCTGCTCAGACGATCTGTGTGACGAGCTCTACGCAAAGACGGAAAGTTGTAAAAATGCCAAAAGACTGGCCGTCACTGGACATAGCACGTGGACCCACTATGCAGACCCACAAGATTTGATGAGTCATCATGCAAGTCAAGACAAAAGGAGCAAATAATTGGAACAAAGTCGACACCTTACATGCAATTAATAGAGTTAGATAAGATTAGGTGCTAATAGTGTAAACCATGCAAAGTGTCACTTTGCTTTGGTTTTGTGGATAAGATGGAAATTAATAGAAATTGGTGTTTCACGTGGGATAAGAGGAGAAAGCTCTCTTATGTATAAGGGGGGATGATTTTGGAGCATTAACTCCTTTTTTAGATTCCTTTTTCATTCCTTGTCTTGTAGTTTAGTTTTTAGTTTTTGTTTTTATGTAAGAAAGCTTGTAATATTGTTAATGGAGAACATCTTTAGTTTTTGAAATAAACTTCATCATTTCCTTAGGTAATTCATGTGTTTAGTATTCATTTCTTCTTCCTCTCTCTCATTAGAATATATATCTTGTAGTTTTTCAAATAATCAAAGGATCATGATCTAAAACCCTCCCAAGGGGAGGGTTAATGATGCTCATGTGAGGATCATGCTACAAATTTAGGATTCCATAATCACTACTTAGAGACTTAGGTTTTCTATTTCATCCTGTCCCAAAATGACAAAGATTGACCAATATCTGATCAACTGTTGGAAAATAGAACTAGGAGTTGGAATGATATTTCAGAGATGAAATATCATTTCAATTCCACATGCTAGCATAATATGTTTAGAGATAGGTATATTGTGCTAGGGATTTGAGATGGTAGTGACCTGTTCCTGAAAGACTTGTAGCTAGGCTTTGCATGAGTAGGATTAATCCTTCCTTATCTTTCTCTCTCTTTTATTTAAAAAAAAAACAAACTTGCAAATTTTAGATAACTTGTGTAGTAAAAATCTATCTATCAAATCCTTCTCACTTAGTTCTCCAAGGTGTAGATTTCAGTTGTGATCATATATATATTTTTGTCTTAGTAGTTGGAACGAAATCCTTACTCGAACTAGAAAAACCGAAAAACACTGAGTAAGGAAATATTGAATTTTAGCACGTAGTAAGTAAATTTCTAAAAACACTAAAAATTGCTAACATCAGTGACATAAAGATATATATTGGAAAATGTGATATATATCACCCTTCAGGCCGGCTCAACTCAAACAGAGGCCGAAGGCGGAGTCCATACTTGAGACCTTTTTCTAAAACATTTAGTTATAAAGTTATACAAGGTTTTAGACCCGGCCATATGGCCGGAATCATTTCTAAAATTCACAGCCCATAAATTTTTGTGAGGAATTCAATGACTGATAATTATTAGCATAATTTTTTAGAGTTAATTTAGCAAGATTTTCTTATTGGAGTCGTATAAAATTTCCTTGTTAGATGTTGATTGACTTATTAGAGTTTGGTTGTATTAGGAAATTTCTTATGATTTAATTAAGAGTGTCCACGTGGCATACCTCTCCCTCAAGAACGTGCCAACTAGAAAAGAGATAATCCACATAAGATGTACTCTGCTTTAATATAGAGAGAGGTGATACGTGTAAGAAAATATCGTTGCGCCTATATTTTCGAATAATTGGTGAGCCAATTTTTCAGGAATAGTGTGCTCGGCCTATATTTTTGAATAATTGGTGATCCTATTTTTCAGGAATAGTGTGCATTTAGAGTCCTAATTTTTGGAATTTATATACGAGAAAAATATTTGAGACCTATTTTTAAGGCGATATTTGGAGATTTTCCACTAAAAAGGCAACTTACAGTAATTAGAGGCCTTTTTCATAGGAGTAGTGCTTTAGTAGGTCTGTGTAGCATTAATGTTTTCAAAGTGAGGCCTTAGATAGCCGGCATTGTCGCCCTTCAAAATGGGTCAATATTCGACATCTAAAAACCGATATATGTCGTCACCAGTGAATATTTTTGGCCCTAGAGTAAAGTGTCTGTTTTCCATTTTATTTAGTAAATTAAGATTTGAGATGATAAATTCATCTATATTATTTGGGTTCTTTACCTGAATACATGTTTTGAGGATTTATTTTGTAAATACGTACTTTTATTATCTTTGTTTCCTTTTCCTTATGGCCAGAGCATATTTAAAGGCTAACCCAAGCATAGATGCAAAACAAACAAAAAGTACTCTCGTTAGTTAATGTAAATAGAAATATAGGACAAATCATGCAACACTGTAGTTGGAATTGTGAACTTTAAACTTGAACAGCAGAACCGATAGAACCGAACACAACTTATTTGGTTAACTTGCCCACGATGTTTATAATTAGTAGAGATGAAGTCCTATAATATACAATCACAAGCTTTGCATAGCGTAACACAATCTAGTAGAAATGATCACTCCGACATTTCACATTGCTATGTTCCCTTGGTTTTCCATGGGCCATCTAACCCAATACCTTCATTTCTCAAGTAAGTTTGCCGAGGGCATCTCCAATGGGGGGTGTAAACCGTATAGAGTGGAAATTTTACACCCCAAATATAAAAAAACTCTCTCCAATGGGGGTGTTATACCGTAGGTAATAGTGTATTAGCTAATAGAGAGGGTGGGGAATTCCCCCTCTCGCTATTAGTTAATAAAAAGCCCGGAAGTCACTTAAAATAACGTCTGTTTAACTGAAAAACTTGGACGTCACTTCAACACACGTTTGAAGCTTTATTTTTCTGTTTGCGACGGTCTAAGTCCGTCGCTCAGTGATTTATAAATGTTAAAAACACGGACGACGTTTTTTGAATGACGTTTGAAAGTGGACCACTATTTGTTTTAAGCTTTTTTATGACGGACCAAATCCGTTATTTTACATTATTTTGAATGGGCTGTGACAGTTTAAGTCCGTTGCTATCTATTTTTACACATTTGCCTCCACCTACCATTGGAATAGCCACAAATAGTAAATATACACTTTATGTATTTGGGATTTCTCTAGAGTGTATAATCCTAATGGCGCCTATGTGGAGCCTATGTGGAGGTGGATTTTTCCACTCTCCATTGGAGATGCCCTGAAAGAGATCACAGAATCACCTTCCTAGCTCCAATTAAAACACGAGTAAAATTCTTTCATCTAAATCATCATCCCCATCTCATCAAATTCATACCAATCGACGTTCCCCAAGTTGATGGTGTCCCAATTGGTGCTGAAACCATGTCTGATGTACCATTACACATAGCATCTCTCTTTGCACAAGCCTTTAATCTCACACAAGACCAACTAAAAGTTTCTCTACAAAATCTTAGACCTGATTTCATTTTCTTTGATCTTGCTTACTGGGATCCATCCATAGCACGCCCTCTTGGGATTAAGCTGATTTACTTTTCTACTGTTAGTGTCTCATCACATTCTATGATCAATTTTCCGATGAATGTTAATTACAAGATAGACCCACCACCAGATTATCCAAGTAGTATTTTCAGTATGAAAATGCCTCTTTACATAGCAAGACACATATTACATATGTCATGTTATTTTGGAAATGGGATATCATTTTTAGAAAGGCTTATCACTTCCATATTTGGATGTCAAGCACTTTGTTTTCATGGTTGTAGGGAACTTGAAGGCCCTTTTAGTGATTTCATGGAGAAGCAATACAAAAAGCCAATATCCCTAATTGGACCAGTTTTGCCTAAGCCTTCATGTAGACCATTGGACGAAAAATGGGTGAAGTGGCTAGGTGGTTTTAAAAAAGGATCGGTTGTGTACTGTGCGTTCGGGAGTGAATGTGTTCTAGAAAAGGACCAGTTCCAAGAGTTAGTTTTGGGATTAGAGCTTACTGGTTTGCCATTCATTGTAAGACTGAAACCTCCGGTTGGTGTTAGCACAGTGGAGGAAGCTCTGCCTAAGGGGTTTGAAGAAAGGACCAGAGGAAAAAGGAGTAGTTCATGGAGATTGGGTTCAGCAAGAACTTGTTCTAAGTCACCTTTCAGTAGGATGTTTTGTGAGTCATTGTGGCTTTGGGTCAATGTGGGACTCCTTGGTGAATACTTGTCAAGTAGTTTTGGTGCCCCATGCTGGAGACCAATTTTTCAACACTAATTTTATGACTAAAGAACTAAAGGTTGATGTGGTTATGGAGAGGAAGGAAGCAGATGGGTGGTTTACGAAGGAGAGCCTGTGCAATGCGGTCTCCATTTCTAGAGACAGTCCTTTTACAAGACCCTGTGTATGGTGACTGACCTTTAATGTTTGGTGTACTTATTTTCATTTCCATATATATTGGTAGTGCACCATTAAGGTAACTGGGCCTTCCCTTTGGAGTGTGTGGCTATAAGTACCGGATCCCTAATCCATGTTTAACATAATTCACGTTTTCCACTCTTTCATGTTTTCTCGTTTTTTAGTCATGTTTTTCTATGGAGTGAATTACATCCTTATTGCTTTATTGTTTTCTTTTATATTAAAACTTATTCATAAAATGTAAAAAAATATATTTAAATGTGATAAACATTAGTCTAGTAAGTCTCGGGAATCTGACTTTAAAAGACCTACGTTTTAAAACAAATTTTCTAAACCCTATTTTCAAAAATTTGTTTGAGGCTGGGGTGTTTAGTCTTTCCATTCTTGATAAGTCAACTTCCTATTCTTGTTCCTTTTGCCGTTTAGTCGTATTTTGATTCGTGTTGACACAATCTATGCATTTAGATTTCTTCGATCACATAACATATGCCATTCACGTATTTCGAGGCATATTCCATCTCATTATGTGTCAGTCATGTTTAGATTTGAGTTTTTTTTATATAGATCATTGGATTGTATTTTCTCTGCTGATTATTTTCATAGCTCATTCGCCAAAATTGGACCGTTAACGAATCGAGAATTTTAGTTTTAAGTTATACAAGGCAAAGGACAGGATGGGTATTACGGAATTGTTTTGGGCCTGGACCCAAAATTTTAAAACCCTGCTAGGGCACGTGCCTCCCTTTTTACATACCCCACGCATTTAAACAAAGATCATCAATCTAACTCCTAAATTAATACAAGCATAATAATCAAATTATCTTAAGATAAACAACTATACAATGAACTATGATATGAAATGCAATGGCAGGTCCGTTTCTGAAACTTTTGGGCAGCGTGCCTAAGTAGGTTCTCACAAGGAATGTGTCAAAATACATAACACTCTAATTTTTTCTTTCAAGTTTGCTAACTCCAGTATGCAATGGGCACACGTTTCCTCAAAATCTGAATGACAATCCAAGGAAGCTGAGGTCGATCAAACACATCTACTACTTACTATCACACCAACATATTCCTAATTGTGCTAGAGGTCTTTATTAGGTGATGCGGGGCGTAGGTGTTGGTTAAAGAATGAAGGAAATAGATATTCAAAAAGACAAGTCTGAGAAAATAAGGTATTCATATTATGTAACTAGAGAAAACTTTGTTCTTATTTTTCTTCTACACTTTGTTTCCATCCTTAGCCTTTCTATTTTGGCTTTTTGACTCCTTTTACTCTATTTTTGGAGTTTTTATTTTATTTTATTTTTCTTTTCTTTTCTTTGGATGGAAACTTCTTTTTCTTTTTCTTTTCTGAAGAAACTAACTAATTTTTGTTTACACAGGTTTTTCTCTTCTCTTTTCTTTACTCATCCTATTTCTCAGACTTATCCAGATAGGTAGGCTGATTTTATTTTATTGGGTCAAGGATTTGTGGTTTGTGAAAAGGCTAATGAAATGCTCAGTGGGGCGACAAACGGATAATAAATTTCATATAGGTGTGAATTTCTAACTATATCGATCCAAAGAGGGTCTAAATTCTCGCTTAGGATATGGTGTGGTGTTCAAGTAAGTGGATGTGTGATTTCTCTACTCGGAATTTACTTCTCCCTTGTGTCATCACTCAAATATTTCACTCTTATGAGGCTTTTATGCTAGATGCTCACATGATATGTATTAAGTACTCTAACCTAGGTCTCAGAAAAATACTGCCAAGTACAATCAAAGATGCTCATGAAAAGATGCAATGACTATTACCTATATATTAATCTATGTTTCAAAAATTAAATCCAAATTCAAGTACTACGTGAGATTTCTAGACTAATATCATCATGGAGAAGGGAACAATACAATTATCACTAAGTGTCTAGTATAAACAATATTTATGATTTTTAATTTTTTATAAAAAAAAGTGCATAATTTACATCCTAAAAGTGTTTAATATTTGCAAATGTTTCTATCCCACCCCCAAAGAATCGAACGCTTTGTCCTCAAAGTGTAAAGAGATAAGGAAATAATTTATCATAGAAACGTGGCAAAAATTGGCATGACCTGTAACAGATATATTGTTAAGATGATATGATAACATGAAGCACAATTAAACTGTTACGTTATGATGATATGATATGATATGATAACTAGCATCAATTTTACTGGAGTAAACATGACAGGCAAAGGGTGGAAAAAAGATATGAAATGAAATACCAAAATACGCCACCCCCAAACAAAATTTGAAAACTCTTTTTAAGCTTGAAAATTTTTGTGGCTTATACTCCATTAAGGTGGTATTTTACAAAAAACTTGGGTCTTTTAAAGTCAGATTCCCTAGACTGTGCACACCTCCAAACAAGTAAGAAACTGGGGTGGCACAAAATGGATGATGCGTGGTCAACTATAAACTAATAGTCAAAAGAGTTGGGGGTCTAGCCATAAAAACATTATATTAAAAGCACCCCCAAACAGAATGAAGTTATACAATTGGAAGCAAACATGTAGAATAATGAATGAAAACTTATGCAACCCATCAAAGAACATATGCAAACCATCATGTTGTAGCTGTTTTAAAGAGTTAGAATGACCCAAAAGTTGAATTAGTGAAACTTTAGGTGAGAAAGGAATCAAGTATGGATCCTGATGTCTTTCATGAGGCTCAGATGAGGAAAAATAAGAAAAACTAGGTTTCTCACTACACTCGGTCAAAGCTTGGTTCTCAACTACAAGAATGGTGTACTCATGGGATTGTGTGCTAGGCAAACACTCTTCCCCGTGAGGGTTGAAAAAATTATAGAGGGTCTCCGAGGCAATTAACTCAAGTGCAAATTCTAGGTTCCTTTGAAATGGTGGAGGAATGGATAGCTTAGTTATGATAGATGGTTCGATTTCAGGAGGTTGTAACTCAGGTGGAAGGTGGTTGGTTGGGGTGGGATCCTCACACGTTCTTAAGAAATCATAGAATTCTTCATCTAACTTAGCTGAATCTATAAAGTTGTGGTTCATGGCTTTATCTTTAAGAATTTCATCTATTTCTTCCATTGTTATGTCCTCAGCTGCCAAACTAAATTAAGATTCACATTGCGATAAAGAAATTACTTCCTTTAATTCCTACACATTATCTTGTTCATGCCTTAGATTAGAATTGTTGATTTCTATTTCCTCACTCTCGACCTCTAAAACAATATAAGTTTCCTCAATGGCATCATGGTCCTTCGAAACAAGTCCTACTGAGTCGTCTTTAAAAATTTCCTCATCCCGGTAGTGTGTGGAGTTAATATAATGGTTAATGGGAGGGTCATGGGAAGGTAATGGTTCATGAAATTCAGGGTAGGTCTTAACTAGGTCAAATGGTTTGGTTATGGGAATAGGTTGTTCTACTGATGTGTCGATCTCTGGCAAGGTTGAAACATCTGTGTTAGGTGAGGGGATCCTGGAAATTATTTGGGCTAGATTATGAAGCATAGTTTGGGTTTTGGCATTTTGTTCTCTAAACGTTTTTCCATTGTTGGCTATTTGTTGGGAAATTTGGTCTGGGAAGGGTGGCGAGCTAGATGGGTGGGTGATTTCTGGCATGGTGGAAGGGTCTGGCGTAGGTGAGGTTAGCATCAATCTTGTCCATTCTAAGTTCTGAAGTATTCTTTTGTTTTTGGCTATTATTTTATCAGATGTTGTTAGCGGAGGGGAAGCTTGGTGGTGTGGTTCTGGTTGGTACGGTGTTTGATAGTCATAGTTATTAGCGTTTGAGTAACTCTGGTTTATTTTGTACTATGCTGGGTTAGGTGGAGGTTGAATAAATATGGGACATGAATGGGCGGTGTGGTCTGGATCTGAACAAATTGTGCATGGAAAAGTGTTTGGTTCGTTTGTACACACTCATCACGGAACTAGAAGTAGACGACACTGGTTGACTCCATGTATAGTTTGGATGACTAGAAAACTCTTGATTGTATTGGTTACTATGAAAATTTGAAAATTGAAGCTCATAATTATTATTATATTCTATAGTAGGTCCAAACTCTTGGTATGATAGGCAATGAGAAGCCCAATGGTAAGGACTACCGCAGCATGAACATGGTGAAGGGTTTGCATAATAATCACATGATTGTTCGTCTACATATTGATATGCCATATTGGTTATAAAAATATATTCTAGGAAAATTAATATGCAAACGAAACTACAACTATAAATTTATAGATAGGCGTGTGGTATTGCGTTTACAAAAAAAAACAAGCCTGATTATACTAGAATTAAAACTCCTCTTACAGAAGAGGCGAGGAGTGGAAGAAGGAGTACCTGAGTGCCTCCTTGCTACACTTATGAATAGCGTCTTGTATATGTGAGCTCAGTGTATTTAACAAGTTAGAAACACTGAATAACTTGAAAAAATGGAAGTTTGTACTAACTTGTGAAAATCGGGCTATTCAAAAGAGGGCGCGGGATGCGCTCAGAAATTGTTTAAGAAGGGCGCGGGGTGCGCTCTTGTCTAAATCGAAGTTCCGTAGCGCTTCAACAAAGGCGCTCTTAATTTTCCTATAAAGGGCACAGGTCGTGCTCGTGCCTAAGGTGATGTCCAGTGAGTTGAGTGTGGGGGGCGCTCATAATTTGCCTGACACAGGTGCAAGTAGCCTGTAAAATTTCAGATTAATCGGAGCTATGAAAATCCTTCTACTGCCCTTCAAAGGTTGTTAAATAGTTTTCGGACACAATACAAACAATCGAATGGTTAACTAATCAAAACAGAACCAAAAGTTGCCAAAATTTTACTGGAGACTCCTGACAGACACTTCGTATTCCTGTAAAAGTTTTAGAGCAATTTGAGTTCTACAAATCCTCCTTATCGGCTAGTGTTCCAGAAATTAAGTGTTTGCAAAACTGCAGGAACACACTGAAAACAATCCACTAGTTAGGTGGTCAAAACAAATAAAAAACTCATCAAATTTTTACTAAAAATTCTTGACTTATGATAGATACCCCTGTAAAAATTTTAAATTTTTTGGAACTGGCTAAGTAACCCTACTCGTCTGTTTTTCAAGAACTTACGGTTTGAAAACTGAAATGCAGCACTGTAAAGATAGTATAAGTTCACTAGGTAAAACAATTAGGAAAAATCTGAAACAATTATAGTAAATCAATAACAGCTTCAGAATTACGCTTGTAAATTTTCAGAATTTTTCAAAATTTACAAATACCTTTACTGCAGTGTTTTCCTCTATGAATCCGCAACCCTTATGCCTAAAATAGTGAACAGTATTGAAAATACAAGAAATAAGAATGAAAAATTAAAAGGGTGGGTGGGTTGAGAATGGGGGATTGCCCCTTGGATTCAAGCAATTGAATTCTTGTCCTGAAAGAGTTTAAGATGGCAGCGGCGCCATTTGATAATAGACAAAATTTACGTTAACTAATTATCTATGCGTAAACATAAATAATCAATTAACTAAATAAGTGCTTAGATCAATATTCCTACTCTCAATTCATTATGCAATATATAAAGAGTATGGATTCGTTCCACTCATAAACTATCAAGACATAAATAGAATTCAACTAATCAAACAAAATGAACAATGATGAGAGTAATTATAATAATATGAAAACAGTAATTTTAAGAAGCTAAAACAGCGTTTATAATGATGAGAAGAATAATTAGAGAGGGGAAATTCCACCATGCAATTCGATTGACTATTAGTTAGTCTTCGAATCGAATATTGATCCCTAGTGAATACCAAGTCCTCTCGAATCAAGGTTCCCTTAGCATAAGAGTTTAGCTCCACCACAAATCTCTTTGATAGTACGTGGCTCTAAACTTTAGTTCATCATTATGAGGTTTATCTCTAAACACTCATAATAATGAACTTGAAATTCTATTCTAAATAACAACTATTCTAACAAGCAATCATCCTCATATGGCTTCTTTAACCTCCTCTAATGGAGGTTTTAGCCTTGCTTTATTGGGATAACAATATCAAAACAATAAGATGAAGACATTAAATTAACCTCCCTAATTTGTGGATATGGACAAAGACTATCCAAATTGAACTCGTCCGCTTTGATCTTGGTCAGTGCTTCCTCAAGCTTTTTCAATCTGTCTGCCACTGGGCCTTGTTATTGATCTTGGATGATAGGAATTTGATTTTGGGTGTTCATATAAGTGGTAGGTTGTGTTGTCTGTGTGATGTATGGAGGAGGGAACATGAATGGTGTAGAGCTCATGGGTTGGGATAAATTTGGGGTGAACATGGGTGTGGATGTATATTGGTTTGGGTTGTAGTATGAATGGTGAATGGTGGGTTGTGCCATGTAGGTAAGGTCGATATAGGAGATGGGTTGGCTTGGAGTCTGAGTTGGTATAGGAAGTTGTAGTTGGGTGGATTGATGCATGAAATTCCTAGTAGGTAGCTGAGCTTGTGGAGTAGGTAGGTTAAAATCAAACCTTGGTGGTGGTAGCGGAGTGGATTGCCCTTGAGAAAATTGTCCTTGCCCCATGTTCATGAATTTTGGTAGCATTTCTTGTAGCATTCTCTCCATTGCTTGTCTCATTAGTTCTTCCGATCCAGGAGGGGGTGATGTTGGACTCTGACCACCTCCTTGGGGTGGTTGTCCATTGCTAGACAATGATTGTTTACCTTGAGAGATAAGCGGGGAACCAACCATTGGCTGAGACGCTAGTGGAAGAGACCCTTGAGGAGAATTAGTTGGTAGATTCTCCATTTCCATAAGCAAGTTAACGGTTGCATGAGATAACCTTAACCCCGACCTTCTATTCCAATTGGCTTCCGGATAAGCTTTCTTCTTTCCTATCTTAACTGAAACACCTCAAAAGAAAACGTAAGTCTGACTCTCTAGGGACATCCCCAGCAGAGTCGCCAAAAAACCTGTCTGCACAAAAATGTGTACCTAGGTCTATGCAATTGATTTTAGAGTCGCCACTAACTTTATTAAGGAAAAGTTGAGTAAAACCTATGTGAAGGACTAGCCCTCGAAACTAGATGATTATTGGGTTTTGGAGTCAAGGTACGATGTGGGAAGGTGTTAGGCACCCACGCTTGCCTGGTAAAACCAGCCTTACTTCTATTGAGGTGTAATGTATTAAGATAGGCGAACGAAGAAAGCTTGAAACATTAATCTACCAAGTTGGATGATCTTCACTAAATTATTTAAAAACTAATAACTATATGCTATAATAAAACTAAGAAAAACAAATAATCCTAATATGCAATACTAATTAAAATAAAAGAGAAAAGAAAGATGTCACCTTGTTTGGAATGTTACCTCATACTTGATTCTAGATTGATTGATTGATGATCTTGATTGATTGTTGATGAATGATGATGATAAACTTGATTTGGAATTGACAACTATGATTTTTGATTGAAACAGGTGATTTGAGAAAAAAAGCAACTTTTGGTGAAAAGAAGCTTCTACTCAAGATCGAAACAGGGGAAAAGAAGGCTAAATACGAAGAACACAAACAACTTCATTAGAAAAACCTCAAAGTCGAAATTTACCTTCAACTCCAGATTAAACTAAAGAAATTCTACTCTAGAATGATGAACTAGAAAAGAAAAAAAAAGAAGAACACTCAAGAAAAGAAAACTACTAGGCTATTAGCTATGAATAGCTAGGTCCAGATTATTAACTCCGAATTCCTAGCTCCAGATCCTTAGCTTTAGATGTTTTTTGTGGGTGAGCTCCAGATCCTTAGGTTTAGATGTTTTTTGTGGGTGAATGAGACCCATATTTATAGCTTTTGGGCGTGGATTCAAATATGGTAATGAGTTTGATTCAATGGCTGAGTATTGATGAAGAAAAATGCAATGGCTTGATCTCTTTCTAGTTGCACCTCCTAAATCTGGTCCTTGATTCAAGAGGTGGGATAAGGGGTGCGATCTTGGTCCTTGATCTTTGGATATTTCAGATGGATTAGGGCAAAAAATCAAGCCCTACACGCCCTCAATGAGCCTATAATCCAGGGTTTCCAAACATGGCTCCAAAATGGCATATTCTCTAGAATATTCTTGATTTTAGGAATCAAATCAAATCAAACAAATAAGGAAGGTTCTCTAGGTTTTTGGAGGCTTGAAAATATCTAGAAACACTAATGAAAAGGTCCAACTCGAGCTGGATCCACAGCCCACGAGCACAAGTCCAAAATCCACAAAAAAAGCCCATTTTGACCATATTTTCAATGCTGCAAATTCCCTTTGATCGGGTCAAAATTAGGCAAGCTCTTCTTCACAAAAAATGTTAATTAATCCATTAGGAAGGCCCATTAACTCTTAAAAATACCCTTGGGTTGAAATCTTACTCCAAAAAAAAATCGTTGCACTCAACAGTGCGCACAACGGGCTGAAACGAGATATGGCAAGATTAGGGTTTCTGAAATCCAAAAGGAAACTAGGCAAGCTTGTACTCATCTCAAAAGATTTTTCAAGGGGAATTCAAATATAAAATAATCTCATCCAAAGAAAGAGTGGAAAAAATGAGATTTGAGCTCCAAAGGGTTACGGGGCATTTTAGTCATCTTCAGCTCAAAACTCAGAAAGCAACGAAACTTTAGCCATAGCTAGCACATGATGAGGAGAGTCCAAATACGTTAAAAGAAGATGAAAAGAAATAAGTTTGATGTAAAAAAGAAGACTCTAGAAAGCAAATCACCTTATATGATCATATTTAATTCAAGTCAAAATCATGAATGAATTATGCCTGGGGTGCAAAAATGGGGTGTCTACACCATTCTTTGAATGAGTATGAGAATAGAGATGAAGAATAGAAAAGAGAAAGACCTTTGATATCAAGAATTTGTTAGTCGCTTCAGATAAGAAAAGAAAGTTTCCATCCAAATAAAATAAATAAATAAATAAAAGAAAATAAAAAGTTAGAACTAAAAAAAAAAATAGAATCAAAGGAGTCAAAAGCCAAAGAAAAAGGAAAAAATATGTCTAAGGATGGAAACAAAGTATAGAAGCAAAAGTAAAGAACAAGATTTTCTCTAGTTACATAATATGAATACTCTATTACCTCAGACTTGTCTGTTTTGAATATCCATTTCCTTCTTTCTTAAACTATCTTCTAATCCCCGCAACACCTAATAAAGACCTCTAGCTTAATTAGAAATATGTTAGTGTGATAGTAAGTGGCAGATGTGTTTGATCTACTCTGGCTTCCTTGTGTGTCATTGAGATTGTAAGGCAAAGTGTGCCCACTGCACAATGGAGTAGCGAAATTTGAGCGGAAAAATCAGAGTGGTTTTTGTCTTGACTTTTATGTGAGGACCTACTTAAGAACGCTATTCCGAGTTTTCATAAACGGACCTTCTAGTGCACTTCATAGTATTACTCATTGTATATATGTTTATTCGTAGATGACTGATTATTATGCATATATTAGCTTAGGGTTCGACTTAATTATTCTTTATTCATTGCTAGTAAGATATATAGATAATTGGTAGCATAAATAAGGAAACAATAGTTTTATTTCTTAGTCATTGTAGTATAGATGAAGTTTGTGAGTACCTTCACTGGAAAACTCTCACGAGGCTATAACTTGTCCACTAGGGAATTCCTAGTGGTTTAAGGCCTTGTTGAATATGGTCAATGCAATCGCACTCGGCGAAACGAGAGTAGTTAGAACTCTATTTTTTGGTCACTTATTCTAATTTCTCATATTTGCTTGAGGACAAGCAAAATTCTGTTTGGGGGTGGTTTGATAAGAGCCCAAAACTGTAGTTTTAACTCTTTAACAATAATGCTTTTAGACGAATTATACGAGTAATAAATAAGAGTTAATGCTGATTACGTGCTTTTATGTATTTCAGACATTGAAGTCAATTATGTGCAGAAATGTGTCACTTTGGCGAGATAAAGGAGCAAGGGTTGGTTGCTAAGAAGTTCTGTGATTAAAGGCCAAGATTCAAGGAGAAAAAGCCTTTATAATGCCTGGTTAAAGCTGAAAAGTCAAAGTCAACGCGGGCAGAAACAACACACAAAAGTCAGCAGAACTTCCGTAGGCCATATCTTTGGACTCAAACCTTGGAATTGGGCCTACCTTACGTCAAAACGACTGGCTCGGAAAAAGCTTTCCAATGGTCTAAGCGTTGAACCAATCAAAGGAGCATAAGTGGACAAAACGTCTACTGAAGTCAAATCCGGCTGGAAAAGGGTCTGGGGACTGAAGAAATTGGGCTTTGGGCTCGATTTTCCGGCCCAAAACATGGCTCCTCAGCCCATGCACGAAAATGTGGATCTAGTCTCCTCCATTTAAACACACAAGATTTAACTATGAAGAATCCTTAGTTTTAGGTAGCAAGTAGCCATTAGAGCATAGTTCTAAATCTAGTTTTTACATTAATTAATTAGTTTTTATTTTTGTTTTAAATTCAGTATTGAATGATTGTTATTGCTATTCATTAGATCAATAAAGTTAATTAGTTCTTCATAAATTAATATTATTTTCTATTAATTATTTAGTTTCAATTCATAGATTTACTTATTTGTCATTACTAGTTTCAATCAAATCTTGCATGAGTAGTTTCCATTTAAATTCAAACAAGTAAAGATAGAATCTTTATATCATGTCTTGTTTAATTTCATATAGAAATCATAGCATAATGATTCTAGGCTAAACCTCCATTAGAGGGGGTTGAAGAAGCCTTGATGAAGCTTGATCTTAGTTAACTTATAAATCGTCGTGATAATCTATTCAATTCTAGAGAGTAATTAGTTCACCATGAGAATGGGTTTGATTGCTTCACATGCTAGTTATTATTTGGTAGAGATTTCCATGAATAATTAGGGATTAGAATTACCAATTTGTTATGTGGAAGCATTTCGATTTGGATTGCGACATTTCTTTGTTAGTTGATTAAGTTGAGTTAAGGTGGAATCAATCCCCCCTAATTCCTTTTCCTAGTATCAAGTTAGCATTTCATAGTTGAATTATCGTATCTTATTAGTATAATTTTTTTCGTAAAACTCTCATTGACTTTGGTAGGATTGATAATAATACAAAACGACAATATTAAAGAACTATGAGTGGAACGAATCTTTTACTCCAAATCTATTTCGATAGAATCGAGAGTAGAAAAACTTTGATAAAACCTTAGTAGAAAATAGTTTTAGTTTTACTTACGTTTGAGTCTCGTTACTTATTCGTAGGTAAAACTATCTTTTTATAGTTATCAAATGGCGCCGCTTCCCTCTTATTATTGTTCCCGTTAGTATTGTTAGTCTTCTAAAGTCCCATAACCCACCCACCCTTGTTTGATTCTAACTGTGGTTGTTTGTTTCATAACTGAATTTTTCCTCACAGGAATACACGGAGCACGACCTGCGCCCTACTAAGGAAAAACTCAAGCGCCTGGAACTTGAGTATTACCTGAGCGCGACCCGCGGCTTGCCAAGGCAAAACTTGAGCGCCCCCCACGCTGAAGTGCCTGGAACTTTAGTTTTACCTGAGTGCGACTAGCGCCTTGCCAAGGCAAAGTTCGAGCGCCCCCCGCGCTGAAGCACCTAAAGCTCAAGTTGGACTTAAGCACGACCCGCGCCCTACCTAGGCTGAATCAGAGCACACCCCACGCCCTCTACTCTGAAACCCCCGATTTCCACAGGTTAGTTCAAACTTCCATTACTTCAAGTTATTCAGTATTTCTAACTCGTTTTACATACTGAGCACGCGTATAGAAGACGCTATTCATAAGCGAAGCAAGGAGGCATTCAGGTACTTCTTTCTTCCACACCTCGCATCTCCTGTTAGAGGTTCATACTAGCATATCAGGATTGTTTGGAGTATTGTCTTGTTTAGTTAAGATTGGTCTTAGCCTTGCATGAGATTAAGGTCAGAAGAAAAATGCCTAACGTAATCCACCGGCAAAGTTAACAAACACACCTTTCTAGTATACAACTCACTACACCTCTAGCTAATATACCACACACCACACCTGAAATAATGGCTGAAGAAAGAGAGTCTCCTCTCTCTGACTTTTACAAAGCCTTGAACAATAGCCCAAAATCTTGTATCGTTCTATCAGACCCAGTGGGGGATTTTCAAATCCCCCAAATATATTTAATTTGTTACCCGTTTTTCATGGGTTAGACCATGAAAAACCTTATCAGCACATGCGTAGGATTGACCAAGTCCTAACTACATTCCACCATCCTATGGTTGGTGCTGAACAAATTAAACTAAGGGTGTTTCCTTTCACTTTAGCCGATAAGGCGGCGTCTTGGTTAACTGCCCAAGTGCCTAATTCTGTGGACTCGTGGGCCAAACTTGTTAAACTATTTATGGAACATTTTTACCCACCACTGAAGACTAATGAAATGCTTTCCAAGATTCATTTCTTTTGACAGAATCCTCATGAATCATTTTCAAAGGCTTGGAATCGTTTCACCGATCTTCTTATAGAGTGTCCACACCATAACCTCGCAAAAGACACGCTAGTTCGTGCCTTTTTTGAAGGACTTTTTCACCACCATAAAGACGTCCTTGACATAATGAACGGGGGTAGTTTCCTTAGTAAAGGAGCCTCAGAGGCTTATAAATTTTTAGAAGATCAAACTAAGTGTAATAATAACTGGGGGGGTGGGGGGGGGGGGGGGTGGTAGTGACGATATCTCCCGTTCCACTAGTTCTTCTACAACAGTTAAGGGCGCCAGTATGTTTGAGATGAAACCTGATCCTGAACTTAAAAATTTAATCGAATCTCTAACTAAAAAGGTAGAGGCTATTTCTGTTCAACAGAAGCCTATTCCCGTCATGAATGTTAACACTAATGCATGTAATTTCTGTTTGAGTCCAGAGCATCCCGACTCCTATTGTCCTCTCGCCTACGAACAACAACAATCACAACAAGATAATGTTTGTTCCATTAATAGCGAACCTAACGTAGCTTGGCGACAAAATCCCAACTTCGGTTGGCAAAATAATTAACAACCTCCAAGGTTGTTTAACCCAAATGTTAGGGCAACAAACAATTACAACCAAGCTCAACCGAGGCAAGGACAAGGACAAGGAAATTATAATAATTACAACAATAATAATTATAATGCTAATAGAGGAATCGTGCCGGTAAATAATAACTATCAAAATCCACCCATTAATAATCAACGTGACATAGTTCCTGTCACACAACCTATAGCTAACACTCCTCCACAACCAGATCGTTTCGACACCTTTATGCAAACCCAACAACAGATTTTACATGCTATCCAACATTCCTTACAGTAGTTAGCACAAGAGAAAGTACAACCCAAAGGTGTGTTTCCAGGTCAAGAGATACCAAATCCTAAAACAACAAACACAGCCTTTGAGGTAAACGGTAATACTAATACGGAAAATGCGAATGTAGGTGAGCTAAATTCCATCACCACTCTCCGTTCTAGCAGAGTGGTTGATAACATCGTAACTATGCCTATAGTTACCCCAACCATGGTCCTTACAACAGATATTGTACTAGATACCGACGTAGAAACTGAAGATCCTACCCCTATAGAGGTACCAGTTAAACCACAACCTAAGAAACAGAAAGCCAAGGTTAGACATCTAGTTGACCCATACGCTAAATATAGAGAGAAACCACCGTTTCCCCCAGAGATTAGCTATGTTGAACAAGGATACAAATTACGATGAGATTAGGGAAGTTTTCAAAAATCTAACAATAAACCTTCTTTTTCTTGAAGCAATTAAAAAGTTACCTCACCACGCTAAGTTTCTTAAAGAGTTGTGCACTACTAGGCGTAAGACAAAGATTCCTAAAGACGCCTTTTTAACTAAACAGTTTCCAACTTTAACGGAACACAATGTAATTGTTAAGTACAAGGACCCTGGTCGTCCTACTGTACAATGCACCTTAGGGGATACTCACGCGACCACTGCTTTATTAGACCTGAGGGTGAGTGTTAACTTACTCCCTTATTATTTATATAAACAAATAGGTCTACAGGAAATGCAACCTACAACAATAACGTTGCAATTAGTTGATAGGTCTATCAAGTATCCTCAGGGTGTAGTGGAAAACGTGCTGGTTAAGGTTCAAGATTTCTACTATCCTGCAGATTTTGTTATCGTAGATACAGAAGTCGCTAACGACTCTGTTCCGATCATTTTAGGGCGCCCTTTCTTGGCAATTGCCAACGCGCTTATAAACTGCCACGATGGTTCGATGTCCTTGTCCTTTGGCCATCTTTCTGTTGAGGTCAATGTTTTTAAAATGATCAAACAGTTTCCTGATACGAATATCAATGGAGAGGTTAGCATGATCGAGAGCTTAGCTCATGATTATTTCAAAACCACGTTTCCGGATGACCAGATGCACAAATTCCTTTCCTTTGGAAGTTCCAACTTCGACAAGGACTCCTGGGACATAGATAAAATTAAGGTAGATTTCCTTCAACTCTTTTGCAACTCTTCCTTGCCACCTCGCGAGTCCCACCCTGCTAACATCCATTTATCCCTTGACGCTATGACGGAAGATGAATTTTTCACCCTCTATCCCAGTGATTCTTTTGACCCACCTATTGAGGAATGTCTGGCATATCTCAAGGCTTCTAATGATCTAGACCTGAGAGCTTTAGCTGACACTCATTCATCTTCCATCACCTATTTTCCCCACCTTCCACCTTTTCAAAGGAACCTGGAGTTTGCGCTTGACCCTCTTGCTTCTTTTGTGCTAAAGGATTTTCTAAATCCTCTTAATACAGAAATAATTCCCAAGGGAAAGGCACTTGACACCTTCATTTTTAGAATTTAGACAGTTCCCACCTACACCATGAATGAGTTTTGTGCTAAACCCACGTTCTCATTTCTTCCATTCCTTACATCTAAAATTCATCCATATCCATCATATCTTCCACAGACATCCATTTTCTCACAATCATTCACTTGGACACCCTCTCGTTCAAAGATGAAAAAGAAGGTGCATGCGCGGTTTTGTTCTAGATCTATCAGACTTTGCTTCCATTTCACTAAGTTGCGTCGTAGAAAATCTTGGTGTTTGATTCTGTTTGGGGGTGCATTCCATGTTATTTATTTATGGAAAGACCCACAACTCTTTAGGTTGTTGATTTATGGAAAACTGCAGGGTATATATATATATCTAGTTATTTGTTAAAGTCTCGAGTATCAGACTATAAATGACTCATTTTGTTGTTTGGTGTACTTTTTTACAATTCCATATATTGGTAAGTGCACCATTCAGGTAACCGGGCCCTCCCTATAGAGTGTGTGGTTGTAAATACTGGATCCTAAGTCCACGGTTAACATAATTCACGAATTCCACTCGTACATGTTTTCTCAGTTTTTTAGTCATGTTTCTCTATGGTGTGAATTATGTCTTTATTGCTTTATTGTTTTTCTTATATTAAATCTTCTTCATAAAAAGAAAAAAAAATATCAAATCCATAAAAATAGTAATTTAGGAAGTCTCGGGAATCTGACTTTAAAAGACCCACGTTTAAAACAAATTTTCAAACTTCGTTGCAAAAAATTTGTTTGGGGGTGGGGTGTTTGTTTTCCGTCCTTGATTGCTCAACTGTCTATTTGTGTTGCTTAGGTCATTTTATCGTATTTCGATTCGGGTTGACATTATCTATGAATTTAGATTTCATTCGTTCGCATAACTTACGTCACGGACGCACTTCGAGGCGTTTTCTATCTTCTTATATGTCACCCACAGTTGGAATAGAGTGTTTTATGGATCATTGGATTTTAAATTCTCTCCTGATCATTTCCATATCTCATTCGCAAAAATCGAAACGATAACGAAGCGGCAATTTTAGTTTAAAGTTGCGCTAAAAATCGATAATTTCCGAAAAATCGAATTGGGCTTGGGCCCAACCTCGCACACACGTGCGAGACACGCGCGTCTCCATCTTCCAAACCAAAACAGTCGCGAGTTAAGCTTCACTTCCGCCATTACCAAGCTTTAAAACCCTAACTAAAAAAAAAAAAAAAAAAAAAAACCTAACTACCCCCACACCCAAAGTGCAATCCCAACCCAAATCTTCTCCAAACCATCTCCCACACCATTTCAAATATTTCCCACCACCAAAAACATCCAAAAATCCAAAAAAATAGAACTGCCATTGCCAGCACCGTGCCTCCTATTTTTTTTAGTGAGTTTGTTTCAAAACTCGTCTCCCTATCTTATTCAAACCCACAAATCATATCAAAACTCCAATGGCTCTAAGAAGAAGAATGTTGCCGGAACAAGCTTTTACTGCCGCCCGCTTTACGCTGTTTTTTCGTGACGAGATGAGTAGGAGGAATTGGAATAGGTTGTGGTACTTGACAGATGACTTCTACCACTCCGATTTGGTCGAACAATTCTATAAGAAGAGAGAGTTGGAGGGTCAGAAAATTTTCATGAAGGTGGCTGGGACTAGGAGAGAATTATCGAGAGAGAAGTTGGCTGAGATTTTAGGCATTACGCCTGAACGCCACCTCGAAGCCACCTTGTAGGAATCCCAGTATACTAGAGTTCCTGCATTGATGAAAGATACTGTCATGGAGGGTCAATACAATCCGAATTCTCATTGTGCTCGATAGTCATCTTTGCGAACCAACCAACTGGCTGTAGCTCAGTGGATTGGTAAGAACATCATTGGGAAGGAGAAAGTGAACGACATCGGTTTGACATGTCTACACGTTCTCTAGATATTGCAAGAGAAGAAGGATGAATTCTGTATTCTTGAGTTTTTGATAAATATGATTAGAGGAGTTGGGAAGAGTATTGCACCATTTCCTACTTTAATTACGAAGCTAATGTTGTCTTGGGAGGGGGGGAAACCAAGAACTGAGCGGACTATGTTGAAATTGCATTCAAATGAAATTATTTATACGGAGTGTATCCAAAAGACTTAGAAGTTCCCAGAAGATAAGGTGGTTGATTCGGATGAGGAAATGGAGGATATGACATGTTTGGATGAAGATGCCTTGGAGAGGTGTACTTCTGATTTAGAACGCATGTCAGTGCTGCATACTGGCGTGCGTTGCGTTTATGGTATTTGTGAAGATGTACAAGATAAGCAGATTATAATTCGCAATAAACAAAAGAACCTTCAGACGAGTTTTGAAATGCTCGAAAAGGGTCAGGAAGATCTCTTGTGTAACATGGAGACACTCCTTTAGCGTCACGATGCGCATTATACAGAGATGAAGGCAGAGATGAAAGCAGCAGTGGAAGCACAACGCCTATTCCAAGTAGAGATTCTATGACGCATGCCACCCCTGGCGCGTTCTATTTCAGATGAGTCTGAGAGGCATGAGCATCGTTGTCAAAGGACGGATGGCTCGGTGCCATCTTCATCCCAGGCCCAATCTCCATCTCAGGGTCCATCTTCATCACGTGGCTAGGTGTTTCGAAAAATTTGTTATTTTGATGTTATTTAGTTTTTTTTATTGTTTTTATTAGTTTGGATGTTAATTTTTGAATTCTGTAGTTAAATTTGAATTTGGTAGTTAATTGTTGTTTGAATTTCAATTTTAATATAATGTGGTTCTTTTCAAATTGTGCGTTGTTTTTATTATTAATCCCACCTTCCCGAATTGTTTGGGGGTGGTATTACTTATTCTAACATGATTTTTATATGATCCTCATTTTAGAAGTTGTTTTGGAGTGATAGTTGAGAATATTGCCAATATTGGCATGCCTATGATTAGATGTGGTAGTAGGATGAAATTTATAAGAGTTTAGAAGTTACTATTCTAAATTCAACCTAAAAGATATTGGGTTTGTTTTGGAATAGAGAATATGGGTTTGTTTCCGTTTTCGGTTTTGAAAATATTTTGTTTCCGGCAATTGCCTTAAAACTTTTTGGCAACTTGCCGATTTGTTTTGGAAGCTCAAAACCTATATAAACTTCCTTCATTCTACACTCACAACCCACACTACATCTCACTTTCATCTCTCCCCTTTCACTCCCAAGTTTCCATATTTTCTTCTTCACTTTAGCAACTCAGCAGCTCGAGCTACTGCCTCGATGGAAGCGCCACCTTCACCGCCTTCAAAAACACTGTAAGTCGAAATTCACCAGGGTGGGGGACCCGCGCCCATTCCAGGCAAAACATGAGCGCGCCCTGCACCTAAATGCCTGGAACTCGAAATTTACTAAGGAGCACCCCGCGCCCATCCCAGGCTAAAAGTGAGCTCGCCCTGCGCCTAAGTGCCTGGAACTCGATCATAGCCTGAGCGCACCCTACGCCCTATCAAGGCTTAGGTTTAGCGCACCCCGCGCCCTGACCCCCGTGGGCAAGAAAAATTCCAATTTTTTCTGGGTTGTTCTAGGATCATTTGCAACTATTCCAGAGGGTAGTTTTGAGATGACATCTCCTACAGTCATACCGGAACAGTCTTCCGAAGATTTGTTCCAAAGCACCACCTATGGTACTTAGTTTCGCGAGGTGATCATACATGTAGGTTGGGAACCGCTAATGGTAAGACTTGATGAACATTATTCTCCAGCACTTACATCTTATTTTTATGATAATTGCATGTTCTTTGATAGACCGGATGGAGAACAAGTGTTTTCCATCAACATTGCAGATGAACCAATGGAAATTACCAGATTCTTGCTAGCATTTGTTCTTGGACTTGCTATGCCCGCTGAAATACAAGACCCATGGGGCTATTGGGTAGATAATATGTATGTCTACACCTATGAGTTTTTGCATGAGGCTTATGGGGCAGGAATTTTCCGTATCGAGGACTAAGGGGAATGTAACGTCGCCCTTGGTAGCCTGTCCATGAACGTGGGCACTGTTATGTTTTTGGATCATGCTAAACATATTAGGGGAATGGCATTTTTCGTCTGTGAATGACGCCACTTGCAGCATCTTCCTTGCCTTAGTCACGGGACGTATGTTTTATGACCTACCCCGAACCTTAGTTTCTAGTTTAGCACGAGCCCATAGCATGAGGCATACGTACCTTCTTATGCCTGTTTTAGTTTGTCGTCTTATGCTATGTTTCTTCTCTATTTTTTGTACCCGTTGCACGGATTGTGTTGGGGTCAACATTGTGAGACCCACCAATTGTATTATTCGATCTTTCCATGCAATGACTTGGCAAGGGTGGAGGATACAACCTCATCAGGTTGCACCTTGCACCCCATCCGACCAAGTGGCGCTTAACAGGTTAGCATCCGTAGATGATAAATGGCGTCAAGTCTTGCAAATTATCATGACATGGCAGGACGCGAAGGAACCTCAATTCTTTATAGAAGGAGAGGACGAGGAGGACAATTAAGTGGGAGATAAGGTAAATTTTTAGTTTCAGTTAGTGTCTGCTTATGTCCCAAGCAATTTATTTCTTATTAACCCCATAATGGGTGGAACTCTTATAGAGTTGCGTCAGTTTTATTTGCTATATTAGTATGTTATAACCTTGTTTGGCAGATATTCCAGAATTTTACGCATTTCAATGGTATTTCTCTACCTTTTTTATTTAAATGATTTGAGGACAAAGCATGCTTCTTGTTTGGGGGTGGGCATAGAAACACGTGTAATTAAGGCATCTGTTAGGATATAGATATGTATAATATGCACTTGTTTTCTAGTTAAAAATTCAATAATTTCAAAAAAATAAATAAAAAGTTTATGATATACACTTAGGAATATTGGTATTGTTTTCTTTCTCTATGCTCTGAATAATCTAGAAGTCCCACGTAGCTTTTGCATTAGAATAATTTTTTAGAAACTTAGGTTAATATGTAGGTAATAATCTTTGCATATATCTATAAATATATTACATGAGTATCTATGATTGTTTGGTAGTAAGTTTCTGAAATCTAGGCTAGAGTACTTATTCTACAAATCTTGTGAGAATATAGCCTAAAACCTTATATGAGTGAAACGTTTGAGAAATGACACAAGGGAGTAGTAAAATCCGGATAGAGAAATCACATGCCCACTTGCTTGTTCACTATACCATATCCTAAGCGAGAATTTAGGCCCTCTTTGGATAGATATAGCCAGAAATTCAAACCTATGAATTAATTTCCGCAAGTCGCCCCTCTGAGCCTTTCTTTAGCTTTTCATAAACCGCAAATCCTTTACCCTATTACAAAAACAAAACAAAATAAAAAAAAAAAGATCAACCTACCCATTCTTTGAATGAGTCTGAGAATAGAGATAAAGAATAGAAACGAGAAAGACCTTTGAAATCAAGAATTTGTTAGTCGCTTCAGATAAGAAAAGAAAGTTTCCATCCAAATAAAAAATAAATAAATAAAAGAAAATAAAGAGTTAGAACTCCAAAAAAAAAATAGAATCAAATGAGTCAAAAGCCAAATAAAAAGGAAAAAATATGGCTAAGGATGGAAACAAATTGTAGAAGGAAAAGTAAAGAACAAGATTTTCTCTAGTTACATAATATGAAGACTCTATTATGTCAGACTTGTCTGTTTTGAATATCCATTTCCTTCCTTCTTAAACCATCTCCTAATCCCCACAACACCTAATAAAGACCTCTAGCTCAATTAGGAAATTGTTAGTGTGATAGTAAGTGGCAGATGTGTTTGATCGACTCCGACTTCGTTGTGTGTCATAGAGATTGTAAGGTAAAGTGTGCCCACTGCACATTGGAGTAGCGAAACTTTAGCGGAAAAATCAAAGTGGTTTTTGTCTTGACATTTATGTGAGGACCTACTTAAGGACGTTATTCCGAGTTTTCATAAACAGACCTGCTAGTGCACTTCATAGTATTACTCATTGTATATATGTTTATTCGTAGATGATTGATTATTATACATATATTAGCTTAGGATTCGACTTGATTATTTTTTATTCATTGCTAGTGAGATATATAGATAATTTGGAGCATAAATAAGAAAACCATAGTTTTATTTCTTAGTTGTTGTAGTATAGATGAAGTTTCTGAGTACCTTCACTGAAAAACTCTCATGAGGCTATAACTCGTCCACTAGGGAATTTCTAGTGGTTTAAGGCCTTGTTGCATATGGTCAATGCAATCGCACTCGGCGAAACAAGAGTAGTTAGAACTCTATTTTTTGGTCACTTATTCTAATTTCTCGTATTTGCTTGAGGACAAGCAAAGTGCTATTTGGGGGTTGTTTGATAAGAGCCCAAAACTGTAGTTTTAACCCCTTAACAATAATGGTTTTAGACCAATTATGCGAGTAATAAATAAGAGTTAATGATGATTACGTGCTTTTATATATTTCAGGCATTGAAGTCAATTATGTGCAGAAATGTGTCACTTTGGCGAGATAAAGGAGCAAGGGTTGGTTGCTAAGAAGTTCTATGATTAAATGCCAAGATTTAAGGAGAAAAAGCTTTTATAAATCCCGGTCAAAGCTGAAAAGTCAAAGTCAACGTGGGCAGAAACAGCACACAAAAGTTAGCAGAACTTCTGAAGGCCATATCTTTGGATTCAGACCTCAGAATAGGGCCTTCCTTATGTCAAAATGACCAGCTCGAAAAGAGCTTTCCAGTGGTCTAATCCTTGACCCAATCAGTGGAGCAAAAGTGGACGAAAAGTCTGCTGAAGTCAAATCCAGCTAGAAAGGGGGCTGGGGACTGAAGAATTGGGCTTTGGCTCGATTTTCCGTTCCAAAACATGGCTCCTCAGCCCATGCATGAAAATGTGGATCTGGTCTCCTCCATTTAAACACACAAGACTTAACTCTGAAGAATCCTTAGTTTTAGGTAGCAAGTAGCCATTAGAGTATAGCTCTAGATCTAGTTTTTACATTAATTATGTGAACTCAATTCACCATCAAAGCCCAATACTAAAGTCCATGAATCTAAGTCCGTATGTAGTTTAATTCTTATAAAAACATATATATCTAAGTCTTGTAAGAATTTCCCTCTGATTATGTGCCAATATTTATATGCTTTACACACTACTCACGTCAAATCTTAATTAGATAATGACAAACAAGGTTATACAATTTTCGACAACATTTTATTATTACATTGGTCCATAAAATTAAATATGTGAAAATCTGGAAAAAGTCAACATTCCACAGTCAACGGTCAATGGTCAATGTCAAAGTCAACCTGTCATTTCCATATTCAACAGGTTCAGAGTCATAGCCATGGTTAATGGCTAAGGTCAAGGTGCATGGCTCATGGGCTCATGACTAAGGAAATGGTTCAGACCCAACTAGCCAAGCCCAAACCTTAGAACCCAGCCCCAAAAGTCTAAACTGGCCTAGTGAATCAACCTGACCCACTTTAAAACATATGGACCAAGCCCAAAACCAAAAATAGAACAACCGGTCCAAGGAAAACTAATGTGAGTTGGCCCAACAACAATAAATAGAACCTGACCCAACCAACAAAACTAAAGACTTTGGCCCAAAGCCCAAAAACTAAAACTAGCCCAAACCAAATAGATTTCGGCCCAAGGCCCAACCAACCAAACAGTCGTCTCGCTCACCTCCAGCAGCTTCTCCTCCGCGAATTCCGGCCACCACCATCTCTCCTCTTCATCCCCTTTCAACCCAGTGGTTTTGGTCCTAGAGAAAAACCCCAACACTTTAATACACACAACAATCGATTTTGTTAACTTCCGAAAACACTCCCTAACAGATCTCAACCGCCATTACCAACCCTTCAAAGCTCCCAACAACACCCAATCTCCAACACGCCATCACCCCACTACCACCAAACCTAAATTAACCAACACATAACACAAAATAACAGCTTCAAACTACGTATCGACACCACCATAGTATCACAGTATCACACTCGCGCCCCCATTAATGCTCCTTCAAGCTTCCATAGCCCCATTCAATCAACTAACAACCAACAATACAAACCATACAAATAAGAGTTCAAACAAAACATGCAGGATGACTTCTTTATTTTAGTTTTAGCCGCCATTAACGACCTCCAAAGTTCGAGCAGTCTAACAGTTCCAATGAATCCTACTCCCAAAGTTTTAGTAATTAAATGAAACAACACCTAACGTTTAATGAGTTAACCATTTAACGAGATGAGAGAAAAACAGCCTAGAAAAAGAAGTACAAAAACTGAACGGAAGAAAACAGATCAAAAACATATATAACTTCCTTTTTTTCAATGAAAATAAAAAAATGTAACTACTCACCTGTATTAAAACTCCACAAATCCTTCATAGTCCGAATCGTTGCGCTCAAACTCTCTAGCAAGCGAGCCGCCTCCATTTTTATTTAATTTTTATCTAAAAACCCTATTCTCTAGAAAAAATATGAATATATATATGGGTTTGAAACCTAAGCCCAACACAGACTCGGACCCAGAAATCAGGCCCACATATCCCAAATCCAATCCAACAAATTTTAAAATTAATTAATAAATAAATAAATACAGATTACAAATACTGGCATTATAGTTATACACATCTCAAAAGAATCTCGTCCTGAGATTCGGAAGTAAGGTAATCTAGACGAACAAATAACGTTGGTTATTAACTTAGAACCAACACAAGAATGTACCGAGATTAAACTTAAGCAAGATAACGTTGATATTAATTATTTTTAAATAAATCCATAATATATGTCTTCATGCCACTTCAAAATCTATTATAGTTTAACTGTCTATATTAAAACAAATTATTACTATCACTTAAACACGCAAGACAAATATATTGTTTATTATTATCATGCATCAAAGAAAATTAGTGTCCTAACACACTTAAAACAAAAGGTCACTCATGTCATTGAAACTACAAAAAAATAGTCTCATACATTTTAATTAAGCGTACTCCCATATAATATGAGTCAATTTGAAAGGAAACATCCAATTAAAAATACAAACAATAATATGAATCAATCACGTTCACTACTCTAAACACCAATGTATCATCATCAGTAACACATTAAAACACTCTTATCCCACTTAACATCAATTTCTTCTCATGAATATATCAAAATTTATTCTCTTTTACTAGTAAACTATTTTTTTTTCTTACTAAATAAACAAATCAAGTTCTATTATTATCATAGATGACAATCTAAGCAATAAACATACTACATATTTCATAAGAAAATTGAAACAACAAAATGCATATAATTTATAGTTTATTTCATGACTGCTCACTATGATAAACCATGGATCTTAAAGTGTAAGAAAACTTCGACATATTAACACATTTTAATCATACAAGAATAAAATTAATAAGTCGGCAAAAGTTATAGAGAACAGATGAATTACACTAATTATTATGCATGTGAAATTTATTGAAATGTCACATAATAGTAACAACCTCACACAATAAAACTTTATATTTACTTTAGTCATGCTCTTAAAAATCCTTTTATTTCATTATTTTATTGTATCTACAAATGTTATTTATTTGCATCATCAAACAAAATATTAAGGAACTCTAACTCAACTCCATGCAACTATAATTCATCAACATGAGAGAAAGATAAACAATCAAATATATCATACTCTCATTTCAGTAAGCAAAAATGGAATCATTTAAAACTATATAAATCATGAATATGAAAACAACCATCGAATCCTAATTCAGGAATGCAATTGGATCAAATGTACCACGTATTCAAAAAGAAATATTTTTTCATATCCATCCATCAAAATTATATAGACTGAAACAAAACAATTAAAAAGAAATAGTCGACGTTCATAGTTGTTATTATAATTACTAATTATTTTAAATCGTGAATAGGTTCAAAAATTAATCTCCATATACAACGACAATTAAAATAAGGATGGCTACCGTATAACACGATTTTTTAAAAAAAATTAGGATAATATAAACTCATTGCTAATATATCACCCATAACAAGTTATACTTTCAATATAATATTTATGAACAATAAATCAATGTATATATTTAAGAATACTCGAATATGCAAAAATCAATGTGAAACTAATTTAACAATATTAATCAATCATATCACAATTTATCGGCACAAAACACACTTATAAAACAAAATAAAAAATCCGTTTGTTGTTGAAATAAGATCATCATTTACTAAGACATCATCTACATAAATTCCAATATAGTTTAAGAATAACAATTATCACAATTATTTTAATTAATCATTAATAACGTGACATTAAGAAAACAACTTTACACATGTCAAGTGGGTGGTACAATATTATCATCATATACACACGGTAATAGTTCATCTACACACAATAATATAAGAAAGCATGTATACGCAAGTATACACATCTCAAAAGAACTACACGTATATTTTATTTTACTTTTCTTTCTATTTCTAACTAATCATATTTAACAAATTAATCGCTTATACTTTACAATATTATTCATCTATTAAAGTGTACGAGTAAGGTGAGATAGTTCCTTCAACACAGAGGCAATTAGTTCCTTACTTAGTACGTTACAAAGTCATTAGTTAATGCAGCTCATTCAATATATATTAAAATATCTCTTATTTCTTGAATAATAACATAACACTTAAATAAAAAGTTCATAAACATGTTGTTGTACTTAATCTATACTCCATGCGAAAATGAACACCAACAATAAAACAATAATATATCAGCACACATCATTTTGATCAAATCCATTAATAATTAACATATTACACATATAACCACTCCTCATATGATAAGAATAATAAAAACATTTCATATGCACTCCACAGGAGTAACTAAGATAAATATACACATTACACATATAAACAAATCAAGAAAAATATTGACTCGCTTTATTTATGTATCTTTCTTTTCTTCTTTGTAAAAATAAAACGACTAGTGGTGAGTCAAATGGCTCGAAAACAATATGTTGCAGGAACCCCGAATTCGTTACTTATATCCAAAACAATATAAGGCGGCATCTAAGTTTTGATAAACTCAATAACGTCAAATTGTATGAACAAAGCAAATGCTAAAATGTTATGGAAGACAGTATTAATTGGTTTGTCATTATCTAATTGAGATTTGACTTGAGTAGTGTGTAAAGCATATAAATATTGACACGTAACAAGAGGGGAATTCTTATAAGACTTAGATATATACGTTTTTATGAGAATTAAATTATATACAGACTTAGATTCATGGACTTTTGTATTGGGCTTTGATGGTGAATTGAGTTCACATAAATATATTGAACGAATACATTACATGAGTGATTACTATTATGAGTTGCTACTTAAATGAATTATAGTATTTATGAAGGCTTGAGATATTCCATATGGTGTAGTGCAATATATGATTGGCAAGTGAAATAATAAGTTTTGAGATTTGATATAGAGATACTTGGATATCGTGCAATAAATAGTATTGGCACGTGATAATATGGATTGTATTATAACGAGAAACATTGAGCTTCAGTACAATTAAGTATACTGGCATGAGATAGAAATAGAATTATTATGAGATATAAATGTATGACACCTGAATAAATTACGTAACAAAAATCCGATAACCTAGCTACCATAACTCATGTGATTTGCCCTTGTGATGGGAGTATGTGATATGATTGGCCCTTTTGGCATTTCAGTGAATCTGAATGGCCCTTCTGGCATAAGTAATTTGATTGGCCCTTCTGGCATTTCAGTGAATCTGAATGACATAGCCGAATAGTGGCTTGATTATTCCGTTCACAAAATTAGAACGAGACGCGCAATATCTATATGCCGAATAGTAGCAGTACTCACATAATAGCTTTCATGTGAGGGTTACCTAGTATGCGATATCCCGCTTAGGGTAACTACGCACGGAGTGGTTCATTATGTGAGGGGAGGCATGTGGATGTACATGTTTGGCGTTGGGTAGCGATTGTGGTAGCTAGGAAAACTAGGTAAGACATAGATACGACGTGATTTTAGGGACACGCAAAGAAAGCCTTAAATAGTATAATTATGGTAATATGTTGGTTAATGATATATCTTTAAATTTATGATTGTATATAGTTTTGCAGAAGGGTGGGTCAAACTAATTACTTGTGTAGAGACGACCCACTCTGTAATTGAGCAGGAAATGCAGTAAGTATAGAATATACTTGGCTGGTTATTAGTTTAGTTAGAACCTAAGGCGCCTCAGTGGAGGAACTAAATGCTTTTTATTATGCGTATGGTTTGTTGTGTGGTTAGTGGGAAGTTAAGGCACCTCAGTGGAGGAACTACCTGCCTAAATTTTTATAATTAAGAATGTTGTATTAGTCGTTGGAAGTTAAGGCGCCTCGGTGGAGGAACTAAATGCCTTATGGATTGTGTATATATATGTATAAGTGTAATTTGTATTTTTGGGCTACTAACACCAGCATTGTTTATAATGCTGACCCGATTTGCATGTTTGTTTATCGGGTGTGTTCTTTAAATGAATATAGTTAATAAGTCTTGACAGGTTTAGTGTTGAAGAAGGTTGGTTGCTGGTTGTGGTTTGCGTTAGCGTCGCATTTCAGGATATGTTTTGTTTTCCCTTGAGGTGAAATATATTTTCAGTTGAGATAATGTTTTTGTATTTTCATTTGTAATTATAATTAAAGAGTTATTGAAAGGAGATTTGTAACCTAATCATAACTGTGAATTTTTTGTAATGAAGAGGACTTTTGTTTATCTTAAATTTTTAAGATAAACAATTTTGTTGGTTGGGCCGACTCACATTAGTTTTCATAGTCTAAACTGGTCTTTAGTTTTGTTGTTGGGCCAGCTCACATTAGTTTTCCTTGGACCGGTTGTTCTATTTTTTGTTTTGGGCTTGGTCCATATGTTTTAAAGTGGGTTAGGTTGATTCACTAGGCCAGTTTAGACTTTTGGGGCCGGGTTTTAAGGTTTGGGCTTGGCTAGTTGGGTCCGAACCATTTCCTTAGTCATGAGCCCATGAGCAATGCACCATGACCTTAGCCATGAACCATGGCTATGAATCTGAACTTGTTGAACATGGAAATGACAGGTTGACTTTGCCATTAACCGTTGACCATTGACTGTTGACCGTTGACTGTGGAATGTTGACTTTTTCCAGATTTTCACATATTTAATTTTATGGACCAATATAATAATAAAATGTTGTTGAAAATTGTATAACCTTGTTTGTCATTATCTAATTAAGATTTGACGTGAGTAGTGTGTAAAACACATAAATATTGGCACGTAATCAGAGGGAAATTCTTCGAAGACCTAGATATATACATTTTTATAAGAATTAAACTACAAACGGACTTAGATTCATGGACTGATGGTGAATTGAGTTCACATAACTATATTAAACGAATACATTTCATGATTGATTACTATTATGAGTTACTACTTAAATGAATTGTAGTATTTATGAAGGCTTGAGATATTCCATATGGTGTAGTGCAATATATGATTGGAACGTGAAATAATAAGTTTTGAGATTTGATATAGAGATGCTTGGATATCGTGCAATGAATAGTATTGGCATGTGATAATGTGGATTTTATTATAACGAGAAACAGTGAGCTTCAATGCAATTAAATATACTGGCATGATATAGAACAAGAATTATTATGAGTCATGAATGTATGTCACCTGAATAAATTACGTAACGAAAATCCTAGAACCTAGCAACCACAACTCATGTGATTTGGCTATTGTGATGGGCGTATGTAATATGATTGGCCCTTCTGGCATTTCAGTGAATCTGAATGGCCCTTCTGGCGTAAGTAATTTGATTGGCGCTTCTGGCGTTTCAGTGAATCTGAATGGCCCTTCGGGCGTAGCCGAATAGTGGCTTGATTATTTGTTCCCGACTCTTCGATTTTCGAGGTGTGATGCACTCTCAACTTCCAAAAACCCATAAACAGTTTAAATATGTGGATAATTAAAAACCAATAAAAATTTCAAATTAAACAAAAGTCCTCTTCATTACAAAAATTCACAAATAAGATTAGGTTATAAATCTCCTTTCAATAACTATTTAATTATAATTACAACTGAAAATACAAAACAACATTTGTCTCAACTAAAATCTATTACACCTTAAGGGAAAACAAAACATATCTTAAATGCGACGCTAATGCAAACCACAAGCAGCAGCCAACCTTTTTCAACACTAAACATGTCAAGACTTATTAACTATGTTCATTTAATGAACACACCCGATAAGCAAACATGCAAAAAACATTATAAACAATGCTGGTGTGAGTAGCCCTAAAATACAACATATACTTATACATATATTTACACAGTAAATAAGGCAGTTAGTTCCTCTACCGAGGCGCCTTGACCTCCAACGAATAATACAACATCCTTAAATACCATAATTAAGGCAGGTAGTTCCTCCACTGAGGTGCCTTAGCTTCCAATAATAAAAATAATCATATCGATATGTACATACAACATGTAAGGCAGTTAGTTCCTCCACTGAGGCGCCTTAATTTCCTACTAATCACACAACAAACCATAAGCATAATAAAAAGGCATTTAGTTCCTCCACTGAGGCGCTTTAGGTTCTAACTAAACTAATAACCAGCCAAGCATATTCTATACTTATTGCATTTCATGCTCAATTACTGAGTGGGTCGTCTCTGCACAAGTAATTAGTTTGACCCACCCTTCTGCAAAACCATATACAATCATAAATTTAAAGATATATCATTTACCAACATATTACCATAATTATATTATTTAAGGCTTTCTTTGCGTGTCCCTAAAATCACATCGTATCTATGTCTTACCTAGTTTCCCTGGCTACCACAATCGCTACCCAACACCGAACATGTACATCCACATGCCTCCCCTCACATAGCAGACCACTCCGTGCGCAATTACCCTGAGCGGGATGTTGCACACCAGGTAACCCTCACATGAAAACCATTATGTAAGTACTGCCACTATTCAACATAAAATATCGCGCGTCTCGTTCTAATTTTGCGAACCGAATAATCAAGCCACTATTAGGCTACGCCAGAAGAGCCATTCAGATTCACTGAAACGCCAGAAGGGACAATCAAATTACTTACGCCCGAAGGGCCATTCAGATTCACTGAAACACCAGAAGGGCCAATCATATCACATACGCCCATCACAATGGCCAAATCGCATGAGTTGTGGTAGCTAGGTTCTAGGATTTTTGTTATGTAATTTATTCAGGTGTCATACATTTATATCTCATAATAATTTCACTATATCACGTGCATGTCAAATACATTATTACACTAAGCCAAATATATTTAGAATTATCTCAATACATCTCATAACAACTTTCATTCTTTCCCGTGCAAATATATTACTGCACTAAGCTACAATCCCGTGGAAAAATATCTACAAATACTATACTACCTCATAGTAGCATCTCACATATATAATAATGGAGCGTTTATATCAATTTCTCCAAAAACATTGCATTTAATATATATATCCCAACATATCATATAATGTCACAAGTTGCTCCAAACGTATCGCATAACGTTTTTATATCGTTTTAGGAATATTACGTCTCCTAAAATTTCGATCTCGTCACGTGTCAAAAATTGCACAAAATCAACGTCAAATCTTAATAAGATAATGATGACCAAATTTATACAAGCTTCTCTAGCATTTTAGCATTTGATTTGTCCGTACAATTTACAACATAAAATGTAGCACAATTAAACAGTCAAAAGTCCACAGTCAAAGCACAAAACCAAAACCCAAAAGTCTAAATATTGAAAGACCCATTTGGATATATATTAAGTCCTATGGATTGGCCCCAAACAATATTAGAAACTGGCCCCAAACAATTAAATGATTTAGCCCAAAGAAAGTAAAATAGAACTGGCCCAACCAAACAAACTAAAATCGGGCCCAAAGAAAACCAACTAAGGCCCAAGACAAAATAATAGAATTTTGGCCCAACCCAACTAAACATAAATTTCGGCCCAAGGCCCAACAGAGTCATATTCCTCAGCTCCAGCAGCTCCCACCACCAGCCACCAAATCGGCCACCACAACCTCCACTCGTCCTCCCCTTTCAACCCAGCGGTTTCCCTCCTCATCAAAAGCCAAACAACATTAATTAACACACAACACACTTTTATCTACTGTCGAGATCACTCAAACTTAGATCTCGACCGCCATTAACGTCCCCTCCGGAGCTTCAACAGCCCACATCTCACTACACAACCCAATCACCCTTCCCCCAACCACAATTCCATCAATACACTTCACCCATACACCCCGACAGCACCCCTACCAACCACTCACCCTCCACCAAATCGCGAAGACGCCATTAATGAACATTTCAAGCTTCACAACCACGCTCCACTCTCTAGCAATCGAGTTTCCTTATCTCCGCCTCCATTTTATTTTATTTCATTGATCCCCGGCAGCGGTGCCATTTGACAACCAGTAAAAACTCAATTTGATTACTCTAACCTTATTCTTACGGTATCAATTATTTATTTCCTACTCTCACATATAGATTTATACAATATATAGAGTACATAATCGTTCCACTCTTAAACTAGCAAGACATAAATAAATTCAATTAATTAAACACAAGGAACCAATGGTGAGAACAATGAGAGTAGTGTTATGATTTATTTAAACTAAAACTAATTATAAATTAAACTAATTTAAGTAAGCAATGAAAAGGTGAATTTAATGAATTGGAAGAACATAGAGGGGGGAAATTCCACCATGCAATTCGATTAGCTATTAGTTAGTCATCGAATCGAATATTGATCCCTAGTGAATACCAAGTCCTGTCAAATCAAGGTTCTACTAGCATGAGAGTTTAGCTCCACCACAAATCTCTTTGATGGTGGCTCTAAACTCTAGTTCATCATTATGAGGTTTATCTCTAAACACTCATAATAATGAACTTGAAATTCTATTCTAAATAACAACTATTCTAACAAGCAATCATCCTCACATGACTTCTTTAACCTCCTCTAATGGAGTTTTTAGCCTAGTTTTATTGGATTCATTGACAATAAACAATAATAGGAAGACATAATTAAATTAAATTAATCTTGATTAAAATGAACTTGATTAAACGAATAGAACAATAGTCTAAGAATCAAATGAATTAAAACTAAAATTAAAACTAATGTAAAACTAAGACTATGAATATTAATTATAAATTTAAGAGAAACTAAATCTATGAATCAAATATTGAATTAGAAACTAAAACATGAAATACAAACTAATTATTGATTCTAAACTCATTAAAAAACTAACTAAAAACTAAGTTTTCTGATCTAGAACTAGGTAACTTAAGAGCTAAGTCTTTGTCTCTTGATATAGAAGAGACAAGATCCACAAATTCGTGCATGGGTTGAGGAGCCATGTTTTGGGCCAAAAAATCGAGCCCAAAACCTTATTACTTCAGTCCACCAAGGGGTTTTCAGCTAGAAATGACTTCAACAGCCTTTTCATCCACTTATGCTCCTCTGATTGGGTCAAGTCTTTGACCATTGGAAATCTCTTTCCAAGACAGTCGTTTTGGCATAAGGAAGGCCCAATTCCGAGGTCTGAGTCTAAAGATACGGCCTTTAGAAGTTTTGCTGACTTTTATACGCTGTTTCTGCCCATGTTGACTTTGACTTTTCAGCTTTGTCCGGGCTTTAAAAAGGCTTTTTCTCCTTGAATCTTGGTCTTTTATCATAGAACTTCTTAGCAACCAACCCTTGCTCCTTTATCTCACAAAAGAGATGCATTTCTGCACATATTCGACTCCAATGCCTGAAATACACATAAGCACGATAACAGTACTAACTCTTACTTATTAATCACATAATTGGTCTAAAGCAATATTGTTAAAGGGGTTAAAACTACAGTTTTGGGCTCTTATCAAACCACCCCCAAACAGCATTTTGCTTGTGCTCAAGCAAATATGAGAAATTGGAATAAGTGACCAAAAATGGAGTTCTAACTAATCTCGTTTCACCGAGTGCTATTGCATTGACCATATGTAACAAAGCCTTAAACGACCAGGAATTCCCTAGTGGACGAGTTATAGCCTCGTGAGAGTTTTCCAGTGAAGGTACTCACAAACTTCATCTATACTACAATGACTAAGAAATAAAACTATTGTTTCCTTATTTATGTCTCAATGATCTATACATCTCACTAGTATTTAAACAGGAATGATCATTCTAAAACTTAAACTAATACATGCATAATAATCAAATCATCTTAAGAGAAACAACTATATAATGAATTATGATATGAAATGCAATGGCAGGTCCGTTTATGAAACTTTTGGGTAGCGTGCCTAAGTAGGTTCTCACAAGGAATGTGTCAAAACACATAACACTCTAATTTTTCCACTCACGTTTGCTAACTCTAGTGTGTAGTGGGCACACGTTTCCTCACAATCTCAATGACAATCCAAGGAAGCCGAGGTTAATCAAACACATTTACCATTTACTATCACACCAACCTATTCCTAATTGAGCTAGAGGTCTTTATTAGGTGATACGGAGCGTAGGTATTGGTTAACGAATGAAGGAAATTGATATTCAAAAAGGCAAGTTTGAGAAAATAGGGTCTTCATATTATGTAACTAGAGAAAACCTTGATCTTTTGCTTCTACACTTTGTTTCCATCCTTAGCTTTTTTATTTTGGCTTTTTGACTCTTTTTATTCTATTTTTGTAGTATTTATTTTATTTCTATTTCTATTTTTCTTTTCTTTTCTTTTCTTTGGATGGAAACTTCTTTTCTTTTTCTCTTTTCTTTTGTTCACTCATCCTATTTCTCATACTTATCTAGATAGGTAGGCTGATTTTATTTTTTATTTTGTTTTATTAGGTAAAGGATTTGTGGTTTGTGAACATGCTAATAAAAGGCTCAGTGGGGCGACTAACGAATAATAAATTTCATATAGGTGTGAATTTTTGGCTATATCGTTTCATAGAGGGCCTAAATTCTCACTTAGGATATGGTGTGGTGATCAAGCAAGTGGATGTATGATTTCTCTACTCGGAATTGACTTCTCCCTTGTGTCATCACTAAGATATTTCACTCTTATGAGACTTTTAGGCTAGATGCTCACAAGATATGTATTAAGTACTCTAACCTAGGTCTCAGAAAAATACTGCCAAGTACAATCAAAGATGCTCATGCAAGATGTTCGTGAAAAGATACAATGACTATTACTTATTTATTAATCTATGTTTCAAAAATTAAATCCTAATTCAAGTACTGCGTGAGATTTCTAGACTAATATCATCATGGAGAAGGGAACAATACCATTATCATTAAGTGCCTAGTATAAACAATATTTATGATTTTTAATTTTTTTATATAAAGAAAAGTGCCTAATTTACATCCAAAAGTGCCTAATTTTTGCAAATGTTTCTATCCCACCCCCAAACAATCGAATGCTTTCTCCTCAAAATGTAAAGAGATAAGGAAAGAATTTACCATAGAAACGTGGCAAAAAGTGGCAGTACTTGTAATAGAAATATTGTAAAAATGATATGATAACATGAAGCACAATTAAACTGCTATGTACAAATTAACACAAACTCTACTGGAGTAAACATGACAAGCAAAGGGTGGCAAAAAGATTTGAAATGAAATACCAAAATACGCCACCCCCAAACAAAATTGGAAAACACTTTTTAAGTTTGAAATTTTTTGTTTGGCCTATACTCCAGAAAGTTGGTATTGTACAAAGACTTGGGTCTGTTAAAGTCAAATTCCCTAGACTTAATGTGATCGTTATGTATTAACATGCAATTTCCCATATATCAATAATCTAAATAATTGTGGATCTTTCCATAAATAGTTAACACGGAATGCACTATCAAACAAAATTAAGCACCAAGATTTCTTATGGCATGGCTTAGTAGAATGGGAGTGAATTCTGATGGATCTAGAACCTAATCGAGCATAAATTTTCTTCTTTTTCTTTGAACAAAAAGATGTCCAAGTGAATGATCGTGAGAAAATGGATGGCTGTGGAAGATACTTAGAATGTGGATACGTGTTAGAAGAAAAGGGTGGGAAGAATGATTGGATTCTGTGAGGGATTAGCTCAGGTGGATGGTGGTAGGGTGGTGCTCTAGGTAGTGATTGAGAGGGTGGATCATCACAGGCTCTTAGAAATTCGTTGAAGTCCTCATCTAAGTTGTTCGTATCCACATAAATATGGTATTTATCTCCATCTTTGAGGAATTCATCTATCTCGTCTATTCTGAGATTGACTTTATCTCTCATAGGGTCGGAAGGCAGGGTGAAAAATTCTTTCACTAGTTCAGTTATGTTCAAAGAGTCAAAATTGTGATCTTTGTCTTCTTCCATAAGAGGGGTATCTACTAGTGTGGGGACGAGATCGTCAGAATCACTAATGTGATATACAAAACTCTCAATAGACTTGACTTCACCTTCTATATGAAAACCTAGTTGTCTCTGTTTTTGTCTAAACATGTTAACTTCCACAGAAAGATTTCTAAAAGAAATAGTCATTGAGCCATCCCGACAATTAATTTGGGCATTGCTGGTTGCCAAGAAAGGACGCCCTAAGATGATGGGAATAGAATCATGAGCAGCTTCTGTATCGAGAATAACAAAGTCAACGGGGTAGTAAAAATCTTAGACTTTAATGAGAATGTTTTTAACTACACCTTTGGGATACTTAATAGAACGATCGGCTAATTGCAAAGTCATTTTGGTTGGTTGAAGTTTTGTTAGACCAAGTTGTTTATATAAATAAAAAGGGAGTAAGTTAACACTCGCCCCCAGGTCTAATAAAGCAGTTGCTATGAAGGTATCACCTAAGGTGCGTTGTACGGTAGGACGACCAAGGTCCTTGTACTTAACAATTCCGTTATGTTCAGATAAAGAGGGATATTGCTCAGTTTAGAATACTTCGTGGGGTATGTTGGTTTTCCTCTTCTTGGTGCACAACTTTTTTAGAAACTTAGCGTGTCCAGGTAGACTTTTTATAGCATCTAGAAAAGGTAGGTTTATAGTCAGATTTTTAAATACTTCCTTAATCTCATCAAAATTCTCGTCTTTTTTAGACACAACTAGTTTCTGGGGATACGGTAGTTTATCTCTATATTTAGCATAAGGTTCAAAAATATTATTAGTCTTTGCATTATTTTTAGCCATTTTCCATCTAGGTGTCCATATTGGAACCTCTACAGGTGTAGGATCATCAATATCTATGGTGGTATTCGGTAAAGTTGTGCCTTTTAGTTGTAGTTGGACTGGAACTTTTACAGTTGTAGGATCTTCAGTTCTATGACAGTATTTGGTATGGTTTCATTTTCATCTTCTATTTGTTGGCGATCTTTAGGCATAGTCACGTGGTTATCAACTACTCGCCCTGAACGAAGAGTAGTGACTGCCTGTAGGTCCCCTCGGGTTATATTACCATTACACTGAATACTTTTTATTTCGAAGGCAGTGTTTGTTGACTTAGGATTAGGCATTGTTTGACCTGGAAACATGCCTGTTTGGTTATTATTTTGGTTAGGAGACATGTCAATAACCTTTTGGTACAAAGACTGCAATTTTTGCATCATTTGTTTCAACATATTAGAGTTTTGATCATGCTGATCTTTCATCAAGTTGGAGTTTTGTTACATAATTTGATTTTGTTTTTCCAACAAGGTCACTACTAATTTGTCTGTAGATAGTTGAATTGGAATTAAGGCTTGTTGAGCGTTCATGTCTTGATGTTGATAGTAATGGGTCATGGGCACTAAACCTCTATTCTGGTCACCTAAGTTTCCTTGTCCTTGAGGTTGAGTTAACTGGTGGAAGTTTGATGATTGTGGTGGTGGTTGTGCATAGACAAGAGGACAATAGAAGTCGGAATGCTCAAGACTAAAACAGACATTACAACGAGTAGAGTTAATGTTCATGACAGGAGTGGGTTGTTATTTAACAGAGATGGCATCTACCTTTTTAGTGAGTGCATCAATAAGAGTTTTAAGCTCGGGATCAAGTATAGCCTCAATAAAAGAAAGAGTGGAGCGGGAAGAGTCGTTACCTCACCAATTGTTGTTCCTTTTAGATTGATCTTTTAAGAATTTATAAGCCTCCAAGGCTCCTTTATTAAGAAAACTACCCCCAGTCATGATATCTAGAACCTCCTTATGATAATCTGAAAGCCCCTTGAAGAAAGCACGAACAAGCGTGTCTTTCGCAAGATTATGATGCGGGCATTCAATGAGAAGATCAGTGAAATGATTCCAGGCCTCTGAAAAGGATTCATGAGGATTCTGGCGGAAGAAATGAATCTTGTGAAACATTTCATCTGTCTTTAGTGGTGGGTAAATATGTTCCATGAACAATTAAAAAGTTGAGCCCATGAGTCCACAGAGTTTGGCGTTTGGGTAGTTAACCAAGACGCCGCCTTGTCGGCTAGGGTGAAAGGAAACACCCTAAGTTTAGCTTGATCTAGACTTACACTAGGATGATGGAATGTAGTGAGAACTTGCTCCATCCTACACATATGCTGGTAAGGCTTCGGTAACAAGTTAAATATATTAAGGGGAATTCGAAAATCCCCCACTAGGTCTGCAAGAATGATGCACGACTTAGGGCCATTGTTTAGGGCTTTATAAAAATCAGAGAAAGGAGTCTATTGTTTTTTAGCCATTGATGCAGGAGTAGTGTGTGAAATTCTAGATAGGCGTGTGGTATTTATGTCTACAAAAAACAAGCCTAATTATACTAGAATTAAAACTCCTCTGACAGAAGAGGTGAGGAGTGGAAGAAGGAGTACCTGAATGCCTCCTTGATACGCGTTTGAATACCATCTTGTATACGCGATCTCAGTGTTTGTATGATGTTAGAAACACTGAATAACTTGAAGAAATGAAAATTTGGACTGACCTGTGAAAATCGGGCTGCTCCAGAAGAGGGTGCAGAGCGCGCTCTGGTTCAGCCTTGGGAGGGCGCGGGTCGCGATCAGCTCAAACTCGAGTTCCAGGTGCTTAAGCGCGGGGGGCGCTCGAACTTTGCCTTGGTTGGGTGCGGGGAGCACTCAACCTTGGATAATGTCCAGTGTTTTAGGCAAGGGTCGCGCTTGAAAATAGGCTATCTACGATGTGGGCCGTGCTTTAAAAATTTTGAAATTTTTACGGTAGTTTTCTAAGACGTCTATCAAGTAGCCTGTAAAATTTCAAATCAATCGGAGCTATGAAAGTCCTTCTACTGCCCTTCAAAGTTTGTGGAACAGTTTTCGGACACAATACAAACAACTGAATTGTTAACCAATCAAAACAGAGACAAAAATTGCCAAACTTTTATTGGAGACTCGTGCCAGATCATGGGTATTCCTGTAAAACTTATAGAGCAATTGGAGTTCTACAAACTCTCCTTATTAGTTGTTGTTCCAGAAATTAAGTGTTTGCAAAACTGCAGAAACACACTGGAAACATTCCACTAGTTAGGAGGTCAAAACAAATCAAAAACTCGTCAAATGTTTATTGAAAACACCTGACTTAGGATAGATACTACTGTAAAAAGTTTAGAATTTTTGGAACTGCCTAAGTAACATTACTTGTCTGTTTTACAAGAACTTACGGTTTGAAAACTGAAATGTAGCAATGTAAAGATCGTATTTGTTCACAAGGTAAGACAATTAGGAAAATTCTGAAAATATTCCAGTAAATCAATAACACCTTATATACTATACCTGAAAAATTTCAGAATTTTCAGAAATTTAGAAATACCTTTACTACAGTATTCTTCGCTGTGATTCCGCAGACACAAGGGAGGGCGGGCGCGCTCGGTGCTTAAAATAGTGAACAGTAACGAAAATATGAGAAAAAAGAAAGAAAAATGAAAAGGGTGGGTGGGTAGAGAATGAGGGATTGCCCCTTGAATTCAAGCAATTGAATTCTTGTCTTGAACGAGACTAAGATGGCAGCGGCGCCATTTGACAACCAGTAAAAACTGAAGTATTGTCACAATACCCTTAGTTTGATAAATGTAAAAAGGTAGTTTTACCTACGAATAAGTAACGAGACTCAAACGTAAGTAAAACTGAAACTATTTTCTACTAAGGTTTTATCAAAGTTTTTCTACTCTCGATTCTATCGAAATAGACTTGGAGTAAAATATTCATTCCACTCCTAGTTCTTTAGTATTGACGTTTTCTATTATTATCAATCCTACCAAAGTCAATGAGAGTTTTACGAAAGAAATTATACTAACAAGATATGATACTTCAACTATGAAATGCTAACTTGATACTAAGAAAAGGAATTATGGGGGATTAATTCCATCTTTACTCAACTTAATCAACTAACAAAGAAATGTCGCAATCCAAATCGAAATGCTTCCGCATAACAAATTGGTAATTCTAATCCCTAATTATTCATGGCAATCTCTACCAAATAATAACTAGTATGTGAAGCAATCAAACCCATTCTAATGGTGAACTAATTACTCTCTAGAATTGAATAGATTATCATGACGATTTCTAAGTTAACTAAGATCAAGCTTCATCAAGGCTTCTTCAACCCCCTCTAATGGAGGTTTAGCCTAGAATCATTATGCTATCATTTCTATATGAAATTAAACAAGACATGATATAAAGATTCTAACTTTACTTGTTTAAATTCAAATGGAAACTACTCATGTAAGATTTGATTGAAACTAGTAATGACAAATAAGTATATCTATGAATTGAAACTAAATAATTAATGGAAAATGATACTACTTTATGAAGAACTAATTAACTTTATTGATCTAATGAATAGCAATAACAATCATTCAATACTGAATTTAAAACAAGAATAAAAACTAATTAATTAATGTAAAAACTAGATCTAGAACTATGCTCTAATGGCTATTTGCTACCTAAAACTAAGGATTCTTCAGAGTTAAGTCTTATGTGTTTAAATGGAGGAGACCAGATCCACATTTTCGTGCATGGGCTGAGGAGCCATATTTTGGGCTGGAAAATCGAGCCCAAAGCCCAATTTCTTCAGTCCCCACACCCCTTTCCAGCCAGATTTGAATTCAGTAGATGTTTTGTCCACTTATGCTCCTATGATTGGTTCAAGGCTTAAACCATTAGAAAGCTCTTTCTGAGCCGATCGTTTTGACACAAGGTAGGCCCAATTCCGAGGTTTGAGTCCAAATATATGGCCTTCGAAAGTTCTGCTGACTTTTGTGAGTTGTTTTTGCCCGCGTTGACTTTGACTTTTCAGCTTTAACCGGGCTTTATAAAGGTTTTTTCTCCTTGAATCTTGGCCTTTAATCACAGAGCTTCTTAGCAACCAACCCTTGCTACTTTATCTCGCCAAAGTGACACATTTCTGCACATACTTGACTTCAATGCCTGAAATACATAAAAGCACGTAATCAACATTAACTCTTATTTATTACTTGCATAATTGGTCTAAAAGCATTATTGTTAAGGTGTTAAAACAACAATTTTGGGCTCTTATAAAACCACCCTCAAACAGCATTTTGCTTATCCCCAAGCAAATATGAGAAATTAGAATAAGTGACCAAAAAATGGAGTTCTAACTACTCTTGTTTCGCCGAGTGCGATTGCATTGACCATATGCGACAAGGCCTTAAACCACTAGGAATTCCCTAGTAGACGAGTTATAGCCTCGTGGGAGTTTTCCAGTGAAGGTACTCACAAACTTCATCTATACTACAACGACTAAGAAATAAAACTATTGTTTCCTTATTTATGCTCCCAATTATCTATATATCTCACTAGCAATGAATAAAGAATAATCAAGTTGAACCCTAAGCTAATATATGCATAATAATCAATCATCTACGAATAAACATATATACAATGAGTAATACTATGAAGTGCACTAGCAGGTCCGTTTCTGAAAACTCGGAATAGCGTCCTTAAGTAGGTCCATACATAAATGTCAAGACAAAAACCACTCTAATTTTTCCACTCAAGTTTCGCTACTCTAGTGTGCAGTGGGCACACTTTACCTTACAATCTCAATGACATACAAGGAAGCCGACGTCGTTCAAACACATTTGCCACTTACTATCACACTAACATATTCCTAATTGAGCTAAAGGTCTTTATTAGGTGTTATGGGGATTAGGAGATGGTTTAAGAAGGAAGGAAATAGATATTCAGAACAGACAAGTCTGAAATAATAGAGTCTTCATATTATGTAACTAGTGAAAACCTTGTTTTTTACTTTTGCTTCTACACTTTGTTTCCATCCTTAGCCATATTTTTTCATTTATCTTTGGCTTTTGACTCCTTTGATTCAATTTTTTTTTTGGAGTTCTAACTCTTTATTTTCTTTTATTTATTTATTTTTTTTATTTGGATGGAAACTTTCTTTTCTTATCTGAAGCGACTAACAAATTCTTGATTTCAAAGGTCTTTCTCTTTTCTATTCTTCATCTCTATTCTCAGACTCATTCAAAGAATGGGTAGGCTGATTTTTTTTTTTTTTTTTTTATTTTGTTTTGTTTTTGTAATAGGGTAAAGGATTTGCAGTTTATAAAAGGCTAAAGAAAGGCTCAAAGGGGCGACTAGAGGAAATTAATTCATAGGTTTGAATTTCTGGCTATATCGATCCAAAGAGGGCCTAAATTCTCGCTTAGGATATGGTATAGTGATCAAGCAAGTGGACATGTGATTTCTCTATCCGGATTTTACCTCTCCCTTGTGTCATTTCTCAAACGTTTCACTCATATAAGACTTTAGGCTATATTCTCACATGATTTGTAGAATAAGTACTCTAGCCTAGATTTTAGAAACTTACTGCCAAACAATCATAGATACTCATGTAATATATTTATAGATAGATGCAAAGATTATTACCTACATATTAACCTAAGTTTCTAAAAATTATTCTAATGCAAAAGCTACGTGAGACTTCTAGATTATTCAAAGCATAGAGAAAGAAAACAATACCAATATTCCTAAGTGTATATCATAAACTTTTTATTTATTTTTTTGAAATTTTTGAATTTTTACTAGAAAACAAATGCATATTATATATATTTATATCCCTACAGATGCCTTAATTACACGTGTTTCTATGCCCCCCCCCCCCCAAACAAGAAGCATGCTTTGTCCTCAAAGTATTTAAATAAAAAGGGTAGAGAAATATTATTGAAATGCGTGAAATTCTGGAACATTTGCAAAACAAGGTTAAACATACTAATAGAAAATAAAAACTGACGCAACTCTATAGGAGTTCCACCCGTTATGGGGTTAACGATAATCAAATTGCTTGGGACATAAACAAACACTAACTGAAACTAAAAACTTACCTTAACTCCCGCGTTTACTCGTCATCCTCCTCATCATCCTCTCTAAAGAGATGAGGTTCCTTTGCGTCCTGCCATTCCGTGATAACTTGCCAAGCCCTCCGCCGTGTGTCATCAACTTGTGCTAACCTGTCGAGTGTTACTATGTTTGATGGGCTGTAAGGAGCAACCAAATGAGGTTGCACCTGCCATCCCGGCCAAGTCATTACTCGAAATGAGCGAACCACCCAATTGGTGGGTCTCATGACTTCAACCCTTTTCCAATCCGTGAACCGGGTACTGAATTCAGGTAGACAACTGAGCATGATGCGATACACCAAAACAGGCATAAGAAGATACTTAAGCCTCATGCTTTGGGCTCTCTTAAGACTAGCCACTAATACTCAGGGAATGTCATATCGGCGACGTCCCTTAGCTAAAGCAAGGAAAACGTCACCAGCGGTACTATTGCCAAAAGTAAACTGCCAATCCCCTAAAATATTCATCAGGATGAATAACATGGTGGTGCCTACATTGAGGGACAGGCTACCAAGGGCTATGTTATAACACCCTTGGTCCATTATACGGAACACCTCTCCCCCATAATACTCATGGAAATATCTATAGTCATAGAGGTATACATTATCGGTCATATATCCCCATGTGTGAATAGGATCAGGTATTGGTATTCCCGAAACTAACACTACCACATACTTATTGAATTCTAGTGGCGTGTCATCAACCATGATGGAGAATTCTTGTTCTCCATCCTGGTTACAATAGAACCTAACATTATTGTAAAAATATTCAGTAAGCTGAGGTGAATACGAGTCGTCTTCACTTACTAGTAGATGCCTCCATCCTAACTGCAAGATCCTTTTGCGGAACCAATGTCCATAAGTCTCGCTTCCCAACAAGTGTTCGAAAGATTGCTCTGGAATGACTATAGGTGATGTCATCACAAAACTACTCTCTAGAACAGCTGGAACGATCCTAGAACAACCCACAAAAAAAAAATTGGAATTTTTCGTGCCTGCGGATGTCAGGGCGCGGGTCGCGCTCTAGTCTAAGTTGAGTGACAGGCACTTAGGCTCAGGGTGCGCTCACTTTTTGCCTGGGATGGGCGTGGGTCGCGCTCAGGTGAATTTTGACTTCCAGTCACTTCAAGCGCAGGTGGCGCTCAACTGAGGTGCAGGCGCGCTCCGTGCAGCTAAAGTCCTAAAGTGAAGAAGAAAAAAGGGAAACTTTGGAGTGAAGGTGAGAAATGAAAGTGGGATGTACTGTGGGTTGTGAGTGTAGAATGAAGGAAATTTATATAGGTTGTGAGCTTCCAAAACAAATCGGCAAGTTGCCAAAAAGTTGTAAGGCAATTGCCAGAAATAAAATATTTCCGAAATCGAAAACGGAAACAACCCATATTCTTGATTCTAAAACAAACCTAATATCTTTTAGATTGAATTTAGAATAGTAACTTCTAAACTCTTTTAGATTTCAAGACTACCACCATATCTACTCATAGCCTGCCAATATCTGCAATATTCCCTACAATCACTCCAAAACAACTTCTAACATTGGGGATTATATAAAAATTATGCTAGAATAAATAATACCACCCCCAAACAACTCAGGAAGGTGGGATTACAATAAAATCAACGCACAATTTGAATAGAACCAAATTATATTAAAATTCAAATTCAAATACAATTAACTATCGAATACAAATCTAACTACTGAATTAAAAAAAAAACTTAACATCCGAACTAATAAAAACAAATAAAACAAACAACAACAACTCATAATATCCCTAAATCACGCACTGCTGGTAGTGGATGACACATGGGAAGGAGATGAATCCTGAGCTCCCGATGGGCCAGAGCCATCTGTCCTTCAGCGACGACACTCGTGCCTCACAGACGCCTCCTTAGAAGAAGAATCACCCTGGGGTGGGAAGCGTTCAAGTATATTTTCTCGGAACTTGCGTTGTGCATCTATCTTTGTCTTCATCTATTCCCAACCCTCATCCTCGCGCTGGGCACGAGTCTCATAGTTACGATGTATGACAGTCTGGCGAGTCCGAAGATCTTTGCAAATAGTATTAAGAGAACGCATGCCACGATGAAGCACCGACATGCGTTATACATCAGACGTACACCTCTCCAAGGCATCGACATCAAAACATGTCGTGCCATCCTCATCCTCTGAGTCAGTCTCTAACTCATTCTCTTCAACTACCTTATCTTCAGGCAGCCTCCAAACCTTTTGAACACAGTCCGTATATGCTACGACATTCGTATGCATCTTAATCATAGTACACTCAGTTTTCGGAGTTGCTCTCAAACTCATCATGATCTTTGTTATCAAAATGGGGAGAGGTGCAATACTCTTCCCAACTCCCCTAATCATACTAATCAAAAACTCAAGAATACAGAATTTATACTTCTGCTCTTGGAGTATCCATAGCATGTGAAGACAGTTCTGACTTATGTCACTGACCTTCTCTTTTCCCGTGACATTCCTACCAATCCACTGAGCTACAGCCAGCTGGTTGGTTCACAAAGACGACTGGCGAACACAATGTGAGCTCACATTGTAGTTTCCTTCCAAAACCGTCACATTCATCTAGGGCTCGATCCCAGTAAATTGGGATTTCTGCAATGTGGCATCGAGATGGCGTTTAGGCGGAATGCCTAAAATCTCAGCCAGCAACCTCCTAGATACTTCTCTCCTCGTCTCGGCCACCTTAATAAAAATTCTATTCCCATCTAACTCCCTTTTCTTATAGAATTGTTCCACTAAATCGGATTGATAGAAATCCTCAGTCGAATACCACAACCTACTATAATCCCTCCTAATCATCTCATCACCGTAAAACGGCGTGAAGCGGTCGGCCATAAATGGTTGCTCAGGCAAAATTCTCCATCTTTGCGCCATTGGAGTTTTGATAAAATTTGTGGGTTTGAGAAAGGTGAAGAAAACAATTTGAAGCAACCTTACTAAAAAAAACAATGGTGGTGGCGCGACAGTTCAAAATTGTTTGATTTTTGGAAGTTTTTGGTGGTTGTCGAAATTCAGGGATTGACAGTTTGGTATCAGAGCATTTGGTTAGCTTAGACTTAGGTGAGTCTAAGTGATTCTCAGATCGTGGTTTATGGGTAGTATTTAAGAAGTATTATTTTCAAAACTATTTTCGCTAGTCGTTTTATTTTTACAAAGAAAAAAAGAAAGATACATAAATAAAGCAAGTCAATATTTTTCTTGATTTGTTTGTATGTGTAATGTGTATATTTATCTTAGTTACTCCTGTGGAGTGCATATGAAATGTTTTTATTATCCTTATCATATGAGAAGTGGTTATATGTGTAATATGTTAATTATTAATGGATTTGATCAAAATGATGTGTGCTGATATATTATTGTTTTATTGTTGGTGTTCATTTTCACATGGAGTATAGATTAAGTACGACAACATGTTTGTGAACTTTTTATTTAAGTGTTATGTTATTATTCAAGAAACAAGAGATATTTTAATATATATTGAATGAGCTGCATTAACTAATAACATTGTGACGTACTAAGTAAGGAACTAATTGCCTCTGTGTTGAAGGAACTATCTCGCCTCACTCGTACACTTTAATGGATGAATAATATTGTAAAGTATAAGATATTAATTTGTTAAATATGATTAGTTAGAAATAGAAAGAAAAGTAAAATAAAATATACGTGTATTCCTTTTGAGATGTGTATACTTGCGTATACACGTTTTCTTATATTATTGTGTGTAGATGAACTATTACCGTGTGTATATGATGATAATATTGTACCACCCACTTGACATGTGTAAAGTTGTTTTCTTAATGTCACATTATTAATGATTAATTAAAATAATTGTGATAATTGTTATTCTTAAACTATATTGGAATTTATGTAGATGATGTCTTAATATAATGATGATCTTATTTCAACAACAAACGGATTTTTTATTTTGTTTTATAAGTGTGTTTCGTGTCGATAAATTATGACATGATTGATTAATATTGTTAAATTAGTTTCACATTGATTTTTGCATATTCGAGTATTCTTAAATATATACATTGATTTACTGTTCATAAATATTATATTGAGAATATAACTTGTTGTGGGTGATATATTAGCAATGAGTTTATATTATCCTATTTTTTTAAAAAAAATTGTGTTATACGGTAGCCAGCCTTATTTTTATTGTCATTGTATAAGGAGATTAATTTTTGAACCTATTCATGGTTTAAAATAATTAGTAATTATAATAATAACCATGAACGTTGAGTATTTCTTCTTAATTGTTTTGTTTCAGTCTATATAATTTTGATGGATGGATATGAAAAATTATTTCTTTTTGAATACGTGGTATATTTGATCCAGTTGTATTCCTGAATTAGGATTCGATGGTTGTTTTCATATATTTTAAATGATTCATTTTTGCTTGCTGAAATGAGAGTATGATATATTTAATTGTTTATCTTTCTCTCATGTTGATGAATTATAGTTGCATAGAGTTAAGTTAGAGTTCCTTAATATTTTGTTTGATGATGCAAATAAATAACATTTGTAGATATAATAAAATAATAAAATAAAAGGATTTCTGAGAGCATAACTAAAGTAAATATAAAGTTTTATTGTGTGGGGTTGTTACTATCATGTGACATTTCAATAAATTTCACATGCATAATAATTAGTGTAATTCATCCGTTCTCTATAACTTTTGCCAACTTATTAATTTTATTCTTGTATGATTAAAATTTGTTAGTATGTCGAAGTTTTCTTACAATTTTAGATCCACGGTTTATCATAGTGAACAGTCATGAAGTAAACTATAAATTATATGCATTTTGTTGTTTCAATTTTCTTATGAAATATGTAGTATGTCCGTTGCTTAGATTGTCATCCATGATAATAATAGAACTTGATTTGTTTATTTAGTAAGAAAAAAAAAATAGTTTACTAGTAAAAGAGAATAAATTTTCATATATTCATGAGAAGAAATTAATGTAAAGTGGGATAAGAGTGTTTTAATGCGTTATTGATGATGATACATTGGTGTTTAGAGTAGTGAACGTAATTGATTCATATTATTGTTTGTATTTTTAATTGGATGTTTCCTTTTCGAATTGACTCATATTATACGGGAGTACGCTTAATTAAAATGTTTGAGACTGTTTTTTTGTAGTTTCAATGACATGAGTGACATTTTGTTTTAAATGTGTTAGGACACTAATTTTCTTTGATGCATGATAATGAGAAACAATATATTTGTCTTGCGTGTTTAAATGACAGTAATAATTTGTTTTAATATAGACAGTTAAACTATAATAGATTTTGTATTGGCATGAAGACATATATTATGGAATTATTTAAAAATAATTAATATCAACGTTATCTTGCTTAAGTTTAATCTCGGTACATTCTTGTGTAGGTTCTAAGTTAATAACCAACGTTATTTGTTCATTTAGATTACCTTACTTCCGAATCTCGGGACGAGATTCTTTTGAGATGTGTATAACTTTAACGCCCATATTTGTAATCTATATTTATTTATTTATTTATTAATTAATTAATTTTAAAATTTGTTGGATTGGATTTGGGATATGTGGGCTTGATTTTTGGGCCCGAGTCTATGTTGGGCTTAGGTTTCAAACCCAGGTATATATTCATATGTTTCCCAGAGAATAGGGTTTTTAGATAAAAATAAAATAAAAATGGAGGCGGCTCACTTGCTAGAGAGTTTGAGCGCAACGATTCAGACTATGAGGGATTCGTGGAGTTTTAATACAAGTGAGTAGTTACATTTCTTTGTTTTCATCGAAAAAAAGGAAGTTATATATGTATTTGATCTGTTTTCTTCCGTTCAGTTTTTGTACTGTTTTTCTAGGCTGTTTTTCTCTCATCTCGCTAAATGGTTAACTCATTAAACGTTAGGTGTTGTTTCGTTTAATTACTAAAACTTTGGGAGTAGGATTCGTTGGAACTGTTGGACTTCTCGAACTCCGGAGGTCGTTAATGGTGGCTAAAAATAAAATAAAGAAGTCGTCCTGCATGTTTTGTTTGAACTCTTATTTGTATGGTTTGTATTGTTGGTTGTTAGTCGACTGAGTGGGGCTATGGAAGCTTGAAGGAGCATTAATGGGGGCGCGAGTGTGATACTGTGGTGGTGTCGATATGTAGTTTGCATTGAAGCTGTTATTTTGTGTTATGTGTTGGTTAATTTAGGTTTGGTGGTAGTGGGGTGATAGCGTGCTGGAGATTGGGTGTTGTTCGGAGCTTTAAAGGGTTGGTAATGGCGGTTGAGATATGTTAGGGAGTGTTTTCGGAAGTTAACAAAATCGATTGTTGTGTGTATTAAAGTGTTGGGGTTTTTCTCTAGGACCAAAACCGCTGGGTTGAAAGGGGATGAAGAGGAGAGATGGTGGTGGCCAGAATTTGCGGAGGAGAAGCTGCTGGAGGTGAGGGAGACGACTGTTTGGTTGGTTGGGCCTTGGGCCGAAATCTATTTGGTTTGGGCCGGTTTCAGTTTTTGGGCTGAAGTCTTTAGTTTTGTTGGTTGGGTCAAGTTCTATTTATTGTTGTTGGGCCGGCTCACATTAGTTTTCCTTGGACAGGTTGTTCTATTTTTGGTTTTGGGCTTGGTCCATATGTTTTAAAGTGGGTCAGGTTGATTCACTAGGCCAGTTTAGACTTTTGGGGCCGGGTTCTAAGGTTTGGGCTTGGCTAGTTGGGTCCGAACCATTTCCTTAGTCATGAGCCCATGAGCCATGCACCTTGACCTTAGCCATGAACCATGGCTATGACTCTGAACCTGTTGAACATGGAAATGACAGGTTGACTTTGACATTAACCGTTGACCGTTGACTGTGGAATGTTGACTTTTTCCAAATTTTCACATATTTAATTTTATGGACCAATGTAATAATAAAATGTTGTCAAAAATTGTATAACCTTGTTTGTCATTATCTAATTAAGATTTGACGTGAGTAGTGTGTAAAACATATAAATATTGGCACGTAATCAGAGGGAAATTCTTAAAAGACTTAGATATATACATTTTTATGAGAATTAAACTACATACGGACTTTGATTCATGGACTTTAGTATTGGGCTTTGATAGTGAATTGAGTTCACATAACTATATTAAACGAATACATTTCATGATTGATTACTATTATGAGTTACTACTTAAATGAATTGTAGTATTTATGAAGGCTTAAGATATTCCATATGGTGTAGTGCAATATATGATTGGCACGTGAAATAATAAGTTTTGAGATTTGATATAGAGATGCTTGGATATCGTGCAATGAATAATATTGGCACGTAATAATGTGGATTTTATTATAACGAGAAACATTGAGCTTCAGTGCAATTAAATATACTGGCATGAGATAGAACAAGAATTATTATGAGTCATGAATGTATGATACCTGAATAAATTACGTAATGAAAATCCTAGAACCTAGCTACCACAACTCATGTGATTTGCCCCTTGTGATGGGCGTATGTGATATGATTGGCCCTTCTGGCGTTTCAGTAAATCTGAATGGCCCTTTTGGCGTAAGTAATTTGATTGGCCCTTCATGCGTTTCAGTGAACCTGAATGGCCCTTCTGGCATAGCCTAATAGTGGCTTGATTATTCCGTTCACCAAATTAGAACGAGACGCGCTATATTTTATGCTGAATAGTGGTAGTACTCACATAATGGCTTTCGTGTGAGGGTTACCTGGTATGCGATATCCCGCTTAGGGTAGCTATGCACAGAGTGGTTCATTATGTGAGGGGAGGCATGTGGATGTACATGTTCGCCGTTGGGTAGCGATTGTGGTAGCTAGGAAAACTAGGTAAGATATAGAGACGACGTGATTCTAGAGACACTTAAAGAAACTCTAAACAATAATTGTGATGAAATATCAAAGTGTACGTTAAATCTATAATAAATGGTTGATGGTGGTTGTGAAATTTTGTTCAATGAGATGATTGGAATTAGGTTTATGATATGTTTTTTTTATTGTAATTTATGTTGCATTCACAAAGGTTTTGCAGAAGGGTGGGTTGAATTGATTATATATGCAGGTGTGACCCACTCTGTGATTTGGCTTACACTAGTGTAAGTATAGAGTAAGTTTTAGTTTTGCTATTCTATTATTAGATACAGTTGATCTAGTACGGTTTGAAGTTAAGGCGCCTCCGTAGAGGAACTAAATGCTTTATTATTAATAAATTGGAAGCTAAGGCGCCTCAGTGGAGGAACTACCTGCCTTAATTAGTGTATATAAGAATGTTGTATTAGTCGTTGGAGGAACTAAATGCCTTATGGATTGTGTATATATATGTATAAGTATAATTTGTATTTTTGGGCTACTCACACCAGCATTGTTTATAATGCTGACCCGATTTGCATGTTTGCTTATCAGGTGTGTTCATTAAACACTACTAAAAAAAGGGTTTGTTATCTCGGTTCCAATTTTTGCTTTATCTCCATTGTACTCAAACCCGAAATAATAACTCACCTGAATAAGGTTTAAGACTGCTTTTTCCAAAACAAACAAACTTATTACCATGGTTGACTCTTGACCGAGATGAAAAATGTTAAGTTACATCGGTTCATCAGTAGCCGAATTAAAATAAATTTCGGTTACCTCAGCTATTTCTTTATCTGAGATAATCAATTTTTCGAATATCTCGGAATAGACTGATATAATAGGAGGGAGGAAAAAATAGAAAACACAATCTAGTATCCAGTATCCACTAAGTCATGGTCTCTTCAAACTCAATCTTCCACGATTAACGAATTAAAAAAAAACTGAATTCCATCCTCTTCAGTCGTTAAAAACTCTAATCTCCACTCAATTGTTACTAGGGAAGTAGCAAGCCTCAAATACAGTTGGAAACTTGAAATCAACAACCATCGGTTCCCAATCTCTAGTAAGCTTTCCTTCCCAATTTTTTCTGTTGATGGCATTTTTATTCATAAGCATCTCCAGTTTTTTTTTGTTTTTTTTTTTTTTCTAATTTTGATTGGAAAATAATTATTGCAATTTTCTTATTAAGAATCTCGTTTTTCGAATTTTGATCTCTTCGTGAAAAAAAATATGACTGGAGTCATGTCACCGCCATTTGTTTGATGAATTTCCTCAGAGAATAAAACAGTGGCATCCATCATTTTTTCATATTTTTATTCAATTTGATTCTCCGCAAAGTGTAAATGTTTGGTTGTTTGGGTTTGAAACAATTTCACATAGAAGAGAATAGTCAGGAGGCCAGTAACGTTATTCCATTAAGTACTTCTTTCTTCACTTCATTTGTCTGCACTTCTTCTGTTCAAAATAGCATATAAGTTTCTGGCCTCTATTAGATTTAGAACCAATGAAATCCCACAAATATTTTACTACAGTGAACCTTGCCATAGCTGCATTTATCATGTTAAAGATGTATTCTAATACCCTGAGATGATACACATTCTACAAGCAATCCAAAAGAGCTCTAGTAACTGGGCATTCCCAAAACCATTGTGGGGTAGTTTCCTTCCATTGCTTAAAATCTGCATCTTGAAGGTAAGCGTATAAATGTTTTCTTAACTTCGTCATTAGCAACCACTACCTTGTGCAATATCTTCCATGTAGTGCACTAGTACCTCAGGTTCTATGATGGACAGTACTAGCCCAGACCTATCGAATCCAACCAGCTGATGTAGTTGTCTTCTTTATAGCTCCACAGTGTGTGCATACCTCAATCAACGATACATATAATGAACTGATGATGGATATCACTGTTTTATGTACACCTTTTTAGCCTTACACTGATGGTATGTATTAATGGTTTATTTGTTAGTTTAAAAGTCACATCTCATGTGGGTAGAAACCCATGAGGCCATGAGAAACATAGGTGAAGGACATATATGAATTTGTTGAATTCAAATACTAATATATTTGTGTAGGGTGTGTAATGGGGTTCTTAACTTAATTGATTCACCTTTAAGTATGTTTGTCTGTTTAAGTTGTATGCACATTTGTGAATGTTTCTGCAAGACAATTAATCTCGAATGTTGTGCGTAATGGACTGGATTATTGTTAAGCATAATGAACTGGTGGCATGGAATCCAACAGAGAGGTGAAGCCCATACTAATGTTTCTTGGTAATTGTTTTAATTTCTTTTTTTTTTTCGTTAATGAACTTGGTGTTACTGTTCATTGTTTGTGTAGCTTAGAGTTAAACAATATAGGATGCATGAAAGAAATAGAAAATGGTTTGTTTCAGTGGAAATATTGTGCAAGAAAGCTCAAGGTCAGTGGTTTTTTTTTATGAGGTCTAGTATGATTTGGTTGTTTGTTCTTGTGGTGTGTGGGTGGGATTTGACTAGTGTGATTCTTTGAAGGTGGGTCGGTCCTAATGGTGTTAGTATTGAGGATTTTGGAAATAGAAAATACTTTTCACGTAGTGTTCAAAAAGAAAGTAAACTCTTTTGGCTGTTTGGATCCATTAATTTTTTTTCCGAGTATTTGTTGTTTTCGTTGGTTCAATTTGTATATCTCTTCCCCTATCATAATTGGTTTAATTTGTACTATTATCGTTAATCTAGTGGTATGAGAATCAGTCTAACCATTCCTTTAAACACTTTTTTGGGTACACTTACATACAATGCATTTGTCAAATTTGAGTGGACCGGCATATAGCTGTACCCAGTAACAGGAGTCATTTACACATCAGGAACATGATTGTTATCAAGTAAAACTCTAGTAGCATATGAGTCTTGTAACACCAGCACCTCAGCCTGAAATTAAATCTGATCAACCTCTATTACACCACTACCTACTCCCTGAGCATGAGTGTGGTTTCCATGTAGTCTTCTCATATTCCTGTCCTTATCAACGCTCGTTAGGAGCAGTCCATTGGAGATGCTATACTACAGCTGCAATTTTGTTGTCTTGTAGGAAGCTTTCGAACTTTTTGCCTAAATACTTTTAACGTTTAGAAGGACCTACTTTTATTCAGGTTGCAGAAGTTTTCTTGCCTTTGGGTTTGACACAAGCTTGTACTTAGTGAAGCTTATGTTAAGTTCTCAACTCCCAGGAGCTGGGGCTTATGCTATTTTATTTGTTAATGATGCAAATCTTAATGGATTTTTTTTGCATTTCGCTAAAAGTACATTCTTTATTCTGGTTTATTAAAGAATTCATGTGGTTCTGTTGCATCTTATTCAGCTGAGGTCACAGAGTGTTTGGGACCAAGTAACGCCCACTGGCATTCGCATGCAATTTAAATCAGGAGACCAGAGATTGGGGACTGACAATCCGGTTGATAAAACTGTAAGTTATATTGAACTGATGTATGAATAATATACATATAACAAAGTCTCAATATATGTTAGCTATACCTATCATGTTTTGAACCTTTTGTGTACAACTTGTTTATTCCTGTTGGATAACAAAGTATATAGTAAAAGGTAAACGGAGGAATAATGTCCCTTCTTCATTAATGTCATTTATTTATCTTTCATTTTCAAAGAGCAAGCTGGGGTAAGGCACCCCCGCCAGATTTTCTGGACTTAATTTAGGAGAAAATGTATCTGAGACTAGAGAGCCAAACTTGTAAACTTCATTGTTTGAGTTTCATTATTTAAGTAAAGAGCCAATTCTTGATGATACCTTTTTCGCCTTTTTTAAATATAGACAATCCAATGACCTGTTTTTTGCTTTCTTCTTCTAGAGAGTAAAGAAGATAAGAAAAAAAAAATCATCCTTAAACAGGACCTGTGCTTGACTTTTATGGCTTCTGTTGAGGTTATGGCGGTCATAGTTCCTTGTAAGCTAATTGTATTCTCATGTTTTGCGCTCATTCCCATTCATAGTATCGTGGATGCATAAATGCATTGCATAGAATTAGAATGGCTATTAACAGGAATATAGTTAGAATTCTCTTGCTACGCGTTGGTTATATCTTTGTTTAATATGGAGAATGACATGTTATATCTTCCTTTTTACAAATTTCAAGCAATTTCACTAGAAAAATGCCTACGTCTTCTAGTTCATTTGCTATGGCTGGTGCCTCCAAGAGAAATGCCACAAAACAAATGCCAACTAAAACTTCAAACATAGCTCAAGGAACGTTATCTAGAACTAGTCAGTCGAGCAGCCGGTTCCCTTCATTACAACGCAACTCTTCAGCTAAATGAATGGTATGGGACACGTTATCCAAATGAGGAATTCTTTTTTTTTGTTGTGAAATATCGATGTACTTGTACTTTGTGCAGGCATTTTTACTACATTCGAAGCTTCCATTAGATCTTTTTAGGTACATTATATCCTTCTCTAATTTAGATTCAAGAGTTAGAGAAGATTCAAGCATACAACAGTGAAAAGATAAGACAACTTTGTTTTGGATTGCTTGACTTTATTCAACAATTTCCACCAAGTACTTAAAGTGGTTAAAGGCGTTTGGGAATGATAGACTTTTGGTTTACTATGAGTATTTCTTACACGGTTTTGCTCTTCTGCACATCAATTTCCAAATAATAAGTACTTGTTATTAAAGTATCACACAGTTTTTTTCTATATTATCAGTATTCCTTTGTTGTTAAAGAGTGAGCGAAATTAAAGTTATTTTGTAATTTGGATTAGTAAAATATAGTAATTGTCAAACTAATCATTTAATATCTTCATTTTGGGTTGGCAGGTTCCGTGTGTGTCACGTTCAAAGAGAAGATTTTGGAGCTTCAATTAGTTTTATTAGGATAACTTTTATATAAATAACTATTGAGCTTAGTCACTTTATGCCTTGATGTAACTATTAGTTATGTTCATGTTCGAAATTGTTCGTTCAATTCTTATCTTAATGAAATTTGATTCTTCAAATAAATTTAATTATGTTGGATTGCGTTTGTTGATTGGTGTATGTTATTGTGTTATGAATGTGAATGTTGTTGTTTAGGAGAGTGGTTGTTATCTGCAAGTTGTCATAATTAAATGAATAATACCATACCAACACATTTTTTTTTAAATGACAAATTGTGTCAGGAACGGAAAAGGTTGTACATAAGATCGCCTATCCAAAAGAATTTATCACAGTTATTTTTATTATTACCTCGGTTCCGATCACAAATTATCTCAGTTTTCTTCTATGATATTTTATTTCAATCACAATTCATCTCGGTTTTATTCTATATAATCTCGATTTTATTTAGAAAACTGAGATAATATATTTAGATAAAATGTCAGACATCTGAGATAATTTAGTAGCTTATTATCTCGGTTTTAGAGAACTCTATTATCTCGGTGGATGTTATCTCAGTTGTTTGTGTACTAGAAAACCGAGGTAAAAATTGTAACATCTCACCTTTTAGCTGAGCTTATATGCCTTTTTTTTAGTAGTGAAATGAACATAGTTGATAAGTCTTGATAGGTTTAGTGTTAAAGAAGGTTAGTTGCTGCTTGTGGTTTACGTTAGCGTCGCATTTCAGGATATGTTTTGTTTTCCCTTGAGGTGAAATATATTTTCAGTTGAGACAATGTTTTTGTATTTTCATTTGTAATTATAATTAAAGAGGGTTGAAAGGAGATTTGTAATTTAATCATATTTGTGATTTTTTGTAATGCAGAGGACTTTTGTTATTTTAAAATTTTTATTGGTTTTTAATTATCCGCATATTTAAACTGATTATGGGTTTTTGGGAGTTGAGAGTGCATCACACCTCGAAAATCGAAGAGTTGAGAACAAATATTGTTTTTCCGATTTTGTCGAAATTCAGAAAATTAAAAATAGGGAATTATCCACACCCTATTCCATCTTCTGAAAATCCAGGATGAAAAAAAACCCTAATAACCCATTATCAACCACGATATTAAAGTATGAGATCAAATTTAAACCAAACAAACAACTCTTAATGTACAAATTCAAGAATTTACTAAACCACTCTATTACATCTGTTTCAAATCAAGACTTTATACTTCATAAAACTTATACCAGTAAGACTCCAAGAACGAATCCCAATCAAGCGTCTTCATCCGCTGCATTCCACCATCTATGTTCCCAGGAACACACCCACGTTGCAAAACAAAGCAAACATGGGTCAGCAAATTGAATTTGCTGGTATGAGTAAGACTAAAAATATAAAATAGTTTCATACTTTATTTATTCAAACAACACTTTATATGTACCCATAACTTAACCATTCTCAGCTTGGTAGACAGATAGTTCTGTCATTTCAACTGGCATAGTTTCTTCCCAAGCAAGTCATCCATTATATTTACTCATTATAATAACTTAGTAATTGAATTAAATCTTACCGATATCCACTGCTGTATAAGGGTAGGACAACGCCCCTGCACAAAATATCATTAAGTCCTACCCTCCTACAAAACAAAGTTAGGTTTCCCAAACCTAAACATTTAATTCGTACATCTACTTCCTCACCATAACCATGAGAATATACAATCTGACATAATATATCACCCCACTACATCAATTATATCACGTTAACAATATTTACATTCCTTCGTAAGAAATCATATGTATCATATCATAATACGCAACCAATCATATCCAATAACTCGCTCATACATAAAGCCAACATTTTTCTTTAAAACCACTCGTCTATTTATGAGAACGAGAAGAATCACAACCAGGGAGTACATTCATCCCTCGTGAGTATCAACTCACACAAACCACATAAACATTTCTCATAAGAAATCATATACATCATAATATATAAATATTCATATGCAATTACTCCATCACACGTAAAATCAATATTTTACTTTGTTTATTAATTATCTCGTTGACTCATTTATTAAAAGACACAGCCCAACCTTTAGTTCCTACTCCACGATTTGCACTACACACATTTGCCAAAAAGATAGTTTTACTTACGAATAAGTAACGAGACTCAAACGTAAGTAAAACTAAAACTATTTTCTACTAAGGTTTTATCAAAGTTTTTCTACTCTCGATTCTATCGAAATAGATTTGGAGTAAAAGATTCGTTCCACTCCTAGTTCTTTAGTATTGGCGTTTTCTTTTATTATCAATCCTACCAAAGTCAATGAGAGTTTTATGAAAGAAATTATACTAACGAGATATGATACTTCAACTATGAAATGCTAACTTGATACTAGGAAAAGGAATTAGGGGGGATTGATTCCACCTTAACTTAACTTAATCAACTAACAAAGAAATGTCGCAATCCAAATCGAAATGCTTCCGCATAACAAATTGGTAATTCTAATCCCTAATTATTCATTGCAATCTCTACCAAATAATAACTAGTATGTAAATCAATCAAACCCATTCTCATGGTGAACTAATTACTCTCTAGAATTGAATAGATTATCACGACGATTTGTAAGTTAACTAAGATCAAGCTTCATCAAGGCTTCTTCAACCCCCTCTAATGGAGGTTTAGCCTAGAATCATTATGCTATCATTTCTATATGAAATTAAACAAGACATGATATAAAGATTCTAACTTTACTTATTTGAATTCAAATGGAAACTACTTATGCAAGATTTGATTGAAACTAGTAATGACAAATAAGTAAATCTATGAATTGAAATTAAATAATTAATAGAAAATGATACTAATTTATGAAGAACTAATTAACTTTATTGATTTAATGAATAGCAATAACAATCATTCAATACTGAATTTAAAACAAAAATAAAAACTAATTAATTAATGTAAAAACTAGATCTAGAACTATGCTCTAATGGCTACTTGCTACCTAAAACTAAGGATTCTTCTGAGTTAAGTCTTGTGTGTTTAAATGGAGGCGACCAGATCTACATTTTCGTGCATGGGCTGAGGAGCCATGTTTTGGGCCGGAAAATCGATCCCAAAGCCCAATTTCTTCAGTCCCCAGACCCCTTTCCAGCCAGATTTGACTTCAGTAGACTTTTCATCCATTTTTACTCCTATGATTAGGTCAAGGCTTAGACCATTAGAAATCACTTTCCAAGCTGGTCGTTTTGACATAAGGTAGGCCCAATTCTGAGGTTTGAGTCCAAAGATATGGCCTTTGGAAGTTCTGCTGACTTTTGTGTGCTATTTCTGCCCGCGTTGACTTTGACTTTTTAGCTTTGACCGGGCTTTATAAAGCCTTTTTTTTCTTGAATATTGGCCTTTAATCACATAACTTCTTAGCAACCAACCCTTGCTCCTTTATCTCGCCAAAGTGACACATTTCTGCACATAATTGACTTCAATGCCTAAAATACATAAAAGCATGTAATCAACATTAACTCTTATTTATTACTCGCCTAATTGGTCTAAAAGCATTATTATTAAGGGGTTAAAACTACAGTTTTAGGCTCTTATCAAACCACCCCCAAATAGCATTTTGCTTGTCCTCAAGCAAAAATGAGAAATTAGAATAAGTGACCAAAAAATGGAGTTCTAACTACTCTCGTTTCTCCAAGTGCGATTGCATTAACCATATGCAACAAGGCCTTAAACCACTAGGAATTCCCTAGTGGATGAGTTATAGCCTCGTGAGAGTTTTCCAGTGAAGGTACTCACAAACTTCATCTATACTACAATGACTAAGAAATAAAACTATTGTTTCCTTATTTATGCTCCCAATTATCTATATATCTCACTAGCAATGAATAAAGAATAATCAAGTCGAACCCTAAGCTAATATATGCATAATAATCAATCATCTACGAATAAACATATATACAATGAGTAATACTATGAAGTGTACTAGCAGGTCTGTTTCTGAAAACTCGAAATAACGTCCTTAAGTAGGTCCTCACATAAATATCAAGACAAAAACCACTCTAATTTTTCAGCTCAAGTTTAATACTCCAAAGCAGCGAAGGCACACTTTACCTTACAATCTCAATGACACACAAGGAAGTCAAAGTCGATCAAACACATCTGCCACTTACTATCACACTAACATATTCCTAATTTAGGTAGAGGTCTTTATTAGGTGTTGCAGGGATTAGGAGAAGGTTTAAGAAGGAAGGAAATGAATATTCAAAACAGACAAGTCTGAGATAATAGAGTCTTCATATTATGTAACTAGAGAAAACCTTGTTCTTTACTTTCGCTTCTACACTTTGTTTCCATCCTTAGCCATATTTTTTCCTTTTTCTTTGGCTTTTGAATCCTTTGATTCCATTTTTTTTTTGGAGTTTTAACTCTTTATTTTTATTTTTTTTATTTGGATGGAAACTTTCTTTTCTTATCTGAAGCGACTAACAAATTCTTGATTTCAAAGGTCTTTCTCTTTTCTATTCTCAGACTCATTCAAAGAATGGGTAGGCTGATTTTTTTTTTTATTTTGTTTTGTTTTTGTAACAGGGTAAAGGATTTGTGATTTATGAAAGGCTAAAGAAAGACTCAGAGGGGCGACTAGCGGAAATTAATTCATAGGTTTGAATATCTGGCTATATCGATCCAAAGACGGCCTAAATTCTCGCTTAGGATATGGTATAGTGATCAAGCAAGTGGACGTGTGATTTCCCTATCTGGGTTTTACTTCTCCATTGTGTGATTTCTCAAACGTTTCACTCATATAAGGATTTAAGCTATATTCTCACAGGATTTGTAGAATAAGTACTCTAGCCTAGATTTCATAAACTTACTGCCAAACAATCATAGATACTCATGTAATATATTTATAGTTAGATGCAAAGATTATTACCTACATATTAACCTAAGTTTCTAAAAATTATTCTAATGCTAAAGCTACGTGGGACTTCTAGATTATTCGGAGCAGAGAGAAAGAAAACAATACCAATATTCCAAAGTGTATATCATAAACTTTTTATTTAGTTTTTTGAAATTTTTGAATTTTTAACTAGAAAACAAGTGTATATTATACATATATATATCCTAACATATGCCTTAATTATACGTGTTTTTATGCCAACCCCCAAAGCATTTAAATAAAAAAGGTAGAGAAATACCATGAAAACACCTGAAATTCTGGAATATCTGCAAAACCAGGTTAAAACATACTAATATAGCAAATAAATTGACGCAACTCTATAAGAGTTCCACCCGTTATAGGGTTAATAAGAAATAAATTGCTTGGGACATAAGCAGACAATAACTGAAACTAAAAACTTACCTTAACTCCTGCTTAATCGTCCTCTTTGTCTTCTCCTTCTAAAAAGAATTGAGGTTCCTTCGTGTCTTGCCATGTCATGATAATTTGCCAGGCTTGACGCCATTTATCATCTACAAATGCTAACCTGTTAAGCGCCACTTGGTCGGATGGGGTGTAAGGTGCAACCTGATGAGGTTGTTTCCTCCACCCTTACCAAGTCATTGCATGGAAAGATCGAATAATACAATTAGTTGGTCTCACAATGTCGACCCCAACCGAATCCGTGAAACGGGTACAAAAAGTAGGGAAGAAACATAGCATAATACGGCAAACTAAAACAGGCATAAAAAGGTACGTATGCCTCATGCTATGGGCTCGTGCTAAACTAGAAGCTAAGGTTCAGGGAAGGTCATAAAACATACGTCCCGTGGTTAAAGCAAGGAAGACCCTGCAAGTGGCGTCATTCACAGACGAAAAACACCATTCCCCTAATATGTTTAGCATGATCCAAAACATAACAGTGCCCACGTTCATGGACAGACTACCAAGGGTGATGTTGTATTCCCCTTGGTCCTCGATACGGAAAATTCCTGCCCCATAAGCCTCATGCAAAAACTCATAGGTGTAGACATACATATTATCTACCCAATAGTCCCATGGGTCTTGTATTTTAGCGAGCATAGCAAGTCCAAGAACAAATGCTAGCAAGAACCTAGTAATTTCCATTGGTTCATCCACAATGTTGATGGAGAACACTTGTTCTCTATCCGGTCTATCAAAGAACATGCAATTATCATAAAAATAAGATGTAAGTGCTGGAGAATAATGTTCATTAGGTCTTACCATTAGCTGCTCCTAGCCTACGTGTATGATCACCTCGCGAAACCAAGCACCATAGGTGGTGCTTTGGAACAAATCTTTGAAAGACTGTTATGGTATGACTGTAGGAGATGTCATCTCAAAACTACCCTTTGGAACAGCTACAAACAATCCTGGAACAACCCACAAAAAATCGTAATTTTTCATGCCCATGGGGATCAGGGCACGGGGTGCGCTCAACCTAAGCCTTGATAGGGCGCAGGGTGCGCTCAGGCTATAATCGAGTTCCAGGAACTTAGGCGCAGGGCGCACTCACTTTTTGCCTAGGATAGGCGCAGGGTGCGCCTTGGTGAATTTCGAGTTCCAGGCACTTAGGGGCAAGGCGCGCTCATTTTGCCTGGGATGGGCGCGGGTCGCGCTCTAGTGAATTTCAACTTACAGTGTGTTGGGCGCAGGTGGCGCTCCACTGAGGCGCAGGCGCGCTCCGAGCTACTGAGTTGAAGAAAAGATGGAAACTTGGGAGTGAAAGGTGAGAGATGAAAGTGAGATGTAGTGTGGGTTGTGAGTGTAGAATGAAGGAAGTTTATATAGGTTTTGAGATTCCAAAACGAATCTGCAAGTTGCCAAAAAGTTTTAAGGCAATTGTCGGAAACAAAATATTTCCAAAACATACCCAATATCTTTTAGGTTGAATTTAGAATAGTAACTTCTAAACTCTTATAAATTTCATCCTACCACCACATCTAATCATAGGCATGCCAATATCAGCAATATTCTCAACCATCACTCTAAAACAACTTTTAAAATGAGGATCATATAAAAATCATGTTAGAATAAGTAATACCACCCACAAACAATTCGGGAAGGTGGGATTAACAATAAAAACAACGCACAATTTGGAAAGAACCACATTATATTAAAATTGAAATTCAAACAACATTTAACTACCAAATTCAAATTTAACTACGGAATTCAAAAATTAACATCCGAACTAATAAAAACAACTAAATAACATCAAAACAATAAATTTTTCGAAATACCTAGCGACGTGATGAAGATGGACCCTGAGATGGAGATTGGGCCTGGGATGAAGATGGCACCGAGCCATCCGTCCTTTGACGACGACGCTCATGCCTCTCAGACTCATCTGAAATAGAACCCCCCACTACACTATTTGGGTGAATTGGCCACAATTAGGATTTATCATTAGTAACACTTCTTCATCCATTAGAATGTTAATCACATCTATTATCCGTTAGGCATACTATTAACTGTTACTTAAATAGTTGAATTATTCAGTAACATTTCTGTAAATATTTAGTGACGATTAGTAATATGTTAGAAACTAAGAAAAATAATAAAAATAATAAATCACATAAGAGAAATAGAAAAATAAACTCAAGCGGGAGTTTATCTTTCTACTTATTTTAAATAGTATTGGAATAGATAATAGAAGTGAAAAAAATATTCTTGTAGTTTAATGTAATGCAATGTCTTGGACTAGAGCATTGGATTCACATTAAAAAATCAAATCCTTGTTAGCAACTAGTAATTGCTTGTGCCTTAACCATAACTTCAAGCTTCAGTTAGTGCTAACGGCTTACTTGCATCCAGATTTGTGAGTGTTGTCTAATTTTGACACCCATAAACTTACTAGGTATCTCTTATTGATGTTTCATTTTTTCTTTTCTTTCCTGTTTATGATAGAACAATATTGTGGAATTTGTGGCATACTATAATGATATCACAATCATCATCAATAAATGTTATAATCTAGAATTCACTTAAAGGTGTTTTTGGAAAATTAAGTTTAGTAGTGTTTCAGTTATTAAATTGTACATGTTGCATACACGAGTAGAGTTTTTGGTTAATTTTTTTATGTCAAAGCTAAAAGGTTAAGCTTTATGTGAGTAAATTTAAAAAAGTGTCGATTTTATTGACAATAAGTATGCAACTAGTTGTATATACAATAGTATAATTGGGTTTTATTATATGGATTAGTTATGGTTCACTAGAATCATTATATATATAGGCAACATGAATTGGGTAGCCACCAGAGAACATGTGCATGGGCCATGGGCAAAATTAATAAGTTTGGAATATCTTACACCTCATGCTTGTAGTTGGAATTAGGTGTTGGACTTAAAAGAGTAACCCATTGGTTACATACTTACCTAAGAGGGTATCTCTCTTTATTGAACCTCAAGCTGGTGGAAGGACAGATGATGGGTTGCCACTCTTATTGAAGGGGGAGAAGGAGGCTTGAAAAAAGGGGGGGACAGGCAGCAAGAAAGAAGGGGAAAGGAAAGATGAATGAACCATGTACCCAAATGGGAGCTTCTAATTCTCCTTATTCTAATTTTAATTGGTTTTGTTTACTATTGCAATCAGTTGAATTTCAATTTTATTTGCATATGAATATTGAATTCTAGCTCTTTAATTGCTTATTCTTTGTGAAATTGATTTCTAGTTCATGGTAAACACCTCTTACGTATAAGAATTGAAATCTATGGCTATGGAATTGCTATAATTTCTTGTATTGCTAATCCTTAGGATAAAATTGGGTATTTCTTTATGTTTTTGGTTTGTGGGTTGCTTGATGTGATGGGGTGATGTTGGGCTTACTTAATTTGTTGGCGAAGTTGAAGGTGTTTTGGTGATTTGTGTTGCATCCCTTTATGGTTTGATAAGATTGTGATTAATGGTAGTACTCACTTAGTTCAATTGAATAAATTAGGGACAGAATTATGTATAGTTGGATCCAATTGTTGTTGGTGATCTATGCTTATGACATTGCTCTTGAATATAACAGTGAATATTATCAATGAACCCACTACTCTTATTCTCTCCTAGCCTTGAAAAAAAGGGGATGAGACATTTTGGATTCTGCCAACCTCAGTATCTCTTGGGACTATGATTCTATATTACGAGTTGTGTCTCATGGTAGTTCTTTGCTATTCTAAGTATTTTATTCATAAAGGTAATTTTTAAAGTAAATCTTAGTTTCTTTTTTGGTTTATGTATGTCATTCCGCTACAAGGAAGTATAGTCATGCTAGAAAAGTAGTTGAGATCATGTCTTGTATGCTGAACAATAATTTTATATGTATCTAATTCCAGCTGACTAGACAGTGGGTCAATTTGTCTTTGTCATCCACAAAAGAATCAAGTTGAGTGCTGAAAAGACAATCTTCATATTTGTAGACAATATCCTCCCTACTGCAGGTAGTTTTTTTCTGAAGCTTTTTTAGATTCAATAATTGGTAGGCTCGTTTCTATTCATTTAGAATACAAAGTTCTTTTAAATGATAGAGGTGTTTGTATGTGTTTGTTTCAAGAGCTTTAATGTCTGCAATATATGACGAGAAAAATGGTTAAGATGGAGTCTAAGGCCCGAGATTTGCCTGACAAGCATCCGACCTCTTCCCATCCGCGAAGGCGGTGGCATTGCTACATCTTTTTCTTCACCAAAATGTAAGACCTATGCTACGAAATCAGCTCGTGGCCTTGAGGTTGAGAAGGAAAGGACCCTTAAAGGAGTTGGTAAAAGGTTTTCAAAAGCTTGTGTTTTGCTGGTTTCTAAAGTTTGAAGTCAAGGATATATATTTAGTTTTACTACTCATATATGATTCACTTGGTTCTTATAATCATTGCCTATTGAGACCATAGGTTTAAGTGGCTAGAAAAAAAAGTTGACTTTTCGGAATTCGTCAATCTATAATATTTGGGCTCAAGTTAATCATAGTTAGAGTCAGAATCCGGTCGGGATGGCTTGCACAAAAAAGTTAGTTTTTCCAGACTATTTTCAAATAGACCAGTTTCATTACATTTGAACATCTATGTAAGGAGTTTTGCTTCCTAGATGACGGGCTATTTAAACTGAATTTTTCTGCTCGTTTTCCTTTCATTTCTTGTGAATTATGTTATATATGTAGACTATGTTAATTACTAGTTTTCTTTATGTTCTTCTCTTAACTTATCAACAATAGGAGCATAAAAAAGCTAATACCTAAAAAGTAATCTTGAGATAAATTGTTCAGGGTATAACATACAATTGGTGAGTGTATTTTGAGTGTACAATGGTTAAACTTCTGAATGTGACTCAAGAAGTTGTTAAATCAGAGCTGCATGCAATAAAGCCTGCATTACAGGTCAGTCATTGCTGTAATGTAATGATTTCACTTCATTGTCAAGTGCAGACATCACTAAAGAATCATTGAATTGCAGGACAATGAAGGTTTGATCCAGAAAAAAGCATAACTCTTTCGTACATCCTCAAGGTAGTAATATTTCTCTTTTCATTTCTCAATCCCCTCACACACACACACATTTAGAGAAGAGACACGCACCTACCCAAACAATTGCATCAACTGTAAGTAGAGGCAGTTTGGCCCTTTAATAGAGCATATAGTTAAACTTGATTCTATCCATCCATCCATCCGTTTTGAGTGTTGTTTATGAGCCCCTCATATAAAGTGTTACTTCATTCAGGTATAAACAGAGGTTTCCTCTTAATAGAGTAACATAAACATCAATTAGAGATGTTACAGACACACACACTATCACTCAGATGTTAAATAGTATATCCAAATTAAGTACAAGCAATGGTTGCTACCAAGGCTTACAGATTATGTATAGCTTGTAGAGTTAATGTACAAATTAACACCTAATTCTTTTGTAACCTTATGCACAAATATATATTAGGTTCCCTAGCTACTTTTCTCGAAACAGATTGTGGAGTTAGCCAACATAGAGACATACATCACCAAAGAAACAGATGACATTCGAATCGAGTTTATCGACTTCATCCAAGGATTTTTTCTCTTCATAAAGGTATTTCTGGGACATCAATTTGTATAGTTTTATATTTCAATTTTAGCCTTAGTTAGTGATGATACACTTGATTTAATGTGTGTTCTGGTCAACGTGCTAGTATGTGGGTTTGACTTTTGATAGAAAGAGAAAGGAGGGAATACCAAATAGTAATTTCGAATAATGTTACTATAGGAAACTAGTATTTGAATTTTGAATGTTGGGTATAGATTATTCTTAATATTCGAAAAGTTTTACATAAAAAGGAAACAAGTTATTAACATAAGGAACTTAATAGATATAGTACTTTTAATAGAAAATAAGATTTCCATAGTTAGGAATAAGGATATTTAGTAAAATTGGAAGTTAAGCAAAATATATGGTGTCTCCGGAGAAAGTAGGTTTTTCTCAAAAACACAGACAACACACTTAAGCAAAAACGAAGAAGAACGGCGGATTTTGCGAGCTAGCTGGGATTGTTTCTCACGTAGTCTTCTTCGATATTTCTTTTTCACAATAACAGAGAGGTGAGTAGTTATGTTTTTCTTTTTCCATCGAAACTAAAGTTTTATGTCTTCGAATAAAAACATTTACTGTCGAGTTTTCTTCCGCTCAGTTTTTGTTCTCCTTTTACTATGTCGTTATTTTTCTCTCATCCTATTGAATGGCTAACTCTTTAAAGGTTATGTGTTGTTTTGCTTAATTACTAAAACTCTGGAGGTTGATTTGTTGAAACTGTTCGAACTCTGGAGGTTGTTAATGGGGGCACTAAGAAATCGCCAGTAAAATTTATGTGTGAACAATTATTGTTGTTTTTTGTTGATTGAATATTGGTGGTAGTAAGGGGATGAATGTCGGGTTTAGAATCAGTTAATGGGTGCTGTTTGAAGCTTGAAGCTTTGACAAGCATTAATGGCGTCGCCAAGCCGAAATAGAGAAACTTCATGATTGTTTGGTTGGAACTTTTTGTTGTGATGGTTAGGATGTTGTTGCGTTGGGTTGGATTTATGTTTGGTGCTGTGGGGAGCTTTTGAAGGGTGTTAATGGTGCTATTGAAGCTCCCAAATGGTTCGCTAATGGCGCCGACCGTGAATTTTGAAGAGTGGGGAAATCGGGTTTTGAGGGTATCAAAAGATGTGGTTTTTTTGGGGGTTCAAAACCGAACCGTTTTGGTTAGGTTGGAGTGCTGGGGGGTGGTTAGTGGTGGCTAGTTGAAGAGCTGCTGTGAGGAAGAAAGAGGAGGAGAAGACGACTTGTTGGTCGGTTGGGCTTGGGCCTTGGGCCTTAGTTGGTTTTCTTTGGGCCCGATTTTAGATTGTTTTGTTTTGGGCCGAAATCTATTAGTTTGGGGTGGGCCAGTTTCTATTTTGTTTTTGGGTCAGACCACATTAGTTTTCTTTGGGCCGAACCAATTAAAGTTTTGGGCCAGTTTAAGTTTCATTTTTTAGTTGCCTTGGGCCGAAACCAATTAGCTTTCTTTGGGCCAGTTTCAAGTTTGTTTTGGGGCCAGTACATATAACTTAATATAGATCCAAATGGGGTCTTTAAATATTTAGAATTTTGGGTTTTGGTTTTGGGCTTTGATTGTGAACTTTTGACTGTTTAATTGTGTTACGTTTTATGTTGTAAATTGTATGGACAAATCAAATGTTAAAATGCTATGGAACCTTGTATAAATTTGTTTGTCATTATCTAATTAAGATTGACGTGAGTAGTGTGTAAAACATATAAATATTGGCACGTAACAAGAGGGGAATTCTTAGAAGACTTAGATATATACATTTTTATGAGAATTAAAACTACATTCGGACTTAGATTCATGGACTTTAGTTTTGGGATTTTGACGGTTGATCAGTTTGACTTGACTTGTGATTTGGACTCGAATAATTATGCATGATATTTGGACTTGAGTTGTTCTTTCTTTTTAAAGTTGTTTCATTTGAACATTTGGTAGAATGGACATATATATTTTGATTATTTATTTACTATTTATATTGTGCACAAATGGAAATAATGCGTGCCTTTGATGGGGAATTGATTTCACATAAATATATTGAACGAATACATTACATGATTGATTACTATTATGAGTTGCTACTTAAATGAATTGTAGTATGTATGAAGGCTTGAGATATTCCATATGGTGTAGTGCAATATATGATTGGCACGTGAAATAATAAGTTTTGAGATTTGATATAGAGATGCTTGGATACCGTGCAATAAATAGTATTGGCACGTGATAATGTGGATTTTATTATAATGAGAAACATTGAGCTTCAGTACAATTAAGTATACTGGCATGAGATAGAACAAGAATTATTATGAGACATGAATGTATGACACCTGAATAAAATACGTAACAAAAATCCTATAACCTAGCTACCACAACTCATGTGATTTGGCCCTAGTGATGGGCGTATGTGATATGATTGGCCTTTTTGGCATTTCAGTGAATCTGAATGGCCCTTCTGGCATAAGTAATTTGATTGGCCCTTCTGGCATTTCAGTGAATCTGAATGGCCCTTCTGGCATAGCCGAATAGTGGCTTGAATATCTCGTTTGCAAACTTTAGAACGAGACGCGCATTATTTTTATGCCGAATAATGGCATTACTCAGATAATGGCTTCCGTGTGAGGGTTACCCAGTATGTGATATCCCGCTTAGGGTAATTACGCACGGAGTGGTCCAGTATGTGAGGGGAGGCATGTGGATGTACATGTTCGGCATTGGGTAGCGATTGTGGTAGCCAGGGAAACTAGGTAAAACATAGAGATGACGTGTTATTAGGGCACTTGATAAATGTTACTGATATGATACTTTCCTTCGGTGTGGTTATTGATTTAAGACTTTCAAGTTAAGTTTCGTTTTATGCTATGATTATTTCATATTGCTTTGCAGGAGAGTGGGTTAAACTAATTATTCTTGCAGAGAGGACCCACTCTGCGATAGAGCATGCATAAAGGTAAGTACTAGGATACCATACATTTTTATTTACTTTTAGTTAGAAGCTAAGGTGCCTTTATGAAGAAACTAACTACCTTAAGCTAAGGCGCCTCGGTGGAAGAACTACCTGCCGTATAAAGAATGAAATATTACGTATTTCTAAATGGTTTTTCTAAGGCTACTCATACCAGCATTATTTATAACGCTGACCCAATTTGCATGTTTGCTAATCGGGTGTGTTCTTATAAGAACATAGTCGATCAGCCTGGACAGGGTTAGCTGATATTCGAGATGGTGGCGTGCTGCTCGTGATTGATGTTAGCATTTATTTTTTTTATAAGATGTCGGTTCATTTTTCCTCAGAGATGTAGTGGAAATTTGTTGGGGACATATGTCTTAATTTATTTTCTGAATTCTTAAGTGAAGAAGTTTGTAACTTAATTTTGATCGCAAGTTTCCATAATGATTAGTTATTGTTAACAATATTTTATTATATAGATTTTTCCGCATGTGTTATTATTTTCTTAAGGGTTAAGTAATAGATTGGGTTTTGAGGTTGTTGTCACATCTCGGATATCAAGGAGTTGGATATTATTTATATTATCTAAACTATCGAAATTCGGGATTCTATTTTTTTTTGGAGTTCTAACTCTTTATTTTCTTTTATTTATTTATTTTTTTTATTTGGATGGAAACTTTCTTTTCTTATCTGAAGCAACTAACAAATTCTTGATATCAAAGGTCTTTCTCTTTTCTATTCTTCATCTCTATTCTCAGACTCATTCAAACAATGGGTAGGCTGATTTTTTTTATTTTTTTATTTTGTTTTGTTTTTGTAACAGGGTAAAGGATTCGCGGTTTATGAAAGGCTAAAGGAAGGCTTAGAGGGGCGACTAGTGGAAATGAATTCATAGCTTTGAATTTCTGACTATATCTATCCAAAGAGGGCCTAAATTCTCGCTTAGGATATAGTATAGTGATAAAGCAAGTGGACGTGTGATTTCTCTATCCGGATTTTACTTCTCCCTTATGTCATTTCTCAAACGTTTCATTTATATAAGGCTTTAGGCTATATTCTCACAGGATTTGTAGAATAAGTACTCTAGCCTAGATTTCAGAAACTTACTGCCAAACAATCATAGATACTCATGTAATATATTTATAGATAGATGCAAAGATTATTACCTACATATTAACCTAAGTTTCTAAAAATTATTCTAATGAAAAAGTTACGTGGGACTTTTAGATTATTCAGAGCATAGAGAAAGAAAACAATACAAATATTCCTAAGTGTATATCATAAACTTTTTATTTATTTTTTTGAAATTTTTGAATTTTTAACTAGAAAACAAGTGCATATTATACATATCTTTATCCTAACAGATGCCTTAATTACACGTGTTTCTATGACCACCCCCAAACAAGAAGCATGCTTTGTCCTCAAAGCATTTAAATAAAAAGGGTAGAGAAATACCATGGAAAAACGTGAAATTCTAGAACATCTGCAAAACAAGGTTATAACATACTAATATAGCAAATAAAACTGACACAACTTTATAAAAGTTTCACCCGTTATGGGGTTAATAAGAAATAAATTGCTTGGGACATAAGCAGACACTAACTGAAACTAAAAACTTACCTTATTTCTCGCTTAATCGTCCTCTTCATCCTCTCCTTCTATAAAGAATTGAGGTTCCTTCGCGTCCTGCCATGTCATGATAATTTGTTAGGCTTAACGTCATTTATCATCTACGGATGCTAACCTATTAAGCGCCACTTGGTCGGATGGGGGTGTAAGGTGCAACCTAATGAGGTTGTATCCTCCACCCTTGCTAAGTCATTGCACGAAAAGATCGGATAATACAATTGGTGGGTCTCACAATGTCGACCCCAACCCAATCCATGAAACGAGTACAAAAAACAGGGAAGAAACATAGCATAATACGACAAACTAAAATAGGCATAAGAAGGTACTTATGCCTCATGCTATGGCCTCGCGCTAAACTAGAAACTAAGGTTCGGGGAAGGTCATAAAACATACGTCCCGTGGCTAAAGCAAGGAAGACGCTGCAACTGGTGTCATTCACAGACGAAAAACGCCATTCCCCTAATATGTTTAGCATGATCTAAACCATAATAGTGCCCACGTTCATGGACAGGTTACCAAGGGCGACATTGTATTCCCCTTGGTCCTCGATATGGAAAATTCCTGCCCCATAAGCCTCATGCAAAAACTCATAGGTGTAGACATACATATTATCTACCCAATAGCCCTATGGGTCTTGTATTTCAGCGGGCATAACAAGTCCAAGAACAAATGCTAGCAAGAACCTGGTAATTTCCATTGGTTCATCCGCAATGTTGATGGAGAACACTTATCATAAAAATAAGTGTTCTCCATCCGGTCTATTAAAGAACATGCAATTATCATAAAAATAAGATGTAAGTGCTGGAGAATAATGTTCATCACCTCGCGAAACCAAGCACCATAGGTGGTGCTTTGGAACAAATCTTCGAAAGACTGCTCCGGTATGACTATAGGAGATGTCATCTCAAAACTACCCTCTGGAACAGTTGCAAACGATCATAGAACAACCCACAAAAAATCGGAATTTTTCGTGCCCACGGGGGTCAGGGCGCGGGGTGCACTCAACCTAAGCCTTGATAGGGCGCAGGGTGTGCTCAGGCTATGATCGAGTTCCAGGCACTTAGGCGCAAGGAGCTCTCACTTTTAGCCTGGGATGGGCGCGGGGTGCCTTGGTGAATTTCGAGTTCCAGGCACTTAAACGTAGGGCGCGCTCACTTTTTGCCTAGGATGGGCACGGGTCGCGCTCTGTTGAATTTCGACTTACAGTGTTTTGGGTTCGGTGGCGCTCTACTGAGGCGCAGGCACGCTCCGAGCTGCTGAGTTGCTAAAGTGAAGAAGAAAAAATGGAAACTAGGGAGTGAAAGGTGAGAGATGAAAGTGAGATGTGGTGTGGGTTTTGAATGTAGAATGAAGGAAGTTTATATAGTTTTTGAGTTTCCAAAACGAATCGGCAAGTTGCCAAAAAGTTTTAAGGAAATTGCCGGAAATAAAATATTTCCAAAACCGAAAACAGAAACAACCCATATTCTCTATTCCAAAACAAACCCAATATCTTTTAGGTTGAATTTAGAATAGTAACTTCTAAACACTTATAAATTTCATCCTACCACCACATCTAATCATAGGCATGCCAATATCGGCAATATTCTCAACCATCACTCCAAAACAACTTCTAAAATGAGGATCATATAAAAATCATGTTAGAATAAGTAATACCACCCCTAAACAATTTGGGAAGGTGGGATTAACAATAAAAACAACGCACAATTTGAAAAGAACCACATTATATTAAAATTGAAATTCAAACAAATTAAACTACCAAATTCAAATTTAACTACGGAATTCAAAAGTTAACATCCGAACTAATAAAAACAATAAAAACAACTAAATAACATCAAAATGAAAATGTCTCAATTCTGAAAATGAAGGTGTCAAGTGCTTTTCGCTTGGGAATTATTTCTGTATTAAGAGGATTTAGAAAATCCTTAAGCACAGAAGAAGCAAGAGGGTCAAGCACAAACTCCATGTTCCTTTGAAAAGGTGGAAGGTGAGGAAAATTGGTGACGGAAGATGAATGAGTATCAGCTAGAGCTCTCAGGTCTAGATCATTAGAAGCCTTGAGATATGCCAGATATTCCTTAATAGGTGGGTCAAAAGAATCACTGGGATAGAGGGTGAAAAATTCATCCTCCGTTATAGCGTCAAGGGATAAATGGATGTTGGCAGGGTGGGACTCGCGAGGTGGCAAGGAAGAGTTGTAAAAGAGTTGAAGGAAATCTTCCTCAATTTCATCTATGTCCCAGGAGTCCTTCTCGAAGTTGGAACTTCCAAAGGAAAGGAATTTGTGCATCTGGTCATCTGGAAATGTGGTTTCGAAATAATCATGAGCTAAGATCTCGATCATGCTAACCTCTCCATCGATATTCGTATCAGGAAACTATTTGATCATTTTAAAAACATTGACCTTAACAGAAAGATGGCCAAAAGACAAGGACATCGAACCATCGCGGCAGTTTATAAGCGCGTTGGCAGTTTCCAAGAAGGGGCGCCCTAAAATGATTGGAACAGAGTTGTTAGCGACTTCTGTATCGAGGATAACGAAATCCGCAGGATAGTAGAAATCATGAACCTTAACTAGCACATTTTCCACTACACCCTTAGGATACTTCATAGACCTATCAGCTAATTGCAAAGTCATTGTTGTAGGTTGCATTTCCTGTAGACCTATTTGTTTATATAAATAATAAGGGAGTAAGTTAACACTCACCCCCAGGTCTAATAAACCAGTGGTCATGTGAGTATCCCCTAAGGTGCATTGTACAGTAGGACGATCAGGGTCCTTGTACTTAACGATTCCATTGTGTTTCGTTAAAGTTGGAAACTGTTCAGTTAAAAAGGCGTCTTTAGGAATCTTTGTCTTACGCCTATTAGTGCACAACTCTTTAAGAAACTTAGCGTGGTGTGGTAACTTTTTAATTGCTTCAAGAAAAGGAAGGTTTATTGTTAGATTTTCGAAAACTTCCCTAATATCATCGTAATTTGTATCCTTGTTCAACATAGCTAATCTCTTAGGAAACGGTGGTTTCTCTCTATATTTAGCATATGGGTCAACTGGATGTCTAACCTTGGCTTTCTGTTTCTTAGGTTGTGGTTTAATTGGTACCTCTACAGGGGTAGGATCTTCAGTTTCTACATCGGTATCTAGTATAATATTTGTTGTAGGGACCACGGATGGGGTAACTATAGGCATAGTTACGTTGTTATGAACCACTCTGCCAGAACGGAGAGTGGTGATGGAATTTAGCTCACCTACATTCACATTTTCCGTACTAGTATTACCGTTTACCTCAAAGGCGATGTTTGTTGTTTTAGGATTTGGTATCGCTTAACCTGGAAACACACCTTTGGGCTGTACTTTCTCTTGTGCTAACTGCTGTAAAAAAAGTTGGATAGATTGTAAAATCTGTTGTTAGATTTGCATAAAGGCGTCGAAATGATCTGGTTGTGGAGGAGTGTTAGCTATAGGTTGTGTGACAGGAACTATGTCACGTTAATTAATAATGGGTGGATTTTGATAGTTATTATTTACCGTCACGATTCCTCTATTAGCATTATAATTATTATTGTTATACTTATTAAAATTTCCTTGTCCTTGTCCTTGCCTCGGTTGAGCTTGGTTGTAATTGTTTGTTGGCCTAACATTTGGGTTAAACAACCTTGGAGGTTGTTGATTATTTCGCCAACCGAAGTTGGGATTTTGTTGCCAAGCTGCGTTAGGTTCACTATTAATGGAACAAACATTATCTTGTTGTGATTGTTGTTGTTCATAGGCGAGAGGACAATTGGAGTCGGGATGCTCTGGACTTAAACAGAAATTACATGGATTGGTGTTAACATTCATGATGGGAATAGGCTTCTGTTGAACAGAAATAGCCTCTACCTTTTTAGTGAGAGATTCGATTAAATTTTTAAGTTCAGGATCGGGTTTCATCTCAAATATACCGGCGGCCTTAACTGTTGTAGAAGAACTAGTGGAACGGGAGATATCGTCACTACCCCTCAAGTTATTATTACGCTTAGTTTGATCTTCTAGAAATTTATAAGCCTCTGAGGCTCCTTTACTAAGGAAACTACCCAAGTTCATTATGTCAAGGACTTCTTTATGGTGGTGTAAAAGTCCTTTGAAAAAGGCACGAACTAGCGTGTCTTTCGCGAGGTTATGGTGTGGACACTCTATAAGAAGATCGGTGAAACGATTCCAAGCCTCTGAAAATGATTCATGAGGATTCTATAAAAAAAATTGAATCTTGGAAAGTATTTCATCGGTCTTCAGTTGTGGGTAAAAATGTTCCATAAATAGTTGAACAAGTTTGGCCCACGAGTCCACAGAATTAGGCGATTGGGCAGTTAACCAAGACGTCGCCTTATCGGCTAAAGTGAAAGGAAACACCCTTAGTTTAATTTGTTTAGCACCAACCGTAGGATGGTGGAATGTAGTAAGGACTTGGTCAATCCTACGCATGTGCTGATAAGGTTTTTCATGGTCTAACCCATGAAAAACGGGTAACAAATTAAATATATTTGGGGGGATTCGGAAATCCCCCACTGGGTCTGATAGAACAATGTAAGATTTTGGGCTATCGTTCAAGGCTTTGTAAAAGTCAGAGAAAGGAGACTCTTTTTCTTCAACTATTATTTAAGGTGTGGTGTGTGGTATATTAGCTAGAGGTGTAGTGAGTGGTATAATAGAAAGGCGTGTTTGTTGACGTTGCCGGTTGATTACATTAGGCATTTTTCTTCTGCTTGACCTTAATCTCATGCAAGTCTAAGACCAATCTTAACTAAACATGACAACATTCCAAACAATCTTGATATGCTAGTATGAAACTCTAATAGGAGATGCGAGGTGTGGAAGAAAGAAGTACCTGAATGCCTCCTTGCTTCGCATATGAATAGCGTCTTCTATACGCGTGCTCAGTGTGTAGAACGAGTTAAAAACACTGAGTAACTTGAAGTATTGGAAGTTTGAACTAACCTGTGGAAATCGGGCATTTTTTAGTAGAGGGCGCGGGGTACGCTCAGATTCAGCTTAGGTGGGGCGCTGGTCGAGCTCAGGTCCAACTCGAGCTCCTGGCGCTTCAGCGTGGGGGGGCACTCGAACTTTGCCTTGGCAAGGCACATGTCGCGCTTAGGTAAAACTTAAGTTCCAGGCGCTTAGGCGCGGGGGGCGCTCGAGTTATGCCTTAGTAGGGGGCGGGTCGCGCTCCGTGTATTCCTGCGAGGAAAAATTCAGTTTTGAAACAAATAACCACAGTTAGAATCAAACAAGGGTAAAACTAAAACTAAAATTATCAAATGGCGCCGCTGCCATCTTAGTTCTACTAAAACTTTACCTACGAATAAGTAACGTAACTAAAACTAAAACTATTTTCTACTAAAGTTTTATCAAAGTTTTTCTACTCTCAATTCTATCGAAATAGATTTGGAGTAAAAGATTCGTTCCACTCCTAGTTTTTTAGTATTGGCGTTTTCTATTATTATCAATCCTACCAAAGTCAATGAGAGTTTTACAAAAGAAATTATACTAACGAGATACGATACTTCAACTATGAAATGCTAACTTGATACTAGGAAAATGAATTAGGGGGGATTGATTCCACCTTAACTCAACTTAATCAACTAACAAAGAAATGTCGCAATCTAAATCGAAATGTTTCTGCATAACAAATTGGTAATTCTAATCCCTAATTATTCATGTCAATCTCTACCAAATAATAACTAGCATGTGAAATAATCAAACCCATTCTCATGGTGAACTAATTACTCTCTAGAATTGAATAGATTATCACGACGATTTCTAAGTTAACTAAGATCAAGCTTCATCAAGGCTTCTTCAACCCCCTCTAATAGAGATTTTGCCTAGAATCATTATGCTATCATTTATATATGAAATTAAACAAGACATGATATAAAGATTATAACTTTACTTGTTTGAATTCAAATGGAAACTACTCATGCAAAATTTGATTGAAACTAGTAATGACAAATAAGTAAATCAATGAATTGAAACTAAATAATTAATGGAAAATGATACTAATTTATGAAGAACTAATTAACTTTATTGATCTAATGAATAGCAATAACAATCATTCAATACTGAATTTAAAATAAGAATAAAAACTAATTAATTAATGTAAAAACTAGATATAGAACTATGCTCTAATGGCTACTTGCTACCTAAAACTAAAGATTCTTCAGAGTTAAGTCTTGTGTGTTTAAATGGAGGAGACCAGATCCACATTTTCGTGCATGGGCTGAGGAGCCATGTTTTGGGCCGGAAAATTGAGCCCAAAGCCTAATTTCTTCAGTCCCCAAACCCTTTTCTAGCCGAATTTGACTTCAGTAGACTTTTCGTCTACTTTTACTTCTCTGATTGGGTCAAGGCTTGCACCATTGAAAATCACTTTCCGAGCCGGTCGTTTTGACATATGGTAGGCCCAATTCCGAGGTCTGAGTCCAAAGATATGGCCTTTGGAAGTTTTACTGACTTTTGTGTGCTGTTTCTACCCGTTTTGACTTTGACTTTTCAGCTTTGACTAAGTTTTATAAAGGCTTTTTCTCCTTGAATCTTGGCCTTTAATCACAAAACTTCTTAGCAACTAACTCTTGCTCCTTTATCTCACCAAAGTGACACATTTCTGCACATAATTGACTTAAATGCCTGAAATACATAAAAGCACGTAATCAACATTAACTCTTATTTATTACTCGCATAATTGGTTTAAAGGCATTATTGTTAAGGGGTTAAAACTACAATTTTGGACCAATAAAAATTTTAAAATATCAAAAGTCCTCTTCATTATAAAAATTCACAAATATGATTAAATTACAAATCTCCTGTCAACCTTCTTTTATTATAATTACAAATGAGAATACAAAAACATTGTCTCAACTAAAAATATATTTCACTTCAAGGGAAAAAAAAAACATATCCTGAAATGCGACGCAAACGCAAACCACAAGCAACAACCAACCTTCTTCAACACTAAACTTGTTAAGAGTTATCAACTAAGTTCATTTAATGAACACACCCGATAAGCAAACATGCAAATCGGGTCAGCATTATAAACAATGCTAGTGTGAGTAGCCCAAAAATACAAATTATACTTATACATATATATACACAATCCATAAGGCATTTAGTTCCTCCACCGAGGCGCCTTAACTTCTAACAACTAATACAACATTCTTATATACACTAATTAAGGCAGGTAGTTCCTCCACTGAGGCGCCTTAGCTTCCAATTCATTAATAATAAGGCATTTAGTTCCTCCACGGAGGTGCCTTAACTTCAAACCGTACTAGATCAACTGTATCTAATAATAGAATAACCAAACTAAAACTTACTCTATACTTACACTAGTGTAAGCCAAATCACAGAGTGGGTCAGACTTGCATATATAATCAATTCAACCTACCCTTCTGCAAAACCTTTGTGAATGCAACATAAATTACAATAAAACAAACATCTCATATACCTAATTCCAATCATCTCATTGAACAAAATTTCACAACCACCATCAATAATTTATTATAGATTTAAAGTACACTTTGATATTTCATCACAATTATTGTTTAGAGTTTCTTTAAGTGTCTCTAGAATCACATCGTCTCTATGTCTTACCTAGTTTCCCTGGCTACCACAATCACTACCCAACGCCGAACATGTACATCCACATGCCTCCCCTCAGATAATGGACCACTTCGTGCGTAGCTACCTTAAGCGGGATATCACATACCAGGTAACCCTCACACGAAAGCCATTATGTGAGTACTGCCACTATTCGGCATATAATATCGCGTGTCTCGTTCTAATTTTGTGAACGGAATAATCATGCCACTATTCGGCTACGCCATAAGGGCCATTCAAATTCACTGAAATGCCAGAATGGCCAATCAAATTACTTACGCCAGAAGGGCCATTCAGATTCACTGAAATGCCTAAAGGGCTAATCATATCACATACGCCCATCACAAGGGCCAAATCACATGAGTTGTGGTAGCTAGGTTCTAGGATTTTCGTTACGCAATTTATTTAGGTGTCATATATTCATGACTCATAATAATTCTTGTTTTATCTCATGCCAGTATATTTAATTGCACTGAAGCTCAATGTTTCTCGTTATAATAAAATCAACATTATCACGTGACAATACTATTCATTGCACGATATCAAAGCATCTCTATATCAAATCTCAAAACTTAATATTTCACATGCCAATTATATATTACACTACACCATATGGAATATCTCAAGCCTTTATAAATCCTACAATTCATTTAAGTAGCAACTCATAATAGTAATCAATCATAAAATGTATTCGTTTAATATAGTTATGTGAACTCAATTCACCATCAAAGCCCAATACTAAAGTCCATGAATCTAAGTCCATATGTAGTTTAATTCTCATAAAAACGTATATATCTAAGTCTTCTAAGAATTTTCCTCTGATTACGTGCCAATATTTATATGATTTACACATTACTCACGGCAAATCTTAATTAGATAATGACAAAAAAGGTTATACAATTTTCGACAACATTTTATTATTACATTGGTCCATAAAATTAAATATGTGAAAATATGGAAAAAGTCAACATTCTACAGTCAACGGTCAATGTCAAAGTCAACCTGTCATTTCCATGTTCAACAGGTTCAGAGTCATAGCCATGGTTCATGGCTAAGGTCAAGGTGCATGGCTCATGGGCTCATGACTATGGAAATGGTTTAGACCCAACTAGCCAAGCCCAAACCTTAGAACCCGGCCCCAAAAGTCTAAACTGGCTTAGTGAATGAACCTGACCCACTTTAAAACATATGGACCAAGCCCAAAACCAAAAATAGAACAAGTGGTCCAAGGAAAACTAATGTGAGCCGGCCCAACAACAATAAATAGGACCTGACCCAACCAACAAAACTAAAGACTTTGGCCCAAAGCCCAAAAACTGAAACCGGCCCAAACCAAATAGATTTCGGCCCAAGGCCCAACCAACCAAACAGTCGTCCCCCTCACCTCCAGCAGTTTCTCCTCCGCAAATTCCGGCCACCACCATCTCTCCTCTTCATCCCCTTTCAACCCAGTGTTTTGGTCCTAGAGAAAAACCCCAACACTTTAATACACACAACAATCGATTTTGTTAACTTCCGAAAACACTCCCTAACAGATCTCAACCGCCATTAACCGCCATTACCAACCCTTCAAAGCTCTGAACAACACCCAATCTCCAGCACGCCATCGCCCCACTAACACCAAACCTAAATTAACCAACACATAACACAAAATAACAGCTTCAAACTACGTATCGACACCACCACAGTATCACAGTATCACACTCGTGCCCCCATTAACGCTCCTTCAAGCTTCCATAACCCCATTCAATCGACTAACAACTAACAATGCAAACCATACAAATAAGAGTTCAAACAAAACATGCAGGACGACTTCTTCATTTTAGTTTTAGCCGCCATTAACGACCTCCGGAGTTCGAGCAGTCCAATAGTTCTAACGAATCCTACTCCCAAAGTTTTAGTAATTAAACGAAACAACACCAAACGTTTAACGAGTTAACCATTTAACGGGATGAGGGAAAAATAGCCTAGAAAAATAGTACAAAAACTGAACGGAAGAAAACAGATCAAAAACATATATAACTTCCTTTTTTTCGATGAAAACAAAAAAATGTAACTACTCACCTGTATTAAAACTCCATGAATCCCTCATAGTCTAAATCGTTGCGCTCAAACTCTCTATCAAGCGTCTTGGTTAACTGCCCAAGCGCCTAATTCTGTGGACTCGTGAGCCAAACTTATTCAACTATTTATGGAATATTTTTACCCACCACTGAAGACCGATGAAATGCTTTTCAAGATTAATTTCTTTTGACAGAATCCTCATGAATCATTTTCAGAGGCTTGGAATCGTTTCATCGATCTTCTTATAGAGTGTCCACACCATAACCTCACGAAAGACACGCTAGTTCGTGCCTTTTTCAAAGGACTTTTACACCACCATAAAGAAGTCCTTGACATAATGAATGGGGGTAGTTTCCTTAGTAAAGGAGCCTCAGAGTCTTATAAATTTTTAGAGGATCAGACTAAGCGTAATAATAACTGGGGGGGTAGTGATGATATCTCCTGTTCCGCTAGTTCTTCTACAACAGTTAAGGCTGCCGATAATTTTTGAGATGAAACCCGATCCTGAACTTAAAAATTTAATCGAATCTCTCACTAAAAAGGTAGAGGCTATTTCTGTTCAATAGAAGCCTATTCCCGTCATGAATGTTAACACCAATCCATGTAATTTCTATTTGAGTCTAGAGCATCCCGGCTCCTATTGTCCTCTAGCCAATGAACAACAACAATCATAACAAGATAAGGTTTGTTCCATTAATAGTGAACTTAACGCAACTTGGCGACAAAATCTCAACTTCGGTTGGCAAAATAATCAACAACCTCCAAGGTTGTTTAACCCAAATGTTAGGCCAACAAACAATTACAACCAAGCTCAACCGAGGCAAGGACAAGGACAAGAAAATTATAATAATTATAACAATAATAATTATAATGCCAATAGAGGAATCATGCTGGTAAATAATAACTATCAAAATCCACCCATTAATAATCAACGTGTCATAGTTCCTGTCACACAACCTATAGCTAACACTCCTCCACAACCGGATCGTTTCGACGCCTTTATACAAACCCAACAATAGATTTTACAAGCTATCCAACTTTCCTTATAGCAGTTAGCATAAGAGAAAGTACAACCCAAAGGTGTGTTTCCAGGTCAAGCGATACCAAATCCTAAAACAACAAACACAAGCTTTGAGGTAAACGGTAATACTAGTACGAAAAATGCGAACGTAGGTAAGCTAAATTCCATCACCACTCTCCGTTCTGGCAAAGTGGTTGATAACAATGTAACTATGCCTAAAGTTACCCCAACCGTGGTCCCTACAGCAGATATTGTACTAGATACCGACGTAGAAACTGAAGATCCTACCCCTGTAGAAGTATCAGTTAAAACACAACCTAAGAAACAGAAAACCAAGGTTAGACATCCAGTTGACCCATACGCTAAATATAGAGAGAAACCACCGTTTCCCCAGAGATTAGCTATGTTGAACAAGGATACAAATTACGATGAGATTAGGGAAGTTTTAAAAAATCTAACAATAAACCTTCCTTTCCTTGAAGCAATTAAAAAGTTACCTCACCATGCTAAGTTTCTTAAAGAGTTGTGCACTACTAGGCGTAAGACAAAGATTCCTAAAGATGCCTTTTTAACTGAATAGTTTCCAACTTTAAAGGAAACCAATGGAATTGTTAAGTACAATGACCCTAGTCGTCCTACTGTACAATGCAACTTAGGGGATACTCACACGACCACTACTTTATTAGACATGGGGGCGAATGTTAACTTACTCCCTTATTATTTATATAAACAAATATGTCTAGAGGAAATGCAACCTACAACAATGACGTTGCAATTAGCTGATAGGTCTATCAAGTATCCTAAGGGTGTAGTGGAAAACGTGCTGGTTAAGGTTCAAGATTTCTACTATCCTGCAGATTTTGTTATCCTCGATACAAAAGTCGCTAACGACTCTGTTCTTATCATTTTAGGGCGCCCTTTCTTGGCAACTGCCAACGCGCTAATAAACTGCCGCGATGGATCGATGACCTTGTCCTTTCGCCATCTTTCTGTTGAGGTCAATGTTTTTAAAATGATCAAACAGTTTCCTGATATGAATATCACTGGAGAGGTTAGCATGATCGAGAGCTTAGCTCATGATTATTTCAAAACCACATTTTCGGATGACCAGATGCACAAATTACTTTCCTTTGGAAGTTCCAACTTCAACAAGGACTCCTGGGACATAGATGAAATTGAGGAAGATTTCCTTCAACTCTTTTGCAACTCTTCCTTGCCACCTTGCGAGTCCCACCCTGCCAACATCCATTTATCCCTTGACACTATGACTGAAGATGAATTTTTCACCCTCTATCCCAGTGATTCTTTTGACCCACCTATTGAGAAATGTCTGGCATATCTCAAGGCTTCTAATGATCTAGACCTGAGAGCTCTAGCTGACACTCATTCATCTTCCATCACCAATTTTCCCCACCTTCCACCTTTTCAAAGGAACCTAGAGTTTGCGCTTGACCCTCTTGCTTCTTCTGTACTTAAGGATTTTCTAAATCCTCTTAATACAGAAATAATTCCCAAGCGAAAGGCACTTGACACCTTCATTTTCAGAATTGAGACAGTTCCCACCTACACCATGAACGAGTTTTGTGCTAAACCCACATTCTCATTTCTTCCATTCTTTACGTCTAAAATTCATCCATATCCATCATATCTTCCACAAACATCCATTTTCTCACGATCATTCACTTGGACACCCTTTCGTTCAAAGATGAAAAAGAAGGGGCATGCGCAGTTACGTTCTAGATTTATCAGACTTCGCTTCCATTTCACTAAGTTGCGTCGTAGAAAATCTTGGTGTTTGATTCTGTTTGGGGGTCCATTCCATGTTATTTATTTATGGAAAGACCCACAACTCTTTAGGTTGTTGATTTATGGAAAACTACAGGGTATATATATATATATATATATCCAATTATTTGTTAAAGTCTCAAGTATCTTACTATAAACGGCTCATTTTGTTGTTTGGTGTACTTCCTTACAATTTCATACATTGGGAAGTGCACCATTCAGGTAATCGGGTCCTCCCTATGGAGTGTGTGGCTGTAAGTACGGGATCCTAAGTCCACGGTTAATATAATTCACGTATTCCACTCGTGCATGTTTTTTCGGTTTTTGAGTCATGTTTCTCTATGGTGTGAATTATGTCTTTATTGCTTTATTGTTTTTCTTATATTAAATTTTCTTCATAAAAAGAAAAAAAAAATCAAATCCATAAAAATAGTAATTTAGGAAGTCTAGGGAATCTGACTTTAAAAGACCCATGTTTAAAACAAATTTTCAATCATCGTTGCCAAAAATTTGTTTGGGGGTGGGGTGTTCATTTTCTGTCCTTGATTGCTTAACTGTCAATTTGTGTTACTTAGGCCATTTTATCGTATTTCGATTTGGGTTAACATTATCTATGAATTTAGATTTCATTCGTTCACATAACTTATGTCAAGCACGCACTTTGAGGCATTTTCCATTTTTTATATCTCACCTACAGTTGGAATAGAGTGTTTTTTAGATCATTGGATTGGAAATTCTCTCCTGATCATTTCCATATCTCATTCGTAAAAATTGAACCGGTAACGAAGCGGCAATTTTAGTTTAAAGTTGCACAAAAAATCGATAATTTCTGAAAAATCAAATTGGGCTTGGGCCCAACCTCGCACACACGTGCGAGACACGCGCGTCTCCATCTTCCAAACCAAAGTAGTCGTGAGTTAAGGTTCACTTCCGCCATTACCAAGCTTTTAAACCCTAACTAAAAAAACAAAAAACAAAAAAAAAACCCTAACTACACCCACGCCTAAAGTGCAATCAAAACCCAAATCTTCTCCAAACCATCTCCCACACCATTTCAAATATTTCCCACCACCGAAAACATCCAAAAATCCAAAAAAATAGAACTGCCACCGCCACCACCGCGCCTCCTCCTATTATTTTTAGTGAGTTTGTTTGAAAACTCGTCTCCCTACCTTATTCAAACCGACAAATCCTATCAAAACTCCAATGGCTCTAAGATGAAGAATGTTGCTGGAACAAGCTTTTACTGCCACCCGCTTTACACCATTTTTTCGTTACGAGATGAATAGGAGGAATTGGAATAGGATGTGGTACTCGACAGATGACTTCTACCACTCCGATTTGGTCGAACAATTCTATAAAAAGAGAGAGTTGGAGGGTCAGAAAATTTTCATGAAGGTGGCTGGGACTAGGAGAGAATTATCGAGAGAGAAGTTGGTTGAGATGTTAGGCATTACGCCTGAACGCCACCTCGAAGCCACCTTGCAAGAATCCCAGTATACTGGAGTTCCTGCATTGATGAAAGACACTGTCATGGAGGGTCAATACAATCCGAGTTATCATTGTGCTTGACAGTCATCTCTGCAAACCAACCAACTGGTTGTAGCTCAAAGGATTAGTAAGAACATCATTGGGAAGGAGAAAGTGAGCGACATCAGTTTGAAATGTATGCACGTTCTCTGGATATTTCAAGAGAAGAAGGATGAATTCTGTATCCTCGAGTTTTTGATAAATATGATTAGAGGAGTTGGGAAGAGTATTGCACCATTTCCTGCTTTAATTATGAAGCTAATGTTGTCTTGGGGGGAACCAAGAACTGAGTGGACTATGTTAAAATTGCATTCAAACGAAATTATTTATACGGAGTGTGTCCAAAAGACTTGGAAGTTGCCGAAGGATAGGGTGGTTGATTCGGATGAGGAAATGAAGGATATGCCATGTTTGGATGAAGATGCCTTGGAGAGTTGTACTTCTGATTTAGAACGCATGTCAATGCTGCATACTGGCGTGCATTGCGTTTATGGTATTTGTGAAGATGTACGGGATAGGCAAATTATAATTCGCAATAAATAAAAGAACCTTCAGAGGATCTCTTGTGTAACATGGAGACACTCCTTCAACGTCACGATACGCATTATACAGAGATGAAGGCGGAGATGAAAGCAACAATGGAAGCACAATGCCTATTCCAAGTAGAGATTCTACGATGCATGCCACCCCTGGGGGGGTCTGTTTCAGATGAGTCTGAGAAGCATGAGCGTCTTCGTCAAAGGACGGATGGCTCGGTGCCATCTTCATCCCAGGCCCAATCTCCATCTCAGGGTCCATCTTCATCACGTGGCTAGGTGTTTCGAAAAATTTGTTGTTTTGATGTTATTTAGTTGTTTTTATTATTTTTATTAATTCGGATGTTAATTTTTGAATTCCGTAGTTAAATTTGAATTTGGTAGTTAAATATTGCTTGAATTTCAATTTTAATATAATGTGGTTCTTTTCAAATTGTGCGTTGTTTTTATTGTTAATCCCATTTTCCCAAATTGTTTGGGGGTGGTATTGCTTATTCTAACATGATTTTTATATGATCCTCATTTCAGAAGTTGTTTTGGAGTGCTGGTTGAGAATATTGCCGATATTGGCATGCCTATGATTAGATGTGGTGGTAGGATAAAATTTATAAGAGTTTAGAAGTTACTATTCTAAATTCAACCTAAAAGATATTGGGTTTGTTTCGGAATAGAGAATATGGGTTGTTTCCATTTTCGGTTTTGGAAATATTTTGTTTTCGGCAATTGCCTTAAAACTTTTTGGCAACTTGCCAATTCCTTTTGGAAACTCAAAACCTATATAAACTTCCTTCATTCTACACTCACAACCCACACTACATCTCACTTTCATCTCTCACATTTCACTCCCAAGTTTCCATCTTTTCTTCTTCACTTTAGCAACTCAGCAGCTCGGAGCGCGCCTGCATCTCAATGTAGCGCCACCTGCGCCCAAAATACTGTAAGTCAAAATTCACCAGAGCGCGACCCACGCCTATCCCAGGCAAAAAGTGAGCGCTCCCTGTGCCTAAGTGCCTGGAACTCGGAATTCACCAAGGCGCACCCTGCGCCCATCCCAGGCTAAAAGTGAGTGCGCCCTGCGCCTAAGTGCCTGGATCATAGCCTGAGCGCACCCTGCGCCTTATCAAGGCTTAGGTTGAGCGAACCTCGCGCCCTGACCCCCGTGGGCACGAAAAATTCTGATTTTTTGTGGGTTGTTCCAGGATCATTTGTAGCTGTTCCAGAGGGTAGTTTTGAGATGACATCTCCTACAGTCATACCGGAAGAGTCTTTCGAAGATATGTTTCAAAGTACCACCTATGGTGCTTGGTTTCGCGAGGTGATCATACACGTAGGCTGGGAACCGCTAATGGTAAGACCTGATGAACATTATTCTCCAGCACTTATATCTTATTTTTATGATAATTGCATGTTCTTTGATAGACCGGATGGAGAACAAGTGTTCTCCATCAACATTGCGGATGAACCAAAGGAAATTACCAGGTTCTTGCTAGCATTTGTTCTTGGACTTGCTATGCCCGCTGAAATACAAGACCCATGGGGCTATTGGGTTGATAATATGTATGTCTACACCTATGAGTTTTTGCATGAGGCTTATGGGGCAGGAATTTTCCGTATCAAGGACCAAGGGGAATACAACGTCGCCCTTAGTAGCTTGTCCATGAACGTGGGCACTGTTATGTTTTGGATCATGCTAAACATATTAGGGGAATGGTGTTTTTCGTCTGTGAATGACGCCACTTGCAGCGTCTTCCTTGCTTTAGCCACGGGACGTATGTTTTATGACCTTCCCCAAACCTTAGTTTCTAGTATAGCGCAAGCCCATAGCATAAGGCATAAGTACCTTCTTATGCCTATTTTTGTTGTCATATTATGCTATATTTCTTCCCTGTTTTTTGTACCCGTTTCACAGATTGGGTTGGGGTCGACATTGTGAGACCCACCAATTGTATTATTCGGTCTTTCCATGCAATAACTTGGCAAGGGTGGAGGATACAACCTCATCAGGTTGACCTTACACCCCATCCGACCAAGTGGCGCTTAACAGGTTAGTATCCGTAGATGATAAATGACGTCAAGCCTGACAAATTATCATGACATGGCAGGACGCGAAGGAACCTCAATTCTTTATAGAAGGAGAGGATGAGGAGGACGATTAAGCGAGAGATAAGGTAAGTTTTTAGTTTCGGTTAGTGTTTGCTTATGTCCCAAGAAATTTATTTCTTATTAACCCCATAACGGGTGGAACTCTTATAGAGTTGCGTCAGTTTTATTTGCTATATTAGTATGTTATAACCTTGTTTTGCAGATGTTTCAGAATTTCATGCGTTTCCATGATATTTCTCTATCCTTTTTTTTTAAATGCTTTGAGGACAAAGCATGCTTCTTGTTTGGGGGTGGGCATAGAAACACGTGTAATTAAGGCATCTATTAGGATATAAATATGTATAATATGCACTTGTTTTCTAGTTAAAAATTCAAAAATTTCAAAAAAATAAATAAAAAGTTTATGATATACACTTAGGAATATTGGTATTGTTTTCTTTCTCTATGCTCTGAATAATCTAGAAGTCCCACGTAGCTTTTGCATTAGAATAATTTTTAAAAACTTAGGTTAATATGTAGATAATAATCTTTACATCTATCTATAAATATATTACATGAGTATCTATGATTGTTTGGCAGTAAGTTTTTGAAATCTAGGCTAGAGTACTTCTTCTACAAATCCTGTGAGAATATAGCCTAAAGCCTTATATGAGTGAAACATTTGAGAAATGACACAAGGGAGAAGTAAAATCCGGATAGAGAAATCACACGTCCACTTGCTTGATCACTAAGCGAGAATTTAGGCCCACTTTGGATCGATATAGCCAGAAATTCAATCCTATGAATTAATTTCCGCTAGTCGCCCCTCTGAGCCTTTCTTTAGCCTTTCATAAACTGCAAATCCTTTATCCTGTTACAAAAACAAAAGAAAAAAAGAAAAAAAATCAGCATACCCATTCTTTGAATGAGTCTGAGAATAGAGATGAAGAATAGAAAAAGAGAAAGACCTTTGAAATCAAGAATTTGTTAGTCGCTTCAGATAAGAAAAGAAAGTTTCCATCCAAAAAAATACATAAATAAATAAAAGAAAATAAAGAGTTAGAAATCCAAAAAAAAAATAGAATCAAAGGAGTCAAAAGCCAAAGAAATAGGAAAATATATGGCTAAGGATGGAAATAAAGTGTAGAAGCAAAAGTAAAGAACAAGGTTTTCTCTAGTTACATAATATGAAGACTCTATTATCTCAGACTTGTCTGTTTTGAATATCCATTTCCTTCCTTCTTAAACCATCTCCTAATCCCCGCAACACCTAATAAAGACCTCTAGCTCAATTAGGAATATGTTAGTGTGATAGTAAGTGGCAGATGTGTTGGATCGACTCTGGCTTCCTTGTGTGTCATTAAGATTGTAAGGTAAAGTGTGCCCACTGCACACTGGAGTAGCGAAACTTGAGCGGAAAAATCAGAGTGGTTTTTGTCTTGACATTTATGTGAGGACCTACTTAAGGACGTTATTTCGCGTTTTCAAAAACGGACCTGCTAGTGCACTTCATATTATTACTCATTGTATATATGTTTATTCATAGAAGATTGATTATTATGCATATATTAGCTTAGGGTTCGGCTTGATTACTCTTTATTCATTGCTAGTGAGATATATAGATAATTGGGAGCATAAATAAGGAAACAATAGTTTTATTTCCTAGTCGTTATAGTATAGATGAAGTTTGTGAGTACCTTTACTGGAAAACTCTCACGAGGCTATAACTCGTCCACTAAGGAATTCCTAGTGGTTTAAGGCCTTGTTCCATATGGTCAATGCAATCGTACTCGGTGAAATGAAAGTAGTTAGAACTCTATTTTTTGGTCACTTATTCTAATTTCTCATATTTGCTTGGGGACAAGCAAAATGCTATTTGTGGGTGGTTTGATAAGAGCCCAAAACTGTAGTTTTAACCCTTTAACAATAATGCTTTTAGACTAATTATGCGAGTAATAAATAAGAGTTAATGTTGATTACGTGCTTTTATGTATTTCAGGCATTGAAGTCAATTATGTGCAGAAATGTGTCACTTTGGTGAGATAAAGGAGCAAGGGTTGGTTGCTAAGAAGTTATGTGATTAAAGGCCAAGATTCAAGAACAAAAAACCTTTATAAAGCCCGGTCAAAGCTGAAAAGTCAAAGTCAATGCGGGCAGAAACAGCACACAAAAGTCAGTAGAATTTCCAAAGGCCATATCTTTGAACTTAGATATTGGAATTGGGCCTACCTTATGTCAAAACGACTGACTCGGAAAGGGCTTTCTAATGGTCTAAGCCGTGACCCAATCAGAGGAGTAAAAGTGGACAAAAAGTCTACTGAAGTCAAATCTAGCTGGAAAGGGGTCTAGGGACTGAAGAAATTGGGCTTTGGGCTCGATTTTCCAGCCCAAAATATGGCTCCTCAGCTCATGCACGAAAATGTGGATCTGACCTCCTCCATTTAAAGACACAAGACTTAACTCTGAAGAATTCTTAGTTTTAGGTAGCAAATAGCCATTAGAGCATAGTTCTAGATCGAGTTTTTACATTATTTAATTTGTTTTTATTCTTGTTTTAAATTCAGTATTGAATGATTCTTATTGCTATTCATTAGATCAATAAAGTTAATTAGTTCTTCATAAATTAGTATCATTTTCCATTAATTATTTAGTTTCAATTCATAGATTTACTTATTTGTCATTACTAGTTTCAATCAAATCTTGCATGAGTAGTTTCCATTTGAATTCAAACAAGTAAAGTTAGAATCTTTATATCATGTCTTGTTTAATTTCATATATAAATGATAGCATAATGATTCTAGGCTAAACCTCCATTAGAGGGGGTTAAAGAAGCCTTGATGAAGCTTGATCTTAGTTAACTTAGAAATCGTCGTGATAATCTATTCAATTCTAGAGAGTAATTAGTTCACCATGATAATGGGTTTGATTGCTTCACATGCTAGTTATTATTTGGTAGAGATTGCTGATAAAAGATAAAATGATAGTTTACCTACGAAATGAACGATGAACTCAATACGTAAGTAAACTAAAACTTTAATGAGTCTATATTTATTAAGTTTTCTACTCTCAAATCTATCGAAATAGAGTGGAGTAACAAATTCGTTCCACTCCTAGTTCTTTAGCATGTGATGTTTTCTAGTTAACTAATCGGTCTTAAGTCTGATTAGAGTTTTACGAGGGGGAATTATACTACGATGCAACTACCCACAAGATACAAACTATAATTGATTCAACTACGGAAATACTACGTTGATTCTATAATAAGGAATTAGGGGGGATTGATTCCACCTTAACTCAACTTAACTCACTAACGACGAATCATCGTAATCCGAATTGAACTGCTACACAGAACAATTGGTTCTTCCTAATCCCTAATTATACATGACATTTCTACCAATTCATAACTAGCATGTGAACGATTAAACCCATTCTCATGGCGAATTAATCGTTTCTAGAGTGGAATAGAAATTACGACGACTCTACGATAATCGGAATTAAGCTTTCATCAAAGCTTCTCAACCCCCTCTAATGGAGATTTAGCCGAGAATCATTCCGCAATCATTTCCATATGAATCTAAACTAAACATAATATCAAGATTTGAAATTTACTAATCTAAATTAAACAATAATTAAAATCTAATTAACAACTAAGAAATGGTAACCAACAATAATTAAAACTAGATCTAATAGATTGAAATAACAAAAATCGAAATGACAAGAATAATAACTATTTTATTTATCTAATGAATGATATTCAATGATTCAAGAAATTAATCAAAAACAAGAAATGAAATTCTAAAACTAAGTTCTAAAACTCATTAATGGAGGCTAACTAATCTAATTCTAATCTAGGTCTAACTATCTACAATTAACAAAGAGCTAATCTTTTGTTTTTATACTTTCAGATCCAAAAATCGTGCATGGGCTTGGAGCCATGTTTTGGGCCTGATTCAAAACCCAATTTCTTTAGTCCAAAATGGGCTCTTCAGCTGCAGTTGGCTTCGACAGATGTTTCGTCCACTTCTGCTCCTCTGATTGGGTCAAGGCTTCGACCATTGGAAAGCTCTTTCCGAGACGGTCGTTTTGACATAAGGTAGACCCAATTACGAGGTCTAAGTCCAAAGATATGGTCTTCGAAAGTTCTGCTAACTTTGTGTGCTGTTTCTGCCCGCGTTTACTTTGACTTTTCAGCTTTGGCCGGGCTTTAGAAAGGCTTTGTCTTCTTGAATCTTGGCCTTTAATCACAGAACTCCTTAGTAACCAACCATTGCTCCTTTATCTCGCTAAAGTGGCACATTTCTGTACATAATGGACTTTGAAGCCTGAAATGCATAAAAACACGTAATCAGTATTAACTCTTACTTATTATTCACATAATTGGTCTAAAAGTATGATTATTAAGGGGTTAAAACTACAGTTTTGGGCTCTTATCAATTTCCATGAATAATTAGGGATTATAATTACCAATTTGTTATGCTGAAGCATTTTGATTTGGATTGCAACATTTCTTTGTTAGTTGATTAAGTTAAGTTAAGGTGGAATCAATCCCTCCTAATTCCTTTTCCTAGTATCAAGTTAGCATTTCATAGTTGAAGTATCGTATCTCGTTAGTATAATTTATTTCGTAAAATTCTCATTGACTTTGGTAGGATTGATAATAATAGAAAATGGCAATACTAAAGAACTAGGAGTAGAACGAATCTTTTACTCCAAATCTATTTCGATAGAATCGAGAGTAGAAAAACTTTGATAAAACCTTAGTAGAAAATAGTTTTAGTTTTACTTACGTTTGTATCTCGTTACTTATTCATAGGTAAAACTATCTTTTTACAGTTATCAATAGTCCAACAAGAGTATGAACACTGAATGTTCATAGTCCAACAAGAGTATGAACATTCATTGTTCATAGTCCAATGGCTTCAAGGTATGAACACTAAAACCTGTTGATTTCCTATGAAATACCAGGGATTAATGGCTTCAAGGTTTGTTGATTCACACACAAGGAATACTAAACAATGGAAACAAGAGAAGTAACTCTTAATATTATTAACTCAAACCAAAACTTAAAACCCTAATACATACTACCAACCTTTATATAGGCGAAATACCCTAATTACCACAAAACTCAAAATTTTCCAAAAATGGAAAGTTTTGGGATAACCACATATTACGAAACTACTAATCAAAATAGAACTAACCCAACTGACCAAATAAAAAATGGGCTCTCCTATCAAAAGATATAGCAAAAACAAAACTTTCCTAAAACGGTAAAAACATGATTTTGGAGGCCTAAACAATGGATTTAGGGCCCGAGAGGGTGGTGCCCACGGCAAAGCAGTGGGTTATGCTTATTTTGATGTTTCCAATCAAATATGGCTATGTCCATGTCTTTCCGACTATGTTACCCACTTTTCTAGTTCATTGACGTATGCCAACTTCATTGACATACGCATCATATGCCAAGTTCATTGACATACACATCATATGCCAAGTTCATTGATATATGCATTGGAAAATTGTACTGCATCAACTATGAACACTGAATGTTCATAGTCCAACAAGAATATGAACATTTAGTGTTCATAGTCCACTAGGAGTATGAACACTGAATGTTCATAGTCCACTAGGAGTATGAACACTGAATGTTCATGGGTTAATTTGAGACAGCCCTATTATCTCTTCCACCTCATTACCTTCACATACTACTTCAAACACTTCACCATCCCCAATTGAAAATCTTTTAGGAGGCACAACAACAAATTCCACAAATAAATTCAAAAACCCAGTATCATCAACATTAGAATCCTTCACAAACATCATACAATAACTGTCATTCTTTATACTTAGTCTATCCCAATTTAAGCAATATATTGGGTCACCACCAATCTTAAGTTCATAACAAAATGGGTTTGGGACAAGCATAAGAATCAATGCATTCAATCGAACCAAGCACAAATTTTTTGCATCAACATTAAAAATGCAATAATCATACCCATTAATATAATCTTTAGCAGTAGTCACTATAGTCAATGAATTTTCCCCCATGGTCCACCCACATTTGTATCTTGGGCAATGGAGTTTCAACAATTCAATTCAACTCAAAGATCTAGTTTATCATTTCCCATCTCAATCATAATTAAAACAAACATCCATATCATAAGTTCAAAAGAAAACTAGATATGTATACTATGAATGAAAACTATTTCTATCTACTCTCTTAATAATCATTATCATTAACTTTGCCTGCATCAGTATCCTTAACTCTGACAGAACTCAAAACTCTGACAGACTTCAGCTTGTATCAGTATCCTTAATAATAGACCATGAAAACACAATCAATAACAAAAAATACTTACATTTCACAGATTACATATTCTTTTTCTCTGGACAATTTCTTTACTCATGGTTAGCAATCTTTCCACAGTTGTTACACATTCTTCCTAGATTGTTTAGGGCTATCTCCCTAGGGGATTTAAATCTCTTCGCATTCTTCTTTATCCCTTTTGTTTGAGAAATGTTAGGATTCAAAATCAATATCTGAAATAAATATTTGAAAGTCAAAATGAAATAAATATTAATATCAAATTAAACATTAAACCTATATCAAATTAAACATTAAAATCAATTAACTTGTAAAGTATTAATCGAAGGCTCTTCAACTGGAGGCTCTTCATTATTTGCGACTCCTTCGGAAGTTTCATTCAACTTTGAAACTCCTATAGCTATTTCATCCATCTTTTCAATAAAATATGAATAAGCCTTAACAGTATTCCCTGCATTGTAAGCCACTTGAGAAACAACCTTAATGTATATATACCAGTATGTATATATCATCCATCTTAATGTATATATACCGGTATGTATATATCATCCATCTTAATGTATATATACCAGTATGTATATATATATTAAGATGTAATTCATAATCATCGAACGTATATATATATATATATATATATATATATATATATATATATATATATATATATATATATATATATATATATATATATATATATATATTAACAAATTTCACATGATTCATACATATTTCTAACCTAATACATAAATAATATTACCTACGACATATTAGATAATACATATGAATCATACAATAGTCTATTAAAATTTGAAACCTGTGCGCCCCTCAAGTCCGCCAAAGAAAATAAACGTGCACAACAAAGCTAAATCTTTCACAAGAAGTTTAGTTTTTGTATATATATATATATATATATATATATATATATATATATAAATATAACCATGCAAAACAGTATTACCGGTATGTATATATACATTAAGATGCAATTCATAATCACTCAAACGTATATATATATATATATATATATATATATATATATATATATATATATATATATATATTAACAGGCGTATTCACATGATCCATACATATTTCTAACCTAATACGTAAATAATATTACTTACGACATATTAGATAATACATATGAATCATACAATAGTCTATTAAAATTTGAAACCTGTTAGCGTCCCTCAAGTCCGCCAAAGAAAATAAACGTGGACAGCAGGATAAATCTTTCACAGTAAGCTTAGTTTTTGTTGTGGACTAGTTTCCAGGTCCTAGCATTTAGAACATGTACGTGCACGGATCAGTAGCAAAATGCATGAAAATTAAAAAAATAATAATAATAAAAATAAAAACGCAAGAAAATGAAATAAAGGAAAGGTAGGAGATTGGGGGGTTTCCCCGTGGAGCAATTCCAGCTTGTAATGGAAGGTCCTTTGGTCTTTAGGATGGCAGCAGTGCCATTTGATGTTAGCACTTTTTAGTGCTTTTAAAAATTTACATACTACGTGCTAAAACTGAATATTTCCTGACTCACTGTTTTTCGGTTTTTCAAGTTTGAGTAGGGATTTTGTTCCAACTCCTAAGACAAGAATCTATATGATCACAACTGAAATCTACACCTTGGAGAACTATGTGAGAAGGATTTGATAGATATATTTTTACTACACAAGTTATCTAAAATTTGCAAGTTTGTTTTTTTTTAAAATAAAAGAGAGAGAAAGATAAGGAAGGATTAATCATACTCATGCAAAGCCTAGCTACAAGTCTTTTAGAAACATGTCACTACCACCTTAAATCCCTAGCAAAATATACCTATCTCTAAACATATCATGCTAGCATGTGGAATTTAAATGATATTTCATCTCTGAAATATCATTCCAACTCCTAGTTCTATTTTACAATAGTTGATCAAATATTGGTTAATCTCTGTCATTTTGGGACATGATGAAAAATAGAACCTAAGTCTCTAAGTAGTGATTCTGGAATCCTAAATTTTTAGCTTGATCCTCACATGAGCATCATTAACCCTCCCCTTGGGAGGGTTTTAGCTCATGATCCTTGTATTAATTGAAAAACTACAAGATATATATTCTAATGACAGAGAGGAAGATGAAAGGAATACTAAACATATGAATTACCTAAGGAAATGATGAAGTTTATTTCAAAAACAAAAGATGTTCTCCATTAACACTATTACAAGCTTTCTTACATAAAAACAAAAACAAAAAATTAAACTACAAGACAAAGAATGAAAAAGGAATCTAAAAAGGGAGTTAATGTTCCAAAATCAGCGCCCCCCCCCTTGTACATAAGAGAGCTTTCTCCCACGTGAAACACCAATTCCTATTAATTTCCATCTTATCCACAAAACCAAAGCAAAGTGACACCTTGCATGGTTTACACTATTAGCACCTAATCTTATCTAACTCTATTAATTGAATGCAAGGTGTCCACTTTGTTCAAATTATTTGCTCCTTTTGTCTTGACTTGCATGTTGACTCATCAAATCTTGTGGGTCTATGTGATGTGTCCAGTGGTGGCCGGTCTTTTGGCATTTTTATAACTTCTTGCCTTTGCGTAGAGCTCGTCGCACTGATTGTCTGAGCAACTCACTTACCGAATTCGGAGTCCTGGTTCAAAAGATATGAGCTCCAGAAACTTGTTGTTTCTGTGCACGTAATCCCGTTTCTGACTTGATTCTGTCCTGTTTGATTCTTTGGGCTTTAGTCTGAATTTGTTGGGCTTCACATGGCTTAATCGGAAAGCTTTATGTATACTCCCTATTCCGTGCTTAAATACTGGCTTTATCATCATTTTTACGTTGGTTGCTCCAACCTGCAAAAGCATGAGAGTATGATTATATCATGATTATTAAGCACAAAATTAACCGAAATGCTACATCTCTACTGGGTTTTATAATACAGTTTTGGGTGCTTATCAGTCGCTATATGAATTGTTTAACTTAATTTGACTGTTGACCGATTTTTAATTAATATCTAAGATATTTCTGATATATATTTATATATATCAGTGACATTTTCGATATATACCTATACAAAATATATTTTCAATATATTGATATTTCTTATATAAATCATTTTTTGGGCCCACTAATATATCGTCCAACTACGATTTTTTAGGCCTTGCTTTTATCAGAGCATTATCAACACATTTGCCAAATAATTTGGCCGAACAAATCAGCTTTTCAAACCATCAAATAATACAATTGTTATCTTAAGTTTCAATGCGTTTTTTTCTTTTCACTTTAGTTCGACTTTATAAATATGACAAGAAAACTTGTTCCGTCTAAAGTTTGTATCCCTTTTTATTTTTACCTATTATATAAATGATAATTTTGTTTTTTGTCTTATTCGCAAAAATAGGACTGTGAACTTGTCCCTTATTGCAAAATTTTATTTACCTTTCACTATGGGTGCCAGCAGGTCGGTTCTGGTTGTGTTTTAGCGGTTTTGGCTTTGTTGTACTATTTGCGGTTCTATCGGTTCCGGTTCTCAACAGTTTTGGTATGAGAATTATAAGAACCCAACCCGAAACCATCAAAACGCCTGATTTTTTAATGGTTCCGATTTTTATTTGGCTCTTTATTATTTGTTATGATTATTAAAAACAATTTCAATCATTTAAACAGTAAAACTCATTTTTTCCCCTACATGATAATATTTTAAGTATAACTAGTGACATGACAACAATCATCTTTACATCTCCATGGACATATATCAATCATAGACGTTAAAAAATTTACCATTCACGTGATAATTTCAAGCTTTGATATATAAAATAATCAAATATCTAACCCCAAATTTGATGTTTTTTTTTAATGTGCATACACTTATATACTTCTGGGTCTTAAAATGTTAGACCTGATTTTTGCACTTTTGTATATGTAAGAATTTGGTCACACACACACTCAAATACAACTCATTCAAATTACTCTCTAAGGAACTTGTGATAAGGATTTTGATAGGTGGTTTAAACTTATCTTATTACCCTACTTGGATTGATTCCCCGGGTTTTAGTCAAGCTTCATTGAGCTTCATTTGGGATAAATCAGAATACTTCATGCATACACACTATTCCATGCTTAAATACTGGCTTTGTCATTATTTTTACGTTGAGTGCGAAAACCTGTAAAAGCACGAAAATACAATTATTTCATGATTATTAAACACATAATTAACCAACATATTATGTCTCTATGGGGTTTTATATTACAGTTTTGTGTGCTTATCAAGACCCATTAAGAAATCAAATCCTCATAAGACGATTTATTATGAACCAAATTGAAAAGTGTTTAGGTGTGTGTTTAGGTTGTTGATCCACCTCGATCTAGATTGAAAGGTAGGAAGAGTACTTGATTTATAGTTGGAGAAACTTGTTTCCAATGTGTGGAATGTGATGATATGATTGATATATGGTGTGAGAACACTATCCTAATTTGATATTTAAGAAAGATTTTGTTAAAAGAAGAAGGGGTTACAAATAGAGTATATCCACCAAGTAAAAATGGAGTTGTTTTAATAAAGATTGAAACTTAACTTGCTAGACTTACCAAAAGATGGTGGTCTAAAAATCCTCAAGCCCACTTCATGTTTTACATGTTGTGTGCTTGGTGTGAGGGACGAGTGAGCCTCATCTCTAAGAACTCTCTCATTCCTACTCATTCTCCCTCCACAACTATTTTGGAGTTGAGAGGAAGAATGACTTAATTATAAGCTTATGTGCAATATTAAGGAACAACCTCATTAAAAACAACATACTTCTACTTTGCTTCATTAACTCTCCTTATGAGAGTTAGCCAAATGTCATGAGTGACAAGTTGCTTTTGAGGTATGAATTGAAAAGAGTAAAGAAGAAAAAGATAACAAGAAAGCAATAAAGACTTGAATTTAAGAAAGCTAGAAGAAATGCATAAATAGAAAATAATAAATTATCTATATTAAAAGTGATCCTAAAGACATGGATATAATTAAAGCCACAACCCTAAGAGGTTGGATCCTAGAAAGTATGGATATTCTTACATTAGGTTAAGACTTTGTTTATATAGGGTTCTTTTACACTTTACTTAGCTATGAAGCAACCTATATATATGGGTTATCCTCTATGGGTTTCTTCTTTGGGCTTTTCCATGGGCTTTGCTCCAAGCACCGTGTTGTCCATATTTACATGCTAAAAGCCTAAAACGCCAATTTTGATATGATGGACAACTTAAATGTCTTAAATCTTGCATTGTCACTTTGAAAGAAACATGAGTGGTGCAGTGCACTGTTAATAATTGTTATACTGAAAGTCCAGCTACCAACACAATAATGATATTACAATGAGAAAGTTCAGTGCAATCGGTTAGTTGGCCACTTAGCTGTTTTAATGTCTCAATCTTTTTTGAGGATATGCAAAATGTTGTTTGGGGATGGTGTAATAAACACCCAAAACTGTAGTTTAAATCACTTAATAATATTTTATTTATGCCAATTATATCATTAATATTTAATAATGTGGGATAATAAAGGGTTTCATGTTTTTGCAAGTTCTCACACTTAAATGGTGAAGTTTCAGCAAAACCTATATTTTAGCATGGAAATATATTGCTAGGAGATGAAGCCCCCCTCGGCCCTCAATTGGTCTAAGAGAAGCCCACTGGAAGAAGTCCAAATCAAAGTTAAGGGAGAGTTTAACTAAGACTAGGTCAATTCATTGGCACGTGCTTTGCACGTCATCTTTATGCAGAATTGTAACAAAGTAATGGCAGATGGTGGGTCCCTGAGAAATTAAAGAAAAAAACAAAAAATACTTTGTATTTCCAAATACACCCTTACACACATTTAAGGAACGTATTGTCTATAATTAAAGGGTAGAAACGTCACAAAAAATGGATGCATGATAACCCGTAAAAACTCAATTAGATTTACTCTAACCTTATTCTTACAATATCAATTATTTATTTCCTACTCTCACATATAGATTTATGTAATATATAGAGTACGAAATCGTGCCACTCCTAAACTACCAAGACATAAAGAAATCAATTAATCAACACAAGGGAACAATGGCGAGAGTAATATTTATAAAGGTGCATTTATACTATGAAACTAAATATATGAATTTAACTTATACTAATTTAACTAAGCAATTGAATATGAATTGAATAAAATATAGAGAAGAATATGGAGAAGAGATTAGGGGGATTTGATTTCACTTAAATAAATTCCTAATATATAGTATAGATTATTGCAATCATAACCAATTAAGATTAATTGTGATCCCTAATTATTCATGGCAATCTCTGCTAACTAATAATTAGCATGTAAGGAAGTTCAACTTATTCTCATGGCGAATCAACTAACCTACTATAGTGAACTCTTAAATGCAATAATTCTAACTAACACATCAAGTCTTCATCCAATTTTCATCAAACCCCTCTAATGGAGGTTTAGCTAGAATTCATTAGACTATCATTTCTAATACAAGAACAGTAAAAACAAGTCATTATTGAATAACTAATTAAACTTTCTTAATTTAAATTAACAATAGTCTAAGATTCAAACATGGATTAAAATTGAAATTTAAACTAATTTAGAACTAAGATTATGAATACTAATTATCAATTTAAAACAACTAAATCTATGAATGAAAGATTGAATTCGAATTTAAATATTGAAATATAACTAAGTAATTTATTCTAAAATTCAAAACTAGTTCTCACAACTAATAAAATTGACAACTAACTAGATTAATCTATATAAACTAATTTAATCAATTAAAACTAATTCTATATTGCAAAACTAAATTTTATGAACTAGAACTAGGTTTAGATCAAGATAGCTTAAGAGCTAAGCTTTTGTCTCTTGGTATAGAAGAGCTAGATCCCCAAATTCGTGCATGGGCTGAGGAGTTATATTTTGGGCCGAAAAATCAAGCCCAAAACCCAATTTGTTGAATCCAAGACTTTTCATTCTGGTTGTGTTACTGTAGTGCGAGTTTTCACCAACTTATACTTCTCTAATCGAGTTAAGGTCTAAACCATTGGAAAGAGCTTTCTGAGCCGGTCATTTTGATATAAAATTGGCCCAAATCCGAGGTCTGAGTCAAAAGATATGGCCTTTTGAAGTTATGTTGACTTTTCTTCAGTTTTCTAATCCGGTTTGACTTTCACTTAACAGCTTTAACTTGAGCTTTTTAAGGGCTTTTTCTCCATGAAACTTGGGCTTTCTTCATACAACTTTCATAGCAACCCCTTTAGCTCCTTTTAGCGTCTAATTCGTAACGAATTTACATTTATTCAACTCCAAAGCCTGGAATACTCAAAAGCATGTAATTAATGATAAACCTATATTATTAATAACATAATTGGTCTAACAGCAATATTGTTAAAGGGTTAAAACTACAGTTTTGGGCTTTTATCAATGCACACCATGACAGCTACACGGCTAGCTCTTATAAACCGCATTATATATGTAGTAAATATCGATGAAGAAAAGCCCACTAGGGTATTGCCCCAAAAACTTTTTCTTAAACCCCACCCTTTTTTTTTATGTCCTCTCATAATTGCCTTCTAATGATTATGGGGTAATAACTTTATCATTGCTTCAAGAGGAAGGGTAGCAGAATAGAAGTAACTAGTTTAATTGCTTGGGTTTTTTTTTGGGTATCGACTCACCCGAACACACTAACGATCTTGTTAGGGAGATTGTTGTAGAATTGTTGAGACTGTACCTTCAATTGCTTCCTACTTATCCAAATCATTCTCTAGAATCAAGTCTCTCAAAATGAATGTAGTTCTTTGTTTCAAAGGAATGTGGTATTTATAAGATAATAATGAGAAATATCATTTCCTTAATTGCTAGAAAATCTTATGTAATTATGTATAGTCTTAATATGGAAGGACAAATATGTTTTCTAAATCTGAACCTGTCATATTTAGCTTATGGTGCCATAATTTTGGGCAGCGCAGGCACGCCATAATTATGGGCATGGCAGGCACGCCATAATTTTGAGCAGGGCAAGTACGCCATAATTTTAGGCAGGGCAGGCACGCCATAACTTTGGGAAGCGCTGGCCTGCCATAATTTTAGGCATCGTACCTAGTAGTGAGTGGCGTTATAGTGGTACTCTACAAATTATGTTTGTAGGGGTACGAATATAGTGGTACACACATCGCCCCCTCTTTGCTGTATGGAACTTATTCCTTGCGGCAAAGAATAAAAAATTGTTACATATATATATAGGAACTCAAGCCATAAAATTAAATGAAAGAAATTTTTTGGCAGACACGTAAATATCGTCTTGAGATGGTGTAAAACATCATTATGTACATACTATGACTATTGATGTCTGAAGTAAGGTGTTGCAAACGCAAACTTGAGGACCTTTGTTGCGTGGAGTAAGGTGTCGCAAATGCAAACTCTATATTTTTTGATGCCTAAAGTAAGGTGTCGTAAACGCAAACTCCATGACTTTTGATGCGTGGAGTAAGGTGTCGCAAATGAAAACTCCACGACTTTTGATGCCTAGAGTAAGGTGTCGTAAACACAAACTCTAAGACTTTTGATGCATGGAGTAAGGTATCGTGAATGCAAACTCCACGACTTTTGATGCGTAGAGTAAGGTGTGGCAAACGCAAACTCCACGACTTTGATACCTAGAGTAAGGTGTCGTAATCGCAAACTCCACGACTTTTGATACGTGGAGTAAGGTGTCGTAAACGCAAACTCCACGACTTTTGATGCGTGGAGGAAGGTGTCGTAAACGCAAACTCCATGACTTTTGATGCCTAGAGTAAGGTGTCGTAAATGCAAACTCCAGGACTTTTGATAGGTAGAGTAAGTTGTCAGAAACACAAACTTGAGGACATTTGATGTGTGGAGTAAGGTGTCTCAAATGCAAACTCCACGACTTTTGATACCTATAGTAAGGTGTCGTAAACACAAACTCCAGGACTTTGGATGCGTGGAGTAAGGTGTCGTAAACACAAACTCCACGACTTTAGATACGTGGAGTAGGGTGTTGCAAACGCAAACTCCACGATTTTTTATGCGTGGAGTAAGATGTCGTAAATGCAAACTCCACTACTTTTAATGCGTAGAGTAAGGTGTCGTAAACGCAAACTCCATGACTTTTGATTCGAGCCAACGATTTTTTTTTTTGTTTGTGTAGACGGAAAAAGTTTACATAAGAGAGGATCATCTCTACACCAGATAACTAACTTGTTTTTAAACTCCATGATATGGTTGTTCGGGTCGCTATTTACTTCATCAAACTTTGGTAGATCTGAATGTTTGAATCCTTTTTGACGCTCTGCATTCTGTATCATCAAAGGAAATCACCCAACGACATCTTTGTTTACAACTAGGTCTTTCCAACGAGTTTTGGCTACACCGGAGGAACTTCTTGGCATTATGTTTCATTTAGTGGTTGCCTCCAGTTATTGCTTAGTTTTAGAGTCCCCTGGTTTCTTGAATTGCGAGACCTGAGTTTATAGTACATATTATACTATCGAAGTTTAGAGTAGTTTCTTCGATACGGTCGCATTTTGAGCTACTCTTCAGTAAGCATTCTGTATCAGTTATTTGTATTCAAACCATCATGTTAAACTTTGTCACCCCCATGTTTTGAGTTGTACATAAAGTAGTGGTTGAGCTTGAACTTTATTGTAAAACCAACTTCTCGTCTCCAGTTTTCTTTACGAATGACTTCTTGACCATGTTTTTGTTTTACTGGTCAGTATAGGCAAGCTAGGGTTCTCTAATGTTTTATGCCATATTATATGACCTTGACGTCGATTTCTTGCGGTTGCCCCCAGTTCTGCATTTTGTATCATTAAAGAAAATTGCCCAACGACATCTTTGTTTACTACAAGATCCTTCTATCGAGTTTAAACCACACCCGCATTGTTCATTACTTTCTTGATAATGTCTTTAATTGTTGTACTGTGAATGTTGCTCCTGCCGCATCTTGATTTTAAACTTAAGGAGTAACTTTGCTATGCTGCATCTAACGGTGTGGTCGCCCCCAGTTGTTGCGTACTTCTAGATTTTGCTGGTTCCTTGGACTACGAGACCTGTGCCAATAATACAAGCTAAGCTGTCGAATTGGGGAGTAGTTTCTTCGATGTGGCCGCATTCTGGGCGGATCTTTGTTAAACCTTCTGTAGCGGTTTGCTACATTTAAACCATGTCTTAGGTCGTGTTGCAATTCATGCCTGAGGTCATGACCTTATCGTCTGGCATCGCCTCTTATGGTTGATGTTGTCCATCTTTCTGATATTCTTGACATGTTGCGATTAATGCGTGATGATTTTGGAATCTCATGGGAGGTATGATGTATTCCTAACAACTTGTTTTGTTGTTCTTTATGCCTTGTGTTATGACCCTTGCTACGCCCATCATCCTTGTTATTTTGAGATCTGGATCGCCTCCTCGAATGGGATGAACGTATGCTTGACCTTGAGTGATTTGGATGATTTTTAGGGACAAGTTCTAATGGATGGAATCTGCCATTATTATCCTGTATTCGATTGAATACATTTTGATTTTCACTCTATTTGGGGGCTCTTGTCGTTGTGGAAGAAGTAACATCGGCGTCATCCATTTATACTTGCTTCCCTTTGTCCAGTTGCTTCTGCAAGTAGTTGTTGTGTTCATTTTCTCTTCTAAACCTTTGACGCATCATTTCTAATGTTACGTCTTCATCTTCTGTCTCCATATTTTCTAGATCTACTTCGTTTGCATTTGTAGCATCTAGATCTTGAGGATGAGTTATTGGAGCCTTCGGTCGTGTATGTCTAGATCTGGGTTGTCGTGGCACTTGGAGATGTGAAGGCTGAGCTTGCAAATCTTGTGCGGCTAGTTGATCCATCGTGGCCTGATTAATTGGAACTTCAGGATTTGGTAAGTTGTTTTCTTCTTCTTGTCGTGTTCTTGCATTCTAGCTCCTGTGTAAAAGGGTGTCTTCAGTTAGACCTCGTGTACTTTTGAGAGAGTGGGCAAGTCGTGAGCATGGAGCTCTATGTGAACCAATAGGGCAAAGGAGTTGAGTAGTTGTCTGTGGTTATACCCTCAATGCTTCGACAACATAAGTGAACACCATGTTAGCCTAGTGTGTAGATGGTGTCATTGATTTCCCTTCTAATGTTATCCACTAGTGTTTCCCCACTTCTGTTGCTTACTAGTGTTACCCACTTTTGGTGCCCAAAAATGTTGCTCACTATTGCTTCCCACTTTTGGTCAGAACCAGAAGTGTTAACGTTACTCGTTGGTGCTGCCCACTTTTAGTGCCTACGAGATGGTGTCATCTTCCTCCGTTCTTGTTATTTGTTGTCTTGTATTCAGTCCATACGTTATAGTTTACATTAAATCTGATTGTGTTGTAGAAGTGGCAGCATTATTGTTATTGTCTATCTTGTTGTTGTTTCCTTTTGCTTTACCCTGACAATATTGTAGCGTCTCCTCTGTAACGATCGTATTGTCTTGTGTGCAGTTATGTTTTCCATTGTTGAAGCCTACGGACAAAAATAAATAGTAACAAAAATTTAAACGAAGAAAAAGTGAAAAGCAAAAATTAAAACTTTAGACTGTAAAAGTCTGGATCTGCATTGTGGTGGCCATTAATGAAGGCGGTAGAGGATGCAAATTAATATTACGCCTTTTGGCTTATAGAGTCTCTTGATCCAGCGAGTTGTTGTGTTAGACTGATGAACTCTTGCTTGCCTGCTTGTCTAATATCGAGTAACAACCGTTGATGGAACTTGAAAGTAGTAGATCTATTTCAGCTGATAGTTGATATTTGAATGTTTGTTTAACTTCTTCATTCCGCTTTCCGCCATGGTTGACTTCGGTGTTCTTCTCTGTAAGGGTGTGAGATCTGATAACATCTTGGAGCACTTGTGAAAATTCTCTTGCGTTTTCGCCATTGTTGATAATTTTACTGGCCTCCTTTTGTTTAGTTGTTTCTACAAGTTGTCGTTAAGTTTCTTTGTTTTTCTGAACCTTTGATGCAGCAATTCTAGGGTCAAGCTTTTATCATCTGTCTCCATATTTTTTAGATATGCATCTCGCAAAATTGTGCCATTATGAGGAGAAGATACTGGCTAGTGAGACCGTAGAAGTTTAGATCTTGTCTTTCGTGGTATTTGAAGCTACAAAGGTGAAGCCTTTTGGTATGGTGAAACTTGATTGACTGGATCTTCAAGATTTGCTAAGTTGTTTCCATCAGACTGTTGTGGTCTTGCCTTGTTGTTTACTTGAGATCTTGTAGTTGTCGCCATTAAAGGAGCTTGAAGGAAAAACGTGGAAGAGGGCTCGTTGATAAGAACCGCAGGCGGCGCCAATTATGTTTGGGTATCGACTCACCCAAACACACTAACGATCTTGTTAGGGAGATTGTTGTAGAATTGTTGAGACTGTACCTTCAATGGCTGCCTATGTATCCAAATCGTTCTATGGAATCAAGTCTTTCAAAATGAATGTAGTTCTTTGTTTCAAAGGAATGTGGTATTTATAGGATAATAATAAGAAATATCCTTTCTTTAATTGCTAGAAAATCTTATGTAATTATGTAGTTTTAATATGGAAGGACAAATATGTTTTCTAAATTTGAACCTGCCATATCTAGCTTATGGTGCCATAATTTTGGGCAGGCATGCCATAAATATGGGCAGGGAAGGCACTCCATAATTTTGGGCAGGGCAGACATGCCATAATTTTGGGCAGCGCATGCCTGCCATAATTATGGGCGGTGCTGGCCTGCCATAATTTTGGGCATCGTACCTAGTAGTGATTGGTGCTATAGTGGTACTCGGCAAATTATGTTTGTAGGGATATGAATATAGTGGTACATACAGTTTTATTGATTTTTGTGTGTGTGGTTTGAAAAGATTAATCTCTACCCATAAAAATTAAAGGCCAGAGATTTCAATATGCACTGATAGAGATATAGTACATGCTTGAAATTGATTGCTACAGATTCTAACTCAATTACAAAGGATCGATTTATATCTAGATTGTAGCCAATTAGATATAACATTAAAAGAGGTGAAATCTATTCCATTTTACTAATTCTTGGTGGTAGATTTCACTATTTCTAAACCTTCGTCATCTCCTCACTACTTAAAAAGACTTATAATGACGGGTAAAAGTTGTCATAAAACAGGTTTAATGACGTATAATTTTGATGATGGTTCTGGACAAGCTGACATAAAAGCTCGAACTCAATATGACAAAAATTCATTTATAAATTAATGTCATAACTGGATCCTTCTACATGACATGTTTTACTTAACCGTCATAGTTTACTAGAAAATGCGTCAAGAATTAAACCTTCTTTTATGAATGTTTTTATTTAAGAGTCAAGAAATTAACACTAAAAACTATCAAGAATTGGTATGTAACATGAGAGTTCTTTGGAAGCCGTCATAACTTTTTTTTTTTTTTTTTTTTTTTTTTGGCTGTAAATCTAAAAATTTCTGTAAATTTGAAATTCTTGTAAGCCAATGCATTCATACACCCTGATAACACAAGTCCATTATGGAAACAAGAATCATACTTTTATTACCAGCATAAATCAGTCCAAGAATTTGTTCATATTACATGATTTATTCATGGAGAAAAAAATTCAATAACTTGAACACTTGATTCAAAATCAAGTCTCATAATCCAACAACAATACAATTTACAAAAATCATCCAACAAATTGCTAATCAACCAATCCATCTCAAACAAACTTAATTGAGCGACCATGCTATCTCACTTATAACCTAAAAACCAATATGAAAAGAATGTATTAGTTTGTTTAATAAGTAAACTAAAAATATAATAATATAACGACTTCTACAGAGTATTAAAAAAATACACAAACAATGTGTTAGCACAATAAGTCAGTAACTACTAAACGAAAGAGATGCGATCAACTATGACAGAGAATCATGTTGGTTAAACCCCAAATAACGTACACCACTGTAGGATATATCTGATCCATATATCTACCGCAAGTACACAAATAACCCTTTAGCTGCTAATAGGCAGAGAAAAGAACATAAGAAATTAAACCTATGGAGAGATGCATTGATGGTGTTGAATCTGTGTTCTACATAATTCGAAATGTCTGGTGGAAAAATTTCAGACTAAAGCTTGCACCTCCCAACCTGAAACCCTATTCATCCTAAGAGCATTAGCTATGCTAACTACACTGTCCAAGACTAGTCAGGGTTATAAATAATAACTAATCATGCTACACCAAGCACATAGGCTTTATATACAACCCCCAAATACCTATCAAACATAAAAGATATATAAATGGTGCTCATACCTATGCCAGGATAAATTTCTTGATGTACTCAATAAACTCCAAACAAATTTCAATAAGGTTGGCGCTTGTATATGTTCTAGTGTTAGCCAACTCCATTACCTACATAAGTCAACAAAGAAGTTATCATCTTTGTTCTTTTTATATACTTGCAATTAGTATGAGAAATAATAACTATTAACCTTTGTTTTAAGTGATTGATTAGGGTCCTTCATAAAGTGTCTCATGAACCGCATGACGTAATATCCACATTCAAAATCTCCTGGTAGTTCACCAAAATCAAAAAATTGTTGATCAACATTTGATTGATAATGGACTATAATTTACATTATATATTCAAATAATGCTTACTTACACGCTGCCATTTTGATTCCACTCTTTCTTTCGTTCACCCAATGCTAATGTTTTGATCCCACTAAAGAAGACTTTCAATATGTTAAAAAATGTAGGCATATGTATGTATCATACAAAAATTAAAACTAAAAGTAAAAATCAACTCACGTGTTCACCATCATTGTTAGCTTTATATTCGGTTCACATCCAATTGAATCAAGATAATATACTTCTTTTTCACTTATGTCAATCATTACCAAGACCCAATGATTCCTAGAATCATATATAGAACAGGAGCATCACAAAATAATATAAAACAAATTTAATGAGACCCAACAGATCTTAATTAACATAGCCAACATATGTTTACCATGGGTTGTAAGGAAGGAAAATAACTTGGTCTCTTTGTCTTGCCTGTAATTTATTCAAGACAAAACGGCTCATGCATCTCTTTCTTATCAGCATATATAACGACTAAAATCAGCGGGATAGCAAAATCCAAACCTTTGTTGAGAACTTTCATATTTCTCAAACAAATATCTAAAAGGGAAACTAAACATTAGTACATCTACACATCGAAGAGGAGTACGTAATCAATTCAAACAACCCATCAATCAAAAAAGTTTGACACACCTGATATAAGCAATAATGCAATTGGCATTCAACAAATTCTTAGGCTGACAAACATCCATGATCTCATCTTTGGTGATAAAAAGCTCATAAACCCTAGTGTCCATTTGACTCATGTGATTTCCTATCATTACACTTCCTACCAAAACCCCGAACTCTTTCAGTGTACATTCATCGAACTCATCACATTCAACTTCATCAGTCAGTCTAACAAAAAAAAACAACTCTTAATAAAAATAAATAGTTATAGATTTATAAAAGATATATGTTAAATGTTTTGCCATATCTTCAAGCAGCACAAAGTCACGAGGCCAAGCCACATGGTACCCAACCGCACCTGCAATAGTGGTAATGTCATCATAAAAAATCGGTCTTCGCAAAAGGGCAGTTGCAAAAATTGCACGTATAATTTGAAAACACACAAAACCTTCCCCCAATCTAACATCATTTTGATCATTTCATCTGGTCCTAACCCTTCAATTAGACTAGCATCAGCAACAACATTGCCTTTTGACTCCAAAATTAAATTACACATTGGAAACTACGACAAACATAGCGGTAATGGTAAGTTTGGAGACAATAGAGTACTATGGTCACTAATTATGGACATTACACAGAGTTTACCTTCACATTTGCTGATATAGACTTAGAGATTGGCACATCCTTTTTGGCTTCGAGAACCTTGTTATTGTCCTTCGAGTGAATAGCCTAGAAAGCATAATAATAATGTTTTTAATAATATTGATTAGTATAAACTTTAGTAAACATGTTAATATATATCAAGTACCTGCTCATTTCCCAACTTAGGTTTTGATATTGCATTATCGCCAAGTAGCACAAATTCACGAGGCCAAGCCACAATGTAACCAACCGTTCCTCGGACAGTGGTAACATCATCATCAAGAACTAGTCTTGGGAAAATGGCAGTCGCTGAAATTTCACGTATAATATGAACACATACATATCCTTCGCCCAATGTAACGTTATGTATCTTCTTGTCTGGTCCTGACCCCTCAATAAGACTAGCATCAACAACAACATTGTCTTTTGACTCCAAAGCTAGCTTACACTTTTGATAACAATGACAAATATAACAATAATGATAAGTTCAAATATTCTAGAGTACCATGATTTCTCACTATAGAAATTACACAACATTTATTTACCGTCCCATTTCCTTATTTAGGTTTTAAGATTGCCACATCACATTTTGAGCCCATAACCTAATAAGCACAAAATGAAAATCATACAATAATATTGATAGTACAACTATCTATTGTAGTTTACACTAAAATAGCAAGTACCTGCTCGTTTCCTGGAGTAGGTTTCACGATCGCCACTTTGCATTTGGTTTTAGCAACACTCTTGTTTTTCAAGCCCATAACCTAACAAACAAAAAAAAAAGTAAAATTGAACAATTATATTAGAAAATAACATTTGCGGTTTAAACATTAAGTAACATATACCTGCACCTTTCCTTTTACCCACTCGCTTTACTGATTTTCCTTTTGTGACCTTTTCCCCCCCTTTTGGTGTTACTGATTTGTCCAAACCTATGTTCTTCACTTTTTTCCCCCAAGAGACTTTGATCATGCTAACATTTGCTTTTACTTTAGGACCATACACCACTTCTGGCTGTAACTCAAACTCTTGTTTGCCACAAAACGCCTTCCTTTGTTTCCTAAATGGGTGGTTCTTTGGTAGGAATCTTCTAGCCTGGTGGCCATGTATACATTTTTACAAGAATGCTTTAATCTAAACGAACATGTTTTTTCACCACATACATGACAAGCATAATACCCTTTAACACAACAACCACATAGATTACCAAATGTAGGGAAAACATTTATTGTCCATAATAGCACAGATCTCAATGTGAAGGTTTCTTGTCGGTAAACATCATAAACATCAACCCTAGTATTCCTTAGAACTTTTAAGTCATCAATCAAAGGCTACAAGTACACATCTATATCATTTCCTGGCTGTCATGGACCTAATATTAACATAGTTAACATCATGAACTTTCTTTTCATGCACAACCAAGGTGGAAGCTCAATGGTGACTTTTACTTAATGGTCATATTTTTACTAGGAAAAGCATCAAGATGTAAATAGGATTATGAAGGTTTCAAGAAAAGCGTCAAGAACTAGCATATGCAACGACAGTTCTTTGAAAACTGTCATAACCTTTTCTCCTTTATTTATTTTTTTTCCACACCCCATAGTGCATATCCTGCAAATGTTTTTGCACCATAAATTCTCCTGCAAATCTGGAGATACCATGTAACTCATGCATGCATACATACACCCTAACAAATAAACTCTATTACAGAAACTAGAATCATACTTTTATTACCAATATAAATCACTCCAACAACTTGTTTATATTACATGATTTATTCACAAAAAATTAAATAATAAATAACTCAAACACTCAAACACTTGATTCAAAATCAAGTCTCATAATCCTAATAATTCAATTTACGTAGCTCATCCAAGAAAATACAAATCATCCGATGATATTGGTCCACCTCAAACAAACTTAAGTGTAATAATATATACCAAGTTGGCCGGTGTTTACTAACTCTTTCCGCCATCAAACATCACTGACATATAACCTAAAAAGCAATATGTGAAAAAGAATATGTTAGCTAGATGTTTAAAGAGTAAACTAAAAAAGTAATTGTGTAACCACTTCTACAATATTAAAAAGAATACACAAACAATGCCAGTTAGCACAACAGTCATGTTTCTTTACAAATAATAGTGCTTAGTTATGGTTCTTGAATTGTGCTGAAGATTGGATTAAAGATCTGTTTAAGACAAGTGTTGCCAACACATTTTGACAAAACAATTGAGAACTTAACAAACACCCTTATTCTCTTAAAGCTTAGTGATGAGAAATTACATGTAGAATGGACATGAACACAACAGATTAACCTTCATTTTTATATATACCTAAGCTAGTTGTACCACTTACTAGGAATGCATTAAAACAAGACATCAAACGATCGTTATATGAAATTTTAAGGCCAAGCTAAAAGCTTGGACCACTTACTAACTAGGAACCTAATGAAGCTTATGTCGACCACCAAAATGCACTACTACCCATTACCCATATGTAAATTGAAATTAGCATGCATACCATTTACAATTAATGCTTAACCTACACATAACAAAGTCTATTTTACATGATCATTACCCTCCCCAAAAGGTGGCATGGATTCAGCATGCATACCAATAGTCTGCCATATTGGTAGAAAAGAAATTGAGTTTATGACTATTTAGTACCACGTACTTTCACTTTTTTTCCTAAATGGTACCTGAACTTTGTTTCTTGCCTATTCGTACTACGAACTTTCAATTTTTTTCAATTTAGTACCTCAAGATATTTTCCATCCAATTCCGACCAATTTCACTAAGGCGTTAGCACTATTCATGTGAATAGTGTGTTCCATCCAACTTTTTTTAATCAAACTTAAAAATAAACAAATACTATTCATGTGAATAGTGTTTTTCACTATTCACATGAACATTTTGTTTTTTTGTAATAATCTCTAATCAATCTTAAAAATTAATTCTTTTTTAAAAAAACACTATTCACATAATAATCTTTAATCAGTTTTTTTTAATTAAAGAATTAATTTTTAAGATTGATTAAAGATTATTAAAAAAAAAAAAAAAAAAAACACACACACACACTGTTCACGTGAATAGTGTTTTTTTATTTTTTAGCCTGATTTTTTAAAAAACACTCTTCACGTGAATAGTATTTTTTTATTTTTAAGTTTGATTTTTTAAAAACATTGTTCACATGAATAGTGTTTGTTTATTTTTAAGTTTGATTAAAAAAAAAGTTGGATGGAAAGCACTATTCATGTGAATATAGTGCTAACGCCGTTAGTGAAATTGGACGGAATTGGATGGAATTGGATGAAAAATGTCTTGATGTACTAAATTGAAACAAATTGAAAATTCGTGGTACGAATAGGCGAGAAACAAAGTTCAGGTACCATTTAGAAAAAAAAAAGTGAAAGTACATGGTACTAAATAGTCATAAACTCAAAAGAAATTGGCCAAAAGGTTCTCTCACCAAGCCTTAGAAGGTAATCTAAAAGCACGTCAACATTATCACAAAATTCTTTAACTTAACACTTTAACAACACCTTATCATATCCTTACCACTATGATTTCCCATAACATATTAGAAAAAAGGAAGAACAACTACCAATCAAACACCATAATGTTAATGAGTCAGCCATGGTCCACGTGAATTAAATGCAAAAAACAATATCTAAACACTACCAACAACCCATTTCTTCATAAGAAAAAATTTATTCAGCAATAATTTCTTTCAGCAAGGCAAGTAATTTCTTTTCCTAATAACAGAAAGAGAGTACACAAAAACCAACCTTCAAGGGTATTAAGAGAACTTCGCTCCAAGAACATTTCCTGGAGGTGAACTTGGATTAAGTTTTTTTGATGATAAACTTTTCAAGAACAGGCATGCTGAAAACAAAACCATAAATGGTTTAATTCAGAAACACCCAAATTAGATTGCATCTACTCTCTCAATCAATTTTTTAAAAACCCACCTCGCCAAAATCATCAAAACTTTATGATCATGAAAATTTCTCAAAGAAGAAAGAGAGAGAGAGATAAAGAACATCCATTTGTGCAAATTTTGTCAATACCTTAGAAAGATAGAAAGATCCATTGATTTCATTCATTAGTGGTGAGAGGGAGAGATGATGCACGTTTGAAGGAGTTAAAATATAATGTTGAATGAGAGAACCCCTTTTTAGTTTTCACGAGCAACAACTTTATTTAATATCCAACCAATCCATTTTTGCCACGTCACCTATTCATGGATATGGAGAATGTGAACAACAAAAAAAAAACTTGTCGCTTAGGATAAATGATTTCTATTGATTAAAAGTGATTGTTTGCCATTTTATTTAGTAATTTATGATTTGAGATGATAAATTAATCTATATTATTTGGTATTTTCACCTGAATACATGTTTTGAGGATTTATTTTGTAAATACTTTCATTATCGATCATTTTGTTTCCTTGTTGTGTAATTTGACTACATAGTACAAACTACGAAAAAGATGAGGAGGAGGTGATTTGGTGTAAATTATGAGTAGACTGAATGTACAAGGGGCCAATTGTTTGATATCAAATTACATGGACAGTGAACCACAACTTTATAATGATTAGCACAAGATAGCCAGTGTTCAAAACATGGACAGTGTTCAAGATAGCCAGTGATCTATGAGCAACACATAGTTGGTGATTTCAACGGAATAATTGAGTAGAGAAACCTTCTTAGCATCCTCGTTAAACCACTTGAGAATGCAATGTTTACGTATTAAGATTTTGTAGACAGAACATGGTCTAGCATTTAAAGAGTAGGAAGAAGTGGTCCAACTTGAGTAACTAGCCAATATACCGGCCTGTGGCCGGCTTGCTACAATAACAGTTGATTTGCTCAAGCATATTTTTTTTTTGAGAATTGCTAGCGTCCTGCCCCTTTAAGGGGGTAGGACGGTCTTGACCTGCTATGTGACAAAATTAAGTGAAAGGAAAATGACTTGACCAGTTACTTGATTCAAAATTAAAAAATAAACTTAATACGCTCTCTTTCCTTCTTTCTTGCGAACCAGAAAATGTAAACTGCTCACTGGAAGTTCATCGAAAAAAGAAATGCACTATCCACAAAGAAGTAATAATTCAATGAAAACCCATTATATAAACAACAACTTTCATATAAATATATGTTTATGTTAAAATAAAGACTCTTGAATAATTAATTAAACCTAAACAAAATAAACATTTGAATACTTTTGTTTTAACCCAACAACTTTGATTCCCATAAAAAAATTGTTTTTTTTCCACTTTGTTTTTCGTAACTTAAGATTGGGTTTGAAGATTATACATTCTCAAACATATATTTTTTCGAAATTTAAAGAAATTTGGAGAAGGTGTGTAAACCCATGACCAGATCCGACAATCGACGAAGTTATTTGTGTCTTGGATGGCGCCTTTGCAATCATTACTTTCTGAATTTTTTTGAAAATCAAATATGTACCATTTGCCCATGTTGGAAAGTCATTGGTGGTGTTTGGAACACTGGTGCTAGATTGGGTTCTAACTAATTACTGTTATTTGGTTTGGAAGAAGATAAGTAAGTCAACTCATTGATTTATTTGTTTTTTCTTATTGAAAATAAATACTTGTGTAAATTGTCAATAGATCATTTATTTTGTCACGTAGTAGGTCAGGACCGTCCTACCCCCTTAATGGGGCAGGACGCTAGCAATTCTCTTTTTTTTTTGGTAACTTGCTCAAGCATATTATTAAAGTGTATTGTGCTATTATTTAGTTTGGGTACTTGCAGTGCCTATTTTTAGTTTGCTATTATTTTTATAATGGAGTTTTTGAGTGTGCACCTTTAAGGGCTTTTTATTTTTATTTTTTGAATAGAGTAAGGGGTTATGGCTGACCCCAACCTGTATTAGTTAAAGTCTTTATCCTCCTCAGTTATAGTCAGGAGAGTTAAGCACAAGGGAGGGACAAAGTAGTTGGTTACATAGTCATTTTCTTGTCCTGCAAGGAAATTTGCAGCTCTATTCGTTTCCCTAAACACATGCACAAAGCTTACTACTGTAAAATAACCTAGTGTATAGCTTTAATAGCAGCAACTAAGTTTGCACATTACCATGGCAGCCTCTCCTTGTCCTGGAGTATTCTTACTGATCTCAAAGAATTTGAAGGCACTATAATCCTTAACTTTTGAAGCATTTGGCATCCTTTCAATCCTTCATAAATAGCTCTCAGTTCTTGGTAAATAACTGCCCTCAGTCCACCACCACCAGAGTATCCAAGTAGGACTTGACCTTGTGAATCTCGTATTACACCTCCAATTCCACACCTATCATCTAACAAAGTACCATCAGGATTCAATTTCACTGTATTTTCAGGTGGTTTTGTCCAGATGCATTGTTTAGGGGCTCTCATGATCAAGTTTTCCATTAGGCCTAGCCTTTGTAACAACACTCTGCCACGACTAGTGCCTGTTACAGTGGAGATTTGGCCTTGTAAATAAGTGCACATTTCATTTGTAACCCTAGTCTTTACCACCTACCAACTTGTGAAGTATTTTTGAACCTTCTGAAATTTCTTTCTCTCCAAATAAAACTTACCACTGCACATAAGAATACTTTATAGATTTCTGCCTCCAGAGTGTTTATGCTGCAAATTCCCATAAGTTGAAACCATTCAGAGTTAGTGTCAGGCTCTGGTATATTGACGCCAAGTAATTGTTTCACACTCTCCCATATAGCTTTGATGTACACACACACTCAAAGAAGAGATGCTTTGAGTTCTCCCTTGAGTTGTTACATAGGTAACACTTTGAGCTATGAAGCATCTTCTTTTGCATAAGCCTGTCTTGAGTGGGGATGTTACTTGATAAGAGCTGCCATATTAAGGGATTTTTATTGAACTATTGACTAATGCACTAAGGGTAAGAAACATAAGGGTTTAACTCGGAGTGATCAGAAATATAGATCAGTGATAGTAGTAAAATGATAGCTTTACCTACGAATAAGCGATTAAACTCAAACGCAAGTAAAACTAAAACTATTTCACGTCTAATGTTATCAAAGTTTTTCTACACTCTCGATGCTATTGCACTAAGTGGAGTAGAGAATTTGTTCCACTCCTAGTTCTTTAGAATTCAATGCTAACTAAGATTATTGGTTCTACCAAAGTCGTGAGAGTAATGATTATGTAACTATGCTAACAACGATTGAATTGACGTAATCAAAATGTTCTAAATACTATGATGGCAATTCAAATGCTAAGGTTCGAATCTAGATTAAGAATTAGGGGAATTTGATTCCACCTTGAATTCAACTTAATAAACTAGCATAGATTGTTGTAATCCAATTTTTACATTCTTACGATAAGAATTGGTCTTTCTAATTCGTAATCATTTATGGCAATCTCTACCGAATAATAACTAGCATGTGAGGAAGTTCAACCCATTCTCATGGCGAATCAACTACCTTCTATAGTGGAATAAAATTTTACAAGTATTTCTACACTACACAATCAAGTTTTCAGCAAGGCTTCCTTAAACCCCTCTAATGGAGGTTTAGCCTTGATTCATAAAAGTATCATTTCTATATAAATTTGAGCAAGACATGATATAAGGATTATAAATTTACTATATTGATCTAATCAAGAATTCAAATCTAAATTAACAAATAAGAAATGATTAACAACTAATAACTGAATTTAGATCTAAGTAATTTAATAAACCAAAACTTAAATTATGAATAACTAACTACTTTTATTAATCTAATGAAGAATTATTAATGATTCAATAAATAAATTAAAAGCAAGATAATAGAAACTAATTAATGGAGTATAAAACTAGATCTAAAATTATTGGCTAATGGCTAACTAAAAACTAGAATGCTTAAGAGTTAAGTCTTGTGTCTTGAAATGGAGGAGACAAGATCCACTTTTTCGTGCATAGGCTGAGGAGCCATGTTTTGGGCTTGAAAATTGAGCCCAAAACCCAAATTCTTCAGTTCATAGAGGCCTTTTCAGTTGGATTTGACTTCAACAGACTTTTTGTCCACTTATACTTCTCTGATTGGGTCAAGGCTTGAACCATTGCAAAACCCTTTCTAAGCCGGTTGTTTTGACATAAGGTAGGCCCAATTCCGAGGTCTGAGTCAAAAGATACGGCCTTCGAACGTTCTACTGACTTTTGTGTGTTGTTTCTGCCCGCGTTAATTTTGACTTTTCAGCTTTGACTGGGATTTAAAAAGGCTTTTTCTCCTTGAATCTGGGTTTTTAATCACAGAACTTCTTAGCAACCAACCCTTGCTCCTTTATCTCACTAAAGTGACACATTTCTGCACATAATTGACTCCAATGCCTGAAATACATAAAAGCACGTAATCAGCATTAACTCTTATTTATTACTCGCATAATTGGTCTAAAAATATTATTGTTAAGTGGTTAAAACTATAGTTTTGGGCTTTTATCAAACCACCCCGAAATAGCATTTTGCTTGTCTTCAAGCAAATATGAGAAATTAGAATAAGTGACCAAAAATAGAGTTCTAACTAATCTCGTTTTGCCGAGTGCAATTGCATTGACCATATGCAACAAGGCCTTAAACCACTAGGAATTCCCTAGTGGACGAGTTATAGCCTCGTGAGAGTTTTCCAGTGAAGTTACTCACAAACTTCATCTATACTACAACGACTAAGAAATAAAACTATTGTTTCCTTATTTATGTCTCAATTATCTATACATCTTACTAGCAATGAATACAGAATAATCAAGTCGAAACCTAAGCTAATATATGCATAATAATCAATCCTCTACGAATAAACATATATACAATGAGTAATACTATGAAATGCACTAGCTGGTCCGTTTCTGAAACTTTAGAATAACTTCCTTAAGTAGGTCCTCACATAAATGTCAAGACAAAAATACTCTGATTTTTCCGCTCAAGTTTCGCTACTCCAGTGTGCAGTGGGCACACTTTACCTTACAATCTCAATGACACACAAGGAAGCCGAAGTCGATCAAACACATCTGCTACTTACTATCACACTAACCTCTTCCTAATTGAGCTAGAGGTCTTATTTAGGTGTTATGGGGATTAGGAGATGGTTTAAGAAAGAAGGAAATGGATATTCAAAAGGAGAAGTCTGAGTTAATAGGGTCTTCATATTTCGTAACTAGATAAAACCTTGTTCTTTACTTTTGCTTCTACACTTTGTTTCCATCCTTAGCCATATTTTTCTTTTTCTTTGGCTTTTGACTCCTTTGATTGTATTTTTGGAGTTCTAACTCTTTATTTTCTTTTATTTACTCATTATTTTTTTTATTTGGATGGAAACTTTCTTTTCTTATTTGAAGCGACTAACAAATTCTTGATTTCAAATGTCTTTCTCTTTTCTATTCTTCATCTCTATTCTCAGACTCATTCAAAGAATGGGTAGGCTGATTTTTATTTTTATTTGTTTTGTAAAAGGTTAAAGGATTTGCGGTTTATGAAAGGCTAAAGAAAGGCTCAGAGGGGCGACTAGCGGAAAATAATTTCACTCAAATTCTAGCTTAGGATATGGTATAGTGATCAAGCAAGTGGACGTGTGATTTCTCTATCAGGATTTTACTTCTCCCTTGTGTTATTTCTCAAATGTTTCACTCATATAAGGTTTTTGGCTATATTCTCACAGGATTTGTAGAATAAGTACTCTAGCCTAGATTTTAGAAACTTACTGCCAAACAATCATAGTTACTCATGTAATATATTTATAGATAGATGCAAAGATTATTACCTACATATTAACCTAAGTTTCTAAAAACTATTCTAATACAAAAGCTAGCGTGAGACTTCTAGATTATTAAGAGCATAGAGAAAGAAAACAATACCAATATTCCTAAGTGTATAGCATAAACTTTTTATTTTTAGTTTTGAATTTTTGAAATTTTTGAATTTTTACTAGAAAACAAGTGCATATTGTACATATCTATATCCTAACAGATGCCTTAATTACACGTCTTTCTATGCCACCCCCAAACAAGAAGCATGCTTTGTCCTCAAAGTATTGAAATAAAAAGGGTAAAAAAATACCATGGAAATGCATGAAATTCGGGAACATCTGGAAAATAAGGTTAAACATACTAATATAGAAAATAAAAACTGACGCAACTTTATAGGAGTTCCACCCGTTATGGCGTTAACAAGAATCAAATTACTTGGGACATAAGCAGACACTAACTGAAACTAAAAACTTACCTTATCTCCAGCGTTTAAGCGTCATCCTCATCCTCTTCTATGAAGAAATGAGGTTCCTTCGCATCCTGCCACGCCATGGTGATTTGCCAGGCTTCACGTTATTTATCTTCTACAATCGCTAACTTGTTTAGCGCCACTTGGTCGAATGGGGTGTAGGGCGCAACCCAATGAGGTTGCACCTGCCATCCCGGCCAAGTTATAGCACGGAAAGATCGAATAATACAATTGGTGGGTCTCACAATGTCGACCCCAACCCAATCCGTGAAACGGGCACAAAAAACAGGGAAGAAACATAGCATAATACGGCAAACTAAAACATGCATAAGAAAGTACTTATGCCTCATACTCTTGGCTCGTGCTAAACTAGACATTAATGTCTTGGGAAGGTCATATAGCAGGCGTCCCTTCACTAGAGCAAGGAAAATGTCGCAAGTGGCGTCATTCGCAGAAGAAAAACGCCACTCCCCTAATATGTTTAGCATGATAAAGAACATGACCGTGCCCACGTTAAGGGACAAGCTACCAAGGGCTACGTTATATGTCCCTTGGTCCTCTACACGAAAAATGCTGGCCCAATAATTCTCATGCAAAAGCTCATAGTTGTAGGGAGAGAAATTATCAACTACGTAGCGCCATGGGTCTTGAATCTCAGCAGGCATAGGAAGCTCAACAACAAAAGCCAACAAGAACTTGGTTATTTCCATTGTTTCGTCATCAATGTTGATGGAGAACACGTGTTCTCCATCTATCTGATAAAAGAATTTACAATGGTCATAAGAATATGAGGTAAGTGCAGGAGAGTAAAGTTCATCAGAACTTACCATTAAAGATTGTAATCCTGTTTGTATGATTACTTCGTGAAACCATGCACCATAGGTGTCACTTTGGAACAAGTCTTCAAAAGACTGTTCCGGTATGATTCAAGAGGATGTCATCACAAAACTACTCTCTAGAACAGCTGCAAACGATCCTGGAACAACCCACCAAAAATCTGAATTTTTTGTGCCTATGGATGTCAGAGCGTGAGGGGCGCTCAAACTATGCCTTGTATAGGTGCGGGGTGCGCTCATGCCTTGGGCAAGTTCCAGTGTTTTGGGAGCAGGTCACACTCGGATTTGGTCTTGTGAGGGCGCGGGGTGCGCTCATGTCTAAATTGAGTAATAGGCGGTTCAAGCGCAGGGTGCGCTCACTGAGGCGCAGGGCGTGCTCCGTGCGGCTTGAGTGCTAAAGTGAAGAAGAAAAGAGATAAAAATAGGGAGTGAAAGGTGAGACTGCAAGGTTTGTAGTATGGGTTGTGAGTGTAGAAAGAAGGAAGTTTATATAGGGTTTTAGTTTCTAAAACGAATCGACAAGTTGCCAAAAAGGTTTAAGGCAATTGCCGAAAACAAAATATTTCCAAAACTTAAAACGGAAACAAACCATATTCATTATTCTAAAACAAACTTAATATCTTTAAGATTGAATTTAGAATAGCAACTTCCTAACTCTTTGAAATTTCATCCTACCACAAAATCTAATCATAGGCATGCCAATATTGGCAGCATTCCCAACAATCACCGCAAAACTACTTCTAAAATTGTGGATCATATAAAAATCATGCTAGAAGAAATAATACCACCCCCAAACAATTCGGGAAAGTGGGATTAACACTAAAATCAACACATAATTTGAAAAGAACCAAATTAAATTAAAAATGAAATTCAAATACAATTAACTACCGAATTCAACAACTTAACATCCGAACTAATAAAAACAATAAAAACAACATCAATCAATAAATTCCATAAACCACCCGCTACTATTTGAAGATGGAACATGAGTAGAAGTTGAGTCCTGACCATCCCGACTCCTATTGTCCCCTCGCTTATGAACAACAAACATCACAACAAAATAATGTTTGCTCAATTAATAGTTATCCTATTCCTAACCCCCCTTGGAGACAACATCCCAACTTCAGTTGGAGAAATAATCAACAAGTAACACCTCCAGGGTTTAATAATCAAAATGTTAGGCCAGCAAACAATTACAACCAAGCTCCACCACGACAAGGACAAGGTCAGGGTAATTATAATAATTATAATAATAATAATTATAATGCTAATAAAGGTGTCATTCCGGTAAACAATAACTATCACAACCCACCCATTAATAATCAACATGAGATAGTTTCTGTCACACAACCTATAGCTAACACTCCTCCACAACCAGATCATTTTGATGGCGGCGACATTTGATAGCAGTAAAATTATAGTTTTACCTACGAATAAGCGATTAAACTCAGACACAAGTAAAACTAAAACTACTTTACGTCTAATGTTATCAAAGTTTTTCTACACTCTCGATGCTATTGCACTAAGTGGAGTAGAGAATTCGTTCCACTCCTAGTTCTTCAGAATTCAATGCTAACTAAGATTATTGGTTCAACCAAAGTCGTGAGAGTAATGAATATGTAACTATGCTAACAACGATTGGAATGACGTAATCGAAATGTTCTATATACTATGATGGCAATTCAAATGCTAAGGTTCGAATCTAGATTAAGAATTAGGGGAATTTCATTCCACCTTTAATTCAACTTAATAAACTAGCATAGATTGTTGTAATCCAATTCTTACGTTCTTATGATAAGAATTGGTCGTTCTAATCCTTAATCATTTATGGCAATCTCTACCAAATAATGACTAGCATGTGAGGAAGTTCAACCCATTCTCATGGCGAATCAACTACCTTCTAGAGTGGAATAAAATCTTACAACTATTTCTACACTACACAATCAAGTTTTCATCAAGGCTTCCTCAAACCCTTCTAATGGAAGTTTAGCCTTGATTCATAAAAGTATCATTTCTATATAAATTTAAGCAAGACATGATATAAGGATTATAAATTTACTATATTGATCTAATCAAGAATTCAAATCTAAATTAACAAATAAGAAATGATTAACAACTAATAACTGAATTTAGATCTAAGTAATTTAATAAACCAAAATTGAAATTATGAATAACTAACTACTTTTATTAATCTAATGAAGAATTATCAATGATTCAATAACTAAATTAAAAACAAGGTAATAGAAACTAATTAATGGAGTCTAAAACTAGATCTAAAATTATTGGCTAATGGCCAACTAAAAACTAGAATGCTTAAGAGTTAAGTCTTGTGTCTTGAAATGGAGGAGACAAGATCTACTTTTTCATGCATGATCTGAGGAGCCATGTTTTGGGCTGGAAAATCGAGCCCAAAACCCAAATTCTTCAGTTCACAGAGGCCTTTTCAGCTGGATATGACTTCACCAGACTTTTTGTCTACTTATGCTCCTCTGATTAGGTCAAGGCTTGGACCATTGGAAAACTCTTTCCAAGACGGTCGTTTTGACATAAGGTAGGCCCAATTCCGAGGTCTGAGTCTAAAGATACGGCCTTCGAAAGTTCTGTTAACTTTTATGTGATGTTTCTGCCCGTGTTGATTTTGACTTTTCAGCTTTGACTGGGCTTTAAAAAAGCCTTTTCTCCTTGAATCTTGGCCTTTAATCACAGAACTTTTTAGCAACCAACCCTTGCTCCTTTATCTCGCCAAAGTTACACATTTATACACATAATTGACTCCAATGCCTGAAATACATAAAAGCACGTAATCAGCAGTAACTCTTATTTATTACTCACATAATTGGTCCAAAAATATTATTGTTAAGGGGTTAAAACTACAATTTTGGGCTCTTATCAATCAGTGGTGAAACATTTATTGATTAATGAACTAAGGGTAAGAAACATAAGGGTTTAACTCAGAGTGATCACAAATATAGGTCAGTGATGAAACATTTTACAGTTCAAAAAATTACATGAGTATTGCATAACCGTGACTCTTTGCCACATTGGTTAGCATCCTCGCCTACTGCTTCGGTGAGGTACGCTTTGCATTAGCAAACATTTTTCAGTTGTCTTCACCTAATCATCATCTAATACTCTTTGCTTTAGTTGTCTTCACTTGTTGCATACATTCAATCATCCCTTTCCTCCCCCTTAAGTTGCATTCCATATAATTGTTGAGTACTCTAAAATAACAACTTCCTTCAACAAAAATAATGTATCAGCCTATTTTATGACCACTGAGGTGGCAAGTCTGTTGGCCCGAGGTAGAATAAGGAGGTGGGGACGCGAAATACCGAAGCAAGACTGTAGAACCCCAGAAGGATGGGGGCCACATCATGGCAGGTGACCCAGGGGGTGAGAGGGTTAAACAGGAGGCAAGTTAAAGAAGAAGGAACGGGGGGTACAGGAACAGGGCCGCGGAACCCTAAAGGGGCAGTTGTGAGGAGGTGGACCAGGAGATGGAAAGAAGATCAAGGGGTGGAAGTGAATAGTGGAGGATATAAAAAGGAACAGTAGGAGTGAGAAAAGAGAGGAAAAAAGGAATAAAGGGAGAGGGGAGAAGAGTGAGACTTGAGAGACTAGGGAGATTAGTAGTGAGATTTGTGGTTAACACATTTGGCGCCGTTTGTGCGGATGAGTTGATCCTCGATCTGGTAAGAAAAAGGAAAGTGTAGAACATGGCTCCTGTAGCTAAGAGGGGAAGAGGGAGACCCAGAGGGGGGAGGGCTGAAGTCATTGAGGAAGAAACAGTGAGTATGGAAAACGTAGAGATGGAGGAAGAGGAGGTTGAGGATACGGTGGCGGAAGCGACCAGGTTACTTCAAGAGGAGGTAGGGAGACTTAGATAGGAGAATGATGAGTTGAGGAGAGAAAGACAAACCACTCAGGGGGGAGCAGAAACAGCAGTCTCAGTGAAGTGGGGGGACAAGGCGAGGAACTTCCTCATGAACCCGGGGTGAACAACGCAGGAGGAATTACCATGGAAATGGTGTAGGCAATGATCGAAAGAGACAAAGAGGGTAACCACACGGCGGAAAAGAAAAAACAAGGCTTGGCAAAGAAGGTGGTGGACAGCCTGAATCATAACCCACTTGATGACTCAGTTTGGAATTCCGAGGTACTTAAAAGGTTCAAGCAACCACAGTTTGAGAGATACGACGGGAAAGGAGATCCGGCAGACCATTTGCATCACTTTAGGCAGCAGATGCCGCTATGGCAAGTGGTGAAGCATGATGGCCTCCATTGTATGATGTTTGCAGCCAGTCTGAAAGGGGGAACGTTGGACTGGTATTATTGGTTGGAGTCGTAAAGTATACAAAGGTTTGAGGAACTAGAGTAGGCCTTCGTAAATCACTTCATCCACCAAAAAAAGAGGGTAGTAGATGTCGTGAATCTCTTTAATGTCAAGAAAAAGTCCTCCGAGAAACTTAGGGATTTCTTGTGCAAATTTAAGGAAGAGACGCTAAGAGTGGAAAATCTAGATAAGCGCACCGCGGTCATAGCGTTCCAGCACGGATTGAAACAGGGAACCAGAATGCATGGGTCTGTGTCTAAGATCGAAGTTACCAAATTGCATGCTTTGTATCTGAAGGTAGAGAGATACATCAAATACGAGGACATTTTGTAGAGAAATAGTAAGAAACCCAAGAAACCTGAGAAGTCAGTGCAAGTCGTAGGAGTGGAGGACCACTCCAAAGACAGAGAAAGGGCCGCGGCAAGAGAGTGGGGAACCTACAAAGGTGAAACACAAAAAGCAGAAAGAGGCAGAGGCCAAGCCAGAAGAGAATACAGGGAGAGAAAACCTTATCGCGAAATAAAGTTAACTCCGCTGAACAAGCCGTTGGAGGAAATCTTGTCGTTGATCAAGGATCAGCAGTATTTTGAAGCTCTACGGAACACACCTAAGGGTTAGAGGGTAAGCCGTTTTGTGCATACCATCAGGTCAGGAATCATGCTACTAATGAGTGCTTCACCTTGCAATGGTTAGTAGAGAAAATGATTGGGAGAGGGCAGTTGAAGGAGTTCATCAAGGAAGTGCAGCCGCTTGAAAGGGTTCCTGCCACTTATGACCAACTCACAATACAACGCGATCCTGGAGAGAAAATGGATTCATGAGATGAAGGCAATCCCATCCACTTATTACCAAGTGATCCGCTTCCCGACAAATGAGGGAACGTACGAGATAAAAGGCGATCAGGTCGCAGTACAAAACATCCACCAGATGACAGAAAAGGGTTTGGTCCGCGCACAAGAGAAAGAGGCACCGGAAAAGGGTAACGAGTTAGCATAGCAATTACAGATCGTGGCCAGCTAGAAGGAGCTGCTCGTCGGGGCCAAGACAATGGATGAGATTGAGGTCATAAACATCGGTGTGGCATAGGAGGAGAAGTTTGTGAATGTGGGGACCAGCTTGTCGGAGGATTGGAAAGTAAAGTTGATTGACTTGTTAACTGGGAACAACGATGTGTTTGCATGGACAATCAATGATTTGAAAGGATTGGATCCAGAGTTCGTATGTCACAGATTACATATGAGGGAAGGTGCCTGTCCCATCCAGTAGAAGATGAGGGGAATGAAACCGCAGTATGCATAGGGATTTCGATAGGAAGTAAAGAAGTTGAAAGATGCTGGTATCATCCGCGAATGCAAGTTTACTGAATGGCTGTCGAACGTAGTAGCAGTACCCAAAAAGAACGGGAAAGTAAGAATGTGCGTTGATTTTACGGACGTCTACAAGGAGTGCTTGAAGGATTGCTACCCCATGCCGCAGATAGATGAGTTGGTGGACCGAACCGCAGAATTTAGGATTTTCTCGTTCATGGACGCGTCGATGGGTTACAATCAGGTGCTAATGTACGACCCTGACTAAGAGAATATCGCGTTCATAGTGGAAGGGGGAATGTACTGTTATACCAGAATGCCTTTTGGACTAAAGAATGTCGGGGCTACATTTCAAAGATTGGGGGAGAAGATGTTCGAAAGCAAAATCAGAAAGGGAATGGAGATCTATATAGATGACATGGTGGAAAAGAGCATGACCGAGGAGGCGCATTTGGCAGGGCTAAGCGAAATGTTCTCTATACTGGGAAGACACAAACTGATGCTGAACCTAGAGAAGTGTACGTTTGGGGTGACCTCGGGAAAGTTTTTAGGGTACATTGTCACCTACCGCGGAATAGATGCAAACCTGGACCAGATAAGGGCACTGTTGGAAATGCCGTCTCCACGGAGTGTGAAGGAGGTTTAGGGGTTGGCCAGGAAGGTCACAGCTCTCAATAGATTAATATTGAAGCCTTAGACAAGTGCCGACCTCTGTACCTACTCTTAAGGAGAACGACTAACTTTTAGTGGACCGCGACATGTGAAAGGGCTTTCCAGGAGTTAAAAGAATATTTGGGAAAGGCCCCGATCCTGTCGCACCCAGGGCAAGGGGAGAAGTTATATTTATATCTAGGGGTATCTGAGTATATAATCAATTCAGCGTTGATAAGGGTAGTGGACAAGGCAGAGAGGCCGGTGTACTTCCATAGCAAGATGATGTTAGACGCAGAAACAAGATACAGTAGAATTGAGAAGTTTGCCTTGGCTTTGATCTTTTCTGCACTGAAGTTGAAACCCTATTTTGATGCTCACTCGGTGGTAGTGGTGACTAACTTGGCACTCAAGCAGGTATTAAAGGTAGAGAAATCAGGGAGAATGTTGAAATAGGCTGTGCTGCTTAGTTCTTAAGACATTGAGTATCAAACCAGGACCGCGGAGAAAGCCCAAGCAATGGTGGAATTCCTAGCCGAGTTTCCAGCAGAGGATCCCACCTGGGGGGAGGAGATGGTCATGGAATAGGAAGTGGACCAAAACCACGACCCTCTGGATCCTTGGGACATGCGAAATGGATGGAGAGTCTTTGCAGACGGGTCCACTACGAATGCAGGGAATGGAATTGGGGTGGTGCTGGTCACTCCCGAGAATACTCGCCTAGAGTTATCAATGAAGTTGGATTTTGCTACTTCAAATAATGAGTCTGAATATGAAGTAGTGATAGTAGGTTTGGACTTGGCTAAGGATCTGGGTGTGAGAGAGCTGATAGTGTATTCTGATTTGAACTTGGTAATATGTCAAGTCAACAGAGGGTTCACAGCCCGATGCCCTAGGATGACAAAGTATCTGGAGGTATTGCGGAGAAGGGCAAGCAAATTCAAGAAAATCAGTTTTGCTCATCTAGGCAGGGGAGAAAATAGACACACCGACACTTTGGCATATGTTGTCGCGATACTCCCTGGGACCGAGGGTATATCCATTTTAGTCAGGGTGCTGAGTAAACTGAGTACCGCAGAGAAAGAGGGGGTATGGCTAACTACTGAGCAAGAGCCTGGCCGGATGGAACCCATCAAGAGTTTCCTTTCGGGGATAGAGATAGAGGACAAGCAAGAAAAGAGGAGGATGGAACAGATATCACAGAGATACACCTTACTGGATGGGGATTTGTACCAGCGAAGTGTCAGTGGACCATTGTTGAAATGCCTGGGGCCACAGAAGGTGCAAGAGGTGTTGGGAAAAGTTCACAAAGGAAATTGTGGGAGCCATTCAGCCGGAAGGACAACGGCACACCGGCTGCTATCACAGGGGTACTTTTGGCCCCATATGAAGAGAGATGCGACTGAGTATGCCAAGAGGTGCCGAAAATGCCAGAGCTTCGCTCCACTGATACATGCACCAGCAGAACCACTACACAAGGTCTTTAGTCCATGGTCATTTACCATTTAGGCGTTGGATGTCGTCAGACCCTGCCTATGGCAAGCGGCAAAACGAGGCTTATGCTGGCCGCGACATATTATTTTACAAAATGGGTTGAGGTCATGGCTCTACAACAGGTGAAAAAGGAACATGTGAGGAAGTTTCTATGGGAGAATATCATATGCAGGTTTGGGCTCCCACACACCATCATCGCGGACAACGTTACCCAGTTTACAGGAGGGAAGGTGAAAGCATTCCTCCAAGCCTTCAAAGTGAAGTAGGGTTTCTCGGCCCCTTACAATTCAGAAAGGAATGGGTAGGCAGAGTCCTCGAACAAAATTATCATGGATAATCTAAAGAAAAAGTTGGAGGAACGCAAAGGATCTTGGGCAAATGAGTTACACCATGTACTGTGGGCATACCGCACAACACCGCGAACATCTATCGGAGAATCACCGTTTACGATGGCTTATAGAATGGAGGTAGTGATCCCTGTACAAATGGTAGTCACGACAATCATAACCAAAGCTGTGGAAGCAGGGGTTAATGAGACAATATTGGCCAGGGAGCTGAACCTTACAGAGGAAAGGAGAGACACCACACGCATTAGACTGGAAGAGTACCACAGGAGGTTACAGAGATAGTATAACAAGTGTGTGAAGCTGCGGATATTCAATGTTGGCGATCGCGTACTTCGGCGGGTGACCACAGCCACCAAGGAGGAGACAGATGGAAAGTTAGGTCCCAACTGGGAGGGACCGTATACCGTGGTGGAGGCTGGAACTTCTGGGACCTACAGGTTGTAGACGCCCCTAGGAGAGAACATCAAGCGGCCATGGAACGTCAGGTTGTTGAAGAAATTCCATGAGTGACTTTGTATATAGTTTTTCAATTAAAGGAAAGTTTAATTGCTTCATTAAATGTGACCTTCAAGCTTTGTAATGATATTTTGAATTAATTAATATGTCAATGAAAGAGATAGCAAACTTCCTCCATCTGATATGTGTGTATTCATTTGTATTTGCAGTAGGCCAAAGACCGCAGACAATGAGGTCCGAATTCAACTTGGGGGCAAACTGAGTTGCCCCCAACATCTCCATGGCAGCGGGGGTGGTGATCCCTCTACGGACGATGAGGTCCGAATTCAACTTGGGGGCAAACTGAGTTACCCCCAACATCTCCACAATCAACTTAGGGGCAAACTGAGCTACCCCCAACATCTTCAGGGGTGGCAGTGGGGGTGCTGATCCCTCCACGGATGATGAGGTCCGAATTCAACTTGGGGGCAAACTGAGCTGCCCCCAACATCTCCATAGTCAACTTGGGGGCAAGCTAAGTTGCTCGGGTGAGCTGAGCCGCCCCTAACATCTCTATGGCAACGGGGAGGGGGGGGGGGGTGGGGTGAGCCCTCCGCGGTCCAAATTCAACTTGGGGGCAAACTGAGATGCCCCCAATGATAAGAGCCCAAAACTGTAGTTTTAACCCTGTAACAATCATACTATTAGACCAATTATGTGAGTAATAATTAAGAGTTAACACTGATTACGTGTTTTTATGCATTTCAGGCTTCAAAGTCCATTATTTGCAGAAATATGACACTTTAGCGAGATAAAGGAGCAAAGGTCAGTTACTAAGGAGTTCCATGACTAAAGGCCAAGATTCAAGAAGCCAAAGCCTTTCTAAAGCCCGATCAAAAGCTAAAAAGTCGACGCGGGCAGAAACAACACACAAGTCAGCAGAACTTCCGAAGGCCGTATCTTTGGACTCAGACCTCGGAATGGGGCCTATTTTATGTCAAAACGACCGGCTCGGAAAGAGCTTTCCAATGGTATAAGCCTTGATCCAATCCGAGGAGTAGAAGTGTACGAAAAGTCTGTTGAATCCAACTGCAGCTGAAGAGGCCTTTTTGGACTGAAAGAATTGGGTTTTGGGCCTGATTCTCTGGCCCAAAACATGGCTCCAAGCCCATGCACGATTTTTGGATCTGAAAGTATAAAAACCAAAGCTTCACTCTTTGTTAATGGTAGCTAGTTAGACCTAAAACAATAGATAGATATAGATATAGTTTTTATTTAATTAAATTAAGTTTAGTTTATATTCAATTCTTGTTTTAGATTAAACTCTTAGAATCATTGTTCTTAATTAATTTGATAAATAAAATAGTTATTTGTCAATTTCGATTCTTGTCATTTATAATTGTTTAGATCTAATTTCCCTTATTACGTAGATAGCTAGACTTAGTGTAGTTAGATTATTAATTTAGTATTTGAATCATTGTTTTATTATTCATTATATTAATAAAATAGTGTTCTCCATAAGTTAGTTTCATTTCCATTAATTGTTTAGTTTCAATTCGTAGATTCAAGTAATTGCCATTATTAGTTTAATTCAATTATTGCATTAGTAGTTTTGAATTGGGTTTAAACAAGCAAAGTTTCAATCTTTATATCATGTCTTGTTTGAATTCCATTGGGAATGATAGCGTGATGATTCTCGGCTAAACCTCCATTGAGGGGTTGAGAAGCCTTGATGAAAGCTTGATTCGATTATCGTAGAGTCGCCATTAAGTAAATTCCTTTCCACTCTAGAAACGATTAGTTCACCATGAGAATGGGTTTAATCGTTCACATACTAGTTATGAATTAGTAGAAATGCCATGTGTAATTAGGGATTAGGAGTAACCATATTGTTCTGCGAAGCAGTTCAATTCGGATTACGACGATTAAATCATTAGTAGGATTAAGTCGAAGTTAAGGTGGAATCAATCCCCTCTAACTCCTTATCATAGTATCAACGTAGCATTCCCATAGTTGTTCGATAGTCGACTAGTTGCATCTTGTGGGTAGTTGCATCGTACTCAAGTTGCCACTTCGTAAATCTCTCATTAGACTTTAGAGTTAAGAGCACTTATACGTAGAGAACACAGCATGCGGAAGGACTAGGAGTGGAACGAATTTGTTACTCCACTCTATTTCGATAGAATTGAGAGTAGAAACTTTGATAAATATAGACACGTAAATAGTTTTAGTTTACTTACGTTTTGAGTTCATCGTTCATTTCATAGGTAAACTATTCAATTTTATGTTTATCACCCAACATCTCCATGGTCAACTTGGGGGCAAACTGAGCTACCCCCAACATCTCCATGGCAACGGGGGTAGTAATCCCTTCGCGGATGATGAGGTCCGAATTCAACTTGGGGGCAAACTGAGTTGCCCCCCCAACATCTCCATAGTGAACTTAGGGGCAAGCTGAGTTGCCCGGCCAAACTGAGCTGCCCCCAACATCTCCATGGCAGTGGGGGGGATGAGCCCTTCTCAGACGATGAGGTCCGAATTCAATTTGGAGGTAAACTGAGCTACCCCCAACATCTCCATGGCAGCGGAGGGGATGAGCCCTTTGCGGACGACGGTGTCCCAATTCAACTTGGGGGCAAACTAATCTACCCACAACACCTCCATAGTCAATATGGGGGCAAACTGAGCTACCCCTAACATTTCCATGGCAGTGGACGGTGAGGTCCCGACTTAGCCAGAGGGTAAGCTAAGCTGCTCCCAGATTGCATCCGCAGCTGACAAAGACACAGTGTGGTAGGATGAATGTGTATGGTAGGCAAGTACTAATATGAGACCAGGAACTCATGTAATATGGATAAAGTGTAATTCACTAAGCAAAAATTGATACATAGATCACAAAGCATGTCTAAAACAAATGTTTAACATGAAACAATTTCTGGCGTAACCTGCTGGGTTTACCTAGAAATATAGGGCCCAAAAGTATATTACAAAAACACAAGAGTGATTTTCACTACGGATCGTCGGCTACATCCTCTGATGGTTGCCCCCCCTTCCCCATCCGCAGTGGGTTCGTCAACATCAATGGGGGAGGTCGCCACCCCAGGTTAGATGGAGGCTTCTAGCTTAATTGTTGGAGATGGGCCTATAGAGTTCGGAATGGCAGGAACTGGAGGCTGGTCAGGGAGGAGACGACCGGCTGCTACAAGGGCTTCTAATTGTTGTTTGAGCTCCCTGGCAATCTTCTTGGAGGCCAAGGCCTTGAAGTGTTCAGCGGCGTCTATCAATGACTTGTCTAGGACGACCTTAGCAGCGACCCTGTCAGCCTCCCTCTAGCTCTCCATCTTTGAGGTAACGCCAGCCACATAGTCCTTGTGAGGTTGCTCGGTGCACTGGAGTTCCTTATAATGTTTGAGCGTTGTGAGGCGGGTGTCATCTCGTTCCTTCTCCAGTTGGGCATACTTCTCCTTCCACCTTTCCGGACCATGGATCAGACTCCAGCGTGTCTAGGGTGTTAGTGAGACCATGGATGATGTAACCGACATCGAGGCTCAGCTGGAGAGGAGAACAAAGTTAGAAAAATTAACAGTAAGAAAGGGAAAAGAAAGAGGATAAAGACATACCCTTTCCCATCCGGTGTAGATTGCAGCCCGGTGGGAGGCGAATGAGCCAGAATCCCCATAAGTTTGATCCTTGGGGAGATGGGAGCTGAAGAAGAGAGATGCTGCCACCGCAAGGTTGTCCAGCGTGGAGTCACGAGTGGTGATGTCCCGGTCCCTTGCCTTAAATTGTGGATGCCAAATTTCTACTGGCCCGGCAGGTAGGGGACTAATGGGGACAACCTCTTTCCCAGAGCGGTGTGGTGGAGCCGCTGGATACGGTGAGCCTGGTCGAGGTTCGCTGGCTGAGGTGGTGGAGGTAGTGACCCTAGCTTTTTTAGCAGGAGGGCCCTTGGCGGCGGCATCTGTGGGCCCTTCACCTTCAGAATCGCTATCCCAGAGTTTGGGCTTAGAAACATCCATGGCAGTGGTAGTGGTTATGGGGTCAGCAAAATCATCTTCCCAGTCCGCGATGGAAGAGTATGATCTCGGGATAGGATCAGGGATGGTTGAAGGTGTGCCGGTGGGTGATGTGCGAGTAGTGGAGGTGGCGGCCCTCCAAGCAAGTGCTTGTGAATGAGAGATTTTGGTGGTAAACCAAAATGACCGTTGAACTGGGCGTTTTGCTTTCTGGTGTTTTGGGGGAGAATGTCTTGGTTTCCTTTCCTTGGGCGGCGGCAGTAGGTATAGAGGGTCGTGGTACTTTCCGATGTTTTTGAGTGAGGGGTTGAGGAGGAGGGGATTGCCCTTATCGGGATCAATGCCGAGAATGTCGCACTGACTGCCTCCTAGTTTGCGAAGCTTGTTAAAGATCTCGGAGGAAACACCGGCATATAGTCGGGACTGCGAATCCGGAACCCAACCTGAAACACGGAAAAGCATGTATATTAATAGAGGGATAGTCCAGGAGTCAAACAGATCAATCTACCACACTCACTGCGGTCAAGAAAATGGAAATGCCTCAATGATACTTCAGGGGGTAGGTCAGCAAAAAGGAAATTCCCCGAAACATAGAGTGGATAGTGGTGCCATACTTTATCAGAGGTAGTGACGCAGAGAAGGAAGGACTTCTTCTGCGGACGCACATAGAAGGATTGATATCCTAGACTCCCAAGTTTGGTGATCTTCTTTATAAAGTAGTGGGTAGTGATGTCGTGCAGGCGAATTTGCGGAGTATTCGATTGGTTGTAATTGTTCACGACATACATGATTCGCCAGAAGTTACCGATCCCTTGACACGGCGGTATGTTGAAGTGGTTGCAAACCTCAACATCCAATAGAGACAAGTGGAATCGTAGTCCATCCACTATTTGACCCACGGTGGCTACTAAAAACCCTGGTCGCGGTGGGACTAGGTGAGGGAAATGGGTTACACCGGGCACATGTTCCAAGATCACATCCCCGGGAATACCGTACGCCGCTTGGACCGCAACTAGGTTAGGTCTGCGATAGTGAGATGGGATAGGTGGAAGCACTAGGGGTCTCCCTGAGGTGGATGGGGCAGCAAATGGATGAGATGGTTCAGGCATAGGGGAATCCGATCGGTCAAGGGAGGGGCCGGTAGATCCGGATTTAGTGGACGAGCCGGAAGATCAAGAGGGAGAGGACGCGGATCTATCAGATCTGGTAGCGGATTAGCTACCCGAATCGGGATCATACATGGTAGGGACAAGATTATGGAGGAAAAGTGGAGCTAACTAAGTGTAAGGAACCCAAAAGAGAAGAAGGTGAACGAGACTACAAAGAAAAAACAAACAATCGAGTTGGACAAAGATTCACTATAAATGAAATGAAATGAAAAATAACAAACCTGGATGATATCAAGCTAATGACGAAAATGACGCAACTGTTGAGCGAGAGAAAGGTACGAGCAAAGCTTCACCAGAGAAAAAGAGAAGGGGCTGGAGGTGCAAAGGATGAAAAGAAAGGAAGGTAAAGATTGCGAATGAAGAGACAGAGTGGAGAATGAGAAAGTTGAAGGAGTGCGTGAGAAGTCTTTTGAGCGGGATATGGAAAGGCAAGTGCAAGAATGGAAAAGAGGAATTTGTTGATAGGGAGATGGACCATCCAAAAAAGGACACGTGTTTGCGCATAAATCGAAGAAGCAAGGGCGGTTACGCATGCGTTAAGAGGCACGTGCCCAAGGACACGTGTTCAAAGATTCGGTGTTCGAGGCAAGAAGTGGAGCAGGGATGTCAGATGGGATGAAGTTTTGGGGATGAATACAGGACCCCAGATGGGACAACTCTTCAAGTGGAGAGCAGGTGAGTCTCGTCCGGCAGACCCATACAGATCTGAGGGCCGAGAGGGGGCATCTGTATCAGCCTATTTTATGACCACTGAGGTGGCAAGTCTGTTGGCTCGAGGTAGAATAAGGAGGTGGGGACACGAAACACCGAAGCAAGACCATGGAAGTTAAAGGTGGGCTGGTGACCCAGGGTTAAACAGGAGGCAAGTTAAAGAAGAAGGAACGAGGGGTACAGGAATAGGGTCGCGGAACCCTCAAGGGACATGTGTGAGGAGATAGACCAGGAGATGGAAGGAAGATCAAGGGGTGGAAGTGAATAGTGATGGATATAAAAAGGAACAGTAAGAGTGAGAAAAGAGAGGAAAAAATGAAAAAAGGGAGAGGGGAGAAGAGTGAGACTTGAGCGACTAGGGAGATTAGTAGTGAGATTTGTGGTTAACGCAAATAAGTATAGCTGCAAGTTGACCAATAGACAAAACGATAGTTCTCCAATATAACCAAAACCAAGACTTTTATCAGTATAGCCGAGGAACTATACCCATTGTAAATATGTAAATAGGAGTTTATAAACTCCACTTCAATAGCAAGCAACTTATGCTTCCTTTGTGCAAAGTGGCTTCTAGAAATTGGTATTAGTAGCAATAGCTTGAAATCCAATTTAATAATAGCTCCCTTCAGTAACTATTGCTCATGCCAATAAAATGGTATCCATAATTCTAAAATTTTAGTTTAAGTAGCTATATATGAAACATATGAAGCTATATATGAAACATATGAACATTCTAATAAATAAAAAACATAGTCAAAATGGAAGTATATTATCTACATAGTCAAACTAACCATGGGTCCAAAATCGTGTCATAATCACGTATGCCTAGAGTTTATGTATGATACAATCAACATGACAATTTTCATTAAGATATTTCATACCTCATCCTATATTTCCTAGTCATCACCTCATATGCCTCAGTTCCTTTGGAATCTGTCCTTAGCAACAAAATCCTTACTGAATTCCTAATTAAATAGTCGAAATGCTTAAGTTCAATTTAAGCATAGTGATACAAATAACAAAACTAATGATGAGTAGCAATGTGTTCATCATACAGTAGCAAAGACTCATTCTGCCTTAGTACAATAGAATACCAATGTGCATAACTCAACGGTCCAACCACCAAGCAAACCTTTGGTGCGCTTTGTCCTTGTGTTCACTTACTACCTTGTGTTGATCGAGGTAATCCTAGACATCTACTAACATCAAAGAAACAGACTCATTACTTCAATACATATTAAATTATACCTATAGTAATGCACAACCTCCATTGGACCAGGTTACGTTGTACAGGTGCACTTGTCATAAGCTATAAAACCATATCAACAGAGTCAATTAGTTTCCATGTAAGACATTTAGGAACAACCAAATGACTAATAATGTAATGGGGGGTTGATAAGAGCCCAAAACTGTAGTTTTAACCCTGTAACAGTCATACTTTTAGACCAATTATGTGAGTAATAATTAAGAGTTAACACTGATTACGTGTTTTTATGCATTTCAGGCTTCAAAGTCCATTATGTGCAGAAATGTGCCACTTTAGCGAGATAAAGGAGCAAATGTTGGTTACTAAGGAGTTTCGTGATTAAAGGCCAAGATTCAAGAAGACAAAGCCTTTCTAAAGCCCGGTTAAAAGTTGAAAAGTCGACGAGGGCAGAAACAGCACACAAGTTAGCAGAACTTCCGAAGGCCGTATCTTTGGACTCAGACCTCGGAATGGGGCCTACCTTATGTCAAAACGACCGGCTCGAAAAGAGCTTTCCAATGGTCTAAGCCTTAATCCAATCAGAGGAGCAAAAGTGGACGAAAAGTCTGTTGAAGCCAACTGCAACTGAAGAGGCCTTTTTGGACTGAAACAATTAGGTTTTGGGCCTGATTCTCTGGCCCAAAACATGGCTCCAAGCCCATGCACGATTTTTGGATCTGAAAGTATAAAAACCAAAGCTTAACTCTTTGTTAAGGTAGCTAGTTAGACCTAAAACTATAGATAATTCTAGATCTAGTTTTCATGTAGTAAAATTAAGTTTAGTTTAAATTCAATTATTGTTTTAGATTAATCTTTAGAATCATTGTTCTTCATTAGTTTGATAAATAAAATAGCTAGTTTGTCAATTTCGATTCTTGTCATTTACAATTGTTTAGATCTAAATTCCCTTATTACGTAGATAACTAGACCTAGATTAGTTAGATTATTAATTTAGTATTTGAATCATTGTTTTATTATTCATTAGATTAATAAAATATTGTTCTCCATAATCTAGTTTCATTTCCATTAATTGTTTAATTTCAATTCATAGATTTAATTATTTGTCATTATTAGTTTAATTCAATTATTGCATTAGTAGTTTTGAATTGAGTTTAAACAAGCAAAGTTTCAATCTTTATATCATGTCTTGTTTGAATTCCATTGGGAATGATAGCGTGATGATTCTCGGCTAAACCTCCATTTGAGGGGGTTGAGAAGCCTTGATGAAAGCTTGATCCCGATTATCGTAGAGCCGTCGTAATTTCCTTTCCACTCTAGAAATGATTAGTTCACCATGAGAATGGGTGTAATCATTCACATGCTAATTATGAATTGGAAGAAATGCCATGTGTAATTAGGGATTAGGAGTAACCAGATTGTTCTGCGAAACAGTTCAATTCGAATTACGACGATTCGTCGTTAGTAGGATTAAGTCGAGTTAAGGTGGAATCAATCCCCCTCAACTCCTTATCATAGAATCGACGTAACATTCCCATAGTTGTTATAATAGTCGACTAGTTGCATCTTGTGGGTAGTTGCATCGTAGTCTAGTTGCCATTTCGTAAATCTCTCATTAGACTTTAGTTAAGTTTACTTATACGTAGAGAACACAGCATGCGGAAGGACTAGGAATGGAACGAATCACTCTACTCCACTATATCTCATAGGATTGAGAGTAGAAATCTTTGATAAAATTTAGGAAAGTAAAATTAGTTTTTGTTTACTTACGTTTTGAGTTTCATCATTCATTTCGTAGGTAAATTATTCATTTTTATGTTTTATCAAATGGCGCCGCTACCGGGGATCGAACCCGGGTCACCCGCGTGACAGGCGTGACCCGCTGCCATCTTAGTTTCACTTTCGCATTGTTTTCATAGTATAAGTACTCTTCTTAAAGTCCCATTAAACCCACCCACCCTTGTTTGATTCATACTGTGGTTGTCCGTTTCAGCATTGAAAACTTCCGAGAAAAAAATTGCACGGCGCGCTGCTACCAAGTTACTTAGAAGCCGAAGCGACCAGCCACTTCAAGCCGAAGCGGCCCCGCTGCCAAAACACCGTAACTTAAACTTAATTGACTACCGAAAGAGCTGAATTTTGCCGTATTTCCACGGGTTTGATTCAACTTCAATTTTTTCAAGTTTTTCGTGTTCTAACTTGTTATATACACCGAACACACGTAAACAAGACACTATTCATAAGCGAAGCAAGGGCCTTGTCAGGTATTCCTTTCTTCCACACCTCGCATCTCCTGTTAGAGGTTTATACTAGTATATCGATTGTTTGGAGTGTTGGCGTAATTAGCTAAGTTTGGTCTTAGCCTTGTTGTATGAGATTAAGATCCGGTCGAACAAAACACCGAGCATAATTACCGCGAACAACATCAACAAGCGCCTATCTAGTATACCACTCATTGCACCTCTAGCTACTATTCCACATACTCTACCTGACACAATGCCCGTCGAAGGAGAGACTCCTCTCTCGGATTTTTATAAAGCCTTGAGCGATAGCCCCAAATCTTGCATTGTTCTAGCAGACCCAGTGGGGGATTTCCGAATCCCCCCAAATATTTTTAATTTGTTACCCGTTTTTCATGGTTTAGACCCTCTTATCAGCACATGCGTACGATTGAACAAGTCCTTACAACATTCCATCATCCTACGGTTGGTGCAGAACAAATTAAACTGAGGGTATTCCCTTTCACTTTAGCCGATAAGGCGGCGTCTTGGTTAACTGCCCAAGCGCCTAATTCTGTGGACTCGTGGGCTAAACTTGTTCAACTGTTTATGGAACAATTTTACCCACCCTTAAAGACTGATGAGATGCTTTCTAAGATTCATTTCTTTCGACAAAATCCTCATGAATCATTTTCAGAGGCTTGGAATCGTTTTACCGATCTCTTTATAGAGTGTCCACATCATAACCTAGCGAAAGACATGTTAGTTCGTGCCTTTTTCAATGGACTTCTACACCACCATAAAGAAGTCCTTGACATAATGAATCAGGGTAGTTTCTTAAGTAAAGGAGCCTCGGAGGCTTATAAATTTATAGAGGATCAAACTAAGCGAAATAACAACTGGGGGGGTAGTGACGATATCCACCGCTCCGCTAGTTCTTCTAATACCGTTAAGGCTGCCGGTATGTTTGCAATCAAACACGATCCCGAGCTTAAAACTCTAATCGAATCACTCACTAAAAAGGTAGAGGCCATTTCGTTCAACAAAAGCCTATCCCCATGAAATGTAAATTCAAATCCATGTAGTTTCATTTGGAGCCCCGAGCATCCCGACTTCCATCGTCTCTATAGCCTATGAACAGGCTTGTTCAATTAATAGTGAACCTAACGCCCTTTGGAGACAAAATCCCAACTTCGGTTGGAGAAATAACCAACACGCCACACCTCCGGGTACACAATAATCAATATGTTAGGCCAACGCACGGTTTATCCAAGCTCCACCACGACAAGGATTGTGGTCGGGGTAATTTTAATAATTACAACAACCAAGTGCAACCTCGACAAGGTCAAGTACAAGGTCAAGGTAGTTATAATAATTATAATGCTAATAGAGGTATCGTCCCATAAAATAATAACTATCAAAATCCGCCAATAAATAATTCCGCGCGAGATAGTTCGATCCACACCACCCGTGACTACTACACCTACACAACCGGATCGTCTTGACACCTTCATACAAGTGAGCCAAAAACTTTTTCAAACCATGGCTCAATCTAACCAACGGCTTCTACAATCAGAAATAATTTAAGCCAACAAATGGCCCAAGATAAAGCCCAACCCAAAGGTGTGTTTCCAGTCACGCAATACCTAATCCTAAAACAACAAACACACGCCCTTTGAAGTAACCGATAATACTAGTAATGAATATGAAAATGTAGGTGAGCTAAAGGCCATCACCACTCTCCGATTCGGCAGAGTGGTTGATAACAAAGTAACTATGCCTATAGTTACCCCACCAAGATAACCTACACACCGCTATTTTACTAGATACGAAATAGAAACTGAAGAGCCTACCACTGTAGAGGTACCAATTACAACACAACCTAAGAAACAGAAAGCCAAGGTTAAACATCCAGGTGATACCATTGCTAAATATAGACAGAAGCCACCGTTTCCACAAAAATTAGCCATGTTAACTAGGGATACTAATTATGAGGAGATTAGGGACGTTTTCAAGAATCTAACTATAAACCTTCCCTTCCTCGAAGCTATTAAAAAGCTAGCACACCATGCTAAGTTTCTTAAGGAGTTGTGTACTACTAGGCGTAAGACCAATATACCAAAAGACGCCTTTTTAACAGAACAATTCCCAACTCTATCTGAACATAATAGAATTGTTAAGTACAAGGACCACGGTCGATCCCTATCCGCATAAATGCACCTTAAGAGATTCTTATACGACGACCGCGTTATTCGACCTGGGGGCTAATGTTAACTTACTCCCGTTTTATTTGTATAGACAAATAGGTCTAGATGAGATGCAACCCACTAAAATAACGTTGCAATTAGCTGATCGGTCTATTAAGTATCCTAAGGGTGTGGTCGAAAATGTGCTGGTAAAAGTTCAGGATTTCTACTATCCGGCTGATTTTGTCATCCTCGATACGAGGAAATTAAGCTAATCCACTCTATCCCGATCATCTTAGGGCGTCCTTTCCTGGCAACGGCCAATGCGCTCATTAATTGCCGCGATGGTTCAATGTTCATGTCTTTTGGCCATCTTGCTGTTGAAGTAAATGTTTTTAAAACAAAGACACATTTACCCGATTCGTCTATGGATGGAGAGGTTAGCATGATCGAGAGATTCGCTCGAGATTATTTCAACAACACGTTCCCTGATAATCATATGCCCAAATTTCTTTCCTTTGGAAGTTCAAACTCCAACATTTTCATCCCTACACTAGTCGATACACATATTACGGATGAGGATGAGATAGATGACTTTCTCAAAGATATAGAGGACTATCATAGTAATGTGGATATGACCAATCTAGATGAGGAATTCGATGAGTTTCTTAGAGCAGGTGATGATTCACCCAATCAAGAACTACTTTGCACAACATCCACCTCGACTCCCCTCCTTCCACCCTTTCAAAGGGATCTCGAGTTTGCACTCGATCCTTTTGTTTCTTTTGTGCTTCATAATTTTTTAAATCCACCTAGTAAACAAATACTTCAGAAGAACAAAGCATTTGACACCTTCATTTTCAGACTTGAAACAGTCCCTACCTACACCATGAATGAGTTTTGTGCTAAACCCACATCCTCATTGTTTACATGCTTTCCTTCTCCAACTTATCCATATCCACCATTTTTTCCACAACCATTCACTTTTCCACACTTATTCACTAGGACACCCTCTCGCTCAAAAAATGAAAAGAAGGTGCATGCTAGGTTACTCTATAGGGTTATCCGACTTCGTTTTTAGTTCACTAGGTTGCGTCATAGGAAATCTTGGTGCTTGCTTGTGTTTGGATATGTTTTCTGTGATATTTATTTATGGAATGATCCACAACTATTTCGGTTGTTGATATATGATAAACTGCATATTCAGACATATGTTTAAATAAAGTCTCGAGTATCTGACTATAAACGACTCAACTTTTGTGTTTGGTGCATTGCCTTTCATTTCCATATATTGGTGAGTGCACCATTAAGGTAACCGGGCCCTCCCTATGGAGTGTGTGGTTGTAAGTACCGGATCCTAAGTCCACGTTTAACATAATTCACGTTTTCCACTCTTGCATGTTTTCTCGGATATTTTAGTCATGTTTCTCTATAGAGTGAATTATGTCCTTATTGCTTATCATTTTTCCTTATAAAAGTAAAAAATATTAAATAATAAATATAGTAGCCTAGGAAGTCACGGGAATCTGACTTTAAAAGACCCACTTAAAAAACAAATTTTCTAAACTTTGTTGTTAAAAATTTGTTTGGGCGTGGGGTGGTCGTGTTTTCGTTCTAGAATGTTTTATGTCCCATTAGAGTTGTTTAGGCCGTTTAATTATAATTCGATTCGGGTTGACATATTCTATGAATTTAGAGTTCATTCGTTTGCATAACGTACGTCATGCACGCACTTCGAGGCGTTTACACTATCTTATATGTCATCCACGGTCGGAATAGAGTGTTTTATGGATCATTGGATTGGAAATTCTCTCCTGATCATTTCCATATCTCATTCGCAAAAATCGGACCGATAACGAAGCGGCAATTTTAGTTTGAAGTTGCGCGAAAAATCTAAAAATTTCGAATTGGGCTTGGGCCCAACCCGCACACACCGGCAGCGCACTTGCACCCCTTACCTCCACACCAAGTCGTGATTTCATCTTTTCAAAACCGCCATTAACGACCACCAAGCTTCAAAACCTAAAAAAAAAAAAAAAAAAAAAAATTAAAAAGAAACCTAAACTAACCCACGCCAACCATCAAAAATCCACTTCAAATCTTCTCTAAATCCTTCCACCACCATCTCCACCAAGTTAAAAAACCAAAAAAACCACCGAAAATTTCAAAATTGTGAACTGTCGCGCCACCACCACTGTTTTTTCATTCGGTCGACTAAAATTCCAACACCACATCCCATTTAAACCCCCACTACATTCCAAACACTCCAACGGCTCGACAACGTCGAATTTTGCCGGAGCAAGCATTTACTGGTGACCACTTCGCGCCGTTTTACGGTGACAAAATGATTAGTAGAGACTGGAATAGCTTGTGGTACACGACCGAAGCCTTTTACCACAAAGACTTAGTCCGACAGTTTTACAATACGAGGGAGTTGGAGGGGAGTAGAATTTTTGTTATGGTGGCGAAGAGGAGGAAGGAAATAACTACTGGGTTGTTGGCTGAGATTCTAGGCATTCCACCTAGAATCCATTTGGATGCCATGTTACAGGAGTCCCAATATAACGGGGTAGAGCCATTGATGAACGTGACAGTTACCGAAGGGAACTACAATGCGAGCTCGCATTGTGTTCGCCAGGCATCCCTTAGAACCAACCACCGGGTGGCTAGCTCGATGGATTGGTTGGACGCGTCCGGGGAAGGAGAAGGTCGGCGACATCGGTCCGAACTGCCTCAACATTTTATGGATACTCCGGAGCGAAGTCACGAAGTTACAGATCTTGGAGTTTTTGCTTAGCATGATTAGGGGAGTAGGGAAATCTGTTGCACCTCTCCCTGTGTTGATAACCAAGATCATGCTGAAGTTAAGAGCAGCTCCTACGTCTGATAGGTTTTACATCACCCTATACCAAAATCCTCATATCTATAAGGATTGTGTCCAACGAGTTTGGAGGTTGCCTGAGGATAGGGTAGAGGACGAGGAGGATGGTGGAAATGAGAATGGCGAGGAGGATGGGGGAAATGAGAATGCCTCGGAGGATGAGGAGGACTTGACTTGTTTTGATACTGATGCCTTGGAGAGGTGTTGGTCAGAATGCGAGCGATGGCGTAATTCATCGTGGCATGCGTTCACTCAACACTATCTGCAAAGACCTCCGGACTCGACAGGCTACTATCCATCATAACTTTGAGATCCGATCCCAGTGGGAGGACGAGCGGTGGGAACAGATGAAGACTGAGCTAGAAGCTCAGCGCCAGTTCCGGGCCGACATGCTTGCACGATTCCCACCTCATGGGGATTCTCCTTCTGAGGACACACCATCGAGGCACGGCCGTCGCCCGAAAAGATCTTAATGGTGGCCGCCTGATCGGGAGCTCGGGGAGCCATCTCCGGCGTGTGCCCTCCGCTACCGATCTTGAAGTAGTTAGGGATAGTATAGTTTGATGTTTTTTATTTGTAGTTTTATTATTGTTAGTTATTTTAATGTAAGGTTTAATTCCGTAATTTGGATTTTGTAGTAAAAGAGCATATAATGCCAATTTTAATATAATGTCGTTATTTTTATTGTGCGTGATTGTTTAATATTGATCCCACCTTCCCAAATTGTTTGGGGGTGGTGTTATCTATTCCAGCATGATTTTTATATGACCCTTGTTTTAGAAGTTATTGTGGAGTCAGGGTGAAAATATGGTCGTTTAGGCATATCTATGAATAAGTATCATGGTAGGATGAAATCTCGATAAAATAGGTAGATTCTATCCTAAATTCAACCTAAAAGATACTAGGTTTGTTGTAGAATCAAGAAAATGAATTGTTTCCGTTTTCGGGTTTGGAAATTTTATTATTTCCGGAAACTGCCGTAAAAACTTTTTGGCAACTTCCCGATCCGTTTTAGCAACTTAAAACCTATATAAACTTCATTCATTCTACACTCAAAACCCACACTACACCTAACTTCCATCACTCACCTTTCACTCCCACGTTTCCCACGTTTCGTCTCATTTTCGATCTTCAGCACCTCTGAGTGCACCTGCGCCCCAGAGGAGCGCACTCGCACCCTACACATTTGTCAGAATTTTGTACAGAGCGCACTCGCTCCCAAGGTGAGCACGACTCGCGCTCAAACACTGGAATTCCAAATCAGTCAGAGCGCACTCGCGCCCTGACTTCCGTGGACCAGAAAAATTCCAGTATTCTGCGGGTTGTTCCCGGGTCATTCGCATCTATTCCAGAGCGTAATTTTGAGATGACATCTCCTACATTGATACCGGAATAGTCTTTCGAAGATTTGTTCCAAAGCACTACTTATGGTGCTTGGTTTCGCGAGGCGATCACATCGTTAGGCTGGGAACCGCTTATGGTAAGACCCAATGCACTTTATTCTCCAACACTAGCATCTTATTTTTACGATAACTGTATTTTCTTTGAGAGACCAGATGGAGAACAAGTGTTCTCCATCAACATTGATGATGAACTAATGGAAATTACCAGGTTCTTGCTAGCATTTGTTCTTGGACTTGCTATGCCCGCTGAAATACAAGACCCATGGTGCTATTGGGTAGATAATATGTATGTCTACACTTATGAGTTTTTGCATGAGTCCTATGGGGCAGGCATTTTCCGTATCGAGGACCAAGTGGAATATAACGTCGCCTTTGGTAGCCTGTCCATGAACATAGGAACTGTTATGTTTTGGATCATGCTAAATATTTTAGGGGAATGGCATTTTTCTTCTGTGAATGATGCCACTTGCAGCGTCTTCCTTGCTTTAGCCACGGGACGTATGTTCCATGACCTTCCCTGAACCTTGATGTCTAGTTTAGCACGAGCCTATAGCATGAGGCATAAGTATCTTCTTATGCCTGTTCTAATTTCCCGTATTATGTTATGTTTCTTTCCTATTTTTGTACCGCTTACACGGATTGATTACGGTTAGACCTTTAATCGCGACCCACCAATAGTATTATTCGATCTTTCCGTGCAATGACTTGGCAAGGGTGGAGGATACAACCTCATCAGGTTGCACCCTACACCCCGTCAGACCAAGTGGCGCTTAATAGATTAGCAATAATAGATGATAAATGGCGGGAAGCCTGGCAAATTATCATGGCATGGCAGGACGCGAAGGAACCTCACTTCTTTATAAAAGAAGATGATGAGCAGGATGATGAATAAAGCGGGAGATAAGGTAAGTTTTAATTTTACTTAGTGTCTGCTTATGTCTCAAGCAATTTGATTCTTGTTAACCCCATAATGGGTAGAACTCTTATAGAGTTGAGTCAGTTTTTATTTCCTATATTAGTACGTTCTAACTTTGTTTTGCAGATGTTCCTGAATTTCGCGCATTTCAATGGTATTTTTCCTACCCTCTTTATTTAAAATACTTTGAGGACAAAGCATGCTTCTTGTTTGGGGGGGGGGCATAGAAACACGTGTAATTAAGGCATCTGCTAGGATATAAATATGTATAATATGCATTTGTTTTCTAGTTAAAATTTCAAAAATTCAAAAATATAAATAAATAAGTTCATGCTATACACTTGGGAATATTGGTATTGTTTTCCTTCTCTATGCTCTTAATAATCTAGAAGTCTCACGTAGATTTTGCATTAGAATAATTTTTAGAAACTTAGGTTAATATGTAGGTAATAATCTTTGCATCTATCTATAAATATATTACATGAGTATCGATGATTGTTAGCAGTAAGTTTCTGAAATCTAGGCTAGAGTACTTATTCTACAAATCCTGTGAGAATATAGCCTAAAGCCTTATATGAGCGAAACATTTGAGAAATGACACAATGGAGAAGTAAAATCTGGATAGAGATATCACACGTCCACTTGCTTGATCACTAAACCAAATCCTAAGCGAGAATTTAGGCCCTCTTTGGATCGATATAGCCAGAAATTCAAACCTATGAATTATTTTCCGCTAGTCGCCCTTCTGAGCCTTTCTTTAGCCTTTCATAAACCACAAATCCTTTATCCTGTACAAAACAAAATAAAAAATTCAACCTACCCAATTTAGATAAGTCTGAGAATAGAATGAGGAAGAAAGAAGAAGAGAAAAACCTATGTAAACAAAAGTTAGTTAATTGCTTCAGAAAATAAAGAAAAGAAGTTTCCATCCAAATAAAAGAAAAATAAAAATAGAAATAAAATAAAAACTCCAAAAAAAATATATATATAATAAAAGGAGTCAAAAGCCAAAGAAAAAGAAAATATATATATATATATATATATGGCTAAGGATGGAAACAAAGTGTGGAAGCAAAAATAAATAACAAGGTTTTCTCTAGTAATATGAAGACTATATTATCTCAGACTTGTCCTTTTTGAATATCCATTTCCTTCCTTCTTAAACCATCTCATAATCCCCGCAACACCTAATAAAGACCTCTAGCTCAATTAGGAATAGGTTAGTGTGATAGTAAGTGGCAGATGTGTTTGATCGACTCTGGCTTCCTTGTTGTCATTAAGATTGTAAGGTAAAGTGTGCCCACTGCACAATGGAGTAGAGAAACTTGAGTAGAAAAATCAGAGTGTTGTATCTTGACTATTATTGTGAGAACCTACTTATGGACGCTATTCCGAGTTTCAGAAACGAACTTGCTAGGCATTTCATAGTATTACTCATTGTATATATGTTTATTGTAGATGATTGATTATTATGCATATATTAGCTTAGGTTTCGACTTGATTACTCTATATGCATTGCTAGTGAGAGGTATAGTTAATTTAGAGCATGAATAAGGAAACAATAGTTTTATTTCTTAGTCGTTGTAGTATAGATGAAGTTTGTGAGTACCTTCACTAGAAAACTCTCATGAGGCTATAACTCGTCCACTAGGGAATTCCTAGTGATTTAAGGCTTTGTTGCATATGGTCAATGCAATCGCACTCAGCGAAACGAGAGTAGTTAGAACTCCATTTTTGGTCACTTATTCTAATTTCTCATCTTTGCTTGAGGACAAGCAAAATGCTGTTTGGGGGTGCTTTGATAAGAGCCCAAAACTGTAGTTTTAACCCTATAACAGTCATACTTTTAGACCAATTATGTGAGTAATAATTAAGAGTTAACACTGATTACGTGTTTTTATCCATTTTAGGCTTCAAAGTCTATTATGTGTAGAAATGTGCCACTTTAGCGAGATAAAGGAGCAAAGGTCAGTTACTAAGGAGTTCCGTGATTAAAGGCCAAGATTCAAGAAGACAAAACCTTTCTAAAGCCCGGTCAAAAGCTGAAAAGTCGACGCAGGCAGAAACAGTACACAAGTCAGCAGAACTTCCGAAGGCCGTATCTTTGGAGTCAGACCTCGGAATGGGGCCTACCTTATGTCAAAACGACCGGCTCAGAAAGAGCTTTCCAATGGTCTAAGCTTTGATCCAATCAGAGGAGCACAACTGGACGAAAAGTCTGTTGAAGCCAACTGCAGCTGAAGTGGCCTTTTTGGACTGAAAGAATTGGGTTTTGGGCCTGATTCTCTGGCCCAAAACATGGCTCCAAGCCCATGCACGATTTTTGGATCTGAAAGTATAAAAACCAAAGCTTAACTCTTTGTTAAGGTAGCTAGTTAGACCTTAAACTATAGATAATTCTAGATCTAGTTTTCAAGTAGTAAAATTAAGTTTAGTTTAAATTCAATTATTGTTTTAGATTAATCTTTAGAATCATTGTTCTTCATTAGTTTGATAAATAAAATAGCTAGTTTGTCAATTTCGATTCTTGTCATTTACAATTGTTTAGATCTAAATTCCCTTATTACGTAGATAGCTAGACCTAGATTAGTTAGATTATTAATTTAGTATTTGAATCATTGTTTTATTATTCATTAGATTGATAAAATAGTGTTCTCCATAATCTAGTTTCATTTCCATTAATTGTTTAATTTCAATTCGTAGATTTAATTATTTGTCATTATTAGTTTAATTCAATTATTGCATTAGTAGTTTTGAATTGAGTTTAAACAAGCAAAGTTTCAATCTTTATATCATGTCTTGTTTGAATTCCATTGGGAATGATAGGGGGGATGTTTCTGGGTTAACCTCCATTTGAGGGGGTTGAGAAGCCTTGATGAAAGCTTGATCCCGATTATCGTAGAGCCGTCGTAATTTCCTTTCCACTCTAGAAATGATTAGTTCACCATGAGAATGGGTGTAATCGTTCACATGCTAATTATGAATTGGTAGAAATGTCATGTGTAATTAGGGATTAGGAGTAACCAGATTGTTCTGCGAAGCAGTTCAATTCTAATTACGACGATTCATCGTTAGTAGGATTAAGTCGAGTTAAAGTGGAATCAATCCCCCTCAACTCCTAATCATAGAATCGACGTAGCATTCCCATAGTTGTTCTAATAGTCGACTAGTTGCATCTTGTGGTTAGTTGCATCGTAGTCTAGTTGCCATTTCGTAAATCTCTCTTTAGACTTTAGTTAAGTTTACTTATACGTGAGAACACAGCATGCGGAAGGACTAGGAGTGGAATGAATCACTCTACTCCACTATATCTCATAGGATTGAGAGTAGAAATCTTTAATAAAATTTAGGAAAGTAAAATTAGTTTTAGTTTACTTACGTTTTGAGTTTCATCGTTCATTTCGTAGGTAAATTATTCATTTTTATGTTTTATCAGGGGTGAGAAAAAAAATGTGATGATTGTAGTAAATGGGACTATCAAGTACCTATATTTTGGTTTAGTAGGAGTTGCAGCTGTCAGCTGATAGCTGATGGGACAAAGTATTGTTTTCATCACTTTTACCATCAACATAATTAGCTAATACTGAAGGAGATGCAACCAACTGGTGCCACATCAGAGGAACTTGGTGAAAGGTATAAAATGCAACAATTAAACGATAATATAATGATTAAGATGATCATATCACCACTACTTTGATTTAATAGATTCTTCAACTGGGGCCACCTCGCTAAGGTATAAAAATCAACAATTAAACGATAATATAATAATTAAGAAATTCATATTAGTCTCCAACCATTTGCTAAGTATCTAATATATACTTCATATCTAGACAACATATAATGCATTTATATTTAAATATCATAAAAGAAAAAAATGGTTCTCTCACCCTTTACGTAGGCATGGTTTAGCCATGGAAGCATCCAGCTCAATTGCTCTTGTTTCATCAGAAATTGTCTTTGTTCATAATTACACATGGGTTATCAAATTAGCGTCCTACCATTCCATAAGGAAAAATAAAAGAGAAATACTTCTAAGCAATAAAACCCAATCAATAAATATATAGAATCCAATCAAGAGCAAAATGACTAATAAAAACCAATCAAAACCACAAAAGAAAATGACTAATGAGAAATTCTAAAGTCAAAATCAAGTAATAACGAATTTTATATATACGATTAAGATAAAGGAAAAAATTACTCGCCTCGACAAAAAAAGTTAATAATAAAATAAACCAAGTACCATACTCATATATAAGACTCATGATAAGCACCCAAAACTGTATTATAAAACCCCTTAGAGACGTAACATTTCGATTAATTATGTGCTTAATAATCATGAAATAATCGTATTTTCGTGTTTTTGCAGGTTTGCGCAACCAACGTAAAAATGAGGATAAAGCCAGTATTTAAGCACCGAATAGTGTGTCTACATAAAGCTTTATAGTTAGCTCATACAAAGCTCAACAAAACCCACCTAAAGCCCAAGAACTCCATCAGGACGATTCCAAGTCAGAAAGGGATTACGTGCACATAAGCATCAGACTTTCGAAGCTCATATCTTTTGAATTGGGACTCCAATTTTGGCGAGTGAGCTGCTCAGACGATCAGTGCGACGAACTCTACGCAAAGGCGAGAAGTTGTAAAAATGTCAAAAGACCGGCCCGCCACTAGATGCAGCATTTGGACCCACTCTGTGGGCCTACAAGATTGGATGAGTTATTAAGCAAGTCAAGACAAAATGTGCAAATTATTGACACAAATTGACACCTTGCATGACATTAATTAAGTTGACTAGATTTAGGTGCTAATAGTGTAAAAAAATGCAATGTGTCAATTTGTTTTGATTTGGAGATAAGATAGAAGTTAATGTGATTAATGGTGGGAGTTGGTTCACGTGGGTGAAAGGAGAGAAAGCTTGAAATGGGATGATTGGGTATGGATTTGAAAATGACTCTATTTATTCCATGTGGAGATATGTTATTTTTCTAAGTGTAATAGTGTTAATGAAAGCTAATATAGTTTTCTAAATAAAATTTCTTCCTTTTTAGCTTAAAAATTCATCTCTTGTATTCTTCTTCTTCTTCTTCTTTAATTCAGCATACATCCAACATATCTTTGCATATCTTTCCTAGGATCATGAGCTAAAACCCTCCCAAGGGGAGGATTAATGATGCTCATGTGAGGATCAGTGCATGTTTTAGGGTTCTAGAATCACTGCTTAGAGGCGTAGGTTTTATTTGACACCCAGTTACAAAATGACTGAGACCGATGAATTTTGGAGCCTGGAGCCATGGACACTGGGATCACTCGCGCGCGCGAGTGCTGGAGAATCTAGATTTTTATTTTTGTCCGGATGGCATGAAATGAAACCAGGAGTTGAAGAGTCATTTCAGAGATGAAATATCTTGACAACTCCTTATGCTAGCATTATGGACTCAGAGATGAGCACATCTTGCTAGGGATCGATACTTGAATCAGTTTCGGGTTTGTCTATAAACCCAAAACTGATTCGAGAAGAGGTGATTTTATTCTCTAAAAAGCTATGTAACTAATCTTGCATGAGTAGGTTAACCCTCTCCTTATCTTTCTCTCTCTATTTATTTAATAAACAACTTGCAAATTTTAGATAACTTGTGTAGTAAGTAATTGTTAGGAAAAAGAAATCTTTAGAATACCAAAACAAAAATCCTTCTCACTTAGTTCTCTAAGGTGCTAGATTTCAGTTGTGATATCATTCTTGTCTTATGGTTGGAACAAAACCCTGACTCTAAACATACCGACGAAAAAACGTGAGTAAGGAAATCTTAAGTTTTAGCACGTAGTAGGTTTTCGAAAATTTAATTTCTTAAGATACTTTAAAATGCTAACATCAATTCATTCAGTAAGATCTGATTAATTAGTCACAACACTCAGTTACTCATTAGAAATCCATTATCAAAGAATCCGCTACAGTTAGGTAAAATTGGAAAAAATTGATTGTTGGTAAAAATAAAACAATCCTCTCATATCCAAACTCCACTACCAATGGTAAATTTGGAAACTCAAATAAACTTACATGCACCAAAATACCCCAAAGTAACATACCTCGAGTGTATATGCTCCTGAGACAGTCACGCCTAAGAGCGAAGGCTTTTAAAGGAGGATATTCGAAAAATAGAAGTGATGAAGTTAGTTATTATTCGGCAATGTCATATCAACATAAGCCAAAAGCAAATCCATCCGAACCGCTTCCATGATAAATTAAAGGCAATTCTTGGACAACTTTATGAATTTGTTAAAACTTACTACCACGACCAAAAAACCAATACATTAAAATAACAAAAATGATGAAAGTAATGTAAATCTTCTCTTCTTATAAGAAATTGGATAGTACAACCGTTTTAAGTTGTTTATGTTTAACATTTTTTTTCAAGATTAGAATTTTGGATCTTGAGGTAATTTTAGCCTCATAATCCATCCTTTTGAGAAAGAGAGAAACTTGAAGGACATTTTGAAGACAAGATCTACCATCCAAGTTAGTCGAATCTTCATTCTTTTTATTTCATTCTTAGTATAGTTGCATCGTAGTTTAGTTTTATTGCTTTCTAGTATAATTGCATTTAGGACCTTTTCAACTATTGAAGTTGTAAGCCAACACAGTGAAACATCAAACTCTAGTGTTTCTTGTCTGAATCTTGACAAACAGGACTATCGATGCGTGGGCGTGGTACTTAAGCAATCCAAGTGATTCACCATAACCCTAGAAGAGACAGCTTTAGACAACGGGCAAGATACTAGCTGCAAAGCCCAACCCAGTTGAAGGAAAGTAGTTTTGCATATTAGTATAATTTAGAATAGTTACATATTAGTTTAATTGCAGTCAAGCATAGTAGGATAGTTTTTCATCATCTTCACATAGCAAGAATACTAGACAAGATTGATATAATGGCCGAACGCAATGATGGAGGTGTTACGGAACCGAATAATCCTGAAGCTATCCCACCCATGCAAGCACAACAGAGGAAGAAGCTGAGCGATTTCTATTCCCCAATCATTGGAGACCCACCCAGCAGTATTATTTTTCTAGAGACAAAATCTAACCAGTTTGAACTTTGAGCATCAGTAATCTCTATGCTTCCAATGTTCAATGGTTCAGACAATGTTCAGCCATATGTTCACATGAACAGATTTCTATTAGTCCTCAGAACTTTCAAGAACTAGAATATCAAAGATGAGAGTATCAAGTTGATTCTTTTTCTGCTCTCATTCGAAGGTAAAGCCTCTGAATGGTTAATTGCATAGCCGATCAATTCAATAGACAACTGGGAGAAGTTGAGAACAAAGTTTATGAAAAAGTTCTACCCACCCCAGAAGACAGATGCCATGCAGCAAGCCATCAGCAATTTCAAAGGGAAGGTGACTGAAGAATATCATCAAAGCTAGGAGAAATTCAATAATCTGCTAGTCTCATGTCCACATCATGGATACGACAAGAGCACACTAGCTCATTTTTTCTATCGAGGACTCTCGATAATGAACAAGCAAATGATACAGTCAATGCACAAAGGCAAGTTTACATTGATGGATGGATAGGAAGCTTACAACTTTCTCAAGAATTTAGCTGAAGAAACACAACAATGGACTACTATCAACGAGGATGTCGCTAGCATGGAGGGGGAGCCAAAGCAATTTGGTTACCAAGCAGATGAACAATCAGATCAAGAACTGAAGTCTACATTGGCCAGCCTGGCCACCAGTATTGAAACTCTGAGTAAGAAATTCAACCAGTTCTCTATGAATCCCTCCAAGATCAACAAGTTTCAAGCTAAATCTCTCCCAGTCATGTAAGCTAGCCGATACTGTGAAGTTTGTTCAGACACTTCCCATGCAACTCTAGAATGTCCTGGTTACTATCAACATGCATCAGTTAGAGAGTACAATGTGAACTCATTTCAGAGGCCCAACCAAGGTGGTAATAACTTTCAAGGCAATTATTGGAAACAGAACGCTGGACCCCCAGGTTCTCAAGATCAAAGTTATATTCCACAGACAAGTCAAGCTTCACAGTTGGTTCCTCTATAATAATTATACTCTCAGCAGAATTCCAATACAAGTGGAGAGTTAGTACCTGATCTTAGGAGAAATTATGCCACACCTGCCAACCTGGAGAATGCTATTACTTTGCTATCACAGAAAAATCAGAAGTTTGAAAGTGTTCTAGAGCTTCTTGTATAGTCTCAGCTCAATCTCTAGCAATCTCAGGAAAGTCAATGTTCTAGAATGGAGTCTCTAGAGGCTAAGGTCGACCAACTCACCACTGCTTTGTCTGTAAAGACACAAGCCACTCAACCTAGCTTATTAAAACCAATATCGAAGAGTGAAGATGTATGCCACATTGGGACAACTTCTAATACTAATCACCTCCATGATCAAGTCAGCTCAGTTACTACTCTCAGATCAAGGATTGAAGATAGACAACAAGGTTGACTTACCTTCTCATGATGACATTACTACAGAGCAATCGGTCAAGATTTCAAATGAACTTCAAAAGGAAGTTGGGGAAATCCTTTCCACTCCCATTTGTCAAAATGACCAAGACAAGATATGCAAGAATGCCAAAGAGAAAGAAGAGCAGACACATGCTGATGTGTTTGTACCAAAGGCACCGTTTCCTATGTTTTTTGCTCAAAGCAAAAAGGACAAGCAATTTTTAGAGATGAAGGAGGCATTTGAGAAAGATAACATCAATATCCCCTTTCTCAAAGCAATCAAAGCGATGCCCATCATATGCCAAATTCTTGAAGGATGCATGCAACATAAAGAGAAGTACTCATGTTCCAAAGCGAAGCGTTTGTAGGCTGGACAAACAACATCATTTATCCATCCATCAAAGCTCGGTCAAGCTCAAAGATCCAGGAAGTCCTACAATATCATGCAAGATAGGGGAAAAATTCACAGGTAATTCTCTTTTAGACCTTTGTGCTAGTGTTAATCTCTTGTCATATCATGTGTACCAAGCATTGGGCCTGGAGAACCTAAAGCCTACACAAGTCAAATTGAAATTAGCCGACCGTTCTACCAAGATTCCCAGAGGAATAGTTGAGGATGTTCTTGTTCAAGTAGCTGATTTCTACTATCCAACGGATTTTATTGTGATAGACACCAAGGAGGCCTTTGATAAAATTCCAATTATTCTAGGCCGACCTTTCCTCGCTACCACAAAAGCGTTGATAAATTGTCACAGTGGTGAAATTAAGATCAACTTTGGTAAGATGTCCATGGACATAAATATCTTTCACCTGTTGCATAAGGATTATGATGACACTAAAGGTGGAGAGGTGTACTTCCTTGATAGCATGATACAAGAATCCTTTCCATTCAAAGATACAATTGAGAGTGCTCAATCTACAGAAAACTGTGATGAACCTGAGAACCCCACCACAGAGGGATTGCAAGCCATGTTCTTGGAATCTCTACAGAAAATTCAGGATTTAAGTGAGCAGAATGGAAAATTAGCAGAGAGAGTATCATACCTTGAGAAGATGAACTCTACATTTTAGGATAAACAACGGACTTCTGCCAAGAAAAATTAGTTACTAGAGAATCAGCTTAAAGAAGTTTTGGAAAAACAACAGAATCTAGAAACTGAAATGAGTCTTCTGAAGCAGAAAGTGGACCATATTGGTAAGAAGCATTGCACTATTGAAGCTTTTTCTACACCATCATTGTCTAAACGAGAGAAGTATGTGAACCAGTCTACCACCCACCTTGGCATGATCGGACATCCATTATCATCACTGTGGTGGTAAAGGGCACATCAGATACTATTGTCCTGTTAAAAAGAAAGATTTTCGTCAATCTTCTACACAGAGGAGCCACAAGGCCTATCATACAATCATCAGACCTGAAATAGTTCAAGGTAGAGAAGCAACTTCACTAGCAATCTTTCCGACATATCAAGGAGTATTTTTGACAACCCACAAGGTGATATCTCCTCGTCCTCCAAACATTCGTCAGATTTGGGTAAGAAAATCTGATCTCCTCACTCCAAATTGATAATGCATGATATATAGTCTTAAGGATCTGACTTAAAAAGACCTAACAAAAAAAAATCTTGGTAAAAGGAAATGTTCTTATTTTTTGGATTAATTTTGATATTCTGCATCAATGGTAACATCTTTCCTTTTTCTCATTCATTTCATTTACTTAGTATCTATACATTGATGACAATGCATATGTTAAGTTGGGGGAGGGTGTACTTGAGAAGTACTTGAGAAATAAATTTCGAAAATTAGTTTTCAAAAACAAAAATATTCTTGTTTCTATATCAGTAGCATGAGAAAAATGAATTTTAATGATGAGTCCAGGATATAGATTCTATACTGCTTAATGTTGAGTTTGATAGATAGTTGATATTATTGATTTCATTACCGCTTAGACTATTTATTATGCTCGGACATAGTTCTTGTTGATAGAATTCTTTATCAAGGCACCACCACCATAATACTTGGTCAGTTTTGTGTACTTTTGCTAGAAGAGAGATTTAAACCCCTAGTAAACTGGAAGTAGAATTTTTAGACTTAGCCCGTGAGACTTGAGCCTTATACCCATTTTTTGGAGAGTCTTACGAAAAATCCGAGTCTTAGTGACTCAACATCTTTCAGTTCTTTATGTCGTTGTAATATAGTCTCATTATTTCTTGATTTGGTTAATCATGAAGTGACATCAACTGGGGAGATAGTTATTAGGTCTTATAGTCTATTCGAAACAGAGTATCATACTGATAAGTTAAGTAGTGAACCGATTCAGCCTTTATCCCACCTAGTAGGACCATCATGTTAAACCCTTTTGAGCCTTACAATATGTCATTTTCTTTCATAAAACCCTTTAGCCTTTACCCAACTCCAGACAAGGAGTATAGCCAAAATCTTTATCAACCATACCCATATGTTTCTTAGAATACGAGGGGCACAAAGAGGAAGAAAGAGCACAAAAGGAAGATTACAAGGAAATATCAGAGAGATATAATGAAGACTATCATTCTGTTCTAAGTGAAAGAAGCTAGTGGAAAACAAGCATATACAGTACTAATCAAGGATATACCACTGAGCTAAAGAAAAAAAAAAGTTGAACAGAATGGATGGAAAAGCTAAGACAAAGGAAGAATTTTCTCTTCAATACAGAATTTGAAGAAATCTTCCAAATAATGAAGCAAAACCCTTAGTATTTTTCAGAAACAACCTTTGAATCCTTTTTACCTTTCCTTCATAAACCAATACCCAAGCCAAGCTACAACCCATGACTTATCATTACAGTATGGTATGAAGTCTAGAATAGGTGAGAGGATGCTAAAGTGAAGGACCCGACACTTCATATGTGATTGACATTCTTTCCATGAGACTAATTTCATCCAGAAGTCCGTTTTTCAAGGTAGTATGTGGGATGTTCGTATTCATTATTCTTTTCCCCACATACATGAGGTAAAATAGTAGACCATCTTCTGAGAGATTCTTTCCTGAGAGTATGACCGGTGAGGATTGAAAGTTGAGATTATCTGTCTAAAGGTAAACTAGGGATTCCGTTTCTTGGATAGGAGAGTATAGGAGATTGACTAAGTACACACATAAGTCTTGATTGAGAATTTTGTCAATTTTTACTATCTCCCACCATAATCTATGAGTATTTGCAGCAATGTAGTCAGCAATGGAGGCCGTCTGTTGGAGTAAGCACTAAACGGATAAGGAATTTCTCTCTCTGAAAAATATTATCATTCTTGAACATGCTATTGATTAATTTTGTGGGTATATCACCTGAAAACCCTCACGAAACTATAACTCGTCCTATTTGGGAAACTTAAAGGTTTAAAGCCTTGTTGCATATGGTAAATGCAATCGCGATGCCTGCGAAAGTGAGTTAAGATTTTATTTTTGTTATTAGGATGTGATTTTGATCACTTATCTATTTTTTATCTTATTTGCTAAGAGACTAGCAAAAGGCTAGTTGGGAGTTGTGATAAGTGCTCAAAAAGTGCAATTTAACCCTCAATTATGCCTCTTGTTTAGCCATCTTAGTGGACTAATAGTGTTTGTAAGTTATGTTTTATGATTATACAGGAAAAAGTGAGTTTTGTGGAATATTAGAGAGAAACGGGTAAAACGGAGCATTAAAGATCACATAGGAAGCTCGTGGACAATCATGGAGAAGGCCAAGGAATTGAAGCTATTAAAGATGCGACTTGGACCTATTTTAAAGCCTATTTGGAAGCCCAAGGCCAAAGGATTCGTTGCTTGGACCAAAGCCCGTAAAAGAGGATAGAAGGATAGAGCAAAAGAGACAAAATAGACTTCCGCGTCTGAGACTCATGGATCGTGAATCCAGACTCAATTCTCGCATCTGGGACGCATGGATCATGAGACCAGACGCATTGCTCGAGTCTAAGATGCATGGATCATGAGTCCAAACGTATGAAATGACACTATAGCCAATTCTTTCTTAGTTTTGGAGACGAAGTTGGACTCTGAAAGAAGTCTATTTGTATTAGGAAACAAATGGCAGTTTGGAATGCTTCTAGAGCTCATTCTAACCTCTATAAATAAAGGACCTAAGTGCCTCATGTAATTTGCCAATTCACTTATACTCTTGTCTCCAGAACTTGAAGCAGACAGAGATTAATAATAAAAGATCGGTTTTAACTAGCTGAGTCTTAATAAATTCATCTTTCTAGTCTTATGTTCTTCGACTCTTCTTATTCTCGTTCTTCGTGTTCTTCCTTCTTTATGGAAGGCTAATCTTCTCTTTCAAGGGAGAAGATGAAGCCGGTGCTTAAGGTTTAATGATTCTTCTGGTTCATGGTGTTCTTCAATCAGGTTACTTCTTTATGTTTTTAGTTATTAGTTCTATTGCCCAGACCAGGGGATGGAAGTATAGATTAAGGTTTTTATTTATTGCAATCGAATATCATGCTAGTTTAGGGTTTTATTTATTGCAATTAAATATTTGCTAGTGAGATGCTTTTATTTATTGCAATCGAATATCATGCTAGAATAAGGTTTTATTTATTGTAATTGAATATTATACTATTATTCTCTACTTTTCTTCTAGTTGTGTAGTGTTTTAGAGTAAGGGAAGTATTCCTTGTGTTTGCCTTAGATGGTGATTCATTGAATAGCTGCCCAAACTCACATAAAAGGAAAGAAGATACTAGTAACATGAACATAGGAACAACCTTAAGTAGAGTTAATTGTTAATGATGTTTCATCCAAGAGGGCATCGGCACTCGCTCGATTGTCTAATTGTAGTATACTTGTGAGAACAACCATGAAGCATAAGGTCACAGATCAAAAGTATTGGTAGATTCTAATCTCTTGAATTCCCTCTCTTATAAATTCTCAATAGTTTAGTTAGTTTAGTTTAGTTTAGCATTAGAATCTAAAATCTCTACAATCATAGTTTTTAATCCCTCAAACCCCTTTTCCAGTCCTGTCCTTCATATAAACATACACTTAAAAGTGGAACGATACCCTACTCTACTCATCCTTTACTTATTGAGGGATAATTAGGTTTTGATACGCTTCTATTTTGTTCAACGACCATCATCTATCTACATCATCTATCTACATCATCTATCTATATCATCCATATACCATCTCATCTCAAACACAAAAAGAGGCAAGGTCAACAACGTCGACACATTAATAGTCCTTTCATTATTTGAACTAATACCTTTCATATCTACCCATCTCTATTTCTCGTCTTGGTAGCTTGAAGTTGAAACCAAAGAATGATCATCAGCCATCCACAGACCAACTTTCACAATTTCTAAACATGACAATGAGATTTAACCATGACACTTTGTTGTGATAATTAGCATCCTTAGTCGGGGCTTCAATTGCATTTTACCTGTGTGGCTTTCTCAAGGAAACCATGAGTATAACCAACCGCTTGAACTACATATACTACTCTCCAGTAGCATCTTCCTTCAACCAAATATATTATAAGTATAACTGCAAGCTAAGTTACATCACAGATAAAAAGAGAGCCAAAATTTAACCAAAACCAAATCTTGATGTCGTGCAATACTAATAGAATATCCATCTATAATAGAAATAAAAACAAAATGAACATGTTAAGTGATGAGACTATCTAATCATTAGATTATTGAAACAAATCAGCATGTACCATTTATAGACCTGACATGAGCTTCCAATTAACAGTAAAAACCAATAGAATACATGCTTTTGCAAAAGGAAAAATTAAATAAACGATTAATAGGAAACTATTTATTGCTTTGTTATCCATTATGCAACATATTTTTTATCAGAAAGATGTATTTTAAGGCATACCTAAGATATCATATATAGCATTCAAAATGAAAAAGGCTAGCACATGGCGTTGCTACACCATCATAGCGTACTCATCGATCTCCAACCAAAAACCAAACCTGGAATGAATGAAATTCTTACAATAGTAGCAAAAAGACAAAGTCAACCTATAACAATTAAAATACAGACCAATGCTACGGTAGACCAAAAGAAATTATAGTTATATGATATCTATAACTATAGCATAAATTAACCAAAATGCTTTGAAATTAGGACTTAAAAAATCACACTGCAATAAAATTCAACCAAAACTAAAAGGATGAAAGGCATACATATTGATAACAATGATGTATGAAAAGAAGAAATCAATTCATACACTCTAAAACCATAATTATCGTTCAGAATATCCAATATTTAGGGGTTATCATTCACACTACTAAAAATATAAGTGATGAAAATCACGAGTTATGAATTCCAGTTGACAATGACATCCTGGAAACCATAACCCATGTTTGTCACTGTGTTGCCTATATATTCAGTTCTAAGCTAGTGGAATGAACACTATGCATAATGTATCACTTATGCAGTCCTTGCTCTAGACACAAAAATATTATTCTCATTTGTTTTATAGTATCACACAACTGGAGTTCATAAAAATAACCATTTTCTTACAAATTCGAAGGGGAAAAAACACAGTTTTATTTAGTCAAAAAGTCAACCCCTTAAAAGTTCCAACTCTAGAATTAGAAGAGAACAAAACTAAACTAAACTAAATAAATAAAAATCGGAAAAAAAATGGTTATTCCTCTACACTAATTAGGTCTTCCAAGACTGAACATATATATTGATAAATTATTATGATTAGTAAAGTATCATGATCCGTTCGCTCATTTTCATCTTCTTCAAGTTCGTTGGTGATCTGTGCAAGGCATTAATAATAGTTGGGTACAAAGAAGGCAATTTGGAGAAGGATATGAGATGACTTACATTAGGAGAGGCAGTAGCGCTCCATGATTCGCAAGTGCTTTGTTCGAAAATTCCAATGATCTTCAAATGAAAATACTTGAATACCATCAAATTAATCTTCATGGTAGAGAGTGGAAATGGTTAACACCCCCAATCAGATCTATTATTCCTCTTTATTTGCAAAGTTTGATTGTTAGCTTTTAGAGTAGTTTGATAGAAGAAGGTTTTTTTTAGTAGTCGGGAGGTTTTTTGTTTTGTTAGGATTCATAGTTTGAAATCGAAGTCGAAGGGTTTTTTTTTAAGAATCAAAATTTGTGTTTGTATTGATTCGTAGTTATCGTGAATTGGTCTAATAATTTGGCGTGTAATTGGTTTTTTCTTAATTTATGTATCTCTAGAACATGTAATTTATGTATCTCTAGAACATGTAAACAATCTCGAGAACATCCTACGTCTAATCTAATTCACAATAGGGACTAATTAACAATTAAACATAATATTGTCCTACTTTTTAATTAAGTTTGTGGTCTTAGTTAAAAATTGGGCTGACGTGGCGCGCTGAAATCCATTATGAGCATTTTTGCCCACTGTGAAATAATAGATTCATAGATGGGGTGTCCTCTTTTATGGCAGGACAATCTAATGGAGGTATCGTTGGTTCTATATATGAAAAATTATTGAACAAAGTTAATGGCACTAGAGGCTCTTATATGATGGACAACCTATGTTGCACGGACACAGACGTGGACGCAGACACAGACGCGATAACTCGGTTATATCTCCAAAAAATAAGACGCGAACGCGGACGCGGAAATTAATTAAGATTTATAATTTTATTTTATATAAATAGAACATTAAAAACTAAATTAAATGTATCAACATTCATAAATTCAAAACTATTCAAGATAAATAGTCACAAGATTAAGTTTAATATTTCTTAATCAAACTTTAAAAACATGTCATAAGTCTTACCAAACTAAAAACTTGAAAATTTGAGTTTTTTAGTATTATTTTGATTTATTTTATATTTTTTTGAGTCAAAATCTGCGTCCTGACCATGTTGACCGCGTGTTGACTGCATCTTGACTCGTGTCCTATTTAGTTGACCGCGACCAATGTGCGTCCATGTCGCGTCCGTGTCAGACGCGTGTCCAATGCGGACACAATCCTTTGGTGAATGTTGCATTGCGACTTTGAAAGAAACATAAGTGGTGCACAGCTAATTGCTATACTGAAAGTCCAGTGACCAACGCAACAATGATATTACATTGAGAAACTTCAGTGCAATCACGTTACCTCAATAACATCAATCATGTTAGTAGAGTTGTTTTCGTTTCTGTATCTTGTAAATAATTTTTTTTGTATTTTAATGGAATATCATCTTACCTAGCAACAAAAAATAATTACACCCATTTTTTCACGAGGTGACAGTTTTGCCACTCTTTCAATACCACAATTCAGAAGGTATGAGTGTCTTTCAATATCAGCTTACCTAGCAAACAATTGGAAAATTACCTTTTTTTTGTTAAAGGTAATTGATTAATTATAATGAATAAGAGTTACATGGTATCAAGAGTAGCAGAATAGAGAAAAAAATAAATGACCAAAAACAAGGTGGTCTAACTTTTTGGACCTGTCAAATGGTAATCAACAATTTTTGTTATTAAAAACCACTAACCAATTAAGGGGTCTGGTTATATTAACGCAATGCAATGTTTTATTACCCTTTTTTTTTCTCAAAAATACCCTTTTTTCAAAATTTGAAACGGTGCATGATTCTCTCCCTTCCCTTCTCTGTTTTTGCCGCCATTAAGCTTCTTCATTTTTCAATAAGAAGTTAGAATACCCCATTTACTTCCTCTTCATTTTTACATCAATAATTGATATAAGTAAACAATACGTTCAACAACTTCAAAATCAAAAAAGAAAATTTGGAGTTTGTGTAGAAATTTTAAAGTAGCATTTTAATTGGAGAAAATATCTTTAATTAGAGTACTTATTGGTTTCATAAGATGAGGAGGAGAAAAGGAGAATGGTGAAGTCATGAAGAGGATTGACTAAGAGAGAAAGAAGAGAATGGACGTAGAGGTGAGAATATTTGAGTGAATCACTTTCCGGATTCTAGGATTTGAAAAAGGGTAAGGTTGTTAGTTGTCATCGAAAAAATAAATAAAAGAAGGTTGAAATTTTTTTTTGGAGAAGGGTATTTCTGAAAAAAAGAAATAATTTTTGCTCCTTGACTTAGTCTTACCCATTTCCCCCTAGTTAGTCTGGTTTTTTGTAACAAAAATTATAGATTACCATTTGACTGATCCTAAAAGTTAGATCACCTGGTTTTTGGTTATAGAAGAAAGTTTCACCCATAGGTAATTTTCCGGCAAATGATCACTCAGTAAGGTTTATGAGGGAGTAATATTCACATCCAATGAATACCACACACATATCCAACATGTGCAGAACTAACAACCGACCTCGTATCCTCGTCCTCTGAGCTCGCTTCATAGTGACTCAACTCAGGCGAGCAACCTATTCAACTCGCGCCCAGAGTGATGTCACCACCAACCGCTCTCTCGTACTCGACCTACGAGCAAGCTCCAAAGGTGACTCGAGTCGAGTAGAAGATCTCACCAAGAAGCGCCCACTCCTCTCGCTCCATAATGGCTCATAACAAAAGCCTTTATTACGACCATCAAGACTGACGCTACAAGCATGCAGCTCATTGATTCTTCATAACTCGCCTTCATGGCTCATAAGTAACTTGAAGATCTAGATCTGACCTGAAGCAGAAGAGCAAGAGGTATGGGATCCTTGCCTATATAAAAAGGATGAGGAACTACGTCTGACCTGATTCAAGTCCCCGAGAGAGAACTTGATACGTAGGCAATTCGTCCACACGAACTCGGTCAAACTGACACTCAAACATCATCTCCCTCACTTTCTTGAATCTGTAAGGTAAAACCAAATATAACCTTTACATTGGCGCCGTCTATGGCTTGATTTCTTGAGTTCACAACCCTTCAAACATAAAAACCTTCAAACAAATCTCAAGCTCGCGAAGCATGGAAAGCCTACAGGAGCAACTAACGATTATGGCTACCCAGATGGAAGCCATGAACAATAGCATCATCCAACTTCGGCAGGAAAATACAGCTCTCAAAACCTAGGTCGAATCCCAGAACCCGAACGAAGCTACCGCGGAGGACTTATCAATGAGGTCAACCAGCAGATCAACAGCCTCTCCCAGCTGATCGAACAGAGTAATGGCAAGAAGGATGCCACTCAGGTCGTCCATAAGATGTTAAAGACGTATCAGGCATCACTTTTCATGCTCGAGGTACTCAACAAACCCTCTCCCCAAGATTTCATTCAGCCTTGGTTCGCAATGTATGACGGCAGCACGTTCCCCGGTCAGCACGTGGCTCGGTACATTTAAAGCCTCGCATTCTACAGCGCGCAGGAGTTCTACCACCTATAGTGTCGCTTGTTCCCTGCAAGCTTAAAAGATGGAGCCCTTGATTGGTTCTACTTGCTAGGACCAAACTCAATCGACAGCTTCGAAAAGCTCACAGACCAGTTCGCCAGCCAGCACGTCCACAACAGATGCAAGAAAGCTTACCTCAATTCACTTTTACAATTGTCTAAAAAGAGTGACGAACCAATTCACATGCCTTCCTGGGACGTTTCAAGACAGAGCTACTGTCCATGGAGAGCGGCCTCAAGGAATCATCTGCCACAGTGGCCTTTTCCAATGCGATCAAGAAAAACACTGATCTGTCCAGGTCGCTCATGAAAGAGCACCTTGAAACACTGGCCAAACTATACACACACGTGGAGAAGTACATCAAGCTTGCTAAAGGCTTGGAAAAAGAAAGGATAAAGGCAGCATGCGAAGTCGCTGCAATATCAGATAACACCCCATCTTCCAATAAGTGACCTAGGCAACAGGGTCACCAGGCCAACACCCAAAACCAAGCCCAAAGAGAGTTCGTTATGCTTACAAGATCTCCAAGTTACATACTGGAGAAAATAAAAAACACGGCCTATTACCGATTTGAGGTAAAACAGCTAGAGGATACACCATGGAAGCCATACTGCGCTTTCCATAAAGCAAAGTGTCATGAGACCAACGAATGTCGAGGGCTCAAGTACTACCTTCAAGACCTCATCGAGGCAGGGCATATCAAACACTATACTGATATACCCGATGGCGACCTGCGTCACAAACTCATGGCTCGCAGAGAGCAAAGCCGAACTCCACCGAGCTCACTCTCATGCTAGAAGACATTCAAATGAGCGATCACGTTACGAGTGTCGCCAACACTCCTCTGATAGAGACATCAACAAAACCATCAACATGATCACCTTCCAGGACGATTTTGTCACGTCCTCCAGAGAGAAAAGGAGACGAGTAAGTGCCCTCCAGGAAGTCTACCAATTCTCCTCACAAGTGGCGCCCATCCCACGCACAAATGGCCGCAGCTCAGGAGACATCACCTTCACTGAAGCCGACCTCAACAAGGTGTGTCTCCCACAAAACGATGTCTTGGTAGTCCATGTCAAAATCAGTGACTGGACTGTCAAACGTGTCCTGATCGATCCAAGCAGTTCGTGCGATATCCTATTTTATCGAACTCTGAAGGAGATGAACATGCCCAAGTCAGTCATGGTCGATCCAATAGCCCCCCTCTATGGCTTTAACGGATCATGAGCCGATCCAATATGTGACATCATTCTACCTGTCTCAGTGGGATCACATGAAGACAAGGTCAGCATCAACACATGCTTCAGCATTCTGAATGTCAACTCGTCCTACACTGTTATACTAGGATGCCTATAGATCCACAAGATACAAGCAGTCCTATCAACACTTCATCAAGTGTTGTGTTTCCCTGGCCACAGAGGCATGATGGAGCTCCGAAGCAACCAGCTTGATGCTCACAACTGTAATCAGATCCACTCAGTTCACTGGGGCTTCACTCAGAAACAAAGGAGAGAATGCCAAAGCCAATCTGGTAGAAAACTTCATCTCTGAGGTCAAGACCTTGACCAATACCCCCAACAGAGAGCTCGCTAAAGAGAACACTGGGGGCTCGGTCAAAAACGCCCCTCCAAAAGTCCAAACCCCAGAAGTCGCCCCACCCTTTCAAGTGAAAGAGACACCGTAAGAGACCAAGACCCCATAGGTCGCTCAGCCCACTGAGGTGGCTACTTAGACCGAGATGAAGGAAAAAGTCAACCTAGGAACTGAGGATGACCCCAAGTTCATTTATGTAGGAGCTAACCTTGATCCTACTCTCAAGGCACAACTTGTAAGCTTTTTATCATTAAATAAAGATGATTTTGCTTGGTCGTATATCGATGTGCCTGTAATTCATCCCAGTATTAGATGCCATAAATTAAATGTTAACCCTAATGCTAAGCCAGTTCACCAACGACCTAAGAAACTATCTCTTAGGTTCAAAAAAGCAATAAACGACGATATCGACAATCTCAAAAAAGAAGGCTTCATTAGAGAAGTAGAATACCCCGAATGGATTGCTAACATAGTAGCAGTCCCAAAAAAGAACGGCACATTTCGCCTATGTGTCGACTTCACCAACGTCAACCAAGAGACCCCTAAAGATGGCTTCCCCTTACCAAGAATCGACCAGCTCATGGACCAAACCGCTGGCCATGAACTCATGTCATTCATGGACGCTTACAGTAGCTACAACCAAATCCCACTGGCAGAAGAGGACCAAGAGAAAATATTGTTCATAACAGAACAAGGCATCTAATGTTATAACGTACTCCCGTTCGGCTTAAAGAACACTGGAGCGACCTATTAACGATTGGTCACCGAAATGTTCTAGGACATGTTAGGAGACACCATGGAGGTCTACATAGACGACATGGTTGTAAAAAGCAAGAAATCTGGCGATCACTTAGATAATCTCGATCAAGCATTCTCCAAACTCAAGCGAACTCAAATGGAGCTCAACCCAGAGAAATGCCTCTTTGGCATGTCCTCTGAGAAATTTCTGGGATATCAAGTATCTCAACGTGGGATCGAAGCAAATCCATATCAGATTTGATCGTTCTTGGATATGCAAGATCCAAAAACAATGAAGCAGATACAGAAACTATCAGGAATGGTGGCAGCTCTAAACCGATTCATATCGAAAGCGTTAGACAAATGCCAACCTTTCCTACAGATTTTCAAGAAGGGTGAACAGTTCTCATGGAACGAACAATGTCACTAAGCGTTCTCCACTCTCAAAGACTACCTCACAACACCACCGGTTCTAGCAAAGCCAATTGATAGAGAGATGCTAGGGCTATACTTGGCCATCTCTGACTTCGCCATCAGTTCGGTTCTCTTCAAAGATGAATAGAATGCTGAAAAGCCGATCTACTTCACTAGCAAAATGCTATTGCCAGCTAAGAAGAACTACTAACACATTAAAAAAGTAGTACTGACAGTACTTTATTCAACAAGAAAGTTCAGGCCTTACTTCTAAGCACACCCAATCAAAGTGCTCACCGACCTGCCACTAAAGAAGATACTTCTCAAAGCCAACAAGACGACTCGCATGGCAGTATGGGCAGAAGAGCTCGGTGAACACCACATTGAATTCACCACAAGAACCTCCTAGAAGGGTCAGGTCGTTGTCAATTTCTTAGCAGATTTCCCAGTTGACGACCTGAACTGGGAACTAGAAGACAACGCCCCGACCTCTAAACATCTAGACCCATCGGTATGGCCACTATTCGTGGATGGGCTAGCAATCCAGGGGGCAGTGGAGTTGGCATAGTCCTAGTACCACCAGATGGTGCTATGGTGGAAAAGTCAGCTCGCATCGATTTTGCAATCTCCAACAATGAAGCGGAGTACGAAGCCTTGATCATGGGACTCCATATGGCGTTAAAGCTCGATGTTCAAGAGCTCAAGGTCTTTAGCGATTCACAACTGGTCATTCACCAGGTCACTCATGAGTATACCACCAATGAAGGTAACCTTTCTAAGTACCTTCAAGTTGTTGATAAATTATTATCGTCTTTCAAAAGAGTCACCATACAACATTTTCTACGGGAAGAGAATCGCCACGCCGACAGCTTGGCGTACCTCACGACCCAAACACCGAACTGTGACCCTAGAAAACTACTTATCAAAGTAGTCGAACGACCTGCTAACCAAAATGAGCACGTCCTAGAAGTTACGGACCTATGCCTACTCTTTAACACTCAGATGAGTCAAACATGGATGCAACATATTATAAATTATATCCAGCTCGGCAGAGCACCAGAAGATCGCACAAAGGCCAGACAGGTTCAATATCAGTCAAGTCACTACTGCCTAGTAAACGACAAACTTTTCAGAAAATCTGCTGGAGGGCCCCATCTGAGGTGCATAAGCCCAGAACAAGGTCAAACGATTTTCGCAAAATCCACGAAGGAGAATGCGGAAATCACGCAAGAGGTCGCTCTTTGGCTCATAAAGCGATCTCACAAAGATACTTTTGGCCACAAATGCAGATTGATGCCAAGAAATATGTACTCAGATACGTTAAGTGCTAAACATTTTGCCACAACATCATTCAGCCAGATCGTGAATTGATCAACATTGCCAGCCCTTGCCCATTTCACATGTGGGGCTTGGACATTATGGGTCCATTCATTCCACAGAATAGCACAAGCTTTCGGTTCGTCCTAGCTGCAACAGACTACTTCACCAAATGGGTGGAAGCGATTCCCTAAGCACATGTCAAAGATGCTAATGTCAAAAACTTCATTTGGACTAACATCATTACCAGATTTGGCCTCCCCCACACATTGGTGATGGACAATGACTCTCAGTTCAAAGGAAAAACAGTTAAAGAATTCTTGGATAAGTAGAAGATCGTTCACGCGTTCTCCACTCCCTAGTACGCTCAGAGTAATGGCCAAGCGGAAGCTAGTAACAAAGCAATTCAGGAAAATTTGAAAAAGAAGATCGAGAAGAACAAAAGCTAGTGGTCAATGCAACTAGAAAACATTCTATGGGCTCATATAACGACAACTCGTTTTAGTACAAGTGAGTCACCATTTTCATTATGCTACGGTACTGAGGCTATAATCCCTACTGAGCTGACAATTACAACTACTCGATCTGAGATCAACGAATCTGGTCAGAACGTTTCCATTCTTGCTCGAGAGGTTGACCTACTTGAAGAACGACGCGACCTAGCAACCATTCGAGTGGCATCCTACCATCAAACCCTGAGGAAGACATACAACAAGCGGGTTAACACTCGAAGTTTTCAACCCGGCAACCTAGTCTTGAAAAAGACTAAGGATGACTCGAAACTAACACCAACTTGGGAAGGCCCTTATATAGTGGAACGAGTCGTTGGCAATGGAGCATATTAGATCAAAATCCAAGATGGACAGGCACTTCCACGTCCTTGGAATACTTTCTTGTTAAAGAAATTTTATCAATAAAAAATTCCATTTCATGAGTTCTTACTCTTAGTATTTATACACAATTTTATTTTGCATCAATGCACTGCAATCTCTCAGTGTTGTCAAGTTAACGCACAGCTCGCTCTCTAAAAGCAAAACATTCAAAAGAACTTAATCGCTCTCCAAAGATCAAACATTCTGAATGACTAAATGCTCACTCGAGCTCAGGGTTATATAACCCACATGCTACTTAGCCTTAACACTTCTCACTAGTTGGAGACCTATACTTCTAGGGTTAACTAAGTGTAGAACGCTCTCCAAGAGCAAAACATTCAAATGAACTTAAACGCTCTCCAAAGCTCAAACATTCTGAATGACTAAACGTTCACTCGAGCTTAGGGCTACATAGCCCACAGGCTACTTAGCCTTAACACTTCTCGCTAGTTGGAAACCTATACTTCTAAGGTCAACTAAGTGCAGAACGCTTTTGATAAAAGCCTAAAACTGTAGTTTTAACCCCTTAATAATATTACATTTAGACCAATTATGTTATTAATAAATAAGAGTTAGTACTGTTTACGTACTTTTGTGTATTTCAAGCATTGGAGTCAAATATGTGAAGAAATATGTCACTTTTGCAAGAGAAAAGAGCAAAGGTTGGTTGCTAAGAAGTTCTATGGTTAAAGCCCATGTTTCAAGGAGAAAAAGCCTTGTTAAAGCCTAGTCAAAGCTGAAAAGTCAAAGTCAACGCGGGCAGAAATAGAGCATAAAAGTCAACATAACTTCCGCAGGCCGTATCTTTGGACTCAGACCTCAGAATTGGGCCAACCATATGTCAAAACAACTGGCTCGAAAAGAGCTTCCTAATGGTCCAGACCTTGATCCAATTAGAGCAGTAAAAGTGGATGAAAAAGGCTGTTGCATTAATTTCCAGCAGAGAAACCCTTTTTTGACTTAAGTAATTAGGTTTTAGGCTTAATTTATTGGCCCAAAACATGGCTCCAAAACCCATGCACGAAATTGTAGACCTAGCCCTCTCCTATATAAAGAGGACTAAGGCCAAACTTTTAATATAGATTTATATTAGTTAATTAATTAGTTTTCTTCTCTTAGTTATATAATTAATTATTGTTTTCTAGCCTAGACACCATTAATAAAGCCAAATTATTTATATTGTTTCAATGATGTCTCATTCTTCTTCTATTAATGATAATCTAATGAATTGGAGCTAAACCTCCATTAGAGGTGTTTGATGAAGCTTTGATAAAGACTTGATGTGTTAGTTAGAATTATTGCTTATTCAAGAATTTCACTCTAGAGGTTAGTTTATTCACCATGAGAATATATTAAACTTTCTCTCATGCTAATTATTATTTGGTTAGAGATGCCATAAATAGTTAGGGATCAAATACTTAATCTTTATTGGTTAAAATTGCAATAATCTACACTACCATATTAGGAATTTATCTAGGTGAATATCAAATTCCCTTAATCCCTTCTTCCCATTTAAAATCTTCGTATTAAATTGCCTTAGTATAAACTAGACCATTAAACCTTCGTAATTAGTTATTTTTATCATATTAGTATAATCACAATCCATTACTCTCATTGATATTGTTATAATTGATAAAACTAGTGAAATTGTATGTCTAAACAACTAGGAGTGGAACTAAATCTTTACTCCACATATTGCATGATAACGAGAGTAGAAACTTTGATCTAAGTGTAAATTCATGTATTTACTTATTCCTAGCATAATTAGTTACGATTAGGTAAAAACGCTTGTTTTTACTATTATTAAATGGCGCTGCTACCATCTTAGTTGTGTTTAGATTTGTTTTCTTTATTGTTTTCAATCCTACCAATATACCATTTTACCTACCCACTCGTTTGTTTGGTTCTAACTATGTTTGTTTTGTTCAGACAATTTTTTTTCAAAAAAATACCTTAAGCGCGCCCGCACCCTAAGTACTCTATTTCTGAAGCGTGACCGTCCTCAGGTTACTGGAAAAAAAAATTCGAAAGAATACCTTGAGCGCGCCCGCGCCCCTCTGAAGCAAAGCCCGATTTCACAGGTTAGTTACAAACTCTCCTTTTGTTCAAGTTATTCAGTGTTTCCAACTTTTTAAATACACTGAGATTGCATATACAAGATGCTATTCATATGCATAACAAGGTGGCATTCAGGTACTCCTTCTTCTACTTCTCGCCTATTCTGTCAGAGGAGTTTTAATTCTAGTATATCAGGTTGTTATTTGACTGTTGTTAGGTTTCTTTAATATTGGACTTAGCCTTGCATGAGATTAAGGTCTTGTAAGAAAAAACCGTCTAACGTGATCTATTGTAAACGTCAATACACATGCCTATCTAGAATACCACACACTACACTTGCATCAATGGCTGACGAAACAAAGACTCCTCTCTCTAATTTTTACAAAGCTCTAAATGATGGCCCTAAGTCTTGCATCGTTCTTGCAAACCCAGTGGAGGATTTTCGAATTCCCCCTAATATTTTAATTTGTTACCCGTTTTTCATGGTTTAGAACACGAAAAGCCTTCTCAACCTATATGTATGATAGAACAAGTTCTCACTACATTCCATCATCCTAGCATAGGTTCTGAGCAAATTAAACTGAGGGTTTTTCCTTTCACCCTAGCCGATAAGGCGGCGTCTTGGTTAACTGCCCAAATGCCTAATTCTGTAGACTCATGGGCCAAACTTGTTCAATTATTTATGGAATAGTTTTACCCACCGCTGAAGATAGATGAAATGATTCAACAAATTCATTTTTTCCGCCAGAACCCTCATGAATCCTTCTCAAAGGCCTAGAACTAGTACACTAATCTTTTTATAGAGTGTCCACATCATAACCTTGAGAAAGATACGCTCGTGCGTGCCTTTTTCAAGGGGCTTTCACATCATCATAAAGAGGTTCTTGATATAATGAATGGGGGTAGTTTCCTTAGTAAAGAAGCCACATAGGCTTATAGGTTTTCAGAAGATCAATCTAAGCGCAATAATAACTAGGGGTAATGACATCCCTCTCTCCGCTCATGCTTCTTCTATAGCCAAGGCTGCCAGTATGTTTGTGGTTAAATCTGATCCTGAGCTTAGAACTCTAATCGAATCTCTTACTAAAAAGATAGACGCCATTTCTATTCAACATAAGCCTACTCCTGTCATGAACATCAATTCTGTTCCTTGTAAGTTCTGTTTAAGTATTAAGCATACCGCCTCCTATTGTCTTCTTGTCTATGAACAACTATCACAACCACCATCACAGCCGGATAATGTTTGCTCCGTTAATAGCCTTCCTATTCTTAACGCCCCTTGGAGAGAAAATTCCAACTTCAGTTGGCATAATAATAAACAAGTTACACCTCTGGGGTATAATAATCAAAACATTAGGCCAGCAAACAATTATAACCAAGTTCCACCACGACAAGGATAAGGATAAGGACAAGGACAAGGACAAGGTAATTATAATAATTATAATAATAATAATTATAGTGCTAACAGAGGTATCATTTTGGTTAATAATAACTATCACAACCCACCCATTGATAATCAATGTGAGATAGTTCATGTCACACCACCTATGACCACTACCCATCCACAACCAGATCATTTTGACACCTTCATGCAACTCAACAACAGATTTTACAATCTATACAACAATCTTTATAGCAGTTAACGCAAGAGAAAGTACAACCAAAAGGTGTGTTTCCTAATCCTAAAATGCCAAACACAACCTTTGAAGTAACCGGTAATACTAGTAATGAAAATTTAAATGTAGGTAAGCTAAATTTCATCACCACTCTCCATTCTGGCAGAGTGGTTGATAACACCGTAATTATGCTCATTGTTACATCACCAGTGGTCATTACAAATGAAAATCTACTAGATACTGAAATAGAAACTAAAGATTCTACCCCTATAGAGGTACCTGTTAAACCACAACCCAAGAAGAAACAAACGGCTAAGGTTAAACATCCTAGTGATCCATATGCTAAATATAGAGAAACAGTTGTTTCCTCATAGATTAGTTATGTTAAACAAGGATACAAATTTTGACGAGATTAGGGAAGTTTTTAAAAATCTAACGATAAACCTACCTTTTCTTGAAGCTATTAAAAAGTTACCACAACATGCTAAGTTTCTAAAAGAGTTGTGCACTACTAGGCGAAAAACAAATATTCTTTTTTACAAGGACCCTAGTCATCCTACTGTATAATGCACCTTAGGGGATACCCACACGACAACTGCTATATTAGACCTGGGGGCGAGTGTTAACTTACTCCCGTATTATCTATATAAACAAATAGGTCTACAAGAGATACAACCAACTACAATGATATTGCAATTAGTTGGTCGTTATATTAAGTATCCTAAGGGTGTGGTTGAAAACGTGCTGGTTAAAGTTCAAGATTTTTACTACCAAGCAGACTTCGTTATCCTCAACACAGAAGTCGCTAATGACTCTATTCCGATCATTTTAGGGCGTCCCTTCTTGGCAACTACCAATACACTCATAAACTGCCATGATGGTTCGATGTCCTTGTCCTTTGGCCATCTTTTTGTTAAGGTGAATGTTTTCAAAATGATGAAACAGTTACAAGTTATGACTATTGATGGAGAAGTTAGCATGATCGAGAGCTTAGCTCAAGATTATTTCAACAAAACATTTCCTTTCGGAAGTTCCAATTTTGACGATGACTACCTAGACGTAGAGGAAATCGAGGATGATTTCCTTCAACTCTTTTGTCACTCTTCTTTGCCACCTCGCGAGTCCCCTCCTATTAACATCCATTCATCCCTTGACGCCATGAAGGAAGAAGAATTTTCCACCCTCTATCCTAGTGATTCTTTTGACCCACCTATAGAGGAATGTCTTGCATATCTCAAGGCCTCTAATAATATAGAACTAAGAACACTAGTTGACATCCATTCACCCACCTCACATCCAAATGTCACTCATTCACCTTCTATCACCAATGTTCCCCACCTTCCACCTTTTCAAAGGAATCTTGAGTTTGCACTTGACCCTCTTGCTTTTCCTGTGCTTCATGATTATTTAAGTGCTCCTGATACAACAATAATATCCAAGTACACGCCAACCGACCCTTTCATTTTTAGATGTGTGATTATTCCAACCTACGCCACCAATGAGTTTTGTGTTAAACCCACATTCTCATTTTTTCCATTCCTTCCTTCTAAAAATTATCCATATCCCACATGTCTTCCACAACCTTCCATTTTTTCACAATCATTCACTTGGCCACCCTTTCTTTGGAGAAAAAAGAAGAAATTGCATGCTAGGTTAGGTTCTAGATCCATTAGTATTCACTCTCATTCCGCTACGCCACATCATAGGAAATCTTAGTGCCTAATTCTGTTTGGGGTTGTAGTATGTGTTACTTATTTATGGACAGACCCGCAACTCTTTAGATTGTTGATATATGGTAAGCTGCATGTTAATACATGTTTTAGATAAAGTCTCGAGTATCTGGCTATAAAAGACTCATTTTATTTTTTGGTGTACTTCCTTTCATTTCCATATATTAGTAAGTGTGCTATTAAGGTCATCGGGCCCTCCCTTTGGAGTGTGTGGCTGTAAGTACCAGATCCTAAGTCTACGTTTAACGTAATTCACGCTTTCCACTCTTGCATATTTTCTCAGTTTTTGAGTCATGTTTCTCTATGGAGTGATTTATGTTTTTATTGCTTTATCGTTTTCCTTTATATTAAACCTTATTCATAGAAAATAAAAAAAAATATTAAAACCATAAAAATAGTAATCTAGCAAGTCTCGAGGATCTAACTTTAAAAGACCCACATTTTTAAACATATTTTCTAAACCCTATTTTCAAAATTTTGTTTGGAGGTGGGGTGTTTGGTCTTTCCATTCTTGATTGCTCAACTTCCTATTCTTGTTGTTTATGTCATTTAGTCGTATTTTGATTCGGGTTGACACTATTTATGAATTTAGATTTCTTTTTATCACATAACTTATGTCATTAACGCACTTTGAGGCATTTCTATCTTCTTATATGTCAACCACGGTTAGATTTGAGTTTTTTTTATAGATCATTGGATTGGAATTTCTCTGCTAATCGTTTTCATAGCTCATTCGCAAAAATTGGACCGTTAATGAACCAGGTATTTTAGTTTTAAGTTTACGAGGCATAGGACAGGATGCACATTACATAATTGTTTTGGGCTTAGGCCCAAATGCTTAAACCCTACACAGTCACGTGACTCCTAAAAAAATAAGAAAAACCATTCGCGAGTTCTTCTTCTTCTCCACGCCTCCATCAACCCAGAACAAAGAAATTCTTGCCGCCCCTATCTCCACACAAACCCAATCCAGATTTCGATCGAGTGCTTAATTTACTCTTCCCCACTTTCCATTCACCATAAATTCCCTATCCAAAACTAAACAGCTCCTCAACTCCCAAAGATTCTTCCAGAACAAGTTTTTACTTTTCAACAATTTTCACCCTTTTTCGGTAACGAAATGTGTACTAGGAAGTGGGAAGGGTTGTGGTATACTACGGAGGATTTTTATCACACTGATTTGGTGTATAATTTTTATAAGAAGAAGGAGAAGGAGGGTCATAGGGTGTTTGTAAAGGTGAATGGTAGTCGGAGGGAATTGACTACAGCTGTGCTGTGTGAGATTATTAGCATTAATGAAAGAGACCTCATACTCACAACGTAGGAATCTCAGTTTGGTGGAATCGGTCCTTTGATGGTGGAGGCTGTATTGGAAGGACAATACAATGTTGGCTCGCATTATGTTCGACAGACGTCTCTGAGAAGGAACCAGTTGGTTGTAGCTCAGTGGGTTGGTAGGAATGTTATTGCCACCACTAAAGTAAGTGACATCAATGTGAATTGTCTGCACGTTCTTTGGATCCTTCAGGAGAAGAGGAATGAGTTTTGCATCCTCGACTTTTTGATAAGTGAGATTAGATCAGTTGGTATATATACCGCACCCTTCCCTACATTGATTATGAAGATTATGATGTATTGGGGATGTGTTCCGAAGACTGATAGGGTTATGTTGAAGTCGCATGAAAATGCACGTATTTATAATAAATGTATTTAGAGGGATTAGCTTTTACCAAAAGCTAGGGGTGTTGAGACAAAATCGGATGAGGAAGAGGAGGAGGACACGGCATGTTTTGATACAGACGCTTTGGAAGGTGCTACTACAGATATAGCCCACGTCTCATTACTTTATCATGGCCTATGAGCTCTCCATAATGAGAACGAGACGATTAGTATAGGCCAATGTTCTCTTAATGACATTTGTGAGAATCTCTGGACTAGGCAGGTTAACATTCAACGTAACCAAGATAACCTTCAGAAGAATTTTCAGTTGATCAGTGATAGTCACCGGGATCTCCAGGCTAACATGGAGACTCTCGTCCAACATGATAATGAGCGTTGGGAAGCCATGAATGTATTTATGTAGCAACAGTGCAAATTTCAAGTAAAAGTTCTACTACGCTTGCCACCTCATGAGGGTTCTTCTTCTGATGACTCTGGAAAGCATGAGCATCGTCGACTCAGGACGGATGACTCTGGCCCATCCTCATCTCCTGGCTAGTTTTATTGTATTATTGTTGTGTTAAGACTATTTTCCATGTTTTTAGTATATTTTGATTCCAAGTTGTTAGTTAAGTAGTTAATATTGGATTATGTAATTAATTGTTATTTAAATTTCAAGTTAATTTAATTTTTTGTCCAAGCATGCTATCTATTTTTCATGAATCCCACCTTCCTGATTTGTTTGGGGGTGGCATTATTTGTTTAGCATTGTATTTTACCCTATCCACCTGTTTTGGAATTTAATATTGCAAGGTTTTGAGAATATGGTTTATGTCAACATGTTGCTAAATTGGTGTCGCTAGAATTAGCTAGTGTTGTTTGGTGCAACCTCAAGGATAAAGGAATGGAGATTGCTATTTTGATAAGCTGTTAAAACCATCTAGAATTGCTATGGAGCATGTGGTATCAGCTATTTCTATTTTGTTTTTAGAAGCCTTTTCTTATTCCATCTATTTTCTTATCAAATTTGGGAACCTTGAGGGCCTTTGTTTGAGAAATAAGTTCTCTATAAATACATAGGTTCATTCTAAAAACTTCACACTGCACCTCTCTTTCACTTTCACTTCAGAGCACTTCAAACACACGGAGCACGCACGCTCTTCCTTTTGCCTATACACGCCCAAGCCCACAAGGCAAAGAACTTTGGAACTTCGAGCATTCACGCTTCACCTCCTCAACGCAATGCTATTTTCGCTTTTTGGGGTTTTTTTAGGTTACTTCCAAGAGTTCTAGAGTGTGTTTGTTTGATATGAAATCTCCTCAAATCATACTGGAGCAGTGCTTCAAAGATTTGTTCACGAGTGACACCTATGGGTCTTGGTTCCGTTACTTGATTATACAGGCAGGACGGCAGCCTCTAATGGTCGCTCTGATGAACTATATTCTCCTGCACTTACAGCTTATTTCTATGATCATTGTAAGTTTTTTTGTCAACCAGATGGGGAACAAGTGTTCTCTGTCACCATTAATGATGAAACAATGGACTTAACCAAGTTCTTGTTGGCCTTTGCTATTGGACTTTCTATGCTTGCTGAAATCCAAAACTCATGAGGCTATTTGGCTGATAATATGTATATCTACAACTATGAGATTTTGCATGAGACCTGTGGGGCAGGGATTTTTCGTGTAGAGGACCAAGGGCAATATAACGTAGCCCTTGGTAGCTTGTCCCTTAATGTGGGCACTGTTATGTTCTTTATCATGTTAAACATCTTAGGGGAATGGCATTTTTCTTTTGCGAATAACGCCACTTGTGACATGTTCCTTGCTCTAACTGAGGGACATATGCTCTATGACCTTCCCCAGACCTTAGTGTCCAGTTTAGCATGAGCCCATAGTATAAAGCATAAGTACCTTCTTATGCCTGTCTTGGTTTGCCGCATAATGCTATGTTTCTTTGCTGAGTTCTGTACCCGTTTCACGGATTGGGTTGGGGTTGACATTATGAGACCCAGCAATTGCATTATACGCTCATTCGGTGTAATGACTTGGAGGGGTGGAGGCTACAACCTAATTGGGTTGCCCTTTACACCCCATCCGACCAAGTTGCGCTTAACAGGTTAGCAAAGGTAGATGATAAATGCGTGAGGCCTGGCAAATTATCATAGCTTGGCAGGATGCAAAGGAACCTCACTTCTTTATAGAAGAGGAGGACAATGTTTAAATGTTGGATATAAGGTAAGTTTTACTTTCTGTGGTGTTTGTTTATTTCCAAAGCAATTTAATTTTTGTTATCCCAATAACGGGTGGAACTCATATAGAGTTGCGTCTGCTTTTATTTATATATATTAGTATGTTCTGAATTTGTTTTGCAGGTGTTCTACAATTTTCACACGTTTCCATGGCATTTCCTACCCTTCTTATTTCTATACCTTGAGGACAAAGCATGTTTTTTTGTTTGGGGGTGGCATAGAAACATGCGTAATTTATATATGTATAATATGCACTTATTTTCTAGTAGAAAATTTCAAAAATATAAATAAAAAGTTTATACTATGCACCTATGAATACTGGTATTGTTTCTTTTTCTATGATGATAATAGTCTAGAAGTTAACAATGGAGTTGCTCATAAAAATGGGAACCATATTCTGGGCAAATGGGAGTGACATAACTTAAGTTATTCAAATGATATAGTACTCCTCTTTTTGTCACTTTTAGTCAAAAGTTTAGTTTGGTGAATAAGCTTATCTTCTCATCTTCATCCTTCATTCAATTTCGGGTAAAATCCATCATTGATCACAGTGAGTGTTCTGATTTTGGAGTGCCTCTTTCTTTCCAGTCTTGGGTAAAATCCTTTGCAGCTTAACTATGTAAGTTCTAGAGAGACTGGAGTACAAGGCTTGCTTCACAACTCTCTCATATCTCAAGTTCCTTTCTTTCAATAGCTTCAGCATGCATCCTCCCCTCCTCAACCTTTCCTCTGGAGCTCCCTTTTTCAGAATGCCAACTCGACATTGGCTTCTTCTAACACTATCTTAGAACCTTGCTTTCCATCCTTTGAAGAAGATGCAGCAGTAGTACCCCAGGACCTTATCGATAAAGGTATTTCAGAATGGGAAGAAGTGTTGATAGGTTATTTCCTGGAAAAAAGGATGAGTTTTCCCTTTGTTAAGAGTGCCTTAGAAAAAGCCTGGAAGTTAAAAGGGTCTATGGATATTACTACGGACAGGGACTTATTTTTCATAAGTTTATCTGCTTCTGAAGACAAGCAATCTGTCCTTGAAGGTGGTCCTATCTTTATCCCTAGCAAGATCTTTGTTGTTATGCCATGGTCACCTGAAGCGGAAAGTCAAAGGAATAATGTCTCTACTGTTCCAATCTTGGCAAAACTTTACAAAGTTCTGAAAGAGCTATGGACTAAGAAGGGATTATCTTTCGTTGCAAGTCTTATTGGAGGTCCTCTCTGTGTGAACGGAGCAACTTCTATGAAGAAAAGGCTCGATTTTGCAAAGGTTTATGTTACAATACCTTTGAACTTTGAATTTCCAACATCGATTAAACTGAAGATTCGTGGCAAACATGTTTATGTTGATGTGGAGTACCCTTGGAAACCCCCGTCATGCACTAGATGTTGTAGGTTTGGACACCCAACAGCCAAATGCCCAGCAACTCATACCCAAGTGTGGGTTCCCAGAACAAGCATTGTAACGGTACAAAATCCATCTGCTGCAGCTCCAGTTACTCATTCAAGCATGCACGCTGCCACTAATCAGAACTCCCCTGTTCCAATTGGTTCTGAAGTAGTATCTTCTCTTAATGATGCAGTAGTCTCTATGGAATCTCCTAGTACTGCAAGGGCTTCAGGGAGCTCTCCATCCTCTCTTAATGATGTAGTAGTCTCTAGGGAATCTCCTAGTACTGCAATGGCGATAGTGAACTCTCCTTCCTCTCCATCACTGCCTCGATCAATCCAAGCTCTCTCAGGAAATAATGAGGATAATTCTAGATCGCTAGGCCCTCTTCTAGCAACTCCTCATATTTCTCAGCTTCTTAGAACATACACTGATGGCTAAACTTGTAACTGCCTACCTGGCAATTCTCCCTTTAGTACTTTGAGAAACACAGGCAACCCTTCCTTCTCTCGAGAATCTACTCATAATAGTGGAAACACTCGAGGAAAATAAATTGTGGTCTATACAACTTAAGAACAGACTTAACCAGTCCTTGAACAGGAGGAAGCTGTCTTAACTGAAGAAGAACTTTTCCAATTTCATGTCGACAATAATGTGTAAGCGGCATTAGTCATTGAAGAGGATGGTATAGATGATGACATCTCTGAGACGCATGAGGAACCTTTTGATGATCATATTGTGACCTCCCCTATAGTCACAAGATTGCAAATGCCTTCTTAAGTTGTTACTAGAGCCCAGCTGCAACAACAACAACTGCAGAGCTCAGGAAAAAGAGGTAGAGGAAGGGCCAAAGGCTCGTGCAACAAAGGAAAAAACAAAAGATGATCTTATGAAGATATGCACTTATAATATTAGGAGTTTAAATGATTTGAATAAAGTGCAGGCTCTGAATTCTTTCAGAATCAAGAATAAATTAGCTTGCTTTTGTCTTTTGGTAACTAAAGTTCGGCTAGCAAAAATTTTAAGTATGCTGCCCTTCTTGGAAGTTTGAACACAATTACTCTAGTGCAGTTTCTGAACGCATTTGACTCTCATGGGATCCTTCAGTACTAGGTGTTCAAAAGATTTTGGAGAGTGATCAATTTATACATGCTCAGGTAACTATCCTTTCCACAGCACAAGTGTTTCATTTTACGTCAGTCTATGCAAGCAATAATAGATTGGAAAGGTTGATTCTCTGGCAAGATCTCATCAGTCTATATACATCCTTCTCGTGTCCTTGGTGTGTGGCTGGTGATTTTAACAATATCCTCTATTCTCACAAGAGGATTGGTACTGACTTGGTACATCCTAGGGAAACTACCCCCTTTGCAAATTTCCTCAACACTGTAAGTCTCTATGATCATAAATCCAGTGGCTGCTTTTTTACTTGTACTAACAATGGTGATGGTTCTGTGAGAAAATGGTCTAAGATAGATAGGTGTCTTATAAATTCCATGTGGGCTACTCAATTTTCTTCTTCTGGAGTGGAATTTTGCCGCAAGGACTTTCTGACCATTTGCCTACAGTTATCTCAATCTCCAATTCTTATTCATGCAGGCCCCCATTCAGATTCTATAATTACTGGGTTGTCAATCCTTCTTTCAAGGACACTCTTATTAATTGCTGGTACATTCCTAGACAAGGAAATCCATCTTTCATGTTTTGCAAGAAATTAAAGATGTTAAAGGAAGCTCTCAAGGGCTGGCCTAGATTCAGTTCCACTAATCTTCAAAAATAGGTGGTCACTACTCGGGCCAATCTAGAAGATATTCAAATGCAAATGCAGAAGCGACCTTTTGATTCTCACCTTTCTAATCTATAAAAGATTCATAGATCTGAACTTTGTGACCTTATGCTTAAGGAGGAGTATGACCTCATGCAGAGGACAAACATTGACTGACTATCCTTTGGTGACAAAGGTAATGCCTTCTTTCACAATTCTGTAAAGGAAAAGAAGACTAGGAACAACATATGGTCTATTTTGGATTCTCAAGGAACCCAGCAGGATGGTCAATCTAATGTTGCTCAGGTATTCATATATTTCTATAAAAATTTGTTGGGTACTTCTTCTTCATCTTCATGCAACCCTCGGATCTTGGAGCATCTTAACCTTCAAGTATTGCCCCCTGAGAATGCCGCTAGATTGATCAAGGATATCGATATCTTGGAAATCAAGGAAGCACTCTTCTCTATGGATGATCACAAAACACCTGGGCCTGATGGATTTAATTCTTTTTTCTTCAAGAAAGCCTGGGATATTGTTGGTGAAGATTTCTGTCTCACAGTCCAGCATATGTTCAATCAAAAGTCCATACCAATATGTACAAACTCCACTCTCCTATGCTTAATTCCAAAAAATCTTGCACCTTCTAAGGTTGATGAATTCAGGCCCATTGCTTGTTGTAATATCATTTACAAATGTGTTGCAAAGATTCTAACAAGCAGGATGAAAGAATATATGCCCTACTTAATCTCTTCGGCTCAGTCTGCCTTTGTACCAAGAAGAAACATTCAAGATAACATTATTCTTGCGCATGAGCTTATTCGAGGTTACACCAAAAAACATGGCACTAGGAATTGCGCAATTAAGATTGACATAAAGAAGGCTTTTGATTCACTCAATTGGGAGCTATGGATATGATTCTGCAGAGATTTGGTTTCCCTCCTCTCCTTATAGAGTGGCTATCTATGTGCTTCACCACTCCTTCTTATTCCATTATCATCAATGGAACCTCTGAAGGATTCTTTGAAGGTGAACAAGGTCCGAGGCAGGGTGACCCTATTTCACCTTATCTCTTTGTCCTTGTGATGGAGGTGCTCCCCGGCCTTTTAAATCAAGCCCTCTATTCTTGTCACATTCATCCGTATTCTAAATGCCGGAAGCTGAGTATCTCTAACTTATTTTTTGCGAACGATGCTCTTCTTTTTTGCGAAGGAGATATGGCTTCTATTCTTGCAATCAAGGAAATTCTTCTGCAATTTTCTCTCCTCACAGGATTGCATATCAACTCAGCTAAATCAGCTCTGTTAGTTGGTTGTATGTCTCATGAAGCTGGACTGGACTTGGCTAATGCTTTGGGTATACCCCTTATATCTCCGCCTCTTATATATCTTGGTCTACCGCTTACTTCTTCAAGGCTAGGTATACGAGATTGTCTTCCTATGGTAGAGAGATTGACTTCGTGAATCTCAAATTGGATGAATATATCCTTGACAAGGGCCGACAAACTTGAACTTATCAAGTCATCTCATCCTTCCAAGTCTACTAGTCTAAAACCTTTATCTTGCCAAAGAAAGTCCTGGACAATGTATCTAAGATTTGCAATCGTTTTTTATGGTCTGGCCCCAATATGACACGAAAGATGCATCATGCCATCCATGAAGTATTGAGGTATGCTAAAGATCAAGGTGGTCTGGGTATGATTGATGTTAGAACTAGGAACAAAGCTACTTACTGCGGCTTGATTTTCATAATTGTTGTGAAAGATGGCTCACTGTGGTCAAACTGGACATGGAGCCAACAAATAAAGAAGTCCTTCTTTTGGACTATGAAAACATCGGCAAGCTGCTCTTGGGTATCGAGAGGGATTCTGAAGCATATAAACATTGCTCAAAATTTTGTTCGATATGTTATTGCAGATGGGACTAACACCCTCTTCTGGCACGACCTAGGTGCTCAAGTCAGCCTCTTTGGGAATCAACAGTAGTGAGAAACTCCTTCACTCTTCCTGTTGACGCAAAGGTTAGTGAAATCTTAAACCAAGGCAACTGGTCCTCACTGGTGACGTCTATTTCTGATAGCTCCCTGAAAAATCTCATCTTGGGTACTGAAGTGAATCGCTTTCTCAACAAAGATGAAGTAATCTAGTCACCGAGCAGCTCGGGTGACTTTTCAGTCAAATCTGCTTATGCGGTTCTGCGAAAAATGAGACCAAAGGTAAAATGGTAAAGAGTTGTTTGGGGAAAACTCTCTATTCCTAAATTCTCTTTTACCTTGTGGCAATTGCTTTCAAACTGCCTTCCTACTCAAGATAGATTGATATAGAAGAAGACCTTGCAATTCTCTGAATGCAATCTCTACGGTATCTCTTCTGAGCACTCAAAGCATTTGTTCTTCAATTGCCAGTACTCCAAACAAGTATGGGCCACTGTGAAAAACAACATTAGACTAGGGGATCTTGTTAAAGACTCTACTTCGAAATGGTACAACATTTTTAGGCTATGTAGACAAAATTCCACTTGTGTCAATATATTTAAAGCCTTTGTTGGAGCCACTATACGTGAACTCTGGTGTGAAAGAAACAAACGGAAGAAGAAGAACATTTCGCTGACTTCCCAACAGCTAAACATAAAGATTATGGCCCCTCAATGAAGCTATATCTTCATAAGAACCTGTCAAAAGTCAAAGATTCTTATAACCTTCGAGCAGTTGTAACCAAGATGGGATTGCAACTAAATTTCAAACATCAGGAAGTTCTTTGGTGCAAGTGGAAGCCAGCTGAACAGGGAGCTTTCATGCTTAACACTGACGGATCTGTCCAGCAAACTGGAAATGGGTATAGAGGAACAATTCATGATGCTTTGGGGAATGTAGCTCGAGCTTATGCAGGCAGCTCTTCCAAGCACTCTGTTATCTTTCAGGAGATTCACGATGTAGCAGTTGGGCTTAAGCAGGCCCAAGATTTAGGTATTAACAAGCTGGAAGTCAATTCTAACTCACTCGGGGCCATAAACATCTTAAATAGCATCGAGCGATGTCCATGGTACTGTGCTAATATGGTAGCCTATATTAGATGTCTTACAAACTCTTTTGTAAAATGTTCTTTCAGCCATATCTTTAGAGAAGGAAATCGGGCAGCCGACTACCTTTCAAAGTTGTATAGATCGCTAGAAGAGGGTGTCATTTTCTTTTCTCTTCCTCTAGATGCAAAGTTACATCATATAATAGAGGAAGATAGACTAGGTACTATGTATCCCCGAGTTTCATCTAATACAGGTTGAGGTCTGCCATAACCTCTAGCTTATTAAAAAAAAATAGTCTAGAAGTTTCACGTTAGCTTTTAAATTAGAATAGTATTTAGAAACTTAGGTTAATATGTAGGTAATAATCATTGCATCTTTCCATAAATATATTGCATGAGCATCTATGTTTGTATTACCAGTAAGTTTCTGAAATCTATGCTAGAGTATTTATTCTACAAATCCTGTGAGAATATAGCCTAAAAGCCTTATGAGTGAAATATCTGAGTAATGACACAAGGGATAAGTAAATTCCGAATAGAGAAATCACGCACACGTCCACTTGCTTGATCATTATACCATATCCTAAGCGATAATTTAGGCCATTTTTGGATCGATATAGCCAGAAATTCAAACCTGTATGAAATTATTTTCCGCTAGTCGCCCCTCTGAGCCTTTCTTTAGCCTTTTCATAAACCACAAATCCTTTACCCTTTTACAAAAACAAAACAAAATAAAAATAAGCTTACCCATTTTTGAATGAGTCTGAGAATAGAGATGAAGAATAGAAAAGAGAAATACTTGTGGAAAACCAAGAATTTGTTAGTTGCTTCCAATAAGAAAAGAAAATGAAGTTTCCATCCAAAGAAAATAAATAAATAAAATAAAAAGTTAGAACTCCAAAAACAGAATCAAAGGAGTCAAAAGCTAAAGAAAAAGAAAAAATGGCTAAAGATGGAAACAAAGTGTAGAAGAAAAATAAGAACAAGGTTTTCTCTAGTTACATAATATGAAGACTCTATTATCTCAGACTTGTCCTTTTGAATATCCATTTCCTTCTTTATTAAAACCATCATCTAATCCCCACAACACCTAATAAAGACCTCTAGCATAATTAGGAATAGGTTAGTGTGATAGTAAGTGGCAGATGTGTTTGATCAACTTCGACTTCCTTGTACGTCATTGAGTTTGTAAGGTAAAGTGTGCCCACTACGCACTGGAGTGAGCGAAACTTGAGTGGAAAAATCAAAGTGTTTTTGTCTTAAGATATTTGTGAGGACCTACTTAAAGACGATATTCCAAAGTTTCAGAAACGGACCAGTTACAATGGTCCAGGCCTGGACCAAGGGCTGCAATGTTGATCAGCTCACGAGCTAGCTGAATGATGTTGTGGCAAAATGTTTGGCACTTAACGTATCTGAGTACATATTTCTTGGCATCGATCTGCATTCGTGGCCAAAAGTATCCTTGTGAGATCGCTTTGTGAACCAGAGAGCGACCTCCTACGTGATTTCCGCATTTACCTTCGTGGATTTCTGCGAAAATCGTCTGACCTTATAAAAGTAGGTCCCCAGAGTAACAGATCTTAATGTATCTGGGCTGAGCCCCAACCATTTCAAAAGTGAACTGCCCAGGCAATCCCAGGAAACCAGTTTTATTATTTTACAACCACTTACAAAAATCAGAGAAACGTTTAAAGAAACCTCACCAAGGAAGAAGAAATGTAGAAGCAATGGCTAAGCATCAGGAGTAACATGTTTATCTTCAGCAGGAACAGTACTGGTAGATGGAGCGTTACTAGCATATCCAGGTACGACAAGCACACTTGCACCTAGAGCCCCACGTTCACGCTCTTCTTTCAGTTCAAAGTACGTCTCCTCTAGCAACGTATAATCTTCGCATACTCGGTGATATGCCTATTGAGCCTATCGTGCAACTGACTTGCATTGCTTGGCATGATCAGTTACTGCTTCCAGCCTTTCTTACAAGTCAACCACCGAACTAACCAGCAACGACCTCTCAGACACAGCGTCCTGATGCAGTTTCCTCAAATCCTCCAGTTCCTTCCTCTCAGCATCTCGAGCAAGCTGCAAATTCAGTAGGTCCTCCTTTATCTTGTCCACATCATTTTCCATAGCTTCCATAACTTGGGCCATGTGCTTCAACTTATGATATCTAGCAAGAAACTACAAACATAAACATCAATGCTACTCTCGACAATAAGACAGAAAGGAACCAGAGAATATTAAAAGCTTACCAAACAGCAAGCCATATCCATGGTCTTCAAAATCTTATCCAAATCTTGGCCGTCCAGCTTTTCCTTGTCACCTTCCAAGACAATCCCTTCCAAGAGACAATTAGCTATGGGAGTCGACTCGAAGCTACAGTCAGTTTGTTTCACTACACGCTTCTTCCCTGTCTTCCCAGTATAGACGAAGTCACTCCCCAGGTCGCCAACCCGCCTCCCCATTGGACCAGCCCCAGAGCTTTCCCCAGCAACAGTTTTTCCCTTACCCGCTGATAAGAGCCCAAAAACTATAGTTTTAACCCCTTAAAAATATTACTTTTAGACCAATTATGTGATGAATAAATAAGAGTTAGCACTTTTTACGTGCTTTTATGTATTTCAGGCATTGGAGTCAATTATGTGAAGAAATGTGTCACTTTTGCGAGATAAAGGAGCAAGGGTTAGTTGTTAAGAAGTTCTATGATTAAAGGTCAAGATTCAAGGAGAAAAAGCCTTTTTAAAGCCCGGTCAAAGCCGAAAAGTCAAAGTCAACGCGGGCAGAAACAACGCATAAAAGTCAATAGAACTTCCGCAAGCCGTTTCTTTGGACTCAGACCTTGGAATTGGTTCTACCATATGTCAAAACAACCGACTCGAAAAGAGCTTTCTAATGGTCCAAGCCTTGATCCAATCTGAAGAGCAGAAGTGGACGAAAAGGCTGTTGAAGTCATTTCCAACTGAAACCCCCTTTGTAGACTGAAGTATTGAGGTTTTGGGCTCGATTTTCCGGCCCAAAATATGGCTCCAAAGCCCATGCACGAAATTGAAAGACCTAGCCTCTCCTATATAAAGAGGATGAAGGCTTAACTCTTAATCACTTAGTTTTATCACTTAGATTTTAATTCATTAGTTAATTAGTTATTCATAAACTTAGTTTTAACAGTACACCAAAACAGCTTTTTTGTGGAGCCAAAATAGCGTCACAAATAATTTTAGTGACACCATTTTGGCGTCACAAATATGGCGTCAATTATTTTTGTGACGCCATTTTGACGTCACAAATATAAAAGGCGTCACAAATTAGTGATGTCAAAATGGCGTCACTATATTTTGTGACGCCATTTTGACGTCACAAATATTTGTGACGCCATTTTGGCGTCACTAATTTGTGACGTCATTTTGACGTCACAAAATATTAAGCGTCACAAATTTTGTAACTTCATTTTGGCGTCACAAAATATATTTTAGAAAAAAAAATAATAATAATTAATTGCTATACATCAACCGGTGGATATATAACAACCAATTATTATTATTATTATTATTCAAGATACAACTAGTCCTAGCCACCACCGGTTGCTATATGAACTAGCCAAGATACAACTCTTTTAAAAAACAGTCCATTCCATAAAATACACAATCACACCATCAATCTCATTCAAAAATAAAACATTCATTCCATCACTCAAAATTATCAAGTCACTTGAAAACACTAAGTACTTCAATTTTCCAAGCGAAAAGCATAATACAAATCACTTGTAAACACCAAGTACTTCAATTTTCCAAGGGAAAAAGTACATTACATTATGCTTACAACTAGCTAGAAAGAAAGTCTTCTTATTAGAAAATGTCCAAGTGGCAATATCGACCACCTCCATCTTTCAAGGGTCGGCAACAAACAAATGCCACATGCAACCTGTATCATTTAACAAAAAAGTTTAGATAGACTTCTATCTTAAAATGTAACAAGAGATATACAACAATAGGTTCACTTATACTAATTAAAACTAAGTGACATAGTTTCTAGTCTACCAAATTAGTAACATAGCAAGAAGGTAACCATGCCACTAGGATATCAAAGTAGCTATAGGCCATTACTATTGACAACACAACACTAGATATAAGAAAGTGATTACTCCCCTTCCCATTCAAAACAATAGATATTAAATTATTTTCCATGTTAAGACTTCTTGATTCCCAGTTTCCACTATGTCTTATAATCTCCATTAGTCATCTTCAATTAATCCAAAAGTCTAAACTACCAATAACTAATCTTTATTCAATTCAATACCCTTTTTGAGTAAATAAACAACAAATTATACTAATTCAAAAAAAGGTGTTACACCAAGAAACACTACTACTAACCGGCCTAAATGCTTGTTGTTGTTGTTGTTGCTGCCATGACTGGCCTGTTGTGACCCACAACCTGATTCCAACGAAAAGCACAAAGCAAAAATTAATGTTGGATAGCTCCTTCAGAATATAGGATTAATTAAATGTGTAGAAACAAAGTTACCCACTGAAGATAATAAGATATAACCATCAGAAGAAGGCTCGAGGCAATCCCTAGCCCAATGTCCATCCTGACCACATTTAAAACAGGAATTACCTCTACTTTCACCATAGCTTTTGTTGCTTGAACTGCTCAAGTTACTGGTCTTGAAGGCATTTGTTTATAGCACACCAATTGAGCTGCGCTCACTGCACCATTGAAAGAAGCCACAGAAGCTTTCCTGCAAAACAAAGAAAAAGAGGTGGACTAAAACATGTTAGTGACTCCAAGTACATCAGGATAAGATCTTCAAGAAGTTACCACGGGAAAAATATTAGTGTCAGCCAGTTCACAACTTCGCATACAACATTAGGCAAAACAGGCAGCATTTCAGAGGAGCATACTTTGGTATCATATGAGATGACATGTATAGCTGTTAGCATCAACAGGAAAGATGACACACTGCTTTAAGTATATGATAGTTTCTGACATCACAATCTCTATAGTCATAATAGGGGAGCAGTCACAAATAATTATTCAAAACATTTTATTCAAAATATCTTGGAAATTTTATTCCAAGATAGGGGAGCAGTCATAATAGGGGAGCAGTCACAAATAAGCAGTTATGCTTGATGATAAAATATTTTATTCAAAATATCTTGGAAATTTAGTTCTAAACCAGATCAATCAGCACATTAGATGGTACCATTCCTTACTTTGTTCAGTTGCAAGAAACTGTCGAAGACCATCCATCTATAGGCACATCCATCTATAGGCACATCCATCACAAAATCCTTTGTTATCAGTAAAAGTTGACCTATAATTTAACAAACTCCACTAATTCGTAAACAAAAGAGCATGTAAGAGCTACAACCTTTTCACAGTCCTCAATTACAAATTATTAAGGCATCACCGTGATCCTGATATTTATTGCATCCTTCCAGGCTTGTACTATGATAAGCTGTGAAAAAAAATGTGCTTCAAATAGCTTATATGTCCACATTTCACAACTTGGTCATTAAAATAATTGAAGTAATCTCACCATTTCATGGAATTGCAACAGATCTCCCACCCTTCAATTTTCTTTAGGCTTTGCTAGGTAGAAAGTAAATATTTAGCCTACAACCATTGCTACTTAAATAAGATTTATAAGAAAAGCTCATTGATGAGTCAAGCCTCAAGAGTACAGGTATCCCTAGTATAAATCTCATGGAAGCCAAATCCAATTAAAGTTTTGAAATTTTCAGATTGCACCAGAATGTCGATAAACATCCTTGATATAGGTTTCTCTAGTTGGGCCACCTATCAATATTACCCTTTTTTACAAGTAAAGTTTTGCTAAAAGTGCTGGTATCCCAAAGGCAGCATCAATAATAAGCTAATGCTATAGCTTAGACGATCATATCAAACTGAAGGAAACAAAAATAATTAGAAAATAAAACAAAAAAGGTTACCTTTACAATCTTTCTTAAAAGTATATGACGGTCTTCTATTGACAGAATCACTAACGATAATTGGTAACACTGCCTGTGACTAGAAAGTCATATGGGTTGATACTATATTGGATTCTAACCTTGAGCAGTTGTTGCTTGATTCACATTCTTCTCTTCTTCTTTTGCAGTAGAGGAAATTGTATGAGGCTTTGAGCCATAACTAAGTAATAACCTTGCAGTTTGAGGTGCTTGTATATCTTATTTACAAATACCATTAAGCATAAAATAATATTAATTACTTTCCGTGTAAACGTATATAACTTGACATCCTTTTCTAATAAAAAACTGCATATCAGATTCTTACTAATTCTATTTGTACGAATGAAGTTCAGAGATTGAATATCTCGAGATGATACTTTATTTTCTTTATACAAAACATACTTCTACATTACAGTCATTAGACTACATTAACAAACAATTCACAGTAACATACATTCCGGAAGTGATACTTTGTGTAGCTTCTCTAAGAGGGAATGCCCCTAAGGATAAAATAAATGTGAGGGGAAAAATTATTTATTGTTAGTTTTGCATTCTCCGATTCTATTTCAGATTTGCAAGAAGTTCCAGTCAACAAAATCATCTAAATTCGGAACTGCAAATTCATATAACACCTACCTGATTTGCAGGGCATCGGTAGAACTGCTGACCCATATTTTTTTCAGTCTTTGCAGTCTGAATCAAGCATACACCTGCACCACAAGGACAAGTAACATCTGGGAATGATGAACTAGGTGTTGAATACTGTGCAACATTAGATGTCGGAGTTGCTGACGAACTATCACACCACTCAAAGAATCCACAACCTCCGTTTTCCTGGAACATAATTCAAATGTCAAATATCAAGCATAGCAAGAATCTTAGATGCTTGATTATCAAAAACCAAAGCATAACATATGTACTATTTCGGCAGTAACCTGCTTCAACACAACGAGAGCAAATGATAAAAAATGCACTAATAAATAGAGGAAATTGATGTTGGGGGCAAATGATAAAGAATGCACTAATAAATAGAGGAAATTTATGTTGGGGAGATGAAACTGAACCAAGATAATGGCTGTCTACGTACCCAAGATCTACTATCTAAAGATCAAGTTTCAACGTAGTTCCTTGTGAAAGAGAATGATTTTTATGAATTAGTAAAGATTGAGTCCTAAGAGGACTGTGTTTGTTTGTCAAAAGAATTGTTATCTCTTTGAACTTTTATCTTTATTTTTTACAATAATGAACCTGGACATATTCATCAATAGACCAGTAATTGGATGGGCTAGGGTTAAGCACGTGGGCTTAACTGCTGGACTAGGCCTAGTATTGGGTTGGATTCGTGGGCTTAATGAGCTACAAAGTGGGAGTTTATACATCGCCCTCTCTTTGGTGGATGGGCAAAGTCCATGTGGCGAAGAAGTTAATATAGAAAAAAGAATAGAAGAACATCGATTTAAAATAAATAAAATAAAATAGAATGTTACCAAGTATTGGCGTGCGTAATCTCATTGTCAAAGGCGACAATAGGCGATGACAGGAGACGGAAATTATTGGCAACAAAATACGGAATTAATTAGCGAAAATTATTGGCGGAAATTATTAGCGGAAATAAATAGCGAAAATTATTGGTTGAAAATATTAGCGGAAAATATGAGCGAAAATTATTGGCGGAAGTTATTTGCAGAAGGAAACGGAAATAATGAGCGAAAATTATTGGCGGAAATAATTTGCGGAAGTTACTGGCGGAAGAAATTAGCGAAAATTATTGGCGAAAGTTATTTGCGAAAGGAGGCGGAAATAATTGGCGAAAGATATTAGAGGAAGTTTATGGGCGGAAATAATTGGCGAAAGATATTAGCGGAAGTTTATGGGCGAAAATAATTGGCGAAAGATATTAGCAGAAGTTTATGGGCGGAAATAATTAGCGGAAATTATTTGCAAAAGTTATTGGCGGAAGTTATTTGGGGATTAAAGGAGGCGGAAATAATTGGTGGAAGATATTAGCGGAAGTTTATGGGTAGAAATAATTGGTGGAAGTTATTGGTAGAAGGGCGGAAATAATTTGCGAAAATTATTGGCGGAAGGGCAGAAGTTAGTGGCCGAAATAATTAACGAAAGTTATTAGCGTAAGGGCGGAAGTTAGTGGCGGATATAATTAGCGAAAGTTTGTATATGGATACTGTTAAATGTTGCTCTGAAAGGTGTGCCTTTTCTAGAGGGAAAGCAATAGATTGTTGATTGTGTAATAAAAGTAGGAAAAATAATACCAACCTTTAATGGAAATGCAACATCACTTCTTATTTTTGATCTTGTCTTGTTCGCTGCATGTTGATAGAAAAATATGATGGCGATATAATGGGGGAATACAGACGCCCACAATATAAAATCAGTGTAAGAAAGTGTAAGTGTTGCCCCCATTGTTGTCATTGAAAAAACCAAAGCAAAGGGGCCACGGTGGTCCTTAATGATCTTAGCTATTCAAGTGTAACAGCACATGTATCAAACGTCAGGCAAGGTCTGGAATTTTCCGCAGGTGCAAGGTTGTCAATTTTGCACTTCGACCAAACTAAAGCACAACGCCATTGCCTTAGTAGTAGAATTCACACGGATATTAAAATTTGAGAGTATTCCAATAACCGTACCGAGCAAGAACAACCATCTTATTGACTCAGATTTTCTTCAAGCAGGCATGAATGCGACATACTTGGACCAAAGAAGGCATAATATGAATGACCTCTTTGGAATTAATGCTAATGAATGACAATATTATTGAAAGGAGGAGTACAGAAGAATAGAGTAATGTAAAAATGTAAAAAAACTTTGTAACGGTATGGTAAAAATGTCGTTTAAGTCTGTTTCAACAGCAACCATCGAGATGTATTGGAAATCAGCTCTGTGGATGAAACTGATTCAGCACCATATTAAAGGTTGAAAGGTGGTAGCATAGTTGAATACTTCGGTGTTGTACTATAAGCCTGCAAAATTACAGGTATTTCCTTTACCCAATTCCCTTTGAGAAACGAAAAAGCTCTTCATGCCCGTGACCATTATTTGTTAAAGTTACATCAAAAGGACTTCATGTTAAGCTGGGTGAAATCCATTTCATCCAGAAGATTTAAACAGACAGACACCCCCGGTCGAGCCTATGTGGAGGATGACACCTGCCATTATCTCTTACAAGAGTTTGAGATTTTAGGCGGTACACACATTCAGGTCCGACTGGAGATTGTCTTTTTCTTTGCGTGTAACCATCCTATCTAGGGCGGTAGCTTGTCTGGGATCATGGTCTTCCTTCTAGTTATTTTTGTGACACCTTCCTTCCTTATCGGATCAGACCTGTCTAGGATGCCGATTTTCCTCAGGTCAACGAAGTCGGACTTCCCTACCAGGTCACTCTCATTTGGGATATTGGTTTTCCTTATATTTTCTTCCATGATGCCTTCTTTTCCTGTCTGGTCGGACCTGTCTGGGATGACAATTTTTCTTAAATCTTCGAGGTCGGCTTTCCCTGTCAGGTCGGTCCGGTCTGGGATGACGGTTTTCCTTATACTTTCTTCCGTGACACCTTCTTTCCCTATCTAGTCAGACCTGTCTAGGATGGCGATTTTCCTCAAATCTGCGAGGTCGGCTTTCTCTGTCAGGTCCGTCCGGTCTAGGATGATAGTCTTCTTTATAGTTTTTTCTGTGATGCTATTTTTTTTTGTTAGGTCGGACCTATCTGGGATGACGATTTTCCTCAAATTTGTGAGGTTAGCCTTCCCTGTCATGTCCATCCGGTCTAGGATGATGGTTTTCTTTATAGTTTTTTCTGTGATGCTATTTTTTTTTGTTAAGTCGGACCTGTTTGGGATGACAATTTTCCCCAAATCAGTGAGGTCGGCCTTCCCTGTCAGGTCAGACCTGTCTGGGATGTCAGTCCTCCCTTTAAGGTCAAACCTGTCTGGGATGACGTTTTTTCATAACTTATCAAGTAGCCTTCCTTGACCATCAAAATTTAAATTCTGACATCCCTTGACTCTCTATCGTTAAGTTCTTTTGCAATCAACTATTTCAATTGTTGTTCCGTCAAAGTTAAAGTATTTGCTTGAATAGCTAGACGCCCTCGGTCGTGCCCATGTGGAGAAGGATACCTTCCATTGTCTCTTATTGGAGTTAGAGATCTTTGGCGGTACTCACAATTAGCTCCGACCGGTGATTGTCTTTCTCTATTCCTGTAACCAGCCTGTTTAGGCCAGTAGTCACCTTTGGCAGGATGGTCGATATAATTATACCGCTCCTCCATGTTTTGTTGCTCTTATCTGCAATGAGACATGTCTAAGGTAGTAGTTATCCCTGCCAATCCGAATCTCCCCATAAGTTCGGGTAATAGGGTCATTACTCTTAGAGCATGCACTGTTGATTGTGCTTGAGAAGTAGCACGTTGCTGAGGACTAGAAGTGGATCTTCAAGACGGTCCCATACATTGGAATGGCATGCATCCCTGCGTGGTTGGCTTGATGTAGTTGAATTGATAACATCGTCCACCGCCCTTTGTCTCTTTGCGAGCTTCCTTCTCAAGTTCCTATTCAAAATGTTGACTCATCATAACTCACGCTCAACCGTATTAGGGGTGTATTGGTTGTTACCATCACTTGTTCCGTTAGTTGGTGTGAGATTAATGTCCACGTCCATATCCATGTCAACTGAATGACCAACATGGACGGACGGCGGACCAAGTAAAGGATTACCTACTTGTAGGTTTTCTTATTGCAAGACTGTTAGGGGTGGTGGCGGTGGCGGCGGTGCTGCAGTTGGATGTTGAAAATTAATCCTACTGGTAAACACACTCTTTATACACGTTTATTGATTTCAGTTACTTATTTTCTTAAGTCCGAAGTCCATAGTCCAAAGTCCGGAGTCCAAAGACCCAAGTCCAAAGTCCAAAGTCCAACGTTCGTATAGTCGTACGTTTTAGTCAAGTTACCTTACTCACGTGGGTTTGGTAGGATAGGTCGAGTAAGGGATCGTCCAAATCTTAGGGCTCGGATAGGTTCACAACTGGAATTACAACTTTTCGTGTGTAGGATTTTTAGGTTTCTTTTTAGTTGGTTTTAATTAAATTAACGGTAATGCAAATAATGTAAATTACTACGGCGATTATATGTAGGTAAACAAAAATAGAGAAACAGGGAGAGAGTTAGTCATACTCATGCGAGAATCATTTTTCAACCGTTTATATTACCACATCACTACATCTCTAATTCGTCTCGTTTTTGGAGACGACGTCGAGTATTGATCCCTAGTGCATGCCCGCATCTCTAGGTCGCATTTCACTAGCATAAGGAGTTTCAATAATATCTCATCTCTGGTATATTATTTCAGCTCCTGGCTCGATTTAACATCACACCGAATTGGAGAGTCATCGACACTGCAGAGTCGCTAGAGATATTTTGGTCGCGCCGCGACTATTCTCGAGCATCGCTGATCCAACTTTGTACAGTCTCAGTCATTTTGGGACCGGATGTCAAATCTAAGCCTAATTCCTAAGTAGTGACTCTAGAATATTAAATAGTCAATCTGGATTTTTACACGAAGCATAACCCTCCCCCTGAGGGGGGGATTAGCTCATGGTCATAGAAGAAATAATTAAACTTGCTGTATACATTAAGTAAATAAATGCGGGACGTGAATTAAACTAGAAAAGAAATGATCATTATTAAGGGTAAAATAACTTACGGCATTTTAAGGCTGCTTTGGAATGGAAATGACGTAATGTAAATCTTGAAGAAATAAACTAATCTGGAAGGAAGCTTCTGATGAAAATGTTTGAAGGGGTAATAATGAAGGCGACCCCCTCATATATATAGGCTAGAGACTGAAGACGGTTTAATTTGATGTTATTTGTTTGCTAATTGAGTTGTTCAAAACTTTGAGAATCAAAGTTTTGTTTTTTACCCATTTGTTTTGTCCTTTTCCGTATTAAAGTTTCGTCTTGTAGCTCATTTCAATTCAAACCACCTAGTTTGAATTGGTACGTGTCTTCTCTCTTGCCAGGTGGTACCAAATTGAAACCATCCTTTGCCACCTGCCTATGCTGACTCGTCATGCCTTCTGGACCCGTAGAGTGGGTCCACTTAGTGTGTCCAGTGGCGGCGCCGATTTTGGCATTTTTACGACTTTCTGTCCTTGCGCGGAGTTCGTCGCCCGGGTCGCTATGGCAGCTTCACTAGCCAACGTCGGCATCTAGATTTATCCGATTTGAGCTTCGGAAGTTTGCTGCTTCTTTATATGTGGACCCGTTACAAGACCGTTTTGTTTTTTGGAAACTTCGGCTCTAGTCAGGCTTTGTTAGGCTTCACGGGGGTTGAGTGGGAAACTTCAAATATTCCCGTATTCCCGTACTTCGATGCATGTTTTATCCCTATATTTATTTTAATTGCGGAAACCTGCAAAAGTACAAAAATATAATTATTACATGATTATTAAACACATAATCGACCAAAATGCTATGTCTCTCGGGGTTTAATATTACAGTTTTGGGTGCTTATTATACCACCCCCAAACAGCACTTTGCTTGTCCTCAAGCAAAGAAGAGACATTAAAACAATAAGTGGTAAAAAATGTGTTGTCCTAAGCTAAATCTCATTTCGCAGAGTGCGGTTGCATTGACCGTATGCAACAAGGCCTTGAACCACTAGGAATTCCCTAGTGGACGAGTTATAGCCTCGTGAGAGTTTTCCAGAGAAGATACTCACAAACTTCATTTATACTACAACGACTCAGTAACAAAGCACTACACCATAATAGGATATTTGCAACACGCACCTTTTTTTATTTGCAACACTTATTTACCGTTAGTAAATTTCCAACGCTAAATAAGCGTTGGCAATATTGTAAAGCGTTACTTTATTTTGTTGAATTTCCTGAATTAATTGCTAACGCTTAAAAAGCGTTGGAGAAGTGTTACAAATTAAAATTTTGAAAATTTTGAAAATTTCGCGAGCGAAAAAAAAAAAAAAACGAAATATCATTGAGTTAAAAACGAAAATTTCTTTCTCTCCTCGCTCTCTCTCTCTCTCACCGCCGCATCCCTAAAATTATCATCCCCTCAAAACTAATTCATCACCGCACTCAAAACTAATTTTCGATTTTTCTTTTCCTTTTCTTCATACAGTCCACAACAGAAAACACATCCAGTCTGAGGTCGTGATATTCTTCCGTCACTTACCATGTCCCAATCTTTTTATCATTCCATTTATTAAATTTATTCATTTATTAAAAATTTACCAAACTATGTGAAAAAAAAGGAAAAAGAGATGGCCATGTTTTGTTTTACATATTTAATAATGGATCCGATTGGTATATTATCTTTGAAAATTTTAGGGCGGACGAAGAACCGGTTGATCCTAAGGAGTATCTCGAAGAACATTTTGGTAAGCCAGCCTGTGTGAAAATTTTGCATGAAATATAACTAATTATTGATGGGTATTAGTTTTATTAGTGGAAAGTTGTGTTTTTAAGTAGAGGAACTATTTTTATATTGAATTGATCTATTTTCTCTCTGTTGGGTGTCTTTGGTTTGTTCTTTGTTGATGCCACTAGAATTAGTTCTGCCGTATTTGGGTTTGGTGTTCTCTGGTCTTAAAATGTACAGCTTCTTGCTTACATTTTGTTGATGTAATTGGCTAATTACTTCGACATAGTGTTCCATCGTTTAAAAGAAGGTTTGAATACAGTGGTAGGATATGACAATTAGTTTAAAGGTCTCATCTTTGTTAGTATATGAGATGGTTTCATTCATAGTCCTTTTTTTCCTTTGTTTTCATCCAGGAGGATGGCATGTTTGAAAGTCAAGAATTTGTTTGTTTCCGTGATTTTTATTTTGATAGGTTATCTAAACCTATAAATGTCATTTCTGATCACAATAACTTATATTTCTTACCCGACATCTATAATATTGTTCCTGTTTTTCATATATTGGAAGCCTTTTATATAGGTGACACGTTGCTTTGGTTGATTGTCATAGAGTTGTTTCTTTTACCATAATGGCTACAATCTTACAGAGGACATAGATGCTGACCTAGTTGTAGGCAAACGTACCATTAAAATTTCCAACGAATTTTCGGTAACTTCTAGAACATTGAATTATGGATTTTCCAAATTTCTTAAGCATTGGATATATGAATATATAATATTTTTTTTCTTTACGTAATACGTATAAATGTTTTGCTTGTCTTTCTTTCTTCAAAACTTTAAAGTAATATCCTTGTTCTAGCTGTTATTCAATTTTTTTTATTTTGTTCAATTCTTCTAGTGTTATAAATGTTGATCAATTTCGAATTCCAGAACACATGATAAAAAGCAGGAAATGTTTTTAGTTAAACAATTGGACCAAAGAGGCGAGACAGTCTTTCTACAACATGAAGTTTTCATGTTTTTATTTACTTGAAAGTTGAAACCACTTGGATAACAACCAAAAAAGTCTAAAAAAACATATGATGAAAAAATTACAACACTATATCATTTTTTTTTGTATAAATTGTAAGGGTAATTGTGTAAAAGAATGAAAATTTATTACTTTAAATGGTTTTTTAATAGGTTGGGTTCCAAGGTTTGAGTTCAGTATTAAAAAAAACAAGTATATTTATTGGTGAGTTTTGAGGATATAGAAATTATTTGAGTGTTGTGTGGTCTCATGAGAATTGTTAGGGGGATGCAGAGATTGATATTTGAGGAAAGGCAAAAAATTGTGAAATCTTTTAGCTTTGGTATTGGTTTCACTATACCGAAAGCTAGAGCACGTGATAAGCATTTGGGTATTTGAAGGACAATTTTGAGGGGTTGAGTTGGAAATTTAAGATGACTAGAATTTTAGTTCAGAGAGGTTACGCTTGAATAATCAAAGTCGTTCTGCGGGTTCTTCGTCATCGGGTACTAGTACTTTGGTTCCTCAGGTTCAAGTTGTGAATGTTACAAGAGATGAGCAGGAAGATGAAGTGTTGGAAATAGGAAGTTTGGATGATGATTCACCTGATTCTTGTTTAAGTTTTGAGGAAAAAACGATGAAAAGAGAAGAATTTTTGGTGAGAGTAATTAGTTTGTTGTGAGTGAGACTGTGTAAACATGGTTCAGTACTCACTCCTCTCTCTATTATTCTACACTAGGGTTTGATAGGAGAATGGATACCTGCAAAACTCTGTTTTATTTGATTTCTGATTGGATTATGAATGTTCTCGTTGTTTTCCCTTGTGCCATTCTACTGAAATTGTTTTATTCTCCTCGCTCTGAAAAACTTACATTGCTTATTCTTAGAGAATCGGTATAGTTTGTTACAAATACAGCTCGGAACACAGTTGTACACGCATGAAACACGGGGTTTAGAGATAGTGTCATAGCACTCGAGTTGTCACCCTAAAGCATTGGTGGATCCGACAGATACACTTTTAACAAGGTCCTTAGCCATGTCATTTCTGCGGTAGTGTGTAGGCTCTGATCTCTGCTTCTATAGAGGATCTTGATACTTCTTTGAACCAAAAAGAATCATCAGAACCACTCCATAAGGACACCTGCCCAATCAACACCAAATAGTATGGACAATCACATAAAAGATAGCCCCACATTGATAAAGAAAGAAGATGAAGAGCAATATAGCAATCTAGATACATAAACATTTCATCTCTTATCCAAAAGTGTACACAAGAATGTCTACTCTGAGGCTCTCAAAGTTTTGTAAAAAAGTGTTAGGAAAGAAGAGACAGTAATATGCCCTATGATTCATAACACAAAAGTTACATAACATCCTTATATATGGGAAATGCTGTCTTTGATATGACTTTCAGGGATAATAAAATCTAACGTCTTGAATTTCTGATGGAACTACTGGAGATATCACTAGTAAAAGATTATACACTATAGATGTTAAAAGATTTTATCTGTGTCTTTTAACATTTAATAGAATTATTCTTCAATTGTTTGATGAGGTGAAACTTCCTTTTATGTTTAGGTTTAAAGCCTATAAGTTGGTTAAGTGAATCCTTTATGATGACAGTACTTTGATTACCTTTTTCTACATTGATTTTGAAGCATCTATGGCAGAGCCACGTGCACAAAATGCTCGGGACATCTACGTATATGTGCTTCACCATTTTACTAGTCATTATTAGCATGTGTTCGCCACACCGTTATTAGCATGACTAGTGACTCCTTAAACTTAAATATATAAATAATGGTCATTATAATTCAATCACCTATCTGATGAACATATTAACTGTAAGATCATAAAGTTGGTTTGGGATTTGTCACTAACTATGAGCAACCATTCACTTAACATGATGCTATTTGCTTTATATGGGCTTGGCATCACCTGCTCAAGTGTATTACTCATTCATTCATGTAAAATAGAGAGGCGAAAATATTTATGAATATGCTCAGATAGTCAGGTAATAACGTAATATGTAACTAGTACAATAAGAATGTGTAACAAACTGACAAAACTCGGCCGTATGTTTTGTGGAATTGCTCCCTCATACAGTGTCCTGGCCCAATCTGGTTGGAAAGAAACAACAACTAGAAAGTAAAAGCACTCCTCATATCTTGACCAAATTATCGCAAGCATGAAAAACCTTTGGGGTGCTTTTGCTAGATTCTAGATGTGTGTAGCGCTTTAGGTTTGATAACTTCGCATATAGTTGGTTGAGCATAGTATTAGAGTTTTTCTTGTATTATTACGTAAGGTTTCTAAGTCTTGTACACTCTTCAACTCTTAATAAACTTTTTGGTACCTGGAAATATGGGGAAAATACATATTCGCACTACTACAAACTACAATCATATAATGTATAAATCTTATTTATTAGGTCATTAACTTATTACTGACTAAAGAAACCAAACTACGTTTACATGATAATATCAGATATTAGTGTTGAGTAAATGCTAACTGGTGATCCATACCACAATCGTCAATGATATTTAGTAAGTAGCAAATGTTATATTTGGCTATATATCTACCTTAATTATATGTTAGTGTCTAAGCCGAGACATTAAATAGGCGTACTTACTGTAACCAACTATTTTTCCTATATAAACAGTGTGAGAGAAGGCCAAAACTAATTAAGCCATACACTTTTTTCTCCTCAAACTTTTCTCTTCATTAGCTGTAATCACAATTTACAATTATCTATCTTATGACCGTATCGAAAGCATGTTGTGAATTTGTGATCATGAAAGTTAATCCCCCCAACGTTTGAAATCAGAACTCTTTCCTGAAAGTTCTAGAATTCTTTTGCAAGTAAATTTGTGAATTCTTTTGCAACGTTTGACACAATCCATTTCTTGCAGTTTGAGGTAATAATTTTTCATTTTCTTTCTAGTTTGTTACATGTTGGAGAAAAAGTATTAATAAGATTTGTATGGATTGAAAAAACTATTATAATGTGAGGTTCTCATACTTACCGTTTGGTTCACGGAGACTGATTTGCTATACTCCTAGACGCTCTTTTGCACTTAAGCAGTTTTTGTTTAGTCTATATCAAAAGCGCTACATCTATCTAGCATATATCTTATTCAATTCATTTAAGAAGTAAGATTTTCACATAAATCCTGAGTTGTTGGTTTCCTACACGTTGACTTAATATGCATTGTTACATTCTCAGATTCGCAGATTTGATAAGGAGCTTAACAGAGATGTTGCTATTAAAGTTATTGATTTAGAAGAAGCGTGAGTTTAAAGCTTCTGAAATTTCTCTCTATTTCCTTTATCCTTTCTAGCTTCTACTGTTTCTTATTGAAGTCTCTCTATTAGCAAGAACTACTTGATTCATACATATATGCAAGCTTAGTTTTTAGTATGTAGTTAAGAGTTTTTCAAAGGTTATCCCCTGCTACTAGTTGTGGCCTTCGGTTTTGATATGATAATTTCTCTCGTGGTGCTTTCGAATATGTAGATTAGGTTTGATTTGTTGGCATTTATTCTAGTATGTTATTTAGAATACTAGCAGGAAATCTGTATATGCCTTTGACTTGCTAGGCTTCTCTCGATGACTGCCTCTCTTAACAGTTTACGCTCACTTTTCTAGAATCTGCCAAGAAGAAAGGATTTGATCAGTCGGTGTTGGCATTACATTGCTTTATTTGAATTACAATGTGGTCTGCGCTCACTTAAATGAATATTATCTAATGATATTTCACTCTATATAAGACCCGAGCAAGTATCACACTTGAACCACAAATGATAAGGCTTTTGCGCACACAATTGAGGGCTGGCGTTGTTCTGACTGTTCAGCCTGCAAATTACAGCTCTTGGAAAAATAGTTGAATTAATTCTCCCGCTAGAAAACTGCGGGGGTGGGAAACCAAGGCCCAAACCAACACCCGACCCGTTTCATATAACCTTGGGCCGATATTGGGCTGTCACATGAAAGAGATTTGGAGTGAGGGGGTCTTCTTTGCGCGTGGAACAAGAAATGAAGTACACATGTAAACAACTATTACGTGGAAAACAATGAGAAATTAGTAGTGCAATTTCTCTTCATCGGAAAAAATAATAATAACAATAGTAGTGCAATTTCATATTGAAAGTTTAGTAAAAAGAGAATTCCATTTGACTTCATAATTTAATCTCGTATTCGTTATTTTCTTTTCCATGTAACTATTTTGTTACATTATTATTTGTTTATATGTGAATTTGAGTATGGCTCATCTTCTTTGTTTTTCTGTAGGAGGGAGTTGATGGGTCAGAAGGGCCATCTTCAAAGTCAGCCCCTTCGAGGAATTCTTCAAAAAGAAGTAGAGCAGCTGAAGTTCATAATTTGTCAGAGAAGATAATGATTAATGGCTAATGATTGTTAGTTATGTTTTATGAAATTGGTGGTGATGATTTGGATTGGATGGGTTTTTTGTTTGGTTTGTGACAGAGGAGGAGAAGTAGGATTAATGAGAAAATGAAAGCTTTGCATAATTTAATTCCTAATTCTAACAAGGTAACACCATCTTTTACGCGTTTTGGTTTGTTGGTAGAATTTTCGATTTTGATGTTTTGGTTTTGGTAGACTGATAAGGCGTCTATGCTGGATGAAGCTATTGAGTATAAAAAAAATAACAACATCCCAAGTTGTCCTTAGAAAATGGATCAGAGTTGACAAGTGACTGTTTTTATGAGATACTGGAGAGTGAAAGGAAATGAGGCAGGCCCGGTTTGATCCGTTTCAAATGGATCTTATCCAAAAAAGGAAAAAGAAAATAGAATTGAATATATATATATCAGCGAGGTTTATGTCTAAGAATTGGGAAACTGATTAAAAGCTGTTGTATGCATGAAATAAATTTACAAACGTTGTTGTGGGGCGTGAAAGATAAGATAACATGATTGATGGATATCTCACCTTGATTTCTTGTACTAGAAGCAATGGCCATGTTTACCATGGATGTGTCCTCTGAGTGTGATTGATGGTTGGGTGTCAGAGGTGGCCAAGTTTTGTCCACAACTTAGACTACTTAGGTATATTGGCGACAAACAAATCCGGCGTGGTTTATAGCAGGATGTTATTTGAACATGTTAAGATACACTCCTCGACATCTCATGTAAGCATTTGATGGGAAAAATACTGATTGTCTGACTATGACTATGTTCATTGAAACTCTTAAATGTCAAATATTGATGATACTATTGTTTACCTAGACTTCATATATACAGTTTTTTGTCTCAAGAATTCGCAATCTTATCAGCTCATTATCTAAACTAGTGCAATTGCGGGTTCGGTTTGGATGTGTTGCGAAACGGTCGGCTTTGCCTTTTGATATCCTCTTGACAACTTATGACATAGTTTTCGACGAAACAAACGGTCTTTGCCCTTATTCTCGGAGGATCCATACGATCTTTGAATCGTTCTCGACCATGTCTTCCTTTTTTCATTTGTCCTAGCTTGTAGATTTTCTTGGCATGGGAATGAAAATTCAGGAGAACTCTTACGTGGTTGATTGACCGTTGAAATGATGTCTTCTTGTTCTCGCTAAAATTCTGTTGTCCCGATTAGAAAATTCTATTGCTTATTAGAAAAAGATTTGCTCATTCGTCTTTGTTCTTGCAATCCTCTTCCAACCCCGACTTACCTACTTGATTAAGGGAAGGAATGGTATCGTGACATCTGAAGTTTCAGCCCTGGTCTCATCTCGTTCTTCCGTAATATCCGACCGTTTCCCATGTTCACGGGGACTCTAGAGTATAGCAATTATTCCTCTGAAATTATCTTCCCATTCCCTTTGGGCATTTACCTCGGATATGTCACTTATCCCATTGCTCTCCAAAATTGCCAACACCTCAACAAGAGCCTTCTCGGCTTTCTTTCTTTGTTGAGATACCTATGTTAGCTGTTCCACTACCCTTTTAGCTAATTCATCACTCGTCTTGCGTTCTCGAGATGGATCTTTCTCGACAAGAACCGGGCACAAAGGAACTCTATAGTCATTGAAGTTGACTCCTCCATGACAATTTTCTGGTTATGATCAAGCTCCTATCAAACTTTTAGTCTTACCTTCTTATTGATCTTTGGTGAAATTACAGGGACCTATCATAAGTCGTTTTGAATTTCACAAAACCTAGTTCTTCATATCAAACTTTTAGTCTTACCTTCTTATCGATCATCGACACCAGGCATTTTCTTTCGGATCGAGATACCTTTATGCAAACATTTAACGAGTCGGCCAGACATTGAGGACGGGGGATGGCAATGATGCTTCCATACAACCGGAAGAACAAATGAAGCTTTTGGATAGTAGGGTTGAAAATGCAAGAGCTGAAGTAGAACGATATAATAACTTGTGAAGAAGATGAAGATGTGCTTCTCCAAATGTAAGCTAAGCTATGATCACCTTGTTTAATTCCTTGACTTTAAAATTTAGATGATTTTCAGTACATTCTATCTTATGCATGTCTTTTTGGTCATTGACTTATAGGAGCTCAAAGCTTTATGAGTTTGAAGGAAAAGGAGATAAATGGAAGGAACTATGTCCTGGTACCGTAAAGCTATTGAACCACAAAATAACTGGAAAAGTTCGATTGATTATGCAACTATGGAATTCATAGTGAATACCTTACATCGGCTATTTCCATCGTTTGATTATAGGTACTAGCTTCTTCTGTTTGCTTCAAATATGCAGGTCTTAAAAATGGATTTTGAGCATACGGATGACTAATAAAGACATCTATGCATCATCTTTATGTTTATTTTCTATTTTTCTGGCCCCTAAATATTAGGATTTAACTGCTCTTAACTTAATATTGTAGGTGGTTGATTGATGAAATGCGTGAGAGTTTACCAAAGGCAAGTATGCCTAACGATATAAAATTTTCTATGTTATTCATCTACTTGACCATCTCAGGTTATTTGGGTTCTTGCTTTTCTGGTCTCTTTGTAATCTATGATTAGAGTGTCACAAATTAGGTGTTTTTTTATAATTATATCTATAGTTTACAAAGCGGGTTTTGATTGTTGATTTATGGCGAGTGAATTGTTATATTTCCAACTAGAGAAGGAACCAAATATCTCACCAAAACTTGAAAAGTCTTTTACTTGCATTGTAACTTGTAAGGATCACCAAGATTAGTCATTTTCAATTGCCTGATGACTGAGTTTGGTTAAGTGCCTTCGTAGGTACCTTATTATATGTGTTAATCTTTTTTTTTTTTATATATATATTTTTATATATTATATTATATTAAGGGTGTTTAATTTTGTGTATTTCACCATTTTTTTTTGGATGAGAGAGAGAATATTTCTCTGAGGGGTGATAAGTTCAAATCATTATCGACCAAGTCGAAAGCCTACATAGTCAAGGTACTTTTCCCCCTCTTGTTTTTATTATTATGTCTACATTTGGGCATGATAGCTTCTCTAGTTTGATTTCAGTGGCTAGCTTGCAATATAAAACAAAAATGTATCATTGAATTAGTTACAGATTTTGATGTACCTAGCATACTTGATTTTATTGTTACAATGCTCTTGGCACCCGCTTGTCTTGAAGTACAACGTAAGTAGGACTTTATTAAGCTTAGTAAAACACTATGATGTTTTGGCGTATGTATGACCACACTCGATATTGCTTATGAATATAATATGGAGAAAACACCGCTTTTTTCTTCCACTTATATGTTCTCTCTTTGCTTTTTGGGTTCGTTTCGTAATCCCAGGGAACAAGTTGCGAGATGCGAAGCTTTGTTAGATATTGCCAACACCATTGTAGCTTCACAAAATCACAAAACAGTGATGGAATTACTCCATCTGATTTCATTACTTCATTGCTTAGTAAGTTTGCACATCAAAATGGTGAACCGAAAGAATCGAGAATCCAAAGGGACTCAATGGCTTGGGGTAATTTTGGTTTTTTGCATGCTCATCACATTATAAGAAGGGCGGTGGATGCTCAACCATGTCAGTGCTTTACTTTTTTTTATTATCTTTTTGAAATAGAAATAATTTTCAAGTTTTTCCCTCCTTAATTCAATAAATCTTCATTTAAATATGTGTTTCTAATGTAATTTAGGCTTGGGCCTATGGATATGGAAATAAAGCAGCAGAAGGTTGTTTAGAGAAAGCGTGTGAGACCTCCTGCTACAAAATATGAGAAATTATTATTTTTTATTAGCAACCCATCAGCAACGGTTTATAACCGTTACAAACGAATTTTAAATTATTTTTTTTAAAAATTAACTAACAACTTTGCAACGGTTAAAAACCGTTGGTAAAAATTTTAACAAATTACCAACGCTTAAAAAGCGTTGCAAAGGTTTTAAATATGTATACGCAGTAGTTATAATAAGCGTTGGAAATTTCTGTTTGCAACGCTTTTTAAGCGTTGGAAATTTCTGCTTGCAACACTTTTTGAGCGTTGGAAATTTCTGTTTGCAGCGCTTTTTAAGCGTTGCAAATATTTCCAACACTTTACCGACGCCATATTTGCAACACTTAAAAAGCGTTGCGAAAATTATTAGCAACGCTTTTTTGCCGTTGCAAATAGCCTGTTATGGTGTAGTGAAGGCTTGTTTCCTTAATTAATCTCAGGTATCTAGACATCTCACTAGCAGGGGAAACAAGGATTTAATTCTTTCGAATTTCAAGTTAATATACATACAATAATCAAAACATCTACGTATGAGCATGCATGCAGTGATCTAATAATGAAATGTACGAGCAGGGCCGTTTCTGGATCCTTTGGATAACATCCTTAAGTAGGTTCTCACAGGTATGTGTCAAAACACAATTTCTCTCTTATTTTTCCACTAAAGCTTCGCTATCTCCAGTGTGCAGTAGGCACACGTTTCCTTACATACTCAATGATAGTTAAAAGAGCCAAGGTCGAGAAGTCACAACTACTACTTATTATCACACTATCCTATTCCTAATTGAGCTAGAGGTCTTTATTAGGTGTTATGGGGCTTAGGTGGTAGTGTAGAAGAAAATGGAATGGAAAATTCAAAAATGATAAGTATGAGAGAATAAGGTCTTCGAGATATTTATACTAGAGAATCCTTATTTTCTTTCCTGCTTCTAACATGGGTTTCCATACTTGGATTTTTAAAGCTTTTGTATTCCCTTTTGATTTGATTTGATTTGATTTGATTTTTTTTTTTTTTTTTTTTTTTTTTTTTGGAATTCTAACCTTGACATTTCTTTTGATTTTTGGAAACATATTTCTATTTTTTTCTTTTTCTTTTCTTCTGAAACAGGTAACTGATTTTGATTTGTGACAAGGTTTTTTCTCTTCATTTTTCTGCACTTCATCCTATTTCTCATACTTATCATCTAGGTAGGCTTATTTATTTGTGGTTACTAGATGGGTAATGATTTTTTTTTGGTGAAGTAGAAAGGATTAATGAAAGGTTTAGTGGGTGACTAGCGGTAAATTTTTTTTACAGGTGTGAATTTTTGGCTATATTGATCCAAAGAAGGCCTAAATTCTCGCCTAGGATTTGGGTAGTGATCAAGTAAGTAGACGTGTGAACTTTCCTATTCGGAAGAGCTACTCCTCTGTGTCATTACTCATATATCACACATTTTTAGGCTTTTGGTTAGATTCTTACAGGATATGGAAACTAAGTTGTCTAACCGTGGGTCCTAGAAACTTACTGCTGTATATATTTAATGATAGTTAGTGCATGAATGCTCATGAAAAGATGTAAAAACTATTGCATACATATTAAATTAAGTTTCTAAGAACAAGTCCTAATTCTGATGCTAGGGTGAGATTTCTAAATATTTTTCATCATAGAAAGAGAAACGAGAATTTGTCACTAAATACGTTTATTTAGACATTAAGTAAACTATATACAACTATGCATGCCTAATTTTTGCAAAAGGTTCTCACCACCCCCAAACAGTCGGACACTGTGTCCTCAAAGTGTTAAGAGGAAGAAAGAGTATACCTGAGAGGCTTTGAGCAAAAATATAGCTGACATCTTCCACAAAAATTTATTTTAACACACTATATATTATACATCATAAAAGTAGAAGCACACTGTTAGAGTAGCACACTGTTAGGTTATTTATTTATTTCACATCAAAACGTAAAACAAATATGTACATGCATCAACTCACATTGCCCCAACCTAGAACTGGGGGATAGTCCCTCCTTGCCTCGTCCCTATAGAAATGTCATTCCTTTACATCCCGCCAATCTATCATAGCTTTCCAGACTTCACTCCACTTCCTCTTCTTTGCATTGTCTAGATGAGCTATCATTTTATCATCATCAGGGAAAGAACAAACTTTCTTAAGATACCTTGCAGGGCGTCGCCATGTCCGAAATCGCAAAGAACGAATTATCTTGTTTGTTGGACACATAGAGTCGACATTTACCCAGTCCTGAAAGGTGGCCGCAAACTGAGGGAAGTACGTCCGCACTATTCTGCATGCTATAACTGGCAGGGTGATATAGTGTTGCCGAAAAGACCGAGCCTTCTTAAGATTCTCAATTACTAGTTCTGTAATGTCGAAGGTGGTATGTTGCTGGGCCAATGCATGGAATGTCTTACACGCTGACTTTGATGCAGTGGAAAAATGCCAATCCCCCATGATGTTCAGAAGAATAAATAACATGGCAGTTCCAACATTCATGGTCATACTGGCTAGTGGAATAGTGAAGTCCGACCATCGGCCAGCTTCGGAACGTTCTTTGACGTGGGCAAGGCCATCGCCATACCGGGCAGCAAAATCTTCCCTAGAATAGTCATTAAGGTCATTCTCTATCATGTATTGAATGGGGAGATCTGGCTGAAAAGGAGGAAGGTCTAGAGCCATAGCCACTGTTGGCTCATAAAAAGCGTGTCGGGTGTTACCAATACGTAGTGTAAAACCATTCAAAGGGAAACCCTGGATAGCTGGTAGATCTTCCATGTGATCATAAAAATAAGTTACCAAACCTGGGGAGTACGTCTGCTCTGGGTGTAGAATAAGAGAGTTCCAACCAACTTGAGTGATGTAGTCTCTGAAAAGATGTCCATATGCCAAAGAATTCAGCAACGAATGGAAAGATTGTTCTGGAATCATCTTTGGAGCTTCTATTGTAGAAGATGTGTGAAAAGAAAATGTGACCTGTTTAGACAAGGATAAACAAATATTAGAGTATGATGAGAATAATTAAGTAAAAACAAATTACCATACGAAAATTAAAAACTAAAAAAAAATGATAAATAATATAAAATTGCAAAATTTAAATGGTTTCATTGGCCTAAGTAACAGCGAGGATCCTTTTGTGGGAGGGATCCGTTTATAAGATTTTCTATGTCGTCAATCCGTGCAACAGCCTGTTGTAACATTTTGCTTTCTGTCTGGTAAATCTCAGCGTGGTTCTCCATTATGAGAGTGTGATTTGCCAAGAATTGGTTGTGGCTGTGCAAGAATTGTGCTTGTTCCTCTTCGTTTATTGTCCACAGGTCCTGAAATTCAAGAAGGCTAGTGATAATAATGTTCTGACGTCTGAATAATGTCATCAGTCCTTGTTGAATTAAGCGAAGCCCTTCCATGGGGTTAAATACGTTGCATAATGCATTTTCAGTAAAGATGTTATCGGTGGAACAATCTTCGTTGGTTCCTGCACCGACATGGTTCTTTGCAACGTCGGGGTTCCAGAATCCGTTCCTACATACTGAGTGAATGGTAAGAATGTTAGATGTTCGAAGAGGTGTATGAGGAGAAGTACTAGAAAAACCCCCAATGTATCATGATAAGTGTCACAATGGTTGGTAAAGGAGTTGCCTTTTTCCTGGCACGTGCGATCGCATTCCAGAGAAATTTAATAATGCAAAAATCATTGCAATTACTCTGCAAGACCCAGAGTAAATGGAGGAGGGTTTGGTTATTTCGAAGTCTTAGGCGTGCCTAGGACATTATGAGCTACCCATTGGATCACGAGATAATTGGTTCTTTTGTAAAGATCGCCGATAAACAATACGGTTTTTCGGTTGTATTCGGCCCGTGAAGGATAGTTGCAAACATCGATGCCGGATATTATTGAAAGGTGAATCCCGAAGGTGTACTCCTTGGTTTGTAATAGGAATTTGAAGTACCTCAGAGATGATTTCCATAGTCAATTCATGTTCACATCCGTTAGCACGGACAAAGAATTGTCCGTTTGGAAATAACAGCTTTTATAAAATAACAAGACCAATTCTCGAATAAAATGCTTGCTTATGGTGTAAAAGAGGGTACCATCCTCGGCGTAATATTTCAGTGTCAAAAAAGGATGAAAAAAGACCATTTTGGAAATTTTCCATAAAATTTTGCTCGGTACCTAAACTTCGAAAGTGAGGGCCATTAAAGATGGAGTGGTGAAAAAAGATTATTTTGGAAAAAGGGAAGTTAAATTTTTTGAGGTGTCTATCCTTGTTATAAATAGGCACCCATCCGAAAAATGTAAAAGATACGTTTCGAGGTGTCACACAGTAGTTAGACCACGTGTATCTTCTAAGATATCGCGCAAAAGTGGATGTAGTGTGGATGAGAAGAATGGGGCATGTGACAAGGAGTGCCCCCTTTTTTTTTTTTTTTTAAAACGTAGAAGAACAAGGAAAATGTAGATATACGATCACAATACGATGTAAGAACGTACAATGGTATGGAAACACAACATAATGATACGATGACTTAAATACAAACCTAAATATTCGATAGAACTATATGCCACATTAACAACATGACTATAATAAAACAACCGAGCATGAAGACTTGAGTAGCATATTCAATCTGCTGCTGCTCAAACTTTTCTAGTGCATCCATAAATCTTGAGCTTGGAGTGATCTAAAAACGTTTTTTAGAATAAGAAGTGTAGAGGGAAGAATATGAAATGAGTGAATATGGAGGAAGAGTTGAACTTATTTATAGAAAGAAAATTGCCATTTTCTGACCGTTTTTTAGATGTGGTTCATGACCGTTTTCTGACCGTTTTTTAGATGTGGTTCATGACCATTTTTTATGCGTTTTCATTATCGGTTTCTGAACATTTTATAAAACGTTAGTTTATGTTAAAATTTGTTGTTTAAGTATGACATTTAAAATATATATTTATATATATGTATATAATTTATTATTACCAATATATGTTCCTACCTATATACTATAATATTAGATATAGCTAATATTTCAAGATAGAAATATTTAGGAACCATCTACTATTAAGCTGGAAAATGCAAACACGTAAATAAAGTATCTGATATAAATATTATACAAGACCGTAAAAAAAAAATCTAGCTACTGATGATCCTCGTCTTTGTAGCGTAATCCTCGGGCTGCGCAGAAGAAGAACCGAGGAGTCCTGCGCGACGTCGTCAAAGACTGAGCTCCGTGGAGGCTAACTGCTCCTGGATATCACCAAGAGTATCCATCACTTGAGCCTGAAATTGATGCTGGCTCGCCATGAACATTCGCTGGAACTAGTTCTGGCGAGTAATTAGCATATTGTCCTGAAATGCAGTCATGGAAGCTCTCATTTCCTGCTGGAATTAAGCCCATCTTTGTCATCATCGACTTCGTGGGCGAGTGGTCATATCTGTCCTTAACTCGCCCAAGGTACGTCTCATCGATACCTGGTGAGTGTACATGTCTCTCAGACCACTGTTCACAGCACGTAAGGCCTCTATGGGGTGGGTGATCTTACTCATGGCGATCTCATCAAAAGTAGGGTGGGTGAGAGGATCCTACACTAAGCGTGCTTTCGACAGCCCTAGGTGCCGTGGGTTCCCAAGGGTCCTGTGATGCATTTCTTGAAGACAAGCATATTCTCATATTGTGGTATAGGGAGTAGTGGGGTGGCGGACAGAAAACCCAGATTAATCATAACTTGCGTTACTAGAACGGCAAGAGGGGCTGACCTAAGAGTAGCATGTGTGATAATATCAAAAAGAAAGGTAACGATCACGAGAAGTTACCCTTTCACTCTGGAGGATCCGAGAAGGTGGAGGAAGGTTTTGTTGATGTCCGAAGGCTTCGAGGTGCGAATGACATTCAGTCCCAGCCATTGAGTCACAAACCCCGGTTGGTTTAAATCGCGACCGAAATACCGATACGCCGCATTTCCGTCGATATTGTACTCTCCCTCGATTAAGCGTGTCGAGCATTAGGTCGTAAGTGCGTGGGGTACATGGACTGCTGCTGAAGTCAAGATGCGGGTCGACCCGGAGGAATGCCCGTGATCCCGGAGAGCAACACAGGTGTGACTTCGTGGCGCACACCCTCGACGGTGACCCAAAAATGGTCGCCATTAAAGCTCCCATTGTCGTAGAATTTCATCACCAAATCCTTGGAATAAAGCCCTCCATTGGCATATAACAAACTCTCCCATCCTCTAGAGTGAATTTCGTGATCAAAGAATGGAGCAAACATTCCGTTTTCAAACAAATTTCCAAAAACAATTTCCACACAAATCCGCCTGTTTTCGGCCATTACTGGTCTTAGAGAGAGGATGGCTATTGATTACTGATGAGGGGAAGAATTGGGATGTTCTGACGGAAGGAAAACTTGGTCGGAGATGTGAGGGTCTCGCGCGAGACCTAGTTTTAGTGTGGGCCTATCTCGTGCGAGACTATATCGAGAGGGGGCAAGATCCGGTTTTTTAGGAAGAAGAATGATGTAAATGTGACGCATGTTTTCCGGTTTTTTGTGTTTAAATGGACCGAGAAATCGATATTTTGGTTGGGCCAAAAAATTTCCCGAAGCCCAAATCAAGCCTAAAAAAATCAAAATGCTTACCCACGACTCGTTTGGACTCCGAATTGGACGAATGAGATATCAAAATGATCGGCACGGAAAATGCTATCCAATTGTAAGAGTCATCCTCAAAGGTCACAAGAGTTTTGAAAATATGGAGGGTGTTTTATTTATAAACAAAGATTTTATTTATATACAAAGGAGATAAACGTGAAGAACACCGGATGTCCAGAAGAGTCACCATCTATAATCATAGACAACTGTCATGTCGGCTCTAGAGCGAACCCAATCCAGCCAGACTGTGGCTTCACCTCTATTTATTATGGGGTTAGGGGCAGGACGGTACCATCCTGGCCCGTGTGTGCTACGGTCTAATAAAATTGCCCTTATTACATACGGCTATCCTCAAACCGCCCCAAGGGACTCAAAGTAACCAATTCTAGGGTTGGTCTGGTGGAATCCATTGCCTGTTTGTGTTCCAAGTATGCAACATCTGAGGTTGGACACGAATCCCATGTGCAAAACTTAATGCAAAGGGAAAAGGCAACAATATAAACATATCTACAAGGTGAGTCTTTTAACGTCAGATCCTCAAGACGAATCGAGTCTTTTAATGTCAGATCCTCAAGACGAATCGAGTCTTTTAACGTCAGATTCTCAAGACGAATCCCAACCTGTGGGAGAAACGGCGCGGCGACGAAGATTATCCTGCGCATCTGGTGTCAGACAAAAGTATACCTTAAACTGCCTAGTATCGGATAGGAAGTCAGGGCCTAGATTGAAGGGTGTTTGGCAATGCATACACCAGCCCATCCTTCGTGCACGTCGTTTACGAGCAAAAGAACTACGACTATTCCCTATTCGTGATGAGTGAGACTTACACCAAATGATTAGCTGAAGTTCGCGAGGTAGAGAGTAGAAAAGGGAAGAGAAGGAAGGAGGTGAAATCTTAGGTACCCATCGTTTACCAAAAAGTACGTTTGCTCGTGTTGCAGAAGACATTTATACTCAGTTCTAAAAAAGAGCTTTCGTGGAATAAGGTTCCGGCGCTTGCAACCACACACTTCAAAGAACTTTGGAGATCATAAGATAGAAGATGGCCCGGCTACCAAAATGGTGTACCCTCTATAGAAACAAGATTGAGTACGCCAAACGAAACATCTAGTCAGTGTATACTGGATTCTGAATAAGAGTCTGTTCAATATCTGGTGAGCGTAATTCGTGGTAATGTTTTAGGCGTTGTCCATTGACTTGAAATTCACTGTTATCTTTTGGATTAAGCAAAGAAATTGCCCCATAATGTTTCACAGCTGACACAATGAAAGGACCAGACCATTGTGTTTTCAATTTACCGGGGAAAGATGTGTAACTGGGTTATGCAAAGAAAACTTTTTGGCCAATTTTGAAATCCTTTACGCAAAATGTGTTTGTCGTGCACTCTTTTCATATTAGCTTTGTAGGATTTCGAGATCATAAGCATCACTCGAATCTCCTCCATTTCATTTAATTGCAGTTTTAAACTTCTCGCTTTGCCTCGATGATATTGTAATTAAGGTTTTTGATGGCCCAAAGGGCACGATGCTCAAGTTCAACTGGCAGATGACAAGGTTTTCCAAAAACAATGCGGTAAGGAGACATCCCTATAGGTGTCTTAAATGCTGTTTGGTATTCCCACAACGCATTCGATAAGCGGAGAGACCAGTCCTTTCTTGATGGGTTGACAGTTTTCTCCAGAATAGACTTTATCTCTTTGTTGGAGACTTCCACTTGGCCACTCGTTTGTGGGTGGTATGGAGTAGCAATCTTGTGAGTAACTCCATATTTCTTCATTAAAAACCCAAAAATTTTGTTACAAAAATGTGTACCCCCATCACTGATGATAGCTTTGGGAACACCAAAACGAGAGAAAATGTTTTCTTTTACAAATCTCACGACAGTCTTATGGTCATTTGAGTGACATGTGAGTGCCTCAATCCATTTGGACACATAGTCTACAGTGACTAAAATATATAGAAAACCTTGAGAAATAGGGAAGGGTCCCATAAAATCAATGCCCCAAACATAAAAAATTTCCACAATCAAGATAGGATTTAGTGGCATCATATTTTGTTTGGTAATTCGACCTAGGTGCTGACAACGAATGCAAGCTATGCAATGTTCGTGTGCATCGCGAAAAAGGGTAAGCCAGTAAAAACCACATTGTAACACCTTGGCCGCAGTTTTCTTTCCACTGAAATGACCTCTGCAAGATTGTTCATGGCAAAAGGATAATACGTCAGTGTGTTCCCGGGGAATGCAAAATACGAATGAGTTAATCGGAATAATACTTAAAGAGGTAGGGTTCATCCCGAAATAATATTTTACATGGATAAGAACTTTTATGATCGGGGCGTGACCAAAAGGAGGGGACTTCCTCAGTAACTAGGTAGTTAACGATATCCGCGTACCATAGAGATGAAAAAATAGAGTACAAGTATTCGTCTGGGAAGGAATCACCGATAGCTTCGGAATCACTATTGATGTCACCAACCAGCCTTGATAAATGGTTGGCTACGACATTTTCGATTCCTTTCTTGTCTTTGATTTCCAAGGTGAATTCATGTAAGAGAAGGATCCAGCGGAACAATCGTTGTTTTGTGTCCTTTTTCGCGAGTAAGTACCAAATTGCGGCATGGTCAGTATATACGATGGTCGATGTTCCAACTAGGTAGGGACCAAACTTATCCAAAGCATAGACAATAGCTAGGAACTCTTTCTCAGTTGTGGTATAATTACGTTGAGCATCGTTAAGAGTTTTACTAGCGTAGTAAATGACAATGGGTTTGTTGTCACGTCGTTGGCCTAGTCTGGCGCCCAATAGCAAAGTCGCTAAGCGTCACACATCGATTCGAATGGTTGAGACCAATCGGGGGTTGAATGATAGGAGCGGTAGTCGAGCGGTTTTAGAGTATCAAAATCTTGTTTGCAATTGAAATTGAAGTCGAATCTGCATCCTTAAGCGGGGAGATTGGTTAAAGGTCGAAAGCAACTTTAGAAAAATCCCTGAATGAATCTCTGTAAAACCAGTGGCCTAAAAAGGCACGGATATCACAGAATGCGACGGGGAAAGGTAGCGAAGAAATTTTAACAATTTTAGCTTTATCAACCACTATCCCGTCTTTTGAAACAATATGACCTAGAACAAGTCCTTTGGTAACCATGAAATGATACTTCTCCCAATTTAGTACCAGATTTTTCTCTTCGCAACGCGTTAATACTTTAGAAAGGTTGGATAAACAGTTGTCAAAGGAATTTCTATAAATGGAAAAGTCGTCCATGAAGACTTCCATATAACGTTCCACCATATCACTAAAAATATGAAGCATGCAGCATTGGAAAGTGCCTGGGGCATTACAAAGACCAAAAGGCATTCTTCTGTATGCAAAGGTTCCAAAGGGACACATGAAAGTTGCCTTTTCTTGATCGGCGGGATCGATGACAATTTGGAAGTATCCGGAATAGCCATCAAGAAAACAGTAGTAAGCTTGACCGGCTAAACGTTCTAGCATCTGGTCAATGAATGGGAGAGGGAAGTGATCTTTACGGGTTCTGGCATTAAGTTTGCGATAGTCAATGCAAATTCTCCATTTCAAAGGAATGCGAGTGGAGATGCACTCACCATTTTCATTTTGTACAACTTGAATGCCGGACTTTCTGGGAACAACGTGGACAGGATTAACCTAATCACTATCAGAGATAGGGTATATGATACCTGTATCAAGTAAACGTAAAACTTCCTCTCTCACCACTTCCTTCATGGCAGGATTAAGGCGGCGTTGTGGTTCTCGTAATGTCTTTGTGCCGTCATCGAGATGTATGCAATGCGTGCATATGCTAGGGTCTATTCCCTTGATATCATCTAATGACCATCCGATAGCGGAGCGGTGTTCACGAATGACATGAATCAAACGTGCCTCTTCGTCGGTAGTCAAGTGAGCAGAAATTATTATAGGGTGACTACCATCGAGATCGAGATGCACGTACTTCAACTCAAAGGGTAAAGGTTTTAAATCCAGAGTTGGAGGATTGGGGATCAAGGATTCGTGAGGGATCATCTCTTCAATGGAAAAGAGCGAATCCGGTTCTTCTGAATCAGTTTGCAACGCAAAGATATTAGGGTCAAATAGTGGTACCGACTCTAATAATGCATGGACATCCTTTATGTACGAAGTCATCGTCAAACTCGGATTATCAAAAGAAAGAAATTGGTGTATCTCGTGCGGGGAAAAGAGTATGTGAAATAATCATGTTCCGACTATCAACCGAGCTAATCTCGCCCTCCATTATAGGATCGGAAACTGTTTTCATTAATTTGAACACGCTTGAGTTCGATGAGAAAAGGTTCCCCGAAAAGACAATGTCATTGAACCGTCCCTACAATTTATGAGAGCGTTGGCAGTTGCAAGAAAAGGACGTCCAAAGATTATAGGGATGGAGTCACATGCTACTTCAGTATCTAGAATGACAAAATCAACTAGGTAGTAAAAATCTTGGACCTTTACTATAACGTTCTCTACTATGCCTTTTGGGTACTTGATGGAGCGATCCGCGAAGTTCGCAGAGTCATATTGGTAGGTTTTAATTCATGAAGACCTAACCGCTTAAATAAGTAGTAGGAAGTAGGTTAACACCGCACCTAGGTCTAAAAAGTGCGATGGCGGTATACTTGTCGTCCAACGTGCATGGTACGGTTTATTCGACACGGTCCTGTACTTTTACCACACCATTGGTAGTGGTAATCGAGGGAAACCGCTCAATGAGGAACGCTTTATTGAGGTACATTAAATGCGTCGTTTGGTGGTGCACATGTCCTTCAAAAACTTGGCATGCTTGGGCAAATGCTTTAGCGCGTCTAGGAAAGGTAAGTTTATGGTCAAATTTTTGAAGGTTTCACGGATCTCATCAAAATGTTCGTCATGTTTGTTCTTTACCAAACGGGCAGGAACGGAGCTTTTAGGCGGAATCGCTGCGATATAAGGATCGTGGTATCTTTTCCTAGGGATGTGGGTGTAGATTTTGAAGGTACAACTTCGTCCGTTATAGGTTGCGAGGTAGGAGTTGGAGGGACGTCAGTCGTGGCTTCCGTCGATTCCTCGTCTGGCATACGTATATTATTGTCGATGGTTCGGCCAGAACAAAGAGTGGTAATGGCATTTACCTCACCACGGCTTGGATTACTAGATCCCGGTGCATTGTTGAGTTCTAAGGCGTGTTTGTAGGCTTAGGGTTTGAACCGCTTGCCCGGGGAACACGCCTTTGACTTTTATCCCGAAAGCTAACAAACTGAAGAGACTGTTGGATAGAAGCTAGGATTTGATTCTGTTGATTCATGTATGTCAGGAAAGTTTCAGCCATTTTATCGGCTGTGGATTGTACCAAAGGAGTAGCAGGAACTAGTTCACGGTTATTATTCACGGGTTGATTTTGGTAGCCATATCCTTGATTAGCGGAACAAGGTTGCGGTTGTTTTGATACCCTATATTTGCGTTGTTGGGAAAATTACTTTGCCCTTGCTGGAATTGTGGAGGATTTCCTTGACGATAGGAATTGTAGTTCGCGGGTGGTCGTACAGGAACGTTGTTGCCACCTGGAGAAGCTTGTTGTTGGATAGGGGGTGCCCAAGCTAAATTCGGATGTTGTCGCCAAGGTGCATTAGGGATGTTGAAAGCACAAGCCTCTTCAGAAGGTTGGGGAGGACACTCGTATACAAAAGGACAATAAGAATCGGCGTGCTTCGGGACTTAAGCAAAGAGGGGGTATGGGGAAGTGTTGGCAGCCATGACCTGTTTGGGTTTTTGTTCATTTACTTGTACCGAAAGAGCATCGACCTTTTTGTTTAGGGACTCGATTAGAGTTTTTAATTACGGATCGGGTTTGACCTCAAACATAGACATAACTTTGGTAGGAGTGTCTTTAGAAGATCTAGAAGAATCAATGTTTTCCCAATGGGTGCTTCGTGAAGCTTGTTTCTCAAGAAAAGTGTATACTTCAGTAGCGCCCTTGTCCATGAAACAACCGTTGTTCATGATATCTAATGTTTCCTTTTGATGGTCAGAGAGACCATTAAAGAATGAACGGACTAATACAGCGGTGTCGAGTTGATGATGGGGACATTCGAGAAGTAGATCAGTAAATCTGCTCCACTTTGAAAAGGATTCCCGGGGTGTCTTTGGGCGAAAGAATTGAATCTTTCGAAGCATTTCTGTAGTTTTCTTCTGAGTATAGAACTTTATCATGAATGCTTGAACAAGTTTGGCCCATGTGTCAATGGATTGCGGTGCTTGTCCGGCGAGCCAAACTGAAGCTTTATCAGCTAAGGTGAAGGGAAACAACCTAAGCAAGACTTGTTCGTTGGTAACGGTTGGATGGCGGAAAGTGGTGACTACTTGTTGCATCCGACGAAGATGATTGTACGGTTTTTCATGGTCTAAACCATGGTAAATAGGTAACAAACCAAAAATGTTTGGCGGAATACAAAAATCACCTACAATCACATCGAGTTTAATGCAGGAAGCAGGTCCTTCCTGTAAGGCAGTATAGAAATCCGAAAGGGGTTTCTCGACTGTGAGATTTTCCTCAGCTATAGTTAAAAGAGATAATGGCAACGGAGATGTTTGACGAGGTTAATTTACGGAGGAGGGACTATGCTAGGAGATAACATAAACAGTTGTTTCTTGTATTTTCGACGATGATATGTAAGTTCTAATTCCTTATGTTTACTAGACCGGAGTCTCATACAAATATAAATTTTAATTTAAGGCTCATAAGGAACGAATAATGACTTGAGGTTTTAGAATTTAGGAAGGAGGGAGTTGAAGCACGTCTTCTTGAGCTGTTGCTAACTCGAGCAGGGAAGCTAGGATAACGTGTGAATATTCCAGCAGCCAGGTCACCCGAGAGAATTGAGGGAGGTTGTTCGTGCTAGCACGTTCCTTAATTAGGCAACTTCAATTTTTTTCAAGTTTCCTAGGCACTGATGGAATAGGATGATGATTTATGATGGTGTATTATGCGGGGTGTTATCAAGATGATTTAGATGAAATTTTTAATTACTATGATTTTTTATTTTTTTTATTTTTATTTTTATTTTTTATTTTTTTGTTTACGTAATTAATGTATTATGGAGACGTGATTACGAAATATGCAATTAAAACGATAGATGCCAAAATAGAAACTAACTAACATATACTAGTTTACGCAGAAAGTCTACCCATGCAAATCTATATTACATATACGTGCAACTATATGTAAGTTATACGTGAGCTAGGGGAATGTCGAGAACGAACTCATGCAATTGAATACCATGTATGTGAATTGATGTAACATACACATACAAAAATATTCTAAGCAGATGGTTTGACGCTACGCATATATCAAAATATATTTGAATCATATTGTGTTAACGTGAATATGTAATGACGAACCACCTTTACATGCAAGGAGTCCTCATGCCAACATACAAATATACGAGCTAAAATAGGTTATAGCAAATAATATCCTCGACAAAGTTTGAGGAGTTTAAGAGTTTGAAACCTGGCGTCCCGCGATTCCTCGTATAGTGATCGACTAACTCCCGAGCTTATGCTTACTAGAAAAAAACAGGACCGAGAGCCCAAAAGAGTAATCGAAAAGGAAAGTGGCTCAGACCGAAAACCGAGTGTTGATACTCGGGTTAGTCTCAAGCGTGCTACTAATTCAGTCTCGTCCGAGACTCTTTTTGTCCGTTTCAAGATTTCAAATTCCTACGAGTACTTAGATCGTGCTAATAATGAAAATAAACAAAACTTGGTTCACGATATTTGTTAGTAGAAAAAGTTAGGGTAAAGAGTTACGGTAAAGAGTTACGTAACTTGTTAGTATTGTAACAGAAATGAAAATTTAAAAAGATGAGGAGGTAGGGGAGGGGTTTTATGGATGTATTCCGGTTATTACGTTAAGTCCGAGTCCTTCTTCCCGTGGGCATGTTTGCCATTTAATAAACACACTCTTTATATAGGTTTATTGATTTTAGTTACTTATTTTCTTAAGTCCGAGGTCCACAGTCCAAAGTCCGAAGTCCAAAGACCCAAGTCCAAAGTCCAAAGTCCAACGTCCATATAGTCGTACGTTTTAGTCAAGTTACCTTACTCACGTGGGTTTGGTAGGATAAGTCGAGTAAGGGATCGTCCAAACCTTAGGGCTCAGATAGGTTCACAACTGGAATTACAACTTTTGGTGACTAGGATTTTTAGGTTTATTTTTAGTTGGTTTTAATTAAATTAACGGTAATGCAAATAATGTAACTTACTACGGCGATTATATGTAGGTAAATAAAAATAGAGAAACAGGGAGAGAGTTAGTCATACTCATGTGAGAATCATTTTTCAACCGTTTATATTACCACATCACTACATCTCTAATTCGTCTCGTTTTCGGAGACAACGTCGAGTATTGATCCCTAGTGCATGCCCGCATCTCTAGGTCGCATTTCACTAGCATAAGGAGTTTCAATAATATCTCATCTCTGGTATATTATTTCAGCTCCTGGCTTGATTTCACATCAGCTGGACGAATTGGAGAGTCGCCGACACCAGAGTCGCGTGCGAGACATTTTGGGTCGCGCGCGACAGACTAATCTGGAGCATCAGCAGTCCAACTTTGTACAGTCTCAGTCATTTTGGGACCGGATGTCAAATCTAAGACTAATTCCTAAGTAGTGACTCTAGAATATTAAAGAGTCAATCTGGATTTTTACACGAGCAGCATAACCCTCCCCCTGAGGGGGGGGGGGATTAGCTCATGGTCATAGAATGAATAATTAAACTTGCTGTATACATTAAGTAAATAAATGCAGAACATGAATTAAACTAGAAAAGAAATTACTGTTATTAAGGGTAAAATAACTTACAGTATTTAAGCTGCTGGAATGGAAATGACAGAATGTAAGTACTAAAGAAATAAACTAACTAGGCGGAAGCTAAAGCATGAAAATGTTGAAGGGGTAATAATGAAGGCGACCCCCTCATATATATAGGTTGGACACTGAAGACGGTTTAATTTGATGTTGTTTGTTTGCTAATTGAGTTGTTCAAAACTTTGAGAATTAAAGTTTTGTTTTTTACCCATTTGTTTTGTCCTTTTCCGTATTAAAGTTTCGTCTTGTAGCTCATCTCAATTCAAACCACCTCGTTTGAATTGGTACGTGTCTTCTCTCTTGCTAGGTGGTACCAAATTGAAACCATCCTTTGCTACCTGCCTATGCTGACTCGTCATGCCTTTTGGACCCGCAGAGTGGGTCCACTTAGTGTGTCCAGTGGCGGCACCGATTTTGGCGTTTTTACGACTTTCTGTCCTTGCGCGGAGTTCGTCGCCCGGGTTGCTATGGCAGCTTCACTAGCCAACGTCGGCATCTAGATTTATCCGATTTGAGCTTCGAAAGTTTGCTGCTTCTTTATATGTGGACCCGTTCTGCACTGATTTTGTTCTTTTGGAAACTTCGGCTCTAGTCAGGCTTTGTTGGGCTTCACGGGGGTTAAGTGGGAAACTTCAAATATTCTCGTATTCCCGTACTTCGATGCATGTTTTATCTCTATATTTATTTTAATTGCGGAAACCTGCAAAAGTACAAAAATATAATTATTACATGATTATTAAACACATAATCGACCAAAATGTTATGTCTCTCGGGGTTTAATATTACAGTTTTGGGTGCTTATCACCTACCACTAGGAGCAACTCAATTGTTCAATGGTTCTTGCATTGGCTGAGTTGAATTTCGAGGGTTGCGATTCCTATTGATAGGAGGAATATGTTGATAGTTTGGTCTGCTTCTTGTGCTTACCATCTTGATTGCTTCACGTGATAATGGATTCTAAAAAACCTACAGACGGCGCCAATTATGTTTCGGCAGTAACCTACTTCAACACAACGAGAAAATGATAAAGAATGCACTAATAAATAGAGGAAATTGATGTTGGGGGAGATGAAACCGAACCAAGATAATGGCTGCCTACGTACCCAAGATCTACTCTCTAGGGATCAAGTTTCAACGTAGTTCCTTGTGAGAGAGAATGTCTTTTTATGAATTGGTAGAGATTGAGTCCTAAGAGGACTGTGTTTGTTTGTCAAAAGAATTGTTATCTCTTTGAACTTTTATCCTTATTTTCTATAATAATGGATCTGGACATATTCATCAATAGACCAATAATTGGATGGGCTAGGGTTAAGCACGTGGGCTTAACTGCTGGACTAGGCCTAGTATTGGGTTGGATTCGTGGGCTTAATGAGCCACAAAGTGGGGGTCTATACATGTACGTTTCCAAAACTATTACTATCTTCAACAATAAATTGTCTTAAACGGATCTTATATTCTTCTGCATCCTAGAAATTGACCTCATACACAACATCAACAAACTCGGAGTTTAGGTTTCTAATTAATTTATGGATGAGAACACATATATATACTTACAAGTTAGAACCTAATTCTTCTATATAACAACACTCACTAACTTTACTAATTCGACAAAGAGTAGAACCTTTAACTGACAACCACTGTCACCAAACTAGGTGAAAATCCAATAGACATCTTTAATTACGCATCGGGACACATAATACAAATACGGTACTTGGTATTTGTATAATGTATAATTATAATTAGAAGGGAAAAAAGGTTACAACAAGCAACAAAATTACCCGAGGGGTAGATCGCGATAACTATCAATCCATTGAGTGAACATGTGCTTTACAATTGTTTCACTAGTAGGCCGCAGTTGCCAGTACCTCAAAAGTGGAAGTAACAGGAATTAAAACCAAAAAGTCAGGCCCACAGAGGCTTTCATATACTTGTGATTAAAGATTTTTTTTTTATAATTATACTGGTGATTAGAGATGGGACAACAATAACAACAACAACTTTCTTTCTTGAATCTAATATTGATTGATTAGAGATGGGACAACAGCAATCAGTATTATATTCAAGAAAGAAAGTTACCACAAGTTTTTCTTCAAGTTCCTTCCCTCCGCCAATGGTTACAAGAGCTAGTTCTGGACTGAAATGGGTCCTCACAATTTAACTATCAGCACTTGCTTAGACAAAGAAACAGATTTATAAGCAGCATCTATGTTAACGGTGCTATTTCTAGTGAAGGGTAGGAGTAGCAAGTATAACAATTCTACAGTGAATATTTTTATTCCTAGTGTATATACATACTAGTATCATGGTTTAGCACATGTACTGGCTATACCAACAAGAATAGACCAAAGTGTTCACTACTGGGCACCATAAACTCAATCCTCCCTGTGAAAATCAGACCAGATATTCTATTAAGTAAATTTTAGATCCATTCAATTGTACCTTCAAATTTCAAATATTTTCTTACATAGCATAGAATATTCGCAAAAACAACTATGCAGAGCACTACCGTAGCTCTTAAGAACTCGCACATGTAATGGCTGACCAAGAATGGTTGACACAATTTTTATTTAAGTTTGAGTGGTTTTTACCACCTGATCTACCCAATCCCAAATAAATCCTCCTTAAATTCCCACATTCAATTAAGATACAAGAAATCATGAAGTCAAATTAGGGGAGTATCTCGAAATAGCTTTTACCTGTACACCTATGAAAGAAAAGTTTTCTCCCAAGCTGATTTGGAAAAATAACCCGCAATGAGAACCTGTTAAGTACAAATCACGTATATCACATGGTAGAATTACATAAATGAAAGAAAAGGTAGGAAAAACAGGAGAAGCACAAGTGTGCGTAAGTGTTACTACTAAATTAAGGAATTATGCACCATGAGTTTTGAACTAAATATGAGATATTTAAATTCAAAATTTTGAAATCACAATAAAAAGAAACCCATAAAAAATTTCTAACTAAAAACGAAGAATTCTTACTAGATGAATCAAACACGTAGTGAGCAGGACGATTTTTTGGAAGTGAGCCTTACAACTATATCCAGGAGGGACGTAGAGAAGAAACCCCCCAGTGACGATAGAAAAGAGGGAGATTTAACGCTATGTTTTTTTGCCCTATTTTCAGTTTTATTTTTTTGTTTTTTGATCGAGTGGTTTTGAGACCCCTTTATCCACGGTAGGTTTAATTTTGGGAAAAACATAAACATGTGGAATTCTAATAGATCGAGAAAGGTGGAGAAGAAGAGTTTCTCATTTGGTGTTCTGAAGTTGAGGTCGAGAAGAAATCGAAGTCTTTGGACACAGTTTCATGTTGACGCCTCGTCCTGTCGGACATGCCCAGCACGTGCGTTGGTAAATTAAATTCTTTGACGCCACCTTGCCGTCAGTATATTTTCTAAACATTTCTTAAAGAAATCAAATGAATTATTTGATTAATTGTGATGGCAAAACCCACACAGTGATGCCATAATGGCGTCACAAATTTTCTGACGCCTATCTGGCATCACAAAAAGAAAAAAGCCCCTGTCACAAAAAAGCTGTTATGGTGTAGTGTAAACAACCTACTAAACAATTAAACATCAGCATGGATTGCTAGGCACTCACGTTCTTAATAGCTTTTGTTGCCAATTTTATTCCAATGATACAACCAACCCATGATATAGATTGAAATATTCCTAAGTTGTGAACCCCAACCCTCAATTGCGGTGGGGAGGAATAACTTTGTAAACCTTAGAGGATGATACCCTATAATAGAGAAGACATGCATAGAAATCCTCTTTTACATGCATGTTGCTAAAAAAACTCTATATTGGGGACAAACCAACTAAAGAAACTAAGGAAAAAAGAAAAAGTGGATATAATTTGTTCATAGGTCTAACAATGAATTTCAAGCAATTACCTGGAAGCACCACATTCAGCAGCTATTGTATCCAAAGGATTTTTAATGAGGAGCTTCACATTCAAGACTTTTTGGATTATAATGCAGTGGCTGCTGCAAGTATGCAAAAGATATACATTTTGTTAAGTCATCAATTCATTAAGCCCTAACCCATAAACACTACACCATAACATGACAACCTTTTTCTGACACCTAAATTCCGAGAGTAAAAACTGAACAATTAAAAATTGTAGAAAAAAAAGTAATGGTTTACAATTAAAGGTTATTATATTTGTCCACTATGGAAGCTGTAAAACCACCATGAAAAAACTGCAAGTAAAGGTCCTAAGGTCCATCCAATTTTAGAACTATTAGTGTAGTGCACATCTTTCTTTTACATCATCACCTAATTATTTTTTATGAACAACAAGGGAGTACAAGAATATAATGAACTATATAAACTCATTAACAATTATTAAAAGTTCGTCCACTCGTGAAGTACATGCAAGCTTCAATGATTTAAAAAAATAATAATAATGAAAAGAGTCTCAAATCACCCAAACTAAAAAGTTTTAAATTTGACGTCCAAGTTCAAAAAGTATCATGGCAATTAATTGTTTAACCATTAATGAAAAAAATCACTTACGAAGAAAGAAAAACACCAAACTTCATACCTGCATTTCCGTACCGAATCCTCAAAGTTGTTTCAATCATGCAAGGCTTTTGCAGTCCGCCACCAAAGCATTTCTTCTCGTACAATGCATCACTCTTGAAAGAGAAAAATAGAAACAAACATTATGAATAAGTGAGTGATCAATCAAAAAGCAAGGCACTAAAGTTTCAATCAATCCAGTATGCATCTCCCACCACACACACACACACAACATAATAAAAGTTTGTTTTAAGTCCCTTGAACTAATACTAACAATATTAGAAGTTCAATCTCTTGTATGTCAATAACTGCACATCAAAATGCAAATTCAGTTCTGCACAATAAATCACGTCATGCATTACTTGTATGGAGCTTAGTAATTCTAGTAGGTAACAAAATCTTTACTTTTATTTATTTCTGTTTTTGAAAAGGTTAAAGTTTATGAATCACCGGACTCACCCTTCCACCAAAAAAAAGATATTTCTGCTGAGGAAGGGCAGAGAGAGAAGCCAACAACCGCAAAACCAGAGATGACAAAAACAAGCCTTTACACCCTGCACCTACACCAAGAACATAACTGAATATTTAAATCAAATGTTATTAGGACCATGCTTCCAAATAGAACAGTTATTGAGCATACTGAGGAACCGGACCAAGGTGCATCTATAAAATAAAATATGGCATTTGTATCTATTAACATAACAAAAAGGGATAATACATTTGAGTCAATCTTCCTGTCTAGGAGGTTATTCTAGGTGCATTCAGCACCTCGTAAAAGCACCGTTCCACAACCAAACAACAATAACATCTTAAAATCAGGAACCTAAAATCTAAAGGAAATCTCAAGAAAAAATGATTCCTCTAGCAGTAATTTGAGCTTTAAATCAACCTATAAAATTACTTAAGAGAATCAACATCTAAAGTAAAACCACAGAGAACTAAAAAATAATTAAGCTTGAATATATAAGAGAACCAACTTTGAAAATCAAAGCTTTTTCAGAGAGACGGTGAGAAAGAGATCTTTCGGATACTGCCGATGGATGTGATTCATTGAGCGGTGGTTGAAGGAAAGGTCATTGAGCGGTGTTTAGAGAAAATAAAGTCTTTGCCTTTGGTACCAATAGAAATTGTTTTCGAGAGTTACTTCAATCATTTCTAGACTTTGTTCAAACTTCATTTCTAGCATTTATGTGTTTTAATCGAAGGCAGTCCTGGTTTAATGGGAACTGGATCGAAGCGGTAAAGAAGAGGCGAGAGTGCAAAAGAGATGGGAACTGATTTTTAAGTTGTAATTTATTCGAGAGAAGACACGGTCCTTAAGTTGTAATTTATTGCATCTTAGACACCTTGACGCTCTCTTGCCGTCACTATATTTCTGTAAACTCTTCAAAATTTAATTGACATAATTATCGAATTTTTGGCGACGACTTTAGAAATCAAAATGGTGTCACAACAGTCCTGACGCCAATTTGGCGTCACTAATGAAAAAAATCCAGTGTCGCAAAAATGTTGTTATGGTGTAGTGTAAGTTAGTTTTAATTCAGTTTTAATACAGTTTGAATTCTTAGACTCTTTCAATTAGATTAATAAAGTAATTATTATTCTTTCAATAATGTCTTGTTCTTATTCTTCTTATTCTATGAATGACAGTTTGATGAATCAAAGTTAAACCTCCATTAAGAGGAGTTTGAGGAAGCTTTGATAAAAACTTGATTGTGTTAGCGTAGAGATAGTTGTGATAATCTATTCCACTCTAGAAAGTAATTAGTTCACTATGAGAATGGGTTTAATTACTTCACATGCTAATTATTAGTTAGTAGAGATTGCCATGAATAATTAGGGATTAGAAATACCCAATCTTTACGTGAAAACGTAAAGATTAGGATTACAACAAATTATATGCTAGTTTATTAAGTCGAATCAAGGTGGAATCAAATTCTCCTAATTCCTTATCATATTCTCATCTTAGTATTGAATTGACGTAGTTTGATTTATAACATCTTGATTAGTTAATTCACCATCTTAGTTTATTTCAATCCATTACTCTCATCGGTTTTGTTAGAATTAATGAACTAGGAAATATTACGTTTAAACGAACTAGGAGTGGAACGAATTCTCTACTTCAAATATTGCATTGATAACGAGAGTAGATAACTTTGATATAGAACAGTAATTAGTTTTAGTTTTATTTATTCTTGAGTTTAATTAGTTATGAGTAGGTAAAACTATAGTTTTTACGTTTATCAAATGGTGCCGCTGTCTTAGTTTTGTTTAAATTCATTTCCTTTAGTATTGTTAATCCTACACAAATCCCATTAAACCTACCCACCCTTGTTTTGATCTAACTGTGTTTGTTTGGTTCAGAAACTAAACTTTTTCACGAAAAAAGTAAGAGTGCGACACGCACCCTCTATAGCCAAAATTAGAGCGCGACCCGCCCTCTATCGCCTGGACATCGAGTCAGGAAGAGCGTGACACACCCCTTCATAGGAAAATTTTGAGCGCGACCCGCCCCCAAGCGCCTAGACTTTGCGTATAGCGAGAGCGCACCCCGCGCCCTCTTTAGGCAAATTAAGAGCGCGCTCGCGCCCCTTCTGAAATAGCCCGACTTTTGCAGGTTAGTTCAGACCTTCATTGTCCAAGTTATTCAGTGTTTCTATCTGCTTGAACACACTGTGATTGTGTATACAAGACGTTATTCAAACGCGTAGCAAGGAGACATTCAGGTACTCCTTCTTCCACTCCTCACCTTTTCTGTCAGAGGAGTTTTTTATTCTAGCATATCAGGAATGTTTTGACTGTTGTTCGTGTTTCTTTAAATTGGACTTAGACTTGCATGAGATTATGGTCTGGTAGGAAAAAACCAACAAACGTAATCTATCATAAACATCAACGCAGACGCCTATCTAGAATACCACACGCTACACCTGCATTAATGGCTAAAAAAATAGAGACTACCCTCCCTGATTTTTATAAAGCCTTGAACGATAGCCCTAAATCATGCATCATTCTTGCAGACCTAGTGGGGGATTTTTGAATCCTCCCGAATATATTTAATTTGTTACCGATTTTTCATGGGTTAGACCATGAGAAGCCTTATCAGCATATGCGTAGGATAGAACAAGTTCTTATATCATTTCATCATTTTACCGTAGGCACAGAACAAATTAAACTGAGGGTGTTTCCTTTCACCCTAGCTGATAAGGCGGCAGCTTGGTTAACTACCCAAGCACCTAATTTTGTGGACTCATGGGCTAAATTTGTTCAATTGTTTATGGAACAGTTTTACCCACCCTTAAAGACAGATGAAATGATATCTAAGATTCGTTTCTTCCGCCAGAACCCTCATGAATCCTTTTCAGAGGCCTGGAATCATTTCACTGATCTTCTTATTGAGTGTCCACATTATAACTTTGCAAAAGACACGCTAATTCGTGCCTTTTTCAAAGGGCTTTTACATCACCATAAGGAGGTTCTTGATATAATGAATGGGGGTAGTTTCCTTAGCAAAGGAGCCTTAGAGGCTTATAGATTTTTAAAAGATCAATCTAAGCATAATAATAATTCTAGAGAGTAACGATATCCCCCGCTCCGATAGTTCTTCTTCAACAGTTAGACTACCAACATATTTGAGGTTAAATCTGATCCAGAGCTTAAAACTTTAATCGAATCTCTTACTAAAAACGTAGACGCCATTTCTGTTCAACAAAAGCCTACCCACGTCATGAATGTCAACTCTATTCCTTGTAATTTCTGTTTGAGTCTTGAGCATCCCGACTCCTATTGTCCTCTTGCCTATGAGCAACCACCATCACAGCCAGATAATGTTTGCTCAATAAATAGCTATCCTATTCCTACCGACCCTTGGAGACAACATCTCAACTTCAGTTGGAGAAATAATCAACAAGTTACACTTCCAGGGTATAATAATCAAAATGTTTGGCCAGCAAATAATTACAATCAAGCTCCACCTAAACAAGGACAAGGCAATTATAATAATTATAACAATAATAATTATAATGTTAATAGAGGCATCGTTCTGGTAAATAATAACTATCACAACCCACCCGTTAATAATCAACGTGAGATAGTTCCAGTCACACCACCTGTGATCAATACACACCCACAACCGGATCGTTTCGAAGCCTACATGCAGGCTCAACAACAGATTTTACAATCCATTGATCAATCTATTAAATAGTTTTTTTTTTTTTTTTTTTTTTTTTTTTTTTTTTTTTTTTTTTTTTGAAATAACTAGGGGTCAGCCCCCAAACTTTATTAACTAAAATTTCTTAAGTACATAGTGCCTTCCTTATCCCTCGTGATCAGTACATGCATTTTTTGATCCATCGGGGGAATAAAGAGCACCAATCCATTACACTCGTCTCTATTTAATTTCGATAAGTAGTCAGCTACTTGGTTACCTTCCCTGAAGACATGGACAAAGGATACTATGTCAAACTTTGAGCTCACTATTTGAATCTGTGCTACCAGGTTCCTACAGTACCACGGTGGCTTACCTTGCTTTGTTAAAATCTGTACCCCCTGCATAGAGTCTGATTGCACTTTAATTCGTGTTATCCTCAGCTGCTCCGCACATTCCAGCCCCTTTATAACAGCTAGCAGTTCCTGATAGATCACCGATTTCTTCTTTGAACTGCCGCTGTACGCCTGTAGCACTTCCCCATCTCTATAGTTAATCTAAGAGAAAACCCAACCAAAAGGTGTGTTTCCAGGTCAAGCTATATCGAATCCGAAAATGCCAAACATAGCCTTTGAAGTAATCGGAAATTCTACTAATGATCATCTTAATGTAGGTGAGTTAAATGCCATCACCACTCTCCGTTCTGGCATAGTGGTTGATAACATTGTTACTATACCTATTGTTACACCACTAGTGGTCACTACCAATGAAACATTACTAGATACCGATATAGAAACTGAAGAACCTACCCCTATAGAAGTACCAGTTAAACCACAACCTAAGAAACAAAAGGCCGAGGTTAAACATCCGGTTGATCCATATGCTAAATATAGAGAGAGATCACCGTTTCTCCAGAGGCTAGCCATGTTAAATAAAGATACAAATTTTGATGAGATTAGGGAAGTTTTTAAAAATCTAACAATAAACCTACCTTTTCTTGAAGCAATTAAAAAGTTACCACAACATAAGTTTCTAAAAGAGTAGTGCACTACTAGGCGTAAAACGAATATTCCTAAAGACGCCTTTTTAACTGAACAGTTTCCTACGTTATCTGAACATAATGGAATCGTGAAGTACAAGGACCCTGGTTGTCCTACTGTACAATGCACCTTAGGGTATACTCACACGACAACTGCTCTATTAGACCTGGGGGCGAGACTGTATAATGCACCTTAGGGTATACTCACACGACAACTGCTCTATTAGACCTGGGGGCGAGTGTTAACTTACTCCCTTATTACCTCTATAAACAAATAGGTCTACAAGAGATACAAACCAATGAAAATGACATTGCAATTAGTTGATCGTTCTATCAAGTATCCTAAGGGTGTGGTTGAAAATGTGCTTGTTAAGGTTCAAGATTTTTACTATCCAGCTGATTTTGTTATCCTCGATACAGAAGTCGCTAACGACTCTGTTCCTATCATTTTACGGCGTCCTTTCTTGGCAACGGCCAACACCCTTATAAAATGCCACAATGGTTCGATGTCTATGTCTTTTGGCCATCTTTCCGTTGAGGTAAATATTTTTAAAATGATGCAACAGCTACTTGATATGACTATCGATGGGGAAGTTAGCATGATCGAGAGCTTAGCTCAAGATTTTTTCAACAACACGTTCCCAGAAAATTAGATGCATAAATTCCTTTCTTTCGGAAGTTCAGATTTAGACGATGACTCCTACATAGAGGAAGTCAACGCCATTTTGGAGTCTACTCCTATCATAGATCCTTCTGTTGCTCCATCTACTGAGTTTGAAGACCTACTACCTAAACAAGTCTCCACTACTCAAGATGAGTGTATGAACCTAAAATACCTCAAAATTAGAAGCCTCTCCTTTTCTCTCTAATTCTCACTGTTCTTCCTTTTCTCTCTCCAGCGACCTCCTCTTTTTCTCCCAATCCTCTTCTTTTTATATCCTCCTCCTTCTATCTGGACCGTCCATCTGTCTTATCATCCCATGGCTCTCTTTCTGGCCATACACATGCCACGTCCGTGGTCTAGGGTTCTGCAGCTACGCTACCGTGCTCCTCCTTTTCCTTTGTTATGTTGCACCCTATCTTATGCACCGCTGACTTAGTCCAACTTCCCACATTATGCCACTACAAATGCCCCTTCTCGACTCTGCGGTCCGGATAACAGATCCGGGGTCGAGAACTCTCATTAGTGTTCTCTTTTCTCGATTTACGTGTGAGGTGGACTGCACTCATCACGCACGTTTTCAGCCACCCCTCGTATCTCGTGCTTCCACGTGTCTCATTCTGGCTAGGTTGTCTACCTAACTCCTCGAGTTCCCCACCCCTAAGTAATTACCTTTTTACCCCTCCCCTATTTAAACTCCCTTCTCCCTCTTCCTCACTTTACTTTCCCTTTTCCCTTTACTTTTCACTACCTTGCCATTTTCCCCTCTCCGATCAGTTTCTAGTTTGCGTGCGCCTCCTCAATTTTTCGATGGCTCCTACATCTTCCTGACACTCTACTCAAGCCTAACCACTCCTTCTTTGCTTCATTCGGTACGTTTTCTAGGCCTTACTTATTTTTGTTTGAACTGAATATTGGTGTCATTTCATATCTTGCGTCTGTTCCTCTACTTTTTCAATGTCGGGCTCTGAATCTGGCAACTCTTCCTCTTCTTCGTCTCATAGAATAGCATCTCCGCCTCCTATTACCCCTACTGTAGCCCCATCTACCTCGGGGCTCCAAGGTCATTTGCTGCCACCACCCTCTCATTTCCGCCGCCCCAATTTAGATGTCATTAGGGCTGCTTATGGCATTCCAGCCAACATAACCTTAGAGCACCTGCCATCTGTCACACACTACCCCCATTTGGTTCCCCGATGTCGGGGGTACCTTGTGATCACTGTGGGTCAAATTGTCGCCAGTCTAGGCTGCCCCTCACTCTTCTGGATGTCGAGGTGTGTAATCATTTCAACATTCCCCCCTGTCAAGGCATAGGGAATTTTTGGAGAATCATGTATGCTACGAACTCATACAATAGAACCGGCGAGCCCAAGATTATGAGCCGTGATATTTTCTCTCACTATTTCATTAAGAAAAGTACCAAAGATGTCGGTATGGGGTACCAGTCTTTTTGTGTCCGTCCTCGAAAGCCATCACTCTTGCTCCGAGTCACAACCTCAGATAAAGTGTGGCATCACTATCCTTTATACGTGTCGGGGCAATTTCTGTCCGCGGATCTTCCTTCAGATTTTAATCTTACCCATCTTGCCTTCATAACCCATCAGATAAAGTGTGGCATCACTATCCTTTATACGTGTCGGGGCAATTTCTGTTCGCGGACCTTCCTTCAGATTTTAATCTTACCCATCTTGCCATCTTGCCTTCATAACCCGTGGTGAGTATCTTTGTTCTTCCCTTTCTCTAGATGTGTTGTTTTCGTTACACCCTAACCCACTGTTCTTCTCTGTTTTGCAGGTTGGCGGCCGGACTCCAAATCCCTACTCTATTCTGGCATGTCCTGCCCTATTTTTCAAAGACTTTGCGACCTCAGCCCTGCCCAGGCCGACCTCCTGGGCATCCACCCTACTACCACTACTCCCCTGTTGCAAACCCTAGATCTACACAACTTCCGCGGCTTCTCAGCACCCTTCTATCGTCCTCCCCCACCCAAGGAGTGGAAACCCAGAGCATCTCCACCTACAAGAAAAAGGACTCGTGCCCCTGACTTCCACCGCCGTCATCCTCGAGCCTCCTCTCATTCCCTCGAATCACGCGATCCCCCCACCTCCTCTGCTCCCGAAGACATCCCTTCTTACTGTTCCATCTCTAACTGGGACGACCAGTACACCTCTCCCCACTCTCCACCTGACAATATGGATGTCCACAAATAGAAACTGTTTGACAGCGATTCTGATGACGACGACGTGAGGGAGGTTCATCCCACCAAAGTAAGGGCTTCTGCTGAAGCTCCCCCAACCAAGAGGTCGCGGACCTCCGCCTCTGAAGAATCTGTCCCTATCACTCAGCGAACTTCAGCTTCTGGAGAACCTACCCCTGTCCCTTCTGCACTTCAACCAGCCGTCTCCTCCCCCCCACACTCGCCGGCTCGGCAATGAACCAATTCCACCGGCATCTCCGGTCTCTGAGTCGGCCCTTGTAGAAGACTTCTGCCTTATCTTCAATATACGCAACCGTAGGGTGAATACTGCGGACTCCGCTCTGGATAATGCGGTTGTAGCCTCCTCTCTATTCTACAATGCTCATTTGCCCAAGGATATAGCTTACGCAGACGGGGGGTCGTTTGATCAGCACCGTACCTCTCTGTATACCAACTAGGAGAGCGTACACTCTCTTTCTTTCTTTTTTTTTTAATCTCTCTTCTTGATTCTAGGTAAGCTTGGACGTTTCCTTCATGATCCGTGGTCTCTTCAGTACTATGACCAAGGTCACCTTGGAGAAAGAACTTAACGACCCTTCTGGCATAAAAGTTGCCAATGCCGGACTCCAATCAGATCTGGCCTCTGCTAACTTGGATAAGCTCAAGGCTTTGGATGAACTCAAGTCCGCAGAATCCTCTCATTAGAAATACATGGACTCAGTCAATGACCGCTTGAGTCACCAAAGGGAAACGTTTCTCCAACAGCACCAACTCAATCTGGATGTTCTTGCTCAACAACACCAGGCAGCCGTTGACGCCCTCTACCAAAAACACAAGGATGATGCCGCCGACCTACTAAAGCAACAACAAGCAGACATGAATCTCCTTCGCGACCGCTTCAAGCTCCTAGCCGACAAGAGGGTGGCGAAGAAAATCTAAGAAGAGCATGCGCGACTCATACAGGAAGGGCGACTTCTCCCTGAAAGGCCTACCATCCCAGATAGACTCCCCTGAGACCACGAGGGAAGAAGTGGTAGCCACTGAAACCATCCTTGCCCCCCCTATGCCAGAAGAGACTTCTACCCCTATAACGGTCACCGAGGAGACCACCGTCGCACCCATGGAGGACAATACCGGAGAAATCGTCGCAACACCCCCTGCGGAAGCCACTGACAAATGCCTGCTCAAGACTCTCTCTCTGAGATGCACTAGAAATCTTTCTTTGTCTGTAATAATTTACTTTTATCCCCTCCTATCTAGATGTTGCTACACTACTCATTTTGTTGGCATATTGACAATATTCTCTTTAATGTGAAGTTTGAATTAATTAGATATTGGCCTTGTTCTGTCCCTTTCTCGTTGTTTGGCTATTTACCCGAATGCAAGTCACTCCCCATGCCCCATGTGTAAATTGCATCCCTCGTCCACGGAGGGCTCATCCTACTCCGCGGGCTCCCTATCCTTGAGAAGTTAGTTGGGGCACTCATATTACCCTCAGCTCAACTCTGGCCTTGTATTATCAAAAGGCTCATCCCCTCCGCCATCTCTCTTCATGCCTAGGCTCTATGCCCCATGTGTAGTTTGCATGTCTCTTCTGCGAAGGGCTCGTCCCACTCCGCGGATTCTGTGTACTCAAGAAGTCAATCAGGGCAACTCATCTTGCCCCAGGCTCACCTTCGGCCTGGTACCAGCGGTGGGCTCATCCCCTCTGCGGTCCCCCTCTATGCTTGGACTCCATGCCCCAGGTGCAGTTTGTACCTTTCCTCCGCGAAGGGCTCAACCCACTCCGCGGTTTCTATAGCCTCCGGAAGTTTAATTGAGACAACTCATCTTGCCCCAGGCCCGATTCTGACCTGGTACTAACGAAGGGCTCACCCACTCCGCTATCTCTCTCTGCGCTTGGGTTTCATGCCCCATGTTCATTTTGGACTCTTGCCTTTACAAATAACATTCTCTTCTCAAAAGTGTCGTTGTATTATATATTTATATACGGCTACAAACTCTTGCTCTAGATTTTCATTAGATTCAAGTGTGAATTTTTTTTAGCATTCTCACGTTCCAAGGCTTCTCTACCGATCTGCCTTCCTGTGTTCGCAATTTGTAGGTGCCAGCTCCTCCTATATCCACCACAGTGTAAGGTCCGTCCCAATTCGAACCCAGCTTTCCATCTTTCTCCTTTCTGGTACTAGGCGTCACTCGACAGAGCACCATATCACCTACTTGGAATCGTTGTGGCCTGACCCTCTTGTTGTACTGTCTTTGCAATCTCTGGTGGTACTCCTCCAACTTTATACAGGCTGTGTCTCTTCTCTCCTGTACCAGATTTAGATCCGCTGCTAATATCCTCCAGTTTGAACCCTCCTCCATGGCCTTTGTTCGTGTCGTCACTACCACCATCTCAGAAGGGATCACGGCCTCCACACCGTAAGCCAACGAGAACGGGGTCTCTTGGGTGGACGACCGAGGCGTGATCCTATAGGCCCAGAGTACATGATTCAGCTCGTCTACCCACACCCCCTTCTTATCTTCCAACTTCCTCTTAAGGTTGTTCATAATAGTTTTGTTAGATGACTCCGCCTGTCCGTTGCCTTTGGGATTGTATGGGGCTGAGAACCCCTATTTCACTTTATAAGCTTGCAAGAAACTGGTTACCTTCGCTCCTATGAATTGAGTCCTATTGTTTGCTACAATGGCATATGGCAGTCCAAACCTGCAGATAATATTCTCCCATAGGAACTTGATTATTTGCGCCTCCTTTATCTGCTGCAAGGGTATGGCCACAATCCATTTCGTGAAATAATCAGTGGCTACGAGCATGAACCTCCGCTTGCCACTGGCCATAAGCAGCGATCCCACTATATCCATTGCCCACATAGCGAACGGCCATGGGCTCGATACGTTATGCAGTGGTTTTGTGGGGGAGAAGATCAACTGGGAAAACCTTTGACATTTGTCACATCTCTTAGCAAACTCCACTGCATCTCTTTTCATATGGGGCTAGAAATACCCTTGTGTCAATAAACGATGGGTCGTCGTTCTTCCCGCTGAATGGCTCCCGCAATCTCCCTCGTGTAATTCTGCCAACACCTCGGATGATAATCGCGGACCTAAGTATTTCAACAGCGGTCCATTAAAGTTTTTTCGGTACAACTCTCCCTCCAGCAGAACGTATATCTTAGAAGTTTGTTCCCATCACCTTCTTTCCTTCTTATCTGTCACCTCCTCTCCCGTCAAAAAGCGCTTAATTGGATCCATCCAACTCCCATTCTCTTCTGCGACCTGGAAAATCTCTATTGCGTCCTCAGTGCTCAGTTTTTCCAACCTTCCCACTCGTATTGTTCTTGCTCCCGACCCAGGGATTGCGGTGGCGACATATGCCAGGGCATCGGCATGTCAATTTTCTCTACGACCCAAGTGGATGAACCTGATCTTTGCAGATCGTTTGTGTAGCACCTCCAAATATCTTACCATTCTGGGGTATCGGGCGGCGAACCCACCGTTTGCCTGACACACCACCAAATTTGAATCGGAATACACTGTCAGCTCTTTCACTCCCAAATCCTCAGCCATTCTCAATCCCACAATCACCGCTTCATATTCTGCCTCACTACTGGATGCCGTGAAGCCTAGTTTCAGGGTCTGCTCTATTCTGTTATTATCGGGTGTAACCAATACTACTCCTATGCCGCTGCATGCATCTGTAGTCGATCCATCTGCAAATAACCTACATCCGTTGCTCTTATCCCACGGGTCCAGGAGGTCTGGCTCCCCTTCCCTCTCTTGTTCCATGACCATCTCTTCTCCCCAAGTGGGTCCTCTGCTGGAAACTCTGCTAGAAACTTGGCCATCACCTGTGCTTTTTCCGCGGTTTTTATCTAATATTGTGATAAGAGCCCAAAACTGTAGTTTTAACCCCTTAACAATAATACTTTTAGACCGATTATGCGAGTAATAAATAAGAGTTAATGCTGATTACGTGCTTTTATGTATTTCAGGCATTAAAGTCAATTATGTACAAAAATATACCACTTTGGCGAGATAAAGGAGCAAGTGTTGGTTGCTAAGGAGTTCTGTGATTAAAGGCCAAGATTCAAGGAGAAAAAGCCTTTGTAAAGCCCGGTCAAAAGCTAAAAAGTCAAAGTCAACGCAGGCAGAAACAACACACAAAAGTCAGCAGAACTTCTGAAGACCATATATTTGGACTCAGGCCTCGGAATTGAGCCTACCTTATGTCAAAACGACCGGCTCAGAAAGAGGTTTCCAATGGTTTAAACCTTGACCCAATCAAAGGAGCACAAGTAGACAAAAATCCTACTAAAGTCAGATCTAGCTGAAAAAGGCCCTGTGGACTGAAGAGATTAGGTTTTGGGCTCGATTTTCCGGCCCAAAACATGGCTCCTCAGCCCTTGCACAATAATGTGGATCTGGTCTCCTCCATTTCAACACACAAGACTTAGCTAAAAAGATACACTTAGTTTTAGATAGAAAGTAGCCATTAGAGTATAGTTTTAGATCAAGTTTTGAGTTTTGATTTCCATTAATTAGTTTTCATACCTTGTTTTAATTTAGTTAATTGAATCATTGTTATTCCTTTGTTAAATTAATAAAAATAGTTAGTTATTCATAATTTCGATTTTGATTTATTAAATTAGTTAGATTTAAATTCATATCTTAGTTATTAATCATTTCTTAGTGGTTAATTTAGATTTGAATTATTATTTAGTTCAATTTGGTAAAGTTAGAACCTTTAAATGATGTCTTGTTCAATTTCATTGGGAAATGATAATTTTATGAATCAAGGCTAAACCTCCATTAGAGGGGTTTGTTGAAGCCTTGATGAAACCTGATTGTGTAGTGTAGAATTGTTGTAAGAGTCTATTCCACTCTAGAAGGTAGTTGATTCGCCATGAGAATGGGTAGAACTTCCTCACATGCTAGTCATTAGTTGGTAGAGATTGTCATGAATGATTAGGGATTAGAACAACCAATTCTTATCGTGAGAACGTAAGAATTGGATTACAACAATTCTTCGTTAGTAAATTAAGTCGAGTTAAGGTGGAATCAATCCCCCCTAATTCCTTATCATATAATATCAATTTAGTATTTCCGTAGTTTGAATTAGCGTATCTTGTTATTTGAATTCACATCGTAGTATAATTCCACACTATTACTCTCACTAACTTTGGATAGACTCGCAGTCGTAGAAAATATTGAATGCTAAAGAACTAGGAGTGAAACGAATCTTTTACTCCACTCTATTTCGATAGATTCGAGAGTATAATAATCTTTGACAAATTAGTCTTCATAAAGTTTTAGGTTTACTTACGTTTTAACTTCAACGTTTTTTGGTGAGTAGAATTATCAATTTTACAGTTATCAAATGGCGTCGTTGCCATCTTAGTTCCCTTTAGCATTGCATTCTTTAGAATTGTTAGTTTTCCAAAGTCCCATAACCCACCCACCCTTGTTTGATTCTAACTGTGGTTGTCCATTTCAGCAACAAAATTTTCCTCGCAGAATTATACGGAGTGCGACCCGCGCCCTAGGCAAGCTAAATTGAAGCGCCACCCACGCCCAAACGCCTGGAACTCCAGTTTTTAGCTCAGCGCGACCCGCGCCTTGCCAAGGTAAAACTCAAGCCCCCCCAGCGGTGAAGCGCCTGGAACTTAAGTTATTCCCAGGCGACCCGCGCCATACCAAAGCTAAGTTCAAGCGCCCCCCGCGCCCAAACGCTTGGAACTCCAGCTTGGCCAGAGAGCGACCCACGCCCTACCTAGGCCTATTCTGAGCGCTACCCGCGCCTTCTATTGAAACTCCCCAATTTCCACAGGTTTGTTTCAAACTTCCATTTCTTCAAGGTTTTCAGTGTTCTAACTTGTTATATACACTGAGCACGCGTATATAAGACGCTATTCATAAGTGAAGCAAGGAGGCATTCAGGTACTTCTTTCTTCAAACACCTCGCATCTCCTGTTAGAGGTTCATACTAGCATATCAGGATTGTTTGGAGTGTTGTCGTGTTTAGTTAAGATTGGTCTTTGCCTTGCATGAGATTAAGGTCAGGCCGAAGAAAAACGCCTAACGTAATCAACCGGCAACGTCAACAAACACGCCTTTCTAGTATACCACTCACTACACCTCTAGCTAATATACCACACACCACACCTGAAATAATGGTTGAAGAAAGAGAGTCTCCTCTCTCTGACTTTTACAAAGCCTTGAATCATAGCCTGAAATCTTGCATCGTCCTATCAGACCCAGTGGGGGATTTCCGAATCCCCCCAAATATATTTAATTTGTTACCCATTTTTCATGGGTCAAACCATGAAAAGCCTTATCAGCACATGCGTAGGATTGACCAAGTCATTACTACATTCCACCATCCTATGGTTTGTGCTGAACAAATTAAATTGAGGGTGTTTCCTTTCACCTTAGCCGATAAGGCGGCGTCTTGGTTAACTGCCCAATCGCTTAATTTTGTGGACTTGTCGGCTAAACTTGTTGAACTATTTGTAGAACATTTTTACCCACCACTGAAGACTGATGAAATGCTTTCCAAGATTCATTTCTTTCGATAAAATCATCATGAATCATTTTCATAGGCTTGGAATCGTTTCACCGATCTTCTTATAGAGTGTCCACACCATAACCTCGTGAAAGACACATTAGTTCGTGCCTTTTTCAAAGGACTTTTACACCACCATAAAGAAGTCCTTGACATAATGAATGGGGGTAGTTTCCTAAGTAAGGGAGCCTCAGAGGCTTATAAATTTTTAGAAGATCAAACTAAGCGTAATAGTGATGATATCTCCCGTTTCACTAGTTTTTCTACAATAGTTAAAGCCGCCGGTATGTTTGAGATGAAACACGATCCTGAACTTAAAAATTTAATCAAATCTCTCAATAAAAAGGTAGAGGCTATTTCTGTTCAACAAACGCCTATCTCTGTCATGAATGTCAACTCTAATCCATGTAATTTCTATTTGAGTCCTGAGCATCCAGACTCCTATTGTCCTCTCGCCTATGAACAACAACAATCACAACAAGATAATGTTTGTTCCATTAATAGCGAACCTAACGCAGCTTGGTGACAAAACCCCAACTTCCGTTGGCGAAATAATCAACAACCTTCAAGGTTGTTTAACCCAAATGTTAGGCCAACAAATAATTACAACCAAGCTCCACCAAGGCAAGGACAAGGTCAGGGTAATTATAATTATAATAAGCAAGCTCAACCACGACAAGGACAAGGTCAGGGTAATTATAATAATTATAATAATAATAATTATAATACTAATAGAGGTATCATTCTGATAAATAATAACTATCAAAATCCACCCATTAATAATCATCGTGACATAATTCCTGTCACACAACCTATAGCTAACACTCCTCCACAACCGGATCATTTTGATGCCTTTATGAAAACCCAACAACAGATTTTACAAGCCATCCAACTTTCCTTACAGCAGTTAGCACAAGAGAAAGTACAACCCAAATGTGTGTTTCCAAGACAAGCGATACCTAATCTTAAAACACCAAACACAGCCTTTAAGGTAAACGGTAATACTAGTAACAAAAATGCAAATGTAGGTGAGATAAATTCCATCACCACTCTCCGTTTAGGTAGAGTGGTTAATAACAAAGTAACTGTCTATCGTTACCCCACCAGTAGTCCCTACACCAGATATTACACTAGATACCGAAATAGAAACTGAATATCGTACCCCTATAGAGGTACCAGTTAAACCACATCCTAAGAAACAGAAAAAGCAAGGTTAACCATCCTGTTAATCCATATGTTAAATATTGAGAGAAACCACCGTTTACTCATAAATTAGCTATGTTAAACAAGGATACAAATTTCGCCGAGATTAAGGAAATTTTTAAAAATCTAACGATAAACTTACCTTTTCTTGAAGTGATTAAAAAGTTACCTCACCATGCTAAGTTTCTCAAAGAGTTGTGCACTACTAGGTGTAAGACAAAGATTCCTAAATATGCCTTTTTAACTAAACAGTTTCCAACTTTAACGGAACACAATAGAATCATTAAGTACAAGGACCCTGGTCGTCCGACTGTACAATGCACTTTACGAGATACTCACATGACCACTGCTTTATTAGACCTGGGGGGCGAGTGTTAACGTACTCCCTTATTATTTATATAAACAAATATGTCTATAGGAAATGCAACCTACAACAATGACGTTGCAATTAGCTGATAGGTCTATCAAGTATCCTAAGGGTGTAGTGGAAAACGTGCTGGTTAAGGTTCAGGATTTCTACTATCCTGCGGATTTTGTTATCCTCGATACAAAAGTCGCTAACGATTCTGTTCCGATCATTTTAGGGCGCCCTTTCTTGGCAACTGCCAACGCGCTTATAAACTGCCGCGATGGTTCGATATTTTTGTCCTTTGGCCATCTTTCCGTTGTGCTCAATGTTTTTAAAACGATCAAACAGTTTCCTGATACGAATATCGATAGAGAGGTTAGCATGATCGAGAGCTTAGCTCATGATTATTTTAGAACCACGTTTTCGGATGACCAGATGCACAAATTCCTTTCCTTTGAAAGTTCTAACTTCGACAAGGACTCCTTGGACGTAGATGATATTGAGGAAGATTTCCTTCAACTTTTTTGCAACTCTTCCCTGCCACCTCGCGAGTCCCACCCTACCAACATCCAATTATCCCTTGACGCTATGACGGAAGATGAATTTTTCACCCTATATCCCAGTGATTCTTTTGACCCACCTATTGAGAAATATCTGGCATATCTCAAGGCTTCTAATGATCTAGACCTGAGAGCTCTAGCTGACACTCATTTATCTTCCATCACCAATTTCCCCCACCTTCCACCTTTTCAACGAAACCTGGAGTTTGCGCTTGACCCTCTTGTTTCTTCTGTGCTTAACGATTTTCTAAATCCTCTTAATACAGAAATAATTTCCAAAGGAAAGGCACTTGACACATTCATTTTCAGAATTGAGACAGCTCCCACCTACACCATGAATGAGTTTTGTGTTAAACCAACATTCTCATTTTTTCGATTTCTTACTTCTAAAACCTATCCATATCCAACATATCTTCCACAAACATCCATCTTTTCACGATCATTCACTTCGACACCCTCTCGGTCAAAGATGAAAAAGAAGGTGCATGCTCAGTTACGTTCTAGATCCATCAGACGTTGCTTTCATTTCAATAAGTTGCGTCGTAGAAAATCTTGGTGCTTGATTCTGTTTGGGGGTGCATTCCATGTTATTTATTTATGGAAAGACCCACAACTCTTTAGGTTGTTAATATATGGAAAACTGCAGGGTATATATATATATATATATCCAGTTATTTGTGAAAGTCTCGGGAATCTGACTTTAAAAGACCCACGTTAAAACAAATTTTCAAACTTCATTGCCAAAAATTTGTTTGGGGGTGGGGTGTTCGTTTTTCTGTCCTGGATTGTTCAACTTTCCATTTATGTTGCTTAGGCTGTTTAATTGTATTACGATTCGGGTTGACATTATCTATGAAATTAGATTTCATTCGTTCGCATAACTTACGTCATGCAAGCACTTCAAGGCATTTTCCATCTACTTATATGTCGCCCTAAGTTGGAATAGAGTGTTTTATGTATCATTGGATTCAAAATTCTCTCTTGATCGTTTCCATATCTCATTCGCATAAATCGGACCGGTAACGAAGAGGCAATTTTAGGTTGAAGTTTCGTGAAAAATCGACGAATTTCGAAAATCGATTTGGGCTTGGGCCCCAGGCACGCACGTGCATCTCTTTCCTCCAAACAAAACAGAATCGTGATTTCTTTCCAATTCTGCCATTACCAAATTCAAAACCCTAATTAAAAAAAAAAAAAAAAAAGAAAGAAACCTAAATATAACCACGCCCAAATTCAAAACCTTCCCCAAAACACTCCCACCACCATCTCCAACAATTTCAACTACCGAAAACATCCAAAAATCCAAGAATTCGAGCTGCCACCTCGCCTCCTCCCATTCTTTTAAGTGAGTTTGATTTTAAATCCGTTCCCCACCTTATTCAAACCCACAAATCCACTTAAAACTTCAATGGCTCTAAGTTGAAGAATTTTTCCAGAACAAGCTTTTACGGCCGACCGTTTCGTGCTGTTTTACGGTGACAAGATGATTAGGAGGAATTGGAATAGGTTGTTGTGGTACTCGACAGATGATTTATACCACCCCATTTTAGTGGAACAATTTTATAAGAAGAGAGAGTTGGATGGTTAGAAAATTTTCATGAAGGTGGCCGGGACTAGGAGAGAATTATCGAGAGAGAAGTTGGCTGAGATTGTAGGCATTACGCCTGAATGCCATCTCGAAGCCACCGTGCAGGAATCCCAGTATACTTGAGTTCATTCATTGATGAACGAGACTCTCATGGAGGGTCAATACAATCCGAATTCTCATTTTGCACGACAGTCATCTCTGCGAACCAACCAACTAGCTGTAGCTCAGTGGATTGGTAAGAACGTCATTGGGAAGGAGAAAGTGAGTGACATCGGTTTGACATGTCTACACATTATCTGGATATTGCAAGAGAAGAGGTATGAATTCTGTATCCTCGAGTTTTTGATAAATATGATTAGAGGAGTTGGGAATAGTATTGCACCATTTCCTGCTTTAATTACGAAGATAATGTTGTCTTAGGGGGGGGGGGGGGAACCAATAACTGAGCAAACTATGTTGAAATTTCATTCGAATGAAATTATTTATACAAAGTGTATCCAAAAGACTTGGATGTTACCGGAGGACAGGATGGTTGATTCGGATGAGGAAATGGAGGACATGACATGTTTGGATGAAGATGCCTTGGAGAGGTGTACGTCTGATTCAGAACGCATCCATGTCAGTGTTGCATGCTGGCGTACGTTGCATTTATGCTATTTGTGAAGATATACGAGATAGGCAGATTAAAATTCGAACGAAACAAAATACCCTTCAGAAGAATTTTGAAGTGCTCGACAAGAGCCAGGCGGATCTCCATTATAACATGGAGATAGTACTCCAGCGTTAGGTTACACATTATACAGATATGAAGGCAAAGATGGAAGTACAGCGCCTGTTCCAAGTAGAGATTCTACGACACATGCCACCCTTGGAGGGTTCTATTTCATATGAGTCTGAGAGGCATGAGTGTCGTCGCCAAAGGATGGATGGCTCGGGCCCTTCTTCATCCCAGGCCCAATCTCCATCTCAGGGTCCAACTTCATCACGTGGCTAGGTGTTTCGAAAAATTTGGTGTTTTGATGTTATTAAGTTATTTTTATTGTTTTTATTAGTTCAGATATTAAGATTTTTGAATGCAGTAGTTAAATTTGAATTCGGTAGTTAATTGTATTTGAATTTCAATTTTTAATATAATGTGGTTCTTTTCAAATTATGCATTGTTTTTATTATTAATCCCACATTCCCGAATTGTTTAGGGGTGGTATTATTTACTATAGCATGATTTGTTATATGATCCTCTATTTTAGAAGATGTTTTGGAGTGATGGTTGAGAATATTGCCGATATGGGCATACTTATGATTAGATGTTGTGATAGGATGAAATCTAAAAGAGTTTAGAAGTTACTATTCTAAATTCAATCTAAAAGATATTAGGGTTGTTTTAGAATCAAGAATATGGGTTGTTTCCGTTTTCGGTTTTGGAAATTTTTTGTTTTCGGCAATTGCCTTAAAGCTTTTTGGCAACTTCCCGATTCGTTTTGGAAACTTAAAACCTATATAAACTTCATTCATTCTATACTCACAACCCACACTACACCTCACATTCATCTCTCACCTTTCACTCCTAACTTTTCCTGCTTTTTCCTTCTCACTTCTGCATTTCAGCACCTCGGAGCACACCTGCGCCCTAGGCACTGCTAGTCAAAATTTCTTCAGAGCGCGACCCACGCCCTATCAAGCCCAAACCTGAGCGCGACCTGCGCCCAAAACACTGGAATTCCAGTTTTCATCCGGAGCGCGACCCGCGCCCATCCCAGGCAAAAAGCTAGCGCTCCCTGCACTGAGGCGCCTGGAACTCGAACTTCACCAAGGCACATCACGCGCCCTACCCAGGCATAGGCAGAGCGCACCCCGCGCCCTGACCCCCATGAGCACGAAAAATTCCGATTTTTTGTGGGTTGTTCCAGGATCATTTGCAGCTGTTCCAGCGAGTAGATTGGTGATGACATCCCCTCGTATCATACCGGAACAGTCTTTTGAAGACTTGTTCCAAAGTGACACCTAGGGTGCGTGGTTTCGCGAAGTGATCATTTTAGCAGGCTGGGAGCCACTATTGGTAAGTCTTGATGAACTTTATTCTCCCGCACTTACATCTTATTTTTATGATAATTGTAAGTTCTGTGATAGACCAGATGGAGAACAAGTGTTCTCCATCACCATCGGGGATAAACCGATGGAAATTTCCAGGTTCTTGCTAGCCTTTGTGCTTGGACTTGCTATGCCTGCCGAAATACAAGACTCATGGACTTATTTGGTAGATTATATGTACATGTATAACTATGAGGATTTGCATGAGCATTACGGGGCAGGAATCTTTAGGATAGAAGACCAAGGGGATTATAACGTCGCCTTTGGTAGCCCAATTGTCTATGAACGTGCAATCCTTTATGTTTTGGATCATGCTAAACATTAGAGGGGAATGGCGTTATTCTTTTGTGAATGACCTAAACTTGTGATATTTTCCTTGCTTTAGGCGGGGGCGACACTCTCTATGATATTCCCCAGACCCTAATGCCTAGTTTAGCCCGAGCCCATAGCAAGAGGCATAAGTACCTTCTTATGCCTGTTTTAATTTGTCTTATTATGCTATGTTTCTTCCCTATTTTTTGTGCCCGTTTCATGGATTGGGTTGGGGTCGACATTATGAGACCCACCAATTGTATTATTCGATCGTTCCGTGCAATGACTTGGCAAGGGTGGAGGATACAACCTCATCAGGTTGCACCTTACACCCCATCCGACCAAGTGCCACTTGACAGGTTAGCTATTGTAGATGATAAGTGGCGTGAAGCCTGGCAAATTACCATGGCGTGGCAGGATGCGTAGGAGCCTTATTTCTTTATAGAGGATGAGGAGGACGATTAAGCGGGAGATAAGGTAAGTTTTTAGTTTTAGTTAGTGTTTGTTTATGTCCCAAGCAAATTATTTCTTATTAACCCCATAACGGGTGGAACTCTTATCGAGTTGCGTCAGTTTTATTTGCTATATTAGTATGTTATAACCTTGTTTTGCAGATGTTCCAGAATTTCACGCGTTTCTATGGTATTTTTCTACCCTTTTTATTTAAATACTTTGAGGACAAAGCATGCTTCTTGTTTGGGGGTGGGCATAGAAACACGTGTAATTAAGGCATATGTTAGGATATAGATATGTATAATATGCACTTGTTTTCTAGTAAAAATTTGAAAAATTTTAAAATATAAATAAAAAGTTATGCTATACACTTAGGAATATTGGTATTGTTTTATTTCTCTATGCTCTTAATAATCTAGAAGTCTCACGTAGCTTTTGCATTAGAATAATTTTAGAAACTTAAGTTAATATATAGGTAATAATCTTTGTATCTATCTATAAATATATTACATGAGTATCTATGATTGTTTGGTAGTAAGTTTCCGAAATCTAGGCTAGAGTACTTATTCTACAAATCCTGTGAGAATATACCCTAGAGCCTTATATGAGTGAAACATTTGAGAAATGACACAAGGGAGAAGTAAAATCCGGATAGAGAAATCACACGTCCACTTGCTTGATCACTATACCATATCCTAAGCGAGAATTTAGGCCCTCTTTGGATCAATATAGCCAGAAATTCAAACCTTATGAAATTATTTTCCACTAGTCACCCATCTGAGCCTTTCTTTAGCCTTTCATAAACCACAATTCCTTTACCCTTTTACAAAACAAAATAAAAATAAAAATTAGCCTACCCATTCTTTGAATGAGTTTAAGAATAGAGATGAAGAATAGAAAAGAGAAAGACCTTTGAAATCAATAATTTGTTAATCGCTTCAAATAAGAAAAGAAAGTTTTCATCCAAATAAAAAATAAATAAATAAATAAAGAGTTAGAACTCCAGAAATAGAATCAAAGGAGTCAAAAGCCAAAGAAAAAGAAAAATATGGCTAAGGATGGAAACAAAGTGTAGAAGCAAAAGTAAAGAACAAGGTTTTTTCTAGTTATATAATATGAATACTCTATTATCTCAGAGTTGTCCTTTTTGAATATCCATTTTATTCCTTCTTAAATTATCTCCTAATCCCCGCAACACCTAATAAAGACCTCTAGCTCAATTAGGAATATGTTAGTGTGATAGTAAGTGGCAGATGTGTTTGATTGACTCCGGCTTCCTTGTGTGTCATTGTGATTGTAAGGTAAAGTGTGCCCACTGCACACTGGAGTAGCGAAACTTGAGCGGAAAAATCATAGTGGTTTTTGTCTTGACATTTATGTGAGGACCTACTTAAGGACGTTATTCCGAGTTTTTAGAAACGGACCTGCTAGTGCATTTCATAGTATTACTCATTGTATATATGTTTATTCGTAGATGATTGATTATTATACATATATTAGATAGGTTTCGACTTGATTATTCTTTATTCATTGCTAGTGAGATATATAGATAATTGGGAGCATAAATAAAGAAACAATAGTTTTATTTCTTAGTCGTTGTAGTATAGATGAAGTTTGTGAGTACCTTCACTGGAAAGCTCTCACGAGATTATAACTCGTCCACTAGGGAATTCCTAGTGGTTTAAGGCCTTGTTGTATATAGTCAATGCAATCGCACTCGGCGAAACGAGATTAGTTAGAACTCTATTTTTGGTCACTTATGCTAATTTCTCATATTTGCTTGAGGACATGCAAAATGCTGTTTGGGGGTGGTTTGATAAGAGCCCAAAACTGTAGTTTTAACCCTTTAACAATAATACTTTTAGATCGATTATACGAGTAATTAATAAGAGTTAATGCTGATTACGTGCTTTTATGTATTTTAGGCATTGAAGTCAATTATGTGCAGAAATGTGCCACTCTGGCGAGATAAAGGAGCAAGGGTTGGTTGCTAAGGAGTTCTGTGATTAAAGGCCAAGATTCAAGGAGAAAAAAGCCTTTGTAAAGCCCGGTCAAAAGCTGAAAAGTCAAAGTTAACGCGGGCAGAAACAATACATAAAAGTCAGCAGAACTTCTGAAAATCGTATCTTTGGACTCAGGCCTTGGAATTGGGCCTACCTTATGTCAAAACGACTGGCTCGGAAAGATCTTTCCAATGGTCCAAACCTTAACCCAATCAGAGGATCAAAGGTGGAAGAAAAGCCTACTGAAGTCAGATTTAACTGAAAAAGGCCCTGTGGACTGAAGAGATTGGGTTTTGGGCTCAATTTTCCGGCCCAAAACATGGCTCCTTAGCCCATGCACGAAAATGTGGACCTGGTCTCCTCCATTTCAACACATAAGACTTAGCTAAAAAGATATACTTAGTTTTAGATTGAAAGTAGCCATTAGAGCATAGTTTTAGATCTAGTTTTGAGTTTTGATTTCCATTAATTATTTTGCATACCTTGTTTTAATTTAGTTAATTGAATCATTGTTATTCCTTTGTTAGATTAATAAAAATAGTTAGTTCTTCATAATTTCGGTTTTGATTTATTAAATTAATTAGATTTAAATTCATATCTTAGTTATTAATCATTTCTTAGTGGTTAATTTAGATTTCAATTATTGTTTAGTTCAATTTGGTAAAGTTAGAACCTTTATAAGATGTCTTGTTCAATTTCATTGGGAAATGATAGTTTTATGAATCAAGGCTAAACCTCCATTAGAGGGGTTTGATGAAGCCTTGATGAAAACTTGATTGTGTAGTGTAGAATCATTGTAAGAGTCTATTCCACTCTAAAAGGTAGCTGATTCACCATGAGAATGGGTAGAACTTTCTCACATGCTAGTCATTAGTTGGTAGAGATTGCCATGAATGATTAGGGATTAGAGCAACCAATTCTTATCGTAAGAACGTAAGAATTGGATTACGACGATTCTTCGTTAGTAAATTAAGTCGAGTTAAAGTGGAATCAATCCCCCCTAATTCCTTATCATATAGTATCAATTTAGCATTTTTGTAGTTTGAATTAGCGTATCTTGTTATTTGAATTCACATCATAGTATAATTCCATACCATTACTCTCACTAACTTTGGATAGACTCGCAGTCGTAGAAAACATTGAATGCTAAAGAACTAGGAGTGGAACGAATCTTTTACTCCACTCTATTTCGATAGATTCAAGTGTATAATAATCTTTGATAAATTAGTCTTCGTAAAGTTTTAGTTTTACTTACGTTTTAACTTCATCGTATTTTGGTGAGTAGAATTATCAATTTTACGGTTATCATATTGTATCTCATAGAAACTTAGCATCACCGCCCACTTCAACATTCTACCAGATTTTTCTGCCTTCAATGCTTGCCTCAGAGGTAAATTGGTCACCACCACTACCACATGAGCTTCGAAGTAGGGGCTTCAAGGTCGAAAACATTAATGCCAAGGCATACCTCTCAATTCTACTATACCGTGTTTTTGCGTCCAGTAAAGTCTTGCTTTTAAAATACACCGGCTTCTCCACTTTGTCTACTCCGTGGCCCCCAAATACAAATACAAATACAACTTCTCCCCTGCCTCTGGTCGTGACAACAAAGGCGTTTTGCCCAAATATTTTTTCAATTCCTGAAATGCCTCCTCACACTCCGCAATCCACACAAAATATGGTGTACTTCTGAACAACCTATATAGCGGTCTGCATTTATCGGACGACTTGGAAATGAATCTATTTAAAGCCGCGATCCTTCCTGCCAACCGCTGCACTTCCTTAACGTTCTACGGAGATGGCATCTCCACCAATGCTCTTATTTCCTCGAGGTTAGCCTCGATTCCCCTATGAGTAACAATATAACCCAGAAAGTTTCCCGTAGTCACCCCGAATGTGCACTTTTCAGGATTCAACTTCAAGTTGTATCTCCATAGTATCCCGAAGGTCTCTCGTAAACCCTCTATATGTTCCTCTTCCGACATACTTTTTTCCACCATGTCATCTATATAGATCTCAATCCCCTTCCGAATCTTGCTTTCGAACATTCTCTCGCCCAACCGCTGGAAGGTAGCCCCCGCATTCTTCAAACCAAACGACATCCTCGTATAGCAGTATGTACTGCCTTCTACCACAAACGTTGTCTTTTCCTAATCTGGCCCGTACATTGCAACCTGGTTGTACCCCATCGACGCATCCATGAAGGAAAATATCTTGAACCCCCGTCCCTATCTACCAACTCATCTACTCGCGGCATGGGATAACTGTCATTTAGGCACTCGAGATTTACATCCGTAAAATCCACGCACATACAAACCTTGCCATTCTTTTTTGATACCGCAACTATGTTAGATAACCAGTCTGTGAACTCAACTTCTCGGATTATCCCCGCCCCTTTCAACCTCGCGACCTCTTCGCAGATTCCCTTAGCATATTTAGGCCTGATGCTGCGCATCCTTTGCCTCACGGGTCTAGCATCTTCCTTCATGTGTAAGTGGTGACAAGCGAATTCAGGGTCTAACCCCGTGACCTCCTCTATCGTCCAAGCAAAAACATCTTTATTTTCGAACAAGAACTGTATCAACTTACCCTTCCACTCCTCTGGAAAACTGGAACCTATCGATGTGAACTTCTCTTCTTCGCCCTTCCCAATATTCACCACTTCAATCTCATCGATCGTCTTCGGTCCTACCGATGTCTTCGCCTCCCCCTCCACTGAGGAGCACTGTAATTGCTATGCGTCTTTTCCTAGGACTGGAAGTCTCTCCTTCTGTTCCGCAGATCAACCTCTTCACTATTTTTCAATGATTGTTCTTGGCCGTTACCTAATCACCGTATACCTCACACATGCCGGTAGGCGTGGGAAATCTTATCACCTGATAGTAAGTTGATGGGACTGCCTTCATCTCGTGAATCCACCGCCTTCCTAAAATTGCGTTATATTGCGAAGCAGAGTCTACCACCATGAATTAGGCAAAAAACATCACTGGTCTTGTAGTCATGGGCAATAAAAGTTCCCCCATGGGCTCTGTCATACTCCCATTGAACCCGTACAAATTGATCTGCAGCTGCTTAGGATCGACTCCCATCTCCTCCAAAGCACCTCTGAACAACAGATCCACTGCACTTCTGCAATCAATCAACACCTTTTTCACCATATAATTTCCCATCGCTACTGTAATGACCAGAGCATTTTCATGGGGTGAGTCCACTTCCCGGAGGTCCACGCTACTAAATACAATTCTGTCCCTTTTTGCTGCTGACGCCACTTTTTGCCGTGGTCTATCCATTCTCTCATTGATCTGCTAAATACTCGTGGTCCGCCATACCTTGTCTCTATGAGCGTTATGACTTAGAATCTCACCGTTGTAAATCACATTGATGGTTCACAGTATTCTTTCATGCGGCGACATGCGCTCCTCATTCTGGACGTCTCTCACAAACTTTCTCATCCTCCCTTTCTCCGCCATTCTCTAAACCAACCATTTTAGAGTGTAATAGTCATTCGTCCCATGATTCCTTATCTAATGATATGCGCAAAAGGGCTTCTCTGGTATCTCTATCGGCGTGCTTCGTGGTCCTTCATAACCCGGCAGATTCTTTATTAAAGGCAAGATCTCACTCAGTGGCTTATCTAGCGAAGTCTGTTCCATCTCGCGGTATGGCTTCCTCTCCCTGTACTGCCTTCGGACACTTTCCCAGCTCCCTTCTGCTCGTGCTCGGTATCCGCTGTATCCCCCATTTTCTTTTTCTGATGCCTCTGCCCTCTGGTGTTCCCATTCCTTCTCCAAAGACAACACTGCCTTCCCTGATCTCCTGAACTCCTTTTGCATGGTATCTTCATATCTAATGTACTTTTCCACTAGTGGATACAGCTCGTGCAAGGTCGCAATCTCATTCTTTGCCACGGACTGGTGCACTCCGGTTCCCTGATGCAAGCCTCTGTCAAAAGCTATCACTACTGTCCTCTCATCCAGATTTTCCACTTTCAGTATCTCTGCCTTAAACCGGCACGAAAAATTCCTCACTGATTCCGCGGACCTTTGTCGCACATTGAATAAAGCCGCGATATCTACCACCCGCTTCTTCTGATGTATGAAGTTATCTATGAACGCCTGTTCCAATTCCTGGAAGTTTTTTATGCTCCCCACTGGTAATCTGTAGTACCAATCCGATGCCCCTCCCTTCAGACTCGCCGGGAACATCATACACCGCAGACCATCATACCGAGCCTCCTGCCAAAGAGGCATCTGCTGCTAGAAATGATGGATGTGATCCGCTGGATCTCCATTGTCGTCGTACCTCTCGAACCTTGGCTGTGTGAACCGCTTTGGGACCTCTGAAGCCCATATCTCATTTGCTAGTGGGTTGCGATTCAGGCCAGCCACCAGCTGACTGGTCGCTCCTCCATGACCCCTCACTTGCTTCCAGTTTGCCTCTCTATCGTTGTCTATCATTTCTTGCACTTTCTCCATTGTCAAACCAGCTACCGGGTTTTCAACAAGATCCGGCCCGGGCTCCTCATATTCAGATCCCCTATCTTCCGATCCCTCTCTTACTTCTTCCCTTGCCTCTTCCTCCGCCTTCTCTTTCTCTCTTCTCAGCTCGTCATTTTCCTCCCTCAGCCTTTCAATCTTCTCCCTCATCAGCCGTGTTTCTTCCGTTGCTCGCTCCTCTCTCCTTCCCCCTCCTCAATCACCGCCTCCGACGTCTGCTCCTGAACCACCACCTTCTTTGGTCTACCTGCTGCTATCTTTGGTGCCATTTCTAACTTCCTTTTATCTACGTCCCCACAGACGGCGCCAAATGTATGGACCTAAAATACCTCAAAATTACAAGCCTCTCTTTTTCTCTCTAATTCTCAGTGTTCCTCCTTTTCTCTCTCCAGCGGCCTCCTCTTTTTCTCCCCTTCCTCTTCTTTTTATATCCTCCTCCTATATGGACCGTCCATCTGTCTTATCATCCCATGGCTCTCCTTCTGGCCGTACACATGCCACATCCGCGGTCTAGGGTTCTGTGGCTACGCTACCGTGCTCCTCCTTTTCTTTCGTTATGTTGCACACTATCCTATGCACCACTGACTTAGTCCAACTTCCCACATTATGCCACTACAATGAAGACCCTCCAGAAGCCTGTATCGACATTCCTCCCACCCCTGTGCTCAAACCTCTTCCTTCTGAGTTGAAGTATATTCAACTTGATCTGGATGGTAGTCATCTGGTAATTATATCTTCTCTATTGTCTGCTAATGAAGAAACACGTTTGATTAGGGTGATTCAGGAACATCGTTCTGGGATTGGTTGGTCCTTAGACGACATTAAGGGGATTGACCCTAATGTATGCATACATCATATACATTTAAAGGATAATGCAAAGACTTCACGCGAACCTCAGCATCGCTTGAACCATGCCATAAAAGAGGTGGTCAAGGAAAAAGTCTTACGGTTACTCGATGTAGGTATCATATATCCCATCTCTGATAGCGAATGGGTAAGTCCCATTCATGTAGTTCCTAAGAAATCGGGGGTTACTATTGTGCGTAATGCTAAGGGTGAATATGTTTCCCTGTAATTTTTGTTTGAGTCCTGAGCATCCCGACTCCTATTGTCCTCTTGCCTATGAGCAACCACCATCACAGCCAGATAATGTTTGCTCAATAAATAGCTATCCTATTCCTAACGCTCCTTGGAGACAACATCTCAACTTTAGTTGGAGAAATAATCAACAAGTAACACTTCCAGGGTATAATAATCAAAATATTTGGCCAGCAAATAATTACAATCAAGCTCCACCTAGACAAGGACAAGGCAATTATAATAATTATAATGTTAATAGAGGCATCGTTCCGGTAAATAATAACTATCACAACCCACCCGTTAATAATCAACGTGAGATAGTTCCAGTCACACCACCTATGACCAATACACACCCACAACCAGATCGTTCCGAAGCCTACGTGCAGGCTCAACAATAGATTTTACAATCCATTGATCAATCCATAAAACAGTTAACCCAAGAGAAAACCCAACCAAAAGGTGTGTTTCCAGGTAAAGCTATATCGAATCCGAAAATGCCAAACACAGCTTTTGAAGTAACCGGAAATTCTAGTAATGATAATCTTAATGTAGGTGAGTTAAATGCCATCACCACTCTCCATTCTGGTAGAGTGGTTGATAACGTTGTTATTATGCCTATTGTTACACCACTAGTGGTCACTACCAATGAAACATTACTAGATACTGATATAGAAACTGAAGAACCTACCCCTGTAGAAGTACCAATTAAACCATAACCTAAGAAACAAAAGGCCAAGGTTAAACATCCGGTTGATCCATATGCTAAATATAGAGAGACACCACCGTTTCCCCAGAGGATAGCCATGTTAAATAAAGATACAAATTTTGATGAGATTAGGAAAGTTTTTAAAAATCTAACGATAAACCTACCTTTTCTTGAAGCAATTAAAAAGTTACCACAACATGCAAAGTTTCTAAAAGAGTTCTGCACTACTAGGCATAAAACGAATATTCCTAAAGACTCCTTTTTAACTGAACAGTTTCCAATGTTATCTGAACATAATGGAATCGTGAAATACAAGGACCCTGGTCGTCCTACTATACAATGCACCTTAGGGGATAATCACACGACAACTGCTCTATTAGACCTGGGGGCGAGTGTTAACTTACTCCCTTATTATTTCTATAAACAAATAGGTCTACAAGAGACGCAACCAACAAAAATGACGTTGCAATTACTTTATCGTTCTATCAAGTATCCTAAGGGTGTGGTTGAAAATATGCTTGTTAAGGTGTAAGATTTTTACTATCCAGTTGATTTTGTTATCCTCGATACAAAAGTCGCTAACGACTCTGTTCCTATCATTTTAGGGCATCCTTTCTTGGCAACGGCCAACACCTTCATAAACTGCCACGATGGTTCGATGTCTATGTGTTTTGGCCATCTTTCCATTGAGATAAATGTTTTTAAAATGATGCAATAGCTACTTGATATCACTATCGATGGGGAAGTTAGCATGATCGAGAGCTTAGCTCAAGATTTTTTCAACAACACGTTCCCAGATAATCAGATGCATAAATTCCTTTCTTTCGGAAGTTCAGATTTCGACAATGACTCCTACATAGAGGAAGTCAACGCCATTTTCCAGTCTACTCCTATCATAGATCTTTTTGTTGCTCCATCTACTGAGTTTGAAGACCTACTACCTAAACAAGTCTTCACTACTCAAGATGAGTGCATGAACCTAAAATACCTCAAAATTACAAGCCTCTCTTTTTCTCTCTAATTTTCACTATTCCTCCTTTTCTCTCTCCAGTGGCCTCCTATTTTTCTCCCCTTCCTCTTCTTTTTACATCCTCCTCCTTCTATCTGGACCATCCAAATGTCTTATCATCCCATGGCTCTCCTTCTGGCCATACAAATGCCACGTCCGCGGTCTAGGGTACGGCAGCTATGCTACTGTGCTCCTTTTTTTCCTTTATTATGTTGCACCCTATCTTATGCACCGCTGACTTAGTCCAACTTCCCACATTAAGCCACTACAAAATGCCCCTTCTCGACTCTATGGTCCAGATAACGGATCCGGGGTCCAGAACTCTCATTAGTGTTCTCTTTCCATCGCCCATGTTCTCTTTTCTCGATTTACGTGTGTGGTGGACTGCACTCATCACGCGCGTTTTTAGCCGTCCCTTATACCTCGTGCTTCCACGTGTCTCATTCTGGCTGGACTGTCTACCTAACTCCTCGAGTTACCCACCCCTGAGTAATTACCTTTTTACCCCCTCCCCTATTTAAACTCCCTTCCTTCTCCCTCTTCCTCACTTTACTTTCCCTTTTCCCTTTACTCTTCACTGCCTTGCCATTTTCCCCTCTCCGATCAGTTTCTAGTTTGCGTGTGCCTCCTCAGTTTTCCAGTGGCTCCTACCTCTTCCTGATACTCTACTCAGGCCTAACCACTCCTTCTTTGCTTCATTCGGTACGTTTTCTAGGCCTTACTTATTTTTGTTTGAACTGAATATTGGTGTCTGTTCATATCTTGCGTCTGTTCCTCTACTTTTCCGATGTCGGGCTCTGAATCCCGTGGCTCTTCCTCTTCTCCGTCTCAGAGAATAGCATCTCCGCCTCCTATTACCCCTACTATGGCCCCATCTACCTCAAGACGCCAAGGTCCTTTGCTGCCACCACCTTCTCGTTTCCGCCGCCCCAATTTAGATGCCATTAGGGCTGCTTATGGCATTCCAGCCAACATAACCTTAGAGCACGTGCCATCTATCACACACTACCCCCACTTGGTTCCTTGACGTCCGGGGTACCTTGTGATCACTGTGGGGTAATAGGATGATTACACAGCTCGACATCTAGGAGAGTGAGGGGCAGGCGTAGACCGGCGACAAGGCATAGGGAATTTTTGGAGAATCATGTATGTCGCGAACTCATACAATAGAACCGGCGAGCCCAAGATTATAAGTCGTGATATTTTCTCTCACTATTTCATTAAGAAAAGTACCAAAGATATCGGTGTGGGGTACCAGTCTTTTTGTGTCCGTCCTCGGAAGCCATCACTCTTGCTCCGTGTCACAACCTCAGATAAATTGTGGCATCACTATCCTTTATACGTGTCGGGGAAATTTCTGTCTGTGGACCTTCGTTCAGATTTAAATCTTACCCATCTTGCCTTCATAACCAGTGGTGAGTATCTTTGTTCTTCCCTTTTCTCTAGATGTGCTGTTTTGGGTACACCCTAACTCGCTGTTCTTCTCTGTTCTGCAGGCTTGCGGCCGGACTCCAAATCCCGACTTTATTCCAGCATCTCCTGCCCTATTTTTCAATGACTTTGCGACCTCGGCCCTGCCCAGGTCGACCTCCTGGGCATCCACCCTACTACCACTACTCCCCTTTTGCAAACCTTAGATCAACACAACTTCCGTGGCATCTCAGCCCCCTTCTATCGTCCTCCCCCACCCAAGGAGTGGAAACCCAGAGCATCTCCACCTATAAGAAAAAGGACTCGTGCCTCTGCCTCCCATCGCCGTCATCCCCGAGCCTCTTCTCATTCCCTCGAATCACGCGATCCCCCTACCTCCTCTGCTCCCGAAGACATCCCTTCTTACTGCTCCATCTCTAATTGGGATGACCAGTACACCTCTCCCCACTCTCCACCTGATGATATGGATGTCCACAAACAGAAACTGTTTGACAGCGATTCTGGCGACGACGATGTGAGGGAGGCTCTTCCCACCGAAGTAAGGGCTTCTGCTGAAGCGCCCCCAGCCAAGAGGCCGCGGACCTCCGCCTCTGAAGAATCTGTCCCTGTCACTCGGTGAACTTCAGCTTCAGGAGAACCTACCCCCGTCTCCTTTCCACTTCAACCAGCCGTCTCCTCCTCTTACACTCGCCGGCCCGACAAAGAACCAATTCCACTGGCATCTCCGGTCTAAGTCGGCACTACTAAAAAAATGACATATTATGACGCTTGTTTTTTATCTATCTTGACGGCTTTGTTACAAACCGTCAAGATAGGTGTTTTAGTAATTTTTTATGACGGCTATTGTAACATTATGTCGTGTATGACACAAGCGTCAAGAAAATATAATAAATTTATGACGGCTGTTGCAACATTATATCGTGTATGACACAAGCATCAAGAAAATATAATAAATTTATGACGGCTGTTGCAACATTATGTCGTGTATGAGACAAGCGTCAAGAAAATATAATAATTTTATGACGGCTGTTGCAACATTATGTCGTGTATGAGACAAGCGTCAAGAAAATATAATAATTTTATGACGGCCGTTTGCAACCTTATGTCGTGTATGACACAAAAGGCCAAGAAAATATTATGATTTTATGACGGCTGTTGTAACATTATGTTGTTATTGTGACACATGTGTCAAGAAAATATTATGATTTTATGGTCAAATTAGCGATATATTAAACTGTCCAATTTTTTTTTGGTGCAAGTTCTCGGACCATATTCAACCGTCAAGAACGAAAAGAAAACTATCGTGAGTACAAAAAGTGAACCGTCAACATTAATCGGACCTAGCACGGGCTAAAGGGGCAAAAGAGTAGATCGTTTTTATCTTATTCAAAATATCAAATAAATCTTGAGGTGAAATTTCAAAAACACCTCTCAGCTTATCGGCTTAATTCCCTTTCCAGGCTTCCTTCTTCCTAAAAGCTTTATTGTTTCAATCATCTCCTTTTCGGTTCATCTTCATCTTCTTACACTTTCGACCATATTCCTCTCTCAAACTCCCATTGATTTCTCTGAAGACCTAGCAAAGTTTGTTAAGGAAGGATTCCTTAATTAATTTTCTATGAACGACTAAACCATAACCATTTTTCTTCAATTCGTGAATCAAAGCTTTTAATTCGAGAATGGGCGGACGAGTCGTTTGGTGGAGAAATGTCAATTCTGAAATTGATCGAAAAAGTTTGAAAAGTGGATGCTTTTGTGCAGTTCGTTTCCATTAACGAAGTTGAGAAAAACTACAAAATTTGTTCTAATCTCTCGAGCAGAAATAACAAGGTATTTTGTATTCACTCGCTTAATTGGGGGTTTCTGAATTGAGTTTGTTGCGCAGCCTATATAAGACAAAGGTTCTGGATTTTTTTAATACTCTTATTATCTACCTTGAGGTTGTTAAATTGATTTCTGTTTTCTTAAATTCTTGCTTTTGACTTCAACAGTTCTATATATTTTTGATGTCTTCTTCATTAAACAATTTAGATTTTTCTAATTTCCCCATTTATATTAGCATTACTGGCCTTAAATTTGATGATATTGTTATTATGTTTGGCTGCAAAGCTTGAGAAGAAAAGGGTATAAATAGAACCAGTGAACATCTGGTGTTTGCGAATTTGGAAAAGTGGAAGTTTGTAAAACCCGCAACTTCGATATAATATGGAAAATAGATGGGAAAGGTGGGATCTTGTGCCTTAGTCTTTCGTGTGATTTTTATAGGGGGTTTTAGTTTGATCTTGGCCTGAGTCCGTTTCACAATTTAATTCACATTGTCGTGGGTAATATATGTGGCGAAGCCCGCCAGACCAACAATAAGCATTACATAAAGGCTATTGTCTCATATATTGCTATTAAAATGCTATTGGAGTTTCTCTAACCCAGTTGGTGCTGTAGAATATCAGTAGCCACTATGGCTTTCTCTAACCCATTTGCATCATAGCTTAAGAATGTTCTCCATCTGCACTAGGCATCCATGCTAATATCTAATGGTTTGTTAGGTTGTTTAGTAATGGTTATTTGACTTGGTATTGGTTCTCTTTGTGCATGTTAGTTGACATGTTGAATGTTAATAGCTTGTTTCCGTTTTCTGAATTGGGTTTGTTGTATATTTTAATGGGTTAGAATCCAATCCCTATATATTATCTAATGTTGGCTCATTTATTGCTCAGTGCCTCTGGTAAAGTTCAGTGTGCTAGCTGTGCCTAGCCATCAAAATATTTTTTCAGTTACTTTGTTTTTTAGGTTGGTTTATGATAGTTTTAAAGTATATATGCCAATTTTTTGCTTTGCCAATGTTGTGCAGAACTGGTCTGCTTTTATTTATGCTGAAATTAAGTCCAACAATTGTTATATGAACTCAATAAAATGTTGAGTTTTTTATCTGTCTTTTGAAGATGTAGTTGTTTATCCTATGGTTCAGTATGCACTAGGAGAACCAAAACTTGGAAATAGTCCTGACGAAGAAGGTATTATTAAATGAACCAATACTTTTCGTTTTCCTTTGTATTTGGGAATACTTTATTATGCATTTTTTAACATCTCTTTAATTATTCTATGAGCTTGTAGCTTATTGGATGTGTAGGTAGTGGTATTTTCCAATATTGTATAAATATAAGTAGTGGTTCCCTTCCCCTAATTCATAATTCAGCTCATTGGTTTTTTCCTCATTATCTATACCAGTTTTGTTCCTCATTTGCTTAGGTGTTGGGTCCAACAAGGGTTTTTGCCAAGCCATACGTCTTACCCTGCTTCTTCCCTTAATTTGTTTGAAAATATCTCTTCAACCTCACTTACATCCACGGATTTGGTTGCTCATCGAATTAAAATGGATGCTCTAGATTTAGGGGTACATGCTTAATTGTATCCATTTGATGTTCTTGTACTCAAGAAGGCTTCTAATTGCTCAAGGTATGTTCTGTGTCTAATTTCGCTAACCTTATTACAGATTAAACTTAATCTAATTCATTATAATAGATTATACTGTGGGACTATAAAATAGTTTCTCTCTTCCAGGTTTTGTAAGCTAGTCAAAGGAATTCCAAGGTGGGAATTCCGAGGTGATAATGGCAGTTGGCAGGCTCAAATTGGATCTAACAAGAAAGCGAAAGAAATTATAAAAGAGGTGCACTACTTCTCTAATACTGGTATCTAATTATATTGAACTTAACTTTGATGATCGATGAATTGTAACTTTGTTTTGAAATGCTTGATGCATGATAGTTTGAACTATAACCTAGCAATTACTTGTTAAAATATGGTTTTGCCAGTGACAACTCTTAAGAACTTTGGGTTATATATATGCTACCATAAATAATCTAAGTTGTACATTCAAAGTTTGTATAGACTAAAGCACAAAGAAAAGATCAAGAACATCTTATCCCTTCATTTTTTCATGTTAATATTTCATGATACTATTCTTATTATTGTTTTTCTTTTTTTGACTTTGATTTTTTGCAGGTTAATAAGTTTGACAGATGAATGAAAGTCAAACCATGCAAACTGATCTTGCTAATACATATTATGTGGATATTTTTTTATTAAATGTATGTAAATTTTGGAGATGATTGAATGTAATGGATTATGTTTTGTGAATGGATCATGAATTGGCTAGTTTGTTACATTGATAATGTTAAGTTACTCGTAGTGGAGTTGGATTGTATAAATGGTAAATTATTTATGCAATTTTCAGGGTATAAAATAAATATTATAAAATATTTTTTTTTCCAGAAAATGCATCTTTTTATGACGGCTTAGCCAAAACCAACACAAACTAAACATGTTTCTTGACAGTTTTTACAAAAAATTATGACGGTTGTACCAAACTTAATGACGGTTTCCATGTAGCAGTCAAGATTTTTTTCTCCTATTATGACGGTTTTAGCTCTATCTTTTGACATAAAATATATTAAGTACATAACGGTTTTGGCAAAACCGTCATAGGTTTAATGACGGTTTTTGTAAACTTTTATGACGGGCTCTATAATGATAGTTGTGTTTTCAACAAACAAACGTCATGAAACTTGTTTTATGACAGCTTTTAGCCGTCATTACAAGTCTTTTTTTTAGTAGTGCGGCCCTTATAGAAGACTTCTGCCCTATCTTCAATGTACGCAACTGCAGGGTGAATACTGCGGACTCCGCTTTGGATAATGTGGTCGTAGCCTCCTCTCTATTCTACAATGCTCATTTTCCCAAGGATATAGCTTACGCAGACGGGGGGTGGTTTGATCAGCACCGTACCTCTCTGTATACCAACTGGGAGAGGGTACACTCTCTTTCTTTTTTTTTTTTTTTTTTTTCAATCTCTCTTCTTGATTCTAGGTAAGCTTGGACGTTTCCTTCAGTGCTAAGACCAAGGTCGCCTTGGAGAAAGAACTTAACGACCCTTCTGGCATAAAAGTTGCCTATGCCGGACTCCAATCAGATCTGGCCGCTGCTAACTTGGATAAACTCAAGGCTCTGGATGAACTCAAGTCCACAGAATCCTCTCATTAGAAATACATGGACTCGGTCAATGACCGCCTAAGTCGCCAAAGGGAAACGCTTCTCCAACAGCAACAACTCAATCTGGATGCTCTTGCTCAACAACACTAGGCAGCCGTTGACGCCCTCAACCAAAAACACAAGGATGATGCCACTGACCTACTAAAGCAACAACAAGCAGACATGAATCTCCTTCGCGACCACTTCAAGCTCCTAGCCGACAAGAGGGTGGCGAAGAAAATCTAAGAAGAGCATGCGCGACTCATACAGGAAGGGCGGCTTCTCCCTGAAAGACCTACCACCCAAGTAATAGACTCCCCTGAGACCACGAGGGAAGAAGTGGCAGCCATTGAAACCATCCTCGCCCCCCTGCTAGAAGAGACTTCTACCCCTGCAACGGTCACCGAGGAGACCACCGTCTCACCCATGGAGGACACCACCGGAGAAATCGTCGCTACACCCCCTGCGGAAACCACTAACACAATGCTTGCTCAAGACTCTCTCTCTGAGATGCACTAGAAATCTTTCTTTTTCTGTAATAATTTATTTTATCCCCTCCTGTCTAGATGTTGCTACACTACTCGTTTTGTTAGCATATTGACAATATTCTCTTTAATGTGAAGTTTGAATTAATTAGATATTGGCCTTGTTCTGTCCCCTTCTCGTTGTTTGGCTATTTACCCGAATGCAAGTCACTCCCCATACCTTTTGGAACATATGCCTATAAACGAATGCATTTTGGCCATTGTAATGCTCCTAGTACCTTCCAGCGGTGTCTGCTTCATATATTTAGTGACATGGTGGAGCATTTCATGGAAGTTTTCATGGATGATTTTTCTATTTATGGAGACTCTTTTAGTGATTGCCTGTCTAAGGTGTTGACTAGGTGTGAGGAGAAGAATCTGGTTCTAAATTGGGAAAAATGTCATTTCATGGTTAAAAAAGGAATAGTGCTAGGTCATATTGTATCTAGTGACGACATAGAAGTAGATAAGGCCAAATTAGATAAGATAGCATCTCTACCTATACCACGGACTGTCCGTGACAATAGAGCCTTTTTAGGCCATGCAGGTTTCTATAGGCGCTTTATTAAGGATTTTTCAAAAATAGGCATTTAACTAATCTGCTTTTAAAAGATGCCATTTTTTATTTCAATTATAACTGTAAATAGGCTTTTGAAACTTTAAAAGCCGCTTTAACATCTGCACCGATTATACAGCCTCCCGATTGGTCTAAACCTTTCGAACTTATGTGTGATGCTAGTGATTATGTTGTTGGTGCTGTGTTAGGACAGAAACTAGATGATAAGTCGACTGTTATTTATTATGCTAGTAAAACTTTAAACGATGCTCAAATAAATTATATTACCACGGAAAAAGAATTTTTAGATGTGGTTTATGCTTTAGATAAGTTCTGTCCTTATTTGGTTGGTACAAAGACCTTAGTTTACACGGACCATGCAGCCCTTAGGTACCTTCTCGCAAAGAAGGATGCTAAACAGAGATTAATCCGATGGATTCTTCTCCTACAAGAGTTCACCTTAGAAATTAAGGATAAAAGAGGGGTCAAAAATGTAGTTGCTGACCACTTATCTAGACTAACCAATGACAGTGATAGTGATTCTGAGTCCATACCTAATTCTTTTCTTGATGAGCATCTTTATGCTATTTTTTCTGCACCATGGTATGCTGACATTGTGAATTATTTAGCTTCTGATATTATTCCTGATGTTTGGTCAAGAAATGAACGTAAGAAGTTTTTGGCCAGAGTTAAGTTATACTACAGGGATGAGCCTTACCTCTTTAAGTATTGTGCAGATCAGATTATCCGTCGCTGTATTCCCCAGTGGGAGTAAAATGAGGTTCTATCATTCTACCATGACAAAGAGTGTGGTGGCCATTTTAGTGGTATGAAAACGGCAGCTAAAGTTCTTCAATGTGGCTTTTATTGGCCTACACTTTTTAAAGATTCCCAAGTGCATTGCAAGACGTGTGTTCGTTGCCAACAACTGGGGTGTATCACTAAACGTAATATGTTGCCTTTAAATCCCATCATGGTAGTAGAAATTTTTAATGTATAGGGCATTGATTTCATGGGACCTTTTCCTGTTTCCCACAATTTTATTTATATTTTTGTTGCCATGGACTACGTGTCTAAATGGATAGAGGCCATGGCTTACTGATTTGGCATTCCTAAAGTCATCATTAGTGATGGAAGAACACATTTTTGCAACAGAGTTGTTGCTTATCTAGTTAAAAAGTACATAGTTACCCATAAGGTGGCAACTCCTTATCATCCACAAAATAGTGGCCAAGTAGAAGTCTCTAATAGGGAAATAAAAAAAAATATTAGAAACAATAGTAAATTCTGATAAGAAAGATTGGTCTGAGCGTATAACTGATGCTTTATGGGCATATAGGATTGCTTTTAAAACTCCTATAGGTATGCCTCCCTTTAGACTTGTTTTTGGAAAACCTTGTCACTTGCCCGTCAAATTAGAGCACCATACTATGTGGGCTCTAAAAAGCCTTAACTTCAATTTTGATGAGGCAGGTGTCAAACGCAAATTGCAATTAAATGAGCTTAAAGAAATCCGTAGCGATTCTTATAATCTCGCTAAGGATTATAAAGCTAACATGAAACATGTTCATGATAAATAGATTTTGCATAAAGAGTTTGTGTTTGGTCAAAAGGTCTTGCTTTACAACTCCCATTTGCATATTTTCCCAGGAAAATTAAAAACCAGTTGGTCTGGTCCTTTTCTGGTTACTGAAGTCACCCCTTACGGGACAATCACCTTGGTAACGCCGAAGGACAATAGTACCTTTAAAGTCAATGGCAAACGTTTAAAACATTTTCACGAGTTAATGTCCCCAGATGTGGAGGAGGTCCCTTTAGAGGACCCTGTCTATGAGGACTGACCATTAATGTTGGGTGTACTTCCTCTCATTTCCATATTTTGGTAAGTGCACCATTAAGGTAACCGGGCGCTCCCTTTGGAGTGTGTGGCTGTAAGTACCAGATCCTAAGTCTACGTTTAACGTAATTCACGTTTTCCACTATTGCATATTTTCTCGGTTTTTGAGTCATGTTTCTCTATGGAGTGATTTATGTCTTTATTGCTTTATTGTTTTCATTTATATTAAAAACCTTATTCATAAAAAGTAAAAAATATTAAAATCATAAAAATAGTAATCTAGAAAGTCTCGGGAATCTGACTTTAAAATACCCATGTTTTAAAACAAAATTTCAAACTTCGTTGTCTAAAATTTGTTTGGGGGTGGGGTGTTGGTCTTTCCATTCTTAATTGCTTCCTATTCTTGTTGCTTATGCCGTTTAGTTGTATTTTGATTCGGGTTGACACTATCAATGAATTTAGATTTCATTTGTTTGCATAACTTATGTCATTCACGCACTTCGAGACGTTTTCCATTTTTTATATGTCAACTACGGTTAGATTAGAGTGTTTTATAAATCATTAGATTGGAAATTCTTTTCTGATTGTTTTCATAGATTATTCGCAAAAATTGGACCATTAACGAATCAAGGATTTCAGTTTTAAGTTTGAGCGAATGAGGACAGAATGGGCATTTTTTGAATTTGTTTGGGCTTGGTCCCAAAACCTCAGCGCACGTGTTTCGCACGTGATTCTCCATCACCCTCAAGGAGAAACCCTTCGCGAGTTCTCCTTCTCCTTCACGCCTCCTTCAACCTCCATTAACGAAATTCCAAAAAGAAAAAAAATAAAAAAAAACACTACCACCAATTCTTCCACCCCAAATTCAACTCTTACACCAATTCATCTTCTCCATCTCCTCCACCTCCATTAAACCACCAAAAAAAAAAAAAAAAACCCCAAAAAAACTAACAAAAATTTCTTGAACATCCACCCCATCTACTCCACTCAACCCAAAGTTTGATTCCTTGTTCCATTTACTCTCCCCCACCTTATCCTAACCCAATTTTTGAATTCAAACATCAATGGCCCAAAAACGCAAAATTCTTCCGGAACAAGCTTTCAAATTGGACCATTTTGCACCGTTTTACAATGACGAGATGAAACATAAGGATTGGCAAGGGTTGTGGTATAAGGAGAATGATTTTTACCATTTGGATTTGGTTTTGAATTTTTACAAGAAGAGGGAAATTGAGGGTAGGAAGATTTTTGTTAAGGTGAATGGTACAAAGAGAGAAATGAGTATAGGGATGTTGTCGCATATTCTGGGCATACATCCAAGACACAACCTCGTAGCCACAGTGCATGAATCCCAATGGGGTGGCATCGAGGCATTGATGAGAGAGACTGTATTGGAGGGGCAATATAATGCGAAGTCGCATTGTGTTCGATGGTCGTCTCTGAGAACCAACCAGCTGGCTGTAGCTCATGGCTTGGTAAGAACATCATTGGTACCTCAAAAGTCAGTGACATCGGCTCGTCTTGTCTGGACGTTCTTCGGGTTCTTCAGGAGAAGATGTATGAGTTTTGCATCCTCGACTTTTTGATTTATGAGCTTAGACGCATTGGAGTACATTTTGCGCCGTTCCCTATTTTGATTACTAAGATTATGTTGTATTTTGGAGAGAAATCGAAATCTAAGCGGATTACGTTGAAATTGCATTCAAATGCAAAGATTTATATGGATTGTATTAAGAGGATGTGGAGGTTGCCTAAAGATAGGGTTGTGGAGGATGATGATGAGGAGGAGGATGACATGCATGTTTTGAGTTTGATGCCTTGGACAAGGCTACGTCTGATATAGAATGCATGGCATTGCTTCATCGTGGCCAGCGTTCCCTTAATACCATTTGCGAGGACATCCGGACTAGGCAAGTTAGCATCCATCAGAATTATGAAGAACTCAGGGCTAACATGGAGACCCTAGTCCAATGTGATAAGGAGCGCGAGGAATCCATGAGAACATTTGTAGAGGAATAGTAGAGATTCCAAGTAGAAGTTCTACAACGCTTGCCGCCTTATTAGAGTTCTACTTCTGATGACTCTGAGAGGCGTGAGCGTCGTTGACGCTGGTCCATCCTCATCTCGTGGCTAGGAGTTTAGTTGTGATGTGTTTAGGAAATTTCCTTGTTTTCAGTAGAATTTTATTTCGAGTTGTTTAATTTATTAGTTAGACTTAGATTATGTAATTGTTTTAGAATATTTGGTTGTTAGTTAAATTTTAAGTTTAATTAAATTTTTGTCTAAGTATGCTGTTGTTTTTCATGAATCCCACCTTCCCGATTTGTTTGGGGGTGGATTAATTGTTCAGCATTGTTTTCTCTATTTGTTACTCTATCCACCGTTTTGGAAGTTATTGCTGAAAAATTGTGAGAATATGATTATGTGAGAATGTTGCCAATTTGGTGTGGCTAAGATAATATAGTGTTTTAGTGATGGAATTTCAATGAATGGATTTAGGAAGTTGCTATTTTAATTTCAAGCCAAAAAGCTATTGGTTTATATTTGGAATATGCACCTGGTCTGTTTCTGTTTTGGTTTTAGAAATATTTTGTTTCCATCAATTGCCTTAACAATTAGGGAAACTTGTAGAATTCGTTTTAGAAACTAAACCTCTATAAATCCTTGATTCACTCTTTACAAACAACACCTCTCATTTTGCATCTCTCACCTTGAACCTCTCAATTTTTTCTCTTTTGTTTTTTCACTTCAAAGCACTCAAAGCATACGGAGCGTGCCCCGCGCCTATCTTAGGCAATTTTTGAGCGCGCCACACGCTATAGTGCCTGGAAGTCAAGTAAGGCAAGAGCGCGCCCCGCGCCCATCTTAGGCAATTTTTGAGCGCGCCACGCACTACAGTACCTGGAAGTCGAGTAAGGCAAGAGCGCGCCCCGCGCCCATCTTAGGCAATTTTTGAGTGTGCCACGTGCTACAGTGCCTGGAAGTCGAGTAAGGCAAGAGCACGCCACGCGCCCATCTTAGGCAATTTACGAGCACGCCACTCACTACAGTGCCTGGAAGTCAAGTAAAGCAAGAGTGCGCCCCGCGCCCTTCAACAGTCAACCTAGAGCGCGCCCTGCGCCTTGCCCTCCACAAGCCACTTTTTTTTTTTGTTGGTTGATTCTTTCGAGCTTGATTTCAGGACTTCTAGAGTGTATTTGTTATGATGACATCCCTTATTATCATACCGGAGCAGTCTTTTGAAGATATGTTCCAAAGTGACACCTATGGAGGATGGTTCCGCGATAGGACCGTGTAGTCAAGATGGCAGCATCTACTAGTAAGTCCTGATGACTCGCATTCACCTCAGCTTACTAAATATTTCTATAATAATTCTAAATTCTTTTGTCAACCTAATGGAGAACAAATGTTCTCTGTCGTAGTTAATGACATGATAATGGAATTCAGCAAGTTTTTGGTTGCATTTGTTGTGGGAATGCCTATGCCTATGCCTACAGACTTGTGGGGATATATGACTAATAATGCATACCTTTATAACTATGCGTATTTTTCACGAGACTTATGGGGCAGGGATTTTCATGTAATGGACAAAGGGCAATATAACATATCCCTTGGTAGCCTATCCCTGAACGTAGGAACTACCATGTTATTTATCCTGATGAATATCTTAGGGGAGTGGCGGCTTACTTCTGCGAATAGTACCGCTGGTGACGTTTTCCTTACTTTAGCTGAAAGATGTCTCTTATATGACATTCCCAGGGTTTTAGTGGCTAGTCTAGCAAGAGGCCATAGTATGAGGCATAAGTACCTTCTTATGCCTGTTTTGATTTGCCGCATCATGTGCTGTTTTTTCCCTGATTTCTGTGCCCGCTACACGGATTGGGTTGGGGTCAAAATTATGAGACCCACCAATTCCATTGTTCGTTTGTTTCGTGTTATGACTTGGCCGGGATGGAGGCTGCAACCTTAATGGGTTGCGCCTTACGCCTCGTCAGACCAAGTAACGCTTGATAGGTTAGCACGAGTTGATGATACAAGGAGAAAGGTTTGGCAAGTTATTATGGCGTGACAGGACGCTAAAGAACCTCGCTTCTATGTGGAAGAGGATGATGAAGCCTAAACGCCTGATAGGAGGTAAGTTTTATTTTTTAACATGTCTGCTTATGTCCCAAGCAATTTAATTTTTGTTATCCCCATAACGGGTGGAACTCATATAGAGTTGCGTCTGTTTTTTATTTTTCTATATTAGTATGTTCTAATTTGTTTTGCAGGTGTTCCAAAATTTCACGTGTTTCCATGGTAATTTCTACCCTTCTTATTTTACTTTGAGGACAGAGCATGCTTTTGTTTGGGGGTGGCATAGAAACACGTGTAATTTAAGGCACCTGTTAGGATATAGATATGTATAATATGCACTTATTAGGTTTTCTAGTAAAAAATTCAAAAATTCAAAAATATAAATAAAAAGTTTATGCTATACACTTAAGAATATTGGTATTGTTTCTTTTTCTATGATGATATTAGTCTAGAAATCTCACATAGTACTCGAATTAGAATAATCTTTAGAAACTTAGGTTAATATGTAGGTAATAATCATTGCATCTTTCTATAAATATATTGCATGAGCATCTATGTTTGTATTGGCAGTAAGTTTCTGAAATCTAGGCTAGTATACTTATTCTACAAATCCAGTGAGAATATAGCATAAAAACCTTATATGAGTGAAATGTTTGAGAAATGACACAAGGGAGAAGTAAATTCCGAATAGAGAAATCACACATCCACTTGCTTGATCATTATACCATGTCCTAAGAGAGAATTTAGGCCTTTTTTGGATCGATATAGCCAAAAATTCAAACCTATATGAATTATTGCACTACACCAGAAAAGGCGTTTACTAACGGTTATATCCGTTACTTATATTTTTACTAACGGTTATATCCGTTAGCTCTGGGGCGTCACTATCACTTAGGCCAAATTTACTAACGGATATAACCGTTACTAATAATTTTTTTAGTAACGGATATAACCATTACTAAAATTATTTGTAACAGATAGTCAACTATTGGTGGCCCGATTAAATTTGTCATTTCTAACTGATATATTCGTTAGTAATGGATGTGGTCACTTAATTTACTAACAATTGTTGTAACAGAAATATCCGTTAGTAAACTGTAGCCACTAAAAAAAAAAAAAATCCTGGGTTAAATAATGTCCAATACAACTCTTTCTATCTTCTTGATTCAACACTTTCTGATGGTCTCTTCAAGTTAAAACCAGTAATTTCCCTTGTAATATTTTTTAAGTGACAACTTCATATCCAGGTATCATAAAATAAAGTCTGAAATAAAAACAGCACACACCAACATTTGTATATATATCAAAATAGAAAATTTATAGTACTATTACAATTAACTAGTAATTGCACAATTACATTATATCAACTGAAGCATCAGAACTTCATAATGCCACCCTCGCTCAACATGCGTGAATGACTAAATGCCACCCCTTATTGCTATCGCTTGCAAGATTGTTGCCACTGCCGCCCTCCACCACCACCACTAATTACGATATTTCCACAGCCGCCACCCCCACCACAACCTCCACCACAGCCTCCACTCTTTAATTACTATATTCCCACAGCCACAGCCACCGCCACAGCCTCCACTCTTTACTATATTCAAAAGTAAAGTGTATCGTCACTACATAAAAACGTTATAACTACAGAACGATTCAGAACTATGATCTGTACTTAAAGGGGTAAAAGATAGCAAACATATTTACTCGAGATCAAAAGCTAGCTCTTAAAATAGTACAACAATAAAAATATTTCCTTCGTCTGAGTCTTACCAATATAGCTAACTTTCTTTACACAGTAATGTGAGCTATAGATGCATGTACACATAAAAGTGAGCTACGACATTCCAAGATAGCAAACGGTTCAACAGCATGAGGTGACACTTGGACTATAATTCAACTTCATACTTCATTAAACAAACATCTTAAACTTTCAACTGCAAAGTCAGTGTGTGTGTGTATAATGCAGTTTGATATGCTGAATTCAAGAAGTACCCTTTCAATAATCTCAATTCTCAAAGCACTGTATATACCAAATTCAAGACCGGCTAGAAAAGATAAAAACTACTAGTAAAAGGTTAAGTCTAGCATGTCATTAAAGAGTTGTCATACACCCAATATTAAGACGAGACTACACATCTAAAGTCAAATGCAACTATGAACCATACTTATTATTATACGTATATATAAAGAGAAGCAAACTAAAATGAAATGGCCATAGAAAAATGGGAAAACTTACAAGTAAAATAGTCAGTAAATGAGATCGGCCACAATTGAACAAAGTTTACTGAGTAGAAATCAGTTTGAGCTCCACCACAATCTCTGCCACAACCTCCACCCTTTACAAGGAAAAAACGCAATGGGGGAAAGGGTTACCTCATGAGAAGCAGCTGCCTATTCGATTATGATGAAATAAAGTCATCACTATCTCGAGCACCATACTGGTTTGATCTACTTGCCTGATATGGACTACCATTTGGAAACCTCATCAGCTCTTGGCGCATGCCATTTGTGTTACTTATCGTGTTGTTCTGCTCTTTTCCAGCTTCAACGGATTTCCTCACTGTAGCTACCTAATGAATATTATAACATGTGAGGAGATCCAGACTTATTTTTCAGATTACAAATCGTGCAATGAATGACACACATACAGGTGCTAAATATTAGAGGAGTGACGCCCTGTATGAGTAAGATCCAATATTCCTATAATTAAAAAGAGAAAACTGGCAATCCATACATTGGTTTTGGTCAACTAATAAAGCCAGGAAAAGAAGAGTTTCTAGTGAACAGTCAAATTTCTAGTGCTGGTCCATCTTTTTCGTTTTTCTAGCTCCACTTCATCGATACTAAAAAAGGCAGGATCTCTAGCAGCGACAGCTATCGTCTTATCCAATTCATCTACCTTCCTATGCAAAAGTTGGAGTATTCAGAAGCCAAAGATAACTCTACAAAGAATCGTATCTATAATTTCAGAGATCTATAACTAAAATGGATTAAAGCGATCTAATTCCATTGGAACTGGATATTAGACTTACGACTTCTTGGAATATGATTGTAGTAGCATTCAATACCGTACAGCCAAAAGTAGAATAGGAGCTGATATGTGGGCATCAGCTCTTAGAAGTAACAAAAATAATACATCTCACAAAGTAGTTAAAGTAGTCAATTGATATGTGGGCAAGTCTAATTGCAGCACATTCACTGATCATTAAGTCCAGGGGTAATTCAAGGATAAAAATAACTGCCAAACGAACCAATAATAAGTCTAGGATCGTAACGACATACATATCTAGCTAAAGCATACTGCATGACTACATTTAAGCTTCATAACAAGTCAGAGATAAAGCATTGATCATACCGTAATATCATCATATAGTAGTGAAGCTTCACCAAAATAGTACGCTGAAACACAAATCAATTCAAATATTTTATCAACAACTCATAAATGTTCACAAATACATCAAAACCAACAGTGTAACTTTAGATAACAGAAATGGATTATTAGTTTTTTTTTACCTGTTCAGGCATTCTATCAAGAGTTCTCATCAACTGAACCAAAGTTCTAACCATTTTACAAGCAGAACTCCTAAAAACCCAATTATTCACATCGATCATTTAGTAAAAACTCAAACACAAAATAAAAACAACAAGTAATTTTGTTATACCTCATCTGATTTGGAGTGATATCAGTAGTAGTATTAGACTTGAATGTTGCTCCTTGTTTCTTATTATTCCCAGTTCTACTTATATTCATCATCACTTCTTGATTATCCGAATTTGAATAACTAAATGAAACTGTAAACAAACAAACCACAATTTCCCACTTCAATTTCATTTTCTCATGATATATTCACGAGATATTCACGAGAAATTTATCTTACAAGCATATTCCTCAATCAATCATTGGTCCTTCTATTGCTTCACAAACACAAAAAAGTAGTGTTTTCAGGTACTTCTTATACAACGTATCATAAACACCTTTTTCCATCCAATCAATTAATCTACGTGATTTAGAATCCATCGGCATGAGTTTCTTTATTAATCGAGAATTTAGTGAAGAGATTTACCTGGTTCGTCAAGAATTTAGTGAAGAGAAATTGGAGAAGATGCGAAGAGAAGCTAGGGTTCTTCAGAGAGTGTTTTTTTTTTTTAGTTTCCTGTCGTATGAAAAAAGAGACGAGATTAAGTGTTAGCCGAAAAAAATAAGAAAAAAGAACGCTTGTGATATTTCTTTATTTTTCAATTTATTATGCATAATTGTATTCCATTTCTAACTGATATAAATGCTAGCATATCCCAACTTAACAGTGAAAACATTATTAAATATTAATTCTAGATTTTAAGTAATGCCTGTTATAGTAAGTAACGGATATAACTGTTACGGATACAATAACAGTTATATCTGTTACTAATTGAAAATTTGCACTGTTACAAAATAGGTATTATGGTGTAGTGTTGTCCGCTAGTCGCCCCTCTGAGCCTTTCTTTAGCCTTTCATAGACCACAATTCCTTTACCCTTTTACAAAAAACAAAACAAAATAAAAATCAACCTACCCAATTTAGAATGAGTCTGAGAATAGAGATGAAGAAAAGAAAAGAGAAATACTTGTGAAACCAAGAATTTGTTAGTTGCTTCAAATAAGAAAATAATGTTTCCATCCAAAGAAAAAAAATAAATAAATAAAGAAAATAAAAGTTAGAACTCCAAAAACATAATCAAAGGAGTCAAAAGCTAAAGAAAAAAAAATGCTAAAGATGGAAACAAAGTATAGAAGCAAAGTAAGAACAAGGGTTTCTCTAGTTACATAATATGAAGACTCTATTATCTCAGACTTGTTCTTTTGAATATCCATTTTCTTATTTCTTAAACCATCTCCTAATCCCCGCAACACCTAATAAAGACCTCTAGCTCAACTAGGAATAGGTTAGTGTGATAGTAAGTGGCAGATGTGTTTGATCAACTTCGGCTTCCTTGTGTATTATTGAGATTCTAAGGTAAAGTGTGCCCACTGCACATTGGAGTAGCGAAACTTGAGCGGAAAAATCAGAGTGGTTTTTGTCTTGACATTATGTGAGGACCTACTTAAGGACGTTATTCCAAAGTTTCAGAAACAGACATGTTAGTGCATTTCATAGCATAGTTCATTATATATATATATATATATATATATATATATATATATATATATATTTTTATCCATAGATGATTGATTATTATGCACATATTAGCTTAGGTTTTGACTTGATTATTCTGTATTCATTGCAAGTGAGATGTATAGATGTCTGAGAAATAAATAAATAAACAATAGTTTTATTTCTTAGTTGTTGTAGTATATATGAAGTTTGTGAGTACCTTCTCTGAAAAACTCTCACGAGGTTATAACTCGTCCACTAGGGAAGTCCTAGTGGTTTAAGGCCTTGTTGCATATGGTCAATGCAATCGCACTCGGCGAAACGAGATTAGTTAGAACTCTATTTTTGGTCACTTATTCTAATTTCTCATATTTGCTTGAGGACAAGCAAAATAGTGTTTGGGGGTGGTTTGATAAGAGTCCAAAACTGTAGTTTTAACCCCTTAACAATATTACTTTTAGACCAATTATGTGATGAATAAATAAGAGTTAGTGATTTTTATGTGCTTTTATATATTTCAGGCATTGGAGTTAATTATGTGAAGAAATGTGTCACTTTTGCAAGATAAAGGAGCAAGGGTTGGTTGCTAAGAAGTTCTACGATTAAAGGCCAAGATTCAAGAAGAAAAAGCCTTTTTAAAGCCCGGTCAAAGCCGAAAAGTCAAAGTCAACGCGGGAAGAAACAATGCATAAAAGTCAATAGAACTTCCGCAGGCCGTATCTTTGGACTCAGACTTCGGAATTGGGCCTACCATATGTCAAAACGACTGGCTCGGAAATAGATTTCTAATGGTTTAAGCCTTTATCCAATCAGAGGAGCAAAAGTGGACAAAAAGGCTATTGAAGTCATTTCTAGCTGAAAACCCCTTTGTGGGCTGAAGTAATGAGGTTTTAGGCTCGATTTTCTGGCCCAAAACATGGCTCCAAAGCCCATGCATGAAATTGTAAGACCTAGCCTCTCCTATATAAAGAGGATGAAGGTTTAACTCTTAATTACTTAGTTTTATCACTTAGATTTTAATTCATTAGTTAATTAGTTATTCATAAACTTAGTTTTAAGTTAATTTTAATTCAGTTTTAACACAGTTTGAATTCTTAGACTCTTTCAATTAGATTAATGAAGTAATTATTATTCTTTCAATAATGTCTTGTTCTTATTGTTCTTATTCTATGAATGATAGTTTGATGAATCAAAGCTAAACCTCCATTAGAGGGGTTTTAGGAAGCTTTGATGAAGACTTGATTGTGTTAATGTAGAGATAGTTGTGATAATCTATTCCAGTCTAAAAAGTAATTAGTTCACCATGAGAATGGGTTTAATTGCTTCACATGATAATTATTAGTTGGTAGAGATTGCCATGAATAATAAGGGATTAGAAATAAAACGTAAAGATTAGGATTACAACAAATTCTATGCTAGTTTATTAAGTTGAATCAAGGTGGAATCAAATTCCCTTAATTCCTTCTCATATTCTCATCTTAGTATTGAATTGTCGTAGTTTGACTTATAACATCTTGATTAGTTAATTCACCATCTTTGTTTATTTCAATCCATTACTCTCATCGGTTTTGTTAGAATTAATGAACTAGGAAATATTACGTTTAAACAAACTAGAAGTGGAACAAATTCTCTACTCTAAATATTGCATTGATAACAAGAGTAGATAACTTTGATATAGAACAATAATTAGTTTTAGTTTTACTTATTCTTGAGTTTAATTAGTTAAGAGTAGGTAAAACTATAGTTTTTACGTTTATCACCCGCGACAACGGTCGTCAGCGCCCAGGTTGACCCCACCCCTAGAACTCAGGCACTGAACACCACACCTCTAGTTCGCTTGCACAAACCAGAAGTAGAGCGACCCACAGTTTTAGATCGCTTCGTGGCCCTCGTGTAAGAAGCGACCGCCTTCCGTTTACCCAGATCACGCGAACGGCGTAGCAAGAATTCAATCTCCTCCAAGACGAGCGGAGAGGTCTCCCTCACCCCTCCCATTGGAGGGACCAAATATTCAAAATCATCATCATCTGCCCTAGACATTCTACACTCCATTTACAAACATAACTTTGAGCAAAAGAAGCACACAAAGCTTACATATCACAAAAGAAGAGAAATGAAAAGAGGTCGGAAACTAACCTGAAGCACTCTAGAACTTTAGGAAGAACTTGGACAAGAGCTTTGGCAAGAACTTTGGCAAACAGCTTGAGGGAAATGACGAACCAGTACATACCCCTAAACCTCTCACAAAAGTCTTTTAGAGCAAACCATTTCACTTCCCAAGATATACCATAAATACATCGAAACCCTAACTGACATGCTGCATGAATCGGCATCTTTCAAATCCCAAAAAATAGGGAGGTTACCATTTCTGGCTCTCAAACGGTTCACATCCTCTCACGTGCTAAGGTCCTCTCTAACTAGAACGCTCTAACACGGAGAACACTCTCTACGAGTAACACGCTCACTCGAGCTCACAGGCTACATAGCCTTAGCACCCCTACTTGAATCCTACAACATTAGACGCGACTCAGCGAATAACACTCTCTAAGAAGAAGACACGCAGTCAAGCTCGCAACCGACATAGCCTAGACACTTCTTACCAGTTGGAATGTAGAAAAAAAGGGAGAAAAAAGTTTTTTTCTTACTTAGCCATTCTTTTGGGTCGAAAGATTCAAAACAATACTTCAAGTGCACGCACGCTCATGCTAAGCCTATGACAGGGCGTGCCCGTGCTCCACCATATTTCAGCAGGAATTCGACTGTTTTTGGAAATAGTATAAACATAAGTTATTTTTTCTAAAAACTTAACCTAACCAAAACCAAGAAAGAAAGAGATTGTAAGAGAGCAATTCTTAGTGAGTTGAGTGTTCATTTTTTGTGAGTGAATTGAGAGCTATTGTAATCTGTTACTCTAGACATCTAGTTAAGCTTAGAACTCGCCGTGTGGACGTAGGCAAATTGCCAAACCATGATATATCCATGTCTTGTGGTTTGTTCTCTTTTACATTAATTGTTTGACTTTATATGCTTGTTTAATTGACATTGAGAAGTGTTGGGATAGTACTTGGAGGGTGTTGAAGTCTTTTCTAGAGAGAAAGATCAACCCTTGTGTAGGGTTGATCTATTTGAAGTAGATAACGTTGTTTCTGTATTGATTTATCCACAACAATTGGTATCAGAGCTGGGTATACGACCTAGGATTTTGAGTTTTGGTGAAGAACCATAGTGCTCAAAATTTGCGTAGACAAGGTGTTTGATAAATTCTCAAGTGAAAAATATTTTTTTGGGTTATTGTGTGTGACTTGAAAAATGGCTCCCAAGATGTCAAATGCAAGGTTTGAAGTAGAGAAGTTTAATGGGAAGAATAATTTTAGGATTTGGCAAGTCCAAGTAAAGGACATTGATAAGAGCCCAAATCTGTAGTTTTAACCCCTTAACAATAATACTTTTAGACCAATTATGCGAGTAATAAATAAGAGTTAATGCTAATTACATGCTTTTGTGTATTTCAGGCATTGAAGTCAATTATGTGCATAAATGTGCCACTTCAACGATATAAAGGAGCAAGGTTTGGTTGCTAAGAAGTTCTGTGATTAAAGGCCAAGACGGGCAGAAACAGCACACAAAAGTCAGTAGAACTTCTGAAGATCGTATCTTTGGACTCAGGCCTCGAAATTAGGCGTACCTTATGTCAAAAGGGCCGACTCGGAAAGAGCTTTCCAATGGTGCAAGCCTTGACCCAATCAGAGGAGAAAAAGTGGACGAAAAACCTATTGAAGTCAAAGCTAGTTGAAAAAGGCCCTATGGACTGAAGAAATTGGGCTTTGGGCTCAATTTTCCGGCCCAAAACATGGACCCTCAGCCCATGCACGAAAATGTGGATCTGGTCTCCTCCATTTCCATACACAAGACTTAGCTCTTAAGAAAAATTGGCTTAGGATAGAAAGTAGCCATTAAAGCTTAGTTCTAGATCTAGTTTTTCAATTAATTAATTAGTTGTTATTCTTATTTTAATTTCAGTATTGAATCATTGTCTATCATTCATTAGATAAATAAAATAGTTAGTTCTTGTTAAATTCGATCTTGTTATTTAATGATTGTTTAGATTAATTTTGATTCTTGTCATTTAATGATTTCTTAGTTGTTAATTTAGATTTCAATTATTGTTTAGTTAAATTTAATAAAGGTAGAATCTTTATATTATGTCGTATTCAATTTCATATGGAAATGATAGTTTGATGAATCAAGGTTAAACCTCCATTAGAGGGGTTTGATGAAGCCTTGATGAAAACTTGATTGTGTAGTATAGAATCGTTGTAAGAGTCTATTTCACTCTAGAAGGTCGTTGATTCGCCATGAGAATAAGTGGACGTCCTCACATGTTACTTATGAATTGGTAGAGATGTCATGTATAATTAGGGATTAGAACGACCAATTCTTACCTTAAGAACGTAAGAATTGGATTACAATAATCTATGCTAGTTTCTTAAGTTGGATTCAAAGTGGATTCAATTCTCCCCTAATTCTTATTCTAGATTCAAACTTTAGTATTCCGTAGCATTTCGTAGTATAATTTGTAAAACTCTCATTGACTTTGGTAGGATTGATAGTCGTAGGAAACTTGAATGCTAAAGAACTAGGAGTGGAATGAATCTTCTATTCCAACTCTACTTCAATAGTATCGAGAGTAGAAATCTTTGATAATTACGAGTATAGTTCAGTTTTAGTTTTACTTTCATTTAGAGTTTCATCGCTTTATTCATTAGTAAAACTATCAATTTTACGTTTATCAGACATCCTCATCCAACAAGGTTTGCACAAGGCTTTAAAGGAGATTAAATCTAAGGCGGCGAATATGAGTGATGATGATTGGGAAGAGTTCAATTTATAGGCTTGTTCATCAATCCGGTTGTGTCTTACTAATGAGGTCATGTATAATGTGATGGGAGAAAATACCACTACCGGTATTTGGCTCAAGTTAGAATCTATGTTTATGACCAAAAGCATGACGAACAAGATGTACCTTAAGAAACGTCTTTATTGGTACATGATGATGGATGGTTCAACGATGCAAGAGCACGTTAGTGAGTTCCATCTATGCCTAGCGGATTATTTAAATGTTGGCATGAAGACAGATGATAAGGATCAAGCGACATGTTTAATATTCTCTTTGCCAGAAAGCTATGAGCATCTAATGACTACATTTATGAACAGAGAAGATGTTGATCTTGATGAAGTTCAGAGTGTACTTCTTTCTTATGAGTTGATGAAGAAGACACGAGTTGAGGATAACACTGATGCAGGACAAGGACTATCGGCAAGAGGAAGGTCGTATGAAAGGGCTTCTATAAGCAATGAGAAGTCTAGGTCCAAGTCAAAGAAGCCTTCGATACATGTGAAGTGCTACAATTGCGATGAAAAGGGACATTATGCAAGTAATTGTCCTCACTCGAAGAAAGATAGCAAGTACAATGGTAAGAAGAAAGGTAAAGCTAAAGTTGAGGCAAGTTTTGCTTCAGGCTCTAAAGGGGACGATGTGAGTCTCTGTGTGTCCACACAAGACTATATGACCGAAAGATGGATTCTTGATACTGGATGTTCTTACCATATGTGCCTGAATATAAAGTGGTTTACTTCTTATGAGAGCATTGATAGTGGTTCTATTTTGATAGGTAATGACGTTGCTTGTAAGGTGGTAGGAATTGGAATTATACGGGTCAAGATGCAAGATGGTGTAGTGAGGACTTTAACCGATATGAGGCATGTTCCTGAGCTAAAGAAGAACCTTATTTCTCTTGGTACCTTAGATTCCAAAGGCCACAAGTTTGTGGGGGAAGGTGGAGTCCTAAAGATTGTTAATGGCTTTTTAGTTGTGATGAAGGGTAAAAGACATGGACCCTTATATACTTTAATGGGTAGTACGGTGATAGGCGATGTAGCAATGAGTGCATGTAGTGATGATTCTGAGTGCACTAAGATGTGGCATATGTGTTTAGGGCATATGAGTGAAAATAATTTGTCTGAGTTGTGCAAGCGAGGGTTCTTGAAGGACTTGAAGAAGCCAAGCATGGGATTCTGTGAGCACTGTGTTTATGGGAAGCAGTGCAGAGTCAAGTTCAGTTCAAGCAAGCACACGACAACTGATAGAGTTATATACTAAAAGCATTACTTTTGTATTAACTCTAATTATTTATATTTTGAATGAGAATCATATGGGCAAATGTTATGCATATTATATATGTTATTAGTTATATGCATGTGTCTAATACTTTATGTTGTAGATGATATGGTGTGAACACACAAAATATCATATCATCAGTACCTTATAAAGTATAAGTAATCGTTCACAACCTAGATGGACTTGGATAAACCATTAGTACGGTTGTAGAATAATCTGGTATTAGTCTATCTTGACTATAGGATTACACTAGTACACTTTGTGTGTATTGAACAGGACCAAGTGAGGTTGTTTTTCTTTATACTAACTATGTAAGAGAACAAACGCCTCTGTTATTATGGATGCTTGTCCTCTTAATCCGGATATAATAACGGGCACTTACGTGCATTGTACATTGCTTTAAATCATCAATGAGTGAGATTCATTTGTGAATTAACAAACTCGATGGATTGGGTAATAACATTGTATGTAAGGTGTGTTGTTGATTATAGAAGGAATCCGTGATCTGCAGGAAGTCGGGTTGATGATGTCCCCTTGAGGAGCTCAAAAAGATTGTCATGTAAACCCTGCAGGTGGATTTATTCCGACATGACAATGAGGTTGAGTGGTACTACTCAAGGACATAAGAAGTTGATTAATGTAGTTGTCAATAACTTAACTTAATCAACGGACATTCGATATCTTAAACACGGGGAAATCAACGAGCATATAATATGGAGCCCATAAATGCTGACATGTAATTTGGGATTAGGGCAGTAGTGCAACAATGGCCTTTAGTGGAATAAGCCATTTGTTGACGGACTTGGGCCCTGTGTTCTGGGCGAACATGGGAAGCCCAAGCCCGTCAGGAGGTCCAACCCTAATTTCTCCTCATGGTCCCTATTGTAGCCTATAAATAGAATACTCTCTCTCTGGACGAAATTCACTATTCACCTGGTTTAGAAAAAGAGGCAAGGAAAGATAGAATACTCTCTCTCTGGACGAAATTGGATCTAGCTTTGTGAGAAATAAGGGGATTGGTAGATTGTTGCCCACACAACGTCCAATCTATTCTGAAGGAATACAACAGAAGATCAAGGGGTTGATTTCAAATTTGATAAAGCTTTGATTCTCAGAGATTACATCTAAGCCGATTCTCAAAAGGTATGTTCTCTATCCAAAATCGTGAGAACCCCATTGATTCCGCTACGCATGGGTTCTCGTGGTTTGTAGAAATATTCGTTCTGAAATAACGGTTCCTACAACAACATGTATCCTTAATTATGTGCATACGGATGTTTGGGGACCCTCCAGAGTGGCTTCAAAAGGAAGTAACCGTTATTATGTCTCATTCATTGGTGATCATACTCGCTATGTGTAGGTGTATATGATGAAAATAAAATATGAAGTGTTTGAGATATTTAAGAAGTGGAAGGCAAGGGTTGAGAATCACACAGATAGGAAGGTGAAGACTCTACGGTCTGACAATGGTATTGAGTATACCTATGGGCCTTTCCAAGAGTTTTGTGCACAATAAGGAATTGCCAGACACTAGACAGTCAGGGGCACGCCTCAGTAGAATAGAATGGCAGAGAAGATGAATAGAACCTTGCTTGAAAGAGCGAGATGTTTGTTGTCTAATGTCAGTCTAGGCAAAGAGTATTGGGCAGATGCAATGTCCATGGCGTGTTACCTGTACAATAGGTCACCAGTTCCAGCTATAGATTGCAAGATGCCTTATGAGGTGTGGTCAAGTAACCCAGCGGATTATAGTATTTTGCGAGTGTTTGGATCGACTGCTTACTACCATGTGAGGGAAAGCAAGCTAGATCCTAAATCTAAGAAAGCAATATTCTTGGACTTCGCAAATAGGGTAAAGGGATACAGATTGTGGTGTCTAGAAGACCACAAGTTCCTGATCAGCAGAGATGTTACCTTTGATGAGACTTTCGTGTTATCTTTTAATAAGCCGAAAAAAGCTGGGCAGAATGGTGAGACTATAGAAGTTCAAGTTACTGAGCTTGAGTTGTCTGATGCAGTAGATGACTGGTTGGTTCATCATGAGGTACCAGATCATAGAACCGCGCAACAATAGGAAGATCCGCAACTTGTAGTGGCTGACCCTAGGCCAAAGAGACAAGTTAAAGAAGTGCATAAGTATGGGCACGATAAGTCGGTGAAACACTATGGTTAGGTGGATTACTAGCATATGCACTGAATATTGAAGATGATGAGCCAGATAACTTCAAGGAAGCTATTAGAGATGCTCATTACAGAGATTGGTTGGTTGCTATGCAAAAAGAGATGGAATCTCTTGATAAAAATCAAACATGAGACCTAGTTTTATTACCAAAGGGAAAAAGGACTATCGGCAGTAAATGGGTGTTTAGAAAGAAAAAGGTCCTTCCTGAGTCTGACAGTACTGGCTACAAGGCAAGAGTGGTAGCAAAGGATTTCTCATAGAAGGAAGTAGTCAACTACAATGAGGTATTTTCCCCGGTGGTCAAACATACTTCCATTCGTGTGTTATTGAGTTTAGTTGCTCACTTCGACTTGGAGTTAGAGCAACTTGATGTGAAAACTGCTTTCTTACATGGAGACTTGGAGGAAGAGATCTATATGAGACAACTTGAAGCTTTTGTTGTTGCTAAGAAAGAATATCATGTGTGCAAGTTGAATTGGTCACTGTATGGTTTAAAGCAATCACTAAGGCAATGGTACAAGCACTTTGACACGTTCATAATGTAACATGAGTATACCCGAAGTAAGTATGACTATTGTGTTTACTTTCATAAGCTTTGTGATAATGACTTCATCTATCTCCTACTTTATGTGGATGACATGCTTATTGCTTCCAAAAGCATGGTGGAGATAGACAAGTTGAAATCTCAACTTAGCTCTGAGTTTGAGATGAAAGACTTAGGTGGAGCCAAGAAGATATTGGGCATGGAGATTGACAGAGATAGGAAGAAGCGACGGACAGTTGTATCTCAGAAGAAATACCTTCATAAAGTAATTTCTCATTTTGGTATGGAGAATGCAAACTCGGTTTCTACTCCTTTGGCTAGGCATTTTAGGCTTTCAGCTAAGTTCTCTCCTAGTTCAGTGGAGGAACAAAAGCATATGGCTCATGTTCCTTATGTTAGTGTAGTGGGTAGTTTGATGTATGTTATGGTGTGCACACGCCTAGACATTTCACAGGAAGTTAGTGTTGTAACCAGGTATATTGCAAATCCTAGGAAGCAGCATTGGGAGGTAGCACTACAAGAATATTGAGCATTTGCCACGGCCATAGATCGTGGCTAAAGCCTTTTAGCCACGGTTTATGGCAATTTCACGACCGTTGCCAATGTGCCTGTGGCTAACCTTTTGCCACAGCTATTGGCTGTGGCCAAAGCTTGGTTTTTGCCCATGGGTTTTGATCGTTCCATAGGCCGTGGTAGATACCCCTTTTGCCACAGTTGTTAATCGTGGCCAATGCTTAGATGAACCGTGGGGATTTTTTTTTAACTAGATTAATAATTTAGCCACAGTTCTAAGTCGTGGCAAATGTTTTGAATTAGGTAAAAAAAATATGATTCCAACACCTTTATACAACACCTGTAATTCATACAAAGACATATAATTCCATTCAAACCCACAAAAATCATAGTTCTTCACAATTTAACATTTCATACACAATGTGTCCTTGACATGAACGTTTTTACATCACTGATAAGAGCCCAAAACTGTAGTTTTAACCCCTTAATAATCATACTGTTAGACCAATTATGTGAATAATAAGTAAGAGTTAATACTGATTACGTGTTTTTATGCATTTCAGGCTTCAAAGTCCATTATGTGCAGAAATGTGCCACTTTAGCGAGATAAAGGAGCAAAAGTCAGCAGAACTTCTGAATGCCATATCTTTGGACTCAGACCTCGAAATTGGGCCTACCTTATGTCAAAACGACCGGCTTGGAAAGAGCTTTGCAATGGTCTATAACTTGACCCAATCAGAGGAGCATAAGTGGACGAAAAGTCTGTTGAAGCCGAATCTAGCTGAAGAGGCCTTTTTGGACTGAAAGAATTGGGTTTTGGGCCTGATTCTCTGGCCCAAAACATGGCTCCAAGCCCATGCACGATTTTTGGATCTGGATGTATAAAAACAAAAGCTTAGTTTGATGAATGGTAGATTATTTAGTAGAGAATTAGGGTAGATAGCTTAGAATAGAAAGTAGCCATTAGAATAGCTTCTAGATCTAGATTTAATTGTTTTAATTAAGTTTAGTTCCATTTAAATTATTGTATTAGATTAAACCTTTGAATCTTGCTCTTCAATTTGATTAGATCAATAAAGTAGTATTCTTTATCAATTTCGATTTTTGTCATTTACAATTTATTAGATCTAATTTCAATTCTTGTTATCATTCAATTCTTAGTTATTAATTAGATTCCATCATTGTTTAATTAAGTAAATTTCAATTCTTTATATCATGTTTAGTTTAGATTCAATGGGAAATGTTAGTTTGATGAATCAAGGCTAAAACCTCTGTTAGAGGGGTTGATGAAGCCTTGATGAAAACTTAGTTGTTAGTATAGAATTGTTTGTAGATTCTATTCCACTCTAGAAGGTCGTGTTTCGCCATGAGAATGGGTGGACGACCTCACATGCTAGTTAGTACTCGGTAGAAATGCCATGAACACTAGGGATTAGAACTCAAATTTCTTGCCGTAAGAACGTGAGAATCGAGATACAAGAATCTATACTAGGATATTAAGTTGGATTCGAGGTGGATTCAATTCCCCTCTAATCCTTTATCTAGATTCAAAAACAATCATATTTTCGTAGCTTTCGTAGATTAACTTTAGTTTATATTTTATCTTGTTATTTATTATATCTCGTTATTTAAATTAACGCGTCTTGTTAGCATAACATTTCGTAAAGCTCTCATTGACTTAAGACTGACTAATTAGATTAGAGAACATCCATGCTAGAGCACTAGGAGTGGAACGAATTCGTTACTCCACTCTATTTCGATAGACTTGAGAGTAGGAAACTTTGATAAAATAAACATTTAAGTTTAGTTTTAGTTTACTTACGTTTTGAATTCATCGTTCATTTCGTAGGTAAACTAATCATTTTACAGTTATCAAATGGCGCCGCTGCCATCTTAGTTGCACTTTAGCATTGTTTTCATAATAGAATTAGTCATTTTTAAGTCCCATTTCACCCACCCACCCTTGTTTGATTCATACTGTGGTTGTCCATTTCAAAGTTGAAAAATTCGGGTAAAATTACCTTGGCTCGAAGCTGCATCTTCCTTGAGACCACCCCTATAGCTTTGGACACCGACCGACCCCCAAGTGGAGCGACCAGCCAAACAAAACACTTGTAATTCGAATTTACACTGAGCGACCACCCCCATGTGGAGCGACCAGCGACTAAAAAACACTGTAATTTGAAAATTACTCGAGCCTGAAGGCCAGCTATCTGGCTTAACGCCGAAGCCTCGTGTTAAATTTTTCGGTTTCGGCGGTTTGATTCGAACTTTGATCTTTCATATTTTTCAAGTGTTCTAACCTGCTATATACACTGAACAAGCGTAAACAAGACGCTATTCATAAAGCGAAGCAAGGACTTGTCGGTATTCCTTTCTTCCACACCTCGCATCTCGGTTAGAGGTTTCTACTAGTATATCGTAATTGTTTGGAGTGTTGCATGTTTAGTTAAGTTCGACTTAGTCTTGCATGAGATTAAGGTCCGGCCGAACAAAAACACCGAACGTAAATACACAACAACATCAACAATCAAATCTATCAAGTATACCACCCACTACACCTCTAACTACTATTTCACACACACCACCGATATAATGGGGAAGAAAGAGAGACTCCTCTCTCGACTTCTACAAAGCCTTGCGATAGCCCCAAATCTTGCATCGTTCTAGCAGACCAGTGGGGATTTGAAATCCCTCCAAATATTTTTAATTTGTTACCCGTTTTCATGGTTTAGACCATGAAAAACCTTATCGGCTACATCGTAGGATTGAACAAGTCCTAACAACATTCCACCATCCTACGGTTGGTATGCGGAACAAATTAAATTAAGGATATTCCCTTTCACCTTAGCCAATAAAGGCGTCTTGGTTAACGCCCCTAATTAATTCAATGGACTCGTGGGCTAAACTTGTTCAAATTTGTTTATGGAACATTTTACCCACCCCTAAAGACGGATGAGATGCTTTCCAAGATTCAGTTTTTCCCACGAATCCTCATGAATCATTTTCAGAGGCTTGGAATCGTTTCACCGATCTCCTTATAGAGTGTCCACATCATAACTTAGCGAAAGACACGTTAGTTCGTGCCTTTTTCAAAGGACTTCTACACCACCATAAAGAAGTCCTTGACATAATGAATGGGGGTAGTTTCTTAAGCAAAGGAGCCTCGGAGGCTTATAAATTTTTAGAGGACCAAACTAAGCGAAATAATAATTGGGGGGGTAGTGACGATTACTCCCGCTCCGCTAGCTCTACTAATACAGTTAAGGCCGCCGGTATGTTTGAAATTAAACACGATTCCGAGCTTAAAACTCTAATCGAATCACTCACTAAAAAGGTAGAGGCCATTTACAGACAACAAAAGCCTATCCCCGCCATGAATGTAAATTCAAACCCATTTAGTTTTGGAGTCCCGAAAGCATCCCGACTCCCAATCGTTCTATAGCCTATGAACAGGCTTGTTCCATTAATAGTGAACCTAACGCCGCGGAGACAAAATCCCAACTCCGTTGGAGAAATAACCAACAAGTCACACCTCGAAGTACAATAATCAATATGTTAGGCCAACGCGGCTTTAACCAAGCTCCACTACGACAAGGGACAGGTCGGGGTAATTTTAATAATTATAACAACCAAGTGCAACCTCGACAAGGTCAAGCACAAGGTCAAGGTAATTATAATAATTATAATGCTAATAGAGGTATCGTTAAATCAATAATAATTATCGAATCCACCAATAAATAATTCCGTGAAATAATTCCGGTCCACACCACCCGTGACTACTACACCCACACAACCGGATTGCCTTGACACCTTCATACAGTGAGCCAAAAAACTTTTCCAAACCATGGCTCAATCTAACCAACAGCTTCTACATCCGTTAATAATTTAACCCAACAAATTGGCTCAAGATAAAGCCCAAACCAAAGGTGTGTTGCCAGTCACGCAATACCTAATCCTAAAACAACAAACACGACCTTTGAGGTAACCGATAATACTAGTAATGAATATGAAAATGTAGGTGAGATAAATGCCACCACCACTCTCCGCTCGGGCAGAGTGGTTGATAAAAGGTAACTATGCCTATAGTTACCCCACCAAGATAACCCTACACCTGCTATTTTACTAGATACCCGAAATAGAAACTGAAGAGCCTACCACCGTGGAAGTACCGGTTACAACACAACCTAAGAAACGTAGCCACGGTTAAACATCCAGGTGATACCATTGCTAAATATAGACAGAAAACCACCGTTTCCACAAAAATTAGCCATGTTAACTAGGGATACAAATTATGAGGAGATTAGGGGCGTTTTTAGAATCTAACTATAAACCTTCCTTCCTCGAAGCTATTAAAAGCTACCACATCATGCTAAGTTTCTTAAGGAATTGTGTATTACTAGGCGTAAGACAAATATACCAAAAGACGCTTTTTAACAGTAACAATTCCCAACCTTATCTCAACATAATGGAATTGTTAAGTACAAGGACCCCCGGTCGCCCCTATCAGACAATGCACCTTAGGAGATTCCTATACGACGACCGCGTTATTAGACCTGGGGGCTAGTGTTAACTTACTCCCATTTTATTTGTATAGACAAATAGGTCTAGACAAGATGCAACCCACTAAAATGACGTTGCAATTAGCTGATCGGTCTATTAAGTATCCTAAGGGTGTAGTCGAAAATGTGCTGGTAAAAGTTCAGGATTTCTACTATCCGCTGATTTTGTAGTCCTCGATCTGAAAATCGCTAACGACTCTGTCCCGATCATTTTAGGGCGTCCTTTCCTGGCAACTGCCAATGCGCTCATTAATTGCCGTGATGGTTCAATGTCCATGTCTTTTGGCCATCTTGCTGTTGAAGTCAATGTTTTTAAAACAAAGACACATTTACCCGATTCATCTATGGAGGAAGAGGTTAGCATGATCGAGAGCTTCGCTCGAGATTATTTCAACAACACGTTCCCTGATAGTCATATGCCCAAAATTCTTTCCTTTGGAAAGTCAGACTCCAACATCTTCATCCCTACACTAGTCGATACACATATTATTGATGAGGATGGGATAGATGACTTTCTCAAAGATGTAGAGGACTACCATAGTAATGTGGATATGACCAATCTAGATGAGGAATTCGATGAGTTTTTTCGAGTAGGTGACAATTCACCCTATCAAGAACTAACTTGCACAACATCCACCTCGACTCCCCTCCTTCCACCCTTTCAAAGGAATCTCGAGTTTGCACTCCATCCTTTTGTTTCTCCTGTGCTTCATAATTTTTTAAATCCTCCTAGCAAACAGATACTTCAAAAGGACAAACTATTTGACACCTTCATTTTCAGAATTGAGACAGTCCCTACACACACAATGAATGAGTTCGGTGCTAAAACCACATCCTCATTGTTAATGCTGTCTTTTCTACAACTTATCCATATCCACCATATTCTCCACAACCATTCACTTTTCCACACTTATTTACTAAAACACCCACGCATTCAAAAATTAAAAAGAAGGTGCATGATAGGTTACACAATAGGGTTATCCGACTTCGTTTTGGATTCCACTAGGTCGCTACCAGAGGGAAATCTTGGTGCTTGATTGTGTTTGGATATGTTTTCTGTGATATTTATTTATGGAATGATCCACAACTGTTTCGGTTATTGATATATGATCAACTGCATGTTCATACATATGTTTTAGATAAAGTCTCGAGTATCTGACTATAAACGACTCAATTTCTGTGTTTGGTGCACTTCCTTTCACTTTAATATATTGGTGAGTGCACCATTAAGGTAACCGGGCCCTCCCTATGGAGTGTGTGGCTGTAAGTACCGGATCCTAAGTCCACGGTTCACATAGTTCACGTTTTTCACTCTTGCATGTTTTTCTCGGATTTTTGAGTCATGTTTCTCTATGGTGTGAATTATGTCTTTATTGCTTATTGTTTTTCCTTCTAAAAATAAAATAAAATAAATAAAATAAAATAAAAAATAAAAATATACATAGTAATCTAGGAAGTCTCGAAATCGACTTTAAAAAGACCATTTGCTAAAACAAATTTTTAAGCCGTCACGTAAAAAAATTTGTTTGGGGTGGGGTATTCGTGTTCCGTACTAAAAATGTTTTATGTCCCATTAGAGTTGCTTAGGCCGTTTTATTGTATTACGATTCGGATTGACATAATCTATTAATTTAGAGTTCATTCGTTCGCATAACTTACGTCATGCACGCACTTTGAGGCGTTTTCCACTATCTCGTATGTCATCTGAAGTCGGAATAGAGTGTTTTATGGATCATTGGATAGGAAATTCTCTCCTGATCATTTTCATATCTCATTCGCAAAAATCGGACCGGTAACGAAGCGGCAATTTTGATTTGAAGTTCGCGAAAAAAAAAAAAAAAAAAAAAAAAAAAAAAAAATTTCGATTTTGGGCTTGGGCCCAACCCGCCCCATCCGGGACAAATCGACAGCCTTTACCTCCACGAACAGTTCGTTTCTTCTTCCTCCATTCCGCCATTAACGCCAAGCTTTAACCAAAACCTAAAACAAAATAAAAATTAAAAAGAAAATACAATAAACCCACGCCCAAAATCAAATCCTAACCCCAAATCTTCTCCAAACTCCACCCACCACCAAAAACCATCGAAAAAATAAAAATTTGGTGCTGCGCCGCCACTACATCACCACCACCATCGTTTTTTATCAGTAAGGTCTTTCCTCATTACTCCTACACCTTCTACAAACCCCAAACCGTATTCAAACTTCAAATAGCTCAACAACGCCGAATTTTACCGGAGCAAGTTTTCACTGCCGACCACTTCGCGCCGTTTTACGGTGACGAAATGGCTAGTAGGGACTGGAGTAGTTTATGGTACTCGACCGAAGCCTTCTACCACGAAGACTTGGTCCGACGGTTCTACAACACCAGAGAGTTGGAGGGGAGTAGGATTTTTGTGTTGGTAAGGAAGAAGAGGAAGGAGTTGACTACGGACTGTTGGCTGAGATTCTAGGCATTCCGCCTAGAATCCATCTGGATGCCACTTTACAGGAGCCCCAGTTTGACGGGGTAGAGCCTTTGATGGGCGTGACTGTCATCAATGGGAGCTACAATACAAACTCCCATTGTGTTCGCCAGACATCCCTCAGGACCAACCAGCTGGCTACAGCTCAGTGGATTAGTCGGAATGTCCTAGGGAAGGACAAGGTCAGTGACATCGGTCTGACCTGCCTCCACATCTTATGGGTACTCCAGGAGCAGAAGTACGATTTCTGTATCTTGGAGTTTTTGCTGAGCATGATTAGGGGGGTCGGAAAGTCTTTGGCACCTCTTCCTGTGTTAATTACCAAGATCATGCTGAAGATGAAAGCAGCTCCGGCGTCTGATAGGATTTACATTACCCTGCACCGTAACCCGCGTATCTATAGGAAGTGTGTCCAACAACGCTGGATATTGCCCGCGGATAGGGAACAGGATGAGATAGAGGAGGAGGATGAGGATGATTCGGAGGAGGATGAGGATGAGGAGGACGTGACTTGCTTTGATACGGATGCCTTCCGAGGTGGTGTTGGTCTGATGCAGAACGCATGGCTGTGCTTCATAGGGGCATGCGTTCACTAAACACTATCTCAGGCAGACCTCCGACTCGACAGTGACTATTCATCACAACTTTGAGATCCGCACCCGAGAGAGGATGAGAGATGGGAACAAAGAGGGCTGAGATGGAAGCCCAGCCGGTTTAGAGTGGATATGCTTGCACGCTTCCCACCTCATACGCACTCGCCGAGGACACAGCTACGAGGCATGAGCGTCGTCGACGAAGGACGACTGCTGCTGGACCTTCGGGAGCCCAGGAGCCACCACTAGAGAGTGTGCCCTCCGCCACCAGTGGTGAGGTGTTTAGAGAGTGTGAGGATTGATAGTGGTTGTTGTTTTATTTATTTTTGCTGTTTTTATTGTAATGTAACTTTTATTTTCGTAATTTGAATTTTGTAGTGAAAGGTACTCCAAATGAAAATTTTAATATAAGGGGTTATTTTCAGTATATGTGGTTGTTTCATATTGATCCCACCTTCCCAACTTGTTTGGGGGTGGTTTTATCAATTCAAGCTTTATTTTTATATAACCCTAGTGTTAGAATTTATTGCGGAGTAAGGTGAAAATATGGCCGTTTAGGCATATCTATGATTGAGAATCATTGTAGGATGAAATCTAGATTAAATAGGTACATTCAATCATAAAATCAACCTAAAAGATACTGGGTTTGAATTAGAATCAAGAAAATGAGTTGTTTCCGTTTTCGGGTTTGGAAATTTTAGGATTTCCGGAAACTGCCGTTAATACCTTTTGGCAACTTCCCGATCCACTTTAGCAACTTAAAACCTATATAAACTTCATACATTCTACACTCACAACTCACACTACATCTAACTTCCATCACGCACCCTTCACACCCGCGATTCCCACGTTTCGTCTCCATTTTCGCCAAATCTGACCTTCGGGCCTTCGCCGCAACTGGCAGGAGGCGGCCACTCCCTACACTTCGACCGAAAAAATTTTGCTCGAGGCGCCTTCAAGTCAAGCGACTCACGCCAAACACTGGAATTCCAAAATACAAAGAGCTTCGACTGCGTTCTAGTTGAGCGGCGCCGCTTCCGACTTCCGGGGACCAGAAAAATTCCAGTTTTCAGCGAGTTGTGCCCGGTTGTTTTGCAGCTGTTCCAGGCGTAGTTTTGAGATGACATCTCCGATAATAATACCGAACAGTCTTTCGAAGATTTGTTCCAAAGCACTACTTACGGTGCTTGGTTTCATGAGGTGATCACATACGTTGGTGGGAACCTCTTATGGTAAGACCGGGTGAACTTTATTCTCCAAAGACTTGCATCTTATTTTTATAATAACTGCATTTTCTTTGAGAGACCGATGGAGAACAAGTGTTCTCCATCAACATTGACGATGAACCAATGGAAATTACCGTGTTCTTGCTAGCATTTGTTCTTGGACTTGCTATGCCCGGCCGAGATACAAGACCCATAGTGCTATTTGGTCGATAATATGCATGTCTACACTTATGAGTTTTTGCACGAGGCTTATGGGGCGGCATTTTCCGTATTGAGGACCAAGGGGACTATAACGTTGTTCTTGGTAGCCCGTCCATGAACATAGGAACTGTTATGTTTTGGATTATGCTAAACATTTTAGGGGAATGGCGTTTTTTTCTTACGTGAATGACGCCACTTGCAGCGTTTTCCTTGCTTTAGCCACGGGCGCCCGGTTCTATGACCTTCCTTAACTTTGATGTCTAGTTTAGCACGAGCCCATACCATGAGGCATAAGTACCTTCTTATGCCTGTTCTAATTTCAATGATTATGCTATGTTTCTTTCCTGTTTTTGTACACGTTTCACGGATTGGATTAGGATAGACACGGTGCGACCCACCAATAGTATTATTCGATCTTTCCGTGCAATGACTTGGCAAGGGTGGCGGATACAACCTCACCAGTTGCACCCTACACCCCATCGGACCAAGTGGCACTTAATAGGTTAGCAACCATAGATGATAAATGGCGTGAAGCCCTGGCAAATTATCATAGCATGGCAGACGCTGAAGGAGCCTCACTTCTTTATAGAAGTAGAGGATGACGAAGATGACGAATAACAAATGGAGTGGAGGTAAGTTTTAGTTTACGTTAGTGTCCGCTATGTCCCAAGCAATTTAATTGCTAACCCCATAATGGGTGGAACTCTTATAGAGTTAAGGTCGGTTTTATTTCCTATATTAGTACGTTCTAACCTTGTTTTGCAGATGTTTCGAATTTCACGCGTTTTCATGGTATTTTTCCTACCCTCTTTATTTAAATGCTTTGAGGACAAAGCATGCTTCTTGTTTGGGGGCATAGAAACACGTGTAATTAAGACATCTGCTAGGATATAAATATGTATAATATGCATTTGTTTTCTAGTTAAAATTTCAAAAATTCAAAAATATAAATAAATAAGTTATGCTATACACTTAGGAATATTGGTATTGTTTCTTTCTCCATGCTCTTAACAATCTTGAAGTCTCAATAGTGTTGCATCGTAATAATTGTTAGAAACTTAGGTTAATATATAGGTAATAATCTTTACATCTATCTATAAATATATTACATGAGTATCTATGATTGTTAGCAAGAAGTTTCAAATCTAGGCTAGAGTACTTATTCTACAAATCCTGTGAGAATATAGCCTAAAGCCTTATATGAGCGAAACATTTGAGAAATGACACAAGGGAGAAGTAAAATCCGGATAGAGAAATCACACGTCCACTTGCTTGATCACTAAACCATATCACAAGTGAGAATTTAGGCCCTTTTTGGATCGATATAGCTAGAAATTCTGACCTAAGTATATTTTTTCGCTAGTCTAATCGAGCCCTTCATTTAGCCCTTCCATAAACCACAATTCCTTTACCCTGTTACAAAAACAAAACAAAATAAAAAAAAAAAAAAAAAATCAACCTACCCAATTTAGAATAAGTCTGAGAATAGAATGATGAAGAAAGAGGAAGAGAAAAACCTGTGTAAACAAAAATTAGTTAGTTGCTTGAGAAAATAAAGAAAATAAGTTTCCATCCAAAGAAAAGAAAAATAGAAATAGAAATAAAATAAAAACTCCAAAAATAAAATAAAAAGGGAGTCAAAAGCCAAAGAAAAGAAAAAGAAAAATATGGCTAAGGATGGAAACAAAGTGTAGAAGCAAAAGTAAATAACAAGGTTTCTCTAGTTACGTAATATGAAGACTCTATTATCTCAGACTTGTCCTTTTGAATATCCATTTCCTTCCTTCTTAAACCATCTCCTAATCCCCGTAACACCTAATAAAGACATCTAGCTCAATTAGGAATAGGTTAGTGTGATAGTAAGTGGCGGATGTGTTTTGATCGACTCGCTTCCCTCGGTGTGTGTCATTGAGATTGTAAGGTAAAGTGTGCCCCTCTTGTATTAATGGAGTAGCGAAACTTGAGTGGAAAAATCAGAGTGTTGTTTCTTGACTATTATTGTGAGAACCTACTTAAGAACGCTATTCGAAGTTCTCGAAAACAAACCTCGCTAAACATTTTATAGTACTACTCATTGTGTATATGTTTATTGTAGATGATAGATTATTATGCATATATTAACTTAGGTTTCTGACTTGGTTATTCTTATTCAATTGCTAGAGAGATGTATAGATAGTTGAGTATGAATAAGGAAACAATAGTTTTATTTTCTTAGTCGTTGTAGTATAGATGAAGTTTGTGAGTACCTTCATCGAAAACTCGACGAGGCTATAACTCGTCCACTAGGGGAATTCCTAGTCGTTTAAGGCCTTGTTGCATATGGTCAATGCAATCGCGACTCAGTAAACGAGAGTAGTTAGAACTCCATTTTTGTCACTTATTCTAATTTCTCATCTTTGCTTGAGGACAAGCAAAATGTTTGTTTGGGGGGGTTTGATAAGAGCCCAAAACTGTAGTTTTAACCCCTTAATAATCATCTTGTTAGACCAATTATGTGAATAATAAGTAAGAGTTAATACTACGATTACGTGTTTTATGCATTTCGGGCTTCAAAGTCCATTATGTGCGAAATGTGCCACTTTTAGCGAGATAAAGGAGCAAAAGTCAGCAGAACTTCCGAATGCCATATCTTTGGACTCAGACCTCGGAATTGGGCCTACCTTATGTCAAAACGACCGACTCGGAAAGAGCTTTGCAATGGTTCAAGCCTTGACCCAATCAGAGGAGCAGAAGTGGACGAAAAGTCTGTTGAAGCCGAATCTAGCTGAAGAGGCCTTTTTGGACTGAAAGAATTGGGTTTTGGGCCTGATTCTCTGGCCCAAAACATGGCTCCAAGCCCATGCACGATTTTTGGATCTGGATGTATAAAAACAAAAGCTTAGTTTGATGAATGGTAGATTATTTAGTAGAGAATTAGGGTAGATAGCTTAGAATAGAAAATAGCCATTAGAATAGCTTCTAGATCTAGATTTAATTGTTTTAATTAAGTTTAGTTCCATTTAAATTATTGTATTAGATTAAACCTTTGAATCTTGCTCTTCAATTTGATTAGATCAATAAAGTAGTATTCTTTATCAATTTCGATTTTTGTCATTTACAATTTATTAGATCTAATTTCAATTCTTGTTATCATTCAATTCTTAGTTATTAATTAGATTCCATTATTGTTTAATTAAGTAAATTTCAATTCTTTATATCATGTTTAGTTTAGATTCAATGGGAAATGTTAGTTTGATGAATCAAGGCTAAAACCTCTGTTAGAGGGGTTGATGAAACCTTGATGAAAACTTAGTTGTTAGTATAGAATTGTTTGTAGATTCTATTCCACTCTAGAAGGTCGTGTTTCGCCATGAGAATGGGTGGACGACCTCACATGCTAGTTAGTACTCGGTAGAAATGCCATGAACACTAGGGATTAGAACTCGAATTTCTTGCCGTAAGAACGTGAGAATCGAGATACAAGAATCTATACTAGGATATTAAGTTGGATTCGAGGTGGATTCAATTCCCCTCTAATCATTTATCTAGATTCAAAAACAATCATATTTCCGTAGCTTTCGTAGATTAACTTTAGTTTATATTTTATCTTGTTATTTATTATATCTCGTTATTTAAATTAACGCGTCTTGTTAGCATAACATTTCGTAAAGCTCTCATTAGACTTAAGACTGATTTCTTAGACTTAGAAAACAATCCATGCTAGGGAACTAGGAGTGGAACGAACTTCCTACTCCACTTAGTGCAATTCGCATCGAGAGTAGAAGCTTTGATAAAATAAACATTTAAGTTTAGTTTTAGTTTACTTACGTTTTGAATTCATCGTTCATTTCGTAGGTAAACTATTCATTTTACAGTTATCAATCACAGATTCCATTCGAAATCGAAACTTACATAGAGAAAAAAATATAATACTCTTTAAGAAATTTGAAATATTATTAGGACTCCCCCCAAAAAAATGAAAACATCGCCAGACATAGCACCATAACTCGATAGACTATATTCCTAGCCATCTAAATAGCAACTCAACTTCTTTGGATCAAAGTCCGCATATTCCGGTTCGCTTGCTTGTACCTCATCATGTTGGACAGTAAGCCAGGCATTGAAGATATAGCCAAAACCATATAAAATCAATCATTAGAATTTGAACTACACACACATCTTCACAAAAAAATTAAGTCAATATTTAAGATTCAGTCATCATCAAATAGAAAGATTAATAGTACAAAACACTAATAAATATCAGCACCAGCCTCTACTCACTGGGAATGGTTTAGGAAGCCTCCTCGCGCCTCCCCAGAAAGGCCTCACATGAGTTTTATAGACATGAGCGTCCCCAATAACATGGATAAAATCACCAGGAACAACATCGGGGTGTGAAGGAAAACAAAGCCAATTACAGAAGTAACTAATGAAAATTATCACATTACTAAACCAATCAAAAGTGTACTCGACAAAAGTAAAACTGGGAAAGGAGAAAAGGATCTCTTCAACCCCTATGTCTTTCTTCTCTCCTTTTCGTTAACTTGTTCTCTACCAAAACTACCAAGCGTCCAAGCCTACCTTTAGATGTGTGATTATTAGGAAAGTGCAAAGAGTACACAACATTACATATGAAATATCTGTAGGAACCATTATGGTTTCACCGAATGATTTACTAACTGTGAAAACCCACGCACAGCGGAATAAGGGGTTCTCACGGTTTTGTTTAGGAAATCATACCTTTTAGATCAGCTGTGATAACTCTGAGAATCCGAATCAACAACTTCTTGATCTTCTGTTGTATTCCTATCCTTAGAATGGACGTTGTGTGGGCAACGATCTACCAACCCTTTCTCTATCACTTTGCCTCTGTCTTTCAATCACAAGGTTATAACCGATTTTTTTTTGGAACAAACCTTTCTTGAGGAAAACTTGAGTAAGTCTGCTAGAGAAAGAGGGGTTCCTTTTTATAGGCTACAATAGGGACCATGAGGAGAAATTAGGGTTGGGCCTCCTGACGGGCTTGGGCTTCCCATGTTCGCCCAGAACACATGGCCCAAGTCCGTCAACAAATGGCTTATTCCACTAAAGGTCATTGTTGCACTACCGCCCTAATCCCAAACCGTGTATTACATTTATGGGCTCCATATTATATGCTTGTTGATCTCCCCGTGTTTAAGATATCAAATGCCCATTGATTAAGTCAAGTTACTAACAACTACATTAATCAACTTCTTATGTCCTTGAGTAGTACCACTCAACCTCATTGTCATGTCGGATCAAATCCACCTGCAGAGTTTACATGAAAATCCTTATGAGCTCCTCAAGGCGACATCATCAACCCGACTTCCTGCGGGTCACAGATTCTTTCTATAATCAACAGCACACCTTACATACAATGTCATTACCCAATCCATCGAGTTTGTTGATTCACAAATGAATCTTACTCATTGATAATTTAAAGCAATGTACAATGCACGTAAGTGCCCGTTATTATATCCGGATTAAGAGGACAAGCATCCATAATAACATAGGTGTTTGTTCTCTTATATAGTCAGTATAAAGATAAACAACCTCACTTGGTCCTATTCAACACACACAAAGTGTACTAGTGTAATTCTATAGTCAAGATAGACTAATACCAGATTATACTATAACCGTACCAATGGTTTGTCCAAATCCATCTAGGTTGTGAACCTTTACTTATACTTTATAAGGTACTGATGATATGATCTTATGTGTGTCACCACACACCATATTATCTACAACATAAAGTATTAGACGCATGCATATAACTAATAACATATATAATATGCATAACATTTGCCCATATGATTCTCATTCAAAATATAAAGAATTAGAATTAATACAAAAAATATATTTTTAGTATATAACCCTATCAATATCATCATTGTAAAAAAGGCCATGGCTGGCTATTCTAAAGTTGATTATTTGGGGACTCCCATAATTAATTCTTGATACTACTAATACTGTGATACATCATTAGTTATTGCACCAATCAGGAACATGCAATAAGCTTAAAATTGCTGACAAAATAAATTTAGGTTTTAAAGATGAACATCACATACCACAAACATGAGCAATCATGCATGTGAGAAGAGCATAAGATGAAATGTTGAATGGCACACCAAGACCCATGTCTGCAGATCTCTAATATATTTGACATGATAGCTCTCCATTGGCCACATAAAACTGCCAAAAGACGAGAGAATAAAGGAAACAATAAGTAAAAATTTACATCAATGTAATAGCCTAGAAAAAATGACCAAGTCCAGCAGGGATAACCTGTGCAAACATGTGGCAAGGTGGAAGGGCCATCATTTTGAAATCAGCCAGATTCCAAGCTGACAGAATAATCCACCGGTTGTTAGGCTTATTCTTTACCTTCTCAATCACGTCCAGCAACTGATCAAATCCTTGGCCAGTGTAATCAGCATGCATGTTAGTATACCTGTAAAAAGCAACTCCTTATGTGGATCCATACAAATAGGAAAGTGAAAACATACAAAAGACTCGGGTTGCTCACCTGGCACCAAAGTGTCTTCATTGGAAACCATAAATGGGGCCTAAATCACCATCTTCCTAATCATGTACATAATATTTTTAATGTAAGTACTTCTATATCCAAAGTTCTATTCTCTTTCACCAATCACATAATATTTTTAATGTCAGTACTTCTAACCAGTTGAAATGAAAGCAGAGAATAACTTCAAATCAAGACCAAAATATTATCTATCCACGTTGTACATGTAAGAAAAGTGTAGTTGATACCTGGTCTGATGTGCAACATTTCCTTAGTATCGAACCAACAAGTAAGCCATCATCACTAGGTAGTTCTTTTCCTTTCTTCAAGTCTCATTGCATTTTTGAAAGCCCTTCAAAGTCCTTTAAACGGCAATCATAAAAGTAATAAGCAAACCTCAAATAAATGAATTCGACCAACTTACACAACAACGGGTAATTGGTGATATGTATAGTAGTAATACCATAGTCTCCAAACATCTTTTCAAAAGATAATTTCCAACAAAAAAAAGACCAAACAACACTAGAATGCTTTTTTAACCAATGACACAATTCATCGGTATCTTAGTATAAAAAAGTGTACAGGACATTCGTTCAAATTATCATCTTCAATAGAAATCAGAGAAAACAACACAAGTACACCACATTTCCACATTATCGTTTCTTTATTGAGATTCACGTAGACACATTTCCACAAATCAAATAATTTTTAATGCTAGTACTTCTAAACGAAATGAATTCAAACCAACTTACACACAAACAATTGACTAATTGTAAGAAGTAACAACATACTCTTCACATATTGTCTAAAAGATTATATCCAATAGAGAACATATTTTTTTTAACCGAGAGAAGACAATTCATTATTATCTTAAAGATAACTATGTACTAAGAGTTTATCAAGCTTTATAATAAAGACTATTTCAACCAATCAAATTACATTAAATACTATATCGCTACTAAACACCAACAAACATCATAGTAGGCTTGTTGTTTTGTTAGCTAAGAAATTGCATAGAAGCTTATAAATAAGACCATCGGTGCGTCATATAACTATGGAGAAAAGGAAAAATGACGATAAAAGAAAACATGGAGAGAGGATAACCAAGATTCTAAAAGTTTCTCCATGAAGATGAAGAAGCCAAAATCAACTTCGAATGCTCCAAAGACGATTTAGAAGAAGAAAAGTGGTGGGGTAAGGGTATGAAAAATGTTGATGGAAAAGCAGACAGTAGCAATGGTGGGTAGGGTGGAGGTTGCATGTTACTGGTGATGGTGATGGTGGGTGTGCACGCATTTTGGATCCTAGTTATATCTATTTTGATATTCACTAAAACAGGTAAGTTACTGCATCGTATCTCAGAAAATGTTAAAAAAAATATATAAAACAAATGGTAGAAACATACCTCCTCCAAATTGAGATTTAATGAAATCGGTAGAATATTGAGCTCATCATCCATAACAACACAAGACTTGCAGGACGCGAGAGATAATATGAAGTGCTCATTAAAGCACCCAGTTACTTTAGAATGGGATTCGGTTTGAAATCTCTCATGAACATCCCAAACAAGCAAGGTTCTATTGATAACAATGTCGGGTGGCATAAGAAACATGCAAACAACATAACAACATAAAGTATTCATGGCACTTATTTTATCAAATGAATGGCATATAACAACATAAACAATTAAAATTAGAAAACCCTAAATTAGCATCTAACATCAAAATAAGTACAAACGAAAATGAATATGAGAGTGAAATCGAACCTGGTACTCGTGACCCTAACATGAGAGAGAGAGAGTATGTGAGAAAAAAAAAACTAAATGCCTGTCCTCAATCTTCAACCTCGGTAAAAGAGATAGAGAGGGGAAGGGAAGATCTATTAGAGGAGAGAAGAGAAGCTTATGTTTATAAAGGAGAGAAAGAAAGGAAACAAACCTGGAGAACGACTCGAGTATTCTTCTTCGATTTTTGGTAGTTGTTTCGCGGCTCCTCCTTATTTTCACGAGGGTTTTCATTAGATCTTAACCGAACATCAAAAGCCAAGTCTAATCTAACGGTGGACAAAACTATGGACACAACCGTGGCTAAAATGCCAAGTAAACCCAACAGCCACTTAAAAACTTGGCAACGGCTGTGGGCCGTTGGACCCTGGCAACAACTAATGACCGTGGCTAAACCTAGGTTGTACCTGTGGCCAAAGCTCAATTTTCTTGTAGTGCAGTGAAATGGGTATTGAGGTACTTGAAGGGTACCTTGGATGTGGGATTAGTTTATGGTGGAGGTATTTGTTATGTTAGTGGTTATGTGGATTCAGATTATGCAGGTGATCTAGATAGAAGATGATCGACTACTGGTTATGTGCTTATGATACATGGTGCACCGGTTAGTTGGAGGTTTATACTACAGGCTACAATTGCTCTATCTACTACAGAGGCAGAGTATATGGCAGTGGCAAAGGCAGTGAAAGAGGCACTATGGCTTCAAGGTCTTCTATATGATATGGGTATTGAGCAGAACAGTGTTGCTTTGTATTGTGATAGTTAGAGTGATATTCATTTGGCGAAGAACCAGATTCATCATGCTCGGACCAAGCATATTGATGTCCTTTATCACTTTGTATGGGATGTCGTTGAGGATGGTGATGTAGCACTGGAGAAAGTGGACACCCATGACAATCCTACTGATATGCTGACGAAGGTTGTCACCGGAGTTAAGTTCCAACACTGTTTAGACTTGTTTCAAATCCTACATGTTTGATTAGAGCCCTTTGATAAGAGCCCAAAACTGTAGTTTTAACCCTGTAACAGACATACTTTTAGACCAATCATGTGAGTAATAATTAAGAGTTAACACTGATTACGTGTTTTTATGCATTTCAGGCTTCAAAGTCCATTATGTGCAGAAATGTGCCACTTTAGCGAGATAAAGGAGCAAAGGTCGGTTACTAAGGAGTTCTGTGATTAAAGGCCAAGATTCAAGAAGACAAAGCCTTTCTAAAGCCCGGTTAAAAGCTGAAAAGTCGACGCGGGCAGAAACAGCACACAAAGTCAGCAAAATTTCCGAAGGCCATATCTTTGGACTCAGACCTCGAAATGGGGCCTACCTTATGTCAAAACGACCGTCTCGGAAAGAGCTTTCCAATGGTCTAAGCCGTGATCCAATCAGAAGAGCAGAAGTGGACGAAAAGTCTGTTGAAGCCAACTACAGCTGAAGAAGCCTTTTTGGACTGAAAGAATTGGGTTTTGGGCCTGATTCTCTGGCCCAAAATATGGCTCCAAGCCCATGCACGATTTTTGGATCTGAAAGTATAAAAATAAAAGCTTAGCTCTTTGTTAATGGTAGATAGGTTAGAGTAAAAAGTAGCCATTAAAGTAGCTTCTAGATCTAGTTTTTATTTAATTGTTTTTAACTAAGTTTAATTTCAAATCCAACTCTTGTTTTAGATTAAATTCTTAGAATCATTGTTCTTAATTAGTTTGATAAATAAAATAGCTAGTTTGTCAATTTCGATTCTTGTCATTTACATTTGTGTTATATCTGATTCATTTATTACTTGTTATTCAATTCTTAGTTATTAATTAGATTTTAATTATTGTTTAATTTAGATTAGTAAATTTCAATTCTTTATATCATGTTTAGTTTAAATTTAATCGGAAATGATTGCGTAATGATTCTCGGCTAAACCTCCATTAGAGGGGGTTGAGAAGCCTTGATGAAAGCTTGATTCCGAATATCGTAGAATCGTTGTAATTTCCTTTCCACTCAAGAAACGATTAGTTCACCATGAGAATGGGTTTAATCGTTCACATGCTAGTTATGAATTGGTAGGAATGCCATGTGTAATTAGGGATTAGGAAGAACCAATTGTTCTCTGCGGCGATTCAATTCGGATTACTGACGATTAAATGTTAATAGGATTAAGTCGAGTTAAGGTGGAATCAATCCCCCTCTAACTCCTTATCATAGAATCAACGTAGCATTTCCTTAGTTGTCCTAATAGTTGACTAGTGCATCTCGTGGGTAGTTGCATCGTAGTCTAGTTGCCTTTTCGTAAATCTCTCATTAGACCTTAAGTAGAGTAATTACACGCGATAACAAGCATGCGGAAGGACTAGGAGTGGAACGAATCACTCTACTCCACTATATTTCTTAGGATTGAGAGTAGAATCTTTGATATGTATAAAGACACATAAGATTAGTTTTAGTTTACTTACGTTTTGAGTTCAACGTTCATTTCGTAGGTAAACTAGTTAAATTTGGATAGTTATCAAATGGCGCCGCTGCCATCTTAGTTTCACTTTCGCATTGTTTTCGTAGTGTTAGTACTTTTATTAAAGTCCCATTTCACCCACCCACCCGTGTTTGATTCATACTGTAGTTATCTGTTTCAATGTTGGAAAATTTCGAAAAAATTACCGAAATGGCATCACCGCCGCCCTAGTAGAGCGCACTGCGCTATAGCTGGAACAAAGCGACCACCCCCCATGTGGAGCGACCCCTAAAAACACTGTAATTTGAAAATTACCGGGCCCACGACCGCTTCTATGCAAAAGCGCCCAGCCCTTTGTTAATTTTTTCGATTTCGGCGGTTTTGATTCGAACGTTGTTTTTCAATTTTTTAGTGTTCTAACTTGTTATATACACCGAACACGCATAAACAAGACGCTATTCATAAAAGCGAAGCAAGGACACAATCGGTATTCCTTTCTTCCACACCTCGCATCTCCCCGTTAGAGGTTTATACTAGTATATCGAATTGTTTGGAGTGTTGATGTGTTTAGCTAAGTTTGGTTTTAGCCTTGTATGAGATTAAGGTCCGGCGAACAAAACACGAACGTAATTACACAACAACGTCAACAAACAAGTCTATCTAGTATACCACCCACTACACCTCTAGCTACTATTTCACACACATCACGACACAATGCCCGGCGAAGAAGAGACTCTCTCTCTCTCGACTTCTACAAAGCCTTGGAGATATAGCCCCAAATCTTGCATCGTTCTAGCGGACCCGATGGGAGATTTCGAATCCCCCAAATATTTTTAATTTGTTACCCGTTTTTCATGGATTAGACCATGAAAAACCTTATCGGCTATATCGTAGGATTGAACAAGTCCTAACAACATTCCACCATCCTACGGTTGGTGCGGAACAAATTAAACTCGGGGTATTCCCTTTCACCTTAGCCGATAAAGGCGTCTTGGTTAACTGCGCCCAAACGCCTAATTCTCGTGGACTCGTGGGCTAAACTTGTTCAAATTGTTTATGGAACATTTTTACCCACCCCTAAAGACGGATGAGATGCTTTCCAAGATTCATTTCTTTTCGACAAAATCCTCATGAATCATTTTCGAGGCTTGGAATCGTTTTCACGATCTCCTTATAGAGTGTCCACATCATAATTTAGCGAAAGACATGTTAGTTCGTGCCTTTTTCAAAGGACTTCTACACCACCATAAAGAAGTCCTAGACATAATGAATGGGGGTAGTTTTTAAGTAAAGGAGCCTCAGAGGCATATAAATTTTTGGAAGATCAGACTAAGCGTAATAATAATTGGGGGGGTAGTGACGATTACTCCCGCTCCGCTAGTTCTTCTTCAACAAATAAGGCTACCAGTATGTTTGAGGTTAAATCAGATCCTGAGCTTAAAACTCTAATTGAATCCCTCACAAAAAAGGTAGAGGCCATTTCTATACAACAAAAGCCAATCCCGTCCATGAATGTAAATTCAAATCCATGTAGTTTCATTTGGAGCCCCACGAAAGCATCCCGACTCACACTTTGTCCTATTGCCTATGAACAAGCTTGTTCCATTAATAGTGAACCTAACCCCCTTGGAGACAAAATCCCAACTTCGGTGGCGAAAATAACCAAAACGCGTCACACCTCAAGGGGTACAATAATCAATATGTTAGGCCTACGCACAGCTTTAACCAAGCCCCACTACGACAAGGACAGGGTCAGGGTAATTTTAATAATTATAACAACCAAGCGCAACCTCGACAAGGTCAAGCACAAAGTCAAGGTAGTTATAATAATTATAATGCTAATAGAGGTATCGTTCCGGTAAATAATAACTATCAAAATCCACCCATAAATAATTCGCGTGAAATAGTTCCAGTCACACCACCCGTGACTACTACACCCACACAACCGGATCGTCTTGACACCTTCATACAAGTGAGCCAAAAAATTTTCCAAACCATGGCTCAATCTAACCAACAGCTTCTACAATCCGTTAATAATTTAACCCAACAGTTGGCTCAAAATAAAGCCCAACCCAAAGGTGTGTTTCCAAGTCACGAAATACCTAATCCTAAAACAACAAATACAGCCTTTGAGGTAACCGATAATACTAGTAAGGAATATGAAAATGTAGGTGAGCTAAAGGCCATCACCACTCTCCGTTCTGGCAGAGTGGTTGATAACAAAGTAACTATGCCTATAGTTACCCCACCAGTAGCCCCTACACCTGCTATATTACTAGATACCCAAATAGAAACCGAAGATCCTACCACTGTAGAGGTACCAGTTATAACACAACCTAAGAAACAGGAAGCCACGGTAAAACATCCAGGTAATACCATTGCTAAATATATACAGAAACCACCGTTTCCACAAAAATTAGCCATGTTAACTAGGGATACAAATTATGAGGAGATTAGGGATGTTTTCAAGAATCTAACTATAAACCTTTCCTTCCTCGAAGCTATAAAAAAGCTACCACACCATGCTAAGTTTCTTAAGGAATTGTGTACTACTAGGCGTAAGACCAATATACCAAAAGACGCCTTTTTAACAGAACAATTCCCAACTTTATCTGAACATAATGGAATTGTTAAGTACAAGGACCCTGGTCGATCCTCTTGTCTGAATGCACCTTAGGAGATTCTTATATCGACGACCCGTTATTAGACACGGGGGCTAGTGTTAGCTTACTCCCGCTTTATTTGTATAGACAAATAGGTCTAGGCGAGATGCAACCCACTAAAATGACGCGTTGCAATTAGCTGATTGGTCTATTAAGTATCCTAAGGGTGTCATCGAAAATGTTACGGTAAAAATTCAGAATTTTTACTATCCGGCTGATTTTGTCATCCTCGACCGCGAGTCGTTAACGACTCTGTCCGATCTTAGGGCGTCCTTTTTCGCAACCGCCAATGCGCTCATTAATTGCCGTGATGGTTCAATGTCCATGTCTTTTGGCCATCTTGCTTGTTGAAGTCAATGTTTTAAAACAAAGACACAAGTTACCCGATTAGATCTATGGATGGAGAGGTTAGCATGATCGAGAGCTTTGCTCGAGATTATTTCAACAACACGTTTCCTGGATAATCGTATGCCCAAATTTCTTTCCTTTGGAAGATCAGACTCCAACATTTCCATCCCTACACTAGTCGATACACATATTACGGATGAGGAGGAGATAGATGACTTTCTCAGAGATATAGAGGACTATCATAGTAACGTGGATATGACCAATCTAGATGAGCAATTCGATGAGTTTCTTAGAGCAGGTGATGATTCACCCTATCAAGAACTACTTTACACAACAACCACCTCGACTCCCCTCCTTCCACCCTTTCAAAGAAATCTCGAGTTTGCACTCGATCCTTTTGTTTCTTCAGTGCTCCATAATTTTTTAAATCCACCTAGTAAACAAATACTTCAGAAGGACAACCCATTGGACACCTTCATTTTCAGACTTGAGACAGTCCCTACACACACAATGAATGAGTTTTGTGCTAAAACCACATCCTCATTGTTTACAGGCTGTCTTTCTACAACTTATCCATATCCACCATATTCTCCACAACCATTCACTTTACCACACTTATTTACTAGAACACCCACTCATTCAAAAATGAAAAAGAAGGTGCACGCTAGGTTACGTAATAGGGTTATCCGACTTCGCTTTCATTTCACTAGGTTGCGTCATAGGAAATATTAGTGCTTGATTGTGTTTGGATATGTTTTCTGTGATATTTATTTATGGAATGATCCACAACTATTTCGGTTGTTGATATATGGTAAACTGCATGTTCATACATATGTTTAGATAAAGTCTCGAGTATCTGACTATAAATGACTCAACTTTTGTGTTTGGTGCATTTTCTTTCATTTTCATATATTGGTGAGTGCACCATTAAGGTAACCGGGCCCTCCCTATGGAGTGTGTGGCTGTAAGTACCGGATCCTAAGTCCACGTTTGACATAATTCACGTTTTCCACTCTTGCATGTTTTCTCGGATTTTTGAGTCATGTTTCTCTATAGGGTGAATTATGTCTTTCTTGTTTATTGTTTTCTTTTTTTAAAATTAAAATAAATAAATATATATATATATATATATATATATATATATATATATATATATATATATATATATATATATATATATATATAAAGAATAAACATAGTAATATAGGAAGTCTCGAAATCGACTTTAAAAGACCTATTGCTAAAAACAAATTTTTTAAGCTCCGTTGTAAAAAATTTGTTTGGGGGTGGGGAGTTCGTGTTTCCGTCCTAGAATTTTTATGTCCCATTAGAGTTGTTTAGGCCGTTTAATTATATAACGATTCGGGTTGACATAATCCATGATTTTAGAGTCCAATTGTTCGCATAACGTACGTCATGCATGCACTTCGAGGCATTTTCCACTATCTTATATGTCATCCACGGTCGGAATAGAGTGTTTTATAGATCATTGGATTGGAAATTCTCTCCTGATCATTTCCATAACTCATTCAAAAAAATCGGACCGGTAACGAAGCGGCAATTTTGATTTGAAGTTTCGCGAAAAATCGAAAAAAAAATCACAAATTTCGATTTGGGCTTGGGCCCAACCCATGCCCACCGACAGCGCGACCGCGCCCTTACCTTAACCAACAGTCGCGATCTTCTTCTCCATCCGCCATTAACGCCCAAAAGCTCAAACAAACCTAAAAAAAATAAATAAATAAATAAATAATAAAAAGAAAACCTAAATTAACCCATGCCCACAATCAATACCCAACCCAAATCGACTCTAAAAGCTTCCCACCACAACCCCCATCGATTTACATCACCAAAAACCACCGAAAACTCCAAATTTTGTGCTGCCGCCACCACCACCACCACCACCACCACCACCATTGCTTCAGTCGGTCGATTTAAATCCCACCACCACATCCCATTTAAACCCCCACTACATTCCAAACTTCCAATGGCTCAACAACGCCCGAATTTTGCCGGAGCAAACTTTTACCGGCGACCACTTCGCGCCGTTCTACGGTGACGAAATGATCAGTCGAGACTGGAATAGCTTGTGGTACTCGACTGAAGCCTATTACCACGAGGACTTAGTCAGACGATTCTACAATACGAGGGAGTTGGAAGGGACTAGGATTTTTGTTGTGGTGGCGAAGAGGAGGAAGGAAGTGACGACTGGGTTGTTGGCTGAGATTCTAGGCATTCTGCCTAGAATCCATCTGGATGTCACCCCCGGGGAGTCCCAACATAATGGGGTAGAGCCATTGATGAACGAGACAGTTATTGGAGGGGACTACAATGCGAGGTCGCATTGTGTTCGACAGGCTTCCCTTAGGACCAACCAGCTAGCTGCAGCTCAGTGGTTTGGTCGGAACGTCCTGGGGAAGGAGAAGGTCAGCGACATCGGCCTGAACTGCCTCCACATCTTATGGATACTCGAGAGCGAAGTATGAGTTCTGCATCTTGGAGTTTTACTTAACATGATTAGGGGAGTAGGAAAGTCTGTTGCCCCTCTCCCGTGTTGATAACCAAGATCATGTTGAAGTTGAGCAGCAGCTTCGCATCGATAGGACTTACATCACCCTACACCGTAACCCGCGCATCTATAGGTAGTGTGTCCAACGAGTGTGGAGGTTGGCTGAGGATAGAGAAGAAGAAGAAGAGGCTGGTGGAGAGGAGAATGCCGAGGAGGCTGGAGGAAATTAGAATGCCTCGGAGGATGAGGAGGATTTGACGTGTTTTGATCGCGGATGCCTTGGAGAGGTCTTTGTCGGATCGCGACGCATGGCTGTGATTCATCGTGGCATGCGTTCGCTCAACACTATCTGCGAAGACCTCCGGACTCGATAGGCAATGATGCATCATAACTTCGAGCTCCATACCCAGAGAGAGGAAGAGAGGTGGGAACAGATGAGGGCCGAGCTAGAAGCTCAGCGCCAGTTTCGGTCAGAGATACTTACACGATTCCCACCTCACGGGGACTCTCCTTCTGAGGACACACCATCGAGGCACGAGCGTCGTCGCCGAAGGACGAATGGTGCTGGCCCATCAGGATCCCAGGAGCAGTCTCCGGACCGTGTGCCCTCCGCTACCAGTTCCGGAGTAGTTAGGGATAGCATCGTTTGATGTTTTTATGTTTATTTGTAGTTTCATTATTGTTATTTATTTTAATGTAAGTTTATTTCCGTAATTTGAATTTTGTAGTGAAATATACTCCGAATGAAAATTTTAATATAATGCGGTTATTTTTATTATGCGTGGTTGTCTAATATTGATCCCACCTTCCCAAATTGTTTGGGGGGTGGTTTTATCTATTCCAGCATGATTTTTAGATAACCCTCGTGTTAGAATTTATTGCGGAGTCAAGGTGAAAATATGGCCGTTTAGGCATATCCAGGAATAAGTATAAGGGTAGGATGAAATCTAGATTAAATAGGTAGATTCTATCATAAATTCAACCTAAAAGATACTAGGTTTGAATTAGAATCAAGATAATGAGTTGTTTCCGTTTTCGGGTTTGGAAATTTTAGAATTTTTAGAAACTAGCAAGAAATACTTTTGGCAACTTCCCGATCCATTTTAGCAACTTAAAACCTATATAAACGTCATACATTCTACACTCACAACTCACACTACACCTAAACTCCATCACTCACCTTTCACTCCCACGATTCCTTCGTTTCGGCTCATTTTCCGAGTTTCAAGAACTCCTCGGCGCTTTCAAGGCCTCTGTATATTTTTTTTCACATTTTTTGTCGAGCGCTTTTCAGCGCGAAGCTGGCGTGACCCACGCCAAACACTGAAATTTCAAATACTCGAGAGCGCTTTTCAGCTTCGAAATGGCAGCCACAGCACCAGCCAAAACACCGGAAATTTCAAATACTCGGAGCGCGACTTTCATACTTAACTTCCGTGGACCAGAAAATTTCTAGTTTTCTGCGGGTAGTATCCGGATCATTCGCAGCTATTCCAGGCGTAATTTTTGAGATGACATCTCCAACACCGATACCGAACAGTCTTTCAAAGATTTGTTCCAAAGCACTACTTATGGTGCTTGGTTTTGTGAGGCGATCACATCGTTAACGGGAGCGACTTATGGTAAGACCGGATGCACTTTATTCTCCAACACTAGCATCTTATTTTTACGATAACTGCATTTTCTTTGAAAGACCAGATGGAGAACAAGTGTTCTCCATCAACATTGATAATAAACCAATGGAAATTACCAGGTTCTTGCTAGCATTTGTTCTTGGACTTGCTATGCCCGCTGAAATACAAGACCCATGGTGCTATTGGGTAGATAATATGTATGTCTACACTTATGAGTTTTTGCATGAGTCGTATGGAGCGGGCATTTTCCGTATCGAGGACCAAGGGGACTATAACGTCGCTTTTGGTAGCCTGTCCATGAACATAGGAACTGTTATGTTTTGGATCATGCTAAACATTTTAGGGGAATGGCGTTTTTCTTCTATGAATGATGCCACTTGCAGCGTTTTCCTTGCTTTAGCCACGGGACGTATGTGTCATGACCTTCCCCGAACCTTGATGTCTAGTTTAGCTCGATCCCATAGCATGAGGCATAAGTTCCTTCTTATGCCTGTTCTAGTTTCCCGTATTATGCTATGTTTCTTTCCTGTTTTTTGTACACGTTTCACGGATTGGATTACGGTCGATACTGTAATCATGACGCGACCCACCAATAGTATTATTCAATCTTTCCGTGCAATGACTTGGCACGGGTGGAGGATACAACCTCATCAGGTTGCACCCTACACCCGTCCGGACCAAGTGGCTCTTAATAGGTTAGCAATAATAGATGACAAATGGCGAAGCCCGGCAAATTATCATGGCATGGCAGATCTTAAAGGAACCTCACTTCTTTATGGAAGAAGAGGATGAGGAAGATGATGAGTAATGCGGGAGATAAGGTAAGTTTCATTCTAGTTAGTGTCTGCTTATGTCCCAAGCAATTTCATTCTTATTAACCCCATAACGGGTAGAACTCATATAGAGTTGCGTCAGTTTTTATTTCCTTTATTAGTACGTTCTAACTTTGTCTTGCAGATGTTCTTGAATTTCACACGTTTCAATGGTATTTTTCTTACCCTCTTTATTTACAATGTTTTGAGGACAAAGCATGCTTCTTGTTTGGGGGCATAGAAACACGTGTAATTAAGGCATCTGTTAGGATATAGATAGAGTTAATATGCATTTGTTTTCTAGTTAAAATTTTAAAAAATTCAAAAATATAAATAAATGAGTTCATGCTATACACTTAGGAATAGTGGTATTGTTTTCCTTCTCTATGCTCTCAACAATCTAGAAGTCTCACGTAGCTTTTGCATTAGAATAATTGTTAGAAACTTAGGTTAATATGTAGGTAATAATCTTTGTATCTATCTATAAATATATTACATGAGTATCTATGATTGTTAGCAGTAAGTTTCTGAAATCTAGGCTAGAGTACTTATTCTACAAATCCTGTGAGAATATAGCCTAAAGCCTTATATGAGCGAAACATTTGAGAAATGACACAAGGGAAGGGAGAAGTAAAATCCGGATAGAGAAATCACACGTCCACTTGCTTGATCACTATGTCATATCCTAAGCGAGAATTTAGGCCCTTTTTGGATCGATATAGCCAAAAATTCAAACCTATGAATTATTTCCCGCTAGTCGCCCCTCTGAGCCTTTCTTTAGCCTTTCATAAACCACAATCCCTTTACCCTGTTACAAAAACAAAAACAAAATAAAAAATAAATAAATCAACCTACCCAATTTAGAATAAGTCTGAGAATAGAATGAGGAAGAAAGAAGAAGAGAAAAACTTGTGTAAACAAAAGTTAGTTAATTGCTTCAGAAAATAAAGAAAAGAAGTTTCCATCCAAGGAAAAGAAAAAAAAAATAGAAATAAATAAAAACTCCAAAAATAGAAGAAAAGGGAATCAAAAGCCAAAGAAAATAAAAAGAAAAATATGGCTAGGGATGGAAACAAAGTATAGAAGCAAAAGAAAATAACAAGGTTTTCTCTAAGTTACATAATATGAAACTCTATTATCTCAGACTTGTCCTTTTTAAATATCCATTTCCTTCCTTCTTAAACCATCTCCTAATCCCCGCAACACCTAATAAAGACCTCTAGCTCAATTAGGAATAGGTTAGTGTGATAGTAAGTGGCAGATGTGTTTGATCGACTCCGGCTTCCTTGTTGTCATTGAGATTGTAAGGTAAAGTGTGCCCACAAGACTAGAGTAGCAAAAACTTGAGTGGAAAATCGAGTGTTGTATCTTGACTATTATTGTGAGAACCTACTTAAGGACGCTATTCCGAGTTTCAGAAACGAACCTGCTAGGCATTTCATAGTATTACTCATTGTATATATGTTTATTGTAGATGATTGATTATTATGCATATATTAGCTTAGATTTCGACTTGATTACTCTATATGCATTGCTAATGAGAGGTATAGATAATTTAGAGCATGAATAAGGAAACAATAGTTTTATTTCTTAGTCGTTGTAGTATAGATGAAGTTTGTGAGTACCTTCACTGAAAAACTCTCACGAGGCTATAACTCGTCCACTAGGGAATTCCTAGTGGTTTAAGGCCTTGTTGCATATGGTCAATACAATCGCACTCAGCGAAACGAGAGTAGTTAGAACTCCATTTTTGGTCACTTATTCTAATTTCTCATCTTTTCTTGAGGACAAGCAAAATGTTGTTTGTGGGTGGTTTGATAAGAGCCCAAAACTGTAGTTTTAACCCTGTAGCAGACATACTTTTAGACCAATTATGTGAGTAATAATTAGGAGTTAACACTGATTACGTGTTTTTATGCATTTCAGGCTTCAAAGTCCATTATGTGCAGAAATGTGCCACTTTAGCGAGATAAAGGAGCAAAGGTCGGTTACTAAGGAGTTCCGTGATTAAAGGCCAAGATTCAAGAAGACAAAGCCTTTCTAAAGCCCGGTCAAAAGCTGAAAAGTCGACGCCGAAAGCGTAAAACAAAGACAAAAAAGTCGCGAGAATTTCCGAAGGCCATATCTTTGGACTCAGACCTCGGAATGGGGCCTACCTTATGTCAAAACGACCGGCTCGGAAAGAGCTTTCCAATGGTCTAAGCCGTGATCCAATCAGAGGAGCATAAGTTGATGAAAAGTCTGTTGAAGCCAACTGCAGTTGAAGAGGCCTTTTTGGACTGAAAGAATTGGGTTTTGGGCTTGATTCTCTGGCCCAAAACATGGCTCCAAGCCCATGCACGATTTTTGGATCTGAAAGTATAAAAACAAAAGCTTAGCTCTTTGTTAATGGTAGATAGTTAATGGTAGATATGTTAGAGTAAAAAGTAGCCATTAAAGTAGCTTCTAGATCTAGTTTTTATTTAATTGTTTTTAACTAAGTTTAATTTCAAATCCAACTCTTGTTTTAGATTAAATTCTTAGAATCATTGTTCTTAATTAGTTTGATAAATAAAATAGCTAGTTTGTCAATTTCGATTCTTGTCATTTACATTTGTGTTAGATCTGATTCATTTATTACTTGTTATTCAATTCTTAGTTATTAATTAGATTTTAATTATTGTTTAATTTAGATTAGTAAATTTCAATTCTTTATATCATGTTTAGTTTAAATTTAATCGGAAATGATTGCGTAATGATTCTCGGCTAAACCTCCATTAGAGGGGGTTGAGAAGCCTTGATGAAAGCTTGATTCCGAATATCGTAGAATCGTCGTAATTTCCTTTCCACTCTAGAAACGATTAGTTCACCATGAGAATGGGTTTAATCGCTCACATGCTAGTTATGAATTGGTAGGAATGCCATGTGTAATTAGGGATTAGGAAGAACCAATTGTTCTCGCGGCGGCTTTAATTCGGATTACTGACGATTAAATCGTTAATAGGATTAAGTCGAAGTTAAGGTGGAATCAATCCCCCTCTAACTCCTTATCATAGAATCAACGTAGCATTCCCTTAGTTGTCCTAATAGTTGACTAGTGCATCTCGTGGGTAGTTGCATCGTAGTCTAGTTGCCTTTTCGTAAATCTCTCATTAGACCTTAAGTAGAGTAATTACATGCGATAACAAGCATGCGGAAGGACTAAGAGTGGAACGAATCACTCTACTCCACTATATCTCATAGGATTGAGAGTAGAATCTTTGATAAGTATAAAGACACATAAGATTAGTTTTAGTTTACTTACGTTTTGAGTTCAACGTTCATTTCGTAGGTAAACTAGTTAAATTTGGATAGTTATCACCCTTTGTGGGCATGGCCCTTCGGGGCAGTTGACGGTAAGTTTCGGGGTGTTTTGAAGACTAGTGCTTCTTGCTAGATGTGTTCATCTTGGCTTTATGTGTTAAAACCTCATCGAGGTGGATAATGTAGAGAAAAAGGGAGAAAAAGGTTTTTTCTTACTTAGCCATTCTTTTGGGTCAAAAGATTCAAAATAGTACTTCAGTGGCCAAGACGCTACCATGCTAAGCTTATGGCCCAGCTGCCCAATCGTATTTCAAAGGAATTGACTATTTTCGGAAACAGTATAAACATAAGTTGAGTGTTCATTCTTTGTGAGTGAATTGATATCTCTAAAAACATAAGTTGAGGGTTCATTCTAAAAACTTAACCTAACCCAAACCAAGAAAGATAAAGATTGTAAGAGAGCAATTCTTAGTGAGTTGAGTGTTCATTCTTTGTGAGTGAATTGATATCTCTTATAAGCTGTTACTCTGGACATCTAGTAAAGCTTAGAACTCGTTGTGTGGACATAGGCAAATTGCTGAACCACGATATATTTGTGTCTTGTCGTTTGTTCTCTTTTACATTAATTGTTTTACTTTATATACTTGTTTCATTGACATTGAGAAGTGTTGGGATAGTACTTGGAGGGTGTTAAAGTCTTGTCTAGAGAGAAGGATCAATCCTTGTGTAGGGTTGATCTATTTGTAGTGGATAACGTTGTTTTTGCATTGATTTATCCACAGCATGGAACATACAATGCTAGACAAGCACAACAACATCAGGCAAAATTACATTCAAGACATCAATAAAAAGAGTAAGGAGAATAGACATGCAAGTCAAAGAACGAACTACCTAAACAATCTCAGGAAACCAGTTCTCCATAAATAATGAACTGCCACTCAGGTGGAAACCAGTTCATTCTGAAATAAAGAAGATAATAAAGGTGAACTGCCTAGGCAGGCCCAGGTTATCAGCTCTTAATGTATTAGGTCATAGGCCATGCAGCAATAAAAAAAGGTAAACAACCCAGGCAAGCCCAGGAAACCAGCTCTATTATGTCACTACAACCAATCACAAAGACAAACAAATACAAGAGAACATTCTTTCATAGCTAACAAGAGTCAAGACAGATTCGGCAAGTTCTCAGTGGCTAGGGGTTCCAGCATTTCCTCCAAAGAAGCTCCATCCAGGACGGGATCCGAGGTGACATCATTCGCAAGAGCAGAGCCTTCAACTTCAGGAAGAACGGTAGTAGTATCTCCAGGTGCGTCTAGCACTATTCCACCTCGAGCCCCATGCACGTTCTGGTTCCTCCAATAAAGCGAGGTATTTCTGCTCCAACTCGTTGTACTCTTTGGCCAGCTCACTCACCTATCCGAACAGAGTCTCATAAGCGCCATTCGCCGCCTTGGCCGCAGCTATTGCCTTCTCCATATACCCATTATACTGTGCCAGCTTGTCATTTGCTTGCTCCAACACCTCGGCCATGATCATTTTCTCTAAAGCGACCTGATCATGCTACTTCTTCAGTTCGTCATAACCTTTTCGAAGAGAAACTTGAACAGAACGCACTTTCTCTAGTTATTCCTTCATCTTCTCTCGCTCGCCCTTTTCAGCATCAGCGATCAAGGCCAACTCTTTCAATTTTTGGTACCCAGATAATGATAGGGTTATATACTAAAAGCATTACTTTTATATTAACTCTAATTCTTTATATTTTGAATGAGAATCATATGGGCAAATGTTATGCATATTATATATGTTATTAGTTATATGCATGCGTCTAATAATTTATGTTGTAGATGATATGGTGTGTGGTGACACACAAAAGATCATATCATTAGTACCTTATAAAGTATAAGTAAACGTTCACAACCTAGATGGATTTGGACAAACCATTGGTACGGTTGTAGTATAATCTGGTATTAGTCTATCTTGACTATATGATTACACTAGTACACTTTGTGTGTATTGAACAGGACCAAGTAAGGTTGTTTCTCTTTATACTGACTATATAAGATAACAAACACCTCTGTTATTATGGATGTTTGTCCTCTTAATCCGGAAATAATAACGGGCACTTACGTGCATTGTACATTGCTTTAAATCATCAATGAGTGAGATTCATTTGTGAATCAACAAACTCAATGGATTGGGTAATGACATTGTATGTAAGGTGTGCTGTTGATTATAGAAGGAATCTGTGACCCGCAGGAAGTCGGGTTGATGATGTCCCCTTGGGGAGCTCATAAGGATTGTCATGTGAACCCTGTAGGTGGATTTGATCCGACATGACAATGAGGTTGAGTGGTACTACTCAAGGACAAAAGAAGTTGATTAATGTAGTTGTCAGTAACTTGACTTAATCAACGGGCATTCGATATCTTAAACATGGGGAGATCAACAAGCATATAATATATAGCCCATAAATGTAATACACGATTTGGGATTAGGGCGGTAGTGCAACAATGGCCTTTAGTGGAATAAGCTATTTGTTGACGGACTTGGGCCGTGTGTTATGGGCGAACATGGGAAGCCTAAGCCCGTTAGGAGGCCCAACCCTAATTTCTCCTCATGGTCCCTGTTGTAGCCTATAAAAAGGAACCCCTCTTTCTCTGGCCAACTTACTCATAGTTTTACTCAAGAAAGATTAGTTCAAATTCGGTTCTAACCTTGAGAGTGATAGAGGCCAAGAGGGAAAGAAGGGGGTGGTAGATCGTTGCCCACACAACGTCCATTCCAAGGATAAGAATACAATAGAAGATCAAGAGGTTGTTGATTCGTAGAGCTTGGATTCTCAGAGTTGTCACAGCTGATCTAAAGGTATGAATTTCTAACCAAAACTGTGAGAACCCCTTATTCCGCTACGCGTGGGTTTTCACGGTTAGTAAATCATTTGGTGAAACCATAACGGTTCCTACAGATAATACCTACAAAACAGTAACACGTCAACAAATCAATGAATCATCCTAATCGTACATAGTTAAAACCAAGTCATACAAGTACGTACCAAGCAATATCCAAGGTTTATGGCCCTCACATTTTCAGTAAGGTTGCCCATAACATCTAAGTTCTGCCAATCTCTGTCAAGAACGATGCTATCCAACAAGCAACTCCCGATTGGAACCGACTGGAAGCTACAGCCAGACCTCATCACGTTTTGGGTCTCCCCAGTATTGGGATTAACATAAGTGACACCCGTCTCAAGGGCGCCACCTTTCCCCTTACCAAGACTAGCTTTTGCACTACCCTTTGGAATTATATGGATGACCTCTTTGGAATTAATGCTAATGAACCCCTCTAGTTACTTCTGTGACACCTTCCTTCCTTATCGGATCAGACATGTCTAGGATGCCGATTTTCCTCAGGTCAACGAGGTCGGCCTTCCCTGCCAGGTCAGTCTCATTTGAGATATTGCTTTTCCTTATATTTTCTTCCGTGACGTCTTATTTCCCTGTCTGGTCGGACCTATCTGGGATGGCAATTTTTCTTAAATCTGCGAGGTCGGCTTTCCCTGTCAGGTCAGTCCGGTATGGGATGACGGTCTTCCTTATACTTTCTTCCGTGACACCTTCTTTTCCTGTCTAAGATGGCGATTTTCCTCAAATCTACGAGGTCGGCCTTCTCTGTCAGGTCCGTTCGGTCTAGGATGATGGTCTTTTTTATAGTTTTTTCTGTGATGCTATTTTTTTTTGTTAGGTTAGACCTGTCTGGGATGACAATTTTCCTCAAATCTGCAAGGTCGGTCTTCTCTGTCAGGTCCGTCCGGTCTAGGATGATGGTCTTCTTTATAGTTTTTTATGTGATGCTATTTTTTTTTGTTAGGTCGTACCTGTCTGGGATGACGATTTTCCTCAAATCAGCGAGGTCGGCCTTCCCTATCAGGTCGGACCTGTCTGGGATGTCGGTCTTCCCTTTCAGGTCAAACCTGTCTAGGATGACATTTTTTCATAACTTATCAAGTAGCCTTCCTTGACCATCAAAATTTAAATTATGACATCCCTTGACTCTCTATCGTTAAGTTCTTTTGCAATCAACTATTTCAATTGTTGTTCCGTCAGAGTTAAAGTATTTGCTCAAACAGCTAGACGCCCTCGGTCGTGCCCATGTGGAGAAGGATACCTTCCATTGTCTCTTATTGGAGTTAGAGATCTTTGGCAGTACTCACAATTAGCTTCGACTGGTGATTGTCTTTTTCTATTCCTGTAACTAGCCTGTCTAGGCCAGTAGTCACCTTTGGCAGGATGGTCAATATAATTATACCGCTCCTCCATGTTTTGTTGCTCTTGTCTGCAATGAGACATCTCTAGGGTAGTAGTTATCCCTGCCAATCCGAATCTCCCCATAAATTCGGGTAATAGGGTCATTACTCTTAGAGCCGCAGTAATCGCTTGATTGTGGCTTCTGAGAAGTAGCACGTTGCTGAGGACTAGAAGTGGATCTTCAAGACGGTCCCATACATTGGAATGGCATGCATCCCTGCGTGGTTGCCTTGATGTAGTTGAATTGACAACATCATCCACTGGGCTTTGTCTCTTTGCGAGCTTCCTTCTCAAGTTCCTATTCAAAATGTTGACTCGTCATAACTCACGCTCAACCGTATTAGGGGTGTATTGGCTGTTGCCATCACCTGTTCCGTTAGTTGGTGTGAGAGTAATGTCCACGTCCATATCCATGTCAACTGAATGATCAACATAGACGGACGGCAGACCAAGTAGATGATTACCTACTTGTAGGTTTTCTTATTGCAAGACTGTTAAGGGTGGTGGCGGCGGTAGCAGCAGTGCTGCAGCTGGATGTTGAAAATTAATCCTACCACTAGGAGCAACTCAATTGTTCAATGGTTCTTGCATTGGCCGAGTTGAATTCCGAGGGTTGTGATTCCTATTGACATGAGGAATATGTTGATAGTTTGGTATGCTTCTTGTGCTTACCATCTTGATTGCTTCACGTGATAATGGATTCTAAAAAACCTACAGACGGCACCAATTATTTTTCGGTAATAATCTGCTTCAACACAACAAGAAAATGATAAAGAATGCACTAATAAATAGAGGAAATTGATGTTGGGGGAGATGAAACAGAACCAAGATAATGGCTGTCTACGTCCCCAAGATCTACTCTCTAGGGATCAAGTTTCATCGTAGTTCCTTATGAGAGAGAATGTTTTTTATGAATTGGCAAAGATTGAGTCCAAAGAGGACTGTGTTTGTTTGTCAAAAAATTGTTATCTCTTTGAACTTTTATCCCTATTTTCTACAATAATGAACTTGGACATATTCATCAATAGACCAGTAATTGGATGGGCTAGGGTTAAGCACGTAGGCTTAACTGCTAGACTAGGCCTAGTATTGGGTTGGATTCGTGGGCTTAATGAGCCACAAAGTGGGGGTCTATACATGTATGTTTCCAAGACTATTACTATCTTCAACAATAAATTGTCTTAAACGGATCTTATATTCTTATGCATCCTAGAAATTGACGTCATACACAGCCTCAACAAACTCAGAGTTTAGGTTTCTGATTAATTTATAGATGAGAACACGTATATATACTTACAAGTTAGAACCTAATTCTTCTATATAACAACACTCACTAACTTTACTAATTCGACAAAGAGTAGAACCTTTAACTGACAACCACTGTCACCAAACTAGGTGAAAATCAAATAGACATATTTAATTACGCATCGGGATACATAATACAAATACGGTACTTGGTATTTGTATAATGCATAATTACAATTATAAGGGAAAAAAAGTTACAACAAGCAACAAAATTAAAACCTATCAATCCATTAAGTGAACATGTGTTTTACAATTGTTTCACTAGTAGGCTGCAGCTGCCAGTACCTCAAAAGTGGAAGTAACAGGAATTAAAACCAAAAAGTCAGGCACACAGAGGCTTTCATATACTTGTGATTAAAGTTTTTTTTTTATAATTATACTGGTGATTAGAGATGGGACAACAAAAACAACAACAACTTTCTTTCTTGAATCTAATACTGATTGATTAGAGATGGGACAACAACTAGATTCAAGAAAGAAAGTTACCACAAGTTTTTCTTCAAGTTCTTTCCCTCCGCCAATGGTTACAAGAGCTAGTTCTGGACTGAAACGGGTCCTCACAATTTAACTATCAGCACTTGCTTAGACAAAGAAACAGATTTATAAGCAGCGTCTATGTTAATGGTGCTATTTCTAGCAAAGGGCAGGAGTAGCAAGTATAACAATTCTACAGTGAATTTTTTTATTCCTAGTGTATATACATACTAGTATCATGGTTTAGCACATGTACTGGCTTAACCAACAAGAATAGACCAAAGTGTTCAATACTAGGCACCATAAACTCAATCCTCCCTGTGAAAATCAGACTAGATATTCTATTAGGTAAATTTTAGATCCATTCAATTGTACCGTCAAATTTCAAATATTTTCTTACATAGCATAGAATATTCACGAAAACAACTGTGCAGAGCACTACCGTAGCTCTTAAGAACTCGTACATGTAATGGCTGACCAAGAATGGTTGACACAATTTTTATTTAAGTTTGAGTGGTTTTTACCACCTGATCTACCCAATCCCAGATAAATACTCCTTAAATTCTCACATTCAACTAAGATACAAGAAATCATGAAGTCAAATTAGGGGAGTATCTCGAAATAGCTTTTACCTGTACACCTATGAAAGAAAAGTTTTCTCCCAAGCTGATTTGGAAAAATAGCCCGCAATGAAAACTTGTTCAGTACAAATCACGTATATCACATGGTAGAATTACAGAAATGAAAGAAGAGGTAGGAAAAACAGGAGAAGCACAAGTGCGCGTAAGTGTTACTACTAAATTCAGGAATTATGCACCATGAGTTTTGAACTAAATATGAGATATTTAATTTCAAAAATTTGAATCACAATAAAAAGAAACCCATAAAAAAAATTTAACTAAAAACGAGGAATTCTTACCATATGAATCAAACACGTAGTGAGCAGGACGATTTTTTGAAAGTGAGCCTTGCAACTGTATCCAGGAGAGACGTAGAGAAGAAACCCCCCAGTGACGATAGAAAAGAGGGAGATTTAGCGCTATGTTTTTTTGCCCTATTTTCAGTTTTATTTTTTTGTTTTTTGATCGAGTGGTTTTGAGACCCCTTTATCCACTGTAGGTGTAATTTTGGGAAAAACATAAACATATGGAATTCGAATAGATCGAGAAAGGTGGAGAAGAAGGATTTGGTGTTCTGAAGTTGAGGTCGAGAAGAAATCGAAGTCTTTGGACACAGTTTCGTGTTGACGCCTCGTCCTGTCGCACATGCCTAGCACGTGCGTTGGTAAATTAAATTCTTTGACACCACCTTGCCGTCAGTATATTTTCTAAGCATTTATTAAAGAAATCAAATGAATTATTTGATTAATTGTGATGGCAAAACCCACACAGTGATGCCATAATGGCGTCACAAATTTTCTGACGCCTATCTGGCGTGACAAAACGAAAAAAACCCCTGTCACAAAAAAGTTGTTATGGTGTAGTGTAAACAACCTACTAAACAATTAAACATCAACATGGATTGCTAGGCACTCACGTTCTTAATAGCTTTTGTTGCCAATTTTATTCCAATGATACATCCAACCCATGATATAGATTGAAATATTCCTAAGTTGTGAACCCCAGCCATCAATTGTGGTGGGGAGGAATAACTTTGTAAACCTTAGAGGATGATACCCTATAATAGAGAAGACATGCATAGAAATCCTCTTTTACATGCATGTTGCTAAAAAAAACTCTATATTGGTGACAAACCAACTAAGGAAACTAAGGAAAAAGAAAAAGTGGATATAATTTGTTCATAGGTCTAACAATGAATTGCAAGCAATTACCTGGAAGCACCACATTCAGCAGTTATTGTATCCAAAGGATTTTTAACGAGGAGCTTCACATTCAAAACTTTTTGGATTATAATACAGTGGCTGCTACAAGTCTGCAAAAGATATACATTTTGTTAAGTCATCAATTCATTAAGCCCTAACCCATAAACACTACACCATAACATGACAACCTTTTTGTGACGCCTAAATTCCAAGAGTAAAAACTAAACAATTAAAAATTGTAGAAAAAAAGTAATGGTTTATAATTAAAGGTCTTTATATTTGTCCACTATGGAAGCTGTAAAACCAGCATGAAAAAACTGCAAGTAAAGGTCCTAAGGTCCATCCAATTTTAGAACTACTAGTGTAGTGCACATCTTTCTTTTACATCATCACCTAATTATTTTTTGTGAACAACAAGGGAGTACAAGAATACAATGAACTACATGAACTCATTAACAGTTATTAAAAGTTCATCCACTCGTGAAGTACATGCAAGCTTCAATGATTTAAAAAAATAATAATAATGAAAAGAGTCTCAAATCACCCAAACTAAAAAGTTTTAAAGTTGACATCCAAGTTCAAAAAGTGTCATGGCAATTAATTGTTTAACCATTAATGAAAAAAATCACTTACGAAGCAAGAAAAACACCAAACTTCATACCTACATTTCCGTACCAAATCCTCAAAGTTGTTTCAATCATGCAAGCCTTTTGCAGTCCGCCACCAAAGCATTTCTTCTCGCACAATGCATCACTCCTGAAAGAGAAAAATAGAAACAAACATTATGAATAAGTGAGTGATCAATCAAAAAGCAAGGCGCTAAAGTTTCAATCAATCTAGTATGCAACTCCCCCCCACACAGACAACATAATAAAAGTTTGTTTTAAGTCCCTTGAACTAATACTAACAATATTAAAAGTTCAATCTCTTGTATGTCAATAACTGTACATCAAAATGCAAATTCAGTTCTGCACAATAAATCACGTCATGCATTACTTGTATGGAGCTTAGTGATTCTAGTAGGTAACAAAATCTTTACTTTTATTTATTTCTGTTTTTGAAAAGGTTAAAGTTTATGAATCACCGGACTCACCCTTCCACCAAAAAAAAGATATTTCTGCTGAGGAAGAGCAGAGAGAGAGGCCAACAACCGCAAAACCAGAGATGACAAAAACAAGCCCTTACACCCTGCACCTACACCAAGAACATAACTGAATATTTAAATCAAATGTTATTAGGACCATGCTTCCAAATAGAACAGTTATTGAGCATACTGAGAAACCGGACCAAGGTGCATCTATAAAATAAAATATGGCATTTGTATCTATTAACAGAACAAAAAGGGATAATAGCTTTGAGTCAATCTTCCTGTCTAGGAGGTTATTCCAGGTGCATTCAGCACCTCGTAAAAGCATCGATCCACAGCCAAATAACAATAACATCTTAAAATCAAGAAGGTTTCCAGGAGGTGTTGCCAAGGTAATAGACCTAAACAATAAACGAGTCAATTTAATTCAAATCCAGAGAAAGGTCGAGTCACGTCGGATGAGTTCATTGATTATTTAAGTTATATGGAGAAAGCTTTCAATCATAAAAACCTTCAAGACCACAAACAGGTCAAGCTTCATGCTACGCAGTTGAAAGACTATGAACTTGTGTGGTACGATGAGTTGAACTCAGGGAGCACTTAGGAACCTAAGCGCGCAGAGCTGGTGGCCAACTTTCCTAAGCTAATTCATCTAAGAGCAACATAGCGGGGTGCTAGCCAAAGAGAACTAACCAAAAGCTGAAGCTTTGACTGACCCAACACCGAAACCAAGCTTTAATTTATTTTCTGAAACGAAATAACAGTAACCAATTGAAACAAATTATAAAGCAACCTAAAATCTAAAGGGAATCTCAAGAAAAAATTATTCTTTCTCTAGCAGTAATTTGAGCTTTAAATCAACCTATAAAATTACTTAAGAGAATCAACATCTAAAGTAAAACCACAGAGAACAAAAAATTAATTAAGCTTGAATATATAAGAGAACCAACTTTGAAAATCAAAGCTTTTTGAGAGAGAGACGGTGAGAAAGAGATCTTTCGGATACTGCCGATGGATGTGATTCATTGAGCGGTGGTTGAAGGAAAGGTCATTGAGCGGTGTTTAGAGAAAATAAAGTCTTTGCCTTTGGTACCAATAGAAATTGTTTTCGAGAGTTACTTCAATCATTTCTAGACTTTGTTCAAACTTCATTTCTAGCATTTCTATGTTTTAATCGAAGGCGGACCTGGTTTAATGGGAACTGGATCGGAGCGGTAAAGAAGAGGCAAGAGTGCAAAAGAGATGGGAACTGATTTTTAAGTTGTAATTTATTCGAGAGAAGACACGGTCCTTAAGTTGTAATTTATTGCATCTAGACACCTTGACGCTCTCTTGTCGTCACTATATTTCTGAAAACTCTTCAAAATTTAATCGACATAATTATCGAATTTTTGGCGACGGCTTTAGTAATCAAAATGGTGTCACAACAGTCCTGACACCAATTTGGCGTCACTAATGAAAAAAATCCAGTGTCGCAAAAATGTTGTTATGGTGTAGTGTAATTTAGTTTTAATTCAATTTTAATACAGTTTGAATTCTTAGACTCTTTCAATTAGATTAATAAAGTAATTATTATTCTTTCAATAATGTCTTGTTCTTATTGTTCTTAGTCTATGAATAATAGTTTGATGAATCATAGCTAAACCTCCATTAAGAGTGGTTTGAGGAAGCTTTGATAAAAACTTGATTGTGTTAGTGTAGAGATAGTTGTTGTTGGAAATAAGGTTGGATAGACGCCCACCAAGATAAGGATAAACCACTGAGTATAGGACTCTATCCTATCTGATATTAGATGAGTATAGGACTCTATCCTACCAGATATTAGATGAGTATAGGACTCTATCCTATCAGATATTAGATGAGTATAGGACTCTATCCTATCAGATATTAGATGAGTATATGACTCTATCCTATCTGATATTAGATGAGTATAGGACTCTATCCTATCCAATATTGAGGAGGTGGGAACCTCTATAAATAGACCCCCCCACCTCTCACATATTGATCATCCAAAACAACAAGAAAAGCTCTCTCTCCTTTAATGGCAGCCTCCAACATTTTCTAAAGTAGAAGCCAGTAATTTGTGGAGATTCCATAGGTGGTATCCTCCCTAGCCATTGTCGGTTCTTGGTTCTTGGTTCAGTGAAAAAGGTTGCTTCCCGTTAAGTGGGTTGGAAATTGACTCCAAAAAGTTAAGAAGAAGAAGATCTTGAGTGTGCCAAGAACATCTTCTCCCAATAGATCAAAGCTTGGAACTTCAAATTGAAAGTTGTGACCAAGGTACGATCTTCTCATTTTCACATAGCTATTTTATGCATGTGGTATAACGTAATTGTATATATCGTAGGAATCATGCATGAGATATCGATAAAATCCTACATTGGCATCGAGCCAGTTTTCCATGGTTTGCATGCTTTTGTTTGTAGTTTTGATCTTGTGATCTACAATTTTTGAAAAACTGTGGTTTTTTCAAAATCTTTTAATTAATTTTTAAATAATTAGGTTGTTTAAAATTAATTAGATATTGCTTAATTTTTTTTGCAAAATAAATTATTTATGGGAAATAATTAGTGGAAATTTTTTTCTAGGAAATTTTTTTTCTTAGAAATTTTTACATGGAAATTTAATTCTGAGATTATTTCTCTATAAATTTTAGGATTTTTTTTTCACATGTATTTTTCCACAATTAAAAATTGACATTAGGATGTTTATTTTTACCATGCAGTAATTATTTGAATCTGGATTTTTACTATTGCATGTATATAAAATTGTTTGTTTTTCTATCAACGGTCATATGAAAACTAAGGCACAATGCCTAAGTCACATAGACCCGAAACTTGTAGGAAAACTGAACCAGATCTTGGGAGACGGGCTTCCAAGAAACGCATGACTGCTAAGCAATATAGGAGAACTTTCAAGAGTACTGTCTTGAAATCTGATAAGATAGAGACAGAGCCACCATCACCAGAATATAAACCAAAGAGCCCCAGTCCTATTCAGGATAGGAATGAGGCTCGACCACTTAAATCTCTCCTACATCGATTATGGGACGATGCTAAGGAACCAAATCCATATGATGTGTCATCAGGGTTTATTTTCCCACCTCACGGGGAAACAGAGGAAGTGGCTAGTAATTTTCAAATGGCTGATAGTGATTGTGAGGATGAGGATGACTCCCCTGGGCACCCAGGACGCTTCTATGTTCATGGTTGACTATCTCTGTTTAGTTCTACATTGTTTTTTGAAAGATAGGAAACTCCTTTTTGTAGAAACAATTTTATGAAATGGAAATTTAAGTAGTAGATTTTTTTGCATATTCTATGTTATTGATAGTCAAATGCATTGATTTTATTTAATGGCTAGAATCATGCTAGTAGATTATCATGATCATCTCATATGTGAAAATGTGGATTACTTAGATTTAATTTAAGAGATGATTCTTATTCGTAGTATCTTATTTTTGGAATTCAAACTTGATAGAATGGCACCCGGAAAAATCCCCGCTTTCTTATGCTACCCGAAAAAGGACTTGTTAAACGATAAGAATTACGAACTTTGATCTAGGAAAGTTAGGCTAATTCGCAGATAGGAAGGTCATTGATGTAATAACCGAGACAAAGAGCAAAACCTACCGAAGGATTAACACAAGCCGCTTATAATTTGTAGTACTTAAAAAGTACAATGAGTATACAAGCAAAGATAATGTTGCCCGAATTGCCATACTTGGCACCATGAGGAATGACTTCATGATGCGGTATGATGGCCTTGAATCGGCTAAAGAGCTATGGGAAGCGTAAAAGCGGACCTTGGGGTAATGACTACTCCTGCCACGGTGAGGAGGCTACAAATGAGCTTTGACAAATTTATCAAGCTGCCCCATACCTCTATGACACAACATTGCACGGTGATGAGAAACATGGTTGCTGAGTTAGCCCAAGCACGACAGGTCCTGTCAAATGAACAACAAATTCAAGCTGTCATTAGGTCTTTACCTAAAACTTGGGAACAATTTCGTCTTATCTTGACGCATGACGACAGTATCACAAAATTTGCACAGGTGCAAAGGAAATGTGAGCTTGAGGAACAAAGGCTTCTCAATGAAAAGCCTGTTGTTCAAACTGAAGCAAATGTTGTCAACTCCAAAAAGAGGAAGGCTCCTTTGAACAAGAAAAGTGGAAAAGGGAAAGGCAAGGAAAAGGCCAAGCCTAACCCACATGAAAAGAAACCTAGGAAGTCGATAGACATGACTAGTGTTGAATGCTTCCGTTGTCATCAGATGGGACACTATGCTAGGGCATGTCCTTCTCCTGAGGTGAGTTTTACTTTAAGATCTTGTCAATGTGATAAGTATCTTGTCATGTTGTCTGATTCATCACAATATTGGATTGTAGATTCAGCAGACGGCATTGCACCACATAAGCCGATAGGTCCCTGCTTTGAAGATTTCTCGAAACTTCCACAAGGAACTTCGGAGAGTCCACATGGGAAACCAAAGTGTAGCTGATGTTTTGGGCAATGTGCACTTGTAGGTTGGATTTTGCGAGTGGGAGATCCATCCTTATTGAAGAAGTACTCTTTGTACCCTCAATTAGGAGAAATCTTTTATCAGTTTTGAAATTACTTCAAGAATCCTATGTGTTTAATTTTTCCCAGAACTCGCTTGAGATATCTTTAAATAACAGTTTGATAGGTCATGCTTATTTAATAAATTCTTTTATGACATTACACTTAGCACAAACTGAAGTTTTTATGTCTAAAATGGTTGGTTGCCAATTGTGGCATGCTAGACTAGGACATATTGGACACAGTATGATAGACCGCTTAGCAAGGGGAGGGTTGTTAGGTAACTTAAGCTCTGTTAAAATGGAAACCTGTGAAAGTTATCTTGTTGGAAAAGCCACCAAGAAACCTTTTGGGAAAGCCCAAAGGGCAACTTATCCTTTACAACTTATTCACTCAGACATCTGTGGACCAATGAATGTAACAGCAAGGCATGGGGCTTTGTATTTCATTACCTTCACAGATGACTATACACGTTATGGGACCGTGTACTTGATGTCTCACAAATCGACGCCTTTAGATCGCTTTTAAAAAGTACAAGAACCTAGTTGAGAATCAACTTGATAGGACAATAAAGGCCTTAAGAACTGACCCGCTGACGTGAATATCTTTCCGATGAGTTTAAGGAACTCGCGGAAAATAAGGGTATAGCTAGACGACTAACTATTCCTTATACCCCTCGCCAATGGTGTCTCTCGAGAAGGAAATAGAACCCTGCTGACATGGTTAGATCTATGATGGCTCGTGCTAACTTACCTATCTTATTTTGGGGTGATGCATTGTTAACGGCCAAGCGCATATACTTAACCTAGTTCCTTCAAAAACTGTTGACAAAACACCCTATGAACTATGGACCGTAGATAACCCGCTTTGAACTACCTTAGACCATGGGGGTGTCTTTGCTTTGTCACTTCTCAAAATCGAGAATTTGAAAAGTTGAGTGCTCCTCGAAAGAAGTGTATCTTTATAAGATACGATGAGACTTCTAAGGGGTATGTCTTCCTAGGGAGGATACTCAAGGGCATGTCACGTAAATAGAAGCACGTAACGCCGATTCTTAGAGGATCAATACCCAATGAGGGGTGAGGTTGATAAGGATATACAACTTTACGGTTGATAACCTTATAACCTGGCGATGAACAAGGCGAAGATGAAAACTTTCATCAACCCCGATTCTAGTAACAATGGCATTGGTCAAATGATTGATCAATCCCAACCTCGTAAGAGTGTTAGAGGCCATATCCCCAAACGTCGGTTTGAGATTGAAGGGGAGATAAATATGACCAATGCACTTACAGAAATATCTGATGAACCTAAAATATTCAAGGAGGCTATTTCTGGGTCCAATACAAGTAAGTGGATGGAAGCTATGAAGGAAGAATTGGAGTCGATGAAGAAAAACAAAGTATGGGACTTAGTTGACCTACCTCCAAACAGGAGATCTATTGGGAACAAGTGGGTTCTCAAGATCAAGAAAAATGCGGAAGGGAACATAGACAAATTCAAAGCTAGGCTTGTTGCAAAAGGTTAGACCCAAAAAGAAGGAATAGACTATGAGGACACCTTCTCACCAGTAGTGAGATTTGCCTCCATACGTCTCCTCTTGTCAATGGTTGCCCATTTAGATTTAGAGCTTTACCAGATGGATGTCAAAACTGCTTTTCTCAATGGAGAATTACAAGAGGAAATCTATATGGATCAACCCAATCGGTTTTTCAATCAAGGGTCGAAACACAAAGCGTGTAAACCTAATGATCCATATATGGTTTAAAAACAGGCTTCTAGACAGTGGAATCGAGATTCCATGAAGCAATGCTTCAAGACAAATTCAAATGGTAAATGAGGACCATTGCGTATATGTCAAGACATCTAAAAAATGGTTTTGTGATTCTATCTCTATATGTGGATGACATTTTGTTAGCAGGTAACAATAAGGCATTGATAAATTCCACTAAGGAGTGGTTGTCATTAAACTTCGAAATGAAGGACATGGGTGAAGCTAGTTATGTCTTAGGAGTTAAAATAACTCGTGATCGGCCCAAACGCTTGTTATCTTTGTCTCAAGAGACATATATCAAGAAGGTTTTGGAAAGATTCAACATGACTGATTGTAAGCAAGTGGATCTCCCAGTAAGTCTAGGAGAGTCTTTGAGTTCTAAAATGTATCCCAAGAATCCTACTAAAACTCAGGCTATGAAAAATGTACCATACTCAAGCGCAGTCGGAAGCCTTATGTATGCAATGTTGTGTACAAGGCCAGACATCTGCTATGCAGTTGGGTTAGTATCAAGGTTCTAAACAAATCCTGGGGTCGCACACTGGAAGGCTATCAAGAAGATAATGAGGTATCTAAAAGGCACCGTGGACTACTCACTTGTCTACCAAGGGAAAGATCTTAAGCGATTGGGTAATCCGATGTCGACCGGCCGAGACCTTGATGAGAGGAAGTCAACTTCGGATATACCTACATAATGAATGGAGGTGCTATATCCTCGAGCAGAAAAAGCAAACTTCCATAGCACTTTCAACTATGGAAGCCGAGTATATTGCATGTTGCTCGCCACACGAGGTCGTGGTGGCTCGACGATTCATCAAACACTTGTCGGTTGTTCTCAAGAGTCTGGAACCAGTTCACATCCGGATCGACAAAGATGGCTGCTCTTGCATATGCTAAAGATCCAAAGTACCATGGAAGAACCAAGCATATAGAGTTAAAATACCACTACGTATAACAAATGATACTGAAGAAGAAAGTGGTTCTAAAACATATATCCACCGATCGATGGTTTTGATCCACTGACCAAACCTATACCAAAGGAACTCTTCCTTGCACATGTAAAAATGCTTGGGTTAAAGAGGATGTGATTATGTTAAGAACACTTTGATGGTTTAATGAATAAAAGTACATTCTTTCCAGATCGATTGCATTCTCATTATAATCGCTTTTCATCTCATATGTATGTCGGGGGTTGATTTGTTCACTCACATGAACAAATCACTTCCATTTTAAACAGTGGGAGTTTAGCTTGACAAGTCACTAAACCTTATAGGAAGGGTGGACCTAGTGCCAAGTCATGCCCCTTCTTATAATTGGATAAGAAGAAATAGGCTTCATAGGGAAGATTCTGTCTAAACCTACAAACGGTTGTTGCCAAGTGGGAGCATAGTATCCTTGGAATTGTCATTAGGGATGACAACACTTGCATGGTATGAGAGGACATACAGATATCTATTGTTGAGTAAACAAATTAGATACTCTTGCCATGACATGTTTTCACACAACATGTGTATAGTTGACCACCTGAGAGCAAGAAAAGAAATATCCCTAAAATTCTTGCTATGTGAGCTCTATTGATATATTTTTTGTTTAAAACATATCGAATGGTACCCTCCTTGAACTTTTGACCTTGTCAAGAAAAAAAGAGGACTACTCGTAACTTTAGTTTGCTCCCCACAAGCTCTTACTAAAAGGCTGACCGGATGCATACCGAAGTTGGTAGAACTCGACGACAATGACTTCATGCGGCAAAGGGTAAAAGAACTGAAGGTTTATCACACAATCACCGGATTCTACGGCGCCGTGACAATTGATGATAATTGTGAATCATGTGATACGTTTTTGACTTTATGGTGTGGACTCATAGGGATGACTGCTATTTGTCAAAGTGATGAAACAAACAGATCTTGGGGTATACACACACTCTCCGGATATTAGGTTTTCGGATTCATCTTCTTTAAGATCACTTTCATGGTAGATCACTGTGTCGTGCTTTTCATTGCGACTTGCTACTTCATAGATATCATGATACGTGTGCTAGGGTCACACGAACCATTTGCCGTGTGAGACACACAAATGGCTAAGCATTCTACTTAAATGCTTCTCTTAGATCCTTCTTCGCCGTTGTGGGCGAGTGGGAGATGTTGGAAATAAGGTTGGATAGACGCCCACCAAGATAAGGATAAACCACTGAGTATAGGACTCTATCCTATCTGATATTAGATGAGTATAGGACTCTATCCTACCAGATATTAGATGAGTATAGGACTCTATCCTATCAGATATTAGATGAGTATAGGACTCTATCCTATCAGATATTAGATGAGTATATGACTCTATCCTATCTGATATTAGATGAGTATAGGACTCTATCCTATCCAATATTGAGGAGGTGGGAACCTCTATAAATAGACCCCCCACCTCTCACATATTGATCATCCAAAACAACAAGAAAAGCTCTCTCTCCTTTAATGGCAGCCTCCAACATTTTCTAAAGTAGAAGCCAGTAATTTGTGGAGATTCCATAGGTGGTATCCTCCCTAGCCATTGTCAGTTCTTGGTTCTTGGTTCTTGAAAAAAGGTTGCTTCCCGTTCGTGGTTGGAACTTGACTCCAGCAAAGTTAAGAAGAAGAAGATCTTGAGTGTGCCAAGAACATCTTCTCCTGTAGATCAAAGCTTGGAACTTCAAATTGAAAGCTGTGACCAAGGTACGATCTTCTGTTTCCGCTGCGATATTTTATGCATGTGGTATAACGTAATTGTATATATCGTAGGAATCATGCATGAGATATCGATAAAATCCTACAGTTGTGATAATCTATTTCACTCTAGAAAGTAATTAGTTCACCATGAGAATGGGTTTAATTGCTTCACATGCTAATTATTAGTTGGTAGAGATTGCCATGAATAATTAGGGATTAGAAATACCCAATCTTTACGTGAAAACGTAAAGATTAGGATTACAACAAATAATATGCTAGTTTATTAAGTCGAATCAAGGTGGAATCAAATTCCCCTAATTCCTTATCATATTCTCATCTTAGTATTGAATTGTCATAGTTTGATTTATAACATCTTGATTAGTTAATTCACCATCTTAGTTTATTTCAATCCATTACTCTTATCGGTTTTGTTAGAATTAATGAACTAGGAAATATTACGTTTAAACGAACTAGGAGTGAAATGAATTCTCTACTCCAAATATTGCATTGATAACGAGAGTAGATAACTTTGATATAGAACAGTAATTAGTTTTAGTTTTATTTATTCTTGAGTTTAATTAGTTAAGAGTAGGTAAAACTATAGTTTTTACGTTTATCAAATGGCGCCGCTGCCATCTTAGTTTTGTTTAAATTCATTTCCTTTAGTATTGTTAATCCTACACAAATTCCAGTAAACCCACCCACCCTTGTTTTGATCTAACTGTGTTTTTTTGGTTTAGAAACTAAATTTTTTCACAAAAAAAGCAAGAGCGTGACACGCGCCCTCTATAGCCAAAATTGGAGCGCGACCAACCCTTTATCGCCTGGACATCGAGTCAGGAAAGAGCGCGACACGCCCCTTCACAGGCAAATTTTGAGCGCGACCCGCCCTCAAGCGTCTGGATTTTGCGTATAGCAAGAGCGCGCCCTGCGCCCTCTTTAGGCAAATTACACTACACCATTTGGGTGATTTTGCAACATTTGGGTTTTTTCATTAGTAACACTTATTCATCCGTTAGCAAATTATTCACATTTATCAACCGCTAGAAATACTATCAACGTGCTGAAATACTTGAATTATTTTCTAACATTTCTTTAGATATTTAATGACGTTTCTTTGTATATGTTAGAAATTGAGAAATGGAAAAAAAAGAAAAGAAAAATCATATTGGAAAAAAAAAAGGAAAACTTAAGCGGGAGTTTTTCACTTCTCGTGCTCATCGAAAAGTGGAAAAGAGAAAAACCCTAAACCGTAAGGTTGTTCCTCACTCGGCGAGGCTTCCTCTCCTTCTTGCTCTTCTTCTTCGTTCCTCCTCCTACAAATTGTCTAGAATTTTGATTTTGGTTTTGGGTGGCTAGGGTTTCGAGATTCATTTTAGGCCATAATTGTTCGATCTATTGAACAAAATGTTCTCTTTAACAGAGGTAAATAACTATTGGTCGTGGTTGTGGTTTTACTTATCTGCTGAACATGTTTAATTTTGGTCGTTAAATATTAATTTCTAAGTAACAAGTTTATCTCTGTTCTAATTCAAATATCAGACAAGATGAGAGCTTTTCCATTTCTTTGTTCATCAGGTACTAATTTCTCGTCTTTTTGAGTTTTTAATACTTTGGTTTTGAACCAATTTACTTAATTTTGATCATTCTTTGTCGATTTCATTATTTGGGGTTCAGTATTTTAAGTTTTTGAAGGTGCATGTTGCCATTAATTGCTGTTGTTGCTTCTTAATATGTGCTTGATCTGCTCAACGTAACAACTAATGTAGTGTTTTAAGTGTAACAGTTTTTGACATTAGGCTTTTAACTCATGGGTTTGGTTGAATTACTTTAAATTATTATGTAAAAGATTGTATCTTTATAGCTTCATATATGTTCCTTTCATGTTTAGTTTCTAGTGGAAAAGGTAATTTTGGTTCTTTTTATGGTTGGTAGTCATATGGTTATTAACTTTATTATATAGTTCATATAAGTTACATTAAATTTACACAACATGCATTTGAAATGCATTGTCTGATCAATGTATGTTATGTGTCCATATATATTACTCGACAAGTGTGATACTTGTTTAATATATTTTGTTGAAAATAATTTTGTTGTCATGTTTTATTGAATTGGAATTATTTTTAATGGTTCGTTATAGCAGTGGAGCTCTATTTCCTTTGTTTCAATGGTTCTTTGGGTCAGATTTCGTAATGTATAGTTTGTTTTTCAGTAATAGAAATTCCGGCAGATACATCTGTGGTGAAGGCAGTAAATTTTTTATCTAAAGCCAACATCATGTCTGCTCCTGTTAAGAATCCAAATGCGGGAAATACTCCGGATTGGAGGGAAAGATATATAGACATGATAGATTACTCGACTATCATTCTCTGGGTTCTGGCGAATGCAGAACTAGCTGCAGCTTGCTCGTCTGCATGGATCTGCAACAACAAGCTGGAATCGGACCAGGTGCAAAAGCGGTTGGTGCTCTTGGAGAACTAGCGATTGGGTGCTACGGGTCCCATTGCAGCTTGCTGATTGATCAAGCATCACTGTGGGTGCATCAGTGGCTAGTGGTATAGTTGCAGAAAAAGGAACTAGAAAAGATGGCCCAACTGCCACCAGTAGTTTAGGAAGGGATTTTTATAATGTTATCCTTCAAGAACCTTTAAAGTCCACCACGGTAAGCTTACTCGAGTCTTACGTAGAGATCTTGCTACTTTATAAAATTACATACCTGCATAGATTATTATGAGTACCTAGGACCTAGATTCAAAATTGTTTATGAAAATGAAACCTGTAATGTTAGTTTTAGGGATGCTTTGTAAATCCTTTGAAATGAAAAGGAAAGAAAAGAAAACATCCTTTCGTATGTCTAGCGTTTCCTCGCTATATATTCCTTTAGAATTTTGGTGTACCATTGTTTTTATGTGTTACAGTGTTGTTTAGTTGCATTTTATATTCCACATTGCGATTTGTATGGCCTCTTCCTATATTTTTGTAATGAATATGTCTTTGTATTGTAGGTCAAGCAAATCATAAAGTCCTTCAGATGGGCTCTTTTTTCTTCTGTTGCAGAATCGACTCCATCGGAGTGTCTTGTTTTTGCTATCAAAGTACAGATTGAGGAGTGTGCCCATTATCGAGACAGAAATCCTTTCGTTAAGAATTTTATTACCCAGTCAGCAGTGGTGCAAGGTCTCCAGCAATGCAAAGGAAGGGACTGGTTTGATTACATTGCAGGTCACCCAATATTTGATTATGGACTTCCTTTTACGTTGTATGAGGAGGTGAGTTACTACTATATAGGTTTAGTGGTCTATCAGTCTATGTTTCTTGGCACTTACGGCTCACTTTGTGCGGCAAAGAAATTCTAACAATAACCTTTTGAAGTATGACACTGATTTCCTAATTTCCACATCCCAGTTGATCTTTTCAGCACATTTCTATTATTAGGGTGCGTATAACATAAACTGCTGCAACCATATGTCAGGAACCCCTTATTAGGGAATCATGGTTTATTTGTTTCTATCCTACATAAATAACATAATCATTGCATCATTTTCTGCGTTCTCCAGCACTAAGGTATTTACAATCAACTATTCATGTTAAGTGACATGTATATGCTATATAGGAGTTGATTGGGGGTGGAATTTAGACGTTGGAGCTTATCTCTTTATGATCAAAGAATATTTTGCTGGACAAGGTCTTGATATACAAAATTTGCAACTTGCTCTTAAGTGGCAATGTGTGTTTCATAGACTAATTCTATATATGCATTGATTTATGACTCGATTTCACTTAATTTAATTGTGGTTTAAATGTAATATTTCTGGTATTGATATTTGATGCAACTAGTTAGCAAATTTATTCACATTGATTTTATTTGGTCAAATAGTAATGGTCAACTAAATGTAGTACACTAAGTTGCGCCCTGGTACATTTGATACTATTGTACTTGTTTTCTTAGTATTAAACTGGTGAATTACTATGTGTGAGCATCTTGAAGTGGATCAGTAAATATAGGATAGCCTCATGGTTATATACTTATATATGTATGGGTTCCACATCTTATGCTATCTAGAAAATTTTAAGGAGGTGGACATGCAAGATGAAAAGGAGGTGGCTTGCACTAAGGTATGCTAAATTTATTAACAAGCTTGTATTGGTTATATGTAAGCACACCTCCTGCTTGAACCAAGCAAGAGCTGGTTTGCTCCAAGTGACCCAGTACCGAGGGGGGATAAGAAGAAAATAAAAAGGGGTATCCACTATTTTTCTCCTCCATTTTTCAGTTACCTCATACCAATAATAAAAAATGGGTGAGGGTTTTAATATATGCTTTGCTTAGTTATTTGACCCTGTATATACATCACATGATCACACTACTTTGATTTATTAAGTTTTTTATTTTTTATTTTTTATTTTTTTCAGATTTGCTTCTTTGGTCTTGGTTGTTTCATATGCTCATAGTCTATCTGATGAAAGTTCCTTAAGGGCTTTAGTTTTTATGCTTTTACTGGTTTTGAAAATTAATAATTACAAACAATGGTTTACGATCATGCAACACGTCACATGTTTAGTTTTTCTCACTTAACATTAGATCATGCTAGCACCTTTCAATTCCACTTAATTTTATACAAGTTGTTAGCGCATTCATGATGTAGTTACATATTTTAGGAACACGTACTGCGACCAGAAGGTAAAACAGTAGCAGTGGGGCAAAAGATGGACCTAGTGTTTTACACATTGCAACTAGGTTTTTTCTACATGGATTTTGATCTCATCTCCAAAAGCATTGACAAAGCTAAGAAGTAAGATAATATGTTATTATTGTTTTTTAGATTAGTACTTTCTTGCATTCATCTTGTGTCCAATGCATATTTGTGGAGTTTGATACTTATACTCTACATTTTGATGGCACATTGTTTGAGGGAGGTGATTGGGAGAGGAAGAATCGGTTGAAGGTGTACGAGGGGTTGTATTGCATGTCTACTAGAAACTTTAAGAAAGCGCTGGTACAGTTCTCGCTGCCGCTGCCAGGATCCAGATGAAGTATTTCTTGTTTCTTTTCTTCTCTATCAATCTCATCAGTCATGAAATAGAGCATTGAGCTTGGTCCCAATTTTGGATCTGATTCTTTCCTTTGCTTAGTCCCATTTTTGTTTGCATAACATCCTTAACTGTATTGTCTAGTGCATGTGTACTGACATTCTTTCTTTTTGGCTTAACCAAGGTGTTGCTTCCTAAACAACTCTTATGTGTATGGAGATCGACTTAACGACTTTCATGCACATCTTTTCTTATAATCTTAAATTGGTTGTGGCAGGTAAGGATTAATGTACACATATAAATAAATAAATGAAAATTTCTTTCGTAGATTGTAGACTTTATAAGTTATTATGTTTTTGCAGGATCTAGTACTTACTATATCATTGATTTGACTGAGCCAATACCCTTTCTCATTGGTTATTTTTTAATGTCATTTTTCCTTGAAACAGGCATATACATATTTGGATGAAGCACACAACATTGGAGCAGTTGGTAAAATAGGAAGGGGTGTTTGTGAGCTCCTAGGTGTCGATACTGTTGAAGTGGATGTCATGATGGGAACTTTTATGAAATCATTTGGTTCATGTGGTGGCTATATAGCGGGGTCCAAGGTTTTTTGATCTTCTTGCTCATATTTGTTGGAGATATATGATACATATATTTATAATAGGAACCATAATTGACAGACATAAGCATGACCTTTTGGTGTTTTGAACGAATAAATTATATGGTGGATCATGCATAATCTGTTAACCCTAGTTTTATTAACTGAGTGAGGTTTTAGTTTTATCAGTCTACTTAGAAAACTTCAATTCCTATAATTGGACAAAACTAGTGTATTTAAATTTCGATGACTTTTGACGAAACTTATTAAACTTTTTCAGCCATAATATAATATTATATTATATTATTTTAGTATTAATATTTTAGCAGAAGATTAGATTAGAGATTGTCGAGTAGTAGGATGCGGCAGGGCAGGAGAATGGGAGAGTCTTCGGCGTTGACTCGGGCAGTGAACGTGGTATTTCGGTTTGTACGTGTGGCGGAGTTCGAGATCCTTTTTTTGCTTTTCTTGGCCATCGCCTTCCTCCTCTTCAAGGATCTGGTATTCATTCATGTCAAATCTGATATATATATACATGTTTCCTATTATTATAGATATATCCTATTTTCGTTGATCGATCTTTAACTTCCATGGAAATGAATTGTCATAAAAGAAAATTATATTTTTTATATGCCTGGTTGAACACTTGAACCCAATCACGCCCAACACCATGCATATTTTGGACCAGGATAGTTTGGTTATTTGTTTATATAGTTAAATCAAATCAAGTAGTTGAGACTTGTGAGTGAATCTTTTGGAAACATTGATATATGTGAAGATGTTATAGTTTCACCAACACCGTTGTATTGGAAATCTGATTTCATTAGAGTAGCTTGGTGTTTAGGGCCTTAGGGGTAGCTCTTTAGCAATTCTGAAGTTGAATTATCTTTTGTTTTGATAATTGCTTAACTAGTGTTTAAGTTCATAACTTCATATGTGTATTGTAGAAACTGAGCCATTACTTGATTTAGAAGGGTTTTGTAACTAGCGATAACACATAGAACTAGGTGTTGGCTTGTGCCATATGCCCATTAATGTAATAGTTATGTGATATTGGTTAAGACTTGAGAGTCTAGCTTAATTCCCATTAACGAATTTCTTTCTTTTGGCAACAAACTTAGCAACATCAAGAGTCGACCATCTAACTAAATATTAGACCAATGATGAGTGGGCCATCTGTATACCATGGTAGTGAGGTTTAATGATGATACATCTTCATGTCGCTATTCCAATCCTTCTTTTTCTTATTAGATTAAGTGTATAAAGGAAAGTGGACCTAGCGCTTTGTTAACTGGTTGCAAAGAAATTGTTGAGTGTCACACCATTGGCGTCCCCTGATGCTAGTTTGTAATTTTTTTATACATGCATATTCCTTGAGGGTCACTATCTTTCATCTGAAACACTGGTTCTGTTCTTTTTTGTCTTTCTTCTTAAACCTATTTATTTCCACATTGGATGAGGTAGCGTATTTAATAGCAGCAAGGAACACTTCTGGATTGGTTTTGATGTTAGTATGCAACTATGAACTTTTGGTGTTCAAATTTGTGACTAGTTATACTTTTTATTTTGATTTTAGGAGCTTATCGAGTACGTGAAGTACACTTGCCCTACCCATCTATATGGCATGACAATTTCACCTCCTGTTGCACGACAAATTGTATCAGCCATTAAAGTTATTCTAGGAGAAGATGGTTCTAGTAGAGGTATGTAATGACACTCTCCAAAAAAATATTCTCGTATCTGTGTTTATACCTTTTGTGGTGTGAAATTAAAGTGCGTGATTTTAGTCTAACATGAAGGTTGCTTGATCTATTGTCTAAGTTGCTTGGTTATACAATAATTTTTTCTTACATAAAATTATTTAGTGAATGAGGGCTTTTGAACGATAGTTGGAATATAGGATAATTATGTGGTTGAAAAGAAGCTTGGGATTGTTAGTTAGCTATTAGTAAACCCTTTTGTTTCTGATTGTGCAACTCCAAGGATGAGAAATGCAATGATCAATAGTTCTAGAAATGTCCAATAGTTATTAGTATTTTGCAAACCCTTTTTTTCTTTGTAGATGATGATCTTTGACACATCCTTGGCACGATTTCTGTTTTTCAAGTTTCAACTTTATCGAAGTATACTACGGAACTAAAATACATAGAATACTTACATTTACCGAACCATCGATCAGTTTGAAGGTTATTCATTTGAGTGGTGTATAGACTCCTGATATCAAGACTCATAAGGATGCCCATGTGCTCGTCATCTTATAGATTTTTGAGATATAAATTTATATAGATCCTTGTGATTAAGCACATTCACTACTACAAATTTAAGGTCTCTTTTCAATTAGAAGGCTTCTTGCATCAATCCTATTCAAAACTTGTTAAAGAGCTCCCCCCATATAGAAACTCTTGCCTTGGAATTAAATTTGGTTCTAAAATAAAGCTTTGTCATTCTTTTATTAATAATTATTTCTCTTCTTCATTTGGCACATTATTGGTAGTTGGTTCATGTGTTTAGCCTATCTTTGCTTCTAATTCATATGCATCACATACACTTCACTATGTATTTACTGAAATCTTCATCTTCTTGATGGAGGAGTCTTCTCACCACCAACTCATTTTCATCAAAAATCCTACTTCCACTTGACTTATTTAAGCCAATAACCAATCTAATTCCACTTTAGTTTCAGACCAATGAAACAAATGGCGCCTAAATTACAACCCTATCCATATAAAGATAACTTGAGAACCCATAATATAACTAAACAATCCAATATAAGTAAATGACAAATAGATTAGTATTAATTTCCATAGTACTTGCTTTGTGGTTAAACTCTTCACGGTCTCTTGTTAGTTTAGTTTGATGTATATTTTTGTTTTAGTCATTGATTGGAAATTTACGACTCTGGGTAGAAAAGTTTGATCTTTTTTTGAAACTTGCTCTTGATTACTTTTAGATGTAAATGCTAATTAAGAACATGGGTTTTTGATATTTTGTTTGATCTATGAAGGAGGTTTGTGAGAGAAGATTGGGCTAGAATTGGGACAAAATCGAAAAGCATCGAGTGAGATTAATCGGAATATAGTTGGAGTTGCACCTTATCCTTGAGTGGCGATTCTTATGTTCCAGTGTATGGTTCTTATGTAAATCTAACATCAAAGTTATCTAGTTATGTTCTCTTATTGTATTTTATGAAGTTAGTTTATGAACTTCAATTGAAATTGCCAATTATAGTTTTTAGTTCAAATGTGTTAGGATATACTTTATTTTATAATATTACTAAAGTGTATTGTATTGTATTTGTTATTGTGTTTTGTTAGAAAGGGTGTTTAGGGTAGAGATTGTTAGATTTATGCATAGATAGATGAATATATTGATATATTGTGGAGTGAAAAGATGCAGGTTTAGGTGTTGTAACAGTGTAGGAGGTGGTGAGCCCAGGAAATCTTTTTTTTTTAAACAATAAAACATTAGTAATGGATATAACCGTTAGAAACATTTTAACTTGTTATTTTGCAGTAACAGTTATGGTTCTGTCACTAACAGAACAAATTTGTTACTAATAAAATTTTTGTGACGGTTATATCCATTAGAAATGGATTATTGAAGGATGAACAAATTTGGTAACCGTTGCTAATATATTGTGACGGTTAGGTATTCGTTGCTGAAATTAATTTTAGTAACACTTGTTAACCGTGAGTAAATTTTGTAATAGATATTAAGTGTTACTAATTTCCGTTACTATCATTTGTCACGCATTTGTGTTAACGCAAGATAACCGTTACTAATATTTTTTGTAACGGATGTATATCCGTTACAAATTGGCTGTTATGGTGTAATGCTAAGAGCGAGCTCGCGCCCCTTCTGAAATAGCCCAACTTTCGCAGGTTAGTTCAAACCTTCGTTGTCCAAGTTCTCCAGTGTTTCTATCTGCTTGAACACACTGTGATTGTGTATACAAGACGCTATTGAAACGCGTAGCAATGAGACATTTAGGTACTCCTTCTTCCATTACTCGCCTTTTCTGTCAGAGGAGTTTTGATAGAGTTATATACTAGAAGCAATATTTTTGTAATAACTCTAATTCTTTATATTTTGAATGAGAATCATATGGGCAAATGTTATGCATATTATATATGTTATTAGTTATATGCATGTGTCTAATACTTTATGTTGTAGATGATATGGTGTGGACACACAGAAGATCATATCATCAGTACTTTATAAAGTATAAGTAATCGTTCACAACCGAGATGGATTTGGACAAACCATTGGTACGGTTGTAGTATAATCTGGTATTAGTCTATCTTGACTATAGGATTACACTAGTACACTGTGTGTATTGAACAGGACCAAGTGAGGTTGTTTCTCTTTATACTGACTATATAAGACAAGAAACGCCTATGTTATTATGGATGTTTGTCTTCTTATTCCGGATATAATAACGGGCACTTATGTGCATTGTACATTGCTTTAAATCATCAATGAGTGAGATTCATTTGTGAATTAACAAACTCAATGGATTGGGTAATGACATTGTATGTAAGGTGTGTTGTTGATTATAGAAGGAATCCGTGACCCGCAGAAACTCGGGTTGATGATGTCCCCTTGAGGAGCTCAAAAAGATTGTCATGTAAACCCTGCAAGTGGATTTATTCCGACATGACAATGAGGTTGAGTGGTACTACTCAAGAACATAAGAAGTTGATTAATGTAGTTGTCAGTAACTTGACTTAATCAATGGACATTCGATATCTTAAACACGGGGAGATTAATGAGCATATAATATGGAGCCCATAAACGCTGACACGTAATTTGGGATTAGGGCGGTAGTGCAACAATGGCCTTTAGTGGAATAAACCATTTGTTGACGGACTTGGGCTGTGTGTTATGGGCGAACATGGGAAGCCCAAGCCCGTCAGGAGGCCCAACCCTAATTTCTCCTCATGGTCCCTGTTGTAGTCTATATAAAGAAAACCTCTTTCTCTGGCTGACTTCTACAAAAGAAAAATCAAGGTTTTACTCAAGAAAAATAGATTCAGAAATCGAATCCAATTTTGTGAGTGATAGAGGCCAAGTGAGAAAGGAGAGGTTGGTAGATCATTGCCAACACAACATCCACTCTGTGCATAGGAATACAAAAGAAGATCAAGGGGTTGATTTCGGATTTCATAGCTATTGGATTATCAGAGTTATCTCAACCGGATTTACAGGTATGTTTTCCAATCCAAAATCATGAGAACCATTAATTCCGCTGCGCGTGGAATTCACGGTTTGTAGAAATATTCATTTTGAAATAACGGTTCCAACAAATTTTTCATTCTAGCATATCAGGATTGTTTTGACTGTTGTTCTTGTTTATTTAAATTAGACCTAGACTTGCATGAGATTAAGTTCCGGTAAGAAAAAACCAAAAACGTAATCTATCATAAACGTCAACGTAGACACCTATCTAGAATACCACACACTACACCTACATCAATGGCTAAAGAAACAGAGACTCCCCTCTTTGATTTTTATAAAGCCTTGAACAATAGCCCTAAATCATGCATCATTCTTGCAGACCCAGTAGGGGATTTTCGAATCCTCCCGAATATATTTAATTTGTTATCGGTTTTTCATGGGTTAGACCATGAGAAGCCTTATCAGCATATGTGTAGGATAGAACAAGTTCTTATAACATTTCATCATCCTACCGTAGGCACGGAACAAATTAAACTGAGGGTGCTTCCTTTCACCCTAGCCGATAAGGCGGCAGCTTGGTTAACTGCACAAACGCCTAATTCTGTGGACTCATGGGCTAAACTTGTTCAATTGTTTATGGAACAGTTTTACCCACCCTTACAGACAGATGAAATGATATCTAAGATTCGTTTCTTCCACTAGAACCCTCATGAATCCTTTTCAGAGGCCTGGAATCGTTTCACTGATCTTCTTATCGAGTGTCCATATCATAACCTTGCAAAAGACACGCTAGTTTGTGCCTTTTTCAAAGGGCTTTTACATCACCATAAGGAGGTTCTTGATATAATGAATGGGGGTAGTTTCCTTAGCAAAAGAGCTTTAGAGGCTTATAGGTTTTTAGAAGATCAATCTAAGCGTAATAATAATGGGGAGTAACGATATCCCCCGCTCCGCTAGTTCTTCTTCAACAGTTAAGATTGCCAGTATATTTGAGGTTAAATCTGATCCAGAGCTTAAAACTTTAATCGAATCTCTTACTAAAAAGGTAGAAGCCATTTCTGTTCAACAAAAGCCTACCCCCGTCATGAATGTCAACTCTATTCCCTGTAATTTCTGTTTGAGTCCTGAGCGTCCTGACTCCTATTGTCCTCTTGCCTATGAGCAACCACCATCACAGCCAGATAATGTTTGCTCAATAAATAGCTATCCTATTCCTAACGCCCCTTGGAGACAACATCTTAACTTTAGTTGGAGAAATAATCAACAAGTTACACTTCCAGGGTATAATAATCAAAATGTTTGGCCAGCAAATAATTACAATCAAGCTCCACCTGGACAAGGACAAGGCAATTATAACAATAATAATTATAATACTAATAGAGGCATCATTCCGGTAAATAATAACTATCACAACCCACCCGTTAATAATCAACGTGAGATAGTTCCAATCACACCACCTGTGACCAATACACACCCACAACCAGATCGTTTCGAAGCCTACATGCAGGCTCAACAACAGATTTTACAATCCATTGATCAATCCATAAAACAGTTAACCCAAGAGAAAACTCAACCAAAAGGTGTGTTTCCAGGTCAAGCTATATCGAATCTGAAAACGCCAAACACAGCCTTTGAAGTAACTGGAAATTCTAGTAATGATAATCTTAAAGTAGGTGAGTTAAATGTCATCACCACTCTCCGTTCTGGCAGAGTGGTTGATAACGTTGTTACTATGCCTATTGTTACACCACTAGTGGTCACTACCAATGAAACAATACTAGATACTGATATAGAAACTGAAGAACCTACCCCTGTAGAAGTACCAGTTAAACCACAACCTAAGAAACAAAAGGCCAAGGTTAAATATCTGGTTGATCCATATGCTAAATATAGAGAGAGACCACCGTTTCCCCAGAGGCTAGCCATGTTAAATAAAGATACAAATTTTGATGAGATTTGGGAAGTTTTTAAAAATCTAACGATCAACCTACCTTTTCTTGAAGCAATTAAAAAGTTACCACAACATGCAAAGTTTCTAAAAGAGTTGTGCATTACTAGGCGTAAAACGAATATTCCTAAAGATGCCTTTTTAACTGAACAGTTTCCCATGTTATCTGAACATAATGGAATCGTGAAGTACAAGGATCCTGGTCGTCCTACTGTAAAATGCACCTTAGGGGATACTCACACGACAACTGCTCTATTAGACCTAGGGGCGAGTGTTAACTTACTCCCTTATTATCTCTATAAACAAATAGGTCTACAAGAGATGCAAGCAACGAAAATGACGCTGCAATTAGTTGATCATTCAATCAAGTATCCTAAGGGTGTGGTTGAAAATGTGCTTGTTAAGGTGTAAGATTTTTACTATCCAGCTGATTTTGTTATCCTCGATATAGAAGTCGCTAACGACTCTGTTCCTATCATTTTAGGGCGTCTTTTCTTGGCAACGGCCAATGCCCTCATAAACTGTCGCGATGGTTCGATGTCTATGTCTTTTGGCCATCTTTCCGTTGAGGTAAATGTTTTTAAAATGATGCAACAACTACCTGATATGACTATCGATGGGGAAGTTAGCATGATCGAGAGCTTAGCTCAAGATTTTTTCAACAACACGTTCCCAGAAAATCAGATGCATAAATTCCTTTTTTTTGGAAGTTCAGATTTCGACGATGACTCCTACATAGAGGAAGTCAATGCCATTTTCGAGTCTACTCCTATCATAGATCCTTCTGTTGCTCCATCTACTGAGTTTGAAGACCTACTACCTAAACAAGTCTTCACTACTCAAGATGAATGTATGAACCTAAAATACCTCAAAATTACAAGCCTCTCTTTTTCTCTCTAATTCTCACTGTTTCTCTTTTTCTCTCTCCAGCAGCCTCCTCTTTTTCTCCCCTTCCTCTTCTTTTTATATCCTCCTCCTTCTATCTGGACCGTCCATATGTCTTATCATTCCATGGCTCTCCTTCTGGCCATACACATGCCACGTCCGCGGTCTAGGGTTCGGCGGCTACGCTACCGTGCTCCTCCTTTTCCTTCGTTATGTTGCACCCTATCCTATGCACCGCTGACTTAGTCCAACTTCCCACATTATGCCACTACAAATGCCCCTTCTCGACTCCGCGGTCTGGATAACGGATCCGGGGTTGAGAACTCTCATTAGTGTTCTCTTTCCACCGCCCACGTTCTCTTTTCTCGATTTGCGTGTGAGATAGACTGCACTCATCACTCGCATTTTCAGCCTCCCCTAGTACCTCGTGCTTCCATGTGTCTCATTCTGGCTAGACTGTCTACCTGACAACTCAAGTTCCCCACCCCCAAGTAATTACCTTTTTACCCCTCCCCTATTTAAACTCCCTTCCTTCTCCCTTTTCCGCACTTTACTTTCCCTTTTCCCTTTACTCTTCACTGCCTTGCCATTTTCCCCTCTCCGATCAGTTTCTAGTTTGCATGCGCCTCCTCAGTTTTCTGGTGGCTCCTACCTCTTCCTGACACTCTACTCAGGCCTAACCACTCCTTCTTTGCTTCATTCGGTACGTTTTCTAGGCCTTACTTATTTTTGTTTGAACTGAATCTTGGTGTATGTTCATATCTTGCGTCTGTTCCTCTACTTTTCAGATGTCAGGCTCTGAATCTGGCGACTCTTCCTCTTCTCTATCTCATAGAATAGCATCTCCGCCTCCTATTACCCTACTGTGGCCCCATCTACCTCGGGGCGCCAAGGTCCTTTGCTGCCACCACCCTCTCATTTCCGCCGCCCCAATTTAGATGCCATTAGGGCTGCTTATGGTATTCCAGCCAACATAACCTTAGAGCATGTGCCATCTGTCACGCACTACCCCCACTTGGTTCCCTGACGTACGGGGTACCTTGTGATCATTGTGGGTCAAATTGTCGCCGGTCTACGGCTGCCCCTCACTCTCCTGGATGTCGAGGTGTGTAATCATTTCAACATTCCCCCCTGTCAAGGCATAGGGAATTTTTGGAGAATCGTGTATGCCACGAACTCATATAATAGAACCGGCGAGCCCAAGATTACAAGCTGTGATATTTTCTCTCACTATTTCATTAAGAAAAGTACCAAAGATGTCGGTGTGGGGTACCAGTCTTTTTGTGTCCGTCCTCGGAAGCCATCACTCTTGCTCCGTGTCACAAGCTCAGATAAAGTGTGGCATCACTATCCTTTATACGTGTCGGGGCAATTTATATCCGCGAACCTTCCTTCAGATTTAAATCTTACCCATCTTGCCTTCATAACCCGTGGTGAGTATCTTTGTTCTTCCCTTTTTTCTAGAAGTGTTGTTTTCGTTACACCCTAACCCGCTGTTCTTCTCTGTTTTGCAGGTTGGCAGCCGGACTCCAAATCCCAACTCTATTTCGGCATCTCTTGCCCTATTTTTCAAAGACTTCGCGACCTCGGCCCTGCCTAGGCCGACCTCCTGGGCATCCACCCTACTACCGCTACTCCCTTGTTGCAAACCTTAGATCTACACAACTTCCGCAGCATCTCAGCCCCTTTCTATCATCCTCCCCCACCCAAGGAGTGGAAACCCAGAGCATCTCCACCTACAAGAAAAAAGACTCGCGCCCCTGCCTCCTACCACCGTCATCCCCGAGCCTCCTCTCATTCCTTCAAATCACGCGATCCCACTAACTCCTTTGCTCCCGAAGACATCCTTTCTTACTGCTCCATCTCTGACGATATGGATGTCCACAAACAGAAACTGTTTGACAGTGATTCTGATGACGACGACGTGAGGGAGGTTCCTCCCACCGAAGTAAGGGCTTCTGCTGAAGTGCCCCCAGCCAAGAGGTCGTAGACCTCTTCCTCTGAAGAATTTGTCCCTCTCACTCAGTGAACTTTAGCTTCTGGAGATCCTGCCCCCGTCTCCTCTCCACTTCAACCAGCCGTCTCCTCCCCCCACACTCGCCGGCCCAGCAATGAACCAATTCCACCAGCATCTCCGGTCTCTGAGTCGGCCCTTGTAGAAGACTTCTGCCCTATCTTAAATGTACGCAACCACAGGGTGAATACTGCAGACTCCGCTCTGGATAATGCGGCCGTAGCCTCCTCTCTATTCTACAATGCTCATTTGCCCAAGGATATAGCTTATGCAGACGGGGGGTCGTTTGATCAGCACCGTACCTCTCTGTATACCAACGGAGAGGGTACACTCTCTTTCTCTCTTTTTTTTTTTTTTTAATCTCTCTTCTTGATTCTAGGTAAGCTTGGACGTTTCCTTCATGATCCGCAGTCTCTTCAGTGGTAAGGCCACGGTCGCCTTGGAGAAAGAACTTAACGGCCCTTCTGGCATAAAAGCTGCTTATGCCGGACTCCAATCATATCTGGCTGCTGCTAACTTGGATAAGCTCAAGGCTCTGGATGAACTCAAGTCCGCAGAATCCTCTCATTAGAAATACATGGACTCGGTCAACGACCGCCTGAGTCGCCAAAGGGAAACATTTCTCCAACAGCACCAACTCAATCTGGATGCTCTTGCTCAATAACACCAGGCAGTCGTTGACGCCCTCAACCAAAAATACAAGGATGCTACTGCCGACCTACTGAAGCAACAACAAGCAGACATGAATCTCCTTCGCGACCGCTTCAAGCTCCTAGCCGACAAGAGGGTGGTGAAGAAAATCCAAGAAGAGCTTGCACGACTCATACAAGAAGGGCGGCTTCTCCCTGAAAGGCCTACCACCCCAGTAATAGACTCCCCTGAGACCACGAGGGAAGAAGTGGCAGCCATTGAAACCATCCTCGCCCCCCTGTGCCAGAAGAGACTTCTACCCCTACAACGGTCACCGAGGAGACCACCGTCGCACCCATGGAGGACACCACTGGAGAAATCGTCGTTACACCCCCTACGGAAGCCACTGACACAATGCCTGCTCAAGACTCTCTCTCTGAGATGCACTATAAATCTTTCTTTGTCTGTAATAATTTACTTTTATCCCCTCCTGTCTAGCTGTTGCTACACTACTCGTTTTGTTGGCATATTGACAATATTCTCTTTAATGTGAAGTTTGAATTAATTAGATATTGGCCTTGTTATGTCCCCTTCTCGTTGTTTGGCTATTTACCTGAATGCAAGTCACTCCCCATGCCCCATGTGTAAATTGCATCCCTCGTCCACAGAGGGCTCATCCCACTCCGCGGGCTCCCTATCCTCGAGAAGTTAGTTGGGGCACTCATATTACCCCCAGCTCAACTCCGGCCTTGTATCAGCGAAAGGCTCATCCCCTCCGCCATCTCTCTTCATGCACGGGCTCCATGCCATATGTAGTTTGCATGTCTCATCCGCGAAGGGCTCGTCCCACTCCGTGGATTCTGTGTACTCAAGAAGTCAGTCAGGGCAACTCATCTTGCCCCAGGCTCACCTTCGGCCTGGTACCAGTGGAGGGCTCATCCCCTCCGCCGTCCCCCTATATGCTTGGACTCCATGCCCCAGGTGCAGTTTGTACCTTTCCTCCGTGAAGGGCTCAACCCACTCCGCGGGCTCTATAGCCTCCGGAAGTTTAATTGAGACAACTCATCTTGCCCCAGGCCCGACTCTGACCTGGTACCAGCGAAGGGCTCACCCACTCCGCTGTCTCTCTCTGCGCTTGGGTTTCATGCCCCATGTTCATTTTGGACTCTTACCTTTACAAATAACATTCTCTTCTCAAAAGTGTCGTTGTATTATATATTTACATACAGCTACAGACTCTTGCTCTAGATTTTCATTACATTCAAGTGTGAATTTTTTTTAGCATTCTCACGTTCCAAGGCTTCTCTACCGATCTGCCTTCCTGTGTTCGCAATTTGTAGGTGCCAGCTCCTCCTATATCCAAAGACGATTGTAAGGTCCCTCCCAATTTGGACCCAGCTTTCCATCTTTCTCCTTTCTGGTACTAGGCGTCACTCGACGGAGCACCAGATCACCTACTTGGAATTGTCGCGGCATGACCCTCTTGTTATACTGTCTTTACAATCTCCGGTGGTACTCCTCCAACTTTATACAGGTTGTGTCTCTTCTCTCCTCTGCCAGATTTAGATCCGCAACTAATATCCTCCAGTTTGAACCCTCATCCACGACCTTTGTTAGTGCCGTCGCTGCCACCATCTCAGAAGGGATCACGGCCTCCACATCGTAAGCCAACGAGAACAGGGTCTCTTGGGTGGACGACCGAGGTGTGGTCCTATAGGCCCAGAATACATGATTTAGCTCGTCTGGCCATGCCCCCTTCTTATTTTCCAACTTCTTCTTAAGGTTGTTCATAATAGTTTTGTTGGATGACTCTGCCTGTCCGTTGCCCTCAGGATTGTAAGGGGCTGAGAACCCCTATTTCACTTTATAAGCTTGCAAGAAACTGGTTACCTTCGCTCTTGTGAATTGAGTCCCATTGTCTGCTACAATGGCATATGGCAGTCCAAACCTGCAAATAATATTCTCCCATAGGAACTTGATTATTTGCGCCTCTTTTATCTGCTGCAAGGGTACGACCTCAATCCATTTTGTGAAATAATCAGTGGCTACGAGCATGAACCTCCGCTTGCCACTGGCCATAAGCAGCGGTCCCACTATATCCATTGCCCACATAGCGAACGGCCATGGGCTCAATACGTTATGCAATGGTTATGCGGGGGCGAAGATCAACTGGGAAAACCTCTGACATTTGTCACATCTCTTAGCAAACTCCACTGCATCCCTTTTCATATGGGGCCAAAAATACCTTTGTGTCAATAAACGATGGGCCGTAGTTCTTCCCGCTGAATGGCTCTCGCAATCTCCCTCGTGTAATTCTACCAACACCTCGGATGATTATCGCAGACCTAAGCATTTCAACAGCGGTCCATTGAAGTTTTTTCGGTACAACTCTCCCTCCAGCAGAACGTATCTCCTAGAAGTTTTTTCCCATCCCTCACCTTCTTTCCTTCTTATCTGTCACCTCCTCTCCCATCAAAAAGCACTTAATTGGATCCATCCAACTCCCATTCTCTTCTGCGACCTGACAAATCTCTATTGCGTCCTCAGTGCTCGGTTTTTCCAACCTTCCCACTCGTATTGTTCTTGCTCCCGACCCAGGGATTGTGGCGGCTACATATGCTAGGGTATCGGCATGTCAGTTTTCTTCACGACCCAAGTGGATGAACCTGATCTTTGTGAACTTTGCAGATCGTTTGTGTAGCACCTCCAAATATATTGCCATTCTGGGGCATCGGGCAGTGAACCCACCGTTCGCCTGACACACCACCAAATTTGAATCGGAATACACTGTTAGTTCCTTCACTCCCAAATCCTCAGCCATTCTCAATCCTGTAATCACCGCTTCATATTCTGCCTCATTACTGGATGCCGCGAAGCCTAGTTTCATGGTCTGCTCTATTATGTTATTATCGGGTGTAACCAATACTACTCTTATGCCGCTGCACGCATCTGTAGCCGATCCATCTGCAAATACCCTCTATCCGTTGCTCTTATCCCACGGGTCTAGGAGGTCTGGATCCCCTTCCTTCTCTTGTTCTATGACCATCTCTTCTCCCCAAGTGGGGTCCTCTGTGGGAAACTCTGCTAGAAACTTGACCATCGCCTGTGCTTTTTCTGTGGTTCTTATCTGATATTGTATCTCATAGGAACTTAGCATCACTGCCCATTTCAACATTCTACCAGATATTTCTGCCTTCAATGCTTGCCTCAGAGGTAAATCCGTCACCACCACTACCACATGAGCTTCGAAGTAGGGTTTCAGCTTCAAGGTCGAAAACATTAATGCCAAGGCATACCTCTCAATTCTACTATACCGCGTTTCTGCGTCCAATAAAGTCTTGCTCTGAAAATACACCAGCTTCTCCACTTGTCTACAACTCGGACCAGAACTGAACTAACTGCATACTCCGTGGCCCCCAAATACAAATACAAATACTGCTTCTCCCCTGTCTCTGGTCGTGACAACAAAGGCGCTTTGCCCAAATATTTTTTCAATTCCTGAAATGCCTCCTCACATTCCGCGGTCCACACGAAATCCGGTGTACTTCTTAACAACCTATACAGCGGTCTGCATTTATCGGACGACTTGAAAATAAATCTATTTAAAGCCGCGATCCTTCCTGCCAACCGCTGCACTTCCTTAACGTTCTACGGAGATGGCATCTCCACCAATGATCTTATTTGCTCGGGGTTAGCCTCGATTCCCCTATGAGTAACAATATAACCCAGAAACTTTCCCGTAGTCACCCCGAATATGCACTTTTTAGGATTCAACTTCAAGTTGTATCTCCGTAGTATCCCAAAGGTCTCTCGCAAACCCTCTATATGTTCCTCTTCCGACATACTTTTTTCCACCATGTCATCTATATAGATCTCAATCCCCTTCCGAATCTTGCTTCCGAACATTCTCTCGCCCAACCGCTGGAAGGTAGTCCCCACATTCTTCAAACCAAACGGCATCCTCGTATAGCAGTATGTACCGCCTTCCACCACAAACGTTGTCTTTCCCTGATCTGGCCCGTACATTGCGACCTGGTTGTACCCCATCGACGCATCCATGAAGGAAAATATCTTGAACCCCGCCGTCCTATCTACCAACTCATCTACTCGCGGCATGGGATAACTATCCTTTGGGCATTCGCGATTTACATCCATAAAATCCACACACATACGAACCTTTCCATTCTTTTTTGGTACTACAACTATGTTAGACAACCAGTCTGTGAACTCAACTTCTCAGATTATCCCCGCCCCTTTCAAGCTCGCGACCTTTTTGCGGATTCCGTCGGCATATTTAGGCCTGATGCCGCGCATCCTTTGCCTCACGGGTCTAGCATCTTCCTTCATGTGTAAGTGGTGACAAGCGAATTCAGGGTCTAACCCCGTGACCTCCTCTATCGTCCAAGAAAAAACATCTTTATTTTTGGACAAGAATTGTATCTGGCAGCGGGGGATTCTTGAATGACTGCAGCGAGAAGGGGGTCTTCGCCCATCTCAAGGTTCTCTGGAAGGCCAGAAGTGTTCGCGGCTTCAGTGAGTTTGCTGGCGACCTCGGTGGGTTCGGTCATCGGGACGGCAGGCCTATCGGGGAGAAGGCGGCCTTCCTGGGTGAGCCGGGCGAATTCCTCCTGGACCTTCCGGCCACCCTCTTTCCGCTAGGGCCTTGAAATGGTCACGAAGAACCATCATGTCCATTTGGTGCTGCTCCATCATCTTGGTGGTGTCATCCTTGTGGGCCTGACTAAGGGGGTCCACCGCCTTCTGATGTTGTTGGGTGAGGACATCCAAGTTGAGCTGGTGGTGGTGGAGAAGCTCTTCTCTTTGACAGCGCTGGCGCTCGTTGACGGAGTCCATGTACAGTTGATGGGAGGATTCCGCCAACTTAAGCTCATCCTGGGCCTGGACTTTGGCCAAATTGGCAGCTTCCAGATCTAACTAAAGTTCGGCATAGGCCGCTCGCAAGCCAGAGGGGCCGTTAAGCTCCTGTTCCAAGGTGGTCACCTTATTCTTGGCGCAGAGAAGGTCGCGGATCATGAAGGAAATGTCCAGGCTCACCTAGGTCAAAAAGGGAGAGGGATTAAAAAAAAAAAAAAAAAGAGAGAGAGAGAGAGAGAGAAAGTTATATCCTTTCCCAGTTGGTGTACATCAAAGTGCGATGTTGGTCAAATGTACCCCCATCCGCATAGGCAATGTCCTTGGGCAGATGGGCATTGTAGAACAAGGAGGAGGCCACAGCGGCATTGTCCAAAGTGGAGTTCGCCGTATTCACTTTCCGGTTGCGCACATTGAATATGGGACATAAGTCCTCAACAGGTGCAAGAGTGGATGACGGGGCGGTAGGCTGAGTGGGCTCCTTGCCAAGCCGGCGAGTGCAGGGAGAGGAGGCAGCTGGATGAGAGGGTGCCAAAGCAGGGGCTGGACCTTCAGGCACGGAGGCCTGGTGAGTTGAAGAGACAGGCTCATCAGAGGTTAGCATCCGCGGCTTCTTGGTTAGTGGTTGATCAGCAGACGCATGCATGTCTGTGGGGGGGACTTCCATCACATCATCGTCAGAGTTTCTATCAAACAATTTCTGCTTGTGGACGTCCATGTCTTCTAGGGGTGAGGGGGGTGAGGTGAACTGATCGACCCAGTGGGAGATAGAGTGGTAGGAAGAGATGTCGTTGGGAGGGGAGGAAGGGTGGAGATCTTGAGGGTCACGAGAGTCGAAAGAGTGTGAGGAAGTCCGAGGAGGGGGGCGGTGAGACTTATGGGTGCGAGGCCTCTTCTTTGAAGGAAGAGACGCATGGGGCTTTCGCTCCTTGGAAGGGGGAGGACGAAAAAAAGGACCTGTTAATCCGCGGAAGGTGTTGAGTGCAGGAATGGGCACTAAGGGAGTGGCGGTGGTGGGATGAATGCCTAAGAAGTCAGCCTAGGCAGAACCAAGGTCGCGGAGCTGGGCAAAGATATGGCAGGAGATGTTATCGTAAATCCTGGATTTGGAATCTGGCCGCCAACCTGTAAATAAGAACAATTGTGAGTTAATAGATTAAATGGAAAACACTTCTAGGAATGGGAAAAGAATTACGATACTCACCGCGAAGTCGGAAGGTGAGATGGTTAAGAGTTAGGGTGGAGGGAATGTCCGCAGACAGAAAGTTTCCTGATACATAGAGCGGATAGTGGTGCCAAACTTTATCTGAAGTGGTAAGCCGAAGGAGAAAAGATTGTTTCTTCGGACGAACACAGAAGGACTGGTGTCCTATGCTGACATCCTTGGTGCTGGTTTTGAGATAGTAGTGAGAGTAGAAGTCGCGGCTGGTGATCTTGGGGTCTCGGGTCCTATTGTAAGAATTTGAGGCATACATTATCCTCCAGAAATTTCCTATGCTTTGGCAAGGGGGAATGTTAAAGTGGTTGCAAACTTTGACATCCAGAAGGGCAAGGGGAAGCCGTAGACCTACAACTATTTGGCCTACAGTGATGACAAGAGAGCCCGGTCGGCGAGGAACTAAATGAGGATAGTGGGTAACGGAGGACACGTGTTCCAAAATAACATCGGCTGGAACGCCGTACGCAGCTCTAAGGGCATCTAAATTAGGTCTACGAGATCTAGGGGGGGTGGCAATAAAGTAGAGAGGTGGCTGGAGGTGGAGGGTACCGCAGTGGAAGCAGGAGGAGGGGGAGAGGATACCCCCACTGAACGGGAAGAGGATGAGTCACCAGATTCGTGGTCCAACATCGGAAGGGAGATGAACAGATTCTTAAAATCAAACTATTTCAAAACGAGAAAGGGAAAGGCAGTTCAACTAAAAGAGAGAGTGCCAAGAAAACGTACTGATCAATGGGAAGAGGGAATTGGTGAGGGTATGAAAGATAGCCGGAAGTGAAGAAAGGTACCAGAGAGACCACCACAATGTAATGCACGCGCACTGGTGAAAGATGGAAGGAAAAGAAAAATGGGCAGTTGAAGCAAAGGGCGAGAAGAAGAAGAGGCAAGGAAAAATAAAGTGAAGGAAGAAGAAGAAAGAGGGTGGTTTAAATAGGCTAAGGGTAAAAAGGTAATTCCGGGGCGGTGAGGAAATCGAAGCATCGGCTGGGGATCCAGCCGAAGGACGACACATGTGCGCATAGGAAACAAGGGGCTGCCAAAAAAAATGCGCGTGATGAGTACCTTTCCCATCACATGCTTCCCAAAATGGTAGATATTAGCTGGAGAGGATATAAAGAGTTGGAAGTTCTCGACCTCGGGCCAATTATATGGCCGCAAAGTCGAGAAGGGGCATTTGTAGTGGCCCATTACAGAACACTGGATTTAGGCAAAGACAAAGGGAAGAGGCAGTGTAACAGGGAAGGCTGGGGAGTATGGGATCATGTCCACGAAACCCTAGATAGTGGACGTGGCACTATTACGACTATAAGATGGACCGAAGGATGGAGGGAAGAAGGACGGTCTGGATTGGGGAGACTTAATAGAGGAGCGAAGGCTGAGTCAGCGGGACCAGGAAGGGAAGCAATTTAAGACGCTACCCTGGGGAGCAGGGGAATGGAGCTGCGGAACCCTAGGGGGCGGACGTGGCCGAGGTACGGCAAACAGGAGAGCCGTCAGATGAGGGGACAGATGGACGGTCCAGAAAGGAAGGGGAGGGGTATAAAAAGAAGAGGAGGAAAAAAAAAAGAGAGGCCGCATTAGAGAAAAAAAGAAAGGGAAGAAGATAGTTGTAGAAAGGGGAGATTTTAGGTTCATACAGCATCCCCAATCTAGTTCTTTCATTTCTACATGGTCTTCTTTTTGTACTAGTTCTAATTTGCATTCTGAGGATTGGTATCGGCGCCTAGGCCATCCTAATCCTCAGGTACTTCATACATTGTTTCAATCTGGTTTTCTATACAATAAAAACTTTGTTTCCTTTGATTCGTTGTCTTTTGATTGTTCTTCTTGTAAGCTAGCTAAGAGCAAAAGTCTACCTTTTCTCAATCCGGGTTCACATGCTTCTAAGCCCTTTGATATTGTGCATAGTGATGTATGGGGAATTTCTCCTGTCATCTCTTATGCACAATACAAATATTTTGTAACCTTCATTGATGACTATAGTAGGTTTACTTGGATTTATTTCTTGTGTGCTAAAAGCGAGGTTTTCTCAATCTTTAAAAATTATCTTGCACTCATTAACAATCAATTCAATTCCTCTATCAAGAGTCTTTGATCTGATTCAGGAGGCGAATATCTATCAAATGAGTTTCAACAATTTTTTCAAGAACGAGGCATTCTTTCTCAACGATCTTGTCCAACTACTCCATAACAAAATGGAGTGGCTGAATGTAAGAACATACATCTTCTTGACATGGTTTGGGCTTTACTTCTAGAATCCTCTGTTCCTCTTCGTTTTTGGTGTGAAACTTTATCTACTGCTGTTTATCTCATAAATAGATTGCCTACTCCTGTGCTTGATAATGTTTCTCCGTATTTTTGTTTATTTGGGAATCATCCTCGTTATTCTAATCTGCATACATTTGGTTGCGTTTGTTTTGTTCATCTTCCCCCGCATGAAAGAACTAAGCTTTCTGCTCAATATGTGAAATGTGCATTTCTTGGTTATAGTTCTCATCAGAAAGGTTTCTTATGTTATGATCTTAATGTTCATCATCTATGCATTTCACAGCATGTTGTTTTCCTTGAAAATCAAAAGTTTTTTCTCTCTCATACGGATCATGTGTCTTCTATATATTCTATTCTTCCTAATTTTTCCACCCCTGATATTCCTACAAATTGATTCCAGCCAGGTCTAGTTTATACTAGACGCTCTCGCCCCTTGGTTACTTCTTCTCTATACCCTCCTGATTCTCCTATGACTATTGATCTGACACCCTCTCTGGCAGTTGTTCCTAGACGGTCTACCAAAGTTTCTCATCCTCCTGATTGGTATGGTTTTTCCTCACATATTTCCATGACTGCCACTCTCTCCTCTATTTCCATTCCTAACTCTTATAAACAGGTTGTGGCACATGAATGTTGGCAACAGGCCATGTAGGCTAAACTCGATGCGCTTGAGCAAAATCAAACGTGGGATGTAGTTCCTTGTCCTTCCTCAGTGAATCCTATTGGTAGTAAGTGGGTGTTTTCTGTTAAGCTTCGCTCTGATGGTTTTTTGGAACGTTATAAAGCTCGATTAGTAGCCCTGGGCAACCGACAAGAGTATGGCATAGATTATGATGAAACATTTGCCCCTGTTGCCAAGATGACTACAGTTCGGCTTCTTCTTGCCCTAGCTGCCTCACATTCTTCGCATGTGGATGTTAAGAATGCTTTCTTGCATGGGGATCTTAAGGAAGAGATTTACATGAAACTTCCCTTTAGTATGGCACTTCATACCCCTAACTTCGTTTGTAAGCTAAAACGTTCTTTGTATGGTCTTAAGCAGGCTCCCAGGACATGGTTTTAAAAGTTTCGTAGCACACTACTCGGGTTTTCATTTACCGAAAGTCAATATGATGCATCTTTATTTTTTCACAAGAGTAAAGATGGCATCGTCTTTCTATTGGTGTATGTGGATGATATTATCATCTCGTGTTCAAATGTTAATCTAAACTTTGTGTTGGTTTGTTTAGTTTTAAGCTAGTATTAAATTACAATATGTAGTGTTATGTATGATTACTATGTTGCTATTATTTGTTAGTGAAAATAAAGGCTAACAACACATAAGATTTATTTCATTTCCATTTTTTCTTTCATACATAATTCATCCAAGTGACATCTTCTTAACAAGTTCAATTATGTCACTAGCATTTCCCTTAACGTTCATTGTAATAGTGTTTGGGACCCACCTTCGTAAGCCCCTGATAAAGATAAAATTGAATAGCTTACCTACGAAATGAACGTTTAACTCAAAACGTAAGTAAACTAAAACTAATTTTATGTGTCTAATTTATCAAAGATTTCTCTACTCTCAATCCCTTGAGATATAGTGGAGTAAGAAGTTCGTTCCACTCCTAGTGCTCTAGCATGGAATGTTTTCTAGTCTAATTGATCAATCTTAAAGTCAATGAGAGCTTTACGAAGGGGAATTATACTACGATGCAATATGAAAATTGATTATGTTGAATCTAACTACGAATGCTATGGCAATATGATTGTTTTGAATCTAGATAAAGAATTAGAGGGGAATTGAATCCACCTCGAATCCAACTTAATAGCCTAGCATAGATTCTTGTATCTCGATTCTTACGTTCTTACGGCAAGAAATTCGAGTTCTAATCCCTAGTGTTCATGGCATTTCTACCGAGTACTAACTAGCATATGAGGTCGTCCACCCATTCTCATGGCGAATCACGACCTTCTAGATTGGAATAGACTCTATAATGATTCTACACTATACCACTAAGTTTTCATCAAGGCTTCATCAACCCCTCTAATGGAGGTTTTAGCCTTGAATCATTCCGCAATCATTCCCATATGAATCTAAACTAAACATATTATCAAGATTCGAAATTTACTAATCTAATTAAACAATGATTAAATTCTAATTAACAACTAATAAATGGTAACCAACAATAATTAAAACTAGATCTAATAGATTGAAATAACACAATTCGAAATTGATAAAATAACTATTTTATTTATCTAACCAATCAAGAACAATGATTCAAAGACTTAATCTAAACAAGAATTGAAAATGGAACTAAACTTAATTTTATTAATTAAACTAGATCTAGAATTATCTATATTGTTTTAGGTCTAACTAGCTACCATTAACAAAGAGCTAAGCTTTTGTTTTTATATGTCTAGATCCAAAAATCGTGCATGGGCTTGGAGCCATGTTTTGGGCCAGAGAATCTGGCCCAAAACCCAATTCTTTCAGTCCAAAAAGGCCTCTTCAGCTGCAGTTGGCTTCAATAGACTTTTTGTCCACTTCTGCTCCTCTGATTGGGTCAAGGCTTAGACCATTGGAAATCTCTTTCCGAGCCGGTCGTTTTGACATAAGGTAGGCCCAATTCTGAGGTCTGAGTCCAAAGATACGGCTTTTGGAAGTTCACGACTTGTGTGTCTTTTTTTGGCCCAATCGACTTTTCAGCTTTTGACCAGGGCTTTAGAAAGGCTTTGTCTTCTTGAATCTTGGCCTTAAATCACGGAACTCCTTAGTAACCGACCTTAGCTCCTTTATCTCGCTAAAGTGGCACATTTCTGCACATAATGGACTTTGAAACCTGAAATGCATAAAACACGTTAATCAGTGTTAACTCTTAATTATTACTCACATAATTGGTCTAAAAGTATGACTGTTATAGGGTTAAAACTACAGTTTTGGGCTCTTATCAAACCACCCCCAAACAGCATTTTGCTTGTCCTCAAGCAAAGATGAAAAATTAGAATAAGTGACCAAAAATGGAGTTCTATCTACTCTCGTTTCGCTGAGTGCGATTGCATTGACCATATGCAACAAGGCCTTAAACCACTAGGAATTCCCTAGTGGACAAGTTATAGCCTCGTGAGAGTTTTCCAGTGAAGGTACTCACAAACTTCAACTATACTACAACGACTAAGAAATAAAACTATTGTTTCCTCATTCATGTCTCAATTATCTATACATCTCACTAGCAATGAATACAGAATAATCATGTCGAAACCTAAGCTAATATATGCATAATAATCAATCATCTACGAATAAACATATATACAATGAATAATACTATGAAATGTCTAGCAGGTGCGTTTCTGAAACTCGGAATAGCGTCCTTAAGTAGGTCCTCACATAAATGTCAAGACAAAAACCACTCTGATTTTTCTGCTCAAGTTTCTACTCCGATTAATGCAAGTGGGCACACTTTACCTTACAATCTCAATGACAACAAGGAAGCCGGAGTCGATCAAACACATCTACCACTTACTATCACACTAACATATTCCTAATTGAGCTAGAGGTCTTTATTAGGTGTTGCGGGGATTGGGAGATGGTTTATGAAGGAAGGAAATGGATATTCAAAAGGACAAGTCTGAGATAGTAGAGTCTTCATATTATGTAACTTAGAGAAAACCTTATTATTTACTTTTGCTTCTATACTTTGTTTCCATCCTTAGCCATATATATTTTTTTTTTTCTTTTTCTTTGGCTTTTGACTCCTTTTATTCTATTTTTTTGGAGTTGTTATTTTATTTCTATTTTTATTTTTCTTTTCTTTGGATGGGAACTTCTTTTCTTTATTTTCTAAAGCAATTAACTAACTTTTGTTTACACCGGTTTTTCTCTTCTTCTTTCTTCCTCATTCTATTCTCAGACTTATTCTAGATTGGGTAGGTTGATTTTTTTATTATGTTTTGTTTTTGTAACAGGGTAAAGGATTTGTGGTTTATGAAAGGCTAAAGAAAGGCTCAGAGGGGCGACTAGCGGAAAATAATTCACAGGTTTGAATTTCTGGCTATATCGATCCAAAGAGGGCCTAAATTCTCGCTTAGGATATGGTTTAGTGATCAAGCAAGTGGACGTGTGATTTCTCTATCCGGATTTTACTTCTCCCTTGTGTCATTTCTCAAATGTTTTGCTCATATAAGGCTTTAGGCTATATTCTCACAGGATTTGTAGAATAAGTACTCTAGCCTAGATTTCAGAAACTTACTGCTAACAATCATAGATACTCATGTAATATATTTATAGATAGATACAAAGATTATTACCTACATATTAACCTAAGTTTCTAACAATTATTCTGATGCAAAACTACGTGAGACTTCTAGATTGTTAAGAGCATAGAGAAAGAAAACAATACCAATATTCCTAAGTGTATATCATAACTTATTTATTTATATTTTTGAAATTTTTTGAAATTTTTTTTGACACTTTAACTAGAAAACAAATGCATATTATACATATCTATATCCTAACAGATGCCTTAATTACACGTGTTTCTATGCCCCCAAACAAGAATCATGCTTTGTCCTCAAAGTATTGTAAATAAAGAGGGTAGGAAAAATACCATTGAAACGTGTGAAATTCAAGAACATCTACAAAACAAAGTTATAACGTACTAATATAGGAAATAAAAACTGGCGCAACTCTATAAGAGTTCCACCCATTATGGGGTTAACCGAATTAAATTGCTTGGGACATAAGCAGACACTAACAAAACTAAAAACTTACCTTATCTCCCGCTTAAACATCCTCTTCCTCGCCGTCGAGACGAGGTTCCTTCGCGATCCCCGCCACCATTGTAATTTGCCAAGCTTGCCGCCAGTTATCATCTACTAATGCTAACCTGTTAAGTGTTATCATGTCTGATGGGATGTACGGGGCAACCAAATGAGGCTGCACCTGCCATCCCGGCCAAGTCATTATTCGCAATGAGCGAACCACCCGATTGGTGGGTCTCATGACTTCAACCCTTTCCAATCGTGAATTGTGCACGTATCACGGGTAAACAACTACGCATGATGTGGCTTACTAAAACAGGCATAAGCGATACTTACCTCATGGTTTGGGCTCTCTTCGGACTAGCGACTAATACTCTGGAATGTCATATCGGGCGACGCCCCTCAACTAGAGCGAGGAAAATGTCACCAGCCAGCATCGTTTGCAGAAATGAACTGCCATTCCCCCAAAATATTCATCAAGATGAATAACATGGTGGTGCCTACGTTTAGGGAAAGGCTACCAAGGGCAATGCTATATCGCCCCTGGTCCATTACTCGAAATACCCCTCCCCCATAATACTCATGGAAATATGTATAATCATAAAGATATGCATTATCGGTCATATACGCCCATGTGTGAACAGGATCAGGTATTGGTAATCCTGAAACTAGAGCGACCACACTTTTATCGAATTGATGTGTCGTGTCTTCGACTACGACAGAGAATTCTAGTTCTCCATCCTGATTACTATAGAATTTAACATGGTCGTAGAAATAAGCAGTAAGCTGTGGTGAATATGAATCGTCATCACTTACCAGTAGATGACGCCATCCTAACTGCAGGATTCTTTGTCGGAACCAATGTCCATAGGTCTCGGTGCCCAACACATCTTTGAAGGACTGTTCAGGTATGACTATAGGAGATGTCATCATAATAACTCTTTGAATAGCTCCACAAAAATCCTGAATGACCGTCTGAAAATTGGAATTTTCCGCGTTATCAAGGCGGCGGCGGTCGCTCGCTCGTGTTAATGCTTTTATAGTGTTTTGGGCTGGTCGCCTCGACCACAAAATTTTTCGAAATGTAAAGGGCGCAGGGCGCTGGCGACGAGACGAGCGCGCTTCGTAGTAAATCTTGAACCCGGAGTTTAGAGCAAAAAGAAAGAAAAACTTGGAGTGGAAGGTCCGGATGATGGTGGGGTGTAGTGTGGTTTGTTAGTGTAGAAAGAAGGGAGTTTAAATAGGTTCTGAGCTTTCAAAACGAATCGGCAAGTTACCAATTTGTTTGAAGGCAATTTCCGGAAATAGGAAAATTCCAAAACCGAAAACGGAAACAAACTATTTCCATGATTTTCTAAAAATCCTGGTATCTTTCACACTTGATTTAGAATAGTAACTTCTAAACTCTCCTAGATTTCATGCTAGCACCAAACAAATCATAGATATGCCGATATCGGCCAAATTATCAAACTTTCCTCCAAGACAACTTAACAGCAGATGATCATATAATGACTTATGCTCGATATAAATATTACCACCCCCAAACAAGTCGGGAAGGTGGGATTAATGATAAAACAAGCAAGACTTTCGAAAATAACCAGGTTATATTAAAAATAAAATTTAAATGCAAACAACGTAAAATAAACACATTACTATTTACATTTAACTACCGAATTAAAATCCAACTAATAAAATGAAATTAGGAAATAACAGCGAACTCCAACTAGGGTTGAACACCTAGTTTTGTGATGATGATGGTCCCTGGGATGGAGATTGGCTTGAACCATTTGTCCTTTGGCGACGACGCTCATGCCCCGCTCGGGGACTCGGCTGAAACAGAGTCCTCCACGGGTGGCATCGCGTCAGAAGCATCTCTATTCGAACAAGCTACTGGCTTCCATCTCAATCTCGAAGTAATCGCATACCGGGTTTGTTGATTCTCGTGGATAGTCTCCATGTTAGACAAGATATCGCCCGTAACCCCTTCGAGCATTTCAAATCTCCTCTCGAAGGTTCCTTGCTTCTTTTGAACTACACTCGCCTCTATCTCGATATTTTCACAAATACCATAAACGCACTGCAAGGCAGTTTGCAACACTTGCATGCATTCTAAATTAGAATTATAATTATCTAATGCATCTTCATCTAGACATGTCATATCCGCCCTTTCATCCTCCGACTCAACCATTTTTTCTTCAGACAACGGCCAAGTCTCTTGGATGCAATCCATATAGATACTTGCATTAGAATGCAATTTGATCTTAATAGGAGTAGATCTTGCGACAGCTCTAAAGGAGAGCATGATCTTAGTGATCAATACGGAAGAGGCCAAGCTCTTCCCCCACTCCTCGAATCACATTAAACATTAAATCAATGATGCAGAAATTATACTTCTTTGTTTGCAAAATCCGGAGAACGCGTCATGCGCACACATTGCAGGCCGATATCATCGACTTTGTCTTTCCCGAGGGCGTTCCTACCAATCCACCGAGCTACACCCGGTTGATTGGTTCTCGGTGGTGCTTTGGCGGACGAATGGGATGTCGGATTATATTCACCCTCCACGACAAGATCCTTTCATCAAAGCGGAACTCCAAAGATATCGATTCCTGAAATTGTCATTACTAGGTTGCTTTCAAAGCCGTAATTCCTAATAGTTCAACTAACAACCGTCAAGCGTTACTTCTCTCCTCGCTCCTCCTAACTTTATGAAAATCCTATCCCTTCCAATTCTCGCTTCTTATAAAATTGTTCTACCAAATCATGGTGATAGAACTCCTCACGAAAGTACCACAATCGCTCCAATGCCTCTTTATCATCTCCGAATCGTAAAATGGCGCCGAAACGTAAATAAACAAACGGCGTGTTCCGCAAAAAATTCTACGTCGTAGCGCCATTGAAATTTTGTTAGACAACTAATAGTTTTGTAGACTGTGGGGGAGGCGAGTTTGAAGAAAACAACTAAAAACAACGTAGGTGGCGGTGGTGGTGGTGGTGGAGACTTTAATTGGTGGCTGTTTTTCGGAGTTGGGTTGGTTGTGGTGATGTTTTAGAGAAGATTTTAGGTGGATTTGATTTTCTTGGTGTAGGTTTAGTTAGGTTTCCTTCTCTCTCTCTTATTTTTTTTTTATTTTGGTTTTCCAGGTTTGATTTAAAATAGGTAACCGGCGGGATTCAAAATGGAAACACTGTGCGTGCGGTTTGGGAAGGAAGGAGACGAACGGTCGTGCATCCGGTTTGGGCCAAAGCCCAATGTGAATTCCGAAATTTTCCGTTTTTTCGCGCAATTTCAAATTCAATTTGCCGTTTCGTTACTAGCCGATTTTGGCGAATGAGTTATGGAAATGATCAGTATAGAATTTCCAATCCAATGATCCATAAAATATTCAATTCCAACCATGGGTGACGTATAAGAGGGTGGAAGAACGCGCCGGCGCGTGTGTGACGTAAGTTATGCGAACGAAGGAAATCTAAGTTTAGATTACGTCAACCCAATTGAACTACAAGTAATGGGCCTAAGTAACACAAATGGAAAGTTCGAGCAATCCAGATGGAAAGATCGACTGCCCACCCCCAGATGGACCTAAGTAATTGTTTAAAACGTGGGTCGTTTAAAGTCAGATTCCCAAGACTTGTTGGATTGCTATTTCTATGATTTTAGAATTCTTATTTTTTTTTTTTTTTTTTTTTTTTTATTAGTTTATTATAAGAAACACGAAAAACAATAAATACATAAGTCACCCCATAGAGGAACATGACTCAAAAACCGAGAAAACATACAAAGGTGGAAAATGTGAATTATGTTGACCGTGGACTTAGGATCCGGTACTTATAGCCACACACTCCATAGGGAGGGCCCGGTTACCTGAATGGTGCACTTACCACTATATGGGAGTGAAAGGAAGTACACCAAATGACAAGGTCAGTCCTCATAGACAGGGTCCTGTAAAAGGACTTCTTCTACATCGTGGGGACGTAAGTTCGTGAAAATGTTTTAACCGTTGACCATTAACTTGAAAGGTACCTGTTGTCATTTGGATTTACCAAGGTGATTGCCCCGTAGGGGGTGACTTCAAGAAACCGAAGGGGGCGGACCAACGGGTTTTTAGTTTGCCTGGGAAAACATGTAGACGGGAGTTGTAAAGCAAAACCTTTTGACCGACCACAAACTCTTTGCGCAAGATATGCTTATCATGAACACGTTTCATGTTAGCTTTATAATCGTTCGCGAGATCGTACGAATCGCTACGGATTTCTTCAAGCTCATTCAATTGCAACTTACGTTTGACACCTGCCTCATCAATATTGAAGTTAAGGCTTTTATAGCCCACAGAGCACGGTGCTCTAATTCAATGGGCAAATGACATGGTTTCCCAAATACAAGTCTAAAGGGAGACATACCTATAGGAGTTTTGAAAGCAGTTCTATACGCCCATAAGGCATCCGATAGACGCTTTGACCAGTCTTTCCTATCAGGGTTTACAGTTGTTTCTAAAATCTTTTTGATTTCCCTATTAGAAACTTCTACTTGTCCGCTAGTTTGTGGATGATAAGGAGTTGCTACTTTGTGTGTAACTCCATACTTTTTCACTAGGGATGCAACAACTCTGTTACAAAAATGTGTTCCACCATCACTAATGATGGCTTTCGGAATGCCAAACCGACAGAAAATATATTCTTTAATAAAAAATACAACGGTCTTATGGTCATTGCTACGGCAAGCTAGGGCCTCTATCCATTTAGACACGTAGTCCACGGCAACTAGAATATAAATGAAACCATGGGAAACTGGGAAAGGACCCATGAAATCAATGCCCCAAACGTCAAAAATTTCTACTATCAAGATTGGATTTAATGGCATCATATTACGCTTTGTGATTCGCCCAAGTTGTTGGCAACGAATACACGTCTTGCAATGCACTTGGGCATCCTTAAAAAGGGTAGGCCAATAAAATCCACATTGAAGAACTTTAGCGGCTGTTTTCATCCCACTAAAATGGCCACCACACTCTCTATCATGGCAGAACGATAGAACTTCATTGTATTCCCACTGGGGAATACAACGACGAATAATCTGATCCGCACAATACTTAAAAAAGATAGGGCTCATCCCAAAGAGTATAACTTAACTCTCGCCAAGAACTTCTTACGTTCATTTCTTGACCAATTATAAGGCATAACATCAGCCGCTAAATAATTTACAATGTCAGCATACCATGGTGCTGAAAAAATGGCATACAGATGCTCATCAGGAAAAGAGTCCGGTATGGACTCAGAATCAGTCTGATCGTCGTTTGTGAGTCTACATAGGTGGTCGGCAACTACGTTTTCGACCCCTGTTTTGGCCTTTATTTCTAATGTGAACTCTTGTAGGAGAAGGATCCATCGGATTAATCTCTGCTTAGCATCCTTCTTCGCAAGAAGGTACTTAAGGGCTGCATGGTCTGTGTAAACTAAGGTTTTAGAACCAACCAAATAAGGATGAAACTTATCTAAAGCATAAATGATGGCTAAGAATTCTTTTTCGGTAGTTGAATAATTCCGTTGAGCATCATTTAATGTTTTACTAGCATAATAAATAACAGTGGACTTATTATCTAGTTTTTGTCCCAAGACTGCACCAACTGCATAGCCACTAGCATCACACATGAGTTCGAAAGGTTTAGACCAATCGAGGTCTGATAATTGGTGCGAGAGGTTAGGGCGGCTTTTAAAGTTTCAAAAGCCTGGTTACAATTAAAATTAAAATCAAAGATTGCATCTTTCAAAAGCAGATTAGTTAAAGGCCTAGCTATTTTCGAAAGTCTTTAATAAATCGCCTATAAAACATGCATGGCCTAGAAAGGCTCTAATATCACCTGACAGTCCGTGGGTTTAGGTAGAGTCGCTATCTTATCTAGTTTGGCCTTATCCACTTCGATGCCATCACTAGATACAATGTGACCTAGTACTATGTCCTTTTCACCATGAAATGACACTTTTCCCAGTTTAAAAACGAGGCTCTTTTCTTCACACGTGTCAAAACCTTAGACAAGGTTAGACAAACGATGCGTGAAGGAGTCTCCATAGATAGAAAAATTCATCCATGAAAACTTCCATAAAAGCTCTACCATGTCACTAAATATATGAAGCATACACTTCTGGAAGGTTCCAGGAGCATTACAAAGGCCAAAAGGCATTCGCTTATAGGCATACGCTCCAAAGGGACATGTGAAGGTAGTCTTTTCTTGGTCATCAATATCAATAATAATCTGAAAATAGCCCGAGTAGCCATCCGTAAAACAATAAAAAGCATGACCAGCTAGGCGCTCGAGCATTTGATCTATAAAAGGTAAGGGAAAGTTATCCTTTCGTGTCATAGCATTTAACCGTCTGTAATCAATATAGATCCTCCATTTCATAGGACCTTGTGTGACAACATAGTCACCCTTCCCATTTCGTACCACGGTAACTCCCTATTTCTTAGGAACTACATGAATGGGGCTTACCCATTCGCTATCAGAGATGGGGTATATGATACCCGCATCGAGTAATCGTAAGACTTCGTCCCTAACCACCTCTTTCATGGCTGGGTTCAAGCGATGCTGAGGTTCGCGAGAAGTCTTCGCGTTATCCTCCAAATGGATACGATGAGTGCAAATATTAGGGTCAATTCCCTTAATGTCGGCTAGGGACCAACCAATCACAGACCGATGTTCCTTAATCACCCGGATTAAACTTGTCTCTTCTTTCTTAGATAACAGAGAAGATATAATTACCGGATGACTACCATCCGGATCGAGTTGAATATATTTTAACTCTGGGGGAAGGGGTTTAAGCACTAGGGTGGGAGGAAAATCAATAGATGTTTCCTCGGGGTCCTTATTTTGCATAATGAATACTTGCTTAGGTAGCAAGTCTTCATACTCAATATGTGGAGCAACCGAAGTGTCTACAATTGGGGTGGACTCAAGGATGGTGTTGATTTCCTCTAAGTAGGAGTCATTTACAAAATCTGACTTTCCAAAAGAAAGAAATTTGTACATATTATTTTTAGGAAACGTGTTGTTAAAATAATCTTGAGCTAAGCTCTTGATCATGCTAACCTCCCCATCTATAGACGAATCTGGTAATTGTTTCATCATTTTAAAAACATTTACCTCAACTGTAAGATGGCCAAAAGATAAGGACATCTTACCATCGCGGCAATTTATAAAGAGTTAGCTAGCGATTGCTAAGAAGGGGCCCTAAGATGATCGGTCAGAGTCGTTGGCGACTTCTGTATCGAGGATAACAAAATCAGCAGGATAGTAAAAATCCTGAACCTTAAAAAGCACGTTTTCCACTACACCCTTAGGATACTTAATTGACCGTCCGCTAATTGCAACGTTATTTTTGTAGGTTGCATTTCCTGTGACCCTATTTGTTTATACAAATAATATGGGAGTAAGTTAACACTTCCCCCGTGTCTAAATAATGCGGTCGTCGTGTGGGAATCTCTTAGGGTGCATTTTACAGTAGGACGACCAGGGTCCTTGTACTTAACAATTCCATTATTTTTGAATAAAGTTGGGAATTGTTCAGTTAGAAAGGCGTCTTTAGGTATGTTGGTCTTACGCCTAGTAGTGCACAACTCTTTAAGAAACTTAGCGTGATTAGGTAGCTTTTTAATAGCTTCGAGAAAAGGAAGGTTTATCGTTAGATTCTTGAAAACGTTCCTAATCTCCTCAAAGTTTGTATCCCTGGTTAGCATGGCTAACTTCTGAGGGAATGGTGGTTTTGCTCTATATTTAGCGTATGGCTCGACTTGATTTGTTACCTTGGCTTTCTGTTTCTTAGGTTGTGGTTTAACTGGTACCTCTACTGTGGTAGGCTCTTCAGTTTCTATTTCGATATCTAGTTCGATATCCGGTGTAGGGAGTAATCTTGATGGGGTAACTATAGGCATAGTTACTTTGTTATCAATCACTCTTCCAGAACGGAGAGTGGTGATAGCATTCAGTCACCTACTATTGTCGTTTCGCACTAGTATTACCGCTTATCTCAAAGGCTGTGTTTGTTGTTTTAGGGTTTGGTATAGCTTGTCCTGGAAACACGCCTTTTGGTTGGGCTTTCTCTTGGGCTAATTGTTGTATGCCCTGATTTATGGATTGTAAGATCTGTTGATTTGATTGAGTCATTGATTGGAAAAGTTGTTGGGTAACCTGTATAAAGGCGCCGATCATCCGGTTGTGTAGGTGTAGTAGTCACAGGTGGTGCGACTGGAACTATCTCACGTTGATTATTTATGGGTGGGTTTTGATAGTTACTATTGTTAACCGAAACGATACCTTTATTGGTATTATAACTATTATAATTACTCTGACCTTGTGCTACACCTTGTCGCGTGGTTTAAGCTTTGGTTGTTATAATTATTATAATTTCCTTGACCTTGTCCCTGTCCTTGCCTAGTTGGAGCGTGATTATAGTTGTTTGCTTGCCTAACATTTTGGTTATTAAACCCTGGAGGTGTAACTTGTTGATTGTTTCGCCAACTAAAGTTAGGATGTTGTCTCCATGGGGCATTAGGAATAGGATAGTTATTAATGGAGCAAACATTATCTTGCTCTAATTGTTGTTGTTCATAGGCGAGAGGACAATAGGAGTCAGGGTGCTCAGGACTCAAACAGAAATTACATGGGTTGGAGTTGACATTCATGACGGGAATAGGATTGTGTTGAATAGAAATAGCCTCTACCTTTTTAGTTAGAGATTCGATTAAATTTTTAAGTTCTGGATCGGGTTTCATCTCAAACATACTGGCGGCCTTAACTGTTGAAGAAGAAGTAGCAGAGCGGGGATATCATCACTCCCCCCCCCCCCCCAATTGTTATTGTGTTTAGTTTGTTCTTCTAAAAATTTGTAAGCCTCCGAGGCTCCTTTACTTAGGAAACTACCCCCATTCATTATGTCAAGGACTTCTTTATGGTGATGTTGAAGTCCTTTGAAAAAGGCACGAACTAACGTGTCTTTTGCTAGATTATGGTGTGGACACTCTATAAAGCGGAGATCGGTGAAACGATTCCAAGCCTCGAAAAAAGATTCATGAGGATTTTGTCGGAAAAAATGAATCTTGGAAAGCATCTCATCCGTCTTTTAGGGTGGGTAAAAATATTCCATAAATAGTGAACAAGTTTAGCCCACGAGTCCACAGAGTTCGGCGCTTGGCGCTTAACCAAGACGCTTTATTATCGGCTAAGGTGAAGGGGAATACCCTCGCCTTTAATTTGTTCCGCACCAACCGTAGGATGATGGAATGTTGTAAGAACTTGTTCAATCCTACGCGTGTGTTGTTAAGGTTTTTCATGGCCTAACCCATGGAAAACGGGTAACAAATTAAATATGTTTGGGGATTCAAAATCCCCCACCGGGTCCGCTAGAACGATGCAAGATTTAGGGCTATCGCCAAAGCTTTGTAGAAGTCGGAGAGAGGAGTCTCTTTCTTCACCCATTATGTCGGTATAGTTGGTGGGATAGTAGTTAGAGGTGTAGTGATTGGTATACTCGATATGTTTGTTTGTTGACGGTTAATTACGTTCGGTGTTTTTCTCCGACCAGACCTTAATCTCATGCAAGTCTAAGTCTAAACACGAAAACAATCCAAACAATCTTGATATATTAGTATGAGCCTCTAACTGGAGATGCGAGGTATGGAAGAAAGGAATACCTGATAGCGTCCTTGCTTCACTTATGAATAGCGTCTTGTTTACGCGTGTTCAGTGTAAATAACAAGTTAGAACACTGAAAAACTTAAAAAATCGAAGTTCGAAACAAACCTGTAGAAATCCGGAAAATTTTGATGAGGGCGCAGGTGCGCTCGCAAAGGGCCCGGTCGCGCTCCTTGTTCAGTGACTTAGTGCGGTCGCGCTTGGTCGGAGGGCAGGTCGCGCTCGTGGTCCAGTAAAATAGGGCGGGTCGCGCTCGGTCGGAGGGCGGGTCGCGCTCGGTCGGAGGGCAGGTCGCGCTCGTGTTCCAGACTATAGGCGCAGTGCGCCTCTTTACAGCGCCGCGCTTCGTGTAAATTTGTCGGAACTTTTTCAACGCTGAAACGGATAACCACAGTATGAATCAAACAAGGGTGGGTAGGTTTAATGGGACTTTAAAAATGACTAATTCTACTATGAAAACAATGCTAAAGTGTAACTAAGATGGTAGCGGCACCATTTGATAAAGATAAAATTGAATAGCTTACCTACGAAATGAACGTTGAACTCAAAACGTAAGTAAACTAAAACTAATCTTATGTGTCTAATTTATCAAAGATTTCTCTACTCTCAATCCCTTGAGATATAGTGGAGTAAGAAGTTCGTTCCACTCCTAGTGCTCTAGCATGGAATGTTTTCTAGTCTAATTGATCAATCTTAAAGTCAATGAGAGCTTTACGAAGGGGAATTATACTACGATGCAATATGAAAATTGATTATGTTGAATCTAACTACGAATGCTATGGCAATATGATTGTTTTGAATCTAGATAAAGAATTAGAGGGGAATTGAAATCACCTCGAATCCAACTTAATAGCCTAGCATAGATTCTTGTATCTCGATTCTTACGTTCTTACGGCAAGAAATTCGAGTTCTAATCCCTAGTGTTCATGGCATTTCTACCGAGTACTAACTAGCATATGAGGTCGTCCACCCATTCTCATGGCTTAATCACGACCTTCTAGATTGAATAGACTCTACAATGCTTCTACACTATACCACTAAGTTTTCATCAAGGCTTCATCAACCCCTCTAATGGAGGTTTTAGCCTTGAATCATTCCGCAATCATTCCCATATGAATCTAAACTAAACATATTATCAAGATTCAAAATTTACTAATCTAATTAAACAATGATTAAATTCTAATTAATAACTAATAAATGGTAACCAACAATAATTAAAACTAGATCTAACAGATTGAAATAACACAATTCGAAATTGATAAAATAACTATTTTATTTATCTAAACAATCAAGAACAATGATTCAAAGACTTAATCTAAACAAGAATTGAAAATGGAACTAAACTTAATTTTATTAATTAAACTAGATCTAGAATTATCTATATTGTTTTAGGTCTAACTAGCTACCATTAACAAAGAGCTAAGCTTTTGTTTTTATATGTCCAGATCCAAAAATCGTGCATGGGCTTGGAGCCATGTTTTGGGCCAGAGAATCAGGCCCAAAACCCAATTCTTTCAGTCCAAAAAGGCCTCTTCAGCTATAGTTGGTTTCAACAGACTTTTCGTCCATTTCTGCTCCTCTGATTGGGTCAAGGCTTAGACCATTGGAAATCTCTTTCCGAGCCGGTCGTTTTGACATAAGGTAGGCCCAATTCCGAGGTCTGAGTCCAAAGATACGGCTTTTGGAAGTTCTCACGACTTGTGTGTTTGCTTTCAACTGCGTCGACTTTTCAGCTTTTGACCGGGCTTTAGAAAGGCTTTGTCTTCTTGAATCTTGGCCTTAAATCACGGAACTCCTTAGTAACCGACCTTAGCTCCTTTATCTCGCTAAAGTGGCACATTTCTGCACATAATGGACTTTGAAACCTGAAATGCATAAAAACACGTAATCAGTGTTAACTCTTAATTATTACTCACATAATTGGTCTAAAAGTATGACTGTTATAGGGTTAAAACTACAGTTTTGGGCTCTTATCAGCCCCTAACGGGTACTGACCCATTACCAAATCCAGGTCCACAGGCCCTAGTTGTAATGGGCACAGATCAATCATTGTCAGACAAAGCCCAATGGCTCAGATATATTGATAACTAAGCCCAACCTATCTCCATTGGACATTTATGCTTTGGAGCAGTCCAAGCCCGAATCAAATCTTCCTAATTATACAAGGAATCAACCTTGAAGAGTTGGGAAACAAGTCCAATACTGAATTGGCATATTCTAAAAGATAAGCTCAATTTTGCCACTGAAGCAAGATCGTGACCGAACAGGAAACTTTCTAATACCGATTAATTAGGACTCCTTCAGACAGTCTAAGTTTCCTATATAAACAGAGGAAAAACCTAAGATGAACTACACAAGCAAGACTGAGCATATCCCTCTTCTTGTTTGAGATTTGATCCCTTAACCGCAAAGGTACGTAGGCAGCTCTCCGAAGTCCAGTCTCCCCAAATCCTCCATCCCCAAATCAGTGATCTTAGTAGTTTATACATATTTACCTTAAACAAATAGAACCCTTAATTGTGACTTGCAGCTTTCCACTCCTTTCACTTCATTTCCCCATTTTAAAAACTGGCAACTACTTATTCTTTCTTCTTGTATTTAGGGTCCTTCTCTAGGGGATCCTTGTCTATTGATAAGAGCCCAAAACTATAGTTTTAACCCCTTTAACAATATCGCTTTTGACCAATTATGTGATTAATAAGTAAGAGTTAGTACTGTTATCGTGTTATTATGTATTTCAGGCATTAGAGTCGAATATGTGCAGAAATGCGCCCCTTGTGCGAGATAAAGGAGCAAGGGTTGGTTGTTAAGAAATTCTATGATAAAAGGCCGAGATTGAAGGAGAAAAAGCCTTTTTAAAGCCCAAAGTTGAAAAGTCAAAGTCAACGCAGGCAGAAACAACGCATAAAAGTCAGCATAACTTCCGAAGGCCATATCTTTGAACTCAGACCTTGGAATTGGGCCTACCTTAGGTAAAACAACCGGCTCAAAAAGAGATTTCCAATGGTCAAAGCCTTGACCCAATCAAAGGAGCATAAGTGGACGAAAAGGCTGTTGAAGTCATTTCTAGCTGAAAACCCCTTTGTGGACTGAAGTAATAAGGTTTTGGGCTCGATTTTCCAGCCCAAAACATGGCTCCTCAGCCCATGCACGAATTTGTGGATCTTGTCTCCTCCATATCAAGAGACAAAATCTTAACTCTTAAGCATCTAGTTTTTTAGTTAGCCATTAGCCAATAATTTTAGATCTAGGTTTAGACTCCATTAATTAGTTTCTATTACCTTGTTTTTAATTTATTTATTGAATCATTGATAATTCTTCATTAGATTAATAAAAGTAGTTAGTTATTCATAATTTTAGTTTTGGGTTTTCAAATTACTTAGAGCTAAATTCAGTTATTAGTTGTTAATCATTTCTTAGTTGTTAATTTAGATTTGAATCATTGAGTAGTTCAAAGTAGTAAATTTATAATCTTTATATCATGTCTTGCTTAAATTCATATAGAAATGATAGTTTTATGAATCAAGGCTAAACCTCTGATAAGTGCTCAAAAAGTGCTATTTAACCCTTGATTATGCCTCTTGTTTAGCCATCTTAGTGAACTAATAGTGTTTATAAGTTGTGTTTTAAGATTCTATAGGTGAAAAAGAGAGTTTTGTAGAATATTAGAGAAAAAGGGGTAAAACGGAGCAATTCGAAGCATTAAGGATCACATGGGAAGCCCGTGGACAATCATGGAGAAGGCCAAGGAATTGGAGCTATTAAAAACGCAACTTGGACCTATTTTAAAGCCTATTTGGAAGCCCAAGGCCAAAAGATTTGTTGCTTGGACCAAAGCCCGCAAAAGATGATAGAAGGATAGAGCAGAAAAGACAAAATAGGCTAATGCGTCTGGGACGCATGGATCGAGAGTCCAGACGCATTGATCGCGTCTGAGATGCATGAATAGTGCGTCTAGATGCATGGATCGACACTGTAGCCAATTTCTTCTCAGTTTTAGAGATGAAGTTGGACTCTGAAAGAAGTCTATTTGTATTAGGAAACAAATGACGGTTTGGAATGCTTCTAGAGCTCATTGTAACCTCTATAAATAGAGGACCTAAGTGCCTCATGTAAATTGCCAATTCACTTATATTTTTGTCTCCATAACTTGAGGAAGAGAGAGATTAATAATAAAATATCGGTTTTAACTAGCTCAGTCTTAATAAATTAGTCTTTCTAATCTTATGTTCTTCGACTCTTCTTCTTCTCGTTCTTCGTGTTCTTCCCTCTTTATGGAAGGCTAATCTTCTCCTTCAAGGGAGGAGATGAAGCCAGTGCTTAAGGTTTAATGATTCTTCTGGTTCATGATGTTCTTCAATCAGGTTAGTTCTTTATGTTTTTAGTTATTAGTTCCATTGCCCACACCAGGGGATGGAAGTATAGAATAGGGTTTATGTTTTGCAATATTAATATCATGCTAGTGTTCTTTACTTTTCTTCTAGTAGTATAGTTCTTTAGAGTTAGGGAAGTATTATTTATGTTGCCTTAGAAAGGGTAGCTCAGGGAGTGGCTACCTAGGGGAAGTATTCTTTGTGTTTGCCTTAAGTGGTGATTCATTGAATGGCCGCCCTATTAGGAAGTACTCCTTGATGTTGCTCTCGGTAATACATTGAATGGCTGCCCGAGCTTACATAAAAGGAAAGAAGATATTAAAAGCATATACATAGAAACAACCTTAAGTAGAGTTAATTGTTAACGATGTTTCGTCCAAGAGGGCATCGGCACTCGCTCGATTGCCTAATTGTAGTATACTTGTAAGAACAACCATGAAGCAGAAGGTCATAGATTAAAAGTATTGGTGGATTCTAATCTCTTGAATTCCCTCTCTTATAAATTCTCAATAATTTAGTTAATTTAGTTTAGTTTAGCATTAGAATCTAAAATCTCTACAGTCATAGTTTTTAATCCCTTAAACTCCCTTTCCAGTCCTGTCCTTCACATAACATACACTTAAAAGTGGAACGATACCCTACTCATCCTTTACTTATTGAGGGATAATTAGGTTTTGATACGCTTCTGTTTTGTTCAACGACCATACACCATCTACATACACTAAAAGAGGCAAGGTCAAATGGCGCCGCTGCCGGTTTAAATTGTTTATGTTTAGCGTTTTCTTTCAAGATTAGAAGTTTGGATCTTGAGGTAATTTTAGCCGCATCATCCATCCTTTTGAGAAAGAGAGAAGCTTGAAGGACATCTCGAAGACAAGATCTACCATCTAGGTTAGTCAAATCTTCATTCTTTTTATTTCATTCTTAGTATAGCTGCATCATAGTTTAGTTTTATTGCTTTCTTAGTATAGTTGAATCATAGTTTAGTTTTATTGTTTTCTAGTATAATTGCATTTAGGACCTTTTCAACAATTGAAGTTGTAAGCCAACACAGCGAAACATCAAACTCTAGTGTTTCTTGTCTGAATCTTGACAAACGGACTATCGCCTGCGTAGGCGTGGTACTTAAGCAATCCAAGTGATTCACCATAACCCTAGAAGAGAGGCGACTTTAGACAACAAAGTAGATACTAGCTGCAAAGCCCAACCCAGTTGAAGGAAAGTAGTTTTACATTTTAGTATAACTTAGAATAATTGCATACTATTTAAGCATAGTAGGATAGTTTTTCGTTATTTTCGCATAGCATTTTCTAGTGTATGCCCCATCGTCCATATCATCGTCCGGTAAGAACACAACAGTGGACAAGGTTTAACAACCGACTCACAAGAATATCAGACGAGATTGATACAATGGCCGCACGCAATGATGGAGGTGTTTTGGACACCAATAATCCTAAAGCTATCCCACCCATGCAAGCACAGCAGAGGAAAAAGCTGAGTGATTTCTATTCACCAATCATTGGAGACCCACCAAGCAGTTTTGTTTTTCCAGAGACAGAAGCTAACCAGTTTGAACTTAGAGCATCAGTAATCTCTATGCTTCCAAAGTTCAATGGTTCGCATAATGTTCAAATTTTATGTTCTCATGAACAAATTTCTATCGATCCTCAAAACTTTCAAGAACCGTAATATCGTGGATGAGAGTATCAAGTTAATTCTTTTTCCACTCTCACTTGAAGGTAAAGCATCCGAATGGTTAACCGCGACAAAATTTGATCAATTCAATCAACAACTAGGAGAAGTTGAGAACAAAGTTTATGAACAAGTTCTACCCACCACGTAAGCATTGATGCCATGCAGCCAGCCATCGCAATTTCAAAGGGAAAGTGACCAAGAATATCATCAAAGCCGGGAGAAATTCAATAATCTGCTAGTCTCATGTCCACATCATGGTTATGATAAGAGCACACCGCTCATTTTTTTTTCGAGGACTTTCTACTATGAACAAGTAGATGATATAGTCAATGCATCAAGGTAAGTTTACATCATTGGATGGAGAGGAAGCCTACAACTTTCTCGAGAATTTAGTCAAGACACTCAACAATGGAGTACTAGCAACAAGGACGAGCTAGAATGGAGGGTGCCGGAAGCAATTTGGCAACCAAATTCAAGAAGACCTAAATCAGCGATGATATCAATTATGGCAAGCCTATCAACGGGACTTGAAACTCGAACAAGAAGTTTGATCGGTTCTATGAATCCTCCAAAAACAAACAATTTCCAAGCTAAACCTTAGCCAACCAAGCCTTGTTATGCCATTTGTGAGCTATGTTCTGATGAAGGCCACACCACTGAAGAGTGTTCGTACTATCTAGATACTAATGCAGAGGCATGTAGTATCAACTATTTAGGAAGAAATAACTAGTTCAATTAAGGACAGAATTATTGGAAGCCACAAAATACAAATCAGAGGAATTTTCATCTAGGATTCCAAAATTAGTCAAATCAGTTCCAGAATAACCAGTATTAGTTCCAAAACCGCCAACAGCCATACAGAAATCAATAGTCATACCAGAACCAGCAATACCAAGGCAACATAAACAGAGAGTTAGTAATAGATCTTATGAGTGGATATATTGCCCCTACGCCTTAGTCGAGCAAAGCAGTTATCCCACATCTGGAAGAAGCTATCACCACCATTGTCAATGAGCTGAAAGAGACAAATCAAAGAACCCAGAAGTTGGAGAATAACTTTAGTGTCATTTAAGGCTAGATAGGGTAAATCGCTGCCGTCTTGACGAAAAGATCGAAAGGAGCATTACCAAGCTAGCCGGAGCCAAATCCAAAAGGAAGAGGTGTCCTGCAGGTGGATAACTTGGAGATTACTCAGTCGAATGACCAAGTTAATGTTGTCACCACTCTGAGGTCAGGCAAGAAAGTTGATAACAAGATTGTCTTTGAATCAGGAAAAGATTCTGCGGAGCCTAAGGTAACTTATGTGCCCACCATCCCACCCAGTTCTAACATTCCAGATATATCTAGTGTTGTGCCACTGCTTTTGAAACCTGTTGCAAAGAAGTTGAAGGAACTATCGTGGGCGAAATAAGAAGAAGCCATCACGAGTGACTCCACCTGTCACTCCACTATCTGTTACCAAGCCAACCAAAGCCGAAAGAAGAGAACCGATATTGAAGAATCCGCCAGCACCGTTTCCTTCGAAACTAATGAATACCAGGAAGGATGACTAGTACAAGGAGATTTGCGATGTATTTCAAAATTTGCATATTAATATCCCATTTCTGACCGCCATCAAGCAAGTTCCCTCCTATGCCAAGTTCGTGAAAGATCTAGTGAAGAAGAAGACCAACATTCCGAAAGAAGCTTTTATTGCTCAAAGATGTTCATTGTACCTACAGAATCTAGCGGTTGTGAAACTGAAAGATCTTGGAAGTCCAACTGTTACATGCAGAATTGGAGATTCTTTGGAGGAGCAAGCTTTATTAGATTTGGCTACCAGTGTGAATCTTCTACTATATTTTGTCTATGAGAAGTTAGGCTTGAAGGATCTTAAACCGACTGATGTTACTTTACAGTTGGCAGATAGATCAGTGAAGATACCTAGAGGACTCATTGAAGACGTCATAGTCAAAATCGAAGATTTCTATTATCCGGTTGATTTCATAATACTCGACACAAAACCTACATCTGGTAGGCAGATACCAATCATTCTAGGCAGACCATTCTTGGCCACTGCAAATGCACTCATCAACTGTCGAAACGGTAATATGACGTTATCCTTTGGTAATATGAGAGTCGAGACCAATGTTTTCCATATGTTACAGCAACTACAGGAGATGTGTGCTGTGAACGAGGTATGCATGATTGAAGTGTTAGCACAGGATTATCTGACTCATTCATATCCTGCTAACGAGTTGTTGAAAGCTCTGACAGACTCAGACTATGAGGAACTTAGTGTCGAGGCAATCAATGCAATTTTGGATTCATCACCTATCATGGATGATAGCAAGTTCAGAGAAAAGTTTGAATCGCCTATGCCTGATGGACCATCTAAAGAGCTTAAGAAGGAGCCGCCTAAGCTAGAATTGAAGCCTTTGTCATCTACACTCAAGTATGTTTTCTTGGGAGATTTGGGAACCTACCCAGTAGTCATTGCATCAGATTTGACTGAGGAGCAGGAATCCAGGTTAGTAGCACTTTTAAAGGAACACAAGTCAGCTATAGGTTGGGCAATTGATGATATCAAGGGGATCAGCCCTATGATAGTTCAACATAGGATTCATTTGGAAGAGGATTCCAAGACTTCTAAGCAACCACAGAGGAGGCTTAATCCAAAGATGAAGGAAGTAGTTCGAGAAGAGGTCGTCAAACTCCTTGACGCCGGCATTATCTACCCTATTTCTGATAGTCAATGGGTTAGTCCAGTTCATGTTGTGCCGAAGAAGTCCGGAACCACAGTGATTGAGAACGAGAGCAATGAGTTGATTCCAACCAGGATTCAGACTGGATGGAGAGTTTGCATCGATTACAAGAAGCTGAATAGCGCATTGAGGAAAGATCATTTTCCATTGCCTTTTATCGATCAGATGTTAGAAAGATTAGCTGGACAAGCTTACTACTGCTTTCTTGATGGTTACTCAGGATATTTTCAAATCCATATTCACCCTAAGGACCAAGAGAAAACCACATTCACGAGTCCATTTGGAACATTCACCTACCGTCGTATGCCTTTTGGTCTATGCAATGCACCGGCCACTTTTCAGCGATGCATGATGAGTATTTTTGACGACATGGTGGAGAAATACATGGAAGTTTTTATAGATGATTTTTCAGTTTTTGAGGATTGCCTACACCATCTCTCCTTACTCCTTAAACGTTGTTGCGATACAAACTTAGTTCTGAACTGGGAAAAGTGTCACTTCATGGTAAAATAAGGGATAGTGCTGGGTCACCAAGTTTCAAAAGAAGAAATTCTGGTAGATCGAGTGAAGATTGATATTATAAAGGATCTACCCAAACCAAGAACTGTCAAAGATATTCGTGCCTTCCTAGGTCACGCGGGATTCTACCGTCGATTTATCAAGGATTTCAGCAGAATTGCAAGACCACTGTCACATCTGTTAGGGAAAGATATTGCCTTTGATTTTGATACGTCATGTGTTGAAGCTTTTATGAAGTTAAAGGAAGCACTCACTTCAACACCAATCATTCGTGCTCCCGACTGGAGCCAACCATTTGAGATAATGTGTGATGCATCTGAGTATGCTATAGGAGCCGTTCTAGGACAAAGAGACAAAAAAGTGTTGTACGCAATCTATTATGCTAACAAGACTCTAAGTGGAGCTCAGATTAATTATTCTACCATTGAGAAGGAACTCTTAGCCGTTGTCTATTCTCTTGACAAATTCCGACAATATCTGATAGGTTCAAAGGTGATTGTCTATACTGACCATGCTGCCTTGCGTCATTTACTCGCTAAGCTAGATGCCCAAATTTAAGTTGATCCGATGGATACTACTTTTACAAGAATTTGATTTGGAGATACGTGATAAGAAAAGAACAGAGAATGTCGTTGCTGATCACCTTTCTAGATTGCTAGTGGAGAATGCGGAAGACAACTTACAAATCTGTGAGACTTTTCCTGATGAACAATTGTTCAGTATATCAGAAGTACCATGGTATGACCACATTGCAAATTATCTTGTGACCGACAAGGTACCATCGTATTGGAGCAAGCAGGAAAAAGATTTATTCTACTCAAAGGCCAGATATTATTTTTGGGATGATCCATACTTATTTAAGAAGTGTTCGGATCAAATTATTCAAAGATGCATCCCAGAATCGGAACATGAATCCATTTTATCATTCTGTCACGATCAGCCTTGCGGAGGACACTTTGGCCCGCAACGTACTGCAAACAAGGTATTACAAGCTGGATTCTATTGGTCTACTCTTTTTAAAGATGCAAATGTTTATTGCAAAGCATGTCTGAGATGCCAATTTTTGGGTAAGACCTCGAAAAGGTTCGAGTGGCCTCAACAACCGATCCTTATCTCATAAATCTTTGATGTATGGGGTATAGATTTCATGGGACCATTTCCGCCTTCTTTTGGTTACACCTACATTCTACTGGCTGTGGACTATGTTTCAAAGTGGATTGAAGCAGTTCCTACAAAGACTGCCAATCATAAAGTTGTCGTGCACTTTCTGAAAAAGAACATTCTACCAAGATTTGGAACACCGAGAGCCATCATCAGTGATAATGGTTCTCACTTCTGTAAACGTGTATTTGGGAATCTTATTGCAAAGTATGGAGTAATTCACAAGCTAGCTTTACCATATCATCCTTAGACTAATGGTCAAGCAGAAGTTTTGAATAGGGAAATCAAGAGTATTCTGGAGAAGACAGTTAATCCTTCTAGGAAAGACTGGTCTCTTAGACTCCAAGATGCACTATGGGCATACAGAACAGCATTCAAAACGCCCATAAGGATGTCGCCCTATCACTTGGTATATGGAAAGGCGTGTCATCTACCTGTTGAGTTAGAACATAAAGCCTACTGGGCAGTGAAAGAGATGAATTTCAGCCTAGATCAAGTAGGATAAAGGAGGAAGCTTCAGATCAGTGAATTAGAGGAATTGAGAAGTGATGCTTATGATAAGTCAAGGATTTACAAGGATACGACTAAAGCATTACATGACAGAAGAATTCTGAAGAGAGAATTTGAACCTGAACAGAAGGTTCTGGTCTACAACTCTCATCTAGAAATATTGACTGGAAAGTTGAGATCTAGATGGACGGGACCGTTTATAGTAAGACATGTCACCTTTTGGAGCTATTGAAGTAGAAGACATAAAGAGAAGGACTCGTTTCAAAGTCAACGCCATCGACCAAGTCTTTTCTGAGTTACCCATCGGGGCGTGGAGCCGCTTTTCTCAAGGATCCGGTTTATCGGACCATTGTTGAAGCGGAAAATTCGGGTAAAGTTACCTACACACTTAAAGATTACATTCTATGTCTTCTTTGAACCTGTTACTCTGTCTAGTTTAAGTTTTTGCATGAGGAAGCCAAGCGTCGTAAGCTTGACTCCTTAGGATCTCATTAGTATAAGTGCCAATCGATAGGTGGGCCCTCGATTTTCATAACTTTATCCTTTCTTGAGAGGAGTTGCAAGCGCCGGAGTCAAAGTCTCATAACTCTAGTAGACCGAGTATAAAATGTCTACAGGAAGTAAGCATGTTGTTGAGAGATCAGTTTTGAGGTGGGAATACTAATCTTGAGGATCTGACTATAAAGGACTCAAAAGTCTTGAGAATCTGACTTTAAAAGACTCAAATTACGTCTTGGGGATCTGACGTAAAAAGACCTAAAAATTTGTTTCTTGAACTAATTCTGATATTCGGCATCAATGGTAATATCCTACCTTTTTCTCATCAATTTCATTTACTTCTTTATACATTGAGGTCAATGCATGCATAAGTAGGGGGAGGGTGTACTTGAGAAATGAATTTTGAAAATTAGTTTTAAAAAACAAAAATATTTTTGTTTCTATATCAATAGCATGAGCAAAATGAATTTTAATGATGAGTCTGGGATATATATTCTATACTGCTTAGTGTTGAGTTTGATAGATGGTTGATATTATTGATTTCATTACCACTTAGACTATTTATTATGCTCGGACATAGTTCTTGTTGATAGAATTCTTTATCAAGGCACCACCATAATACTTGGTCAGTTTTGTATACTTTTGCTAGAAGAGAGATTTAAACCCCTAGTAAACTGGAAGTAGAATTTTTAGACTTAGCCCGTGAGACTTGAGCTTTATACCCATTCTTTGGAGAGTTCTTACGAAAAATCTGAGTCTTAGTGACTCAACATCTTTCAGTTCTTTATGTCGTTGTAATATAGTCTCATTATTTGTTGATTTGGTTAATCACGAAGTGACATAAACTGGGGAGATAGCCATTAGGTCTTGTAGTCTATTTGAAACAGAGTATCATACTGATAAGTCAAGTAGTGAACCCATTCATCCTTTATTCCACCTAGCAGGACCATCATTTTAAACCCTTTTGAGCCTTACAATAAGCCATTTTCTTTCATAAAACCCTTTACCCGTCACCCAACTCCAGACAAGGAGTATAGCCAAAATCTTTATCAGCCATACCCATATGTTTCTGAGAATACGAGGGGCACAAAGAGGAAGAAATAGCACAAAAAAAAAGATTACAAGGAAATACCAGAGAGATACAATGAAGACCATCATTCTATTCTAAGTGAAAGAAGCTAGTGGAAAACAAGCATATCCAGTACTAATCAAGGATATACCACTGAGCTTTTAAAAAAAAAAAAAAATGTGTTGAACAGAATGGATGGAAAAGCTAAGACAAAGGAAGAATTTTCTCTGCAATACAGAATTTAAAGAAATCTTTCAAAGAATGAAGCAACCCTTAGTGTTTTTCATAAACAACCTTATAATCCTTTTTACCTTTCCTTCATAAACCAATACCCAAGCCAAGTTACAACCCATGACTTATCACTATAGTATGGTACAAAGTCTAGAATAGGTGAGAGGATGCTAAAGTGAAGGACCCGACACTTCATATGTGATTGACATTCTTTCCATGAGACTACTTTTATTCAGAAGTCTGTTTTTCAAGGTAGTATGTGGGATGTTCGTATGCATTATTATTTTCCCCACATACATGAGGTAAAATAGTAGGCCATCTTCTGAGAGATTCCTTTCTGAGAGTATGACCGGTAAGGATTGAAAGTCGAGATTATCTACCTATGGTAAACTAGGGATTACGTTTCTTGGATAAGAGGGTATAGTAGATTGACTAAGTACACATATAAGCCTTGATTGAGAATTTTGTCAATTTTTACTATCTCCCATCATAATCTATGAGTCTTTGCAGCAATGTAGTCAGCAATGGAGACTGTCTATTGGAGTAAGCACTAAGTGGGTAAGGAATTTTTCTTTCTGAAAAATACTATCATTCTTGAACATGATATTGATTGATTTTGTGGGTATATCACTTGAAAACCCTCACGAGACTATAACTCGTCCTTTTTGGGGAACTTAAAGGTTTAAAGCCTTGTTGCATATTGTAAATGCAATCGCGATGCCAGCAAAAATGAGTTAGGATTTTATTTTTGTTATTAGGATGTGATTTTGATCACTTATCTATTTTTTTATCTTATTTGCTAAGAGACTAGCAAAGGGCTAGTTGGGAGTTGTGATAAGTGCTCAAAAAGTGTTCTTTAACCTCGATTATGCCTCTTGTTTAGCCATCTTAGTGGACTAATAGTGTTTATAAGTTGTGTTTTAAGATTCTACAGGTAAAAAAGAGAGTTTTGTAGAATATTAGAGAAAAAGGGGTAAAACGGAGCAATTCGGAGCATTAAGGATCACATGGGAAGCCCGTGGACAATCATGGAGAAGGCCAAGGAATTGGAGCTATTAAAGATGCAACTTAGACCTATTTTAAAGCCTATTTGGAAGTCCAAGGCCAAAGGATTCGTTCCTTAGACCAAAGCCCGCAAAAGAGGATAGAAGGATAGAGCAGAAGAGACAAAATAGGCTAATGCGTCTGGGACGCATGGATCGAACGTCCAAATGCATTGATCGCGTTTGAGACGCATAAATAGTGCGTCCAGACGCATGGATCGACACTTTAGCCAATTTCTTCTCAGTTTTGGAGACGAAGTTGGACTCTAAAAGAAGTCTATTTGTATTAGGAAACAAATGACGGTTTGGAATGCTTTTAGAGCTCATTGTAACCTATATAAATAGAGGACCTAAGTGCCTCATGTAAATTGCCAATTCACTTATATTCTTGTCTCCATAACTTGAGGCAGAGAGAGATTAATAATAAAAGATCGGTTTTAACTAGCTGAGTCCTAATAAATTAGTCTTTCTAGTCTTATGTTCTTCGACTCTTCTTCTTCTCGTTCTTCGTGTTCTCCCCTCTTTATGGAAGGCTAATCTTCTCCTTCAAGGGAGGAGATGAAGCCAGTACTTAAGGTTTAATGATTCTTCTGGTTCATGGTGTTCTTCAATCAGGTTAGTTCTTTATGTTTTTAGTTATTAGTTCCATTGCCCACACCAGGGGATGGAAGTATAGAATAGGGTTTACGTTCTGCAATATTAATATCATGCTAGTGTTCTTTACTTTTCTTCTAGTAGTATAGTTCTTTAGAGTTAGGGAAGTATTCTTTGTGTTGCCTTAGAAGGGGTAGCTCAGGGAGTGGCTACCTAGGGGAACTATTCTTTGTGTTTGCCTTAAGTGGTGATTCATTGAATGGCCGCCCTATTAGGAAGTACTCCTTGATGTTGCTCTCGGTAATACATTGAATGGCTACCCGAGCTTACATAAAAGGAAAGAAGATATTAAAAGCATAAACATAGAAACAACCTTAAGTAGAGTTAATTGTTAACGATGTTTCGTCCAAGAGGGCATCGGCACTCGCTCGATTGCCTAATTCTAGTCTACTTGTAAGAACAACCATGAAGCTGAAGGTCATAGATTAAAAGTATTGGTGGATTCTAATCTCTTGAATTCCCTCTCTTATAAATTCTCAATAGTTTAGTTAATTTAGTTTAGTTTAGCATTAGAATCTAAAATCTCTACAGTCATAGTTTTTAATCCCTTAAACCCCCTTTCCAGTCCTGTCCTTCACATAACATACACTTAAAAGTGGAACGATACCATACTCATCCTTTACTTATTGAGGGATAATTAGGTTTTGATATGCTTCTGTTTTGATCAATGACCATACACCATCTACATACACAAAAAGAGGTAAGGTCAACCTCCATTAGAGGGGTTTGAGGAAGCCTTAATGAAAACTTGATTTTGTAGTGTAGAAATAGTCGTAAGATTCTATTCCACTCTAGAGGGTAGTTGATTCGCCATGAGAATGGGTTGAACTTCCTCACATACTAGTCATTAGTTAGTAGAGATTGTCATGAATGATTAGGGATTAGAACGACCAATTCTTATCGTAAGAACGGAAAAATTAGATTACAACAATCTATGCTAGTTTATTAAGTTGAATTCAAAATGGAATCAAATTCCCCTAATTCTTAATCTAGATTCAAACTTTAGTATTTGAATTCCGTCATTTCGTTATTCGTATCTTGTTTAATATTTGAATTGCCATCGTAGTATAATTCCATCCGTACTCTCATTGACTTTGGATAGACCGATAATCTTAGAAATGGTGCACCATCATCGGTTTGAAGTTTTCTAACAAAATCACTATCAACGTTTTTGATAGTTTCCCTTAGCTGCCTTACCAAAACAATGTAACTCTTGCACACTTCCCTTTGCCCATGACGGTGTTGTGCTAATTACCAGATAGCCAAAAGAATCTAGAGGAATTGGTGCATTCCTCCTACCACACATATTTACAATTATGTTCATAGCATTAGATTTCAAGGAGCTTGAGCTAGCCATATAGGTAATACACTTCAATATGAGTGCTCCCACCACCTCCACTCTAGTCGATTGGGGATTCCACATGACTTATTGTCAACACACTTTGCCTTGAGAGCGGTTAATTTTGGATCATCAAAGATAAACCTCTTACTGACAAATTTTGGCATAATTTTGATTTGGCTGCTTATAGTCGTATTCATCTGGTGTTCCACGTTTCTTGCTTGAAACAAAATGCTTGATGAACTCACAACTAAACATACTCAACTTTCTTCCATTAGCAATTGACCAGTTGATAAGCACTCAAAATTGTAAACTAAACCATTTTCCTTAATAGTGTTTCATTTAGGCCAATTATGTTAATAATATTGTAGATTTATCACTATTAAGTTGGTTTTGTAGGTTACAAGCATTGGATTGGTTGAAGTGTGGAGAAGAAATAGTGCACATAGCCCAAACCACAAATTACCATTTTTTATTTTTTGAACACTACCCAATCTTCAACCACTGTTAAAACACCAAAGATGATCAACCACACGTTATCAGTAACACTATATGATCTTTGCACTTTTCAGTGTTTTTAGAAGTTGACTTACTACGTGCTAAAACTCAATAATTCCTTACTCACTGTTTTTTTTTTTTTTTGAGAATGTCAGTCTAGTTCGAGTAGGGATTTCGTTCCAACTTCTAAGACAAGAATTTAAATGATCACAACTGAAATCTACACTTTGGAGAACTAAGTGAGAAGGATTTTATAGATAGATTTTTTTACACAAGTTATCTAAAATTTGTAAGTTTGTTTATAGTTAAATGAAAGAGAGAGAGAGAGATAGGGAAGAATTAATCCTACTCATGCAAGGCCTAGCTACAAGTCTTTTAGAAACAGGTCACTACCATCTCAAATCCCTAACATAATATACCTATCTCTAAACATATCATGCTAGCATGTAGAATTGAAATGATATTTCATCTCTGAAATATCATTCCAACTCCTAGTTCTACTTTTTTACAACAATTGATCGATAATTGTCAATCTCTGTCATTTTGGGACGGGGATGAAAAATAGAACCTAAGTCTTTTAAGTAGTGATTTTGGAATCCTAAATTTGTAGCATGATCCTCACATGAGCATCATTAACCCTCCCCTTGGGAGAGTTTTAGCTCATGATCCTAGGATTGAATTAAACTACAAGAAGATATGTGAAATGAAAAAGAAAGAGAATGAAACAAGAAAACTACAACCTGCTTTTTACCTAAATGAAGAAGAGTTTATTAAAAACTAGAGAGAGTTCCCCCATTAACAAGTTACAAGCTTTTCTCTAAAAACTAAGAACTAAAAAAACAAAATTAAAGACATGGATGTAAATGAAAAGTAAAAGTCAAGGAAGTAAAAGCTTCTAACTCCCAAAATCAGCCCCCTTTACATAAGAGAGCCTTTTTTCTCTTCTCCCACGAAAACACTCTCCTCTCATTTATTTTTCACTTATCCACAACTAACTCCCATTTGACACCTTTCATTTTTTAGATAATCATCACCTAAATCCAACTAACTCATTAACTTCATGCAAGGTGTCAAAATTGCACCAATTATTTGCACCTTTGTCTTGACTTGCATTATGACTCATCAAATCTTATGGGCTCTGCCTAGTGGGTCCACGTCACAATCGTCCGATGGCAGTCCGGTCTTTTGGCATTTTACAACTTCCCGCCCTATTTGTAGAGTTCATCGCGACCGATCGTCCGGAGCAGCTCACTCGTCGCATTCGGAGTCCTGGTTCAAGAGATATGAGCTTCGGAAGTTTGATGCTTCTGTGCATGTAATCCCGTTTCTGATTGGATTATGTACTATTTGAGTCTTTGGGCTTTAGTCCGAATTTGTTGGGCTTCACATGGGCTTGATCGGAAGGCATGTGTATACTCCCTATTCCGTGCTTAAATGTTGGCTTTATCATAATTTTTACATTAGTTGCTCCAACCTGCAAAAGCACGGAGATTGCGATTATTTCATGATTATTAAGCACAAAATTGACCGAAATGTTATGTCTCTACAGGTTTTTATAATACAGTTTTGGGTGCTTATCACACCACTCCCAAACAGCATTTTGCTTGTCCTCAAGCAAAGAAGAGACATTAAAACAGATAAGTGGCCAAAACTGTGCATTCTAAGCTAAGTCTCGTTTCGCAGAGTGCGGTTGCATTGACCATATGCAACAAGGCCTTAAACCACTAGGAATCCCTAGTGGACGAGTTATAGCCTCGTGAGAGTTTTCCAAAGAAGATACTCACAAACTTCATTTATACTACAATGACTTAGTAACAAAAGCTTGTTTCCTAAATTAATCTCAGATATCTATACATCTCCTTAGCGGGGAACGAGGATTAATTCTTTCGAAACTCAAGTTAATATGCATACAATAATTAAAACATCTACATATGAGTATGCATTCAGTGAATTTACATTGAATTGCACAAGCGGGCTGTTTTCGGATTCTTTGGAGAGCGTTACCTAAATGGGTTCTCACATGTATGTGTAGAAACACAAATTAAGCATAATTTTCCCACTTCGGGTTTTGTTAACTCCGATTGTGCGGTGGGCACACTTTTTCCTCACATACTCGATGACAGTCAGAGGAGCCAAGGTCGATCAATCACATCTACTACTTATTATCACACCATCCTACTTCTAATTGAGCTAGAGGTCTTTATTAGGTATTATGGGGCTTAGGTGATAGTGTAGAAAGAAATGGAAGTGGAAGATCAAAAATGATAAGTATAAGAGAATAAGGTCTTCAAGATATTTACACTTGAGAAATCCTTGTTTTCTTTTCCTGCTCCTACCTGAGTTTTCCTACCTTGCTCTTAAGCCTTATTTCATTTTTTATTTTTTTTTATTTTTTTTTTACCTAAATGAACTAATTATCTTGTTTGCTGGGCACATAGAATCTACTTTGACCCAGTCATGAAAAGTAGCTGAAAACTGTGGGAAATGTGTCTTCATAATTCGGCAAGCAGTTATAGGTAAAAGTATATACTGATCCCGAAAAGTACGAGCTCGTTTCAAATTGGAGATAACACAGTTTAAGATATCAAAGAATGTATGACCTCGAGCAAAGCGCATTAAAGACTACACATGCAAAGATCATTGGCGGTAGAAAAATGCCAATCTCCCATGATGTTAAGAAGGACAAACAACATCGCATTTCCCATGTTCATGGTCATGTCGGCTAAGGGAATGGTGATGTCCGCCATCTGCCAAGTTTAGTTCCTTCATCTTTAATTTCAAGACCGTCACCGTATCTTATCTTGCGAAAAGAGCCATGAAAAGGAACGATTAGAGTTGTGATAAATGTATGGCCATGTTGTTGCCGCTCGTGATATGGAAGATCTAAAGTCGGGGGCAAGTGTTGCCTCTGAAAAGACATGGATTGTGCCACCAACTTTGATTGTGAATCCGTCTAAGAAAAACCATGAGCAGCGTTGAATCTTTGTGTATCTTCCATATTAGCATAAAAGTAGGCCGCCAAACTTGGAGAATAAGTTTGGTCGTATTAATAACAAGGGAAGACCACCCGATGTTAGTAATGCAATCACGAAATGAAGTCCATAAGTATTGAATCCATCATGGCCTGAAATAATTGCTTTCGACGATGAGTTTAGGAGGTGTCCCGTTTGATGAAGATGCTACGCTCGATGAAGATGCCATGTTTGATGGAGTGAAGTGATGGGGAAAGATATGAGAAGAAATATGTCCAAGAAAATTTTGACCGGATGGAGGAATGAGTATGCAAGAAGATAAAACCTCCTGTAATCAAGTTTAAAAGAACACGTTAAAATTGTTATTATCACAACTTGAAATATGACAATCCTAGTAGGCATTTCTTACAAAAGAAGATACAAAGATAACAGAAATACTTAATAATAATAATTTTATTTTATTTATTTTGGGGAAAGTTGAGTTTTGTAAAAACAGAACGCAACCCCTTTTTTTTTTTTTTTTTTTTTTTTACCATTATTATTATTATTATTTTTATGGTTCAGAATGATGATAAGGATGGTGATGGGAATGCAGATTGTGGACAACACTGTTCAGTTCATTAATTTGTTGGCTAAGCTGGATTTGAAGGGTTCCCTGGTTGCCAGAGATCGTAGTTTGATTCTCTATTAGAAGAGTGTGATTTTCTAATGACTGAGAGTGAGTTTCCAATAGTGCCTCTTGATCGGCATCATGCATCGCTTGACGCTCTTGGAAATCCATAAGACTTTTGATGATGATTTCCTGACGTCGGCGGAGTTCCCTCATTCCTTGATGAAGAATTTGAATACCTTCCATGGGATTAAAAATGTTCGCATGGCACTTTCATCAAAGAAATGTGCGAGTTTGAGTTTTGGCCATCCATTTCATCCGGCGAGTATCCGGGCGGCCCAAGAACCACCGCACGCCTTTGTGAAGTATTGTAACAAATGCTCTTTGAAGAGGTATTTCGAGAAATCTGGCCGGATAACCCCAACGCATCATAATTTTCGTGACTAAAGTAGGCGAGGTGCTAACCTTTTTGTTCTTCCGGTGATTGCGTTCGAGGAGGTGTTGGATTATACAAAAATCATCTCTTTGATTCTGCGCGATAATCCAAAGTAGGTGTAATTGAGGCTTGGTGACTTCAGATTGGTGTGACGCATCTACCACCACATTGTGTCCCAAACCAAAGGAGCAATGACTTCGTTGATTTTGTTTCAAAGAGCGTTGAAGAACAACGTGATTTTTATTTTCGACTTCGCCATGAGATACGGTGGCCCATAGTAATTTTTTGACGGAATTAAATGGGGACTCTGAAAGATCGAACCCCGAGTCATTCATTGGAATTTGAAGTATGTCGGAGATAACTTCCTTAGTTAATTCAAAGCGTTGTCCATAGGCATGGAAACAGAATTTTCCATTTTCAGGTCCGCTAAATTGGTAGAACATCAAGACCAAATCTCTGGAATAGGCTGCTTCTGCATGATATAGAAGAGGCATCTATCCTCGACGTACAATTTCTGTGTCATAAAAAGGAGAAAATCGGCCATCATCAAAAAATTTCAAGTAGTTCTTCTCGGGTACTATCTTTCTTGGTTGATCCATTTGGAAGGATAATTGATGGAAGGATAGTGTAGAAACTGTGTAATGAGAATGGCTGAAATGAAGAGATTTATAGCAAATATAAGATCTGGTACGAATCAGGATGTCAAGTGCATCTAGATCTCAACTTACAAGTGAAACATGTGATGTTGGTATCCCTAATTATGTACAGCAACTATGGGTATCCATAGTATGTCTTTTCATGTCAGGTGTCCAAAAACAATTAATGAGGTCTTAAAATGATAGAGAATTCGGAGGAAAGTTTCACAGGGCAGTTAGACCTACACGTAATTTCAAAATGTATGATCATACCTCAATAATAGAAGATAGATAGAATAATTGAGCTGCGTGCGTGACAAGTGTTAGGCGTACCGTGTAGCGTGCACAATATTCTCTGAAAACAATAAGTTGAGTTTGATTTATTTTATTGCGTTATTGATTTTTCTTATTTGTTATGGTTTTGATAACTATTTTATGTTTATGATAAGGTAAAAATACAACTAATATACCCAATTTATTAAAAGGATGCTCCTCCATTTAGTACGTGAACCCGCATAAAATGGTTGAGAATTATTTAACACACCATAATAATATACAAAGCGACAAAGGGAAAGAGATATGGAGGTTACATAGATCTAGATATTCCGGATGAAGTTATGCATGATCAACAGTAGAATAATGACAAATACTGTTATCACGAATACCGTGGATGTTCATTCACGTTGCTCCTTTTCCAATCGCCGATCGGATCCATTGTTTTGAATGAAAAGATAATATGTGAAGATTAAGCTTTGATAGTGAGAGAATGAGGTGAGTGAAGGGTGATGAGGAGGTCGGAATTTATAGGCAAAAATCTGACCGCTTTGGATATCTAACCGCTTGTGGATATCTGACCGTTTGTGGATATCCGACCGGTTTTTTTTTTTAATAATTACGATGGAGATAACATTTGGGTTTTGTGACCAGACTAGACACGTGATTTGGGTCGGTTCTAATTTTTGGTCCAAGCCCAAATGAATTCCGAAAATTTCGCTTATGTCCCAAAATTTCAAACACGGAATTTCGATTCATTTCAATTCCAAATTAAACGAATCGAATGCTAAAATGATCGGCATTAAAAATGCCATCCACTGGAATATGAAGAAGGCACCTTCAACCTTTTTTTTTTTTTTTATTATTATTTTTTTTTTTTTTTTTTTATATACAAATGTACAAGTGGAGATGAACGTGGCAATGTACAAGGGAAGATGTATGTGTCATTATACAAAAAGAACGTGACAACAACACCGACTACAAGAAGAAAATCATTACAAGAAAATCAGGCAACCGGCCATGTCGGCCTGGGGCTTAACCCAATCCAGCCCGACCGCGGGCTTAACCTTTATGTTTTGGGAGCCTAGGGTTCGGATCGGTACCATCCCCGACCAATGTGCAATGGTCTAATAATAATATTACCCTTAGTACATATGGTATAGCCTCAAACCGCCTAAATCATCATCAAATAGAAAACTATTCGGGTTGGCTCGGTGAAATCCATTGCCCGCGCGAACGGGGACTATCCGTGTTGTTCATCACGACTCTCTTTGTGCACAATGCAAGGGTGAAAATAAAACACGCAGTACGAGTATATACATGTGGAGTCTTTTAACGTCAGATCCTCAAGACGAATGTGAGTCTTTTAACGTCAGATCCTCAAGACGAATCCCACCCTATGGGAGTAACGGGACGACGACGAAGTTTATCCTGCTGAGCTGGTATCAGACAATAATATACCTTATACCGGCTCATATCGGATAGTAAATCAAGACCTGGACAGAAAGGTGTTTGACAATTCATACACCACCCCATCCTTCACAAGACGCCGCTTTTCGAAAGCAAAAAGTACTTCGCGACCATTACCTATTCGAGATGGGTGAGATTTACACCAAATGATGAGCTGGAGTTCGCGAGGAAGAGAATAGAAAAGGGAAGAGAAGGAAGGCTGGGAAATTTTGGTACCCATTGTTTACCGTATAAGGCACGCTTTGCTCGATGAACGTAAGACATTTATACTCACCTAAATAGAGTTTTTGTGGACTAAGGTTCCGGGCTTTGCAACCACACACTCTAGGAGTTTTAGAGAAGAAAATAGAAGAGGTCCCGGCTACCCTAATGGTGTACTTTCCTTGTTTTAAACACTGAAAAAATACACCAAATAAATCTTTAGTCTTTATAGACCGGATCTTTGAGAAGAGTCTTTTCGACATCCGGAGAACGCAACTCATGATAATGTTTAAGGTGTTGGCCATTTACTTGAAATTCACTGTCATCGCTTTCATTTTTCAAAGAGATAGCCCCATAAGGTTTGACAAACAGAGAGACGAAGGAAAGGACCGCACCATCGAAGTTTTTAGTTTTCCGAAAAAATGTAATCTCGAAGTTGTACAACAAAACTTTTTGACCAATTTTGAATTCTTTTCTTAATATGTGCTTATCATGCACTCTTTTCATGTTGGCTTTATAGGATTTCGAGAGATCATAGGCATCAATCAATCTCTTCAAGCTCATTTAACCGCAATTTTCGCTTCTCCGCCGCGATCGGTATTATAATTTAGGCTTTTGATAGCCCATAGAGCACGATGCTCGAAGTTCAACCGAAGATGACAAGGTTTACCAAAAACGAGGCGTAAGGGGACATGCCTATAGGTGTCTTAAAAGTCGTTCTATATGCCCACAAGGCATCGATAATCGAAGAGACCAGTCTTTTCTAGATGGATTAACCGCCTTTTCTAAAATTGATTTAATCTCTATTAGAGACTTCTACTTGGCCAATCGATCGAGGATGATACGGAGTTGCCACTTTGTGAGTAACTCCATATTTCTTTACTAATGATTCAAAAATTTTATTACGTAAATGTTTTCCCCATCACTAATTATAGCTTTGGGAACGCCAAATCGAGAGAAAATATGTTCCTTTTACTTAAAAATACGACCGCTTTTTGATCATTCACACGACATGCCAACGCTTCAATCCATTTTGACACATAGTCAACAGCTACTAGTATGTATAGGAAGCCATGACTATTTGGAAAAGGACCCATAAAGTCGATCCCCCATACATCAAAAATTTCTACAATTAAAATTGGATTTAAGGGCATCATATTGCGTTGAGTAATGCGCCCTAGTCACTCGACAAATGGTTGCATGCTTTGCAATGCTCGTGTGCATCTTTAAACAAATGGCCAATAAAAAATCCACATTGTAGGACCTTGGCTGCAGTTTTCTTACCACTGAAATGACCACCACAAGATTGTTCATGGCAAAAGGATAACACGCCATTATGTTCCCAAATGAATGCAACGGCGATCGGTTGGTCGAAACAATACTTAAAGAGGTAGGGATCATCCCAAAAATAAAATTTCACAAAGGATAAGAACTTCTTTCGGTCCGCTTGAGTCCAAGATGAAGGGACCTCCTCGGTAACTAGGTAGTTTACTATATCAAAGATACCAAGGAGATGAAAAATGGAATACAAATGTTCATCCGAAATGAATCGCAGATTGGTTCGACTCATTATTGACATCATTAACGAAGTCGCGATAAATGGTCCGCTACCACGCTCTCAACCTTTTTTATCTCTAATTTCTAGAGTAAACTCTTGCAAAAGGAGGATCCATCGGATCAACCTCTGCTTTGGCATCTTTCTTTGCTAATAGATAACGCAGTACCGCATGGTCGGTGCAGACTATTGTAGAAGAAACCAACTAGGTAAGGACTAAACTTATCCAGGGCATATACAACCGCTAGAAATTCTTTTTCAGTGGTGGTATAGTTACGTTGAGCGCCATTAAGAGTTTTACTAGCATAGTAAATGACAATTGGCTTGTTCTTCCTGGCGTTGCCCTAAGACAGCTCAATAGCGTAGTCACTTTCGCGTCACACATTAATTCAAAAGGTTTAGACCAATCGTGGGTTGAATTATCTGAGTCAGAGTCGTATGCACTTTAAGGTCTCAAAAGCTTGTTTGCAAATCGAAAAGTGAAGTCAAATACGCATCTTTAAGTAAGAGATTTGTTAAAGGTCGGGCAACCTTTGAGAAATCTTGAATAAATCTCCTATAGAACCCTCGCGGTCCTAAAATGCACGTATTTCCCGAACCGAAGTTGGTATAGGCAAGGAAGCAATTTTTTCAATCTTTGCTTTATCGACTTCGATTCCGGCCCTTCAAAACAATGTGACCTAGTACTATTCCTTTTGTAACCATAAAATGGCATTTTTCCCAATTAAGAACGAGATTTTCTCTTCACAACGCATTAAAAACCTTTTCAAGATTTGATAAATAGTTATCAAAAAGAATTACCATATAATGAGAAATCGTCCATGAAGACTTCCATAAAACGCTCAACCATATCACTCAAGATATGAAGCATACAAATAAGCAGAATGTACCGGTGCATTGCAAAGGCCAAATGGCATTCGCTTATATGCAAAAGTACCAAAAGGGCGGTGAACGCGTTGTTTTTCTTGGTCGCCAGGATCTATGACGATTTGAAAATATCCCGAAAAGCCATCAAGAAATAAAGAAATGCATGACCCGCTAACCGCTCAAGCATCCGATCAATGAATGGGAGTGGAAAATGATCCTTACGAAAGTGATCGCATTAAGTTTTCGATAGTCAATGCATATTCGCCACTTCAATCGGAATGCGAGCGGATATGCATTCATCTTTATCATTTCGCACAACCGTAATTCCGACTTCTTGGGAACAACATGGACCGACTTACCCAAACACTATCCGAGATGGGGTAAATAATACCGCATCAAGTAACCTTAAAATTTCTTCCGCGCCACATCCTTCATGGTTGGATTTAGACGACGCTGCGGTTCACGGATGTCTTGGCATTGTCTTCAAGATGTATCGCGATGAGTGCACACAAAGAGGGTCAATGCCTTTAATGTCATCGAGACCATCCAATAGCGAACGGTGTTCTTGAATGACCTTAATTAACCGCGTGATTCCCGATCAGCCAATCAATTGTGATGATATGATAATTGGGTGACTACCATCCGGATCTAATTGTATGCGTTTTTAAGTCCGGCGGAATAGGCTTTAAGTCGTGGGGGAGGGAGGAGTGGGTATTAAAGATTCTTGAGGAAAGTCGCCTTCCACAGAGAAAACAGATTTATGTTCGCCCAAGTCGCTTGATAGGATGGTAGTAGAGTCAATTGGTGGTATTGACTCTAAAACTCATGTACCTCCTTTGAATAATCATCAACATCAAATTCAGAACCGCCAAAAAGAATGGAATTGGTGTACTTCATCTTCGTGAAAAGAGTTTGTTAAATATTCTTGTACGAGGGTGTCAATCATGTTAATCTCACCATCAATATCATTCTCTGAATTTGTTTCATCAACTTGAACACATTAACCTCGACGAAAAGATTTCCGAAGGACATGGTCATGGACCCATCCCTACAGCTTTATGAGCGCATTAGCAGCCATGCAGGAATGGACGCCCTAATATGATAGGAATGGAGTCACAGGCAAACTTCAGATCCAAAATGACAAAATCTACAGGATAAAAAAAAATCTTGGACTTTTACAAGGACATTTTCCACAATGCCTTTGGATGCTTAATGGATCGATCGGCTAATTGTAAAGTCATCGTGGTAGGTTTAAGCTCATGTAGACCTAGTTGTTTGAATAAGTAATAAGGAATTAAGTTCACACTAGCTCCTAGGTCTAGTAATGCCAGAGCCGTATACTTATCACCTAATGTGCATGGAACCGCTGGTCTACCGGGTCCTTGTATTTTACTATACCATTGTATTCGATGGAAGGAAACTGCTCAAGAAGGAAAGCCCGTTGAGGCACATTTGTTCTTCTTTTTGTGGTGCACATGTCTTTCAAAAAATTTGCATGTTTTGGTAATTGCTTTAGGGCATCGAAAAAGGTAAGTTTATTGTCAAATTTTTAAAGGTTTCCCTAATTTCATCAAAGTTTTCATCCGGTTTATTCTTTGCCAAACGGGCAGAAATGGTGCCTTAGGGCGAATTTGGCATAAGGGTCCACCTGTTCGCTTCCCAATTTTTAGATTGTGACGCTGAACTTGGTGTGTCCATTTGAGGTTCATTATCCAAACAGATTCCTTTTGAACCTCCGGTATTGTTTGTTTTATCATCCGCATACGGATTTGATTATCAACGGTTTTCCCGGATCGAAGAGTAGTGATTGCATTCACCTCACCTTGGGTTGGAGTACTTGTACCGTATATTAGTGAGTTCAAAGGCGCTGTTTGCCGGCTTAGGGTTCGAACCGCTTGGCCAGCGAAACACGCTTTCCTCGCTCTTGTCTTCAGGCGCTAATTGTTGAATTGATTGTTGGATAGACGTTAGGATTTGTGATTGTTGGTTCATGTAAGCGAAGAATATCTCACTTGTCCCATCAAGAGCGGGAGGCATAGGTTGTGCAACAATTACTAGTTCACGATTATTCTTTGAGAAGTTGTTGATTATAGCCAAATTTGGATTAATTTGGAACAAGGTTGCGGTTGTTTTTTGATAGTTAGCATTTGAATTACTTTGAAATTGATTTTGACTTTGTTGGTATTGCTGATTATTTCCTTGGCGGTATGGAATAAAATTGTTGATTGGTCGAACAATTGGGATTTGCTAAACCCGGAGGAGCCATTTGTTGGTTATTCGGCCGTTTAAATTAGGATGTTGTCTCCATGGTGCATTAGAATGTTGAATGCACATGCCTCCTCCGTGTTTGGTTAGGGGTAGCATGTAACAAGGGACAATAAGCATCAAGATGGTCCGACTAAGACATAGAACACATGGGGAAGTGTTAACGCTCATGGCCCTCATTGTGGAAGTTGATCGCTTACTTGAACTACAAGAGCATCTACTTTTTAGTGAGGTTTCTATCGTTTTTCAACTCGGGATCGGGTTTTACCTCAAAAATAGACGTAGCTTTTGTAACATTATCCTTAGATGACCTAGAAGAATCAGTGTTACCCCAATGTGTACCTTTTTTCGCTTGTTTGTCAAGAAAAGTATATGCTTCAGTAGCTCCTTTGTCCATGAAGCAACCGCCGTTCATTATATCAAGAGTTTCTTTTTGATGATCAGAAAGTCCATTAAAGAATGAACGAACAAGGACAACTTTTGTCTAGTTGGTGATGAGGACATTCTAAAAGAAGATCGAGAAAAGCGACTCCATGCTTCCGTAAAAGGATTCATGAGGATTTTGACGAAAGAATTGAATTTTCTGAAGCATTTCAGTAGTTTTCTTCTGAGTGTAAAATTGAAGCATGAAAGCTTGAACAAGTTTATTCCATGTGTCTATGGATTGTGGCTGTTGTCCTACTAGCCAAATTGACGCTTTATCCGCTAAAAATGAATGGAAACAGCCGAAGCAAAAGTTGTTCCTTAGAGACGGCTGGATGGTGAAATGTTGTGGCTACTTGTTGTAGCCTACGAAGATGATTGTACGGTTTTTCATGATCCAAACCATGATACATAGGTAACAAACTAAAAACGTTTGGCGGAATTCGAAAATCACCGACAATGTCCTCAAGTTTGATGCAGGAAGAAGGTCCTTCTTGTAAGGCTGTATAGAAGTCCGAAAGGGGCTTCTCAGCTGCTGGATTTTCGTCAGCCATAATGAATGACGGAAAATGTGACAAGGAATCTTGTTGATTAATAGATGAAGAACTTTGTGGAGGTGAGAACTTACGCAACTGCTTATCGTATTTTCTCCTACGATAAGTATGTTCAAATTCTTTAGTAGAACCAGACCTTAATCTCATGCAAGCATAAACTTAGATCTAATTGACAGAAGGAATTTATTATTCCTTGAATTTTATAATTATGTTCAATCATTAGAGTTGAACAACGTAGGCCTAAGTTGCTGCTAACGTAGCAGTGAAACTAGGAATACGTGTACATAAAACCAAACAACCAGTCACAAGAGAGATATGAGGGAGGCTTTCCGTGCAAGCACGGTTCTAATTAAGTAACCTCAATCTGTCAAGTTTCCTAGACACCGTTGGAATATGATTAAGAGTTATGGAATTAAAATTTATGCAAGGTCGTTTTTTTTTTTTTTTTTTTTTTTTTTTTTTTTTTAATCTTTTTTTTTATTATTATTATTATTATTTTTTACGATTTATGCAAGGGTGAAAATACAAACATACAAATACGATCTACTCATACTATACTAGATGCAGTAGCATGTGAAGATACTCTACTCATAATGCATAGCTATACGAATAGACAAGGTTGTATCATCGATAAATATTTCCATACGATAGGCAAATATACATCGAGAATAATGATATGCACGCTAATTTGTAAATCGATATTATGTGAGTCGTATATCTACATTCTACAGCAAAATTTGAATTACTCATACATTATTTAGATATGGTAGCATGTGAAAATATTATAATGCATATATATACTAAAATGTGAAAACGTAAACTAAACAGCAACGATTTTACCTAGACTAAAATACGACTATTGTATTGCATAATAATTCGATTTCGTCAATACTCATTAAGATTGCAAATGTCATATAGAGAGCAGCTTCACCCCTTAGGGTTTAGAAACAACTTACCCAACTCAGATTTTAACCCTCGTTGGAATGTTCTCCTCTTTCATGACAAAATCGACTTATTAAACAACACCATTTTCTAAAATGATGATTTTGGAGGGGAAAACAGTTGATTTTGACCTCGAAAATGACCTCCACCGAGCTACAGCGTGCGCGCCGTCGAGATCTTTCCGAATTGAGCTCACACGCGTTATTCAGATAACCGTAGCCAAAGTTATAGCCAAAATACCAAAACACATCCTAATTACTATGTATAACTCCTAAGTTATAGATGTTAACATGCAAATAATCACTCACTCAGTAATATATATGCTAAACATGTGACTTAGATATATATATATATAGATAACCATGCAGAACAGTTCTATTTTTATGTATATATACATTAATATGTAATTCATGACCAGTTAACCGCATATATATACTCACAGGCGTATTCACATGATTCATGCATATTACTAACCTAATACGCAAAATATAGTCCATTAACTATAACACAATAACTACATACATGTGAAGCATGCAAAAATATTTAAAATTTGGAACCTGCAAGCTTCCCGCAAGTCCACCAAATAAAAGAAACGTGCACAACAGACCAAATGTTTCACAGTAAGCTTAGTGATTGTTGTAGCCTAGTTTCCAGGTCCTAGCATTTGGAACCCCGGTTCAACCAAAACCGAATGTTTATCAAGAGCAAAAAATGCGGGAAATTTAAAAAAAAAAAAGAAAACATAAGAAAAAGAAATATATGAAAGGATGAGCGTGGGGGTTTCCCCTGGAGCAATTCCAGTTTGCCAATGTGTCCTTGGTCTTTAGAATGGCAAGGCGCCATTTGATCTTTGCACTTTTCGGTGTTTTTAGAAGTTGACTTACTACGTGCTAAAACTCAATAATTCCTTACTCACTTTTTTTTTCTTTGAGAATGTCGGTCTAGTTCGAAAGTAGGGATTTCGTTCCAACTTCTAAGACAAGAATTTAAATGATCACAACCGAATCTACACTTTGGAGAACTAAGTGAGAAGGATTTTATAGATAGATTTTTTTACACAAGTTATCTAAAATTTGTAAGTTTGTTTATAGTTAAATGAAAGAGAGAGAGAGATAGGGAAGAATTAATCCTACTCATGCAAGGCCTAGCTACAAGTCTTTTAGAAACAGGTCACTACCATCTCAAATCCCTAACATAATATACCTATCTCTAAACATATCATGCTAGCATGTAGAATTGAAATGATATTTCATCTTTGAAATATCATTCCAACTCCTAGTTCTACTTTACAACAATTGATTAGATAATTGTCAATCTCTGTCATTTTGGGACAGGATGAAAAATAGAACCTAAGTCTTTTAAGTAGTGATTTTGGAATCCTAAATTTGTAGCATGATCCTCACATGAGCATCATTAACCCTCCCATTGGGAGAGTTTTAGCTCATGATCCTAGGATTGAATTAAACTACAAGAAGATATGTGAAATGAAAAAGAAAGAGAATGAAACAAGAAAACTACAACCTGTTTACCTAAATGAAGATTATTAAAAACTAAAGAGAGTTCCCCCATTAACAAGTTACAAGCTTTTCTCTAAAAACTAAGAACTAAAAAAACAAAATTAAAGACATGGATGTAAATGAAAAGTAAAAGTCAAGGAAGTAAAAAGCTTCCAACTCCCAAAATCAGCCCCCCTTTACATAAGAGAGCCTTTTTTTTTTTTCTCCCACGCTAAACACTCTCCTCTCATTTATTTTTCACTTATCCACAACTAACTCCTATTTGACACCTTTCATTTTTTTAGATAATCATCACCTAAATCCAACTAACTCATTAACTTCATGGAAGGTGTCAAAATTGCACCAATTATTTGCACCTTTGTCTTGACTTGCATGATGACTCATCAAATCTTATGGGCCCCGCCTAGTGGGTCCACGTCACGATGTCCATGGCGGGCCCCGTCTTTTTGGTATTTTTACAACTTCCCGCCTATTTGTAGAGTTCATCGCGACTGATCGTCGAAGCGGCTCACTCGTCGCATTCGAGTCCCGGTTCAAGAGATATGAGCTTTCGAAGTTTGATGCTTACGTAATGTAATCCCGCTTTCGATTGGATCCCCGCGTACTATTTGAGTCTTTGGGCTTTAGTCCGAATTTGTTGGGCTTCACATGGGCTTGATCGGAAGACATGTGTATACTCCCTATTCCGCTTTAAATGCGGCTTTTATCATAATTTTTACATTAGTTGCTCCAACCTGCAAAAAGCACGAAGATGCGATTATTTCATGATTATTAAGCACAAAATTGACCGAAATGTTATGTCTCTACAAGTTTTTATAATACAGTTTTGGGTGCTTATCACTATACAAATTCCAAAATTCATTAGTACATGCATACACACTGTAAAATATTAGTAATTATTACTGTTGACAAACCCCTTTTTTGGTGTAGTGACAAGTGGAGATAGACAAATAATAATTAGACAACGGCAAGCAATCAGAAGATTAGATTCGTTGCAATCGTAAGTAACAGTGTTACACATGTGTAACCCCTTGGTGGTACTATTTAATATTATATTTTTATCAGTTAATTAATTGGAATTCCGTTAATCCATATCATTGCAACAACGTTATGAGAAAACAGAGTTCATTCGCAGTGTAGCTAAAAGTTAAGTAAACCTTGTCATTTGTTACAAAATTTATATCACCTTGCTTATTATATACTGGCTAAGTATCTAATATTGAGCGTCTGAGAATGAATGACAGAGACGAACAGGTGCCCACCATCCTACATAGATAACTTGAATATCAGTTGCCAGGCAAACACAATGCAAGCCCCATAACCGTAACTTCGGCTTGAATTTGGAAAGCGTAAGTTTAAAGAAAAAATCTTGATTCTTTAGCTTTAAAGCGTTTTTCCTGCTGTTTTGTATATAAAAATTTACAGTTTCTTTATGTTTGATTGATAGTATGAATTCATCTACAAATGCTTTCAATATTTTGATAACATGACGAGTAGCGTTTGGAAAGCTTTTCCGAGAACGCTTTCCAAGTAGGCATCATTCTCAAAATTGTAAACTAAACCGGTGTTTTTCTTCGATAATAATTTTAGGGCATCAAAATTAAGATGCCCAAATCTCAAGTGCCAAGAAGAGTCTTTAAAACAAGCCTTTAAACATTTCGCCAAATCATTTTGGATATTAAGCAAGAACATCCGATTCCTTGTCATTGGAACTTTAGCAATCAAATTGCTTTGTTGATCTTTTATCGAAAGGCTGTGATCTTTCAAGTGAATATCATGGCCTTTTTCTAAGAGCTGCTCAAGGCTTAATATGTTGTTCTTCATATTAGGCAAATAATATACATTTTAGATGAATTGGTGCTTTTCATCCTTTAGACGAATCAAATTTTTACTTTTGCCTTTAACCTAGATTTTGGATTCATCTCCAAAGGTGAAATTCCCATGCAGTCATTCATCAAGCTCCATGAACATATTTTTGTGGCCACACGTACATATGGTTGCTTGCTAAGGGATCAAGATACCATGTACTCTGATCATCAACTATTTCTGCACATCGTTATAGCGACAATCGGAAGCATAATGCTCATATCTTTGACAATCATAACATTGAACTTTAGCTTTGTCATACCCCGGACTTTCATTTTGCTTGTAAGATGTCCTCTTCCACGTCCTCTTGTAGGATATGAATTTGGAGTTATTTGCTCTTTGTTAAATGTTTTTAACCCACATCGTCCTCGTCCTCCTCCTCTTCCTCTTTTTCTTTGGCTTTTGTTGTCTTCATTTCCACCTTTGTTTGGAGAACTTGCTAGCTAGCTCCAGCAATTTTTTTCTTCTTGTTGTTGAGTCTGTCTTCACGAGCTTGCAAGGATCCCATGAGTTGATCAATGCTAATGGAATCGAAGTCTTTAGAATCTTCAATTGCTACAACAATGTTGTCAAACTTTGAATCTAAGGTCACAGAATTTTATCAGTTACACGGATATCATCTATAAATCTATAGTTTCACCATTTATTTCTAATTTGTTCACAACAGTCAATGTTGTCAAACCGACACACCGACACAGACTCTTTCAATATACAATGCGTCAAACTCACCTCTTAGCATTTGAAGGCGACACATTTGTAGGAATTTTGTCCCAAACTTGCTTTGAAGAAGTGACATATGTTATCTTCTCAAAGGCATCTTCGTCCAGGCCTTGATAAATTAAGATAAAGGCCTTCTTATCCTTCTTCCTTAAACCATGAAGACTATTTTTTTCAATTTAGGATAAACCTGCTTCATTTACAAGTTCATAATAATATTTTTATGACAATCTCGAAGACATCTTGTGAACCAAGCAAAACCTTCACTTGGAGACATCAATTCTCATAATTTTATTTATTAAACGTGGGAACTAGGAAGGGCAGTATTGCTCTTATACCACTTTATTGAGTACCAAATAGACTAGTTTCTTATAGAAGAGGAGAAAATTTGAAATAGACACTTGAAAGGAAAAAACTAACACTTTTTATTGACTATTCTTTGTTTATAGAAAGACTTTTCATGTGTATATGTATCACCTGCAGATCTTTCTAGGTGCTTATTAACTCATTTAGAAAGTCCCTAAGCACTGCTAATACACAGTAAATGCATGAACCATAAAGTAAATATCACTCTAAGTTGTTTCTAGTACAAAGAGAAATTAATTAAGTTTACTTTTCAACACTCTATGTGTTGGGAATTATATATGGCCAAATGGGTGTTCGCTTCGAAAGCAACCTACTTAAAAGGACTAACTCAAGAGAGGCATCTTTGTATCATTAACTGAAAGTGTTTCTTCATCTTCAACAACAAACTCTTCTTTCTTTTTTGCCCATAACACAGAGTAGAGACCCCCAAAAATAAAAAACATTCCAATTAAGCTGCAAAACAGGACAATCTTTATTAAATATTGGATGAAGCCAGCTACATTAGTTGTTTATTCTAGAAAAGAAAATTTTCAAAATATAGTCCTAATCTTTCAATAGTTTTCTAAGCTACCAATTTCGATGTATTATGACATATGGCTCAAACTTGAATTAGTGTAATATGCCTAAATCAATAGTACAATGTTAAAAAAGATTAAAAGATTACAGATGTTAGGGAAAAAAAAGGTGAACCTGCAACATTCACGATAAGTTCTTAAAAACATTGTCATTTTCTTTTGACAAATTTATACATTTGATACAAGATTTTTCATTTCAAAAGTTGGTTTTTTAGTACTTCTAATATAGGGGAATCCGTTAATTACCTTGTACTAGTAATAGAGTCTTTTAAGGTGAGGGCTGAAATAACCACTGAAAAAATAGTTCCTATTGGACTGACAGTAGAAACAAAAACAGGCCCCTTCTTCTTCATGGCCGATGCCTGAAAGCTACCGTAGGCTCCAGGCACAACACCTCCCTGTAAATAAGCGTCAAAGTTAATTGGAAAACTTAAAATAGGTTAATACTTAAACATCGTTCTAGGGCCAATGGACAAACTCTAAAAGGGTATGTAGCTACAAAACTATAGTTGAGTCTAGTCAGAGGCAAGACCTAGCAGCTCAGGTGCTTTTGCCATTCCATATTCTAGGGACCAAACACAGCAATATGTCATGTAAATCAGTTAATCAATGGCCATATTGGTATATTCTTCATTTAAGAAAATTAATCTACTCTAATGCCGAAAAAGTGGAAGAGCAATTGGTGTTTTACCAGTAAAGCATACCCAACCAGCTTTCTTGCACTCACATATGGCGGACCAATTTCCAATCCATGTTCTATGATTAGTTGCAAAAAGATAGTGAGAACGGCGCCCACAATTGATGTTATAGCATTGAGGGACGTAGGTGCTGGGAAATCACGCAAAGTTATAGCCTGTGAAGAGCACGAAGGATTGGACTTGAAATTAATCCTAAATCATTATTAAACAAAGGAACTACGCACGTTGTTTAGCTTTTACAATTTCAGTCGGTTATTAAAGGATATATGCCAAACTAACATCAACTAAACTACCTGCAAAATAGTGTTAAAAGAAAGGAGAATAACCCCGGCAAGAAGACACACGGTACCGATGATCCTGTCTTGGTTGAAAGTTTCCATGTTAGATGCAGTCTTGAGTGGGGTTGAACTAGAAGCAGTCGAGTGAATGGAGCTCATCAGAATGGCCCCAACGATGCACAACATTGTTCCCATTATCTTTACCCAACTGTAAAAACATTTCAGGTCTACTTTCTCAAACCTACCCAAAAAAAAAACAAACAAAAGGAATTGTGTATATAAGAACTGAACACGGTGTAGACATTGTAATGAAATTACTGTCTTTCGAGAAGTCATTGAAATAAAGAATGCATCGTGGCCACTTTGTAATCATGTGGAACTTCTTCCAAAATTCATTGCAGATATGTAGTTTGGTGTTGAAAAGGGCTACTTAGAAAAATGAGGATTATATGATCCATGATTATGGTCCTCTATTCTGAATTCACAAAACATCCAAATAAAGAATTTATGCACCAAACCAAATGATGTATCGTTGTAATGGAAGCAAGAACAATAGATACACAATGTATGAAAATACCCAAAACTAGGGTTTAATGAATAAAAATGAATTTCACAAATTCAATTTAATAATAAATCAAGTCCCTTCATCTCTGTTTACAATGGTATTTATAAACAATCAATGAAACCTAAATAGAAACCGAACTCTATTCCTAATTAGAAGTTACTAATAACCTAAATAGAAACTAAGCTAAAAAAAAACAACTGGTCTAAATAATAGAAATATGTGAGTTGCACATGCTAATCATCATGTGTCCTCACATCAAGACCCCCAGCTTGGAAAGAGCTCGTCCTCGAGATTAAGTCTTTGTACTTCTGGTAGAAAGTAGGATCCATTTGTTGAAATGCAACATCAGAAATCCATATGTTGGACGGTTACACCACTTCACCAAATAACGATCATAAGTACCATGGCGAGTCATAGTAGAAGACACCTCGATGACAGTGATCTGTAGCAGTAGCAGGAACCACAATATTATCGACAAGCAAGGGAATAGGTGGAACACTATTGCCAAGAAAAGGAGTGAGATTAGCCACATTATGAGTGCGAGATATACGCATCTCGGGAGGGAGGTCCACCTCATACGCATTATCTCCATGATAGGCGACAATAGGAAATGGACCAAAACGCCACATCATTAACTTGTGAGATGAAGGTCGTCGTTTTTTTCTCAAATAATCCATGACCAAATCACCAAGTTGAAAAGTCACTAAATGCTTGTGTTTATTTGCATTAGTCTTGTACAGGGCATATGATTTCTCCAAATGCTTCTTGACATCCTCATGAATAATTTTAATCCGAGAAGCAAATTCCTCTGTTGAAGCACAAATTGGAACAGTCGGTAGAATAGGAGCAAGATCAAGAACGGTAAGAGGAGTCATGCCAGTAACAATCATGAATGGAGAAAGGCATGTAGAACGATTGACAGAGTTATTATAGGCAAACTCTGCTTGTGCTAAAACAAACTCCCAAGATTTGGGATTATGGTCAATCAAACACCTCAATAGATCTCCCAAACTACGATTGACAACCTCAGTATGCCCATCAATTTGTGGGGTGAAAAGTTGTAGAAAACTAGAGCTTACTCTTAAAAAGCTTCCATAATGTTTTCCAAAAATAGCTAGTGAACTTGACATCTTTGTCAGAAGTGATAGTGTGAGGTAAACCATGCAAACACATTATCTCACGACAGAATAAATGAGCAACCTGTGCAGCATCTGTAGTACATGTGCAAGGAATGAAATGAGCCATCTTGGAGACACGATCCACAACCACAAAAATGAAATCCTTGCCATGCGTAGAATGAGGTAAGCCCAACACAATGTCCATAGAGGTATCAACCCATGGATTGTCAGGAATTGGAAGTATAGTATACAAACCAGTATTAGTGTGCTTACCTTTCGCTATTTGGCACACATAACATCACTCAATAAACTAGTTAATATCCCTACGCATAGTAGGCCAAAAGTACTTCTCTCTTATAAAGGCAATGGTCTTTATGATCCCAAAGTGACCACTAAACCCCAAAGATGCATTTCAGCCATAATCTGATCACGGAGGTAAAAAGCGGGAATACAAAGTTGTGATCCCCGTAATATGAAACCATCATGGAGGAAAAATTCACCAGATACACCATGAAGTTCAAAACAATTGGCTTGGATAGGACCAAAATAAGCATCATGGGCATATAAGTCATGTAACTCATCAAAGCTAACCAAAGATGTATGAAAAGTAACCAAGAGATGAGAACGACAACTCATAGCATCAGTAACTCAATTATCATTTCCAGCCTGAAACTGTAAGTGGAAAGTATACTTCTATAAAAAGGAGTTCCACTTAATATGTCTATCACTGACATCCTTCTAGGTATTAAGATAATGAAGAGCTTCATGGTCAGACTTGATATAAACTCACGATGAATAAGATAATGATGCCAATGTCGTACAGCTTGAACAACTACATAGTACTCTAAGTCATGTGTAGAATAATTCAGTTTAGCACCAGTAAGTTTCTCACTGTAAAAAGCAATTGGTTTGCCATGTTGGCTCAAAATAGCACCAATATCGTGCTTTCTAGCATCACATGTCACCTCAAAGAGTTGGGTGAAATCTGGCAAGGCCAAAACAGGAGTAGAAGTCATCGTCTTCTTAATTAAGCCAAATGTGTCATTAGCTTCAGTAGTCCATTTGAAAACTTTTTCACTTGTCAAAGCAGTAAGAGGAGCCATAATACTGCTGAAATTATGAATGAACCTCCTATAGAAAGAAGTTAACCCATGAAAGCTATGTACCTGACCTACTAATAGGACACTCAATAATAAGCTTGACTTTGGAGTCATCAACACGAATACTATTAGCCGAAACTATAAAACCCAAGAAGACCACAGAGTCAACCATGAGAGAACATTTCTTAAGCTACAAAGAAAGTTTTTCAATACGCAAAACACCTAAAAGAAGCTCAATATGTTGTAGATGTTCAAACTCAGATGAACTGTATATAAGAATATCATCAAAGAAGACAACACAAAACTTGTTCAAAGAAGGCCTCAAAACTTGAGTCATAAGACCCATGAAAGTAGAAGGAGCATTAGAAAAACCGAAGGGCATGACCAACCACTTATATAAGCCATCATTCGTTTTAAAGGCAGTTTTCTATTCATCTCCAAGGTGGATCCGAATATGATGAAATCCAAATCTCAAATCAAGCTTGGAAAATACCTTAGCACCATGCAAGGAATCTAGCATATCATCAAGGTGTGGAATAGGAAAACGATATTTTACATTAATCTTGTTAATATCCCTGCTATCAACACACATCCTCCAACTCCCATCTTTCTTAGGAGTAAGTAAAGTTGGCACATCACAAGGGGACATACTCTCGCGGACGAATCCCTTAGCCAATAACTCAGAAACTTGCCTCTGTAATTTTGTATGCTCAGAAGGAGGCAATCCTCCCTCAGTAGGCTCATTACAGACATCAAAAAAATAATCTAATAATGGATGTAAAACATGTGGGATAGTAGTATGACAAGAAACAAATGATTCAATAATTGCAACAAACATACCACAGTCACACCCTACTACTAGAAAACCCGTCTTCACTCGTGGGTGTGGATAAGAGATAGGCCGCACTGGAGCCAATGGTGTTAAAATAAACGTCTCACCATAGAAGAGATAAGTGTTATTGCGCCCATTATGAAGGGAAATGATATCATATTGCCATGGTCGACCAAGTAGCAAATGGCAAGCATCCATAGACGCAGCTGAGCACCATACTTAATGCTTGTATGTAGGACCAATAAAGAAAGGAACCAAGCATCAGTGGGTAACTTTGACCGTAGCACCATCCTGTAACCAAGAAAGGGTATAAGGTTTAGGGTGTGGTTCATCCTTGAGTTTCAATTTTTCCACCATATCTATAAAGACAATATTGTCACTAGAACCACTGTCAATGATAACATTACACAACGTACCATTTGATGTGCAACGTGTACGAAAAATATTATGACGAAGCCATGACATAGGATCATGCTTAACAACTAGAGTGATTAAAGAAAGGCAAACAATCAACATGGGACATCCGGAATCTACAGGAGTCAAAGTTCCACAAATCTCAGTGGGTTTTGCCTTAAGAAGAGTGCGATGCTCCTCATCCTGTGTTACACCAACACGCTTGCGTTTAGGGCAGTCGCTGTGAACATGTCCAATCTCATTGCAATCGTAGCATGTAGCAGGACCCAGTCTAGTAGGAGGGGGTGGTTTGGAAGAAAAAGCAACAGGAGTGGCATTGGCAGTAGTAGAAGGACAAGAGTGAAACAATTCTTCATCTTTGAGAGCATATTTAATGGCATCAAACATACCATAAATATCCTTGAAAGCTAATTTATCTCAAATGGAGTTCTATAAACCATTCAAATATCTCCTAACTTTTTTATCAACGGACTCAGACAAGTCAGCTCGTGTACACAACAAAAGAAACTCCTCAGTATACGCAGTCACAGTCTGAAGTCTCTGTTTCAAGTTCTGAAGACACATGAACAAATCCATTTCATAGTCAGAAGGAATAAATTCTTTTTTTAACTCACGGCACATCTTGTTCTATGTAGTAATTTTGTGACGTCTTGCTTGTTCACAAGTTAATTGTAATTCATCCCACCAAACAAGTGCATATGTAACCCGTTAATTTAGTAGCCACCAATTTAACACACTTGGGATCCATCATGTTCTTATAATCAAATACTTTATCAATCTTATTCAACCAATCCACAAAACCATCGGGCTTTAATTTCCCATCAAATAGCACATTTAAGCGTATATCACCCATTTGAGTTTTCTCCAAAATTCACAAAACATGATTAATATCAAAATTACCTACATTACTTTGCTGATTTTGGTGTTGCCCGTGCCTTTGGTTTTGATTATTACGGTTACCATGATGCAGTGGAGAAGGACCAGATGAAGGATCTAAAAGATCTGGCGGATCAAAATCAAGGGCGTTACGGCGTGGTTGGCAGTGATTTCTTCACAATGTACTTGGTGGAGAATCAGACGAATCATGGTCTTGCATTGGACCATGGTTAGGACGTATATGGTGCTGGTGGTATGGCATGTTATTAAAAACATGGGCTTAACCTGCTGGCCCATTAGTATTTTGTTTTTAGGCTCGATAGTGAAGTGCACGACCATGTAGGAGTTCATCTCTTTCCAATCGAACATCTTTTCCTGTTTTCTATTCTGCTTGTTGTCTTCTTCATCTCCCTTGCTGATTTTTGCCACCACCTTGCTGATTTCTACCTTGACGGTGAGGTAGATGATTATTTTGTGGTTGGGAATCATCTCTTTGTGGTTGTTTACGAATTCGAAGTGGTAAGTGAGGATGTTTACCACCACCTCTTTGTTGATAGTAGATCAGAGTTTCCAAGGCCTTGCCTTGAAAAGGATTAATGGGAGGAAGATGACGCCGATCTTTCCGAATAGGAGATGATGGGGTCAAATTTGATTCCTCTTTGTTGTGAGTGTCCACTTGCTGTTGTTTGGGGTTTTGAGTAACACCTAACTATGTGTCATTAGACTGCGAAGTGGAAGCTAAAGAGTTATGGCGCGAGGGTGCATGATGGCGACGGCGCGAGAGTTGAGGAAGTGAGGAACTTGACGAATTTTCTGAGTTAGCATCAGGATTGGATTCTTGGGCAGGTAATTTGTCTTCTGCATCCTTCTTAACCTCTAAAGTCTGCTCAACGTCAATTGTTGTTCCTTTTCCTTTCTAATTATGCATCATCTTTTGCATATCCAAGATCATGTCTTCTACTTGTTGGGAAAAAACGATATCAATCGATCCCCACTACACAGATAACTTGTATTTGAACCAACAACAATCTCCAGACAATTCTAAATATCCACTAAAACCAACCTAGCATGCCTAACTCTCTAAAACTATTAACAACAAATAATAATGCAAAGAAGTAAAAGAATACCACAACACAAAGATATACCATGGTTCGGCCAATGGTGCCTACTTCCATAAGAGCTAATCCTTTTATAAAATGAGAAGGAAGATTACAATCACTCATTTCAGTCTCTCACCTGACTAGATCACTCCTCTCTCTTTACAGGCTTTTCTCTCTGCAAATGTTATCTCTCAATCTTAATAGCTCTCAATATTGGGTTTCTCTGTAAGACTTCTGTGTTATCTACGTTTTCCAAAACCTTGTTTCTGTTTATATAGTAACCTGCAATCTCGCGATTATTGTAGCAAAATAGAAACTACGAAAATAGACATGAGCGCCGGCGCGCCCTTGTCCAAGCAAAATCGAGCGCGCACGCGCCCTTTGATTTTTCTTCAAACCAAAATTCTAGTAACATTAGGGCGGGCGCGCTTTATGCTTATTAGGCCAATCTAAGCGTGTGCGTGCTCAGACTTCTTCACGCAAACTTCAACCTATTTCTCTCCTTTTCCTCATGTGAGGGATAGCTCCAACAATCTCCCCCTCCCGAACAGTGAGGGGGGATACCTCCATGCAATTTCCAAATCAACAGGAGTGTGCTACCATTCCAGCGGTAGCACAACAAACATCAAACTTACTTTTCGATAAGACTTTGGTCATCATATTCGACCCATTATTGTCGGTATGGATCTTCTCAATACACAATTGCTTGTCTTCAAGTACTTCTCTAATCCAATGATAACGCACATGTATGTGCTTGGATCTAGAATGAAAACTCAGATTCTTGCTCAAATGGATGGCGCTCTGACTGTCACATAGAACTACAAATTGTTTTTGCTTCAGCCCTAGTTCATCGAAGAACCTGTTCATTCATAGCATCTCTTTGCAACACTTTGTAGCTGCAATATACTCGGCTTCTGTAGTGGAGAGGGCAATACACTTTTGCAACTTCGATTGCTAAGAAACTGCTCCCCCTGCAAAAGTAACCAGATAACCGGAGGTGGACTTCATCGAGTCAATATCACCTGCCATGTCTGCATCAATGTAGCCTTCAAGTAAGGGCTTACTTCCACCAAAACACAAACACACATTGGAAGTGCCCTTGAGATATCTCAATATCCACTTAACACCTTCCCAATGCTCATTACCCAGATTTGATAGAAATCGGCTTACAACACCAACGGCAAAAGCAATATCCAGTCTAGTACACACCATTGCATACATCAAGCTGCATACCAGGTGCTCTTTGCCTTTGACCTCAAACCCCTCTGGTTGGTCCATGTAGACATCTTCTTCAAGGTATCCATGAAGAAAAGTTATCTCGACTCCTAGTTGCTAAACCTCTAGGTTCATACTTGCGGTTAGACCCAATACCACCTTAATAGAAGTTATCTTTACTATAGGAAAAAAAATTTCATCAAAGTCAATCCCTTTCCTTTGACCGAATCCTTTCACAACAAGGCGAGCTTTGTGCCTTGGGTGTGGATTATTCTCTTCATGCTTGAATTTGTAAATCCACTTATTCTTGAGCATTTTTCTTCCTTCCGGTTTTTCAACTAACTCATAAGTGTAATTCTTATGCAAAGAATCCATCTCATCATACATGGCCTTCAACCACTTCTCTTTGTCTGTACCTTCAAGAGCCTCTTGATAGTACATAGGTTCTCCACCATCAGATAATAAAACATATGTATGTGGTGGATACCTGGTTGAAGCTTGTCTCTCTCTGTCACCTCCTTGCCTTATTTTCTTGTGGTTCAGGAAGATGCACTTCTGCTTGCTCAGGTGGTGGTTCATGCACTTCATATGCATCTTCTATACCAATAGGTTCTATCCCATCATGAGCAATAAGATCATCATCATGAGCTTCAAACTCATGGTTCTCTGCATTCTCAATGCCTTCTGCACGTTCCACAGTAGAGACTTCTGGTTCTGAATCAACAAGATCATTAGTGAAAGTTTGTAGCTTTTCAACCTCTTCAAAGTCTGCTATGGTTTGGTCTTTCAAGAACACAACATCTTGACTTCGGATTACCTTCTTGTTAATCGGATCATAGAGTTTGTAGCCGAACTTCTCATCCCCATAACCCAGAAAAATGCACTGCTTGGCTTTGTCGTCAAGTTTGGATCTCTCATCCTTGGGAATATGAACAAATGCCCTGCACCCAAATAGCCTTAAGTATCCATAATCAACATCTCTGCCTGACCATACTCTCTCTGGATAATCACTATTCAGAAGCTTTGACGGCAATAGGTTGATCACATGCACGACTGTACGCATTGCTTCTACCCAGTAACTTCTAGGTAACTTAGAGTGAGACAGCATGCATCTCATCCTCTCTACAATGGTCTAGTTCATTCTCTCGGCTATACCATTGTGTTGCAGAGTCTTGGGAACAGTCTGCTCATGACAAATCCCATGACTCTGGCAATACTCTTCAAACGGCGCAATGTACTCACCCCCATTATCTGAGCGAATACACTTCAACGGCTTCCCTATCTCTCTTTTCACCATGTTATGCAAAATCTTGAACACGCCAAGTGTTTCATCCTTGGTCTTCAGACTATATGCCCATATATTTCTTGACACATCATCAATGAAAGTTAAGAAGTATAAAGCTCCCCCGTGGGACTTTACTCTCATAGGACCACATAAGTCAGTGTGAACAAGCTCAAGGACATTGTCCTTTCTGTGAGACAGGAATCTTTGGAAATACACCATGTGTTGCTTTCCTACCAAACAATGAGTGCATCTATTTAAATGAGTACATTTAATATTTGGCAAGACCTTTTGCTTGGCAAAAACTTCCATGCATTTTTCTCCCATATGACATAGTCTTTTATGCCACAGTTCGGAGGAAGCTTCTTTTTCTGCCGCATTTGCTTCTGTTTTACACAAAGTCACCTGTGTCTTGTAAAGAGAGCAAGTTTTCTTCCCTTTGGCTGCTACAATGGAACCTCTACTCAGTTTCCATACCCTGTTACCAAACGAGTTTTGAAAGCCATCATCATCTCACTTCCCAGCGGAAATTAGGCTTAGTCAAATGTCAGGGACATGTCTTACATCCTTGAGTGTCAAGGTGTAGCCGACATTGGTTTCTACATGAACATCACCAATGCCTACAATCTTTGAGACCTCATTATTGCCCATCTTTACCTCACCAAAGTCACCCGATTTGTAGGTAGTGAAGAAACTCTTCTGAGGTGTGACGTGGTAAGAAGCACATGTATCTACCACCTATTCTGTACCCTGGCATGAAGTGCTCAAGCATAACTCGTCACTATCTGACACAATTCCTACTTCACTTTCTGAAGCTATGACTATGGCGTCTCTACCGGTGGTGCTTTCTTTCAACTCTAACTTGTCTTCATGTACGGTACTAGTGTTCTCATCCCTCTTCAATTCTATGCATTCATACTTGAAGTGGCCATGGATACCGCAATGATTGCACGACAAGTCTTTCTTAGGAGGTATGCTCGCGCTCTTAGATTTTCTTTTGTCATCACCTCTAGAATGAGGTGGTTTTCTGCTTTTTCCTCTCTCTTGCTTTTCTGTAACAAGAATCTCTGAGTGACTGGAGCTATTATGTGCATCCTTTCTTGTCTTCTCGTAGAGGTCTTCTAAAGTCTTCCACAGGCTGAAAGTTGTGCTCTCTTGGGATACAAAGCGGATTACATTGTTGTCAATCCGTTGTCTAATGCACCCAATCATTTTTTCATCAAGCGTCTTCCAATCGGCATCGGATACTGTATCCAGTTTTACTCCTCCATTCTCAATGGGTTGTACCAAGTCCTTGCAATATAGCAAGTCTTCCATCCTAGCTTTCCAAATGGTGTAGTTAGCTCTATTCAGACTAGTCATGTGAGTGTTTACAAAATGGTCCATCTCTACAAGTTATTTCAACTCAAATCTTCTCTCAGGAATTTTGTTAAACACTTTCCGAGTAAGATTTGGATAACAACCTAGATTAATCTAACCAAGACTCTGATACCACTTGTTGGGGAATAACGATATCAATCGATCCCCACTACACAGATAACTTGTATTTGAACCAACAACAATCTCCAGACAATTCTAAATATCCACTAAAACCAACCTAGCATACCCAACTCTCTAAACAACTATTAACAACAAATAATAATGCAAATAAGTAAAAACATACCACAACACAAAGATATACCGTAGTTCGGCCAATGGTGCCTACTTCTACAATAGTTAATCCTTTTATAAAATGGGAAGGAAGATTACAATCACTCCTCAGTCTCTCACCTTACTAGATCACTCATCTCTCTTTACAGGTTATCTCTCAATCTTGATAGCTCTCAAAATTGGGTTTCTCTGTGAGACTTCTGTGTTATCTAGGTTTTCCAAAACCTTGTTTCTGTTTATATATTAACCCGCAATCTCGCGGTTACTATAGCAAAATAGAAACTACGAAAATAGACATGAGCGTGGGCGCGCCCTTGTCTAGGCAAAATCGAGCGTGTGCGCGCCCTTTGATTTTTCCTCGAACCAAAAGTCCAGTAACATGAGGGCGGGCGCGCTTTGTGCTTAGGCCAATCTGAGCGCGTGTGCGCTGAGACTTCTTCACGCAAACTTCAACCGATTTCTCTCCTCTTCCTCATGTGAGGGATAACTCCAGCACTACTCGATTCAACCTTGTATTAACTCCGGGAGGTCTACCACGACCTCGTTCTTGATTTGCCACAACAAAATAATCAAGAAAGTTGCTGAAATCTGATACCAATTTGATGTATCTTTGTCGCGGAAGCAAGAACAATAGATACACAATGTATGAAAATACCCAAAACTAGGGTTTCATGAATAAAAACGAATTTAACAGATTCAATCTAATAATAAATCAAGTCCCTTCATCTTTTGTTTATAATGGTATTTATAAACAATCAATGAAACCTAAATAGAAACCAAACTCTATTTCTAATTAGAATCTACTAATAACCTAAATAGAAACCAAGCTAAAAAGAAACAACTAGTCTAAATAATATGTGTCCTCACATCACCAAAGTACGTAGCTCAAAAAAAAAGTGTAGTAAACAAATCATTTTTTTCCATACTTGTTCATTAATTGTATAAATTTTAACTATCTGCAAATTAAAGCATCATGGATTTCTTATAAAAATTCTTCGATTCTGTCTTGTGTGATAATCAGTTAGATATCACTCTATACAAGTACAATATGGGCGCAGGTATGAGTGTCCGATTTATACACCAGTACGGACATTTGGACATGGCATAGTTTAAAAAATCAGATTGGTGGACACGGGAAAAGCTTATTTTAATTCTAAATTTTTTTTGTTAAAAAATATATTTGACAAGAAGGTTATATAAAATGATATGTAATATTTTTTAGTTACATGATTTCAATTCTCATTATGTTTCTCTGGGTCATATCTTGATTAAAGGTACGTTGTTATCCTCCAACTCTTCATCTGGAAGTACATGTGGGCGTCGAATATGAGTTGTGTGTTGCCTTATACAGGAGATGACACAAAATATATATGAAGTATCCATAATTTTCTTTTAGGAATATATCTCCATAGTTAAGTAGATTATATTCTAGATGACGCAGTACTGTATGAAATATAAGATCCTATTAATTAATCTGTTATTGCATACTTACACGTACTTAACAGATTTCATTGCATCTTCTTTATTGATAGTAACACACACACATAAGAAACGCAGCCAAGGTTCATGGCACATATCCTTGATATTTAGTACCTGACGACCGAGGCAATAATGAATATGAATCCTGGAGCAAGGTTGGGCATGACTGAACCAAGTGCTGGAGAAGTTTTCTTTACCCCGATGAGCATGAGGGCTTGGAACAGAACTATCCTGTAAACAAACATGCATAAGATTAATTTGCTTAAGAAATTGTGATGACTTATACTGGCATAAAATTCTTGCATAAACTGACCCTGCAAAGGAAATCAACAAGAACTGACCCAGCAACTTTAGACTGAATCTCCTAGGCCATTTTTTCCTGTGACACATAGCAAAACAAAATTATTTTCTTCCAATAATTCTTACTTAATTTAGTAAAGACTGAAATGAAATCAAACCTTTCAAAGTAAAGGGCGGGAGTTAAGAACAACAAGAAGTTGGCTAAATTCCCATAGATCATAAGAAAGAGAGGACTTATGCCAATGGACATTACATGACTCACAAATATTATATACAGTGAATAGGCTAGTTGCGTGATTATTAAGCCACCCAACACTGAAGATTCTTCTAAAAATTCCTTCGTTAGAAAGGCAAACATTTCTGCAGGACTTGGCTTCTTTCAATCACTCAATGACTCTCACTTGGATCCTCTATGCTATTTTTTTTGGTTGGCAAGTTTAAATTGCATTGAAAAGGGGAAAAAAAAAGAAAAAGAAAAACCGTACAAGGTTTGAGTAGCTTTAAGCTACTTCAAGGCTCAGGACTCAAGACACCATAATGTAACATCCCTATGGTACCCCCATCTTCCCATCAGTTGCCATGGAATGCTACCTGATTTGAAGGCTGTAACTACAACTTCCTTCCTTTCGCCCCACCACCAACTCACACATCATTCCAAACCACACCTCGATTTCTCAGTACAATGTAACTTGGGACTTAAGTGTACGTACTTTTTACCCCCTCCCCCACAAAAATAAAAAGGAAATTAACACACAAACAGTCACACACGCGCACACGCATTGCGATTGTACCTGGATTCCAGGCAAACAAAATTATTAACGAGCCACCCGGGAATATTGGATTTGAGTTACTCTGATCAGTCAAGGTAGTGTCTGGTGTACTCACACCTTACAACTGGCTGTAAGAATCTGTACGTCCGTCAGTCGATCTAGGGAGCCTTGGACCCATAAACTAAAAATATAACAATTGCTTTATGTGGTTGAGAAGTGCGGGTGCCTTTGGCAGAAAAAATTTTGGTGTTATTTTGTCAAAGCCCCCCAGTTTAGTTATCTGTGTTCCCCCTTAACTTTGACCAAACCAAAATGTTAGATGACTAGACCTAAAAAAGATTAAAAAGAAATTACCAGCACCTTCTTTCTCCTCTTAAATTCAATCGTCATATATCCATATCCTGTGAATGATTATGGTGATAAAAAATAGTTACCAAATTTTTAAACATTACAGTAATTAGTAAACTTAATAGAGAAAACCCCAAATTAGACTGCATCTACTCTTTCAATCAATTTCTTAAAAATCCACCTCGTCAAAATCATCAAAACTTTATGATCATGAAAATTTGTCAAAGAAGAGAGAGAGAGATAAAGAACATCCATTTGTGCAAATTTTGCCAATACCTTCGAAAGATAGAGAGATCCATTGATTTCATTCATTAGTGGTGAGAGGGAGAGATGCTGCACGTTTGAAGGAGTTAAAATATAGTGTTGAATGAGAGAACCCCTTTTCAGTTTCAAGAAATTTGGCTAGAGAGTCTCATTTAAAAAAAAAAAACAACTCTAAAGCCCTATCCATAATTTTTTTGGGTTTTAATACCTTTATATTGTTTTTATTTGCCATAAGTATTTTTTTATAGAAAATCTTTAAAATCTAAGCTTTTGACTCGAGACCAGGTGGCGTTATTTTTTAATATAAATTATTCTCTTTTTCACCCTTCCAAGATAACTACTTATAGATAAGATAACTACGAATAAATATTGAATAAGATAACTACTTTTAGATAAGAACAAAAAGAGTAGATTTTGGGTTTGAATAGAATTTAGCAAAAAGTACCGTGTACTGCTTCAAAAGTTAAATTTGACACTACCTGTTTTCATCCGAATGTGGACGTTATAAATTTATACATTTTAAAATGCAGATGCATCATGTTATAAACTTATATATTTTAAAATGCAGATGTACCAAGTTATAAACTTATATATTTTAAAATGCAGATGCACCACGTTATAAACTTATACATTTTAAAATACATACACACCACGCATTTGAAAAATGTAGATACAAAATGCATTTGATTATTTATTTTGTGGGTTTGATTAACTACTATTAAATGAAACGGGTTGGTTTAGAGTTTAATGTTTATAAATTTAAGATATAGGGATTAGGGTTTAGTGTCTTAAGGTTTAGGCTTTAGGCTTAGGGTCTAGTTTATAGGGGTTAGGGTTTAGTGCCTTAAGGTTTAGGATTTAGGTTTCAGTTTTCACTAGCAAAAATTTTATTTCCAACCAATCTATTTTCGCCACGTCACCTATTTATGGATATGGAGAATGTGAACAACACAAAAAAAAAAAAAACTTCTCTCTTAGGATAAATGATTTCTATTGATTAAGAGTGATTGTTTGCCATTTTATTCAGTAATTTATGATTTGAGATGATAAATTCATCTATATTATTTGGGATTTTCATCTGAATACATGTTTTGAGGATTTATTTTCTAAATACTTTCATTATCATTTTGTTTCCTTGTTGTGTAATTTGACTACATAGTACAAACTATGAAAAGGATGAGGAGGAGGTGATGTGGTGTAAATTATGAGTAGACTGAATGTACAAGGGCCCAATTGTTTGATATCAAATTACGTGGACAGTGAACTACAACTTTATACCATGCCTTATTCATTCACAAAATGAACGGTGATCTTTGAGCAACGCATAGTTGGTGATTTCGACGGAATAATTGAGTTGAGAAACCTTCTTAATATCCTTGTTAAACCACTTGAGAATGCAATGTTTACGTATTAAGATTTTGGAGACAGAACATGGTCTATCGTTTAAAAAGTAGGAAGAAGTGGTCCAACTTGAGTAATGGGGCAGGACAATCTAATAGAGGTATTGTTGGTCCATATATGATTAATTGTTGAACAAAGTGTACAACACTAGAGGCAGTGATATGATGGACAACTTTAATGACTTAAATGTTACATTGTCACTTTGAAAGGAGCATGAGTGGTGCAGTGCACTGCTAATAATTGTTATATTGGAAGTCCAGCTACCAACGCAATAATGATTTTACATTGAGAAAGTTTAGTGCAATCGGTTAGTTGGCCACTTAGCTATTTTAATGTCTTAATTTTTTTTTTTGAAGACATGCAAAATGTTGTTTGGAGATGGTGTAATAGATAGCCAAAACTGTAGTTTAAATCACTTAATAATATTTTACTTATGCCAATTATATAATTAATATTTAATAATGTGGGATAATAAAGGGTTTCATGTTTTTGTAAGTTCTGACATTTAAATGGTGATGTTTCAACAAAACCGATATTTTAACATGAAAATATATTGCTAGGAGATGAAGCCCCCTTGGCTCTCAATTGGTCCAAGAGAAGTCCATTGGAAGAAGTCCAAATCAAAGTTAAGGGAGAGTTTAACTAAGACTAGTTCATTGACACGTGCTTTGCAAATACCTGATTTTACAAAATTATATGGTGGGTCCCTGAGAAAATGATTAATAACAAAATTCATACTAAAAATGGCCGACAAAAAATTGGTGGGTTCCTGATAAAACTAAAGAAAAAAACAAAAAATACTTTATATTTCCAAATACACCCTTACACACATTTAAAGAACGTACTATTTATAATTAAAGGGAAGAAACGTCACAAAAAATGGATGGACACCATGACAGCTACACGGCTAGCTCCTATAAACTGCATTATAAATTGCATTATATACGTAGTAAAGATCGATGAAGAAAAGCCCACTGGGGTATTGGCCCAAAAATCTCCCCCTCCTTTTTTTTTTACGTCCTTTCATAATTGTCTTCTAATAATTATAGGTAATAACTTTCTCATTGCTTCAAGAGGAAAGGTAGCGGAATAGAAGTAACTAGTTTAATTATATTGCTTGGGTTTTATTGATTTTTGTGTGTAGGGTTTGAAGAGATTCATCTCTACCCATAAAAATTAAAGGCCAGAGCTTTCAATATGCACTGATAGAGATATAGTACATGCTTGAAATTGATTGTTACAGATTATAACTCAATTACAAAGGTTCGATTTATATCTAGATTGTAGCCAATTAGATATAACATTTAAAGAAGTGAAATCTATTCCATTTTACTAATTTGTGGTGATAGATTTCACTATTTCTAAACCTTCATCATCTCCTCACTACTTAAAAAGACTTATAATGACGGGTAAAAATTGTCATAAAACAAGTTTAATGACATATAATTTTGATGGTGGGTATGGACAAGCTGACATAAAAGCTCGAACTTAATATGACAAAAATTCATTTATAAACGTCATAACTGGATCCTTGTGCTTGACATGTTTTACTTAACTTCCATAGTTTACTAGAAAATGCGTCAAGAATTAAACCTTCTTTTATGACTGTTTTTATTTAAGCGTTAATAAATTAACACTAAAAACTATCAAGAATTGGTATGTAACACGAGAGTTCTTTGGAAGCCGTCATAACTTTTTTTTTTTTTGCTGTAAATCTAAAAATTCCTGTAAATTTGAAATTCTTGTAAACCAATGCATTCATACACCCTGATAACTCAAGTCCATTATGGAAACAAGAATCATGTTGTTATTACCAACATAAATCAGTCCAAGAACTTGTTCATATTACATGATTTATTTATGGAGAAAAAAATTCAATAACTCGTACGCTTCATTCAAAATCAGGTCTCATAATCCAACAACAATGCAATTTACATAACCCATCCAACAAATTGCTAATCAACCAAACAAACTTAATTGAGCGACCATGCTATCTCACTTATAACCTAAACAACAATATGAAGAAGAATGTGTTAGTTTGTTTAATAAGTAAACTAAAAAGGTTTTTTTTCCTTGAAACTTGGGCTTTAACTATAGAACTTTTCTAGCAAGCAATTTGACTCCTTTCTCTTGCAAAAGTGACGTATTTCTTCACATAATTTATTCCAAGACCTGAAATATACAAAAACACGTAAATAATATAAACTCTTATTTATTATAAACATAATTAGCCTAAATGTACTACTATTAAGGGGTTAAAACTACAGTTTTGGGCTCTTATCAAGTTCCACCATAAACGATCAACCAGCCATTCATCTTCCACCTTGTCAATCATAATACGGGATCTGCCAGAGTCATTGACAAGCCATATCCCAAGTTCTAGCCGCAGAGGGACTCATATCGAGTCCATTCGCCAATAATAATGACTATCAATCACTATACCAACCAGAACCACTGACACACAATACGCCTACTTAGTGGCAAAAACCATACAACCAACCCTCCATTCCGCCAACAAACACATTTATGGAACAAATGGCCAAAAATACCAAAATACTTCAGAACATAGCACAGATGATTTTGATGCTCTCTTCACCTAACACAGAGCTTTCAACCTTACTAGAGATCGACCAACAAATGGAAAATAATGTCACCGTAACCAAGCCAATTGACCAAGTTGAGACCTACCCTGAATTTTATGAACCATTACCTTCCCATGACCCTCCCATTAACCATTGTGTTGACTCCGCACCCTACCTAGATGAGAAAATTCTTGAAGACGACTCTTTAGGACTTGTTTTGGATGCCCACTCAAATTTGAACGATGCCTCTAAGGAACTTCCCATTGATCCATCAGACATATATAGGGATATAAATTGGGCAGGTCGGGGGCGGGTTTGCCATCCCCATCCACATCCCCGATTTCAATTTCATTCCCCATACCCTCTCTATCCCCACTTGAGAGACAGTCGGGGATTCCCCATACCCACCCCACCTGGGTACTGGATTTCCCATGCTCGCCCCACTCCCCATTAACAAACTTTTTACAAAATAATTATTATTTATTATCACCTAGTTAAACTATTTTTCATTTGTATATTAACGACATTTTATGAATTTGGCATTAGCTTAGTGAAAAAATGATAATGGTTTCAAGAATGAGGTCTTGAGTTTGATTTTTACTCTTACAATATTTTAACATATATATATATATACATGCACTACAAACTTAATTGGGGCGGGGTTGGGTAGGGGACCCCATTCCCTATACTCGCCCCCATCCCCATTTAGCACCCTCCATACCCGCCCTATTAGGGTCTGGTCTTTGTGGAGCCCCGTCCCCCTTGGATATTTTTTACATCCCTAATCAGACGATGAATATAACGATGACACATTATAAGATATTTATAAAGATGTGACTGAGGAAGAATCTTTTAACTACTGACATTCTCTTAATATGGACCCTCCTGTTGAGCATGTCCAGGCATTTGTGAATGCTAAACGCACTAGGATAGACAATCCCTCAACACATTTGAATGATGCCATTGAGGAAACTCATACTATTTTAGATGATGAGGGTAAGGAAATAGAGATCACCAATTCTAATCTAAGGCATGAACAAATTAATGTGCAAGAAAAAGAGAAAGTAACTTATTTAGAGCAATGTGAATCTCCATTTAGTTTGGCAGATGAAAACATAACGATGGTAGAAATAGATGAATTTCTTTAGGATGAAGCCAAAGACCACAACTTTGTGGATTTGGCTAAGCTAAATGAACAATTTTATGAGTTCTTAAGAGCGTGTGAGGATTCACCACCAACCGACCACCTAAGTTACTACCTCCTGCAATCCAACCATCTACTACCACCACTGCTCCACCCCCATCGTCCATTTCAAAGGAACCTCAAATTTACACTAGCCTTTTGCCTCAAAGATCCTCTATAATTTGTTTAACCCTCACGGTGAAGAGTACCTCATATCCAGCATTTAAGCATTGTCCTCCTCTTCTATAAAGAAGTGAGGTTCCTTTGCATTATGCCAAGCCATGATAATTTGCCAGACCTCACGCCATTTATCATCAACCCGTGCTAACCTATTAAGCGTTACTCGGTCTGATGGGGTGTAAGGGGTAACCCAATGAGGTTGTAGCCTCCACCCCGGCCAAGTCATAGCACAAAAAGAGTGTATAATGCAATTGGTGGGTCACATAATGTCAACCCCAACCCAATCCGTGTAGCGGGTACAAAAATCAAGAAAGAAACATACCATGATGCGGCAAACCAAGACAGGCATAAGAAGGTACTTATGCTTCATAGTATGGGCTTGTGCTAAATTGGACACTAAGGTTTAGGGAATGTCATATAGTATACGTCCCTCAGCTAAAGTAAGGAAAACGTCACCAGCTGCGTTATTCGCAGAAGAAAACCGCCATTCCCCTAAGATATTCAGCATGATAAAGAACATGATAGTGCCTACGTAAGGGACAGGTTACCAAGGGCTACGTTATCTTGCCCTTGTTCCTCTACATCAAAAATCCCCACCCCATAAGTCTCTTGAAAATACTCATAGTTATAGAGGTATATATTATCCGACATATAGCCCCATGAGTTTCGGGGAGCAGGCATAGCCATCCCAATAGCAAAGTCTACTAAAAAATTGCTGAAATTCATTGTCATATCATTAATGGTGACAGAGAACACTTGTTCCCCATCTGTTCAATAAAATAACTTACAATTATCATAGAAATAAGCAGTAAGTTTAGGAGAATAAGAGTCATCAGCACTTACCAATAGATTCTGCAATCTTGACTGCACAATCCTGTCGCGGAACCAGTATCCATAGGTGTCACTCTCGAGCAATTCTTCAAAGGATTGCTCCGGTATGATTTGAGGAGAATTCATAGCAAACAAATACACTACTGAACTCCTGGAAGTGAGTGCGGAAAACCCCAGAAAAAAAGAATTGGAGGTATGTTGAGGTTAGGCGTGGGCGCGCTCCGAATGGCCTATGGAAGAGGGCGTGTGCGCAATTCTGACAAAGGAAAATTCTGCAATCCAGGACCTTGGGCGCGAGCGCGCTCTGTTATAAAGCAAAGAGAGGGTGTGCGCGCTCCGAGTACTGTTTTTAGAATTTAGAGGTGAAATTGAGAGGTGCGGTGTGAAGAAAAATAATGGTGCAGTGTGAAGTCTAGAGCGAACCATGTATTTATATAACCCAAGTTTCTTAATCTAAGTTCCGCAAGTTGCCCAAATTGTTAAGGCAATATGATGGAAAAAGAAAGATTTCTAAATCCAAAATAGAAACAGACGAGATGCAGAGTCCAAAATCAAACCGATAGCTTTTCGGCTGTAATTAAAAATAGCAATCATCCAATTTCTAATCCTTGAGGTTGCACAAACCAAGAGTAGCTAATTCTAGCGACACTCTATTGGCATGATGCGCATACAAACGATAGTTATCAAGCAGGACAATATTTTTTTTTTCGAATGGAAAATGTGGATATGATAACGACATTGCCAAACAAATAATGTCACCCCCAAACAAGTCGGAAGGGTGGGATCCATAAAAAACATAGCATACGCCAAAAATTAAACCAACTTTAAACTTAAGTAATAATCAAATACATAATTCAATATTAACTACTTAACTACAACTGGGAATAAAAATAATACTAAACAGAGAAATATTCTTAAAAACAACAATACAACTAAAAAACTAGCCACGAGATGAGGATGGGTCAGAGCCATCCGTCCTACGTCTACAACGTTCATGCTGATAAGAGCCCAAAACTGTAGTTTTAACCCCTCAATAATCATACTTTTAGACCAATTATGTGAGTAATAAATAAAAGTTAATGCTGATTACGTGTTTTATGTATTTCAGGTAGTAAAGTCAATTATGTGCAGAAATGTGCCACTTTGGCGAGATAAAGGAGCAAGGGTTGGATGCTAAGAAGTTCTGAGATAAAGGCCAAGATCCAAGGAGACAAAGCCTTTGTAAAGCCCGGTCAAAAGATGAAAAGTTAACACGGGCAGAAACAGAGCACAAGTCAATAGAACTTCCGAAGACCATATCTTGGGAATCAGGCCTCGGATTTAGGCCTACCTTGGCGACCGACTCGGAAAGAGCTTTCCAATGGTCCAAGCCTTGGCCCAATCGGAGGAGTAGAAGTGGACAAAAAGTCTGCTGAAGTCGAAGCCAGCTGAAACGGGCTCTGTGGACTGAAGAAATTGGGCTTTGGGCTCGATTTTCTGGCCCAAAACATGGCTCCTCAGCCCATGCACGAAATTGTGCATCTGGTCTCCTCCTTTATATAAAATAAGACTTAGCTCTTAAGTTAGGGGAGGTAGATAGGTTAGAGTAAAAAAATAGCCATTAAAATAGCTTCTAGATCTAGTTTTATTTGAATTCAATTAGTTAAATTAATTAGTTTCAATTCATTGTTTTATATTAATCATTTGAATCATTGTTCTTCATTTAGTTAGATAAATAAAATAGTCAATTTTTGTCATTTCAATTTATTAGATCTAATTTCCATTGTTGTTATTCAATTCTTAGTCATTAATTAGATTTGAAGTATTGGTTAATTAAAAGTAGTAAAGTTCACATCTTTATATATGTCATTTTAGTTATTAAGTATCTTGTCGTTCAATTCACGTCATAGTATAAAACCTCCACCATTGCTCTCATTAAACTTTGGATTACTACTCAATTGTAGAAAACTTCAATACTAAGGAACTGAGAGTGGAACAAACTTTTTACTCCACTCTATTTCAATAGAATTGAGAGTATAGAAATCTTTGATAGCTTTTCGTAATTTAGTTTAGTTTTCTTGCATTTTGAGTTTAACGTTCATTTTGTAGTAAACTATTTTTTTTACGTTTATCACATGCCTTCCAGAGTCAGCAGAAGAAGAACCATCATAAGGTGGCAGGCGTCGTAGAACTTCTACTTGAAACGTGCGTTGTTGCTCCATAAAAGCATCCATGGCTTCCCAACGCTCATTATTACTCTAGATGAGAGTCTCCACGTTAGCCTGGAAGTTTATTTGGCTAGGGAAAATAGTACCTTGCCTAGTCTGAATAGCCTCACAGAGGTTATGCAGAGAACGTTGGCCTGTACGAATCGTCTCATACTCGTTATGGAGAGTTCACAGGCCACGATGAAGTAATGAGACTCGGTCTATATCCATAGTAGCCCTTTCCAAAGCATCTGCATCAAAACATGTTGTGTCTTCCTCATCTTCCTCATCCAATACCATCTCAGCACCCCTAACCTCAAGTAAATGCCAATCCTTTTGAATACATTCCTCATAAATACGTGCATTTTCATGCAACTTCAACTTAATTTGACCAGTCTTCGGAACACATCCCCAATCCAACATAACCTTCATAATCAATGTAGGGAAGGCTGCGGTCAATTTACCAACTGCTTTAATCTCATTTAACAAAAAGTCAAGGATGCAAAACCCATACCTCTTTTCCTGAACGGTTTAGAGAATGTGCAGACAACTCAAATTGATGTCACTTATTTTCATGGTGGCAATAACATTCCTACCAACCCACTGAGCCATAGCCAGCTGGTTTCATCTCAAAGACATTTGACGAACACAATGTGAGCCAGGATTGTAAAGTCCTTCCAATACAGTCTCCGTCATCAAAGGACCGATTCCACCAAACTGAGATTCATGCATTGTGACTACGATGTCTCTTTGCTCAATGCTAGTAATCTTAGACAACACTGCTGTAGTCAATTCCTTCTGACTACCATTCACCTTTACAAAAATCCTACGACCATCAATCTCCCTTTTCTTATAAAAATCAAACACCAAGTCAGTGTGATAAAAATCATCCGTAGAATACCACAACCCATTCCACTTCCTAATACACATCTCGGTACCAAAAAAGGGTGAAAATTGTGTTTGATTAAAAACTTGTTCTGGAAGAATCTTTGGGGTTTGAGGAGCCATTAAGTTTTGGATTTGGAAATTGTGGTGAATGTAAGGTGGGGAATAGTGAATGATTCACTCAATCGAAATTTGAATAGGGTTTGTGTGGAGGTTAGGACGCAGGCGTGCTCAAGTTTGTCTGGCCCAAAGGGCGTGCGCGCTCAAGCTTTTCTGGGTTCAGGTTATGTTCTTGAGTATGAAAGAGAAGAAGAGAGAAAGAAAGAACGCATTGGGTTTTTAAAAGGGAGCCACGTGCGGGGCACGTGACCGCGAAGGGTTTAAATTGTTTGGGCCCAAGCCCAAAACAAATCCGTAATACCCATCCTATCCTATGCCTCGTAAAACTTAAAACTAAAATTTCCGATTCGTTAACAGTCCGATTTTGGCGAATGAGCTATGAAAACGATCAGCAGAGAACGTACAATCTAATGATCTATAAAAAAAAACTCAAATCTAACTGTGGTTGACATATAAGAAGATGAAAAATGCCTCAAAATGCGTGAATGACATAAGTTATATGATCAAAAGAAATATAAATTTATAGATAGTGTTAACTCGAATCAAAGTACGACTAAACGACATAAACAACAAAAATAGGAAGTTAAGCGATCAAGAATGGAAAGACCAAATACCCCACCCCCAAACAATTTTTGAAAACAGGGTTTAAAAAAAATTGTTTTAAAAACGTGGGCCTTTTAAAGTCAGATTCCCGAGACTTGCTAGATTATCATTTATAAGGTTTTAATATATATATATATATATATATATATATATATATATATATATATATATATATATATATAAGGTAAATATAAAGGAAAACAATAAAACAATAAAGACATAAATCACTTCATAGAGAAACATGACTCAAAAACTGAGAAAATATGCAAGAGTGGAAAGATATATATATATATATATATATATTAAATAAGGTTAAATATAAAGGAAAACAATAAAACAATAAAGACATAAATCACTTCATAGAGAAACATGACTAAAAAACCGAGAAAATATGCAAGAGTAGAAAGTGTGAATTACATTAAATGTGGACTTAGGATCTGGTACTTACAGCCACACACTCCAAAGAGAGGGCCCAGTTACCTTAATGGTGCTCTTACCAATATATGGAAATGAAAGAAAGTACACTAAACATCAAAGGTCAGTCCTCATAGACAGGGTCTTGTAAAAGGACATCCTCCACATCTGGGGACATTAACTCATAAAATGTTTTAAATGTTGGCCATTAACTTGAAAGGTACTGTTGTTCTTGGGATTTACCAAGGTGATTTCCCCGTAAGGGGTGACTTCAGTAATCAGAAAAGGACCAGACCAACGGGTTTTTAATTTCCCTGGGAAAATATGCAAACGAGAGTTGTTAATCAAAACCGTTTGACCAACTACAAACTCTTTACACAAAATCTATTTATCATGAACACATTTCATGTTAGCTTTATAATCCTTTGTGAGATCATAAGAATTACTACGGATTTCTTCCAGCTTATTTAATTGCAATTTGCGCTTTAGACTTTCCTTATCAATATTGAAGTTCAGGCTTTTTATAGCCCACATAGCACCGTGCTCTAATTCAACGGGCAAGTGACAAGGTTTTCCAAACACAAGTCTAAAGGGAGACATTCCTATAGGAGTTTTAAAAGATGTCTGATACGCCCATAAGGCATCTGTTAGACGCTTAGACCAATCTTTCCGATCAGGATTGACTGTTGTTTCTAATATTTTTTTAATTTCCCTATTAGAGACTTCTACTTGGCCACTAGTTTGTGGATGATAAGGAGTTGCCACCTTATGGGTAACTCTGTACTTCTTAACTAAAGAAGCAACAACTCTATTGCAAAAATGTGTTCCGCCATCACTGATGATGGCTCTAGGGATGCCAAAATGACAGAAAATGTATTCCTTAACAAAAAACACAATTGTCTTATGGTCATTGCTATGGCAAGCCATGGCCTCTATCCATTTGAAAATGTAGTCCACGATAACAAGAATATAAATAAAACAATGGGAAATAGAAAAAAGACCCATGAAATTAATGCCCCATACATCAAAAATTTCTACTACAATAATTGGATTTAAAGGCATCATATTACGTTTAGTGATACGCCCAAGTTGTTAGCAACGAACCCACGTTTTGCAATGAACTTGGGCATCTTTAAAAAGGGTTGGCTAATAAAAACCACACTGAAAAACTTTAGCTACCATTTTCATACCACTAAAATGGCCACCACACTCTTTGTCATGGCAGAAGGATAAAACCTCATTATATTCCCGCTGGGGAATACAACGACGAATAATCTGATCCGCACAATACTGAAAAAGGTAGGGCTCATCCCAGTAGTATAGCTTAACTCTAGCCAAAAAAAATTTACGTTCATTCTTTGACCAAACATCAGGAATAATATTAGAAGCTAAATAATTCACAATGTCGGCATACCAAGGTGCAGAAAAAATAGAATAAAGATGCTCATCAGAAAAAGAATCAGGTATGGACTCAGAATCACTATCACTGTCATGTGTTAGTCTAGATAAGTGATCGGCATCTATATTTTAGACCGTTTATCCTTAATTTCTAGGGTAAACTCTTTTAGAAGAAGAATCCATCAGATCAATCTCTGTTTAACATCCTTCTTGGCGAGAAGGTACCTAAGAGTTGTATGGTCAGTGTAGACTAAGGTCTTTGTACCAACCAAATAAGGACGAAACTTATCTAAAGCATAAACCACAGCTAAAAATTCATTTTTCGTAGTAGTGTAATTTCTTTGAGCATTATTTAAAGTTTTATTAGCATAATAAATAACGGTGGACTTATCATCTAGTTTTTGGCCTAACACAACACTAACAACATAATCGCTAGCGTCACACATAAGTTCGAAAGGTTTAGACCAATCAGAAGGCTGTATAATCGGTGTAGATGTTAAAGCGGCTTTTAAAGTTTCAAAAGCCTATTTACAGTCATAATTGAAATCAAAGATGACATCTTTTAAAAGTAGATTAGTTAAAGGGCTAGCTAATTTTGAAAAATCCTTCATAAAACGCCTATAGAAACCTGCATGGCCTAAAAAGGCTCTAATGTCACGGATAGTTTGTGGTATAGGTAGAGACATTATTTTATCTAATTTGGCCTTATTTACTTCTATGCCATCGCTAGATACAATATGACCTAGCACTATTCTTCTTTTAACCATAAAATGACATTTTTTCCAATTTAAAACCAGATTCTTCTCCTCACACCATGTTAACACTTTGGAAATGTTACACAGGCATTCACTAAAAGAGTCTCCATAGATAGAGAAATCATATATGAAAACTTCCATGAAGTGCTCCACCATGTCACTAAAGATATGAAGCATACACCGCTAGAAGGTACTAAGAGCATTACAAAGGCCGAAAGGCATTTGTTTATAGGCATATGTTCCAAAAGAACATGTGAAGGTAGTCTTGTCTTGGTCATCAGGATCGATAATGATCTGAAAATAGCCAGAGTAGCCATCTAAAAAACAATAATAAGCATGACCAGCTAGACATTCGAGCATCTGATCTATAAAAGGTAAAGGAAAGTGATCCTTCCGTGTCATGGCATTTAAGCATCTGTAGTCAATATAGATCCTCCATTTCATAGGAACTCATGTGAAAACATATTCACTCGCAGTATTACGCATAATGGTAACCCCCGATTTTTTAGGAACTACATGAATGGGGCTTACCCATTCGCTATCGGAGATGGGATATATGATACCCGCATCGAGTAACTATAAGACTTCTTCCCTAACCACCTCTTTCATGGCAAGGTTTAAGCAATGCTGAGGTTTGCATGAAGTCTTCGCATTATCCTCCAAATATATATGATGCGTGCATACACTAGGGTCAATCCCCTTAATGTGGTCTAGGGACCAACCAATCATGGAACAATGTTCCCTAATCACCCTAATCAAATGTGTCTCTTCATCAGATGACAACTAAGAAGATATGATCACCAGATGACTACCATCCGGATCAAGCTAAATATATTTCAACTCAGCATGAAGAATTTTAAGCATAGGGGTGGGAGGAATGGGTAGAAAGGCTTCCGGAGGGTCCTCGTCTTGAGTAGTGAAGACTTGTTTAGGTAAGAGGTCTTCAAACTCAGAAGATGGAGTTACAGAAGGATCTAAGATAGGAGTAGACTCGAAAAGGGTGTTGACTTCCTCTACATAGGAGCTATCATTGAAGTCGGAACTTATGAAAGAAAGGTATTGGTGCATCTGATTCTCTGGAAACGTGTTGTTGAAATAATCTTGAGCTAAGCTCTCGATCATGTTAACTTCTCCATCGATAGTTGTATCGGGTAACTGTTGCATCATTTTGAAAACATTCACCTCAACAAAAAGGTGGCCAAAGGACATGGACATCGAACCATCGTGGCAGTTTATGAGCGCGTTAGCAGTTGCCAAGAAGGGACGCCCTAAAATGATAGGAACAGAGTCGTTAGTGACTTCTGTGTCTAGGAGAACGAAGTCGGCTGGTTAGTAAAAATCTTGAACTTTAACTAGCACGTTTTCAACCACACCATTATGATACTTAATAGAATGATCCATTAATTGCAACATCATTTTAGTTGGTTGCATCTCTTTTAGACCTATTTGTTTATATAGATAATAAGGGAGTAAGTTAATACTCGCCCCCAACTCTAATAGAGCAGTTGTCGTGTGGGTATCCCCTAAGGTGCATTATACAGTAGGACGACCAGGGTCCTTGTACTTAACGATTCCATTATGTTTAGATATAGTGTGAAACTGTTCAATTAAAAAGGCGTCTTTTGGAATGTTTGTTTTCCGTCTAGTAGTGCACAAATCTTTTAGAAACTTAACATGTTGTGGTCATTTTTTAATAGTTTCAAGAAAAGGTAAGTTTATCGTTAGATTTTTAAAAACTTTCCTAATCTCGTTAAAATTTGTATCCTTGTTTAACATGGCTAGTCTCTGGGGAAACCGTGGTTTCTCTCTATATTTAGCATATGGGTTAATAGGAGTTTTCACCTTGGCCGCTTTCCTCATGGGTTGTGGTTTAACTGGTACCTCTACAAGGGTAGGATCTTCAGTTTCTATATCGATATCTAGTAAATTTTTATTTTCATTGACCACTTGTGGTGTAACAACGGGCATAGTTACGACGTTATCAACCACTTTGCCTGAACGGAGAGTGGTGATGACATTTAACTCACCTACGTTTAAATGTTCATTACTAGTATTACCAGTTACTTTAAAGGCTGTATTTGGCATTTTAGGATTTGGTATAGCTTGACCTGGAAACACACCTTTTGGTTGGGCTTTCTCTTGGGTTAATTGTTATATGGATTGTTGAATCTGTTGTAGAATTTGTTATTGAGCTTCCATGTATAGGCATCGAAACGATCCGGTTATGGATGTGTAGTGGTCACAGGTAGTGTGATAGGAACTATCTCACGTTGATTATTAACGGGTGGGTTGTGATAGTTGTTATTAATCAGGACGATACCTCTATTATTATTATTATTATAATTATTGTAATTATTATAATTACTTTGTCCTTGTAATTGTCTTTGATGAGCTGGGTTGTAGTTGTTCGATGGCTTAACATTCTTATTATTAAACCCGAGAGGTGTAACTTGTTGATTATTTCGCCAACTGAAGTTGGGATTTTGTCTCCAAGGTGTGTTAGGTTGGCTACTCATGGAGCAAACATTATCCGGCTGTGCGGGTGGTTGTTCATAAACGAGAGGACAATAGGAGTCGGTATGCTCAGGATTCAAACATAAATTACATGGAATAGAGTTGACGTTCATGACAAGAATAGGCTTATGTTGAATAGAAATGGCTTCTACCTTTTTTGTGAGAGATTCAATTAGAATTTTAAGCTCAGGATCAGATTTAACCTCAAACATACTAGCAGCCTTTGCTGTGGAAGAAGGATTAGCGGAGCGGGGGATATTATTACCCCCCCAATTATTATTACGCTTAGATTGATCTTCTAAAAATCTATAAGCCTCTGAAGCTCCTTTACTAATGAAACTACCCCCAGTCATTATATCAAGAACCTCTTTATGATGATGTAAAAGCCCTTTGAAAAAGGCACGAATAAGCGTGTCTTTCGCAAGGTTATGATGTGTACACTCAATGAGAAGATCAGTGAAACGATTCCAGGCCTCTGAAAAGGATTCATGAGGATTTTAGCAGAAGAAATGAATCTTTTGAAGCATTTCATCTGTCTTCAATGGTGGGTAAAACTGGTCCATGAACAATTGAACAAGTTTAGCCCATGAGTCCACAGAATTAGGTGTTTGGGCAGTTAACCAAGATGCCGCCTTATCGGCTAGGGTGAAAGGAAACACCCTCAGTTTAATTTTTTCCGAACCTACAGTAGGATGATGGAATGTGGTAAGAACTTGTTCTATCCTACGCATATGCTGATAAGGTTTCTCGTGGTTTAACCCATGAAAAACCAGTAACAAATTAAATATATTCGGGGGAATTCCAAAATCCCCCACCGGGTTTGCAAGAATGATGCTTGACTTAGGGCAATCGTTTAGGGCTTTGTAAAAACCAGAGAGAGGAGTCTCTGCTTCGTCAACCATTGATGCAGGTGTAGTGTGTGGTATTCAGGTGTGCGTTGACGTTTACAATAGATCACGTTAGACGATTTTTTCTTACCAAACCTTAATCTCATGCAAGGCTAAGTCCAATATGAAAGAAATACTAACAGCAGTCAAGCAACAACTTGATATACTAGAATTTAAAACTCCTCTGACAGAAGAGACGAGGAGTGAAAGAAGGAGAACCTGAGTGCCTCCTTGTTACGCTTATGAATATCACCTTTAATACGAACCTACTTTCCTGTGGATGCTTGGAATACTGAATAAACAACAAATTCCAATGAAAACAAGGACCGGTAGCTAACCCGGTTAAAATCGAGCTTTCTTGAAGGGCGCCAGCTTCGAAATAGAGTAAACAAAGGGCAAAAGCGCTCCAAATCTTGTGTTGAAATTTTTTTTTTTCAAGAACAAGAGGGTCTTGGCTTTCGAAATAAATAGAGTTATTAGGGGCGCAGGCCATTCGAAATCTTGTTTGAAAAAATTTCCCGTCGACTTCCAGGAGCAAAAATCTTGTTTTTTTTTTTTTTTTTTTTTTTTTTTCAAGAAACAACACACACGGTCAGATTCGAACTAAAGGGTGGGTGGGTGAATTGGGTTATTGTAGACGTGAAAAACTAAGGGAATTTAATTCTAAAACAACTAAGATGGCAGTGGCGCCATTTGATATAAGTAAAAATATATCTTTACTCCTACTTAACTAATTAAACTCGGCATAAGTAAAAATATGCTTTATATCTTACTTTATTGTTATCAAAGTTCTACTCTCGATTATCTTATAATAAAACTGGAGTCAGAATTTGTTCCACTCCTAATCGCTTAGAACGTAATAATTCCACTAACTTAAACAATTCAACAGTATGATGAGAGTAATAATTCTAATAGCTTTTACTAATATGGTGAGAACTAATATTAAAGATATTCTAAATTATACTATGGCAATTAAATACGAAGATGTGAATGAGAAGGAATTAGGGAGATTTGAAATCCACCTTGATTAATCTCTAATATGCTAGTACGGAGTTTTTGCAACCCTAATCTTTATGTTTTCACATAAAGGTTAGGTCTTTTTTATCCTTAATTATTCATGGCATCTCTACCAACTAATAATTAGTATGTGAGGCAATTGAAACCCATTCTCATAGTGAATTAACTACCCACTAGAGTGGAATATCTTACTACAACTATTCTATATTAACACATCAAGTCTTCATCAAAGCTTTAATCAAACCTCTCTAATGGAGGTTTAGCTATGATTCATGAGACTATCATAAACGTAAGTAGAAGAAGACATAATGAAAGAACTACTTGATTAATAATAACTTAACTTGAATTAATGGTGGTTAGGCTAATAAAATAATAACTAGGTTTTAAAACAAAAGAGAAAAGAGAGAGAGCTAATTAAAATTAAACTAATGAGGGTTAGGTTTATAGAGTTTTGCCTTAGTCATATTTATATAGGAGAGGGCTAGGTTTAAAATTTCGTGCTTAGGCTTTGGAGCTATGTTTTAGGCCATTAAATCAAGCCCAAAACCTAATTACTTAAGTCCAAAAAGGGTTTCTCTGTTAGAAATTACTTCAATAGCCTTTTTGTCTACTTTTACTTCTCTGATTAGATCAAGGTCTAGACCATTAGAAAGGTCTTTCCGATCCAGTCGTTTTGACATATAATAGGCCCAATTCCGAGGTCTGAGTCCAAAGATACGACCTGCGGAAGTTCTGTTGACTTTTATGATCTATTTCTGCTCGCGTTGACTTTGACTTTTCAGCTTTGACTGGGCTTTAAAAAAGTTTTTTCTCCTTGAAACTTAGGTTTTAACCATAGAACTTCTTAGCAACCAACCTTTGCTCCTTTCTCTTGCAAAAGTGACATATTTCTTCACATATTTGACTCCAATACCTGAAATATACAAACGTACATAAACAGTACTAACTCTTATTTATTATAAATATAATTGGTCTAAATGTAATATTATTAATGGATTAAAACTACAATTTTGGGCTCTTATCATTACATAAGCTTGCTCTTATCATTCTGCATAGTACATTCCACATGCATCATCTCATTCTGTTTGGGGGTGTATGTGTTTATATGTTTTTATGGGTTGATCCCCAACTGTTTTGATTATCAGTTTATGGTGAGCATAAAGCTCACTTCCGTATGAGAGTACGTCGACGAAGTCGTGTAAGATGAACAAGTGATGTGAACGAAGATGGAACGCTAAAAACTCTTTCATAATCATCCCATCTATGATGATTAAATCCTCATTTCTGATGTATTTCTTTCACATTCCATTCTATCTTTTGCTTTAATAAAATACATCAATAAGGTAACCGGACCTCTCCACTTGGAGGGTGTGGTTGTAAATGTCGGAGCCTTAAGGCCACAATATGTCTTGCGCATTCCTCGTTAGCACTTTTACTCGTCGTTTGAGCAGTGTACCCCTATGGAGCGAGCATACAATTTTTCGTTTCTTTATTTTACACTTCCTTTTAGAATAGTTTTTCTTTTCTTGTTATTTAAAATTCTTTTCTTTATTTTCATTTCCTGTTTTCTGTTTTTACGTTTCCTATTTTTACATAAGCATCTTTCTTTCAATCTTCACCTTTGACGCTGAGTAGTCTTTCCTCTGTAAAGAAGAGATGTGAAACAAAGCAGAGGGTGATAGGGATTGAGTGAAAGTGTCTTACGGTTGTCTCTCACGGCTGTTTAGCATGTCTCATCTTCCATAGGCATGCCATACCGTGGGATGGTTGGCAGTTTGAGCCCTTTATTTCGAAAACTTTTTCCCTCTATGGGTGATTTCTATCTGTTTCGAGCTTCGTCTTTCTCTCTGGTTGGAATAGCTACAAAATAGAGCTAACTAGATATTAGGAGAGGAGATATTAGAGTATCTAGTAATAGAGCTAGTCCTCTTCACTAGATTCGCTTTCTTGCAAAACAAGGAAGTGCACAATCTAGAGCAAGCCAAACCCCACGCAGGTTCTCAATTAGAATCACTTAATTTCAAGCACCTTCTATTTGGAGGATCACTTTCGTCATAGTGATATTTTTTTGTAGTAGTTTTATAGTTTATATTTTTCTATCATAGTAATGTAGGAACATAAAAACCAAAAAGCTAAAAACAAATGTATCTTTCTTTCGTTAATAGAAATTGTCAGATGATTCTCGATACATCAATAGTTACGTGATTTTCTTTTTCAAAAATAAAACGGACAATGGATTTTACATAGACCAACCCCCAGAACAATGCAATCTAGGGGTAATTTGAGATCAGCTTTGCTTACTAAGGGTTGCCTATATCATCGAGCTATTTGCTCGAGTCATGACATTCCAGGTCTTGTGCAGTAAATCCCCCTACTCGCGTAGCTGAAGCTCTGTCTGTTTAAATTGGGTTCACCACGGAACCGACACGAAATTTGCCTAAGATTATCTATTTTCAAGTAGTAGTGTCTAGAATCACAGCTTTTGAGTACGAGTTTCTTTAAACATCTCTACATAGTTTTCAAAACTTAAGGATATAAAAATGAAACTTATATGCCCTGTAGTAACCAAAATGATACCGGATTCACGTATAATTTTATCTTCTTGTCAAAACCTCTATATGGTTAGAGATCTATTTTTCTTGATAAAACCAATTCCAAAAAAAAAAAAAAAAAAAAGGCGTCTCCAGACGAGAATTAAACAAATAGAGTAACCCAAAGTAATATTACACTCTGTTTAATTCTATCTTTTGCCTCCACCTCTCTATTTTGTCTCGAGAATCTGACGTTAAAAGACTCAAACTTGTACAAATTTTCAAAATTTCCCTTTCTTAAAATTCTTTCCCCTTTCATTTAAATCTTTTCCCCTCTTCAATCTCTCTCTTCTAAAAAAAACTTTCAAAAATTTCTTCTGTAGTGAACAAAAACCCTCCACCTAGCAAGACTAGATGGATAAGTTTCAATGATTGTGTGCAAGCACTTCCTAGAGAACTGTAGCTTAAGATATGGACACATATACTGAAAATCATTCCTAGTTTAGGTAAGAGTTCATCCGCACGTAAGAGACGAGCTATGAGAAAAGGCTGGTGCTCGAATTCTCAAACATCAACTTGCCCCGGTCTTCAACCTCATAGTGAAAATTCAGTTTTGAAGGTTTTCATGTGCCAGCCACCTGCTCATTGGGCACAGCTGAAGAGAGTAATCCAACCATCTGTTTGGGATTGATTAAAGTTTTCAAAAACTTCCAAGTCTTGGAGATTTGACTTAAAACGACCCACCTTTTTAAAATTCCAGTTTATATTGAAAACCTTTAAAAAAATTAATTACAATTTTCCTTCTGTTATCGGTACATATTTTCCCTACATTTCCTTTTCATTTCTTTCCATCATCTGCTTTTCATCCACCATTAGATGTGAGTGTACCCTATACTATTACGTTGCATTTTCAATGTTGATCGTTTTGGTACCTCACGAGTCAACATCAGACGAGTAACGAAGCGCGAATCAGCTCTTGAAGTTGGTAAGTGATAAAATGTTGATTGACATTATTGGTTTTATACTTAAGTCCGAGGTCCATAGTCCGAAGTCCGAAGACCAAAGTCCAAAGTCCAAAGTCCAAAGTCCGTATAGTCGTCCGTTTAGTGAAGTTACCTTACTCACGTGGGTTTGGTAGGATAGGTCGAGTAAGGGATCGTCCAAACCTTAGGGCTCGGCAAGGTTTACAACTGGAATTACAACTTTTGGTGAGTAGGATTTTAGGTTTTTTTAGTTGGTTTAATTAAATTAACGGTAATGCAAATAATGTAAATTACTAACGGTGATTTCGACGTAAATAAACAAAGATGGAGAAACAGGGAGAGGGTTAATCATACTCATGCAAGAATCATTTTTTAACAGTTTATATTACCACATCACTACAGCTCTAATTCGTCTCGAGTTCATAGACAAACCCGAGACGATGTCGAGTATTGATCCCTAGCGAAATGCCTACATCTCTGAGTCACATCTCACTAGCATAAGGAGTTGAACTAATATTTTATCTCTGGAATATCATTTTAGCTCCTGGTTTGATTCTACATCAGCTGGACAAATTGGAGAGCTGTCTGACACTAGAGAGTCGCGCGCGAGACATTTTGGGTCTCTCGCGAGACTGTTCTGGAGCATCAGCACTCCAAATTTATACAGTCTCAATCATTTTGGAACCGGATGTATAATCTACACCTAATTCCTAAGTAGTGATTCTAAAACATTAAAGTGTCAATCCGGATTCTCACATAAGCAGCATAACCCTCCCCCTGGGGGGGGGATTAGCTCATGGTTATTGGAGGAATAATTAAACTTGTTGTATACATTAAATAAGTAAATGCAGGACATGAATTAAACTTGAAAAGAAATGACTTTTATTAAGAAGAAATAACTTATAGTATTGAAGCTGCTGGAAGAGAAAATGACGGAATGTAAAGTACGAGAATGAAGCTACAGACAATAACTAAAGTTAACTAACTAATAAGCAAAGGCTAAAGCATAAAATGCTGAAGGGGAAATATTGAAAACCTAACTTACATATATATAGGCTGGTCTCTCGTGAAGCCTTTTAATTGGGTTTTGTCTTTTTGTTAAATTGAGACATTCAAAACTTTGAAATACAAAGTTTTGTCTCGAAATTGTTTTCTTTAGTTTTTGTCTTCTTGCTCCATGTCAAACAAAATTTTATGTTTGGTTTTGTCTTTTAGCCCAATTCAATTCAAACTTTGAATTGGTACGTGTCTTCTCCTTTTGCAAGGTGGCATAAAATTGTGACCATCACTTGCAGCCTGCCTATGCTGACTCGTCATGTCTTTTGGGCTCACAGAGTGGGTCTACTTAGTGTGTCCAGTGGTGGCGCCGATTTTGGCGTTTTTACAACTTTCTGTCTTTGCGTAGAGTTCGTCGCCCTAGTCGCTCTGGCAATTCACTAGCCAAAGTCAGCGTCTAGATTTATAAGATGTGAGCTTCAGAAGTTTGCTGCTTCTTTACATGTGGACCCGTTCTGCACTGGTTTTTTTCCTTTGGAAACTTCAATTCTAGTCAGGCTTTGTTGGGCTTCACTGGGGTTGAGTGGGAAGACTTCAAATATTCTAGTATTCCCGTACTTCGATACATGTTTTATCATTATATTCATGTTAACTGCGGAAACCTGCAAAAGTACGAAAATATAATTATTACATGACTATTAAACACATAATCGACCAAATGCTATGTCTCTCGGGGTTTAATATTATAGTTTTGGGTGCTTATCACACCACCCCAAAATAGCACTTTGCTTGTCCTCAAGCAAAGAAGAGACATTAAAATGATAAGTGGCCAAAAATGTGTTGTCCTAAGCTAAGTCTCATTTCACAGAGTGCGGTTGCATTGACCGTATGCAACAAGGTCTTGAACCACTAGAAATTCCCTAGTGGATGAGTTATAGCCTCGTGAGAGTTTTTCAAAGAAGATACTCACAAACTTCATTTATACTACAACGACTCAGTAACAAAGGCCTGTTTCCTTAATTAATCTCAGATATCTAGACATCTCACTAGCGGGGAAAACAAGAATTAATTCTTTCAAAATTTAAGTTAATATACATACAATAATCAAAACATCTACATATGAGCATTCATGCAGTGATCTTTTACAATGAAATGTACGAGCAGGGCCATTTCTGGATCCTTTGGATAACGTCCTTAAGTAGGTTCTCACAGGTATGTGTCGAAACACAATTTCTCTCTTATTTTTCCGCTCAAGTCTTGCTATCTCCAGTGTGCAGTGGGCACACGTTTCCTCACATACTCAATGACAGTCAGAGGAGCTGAGGTCGAGAATTCACATCTACTACTTATTATTACACTATCCTACTCCTAATTGAGCTAGAGGTCTTTATTAGGTTTTAGGTCTTAGGTTGTAGTGTAGAAAAAATTGGAATGGAAAATTCAAAAATGATAAGTATGACAAAATAAAGTCTTTGAGATATTTATATTAGAGAAATCCTTATTTTCTTTCTTGCTTCTAACATGGTTTTCCATACTTGGCTTTTTTAAGCTTTTGTATTCCATTTTGATTTGATTTGGGGGAAATTCTACCTTTGATATTTCTTTTGATTTTTGGAAACATATTTCTATTTTTCTTTTTTTTTTCTTATGATTTTTTTTTTGCTTGGTAAGTTTGAATTCATTAAAACTGTAACAGAAGTACAAAAGGGGATGGTGTATAGGGTAGGCAACATGCTGCCCCCTATTTCATTCTCTACAAGTCATGTCTATATCATAACCTATTACAAACTCATACGAATCGGAAAAATATTTGGAATGGAGCTTCCCACTTGTGCAGCCAGGTTGGCCTACCAACTGTGATACACTCCTCATTCTCAGTCAAAGATACTCCCTGTTTGGCCAGCAAGTCCGTCGTGAAGTTGCCTTCCCTCCAAATGGTTGTAATCCTCCACCTTTGAAGTCCCTCTGTGCATATTATCCATCTAGGTTGTAGCATCTAAGGAACATCCCCAGTTGCAAAAGCTCGCGCTGCTGCCTCAAAGTCAGTTTCAATCCATAGGTTCTTCCAACCTTGTTTAAGGGTTGTCTCGACGCCCACAATGATAGCCATGCACTCTGCTCTATAGTTGTCCCCCGGCCCAATGTTCATGCTTAGTGTAAGCAGGAATTGACCCATGTTCCCTCTGAAAGCAATACCATTCCCAGATAGCCCAGGATTCCCTATTGATGCCCCATCAGTGTTAAGTTTCACAATGTCTGGTTCTGGTGGAATCCACATACGTTGTTTAACTTGCGGCACTTTTCTCATCTGAATACCCACATTCCAATACTGAAGGATCACAAATTCAGGAGGGGTGTTGTAACAGTGGCCCTTTGACAGCTTACCTGTGATTCTCAGCTGTAATCGAACAAACGACTTGCAGTTTCCAAGCTTTGGCTTCTTCCCATCAAACTACACCTTTTTCCGTTCTTTCCATATACTTACCAGAGATGCAACCACACAAGACTTCCACAGATCATGCAGCAAAGGACTCCAATTCTGGTTAATCTTTAGTGTATCGGGAAAACTTTTAATAGCAGTGGTTACCTGAAAAACCTGTTTGACCCAATCCCATAGCTCTTGCGCAAACCGACATTGCCAAAAGAGATGATGTGTAGATTCCCCAGCACTTCCACACAAGCGGCAGGAAGAAGACAGAGAGATGCCTATTTTCTGAATTCTTTCATCAGTTGCAATTCCCCTTTTAATAATTTTCCATGCCAGCGCTGAGGTTCAAGGGTGTATACAACTATTCCAGACGCTCTTACTCCATGTAATAGTCGGCCTCCTCTTTCTTATTTCATCATATGCTCATTTCATTGAGAAGTTTCCTAGCAGATCAGGGCACCAAACTACATAATCCTCAAAGGTAGGACTGCATTTCAGAACATCAGTTAAACTTTTGTGAACTCTATTCATTATCTCTTGTAACATATCAGGGATGCACCAGTTATCACCTTCAAGCAAATCGCAAACCTTAGCTCGACAGCCCTTTAATTCCAGGGAATTGATATTGAGCATGCTTTTCAGTGATTGCTTACCCAACCAATTGTCCCTCCATATATCCACATTGTCACCACTTGCTATCACCCATTGAGTTCTACTCTTCACTTCCACAAGAGCTTTTCTTATCCCCGACCAAACAGAGGTTAGTTTGTAAGATTGAATAAACTCTCCATCTTGATTGAAGTACTTTTCTTTCATGAATAAAGCAAAATCAGTTTCACCCTTTAATACTTCCCAAGCCAACTTCATTAACACCGCAGTATTAATTTTCTTGAGCCTTAGAATCCCTAGTCCTCCTTCCTAAGTAGGCTTGCATACTCTATCCCAGCTGACTGTGACACCCTTTCTTATACTTGGATCACCCGACCATAGGAAATTCCTCATGATATCCTCTGCTTCTTTGACCATAGCCATTGGCCATTCATAGATGGACATGGTGTAAACTGGGATGCTACATAGCACTGACTTGATCAAAGTAATCCTCCCTTGAAAAGACAGCCTATTTCCCTTCCAACTTGTAAGCCTTTTCCGAATCTTATCTAAGATCGGTGTCACACAGGCCCTAGTAACTCTACCTTGCTATAGACTTACTCCCAAATATTTCTCTAGTAAGAAACCTTCCTTCATATTCAACTCCAACAACACATCCTGTTTTCTCGACTGAGTAAAGTTACTGAAAAAAACTTTACTTTTGTCTTGACTGATAAGTTGTCCAGTTGCGTTCTGGTACCTCCTCAGGATATGATTGAGCTTTTTGATCCCTCTTATCTCTCTGTTTGCAAAGATAATGATGTCGTCTGCAAAAATAAGATGACTTGGAGCTGCCACTTTCTTAATGACAGTTAGTGGCTTTAGATGGTTTTTGTCCCTGAGATAATGGATAGCTCTACTCAGAGTGTCTTCAGCAATAGCAAACAATAATGGTGAAAGAGGATCACCTTGTTTAAGCCCTCGGTGCATAGGAAAGAAACCAACAGGTCCACCATTAAATAACGCAGAGATTTTTCCGAACTTACAATAGTTCTTATCCAGTTGATCCAGATATCTGAAAAACCCATACTTTGCATAACTGGGAAAAGAAACTTCCAACTCATTGTATCATAAGCTTGCGTTATGTCTAACTTCACAGCTACAGATCCACCAAATCTATCCTTCTTCTCAGAGGCCATGGAAATGCTTGTCTGAGAGCATCATGAAGGTACAAAACCAGTTTGCTCCTTAGTGATGATATCATCAGCCAACACATTGAGACGCAACTATAGAAGCTTAGTAATAATCTTGAAGAGAAAGTTTCCCATACAAATCGGTCTATACTGGCTGAGTTTCTTGGCATTATTATCCTTTGGGATTAAAGCAATAAAGTTCGAATTTAATCCTCTGGCTAAACAACCTTGAATAAAGAAGGATTGTATTGCCAAGCACACATCTTGCTTTATGATTACCCAACATTTGCAGTAGAAATGTCCTTGGAATCCATCAGGTCCAGGTGAGCTATCCATTTTCATGCTAAAAACAGTCTTTTGAATTTGTTTATAAGCTGGCACTCTTGTGAGACTGTAGTTCTCTTCCTCATCAATCAGTTTGGGTATAACAGTCAATAATTCTATGTCTTCTTGAACATGGACCTCCCTATACTTCTCTTCATAGTAGCTTATTACATACTGCTTAATTTGTTCCTGGTCATCAAGCACAGTACCATCCTCTGTCACCAACTCAGTGATCATAGAAGCCCCCTGTTTGACCCTGCATATATTGTGGAAGTATGCAGTGTTTCTGTCCCCCTCATCCTTAAAACAAGTTCTACTCTTTTGTCTTAAAAGAGAAGACCTATTAGCTCTGGTTGTATCCAATTCAAACTCGTTCTGTATAACTTCTGCTATAAGAAGTTCATCATCCACTGTTTGATCAACCAGTTGTTGCATTCGAAGGAGTTTTGCCTCTGCTTTTCTAATGGAGACATCTGTGTGCCCAAAAACCTCCAAATTCCATTTCTTTAAGTCAGTTTTCAATCTATGTAGCTTGCGCATAACCTTGAGGAGAGGAAGAAGTGGTTGATATAAGATAAATTTGATAGTCTACCTACGAAATGAACGATGAAACTCAAAACGTAAGTAAACTAAAACTAGCTTATGATGCTTTATGCTTATCAAAGTTTCCTACTCTCAATTCTATCGTAATAGAGAAGAGTAACAAATTCGTTCCACTCCTAGTGCTCTAGCATGGAATTGTTTTCTAATCTAATTAGTCAGTCTTAAGTCTAATGAGAGCTTTACGAAGGTGTGTATACTACGATACCTATATGGTATTGATTATGTTGAATCTAACTACGAATGCTATGGAAATATGATTGTTTTGAATCTAGATAAAGGATTAGAGGGGAATTGAATCCACCTCGAATCCAACTTAATAGCCTAGCATAGATTCTTGTATCTCGATTCTTACGTTCTTACGGCAAGAACTTCGAGTTCTAATCCCTAGTGTTCATGGCATTTCTACCGAGTACTAACTAGCATGTGAGGTCGTCCACCCATTCTCATGGCGAATCACGACCTTCTAGATTGGAATAGACTCTACAATGCTTCTACACTATACCACTAAGTTTTCCTCAAGGCTTCATCAACCCCTCTAATGGAGGTTTTAGCCTTGAATCATTCCGCAATCATTCCCATATGAATCTAAACTAAACATATTATCAAGATTCGAAATTTACTAATCTAATTAAACAATGATTAAATTCTAATTAACAACTAAGAAATGGTAACCAACAATAATTAAAACTAGATCTAATAGATTGAAATAACACAATTCGAAATTGATAAAATAACTATTTTATTTATCTAATCAATCAAGAACAATGATTCAAAGACTTAATCTAAAACAAGAATTGAAAATGGAACTAAACTTAATTTTATTAATTAAACTAGATCTAGAATTATCTATATTGTTTTAGGTCTAACTAGCTACCATTAACAAAGAGCTAAGCTTTTGTTTTTATATCTCCAGATCCAAAAATCGTGCATGGGCTTGGAGCCATGTTTTGGGCCAGAGAATCAGGCCCAAAACCTAATTCTTTCAGTCCAAAAAGGCCTATTCAGCTGCAGTTGGCTTCAATAGACTTTTCGTCCACTTCTGCTCTTCTGATTGGGTCAAGGCTAAAACCATTGGAAAGCTCTTTCCGAGCCGGTCGTTTTGATATAAGGTAGGCCCAATTCCGAGGTCTGAGTCCAAAGATACGGCTTTCGAAAGTTCTCACGACTTGTGTCTTTGTTTCACCAGCGACTTTTCAGCTTTTGGCCCGGGCTTTAGAAAGGCTTTGTCTTCTTGAATCTTGGCCTTTAATCACGGAACTCCTTAGTAACCGACCTTAGCTCCTTTATCTCGCTAAAGTGGCACATTTATGCACATAATGGACTTTGAAACCTGAAATGCATAAAAACACGTAATCAGTGTTAACTCTTAATTATTACTCACATAATTGGTCTCAAAGTATGACTGTTATAGGGTTAAAACTACAATTTTGGGCTCTTATCAAACCACCCCCAAACAGCATTTTGCTTGTCCTCAAGCAAAGATGAGAAATTAGAATAAGTGACCAAAAATGGAGTTCTATCTACTCGTTTATTTCGAGAGTCGCGATTGCATTGACCATATGCAACAAGGCCTTAAACCACTAGGAATTCCCTAGTGGACCGAGTTATAGCCTCGTGAGAGTTTTCCGATGAAGGTACTCACAAACTTCAACTATACTACAACGACTAAGAAATAAAACTATTGTTTCCTCATTCATGTCTCAATTATCTATACATCTCACTAGCAATGAATCTGAGAATAATCATGTCGAAAACCTAAGCTAATATATGCATAATAATCAATCATCTACGAATAAACATATATACAATGAGTAATACTATGAAATGTCTAGCGGGTTAGTTTCTGAAAACTTCGAATAAGCGTCCTTAAGTAGGTCCTCACATAAATGTCAAGCCAAAACCACTCGATTTTTCGCTCAAGTTTAAGCTACTCCGATTAATGCGATGTGGGCACACTTTACCTTACAATCTCAATGACAACAAGGAAGCGAGTCGATCAAACACATCCGCCACTTACTATCACACTAACCTATTCTTAATTGAGCTAGAGGTCTTTATTAGGTGTTTCGGGGATTAGGAGATGGTTTAAGAAGGAAGGAAATGGATATTCAAAAGGACAAGTCTGAGATAGTAGAGTCTTCATATTATGTAACTTAGAGAAAACCTTATTATTTACTTTTGCTTCTATACTTTGTTTCCATCCTTAGCCATTTTTTTTTTCTTTGGCTTTTGACTCCTTTTATTCTATTTTTTTGGAGTTGTTATTTTATTTCTATTTTTATTTTTCTTTTCTTTGGATGGGAACTTCTTTTTTTTATTTTCTGAAGCAATTAACTAACTTTTGTTTACACCGGTTTTTCTCTTCTTCTTTCTTCTCATTCTATTCTCAGACTTATTCTAGATTGGGTAGGTTGATTTTTTTGTTTTGTTTTGTCTTTGTAACAGGGTAAAGGATTTGTGGTTTATGAAAGGCTAAAGAAAGGCTCAGAGGGGCGACTAGCGGAAATAATTCATAGGTTTGAATTTCTGGCTATATCGATCCAAAGAGGGCCTAAATTCTCGCTTAGGATATGGCATAGTGATCAAGCAAGTGGACGTGTGATTTCTCTATCCGGATTTTACTTCTCCTTGTGTCATTTCTCAAATGTTTATTTCATATAAGGCTTTAGGCTATATTCTCATAGGATTTGTAGAATAAGTACTCTAGCCTAGATTTCAGAAACTTACTGCTAACAATCATAGATACTCATGTAATATATTTATAGATAGATGCAAAGATTATTACCTACATATAAACCTAAGTTTCTAACAATTATTCTGATGCAAAAACTACGTGAGACTTCTAGGTTGTTAAGAGCATAGAGAAAGAAAACAATACCAATATTCCTAAGTGTATAGCATAACTTATTTATTTATATTTTTGAAATTTTTTGAATTTTTTTGAAACTTTAACTAGAAAACAAATGCATATTATACATATCTATATCTTAACAGATGCCTTAATTACACGTGTTTCTATGCCCCCAAACAAGAATCATGCTTTGTCCTCAAAGTATTGTAAATAAAGAGGGTAGGAAAAATACCATTGAAACGTGTGAAATTCAGGAACATCTACAAAACAAAGTTAGAACGTACTAATATAGGAAATAAAAACTGACGCCACTCTATAAGAGTTCCACCCATTATGGGGTTAACCGAATTAAATTGCTTGGGACATAAGCAGACACTAACAAAACTAAAAACTTACCTTATCTCCCCAAGCATCCTCTTCCTCGTTAGTGAGGCGAGGTTCCTTCGCGATCTGCCCGCCACCATTGTAATTTGCCAAGCTTGCCGCCAGTTATCATCTACTAATGCTAACCTGTTAAGTGTTATCATGTATGATGGGATGTATGGGGCAACCAAATGAGGTTTGCACCTGCCATCCGCCAAGTCATTATTCGCGAACGAAGCGAACCACCCGATTGGTGGGTCTCATGACTTCAACCCTTTTCCAATCTGTGGATTGTGCCGCGAGAATACGGGTAAACAACTACGCGTGATGCGGCTTACTAACACAGGCATAAGAAGATACTTCGCCTCATGGTTTGGGCTTTCTTAAGACTAGTGACTAATACTTTCGGGGAATGTCATATCGGCGGCGTCCCCCATTCGCGAGGAAAATGTCACCAGCCAGATCTTGTTTGCGAAATGAACGCCCATTCCCCAAAATATTCATCGGGATGAATAACATGGTGGTGCCTACGTTTAGGAAAGGCTACCAAGGGCAATGCTATATCGCCTACGGTCCATTACTCGAAATACCCTCCCCATAATACTCATGGAAATATGTATAATCATAAAGATATGCATTATCGGTCATATCGCCCATGTGTGAACAGGATCGGTATTGGTAATCCACGAAACTAGAGCGACCATATTTTTATCGAATTGATGTGTCGTGTCTTCGACTTCTGACGAGAGAATTCTTGTTCTCCATCCCGATTACAATAGAATTTAACATGGTCGTAGAAAATAAGCGATGGTCGTGGTGAATATGAATCGTCATCACTTACCAGTAGATGACGCCATCCTAACTGCAGGATTCTTTGTCGGAACCAATGTCCATAGGTCTCGGTGCCCAACACATCTTTGAAGGACTGTTCAGGTATGACTATAGGAGATGTCATCACAATAACTCTTTGAATAGCTCCACAAAAATCCTGGAATGACCATCTGAAAATTGGAATTTTCCGCGTTAACAGAAGGCAGGGCGCGGGTGCGCTCACATAGGGCGCGGTCGCGCTCGTGTGTTAATGCTTTTACAGTGTTTTGGGCATGGGTCGCGCTCAAGGAGGGCGCGGGTCACGCTCTGACTAAATTTTTCGAAAATGTAAAGGGCACAAAGTGGCTCTCGGGCGTCTCTTGAAACCGGAGTTTAGAGCAAAAAGAAAGAAAAACTTGGAGTGGAAGGTGCGGGATGATGGTGGGATGTAGTGTGGTTTGTTAGTGTAGAAAGAAAGGAGTTTAAATAGGTTCTGAGCTACCAAAACGAATCGGGAAGTTCCCAAATTGTTTGAAGGCAATTTCCGGAAATAGGAAAATTCTAAAACCGAAAACGGAAACAAACCATTTCCATGATTTTCTAAAAATCCTGGTATCTTTCATACTGGATTTAGAATAGTAACTTCTAAGCTCTCCTAGATTTCATGCTAGCACCAAACAAATCATAGATATATCGATATCGGCCAAATTATCAACCTTTCCTCCAAGACAACTTAACAGCAGATGATCATATAACGACTTATGCTCGGTATAAATATTACCACCCCCAAACAAGTCGGGAAGGTGGGATTAATGATAAAAACAAGCAGTACTCGAAAATAACCAGTTATATTAAAAATAAAATTTAAATGCAAACAACGTGAAATAAACACATTACCATTTAAATTTAACTACTGAATTAAAATCCAACTAATAAAATGAAATTAGAAAATAACAGCGAACACAACTGATGGTGAACACCTAGTTCTGTGATGATGATGGGCCCTGGGATGGAGATTGGCTTAAACCATCTGTCCTTTGGCGACGACGCTCATGCCCGTGCGTACTTTCGGCTGAAACAGAGTCCTCCACGGGTGGCATCGTCGTAGCATCTCTATTCGAACAAGCTTTGGGCTTCCATCTCGATCTGAAAATCGCATCTTGGGTTTGTTGATCTTTGGTGGATAGTCTCCATGTTAGACAAGATATCGTCCAGAACCCCTTCGAGCATTTCAAATCTCCTCTGAAGGTTCCCTTGCTTATTTTGAACTACAATCTGTCTATCTCGGATATTTCCACAAATACCATAAACGCACCGCAAGGCAGTTTGCAACACTTGCATCGCGTTCTAAATTAAATTACAATTATCTAATGCATCTTCATCCGGACATGTCATATCTTCCCTTTCATCCTCCTCGACTCAACCATTTTTTCTTGAACAACGGCCAAGTCTCTTGGATGCAATCCGTATAGATACTTGCATTAGAATGCAATTTGATCTTAATAGGAGTAGATCTTGCGGCGGCTCTAAAGGAGAGCATGATCTTAGTGATCAATACGGGAAGAGGCCAAGCTCTTCCCCACTCCTCGAATCACATTAAACATTAAATCAATGATGCAGAAATTATACTTCTTTGTTTGCAAAATCCAGAGAACGTGCAGACATTGCAGGCCGATATCACTGACTTTGTCTTTCCCGAGGACGTTCCTACCAATCCACTGAGCTACAACCAGTTGATTGGTTCTCAGGGTGGACTGGCGGACGCAATGAGATGTCGGATTGTATTCACCCTCCAGGACAGTATCCTTCATCAAAGCAGGAACTCCAGTATACTGGGATTCCTGAATTGTCGTTACCAGGTTGCTTTCAAGCATAATTCCTAACAGTTCGGCCAACAACTGTCTTGTTACTTCCCTCCTTGTTCCTCCTAACTTTATGAAAATCCTATCTCCTTCCAATTCTCGCTTTTTATAAAACTGTTCTACCAAATCATAGTGATAGAACTCCTCGGTCGAAAGTACCACAAATCCGTTCAATGCCTCTTAATCATCTCCAGCGTCATAAAATGGCGGCTAATCGTAAGCAAACGCGTGTTCCGGCAAAATTCTACGTCGTAGCGCCATTGAAGTTTTGTTAGACAACTAATGGTTTTGTAGACTGTGGGGGAGGCGAGTTTGAAGAAAACAACTAAAAACAACGTTGGCGGCGGTGGTGGCGGTGGTGGTTTAGAGAAGATTTTAGGTGGATTTGCTTTTATTGGTGTAGGTGTAGTTAGGTTTTCTTCTCTCTCACTATATTTTATTTTATTTTGGTTTTCTAAGTTTGATTTAATTTGCAACCGGCGGGATTCAAAAGGGAAACACTATGCGTGCGGTTTGGGAAGGAAGGAGACGCACAGTCGTGCGTGCGGTTTGGGCCCAAGCCCAATGTGAATTCCGAAATTTCCCAATTTTTCGCGCAACTTCAAATTCAATTTGCCGCTTCGTTACTTGCCCGATTTTGGCGAATCAGTTATGGAAATGATCAGTAGAGAATTTCCAATCCAATGATCCATAAAATATTCAATTCCAACCATGGGTGACGTATAAGAGGGTGGAAGAACGCCTCGAAGTGCGTGTGTGACGTAAGTTATGCGAACGAAGGAAATCTAAGTTTAGATTACGTCAACCCAATTGAACTACAAGTAATGGGCCTAAGTAACACAAATGGAAAGTTCGAGCAATCCAGATGGAAAGATCGACTGCCCACCCCAAACAAATTTTTAACAAAAATTTGTTTAAAAGCGTGGATGGTTTTAAAGTCGATTCCCAAGACTTGTTGGATTGCTATTTCTATGATTTTAGAATTTTTATTTTATTTTTATTTTTATTTTTTTATTTTTATTAGTTTATTATAAGAAACACGAAAAATAATAAATACATAATTCACCCCATAGAGGAACATGACTCAAAAACCGAAAAACATGCAAAGGTGGAAAACGAATTATGTTAACCGTGGACTTAGGATCCGGTACTTTACAGCCACACACTCCATAGGGAGGGGCCGGTTACCTGAATGGTGCACTTATCGGTATATGGAAATGAAAGTCGATTACACCAAATGACAAGGGTCGGTCCCTCATAGACATGGCCTGTAAAAAAGGACTTCCGCTACATCGGGGGACGAAGTTAAGTGAAAATGTTTTAACCGTTGACCATTAACTTGAAAGGTACTTGTTGTCATTTGGATTTACCACGGTGATTGCCCGTAAGGGGACTTGATAACGAGAAAAGGGCGGACCAACGGGTTTTAGTTTGCACAGGAAAACATGTAGGCGGGAGTTGTAAAGCAAAACCTTTTAACCGACCACAAACTCTTTGCGCCAAGATATGCTTATCATGAACACGTTTCATGTTAGCTTTATAATCCTTCGCGAGATCGTGCGAATCGCTCACGGTTTCTTCAAGCTCATTCAATTGCAACTTGCGTTTGACACCTGCCTCATCAATAATATTGAAGTTAAGGCTTTTTATAGCCCACGAGCCGCGGTGCTCTAATTCAACGGGCAAATGACATGGTTTCCCAAATACAAGTCTAAAGGGAGACATACCTATAGGAGTTTTGAAAGCAGTTCTATCGCCCATAAGGCATCCGATAGACGCTTTGACCCGATCTTTCCTATCGGGGTTTTACGATTGTTTCTAAAATCTTTTTTTGATTTCCCTATTAGAAACTTCTACTTGTCCGCTAGTTTGTGGATGATAAGGAGTTGCTACTTTGTGTGTAACTCCATACTTTTTCACTAGGGATGCAACAACTCTGTTGCAAAAATGTGTTCCACCATCACTAATAATGGCTTTAGGAATGCCAAACCGACAGAAAATATATTCTTTGATAAAAAATACTACGGTCTTATGGTCATTGCTACGGCAAGCTAGGGCCTCTATCCATTTAAACACGTAGTCCACGGCAACTAGAATATAAATGAAACCGTGGGAAACCGGGAAAGGACCCATGAAATCAATGCCCCAAACGTCAAAAATTTCTACTATCAAGATTGGATTTAATGGCATCATATTACGCTTCATGATTAAGCCCAAGTTGTTGGCAAAACTAATACCGTCTTGCAATGCACTTGGGCATCCTTAAAAGGGTAGGCCAATAAAATCTACATTGAAGAACTTTAGCGGCTGTTTTCATCCCACTAAAATGGCCACCACACTCTTTGTCATGGCGAGCGATAGAACTTCATTGTATTCCCACCGGGGAATACAACGACGAATAATCGATCCGCACAATACTTAAAAGATAGGGCTCATCCCAAGAGGTATAACTTAACTCTGGCCAAGAACTTCTTACGTTCATTTCTTGACCAATTATAAGGCATAACATTAACCGCTAAATAATTTACAATGTCAGCATACCATGGTGCTGAAAAAATGGCATACAGATGCTCATCAGGAAAAGAGTCCGGTATGGACTCAGAATCAGTCTGATCATCGTTTGTGAGTCTAGATAGGTGGTCGGCAACTACGTTTTCGACCCCTCTTTTGTCTTTTATTTCTAATGTGAACTCTTGCAGGAGAAGGATCCATCGGATTAATCTCTGCTTAGCATCCTTCTTCGCAAAGAAGGTACTTAAAGAAATTTTGCATGGTGCGTGTAAACTAAGGTTTTAGAACCAACCGGATAAGGACCGAAACTTATCTAAAGCATAAATGGCGGCTAAGAATTCTTTTTCGTAGTTGAATAATTCCGTTGAGCATCGTTTAATGTTTTACTAGCATAATAAATAACGATGGACTTATTATCTAGTTTTTGTCCCAAAGATCGCACCAAGCTGCATTGTCACTAGCATCACACATGAGTTCGAAAGGTTTAGACCAATCGGGAGGCTGTATAATTGGTGCGAGAGGTTAGGGCGGCTTTTAAAGTTTCAAAAGCACGCTACGGTTAAAATTAAAATCAAAGATTGCATCTTTGAAAAGCAGATTAGTTAAAGGCCTAGCTATTTTTGAGAAGTCTTTAATAAATCGCCTATAAAACCTGCATGGCCTAGAAAGGCTCTAATATCATGGACAGTCCGTGGTTTAGGTAAAGTAAGCTATCTTATCTAGTTTGGCCTTATCTACTTGATGCCATCACTAGATACAATGTGACCTAGTACTATGCCCTTTTCACCATGAAATGACACTTTTCTAGTTTAAAAGCGAGGCTCTTTTCTTCACACCGTGTCAAAACCTTAGACGAGGTTAGACAAACGATCTATGAAGGAGTCTCCATAGATAGAAAAATCATCCATGAAAACTTCCATAAAGCTCTACCACCATGTCACTAAATATATGAAGCATACACATTTGGAAGGTTCGGGGAGCATTACAAAGGCCAAAAGGCATTCGTTTATAGGCATCGTTCCAAAGGGACATGTGAAGGTAGTCTTTTCTTGGTCATCAATATCAATAATAATCTGAAAATAGCCCGAGTAGCCATCCGAAAACAATAAAAAGCATGACCAGCTAGGCGTTCGAGCATTTGATCTATAAAAGGTAAGGGGAAAGTTATCCTTTCGTGTCATAGCAGCATTTAAACGTCAGAATCAATACTGATCCTCCATTTCATAGGGCCTTGTGTGACAACATAGTCACCCTTCCCATTTAATTACCATAGTAACTCCGATTTCTTAGGAACTACATAAATGGGGCTTACCCATTCGCTATCGAGAGATGGGGTATATGATACCCGCGTCGAGTCGTAAAGACTTCTTCCCTAACCACCTCTTTCATGGCTGGGTTCAAAGCGTGGCCGAGGTTCGTGAGAAGTCTTGGCGTTATCCTCCAAATGGATCACGATGAGTGCAAATATTAGGGTCAATTCCCTTAATGTCGGCTAGGGATCAACCAATCGCGGACCGATGTTCTTTAATCACCCGGATTAAACTTGTCTCTTCATTCTTAGATAACGAGAAGATATAATTACGGATGACTACCATCGGGATCGAGTTGAATATATTTTAACTCACGGGGAAGGGTTTAAGCAGGGGTGGAAGGAAAATCAATAGATGTTTAAATCGGGGTCCTCATTTTGCATAATGAATACTTGCTTAGGTAGCAAGTCTTCATACTCAATATGTGGAGCAACCGAAGTGTCTATAATTGGTGTGGACTCAAGGATGGTGTTGACTTCCTCTAAGTAGGAGTCATTTACAAAATCTGAAGTTCCAAAAAAAGGAATTTGTACATATTGTTTTCGGGAAACGTGTTGTTAAAATAATCTTGAGCTAAGCTCTCCGATCATGCTAACCTCCCCATCTATAGATGGATCACGGGAATTGTTTCATCATTTTAAAACATTTACCTCAACCGTAAGATGGCCAAAAGATAAGGACATCTTACCATCGCGGCAATTTATAAGGCGTTGGCGGTTGCTAAGAAGAAACCCTAAGATGATCGGGTGCAGTGGTTGGCGACTTTTCGTATCGAGGATAACAAAATCAGCAGGATAGTAAAAATCCTGAACCTTAACAAGCACGTTTTCCACTACACCCTTAGGATACTTAATTGACCTGTCCGCTAATTGCAACGTTATTTTTGTAGGTTGTATTTCCTGTAGACCTATTTGTTTATACAAATAATATGGGAGTAAATTAACACTCGCCCCCAGGTCTAATAACGCGGTCGTCGTGTGGGAATCTCCTAAGGTGCATTTTACAGTAGGAGGACCAGGGTCCTTGTACTTAACAATTCCATTATTTTCGGATAAAGTTGGGAATTGTTCAGTTAGAAAAGCGTCTTTAGGTATGTTGGTCTTACGCCTAGTAGTGCACAACTCTTTAAGAAACTTAAGCGTGGTTAGGGGCTTTTTAATAGCTTTCGAGAAAAGGAAGGTTTATTGTTAGATTCTTGAAAACGTTCCTAATCTCCTCAAAGTTTGTATCCCCGTTTAGCATGGCTAACTTCTGGGAATGGTGGTTTTGCTCTATATTTAGCGTATGGCTCGACTTGATGTGTTACCTTGGCTTTACGTTTCTTAGGTTGTGGTTTAACCGGTACCTCTACCGTGGTAGGCTCTTGATTTCTATTTTTGGGTATCTAGTTCGATATCCGGTGTAGTAGAATCTTGATGGGGTAACTATAGGCATAGTTACTTTGTTATCAATCACTCTTCTAGAGCGGAGAGTGGTGATGGCATTTAGGTCGCCTACTATTGTCGTTTCGTACTAGTATTACCGTTTACCTCAAAGGCGTGTTGGTTGTTTTAAGGTTTGGTATAAACTTGTCACGGAAACACGCTTTTGGTTGGGCTTTCTCTTGGGCTAATTGTTGTATGCCCCGATTTATGGATTGTAAGATCTGTTGGTTTGATTGAGTCATTGATTGGAAAAGTTGTTGGGTAACTTGTATAAAAAATTCGATCACGGGTCCGGTTGTGTAGGTGTAGTAGTCACGAGGTGGTGCGACCGAACTATCTCACGTTGATTATTTATGGGTGGGTTTTGATAGTTACTATTGTTAACCTAACGATACCTCTATTGGTATTATAACTATTATAATTACTCGACCTTGTGCTACACCTTGTATGCGTGGTTGCGTTTGGTTGTTATAATTATTATAATTTCCTTGACCTTGTCCCTGTCCTTGCCTAGGTGGAGCTTGATTATAGTTGTTTGCTTGCCTAACATTTTGGTTATTAAACCACGGAGGTGTAACTTGTTGATTGTTTAAGCCAACTAAAGTTGGGATGTTGTCTCCATGGGGCATTAGGAATAGGATAGTTATTAATGGAGCAAACATTATCTTGCTCTAATTGTTGTTGTTCATAGGCGAAAAGGACAATAGAGTCGGGGTGCTTTCGGGACTCAAACAGAAATTACATGGGTTGGAGTTGACATTCATGACGGGGAATAGGCTTGTGTTGAATAGAAATAGCCTCTACCTTTTTAGTTAGAGATTCGATTAAATTTTTAAGTTACGGATCGGGTTTCATCTCAAACATACCGGCGCCTTAAGCTTTGAAGAACTAACTAGCGAGGCGGGGGATATCATCACTCCCCAATTGTTATTAGCGTTTAGTTTGTTCTTCTAAAAATTTGTAAGCCTCCGAGGCTCCTTTACTTAGGAAACTACCCCCATTCATTATGTCAAGGACTTCTTTATGGTGATGTTGAAGTCCTTTGAAAAAGGCACGAACTAATGTGTCTTTTGCTAGATTATGGTGTGGACACTCTATAAGCAAATTGGTGAAACGATTCCAAGCCTCAGAAAACGATTCATGAGGATTTTGTCGGAAAAAATGAATCTTGGAAAGCATCTCATCTGTCTTTAGGGGTGGGTAAAATGTTCCATAAATAGGCTGAACAAGTTTAGCCCACGAGTCCCTGAGTTAGGCGCTTGGCGATTAACCAAGCTATTTGCCTTTATCGGCTAAGGTAAAGGGAAATACCCTCGGTTTAATTTGTTCCGCACCAACCGTAGGATGATGGAATGTTGTAAGAACTTGTTCAATCCTACGCATGTGTTGGTAAGGTTTTTCATGGCCTAAACCATGGAAAACGGGTAACAAATTAAATATGTTTGGGGATTCAAAATCCCCCAGATTACCGTTAGAGCGATGCAAGATTTAGGGCTATCGCCAAAGCTTTGTAGAAGTCGGAGAGAGGAGTCTCTTTTCTTCACCCATTATGTCGGGTATGGTTGGTGGGATAGTAGTTAGAGGTGTAGTGATTGGTATACTTTCGATATGTTTGTTTGTTGACGGTTAATTACGTTCGGTGTTTCTCTCCGACCGGACCTTAATCTCATGCAAGTCTAAGTCTAAACACGAAAACAATCCAAACAATCTTGATATATTAGTATGAACCTCTAACGGAGATCGCGAGGTATGGAAGAAAGGAATACCTGATAAATCCTTGCTTCGCTTATGAATAAGCGTCTTGTTTACGCGTGTTGATTAAATAAACAAGTTAGAACACCTGAAAAACTTAAAAAATCGAAGTTGAAACAAACTGTAGAAATCCGAAAATTTTGATGAGGGCTCAGTGCTTTCGAATAGGCGCATCGCTCCTCCTTGTTCGATGACTTAGCGCTGGTCGCTTCGTGTGGGCGGTCGCTCATGTTCCAGACTATAGGGCGCAGGTGCGCTCCTTTACAGCGCCGCCGTCGCTCGAGTGTAAATTTGTCGTGGTATTTTTCAACGCTGAAACGGATAACCACAGTATGAATCAAACAAGGGTGGGTGGGTTTAATGGGACTTAAAAATGACTAATTCTACTATGAAAACAATGCTAAAGTGCAACTAAGATGGCAGCGGCACCATTTGATATAAGATAAATTTGATAGTCTACCTACGAAATGAATGATGAAACTCAAAACGTAAGTAAACTAAAACTAGCTTATGATGCTTTATGCTTATCAAAGTTTCCTACTCTCAATTCTATCGTAATAGAGAGGAGTAACAAATTCGTTCCAATCCTAGTGCTCTAGCATGGAATTGTTTTCTAATCTAATTAGTCAGTCTTAAGTCTAATGAGAGCTTTACGAAGGTGTGTATACTACGATACCTATATGGTATTGATTATGTTGAATCTAACTACGAATGCTATGGAAATATGATTGTTTTGAATCTAGATAAAGGATTAGAGGGGAATTGAATCCACCTCGAATCCAACTTAATAGCCTAGCATAGATTCTTGTATATCGATTCTTACGTTCTTACGGCAAGAACTTCGAGTTCTAATCCCTAGTGTTCATGTCATTTCTACCGAATACTAACTAGCATGTGAGGTCGTCCACCCATTCTCATGGCGAATCACGCGACCTTCTAGATTGGAATAGACTCTACAATGCTTCTACACTATACCACTAAGTTTTCCTCAAGGCTTCATCAACCCCTAATGGAGGTTTTAGCCTTGAATCATTCCATAATCATTCCCATATGAATCTAAACTAAACATATTATCAAGATTCGAAATTTACTAATCTAATTAAACAATGATTAAATTCTAATTAACAACTAAGAAATGGTAACCAACAATAATTAAAACTAGATCTAATAGATTGAAATAACACAATTCAAAATTGATAAAATAACTATTTTATTTATCTAATCAATCAAGAACAATGATTCAAAGACTTAATCTAAAACAAGAATTGAAAATGGAGCTAAACTTAATTTTATTAATTAAACTAGATCTAGAATTATCTATATTGTTTTAGGTCTAACTAGCTACCATTAACAAAGAGCTAAGCTTTTGTTTTTATATCTCCAGATCCAAAAATCGTGCATGGGCTTGGAGCCATCTTTTGGGCTATAGAATCAGGCCCAAAACCCAATTCTTTCAGTCCAAAAAGGCCTATTCAGCTGCAGTTGGCTTCAACAGACTTTTCGTCCACTTCTGCTCCTCTGATTGGGTCAAAGCTTAGACCATTGGAAAGCTCTTTTCGAGCCGGTCGTTTTGACATAAGGTAGGCCCAATTCCGAGGTCTGAGTCCAAAGATACGGCTTTCGGAAGTTCTGCTGACTTGTGCGCTGTTTCAGCCCGCGTCGACTTTTCAGCTTTTGACCGGGCTTTAGAAAGGCTTTGTCTTCTTGAATCTTGGCCTTTAATCACGTAACTCCTTAGTAACCGACCTTAGCTCCTTTATCTTGCTAAAGTGGCACATTTCTGCACATAATGAACTTTGAAACCTGAAATGCATAAAAACACGTAATCAGTGTTAACTCTTAATTATTACTCACATAATTGGTCTAAAAGTATGACTGTTATAGGGTTAAAACTACAGTTTTGGGCTCTTATCAGTGGTCTTCCCTCAAAAGTTTGTGTCCAGCTGGTCTTTACTAACTCAAAAAAGGTGGGGTGAGAGAGCCACATTTTATTGAATCTGAAAGGAGTATTCTTAGGTTTTAGAATATTAGGGTGCATGCCCAGCTAAGGAGTGTGATAAGATGCCTGTCGAGCTCCTGCTGTACATTTCCATCCACCAAATCTAAAGTTCCAAGCTTCATTATAAAAGGCTTTCTCCAATTTGCAAAGAACCCTTTTAACACCTCTTTGATTGTTATACCAAGTATATTTAGTGCCCTCCCAATTACTCTCCAACAGCTCTGCGGTGTTCACAAAGGCATTAAACTCCTGCATAGCCACTCTATTGGGTTGTCTACCTCCTTTTTTCTCATTAGTTCTTAGGACACTATTGAAGTCACCAATCACCAACCACGGCATCGTGGGGTTAAAACTGCTTAAATCACCCCACAACTCTCTTCTATTGCCCAACCAATAGTTTGCATGCACAAAAGATATAAAACACCCATCCACCAAAATAGTAATATGTTGGTTAGATGCCATAACCACTGATACAGAGATGCCTCTCTTCCAAAAAACCCAAAGGTTACCAATCCTATTCGAGGAATCGTTATGAATCAAGGTACTCTCAAAACAATTCAAACCAAAAGAATTAAGCAGATGTACTTGTGGCCTAACTAAAGGATATAGTTCTTTCCCACTTATAGTAAAAACCCCCTCTGTCGACAGAGAGTGGCTCAAAGTGGTTGGATATAGTAACGTCTCTCTTCTACCTCCTATCTGCTGGTAAAATCCTCATCTAAGTATAGATTGAGTTCGCAGAGGTTCAAAGGAGTAGTTGGGGCTTGTTGGGTTTATGTGGGATTTTTCACTGGTTTGGATCTAGAGTATGGCTTCTTCTAGTAACCCAAACAGGGATGCGAATCCCTTTAATACCTCTTGGAGCTCGTTGTTTGGTCGAGCTGGAGCTGCAGAGTCTAATGTGGCCTTAAAGTCGTTTTCTCCCATTTATGTTGATGGAGTTGCTCAGTTCCCAACAGATTTATTGGAACAAGGCATTAAGGAATGGGACGACTATCTAGTGGGGTATTTTCTGGATAAGAGAATGTCCTTTTTGACTGTGAAGGAAATACTGGAGAAAAAATGGAAATTGAAAGGGTCCTTTGAGGTTACCACAGACAAGGAACTCTTTTATATGAGTTTTACGAGCTCGGAAGATCGACAAATGGTGCTGGATGAAGGACCGATTTTTATTGCGGGTAGAGTGTTTGTAGTTAAGCCGTGGACAGTTGAGGTTGACAACTACAAAAACAAGGTAGCGTCCATTCCGCTGTGGGTTAAGCTGATGGATGTCCCAAAAGAAATGTGGACATTGGATGGACTATCATACCTAGCGAGCCTAGTGGGAGGCACGCCAATGTTTATGGATGACCTTGAACAAATGAAAAGGAAAAGACTATCCTTTTGCTGATTACAGATCGAATTCCCAGTGAACTATGACTACAAAGAAGTATTAACTGTTAAGGCTGGGAACCGGGAGGTAGAGATACCATTGGAATACCCATGGAAGCCGAAGTCGTGCACAAACTGTAATAAGTTTGGACATGAGGCAGAGCAGTGTAATGTAAGAACGACTAGGGTATGGCGTAAAAAGGCAATGCAACGAAATGGGGCTGAAACGTTAGCAACAGATAACATAGGGGGAGGAAATGTGAGCCAAACGGGGAATGACTCTGAGAATGTACAAGGTAATGAAAGTGTAGGCACAGAGGAGCGAGCAGTTGTGAGTATAGAAACAGAACAAGGGATTATGAATGGGATTGTTGACAGTGGGGAGATAACACTGACTAGCATGGAGGACACTGGGCAACAGGCCCAGAATCAGATTGTATCACTCAGCACCATAAATGTAGTGTCTCCAGGATGCGTCGAGAGCTGTTTTGGAGAACAAACTTCAGAGGATCTGGGTCGCGGAGCTATATGCATGCCCATACAGCAGATGAGAGGCATACACCCGGAAGTTAACGTATTCTGTGCAGAGAGAAATATTTTCGAGGAACTGGCAGACCTGGAAGATGATGATATATCTGATGCAGAGCTAGAGTTGTTTGGGGATAAGGTAGCACCGACTAGACCAGAAATAGAAGAAGTCGAGAGGAATGCAGTGCAAACAAGAGCTCAGAAGCAAAGACAAGAGCCGAATAAGCAGCCTGAGTCAGGGAAGAGAGGAAGGGGGAAGAACAAAGGGAGTGGTAACAAAAAAGGCCGAAAATGATTAGACTTTGTAGCTGGAATGTTAGGGGAATAAACGACTGCATGAAAGCAAAGCAGTTAGGGAAGTTTATAAAAGAGAATAAAATAAGTTGCATGGGAGTGTTGGAAACCAAGGTTCGAATGGAGAAATTGGAGAGAATTAAAAGTGTAGTGTGTCCGCAATGGCAGTTGGAACATAACTATACAAGTGACGTATATGGGCGTCTTTGGATCTGTTGGGACCCAAGTATTTTGGCTGTTCAAAAGGAGGTGGAAGGGGATCAATTTGTGCATTGTAAGGTTAAGATTTTGCAGCAAGGCTTCAGCTTTTTGGTTACTTTCGTGTATGCGAGTAATAAGCAGAAAGATAGGCTGATTTTGTGGGAGGAGATAAAGGCCTTAAGTGTAGGTATTCATGGGCCTTGGTGCGTCATGGGAGACTTCAATAATGTGTTATTCTCCCAAGAAAGAATCGGGGATAGAGCTGTACATCCGAGGGAGACTCAGCCGTTCGCAAGATGTTTGAATGTTGCAGGGCTTTTTGAGCATAATGTGTCAGGGTGTTTTTACACTTGGAATAGTGGAGGTGCGAGCAGGAGAAAATGGTCGAAACTGGATAGATGTGTAGTCAATGCTGCCTGGGCAGCTCAGACCGTAGACACAAGAGTGGAAGTTTTAACACAGGGGTTATCAGATCACTGCCCTTTGGTAATGACGATCTACAGCCCAGAAAGAACCCATCCCCCATTCAGGTTTTGCAATGTTTGGCTGCTACACAAGGATTTCCAGGTGTCGCTAAAGGAGTGTTGGGAAATACCAGATCATGGTAGCCCACCTTTCATGCTGACTAGTAAATTGAAATGTTTAAAGGCTTGTTTGAAAGGGTGGGCACGATCCTTAAGCAGCGATATTCAAAGGAGGGTCGAAGAAGCAAGAATGCAACTAAGGGAAGTGCAAGAGTTGCTACATAAGAATCCGGTGGACTGTGCCCTGAGTGCTCATGAGTGCGAGCTAAGAGATAAGCTATGTAGCTTGATAAAAATGGAGGAAGCGGATATCTTTCACAAAACTGATATTGACTGGTTGTGCTTCGGGGACAGGTGCAGTGCTTACTTCTTCAATGCGATAAAGGAAAAAAAAACCCGAAATTCAGTGGGGGTAATTATTGATGCACAAGGTATAAAAAGAGAAGGGAGGAACAATGTAGCAAAGGCGTTTCTCTGATTACTATTCGTGAGTTCTTTGGGAGTGCCCTCGGAAGCTCACTGTGACCCTGGGTTTCTTAATACCCTCACAGTAAAAGAGATCGATCAGACCACAAGTGAGTTTCTTATTGGCCCTATTTCGGCAGACGAGATAAAGGAAGCTTTGTTCGAGATGGAGGACAATAAATCCCCAGGCCCGGACGGATTTAACGCCTGTTTCTTCAAAAATAGCTGGGATGTGATTGGAGCAGAGTTCATCAGATCTATCCAATATATATTTAAACACAGGAAAATTCCTGGAGGCATTAATGCCACCTTTCTCTGTCTCATTCCGAAGATGAAAGGTGCAGACTCTGTTGGCTCGTTTCGTCCAATAGCTTGCTGCAACACACTGTATAAATGTGTGTCGAAAGTCATCACAAATAGGATGAAGAAGTGTATATCGGGGATTATCTCAAATTCCCAATCAGCCTTCATACCGGGGAGATCTATACAAGACAATCTTCTACTTGCTCATGAGTTACTAAGGGGATATTCGAGAAAACAGGGGCAGAAAAGGTGTGCAATCAAACTAGATATCAAAAAGGCGTATGACTCTGTCTCATGGCAGGCCCTTGAAGCCATTCTGGTACGATTCAAGTTTCCTGGGTTGTTCATAGAATGGGCTAAAATGTGCTATACCACCCCTACATTTTCAGTTATGGTGAATGGGGTGCCGGAAGGTTACTTTGAAGGAAGAAGAGGTTTGCGGCAGGGTGACCCAGTCTCGCCGTATTTGTTTGTATTGGTGATGGAAATTCTGAGTACCCTCCTTCAACAAGACCTGCAGATGAACAGACTCAGTGCTCATTCGAAGTGTAGGAAGCTAAAAATATCACATCTCTGTTTTGCGGATGACGTTCTAATATTTTGCAAAGGTAACATTGATTCTCACGAAGGCAATAAGGGATACTCAAAGATCTTCTCTCGATGCAAGGGGCTCCATTTCAGCAAAGATAAGACTACACTTCTCCCAGGTAGCATGAATGAAGCGAAGGGCATGAGTTGGGCGGCAGTTACGCACATCGCAGTGGTTGCACCACACCGTTACCTACCTAGGCCTCCCCCCCTCAACGCTACTAGACTTGGTGTAAGAGAATGCTTGCCGCTAATAGAAAGATAACGGCTAGAATATCAAACCGGAAGAATAAGGATCTCTCAACCGAAATGGACGAGTGCAATTGGTGAAATCAGTGCTAGCCTCCTTTCAAACTTACTGGGCTCAAATTTTTGTGCTTCCGAAGACGGTGACAGAAAAGGTGGCAAAGATTTGTAACAGGTTTATATGGGCTGGGCCAAGCATGGAAAAGAAGATGCACCACGCGAGTAGTGCGACACTCAGACTAGATAAAGAACAAGGAGGGATAGGCCTGGTTGATCCTAGAGTATGGAATAAAGCTGCATACTGTGGTTTGGTTTTTAAACTGGCACAGAAATCGGAGAGTCTATGGGTTAAATGGTCGTGGCAATACCACATCAAGCAGAGACATTTCTGGACCATGAAAGCACCGAGGACTGTTCATGGGTGTGGAGGGCATCTTGAAACATAGAGATCTCATGGAAGTACATCGATCTGATGTTGCGAATGGTAAGAATACCGAAACCGCATGACCCATGGTGTTCAGCCCACTGTTACTAAATGGTGGGGCCAAAGCATTGCTAGCAAATGTAATCCCGGAAGAAGCAATGGTGTCGAAGTGATAGGCGATGGTGGTTGGTCGAGAGTAATCACCGATCTACGGGGAGTGTGAAATAAAGAAATGGATCATGGATCTGAGATTAACTCCTACATCATGGAGGACCAGGTCATTTGGACGCCTAACAGCTCAGGAATATTTTCAACAGCATCAGCGTACGCAGTACTAAAGAATGTGAGGAGTAAAGTTAAATGGTTTAAGATAGTGCGGGGAAGTACTTTCGGTGCAAAGCATTCCTTCACCGTTTGGCAACTATTCTCGGAACTCTCCCCCCAAATACGTAATCGGTGGCGAAGAAGGTAATAAGAAATACAAAATGTTGTTTGTGTGGTAACCCGGGGAGAGCTCACTCATCTTTTTTTTGATTGCTCGTATTCGAAGATAGTCTGGGAAGAGTTCAAGAAGGCGATGGGCTTACCAAGTGCAGTAAGAGCATCGCATGAAGAATGGTACTACCTAATGAGACTAAGCGGGAAGAATAACATGGTGTCGGAAGTGATTCGAGCCTTTACTTGTCGCAGCAGGTGCAAGCTATATGGGATGAAATTGGAGGCTAAAGAGGAATCGATCCAAGGCAGGTGATGAGGTAAGCCATAAGGTCATAAACAGCAGATGAAGATATACATGGGGGAAGACGCTAGAAGCTATCTGAGGAGGGCGTGGGATCTAAAGTGATGTTGGAGAGATTGGGTATCGGGGTCCAAGTAATGCAAAAGGAGGAAAGATGGGTCAAATGGGAGAAACCGAGAGGGGGAGTGGGGCGGTGGCGCTAAACACGATGGATCGGTACAAGAGGGGATGGCGGGTTATGGAGGTGTATTGAGGGATAGAGATGGGGCAAAGCTTGTAGCGCATGGGCTGTTCAAAGAAGAAATCGGTGATATATCAGGAATTGCTAGCTGTTCTAAAGGGGCTGGAATGTGCAGAGCAGCTGAGGATAACACGAATCATTGTGCAATCAGACTCTATGCAGGGGGTACACATCTTAACAAAGCAAGGTAAGCCACCGTGGTACTGTAGGAACCTGGTAGCACAGATTCAAACAGTGTGCTCAAAGTTTGATATAGTATCCTTTGTCCATGTCTTCAGGGAAGGTAACCAAGTAGCTGACTACTTATCAAAATTAAATAGAGACGAGTGTAATGGTTTGGTGCTCTTTATTCCCCCGATGGATCAAAAAATGCATGTACTGATCACGAGGGATAAGGATGGCACAATGTACTTGAGAAAGTGAAGTTAATAAAGTTTGGGGACTGACCCCCTAGTTATTTCAAAAAAAAAAAAAAAAAAGGTTCAGCCAAACAAACAATATCTGGATTATGAGACTTCATGAGTTCTCGCAGTCTATCACTAGCTTTATTTTTAACCACTCCCCTAATATTCCAAAAAAAGGCCCTCATTTTGAAATAGGGAGAGATTTGCCCTGCACCTTTGCTTGAAATCTAGTCCCATGCCCATGGGTTGTAGAAGCTTCCAAGTGATCCTTGGTATTCCTCTTTTCAGCCTTCTTCTTTCCAATTTGCCCATTTGCCTTCGTCATTGCATTCCCTTGTACTACAATTGACACAGGTTCCTGTTCATCTGCCCCTAGTAAAGTAAAGTTATTACTAGTCATGATTGGAGTAGCTGGTCCTCTGATTGGGCTATCTTGGGTAACCCTAGTAACAACTTGATCCTGCTCCAAGAGTTGAGTCCCGCGCTCTCTCTCAACCCTTGTTCAACACCACAACCATCTCAGTAGGTCTCGAGTGTGAAGGCGTTATGGCAAGTATAGGCAGTACACAAGTAATAACTGGCTGATTGGCTTTCTATATGTGCACCGGTCTTCACCCCCTTTCTCTCCCTCTTGTTGCCTCATATCATGAACTTGACCTTGTGAGTCAATCTATACCACCACTTCGGTACCTCCTCCATATCATTTTCTGCCTCGGAATCATCATCTTCCCGTAAGCTCTCGGTCTCCTTATTACTTTTATTCCCATCCCCGTGATCAGTTTCTGCTTGCTGTTGCTCCCCAGTAGAACCATTCACTGCATCAGTGTTTGTTTCAGTGATTAGAGGCACTTGCTCCTGTTCCTTACTACTCTTTTTTTCTAAAGCAGGTAACTGATTTTGATTTGTGACAAGGTTTTTCTCTTCATTTTTCTGCACTTCATCCTATTTCTCATATTCATCATTTAGGTAGGCTTATTTATTTATGGTTAATAGATGGGTAATGATTTTTTTGGTGAAATAGAAAGGATTAATGAAAGGTTCAATGGGGTGACTAGCGATAATTTTTTTTTTACAGGTGTGAATTTTTGGTTATATCGATCCAAAGAAGGCCTAAATTCTCGCCTAGGATTTGGGTAGTGATCAAGTAAGTAGACGTGTGAACTTCTCTATTCGGAAAAACTACTCCTCTGTGTCATTACTCACATATCACACATTTTGAGGCTTTTTGGTTAGATTCTTATAGGATATGAAAACTAAATTGTCTAACCATGGGTCCCAGAAACTTACTGTTGTGTACATTTAATGATAGTCAGTGCATGAATGCTCATGAAAAGATGTAAAAACTACTGCATACGTATTAACTCAAGTTTCTAATAACAAGTCCTAATTCAAATGCTAGGGTGAGATTTCTAAATATTTTTCATCACAGAAAAGGAAAAGAGAAATTGCATTAAATACGTTTATTTGGACATAAAATAAAACTATATACAACTATGAATGCTTAATTTTTGCGAAAGGTTCTCGCCACCCCCAAATAGTCGAACGATGTGTCCTCAAAGTGTTAAGAGGAAGAAAGAATATACCTAAGAGGCTTTGAGCAAAAATATAGCTGACATCTTCCACAGAAATTTATTGTAACACACTCTATATATTATACATCATAAAAGTGAAAGCACATTGTTAGGTTATTTATTTTTCATATCAAAACGTAAAACAAATATGTACATCAACTCACATTGCCCCAGTTATGAACTGGGGGATGGTCCATCCCTGCTTCGTCTTTGTAGAAATGTCATTCCTTTGTGTCACGCCAATCTATCATAGCCTTCCAGACTTTGCTCCACTTCCTCTTCCTTGAAGTGTCCAGATGAGCTATCATTTTATCGTCATCAGGGAAGCAACGAACTTTCTTTAGATACCTTGATGGGCGCCGCCATGTCCGAAATTGCAAAGAACGAATTATCTTGTTTGTTGGACACATAGAGTCTACCTTTACCCAGTCATGAAACGTTGCCGCAAACTGTGGGAAGTACGTCCTCATTATCCTGCATGTTGTGACTGGCAGAGTCATATAGTGCTGTCGAAAGGACCGAGCCCTCTTAAGGTTCTCAATTACTAGGTCTGTGATATCGAAGGCGGTATGTTGCTGGGCCAGTGCATGGAACGTCTTACAAGCTTATTTTGAGGCAGTGGAAAAATGCCAATCCCCCATGATGTTCAGAAGAATAAATAACATGGTAGTTCCAACATTCATGGTCATACTCGCTAGTGGAATAGTGATGTCTGGCCATCGGCTAGCTTCTGCATGTTCAATGACCTGGGCAAGGCCATCACCTTAATGGGCGGCAAAAATTTCCCAAGAATAGTCGTTAAAGCTGTTTTCTATCATGTATTGAATGGGGATATCTGGCTGAAAAGGAGGAAGGTCCAAAGCCATAGCAACTGCTGGCTCGTAAAAAGGGTAGCGGGTGTTACCAATACGGATTGCAAATCCGTTCGGCACGAAACCAACAGCAGGTAGATCCTCCATATGATTGTAAAAGTAAGTTGCCAAACCTGGAAAGTATGTCTGCTCAGGGTGTAGTATCAAGGAGTTCCAACCAACTCGAGTGATGAAGTCTCTAAAAAGATGTCCATATGCAGGAGAATTCAGCAGCAAATGGAAAGATTGTTCTGGAATCATCTTTGGAGATGCCATCGTAGAAGACGTGTGAAGAAAGATACTACCTGTAAACAAAGATAAACAAAAATGAGAATACGATGGAAATAACAAATTACATTTATTTATCTTAGGAAAATTGCACTATATTTAAAAAACTAAAAAGAAAATGACAAAGAATATAAAATTGCAAAATTTAAATTGTGCCATGGGCCGAAGTAACGACGAGGGTCCTTTTGTAAGAGAAATCAATTTATAAGATTCTCGATGCCGTCAATCCTTGCAACAACCCATTGCAACACTTCGCTCTGTGTCTGGTAAATCTCGGCGTGGTTCTCCATTATGAGAGTGTGATTTGCCGAGAACTGGTTGTGGATGTGCAAGAATTGTGGTTGTTCCTCTTCTTGTATTGTCTGCAGGTCGTGAAATTCAAGGAGACTGGTGATGATAATGTTCTAACGTTTGTATAATGTCATCAGTCCTTGTTGAATTAAACGAAGGCCTTCCATAGGATTAAATACGTTGCATAATGCATTTTTAGTGAAGATGTTGTCAGCGGAACAAGCTTCATCGGTTTCTGCACTGACATGGTTCTTTGCAATGTCGGGATTCCAGAAACCGTTCCTACAAACTGAGTGAATGGTGAGAATGTTAGCTGTTTTGAAAGGTGTATTAGGAGCAGAAATAGAAAAACCCCAACACATCATGATAAGTGTCACAATGGTTGGCAACGGAGCTACCTTTTTCCTGGCACGTACAATAGCGTTCCAGATAAATTTAATAATGTAAAAATCATTACAGTTAGTCTATAAGACCCAGAGTAGATGGAGGAGGGGTTTTGTTATTTCGGAAGTCTTAGATGTGCCAAGCACATTATGAGCTAGCCATTGGATCACAGATAATTGGTTTCTTTGCAAGGATCGCTGATAAATAATACGGTTTTTCCGGTTGTATTCGCCGTGAAGGATAGTTGCAAACATCAGATGCCTGATATTGTCGAATGGTGAATCCTGAAGGTGTACCCCTTGGTTTGTAATGGGAATTTGAAGCACCTCAGAGATAATTTCCATAGTCAATTCACGCTCGCATCCGTTTGCACAGACAAAGAATTGCCCATTTTGGAAATAACCGTGTTTATAGAACAACAGGACCAATTCTCTGGAATAAAATGCTTGCTTATGATGTAAAAGAGGGTACCATCCATAACGTAAAATTTATGTGTCAAAAAATGGATGAAAATGACCGTTTTGGAAATTTTCCATAAAATTTTTCTCGGGAACGAAAATTCGAGTGAGGGCCATTAAAGATGGAGTGGTGAAGAAAATTTAGTGGAAAAGGGAAGTTGAATTTTTAGAGGTGTCTATCCTTGCTATAAATATGCACCAATCCGAAGATGCAGAAAATACGAATTGAGGTGTCACAGAGTAGTTAGACCACGTGTGTCTTCTGAAACATGGCGCAAAAGTGGATGTAGTATGGATGGGAAGAATGGGGCATGTGACTATGATAACCCGAGAAAAGTTGAATATAATTCTACTCCGAATAAACGATGAAGAATAAACGGAAGTAAAACTAAAACTTTATCATAACAGTTCTTATCAAAGATTTCTACTCTCTATACTATTGAAGTAGGGTTGGAATAGAAGATTCGTTCCACTCCTAGTTCTTTAGCATTCAAGTTTTCTACGACTATCAATCCTACCAAAGTCAATGAGAGTTTTACGAATTATACTACGATGCAATTTATACTAAAAAGATAATGGAATTATAATGATTCAACTACGAAATGCTACGGTATACTAAGGTTTGAATCTAGAATAAGAATTAGGGGGGAATTGAATCCACCTTGAATCCAACTTAAGAACTAGCATAGATTGTTGTAATCCAATTCTTACGTTCTTACGGTAAAAATTGGTCGTTCTAATCCCTAATTATACATGGCATCTCTACCAATTCATAACTAGCATGTGAGGAAGTCCACCCATTCTCATGGCGAATCAACGACCTTCTAGAGTGGAATAGACTCTTACAACGATTCTACACTACACAATCAAGGTTTCATCAAACCCCTCTAATGGATGTTTAGCCTTGATTCATCAAACTATCATTTCCATATGAATTAAAACTAGACATCATAAAAAGATTGGAACTTTGCTTATTTAAACTCAATGGAAACTACTCATGCAATAATTGATTTAAACTAATAATGACAAATAAGTAAATCTAATAATTGAAACTAATAATTAATGGAAAACGAAATTAGATTATCAAGAACTAAATATTTATTTGATTTAACAACTAAATAACAATCATTCAATACTAAAATTAAAACAAGAATAATAACTAATTAATTAATTGAAAAACTAGATATAGAACTAAGCTTTAATGACTACCTTCTATCCTAACCTAATTGATACTTAAAAGCTAAGTCTTGTGTGTGGAAATGGAGGAGACCAGATCCACATTTTGGTGCATGGGCATAAGGTCCATGTTTTGGCCCGGAAAATCGAGCCCAAAGCCTAATTTCTTCAGTCCACAGTGCCCTTTTCAGCTGGTTTTGACTTTAATAGGCTTTTGGTCCACTTTTGCTCCTCTGATTGGGTCAAGGTTTTGACCATTGGACAGCTCTTTTCGAGCTGGTCGTTTTGACATAAGGTACGCCCAATTCCAAGGCTTACGTCCAAAGATGCGGTCTTCGGAAGTTCTGCTGACTTTTGTGTGTTGTTTCTGCCCGTCTTGGCCTTTAATCCCATAACTTCTTAGCAACCAACCCTTGCTCCTTTATATCGCCAAAGTGGCATATTTCTGCACATAATTGACTTCAATGCCTGAAATACATAAAAACACATAATTAGCATTAACCCTTATTTATTACTCGCATAATTGGTCTAAAAGTATTATTGTTAAGGGGTTAAAACTACAGTTTTTGGCTCTTATCAAACCACCCCCAAACAGCATTTTGCTTGTCCTCAAGCAAATATGAGAAATTAGCATAAGTGACCAAAAATGGAGTTCTAACTAACCTCGTTTCGCCGAGTGCGATTGCATTGACCATATGCAACAAGGCCTTAAACCACTAGGAATTCCCTAGTGGACGAGTTATAGTCTCGTGAGAGTTTTCTAGTAAAGGTACTCACAAACTTCATCTATACTACAACGACTCAGAAATAAAACTATTGTTTTCTTATCTATGTCTCAATTATCTATACATCTCACTAGCAATGAATACAGAATAATCAAGTCAAAACCTAAGCTAATATATGTATAATAATCAATCATCTACGAATAAACATATATACAATGAGTAATACTATGAGATGAACTAGTAGGTCCGTTTCTGAAAACTCGGAATAGCGTCCTTAAGTAGGTCCTCACATAAATGTCAAGACAAAAACCACTCTGATTTTTCCGCTCAAGTTTCGCTACTCCAGTGTGCAGTGGGCACACTTTACCTTACAAACTCTATGACACACAAGGAAGCCGGAGTCGATCAAACACATCTGCCACTTACTATCACACTAACATATTCCTAATTGAGTTAGAGGTCTTTACTAGGTGTTGCGGGGATTAGGAGATGGTTTAAGAAGGAAGGAAATGGATATTCAAAAAGGACAAGTCTGAGATAATAGAGGCTTCATATTATATAACTAGAGAAACCCTTGTTCTTTACTTTTGCTTCTACACTTTGTTTCCATCCTTAGCCATATATTTTTTTTCTTTTTCTTTGGCTTTTGACTCCTTGATTCTATTTTTGGAGTTCTAACTCTTTATTTTCTTTTATTTTTTTTATTTTTTTATTTTTTATTTGGATGGAAACTTACTTTTCTCATCTGAAGCGACTAACGAATTCTTGATTTCAAAGGTTCTTCTCTTTTCTATTCTTCATCTCTATTCTCAGACTTATTCAAATAATTGGGTAGGTTATTTTTTATTTTGTTTTGTTTTGTAACAGGGTAAAGGATTTGTGGTTTATAAAAGGCTAAAGAAAGGCTCAGAGGGGCGACTAGCGGAAAGTAATTCATAGGTTTGAATTTCTGGCTATATCGATCCAAAGAGGGCCTAAATTCTCGCTTAGGATATGGCATAGTAATCAAGCAAATGGACGTGTGATTTCTCTATCTGGATTTTACTTCTCCCTTGTGTTATTTCTCAAATGTTCACTCATATAAGGCTTTAGGCTATATTCTCACAGAATTTGTAGAATAAGTACTCTAGCCTAGATTTCAGAAACTTACTGTTAACAATCGTAGATACTCATGTAACATATTTATAGATAGATGCAAGGATTATTACCTACATATTAGCCTAAGTTTCTAAAAACTATTCTAATGCAAAAGCTACATGAGACTTCTAGATTATTGAGAGCATAGAGAAAGAAAACAATACCAATATTCTTAAGTGTATAGCATACTTTTTATTTATATTTTTAAAAATTTTATATTTTTTTAATTTTTTTAACTAGAAAACAAGTGCATATTATACATATTTATATCCCAACAGATGCCTTAATTACACGTGTTTCTATTCCCCCCCCCCCCAAACAAGAAGCATGTTTTGTCCTCAAAGTATTTAAATAAATATGGTAGATAAATACCATGGAAACGCGTGAAATTCTGGAACATATGCAAAACAAGGTTAAACATACTAATATAGAAAATAAAAACTGACGCAACTCTATAAGAGTTCCACCCGTTATGGGGTTAATGAGAAATAATTTGTTTGGGACATAAGTAGACACTAACTGAAATAAAAACTAACCTTAACTCCCGTTTAAGCATTTTCCTCATTTCCCTCTCCAAAGAGAGGAGGTTCCTTCGCATCCTGCCATACCATGATAACTTGCCAAGCCCGCCGCCGTGTGTCATCACTTGTGTTAACCTGTCTAGTGTTACTATGTTTGATGGGGTGTAAGGAGCAACCAAATGAGGTTGCACCTGCCATCCCGGCCAAGTCATTACTCAAAATGAGCGAACCACCCAATTGGTGGGTCTCATGACTTCAACCCTTCTCCAATCCGTGAACTGGGTACATAATTCAGGTAAACAAGTGAGCATGATGCGGCAAACCAAAATAGGCATAAGAAGATACTTATGTCGCATGCTTTGGGCTCTCTTAAGACTAGCCACTAATACTTGGGGAATGTCATATCGGTGATTTCATCCTACCACAATATCTATTCATAGCCATGCCCATATCGGCAATATTCTCAACCCTTACTCCAACACAAATTCTAAACTGGAGGATCATATCAAAAATCATGCTAGAGTAAATAATACCACCCCCAAACAATTCAGGAAGGTGGGATTAACGATAAAAACAATGCACAATTTGAAAAGAACCATATTATATTAAAACTGAAATTCAAACAACATTTAACAACCAAATTCAAATTTAAATACGGAATTCATAAATTAACATCCTACTAAATAAAAAAATAAATACAAAACAACATCAACTCATAATATTCCTAAACCACTCGTTCTTTGGTAGTGGAAGGGACATGGGAAGGTGATGGCTCCCCCAGGTTCTAATGGGCGAGGGCATCCGGCCTCGCGGGCGACGACGCTTCGTGCCTCCGCGGACCGCTCCTCGGAAGAAGCACCCCACAGGGTGGAAAGCGTGCAAGCATATCGTCTCGGAACTTGCACTGAGCTTCCATCTCGGCCCTCGTCTGTTCCTACCGTTCATCCTCGTGCTGGGCACGAGTCTCAAAGTTATGATGCATGGTAGCCTGCCGAGTTCGGAGGTCTTCGCAAATAGTATTGAGAGAACGCATGCCAAGATGAATCACAGCCATGCGTTCTGCATCCGACCTACACCTCTCCAAGGCATCGACATCAAAACATGTCGTGTCCTCCTCATCCTCCGAGTCATCCTCTTCGACTACCCTCTCTTCAGGTAACCTCCAAACTTTTTGGATACACTCCATATAAATATGAGGATTTTGGTGCTCTTTCAGGCAAATCCTATCATACATCGGAGTCGCTCTCAATGTCATCATGATCTTTGTTATCAAAACAGGGAGAGATGCAATACTCTTCCCAACTCCCCTAATAATGTTACTCAAAAACTCCAAAATACAGAACTCATACTTCTACTCCTGGAGTATCCATAGAATGTGAAGGCAGTTCAGATCGATGTTGCTGACTTTCTCCTTCCCCATGACATTCCTACCAATCCACTGAGCTACAGCCAGTTGGTTGGTTCTGAGAGACGACTAGCGAACACAATGCGAGCTCGCATTATAGTTCCCTTCTGAAATATTTGCGTTCATCAAAGGCTCGACCCCAGTAAATTGGGAATCCTCTAATGTGGCATCGAGATGGCGTTTAGTCGGAATGCCTAAAATCTCGAGATGGTTTATAAGATGTGTAGGAACAAGTTGAAACAACCTTACAAAAAACAACGATGGTGGTGGCGCGTGGGTGGCGCGGCAGTTCAATTTTTTTTATTTTTTTATTTTTGGTGGTTTCAGTGACGAAAATTGTTGGGGGAATGAGTTGGAGAAGAATATATGGTTTGGGAATGAATTTGGGTGTGGGTTAAGTTATGTTTTTTTCTTTTTTTTTTAAAAAATTTTTATTTTGGTTCTAGGTTAAAAAGATGTTAATGGAGGTGGTGAAGGTGATGAAGAAGAACGCGATGCGTTTTTGGGTTGTACTGTGGGCTTGTGCCCAAGCCCAATTCGAATTCCAAAAAAATTCGATTTTTAGCGCAACTTCAAACTAAAATTGCTGCTTCGTTATCGGTCCGATTTTTGCGAATGAGATATAGAAATGATCAGGAGAGAATTTCCAATCTAATGAACCATAAAACACTCTATTTTGACCGTGGATGACATATAAGAAGATGAAAATGCCTCATAGTGCGTGCATGACGTAAGTTATACGAACGAATGAACTCTAATTTCATAGATAATGTCAACCCGAATCGGAATACAATTAAACAGCCTAAACAACACAAATGGAAAATTGAACAATCCAGGATGGAAATGAACATCCCACCCCCAAACAAACTTTAGACAACAGAGTTTGAAAATTTGTTTTTAAAAGTGGGTCTTTTAAAGTCAGATTCCCGAGACTTCCTAACTTACTATTTTTATGATTTTAACAACTTTTATTTATTTTATTTTTATGAAAAATATTTAATATAAGAAAAACAAGAAAATAATAATTGCATAATTCACACCATAGAGGAACATGACTCAAAATCCGAGAAAACATGCAAGAGTGAAAAACGTGAAATATATTTAACGTGGACTTAGGATCTGGTACTTACAGCCACACACTCCATAGGGAGGGCCTGGTTACCTGAATGGTGCACTTACCAATATATGAAAATGAAAGGAAGTACACTAACGAAAAGGTCAGTCCGCATAGATAGGGTCCTGTAAAAGGACTTCCTCTACATCAGGGGACAAAAGCTTATGGAAATGTTTCAACCGTTGGCCATTGACTTGAAAGGTATTATTGTCCTTGGGATTTACCAAGGTGATTGCCCCGTGAGGGGTGACTTCAGTAACCAGAAAAGGACCAGACCAACGGGTTTTTAATTTCCCTGGAAAAATATGTAGATGGGAGTTGTAAAGTAAGACCTTTTGACCTACTATAAACTTTTTGCACAAGATTTGCTTATCATGAACACGTTTCATGTTAGCTTTATAATCCTTCGCGAGATCATAAGAATCGCTACGGATTTCTTCAAGCTCATTTAATTGCAACTTGCGCTTGACACCCGCCTCATAAAAATTGAAGTTAAGGCTTTTTATAGCCCACATAGCGCAGTGCTCTAACTCAACGGGTAAATGACAAGCTTTCCCAAATACAAGTCTAAAGGGAGACATACCTATAGGAGTTTTGAAAGCAGTCCTATATGCCCATAAGGCATCAGATAGACGCTTTGACCAGTCTTTCCTATCAGGATTTACAGTTGTTTCTAATATCTTTTTGATTTCCCTATTAGAAACTTCTACTTGTCCGCTAGTTTGCGGATGATATAGAGTTGCTACCTTATGTGTAACTCCATACTTTTTCACGAGAGATGCAACAACTTTGTTGCAAAAATGTGTTCCACCATCACTAATGATGGCTTTGGGAATGTCAAATCGACAGAAAATATACTCTTTAACAAAAAACACAACTGTCTTATGGTCATTGTTACGGCAAGCCATAGCCTCTATCCATTTAGACATGTAGTCCATGACAACAAGAATATAAATGAAACTGTGGGAAACTGGAAAGGGACCCATGAAATCAATGCCCCATACGTCAAAACTTTCTACCACCATGATTAGATTTAAAGGCATCATATTACACTTCGTGATTCGCCCAAGTTGTTGGCAATGAATGCACGTCTTGCAATGCACTTGGGCATCTTTAAAGAGAGTAGGCCAATAAAACCCACATTAAAGAATTTTAGCAGCTGTTTTCATACCACTAAAATGGCCACACACTCTTTGTCATGACAGAATGAGAGAACCTCATTATATTCCCATTAGGGAATACAACAAAGAATAATCTGATCCGCACAATACTTGGAAAGGTAGGGCTCATCCCAGTAGTATAGCTTAACTCTGGCCAAGAACTTCTTATGTTCATTTCTTGACCAATCATAAGGAATAACATCAGACGCTAAATAATTCACAATGTCAGCATACCATGGTGCAGAAAAAATAGCATACAGATGCTCATTAGGAAAAGAGTTTGGTATGGAGTCAGAATCACTATCATCGTCGTTTGTAAGTCTAGATAAGTGGTCGGCAACTACGTTTTCGACCCCTCGTTTGTCCTTTATTTCTAATGTGAATTCTTGCAGGAGAAGAATCCGCCGGATTAATCTCTGCTTAGCATCCTTCTTTACGAGAAGGTACCTAAGGGCTGCATGGTCCGTGTAAACTAGAGTCTTAGAACCAACCAAATAAGGACGAAACTTATCTAAAACATAAACGACGGCTAAGAATTTTTTTTCAATAGTTGTATAATTCCTTTGAGCATCGTTTAGAGTTTTACTAGCATAATAAATAACAGTGGATTTATTATCTAGTTTACGTCTCCTAAGACAAAGACTAACCGCATAATCACTAGCATCACACATGAGTTCGAAAGGTTTAGAGCAATCGGGCTGTATAATGGGTGCAAAAGTTAAGGCTGCTTTTAAAGTTTCAAAAGCCTATTTACAGTTAAAATTAAAATAAAAAATGGCATCCTTTAAAAGCAGATTAGTTAACGACTTAGCTATTTTTGAAAAATCTTTGATAAAGCGCATATAAAAACCTACATGGCCTAGAAAGGCTCTAATATCACGGACAGTCCATGGTATAGGTAGAGTCGCTATCTTATCTAGTTTGGCCTTATCTACTTCGATGCCATCACTAGATATGATGTGACCTAGTACTATGCCTTTTTTTTTACCATGAAGTGACATTTTTTCCAATTTAAAACGAGACTCTTCTCTTCACATCATGTCAAAACTTTAGACAGGTTAGACAGGCATTCAGTGAAAGAGTCTCCATAGATAGAAAAATCATCCATGAACACTTCCATGAAACGCTCTACCATGTCACTAAATATATGAAGCATACACCGCTGGAAGGTACCAGGAGCATTACAAAGGTCAAAAGGCATTCGTTTATAGGCGTATGTTCCAAAATGACATGTGAAGGTAGTCTTTTCTTGGTCATCAATATCAATAATAATTTGGAAATAGCCAGAGTAGCCATCCAAAAAATAATAAAAAACATGACCAGCTAGACGTTCAAGCATCTGATCTATAAAGGGTAAAGAAAAATGATCCTTTCGTGTCATGGCATTTAAACGTCTATAATCAATACAGATCCTCCATTTCATAGGACCATACGTGGCAACATATTCACCCTTGGCATTACGTACCATTGTAATCCCTGATTTCTTTAGAACTACATGAATGGGACTTACCCATTCGCTATCAGAGATTGGGTATATGATACCAGCATCGAGTAACCGTAAGACCTCTTCCCTGACCACCTCTTTCATGGCAGGGTTCAAGCGACGCTGAGGTTCACGAAAAGTCTTTGCGTTATCTTCTAAATGGATACGATGAGTGCATACATTAGGGTCAATTCCTTTAATGTTGGCTAGGGACCAACCAATCGCAAAACGATGTTCCCTAAGCATATGGTTTTCTGGAAATGTGTTATTAAAGTAATATTGAGCTAAGCTCTCGATCATGCTAACCTCTCCATCTATAGACGAATCTGGTAACTATTTCATCATTTTAAAAACATTTACCTCAATCGAAAGATGGCCAAAAGACAAGGACATTGAACCATCGCGGTAGTTTATAAGCGCGTTGGCAATCGCCAAGAAGGGATGCCCTAAGATGATCGGAACAGAGTCGTTAGCAACTTCTATATCGAGGATAACAAAATTAGCAGGATAGTAGAAATCTTGGACCTTAACAAGCACGTTTTCAACCACACCCTTAGGGTACTTAATAGATCGATTTGCTAATTGCAATGTCATTTTAGTAGGTTACATCTCTTGTAGACCTATTTATTTGTATAGATAATACGGGGGTAAGTTAACAATCGCCCCCAGGTCTAGTAAAGCGGTCGTCGTGTGGGAATCTCCTAAGGTGCATTGTGCAAGATCTACTTCAGGGTGCTTGTACTTAACGATTCCATTGTGTTCCGTTAAAGTTGGAAACTGTTCAGTTAAAAAGGCGTCTTTAGGAATATTTGTCTTACGCCTTTTAGTGCACAACTCTTTGAGAAACTTAGCATGGTGAGGTAATTTTTAATTAGCGGCCCAAAAGGTAAGGTAAGTTTATCATTAGATTTTTAAAAACTTCCCTAATCTCGTCGAAGTTTGTATCCCTGTTTAACATAGCTAATTTCTGGGGAAACGGTGGTTTCTCCCTATATTTAGCGTATGGATCAACTGGATGTCTAACCTTTGCTTTCTGTTTCTTAGGTTGTGGTTTAACTGGTACATCTACAGGGGTAGGCTCTTTAGTTTCTATTACGGTATCTAGTTCAATCTCCGGTGTAAAGACAACTGGTGGGGTAACTATAGGCATAGTTACTTTGTTATCAACCACTCTCTCAGAATGGAGAGTGGAGATGGCATTTAGCTCACCTACATTTTCATTTTCCGTACTAGTATTACCATTTACCTCAAAGGCTGTGTTTGTTGTTTTAGGATTAGCTATCGCTTGACCTGGAAACACACCTTTGGGTTGTACTTTCTCTTGAGCTAACTGATGTAAGGAAAGTTGGATGGCTTGTAAAATATGTTGTTGAGATTGCATAAAGATATCAAAACGATCCGGTTGTGGAAAAGTGTTAGCTATAGGTTGTGTGACAAGAACTATGTCACGTTGATTATTAATTGGTTGATTTTGATTGTTATTATTTATCGGAACGATACCTCTATTAGTATTATAATTATTATAATTACCCTGACCTTGCCCTTCTCGTGGTTGAGCTTGGTTGTTATAATTATAATTACCTGACCTTGTCCTTGACCTTGTCGTGGTGGGCCTTGGTTATAATTGTTCGCTGGCCTAACATTTTGATTATTAAACCCTGGAGGTGTTACTTGTTGATTATTTCTCCAACTGAAGTTGGGATGTTGTCTCCAAGGGCCGTTAGGAATGGGATAACTATTAATCGAGCAAACATTATCTTGTTGTGATTGTTGTTGTTCATAGGCGAGAGGACAATAGGAGTTGGGATGCTCTGGACTAAAACAGAAATTACATGGATTGGTGTTGACATTCATGACGGGAATAGGCTGTTGTTGAACAGAAATAGCCTATACCTTTTTAGTGAGAGATTCGATTAAATTTTTAAGTTCCGGATCGGGTTTCATCTCAAACATACCGGCGACCTTAACTGTTGTAGAAGAACTAGTGGAATCGGGGAAATCGTCACTACCCCCCTAGTTATTATTACGCTTAGTTTGATCTTCTAAAAATTTATAAGCCTCTGAGGCTCCCTTACTTAGGAAACTACCCCCATTCATTATGTCAAGCACCTCCTTGTGGTGGTGTAAGAGTCCCTTGAAAAAGGCATAAACTAGCGTGTCTTTCGCGAGGTTATGGTGTGGACACTCTATAAGTAGATCGGTGAAACGATTCCAAGCCTCTGAAAATAATTCATGAGGATTCTATCGAAAGAAATGAATCTTGGAAAGCATTTCATCAGTCTTCAGTGGTGGGTAAAAATGTTCCATAAACAGTTGAACAAGTTTAGCCCACGAGTTCACAGAATTTGGCGCTTATACAGTTAACCAAGACGCCGCCTTATTGGCTAAAGTGAAGGGAAATACCCTAAGTTTAATTTGTTCAGCACCAACTGTAGGATGGTGGAATGTAGTAAGGACTTGGTCAATCCTACGCGTAATGTTTGATAAGGCTTTTCATGGTCTAACCCATGAAAAGCGGGTAATAAATTAAATATATTTGGGGATTCAAAAATCCCCATCGGTCCTGATAGAACGATGCAAGATTTAGGGCTATCGTTCAAGGCTTTGTAAAAGTCGAGAGAGAGACTCTCTTTCTTCAGTCATTATTTCAGGTGGTGTGTGTGGTATATTAGCTAGAGGTGTAGTGAATGGTATACTAGAAAGGCGTGTTTGTTGACGTTGCCTACGGTTGATTACGTTAGGCGTTTTTCTCCAGCCTGACCTTAATCTCATACAAGGCTAAGCCAATCTTAACGAAACACAACAACACTCCAAACAATCCTGATATGCTAGTATGAACCTCTAACAGGAGATGCAAGGTGTGGAAGAAAAGAGTACCTGAATGCCTCCTTGCTTCGCTTATGAATAGCGTCTTATTTACGCGTGCTCAGTGTGTATAACAAGTTAAAATACTGAAAACTATGAAGAAATGGAAATTTGAAACAAACCTGTGGAAATCGGGCAGTTTCAGCAGAGGGTGCAGGTCGCGCTCAGAATGGGCCTAGGTAGGGCGCAGGTCGCGTTCAGGTCAAGTTGGAGTTCCAGGCGTTTGGGCGCAGGTGGTGCTCCAATTTAGCCTTGGTAGGGCGCGGGTCGTGCTCAGGGAAAACCTCAAGGTCCAAGCGCTTTAGCGTGGGGGGCGCTCGTGTTTTGCCTTGGCAAGGCGCGGGTTGCGCTCAGCCAAAACGTGGAGTTCCAGGCACTTGGGCGCAGGTGGCGCTCCAATTTAGCTTGCCCAGGGAGCGGGTCGCGCTCCGTGTAATTCTTTGAGGAAAATTTTCAGTGCTGAAACGGACAACCACAATGAGAATCAAACAAGGGTGGGTGGGTTATGGGACTTTGGAAAACTAACAATTCTAAAGAAACAATACTAAAGGGAACTAAGATGGCAGTGGCGCCATTTGATAACCCGAGAAAAGTTGAATATAATTCTACTCCGAATAAACGATGAAGAATAAACAGAAGTAAAACTAAAACTTTATCGTAACAATTCTTATCAAAGATTTCTACTCTCGATACTATTGAAGTAGGGTTGGAATAGAAGATTCGTTCCACTCCTAGTTCTTTAGCATTCAAGTTTTCTACGACTATCAATCCTACCAAAGTCAATGAGAGTTTTACGAATTATACTACGATGCAATTTAAACTAACAATATAATGGAATTATAATGATTCAACTATGAAATGCTACGGAATACTAAGGTTTGAATCTAGAATAAGAATTAGGGGGGAATTGAATCCACCTTGAATCCAACTTAAGAACTAGCATAGATTGTTGTAATCCAATTCTTACATTCTTACGGTAAGAATTGGTTGTTCTAATCCCTAATTATACATGACATCTCTACCAATTCATAACTAGCATGTGAGGAAGTCCACCCATTCTCATGGCGAATCAACGACCTTCTAGAGTGGAATAGACTCTTATAATCAAGCTTTCATCAAGGTTTCATCAAACCCCTCTAATGGAGGTTTAGCCTTGATTCATCAAACTATCATTTCCATATGAATTAAAACTAGACATCATAAAAAGATTGGAACTTTACTTATTTAAACTCAATGGAAACTACTCATGCAATAATTAATTTAAACTAATAATGACAAATAAGTAAATCTAATAATTGAAACTAATAATTAATGGAAAACGAAATTAGATTATCAAGAACTAAATATTTATTTGATCTAACAACAAAATAACAATCATTCAATACTGAAATTAAAACAAGAATAACAACTAATTAATTAATTGAAAAACTAGATCTAGAACTAAGCTTTAATGGCTACCTTCTATCCTAACCTAATTGATACTTAAGAGCTAAGTCTTGTGTGTGGAAATGGAGGAGACCAGATCCATATTTTCGTGCATGGGCTGAGGGTCCATGTTTTGGACTGGAAAATCGAGCCCAAAGCCCAATTTCTTCAGTCCACAGGGCCCTTTTCCGCTAGTTTTGACTTCAACAAGCTTTTCGTCTATTTTTGCTCCTCTGATTGGGTCAAAGTTTGGACCATTGGACAACTCTTTCTGATCCGGTCGTTTTGACATAAGGTACGCCCAATTCCGAGGCCTGAGTCTAAAGATACGGTCTTCGGAAGTTTTGCTGACTTTTGTGTGTTGTTTCTGCCCGTCTTGGCCTTTAATCCCAGAACTTCTTAACAACCAAACCTTGCTCCTTTATATCGCCAAAGTGGCACATTTCTGCACATAATTGACTTCAATGCCTGAAATACATAAAAGCACGTAATTAGCATTAACTCTTATTTATTACTCGCATAATTGGTCTAAAAGTATTATTATTAAGGGGTTAAAACTACAGTTTTGGGATCTTATCAGATTAGAAGGAGTGCCCCCTTTTTTCTTTTTCTTTTTTTAACGTAAATAGCGTAAGTAGAAGGACAAGTAAGATGTGGATATAATATCACAATAAGATGTAACAACATACAAAGATGTGAAAACATACTATAATGACACAGGAAATAAAATACAAACTTAAATATTAGATAGAACTATATGCCACATTAACAACATTGAACTATATGCCACATTAACAAACTTGAGTAGCATATTCAATCTGCTACTGCTCAAACTTTTCTAGTGCATCTATGAATCTTGAAACTTGGAGCGATCTAAAAACGATTTTTAGAATAAGAAGTGTAGAGGGGAGAAGATGAAAGGAGTGAAATGTAAAGAATGTGTTGAACTTATTTATAGAAGAAAATTGAGCCGTTTTCTGACCGTTTTCATATGCGATTTCATGACCGTTTTCTGACCGTTTTTTGTGCGTTTTCTGACCGTTTTCTGACCGTTTTGTCGTTAAGTGTGACATCTAAAATATATATCTATATATATTATTATTACTAATATTATTATATATGTTTCTACCTATATAATATAATATTGGAGATAACTAATATACTATTTAACAAGGCAGAAATTTTGGAGAATGTAGGAATTAGCAGACATCTTAGGTTCGAAAATAAAAATGCAAACACGTAAATAAAATATTCGACATAATTAATATACAAGAACGGTGAAAATAAACTATCTACTGAGAATCCTCGGGGGCTGCAGGAGAATCCTCAGGGGCTGCAGAAGAACCAGGAGTCATGCGACAGCGTGCAGGACGAGCTATTGTGGAGGCTAATTGCTCCTGGATATCACCTAGAGTATCCATCACCTGAGCTTGAAACTGATGTTGGTTCGCCATGAGCATTCGCTAGAACTTGTTCTGGCGAGTAGTCATTTGGTCCTGAAATGCATTCATGGAAGCTCGCATTTCCTGCTAAAAAATTAATTTCCATCTTTGTCACGTGACTTCGTGGCGAAAGTGGTCATATCCGTCCTTAACTCGCCCAAGGTATGTTTCATCGATACCTGGCGAGTGTACATGTCTCTCATGCCACTGTTCATAGCACGTAATGCATCCATAGGGTGGCTCATCTTACTCATAACAGTTTCATCAAAGAAGGGTGGGTGAGATGGGCCTACGTTAGCGTGCTCGGCTTCCATTGGTGATGTGGGTTCCCAAGGGGCCAGTATGCATTTCTTGAGAACAAGCATATTCTCATATAGTGGCATAGGGAGTAATGGGGTGGCAGACAGGAAACCCAAATTAATCATAACTTGTGTTACAAGAACGGCAAGAGGGGCTGACCTGAGAGTGGTATGCGTAATAATATCAAAAAGAAAGGTAACTATATAGAAGTTACCCTTACGCTCCTGGAGGATCCAGAGAAGGTGGAAGAATGTCTTGTTGATGTCTGAGGGCTTCGAGGTGCCAATGACGTTCTGTCCCAGCCATTGAGTCACAGCCAGCTGGTTCCATTGCACCGAGCGCTGATACGCGCATTTCCCATCCATATTGTACTTGCCCTCGATAAGCGTGTTGAGCATTAGGTCGTAAGTCTGTGGGTACACGGACTGCTGCTGAGTCAGCACGTGGTCGACCACAGGTATGCCCGTTACATTCGAGATCAAAGCGGGTGTGACTTTGTGGCGCACACCGTCGATGGTGACCCAAAAATGGTCGCCATTAAAGTTCCCATTGTTGTAAATTTTCAATACCAAATCTGTTGAATAGAGCTCACCATTGGCATATAACAAATATTCCCATCCTCTAGATTGTATTTCCGTATCGAAGAATGGAGCAAACATCCCATTCTCAAATAGAGCTCTAAAATTTTTCTCCAATCGAAAATCCTTTGCTTCCGCCATTGGTGATCGTATGAAGAGGATGGATATTGATTTGAGATGAGGGGGAGAATTTGGAGTTGTTGTGGTGGTCGCGCGCGAGACCTGGATATAACGTGGGCCTGTCTCGTGCGAGACTTAATTGAGAGGGAACAAGATCCGACTTTTAAGGAAGAAGAAAAACAAGGTTGTGACACATGTGGTTCAATTTCTCGGGTTTAAATGGGCCGAGAATACGAGATTTGGTTAGGCCCAAAAATTTCCCAAGCCTAAAGCCCAATTTAAGCCTAAAAAATCTAAACGCTCACCCACGACTCGTTCGGACTCAGAATTGGATGAATGAGATATCGAAATGATCGGCACAAAAAATGCCATCCAATTATATGAATCATTCTCAAGGGTCACAAGAGTTTTTGAAAAGAAGGGGTGGTGTTTTATTTATAAACAGAGTTTTTATTTATATACAATGGAGATTTACGTGAAGAACATTGGATGTCCAGAAGATCACCATCTAAATTCATAGGCAACTGTCATGGAGGCTCTAGAGCGAACCTAATCCAGCCAGACTGTGGCTTTACCTCTATGTATTATGGGGTTAGGGGCAGGACGGTACCATCTTGGACCGTGCGCGCTACTGTCTAATAATATTGCCCTTATTACATATGGCTATCCTCAAACCGCCCCAAAGGGAACTCAAAGTAAGCAATTTTAGGGGTTGGTCTGGTGGAATCCATTGCCCGTACGTGTTCCAAGTATGTAACATCCGAGGTTGAACACGAATCTCTATGTGCACAACTAAATGCAAGGGAAATTTTTAAAAGGCAACAATATATTCGTATCTATAAGGTGAGTCTTTTAATGTCAGATCCTCAAGACAAAACGAGTCTTTTAATGTCAGATTCTCAAGACGTTTGCGAGTCTTTTAACGTCAGATTCTCAAGATGATTCCTAACCCGTGGGAGCAATGGCGCGGCGACGAAGTTTATCCTGCGCAACTGGTGTCAGACAAAAGTATACCTTATACCGGCTAGTATCGGATAGGAAGTCAAGACCTGGACAGAAAGGTGTTTGACAATGCATACACCACCCGTTCCTTCGCGCACGTCGTTTACGAGCAAAAATACTACGACTATTACCTATACGTGATGGGTTAGACTTACACCAAATGATTAGCTAAAGTTCGTGAGGCAAAGAGTAGAAAAGGGAAGGGAAGGAAGGAGGGAAAATTTTGGGTACCCATCGTTTACCAGTAGGCACGTTTGCTCGCGTTACAGAATACATTTATACTCCGTTTTGAAATTGAGTTTTTGTAGACTACGGTTCCGGCGCTTGCAACCACACACTTCAAAGAACTTTTGAGATCTTAAACTAGAAGATGGTCCGGCTACCAAAATGGCGTACCCTCTACAGAAATAAGATTGAGTACGCCAAATGAAATATCTAGTCTATGTAGACCGGATCCTGAAAAAAAGTCTGTTCAATATTTGGGGAGCGTAACTCGTGGTAATGTTTGAGGCGTTGTCCATTTACTTGAAATTCCTTGTTATCTTGTAGATTAAGCAAAGAGATTGCCCCATAATGTGTCACAGCTGACACAATGAAAGGACCAGACCATCGTGTATTCAATTTACCAAGAAAAATGTGTAATCTAGAGTTGTATAGTAAAACTTTTTGGCCAATTTTGAAATCTTTACGCAAAATGTGCTTGTCATGCACTCTTTTCATATTAGCTTTATAGGATTTTGAGAGATCATAAGCATCACTCCGAATCTCCTCAAGCTCATTTAATTGCAATTTTTGCTTCTCACCTGCCGCGTTGATATTGTAATTAAGGCTTTTGATGGCCCAAAAGGCACGATGCTTAAGTTCAACTAGCAGATGACAAGGTTTTCCAAAAACAATGCGGTAAGGAGACATCCCGATAGGTGTCTTAAATGTTGTTTGGTATTCCCACAAGGCATCCGATAAGCGGAGAGACCAGTCTTTTCTTGATGGATTGACAGTTTTCTCCAGAATGGACTTTATCTCTCTGTTGGAGACTTCCACTTGGCCACTCGTTTGTGGGTGATATGGAGTAGCAACTTTGTGAGTAACTCCATATTTCTTCATTAAAAACCCAAAATTTTTATTACAAAAATGTGTACCCCCCCCCCCCTCACTAATGATAGCTTTGGGGACACCAAAACAAGAGAAAATGTTTTCTTTTACAAATTTCACTACAGTCTTATGGTCATTTGAGCGACATGCGAGTGCCTCAATCCATTTGGACACATAGTCTACAGCGACTAAAATGTAGAGAAAACCTTGAGAAATAGGGAAGGGTCCCATAAAATCAATGCCCCAAACATAAAAAAATTCCACAATCGAGATAGGATTTAGGGGTATCATATTGCGTTTGGTAATTCGACCTAGGTGCTGACAACAAATGCAAGCTATGCAATATTCGTGTGCATCACGAAAAAGGGTAGGCCAGTAAAAACCATATTGTAACACCTTGGCCGCAGTTTTGTTCCCACTGAAATGACTGCTGTAAGATTGTTCATGGCAAAAAGATAATACGGCGGTGTGCTCCGAGTCGGGAATGCAAATAATTTAATGAGTTGGTCGAACAATACTTAAAGAGGTAGGGTCATCCCGGAAATAAAATTTTACAGTGGATAAGAACTTTTTACGATCAGGACGTGACCAAGAGGAAGGAACTTCCTCAGTAACTAGGTAGTTAACGATATCCACGTACCATGGAGAGGAAAAAATGGAGTACAAATATTCGTATGGGAAGGAATCACATATGGCTTCAGAATCACTATCAATGTCACCAACCATCCTTGATAAATGGTCAGCCACGACATTTTCAGTTCCTTTATTATCTTTGATTTCCAGGGTGAATTCTTGCAAGAGAATGATCTAGCGGAACAATCGCTGTTTTGCGTCCTTTTTCGCGAGTAAGTACCGAAGTGTGGCATGGTCAGTATATACGATGGTGGATGATCCAACTAGGTAAGGGCAAAACTTATCCAAAGCATAGACAATAGCTAGGAACTCTTTCTCAGTTGTTATGTAATTACGTTGAGCGTCATTAAGAGTTTTACTAGCATAGTAAATGACAATGGGTTTGTCATCACATCGTTGGCCTAGTATGGCGCCAATAGCAAAATCGCTAGCGTCACACATCAGTTCGAATGGTTGAGACCAATCAGGGGGTTGAATGATAGGAGCGGTAGTCAGAGCAGTTTTTAGAGTATCAAAAGCTTGTTTGCAATTGAAATTAAAGTCGAATACCGCATCCTTAAGCAGGAGATTGGTTAAGGGTCGAGCAACTTTAGAAAAATCCTGAATGAATCGCCTATAAAACCCAGCGTGGCCTAAAAAGGCACGGATATCACGAACTGTACGTGGGAAAGGTAGCGAAGCGAAGCAATTTTAACAATTTTAGCTTTATCAACCTCTATCCTGTCTTTCGAAACAATATGACCTAGAACAAGTCCTTTGGTAACCATGAAATGACACTTCTCCCAATTAAGTACCAGATTTTTCTCTTCGCAACGCGTTAACACTTTAGAAAGGTTGGATAGGCAGTCGTCAAAGGAATTTCCATAAATGGAAAAGTCGTCCATGAAGACTTCCATATAACGTTCCACCATATCACTGAAAATGTGAAGCATGCAGCGTTGGAAGGTGCCTGGGGCATTGCAAAGACCAAAAGGCATTCGTCTGTATGCAAAGGTTCCAAAGGGATATGTGAAAGTTGTCTTTTCTTGATCAGCAGGATTGATGACAATTTGGAAGTAGCCGAAATAGCCATCAAGAAAATAGTAATAAGCATGACCAGCTAAACGTTCTAGCATCTGGTCAATTAATGGGAGAGGGAAGTGATCTTTACGTGTTCTGGCATTAAGTTTGCGATAGTCAATGCAAATTCTCTATTTTAATGGAATGCAAGTGGAGATGCATTCACCATTTTCATTTTGTACAACTTGAATGCCAGACTTTTTGGGAACAACATGGACAGGACTAACCCAGTCACTATCAGAGATAGAGTATATGATACCCACATCAAGTAAACGTAAAACTTTCTCTCTCACCACCTCTGTCATGGAAGGGTTAAGGCGACGTTGCAGTTCTCACGATGTCTTTGAACTGTCATCCAAATGTATGCGATGCGTGCATATATTAGGGTTTACTCCTTTAATATCATCTAAGGACCATCCGATAGCGGAGTAGTGTTCACGAATGACACGAATCAAACGTGCTTTTTCATCGGTAGTCAAGTGAGAAGAAATTATTATAGGGTGACTACCATCGGGATCGAGATGCACGCACTTCAAATCAAAGGGTAGAGGTTTTAAATCTGGAGTTGGAGGAGTGGGGATCAAGGATTTATGAGGGGCCGTCTCTTCAATGGAAAAGAGCGAGTCCGATTCTTCTAAATCAGATGGAAATGCATTAGTAGGGTCAAATAGTGGTACTGACTCTAATAATGTGTGGACATCCTTAATGTATGAGTCATCGTCAAACTCAGGATTATCAAAAGAAAAAAAATTGGTGTACCTCGTCTTCGGGAAAAGAGTTTGTGAAATAATCCTGTGCCAGACTATCAACCAAGCTAATCTCACCCTCCATTATAGGATCGGGAAATTGTTTCATTAATTTGAACACATTGACTTCGACAGAAAGGTTCCCGAAAGACAATGTCGTTGAACCGTCCCGACAATTTATGAGAACGTTAGCAGTTGCAAGAAATGGACGTCCCAAAATGATAGGAATGGAGTCACAAGCTACTTCGGTATCTAGAATGACAAAATCAACTGGGTAGTAAAAATCTTGGACCTTGACTATGACGTTTTCTACTATGCCCTTTGGGTACTTGATGGAGCGATCTGCGAGCTGCAGAGTCATATTGATAGGTTTTAATTCATGAAGACCTAACTGCTTAAGTAAGTAGTAAGGAAGTAGGTTAACACTGGCGCCTAGGTCTAAAAAAGTCGCGGTAGCGATATACTTTGTCGCCAACGCAATGCATGGTACGGTTAATCGACACGGTCTTTGTATTTAACCATACCATTGGTAGTAGTAATCGAGGGAAACTGCTCAGTAAGGAATGCTTGTTGAGGAACATTCGTACGTCGTTTGGTGGTACACATGTCCTTCAAAAACTTGGCATGCTTGGGCAAATGCTTAAGCGCATCTAGAAAAGGTAGGTTTATGGTCAAATTTTTGAAAGTTTCACAGATTTCATCGAAATGTTCGTCCAGTTTGTTCTTTGCCAAACGAGCAGGGAATGGAGCTTTTGGGCAGAATCGTGCATATGGATCAGAGACATCTTTCCCTAAGGACGTGGATGTAGATTTGGAAGGAACAACTTCGTCCATTATAGGTTGCGAGGTAGGAGTTGGAAGGACGTCAGCCGCACCTTCCATCGATTCGACATCTGGCATATGTATGTGATTGTCGATAGTTCAGCCATAACGAAGAGTGGTAATGGCATTTACCTCACCCTGGCTTGGATTACTTAATCCTGGTGCATTGTTGAGTTCAAAGGCAGTGTTTGTAGGCTTAGGGTTTGGAACTGCTTGGCCAGGGAACACGCCCTTTTGGCTTTTTATCCCGTCCTATAACTAAAGAGACCGCTGATAGATGCTAGGATTTGATTCTGTTGATTCATGTAAGTCAAAAAGTTTCAAACCGCTTTTTTTTATCGCCAGGGATTGTACCAATGGAGCAGTAGGAACAAGTTCACGGTTATTGTTTACGGGTTGATTTTGGTAGCCATATCCTTGATTAGCGGGAACAAGGTTGCGGTTGTTTTGGTACCCTATATTTGCATTGTTGGGAAAATTACTTTGCCCTTGCTAGAATTGTGGAGGATTTTCTTGACGGTAGGAATTGTAGTTCGCGGGTGGTCGTATAGAAGCGTTGTTGACACCCAGATGAGCTTGTTGTTGGGCAGGGGGTGCCCAAGCTAAATTCAGATGTTGTCGCCAAGGTGCATTAGGGATGTTAAAAGCACAAGCCTTTTCAGAAGATTGGGGAGGGCACTCGTATACCAAAGGACAATAAGAATCAGCGTGCTCAGGACTTAAGCAAAGAGGACATGGGGAAGCGTTGGTAGCCATGACCTGTTTGGGTTTCTGATCATTTACTTGAACCGAAAGAGCATCGACCTTTTTGTTTAGGGACTCGATCAGAGTTTTTAATTCCGGATCTGGTTTGACCTCGAACATAGACGTAACTTTGGTAGGAGTGTCTTTAGAAGATCTGGAAGAATCAGTGTTTCCCCAATGGATGCTTCGTGAAGCCTGTTTCTCAAGGAAAGTGTATGCTTCAGTAGCGCCTTTGTCACACCCCAAATTTTCAGAAAAATTTAAAACTGATATTCAATCATCTGAAAACCCGGGGTGAAACAAAACCCACCAAAATATTATCAACAACGCTATTAAAATCTAAGATCAAATTAAAACTGAAAGAACAACGCTTCATTTACAAATAAAATTTTTACTAACCAACTCTATTACCTTTGTTTCAATTCAAAACTATACACTTTCGAAAAACTTAAACCCGTAAGACTCCAAGAGCAAATCCAAGTCACGTGTCTTCATCCACTGCACTCCACCATCTATGTTCCCAATAACACACCCACGTTGCAAAACAAAGCAAACATGGGTCAGCAAATTGAATTTGCTGGTATGAGTAGACTAACAACAAAATATATAATAATCATTTAAATGAATAAATATAACATTTCAAACAATTTCAACTTGGAAGACAATATAGTTCCGTTTTCCAAAAACGGCGTGTAGTTTCTTCCCAAGTAAGATTTCACCCCCAAACTATACACTTTCCAAGAATCTCATATAATATTACTCGTCATTCCCACTTTCCAAGATAACTCACAATACAATACCACTTACATTTCATTTATTAACTGCACATATGATAACCTAATTAAATATGAGTTTGGTATACCTTACCTTTAAGCCAACACGTCGTCTTAGGGTAGGATATTTACGTCCCTGCAGAAAAGATTAATAGATCCTACCCTCCTGCAAAACAGAGTTAGACATCACAATAAATTGATTTATCTCAGCCAGTCAAAATTCTATTCATGACCCAACCTCATTTAAGACATTGAAGTCTAATTGATATAACTTTGGTTAGTCCCAGATCTTTGAGGAATACCACTTATCATAATACCTATATCAATGATAGTCATTCATATGACGTCATTACGTCATAAAGTTTCTGCGTGCATAACCATAGATCTCAGACTATCACAAGTCATTAATATTTTCGTAATAACATATCAAGTTATAGTCATTTCACAGTCACATTGAAATTACAATCATTCACTAATATTATTCACCGTCACACTTCATATCCATAACATCACACAATTCATATACTTTTACTTTAGTATCACTCGTCTACTTATGAGAACGAGGAAAAGTCACAACCAAGGAGTACATTCATCCCTTGTGAGTATCAACTCATACAAACCACGTAAACATTTATCATAAGAAATCATATACATCATATGCAATAACTCCATCACACGTAAAATCAATATTTTACTTTGCTTATTACTTATCTCGTTGACTCATTTATTCAAAGACACAGCCCAACCTTTAGTTCCTACTCCACGATTTGCACTACACACATTTGCCAAATCACACATATCCGTGCGCCTCACTCACACCGAGTACCACTACAAGACATACGTCCCAAGCGGGATATCGCCTCCAGGAAACATACTTTCATCTTGTAAACTCGTAACTTGTGAGTCACAACCATCTCTGGGCTTTCCATACACATAATCACAAAGCCTCTTTTGGGCATAACAAAATATCAGGTCATTCATGGCACATTCAATGAATACCTTGGGTCATTCCCGCCACATTCAAGGAATACCCATCATAACACTAACGGGCCATTCATGGCACATTCAATAAATGCCCTGAGTCATTCCCGCCACATTCAAGGAATACCCAAACCTACATTCCCGTACATTCAAGGAATACGACCAACCCGCAAGGCGAATACCTTAGTTCCTCTATAGGGCAGTCCAAACGATTGGGTCATTCATGGCACATTCAATGAATACCCATCTATCACGTGACATCACAAGTCATAAACATTTCTTTTCATTACCAAATCCTGAGGCGTGGAGAGTTCTAAAGATGTGGGCGACACATTAAAACATTATTATCACTTATAATTATACTAGCATTACTCATGTCAAAATAGACCACACATGCAAAGAGTCACTTTCGCGCGTCAAGGCAAATCAAGCACTTAAATATCATTTAATGTAAACAGACTTATAATCAAACAAATACAATTTACATAACCACACTCATATATACAATATTGTAAACAAATAGTTCATTAACCCAAAATTCAAGTCCACACACTAATGTCCAAAACATATCTACATATACTAAAGTCTATATTCATATACAACTTCTATCTCACACATATATATTTATGTAGTATCAAAACAACAAGATTTCTAACACAATCACATAGTTATCACACAAACTAATATATATATTATAGATATAGTGTAGTGGTGACTTTTGCTCAAAGTCGCCCTCACGATCCAAATCTTTCAAGATTGGAATCAAGCCTTCGTAGTTCTTATCACCACATAATCAATGCTAAGGTTTTTCCTACATTCATCCAAATGACATGTAACTTAATTATTTAGAAACTAAGGTATTTAGATATACTTTTTCATGTAGAACTTCGAAGTCCCAACCTTAGCCCATCTAAAAGAAAATTTAGGTTGAAAACGGTCAAAATCCTAATTTCAAAGAAATTGGATTTCTCGACGGATATCTTCGAATGGAACAACTCTTTCCACAGGTATCCAAACGCGTCGAAGCTTTTTGTGTTGCAAAGTCGCGAACTTAACTTTCTCTTGTTTAACAAAAATACCCAATCATCAAGGTCAAATCTTTCTTAGATAAATGACAACCAAAGTTATACAAGCTTCCACAGCATTTTATTACTATATGTGTCCATATAATATACACATAAAACGTAGTACAATTAAACAATCCACAGTCCACAATCAAAGCCCAATATGCTTTACACACTACTCACGTCAAAATCTAAATTAGACAATTTACCAACCAAGTTATATAATATCCGACAGTATTTTATTACTATATATATATTCATATAAACAAACATATGAAAAACTGAAAAAGTCAACATTCACAGTCAACGGTCAAAGTCAACGGTCAACAGTCAAAGTCAACGGTCAAAGGTCAACACCTCATGGTCAAGGTCAAACTCAATATGTCATGGTCAAGGTCAAACTCAACATGTCATGGTCAAAGTCAAACTGTCCTAGTCAAAGTCAAACTGACAAAGTCAAACTGTCCAAGTCAAAGTCAAAGTCAAAGTCAAAGTCAAAGGTGAAAGTCAACCGTCCATGGTCAAAGGTCAAAGTCAACGGTCGATGGTCAAAGTCAAACTGTCCTAGTCAAAGTCAAACTGGCGTTTCCGTGTTTGACAGGTTCAGAGTCATAGCCATGGTTCATGGCTAAGGTCAAAGGTGCATGGTTCACGGGCTCGTGACTAAGGAAATGGTTCGGACCCAACTGGCCAAGCCCAACCTTAGAACCCAGAAGTCTACACGTTTAAAAACCCAAGTAGATCTATTTTAAGTCCTATGGACTGGTCCCAAGCTATATTAAACCGCCCAAAACGTTAAGTTAAACTGGTCCACAAATACAAATGAAACGGACCCATAGGCTAATATTAGAACTGGTCCCAAACTTAATAAAAATCGGGCCCAAACAAAACCACCAAAATCGGGCCCAACCAAAAACATAACCTCAGGCCCAAATAAACCAACCCAGGCCCAAGCCCAAATCGGCTTGGTACTGTTCATCATCTCTTCCCCCAACAGCAGCCCAAATCCGGCCGCCACCACCACCTCCACACAACCACCAATTTTGACTAGGCGGTTTTAATCCCTGCAGGAAACCCAACAACATTAACAAAGCCAAAAATCCCAACCCTTAACTCCACCATCTCCTCCAGATCTAGATCTAAAATCGCGACCTCCATTAACGCACCTCCGGAGCTTCAGTAGCACCATAAACAGCCCATACACACGCTCTAACCTACCCCATCACCAACCATCAATTTAAATACACAACCAAACCCAACAACAAAGTTTGGATGTAAGTGGACGATTTACTGTAGACGCCATTAACGTCTCCACAAAGCTCCAACAGTCGACGCCATTAAACCTTCTAACCCCATTACCAACAACCCATACCGAAAACAGCTCAAACCCGCACCAATAAATTCACAACCAACAATTTCTCAGTAACGCAGTAATGGACATTCGGCGCCATTGACGCCTGTTCAAGGCTCCCAACAAATTCAAAAACGCATAAACAGCATCACAGTATTACAAGGGAGAAGGTTCGCGTCTCCATTAACGCTCTGTCGAGCTTTCGACAGTTTAAGTTCAGAGTTGAACAGAGAAACAGAGAAGCAAACAAAAAAAACGATCTAAAGCTTAGGCTTTAACTGCCGGCCATAAAGCTTGGACAGTTCAAATAAGATTTCTCGAGTTTCAAGAAAAACAGATTAACCAATGTATAAAAACAGAAACCTATACACCGATATACGAAAAATTATAACTTTCGGTGAGATAGCAAAATAGCTACTCACCTGTATGAACAGCTCGACGAATCCTCCTAGCCCGATTAAAATTACAAGGCTCCAAATGCCAACAAAACCCGAAACTCTCTGCCTCCATTTTTTAATATATTATATTATCTTCCTCGACCTATTTTCTAGAAAAATGTTTATATACTTGGGTCCAAAACCCAAGCCCAACACGGACTTCGGGCCCAAAACCAGGCCCATGTATCCCGAGTCCAATCCGACGAATTTTTAAAATAAACAATTAAATTAATTAATTAAATAGAAAAATACGTATAAAAACACGGGGTGTTATAGCCTTTGTCCATGAAACAATCGTTGTTCATGATATCTAATGTTTCCTTTTGATGGTCAGAGAGACCATTAAAGAATGAACGGACTAAGAAAGCGGTGTCGAGTTGATGATGAGGACATTCGAGAAGCAGATCAGTAAATCTACTCCATGCTTCCGGAAAAGATTCCTGGGGGTGTTGGCGAAAGAATTGAATCTTCTGAAGCATTTCTGTAGTTTTCTTCTGAGTATAGAACTTTATCATGAATGCTTGTACGAGTTTGGCCCATGTGTCAATGGATTGAGGCGCTTGTCCTGCGAGCCAAACCGAAGCTTTATCAGCTAAGGTGAAGGGAAACAACCTAAGCAAGACTTGTTCGTTGGTAACGGTCGGATGGTGGAAAGTGGTGACTACTTGTTGCATCCGACGAAGGTGATTGTAAGGTTTTTCATGGTCTAGACCATGGTAAACAGGAAACAAACCGAAAATGTTTGGCGGAATTCAAAAATCTCCTGCAATCTCATTGAGTTTAATGTAGGAAGCAGGTCTTTCTTGTAAGGCAGTATAAAAATCCGAAAGGGGTTTCTCGACTGTGGGATTTTCCTAGGCCATAATTAAAGGAGATAATGGCAACGGAGATATTTGACGAGGTTGGTTTACGGAGGAGGAACTATGTCTAGGAGATAGCATAAGCAGTTGTTTATTGTATTTCCGATGATGATATGTAAGTTATAATTCCTTATTAGAACCAGACCGTAGTCTCATACAAACACTAGTTTTAATTCTAGGCTCATAAGGAACAACTTATGACAAGAGGATTTAGAATTAAGGAAGGAGGAAGGTGAAGCACGTCTTCCTGAGCTGTTGCTAACTTGAGCAGGTAAGCTAAGATAACGTGTGAATATTCCAGTAGCCAGGTCACCTGAGAGAATTGAGGGAGGTTGTTCGTGCTAACACGTTCCTTAATTAGGCAATCTCAATCTTTCGAGTTTCCTAAACACTGATGGAAAAAGATGATGATTTATGATGGTGTATTATGTGGGGTATCATTAAAATGATTAAGATGAAATTTTAATTATTAGGATTTTTTTTTTTAGTTTACGTAATTAATGTATTATAGAGACGTGATTACGAAACATGCAATTAAAAACGATAGATGCCAAATTAGAAAACTAAACATATAATTAACACATGCTAGTTTTACATAGAAAGTCTACACATGCAAATCTATATTACTTATACATGAATAGAATTATGTCCTACGCATGCAAAAATCTATAGCTACCGATACATGCAACTATATGTGAGCTAAGGGAATGTCGAGAACGAACTCATGCAAATGAATACCGCATACGTGAATTGATGTAACATACACATACAAAAATATTCTAAGCAGGTGGTTTGAAATTACGTATACATCCAAATATATTCGAATCATATTAATCGTATTAACGTGAAGATGTAATGAGGAACCACAATTACATGCAAAGAGTTCTCATGCCAACACACAAACATGCGAGGTAAAACAGGTTATAGCAAACAACCAAATAATATCCTCGACAAAGTTTGGGGAGTTTAAGAATTCGAAACCTGGCGTCACGCGATTCCTCGTATAACGATCAAATTAACTCCCGAGCTCGTGAACTTACTAGATGGTGTATAAACAGGACTAGAGAGTCCAAAAGAGTACTGAAAAGGAAAGTGGCATGTACCTGAAAATCGGAGTGTTGATACTCCAGGTTAGTCTCGCGTGCTACTAATTTAGTCTCGTCCAAGACTCTTTTATCAGTTAAGTACTTCAAGTTCCTACGGAATACTTAGACTATGCTAATAGAAATAAACAAGATCTGGTTCACAGGTATCTGTTAGTAGAAAAAGTTGGGGCAAACAGGTACGTAACACGTTAGTATTGCAAAAGAAATGGAAATCAAAAAGATGAAGGGGTAGGGGAGGGGGTTTATGTTTGATGTATTCCAGTTATTATGTTAAATGTCTAGAGTCCTTCGGCGTACAACAGTGCCATTTGATAAAATGTTGATTGACGTTATTGGTTTTATACTTAAGTCCGAGGTCCACAGTCCGAAGACCAAAGTCCAAAGTCCGTATAGTCGTCCGTTTAGTCAAATTACCTTACTCACGTGGGTTTGGTAGGATAAGTCGAGTAAGGGATCGTCCAAACCTTAGGGCTCGGCAAGGTTTACAACTGGAATTACAACTTTTGGTGAGTAGGATTTTAGTTTTTTTTTGTTGGTTTAATTAAATTAACAGTAATGCAAATAATGTAAATTACTAATGGTGATTTCGACGTAAGTAAATAAAGATGGAGAAACAGGAAGAGGGTTAATCATACTCATGCAAGAATCAGTTTTTAACAGTTTATATTACCACATCACTACAGCTCTAATTCGTCTCGAGCTCATAGACAAACCCGAGACGACGTCGAGTATTGATCCTTAGCGAAATGCCCACATCTCTGAGTCGCATCGCACTAGTATAAGGAGTTGAACTATAATATTTCATCTCTAGAATATCATTTCAGCTCCTGGTTAGATTCTATATCAGCTCCGAGCTGTCTGACACCAGAGAGTTGCGTGCGAGACATTTTGGGTCTCTCGCGAGACTGTTCTGGAGCATCAGCACTCCAAATTTGTACAGTCTCAATCATTTTGGGACCGGATGTATAATCTACACCTAATTCCTAAGCAGTGATTCTATAACATTAAAGTGTCAATCCGGATTCTCACACGAGCAGCATAACCCTCCCCTTGGGGGGGATTAGCTCATGGTTATTGGAGGAATAATTAAACTTGTTGTATACATTAAATAAGTAAATGCAGGACATAAATAAAACTTGAAAAGAAATGACTTTTATTAAGAATAAATAACTTACAGTATTGAAGCTGCTGGAAGAGAAAATGACGGAATGTAAAGTACTGGAATGAAGCTATAGACGATAACTAAGGCTAACTAACTAATAAGCAAAGGTTAAAGCATAAAATGCTGAAGGGGAAATATTGAAGACCACCCTTACATATATATAGGCTGGTCTCTCGTGAAGCCTTTTAATTGGGGTTTGTCTTTTTGTTAAATTGAGACATTCAAAACTTTGAAATACAAAGTTTTGTCTCAAAACTATTTTCTTTAGTTTTTGTCTTCTTGCTCCATATCAAACCAAATTTTATGTTTGGTTTTGTCTTTTAGCCCAATTTAATTCAAACTTTGAATTGGTACTTGTCTTCTCCTTTTGCAAGGTGGCATAAAATTGTGACCATCACTTGCCACCTGCCTATGCTGACTCGTCATGCCTTTTGGGCCCGCAGAGTGGGTCCACTTAGTGTGTCCAGTGGCGGCGCCGATTTTGACATTTTTACAACTTTCTGTCTTTGCGTAGAGTTCGTCGCCCTAGTCGCTCTGGCAGTTCACTAGCCAACGTCGACGTCTAGATTTATAAGATATGAGCTTTGGAAGTTTGCTGCTTCTTTACATGTGGACCCGTTCTGCACTAGTTTTGTTCCTTTGAAAACTTCGGCTCTAGTCAAGCTTTGTTGGGCTTCACTGGGGCTGAGTGGGAAGACTTCAAATATTCTAGTATTCTCGTACCTCGATAAATGTTTTATCATTATATTCATGTTAACTATGGAAACCTACAAAAGTACGAAAATATAATTATTACATGATTATTAAACACATAATCGACCAAAATGCTATGTCTCTCGGGGTTTAATATTACAGTTTTGGATGCTTTTCAGTAAGCACTGAGGACAAGATCGGAATTTCCTGATTTCATTTGGGATTGGGCCAAAATTTCAAAATTCATTAAAAAAATCACGTGCGAGGCACGTGCCATCAAACTATTTAACCCACGCGATCGCCCACTTCCATATTCTTCCTCACAAAAATCCCCAACCCTAGCCGCCTACACCAGCTCGCGACCGCCCTCTTCTAGCTTATGACTGCCCAGTCACCCCTACACATCACCACCCAATTTTTTCACAGCCTGCTCCATTTTCAGCCCTCATTCCAACTCAAAACCCATATTTTATCAATCCCTATTCTAAATGGCTCGATTTCTTAGAATTGTGCCAGAGCAAAATTTTCAAAACCTCTTCAATTCCGATCTATTTGAAGTACACTTCAAGGCTAAGATTAGGAGAAGAGGATGAGAATCCTTGGTTTTGTTGGAAGGTGCGGCTTATTTTCCCTTTCTCCCTCTTTCATTTTATAACTGCATTCTTAGAAGGGAGGATGACCGCATCACGGTTGTCGAGGATGGTCGCTCGCTTGAGCTCACCAAGGAGGTGGTGAGTGGAGTTCTGGGGATTCCTCTGAAGGCTTATGTTTAGCCGGAACAGTTCCCGAACCACAAAACCATTGATATGATGATGGTTGAGACACTTCTCGAGGTGGTGAAAACCCCAAGTCTCACTGCGCTTTTCAGAGTTCAATGCGAAGGAATCAGTTGGTAGTATCTCAATTGACAACCTACAACATGCTAGGCTTAGGCAAGCCTTCTGATATTGGTAAGGCTATGCTCCATATTTTATGGATTCCTCAAGAGCAGAAGAACAGCTTCTGCATCGTCACCTTCGTTTGGGAGCAACTCTGTAAATCCAAAAAGTTCACCGCTCCTCTACCAGTGCTGGTCACCAGGATCATGTAGCACTGGGGGTTTGAGGCCACAGACACCCTAGTGGTGATCAAGGACACTACCACAGTTCCTATCTATGCCCACTGTGTCTAGAAGTTATGGCTTCCACTTGCTGCCAGAGCCACCAAGCAAGCACGCCCGACTGAGAAAGTGGATTACTTCACTGAAGATGCCACTCGACAGTTCACTCAACCCATGGATGGAATTCACTTCCTCCATGGAGGCCAGAGGATTCTGCATGTGTATCTCCACCAACTCAGGAAAACTCAGGGGAACATCATAGTGGAACAACGGACAATCATAACGGAGCAGCATACTGTCAGAGAAGAGCAGCGGTCATTCCAGCAGGAGCAGCAACGTTTTCAGCACAATGTCACTAGAACACTGCAGAGCATTAAAGATGCGCTCCCGCGTAGTGATAGACAAGCTATGTCCCATTGTCAAAGAGAAGGATCTTCTAGACGTCAAGACGAGTCAAGCACATATTATGACTAGGAATTTCCCTAGTGTCCGTATAGTTGGATATTTTTCTTTTTCTTTCTCTTTTTTTACATGTATGATGTTAGTATAAGTTTAATTATATGTTTAATATTATATATGCTTATTTGTTTGTTCTTTTTCTTGTGGAATTTGTTATATGAGTAGAAGGTAAAACAGATACATCATGCCAAAATTTTCCATTTTTCTTTCATGCATTTTATATATGTTTTCAAAAATGCAAAAACCCAAAAAGATTTCATAGTAGAATAGTTATCCATAGTATAATAAACCATGTATTTCTTGCTTTACATCAAACAACCCACACCCCAAACTTATTTGGGGGTGGCGTATTTTCATCATAAAGAACAGAATACAGGTGTATCGCCGTTTTTGTTCATGTTTCTATGGTAATCTCTTTCCTTATCTCTTCATACTTTAAGGACAAAACATATTTCTATTTGGGGGTGGTATAGTAACATTTTGCAAAAACTAGACATTTCTTATAGTAGATATAATAGTATATTTCTTCCTTTCACAAAAATTTTTCGAAAAAGACCAAAAATATTTTTCTATTTAGTATTAAAAAATCTTGTTTCCTTATTCAATGATGAATAAAAAGTTTAGAAGTCTCATTGTAGCAATAAAGTAAGGATTCGTACTTAGACTAATATACGTACAATAGTTTCTGCATATTTTTATGAATGGCATGCATCAACATTTGTTTGTATATAGCAGTGAGTTTCCGAAGCCAAGGTTAGAACAATTAAGTTCCATATCCTGTGAGAATCTAGCCAAAAGCCTCATCTGAATAATTATTGAGTGATGACACAAAAGATGTCCAGATAGAAAGACCACACGTCCTCTTGCTTGATCACCACGTCATATCCTAAGAGAGAATTTAAGCCCTTTTTGGATCGATATAGCCAAATAAACGTTAAAACCCCAAAAATATAGTTTTTCCTCTAGTTATCCCCTTGAGTCTTCACGTTTTTCTATAAAGCCTTTTTATTCTTCACCAAAAATTTCTAACCCATTACACACACAATAAAAAGCTTACCCAGCTAACAAGTTGAGAACTGAATGGATATCAGAAAAAGAGAATAGAAGACCTTGTACGAAAACATATCAGTTAGTTGCTTCGAAAAAGAAAATAAAGGAAAGAAAAGAAAGACCAAAACTCCAAAAATATTCAAAGGAGTCAAAAATCGTATCTCCTAAAAGTTCAAAATCAAATGGAGACGATATCAAAAACAAAACAAAAAGAAACAAAAGCAAAGTTAGAATTCCCAAATTGCAAAATCATATGGAGTCACAAAGTCAAAGGGCTAAAAGAATGTATCACAATTCGGAAGCAAAGAACAAAACGAGGTTCTTCTCTAGTTACAAGTATCTTGAAGACCCAGTTTCTCAACTTATCAGATTTTGTTTTTCCATTCCTTTTTCTTTCTAAACCATCACCCTAGCCCCGTAACTCCTAATAAAAGACCTCTAGCTCGATTAGGAATAGGATGGTGTGATAGTAAGTGGCAAGCGTGATCAATCGACCCAATTTCTTTAGACTTTATTTGAGTATGTGAGGAATATAAGTGCCCACTACACTTGAGAGAATGAAACTTGAGTGAATCTATCAGAGAGTTTGTATTTTAACATATCCCTGTGAGAACCCACCTTAAGAACGCTCTCCAAAAGTCTTGGAAACGACTCTGCTTTTGCATTTCATTGTTCATGTTTTGTACATTTATCTTTAGATGATTAAATTACTGTACATATGTTATTCTAAGTTCAAAGGAGTTTGTCCTTATTCCCCGCTAATGAGATATATGAACGCCTGAGAATAAATAAGGAAACAAGACCTTTTATACTAAATAGAAGAAGTTTGTGAGTACCTTCAGTGGAAAACTCTCACGAGGCTTAAAGCTCGTCCATTAGGGAATTCCTAATGGTTTAAGGCCTTGTTGCATACGGTTGATGCAATCGCACTCTGCAAAATGAGATTAGTATAACTTATAATAAATCACTTATTTGTGATCTTAGTTTTTTCTCTCTCTCATCCTTGCTTGAGGACAAGCAAGATGTTATTTTGGGGTGATTGATTAGCTCCCACATGTGTGTTTTATTACCCTTATATTACTGCATTACAGCCTTTTTTACGCTTAATGAAAAGACAACTCATAACTTTTATTGCTTTTTTCAGGGTAAAGAGAAATTCAGACCACTTATCATAAAAACTACATCTTAGCACCAAAAAGAGCCTTAATCACTCTTATTATAATGACTAGAAGCTGCTATGAAAAAGTGTTGAAAAAGTCAAAAGTCAAAGGTCAAAGACTCAGAACCAAAAAGCTGCAAGTCAAAGTCCTCAACTCAGAAGACCAAAGATAATTGTCCTCAGCTCAAAAGATGACATTCTCCAAAACCTATCTTGAGCAAGAAGAAATCAAAAAGGAAAAGGAAAAAGCAAAAGCATAAAGTAAAGTGTGAGGTGTCATAATTGTAATGGAGAAGGGCAAATCAGTAAAAGGCATAAAGCAGGGGTATATAATCCAAAAGTTAGGAAGAGATAAGGTATCCATTGCATTTAGGGTCCAAACTATTTGGTTTGTAAGATTTATTTTCTTGTCTAGTTTTTCAATTAAGTCATTTACTTTCTTGTCTTTCAATTTAATCTTGTTCTTGTTCTTACATTTTTTTTTATCAATCAATCTATCTTATTTCTTTATGTTATTTCTTCCATCAATCGTTCCTTTTATTTGTTTTCAAGTTTATGTGTTTTGAATCTTCAAAACAACCTTAGTTTTTCAAGGTTCTTCATTACTTAGAACCCAACCCTTGTTTTAACTAAGATCCTACCTTCCCTTTTTCTAACTCCCAATCATTCAAACTCCAAACAATCTAGGATGAACCTTACTTCTTACAATCTTTTGAAGACTCATCACCCTACATCAGCTTCATTAACCAAACAGGAAGAGATTAAGGAACACTTTATGAAATTTTTTGGGTTAGATAGACTTACCCCCATTACTAGTTGCCAATTAGTGTTACCCCCTTTTAAAAATATTAGTGATGCCCCAATTTGTAAGATCCAACAAATGATTTCTTCATCCTAAAAAAAAAAATCTCAGTGGCCGTTGGATCCGGCAATTGGGGGGGTATCACTAATATTTTTGAAAATGGGGGGGTAACACTAATTGCAACTATTAATGGGGTAAGTCTAACTAACCCAAATTTTTTGAAGACAGATTCAAAGCAAGGGATTATGTCTCTAATGAGTTGCTCTTCAAGCTGATTCCCAAGATTGTAACCCAGCAGGACAACCTTATGCTATGCAAAATTCCAGACTGTGATGAGATATCTTCGGTGGTTCACTCTATGAAGGGAGACAACTCTCCTGGACCCGATAGATTTCAAGGATGCTTCTTCCATGCATGTTGGAATATTATCAAAGTGGATCTCTACAATGCGATCATATCCTTTTTTAAAGAATCCTACTTGCCTATAGGAGTTAACAATAGTTTTATTGCTTTAATTCCAAAAGAAAAAAAAAATACAGTTAAGGTATCTCAGTATAGACCTATCTATATGAATAATTTTGTGACCAAGATTCTGTCTAAAATCTTGCAAATTAGACTGAAAAGTATTATTTGCATGCTAGTATCTAAATAGCAAGTTGGTTTCATTCAAGGAAAGTCAGTTCAAGGCAATATTAGCATGGCATCATAAATGATCAATGCAATACACAAGAAGTCCATAGAAGGTGTTGTGGGAATCAAGATTGATATATCACAAGCATATGATACCCTAAGTTGGGACTTTTTGTTTGAGTTCTGAGGAGGTTCGGATTCGATGAGCAATGGATTGCTTGGATTCATGTGTTTCTTAACACTAATTCAAAAATCTCTATTCTCATTAATGGAGGACCTTATGGTTTTATTTCTGTGAGTATGGGACTTAGACAGGCTGGACGACCCATTGTCCCCATTATTATTTACATTGGCTGAAGACACTCTGAGCAGAGGTATCAATTACTTGAGGTCTTTGAAAAGGATCAAGCCATTGTACTCGGCAAAAAAAATCATGCTCCCTCCCACTTGTTGTTTCCTCACGAATCTTCATGTTCTTGAGAGGTGGTATTGATGAGGTGTCATGCTTGGGGGAGATGTTGGATGCATACCAAATTGTTGCGGGTCAGTTAATTAATAAGAACAAGAGTAAATTGTTCTTTGGTTGTATGAATGGAAAGAAAAAGGATGGTATTATGCAACTTCTTCAGATACAAGAAGGTAGTTTGCCTGAAAAGTATATGGGTGTTCCACTAGTACAAGGAAAAGTCAAGAATATGGTGGTATATGGATTGGTTGGCAAGATCTGGGAAAAGGTTATTAGTTGGAAAAATAAGTTGTTGTCTTTTCAAGGTAGGGCTACTTTGATCAAGTTTGTGCTAATTAACTAGTATACCTGTATACAATATGAGCATCTATAAATGGTCACCAGGTGTTCTGAAACAACTGACTCTATTATAAGGAACTTTCTATAGATGGGTAGCCCATCTACTAGTAGAGCATGCATTGTATCTTGGGAAAAAGTCTGCAAACCTTTCGATGAAGGTGGATTAGGCATCAGACGACTGAAAGATATCAACATGGCTCTCCTTTTGAAGTTAGTTTGGCATGTGCTAACTGGAGAAGATGACTTTGCCTATTACATGAGAAATAAATACTTTACAAAAGTGGGGGAAGTTGTCAAATACTACATCAAGTCCTTTATATGGTCAGGCATAAAGTGGGGATTGAAAGAGATTAGTACAAGATGTCAATGGAAGATTGGTTCTAGCAGTAATGTGGATATTTGGAGGGACAACTAGCTATGTTGCTATTCTATTAAAAACTTACTGAATCTCATTGATTGGGATTTGCATAACTACAGGGAAAAAGTACATGATTTGATTAGATAAGGTTATTAGGATATTCCAGGGGAGGCTTAGACCATTCTTGATTTGACTGGGTGCTCAGTTCAGTATCTGGTGGCACTAGATGTAAGTGAAAAGGACCAACTTATGTGGACTTTTAACATGAAAGGGTTATTCTCAATGAAATCAGCATTCAATGATATCATGAAGAAAGGTAATAAGGTAGACTGGTTCCAATGGCTCTGGAAGCCCAATGTACTGAAGAGAATTGCAGCAACTGCGTGGAAGCTCATTTGCAATGCTGCTACTATGGATTCCGACATCCAGAAGAAAGGTATTCACCTTTGTTCTTGATGCCCAATATGTTAGAAAAGTGTTGAAAACCTCATTCACCTGCTATGGAACTGTGAATTCACTAGGAAAATATGGAAATGGGTGGCTAGTCAGTTCAAAATTAGAAGGGCATGCAGAAACTTAAAGGAGGCTAGTCTTGCTGCATTAGGAAAAAGTACTATGATTAAGCAATTATGGGAGGCAACTCTAACAACAACTTTATTGACAGTTTGGAAGCACATAAATTTCATTGTGCATGAAGATAAGATTTGCAATTTTTTCTTGTATACATCCATGATTAGAAGAGAGGCCTAAAATGCATCTCTGTTGGTTATTGGGCACTCTATGAACTGTATTGTTGATCTTCAAACCTTGAATGCCTAAAACTTGAAGGCCATGTTGCCTAATTAAGGCACCAAGAATTAGAAGTTGTTGGTGGACTCCCCCTCCTATTGGCACCATCAAGATTAACTGTGATGGTTCGGCTTTGGGCAATCTAAGAAATGCAAGTTTGGGGGCATCATACAGAATTAGTGTTGGTGACTTTCTCCTTGTAATTTGGAAGAAAATTAGGGTCAATACAAATTACTTGGTTGAATGCTTGGCCATTTTGGAAAGCATTGAAATTGTTATACAACATGAATGGAAGAAAATATGGGTAGAATCGGACTCAAGTGCTGCTGTGGTTGCTTTTGGCTCGGATGCTCTCCCATGGGAATTTAAGAGAAGATGGTTGCAATGTAAGAATGAGCTGGAAAGTTGTATGATTACTTCAACTTGGAGGAAAACAAATTTTACAGCTGATCAGGTGGCTAAGCATGCCCACTCCCTGGCTAGTGAAGATTTGTGTATGTACTATGGTAGGTCCCCATGGATTTATAAGTGGGAGGCGAAGTCCAACACTTACTGTCGTTTTGAATGACTGATTCTGGGTGCTCGGGATGAATTTGAGGCCTACCTAGTAGGGTTGATTTTCATTCCCTTCTCACAGAATCATGAACATGTGCTTCTGTGCATGTTCTACTCTTTCCTTTTGTTTTCCTTTTTCTTAATCCCAGTAATTCTTATTCTTTTAATGAAATCTATGCCTCACTTAGCAAAAAAAAAACTCAATTGTACCATTACAATATCTGACAGTAGCACCAAAACTTGATAAGAATTTAACTGGATTAACTTAATACTCACAAGTGCACAAGGTTTATTATAGTAGACAAGCAAGAACGAGGTCGATCCCACAAAGAATGCAATTTGGTAACAACTGAGTGCTAAAATATTACTTATCCTAATCTGAACAATATTTTTGGAGGAAATTTTAATTAATTATTAACTAAAACAAATTAAACTACGGAAACAATTAAAATTAAACGGACGATTGGAGAGAAATACTATAACTTTAGATTCCACCACTAAACCTAAATATTTTAGGACTAGGTTTTAATGTTTCAAATTAACACGAAAAACATCCGAATGAAAATTCAGTGTTTCCCGGGATTTTATTGTGATAAAGCTATTTTTACATAAAAATATCTTCCGAAATTCAGCACTAAGAATCAAACGTAAAAGATTATTCATCTTTTTACGACACAAATAACATCTAAATTTGATATTTGCAATTAAATCAAGCTTTGATCAATAACAACATATATTCAAATGACTAAGGATGCATGACATACAAAGTGAAATTAATTAATTAATATCAATCGTGAATATATCAAAAGACTATTAACTAGTACCCCTCTCAATTATACCTTAATTGATTCAAGGGCGCCTGCCTCTCATCTTCATCCCGAGTAGAAACAAAGTTTTTCCCACCTTTTCTGATTTTCAGATCGAACACCCAAACCATAAGCCTAGCTACTCCCATCACCATCTAATCATACCCATAACCATTCCATGTTTCATTCTTTCTCACAAAAACAGAAACTTCTTTTTGCAATTCAATTTCTGTAGATGTTAGGTATTTTTGGGGTGAACGACCTAATCTTCTGTTTGATTGGAAATGGCTGCACTCTTACTTGGGACAAGAGTTGCCTACGTATCAAGTTTCTCTGGGTAAACTTGAATCAAACCTTATGTAGTTCATCTCTCTCTACTTATAGATGTTTGAGGTGATTTTCCTTATTTGCTTCAGGCCGTTATTAAATGTAGATCTACCTTGTATACTATCTTAATGATTCACCATTACTCATGTTGTTACAAAGTAAATGTCTCCTTGATTGATGTGTTGGTTGAGTTCCAGGATTGCGCTAGATGATTTGCTTCCATATATGGCTACAACTGAGATTTGAGATGACCTGAGTTTGGTTCGTTATGACGTACTGGTCTTGTGGTACGAGCTGATGAAGTTATGACCTGAGTTGTGAACACGTGTGTTGTAGTGATATGAATGTAAAACGGAGGGTACTTACACAGCCCCCTTTGGTTTATTTTTTTGTTTGGACAGCTGTGATGTGAAAGGAAAAAGATGAAACAAAGCTTTTTAACACACGTGTCGGACAACTGGTTTGTTTGGTTTGGAAAATGTGCGGGAACAGTTGGACTTTGAACCATGGGCCCAAATTACGGCAGTTTGTGGGCGAGGTTATGATGGCCTTTGTGGGAAGACGAAACGTTTTGTCTTGTTTTGAGGTTTGTGTGTTTGAAGGGTTTTTGTGTGGGGTGTCTTCTTATTTCCATTCTATCAACAAAAGCGAAGAAAGAAAAAGCAGAGAGAAAGAAAAAAAGAAAAGCTCACGTCTTTTTGTCTTCAAGTGCGTTCTTTGAATCTAAAAAAGTTTGATCTTTTGTTTATTTTTGCACTCGTAATGTCTGTTACCAGTGATAGTTTGAGTGGAGAAGTTGAGATTGATCAGTGGAGAGAAAGAACAGTAAGTGATGAAAATATTGAAGTTAGGGTTCGTAGTGGAGGTGAGGCGTCTTCGTCTTCTTCCTTGGAGACGATGACTGAGGAAGTGGTGAGTAGGTCGGTGTTTGATAACTTTGGGGGCCTAAGAAGGGAGTTTGGGATTGATTGCCCCGCTCTGATGATATACGACCTGAGTGGTGAGCCAGACGTATTTGGTTCTGGCTATATATGTGCCACGAGATGGTGGGGTTGTAATTATATATGGTCAACTGAAGGCGAGGTTGAGGCTGCCGTTCTCACGTCTGACTTTGGACATTCTAAACTTTTATGGTAAGGCACCCTTGTAATTTGTGGGAAATAGTTAGAGGATTTTTCACGTGCTGGATTTGTTGAGACTCAGAGGTTATAACATCTGTTTGTCTGACGTTCTGGAGCATTTCACTGTGAAAATATCCTATACTTTGAATTTTGGTTTCCAAGTGATGAAGGGTAAATCACCGGTGATTATTGGTGTAAGTAAGGAGGAGTGGTAGCGTAGGCCTTTGTTGATTGTAGGGAATTATTGTCCTCCTGGGTATGTGGTGGAGAATCGCAATGCGAAGACTGCTGGTAGGTCATTTATGTTGGTTTAATGTGTAAGTTATTTATATTAGATTAATGTGATTACGTTATGATATTTGGTTGTTTTGCAGAGGTCGTAATTTGAACTCATACATCTTCGGGGGCTATTGAGGAGTTTGCAAAGCTGAGCTGGGAGGAGAAAGCTTCTTTGTTGGGGGGAGGTTGTGCATTACTTTAAGAGACGAGGTGGTGCAAAGATCAACAAAAAGAAAGTTGAGCAGAAGAAGAGGGCTCGAAAGCTTGTTCTTGATATCTCTGATTCTAGCTCGGATACGAAGAGGGAGAGGGAGAGGGAGAGCCAAAAGGTATGACCTGTTTCTGGAGTGAGGACGGCTGGAGGAGCTGCTGATAGTTGTTCTGCTCCCAAACATTCTGAGGTAGTTGATGGTGACCGAGGTGGAAGTGCTGGTGGCAGTGGTGATGCTCCTACTCAGTTTTGGAAGCCTAATTTGAAGAGGCGCTCTGAAGTGATTGAGATGGAGGGGGCAAAGAGGTCCCGAACTGAGTCTGAAGAATGACCTAGTGCTGGGGAAGGTCGTACCTCTTTAGGTCGGGCTCCTTTGAAAAAGATGAATTTGAAGGAGTTGGCTGTTGATGCGGATGTTGCTGAGATCCGGGGTAAGAAGAAGGCTAATGAGACTGAGCCAGCTGCCCAGAAGTGCAAGGGGTCGGGGAGTAAGGCCCCAGGTGGCAAGAGTGGTGATGATGTCCTTGATAGGCTTGTCACCTACGAGGACCCGGTGAGTGCACTGAGAAAGTTTGTGAAGAATAGGGACTGTAGTTTTAAGTCCACATTGGTTGATGGAGGGCTGTTGGAGAGCATTGCCTTGGATGGAGATAGGCATCAGCTGGATACTGGGAAGGATTTGGAGGTGAACCTGAGAGATATGGATCACTCCATCTGCTTTGTAAGTGTCTTTCCGACCTGACTTTGCTTTGTGCTTTTGCAAATATTCTTCCGATCTAACTTATCTTGTTAGTTCTCATGTCCTGGCCATGTATAGGAAGTTGAGGGAGTTGGCAACTATCTCCGACCTATACAAGAAGGAGCTAGATACTGCCAAGGAGGCCTATGACAAGCTTCTGGCTATGCAATAGCTGGAGAGGGCTGAAGTTGTAGGGCTGAGGGCTCGGGTGCACAAGCTGGCTGGGAATGTGGCCCTATTGCAACCATCTCTTGATGCTTCAAAGTTGGAGGTTTAGCACTGGGTCGGTGAGTGCAAGAAAGCGCAGGTCGTTGTTAAATGAGCCCAGACTGAGTATAATGATCTGGTTGACTTGGTAGAGAGCGGTGATACTTATGTTATGGTAGATGATTTCATGGAACTAGAATGTAAGTACAAAACCCTCAAGAGATCGGTTGAAAGTAGGGCTGCAGTGGTAACTGTATAAAGTATTGCTGTAGATGCTAGTAGACGATCTGATCTGCCATCCGACTTAGGTGCTACTCCAGTTGCTCCCCCTGATGATGTTGTCCCAGATGTGCTGAATGCTAGTGGTGATCTGGCTAGCAGCTCTGTTGATGCAGAGGGCTGTGAGTTGGATCCCTTGAATGTAGAGCAAGTTTCCCGTGTTGAGTGATCTTGATCTTCTTGTTTGTGAGTTTTTGTTGAAGATGCTTTGAACAATATTTACACACTTCTCTTTTTGATACTGATAAATTATATTTTTGATGATAGGGATGCTGATGTCGTTTTCCCGAGATAACCTGGGGGCTCTAGTATCTAACCAAACTTGTATTTAAGTAGAAATATTTAAATTACTTAATTATTGAAATTGTGTTTGACGTTTGCATGCATGTGATTGCTTTTTGTTGCTTTTGGTTTGTTGTTTGACGACCTGTGTTGTATAGTAGTAGAACTGACAAACTGCTGGACTTTGTTAGGCCGTCTGATGGTAACAGGTCGATCATAGAGCGTTTGTGTATGACCTGATATATGTGCGTAGTTGGCACCTAATAAGAGCCCAAAACTGTAGTTTTAACCCCTTAACAATAATACTTTTAGACCAATTATGCGAGTAATAAATAAGAGTTAATACTGATTACGTGCTTTTATGTATTTCAGGCATTGAAGTCAATTATGTGCAGAAATGTGTCACTTTGGCGAGATAAAGGAGCAAGGGTTGGTTGCTAAGAAGTTTTGTGATTAAAGGCCAAGATTCAAGGAGAAAAAGCCTTTATAAAGCCCTGTCAAAGCTGAAAAGCCAAAGTCAACGCGGACAGAAACAGCACACAAAAGTCAGCAGAATTTCCGAAGGCCATATCTTTGGACTCAGACCTCAGAATTGGACCTACCTCATGTCAAAATGACCATATCGGAAAGAGTTTTCCAATGGTCCAAGCCTTGACCCAATCAGAAGAGCAGAAGTAGACAAAAATTCTACTGAAGTCAAATCTGGATGGAAAGGGGTCGGTGAACTGAAGAAATTGGGCTTTAGGCTCGATTTTCCGGCCCAAAACATGGCTTCTCAGCTTATGCACGAAAATGTGGATCTGGTCTCCTCCATTTCAATACACATGACTTAGCTCTAAAGATATAATTAGTTTTAGGTAGCAAGTAGCCATTAGAGATAGTTCTAGATCTTGTTTTTACATTAATTAATTAGTTTCTATTACCTTGTTTTAATTTAGATTATTGAATCATTGTTATTCCTTCATTAGATTAATAAAAGTAGAGAGTTCTTCATAATTTTAGTTTTTGTTATTTAAAATTACTTAGATCTAATTTTGATTCTTAGTCGTTAATCATTTCTTAGTTGTTAATTTAGATTTGAATTATTAATTAGATCAAATTAGTAAATTTACAATCTTTATATGATGTCTTGTTTAAATTCAATTGGAAATGGTAGTTTGATGAATCAAGGCTAAACCTCCATTAGAGGGGTTTGATGAAGCCTTGATGAAAACTTGATTGTGAAGTGTAGAACTAGTTGTAAGAGTCTATTCCACTCTAGAAGGTAGTTGATTCGCCATGAGAATGGGTTGGACTTCCTCACATGCTAGTCATTATTTGGTAGAGATTGTCATGATTGATTAGGGATTAGAACGACCAATTCTTATCGTAAGAACGTAAGAATTGGATTACAACAATTTATATTAGTTTATTAAGTTGGATTCAAGGTGGAATCAAATTCCCCTAATTCTTTATCTAGATTTAAACCTTAGTATTATTTGTTAATTTATCATATCTTGTTAGTATAATTTGTATCGTAGTATAAATTCCCACCATTACTCTCATTAACTTTGGATATGACTGATAGTCGTAGAAAACATTGAATACTAACGAACTAGGAGTGGAACGAATCTTTGACTCCAACTCTATTTCGATAGATTCGAGAGTATAGAAAACTTTAATAACCTAGCATCGAAAATAGTTTTACTTTTACTTACCTATGCATAATTGTATTCGTAGGTAAAACTATCATTTTACGTTTATCAGCACCTAGGTTTCCTTGTGTCCTTAGGTGTATATGCTGAGTCATTCCTTTTGGGGGAACTTCTTGTTGATATAATTAGCCTTTGAATGGCCAAGTTAAGTCTAACTTAAACCAATTTGGGGCCTTAAGTTGACTTGGGGTCCTTTTGGGGGTCCCCTGGATTATATATGTCTGATAATTGGCCTTTGAGTGGCAATTACAGTTGAATCATGTTTAACCCTGGCGTTGGTGTTAAGTTGATTATGGTCCTTTTAGGGGACCATAGATTGAATTTGACTGATAATTAACCATTACGTGGTCATTATTGTTTGGTTGTGCTGAAGTCCGGCGTTGGTGCCAGGTCGGATATTGTGATATCCTAGATCGGTTAGCGCGTGCAAGATGTGCGATATTCATGCAATGCAAAGATAATATTCATACTTCAAATGTTGTTGAAACTTCATTCAATTGAATGCTACATCTGGAGATAGATTACTAGAAAAAATGCTTGAGTATAGCTGTGTTCCAAGGTTATGGAAGCACCTCACCAAGCTGAGTTTTGATCTAGTATGCTCTATTTCTAATGACTTTGTGGACTATGTATGGGCCTTCCCATGTTTGGTCAAGCTTGGCTGGTGCTAACGTCTTTTTGAAGACTAGGTCACCAACTTGAAAAGATCTTGGGACGACCTTTTTGTTAGAAGATTGTTGGATTGTTTGGTGGTACCAAGCTAGGGAAATTGTAGCTGTTTACCTTCGCTCTTCTAGGAGATCGACTTCTTTGGCTAAGATGTTATCATTTTCTCCTGATTCAACGATGTCGGAACGTGTGGTTGTGATTGTGAGTTCTGATGGTATGACTGCCTCTGTTCCGGAGCACAGTGTAAAGGGAGACTCGTTGGTACTGGCTATGACTGTTGTTCTATATTCCCATAAAATGTTCTCGAGCTGCTCTGGCCATTGGCTCTTCTTGCTCTCCAACTTCTTTTAGAGATTTTCTTTGATGGCTTTGTTTGTGGCATCTGCTTGGTCATTGCTTTGTGCATATCTAGGTGTAGAAAATGCTTGAGTGATGCGACACTTTTGTAGAAATGTCTTGACTTGTGTGTCAGCAAATTGGGTTCCGTTGTCCATGACAAGGGTGTGGGGTAGATCAAATCTTGTGATGATATTGGTCCATATGAAGTTGATGACATTGACTTCCTTAACTTGGACTAGTGGGATTGCTTCAACCCATTTGGTGAAGTAATATGTGGCTGCTATAACATATTTGAGTCCTATTCTCTTTTGTGGGATAAATGGTCCCATGATGTCTAGCCCCCACATGTGAAAAGGCCATAGGCTGGCTACGTTGATCAATTCCCATGTTGGACTTAGGTGGTTGTGGCCAAATGTTTGACATTGGTGCCATTTGAGAACGTACCTCTTTGCTTCGATATGCATGCCTGGACAATAATACCCTTGGGTTATTGCTTTATGTGCCAGGAATCTTGCTCATGCATGGTTGCCACATTTGCCTTTATGAATTTCGTCAAAGATTAGTTGGCCTTCGCGCGGAGTTATGCACCTTAGGTGGGGTCCTCCTGCAGATTTGCGGAATAATCGTCCGTTGATCATTGTGTATCTGGGAGCTCAGAATTGTATTGTACGAGCATTCCTTGCCTTTGCTGGGAGCTCACCATGTCAAATATACTTCAAGAATGGGGCAATGGGGCTATCCAAGAATGAGTGATTTCTTCTTCGGATGAGGGCTGAAAGTATGTGAGGTTGTTGACACTTTCTTGCTGGTAGGTGGGCCGGCCTTTCCAGGATATCTATGTAGACTGTGCTGGGACATGCCTCTTGGGTTTTCAAGGCTAGGAAAGTCAGGCTGTCGGCATGTCTGTTATCTTCCCTGGGAATATGTTCCAAGGAAAATGCTTTGAACGATCTGATGATGTCATTGACGACCTGAGTGTACTTGGCTAGGTTTGCTCCGTTTGTCACATACTCTTTGGTGATCTGTTTGACGATTAGCTGCAAGTCACTGTAAACTTTGAGCTTCTAGACTTGTAGTTGTTGTGCCATGCAGAGGCCTGTGAGCAATGCTTCATATTCTTCTTCATTGTTTGATGTTGCAAAATCGATCTTGATTGACTTCTGTAGCTGTGTTCCTTCGGGTGAAGTTAACACAGCCCCCAGTCCACTACTATTGTTGTTGCATGCTCTATCTACATAGAGGTGTCATATATCTGGGGTGGTTAGTTGATGGAATGTAGTGATGGGCTCAGGCTCCAAGTTGACATCTTTAACGGGGAAGTTAGCAATGACCTGGCCTTTGCGAGACGTTATGGGAACGAACTCGATGTGGTGTTCACCGACTTCTTCAGCCCATTTGGCCATTCGAGCCATTTTGTTGTTGGAACTCAAAACTTGCTTGATGGGTACATCAGTTATGACCTTGATGTTGTGAGCTTGAAAGTAAGGTCAGAATTTTCGAGCGGAGTATAACAGAGACAACATTGTTTTCTCCATTGCTGAGTAATGCTTTTCTGCATCTGCCAATGTCTTGCTGGTGAAGTAGACTGGTTTTTCGATTCCCTTGCTTTCACGAAAGAGTACCGAGCTTATGGCAAAGTCGGTAGTTGTAAGATAAATCCCCAGTGTTTCTCCTTCCTCCGGTTTGGACAGGACGGGCGGAGTTGATAAGTAAGCTTTCAGGTCGTTGAAAGCTTTGTGGCATTCATTTGTCCATGTGAATGTTGCGCCTTTTTTGAGTATTTGCAGGAATGGTTTGCACTTGTCAGATGCTCGTGAGATGAATCTGTTGAGGGTTGAAACCATGCCAGATAACTTGTGAATTTGTTGCTTTGTAGTTAGCTCCAGCATTTCAAAGAGAGCTCGTATTTGTTCTAGGTTTGCTTCAATGCGCCTTTGTGAAATGAGATAACCTAAGAATTTCCCTGAGGCTACTCTGAAAACGCATTTTGCTAGGTTGAGCTTCATCTTGTTTTGGCACAGTCGTTCAAAGGCTTCTTACAGGTGAGAGATGTGATCGCCAACTTTTTTGCTTTTGACTACCATGTCATCAATGTAGACCTCCATGGTGTCGCCTAGCAAGTCTTTTAAAAATTTTGTGACAAGTCTTTGGTAGGTCGCTCTAGCATTCTTCAAGCCGAATGGTAGGACGTTGTAACATAACGTTCCTTGTTCGGTTATGACTTGTACCCGTTAACTTGTACCCGCCGAATGGTCTTCTTCTGCAAGTGATATTTGATTGTACCCACTATATGCGTCCATAAACGATAGAAGTTCATGCCCGCAAGTTTGATCTACCAGAATGTCAATCCTTGGTAGGGGAAGTTGTCATTTGGGTAGTGATTGTTGACGTTGGTGAAGTCTATGCAAAGTCATACCTGGCCATTCTTCTTTGGAACACTACGATGTTAGCTAACCAGGTTGGGTACTCGACTTCTCTGATGAATCCAACATTTTTGAGCTTTTCTATCTCTTCATTGATGGCCTTTTGAAATTTGAGTGCTAGTTTCCTAGGTCGTTGTTTGATAGGCTTGACAGTTGGATCTACATTTAACTTGTGGCAAGCGACCTGAGGGTCGATTCCTAGCATATCCATATACGACCAAACAAAAACATCTTTATTGAGAGATAGAAATTTGACAAGTTGCTCCTTAAGCTTGGGGTCTAAGTCAGCCCCTATATAAACAAATTTTGGGTCATCATTTGTGCCCAAATTGACTTTTTCTCCAGGTTCGATTTGTGCTTGCTTCCCCTTGGGCTTGTCTTGGCTGTGGTTGGAGGGATGGAAGTTTGAGGATCTTGCATTTTTGGGATGTCTTTGTCTTGGATAACCTGAGTTTTGGTCATGTTTGTTGCGCTGACCTGATTGCATCGGTGTGCTTCTAGTTGATTGCTCCTGAGCTCCATGATGCCTCGGGGTCCTGGGAACCGCAGGACTTGGTGTAAGGTGGATGGGACTGCTTGGATCTTGTGAATCCATCTGCGTCCCAAAATGGCAGTGTAGGACGACTTGACATCGATCACACTGAAGTGTGTTGAAGTTTTGACCATGTCCTATTTCTCTCCAATGGAGACTGGAAGGATGACGTCTCCAATGGCATATGTGCGGTCTCCGTTAAACCCATAGAGCAGTGCATTTGATTCTATCATCACCGAGTCTGACAGGTGCATGTCTTTGTATGTTTGATAAAAAAAGATGTCGTAGGAGCTACCTGGGTCGATGAGGGCACTTTTGACTGTCCACCTGTTGATTTTGACGTGCACTACCAGGGCATCATTGTGGGGTAGGCACACCTTGTCTAGATCCTCCTCGGTGAATGAAATTGATGTTGTTGTTTGAGGGCTGATAGGGTTGATCACCTCAGCTTTGTGGGAGAGGTGGTAGATTTCTTGAAGCGCTCCTACCTGTCTGCGCTTTTCCTGACCTGAGGTTTCGTCGTTGGAGGTGTCTGTGATCATGTTGATTACTTTTTTCTCATCGTGGTCGAAGGAGTGTTGTCTCCTGTTGTGCCTCAACCGACCTGGAGATTTAGATCGTCGGGTTGTTCTGCTTCTGCTCCTTCTGGAAGTAGGTCGTTCCTGTCTGTGGCTTCTACTTCTGTGGTGGTTGGCATTCAATTTGTGCCTGAGGTCGCTTTCTAGCAGGAATTCTTTCAGCTTTCCCTCTTCAACTAAGTCTTGGAGGTAGTGCTTGAGGCTCCAACAGTCATCTGTGTCGTGGTGGTGGAGTTTGTGGAAGTGGTAGTATGGACGTCCTTGGATTAATATTGCGATGACTTTATTAATGTTGGGCTTGAAGTATGGTGTTGTATATATCTTCTTCAGGATTTGGCTTGGCATCCTGGAGAAGTTGGAGAATTCTCTTTTGGTGTAAGAGGGCTTGTGGGAGCTGGAGCCCTTGTTGATGTTGTTGTTGTTGTTGTTGTTGCCTGAGTAGTGATTGCTTTCTTTAGGTCCTCGCTTGTCGCTTACTGCGAGGACTTCTTTGCCTTTGCGCTGGGCTATCCATTCTTCGTACTTTATATACTTGTCGACTCTGTGATACAGGTCATCTAGGGTCTCTGGCTTGTTACGCATGAGGGACCCTGCTAGGTCGGAGTCGTCTAGGAGGGCATTGGTGAACGCAGAAGTTGCAAAGCTGTCTTTGAGGCCTGATTTCAGCGATAGGAGTTCCTTCTTGAAACGTCCTAGAAAAACACGGATTGTCTCACCATGTGCTTGCTTCAGCTGGAACAGCGAATCTATATCGGCTTGTTTCTTCCTGTTGTGGACGAATTCTGCCGCGAATGTTTCAGGCAGCTTGTCGAAGTTGCTGATTGAGTCAGGAAGGAGTGTGTAAAACTAGTCTATTGCTCCATCCTTCAAACTGGATGGAAAGAGTTTGCACTTCAGATAGTCATAGTTTGGAGCGATGTGAAGTGTAAGGATCTTGTTGAAGCGAGCTATGTGCTGGCCTGGGCATGAGCTACCGTCGTACAACAGGAATTTTAGTTGGATAAATTCTGAGGGAGGCTGCTTGTCCCTAATTTCAGTGGTGAATGGTGATGCCTTGTACATCTGTAGCATCTTCTGAGCAATTTGGATCGCGTTGGCTTTGTCGTTTGACTTCTCAAATTGCTGGGCGAAGTCTTTTAGTCGTTGATTGGTGGTGGTGGTGAGGGCTGTGATGGTGACATTGGCAACTCTAACAGGAACTCTATTGACAGTTTGGAAGCACAGAAATTTCATTGTGCATGAAGATAAGATTTGCAATTTTTTCTTGTATACATCCATGATTAGAAGAGAGGTCAGAAATGCATCTCTGTTGGTTATTGGGCACTCTATGAACTGTATTGTTGATCTTCAAACCTTGAATGCCTAAAACTTGAAGGCCATGTTGCCTAATTAAGGCACCAAGAATTAGAAGTTGTTGGTGAACTCCCCCTCCTATTGGCACCATCAAGATTAACTGTGATGGTTCGGCTTTGGGCAATCTAGGAAATGCAAGTTTGGGGGCATCATACAGAATTAGTGCTGGAGACTTTCTCCTTGTAATTTGGAGGAAAATTGGGGTCAATACAAATTACTTGGTTGAATGCTTGGCCATTTTGGAAAGCATTGAAATTGTTATACAACACGAATGGAAGAAAATATGGGTAGAATCGGACTCAAGTGTTGTTGTGGTTGCTTTTGGCTTGGGTGCTCTCCCATGGGAATTTAAGAGAAGATGGTTGCAGTGTAAGAATGAGCTGGAAAGTTGTATGATTACTTCAACTTGGAGGAAAACAAATTTTACAGCTGATCAGGTGGCTAAGCATGCCCACTCCCTGGCTAGTGAAGATTTGTGTATGTACTATGGTAGGTCCCCATGGATTTATAAGTGGGAGGCGGAGTCTAGCACTTACTGTCATTTGGAATGACTAATTCTGGGTGTCCGGGGATGAATTTGAGGCCTACCTAGTAGGGTTGATTTTCATTCCCTTCTCACAGAATCATGAACATGTGCTTTTGTGCATGTTCTACTCTTTCCTTTTGTTTTCCTTTTGTTTTCCTTTTTCTCAATCCTTGTAATTCTTATTCTTTTAATGAAATCTATGCCTCACTTAGCAAAAAAAAAAAAAACTCAATTATACCATTACAATATCCGGCAGTGGCGCCAAAACTTGATAGGAATTTAACTGGATTAACTTAATACTCGCAAGTGCACAAGGTTTATTATAGTAGACAAGCAAAAACGAGGTCGATCCCACAAAGAATGCAATTTGATAACAACTGAGTGCTAAAATATTACTTATCCTAATCTGAACAATATTTTTGGAGGAAATTTTAATTAATTATTAACTAAAACAAATTAAACTACGAAAACAATTAAAATTAAACGAACGATTGGAGAGAAATACTATAACTTTAGATTCCACCACTAAACCTAAATATTTTAGGACTAGGTTTTAATGTTTTAAATTAATACGAAAAACATCTGAATGAAAATTCAGTGTTTCTCGGGATTTTATGGTGACAAATTTTTACATAAAAATATCTTCCGAAATTCAGCACTAAGAATCAAAGGTAAAATATTATTCGTCTTTTTACGGCACAAATAATATCTAAATTTGATATTTGCAATTAAATCAAGCTTTGATCAATAACAACATATATTCAAATGACTAAGGATGCATGACATACAAAGTGAAATTAATTAATTAATATCAATCGTGAATATATCAAAAGAATATTAACTAGTACCTCCCCCCCCCCTCCCAATTATGCCTTAATTGATTCAAGGGTGCCTACCCCTCATCTTCATCCCGAGCAGAAACAAAGTTTTTCCCACCTTTTCCGATTTTCAGATCGAACACCCAAACCATAAGCCTAGCTACTCCCATCACCATCTAATCATACCCATAACCATTCCATGTTTCATTCTTTCTCACAAAACTAGAAACTTCTTTTTTCAATTCAATTTCTATAGATGTTAGGTATTTTTGGGGTGAACGACCTGATCTTCTGTTTGATTGGAAATGGTTGCACTCTTACTTGGGACAAGAGTTGCCTACGTATCAAGTTTCCCGGGGTAAACTTGAATCAAGCCTTATGTAGTTCATCTGTCTCTACTTATAGATGTTTAAGGTGACTTTCCTTATTTGCTTCAGGCCGTTATTAAGTGTAGATCCACCTTATATGCTATCTTGATTATTCGCCATTACTCCTGTTGTTACAAAGTAAATGTCTCCTTGATTGATGTGTTGGTTAAGCTCCAAGATTGCGCTAGATGATTTGCTTTCATATATGGCTGTAACTGAGATTTGGGACGACCTGAGTTTTGGTCGTTATGACGTTCTGGTCCTGTGGTACAAGCTGATGAAGATACGGCCTGAGTTGTGGACACATGTGTTGTAGTGATATGAATGTAGAACGGAGGGTACTTACAATTTCCAATCAAATCAAAATGTCCTTTACATGTTATTTTCAAGCTTGTATCGAGTATCCTATCTATAACCAAGCCATGATCATTTTCTAATCCCGTTAAGTCTCAATTTTCAGCCCGTTTCGTTGTTTTGTGTCACATCGATCCCAAATTTTCATAAAATTAAAATAGAGAATTATCCAAGATATAAATATTTCAATCGTCACCCTATTCAATCATCTGAAAACTCAGGATGAAGCGAAACCCTAATAACTCATTCTCTTACACGACATTAAAAATCTGAGATCAAACTAGATCAAAAGAACAACTCTTCATTCACGAATTCAATAATTTCTAACCAACTTTAATTACATCTGTATCAAAACAAAATTGTACACTCTAGAAAACTTAAACCAAAAAGACTCTAACAGGATATGTTTGGTTTTCCCTTGAGGTGCAATAGATATTTAGTTGAGACAATGTTTTTGTATTTTCAGTTGTAATTATAATTAAAGAGTTGTTGAAAAGAAATTTGTAATTTAATCATATTTGTGAATTTTTGTAATGAAAATGACTTTGGTTTATTTAAAAAAAAAAAAAAATACTGGTTTCCAATTATTGGAATATAGTTAAACGGATAATGGGTTTTTTGGAAGTTGAGAGTGCATCACACCTCGAAAATCAAAGAGTCAGGAACAAATATTATTTTTCCAATTTTGTCGAAATTCGGGGTGTGACACCAAATCAAGCGTCTCATCTACTACATTCTACCATCTATGTTTCCAAGAACACACCCACGATGCAAAAGAAAGCAAACATGGGTCAGCAAATTGAATTTAGTGGTATGAGTAAGACTAAATACAAAATAGTATAGCAGTATGTTCAATCTTTCAAATCAAGAAATATACTATTACAATCATTTCGACTTGGAAGACAATTTAGTTCCATTTTCTCAAAACGGCATGTAGTTTTTTCCCAAGTAAGATTTCAATCCCAATATACATTTCCAATAAATCTCATATAACAGTATTCATCATTCTCACTTTCCAAAATAACTCACAACATAAATATCACTTACAATCCACTTATTAATTACACATATAATAACTTAATTAAATATGAGTTTGATACACCTTACATTTAAGCCAGTCAAATTTCCAATCATAATCAAACCTCATTTAAGACATTGAAGTCTAATTGATAAAACATGGTTTGTCCCGCATATTCGGGAAATACTACTTATCATAACACTAACAGGTCATTCATGGCACATTCAATGAATACCTTAGGTCATTCCTGTCACATTTCAGGAATACCCATCATAACACTAACAGGTCATTCATGACACATTCAATGAATACCTTGAGTCATTCCGGCCACATTCGAGGAATACCCATCAAACACTAACAGGTCATTCATGGCACATTCAATGAATACCTTAGGTCATTCTCGACAATCACGTACACAATTAAATACTAACATTGTACACATATTACATATAGTTATCACAAAAACAAATATATAATATATAATATAGTGGCTGCACTTCTGCTCAAAGTTGCCTAGGTATCCAAATCTTTCAATATTGGAATCAAACATTTATAGTTCTTATTATCAGCCACATAGTCAAAATCAAAGAACAATAAGACTTCATGTTTTAAGGTTGCACAATTCATTTCCCTTTCATTCCTCAATTATATATATATTCAATTCATGTCTTAAGGTTGCACAATTGTTGCATTAACAATTGTACTTGGAATATAATACAAATGTAAAAGTAAGCAATCAAGAATCAAGACACCCATATGTCTAAGTACCATCATTTATCTCATTACAAAAAGAAAAGTTAACTAGAGCTCCCCTAAAAGGAAAACATGGTAGGTTATCTAGGTAATTTGCCAAAATAATAATTTTTCCTACAGTCATCCAATTGATGCACCACTTAATTATTTGACAACGAGGATATGTACACTTACATTTTCATGTAGGACTCGATGTCCCAACTGTTTCGACCCACCTACGTGGCAAACGTCCATTGGTAGGAATCTTCACTTTATTCGTTTAATCAACAAGGCTAAAGCCCAATTTGCAATATCATAGATCAATGCGCAAATCCATTAACTCATGTGTCTATGGTTGAACCTTAGCCACATGGTTTGCCACTTATGTATATTAATTTATGTCTAGATTTATTTCATATCAAAAAGATAATCATCAATTAAGAGTCAGGTTCAATTGCAATTACTTGAGCTACAAGAAATCTCTACTCTATAGATATAAATACCAACCTATTTTTCATACAGAACTACGTTCTTGAGACTTGATCTCATCGATAATTTGGGTACGTAGGCAACCGAAAGGTACAGTCCCATCATTCTCTAGATCACCACCATTTTTCACTACTTTTCTACGTTCTTCATCTCTTTCGTCACCACTTAGTGGTTTGATCATATTTGGTCGAAATATAATTAGCGCCGTCTGCGATTCTTATTCAACACCCTCTATCACGTTCTGCAAAAATTATGACAAATACTAGAAGAGCGTTCCCGATATAATTACTGTCGATCAACCCAACCATGATGTTCAAGGTCAACCTGGCGACAACGGACCGAAAAAAAAAAAAGCCTTTACTCCTCTTCAAAGCAGCGACATTTACTACTTTTCCACGAAGATATGGTCTCCACAATCTAATATTGATAATATACATCAAATACCTCGAGAAGCACTTCTTTGAAAGTTCAAGCATGTACGGATCGGAAATAGAACAGTTACTACAAGCGTCGTCTGAAATAAACCATTCCTCTCACGGATGATGTGACATCTATCACACCACAACATAGCACACGCCAACGACATCATAGAGTGTGGGGTATTTACGTGGTGAGGATGAGATTCCCTTTGTTCGCAACGTACGTCATCCACGAGTTCTCGAAAATAGTGTTTTATCTGTCACACCAGAACGTAACACACGCCAACAACATAGTTGCATGTGGGATCGTTTAAGTGGTGATGATTAGATTTTCATTGTTCGCAATGGTTACCCACGAGTTTAAGACAATAAATACGGACTTCGCAATGGTTACTTTTCACGAATCTCAGGAAAGCGTATCTAATGCATATTTGTCCATTGTCGTTTGATAGTGACGATAGTCATCTCATATTATTTGTTAGTACAGCTCTTATATCAGCTGAATGTAGGCATTCTTGCTTTGAGAAAATTGCATTGGCCTTATTTCATGCTGTCAGACGTCTTAAGCTTATTTCAAAGAAGGAATAGTCAAAGTTTATACTTATCGAATATACACTGTGCAAGTTTTTTCGCAATGTCTACGGATCGAGTCTCAGAATGGAAAAGTTACCTTAGCACTTACAACATTGTCTCTGACACTCATACATTTAAAAAGAGACAAAATTTGGTTTCGCTAATGGTTGATTTTCTTATCGATGATATTCCTATGTCGAACGCATTACTCGATGAAGAACACGTCGATCCCTAATTGTCATTACCTCCCGAGGGCGATGACTTGAAATACTTATCGGATATATCAGTTGATTGTTAGATTTACACCAATAGTTTGCATAATAAGTCTGGCTCCGGTCTTGGTTTTGTCATCTTGAAGCTAAATAAAGACATAATTGAGAGGTCTCTACGTTTGGGTTTTGACGCTTCAAATAATATGGCCGAGTATAAAACTGTCATTTGCGGTATACGCACAACTCTTTAACTGGGGGCGATTAACTTACGATTAATTATTCTAAGTTAGTTGCTAGCCACTTTGAATGATAATATGTGGGTCGCGATAATAGAATGGTCGTTTATCTTGACTTAATTTAACGAATTGCATGAAATTGTACATCTATCAGTATTGTGCAGTATCCACATTGTGATGTACGACATCCTGATTCTATCGCAACTTATTTGTGGAAATCAAGTTGTCGCTGCCAAAACAACACTGGATTAACCACTTATGCTATCAGATGATTCCAACGAGCTTGACACTGATAATGTCTCGATATCTACCGACAACGATCATGCAGCTGATGATGCTCCGGAATTCTTGAAAACCAAAAACTCTATCGCAGCGGCACAAGTCTCAATCCTCTCCTTCGCTATTTGGGCAGAACAAACGATTTACTAGGCCTCGAAGAAATTCATTCAGGACTATGTGAACACCACTCCCGGGGGCGAAGTCTCGCTCACATAGCAATGACCCAATGGTGTTGGTGGTCATACATGCCAAAGAATGTTAAGCGTTTGTCCGAGAAGTGTATGCCTTGTCAAAAACATAATATGTGATATGGGTCAAACTTTCCGCGATAAAGCGTCATCCAATCTATAAACCTTGGTCATTTGCAAAATAGGGCCTTGATATTGTTGGTTTATTTCCAACAGCCTCAGTAGTGTTTATTTCTTGCTCGTCGTAATAAATTATTTTACTAAGTGAGCAGACAAAATAGACAAGTTGAACGAAAAACCGGACAAAAATTTGTTAGTCTGTTTCCAGTTCAATAGTTTCTTTTCCGTTATTATCTTTGCACTTTTCAAGATTTTGTGATCAATAAAGCCTTTCTTTCACTTCAGTTCTAATAATATCATTTTGTTTCCATCGCAACATTATTATCACTACGACAAAATCTGACGAAGTTACCACGTTTAGTTTCGTCAGTCTAAGTTTGAACGCTTTTACGCTCGCTTAGTTCATTACTATCGCTACGACAAAATCTGACGAAGTTACCACATTTAGCTTCACCAATCTAAGTTTGAATTTTTTTACGCTCGCTTAGTTCATTACTATCGCTATGACAAAATCTGACGAAGTTAGCACGTTTAGCTTCGTTAGTCTAAGTTTGAATGCTTTTACGCTCGCTTAGTTCGTTACTATCGCTACGACAAAATCTGGCAAAGTTATCGTATTTAGCTTCGTCAGTCTAAGTTTAAACACTTTTACGCTCGCTTAATACATTATTATCATTACGACAAAATCTAACGATATTACCACGTTTAGCTTCGTCAGTTTAAGTTTGAACACTTTTACGCTCACTTAGTTAGTTATTATCTCTACGACAAAATCTGACGAAGTTACCACATTTAATTTCGTCAGTCTAAGTTTGAACGTTTTTACGCTCACTTAGTTCGTTACTATCGCTACAACAAAATCTGACGAAGTTACCATGTTTAGCTTCGTCAGTCTAAGTTTGAACGCTTTTACGCTCGCTTAGTTCATTGCTATCGCTACGACAAAATCTGACGAAGTTACCGTGTTTAGCTTCATCAGTCTAAGTTTGAATGCTTTTACGCTCGTTTAGTTCGTTACTATCGCTACAACAAAATTTGACAAAGTTACCGCGTTTAACTTCGTCAGTCTAAGTTTGAACATTTTTACGCTCACTTAATTCGTTACTATCGCTACGACAAAATCTGACGAAGTTACCACATTTATCTTCGTCAGTCTAAGTTTGAACGCTTTTACGCTCACTTAGTTTATTACTATCGCTACGAAAAAATCTGACAAAGTTACCACGTTTAGCTTCGTCAGTCTAAGTTTGAACGTTTTTACGCTCGCTTAGTTCGTTATTATCGCTACGACAAAATCTAACGAAATTACTACGTTTAGCTTCGTCAATCTAAGTTTGAACGCTTTTATGCTCGCTTATTTCGTTATTATCGCTACGACAAAATCTGATGAAGTTACCACGTTTAACTTCGTCAGTCTAAGTTTGAACGTTTTTACGCTCGCTTAGTCCGTTACTATCGCTACGACAAAATCTGACGAAGTTACCGCATTTAGCTTTGTCAGTCTAAGCTTGAACGCTTTTACGCTCGCTTAATTCGTTATTATCGCTACGAAAAAAGCTGACGAAGTTACCATGTTTAGCTTCGTCAGTCTAAGTTTGAACGCTTTTACGCTCGCTTAGTTCGTTATTATCGCTAAGACAAAATCTGATGAAATTACCACGTTTAGCTTCGTCAGTCTAAGTTTGAACATTTTTACGCTCGCTTATTTCGTTATTATCGCTACGACAAAATCTGACGAAATTATCACGTTTAACTTCGTCAATCTAAGTTTGAACGCTTTTATACTCACTCTATTACATGGGGGCGTCTCGTTCTATTTCATTTCACTTACACAAATCAATAACATTGTCAGTTTTCCGCAGGTATGTTATCTGATACAACAACAATATTCAATAGCAAACCCATACTTTATTTTTATTTTTCATCAAAAGAAGTTTTAGCTCTATGGTATTACATTCACACAATTACCTAATCAATTGTCTCTATCAATTGTCGTACGGTCGCTCGATTAAATCTTCGTTTTCTTCTTCGAAATCTGCATTCGCTTCGCTTAGCGCTTTCGGTTAACTATCTTCCGCATTCATTATTTTTTCTAAGGCATTGCGTCGCTCTTTCTCAACGAAACTTCTATCAGCTTCTTTAATTTTTCTACGGCATTAATTGACACCTTTCTGTACGAAACTTTTCTCCGTCGACTCTTTGTGAATATAATTTGCTCGTAATACCGCCGTTTTTCCATGCGGTGAAAGTTCGCATTACGTCAACTTTCTTAGCATAAACTTTCTCCAACTTCTTTATTTTTTCTAAGACATTATGCCGATCTTTCTAAGATAAATTTTCCATCAACTTCATTATTTTTTCTAAGGCATTCAGCCGATCTTTTCGAGTAAAACTTTCCGTCAGCTTTATTGTTTCCGCTTAAAACTTTTCTTCGCAGACTTTTCATCGATATTTTTCCCCCGTCATACCACCGTTTTTACCTGCGACGACAAGAATAAACTTTTCGTCAGTCTTTCAGACTTAATCAAAATTTTAAGATAACTGATAAAAAATACTAACATACCTATTTCATGTTGTCGAAACTCTTTGACACCGCTTTTTTCATATTCTCCGAACTTTTCTCCCTCTTCTTTGGCAGCCCAAATTCAATTTTGATTGAAACCCAACAATTTGAACTTAATATCCTAGCATATCTAATTTGAAACTAATCAATCCTGACCTAGCTTATGTCGGTCATTTGCGTGAGTATCTGTCATATATCCTACCGTCACCAGCAGTTTCTGAGCAATGATACCAGCCGCGGCGACGAGGCTGCGATCGAATTTCTTCATCATCCCTTCCAACCAGACACAAGCTTCCAAGTCAAGATGATTTGTAGGTTCATCAAGGAGAAGTATGGTCGGATTCATGAACAAGGCACGTGCCAATGCAATTCTCATTCGCCATGCACCAGAAAAATCCCTTCTTAGCTTGCATCTTCTTCTCGAACCCAAGTCCAAACAAAATCTCAGCAGCCCGCTTCTCAACAGTCGCTACATCCAATGCATCTAAGCGCTCATAACTACGATCCAAGGCCTCTCCACCACCACCATCCTCTCATTCCTCTGCTGCCAATGCTTATGTTTCTTTCTCCAATTTCATCCTCTCCTCATCCCAGCATATAACATACTCCAACGCATACATATCAGCAGCTTCAATCTCCCTTGTAAGATGTCCAACTTTAATTTCATGGAAATTCATATCTTAGCACCACTATTCACTTTTTCATTGTCAATTGGGTTTTGTTCATAGTGTTGAGACGCGAGGCATAGTACTTCCTTCCATGAAAACTTTGATCAGAACGAGAGAAGAATGATCACTTCCAGCACAAATAGTGTTCATATTTTCTTTTACACCCCTCCCGATCTTCTGTATTTTGAATCAAGTAGACACAAACACACTTTTTGTCTTTTCCTACATGTGCCTTCACGTGAATACCCCCTCTACAATTTCCAATCTGTTTCCTAATTCAATTCTTAATTTGTCTTTACTCCATCATCTCTAAGTAATACACAATTGTATTTAAATCTTGATACACACATACATGTGCCCCTCCTCAATATATTAAACCACACTTACTTCTACCTAGCTTCTTAATTAGCATCACTCATTTTCATCTTTTGTTACTCTATTCCTTTATTTACCTTTTTGACTCAATGTTCTCATTCCATCAGTAAGCCTTCCCAAAAAAGCAAGGGTTTTCTCTTCTTTTATGATAAGATAAGACAAGGAATTACAAACAATTTCTAACTTATCTTATCATAAAAAATAAAAAAAATAAAAAAGAACTTTGAACTTTACATATATTTCGGTACACTTATTTTATTCTTTATGAAATACTAATTACGTCCACTTAAGAATTATCCAAGTCCACTACTTACTCCAATTCATTCTGAAGTTCTTTTCCTCTTATTATTACTAAACTGCCCCTACATTTAATTTTAACTACTTAATCCTAATATAAATCTTCCACTGGCATGAGTAGTCAAAATCAATTTTATTATTATTACGTAATTATTTCGGTACAATTTTTGCCATCAATTTCTTTTGCCACCCATTTCGATTCTCACTTCAGCCATCTTTCATTTAACTACATTGCATCTCATATAAGTTAGTTTGACATTATTTCATTCACAATACTTCACGTATTTTTCCCGACAGTCCATTATTCTATCGTTTACATTCACACGACACTTTGTTATACATTCTACTTACTCTTTTCTTATTCCATTTTTTCTTTGATTTTTCTTCTCTTCTTTGCCATATAAACTTTGTTTACATACCAAAGAAGGGGCGGTGTTTCGACCCCCACCTACATGGCAAACGTCCATTGGTAGGAGTCTCCACTTTATTCGTTTAATCAAAAGGGCTAAAACCCAATTTGCAATATCATATATCAATGTACAGGCCCATTAACTCATGCGTCTAGGGCTGAACCCTAGCCACATGGCTTGCTTACGTACATTAATTTATGTCTAGATTTATTTCATATCAAAGAGATAATCATCAATTAAGAGTCAGGTTCAATTGCAATTACTTTAGCTATAAGAAATCTCTACTCTATAGATATAAATACCAAACTATTTTTCATACAGAACTACGTTCTTGAGACTTGATGTCATCGATAATTTGGGTACGTAGGCAACTGAAAGATATAGTCTCATCATTCTCTCGATCACCACCACTTTTCACTACTTTTCTACGTTCTTCATCTCTTTCATCACCACTTAGTGTTTTGATCATATTTGGTCGAAACACCAACCTCATCCCATCTAGAAGAAAACTTAGGTCGAAAACAGTAAAAATCCTAATTTTCAACAAACTAGATTTCTAACGAACTATCTTCTGAATGACACAACTCTTCCAACAGGTATCCAAATGCACCAAGGCTTTTTGCGTTGAAAATTTAACACATAGAACTTATATTATTATGTTTTACAAAAATACTCAATCTCATTCTAAATATGCGAAAACTGGACTCGAACTCAGTGCGCAGAAACTGATTTCTGACGCACTATTTTCTGTCATCCAAACTTCTAGACATCATAACTAATTCCATAGGCCTCAGAATGCGATGAGGCTAATTGGGATGGAAGTCAGACTCGCAAAACTTAAGCTTTCATGTTTTCTCAAATACCTAACTCTCATCCCAACTATATAAAAACTAGATTGTAATACAGTGCACAGAAATTGTTCCTAAAGCGCAAATTTCTGACGCGCAGACTTATGGAGCTCATATCTTTCTCCACACACACCCAAATGGTCTGATTTTTGGATATGTGTTTCATCTATATGTCTTATATCTACCATAAAAATTTCAAATCATTTGAATACAAAAAGTCAGTCAACTAGTTGTTTTATATCAGTATGGCAGATTGAAAAGAAAATAAATAGTTCACTTCCTAAAACCATAGTATACATGAAATACCAAAAATATTCAAAATCAAAGTATAACCTAAGGATTCCAACAATGATTAACCAACACATACAATAAATTTGGTATATTTATCATAAATCAATCAAAAGAAAGATAGAATAAATAAGAGAGTAGAAAATAACTCACTAAAGCATGAATTTGCTACCAAACATTGACACCCAAAGAAAATTTTTAGAACGCCACATGATTCCTTCAATTCTTATTTCTTCTTACCTAATACTTCTCAAAATTCGATATCATAAATCTGTATATCTATGAACCCGAAGGTCAAATAAATCTAAAAGATAATTGGAACTACAAGAATCCTTATAACCTTAAATTCTATGGTTGAGTTTATGACTATTTAGTACCATGTACGTTCATTTTTTTCCTAAATAGTACCCGTACTTTTTTTCTCGCTTATTAGTACCCCCAAACTCTCAATTTGTTTCAATTTAGTACATCAGTCTCTTTTTCGTCTCAATCCGTCTAATTTCGCTAACGGCAAGCTCACATGAATAGTCAATTTAAGTTTGGTTTCTCTAATTAGCGTGGCTAGATAACCCAATTAGGTACGTGGACACATTACAAACGCGTGGAAAGGCAAGGGGATCCAATTAATTTGTGTCCATGTAACTAATTGGGTTATTTAGCCTCGCTAATTAGAGAAACCAAGCACACGCCGTTAGCAAAATTAGACGAATTGAGAAGGAAAAGAGATTGAGGTACTAAATTTAAACAAATTGAGAGTTCGTGGTAGTAATAGGCGAGAAAAAAAATACGGGTACCATTTAGGAAAAAAAAAATGAAAGTACGTGGTACTAAATAGTCATAAACTCTTCTATGGTTCAATGAGAATGTAAGTATACAAGAAACATGATAATAACAAAGTCAAATTACTCATATCAATTTCCACTTATATAATCATATTGTACCATGTGCTATAACCATTACTTTGTGACCTCATCAACCCACAAAATATTGATTATTACAAGAACAAAAATAGGTGTGAATATATGTAAACGAAAATAGTCCACTCACTTTAATTTGAATGCTAGAAAAAAAAAATATCAAAGCTTCATTTTCTCCAATCCTTTTTCTTATTCCTCTTCTCTTTCTTTCAATCAGAAATATTCTTCTTTTGAAAAAAAAATGCATAGATGAGTAACGAACTATACACGAAATCAAACATTGGTGTATAAACATTTTTTTTTAGCAAATTTGGGTAACGAAGTGTACCTCGTTTTGCAACGTTGGGTTCTGTTTCAGTTCCGTCCATTTTTTTCACACGTGTCAAGTTTTTTTTCTTTTTCTCTAATTATGTGTCACTTATTTTCCTATGTGGCAATCTAGTGGCAATCTGACACGTATGAAAAAACTTGACATGTATGAAAAAATTAGACGGAAGTTAAACATAACCCAACATTGCAAAACGTGGTACACTTTGTTACCTAAATTTGCTCAAAAAAAAAGTGTATACACCAATGTTTGATTTCGTGTATAGTTCGTTAACCATCTATGCATTTTTTTTCTCTTCTTTTTAATGGCCAGCTAGGGTTTTGTTTTTTAATAGAATGATTTTTACAAATCCAATTCACATGTTTTTTCTTACTTCCAAATTTCAAGTCTGTTTAGCTTAACCTATGGGCCTCAAATGGGTCTAAAAACACCCAAGGTCCATACTTATATGAATGAGTACATTTTAATAATGTTTTCAAGGCCAATATATATGATTCTGAAATAAACCACTTCAAATAATATACTTCATAAAATCAACAACAACAAGAATATTATTAATGTTCCACTATAGAGAAACAAAATTTGTAACATGCTAGAATTCAAAATAATTAGTTTCAATTTGAATAATATTATTTACATTGCTTAAAAATTGGGGTTGTTATATTTTGTCATATTCATTTCGATTTCTGTAAAACCAATGAAACAAACTAATTAAAATAAAATATATCAATTAACTGGACAACTTAATATAAATGAAGGCATAAATGTATAACATTTATGTGCTTATCATTCCACGACCTGAAAATATGGGGTTGTGTAAGTATCATATATTACGGACCAATGAATATATTACACGTGTATTGCACGACCTAGACTCCAATGATCTAAGGTCTTCATACAGATGTAGACCTAAGCAGGACTGTCAGCTAGATCGCACTAACACAGAACACATGTATTAAATGCTATCCGTCAGTTAAAGAATGAGATATTCAAGCAGCTAATCTAGTCACCATTAAGGACTTACATTATGGATATTAATGACAATTATTACCTAATGATGAGGAGCAAAAGACGAAGAGAAAGGGAGCAGTTACAAAGATGATTATAAAGGGAGGAGGAACTATGTTTGGCCTGATTCAAGTTCTATCATACAGGCTTGATATGTAGGCAACTCATCAGAATTGAGTGTGGCCTTTACCAAATCCATCTACCAATCCAGTTACAATTAGGATTAGAGTTTTCCCCATTTACACCAACAAAATGGGGACACATATATGTTAACAAGTATTTAAAAATTGCTTACTTCCGTATAAATATTTCTCACTTTTCCAAATAAATCTCCTATTATTACTCCACTAAATTTGGTGGTAAATATGGTTTTGAAATTATACATATAGTTACCATAACCATACAACACATGTTCCAAAGATATTTGAAAGATTTAAACACTCAATAAGCTAATATTCCATGAGCCTTATTTTTGCAATTATGAAAAGCAGCCTAATATGTTTACAATTTTCGCACAGGCCCTTGAAATCTCATAAACGTAGCCACATGGGGATGTATTAGTATTACATATATGATCATACTCATTTCACTTCTTTAATCTTTTGCCTAAATTTGTTATGTGTTTTTTTTTTCATTTTTTCAACGTTAGATCCTTCATAACTAAAGAGAAGTAACAATCTTCACATCCTCATGAAGGTTACAATATCAAAGCAAAAGTAAGTAAAGTTATCATTTTTAACTTCTCTTTAGATATAACACTTTCTTACAACTATATCATTATTATCCACTTTAAGGCCGGTACACTATCATACCATTAGTACCTTGTCTATTAACATCACTCATGGTTTATCTCTTTGCTTTCAATGCATCGGAAAAGATTTTGTGTGGTTATTCTTCAATTCCTCTATCTTATCTTATAAAACACTTTCAAACCATACTTCTTTTGCCAAAATTTCTTCATAATTTTAGCGACACTATGTTTATTATCATTAAGACAACAAAATCGCTTGGCATCCATATCTACTAATGCACTTCTCTGTAACGTGATGGAGAGATGACTGCAACAAATATAGATTGGCATGATCTGTTATAGGCTGGAGCCTCACAAATTTTGTGTTGAAGAATCTCTTTCACTTCTAGCATGTGCTTAAGCCTATCACCTTCAGACGCAAAAGACTATTAAGGATGACCAAAAAGACAGGTCACTCCAATATCAGTGGCACTGTTATTGCTCCTATGCATGCCCTGCCGCCCCCAGTAGCTTTGCTGCTTGTACTGGCTCTGCTGCATTTTAGGATGAGTAGTTTTTGTTGATGTTGTTATTAGGATTTGGAAGAATACGACTAGGTATTTTAGACCATTGCCGCAAAATTTCTAGAAGTTTTGTAATCAAAGTTCTCTTCACAATATATATTTTAGTGTTGTTAGGGAGACTTTACTCATAAAGAGAATTTGGTTATCTTAATTGTTAGTTAGAGTTTACTGGTAAAGATAAATGAGTACAACTTGCCACCAAGATTTGTTCAAGTTGTTAGAATTAAAATCCAACTTAGAAGTGAAATATGTTCAACAATGAATCTGAGTTGTTTTCCACATATGGTTATTCCTGTTAGCATTTTCTATTGTGGACAGCAACATCGGATCGTCTCCTGTTTTGCTTGATTTCTTGTCTCATTTTTTTATTATTATTATTTTTTTAATAAGTGAAGATTTTATTGATAATGATAATGAGTTTTACAAGTAATTAGGACAAGCGTGCAACAAACTGCACCACAAGTCTTTTCTGAATAGCAAATCTTATCATTCTAAAAACAAACCGGTTAGAATTGAGGAGCTCAACAAATTGTTGTTCCAAGAACCCAAAAGTGTCGAAACTGAACAGAATAAAACAATATTGGTGTTTGGGATGCTCCTTCGTAAGCCCCTAATGGGTACAGACCCATTACCTAATACAGGTCCACATGCCCAGTCCATAATGGGCATAGTCCAGGCCCAGCATGCTTAGCTCTATTTAAGCCCAATGGCTTATCCCCATTGTATACGGGTACTAGCCTACATTAAGTCCAATCCCATGGTTAAACTTGTATTGGCACACAAGGCAAAACCTTAGCAGAGATGTCTATAAATTGATATACAAGTCTCATAAATAGAACTATAGCGGCTGGCTTGGAGAACTCTTCTCATTGCTAAGACTTGATCCCTCATCCGATCTGGGTACGAAGGCAACCTGCTGAAGGTCCAGTCTCTCCTCCCCCAATCCCCATCTTTCATCTTATTTAGTTTAGGCAGATTTACCTTAAAAAGCTGGTTAGCCCCACAAGCTTCCTCATATTTTTTTATTATTATATTTTTAGCATGTTTTCTTGCACATCATACATGATCCAAATTCTTTGTACAGTTAACGACCTAGTATCCGGTAGGCCAAACGAAGTAAAAAAGAATAAATAGATGAGATGGGTTACCTGAAAGCGACGACGCGGAGACAAAAAAAGTGGTTGAGGTCTTAAGGAAGAAGAATGGAGGGATGTTCTGAGGTTTCTTTTTTTTTAAAAGACAAAAAATTTCAGACAGACGGACAAGTGTTTTTTGGCGTGCCTGGCCCAAAAGCTCACTTCGTTTAGGATGAAAGAAACTTTGGCAAAAGTTTGTAATGAAACATAACCAACTTTCAAATGTGTTTCCAGATATGAATGTTGCCAAATTAAATGAACGACGTGTACACTAGATTGTTAAATCCTCCCCTAGTATTTTTTTTTTTCTGCCAACGTGAACGTATGACAAATTGTCGTTTGCTGAGGTGGACAAATCTAATCAAGTGAGCGGAGCTTAACGCTCGGGCCGGGGGCAAAATGTGATTTGGATCTGTATTTCCTCATTTTTCTTCTCTTCCTCTCCCTCTCTCTCTCTACGCCCTCCTCCCTCTCCACTCTCCACTCTCCACGCCCTCCTTCCTCTCCCTCTCCAACCCTTCGTCTCCAGTTCTCCAATTCTCCGCTCACACCCCTACTGCTATGCAGTATACTAGTCAAATAAGCAGAGCAAACTTTCTGGACCGAGGGGGAGGAGAGGAGGGTTTGTGGCCCAAAATGCCATTTGGTTGGCTTCTATCTGACTATCCTCAATCTCTCCACACTCCTCAAAATTTTCCTCTCGCTCCCCTCCATCTCTCTCGCTCGTGTCTCTATTATGCTTTCATCTTCTCTCTCCAAACTCTCATCTATGCTCAAAATTTCTCTCATCTCTACAATTGATTGGTACCAGATTACTATTATTTACAATTGATCTTGATTTGTCTATTCTCTTCATTTTACACCACCGTTCGGTGATTGCTCGTACTATCCACAAGTTATCCATCGAATATAAATATATAATGATTGGTGGTTGGTCTCGAATTATTCATGCATGGTAAGTGGGTTTTTGTTTTCTTAAATAATGAGATATTGAACTTGGTTATAAACTCTATTTTCCTATTTGGGGTTGTTGGGTTTCAACTGTTTTTTTCATTGTTTTTTAACTAATTAGTATAAACACAGTATTTAGGAAGTTAAGAAGAGGTTTTAAATTAAGGAGGTATTGTCAAAAAGAGCGGAACGCTTTTCTGAGTTAGTGAAATGTTTCACAGTTTTGATTATGGTTTTGGTAATATTATGGGGTTTAGAAAGGTATAATGATATTTCCACCCGATTTTGGGGGCTATTGAAACGTGGGGTGGGAAGATCGAAGAGGGGAAAGTGATCCTTTTTATTTTGTTTTGAGGCGTTCATACTCTAGTATATTAGATGGAGGGGTGGGGATAATGTTGCTTTAAGAAAATAGGAATGGATGGTTTAAGAGGGGTGACTCTGTTATGTTAAGTGACTCATATATACAATCACTTTGAGAGGTAATATAAGTTTCTTCCGACGATGTATACCGGAGTATTGGTCAGTTCAGAATCTGACACTTGAGCATTTAGAATTAATAAGGTAACAAATGTCTATATGAAATTAATATAGGAATAAGAAACTCGGAACTACAAAGATACTTCTCCAGTAGCATTGGGAGCTACAATTTCTCAAAGGAAATTCGATGAAAAACTTCTTATGTCAAACCGAGCATGTAATTGTTTCTTAAGAAGTAATTCTTTCCCCAGTTTCTCTCTTGTTAATAATGTCTTATGTCCTTCATATTTTACCCATGTTTAATTGATGCTTTATTAAGTGATTTATGTATGTAGCCTTAATCTTATGTATTTTTTTCAAATTTAACAATTTTTTTATGGTAATGGCATATGTATATATATCAGACCACTCTCTCATATTTTGCTTATGCCTTTTTCATGTCTATGTTTTATTTAGTTGGGGCATCTTCTGAATGACATAGTAACACTCGGCCCTCCTTACTCCCCATCCCCGCAGTTATTCTAGCCCTCACTTGAATATGCCGAAATATGAAATCCTACGTATTTCACATGGGTTATTGGTTTTGGGTCTAAAAGAGAACACGTGTTGAAGCAGAAGCAAGTATTTGACAGTATAAAAAAAAAGTCAAAGTTTTGATTTTCTCCGCATCTGATGAATCAAAAACAGCAATGGCAAACTCACTTTCACTTCTTCTAATCTCACTCTGCTTTATAATCTCCGTTAATTCCAAATACATAGCTTACAACACTTCTCAAAACATCGTACCCGACAAAATCAATGTCCATTTAGTCCCTCACACTCACGATGACGTCGGATGGTTAAAAACTGTCGATCAATACTACGTTGGTTCCAACAACTCCATCCAGGTAATCTTTTTTTTTTCCTTATCCTCAACTTTCTATTTTCTTCATTAAGTTGAATATTTTTCTTGTGTTTGTAGGGAGCTTGTGTTCAGAATGTGTTGGATTCTGTGGTTCAAGCTTTGTTGGCTGATGAGAATCGCAAGTTTATTTACGTCGAGATAGTAAGCTTTGTTCGTTTAAGTGTGGTTGTAGAGAATTGAATTTACTATTAATTGGTTTGAACAATGTAGGCGTTTTTCCAAAGGTGGTGGAGAAACCAGAGTCCAGCTGTACGAGATATAGTCAAGAAGCTTGTTAGCTCTGCTCAACTTGAATTCATGTATACTAGTTTTTTGATAATTTTCGTAATAATAGAGTTTTGATTATCTATTTGTTTGTATGGTTAGGTTTTGATTGGTTGAGGGGTTTTGTAGAAATGGGGGAATGTGCATGCATGATGAAGCATCACCGCATTATATTGATATGATTGATCAGACAACTTTAGGACACCGTTTTATTAAGAAAGAGTTTGGGCAGACACCAAGGATTGGTTGGCAAATTGATCCATTTGGGCATTCTGCTGTACAAGCTTACTTGTTGGGAGCAGAGGTACATGTCATTTATAGATGGTGTAATATAATTACGATTGCACCAAGAATTAACCGCATTTCTTCATGTTTCTTGGAAAAACGACTTGCATGATTAATGAGTTTTATTATGATTTGATGTAAAAGAAATTTAGATTCTTTTGTTTCTGTAGGTTGGCTTCGACTCTCTTTTCTTTGGTCGGATCGACTACCAAGATAGAGAAAAACGCAAAAATGAAAACAGTCTTGAGGTTGTATGGCGTGGTTCTCGGACTTTTGGTTCATCTGCGCAGGTGAGCTTAGATAATTAAATTAAGAAAGGAAATTATTGGTGGCATTATGGTGGACTTCCAAACAAGTACTTATCATATACATTTTCTTCCATTATTTAGATTTTTGCTGGTGCATTTCCTGAGAATTATGAACCTCCAAGTGGTTTCTACTTTGAAGTTAATGATGCCTCTCCTGTTGTTCAGGTAAATCCTTGGATTATATGATTTGAAGTTCCGTAAGTTTTCTGTAAAAGGGTATTGTTTTGAACCCTTACTTGTTTTCTTGATTGAAGGATGACATCAATTTGTTTGATTATAATGTTGAAGAGCGCGTTAATGACTTTGTAGCAGCTGCAGTATCACAGGTAAGCATAAACGTCGATACGATTTCATGCATATTGATTTCTGCTTGGGTTCACTTCGGACTTTGTATGGCTAGGAGAGACACAAACACAACTGTCATGTTCAACATCACACAGACTTGGAGAAATGCCAAATCTTGAAAGTTAGGAGATGGGTACAATGAGGACACAACAATAAAATGATGTCCTAGATTATCAACTGATAATACACAATAAAGCAGTCATATTGTGATCAATTTTTACTGTAAAGAAAATGTAATTCAAGTTGTATAGGAATGGTTCACGTAAAAAAAAACTTAGGAAGCGTATTTAGATGTGGTATACCGTATACGCATCTCCAAGGAATGTCTGGCATGAGACGACATTAATGCAGGAGTGTCTAACTTTCTAGTTGGCCGCCCTTGCAGTTGGAATCTTAGCTGTAGTGTATTCATTATGTTTCTAATATAGAAAACGTCGCTGACAGTAATGTTCTCAGAAATTTGCAAATTGTCTATATATGTAGTGTGGTTGTGTGGTATTGGGTTAGGTACTATGGCACATTTGGTCACGTATATATGATCTTGCCAACAAAGATCGCCAATTAAAATCAGAATCATTTGGAATAATCCTTAGCAATGCTACGGTTTTTGAAGGATACAAGTGCATACTCTTAAATGTAAGCAATGGATAATCTGGAGACTCAGTCTTTTGTAGGAAGACCCTCTTGGTTGACTACATGGGGAGTACCTGATATCCCTTATATTAGATTTGCAATAGAGGGAACTGGTTTAGTCTTGTTCTCTATGGGCTTGAGTTGTAATTTTCTTATTTCTTCAAAATTGTCTTCTTTGACCTCTATATTAGCTATAGTACAATTTATGCTTACTTAGCAGAAAAAAGGAAGAGAGGATAAAAAGTGCATTACTCTTAAATTGAAAATCATGCTTTCATATCTTTTGTAATCAAGATGCCATGAGTAATACATTTGTATTGCAGGATGAATTTCAGTAAGGAACTTCTAGCTTGAGACACCTTTAAGATGTTATACTATTAGGCTCTTAGCTGGAATGACTTAATGAGTAATGGAGCAAGAGACTCTGTAATGGCATTTACTAATTTATATCTTGTGGTTTTTCACATCCCAGATGCTTGAGGCTTATTATGCAATATCTTTCCATTTTTCAGGCTACTATAACCCGCACAAATCATGTTATGTGGACCATGGGCACAGATTTTAAGTATCAATATGCGGACACCTGGTTCCGCAATATGGACAAGCTCATACACTATGTCAATATGGTAAGCATTTTTTTTTTGCAAAAATCATTTGTGAGGATGTTTGGTCTACCCGAACACTGACACGATGACCCAAGGAGTACTCATTTGTGTCTTTTTATTTAGTTTGGGCTTCAAAAATCCCTTTGCCACACTTGCCTTAAGATAAGCAACTATGGCATGCTCTGGCTACCTAAACAACTCTATTAGGGGGAGAACGTTCATGCTATCTAATTCCAAAATACTCACTCGACAAGACCCCAGTTTGGTAAAGGTTTGAATAGATCATGAATTGTCTACATAGCCAATGCTAATTACTAAGAGTAGGTATAGGTCATGGACTCCACTTCATTGTATCAAGGAAGGCTTAGGGAATTGTATTATCCACCCAATTTGGGATATGGCCAAGTGTTTAGTTGAAGGTGTTCAAAAGGCCACCATATTGTCCGTCTAATGATGGATAGAGAGGAATAGAGGACTTTTGAGCATGAAGACAAGGACATACAAATATGATGTGAAGGACATATTTGATTAAGTTCATCAGATCCTAAGTTTTTTCAATACATAGTATATTCAAATATGCTAAGTATTGAAAAAAGAAGAAGAAGATAAGAAAGTTTCCATATTTTGTATAGTGGAATTTAGGCTATACATTGTTTGATACACCTTAAATGGTAAGTTACATTACACGGATTGCTGTGTCTGTATCCGACACCGATATGAAGTGTCTGACATGGCGGGAACCTATGAAGCATGTACTCTGACACATGACACGGATGCAACTCGGCACGGACACGTGGATACGACAATTTTCAGAAATAAGGATACAGATACGCCAAGGACATGGTTAAAAAAAAATTGTAAATACATTTATATAATTGCAATAAATTTCTGAAAATAGGGATGTGAAAGAAGTTTGGGAAAATGAGAATGAGAGAGAAAGGAGATAGATTGAAGACTTACTAAGATGGGAGATGGAGACGTGCTGTTGGTGTTTGGTGATGGGGGACAGGAAGTCGGGACTCAGGAGATGAAGGATTGGAAGAGAGTGGAGACGAACAGGAGAGCTGTTTTGTGTTATAAAACACTTTGTTTTCACAAGTGAATAAAACCCTATATGGGTCCTGTTTTGTTTTAATTTTTTATCGGCACAAAAGATTAAAAAAACAAACATACGCATGTCACGGGCGTATCCCAAACGTGTCCCCAGTGGCCCAAAATAATAAAATGTATTAAATAAATCGGAGTACGGTGGAGTATCCGACATGTTTCCAAGGCGCATCCGCGCGTATCGGTGTCTGATGTGTCCAATACGGATTCTTTGCCTCTGTTGAAGTATTTGTGATTCATTGAAAATAACAAAAATTGAGGTATATCACATACAATATGTGTCCGACATGACACGTGGATATGTATCCGACACTAATTATTTTTAAAATATGGCGTATCCAGCAATACGCCCCAGCTTGGTAAAAATATAACTGAATGTGGTGTTGGGTAGCTCCATAGTCAAGATATCTGCCAATGGATTTTGGAAAAATATATTAAGTAGCAAGTTCCATCCTAAATTATAACAACTTTCTCGTGGACAAAGTGACAATTGACCTCAGGCTTTTTAATTCGCTACTGGGAGGCTATATTACTGGCAATGTGAATGGTGGTTTGTTTGTCACTGTAGAGGTTATAGGTTCTTGAGGTTTAAGCAAAATGTTTACCAAGCTAATAGGCCTTAATTCACCAATATTAGAGGTCCCCATTACTTACTGGACTAGTATACGTAGGAAGTAGAAGTTGATCCTAACATCTCATTGATCATCTGGACTTTATATTATCATTGTTGTAGTGTGAAAGTGAGCAGATTAGGACTAAATCCTTTTCTTCCTGGTTCAGCAACCCGTTCTTTCTATAATAATAAATGCTCACTTTCCTGTTTGGGATAAATGTGATTCCCAAATGTGGTACTTAGGGGGTTAGGGCAGATATTCATTTCCATTTTGTTTGTATTGTTTTTGCTTAGGTGGCAAGACTACTTTATACTGTAATTTGGTGAAATAGTTCATCTTGATCACATACATTCTCACAATTAAAATTTTCTAGTCTTATCATTCTAGAGTTTTCCATTGCCGTTAAATAGCTTTCTGATTCTTATAGGATGGGCGTGTTAATGCCCTTTATTCAACCCCATCCATTTACACTGATGTTAAATATGCAACAAAAGAATCCTGGCCTATCAAGACTGACGATTTCTTCCCGTAAGTAAATATTTTGGCATCTTGAACCAACTAACCTAGTTATATCAGCTTATCTATTATCTACAATTAAAGTATGTGAACGAAATTGTCAGATATGCAGATAAAGCAAATGCGTACTGGACAGGATACTTTTCAAGTAGGCCAGCTCTTAAACGATATGTTAGAATGATGAGTGGTTACTACTTGGTAAGATTGCTAATTGCCGGGGTTAGTCTAGTTTACAGGGAGAATTAAATCCCTTTTACCTTTTGAGGTTTACTCCACTTAGGTGTATTCATTATAATCAGGCAGCAAGGCAATTGGAATTTTTTAAAGGGAGAAGCAACTCAGGGCCCAACACAGACGTTTTAGCTGATGCATTAGCAATAGCTCAACATCATGACGCAGTTAGTGGAACAGAACAGCAACATGTGGCTAATGATTACACAAAGCGACTATCAATGGGCTATGTTGAGGTAATATATCTAGATGTACCTTCACTTTAGCTTTTGAAAGTTTTCATGATTCCCTTATGCTTCAAAACATTCACCGCCTCTCCACTATATCTCAACAGGCTGAGGAGTTAGTTGCATCTTCTCTTGGTTTCTTGGCAAAATCTACATCAGATAAAGACTACAAGAAACCAGTGACTAAGTTTGAACAGGTGAAATACTAGAACCCTTTATGGTTACTCCTAAATTTACCTCTTTTACATTTTCCAAAAAAGAGTTGAAACTATTATCTCCAAGATAAAGTTGACTGTGTTACTACACCTTGCGGCAAGGCATCATCAAAGAACTCCATTCTGTGACATAATGTCCTATTTGTTCCATTTGTCTGTCAGAACTGTGACGAATCAAGTCATTTCATTCTAATATCGTGTTTGATGCAAATGAATGTTGGTCTATAGATTAACCCTGATAAAGTGATAAGTGATATCCTGAAACCCAAAAAGGATTAGCACTCGCTTCTCCATTGTTGGCTATTAGACTATTCAACTTTATCTTCTCTCTTAATGGATTCAGGTCGGGATTGGACATCATTGATTGCTAATGAGCAATCTGTACCTATGTTACATTGACACAGATAGGTGTGTCCATATCCGACACGGATACTAAGTGTGACATGGCGAAATATAAAAAATGGAGTCATGGAGATATATCACATACAATATGTGTCTGACACGGACACGTGGATACGTATCTGACACCGATTTTTTTAAAAAAAATGGTGTGTCCATGTAACATAGGCCTGAACTTATGCCGGTCCATACCTATATGTGCAACACATGCTTAAACTCTACTTTGAAATGCAACCTTTTATTTTCAATTTTGAATTTTTTTAACAAGAAGTATATTTTAGAGGAAATTGGTTCGTCTTTTGTCATTAACTTATAATGTAAATGCGGAGATATGCATATTGTTTTGTCCTCTTAGAAGTCTAATAGCCTTTATGTTTTTAATCCTACACCAAAATAGCAATGCTTGACACTGGTGTCTATCTTTTACCTTAACTAATCTCTCTAACTATTCACATCTGTGATGAATAAATACATCTGTGACAGATGATATGATAATCTCACTTGCTCCATATATATAATAAAAGATCCTTGCAGTTGATTAAGAGTGACCACGGAGTGTAATCTGGTTTTCTTAGTTTTGGTCTTTTCCGATCTATGGTTTTTGGGTAAAACATAGTGAGATAAGAGTGACTACGGAGTTCAGTTCAGCAACAGATCTAAAAAGAAATGTTGTTATTATTTGAAGTTGTATTTTGGTGGAAAAGGTTAGAAGGTTCTTTCAACTGTGTTGGTATGGCTTGTTGGTAGTGAACTGACTACCTCGGGTAGAAGGTCACCTTCACTATCCACAACTTAACAAGTAGCTAGTAGTACTTTACTAAAAGAAGGATTATATCTCAGTTGTTTTAGGTACCATAAAGTTTATGGTGGAAATGTTATTTTGTTTAATTTTGATCTGAAAACACGGATTAATTTTGAAAAGTGTTGTCTTTTCAGTGCCCTCTTCTGAATATAAGTTACTGTCCTCCATCAGAAGGCTTTTTGTCTCGTGGGAAAAGCTTGGTAAAGTTAATACTTGGTCCATTTATATATTTTTATGTTTTTTTTCATGCCTAATTATTTGGAAAAGGCGTGTTTTTAAATGGAGAATTACACATTTCTGTTCTGAATGTTGCTGAAAAACTTTTTGTTCTTTCTCATTTTATAATAGGTTGTTGTTATCTACAACTCTCTTGGCTGGAAGAGGGAGGATGTAGTTAGAATACCTGTAAGTACTTATCTAAACCAGCACTAGTACAGTGCAGAGTTTACTTCAAAAAATTACTTTAGTTTATCAATCCTTGAATGTTTGACTGTGTACACAATACTTGTGGAGTTGTGGCATATATTAATAAAAAAAAGTTTATACTGAATAACTGATCAAAGCAAAGGAAGTCTCAGTGATAGTTTTTGTTTGATATACTCAAAGTCAGCGTCAATTTGGTAAGTGCAAGTTTGCAGCTGCAGACCCGGCAGTGCTCTGTGACACACTTGTATTCCCATTACTCTTTAAGAAAGACCACTTTTTAAGAAGTGACAGTTTGGACACCTTGTGCAGACATTAGGTGAAATGGTTTAATACGGTCCAAGGTAAAACGCTTTACAGTGGTTAGTGTATCTCTCTCTCTGACCCTTTGTATCCAAGCCAGTAGTTAAAACACGTGTGTGTATTTGTGTTGCTTCATTAGGTTTGAAATGACATTACTATTCGACGCCTGGAAGTACTTGTGTGTCGTAATAATAAAGGTTAAGTGTATCATATCATATCTTGTCTACTTTCCTTATTAGTATTATGTCATGAGTTGTAAACAGTATTATGAATACAAAGGTGAAGGGAGAATGAACATTCAAGTTCTCTCCCTCTTTCTCCATTTAATTTCTTCTTGTCTTTATTCTTTGTTACTAGTTTCAAGTTAAATCACATCATGGTATTAGAGCGGGCTATTGTGTTTGGCCCAAAGGGTCTGTTATTTACTCCACATAACCCAAATATACTTGTCCACGTATTAGGCTCAAGTAATGCCACACGTGAGGGGGCATGTTGAGATGTTTAGTCCCACATGGGATATGTTTAGCCATGCATTGGAATATATAAGTTCTTGGGCCTCTCCACTTATCACCAATTGGTTTTAAGTTGAATTGGTGATAAGTAGAGAGGCCCAGGAACTTATATATTTCAATACGTGGCTAAACATATCCCATGTGGGACTAAACATCTCAACAAATATAATATGTATAACAAAGGGATTACAGGCCCACTGTCCCGGTGAAGTGTTGAGACCACTTCATCTGGAAGGTCGAGCTTTTGGATCTGTTTTGTAGTTAATGTCGTATCAGATCGGTAAGGTTCAACAGAATGTTGGTTCCAGTTTCTAGTGTTTGGGAGAACAGTGTTGGGGTTCAGGAATTTTCTTTGAGCATATGCTTGATCTGAATGTTGTCCACAATGCTCTACCCAAGGGGAAGAGGCTAGAAGCGATCAACTCTACTCAGCTTAATGTTTTGTTGCCTGCTGAACAGTGTTTAATCTGAGTCTTTTAGTACGAAACTTTGAACTCCAAATGCATTACTGAAGTTGTTTAAAGCTCTCGTCCTTCTTCATTCTACATTGACCCCTCCTTTCATTATAAAACATCATATAAGTCCCTCTTCGCAATTTTCCATCTCATTGACATTTTTATTTAGTAAATTCGTGTATGTCAATTTTTAAACTTTTTTTTTTCTTTTCTTGGTTTGATTCATTGATTACCTTTTCTTTTACGGCCTCATAAGTACAATGTTTATGGATTCATATCTATAGAGTGTATTACTGTAGTAGGTATTATTTTATATGCTGTCTTTAGTGGTCCAATGGTTTGTAGTGTATGCCTCAATACTCAATGGACATACATGTCAAAAACATGGTTGCCACGGACTTTCCTTTCCTTTTCCCATTGAAGGCTACTGGTGCCCAAAATGAATAGTTTACTTTATTTTCCGTTATAGAATATATCTTATTGTAAACTAAGAAGGATACCTACTTCTGGATAGATTAGTAATTTTGCTCGATTAAGATTTTGAAGTTGGCTTTTAATGGGATTTTTTGTGAGTGTAGATAGGAGGTTGTACAAAACTGTAAGTTGGTCCTGATACGAGTAAATAAATAGGGTGAAGAGAAATATGTACTTCCTGTGAATCGTAAAATGGGTGTCAGCCCCTATACTATAATGTAATTTGGTTAATTGCTGTAATCTCATGGTAGTTTAGAGCAAAAGGTCATAGTGGGAATACTTCATATCACCATCAGTCAGAGGATGTGGTTTGAAAAGGATTCATACTTTGTTTTTAGTTGATGCAATACCACTTGGAAAGCCATGATTTATTTCTTTTCTGGTTTAGCCTTGTTAGAGTTCTAAAGGGACATTTACTGAAGTGATACAAGGCCGAAATTAATAAAGCCGTATCCTCTTTTTCTCTTTTCTCTCCAAACTTCCTCTCCATTAATAACAATACAATTTTGAGTTTTACTAGCTACTTACTTTCAGTTTTTTTCTCCTTCTACAATCAAACTTGCCACAGGTTATTGGTGAATTAGTTACAGTGAGGGATTCTGCAGGGAGTGAAATTGAGTCACAGCTTGTACATATATCTAATAACTCTCTTGGCATTAGAGACTACTATGTTAATGCGTATTTAGGAAAATCACCAGATGAGATTCCTAAATATTGGCTTGCATTTTTTGCATCTGTACCACCTCTTGGGTTCAGCACTTACACTGTCTCAATCGCAAAAGGAGGTAAAACCATCTATTTTCTACGTCCAGTGCTCATGTTCCTGTTGGAAAAATTGAGGAAAACATGGTTGTCATGCCAATAGCGTTGAACTACATTTCTAATGTTTTTTATTCCATCACAGGTGCTAGTTCCATTATATCAAGATTGCATACGACAGAAGGAACTAAAACGGGCACCATCCAAATTGGGCAGGGAGACATAAAACTTATTTATGCTGTCGATGAAGGAAAACTTACTCATTATATCAACAGCAGAAGCTCGGTGATATGACTAAGCTTTCTTCATATATATTTGATTTATATATACTTTTGGTTTGTCCTTTAAAATTTAATCTGTTGCATTTCTGTAGTCACGTTAAAATTAAACAAAAATAGAGTTAGTATCTCATGTTTGATTGTTTTCACTTTTGTGTCTTGTAGGTTGAAGCATCTGTAGAACAATCATACATTTACTATTCTGGATACGATAAAAGTGATAAGGATCCTCAGGTGATGAACTTTTCTAAGCTTAGTCAATGGCATTTTTTGTTTGTCTTGCGTTATGTCTCAAATAGACTGCATCAACTTTTTTCCTTTTATTTTTGAATGTTGCAATATAACTTTTAATTGGTCATGAAGGCTTCAGGAGCATACATCTTTCGTCCAAATAATACCTTTCCCATAAAATCAGGACAGGTAGGTCACCGATTCTTATGGACTATGGATTATAGTACAATGAATTTTAATTTTTTTTTTATATTTTATTTTTGAAATCTGATAAAATTGCGGTTCTTACTTAGAGTTTTGAGATGGATTCTTTGTTTTGAAAAGGGGATGCAGTGTTCATTCCAATCATGAAGAAGTGTTTTCTTGTACCAGGTTCCTCTGACGATACTGCAGGGACCAGTATTGGATGAAGTGCATCAACAAATAAATCCATGGATATCTCAGGTATTTGATCGGCACAGAAGTTCTATGTAGTCTTTCAGGCCTTCTTTGTTCCTTGTATCAGCACTTTTTCAGTTTGAAAATAAATTTATCATGCTTACAAATGAATTACATTCTATTTTGACAACAATAGAAAACAAATTAAGAACGAGCATGAATATAAAGTTTGGGAACGGGATCGAAAATATTGCTTGGTCAAGTAATGTTTTGTATCCATAAAAAGAGACTATAGATGTAAGTTGTGTTAAATCAAAATTTCTTAGCTATGTAATTCAGCTGGGGAACACTTTAATCTTTGTTCCGTGTGAGCTGTGTGGAGGTTTCAATGTTGCAGAAAGAAACATGGTGTTAGTTCTGGAAATTGTTTGAGAGAGCAAGGATGGATGACTTGGCCTGGACCTTTGAAGCTTCAGAGTGGGTGAGGATATTTTAGCCAACATCTGAATTCCTTCCTAACAAGAACGCTAGGCATGGGACCTTTATGATTTATTTGCATGTGTATGGTGCTCGTATCCCAAGGAATTCATGAATATATAGATACCTCCAAAGAGAGAAGAATACATTGATTTTATTCTCTTATGTGGTATCATTTAAAGTTCGATCTTTTACAATCCCTAATTGCCTTTTCTTCTGGCAACATCTCTTTCCTCTCGTTACCTGCAGAGCGGATACTGTGCTTTGATCCAATCTGCTTGTTGCTTAATTTCTAAAGTAATTCGAAGAAAAGGCATCATTTTCTCTTTCTCTGACTTATCTCGCAAAGACGTTTGCAATCATGTATATATCGTGTGGAACTGTGAGCATAAGTTCACATAGCATCAGGACAAGAAGTTGTTTGTATGAGGTCATTGATTGCTGGCACAAGCAGTTCTTACGTTTTAGTTTTGTAAAGAACCTGTCAACACTGTGCCATCAAGTATGACATTTGATTTGTCATCTTCTGCAACATATTAGTTTATTTCATGGTGTTCACTTGGTACTCCAATTGCAAGCGCCTAAACTTGGTTGTATCCATCATTCGCACACCTTAGTGGTAGCAAACTCTAGGTGCCACCCATCATCTTCAGTGGGGGAAGGGGTTCTTATGGGTTTTAGGGGTATAGAGCTGTAACTAGCAAAAAATGTAAAAAACAAATACTGAGTTAGGATAGAAACGTGTCATGTATTATGTAAGATTTGTCCGGATTTACGTTTTCACTTTTCTGCCCAACATATGTTTGTCTCTTGTTATTGAAATTGTGAAAGTAGCCTCTATTGGATAATCAAATAGTCCTAATGGGAAATATATATATATATATAGTTAGCACCGTATTTCCTATGAGTATTGTTGCGAGTAAGATAATACTGTAACCACGTGCAGATCACCAGAGTCTACAAGCAAAAGGAGCATGTTGAAGTAGAGTTTACTGTAAGTGTCAATATGCATCTTGGCGTGTACAGTCATTCGCTACTGAAACTGTTATATTTTGTTTTTGGTAATTTATTCTGGAGCTACCAGTTGACAGTATTCTCAAACATAGGTTGGACCTATACCTGTTGATGATGGAATTGGTAAAGAAATTGCGACACTATTTTCGACTACCATGGATACCAATAAAACATTCTATACAGACTCCAATGGACGAGATTTTATCAAAAGGGTATGTTTTGTTGTAGTGTACTTTCATCTTATATGTTTAGCAGCACTATGTTCAGAGGTTAAAAAGTAAGTGTAAATTTAAATATTAAGAAATTAGAGGAGTCACGAGTTGGGCAGTCATATCAATCTGTTTGTTGTTCTCTAATGACAATGAATACTTTTTCAAATGATGAGAACAAATAATTATATCTATTTTTTAAACTCTTTCTGTTTGATTTAATATCCATCTGTTAATAGTTTGTCAAAAAGCATTGTGATTGCAGATTCGTGATTATAGAACAGACTGGGACTTGCAAGTGAAACAACCCATTGCCGGAAATTACTACCCAGTATGTTTCTTTTAATCATTGACACTATTCTAAATCTTTTTATATTTTACGTGCAAACATGCAAACTGACTTGCATCCAATGGTATTTGTCTGCCCTCCTGCTACTTCTCTTCCACGACATTTTCCACTCAAGTGGTGGTCCACTGTATATAGTCATTCAAATCCCAATCCAGTCGTGTACTCTCTTTCAGTTGCTAACCCAGATTTTGATTTCAGATTAATCTTGGAATGTACATTGAAGATAATAGGACAGAGCTATCAGTTATGGTAGACAGGTCAATGGGTGGATCCAGCATAGTGGATGGGCAAGTAGAGCTAATGCTCCACAGGTTTGGTTCTTTCATTCATTCAAGCCCAAGCTTTTCTTTATTCTATTAACAGTAGAGAATTCAAAATGTGAAATTTCTACAAGCTAAATATAGGGACACTGATGATTCGATGTTAGTTGCTAACTTGAACATATTTTTGTTTCCTACTCGACTCTCATGTAGGAGGTTGCTTTACGATGATGGTAAAGGTGTTGCAGAGCCATTGAATGAAACAGTCTGTGCCCTTGACAAATGTACAGGCCTAACAGTAAGCACATCCTACTCAGCTGTTCCCCAGAAACTGACGAGTTGCATACATATGCATGGCGAAAAACTTTTTTTTTGTATTGGTAACACAGCGAAAATTTTCTTGATAAGTGGATATAATAATTAGTGTTTGCCGCTAAATTGGATAGTTGTTAGCGGTGAGATTGGGAACAGTTCAGCTTTGATATCATTACACATTGAAATGAGAAATTAACTACATTATCCGTGGGAATAGCCTGTAGATTTATAAATAGCCTTTGGCACCAAGCCACTAACAATATGTTTGTTCCTAAGTTACATTGACACAGATAGGTGTGTCCGTTTCTGAGATGGATATGAAGAGTTGGACATGTCGAATTTTCAAAAATTGAAATCACATACAATATGATTATTTTCGAAACTGACACGTGGATACGTATCCGACACAGATTATTTTCAATATGGTGTGTCCATGTAACTTACTTTGTTCAGACATCTTTCCTCTCTCAATTTCTACATATTCCAAGTTGCACATCCCCTAATGTTAATTTTGAATTCTCACTTCTCAAGTGTCCTAGACTTCTCGTTCTTGTCACTCTATAAAAGCTCAACTTGAATTGATTAATTGCTAGGCATATTTTTATACAATTACTGACATCTCGTTGTTTGACCAATTAGTTTAGGTATTGCAGATCCTTTATCAAATTTATTATGATTAATGTCAAATTGCCTTAATGTTTTTTACCTTAGCGGTCTCTTGACTTGTGAGGTTTTACAGAATCCACTTCTTATTGGTTTAGTATCATTAATTCAGATCCAAGGAAATATCTATCTCCGCATCGATACTGTAGGAGAAGGTGCCAAGTGGCGTCGTTCATTTGGCCAGGAGATATACTCTCCATTTCTTTTAGCCTTCACTGAACAGGTTAGAGAAAAAGTTCTTGTAGTTGAATTGTGTCTAGTATTACAGTGATTTTAGATGATCGGTTTTCACTTGCAGGAGGAAGATAGCTGGCTAAATTCTCATGTACCCACATTTTCTTGGCTGGCTCCATCCTATAGTTTACCTGATAATGTTGCGTTAATAAGTCTCCAGGTAAGGCATAAGTGTCTTGCTTATCCCCGAGTCTTTTAAAAAAAGAAAGAGAATTCATTAATTAGGACTTGAACCACTAAAACTGTCAACATTGTAGCTCAAAACGGTGCTCTCCCTACTTGAGTCGGAACTTCAAAAGTGTTATCAAAAGTTCTACTCTTCTCATCCTAAAGGAGCAGTTGTGAAGTTTGTATTACAAATGAAAATAGAAGTCATTTTTCTTTAAGAGGAACCACATCAAGTGTCTAGCTTGCAACACCACGTTTCATGCTGAGCAGAAATTTTCATTTCTGTGCTTCTCCATGACATTTTTTTTTGGTTGGTAAAAGATGATATATTGATGTATCCATTATAAGAATAATATAAGTATATCAATTACGTTAAAGATTGGCCAGAAACTAGTCTCCATGAACCATGCATCCCAGCTTGAGACAACCATAGCCTTGCCAAACCTAATACAATATTACCATGCTATTATAAATCATACAAACTGAAAAGGAACCAAAAAAGGCGAAAAAACAAAGGCAAAAGCAAAAAAAAAAGCGGTATCGCTACCAGGCCATTACCGCAGTACCCCAGTCCACCACCAAGACGAAGGAGGCACACTAACTGTCTGTCTATCGTTCCACATCAATCATCTTTAGACTCACCCTCCTCAAAGTCAACAAACTAATAGACCATGATGGAGTTTCGTGAAATTCTTTTGGTGTTATCCTTTTCTTTCTAATACAATTTCTTATTTTGCAGGAACTTGAAGATGGAAAAGTGCTCCTTCGGTTGGCACACCTGTATGAGGTCCTAAACTTCTCACCTTGGATACTAGAAACTGTGACATCCTTTTTATGCAGTGCCTACTTAAAATGTCAAAACAGTTTTCCTTTACTTAGTGTTTATAATGGTAACTGGGATGGAGCTGTTCTTTCAGTGTCCTGAGTCTGACGTGTTATATATGCAAGTCAGACCCAAGAAGTAAGAAGTAGTTCCATCTCAAATGGAATTTTTTTTGGCACTTTACTTGAACTCAAATGTTAGGAGTTTTGCAATTTGACGTTGTTTTCTTTTTCTTGCCCTTTTCTTCCATGAAAAGAAAGCAAAAATGAAATAAAATAAAAGAAAATAGTTCGGTCTTCTGGATTATATTCCTGTTTGTAACTCATGAAGTTTACACAACTTTTGAACTTATATAGTTATTTATATCTGTTTCCATATATCTTTACTACTTTAAAAAAATCCGGGCTGACCTACAGTACTATAATATTTTTTTATTCTGTGATTTGTGACTCTTGGTCACACTTTTTAGGACGGTTTTACCCATGTTATTTCCCTATATTTGCGATCTTACCCTTGCTGTCTTAATCATTTAGCTTGGGCATGAAAACAACATGTGCGTCTGCGCATGCATCATGCTAGTAGGATAAATAGTTGCAGCTTTATTTACTTGGCTCTGAATATTGAAATAGTGGTTTTCGATAAAGGTTTAAAAGTAAAAGAAACAGGGATTTCTAATTATGAAAATATCTGTCCAACCTAAGCTTTAAGATCCAAAATCTTTTGGTGAGCTGCTAATTCCAGTTCGACGTTGAAACCATTAAATGCTTATCAGTTTACATCCTAATGCTCCATGTACAAATAAAAGCCTGTCGTCTTGATATGTTCTTTGTTGTGACTTGTGGCAACTGATCTTCTGCAAGGTGGGAGAGGATAAAGACCTTTCAACGATGGCAGCTGTTGAACTGAAAAAACTCTTCCCGAAGAAAGAGGTATACATAAAAAATTCTGAAGTAAATAATGTGGTCCTCTGCTATTTGAAATACTAAACTAACATGTGTATCATCTAACACCTGGTCATGTTCTTCTTGCGTTAACTTTTCCTCTCCAGATCAGCAAAGTAACAGAGATGAGTCTGTCTGCTAATCAAGAAAGAGCTGAAATGGAAAAAAAACGACTGGTTTGGAATACAGGAAGTGCACCTGAGGAAGAACCCACGGTGTTAAGAGGAGGGCATATTGATCCGAGAAAGCTTTTAGTAGAGCTGGGCCCTATGGAAATTCGCACATTTGTTATTGATTTCATTCCCAACATCCTCGAAATGGTCCAGTCTCAAAAATGAAAAGCTTCATGGCTTGTTCTCAAAGTTGAGATGGTACATCATTTTCTTAGTTTTATACTTTTATATCTTTAAGCTTGTTTGGTCTTTAGTTAATTCTTTTTTAAGGCAAATGATTTTATCTATATTTGTTTTGTTATTGTTCAATGGATAAAGAAGTGGAGAGAAACATTTTTATGTTGTTTTATTGACATATGAGAATGATAACAACAAAAAGATATAGACGGTGGCACGGTGCTCTGTTATGACCTGTTATGGTTAGGATGTCAGGTTATTATAAGAGTCCTATCTGGCGCTTTTACTGAGCCCACATGAAGATGAGTATTAGCCGTTGTCTTCTCATCTCATCGAGCTGTTCTCACCAAAAATCTGGTCTTTTCAAACGTATAAGCATATAGATTTGTTCTTTATTTTCCGTTATGTACACGGCCTAGAATTCCTGTTTAAAATCTTCTTTAGATAACGAGTGTATGCCGAGGATTTTTCGTTGTGTTTATTTTTTCTTTAGATAACAAATTCCTGTTTCAAGTACACCTCGATTCCCATACATCCCCCACCCCACCTATTGTACTTTAATATCTATTTATCTTTATGTGGTTATTTTTTTCTCGTAAATTATCATTGTTACTGTCCATTTGTATGTATTATGTTTAGTTATCTCATGAATATATACTATTACTATTTATACAACTATTTGCTTTATTAGGTTACAGGCTGTTTGTTTTTCAGTCAGATGCTGATACTTGACCACCATAGATGCAGACAATTGATGGAAGAAGGCAACCTGTGTAACAAGAAGATAGATTGGAGAAGAAGAAAACTGCAAAATCTGGCCGCGGTTGTATTGCTAGGTTTGAATTGATTTGCAAATGTTGCTGCACATGTTTATTAGATGTATACTTGCCATAATCAGCCTGTGGAAATCCATGTATCTCATTTTCATGTCTCAGCGCCATTAGGTTCTAGCCTTAGGTTTTGCAAATTTGCAGTTTCCACTGTTGCTTTACCAGCTAGACTTCCATTTCTCCTCTCTTGTTTCCATAACTGCAAGTATAATGTGCAAGTCTCCCTTATCTTTCCACATTCTACTCAAGTATTTTGCGTTTTCATTCATATTTCTCCATATTTTTCTCTGTTATTGGAATTGTCAGCCACCAGAAAAAAGCCACCAGCTTCATATCTAGTTAATGCAGTTGCACCCAAGGACGGAGGCAGGAGTACAACACTGATATTTTCAAAAATTATCATACTAATAACACGTAGACACTATATAAGATCGTTTCAATTGAGGGTGCTGCGCATGTAGTTGGTTGCAACTATCATTTTCAATAATCTGTATATCTCCTTATTTAGGTTTTACCTTTCACGGGTCTTTTTGCTCCTCGCACTGAACCACTACCAGGTCAATTGCTCAAACAGTTCACCTAATCAGCCTGTAGAGTCACATAGCTTCATGTGATATTTCTTTAGAAATGAACATTGGTCTTTACTTCTTAGAGGCTGTCTCTCTGTGCATAGCGTACTTCGGTGGACAGATTATAGAGCTTGCTTGCCCTCACCCTACCGGGACTAGTATTTAGGATGACACTGAACATGTTATTCAGCAGATAGATGGCACAATGTGCATCCAATCCAATGGGATAAGCAGCGCAACTCTTTAGTTTAACCAACTGTAACACCAATCCCTGGGCGTCTATGCCTAGTTTGCCTACTGGGATATACACATGCCCAGTTTAGAGTTTAGATTGGTGGTAGGTGTGTTCTACGGTTCTACCTACTTCTGTGACAAATGTTAACCTTGTGATATTTTACTTGTCTTCCGCATTAATTGTTCTCTATAGATATAGAGGATCTTGCCATCACAATTTCCAGAAGTAGTGTTTCACACTTCAATGCATAGCACACTATAGTAGTGAACATGGCCACAGCCACATTTCACTTTGCTATGTTTCCTTGGTTTGCCATGGGTCATATCGCCCCCCCTATCTCCATCTTTCCAACAAATTGGCTGAAAGAGGCCACAGAGTGAACTTCCTTATGCCAAGTAAAACAAGAAACAGATTCAGCCATCTCAATCACCACCCCCACTAACATACAGTTCTTCCCACTTACCATTCCCCAAGTTGGTCATCTACCTGATGGTGTTGAGCTTATGTCTGAGCTATCTCCAGACAAAGTACTTCTCCTTGGTTTAGCATTTGATCTAACCAAGGACCAAGTAAGCATTGCTTTACAAGATCTCAAGCCTGATTGCATTTTCTTTGATTTTGCATATTGGTTTTCATCTGTGGCACACTCACTAGGTATCAAATCCATTTATTTTTCTACTGCTAGTGCTGCATCATGAGCTTTTGTATACGGTACATCAAAGGAACTTGGCAATGGACAACACTTTAGTGCCGAACTTGACCTGATAAAACCACCACCTACATCATGCATGGAGCAACTACCCTTTGAGACAAGAAATGATTCTTTCTTTTATTCCAGGGAACTTCACTTCTTAATGGACTTTCTTTCTTTGATAGATCACTTTTATTCAGAGGTTGTAGTGAGATTGAAAGTCCCTTTTGTGATTACTTAAGGAAACTGTACCATAAGTAGGTCTTGCTAGTGGGACCAATTCTGCCTGAGCCAGTGAGCCTTCAAGTAATCCTTTGTAGGAAAGGTGGGTGAAGTGGTTAAGTGGGTTTAAGAAGGGCTCAGTTGTGTATTGTTCTTTCGGAAGTGAATGCGTTTTGGAAAAGTATCAATTCCAAGAGCTTGTTTTGGGGTTAGAGCTAACTGGTTTGCCATTCCTGGTGAGATTGAAAACTCCTATTGGGGCTAAGACACTTGAAGAAGCTTTGCCTGAGGGGTTTGAAGAAAGGGTCAAAGGAAGAGGACTAGTTCATGGTGGTTGGGTTCAACAACAATTCTTCTTAAGTCATCCTTCAGTGGGGTGTTTTATTAGCCACTGTGGGTTTAATTGGGTCCCTGTGGGAATCTTTGGTGAGTCCTTGTCAGATTGTGTTGGTGCCCTGTTGGGGTTAATACCAATGCCAATTGATTCCCCACTACATAGATAATTTGTATTTGAACTCAATTCAACTCCAATCAACAATCTAAATAATCTCTACAACTCAAACTAACATGCCCAACTTATTAAACAACTATTAACAATAGATAATAATGTAAAGCAGTAAAAACAAACCACAACACAAAGATATACCGTGGTTCGGCCAATGGTGGCTACTTCCACAAAAGCTAGTCCTTTATAAAGTGGGAAGGAAGATTACAATCACTCCTTGCCGTCTCTCACCTTACTAGATCACGCCTCTCTCTTTACAGGGTTGCATCTCTGTAAAGGTTATCTTTCAATCTTGATAGCTTTCAAGATTGGGTTTCTCTCTTTGTTCTTGTGTATTTTCGTGTCTCTTCTGAGTGATAGGTTTTGCCAAAACCCCCAACCCTTATTGCAAACTTGCGGTCCACAAAAATAGAATTCTTCGGTGGTCAGGCATGGAGGCGCCAGGCGCTTTGGGCAAAACTAAGTTGAGTCAGAAGTCATACCGGGCGGTACCGGAGGTCGACCAAGGGTACGAGCGCTGGCCGCACTTTGGGCAAGCCTATTCTCGAGCGGGTTGCTTTCGGGGCTTATGCTACGCAAAGCATAACACCTTTTCTCCTAATGTGAGGGATAGCTCGACAATCTCCCCTCCCAAACAAATGAGGGGGATACCTCCATGCAATTTCCAAATCAACAGGGAGGAATCGCTACCATTCCGTGCAGTAGCACAAAGAAATATCAAACTTACCTTTCGGTAAGACTTTGGTCATCATATCCGACCCGCTCTTGTCGGTATAGATCTTTTCGATACACAAATGCTTGTCTTCGAAAGTACTTCTCTAATCCAATGATAACGCGACGTGTATGTACTTGGATCTAGAATGAAAACTTCAGATTCTTGCTCAAATGGATGGCGCCTCGACCGCCACTTAACTACAAACTACGCTTTGCTTTAGCCCTAGTTCGTCGAAGAACCTCTTCATCCATAGCAACTCTTTGCAACACTTTCGATTGGCTGTAATATACTCGGCTTCGTAGTGGAGAGAGGGCAATACACTTTTGCAACTTTGATTGCCAAGAAACCGCCCCCCAAAAGTAACCCGGATAACCTGAGGTGGACTTCATCGAAGTCAACATCACCGCCATGTAATAAAGATCGGTGTAGCCTTCAAGTAAGGGCTTACTTCCACCAAAGCACAAACACGATTTGGAAGTGCCTTTGAGATATCTCAATATCCACTTAACACCTTCCTAATGCTCCTTCCCCGGATTTGACAGAAAACAGCTTACAAAACCAATGGTGAAAGCAATATCTGGTCGTGTACACACCATTGTGTATATCAAACTGCCCACTGCGGATGCATAAGAAATCTTTTCCATCTAACTCTGCTCATGCTCACCCTTTGGACACATATCTTTGGTCATGCGGAACTGGCCACCAAACGGACAACTGACTGGCTTCGCTTAATCCATGTTGAATCTCTTCACCACCTTCTCAATGTAGCTTTCTTGAGAAAGCCACAATTTCCCACTCTTTCTATCACGAGTGATCCGCATCCCAAGTATCTGTTTTGTTTGACCCAAATCCTTCATCTCAAAGGACTTACTCAAGTCTTTCTTCAGCTTGGATATCTTGTTGATGTTTGGGCCAACTATCAGCATATCATCCAAATACAACAAGAGCACAATGAAATCCTCATTTGGAAATCTCTGAACAAACACACAATGATCGAAAGCAGACTTCTTGTATCCTTGTTTCGCCATAAAGGAATCAAACTTTATGTACTACTGTCTCGGTGCTTGCTTCAACCCATACAAGCTCTTTATCAGCTTGCATACTAGGTGCTCCTTGCCTTTGACCTTAAACCCCTTTGGCTGGTCCATGTAGACATCTTCTTCAAGGTCTCCATGAAGAAAAGTTGTCTCAACATCTAGCTGCTCAACCTCTAGGTTCATACTTGCGGTCATACCCAATACCACCCGGATAGAAGTCATCTTTACTACAAGAGAGAAAATCTCATCAAAGTCAATCCCTTTCCTTTGACTGAATCCCTTCACCACAAGGCGAGCTTTGTGCCTTGGGTGAGGATTGTTCTCCTCATGCTTGACTTTGTATATCCACTTATTCTTGAGAATTGTTCGTCCTTGCGGTTTCTCAACTAACTCATAAGTGTGATTCTTATGCAAATAATCCATCTCATCATGTATGGCCTTCAACCACTTTTCTTTGTTTGTACCTTCAAGTGCCTCTTGATAGTATATAGGTTCTCCACCATCCGATAGTAGAACATATGTATGTGGTGGATACATGGTTGAAGCTAGTCTCTCTCTGTTTGACGACCTTCTTGCCCTATCTGCTGGTGCCTCAGGAGGATGCACTTCTACTTGCTCTGGTGGTGGTTCATGCACTTCATCTGCATCGTCTATACCAATAGGTTCTATACTTCTATCCCATCATGAGCAATAGGATTCTCATCATGAGCTTCAAACTCATGGTTCTCTGCATTCTCAATGCCTTCTGCACGTTTCACAGTAGGAACCTCTGGTTCTGAATCAACAAGATCATTGGTGAAAGCCTGTAGCTTCTCACCTTCCTCAAAGTATGCTATGGTTTGGTCTTCCAGGAACACAACATCTCGACTTCGGATTACCTTCTTGTTAATCGGATCATAGAGTTTGTAACCAAACTTTTCATCTCCATAACCCAGAAAAATCCACTGCTTGGCTTTGTCATCAAACTTGGATCTCTCATCCTTCAGAATATGCACAAATGTCATGCACCCAAATACCCTCAAGTATCCATAATCAACATCTCTGCCTGACCATACTATCTCTGGATAATCACTATTCAAAAACTTTGACGACGATAAGTTGATCACATGCACGGCTGTACGCATTACTTCTACCCAGTAGGTTCTAGGTAGCTTAGAGTGAGATAGCATGCAACTCATCCTCTCTACAATGGTACGGTTCATTCTCTCTGCTATTCCATTCTGTTACGGTGTCTTGGGAACGGTCTGCTCATAACGAATCTCATGACTCTGGCAATACTCTTCAAATGACCCAATGTACTCACTCCCATTATCTGAGCGAATACACTTCAACAACTTCCCAGTCTCTTTTTCCACCATGTTGTGGAATTTCTCAAACACGTCAAGTACTTCATCCTTGGTCTTCAGACTATAAGCCCATATCTTTCTTGACACATCATCAATGAAGGTCACGAAGTATGAAGCTCCCCCATGGGACTTCACTTTTATAGGACCACATAAGTCTGTGTGCACTAGTTCAAGGACATTGTCCTTTCTGTGAGACGGGAATCTTTGGAAAGACACCCTGTGTTGCTTTCCTACCAAACAGTGAGTACATGTATTTAAATGTGTACCTTTGATGTTTGGCAAGGCCTTTTGCTTAGCAAGAACTTCCATCCCTTTTATGCCCATATGACCGCGGTCCGCGTGCCACGGTTGAGGAGGAAGCTTCTTCTTCTTCGCATTCACTTCTCGCTTTTACAAAAACTAGCCTCGTGTTTTGTAAAGAGAGCAAGGTTTCTTCCCTCCGGCCGCTACAATGGAATCTCTCTCTCTCGCTTTCATACCCCGCTACCAAACGAGTTTACAAAGCCATCGCCATCTAACTTCCCAAAATTTAAATTAGGCTTACGGAATGTCGGGGACATGTCTTACATCCTTGAAGTGTCAAGGTGTAGGCGACATTGGTTTCTCTATGAACATCTCCAATGCCTATAATCTTGAGGGCGCCATCATACCCATCTTCACTTCACCATATTCACCACAGCTGTAGATAGTGAAGAATTCCTTGTGCGGTGTGACGTGATAGGATACTCCTGTATCTATCACCCACTCTATATCCTGACATGAGGTACTAAGACAACACACACCACAATCTGACACAATTCCCACTAGGTCGTCGACTAGTGCGGTAGTGTCTCTGCTTGTGTTTCCGTTCCTCTGCACCATGTCTTCATGTACAGTTATTCTTCTCATCCCTCTTCAGTGTTCTGCACTCATATCCGGAAGTGGCCCTTGGTAGCACAATAGTAACATTGCCTCTCTGCCTTAGGAGTTCTAGCTTCACCCCTAGATTTACTTCTGTCATCACCTCTAGAACGAGATGGTTTTCTGTATCTACCTCTCCCCCGTTTCTTTGTGACAAAGATCTCTGAGCGAGAAGAGCTACCTTTTGAACTCCTTCTAGTCTCCTCATTCAACAAAGACGCGGTAGCCATCTCCATGGTAACGATTTCATCCTTGGCTACTCCATGTAGAGAGACTGCTAATGTCTCCCAACTTTTGGGTAGAGAGCCTAATAGAAACAAAGCCTCAACTTCGTCTCCCAAATCAATCTTCATCAAATGCATTTGATTGATGGTATTCTGTAATTCGTTAAGATGCTCAGACATTGAAAAACCTTCTTGGTAATTCGTGTTGGCAAACTTCTTAATGACCAGCACTTTGTTTCCGCCCGACTTCCTCTCATAAAGGTCTTCGAGTTTCTTCCACAAGCCAAAAGTTGTAGTCTATTAGGATACATGGTGAAAGACACTGTCGTCAATCCACTGTCGAATGTACCCAATTACTTTTCTGTCAAGCTTGCTCCACTCAGCCACAGCAACCGCTTCCGGTTTTTCTCCTCCATTCTCAATGGGTTGTGCCAAGTCCTTGCAATAAAGCAAGTCTTCCATTTTGGCTTTCCAAATGGTGTAGTTCTTTCTATTTAGACTCATCATGCGAGTGTTCATGGAATGATCCATTTCTACAAGTTATTTAAACTCAAATCTTCTCTAAGGAATTTTGTCAAACACCTTCTGACCAAGATTTGGATAACATCCTAGGCTAATCTAACCAAGGCTCTGATACCACTTATTGGGGTTAATACCAATACCAATTGATTCCCCACTACACAGATAACTTGTATTTGAACTCAATTCAACTCCAATCAACAATTTAAATAATCCCTACAACCCAAACTAACATGCCCAACTCGCTAAACAACTATTAACAACAGATAATAATATAAAGCAGTAAAAATAAACTACAACACAAAGATATACCGTGGTTCGGCCAATGGTGCCTACTTCCACAAGAGCTAGTCCTTTATAAAGTGGGAAGGAAGATTACAATCACTCCTTGCAGTCTCTCACCTTACTAGATCACTCCTCTCTCTTTACATGGTTGTATATCTGTAAAGGTTATCTCTCAATCTTGATAGCTTTCAAGATTGGGTTTCTCTCTTTGTTCTTGTGTATTTTTGTGTCTCTTCTGAGTGATAGGTTTTGCCAAAAACCCCAACCCTTATTGCAAACTCGCGGTTCACAAAAATAGAATTCTCCTCGGAAATAGGCATGGCGCTGGATCGGCAAGACCAAGTCGAGCGCCACTTCACTGGCGGTACTGGAGGTCGACCAAGGCATGAGCACGGGTCGCGCCTTGGGCAACCCTATTCTAAGCGCGGGTCGCGCTCAGGCTTATGCACGCAAGCATAACACCTTTTATCCTCATGTGAGGGATAGCTCCAACATGCCCCACTATGGTGATCAGTTTGAAAACACAAAGTTTATGACTAAAGAAGTAAAGAGTTAAAGGTTGCTATGGAGGTAGAAAGGAGGAAAGAATATGGGTGATTTACAAGGGAGAGTGTATGCAAAGCAGTGAAGTTGGTGCTGGATGAAGGAAGCGAGGTCGGTAGAGAAATCAAGGAAGTGAGGTCGGAAGGAGGAAGTGGAAGGATTTCTTGTTAACTGAAGGCCTCGAGTCAACTTATGTTGACAACCTCATTATCAAGTTGCAACAAATTCTTAGGTGAGTTGAGTTCAATCAACTTAAGTAATTAGTCTGCTTAATAAATAGACTGAGATTTAATGAGTGTTCATTTTGATGTCTGAATCAAGTATGTGAGGGAGTAGTATTCACATCCAATGAATACCACACACGTGTCCAAAGAAAACGTAACTACCAATCGACCTCGTACTTTCCTCTACAAAGCTCGCTTCATAGTGACTCAACTCAGGCAGGCGATCTATGTGACTCGCTTCCAAATCGACGTCACCACCAGCCAACCTCAGGTACTCGTTCCACGAGCTCGCTTCAAAGTGACTCGAACCAGGTGACGACCTTGTCCGTAGTTTACTCTCCCAATACTCACACTAGGGGGGAATTTGGCCCTCGACGACTTAACCCTACCCCGACCGAATCTCGACCTTAAGCCCTATAAAGCCCTCACAACTAAAGCCCTCACAGAGTTTAAAGGCGGGACCGACCGACCACTAATGCCTTCTAGAGGCGGGGGCTAGGGCTAAGGTTCTAAAACATAGGCCCGAATCCTATTTCAAAATTATTAGCCCGACCCTAACCAAGCCCTAACCGGCCCTATTTCACACTTTCACTATAAATACACATACCATAATTGTCCAACTCTTTGTTAAATATTTTCAATTAAAATAACATTGTCCTTTGTAATTTATCACTTATACCCAAGGATACTTCCAATAACTTGTCTTATATAACAAAAACTTGTCAACTTAGCAGCCATAAAGAACAATGAGCACTAGCTTAATAAAAAATAAGACTTTATTCCTTTGATCATCAAGTCAAAGTCCATAACTTATTATTCTCAATTTTTTTTCCCACTTACTTCTTATAAATCATATTTTTATTCACATCCAAGCCAAGTCTAGAACTAAAGGTTTATTTTCACACCATTAAAGTGAAATACAAAGCAGACATTTGTAACATAGAAACCAAAAAACAACCTTTGTCAGAAAAATGGTATTTGTAATCTCAAACATTTCTCCATCACTTGTTCAAAATCCAATATTTTCATTTCCACATACAAAACTTGAATCACTTTTAATTTAGAAGAAATGTAATATTATATTTGTTTGAATTTATTATGGAAACAATTTATGATATTGGAAATAGTTTAACAACTTCCCTAGCCCTTAACCAAAGCTATTTTGTTTCTTCTTTATATCTATTACTTCTTCCTTTAAAACAATAATATAATTATTTGTCTATGTATTTCAATGTTAAATGTAATTTTAGTGAGGTTTGAGTATAAGGAAGAACAAATTCCGAACTCTCGATGTACTTCAGTTCATTAGATTGTGGATGTGCATTTTAAATTGTTGGACTTATCCAGGATTATTACTAGATTGGTGGGACTTTGAGTTTGTAGATCATTATACATTTTTGTAATATAAATGAGTTTTAAAACTGATGTAGTAAAAAGAATAAAATATATAGGCCCGGCCCTAAAGCCTTTAAAGAGGGCTTAGGATAGGGTCAGGGCTTGAGATTTAGACTTGTGACCGGGCCCGACCCGACCCTATGCTGACTTTAGAGTTGGGCCAACTCGGCCATAATATATAAAGGGCTTTAAATGTTTAGGGCCGGGCTAGCCCAACCCGGCCCATTGCCCACCCCTAACTCACACCACCCAGTTCCACAACGGCTCGTAATGTACGTCATTACTACTAACTTCATGACCACAACTTCTGTCACACCCCGAATTTCGACAGAATTCGGAAAAACATTATTTGTTCCCGACTCTTCGATCTTCGAGGTGTGACGCACTCTCAACTTCCAAAAACCCATAAACAGTTTAAATATGCGGATAATTAAAAACCAATAAAAATTTTAACTTAAACAAAAGTCTTCTTCATTACAAATTTACAAATGAAAATACAAATAATTTTGTCTCGACTGAAACTCTATATCACCTCAAGGGAAAACAAAACAAATCCTGAGATGCAACGCTAACGCAAACCACAAGCAGCAACCACTTTTCTTCAACACTAAACCTGTCAAAACTTATCAACTATGTTCATTGAATGAACACACCCGATAAGCAAACATGCAAATCGGGTTAGCATTATAAACAATGCTGGTGTGAGTAGCCCTAAAATACAACATATAATATACATATATATACACAATCCATACGGCAGTTAGTTCCTCCATCGAGGCACCTTAACTTCCAACAACTAATACAACAACCTTAAGAATAATAATTAAGGCAGGTAGTTCCTCCACTGAGGCGCCTTAACTTTCAACGACTAATATAACATACTCAAGTACAATAATTAAGGCAGGTAGTTCCTCCACTGAGGCGCCTTAACTTCCCACTAACCACACAACAAACTATACGCATCATAAATAAGGCATGTAGTTCCTCCATCGAGGCGCCTTAGGTTCTAACTAAACAAATAACCAACCAAACGTATTACCATAATTAGATTATTTCAAGCTTTCTTTATGCGGTCCCTAAAATCACGTCAGATCTATGTCTTACCTAGTTTCCCGGCTAACATAATCGCTACCCAACGCCAACATGTACATCCACATGCCTCCCCACATAATGAACCACTCCGTGCGTAACCACCACGGAAATGGATGCCGCGACACCGTAAATCCTCACACGGAAGCAATTATGTAAGTAATGCCACTATTCGGCATAAAATATCGCGTCATCGCTCTATTTTGCGAACGGAATAATCAAGCCACTATTCGGGCTACGCCGGAGGGCCATTCAAATTTTAACCGAACGCCGTAAAGGTCAGCCAAGGCCATTCAGATTAACTGAAACGCCAGAAGGGCCAATCACATGAGTTGTGGTAGCTAGGTTCTAGAATTTTCGTTACGTAATTTATTCAAGGGTCATACATTAATGACTCATAATAACTCCATCAGATCACGCGTCGTGTCAATTGCCTTATTGCACTAAGCCACAATATATAGAAATATCTCAATATATCTCATAACTATTTTCATACTTTCACGTGCCAATATATTATTGCACTACACCACACTCCCGTGGGCAAATATTTACCAATACTATGCTACCTCATAGTAGCATCTCACATATATAATAATGGAGTGTTTATACATTTATGTCTCCAAAACTATTCCATTTAATATATATCCCAACATATATATGCTTTACACACTACTCACGTCAAATCTTAATTAGATAATGACAACTAAATTTATATCAGTTTCCACAGCATTTCCACATTTAATTTGTCCATACAATTTACAACATAAAATGTAGCCCAATTATATAGTCTACAATCTACAATCAAAGCCCAATATATATATGCTTTACACACTACTCACGTCAAATCTCAATTAGATAATGACCAACCAAGTTATATAATATCGACAATATTTTATTACTATATTTGTCCATACAAATCAAATAGGTGAAAAACTGGAAAAGTCAACATTTCATAGTCAACGGTCAAAGGTCAAAGTCAACATGTCATGGTCAAAGTCAAACTATTCTGGTCAAAGTCAAACTGTCGTTTTCGTGTTCGACAAGTCCAAGGTCATAGCCATGGTTCATGGCTAAAGTCAATGGTGCATGGCTCACGGGCTCATGATTATGGCAATGGTTCGGACCCAACTGGCCAAGCCCAAACCTTAGAACCCGGAAGCCTAAAAGTTGGAAGACCCATATAGATCTATTTTAAGTCCAATGAACTGGCCCAAGTAATATTAGAAACGGCCCAAGAACTGAATCTAAACCGGCCCAAAGGAACTAATTAGCTTTTGGCCCAAACCAAACCTTGAAATTTCGGCCCAACTAACAAAATAGAACTAAAGCCCAAACAAAAATTAAAACATTTCGGCCCAAGGCCCAAACCGACATCTACTGTTCATCTTCTTCACCACCAGAAATCCGGCCACCACTCCTCCACACAACCACCCAATCAAACCAACCGAAGTGAAGAGGTGTAAACCCCCACCACTTTAACAAACACAAAACTCTAATTCATTCCATCCAAACATCCCCAAAACTGATCTATAAATCATTTCACCACCATTAATGGTTCTTCCACCTCCACTCGGCAGCCCCACGCTTAATCAAACACACCCCCCTTAAATCCATTATCACTCAACCAACCAAAATCAACCCAAAAACAACCAAAACAGGTTTATATTGGTTTATCGGAGGATGGGCGTGTCAGCCATTAACACGCGTTTACCGAAGCTTCGACAAAGATCGACCACCACTCTCCTAATAACGGTTGGGTTTTCATCCCCAACCAAACCCAACACTATACCACACTAACCAACTCGATTCCGACATCATTCACCACAAATAAAATTCATAAAGTCAAAGGTGCAAATCAAAAGGTCCTGACAAGATTTTGAGCGATCTTTTCGCCAACAAGTTCAAATAACAAAAACGCATTCACCGTATCACAAACCGACCGGATAAAGAGACTATTTCTCTCGTTCCTTTAGCGCCACCATCACCGAACTCTTTCGAAGTTCCAAATAAATCCTAAGGGGTCGTTTGTTTTTCCGAGCCTATGAATGCTTTGAATCTTTGAATGGCTCATCCTCCTAATGCTAAATGCTGATTGTTGAATTTTGAAAAACATGTTTGTTTTCTGTTAGAATAACCTGGCTCTGAAGGCTGAATATAAATCATTCGGACAATTTTACTCATACTATCTATTTTAAACACTAACTTGATTTCTTGTTAAACAAAATATATATTATATTTGAGGAGAAGAGATGGATTATCGAAAAAAATAAATGATAAATAAATTTATTTAAAATATGCTTTCACAAATATATTTTAACGGTTTATTTTCATATTTTGTTTATTTTCAGAATATATATATATATGTAATTCTATTTTTAACAAAGTGGATATCATTCACCCAAAAAAAATGAAAAAACCTGTGACGCCAACATCAAATTTTGAAGAACCTATTTTAAAACCATAAAAGTCAAGGTAAGAAAGTAGATGGGTTCTTAAGATTGGGTTCTTAAGAAAGGGCAAGAAGGGACTTTTTTGTTTCAAGTATTAGAATTCAAAGATTCGAATAAATTTTGGTCTTTAATCTTTGAATGCTAAAAGTACCACTTAATGCTTAAACTACTTAAAAAAAACAAACAAGTTTTGAGCCTCTGAATACTTAAAACTTAAGTTTAAGAGGCTCTGAATGCTGAATTCAAAAAAAACAAACAACCCCTAAGACTATAACCGGTTTTTTTTTTCCAAAATCTAAACATACGGACAGATCTAAAAATTATAAAAACTGGTCGGAAACACTCGACAGTAAAATACGTAAATACTAAGCAGATGCAAAACATAGTTTTAGTAGTGGTGAGAGATAAACTCTACTCACAGTCTTAATGACTCCACGATTTTCTCCGAACCGAGCCGGCGCAAGGCCCACCTCTCCAAAGAAACTAGCTTCTCTCTCTGCCTCCATTTTCATTATTTTTATTATTTTTAAAACCCTATTCTCTAGAAAAATGTGTTTATATACTTGGGTCCGAAACCCAAGCCCAAAATAGACTCGGGCCCAAAAACCAAGCCCACATGTCCCGAGTCCAATCCAACCAATTTTTTTTTAAAATAAATTATTTAATTAATTAATAAATAAATAAAAACGTATTTTAAAAATACGGGCGTTACAACTTCAGTCACACACCTCATTAAACCTCCATAACTCGTCATCATGACTCGCAAATGACCTGAAGACCTGAACCTAACTTGACGCGGGAGAAGAGGAAGCGCGAGTATCTTGCCTATATAAAGAGGATGAGGAACTACGTCTGACCTGATTCAAGTCTCCGTCCAGAGAGAGAGATATCTTGATACGTAAACAATTCGTCCACACGGACTCGGTCAATTCCAATCTACAAACATTTTCTCCCCATAAACTGCCTACATTTGTAAGGTTAACAAATCATAACCTTTACAAAGTAGTACTGGAAGGACTTCGAAACACATCGTGTATTCATCCTTTGATCTCCTTTTTCATCAGAAGAAGATGAACTATAACTTTTTCTTTCAATTGATCATTGCCTATTTGGATCGAATCCAATTTAGTAATGAGGTCCGAGTCTAAAAGAAGCAGTAGAGAGCTAGAGATATATAGATCCATGCATAAAGATTTCTAATCTCTTCCGTGGTACTATCTGATGACATTGCAATAGATATCAATAGACAATAGAATATCAAATTCCATGTATAACTTTATTAATTTTTTATATACACCATAAACCAATCATATATTACATTGCTTTAGAGATGTAAATAAATTGACCAACTGAGACGAATAGGCCCAGTGTGATCTCAAAGAATGAACAATAAAACTTGAGCAAACACAAATAATTAGCAGATACATATTTGAGCATTTGAGCTCATATTTGAGCATTTGAGCATTTGAGCTCATATTGTTCGGACAAAGAATTTCAAAGCTCTAAAATGCATCTCAGGGATTTCCCTTCAATGAGGAGTTGAAATGCTTCGTTTATCTTTGAGAATGGAAGCTCATGAGTGATGAACTCATCTAAATTCACAGCCTGAAACCACCAAATTAAATTTAAGAAAATTGTTAGATATCACTATATCAATATGAAAAATCCTTTATTAGAGCTTGTAATTAATAAATTATTAGAATGGAGTGAATATAGGAGTAATTCACTCACTCCACGGATGCATTCTTCAGAAAACTGAGGCAACTGGGTCTTCCCTTTGAAGTCCCCAAAGACAGTTCCCGTGATCCTCCTACCATCGAAAAACTCCATTGGATGTAATGGCATCATTCTTAGCGTTGGATGAATTCCCAAAATAATTGTCATTCCCCATCCCTGTTACAGTACAGAGAATTCAGTTATATAACAGTACGCTAAATACTAATACTTGGGTCCGACATATTCAAAATCAATTGAAATAAAATAATGAAAACATTATATTTGTCACTTAAGAAATGAAATACTTGAAAACTGTGAATTATATAATATGTCGGCAATACATACATATAAATTGTCTGTCATTCAATATTGTTTTTCACGTTTGATTTTTCTAAAGTGGTCCTAGAAAACCATACTCAAATTATAATCACAATGATCCAAATGGTGACAAGGATGGAAATAGCACCAAGTATTCTTACATCATGAGTTGACAAGAAAGCCTCACGAAGAACGTCCAAGTTCCCAGCACACTCAAAACTGTAGTCTACTCCCCCATCAGTCAATTCCCTTATTTCCTGCACAAAATACATCAGTACGTAAGACCAAGTATTGACGAAAGTTTGGAAATATTTAAGCATTAAGGGTATCGACAATGGAATCTGGCATGTCTCAGCGAATTTTGGATTATAGAGAGCATTTCAAGAGTGCTAAAGCAATTTGATACATCAAAATCTCCTTACCTCGTGTACAGGTCTCTTCAGATCTTTTGGGTTGATAAAGTGTGTCATGCCCATGGTTTGACCTATTTTTAAAGTTCATTTGTTAAAACGATGTGTGATAAATGAGAAATGATAGTTAACTAAACAAAATGAGCAATAAGTAATGACTGAACATCACGTAGCTGATAAATACCTTTGATGAATTTGTCTTTGTTGATGTCAATGCCTATGATGCGAGAAGCTCCTCTCGCTCGTGCACCTGAAGCAGCCTGCATTATATGGATGAATCAAATTAATGTTCGTTAACAGAACCAAAAATAAAATAAAATAAATAGAGTAATGTTGAGACTGAAATCCTTGATTTATAACAAATAAAATTTTGCTTTGCTCAGTGCCAATTGGTTTTGACTTTAGATTCCATAAAGCAATAGAAATGAAAGAGAAAACTATTAGGTTGTGCTTTACCGCAAGTCCTAGAACACCAAGACCAAATATTGCCACAGTTGACCCAGATTGAACGTTTGCAGTGTTCCACGCGGCTCCAACTCCTACAGTGACAGCCATTAAAATTAAGTATTGGAATATTAGGGGAATGTAACACATAGATCAGGGTACTTGATCAATTATTATATATCTTTAGCGATTGAAGTGCGCTCATCTTGGCACAGATGTTAGTATCATTTGTTATACCTGTAGAAATGCCACAGCTAAGAAGGCTCATCTTCTTTAGGGAAGCTTTTGGGTCTATCTTCACAAATCACAACACATGCAGAGTCTAGAACAGTGAATTCACTGAACGTAGATGTGTTGAGGAAATGGTAGATAGGTTGCCCATCTCGAGTTGAAAATCTTGTTTTGCCATCTACAACCATGACGCTTTTCATCGGGTTAACTCGAAACTTGGCACAGAGATTAGTCTTCTCTGACTTGCAATACCCACAATCCCCACACTCCCCATTGAATATTGGAATCACATGGTCACCTTCTTTTATGTCTAAGACTCCTTCCCCAACACTTTCAACAATCCTACACAAGTACATTTACATGGTAACGATCAACAACACATGTTTTCGATGATTATTATTAGAAGCTAATTATTAAGAGGCAAGCAATCAAACTAGTATTCGAGGCATACCCAGCAGCTTCATGGCCTAGAATTCGAGGAAATGCACGTTGACTTTCATTCTGTATGTCGTTGCAGAAGATGGACAATTGTAAATTAGAACATTATCGTGGTATATATATGTTGAATGAGAGTGGAAATTTGTGTTCATATGAAGGGAATTGAAATTCTTTCTTACCTCTCCTTTCCAAGCACCAAGATCAGTGTGACAGATTGAAGTGTAAAGAATCTTGATTCTAACCTCCATTTTTTGTGGAGGATCAACATCCACTTTGTAGGGGAGTGATATTCTCTATCCAGCACGCGCTTAGCATGGTGGAACTAATGCACCGACCTATGATATCAGGTCGCATCCACGAGCCAACATCGTGCCACAAGACAGATCGCAACATCACGCTTGAATCGCACTGTGCAAAGGACACGGACTCCTATCCATAAGCAATCATGACTGAAGGAGTACTTGCACTAATCCTGACTGACAGTCACTGATCACGGCCGCAAGCTACTTGCTCAGACTGTCACTCCTCATCATCACAGCAGACCTATGTAGATATTTCTCACGTGCTCCCATGATCCACACCCCACGTTGGTGACATCCTCTACACGTGGAGGGTGAGGATACACTCCGAATCTCTATAAATACCACTCCTATGAACTACGCCAGACCTGATTCTACTCTGACCCCCAGAACCAGAGTAAGATACGTAGGCAGTTCGCTCCAAAAGCCGAACTCGGTCTCACCCATCCATCCATATCAGTCCCCCAGAGACTGTGTGTAAGGGAATATCACATCACACCTTTACATTGGCGCCGTCTGTGGTCTCGATTACTTGAGAAACCAAACCACTTTCACACTAATCGGAACAAAACCAAATCAAAAGATTCTCAAGCCCACGGCATGGTAAGCCTCGAAGCTCAATTCAACACTTTGGCGGCCAGCCTAGGAACAATGAATCGAACAGTTGCCCAACTCGGGCAAGAAAACGCCACATTACGCGCACAAGTAGATACACAAAGCCCACTAGTCGGGCATCAGCAGACGCACGCGCCATCAACGCGTCGGTCAACGATCACCGAGCTAAACCAAAGGCTCGACAAGAATGCGGTCAAGAAAGATTCTACCCAGATAGTGCAGAAAATGTTGAAAACCTATCGTGCATCTCCATTTGCTGCTGAAGTGCTTCACAAAGTCTCCCCTCGAGACTTTGTCCAACCACGGTTCCCACTATATGACGGTCGCACATGCCCAGGCCAACATATAGCACGATATGCTCAAAGCCTTGCACTATACAAAGGCCCCCCGAGTTCGACCATCTACGATGCGGGCTCTTTCCAAAGAAGGGAAGGACCCACTCGACCGGTTTTTCTCCTCGAACCGCATCCATAAGAAGTTTCAATGTGCCTTACCGACCGTCGTTCACGAGCCAAGACGCACCCGCAACAGAAATGCGCAAGAAGGGTGATCTCAATTCACTCTTCCAGCTCACTCTGGCAGGAGGAAACCTTCAGCCCTTCTTAAGCCGGGTTCAAAACGTAACTCTTGGACATGGAAAGTGGCCTCAAGGAATCATTTGCCGCAGTGGCTTTCACAACCGCCTGCCGCACCCGTAACACCGACCTAACCAGGTCGCTCTTGAAAGACCAACCCGAAACGTTGGCCGAGCTGTACGCTCGAGTGGATAAATACATCAAGCTGCAAGAAGCTTTGCTAAAGCTTCGCGAAAGAAGAAGAAGCGGCCAGCCAGAGGGCGGTTTACGAAGTAGCATCATCCTCTAGGAAGCGACCCCGACAACAAGGGCAACCATCCAGACCCAAACCAAGAAATGATCGGGAATTCGCCGTGCTCACTAGATCTCCTAGTTACATACTAGAAAAGATCAGATCTTCCTTTGAAGAGGATTCTGCACAAAGAAAACAAGACTACAAGGATGGCATTATGGGCGAAGAGTCGGGCGAACACCACATCGACTTCGTCCGTATCCGCCCGATATCACGGTCGGGCCGTGTTCCTAGCTGATTTTTCGATTTCCCAAATCGGCGACCCTAATTGGGAGGCCGAAGCGAGAGGTCGCGCAAAGAAAGCGCAGGCACCACCTGATCACGGTCTCTCTACGTCGATGGTTCCAGCAACCCTGGAGGCAGTGGTATGGGAATCGTTTTAGTCTCCCCCGAGGGAGCTATGGTAGAGAAGGCAGTTCGTATAGACTTCGCAACGCCCAACAATGAAGCGATCACGAAGCACTAATAATGGGAATCTTGGCTGCGGCGATCCAAATTCGAGTAACGGAGATCCAAATCTTTAGTGACTTCATAATCGGTCGTTCGCCAAAGTTGCAAAAGAGTACACTACCAAATGAAAGGTAACCTCTCCAAATACCTTCAAGTTGTTAACAATTTGCTTCCGTCATTTAGCGGTGCGATACGACGATACACCATTTTTTGCGTGGCGAGAACCGTCCACGCCAGATAGCTTGGCGTGCTTAGCCACTCGGACACATCGAATCCGGTCCCTCGACAACTACTCATCGAAGTGGTCGATCGACCCGATACCAAAGCGAACCCACGCCCCGCACAATTAGCGACTGTTCCCCACTCTCGAAGATCGACGAGCCAATCATGGATGCAGCCTATTATACAACATCGATCGGCACACTCCGAGGGAGCGCACCAAAGCCAAGAAGGTTCCACACCAAACAACGTAGCTATTGTATGGTGAATGATTATTATTTCGCCAAATCGGGGGGGACCTCATCGAGGTGGTGTATCGCCGAGCAAGGCCGGCTAATTTTTTGCTGAAATTCCGCGAAGGAGAATCGGCAACCATCTTTGGAGTCGCTCACACTCGCCCAAAGCGATCTCCTGTGGCCGCCTCGCCTCAGATCGATGCTAAAGCGTCGTCCTCAAATGTGTCAAATGCCAAACATTTGGTCACAACATCATACAACCACTTCATGAATCCGATTAACATCGCGAGTCCTTGGCGTTCCACATGTGGGGCATGGACATTATGGGACCATTCATCCCTCGAGGAAGCACCGGCTTCCGTACGTCCTAACGCCACCGCACTACTTCACTAAGTGGGTTGAAGCAATTCCGTTAGCACACGTCAAAGAATCACATGTCGAAATTTCATTTGGACTCATATCATCACCGGTTTGGCCTACCACATACACCGGTGATGGATAATGGCTCCCGTTCAAGGGCAAAAGCAATCAAAGAGTTTACGCCAAATGGAAGATCGTTCATGCATTCTCTACACCCACGATGCGCTCAAAGCAATGGACAAGCGAGGAGGCCGCAAATAAGGCCATTCCGGAGAATTTGAAAAGAAAATTGAAAAGAACAAAAGCCGGTGGCCCAATCACCGGAGAACATACTCTGGGCTCATCGCCTTACAAACTTCGCTCGAAGCACCGCGAAGTCACCATTCTCCCCTATGCTATGCACGAAGCCGTCCATACCCACCGAAATGACAATCACGACAACCCGATCTGAACTTGTCGAAACAGGCCTTAATGACTTCGGTTCTAGCTCGAGATCGACCTCCTCGAGGCGACTAGCGACGACCTAGCGACCGTCCGAGTGGCAGCCTACCAACAGGTCCTCAAGAGATCTTACAACAAACGAGTACTTCCACGATCTTTTCAACCGGGGGATCTCGTATTGAAGAAAACTCAAGACGAGGCTAAGCTAGCACCAACATGGGAAGGCCCTTACATCGTGGAACGCGTCGTTGGCAACGGCGCGTATTGGATTAAAACCCAAGAAGGAAGGATGCTGCCACGACCATGGAACACATACTTGCTAAAGCAATTTTACCAATAGGTATAGTACGCATTGTAATTCCTGTTCCCAGGCACAACAAAGTTCAAATGAAAGAAACTCAAGATGGTATCATAAATGGCGGACCTACTCACATCTCCAAACCACACCTCCCACAGAGCAAGCTCCATACCTAAACACGCCGCCATACGCGCGGGGGCCTTCGGGGAGCTTACAGGCTCAACACCTCTCGAAGTCTCGCTAAGTTGAGGACCTATACTTCTAGGATCAACTAAGCGAACGCGCCTCGAGGCGAGCGTAACGCCCCGCCCTAAACACGCCAAATCATCGCCGCGGGGCGCTCTCGAGGGCTTACAGGCTCAACGCCTCTCCGAAGTCTCGCTAAGTTGAGAACCTATACTTCTAGGATCAACTAAGGTGAACGCTCGAGGAGAGCGTAACGCCCCGGGGGGGCTAAACACGCTCATATACGGCGGGGCGCCTCGAGGAGCTTACAGGCTCAACGCCTCTCCGAGTCTCGCTAAGTTGAGGACCTATACTTCTAGGATCAACTAAGCGAGAACGCTCTCAGGAGCAGAACGCCCTCAGGGGCTAAACACGCGCTCATACGCGCAGGACGCTCTCAGGAGCTTACAGGCTCAACGCCTCTCCGAATCTCGCTAAGTTGGGGGCATACACTTTTCGATTCAACTAAGCGAGAACGCCTCCGGGAGGCGAGCGTAACGGGGGGGCTAAACACGCTCTCATATCGCGCAGGACGCTCTCAGGGAGCTTACAGGCTCAACGCCTCTCCGAATCTCGCTAAGTTGGGGGCATACACTTTTCGATTCAACTAAGCGAACGCGCTCGAGGGCGAACCCTCGAGGGGGCTAAACACGCTCATCTGCCGGGGCGCCTCGGGGAGCTTACAGGCTCAACGCCTCTCCGAGTCTCGCTAAGTTGGGGGCATACACTTTTCGAATCAACTAAGCGAGAACGCTCTGGGGAGCATTACACCCTCAGCGACTAAAACAAACTCTCATCCGAGCAGGACGATCTAGAGAGCTTACAGGCTCATAGCCTCTTTCATCCTCACTAGACAAGGACCGATACTCTTAGGGTTAACTAACGAAGAGCACTCTCATTGAGCACCATAACCCATTTAGCCGCGGGGCAAAGCCCCTTCGTCCCTAAAAGATCAAACACTTACATAGCGTGTTCATATGCATTATCATAACAGCATAACATGTAACAAGATTACATTTGAAACCGCAGTTCATACCGCGGGATCAAAGCCATGAACAAAGCGGACCAAAACATATATCAAAGATTAATCAAAGCGTTCACCAAAAGAAGCACACATATCGGACCCAAAGAAATCATCTCGAAGAGCACCGACCTGCTTTGGGTCTACCCAAGAAATCCAGGTCGGTTACCGAAGTTACAAATACCAAAGGAACGAATCGCCACTTTCGTGGAAACCCGGTTCTCAAATCGATAGAAGCCGGTTTGGCAAGCCAAAAAACGCGCAGCTCTAATGTTTAACCCTCATAGGGGCAAAAAACGCCGTGGTCGGATCAAACAAAACAAAAACATATCCTCACCAAGAAGCGGAATCAGCATCACGGGCGACCACATGTTTATCCTCGAGAAGCAGTCTTTGGTTGAGGAACATGTCCGGCTTTCATGAGAACAACGCTGCATACCGGCCTCTTGAGCACCATCCGCCTTCTTCAAATTGACAATATTTCTCGTCCGGCTTGGCGTACTCACTACTGTGCGGTGGTATACGCTGCGTTACGAGCCTTTTACGAAAGCAACCTCGGCATTGCCCGGCGTGCTTTCGGTCACCTCCGTGATCTCCATTTGCGGATCAACAACGAGGCGCGACAAGTTTTCATTTTCATCGACAACGGCCGCGACATTTGGCCGACATAGCTTCCAGCCTTCTCTTGTCAGCTACCCGAAAGCAGCTCGCGGAGACATCCCAAAAGCGACTTCGGGCATCAACATCGATGGCGAGGCGTTGCCTGGCGTTCTTCAACTTATCATAACCAAAGCAAGAAAAATGCGTGCCGCGAACGAACAATAAAAATCAATCGAAAAAGCGACCGAGAAATTAACAAACAAATACTTTCACCAAACAACTTCGCCATGTCCATGGTCCCCGGGGCGTATCCATATCTTCGCCCTCAACCTCCGGCTTTGTCCCCGTCCGGCCGATACCCCTCGAAGATCGGTCGCTATAGGCGCAGAGTGGAAGCCGCAATCGAACGCTTTTTCAGACGCTTCTTCCCGACCTCCGGCGTAGAAGAACTTCGCTCCCCACCCCCCAGGGCGCGAACTCCCACTAGCGAAGTTGCCCCCGCCCCAAGTCGTCCATTCGTTCGGCTCGAGGGACGCCAGTCCTCCGATGGGGCGACCGATCACCTCACCTCGATTGGAGCCCACGACCACCCGGGCCGTTTAGCTTTTGGACCCGATGCCACCACCTTCCTCTTGCCACGGTCATCGTGCACATCGCGGATGGAACTCCATTTCCTCCATCGGTAGAGGAGAGCTTCTCGTGACCGCCTTCTCCCCACACCAAAGCGTAGCAACGAGCCATAAGAAAAGCTAAAGCAAAAGAACAAAACAAAGGCAATAAGGGAGAGATAACACCTCTACAATCATGATCGGAAGAATGAAAGAACAACCATACGAGAAGATGACCAACAAAAAAGCAAAGCGCGTTCAGCCGGCGAAGGCGGCCCGGCAACGAAAGTCCAAATGCCATCGCTCTCCCGAGCGGGTTCTATTTATGCAAAAGAAACGTCTCTTCCCCGAGGCAGCTCATTAAGGCATCGAGGCGTAACGCCAATCCAACTGGCAACCATCATTTCATATTTCGCAAACCGTTCATATCCGGACACGTGCCAAGCACGCACTGTAATGGAAGTGACCATTGCTCACAGGACGCTCTAGTCGTACCAATACTGAGTAACTAGAGGACGCTAACACCGTCTACACGCAAAACAGTTCAAGACTGACACAAGTCGACCAACCCAAGGGGCATACAAATCAAACAGACATACAGTACGCAAGGAAGAAAAACAACGGATAACAACATAGCGTTAATATAAAACAGTTAGCAAACTGAAGACCACAGTCCAGCCTCAGGTCGCCAGATAAGCCGAGCTGCTGGGTCTACCCAGGAAATCCAGCCCAACTAAAACATCAGTATCATAAAGACAGACAAAGAAAAAGACGAACTGCCCAGGTAACCCCGGGAAAACAGCTCTATTGTTTTAGGCCAGAGGCCGCTTACAAACACAAAAACCAGACATTCAACTTTCAAACTACATCATCAAAGCCTTCAACCAGAGGGACGTCCAGCACTTGGGAACAGCTCGGATCACCAGGAGACGCCACTGCTGCTTCAGTTAACGTCCCACCCAGACCGCCAACGACGGGAGGTTGATCCCCAACCACCTCACCAGCAGCAGTAAGAACGACCGCAGGACCAGCACTACCGACCTCGAGTGAATCGACCTGTCGGTCTATTGCCGGTCCATCTACCGGCACCCTCGGGCGGTCGCCCCGTATCTCGCCTCGGTTCTTCTATTTCAAAGACGGATAGCAAGATAGGCCTCCTCGCCTCCATCGCGAAGTAGCTTTACAACGGGCAGCGTGGCGTATTAGCGGCGCGGCAGCTTTTTTCTTCGGATCGTCGACCTCATGCCTCGGCCCGGCCGCTTCGTTCACGGCCGGCGTCCTATCCAGAGACAACAGAACCCGGTTGTTGCCTTGAGTATCCGGCTCCACCTTCTCCGATTGAGCTATCGCCGAGATCGGAGACTTCGAGCCTCAAGGACTCAACCTCCGACTTCTCCATCTCGGCAAAACAAAGGCAAATTTGTCTTCAATTTCGGTACCGGCAATCACCGCAATCAGCTTCGCACATAGTACCACAAACATACGATGAGCAACAGTGTACAGTAAGTAATAGTAAAAACAGTTACAACACGACCACTTACCAGACAAATCGCCTTATCCACCCCTCTCAGATTCGACTCCAGCTCCTTGGCATCAAGGTCCTTCCTATCACCATCAAGCGTCATCCCCTCCAGCAAGCAAGCAGCTATGGGTGCGGACTTGTAGCTGCAGTCCGACCTCTTCACATAGCGCTTCTTCCCAGTTGTCTCGTCAATGTACATCAGGTTGCGCTCCAGCTCGTCCTTTCCATCTTCGGCGGGCCCCTTACCGGCGTCTCTTGCCAACCTTCCCTTCATCTTTCATCTTGCGAGGCATCTCCAAACAACACGGGTCGAGCGACCTCGGGACAACCTCCGGGCGTCCTCAACGAACGCGCTGAAGTCGGGCATCGGCCTCGACCTCGGGTTCTGAGCTGCCCCCCCACCCATTCACCTCGACCACCACATGCGTAGGGGCCACCCTCGCGATCTTAGCGGTCGGTACTCCGGACGCGTCGGAGGGCGTCCTCCACGCCGAACGGAGCATCCTCCCGACCCATCCCGACCCGGACCGGAGGCCCCAAAGACCCAGGTGGGTCGCTTCACCCCAAGATCTGGCCGGTTTCTATCCTCTCGGTCACCGATCATCTCCCACGCTTCTCCATAACGTGCTTTGGGCGGCTCCCTACCACGAGCCCTACTTTTCTGAGCTTCCCTTCTCTTCCGAACGACAGGCCCTCCACGCTCCTTAAAGAATTCGGCGACCTCTGGCAACTTCGCAATTTTCTCGTCCCGAGTCAACCTAGCGAAGCTCTCGATTCTGCTCGGTTCGTCTCCTGTGCAGGACGGTTATCTGTACAAAAGACGACATAACAAATATTAGATCAATACAGGATCAATCGTTATCAGCATAAAACCTAAGAAAACGTACTGGTACCCACCAGTGAAATCACACGTTTTCTTGTCAACACTGAACCCACTCGCACAGTAGTTACCCACTAACAGGAACGGTCTTTTATCCCAAGACTCGTTACTCACTCCATCCAGCGGGTGATGAGTAGCTCGGGTTTGCAAGCTAAAGTTAAATGCCCTAGATCGCTTCAAGGTGAAGTGCTCAATAATATCAGCGACTTCGATCCGATATTCACCGCTGGCGTTCAACAGGTCGAACACCTTCAACAACCGCCACGTGTTACCAACGAACTGCACAGGCGCTTTGCCACAGTGGTTCAAAAATTGACAAACCAACTTCGAAAATGGTATCGTCATATGCGCCCTCAGCTGCCCCTCGCAGACGATCACCCCGTGGCGCGGTGGGACGTACCTATCGCTAAACACCAGTACGCCTCGATCAGGCTCGTGGATCTCCAGACCGTCTACAGTTATACCATATCTTTTCCTCAGATATGGAAACGCCCTCAAAGCGTGTTTATCCACAGCCCTAGTTGGCAGCTCGCTCGAAGACGACCTCTCACCGCGTCCTGAAGTGCCAACGTCAGCAACCACAGAAGCAGATCGAGCATCGCCTTCCTCACTCATAGCCTCATCCCCATCACCCTCACCCCGCATACCAACTGATTCATCTGTCTCCTCCTCATCCTCCCAACCAAGGGAAACTTCACGGATCTCGTTCGAACGAGTGTCATCGGAATCCGACATCTTTCTCCTCTAAACTTATCAAATCTAGCTACTAGTATCTAACAGAGTACCCTAACAATTCTAGCACAGAAGCTTAGCACCAAACAAGGGAAACGGGTTCAAAAATGGCAGAACACTAACCTGAAGATTGATGCGCTAATGAAGTTCTCTCTACCAAACGAAGCAGCAAAATGAAGTCTCGGTCACGCAAGTAGGATTTTTGAACAACCGCCCCTCCAGTTTCCAAGGCATTATGATTACACCCTAGCCCTAGCCATCCACGACTTCCAAGTAACTGTCTTGTCTTTTCGCATCCCGAAAAAACGGGGCGCAACGTTTTCTTCTCTGCAGAATCGCCAGATCATCACGTCTTTGCACGCGCAGCGTCACACGATCATACTAACTAAGCGCCGCGTTAACACCACCGTTCTACACCGAACGTGGCGGCTTCCCAAATATCACATAATGCACAGAGACACCACCGTTCTCTCGGTCGTTACCACAACCTACCGAGAGGGGTCATGTAGGGAGTGATATTCTCTATCCAAGACGCTTTAGCATGGTGGAACTAATGCACCGACCTATGATATCGGTCGTATCCACGAGCCAACATCGTGCCACAAGACGGTCGCAACATCACGCTGAACTGCACGGTGATGACACGGACTCCCTATCCATAAGCAATCATGGTCAAGGAGTACTTGCACTAATCGGTGACGATCGATCGATCCGCGACGCAAGCTACTTGCTCGGTATCACTCCTCATCATCATCACAGCCAGACCTATGTAGATATTTCTCCGTGCTCCCATGATCCACACCCCACGTTGGTGACATCCTCTACACGCGTGGAGGGTGAGGATACACTCGAATCTCTATAAATACCACTCCTATGAACTACGCCCGGACGATTCTACTCGACCCCGGAACGAGTAAGATCGTGAGGCGCTTAAACCAAAAGCCGAACTCGGTCTCACCCATCCATCCATATCAGTCCCCCAGAGACTGTGTGTAAGGGAATATCACATCACACCTTTACACACTTCTTCTACCATCTTTAGGGGCCCATACAACAGCAGCTACATGTACACCATAGACAAAAAACGTGAACAAGTTTATATTTCATAAAATGTAGGTAGCGATGAATTGTTGATCTTGAAAATGAACATGCATGATATGAAGCTCATGGTTGTGCCAGAGAAATCAAATAAGATTAAGTTTGGATTACTCCAAAAATATAATTACCTTTACAGGTCTCACCTTTCCTCTTGTTTCATTGGATTGATCAATGTTACTCAAGCTAACCATCTTTTTGTTAGAATAGTTGTATGAAAACTGCAACTAGAGTAGAACAGAAGGAACAATAGACGAACAGTGAACAACCAAGGCGCGGATGAGACTGTCTCGCCCCTTCCAGTGGTGCAGATATAATGATTTAGCAGGCTGACTTGCACTCGAACAGGCTGCTCTCTTGAACGGCAGTATAACTCTCTCTCTAGCGGCTAAAAGTAAGAAGAGAAGAAAAAGGGCAACAACAGTAGCTTGGGTTTAGAAGTGCGAGATGTGTTTCTGTCTTGAATACCTCTTATGAACGCAAAGTCCTTGTTTATATAGAGATAAGTTTCTCTATTTCCAAAACAAATAAAGACTCCTATCAAAGACCATTAATACTGAGTAGTTGAGGATGTTCCCAGTGACCCAAGTCAGCCCCCTTTTTTTCTCTTATACTGACACATCAGATTTTATATAAAAAAATGAATTCTACGCCCTATTTCAATTGTTCGTAGCCCAAAATAGTTAAAAACCTATCTCTATACTTTCAAACTCTCTCTCTTATTCTTCTTCCAAAATAATTGAACTCTCAAAAAATAAAAATAAAAACATCTCTTCAAACTCTCTCAAGATGACGCAAATACCATGAAATATTCAATAGCACTGTTTCTTCTAAAGCAAAACTCTTTTAGCATCAATTTCCTTCAAATTTTTGTTTAATAAAAATTCTCTCTGTTTCGTTTCATTATAGGAGTTATAAGAATGGATTCGAATGGCATGATTTATCAGAAAACAATTACATCTACCCAGTTCATGGACAAGAATATGTTCTCAAAGGTTCAGAGCTAATGCAAGCTCAAGAACAGACAATAATTTCTTCTGAGAAGCTACCACAAATACAAAGATCAAGTGATGAAGAAGAATGCGACTTTCAAGTAGTTACTCGACGAAGAAATCAGTCTTGGAGTGTCGTTGATCTTCATCAATATAAAGTCTATAAAGCGAGAATCATCTACGGGTGAATATGTCGGTAAAAGCGACTCATCTTCATCTTCAAGTCCAGAAACACTAGAAACATTAATTCAAACTCTCTCAAGATGACGCCTTTCTCGAGAATATCCTCCTCTGAAGTGTTCTTAATGACTTTGAAGCATGCTTTTTAGGAACTGCAAGTCCAACGGCGAGCACTTTTGAAGTATGAAAGCATTATTGAAGGTGAAAAAAGTTGAAGACTTTGAAGCATGCATTTTAGGAACTGCAAGTCCAACAGCGAGCACTTTTGAAGAAGCTTCCTTTTACTACTCTTGGCGAAAGTATGAAAGCATTATTGAAGGTGAAAAAAGTTCCTGTGCCTTATAACTGGTATTGCCCTGATTCATTGATGCGCACTTATATTCCTGTGCCTTTCTCTCTGACTTCAAAGCAGAGGTACATGACAATCATTTAATGGGAGTATCTATTGTTGAAATTGGGAATTGGGAATTGGGTGCCCCCCCACCACATATTTTCATTTATAGCTTATTTGTACTGTGGATGGCATAGTTCAACAATGGGAATATTCTGCGTAGATTGATTTTGATCTTTGCTTTACTCCATAGAATTGGATGACTGCTCTTGGTCTGACACCAGGCTTAGGCGAATTTGGACAGTTTTTTGCCAAGGCATTTAAGAGACAAGGTCACAATGTACTTGGGACATCTAGATCAGACTACTCAGAATATTGCCAAGAGCACGGCATTGAATTTTATCGGTGAGTACAATATGGAGTTTTTTTTTTGAGTTCTATCATTTGGTCTAAGCGCCGTTATCATCATTTCCTCCTGTAACACACACTTAAAATTCTTCTGTTTTTGTATCTGCAAACATGTGAATGGTTTGTGTGAGGCACAACCAGATGTCATATTAATTTGTAGTTCTATTTTGTCGACTGAGGATGTTGTTCGCAAAATTCCGTTTCACAAGCCGAAACCAAACACCATACTGGCTGATGTGTTATCTGTCAAAGAATATGCAAGAAACCTCCTTTTGGATGTTGTCCCAGAAGGCTTTGGTATCCTCCTCTGTACACATCCAATGTTAATAAATTCAGTGGAAAAAATAGCTGGGAGGGACTGCGGTTTGTCTACGACAAAGTACGAATATCTGAGAATAGCATACAAGAACGAAAGTGCGAGCAATTTTTGAGTATTTTCCAAGATGAGGTTAGTATTTAGCTGTAGATCTAAATAGTGTATTTTTGTGGAGAAAGTATAGATCAATGAATGTTTAATAGTAAATAGATGTAGACACCTTCCAAAGAGCATTATGACAATCTTTAAGTAAAGTTATTTATCTTAACCTTTTTACGGGAATCATCTAGATATATGAGTTGTAAATGCTTTGAGCGAGGTTGATAAATTAAAGAGTTGAGTTTTGTTACTATTTGTCTCCATGTGAAAATAGGTGCACTGTTTTTTTTAAAGTGGTGGTTTTCGGTATGCCTTAATTTGTAGGTTTTAAACGCCTAAGTTTAGCCTATGTTTGCTTATACTTTACTTGGTGATGAATGGATTACAGATTATCAGTATATAAATTATTGACTTCAGTTGGGTAAGTGTAAAAAATTTTGTTTCAAACTCTTCCTACAATATCTAAGTTTCACATTGCTCAAAGTTAATGAGACATTTTAAATATTAAGTCTTGGTTTATGTTTTCGTAAGTTTCACATTACCTTGACAATTGATTATGTGTGATTTTGATATTTATATGGTTTATGATGGTGGTTGGTACATATTAACATTTGTTGATAATTTTGGTAATGCGGTAATCGCGGTACGCTTAATTACAAAAACCGACCGGTAATTTTTTTTCCCCATTATTTACTAATTAAGCTTATGGATTGGCAATACAACAATCATGTGTTTTGGTGTATGCCACCACAAGCTTCGCCCTTCACCAGTTTCACCACATTACACGTAAGACTCTTTGATAGTTGAACAAAATCATGTACAAGGCAACCACATTTATATAGAACTAGCTTCACTAAAATTTCCTTGACAAGATCAAGGAGTTGCAACATTTTCCATGGCAAGAGGAGCAATTTCCTCGCCCTCAATACCCAGTTAAGCTGCCGAAACCTCCAAACTCAACAGTGTCTCCTCCCACACCTTGGCGGGTCCCCGAGCCAAAATAATATCTATTAGTATCCCGTGCAAGAATAAGAAAAGGAAAATGTGATACATGGTTTTTCTTGAGTTTCAAGTATGTACAGAGAATTGCAAACATATCTATTCACCAACCTTCCATGAAAAGTCTTGAGCCATGCAATTTTAGATCATCTTAGTCATTGCGAGAGTACCGTGAACCTGCAAGGACCCTTTGGACAAGAGGTGGTAATGGCGGTCACATCCTCTGGATCTACTGCTTCACACTTTTTAAGGGGAAAAACAAAAGTTAGGTTTAGCTTAATTCCAGATAGCATAAATAACAAGTAGATGGATTTGTAACGCTCAAGCTAAGAAACAATCTACTTACTTTGACATTGAAGCCGCCCATCTGGAATCCAATAGATCTTCTATCACAGTGTCAACAAGTCCACCAGTTGACGCAACAAGACATGGCTGCACCAGAGTACCAATTATATTTAAGCTCATTTTCCACAATATAGAAAACAATTTTCTTCAATATTCCATTATTGAGAAACGTCATGCAGTTTACTGTTTTACGATCTATGAGAAGAGAGGGTGGCAAAAATAAAAAGAATGCATGAGGCCTGATACAAAATCTCAGGTTGTTCTTTTGACATTAAAGAATTATCTGTGATTGTCGAGCCAAATATGAGAACGGGATAATTACTCACAGGCCTCCGCCCGATCTGAAGATAGGTCCGATAGATATGGTGATAGGAAGCGTAGTAATGGCCGCCCACCAAATCAACCAAGAAACCAATTATGATCATCACCGGGTTCTCGCCCAAGGAGATGATGAAACTATGCACCACAACGTAACTACGGTTCAAGGGAAAACTTTGGTCCGATCCGTGTCCAAACCAAACCAAGAGTAGGAAGGAACTGTGGGTACAACAAAACCGGCCCACCACAAAGAAAAGTTTGCTCCAAGTCCAGCCACACCGGAGATGGAAGGAACTATGTGGCACAAATGAATTATCCACCGCAACAAAACTTCAATTCAACTTCAGCTTTGACCGGGAGATGGAAGGGGCACTGGGTACAATCGAACTCCGTACCACAAAGCTACATACCTCAGCAGAACTATGGTCCGGTCGGTCGGACAACGGACCGGAGGAAGAGAGACTTATCGGCAGAGCCCGAGAATCAATGCCTTCAGATCGGAGGACTTCCCACAAAGCGGAAAAGGAGATAATATACCTCCGAGAATAGGGATCTCGAGGGCGATAGTAGGAACTTTGGTCCCGCTGGAGGCTACAAGCCGGCAAGGAGGAGCTGCCTCTAGCTATAGTCGAGTTATCCGGGGGGCGGACAAAGGACAAAGATTCTCGCAGATGGAGCGAGGAAAGGAAAGGAATATAAGTTGAAGCCCATCGGAGATCACGGTGGTCTATTATTGATGTTTGGTGGGATTTTAAACTTATGCTAGGAAAACTGGGATGATTTCTTCTCGCAAAGACCTTCTTAAGGTTTTACTAAAGCCCACTGTCTTTGGTTTCTATGGATGTTTACTAATGAGCATGAAAAATATTGGGTTTTATTAGTTTCTCATTTTGGTGATCATAGCTATCATATGGATGTTTTCAAATGATATGATATTTTCAAAGGTACTATGTAGACGTAACCGCCACAAAGGAGACCATATGATGGACCCAATGGAACCAGTGATGAGGCGAAGAGGATTGCTGCAGCTGCTCTATCAGCAGTTAAAGATGCCGGCTTTAGCGCTCTGCTGCCGTTGCTACCATGGGAAGAGGAAAGATAGAAGTAAGCAATATTTGTCAATTTCTTATTTGCTATAAATTTCTGATGTATATATGAATTTCTAAGGATTCATCGTGATTTTGTTAAGTGTGAGGTTTTGGGGCAGAGTTTTATGCTTCATCGATTAGGGGCGTGCATAAGCCGCTTACGTTTAATTATATTATGAATCAAGATTTAGGGAAGAAGCTAAAGGTGGTGATGGGATTGTTTGATAAGTCACGGAAGAGATCATGAGGGAACATGAAGAGAAGAGATGTCATGATAAAAGAGGAGGGGATCCATGGATGTTTTACTAGAAATTTACAGAGATGAGAATTCTGAGGTCAAATTGACTAGAAACGACGACATCAAGTCTTTCATCCTTGCGAGTGATCTTTTGTGTTTCCATTTCACCAAGTAGTGGGTGAAATGCAGAAAAAGACACTACCGCCAAGCCGTCTTTGCCAGATGTCGTCTTTGTCGTATACATACCGAGTCCCCGACCAATGGCTAAAAGCAAATCGCTTAATTTTTTTTTTTTAAGATGAGACCATTACATGGCTATAGTGAGTTTTTCTATATTCTGCAGACCAATACTAGAAAATAAATCGACCCGAGATAGCCCGTTAAACCTTGAAGTTTATTGGCACCTTCACGAAAAACAGAATCAAATGGATGAGACATGAAAGACAAACACTAGGACTAGCATCATTCATAACTTAGCGTTTTGTTGAATTGCCACCCTATTTTGTTCTCGTTTTTCACTATTACGACTTGAACATCCTTACATTCGAATCTAATTGGCTATTAGTCAATTACTATATCCTTTTTCGGAGCTTTTAAGTAGGTGTACGACTTCGACTTCTACTTCAATCCAATGGGCATTGGCGTAACTTATAAATCATCCAAACAAATTCAAGAAACTTTGAGAGGAAATTGATGTAGTCGTCGGGAAAAGTAGGCTTCTTCAAGAATATTATGTAACTGCTCTCCCTTACTTGCAAGCGGTTGTAAAAGAATCGCTAAGGTTACACCCTCCAAACCCTTTATAATCCGGACAAAGGTGATGAGGGACTGCAACATTAAAGGCTTCAACATAATGAAGGGTACTAGGACAATTATTAATGTGTTTGCTGTTATAACCGTGCCTATGAGCCAATTTCTTGATAACAAAATGTCCAAATCCTTGGACCCAAAGAACTACAAAGTGGAAATGGATCCTAGAAGCTCTGTCTCCTTCGACAGCCACTATTATCAAGCTCTTACACAAAAATAGGCCCTCTTTCGGTCGACAGACTTCTTACCAAAGATTGGTTTGGCGGAAAGCTAGCTAGACAGACTCTGAAATGGCAATGCATTCATGGTACAGTTTGCCAAATCCATGTTGAAGATGGGAGCAATAGAAGTACTCACTGGAAATGTAGGGGAAATAAGGAAGAAATGTCGCGTAGTAAACCCTTAAGTTATTGAAAAAAAAATCAGATAAACCTGAATGTATGTATTTCTTTGTGCAACCAAAAAGTGTAGAATGTAATATGTCGTGCTTGACCTACACATTTATACCATAAAGGTTCTCAAATGAAAGTTTCGGGCATAAACAGAAGGAGATAAAAGGACAGGGTTTTCATTAACTAGGGTGATTATGCACCTATATATTTACTATGTTGTTAAATTATGAATCTTGGGAGGAGTTTTAATGGCTAAAGCATACAACTTCATCTGTCTCATAGTTGTGATTATGATCCCACAGAAAGACGTATTGTATTAGTACATAAAAAGTAATTTGAAAATGAAAAATAGACGAGTAGTCGACTACAAGTGTCTGCACATTGTTTTATTTTGAGCAAAAACACGGGGAGGGTACCGGAGAAATCATACACTCTATCCCATTAGAAATAAAATCTGGACTTAAATAACACCCAGTTCAATCTTCTCGCCATTCGACAAAAAAGCAACCGCACCAATTGTGTCCTTCTCAGTAGTACTTGGAATATCCAAGTCCATCCGAGCGCAACATCTATACAACTTCACCATCTACTATATAATTTCTATTTAACTGATTGTTGGGTATCCGGGGAATTGTGGTACACGCTTTTGTGGAGTCTCATTCCATCAATATTGACGCGTTTCTCTCGGGGTCCTAAACCGTACTGCGGACATCCGCTTCAAAACCTAAACAAACATGAACAGAGCTATTATATAGGATCTAGGAATAGGATCCTGTTTTTATCTTGATGAAACTAGGAATTTGATTTTGTTTCACACTCTTTATTCAAATAAGTAAATAACCTAATAAATTACTACAACTCAAATGTCCAAGGATAAATTTAAGAAGTCTTATACAATTAAAACTCTAAAGCTAACTTCGGTTCTTACACAATTACAAATCCTATACAATTAAAAGTTTAAAGTTAACACAACACTAACAAAAGCTGTAAGTAAATTGTTTTTCTTCCGCTCAAGATCCTCTTGATTAATCACATATCTTACGGTAAACAAATTGCTGCCCAAGTAGTAAACTCCCCAACGCCCTTTAGCACCTCCAAGAGTTTTAACACCCCAAGCGGTTTCAATCAATAAAAATAATTCCCCAAACACCTGCAACTTAATCATAGCACTGATTATATCCTAAGGCTTCCAATATAATATGTATACTAACACCATAAAATCAGCAAGAAGGGCACCGAAGCCAACCCAAACTTAAAACAAATCAAAGGCCAAAAATCGGCAAAGCAACACAACAAGCAATCACTCTCTCGGTAACAAAGTAATCTCCATGGGTCAGTACCAAGAACTCTCAATGTATCAGTCTGCTCCAAAACCTACATTGTTCCCAACTCCGATGCAAATGCACTTCCTATACGCCCCAAAGGAGTGTTGTCCAAGAAGACAATTTCTAAATCATTATTAGCTGCAGTGAATAAGAGCAGCAACTATAAGAAAAGTTAAAGCTTTAGCCAAAGAGAGGAAGAGTTGTTCAGGTTTACCTTATGGATGACGAAAAAATATATACCTCCAGAATTGCTCGGTACAATAGACGATGTATTCTTGCACTGAAAAAGAATAATGGTACGAAGTGTTAATTTTTATTTTACACACTTGATAAATATTCTAACAAAATAATATATTGAAGGGTCTAACCTTATGCGAATATATTGAAGGTTCTAACCTTATGCGTCATAGAAGAATTATGATGTCTGCAAATACAAAGAGCAACCATAGAGAAAAAGTGTTAAAAGAGCATAGAAGAAAACATCCACAGCTAATGGAATATCAAAGTCACACTGGTATGTAACTTGAGAAATAAAAAAAATACCGTTTTATACTCTCATTTGATTTTAAGATATTGTATAGATGTAAGTAACTGATATCTATATTTTTCTTTATGCCTTTATTACAGAGGAATTGATACACACACAGGAATTAAATGAGCAACAGAGCAATCATTTAAGCAATAGTACTGGTATGAACTTACTGATTTTATAATGACACAACAATTTTAATATCCTTTCCACAAGAAATGGCTAAAGTTGACCCTTTTTTGGTATAATTCTCAAACAGTCAATGTTGAATCTACAAAGGAACAGACTGCTAAAATAGCTCGGCTTAATCGAAGTCGTTTGTTGGCTTTAAAGAAACGTAATCGTTTGTTGGCATCCAAGGAACACAACTTGCGTTCAAATAAAGGTAAAATTGTATTTTATATTTGATTGAGGATTAATTATAGTTTTTGAAATTTCATATTTTTTATTACACAGGCCAAATAGGTACTTTGAATCTTACAGATGCTATGCGTCGTATAATGACTTCAATATCTCAAATCACAAATATCAGTGAAAGGAATAAACATTTGCAAAAGCAAAAAAAAATTCATCGTGATCTAAGCAAGTATACTAACAGTGATGGTATGTATTTTATTCAAAATGTTTGCCAAATTCACAACTACTTTTTATATTTTAGGAGTTCATGACTTTGGACCACCAACTGAAGAGTGTATGTATTGTGGAGCAATTCTTTGGAAAGAAGAAAGAAACAACAAAGGAAAATCATCTGTTCCAACATTCTCTATATGTTGTGGAGAAGGAAAAGTTCAACTTCCACTATTTGAGGTTGCCCCTGAGTTTCTTAATAAACTCTTAGACTTGAAAGGAGGAATAAGATCTACTAAATTTAGAAGATATATACGGACATACAACTCCATGTTTCAATTTACTTCTGCAGGAGGGAAGATAGATAAGACTATCAATGATGGAGGAGGTCCTTTCGTTTTCAGAATAAGTGGGCAAAATCATCATAAAATTGGGTCTCTTCTTCCATTCGAAAATAAGCCTCCTCAATTTGCCCAGTTATATGTATACGATACTCAAAATGAATTGAAGAATAGGATGCAAATATTCAATGAATATAATGAACTTCCTGATCCTGCAATTGTTGATGGATTGATCAAAACGTTTGATCAACACAATAAAGTTATACAGTCTTTTAGGATGGCTAGAGACAGATTTAAAGAAGATCAAATGATTGATGTCCGCCTAAGACTTATTAATTCTCGACAGAGTGATGGAAGACAATACAATCCGCTTGGCCGGCAATGAAGTTGCAACTTTAATTGAAGGGGATGGATTTAATGTTAATGATTTTAGGGACATAATTGTTGAAACTAGAGGAGGTTTGGAGAGAATAAATGAATTGCATCCTAAATTCATGGCTTTGCAATATCCTTTAATGTTTCCCTGTGGTGAAGATGGCTATAGACCTGGGATTCCTTATAGAAGATTTCCTAATAGTGAGGAAAATGAAAGAGTTTTTAATATAGATGATCATAAAAGAGATACGGTTAGTATGAGACAATATTGGGCTTTTAGACTGCAAAGAAGGACACTAGAAAGTCGCCTACTCTGGATAGGTGGACGTTTACGTCAAACAGTCATTGTTGATGGTTATACATGTATAGAAGATCAAAGAATGTGTTGGTATCGGACACACCAAGAAGAAATTAGGGCTGATTTATACAAAGAATGTGATGGATGCAAATGGTCGCAGTATATAAGTAATATTATTTAATTTTTAAATTTTATTTCCATTAGCTTATAATTTGTTTTAATCTATCAATAACCCGTTTTAAAATAAAACGCAGTGATACTACAAAGAAGATCAATTGGTAAATGTTTGATCCTTCCATCAACATTTACAGGAGGCCCTAGATACATGATACTGAGACCTACCAAGATGCTATTGCCATCCATGTAGATGGGCGAGGACCACGATCTTTTATTACTGTGACTTGCAATCCAAATTGGAATGAAATTCTTAGTTATCTACAAAAAGACCCTGGACTATTGCCTAATGATGTTCCTGATATTGTGTGTCGAGTATTCAAAATGAAGTTGGAGTGCATTATGAAAAGATTGCATTATGAAAATCATTTCAGCAGAGTCATTGCAGGTTATAATCACATACCTTTTTTTTTTATAGAATAGATAATGTCCAGTAAGACTATAAATTGACGTAGAGGAAAAACCTACAAAATGTGAAACAATAGTTAATAATTTATTCATAAATATGGAATTCATGTTTGCTATTAACTGTAAAATGTAAATTTATGTGTTTTAACATCCTATATTTAGACAGGGGAGAACACACATACTAACTGTTATTATTTTGAAGTTCGAGCACCAATTAAGCTATGTGTTTTTTTATGGAAAACAGTGCATTGTGGCTAAGATAATATATAGTCAAAGTTGTTAGAAACCAGATACATAATGAAGAGGAGATGGGAGGAAAAAAGAAGAAAGCTACCTTCACCAGTGAAAAAACACACTAACTGTTATTATTTTGAAGTCCGAGCACCAAATTTTAGAAGTAAGAAGTCCGAGCACCCACTCACGGGCATAGTTGGTAAATGCTACAAGACATTTACGTTAGACCTTCGAGATACTCAAGAATAACTCCCCAATGAAATGAAAACTGTCCTCATAGAACTCACCACAAAAGCGAACTAGCATCCATCTAACAGAAAACTACCCATTTTTTGTTGTGTCCAGTGTCATTTACTTAGTTAATGTACTTTAGTACCCTTTTTAAATTCAATTTGTTAAGATTGATGCTTACGGTTTGTCTCATTTTTCTCGAGTGATCCATCTATTTCACTTCTTAATAGGAAGATATATTTCTTACTTATTGATAAGATCATATACCTTTATAATTATTTAAAGACTGCTACTAAATAAATTTTTCTTTGTTGTGTACAGTATTGTATGTTATTGAATTTCAAAAATATCCATCAACACATTTTCATTCACATTTGAGTTCAATGGATGTAAACAATGTATTAGATTTTGGCGATGAATACAATCTCATCACAGAAATATTTTTGCCCTTTGATAACATAGATTTTGACTTCTCCTTCATCATGCTAGAAAGAGATTTATATATCTACTCATTTCAGCACTACTTTTGCTTTACTTGATTATAAAGATTGATTTACTAACTGATATTTGTGGATACTGTCGGAAGATAAATAAATTTTTCTTTTTTGTGTGCAGTATTGTATGTTATTGAATTTCAAAAACGAGGACTGCCACATGCTCACATTTTATTGTTTTTACATCCGGAAGATAAAGCTAAAAGTGCTTCGGATATAGACAAGATGATATCAGCTGAATTGCCAGACAAAGCCAGTGAACCTCTACTGTATGATATTGTAGTCCAAACAATGATTCACGGTCCGTGTGGTGAGAAGAAAAGGGGTTCTCCATGTATGGACACTAAGAAGAAGAAATGTACAAGGAAATTTCCAAAGGATTTTTGCAGTGAAATGACATTTGATGAGAAAGGTTTTGCAGTTTATCGGCGAGATAATAAAAAAATCTGCAGTGGTGGGCCGTCAAAATCCGGTTGAAATTGACAATCAGTGGGTTGTTCCTTACAACCCTGAACTTACCAAAGAATTTCAGTGTCACATCAATGTTGAACATTGTAACCGCTCATGGATGATTAAGTACTTATTCAAGTACATTTCAAAAGGGCAAGATCGAGCTACAGGTATTGTTGAAGAAAATAATGTCTATGACCAAGATAACCAAAAGCGGGTCGTACATCAAGTTGATGAGATTAAGCACTATCTAGACTTCAGATATGTATCTGCATCAGAAGCAAGTTGGAGGATTTATGAATTTGACATCCAGTACAGAGATCCTTCTGTTGAAAGAATGAGTTTCCATCTTGAAAATCAGCAGAATATTGTTTTTCGTGCAAATGGGGATCTAGCTGAAATTGTTGCAAGTGAAAAAAGACAAAAAACTATGTTCATTGAGTGGATGCATATTAATGAAAAAGACCCGAGTGGAAGACATCTTACATATGTTGACTTCCCTTTACAATTTGTGTGGGACAGAAATGCAAAGGTTTCAATACATTACAATTTCCAAAGAAAAATTTATATTTGAAATTACATATAAAATTTATATTTATTCATAACATACATATTTTTTAATTTTTTCAGGAATGGAAAAGAAGAAGCCAAGGATTGAAGATTGGAAGAATATTCTATGCTCAGCCAACACAAGGGGAAAGATATTATATGCGTATGCTTCTAAACATTGTAAAGGGAGCTAGAAATTTTGAAGAAATCAGAACTGTTAATGGTACTCTCTATGATGATTACAAGTCAGCTTGCCGTGCGCTTGGTCTTTTACAAGATGACAATGAATGGCATCTTGCCATTAAAGAAGCAGCTGAATGGTCTTCCAGTCCGTCATTACGCCAGTTATTTGTAACACTCTTAGTGTTTTGTGAGTTATCCAATCCTATTGATATGTGGAACTGCCATTGGGAGTTACTATCTGATGATATCTTAAGGGCTAATCCAAATTTATCTGAATCGGAACTGGAAAGGAAAACACTTCTTGAAGTTGAAATTCTAATGAACGAGAATGGGTGGAGTCTAAAAGATTATAAGTTTGATATCCCAGAAGCAGATGAAGCTTAGAACAGAATGATACAAGAGGAACTAAATTATAATTGCAATTTACTTTCCTCACAGTACTTACAGCTTCATGGTGGATTGAATGTCAAACAAAAAACTGTTTTTGATGCTGTCATTAGCGCTGTTGAAAGTAATGTTGGAAGTCTCTTCTTTGTATATGGAAGTGGAGGAACAGGAAAAACTTATCTATGGAATACAATAATTGCAAAGTTAAGGCCTGAAGAAAAATAGTTCTACCAGCAGAGCATCATCGGGCATAGCATCTCTTTTATTACCAGGTGGTCGAACTGCCCACTCGAGGTTCAAAATTCCCATTCGATCAGATGAATCTACAACTTGCAATGTTACACTAAAGATGCACTTGGCAAAACTCATTCAGAAAACAGATTTGGTCATATGGGATGAAAGCACCAATGAGTAAGAAAAAAATGACTTTGAGTCCGTTGACAAGACATTTAGAGACATAATGTCCGTGATTGATAAAAGCTTGAAAGATAAACCATTTGGCGGAAAACAGTTGTTTTGGGAGGTGACTTCAAAGCGCATTACTTCCAGTTATAGAAAAGGGCTCAAGAGAAGCTATTGTATCGGCCTTCGATAAATAGATCCTACTTATGGCGCTTCTTCAAGGTTTTTCGTCTTTCCATAAACATGCGTTTGAGTAGAATAGATTCTACATCACCAAGTACCCAATCCGATGTAGAATTTAACAATTGGATATTAGCTATTGGTGAAGGAAAACTGCCCGATCAATCATTATTATCGCGAAGGGAAGAACCATCATGGATTGAAATACACGAAGATCTAATTATTATTCGCTCGAAAGAGATGGGATAGAAGAGATTGTAAATCTTGTTTATACGAAACTTTCAAGGAACTACAAAGATGTAGAATACTTGAGAAGTCGATGCATTCGACACCTACGAATGCTTCGCAGATGAGTTAAACAAATACGTTCTCTCATTAATTCCGTGAAATACATGAATACTTGAGTCTTGCACACATTAAGTCGCATCGATAAAATCGCAGATCAAGACATTTTGTATCCTACTGAGTTCCTTAACACTCTTCAAATATCGGGATTGCAAATCATCAAATTCAACTAAAAGAGGGAGCTCCTATCATGCTTATTAGAAACATAAACCGAGTAAGGGACTTTGCAATGGTACTTTCGGATGAAAGTGACAAAAATAACAGATTATGTCCTAAAAATCAAATCATTACTTTGAGTAATGGCGTGGAGATGAACACACCATTCCTCGGATTGTGATGAAGTCGAAAAATAAAAATTGGCCTTTTCTCTTAACGCGAAGCGGTTCAATAAAGCTTTGTTATTGTATGACAATAAACAAAAGCCAAGGCCAAACTCTAAGCAGTGTTGGAGTATATCTCAAAAATTCAGTATTCTCGCATGGGCAGTTATATGTTGCAGTGTCACGTGTCACTTCACGCTCTGGCTTGAAGATTTTATTAAACGACAGAGAAGACAAATTGCATCAGCATACCAAAAATATTGTCTTCCAAGAAGTCTTCAACAATCTTCCTTGACATTCTCTACTCATCACTGTCATTGTAAGTTTTTTTTTATTTACCTTTCTCTATTATGTTGTTAGTAGGGAGGTGCAGGTGCTTAAGCACTTTGTCCACTTCACCCCTCGGCGCTTAAAAACAAACTTGGTTAGAGTGAACATATCTCATATATCCTTAAATTCTAGATCATGGTTAGTTATAATAGTGTCCTTTTTATTACTCCTGTCTCATTTTCAATTATCTGCTTTATTTAAATTTTTGTATCGAGTCATTTTGAATGTTCCTATGACACATTTCTTTAACATACTTTTACACCTCTGTTGGTAAACTAATATTATTTCATCTTTATCGAACAATATTCTTTCTTCTAATATATATATTCACTTCCAAGTAAAAATTAGGCCAATCAGGTGTTTGTATTGACTTTATTTCCTATCTCCCTACAGTAAAACAAGAAGGTGGAAGCATTAAATCAACTACAATAACTACCACAGCTGAAACTCAAGTAGCAACTCCAAAAGAAGAAACCACTACTTATAATGCAGGAGATGGAGAAGGAATTGCTGCTGTTGTTAGTTGCGGTGGTGGAGAAAGTAGGAGAAGATATAGCGGAGTAAGACAAATCCCCTGGGAAAAATTGGTAGTAGAAATAACAACACCTACAGAGTTCTGATATAACTAGAGACTATATTCAGTATTCCCAGTTTCAGCAACCGATTCGAAATATCATATGAGATAAGATAAGAAAGTGTCATGATTATACCTCTTTCGGTGGGAGGAATGTTTTCATAGGAGTGGCACTTTCTGTGTTGCTATCTGTTCTTCTGTTTTGGTTTTGTTGCCTTCGTAGACTATTAGCTTCTAGCTAATTGATGTATCTGTTTGCATCATATCAATAGATTAGAAAAAATTGGATATTATCAATTTATTAAGTTTTATTGGTCGAAAAGATATATATCATTTATGTTTTATTTTCTCCTCATTATGTTGACAATTGCTAAACTCCATATCCTACTTACAGCAACTACCCAAAAGTCCAGAACATACAAGAAGCATACCTCATTCAACTTACAGACCACACTCACCCCAAAATACGATAGCCCTTCTACTTACAGTTCATATAAAAAGTACTTGCTGTCACACCAGAAATACGCTTTTACAGTTTGACCACATTGTACTTACAGTCGCCATATAACAAGAACAAGATGCTTGCAGCATTTTCCTCACGCTTGCACCACAAATAGGATCAACGCAAGAATGAGGAACCCATTAACGTGTCAACAAAAAGGCTAGAGTCGTCTGATTGTATCTTACATCTTCCTCCTGTCACCACTGTGGTGAGTCCAAATATATTCCGCTAAACCATAAGTGGAACACTATATACGCCCATTTGTCAAACCAGATGTAATTAATCACGCTGCCAGGCAAAATTACTATCATTTTTTGTGGCATTTCTTAACGCCCAGGAACTGTTCTTTGCCAACCATGTTCCTTCAGGAACACCCCTACCTCTTCTGAGGACTTGATTTGGTGCGTGTCCTATCATATTAGACTCAGGAGTTTGATCTCTCCATAACACTATATGCTCCTTGCCTCTCACTGGGACATTCTTTGTCTTCGGCAACAATTGAACCCGGAAAAGGCTCGCATCTGCCTTAATCATAAATCCTGTTCCATTGATGAGCCAATATCTTTTGCATGTGCCAAAGGCAGGTTAACTCGCCTACAAGAATCAGAATTTCGATTCCATGATGATTGGATATCATCCATCTCTCCACCTCTACCCCACTTTCCTATTTCAAATGAGGAGCTATATGATGTTGTAGGTCTCATATTGTTTGCTGCTCCATTTCCTCTGCCATATCCACTTGCCGCAGGAGAACCATGTAAAGACTGAATCCTCCTACGCAAGTCGGGAGTTCTGTTCCATTGTGATTCCAGAGTCTTTCCTATACCTCTCCCCCACTTACCAATTTCCAATACATTATTCGCTGCTCCAATTCCTCTATGAGAGCTGTGAGTAGAGTGAATTGCTTCTATATTTCCTCTTCCCCTGCCTCTCCAACCAACACCTGTATCTTTCTTGATTTTGCAAACTGCTGATAGCAGCTAAAGAAGTCCCGAAAACCCTATACTGCCTTGGTGTCAGGCTGACGGTGGAATGTTACAAAAACTCAAATATTCATAGGAAACTTACTAAATACAATCGTATTAAAAATCTTTACTGGCTATCTCTATGCTCACTTCTCTGACAACATTCTTGCTACTTGAGTAGTTGTCAACTCAACTGCGTTAAGATAGGATTGCGTTCCACCTGGTGACTGATGAAGTCAACTATGCTCCAATGACTTACAATCCCACATGACTTGATGCATAAGCAGGACATATACCTTCACATAAGCACTTCCAAAGTTTATGGAAAAGTGATTAAGTTATTCATTTTGCTTCTTTATGGTAGTCCCTTTTTAATGTCCACATTTATTTTTTAGTTCCCACTTTTGATTTTCGTTTAAATTATTCTAGTATATTGTATGACTTTTCAGTCTTTAATCACCATAGGACCAATTTCATTTACAAAATCTTCTCTATTCACATACTCTACTCTAAAGAAAATTTCATTTTTTTGGGATTTAGTAATATGTAATTTATTTTAATCAATTTCTTTAAGTTGGCCCACTTTAAATTCATTCTTAAAGATATATGTCTGCATAAATATTAAGCATCAATATGACTATCACAAGTACAAATGCTATAGAAATATAAAGTTTATCTCAACTCACATAACTTTCTATGAATACATACCTTTGTGTACGCTATATCCTACTTTTTCACATCAGTGTTAAGAAACAACCTTATTGTATACCATCTCTTAAACACTGAATACCAGAGCATGGACCAGATAAAGAGAGTGAAACTCCACCTCCATCGCCTCAGTTAACTTAACTACTTGAGCACCTTCATAATTTCCACCAAGTTAATTTTTATTTTTTTGTCGTAAATATCCAAGTGCATTATCTCAAAGTTTTAACATTGTTCACTTTAGAGATTACTTCCTGTATCTTATTAACCACTCAGAGTCAACTTAATGTCATACATAATATGTGTCTGTGTGAGTGTGTGTGTAACAATCTTATTCATTGATTTTGACAAAGGAGATCTTAATTTGAGCTGTAGCATTGGTTTTCACCCTACAGGCAACAAGTTCCAGTAATTAAGGTGATTACATACCCGACAATGATGATCAAATCCATCAACACATTTGTCACAACTTCTGCAATGTTTGCTGAACTTGCGCACCTACAAAAATAACGAAGTTACTACCATGTATAAATTATATCAATATGGTGTCTACAACCCATCACCTACAATCTCCAAAATTGACCAACTCTTACGATAAGTTTATAAAGATCAAACACACTGATCAATGGTAAGTATCCTGACCAAATTAGCTTTTGACTCATTTTCAAAGGTCCCCAACTAAGGCAATGAAAGGATTCAAGAAAACGAGTCACGTGACCCACTCAACTTATAGTCGTGAAGGTAAATTAGTTTTTCTCATATCCCTATGCCCCTTCCCCATGTATAAGCTCAAACCTGAAGACCTTCAAGAACAGCTCCTAAACTCTTGCCGATTGGAGCATCGCCATGGCCAAAACATTTACTCTGAAGTTGTTTTAATCATGAAGAAACATGGTTAAAATGTTATGAGCCACAGATTGTTTTGTTAACCGTATTTAGTAAATAATCTCCACAGAAATAAGAAGTACAAAAGATAGCAAACAAGGTTATCATGGGAAACGGATCTCAAGATCACCTATCCCCTAGCTTTTGAACCTATTATCCCTCACAGGCTAACATTATTAGAAACTTAGATATATAAGGAAGCGATCACGGAGCATCACATTGTGTGTGTTTCGGTATTGAGGAGGTTGAACTTTAATAAACTTAAGGCAGAAAAACTGAAAGATGCTTTGCACAATTATTTTTTCTCTTATTTTTTTTATCCATAAAAAGAATTGAATTGATATATGTCTAAAAACAGTGCATCAACACCTAAAGAATTAGTAACTAGGACCGGACCAGACCGCATACGCACACTCTTATACGGAAGAAAAAGACCCCCACCCACAAAAACCGAAGCGGCAAAGGAACAACAAGCAAAAAGATAAATAGCTTCAAACATTTTCGTATTTTTTAGGAATTGATACATAGTAATAATAACAAAAAGCACTGTTACATTGGAGCTGCAACAACAGCAGCAGCTGTGAAACCAACTACAATTCTCACCGTCCACTGCACAACAGTATCCAAGTGCATTATCTCAACATTTTAACAATCTATCTATAGTCGAGTATATATTCCACTCACCCAGTGAAGATAATTTCAGATCAATCCAAAACAAAATCATAATAAAGATGGCAAAGGTAGAGAAGATGAAATTGGGTTCTCAAGGCCTTGAGGTTTCTAGACAAGATCTAGGATGCATGGGGATGTCGGCAGCTTACGGTCCTCCAAAGCCCGAATCCGACATGATAGATTTAATTCACCATGCCATCGATACAGGCATTACTTTCCTCGACACATCCGACGTGTACGGTCCATTCACAAATGAAATCCTACTAGGCAAAGCTCTCAAAGACATTCGCAACAAAGTGGAGTTAGCTACAAAGTTTGGTGCCGATTTGGCCAAATTCGGCGATGGGAAAATGAGCATACGTGGAGATCCTGCTTTTGTTAGAGATTCTGATTTTGACTACATTAGGTCTCCCTATCAATTCCAACATACCTCCTGCATTAGACTCCCTCAAGAAGGTCCTGTTTAAGCTCCATCAAGCCACGAAAGTACCACACTCCCTCATAAACAGGTAAAGGTGTTTTCTACAATTAACTGTAACAAGCTTTCTAAAGATCCCCTAACCCAACAAAATTCCATGCCAAAATTTCCAGGTGATCAGAATTAACTTAACGATATTCCTATTACATTCGACCGGCTATAGTGCCATATAATTTCCAATTTATATCAGAATAGACCGGTAATAAGCCTTCATAAGTCCTTTTAAATAAAAACCACAGGACAAGTAGTACGGTGATCATTCTCCAACACCAAGAATGGCGATTAAGTATGATCTCGCTGAAAAACTGGAGCTTACCGAACAATCATGCTTTCCTTACAGACAACGTTATCATATCCATCATACAAACAACATTACCATATACATGGGGATTGTTTTACCATATACTTTTTTTTTCGCTCAATTGCGCTTCTTCATCTTACTTATTTGTTTCTACACGTGCTTGGAATTGGAAGTGTGTATTTTGTAGATAGAATGTTACAAGCATGGGATCGCATGTATAAGATAAATTTTGTTCCTGTTTGAAATGAGTCATTGGGTATGTAGTAGTATTGTTGGTAAAGAAGAAATGACGTTAATATGTGTTCTGTTGTATTCAGTATTGATGAACATTCTCTCGGCGGGGGCCATCCGTCCTATAGTGAAATTTCTTAGGAGCTGCTAAAAATCATAAAAAACAACTGAAAAATTCTTCTAATATGCCCAAAACACAGCTCGCATGCAACCCGTACCATCCTTGCAGAGGCATGTCCTATACTCTGCAGGGTGAAGCCAACACTCAAAAACTCCATTAGTATATTCACATAAATCACCCCTCCTGCACGCTCCCTTCCGGAACTCTGACAAGGAACACAACTGTAGTGAAACTTCCTTGGGTATCTTCTTCTAGCATTTGGTCATGAGAATATGCCCTTGAACAAGGTCTTCAAGAAAAACTTAATACAAATTTATCATTCTTTACAGAAGAATTACGCCTATCAGTTTTCAAAGGTCACACAAAAGTATGCTGTAGAGTTTTATCTGAAGTCATCTGATTTTGATCAGGGTTATCCAATTGGGTACAAGTCTGATGGATGTTAAGCAAAAGAATGTTAAAGAATGTGGCTTCTGCGGTAAGTCCTTCGCTACTTTCCAAGCCGTGGGTGGTCATGTATCTAGCCATAATAACAAGAGAAAGAAGGATTGCTTTCGAGACATTCAATTACCAAAATTTTTGCAATAGGTAATGGATCACCAGCCAAAAGACACGAGTGGGCAAATCAAAGGGTGAGGGCAGTCCACCGATTAATGCGATGTGCAACAAGTCATTCGATCTGAGTCAAGCTCTAGGTGGACACAAAACATGTCACGGGGTTTCCCCAAGATCGGTCAAAAGTCCCACCACTACTAACTTCGGTGGTGAGGTCGCGTAGTTGAACATAGTCGACAAAGAAGTGTTTTGACCTCAACGAGCTTCCTGATATTAATGAAGACGGAGGAGTTCATATTGAGTCAGGTCCTCTGCTACCTCTTTTTGCATAAGCATTCCAGTACAAGTTCAGCTGCACGGCACTGAAACTTTGGCAAAAGGCAGTACGACCAGAAGACTTTTTATTGGATTCTTTAGGTATGTTTACTAATTTATTAAATCTGAAATTGTTTTGCATAAGCATTCCAGCACCAGTTCAGCTGCACGGCACTGAAACTATGGCAAAAGGCAATACGACATAACATACATGCCTGGGGTCGTAATTGTTATGTTGAACTCCAAAGGCGTTAGCATGACACTATTATAAGGTGCTTTCTTCATTCACAAGTAATGCAGATTATACTCTTTTCTCTTACAAAGATGAACCACCTTTTGTACATCGACCCATGTCCTAATTACAATTCAAATCTATCATTAAAAAGAGACCTAACATAAATACAATTCCAAATTTAAGACTTACTTAAACAAACAAACTACTATTACCAAAAAAGATACCTTACTAAGTTGGATTCCTAAGATTACATCGACATGTCCTAATTACAACTCAAATCTAACGAAGTTATCATTAACAAAAGACCTAACATAAATACAATTCCAAATTCAATAGAAGTTTACCAGTAATAGAATTTCTTTAAAAAAAACTACTAATAAGACGATATATAACACATCAAGAAAACCTGAAAATTTTCCATCGACCTTTTCTCTTTTCCAAAATCAATTTTAAAGGTATTTCATTTGTTTTTAAAAATTTAATTATTTTCTTATTTTATGTTCTTTACTCTAATTTTTATGAAATTGGTTACAGGTTAAGATTATGACAACTGAATATCATTCATTGAAAATGATCACCAAAGCAGATATTCCATGGAAAATTCAAGTTAGAGTTACCAGAAAGTGGAATGACCTATTCTTCAATGATCTTGCACTTAAAAGCAACGACATTTTACTAATGGACGAACAGGTTTTATTTAAATATTTATTTAACACATATATATTATTATAAATTGTTCATCATATATTATTATAAATTGTTCACTTATATATTATTCATTGTACAGGGTCATGAAATTCAAGCTACATATTCATTAAAATTAACAAAGAAGTTTGAAAAATTCATTCAAGATGACAATGTCCTAATCGTCGAAAACTTCAAAGTGAAAGAGTCGTCAGAAAAATTCCGTACTGCAACACATGAGTTCAAGATTGAATTTGATGATAAAACAATACTGAAATTAGCAAGCAATCAGGACGTTGAAATTCCAAAGGACCTTTTCTTCTTCACATCCTTCACAAATATTCATTCAAAAAAAAAATAACATTGTTCTGATAGGTAATACATTCATTAGAAATTTTTATGCTTACTAACATATGGTGTACATGTATACTTAATAATCTTTTACATGCAAATGATGTGATAGGTGTGCTTATAAAAGTCAAGGAAATTGAAACGCGTCGGTTACGGATCTGGCAAAGAAAGACAAAGACGAGACATTATACTTTGCTTGAGATACAAGGTATGTAAGAAACATGTTACAAAATTTATATATTTAAATAAGTCAATAATAGTATCCTACTTTTTAACTGCAGCAAATCTACCATGAGAATAACTTTATGGGGTAACACCATGGACCAAATTCCAGCTGATTTCATTAGATCACCCCATAAAAATTATGTATTAATTGTTACATCAACTTCATTCCAAAATTTTAGAGGTACATATCTCTTACTCACCCAAATTCAAATAATTATATAAATATTGTTAATAAATAAAAATACTACTGTATGATTACAGGTGATTATCTCCAATCAACATTTGCTACAAAGGTGTATATAAATAAGAATATTCCTGAAGCTGCATCTTATTTGGAAAGGTAATATAAAACTACTTTTCAGTCAATTATTAATTTATGTCTGTTCCTCCATTTCAACATATATTTTTATTTAAAAAAAATATATATAGAGCGCAGCAGATCAAAGCAGATGCACTCGAAAACGAACAAGACACCAACAAACAACAAGTAAGCAACACAACAGAAGAATACCGAAGTTTAGCTGACATATTATTTCAAGAAAATGAGGTAACAACTAATGTTTATTAGTCTGATTTGCTATTAAATTTCAAAATATACATCTTTATTATCTAAGTTTATCTTAAATTTATTGTTCTATAACAGGGTAAATCATACATGTGCAATTCAAAGGTTTCGAAAGTTTTCAATAATGAAAGAATGCCATGTTACTATAAAAGTTGCCCAAGTTGTAAAAATAAGCTTGAAAAAATCAATTCAAGATATTGGTGCAAAAAGTGCAAAAACCATTCAGAATCTAAGCTCAGGTATCAATAATGACAATTTTTACAAATATATCATATAACGGATATGCAATCTTACATGGTTTTCTTTAATATGGAATGTACAGATACAAGTTAAACTTTGAAATCTCCGATGGCGTAAATTATGCAAGCACAATAGCATTTGGGAAGACCTAAAATAATGATCAAGCATACTGAAAAAGAAATTGCTGCCATCGAAGATAAGGTAAAATGGCAAATGAGAAATCTACTATTTTTACAATTATATATTGTTGACTTTCAAATTTGCAACAGGACAATGGAAACGAATTGGTCAATCAGATTTTACAGAATATAGTTGGAAAAGAATATTGCTTTCGCATTAAAGAATCTGCAAATAACAGTAACTATAGTAGAAAAACGTACAATATTTTGTACGTCTCTACCATGAACACCAATGAAGAAGTAAGTATACTTAAAGTTAAAGTGATATTTCAATTTTATAAATTTACATACTACTACTTCCAAACAAATTTTCAGGTATTGCAGCAGACTATACAATCAACAGCAAAGGAATCACAAATGGAAGAGTTTATACAAAATGTACAATTAAAAATACATATATATGTAATTCTATATATTTGAAATTCAATTCATAATATCAAATTCTAATAATTTTGTTTCTTAATACCAGGAACTAAGTATAGAGAAATGTGTTACAGCTATATCAACACCAAGTGATCTAACAGAACAGGTATATCTCTTACTTCACAATAATAAATACACATTAAAAAGCATTTTTGTAATACTAAGGAACTGCTACTATTCATCTATACAGGAAGATACATCCAAAATCAAAAAGAATCGCAGCAACACCAATCTTTCAAATGAATCTCCAAAACCAAAAAGCTTGCAAAAAGTTTACATTTCAAGGTAACTTTTCAATTTCCCATCATTAAAAAAAAAAAAATTATTGGTGATGTACATTGTTTATAGATGATACTAGATACTAATGTTAATTCCTTTTTCAATACAGACAATGACTCAAGCATGATGCATTGGTTCTTAAACTTCGGCTGTGGAAATTACCCAGTTCTTAATAAATGGAAACTGTCATTTTTAATATTAAAATTGCAAAGTCTACTTTCATTGTTTTCAATAGTTGGTCGGTTAACATTTTATCTATATAATTAAAAAGTCAATGGTCTTTCATCTTAGCATAAAAATGAAACCACTAGAATGAGTGTCTGGAATTGCTGTGGCAGGAGTTATATGAGCTGGTGTTACTTGATGGGATGAGATTGATTTTGTAGGACAGGAATTGTATGTTCATTTTGAGAAGTACTTATTGCCTGAGTACTAGGAAATTTTGAGATTAGATATGTTATTGATTATGAATATGAGATTATGATTGGGAGTGCGCAATGTCATTAGAATGTGTGTCATGAAATATGTCACAATAATAAGGTTGAGAAGGTGTCAGAAAAGTATTCTGAGTTTCAGTGATAGGAGTTTGTCAAGTATTTGAAGTCTGAGGAATGTTGTTTTAATGTGAAAAAGTATGAGAAAAAATGTTAGAGTTGAATGACGGTGGAAACAGAGGTATAGAAGTATTAGGTATATAAGACATGTCAGAGATGGGTGTTATATGATGGCTGTTGGTTTGAGACTTTAATAGAAAATCTTTCTCATCAAATATGACATGCCTAAAGATATAAACTCTTCCTGTCATCGATCTAAGCTACAAAATCTGGGTGCCATCATTAGTTAGCTCGCGAATCCCTGATCTGTTTGTACCGCCCTTCAAGGCACGAAAGAAAAATAGAAAAAAGATACACCCGACTGCTACTAAGAACCTAACAGAACAATTTTTAAAAATGTGGGCTCAGACGTTGATACGGGTGCCTACTTCACCGCAGCTACCATGATCAAAGTTGCTAGATTGGTTCAAATCCAATTTTGTGGGATTTCATGCAAACATGTAAAACATCTTTTCACAGTTGTGTTGCTGAGGATGATGGTGTAGAATGCTAGAAAGCATTTTCAAAGGGACTTGAGGAAGTAATTGATTGGGGGTGGGAAGATTCAACAAGAAGAAAGGGAAAGTGATGTTGAGAGAAATAGGAGAACTGATAGGCTGGTAGATGATGGGTCCTACAGTGTTGTGCTGGGTTAGAAATGGAAGTGTGTAGTACGGCAAGAAGGGGCAAGATGGTGGAGGTGGAAGACAGACAGAAGAATAAACTAAAGGAGGTGGAAGTAACGACAAAGTCACACTACTGTGGAAAAAGGAAGTGATTACACACGTTTCCACAAAAGTGCAAGGATGGGGTTGGGTTGTTGATTGGATAGCTAAGACACTTATCTTTGGCATTGCACCTTAACTGAGACCTTACGCTATAACTAAGGTTTAAGGACATTTTTTCTCATCAATGACCAGAGTTAGAGAGAAACAATATGGACGAACAATACAGTTCATACCCAGATGGCTGCGATAGTCTACTTGGTGAATAATTCGAGATAAAAAAGATATAGGTTCATAAAAAAGCACCAAGGGACAACCTCACTCAGACTCGGCAAATATTGATCGAGATACAACTCCCCACTAATCTTAAAAATTCTATTACAGTATTACGAGAAGAATCTCATAAACCTTCTGAGTATCTATATTAAGATAAAATTTAGCGAAAATATTGATCGGTCTTAACCAAATTTCTGCCTCCTCCAAAACACCAACAAGCAAAGCTACATTATAAAACCTCAAGCTATAAGACCGAACTTACCTGGACAGGAAGAGTAATCAAGCCACCCAAACAAACAACAAATGAAAAAGCGGTCGGTGATATCTCCTGCATAGATAAACTCATCCGTTTCAGCAGAAATGATTGATAGGACAAACATAGATGCCACAAGTCCACAACTCCAATAAAAATAGAACTAAAATAATGCAGAAGTGTATTAAAGGGAAAAGGAATCTGTTTACTTAAAAGTTTGCTATGTGCTCTGATAAACTAATTTCGTCATTTTAGTGCAATGCAGATCATGTAACTTTACTGCAGTATGTGAACTCAGCATTCTTATCCCACATGAGCATAACTTACCAATGATCCTACCAAGAACACCGTTGGATTTCTCACTCAAATAGAAAACCGTTCCACTGCAAGAGACGGTGTATACGTTAACGAAATTAGTTTATGAGAGCACATAGCAAACTTTTATGTATTTTTCCAAAAAAGTAACTTGATTGCTTGATAGTATGCTAAAGTGGATAAGGAAGTTATAGGCTGTAAACTGTTCCCCTTTAATGATATAAAGAAGCTCACTTAAGATGTGCTTAGTTTATTACTATCTTTTTAGCACTTCAATACATTCTATTGTAGTCCTTAGACTTAGCATTTTCTACAAAAATTGAACCTTACACCTCGAACTACCCCAGTATCCCTCACAAAGCCAAACTGCCCTAGATACGAGTACGACTTAGGGGTCGAAACACCCTTTGCCTGGGAGTTATTTAAAAGAAATGGTGAGGGAGAAGTTTAAAAAGAAACATTTACATTGCAACAACTGTGTTCTCTTGATTTTAGTCTTCCCCTCCCCCGACACACACAGCCCATTTCCATTTCAACATCAATATGTGAAATAGAATAAGTAAGACAACATGGACTAACCAATTGTCTTTCATTAGTTGAGGATATGTTGCTGCTGGGAGTAGTAACCAAAGCAAGTTCCCATCCCGAGGGATCCAGTTCTTTCCTTTGATCTAGGCTAGAATTATGTGAATCATCTATAAGGGAGGGAAAATTTGTCCTTTTGGTAAGCAATGCCAAGAATCATACATCAGAAATTTGTCAAGATTACAGAAATATAGATAAGAATAACTTACTAGATGGAATTATTGCTAGAGCTAATGCATTAGCTTCCTCTATAACAAGAGCATCGGGGATATGCGATAGAATGTATTCCCTACATCACGAAGAATAAAATAAAGAATTGACAACATATATAACATAATATATCTATATACCACTAGATGAATACAAGATTTACCAAGACATCTCCAAAGATCGGTGATCTTGAGAAGTGAGGTTCTTATGAGGAGGGCCAAGCTCAAAGTCGGAAGAAATCTCATCAGCCAGAAAACGGTTGGGTCACTAACGGATGGCTTATTTTCGATGCGAAGTAGAAGGAACTTCTTCTGGTTTGTATGTCAAAAGTAGTCGTTCCGTAATTCCCCGATTCGGGATGTCCAACAAACAAAATGAGGATGAAATATATGCTCAAAAATACGACATGTCATCATGATAGGTTTTTCTTTCTTTCCGTTTAAAAAAACAAACAATCAAAATGAAATCGTCATGAAAAAATGTCCCGTGAATAGCGTATCTTCTTGACCAAGGGGCTCTCTCGAACAGAAACCATGCGTGGTGCCTCTCTTATGTATTCCTCCATTGTTGTTAGAAATGACCGGGGTGGCTACATAAGGAGAAAAAAGCACCGACTATATCAAACCCCAAGTATAGTGAAAAAAGTAAAATCAACTAAACTCCTATTCTCTGTTACCATTTAGCACCATTACCTCTCTCAAGTCTGAAACGGAAATTCCTAGCAAGTTCTAACCCCCAAAAACTTCATAGAAATCGGAAAGGCTGCTGCACGCAATTAAACCCAATGCCTTTAGCGGAAGAAAAGAAACCAATTGAGTTCAAATATGACATGTTTATGGAATACGTAACATGTTAAAATACTTAATATGACATGTTCTCAAGCTACTCTACAGAGAAAACGGAATACTTAACATCTTAGACTTAGCATTTTCTACAAAAATTGAACCTTACACCTCGAACTACCCCAGTATCCCTCACAAAGCCAAACTGCCCTAGATACGAGGACGACTTAGGGGTCGAAACACCCTTTGCCTGGGAGTTATTTAAAAGAAATGGTGAGGGTGAAGTTTAAAAAGAAACATTTACATTGCAACAACTGTGTTCTCTTGATTTTAATCTTGATTTCTAACAACTACAAAGGCTTGATCCCAACTACGTTGAATGGTTTATAGGACTTGAAACCAGTCTCTCTGCTGAAGCATGCCCTGGAAATAATGGTTGACAAAACATTGTCAAGAGGATACCTGAAACACTGCTCCAAAGCATCCATCATCATTACTGCTGTCCCAAGATATTTCCCCTATCTAATCTTCCGCCATGCCTTATCCAAACTCAACAACTTAGTGCGACACCTTAACCTTGCACAAACGAAAGGTAAAAACTGTACAAGACCTCCCTTATTCACAAAGTGATCATAGCAACTCCAAAAAAAATCCTCAACCTCCGACTTCAACCCATACTTTAAATTGGCCCCAAAAGCTCTGTACAAGGGACTAGCAGTCGCAGAATGGTTATAATTCTTCATCTTTACACTACCAGGCCCATTAGGAACAGCCAACCTAGACAGCAAACCAAGTGAGGCATGACCAGACTCTAGCGTGAAGCACCCCATAAGTAGTCTTCATGGAGTCCTCATGCCAGCTCCTAATTCCTAACCTCGCCTCCCTCCATTACCTTGCGAGTGGCCTCCTCGAATTGGCTGCAAGCTACTGGAATGCTGCCCCCCGGATGCCCCTTCAAAAATAAGTTTTTTAGTTTGGGAAAATGCCATCCCGCCTTCAGTTTAGATTAAACCATTTATTTGAACTTCCTAAGAAACAGAGAACAATGTAGTACAAAACATTATATATAAAGCTAGGTTACATTGACACGGGTAGGTGTGTCCGTATCGGACACAGATACGAATTGTTGGGCACGGCCAAATATCAAAATTCAAGGTAAATTACATACATTATGTGTCCGACACGGACACGTATCTGACACGGATTTTTTTCAAAATATGGCGTGTCCATGTAACCTAGATATAAAGCAAGACGATTGTCACATGCATGACCATCATTCGTAATTCTTCTCAGATTCTTGACAAGGCCACCGTCATTAAGTAAGACTTGATCATGGATTTTTTAGGCCAGCAGAGGGTTGCTTCCAAGTTCCAAAGAAACAGTTACATAACAACAATTTCAAAAAAACTGCAGAGCTCCTATAAGATCTTGAATATAATAATATTAGGCATTGCGATGGTTTATATGAAATCTCAATGTTTGAACATGGTGTATCCTTTGCGGCAAGTTTCAAATTTATCAAATGGATGTATGTTGATCTGATTATAGTAGTTACACTAACACTTAGAATCTGCTTTCAGAGTATTTCCAAGGATCAGTATCTAATAGATTCAATGGCTACTCCGCGTTGTAGTCTTAAATGTTTGAAATTTGCTACGAGTACTCGATCTGATGTAGCTTTACTGGGATTACTTCCAAAACAATGTTGTTGCGAAGGATTCTTTGAAACATGGATGAGAAAAAGCGTAGTAGCTAACGAAAATGAAAACGAGAATTTTATAAGAAGAGAGCCTCCACTGTTGATCGAAATCATATTAATGCTACGCATTACCACGGTAACACTATAGCATAAAAACTTATTCGTGAGTCAAACACATCTGTGTCTATAGATAATTATCTAACTCATGAACTGTTGATAGGGACGATATCCGACGAACAAAGTGCATAACATTGAAGGATATGGGCATCCAGAATAACTTTCTGATGAAGATATATTGGAGCACCTCACACAAGTCAAACTGGAAATATACCAACAAAATGAGATTGAACTAGACGTTGTTACATACTTGCTAAAGAATGAAGGCTTTCTCGAAAAAATGAATATCGATTGAAAATGCTGCCGTGGAAGAGATTATGATATAAAAGACTTTATTCAATTTAGAAAGAAATTTATGAGATTGTCCAAAGGTTCTACCTGTTCAGTCCCTTTTAATGGACAAAATCTAAATTTATGTCTTACCTATCAGATTAATATGACTCGATCCTGTTTTTTAACACCCAGTTGCTTGGGTTGTTCTTTAATTTTCACTAAAGTCAATTTAATCAGCCAAATAAAAATATCAAGGTCCAAGTCAGCCCTGGACACGAAAGGAGTTCAAGCTAAGTTAACTCATTCAACTTTAATCACACATATATTACCGAAAGGTTTTAAAAATGCCTACTCTGTAAGAACAATTACAGCATTCGTATTGTTATTATGAAAAGATTACATCATAAAAAATGCCTCAACAGCTCCTTATCTAACCCATTTCGAATTTGTCCATCTCTAGCCTTTGAAAGCTATCCTAATCCTCTTATCTTTAGTTCTTAGACAATTAAAAGTCTTATACAATTAAAAGTCTAAAACTAACACAAGACTAAGAGACTTAGAAATCTTAAAACTCTATTACTATCTCAATACCTACGAATCTTTATCCAAAAAAAACTATAAATCACAAACAAATACCGTACTCCACTAATCTCCAAACCTTCTCTCCTCCAAACAAAGGTATTATTAGAAAACGCAACTACTATACATATAATAAATTCTACAATTTATCAAAATATTTTGATAGTTTCTGAATTCTTCTTTTGTATATTGCAGGCTATTCTATTATTCCAGTAAAGCAATCGTACAGGTACAACATTTTCCTCTTATTTGCAAAATTTATAAAGTAACAAATCACATTAAATTAAGAAAATTAGTTGATTGATTCTTTCATGTTTATCAATTGGGAATGTCATTTTTTTATAGACACAGCTAAAGTTCAAGAAGAGAGCAATCTGTTATGTCTCTCTCACATTAATGTCATGGCTTTTCTATACATGATATGTCAAATACTCCTACTCCCTATCAAACTATATATAACTTATGGTACTACTTTCGCTTGATACATTTTATCACACATTAATGTAAATTATCATTAGCTAACATTAAAAGTCTGTGTCTTATCGTAAGGGTGTAACCATAATTAGTAAAGTGTATAAATTTAAAAAACCATATATTAAATATCATAACTTTACCCTTGATATATATTTTTTTGACATTTATTATTATTAAATATTGCAGGATATGGATTACGAATATAAATACTCTACGTCACAAAAAAAAATGCTTGAGGAAATACTTGATTCACTTCACATAGAAGAAGCAACTTACACCTCAAAATTTGAAGACAATCTATATATATCTCAGGTTACCATATTTGATGACTCCAAAACAGAAACCATATCTGGAATTCCATCAACAACAAAAGAAAAGTCTGAAAACTCAGCAGCATGGAGTGCAATCAATTACCTAAAAGACAAAAACCTTTTTGACATTGAAGACTTCAACTACAAGGAGCTGAATGAAAAACGCCAAGAGATTGAAGAACAACAAAATGAAATCTTAGAACTACGTAAACTAATGCTATCATTATGGGCGAAAGAAAAACTACAAGAAGAAGAAATGATAAAGCTCCGTCAAGGGATAAAAGACTCGAGGAAGAGGAAGCAATATGTTATAGATTTATGCATTGACGAAAATAATTGATAATTCATACAACATTTATGATTAATTTATTATTGCAAACAAAATTTGTTTCTTATTTATAAATTTATTTTTAATCCGTTTGTACTTATTATTAAATTCGGACTCCTTTTTAGGCTGAAAAATAATTGCAAAGAAAATGGATTATCAAAGTGACAATGAAATTTATGGATATTCGTATGTTCACTTTCCAACGCAATATGTTTGGAACAACAATAATAAGGTTTGTGATATTTAATTTTACATTTTACATGTTTATTTGTAAAAAAAATATTCATTAATAACTTCTCAAACATGTTAATATTTTCAATACCTCTTCAATTGTGAATCAAACAATTATTATATTTTCAAATGTTCAGATATGGAAAAAGAAAAATATCATTTCGTCTGGTAGAAACATATACTATATTGAGGAAATTCAAGGTAATAAAATTTATTTTTTAAATTTACAATATGGATTCAAATTTATACATTCAATTTTATAGGTACAACAGGTCAGTACAACAACACAAGGACTATCAAGTATCTGTTTGAATACATTAAACAAGGGACAAACAAAGCAACTCTGAAAATCAATGAGCTATTTGAAAACAAAGAAACAAATGATAAAGGAACATAGTAAGGAAGAAGGAAGAAAAAAAGGGAGCGACAAAAGAGCATTACTTCAAAATAATGCCATCATTTTTTATTTTTTTAATTGTGATCAATCACATTTTCTACATAGAATTTTCCTTCTCAAAGATGTTTTGTTTATTTTTCATATTTTATTTTATTGGTTTACACCTACTCTTCTGATTCATTTTATGTTTGAGAAAATTAAATAAAAAATTATTACAGGTCAACCACATGGATAGTCTAGATGACGATGGAAATTGTAAGGGAAGCACAAACATCAAAAGTGAATCTCCACTACAACATTATGCAATTACACTTGCACAGAAAAAAAATTGATATATCTATCAAATTAGAGCATAATCGATTGCAATACCACACAATGAAAAAAAATACAATTCTCAAAGAAGACTATATGGGATTATCAAATGTGCAGGAAGATATATTCTGAAAAGAAGAGATTAAATATGTCGGCAATTATGAATAGGGAATGGGAAACCCATTCACAGCATACCCAGTCCTCCAATTTCTTTTGGTGTATAGAAGATGACAGGAGGGAACCTACATAACAAATTATTAATTAGGACATACCTAAAAATGAAAGAAATTCAACAATGAACAAACTAAAAACATTTTCTTTCATAGATAAAACCCTACGCCTGAACAACCTTACATCAAGCTACCATTGAATGAGAAAGAACTACATATTCAATTTCAGCAACAATTCTGAACAAATTTATTGTACCTTGATGTCGCTTCCACAGAAGAGTATGTACTAGGCAGACTCTTGCAACTCATTTGCCAGCTCCACCAATCTCCTTACTCAAGTTAAAGTCTCCGATCTTGGGGTGTGGGAGTTCTTAGGAATCGCGGGCCACGTGAATGCCTTCCATGTCGCAAGCCATTCGACTCAAGCCCAGGTAACACACAAAGTCAGGGACTGAGGTGCTCTTCCGAACCCGAATAGGGGTTGTATATTAATGAACTTAAAACTTAACTATATTTGGTTGGTTTAGCCACTTCCATAGGGCCAATAACCAAAATTACAAAAATAGAATTTTCTGAACTGATCTTAATATTTTAGTTACTATTGTAGTCCACGTTTTGTTTCTTTTATGCAAACTTTTTCAGCATAGAATCTTATAATGGGTGATGACGCCGATGAGGTGTTGGTTCTATATCGTTGTTTGTAGAATCTACTTATCTGATCCTGCTTGAAATTGGCATGTGAACGATCTTCATTTATTGAGTAAAATTTTCTAGTAAGCTAATTGTTATTCCAAATCATCTCTCAAAATCTCTCTGAAAATAATGAGTATGCCAGGGTGACTGTGTCTCATGAGTATTCCCCTAGAATAGAAGCATGTGGTCATTTGGTGATACTTTTAAGAGGCTCTGTCACATTAGATTATCTCCATTAATAAAACTATCATATGCATTTTACATGGGAGCTAATAGAAGCAGCTGGACATACTATTAGGTAAAAATCATAACCTTCACATAAAAAGTAGTTTTTCTGTTTACCCAAAGGCATCCTGTTCTCTTTTTTATTTTCTTTTTGTATAATTTCTGCCGCCTCAAAGACATACTATTAGGTGTTTACTGTATTTACTGGATTCATCTTATTGACATCTTGGTTTACTACTACAGATGATATTCCCATGGATGTTTGATGAGAGTCACGCCTTGAAACATTTTAAAGATGCTGCTCATTTGTTGGCTGAGAAGGAGGATTGGCCTCCGCTATATGACATTTCTTCGTTGAACAGTAACAGGGTATGTTCCTTTGCAAATCATTATATTTAATAACAACATAAGAAGAAAATCTGAAATATACCCCTGATGAATAAGCACAATTAACGCATTTTCAAATATAATAAGAAGGAATATAATAATTAAGCACAATTCTTCTGAAATATAATAAGAAGAAAATCTGGGCCAGAAAATGAATATCCAATCGATTTGCAGCTGTTTTGTCAACTCATCATTATTGACACAGGTCCACTTCCCAGCACTCATCACAACCTTTCAAGAGCTGAGGTCAGATTGAGATTATGTTGTCGTTTCTATCTGGTTGCAGCCACTAGAAAGCCATTTGTTGAATGGTTCCTGTATGATCGAATAGCTTCATTCTTTTTATCCTTGACAAGAATCTTATAAAACTAATGATCAGTAAACATTTGGCTTTGTGAACCCTTATCTTTTTCTTTTTCAGAAACAGAATATATAACATGGGAAAAAATTATATGCAGGTATTCCCACTCATCAAAACTCTTACATTCAACATAATTTGCTCTCTTTTGTTTGGGTTGGAGCATGGAACAAGAAGAGAGAAATTGGTGGAGTGGTTTGAAGAGATGGTAGAGGCCAGAGGGCCTGTTATCAGTCTCACCACCTTCAATCGCAGCATTCGGGCAAGCTCAAGGATTCAAAACATGATCATGGACATCATAAGTGAAAAGAAATTGGTTGTAGAGGAACAAGTGGTTTCTCCAGACCAAAAAGACCTTATCACTAACTTACTTAGCATGCATAGAGAAGACAATTCAGCATTGCGATGCACTACCTGGTCACCCGGTTCACATGGAAGTTATGCTTGAAGGTGGAAACATTGTAGAATCATTCGATTCATGTAAACATCCGAATTGAACTACGTAGTACTTAAGACACAAATACTAAATATTAAAGCAATCTACAGTGTTTAGTTATTAGTACTCTACAGCGAGTTATTTATACCAAGCATAATTTGGCATAACTATTGAAGCTTTATTTCAAAGTTTACCCTCCGAGGACGAGCTGCAAAATATAGTAGACCCACTATTGACTGACTGCTAGCCGAATTACAATTACAGAGGTAGATAAATAGCTAGGACGGTTAAATGTAGGTTGCAAAAAAAAGTTGGCAATTTAACAAAGTTTCCCGAACTGGAGCGTTAGTGGTTCAACATCCTATTATGGCTGAAATACTGTTTTGGTATCTCTTATTAGTCTCTTCTCCTTGGCTTTAGGCAGAGCTATTACAGTAGGCTACAAAGCAAAACATAGTGATAGTGCTGCTAGAAATGCAAAAGAAAAGCACAAAAAAGCTTCTTGCGCTACCAGTTAACAAAATAAAGAGGAGACGAGTCAACTTACGTTACCCTTCATGTCAGTTCAAAGAAACAAAGAAAAATACAACCAGTCCCATTAACTACAACGCTGTAAAACTTTGGGAATCAGAAAACTAAAGTATAAAGGACCTTTAGCATAGCTGTTGGGGTAATTTTGAACATCATTACAGAAATTTGGTTTTCATTTGATACAATTCCACTTCGTTCCTTCAGTCTTGATCAATGACTAGAACAAAATCTGCGCTCCATATGCAGATATGCTCACTTTGCTTCATTGTTTAGCCACATCACCTAAGCACAAAAACTTAATGTGTATCATATCAAGTCTCCGATTCGGGCTGATGTGGCTGAAAAAGTGCAGCTTCAGTCTTTTCGAGAAGGCTACCATCTTCAATTCTGAACTATCAATAACGTACAGAACAAGAAAAGGACACGAGGAAGTCCATTACTTCAGTGTAACCACCAGATTTTAGTACAGGCAGTTGTTGTCCATTGGGCACCTTTTACATCTTTGTACAACTAACACTACACTACATGACTACAATAACATTGCATCACTGCCTATGACTAGAAACAAATATGCACAAGAAACAATAAGGAGATGAAGACTTTCAACAATTTTGCACCCTCCTTTGCACCCTCCTGTAGTCTGGAGGCAGAGACGGGCACCTCTCATTCATATGGGGATATGGCTTCATGGTGTTATATCCAGGCAGTTCCATCCGATACTTCCCTCGGATTTGACAAACTGCCCTAGATATGCAAGGATTTCAACAATACCAGGGATTGCTCCTAGTGACCAACGTCAGCCCCTTTTTTTTTCTCTGAGACTGACACATCAGATTTTTTTAAAAAAAAAAGTAAATCTACGCCTTTTTTTTTTGCATATTTCAATTGTTCGTAACCCAAAATAGATAAAAACTCCATTCTTAAATCTTATCTCCATTCTTAAACAAAAGGAATCCTCAAAAAGTGAGAGCTAAATAGTAAAACTTCTCTCTTCCTCTTATCTCCATTCTTAAACAAAAAGAAACCTTAAACACGACGTCTGATAGTCCAGAGTTACCAAAAGATACTGCTCTAATAGGTTTTTGGAGTGCTTCCTGGAAAAATAATCCAGACCCCAATATGGTCTTTGAGAGTCCGACCTTAAGAATGAAAGCCTAGCAAGAATCAAGAGGATAAAGCTCGGGAGAAGCCACCCACTCTCGGTGAGATGACTCTCGAAGATTTCCCGGTCGTGGGTCTTCCTATGATAAAGCTGCAAAGACTGTTAGCAAATCACAAATGCTTTTTCAGCAAAACTGGGAAAAACAAAGAAATAGATAATGATGGAGAAGGAAAGAGTATGCGTGACAGGAGGTGGAGGGTATCCGTTGAGCAAAGAAATTGCGCAATTATTGGAGTGGTGGCAAATTGCACCGGGACAACTGCCAATTATTACTAGAAACTCCAGTGCAAGTTTATACATGAACAAAAACTTATTAATAAATAATACTCTGACCAAACACTTGCAAAGATGAAATCACATTTTTTCTTCATGCTTTACAACTTCAATTTGATACACGTAAATAGTAGATAAATAATAGTTCAATTAATAATAAAAAAATCGTTCTAATTCGTTGATTCTTCTTCCATCACAACTTAACGTTTTGAACTAAAAGTTCTTAAGCCCTTTCATAAAATACATACATATTTAGAAAATTTATTCAACCATATTGATAAATAATAGTAGTTTATTGATTCTTCTTCCATCACAACTTAACGTTTTGAACTAAAAGTTCTTAATGAATTTCATAAAATACATACATATTTAAAAATTTTATTCAACCATATATTCATCTATCAAGATAGCAGGCCCGACCATAGGTCGGGCTTAATGGCTAGTTTGGAATAGACACTCGGCTTCCAAATCAGAGAATGACTCCTACTAGAAATATAGTAATTTGAAATACTAATCATCAAGAGATTCCAACACTTTTTTTATCTAGCTCCTTGTCTATGGTGATTGGTAATGAAATTGTAGTGTTTTAGGTTGCTAGATGTCCTGCAATATTTATAGTGAAGCATCAAGTGGATTAAAGGATATGCATGGTCAACCCCAATTTAATATGAGCCAATCAACTATGATCAACACGTACGTTGAACTGTAAATACAGTTGGCACACATGAAACTAATTACTTAAAAGTAGAAATTATAAGGTGATCAGTTGGTGTTTGTTAACAAGGATAAAATTGATTTCAAAGATAACTAATGCTCCTATGTTCAGTAGATGGATAGGGTGTCATGACTCATGAAACTGCATGAAGAGGGTAGAAATTACAGTACATTTTCAACTTTTTACCAGATGCATTCTTAATATAAAAACCCACAAATTGATATTCTGTTTTTTTTTTTTTGGTATCCCAAATTCCCAATGACCAAAAGTTGAACAAACTCATTGACTTAAGTTGACCAGTACTGTTAACCAATTATGAGTAGCAAACTTTAGAGGACTGGTGATGGGCCTTGACTCAAGAATGCATTTTCTGCCTCCAAGCCCGTTGAAACCAGGTCCAGCCCAATTAGTCTTGGACTTGGGTTAAATATAAAGCCCAATCGTAAAGAAGTTGAGTCTAAAAAATGTTTGCTTCAAAATATTGGGCAATTGAAACAGAGTTTTAAGGAGTGATCTAGAAGAAGAAGAAGAAGAAATGTTAATGAGGCCAATAAAGAGTTCAAACAGAAGACCCACGAGCGTTCTTGTACTCGTTGCCTGTGCAGCTTTTTTCTCCTTACTAGTTCTTGCTATTCAGACCTCCTTCTTCACTGGTACTAACTCAATTCGATTTCATTTCAGTTTTTTTTCTTTTTCTTTGTCATTTCTTTATTTGAATGTATTGATGCAGGAAACCAGAATCGGAATCTTCATATTCGGGTTTTGTCGGATTTCCAGTCCACTGTTCGGCAATGTGTGGTAAGCATTATGCTCACTTCATTATGTTTTCAATGAGTCTTAGTTATTTAATCTTGTGCCCATAGATTTTTTTAAAAAACATCTCCTTTTGAAGCATTACCCTCCTAAAACCCTTTGTTTGGTACTTGTTTTAGATGATCAGTATAAGTATATCTTCCTTGTAATGTTCCATTATGGTTGGATCTGGATGAATTCTATACAGACTTGTTCTTTATGCTTCAAAAGTACACTTGTAACATTACTTCTTCTTTATGCTTTGGGTAGCTTAACTGAGGGTCTATTAGCTGCTTGCTGTTTTGGCCGTAGAGATTTATATGTAATGTCAAGAGTTGGGAGGTTGTCTTGGGTTCGATGCCCACCTTTACCATGGAAAAGGGAATTTAAGGGATTAGGTAATACAATCATTAATTGTAACATATGTATATGTCTGGTAGCAAAAAGAGTGTGGGAAGTGTTTGTCTTTTCATTCAAAAGACCTTGAAATTTTCTGGAGAATGTAACGGTGGCTCTTGGTAGTGATATCGTCATTGAGGACCTTACACCAGAAGCTAAATGGATTGCGGAGCACCTTTTAAACCCAATAGTATGGGGGATATGGAATGAGCACAATCACAAAGTGTTTGAAAACAAGGAGAAAGAAGATCATAAGATCATGGTGGACATAAAGGACCTACTATACAATTGGTAAAGGGGCATCAATATCTTTAGGGAACTTAGATATCAGGATTTCATGTGTAATTGGGAGACTTCAGTTTTAAAAGTCACTTCTTGTTATTGAGTTGTCTAGTGGGGATTGTAATTACCTGCCAATCCCTGCCATTAGCAACTTGCTAAGTTTGAGCTACTATGTAACACTTTTTGGAATAAAGATGCACCTTTTATTGATCCAAAAAAGAAAGTACAAACTTGTGTATGGAAGGGAAGTATAGTTCTTTTGACTCTATGGGGGCTTATTTGCCCTCCAAATAGGACAACTTCTAACGAGTTTAATGAATAGGATTATTATTGAAGTCTTCAACAGAAAACCCAAGTAACGAGTAATAGCGGGCATGAAGAAGCTAGTTGACATTATTTATACAAAACTGCTCTCCTTTATCGTTGAGATCTGTTAGAACCTGTGCAGCGACATTATATTGCTTTTAAGCATCCGTATGCAGGAAGTATTACTCAAGGGTCAGTAACTCTCTGATATAACATTTAAGCTTAGCTGAATACACTTTGTTACTTCTTTTTGACACGCTATTATGAAGTAAGTGGTACTTAAAGCTTGATTTGATGTTAATATAATCTGTTGTGTTATTATAGCTGTGCTCCCTTTGTTTCTTTTCATTTTTCTTCTAGTTTTTGTGAATCATTGTATTCGTTGGGTATCTGATTCTACATTTCTTTGATAGGGTATTAATATAATCTGTATCACCAATTATAAAAGAACCTGAAGCTTGAAGCTTAGGGTGTCACTTTTGGGAATAAATATACCTATCAGCGTAGGAATAAGAAGCTTCTCTTTGAATTAGCGGTTTGGATTGGCATAGAAGCACAACTGTTTCACCTAACTTTCTTAACTTTTCAATTTTCGGCTGATTAAAGGATGTATACTGACCTTAAACTGAATGTAGGCTAACAGAGGATTTGGACTGACTGCACACATTGTTGATCACTGTAAACTGGTCCTTAAGTTTCCCAAAGGCACAAACAGCACTTGGGTTAGCATTTCTTTGTACTTCCCTTCTGGGCATTTCATATTCAGTTCATTTCTGTATTTGGTTCCCGTTAACATAGAGATGTATGGCTAATTTTTCCGTATCTTCACACAGTACAATGAGCAGTTCAAAATTTATGAACCACTGGAGTATACTTATGATGTTTGTGAGGCAATTCTATTGTGGGAACAGGTTAGTTGTGTCCAGCATTGTAATAGTGCATTTGCACAATATAATATCTCCTAATACAAACGATGATGCAGTATCGTAATATGACAACAGTTTTGACAAGAGAATATCTAGATGCTCGGCCAGATGGATGGCTGGACTATGCTGCAAAGAGGATTGCACAGTTGTATGTTGGGAACAAAACTTTGCTTGTTACTCTGATCATGCTCGGCTTCATTTAAGAGTACACTTTAGGAATATCAATTAATTATATTATTTTCACTGGTAATAGGGGAGCTGATAAATGCTACAACCGCTCCCTTTGTGAGGAGCACCTTAATTTGATTTTACCATCAAAGCCGCCTTTTCACCCTCACCAATTTCGGACATGTGCTGTTGTCGGAAACTCTGGTGATCTTTTAAAGACTGAATTTGGAGAAGAGATCGATAGGCATGATGCGGTTATAAGAGATAATGAAGCTCCTGTTAATGAGGTAAACGTTTGAAGTTGGTGCTGGCTTCAATACATTTCTACATACTGAGTTAGTCTTTAATGTTAATTTTAACCAACTGAAACTTTTGTTTCTGCTCGTCTTGGTCGACTGGGTGAAAGTATGCACCTAAGAATTTTTTTGCTTTCAAGTTATTTGAAGAAGTAATTGAGTCCTGTTTTTTAGTAATATGCTAATATGTCATCCAATCCCAGGTTCTTACTTTGATGTTAGCTGGCTGTCTTTGTATTCTGTTGTCCTTCTCATCTTGTAGGTAATTAACTTAGTGGGTTATCTTCTCATCTTCCATGTGTTAACAATGCAGAAGTATGCTAAGTATGTTGGTCAAAAGAGGGATTTCCGCCTTGTAGTGAGGGGTGCTGCTCGTAACATGGTTACTATTCTCAATGGATCCGGTGAGCTTGTAACAATTATATAGTTTGGTAAACTTTTCTGCTTATGGGAACACACATTTTATATTTGGATTATAAAGGAATGTTTTAATTGTCTATGGGAAATATACACTGATTTATGTTGTTTGTTCTTCTATTTCTCCCACAGCTGATGAGGTGCTCATAATTAAGAGTGTGACTCATAAAGACTTCAACTTGATGATAAAGGTGAACACCCAGAGTCAATTGTTCCACTTAATTCAAGAAATTCTTAGGAACGGTTAGTAGAAAGTTAGGTACTTGGCACTGTTGGCAGTATATGGTTTAGTTGTGAGATTAGTGTACTAAAGAAATGTTAAATCAGATTCTGAATATTATGCTCATTCACGTGTTTCGCTTGTATCAATATGCTGGTGTGAGATGCTGGACTTCCTTCGCCTCTACCCATAGTTATTTTCTACTTTGCTCTTGCACTAGCAGGATGGTTTAGCTTTGCATGTTTAGAGTAGTTCAGATTTTTGATGATTCCAGTTCAATTTTTTTTCTTTATGAAGACCTTACAAGGCAACTCTTAGAGTCTTGGTTCACTTTTTGTGTTGAAGGAGTAAACTTTTGTCAATTTTTTTATTCTCTAACTTGTTTAATGCATATCCCAGGGCATCCCAAATCCAGTTTATCTTTTTCAAGGTATTGTGCTGAGGAGAGGTGCCAAAGGAACTGGAATGAAATCTATAGAATTAGCACTTTCCATGTGCGACATTGTCGATATTTATGGTTTCACAGTTGATCCTGGCTATACAGAGTGGTTGGTTATCCCAGAACTTTCCTGTCTATATATCATTTATGTCTTGGTGCCTTTGTATTTTATTTTACTGGCTGAATCATACTCTTGGCATGGTTTTTTGTTGGGTATCATGCAAATTCATGGAACAGGAAGGAAAAGGAAATGTTTTGAGGGTTACTACGAACTATAGGGTTACTACAAACTATAGGGTTACCTAGATGCAAACTGTCACAAGAAACGGCATGGGTATATAGACATAAATTTGTTAATAAGTGATAAATATGTAAGTGGGAAATGACAAATATATAATTGCATTACCATCTTTGGACTTGAAATCTCTGTTTGAGACACATCTGTCTACTTGGCTTTGAAATTTAATTTCTTGATTCATTTATATACTAAAATGGTAACAAATCAACAAGACTCAGTTATTGAGATGCTACTGTTGTTTTTTGTTTCCATTCAAGGACTCGCTACTTCTCAACACCAAGAAAAGGACACAATCCATTGCAAGGACGAGCATATTACCAGCTATTGGAGTGCCTTGGTGTAAGGCTCCTGATTCACAAGTTCCCTTTGCACTGCATATTAAATGTTGAGGCTAAATGGCTGCTTGGTGGGTGTATGTGTGCAGGTTATCAGGATCCATTCTCCTATGAGAGCTGGAAGATTCCAAGATTGGACAGATGTGCCGAGTAGAGAAATGATAACCAGAGCTCACGCAGCTGCCCTTCACTTGAAGAGAAGTCAAGCTGGTCAAATTGGTGGTTTGGGACCCTTTGGTAGTTGCAGAGTATGGGGTGATGCGGGCTTAGGTGACAATGGGCTAGTTTCAGGTTCGTCTGACATGAGTGAAACAAGGAAGAACTCAAAGTACAGTAGGTGGGAGTTATTGCCATTTAAGAGCCTAAGAAAAGAAGCACAAGATCATTATATTCAAATGGGTGGTGTCTCGTTATACAAAATGGATGGCAATAAATTGGATGACCTGGTCTGTGTGAGGCACACCAAAACATCAGGGGCTTAAAGAAGAAATTGGTTTTATTCTTTTTTGTGATAACATGTTCTCATTGGTTCATTCATCACTGTGCAAGCCCAATCAGGTAGTTTGTAGTCGAAGAAACTGGCTTCCTCACTCTGTCGAATACTGTTGTAAAGGGAATGTGAGCCGCTACTATGCTGTCAGGGAATTATTGAAAGTAGGTCTTGCCATTTGGTGCACCTGATTTCGTATGTCAGTGAGAAGTTCATGTTGTATTACTTACTGTAGTATATTACTTGTAAGAAAGTTAGAGTTCTGTGTTGGAGAGGGAGTAATTTATGTAATTCTAATTAGAAGAATTATATGACTGTTGCTACTAGCTAATTGTTTTAGGGGTGTATGACCCAATTCCTTGTTTTTGAAAATCAACGTCTATTACTCATTTTTGATAGCCAACACTCAATAGTCAAACAATGCAAGTCTCTCTCTCTCGCTCTCTCTCCCTCTCCCTCTCCCAACTCTCAAATGTTAAGTGGTTAACAGATATTGTATGGTAAATTCTGTTCGTGGAATAGATGTGCAAATGTTCCATCTACGAGGACAAGTCGTGAGACATCCAGTAATGCCAGTTTCACTAGCTAATGGGTCGAAGTGCAAGAGGACCGGGCCTGCCAAATGGGCAATGCTCAAATTGTGATGCCCTAAACCTCACCTCAGCCCTCTTTAGAAGAGAATTGAGGGCCAGACCAGAAGATCGTAATTGTTTACTCTCTTAAAATCTTTATTTACAATATAATCTTGCTAAAACTGATATACGATAAATTAATTACAGTTTTCTAGCTTTATCCCCCCCCCCCCCTCGAGACCATAGCACATCCAAATCAACCAAGCTTGATTGTTATCTTTTTGGTCAGTACATATAAAAAACTTCATTGCTCTTTGCCCTTTTAACAGTTTTCCAACTTTAACCCCCTCTAGACCACAAAGACATCCAAATCAACCAAACTTGACTGTTATCTTTTTGGTCAATACATGTAAAAAGACTTCATTGCCCTTTGTTTGTACAATAACATATATATCTCGTGACTTCCTCAAAGACCCTCTTAGAAGTCAAACTCAGCTAAGACACATGTCATTATCTCCTCTAGTCTATCCAACTGTTGGAATTGCATAAAAGATCAACTATAAAATACAAGTTTTTAATTAGACTTAAGCCCCGTCTCTCTCCAGACCACAGCACATCCAAATCAACCAAACTTGACTGTTATCTTTTTGGTCAATACATGTAAAAAGACTTCATTGCCCTTTGTTTGTACAATAACATATATATCTCGTGACTTCCTCAAAGACCCTCTTAGAAGTCAAACTCAGCTAAGACACATGTCATTATCTCCTCTAGTCTATCCAACTGTTGGAATTGCATAAAAGATCAACTGTAAAATACAAGTTTTTAATTAGACTTAAGCCCCCCCCCCCCCTGTATTTTGTATAATTAGACTTAACCCCCCAAACATTAAACTACAACTTATTGGTTCATACAACGTAGGAGAAGACCATTAGCTTTTCACATGTTGTATTGGACAAACTTCAAACACTTCCACCTTTCAATTTGGTTTCCAAATGACGAATTTGGTGAAGGAGAATACCCCATAGTTGATATTTAAACTAAATTGAGGTTAAAAAAAGTGAGGTTTAATTGTGTCTTTTAAGTTGGTCGTGGTGGAGTTGTGGTGGTGATATTGATGTACGGCTTGGAGAAGATGATGCTACAATATGTAATTTCATAATATTAAGGGTGTTGATGTCATTTGATAAGGATTGGTGGTAGTCGTCGGATAGAGTTCACAAAATCATGACATATGTCCTAGATGATTTGAATTCCAATTTTGTCTTTGCCAAAGTCACAGAATATTTATACAATTATACCTATAAAAGGGCATTAGAGTCTTTTCATTTGTCTTGACTAAAAACATCACGGTCAAACTCAGTTGATTTGGATGTGCTGAGGTCTAAGGGAGGTAAAACTAATTGGCCTAAATTCTGGGGGAGTAAAGCTAGAAAATTGTTAAAAGGGCAAAGGACAATGAAGTCTTTTTACATATATTGACCAAAAAGATAACAGTCAAGTTTGGCTGACTCGGATGTGTTGTAGTCTTGGGGTAAAAACTAGAAAATTGAATTAATTATCACGCTTAAATAATGGATTTTGTCAGTCCCGACTTTGGTCAATGTACTTAGTTAATAATTTGGCTAAAATTTATAAGATAATAAAATTCAAAAGTTTTCACGTATGGTTCTATGTGCCCATATATTCCATGAATCAATAAGAAGTATATATGAGACCAAATATTGGTATTGTAGGTTGAGAATAGTTTGTGTGTTGATTAGTTGAAATTGATATTAAATAAAAAAAATAAAAAAAAAAAAAAAAAAAAAAAAAAAAAAAAAAAAACTTCATTAACCGACCAATAGAATGTCTTGGGAGCTCTATCTTAAGATAGTGTGACTGCTATATATCTACAACCGTCTGTTGTACCACTCGTAGTTGTGATTAAAACGTGAAATGCAATACAATTAACATTTGAGAATTTTCACATGATTAATAAAGCTGAAAATAATCATGCTATACATAGTATTAAAATTAGAAAGTATGCTCCTCCCATTGCTCATTTACTGTATGCTGATGATTTACTATTTTATATTATGCATAAATACTATTTGGCCTTTGGCCAAAAGATCAATTTTGATAAATCTAGTATCTATTTTAGTAGGAATGTACATGCTAAACATAGGAAAAATTTGAGAAAATACTGGAATACGAGAGAATTTTCATATAAAGATAAGTATATATTAGGAGTTCCTATTTTACTCACTGGCAGTAAGAAAGCTGATTTTGACTACTTTGTGGATATTGTACATAATAAAATAAAAGGTTGGAGAGTCAGGCTGTTATCTCGAGCTGGAAGAGCAATTTTGATTCAAGTTGTAACTCAAGCTATGCCCCTTTATGCCATGACATCCTATTCCCTCCTTGTATCTGTATGTGACAATATGGATAAAGTGTGTAGGGAGTTTTAGTGGCATGGACATGATGATTCCAAGAGTATCCATACTATTGAGTGGGATCAACTTTGCAAGCCTAAGTCCCTTGGAGGACTAGGATTCAGGAAATATTTTGATATGAACAAAGCTCTGCTGGGAAAACAGAGTTGGAGAGCTTTAAAAGATAAGAATTTCATATGGTTTAAAACTTTTCATGCTACTTATGGAAAAAAAGGTATGGGGACAAAACAAAAAATTACTATCTAATGCCTCTTACTTCTCGAGAGGGGTTAATAAAAGTTTTGATCTTGTGCATAAAGGATCTATATGGGCCATTGGGGATGATGCTCATACCTCTGTTTTCAATGACGCGATCCTTGGCTTATGTTCCATGATCATCCTATACTGATAAAAGATTTGCACCCACCAGTGGGGATCCAGAAACATTGGAAAGTGAAAAATCTCATGAATCAGGAATGATCAACATGGAATGATCAGCTTATTGATGAAGTTTTTTTTATCCTATAGTAACAGGGCTTATCAAAGGAACACACATCAGACCACAGGATGGAGGGGAGGATGGTGGCTTGATACTAAAGAAAAATTCTCAGTCAAATATGTTTTTCATATGCTAAAAGCGAAAGATTGGGAGGACTATGACTCGACTTTTCAAGCAAAAACTATCAGAAGAATTTGGAGAGCCAGGGTGGCAGCTAGAGAACAAATGTTCATGTGGAAAATATATATGGACATACTGCCAACTGGAGAAAAGATATAGAAAAGGATAAAGAACAATGATACCATGTGTGGCTTTTGCTTCAGGAATAAGGAAACTATGGAACACATATTTTTTGAATGTGATTAGGCAAAAGCTTTGTGGTTTGCTTCACCTCTTGGTTTAAGAACATAGGTCAATAGTGGATGGTCCATTAGAAGATGGATGGATGAGATCATGGAATGGTGTGAAAGCAAGGTCCCTGACATAGCAAACTTGGGTGTGTATGCATGCACCCTAATGCAAACTATGTGGGATAATAGGAATCTGGAAAAGTTTGACAAAGGAGCAGCTAATAGGGGGGGTCTATACTTAAAGCTACAATGATTCAATGGGAAAGAAGACTCAAAATTTTTTGACAAGGAGAATCTAAACCCTACTTCTTCTATTCACTCGAACACTATATTAGGAATGTAAACACTAACCAAAGCGCACATGCTTCTACATCAACAAGTAATACTAGTAATATATCCACTATTAACCTCTCTCACATGTCTAATTCTATAAATGTTAGGTTTGATGGTGCTTTTAATAAGAGACCTCTATTAGCTGCTACTGCTATGACTTGGAATGAAGAAAGAGTTTTAATTGCTGCTGCAGTGAGGAGATTTACAGCAAGGTCAGCAGAGGAGAGTGAACTTCTTGCAACCGGTGTAGCAGTGCAGCTGGCAAAACACTTAGGAGGAGGACAATTTCTTTTTGAGGGTGACAACATAAATGTCTTCAACAGTTTGAGTTCCCAGGAGTCTAATACGGCTTGGTATTTACAAAACATTACTAAAGTAATTATCAGTACTGCTAGTAAGGTTAAGAATAGTGAGGCTCATGATCTAGCTAAATGGGCTTATAGCATGTCTGACATGAGTACTCTACTAAAATATTGCACAGAGTTTTAGTGTATTATCCCTTTAATTCTATATATATATATATATATATATATATGTGTGTGTGTGTGTGTGTGTGTGTGTGTGTGTGTGTGTGTGTGTGTGTGTGTGTGTGTGTGTGTATTATATCTATCAAGTTAACAAAACAGGATTGTTTTCTGACTCGCGGCTGGGATTGAGTTTCAGGGTACGGTGTAAATCGAGGGCCACGTTCCACCACGTGGATTAGGAATAATTAAAGAGCTTAATTGTGAAATTAAATAAAAAAAACCCTTCGGTTAAGTTCGCCAAAACTTTAATTGTTAAAATTAATTAAAAAAAAAAAAACCCTTCATTCTCCAAACTCCAAAGCTCACAAAAACCTTTCATTCTCCAAATCTCGACAATAAATAAAACTCTTAATTGTGTGCAAAACCTCTCCTACTCAGTCTTGCCATTAAATGCCAGCCACGATTAGAATTAAAGTTACAAAATCTTCGTCGCTCTAAAAAAAGAAAAAGAAGCAAGCAACTCCTCATCTCTCAATATTAATCCAGGTTTATCCCATCGGTCTTCTTCTCTTTTCTTTGACAAATTTTTTCCATTAACGATCGGCGGGCTAGCTCAAGGTAATTTTTCCTATTTCATTTTTGGTTTTATGTATTTTGACAATGTCGATCATCTATGTCGAGTCATCCTATGGTCTGTTCTTTGGCCATTTAGAATTCTTTTAATTCTTTGAGCAATCGATTTTTTCTATCATATTAAGTGTGGCGTCTCGAGATACAAATACTTTAGGCCTAACATCAATTTAGGCCTATATCCAAGTTCTGAACAGTCCTCCCTTTTTATGCAATTGATCTGGCATTTGATTGTGCTTTATAGAGATGTTGATAAAAGTATCTAGGACTATTGCATATTGTTTGGCCTTTGGCTCTCTTATACGTATTCTTATATACTGTTTTTTCTTTTCGGTAACCTTTTCAGTGTATGTATGGATGCTTCACTGATTTAGAGTCTTTGCGAGAGAAAATTGTTTCAAATTTTACACCACAAAGACGGAAGCACGTAAAGGCAATTGAAACATTTGTTTTCTCCAATAATTTCTTGCTGCGGCCGCTGGACTCTGGGTCAGTTAAAGTCTTAAAGAATTGAGGCAGTTAATAATACTAAGAATTGAGGCAGTTAATCAAGAAAGCAATGATTCGGACAAAAAAGGCTAAACTAACGAGATTCTAATAATAATAAAAAAAAAAACACTTTCTTGTTATGCATGCTTCAGCAATTCCTAATTCTCTTCACTTCAGGTGTGTATGGTTTTCTCTTTTCCATTTTATTGTCCATAGTATAATTCCGAAATTTGAATGATTTTTCTGATGGGTTGATGGACAAAACAGTAGTGTCTTTATGGAGATTCGTGGGGCGGCACAGGGGGAGGTGATCCATCAAGGTGCGTTCTTCTCTATTCCAAAATTCCGATAAACCCTTAAGTTAATTCTAAAAAAAAATATTAAAAAAAAAATCATTCATTTGCTTCTATGGGTACTCTTGATTGCTTTAGTTACTTTGGACTACTTGGGATGCTCATGCCTCATTTGCATCTATTTTAGTTTTGTTAAGACAGTGAACAAGCTGTGATGCACTTAGAAGTTATAACACTTATAAAAGCATTGTTCAAGAATTAAGACCCAACCTTATTGAGTTTCATTTGTGAAAGTTCACCATGTGACCTCTAATTTTTAAGTAATATGAATTTTGTAATGCACAAAATCAATAGCACATTGGGAGTGGAAGAGGGGAGAAGAAGTAAGTCATGGAAAGTGATAAACGTGAAATGAATAGTCTTACTAATGAATTAAAGCGATGAACTCTAAACGCAAGTAAAACTAAATTTGATCTTTTGGGTCTATGTTTTATCAAAGATTCTACTCTCAAGTCTATGAGATATAGTGGAGTAGAGTGATTCGTTCCACTCCTAGTCCTTCCGCATGTTGTGTTCTCACGTGTAAGTAATCTAACTTAAAGTCTAATGAGAGATTTACGAAAAAGGCAACTAGACTACGATGCAACTACCCACGAAATGCAACTAGTCGACGATGGGAATAACTAAGGGAATGCTACGTTGATTCGATGATAAGGAGTTAGAGGGGAATTGATTCCACCTTAACTCGACTTAATCCCATTAACTACAACTCGTCGTAATCCGAATTGAACTGTTTCGCAGAACAATTGGTTCTTCCTAATCCCTAATTACACATGGCATTTCTACCAATTAATAACTAGCATGTGAACGATTAAACTCATTCTCATGGTGAACTAAACGTTTCTAGAGTGGAAAGGAAATTATGACGAATCTATGTTAATCGGAATCAAGCTTTCATCAAGGCTTCTCAACCCCCTCTAATGGAGGTTTAGCCGAGAATCATTACGCAATCATTTCCGATTAAATTTAAACTAAACATGATATAAAGAATTGAAATTTACTTAATTAAACAATAATGAAATCTAATTTAATGACTCAAATGAAATAAGGACATGAATTGAAATTAGATCTAGAAATGGAAATGACAAAATCGAAATTGATAAAAATACTATTTTATTGATCTAATCAAAATGAAGAACAAGATTCAAAGGTTTAATCTAATACAATAATTGAAATGGAACTAAACTTAATTAATCTACATGAAAAACTAGATCTAGAAGCTATTTTAATGGCTACTTTCTATTCTAAGCTACCTTTATTTTCTAACCTAAAAATCTACTATTCTTTTCTAAAATATCTACCCTTAACAAAGAGCTAAGCTTTTGTTTTTATACATTCAGATCCAAAAATCGTGCATGGGCTTGGAGCCATGTTTTGGGCCAGAGAATCAGGCCCAAAACCCAATTCTTTCAGTCCAAAAATGCCTCTTCAGCTGCAGTTGGCTTCAACAGACTTTTCGTCCACTTCTGCTCCTCTGATTGGATCAAGGCTTAGACCATTGGAAAGCTCTTTCCGAGCCGGTCGTTTTGACATAAGATAGGCCCCATTCTGAGGTCTGAGTCCAAAGATATGGCCTTCGGAAGTTCTGTTGACTTTGTGTCTTTGTTTTACGCCAAGCGTCGACTTTTCAGCTTTTGACCGGGCTTTAGAAAGGCTTTGTCTTCTTGAATCTTGGCCTTTAATCACGGAACTCCTTAGTAACCGACCTTTGCTCCTTTATCTCGCTAAAGTGGCACATTTCTGCACATAATGGACTTTGAAGCCTGAAATGCATAAAAACACGTAATCAGTGTTAACTCTTAATTATTACTCACATAATTGGTCTAAAAGTATGTCTGTTACAGGGTTAAAACTACAGTTTTGGGCTCTTATCAGAAAGTAAGGGAGATAAGGATAAGGATGAAGGTGTGTACTGTGTAGTGTCATTCACTCTAGATTTCACATTACTTGCAAAGATGTAATGGTATGTCTTCTTTCTTTTATCATTTTGGAGTTGTATTTAATTTTTCATGTTTCTTTTAATCTTTTAGATGTGGGCTAATTGATTTGAACTAGCATTTACTGTAGATGACAATAATTGGAAATTTCAATTAGAATTACAAGAAAATTTTAACTCCGGAATGGAACAATTTCTTCTTTACAAAAAGCTATGGTGGTGTAATGTAGTTATCTTTATCATTTTATTTGATTACATATATATTTTAAGCACTGAATATTCTGTTTTAACAACAGATTCATTATTTTACACGATTGATTGTTTTCAGGGGATTTCTATTAGTATATAGATTGTTTTTTTTTAGTTGAAAGGTGATTAAATGGGAGTATGAATTCTTTTAGTTTAATATCATTATTAATTACTACATTGTGTTAGTCATGACTAATTGTCTTTTGTTCGTCAATTTTAATGCATGGGATGTAGTTAGACAAATTGGCAGGGAATTTGTTGACTGCATGTTAAGAAGTGAATGGATTATAAACTATATATATTACTTACCACTACTGCTACTGATAGTGGAACCTGATACTATTACTTACTATTACTTCTTTCTCTGTTTGACTTGGTGCTTTTAAATTTTGTTTTGATTGAAAGGAATTTGAATGAAACCAAGATCCAGGAAAGTAGCATAGTATTTATAGTAATCAATTACAAAGATAAAAAACTCTTTTAAATGTCATTTCAGATAATATCTCAAGGACAAGCCATAAGTATTGGTTAGATAACAATGAGGTAAAATGGTGTTAGCAGAGTACATGTTTCAGGAAATTGTCAAGTACTTCCAAACTATTGGCAAAGTTATGAATTCCCATCAGATCAATGATTTTTTTATTTTTTATTATTATTTTTTTTTCAGGATTTTTGGAGGTGGATGCAGAAAGGCCTATATATATGAATTGAATGTGAATGTGATCCATCATGGTCATCCCCAAAGGTATATATCTAATTCTATAATCTAAACTTAAATTTATATATGTATGACGTAAGTTTGAATATATATATATATATATATATATATATATATATATATATATATATATATATATATATATATATATATATATATATATATATATATGTCTTTTGTGGTTCTTATATCAATCAGACCAAGGTGATTAAGTCTACAATAAATATGGGATGATTAGAACAAAATGAGACGTGTATAAAAATTCTTTCTAAGGTGTGTGTGTATGTATGTAAAACAAATTGGCTGGGATTACTTTTTCCTTACAATTGGTTGAATTGATTTGCTTTTGATATGGTCCTTTTATTTTACTCTTAATTCAATGATGTGGTAGTGTGACACACGTCATATAAATATAAGTGCTTCCTTGGCAAACCCTATTTTTTCAAGGTGATGTACGTCTATTTCTTGATTTCCTTTGTACGTGTTGATGATCTGTATGGTGGACTAAGCATTAGCTCTAGAAATGAGTGTGATATTTGAAGTTGTGTGTAAAGAAGGTATGTACTTACTAGCTGAAGTCGAGTAGGTGGGAGTCAGCGCTTTTTAATAAAAAAATATGCAACACATGCACGCTTAATATTGTTCGCAAAACAGACCTGTGAACATACCCTATTAATTAAATTTCACAGAACCTATGGCAACCACTCACACATCTTTCTATTATGATTTATCATCAAGAGAAAGTCTACTATTATTGCACCCTCATTTTATCTACTGGGGCTTCGAGTATTGGTAGAGAATTTCCTGCTGATGGTCGGGTGTTTATTGGGGTGTCACTTTATTCCGGTGAAATGGTCAAATTTTTTTTCCGTTGTGATGGTTGTGTGAAGAAAAATTGCGCTCTAGGTTAATTAACCATGATATTTGTTAGCTGAAAATTGTATTATAGGATTCCTATTGTGGCATATACATGGGTTGTGAATTACCGAATATGGCATTATCCATGAAAAAATCAAATTGATGATAAACTCTGAGAATTTCCTAGAAATATGAGGTTTTCTTAATTTGTTACTCAATTTGATGACTTATCATGATGGTTGTTTTGAAGTGAATTTCAAAACTCGCATAGTTAATTTTTGGAGAGATTGTAGAGAAGGGTAATTTAAGCGCCTTGGCCACTAATTCGGTCATTGGAAAAGAATACCTTAGATTTTAATCTACCTACGAACAACAAATGCAGGGGTTGATATCAACAAATGGCTGTGGTTTGTCCTTCCCAACTACTAGAAAAAGTATATACCGAATTACTGATGCTTCATTCCCTACTATATATGTTTGGTGCAAAGTATTAGATGCGTGCTTACACCGTTTTTTTTTTGTTGAATATCCCGAGGGTGGAACCGAATGGAGATGTTGTGTTTTGTTAACTTAACAAAATATATAGGGCTGTTTCCTGACTCGCGGCTGGGATTCAATTTGAGGGGGTATAAATCAAGGGTTACAATAGCGTCACCAAAGCGTGTGAGTTGGATTAGAAATTAAATGAGATATTAATCATGGAATATTAATCGTGAAAACCTTTATTAGAAGAAACCCTTTCATTCGCTCTCCCAACCCATCACTTCTCATCGAAACGAAGTGAAGAAGAAACCAATATGTTCTTCTTTTGCCTCCTACTTCTTCCTTGATTACAGCGTGACTATGATTAGAAATGAAAACCCATTGAACAAAAACTGTTCTCTTTTCTTCTCTCTCTCACGCCTCTAAGATAACCCAATTCTAATCTTAAAAGGGACAAGGTGTCATCTTCTTCACCAAATAGAACGCCAGTATCTTTAGTTTTTTTTCCAAAAAAAAATAGAGAAAGCTTGCGCGCCCCAAATTCATACAGATAAGTTATCTTCAAAACGTTTTTTTGCCTTTACAAATCATTGTTGTTTATAACACAAACTTCATTTTTGACTATACATTTTTCTGTTTTTTCAGTTCTTCTTCATTCATTTTTCTGTTTTTTCAGTTCCTTTGGCTTTTCTTTGTCTTTGTCAGGGCCTTGCACGCCTCAATTAGTCGCAGGAAGGGTTTTGGCTGACATTTACCTCTTCAAGGTGTGTGTTATACATAAATTAATAATCTCCTTAAATGTGTTTTGATTATTTTTCACCTGAAAGTCTATTCGGTCATATATTTTAATACCAATAGTCTAAATTGATTGAGATATTCTTCATCTAATCGAATGTGATAAATGTTTTGTTTAAAGAATTCTTGAAGGAAAAAAAAATTCCAAGTCTGTCAAAGGCCTCACTAAAATTTGTGTTCTTGCGTCTTTTTTCCTGAAAAAATATATCTGTCTTTGGAGGATCGTGACGAGTGCCATGATGATAGTCGTGAGTTGGATTAGAAATTAATTATATTCTTAATTGTTAAAAAACCCTTCGTGTCTCCAAACTTGGTTCTTAAAAGCTTCTCATTTCCACCTTTACAGGTCTTGCTCCACTTCCACAACTCCTTCTAATCTTTTGCTATTGCTTGGTTTGATGATTTTGTGTTGTTAGTTTGCGAGGGAAAGAACAGCTTTCGAGAGATCTAGAGCCGTTTGAGGTGAATTTTATTGAACTCTCTTATTTGTTTTTTCTTTTTGAATCAAGAAATGGGTATCAAAGAAATGTGTACCATTTTTTTAGCTTCGTGCTAGCGTCGTCGCTGGAGCGTTTAATGGCGTTGCTTTGGGGCTGTTTTGAGCTTCATAAAAACTGTTCTTTTAGGGGTTGTTTAAGAAATGGACATCAAATATTATTTTGGCGTTGGTTAGACTTCAACTTTTATAATGGTTGTTTAAGTGCTGTTGTTTAAGGGGCGTCAAAAGATGATCCTACGGTTATACCCACACAGTCAATAACTTGCTAATATTTCACAAAAAAAATTTATGAAAATAGGTTGTAATGCTTTCGAATTTCTCTATTTAATTCTAATGACTATTTCCTCTTTTCGCAATTCTTTAACTTCAAGAAGGGGGCTTCGAGTATAACTGCTAAAGCTACTCTGGATAGCTCTTTTTAACGTAGTGCACACCTGATTGGAAAGAGACAATTATTGCACTCTACTGCTTGGTGTACTCATAACTTAATAATTTATTTGTATATGTCGCTGTCGTATGTTTATGGAGTATTGTTTATTGTGAAATTTGATTCCAGGAAGGCGAGATTATGAGTAGTGGGCATGTGATGCTTGGGGAGGATATTGAAGCTATAAATGGTATGTCAGTTTGTGTACAATTTTGTTATTTTGATATGCAAATGGTACACATACAAGTTTATTATCTAGCATAGGTATCGTGTAAACAATCTGTTTATATGACATTGAGCTACTAGGGTTAAAAATTCCAAAGCATAGTACGGATTGAATTAAGAAATGGGTAACAAAGAAATTGTTTCTTCTTAATTGTTTCATTTTTTGAGCTTCACGTATAACTGTTCTTTTAAGTGGCGTGAGACTTCGACTTAAGTGTGGTTGTTTAAGTGCCGTCAAAAAAGGATTTAACAAAATGGTTCTATAGTTATACCTACACACGATTTTATCATTGTTCACTTGACAAGTTCTTAGTCATTGGTCGGAATCACTGGACTTATATCAGAGATTCAGAAAGAGAAGAAGGTTCGTAACTAGGGCAGGGATCGAGTTGGGTTCGGGTCGGATATGGCTATATCCAAATCCGAATCCGAATAGTTTCACAATATCCGAACCCGATTAAATCCGAAATTTAATATCCGAACCCAACCGACCTGATTGGATAACACTAAAAATTGAAAAAAGCCCAAAAATTATATCTGAACCCGAACCTGACATACCTGAATCCGAATCTGACCCGAATACATAAACGGATATGAAAATCGACCCGAATCCGATGTATTCGATAATTGGGTCGGGTCGGATTTGGGTCTACCAGACCCGATTCCCTGCCCTATTCGTAACTTATTTACTTACCAATACCTGCTTTCTTATCTAATTATCGCAAAAAGAAGAGTGTACAAAAAATAATGTTTGTTAGTGATATATTTTAACCTATTGATCCTTTATGCCCCGGGACTCCCGGAGTCCCTGCTCATCAATAATAACGGGAGAAAAAATGAATAAGGAAAAATATACACGAGAGAGCATAAGGACAAGTTAGGGAGTAGAATACTTCTATAGTGTTTATAGTCTTTGTCACTAATTCTTTTATTCAAGTTATAATGCTTAAGATAATTATACTCTTGATACATTCACACATCCCCTCAATACTTTTTATTTAAGTTAGGGGATAGAATACTTCTAAAGTGTTTATATTGATGGGTATCATTGAACCCTCTTCTCGCTTGGTGAGTTAGGTTGTTTGACATTAATATTATTATGCATGATGCTGAAATTGTAAGAACCTCCTTAAAGCATGTCAAATTCTTTTCTATTCCTTCTTAGATTCCATGTGATGGGTGCTAGACTACATTATTCTTTTAAATGGATTGATATGTTGTATATAGTTTGAGTTGGTTTGGGACTCAAGTTCACATATAAGTATAGCCTAATTTCCTTTGATTTCGGATGTGGGTACCCCGAAACGTTATTCCATTCTATCTAGGAATAGCACAAAGACCATTTGAAAGATGGATTAAAATTTGGGTAGCTTCGAGTCTTCTTCTTGCTCTTTTATTAGAGCTCCTCATTAATCCGCAAACTATTAAGCTACTCAAAGATTTATTTCTTACAATTTGTACAAGTTATGCTTATTTCTTGCAAACATTTAAGTTGATTTGTTTCATGCCTGTGGTCATATGTCGTGTTCAAGTTTTGGAAGATGCTAACTTCTCATTATCAAGGTATATAAGTTCTCCTTTATATGATACTTCTTATCTTTTATTATTTTGCTATGGTTTAGTGGGTAACTAGGGTGTTATTGATTCCAAAAAGAAATGGGGAAATGGGGGTGTGTCTCCAACTGTCATAACATATAAGTTGTTAGTTTGTAGGACAGATCTGTGAAATATGCATTGAACTAATCAAGGGAGCTCAAAGCTTTGGCAATAATGAAAGAAATTAAAAGTTGCATAATTGATAGCTAAAATAGCATGAGTGCTAGAGTGATGGCTTTTGCTAGAAAGGGATGGTTTGAAATATCTTGATGTACTACAAGCAATGAAGAGCAGTTGCTTAAAACCTTTTTTTTTTTTACTTTGTTGTTGTTCGCTTTGGATGGTCCATGTGAAACAGTGAGAGTGGACTAAAATACTTATTATATATCTAATATTTTTCTAATTTACTATATTTCAGATTTTGTTTGATCCTTTTTGTTTGGAGTTTGAATATTATTAAGTGATCACCCTTACATTTCCAATTATGCCCAAAACTCCTGAGTTTTGACTCAGTTTTTGACTAATATGTTGTGCTTAATCTTTCAATCTTTAGGGTAAAGGCCAATGTTGAATGTTCATAGTCAATTACATGCTTTGGGATGCTTTTATGTTGTAATATTTATTTTTTCAACCGTTGCAATGGAGTGTTGTTTTTCCGTACTAATTGAGTATGTCTTTTGTGTTTCAAGATTAGCTTTGCATTGGATTAGTTTGAGCGAATGTGAATGTGAGAAAGGTTCCAAGATTGAATTGTCATTTGTGAATTGGGAGGGTTTGTTAAATACTTTGTTGAATATGACTGGAGAAAGACAATACGATATTTTTGTAAAATCATTTATGTTGTAGTTATTTAAAAAGCAATGTAGAAGTTTGTTCTTGAAGTACTTTACCCATGTTATTATACGACAGCTCTTATCGTATAGAACAAATGAATTGAAATGTTTATTCCTTCAATTGTTTTTTTACTTTTGACAGCACTGTAAGAAATTTTAAAGATATTCTGTGCCGAAGGCACGGGCACTAGCTAGTATCTTAATATTAAAACTCCCACAAAGGTTATTTTTTGAGCTCTATTAAAATTCTATATCATCATCTCCTATTAAAACGGGAATTTCTTTCCTATTTATTAGACACTTCTAATTAAAACGGGAATCAATTTTCTATTAAAACAGAAATTCCTCCTCTATTAGAAAAAAGAAATTCTAACACTTCTAATTAAAACGGTAATCTCTTTCCTATTAAAATGGAATTATTTCCCTATTGAAAAGGAAAAATATAGCATATCTAATTAAAACGAAAATCATTCTCTTATTAAAACAGAAATCATATTTCTAAATTAAGTCAACTATTAAAATCGGGTTAAAAAATGGGTTTATAAAACTTAATTAAAACAATTTGTTAGAAAATTAAAACGGGTTTTTAAAACTTAATTAAAACGATTTGTTATGAAATTACAATAGGTTAGCGACTAAAACGGGAATCACGATTTATTAAAACGGGAAATCATAATTTTAAAACTGGTTTTAAAATTTTAATTAAAACTTCATTTAAAACAATTTGTTAGAAAATTAAAACCGGTTGAAAAAATGGGTTTTAAAAATTTAATTAAAACTTCATTTAAAACAATTTGTTAGAAAATTAAAATAGGTTATCAACTAAAACGGCAGTCCCAATTTTCTAAAAAAAATATAAATGTTTTCAAAAGAGGAATTTTTTCTTGGAATTTATGAAATTTCAAGAAATGTTAACCGAAAAAATCCTAAATTCCGGTATTTGACGAAATTGTTGTTGTACTAGTTCAAGGAAAAACCCTTGCAAAGCCCTAAACCACTCTCGCTTGTTTTTATTTGCAAATCACCATGACTGTTTACCGTCTCCTCCTCCAATCCCTACTTCGAAGATCATCACCTCTCTCCAAACCCACACAAATTACCACCCTAGCCTCCATCACTGCCACTTTTACGCGTTCATTTGCGTACTCTTCCGCCGAAGAAGCCGCAATAGAGCGTCGTAGACGCAAGCGTCGTCTCCGTATCGAACCCCCACTCCACGCTCTTCGTCGCGACCCATCTGCCCCACGCCCACGCCCAGATCCAAATGCCCCTCGTTTACCCGACTCCACTTCTGCACTCACTGGTCCTCGTCTTAGTCTTCACAATAGAGTCCAGTCTTTAATACGTGCTGGTGACCTCGAAACCGCATCAGCCCATGCTAGACATGCTGTTTTTTCCAACACTCGCCCTACTGTATTCACTTGTAATGCTATCATGGCCTCAATGTATCGCGCTGCTCGGTATGAAGAGGCAATTACTCTATTCCAATTTTTCTTTAATCAGTCCAATATAGTTCCTAATATTGTTTCTTATAATGTTCTAATTAATACCCATTGTGATGCTGGTCGAGTCGACGTTGCTCTCGATGTCTATGCTCATATTCTTGCTAATGCCCCCTTTGGTCCCTCGTCTGTTACTTATCGCCATTTGACAAAAGGGCTTGTTGAGGCGGATAGGATTTCTGATGCTATGGACCTTCTTAGAGAAATGCTCAATAAGGGTCATGGAGCTGACTCCCTTGTTTATAATAATCTCATTTCTGGCTTCCTTGAGTTGGGTAATTTGGAGAGAGCCAACGAGCTCTTTGACGAGCTTCGTGAACGCTGTCTTGTCTATGATGGAACTGTTAATGCGACTTATATGGAGTGCTTCTTTAAGAAAGGAATGGAGAAAGAAGCTATGGATAATTACCAAGGTCTTCTTGATCGCCAATTTCAGATGACCCCTGCCACTTGTAATGCTCTTTTGCAGACTTTGCTAAGGAATGGGAAGAATGAAGAGGCTACTACTCTCTTTCAAACCATGTTGGATAATCACAAAACACCTAATACTCATGCTGTTAATAGTGAAACCTTTAACATAATGGTGAATGAATATTTCCGGTTGGGGAAGGTTTCAGAGGCTCTTACGGTGTTTAGGCAGGTTGGTAAAGAGAAAGCTTCAAAAGCATTCCAGATGGATGGCGCAGGTTACAATAATTTGCTTGGAAGGCTCTGTGAGCATGGTATGTTAGAGGAGGCGGAGAAGCTGTTCCAGGAAATGGTCGGGAAGAGTGTGATTCTGGATTACAATACCTACAGGTTTCTTATCGAAGCTTACTTTAAAGAAGAACGGATTGATGATGTTTTGCAGAAATTCCAAATGCTTGTTGAATCCAATATAAAGGGTAATCCCCGTTTTTTCAGTATGGTGTTTGGTGGATTGTTTACCAAGGGTAAGCTCCACGAGGTTACTGATTTTCTCAAGCGGTTGGGAGAGAGGGAAGTGAAACCAGATGTGTCGACATATGAGCTTGTCATTAATGAGTTGTGCAGAGATGGCAAATTGGATCTAGCTCAGGATTTACTTGGTGACATGGTGAGGTATAGGGTTGGTGTTACTCCTACACTGCGGAGTTCTGTAGATGAAGCTTTTGGAAAGGAAGGGAGGACTGATGAGATTCAGAGAGTGTTAGGGAGACCATTTGAGGCCAGGCAAGCAAATGTTTCTCGGGGTCCATCCTCAGGCGTGCAGCAAGCGCCATTTGAGTCTAGGCAAGGGACTTTTGCTCGTGGAGCACCCTCAGGTGTGCAGCAAGCACAATTTGAGTCAAGGCAAGGAAATTATGCGCAGGTACCACCATCAGGTGCACAGCAAGCACCATTTGCTGCGAGCCAAGGGACATATGGTCGTGTACCACCCTCTGGCGCACAACAAGCACCATCTGTAGCAAGCCAAGGTTCATATGCACATGTACCGCCATCAGGAGTGCAACACACAGCTTTTGGGGAGAGGCAAGAGACTTATTCTCAGGCACCACTATCAGGCGCTCAGCAAGCACCATTTGTTGCAAGCCAAGGGACTTATGGTCCTGTAGCACCCTCAGGCATGCACCAAGCACCATATATGGCGAGGCAAGAGACTTACGGTCATTCACCACCCTCAGGCGAGCAGCACATGCCTTATGGGGCAAGGCAAGAGACTAACGCTCATGTACCACCCTCAGGCGCACAGCAAACACCATTTGTTGCAAGCCAAGGGACTTATGGTCCTGTAGCACCCTCAGGCATGCACCAAGCACCATATATGGCAAGGCAAGAGACTTACAGTCATGCACCACCCTCAGGCGAGCAGCACACGCCTTATGGGGCAAGGCAAGAGACTTACGCTCATGTACCGCCCTCAGGCGCACAGCAAACACCATTTGTTACTAGCCAAGGGACTTATGGTCATGTAGCACCCTCAGGCACGCACCAAGCACCATATATGGCGAGGCAAGATACTTTTGGTCATGTACCACCCTCAGGCGAGCAACACACGCCTTATGGGGCAAGGCAAGAGACTTATGCTCATGTAGCACCCTCAGGCATGCAGCAAGCGCCATATATGGCGAGGCAAGAGCCTTACGGTCATGCACCACCCTCAGGTGAGCAGCACACTCCTTATGGGGCGAGGCAAGAGACTTGTGCTCATGTACCACATTCAGGGGCTCAACAAACATCTTATATGGCAAGTCAAGAGACTTATGATCATGTACCACCCTCAGCCGTGCATCAAGAGCCATACGACACAAGCCAAGGGACTTTTACTCATGTGCCGCAATCAGCTGTGCGTTGATTGCCATTACAGGTAGTATCCACCAGTTAAAGTCTAACTTGAGCACGAATTGTACTTTCATTAGTGGTCTATTTATTGTCAATTTTGTTTTAATTTGGAAGAGAAAGAGAGAGAGAAACTGTTCATGATCATTTTTTAGTATGGTGGTCCTTGTAGCTAATAAGTTCTCCCGATTAGCTGTCCAATCTGATGAAACTGTTTATGCTTGATTTCTGGGTCCTTACTTATTGTTCTATAATTTTAAAGATATAAACATCGTTTCACCCTTGTTGTATTGTGAACACTTCACCAGTTTACTTTTCATGGATTTGCTGGGTAATCCAAAGTGATTTTAATGCTTAAGATATTTCTCACCGCAGTTGAAGCTTTGTCGCCCTTTCAGTTTGTTTCTTCTGATCAATTTACGTGGTTGGTTTTGATGACTTTTTCTTTTGAGCTTTGCATTAGAATGCCTTTAATGAATGTCAAGATAGGCATGTATTTGATCGTAACTAAATCTCTAGTCAAGTGACAAAGGCATGTACGCATTTCATGACAGGCGGCATACGTTTTGATTCGAAGTTCCAAACTATGTCAGAATTCAGAAATTCAACAAGAATCCCTTAAAATTACTCACAAAATTTGAGCCCCTCCCCCTAAAAAATAATTTAAAACATTCCAATGAACCTAACTTTCTATCGAAGTACAATTACAAACAGCTCACCTGTATCCTAATGGAAGATAGGGGGAAGGAAATAACAACAGTTAGTTGGTTGTGATATTTCCAGTTGTGAAAATCTTGAAATTTCAGATTCTTATTGTTATTGGCAGCTTCTTAGGTATTGTTATGTTTACCACCTATGAGATTCTAGGAGTACATTCGTTTACAGGGTAATGCCCTTTGCAATTAGTTTCTATATCTTGTTAGGTTTCAGGAATCTTTGAGTGTGGGACTTCCTATTTCATCCTATAATTGGGAATTATGCTTATTCCCTAGATTTAGGGTTTAGGCAGTTGAATGAAGAGGCTCTTGTAGAAGCAAGTGCATCAAGACTTATTGGAAGTAAACGTGGCCGTGAGCTGAAGACTCTCATTTACATTCAGAGCTACTGACGATAGTTCAATATGCATTCTATTGTGGCTGTGAGGCAATTCTATTGTGGGAACAGGTTAGTTGAGTCCTGCAGTGTAATAGGTGCATTTGCGCGATATAATGCATTCTAATAGCAACAATGATGCAGTATCGTAATATGACAACAGTTTTGACGAGAGAATACCTAGATGCTCGGCCAGATGGATGGTTAGACTATGCTGCAAAGAGGATTGCACAGTTGTATGTTGGGAACAAAACTTTCCTTGTTACTCTCATCATACTCGGCTTCATTTAGGAGTACACTTTAGTAATATCAATTAAGTAATATTATTTTCACTGGTTATAGGGGAGCTGTGAGGAGCACCTTAATTTGATTTTACCATCAAAGCTGCCTTTTCACCCTCGCCAATTCCGGACATGTGCTGTTGTCGGAAACTCCTGTGGTCTTTTAAAGACTGAATTTGGGGAAGATATCGATAGGCATGATGCGGTTATAAGAGATAATGAAGCTCCTGTTAATGAGGTAAATGTTATAAGTTGGTGAATTTTAACCAACTGAAACTTTTGTTTCTGCTCATCTTGTCGACTGGGTGAAAGTATGCACCTAAATGTTTTTTGCTCTTAAGTTACTTGCTAGCGAATTGAAGAAGTAATTGAATCCTTTTATCAGTAATACGTTATCCAATCCAAGTTCTTACTATTAGGTGGCTCTCAATGTATTCAGCTGTCTTTCTCATCTTGTTATGTACACCTTACGTGACACACTAATGTAGCCTAGAATCTTGTCTTGGAACATCGGAAGCTTGGGACTACTAAAAGACGGTTGTTTTTAAAAATGAGAAAAAAGTGAGGGGTGGTTGCAAATGGGAACTTTGCAAGTAAGGAGCACGGAAACTTTGGGATTCTATTGGGTAATCCAGGATCATTTTTATGTGGTACTTTTGTCATGTAATGACATACTCTCTTTCCGGGTTTTCTGTTACCTTCTTGGCTTGCTTAGCTACTTGGGATTCCTTTAGATTTGCCTTCTTCATAATGAGATTTAACATTATGTATCAAAATTGAAAATAGTAAATAATACAAGCGCTAGTTTATTTGAAAATGAGAATATCTAGAGGCGAGCGTATCTTATGTCAAGCAAGCTTTTTCATGTTTATTTTTTTGATTATTTTGTGTATTAATAGATTATTAAATGTAAATGCAGTCATGTTTCTGTGTAATTAACTTAGTGGGTTATCATCTCTTCTTCCATGTGTTAACAATGCAGAAGTATGCTTAAGTATGTTGGTCTAAAGAGGGATTTCCGCCTTGTAGTGAGGGGTGCTGCCCTTCACTTGAAGAGAAGTCAAGCTGGTCAGGTTGGTGGTTTGGGACCCTTTGGTAGTTGCAAAGTATGGAGTGATGCGGGCTTAGGTCAATGGGCCAGTTTCAGGTTTGGCAGACATGAGTGAGAGAAGGAAGAACCGAAGAACTCAAAGTACAGTAGGTGGGAGTTATTGCCATTTAAGAGCCTAAGAAAGGAAGCACAAGAACAGTATATTCAAACTAGCCTCGCTGCCCGACCTGTGGTCGGCCTGCTATTTTTAAACTTACTTAGGCTAAAGTATTTTGGTTAATGTACTTAATGCAAAAGCGCATTTGTACAATGAACACGTGGTAACAATTTCGTCAGCCACTTCGAGAGTTCGAATTATTCAGAATTTCAGACAGAAAGTGGGGCCAAATGCATATTTTCATTAGAGGAGGGCCATTTTTTATGTGCTTAATGCAGGAGGGAAAAAGAATAGAAGAATAACACCTCGATTTTCTTGCAGGCCTCCTTGGTTTTCAAACCAATTTGGGTATATTTCTTAATCATCAATATGTGATTTTCAAGTTGTGAGTGGACATAAGTTAAGTTCTTCCTTAGCTTCTATAGCTTCCGAGGAAACTTCATGTAAAGCTGACGCGAAACTCTCCATTGCCTTCTTACTTTTCTCTTCTTCATTTCTAGATGATTCCAGCTCATTTAGGAACTTGCTGAACACTTGAACCTACAAGTATTTTATTGTTCAAAGCTTGCACCATCTCCACTTTGACAATCTCAAGCTTAGTAGTCAGTGATTCAACCATTCTTGATTTCTCCAATGCCTCTTGTTTGGCAGTATCAAAATCCCCCATCTAGTTTCCTTCTCTGTCTCTCTACTAATATCTCTAAGGATTCCACCTTTGCTCTAAGAGATGCAACTTCAGCCTATGTCCTGCAATAAGCCACTCTGTCCTTCTAACTGCTCCATCAAAGTAGTCAAAGATTGATGCAAATCTCTCTAACTGATTAGCTTCATGAGCGTGACTCTCAAAGTAGTTATGATATGCTTTGTGTGAACCAAATGTTTTGTGTGGAACTGGAATGTTTTGAACATAGTTTACAGTTTACACATACGCAGTGCGTCAAGGTCCAGTATATCTAGTAATTTTCATAGACTTGGCTAGATAGCTGATATGTGCTAAAAAACTAAAATTCGTGGGCGCTGTCCTAGTGTCCTGCCTGTCAACAAATTTAAAACCACAACTCTTCAAAGAGGCACACGTGAACTTCTATTCGACGGGCTAAAACTCTTAGCGTTTCCTATATATATTTGTCACTGAAGTAAATAATATATTTGAAGAAGCACTCTGTAGTACATGTATACATTATGCATTCCTACAATGCACATATAATTCAAATCTAACTATTTATTTTCACTTTGCAGTATGATAACTTGATAAGCAAACTACTTATTAAACATCTTGTACCAGTACCAACTTCACTGAACATATTGCCATGTGGGGATATTCTAACAGCGTGCAGTATGATTTCTTTAACAGAACACCAATCTAATTAATCAGTGGTTCCATCTGCCATTCCTCAACCAACTTAAATGCATATTATTCGGCTTTCTCAAGTTCTTGTTTTAGTTTGTATATGTTGGAGTCGGACAACATTGATCTCATTCTACCATTCCTCTTCAATTCCCTCTTTTGTGTTGCTTATACTCCTGCCAATTCCAATTCATCAGCCCGGAATTTCTCAATCTCAGTTGTCTCCTCCGCTCACTTTTGAGAAACTAAAGCTCAATCTTTTCAGTACCTCAGCCAATTTCTTCGTGACCTTCAACTCCTTAAGAGCCAGAGCCTTCTCTTTTCTCCACAGATGCTCAAACATAAGCAAATTGCCCCACATCCAATACATAATAACAAAAGAAGTTCACAAATCTTTAGCTTTATTTTTTAAGGAGAATAAAAAATAGAATAAAGAAACTGATTGAAAATCAATTTATTAAATGGAAACATATTTTAAAAAAAAAACAAGATTAAACTAATAATAATCCACATAGAAAATTTTGAGATCATATCAACTTAAAGGTTATCATATGGTTAATCCAAAGCTCTGAATATGCCAATTCTCCGGCATTGGTAGAGATAACTTTCAAACCTCTACACCAACCACCAAGAATCAAACCTCCAATGCAACAACAACAGTTCAATGGAATATATATGATGCCTATACAAATTTGAAAGTAATTTTAACTTCCTAGTACCTTGTGTTAGTGTTGTTAATTTACGCGAAGTAAATTTTGCGGCTCTAGCTGCTATCTTAACTAATTCTGTTGGCAACAACTTGTAGTCATGTCGCTGAATATCTTTGAAAGGAATTCAAAACTTTCATTGCACTTTTGATAAGAATAATGAAATCAAACCCCCAAATTTTGGGTTATGTGTATCCAATCAAACAGCTTCAGTTTTTAAAAAAATAGTAAATATACCTACAAAATCAAATAAATTCAGTTAAAAAGTCTGGAATTTTTTTTTCTATCAGTCCAACTTCCAAATCTCCATTTCAGCACAATATTTCCCCTCTTGAAGCTCTTCATGAATCCCCGAAATCAATCCATCAAAAATATTACACTTCTTGCTAACTTTCAACACAAATCCTAACTTTTTTTTTATAAGAACAGCCAAATACACTAACTGTTAAGAACGTCTATTCATACACTCATACATGGCATATAAAAAAAATATGTAATTTTTTTTTCTCTCAGTCCAACTTCCAAATCTCCATTTCAGCACAATATTTCCCCTCTTGAAGCTCTTTATGAATCCTCGAAACCAATCCATCAAAAATATTACACTTCTTGCTAACTTTCAACACAAATCCTAACTTTTTTTTTTATAAGAACAACCAAATGCACTAATTGTTAAGAACGTCTATTCATAGACTCATACATGGCATATATCACAGAGTCGAAAAAACAACCACATTTGTAATGCTTCTACATGCGATTCATGTAGGCATGAAAGCTTGCATCAGGCACTTCAAAAAGATAGCATACACATTGATAACAAAAGGAAGAAAATTGGCTTTCAAGTTGACGTTGAATCGTCAGAATCTTCACTTTCGCTTCTCTCAGGCTGCCTCTCAGCCACTGGAACCTTAGTTTTTGCTTTAGGTACAGAAGCACCTTTTTCCTGTGTGTTACGTGCACTTCCATCCATATCTTCCTCTTGCTCAACCACTTCAACATTCACATTCTACATGAGACATGTTAACATATGGTGCATAAGGACAGACTTATATGTACAAAGACGAAAAACTCGAGTGACTCCTCAGTTTAGAATCAATATAGCATCTAGCTAAACTCAAAATTATATAAGGACCTTCGATATTTTGTTGCATAAACCCTTCTTCAGGGTGGGAATTTATCTTACCCGATTCTTTATAAGCCCTAGCTGACTTGTTCTTTTTTGGATGTGCATTGACCACTTCATCCAATTCTGATCAACCAAAACCGACATCAGACTCGCCAGATAATCTGTCCTTTAGCTCATCAGCGAGAACTCCCAGAGTGCTCTCTACAGCAACTGCAATGACATCGGGCCTTTTACTACTGTACTTCCTAACCATCTTCCTCAGTACTTCAGATACAGTTCGTTCCATGTGGGCCAGCGGACAGTTCACAGGACAGCTTGATAAAGCAGCATGGGCAGTTTTATGCAGTGCATCTAACAGCTTCCCTTTGTCGAGCCATAAGCAGCGTGTTCCACCAGCCATAATATTCACCAGATCTTTCTCAACCCGCTGAACTAACTCAGGATTAAGATCAGGTTCCCTGTGAAACCTTCTCCTTCGAGCATCCCTCATTGGAGGGGTAAGACCATGCCGGTACTCTATTCCATCTGGACCATTACCACCATCTTCTTTTACCATTATTATTTGACCAATATCTGCAGTTTTGATTAGCACATTATCATCATAAGTTTTGTATGACTCCACAATGCCAGGAATATCCAAGAGAGAAGCAGGAAACTGGTCATTACCAATGACAAATGTCCTAGTTCTTCCATCCTCAGAAAAGGATAAATCCAATGACTTGTCTTCCGAAGACGAAGCGTTCTCACTTAGAAGGACATCAATCCTTTCGGTGACGGAAGGTGGCACTCTCAGTATAAACTGTTCTTCCATTATGTTTCAGGCATTAAAATCCTGTTAGAAGAGAGTGCGACCAACGATTTGATTCTGATACAAATCCTAATTTTAATCGATAACAAAACACTCTTCCCCTTTGATTTAGAAATGGAATCGCAACCCTTGCAGTACCAAACCAAGGTGTATTTAAAGAAGATGAGGGAAGATCATTACCTTTGTTTTAACTAGCTTCAAACTTGAGTATGTTACTGATAAACACACGCCCTTATCATTTTCGGTTCTTTATTTCTTCACTTTGAAGATTAAGAGAGGAAAAGAATTTATCAATGGTGTACCGGCGGGGTGACGGGTTTTTTTTTTCTTGTTTTGCTTTTGAATTTTTTTTCCGTTAGGTTTGAAGAAGATCATATCATTCTATTTTTTTTAGTTGTTAATTACTTATTTACCCCTGACATACATTCAAATAAAGGCGTATGTTTGGTTTTTTGTTTTTCATAAGAACTGAAAAGACCGAATAGATTTCTATAAAATTACAAAGTAGACCAATTTCAGCGGTATTTAAGTAAAACAGAAAATAAATATTTTCAAAACATGGATTCTTTTAAAAAATTTACTTACGTGGCTCTCTATGAGTATCATGGGAGAAAGAGATAGTAAAATAGGTAGGAAGTAAAACAGAAAATAAATATTTTCAAAACATGGATTCTTTTATAAATTTTACTTACATGGCTCTCTATGAGTATCATGGGAGAAAGGGATATTAATATAGGTAGGATGGGTGGTGTCTCGTTGTACAAAATGGATGGCAATAAATTGGGTGACCTGGTCTGTGTGAGGCACACCAAAACATCAGAATCTTAGAGAAGAAATTGGTTTTTCTTTTTTGTGATAACATATTATCATTCGTTCATCCGTGTGCAAGCCTAAATCAGTTAGTTTGTAGCTGCATCTACCTCTGGAAGTCCAAGAAGCTGGCTTCCTCACTATGTCGATACGGTTGTAAATGGAATACGAGCCTCAAGCCCTCAACTATGCAGTCAGGGGATTATCGAAAGCAGGTCTTGCCATTGGGTGCATTTGATTTTGTATGTCAGTGCGAAGTTCATGTTGTATTATTACTTACTGTCATCTATGATCTATCACAGGTGAGATCTGTGTTGGAGAGGGAGTAATTTATGTAATTATAATTAGAATAACTATATAACTGTGTTGCTACTTGGCTAATTGTTTTGGGGTTGTACCACCCAAAACAATAAGGGTGGAATTTGAGCCGAGGGCTCGGAGCTCGGATTGGGCTTGGCTCATTTAAGTTCGGTTCGAGCTCGCTCGTTTACTATATGAGCCGAGCTCGAGCTCAAATAAAAGCTCGTGTAACAAATGAGCTTGATGAAGATCGGTTCGTTAGTTCAAATAACATATTTATAGTGTAAAATAACCGAGGGCTCGGAGCTTGGCTTGGGCTTGGCTCGTTTAAGCTCGGCTCGAGCTCACTCGTTTAACTATATGAGCCGAGCTCGAGCTCAATTTAAAACTCGTGTAATTAGCGAGTCGAGCTTGAGCATGGTAAAGCTCGGCTTGTTTAGCTCGAATTCTACCCTTACAAAACAATTAGCCAATTACTTGTTTTTGAAAATCAGCGCTTATTACTTCTTTTTGATAACCAACACCCATTACTCAAACAGTGCAAGTCTCTCTCTCTCTCTCTCACGGCTAGTAATGAATCTGAACAGATGTGCACTCTACTGAGGTTGCCTAACACCATGACTCTCTGCCGTCAGCTCAACCAGTCCCTCTGCCGTTCGTCCTCTATATTTTCCCCACCACCACGGCACCACCACTCCTCCTGTAGAACCGCTTGTTGCATTGACATATATGAGTGTCCCGAGCCTACTCTAATATATTCACATGGAGAAATTGGCAATTCAACACCGTACCATCTCTCACACTGCGTTTGAGGCGCTACTCCTCATTTCCCTCAGTCTCCAGAGAACTGTGGATTCCTTACTGAGAAGCGGCTATCTCGATGCTGCTGCTTCCAACATCGTGACTAACTCGAACACCGTACCCAATTTGATAACCTCCTTAAAGTCCATGTTCCTTGCAGGCCGTTACGAAGATGGCATTGCTCTGTTTGATTGCTTATTCTGCAACTCATTTACCAACAACACCTGGCAAAAGCATAAGCATAACCATTACCATAGCCCAGACATTGACCGCTACAATCTCGTCATCGAGGCCAACTCTATCTTTTAACAGTAACACCTACAGCATACTTTCAGCCAATAAAATCTCCGAGGCCGAGGACCTCCTCCGTAATATTAATTGTAGCACCTCTCCAATCTCCAGCTATCTAGAATTTGAACGCGCTAACCAGCTCTGCCGTGAGTTTCTTGACAATATTGCTACCACAACTGATATATGTTCATGGAATACTATTTCAAGCACACAACATAACGTAGATGTATGAGATGGTTACCAAGATATATTTTTAATCTAAGGAAGTTGTCATCTTCACATTCTCCTCAAAAGGATGATATTATTAATTTAATAAAGTAGGAGCCACTGTAAAGAAAGAAGGGTTTGTTTTTAATATATATAAAAAAATGAATCTGTTTGTGTGGGTTTGATTTGATGAGTGACCGCCAGGAATTATCGCAGCAACAAACCCCCTCTAAATTCGCTCTTTCTTCTAAACCCCAAATAAAGTAAAACAAACAAACAAACAACATAAAGAAAGAAAAAAATAAAGTAAAAGTTGATCATTCATTCTTTTCCTTTTTGTTTTTTACCATTTTTTTCCCCTCCCTCTCTAGGGTTTTCACCATAGCTGTAAAAAATGGTGTGATGTTCAGAAGGAGAATTGCATTATTATTATTATTACCAAAAACTCCTTCACCATGAATTTCCAGAAACTCGACGACTCTCCTATGTTCCGCAAACAGGTCAGCCCCCGCCATTTATTTGTTTGATTGTTGTCGTCATAGATCTATTTTGAATTGGATAACGCAGTGAATGACAAAAAAAAAAAAAAAAAATAATGAAGGATTGGATCATTTAAAATTTGCTAAGGTGACAGCCACGTTCTTCTATATCTAGGATGCACAATAGTGTACAATGTCACTAATCTTCCCAAGGTCTCTCAAATAGAGTCAAATGCTCGATTACTGTTCCCAACTTCGTGCAACTGTCAATGCTCCATCTTCAATGATTGATTATATATAGTACAAGCGAATGCCTAAATTAATCAATCTCTCGTTGAATTTTGGCTACTGAAATATCAAATATGCCAATACTGTAAGACCTAATAGTATCTAATACATGCCTCAACTGATATTTGTCCATTTATCTTTTTCTTTTTTTTTTTCTTTTTTTGTAGATTTTAGTAAGTATGTATTATTTAGTTCTCTCCATCCTTTGGCACTCAAATCCTGTGATAATATAGTATTTTCCTTCTTTTTTATGTTTAATTTTATTGATCTTTAAATTTTGAAATCTTAAATTTGTGATATCATGTGAAACTATAATAGCATGATTCCGCAACTTTGTAAAGGGCTATAAGGATGTTGATTGTTTTCAATCTTTTTACCTCGAGTTAATTTTTCTCTCATGTTACGTACCCTTCTATTGATTGTTTAGTCAAGTTTCCACCATAAATTTCGACTGAAATTTTTTGTGCTCTGAAGAACTATGAACTTTCCGGGGTATTACTGTACTGTATATTGTCAGCATTAGTAGCTTAGCATTTGGCCCCCATGGACTCAAAAGTAACCAGTATTGTGTATGTCTAACATATTATATTTCAGAATGTTAAGTGCATTTTTGGTTATCTGGAACTCTCACATTTGATTTTGGGGTTAACCTTTCTGCTGATTCTGTCAGGGTCACTTTGGGTGTCTTAATGTGGACCTTAAATTTGCTTACTACTTTTCCTTACATTTATGTACTTAAGTTTGTGCTGAAACTTACAGAAGTGTATCTGCTATGTTTGTACAGATTCAGTGTTTGGAGGAAAGTGCAGAATCATTAAGGGAGAGAAGTCAAAAGTTTAACAAAGGATGTCGAAAGTACACGTACGTCTACTTAAGTGCCTTTTCTTATATATGCCTAGTCAAAAATCAATTCGCAAGTTCAGGACAACTTTGAATCCCAGTCTCTCCCTTTTTTTCCAACAATGTTTTTTTTTTAATCTTCATGACCATTAATTTTTCTAGGTGTTTTATTAGTCCAATGACATGATTTGTCATTTTCTGATGGAATTGCACAAAGGCCTGACCATGTGTATGTTTTATTTCTGAAATTACATGCTTATTCTTAGACTCCTAGTTTTCTTTATTTAGCTACTACTAATATTATATTATTGTTGCTATTGTTTTTTTCTAGATTAATATTAATAGTTGAAGTAAATTCATATTGTTGCTAATGAAGAAGATAGTTTGGGGAGAAAAGAGAATACGACCTTAATTGATTCGGCCTTTTCTCATAGATTTTGATATAGGAAAATAGTATGGTTTATAGGCAGTTAGGCACAAGTGTTACTGTAAAAAGGTGAGGTTTGAAGGCTCAGGTTGAGGAGACCTGCTAAACACATCTCATGAAACTGCATGAAAAATTAATAATCTTATTATATGTATCCCGTCCATAGAGGTTGGTCTGTGAATGCGAAAAGACTTGTAATCAGTATGCAAAATGAAATCCCAGCTAAGCAGAGAACCTAAAATTTGATGCCATATCCTCCCCGCTTGTAATTTTGTAAATCATAATGTAAGTCCGAAGAAAAGCTTCACGGGTTTGGTTTGCAGCCTGTTGTTTGTTTATCCTTTTCGACTGCTAAAAACAGATTGTATACATTGAAACAGGCAACTTTCAGCAGGAACATCCAGCATAAGCTTCCCTCCCTTAGTACCCTTTAGTTTTAGTACCACCTTTTTGGCAAAATACGGTGATACGTTGAGAATGGAATAAAGATTATATCATTTTAGGGTAGCTCCACCTTGTTGTATTGCGCTTGGTTGAAATGATGAATTGTCAAAAACAATCAGATCTGATATTTTTATTTTGTATCTAAATGTACTAATATCTCTATATTGCTTGAGGAGTAGACACTATTAGTCTATACTAGTGTAACGCAAATGCTCACTATTCCATCTAAATGTGTCAATATAAGACTCTCATTTCTTAATCAGTCAGATTGTATGTTATTCGTATGACCGCTTATTTTGTATATTCTTCTTCCAATGATTACACAATCGTGTTTTGTTGAACTCATAGAGAAGGGCTTGGGGAGGCTTATGATGGGGATATTGCTTTCGCAAGTGCTCTTGAAACATTTGGAGGGGGGCATAACGATCCTATTGGCGTTGCCTTTGGAGGTATATTTTTGTTGTTTCTCTTTATGCTTGAAATGTTCTCCACAAATTATGCAATTTCTGTCGCAATCCTTGGTAAAGGATGTTTGGGTTAGTGTCAGTGTAAAGTAGCCCATCTTTATTATGAAGGCATTGTTGTAAAGGTTCTTTGTTTGCTGATAGTTTAGAAGGATATAGATGGCTTTTGGAATCATGAGAGCAAAATTTGATGAGTTAGGAAGAGGAAATTTATCTCACAGATGAATAGGATCTTCTAACCCTTATTTATTTTGGCATATGACCTTTTTACGATGTTTCACTCGCAAAAACAGTCGTATGGCTATCATATGTGTTTTAAAACATAATGGTGAACATGGGCGATCCTATTAAATGTGTTATTTTGTTGCACTTTTGTTTTATAGTTAGTGTGTTTTGATTTTCAATTTTGAGTGCGAAGTGATTTATGAGTTCACTAATGTTGCTTTCTGTACTGCTGCTCTACTTCCTCTTAAATGCATTTGCTTGTTATGCTCATACAGTTTTTTTTGTTTTAGGCCCTGTTTTGACCAAATTTACAATTGCTTTAAGAGAAATCGGAACATACAAGGAAGTTCTTCGCTCTCAGGTTTGAACGATCACTTCATTGTAGGTCAATCCATGAATGATGTATGTGTAGCTTTACAAGAAGAGTCAAGAGAGTACCTGCTGCCTTGCACTTTAAGATTGCTGTAATATATTTGGTTGTTCACTGGCTGGCTCATTTGTTGTACAGCGGTATATCATTGTCATTGTGAGTCATAGGAATTCTTCTTCCTGCTTTTTGTTACTAATTTATTTTGGGTTGTCAGGTTGAGCACATCCTAAATGACAGGTTGATGCACTTTGTTGACATTGATTTGCATGAAGTCAAGGTACTGTTTTCTGCAATGAAACTTATGTTTTATATTTGTAACCTCATGTGCTTACTATGATACTCAAATATGATCTACGGATCTACCATTAAGAGCAAAGAGATCGATTTTATGCTGTTAACATTCTTCTTTTTATTTATTTATTTATTTATTATTATTATTATTATTATTATTATTATTTATTATTTATTATTTATTATTTATTTTTATTTTCATTTTCATTTTGATTTTGATTTTGACCATGGAGAATCGCACCACATGTTTTCTGAACTTAAGTGAGCTTCTTTGCAGTTTGTGTTAATAAGATATTCACTTATTGCAGGAAGCCCGAAAGCGTTTTGACAAGACTAGCCTTCTTTATGACCAGGTCTGTCTTGTTGAATCTTTTCCCAATATAAAATAGTAAAGTAACATTAGTACTTTCCTTGATTAATTTTTCAGTTTTATGTTTCTAAAGTTGCAGGTTAGCTTTCCTTGTTACTATAGAAGTATGTGTAGTGGTTTTAACTAGGATGGTTGAATTTGTATCTATACTTTTTATAAGTATCACTTTGTTTATAATCTTTTCTAAATCTTTTCTTCATGCTATATCTGAAGTGTGAGACTCTCTCATCTCCCTGTCTGTTGTCTTTTTCCTCTTTCATGAGTGTTAATTATGTCTTTGTTGTTTCCATTTTTTATCTCTCCCCAGCTCTTGTAAACTAAAACTTTAGCTTTTATTGATAGCAAAAATATATACCTTGAATGTGAAAGTGACGTTAAATTCTCGTTGTTTGCAAAAGGCTCGTGAGAAATTTCTGTCACTTAGAAAGAGCACAAGGTTGGATATAGCTTCTACCTTAGAGGAGGTATTTCCTGAGTCTGTTCTAGTTAATTTGATAGCGCTGATAAATATGCTGGCCAAAATGATGTATCCTCCATTCTTTAACAGGACCTTCATAGTGCTAGGTCTGCATTTGAGCAAGCTCGCTTCAATCTGGTATTGAAGTTACTGTTCCATTTATACTATTATAACTATCCTCTTTAGAGGTTCTCAGAATCTTGCACTTTGTTTTACTTATTTTGTATATCGTTTAATCCAGGTTACTGCTCTTTCCAATGTTGAGGCAAAGAAGAGGTTCGAATTTTTGGAGGCCGTTAGCGGGACAATGGATGCCCATCTTCGCTATTTCAAACAGGTGTGCCCCGTTCCAGAGTTTCAGTTCTCCTTGCTTTGAGTTGGGGTTAATATTCTTTAGCTGATTTAGTCCTGGCTTTTAATGTAGGGTTATGAGTTACTGAATCAGATGGAGCCTTATATTAACCAGGTCTCATATTTTTTGCTGTTAATTTTTTCTGTCTGTTTCCAAATTATGTTCTTTATTTTGTGTTTTATAATATGCATTATCAGGCTTATGTTGGAATTCCCAGTCTTGGAATACAGTATTTAAAAAAGTTTACATGGTCTGCAACGTGCTTGGTGACAGGAACTTATGAGTGTCTTTTGGATATTTTGTCTTGATGATCCTCCATAGAGTAGAAGTTCGCTGCTTAGTGACTGAACTACTGAAGGCCTTTTGCATTCATTATTTGCTCACCCCAAGTCTCGACTAGAATAGCTGATCCAAAACCTAGGACTTAAAGATTTGCTGTCACATCTGATCACCAACTTTTGGTTCGGTTGATGCTTTGACGTCCATTAATTCATAGTGGTTCTCCTTTGCTTCCTCTGTCCTAGTTCCTCCCGAGTGTACTACTATATTTTTTGTGGGGATTGCAGCTTAACCATCATCTTTGTACTTAATTACCCTTCACCCATAGCGTTATCTTCTTCCAATAATCCCATGCTTACTTATTTTCTGGTGCATCAATCAATTAAGCATCATCAGTCTAACAAGTTGAGGTCTCGTTCATTGGCATTTGAAAAGTACATTATCCAAGTCAAAGAAGTATTATTCAATTATTCATCCTGTTTTCCTTTTACCTGCAACCTGTGTGCTTGTGTGTTTTTTTCCTTAATTTTGTTTAATATTTTTAGTAGGCACAACCTCTGCAATCTTTGTACCCATTATTTATTTATTTACATATTTATTTGTCATAAATCCCCTGGGCTCCTGTTATATTGAAGGTCTTGACTTATGCACAACAATCGAGAGAAAGGTCGAACTATGAGCAAGCGGCTCTTGCTGAAAGGATGCAAGAGTATAAAAGGAAGATTGACCAAGAAAGTCGGTGGTCATGTAATAGTTCGCGTGGTTCTCCAAATGGAGATGGCATACAAAGCATTGGTAGGAGTTCCCATAAAGTGATCGAGGCAGTTATGCAATCTGCTGCTAAGGGGAAGGTACGTGTCAGGTGAACTCTTGAATCATCACTTGTTGGTCTCTGATTTTAACATCTACATCTGATTCAGGTTCAAACCATTCGACAAGGCTATCTCTCAAAACGGTCCTCAAACTTAAGAGGTGACTGGAAGAGAAGGTTCTTTGTTCTTGATAGCCGAGGAATGCTGTACTATTATCGAAAACAATCAAGTAGACCATCTGTAAGTTATCACCAGTTTCAAGGTTGCAGAATGCTTCCTTTTTCCTTAAGACATAGTTTGGCATTCCATTATTAAACATGTCTATGTTTTTCTAGGTAGGTGGAGGTCAACTATCCAGTCAGAGGAATAATAGTCCCTCCGAATTTGGTTCCGGTTTGTTGAGTCGTTGGCTTTCTTCGCATTATCATGGAGGTGTTCATGATGAGAAGTCTGTTGCTCGCCACACAGTGAACCTTCTTACTTCTACAATAAAAGCTGATGCCGAACAGTCAGACCTAAGGTTCTGCTTCAGGATCATTTCTCCATCAAAGACCTACACTTTGCAGGTACCACCTTAGAGGTCAGCATGTGCACTTCAGTTTGAAATCTTCATGCTAAAGTCCCATGAAACACTGTTTGGATAGTGAAATGGGTGTGTTATTCTACTGAAAGAGATCCTGACATACTTTCTGTTAACACAGGCAGAGAGTGCGATGGATCAAATGGACTGGATTGAAAAGATAACTGGAGTTATTGCTTCATTGCTGAATTTCCAATCGCCTGAGCTGGTAAGTTCAAAGAATGCTTATTGATATTCTTGATGTCATTTTCAGTTGTTTTTTTTTAATCGGTAAAAGTTTATTCATTGACATAATCATAAGAATTACATGAACAACTGCAAAATTAGCCAGCAACTAATCATGTTGGCAAAAACCCCAAACCAAATACACCCAAAAGAAAAGAAACTCAAAAAAGTACAACAACCGGTAAGGACTGATTTAGGACAAAACAAAACCAGAAATAAAATGCCAAAAACCCAAAGCAAAAGAACAACACAAAGACAATCACCACTACCGAGCACCTTAGCTTGAACTGTACTCTATGCCACCAGAATCCACTCCTCCACTCTCCGCCCTCCCTTCCTTTGAATCAGTATACTTAGGTAATTTTAATCCACCCACTCCTTCCCAATTCGATTCCCAGAAGAATTTCCTCCCCCTTCCCTCCGCCCTCCTCTGCTGCTCCTAGATCTCTGCCCCCATGTAAGAACTACCCTGTAAGTTTCCACTAGCGGTGTGCATGGGTCGGTTCGGCTCAGATTTGGAGTGAAACCGACCACCGAATCGACTCAGTCAGTTTGACAATATGAAAAACCGATCCAAACCGACCCGGAAAATTTGGTTCAGTTTGTGGTTTTTTCGGTTTTAAAACAGATCTAAAGAAATCTCTAGTTTTAAGCAAAAAAAAATCTAAATGAATAAAAATTTGATTCTTTAGATAAAGTTTTTGAAAAGATGGCTAAACCCAATTTATTTTATCTTTATTCAATATATAATCCATTAAATTTCTTTACACCAAGAATTTCCCTCCAAAGAAAACCCAATGAGAGTAAGGAAAGAAACAAAAGAAAGTTTTATATTGAGAGAGAGAGAGGAAGAAACGAGAATAATTAGTTTCAAACTTTCAATTGTGGAATAGAGAGAAAAGGACAAGAAGAGGAGGAGATTTTAATTGTAGAAGAGACAGAGGAAGAAAAAAGAGGGAGGCGGCTAGTGAGGGGATGAGAGTGGAGTAGAAAGTGTGTTTAGGGTTGGTGAGGTGTTAGTTATATTTTGTGTCCATATCCAACCATTGGATTTGGACATCAAAGGCTATCATAAAAAGTTATATTTAAACATAACATAATAAAGTCGGGTAGTTCAGTTCTCACAGGTTTAAAATGTTAAAAACCGATGACCGAACCTTACTTGTCAGTTTCGAACTCACCCAACCCGACCTGAACCTGCAGTATATAAAAACCGATCAAAACCACCCGTTTCGGTTAAGTCGGTTCCTTCGGCTCTTTGCACACCCCTACCATCCACCTATACTTTTAGATCTATAAATTTCTCAGCATTTAGCCATTTTGGCGTTCTCTGCATATAGATAATCTTTTGTTTCCTTTTCAGTTTATTCAGTAAGTTACTAAGACACATTATTATGTTGCAGCGTCCCCCTGTTAGTCCTGTTGGCAGTAGTCATCATCGGTCTGCTAGTGAGACTAGCTCAATCGAAAGTTCCTCTGATTTTGATCCCTCAGCAATTGAAGATTATATTACTGAAAGGAACCATCATACGACTGAGTGTTCATCTGAAGGTTCACAACAGCGACGTTGCAGCGTAAAAATTGAAAAACCAATCGATGTGCTTAGAAGAGTGCCAGGAAACAATAAATGTGCTGATTGTGGTGCTTCAGACCCAGATTGGGCGTCCTTGAACCTTGGTGTTCTTATATGCATTGAGTGTTCAGGTGTTCATCGTAATCTTGGTGTACATATATCAAAGGTAAACTAGTTTGATCACTTCTTATATTTTAAACTTGACTCCTTCGTGGATGTACAAGATATTGTTAATTCAAATCATTGCTAATTTAGTTACCCCCACTGAAATTCTTACTTATTTTCATGACTTAGATGCTTTTGTAATGGATGAACACAGCCACCCTGTTATGTAGGAGAACAAACACAAGGTTTTATGTCTTTTTTTTTGTTGATCGGTAAAATGGTAAATGTGGTGTGTATATATATAATATAATCATAAGGTCATACTTCATAGGATGAGAAATCACACTCAGATACAAGAAAGGGAAAGATAAACACTAGCAAAACAAGAAAAAGCTACAACTAAGAAAAAGTAAAGCGTGTTTTTTCTTTGATATGGCATACATATCAAAGATAAAAGCTTTTGGGCTTTGTATATTTTACAAGATGCCATGTATACAAAAGCACGTTGTCGAAGTGCTTACAAGATCCCATGTTGCACAACTACACCCATACCTGTGTCAATGTCATGTTTGGGTAATATGCGAGAAGCATCAGATGGTATCTGAAGTACCTACTTAAATAAAGTTAATTCATTACAAATTATAAATACCATTTCCACAAAACTCTGTTTTTACAATTAAACCAACAAAAAGTTACTATTTACATCATCCTCGTCATCTAAGCAAGCACTCAATCTAACTCCTCGTTGCTCTCATCCTCAGTGCAGAATCTGCTTTGATTTAACTTTTAAATATTTTGCCAACATTGACATTCAGAAATGATTTTGTTGAAATCCACCACTATCCGTCTTTTTTAAGCCATATTTGTGACCTTTAGACCTTAGTGGTGTTGAGCTTTCGAAATATAATATGTGCAGTCAGATTTGGCTTGAGATGAATCTTAGTTTGGAGAAGAGAGAATATAAGTTTGTAATCGGTAAAAGGTTCAACGCTATTTTCCGAACGTCAGCTGATACACTCACATAATAGATTCATAATCACGATAAATTTCTACTTGTTCCCTGATATTTTGTGCTATGCGCATGCATTTTCAACTGTGTGATTTGGATAGCACTCTTGAACTTTTACTGGAATTCTTATGTATCATACATTGATGAGTGATGACAACAGTTTGGACACCTACCTAAGTCATAACTTTATGACTTTAACTATTTTTTCAGTCATTAAAACAATTTTTTTCACTGAGAAATCAAGATACAATTAGGAACCAATCTGGTTTGGTCAAAAAAACCAAATGAAGCTCTAATTTCTATCTTATTTGTAAAACTAAAGTAAAATTGTAGTGTTGTTAATGGAGAAGAAGTTTGGGGAGAAAAGAGGGAAATAGAGGATACGGCCTTGTTATTTTCAGCCTTGTATCACTTCAGTTTATGTATTAATACAACAATAGAAATTTCCTAAAAAGAACTTGGATTGGGGGAGTTGCCCCCGAACCCCCAATGGACACCTGCACATAACGCAAGCGCCTTATAGTTCCTCAGGAGAATATACTTAGAACTTATATCTAATATATTTTCAGTAAGTAATGTATATTAGATCATTCAATTGAAAACGCGTGGAGATTGTGGGTTGGGTGAAGTGTAGTAGGCTAGTGGCATTCCAGAGACCTGTGTGTATTTTGTATTCAAGGTCGGTGGTCAGTGATTTTCTGACAAATGTCATTCCCTGGATCACCATAGGAAAAGCAAGTGAAGTGGGGTACTGAAAGCATTTGAAATGGAGTATTATAGTAAACCTAATTGGCATAAGCACTCGTCTAGAGGAGTGTTAAGAAGGTACTAATTTTCTGGATGCCAATAGCCCAATACTTAGGATGGCGAACCAAGTGAAGAAAGTGACTTTGGATGGAACTAATATCCTCCCAGCAATACCTCCATGGATGAGATGGGATGGGAAGGAGAGTAGAAACAAGGTAATCCTAGCAAGATCTACCAGAGAAGTGATTTAGAATCATGAGCAATGAATGCAATGGGACAAAGCATGGAAGGGAATGAAATTCTCTCTAAGGAGGCCGACATGAAAGTGATCACTGATATCTGCATGCAGACTCTAATTTGTTGTCTTCTTTATAAATTCACGTCAGGGAAGTTATTTTATCGTAAAGAAAATCTTAAAATCTCTTTGAAGCATTATCCTCGCAAAACCTTATCGTGTCAGTGTTAGCTGCTTCCTTCATAATATCATTATGAAGCACGAGTAAAGGAAAACAAGGAATCCACTAATTAATTTTTTGATTTCGTTCATGTCAAGTTTTTACTTTGGCATCTAAAGATTTTCGTCTAGTGAAACCGTTATTCATGTAAAAGGAACTCTTGAAATGGTTGTAAGCACTTAATGTTGATGCTACCGTATTTATAAAATTTTCGTACTGATTTATTTAAGTAGCTCTTGTAATTGGTCTCTGGGAATTAATATAGTGGATATCCATACTTCGATTTTTTTATGCAGGTCAGGTCGCTGACACTTGATGTAAGAGTCTGGGACCTATCTGTAATAACTTTGTTTCAGTCGTTGGGTAATACATATGCTAACTCAGTCTGGGAGGAATTATTGCATTCTCGAAGTGCTTTTCAGTCTAGTGGTGTGAGGTATATACTACTTAAATATGTTTTAGTCAAAATTTAGTAGATTGTGTGACATGGCTGAACCTTCATGATTTTGTTTTATGCAGTTTCACCAAGTCCACTAAACACCAGCAGCTTCCTATGAGCAAGCCCTCTCATTCTGAGCCTATTTCAATAAAAGAGAAGTTTATTCATGCAAAGGTACTTTTCAAGTTTTCAGTGTACCTTTCAATTTGTTTGTTTTCAATTGAATGAATTCTCTTCCCTTGGTTTTGTTGGCTACACCTTCTATGCTGAATCAGCTTCAACCTTTGTGTGTTAGATAGGTAAACAGCTTTTTACGCTGTGCTTGTCTAATAAATTTCTCACAAGGGTTTACAAAAGTTTCAGCTTTAACGATTTTACCATTTGATGGGAGAGATTTATCGGAATGTATTAATTGAAACAAATTGATAGTTCGTTGTTTTTTTTTTAATAAAAAAAAATATGCATTGTATTTTTTGAAACAACATGCAAAGTTCGTCGTAATTTTTGGTCATTTTCAACAACATTACAAGAAATGGATCTCGTAGCAAGGGCCAAAGAGGTACTTGACCTACTAGAGGTACCTTCTCCTCCTTTTACAGCCCACTTTCTGACACAAGCATATTCCAATTACACATAAAGTCATCCCTATTCCACTTAGAGTTGCTGGCATATAAGATTTTATATGATCACCATCTTGGAGATGTGATATTGATACGATCTGACTCACTTAACATGTTAAGGCCTTTTTTTTGGTATCAAACAGCCCATCCATGTTCAGATGGGCCATTTGACTTGTAGTTGAGGTCCAAGGTCACTCACTAGTGTAGACTGTCTTACATAAAACCCAAGTAACCATATCAAAGTTGATTATTTATGTGGTCTATTGTACGTCAAACCTTGTAAGTTGTGACAATACCAATTCACTTAGTCATTTTGTGTGAAAGTCATCAGCATGGCAACATGGAAGACCTTCCATGAGTTTGTCCATGTGGTGTTGTTTCTGTGTTACCATAGATGTCTACATCTGTACATGTTACAGAATTTCTCCACATAGTAGTCTGCTGTCTGGGCAAACCTTTGTTTCGGCACCTGCTCTATTTTTGTAAACTATATACTGTATTTGCAATCTTCTATTTCAGTACCTGCTAAAATTGTTAAGATCTGGTTTAGTATACTTAATCATGTTAGAAACAAAATTTCTCCTGTAATACAGTTTCTTGGTCTTTCAGGCATGTAGGATTGAAGTTTGTTTTCATCTGCTTGCAGTACGCAGAAAAACTTTTTGTTCGGAAGCCAAAGGGTCAGCACCATAGTTTTTCAGTTTCTCAACAGATGCAGAACAGTGTCCGATCCAATGACAAGAAAGCAGTGTACCGCCACATTGTTTGTTCTGGAGCCAATGTCAATGCAGTAAATAAACGGATGTCTTTTAGCAGTTCTCTAGCAAGGGCATTGTTGTTGAATGAGCCAAGCCTTGACCGTAATTCAAGTTGTTTGGAAGAGGATTCCTCGGAGAAGACATCTCCGGACAAGACGATTTCCACAAGCTCTAGAAACTCAATCAGTACGACTGAGGATCGGAATGTGGAGGAATCTTTTGAAGGTCGCTCCTTGCTGCAGATTGCATGTGAAACTGCAGATGTTGGCATGATTGAGCTCCTGTTACAGTATGGTGCAAATATAAATGCTACAGATTCAAGAGGCCAGACAGCGCTCCACCATTGTGTTATCCGTGGCAAATCTGTCTTTGCTAAATTGCTGCTCACAAGGTATGTATATGACCCATATTTAAAAAAAAGGTCTCCTTAAATTTAGCACCTATTTACATACAAATTTATCGACAATTTTTTTGTTAATAAGATATTTCGTTTCGTCTTCAGCCTATCCAATTTTCCATCAATAGGAAACTTAAAAGGTCCTTTTTCTTGAAACAAAATTCCCCAATAATCTCAACTTACCTGTTAAGGATCACTTTTGTGGAAAACATTGCTTTCCAATAATACAACTAAACATGGTGAATATGCATATTGAAGTACATATTACGCTGTATGATCGTTAAGGCTACCCTCTTCTTGCTGAAATAGTAAAGGATTCCAAAAAAATTCCCCATCAATGTTTGCTGATGACGAAATAAAATTGGCTCTCTTCTGTCAAAAATGTTTTCTTTGAGTTACGGTGAGGCAAGAGTGTGGGGGAACTAGTGAGGTTCATTAAGAAGAGGCTCGTCTATGTGATGTCATTGCCTTGCCCTTTTGAAGAACAAAGTATAACACTATAACCCTTATTATGGGAGCAAAGTGGAGCTGCTTTTCTGGGTACTGGTTGTTGTATTATAGTATGTACTAATAGTATTGATGAGTAGTCAAATTTTGTACAGGGAAATATGTCATGATAATTTTAAGTCAGGTGGTTGGCACTAACATGATGAAGTATTGCTATGCTTTCTGACAACTCTTTAGGTCTACATGGTTGTTTTCAAAAATTTAAGCGACAAGTTAACTTGCAAGAATGGCTTTCAAGTGTTATATAACAAATGTAATCCATATTTTGCTGCAGGGGAGCAAATACACAGGCTGTAGACAGGGAAGGAAGAACTCCTCTACAGCATGCAGCAAAATCGTCTTTGAATGACAATGAGTTACTTTCAATGTTAGCAGATACAAACAGATAGCATTGCCTGCGAGGTCATTGAAAATTAACGACAGCATCTCAGACTCGTTGTATGTGATGAAGCTCCAATTTGGTATGATCATGAACTTAGAAGTAGTCACAAGTTGTCTTTTGGTTTCGAGTGTCCATGCACAGTGGACCTTGTTGGGGTAAATTATGATTGCCTGACTCTTTCTCCCAACGTTCTGAGAGCTTCATGCTAGCTATAATTGCCGGGCGTCTGAAATGGGAGGTGCTTTACTTACGTCGTTGTTAAGTATTGGGGTGTATTTGCAGGCTGTTTGATTGATTTTAAATTTTGTTTCTATTTTAGATTGCTGTCTGGTTGCGATATTCAAAATGTTGTATGTACTCTTTCTCAATACCAAAAGAAATTGTCTCATAAGCAAAATAGTGATTTCACACCGAGTAAAGATCTGGCTGCTGCATAAGCTTTTCTTCATCTCCTGATATCGTAGTAAAGACTCTTGCACGTAATCCGACTAAGGCTACTAACTAAAATGGCTTAGTACAACTAGCTTATCAAATGTAAAATGTGTACTCGTGAATTTAAATGGGTAATGTATTGATTGAAGATGTTGACGTATGGGGTTAAGTTGCAAACTTGTTAGAAAGAGGAAAATCAAACTGGAGGTTGAAATCGGGAAGGACTTGAACAAGTCAGATTGCCTTATTCTGGTCTGCTTCCCACCAATGAAGAAACGGAAAAATACCCCATGGTTATTCGTGGAATGCACCGTTAAGTAAGCTGGTTTCGAGAATTCTAGAGAAGAATCTTTGTTTTGGTGGGTAGTGGACTAGTCGGGTACAAAAAATGAGTCCTTCAGTATCAAATCCTACTTTAAGTGTCTGAGTGAGAGACGCCAAATTAAACAAACCCATTGGGGATATTCCTAAATTTGGAAATCAAGTGGGAACCAAGATCCGATGTTTTTGCTTGGAAATGCATTCATGTCATTGTCCTGACCAGAGAGAATCAACTTTACGATCAAAGATCATTGTTGTTTCTATATCTAAGACCATTAATACTGAGTAGTGGGAAATGCTCCCAGTGACCCACGTTAGTCTTTTTTTTTTTTTTTTTTCCTCTGAGATTGACACATCAGATTTTTCTTAAAAAAATAAATCTACGTTTTTTTTTGCGGATTTCAATTGTTTGTAATCCAAACAAAAATAAAAAAACAAAACTCTTCACTATACCAAAAAAAAAAAAAAAAAAAACCTACCGCTTCTTATTCACCGCCATTACCATGAAATATGAAGAAGAGCTCATTAATGGAACCATTTTCTTCTAAAGCAGAACTCTCTCAGCATCAATTTCCTTCAAATTTTTGTTTAATAAAAATTCTCTCTGTTTCGTTTCATTATAGGAGTTATAAGAATGGATTCGTGTGGGATGATTTATCAGAAAACGATTACATCTACCCAGTTCATGGACAAGAATATGTTCTCAAAGGTTCAGAGCTAATGCAAGCTCAAGAACAGACAATAATTTCTTCTGAGAAGCTACCACAAATACAAAGATCAAGTGATGAAGAAGAATGCGACTTTCAAGTAGTTACTCGACGAAGAAATCAGTCTTGGAGAATATAAAGTCTATAAAGCAGAATCATCTACTGGTGAATATGTAATTCAACTTTGAATTTTCTGTAAACATGGAAATTTATAACTTTCTTAAGAGTTCTATTGGAAATAGTAGCCTCCTATTTTCTCTCCTTCATCCCAAACCATAATAATCAAAAGTTTTTTTATTTTTTCGATTATTAGGCATTGGGCTGTTTTAAAATTTGAGAAGAATGACAAGTAGTGTTCAACAACAACCAATGACACCAGTGTCACCAATGAACACCACACAACCATTGCAACAAAGAGGAGGAGGACTGTTTATTAGTAATGCCTCGTATGTTGGTGATCTTGATCCATGAGTGACTAATGATCAACTTTTGGAACTTTTTTCACAAGTTGGTACTGTTACATCTATTAGGATTTGTAGAGATCAGATCAGAAAATTTTCTCTTGGTTATGGTTACGTCAATTATAATAACTTTCAAGAGGGTAATAATATTTACTTTCTTCTTTCTTTATAATTCTGGAAAGTTTTATATTTTTGTTATTATTCTTTACTGTGTGCTTCTGTGTTATATTGTTTGATTTAGTGGATGTCATGGATTGTTGTTACTTTTTTAGGCCAGCATTGGTGGGTTGGTATGACGACTTGAATTTTGATTAGTGATATATGGTCATTGTTTTGTTTATGAGTGTCCGAATTAGCATTATGATCTAAGTACTTGCCCTTAAACCTTGGATTCAGGGAATTGAATAGCATGCCAAAGAATTTAGTGATAGCGCCAATTGCTACTCAAATAAAGTTACTTTGTTCAGGATTAAAGGGAGCATCAAGTAAAAGGCTTATTTCCATCGATGAAGTTAAACAACACAAAACAGAAGATTCTATCCGGACTGTTTTGAAAGGTCGTGTGTACAACATAACACCTTACATGAAATTTCATACTGGAGGTATGAAATAAGTTTGCCTCTGTGTCTTATGCATCATCTAATATCCGTAATTAAAAAGATACCTGTACAATATTCTTAATATCATCTAAGGGCATAGATACTACTCGTTTAATATCTATGTTTTAATTGATTGAATAAATTCGATGGTGTGCGCAATAAATCACTTTTGAAGGTTTGAGCAGTCTGTTTGCCAAATTGAGTTTCTGCCATATGCGGTTATTTTAATTATTGTTTGATTGTTGGACTAACCTTTTGTTCCTTACCCAACCTTGCTATCTAATATTCTCTCTGTTTTTTATAAGACGACATGTTCTTTTGATAGATCAATCAATATATGAAGGTCTCATACTAGAAGTTATGTTGGTCTTTTCCGGTCTGATCATTTGAATTGTACATTGCAGCTAAATCTGCGATGGAGATATTGAACTTCACACCTCTCAATGGGAAGCCCATCAGGATTATGTTGTCACATCGAGACCCTAGCATCCGCAAAAGTGGACATGCATGCTAATGTCTTTATCAAGAATTTGGACCCGGAAATAGATAACAAGAACTTGCATGTTTCTTTTTCTACATTTGGCAAGGTTCTTTCATGCAAGGTGGCCACTGATTTGAATGGGCACTCTAAAGGTTATGGATATGTGCAGTTTGAGCAGGAGGAAGCTGCACAAAATGCTATTAAAGGTCTGGATGGAATGTTGATGAATGATATAGAGATCTCTGTTGGTCTTTTCGTCCGTAAACAAGAGAGACATCGAGCAGACGGATCCGAAAAAGATACCAATCTATATGTAAAGAATTTTTCTGAAACACTTACTGATGAGGACCTTAAGAAAAATTTTAGTGCTTATGGTACCATTACTCATGCCTCTGTTATGAAGGATGTGAACAGTGGAAAATCTAAAGGTTTTGGTTTTGTTAAGTTTGAGAAGTCAGCTGATGCTGCTTCTGCAATTGAGAAAATGAACGGATACAGTCATAATGATAAGGTCTGGTACGTTGGGCTGGCTAAGAGCAAGACTGAAAGAAAGGCTGAGTTGAAGTCCAAATTTGAACAAGAAAGCAGTGGTAAAGTCGATAAACTACAGGGTGCTAATTTATATTTGAAAAATCTTGATGATGACTTTAGTGATGAGAAACTGAAGGAGCTGTTTTCTCAATTTGGGACGATAACATCCCACACGGTATGACCTAGCGTTATGGAAAATTTATTTCATGTTATTTCATTCGTTTTTCTTATGATGTATGTAACCACATCCTTCTTTGGTTTTCTGCAGATCAAGCGCGATATGCAAGGGCAGAGCATGGGCTATGGTTTTGTTGCATTTTCTACTCCTAAGGATGCTGCTAAAGCAGTATGTTGTCTTTGATCCCACCATACTTACACACACATACATACATAATACATTATGAGCTCTTAAAAGTATGCATTTTCTTATTAGGTGAACGAAATGAATGGAAAAATGATTGGACGAAAACCTCTGTACGTTGCTGTGGCCCAGCGCAAAGAAGAGAGGAAGGCTAGGCTGCAGGTATGTAGGGAACCCAAGATTTATGTAGCATGTTTAACATATTATAACCTGCTTTCATAGTTGTTCATTCTTTATTAGGATTTTGAAAATTGTCACGATATGACCATTAGAACTATATTCAGGAGATACACTACAATTCGATCACTTAGTGTCCTATTTTTTCTTGCAATAAGTTTAGTATGAGAAATTTCCAGTTTAGGCGCTGGACTGATCTGCAAAACAAGGAACAACTTGAATAATAGTATACTATTGTATCTAAAGATTTTACCTGAGCCTTTCTCTGCCCTACTAGATGATTGTGATTGCAGTTAAATCTAATTTTGTATGTATGCTTTATTAAACGGATAGTCATTATTCTTCCACAAATGAAGATGTTAAGTGCTTCGTGGAAAATGGTGGTATATCTTATATGTACGTAGTGATTCCTTCCCATTTTCTATGAATTTTTTATGCCATTCAAAATATTGCTTATGCTTCAAGTTTGGGTAGAGAAACCTAAATGTTTACTTGGTCATAATTGCGCAGCATGGTCTTTGTCGAACCATAAGGTTACAAGTTAAACCCCAGACAAACTTTAGATTTTATAGCAAGAACAAAAAGGAAAATAAATGGCCCATAAATAAAAGTAACTTATAGTAGTTGTATGATCATCTGTTGATCTTATTTTGAAAGCCTTTTTCTTGATGTCAGGCTCTTGCAAAGAAGGCTCAAAGGAAATGAAACAAGTTATGATCGAAAATCACTGTTGGATTTATATACAAAAGGGACCCCTTCCTCAATGTCAACCCGTCGAGGCCGGCCCTTGAGACGTAGTGTCTTATTCAAGCACATAAAGGCGACAATTTTAGGTGATACTGTCGACTGGTGTTATGTTGACAGTGGGGAATGCTGGTCTAGCTGCCGCAACTGAAGTTGCCAAAAGGGTGTGGGTATGAAAACAAAATTTAAACTTTGTGTATTTTTTTTTTCTACCATACGTGCATTGTTTTTACCAACTCTTATATGTTATCACTTGAGTTAATATCTTGGCAAGAGGCCGACAAAAATGATGTAAAATTTGTTCAAGAGATGAGTCTCAAATGCAACATAATTGCGCTGTATCCTGAAGTTTCTATTGATACCAATTGCATACACAATCAACCACACTTATTCTGTGAGCGTAGCGTCAGAATCCAATCCCTTGATCCTTAGAATATGGTTCCGGATGCTCTGTTAAGGCCAGAAGGCATCACCACCAGGCTTTTTCACAAGGATCTGATTGTATTTTGGCCTAGATGTCTGCAACAAGTTACGTCTGGTATAAGTGCCTCAAAATTCAAAGCAACATGATTTAGTACATGAAGTGTGAAAAAAGACTGAATAAAGAGACAAAGGTGTCATGTTGGCTGCTCAAAACCCAAGCAAAAAAATACGGAATCTGCATTTAATTATGGGAATTAAGCTAGACTCTCAAGTCTCAACCAATATCACATAACTATTACATTAATGGGCATATGCCACAAGCCATCGCCCAGTCTGTGTTACCGCTACTTACAAAACACTTCTAAATCAAGTAATGGCTCAACTTCTACAATACAAATATGAAGTTGCGCAACATGGTCTTTGTCGAACCATAAGGTTACAAGTTAAACCCCAGACAAACTTTAGATTTTATAATGTCTGGTACAAGGAACTTCTTCAATTATCTTTAATGTAATCATTCATACAAATCTCTTCTTGCTCTTGCTCTGACAACTGTGACATTTTGTCACTATCTACAACAAAGAACTTGCCAGACATAAAGAACTTCAGTGGCTCTAACTTTACTTACTCTGTATATGTAAATGATATTAGTCTTTTCTTAGGCGTTCTTTTGTGCCTTCTGTCTCTGCACTTTGTCTCAATAGCTTTGTACACGATTTCTTTTTTTTAGCTTTACTGTTTAATCTATAATGAACACAGACGAACCTGTAATATACATCAACTATTGTACAGCTATACATCAACTATTCACTAAGATTTCCACATGCTTTCACGTGCAAAGGAGTGAACAGCACTCACCCCACTCTATATTTGACTCTCATGGTTTATATATCTGTATTTCGTTGCATTGAATTAAAATCTTAAAATGCATTTATCTATGGCCCGAATGATTTCAAATACTATTTTTCATTACTTGAAACTAATTATACACACTGATGTCGAAAATCATGTGAAATGATCGTTTTTTATTGTTGGTCAGTGGTCATGGCATTTGTAAACCCTTTGTTGTCTCCATTAAAACCTTAATCGCTCTCACTCTCCGATATTCAATTTACCAGCTAATCTATTGAAAAACTAAGGATTCATTTACATTGGCTTACGAGGAGGAAGGTCAGTCAATACTCTGCAAATGGTAGGTAATGCAACTAATGGCAGGTAACAGTAGGTAATGTTGTATTGTAGTTGTTATCGTGAACTATCAATGTAGCAAGTCCGGCCACTAGCGGACTAATTGGCTAGTATATATCAATTGAGGAGAGTTTTGAGAGTGTCCACGTGGGCAAAACTAATTACGATAAAATAGGGAGAGATAATTACGTGAAATCAGGAGCCAAAAAATTCATCTACTTTTTTTGTGCCGGTCTTTCTCCACTAACGAGAAGAGGTAAACCCCAACAAAAACCCCAAACTCTCTCACAAAGTCAAAAAAAAAACGGAAAATTGTCAAACTCAATAGACCTTTGCCAATCAATTCCCCACCCGTCTTCTATAAATCTGATACAAAGCAATGATCACAACTAATATTTTGATATTATTAAAGGAACATACTGAAGTGAATTTTGATAGAGCAATGATCACAATAACATTCAGGATCATTGCTCTTCGGTATGTTATCGATCTTACTAACATATTTTTACCAATTCACTTTGTTGGAGCTTGCTTCCTTTGATCCTACAAAGAAGAAGAAGAAGAAGAAGGTTGTGATCAGGATCCGGCAGATGAAAGTGGATAAATTGACTGAGAAAACAGAAAGCCTGTCAGGTATAATTGTTTTGATGCTGAAGCATTTTTTATGTTCCACAATGTCCACATATATACATGCTCTTCTGTACTGTATGTGAACTTATTTTGTAATGCTACAACAGTGTATATTTGTAAGGACAACCAATGTAAGCACATATGTATTACAGAGTATACGACCCAACATTGAAAGGATTGATTCCATAATCTACTTGATTTAATAATGTTGCAATTTTATATCGTGGTCAAAAGCTATAGAGAAATTATATTGTTTTCTTAAGCTGTAACCTGAAGTAGGTGAATACTGCCTCAGTTCCAATAGGTTATTACTAATCAGTTTAAACATAAGAATGAGGAACCTCCATGGAATGGCTCTGAACTGGTGGTTTACATTTGCACTTCACTTTACCCGTTAATTGTAGTCTTATAAAGAAGGATTCAAGGTGTAAAATGTAGAGTATGCTCTGGACTCTCACGCACCTACATAGAAGGGAGACCTGATTCAAGAGGGAGACCTGACTTGATTTTGAAAAGGGAAAGCCTCAATTAAAGGTACTTGGTTGTGACCAATATCGTGTTGGCAATTCACATATTCCTTCTCCTTTTTCTAGAAATTGATTTCTATCTCTTCTCAATCCTTAATGTTTAACAAATTTTGAAAGGCAAAGGGTTTTGCTTTAGTGTAGTTGAATCCATACAATTTCTCCAGTCGATTGATGATCTCAAGTTAATTGATACTTTTTCTTCTTCGATATGTGTTTTAGGACCTGTGTTTGGATAGTGAATTTCTGGTGTTGTATATGGAAGGAGAGAAGAGAAACAAGGAAACACTGAAAAGACAGAAGAATTTGTCTTTGCAGGTGCACAAGAAGGTCATGTATCGGATAAAGAAAGAGAAGAAAAGTCTGCGAAAACTAAGAAGAGTCAATCAAAATTAAAACGAAAATCCCAGAATTGAAGACGGCCTCCTGGATTGGTCCTTTGATCACATAGTTGTAAGATACAAGGTCTGGTTTCAATTTAGCTATATGTAGAGCCCCTTGAGGATCTCTTCTGCTTTCCAACAGTCTCCGCCACGTGCATGCATGTGAACCCATATGCTAAGACTGCTAGGAGGATGACACTTCTTGCCGAGGCGGAGTGTGTTAAGGCTAAGAAGGAGAAGCTTGACAAGAAAAGGAAGGTTATACCCAAGGTATATCACATCTCAGTCGTCATTTTAAATATTAAATGTCATGTGTACTAATTTTAAATTGTATATTACACTGTGTGAGTGCTTGGCATGTTTGTTTGGTTTTATAATCTTTTTTCCATTTTATTTTTGATCAAATCACTATCTTAATATGAAGGCACCATTTATGGAGATATTGAAATGTTTTACACCTAGGTACTCATGCTGATTCATAGCAATATATTGAGAGCTGGCAACGAACAGATGGTTTCTCAACTTCAGAGTTCAGGAAGTGTAGAATACAATACCAACTTATTGAAGTGGTCTGTGTATAGGAGAGAATAAAGCAAGCAGTCGAGGTAGGTATGGTCTTTTTTCTCATTTGTCTAAGAAACTTATTAAGGTGTGGTTTTGACTTCCTGTTGGATAGTTGGGGTGTTTTGAAGTTTTGTTGTTTTAGGGAATTCCATCGTGGATAGAAATTACACTGTATATTGAAAAATGACATGAAATGAAAAATAAATGATGGACCTCGGCTCCAGCATTTACCTTTATTAGCCGTAGATACCCAAAAATGTCTTGCATAACTCTTTGAAATGTTAAAAAAATAAATTGCATGTATATTCATTACTCATATTGAGAAGGTATTAAGTTGAACATTGATCTAATAAGGATCAACTTTTTATGACAATTGGGATTTTTTCTGGATAAATTCCCTTTACGCGGTTTTTTGTTTCTCTTTTTGGGAAATGGACAACTTAAGCAGTCGTCACACTGAGATCAACATTTTTTTTAGTTGCTTCTAACTTGCACTTGGTCTCTTACACGTCAACCAATTTTTTTTGATAACTTGGTAACTCTAATTTTGGATTGGTTAAAAACTCAGATTGACTATATAGACCTGTGGCATCTATTGATATCTTCATGTTTTCACTGGTTAAACTAAATTTATAACTTCCTGTGGATTCATCCTGCGACGCGCATGTGAATTTTTATACTGTTTCGGTCTAATCATCCAAATTGACATCCTTAATTTCATATTCCTACTAACCCGTTATATGAGATTGCTACGAACCCGTTTGTAGCAAATTATTTTTTACTCTATAATGTATTGCAGTGTCACGGTGTTACCCCCATGATGATTGTGTTGAACCATACAAAAAGAAGAATTACAATCGATTGTATAGATTCAGATAGATCATATTGTGCTGACTCAACCATTACAAATTATATAGTCAAAGAGTTGTAATGAAACATAGGATAAAATGGCTTATACATACATATTTGTTTTTTATTTGAAATATGTTTGATGCTAATAGCAGGACGTCGATAAAATTTAGATTTTCATGGAAAAACTTAAATTTGTTCTTGAGAGATGGTGAAATCCTCTACATAAGACAAAGGGAAGGAAATCTTAACATAGCAAGTGGTTTATTCTGCATTTGTTTGTGTGCAATAGGAGCATAATTCTTAACTAAAAATGTCGTGTCTCCGGAGTGTCCCTGTCGTGTCTCAGTCGTACCCGTGCAACATAGGAGCATATGCTCAGTGGATTTTGGTTATAGGAGTTTTAAGGTATTGGGCTCTTTCTTATTGTCAAAAGTTTATTGCAAATTCTAAGGTATTGCTTATCAGAGAGCTCGAGGAACTGGTAGAGACTACCCTAGCGTTATACAAAGTTATATAGGCCTTTTTGAACAGAAATTTTTAAGTGCTTTACAAGTTGTAATTCACTGCAAACCGACAGCCATAGCCCCACAGCCTTATCGACACGCACTCACGCACGCATGCACGCACACGCACACACACAGATGCCTAGAATAAACACATAAATTTTAAAAAGATGAATAAATTACAGGATTAAGTGGAGTATCTACACCCTTGCCTTCATGTTGCCCACATCTATCCAACCAGATGGGTGGATGAAAATCAGTAAGGCTAGGTAAAAGGGACAATGCGCAAGCAATCTCCCAATAATTAAGGTTTCAAATCAACTCGCGAATCTGAGATACCTCATAGAGGGAAGACACATAAAAGTGTTTGAATTCGGGATGCCAAGAATGAGGTATGATAATTAACTAACAAAATATAATAAGAGCCTAATACTGTTTAGGCAAACCAAATAAGGGAATTCATGGATGTCATTCAAAACAAACCCGACCTACCATAACATTTTACGATTAGAACTGGTTATATTATTAAACTTCATTCCCATATTGTTAAGAAAATAAAAACCATAATTAATTCATGTGAAAAATCGATAGACAGTTGCACCTTCAACACTCAACTATGATGAGACAAATATGAAGATGGAGATACTTGGTCGAGTTCATCTTATCTATTTCCTTTGCTTGAGACTAGGTATCTCTTTCAGATTCATCAAGTAGGAAATTTGCGGGCACATCTTGGATTTGGAATTGCGGTATCTTCTTTGCAACCTCGGGAATTCCCTTTCTTGAGGAGTTGAGAAAGAGGGGTCGATATATGGACCTAACTATGGCGGGCCAATAGTCGAAAAGAATTAAATTTGAGATTAGTTTATCTCATATATTTTGTTCTTATAACCATTACTTAAGTCCCAAGTAAATTAATTTCACTACCAAATTGCAATGCTTTGTTTTGCTGATTATGAATTTCTACATTGGGAACTTGCACAGTTGCACTCTGTCCTTCATGATGTTAGCCTGTTAAATTACACGTTACAAGCAAAAAAAAAACTTGAAGATTCTTTCAAACGTGATGGAAGTTTGAAGTCTCAAGAGGTTTGGTCATATTGAAGAAAGACATCACATTTAGCCATTGATCCCACCTCTTAAGCCAATGAACTGCTACGGTTTCGGGTCTCAAGTCAAGTCCTGTCACCAAGGTGGAGGGAAGAGACCCCTAACTTTGTTTTGACATCATTTGATTCAAACTTATCCTGAATGATTCCTGTTATGTGTCCTGTTGTCTGCCGAGTTCCAATCCTATTGTTTTATGAGAGTGAAAACCTCCAATTGAAACGAGTGTTTCTCGATTTACCCACCAGAAATATTTTTGTAATGCTTGGTGAAATTAAAATGACATGTAAAGTTTCATGGATCTCCGCGGTTCTTCCTTTTCGAATTTTGCGGGGTCAAATGGTAACATCGATTGAATATATCTTTATACGTATCGTGCATTTCATTAATGGAACTTGCAGAATGAGAATTCAAGAAAAGATTATACGTATATAGCCAACTAGAGACGGAATTCAGAGATCCTCCTTTAATCAGTGGCGGACCCACATTATTACCAGGATAAAATTGGGGCTTATTTATGTTACGACTTCAAAATTCAAATAGTAATTGTGGATTTTGGTGGTCCTAATTCCTAAACAATTGGAAGGCTATAAATGGCGAATCAACATTTGGCACTTACTGTTACATAGTTCCATTACCTACAAATAAAACAGCAGCAAAGACCACGCTTTTCTACAAATTCTAAGTAGAACATTTGATGTTACAAACTTGAGAGCATATGATAAGCATCAACACTGCAGAGTGTCAAAAGCTGTTACTAATATAAGTTAAACAGATGAAGATTTTCGGTGTTATGGCAGAATGATAAATGAAAGCATCTAGACTGGAAAAAAAAAATGTCACATTCTCTTACTAGGAGTTCATGAATTTGAATTTATACCAATTGACAATGGCTACTACAGGCCATGTTACAAACATGACTAAAAGAAAATAAAGAACCACATTGTTCAAATCTCTATACAAAATCATATCTCTTCAAGATGAAGAAATGACCACCAAACTGATCACATAATTTCACCCTAAGCTCGGAAAATCATTAGTGTATGCGAAATGATGATCTAGCACCATGCATATATGCAGCGAAACAGCCAAACCAAAAAAGATACCCTAATGCATAATTTTGCTTTGTTGTGATCCATTAAAATGCACAACTTATTCCGTGCTATAGTGCTATAATGGATTAGTTAATTGATATGTATTAGTTATTGTATATGGATATGGATTAGTTAATAGATATGGATATGAATTAGTTAATGGATCAACAACAGAATTCTTATGCTATACAACTGCTGTCATGTTAAAATATATATAAAGACATCAATATTCATGAAGCATTCAACAAAAACCTATTGAAAGCATACGCCAATATACAGAAAAAAATCCTAAGAAAACACATCAATATTCACAAAGCACACACCATCATTGAAAGGTTTATGAATTCCTTCCACTTTCTTCTTCTGAAGGTTCGTTTTTTTTCCACCATCATTGAAAGGTTTACGAATTCCTTCCACTTTCTTCTACTGAAGGTTCGTTTTTTTTTCCTGGACTGAAGGTTTTTCTCTGGTACACACCATCTTTGAAAGGACTCCAAATTCTTTCCACGGAAGGTTAGTATTTTTTTACTGTTAGTACATATTTTTTGGTACATAAGAAATACAAACACACTTAATCACCACAACCGGTGTATTTACATATCGTGGGGAGCATTCGACTAACATCATATAGTTGCAAGGAGCCATTATCGGAGCCACCAATGAGCTATTATTTCAATTAAATCAAAATCATTTCAGCAAGGATTCATAAAGTTAAAAAAATCTACAAACCTTTTTTCTGTTTTACGGATAAGAAAACTCCGAATTTGAGCGACAAGGAAGAAAAATTCTAAACATCAACATGTCTACCAAACATTCAACAACGGTTTAAACTATAAACAGGCGAAACTAGAAAGCACGGATGCACGTCATAGGTCATGATCTGATGTGCTGCATTAAGATCTCCAATGCAAATTCAACAGGTTATATCATAGTAAGATGATACACCTCATTCAATAGAACGAAGGAGGTCGGATACTCAAAGATAATATAGTAAGGTTGGCTACCGGTTCGCGAGATTTCGAAAGTGTACTACAGTGGATTGTGTCTCACGCATTTGCATTTAGCATGATAAAATTCCTCCTTGAGTTGGTCATTAGCCTCAAAAACATAGATATCTCCTTTAAACTAGGGATTTCTGCTTAAACAAAGAGGGTGTCCGAATTATAATGAGTGATAAACAACAAAATTTCTTATAACTGTTATGTAGATCATTATATAGATCACAAGTTGTTCACAAACCTTTGATGGATGTCTTTTAAGCCAATAGAGCTACCACAATTGCTGTTTTTACGAAAACCTATAACCAACAACACTTCCATTCTCATGGTTCATGGCAACTATTTCACCATCCAAAGTACCAAAAACCATGAGATTAGGATCAGATGGATGGTACTCAAATTGCCTTGGATGAAATCTTTTAATTTCTTCCCCAGTTATGCTGCTTAGCTTTGGCACCGGATCAATAAACGGCCATGCCGAAGAACCCACTTTAGCAGCTGAAATTGACATGGAGAAGAAATATTGACTTTTACAAAGAGGAAATTGTGACTTTACATTGGAACATTGTCTCGACTGGCCTATAAATGATCCTTTCTCACGCTTCTGCAATATACTAACAAGATTCTCCTTGCTCGGGTTGTAAGGTAAGCATTCATAGTATCGAAAGCACGATAACTTTGGCCAGACTCTCTATCGTATCGGTTATGGACAAGTTGTCCAAAACTTCCAAACGAGGCAAAGATGCTACCATGTATTCTCTGTAGTGTTTCTCAAAACAAATTGGAGAAGGACGATGTGGCACATACTTCTTTGAAGCAGCATTTGCATCACCTATAGTTTGTCTTGAATTGAATGGGCCAGCTAAAACTGATCCTTCTGCAGGAAAGAACATGTTGGAGTTTTCCTACCAACCAAAAAAAAAGATCCATCAGCCAAATGCAATGCTGTATATAGTTCTGCTGAAATAATCGAATGTACTATACCTCATTCTCCATGATGATATGTGTACTCAACTCAGGAAACATATTGGACAATAGATCGTCTAATCCTGGTATCTGATGTGGACTTGAAAATTCCACTTCACTATCATCGGATGATTCCTCGATTGGGTTTTCAAGGGGATTCTGGCCCATAATCAAGGCATCCAAAAATAAATGCCTAAATCTTCCCTCTCTAAGATGATATTGTGAATTTTGAGTTTCTCGACAGTTATTAGCAAGGGATGGTCTACCAGGAGAACAATTTCCTAGATGATCCAAATAACTAGAGTTAGAAGCAAGAGGATTTGGTTTATCAATGGATGATTTAGAACATGGTCCAGTATCATTGCAACACAAACAATTCTGGAACCGGAGTTCCACCAGAGAATGTAGCTTTGATAGTGCAGCACTAGTTGTCTAGAGAATATTCATGTAGCAATTCAAATTGAAAGAACACCCTCCTGGCATCTCAGTTCTCAGCTTCTTCAACCTCTTCAACCTCTACAAAATTCAAAGTCCTATCAAAGTTCTCAGTTATCCATGTTAAAAATAAAGACAAACTCCAAAACAAGAAAGAAAAAGATCTTGATAACATACTGCTGCAATGCAAGCAACCATGATAAGACCAAGAATTCTTTCAACTCTGGGATATAGAAGAGTTTGAGAGATTAGAAGTCCAGCACCTAATAATAGATAAATAAGTAAGTAACACTACCACGTGCACAAGAAATATCACTAAATTCACATATTTGTTTGATTCTCTGCTTTAACTCCTCCTTTTCTTTCGAGGCTTCCAAAGTGATAGATTCGTTCTACATGATTTCGGTTGATGAGAATTTATCCAGCAGAAAGCGATGGACACCAATAACAATCCAACTTGAAAAACTGCATCAAGTATTTGATCAATTCAATAGAAGTCCAAATAAAGAGATAATTAACAATTTGAAAGCTGAACTAAATCAACACGGTAATGTTTCAGAAAAAAAACATAGATACTTGGTTTCACAACATACGTGCTAAGTTGAAAAGAAAAGCACTTATTAACGCAGAGAAAGATTCGGATGAAATTCAAGTAGAGATTCAAATTTCTCCAAAGAAGACCAAGCCTAATAATATGGAAGAAACTTCTGGTGACATTGTTCCTTCACAAGAAAGTATGTCTTGACTTACAACAATTCTGACAAGTACTTTATATATTCATCATACTAATATTACTCTTAAATTGCAGGTCAGCATAAATATCAGTTAGAAAAACAACAACTACAAAGTCTACCCCAGTCAAAAGAAAACAGAGGAGGAAAACACAGAAGAGAAGTTATAAATCTAATCGTCTTAGTAGAATGAAACGTTTTGGTAAATATTTTCTTCTTATGTATTCAATTTATTGTTCTTATGGCATCAAATACTTTATTAAATGACATATTATTATTTTTTAAACAGTATCTATGCCCGGAACAAGTGAAGAAGAAGTTAAAATAAATAGAGCTAAACGAAAAGAGATGCTGAATTTGAAGAGCATTCGAAACGATAATTACATTGACGATGAAAGTGATGATGATTACCTATCACAAATGAGTGGATCAGATTCCGACATTGAAGTGGACAATGAAATTGAAGTTTCCATTTCACGTGGAATAGATGTCTCACATAAAAGTAATTTTCTTACAGCAATGTTTTATATTCTTATTATAATTAAATTCTTTAATTTTAATTAACTTTTTGCCTTGCAGGAAGTTGTTTTGAGCCTTTGGATTTTGGATGTCCAACATCCATATGTTCTCATTATGGAGCTATTGTCTGGTACGAAGAAAGGAATGATAGGAGCAAAAAACCAATTAATCCTAAATTCTCCATATGTTGTCAGAATGGAAAGGTTCAATTGCCTCTTCTAAAAGATACTCCAGAATTTTTGAAGAATCTTTTAGATTGCAATGGAGGGTCAAAATCGTTAAATTACATGGAAAACATCAACATTTACAACTCAATATTCGCGTTCACATCTATTGGTGGACAAGTTCAGAGCTCAGTTAATGATGGAAAGGCACCCTTTGTTTATAAAATAAAAGGGCAAAATCACCACAAAATTGGAACATTGTTTCCAGCTGAAGGAGTATGTCCAAGGTTTGCACAGTTGTACATACATGATACTGAAAATGAAGTCACCCACAGGTTGAACTCTCTTAGTAAGAAAATTGTTAAGAGGAATCCAAAATATGTTTTAGATTCTAGCATTCTTCAAGGATTGATAAATATGTTGAATGTTACCAACGAACTCACCAAGACTTATAGAATGGCAAGGGATAGATTTAAAGAATGTTATGTGGCCAACGTCAGCATACAATTGATTAATAGAAGACAAAAAGATGGAAGACTTTATAATTTACCATCATCAAAAGAGATAGCTGGTCTAATCATTGGCAATGGTGATGAATTTAACGAGCACAGAGATGTTATTCTGGACAAGAAAGGATTTGGCTTGAAGAGAATCAACGAATTGCTACCAAGTTTCATGGCAATGCAGTATCCACTTTTGTTCCCCCATGCTGATGAAGATGGATACAGACTTGACATTCCATATAGAAACAATGCAGTAGTTGGAAAAAGAAAAAATATTAGCATGAGAGAATACTATGCTTTTAGATTACAACTCAGACGCAATGAAGGCCAGACTATAGTTCGTGGGAAAAAATTGAGACAACAACTTTGTGCAAATGCTTATACAGTTGTTGAACAAAATAGAATGGATTGGGTTCGAAATAATCAACAAATGATTCGGGCAGAATTATATCAAGGATTAGTAGATGCAGTTGTTACTAGTGACACGAGGCCTGGTACTGTAGGCAAACGGTTAGTTCTTCCTTCATCTTTCACAGGTGGTCCGCGGTACATGGTACAGAACTATCAAGATGCCATTGCAATATGTAGGCACACAGGTTCCCCAGATCTTTTCATTACTTTTACATGCAACCCTAAATGGCTAGAAATCCAGAGATGTATTGACATGAGCTCCTGGTTATAAACCAGAAGACTTTCCTGATATTGTTGCAAGAGTTTTTGAGATGAAATTGCACGAACTGATGACTGATTTACAAAAGCGCAAGAAATTTGGGAAGGCTTGGGCAGGTAACCTATATACTATACTGTTTTAAATAATTTAAAAAGTCATAATATTTTATGAAAATATTAATAAATACGGGTTTTGTTAACGTTTTGCATCATTATAACTATTGAATTCCAAAAGAGAGGTTTACCACACGCTCACATTTTACTTTTTTTGGACAACGCTTCGAAGCCTACTACTCCTTCACTAATCAACAAGCTCATATCAGCAGAGTTACCTGACCCAATTGGTGACAAAATTGCCTATGATTCAGTGCTAGAATTCATGATACATGGGCCATGTGGAATAGAAAACTTAGATTCCCTTTGCATGAATGAGAAAAAGTGTACTAAGTTCTATCCAAGACCGTTTAGTGAAGAAACAACTATTGACGACAATGACTTCACAGTTTACAGGAGGCGGAATAACAATCGAAAGGGAATGAAGAAGAATATAGAAGTTGATAACAGATGGGTTATTCCACACAATGTTGATTTGATAGTTAAGTACCAAGCTCATATTAATGTGGAACACTGCAACAAGGGAAGATCAATCAAATACCTTTTCAAATACATTAACAAGGGAAGGGACAGGGCTACTGCAATTATTGTTGAAAACATGGTTACAGATAAATATAGTACTCATCAAATAGTAAAGGACGTTGATGAAGTTGCAAATTTCTTAGACTGTCGATTCTTATTTGCTTCTGAAGCGGTTTGGAGACTATTGAAATTTGATATTCAGTACAGAAGACCAGGCGTTGAAAGGTTACCATTCCATCTTAAAGGTGAGCATTTGGTTTATTATAGTGAGAGAGATGATGCAAGAGATGTAGTAAAGAGGAAATCTTCATCAAAAACCAAGTTCACAGAGTGGTTTAAAGTAAATGTTGAGTATCCAGAATTAGCTAGGGGTCTTACGTATGTCGATTTTCCTACTAAATTCGTATGGGATAAAAAGGAAAGGAAGTGGAAGCCAAGGAAAAATGGGAAGAAAATTGGACGTGTCTACTACGCACTACCTACTTCAGGAGAGAGATTTTATCTGCGGCTGTTGCTGAATATCGTCAAAGGTCCTTTGTCTTATGAAGATATTAAAATTGTTAATGGAAAAGTTTATCCAACTTTCAGAGCAGCATGTCAAGTATATTTTATTACACATTCCATATTAACTTTTTTTTGTATATTGTTTTCTCACCTAAAATCTGTCGCATATACTTTTAGAAGTTCAAACTGATTCATATGTACTATTTAAAAACATTGTTATATATTATTATGAAATTAAAAGTGATGCATGCATACCAAAAAACATATTTATTTAACAAATTCTGATGCTACAAAGGTCTACATAACACATTCTTACCCTTTAATTCTGCATATTAAAATTTTGGTAAGTACTAAACTAAACATACGCATTTCAATATAGCACACCATGGTTACAAAACTAAACAGTTTGTCACAGTCAAAATACTGAAATTAATGACTTTTAATAAAACATACAAACAAAAGAACATAAATTCCATCTCTTGGAAACAAGAACAAAGATAACTAATACTCCAGCACAAAGGTAATGGCCTAACACATAGGAGGTAAGATACCAAAATAAAGGTCAATCAAAGAATCACTAATTCAGTATAGTCCAAGTGAAGTTCTTACAGATAGATATTCATTTGATTACTTCGTGCAAGAGGTGAAAAACTAAATACAGGTAAGCAAGTTCAATTCTCTTGGAATCCAAAGTAGAATTCCAGAATCTAAGATATGAATCAACTATAACAGATACTACATTGTAATAAACAGTTAAGACATGACATACCTAGAAATTTTGAAGCAGTGAGACGTTGGGTGGGATCAGTACAGAGCATTCCAGTGATCAAGTCCCTGGTGGATGCAGATATATGATCCCACGGATCAGAATATCCTCGACTTAGTCTTCCCCCAAAATGGTGGCATCCCACTAAGAAGAATGTAAAGAATAACCTCAGCACTCCAGACATCAGCAGCTTGGTTGTAGAGGGGCTATATAAAATGGATTTCCAACAGGCCCCTGCAGACTTTGCCCTGTTCAGAAAAAACAAAATTGATTACACCCCCACTACTAATACACTGATAATTGGAAACTATAAAGAGCAATGAAATTAGTCAAAAGAAAATACCTGGCTTGATATATGTTGCAAGACCAAAATCCGCCAATTTAATGCGTGACGATGAGGCCTTTGTCGCCAATTAAATGTTTTATGGCTTTAAATCTCTATGAACCATGCCATTGTCATGGCAATACATAACCACTAGCATGAGATGCTTGAAAATAACTCTGGCTTCAGACTCTGAGAATCTACCATGTTTCTCTAATCGATGAAAAAGTTCTCCACCAGCACAAAGCTCCATCACTAAGTGTACATAATTCTCATCATCATAAACATCGTCATAATTCTCATCGTCATAATTCGGGTGGCCAGACAACCTTGCCATTATTTCTATCTCAAGCTTGATACTACGAAGATCTTCTGCAGTGACCAATCTCTCCTTGGCTATAGACTTACATGCCAAAACCTCTCTAGTCAACCTATCAGAGCACTATCTTATAATACCAAACTGCCCCCATCCCAATTGATCTCCCAATTCGTACTGCTCTTCAAAATTAGCAACTATTAATTTGATATAAGAGAATTCCAAAATTTGATCTCCACAAATTTTCAACTGTTACATCTGATATAAGAGAATTCCACTCCTCTGTGAGTCATAGTAAATATATGTTTTCTTTTTGACTTCTATAGTTTTTGACTCCTCTGTAACAGTTGCAAAATTGTGGACCATCTATTCCCTTGAGGAAAAAAATACTGTATCAAACATACAAAAAACCTTTCATCAGAAAAAGATATTGAACCAAAAAAAAAATAGTACGTATTAATCATAAAACCTCAGCTCATTTATGATGGTTTACTATTAAAATGCAATTCATATTGTTACATTATTATTCTAATTTTTCATTTTTATATCAAGGCACATGGATTACTTGAGGACGACAGTGAATGGGATGATGCTATGGAGGAAGCAAGTCATTGGCAAGTTCCAAAATCTTTGAGACAATTGTTCGTCACATTGATTTTGTTTTGTGGGGTGACATATCCTGAAAAACTTTGGGAGAAACATCAAAAGCACCTCGGAGAAGATACTTTGTTTCGATATAGAAAGAAGAACAATAATGAGAATCTCCAACTCACTGAAGAACATATTAGAAATGAGACTCTCTGTGAGATTGAACAAATTATGGCTGAAAAAGGATTATCTCTCACAAACATTCCTGATTTCCCGAAATTTAATATGTCTTCAAGGATCTCCACAGATAACAGATTGATTGCTGAAGAATTAGACTACAACTGCAATGAGTTGCGAAAAGAATATGAGATTCTTAACAACGGAATGAGCGCTAATCAATGTGAGGTATTCAACTCTGTTAATGATGCAGTTCAATCTCAATCAGGAGGTGTTTTTTTCGTGTACGGATGCGGAGGAACTGGCAAAACATATCTTTACAAAACAATTATATCTAAACTTCGGTCCGAAGGAAAGATTGTTCTTGCAATTGCGTCGTCTGGGATAGCTGCGCTCCTACTTCCAGGTGGAAGGACTGCTCACTCTAGGTTTAAAATTGTTATTCCGGTGATGAAAAACACCAATTGTGACATCTCTCAAGGGACATTATTACACAACCTTATCAGACGGGCTGATCTAATAGTGTGGGACGAAGCACCAATGACTCACAGGCATGGATTTGAGGCAGTAAACCGTACACTGGAGGACCTTTTTAAATCACAAGGCAAAGAATTTGGTGGTAAAACATTTCTAATGGGAGGAGATTTCGCATTTATATTACCACCATTCCAAGAGGCACAAGAACTAATGTTGTTGATGCTTCTATCAACAAGTCAAAATTATGGAAAAACTGCAAAGTCTTTCACTTAACTAAGAACATGCGACTGAAGAATGGAAATATAGAATCAGCTACAACAAAGTCTATTGAAGAGTTTAGCAAATGGGTTTTAGACCTTGGAGACGAAAATCTTCCTACTTCTATAATGAGTGACGAGGTGCAATCAACTTGGATCAAAATTCCCGAAGACCTGCTTATTCCGGATAGTGATAATCCAGTAGAAGATATTGTGTCATGCATATATCCGGATTTGGTCAACAAATATACAAATATTCAGTATCTTAAAGAAAGAAGCATTCTAGCCCCAAGGAACGGAACAGTTGATGAAATTAACTCCACAATAATTTCAGAACTCCCAACAGAACTAAAGAGATACTTAAGTGCAGACTCACTAAGTCCAATTCAAGGTAAAAGTGTTGAACAAGATGTTTTATACCCAACAAAATTCTTAAACACTCTAGAATTTTCTGGCATACCGAACCACAAACTGGATTTAAAAGTTGGTGTTCCGATCATGTTAATGAGAAACATTAATTAGAGTCGAGGACTGTGCAATGGGACTAGGATGATCGTCACGAAATTGGCTTCCAAAGTGATATATGCAGATATTATTACAGGGAACAGAGTAGGAGATCCAATTTTTATTCCAAGAACAGTTTTGTCCCCAAGTGATACGAAATGGCCATTTGAATTTAGAAGGAAGCAATTCCCTGTTAAAGTTTGTTTCGCTATGACCATAAACAAAAGCCAGGGACAAACATTCGAAAAAGTTGGAATATAATTGCCAACGCCAGTTTTCACTCATGGCCAGTTATATGTTGCAGTTTCAAGAACAAGCTCACGAGAAGGACTGGAGTTTTTAATCAAATGGAATGGGGACGAGCCTGAAGGACATACACAGAACATTGTCTATAAAGAAGTTTTCAATTCAATCTGAAGATTATTACACTCAAAGGTATTTTCTTAAAACAAATGATTATTATATTTTTTATATTTTAGACACTGATTTTATTTTATTTTACATTGTTTAACAGGAAAATCTCCTTTCAACGGAATATAGGGAAAACAAATAGAGACAATATGGCCATAAACAGCACAGAGATCAAATCCTCCTTACTTCAGTGTAATTGATTATCTCCTAAGTGCTTTGCTACTAATCCCTTTTTATAAGCCATGTAGTACTAGGGACAGTAGGAGATAATATTAGCTACCTTAACGTTCCCTTCTACTCTGTCTTCTTCATGGTTCTATTAAATCATATTGTATGGAATCTTATCTATTCTTAATGTTTGGAATTCTTCTTAACATGCAAACTTTATTAAGTACATTAATGTTTGGATTGTGTACTCATTCAACAATGTAGTGAGAAGACCATTTTGAAACTGAAGGTGATGATTCTAAACACTCGATGCTTCCAAACACCCAATTTTTTTGTTTCTATGTCCTGATTTCTGTCAGTGCTCTTAAGTTTGTTAGAGTATGTATAATAAGACATACAGTGACATGCAAATAAATTGAGGTGGCCAACTCTTATTGAATTTATAGGAGTTCAGATGATTAACTAACATATATAATTGTAGTTAAGTTGCACATTATTATTTTTTCCATAACTTAACAGTTGTACCGACCTTTTTCAAGATCATAGATTGTCTTGAACTGTGGTTTCCACCACTTTCTTAATAACCACACTGTGAAAATCAATACAGCGGCAATAATAAAAAGAGAGTACCTCCCAGTTGAGTCACCACTTAGTACAGTAGAAATCCAGTCATAATGTTCTCTGTCCAAGTCTGACATATTTTGCATGATAAAAGCTCCTAATGCCCAGTCTAATGGGATGTCTCCCACCTGATTCGTGAAACCAATCCTACAAAACAGTTATTCCAATTATAAAGCCATTAAATACAATGAATATTTGAATACATTAGAAGAAAAATAATAAGAAGAAGAAGAAAAGGTACACGGTTGGTTGTGAACTAATATATCTGTATCCTCATTATCGAGAATTCATTTAGATGTAAACTGTGCAAAAAAAAAGTTTCTAATAGATCTCTCCAACATGCGAAAGTATTTCATAGTATTTAACAATGTGAAACGCGTCAGAATTCGGTACCTTCCATTGTCCAGAGCTATTCCAAGACTGTCATGCAAAAAGGCCACAATATATGCCGAAGAGAAGCAATATCTGAGCAAATCTTCCTTCTCAAGAGTGTGGTACTTCTTTTGTAGTTTTGACCAATCCTCTCCACAAAACTTTTCCCCAGCCAACATCAAGTCAGATATAAATGCCTTGGAAGACAATCCAAAGAACTGATCCAAAATGTCGAACCAATAAAATGCATAAGATATTGTTCATAAGACTAATATTCCAAAAATTAAAAATGTTTCCATATTAAAAATCATAGTCCCTAAAGGAAGTAATCCTTGAACCTTTGATGTGTAGAAGAAATTCTCTGTGGCCAACGATCTTCCCCGAAATTCAGGTACAAAAGTATTTCCAATGTGGCAACGTTGATAGGAGCACTCTTCTGCATCAGACGTGAGAGTGTCAATATGTACTTTTTACAACATTCTGCAGTGTCAAATGCATCAGACGTGAGAGTGTCATAAGCAACATTCTGCAAAAGATATAATAGTTAACGTTTATACATATACTTAAGTGCCACCATGATACACCCATAGCATAAATAAATAAAATAGATAAAACTAAGAAATCTAAGATTTTTTTCCAGCTGAAAAAGTTTCACCAAACGTCCTATAAAAACACTACATATAGACGAGCTACGAAATGAACTTCAAAAGAACAGTATGACACGTAAGATGGCCGATTTTCTCTTTATTTTATCTGATCTTTGCAGTATCGTTCCAGCATCATCCAATTGCACATCTGTATCCATCTTTAATGCAAGAGATGGCTCTATATCCAGAGATATATGTTTCTTCGCAGTTGGCCGCGCCATGACATTACCCCTGCAAATTTGTTAAACAAGTTCAGCCGGTTAGTCATTATAATTCAAAATGCTTTATGTATCGGCTGACCACAGTGCCCTGATTTATGTATGCATATGAAATTCATTTTGCACGAGGCACCTGTACACCAACACACCTTCTGACCAAGCTAGAGTCATTTGAATGTTTAGATTTTGCCTTCGTTACTGCTTTCTTTATAAGATGCATTGACCCTTCTGCATCCCAAATCTCCTCATACTCACAGATCTCATCATCATCCTTCACTTTACTTCCAGTGTTAGCTGTGATACTACTAAGTGCCCTTCCAATAGACCCCAGAAGATCACCCCAACGACTCTGATGGCCAAGCCCAGTTGTCGGCCAGAAGATGAGTACAAGAATGGTAAAGACAAACAGAGACAGATACCTGAAGTTTATTTTGCACAGAGATGTCAGAACAAAAGACATAAGATAGCCTTTCAAAAACTTAATGCAATTCATCACGGCGGTGAATTACCATATGTAGATGTGTGTTTGCAATGGGAGAAAGCATAACTGAGTGGATACTGCAACTTCTGGGTTGCTTATGTTTGTGTCTGCACGGTTACTTGCAGACAAAAGCATGAATGATGGATACACCTAGAGTACCACAGCAAAAAATAAAAAACAACTTCCAAAAAAGTAGTAAAATGGAGACAAAGGATGAGCAGAAAAAATGCTACATCCACCACAAGTGTATATCAGGACAAGACAGAAGATGACAATCTAAAAGCCCGGAGTTGATGGTTTGCATATATGACTATTCCACATTGTACTAGAATGACTAAATTGTGAAAGCCTAAACATGTACTGTTCAGCATTTTTCCTATAAGGTTTATAATTCTGCGATGTCAGATTCCTGAAGGCCGACAAGTGTTTAATACAGAGGCACAGATACAACTAACAAATAGTTCTTTGTTTGAAATATATCATAGCTGAGTTGAGAAAAACACTAATTTAAAAGGGTAAGTCAAGGCGAGACTTGCAAGTTCAATTTACTAGAAAAGATGGAAACAAGTATTAATGAAATATTTATTTTAGGACATATACAGAGTCGTTCATAATTTTCTTTTGATGACATTAAGAACCTGTTTTGGCTTGACTCCACCTAAGGTCATCTAAAACAAAACCTTTTGCTCCTCACATGTTAGCCTACCCCCATATGTATGACCCCCTAAGTCAGTCTTCAGCGGGTGGTTGTGACAACCACATTCAACACTCACTTTCCACTTATCATCACGACCAGGCAAGTAAATCCCCCTAAGCAAGAAGGGACAATCACACTTCTTTGTGACACTCTTTATCTTTCTTTTCTTTTTCTCATGTTGATCCTTCACTATTTTCTTATGCCTTTCAAAGTTCACATCATAGTCAATACTTATTCCGATTTGATTTCCTTCTTTCCAATTTCCAGAACAGCCATAAAAAGGATGTACACGCGGCTAATAATGCGGCCGATACAGTTACCCGTGGACCAATAAATCTGTTCCTACTGTTTCTTATATAGTTATATCATCAGCAAAAAAAAAAGTAGGTAACATTCGAAACTGACCTCACAAACGGTTTCATCAGCTTTTTACCACCTCTCAAAAGTCAAAACCCCCCTAATCCTAGATTCCATCTCCAAAAAAATTTGTATCAAACTTTTACAATCAATAGATTCTTTCAATAGATACACCTCTCAAAACTACGCACCATCAGCACCCACGTTACCCGATAATTACGGACAAGAACCACTTTTCTCCTCCAACCCAACCTAATTGCATAGTAACATAGTATACTATATATCAAGGCCCAAAATATCGCCGATATATCCGATATATCTCGGTAAATTGGTACACTGATATCAATATTTCCGACATATATCCACCGAATATTGAACCCTTTTTTCCGATATATATCGAAATTTCCGATATGAAACGTTATATCGCCGATATAATCGATATATATTAGTTGACTTTTTGACCATTTTTTAATATAAATCCGATATTTCTAATATATTTCCGATTTATCCGATATTTTAAATAGTTTGGACTAGTCACCAAAAAAAATGGATATATCCGATATATATCGGTTTTTGGATACACCGATATATTGATCGATATCGATATTTTGGGCCTTGCTATATATGTCCTCAATAAAGCCTTTTAAACTGACAGACTCCAAAGAATACAAGTATATTACACAACCGCAACAATTCAACAAAAATATTCTAATAAGTGTACCAATCAAATAACTGAGGCCAAAAAAAGAATGCTCAACATTACTCAATTATATACTTTTCTAGAACATACAATGCAAATTAAACCCTAATTAAGAAATTATAATCAAGAAAACAAATTAATAATGCGAAAAAAGATACTAACCTGTGCAATCATTCTGTGTGAAACCTTTCTTAAGTAGCCTAGATCCGGAAACACATAACACTGAATCCATCGAAGCTGCGTCATCATCATCATCATCATCATCTTGACTACTAATATTCTTCTAATAAAGTTTCAAATATGGATCTTGATTAAAAACTGCTGGGGTGGAAGTATTCTTGGTTAAATCTTTGTCAATATCATAAACCCTTGAAAAGTGATCACTATTGTTTTGCTCCTCTGCCATTGAATCAAGAAACGTCCAAGATTTTAAAGTGTGAGTAACATCCACATAATCAGATACATATCTTACCATGAAGATTGGAGCAATTTAGTGTGAAAGGAAGTTGCGTGGGAAAAAGAGGTAGCAATTCAAATTTGAATTGAATTTGAGATACAATACCGGCTTAAAACATATGTTATAATTTGTTGGGCCCAGGCCCAATAGTAATAGTATACTTACAGGTTTCTAAACCCAATAGCTTCTACCTAATTTTAAAAAAAAAAATTAATTTAAAATAAGGTGATTTAGCTTTAGGTCGTCCCAATAATATGGGTATTTGCATTGGACCCAAAGTTTTACGTTTCCACTACAACAGAACATGTTTTTAGCAGCGCCATACCCCATCGCTAAAGGTGCCTTTGAGTGTGGCAAAAGATCTGTCGCAACGCACTAGATGGCGTTGCAAAGGCGTGGCTAAAAAGTGCGTCTCAAATACTCAAATGCAACGCCAAAAGTGGCGGGCAAATGTTCCTAGTTTGTTCTGCGACGCCTATGGGGCTTTGCTAATACACTAATTCCGTTGCTACTTCATTTATGAAAATTAAATTAATTGCAAATTTATTTCAAACTATTTTGCGGCTTGGCCGCAAAAGAGAGCTTGTAACAACTAGGATGGCGTTGCAAAAGTGATACCTTTAGCTGCACAACTAGGCATCGCAAAAGGCAACCTTTTGCTACACTATTTCCGTTGCGGAAAGTTTGAATTTTTAGCTATACATTTGGCGTGGCAACAGACGTCCATAAATTTAGCGACACACTAAGTGTGGCAAAAAGTGTCTACGTTACGGTATAATCAAATCTTTTAGCTACACCAAAATTGTTGCGAATGATATAAATTTCAGAAAAGCACACACTTTATTTGGGACGCATTTAGCATTACAAATAGTGCAATTCATATATATACCTGTACATTTTCATTTACATAATCCTGCCCAAAACAATTTTTATATAACACAGTAACCCTATAACAATTCACCACAAATCATAACAAAATGAATTTCATTACTAAACCATTCGATCAATACAAAAGGTCTTAAAGAATTCACATAACTATTTTTTGCGAAAAAACATCGTCTCACATAATCTTAACAACGTTCAACTAAATTAGACGAATTATTCAAAACTAAAATTCCACAAATAATGTCTATAACATGCTAATTTGAGCAAAGATCCACTTTCGGACTTCTTCTTGATTCTACTACTTCTGGCGACCAATCTGGCATAACAAATTAAAAAAAAAAAAAATCACGTAAGTAAATTTATTAGAAACATTAATAAACCTAATACACACTCAAGTTGACAATGCATGTGAAACTATGCACCTCCTATATGCGTAAATTGGTACCCATAGCCAAAAGCTTAGAAAAAACTTATCAAAGTTATAACTCGATCACATTCATGAAGGTACATATCAAATAAGAAGACAAAAATAGCAAAAAACTAATAGATTTTGAACTAAATTGTACATGTAAATGCCAAACCATTAAAAAACTTCGTGTCATAAAGTTATCACCAATGAAACAATAAAATAAGTAAGACTAAACATAAAGTAAATCAAGCAAACAAGCTCAACTACAAAAAACAGTTCCAACAGATGGCATAGTCAGATGTAAAGGTATCGACCAACCTATAATGAGATTTTTAACCCCCTGCCTATGATTTAGGAGTCAAGAAGTCCTGCCTTCGGCTATTCCTTCTATCCCTTGCTACTGTTTAACAGGAGCGGAATATCCTTTGTCCTAACCTTTATCCTTCGGCTATTCCTTCTATCCTTTGCTACTATTTAATAGGGAGGCTCGGGGAAAGAACCTAAGCACAAAAAACACGCACTACCGCAAAAGGAACAAGGGCGAGATGGATAGGCTAGGATCGGGGAAGCTCAACCATCAACAAAAAAATGCTCGAAGGAAGGGGGCTCTAAAATAGCGTTTAAGCCATATGTGTTGAACCAACTCTTTTAAGGTAACATATGAGACCCGATCAAGTGTAGGAATTAGTCTTTGGAAATTGACCCTATCTTTCTTTTCGGAAGGAAAAAAGTTGTTTGGCGAACCACTATCTCTTGATTGATCGATCATACACTTGCTTTTCCCGCGTGATAGTTCTCTTGATATTCTTTCTACAATTATAGATTTGGAGCCAATCGTATGACCGTGTGTCAAACTGTGTCGGCGGGAGACGAAGGAATATTCACCGATTCCTTTCCAATGAGAACTAGACAAAGGCCCCATATGCTTTGGGAAACCATTAGAAAGTGCAAAGTTGAGAAACATGACCACTGCTGCTTTCTTTCGCCGCTGCCGCTTCGGATGTAGAAACCGCTATGTCCGGGCGTAAGAAGAGGCGGCAAAAGCTGATGCCACAGGAGGCTGCTGCTGCTGCTCATGCAGTTTCAGATGTAGAAATTGCTCCTCAGAGTATCCAAATACAATACATTCTGCTGCCAGACCTGCCAGCGCTACGCAAGAAAACCTATTCAAATTCTGCGCAGAATACACCAACAGATATCATGGTTAAATATATAGCAACTTTCCAAAGGATATTTGAAAATCTATAAGAAAACTAATAAGATGAAAATTGACATGACATCTAACCTTTGATGATACTTTTTCTCTATTAACCTGCATGTCATACATGTATCATTCAGACTTGAGATGGCGCCAAAGATACAAGTAATAATTGGTCAAAACAATCTCACTCGGTCATAATTATTGCGACCATCTTAGCATATTTCTTACAATATTATCACCACAATATATGCATTTTGAAAGATTTTTACAAAGAAAGGATTAGCTTGACGGTAATGATGCTAGTGAATTAGGAAAAACACAAACTATAACAGTTTCTAGGTGACAAAGAGGGGCAAGGGTTTAACAAAAAAAGAGTAACTTCGAGAAGTTGCTTGTCTAACACCAACATGGAATGAGAAAGGCGAATTTGTGGTTGTTATTGAGCTCCCTTTTCCATCTATTTATTGAATCCTAAAAATTTCACCTGATGTCATTTTATGATGTAAGTAGGCAAGAGAAATGGTAACTCTTCACCACTATGCATTTGTACTATCTAATTGTTTTGATAGGTCAGTGCCATCAAAACTTTCATCAAATAAGAAAGAATGAAGAGAAGCCTCACCGTGGCACATACTTTTCCAGCCTTGACTTTCGGAAAGGTTTTAGTACTAACCTGCATGTTACGACGAGTCAGAAGGTTTATAGTAACACTTAACAATATCAAACAAAAATTGGGTTTGAATTGTAATAGACAACTACTGTACCAAAATTAAGAACACATTGAATTTTTTTGAGCAAAGAAGATTCATAATCATACAACTTTCTGAAGTATTCATGTCGTAGACATATATAGTCAAATAAGACATTGTTCATTATAGCAATCCGATGAATTAACTAACTAGTTCACAAAAACGACGACCATCACAGAATTCGTCTCAGTGAGAGAATGACCTGACCCGGAACATTAATTTTTCTACTTTTTTCACCATAAATCACTTTCATGACATAGACAGGTTCGCTTTGCTTGCATACCGCTTTTTACTAAATGGTCTGTGATTGGCTTTATACTCATTATGCCAAGAAGAGCATCAACTACTATAGTTTTGTTCTACTTAATTCATAAAGCCGTAGAAATCAATAATAGATCGGAAGGATGTTTCGAGATACATTCTAACTAAAGAAGACTAGAAAATCATAGGATAACATCGTTTCATTTTATTGCTTAAGCAGAATTTATCATCGCCTCTAGAAACGGGTTATTGATTGTTGATGTAAGAAAAATTAATAACTACAACAATAAGCTTACAATCGTTAAGAAAAAATCAAATCCGATGCAATCTACTCTTCCACCGATTAACTCGTCCTCCATATCTTCCACATCGTATTACATATCCTTTTGGAAGAACTCCAAGCAAGTATGCAACCAGAAATGACCTCGCTTCATCTTTGCACAAAGAATAAATACTAATGATAGCCGGAAAGACATAAATACATTAACAAGTTTGTCTATGTCCAAGATCCAGAAAGCTGCAAATCAGGTTTGCATGATGACAGTGGACCAGCTCCCAAGAAAATTAATACAACTTGTTCAAGGATATTATAAGTCATGTACATATACCACTTCTCGGCAGATCAAGCGGCAAAAAAAGCAACAACTATGTCTTCTGAGTCCCGTTTTCTGTATCATGGCAAGCCTCCATGGTTATATAAATGGGAGGCTTGCACAAGTACTTACTTTAGATTTGACTGAATGGGTGAGGTACTTGAAGAAGTGTTGTGTTGGAGGCCTACCTACTAGGGTTGTAATTCACTTCTTCAAGTACTAATGCCTAAGACAGTATCACTCTGTGATTCTGGTTTTCTTTTTTCTTTCTTTTACACCTTCACTTTTTGTAATTTCCTTCCCCCTTTTTTCCTCTACTTAATACAATTCTCAGCAAACTTAAAAAAAAAAAAAAAAAAAAAAGTGTGTGTGGTGTGTGTGCACCACTGCAATAAAAGTCTATTACTCATTTTATAAGTACTTCCGGGCGTGGCCAAAACACGGGAGGGGTAAACAAGATCTGCGTCCGCTCCTCCGGAGAAGAGCGGACGAGGAGTATAGAGGAAAGAGTCCGAAGATAATTGTCCTACCTCGGACTTGTTAATTATGGCGGATGGTATCTGCGTGATATCCCCAAGAGAGTCCGAATGAACTGGTTGAGTTTATGAAGAACTAGATTTTCTACTTGAGGTGGATGAGGAAGAAATAAAGTTAAAATTTGCTTACTTGTTTGCACATATTATGAAAATCTTCGAAGGAGAAGGATCTGTTTTGTCAAGCATCAAACTCTCCATTTGTTCATTGAAGGGACCTATGAAGAGGCGAACTTAGTGATCGTAAATAAAATTTTGTAGAAACATCATTGTGAAACACACACAGACAAACACACATGTGCAATAAGTCCAAGGTGAGAAACCAAATCTACTTGTAGAGTTGCAGTAAGGTGATAATGACAATGAGACAGTAACTAAACCCAATGCTTATCCAGAGCTTCATTATTACTTACTAGTTACTACTTGGTATTTGGTACATAACAGAGCCATGTTTGAACGCAAAATAAAGAACATACCATGTCAAGTGCAGAAAACTGAAGACTAATTGGTAATCTTGTATGTTATAGCTTCGACCTGAAGTCGGCTACCGATAGGTGTTAGTCTATCTCTTTGAAGTTATGCAGGTCTTGATCGACCTGCTGTGCCGGTCAAGGCTCAAAACTGAGCATTGTAGTCCACGAACTTTGACTCCGGGGAAGCTCATTCAGTGCTAATACTCTCAAGTACCCAAACAATCTGCACGAACCAATAAACATAAAAAAACAAAACAAGCCACTCACCACTTCAATTAGCAAGATATCCTATGTGAACTATATCTAGTAAAAAAAGGATTCTGTCCTTTATTAAGAAGTACGGAAAACTAATACAGATGAAAACGAAAATATAAAATAAAACAAGTATTAATGTGTAAAAATATGAAGAACATAGAGACAAGACATAACTAAATGACATGAAATCCCAATAAAGTTGTCAACGGGTATTCCAAAGGAGCGTTATGCTGGTTCAGCCACACATACAGTGATACAGATGGTGCTTCGATAGATTAGCCATGTCAAAATCATAGTCATGGAAGAATTGGATTTGTGTTGGACTGAAGAGGTGCAGCTGAATAGAAGTTTTAATAGATTTCAGACCAACCAAAAAGAATGGAGGAATGTGCCTCGAACCCCGGACATGGGACCGATGGACTGGATCATTTGCAAGAAGTTGCACATGGATATTTAAAATAGGTAAACAGAGACATGTGAGCCATTCAATATACCTGTAGCAAGATACTCGGGGCAGATATCCATATGTCCCCATTACCCTAGTAGAGACATGGCTCTTATCACCGCTTAGTCCATCCTTGGCCCCCCAAAAATCGAAAAGCTTTGCATTGTAGTTCCGTGAATGAAAATTATAAAAGTTTAGAAGTCAATAGGAGATTGTGTGTGTCTCATGTGTTTGTGTGTGTGCGGCGAGAGGGAGAAATGTATGACTGTACAAATAAATTATGCATTAAAGCCACATACCCGAATCCAAAAGTATATTAGAAGTTTTAAAATCCTCGATATATAACTTTTGTTTCAAAGATCGCGAAGAAGATCATCATAATGACGCCAATAAGCATCCTCGACTTCCTATCCCCCTCGCTGCGCGAGCCCGGGGCAAGCTCACCACTAGCGAAGATTGGAGCCCGCCGCTTTATATCCGTCGCGTGAGGCGTCGAGGCTCTGCAAGACCTCATCGCTACCGGAGAAAGGAAGTGAAAGCAAATGAACCGATCTCATCCCATCTCACCCTCTTCGGAATACCTAGCTAGCTCCCCAGCTCTTGTTCTCCTCCAGTCCCTTCATCTCCATTTGCTGGGACCGGACCTGTAAGCCTTTCTTCTCTATGTCTTTCAACGCCTCAAGGCGAGTGAATCCGATCCATCTGCATCTCTATCAGTTGAATCCCCCGAACCGGGAATGGAAGCATCAGCATCCCTTCCGACCACACAGGCATGTTAGTACTCAACTGCAGAAAACTAGTAAGAATTATGCCTGTCATCAAATTCATGCCGCATTGCGAGATTACTTGACACTATCTCTATAAAAAGGCTCATAAGAGCCTTTGTGCTCTACAAGACAAAAAGAAAATAAAAGCAATTTTTTAGTGTAGTGCGGGTGAAATCATATTCGGACAGGGCTGCCAACAACCGTACGTATGAACATTCCCGTTCTATAGCTCTCACTGCCTCCGCGCCATACACCGAAGAGAAGGCCTGTGCCGTCCACTGGTAATGTGGTTTGCAAACTAGTCGCTTTCTTTCAACAAAGTGCGAATCCCCAATAGGCGAGACATCATCCCGCCGTACACCCATCCATACTACTAGAGGAATACTTCCACTTATGAAATTCACTTTAGGCGGGCAGCTAGGAGTTAAAAGCTACCTATTCCGGATCAAGGAAATGCAAGCCCCTTCAAGAGTTCCAAGTGCAACCTTCATATGAAGGTTCCGGGATAATGGTTGGAAATAAGAACCCCTGCATTCACAAGAAATTGGATATTAATGCCATATAAACAATGCCCATCTCCAAGAAATAACACACATGCAAAGGAGCGAGCATATCTGCCGATACATTTATGAAGCATATAAACCGGAATATCAAAATGTGACAACGCTGTAACCTACTCGGAAGAGATGATTCTCCAAGCTCCCTCTAGGCATGAACTCATAGACTAGCGGTGATTGTTCATCCTCTAAGCAATATCCCACCAACGACAAGATTAGGATGGTAGAACTATCCCAAATAATTAACTTCCGCCTGCAAAGGGATGACAAATATTGAGTAAACTTCCAAAACACAAACACCCTCAAAAAGCTACTATGAGAAAATTTTGTTAAAATTATGGTAGGATGCCAGTTTGGTCCATCATCAATCATTGCATCCAGCTTCTAAACTCACATGCATTGCTAAACATAAATACGTCATAGAAGCAGAGTAAGCGGTTCTTACCAACCATTCTTTGTGTCCCTGGAACCCTTCTTGGTTAAGCCTTTTAACAGCAATAACAATACCGGTCCCAGGCTTGGTAGCAGTTAGCAAATTTTCATCAATCCAGACCTTAAACACACTCTTAAAATCTGAAATAAAATAAGTAAAGATTAAAATTTGAACTTTTAAAGACGAAATGAAGATGAAATTAAGTGAAATGAATATGAAAACGTACAGAAAAGTGAGTAGAATCTAGTGGAAGGTAGATCTGATGGTGTATGTGAATGTTAGTGAATCTAAATTAGATATTGTGTATGAAAGCTTCGTTTACGAGCTCGTTGAAGGAATGAAGCGAGATTGGGAGAGATAAGATTGCGAGATGTGGAGAGAAAGAGGACGTGTAATGGAGATGGAGGAAAGAAGTTTTGGTTGAGATAGAAGAGGGAGAATGGAATCTAGGGTTTTTTTTGTTCTTTCTAATTTTATTTTCTAATTTTTGAGGACTGGAAGCAGGAACATGAAAACTCTAGCGGGCTGAAAAATATTTTCAGCCAAAAACTATATGTCCGTCCAAACCAAAGCCAATTAGCAACACCAGAAGGTTGCAACAAGGGACTACACCAAAAGCCGCCGGTCTAATAGGGATTTAATTTATAGCAGCACCACAGTTGTTGCCAACAACAAATATTTTCAATTTAATTATCTTTTTAAATTTAAGTGCACACTTTTGCAACGCACAAGGTGTTGCTCTAGGTATTTTCCAAATTGAAAATTCTATTAAGATGGATGATCTTTAGCAACGCCAAATGGTGTTGTAAAAGATGGTTTTTTGCAACAAATTTTAGGCGTGGCAAAAGAGTGCGCTGCAATAGACCCCTTTTGTTGTAGTGTTCTTAGCTTTAGGTAACCCTATCGTTAGTTAACGATTCATTTACCAAGTTTGATCATCTATTGTGGTGTGTCTGGTGTGATGCCCTTTCAAAATGCAACAACTACCCCTCACACATTTTGCACGTGCCCACACCATAAAACTCAAAATCCAAATTTCAAAATACCCGACACGTGTCACAATCCATGCTCCTAATAGAGTGGAGGCTACAAAAAAAGAGAAGCTCGCTGTTCCAAAATATCAAAATTTAAGAGATATACAAAACTAAAAACCTACGAAAAGTGAACTTCCAATCACTTAGTAAAACATAATCTATTAACCTAAAAAAAATAATTTAACTACACATATTGAAAAACCAGGTAGCCTATTTTCTTCCTCTTCTTTATTATTTACAATTATTTATTTACTTCATTATATTATGTATATTGCAGATAATGGCGTATGAAAATTACAGCTTATGTAAAAAAAAAATGCTAAAGGAAATTCTAGAAGCAGGACTTAACATTCAACAAGATCCGGTCTACAACACAGAATTAGAGAGCGGACGATTCAAAAGCACCGTAACATTAAAAGTACCAAAAGACTTATTCTTTAACAGTGAAGACGTCGTAGTTAAAGAAATTGATGGAAGCCCAACATATTCTGTTGCAAAAGCAGAGGATTCAGCAGCTTTTCATGCAATACAGTTTATAAATGATGAACGTGATATGGAAATTGAAGACTTCAATTTCAAAGAACTTATGAAGAAAAGAATAGAAGTTGAAGAGAAACATAATCAACTCGACATCCTCAAAAATATTATGCTAGATTGTTGGGTTGATGATAAACACAACAAAGATAAAATATATTATCTCGGAGAAAAAATTAAAGGAATGAAGGGCATGGAGAGTTCCATAATAAAGAAAAGAAAACCATGAGGATTAGTACTTTAATACCAAAACTTTATTATGTTGGTCACATAGTATTTTTTTAATGGCCGAGGTTTAACGCTTCTTATTTATGAAAGTTTGTAACTATTGAGTCTGTTAATTTTTAGTTTAAATTTATAATATTAGCACGCTCGCTTTTCTATTCGTATCATAGCATTGTTTCGTTTGCTGACATTCTAAAAGATGTGAGTAATTGTAAATAAGTGGATGCTCTGAACATTCAACAATGTAAATACTGGACAGTGTCTTCCAAATATTAATGAGATAGTGAGTTCCTCCTTCAGTATTCTAATGCCAAATACCAGATGATCTTTAAAAAAAACACCATTGGAAGTGCGAAAGAATTATGCAGTCAGCAACATTCTTAGATGTCTAGATTTTTTTAGTATTATCGGGGCAGTTTTGCAACTCCATTATATAAACTCTCCTAAACCACCACAAATTACCACAAGAGCACAATCGATTATGAAAATGGTGAAACCTCATGTTATCCCTCAACAATCTCTCTCCTCATAATCAGAGACGCACCACATATCACAGTGTGGAAATCCTCACACACTCTGAGTTTCTTTACAATCCTAATGGGGATTCCAGCAGTCATAGTAAATAGTCCAAATGATATCTATAAAAGATCCTCCAGTGCTTCCTTGATCTCTTTTGACTTTGGGTGTGTAATGTCACTAGCAAATAACTCATGTATAATCCCATCCTCTGCTTCCATCAAGCTACAGCCAGGGTTCTTTCTGACTCCTTTTTCTCTAATAAGGATTTCCATGGTTCCGACAAGCACCAAAGAGTGCTCCACACACACCTCAATAGGCATCGTGGCTGCAAGGTTTAAGGCTTCTTCAAAGTGTCCATCACGACCAAGAAGATCTACCATTACTACGTCAAAAAAACACACCAAGAAGATTAATATCTAGATTTTGGGCATATTCAAATTTTGGGCTGCCTAGCCACATGACAACAATGCCTCAAGTAAAATAATTTTAAGAAAACTTATCATCATAAACAAGGATTCAAAGCTACTACAAAAAAAAAGGTACACATTCCAATAAATTTTTGGGTTGAACCAATTGAACCATCGATATTCTATCCGTAGGTAAAAACACAATGGCAGGAATACCAGTGACAGCGCAATAAGCAGAAAATAAAACAGTCATACCCAAATTTCACTAATCCCACAATATTTAATCAATAAATCATTCATACCCAATGTTTCGTTGTCATACCTTTCAGCCCAAAACAAAATAGAATTAGCTTCAAAGGCAATAACAATATGGTCACCCATTTATTTTTACTCCAAATGCCACATCCATAAGGCAGAGTAGTTTTACCAATACATGAATCAAATAAAGTTTTCCAATATTGCCTATCAAATTTTTATAATTCTGCCATATCATGTCTAATAAGTTGATATACTGTTCTAAATATGGATCTACAAGAAGCATAAAAGGTACGATTTTTTAAAACAAGTATCTTTTTTTTTTTTTTTTTTTTTTTTTTTTGAATGTGTATTGCTACATTTAGTTATTTCGATTAAAAAAATAATCTTCTACTTACTACAATGTGAACATAACATTTTTTCTTGACTATCTTATACAAAAACACATAAAATGATCACTATGGAGATGAGAACAGAGCAATATTCAGGAGGGATTGAAGTGTCATTCAAACCTATGCTGGAAGAAATAATGAAAAAGCTAAATCTGGATCAACCTGTTTACGAAAGTTCAATACATAACGGAATGTACAATGCAAGCGTTAGGGTGAGAAATGATGTAGTTGGTGTGGAAAGTGCGTCTTAAATCATAAGTTTTAAAGGAGTACCATCAAAATCCATTGAAGAGACTGAAAACAATGCAGCAAGACGGGCAATTGAATTTGCACAAAAAGTTAATGAATTCGAAGTTGTTGACTACAACTTCAAGGAGTTGAAAATCAAGCGAAAGTTCTTCAAAGAACAACAAGAAACAATCGAATTCCTCGAGAAATCAATGAATATCAAACAACGAACAGAGGCAAGTTTTTTTTTATTTAATATGATTTTTTATATGTTATATATAACTAACTTTTTAAAGTTTAGGTTGAAAGAATTGAAGCACGTCGCAGAATATCCAGTACAGATATTATAAGTATTATTTTAGACAATACCAAACTCATGATCAAGGAGAATAAAGAACGGTACTTGAGTCTCAACAAATTCAATAAAAAGGTAAACAGATTTAACATTCATATTTTTTTGCTTAATTGTAATTTTTAAGTGTTTTACTAACAATAAATTGATCTATAAATTGATGCAGCGAATTCAATTTCAAAAACTTATCCCTCTAAAATTCAAAGATATGTTGATGCACTGCACCAAAATATTAAATATCAATTGACGTTCCAATCTTTAACATCAAAGAGAATCACCAATTAGAAGGAAATTCAACAACTCGAGAAGATTCAGAAAATTCAGCATCGAAAAAAGTAATTGATTTTATGTGCAGTGAGATAGGCTTTGAAATAGTACACTATAACTACGAAGAAATAGAAAAAATTTGCAACAAACTTCAGATTGCAGAAAATAACGACATGCTTAGAAATCAATGCATACAAATTCAAGAAGAAGAAATTATATAAAGGCAATTATAAAGAGGGAATGGTAGAGTTATGATTCTCTCTACGTAATTATCTATTCGATCTTGGAGATGAGATGACTTATCAGACATTTTTACATATATAGAATCATATTTTTAGTAATAAATGTAATCATTTTTTAGCCAGGGTTTTGTGTACAAATGGAGTTTAAGAGCTATCCCCAATCATCAAACCACAGGGAAAGAATGACAGGTATTTTTGAACAGATAAATTGCTCTAATCAATGTATATTACAAAAATAAAATCAGAGATTAACTAATGGGTTTTATCAATGTCTGCTGCTTTCCTTTTAATTTGAATGAGTGATTAAAATAATTTTCATATCTCATAGCTATGTATAGTTGCTAATATTATTTAGAATAATCTAATATAATGACACCCGTTCGTAGGACGGGTTCGAAAACTAGTGTTTTTTGTAAAGCACTTGCCAAAATGTGACACCATCTGCTCATTAAAATATTAAATGCCCTTTCTCCAGGGCGGTTTGGTTTTGGCGCTTTCAAAAAGTTAACTGTTATTAAATGCTCATTAAGGATTTTGTTGGTCTTTGGTTTAAACCACCACCCTGATTGGCCAGTATAGTTAGAGACTTAGAGGAGTTGAAGTTAACGTGTCTTTATATATACTGTACCATTTGGAAAGAGAGATGTGCCACATTTTTTCAGCAAAAAAAATTCCATTACCAATTGATATTGCTAGTACAGCCACCAATCTCACATCACTCCACCTCATTAAACAAAATAAAACACCTTCACAACTATCCACTAAAAAAAAGTTGGCTCGCATCACCTTCGTTCTATGTCAAAATTAATGTGGATATAACTTTCTTTTCGGAATATAAACCTATTGGTATTGGTTATGTTATGTGTGATGACAATGGTAAATTCTTAGCAACAGGTACCAACAGAACAGGTGGACGAGATGCCGAGGAGGGAGAGCCAAGGGCTCAAATGCGCCATCTAATGGGCGTATGGTCCTAGGGTACCAAATGATCATAGTAGAAACTGATTGCAAAACAATAGCTGATTTTTGGAATAGACTACCTACTAACATCGGGAGAACAACCGGTTATATAATCATAGAAGCACAAGAATTTGCCTCCTCTTTTGACTCTTTAATTGAAACCATGTAGATATAACTTGTAATAATGTCGCACATATGTTAGCGACCAGGGTTAATCATCTATATGGCTGTTTTTGGGAGATGGAAACACCCTTTTGGTTACTAAGGCAACTGCAGGAGGATCTAAGTACATGTAATATTCAAGTGTCTTGTGCACTTTAGATGCACGGAGAATAGCCCACAAAAAATCAACTCAATTAAATATGTTTAACTTTGTCAAAAGTTATTATGAAATTATAAAAATTTGGACAGTTGGATAATTTCTTAATATTCCAAACGATTTTTTACGAGGTTATACATTTTCAAATGAACTAATTTTTTGTGAGAATAATGTGTGGAGAATATCTCCAACAAATATCAGTTTCTAATTCAGTATATTTAATGGTGGAGTTACTTTAAGTGGATATATATGTGTGTGTTTACCAAAAAAAAAAGTAAGTTGTAAAAAATCTACAAGTTCTTTACTTTGAGATGACCTGACTTTATGTTTTGACGGTGGTCTAGTGTTTAGACAATGGGCATTAATGGAAAAACATTTTTTTAAAAAGAAGAATATCATATTATGATTGAATGAAAATAGTTTGTGTGGACACGTTTGGGTCGAATTGAAAGACTTATAATTTTTATTTAGTTTTTATTTGTCTTTTTAAGAATTTTGGCCCCCTTTAGTAAGTTTTAGGGCTAGATTTGGTTGAGATATAGTTTCTTGTTAGTTGGGTCGCGCCTCACTAATATTGGTGGTGTGAGGGCATCTCCAATTGAGGTGTAAAACATAGGCTCCACTTAAGTGTCATTAGGATTTAACAACTCCACTTTTACACACTTCATTTGGGTGCTCCAGCTGTTTAGATAAAGGGGGCAAAAGTGTCATTAGGATTTAACAACTCCACTTTTACACACTTCATTTGGGTGCTCCAGCTGTTTAGATAAAGGGGGCATTAATGGTAAAAACAGTATAGGCATGCCACAACTGGGCACACTAGAGTTTATAACCAGTTTTCCCTCCTTGGAAAAACAGGTGGCCACTAAATAATGAAAAAACAACAATTTATTCGACGACCAAAAACATTTCATTCCCAGCCTCAGTCATTCCAACATTTCAGCGCAGTCCCAGATGCTCAAATCATTAAAACGGGATTCAATCCCGCCACGTGTCGTTCAAACTATCTCATGGACGACTTCCTTAAACGAGGCCAAATATCCCATGCACACCAACTTTTCAACAAAATGCCTCAAAAAAACATGTTTTCCAACAACACATTAATTTCAGGTTACGTAAAATCTGGTAACCTTTTAGAAGCACGTAAACTTTTTGATCAAACTAAAGAACGTAATGCAGTTACATGGACTATTATAATGGGTGGGTATGCCCGGAGTAATCAAGTTAGTCAAGTTTTCCAACTTTTTGATGGTATGAGACTTGGGGGTATAGAGCCTGATCATATAACTTTCACTACTGTTTTGTCTGTGATTAATGATTATGATAGAGTTAAACAAGCTGTTCAGGTTCATGGACTTGTGGTTAAATTTGGTTATGGTTCGACGCTTGTTGTTTGTAATACTTTGGTGGATTGTTATTGTAAGTGTTGTTGTCTTGACTTGGCGCGTAGGGTGTTTAATGAGATGGTGGAAAGAGATTGTGTTACGTATAATGCATTGATAACTGGGTGTGTGAAAGATGGGGGGAGTGAAGACGCGGTGAGATTGTTTTTGGAAATGCAATGTATGGGTTTGAAGCCTTCGGATTTTACTTTTGCGGCTGTTTTATCGGCTGGTGTTGAATTATGGGACTTGAATCTTGGTCAACAGATACATTGTTTTGTGGTTAAGATGAATTTTTCTTGGAATGTATTTGTGAGTAATGCTTTACTTGACTTCTACTCCAAGCAAGACATGATTATGGACGCTAGTAAGCTTTTTAATGAGATGCCGGAAGTGGATGGTGTTTCCTATAATGTGATCATTACAGGGTATGCATGGAAGGGTCAATATAAGGCGTCCCTAGATCTTTTCAAGGAATTGCAGCGTACTGGTTTTGATCGGAAGCAATACCCATTTGCAAGCATGTTGCGTGTAGCTGCAACTCTACCGAATTTGCAAATGGGAAAGCAAATTCACACGCAGGCCATTGTAACTTCTGCTCTATCAGAAGTTCAAGTGGAGAACTCTCTGATCGACATGTATGCCAAATGTGGTAGCATAGAGGATGCCAAGATGATTTTTGGTAATGGGAACACAGTGTCTTGGACAGCCATGATCTCGAGCTATGTGCAGAAAGGGCTACACGAGGAAGGTCTGAAATTATTCTCCGAGATGCGCAGAGACGGTGTGAGTATGGACCAGGCAACTTTTGCTTGCGTCTTAAGATCAGCAGGGATTGTGGCTTCTCTTGGTTTTGGGAAGCAGTTGCACGCTTTTATAATCAGATTAGGCTTTATATCAAACGTGTTCGCTGGGAGTGCACTTCTAGATTTCTATGCTAATTGTGGGTCTATAAAAGATGCAATTCAAACCTTCAATGAGATGCCAGATCGCAATGTAGTCTCTTGGAATGCCATGATAGGTGCTCATGCTCGGAATGGCGATGGGAATGCTACAATGAGATCATTCAGTGAGATGGTCCAGTCTGATTTCCAACCGGATTCAGTAACTTTTCTGAGTATTTTATCTGCCTGCAGCCACTGTGGCCTTGTCAAAGAAGGATTGCAATACTTCAAGGCTATGACTCATACTTATAAAGTTGACCCCAGGAGAGAACACTATTCATGTATGATTGATCTCTTGGGTCGTGGTGGATGGTTTGATGAATTGGAAAATTTCATGGTTCAGATGCCATTTGAGCCTGATGAAGTAATGTGGTCATCGGTTTTGCACTCATGCAAAATCCATGGAAACCAAGAACTCGCACAAAAGTCTGCTGACCGGCTTTTCAATATGGAGCTCAGAGATGCAGGTCCTTATGTTATGATGTCAAATATCTTTGCAGCAGCTGGTAAATGGGATGATGTAGGGAGAGTAAAGAAGTCAATGCGCGAACGAGGAGTTAAGAAGGTGCCAGCGCATAGTTGGGTTGAGATTAAGCAGAAGACTCACGTATTTTCATCCAATGATAAAATGCATCCACAAATGGATGCTATCAATAGAAAGCTCAAAGAATTAGCCAAAGATTTAGAAAAAGAAGGCTACAAACCTGATACTAGTTGTTACCTTCACAATGTGGAAGATAATATCAAAGTTGAGTCTCTGATGTATCATAGTGAGCGTTTGGCAATTGCTTATGCATTGATTTCTACACCACCAGGTTCACCAATGGTGGTGATGAAGAACTTACGAGCTTGTGCAGACTGCCATGCTGCAATCAAGATAATTTCAAAGATTGAAAACAGAGAAATTACAGTTAGGGATTCAAGCAGGTTCCATCACTTCAGAGATGGGTTATGCTCCTGCGGGGATTATTGGTGACTTCATGGATGAATGAAATGATCATGGAGATATTCTTTCCTCCAAACAGCTACAGGGTGAAGCTGAAGTAGTGAAGAAAGAATGCCCTTCTCAGTTCGCAGGTGCATCAAGAGCTTTTACGCTTTATAACCAAAAGAGGGGTATTCTTATCAGATATCACAGATAAGGGGTAGTAGAACATTCTCTCCGACTTACCCAGTAGTTCTAGAAACTTCCAATGATGACTCAGAAAGAAAAGGAGATCTAAAGGTATAATCTTGCCTTTCATCAACTGTTTTGAATTTTTTTCTGGAAGAGAATGTGAAATAAATGAGTGAGCATGGTATTTTATCCAAAGGATTCTTGTGAGGGTTCTTCACGTGTAATAGTGGAAACTGATGGAAAAAATACACACTTGATTGAAACCAGGGTCGATGCCTCAATATTTAAGTTATACTATTGTTACATGTTGTAATTGTCTCTTTTGATCAACATGTATCTGTTTTACGAACTTCACATAAGTGTTTGTATTGAGGCTGTGGGATTTAATCATTTTTCTGAGGACTTCTTTCAACCATCCAATTTTATTGGTCTGATAAACTGGAGGATGACGTTAGACTGAAGTGTGTGGCTGTCAAAGAGAAATTTGGTTATAATTTTTATCGAAAAACTATGCTAACTTGCTAAGGGTAATTTACAATTTCACCTGTTAGAAGATGGTACTTGACGTTGCAGTATCTTTATGCTTTCTAGAACACCATTTTCCAGCAGATACATACTCATACTTTTTAGATCAGTTGATCAAATGTATTGGCCTGGTAATTTTTTGATCGATCATATTAGTAGTTCGGGTTTTTTTTATTAAACAAATGAAAGAACAGAAACTTGTATCCGTAGTTGCAAATAAGTTGAATTATTCTGTTTGAGCAGGATATTGAAATATATGTATGTCGCAGTCAGAATCCAATCCAGCCCTGACATCACGGGTGTAGTCTTGTGAGTCTCAGCGTGAGTTCGTTACTGTTTGGAAGTATTGGAACTTTAGTCTATCGCTATATTGTATTTGTTGACAATGCATTTTATGATTACTTAGGTACGTTGATTGGAAAAATAAAAGTTGAATTATGGGAAGGCAGTCATACCAAGTTCAGGGATATATGCTACACAGTATGGAAGCTTCCAATACAAGTATACACTGCTGTCCAACAACCAAAGAATGGCCCGTACTTGTGGCTGAATTAAGGTAGAGATATGGATGGGTATCCTGGTTAGTATGTGTTTCATCATAAATTTAATTTTCAATACAGTACTTACCTTCATAGTTGTAGTGTTGACAAACTAGTTGCTCGAAGTTGGATTTCTACTCGACTGTTATGAACTGACTCCATGCAGATTATGACAAGCCTTTGTAGGGAACAAGCTCATTCCTTAAACAGTCCTCCCAAATCATGGACAAACTTTTCTCACTTATCTCTCTTTCACAAATGTCAAAAGGCTCGACAGGGAAACCAAAACCGAATGGCGAGATATGTGAGCAAACAATTACCCGAATAATGGAAGTGATGGGAAAGGTCTATAGGGAAACATTTACTGAACCACTGAAGATGTTTTGGTAAGCACTTTACTTTTACTCTCATTAATGTTTATGTTTGATTTGAATATGTTGTTTCCCATGCCTAATTATGCTTTTGGGTGTGTGTGTTTCGCGTGCGCTTGTGTGTCTGTCTAATATTTTCTCCATTTACTTTGTGTAGTGCCATTAATATAGTCTTGAAACACCTTTATAATCATTCACGGCGAAACTTTTACATTCCATGTCTTCCTTTAACATCTGTGATGGAACAATCTTCCAACCATGCTTTAGGTCCTCCTATCATCTACAAATTTCATTTAACGCATTTGTATTGTTGAATGTCAATTTTTCTTACGGTGTCTTTGAATATATTAATATATAAACTGAATTGCATCTGCTAGTACATATTGTGGTATGTCATTTTCTACTTTAGTTTTTGGTGATTTCTGATTTAGTGGCGATTGTTGGCGCAACTTTGGTGATTTCTGTGAAATGTAACGGTGGGATGATTCTTCCATTTGTTATTGTACCAATCATTGACATAGGATTAGTAGGTTGGGGTTTCTCAGATTCTTGTTACTTTAGTGGCGTAGTTGTTCTATTAATTAATTTTGTATGTTCAAGCACCAGGAACATTGTTATGAGTCCGTCACATCTTAGTGAAGTTGAGGTTTATACTTCATTTAATTTTTAGACTGATAGACAAGTATTGAGTGAGGGGTTAAGTTGAAACTTGTTTAATAGTTCACCCCACTCACGAGGAAGGCCATCTTCTATGAATACCAATGATCAAATTGTCTCGGATAAATGAGGAAAATGTTCTAATGCATGCAATATAGATGTTCAGTGTGCCTTCTGTATTATTTCGTATTTCTGGATGAACAGATGAGATATAAAAGATGGCTATGGTGAACTCAGTTTAAAATGGTAATTTCAGAAGACAAGGTTCATCTGAAGGAACGGTTAAGGAACCTCCTAAAAAGAAGTTCTCTCACTCTACTGGAAGAAACAGAAGACAATGTACCTCCAACTACTAGGTCACTAAATGCATTAAACTCAGCTTTAGAGTTGCTCTTTTCATCTTTGATACTGTAGTTGAAATATGCATTTCTAGTGAAGGTGTTGTTTGAAACCCCAGAGGAGGAGATTGATCCCCAAAAGCTGCCTATTAATGATTTAATCCTTCTAGAGTTCTAGGAGAGTTAAAGGAGCAGAGGTTGGTACATCTTCTTTCTCGCCTTATGTTTTACGTATCCATGCTTCAGTGTCATTCATAAAGCTTGAACTTGTGCTTCCCTCCAAATGTGTCAGACCAGTACACACTCCGCTCTTCTAAGACATTTGTTCCATCTTTCTTTCAGCTGCCAAGGAGGTTAGATACTCTTAAAGGTAGTCATGGCAGCAGCAGCGTCCGATTCCACCCATAGATTCTTCCAACCTCTTGACAGTGCTAGTTCTGCACTCTCAACTGTTGCAGTACATTCTGCCCAGTAGTTAGTCTTGACACCCAACCCTTTACCTGCCACAAGTAAAAACTTTCCATCTGTATGTATCTGTAAATGCAGATCCATAACCTGACATGATAATTGAAAGTACTTACACAGTGACATGGGTCATCACTCTTAAAAGTTTTATGTATGTCTTTTACCACATCAGTGATCTCCTTACCTCATGGAACTTTACTGATGCCAACATCATAGACGGTTTAATTGAAATTCAAGTAACAAAGCTTCTTCTCTCTTTCCGCATCTTACCTGTGTTGTTGGATTGTTGTAAAGAGAAGAGGCAAGCATAGGAGATAATGTATATTCGATCTTGAGCTTTTTAATTCCTTGTAAAACCATATTTAAGTTATTTTCCTTTGTAATTCTAGCCCCAAACAGTTATTATTTTTTCCCTTTGAAACTACAAACTCTTAGCTTAATACAAATCATGTGGCTTACAGAGCACTGTTAAATTTAATTTTCTTTATAAGACCAGAGTCCTTGAATTTCAGTAGAACTACTTTTGTATAATAAAGGGACTTTTTCATCAATCACCTAGCTCATCCGAGAGGAAGCCAATACGTTTAGAGAATGGTTCTACTGTGAGTTCTACCAGTGATATACTTTTCTAAAAGTTCAGTGGTGCTGGATGTCTTCAATAGTTTCTTGAAGGTGAAATGTCTTAGACTTCTCCCATAAAATCAAAGCTTCATTTCGTGTTGAACAAAGAAGCAAAGATTCTTTATACAAAATGCCAACATTGTCATCCATAAACCTTGTGCTTCGGCAAGGATGAAAGATGGACTTCAAGAATAGGATCTCCAACAGAATTAAGCTAGACACACCTAATTCCAGCATGACCTTGGTGTAAGCTTGAAGCTTCATTTGTTTCCAAAATTATCAGACATTGTTGTCATGGGTGCTATAACAGACTGCACTGCAAACCTCACCCAGAACTCTGTTTCCCTTGAGCCATTTCATGGGAAGAAGTTGCGAATAAGCTGAATTGTTCTGTTCTGAGTAGGATATTAATGTCGCAGTCAGAATCCAAATATCCAATCCAGCCCCGACATCACGGGTGTACTCTTGTGAGTCTCAGCGTGAGTTCGTTACTGTTTGGAGGTATTGGAACTTTAGTCTGTCGCTATATTTGTATTTGTTGACAATGTAATTTGTGATTGAGACCGGTTCCTCTATAACCGGGTACAGAGATTGATTTCTGTACCACACACACATCTCGTATCTCGGTGCACACATACACATCTCGGAGCACACACACAGGTATCGAGACGCACACACACATCTCGGATTCGGATTAACCCAGATGATCTCTGTACCCGGTTGCATGGACCAAAATATCGCCGATATATCGCCGATATATATCGGTATTTTGGTACACCGACATCGATATTTCCGACATATATCCACCGAATATAGAACCCTTTTTTTCCGATATATATCGGAATTTCCGATATGAAACTTTATATCGCCGATATAATCGATATTTCCGATATAATCGATATATATCGGTTGACTTTTTGACTATTTTAAAATATAAATCCGATATTTCCAATATAAATCCGATATTTCCGATATTATATTTCCGATATATCCGATATTTCCGATATTTTAAATAGTTTGGACTGGTTACCAAAAAAAATGGATATATCCGAAATATCTGATATATCCGATATATATCGGTTTTTGGGTACACCGATATATTCATCGATATCGATATTTTGGGCCTTGCCCGGTTGTAGTGATCTCGAGTCCTTTGTGATTACTCAGGTACGTCTTCTGGAAAAATAAAAGTTGAATTATGGCCTTATGCCCTTATGGGAAGGCAGGCATACCAAGCGCAGGGATGTATGCTACACTGTATGGAAGCTTACAATACAAGTATACACTGCGGCCCAACAAACGAAGAATGGCCCGTACTTGTGGCTGGAATTAAGGCAGAGATATGTCATATGCCCTATCTTGGTTAGTATGTGTTTCATCATAAATTTATTTCAATACAGTACTTGCCTTCATAGTTGTATTGTTGACAAACTAGTTGCAGTGTTGCACGAAGTTGGATTTCTACTTGACTGTTATGAACTGACTTCACGCAGATTATTATTAATCTTGGTAGGCAACAAGCTCATTCCTTTCACTGACACACTTTTCTCACTTATCTCTCTTTCACAAATGTCAAAAGGCTCGATAGGAAAACCAAAACTGAATGGAGAGATGTGAGCAAAAAAATTCACGAATAATGGAAGTGATGGGAAAGGTCTGTAGGGAAGCTGTAGAGAAAAATAACACAAGCACACACAATGAGATTTACGTGGTTCGGCCTTTATAGCCTACATACACAGGAGAAGGGGAGAGATTTCTTATTCATAGTCGCTCATCATCTCTAGAGCTCCTCAATAAATAGGAATACAATTCTTGCTTATCAAGAAACTACTAAAAATACAATCCCATAACATACAAAGAATCTTCTACATAAATCCTCCTCCTCACAAATAGCTGTCATTACTCCTCCTACATGAACCACTGAAGATCCCCGCCCCCCACCGGCCACCCACTCACACACTCTACCAACACAGATACAGACACAGACGAGAATAAGGACACACAGGGAGCAAATGCTCTTCGTTTTCCGTCTTGGACGTCTGCTGTTTTGCTGATCAACCACGACCCATATGGCACATGGTAAGTCAGGCTACAGTCACATGCAGTCTGAGTATAGAAGGCAGTGTAAGCCACTCCCAAACTACACACACATTGGCAAAACCGATGCTACTAGTAGTAATGGTGTCCCAAAACTGTAGAACGTGTGGACCTGCGAAGTAAAAAAGTAGAATCAGATCTTGATGAACCAATTTATATACTTTAAAGAAAGCACAACAAACCAGGCATTCAAGTGTTTCTTCCGTGTTTGAGTAATTGAGTGTTATGAGTAGATGGGTCCATATCTACTACCCAAGCCCGAGAATAGTACGTCGGACAGCTAAACTCATTGGGCCATCTTTGTCACCTGTCCATAAAGCCCCATGTGATTACCTGTGAATCTCTCTTTATTATTTTCCAAAGATGACAATATGACATTATTGAATTGGACCATACAGTAACTTTTGAGTAGGAAGCCCAAGCCTATCAATATTGCTTGAGCTTAACTTTAAGGGCGTGGTTCTTTGCCAGTTAAATACTTGAAAGAAGTCAAGAACATTAATCAGGAAATTTTGACAGGAACTTCTGTTTCAACTTTCAAATACTCAGCACGAAATATACTTCATGTTCGACTAATCTTTCAGGAAATGGGTAAAGTATCTACAATTTTGATATTTGGTATTTTGGTGCTTTTAAATTGTTGCCATTTTGGAATTTTCAAAACTGATGACTATGAGTCTATGACCATTACATTGTGTCCTTTTGACATTCTTTCCATAATCCAAGCATAAACATATGAAGTCCGGGCCTATGTGAAGTCTGTCATGAAATGTGGTCCATGCTAATATGTTATAGTGGCATTGACATTTGAAGGATGGAGTGATCATTTGATTCGTTTGCATGAGCTAACAGACTATATCCTGTGTATGCCAAAACTATACTCTATGTGTTTCCATGTTTGGATAGGTGAATTTTCTTATCCACTTATTATAAAATCGAATAAAAAATTGTCACCATAAAAATGAAAAAAACGTGATACAACTTCGTGGATGAATGGGCATTTCCCACGACTTATCTTGGTGTCTTCAGTCACGCATCTTTCTTCCTTACAATTGAAGATTTGTACCATGTATGATTTATCTGTCGGTATATGGCTGACCAAAGCATAAATATCGATTCGATTATATGGTATATATTAGGGGTGCCAGTGGCTATCCAAATATTCGAATCCAATTTTTTATGCTCAATTGGTTTCGGATACAAATTTGGATACTGCTATATCTGCATCCGAAAATATCTGATCCGATTTAAAAAATTAATAGTTATTATATATTATTTATTTATTTATTTATTATTGTATAAAATATTATATAAAATTATAAACTAATAATATAAAACTATAATAACAAAATAATAATAATAAATGACAAATAAATATATTTATAATAGTTTTTATAGTGGTAAAATGAATTATTCAAAGCAAATAAAATTTTAATTAATATTAATTTTCGGATCGGATATTATCTGATATTCGATTCGGATATGCGAAATCGGATTCGTATAAATTTTTTAATATCCATCGGATTCGGATATCGGTATAAATTTTCGGATTCAGATTCAGATACAGGCATATCCGAATCCGAACCTATCCGTTTGCACCTCTAGTATATATTAATCTATGTACATATAGGTTTGTTCTGAGTCAACATTATTTCACAATAATGGTTAAAATGGTTAAAAGTGGGTTAATTTTAACAAATTTCCAGGGGAAAAAAAGCTGGAAAAATTTTGTCAACAAGAAACGAGGCATGTAGTTCTGAAATTTGATATTGCCTTGGCAAATATCAACTTTTTTTTTTTTTTTTTTAGAGTAAATGGTACCCATATTTTTTTTCTCCCCAGTCTCTTTTTCGTCTCAATCCGTCAAATTTTGCTAACGGCGAGCTCGGTTTATAACACTCAAACCCGCCCAACCCAACTAACTTTTAATCCGATCCAGATTAAATAAAACCGGATGGACTTTTCTAATTTGTTGTGGAGAGCACAGTATTCTCATCACCTTCATCTCCCCCAACAGCACAAAACTTCCACCGATCAGCCACCATCAAACACCAATCTTAAGTAACTGATCGGTCAGCATAACTAAGTGGAATAATCCCCGTACAAACGAAAATCCAAAGTCCACCATCAAACACTATCTAACAGCAACATCAAACACCAATTTTTGTGAAATCACGTATTATTTTTGAATACGAATGGATGAACATTATCAATCAAATACATATACTCACATATACATGCTTCTTAGGTAAACCAATAAATATATGCTATGCCATATTTGGCTCATTGCTAGTGTATTTTATCAATGTCAAAATTCGGAGTCTTCATTTGTCCTTAAACTTGGTTAATTTCTTAAGCAGTTCTGGTGTAATGGGCTTCGCAAGCCAATTCGAATATCACTGTTATTTAAACAAATGAATACTGTGTATGGTCCTCTTCAGGGGCCCGCTGCCGGCCATATATTGTGGCTGTTCTGTTTGGATTTTGGAATGTTGAATGAAAACCAGTTTCTTTTCCTTTTCAATGACAAATAATTGTGAACAAGAAGACACATCCACTGTGACAGCAGCTCTTTTTGTTTCGAATCCCAGCGAAAAGACTAATTCTTCACCAGAAAATCATCAAACGCAACAATAAAATCCTTCACTTAATTAAAAATTTTAAGTAGTCGAATTATAGTACATCTAACAATCCTAATGATTTTAAAAAAAATAAGAGTATCGCAATTGAATTGATTTCAGAAAATCTCGACATCAGTCATAAAATTGAAAAATCAAATTTCAATCAATTCAATCAGTCATAATTAAAGTTAAAGGGTTTTTTATTTGGATTAAAATCGATGGGATTAGAGTGGATAGAGATTGGTGTTTGATGGTGGCTGATGAGGTTTTGTACTGTTGGGGGAGATGAAGGTGATGAGGATACCGTGCTCCCCACAACAAGTTAGAAAGGTGTATTCAGTTTTATCTGATCTGGATCAGGTTAAAAGTTAGTTGGGTTAGGTCGGTTTGAGTGTTATAAACCGATATCGTAGTTAGCAAAATTTGAAACAAATTAAGAGTTCGTAGTCATAAACTCTTTTTGTTATGTGTTTGTTTCGCAATGGAACTAGTGTGGAAATGAAATTGTAAAATAAATAAACAATATGAGTATAATTTTTGGGTGATGTTACCAAGGTCTGGGACTCGAACCCGTTAACATCAAAAAATTACTGATCTCATTTAAAATAGGTTTGCCAATAAATAAAAAGCACACTCAAAACACCTCAAGTACTCAACTACGGACTACCCCCAGCATACGAAATGCTCGTGGATAAACCAAATCCACTCTCCATCCTTCTTCAGCAGTCCATCTGTGATCTTTATTATAATCCAAGTTGATATTGCCAGTTTTAGTCAACAACATTAGCGAAATGAATACGTCGAATAAGTTAAACATTGAAAATTAAGAAAAATCACTAAATAGGATGGTCAACAAAATTGGACTCAATAATTAAGCCCAATATTCATTGTTTAATCTTTTATAGTGAATCAACAGAGAGTTCAGTGCTGACTGAATAAACTTGAGTCAAAGCAAACGTGGCCTCCTAAATTCTATCATCAGCCCATGATTAGTGGAAAAGAGTGGGGAGACAAAACTCAGCTTGTCCTCCTAAGCCAAAACATCATTCCTCATGCCTCGCTTCCACACGCCAACAACTCTTCGTTTTACAACAATTAGTTGCCAATTAAAACTGATTAGCTTTGCTAACTATAGTTAAGAATGACCAATGAATTTTGACAAATGTCAATTTCTTATTTGTGTCACAAGCCTACATACAAATTGTTCCCACATATAAAATTCACTTAACAACTCTGAGTTTACTATTTCACAAACAGTGACTTGACATGAGTAACCCTCAGTAAACTAATCTAAAATCAACAATAATTCCTTTGGATAAATATTTTTGTTTAATAGTTGAACAGGGATTGATTGATTTTTTTTTTTTTTTTTTTTTGCTTGGCTACATTTGACGATGATTTATCACTAAAATTGTTGTTTGCTATCGTACAATCATGGCGAACTGATTTTGAGAATGTATAGACGATACATTACTTAAACAAGGAGTGACTCTCAAGGACAAAAATGCTGAAAAAGTAACTCTCAAGTATACATTTTTATTTTTGTAACTCTCAAGGACCAGATAGATGAAAGTTCAAATATACCCTTGACGCGAAATAAAAAACGGATTGGGTAAATGAAATGTCAAGTATACCCCTGACGCGAAATAATTAACGGCCCTGGCCCGCATTTAAACGACACGGTGTATTTAGTATGAACATTGAATGTTCATAGTCTTTGGGTATGAACATTCAATGTTCATAGTTCTTAGGTATGAATATTGATTGGGTATGAACATTCAATGTTCATAATCTTTTGGGTATGAACATTCAATGTTCATAGTGAACATTCAATATTCATAGTCCTTTGGGTATGAACATTCAATATTCACAGTCCTTGAGTATGAATATTGATTGGGTATGAACATTCAATGTTCATAGTTTTTTAGGTATGAACATTCGATATTCATAGTCCTTGGATATGAACATTCAATGTTCATAATGAACATTGAATGTTCATAGTCCTTGAGTATGAATATTGATGAACATTCAATGTTCATAGTCCTTTGGGTATGAACATTCGATGTTCATAGTCCTTAGTCTTTTGGGTATGAATATTCAATGTTCATAGTCTTTGAGTATGAACATTGATTGGGTATGAACATTGAATGTTCATACATCAATATATTGTATAAGGTACATTCACCTATTTGGATACACCAGTAGAATGTATGAACACTCATTGTTCATAGTAAAATGACATAAAGGGTAAAATTGGAAAATATTTATTTTAAATCCGGATCATTTGTCTTTGAGGGTTATTTTCACAAAAGAGTATAACTGGTATTTAAAAAAAGTAAAATGGCTGGGCCAACTTATTTTGTCCTTGAAAGTTACAAAATTTAAAATCGTGAGTTCGTGAGTTACTAATTGCTAGAATTTGTTCTTGTGAGTTATTCACCAAAAACCGTGTATTCTAGATTTTATTTTCTCTAAAATTAGGTGTTAGGCCAATTTCTTGAATTCAAAATCCTTGTTTGGGTATCATAGCCAACATGGACCGAAAACTTCCATATATGTATTAAATGACCCTGTCGAGAGTATAAAATGAGAGTATCTAATGTCTTTAGGTCGTGGTCCATGTCTAAGCCTTAATATCACACCAAGTCGCAAAAGAGGTGGCAATTTCAATAAATTGTAACAACAAAGTTACAATGAATTTTCATAAATTTTTACTTAGTGCGACGGCCTATTAAGAGTCACACAACTAAAGCCACAAGATTTCTCTGGATTCCAATTTCGCCAAACAAACATGCAAACAATCAAACGGTTTTGGCTCCGAGCCTCCAAGTATTGCCAATAACGTCGTCTAAATGACACACTTTTAGCTCCCTCAATTGAAATTGGGGACACCTCTGGACGCTTGCATCTTGTTTCCAAAGAGTAGAGCGGTGATCAGGAAAATGATTTGATTGTCTTTTTGGGATATAGTGTGATAGCATTTTTTACCAAGAAAATATTTGAAAGAATATCACTTTCGAAGTTTCGATCAGTCCTTGTCTGCCTTCAAAGAATGTATTGATCATTAAATTGTCGAAGCAAAACAAAAATATCAAACACATTTTATTTCCTTTCCCATAAGTCCATAACATCCCAGCCTTCTCGTTGCCTCGTTGGTTCTCATGGAGTATGTGAGTAGGTTTTAACTATTATATTAAGAATCTTGTCACGTGCATAGTGTAAGGGAGTGATATCCTCCTTCAGGAATATTAGGCGCGTACTAAGCATGATGAAAATACCACACTGACTTGTGGAACCAGATCGCGTCTACAAGCTAAGAGAACGCTCCAGCACAGTTCGCGCCAGCATGCGAATCAGGCTATAACGTGACTCATCTTACCTTCCAGAAGCAATCATGAACAGAGAGCACATGCACAAATCACTGCCACCAGCTACTGACCACTTCCGCAAAGCTACTTGCTCAGACTACTAATTCCCATCATCACAGCATACCTATAAAGACAGTTCTCGCACGCCTCCCTACTAATCTACACCCCACGTTTGTGATGCACTTTACAAGTGGTGGAGGAGGATTCACTCTCAACATCTATAAATACCTCTCCTATGAACTATGCCGGACCTGATTCTTCTCTCCCCTCAGAATCGAGAGCAAGATACGTGGCGCTTAAATCCTAAGCCGAACTTCGGTCCTTTGATAATCCATTCCAGTTCCCATTCAACTGTGTATGTAAAGGAAAGCTGAATCACGTCTTTACATTGGCGCCGTCTATGGTCTCGATTACTTGAGACACCATTTTCACACAACCCAAAAATCAAAAACCAAATATCTCAAGCCCACGAAGCATGACAAGCCTTGAAGCTCAAGTTTAAGGCCTCGCAAACCAGCTAGGCTTAACCAATGAGAGCATTTCCTTGCTCAGGCAAGAAAATACTGCTCTTCGTGTACAAGTTGACGCTCAACAACAGCCAGCTGGTAACGTCGCTGAGAATGGCATCAACGAAGTTAATCAACAGATTAACAAGCTGTCGCAACGAATCGACCAAAGCACAGTATGCAAAGACGCAACCCAGATCGTTCAGAAAATGCTCAAGACATACCGCGCTTCCCCGTTCACCATAGAGGTACTCAGTAAATCCTCTCCTCAAGATTTTGTTCAGCCACGTTTCCCAATGTACGATGGCAGTACATGCCCCGGCTAACATGTAGCCCGCTACATTCAAAGCCTGGCCCTTTACAGCTCCCCGGAGTTTGACCATCATTACTATCGTCTCTTTCCCGCCAGTCTCAAAGATGGCCCACTCAATTGGTTTTTTTCACTCGAGTCAGACTCGATCAAGACCTTCGAGCAGCTCACTGATCTGTTTGCCAGTCAGTATGTGCACAACAGACGTAAAAAAGTAGATCTGGATTCACTCTTCTAGTTATCATTTGGAGAGGATGAGACCATCCGCAAGTTCTTAGGTCGGTTCAAAGCCGAACTGTTATGCATGGAGAGTGGCCTCAAAGAGTCTTTTGCCACACTGGCATTCTCCAACGCTTTGTCGGGTCGCGAACCTGCACCTCTCCGGTCGGCGTCTAGAAACCCTGTCCGAGCCGCAGTCAGACGGGGTCGACAAATATATTAAGCAGCAAGAAGGTTTGCGACACCACGGTCTACCAGACGACCAAGAAGTCGCGGCGATCTCTGACGACACTCCACCTGCCAAAAAGCGGTCCAGGTCACAAGCACCCAAATCAGGCAACCGCTTGGATAACAACAGAGAGTTCACTATTTTGACACAATCTCCCAGTTATATACTGAAAAAGATCAAGCGAACTTCATATTTCCAACCTGACGTACGGCAACCAGCAGACCGACCTGACAAGCTCTACTGCGCATTCCACAAAGCAAAATGTCACGAGACCGATGCTTGCTGGGGGCTCAAGCATTATCTCCAGGATCTCATTGAAGCGGGACAGATCAAATAGTACACCAACATTGCCGACGGCGACTTGCGCCATAAGCTTATGGCCCGCCGAGTGTGTAGCAGATCTCCACCTCGCCAGGAGCGCCAAAGCATCCAAGCTCGCTCCCGCAGCAGAGGACGCCCCATAGACTGTTCTCATCATGATTAACATCCACACTCGTCATATCGTGACAACGGCAGAACCATCCATATGATCATTTTCCCAGATGATTCTGTTACTTCTTCCAGAGAGAAACGAAGGCGTGTCGGCGCTCTTCAAGAATTTTATCATTTTTCTTCACAAGCAGCACACGCCCCGCGACATTCGGGTCGCCATTCAGGGGATATCACCTTCACAGAGGCTGACCTCAACAAGGTTTGTCTCCCTCACAACGACGCGTTTGTCGTCCATGTCAAGATCAGTGACTGGGCAGTTAAGCGCGTCATGATAGACCCTGGGAGTTCGTGCGACATTTTGTTCTACCACACAATTCAAGAAATGAACCTACCCAAGTCGGTCTTCATTGATCCGATTGCTCCTTTGAACGGATTCAATGGCTCCAGGGCCGACCCAATAGGCAACATTATACTTCCAGTTTTGGTAGGGTCCCGAGAGGATAAGGTCAGCTTCAATACGCGTTTCAGTGTCTTGGATATCAAGTCATCCTACAACGCCATCCTAGGACGACGGTGGATTCATCAAATGCAGGCTATACCATCTACTTTACATCAAGTTATTCGTTTTCCAGGCCCCAGGGGCATGATGGAGCTTCGAAGCAACTAGCTCGAGGCCTATCATTGTAATCAAATCCTCTCAGCGAACAAGACCGCTGAGGCTCCCATCAGCATAAGAAACGAGCCCACCAGCTACACCATGGCCAAAGACTTGGTCGCTGAGGTCAGAGGCAACGCACCAACTCAGAGCGCTAGGGGATCCAACAAGAAGGTCTATCCATCCGCATGCGGATCCCGAAAAGTCGCCAAAGGCGATTCTTGATTCACTCGTCCGGGGACTCGAGGGTCACTCCCCGCGGTCGATGCTCCACTGTTCGGACCCCGAGGGTCGCCCCACCAGATCTCATACAACCAAAACAACTTATGCAATGTACTCCAGCCTCTGTTGTTATGACCACAGAAGTTATCCCGAACCCTGTGGTCGTAACCACAGAAGACGCTCCGGTTCCTGCAGCAACTCCCATCACTCATCAGACCAACAAAGCATCACAGAGCTTAGTCCCCCAGAGGACGCTCTCCCAACATAAGCTATGACACCAACTGAAGAGAGGTAGCGACTGAATCTAGGAACGGAAGACGACCCTAAGTTCGTCTATGTAGGGGCTAACCTCGACCCCACACTCAAAGCCCAACTTGTAAACTTTTTATCCATGAATAAAGATGTTTTCGCTTGGTCGTATATTGATGTGCTAGGAATAGATCCTAGCGTTGCATGCCATAAGCTGAATTTCAACCCTAGTGCCAGACCAATTCGATAGTGACCTAGGAGACTATCACTACGTTTTCAAAATGCAATCAATGACGAGGTCGATAAACTCAAGCAAGTCGGTTTCATCCGAAAGGTCGACTACCCAGATTGGATCGCTAAAATAGTGGCAGTTCCAAAAAAGAATGGCACGGTCTGCCTTTGTGTTGACTTCACCAATGTCAACCAAGGACACCGAAAGACAGCTTCCCATTACCAAAGATCGATCGACTTGTGGACCAGACCTGCGGCCATGAGCTCCTCTCCTTCATGGATGCCTATAGTGGGTACAACCAAATACCACTTGCTGAGGAAGATCAAGAGAAAACGTCCTTCATTACAGAGCAGGGAGTTTATTGCTATAACGTCCTCCCGTTCGGCCTCAAGAACGCTGGAGCGACGTATCAACGAATGGTAACTGACATGTTCTAGGACATGTTAAGCGATACCATGGAAGTCTACATTGATGACATGGTCGTCAAGAGCAAGAAAGCAGGTGACCACCTCACTCACCTTGAGCAATCGTTCTCCAGGTTACGCTGAACCCGCATGAAGCTGAACCCAGAAAAATGCCTTTTCGGAGTGTCCTCCGGCAAATTTCTGGGCTACCAGGTCTCACAGCGCGGGATTGAAGCTAACCTAGATCAAATCCGGGCGTTCTTGGATATGCCCGACCCGCAAACAAAGAAGCAAATACAGAAGCTGTCAGGCATGGTCGCTGCACTCAACCGATTCATATCCAGGGCATCAGACAAATGCCGACCGTTCCTACAACTCCTCAAAAAAGGCGAGCAATTCTCATGGAACGATCAATGTCACCAAGCTTTCTCTACTCTCAAAGAGTATCTTACAACACCTCCCATCCTAGCCAAACCAACCGACGACGAAATGCTGGGGCTTTATCTAGCAATATCAGACTTTGCTATTTCGGTTCTCTTCAAAGAGGACAACAACTCAGAGAAACCAATCTACTTTACAAGTAAGACACTAACTCCAGCCGAAAAGAACTACTCTTACATCGAAAGAGCAATTTTAGCACTATTATATTCTGCAAGGAAGTTCAGGCCATATTTCCAAGCGCACCCAATCAAAGTACTCACCAACCTCCCATTGAAGAAAATACTTCATAAGGAAAACAAGACAACTCGCATGGCGGTGTGGGCCGAAGAGCTCGGCGAACATCATATCGAGTTCGTCCCAATCAAAGTACTCACCAACCTCCCATTGAAGAAAATACTTCATAAGGAAAACAAGACAACTCGCATGGCGGTGTGGGCCGAAGAGCTCGGCGAACATCATATCGAGTTCGTCCCATGCACCTCGCGGAAAGGACAAGTCATGGCTGATTTCCTTGCCGACTTCCCTGTGGACGATCTACATTGGGAGCCAGAGACAGATGTCCTACCCCCCAAGCACAACGACAAGACTGTTTGGTCTCTCTTTGTAGATGGTTCCAGCAACCCCGGCGGAAGTAGCGTTGGTGTTGTATTAGTATCGCCTGCCGGAGCAGTGATGGAGAAATCATTTCGCATCGACTTTGCGACCTCCAACAACAAAGCGGAGTACGAGGCAGTAATTATGGGGATTAGAATGGCGCTACAGCTCGGTGTACAAGAGCTTCAAGTTTTTAGTGACTCGCAACTGGTCGTTCGCCAGATTGCTAAAGAGTACACTACCCACGAAGGTAACCTTTCTAAATACCTTAAAGTTGTTAATCAGTTACTTCTATCTTTCAAGAAGGCCACCATGCACCACTTTTTGCGCGACGAGAACCGTCACGTAGACAGTTTAGCCTACTTGGCTACTCAAATACCGAGCTGCGCCCCGAGACAACTCTTCATTGAAGTAGTTGACCGACCTGCCTACCAAGTAGAGCACGTCTTAGAAGTCAGCGACCTATGCCCACTCTCTGAGGATCAGATGAGCCAGACATGGATGCAACCCATCATAGAGTACATCCAGAACGGAACAATCCTAGAAGAGCGTACCAAAGCCAGACAGATTCCATATCAAGCATATCATTATTGTGTTTTGAATGACAAATTGTTCCGAAAATCTGTTGGCGGACCTCACTTGAGGTGCATAAGTCCAACACAAGGCCAATTGATTTTCGCTGAGATTCATGAGGGAGAATGCGACAATCATGCTAGAGGTCGCTCTTTGGCCCATAAAGCAATCTCCTAAGGATACTTTTGGCCTCGCATGCAGATCAACGCCAAAGCATATGTTCTCAAATGCATCAAATACCAAACCTTTGACCACAATATCATCCAGCCGGCTCGCGAGTTGATCAGCATTGCAAGTCCCTAGCCATTCCACATGTGGGGCATGGACATCATGGGACCATTCATCCTACAGAAAAGCACCGGTTTAAAATCCTAGCTAGCCGCAACCGACATTTACCTAAGTGGGTCGAAGCAGTTCCTTTGGCATATGTAAAGGAGTCACATGTCAGAAACTTCGTTTGGGCTCATATAATAACCAGATTTGGTCTCCCACACACCCTGGTGATGGATAATGGGTCCCAGTTCAAAGGCAAAACGGTCAAAGATTTTCTGGCCAAGTGGAAGATCGTTCACGCATTCTCTACTCCCCAGTACGCTCAAAGCAATGGTCAAGCAGAGGCCAGCAATAAGGCCATATTAGAAAACTTGAAGAAAAAGATTGAAAAGAACAAGAGCCAATGGCCAAACCAGCTAGAAAACATTCTATGGGCTCATCGCACCACAGCTCGCTCCAGCACAGGAGAAATCACCATTCTCCTTATGTTATGGCACATAAGCTGTTATTCCCACCGAACTGACAATCACAACTACTCGATCTGAGCTTGTCGAGTCAGGACATAATGACTCAGTCCTAGCCCGAGAGGTCGATTTGCTGGAAGAACGCCGCGACCTGGCAGCTATCAGAGTGGCATCGTACCAACAGATTCTAAAGAGGTCTTACAACAAACGAGTACATCCTAGATCCTTCCAACCTGGTGATCTAGTTCTGAAAAAGACACAGGATGACTCCAAATTAGCAGCAACATGGGAAGGACCGTACATAGTAGACCGAGTTGTTGGCAATGGGGCTTACTGGATCAAGACGTAAGAAGGGAAACCACTACCACGACCCTAGAACACTTACTTATTAAAGAGCTTTTATCAATAAAGATTCAGTCTTGTACACAGTCATATTTTTTAATCTTTGACAATTTAGGAAGTTTAATTATATTTGTATTGTCAACCACTCTGTTCAAATACTTCTACGATCAACTTCGTGAGCACGCTCTCAGTGAGCAGTATGCCTTCAGAGGCTAAATCTCTCCGCGAGCAGAATGCTCTCAGGAGCTTACAGGCTCATAGCCTCTCCAAATTTTGCTAAGTTGAGGACCTATACTTCTAGGATCAACTCCGCGGAGAACGCCTCGAGAAGCGAGACGCGCCGAGGGCTAAATACGCCTCCCGTGAGCGAGCGCTCTCGAGGAGCTTACAAGCTCATAGGCTCTCCAAATCTCGCTAAGTTGATGACCTATACTTCTAGGATCAACTCCATGAGAACGCCTCTCGGTGAAGCGATGCTTCGGAGGCTAAATACGCCTCCGGAGCAAAACGCCTCGAGGAGCTTACAGGCTCATAGCCTCTCCAAATCTCGCTAAGTTGAGGACCTATACTTCTAGGATCAACTCCGTGAGAACGCTCTCAGTGAGTAGTACGCCTTCAGAGACTAAATACGTTCTCCACGAGCAGAACGCTCTCAGGAGCTTACAGGCTCATAGCCTCTCCAAATCTCGCTAAGTTGATAACTTATACTTCTAGGATCAACTCCGCGGAGAACGCCTCGAGAGCAAGACGCGCCTTCAGAGGCTAAATACACTCTCCGCGAGCAGAACACTCTCAGGAGCTTATAGGCTCATAACCTCTCCAAATCTCGCTAAGTTGAGGACCTATACTTTTAGGATCAACTCCGTGAGAGCGCTCTCAATGAGCAGTACGCCTTCAGAGGCTAAATACGCTCTCCGCGAGCAGAACGCTCTCAGGAGCTTACAGGCTCATAGCCTCTCCAAATCTCTCTAAGTTGAGGACCTATCTTCTAGGATCAACTCCGTGAGAACGCTCTCAGTGAACAGTACGCCCTCAGGGGCTACATGTGCTCTCAATAAGCAACACACCTTCAGAGGCTAAATACGCTCTTCGCGAGTAGAACGCTTTCAGGAGCTTACAGGCTCATAGCCTCTCCAAATCTCGCCAAGTTGAGCACCTATACTTCTAGGGTCAACTCCGTGAGAACGCTCTCAGGAGCTTACAGGCTCATGACCTCCCTAATTCTCACTAGTCGGGGACCTCTGTCTCTAAGATCAGCTCAGGGAGATCGCTCTCTTAAGCAATACTTCACAAGCATAACACTTTTTTAAACTAAATCTCAGATTTCATAGCCACTATATACCACAAGTGTCATAAACAGAATAATAACTACAAGCAGTCAAGCAAAAGATGGCATTACATATACATTCACCAATCGAACGACCCGACCAATGCCAGGAAGCCAGTTCCAATCCATCGATCTGCTGGGTCTACCCAGAAAATCCAGATCGGTTCTTTGAACAATGGGAGCAAAATTAATGAACTGCCACTTTCGTGGAAACCAGTTCTCGGTATCAACTAAGGCGAACTGCTCAGGCAAGCCTGAAAACACATCTCTATTGTTTAACTCTCATAGAGAGGAGAACAGACAAATCAATCATCCAACTTAAAAAAATTTCAAAAACAAGACGAGAAATCACCATCAAGGGGCAGCCACAACATGTTTATCCTTAGGGGCAAAGATCGGTCGACGGAGTGTGCCTTTGCGATTCAAAGACAACACGCGATACCCCATACCCCACGGGTCCCCATGTGCCTTCTTCAACTGGAAGTATTTCTCATCCAGTTCGGCATATTGGATACAGGCCGTGGTATACGCATCTTGCACTTTGCATGCGACCCCCTGACATTGCTTGGCATACTCGGTGACTTCTGCTAACTTCCCTTGCAGATCAGTCATCGCTGCAACAAGCTTAGCATTCTTATCGAAGAAATATGCGGTATTTATTTGTCATCACGCTTCAAACCGTCTTATCAACTCCCCACGCAGCTCGCAGACATCCCAGCTCGACTCGAGAGTTGACATCAGCATCAACGTGCTGCACAGCGTTCTTCAGCTTGTCGTACCCCACCAGAAATTACAAGTACAAAATCAAGGTCATGATCCCTTACGAAACAGAGCGACAAGCCTAACAAATAAACACTCATCAAACAAGTAGCAATGTCCATGGTTCCCAACAGTGTGTCCATATCTTCATCCTCAACCTCAGCTTTGTCGCCATCCAACACGATCCCCTTCAGGAGACTGGTCGCTATGGGCGCCGAGTGGAAGCTGCAGTCAGAACGTTTCACAACACGCTTCTTCCCCATCCTCCCCATATAGTAGAATTTGCTCCCCACATCCCCGATACGAGGAAGCGAACTCTCACCAGCGACGTGGTGACCTTGCCCCAGGTCACTAGCTCCCTCAGCAGCCCGATCGGTGTCATCAACTTGCCGAGGTGACCTGAAGACAATGCCACCCGTCGAGCGACCTGAACTCCTGGGTCGCTTGTTGCTCTTGGCCCCTGAAGCTACAGCCTTTCTTTTGCTACGATCTCCATGCACATGTGGGTGGAACTCCATTTCCTCCATTATCAAAGGGGAGGTCTCTCTCAAACTCCCCTCTCCCCTAACATATTTGCGACACCTGGCCATAAGGAAACTTACGCAGAACGCAGGTTAAACAAACAAGCCACATGTTTCTTTTTTTTAAAAAAAAGAGAGAAGCCAAACGTACCTGAGTAAACTGACAAAGCAAACGACGCACCACAGTTGCGAGAAGAGAAGCTGCAGCAAGAAGTAGAGCAAATGCCTTTGCTCTTCCAAGAACACTCCTACTTATGGTGAAGTAACGTATCTTTCCAAGACAGGTCATGATGGCATCAAGACGCCAAACCGGCAGGTCACCTGGCAGCCATCATTTCATGTCTCCCAACCGCCCATATTCCTACATGTGCCACGCACGCACTGTAGCTCAAGCAGCTCCAGGGTAGAGAAAGCCCCTTGCGTCCTCAAGATATGTGTGACCTACAACGTTTAAATCAAATAACAAGCACGACAGATCAGCAAAGTCACAGGTCGTCGAGACCATACCCTCCGTAAGACAAGTCGCAACAGCATACACATGCTTATAGAATGCAAACACACATATCATACACAATCCTACTTGAATAAAGCAAGACAACATATTTCCCATTCACGAAAATGAGCGAACTGATGACCTCAGTGAAGCCTCAGCTCGCAGACTGACCAAGCTGCTGAGGATACTCAGGAAATCCAGCTCAGTTAGCCACTATTCATCATTATCACAAACAGAACAGAAAAACGAACTGCTCGGGTTATCCCAGGAAACCAGCTCTATTGTTTCAGGCCTAAGGCCGCATACAAACACATATTTTTACGACCACCTTTAAACAACATGGTCAAAACTTTCACTGACAAGAACATCCAAAACTTGTGACGATCCCAGGTCACCAGAGGTCGTTCCAGCTGCATTGGTCACGGTCGTATCCAATTCGTGTGATACTAGAGGTTGTTCAATCACCACATCAGTAGATGAAAGAGGCACAACTGTAGGAACAGTACTCGCATCTTCGAGCGGCTCACCCACATGACCGACCAGAGTCCCGCGTTCCTGCTCCTCTTGAAGATTAGAATATTTCTTTTCCAGCTCCTCTATCTCAACACGGATAGCAAGATAAGCGTACTTCGCCTGCAGCGCGGTAGTTTTACACTTTTCAGAATAAGCATTTGCGGTCGCTACCTTCTCCTTCAGGTCGCCCACCTCATGCCTCAGCCCGACTGCCTCATTGATAGCTGACGTCTTCTCCAATGATAACGTTACCAGTTCTGTCTTCAAAGCATCAAGTTCTTTCTTCTCAGACTGCTGCACATCTCGAAGAGTCGAGAGCTCATCCCTCAGCGATTCGACCTCCATCTTCTCCAGCTCAGCGAACTAAGCGGCCGTCTTCAGCTTCTGGTACCTAGCAATAAGCTAAGACAGTTCGCACAACGATCCCCACTAACACCGAGCAATAACATCATGCACAATACAACAAAACATCCTAATACAGAAGGAACTTACCAGACACAATGCCTTATCCATGCCTTTGAGGTTCGAGTCCAACTCCTTGGAGTCCAAGTCTTTTCTGTCTCCATCCAGCGTCATCCCCTCAAGCAAACAAGCAGCTATCGGTGCGGACTTGTAGCTAAAATCCGACCTCCTCACATAGCTCTTTTTACTAGATGCTTCATCTACATACATCAGGTTGCGCTCCAGCTCATCTTTCCCAGCACTAGCATGCCCTTTACCAGTCTCTTTCATACTAGCCTTCCCCTTCATCTTGCAGGAAGTATCTCCAGCAACCCTGGTCGGAGCGACCTCCGTGGCCTCCTCACCCAGGACGCTAAAGTCGGGCATCGGCCTCGCCCTTTAGCTACGAGCCACCCTCCCCCCGGTTCGTCCTTCACCACCAGTTACAGAGCCGACCCCAAACATGGCTTCCACTACCCGTGCGACCTTAGCAGGTTGGGTCTCAACATCGTTACCCTTCCTCTTGGGCAAGCGAGTGGGCTCAGGAATCTCAAAGAGGCTGTCATCCAGGTCGTAAAGAGCGTCCTCCTCACCCCTCCCCAACCTAGCCCCAGACGAACCAGCACCCCCAGCAGGTCGCTTCAGCCCAGATTTTAACGATCTCGGTTCTTATCTTCCCTCGTCACCAGGTCACTCGTGCGCTTCTCCATCATAGGCTTCCTTGATGTTCCCCCTGTCACCTTACCTCGCGCCCTTGTCTTCTGCGCTACCCTTTTCTTTCTAATTGCGGGCCCTCCCCGTTCCTTAAAGAAATGCGCGACCTCTAGTAGTTTCTCCCGCTTCTCAGCTTGGGTCAACCGCGCGAACCTCTCAATCTCCTGCCGATCAGTTTCCTTCTCTAGAGCAAGATCTGCAAAGATATTAATGCAAAGGTCATTAATGCAAAGGTCATTCAAGGCAAGATCAGAATACTCAAATACAGTACTGCTACCCACCAGTAAAGTCGCATACCCTATTCTCCACACTGAACCCCCTAGCATAGAAGTTCCCAACAAACAACAACGGTCTTTTATCCCAAGACTCGTTGCTCACACCATCTATCACACTCAACAGCGTCGCTCGCGTTTGCAAGCTAAAGTTCCACGACCGTGATCGCTTTACCGAGTAGTACTCAATAACATCAGCGACCTCTATACGGTATTCACCACTCGCGTTCAACAGATCAAACACCTTAAACAAACGCCAGGTGTTACCCACAAACTGGACAGGCGCTTTGCCACAACGGTTCAGAAACTGGCAAACTAGTTTAGAAAGTGGGATCGTCAGATTCGCCCCTAGCTGCCCCTCACAGATTATAACCCCGCAGTTCGGAGGGGTGTACAGATCGCTAAAGACCCGTACGTGTTGGTCAGGCTCATGGATTTCCAGACCGCTTACGGCTATCCCATATTTTTTCTCTTAAATAGGGGAATGCCCTCAAAGCGTGTCTATCCACAGCCCTTGGCGGCATCCCGCTAGAAGACGACCTCTCAAGGCGACCTGAGGTGCTCGCTTCAGCAACCATAAACGCAGATTGAGCCTCATCTTCCCACTTCCAGCCTCCTCAACTGCCTCATCTTCTTCACCACCCTCACTCACACCACACACCGACTCATCTTTCTCTTCCTCCTCATCATCCCAACCAAGAGAAACTTCATGGACCTCATGAGATCGCGTATCATTTGAGTCAGACATCTCTCCTTTAGCCCTGATAGTTCTATCCACTAGTAACTAATCGAACGTCCTAACAACTCTAAAACAAAGACTAAGCACGAAGCAAGAAGCAGGAGTTCAACAATGGCAGAAAACTAACCTGAACGTTGTTGCTGTAGTGAAGTATTTTCTACAAAACGAAGCAGCAGAGTGATGTTTCAAAGAACCAGCGTAATCTTTGAACAACCGCCCCTCCAGTTTCCAAGGCATCATGATTACACCCTAGCCCTAGCCGCACACGATTTCCAACAAACTGTCCTGTCTTTTCAAATCCCGAAAAAATGGGGCAACACGTTTTCTCTGCAACTGCTCAGATCCTCTCACGTGCCGAACACATGTCGAACATCTATGCCCACCAGCTCACAGGATACCACAGATCGTTCTCCCCAGCTCGTTGGATATTTCCACATCTAGCATGATCCACACGCGCTACTGTTTTCTCTCAACAGGTCGCTTCCACGACCAGCAAGCCCTACTGAGAGGGGGCAGTGTAAGGGAGTGATATCCTCCTTCAGGAATATCAGGCGCGTACTCAGCATGATGGAAATACCACACCGACTTATGGAACCAGATCGCGTCTACAAGCTAAGAGAACGCTCCAGCACAGTTCGCGCCAGCATGCAAATTAGGCTATAACGTGACTCAGCTTACCTTCCAGAAGTAATCATGAACAGAGATGCACATACACAAATCACTGCCACCAGCTACTGACCACTGCCGCAAGCTACTTGGTCAGACTACTAATTCTCATCACCACAGCTGACCTATAAAGACAGTTCTCGCACGCCTCCCTAATCTACACCCCACGTTTGTGATGCACTTTACACGTGGTGGGTGAGGATTCACTCTCAACATCTATAAATACCCCTCCTATGAACTACGCCATACCTGATTCTTCTCTCCCCTCAGAATCGAGAGCAAGATACGTATGCAGTTCACTCCTAAGCCAAACTCGGTCTTTTCAATAATCCATTCCAGTTCCCATTCAATTGTGTATGTAAAGGAAAGCTGAATCACGTCTTTACACATAGGAACTACCGTAGTCCTTTGTAATAGAGCACATAGCTTAGAATGAAAAAATCTTAGAAATTTTGGAATGAAAAAACTGAAATTAATTGTGTCAAAAAGAAAATTTTAGAATTCTTAGGCTATATTCGTTGCAAGACAAATTAGTATGTATATAGCTGTTAGCTTGTTGTTGGCATTTGCTTTTGTGCTGCAATCATACATGGGATTTCACCAAAGGAAGCGGCAATTGCCCAAGGGCCATTTTGTTTTTTGCCAACGGTCCTATACTGGTGCGACCAAAATGCCCTCCAACGCCAACGCACAAATAAAGTCAAGCAACTTCATCTTTCTTTCCCTTCGTCTTTCCCAAATGTACAAATTATTACCGATTTTCAATTACTCATGTATTGCCGAAGATAGGAGAACTCATTTTCCTTCTTACATAATTATACAATTTCGGACTATTATGCAGGTTTTAATATAAATATATCTATGAAGGTTTTATCAAAAAAAAAAAAAAAAAATTATACAATTTCTTGTGTTTCATGTGAATTATTAAACTGATTCAACCTTTTTTTTTTACAAGTTTTCGTGTTTTACAGTTAACTATGCTTTTGGACCAAAACAAACGTAGACTATGTTTTAATCTCCCAATATAGGCAGTATTCATATAACATCAGATGTTTGTCATGTATTTTGTTTTATTTCCTCGTTATACCCTTTTACTTCGAGAGAGAAGTCTGTTTATTTCCAAGAAACCCAAAATTTGAATTCCTGGTTCTTCTGAGTAAATAAATTCACAGTTGCACTATTAACTTATGTCCTTCAAAGAAAGTTGATCGTTTATTACAATCTTAACTTGTAAGTTTCCCTTATTCCTGTAGAGATAGCAGCAAAGAACTAAAGAAAACGACAAGTATTGGAACTATCTTATTATTGAAACCAACTAGCCTTTTATAGGCATTTTACAAACAAGATAAACATAAAGACTCCACGATGCAACTAACTCCTAATTGTGGGTATTGAGGCCTATTACCAAGTAGAAATGTTCAAACTCTAACTACATTAGCTGCACTCCCTTTAAACTAGGAAGACCAAGTCAGCTACAAACAACTGCAACGCCAACAATTCCTCCCTTAAACTGCATTGCACTGATGCAATCAGTTTACTTCTTCCTTGAACAGACCCCCATCTCATCCCTGAGTTTCAAAAATGCTTCCGGTTTAAAGTGGCTTCGTCATAATATCGAAACTTGTTCTTGAGTAGGACAGTACACAAGTTCTACAGTTCCTTCATTTGAAAGCTCACGCAAGAAGTGATATCTAACATGAATATGTTTGCTCCTCCCATGGAAAACTAGATTCTTTGACAACTTAATAGTAAAACTGTTATCACAGTAAATTGTAGTGCATTTACCTTGAACATGCCCAATTTTCTCAAGGACTCTCCTCAGCCACACACCTTGGAAAGCACAGTAAGCTGCTGCAATGAATTCTGCCTCAATTTGATAGAGTTACCACAGGTTGCTTCTTGGAAGCCCAAGACACAGCTCCTCCTCCCAACAGATAGATAAAGCCCGAAGTGCTTTTTCTATCATCCGCATCACCTGCGTAATCACTGTCTGCATATCCCACTAGCTCTTCATCTCCTCCCTTCTTATATGCAATTCCAAACTCCAAAGTTCCCTTCACATACCTTAAAATTCTTTTTGCTGCCACAAGATGAGTGGCAGTTGGTTGTTCCATGTATCTACTGACCAAATTCACCGAGAACATCAAGTCTGGCCTTGTGGCTGTCAAATATCGAAGGCTTCCCACCAACTGCTTGAAATTAGTAGCATCAACAGCACCACTTCCATTATTTTTCGATAGTCTGCAGCCTGGAACAATTGGATTTTTCACAGCATTGCAATCATACATTTCAAACCTACCCAGTACCTCATTAGCATACTTGGTTCGATTCAAAAATATGCCCTTCTCTCCTTGCACAACTTCCACCCCAAGAAAGTACTTCATTTTTCCAAGATCAGTCATGGCAAACTCATTCATCATCGATTTCTTAAACTGATCAATCATAACTTCACTATTTCCAGTAAATATAAGATCATCAACGTAGAGACTTACAATAAGAATGCAACCTCCATTTCCTCTCTTCACGAACAAGGTGTGCTCACAGTAGCACTTTTCAAAGCCTTCCTTTGCAAAATATTTCTCAATCTAGCTATACCAAGCCCGAGGGGCTTGTTTGAGCCCATATAGCACTCATCGAAGCTTGTATACCTTGTCCTCTGCTCCGTTCTGCTCAAAACCCCTTGGTTGATCTACATATACGTCTTCAAGCAGCTCACCGTGCAAAAATGCACTCTTGACGTCCAACTGAAACACATTCCAACCCTTTTGAGCAGCTAGTGCCAATATGACACGAATAGTATCCCATCTAGCTACTGGTGCAAACACTTCATTGAAATCGACTCCTTGCTTCTGTGAATAACCTTTTGCCACGAGACGTGCCTTAAATTTGTCCACCTCTCCTTTTTCATTAAGTTTTTTTTTAAAAACCCACTTCACACCGATTTTCTTAGCTCCTGCAGGTAAGGTTGTAAGCTCCCAAGTGTTGTTTTCTTCTATGGCCTCTATTTCCTTCTTCATAACTTCTCTCCACTTGGAACTCTTCACTGCCTCCTCAAAGGACTCAGGATCTTCAGAGGCTGTGAACATTACAAAGCTCTACTCCTCGTGCTCTTCTTCGGACACACCAGCCCTTGACTCATAATCTTGCATCCATATCGGTTGACGCCTGATCCTCCCTAGAACCGAGCTCTCGTTCTCTTCATGGTTTGCTCCATTTAAAGGTGGAGTAACCTCTGCTTGTTCTTCTTGGTCTACACCTGCTTCTTCATCATTTGCTTGAACTTGTTGGATTGAGTCTTCTCCCCATTCAAAAACATCTTGTTCCATCTTGCCCTTGTTCTGCTTCCAATCCCAATGCTCTGCCTCCGCAAACCACACATCCTTGCTAATCAAAATATTTTCTGTTTTTGGGTTAAAAAGTCGATACACCTTTGATTCTCCGCTTACTCCCAACATAATGCATTTGATGCTCTTGTCATCCAACTTTGTTCTTTTTACGTCCGGTATATGAACATAGCCTATGCTTCCGAAAACTCTGATGTGGTCTACCAAAGGTTTCTTGCCACTCCATGCTTCTTCTGGAGTTACATCCTTCACGGCAGCTAATGGACTTCTGTTAAGAATGTGAATGGCATAATTTGTTGATTCCGGCCAGAACTCCTTGGGAATGGACTTCCCTATCAGCATACATCTCACCATCTCCATGACCGTACGATTCTTCCTCTCGGCCACGCCGTTCTGCTGAGGCGTGTAGGCAGCAGTCAGCTGTCTTGCTATTCCATTCTCATTGCAATACTCCTGAAACTCCTTGGAAATGTACTCACCACCCCTATCTGTGCGCAAACAAGTGATTGCTTCTCCACTTTCTTTTTCTACTAATGCACGAAACCTTTTGAATATGTTAAGAGCTTCTGACTTTTCTTGTAAGAAATATGACCATGTCTTCCGGCTATAATCATCAATAAAATTGATTATGTACCTTTTTCCACCATGTGAGATTAGCGTGATAGGTCCACAAATGTCACTGTGAACCAGCTGCAGCCCCTTTGTTGCTCTCCACAAACTCTTTCTCGGAATAGCCTCTCTGTGTTGCTTCCCTTTCATACAAACTTCACATACTTTAGAAGGAGCACTGAGTCTCGGCATGCCATTCACCATTTTCTTGTACCCAAAGTTCTCATACCTTTTGGACTTAGATGACCGAGCCTTGAATGCCACAAATTTGCACCTCTTTTTCTCAGAATAAAATTGAAGGCAAGAATGTAGTGCACCTGAAACGTCATCTTTCACAGAGGCCAACACAGCAAACATTTTATTTGCAGACATATCTAACTTCATAATAAGCCCTTTCATAGGATGGTAAATCTTACACGTATCATCCTTGATCAAGATAGTTAACCCCCTTTGTTGTAATTGCCCCACACTAAGCAAATTATTCTTCAATTCCGGCACAAAATAAACAGAGGTGAGTACCTGGACCATGCCATCAATTACGAGCTTTATGTTCCCCTTTCCTTTTACCATCATCCTCGAGTTGTCTCCCAACCTCACAAACTGCCGGAATTCACCATCAAACTCAGAAAACCATTCCTTAGTGCCACACATATGGTTGCTGCAACCTGCATCGAGAAACCAAACATACTCCATGCTTGCTTTGTTCAAGGCAACATAGGACATCAGCAACATCTCCTCACTTTCATCCAACTCTGCATAGTTAGCACTTTTCTCCTAGCTAGGACATTCATTCTTGAAGTGTCCTAGTTGATGACACTTATAACACTCCACAAGAGTCTTATCGAATCCTCTACCACGACCTCTGCCTTGAAATCCTCCACGGCCCCGTCCTCTATCACTTCTACCTCTTCCAGCTCCAACAGCTGCTGTTAATGCATGCTCCTCCCCACTGCATTTCCGGATCTTTTGTTCGTGTACTAGAAGAGAACTTTGCAGAGCATCGATCGAAAGAGTATTGATATCTTGCGACTCTTCAATGGAACACACAATATAGTTGTATTTTTCATGAAGAGTATGCAAAATCTTCTCAACTACCTTGGAATCAGCCATCTCATCTCCAAGATTGCGCATTTCATTTGCCACTAGCATCACCCTCGAAAAATACTCCGTGACTGACTCTCCCTCCTTCATTTCCAGTACTTCAAAGTCTCTTCTCAACCTCTACAAGTGAGCACGCTGTACACGCTCATTTCCTTGGTACTTACATTTCATTGAATCCCACAGCTCCTTTGCAGTTTTCTTCTGAAGAATGGTATTCAGAATTAGCTTTTCTATCGATGCAAACAGGTAGTTCTTCACCTTGAGGTCCTTCAGCCTCAAATCAGCTAACTCTGCTTGTTGCACCCCATTCAACACCTCTCCTTGCGCTGGTTCTTTGAAGCCAACTTCCACCAAGCTCCACCACTCCTTGGAACGTAGCAAATTCTCCATGAGCATAGCCCAATGCTCATAATCTCCATCAAACTTGGGAATGCACAGCTTGCCATCCTTGTCACTCGACATCTTCCTATTCTAACAACTGTTCCACTTGTAGTTTACTTTTGAACTCTCTAAATCAGGAACTAAATAGTAGCTCCGATACCACTTGTAGAGATAGCAGCAAAGAACTAAAGAAAACGACAAGTATTGGAACTATCTTATTATTGAAACCAACTAGCCTTTTATAGGCATTTTACAAACAAGATAAACATAAAGACTCCACGATGCAACTAACTCCTAATCGTGGGTATTGAGGCCTATTACCAAGTAGAAATGTTCAAACTCTAACTACATTAGCTACACTCCCTTTAAACCAGGAAGACCAAGTCAACTACAAACAACTGCAACGCCAACAATTCCTTTGGTTCCTTATATCTTGATTTGTTCTGAATTGAAGTGCATAAGTCAAGTTTTTGGGGATGCAGATGAGTTATGTATTTATGTTGGAAAGTATTCAATCGCTTTCCAACGTCAAAAACTTGTGATAGCAGAATGTAAACATCTAGGATGTCATTGGAAAGTTTGTGCATCTACAGTGGGGGATTCTTCAATTCTCGGTTCGTGATATATGAATTCTAGCCACTAACTGAATGACGATTGGGTATATGACGGTTGTAAATGATGAATACAACTATGCTAATGAAATTGGCAGAGAGGGGGAGGGGGGGGGGGGGGGCGCTAATAAGGTGATAGTGATCTGGATGTGTTCTTTAGAGCCAATTACTTCAACTAAGATGGGAGAAATAATCACATATCATAAGCCTATTTCAATTTGGGCTGACAACAAAGAGGCTTTAAATGAAGTGTTTCCAAGATCTAAATGGGTGGTGGAGATGGTGAGAATGTGGACTTGTGGAGAAATAACTAGTTGGGGCCTAAATCTTTGCAACAATTGCTTACCATCAGCTCAGTTGAACGGAAATGGGGTAGAACAAAGGTGCAAGATCTAGTGCAAGATGATCACACTTATAGTTGGCCTGACCTTAGAGAATGCAGCATGTAGCATCTCTAAATGCTACTTAGATTTTCAGCAATTTTCAATTTTTGGAACAATGTCTTGTTAACACTGATAATATATATCAAGTGACATGATAACATTATGTGGTACAATTGTACGTCACTTTTGAACACCAAAAAAAATACTATTCATTTACAAGCTTAGAGCATCTTTAGCAGTGATATCAACCTAGCATCAAGAATTTGGTGTTTTTTCAACTTCAGGAGAGCTACATGTTGATGAAAACACCAAACCAAACACTAAATCGACCAATATTTGGTTCCAGGTTTGATGCTGTATCAAATCACTTACACGGTTGTAGGAACACCGCGTGGGCTTGGGCTGCTAAATGGGCTTCTATGACGCGGTTTTGCCAAAACCGCGCAGTGTTCCTAAAACCGTGTGCTCTCAATTATAACAACGGGCAAAAAACGGCCAAAAAAAGGCTATATCTTTCTAACCCTATAAATTGAAACACTCACCCCATATTTTTACACTCACTTCTTTTCTCTACTCTCTACTATTTATTCTCTACTCTTTACTCTCTATTCTTAAAACAACAATGAGTCAAGAACCAAAATCAAAATCAAGAGGGGCTTCATGGATACAAGAAGAAGATATTGCTCTCACAAATAGTTGGCTACAAGTTAGTCAAGATGGTGTAGTAGGAAATGAGCAAAAGTCGAACGATTTTTGGGCTAGAATTCTAAATGCATTTCATGCAAATTTAGGAAGAATGACCGAACGCAACTTGACGGGTATGAAACACCGTTGGTCTATTATTCAAGCTAATATCAACAAGTTTCATGCTATTCTTTCTAAAATTCAAGCATCTCATCCAAGTGGCTATAATGACAATATGATGGTAAGTATTTACTTTTTATTTGTTATTTTGATTAACAAATACATTTTTCAATTCTAATTTAGTTTTTGCTTAATTGGTAGGTTGAGGAAGCAATAAGTGCATATGCGATGCATAATGGGGTTTGGAAGTGGATGCAATGCTGTAATATGGTGAAAGACTCACCCAAATGGAAAAGGCTACAATTGAGAAATGATTTGCATCCCACCAAAAAGTCGAAGTCAAACAGTGGGGAAGGAGGTTCATCATTTCCAATATCAACTGCGACAACTCAATCAATGGATTATGATCCACACCAAGTTCATGGGCTTGAGGATAGACCTCTTGGAAAGAAAGAAGACAAAAAAAGAAGGCAAAAAGAGAAAGAAGAAGGTGATTCTAAAGTGGAGGAATCCGCTAAGAAACTTGATGCTTTTCTGATGGAACTTTCTAAAACCACCAAAGAAGGCTATGAATTGGAAGCTCAAAGACAGTTGAAGAAAGATAAGATGGAATTCGAAAAACTTCAATTGAAGAAAAGTTCGATGGATTGAAAGCTTCAAATCCAAAAAGAAAAACTTCAATTGAAGAAAGATGCGCTCCGAGTTCGAGAAGATGAAAATGATGCGAAAATATTAGGAATGAAATTAGAAGGATTACCCGAAGACGAGCGCGAAATTTGGCAACTCAAAAGGGCAGAAATTTTACAAAAAATGAAGAATCGACTTGGCAATATCACTGGTAGTAGTCAAAGTAGTGCATAGTCTAAATTTGAGTTTATATGTCTTTTAATGTGAGTTTGTATGTTTTTTAATTTGAGTATTTTAATTTGTCTTTTAATTTATGTCTTTTAATTAATGACGTACTTTAATTTAAGTTTGTATTTTAATTTTAATTAGAATGTACTTTAATTGAATATTTTCTTTTAATTTAAAGTTGATACTTTTTATCATTCTAAAAAAAATTTGTATTTTCAAAATTCTCATATACAGAAATCCTTTCATAAAACCACAAATACATAGAAATAAACTTGGAACACAAATACATAGAAATTGAAACGATAAATAAACACAAAGTCTAAATGAAGTGCAAATAAAAATAGAAATCAAGTCCGCCCACGCCTACTCCACAAATGCTCGACCAAGTCATTCTTCAATCTATCATGAACAACTTTTGAACGAACTCTCTCGACGCTAGATGCCCAACGAGATAGAACAAAGTGGCGTTCATCTTCAGGAGCACCTTCTCTACTTGGTATTTCCAAATCAGGAATATACTGCGGGATATCCGTTTCGCGTTCATCTTCTACAATCATATTGTGTAAAATAATGCAAGCCCTCATAACAGTAGCCATGTTCTCCAAATACCATAACCTGCACGGATTAGCTAAAATAGTCCAACGCGACTGTAATATACCAAACGCCCGCTCTATGTCTTTTCTAGTAGCTTCTTGCTTCTTTGCAAAATGTTTGTCTTGTGCAATAGTCGGTTTAGCAATCGTTTGAATCAAGGTGGCATAATTAGGATAAATACCGTCAGGCAAGTAATAGCCCATATCATAATGATGGTCATTCACAGTGAAGTTATAAGGAATAGCTTCATCATTGACTATATCATCAAATATTGGTGAGCGGTCAAGCACATTAAGATCATTGTGATAACCCGCCATTCCAAAAAAAGCATGTCAAATCCATGCATCACGATCGGCAACTGCCTCCAAAATCACTGTTGGTTTATGCTTATGGCCAGTGTGAGACCCTTGCCACGCGGATGGGCAATTCTTCCATTGCCAGTGCATGCAATCAATGCTTCCTAGCATTCCAGGCCATCCGCGTTCCTCAGACTCTTTAAGCAAACGTTGAATATATGCAACATTTGGTTTGCGCAAGTATTCACCTCCAAAAATTCTAATAATTCCATCACAGAAATAGCGCATGCATTCATGAATAGTTGGCTCAGCAACATGTAACATATCATCTACCAGATCAGCGACAATCCCATACGCAAGCATTCGTATAGCAGCAATTACTTTTATTTTTGGGTTAATCCCAAACTTACCCGCACAATTACTAGTAAGTGTAAAGCGTAGATATATTTTCTGGCTGATACATCAGCAGTAGCGAAAGACAAATCGATGTCAATTTCAAATCTAGATGAGAGTCCTACCTTAGTTTTCTCAGCTGCTTGACGAAGCATTTGGACAGCTAACTTGGCGATTATATTGTAGCATCAATCTCATGAATGCATTTGATCTCACTCACCAAATACTCCACTATGACATTGTCAAAGTCCTCCCCACCCAAGAAAGGATCGTGTTTTCCTACAATGTTGACCGACCGATCGATAGCCAAAAAAGTCGATTTCTTGAGAGGTCAATCTTCAGGAACACATTTTATAGTCTATTTGATATGCAAATAAATTGGATTTCCAGTCCCAATTGATGTATGGATGAGTTGCCTGCCAAGTTTTGTGAGTGTAAATCCGGATATCAATCTTAGAACTATATTGAACCACTACTTGTATCTAAAATTGACTTCTTCCAAGGTCCACTCAACATAAGATAATTATGTAATGCGGATACTCCTACATACTAATGCATCATAATAGTTATAAATAAGAATCGAGATCCTATTTTAATCATTAAACAAACTAAACAGAAGTTAATACACAATTGTTTGTGTTGTGACGACAATCAATGATTTAATGACATTTTTACAATGAAACATTCAATACAAAAGCAGTGTAATCTCCTATATTGTGACTATGTCTTTGTAACTGTCCCATACCTGTAGCACAATTACTATGAATTAGTTGGATTACAAAGTAAGGTAACCATGATTATTTACTGACACATCTACAAAAGTGTGCATGTTAGTGTGATTATCAATTCTATATTCAATCACAACATTACAAATCAAGTCACAGTAATTCCTATTCCACTCCATAGCTCAAAGTATTAGAAAACCTTAATCTTTGTTTCATCACAGATGTGGACGTTAGTTCAATATCTAAATTTCTCCACAAAGTTACTGACGGATCAAGTTCATAAAGAGTTAATTGTTTAATTAGGATTATTTAATTGAATAAAGTCGGAGGTCCTTAATGCCAGAAGTGAATTGTTATTAACACTTCAGCTAAAAATATTTCATGTACAGGTTTGTGCCTCTATACTATTATTATATTTGGTGATTGTCAATGCACCCTTCGGCAAATAACTATTTGGCACAAACTATACAATCCAATTCCAAAATTACCATTGGCACTACCTTAACTTACCAAATGAATGAAGATGCAACATATTCATCCCCTAGTTTAATGGGTCATATAAAGTATTTTTTATTTTTTATTTTTTTTCGATAAACCTTTTTTTTTTTTATGAAGTTGACTTCCTTTCATCAACTCTAGTTTGAAAGGACCTGACTATGTTATAAATTAAATATCCATTTTTGAGAACTCAAACAAATCCAAGTATCTATAATGAAATCAAACACCCTTAACGAACTTGCTATCCTCACCAAACTCATCCACAATTTCACTCTCACCTCCACCACAATATAATGGATTATTCTCAAAACTTGTATGATCAAAATCCCTAACCAGATATTGTTCTCTATAACTCCATGGCGGCTGGTTTTGCAAAAACCGACAGCCCAACACACGTAACTCTTCATTAGAATTCTCCACTTGAGACTGTATCATTATGACTACTTATTCCCATCTCTTCAAAGTAAGGCATGTTCAACCAAATTAGTTTGTTTTCATATTTAAATTTGCTTGGATTTAAATATGAAAACCAAAACCGACCACAGTTCCACAAGCTTTTTCATTCTTCTTCTTGTTCTTATTATTTTTATTAGTGAAACCATCTCTTTCACATAATCACATTAATCTTGACAACCAAGAAAACACAATCCGCGATGGCTAATGTTGCTCCCAACTTTAAGGTCAATTAGACCAGATACGACACAATATGATATCCCATTTGGTTATAAATTAAAGTAGATATATGATAATTGCCTTTTCATTAGAATCATTTCGACACTTGCCATTGGGCAACGAAATATTTGACAGGCCAAAATCAGTTTGATCAAAGATAACCACGCAATTGTTGTTTAGCAGCTGTATGTGCAGTGCTGCTATCCCAATGTTGTTCTGTAAAAGCGTCCATTGGCCCCTCCGATTTGCATAGGCGGTTTCGATGATGCAATGCTTTAATATAAAGAGAAGATGCCATAGTAAGCAAGAAAGAATGAAAGTTGTCCTCATTTTTGTTTGTGAGAATATTGAAGAGGCTCTCTCTAGGTTGTCTTCTTATATCCTTCCTCGAGTTGGAACACGTGCATTAAATATGCTAGAAGGCAAAGTACTTGTTGTAGAATAATTTCTTTTTGGTCTTTTAGTTGATGAAATTTGAGGTTCCAACCAGTTATAATGAGTTCTTGTCTTTCATGTAATTGAATGTTTTGTTCGTTCTTTTCTCTTAGCATTTGGTCACCAGTGACGACTAAAGTGTTGGCCTTTTCAGCCTAAACTGGTGAAGTCCTGTAATGAGGTGATTATTGCATTGTGCCTAACTTGTCCTTCATACACATTAATGGATGTAGTAGGATTAATACGTAGGAGAATTTCTTTTTGCTTCTTCTTGACTTCGATCATTGGCTCTATTCACTTAAAGACGTGTACCCAAGCAAGATGGGGATGTTACACGTGTATGACTGCAGTATAAAATCTCTTTAGCTAAAAAGTGATAAAACTAATCCCGAATGGTAAGAGTATTTCAAATTTTTTAGAGCTATCTAAGAAAAAAAAATCTTCTGCCCCACCCTTCTTCGATATATAGCTGGTTTAAACGTTCAGTTTTCCTTCTCGGCTAACTTATGATACCATATTACCAGGTACACATAGTCGCTTGCTTGAGATAGCCTGTTGAACGCCCTTCCAGTAATCTACAAACATCATAGGTAAGAAGTGATCCTTAAGAAAATTTTCCACAAAAGAAAGCAACCCATCATTCCTGCAAAAACATTAGAATTCAGAATGCAAATGGTTTTAAAATTTAAACTAAAATCAACACATCAGATATAGTTTGTTAAAATCATCAAAAGTGGTAAGCAAAAAACAACTTGAGTTTCAGATGTCTGGTGATCCACACAAAGAGACATGCTACATTGCACATGGATGCACATAACAAACAATAGATTGCAAAAGGCATAGAGCTTACCCAAGATGCAACCTTATCGATGAAACTGCAAAAGTTTCACCGGATCGAGATCGAAAAATCAAACCCAAAAATATAAAAAGTTAGTCCCTTTAGTCACGGTTCAATTGGGTTTACGTATGGCTCACGCCAACATTTTCAGCCTAAAACTGTTGCAAGGCAAAACTGATCGTATACAACCAAGTAAAGTGAAAGATATTTTTAAATCCATGATGCAAATAAACCATTAAGTCACTGGACCTTCAAACGGCATAGCCATAGGATGTATCAATTCAACAATACAAACTCGTGAATATTTTGTTCACTATTAATTTTTTTGTTAGAGATGGGAATATATATGTTATATTTATATGACCATCTCGTTTTATATCTCAGTGTACATCTCGGAACTGACTGACAAACCTAAAAAGGGAACAAAAGGCTGATTTTTCGTAAATATGATCTCTACACCATAAAGATAATCCTCACAAATGATCAGATATTTATTAAGTTGTTAAAAAGGCGTCAACCCTCAAATGAACTAAATTATTGTGAGGATTAACATCACAAAAAATCAGCATTAATTCCTTGTGTAGGTTCGCAGCTGTTATCGATGATTACAGCCTATACACAAAGATGCCCATGTATCCATTCCAAAGAAATATACATGCTACTAAAAAAAAAACCTGAGCACGGTTCGATATATAGATGTCGCTAGATATATTCCTTGCTCGGGAAGGACGGCTTCTGATTCCATAACCTTCTCAGGGGGCGTTTGGGCCCCTCCTACTCCATCCTTGGGGAATAAGATCAACTCCTATAACAAAGAATAGATCGTTAAGTAATAGCAGTGACCACTTTTGATGCAAAATAAGCTAACTAACATGGACACTTCATATACTCAAAAAATTCCATGTCGTGCATAATCTATTTATATAGTTACAACTCCATGATATGCCACTTTCATTGTTCATTATCTGTAAGGAGGTACTTTATAAGGTATTGAGACCAAGAATTAGTTGTATAACTAATGAATAGTGATAGTTTTTGTTAGTTGTGTCCCTCTGTCTTACTTCATAATGGTCACCGTGTCAGACACCGATGTGCATATCCCTGTTAATGTGACTTGGAAAATAAGAAAGAGAATTAAGACAACGTAAGGTCAAATTTCTAAGATCAAATTTGCACAAATTACAACTGATGCAATCTAATGCTTCTACCCTTAATTTTATCCTCGAATTAATTGCTATTTTTACTGTTTCTTTTTAAAAAAAAAAGATTAGTATTTTAGGGTATTTAAGTTGTTTTTAATTTTGGGGTAACTTTTGTTACAAATGCAGCAAACTGATTTACATTTTAATAATAAAAGCTCTAATTATTATCAGACAAAACAACGAAACAAAACTTCCAACCAGTTATTTTAGAGATTTTTCTAAAATCGCCAAACTTTGTGACAATGGTTATGGTCAAAAGAACCCTCAGCGATTCAAACACCGAAATGAGATGCACAATCAAACCAATTTACTAATACCCGGACCAAGAATTCAAAAGCCTGAAAATGCAATATGTTTCCAAGGACAAAATCAAAAGCATACCGATTCATAGTCATCAAAAAGCACTTCGCCATCACTTCCATAGTAATACTCTTCGTCTGTTGCATCTCCAACGACATTACCACCCATGTCTTCCTCATCGCCCGTCATGTAATCAAACTCCTCTGCTCTAACTTGAGACATGATATAGACCCTCTGAAATCAAAGAAGAGCCAATACATCAATCAATACGGTTCAGAATTGAAACTGCATCAATTACCCTAACTCATACTTCAATAAATAATATTAATTTATAAATCAATTAAATCATACTACCATAATATTGTTGACCATGTTTGATCCGCGATAGTCGGTCGGTAAATTGGATGGCTCAATGTGCCAAAGAAAAGGGTGCAAAACTAACAATTGCTTGTTTCAAATGGCCAACCCCAAACTCTGCTCGGCAGATTTGAGAAAGCGATTGTTACTAAAAAGAGGAAGAAGAAGGATTCCGCAGTCGGCCTTTTGTGTTCCCCTGCTCAATCCAGGTTACTTTGGGGCTAAGTATTCTTACCAGTGGATGGCATTGGCTCAGCAGAACAACCGGCATGTCTTGCTTGATGCGGGTTCTCTCTCGTCCCAAGGACATGGACTCACTCGGGTTATTCCTCTTCCGTCCAGATTTTATTATTACATCATTTTACCGGGGTATTTGGCTCGATCCAACCGGATTTGGATGCCTTCCGATCAAGAAATCTTTGATGGGAAAACGCAAAACCAAAGTGGGTGCTGGTTTTGGAATGGTGAAGATTGTTCTAGTCTTCCCCTAATATCTATGTGACTCCATAGATGGTCCGGATGGGTTAGCGTGAATTGAAGACCGTGGTGATGATGCAAGTGATGAATTGACCTTTGAAACTAATACGGGTCCACAGGTTGCCTCTTTTTCGTGTGTTCAGTTCTTCTCGGTGAGGGATGTTTTTGAGACCGATATGGATCAAGATAACAGCTGCATGGGATGGGGCAAGCACCATTTTTGAAGAAGGGGACAACATCTCGGTTAGGGAGGTCATGAGGAGTCCACTTTTTAGTGAAGACGAATCGCCGACAACTCAATTTGATTGATTTGGGTTAGAGTCCATACAGATCCGACAATTTTGGTCAGTTGAATGGAAGATTGGGCTCCCCTTTACCTCCTTCTTGGTTTACGGCAGAAATAACCATAAGCAACTCTCTCCAAAACCAAATCAAGATATCTAGGAGCCCAATCTACGATGGTAGAGAAGTTTTTTTGGACCTAAATGGAGACATATTGTCTTTTGATGCAAATTTTTTTGTTCAGAACCCAAGAACCGCACCATGTTAAAGAAGTGCGAAGAAGAGCTCGTTGAAACCGCTCCATCTTCGTGAGAGTAACAGGAAATGTGCAAATTTTGGGCATGATGGGTTCAGAGAAAAACTTGGTAATAGAATCAGGGATTTTTCCTTGTACTACTTCTCTTATTCTTAGGTTAAGGGGGAAAAAATAACTTACTTGCATCAAAAAGTAAAAGGAAAAACTTATGACATAGAGACCACCAAGATCAGCGAGGAAGCTCACTGCATTAACAAACAATAAATCGATATCAGATTACTCGTGAAGACTATGAAGCTTGAGCATGAATAAATAGTATCCCCCTAGACTGCATCCTCCAAATTTAAATAGTATATATTCCAGAGAGAGAGAGATTCAAATGTCTGCAGATTTAATCTATTCTTGCAGTAAGTTAGGATTTCCTTAGTTACTACTTAGCTCTCACTTTTCAGGTTTCGTTTTGTTTAAGAACGGAGATAAGATTTAAGAATGGAGATAAGATTTAAGAAAGAGGTTTTTATCTACTTATCTATTTTGGGTTTTTATGTATTTTGGGCTAAACAATTGAAATCGCCAAAAAAGGGTGTAGAATTCATTTTTTTTTTAAGTAAAATCTGATGTGTCAGTCTGAAAGAAAAAAAAAGGGGACTGACGTGGGTCACTGGGAGCATTCTCAACTATTCAGTATTAATGGTCTTTGATAGTTAGCAAAGGCTAATTAGTTTTAATTAGCAATTAAATCTAATTTAATTGAAAATCTAATTCCCTTAACAAGTTGTCGTGCCGTTCTTCTTTGGTTATAAGAACTCTCTTCTTGGGTAGAACCACCTCTCGCATCAGTCTCGGTAGCTTCACTATCAGTACTAGGCAACCCATAAGAGAAGACACTCGGGTTATTTGTAGAGTAGACAATCCACTATCTTACAGAGACCACTGGAATCGCTACTCATTCCACTGCCACTGCATTGATCATTGGAAGAAGAGAGAAATGGATTCTTCTTGTAATTCCCCTTACCCCTTCTTGGCTATCACTATCTTCAGAAGAGATCATTTCAAAAGCAATCCTTGTGGGAATTTCTTGACGGTTTACTTTCAGAATTTCAGATAATCCTTTTGCGCATTTTAATTTCCAGACTGGAACCGTAACATGTATAACTGCCGTATTTCGTACATCATTGATAATTGGACTTCGACCCTTATTCCTTCCCATCGTCATGTTGAATCCATGGCTACTATGAACGTTAACACGAGAGATTCCAACAATCCAGTTCCATATATAATTCTTTGAGCATAGAACACCCCCACATCAAGTGATTAGTGTCATCTTCTTCATTTTTACAGAAACAACACCTTGAAGCAAGCCTTTACACCCTTTTCGTTCACCCTGTCGTCAGTTGAAATCGCTCTCCGAATGATCTTCCGAACACTTCCCGAATGGTTTGGAGCTTGGTTTACATGGCTAGGCTGTTAGGATCAACTCCCCAAATTACGAATTTTGCCAAAAAAAAAAAAAAATACGATGTAAGGGTGTCCCGGTTTATCTGGGTTTAAAATTGTACCGGTTCGATGGTCCAACTGTCGGTTTCGCTTAGACCTTGGGGCTATTTGTTTTTTTGTGTTAAGTTATAAGAGGGTCTTATAAGACCATGTGTTATAAGAGGGTCTTATAAGATAGTCTTATAAAGTGGTTTGTTTTTTATTTTAAGTTCCTCTTATAAGCACTTGTAAAAATAGAAAAAACAAATACATGACATCTTATAGATGGTTATTTGACAAATATAACCCTACTTTACATCACATTTAACTTGAATATATTAATTTGAAACAAACGTATAGTTTGATTTTTGGTTTCAAATCAATTTTAATAATTAAAATATCGATTTTAGGAAACTACCTTAATTGGCAGTAGTGGTGGTAGTGGAGGTGATGATATTGGTTTTAATAGCACGGTGATGGTGGTGGTAGTAGAAGTGGTGGATGTCTTAATAGCACGGTGGTGGTGGTGGTGGTGATAGTCTTAATAGTACGGTGGTGGTGGTAGTAGAGGTGATGATATTGGTCTTAATAGTACGGTGGTGGTGGTGGTGGTGGTGGTGATAGTCTTAATAGTACGGTGGTAGTGGTGGTGGAGGTAATGATGGTGGTGGTGATGGTGGTGGTAGTGGTGGTGATGGTGGTAGTGGCAGCAGTGGTGGTGGTGGTGGTGGTAGTCGGTGGTGGTTAGGGTAATGGAGTTATTTGGAAAATAAAATAATGAAAAGGGAAGAAGAGAGAAATGAGGCTAGGGGTATATGGACGGGGGTGTTTGTGTCATTTTTCAAGTTATAAGATTTATAGAATTGAAGTAGATCCAATTTTGGTACTTATAGAATTGGAGCCTCTTATAAGACATTTCTAGTAGAATGCCTCTTATAAGAGGCAAAAAACAAACCAAAAAAATGTCCAAAATCACTGGGCCACATCTTATAAGAGGTTATAAGACCTCAAGGTCTTATAAGAGGCAAAAACAAATGGCCCCCTACAGTCCAACCATAAGCAATGTTTTGAAAACTGAACCGGTGATCGAACCGATTTTCTATTGAAATGGTCGGACCTGGTTCAACCAAGGTTTGACCTGGTTGAACCGATTTGCCTATATTTATAATCCCTGTTTCTATAATATATACTTCATAATTGATTTTTCAATTAATGACATGCAACAATATATTGAGTCGAATCACTTGAGGACGACACAATTATGCAGAATCAGATTACACTCATTTCTATATATATAAACTTGCAAAATATATAGGCATACATGTCAGAAAGTTCGGTGGAGGCTTCACTCCAGAGTCCAGAGTCCAGAGTCCAGAGTACTTAATTGCCCATTGAGCAACTTGACACTAAGTTTAGATCACTATGTTATCGATCTTTTAGCAAAGAAACAACTAATAGTACTTGTAATAAAGTCACTCTAGCTACAATGCATATCATCAGCATCATCTTGACTGGTGAACGGCTGTTGTCCTTGTTCCATCGTCCTTAGTAACTCCATCATACCTGTAAAACCAAATAAGGGATAAAGGACTATTTAATTAATTAATAGCTATTTGAAATAAAACTATTGTTGATCCCAACTATGAATAAGTTGACTTACCCATCTCTTCATAAGTTTGATCTACTATTGGAACTTCATTTGTCGTCGACCAATTTTCAGGTATTTCATTTTCTTGTAAATTTTCTTCTAAAGGAGATGCATCTTCTAGGACCCATTCCCCAACTAACTCCATTTCTTCAAAAGAAATAGGATCATATGACTTTTTCTTTATAACATTCCTGAGACAATTGATTACAAATTTATAAAATGGTGGTAGACAAATTTAAGGCGAACATAGACAAAGTTGAGTACTTACGGATTTGCTAAACGTAGATTAGTTTGAACATAGACAAGATCATTAAGCCTTTGGTGCTCCAACCTGTTCCTTCTATCAGTATGTATTCGCTCAAAAACACTCCAATTTCGCTCGCATCCTGATGAACTACAGGTTTGGCTCAAAATTCTTATTGCCATCTTTTGCAAATTTGGTGCAGATCCACCAAAGTTTTTCCACCAATTAGCTACAAAAGAGTGATCCCAATACATACATATATTCATAAGCTAAAAACCACTTAACATACAAGAATGAAATTATAAGCAATAAATTAAAATTTACTAACCTGGAAGCATACTTGCACGTGCATTTTTTGCCATGATCCGACCAAAATCCCCAGCTGCCTCTCTATATGCTACGATCTCCTCATTGATTTTTTCTTGTTTGACAAAGTCTCCATCATACATCTTCTCAATGCAATCCAAAAGTTCAGAAAAAATACTGTGGTGATCATTAAAAATCTTTTATTGTAGAAAATACTCTAGATTCAACCAATATCCTCGGCCAGATGTAACTTGGCATGAAGTTGATTTTCCCAAATGAGCATCAATGATATCCAAAAATCAACCATAATCATCGGGCTGTTTTTGCATGCTCTTTTAATTGCCACCCCCTACCAATCGCATGCCTTCAAACACATAGCCCATGGCGGTCTTTTCATCACTATCCACCATACGCAATATCTTCACCAATGGCTCACCAATTCTAACAATCTTCTCACAAGATGACCAAAAGTCAGATGATAAAACCGACTCCTTGAACTTTTTTCCATTATTGTGCTTTGGCCATGGGCTGTCCAACCAATCATTACATGTGACCATATGTTGCAGAGCATTTTTGTTATTGATAAGGCTTTGCAAGGTCAAAAAATTGGTTGCAAATCTAGTGGCCACTTTGGATCGAATCGGTTCTCTTCCTTTCGTTTTCTTTCTCATCAACATAACAACGTGTGTATGATTATAAACAAATTTTGTTACCTCCCTTGCTGTATCTATAACCCTTTTCACGTCAACAAATTTATCAAAGTCCTCAAGCATCAAATCAATACAATGAGCAACACATGAAGAAAAAAAAATATGAGGATATTCCTCACCAACATCCTTCCCGCCGCATCGATAGTTTGTCGCATTATCAGTAACCATTTGAACCACATTCTCTGCTCCAACAAAATCTATCACTTCCTTGAAAAGACCGAAAAGCAAAAGGGCTGTCTTCGAATGTTCTGAAGCATCAACTGATTTCAAAAAATATCGTTTCTTTTAGGACAATAAACAAGAAAGTTAATTAATGTCCTACTTCTTTTATCCTTCCAACCATCACCATTAGTGTACAACCTTTTTCTCCACTCCCCCTGAATGTTTCGACAAATTCCATTACGGATTGAACACTTTTCTCTAAAACCGGACCCCGAATATCATAATACGAAGGTCCCTTATACCCTGGACCTATAGAAGCTACCGCATCAATCATCGGCTGAAATAGATAAGAATTTACTGCATTAAAGGGGATACACGCATCATACATCCACTTCCCAATAGCTAAGTGTGCTTCAAGTATTTTATCTCTACTTGCTAGCACACTCTTAATTCCTGGTTGTGCACCTGGAGTAGTTCGTGGAGCAAAGTAATTGCTAATCTGTTTTTTCCCCTTTAATTTTTTCCCATTATTTATCACCTGACTTTCACGAGGTTCGTCTTCTTCAGTGTCCTCATCATTTATCACCACACATTCTCCATTATATTTTCTCTTTTTCCCTGTTGCAGCACTACTAACACTACACTCAATTTCATATCGAACTTCAGAGGGGACACCTTTACATGATTTTGCATCACCTTTCTTACCAGCTAGGTGTTCTTTCATTCTATGTATTCCACCCCCTTGGTATACTTTTTGACAATAGTTACATTTAAGTATTACTCGGTTTTTTCCTTTTGGGTCCGACACAATCTCACAATGTCCCCAGGCAAAATCCGATTTACCGCGAGTAGAATTGATATTTAGAGTGGATTCATTGTTGATATCAGTAGCAGTAGCAGTAATATTTTCCATTCTATCATAATAAAAAAAAAGTAAATAAAAAGAGCTATTTATTAGTACCTGAAGTTTTTGCAAGTGGTTCTCACTTCTCAGTTGGTGTTAAAGAATTTGATCGATTTGAAATTTTGTAGAATTTGGATTTTAAGGAGAATGGGGGTTTTCTCTTCTTTGGATTTTAAGGAGTGATAAAATGAGAAACCAAAAGTTGCTCATTAATTAGAAATCGGTTCATACCGGTTGGTTGGTTCACCGGTTTACCGGTTCAACCCTCGGTTTGATGTGAACCAATGGTTCAACCATTTTCTCTATATTTTGCCCAACCGAACCGAAAATTTTCCGGTTCCGGTCGGACCCCGGTTCAACCACCGGTCCGGTCCGGTTTTCTAAACACTGTCCATAAGTTTCAGTTTTCATCTACCCAAACCGAAAATAGTACTGAATCCGGTTGGTCTGGTTCACCAGTCCGACTTTCTAAACACTTTTCCACTAATTATCAGCAGCTGGCGTGGGATATACGATTGTCTCAAGCTCCAAAACAACCCATTTCGACCATTTGAAAACCACACTAGGTTCAGAAATCCGTATCATAATCCAAACGATAATACTTAATCCACCATGATTTTATGATTAGATAGAGCTACCAAACAATCCCGTTATACTGGAAAAAAATTCAGAAAAATCCATGAAAATTTTGCTTGTAGCTAGTTTGCAAACAACGGAAAAATGTAACTTTAGGATCGTCACTTCATAACCAAATTCAATGAGAAGACAAAGACATGCACTAAACGGTTTTCTAGTCCAATGTGATGAAGGCGAGGTGGGTATTTGGATACGTGAATACGTCCAATATAATGCAGTAACAACCACCCCTTCTAACCCAAATATTGACTATGCGTTGTCATGAAACTTACAATCGGCGCTTCTTCACCAGTGCAAGGGATTCAATCCCTATCATATTTTAATTTTTTTCTTAATCTGCAAAATCGTATTTTTAGGAGAAGAATAGTTACAAAGATGTGTTAATTAATATAGATCGAGAGGTATGTACAAGCACCGTACCCCTCTAATTTCAATCAAATATGAAATAATTAATTAAGTTGCTACTGGTAATTCCCAACCGAGTGAATCACGTTAATAATAATAAAAAAAAATTAAAAAATCCAAATGTGTTTTGGAGTCGGTAAATATGCACTTAGCTTTTTCTTTTTTTTTTGGAATCCCTCCTTATCTTGAAGCTTTTCTTTCACCTTGTCAATTGCATCAGAGCTCTCAACCTAAAAGAAGAAAAAGAAGGGAGAAAGAAAAGAGTGGAAGGACCCAATGAGAGCCGTGCAACAACTTGTCGAGGAATCGGATTTTAAAATTTCAATTAAATTAGATTTAATTGACTGTTAAAATCGATTAGGCTTTGCTAACTATAGTTAAGAATGACCAACTAGTTTTAACAAGTGTCGGTTTCCTATTCGTCCCACAAGAATATGTGCCTACATATAAAATTCACAGCCATCAGTCTAGATCTGAGGTACGGTCACTTAATTAGATTATAAAACATGTTTCCTCGTCAAGAGTCCAAATTGCTACCACTGCCACTTGTCAAACATGCGTCACTCACAATTAACTCATTTGGAAACTAACAACTGAGTTGATACCCACATGCTATAAACTAATAGTGTTTTTTTAAGTTTTGTTTGGGTTCAAGAGTGAAGTACAATAGTATTACATAATGTTATCATATCACTTGGTATTATCAATGTTAACAAGACGACATTGCTTTTGTGTTCAAGAGTGAAGTACAATAGTACTACATCATGTTATCACGTCACTTGGTATTATCAGTGTTAATAAGATATTGTTCCAAAAACTAAAGATTAATTGTTGAAAATATAAATACCCGCATATGTATTTGTGCCTTGATTAGATTGATTAGCCAAAGAAAATGTTAAATGATGGCTGGGGCGCTTGGGCTGAGCCGTGCCCTAATGAGATTGATCAGCCGAAGAAAAAAGTTTGATGGTTTCATAGATACTCTACAAATTACCATAGTTATGAAAACTTCACAACAGTCCACGATAGTTCCGAGAATACTCAACAGTGGCACTAGGCACTACCACAACTATCTCTTAATATATTATATCAACCTTCACGAATGGCGAGACCCCGAGAAGTAATAGTGTAACACCTTTTGGTTCAATTGTTCAACGACCACTTTCAAATACAAGAGAAGATAGTAACAAAGACAAGAGCCTAGGTGGGTTAGGTGCTCATCTAGAGAACGTACAAAGTTAAGTAGAAACAAAGGAGTGTTGTGAAGGAGATTCTCAATCCTCACACATAGGGAGATACAAGACAAGACACCATATGTAAATACATTAGAAAGACTGGAAAAATAACACAGTAGCAAATCATGGCCAACCAACAAGTAATTTCCAACTGAGTACTAAGTCCCTGAAGCAGTAGTTTCTCCTCTCACAAAATATTGTTAACATTGAGTCGGCTCTCTACGTTCTTTTCCAAGTACTATTTCCAAGTACTAGTCTTCCAGTTTTTTGAACATATCATTTGTGTCGGTTTCCAAAGCGACAAAGTACTTCCAATCTTCTAAGAGATATAAAATCGGACAACTTCTAGCTCAATTGGTTGTGTACCCCTCTCCTCATAGGAAAGGTTGCAAGTTCTAATCCCACCAAGTGTTGGTTGAAATTTCTTTCTTGCATAATTATGTGATGGGCATTTGGGGCAAGTGAGCCTTCATGCTAGTGACAAGGGTGCTACTATGATAGGAGGACCAAGAAGTGAAAATAAGTCTTCAGAGACAAGGTGGAGGCGGCTGGGTCTACTTAAAATGGCACATTGGCGAGAGCCTTCAGGCTAGGTTCCCTTCAGGGTTTATGAGCCTTCAGGCAATGTATGTAAGCCTTCAGGCTAGTGTCCCTTCGAGGTTGATGAGCCTTCAGGCAATGTAAGCCTTCGGGCTAGGGTCCTTCGATGTAACCGGTGTGGGTTTGCCTTAACCCTCTAAATATTTCAAAAAAAAAACAACCAGACAACATCACAAGCTTTCTTATTCAATATCTATCAGACGCCCACTTCCATATATCTCCAACTTTATCGTCTCCAACATCATCCAAACCATTTATAGTTTATGGCCAACAAATCGACTACCTCGTTTTTCCACATTTCGAAATCAAGGTTTCCATCGAAACTTCTAATATCAACGATAGGAGTCCCAAAATTTTCAACAATTCTTGTTATGGAATAAAGAGCAAAGGAGAACAGTCGCTATGTTGGTGGAACTCTTAATGGTGTTTTAGGGATAGAAAGCAATGACATCACAGAACTAGTAACGGTAGTAAACATCATCCAATGTTTTAGAGTATCCGTATTTAATGTCGCCAGGTAGTATTCTGTTCTTTTTAGAGTATGTGATATTTTTCAGTCCGTATTCTCAAAAGCCTGTGCATTTTGGTAATTTTGTGTTTAAATTATTGATACTCATACAAACAAATTGAAAACCCGGTACAATAGTAAGCATGTGCTACAAAATCAAAATTAGAACTTTAAATCTATCTAATAAGATAGGGTTTTTTTTTCACTAAAAGACAAAATTATAATAAAGGACGGTCCAGATCTGTTTGAGAGAAATCTAACGGTAGAGATGCGGGTTTCATTTTAACGATACCATCTGGCTCGAGAACAAAGGCTGTGGAGCGTCCCAAGATACGCTTTTGATTCTCGGGCCACCATTTGTAACATCAAAGGAAGAGTTTTGTGTTGTTTGGTACGATTCCCTTTACTCCTTGGTACGATTCCCTTACTCCCAAACAAGGAGAAACTTGGTTATCGTTTGCAACCCATGGGGAAAGTGGTGTACTTCCGAACCCTGTTTGCAAGAGCCATCCAAACTTTTATCGTTGAAGGAAGTTGCATTCATTTAAGCTTTTACAAGAACCATCCAAATTTTTTTTGTTGAAGGAAGTTGCATTCATTGAAGCTTTTACAGCTTTTACAAAGATGATGATGCTCAGCAGGCGATGATGTCCCTTTAAGGTTGTATTTGGGGGATAAAGCTTCCAAAGATTTAATTTCAAGCTTAATCCCTTTAAGGTTGCACATTTCGTTTTTTAATTTCAAGCTTAATCCTCACCATCCCTCAACAGTTTCTCCAACAAAGACAAATCCTCACCATCCCTCAACAGTTTCGATACATTGTTTTCAAAGCTCAGCCTTGAGGATCAAAAGAATTTGAAATATAATTATTTCGGCATTTTAGAGGTACGATTACAATCTCTATTTGAGTATCTATCTATTGAATATCATTTTGTTTGGATTGGATTGTAATTTAGCTTGGTTTTTGTTGTTTAGTGTTTGATTGGTTGGATTAAAATGAGCTGGTTACTATTCCGTTGTTAGATTTGGGTGTTTTGATGTGAGTTATTTGAAAATGTTAGATTTGGTTGTTTTGTTTGGATCTTTGCATTGGTATTAACTTGAGATTGTTTTTCTTAGTGTTAGTTGATACATTGTACTGCTTGCATATTGCGATTTGTTAAGTGATTGTTTTGATTAAATGGTGTCTTGATTTTAATTGCGATTTTAATTGGATCTTTGCATTGGTGAAGAATGGCTTCTGTTTGGTATTCGCGGCTTCCGTAAGTTCGCATTTAATTATATAACTGTATCTCGATGCTTTTTAATTAGGTGTCCAACAATTTACTACTGTGAGTCTTCGTCGTGTTCTTTGATTATAGCTCCATTTTGATTATTTAACTTTGCATTTTTGCGAATTGATGCTTCCTAGGCAATCATGGTTAAAGAGTGCATGGAAGAGAGAGGAAGGGAATCGTTAGTTCACCCAGTCAATTCCATAGCACGCCATCCTATTGAACCTCCCAATCTGGTATATGTGCCTCCACATCGAAGAAATGTTGTATATGTGCCTCCTAATCGAAGATCAACTGCGACTCCCAATGTTTTATTTGTTGTGCCTCCTAATTGAAGATCTAATGCGGCTCCTAATAGGTTATCCGTTGTGCATCCTAATCAAAAATCTCTTGCGGCTCTTAATAGGTTATCTGTCGTGCCTCCTAATCGAAGATCTCCCGCGGCTCTTGATAGATTATTTGTTGTGCCTCCTAATCGACAATCTCCCGCGGCTCCTAATGTCTTATCTGTTATTTCTCATCATCGAAGATCTACTGTGCCTCCCAATCTCTTATCTATTGTGCCTCCCAGTCAAAGCTCTATTGTACTTCCTAATCGGAGATCTATGGCACAACGTCTTCGAAGAGAAAAAGATATCGATCAAAGGACTATAGCACAACAAAATCGGAGACGGAGGGAAAAAGACGTCATATCTGATTACATATCAGATTCCTTTAAGAAAATGAGGTCAACGCACGAAATTGGGTCCTCTTCATCTATCACGGAAGTTGTGTCCTCTTCATCTATCACGGAAGATGTTACAATGCAAAGTTGTGAAGATAATACTATGTAAGTCAAGTGTTTAAATTCTCACTCTTATGTTAGGTTTCAACATAACGTAAAGCGTGATATATCATAGGTCTATTTTTGCAGTGATCATGATATGACTGGATTTGATGAAAGTGAAGAAGAAATTCTTAATCCTCATAGAGGCCATGTGCTTCCTGTTCCAAATCGCCGCCACTTTCTAGGAAAGATGGATGTTCTCTGTCCATTTTGTTCGGCCCTTCATTGGAAAGATGAACAGTTATCAAAATCAAGGCGCAACTGACCTTTATTTGGAACTTGCTGCATTACAAGGAAAAGTTAAGCTACCGCTTCTTTTCCACCACTTGCCTCCGCACTTAAATCTTTATTCAAGGATCTAATAAACGTGCAAGATTATTCCGTGGAGCAGATTCGCAATACAATGTGTGTAATGCCTTTACCGATCTTGGTTGCAAATTTAACGATCGTGTGTTACATGGACGGGTCCGACCTCATTCATCGCTCATGGGGAGTTGCGGCACCAAATCGGTTCATTGTTGCCTGATCCGGGGATGGAACCTAAGTTTTCACAACTTTATATTTATGATCCCCTAGCTGCTTTGGATCACCGCCACAATCGCAACCCGAATTTGTCAAGGGAAGTGTTTAAAACTGTACAAGAAACTCTTCTGCAGACCCACAAGTTTTGTGATATCTATAAGCAAGCATTTGAGGTTTTAACTGAAAATGCTTCTGAGAATAACAATGTTCCGGTCCATCTACACTATGATCCGTGTTCGGATAGACGAAGGTACAATCTTCCGACAACTGATGAGATCGCAGTGATATTGCCTGGAGATGGGAGTAAGGTTGATGCCATGCGTGATATTGTACTTCGCTTGAGAGGAGGGCATGAGTTGGAACGGATAAGCGAATGTCATCCCGTTTATTTGCCTTTGCATTATGCTCTTCTGTTTCCTTATAGGGATTTGGGTTGGTCACCTGATTTGAAGTTGTGGGACGTCAAGAGAAATGCTCCAAGCAATGCAAGACTTACCCAATTATTGTATTACGCCTACCGTTTGTTTGAACGACCCCACCTGAGTACTCATCTTCTTGCCGGGTGTAAATTGTTGCATGAATTTTTGGTTGATGCTTGGGCTGCATATGAAACAGAACCGGCTGCGATACATTAGACTAAATCAAGACACCATCCGTTCGGATGTGTACAAGTGCTTGACAGATGTTGCACTTGAGGGATTAAGTCCTGATCAAATTGGCCAACGGTTCATTTTGCCTTCCTCGCATGTTGGAAGTCCAAGGCACATGTACGAGATTTTTCAGGATTCAATGGCTATCACCCGACACTATAAGCACCCATATATTTTTCTTACGGTGACTGCAAACCCTAATTGGCAAGAAATTAAAGATGCGCTCAAGGAACACCAAACTTCGACACTTCGGCTTGAAATAGTTGCACGGGTATTCGAGCTGAAACAAAAAACAATTATGAAAGAAATTTTGAAAAATGATATCTTCGGTCGGGTGGTTGCATATGTTTATACCATTGAATTTCAAAAGAGTGGTCTTCCACACATGCATTGCCTTTTATTTCTTGCGCATGATGACAAGATCTGAAACAGTGAGTAAGTTGATAAATTTGTATGTGCTGAATTCCCGGACCCGACACCCACCCCCGCATTGTTTGAAACAAAGAAGAAGTGCATGGTTCATGGCCCCTGTGGTGATCAAGATCCGAGTGCTTCATGTATGGAAAATGGTCGATGCACTAAAAGCTATCCAAAAGAGTTTGCGGAGGAAACAATTATGGATAAAAAAAGGGTACTCCATTTACCGAAGGCGCGACACTGGCAAGAAATATTTTGTGAAGAGGAAGAATAAAATGGTTAAAGTTGATAATGGAGATGTTGTTCCCTACAATGCATATCTGTCTGAAATGTTTGATTTCCATATCAATGTTGAAGTTTATGCATCGTGTCAAGCTGTTAAATATATTAACAAGTACATCTACAAAGGCTATGACAAAGCAACAGTGGTGGCGGCAGGAACAAATGATGAGATTCAGCAATATATCGATGCAAGGTACATTGGACCAATAGAAGTTGCATGTCATCTATTTCAGAATCCAATGCATAAAGAGTTTCCAAGTGTCCAACGATTGGCACTTCATTTGGAAGGTATGCATAGGGTTGTTTTCAATAGCAAAGACCCCATGGATGCAATTCTTGCCCAAGCCAGAGACCAAACTTCAACACTGACAGCTTTCTTTAAGCGTTGTGTTGAAGATCCAGATGCACGTGCATATACCTATCAAGAGTTTGCACGACACTATGTTTTCCACAAAGACTCTCAAGAGTGGACTCCTAGGACTCAGGGACTTTCCATTGGTAGGATGTATTTTGCAACCCTAATGTCGGGGAACGGTTTTATCTACGCTTGCTACTTACTGTTGTAAAAGGGCCTACCTCCTTTGCATATCTTTATGAAGTCGGTGATACCGTGTACAACACATACAAAGAAGCATGTATTGCCCGTGGGCTATTGGAAGCTGATGATGAGTGGATACAAATGCCTAGAAGAGGCGGCGATAATGAAAACTGGATATCAACTGCGGAGGTTGTTTTGTGTAATTCTTTTAGAGTGTCATCCGTTACGACCAGATCTACTTTGGAGCAAATTTGCATCGAATATATGTGATGATCTTGGACACTGGCTTCGAACAAAGCACGGCATCCCAGATCCAACTAATGAGCAAATAACAGATTACGGCTTATATCTGGTGGAACAAGTCCTTTTAGAATCTGGGAGGACATTGGAAAATTTCCCGCCCATGCCAAAGCCAAAAGAGGATTGGAGCAAAATTGTTGGCAATAGGCTCATTTGGGAGCAACGCCAACTTCAGCATGAAGGCATAGGAGAAGAGGCTGCAGTTGATGTGAGTCGTCTTAATGACGAACAACTTCATGCTTACACTGCTGTGACTGATTCAGTATTTGGTGACAAGGGCAAACTTTTCTTTTTGAATGGAGCAGCTAGTACAGGGAAAACTTTTTTGTATAATACAATTGCAAAGGCCTGCAAAGATGGGTCTTATTGTCATCATGGTGGCATCATCGAATTACATCTCATATTATTGCGGTGGACGACCGCTCATTCTACATTTAAAATTCCAATTGATGTGATGGATACCACTTTTTTCGCGGCTTCACTAAACATTCGACCTTGTCGACCTATTTAAAGAAACAAAACTAATTGTTTGGGATAAGGTGCCCATGCAACATAGATATTGTGTTGAGGTCGTGGATAGAACACTTCAAGATATTTGTGGAAACAAGAAGATATTTGGTGGTATCACTACGGTTCTTGGTGGTGATTTTTCGACAAACACTTTGTTATACCGTTAGGCGGAGAGAGCAATTTGTTGGTGCATCACTACTGGCTCTTTCCTTTGGAGTTATTTAGAAGTTTTGCACTTGGTACAGAACATGCGGCTTGAAATAGCAGAGTCCGAGAATGTCAAATTCGCCGATTTTTTGTTGGAGGTGTGCTACTAATGCCTTCTAATTAGAATGTTTTTTTCTCCATTAGTTCCATATATAAACGAACTATTTTAGAAACTAATGAATTCATTTTTGCTTTGATTCATTTAGATTGGTTCAATCCCAAAGAATGCGTACAATTGCCGAATGGAATACACAAGTGTACCAATATCCAAGAACTCATCTTCTCTGTCTATCCCCAATTGGATGTTATGGACACACCGGCTCCAAATTTCTTAACTGATCGCACTATTCTTGCTGCCCGTAATGATGATGTGAGTGCAATTAATGAGGTTGCACTGAATTTGTTTCCTGGTGAAGCGCTTGAGTATTTGGCTGCAGATAAAATCATCGAAGATGATATTGATAATCCAAGTGGGGCTCAATATCCCACCGAGTTTCTGAACTCCCTCGACCCTTCTAGCTTACCATCTTTCAATCTCAAGTTAAAACCTAGATGCCCTATAATGTTGCTCAGGAACATAGCACCTAAAGATGGCCTTTGCAATGGGACACGACTTATGGTGCTTCAATGTGCGAGTAAAGTCCGATCCTTCAAGCCAAATTTTTGACTGGAGAGAAAGCTGGAAATCCAATACTCATCCCAAGAATATCTCTGGCTCCCTCAAATTCAGAGTTGCCTTTCAAACTATAAAGACGACAATTCCCTGTTCGACTAGCTTATGCCATGACAATTAATAAGTCGCAAGGCCAGTCAGTGAAATATGTTGGCATTGATTTGAGGACACCGGTTTTCAGTCATGGGCAACTCTATGTGGCCATGTCCAGATGTACTTCTTCAAAAGAATATCTGTTTTTCTTCCACCTAATGCAAGAAATTGTACTACAAATGTCGTATACCCAGAAGTTCTTCTCTAAGGACATCGATACCAATGAGAAAAGGCAAGTGAGAAATTAAAGAATGTTACTTTTATTGGTTTAGAAATTAAAGAATATGTTGTATCCATATATATGCTATGTAAGTTCTTATGATAGTTTTTTTTTTTTGATAGCGTGAATACTTAAAAATAAGAATAAAGATTATTTTATTTTGAGAACCATCACTTTTGTAAACAATATGCTAAATGTATCAAGTCTAAAAAAAATCATGTGTATGTGGTTTGTTTGCAGGTACCAAGTTAAATTACCATAATTTTTCAGCGACATGATTGTAGTCTTTGCTCCATGGCGCATTTATCCATATGGTAGCAGAATGGTGTGAACAGTATGCATAAAGGGGAGAATGAGAGAAATGAGGAACTCGATCAGTGGGAGTGGAGTATTTATTTTATTTTATTTTTCCCTTTCGTTACTAGAATTAGCCCCAGGTGAAAATTTATGCAAAGTCTTCTTTAATGTTTAATGAGTTGTCTTTTAGTTTTAGAAGTAATTTGTGTTATGTATAAATATGAAGTTATATATTTTGGTATGGTTGATCTATGAGAATTGTATTGTTTGATTTTCAGGTTATGACAGAATTTAGGTTTTTGAAATGTTGAAAATACAAAGGAGACTCTGCTAGATTTTTTTATTTTTTTTAAAAAAAAATGATGATGCTCTTAATTGAAGACTCTCTCCCTTTATTTTCATCATTCTCATTCTGATATGTATTGAATTAATGAATGTGTAAGGGTATGTGTAATGAGTTGGTTTGAAAGAAATGAAATGCATAGAATTGCAATAATTAAGCTCACTTGAGTATGCGTATGAAATGATTATGAAGTATAAAACTGTTGGAAATGGTTATATCATCGATCCAATACTACCATAGAGATGGTCTCTCTTGGGGTGTTGTTCAAAAGCAATGTGTCTAGAGTGCCGACTGGCACGGGCATTTACTAGTTAATAAATAGTTAAATATCAAAATAATAATAATAACAGCAAAAACTTATGCGTGTTTCAAAATCTCTCACAAAATAATGACTCAATAGAAAAAATATACAACCCCTCGTAACAAATAAGATAATTTTCTTGTGTTGCTCTTTCTTTTGTAATGTATCAATATGATAGCCGGGTATTTAGGAACCCCTCTCCACTGTCGAGTAGGCAATTTGTAATCCCCATAGTTGTTCAATTTTGAAACACCTCCCTCACAAAAATTAGAACAAACCCTCTATTTATTAATAATTTAGAAAAGCCTCCATAATATCACTTAAATTATATAATTATTCCCAATTTCCCTCGCTAATATTAGAACAAACCATCTATTTATTAAAAATTTAGAAAAACCTCCCTAATATCACTTAAATTATATAATTATTCCCAATACAATTACCAATTACAATTAGAATCTAAAAAAATCATGTTAACTATCGAACTCGAATGACGGGTTTTAAGACTTTAAGACTTTAGAAAAAAAAAGAAAACCAATGTGCAGCATGGTTTGCATACTTGTGTATCAAAGATTAGGCATGAAGACGCGACTAGGAGACTACCAGTCGGTACCCGCATGGAGAAAGAAGAAATACGATGGGACCTTTTTGTTTCCTTTTTTTTTTATAGCTTCAAGGGCATTTTTGTCACACCAATAAAGGACCTTTGGGCTTTGTCATACCAATAAATGGCTCCCTTCACCAAATTGATTGAAATTTAATTTTCATTTAAACATTTGTTTTCCAAATTTTTAGCATAAAACAAAAAATACATTATATTCCAATAGTCTTGCCAAAAAACACAAATAATCTTTGGTGAAGTTTTAGACTTTCAGTAAAGACTCTTCTAAAATTTCGGACTATGGTTGAATTTGTCACATTGGAATTTGGAAGCTTCTTTAAAAACATCTTGAAATTAACTGGGATAATTTGTCTGTAAATTGCAAAACTTAGTTTTACATATTGTAGGTTGTATTTTGGATGCATGTTGGTGCATGGTCCTCAAGTAATTAATGGGACAAGATTCCAACCATTCGATGAATCCTAGATAGAAAAACATTTTTACCTGGTTGAAAAATCTTATCCATATTATATATTAATCTAGGTCTATTTGATTAGGGCATCTCCAATGGAGAGTGGAAAAATCCACCTCCACATAGGCTCCACATAGGCGCCATTAGGATTATACACTCTAGAGAAATCCCAAATACATAAAGTGTATATTTACTATTTATGGCTATTCCAATGGTAGGTGGAGGCAAATGTGTAAAAATAGATAGCAACGGACTTAAACTGTCACAGCCCATTCAAAATAATGTAAAATAACGGATTTGGTCCGTCGCAAAAGCTTAAAACAAATAGTGGTCCACTTTCAAACGTCATTCAAAGCAACGTCCGTGTTTTTAAGTTTAATATATCACTGAGCGATGGACTTAAACCGTCGCAAACAGAAAAATAAAGCTTCAAACGTGTGTTGAAGTGACGTCCGAGTTTTTAAATTAAACAGACGTTATTTTAAGTGACGTCCGGGCTTTTTATTAACTAATAGCGAGAGGGGGAATTCCTCACCCTCTCTATTAGCTAATACACTATTACCTACGGTATAGCACCCCCATTGGAGAGAGTTTTTTTATATTTGGGGTGTAACTGCACGTACAATATAATAACAAACATAATTTTGGATATACGAATGCTAAGAAGCAAGTGAGCAACTCTTTTTAAATTAAGGATAGAACTAAAACACGTGACCCACCACAAAAAAAAAAGTCCAATGTGATTGGTTGTTGGAAATAAAATAACAAGTCAAATTCTCTCTCTATCTCCTCTCTCCTCTCTCCTCTTTTCTCTCTCTCTACCAACCAATCACAACCGATTTCGGATGGTTTTTTTGTGCTGGACCATGTGGTGTAGTCGCCCCCTTAAATTAATACTTTGGTGTTACCCGTCACCTGATATATTATTTATATTTATTTGAAATATAATAGTAAATATTAAATAAAATTGTTATATGCATAAAATATCGCCAAATATTGCAAAATATTCTCAAATATCACAAATATCATTGAAATATTGTCGATATTTGCAGTCGTATATATCTCTGAATATATCATAATATTTATATATATTTTTTTTTTCTGAAATCTAGATAGATATCCCCAAATATCATGATATATCAGGATATTTTGTATTATGCTACCAATGGATATGTTTTTTCTCATTATCGGGATTATTTTTCGCTGGCAGACGTCACTTGTGGGGACATTGCTTGTGCCGCTTTGAGTGGGCTCAAGTTAAGTGATAGTAGACTCACTGATTAGAATGCTGAGGGACACGTTGTAGAGCCCAAAGAAGTGGTACGGTGTTATAAGCATAGTACAAAATATCAGGATATGGGTATTTATCGATATTCAATTTCTAGATATGTATCGTGGATATATATTTCTCTTTGGGGATATTTGACATTGTTTCACATGCAAATATCGTTGATATATTTAAAATATCGACAAATATCGTGGATATTGTGAATATTTATTGATATATCATGATACATTATTTATATTTATTTGAAATATAATGGTAAATATTAAATAAAATTGTTATATACACAAAATATCACCAAATATCTCCAAATAATGCAAAATATCCTCAAATATTATAAATATCGTTGAAATATCGCCAATATTTGCAGTCGTATATATCTCTGAACATATCGTGATATTTATATATCTTTCTATGAAATCTGGATAGATATTTTGTACTTACAAGCACATCAATAGTTGCAAGTCCATAAGTTTACGAAGGGTATGTGTGCTTGGGATTACAAGCAAGAATTCAGTGATGCTTGCTGCCGACAACTAATGCCAACTCTCCAGTATGGTTAGTGTGAGGGTGTCGTGCTAACTCACACAAATGCAATCCTAAATTCTGCACGCCCACTTTTTGATTTTCCATGACTATCATCTCTTTCGCAATATAAGTCTCAGTATGAGCATCCCCTGAAATTATTAGCACGTAGATATGAGTGTCAACCTCATATATCTTGTCTACAACAAAATCACCTCATAAATTGCAACTTGGCTTTACATATTGTAGGTTGTATTTTGGATTATGCATGGTGGTACATGGTTCTCAACTAAGGGGACAAGATTCCAACCACTCGATAAATCCTAGATAGAAAAGAATCTTATTAGCTAGTTGAAAATTCAACCTAATCGGATCCATATTATACATTAGTCTAAGTCATCCATTTGATTAGTAGAAAAAACAAATGATGTGCATGTTCACTGCATCTACACTATAATAACAAACATTATTTTGGATGCACAAGAAAAAAAAAAATCGATTGTTAAATTTAAAGTAAAATATAGGGAGAAATAAAAAGTTCAACCCACAAAAAAAAAATTAAAAGGGAAGGTGTTCGAGGGCTGTTTCTTTATTCCACACAAAACAAAGATTTTCAAACAAACGAATGAAAGAGTTTATTGACAACTTTGATTGGGAGATTGGGAGCTCTTGCCATCCTAAAGATTTATGAGGAATCAAAGTCAGACACAGTGGTACGTGGCGGACCCAGAAGTTTTGTCAAGGGTATTCGATCAACCCGCAACTCGATTACACATTTGAAAACTGCATCCAGAAATTTTGAGCCTACTGATTTCCAAAAACTCGACAAGTTAAATTTTTCGTGAATATTGAAAATTTTATTGTTGAGAAACATGAAAAACAAAATTACAAATATTTGGTTTAGAAATAGTAACACATGTTGTAGCAAAGACACCACATACGCACATATCATATATTGTTGCATATCATATATTGTTGATAGTATTGGCTGTGGTAGTACAATATAGTATAGGTATTTGACCTTATCTTAAAATTGAGGTATTCAATAGAATACACTCAATCTCTGTGTGTCCGTCCCTGACGTAGGTTCGCTAGCTATTAGCAGGTGGCTAATAATTTAGGGTATCTTGTTTAGTCGGTACTAATTTCTCTACCGATTCTAATAATCAATTCTAAAGCCTACGCATACAAGCATTATTAGCACATAGTGGAAATTAAGTGAATATTATTAGTTGCATCCTGAGCTTGAAATCAAAGGAGATTGAATTGCCAGCGTCGTGCTCCTTTATCAGGGTAGGACCATCATATCATACCTTTATAGAGACCAAAAAAAAAAGGTGAGCAGTTACTTGCGAACTTTAAAAAAAAATTAAAACCTGGTTTAACTAAATTGACCACGAGTTCTTTGTATGTTCACCATTCACCCTATCTCCACCATCCAATTCAAAGTGATTAATACAATCCTGTATGTAAGTAGCTTCTGTAGATAATGACTTGGGGGTGAAACAAAAGAGTTGGTTTGGCCTTGGGTTTGGTCCGTGTTCCGTGTATAATCATGTTCATTTCATGCTTCATCCTTCCAAGCACAGCTAGTTCTCATTCATTTTTTTGGGGACAATTTCATCAAATTATTTAATATGTGCTACCCCCATTCCACACGCAGCGGCCGGCATCCTTAAGACCAGAATGGTCTTACATTACCACATACCACTTTTGCGCGCAATTCAAAAATAGTTTCCAGTCCACCACTTTTGGATAAATTCATCTGGCCATCCCAAAGTATTTTTGTAAAAAGAAGACAGATTTTCGACAACAACGTCCTTGTCTATGAAATTATCCACACTATTGGAAAGGGAAAAAGGCGCATATGGATGTATGGCTATTAAGCTAGATCTAAGCAAAGCCTTCGACGGAGTTGAATGAGATTTTCTTCTGGAAACTATGGAAACATTTGGTTTGAAAAGTGGAGGAAATGGATAAAATAGTGTATCTCCACCACTTCCCTATCTTTCAAGCTTAATGGATCACCCATAGGTTTTCTTAAGTCAGAAAGAGGTATCAGACAAAGAGACCCTCTATCACCTTTTCTATTCATAATCTGCATGAAAGTTCTTGCGCGACTACTCACCAATGCCGAAAAGGAAAAACGTCTTCACGGAGTAAAAATCAGCATAAGTGATACCCCTATATCTCACCTACTCTTTGCCGATGACAGTTTTATTTTTAGCATATCAAATATAGCTGAAACACACGTCCCTAAAGATATCCTCAAAACTTTTAAAAATGTATCGGGACAGGAGATCAATTTTCAAAAGTCAAATATCTTCTTCAGCCATAATACTCATCAACATATCGACATCAACGTATTGTCAAAAGAATCCTCAAGATTGGGAAGACCATTATATTACCCATGCCAAAAATTTGGGAGCTCCTCTAGTTCTAAGAAAAAAAAACAAAATTGATTTTGAATAAGTTTTATAGAGAGTTACCCAAAGAATGGAAGGGTGGAGAGCAAAACTTCTTTCTCAAACTGGAAAACTTACGTTCATAAAAGTCGTAACCTCAGCAATTTCCTCGTACATCATGTCAATTTTCTCCCTGCCGGTTTCAGTCCAAAAAAATTTGGATTCCGTAAACTCGAACTTCTTTTGGTGACAAATAGACAACATCACAAATAAAGTGCATTATACTTCTTGGAACAAGATTTGTCAGCCAAGGTCGTGCGGTGGACTGGGAGTTCAACTTGCTTTACATCACAACACTACTCTACGAGCAAAATTACTCTGGCGAATAATCAAAGAGCCTGATAAACCATGGGCCACTAGTCTCTTGAAGAAGTATGTACGTGGACAGTCAATGGTTAGAGCTACATGCCCAAAAGGCGCCTTGAAGATATGGAAAGACATTATCAAAGCAAGGGATGATATCCTTCCCCAACTTTGCTGGCATATCGGAACAGGAAGAAACATTGACATATGGCTGGATCCTTGGATACCAACCTTACCAAGTAGAAAACCAATAGGGCCTCCGCCACGCGCAAACCCATACCAGCGAGTGGAAGACCTCATTGACAAGGGAACTCAAACTTGGAAAATAGTTGCTCTCCACCGCATCTTTCTCCCATATATTGCGACAGAAATCATGAAAATACAGCTCAGTCACAACGAGCATGTTGACTCCATAAGATGGATGGGGGAAAAGACGGTGAACTAACAGTGAAGTATGCGTACAAGTATCTAAGCAAAAGCATAGAAGACAACAACAACCACAATCCAAATTTTTGGAATCACTCGTGGAACTTGGACACAACAGAAAGAGTAAAACTCTTTTTATGGAAAGCCATTTGCAACAACCTTCCCACAAGGGAAAACCTATGGAATAGAAATATAATCCCTTCTGGAATTTGTCCGCACTGCAACAACTAGGTGGAATCTACTAGTCATGCACTCGTTCACTGCAATTTACTCAGACATGTATGGTATGCTTCTAACCTTTCCATTAGGACAGACCACTGGAATCAAGATACTACCCTTACCTCTATTATCACCGCCATTATCGCTAGAATACAAAATAAGACTGAGATAATAGACACTCTAAGTACTCTTGCTTCTATCATGTTCTCAATATGGCCGAGTATAAATGATCTAATTTTTAACAACATGCACATAGATGCAATTAATATAATCCGTAAAGCTTCAACCTTCATAACTAACAAGAAAGAACCTTGTGCTAAAAACAATTACATAGATAGTTGGCCCGAGATAGAAAATGACTGCTACTACCTCATTACAGATGCCACTTGGAATAGTAATACTAACCAGGCAGGCTTTGGTTTTTCTATATGGAATAATTTTGGAGATTGTATTGGTGCAGGACATGACAGAACCAGTGCCGCTGACCCAGAAGAGGCAAAGGCACGAGCCATCCGAGGAGGAGTAGACTTGTGTCGACCTTTGCAGCTCCGACGTGTCACCATTTTGACGGACTGCAAACCCCTAGCTGAAGTCTTCGAGCAAAAAGGAACCAATTTATCTCGGGGAGCTAGAGCAAAGAGGAACCAATTTATCTTGGGGAGCTAGATCAGTCGGATATGATATTTAATATAGGAGTGTGTTTGGTAACTGAGACTGGAAACTAATTAGGAATAGAATGGAGTAGGAAACCATTGGAATGGAATCTATTAGAATAGAATTTGATTCCAACTTACAAAATGTGTATTTGGCAAACGTTCAAAAATCATCGGAATTCAATTCCTACTTCAATTAATGTGTTTGGTTGCCGTATATAATCCTCTAAGAGACTCCAATTTTTAGTTTATTTCCCCATTTTTGGATTAGAAATAAAAACCCGATTCCATAGTCTAGGATTCCTTTGGATTAACAGGGGTCTATCAAAGACTTAATAAAAGGAATTGGAGTCCGTTCAGAATCCAATTCTATTGGATTCTATGTCTCCAAATAGGCCAAAAGTGAGTGATCCACCAAGAATTCCAGTTAATTCCACTCCTCAAGTCCGATTCCTGGTAAACAAACGCACCATAGTATCTCTTTGTTTGATTATTGTAATTTCTTTTACATTTGCAAAGATTCGAACATTATTGCTTATAGGCTAGGGGACAATAATCGCCATTTTACTTTGAATCCTGCTACAACAAGGTCACTGATTACTTTATGTATGGATGTAATAAATGTAGGAAACTCTTCAAAGTTTTGGAAGTGTATTTATTTTATTTATAAAAAATAAAAATAAAAATAAAATAATGTATGTATATTATTCGAGACATTTGTTGCCTTTTGAATTTCAAATTATCTATTTTTTGACGATGAACATCTTAGAACTAATAACCAAACATTGTGAAGTTTGGTGGAGTATGGATAAGATGGAAGGAAGTGTGAAAGGATGGAATGCTTCAAGAGACTCATTCTAATACAAGGACTTTTGCTGACTGTGAAAAGGAGGAAATGGCATCAGGAGATTGTTTCTAATACGAGGACTTTTGCTGACTGATGCTCAATAGCTAGAGGACATAAAAATGTAACAATATTTTAGTAGCTTTTAGGACAAAGATTCCGCATTTGCTTGCTTTAGACCAATAATACACAAGTACTAAAAGACAAGACAAGTGGGTCCCTATAACTTACACCCATGTACGCTTTGTCCCAACCATGTAGCGCTCACCACGTGGACTCTTCTCTTTTGCTGTTACGATATATTGCGAAATTTTTCCACAAAAACCACTGATCGCTGATTTGCTGTTATAAATCTCGTCGTTGTAACGTAACAATCGCTTTTGGCTTTGCATTAAAGACAGCCAGATTTTCATGAAACACGAGAATTTAGTGGGATAGGATTGTAGGAACCTTAACAGGGGTTGCACCTTGCAATGCCAAGCTAAACCCAATATTTTTTTTGGTGCAACTTACAACTTTGATTATTTATTGGAAGTCTCTTTAATAACTTTGGGAAATCTGAGCATAGTATATTAGATGTTGTGTAATAAGTTTTAGTCTCAAAAGTTTGTCTTTTTAGTGAGTGGCCAGACGACATTATGGTTTCGTTGTGAACAGTTCCTGTGGGGTTGCATTGTGGCAACTCCAGAAGGGATTGCTTGCCTACCAGCAACTTGTGTGTGTGTGTGACAGTTGACAGTACTAGAGAGAGAGGGAATAGTGATAAGATGCATCATCCACTTGGGGGTAGGGGGAGGGGTTGGGTGTTAATAAACCAATTCTGATCCTGCCCCTCAATACCAAGACATGCCCACCAAAGCACACAAAAAATAATTTTTTATTCACCTTTCCGTCTTCTCGCATCTATCCTTTCTCCTCAATCACTAAACCAACGCCTCAGCATTTCTCCAATACCCTCTCGCCACGTCTCACTCTCTCTCCCCCATTTAAAAACCAAGTCACAATCATCATTTCACTTTTACTACTAAGTAGCACATATTTTGTTTCTTAAAAAAAAAAACAAACAAACAGTTGATTGATATGAAAGATCTGTGCTGAATTTCATATATAGAAGGAAGAAAGAAAGAAAGAAATGAGTACAATTAGTAGTGGCGTTGGAGTAACAACAATAACGAGTGATGAAGAAGAAGCGCTTTACGCCGAGCTATGGCATGCTTGTGCTGGACCACTTGTTACAGTTCCTCGTGAAGACGACCGTGTTTTCTATTTCCCTCAAGGCCATATTGAACAGGTGGAAGCCTCGACGAATCAGATCTCTGACCAACAATTGCCCGATTATAATCTGCCGTCGAAGATCCTCTGTCGTGTAATTAATGTTGAATTGAAGGTATTACTTCACTTCACTGTCTACAATTATATTTATCATTTTTTTTTTAAATTTTGTTGTTGTTGTTGTGTAGGCGGAACCGGATACTGATGAGGTTTTCGCACAAGTGACTCTTCTTCCTGAAGATAATGTATGTGCCATTTTTGTATTGGGACTTTTAGCTGAAAAGAGTATTAACGATTTTGTGTTGATTTTTGTTTACCAGCAAGATGAGAATTCCGTGGAGAAGGAGCCATTACCGAATACTCCTACACGTCCTGTTGTGCATTCCTTTTGTAAGACGCTTACGGCGTCTGATACTAGTACTCATGGTGGTTTTTCTGTGCTTAGACGGCATGCTGATGAATGCCTGCCGCCCTTGGTTAGTATTCAATATTAGTGCTAGTATATGTTTTTTGTTCTAGTTGGGTTTAACTATTTTGTCTATAACAGGACATGGCCCGTCAACCTCCAACACAGGATTTGGTTGCCAAGGATTTACATGGAATGGAGTGGCGTTTCCGCCATATCTTTAGGGGTAACTTCTCTTCACCCTTATTACTAATTGAATGGTTGGGGTTCTCAAACAGCTTCATCTGTTGTCCAATTTATTGGCTTTGACACAGATGCTAGTAGATGGTTTCTCTGAATTTTTTTTCCATATAATATGTTCTGTAGATAGCTGATGGTGCTTTGAAGAAAATTTGTTTGACGACTTTTCTGTTTTTGGGGTTTTCATTTCATGATCAGTTCTGACCAGAGTTTCTTCTTTGATGTGTTCCTTCAATGTCAAAGAAAGTTCTGGTCTGGAACTATATCTAGTTGATGACAACTCTTTGTTGTAGTTGTTATATGCGTTGTATTTCTTCATTTGCCATAATAGATAGCAATGGCTCCATTTTAATTTTGTTCATAACTTTGATATTCAGGTCAACCAAGGAGGCACCTGCTTCAAAGTGGTTGGAGTGTATTTGTCAGTGCCAAAAGGCTTGTTGCTGGGGATGCTTTTATTTTTTTGAGGTTCGTTACATTGTCATTACTTTTAACTTCTATTGTGATTGATCATGCCTAGTACTAATAATAGTGGTTTTCAGAGGTGAAAATGGGGAACTTCGTGTAGGGGTAAGACGAGCTATGAGACAGCAGAACAATGTTTCCTCTTCGGTCATCTCTAGTCACAGCATGCACCTTGGTGTCCTTGCCACTGCTTCGCATGCCGTTTCCACAGGAACATTTTTCACTGTCTATTACAAACCAAGGTTGGTGTATTCGGGCTCAATTATTGCTTCGTGTCATTTAATTATTATCCCGAACGAAGTGTGTTTTTGGGCCAGGGACGCTTAAACTCACTTGTCCGTCTGTCCCGATTTTTTTTCTGTTTGTGTTCCAAAATAACGCTCAGAACACCCCCTTCATCTTTCGTCTTCCACAAGACCTCAACTACTTCTTCCGTCTCGTCTCCACACTGCCGCTTTCATGTAACCCCTCTCATCTTCTTCTTCCTTTATACTTCGTTCGGCCCCCCGGATACTGGTATACTAGTTTACCTAGTGATAGGATGCTTTTGATATGCGTGTTTGTCCTAGACCTTTGAGAGCACTTGTTTGGCACTTCACTGTAGGCATAACTGACCATTTCCCTTTAATTATAAAGGGATGATGAAAGAATGTCTGGCCTACTTTGATGTCTAACTGTGCGTTTGATGTTAAATTGCATGGCATGCCTCTGACAAGAAATTTTTGTTAAAATTGTGTTACAGGACAAGCCCTGCTGAATTTATTGTTCCTTATGATCAATACATGGAGTCTCTTAAAAATAACTACTCCATAGGAATGAGGTTCAAGATGAGATTTGAAGGTGAAGAAGCTCCAGAACAGAGGTAATGCTACACCTTTCCAGAACTTGGAAACCATCTGCTTTTCCAATGTTTGCATTGTGTTTGCTTCCGGTGGCGTTCCATAAGCAACCTGTTCTGCTCAATGGCAGGTTTACTGGCACAATGGTTGGAACTGGCGATGCTGATCCTAACAGGTGGCCTCAATCAAAATGGAGATGCCTGAAGGTAGTTTTTAACTTCTTTTATTGCATTCAGACATTATATTTGTTATCTTGAATGCTGAAATTCCCTACTCCTACTTTTGCTAGGTGCGGTGGGATGAAAGTTCTTCTATTCCTCGTCCAGAAAGGGTTTCACCTTGGAAAGTCGAGCCTGCATTGTCTCCTCCTGCACTGAATTCCCATACCATGTCACGGCCTAAAAGGCCTCGTGTGACAATAGTGCCCTCTTCTGATTCATCTGTTCTTCCCAAGGAAGGTTAGCTTTTCATCAGCCTGGCTCCCTGCATTTGTATTGGTGACAGTTTAGTGGTTGGATAAGCTCTAATCTCTCTCATTCTATTTTTCAGTTCTGTCTAAAGTTTCAACAGACCCTTCACCAATTAATGGATGCTCAAGAGTCTTGCCAGGTCAAGAAGGATCGACCTTGAGAGGCAATTTTTCTGAAAATACTGAGATGGATTCTACTAGAAAACCTGCTGTCTATCCTCTGCTAGACTTCAGAAAGCTAGATGCAGTTTCTTGTCAGAGAAACTACGTGTCAGAGGATTGGGTGCCTCAAGTCAAGTACGAGTCGACCTATATGGATTTGCTATCTGGTTTTCAAACGCCTACAGACTCTCCTCGGGGATTCTGTCCATATGTAAACCCAATCACTGGTGATGCTGGCCCAGCAAAGAAGAATTTTCAAGACAAGGAATTCAGATTTAGCTTGCTGGGTGGCTCATGGCCCATGATGCAATCTAACCCCTCAGTTGACATGCCGGACTCGGGCAGTAAATTACCTCAACAAGCTGGCGAGTTTTCTTGTGAGAATCCAGGGCCCGTAAGATATGATGAATTTCGTGCTTATTCTGACCTAAATAATCTCAGAGTTGAGCAGCATCCACAAAGCTGGTTGATACCTTTGTCGACACCATCTCACTCTGAAACTCTACTCCATCCAAACAAGCGAACAGTGAAACGTCATCAACATGAAGGTGTAAAACCCAAAAGTGATGGCAACTGTAGGCTCTTCGGTACCCTAATTAGCAGCCAAGTTGCATCTGAACCATTAGTTTCGCGTACAAAAACAGATCATGAGTCTGGAAATTGTGTCCCGTCTTTAGTGCATCATTCACATGCTTTAGAGGCTGACCAACTTTCAGAACAGTCAAAAGGTTTGAAGTCAGCAGATATTGTGGGTACAGATCAAGGGAAACCTCTCCAAACGCATTCGCAGCATTCTAGGGATGCTCAGAGTAAAATCCAGTGTGGTTCAGCAAGGAGTTGCACCAAGGTTTTTCCTCTTTCTCAGACGTAATTGTTTGCTGTTTACGGGATAGTTTATATTGGGTTCTGATGCTAGTTAGGTTTCGGTTATATAAACAATATAAACTCAGAAGTCTATACATGAATGTTCCTTACAGGTGCATAAGCAAGGAATTGCTCTGGGGAGGTCTGTGGACCTTACAAAATTTAATAATTATGATGAACTGGTTGCTGAGTTAGATTACATGTTTGAATTTAATGGTGAACTGATGTCTCCCAACAAAAATTGGCTTGTGGTATACACTGATGACGAAGGTGACAAGATGCTTGCTGGAGATGACCCCTGGTCGTAAGTATTCAAACACTTCTTTCAATTTTAACCATTGATCTTCTAGTGGATTTTTCCTTATCATCAGTACACAATCTTTTTGTATGCATTGTGTTTCTGAATATCTCACAACGTAACAAACATAGGGAAAAAGAGAAGGTAAAAAAGAGGAAGAAAAGGAATAAGATAAAGAAGAAAGAAATGAATACTCGGTATTTGCTGAAATACTGATTGGTGTCTTTCTCTTAAACAGGGAATTTTGCAGCATGGTTCGCAAGATTTTCATCTATACCAGAGAGGAAGTTCAGAGGATGGGCGCAGGGAGTTTAACTCAAAAGGATGAAGAAAATCTAGATGCTCCCGAGGAAAGAATGGGTCCTAAAGAAATTAAATCTCCACAGCATCCTACCGGTTTGTAGAACTGATACATATGGTTGGAGTTAAAACTTGGTAAGTACTCCATGTCTTTCACTCAGCACTTGTGGAAATAAAATGCTTAATTTACAGCTTTCTCATAAGAGTCTAAACTTCATCCAGAATGGGTGTAAAAGATTTTAGAAGTCTCTTTTGACGACCAAATAAACTCCTTCAATATTCCTTTGACGTAATCATTAACTTACTGGAGCAAATTGAAAGTAATATGTACAAGTTGAATTAGTTTTGTGTTTGGCATTGCTTAGTGTGTGCATTGTGTTGATCACCTTTGTATATACAATAATCGCTGAGTGTGTTATGTCATATTATATGATCTAAGCAGGTTACATAGAAGATTGTGCAAAGTCCATTACCATTGAGCTTTGAGAAATGCAATATATATGGTATCTCAGGTCTCCTTTTGCAAGTGAGTACTTTTCTGCAGCAACTCGCACTTCGAAGTAGATTAAGAAGTCCGATATCACAGTTTTGGATGTTCTGTGACTTTTATAGTAGCATAGATAGTTATGCTTTTATCTGATTATAGTTTTGCATTCTGAACTATTTATGTACAGAAAGAGCTTCAATTTCTTCAAATACTCTTTTGCTCCCCCCCCCCTTGTATATAGGATGAGTATCTACTGACTTTGTTCTTTTTGTTGTTGTAGTTGGTGAGAGTTGTTTTTATGTTTTTACTGTTGTGAATGTCTGTGGGTGGGTTGGGACTATCTTTCTGTTGGAAGTGGGAGCTTTTGGTTCCGCGAGCGTGAGCGAAGATCAGAAAGTAAATATAATTGTCGTGGAAGTTCTCTTGAAACCAAATATGGATTGAATGCATAAGGGAAAAGCTAGCTGTGAAATGAAATTGCCCATCATGCTGGTAAGCTTATCAAAAAAAAAAGGCTTTTGCTTTTGCTCATAAGGTGTTGTTGGTCGTGTGAATATGGTACAGGATTAAAATTCTGAGGGACCTTTTTTTTTTTTTTTTTTTTTGCAATCCGAGGACCTCATTATCAACTGGTGGGTATGCCAGGCACGGAATTATGATCCGAGGGCCTGATATGTTATCAACTGGTAGGGTGGCAATGCTAGGCTGATTATTAGCACTTTGACGTCAGACAATGTATAAGGTCGAATATTTGTCGGGGGTGGGGGGTGCGATAGCTTGTTTTTCAATGAGAATGATAAGGAAATAAAGAACCACTACATCTGTAGCCACTAGTAAAACATAATGGGTTGAATGAATTCTTTAAAAGTGTCCATGGTCCCATATACAAAATCCCCTAAATAGTGGTGCTTTCGTAGAAATGGGGAGACGTCTATTACTTGTGCTTTGGAATGAAATGCACATGCAATTTCCAACACACTAAGATCCATCTTTTGGTTGAAAGTTGAAATCCAGCATACTGGGAAGAGTGTAACATGGAGTTCTTTTTATTTTAAGCCACTCGGTATTTGGTGAGACAAGTGATGGCTGGTCTCGACGTTTGGACCCCGCCAAGGCGCCAATAATGCACACTTTCAGATTGTGGACCTCATAATTCATTGAGGAAAAACGGAATGAGCCACATCAATCTATTATTTGATGGGGACAATGGGGCCTTAACAGGGGATTTTTTTTCCTTCACGTTTCCAAAGTTTGTTCAAGTTCATCTCCTTTATTTGGGCCAAGAGCAGACTTACATTTTGTATTTTTGTTAACTCTTAGTCAATGGCCAAAGGTTGAATAAGGGGCCTTTTAGACCTTCAGGTTTTAAAGTACTACACAAATTTACCCCTACAAAAGGAAAAGTACCCTTACAAAATTTCGTTTCCAGATACAGTTCTTTTAGACGATTAGTTCGACATAGATCGAATTCGAAGAAGGTGAACCAGATAATTGCTCAACAAAACAAAAAGGGGACAATTGACCTCATTCCAACCTTTTCTAAAATCTAAAGCATTAATATCAAATGTCTTGGACTAAATAAAAAATAGGGAGTGACTCTCCAGGACAAATCGGGGGAAAAAGTAGGATAATTTTTTGAATCGGCCGTTGAATAAATGTTTAAAGTAGGATAATTTCTTGAATCGGCCGTTGAATAAATGTTTAGGTAATAGCAGATTGAGAGAAAAAAATAGAGTAAGGGAATCAGTAGTTTTTTTTTTTTTTTTTTTTTTTTTTTTTTTTGAGAGATAAAAGGGAAACACTTCCAAACTAGGAAGTGCTCCCCAGAGAGTGCATACATAATTCAATCAACGATCTTGCAGTAACATGGTTTAAGCTATAGTGCGGGGGGGCTCGCCTGCCCCTAGCCGCAAGCGCATCAGCTACAACGTTTGAGTTTCTACTAATATAATAGAAGGTACAAGCATCCAAAACAGAAATACTGGCATAAATGTCATGAGCCACCGAAGTAGCTCCCCAAGATAGGTTTGTCCCTCTACTCTCCAAAATCTCGAAAGTCTCGGCCGATCAAATCAAAAATGGCGATGTTCCGGATCTGCATACGTTGTGAAAACTCTAGGCCTCCTTGGATGGCTCGAGCCTCTGCCTCTTCTGGATCAGCACTTATGTCTCTGTCATGTCCCGCACCAATGCAATAACCAAAGTTATTCCAAATAGCAAAACCTATACCTACCTGTTTAGTATTACTATCCCACGAGGCATCTGTAGTGAGGTAACAACAATTATCAGTTATATGAGGCCAGGCATTTATGTGTTTGTTTTTAGCAAACGGCTTCTCAGTGTTAGTGATAAAAGTTGAAGCTTTGGAGATGATGCCAAAAAAATTTGTTTGTTTGTTGTTGAAGATAAGATCATTTCTGCTAGTCCATATGGAGTACATGATTGAGGCAAGTTCACTTAGGGTGTCTTTAATATCATATTTAGAGTTTAGCCTAGTGGTGATATTTGTGATGATGGAAATGATAGAATCATCGCTATTCCAATGATCGGTTCTGATAGAAAGTTTAGAGCCATACCATATGTGTCTGAGCATGACACAATGAAAAAGTGCATGATGAGTAGATTCCACCTGATTATTGCGCAAAATGGGCAAGTAGGCGAGGAGATGATATTCCGATTTACCGATTTTCTCTTGTGGGCAAGTTCAAAGTTACGATTGTTTTCCAAAAGAACAATTTGACTTTCTCCACCGTGTTGAGATTCCGGATGCTTTTCCATAGTTGCCGGATGTTGGTTTTGATCTGCATTTGTGCTTTCACCGAGGTATTTGTAAAACGCACTTCACCGTTAGTTCTCCATTTGTTTCTTCTAACCATCCGATAGAGTTGTTGTGTTCTTTGTCGACCGAGAGGCACTTTCGAAATTTCCTTGACGGTGGTTGGGAGAAAAATGCTATCCAAAACATTTCTTTTCCACGGCGGTTTTCGGATCAATGAGGTCACCTACGCACCTATATGGGCCTCTGTGGCATGGGTCCCATGGGTTTGTTGTATGGTAGAGTTGGTATCCAAGGATCGAGCCAGATATCGATGCCATTTCCCGTTCCAATATGCCAACATAGCTTAGGGAGGATCGCATCTCTTGCTTTAAGTATACCTTGCCATATCTTGGATGCCCCTCGTCTAGGGCATTTTACCCTCAAGATCGAATTTCCCCGGACGTACTTCTTTAGAAGGCTTACCACCCAAGGTTTGTCCGGTTCTTTAAGGATTCTCCAAAAAAGTTTAGCTTGAAGCGCGAGATTGTGATGAGATGCACGCCTTATCCCCAATCCCCCACTTGATTTTGGTAAGCATTTTTTGTTCCAGGAGATATAGTGCACCTTATTTGTGTTGTCTTCTTTTCTTCCCCAAAAGAAACTAGCATTTAGAGAATTCAACTTGTTGCATGTAGATGTTGGCAGTTGGAAAACTGACATCATGTAAGAGGGGATGGCCGAAGTGACTGCTTTAATGAGCGTTACTTTTCCAGCTTGGGAGAGTAGCTTGGCTCTCCACCCTTCCATTCTCTGAGAAACTCTTTCTAGTACTTCAGCAAAATCAATACGACTCTTGCGTCTGAGGATTAGCGGGGCTCCCAAATATTTTTCATGGGTGATTGTTTTCCCAATTTTCAGAATTCTTTTCACAATGCGTTGATGACGAGTTGAATAAATATTTAGGCCATAATAACCAGTTGACTACTTTATTCCTGTACAGAGGTGTACTTTTGAGTGATTGATTTTGAATAAGTGGTTTCGGTAGATAGAATGTCTATTCTACCCTTGGATCTTATTCATTTCTCAACCCTCTCTCTCAAATGAATTAAAATTAAATACGTAATTAAAATTTCACCTATAAAATGAATTTAAAACTAATTTTTTGTGATTGTGAAACACTCACCATAAATATCATTCCTATAAAATTTCAGTTAATTTAGAAACCTCTAACATAGATAAAAATTGTTGTAATCTTTAAAAAGAAATCTAACTAATGGTTCACATGATAATAATAGTGCTAGTTGATGAGAGTGGGTCATTTGTCGAACAAGAGCATCATACGTAATCAAGATAGGATTGGAACAAAATAATGAAATTCAAATGTTGACGCGTTTTGCGGGTGCTTGATGAGGAGTATTTTTCTAGCTCTTTTAAAATTTCACGTCATCAACTCCTATCAAAACGGGAATTCATCTACTATTGAAAAGAGAAATTCTAACACTTCTAATTAAAACGGAAATCTTTCTCCTATTATAATGGGAATTCCTCCTCTATTGAAAAAGAAAAATCTAGTATTTCTAATTAAAACGCGAATTCTTCTCCTATTAAAAACGTCATCAACTCCTATTAAAACGGGAATTCCTCTCCTATTGATTTTTTTTTTTTATAACACTTCTAATTAAAACGGAAATCATTCTCCTATTATAATGAGAATTCTTCCTGTATTGAAAAAGAAAAATTTAGCATTTCTAATTAAAACGGGAATCTTTCTCTTATTAAAAATAGTAGTGTCAAATGGGCTGGGCCAGCCCTACTCTCATTTACCTCTAGGGCCGGATCGGGTCGGGCCAAAACTTAAATCTCGAAGCTTTTACCCGCCCCTCAACCCTCTCGAGAGGGCTTGAGGGCCAAACGTAAGGGCCTGATACTATATTATACATTTGATTTACAAAATAAATTTAGAAACATTAGTTAAAAATGATAAAATCGAATGCACTTCACAATTAAACCTTCAAACCACTAAAAATTTGTTAAAGTTGTATTAGTCAATTAAGATTAGTTAAATTCATTTCATAAAATATTATAATGAAATTATAAGGTTGACAAACTTAATAGATAAACGTTCTTTTAAGTAATTTTTAGCATATTAATGCTAAAATAAAATATATTGTAAAAAAATTTATTAAAATATATGTAATAAATGTTGAAGTCCTAATGAGGGCCGGGCTTAAGTTTCAAAGACTAGGCCCTTACCCTCCCCTTAAAGGCTTGAGGGTCGGGTAGGCCCCAGCCCACGGATGTGTGAGGGCCTCATTTTGAGGGTTTTTTTTGCCCATGGGCTGGGCCGGGCAGGCAAGCTGAGGGTTTGAAGACCATTTTGATACCCCTAATTAAAAATGAGAATCACATTTCTAAATTAAAACGAGATCCCTCTCCCAATTTAAAAATGGGTTTTTAAAACTTAATTAAAACAATTTGTTGAGAAATTAAAATGGATTTTTAAGACTTGATTAAAACAATTTGTTAGGAAATTAAAACACATTAATGACGAAAACAAAAAAAAATTTATATGTATAGTTATGATTGTTGAGCAAGTTTTTAAAAGAGTTGGTGCGAATGCACAGGTCAACTTTTCTAATATATATATATATATATATAGTAAACGAAACATGCTCCATATATATCTATTTATATCTTAATATTAAAGCTCTCACAAAGGGTATTTTTCGAGCTCTATTAAAATTCCATGTCATCCCCTATTAAAACGGGAATTTCTCTCCTATTTGAAAAACGGGAATCCTTTTTTACAACAGGAATTCCTCTCCTATTATAACGGGAATTCTTCTCCTATTAAAACAAATTCTAGCACATCTAATTAAAGCGGGAATCATTCTCCTATTAAAATAGGAATTCCTCCTCTATTGAAAAGGGAAAATCTAGCATATCTAATTAAAATGAGAATTATTCTCCTATTAAAGCATGATCTCTCTCCCAATTAAAAAAACGGTTTAGTGACTAAAACAATAGTCCCAATTTTCTAAAAAAAATCTAAATGTTTTCAAAATAGCCGGTACGTATGCTCCTACAAACTAGTATACTATATGCTACGGAATTGAGAACCAGATTAAAATCCTCACTACATATATGCTTTCCAAGACCTGGTATTAAATTGGAACTCACACCTTTACCCCACAAGCTTTCTCTATGACCGACACCTTTATATATAAACTAAGAAATCTACCTAAACATGTTCTAATATTTACATAAAAATTAATAAATTTAAAGGTAAATAAAAAAAATTAGATAGATAAATCCAAAACGGAAAAAAAAAAAAAAAAAAAAAAAAAAAAAAAAAAAGGTGGGATTATGTAACAAGCTTAGTTTCAATTATTGGAAAAAAAAATGATCACATCACCACCCAATAACTACCAAATAATATGCACTAGTTACTACTTTATATACAAAATAAGGACCTAAATAATATACTTACTAACAAACCGATTTTAATCCCATATTTTCAACCAGCTTAGTCCTCCACAAAAGAATTCTCCCAAAGGTTTTTTCTAGTTAAGTGTCTCTTTTTCCGAAAGCACTTTTAATTCATCAAAAATTGTGCACTAGATTACAACAATTTAGGCTTAGGTATTTAGTTATTTTACACAAATATATGTTGTAATTACACAGTAATTTCATATTAAAACATTGTGTAATGATATTACGCCATTTTACTAGTGTTATTGAATGATTTTTTTTTAAAAAAAAATCAAGGTGAAATGGGATGGAAATCAAGGTAATGGTAAATGTCGTTTAATATATATTGCCTCCTACCTCTCTTCAAATACCAACTAAGACACACATTGCAAATTTGTGTGTGTGTGGGTGGGGTGGGGGTGGGGGGAATCTTTATAGATTCAAACATTTATTACATTTGTTAATACATTTTAACTAATTCTAGTTTATAACAATTGTTTTTTCCAATTTTTCGGAAGGGCGACCGCCTGTTGATTTTTGTATATATTTTAAATTTACATATTCATAGCAAGACGACGGTGGAAGTCAAGGGACAAATGAAATCTAGAAAATGCTTGTTATGGTAGTGAAACACGAGAAAATGATGTTACCAGACATGGGAAGATGGTGGTAGTGGTGGTGGAATTACAACTCGACTGCAAGACTATGTCATTCACGACGAATATTACTTTTGGGACCCTGGTATTTAAGAATATGACAATTTAGGCGTAGGTATTTGGTCATTTTATACAAAAGTGTACTGTAATTACACCGGAATTTCGTATTAAGACAATGTGTAATGATATTACGACATTTTACAAGTGTTATTGAATGATATATTTTTTGAAAAAAAATAAGGTGAAATAGGGTGGAAATCAAGGTAATGGTAGATGTCGTTTACACCCCCTTTCAAATACCTACTAACCGATACACAGGCAGTGAAAAAAAATTAAGAGGAGGGGGGGACCAATGTTGATTCAAAAATTTGTTACAACATTTTCACTGATTCTAGTGTATAATAAAAAAAAATTGTTACAACATTTTTTATTTTACATTGGTGCAATTTATAATGGCTTAGACTCTGGTTATCTTGGCATAGGATGCACATTTTATGCTCTAGAACTCTAATTTGAGATTTCAACCAAACTGCTTAATAAACACAAAAACCGTTTTCTATATTGACCTGAGGGGGCTATACTTATAATGTCTTAGATTCTAGCTATCTTGTTATAGGATGCATGTACATGTCGTGTTCCTGTAACTCTTACTTGAAATTTGAACCTAACCGCTTAATGAACACAAAACCGTTTTCTATATTGACCTGAGAGGGGTACCCATGATGTCTTAGACTATAGTTATCTTGTCATAGGATGCACTTATTTGTTCCAGGAACTCTAATTTGATGCTGAGACGTGGTTAATGGGGACTTTCCCACAACTTTATTTATAATGTGTCCGGTGTACCAGATCACTTAATTTTGGGGGGCAAATTTTTTTAGGAATTGGCCGGAATGGGTGTTGGTTGGAAACATTCTTGGTTCAATTTCAAGTGAAGTTCACTTCTCACCTGAAATTTGCTCGATTTAATTCAAAATCCCCATTGATAAGCACCAATATATATGGGGTTAGTAGATCATATGCGCAAAAGATTAGGTATTAAATCATTTTATAGGTGAAGTTGTGGGTTGTTTTAGATTTGGTCTTTATTTAAGGTCCTTTTAGGAGCCGAACTATATATATATATATACTTTAAAATCCGCGCCCCTCAGCTACAGTCCCGCAATAGTGTTTTAATATTTTTTTATGTATCTCTCAATCACTTCTCAATTTTTTATGACATTTTTGCCCCTATACCTTCTGGTTATTTATCTAATGTAACCCTACTCTATTCTAAGACTTAGTCAACAATAGCTGCCTACACAGTTGCAAACTTGCAAACGTGCATGTAGCACGTGCCTTTTGCTAGTATATATATATATATATAAACTTATAAAGTTATAAAGTTGTGTGTTTGATTGGCAAATTTTCAGAATTCAATTCTTATTTAGATTTTTTGTGTTTGACCCAAAACATAATGTATGTTTGTCTACGATTCTATGGGATTACCATGGGTCTGTGGAAGACTTCATAAATGGACTTGGAGTCTATTTAGAATTCAATTATTCTATTGGATTCTAGGCCTCCCAAACAAGCTGAAAGTCGGTGGTCCACCAAGAATTCTATTTAATTCCACTCGTCAAGTTCGATTTCTGGTAAACAAACGCACCAATAGAGAAAGAGAAAAATACCCAGGCCCATAAATACATTGACCCACGATACAAAACCTTAAAAGATAGTCACATCTCAAAAGTCAAAACACATTTTCCACTCTTCTATGTCGTCCTAAACTTAAAAGCGGCTAACAAACTAAAACACCATCACACCAACTCCACCACTCCAATCAAGAAGGTGAAGAACTTCATCAACTATCAGTATTATGACGAAGAACAATGGGGCTCTAAACTCTCGAAACTGCTGAAGACTTTTGTTTTCTTTTTTGGATCTATTTTTCTGATGCGCAATTTTTGTGAATTTATAGCAATTTTGTTATTATTGATATTTCCTTGTGCCATTCGAAACAAATCTTTCTTTTTGGAAATCATCCAATTAAATTCTACTTTTAGTAATTGTTAAATCTAATGAATTTGTGATTTTGACAGTTCAAAATTTGTAAAACGAGTCGAGCCGAGTTTGAGTGCAAAGTGGAGCTCGACATTGAGTTTGAGCTCGACAAAAGCTCGACTCAAAAACCCATGAGCCGAATCTGAGCATGCCAATACTCAGCTCGCTCGACTCGATGACCACCCCTAACTGAAATAGCCCAGGGTATTTAGGGTCATTGTTCATACCTATTTAGGGTATGAACAATATAATCATTGTTTATACCTGGATCAACATAATGTGTGGTCAGTAAGAAGTATGAACAATTATTGTTCACACCTATTGGAGTATGAACAATCACTGTTCGTATGAACAATCATTATTCATACCTCGAACAATCACTGTTCATACCTCAACATAATGTATGGTCAGTAGGAACACCTATTGGAGTATGAACAATCACTGTTCATAAGTTCATACTTCAACATAATGTATGATCAGTAAGAACACATATTGGAGTATGAACAATCATTGTTCATACATCAATATAGTGTATGAAGTATGTTCACCTATTTGGGTATGAACAGTCATTGTTCATACAACAACATAAGAGCATCTTTAGGAGTGATATCAACCTAGCATCAAACACCAAATTTCCAACAATTTGGTGTTTTTTCAACTTTAGGAGAGTCACATGTTGATGAAAACACCAAAAAAAATACCAAACCAAACACCAAATCGGCCAATAATTGGTTCTAGGTTTGGTGTTGTATCAAATCACTCACGCGGTTTTGCCAACACCGCGTGCGTTTTTTCTGAAAATTAGAACTGTGGTGCATAGAACTTGAGAAATTATGAATTGTGCATAGAAGTTAAGAAATTAAGAATTGTGCAATTGAAGAAATTAAGAATTGTGATCCAAAATCGAAAAAATTAAAGAAATTAAAAAATTAAGAATTGTGCAATTCAAAATCTATGATTATGATATAATATCCAAAATGATCCAAAACCTATCATATTACATAAAATTTATTTAGCTCTCTTCTTACGCCCCTTACCACTCGATCCCTCTCCTATCTCTATTTGGATATTCCTAAGCTGCTCCTCTAAGTTCCTAACCTGAGAATCAAGATCTTCTCTGTTTGCATGAAGGTTAACTACCTCAGCCTGAAGTTTCTCATATCTCTGATGTTGTTGCGTGTACACCTGTTAAATATCCTCATACGCTTTTCGAGTCTCGTCATACGCACGTTGGGATTGCTGATATGTCTGAGAATATGCCTCCTCCCTTTCTTGGCTATAATGATACATGGCAGTCCTCATCCCATCAAACATACAAATCTGGTTCTCATATCTTTCCCGAATCTAAGCCTGAAAATCCAAGAAAATACATTGTGAGTACATATTATATATATAATGAATAAGAAAAATAAAATAACTAAACTCACCGTGGTATACTGATCAATCTGCGGCTCTAACTCATGGCAACAAGCACGAGGCACCTCAGGAATGGAAATGTAAGTAGCCTCCCCATCAAGTCCAAACACGGCAAACATCTGAGGATTACTGGCAGACACAGGAGCTAGATGATATGCATTCAGAGGTTGTGGGTTGTAAACAGGCTGTGGTGGATGAGGAATATGTAGCTCACGTCTCATCCCTTCCAGGCCCACAAACTCAAAGTTGCTAGCCCGACCAACAGGGGGCAACAACGGACCCATGGAGACACGGTTCCACCATCTATAATACTGATCAACAGTCTGCTCAACAACAAAAGAAGACGCATCTGGCCAAGGACCACCACTGGCATGAACTTCATGAACTTGAGTTCTACCCCACGACTTCGCATCACTAACATCTGGCATGGGAGCACATGGAACTCCATAACGTCCAGTCATCTGCCTCTAACATCTATCGCCACAGTACCAAACCTTACAGTCACATGCGGCAAAAACAACTTTGTGACGTGACAACACACAAGCATGCTGCACAACTAGATTGTCAAAGACAGTAGTCAAACGCCAAGGTCTCCACTCAATAGATAACAATGATCTAATATCAATCTGAGCACGAGCCATACAGACATTATCTCTAATCTGCCCCCTGTTACGAGTCAAGTGAAGCCTTGACCAACTACCAAATCTAGGGCGAGTATCAGCAATCATGTCTATGTTAGGACAAAGAGTTCGAAAGTACTCATAAAACCAAATCTCTAAAAGTCCTGTGAATCCTGCAATCTGAGGACTTCTACTTCTGAATGTTTGTAAAGCTTTATCTAACGCCGCTATCAATGTGGCATATACTAAGCTACCCATGTCATAATCTCTCATAGCATGCTAATCAGATACATAAGCAAAATATCTCAGTCGTGCTGTAGAATGACCATTGGGAAACATAACATGCCCAATAAAAAATATAAAAAATGCCCTAACATTAGGAGTGTAAAAAAAAACCGTTGACCCATCATTCGGTAGGGTACCCAGTTTTCACCCGCTACCCAAACCCACACCGACCTGAAAATAGACCCGCCCCGCCCCACCACCATTTTTACGCGGTCGGGCTATGGGTGTAGGTTCTATGCTCAAACCCGACCCGTCAAGCTGCTCGACCCGCACCGTGTCAAAAGTCATTGACCTAACCCCGTTGACCCACACAATTTCAAGACTCTAACTCTAATATTTTTGTATTTTGTTTATATTTTCTTTTAACTTTTGTAGGAATTTGGGAGATATGAACACAAACTTATGAGTTCAACATTAATTTCAAATATTCAAGTTTGAACATTGGGCAAATATCAAAAGTTCAAATTCATCTTCCGAATTTTGGAGAAGATGAATCATTTATCTTTGTATTAATTTCGAATTCTTTTAGTTTATATTTTATTGTTTTGTACCATAGATCCTCGCTCCCATCTTCATTTTATCATGCTATGAAAAATAATCAATTTACAAATGGTAAATCACGAGAAAGAAGTTTTAAATTTACAAATATGGTTTTGGGTTCAAGTTAAAGTTTTTTTTTATTTTTGTTTATTTTTTATTGATTGATTCAATTTTTTTCTCTATGTTGTGAATTGGAAATATATTACTTGCAGAATTAGAAAGTTTTTTTTGGGTGAAAATGGGTTAAAATGATAATTTCCAACCGATCCGGATGACCCGCCCAAAACCCGCCCCGTAAGCTGACCTAACAGGTCGGGTGATGGTATTAAGACATGACACTTCAACCCACCCCACCCCACCCCACCCCACCCCGCCCCGTCGGGGACCACTAGATTTGTATCCCCTAAACCCGCCCCATCACTATTTGACCCGCGGCTGACCCGCCCTGTATTACACCCCTACCTAACATATACATCAGCACCCTCACTACCAGGTAGAACAGTCAAAGCTAACTCCACTCGTGTATCAGGATCCAAGAGGGGCTCCATATATGCAGTCTTAATATGAGATAGCTTAATACCAAAAGAATCATAAACATCCGTATCCAAGTGAGGAAAACTCATAAGCATACTATCCATATTCTCATAATTTGTATGAAAAGGTATCGGTTGGCCTATACCGATACTCAACCCAGAAATCATAGTGAAGTATAGTGGTGTGAACCCTAACTCCGCACAAGAGAAATGAAATGTATGTGTTCTACTCCACCATCTTTCTACTAAAGCTATGACCACTGTCTAATCAGCCTTCTCATAATCCACATCAACCAAAAGACCCAAAGGTGCATGTATACAAAATACTATCTCTAATATGTACAAACTCATCCAAACTCTTAATAACTTTCCACCACTCTCTAACACAAAGTAAAGCCAATCTAACTCGGTAGTCAATAACATGCTGATATTATGAAAATAAAAATAATGTGTATAAGAAAAATAATTAATTGGTCCAACTCAACTAATTAATGTATAATATTCAAAATATTTAATCAAAACTAATTAATTACCTGAGTATTAGCCACTGCACTCGACACGTGTTTTGTATCACGTGTAGAAGACATCTGATACTCAAGTACATAGGGATGTCTATCACTCGGCGCGACATCCTCGGGTTATTCTCCCCTACTGTCTTCTCCCCCACCGTATTATACTTCCTCGGGTTCTTCTCCCTCATCACCAATGTCGTTTGTGTACTGCCAATCATCACCCTCGAAAGGTTCAAAAGGATCCATATAAAATTTCAAGAGTTAAGGTAGGTTTTTGTTTTTGTTTTTTTTACTAAGGAGAGGGTTTATAATTGAGAGAAGAGTTGAAAGTGATTGAACCGCGCGACTTTGGTCCTGATTATATAGAAGTAGCACGCGGTGTTCTGAACATTGCGCGGTTTTCTCAAAACCGCGTGGGCCTGGGCCTGTCAATTGGGATTTAGTGGCGCGGTTTTGGAAAAACCGCGTGGGCTATATGGCGTGGTTTATCCAAAACCGCGTAGTTTGATGTCGAAAATTTGATGTTGCTCCTAAAGTTGCTTGGTGTTTTTTTGGTTCAAAATTTTGGTGTTTTTTTGGTAGCTCTCCTAAAGATGCTATAAGGTATGAACAATGATTGTTCATACCAAAACGACAGAAAGGGTAAAATCAGAAAATATTTATTTTAAATCCGGGATATGTCTTTACGGGTTATTTTCACTCGAAAATTGGTTTTCCGGGTTATTTTCACCCGAAAATTGTCTTGAGAGTGATTAAAAAAAAATGTTGGTTGTGAGAGTGATTTTCACCTGAAAATGGGTATTGGGACCAATTTCTTGAATAAAAAATGACCAAAACAAATGCCCGAACTTTGAGGAAATGTTCCGAAAGAGGCAGTGATCAAATAATTGCAAGAATTGTGCGGAAACACAAGTTCAATAGAGTTGCATAGATTGAGTTGATGGAAGTTTTAACCTCCCAAGTTGTAGGAAGGTTCAAAATGTTGTAACAAAGGCACATCACAAGCTTTTGAGAAGTTTACATCCATATATTTTGTTGGGATTTTTTTAGTACAAAATCTTAAAGGGTTAATTAGTATTACCCCCCCTCCCCCCGAGAGATGAGCCAATTAGGTTCAAAATGTTGTAACAAAGGCACATCACAAGCTTTTGAAGTTTACATCCATATATTTTGTTGGGATTTTTTTAGTACAAAATCTTAAAGGGTTAATTAGTATTACCCCTAAAATAAAGGTTACTAGATGGGAAATTAGGATCTCCCCTAAAATAAAGGTTGATTGTGTTCTTTTTTGTATTTGAGAAGAGGGGGGACCCTAATTTCCCATCTACTGGGGAAATCCTAACTAACTCATCTAGGCGGGGAGTAGTTAACCTAGACTTAAATCCTAACTAGAAAATAGAAAACCATAATAACATTATCGATATCTATGAATTTTAGAGAATTAATTGTGTTTAGTTAATGGTTGATACTTGCGTCCATTTGGCAGAAAATTTACTTAGATGTGTGGGTGTGATACTCAAATTAGGAAAAGAAAAAGAGATGATTTTAACTCAAGACTCAGATTTAAGCTATTTAATAAGGCAGTGGAAGTAGACATTTCGTGCTTCTTTTTTAGCATTGCTAGTAGAGGAAGCAATGTTAAAAAAATCAGGGCAGATTCCTTGAGTGGCTTAATCCAGTTCCTTTCACAAAGAACTAGAATTGGCTATACGCGTTATACGTCCATATATATATATATTGAAACCAAGAAATGGGGCCTCACCCTGTTGTTTGTTTTTTTTTTTTTTTTTTAAGAAGAAGAAGTTGTGAATTTTGGTATTTAATTTTTTTTTGCCGCGATATATATTTATTGATATGAAAAATAAATCAAACAAATGAATTAGAGGTCAAGCGCGCTACAAATTGCGCCGCTAGCCCCTTCTGAATGGCAAAACCAATCCTCCTAAGCACATATTTGTGAGAACCAGCTATCATCACATTGTTGTCTAACACTTTCTGCATCCTCCTAAGCAACTCAACCGCATCTGGAGCTAAAAAACCAAATGTATCAAACGCAAACAGGATGAAAGAGTGTTGGTTAGCCATGCACGCTCTTTCATGTTTCTCCACCTTCTCTGTAGTTGCACTACTAGCTGCTTGCCCTACTCCAAAAACTCCATTACATAAACCAACAAAAGGGGATACCCCTGTGACATCCACACATGCATGTTTTCCATCAGACCAGCTATATATCAAGATATCTGTAGGGCGAAGCATCGATCTACCTTTTCTAGGATCAGTGAGGAAATTGACAGGAGCCTCTTTCTTCACTTGTATACCAGCACGCCTATAACCCCTCGTTTTTTTTTTAATATTTTTCTAGTACAGTAAATAATAATAAAGATAATAATAATAAGAATATATCAAATAAAAAAGGATAAAGATTAGTGGAGATAGGAAAGGTAAAGAGATAAACCTTCATCCCTATTTTCGGGGGGTTTTTTTAAAAAAAAAGACACATAGAGGAGTTCACACGGAGAGTTTTTTTTTTTTTTTTAACACAGAAGGAGTTTTACACAGAGAAGAAAAAAGAGAGTTTTACGCATAGAGGAAAAAGGAGGCTTCTTGCTGGAGATCTACTGATAACAGGAGCGTATCACAAGTGAGTAGATATTTTTATCTTTCACTGAACCTAGATTTTTATGTTTAAAAACTTTACTGTCAAATATATAAGGTTTCTGTTCATTCTCTTCAATGCTTATTCTATGTGCTGTCGAATTGGAATACATACTGTCGAGATTATCCAATCGAATATCATCCTATCGAATTGTTAAAAATTGTTTACTATTGAGAAATTTATTTGTTGAAATGTTGAATTGTTTAAATATCATATGGGTTGTTAATTTGTGTCGGTTGGTTGTTGATTGAGCTGGATATGTTGAATTTTGTTTTGGTTGAACTGTTGAAGCTCTGTAAAATTTATTAATGGAGTTGAACTCGATTTTGGGCAAGTGAGGAGAATCGAGTTTTGAGTATATCAAAGTGTTAGGTTTTGTTGGTGATCAAAACCCAACTGTTTTGGTGGTTTGTATGGGTGCTGTTGAAGCTCCCAAGGGTGTTAATGGCGTCGAGATCGAATTTTTGAGGAGTAAGAAAATTGGGTTTTGATTATACAAAAAGGTTGGGCTTTTTATGGGGATCAAAACCGAACCGTTTGGTGGTGTTTGGTGGTCATGTTGTGGTGGTTGATTCGGTGGTGGTGTGAGCTGTTTGAGGAAGAAGAAGGAGACTACGGTAGTGCTCCGGTGATTTCTTTTAGTTGGGGTTGGGTTGAAATAGAATTTGTGGGCTTTACTTTGTTTTTAAGATATAACCTTTTGGGATTGGGCCTATTTTAAGTTAAAAGACTTTTGGGCTTAAATTTTGTTAAGTTAGCTTGGGCCAGGTTATAAAGACTTTTGGACTTAAGTCTTGTTTAGTGGATTAGATCTGTCAAATTTTAGTGGGCCGGTTCTGATCTTGTTTAGTGGGCCGGTTTTGGTTTGTTTGGCCGATTCCTATTTTTTTGTGGGCTGGCTCCTTAATATTTTAAAGTGGGCCGGTTCTAATCTTGTTTAGTGGGCCAGTTCTATTGTTAAGATTTGGATATGTTGGTGTTTGAATGACTTGCCATGATTTAGATGTCTTAGTGCTGGTCTGATTTCGAGCTAAATTTTGATTTAGTTAGAGTTTGAACTAGATTTTTATGAAAACATGAAAAAGTAAGATCTGTAAGTCTTCTTTCTATTCCAATTGGCCTCATTACATTCCGAGGCCTATGGAATTAATTATGGTGTCTGGAAGTTTTACTAGCAGAAAACAGTGCGTCAGAAATCAGTTTCTGCATACTGTGTTCGAACCTAGTTTTCGTACATTTAGAATGATATTGAGTATTTTTGTAAAACATAAAAAAGTAATTTCTGTGTGTTAGCTTTTCAATACAAAAAGACTTGATGTATTTGGATACCTGTGGAAAGGGTTGTGCCATTCGGAAGATAGTCCGTTAGAAATCTAATTTGGTGAAATTAGGATTTTTACCGTTTTCAACCTAATTTTTCTTCTAGATGGGTTGAGGTTGGGACTTCGGGTTCTACATGAAAAAATATGTCTACATACCCTAGTTTCTAAATAATTAAGTTACATGTCATTTGGATGAATGTAGGAAAAACTATAGGATTGACAAGTTGGCTAGAAAACCTACGGTGTTATCATTTATGTGCATGAACCTATTTTGGGAAATATGTCTAGTAATGAACTAAGAGTCTCTTAAACTCTTCTTGGGTGTTTTATATAGTGTTTGTAGCATACTTTTAGACTGTAGTTATATTTGGAACCGACATAGTTCATAAGATCGTTTTTTTTTAGAATCAAAAGTAAAGAAATATCCATTTGTGAGTTTTCGGATTTAAAGGTTCATAGTGTATCTCTAGGTATGAAACTTTACGTATATGATTGTTGGAGTATTTGAAACTTATTATATGTGATTCTATATAGTATAAATTGTTGTTGTTTTTTAAATGTACATACAAGGATGTTGATATTTATTGGTTAAGAGCTACGTAAGGCTTGATTCTAATCTTGAAAGATTGGATTCGTAGACAGCCTTATATACAGGTGCAGCCACTATATTATATATTATATATTAGTTTTGTAATAACTATATGTGTATAATGCTATTATTTAATTGTGTACGTGATTCAACTTCCGTGGTTATCAAAGAGTTATTGATCTCATTTAAAACAGGTTTGCTAATCAAAAAAAAAAAAGTTGTTTGACTAAGAAGATTCAACTTCCGTGGTTATTAAGTCAGTCCGTATTATTGTTTGGATATTTTGTTGAAAATCTAACCAGTTTGAGACTATAAAAGCCGGAGAATGGTTACTTTTTACCAATCCATCACTTCAGCAATTTTTTGTTTTTGTATTCTACGTGTTCACTAGATTAAAATTGGTGAACTAGACAAATTTTGTTTTTGTATTCTGAAATTTGAAAATTTCAATTAGAGGTTTTAATTGGTGAAATACTGAAATTAATAACGATGGGTTTATTTCTCTTCTTCACTTCTTCCCCACAACGAATCTCCACCACTCCAAACCCTTTTTCATTATTTAAGGAAAAAAATTAAAAAATCCCAACAAGCAAATAAAATAATTCTATAGGCAGCAAGTTTAACATATATAGCAAACCAAGGCGAACGAAAATATAAGTTATTTCTATGTGCATTTATCTTTTTCCCATATTCCTTCAAACCCTTTTATCTTTGTATTTTCTCATTTGAATCTATTTTAAATGACTGAAATATAATTGTAAGTCAATAACTTTTTTCTTCTTCTTTTTTCGACATAAGAATTGGAAATTTTGTTTATATCTTTGTCAATTAAGAGATAGATTAGTGGAAGAAAATAAAACCATACATACTTCGCTTACTTAGCTCATCTAATCTGTTTTTAGGTACTTTTTGTTTTCTTTTTGACTTAGTTCGCCTATTTTGGAACAAAATATTTACCTTTAATGATTATCTTTTATACGTTGGAATCAAGAAAATGTATAATATTCTACTAATTTTGAAAACAAGGCAAATGCAAAGTGCGAGCTTAGCTTTGCTCATTCTACTAATTTTCATAGGTTAATTATTTTGCACCTTGAAATCGTTTTTTAAATTGAATCCAATCTAAATGATATTTTTTTTTCTACATCGATTTTTATTTTTATTGAGCTTTGGGTGCTATTTTAAATTGTTAATTTGGCACCATAAGCGTCATCGAATTATTTATCTGTATCTCTAGGGATTAATAGTCTTGAGGCGTGTTGGTGTAGGTTTTTTAAATTAATGAGAGATTCTGGGTAACAGAAATCTAGCTAAGAAATTTGTCATAAATCATTTTGAATTGTTTTAAAAATATATATATAAATTACTTGGGATTTTTCATAGTGTTAGCGTGTTCCAAATATCTTTTAATGAAATTGTACGTTGCCACTTGCCATCAAAATCAAAATATTATGTTGCGTACTTGCGTTAAAGAGTGTAATGAAGTTGGATATTCTCATTGTATATTTGCGTTAAACAGTTGCATAATGTTTCTTACATAAATATATATAGTAGCAGATGAGGTTAGATAGACTAAAGTTTTATGTATATCCGGCTTTTTAATGTAGCATGTTTTGTTTTTATTGTGCTGCACAAAACCATTTTTATAATATTCTTCTTGATGTGCCGAACGCATGACTGTTTCCTCAAAAGTGATGAGCTCTTATAGTTGATTTCCTTTAGTCAATGAAGTTTTCATTTGTTACTGTGCTTCGATAAGCATTATATAATTGTATGATATTAGAGAAACCTAACAGGTCTTAATTCTTTTTATTCTCATTTTCATTTGAATGTAGTCTGGCATGAATGCAAGAGACGAAGGACAAACAACTTGAAGTTATAAGGATCATATTCAAAATCTCATTATGTAAACTTAATAGTCACATTTTGTTGTAAGGTGTATCCCTCAGGTTTTATTTTAATAGTTTTTTTCGGGGTTTTTTTCGGTTTTAGACTAGCTTAAAACTTACTGATTACTTTCGCTGATTTTTGTATGTACAAGCCATTTAGTCAGTTGATTGCAATGGTGCAATTCTACAAGGAACTAATGAGTCAATTGTTAAGGTAACTACGTGAAATTTATCTTTTCAAACACCATGATTAGCACATTAGCTGAAGTATATTAGATTATAAGGCCGCATTTGCATAGCATATTAAAGATTTTTAATCTCTGTATACCACTACCAATGTTTTAACTAAAGTTGGTAGTTTGTTCATTGGTTATTTGGTACGGGTTTTCATATACATATCTTACATGGAATTGAGCACCTTACATCGTTGAATGTTTTGCTTCCTCTCAAAATTTGTTTTCTCTAATTGTTTTATTTGATAATGTTCTAAATTTTTTCTTTTCACTTTTAACTTCATTCCCATCTTATGAAGTTGCAATAGATTGGTTTTAGGTGGCACTACCACATGATTACTTTTGTTGCGTGCATCATGACTAAACATGTTTGGTTAGGTTGCCAAATATTCTTGGAACTAGATATATATTAGCACACGAACTGACAGCTTCGGGTGCTACGAGATACTTATATTCCTTGATATAATCACTTTTGAGCTGGTAGTTTGTAGTATTTATATAAGCTATAATCATAGGTAATACTTTCCATAGAGTATAGATGAAATGGGCAATGTAGAAGTTGATGGGTATGGAGAATGAAAATAGATCAGCCTATCATCACTTGGCTCCACTGAACAAGTGGCTTGTTGCAAGACAACAATCTCATTGATTAATGATTATTGGCATAATCTAAGGCAATACCTCTCTGATGCAACTGTAATTCAATTCATTGATTAAAAGGAATATTTGGAAGTTGAAGTTAAATGAGTAGGTTCGTATAGTCATAGTTCATGAACAGTTTGCAAATGAGGTTTGATTGAGCGTAATGTGTTATGACCCTTGATGACTTTTTGCTCGATTGGTTTAGTTAGTTAGTGCCTTTTTAAAAAAACATTTGGTTATTACTGACGTTGAATTCATTAAATATTAGGCTTGAAGAGCCAAAATTTTATTGCATCGCCTCTCTATATTACAAGTTAATGAACCTCAACTTCTACTATCTTTCTTTATTTACAAAAGTATTTGATATACTGCATGTATATAAAATTATGAGAAAAGAGCATGTTGATGGAAAACCAAGTGATTCCCGATTTAATAATCCTAAAGGTGTTCAACATTGATGATAAAGAGAATGATAGAGTCGCAGACACAACGCTCAACATTGATGATAAAGAGAATGATAGAGTCGCAGACACAACGCTTGATTTTAATATGTCATATATTTCACGAGACAAGTTATTGTTACCTTAGACAATTAGCAAGGATTGAGATTTTAGAATTTATGATTTTTGATATGTTGCTTGCAAGTGTGACAACAAAACTGGAGGGAAATATAATGGTGTTACTGATCTGTTGGGGTTTGTATAATTTCTAAAAGAATTCACTAGAAGGAGGGGATCCAAGCATTCCATTAACTAGGTGATGAATGTAATAAATTATGTTTTTTTTCAATCATGGTTTATGTTATGCTCTATTTTGGTTGGGTTGGCTTTAATTTATTAAGATTTTATGCATTTGAATTGAGTGAATATATATGCTACGAGATGGGCGTATTAGCTTAACCAGACATAATTTGTTTTTACCAATACACATAATAAATTTAATTTGAGTTCTACTGAAGTAGGAGTGAGTTACAAAAAAAAATGTTCTGAACATGTCAATTTCATTAGTTTTCCTATACTGGGTATCGTAAAGTATTAGAGTTTCATATATTGAAATTTTATGGCATTGCTGACATCAGTTATTTGGATAATCAACCTACATAGTGTCTAACTCAACCTACAGTAGTACTACACCGATATTAACTTGACCTATTCGTACATTGTTCAAACACTTTGATCCAAGCTCTATAGGTTTCTTGCTAAGCTAGCTAAGAATTTTGATAGACAAGGAATTTTGATCATGCATTGTTCATGATGGGACTTTCAATAAATTACACAAGGAATAACGTATTTTCCTAAAGGTATTTTTAGTTTCCAAGAGTTCTAAAACTTTTCAATTGAGGTAATTTTTTTTCTCCTTATTGAAGAGTAGTAGTATTTATGTTGTTATGCCGATCGTCACGTAAATTCTAACTTTCCATGCCATTTCCATCATAAAGGTAAATGATTATAATAATTTAGTTTATTCTTCAATTTTCTTTAACCTGCTAAATGCATTTTGTTTCTCGAAGTAATTGTTAAAAAATAAGCTACATATAGAATTTCATACATAGACAATATAATAGACCATGCATAGCATGCCCTATGATGAAGGAAAGCCCGTGGTAATTAAGTTCACTAGCTACAAGACTGCACTGTTGAAATCTCCTTTGGGTGAAAACTTCAAAAGTGTTCCAAAAGTAAACTCCTATGCAAAACCTAAGGATTCGGGCTAAGACAACTTCAAGGGACGTGGTAATTTATGTATAGTGAATCATTAGATATGAAAGGTACAATAGTCGACTTTGGAAAGTAATAAGAAGACTTGGTCTGATTTCATTTCATTCCTTATCCTTAGCTCATTATACAAGTTTGGATTGTAAACATGATTGAAACTCATAGGTCATGGGCAGACAGACTTCCAAGATGAGGCTCTTAGTAACTATTTGTCTTTATGAGTTTTTTGTTTCTTTCTTCGTTCTAAATATTCAATCACTTGATTTTGCTTTCATTCTCATTAGATTCCTCACTACATAGGTTCTGTTGTATCTACTACATGCTTCCATTTGCCATGTACTCCTCTCTCTGGTCATTCACTTGGTTATTTAACATTAATTTTCAGATGAAAGAGGCTTCACTTTACATATTTGAGGAGATTATTATAGTGCCAACCCAGACGTCGTTTTGGCCGCGACACTTTCTACTAATTTATTGAGGTATTTTTTTTTTAATCTTTCATTAAACTTATTCTCTCTCTCTCTCTCTATGCGTGCCTTTGTTTAGTAAGATGTGATAGTTAATGATTTGGACTAATGGTAGCAGTTAATACTAACTCAAACTATAGTTTAAACTATTCCTCTTGCAACGTCAAACATGTGTGGTCAATATATTCAATTCAAGTGATTTCGGAATTTTTGGACAATTTTTGTTTTTGTTCTATTGGCCATGTCATGCCCATATTACAAAATATGTATTCGTTCATTCGGGCTTTTGGTTTCTCTTTTACTCAAAACCCAAAAACTCTACTTCTCTAATTCAGACGACAGATTACCTGATCATATCAAGTATGACTCCTTTACTTTATTTATATTCTTCTTCTTTTGTTCATTTTTACCAATTTTAATAGTGTTATGAACTTTTGTCCGTATGAATAATTTTAGAGTTTTGTTAAATTTTTAAATTTTGTAAAAGTGGATAACTTTCACATAAACTCTTTTGTTGAAACTTCCCAGTTTCAAGTTGATTACCCTGAACACTACCCTATCTTTTGTGTTTCGTTTTTGACTTCTTCCCCTTTTAGCTATGGGTTATGGTTTTCCTAATGATATTTTCGCCTGAAAACAGGCTTCAATCCCACCTGTTACTCCGCATTCATTATGTCAATGATCATATGTGTTTTGAACTTTTGGTAAGCTTTTATGGTTTGTGCACTAATAATTTCGTGTAATTTGATTTTCTCCTAACAACCAGATGCAATGTATTAAGCATTCTATAAAAATTTGGGAAGTTTTCAGTTTAATTTTCAAGTGTTGATTAAGCTAATTGGAAAGGAAGCTATGTAGAATTGTGGGTATATTGATTTAACAGGTAACTTCTCATTACGGAAAACTTGCAGCAGGTTACTTAGTGCTTAGTGTTCATTGCAGTTTGATAATATGTTACTGTTATGAATATATGTATTTGTATTGCTTATGTTAAGAAGACAACACGTGTCAAGAAATTGAGTGAATGACTCAATCTATAAAACAGGTGTGTTGTGCGATCCATATTACCGGGGAAGGTATCGAAAAGGGAGGTGGAAACCACCGCGCCAGTCGTGTATCAGAACCACAGTGAGAGATGCTCAACAGATGGTTAGTTGAATTGGACATTGTTGATACTCAAGTGACATAAAATAAGATCTGTTCCAACTACGCTGATTTATTTATGTTTGGGAAACCTTGAGATGCTTCTTTTCAAACTTCATTTTATGACTCTGAACTGCATTGCGTCTCAAATATGAGACTCTCCAATTGTTCTTCTGTGAAGAAATCTTAAATAGTTATTTATACAAATATGACTCTAAAGGCAACCAGATTTTGCATATATGTACCACATTTACATCCAATATTCTTTGAATTGCCAGCAGGAACCATACACCGAAAGAATAGAACCAGTACACCATAATACAATGTCGCCTCAAACCCAAAAGATGAGAGACTTACCTACCTAGACTTCTTTAGGTATAATCCACTATTTTGCTTCTTACCTATGCGCTATGACACTTAATTATTGTGTTGTCTGAATAATGTATCGCTCTAAGAGAATAACATACGTACAATTTTTTATATGATTACACATTTGGACAAGATAAATGGTATTAGAGCATGGCGAGCGGTACTTTAATTTACAGTTGATTAGCTTGCATGATGACTTTATTCATATATATTCCATGCAAATAATATAATGCGTGTCTTGGAAATTTTAGTATGCAAACTTGAGATTCTTGACTATATTCTTCAATTGTGTGTGTGAAAAATTGGGAAAGAGTTCAATTGGAAGTTGACGTCTTGGTATGCAAATATTGTTGCCTTTCTTTTGCAGGTGTAGAAAATTATTATTGAGTAGTATAGTAACATTGTGAAAATATAAAGTGAAATAATCTGGCCTGGCAATTAGATGCATCATCCATGTGCGGAAGCTTTTGTTAATATTTCCCACCATTTCTTAGGCACACCATGTTGTTACTTTCCGATCACCTCACCTCAAATTTTATACAATCCAGTGTAGTGGGAAGAAGCAAACAAGTGGGTCTAAACTTCTTGGAATTGCAGTTTCTTTTTTCAGGTCCACGCCTCAAATGTTGAAGCCTAGGATAGAGTGCTTGAGCTGGATGGAGATAGGTCTTACGTAGTTGATCATGCCCAATTCATGGAAAACAGGAAGGAGGACTTCGAAGTTTGAACGATCTTATTTCTTTACAGGTTTGATAGCTCTCAGTTGTGTCCATAAATTTGTCTTACAGTTTATTCAGTTACATGCAGTATTAGTTTCGCTACTGCACCTTAACATAAGTATGGAGTTGCCTCACCATGTTGGAATTTGGGAAGTTACTCATATGATTGAAACTCTTTTGATTTCCTCTCAAATCAATACTAGCAAACCGCTTTAAGAACACTTTTGAAATTTGTAAACATGATTTGACTTCATTTAATGAGCCTTTGGGAAGATGATCTCCAAAGTGTTGTTCAAATGGGTTTCTTTCTCTTTTTTTAATAGAAATTTAGTGGTAGCAAACAATAATCGAGGCAGGTTTTATAATGAAGTTGCTTGCCTACCAAATCATTGTGAAAACTATAGTGATTTAATTGGTAAGCAATGCTTCACCTTTACCACATCGATAATTTGTAATTTTTAGCATTAACTAAGATCAATTACTGTAGCATCAAAAGTTCAATCTTGAGTTCTTTGATAGCATCTTCTATGGACATGATACATTTTTAGTGGGCTACCATGACACATAAATGGAAAAAATACTTAACATTATGAAGCTATAGCTACATGCTTCAAAGCCGTAACCAATATTACACATAGGTTTAATTTAATGTACGTAGCCATTGAAGAATCGAAACGTCATTATATCCTCTTACGCCATGGCTGGCAAACCTTTCGAAGCATGTCCTATTTTACCTTTTGTTTGAAGGAATTGTTCTTTTCTATTTTTTGAAGCATCATTTTTCCTGATAATCTTTTCAGCAAGTTTGAAAAAGACTCAAACAGTGCTCAATCTGCTAACCAAAAGGCTAAATGCCTGAATATAGAGGCTTGGAGGTTGTAATCAGATGGCTCCAACTAGTGTGATGACCAAATTCATACTTATCATTATGTGACAGAAGCTCACTGGAAGTCACAACGACACAATTACGGAAGCTGACAAATATCATTGGTCCTTCATAGTATAGGCATTGGTCACTTACAAGTTTTTACAAGAATCCTTCACAATACTACAATATATCTTTGGTGTTGTACTTTTGGTTTTTAGTATTTGTTTGTTTCAATTACTAATTCCTACACTCTTAGAAGTAGGAGATCTACTAATATTCATTGGATTTCATTCTTTTTTTTCGTGTAGTGAAATGTTTGTTGGATCCACTTGTATATTACCTATAGAAAATCCTTACAAACATTCTGTATGAGTATGATCATGAGAGAGGGGATGCGCACTAAGACTAGAAATTTAACAGCTTTATGTATAACCCAAAAACTATTCAGTTATAAAAAAATTTAAATCTTTTACTGCCTAATTTATTTTTCAATTTTCTAAACTGCATAAACGTCACCTGTTTAGAACCAATTAAGCTACTAAGGTATAAAGCTCAGAGGCGGTTCAATATATGGAGCAGTAATGATAAAAAGAATGTGTGAACCAATTAAGCTACTAAGGTATAAAGCTCGGAGGTTCAATATATGGAGCAGTAATGCTAAAAAGAATGTGCAACTTTGGATCGTAATGACCAAAAAGAAAACTATGCAAGGTGACTAGGTATATGTTTGTGTAACACTTTTCACTTGCAGTAAGCATGAAACTGAAATTGATGCTGGTAGCAAATGAGAGCAACATTTATTGAGTCACACTATAAGTTGTCATTGTTCGTTTGTTTGACTTTCAAGTTTTGGTTGCAAGTCTTTCAAGCAAACATCACAACAAATAGAAACAACACATGTTGTTGGTTCGCTTAGGCTTCTCAATTAGCCAGCGCATCAATGTTTTCATAACTAACTTAGCACTATCAAAAAAAGAAAAAAAAAATGATTAGATGGTATTATTATTAAGCAAAAATTTAACATAAATCAAATATTTTATTAAGCCAAATAATGATCAAACAAGCTATCTTAGTTTATATATACACTTTGATTTATATTTTATACACTTTTAAAATTATTTGTAGAGAAGGTGATTTAACCGCTTAGGTAATATTAAAAGGCGCCTATATAAATGTTAGTTATACACGAAAATTTGATTAGTTATTACTACCAATATTCACCCTTCCATGTATGAGGATGGGTGTACCTAATTCACAATACTATTCCTTTTTTTTGTAGGTTACATGATAAATCCTCCTAGTTGTGTATAAAAAAAACATACTCATTCAATTGGATTCTCATACTTAGAACCAACTTTTTAGTTTCACTATTTATATATCGATTATTGTCACCATGGTGTCTACAACACCTCTTCTGTTTGACTTTTTTAATAAGATATTCAAAAAAATCAAACACGGAAAATCTTTCTCTATTATCAAAAGCATACTCATTTGCCAACCAGATATCATTCGAAGAATTAAAAAACATCAGAAATTTACAAGCACAATGCCTACAAAACAAAAAAATTGAGACAAAAATATTAGTAAAAAATAAAACTTGACTTTAGTATAAACTTTGATAAAAATAAACAGAAAAAAGAATAAAAAAAAAATCAACTTACTCTTCCATTGAGAAAAATGTTCCAAGAGAACCAATAAAACAATAAATATATATATAAGACATGGGAAAAAACTTTACTAAAATTTGACAAGAAAACCTTCAAACAAAACATTCTTCAAATTTAAAGAAATCTCTAATAACTAGAAACAATCAGTATATCAAAAGCACTAATAATATGATATGATTTAAAAATCCAAATACAACTACAGTTATATGGTACACAAACTTTTATTCAATGAAGAAAGCATAGAAAGCTTAAGTAGTGGTTTACTATATAGAAAGCATAGCATGCTTAAGTATGCTTAACTAACAATAGCAAATTAGGAAACTATAAATAACGAGAGCGAGATCAAGGGATATTGGGAAAATTAAAAGTTACCTTTGAGAGCGGGTGAATTCACTTCTCACTGAAGTCAACTGAAGATCCTCAAGAGTCAAGAGATATGTTGCTTGGATAAGAGTGAGAAAACACGTCGGTAAATTAGAGATACAAGTGGTGAAAGTGACACCACGTGTTAAGTAAAGTAATGGGCCCAAAATTTGGACATCTTAATACGGCCCATTCATACAAAAACACACCATTTTAGTCCACAGCTAAAAAGTTGGACATCTTAATACACTATAAGGCCCATTGATACAAAAAAACAGTCTAACAAATTATTGGCGCTGGGAACTTTGATAAATTAATTTATTGTATGAGTTTCAATATAGTTTGGAAGTAAGAGTTTTGAAACATAATAATAAAATGAAAAAAATATATATATAATTTGGTGAACAGGTTCCGTTTAAATGAGTAATTTACATAATTATTTTTGTCATTAATTGAATGCCCATTGATTTTGTTAAATAAACGGGTTCTGTTATATATATGAATTTACATAATTATTCTTTTTGGCACTATAATTATGATAAGATTCACTGTTTGTGTGGGCTAATATAGAGGCTGGATTAGAAAATTTAATTTTTTGAATGTTGTATTGTTGTTATCTTGAGAGGGCAACTGGCATGTTAACATATCATCATATTGGTACTTGGTAGAAGCTACAACATGGCTACTCCCACTCTATGTTAGGCATCTTTTGATGGGTTATTCAATCTACTCATGGACTCACCGAGTATTGAGTGGGAAAGTACGATATTTAAATCATTACAATATTCTAAAGCTGTCGCACCCAATTACCGCGACCTCTAAATTTACTCGTACTCCCGCTTTATTTTGGATCGGCTGCACCAATTAGGTTGCCTACGTACCCATTTCGGGATCAAGCCGCCGTAGTTCACCTCTCCTTCCTCACCCCTCTGCCTCCATTATGAGCTCCCTCTTTCTCTCATCTCTTCTCTTTCTTTTTATATCCCTCTCTTAGGTTCACTTCATGGGGCATAGTATGGTATTGGGCCTATTCTCTGGGCCCAATACATGTTATGTTCCATCTATGAAAACGGCTACTACATTTGCCCCCTCTCGGGTTCGGCGGCGATGACGACGGCGAACCCGAGAAGTCTCTGAACTTCCTTGTCTCCCTCTCTGAACTCTAAATATCCGCAACATCCTGAGACTGTACACAATCTTCTTCTCCTCGGAATGTTTCATATCCATGTACTCTTCTACTGGATCATATGTTTGTAAAGTACTCAGTCCCTATATATTCTCTTTGTCCGTGTACTCTTGAACTTTGCACTCTTATCTTTCTTGACTCTGTGACTTTGTTGGCCGCGAATTATATTATAATCCTTCACTCATCTCGCTCTTCCTTCATCACTACCCGAGCTCTCCAACCTCAGCAGATAAACTATGTGTATATCAGATCTCCGTAAGTTTCTGTTATATGTAGGTGCATTACATCTCTTTTGGCCCCTTTCCTTGATTACGCTTTATCTATCTTTCTAGCCTCTTTTATATGGTTCTTTCTGCAAATCTCTAATAGTTCTGCGAGCGTCAGCCGTAAATAAACTCTACTCCGCGATCCCTCTTTCGATAGTCTGGGATTGAAGGAGTCTTACTTTCGCAATGTTTTCTTTGCTAAACATCCTTGATCGCGTGACCCGAAATCCTCATTCTCTTTCTGCTATTAGCTCTCCTTACATAATTCACTATCAGTCCTCGAAGGGTCTCATTCCCTTGGCACTCACTCTTCCACATCAATCATCATGTCCGCGACGTATCTCAATCCATCGGTTCTCGTTCATATAACTCATTAGCGTATCCACGAAGGGTCTCATCCCCTTCGCTCTCACTCTTCAAACTCAATCTTCATGCCTGCGAAGTGTCTCAACCTAGCTATCCATTTCCCTCTACAAAATTCACTACCATGTCCGCGGAGTGTCTCACCTCAGCCACTTTCTATCTTTCATAAATCTTGCTACCATGTCCGTGGAGTGTCTTGTCCCCTTCATTTCTCTTTCGTAGAACTCAGCAATGTATCTGCGAAGGGTCTCATCCCCTTCGCTCTCAGTCAGAAAGCACGAAGCATATCCAGGGATAGCTCAGCTTGCCCCCATGTCCGCAGGGTGTCTAACCTCAGCCATCATCTCTCTTTCATAGAACTCACTACCACGTCCGCGGTGTGTCTCGTCCCCTTTGTTTCTCTTTCTTGGAACTCACTACCCTATCCGCAGAGTGTCTCAGCCCAGCCATAAGCTCTCCTTCATAGAACTCACTGCTATGTCCGCAGAGTGTCTCAGCCTAGCCATAAGCTCTCCTTCATAGAAATCACTACCATGTCCGCGGAGTGGCTCACTCTTTCATTTACCTTTCATAGAACTCAACATTGTATCCGCCAAGGGTCTCATCCCCTTTGCACTTACTCATGGAACTCGATATCCTGTCTGCAAAGGGCATCATCCCCTCTATTTCTCTTTTGTAGAACTCAATAGTATTGTTCCTTCTGGATATGTTGCTTGCTCCCAATTGCAATTTGGAACTCCGGCTTGCGGAGGGCTCATCCACCCCCACACTATCTCTACTCGGGGTGGAGTGCGTTAAGCAACAACTCGGTTTGCCCCAAGCTTGATTCGGATCTCATGTCCGGGGAGGGATCATCCCCCCCCGTTGTCTATGCTCTGGGTCGAGGCTGATGAGGGGCAACTCAGCTTGCCCCCACGTTTGAATCAAATCTCATGTCCGCGGAGGGCTCATCCCCCCCGTTATCTATGCTCTGGAATATAGTATGATGAGGGGCAACTCAGCTTGCCCCCACGTTTGATTCAGATCTCAAGTCCGCGGAGAGCTCATCCCCCCGTTGTCTATGCCCTGGAGTGGAGGTGGATGAGGGGCAACTCAGCTTGCCCCCATGTTTGATTCGGACACGAGGGCCGTCCCCCACTCATTCAGATAACCCCGTGACGACATATCCGCGAAGGGTCTTCTCGAATAACTCCGCTCTCCTTCGGCATGCACATCCGGGGACAACTCAGCCTGCCTGTAACGCCCGTATTTTTAAAATACGTTTTTTTCTATTTAATTAATTAATTTAAATTATTTATTTTAAAAATTCGTCGGATTGGACTCGGGATACGTGGGCCTGGTTTTGGGCCCGAGTCGGTGTTGGGCTTGGGTTTCGGACCCAAGTATATAAACATATTTTTCTAGAAAATAGGGTTAAGAGAAAAATAATATATTAAAAATGGAGGCAGAGAGAAGCTGGTTTGCTGGAGGGTGGAGCGCGACGAATCGGGCTAGGAGGATTCGTCGAGCTGTTCATACAGGTGAGTAGCTATTTTGCTATTTCACCGGATTCGTAGTTTACATACATCGGCGTATACTGTTTCGTTTTTTATACTGTTCATTATCCCGTTGTATTGGAATTCGTGCTATTTGTGTTATTAAATTTTATTAAATTTCGGATTTGTATTAAGAGTTTAAACTGTCGAAACTTTGGAAAAATTGGTTTTTTGGAACTGTTAAAGCTTCGGAAGCTTGAAACTCCGACAGACGCTAATGGCGTCGACGGTCGTTTTGTTTGTTTATAGATTTCGTCGGCTTGAATGGTTTGTTTGGGTGTGTGTGGGGATGTCGAGTGAGGGCAGTGGAGCTTGAAGAACTGTTAATGGCGACCAGAAATCGCCCAGTTTAGATTAAACTTTGTTGGTTGGATTTTGTTTGGGTATTTGAATGGGTTGTTGGTAATGGGGTTAGGAGGTTTGATTGAGGTTGGAAGGAGACGTTAATGGCGTCGACTGTTGGAGCTTTGTGGAGACGTTAATGGCGTCTACAGTAAATCGTCCACTTATATTCAAACTTTGTTGTTGGGTTTGGTTGTGTATTTAAATTGATGGTTGGTGATGGGGTAGGGTAGAGCGTGTGTATGGGCTGTTTATGGTGCTACTGAAGCTCCGGAGGTGCGTTAATGGAGGTCGCGATTTTAGATCTAGATTTGGAGGAGATGGTGGAGTTAAGGGTTGGGATTTTTGGCTTTGTTAATGTTGTTGGGTTTTCTGCAGGGATTAAAACCGCCTAGTCAAAATTGGTGGTTGTGTGGAGGTGGTGGTGGCCGGATTTGGGCTGCTGTTGGTGGAAGAGATGATGAACAGTGATTTCATTTTGGGCCTTGGGCCGAAATGTTTTAATTTTTGTTTGGGCTTTAGTTCTATTTTGTTAGTTGGGCCGAAATTTCAAGGTTTGGTTTGGGCCAAAATTCTATTAGTGGCTTGGCCGAAATTTCGATGGTGGTTGGCCGAAATTTCAGTTTTAGTTTTATGTGGGCCGAAATCTAATTTAAGTGGTTGGGCCCTTTTCTTTTTGTTTTGAAATTTTTGGACCGAACCACTTAACCGTTTTTTGGCGATTCGATTATATAAGTTTTGGGCCCGTTTCTAGTATTGCTTGGGACCAGTCCATAGGACTTAAAATATATCCAATTGGGTCTTCCAATGTTTAGACTTTCGGGTTCTAAGGTTTGGGCTTGGCCAGTTGGATCCGAACCATGACCTTGGTTATGAGCTCATAAGCCATGCACCTTTGCCTTTAGCCATGAACCATGGCTATGACCCTGAACCTGTCGAACACAGAAACGACAGTTTGACTTTGACCATGACAGTTTGACTTTGACTATCGACCGTTGACTTTGACGGTTGACTTTGACCTTTGACCATGGCATGTTGACTTTGACTTTGACCATGACATGTTGAGTTTGACCGTTGACTTTGACCATGACATGTTGACTTTGACCTTTGACCGTTGACTTTGACTGTTGACCTTTGACCGTTGACTTTGACTGTGGAATGTTGACTTTTCTAGTTTTTCACATATTTGATTATATAAAATATTGTCGATATTATATAACTTGGTTGGTCATTATCTAATTTAGATTTGACGTGAGTAGTGTGTAAAACATATATATATTGGGCTTTGATTGTGGGATGGACTCGCTTTTATTTGTCTACGTTTTATGTGTATATTATATGGACACATATAGTAATAAAATGCTGTGGAAGCTTGTATAATTTGGTGGTCATTATCTAAGAAAGATTTGACCTTGATGTTGTGTATTTTTGACACGTGACGATATTGAGATGTTAGGAGACATTATATTCCTAATACGTTATAATAAAAATGTATGTGATACGTTGAAGCATTGGGACATGAGATAATATGCTGGGATATTTATATTAATGCAATATTTTGGAGAAATGTATATACACTCCATTATTTTATATGTGAGATGCTAATAGAGTATTTGTGAATATTTGCCCACGGGAGTGTGGTGTAGTGCAATAATATATTGGCACGTGAAAGAATGAAAGTGACTATGAGATATAATTGAGATATTTCTATATATTGTGGCTTAGTGCAATAAGGCAATTGACCTACACGTGATATAGTGGAATTATTATGAGTCATTAATGTATGACACCTGAATAAATTACGTAACGAAAATCCTAGAACCTGACTACCACAACTCATGTGATCTGCCTTGTGTGGGCGTACTTGATATATAAGATGTTGATATATAAGATGTTGATATATATGAGATGTTGATTGACCCATGTGTTGGGCAATCGTAGCCGAATAGTGGCTTGATATATAAGATGTTGATATATAAGATGTTGATATATATGAGATGTTGATTGACCCATGTGTTGGGCAATCGTAGCCGAATAGTGGCTTGATATATGAGATGTTGATTGACCCATGTGTTGGGCAATCGTAGCCAAATAGTGGCTTGATATATAAGATGTTGAGATATAAGATGTTGATATATTCCGTTCGCAAAATAGAACGAGATGCGCGATATTTTATGCCGAATAGTGACATTACTTACATAATTGCTTCCGTGTGAGGATTTACCTGGTGTGCGGCATCCCGCTCAGGGTAGTTACGCACGGAGTAGTTCATTATGTAAGGGGAGGCATGTGGATGTACATGTTCGGCGTTGGGTTGCGATTGTGGTAGCCAGGGAAACTAGGTAAGACATAGATACGACGTGATTTTAGGGACACGCAAAGAAAGCCTGAAATTAATATAGTTATGGTAATATGCTTGGTTGGTTATTTGTTTAGTTAGAATCTAAGGCGCCTCGATGGAGGAACTACATGCCTTATTTATTATGTGTATAGTTTGTTGTGTGGTTAGTGGGAAGTTAAAAGTTCAAATTGGAGGAACTACCTGCCTAAATTATTGTGTTTCAGGATGTTGTATTAGTCGTTGAAAGTTAAGGCGCCTCGGTGGAGGAACTAACTGCCTTATAGATTGTGTATATATTTGTATAATTATATGTTGTATTTTAGGGCTACTCACACCAGCATTGTTTATAATGCTGACCCGATTTGCATGTTTGCTTATCGGGTGTGTTCATTCAATGAACATAGTTGATAAGTTTTGACAGGTTTAGTGTTGAAGAAGAGTGGTTGCTGCTTGTGGTTTGCGTTAGCGTTGCATCTCAGGATTTGTTTGTTTTCCCTTGAGGTGATATAGAATTTCAGTCTATACAATGTTTTTTGTATTTTCATTTGTAAATTTTATTAAAGAGTTATTGAAAGGAGAGTTGTAACCTAATCTTATTTGTGAATCTTTGTCATGAAGAAGACTTTTGTTTAAGTTAAAAATTTTATTGGTTTTTATTATCCGCATATTTAAATTGTTTATGGGTTTTTGGGAGTTGAGAGTGCGTCACACCTCGGAGATCGAAGAGTCGGGAACAAATAATGTTTTTCCGAATTCTGTCGAAATTCGGGGTGTGACACTGTCCCATGTTTGATTCGGACATGAGGGTCCGCGGAGGGCTCATCGCCCCTGCACTCATTTGGATAGCCCCACGACATATCCGCGAAGGATCTTCTCCCCTCCGCTCTGCTTCGGAATGCACGTCCGGGAACAGCTCAGCCTGCCCCATGTTTGATTCGGACACGAGGGTCCGCGGAGGGCTTATCCCCCCCGCGGTCTCTGCTCTGGAGTCGAGGCTAATGAGGGGCAATTCAGCTTGCCCCCATGTTTGATTCGGGTCTCATGTCCGCGGAGGGCTCATCCCCCCTGTTGTCTATGCTCTGGAGTGTAGTCTGATGGGGGGCAACTCAGCTTGCCCCCACGTTTGAATCAGATCTCATGTCCGTGGAGGGCTCATCCCCCCCGTTCTCTAGCTTAGAGGCAACTCATCTCTATCTTTTCCCACATACGAGTAAAGCCAACATCCTCTAGTAAATATGTGCGGACAAATTCTCAAGGCATTAAGATATAATAGTGTACATATATGTAATTTAGTGCAAAGATATCACGCCCTTAATGTGAACTGTAACTTACCACAGCAGATTTCGAGGTTCCCTGTATTACTGTATAGTTAGTACAAGGCTCGACCCCGGTCTTACTTAATGTTATATCATGCAATAAACCTTTAATGCATAAAGTAAACTCTTTGATGACAATATTGTGTATGCAAATAAAGTAGTAAATGAGGTGAGATGGATCCATCTCTCAATACCTGCTCAATCTCAACTCTGTTCCGTGGTACCGCGGATCTTTCTCTGTCTCTGTAACCTGAAACTTTCACATTTGAGATTGCACAAATAACACATGAGTTTTAGCGAAGAACATTAATTCAGCATAAGTATTTGCATACAAATATAATGGCGATCATATGCTCCAAACAGTGTACCATCCGTCTTACCCTGAGGTATACAACCACGTTTCTCATTCATGGTTTGCGGAATACCACGAGGTCTGGGGACAATCCCAATCTGTCCCCACATGCATTTATGCCTAGGACGGGGACAAGGATTGTTTGCCCCCTGTGTAACTATGGTTGACGGCCGAGTAGCTACTCGTCTGTCTATTATGTACAGGACGGTAAAAGTAATGAGTTACATGCCGCGGTGTATGCCTCTCTATGTTTGTTGTAATCATCTTACCACACGTATTCAGACGCTCCAAGCCGTTGATCTCAGCCTCAATCTATTGATCTCATTGTTCCCTTGTCTCCCACTTCCTCGCCGTCGATGTGGTTACGTTGAATACTCTACAAAAACTAAAATCACCAATAACCCAAAGGAGGGGACTATGCTACCCCTTGTTATACCCGTCACCATTTTGGCTACTCGGCATGATTGTCAAACCCCTTTTTAACATCCCCACACAAACCTGAGGTGGTACACCTATCCTGCTACCTCTGTCCACCCCCTACTAGTCCACCAATGCCCACACTTTACCCCTAGTTCCCACACTACGCCATCACTCACGCTCCATAAGCCCACACACTACTCTACAGCCCAAATAGCTAGAGGCCCAACAACATCCAAATAAGCCCATTTTGCCAATATCTGAAATGGGTTCAAGCCGACCCATTTCCCCATCTTCTCCACCCATCTCTCTACTCACCGCCAGATTTGACCAATTCACCACCACCAACAACCAATAGAATCCTTCCAATGCTTTTAATTCCCAACCACAAGAAAGATACGTTAAATTTGTACAACCGTTCTTCTAGATAGTCCCTCCTACGAATTGGAGGAAACCTTGGTGGGGATTCATCACTGCAGCAACTCTTCAAACAATCGACCACACAATCAATATTTGGATCCATAAAGAACACAACCAAATACCGTTCTTGTTCTGTTGACATGACTTTGTGCAATGTCGACCGGAACAAACAATTAGTCCAACTCTATATCATGTCCCCAATGTTAACAACGAAATCCCCATTGACATGATGCACATCCTCCCAAGTCCGTGGCTCTTTTTCCTTTTCTCTACAGATCTGAAGTCCACGGACGCCGTCAGTTGCTAGAAGAGTAATCATTCCATAATCTGAATTAGGCAGAAGCGCCATATGCTTCTTCATGCAGAGCAGCTAGCTCACCTTCTCTCAGCAAATACAGCTTTTTCATGATAAGAAATCATTGTTGGTCTCCAGCATCAACTTCTGATTATGTAATTATGGCAAGTGCTGGCCTTTTGGAGATTCGGTGATGAATCTTGGACCAGAATAAACTGCCTAGAAGCATTTGATGATATTATATACTACAAACACCAGTTTTACGCTGTCGACAACTCAGGACAAGTGCTGCTCTGTGACATACTGACATATCCTCCCCTCATCCGATTGTGAGACTTGTTGCAGAGTCTATGGTCCCCATAGACGGCGCCATTTGTCGCATCCAATTACCGCGACCTCTAAATTTACTCGTACTCCCGCTTTATTTTAGATCGGCTGCACCAATTAGGTTGCCTACGTACCCATTTCGGGATCAAGCCGCCATAGTTCACCTCTCTTTCCTCACCCCTCTCTGCCTCCATTATGAGCTCCCTCTTTCTCTCCTCTTTTCTCTTTCTTTTTATATCCCTCTCTTAGGTTCACTTCATGGGGCATAGTATGGTATTGGGCCTATTCTCTGGGCCCAATACATGTTATGTTCCATCTATGAAAACGGCTACTACAAAAGCTAAAACTTTTTGGTACATAATAATTCGATAAAAAAAAATCAATTATATGATAACAATCTCCGTTCTGGAAAGGTGCCAATTTATGCAATTTAAGTAAATAATTTAAAAATAAAAATAATTCTTTTTTCACAAAATGTGAACTGAACATGTTCCGCTTATGAATTAAAGTGTAAATTAGGGAAAAAATGATTGGTTGTCAAAATATAATCAATTAAAAAGTGTCGTCGACAGTTAAATTTTAAGAGTTCAATGACTTTTCCAATTTGAATTTGTGCATGAAAGAAAGATAGATTATACTTTTAAATTTTAAGATTTGTCAATGGTTTGGTCATAAATCAAATTAATTATGTTTGTTTAGCTATGTTTTCCTTTTATTAATATTATATTATTATGCCTCAACGCCCTTTTTACAAATCATTAAAGTATTCTATAGTTAAATTTTTTTAATACATAATAATTCAAAAAATATTAAAAATAATCAAAACAATTTTATGAATATAGTCCCCCTGTTCAACGAACGGGCTCAAACACTAGTCTTTATATATATATTATAGCTCTACCCTCTTCAATTGAGAAAGCGTTTCTAGAGTGTCTACGTGTCATGACTAATTAAGAAAAAGTAGGAGATAAAATAGGATTTATATGTTTCTAGAGTGTCCACGTGTCATGGCTAATTAAGAAAAAGTATGAGATAAAATAGGATTTATATATATATATATATATATATATATATATATATATATATATATATATATATATATATATATATATATATATTATTAGCTCTACCATCTTCAATTGAGAAAGCGTTTCTAGAGTGTCCATGTGTCATGGCTAATTAAGAAAAAGTGGGAGATAAAATAGGAAACAAATATTTATCTTTATCCTTAAATATATATTATAGCTATACCCTCATAGAGACTCCAGTTTTTCCTAAACTTTATTACTAAATATAAAAAAGTGGGATATAAATAAGGAAACAATCCCATCTAGAGTTCCACAGACTCTCTAACTTTTCCTAAACACTATAGCTAATTACGACAAAAACAATCTTATCTAGAGTTTCACAGAATCTCCAACTTTTCCTAAACAATATAGCTAATTACGAAAAAAAAAATAGGAAACAAAAAACTAAATTGCTAAAAACAATAATTTCCACCGAAAACGATTTTCCTAAAACCCTTTCGATTTAATGTGTCATCCACTATGTGATTTAGACATTTATTCAGTTAAGGATTCAAAAAATCACAATTACGGCCACAATAATTATGACATATTCCAATTCCTTAGATATATATTATAGTTATACCCTCACCAATCTATTTTTTTGGAACACTCGCAGGAACTCCAGTTTTTTCTAAACTCTATTACTATTTATAAAAAAGTAGAATATAAATAAGAAAACAATCTCATATAAAGTTTTAGAGAGTCTCTAACTTTTCCTAAACACTATAACTAATTATGAAAAAATAATCTCATCTAGAGTGTCACACAGTCTCCAACTTTTCCTAAACAATATAGCTAATTATTAAAAAAAAATATATGAGACAAAAAACTAAATTGCTAAAAACAATAGTTTCCACCGAAAACGATTTTCCTAAAACCCTTTCGATTTGATGCGTCATCCACAATGGGATTTAAACATTTATTCATAATTAAGGATTCCAAAAATCACAATTCTAGCCACAATAATTATGACACACACACACACACACACACACACACACACACACACACACATATATATATATACATTTTTGCTCTAGTCAGGACTTTCCGAATAAAAAATCTTCCGGACTAAACAAATTCACGTGATTTTTTTTCTCTCTCTTTTCTCTCCACTTTTTTCTCCAACCCGACTCTTTCTCTCTCTCCTCTCTCTCCACTTTATCAAACAATTTTACGTACTTTTTTTCTCTCCTTTCTCTCCACTTTTTTCTCTAACCCCACATTTTCTCTCTCCTCTCTCTTTACATTATTGATTTTTTTTTACCCCACACACTCTCTTTCTCTCTCCTCTCTCTCTCTCTCTCTCCACTTTATCAAACAATTTCACGTGCCTTTTTCATTCTCCTCAATTTTTTCTCTCACGCCTCTCTCCTCTCTATCTTTTAATTTCTTTTTCTACACTTCCCAACTTCCGACTCTACCTTCACACTCACCTCAATATCACCACCACACTTTTTTTTTTTTTTTTTTTTTTTTTTTTAAAGTGGAAATTTTATCAATAAAGATAACGAGTTTTACAAATAGTTAGGACAAGCGTGCAACAAGCTGCGCCGCAAGTCCTTTCTGGATGGCAAATCCTATTCTCCTAAATACAAACTCGTTGGAACCAGCTGTCATTACATTGCAGTCCATAACTTTCTGCAATCTCTTAAGGAGCTCAACAGACTGTTGGGCCAAGAAACCAAAAGTGTCAAAACTGAAAGGAATGAAACAATGCTGGTTAGCTCTACAAGCCTCCTCGTGTTTCTCAATTTTCCCTGCCGCTGCTCTATTAGCGGCTTCTCCCACCTCAAAGACTCCATTCCCAAGCCCTACCAACGGAGAGGCTCCAGTTACATCAACACACGCATGCCTTCCCTCAGACCAACTGTAGACCAATACATCTGCAGGCCGAAGTGTCGATCTTCCCTCATTGGGATCAGTGAGGAAATTTACAGGAGCTTCCTTCTTCACTTGTACCCCAGCCCTCCAAAATGCATCACATAAAATATCTCGACATGATCATGTCGGTATTTGAAACCAGGAAATACCTACAATGTCTTTGCATGGTCCCCGAAAGCATCTAGTCTACTCTTTTTGCAAACAGGGCATAGACCACCATCAGAGTACAAAGGAATCATGAGACGGTATCGAAGAATAGAACGATACTCTACCGGCGACATACGCTGTCCAAGTCCCTCCATCGGAATAGCCAGTAGAAAATCCTTTGCATGTTCTGACTGCAAGCATCCAATAACTGCTTTCCGACGAGTAGATAACACAAACTCCCTCTCAAGACCGAAGAACCATCTTACTTCAGAAAAACGCCTTCCGCCAAAACTTTTTGTGGTTTTGAGGGGACGGTAGCATTCACAGCAAGAGAGTTAACATTAAAATCGGGTAGAGAGAGACTCAATGCACTGCTAGCAACATCAAGAATCTCATCCACAAGCACTGTGTCACAACTCCTAAGAATGTGGTTCTGAAGCTCAGAAGTCTGACAACGAGAGGCCACAAAAGCAAAAGTAGAGACATCAGTGGCACAATAAATACCTAACCCACCCGTGACGTAATGGGAGTGTCGATAGATGCCACCGCAAATCACCGGCCGGGGCGGTGAAACCACATACCACGGAGAACAACTGCGGAGATGTCGATCAAAAGTCTTAGCCGCCTCTCGAAAAGAGCTGGTGGACAAGTACGAATCGCAAAGACCAGCTTAGAAAGCCCAGCACAAGCTCGTAAAAGCGCTAACTCACACTGTGGATCTTCCAAAATAGCTAAACGGTCCATCAAACTCATAGCCTTTTCAACACGCTTGCGAGCAAGGCCCATGACAAAGGATGAATCGATCTTGACCGCCGCACTCCAAGCAACTTAACCCTGGAGGCCGAGACAAATCTGAAGGAAAGAGACCGGGAGTGAAGCGGCGTGGATCCGTGATGGCCAAAATATCTCGGTTTTTAGCCACATTAAGAACCAACCCGTAAGAAGGTCCTTCTTCCTGAATAATACCCAAAGCCGCCGCCACTGCTACAGATCTCCGATCGAGTCCCGCCATCTAGGTACCAAGCCTCAGTAGTAATAACCCGACAACCGGATCGGATCCGTAGAATCGGGGATGCAACACTAGTGCAAAGAGAAGGGGACCCAAAGGATCGCCTTTGTTGGACCCGATGCGCACCATATGTAGCCGTCCCCTAAATATAACCTCGCGGGTTGACAATACAAATACTTCGACCCAAGGGGCAATAGTCGGGCAATGGATCACGAACCTCTTTAACATGGTAGTCCGATCAACCATGTTAAAAGCATTCTGAAAATCTACAAGTAGCATCGAAAGAGAAGTATCATCCCTGTTAGCATAAACTATACGGTTGACAAATAAGCAAAATCGCCTACGCTCCACCGTAAACACCAACCCCATGCTGAAAATCCCGTAAGTACCCTACCACATCTTTGGAAACTCCTTTCATTGCAATCTTGGAGACCAAGCGGCGCCAAACCATCCCCACGGCCTATAGGGCCGAATCTTTTATCCGGCGAGAAGTGGAGTAAAGCGGAGCACTAGCAATGAATTCGCTAACGGCCGTGGACATCGTCCCCTCAGAACCAAAGATTCACCACGGGGTCAATGCATCTAGCGGATCGGGACGATATAGGCTGCTGCGGCACCACTCATGGCATCCAACAAATGTTGAGCTCGAAGACCATCACGACCACAAGAAGTACCTTTCGAAATGACGATACATGACATTATTAGGGTGTCTCTCTCTACCACACTAAAGGAGGCTCAAAGAAAAGGAGTAGATGGTCTTACAGGTGGTTGTCGATCGGTGCTTCTCCTCTAATGCACATATAGTCTCCGCGAGATTGGAGGCAACTCCCCGATGATGACAACACTTTTACCGCTGCAGACAAAATGTCCATCGAAACTTTCGCAAGCATCGGTGCACATTCGGTAGGGACGGATCTCTCGTGGTGGCTGGATTGAAGGAGGCTCTATTACGCACAAGAGACGGAACATCCCACCGTGCTCATTCCATGTCGTCAAAGCATGGAGAACCTTTTTTCTGGCGAAGGTTTTTCTAGTACCAGAACGACGTTCCTGACGATTCTGTGGTTGAAAAACTTGCAGAGTACAGCGTGGCAGAAGAAGGAGACGAACCCAAGGCATAATTGAACCAGGATCAGCCGAAATATCCCAAAGAGCAGATTTCAGTGCACCAGAGAAAGCCAAACGACAAGCACGTGGTATACTTTTCACAGTACGAAAAGGTATACTGAATGCCCTATCAAGTAACGTCTCATCAAGAGAGGACGCAGCAACAAACGGATTAGGGGTATTATCGTCACCCCTCTCTATTGTGGGTGTAAGATCTGTAGTGTTGGGCTTAGGGTGTGGTTGTGGTATACCCACAATGATACATTTGGGTTCCCCATTCTCCATCAAAACAGGTGGTGGTATGGTATCATCTGGATGACGACATGGTATACCAAATGCGTGGATGCAAAGACAAATGCCACAAATCCATTTGTCTAATGACTTTAAGGAATCCTCTAGTGACAAAAAAAGTTCACGATCCTCCTTAAGTTCATCCTTACCACTCGCCGATACTCAACTGACAATCCATGTGTTGTTTATCGAAATGCGTGAAAATATAGGGAACCGTAAATCCATTACTGTTTACTCCATTGGTGCATCCATGACGACCCTGGAAAGGACAGTGAACACGCTTCTTAGGTGTTGGGTCATTAAACCCAGAAGAAGCAACCGAGAGGGCAAAACTTTTCTTCCCTCTCATAGCCAAATCCCGTCAAAAACTCAAAAAATCCAGTCGAACAAAACCCAAATCCCGAAATCAACAAATCCCAACTCCCTTAGAACAAACCCCAAAACGGCAAAACCGAATCCCATCATACAAATCCCATCATACAAACGGCACAACCAAATCCCCAAACGGCACAACCAAATCCCGTCGACAGTTCAACAAATCCCAAAACTCATACCCCAAAATTCAAAGGTCCTGTGTAAGATATGTAATCTAATGTTCCTAGTCACCAGAGGCATGTCATGTGAAAGCTTCATACGTCTACAGACGCCAAGGGGATCATTTGCCAAATCGATAAGATTAAGATCAACTTTTGTTTTGAGTAGGAGATCATGAGCAGCACTATAGAACTAGAACAGTACACGTTCATGTATATTATGTCAGTAAAGGAACCAAGAAACTGTAAGACAAGATAAAATGTTCAGCCACTTAGATGAGGTACATCCACAAACAGAAAAGGGGGCGGTGAAGGTAGATCGGTGCTTAGCAACTGAAATAAGTATCTCAAAATAAGAACTTTATTGATAGTTAAAAGGAAGCAATAACCTTCCCGGAAGAGAGTTGAAATCCCCACAAACCAATACAGGAATACGTAAACAATCAATCTTCTCTAATTCACCAACAAGAGTTGCAACCGTTATGGATTCAACAAGATGTATAGAACTAGTGCTGAAGGTAGAATCTCAGCAAGCATGTAATATATGAGGTTCAAAACTGGATGATCCAAAACATCTAGAGATGCATCCATGTCGAATGCAGATGTATAGAATTTTTTTTTTTTTTTTTTTTTTTTTTTTTTTTTTAAAGAGTGTTCCAACGTGGAACAAAATAGTCAACACTATACTATTGCTTTTCAGCATCAATACACAAGTAAGCTCAATTTTTTCCCTGTTTTTTTTTCTCAAATTTTTATTATTAAATGTTAATTAATTATATTCCATTTTTAACATATTGGGTGGTATGCTCAATTTATATACATTTAATTTCTTAAGAATTATTATTAAATACCAACTAATTATAATGCTGCTCATATTTTGAAATTGATATGTGTAGCATCTATTGAATGGATATGGAGTTTGAACATTTGGACTCAGATGAAGAAGAAAACGATCGATATGGTTTATATGCCCGAAGTAAAAGAAGATTGCAAACCTAAAAATAGGACAAGAATTTCACTCTTTGGATGAAGCTTATGAATTTTACAACACTTATGCAAAAGTGGGTTTGGATTTAGTATCTGAAAATGTAATTCTACTAAGAATGATAAAGAAGGCAATGAAATAACTAGGAAGGAGTCTTCATTGTTTCAAAGAAGGGAAACCCTAAACAGAAAAATAAGAGAGAAAAGAAAAGGCGACGGGGGATTGTTCGTGAGGGTTGCAAGGCAAAATTGTCAGTTTTGAAGAATAAATTGAAGTCAGGTTACAGCGTCAACCAATTTATCGAGGTCCACAACCACTCACTTTCAACCCCTCATAAAGTACATCTGTTGAGATCTCACCATGGCGTATCTGATACAAAAAAGTCATTGTCTAATCTTTTATCATCTGCTAATATACCTATAAACCAGCAAATTAGTATTCTTTCAATGGAAGCGGGTGGAATAGAAAATATTGGTTGTACAGAAAAAGACTTTAGAAATTTTGTTAGAGATTCATAGAGCTTAGTAGATGGGCATGATGCAGAGATATTGATAGAATATTTTTTGTCAGAGCAAGAAAAAAATTCTTTATTTTCTTTTAAAACTGAGATCGACGAAGAAAATAGGTTAACTCATTGTTTCTGGGCTGATGCAAAGGCAATAAGGGCGTACAAGCTTTACGGTGATGTAGTAGTGTTTGATACAACTTACAAAACCAATAAATATGGTATGATATTTGCACCATTTGTAGGGGTGAATAAACATAGTCAGACTGTAATATTTGGTTGTGCATTCCTGTGTGACGAGACGACAGAATCATTCATTTGGCTACTCCAAAAATGGATGGAAGTAATGTCAGTTGGCCCTCCCAAAATGATTATCACCGATCAAGACCCTGCTATGTCAAAAGCTATTGCTCAAGCTCATCCAAATACATATCACCGATACTGCATTTGGCATATTCTGAACAAGTTTTCTGAAAAATTAGATGCAATCATTTATAGAGATCACTATACTGCGTTTCAAAAATGCATTTGGAATACAGAGTCTGGGGAGAGTTTGAGGCAATGTGGCAAGAAACAATAGGGAAGAGCGAACTAAAAGATAACACTTGGTTAGCTGCATTGTATGGTATGCGGTCCAAGTGGGTTCCGTCATTTGTGAAACACATTTTCGCTGCCGGCATGTCAAGTAGTCAACGGGCGGAAAGTTCACATGCATTTTTCAAGAGGTATGTCTCTAAAGAAAATTCTTTAAATGAATTTGTTACGCGATTTAATAGGGCACTTGAATACCAGCGTCATAAAGAATTGCAAGCTGATCATGTTGATAGCAATGAGCGACCCGTGATGAAAACCCCAATTTCTATGGAGAAGCAGATGGCAGCTATTTATACATTGTCTATTTTTCTTAGATTTCAGAATGAGTTGTGGGAGAGTTTGGAGTATTTTATTGAAAGTTCGGTAGAAAATGAAAAGCAGGTTGTCTACATGGTGAAAAGGCCAAGTGCAAGAGATTCTAGACCGCGGAAAATTGTATATGATATGGCTCTAAATTTTGCTACATGTAACTGCAAGAAATTTGAATTTGAAGGAATTCCTTGTAGACACATTTTGGCTTACTTGAAAGTTAGACAAATTGTTTACTTGCCGGATGCTTATATACTGAGTAGATGGAGGAAAGACACAAAATTGGAAGAAATAATATCAAATAGTGGGAAAGAGGTGAAAGAAAATAGTAACAATGACTTTATGTTGTTGAGGCACACAAAATTATCTCATCTTACTTCAAGGGTACTTGATGACGCTGTAGCTTGTGAAGAGGCAAGTGAAGTATATGAAGAGCATTTGAAAGTGGTACATGAAAAGATTAAGGAAGTGCTGGCTATTAAAGGAGTTGGAATTTCTCCAATAGAAAAAACGCATCGACATGTGACTTTGAATGAGCCAAATCCTGTTAAAGCAAAAGGCAGTGGAAAACATAGATTACAAGGGGGAAAAGAGAAGGCACGGGTTCAAGCAAGTCAACTAAGGCGTTGTAACGGATGTGGACTTACTGGGCAATCACATGACAAAAGAAACTGTCCGAAGTTGATTGGTAATTTTCGATTGCTTACTATTTTTATTTAATACGTACTCTTTTATTTTTATTTGTACTGAGCTTAATATTGGATGTTATAGGTTCAACTGGCACTCAAAGTCCGGCTGATGGTGGTGGTAACTCGTCAGCCTCTACAGAAGTTGAACGCTTGCCTTGAGTGGACTATATAGTGAACTGGTGGCGCTATCCATTTGTGAAATGTAGTTAGTAGTTTTTTTTCTTCAGTAAATTAAATGGGGTTCGTAACTAGAATTAGCACTGTTCTTTAGTATATGAATTGAGGTGTTTCTATTTTATTTTTTAAAGCTAATGAATTTTTAAACTTCTAACTTTTAATGACCTTCAGCTAGTTCTCGGTACAAGTTTGTTAAAGAATTTGATTGGAAGTTTCCAACCAAAGGACTATTCACTGTTTCCTTGAATTGCTCCACTGTTTCTGACATAAGTTTCTGACAGCACAAATTGGTGTCACAAAAAGTTCCACACCAAGAGTACAGTTGTAGTCCCACACCTTTTCCCCCTCCAATCTGAAATCCATACAATACGCCTAGCTTAGCAACCTGCAAAACCAGAGGAGACAACTCAAGCAACATAACTTATAAAGTTATAAGGAGTTTGTCCGGATCATAAATCGGTTGGTACAATATCTGATCCCAAATCCTAAAAATCTGCCCTTTGAAGTACATTGAGATAAAACCCATCAATATGAAACAAGAAGCCATACCTTAGGCAAAAGCGAAAACATAGACAAGCAAAGCAAAAACGGACAAACTCTTCTAAATTGAGTGAATATTGTAATCTTGAACCGGGTTCTATACTAATCTAATGAAGAGGCTATCCCAGTTAGACAAGAAGTGGGTGAGAATTGTTGGAGAAATTGGGTTTGAAACACCATAATAAACAAATGTGCTTGATGTTTTCGTCATATATCGGATGTTGAGCGTAACTTCAATACTAAACTTCGAGTTACTTGGAACTTATATCGGATGCCTTATAATTTTGTTGTATTACACGGATCTAATATCCGAATCGACAATATGGACATTTCGATTAATTTTCGGATGTGCCTTCAGTAATGGCATGCATTTTTCATGTCAATTTTCATTTTCCTACGTAACTTTCAAGCCTTCAGGTCACACCAATGCACTTATGGAATAAATGATCATTTCTCCCAAAGTACATTCATAGTTCTCAAAATTACCGTAGTCACATTTCATAATCCTATTATCTGTACCAAAACATACAAAAGCAACTTAACCAAATCCCTTCTAGTGCTCTTGTCTCCAAATGTCCGTGCACATACCGCCAAACATAAAATATCCGAGGATCGAAGTTCGAGGTCCGAAGAAGTTGCCAATACACATTTTCGAGAATTCAAAGGCGAATTCATTGACCCCCAATCGCTTGTGTGCCCTTTGTAACAAGTCCTTTTCCAAAGATTCCCGAAAAGACATAGTTCATAAAAAGGAATTCTGAATAAACAAATAGCAAAAGTATCCAAAACAAGAAGGTAGGTTTCAACATTCAAAGAATAAAAATGCCAACATAAAATAAGAGCAACATTGGGTGGAGAATTTGTGGAAAGTACTTATATAAATTATTATTAAATGCTTGAGCTAATTTTCATTGAAGAGGGATCCATATATCAAAAAGATCCGAAATATAAGATTTTACAAAATTGATTTCAAAGATGTCCCGAGGATTTTGCTTCACTGAAAGGTCCTTCAAAATCAAATACTTCTACGTCCATCACAGATGGAGGGTCGTCCATGGCGTCAAACTCAAATACTAAAGTATCAGTGAGTAGAACGGTATGCAAAATATTTCACTGAGAGATATGTGAGAGAGTGTGCCTACTGCCTGGTGAGAAGTGATACAAGGTTGGAAGTGATAAACTCATAAAAGTAGGAGAAATAGTGTGTAGGGTCGGAAGGGAGAAAAAAGTAGAGAGAAAGGAGAGAGAAAAAAAGTCACGTGATATGTTTGATAAAGTGGAGAGAAAGGAGAAAGAAAATGTGGGGTTGAAGAAAAAAATTGAGAGAAAGGAGAGAGAAAAAAAAGTAACGTGAAATTGTTTGATAAAGTGGAGAGAGAAAGAGAGTGTGTGGGGTCAAAGAAAATCAATAAAGTAAAGAGAGAGGAGAGAGAAAAGGTGGGGTTGGAGAAAAAAGTGGAGAGAAAGGAGAGAAAAAGAATACGTGAAATTGTTTGATAAAGTGGAGAGAGAGGAGAGAGAGAAAGAGAGTGTGTGGGGTCAAAGAAAATCAATAAAGTAGAGAGTGAGGAGAGAGAAAGAGTGGGGTTGGAGAAAAAAGTGGAGAGAAAAGAGAGAAAAAAAATCACGTGAATTTGTTTAGTCCGGAAGATTTTTTATCCGGGAAGTCCTTACTAGAGCAAAACTATATATATATATATATTTGATGTAACTGCATTGAACTAACCTCAAAAAATAATTAACGGAAAATCGGAAACTGGATGCAAATGCAAGCATTAAACTAATCTTAAAAAGTAATTAATAGAAAATCGAAATATGGATACAACTGCATTAAACTAACCTCAAAGAATAATTAACGAAAAATCAAAACTTGAATGCAAATACATCAAACTAATATAAAAAAAATAATTGTCGGGAAATCGGATCTGGATGCAAATGCATTGAACTAACCCTCAAAGATTAAATTAATGGAAAATCAAAAACTGGATGCAACTACATTGAACTAACCTCAAAGAAAAATTAATTCTAAATTGGAAACATGATGCAAATGCGTGGAACTAATCTTAAAGAATAATTAACGGGAAATTGAAAACCTACGCCGAACCGCGACCGAACTAATCTTAAAAATAAACCTGGATACAAATGCATTGAACTAACCTCAAGAAATAATTAATAGGAAATTGGAAACTGGATGCAAATTCATTAAATTAATATCAAACAATAATTAACGAAAAATCGGAAACTAAATGCAAATGCAACCTTATCAAATAATAAACGAGAAATCAAAAACTGTATACAAATGCATTAAACTAATCTCACAGAATAATTAACTGGAAATCAGAAACTGGATGCAAATACATTGAGCTGACCTCAAATAACAATTAACAGAGAATTGAAAATTGGATGCAAATGTATTGAACTAACTGTAAATAATAATTAACGAGAAATCAGAAACTAGATGCAACCGCATTGAACTAACCTAAAAAAATAAATAACGGGAATCAAAAATTAGATTCAACTGCATTGAACTAACCTCAAAATCAAAATATAAATAAAGGATAATCAGAAACTGTATGCAAATGTATTGAACTAACCTCAAAACATAGTTGGATTATATGTTGTGAGAATGTCTCGATAAGTATAGTTTTGCATTTAAAATTGTGTTTATCTTATCTCTTTCTGTATGATTGGTAACTTCTTGCTATTCAAGTAGCTTCAATATTTATGAACTTCGCCTTATTAGGCAATCTCACAAAACTTCAATTAAACTTTTATTATTAAACAACAAAATGAAATTGAAGGATTTTATCAAATGTAAGTTTTTTTTTTAATGAAGAGTAAGGTTTTCACGTTATAAGAAATTTAGATAAATGACAAATATAATATTAATATATAATAGTTCTGCATATTTGCAAATATTTTTTAGAATAATTAATATAACAGCCGTTCGTAGATAATCTTTGCAGATTCCACATAGTGAGTCATGCATAATTTAAAAAATAATTAACGGAAAATTGGGAACTAGATAGTCTTTGATGATCCAACATAGTAAATCAAACATAATTTATTTTTTATGTCATGTTTGGAAAGACACTATAGATAGATCAGTAGAAGTTGGTATTACACACCACATTGGATAATTAAAAGAAAATCAAAAACTGGATTTAAATACATAACTAAGCTCAAAGAGTAATTAACGGAAAATCAAAAACTTTATGCAAATGCAATAAACTAAACTCAAAAAGCAATTAACTAGAAATCGAAAACTGAATGCAATTGCATTAAACTAACGCCAGAGAACAACTAACGAAAAATTAGAAAATGGATGCAAATCCTTGAAAAATATTTAATGGAAAATCGTAAACGGTATGTATTAAACATTAAACAAAACCTCAAATAATAATTAATGGGAAACCAGAAACTGGATGCAAATGCATTGAACTAAACTCAAAAAATAATTAACATAAAATCAAAAACCAAATGCAACTATATTGAACTAACCTCATAGAATAATTGGTGGGAAATCAGAAACTAAATGCAAATATACACTGAAATAACCTCAAAGAATAGTTAACGAGAAATCAGAAACCGGATGTAATTGCATCGAACTAACCTTAAAGCATAAATAATAAATTGGATGCAAATGCATTGAACTAACCTCAAGAAATAATTAACGAAAAATCGAAAATTGGATGCAAATTCATTGAACTAACTTCAAACAATAATTAACTGAAAATCGAGAACTAGATGCAAATGCAATCTTATCAAATAATAAACGAGAAATCGAAAACTGGATGCAAATACATTAAACTAATCTCATAGAATAATTAACCGAAAATCAAAAACTTGATGCAAATGCATTGAACTGACTTCAGAGAACAATTAATATGAAATTGAAAATTGGATGCAGATGTATTGAACTAACCACAAATAATAATTAATGAGAAATCGGAAACTGAATGCAACTGCATTGAACTAACCTCAAAAAATAAATAACGGGAATCGAAAATTGGATGCAACTGCATTCAACTAACCTCAAAATATAAATAACGAACAATAAGAAACTGGATGCAGATATATTGAACTAATCTCAAAGAGTAATTAACGAAAAATTGGATCCTTGATACAAATGCATTGAACTAATCTCAAAGACTAATTAATTAAACATAAAAAATTAGATGCAACTAACTAAATTAACCTTAATGAATAACTAACGGGAAATTATAAAATGGATGCAATTGCACTGAACTGACCTCAAATAATAATTAACAAGAAATCGAAAACTTGATGCAACTGCATTGAACTAACCTCAAAGAATAATTAATGATAAATTGGAAACTGAATGCAATGTACTACATTGAACTAACTTCAAAGAATAATTAATGAAAAATCATAAACTTAATACAAATGCATTGAACTAATAACCCTAAAACATATTTATATTATAAATAGAGAGAATAAATATCTCGACAAATATAGTTTTTCATTTTAAGTAGTGTTTATCATAATTTTTTTATTATGATTAAGAATGTCATGCTATTCAAATAGCTTCAATATTATCTTCGTCACATTAGACATTCTCACAAAATTTCAATCAAACTTCTATTATTAAACCTAACAACAACAAAAAATCGATAAGTTTTATCAAGATTTGATGCTTCATTTTTATAGAGAATGGTACAAGAAATCTGAATGACTGATTAATATAATTTTCATATCTCATAGCTATGCATAGTTACTAAGATTTTTTACAATAATTTAATATAACGACACCCATTCGTAGGACATGTTCAAAAGCTAGTATATACTTAATAGTTAATACACCCAGGGTCTCTCAATTGAGAGACGAAAAAACCACCACTACACCAGATATTTAGGTCTTATATTTGAACAGGGACTACAAGCGTCACAAACTTTTTTGTTTTCACACCAGAAGTCTCTTTCTGATGCCAAAGAATATTAGGTCCACCATTTGGGTCACTGGACTAATTGATCCATTCTTTACTTATAGATCGATATGATACCAGAAGGCACTGGGTATCAAACGTTTACCCTTACATAGGGCAATTAGTACCTTCGAATTGGTGTATCTTTTCAACCTACGCTAGACTCAATAGCTGATTACAGACGAAATTTGAGATTTTCAATTGAACTACATGGGGGTGTTTTGCAACTCTGCCTTACATATGTAATTTAGATACAATCTTGATACTTAGATAAATTTAGCAACTTTGCAAGGCATCAATCATGCTTACAACGCGAAGACGGGGCTTGTAGTAGATCCATTTTCAGAAACACCGTTTGACTTGAGTTCTGTGAGATCGCGACCCTCGAAGAAGGCATCCTGCAGTGCCCTAACACATGGTTCTGCCTCAGAGTCATTCACTATCATGGAAATGTTCACCTGTTGGTACAAAAACAATATATGGCATTATGCCCTGATGCAGATTTAATTATATAATTATGTAACAGGTCGGATTATATGGGAAATACTTTTGATGCTCCTTGAGAGATCATCTGCACATTTACTCCAATGGTGCGTAGAACATGAAATACCTGTCAAAAGGGCGCTTCTTTAGAATAAATATGGAACCCAAAAAGAAACTGTTACACACCATTGCAGCGCCTACACAATTGCTTAATTCAAGTGAAAGAATGGCAACACAGTTGGTCCTTACGTAGCACTACTTAATCACAAATATACCCAGAGCATATGCAAGGGTTATAAGAGAAATGGTCCTAAATTATACCCATTAGTTTGGATACTTCTACAATTTAGGTTGGTCTGGTTTACCGGATAGAAATTCCTGGAAGACAGAGTAAGCCACAATCACCATGTTTTCAGGAAGGAGAGTTATGATTTGGGAGTTTTACATAACGCAACTTCCTTCTTAAATGAGGGAAAGTTGCTTTTCTAAAATTTCAAAAAACATGACGATGAAGTTCTCCCACCTAAAACAAGGCTATTATATCTTAATTTCTCTCAAGTCTGCCGGAATCTTTAGTAAGATTCAGAAAGATGGAAAAACAAAAGTAAGAAACAATAGGATGCAAACTGTGAAGATCAAGTGGGGATATCTAAGTAGATGAAGCTGATCAGTTTACACAACTTTTAGAACAGCAGCCTGAATCAGATTTGACGATTAATTTATCTTCAAGTCAAGTCTATTAGTTCAAGTCATGAAAGTTTTTAGATGGTTCTCAATTATTTTTCTACTACTTTCAACACCCCTCCTCCACTCAATCTAAGGAGCATTTTATTTTTCACCATATCATCAATTCTCAATTGACCTGCTCTCAAGATTGAGAGTTGACAATTCGAGTGCAGATAGCCTCGATATATTGAGTATACAATTGTGAGCTTAAACTGTTGACAGTCCTACTTCTGTCTTCTGAAAGAGAAACCATCCTTCTTGGGCTGTATTTTTTGTTTTAGTGAGCTAGGTTGGAGGACAAGTGAATAAGAAGAGTCCGATGTGGGGAACACTCGAGATGATCCCCTGCTTCTCCATCAGCCCACCTAAATCTGTGGTACCCATGCGAAAAGCCAGAAACCACCTCAATCAAGGTCTTTCAAAGTATATCCCTACTGCTTGACAGAAGCAGTACTTTGAGATGTTTATTTTAATTACCAGGCATGCATGTAGGATACCAACCATACTGAGGCCATGAATGTGGGGAACACTCGAGATGATCCCCTGCTTCTCCATCAGCCCACCTAAATCTGTGTTACCCATGCGAAAAGCCAGAAACCACCTCAATCAAGGTCTTTCAAAGTATATCCCTACTGCTTGACAGAAGCAGTACTTTGAGATGTTTATTTTAATTACCAGGCATGCATGTAGGATACCAACCATACTGAGGCCATGAATCTTAAATATCCATCCCAGCACAGACATGCAATGCATAACATTCGACCTAAATCATCCAATCAGTAGAAAAAATGAGAGTTGAGAATGGACAGAGGAGAGGATTGCTCTATTCCTGACCTTTTCTAATATCAATGAAGACCGTTGAACATTTCCAATTAAGGAGATGATTGATCTAGGCTGAAGAAGAGTTACCACTGCAATTTTCTCAAGTTCCTCAACAACATGGTCAAGTTCCTGCAAAGAAGATAAGACCCAGATTAACTTACAAGGTAAAAGTTGCAACACGACAAAGCTAGGTAAAACTGACAAAGAAAGCATCAGCTTCTAAACGGGTACAAAGTGTGAAACAAAATGGCCAAGTTAATCTTGAAAAGCATCCTACTTAAGTGTGACGTTATTTTTTGAGGGGCATAAGTCTTGAGGTGAGTGCCAATACCTGATAGACATAGTGTTCCACAAGCGCTAGGCGGTAATCGGAAGGCAGAAAAGTGCCTAGCACCGGTGCTTAAGCGTTCAATTTCTTTTTCTGTTGTAATATATATAATATTACGAGAAATGAAATCAAAGAATACTTCCTAAAAATGCACGAGTTCTCCAACCAAACGACTCCCATAATTCAATCTTCCAAGTACAAACTTAGGAAGGCATACAGTTCTCCAACCAAGCTTTACTAAAATTCAAACACAGAGGGAACTAGCAACTAGGTTTCTATGTGTTTTCTATTGATTAATTAGTTTTAACGATATGGCAGGGATTCTGTTCTGTGTCCGCCAATCCGCCAGAACAATATTACAATATTGTTGCAAATATCTTTGAATTCACCAATAAACTCAGACCGAGGACCTTGAAGGTTCGAGTAAAATGGCGTTCAATTGACTCGTATTTTTTCATCTGATAATGTCATTTGCCTTTTACTAAGAAAACAAAAAAGGAAGTGAACTGACAGGAGGAAGTGACTATCAGAGTTCTTGTTCTTCACAAATTGGAGAAAAGGTTTTTAGTCCGAGGAAAACCAAGTGAATTAGGCATTCGGTTACACACTTTTATGTTTGGAATCGGGTTTTCCAGATATTCCTTTTTGGGGGCATTGTTTTGTCCTTGTTGTGTCGAACAAGACCCTCTTGTTAGAGTCCGTGCTTCCTAGCCAGTTGGTTGTATGCCACTAAATATGGGCATAACCTCCAACCAGACTTCCTATGGAAATTGAACCACTTTTCCCAAGAAAAAACACACACAACTAAAACAATACAAAATATCTTTTTATTTTCGATTGGCAAGCCTGTTTTAAAGGAGATCAGTAACTCTTTGATGCTGGCGGGGTTCGAGCCCCAGACCTCTGGTATCATCGCCCAAAGAATATCACAATACAAAATATCACTGCTAAGAATCCTCATCTTCAGAACACAGATAGAACAATCCAAGTATTCACCACTAAGAAGCCTTTACCCATGCTGCGCAACTACATAATTGGAACTTTGGAGCCTTTAATCCAAGTCCATGGGAAATAGGGATACAGACATCACTAGTGGGATGGAACACGGACAGGAGAGAAGTGAAACGACCTACTAGAGAAGATTCCTATCTTACCAGGGTACAATACTATCATATCACGATTCCGATAGTTCAAAACTTCAGATCCACATCATCTAGCCTAGCCAAACTGGTAATCTTGACATTAATGAGAACTTGCACGGTCAGCTGACAGACAACATGATCAACTGAAAGAAGTGGGACTAAAACCTAACTTTTTTTTTCTATTATTAATATGGAACAAGAATTTACAATGAGATATCCTATTACAAGGCAAGAAGAAGAAACAGATAAAGAAAAAACAACAAACAAAAATACGAAATACAAGAAAATTGGACTAATTACAACATTCGAAGCAAAGACTCCCAGTGGAACACAAATCTAAGTGCGCATTAAAAATAACCCAAAGCCTAAATGTGCATCATGTGGGAGGACGAAAACCTTAAAGACCCAACTTTTAGATATCAAATATACTTTAAGATCAATAAAAAAAACAATTATGCATTCAACAGTCAAAACAGAAAGTGTGTTATGATGGAAAGATAAACATAATCAACACAGAATCTGAGATCTTATGCTTGCCTGCTGAATGAGCTCTCTGCTCCAAAGTTTGGAGGGATCCAATGTCAGAGAAATACTGACTTCGCTAGTAGCTACAACATCAACAGAGATACCCAACTCTTCAAAGATGGAGAAAACCTGCACATCGAATGGGATCCAAATTAAATTTTTGTACGGAAACTAAGCATCAAGAGGTTGACAAGAATGGAATCTTAAATACTTATTAATTATTTAATTTTGACTATAATAATACTAAACTTTCTGACCTTTGCAAGAAAGCCAAATTGACCAAGCATCCGTGTGCTCTCTATATCCAACATGGTGACATTCCGCTTCGAAACTATGCTAGTAAGAACAGCCTGGAATTTATTTAGAGAGAAATTATAAACACTGCAGACATCCTTTGGATATTTCTATTCGCACAAGTACACTGACACATACCTTACTCATATCTCTAGATTGAGTGATTAGGGTACCAGGAGCTCGAGGATTATAAGAATTTTTAACTCTAACAGGAATATCACCTTCTCTAGCCGGTCTCATGGATTGTGGATGCAAAACCTTCAAAAACGCAAAGATCAGTAATGTAGGTTAAGAATTTTTTACTCGGTAAATATTAAGATCTCCATCTCTTTCTTAAATTGTGCAGACCTGTTCAGAAGGGAAAAAGAACAGCAAGTGTCTCTAAATGGATGTCCTAGTTTCTTAGTGATGTAGAACATTAGTTGTTGTTGTCAGTGTCATGGGCATGTGCCCTTAGTTGAGTCCAAGCCCATGGTTTGAGTCCATTAGTTAGTTGTGACACATATCGTGTTCCTATTGGTTTATGCTTTCTAGGGTTAGTATAAATAAGGGCTTATAGTTAGGGTTTCAGGGAGTTGTTTTAATTGTGTTTATGTGTGTTATGAATTATTGAGTGATTATCAATAAATGTAAGACTTTTAGGGTTTTATAAAGTGTAGATTTTGATTAAGTGTTGCTTCCGCCACTTCAATCTATATTATTTGGTGTCAGAGCCAGATTGATTTTTGGGAGATTGGTGCAAAAACACTGTTCACCGTGTTATTGTTCACGATACTGTTTACCGAACAATGTTCATCCTGTTATTGTTAACCGCGAATCCAATTTTATTCTTGTAAATCAAGATATGCCTACAACGTCAGAGATGAAGAATTCATGAATAACTCATAGATTCATATTAACCCCTAGAGTACGGGTTGCTCGATTAGAAGAGTGGAGAGAAACCTTGATGCAAAACAGGTTTGATCGATTAGAAGAAGCAACTAGTCGACTTAGGGAGGCTATGGTAGAGCTTTTGCAGCCCAAACCCCCCAGCGTTGGTGGAGCTTCTATAGCCCAACACCGGTTGTTGTTGATGACAACAAAGAGAAAGAAGGAATTTATGAAGTCGTTATGTCATATTTTGAGCGTGATAACAAACGAAATCAGTAGGTTTATCACCTTCCTTTGCAACAAAGACGTCTTGCTGACCAGATCTATGAAGGTCTTGTTCATCCAATTCAGGCAAGCACAAAGTGGTGGTTATATTGATCATTTTCTAACCAATTTTGAGAAGGTTTTTGTTCGCAGCCACAAAACACTTCAACGCATATTTTGTGACTTCCAGTATCCGTTGCGTTTCAAGAAAGGAGTACTAACAGCATTGTGGTATCATGTTATTCGTTTGAGCCGATATTTGGGCAAGACTCGAAGTCAAATTCCTCAGAACCTCGGGAGGGTGACGTATACAAGTTTGAAGTTTGAAGAGTTTTTGCATATCGGTGGGTTTTCATGTCAACAAGCTTGTGGACAAGCTTCTTCAACATGGAGAGAGTGATGCAGAACATTAGTTGTTGTTGTCAATGTCATGGGCATACGCCCTTAGTTGAGTCCAAACCCATGGTTTGAGTCCATTAGTTAGTTGTGACACATGTCGTATTCCTATTGGTTTATGCTTTCTAGGGTTAATATAAATAAGGTCTTATAGTTAGGGTTTCAAGGAGTTGTTTTAATTGTGTTTATGTTTGTTATGAATTAGAGTGATTATCAATAAATGTGAGACTTTTAGAGTTTTATAAAATGTAGATTTTGATTAAGTATTGCTTCCGCCACTTCAATCTACATTACTTAGTACACAGTTTATGTAGATTCACAAACCTAGCTTGAAATGCATCAAAAGTTTGACGTCGTTGCCGTCTTGAAGTCTACACCCAAGAAAAAGGATGCAAAAAGAGTTGATTTCCAACAAATTCTTTATATATATATATATATACAATAATTCTCTAAAACGTAGCTACTTAAGTTAACTTAAAATAAGTACGTAAGTAAAACTTCACCTACAAAATGAATTCAAACCTAATTTTTTGTGGTTATGAAGCACTCACCATAATGATTATCTTCCCAAAATTTCAACTCATTTGAAAACCTCTAACATAGATAAAAATTGTTGTCATCTTTAAAAAGAAATCTAACGGTCCAGAAATGTTGAATTTTTGTAATCGTTTTTTGCCAATGTTAGAGGTTTCCAAATGAGTTGAAATTTTGTAGAGATGATCTTAATATTGAGTGTATCATATCCACAAAAAAATAGATTTAAATTTATGTTGTAGATGAAGTTTTACTTACGTACTTATTTTAAAGTTAACTTAAGTAGCTACTTTTTAGAGAAGAACTGTATATATATATATATATAATAAAAAACAAAAACGAAACTAAAAAATAGGGAAGGAAAGCATAGGGAAACTGGGCAAAAGAGAGATAAGTACTAGGATTAAAATCTCTATTCTAAGCCAATAGCATTCCTATCGGGGAGGAGCTGCAAAGCGACTAGGTGCTTTAGCAAGGGTTGAAGACGGTGGGGGTGGATTAAGGATGCAACTGTGAGGTTATATTTTGGGCGTCTAAATGTTAGGACTTAACCTTAGCTTCTATTATTTTTAGTTAGCTTGTATTCTGTCTTCTCTTTGTTTTCATTGTTTTGTCAGGTTGTATTAGGAGGATGGGGGGTTTTTGGGCTTGAGATATCCGTTTCTGCCTAGCCCTTCGAAGCTCAGTAAGATGTATGATGGGTGTTTTATTAAGAATGGTGGGTGTTTAAATTTCGCATTGTCTTTACATTCCTAAAGAACAATTAAAGTCTAACCCCGAACACCAAGGAGTTGGGATTTCATCACCCACTAATCACATCCTTGTGTGCAATCCTAAGCTTCAAATAATAAAACCAATCCACTAGCCAGGACCTTAATGGTAAACGGTGTTCATAGGATCTTTTTTTTTTTTTTTTTTAGGTATTCATAGTGTGTTTGAAAGTGCCCGCTAGAGTTTTCCACCAGTCGTCCCTTTGCCAGAGGTTCGATGAACAACATTTACCACTAAGGTTCTTGCTAGTGGTCTGATTTTATTAATTGAAGCTTAGGATTGCACGCAAAGATGTGATGAGCGGGTGATGAAATCCCAACTCCTTGGCGGTCAGGCTTAGACCATAATTGCTTTTTAGCAACGTAAAACTGCAATACTTAAACACTCAACATTCCAAAAAAAACAAAAAAAAAATACACTTCTTACATGTAGTCAATGTTGTCAATTCCTGAATCGAAACGGGAATTGTTTTCCATTTTTACCAAATCGTAAATCGTATCGAGTCATAAATCGTAAGATTCAAGCCATAATATATATAGGGGTTGTAAATTTTTTATATATATGAAAAATATTATATATATGTGTACCAACAAGAAAGATGCTTACAAATCTCCATTCCACACTTATAATACTCTAAAAAATATTATATATATATATATATATATATGGAATGGAGACATAATGGTCGAAATTTATGAAAAAATACTGAAATTTCGTTGAAAATGAGTGAAATGAAATTGGTCTAAAGAATAGAATATGGGCTTAAATTACATGGACCTAACCTACCCAGGTCTAACCCAGGTCCATATAAACCCTTCGCAAGAAAAAAAAAATCGAGAAGGAGACCACACCGGAAAAAAAAGAAAAGAAAGGAGAATAGAAGAAGTAGAAGAAGAAGAAGTGTATGAAAACGTACCTGGTAAGTTCTCTGATTTCTTTCTATCTTCTATTTTCTTCTTTCTTCTTTCTATCTTCTTTTTTCTTCTTTTCTTGTTCTGTACTGTTGCTATTTTTTTTAATCGAAAGAATCGTTATTATTTCCGATTCCTACGATTTTGCGATTCGAATCCCGATTTTTTACCGATTCCTATCATTAACGATTTACTGGTACGATTCTAATCTATTGAATTACGACTCGACTCAAGTCGTACGATTCAAGTCGAGAATCATACGACTTTGATAACACTGCATGTAGTGTTGTTAAAATCGTACGATTCCTAACTTGAATCGTACGAGTTGGAGGCAGGTAGATCAAAATTGCACCTACGTATCGTACTTCACAGGTATGGCTGGTAAATTAAGATCCGAGTTGCATGAGCCACTGGAACCGGACAAGAATCACGATTTTCCCGACATAAATTTCAGCAAAAAGAAAAAGAAATTTGAAGAAAGTGAAGAAAGAACAGGTGCTATCGAGGACTTAGAGTACGCCTCAAAGTGTTTGCTCTCTCTTCTAATTCTTCTTCTTCTTCTTCAAATTTTCCTCTTTTGCTTTGGTCTCAATGAACAATTTCCATTGGAGGCGGTGCGGCAAAATCAGGTCTAGGGTTTGTCTTTGAAAGAAGATAAGACCTGGAACTTGATTTCACACGACTAATTTAATGAGATTGATTTGGGTTTCCTGTCATATGGGCCCTATTTAAAATGATCTAACTTACAAATTTACAATTGCAAAGGGCTCATTTAAACACATACCAATATAATAGGTGGTCCATCTCTATTCATGGACCTTGAAATTAACTATAAATTGCAATTTATATTAATATTAACTATATATAAAAGAAAAACGATTAATTATGTACTTAATTATTTATTTATTTTGTGAATCTTACAATTTTCGAGTTGATGCGATTCTCGATTCATAAGAAAAACGATTCACGGTCAACTATGCTTACAGGGATTCGAAGTGTAATAAAAAAAATTATCTCCCGCATAGTCTTCACCAACATAGGGATGCCAAAATGTTGTCATCGGCCGGGGAGATTCCAATTGACTTTCAGCTGTCCCCAGGAGTTTACAAGATCAAAACAGATCCTGCCACTTCTCTCTGTTTTGCCCAGTTTCCCAATGCTCTCCGTCCCTGATCTTTTTGTTTTTTGTTCCTTTTTTTCTTGTTTTTTTTATTTTCATTGTACCTGTTCCTTTTTCTTTCTCTTTTTCACATGTTTTTTTTAAAACAAAACCTAATAAGCTACAGGATCAGCAACTCTTTTTGCCTCCTTTTTCTTTAAAACTTCAAGACAGTAGCGACGTCAACGATACACTTTTTTGGATTATATGTGGATTAACATACCTCGTCATGATGTGCTAAGCAAAGAGGGTACACTTTTTTGGAAGGCGAAGCTTCCCCATTTTTTCTTCTCTTCTCTCCTCCCCTCCCCTCCCCCTCCTCAATTGTCTTATTATCTACGTTATTCTTTTCTTTTCTCTGTATATATTAATATTACTATCATTTTTATTTGTGTGGGAGGGAATTACCATTTCTATGTAATACTACTCAAACCTAGAGCAATTGTATCCCTAAAGCATAAACTTATCACCATAGAGAATAATACGACAATAATACTAACGATAGTAACAAGATTTAATATTTAAAGCCTCTTTTTGGTTAATTATGAAACATCTCAATTATGTAAGAAGCAATAGAAATTCGAATTAGCAAGATACACGAAATTCCAAAATACATGAGCTCAGATGCCTCATCAAATGTCAAATGTGGTACAGGCAATGCATTTTCATATATATTAGGATCACAAGTTAAAACCCCATCCACATCCTTCCAAACCTGTCAGGAATTGAAAAGTATTTCATCAAACATAATTTGCGTCTATTAATCTATTAATAGGAAACTCAAATGATAATAGACCCTCACATCTAGGACTAACATACTATATTCTTTTTGGAGATTGGTGCAAAGCAAGATGAAGTCTGATCAGTTCAATCTAAATTGTGAAATGCATCAATACTTTTGAAGTGAAAAGGTATGAGCCGAGGTGTTTAACTTGCCTTGGAGGTATTAGGGCTTGTCAAAACCTAATATAATTAAAATCAAATGATATTTGAACCACATCTGTAGTTACTACACCACTGAATTTCAAGTTTACGGTTAACGAATACATGTTGAGGCAGAACAATGTAATACCAGTTATAGAATTAATTAAGTACTTTTTCTTTTTCTCCATTTTTTTCTTCTCAACAGTGGGTTTTGGACCCAAGTATGTGGTAAAAACTACCACAAACTTTACCAACAAACTACTAGAAAGATTAGATATGTCAAAGAACTAAGAACACAGAGTGGAAGACTTTTCGAGATTGTTTGAGGTGTAGATGATCAAGGAATTTAGATATGTTCAAAACATGAGCATACATTTCCAGCAAAACAAAAAAGACATTACCAAAAAATTTGTGGATGAATTTAAACTTTACCTGAATCTCTCGCACTCGCAAGGCTTTACCAATTGTTGTGGCGGTTAAATCACTACCACCTCTACCCAAGGTAGTAACTGCACAAGATTTCCAACCCTACAAATGAGACAGCAGAACATACAGCACAATAGTCAAAAAATGACAAAAATCTCCATTGATGAAACAACCATCTCAAAGAAAAGATTCTGATAATTGGCAAAAGAAAATAAAATTTCATTTATTAGGAAGACCTTTCCAAGGAAGCCAGTAACAACAGGAATGGCGGGATCAGTAATCCAATCACCATGCAACCTCTTTGCAACAGCAGGATAAGTTGCTTCTAAGATGTCCGCATTTGTAAAGTCATCCGTGGTTCTAAAACCAATTTCAAATGCATCATACTGCACATGGGAGTGAAAGAATTAGCAAAACAGAAAAGGAATCAGCATGCAATGTAAACAAAGAGTAAGCAAGATTTTCAAAGAGAGCTAGTCAGAATCAACATTCAAAGCAAACAGCAAAAGAGAAAGGATACAGCAGGCAATACAAACAAAGAGTAGGCAGGATGAAGAAAGCAAGTCGATGCTCAACAAAGCCTTTTCTGATGTTAAAAACAAACCTCTTTTTTTTTTTTCTAAATCAGGATTTTTATTAAAAAAGAAAAAAGAAAAAACTATTACACGAATGATGAGATATCCTACAAATACAAGAAACAAAAAGAAAGACTAAAAGGATTGTTCCATGAAAGACATGCGTCCAACTCCTACTATACCCGACAAAGAATAAACTAAAAAGACACCAAAACGAGAGGTCTCTCCACAAAACATCTCCAACTCGAACATGAATGATTCCCATCTACACCCAAAATGCAGTTGAATCTTGTTAGAAACAAACCTAGGTCATTGCAGTTGAATCTTGTTTTGATCCAATGGGAATTTAAGATGGTTCCATTGGGAGAGGCTCTGTCATAGAGAACATATAAACAACGAATGATGTCCAACCAGCACAGCACAAGATCTACATGATTTTTTTTGCCCACGAAACACCTCGAAAGTGTAGGCTGTGCAATTTTACCTGAAAACTTCTCCAGATTATTCTGAGCTAGAACAAAGGACGATTTAGGTAAACAGAACTGTTTCCACCAGTATAGATTCACAAAAAATAATGCAAATCCAGTGAGAACGTTTCTGTCAATTCTCAACTGTATAAGTTACCTGGATTTCCATCTTTTCAGAAAGGGTTTTGGGGGTTTTGTAATTATACTTCAACTAGAAACATCCTTATTTATGATCATAATTCATAAACACCCCCTATGTAACTTTACTTTACCTGGAAAAGAAACATTTTTGTTTATCTATTAAAATTTCTCGAAATAAAAGGAATAAGAGCCTGTTGCTCCGCCAGCACGGATTGGCAGAATTTTAACCCAAAGGAATGCTATAATCTATTTCCAGAAGTATATGTCAAAGATAATCTCCTTATCTAGGGAATGGTTATAAGAACTCTACCTTATAGTGACTCCAAAGTTACTCCACTCCGAAAAGTGGACTTACAAGATGAATTGAGGGCTAATTTTTTGTGAAGTGATACACCACATGATGGAGTACATCCCTACAAAAAATCAGCTCAATTGAATATTTTTAACCTTGTCAAAAGTTGTTATGAAATTAAAAAAATCTTGGCCGTTGGATAATTTTATAACATTCTAATCGATTTTTGACGAGGTTGTACATCTTCAAATGAATCAATTTTTTGTGAGGATGATCTCTATTGTGTGGAGATCGTCTCTATCAAAAATCAGCTTCTAATTCATTGTATTTAGTGGTAGAGTAACTTTAAGTAGAGTTCATATAACCGTCCCCCCTTATCTATTAGTAAATTTTGAATTTCAAATGTTGGTCGTCATAACATAGGCTTAACCACCGTTACTGTCTCTGACAAGTGAGTAACCCACAAGGGGGTTTTATAGTTTTTACTGCTTTAAGTGATCTGATATAAAAAGAAAGTTAGAGATGCACATTTCAGTATTTCCCTCACTTTAATAATCATATGGTTCCATAGTTTTATGCCCTAGCAAGAAAACAACTTCAGGTTGTCTGTATTATACTTTTTAACATATGCTAATACTATAGTACTATCAACTACCCAGGTAAAAAAGCCTTTCACCGACTAACATAAACTATTAGCCAGTTAGTTGCAGTGAAGAACAACATCACATGATAATCATCATACAACTTGCTAAATTCAAGTGTGTACTTGATAAAACAACGAACCCAGTAAACAAACGAATCTCAACAGAGTGAATGTGGAGACTTACTTGGCGGGCTTTAGCACCAATCTTATTCAAATAAGCTGCAAATATTCTTGTTGACATGCATTCCCCAAATGAAACTAAATGGTCTCTTGTGCGAAGTGTCATTTCTTTAAAGCTAGATATTGCATCCAAAAGTTTCTCCAACTTTTCTATGTGACCTGCGGAATATTTTGTACACAAAAGCAAAACAAAAATAAATCATGATCCTAAAAGTTATTATTCAATCGACACAAATTTAGGAAAAACAATCTTCTCTCAAATTAAGCTTAAGATTACAGATTCTACAATGTGACCAAGTATGCAAGCAAATGATACTAACCAGATATAACAGATCTATCAAGTCCAAGCTCATCAACCGTTCTAAACAAAGAAACACAAAACATAAAATGTAAACCACAAAAACATAAAATGTAAATTCAAAAAGAAGACAAATGTCATAAACTTCTTCTTACTTGAGATGCAAGTCTTTAACAATGCTAAACTCATCAATCTCCGAAACACGAGAAACTTTACAACTCACCGCCTTCTCTCCAGCCTTATAAATCACAAAAAATTCAGTCATAACTCCCTCAAACAATAATTAATCAAACAAATGTATACCTGTAAGAGGTTGTTGGTAGTTTTGCCCATAGCAGAAAGAACAATAACAGGTCTTTCCTCCTTAAAACCAAGAATCAAACCAGCAATTTTTTTAATCCTCTCCGCATTCGCAACCGATGAGCCACCAAATTTCATGACAACTGTAAATTTCTTCTCCTCCTCCTCATTATTATTATTTCCTAGCTCAGCTACAATTCTCCCTCCTTTATTATTACAACAGCTCGCTCTCAAAACTCTCCTTTTATTATTAATAATGCTAGTGTCAATTCTGGTAAATAATAATAAATTCGAAAATCGTAGCCGGCTTGATTTGAATGACAACGAGGGAGAATAATAGTTAGGAGTTTTGGCGGCAGCTATGTAATGTAGTGAAGCCGCCATGTTGTTTCGACGAATAAATGTTCGGAAAATGTTTTTCGAAGAATCTCTTTCTCTCTCCTCTGTTTTGGATTTGAGCGTGTTTTTCGGAGGAGGGTTTTTGGAGAGGGCTTTGGATCGTTGGTTTGTATTTTATATATGAAGTTTCACTACAAAATGAAGGGTCTAGATTCAACTTGATGTTCCACGTTTTTAGAACCAGATCAGCCTCCATTTTGGAATGCTTTGTTGTGTAGACACGCATATGTTTAATGTGGTTCAAGTGTTCAACCATACTAGCCTACATAGATAGCTAATGACTCAAAAGCCTAAAGTTTACTTGAATAAATAATATATGTATATTAATAGCTAATGATTCATTGCTTATAATATATGTGTAGTTTGTTTGAAGGATTTATGTTTTTCTAATTTTTTTTGAAGGGGTTTTAGTATGGGACCAAGCAGCACTTTTTGGCGAATGCTTATGTCGCGGGTTTTCTCTAGACCTAAAGATTGGGAGTTGTACTGATCCCATCAATTATTGTTCAAATGTTGCTAGTTCTAGCAACATGACATTCTACCCAGAGTCTATTCCAGAGGATTCAACGATAGATACATTTACCGAGTCCACAGATTTACCCAGGTTTAAAGCATTAAACTCAAAATCAAATGACCATCAAACAATATGCAACATTAGCTAAAAGGTTGAGCTTCAACAACCAAGTTAAGCAAGCTACTCAATAATCAGTAAATCATACTGAAAGAAAGCATGTAGCAGAATATGAGACAATGAGTTGAACACAATCAATTCAAATAATATAGGTAAAACAACACCACTGTAAGAATGTTTCTATAACCACCATGGAAATATAGCCAACATAGAATATGATATGTCCGTTGAACAGCCGACTAAAAGACTCCAGTGAAATTGACTACCAACATATGTTGTATATTAGAAAGACAATTAACAAAGTGTGTTTGTTGCAGTAAGCTTCATCACAAATAGTTTAAATGAAAAACAATGACTGAAGAGTGAGTTTAATGTAGGTATATTATCCCTTGGAATAACAAAAATATTTAATAAAAGTAACTTTCAACATATAACTTGAGCATTTTTTTTGTATGTCTGTAACGTAAATTTTTTGGCGCTTCGTTATTTATGTCAGGAGTCCATTGATGAGCCAATCGCAATCTGTCCTGCAATAAGAATAATTTTAAGCGTTAGTTATTTATTATTTCAATATTTTATTTATGACCATTATTGAATGAGTAAATTACTTGAATTCCTAAACATTATTTCTTGGCATTTGGTTCTTCATTCTCTTGTTTGATTTTAATGCGTTGTTTTTCAAGATAGTAATAGAATATGTGAAATGTATACCAAAACGTAGCAAAAATATTTTACAGGCAAAACTAAGATAAACCTATACAAATGTTCCCTGATAGATACATATATTAATATAAAAGAATAATACTACAACCTTAACACAACAATATCAAGAGGCGAGTACCAATTTAAACTAACTAATATAAGAATGTTTTCTACTATGTATTTTATTTTTTCCAAGCAATGTGTTTATTCCACTTCTTTCTTTATAGTTGAATGTGTTCCAGAGTTGTTGGCTTGTTGGCTTCAGTACTACCAAAGAAACTTGAAGTTTCCTTCAATGTCATGTCTTGCAGCAATCAGTGGTCAATACCACCCGTATTAGGATTCAACTTCTCTCCATTTTGAAGGGAAATCGATCAATTACAGATTATCTCTAACATGCCAAGTCCTTGGCTGATTCCCACTTCGAAACAACCAACCAAAGCAATTGACTTTGATAAAAGACAACTACGATGAAATCCCCCACATTCAAATTTTCTTCAAATAGACCTAATAGAAAAACAAAGCAATTAAAAAAAATCATTGTAGATCTATATACCATTGAGTCACTACCAACAATGCACATCAATCTTCACATCTCTTTTATAAAGAAGCAAGTTCAACACTACCACACAACATGTACATATAACCGTAAAAATCCATGTGAGAAAACTACAAGTTGAAGAGATTGCCTATACCATGTTAGAATATAATATAACATAAAAACGTGAATAATCTAGGAACAATGCTAAGCAAGTGCACACACCTGCTCGATATATTATCATCCTCATGCATCATCAGTAGCCAACATACTTCATCACCAAAACATATAGGAACTTTGGACGTTAAATGTACCAAAATATAGGTAGAGAGGAACACCTTGTCAACTGCATTCAATGACTTGTATCATAAATACGCCAGAGAGTTTTTTCCACTATACATTCAGTGGAGGGGCAAAGTTCAAAATAGCATCATCAACCAGACCCAAAAACATTGCTAGCAAGTCTAGCTACTGCTTGATTCGTTACCCCCTAACCCATGATGAATCATGTAACTCCTAGCTTCCTACTTATATATTTTACCATATTAAGCCAATACCAAAGTGCATGTCATCTGCCATCAACTATGTCACGCCCCAAATTTTATAATGACTAATTACCAAAGACACGTGGCATCTCCAATCATTATGAAACTCGGGACGTGATCGGACCAACTAAACAAAACCCAAACTAAACAAAGATAATATAATCTTACAAAAATTTCGACAGAATCTCCTCTGTATTTTCAATATTTCATAAACTTAAATCCTGACATAACCTGAAAATCATAACAATATAGATATCTCATTGTTTAATCCAGTTACTTAACCGTCTCGATGAATGCCAGAACAGTTAAATAACTCTTACGCCTCGAGACAATTTTATTCCTTCCCTAAGAAGGCATTAGTTTCTCTAGCGCGTCTAAAATGTACTAAAAAAATTGTATAATTTACATCATGACTGTTAGTTCCTCTATACATTGTGAGGCGTCCTTTTATCAAAGTTATTTAACAAATAAAATAGATTTATCTTGTCCAAAAATCTTCAATTGAATTTCCACTATATCGTACCTCTCTGACAATGAATTCATTTCAAGTTCACCACATTTCAAGGCATTGGATCTCTTCAAATGGCCAAGGCATAGAGGTAATTCTCGTTTTATTGAGTTGAGAATTCTCACTGAACTTTCAGATACAATGGAGTTGGTTGTATATTAAACCCATATGTTCAGATACAATGGAGTTGGTTGTATATTAAACCCATATGCTACTTTAAAACACATGTATTTGACAAAGAGATCCAATGACAGAAAACTTTAGGATAAGAAAATGTTTCAATATCACATTGAAAATATTCCAAACTCTTAATATGTACCTCCCAGGGTGAAAGTTCTCGACTCCCAGATCTTCATCCCATATAAATATGTAATCATAGATGGAGACTACATCAGGGTGAAGAAACCGCTTTGCGAATCACCTGGTAAAGAAACATAGTATGCAAGATCAGGGTTTATTGTTCTGTTAAGTTGACCATTAATCAAAATGGTTTGGGCATAACGCTAATTGCATAATGCCGTGAACCTTTCATATTCATCTCCCCAAGGAGTACTACAGATGAGTTGGAGTTTTACCATTTTGTTTGGTTATGAGCAACGATATGTATGGCCTTGTTACTCCACTCAAGATCTTTCCACCCGACCACATTGCAATCATAGTGGAATAGAATAAAAGTGAAATTTTCTAAAAAGAACTGAAATTTCTTAGATTAGATGAAAAATCTTTTGCTTTAAATATCCATCACGCTGATTAAAGAAATACCTTCTGAACAATGGTGTCAACATTTTCATTTTGTTTAATACCAGTTGAAATTGCTAGTAGATTTCGATGACTTTGATGTTCAACCTGAAACGCGAAGGTTGCACACAGCATCAACAAACATAACATAACCACCAGTGACCAGACTGGCATATCTCAAAGAAAATTGAATGTAGAAACAATATGGAAAATATAAGACTAATAAGAGCGCCAACTGTAGACTGTAAAAATATCTACCCCTGGTTACCAATACATAACTAAATAGTCCAGAGACTTCGAGGTGTCATTTGATGATTTCCATATATAGCTCAAACTTTTGGCCAATGTCGGAACCCAGAAAAAAAAAAATAATAAAAACAGAAAACCTTGAACTTGCATTATTCAGTGTGAGAAGACGGTGAAATCTAGAAGGCTTAAAATTGTTTTCACAATCATCAAATAGGATCCCAGTATCTCTGGTCACTACTTACTCTTTATCTTCTCTATATTTAGGACTTCATTCTCAAATCCCTGTCTTCCACTTTTTCCCCGGTGAAGGTGGGAACCGAACCCAAGACCTTGGGTCCAACCTTCCAAAATCGACCAGTAGGTTACTACATAATATCTTAACATGCTATAGTCAAGTATCCATTAAACTTAAGGTACTTAGGGAGAGAGATCGAGAGAAAGCGAGAGAGATCCCTCAAAATGAAAAAAAGACAATCCAGTCCAAAAGATAGTTTGAAACTATAGTTTTCACGATTATCAAAACAGGTCCAAATATCTCCAGCCAATACATAATAGATAAACAGGGTTTGATATGGTTTAATAAAAATCCCAAGTTTACAATAAAAAAATCTTGGATCTCGTAATGAAATGTAGATGAATCCTTAACAAAATCTTGGCTGCATGACTGCTTTGTCTTTCTTTTCTTTTTTTTTTGAAACTCAGCCATTATTCCTGGCATTGCTTCTATCAAAATTTTTTAAAACTATAAATTTCGGTATCTGTAACCAATGTATTAGCTTGTAACATTCAAATTAGCTTGAGTTAATCTATACCGAGACAACAAAAAACTCGGTTAAAAAAGAAGGTACTAATGCTTCTTAGCTTAGTGAACTTGACGTGTAACCGGGGTTAAATCAATTGTCCTGAATAAAAGGACGGCACCAAATTGGTAAACTATTTGAGTGAGCAAAAAATTAATATCAATCATAAATATGATAGGTTTACACTTTAGAAAGTCTTAGATTAGTGAGTTATGGCCTAACTTAGGCCAGAGAAAGGAAGATCTCTAACAATGAATAAGCTGCCTTTCTATCACTCCTAAGATAATATCTCTAATTAGAACTTCAACAATATAACTATAACTATAAGTTCATAAAAATTCATATGCACTAATAGTTTAATAACTAATAGTTATATTCTTGTCATAAGGACTCTCGGGAAGCACGTTTATGTTAGTAAAACTATTCACGTCATTCAATTATTCTAGGAAATGACATTGCAACCATTAGCACATCTCACCCTCCACAATCTGCAAGGGGTTAAGTGCAAACTGAGGAAGCCAAAACCTCAAGGCATGATCCAAGCACATATTTAGCTTAGAAACCTAACTTAGGAAGCAATTAAAGTGAGCAAAGGTTTGCATTGAGGGTCGTGTACGTTCTTGAATCTTGACTGATCGAGTGATTCAGTACTGTGCATTTGTCGTTCATATATATTATGTCTCTTTTTTTCCTTTTTCTTAAGATTGATCGATCAGTACTAATGTCATTTAGATAGGGTGCATATTACCATTCCAAATTCTAAGCCATATATTGATGATCGTTATAATAAAATGAACCACATACAAACTCACCTGGTGAGGAACTCAGAGATAGGGTGAGAGGAGAGGATAGGAGATCGATCGCCATTAGCAATTCGTAGGATATCTGGCTGAAGATCCTCATAAGTGATCATAGGGATCTTTGACTTAAAGGTATTGCGGTCAATTCCTCCTCCCAATTTGTATCTTCCGAGAAACTCAGTGTGAGTGTTCTGGGTCAAAATTTGGGCCAACACCTTCTCTTGAACGGAATCAGTATTTTTGGTAATTTCTTGAATGAATTGAAGAGCCTTGGCGTCTTTTTCAGTAGTAGCAGCAGCGGGGTCGATAGGTCGGTTTAGCAAAAGTTGTGTTTGCAATTGCAGGAAACATCATAACTCCCACCCACAAACTCCACCGCATTGTCACAATCCGGAGATGGGCACCACTTAATTCTTTTTTTAACTTCAACATATGATCGAAGCAGGAAACGCAAGTACTTCCACTGCTCTTCATTAGAAACTAATTTATTCACCAACTCGTCACCCACAGCAGCAACACACTTAATCTTAGGGCATCTCATTGTTAAACATGCAGGGCCATCATTAATTGAAGTAGTAATGTATCCATTCCAACACAACTTACAAAACAAATGACCACATGCAACACTAACCATATCTCTACGAAGAAAGTCATCAAAACAAATTCTACAATTATTAGAATTAGAGTCACCAAAGTTGGAGATAGCTTTGAACTCACGTTTATAACCCAAGAACACCATCGTCACCACCGACGATATGGCTAAAACTTGCCCGATGACAGAAAACCAACCACTCATTCTCAAAGAATAGATAAATCTCTTCCCATTAGTGAAGAAGCTGATGGCAAATGAACTTCAATCTGATAAACGAAGCTATTCCGGTAAAACGGACGATCCGAAATCTGAAATTTTAAGATTCTCATTCTCATCTAATAGTAAATTCTCCTGCAAGTTTTCTGATCAAAACTAGGTAATAACTTTCAGGTCTAGTAATGTTAAATCAAACAGCAACGGGGGCAGTAATACGTCGAGACTAAAATCAGTATCAACTTGGGGATCACACATAGTTAAAGGATTTTCAGCTGAGAAAAAAACAAAACAGCAACAATCAACAGCTCTATCAAAAAAACCACCACTTTGCAGCTCTAGTATTTCCAACATTAAAAAAAACCATCCCATTGTTCTCAACCCATCTCGCGTTAAAAGAACGATTCTTGGTGACTTGCCATGTTCGGGTAATCCAGCCCAAGTTTATCCCCACGTGCTAGATTCTCAAAAGACTAATAAGTCTTCTACAGCTTCTCGTGATTTGTTTATTGAGTTGGATCATTTAAGAGACCTGTTAAAGGAATCTAAAGAGAGGGAACAGAAGTTACGTGATGAGGTACATGAATTAAAAAGTAGTCCAAGGGTTTCTGATTTAGAACTGGTCAAACTGATAGTAGTAAATGGAGAACAGTTAATTGAAGGATATTATATAATTTACAAAAATTGACTGCACTAATAAACTGCTGGAAATACTTTAATTTGAAATCAAGGGTTTCTGAGTTACTAATTTGGAGAGCTCTCACTTTTCAAGTTTCCTTTTGTTTAAGAATGGAGATAAGAGGAGAGAGGTTTTTATTTTGGACTTTATGTTTTTTGGGTTTTTTTTTACTAACAATTGAAAAGAGCGTGGATTTGCCTTTTTTTTTTTTCTGTGGAGGGTGACGTGTTTCTTTTAGAGTAAAAAGGGGGCGGACGTGTTTCACTGAGAGCATTCTCAACTACTCAGTATTAATGGTCTTTGATTATACAGTGGAGTATGGGCTTAAGTTGGAAATTGCAAACCCAATTGATGGGCTGATTGGCGGAAGTGCATGGAAGAAGGCCTAGAGCGGCGGATATGCGTCACAGATCTAGGCTTGGATGTGTAATAATTTTAAACATTAAAAAAAAAGGATATAGAGAATTAACAATTACTCTAATAAATCATTGGGAAATTATCTATGGGTTGACCTTTCGAATTTCTATGACCAAAAACCAAGTGGTCTAACTTTTAGGACTAATCTGCAATTTTTGTTACCGAAAAGTCGAAAACCAAAATAACTAGCAAAAGTCATGTAAGACTAACTCGAGGAGACGTAAATTCACTATGTTTTCCATAAATATTTTTCTCCAATCTTTTTTCCAATTTTATTTTGGTAACAACTAACAACCTTACCCTTTACATAATTACATGTATCTAGAAACTAGAAACAATGTTAAGCAGGTATGTGTAAATTTAAAGAATTGTATTAAAATAAATGGAAAATTAGTAGGAGAGAGATCACTTTATTTTTTTTTAAGAAAGAGACCACTTTGAATGGTATTCTAAGGTTCGGCAAAGACAGAGAAGAAAAGGGAGAGAATCATGCACCGTTTTAAAATTTGAAATTGAAAAAGGGTAATAAAACACTTTATTGAGCTACTTGGTTAGTCTAGTTTATGGCAAGGAATAAATTATTATTTGACCAGAGACTACCTGGTTTTTAGTCATAGAAATTCGAAAATTGAGCTAATAGGTAATTTTCATATTACAAACTCAAATTTGCTCAAGTAATATAACAACCATTTTAGACAGTCTAATGCTAGCCCCAAGTGATTATAAAAGAAATCAGTATTGTCACTTGTCATCTGACAAATTATGGAGGACAATATATTTGCTGCAGCTAGAATTTTCAGATACCATCCATTTCCATTTGTGACAGAGTTTGTCATCTTCAAGATTTTGCAACTCAAATGAGTCACATATAATAACATCCAAGATTCTGAACGTTGTAACTTATGTTCATATATGCAAACCCTGAAGCTATGAAACTAATTGTTCTGCAATGATGAATATAAAGAACAAAGTCACAGACATTGCAGAAATGAAAGTCATGCTGGCAACATGTAGAAGAATCGTTAGTTTAAATCATTTTAAAATCGTGCGACTACATGGTAACTACATTGCTATTGAAACTGTTTAACGATTAACAATTCATATCATAACAAACCTTCACTTGCGGCACTCTTAACAAATCTTCATTTGGTGGTTATAGCATTCCCCAATGTTACTGTATCCACGACAAATTCTCATTGTTAAGAGTACCCCACGACAAAGTCTCATTGTTAAGAGTAATTACCTTCTCAACCATTGACCATCTTCGTGGAGAATACTCAGTTATTAGATGACTAACATATAACATCCATAGGTAAGTTGAATAAATTGATCTTTTTCTATAAAAAAATTTCGGAATAAATTAATGGGGAATAACATGGACATGAATAGCCCACTCTTTGACAGTTATTACAGGCATCCATATATATCTGAAATCTATAAGTTATAACTTTGAATTAAACACTAGTTTTTGAACCCGTCCTACGAACGGGTACCATTTAATAATATTATTTTAAAATATAAATTAGAAGTCTTTCATCCTTCAAGATTAAGTTGAACTGCTACACACGACAGCTCGCATTTACAATATTTGCATACTTATGGCGCATTAATCCTGCTTATTGTCATAATCGTTTATCTATCAGTACTTTCAGACTTTTTAAAGAGAGAGAGAGAGAGTGAGTTTGGATTATTTGTTCTCTTTAGTAAGTAAGACTATCTATGTCGGACTTTTGGTAATGAATCCCGTTTGAAATTCCATCTTTATATTTTTTTTAGAGAGATCTGTCATTAGAAGAAAATCGTGATACAATTGGAATTTGTGCTAACTATAATTAGCACCTCATGGGTGTACAATTCAAACAATAATGTTCTTCAAGAAACATGATAAAATCATGATAAAACAAATGCATTAGTGGTTTAGTTTGCTCCAAAACTTCATACGAACAATGTGTATGAAAAAGACTTGATATTTTGTTGCATTAGGCCTTCTTGGTTGGTTGGATAGAATAAGCTTGAACCTTAGACATTGTAAGTAGTATTCAAGCTTCTGATTTTCCGTTTGGTGGGTGTTTTGAGATTGATTCAATTCTTTTGCATCAAGCTTCTATTTTCCTGTCTCGTGGGTGCTTTGGGATTTATCCATTTTTTCCGTCTCGTGAGTGTTTTGCATCAAGCTTCTGATTTTCCGTCTAGTGGTTCTTTGAAATTGATCCAATTCTTTTTCATTAAACTTCTAATTTCACGTCTTGTGGGTGTTTTGAAATTGATTCAATTCTTTAACATCAAGCTTCTGATTTCACGTTGATTAATCAAGCTCCTAATTTCCCGTTGATTAATCAAGGTGTTCTATAATAGCAAACTGTGTACGTAGTAGATCCTCCCGTAGTGTCTTTGCAAAAAATAGCAATAAAAATTAAATTCACAAATGCTTCTATTAGTTATCAAATGATAATATTGTAGTTATATATGATTTTAACTATTTGGGATCATCGAAAACTTATAAAAATACCTTGAAATGACATGTGATGATTCATTTCAATAGTCTGATCTAATCCACTAAAACCATCACATAAACCAAAAAAAAAAAAAAACTAATCAAGAACAAAATAAAACTATAGATATTAAGTGGTGAAATCCATATAGCTATTTTTTTACATATGAATAAAGAAAACTTAAAAATAGCATGGAAAAGAGCAACTAAGCAAGATAGATATAATAATAAAGTAAATCCAACGAAAAAACATTTCAAAAGGAGTCAAGACTCCACAAATTTGCCTTTATTCTCATAACTTTACGTAACCTTCCAAAATACTTGGATTAGAACATACACTGATTAAGAGAATTCATAGTTGACAAATCTTAGACTGCATAGGAGCAAATGTGTACTTGTTACATTTTTTTCTTTTTCACTTTTTGTAATATTATAACTAAGGTGAATAAGATAAAACATTAATTAACCTATTTATTCTTGCATAAATTAAAATATTATTTGGCATCACACACTCACACCTACCACAAATTACCACCGTGTGCAACACATCCTTTAGCTCTTAATCATAAAATATCGTTATAAGTGGCGGTTGAGTCGAAACCAGTGTCAATGAAATTACTTTGCTAATTATTTCCAAGAAAGGTCGTCTATACCAACCTTGGCTTAAAATAGTAAAAATGATAGAGAATAGAAGTTGTTATAAGTGTAATTGGAATGCTATTGCGAAATGCAGTGTCACTAAAACTTAAAAACTAAAATAATATAAATGTCTTTTGAAAAAAGTGAACTGATAAGAATAGTGTACCATTTAAATCTATAAAAAAAAAATAGAAGATCAAACTCGACTAATAAAACAGGTACCTTACTGAAATGCTATTTTTTACTACATTGTTCTTTCTTCAAACTCTAATCGCGGGTGCAAGTTTGCTCAGTCGTGTACCCCATAAAAAATGAAAAATCCATGGAAAGAAAATTGCACCTGCAATTAGCTACAACATGCTCTGATTGAGCAAGCAATAAGAAGGCCATCATGTTTTATAGTTGTCGCATCAGGCATGTGAAACTCAGCATTGATGTGTCTTCCCTGGGCAACTTGAGTTTGGTGGTGGCAATACAAAAAATGAAACCAAACAAACCAATACTAAAACCATAATATCATTATAAGAAAAAACAATCAGAGATTTCATTCCTTGTCTCCCCAACAAAAACTAAGAAAGTTAATTTTGTGCTTGATTAAACAAATATGAAATATGTAAGTAATTTATATCTAACTACTCCATAGTTTTTCTATTGCATCAGTCGCTAGTTGCTACACCCTCCTCCAAATCCACCATCATCGCTAAAACTCTTGTTGAAACCCCTGCAACACAGAGAAAGCAACATCAACAACCCTAAAAGCAACACCAATGGAAAGAAAACTTGCACCTACAATATTGTAAAAATATAAGATTTACAGTGGTATTCTCAACTGGTTTTGATTGCTTGAGAAAAAGAATTTTCATACCAGGAGCCCAAAGTTGATTAAATGGTTTATGAATTTGCAATCTAGGCGAAAAGCCGAAAAATTGAGAAAGAACAAAAATCAAAGCAATACGGAATTAATCAGAACAATAAACATAAGATTCATGAGATAACTCAAGAGAGTAAATTCTTATTCCAGAGAGTAATTGTGGTGGAAGTTGGCGGGGTTCACGGTTCACCTAAATACGGAAGTATAAATCCTAAGAATAATGGAGGTGGATTGAAGTTAGCAGGAGAAATACTACTAACTATATGAGAAAATATAGCATGTCTTGCAAATGCAACGCTTACAAAACTCAAAAAACAACAAACCTATTGTTCTTCTTCAGAGTAGTCTTAACTCATAAAGTTTTAAGCACTAAAAAGTTGTGGCAACTCACCTAGATGCACAAAAAAAACCATCAAAGCAAGGAATATATGGAGAGTAATCAAACTGGTATGATATGTCTCAAGTTTATCGCAACAAAACCTAGCAATTTAATATTGAAATATGATTTAGCCAAAAAATCTTTAAAAAGATTGACGATGAGAGAAAAACTTGTTTTGATTGCCAAACTCACGTTGGAGATCGAAGAAGACGATAGCAGAAGATGTGCTAGTTGCGCATAGTGTTAGTGAGAGATAGAAATAAATTATTCAGTTTTTCAGCCTTGGTTTTTTTGTTGGGGGTTTAGAGAAAGCAAAAGGAACATCTTTTTTTAACTGTGGGTTTTTATTGGGGACTCGGGGTTTAGCTCTTCTCGTTATAAATATATCCTAAATTATCGTGAGTAAAAAACTGGCGTGGACACCCTGAGAGAGCTCCAAAGGGGACTGCTACTTCTATGGTTCAAGCAGTTCTACCTGTAAAAAATACTTTTGAAATCATTGAGCAAAGATAACAACTGAACCTTTGACATGGTCCGACAATCTAGCCCTTTAATAAATTATATAAGGGAGACTCATAATGTTTAAAACTAATAGGGGTATGTGCCTTCTATTTCATATTAATCACAACTTCAAGCAAGATATATAATTGGATTCATCAATCAGTCTACCTCATTGTCTATGACACCAATTGAGTACACGGGGTGTGTTCTCCACATATAAAATGATAGGTTCTCAACAAATAAAAGGCTAACATGCTCCTAAGGCTACATAATTGAAACAAAATGAAGTAATAATTTAAGTTATACCAAACGTGAAACTGGAATTAGGTGAGTCACACAATCTAATGTGCTACAAATAATGGAATACAAAACACTATATCTTGGCTATCATATAGCTATCTTCCTATCATACACCAAACATGGACCATTGTAAAAGCAGTCACTAACAACAAATCAAACCAATCGACTTTTGACCCTAAAGCAGGAAAAAAGAGATTGCAGATAGATGGTACTGAACAAAATAAAGAAATAAAAGGATCCTTGTAGTCGTGAATTTGATCATGCATCCTTGCCCATGAACTAACTTTATATTGTTGTTTCAATAGGGAAAAAAAGTGCTAGCATCAAAATGCGTAAAATTATTTTTCACCAAAACAAACAAAAAATACAATGATAAACAAAATTCTTAAAAAGCAAGTCATGCACCATATTTGCATCTTTGCATCTAGAAAGGGCATAACGGACTAAATAATTTCATAAATTCAGGAGCAGTTAACCAACTCGATGTCATGGAAAAGTTCATAAGTAGTTCAATGGCCAAAAGAGAGTCCTATTGGCAGATTCTGATGCTCACTAAGAATCATGGTTTGTGTCTAAATTTGAGATCAAGTGTGTTGAGAGAAGCTAGTAGACCGGTGTCTTAATTCATGGGTGGTTGAAAAAACTCACACAGGCTACTGGATATATATAACAATCAGCATGTTGAACATCCTTTCTTATCTAATAAACCCTAATAATACAGATAAATCAATCAATGAAGCTTATAATGTCAAATTGACAATTTAATCTAATATTTTAATACGAAAAGCTCAATCAAAATAGATGTAGAAAACATGTCATTTATCATAGCAATGGTGCACTTAAAACAAAACCTAAGCATTCCAATACGCTTTTGACCTCCAATGCTTTAACAAAACCATCACCATCTTTATAAAACAAATAGCAAAAATAGTTTGTAGCAACTTGGCACGCCTCAGTTCAGCGTCATCCACTTCACCTGTGAGCTCCTCCTTTTCTTAGAATTACCAAGAAACTCCAAGCCATTTTTCCATTGTTGCCACCAATTCTATGATTTAGAAATACTTGAAGTTAGAAATTGCAACAAATAGTTTAAATAAAAAAAATAAAAAACTTCAAAGCTATCTCTTGTGCAACATGTTATGCATAATTGACATAATCTCATTATGTAAAATCTGCAGCTTTGAGACATTCTAAAAGTATTTACTTCAGTTTCAATATTTCATATATTTTTGTGTCCAAATTTAAGAAGTTAGAATATTCCATATCATTGGTCATAAATTGTATGGAAAATTGATATATATCATTCTTTGGCAGAGAAGGCTAGCTGCCTAAAGAATAAAGTTAGGTTAGGCAGGCCCAATTGAATTAAATGAAAAAAATTTAAGCATAATCCTATAATCTAACCATCTACAATGCAAAATCATAAAAGTTGAAAATGCAACACCATACCAAGAACGTACTTGAGATTAACACTGTATAAAATTTTCGGATAAGATAACCTTGTGCTAACAGTTAATATTCAATAAGATTTAAAGTTTAAAGCGTATCTCACAAAGAACAATACACGTGATGAACCAACATATCAACACGTTATCATGTCCAAAGACTTACTTGCTGTGGTGCTTGGTTCAGGACTTCTTCACCACTTCATCCTTTTAGACTTCTTATAAGCACAATCATTATTTAGATGCAGAACAAAAAATTGCCACTGAAAAAATATCATCCAAAGAAAGAAGAAAATTATATTAATAAATGACAATGATTATAAATATCTGCATTATATCAAAATTATTTTGATATTAAGGTTTTACTATACATTAATTTTCGGTAATAACGTAACAGTCATAAAATTGTAGACCCACCAACCAAATCATAAGCCTTTTGGCCAATGCAATAGTACATTCAAACCACTAAAGTACAGTCATAGTTGGCAGAATAGCTAACGCCATTTGTTGTTGGCTTAAAGACTATCAGAGCTTATCTCTAATTTGCCAAGCCCGTATGTCGAGTGGAACCCAAACTTTGACAGAGAACCATCCATTAGAGAAGCATATAGCACAAAGGTAAGAACCCAATATCAACCTATCAAGTGTATACTAATCTAGTTATGCCCCTAAAGAAGAAAAGTTGAACAGCTCAAAAGCCATTGTGCCATATTTTTTTTTTCGTTCTTTGTGCATGTACGTATTGATAAAATCCTTGAGGTGCCTTTAACTATTAGGGCCTGAGGCAACCTTGCCTAGTCTAAAGTGACTTGAAGAGCAAGGTATACGTCTATATGAGATAAGACACACAGAGTATTAAAGAGACGAAGATGCTTCCATTAATTTTGCAATCACAAAGAAAATGAGTGTGTATAGATTGATGTCAAGCACTTAATAATAATAGAAAAATACCTCGAGATGTTGAGCAGCTTCCGTAGTTAAACCAACAATTGCAGCAGCTAGTCCTGTTAATCGTCCCTGTAAATAAAATGAGGAGGTGGAGAGTAATAATAATAAGTCTAAGTTGTACGTAATATATTATTCATCAAAATTGCGATAGAGAAAAACCTTAATAGTCGGAATTCAAAGAGAGAAAACATAGCAAAGAGAGAGAACCACAAATCAAATTAGATTAATCTTCATGGAGGGGTGGGGAGGGGAAGGGAAGGAAAATGACGGGTCTTGGAAAGAGGTACGGTGGTTTATTAGATAGTGTTTTGTTTGTGTAAATTAGTAATATTCCTTTTTCTCATGATTTTTTAGTCAAAATGGGCATCTTTTTTTCCTACATTGTCGTGGTAAAATTTGACATGGATGCTCGAGAGAGCTTGAAAGGGGCATGCTATTATATATATTAAAAAGACTACATGTTTTAGGTTCAAGAGATGAAGCCTATTTGAAAACAATTACACATTAAAAAGATTTCACAATTAAGTTGCCCAATGCAAACTATTACAAACCTAAACGATATTTATCATCCCGAAATAATGGTCAGGAGGACATTTTTTGTTTTGTGAACAAAACATCAAAAATGCAAAACTAAAACAACATTTTCTCATAGAGTGCTGGTTCATTTCCTCAGTCTTAGCAACCCAACCATTAGCAACAATCTAGGTCAACAACAACAAAAACTAAAGAAAATATAAAATTTTCTTGTGCACACCATTCAACTAATATGTACACCCTTGTCAGTGTATATAATCCTTGTTTCGACCAAATATGATCAAAACACTAAGTGGTAATGAAATAGATGAATTATGTAGAAAAGTAATGAGAAAAGTGATGGTGATTGAGAGAATGATGAAAATGTACCTTTCGGTTGCCTACGTACCCAAATTATCAATGTGATCAAGTCTCAAGAACGTAGTTCTTTATGAAAAAAGTAGTTTTGTATTTATATGTGTAGAGTAGAGATTTTTTGTAGCTCATGTAATTGTAATTGAACATGGCTCTTAATTGATAATTATCTCTTTGATACGAAACGAATCTAGACATAAATTAATGTACGTAAGTGGCAAGCCATGTGGCTAGAGTTTAGCCCTAGACACATGAGTTAATAGGTTTGTACATCAATCCATAGTATTGCAAATTGGCCCTTAGCCTTGTCGATTAAACGAAATAGTAAAAACCCCTACCAATGGATGTTTGCCACGTAGGTGGGGGTCGAAACAATCCTTATAATTAAAATTGATAAAAGTTGTCAATCTACAATACACACTTTAAGATTCCCATTTCAGTTTATTAAGTAAAATAATAATGAAATTTGCAACAAATGAACCTACATATTGTACAAAAAAAGAGAGTAAATTATGTGATATCTAATAGAAAATAATCGAAATAATATTATCTCATTCAATTGAAAACAATAGCAGGTGAAGTAACTGACTCTATGAGAAAATATAGCATGTCTTGCAAATACAACGCTTACAAAACTCAAAAAACAACAAACTTGTTGTTCTTCTTTAGAGTAGTCTTAACTCATAAAGCTTTAAGCACTAAAGAGTAGTGGTAACTCACCTGGATGTGCAAAAAAACAACAAATCAAGGAATATATGGAGATTAATCAAACTCACCTTGGATTGCAAAACTCACATTGGATTTTCTGGAATTAATGATTCCAATTGGATATTGAGGAAGAAGAGAACAGAAGATGTGCTACACATAGTATTAGCAAGAGTTCGAGATATAGAAATCACTCATGTGTTAGAGTTTCGATCAACATTTTAAAGAAGTGTTCAAATTTTAGATGTGGGAATAATTGATTTTTCAGTTTTCAGCCGCGAGTTTTTTGTTAGGGGTTTAGAAAAAGCAAAAAAGAATTGGGTTTTTGTTGGGGACTCGGGGTTTAGCGTTTCTCATAATTGTTCTTTTTCTTTTTTTCACTTGATTTATCGGCTCATTAGTCAAAAAGCGCATTTTTTTTCTCCTGATTAATTACTATATGCATTTATATATATACTTACATACATACACAAATCTGTTTGAATATAAATTTAAGAAACTTATTGAATCTTACAAACCCCGAAAGCATAGTCTTTACAATGAAAGAGTTTGGAGAGAGTTTGACTTGTATACAGTGCCCATCTTTAGTCTCAACTTCCAACCCCTTAACTTGATTATGAGACAGTATTGTCATTAAGTTCATGTTCGTGTGAGCCTTCACACCAACCTTAGTTTCATTAGGATGACCAGGTACAAAGTACTTTTGAACACGATACCGGTAGTCGCCAGATTCAATGTGGCCATCATGGTACTTTTCAACACCCAAACTCTCAAAGACCATCTTCCTCAACAGTTGATCCAACTCTACTACTTGCTTTGCATAAGAATGTATTGCTTTGCTGATCAACAAAAAAAAACATATTAGAGTACTGGAAAATTAAATTAGGCTATAATAATGGCCGCCCTACACCCCAATGGAAGTGGGTGCTTACTTTGGACTGTTTCTTATTGTCATCCAGCGAATTAATCTTCACGGGATGAGATGGGGTTGGAAGGGAGAGGAAGATTAAGTGTTGTTTGGGTTTTGGAAAGAGGTGTGGTGGGTTTTAGATAGTATTTTGTTTGCCGTGAATTCTCTGTAGATTACTATCGGTTTCTCTACAGTAGCGGTTATAACAATTTAAGCAATAAAACAGGCTTACCAATCAAAAAACAAAAAAAAATACATTCCAAAACAGAGTCCATATCTTAGAAAAGGAAGACAAATATCTACTGAGAATTCGGGTTCTACCATCCTGTCCCACTCCTACGTAAGATTTGCTGATCGATAGTGATACTAAGGCTATTTGTTGTGGTAATAACTTATGGTTTGAGCTTTTCACATAAATGGATTGCTTAAATATGCGTGCCTTTTGACAAATTTACATGTATTCTCTCAGTTTTGCATATATGATTTTCTATCTGTGATTGTTAAAAAATAGTTGTATCACCATCTTTTGGTGTAAGATGCGAATATGAGACATCTGACTTGAGTAGTTGAATAATTTGAAGTGTCTATTTTGGTCTATCAATTGAGGCTCATATAGTCGAACAATTTAAGTATTACGCATACTGGTCACACCCCTGAAAGAAAGTGAGTTTTGATGTGATTACGCAAAGCTCTATTAAGTAATAACACAGTTGGGGGTGCAGGTACAAAAGTTAAGTGCCTTGAAATATCTCCTTCATATGTCCATTGAGACTGAAAACAGGACCGATGAGAAATTATAGGGTGGGAGTCCGTTCTACTGATCCTTGAAGAACAGTGAGCAAGTTGTTGGCAAAGGGGTCGCTTAGGTGAGCCGAAAGGTTTTCAACAGGTCCTTCACCAGTAACATATGCCTGGATGAAGAACCCAAGCATAGCAAACATTGCAAGTCTCTCATTCTTAATTTCCTTAACCTTCAAAATTGCAGCTTGATCAGGATCCTTTGCGAGCCCTAATGGATCAAATGGACCGCCTGGGTGAAGCGTGTCCACAAAGTCCTACAGAAAGAAGATGCAAGGCATTAACATCATATCTTTGTTCTATACTTATTACATATAGTAGTTTCATATCCTATTTTGTTAGATCTAGATGATACGAGTGACAAACACTTAGAGCCCCAAATCAATTCAATTCAACACAATCAATAACTATTACTAATGGGAGATAAAGAAGAGAACAAAGGAAGAAGTTGTTAAAAAAATATTTTTTACTTTAAAATCACTCAGTAGCAGAGAAATACCCTGAGGAGTTCGATAGTGATTAAAAATCTCAATGGAATCTAGTGGTCAAATAGGACCAGCACAATGGTTCATATTCACCATGACTCAACAAAAGTTACTATGGGGCATATATATTTTATAATCAACAATGAATCAATCTTGTTTCTTCATTCAGTATCTAGAATACTAACCATATTGCCTTCCAAAAGAAAGTGTTACTGCGCCATCTACCTGAGCTCACGACCACCAATTGATACACTGAAGTTCTCCATGTGAATATCTTTGACAGTTGAGCCCTCTACACTGTTGTCGTGATTTACAGACACCACTGGCATCCCTGCTTTAGCTGCTTCCATTTCGGCTACATGCATCAAGTATTCTTGTTGTTTTATACAATAGAATGTAGTTAAGTAATTAAGACATAGGAGTTTCTAGTAAACCAATAGCATTTTCCCAAAATGGTTCATAATTAGTTTACCTCTCTTTGACGCTCCTCTTCTCTTTCTTCTTTGGAGCTTCAACCTATCGCGTTCAGACAAAACAGGCTAGGACCATCCATCACCTCTTCTTTTTTCTTAAGAGCCTCCTCCTCATCCATTCCATCAAACATTCGCAACGGTGTTGCCAAACTTCGTACCGCCAGTTTAGCCTGAAACCCAAAATTACAGAAACAACATATATAAAGATTGAAAAGATTAGAGAGAAGAGAGACAAATTTGAGTTTTTTTTACGTGTTTTTTTAACATGTCCCTAGAACCCCTCCCAAAAAAACAAATAGACAGTAGCTAGTAGTTATTAATAAATTAGTAGTAACCGATAGATTATGAGCAAGAAAGCAATATGCATGAACATAGCTATTACATACAATTAGTTTTCTCATATCCCATCTTCGGTTTATAGAATGTTATTATTTGCCAAGTTTGTTATCACCATTACCTATAAATACCAACCATTATAACCTCAGCTCTTTGTTAAACATCCCATTTATCACCTTCTTAATAAAACGTATAATCAAAATTGTTTAAAGTTTAAACTGATACTTATATCTTCTCGTCCTATTCATCATATGCCCAACCCCATGTACAATTTCACTATTCAACCCACCATCTATTACTTTCGACACCTTTGAAACTAAAAAGAGACACCGCATGAAGGGCTCATCTAGTTGATCGAGGTCAAAATCACATTAGAACCTCTCATTATCCATATTTTGTCTGCCTAAAAATCTATTGCACACCCCTAAATTATAAGGTGGGCAAGAAAAAAGCATCCACTTAGAACACTATATATAATAAACAACACTAAAATGATAATAGAATAATTAATTAAAAAATAAATTATTACCAATTGGTCGAAATAGAATCTTGTTAACAGTCTAGATGCCTTCACAATCCCCAATTGTCGTAGCTTAAACAAAATCGCAGCGAGAGAGATAGGGGGAGAGGTGACAGAGTCATATTATATTTCACTGCAAAATTAAAAGATAGAATCATAGAATAAACGATCAAACAATGATCAAATCCATGTTGAGCATCAGCCCACAGTCCAATGAATTTTGACTGTACATACAATCCCATAATGACCATGAGAGGCATTCTAAATTATTTATGTACGGATGATTGAATAAATAGAAAGAAAGACACTATGGATGAGTGAATAAATAGTTAGGGTACATCCGTTCCATTTGAGGGAACTGTAAAGTAATAATAGGCATCAGTCGAGGAAATTTGAACTGTAGAAAATATTTCACAAATTTAAACAACAATTCAATAAGAGAAGTTAAACAACTATTTGATTTTGTAACACAATGTGTTCATATGAGAAGTTAAACAAACCAACAAAGTAAAAAATTATAGAGGTGGTGAAAACACAAAAAAAGAGAAGGAGAACAGTATGCCCCATGCATGGGTTTGTGGAATAAGAAAACCTCACAAATCAAAATTTACGTTAAGTGGGAAGATGTCGAAAGTTTCCTCATGACTGATTAACAAATTTTCTTTACAGAGGCTTGGTCTACATCCATCCATTCAAACATTAAACTTCCTGAGTAATTAATTGTATGAATTCAATAGCGCATAAAAATGATGAGATCAAATAAACTAAAATAAACAAATTGAAATTAGTCAAAAGTACATAAACATAACAATTTAACATTCAAAACTTAACAATCTTTTAAGAATATAATTCAAATTCTATTTAACCATGAACAATTCAATTGAATTAATAAACACGTGTAAGAATACAGAGGCAACTATCAATCAAAAATATATTTTATTATAAAATATGATATATTGTTTGATGTTCCTTTTTGCAGGGCTTGCATCCAAGTGTTAGAGACCTCAAGAAATCAGTTGCAAAGGAGCTTGTTTCTCTGTAGGAGAAACTCGATTCATTGAGCTGCCAAAACGTGGAAGCGGCAGAGAAGCCTAAAGCATAAACCTAGATGAGAAGCAGGTAGTTTTTTGTGAAACTTAACTCAATAATGGATGCTCACCACCAGATTGAACACATGGAACAGGTAAATGAAGCTGAATATCAAGTTAAAGTTAAAGTTCTACTGAGTCACTTTCTGAAACCGAGGCAAAGAAAGAAAGTATACCCACATTGGCATTGATGAATTCAAAAGAAGAGATGACAGCCGAGGCAGTGGAGAATGCACCTAACATGATTGAAGAACCTGGTTTTGGGCCTGAAAAAAAATATATATGGATGTGGCAGCATAGACATTTGCAAATTTGAAGTAGCAAATTGAACTGAGCACTAAAACTCCGTTTGTAAATATGAATCTCTTTCCTTGGACATTGATTGTCAATTGTCCAAAGACGTGAATAATAGTAAAACATATGTTATAAAATCCATGGGTAATTCATATCAAAAACTCCTTCGGCAAATTAAAGACGGCAGTGTAACTATTGAACTGAGCTACACAGAGATAATTTCAAACATTTCGACAATGAAAACAACAAAACTCAAAACCCCATTCTAAATAAACCAAAAATAAATAATATTTACCTCAAGAGCAAGCTTGAATCTTCGAATATTCTTTAACTCTTTAACATCACGACAAAGCTCCCACCTTGAAAGACTTCCCCTTTTTATCAATTTGATCCAAAACAAAACAAAGAAGACCCAACATCAGGATTCTCTATTAATGAAATCCTCTTATAAACCCCAGTTCATTTCTGTAATGGGTTTCTTTCATATTTTTTGTTGTTTTTTTCGTCATTGTAAATTTTGGGCATCCAACAACTTATTGAATGGTTACTGGTACGTGGGTTTTGAATGAAAGTGGGTTAAACCATTAAATGGGTTTTGAGTATAATAATGTTGAAGATATTAAATGGTGTCTGAAACGCTTAAGAAACTTGAGAAAGAGCGATCTCGAGAGATAGGGCGGAGATAAAGGGTGGGCAAAACAGGGAGATCGACAAAGAGAGGGAAATGGGGAAACCGAGAGAGAGAAAGCCATTAGAGAGAGGAAAAATCGAGAATTAGATAGAAGTATTTTTTAAGTGACGAAATTCTCTCCCTGTTTTTCGTGAGTAAACAGGGTACTTAAAATTAGCCTACGTGGACACTCTCAGAGAGCAGGAAAAAAGACTGCTATTATATATATATAAAAATTGGGCCTTAGAACATAGGATAGAAGGCAATATATTTGCTGGCCCAGTTAGCATTTCCGATACCAAAATATCATATGCAAACAATTATAAAGTCCAAGAAAGTGCAGAAACTTAACTGTTTTCCAATGATGAATATAAAGAAACAGAGCCACAGACATGCTGGAAACATGTAGAATCGTTAGTTAAAATCATTTTAAAACCGTGTGACTACATGGTTACTACATTGCCATTGGAACTGTGTTTAACGATTAAAATTATACCATATGCCAAAGGGACAATGAGATCCCACGTCAAGAAATCTTGCTGGATCGCTCTTACTTCAGTTGCTGGTTATAGACATAGCATCCCGTGATGCAATGTGACTGTATTCAACAGCCACCACAACAAAGTCTCATTGTTTAGTGTAATTACCTCTTCAACCATTGACCATTGTCGCAGAAAAAATTCAGTGATTAGATTGATTAGATTACTACATCTATAGGTGAGTTGAACAAATTGATCTTTTTCTAGCAGCTGTTGGAGGACTCATGAGGTCTTAGTCTGGTGCGCAATGTAATCTGAAGTCACAAGGATAGCCTCTTCGACAATCAACCAGCTTTTGCTTTAGTTTTGGTTTTATTATTTTAAATCCACACTTCCAATAAGAGATTTAACAGGGCAAGGTAGTGAGCCATCATTGGGGGTTATGCTGAGATCAAACTCAATTTAACAGCATACAGAAAACATTCCGTACTCTAACATTGAGATTTTATTTCAAAGCTGAAACATAGAAAATAACATGTCTATCTGTACTCCCAAGCTCAAGGGAATGCTAGCTACCACTAAGCTACAAAGCTTGCTAAACACTTCTAACCTATTTCACTTGGCTTGGGAACATCACTACCTATCGCAAGAGAGGCAGATTTCATTTGCATCATGCTCTTCTTAAAGACACCTAGTGCTAGTTATACTCCTGCAACAACAGATCCACAAAGACGCAAAGAAAAACAACAAAAACAAAAAGGTTCTACCACTCCAACTACTGTGTGTGCTAGCTGTCCTGTTCAGACTGAAGCCAATGAACTACATAACACCATGGTAGCCTGCCGAATTCAAGAGTACTGCCTTAATTGTCTCGGGCAATGCATCTGGAACTTCTTTGCCTTGCTGAAAATTTGAAAGAAACAAGATTCCTTTAGTGCATTATTTGCAGTGAAGAGTAAAACTGAAGTGCTTATCCAAATAACAGAAAAATATCAATAATAAGAAATTCAACCAATCTTAAGAGATCACAATTATAAGAAGAAATCAAGTATTATGCATCATTCTCTGAGGATTTTCATATCTGTTGTGCTTTGTTGGTTTATACTTTCCTTTTGCGTGCCGGGACGTAGGTTTGGAGGATGGACCGACGTAAGCGGTGAAAATGCCTTAAGTGGGTAATAGTACCAGACTACCAGTGAAAATACCTAAATTTTACATGGGGAATAACTCAGGCAGGAAGAGCTACTAAATTCTATTGGGCCATATGAACCTTTAAAGATCTTTCAATGTATGGATAAGGTATAAACGGCAATCACCATGAATATGGGGAGAGTAGATCAGGACGAAAGTAAAGGGTGGGCAGGGTCGTCAATGAACCATGAGTGTTGCCAATGAATTTGCGAATAGATTAAGCATTACTTAGGTTTCCTCTAAAAGTCAGACAAAAATTAACGGGAACAACGGCCAAATTTCAGGATGGCTTTTGGGACAATAGACAAAAATGAACTTGCTGGTCTCATATTTAGCACGCTTAGCAAAATCAAGAAAAGATGAAGAGAAGGAAGCTTACTTCAGCACGAAAAACATCCAGAGCAAATCCATCAAAACAGCTGATGACAGCCTGCTGGATGTCTAGCCCAAGATCGTCGAGAGCTTTCATGGTGGACATCAGGAGACCTGGCCTCCGGGAGCAAAACATGTGGATGTTGACAGCCCTCCCTTCTCTCATCCTAACTTCCACCTGAAAAGTGCAAACAGGGAAAATATTGAGTGATCAGTGAGGTTTCATTGTTTCAACAAGTGATGCAAATAGAAAATTTCACTGGCAGGAAAAACAGAAGAATCAGTCGAAACAAAGAAAGTGGGGAACCTAACAAATTGTGATTATTGCTGTAATATTATTGATGATTTTAGAGCAATGAAATTTCTCATATATGAATAACAAAATAAATAACTGCATAAAACGGAAAGTTCACTTCACACGGTGAATTATGAGGATTATTATTAACAGATCCTACTGATGAGGCTGATGAGGATCAGACTCAATTAAATTGCATTAATTCATGCAAAAGACAGAAGTAAAGTGGAATAAGAAGGATGAATGCAGCTGACCAAAGCAAGCAATCGCCCATTTGTCATTTCCACTTGCATAATTGCTAGGCAGACTTAGTAATTAAGTACCAGGACTCGATTGAAAGAAGACAACTAAGCAATTCCATTACATCAGTAGGATTATTACCCTTGCAGGTTGATTATTTGGGCTCGGGAATGAGCTCGAGCAAAGTTCCTCCTTGACACGGCATGGTAAAGTTGGTGGAGTCGGCGTCAAGGGGTGGAAACTTGTACTAGGAGGAAGTGAAGATCCGGGAGGTGTAGACTCCAGCTCATTGTGAAGGTCATTAATCCTTTGCAGAAGCTCCTTCAAGTACTCGATCGCATCCCCAAGTATAGAAGCCCTATCCATCTGTTAGAAACACAAGATCATTGAAAACCACTATCATAACTATATTGTCTAAAAAAAAAAACAAAAAAAAAAAAAAAAAAAAAATGGTTTCTGCCCAGCAACAACTCAAATTTCCATGTTGTGCAATCAAATCAGTAATAGATGCAGACAAACTTTGCAAGTACTTGGTTTGCACTTTGCAGAGACGATATACAAAAAAACATGTCCACCTTTATCATATTCAAGTCAATTAGTAACTGAGTGAAGACACAATTTTGAATCGCTCGCTTTGAGTAAGTGAGTTCTTAACAACACTCAGAATACCTGGTCTATTTCTCCTTCCAGTTTAGGCTAAGGTAAATTGCTCAAGGTATACGCTTATAAACAGCTATGTCAATAAACCATTTGGTACAAGATCAAATTTCCCAGTTTTGAAAAAATGAAAACTGTTTTAATCATCAAACTTAAAAACGTAATACAAATGAGAAGGTAAGCGCCAAAATTTCACCTTGCTGATCTTGGGCACAACAGACCTCAGCATGTAAAGTCTATCATTAAGCTTCTTCCTACGGCGTCTCTCCGCCATCAGATTCTTAGCAGGAGGGCCCTTTTTCTTCCCCTTCTGATCTCCACCAGTGATAGTACTATTCGCATTGGAGTTATTCCCACCACCATTCTTAGAATTCTCCTCCACCTTATTATTATTATTATCATTCCCCATTCCTTCATCAGAATCATAATTAAAACCAGACCCATCTCCATCCATACTCAAATCATCCTCATCCTCATAACTACTCTTCTTCCTCTTCCCCATTCCTTCTTCTCCCAACCTTATCAAATTCCCTCCTTTATCTGAATTCTGTCTCAAAGCAGCAGCTCTTTTTTGGAAAAGAGTTGGCTGTGCACCAAGTTGAGGTGAAATCTCAAGTGGTCTCAAAACTTTAGACCTATTAAAACTCATCAAAGGGTTATTATCATTCCCACCCACAAAGTTACCAAAAACAGAAGAAGAATTATTATTAAAGCTAGTTTCTTCATTGTTTTGAGCCAAAGAAGACATGAAATGATTAGAAGTAGTACTAGTAGTACCCAAATGATGATCATTTAAAAGAAATGGTGTTTGAGATGGTAGAAATGAAGGGTCATAGCTCAAATCAACAAAAGCATTGTTGTCAAAAGAGAGAAGTGAAGATAAACAAGATTTATTGGAAGAAGAAGTTAATAAGAAAGGGTTGTTGTTAGTTAAAAGATGAGAATGATGGTCAAGACTGAAAACAGAAGAGGGTGAACAAGAAGAAGATGAGTCAAGAGAGTGCTGCTGTTGTTGTTGGAAGAGAAGAGTTGAAGAAGGGAAGTTGTTATTATTATTGTTAATGTCTTGAGTAGTTGTAGCAGTAGTAGTGTTTGTATACCAGTCATCTTCAAGCATGGATTTGAAAGTGGAAAGAGAGACCATTTCATTATGAACACTATTATTCACAGCTTCTTCTTCCTGTTCTACTACTACTTGTTCTTCTTCCATCCAAGGAACAACTCCATTCACTCTTGAAAGCATTGTTTTTTTTTTTTTGTTGTTTGAGGAGAGGAATGGAGTGGATAAATGATATGATAGCCCTCTTTTTGTTTTTTGGAACGTTACTCTGCAGGAAGAGCAGCTGCTGCTCTGTGTGTGGGGTTTATTCTCTCTCTCTCTCTCTCTCTCTCTCTCTGATGTCTGTTTAGGGCGGTTTAAGTTTAACCTCATTTTAAGCAACTTTGCCCTTCGTTTACTTCTACTTTTACAGTTTAACCGGCGACATCATTTTTTCTTTGTGGTCATCGAGATACATGACACCAAACTAAGAGATATCTACGATTATTCAATTATACAATTGTTTTTTTTTTCTTTTTGATAAATAAATCGCAGTCATAACTTATCTATACTTGGCAACCCAACGCTTTTGTTCAACAATTTGAGATGCAGCCTAAAATGGATACATTGAACTAAATAAACAAAGTTTACCTACACATGTTGTAAATAACTCTTACGGAGAGGTCTGGATCAATTTATTAATTTGATGTTACCAAATAGTTTTTGAACAAGCATCAACGCGTTCTGTTTGTCGTAATGAAGACGATCTTTCCTAAAAATAGAAGAATTTTTTTCATGTTTATGCATGGTAATGGAATTATTCTGTTAACACACAAATAAAGTGATGTTCAACATGTCTGAGATAGATTAGAAGAAATCTCTCGTGGTGAAACGACAGTTATAACGTAATTAAATTAAAAGTGTATCTAAAAAGAATCATATTGTCAGTTTCATGTCACCTGTATCCAATTATCAGTTTTAACATTTCAACAGTCTAATACGATCCAAGTCATCAAACCATGAAAAAAAAATCAAAATTTAAGAAAAACAATTTTTACTTTTTTCGATTTAAAATCTTAATAAATCTGTCTGGCACCTATCCCTCTGCTATGATTGGCAGTTTTAGCATAATGAATTGTTTGCTCCATAATTTATCACTTTTCATGTGATGTGCTTTAGCGGGATAGCAAGAACTTGAGTCAGGTTAATTTCTTGGCGGTAGAATTATCATATACTATAACTAAAAACGTACAAAACAAAAATATTTAAACAAAATATGAAATTTACACAAATAATTTAGAAGACAAACATGTAACAAATTGTATCCACCGCCTTTTTGAATAGAAAATCGAGTTGCTCTGAGTACGAATTCATTGGAACAAGCAGTCGTGATAGTATATATTGTCCATTTTTCTAAAGGAGTTCTATATATAATCTAATGGAAAAACTCAAAGCCTAAAAGGTGAATGGAATGAAACAATGTGGATCTTTACCAAAAAAAAAAATGAAGCAATGTGGATTTGCCATGTATATTGAATGTTGTTGTAGCTTCATAGAGAGGTACTTCAATTACACCACCACGAGCATGTTTGCCTACATGTCATTTTTTGAATAAAGCTAGACATCTACTGAGGGCATCTCCAATGGAGAGTGTAAAGCGTATAATGTGTGAAATTTACACCCCTACTTTGAAAAAACCCTTTCCAATGGAGTGTGTAAACCGTATATAATAGCTATTAGTTGTTAAAATTTGGTGGAAATTCCCCTCCCAGATTATTAGTTAATAAGAAACACGGACGTAACTTTAAATGTCGTGGGTGGGTTTTCAAAATTCGGACGTCACTTCAACAGACGTGGGTACTTAAAATATTTCATTTGCGACGGCCCATGACCGTTGCTACTCTTGTTTCCAGATTTCTAGAATACGGACGTGAGTTAAAGTGCCGTGCGTTCTCCTCTTAAAATTTTCTTTTGCAAACTTGCGACGGTTAACATCTGTCGTTTTACTCTTTATTTCCACACCACCATTGGAAGAGCCATGACGTATATATTTATTACTTTAGAAATAAGAGTGTAAAATCCTAGTGGCGCTTACATGGAGCCTATGTGGAGGTGTAGATTTACACACTCCATTGGAGATGCTCTAATCAAAGTAATTTTGCATCTCCCCCCCCCCCCAACACACACACTACCACTACCCCCAATGCTCTAATCAAAGTAATTTTGCATCTCCCCACACACACACTACCACTACCCAACCCCGCACAAATACCTTATAAGTAATCATCAAAATACATTATACATACCAAACTGATCATGTTCATAAATTATTATATTCAATTATAACTTTATGTTGGACTGGATATTTGAATCTCATCTCAAACATTGATTATCTATTTAGCAAATTGCCACATGCTTCCACTATACATGTACAAATCTTATTTCTGGCCAATTGGAGTCTGCTTGTAGTGATTTCTCAAAAGTTGTATTGCAATTTTGTGAGTTTGAGATGATAATTAATTCAGAATAAGTTTGTGGACATACCACTATTTGCTGTCCACAAGACTTCATGTTCTGATTGGTGGAGAGGCTGCCCAGAAAAACTGTTTATCTGCCCGAAAAATCTGTTTATCTGGCCTACAAAGTGTTTGGACCAATGAGAAGCTGCTGTTTGTAGACAAATCTGTCCACAAATTCGCTCTCTAATTAATTAAGGCAAGGATAAATTGCTCTGCGTATATACTAGTTACATAACGTTATTGCTCAACAATTTGAGATGATACAACCGAATGGATATGTGACAGAGATATTTTTTAAGCATTAAACTCATTAACAAAATTTACTTACACATGTTGTAAATAACTCTTACAAAGAGGCTACATCAATTTGATGCATGTGGCCAATTTGATGCATGTATTGTTACAAGTTACAAAATAATTTTTGACGAAGCATCAACTTGGGGTTTGTTTTTTTTTTTTTTTTGATAATCCACTTCTTTCCATTTCTTTAAAATCTCATAAGAGAAATTACAGACTCAAAAACCCAATTTGGAGGAGATCCAATTCCTGCATATCTTACTGCCCACTTGGCCAATTCATGGGCATCTCCATTAGTGTTACGACTTATCCAAAATAACTCAGAATTAGACTCATTATTTATATTACAAACCTGAAATAAATCTAAGATTTTCTTCACATGTTCCTCTACTTGCCAACCTAAACTTTCATCATTCCCTGCAAGCACTTCCATCAACTGACGATTATCTCCCAAGACTATAGAGGGCCCTGGCTTTAGCTTCTGAATTAGAGCAGTTGTGACTTTTGCTCCATAACATTTTACCTGTATAGCTGTTTGGCAATTGAATTTCATGTATGCTGCCCCAAGTAATTTACCGTCTGGACTTCTGCATATTGTGGTCGATGCCCCCTTATTCTCACATCTGTTAAAAGCACCATCAAAAGTGATGAGGTTCTTGTTGCTGTATAACTCCCTATGGCGCACGCTAAAATCTAAAGTATTGTTTATGACATGACAAAGATCCTGGCCATTAGGGGATGGATTGTTCTCTACAGTATAGGCTTCTGTGATTCTCTTGACTGTTTGATTCACAATTGTGTAGAGCTCCTGGAAATTGCTCCTCTTTCTTTCAAACTTGAGTTTGTTTCTTGCTTTCCATATTTCATGCATCATACATAAACCATAGGTACTGGAAGCCTGTAGATCTTTGTCTCTCTCCCAGCTAATGAAAACCATTAAGCCAACATCTGATATCATTTTCTTCTTTTGCATCTGCCCTCAAACTTATGTTTGATCCATACCATAGTATTCTACTCCACTCACAACCAAAGAAAATGTGATAATCAGTTTCAACGTGACAGAAAACACAAGTTACATCACCCTTAAACTTCTTCTGCATCAATACTGCTCCAGTGGGTAGACCTCCCATGTAAGCTTTCCATGTAAAGAGTTGAGTGGCTGCATCAGTTTTTATTTTCCAGATCCTCCTTATACTTTTTTTATTCATTCTAGAGCTCTCACCCTCCTCATATTCTTTGGCAAGTAACTTGTAAGCAGACCTGACTGTAATAACTCCCTTCTTATCTTTCCACCAAATGATTTTATCAATGACATTTGGTTTGATAGTTAAGGTTTTAATACAATCAGAGATAAGGTTAGGAAATAATTCTCCTAACCTAGTAATGTCTCATTCGTTCCTCCTCATTTTCCCTAGATAGGTCAGATACTCTACGTGTGAGGTTCAAGTTGACTCTTTTTGGGTTTAGGTGGTTTCCTAAAATAAGAGGTTTATCAAGAAAAGATAACCAAGGTTCAAAAAAAGTTTTAATCCTAAAGCCATTACCAAATAACCACATGAATCCTTCATTTACTACTTTCATACTTAACAGCACACCTCTCTAGAAAAAAGATTGTGGCTTTTTCTTATTACCGTCTTGGTTATTAAAACAATCCCACTTATAAATACTATTGAAAGTTCTAGTATTTGTCGTAATGAAGACGATTTATCTCAGAAAAGAATAATCTTTTTCATGTTTATATATGGGCAGTGTGAATTAAGTTGTTGGCGTTTTTCTGTAAGCACGCAGATAAAATGATATTTAACATTTGTGACATAGATTCAGAAGAATCTCTCATGGTGTAATGGCAATTATAAGGTATGTAATTAAAAGTATCTCTAAAAAGAATCCATATTGTCAATTTCGTTTCATCGGTATCCATTCAGTTTAACCTTTCTACAATATAATACAATATTATCCACATAATGAAACTGTGAAATAATCAAAATTTAAGGAAAACAATGTATACTTTCGTTAAAATGAAATATGTCTGGCATTCGATCAATCCCCTCACTATGATTGGTAGTTTTAGCGAAATGAATTGTTTCCATATGGCACCATAATTTATCACTTTTCAAGTGATGTGTTTTGGCAAGATAGCATGAACTTGAGTTAGGTCTTTTGGCGGTAGAAGTTACCATATGTTATAACGACTTTGGATTGCCCCTTATTTCATCTAGATTGGGAATCACATAATGTCTACCCCTTATTGAAAAAATTACAGGTCAGATTCAGAACTGGAAGTCAAGATGTCTCTCACATGCAAGTAGATTGGAATTAATCTATTTTGTTCTCTCCTCCTTTCATGTCTATTGGGCTAGAAGTCTAGAACCTTAGTTCTCCCCAAGACTGCTTTTGATGAAGTTTCTAGAATATGTAATAGATTTCTTTGGTTAGGCCCAGACAAGGAGAAGGGTATGCATCATGCAAGCAAAGCCAAAACAACTTTAAGAAAGCAAGGAGGAGGGTTGGGCATTATCATTTTGAGACAATGGAATCAAGTTTCTTACCGTGGACTTGTTTTTAAACTAGTTTCAAAAGATAATTCCTTATGGTCTGACTGGATTTGGCAGAACCACATCAAGGATAAACACTTTTGGAAGTTAAGTTAAAGATACCCAATGACTGCTCTTGGGTGTGGCGTAATATTTTGAGTACAGGAGATGTTGTAGTGAAGTTTATTAAGTACTGCATTGCCAATGGAGAAAACACTTCGGTATGGTATGACCCTTGGTGTTCCGACTCTCTTCTCATAGACTTACCTTAAGCAAGGAATCATCTCCATGTACCTCTTGATGCGAAAGTAAGTTCTCTTCTTGTAGTTGGGAGATGGAATGACATTGTTCTGAATCTACATGAAGGAATCCTTAAGAAAAGTATTATGGACACTTATATTAATAACTTTCTGCTCGAAGATAAGGTGGTTTGGACTCCTAGCTTTAATGGTCTCTTTTATTCTAAATCAGCATACAAAGCACTAAGAATCCGAAGATAAAGAGTTGTATGGTATAACTTGGTATGGGGTAAGTATGTTATGCCTAAACATTCATTTATCTCTTGGCAATTATTTGCAAATAGCCTACCAACACAAGATAGGCTTATCAAGAAAAAGGTACTACATACATTCTTCATGTTGTTGTCTATGCAATAGTTCTCGAGAGAACTCAAAGCATTTCTACTTTGAGTGCCCTTATTCAAAAGCATTATGGGAACGAGTTAAATCTATGTTGAGCTTAAATCACTCTATTCTTAACTCAAATAGTGAATGACATAAAATTATGAGGACTTGCAACTCGAACACATCCCTAGCCGAGATCTACAAAGTATTTGTTTGTACAACAGTGAGCTTTATGTGGATGGAAAGAAATCAAAAGAGGTTCGAACACATGTCTCAACCTTGGGAAGTTGTGTGTTCTACTTTGATGAGCACTATGAAGGTATACTTACATGGTTTGTTTGCCAATGTAAAAGTGAACCAAGATGCTCAGGTGCTCTTTGAGAGTGTAGGTATTGTTACTACCTTCAGAAACAGGCCCCTGCAAGAGTGTATATGGACTAAACCATTAGATGATGTTGTGAAGCTCAACACTGATGGCTCACTATCAGATTCGAGAACTGGAAGTGGAGGGACAATTTGTGATTGCTTTGGTGAAGTTTTTCTAGCTTTCACTAGCTCAGGAGGTATGAGGTCAGTAATTTTTCAAGAGATGAAGGCTATCTATGAAGGTCTAAGAGGTTGTGAGATGATATAAAAGAGTAAAATTATAGTTACTTTTGACTCTATGAGGGTTATTCATATTTTACTAGAAAAAGAACCTGAACATTGGTATTGTAGTAACTTGAAAGCATGCAGCTATTTTGGATATAGCATCTAGGATGATCCTTGTTGAGTTTGTCTATGCTTTTAGGGAATGTAATAGAGTTGTTGATTATTTAGCATCTCTAGATGTATTACAGGGTTGTAACTACTTTGTGCCCCCCCTAGAAGCTCAACTTCTAACCATTGTGGGTGAGGATAAAGAAGGTCATGTTTATATAAAGAGAAATCAATAAAACAGGGGGGTCCGGGGGGGGGGGTGTGTAACCCCAAACCTATTAAAAAAAAACTAAAAACAAAACTATTTGAACAAAAATTTGAAATTTATACAAATAATTTAGAAGACAAGCACATAACAAATTGTGTCAACCTCCTTTCTAAATAGCAAATCAAGTTTCTCTAAGTACGAATTCATTAGAACCGGTAGCCATGATATTTGTAAATGCACAAAAAGTATGCATTACATCAATAAGCTAGATTTGTTTGCTAGAGAATGTAGCTAGCATAGTGAGAAAGATAAAAATAGACATGTCTTTTACGAGGTTCCCCAAATGATAAGTAAAAATAGACAATGTTTTTTATGAGGTTCCCCAAATGATAAGTGGGTACATCCTTAGACTCGTATGTAGAGTTGTATATTAGTATAACTTGCATTGAATTGATTACAATGGTGTAGATGAATTGTGTATGCAATGGATTTATAATGCATCATATTTCTTGTACAAGTGATAATAGAAAATGACATTAGAAAGAAGTTATCTCAGAGTGTGGAGTAGGTGGAGGAGAAGACCTTGTGTGAGAGAGTGTGGAGAGGGTGGAGGAGAAGAGCTTGTGTGATCTTCCAATAACGACCTAACGAGAGATGGCTCTGTAAGTACATAATATTATCCTCATATCACAAGACAACATGTGGCACTATATGGCAACACATGAGACATTTTTCACCAGTAGTAGGTGCATGACACGTGGCAAAGACATTTACAAGGGAATGGGTTACAATTCGGCGACCAAGTCATAGTCTCGTGTTTGATTGCCATCAACACAATCACGTGGTGAACTGTGGTTGTATATTGTTTGAATAGATGTACATGCTTTTGTAATCGGTGAAGTAATGATGGTTGATTGCGTGCTTGATAGACAGTGTTGCATTTTGCGGGCTGAGTTTGTTGATATTTGCAAGCCCTCAATTAGGTGAACTTGAGCTCGTTGTAATTGGTTACTCAGCTCGTTTAAGTAGGACGTTTGGAAGACCTGAGATTTGGCGGACTAAGTCATAGAGTGTTTAGTGAGGTCGTTAGAGACCTTTGACTCCGCGAGCTGAGAGTTGAAGAAATAAATGCTTGTTAGATCATTCACATAGTCAAAGACATTACCTGGTATTTAGTTTGTCAAGTTGTAGCAGAACATGTTAGTGCGTTGAATCCGTAGATTTCATCTAGCCCTTAGTTACCAAGGAGTGTTGATGTCTTAGTTGTGGCGTAATGTGTTTTAGGCCACTCATAAGGCGTTTGGCATGTTTACCATGAGTACTGTTAGGTCGTAGCCTAGTACTTAGCTGATAAGTTGTAGTTGTATAGTTGTTAATTTATGTAGATAGCAATGGTGTAATGCGTTTTAGCCAACTCGTAGAGTGTTTAACATGTTTACCATGAGTAGCTTGGTACTTAATTAGTTGATAAGTTATATATAGCCGTGTAGCTGTTAACTTATGTGGATGGTATTATTATACATTGGTATATAGTAGCAATGATGTTGTTTCGTGTTAGATCTTATCTTGTAAGCATTGGGATTCTAAGATGTGAGATCTTCTTTTGTCTTGTAAGCAACACTGGGTTTGTAAAGATGTTTACGATATGTTGAAGCACTTGTGAGTTTGTGATCGAGGTCATTTTATAGACCATTGAATTAATGGGCTAATAAGTTGAAATAGAAGATGCTCGTTAGGGCATTTGAGTCTCTCATACTTAGCAGACTAAGTTGAAACTATAGCAGTTTGTGAGATCATATTGCTGTTGTAGATAGTGGCAAAGCCAAGGGTGTGTAAGGACTTATGAAAAAACGGTTCAGATGTACGTTTTATTGAAAGAGTATTAGTCTTATGCAAGGACCAAAATATCGTCGATATATATAATTTTTTTTTGTACACCAACATCGATATTTCCGACATATATCCACTGAATATTGAACTATTTTTTTCCGATATATATCGAAATTTTTGATATATATTGGAATTTCCGATATAAAAATTTATATCACCGATAAAATCGATATATACGATATTTTTTATATATATCGTTTGACTTTTTGACTATTTCTTAATATAAATATGATATTTCTAATATATTTCCGATATTATATTTCTGATATATCTAATATTTTAAATAGTTTGGATTGGTCACAAAAAAAAAGAATATATCCAATATATATCAGTTTTTGGATACACCGATATATTCATCGATATCGATAATTTGGTCCTTGGTCTTATGAAGTTATCAATTTTATTGAGAAATTGTTATTATCGAGATTTTATTATTCAATTGAAGCTTCTAGTCTTCTACCGATTGATTTACATCACCCTGACTACTAATGAGTGTGACTTAGCAAGTGCTGAACCCATAGACTCTTTGAAATTTAATTTTAGAAGCTTATTATTTTTTCCAATTTCAGCATTCAAAGCCTTTGATTTACAGTTTTTTAAGTATTCAGCGGCAATAAATAGCTTTTAGCATTCATCACCAAACTTCTCACAAAATGCCGAATTGAAGTGCCGAAAAGAAGAAGTTCCTCTATTACCCTTTGTGGCTTTGCTCAATTGTTCTCCCAAACAACTTTAGACATCGGCAAACAACTCAAGAACCCATTTTCATTATACCTTGATCTTAATGGCAGCATGACTTTGAAGAACCCATCTGCTTTCCAGACTAGTGAAACCCTTGAGATTGAAGCAAAATAATTTTTTAAAGTTTGACATAGATAATATCTTGATATTGGTTTTCCAAGGGGTAATGGTCGATAATGGGGAGTGGTCTCCAGTTTTCGATCTCGGAGGAAAGAGATCGAGAATGGGGTTCTAATTTGTGGGTTGGATTTAAAAGTTAGAGTTTGCTGTCCTAACATGCCATCCATATTTGATGCTCATACCTATTGTTATAGCCATTTGTAAAATTTAAATAAACTATATGTTTTTCCTATTTAATGTGTTAGAATTTTTTATTTCCAATATATTATCTATTAAAATTCTTATGTAAGAGACAAAAAAAGGCTAAATGACATTAGTGATTGCCTCTATATTATTGAATATATTTTAAATAATTTTAGTTTACAATATTTCTTCCAACAAATTATTTTGAGTCTCATATAAATTAGAATGTATTATATTATTGGTTATAATATATTATTTGCAATCAAAATATATTGTTTATCTTGTTAAAAAAAAGTTTATAAATTCAATGGGTAAAATGGTCCAAATAACTTATATTCAACATTTAGAAAAAACAAACAATTTTTAGAGTTCAGTATTTAGAGGGCAGGCCATAGTTATGGATTTTGGAACTATCGGAATTTCAACAAAAACCGAAATTCATAATATTTCAACACATATCATATTTGGAATTTCAACAAAAACCGAAATTATTGATATTTCAATTTTAGTGTTTTTTCCGATTTTTTTAAAAACCAAAATAATGGGCAGAATTTCAATATTCCGTTCGGAATCATGAACACTGGGATAGACACATTTAACATTTGGCATTCAGTATTCAGAAGCTCAAAAAATAGACAACCCTTATATTATTTAATTTTCCTGAAATTTCATAACTTTCCATAGTACACAGTTTCATAATGTTCATGTGGCTTTCGCTTTCATGCTAGTATACTTTTAAAAAGCCAAATCTACTGAAATTTCAAAATTCTCAAGGATATTCTTGCCAACTTTGCCAGACACTTGATAGTTGTAAGGAAATGGACGAAGAAATGTTAGAGAAGTTGAGGAGGCTGTTTCGGTGAAACGAATAATAAGGAGGAACAGAGACAATGAGTTTGTTTGTTGCTTTAGCGAAGGACGAGTGACGTTACATTTCATAACAAACATTTTACTTTTTACTTTTGTTGCATGGATTGATTACCTTTTTGGAATTTTGTTCAAAATAAAACATAACCGCTTTTGTGTGAGCTGGAATCTGGCTCATTTGATATCGCAGAGAAACAAAACGCACATGTAAGTCCTTTGATGGGTCCCCTAGAAGAAAAGTGTTTGTGCTCACAAAATGTAGATTTGCGCATTGTGTATGGTAGATGAGATTGTGATATTTCAAGATGGGATAGTGCTCTATGGCAATTGGCAAGTACTTGACTAAAGGTCGACATTATTTCCTATTTTCGTACCAAAAAAGGGTAATCATGTAGGTCCGAAAGTGTTAATTTTTTCGTTGAATATCTCCTATCCTTACTGTTTTAGTGATATAGACGGCTAGACCTTAATTGAGGCCTCTGTTATCAACTAAAACCTCTTTGATTTAGACAAATCGCCAAAGAACAGACAACATATGATAGCTTATAATTTATAAACTAGTGGACGTGCCAATGCACATGTATATATGAAATTAAAATATCTTGTTTCTTAGTAAATAACTATTTTCTTATAGAAAAATTAAAGAAGTAGTAGAGATTTAGGACTATCTATTGTTAAAAGGGTTAAATAGTATTACCTCATACTAGATATACTAGATGAGCCAATTAGAATTTTTTCCCACTAGATGGGAAATTAGAGTCTCTCTCTTAAATACACACAAAAAAAAAGTCAAAGTGAGTTGACCGAATTTTTTTTGTGTGTATTTAAAGAGATAACCTAATTTCCCATTTAGTGGGGGAGGGGGAGAATCCTAATTAGCTCATCTAGTGGGGGTAATACTAGTTAACCCTTGTTAAAAATTGTTTATGTCCATTTCAACAAAGAACTAAATTATTTTCTTATTTATCTGTTGGAGAGAATTAATTTAAGGCGGAATCGAATATTATGAAACACGCAAAGACAACAAAATGGCAGTCAATGCAAAATGGATGCTTAAAATGGTTGGATTGGTTCAGATAGATGTTCAGTGGTCCTATATATCTTCCTCTTTATTTCTATCTAATCGGCACACTCCTAACAAAAGCCACCAAAAAAATAATGAGAAATGAGTTAAAAAGTCCTCATTTCATCTTATACAAAAAAAGTCAACAATGAACTGATTTTTTATGGGCCTGGAAACATAATCAAGATCATAGGCTTATTTTTTTTTAAAATGGTTATCAGGTCCGTCAAGATCTCACGGGCCGTAGGGCCCCTCATACCCCAGTACCCAAATAATACAAACTCGGTCAAATCTTTGGTAACTATGTACTACTGAATACTGATAACATTTAGCTTTCGTATACAAGTAGGACTGAGTTATATTAATCAAAATTTGCATTGTACCAAGCATCAAACTGTAAATCTGTAATATGAATAATGAATTGATAACGTATTGATAGTAGTTTAGACACCAAAGCATTCATAAAAATGAAAATTTTGAAAATGTGTTCATAGATTTTTTTTTAGGGTGGTATGTGTTCATAGTTTAGACACTAGATGACCAGAGATCGAGTGCATAGAGTTAAGGAAGAGTGAAATTTATGGAGAAAGCGACAGGAGAGGGAGGAGTTATATCAGTTTCTGCTTTACAAGTGGTAGTCCTTGGAATAAATTTTACAAAAAGGAAGGAAACCCAAGTTTCTCGTGAATCCTCTCAATTAATCACCGAACCAAATGCCCAATTCAACCTTCTCACTATCTCCCCTTGCCCTTGTCACTCGTTCAAGTGTTACTTTCCAATGCTCCAGTTGTCTTTCAACCCCACCTAAACATCCCCCTTAATTTTTGAGGTCCCAATACCAAATTTTATCTGACACTTTTTTTTGGTTCTATTATTCCTCATTCAAGGTTATATATCCCAAACTGAATTTTTGCACCTCAGTCCCGTGACCTACTTAAATTTCTTGTTTTTACAGCTTTGATAATGTTAGTTAATTGTGAAAAACCAAACCAAGCCCAAAAAAAAAAAAATACCACTGACAAAACTTTGAACTTTGATAATCTGCTTACTCTCTAATTCAAATTTCAAATAATGCATATTAAAATTTGAACTAAAAAATAACAAATGTCAAAAAAGTTGTTTTCGGGCAAATGTGATAAATAAAATACTATTAGTATAACTGCTAGCCGTAGAAAGAGAGAACGGGAAGAAGAGTTTGGAGCGAAAAGGGAAGAAGAGGTCTTTGTAAATAGTCAGACAAAAACCTACCGAACAATATTTCGGCCCCCACCCCACATCCAAATCGTTCCTTCGGTTCACTCCATGAAAACTTAGGAACTAGTGATTCACGGTTGGTTGGATGACATATTATCGTAATAGCATCAGTTATATAAGTTTCCATTTCCATAACTTGAGAGACAGATCGATTGATCTGGCTTTTCAAACATTGGCTGCTCGAGGCCTGGGTCCATGGCAAGACGTGCTTAACCAGTAACCAACATGTGCCAAAATTTGTTTCCAACGAGTATTATAAGCTGATGAACACTCCTTTTTCGTTTTGTGTTGGCTAAATCATATATTTTATGAACGTTGGAAAAGCGCAACCATTGCGAATGCGCTTGCAAAAGCGCAGTATGTGGGATGATCTAGTAAGCATAAATGATTGGGTCCAGTACGTGTGGCTGATTAGCACACTACACTAATACAGCAGTAAGTACCAAAGATACCTTCATGCAAAAATAGAGCCATGTGGATGTGGGTAATCATTGAACCCAAATTGAACTCGTGACTACTCTGGAGTCTGGACTTGAGCAGTAGTATAGCAGCTCGGCCACAGTCCTTCAAGAACATCGGTTGGTGTGGTCTTAGAGTTTGAGGGCCCATATGATAAGAAGGGCCATAAATTTTCCCTACATTTTGGCTCACACGGGTTTTCAAGCTAACTTGGTGGGAAACAGGCAAACCAGTTCAAGTACAGAATCAGAAATGCATGTAGGCTATGTTTTTCCATACTTTATGTCATTGAGAGTATGATTTCCATTTTGAAAGGGTCCTGTATTGGGCCCTCATCAAATTGGATTGGGCAATCCAAAAAAAAAAAATAATAATAATAAAAAAATAATAATAAATATATATATATATATATATTACAAATTTGTTATATTACATGTTTGCCATTAAAGCCCAGGCTCAGGCCCAACAACCAATCCAATCGGTCTCGCAATAACGAAACCCTCAGGTCGTTTGAGTGTATACTCAAACGGTCTCGTTATGTAGTTTGAATGTACACTCAAACGACCTTACCATGTAGTTTGAGCGTGCACTCAAACGATCTCGCCATATAGTTTGAATGTACACTTAAACGACCTCACCATGTAGTTTGAGCGTACATTCAAACGATCTCGCCATATAGTTTGAATGTACACTCAAACGACCTCACAATGTAGTTTGAGCGTACACTCAAACGACCTCGCCATGTAGTTTGAGTGTACACGCGTGTCACTTGAGACAAAATCCTTGGTTTTTAGCTAGACGATATAGCGGGGTCGTTTGGGCAGTCTCCAGGACGACATGGCGGGGTCGTTTGGGGACTTTCTTGGGCAACATGGCTGGGTCGTTTGGACTTAAAAAATTCGGTTTGTTTGTCACGATGTTCATTTTAAAAATCAACTTCCACTTAATCAACCCAAATTCGAACTTAAACTCGAAACGACTTCATCAAGCTTGGGCAAACTTGAACTCAAGTTTAATCAACCTAATCTTCCACCCCAATCAAGTTTAATTAACTCAATCTTCCACCCAATCAAATTTGAGTATATACTCAAATGGGACACGACTCGAATTGGGTGAAGTCACCAACTTCAATTCTCATTATTGATTCACAACTCAACACTCGAAGTATGAGTACGACAAAAAACTCAAAGTTTTTTTTTTTTTTTTTTGGGGTCAGTCTCGCGAGAGAGATGATGCCGACTAAAAATGTTTGAAAAAAATAGTAGCCGGTATGCGTTGAGGTGGGGGGTGTATTGGGCTATTGTTGTTGGACTTAGTTGTCAGGCTTGGGTCGGAAGCTGCCCAATACAATTTGATGAGTGCCCGATTAAATCACCTTTTGAAATTATTGGACTGGTTGAGTTTATCATAATGTTCTCAGAATGTATTTCAAGGATGAAGTGATTCATAATGATAAACTCACAATCAGAACTAATAATTTAAGCCTTTTAGGGGGCTCCGGCTCTGGCTCTGGCTCCAGCACCCGTCCCGTTTCTTGTTTACTATAATTGCAATGAACCATTTTACTTTACGTTAAACGAATATAAAATTGAATGTTTTTTTTTTTCGAATTGCCATTTACCTGAATTTGCAATTTGGAAGTGGGCACGATTACCATTACATTTTGACCGTTGTTAGAGGCCCATGTAATAAGCCTAAAAATGTAAGAATTTATCTTATTGGGCCACTTTTTCCAATTTTTTGGCAATTGTCCAAACATTTTGCTACTGAATCTATTATCTATATGAAAATGCTACGGCTACTAGCTGCTAACTAAGTAACAAACCAATGACCAATTGCCACGTCTTTACTGTGAAACTGGATACCCTTATCACCGGTTTTCTTGAAAAGTTAGAGAAAAAAAGGCAAAAGAGTAAAGAGATAAGCAAAATCTCGACCGAATAGTGAAACTAATCTTGAAGAACAATAAAACTCGAAGTCTCGAACATAGAATAGTATTCTTTCCGTTCCTCACTTTTTTTTTTCGAAAAAACAAAAAAATCATACACCTATTGTCTCTACTAGTATGTTACCCTCATTTTTTCCTTTTCTTCCAACTCTCTTTCCTCTATTAGTTAACTTTTTTTAATCAACGATATTTATATATATTTAGTTAGATGACTGAGAATGTACAAATGGGTAAGGAAGTCCTGTCTTTTTCCAAGACCACCATTAGCCATTGAGGGAGTGGATCTTCCCAGAGGAATGATTCTCCTAGAGCTATTGCTTTCTTAGAAAGTAAGTCTGCTATGCCATTTATGTTACGGCTACAAAAGATAATGTTAAAATGTACAAATTTAGATGCAAGAGATCTGATATCCCTGATGATATCTTTAGATCGCCAAGATAGATTGGATGATCTGGTATCCCATTCCATTGTGATTGCTTGAGCATCGATCTCCACCTCTAGGTGAGTGACTTGTCGATTTAAAGCCCATTGGGTGGCCAGTAGAACCCCTCGGCATTCAGCCTCCTCTGCGGTGGTGGCATGTCCTGTCCAAGTACCTGCTGCTAAGACGTTTTTGTTAGAGTTGCGTAGAATGAAGCCTATACCGAATGTGAGTGTTTAGAGAGTGAAAGAAGCATCTACATTTATTTTAAGGAAAGGTGATTTTGGTGGTTGCCACAAAGGGGTGGTAGTTTGTTCTAGTGGTTTGGTTTGGTTTGGGCTGGTAGGGTAGTGGTATGTTGGTTAGTGTGATTTTTGAAAGTTTGACTTGCTTTTGTTATTTGCATAATGCGGCTGCTGTTAGGGATCTTTTTTTCAAAAGCTGCTTTGTATCTTTCTTTCCATATAAGCCAGGTGATATTGACACAATAGGTACTCCACTCATCTAGGTAGAAGCCCCAATTTTTTGGAGGGGAAATCCACATTTTTATCCAGTCCTGAGGACTTAGGTGACGCATGCGATCAAGTTGGAAGCTCCAGTTAGAGGCGTACCAACATGCCCTTGTGAAAGGGCATTCAAGCAGCATATGATGAAGCGTCTCATTGGGGTAGTTACAGATAGGACATGACGTGGTTGCAACAGTTATATGAGTTGCGATCTTGGCTCTAGTTGGTGCGAAATCATGGTAGCATTTCCATGTGAAGTTCAGAGCTCGAGGTGAGCTTTTCACGTGCCAAATCTTAGGCCCAATTGGGTCGTGTGCATGGATGGGAGGATCATAATTAGAGAGATTTTTATAGATCGATCGAGTAGTGAAGACTCCCTTTTTTGTGAGAGACCATTGAAGCTGATCAGTTAAGTCATTGTGACTTAGGTGAATGGTTGTGATTTGACGAGAAGTTTGCGCGTCGAAGAGAGAGTTAATGAGGGGGATATTCCAGGTTGTGTTGGAAGGATGAATGAGGTCTTGCACGCAGGTGGTTGGGAGGTGAATATTAGTAGCATCTGGCCTTCTGGTGGGAGGTAGACCCGGGATCCAGTTGTCATCCCAGATGAAGATATTGGAGCCATTACCCACTCTCCTGATAGAATTTTTTTGAACAAGTTTTAGACCAGTAGTGACACTTTTCCACAGCCAAGAAGATCCTTGCTTTGAAATAGAGTGTAAAGCATCAATATGAGGGAAATACTTAGCTTTTAAGACCTTAGCCCAGAGGGAGTTGGGTTCTTTAATAAGACGCCAAGCCAACTTTGAGATCATTGCCAAGTTTGCATTTTTCAAATTTATAATTCCTAAACCCTCGTTACTTTTAGATTTGCAAATGAATTTCCAGCTTTTAAGATATAGACCATGGTTTTGATTGTTTGTATCCTCATTTTTCCCTTTCCCCCACCAAAAGTCTCTTTGCAGAGAATCACATTTTTTTGTAATGGTTTTAGGGATTAAGAAGCATGCCATCTGGTACGTAGGAATGGTTGAAGTGACAGATTTGATTAAAACTGTTTTGCCTTCTTGAGACAGAAGTTTACTTTTCCAACCATCAATCCTTGATTCAACCTTTGGAATAAGGGAATCAAACATTTGCAATTTTGTCTTACCCAAGAAAAGAGGGCAGCCAAGATACTTATCAGAAGAGGAGATGATGTTCATACCTAGGATACGTCGAATAGAATCTTTGTGGGAATGGTTGAGATTGGCACTGAAGTGGACACCCGATTTTTCATAGTTAATCGTTTGCCCTGTTATTTTTAGAAAACTCCTCGGGGGTGTCAATTAACTTCGGTTGCCTCTTGATCGTGGCAGCATCAGAAAACCGTCATCTGCAAACAGAAGGTGAGATATCTCAGGGCTATTACGAGTTGCATGGATGCTATGCAACTTACCTTGTTCCTGTTTGGCATTAAGAAGGCGTGTCAGAACCTCCATGCAGAGAATAAAGAGTAGGGGTGACAAGGGGTCACCCTGTCTTAGTCCTCTGGATGGTTTGAAAAAGCCGAATGGAGAGCCATTAAGAAGGATAGAATAATTTGTGGTTTTGATGCAATTAGAAATCATAGATATCCATTTGCTACTAAAACCCAAGTTATCCATAATCTTAAGTAATGGATCCCATTCGATTCGATCAAAAGCTTTGGACATGTCAAACTTAATGGCCATGAGACCACTATGACCCTGTTTATGCTTCATGGTGTGCAAGAGCTCGTGGGCAATGATGATATTATCAATTATTTGACGTTGAGGTAGGAAAGTGCTTTGGAGAGGAGAGATGATGTTATGAAGAATGGGTTTTAGTCTGGCAGCCAAGATCTTGGTTATAATCTTGTAGGAAACATTGCAAAGACTAATGGGACGGAAGTGAGACGGGGTTGTTGGGTGTTGAATCTTGGGAATGAGGACAATGTTGGTGGAGTTAATGGATGCAAGAGAGATATTGTTGATGAAAAACTCCCTAACAAAATTACAAATGTTAGTCTTGACAATATCCCAGGAGTGTTGGTAGAAAAGGCTTGGGAAGCCGTCAGGACCAGATGCTTTCATAGCACCAATGTTGAAAACAGCAGCCCGTATCTCAGTGTACTCTGGGCAATCGGTCAAGGACAAGTTGTCCTCATCTGTTACCGACTGTTGGAACAAGTGTGAAAGGTCTAGTTGTTCTGGGTGGGAGGTTTCAAGAATATTTGAGAAGTGATTCTCAAGAAGGTGTCCTAACTCAGTTCTACCCGATACCCAGTTGCCAGTTTCATCTTTTAGCCAGTCAATCTTATTACGTTTCCGTCTGTAAACAATTTTCATATGAAAGTACCGCATGTTACGGTCACCTTCTTTAACAATCTGGTCACTAGATTTTTGTTTCTAATGAATCTCTTCACGTTTATAGTTCTCATCTAGTTGTGAGTGGAGGCTTTTAAGCTTAAAGATCGAAACAGGAGTAGGGTCCAAGTTCTGTTCATTCTGAATATCTTTTTTAAGAGTTTCTTTTATGGTGAATATATTACCAAAGTGATTTTTGTTCTATATTTTAAGAGCTTTTTTTTGTTTTGTTGAGGTTGAAACCTAAGTGAGAGGCAGTGTTAGTGAAGTGGGATTGGAACCACGTAGAAGTGATCACCTCAGGGTAGGCGTCATCACGAATCCATATTGCCTGAAAATGGAATGGACGAAAAATTGTATGGGTTTGGGGTAGAGTGTCAAGTAGGATGGCTGAATGATCAGATGAGATGGTTGGGATGTGGGTGAGATTAGCTTCTGGGTAAATGAGCATCCATTCCGCATTAGCAAGACTGCGATCCAATCGTTTTTTGACCGAACCTAGTCCTGCTTGTTTATTCCACCAAGTGAAGGGGTTACCAGAGAATCCTATGTCAATGAGGCCAGCTTCTTGGATGAGATTGTTAGCTATGACACTCTCATTTGGGGTGTAAGGACCACCCCCTCGTTTTTCAGATTTATCCAGAATCATGTTTAGATCTCCTATGATGACCCAAGGGAGGGCGTAGTCGTCAGAAAGGGTATGAAGGAACTCCCAGTGATATATGCTTGGACACTACTTAGAGTTTTGAACTCTCTAAATTGGTGAAAAAGCAATCAAGGTTCCTTACTCACGATCTTCGTTTCGTAGAGTTGGAATAAAGATTCGAACTAAACTAAAGCTTAGAACAACTACAAATTAGAATTTACAATAAGGGAACTAAAGAGTAAGGAGTAATTATTAATGCTAGATTTTTCCTTCCTATTAATAAAAACATTAAAATGAAAACATGCACTTAATACCGAAATGGAAATTTGAAAGAGAAATTGGAGAGTTAATCCTCCTCATGTGAACTACCATTAGTGTTGATTTGAAATAGGTTTTGATTCTTCCTAAACTCATAGACAAGTCCCTAACGGAAAAATAGATTTGATCCCTAGCATGCATGGCTCACTAAAGAACTCATACATGCTAGCAAGTGAAACCAAACAATGACTTATCTCTAAGCTCATTGATTGATTTCTAACTAAACTCTACACCAACTACCATTTTGGGGTAGGATGTAGAGTTAGTTGTTCTTTCTAAACCTACCAAACCAACAATTGGTTTACCCTCACATGAGTTAGACTAACTCCCCAAAAGGGAAGTTAGCTCATGATCTTTGGGACAAGGACTTATGAACTAATAAAAACTCAAAAGAGAAAGAGAGAGAGAGAGAGAGAAGAAAAATCCACAACCAAACTCACTTCTATTATTTCTTAGAAGAACAAGTGTTCCTCCATTAAAACTATTACAAGCTTTTTCTTTATAAAATCAAAAACTTCCTTCTCATTTTCACTAAGGAACTAAAATAATGTCATGTGAGGAAAATAAGTCAAGGGAGTAATTGGAGTGTCCCCACATTTGTCTAATTTCTTCTCCATTTGAGAGAAATCTCATTTCCTCCCACGTGAATTATCAAACCACATTGATTCATTTTTATCTACCACATTAAAACAAAGTGACACCTTGCCTTTTTTTCACTATTAACACCTAATCTAATTTATTACATGCAAGGTGTCAACTTTGCACCAATAATTTGTTATCTTTGTCTTGACATGCTCCATGATTGATGACTCATCCAATCTTGTGGCCCCGTAGTGGGTCCATGTGCGATCCGATGGCGATCCGGTATTTTGGGCGGTTTACAACTTCCCGCCTATCGTGTAGAGTTCATCATACGATTGTCCGAGCAGCTCTCTTGTCGCATTCGAGTCCCCGGTTCGGCGGTAGGAGCTTTGGAAGTTTGATGCTTCTACGTGGATTTGGAAGAATTTATATATCGCCGTTCCTCGTGCTTTATTGCGAGGTTTAACCAATATTTCCATGTTTCTTGCAAATACACGCAAAAAGTGTGAAAACATATTTATTTCATGATTATTAAACACATAATGAACCAAATTTATAGGTCTCAATGGGTTTCATAATACACTTTTGGTGCTTATCACACTACCCCAAACACACTTTGCTTGTCCTCGAGCAAAGAAGACACTAAAATAGATAAGTGGCCAAAAATGTGTAGTCTAAACTAATTCTCGTTTTCAGAGTGCGATTGCATTGACCATATGCAACAAGGCCTTAAACCACTAGGAATTCCCTAGTGGACGAGTTATAGCCTCGTGAGAGTTTTTCAGAAAAAGATACTCACAAACTTTATTTATACTACAACGACTTCGATGATGTAAACTTGTCTCCTAAATTAATCTCAGATATCTATACATCTCCTTAGCGGGGAACGAGGATTTATTTCTTTGAAACTCAAGTTAATATGTATTCAATAATTAAAACATCTACATATGATTATTCATGCAAATGAACTTTTCATTGAAATATACTAGCGAGGGTTGTTTCGGATCCTTGGAGAGCATACCTAAATGGGTTCTCACAGGTATGTGTTGAAACACATATTCACTCAAAATTTTCCCACTCAGGTTTTGTTAACTACAGTGTGCAGTGGGCACACGTTTCCTTACATCTCAATGACAGTCAGAGGAGCCGATGTCGATCAATCACGTCTACTACTTATTATCACACCACCCTACTCCTAATTGAGCTAGAGGTCTTTATTAGGTATTGTGGGGCTTAGGTGATAGTGTACAAGAAAATAGAAATGGATAATCAAAATTTATGAGTATGAGAGAATAGGGTCTTCATATATTTACACTAGAGAAATCCTTGTTTTCTTTCCTTCTTCTAACTGAGTTTTTCCAACCTTGTTCTTAAGCCTCTGGATACTAAAGATTTTTTTTTTTTTTTTTTAAAGCTTAAGAACATGATTCTATTTTCCTTTTCTGAAGCAAGTAACTGACTTATATTTGGGACAAGTCTTTCTCTTTATTCTTTCCACATTTCATCCTATTTCTCATACTCATCACTTAGGTAGGTTCTTTTATTTGGTTTAATAAATGGGTAAGGAATTTTTGGTGAAAGTGAAAGGTTTGATGAACGGTTCGATTGGAGTGACTAGCGGTAAAATTTGTAACAATGTAAGAATTTTTAGCTATGTCGATCTAAAGAAGGCCTAAATTCTCGCCTGGGGTTCGGGTGGTGATCAAGTAAGTAGATGCGTAATTTCCTCTAATCGGAAAAACTACTCCTCTGTGTCATCACACACAAATCACTCATATCAAGGCTTTTGGTTAGATTCTCACAGGGTTTATAGTTTAAGTAACTAACCGTTGTTTCCAGAAACTTACTGCTATGTACAATCAATGATACTCAGTACATGAATATTCATGAAAAGATGTATAAACTATTGCGTACGTATTATCTAAAATTTCTTAAAAACAAATCCTAATTCGGATACTAATGTGAGATTTCTAGACAATTTTCATCATTGAAAAGGAAACAAGACTTTGTCACTAAGTACAATTATTAATATGAAAATAAAAACTATATATAGGCTACAAGATGCCTAATTCTTGCTATAGGTTTAAAACACCCCCAAACAGAATGATGCTTAGTCCTCGAAGGATCAATAATTAAAGAGAGAAAGTACCTGAGAACCGTGAGCAAAATTAGGGCTAGATTGCTGGAACAGAGAGGTTGGAGATCATAATATATTATTCAGAAAGAACAAGAAAATGTTCAATAGCACACTAAACATAGCACACGATATAATAAACCACAGCATACGAAACATGAAAAACAATAGCACACCAAACAAAAGGTTTAGCTAGATATATGTACAATGGCAAACTCAAGTTTACCATCCAAATAGGCGTGAGGTGCAAGGCCCTCCTTTTAAGGAAATGCATTTCCTTAGCATCACGCCAATAGATAATAGTCCGCCAAATTTCTGCCCATTCTTTGTCTCCGATTCCCTCAAATTGGTCTTCATCTTTTTCTTTTCGTCCTTTGGGTAACATCGAACATGCCTCGGTATCGGCGGGACGCCTTCCATTAATGAAAACCTTAATGAGCGAATGATTACGTTTTTTTGGGCACATGGAATCCACCTTGACCCAGTCATGAAAAGTAGCCGCAAACCGTGGGAAATGTGTCTTCATGATTCGCAAGCGGTGGTGGTAAAAGTATATACTTATCCGAAAAGTCGCGAGCTCGTTTCAGCCGAGACAACACAACCTAAAATGTTAAATAAAGCATGACCACTGAGCTAGTGCAATCGACGCAAGCGGCCTCATTGGCGGTAGAAAATGCCAATCTCCCATAATGTTCAGAGTACAAATAACATGGCGGTCCCCATGTTCATGGTCATGCTTGCTAATGGAATGGTGATGTTAGCCATGGCACATGGCCATCTCCTTCTCGTTTGATCTCAAGACCATCACCATAAGAGTCGCGAAATGCTTGCCACTAAAAAGAACGGTAAAATTATGATAGATGTAATGCCAAGATGCAAAAGGGTTAAGTGATATGGAAGGTCCAAAGTTAGAGCAAGTTGTTGTTCGAAAAATATGAGGTGTGTCACCAACTTCGGATTGTGAATCCGTCTAAGTAGAAACCATGCGCATGGTTGAATCTTTGGTGTGTCATCCATATTAGCATAAAAGTATGCAGCCAAACTAGGAGAATAAGTTTGGTCGGGGTTGAAGAATTAGGGAAGACCACCCAATGTTTGTGATGTAATCATGGAAGAGATGGCCATAGGCATTGGAATCCATCATAGACCGAAAAGGATTGCTTTCGGGAATGATTTTGGGAGGGACCATGGATGATGAAGATGTTGTGTTTGATGAAGATGCCATAGTGGATGAAGTAATAAACTAGGTACGGCAACTGGATGGAAAAATGAGTATGTAAGAAAATAGACCCTCCTGTAGCACATGTTAAAATTATATTAGTCACAATGGAAATGATGACAATCCTACTAAGCATTTCATACAAAATAAAACAAAAAGATAAGATAAAATACATAGTACGACGGAAAAACGTAATAACATATATGATTATATACTTATTGACTTAGTAATATCATGGATTCTGATATTGATCTAGGAGATGCATATTTTGCACCAGACTGTTTAGGTAATCTATTTGTTGGCGAAATTTGCATCCAATGTCCCCTTGGGGCGAGAGTACGGTTTGATTTTCCATTAGGAGAGCATGATTTTGCAAGAATTGAGAATGATTTTCCAAAATCTCCTCCTGTTTCAACATCATCGTTGCTTGACGATCTTGGAAATCTGAAGAGTTGTGATGATGATATTTCCGACGAGCGTGTAGTTCCCTCAAACCCCGATGAAGAAGTTTAATGCCTTCCATGGGATTAATAATATTGACATGGCATTTTCATCAAATAAACCTGTCGAAATTTGAGCTTGAGGTGTTCTGCTCATCTATCAGAGCATCAGGGGTCCAAAAACCAACGGAGTAGTCTGTTTGAAGTACCTTTATATATGCTCTTTGAAGGGGTGTCTCTGGAGATATTATTGGATAACCCCAACGAATCATAATCTGCGTAACCAAAGTGGGTAGAACTGCTGACCTTCTTGTTTTCTTGGTGATTACATTCCAGAGGTGTTGGATCAGACAAAAATCATCTCTTTGAGTTTGCAAAATCCAAAGTAGGTGAAGTTGAGGCTTTGTGACTTCAGTTTGGTGTGATATACCTACCACATTATGTCCCAACCAGTGGAGCACAACACGTTGATTCTGTTTCAAAGAGCGTTGAAGAACCATGTGATGTGTATGTTCGACGTCGCCATGAGATACGGTAGCTCGCAGTAAAGTTTTTGCGGAATCGAATGATGACTCTTGAACAAGGGACTCCTGGGTTTTTATTGGGATTTGAAGTATGTCGGAGATCATTTCCTTATTCAATTCCAATCGTTGTCCATAGGCATTGAAGTAGAATTTCCCATCTTCATAACCGCTAAATTGGTAGAACATCAAAACCAATTCTCGGGAATAACTAGCTGCTGAATGATATAGAAGAGGCGTCCATCCTCGACGTATGATTTCAGTGTCAAAATAAGGAGAAAACCGGCCTTCTTCGAAAGTTTTTAGGTAGTCTTTCTCTGCCGTTATTTTTCTTGGTTGAGCCATTCTTTGAGGAAGGATAGTGAAAATTGTATGAATAAGAATGGCTTAAAAAAGAAGAGATTTATAGGCAATTTATGAGGCTATACCAATCTGAGTCCAAGTGTATTTAATGACCCATGTGATTATGAACGGATCATAGGGGATCCATAGAAGTCTTTGTCATGTCGGATATCCAAATACAATTAATGAGATGGTTTAATGTTTAGAAAATACGGAGGAAAAAGTTTCACAGGGTAGTTAGACTTACACGTAATTTCAGAAATGATGATCATAACTTCGGTAATAGAATATGGATAGAATAATGGAGCCGCATGTGTGACAAGTGTTATGTGTACCTTGTAGTGTCTTGCGATTTTCTCCGAACACTATGTGTATCCATTAATTATTTCGGTGAGTTCTGGATGGCCTTTCTTTGTTATGGTTTGTTTATTTATTTACTTATTATTATTATTATTATTTTTTTATTATTATTTTATATATATATATATTATTTTATATTTTATATTTTATATTTTATATTTTATATTTTATATTTTATTTTTTTATTTAATTTTTATTGTTATATATATATATATATATATATATATATATATATATATATATATATATATATATATATATATATATATATATATATTTTTATTAGAGAGGAAAAGACAACTAATATACACAACTAATTAATACGGAACTTCTCCATTTAATACGTAACCCGTACAAATATGTGAGAATTATTTAACACACCATACTAATATACAAAATGAAAAACAGAAAAAGGGAGGGTTACATAGATCTAGATGTTCTGGATCAAGTTATGCATGAGTGACAAGAGAATAATGATAAACACTGTTATCACGATTAATGTGATCGCCCATTCTCGTTGCTCCTTTTCCCATCGCTCTAGTTTATTCATTATTGTCAAGAAATTAAAAATTTGTGAAGAAGAAGTTTTGAAGATTGAGAGAAGGGAATGAGTGAAAAAGGAAAGGAGAGTTGTATTTATAACTTGGTTTCTGACCGTTGGGCATGTGACCGTTTGGATCAGTCCGTTGGGTTCTGACCGTTGGGCTTTGAGAGTAGGCCCAATGAATCAAGGAGCAAACTCATATTTTTGAAAGTACTATATTCGCATAACATAAATAATTTCTCATTTAAACCGTCTGGAGATACAAAATTATGAGAAATCAACCGATATATAATAATTTAGCACTAAAAATAAAAAGCAATGCATTAGGGAAATAAATGACATAGTCATTTCTAAACCAAAGAAAATAAACATCTATCGGGAATCCTCGGGTTAGCGGAAAAAGAACCCGGTTTCTACGTCTTCGCCACACTTTAACTTCAGCCGAAATTTGGGGAATGTGGCCTATAGGCTAGAAGAATCCGATCTTGGAATTCTTTCGCCGATTAGCCATCATCATTCTCTGGAATTGGCCTTGGCGATTTCTCATTTCTTGCTGGAATTCATTCTGGGAAGTAATCATCTCTTCTGGCGAAGAAACATCCTGGCATACTAGAATTCATGTTCCTCAAGGCATCCATAGGAGTATTGATATTTGGCGCATGGTATCTTCATTAAAACAGTCTGGTGGTGAAGGCGGAGGAGGAGGTACGTTATCATGCTCAATGTCATCTCTAGCTACTGGGTCCCAATGGTCTAAAACACAAGTCTCAAAAATTCCAAAATTCTCGAAAGACCTTGTTTCAATGAAAGGAGTAGCGGATCGAACCCTAAGTTAAAGCATAAGCCGAAAGTAACAAGTACAAACAGGAGCCGACCTATTTGACGCTGGGTCGTAAGAATATGGCCCGTGAAGTGGACCATACAGAAAGTGTGCTTCCTCTCTGTAGGATCCACAGCCAGTGCAAGAAAGTCTTGTTCACGTCGGGGCGTCTTTGAAGTTCCAATGACGTTGTCGCCAACCATTGAGTGGCGGCTAATTGGTTACGTCGGCGAATCTTTGGTACCGCACGCAGTTCGAGCCGGTGTTGTACTCCCCTCGAAGCGTGTCAAACATCAAATCCCTCGTGGTCGATACTCGACAATAATGAGTCGGGCTATCAGAGTTAATCGGAATCTGCGCGGTATTCGAAATCAACTCCAGCGTGAGTTCACGTTCCATCCCATCCGCCGTAATCCAAAATTCGTCACCCCGGAAACCTCCATTATTATAAAATTTCAACACCAATTCTTCGGAATATTGAGCTGGGATTCGATGCAATAGATATTCCCACTCTCTACTTTCAATTTCCTCATCAAAAATGGGTGAAACATCCCTAATTATAGAGATTTGTGAAATTTCTCTCGACTGTAATTCGTCTTCGTGCTGCCATAGCGTGGTATAATTTAAATTTTGATGGTGCAAATAGCAAGAGGAGGTGGAGGAGGTGGTGCTGGAGGAAGGGGGTTGAGGTTGGTGGAGTTTGGCGTCGTCTTGTGGTCGAATTCTCTATTTGGTATGCCAGCTGAGTGGATGGTGAGGGGACCAAGATCCGTTTTTTGTGGAAGAAGAAGTGAGGGGGGTGGACGCGTGGGTGCCCCGCGCGTGGGCTTTGTACCCGGATCTTGGGTTTTTGGGTCGGGTCAAAATTTTGGCCCAAGTACAAATGAATTACAGAAATTCCTCTTATGTCCCGAAAAGTTCCGAAATTTCAAACGTGGAAATTCGATTCGTTTCAACTCCGAATTGAACGGATGAGATATCAAAACGATCAGCATTAAAAATGACATCCACTAGAATATGAAAAAAATCACATTCAACCATTGAGTGACATCCAAGCGAAATTCGGATGTTGTCTTCACGGTGCATTAGGAATGTTGAATGCACATGCCTCCTCCGCTTGTTGAGTAGGGGAAGCATATAACAAGGGACAATATGCATCAGGATGATCAGGACTAAGACAAAGGACACAAGGAGTGGTGTCAACGTTCATGACTGGTTTTGGTAGTTGATCGTTTACTTGAACTGCAAGGGCATCTACTTTTTTAGTTAGGGATTCTATCAAATTTTTTATTTCAGGATCGGGTTTTACCTCAAAAATAGATGTGGCTTTTTGTAACAAAGATCCTTTGATGATCTAGGCGGCTCGTTACCCCAAGTGTGTACCTTTTTTCGCTTGTTTTTCAAGAAAAGTATAAGCTTCCGTAGCTCCTTTGTCCATGAAGCAACCTCCGTTCATTATATCAAGAGTTTCTTTTGATGATCGCATTGACCATTAAAGAATGAACGAACAAGGACGACTTTTTCTAGTTGGTGGTGAGGACATTCTAACGAAGATCGATAAAAGCGACTCCATGCTTCCGTAAAGGATTCATGAGGATTTTGACGGAAGAATTGAATTTTCTGAAGCATTTCAGTTGTTTTCTTCTGAGTGTAAAACTGAAGCATAAAAGCTTGAACTAGTTTATTCCATGTGTCTATGGATTGTGATTGTTGTCCTGCTAGCCAGATTGATGCTTTTTCCGCTAAAGTGAATGGAAACAGCCGAAGCAAGAGTTGTTCCTTAGAGACTGCTGGATGATGAAATGTTGTTGCCACTTGTTGAAGTCTACGAAGATGATTGTACGGTTTTTCGTGCTCCAAACCATGATATATTGGTAACAAACTGAAGACGTTTGGTGGGATCTGAAAATCACCGACAATGTCCTCAAGTTTAATGCGGGAAGAAGGTCCTTCCTGTAATGCGATATAGAAGTCCGAGGGGGCTTCTCTGCTGAGTGGAGGATCGTCGGCCATAATGGCGAGAAGTTGATGGCGGCGAAGGATTGTGATGAAGGTAATTAGCGAGCGAAGAAGAACAATTTTTATGTGAGAACTTACGAATTGCTTATCGTATTTTTTCGACGATAGGTTTGTTCAATTTCTTTAGTGGAACCACCTTAATCTCATGCAAGCATAAAATTAGATCTAACTTACGAAAGGAATTATGAGGACTCGAATTTTATTATTATCTTAAGCATTAGGGTTGAACAACATATGCCTAAGCCGCTAACGTGAGCGATGAAGCTAGGAATACGTGTGCATAAACCAACAACCAGGTCACAAGATAGATATGAGGGAGGATTTCCGTGCAAGCACGGTTCTAATTAAGTAACCTCAATCTTTCAAGTTTCCTAGACACCATTGGAATATGATTAAGATTTATGGAATTAAAATTTATGCAAAGGTGGTATTAAATTAATTTTAATTTAATTTAAATTTTTTTTTTATTATTATTTTTTTTTTAAGATTTATGCAAGGTTTAAAATACAAACATACAAATACGATCTACTCATACAATACTAGGTGCAGTAGCATGTGAAGGTACTCTACTCATAAGGATAGCTATACGAATAGGCAAGCTTGTGTCATCGATAAATATTTCCATACGCATGAGGCAAATATACATCAAGAATAATGATATGTATGCGCTAATTTGTAAATCGATATTACGTAAATGTATATCAATAGTAATGCAGACAATTTGAATCACTCATAATGTATCTAAATACATTAGCATACCTAATCACGATATACATAATGAATAGATGACAAAACTAAACATGCAAAGTTTTATACCTAAACTAAAATACGACTCTTGTATTGCATAATAAATCGATTTCGACAATACTCATTGAGATTGCGAATGTCCTATAGAGAGCAGCTTTACCCCGTAGGGTTTAGAAACAACTTACCCAACTAAGATTTTAACCCTCGTTGGAATGTTCTCCTCTTTCTTGACAAAATCGACATATTAGACAATACCGTGTACGTATACGTATACGTAGAGAAATATCAAACATTTAACAAGCAACATTTATACGTAGAAAGACATATACCCATGCAATACAATACCATTAATATGTAAATATACATTCATATGCAATTCATGTCCGTGTAATCGTATATAAATATTTACCGGTATACGAATTTGATTCATGCATAATTCGAGGCTAAAGCTTAAATAATAATCCATAAATTTTTCCTAATACTATATACATGGCATACATGCAGAAAAACATAATAATAATAATATAAATAAATTACAATAATACTGAAAATTGGAACCTGTAGCTTCCCGCGTTTTCGCCCGTCTTACAAACGTTTTAATTTGTCGACGCGATTAATCCCAAAGGATTATCGATATTTTCAGGTACAAGGTATGATATTTAGGCCTAGAAATGGATCAATGTAGATCTGTAGATGCTGCTGGTTGAACAGGAGCAAAACTTTTAAATTCACCCGGACGCTGGTCCCACTCTCAAGACGCGACTCTACACCAGCAAGACGCTTGTCCAAGAATTTGAGAACACGTCCAAATTTTCTCAGAAGTCTTATAATCTTCTGGAGTTTTGTTTCCCAGTCCTAACTTTTGGTACCTGCAAGTGGAACGCAAAATTTTTTAGCGAACAGGTCTTTTTCGTGGTAAAAATACGAAAAAAAAAAAAAAAAGGTAAACGAACGAAGAGGAAAGGATTGAAGAGAATGGGGGTTCCCCCTTGATGCAACTTCCGATCTTTAGCACACGTTCTATGACTTTAGAACAAAAATAGCCATTTTGATATATGCTTGGACACTACTTAGAGTTTTGAACTCTAAATTGGTGAAAAGCAATCAAGGTTCCTTACTCACGATCTTCGTTTCGTAGAGTTGGAATAAAGATTCGAACTAAACTAAAGCTTAGAACAACTACAAATTAGAATTTACAATAAGGGAACTAAAGAGTAAGGAGTAATTATTAATGCTAGATTTTTCCTTCCTATTAATAAAAACATTAAAATGAAAACATGCACTTAATACCGAAAATGGAAATTTGAAAGAGAAATTGGAGAGTTAATCCTCCTCATGTGAACTACCATTAGTGTTGATTTGAAATAGGTTTTGATTCTTCCTAAACTCATAGACAAGTCCCTAACGGAAAAATAGATTTGATCCCTAGCATGCATGGCTCACTAAAGAACTCATACATGCTAGCAAGTGAAACCAAACAATGACTTATCTCTAAGCTCATTGATTGATTTCTAACTAAACTCTACACCAACTACCATTTTGGGGTAGGATGTAGAGTTAGTTGTTCTTCCTAAACCTACCAAACCAACAATTGGTTTACCCTCACATGAGTTAGACTAACTCCCCAAAAGGGAAGTTAGCTCATGATCTTTGGGACAAGGACTTATGAACTAATAAAAACTCAAAAGAGAGAGAGAGAGAGAGAGAGAGAGAGAGAGAGAGAGAGAGAGAGAGAGAGAGAGAGAGAGAGAGAGAGAGAAGAAAAATCCACAACCAAACTCACTTCTATTATTTCTTAGAAGAACAAGTGTTCCTCCATTAAAACTATTACAAGCTTTTTCTTTATAAAATCAAAAACTTCCTTCTCATTTTCACTAAGGAACTAAAATAATGTCATGTGAGGAAAATAAGTCAAGGGAGTAATTGGAGTGTCTCCACATTTGTCTAATTTCTTCTCCATTTGAGAGAAATCTCATTTCCTCCCACGTGAATTATCAAACCACATTGATTCATTTTTATCTACCACATTAAAACAAAGTGACACCTTGCCTTTTTTTCACTATTAACACCTAATCTAATTTATTACATGCAATGTGTCAACTTTGCACCAATAATTTGTTATCTTTGTCTTGACATGCTCCATGATTGATGAATCATCCAATCTTGTGGCCCCGCATAGTGGGTCCATGTGCGATCGATGGCGATCCGGTATTTTAGGGCGGTTTTACAACTTCCGCCTATCGTGTAGAGTTCATCGCCCTGATTGTCTAAGCAGCTCTCTTGTCGCATTCGGAGTCTTGGTTCGAGCGGTAGGAGCTTTGGAAGTTTGATGCTTCTACGTGGATTTGGAAGAATTTATATATACGCCGTTCCTCGTTTTATTGCGAGGTTTAACCAATATTTCCATGTTTCTTGCAAATACCCTCAAAAGTGTGAAAACATATTTATTTCATGATTATTAAACACATAATGAACCAAATTTATAGGTCTCAATGGGGTTTCATAATACACTTTTGGGTGCTTATCACCCAGCTATGACGTTTAAGGTTCGGGTACGGACTTCCATAGAAACAAGAGAGAATCCAGGGATGTCCATATGGGTCAGAACTGACCATCATTGCAATCATGTATTTACCTTTAAAAATGGGTCGGAGATGAATATTATCTTTCCAAAATAAGCATAATCCTCTTGCTGTACCTATTGGGTCTACTATGTTTGAGTTGGGGTAATTTATTTTGGATTTGAGTAAGAGTATGTGTGCCTGGGGGCATTTCGTTTCTGATAGAAATATGATGTCTGGGTTGTGGGTTGATATAAGGTCCAGTAGTTCGTTAATCGTAGAGGTACCCCCGCTGCCTCTACAATTCCAGGAGAGAATTTTCATAATGATCTTGGGGGCTGTTTTGGTACAGCCGCCAAACCGCGAAAGTTGTGTAAATGCAAATAACGAGAAAAAGTACGAAATCTGGAAAAAGTTGGTTGTGAATGTACCTCAGTATTTCCTTGTCGAATTGCAGTGTTCATCCGCACAAGAAATTCTGAAGAAAGAGCCGTACTAACTTCTTCAAGACCAGTAAGAACATTGCCGATATCGCTCTGGTTATAGTGATCGTGCCTGAAAACCCGAGAGCCATGTTGGTAGTAGTTATTTGTTGCATGGGTGTGTGGTGTAGCCTGGATATCTTGTATCTCTTGTGCATTGACCTCCTGAGCATTTCGACCAGCAGTTTGCTGATAGTAGTTGTTTGGAGCTGTTCCCATAGTGTAGTTGTTTGGAGTGATTGATATTTCTCCCCCCCCATAAGCCCATAGTCCAGAGCCACTGTACCGGTGGTCATTCCAAGTAACCCAGAGTTGGTATTGATGTTGGGTGATCCAGTAGGAGCAAGGTGGTCATGCTGCAGAGTATTTGGTGTGATCATGCACATGTTATTGGTTTGCAACATATTTTGAGCTGAGACATAATTGGCTACAAATGGTGAATTGAGAAATTGGTTTAGACTTGTATTTGTGAAGTTGTGCTCTTGCATGAAGGTATGTGGATTGGTATTGTTACTGTTCAGTGGCTGTTCTGGTGGAGGTGGTTGATTGATGGAGGTGTGGCTGGATGATGATTCGATGAATCTTGCCTTTTTCCCCATTATGGCTCGTTCATGTGGTAACATTTGTTTCCCTGGTCGTTCAGGCCTGGTGATTGGATTAACGTGAAGAGGTTGTGGCGGCCTAATGGTAATTGGACGATGGATTGGGGTGCGTGTTGCCGCTTGGGTTAGGGGACCAGTAGTTGGGCTGTTTTGGGGGTTTACTAGGTTTGGTCTCAGTATAGGTGATGATAGTGGAATAGTGGTTGGTGGATTGTTGATGGCTAGTGGGTTTAGTGGGAGGTGATTGTTCATGTTTTCAATATTTGGAACGATTTGCGCCGGTGAGCTGATGACCGCTATAAATGAAGAGGAGTTTGCTTGGTTTGGTGTTTCAACAGATTGTAGTGTGTCTTGGAGGGCGTCTGTGTTTGGTGAAGATTGTTCGGGGAGAGATGGGGAAGAGTTGGAGTTGTGTGGGTTAGGATTTGTGGAGTTAGTGTGTTGGATTTAGGATGGGTTTGGATTGGATTGGGTTTGGGGTTGATGTGCCAGTGTATCTTGGGCTATAGGTGGTGTGTCCACCTCCATATTAGTAGCCAATAGCCCAACCAGATTTGGGATAGTGCATTGGATCCTTGTACACCAATTGTTGCCGATATTTGTGATGTCGGGTTAGAGAGTACCTGTTGCATGTGCCTTTTATGTGGTGGTAATTTGTTCCACGTTCACCTCATGTTCCACGCCAGAATTTTGGGACACTCAAATCTTGTGGGGTGTTTTCTTTGTCTTCCCCAATTTCGGGGGGGTTGCAGTTAAAGCAGCCTACTTGACGGTGGTTACCGGAAACAACAACCGTAAGCATTTCAAAATGCCCGAATACCCCTTTGATGAGTGGTTGTATTTGGCCGGTGTTGGGTTGGTGTTATTGGTAGATGTGGGTGGTGTCTTTGGGGTTTGTTGTTACCGCTAGTGTTGTGTTGGGAATTTTGAAGGGTTGGTTTTGCAGTTGATAACCCCGCGTCCCTATCCTTCTACACTTTGAACAAAAAGGGTATGGCAAGTTTTCGAGGGGACCGATGTGACATAAACATACTCACCATGTAGGGTTGCAAACTACGTTCCTGTATGATGGGTTCATTAACATCTATTTCGATTTGCACTCTGATCCCAATTTTTGTAGGGGAAGCCGCCTTTAGGATCGATTTCGATAACATTACCAGCATTTGATGCTATATCAGCCACCGCTTGTTGATCGTAATGATCGAAGTGAAGATTTTTGAAATGGAACCATAGTGGAACAGTATTGAGAGCAACCTCCCTTGGAATTAGCTGAGCATGGAATTCTTTGATCAGGAAAAGATGACCCAAAACATGGATTGGTTGTGAGACAAGGATTCTTTGCCTCTCTGTATAGCTAGGAAAGCTTAAGACAAAGAGATTGTCTTCTATGACTAGGATGTTCATGCCTCTGTGTCTTTTAGTTGGGATCGGATTGTTTGTTAGAATCACTTCGTGTCTTGGGGAGTGTCTCAGATTAATTCTGCCAACAAGACTGAAGTTCCATTGTTGGTGGTTTTTTTGTAAAGTTTCTTTCCGGATCATGGTTTCTTTTTGGTTTTTTTTTTTATGTTAAAATCTTGTGCGAAAGAGTTTGAAAGCTCTTCTATGTTGTAGTCCATTTTCAGTGACAGCAGTTAGGTCTATGCAGCTATGAACTATTTGATAGGTCTATGCGGTAGAAGCTAGTACAGCTGATTTCTTGAAATCTTGTGTGAATGAACCTGCACAATAAACAAGTAAAATAGAGGGTTAGCTAAGAGTAATGGAAGTTATTGTAAAGATTGTAGGGGACGACTTCCTCAAACCGTATTCGAAGGGGGATATACGATGCTCAGATAGTGAGTGGTGTTGAGTAGTGTAGGCTAGGTTGGATTTCCCAGAGCTTGACCCCCGAGGTTTTAGCTGTCTCTTGAGAGACGGAATCCATTAGTGGTTAATGTAGGCTTTTTATTTTATTTTATTTTTCAAATTTTTTTACTACGAACTCAAACATGTTTCTTTTACTAGAAGGGGTGAATTGAAAGTGGGACTGTTGGAAGTTTAATAGGTTGTAGATAGTCAATTTTGGTGCAATGTCTTTAATTAAGTTTTTAAATGTTGGATTTTCTAGTAGAAATAAAAGCTTATGTGTGTAATCAAAATTGTGGGGACTATGATTGCAGGGTTCATTTAGAAGTCAAACATGTGCCTGAATGAGGTCTGGAAATACTCTAGAAAAGAGTGGCATTCTCCTCTATGAGACAAAATATAGTAAATGCCACAGTAGCGTTACAATTATGTGCTTAACAACTATGTGTAATGGATCTTTAGCTTAAATGGAAAAAGCGCTTGAGAATTGGACCATGTCTCCAATGTATCTCAAGAGATGGTGGTTCAATTCCACCAAGACCCTTCAATGATTTGTAGAAAGATCGTCTAACTAGCCAAGGCGTGGAGCTAGGGACTGTGCTTCTTGATAGCTCGCATTGAATTGTAAGTGGTTTTGTTTTCTCTTTAATGCATTTCTTTGCTTGATAAGAGTTGTAAGTGGTTTTGTTTTCTCTTTAGTGCACTTTTTTGCCTAATAAGAATTATAAAACAATATAAGAAAGAAACGAAGATAGCTAAATGTAGAGTAACCTACTATGAGTTTTTTTTATCAAGCACAAAGATAAGTACCTACTGTTCAATATTGGTATACTTAGACAACCAAACACAGTAAAAATATTTCTCATCAAGTCTAGACGTTACATAAGTATCCATGAATGAAAGACCAAAGAGATGTTACATAAGTATCCACGAATAAAAGAGACAATTCCTTTCACCAATCAAACTTCACAGAAAAAAAAAATCCAAAACATAGGGCAACCGAAAACTTGATAGTCCTTGATCACTAGTTGTCGCTTGAAACCTACAACATATAGATAAAACTTACATGAAATGCAATCCAACTTAAGTATCTTAAACAATTTAGGCACTAAATAATCATGCACATATCCATTGAGATTTGTTCAAGTCAAATTGGCTACTCAAAGGTATTGCTCCATCGTTATTTGTGCTAGAAAAAGCATGTGGTGCTTGTCTACATTGTTTTGGTAGAAATAATTGAGGAAAATGATGTTGTCCACTTGCATTGTATAGTTGTCCAGGTTCAAGTAGTTAGCTAGTGAAGAAACTAGGCGGGTAACTAGCAAAAGTACCATCCTGATATTGTAATCAAAGTTAGTGTGGATAGTACAAGAAATTAATTGTTCAACTATCGCATAAAAAAAATCATACCATGCATACTCATGTTTTCCTGAAACTGGTTGCTTGTTATGTTATGTTAATTGCCACAAGTGTCATGACTTGATATATTTTTGTTGGTTGCTTTGTGGTTGCTCGACTTGGGAACTGTAGTTACTGTAGGAAGAACATTTTGCTGCAAAACAACAAAAGTATAATTGTTTATAACAGTCTAAAAAGATAAAGCAAGAAGAATATTGGCAATGAAGGTACCTTTTTGGTGGTGGATTTCCAGTTTTTTTCCGACTTCGATAACAATCTACCTTTCGGTCGTCCTTCTCGCTTTTCTTGAAGTGGATTTAAGAACTTCACATACCCTGGTTGCACACTTTCAGGCGACTCACTTGGATGAGTTCCAACCAATTCATCCTCAACACTATCTGAGTTATTACTTTCATCTACTAGCTTTCTCTTCAAATCCTGAAGCACACCCAAAACAGTCTTGAACTTTGATTCTGATGATGCCCCTTCCTCAAGAATTTGAATTGTACAAGGATATAAAATACCATATCGTTGAACTGGGTTACTAGTTTAAAAGTTAAGTGATTCACAACTTTCAACATATTTACGCTTGGAATCTTTTCTCCACCTTAGGAGTATATAGTGAGAAGGAATCTCATCCACAAACTCATTAAGAACATATAAAGCATGCCTACATAAAATCCCTTTGTGCTGAAATAGGCGACAGATATAATAGATATCAGTTTCAGCTTTGACAAAAAGAACATCATAAGCTTTTGGAGTATGCAGTTTTCCATCCTTATCGACAACCTGTTCTTTAATTTCAAATGTTGTGATTTGTCCATCCACTTTAACTTGCGACTTTGAACATGAAGGTATGCTATAAACTTCCTCCTGAAACTTTAGAAACATCGCTCTAGTGTAGACATTAGCCATTTGTCTTTCAAAAACACACATTGTCTTTAGAAAAGGAGTAGAGTTGAATGAAACAAAATCTGCTTGGTTCTCTTTCTCATATTTATCACTCAAGGCTGCCTCATATTGATCCACAAATTCTTTCAAAGAAGTTTTTGCATGCACATAACCATCAAAAAATGCGTTCATACTTTCACTACGTTGAGTGGTAGACATTCCTGCAAAAAAAAAAACATCCTTGAGATATAATGGAACCCATTGTTTCCTTAGCTTGTATAACGTATCCTACCATATATTTTCTTGAAGTTTGTGTTGTTCAATCATTTTATTCCAAGCGTCTACAAATTCCTCGATCCTCAGAGAATCATAAACTGCATTATTCATTGCCACTTTAATTGTTTCGTATTCAATTAGGCTTCCTAACTTATCACCAATCTTTTTCATTATATGCCATAGGCATAAACGATGACGAGCGTTAGGGAAAACATTGACTATAGCTACTGCCATTGCCTTACTTTGGCCGGTGATTATAGCATTAGGAGAGTGTCCAGACATTGCATCTAACCAAGCCCTAAACACCCACTCAAATGTCTTAATTGTCTCATCTGCAAGTAACCCACGACTAAACAACATAGACTGACCATGATGGTCCACTCCAACAAATGGAGCAAACTTCAAATTGTACCGATTAGTTAAGTATGTTGTATCAAACGTTATTACATCTCTAAAATAACCATAAGTGGCTCTCGACCTTGCATTAGCCCAAAATACATTTCGTACTCGTCCATCATCATCATGATCTACTCTGAAAAAGAAATTCGGATTTTTCTGTTGCATTCTTGTAAAGTATTTTTGCATTGCTTTTGAGTCTCCATCTTTTAGCTTTAGTCTCTTGTACTTGTCAACATAGTTCCTTGCTTCTTTCTGCCCACATGTAACATTTTGATGCCCTCCTGCATCAACTACAATGCTATGATATGATTTGGTTAGCTTTATTCCCGATTCACAATGTAATTCTAATCTTTTCTTGATACCACTATCCATGTGCTTGTGTGATCTAAACATTCGCGCTTTTGAGGGGCTACATGCATGATTGTGTTCCAAGTCAAAGTCAATCACCTCCCATATCTCTGAATCCATCAACTTTACTTTCATATGTGCTTTGCAACCAACCCTTGAGTTTGGCCTTTTGTACAAAACTCCTTCCTTTTCAACCTTAAATCCTTCTTTAGAACACGAGAACTGCGTGAATTGCCTTTGATCAGTATTTTTCTCGTTATATGAATTCTTGATTTTTGTACCAAACCCCTTTTGCATAGCGTGACGATTATAAAAGTCTTTAGCATCTTCAAAGCTTGAAAATGTAATGACCCAGAATTTTTCCTATGGGTAAACCGATCATTTTACGTGTTAGTTCAGTGCCACTCTAGGTAATTACATATATGGTGAGGTTTAACATTTATCATTATTAGGCCATTTCTTAAGTCTTGTTTTATATTGGGCCTGCTCCTAGTATATGGGCTGGTTTTAGTGGGCTATCGGGAAAAGAAAAGAAAAAATGGAACTCTCGGTGGTTTTTTCACGCTGACATTCGATCTCTCTCCCTAAATTTGGGGGAGATCAAATTGGATGAAGTCTAGGGTTTTGTTGTATGGGGAATTGATTTTGGATCTTCTCTTGAAAATTGTGAAATTCTTGGTGTATCCTCTATTATCCAACTAGAGAAAGCGATATCGATTGGGGGTGAATGAAGAGGGAAGTTTGATGGAGGCGTATGGGAAGAAGTGTCCTTCAGGTTCGATTTTTTTTTTAATTACAAGTTTAAAGGTAAACTTGACACCAATCCTCAGTTGAATATAGATGAGATAGGCTAATAGGCATTAATTGAGGGAGTAAGGTTTCGGCCAGCTCCTCAAGAGTGCAAACACTCAAATTTGAATATTCCATTTGATTTGATGATTAGGAAGTGACTAATAATTAAGAGGGACCGGTTGTATTCAACGAAGGGAGTTAGTTTCCCTACTCAGGCAGGATAGCTTAGATGCTATATATATATACAACTTCTTTTTCATGAATATATACGAGGAGTTATATGTGGTGGCCCGCAGCCATAGTGTTTACACCTATAGATTTCAATTCCTTGTATCTTAAATTAATAATTGGATAGCTAGACCACCGGCTGGAACCAAGCAAGAACTGATTTCGATATCTGAATTAAGAGTTGTGCTCCGAAAGGCCGCAATAGGCCGTTGTCAGGCCACAAGGAGTCTATCACAGGCCATTTGTCAGGCCGCTACATGCCATGTTAGGTCACTGCAGGCCATTGTCGGGCTGCCACAAGCCGCAACAAGCTTTAATATATCCGTGCATATTTTTATTAACTTATTGTTTTATTTCCCGCATAATTAATTATTTGTTAGAATAGTTTTGAGATAAGTATATTAATGCCATGCGATTGTCATAGGTTCTCTTACGTGAATTACTTCTTTTATCTAGGTTGAGTAATTATATATGTTGTGCGGTTGCTAGAGAATTCGGCAATATCCTCAAAAGATTAAAAGTAAAGGGATATATGTACGATATAGTATACCGATTCAAGGTTGAGAATCGGTTAGTGGACGTTACATGGTTAGAACAAGAGTGAGGAACCTATTTCGCCTTCCTCATCGGAATGGCTTAATCCATTCCCATAGATCCTTACCCCAATAGGGGAACTATGATTGACTTGATCCCTAAATGAGTACGTAGGCAGCCACCCGGCTCAGCCGCTTCCATAGGAAAACCCCTACCCCTTGTACAAGGAAGTCGAGTGTTTAACCTATTTTATTATTGACAAATTCTGGTTAAATTATATTCGTACGTGTAGAGCATGATTTAAATCTGTTGGTAATATTGATTAATTTTGTCGGCTAACGTGTTCCATGAAATGACGGTGATTTATACACTTACAAGTATTTCACAAAAAAATGGTAAGATTCGCGGTGCAGTTGAAAGGTAAGTAAACCTTATCTTTGGTATTCAATTTTATTTCAAGTTGATTCTTATATATTGACTATGTATCTAACGTGTAGTATTGGAGTTTCCTCACAGGGACGAATAGAGCCATGCTCTGATACCATTTGTAGCTCCAGAATTTTCTAGACAATTGAATATTCAGATAAAAGAGCTCGATCCAAATATTCAACCATCTAATAAACCAAGACGTGAGCGATTTTGGACTCCCATGAGTCCAACTATAACTAAAATATAAAACACCCCTTTGAACATCGCGTTCAAAGAAATTTCGGCAGAGTTTCCTCTGTATTTCCAACATTTCATAAATTTACAGCGTGTCCTAACCTGAAATTCAAATAATATACTTCTATTTATTATATTAAAACCTCAGCCATAAACCCAACTACTAAAATATATTGATTCATGGCACCGGCTACTTAACCATCTCGACAACTGCCAGTTAAATCAAGTCGCTGTAGCGCCCCGAAACCAATCTCATACCCTAGATCGGTCTTTCACAATTGAACGCTAATCCATGTCATAGTTTCTAACTAATGGATGCATCCTAATATGGATTCATAATTAAAGACAAATAAAGAAATACCTAAATTATTACAAAACAACTTAACAAAATCGATTGAACCTAATGTGCTTCCTTGTAAGCTTTCTAGATGATCGCCTTAGCCATAATGCTCAGAGTGTGCGTTAGATTTTTCTTTAAAATCTTGTATACGTATTGCCTTGTCTTACGAAGCACCTATTCGTCCCTGTGAGGAAACTCCAATACTACACGTTAGATACGTAGTCAATATATAAGAATCAACTTGAAATAAAATTGAATACCAAAGATAAGGTTTACTTATCTTTCAACTGCACAGCGAATCTTACCATTTTCTTGTGAAATACTTGTAAGTGCATCAATCACCGGCATTTCATGGAACACGTTAGCCGGCAATGTTAATCAATATTACCAACATATTTAAATCATGCTCCACACGTACGAATATAATTTAACCAGAATTTATCAATAATAAAATAGGTTAAACACTCGACTTCCTTGTACAAGGGGTAGGGGTTTTCCTATGGAAGCGGCTGAGCCGGGTGGCTGCCTACGTACCCATTTAGGGATCAAGCCAATCGTAGTTCCCCTATTGGGGTAAGGATCTATGGGAATGGGTTAAGCCATTCCAATGAGAAAGGCGGTATAGGTTCCTCACTCTTGTTATAACCATGTAACATCCACTAACCGATTCTTAACCTTGAATCGGTATACTATATCGTACATCCCTTTACTTTTAATCTCTCGAGGATTTTTCCGAATTCTCGAGCAACCGCACAACATATATAATTACTCAACCTAGATAAAAGAAGTAATTCACGTAAGAGAACCTATGACAATCGCATGACATTAATATACTTATCTCAATACTATTCTAACAAATAATTAATTAAGTGGGAAATAAAATAATAAGTTAATAAAAATATGCACGGATATATTAAAGCTTGTTGCGGCTTGTGGCAGCCCGACAATGGCCTGCAGTGACCTAACAAGACATGTAGCGGCCTGACAAATGGCCTGGTGATAGATTCCTTGTGGCTTGACAACGACCTATTGTGGCCTTTCAGAGCACAACTCTCAATTCAGATATCGAAATCAGTTCTTGCTTGGTTCCAGCAGGTGGTCTAGCTATTCAATTATTAATTTAAGATACAAGGAATTGAAATCTAGAGGTGTAAACACTATGGCTGTGGGCCACCACATATAACTCCTCGTATATATTCATGAAAAAGAAGTTGTATATATATATAACATCTAAGCTATCCTGCCTGAGTAGGGAAACTAACTCCCTTCGTTGAATACAACCGGTCCCTCTTAATTATTAGTCACTTCCTAATCATCAAATCAAATGGAATATTCAAATTTGAGTGCTTGCACTTTTGAGGAGCTAGCCGAAACCTTACTCCCTTAATTAATACCTATTAGCCTATCTCATCTATATTCAACTGAGGATTGGTGTCAAGTTTACCTTTAAACTTGTAATTAAAAAAAATTCGAACCTGAAGGACACTTCCTCCTGTACGCCTCCATCAAACTTCCCTCTTCATTCACCCCCAATTGATATCGCTTTCTCTGGTTGGATAACAGAGGATGCACCAAGAATTTCACAATTTTCAAGAGAAGATCCAAAATCAATTCCCCATACAACAAAACCCTAGACTTCATCTAATTTGATTTCCCCCAAATTTAGGGAGAGAGATCGAATGTCAGCGTGAAAAAACCACCAAGAGTTTCTCTTTTTCTTTTCTTTTCCCAACAACCCACTAAAACTGGCCCATATACTAGGTCCAGGCCCAATATAAAACAAGACTTAAGAAATGGCCCAATAATGATAAATGTTAAACCTCGCCATATACGTAATTACCTAGAGTGGCATTGAACTAACACGTAAAATGACCGGTTTACCCATAGAAAAAATTCCAGGTCATTACAATTTTTTTTATACCAAGTGTTGGTTTTAGTTCCACATTGCTTATATTGTTCTTGCTGCCGAGAGTAGAATGCAGAACTTCACAATATTCACCTTCAATATCTTCTATATCTAAATCTTGAAATTTGGTTATTTAGAGAAGGAATGAAGAGTAAGATGTGAGGCCGATGTTTTAGTTGATTAAGAAAATCGTTGGAAGAATAAGGAACGCCGAAGGACAGCAGGAAGTGCTGCAGAATCCCGCGCTTTTATTTTGTTTGTTACGATTCCCTTTATTTTCTATTTTTCCATAATTCACGTTTTTCTTTTTCTTTAATTTATGTTTTCGCCCTTTTCATCATTCTTTAAATAACCCGGTATCCAGTTTCACAACATCCACGTGGAGATTTGTCATTGGTCTGTCACTTAGGTAACAACCAGTAGCTGTCCCCGTAGCATGACTATTATCTATATACTAAAGCAGAGACCTCCAATGGAGGATTTTCTCTCTCCTTGGTGACACTCTAATATGAGAGTTAGTTTTTTCTTTCTCCTATGTGGCACTCTAATATGAAATATAGTATTTTCTAATAGCCTACAAACCCACGTACATGGAACCTCTTTGGAGAGTTTGAGTATATTTTCAATTCTTATATATTTAATCAAATAAATAAAAAATGCTAAAAAATAGGTGATTTGTAGAAGGTAATTTCCTATTATGAATCAAATACTTTTAGTGTTCCAATTCTTATATATTTGATCATATCAAATAAAAAAAATTACTAAAAAATAGGTGATTTGTAGAAGCTAATTCCCTATTACAAATCATACACTTTTAGTGTCTATGATAAAGCACCGACTTCTTTCACTAAAGCAGAGACCTCAAACGGAGGATTTTCTCTCTCTTATATGACACTATAATATGAGAGTTAGTCTTTTCTTTCTCCTATGTCGCACTCTAATATAAAAGATATTCTTTTCTAATATCCTACAATCTCACGTACATGGAACATCTTTGGAGAATTTGAGTGTATTTCTAACTCTTATATTTGGAGAGTTTGAGTGTATTTCCAATTCTTATATATTTGATCAAATAAAAAAAAATTGCTAAAAAATATGTGATTTGTAGAAGGTTCCTATTACGAATCAAACACTTTTAGTTTTCCAATTAATTCTTATATATTTGATCAAATAAAAAAAATTACTAAAAAATAGGTGATTTGTAGAAGCTAATTCCCTATTACAAATCATATACTTTTAGTGTCTATGATAAAGCACCGACTTATTTCGAATATATTCTTAACGCAACCTAAAAAACACTACATATTCTTCAGTTAATAACTTATTATAGGGTGTAAAATCAGCTTCCGACGGTTCCCCACATTCTCTAAGGATTATGTGAGATATACCGAATTAGAACACTTAAAATGGTATTCGCATAACCCTTTTATATACCTAGAATTTGCATTTGTTGGTTATTAACTTCTTAAGATGTATACTAATACACTTCCCGAGTAAGTGTCCGAATACCCATCACGTACTCTCACATTTTTAATATATGCACTTTTCTTCATTTTTGTTTTTCTTTCTTTGATCTCATTATGATTTTCAAACACATGCATGCTACAATATGATAATACATATTGAAAGTCTAAATCTGTAAAAAAAATATCGGCTTATTATGAAGGGGTGCTTTTATTTGCACATTTGGTTTATGCTTCTTTGTATGACATTGTTTCTTTAGACAATCTAATGATATATCTAATAATCATCCAAACACAACCTCTCACATACAAACACTCGAACACTCGATTCAAAAAATGTCAAAGTTAACACGAGATCAAATGTCAAGGTGCAAACTTTCACAAGTTCTTTCTCATTAATGTAAAGAACTGTGCTTCTATCGGTTTAAGAACACTATGAAAGGATCGGACGATCACCGATAGTCATATTTGGAAGATAGATAGATGTAATGCACGGTTATGCATGTGATATTTTTCTATTCAATGTATATAGAGCAATAGAGTACGTTTACATGTAAATCCATAGAGTTTTTTCCATCACAATAAGAGCTGACTATAACAATCTAGATTTTGTATTCGGATATCATCGGAAAACATAAATGAACTCAAAAGCAAAATTGTATTTTACACTTGGGACGGGTTCCTTTAGGGCCCAAATGGTAAGCAAAACCTAAAGTATATGTACTTAACTAATTTCATTTATAAACAATATATTGGCTTTCTTTGAACTGAATATATACAACTTTCTTACATTTCATTTTAGTTCTTGGAACATAAATTAGAACTAACTCTTATAACAAATACAAGATACGGTGAGTGAAATCACTTCATTCAGGAGCGATGATTAAATTAACTGATCGAGGCAGCTGTCTTTGGTTTTCTAAGTTTTATTCTTTTTTTTTTCCTGAGTACAGGAAGATGAGAACGATAGTGCTAAAAATAAATTTTCAAAATTTGTGCTCATTATGAGTGTAGGAAGATGTGATAGTGCTAAAAGATATGGGTCAGGATGATTATAGAATGTTCATATTATGGAGTAGGATCCTGCCAAGTATGTTTCACCTCTCTAACTTCATAAATAGGTGTAGATCGGATGCTTATAGAATGTCCATATCGTCATGGAGTAGGATCTTGCCAAGTTGCATAATAATATGATGTCCTATATGAGCTACTCTTGGTATTGCATAAGAAAGCTATTATTGAATTTGCATTGTGATGAACATTTCAAAGCGATGGAACTATAGTTGAACTTGCAATAGCTCAACAACCTTTAATAGATACGCAACAAACTTTGGTTGCAAAGAGAGCCACCTAAATATTTTTTGGTTGTAGGAATTTTAATAATTTTGGAGTAAAATATATCGAAGCTTAAAAATTCTTACGAGTGTTCTACTGATAATTGATGGATGATAATTCTTTGGTCCAAAAGAGTGAATAGTATTTGTGTGAATTATTGTTATACTTATTTTTGTGACACTTTATTGATACCATCAAACTTAACTCTTTCAACATTAATGCAATATTGGAAGAATTTTGTCATACTAATTCTTCATCCGAACTTTGTTTTGCAATGTGCTTACAGAAATATTGATAATAGCTAAATCTATTATAAGAAACGAAATAAGGAAAAATGTGGAATAAGATGGAATATTTGAACATTTTATTATAAGTTTAAGGTGTGTGTTAGTAGCTTTAAGTTTGGAAAGGGAATGTTATTTGAAAGGCACACTCTTATTTCATCCATTTGATTATTAGATTGTTTCAATCTGAAAATTAATGGCCATTACTCATTTTACCCACCCAATCTTACGTTAACACTTTGACATGTTCACATTGACGAAAGACATAGAACGACATGATCTTCTCTGTTATTCATGTTGGAATTGAATAAGTATATTTTCCATGTATACAAACAATCACCTAGAAAAAGAGAAAATACTTGGGGGAGTATTCTAAGTAGGTGAATGCATTTTCTTGAAAGAGGATTTTTTTTGTATTCATCAATTCATCATAGAGCATGTTCATGTGATAAATCTTTTCAAGTGGGAGTAGTGTATTTTTTGAGGATATGGAAACAATCAATCTGTTTTAATGATTTGATAGATATTTTAGTTATTTGTACATATTAGTACGTAAGCTGAGCGGTGATGATTTACCGCTAAATCACTATAAATCTAAGAAAACTATTATACAAGCTAGATCAAGTTTAAGATAATTTCATTTGAAAATTACAGATTAATATCTTAAACCACAAAGTGAAGAGGCTACCTCAATTTAATCCCTTAGTTTCCAAGTACTTATACACCACAATCGCTGCTCATTAACGTATTTCAGTTTATTTTTAATAAAAATATTTTTTGATTCGAAAATTTGCCGCTAAATCACCATAAATCTAAGAAAACTATCATACAAGCTAGATCAAGTTTAAAATAATTCCATTTGAAAATTACGGATTAATATCCTAAACCACAAAGTGAAGAGGCTATCTCAATTTGATCTCTTAGTTTCTAAGTATTTATACACTATAATCGCTGCTCATTAACGTATTTCAGTTGATTTTCAATAAAAATATATTCTTATTCGAAAATTTGTGTGAGACATTTTGTAAAGTCTTTTCAACATACAAAATATATTTAATAGATTCCGGGCCTATGCCCGGGTCCAAAATCTAATTGGTAAACTATAATGGCATATGCCATGGGCCTCTTACATTGAGTAGTGCCCCAGTTGCTAATGGATCGATGAAGATATACATGGGGTTTACATTGTCAAGCCCAAGAAAAAAAAACCAAAACTGAAAAACCATAAAATCGAGTAATCGACTGTGTTTTGTTCTTCCGAAGATGCTGGCCTACGTGCCTAACCATAAAGGGGTATTTTACATATTGAATAGGATACAATCACTGTTGTTCAGATTTCACAAGTCCGAATAATTAGTCTACATTCTACAATGGTTTGCTATAAAATCTAACGGAGATTGTCCTCAGTTCTAAATTAAAGTAAAGTCTAAACTTCCATTTGCTGCATGAAGTGTACATTCCTTCGTCGATGATACACCCATTAATGTGTTGCTTCGTCAGAATTCAAGTGTGCTCCTTCTACATTTGTTACAGGTACTAAGCGGTTCAAAGAGCCCCAAAGAAGTTCCTGCATATCCTTTACCATGACTACACCTAGCATCTTGGGGTCGGAAAATGTATTATGCGAGATGATCAGGCATTGGGAGCCTTAGCTGCTTGAAGCTAGTGAAACCGCCATCAACGACCAGGTTATGCCCATTAACATACTTGGCTTCGTCAGATGCTAAATACACAGCTGCATGAGCAATATCTATTTCTTCACAAGTTGCCCCCTTAAGCTCCCCTAGTCCATTAACCATATTTGCTATCCATTCCTGGCTGGCATTTCCATATATTGCTCCTAGTTGTTTAGCAACGAGTGGCGTGAGGACCACAAATGGGGAAATGCAATTGACGCGGATGCCATGTCTGCAAAGCTCACTTGAGACAGACTTCACAATTCCAGGAAGAGCGAACTTGGAGACAGCGTAAGGATGCGGTCCAAGACCGCCCAGTATCCCACTGATGCTGGCAGTGCAGAGAATGGAACCTGAGTTTCTTGGTATCATTGCTCTCGCTGCATGCTTTATTCCTGCCATTGTGCCACGGACGTTAATCCGCATGACCCGGTCAAATTCATCAAGGTTAAGATCAGCAACACTAGGTGGGAATGACGGGCCTGTGATACCAGCATTGTTGTACATGACATCAAGTTTACCATGATGGGCCATTGCGAAGTCTACAGCTTCAGCAACTTGGTTCTCGATGGTTACATCACAAGTAACAAAGTGTGCCTCTGGACCCAATTCTTCAGCAGTTTGTTGGCCTAATTCTGTGTTGATGTCAGCTATGATGACGTTGGCACCTTCTTGGATGAACTCATGAGCTGTTACCTTGCCCAGTCCACTTGCTCCACCTGTTATCAGAGCGACCTTACCTTCTAACCTGTATGATATAGAGATGTCAGTGTTGCGGCATACTTCTTTTCTCGGATGTCACTTAACAAGGATTGGGATTTGATGTCGCTAGGGTATGGGTCCCTTGTATTCTAGTTTGCGTATTGCCAAGTTGGGATATGGAATACACAATTATTTGGAATGGAGAAAAACCAGAGCCCATTGATAGGACGATGCTGATTTTTTCTTTCTCAGATTCTCTCCAGAGTCTGAGCCAATTATGGGAATTTAAACAACTAAGCATCAAATAATACCATGTGGGCATGTGGCAAAACTTTTTAAATAATTTCTTGGATGAATGTGCAACCCTCTCTTATTAGATAGTTTGATAGACCAGTACAAAAGTGAATGGTGATCTGATCACATTTATAGTCATCACATCGTGCGCCTTAAAACACCATGAAAAATGGTTACAACTCACAACTTTAAAGATTTAAAGTCATTTGATATTTTCTTGAGGTCCATCTAACTGCTTTAAATCAAAATCTATCAACTGACTAATGCATGGTGTCTGCCTGTCTGGTACAGTGGTACTACAATCCATCTAAATGAGCACCATGGATCTACACAGTTAGATTGCTTATAAAGGAAATTTCAATTGGTAATATGAAATTGGCTGGTGATTCTTAGCTCAAATCAGTGCAATAAAGGAATTCCACTCTTTCTCGTAGAAGGCCAGTGCCATCAAGTGGACCGACGTGAAAATGTTTGTGGTTTTGAGCATTATTTGCATTTGTTTTTAAGAGGACCCTATTATTATATTTGTAATCAAGAAGCAAATGTTTTCGTGCAGCGATCTACTTACTAGCAGTTTCAAGAATTTTCTAACCTCTACAATTCTGCATTTCACAATGATTTTCAAAATCTTTTCGCTCCATCGGTTTTGCAAAAAAATTCAGAGTATGACTAAAAATCTAAAATCTCATTCCCACTTCCGTGTATGTCAAGCCTTGTTAACACTCAAGTTTTTCATTACTAAAATGAAAAATAAACCCTATAACAAGATAAAAAGAAAATAAGAAATACCGAAAGAAAGAGAAAGAAATGAACACACCTTCCACCACCAACTCCACTCTTGGATGCAAAGTTTGCCGTCCCATGCTTACCTTCCTTGAAAGTTGCAGCAGCAACTAACCCCCTCAAATCTCGTACTCTAAGAATTGTCATCAACAATCTAGTTGTTTTTACTATACACTACTTCTCGCAAACACTATATAACCAAAACAAGATTACAAGTAAAAAAGAGAGGGGAAAAAACTCACGAACCTGCTGGCTAGCGATCTCAACATGACTCCAGTAAGCTATGGCGTCAGATCCCGATCAAGATAGAGATAGATTTGTGTCAACTATGAAGTGAGACACACTTGCTTCGCCTACTAAAAAAATAATTGGGCACGTATATCCATGCAGAGAAGATCCATCAGTATTTAGTGTTCAGAACTCAGTCCCTGATCTGTGATGAGTTGCCAACTGCCAGTCTTACTTATTTAAAGCACAATTGATTAATCTAATAAGACTAAAGTAATGTATTAAGTAATCAATCTTAAAGTTCGTTTGGAATTTGAATTGGTCTTTTGGACGTTAATGCTAACACCATCAACTAGCAGTTCATCAGTGGGTGAGCTTGAGAGTACTTTTGAAATATTGTAAGGAAATCAATTTCCCTGCTCCTTGTCGCAAAAAAGAAGTATCACTTTTCCTAAAATACTGATAACTATTTGAAACTGTTTAATCTAAGGGCTACAAATCTTGAATTCAGCCTAATATTTTGTGTTTGTGATCACTCTTTAATGAAGTGGAGGACCACACGCATGTAAGGAGGGGAACATGTGGAAGATGTTCGATTATGTCTAGAAAGATTCTAAACTTTGGATAGCTTCTTTTTAGCTTCATCAACCATGACAACTCAAGTATCTTTCATCCAGCTCTTATTAATATAAAAACATGTTCCTACTCCAGTGGTTGGGCATACCAGTTGCACTTTTGCGCCTTACTTTAAACATGTTAAGAGACAGATAGGCATATTCACAAACAATCAATGAATTTACTCCTATGATTTACCACCCACAGACACTACCCAATAAGAATCCATCACTAGAATCACCTCATAAGATCACCACTGATACAATATTGGTGTTCAAAATTACTTCAAATTTAATTAATCCAGGGAATGAACAAAACCCTTGTTCGTTTGGAGGAGTAGATCAGTGGTTAGTACTCAGCACTAAACTTCCTACCTCTTCCTCCTCTCCTCTATAACCTCACTCCAATCCTACCTCGTCTTACACTCTGAAAGTCAAAAGTAATTAAACCTATCAAGCCAAGTACTCAAGTCTCGAGAGTTTAAACATACAGTACATTATATCGTTGAGGCAAACTAAGCTATTGCACTTCGAGAAGATGAGTGGCAAGGATTCTTTCATTGGGTGACAGTAGCAACTTTTCATACGACAACTACACTAACCCAGGATGAACTTCCCTAGCAATCCGAAAAGTAACCACACCGTAGTATATATTTACAAGATCATACAGAACTAAAATTCTTGTTCTAGAATTACATCAATAAAAGGGTTACCTATAACACTTCCAAACCTGGTATTGGCTCACACTAACTGGGAGAAAATAATAAAAACAAACAAAATGAAGATAACTAGAACTTCCATTCAAGCACTGCTAGATTAAGATCTCAATAATATGGAGTAAAGCCAGCTGCATGAAAACATTTCTTTTCTATGTACAACACTACAACAGAAGTACGATTTAGAAGAAAACAAAAGTCAGTGGAGGAAAACTTTGAAAATTGTTTTAGAATCTTCAGCTGTTAGAGCATCTCTAGGTGGACGTATCCGTGGTCGCATTCTTCAAATTTGAAGAAATGCGTCGGAATTTTCCGGAATTCCAACTCTAAGTGGTCGCATTCGTGGTCGCATCACCTGCTTGTTCGCATTCTTGTTCGCAAATTTGGCAATTTGGATGTGGATGCGGAGCGACAATAGTAATGTCGCGCCACTTTTTGACTTTGACCACAACCAAGGCGCCATTACCAGCATTTCGCGCCGCCACTACTACTATTTGGCCTTACGCCCTAATGTCGCGTGCTCCAAGGGGAAAAAAACGGCCGGATTTCTACCTCCTATATCTACACTCATCTCCTTCTTCATTTTCACACACAACACTCTCAACCATTTTACACACAACACTCTCAACCTTTCACACATAACACTCTCAATGTCACAACCAAAACAAGAAAGGGGTCCAAATTGGACAAATGAAGAAAATATTGCTCTTACTAGAGCATAGATTGAGATTGGAGAAAATCCTATAGTAGGGAATGATCAATCGGGTCAAGTTTATTGGGAACGAATTATGGCTAGAATGAATCAAATTCAAGGTTTTGACCGCAACCGTAAGTGGAAGGGAGTCTCACAACGTTGGGCGATTATTTTACCGTTCTTCAACAAATATCATGCTATACTAAAAAAGCTTGAAGAACAACCTCCAAGCGGGTGGGGATGTGAAGACATTGTAAGATTTGTTTATATTTCGTTTAATTTATACTTCATTTTATATACTACTTGATATTGATTTTTTTTTTATAATAAACGTAGCTTTCGGGCGCAAAGAACAACTTATCGCGGCTACTCTTTGGAAAACCATGGATATGGCAAGATTATTATAATCTAGTAAAAAATCGCCAAAGTGGCAAAGAACTTCGATTCTGTACGAAAACGCTTGCTCCAAGACCAAAGAAGAAAGCAAGATCCGGAGATGTTGAAGGTTTCGATTCTTCACCCTCAACTCCAACCCCTTTAACGCCTTACTCTACCCCTTCACCTTCATCAGTACTTTCGAGTATGCGATCCTAGCGATCTAGAAGGTTTTTGGAGAGGTCGGTCGGTAGGAAGCGAGAAAGCAAAGAAATTGAGAAGAACAAGAAAGTTGCTTCTACTGTTGAGGGTAATGTTGCATCCACTACTAAAAATATGGATGATTTTCTTGAAGCTTTTAAAGAAAGTCGAAGAAATAAAGAAGAGATTCAAAATGAGCAATTTCAAAGTATGATGAAATTGAAGCAAGAGAAGACACAAAAAAAGTTATTTTTGAAGCAAGAAAAACTCCGTGTTAGAGAGGAGGAAAATGAGACTAGGTTGTTGGCAATGTCACTCGACAATGTCAATCCTCGTTTGCGAAGGGTTTTAGAGCTAAAACAAGATGCAATTGTAGCTAAATATGAAAAAAAGGCTGGAGCAAGTAGTACAAATCCAATGGTTTGGTGCACCAAAACACCAAACCACAATAGCACAGTAGATACAGTTAGTGGGATAGCGAAATCAAATCCAATGGTTTATTTTTCCAGCCGCCAGTGACAATGGCGTCCAACACAAAATATTAAATATCGGTTAAACAAAAAACCAAGCTTTTTTGTACGCCATCACCAGTGGCGGGCAAGAAATAAAAAAAAAAAAACCAAGCTTTTTTGTACGCCATCACCAGTGGCGTGTAGTTATTTATCTCCCAATATTACCCTTTAAAAAAAAACCCCAGAACACAAAAAAGAAAAAAAAAAAAAAATCACTCTCACTAAAAAAAAAAATCGCTCTCACTCTCACCGTTCAACACTACCGCGCCAGAAAAATAGAAGTAAACAAAAATACTGGGTAGTACATTTAGTACACAAAATGCTTCACTAAATTTGTTTTCACCATGTTGCTATACCATCCTCGACCAATAAAATTAAGAGACATAGATTCTCCTCTAAAACAAACTGGTTCCTTCCGAAAATTGCAAAACCACTTTCTAAGAAGGATTCATCAGGTGAAAGCTTTGAATGGGGATGATACTCCCTCTTTTTGCAATGGCTCCAACTCATTACATCAAATTGACGTTCCTTCGAAGTTGACATCACTGTTGAGAGCATGAAAAGATACTACATATAAGCTTGCTGGGAAACTAAGGGAACTAAGTAGTTCGGTAAAATTTCTTTTCGAGTTTTGCAAGTGAACACAAAGACAAGTGTTTGATCTTCATGTCGAGATGAACACGCATCATGTGTGGGATTCCAAATGCAAAGGCCCTGCGGGAACCAACCCACAAAAACAACAAGTATTCAGTTTACGCTTGTTGTGAGAATTTTCCAAAGACGTCGTAAATGTATTACAAACTTTATAGATCTTGATAGATTTGTGGTGGCAAATCGCGAGGCGATTCTTAACCATGGCAATCAATCCCATCAAAGAGATGCTTCCAAATCAAAGAATGTGGTTCAAACATTTACTCCGCCAGTTCCCAAAAGCTTATAAAGACAATAAAATAGTTGCAAGTATGGTGACGCCCCTGGCCTGAACATATTTGGTTTGTTCTGTCCCTTCAATAGGAATTGTCACATTGAGAAGGTCTAAGAATTCCAGAATTTTTTCCTGCATTACTTCTCAACGGGTTATTTTTCATTTGGAGTTCGTTAGTTTTCTTTTTTGAAATTTAATCGCCGATGAACTAGTAAGGTGGTTGTTGCAAGTTAGCAGGTCTAAAAGTTTTTTCCACTCACTGTGGTCAATGAAAACAAACAATGACATAGCAGTCTCTTGGTACTTTTGGTAGTAAGCAGAGCATGTGGTCTGTGGCAATGATCCATGCAGATATGGGCACACGGACAAAGGGTAGGATAGAATGGTAATTGCATAAATTAAGTTATTAAAAAAAAAAAAAAAAAAAAAAATCAATTCTAACCGCCATTGGGAGTGGCGGGTGGAAAATCATAATTGAATTCTGTGCGCCATTGTGAGTGGCGTGTAAGTTATTATTTGAATTAAATCACATTCCTACCCGCCACTGGCTACGGCGTGCAGACTAATTTGGATTTTTTTGATTGCCCACCATTGGCAATGGCGTATAGAGCATACGCTATAACGTTAAAATTGACTGCAAAAATAGAGAAATTTATAAAGATAGCGTTGGCGGTATAACATTTTAACGTACCATTGGATCACATTTTACGTTAAATTTGGTGTTTTGCCACACTATTGGACTTAGCCTTACTAAACTGTAACCATCCAGTTTACACCACCTCATATCTTCCTGTGATCAACTGTGTACTTTGAGAAAAGGTTGGAGAGAGCCCACCATGAAGGGATAAAATATCAACAACCTGCGAGATCATATATAAAGACATTTAATAGCATATATATTTAATATGTATCATTACTGTTCATCAATATATTGAGGAACAAAAACAAACTCCACTGTACAATCAAGAATGCTTCAACTGATGGGTTAAAGGTTAGGTGAAGCTTAAAAGTACACAAACAAGATGACGCTGAAACAAACATTATGAAGAAAAAAACTCAACGTCGATTAAATGTAGCTACTGTGAAAGGCTAAAACAATTGTAGTCATGGCATAACATTTAGTCTATCTCAGTCGGATGATGAAATAAGCCCACGTGTCCATAAAGTTAAGCTGACAAAATGTAAGACCAAACGAGCCTGATGCTGTAAGGTTCTGCTACACACTTATGAGCTCCTTGGTTCATGTTGTTTGAAGTGTTTGTAAACTAAATTAAAACTCTGGAGGGCAGAGAATACTATGATGGCGCCAATTTGAGAACATCTAGAAACATATATTATCCAGGAAGTATGAACATAAAACAAGGAGAAATATAAGAAATATCAAAGATCTAAACATCACGGTCTTTTCAGTCACCATATCTATCGTGAAACAATAACAAAGGTGTGGGTAAATCGTGCTGAATATCCACAAAAATTTACGAATATAAATACAGAAACTGATAGAGAGATATCATTTTATTTTTATAATTACTATTATTATCGGTGATGATAGAGAAATTTAAGCTTCAAAAACCTTCAGGTCACTGAATGTCCTTGTAGCAGTAAAACTGGCAGAGATGGGAAAGAACACTGAAGAATCTGCTGGAGGAACAACAAACTCCATTGATCCACTGTAAACAACATAGAAGAGGTAAATTAGAGATGCCTAAAGATAATGATCACCCAGATTTTATTAAAAGGATAATTTTAAAGAGATACATAATGACAATCCAACAGCTACTTACCTGCGGTTCGATTTATCAATAAGAGATATTGACCATTCCAAGATGGAATTCTGCGAGTTATACCTGTCATTCAAGGAAGTGCAATATTTAGCCATCCAAATCCTTGACAAACAGTGATCATAATAAGATATTAATCTAATACTGATTAACTTGTTAAGAAACTGTCACTTTTATGAAGTATTTGTTAGTGTAATTTTAGCCCACCTCTTTGGTAAGAAGTGTGTAAAACATTTACCAATTAGGCTAGCTGCATCTGCATAAAAACTGAGGAGAATACCCCCTAACACAGAATAGAAGAAAGTGCGCCTAAAATCATTTTGGCATGTATAATGAAGACCACGAATAGAACAGTCAGCACCTCTTCAATGCTGGTTAAAGTTCTCAAAAGGGTGAGAGAAAGAGAAAAGGATGAAATTTGTTAAGGGAAAAACTATAAGAAAGTGCACCAAAAAAGAATGTAAATCCACGTAGCATTAAATGGTTAAAGAGAATCTGGATCATAACCAGAAAACTAAATGATGAAATAAAATATACCACTAATAACATAATGATAACATGAATATCACTTACCTAAGTTCTCCATCGACCCGTCTGACATTCGGTGCCTCTCGAAGAGCAGGAAGAGGTATTGAGATTACGACCTTTTGAAGGTCGGTCATAGGCGAGGCTTCATACTCTAGACTGACAAAAGTTTCATTTCTCAAAGAAGAAGCCCAGCAGTTTACTGCAAGTATATAAACACACATTAGTAGACTACACATAATATATGAAGCATTTTTCAAAAACCTAAAGCTCCAAACAATACTCACTGGTCAATGGCACCATAACCTCATCCACACTCTGCATTGTCCACTTCAAAAGGCAAATGCCAGCAACACTATCTCGATCTGTTGGAAAAGGTCTATCCGGATCCTTCAGACCTAGAATATTTAATTTGTTAAACAGCTCCTTGTTGATATTTGGATGAGTTCTGAAATGAATGCCTGGATCCTTCGGAGTTTTAACCTGATAATAAAACATATAATGTAGTGAACCGGTATGAAGGATGTGTTTGTAGCAAATAATTATATAAGTTACATCAACAAGACAACCTGCACAACTGAAATATATTACAAACATCACACCAGGCAACAGGTACTATTGATTTACAAATAAATATTTGGTGAACTGTCTTCCTATAGAAAACAATTGACTTCCAAAAAGACAGTGCATTTAGTTTTCCACATATTATGCTAATACATTGGTTTAAGAACCAAAAGTGGGGAACAATATTTCAGGCTGCACATAACTTGAGGAATATGTATATGAACAATGGATCTTGCTTGCAGTTAAAATCGATATTCTCGACAAGGCTTGCCGATAAGTTCAATAAGTTCAAACTAAAATGAATAGGTTGGTGAAGTTTCATCTGCCTAACCAGGTGCAACTCTAAAAATAAATCAGTTTCATTAGGATTTCTACTTGCATAACCCATGTTGGTGAGTGAAGCATTAACTCCCCACCAAATCACCTTAGATGGTGAATTGAAGCCGCACACAGATTCATTAAAAACTTGTAACAATTAGATCATGCACTTGAAAGTTGGAAAAAAATGGTTTGGAGTTCTTTAACACTGCCAATTTTTCGGCATTTCTAAGCTTCATGGTCTTAAGGATACAAATTATTAATCACTTGTGACTCTATTTATTATTTCCCTTCTTTTTGGTGTGGGTCTATATAAAAAGGAGTTCACATCCATACAGTTATTTTATTAAAAAAAAAAAAATTCATTGATGCTTCCTTCACCGATGTGGATGACGGATGAAAATATTTCCTTACTATGCATGCAAGGCTACCTTCATACATACCATATGTAATACAATGAAGAAAAAAACAAAAGCAAGAAACAACGTCAAATAGTCTTTCTTAGAGGATTATTAAGAGAGAGAGAGAGAGAGAGAGAGAGAGACCTGAATTAGCAAGAGCCCATCTTTTTCGTTAAGAATCTTAAGCCAAAGAGCACCTTGAACATCAAAGTTACTCATACCACCATTTCGTTTCAGTGACACATTAAGCTTCTCTTCAACAGTCAATATGATCGGATCAGATGGTAGAGCAACTGATTTGTATTGGCAAGGATTAAGTAGCACATCCTCAAGGATCACTTCACCCTCAGCTCTCAAAGATTCCAAGAATTTGTTTGTCTTATTTGTCTTACCAAGCTGCATTCCACCTTTTAACGGTGCAGTAACAAATTCAGGAGGACAACCTACAAGAAAATACATAGAAATAAAATTCAATAAAAACAATATCCCAAACGCTTAAATACAGGGATCATTTTAAAACTATGAGGATAGAAGTAGATTTTGGTGGCTGATTTATCACAACAATAAAATATGAAATCAATACATTTACCATGTACAGTGACAAATTTAGTGGTAAAGTAGCAGAATCCCTCAAGACGTTTCACAAAGAACCTTCCACATAGGGAATAACAGACTTTGCTTATCTAAAGTTCCTGGATGAATCTTGGAACTTCAAAAGGTACTGGTGAAACTCCCCCTCAAAAGAGATTTTAGCTTTAGATCACCCTCCTTCCGCTATGCCAGAAGATTTCAACATGCAGGGTTTCAATCTAAGAGTCCTACATACCAGAAGTTAATGTCCTGATACTGTTCTACAACTTTTGCGGTATAATTTGTGCACAGAGTTTACAATATTTTACCCACGGATAAAGCCTCCAGAATTCAGATTGAATGCAGTTGCTCTGTTTTGATTCTCAAGGGTGTTTATCTCAAGGGGTGGAACTGTTACGATTTTCAAGGGGTGTTTATAACGAGAGATAAAACTTGACTGCTTATCTTCAGTCAATGTGCTGATTATAACAGAAAATGCAGAAATCCAAGAGTGATTTCTGTGACATGCTGTGAAATGAACTTAGAAAGTATGCAGCACGTCAACTACATAATTCTTGATTATCTGATAGGACATAGAGGCTTTGAAACTATGTTACATGGACACATTTCGTTATAAAAATAATCCATGTCGGGTACATGTCCACATGTCTGTGTTGAACACACATTGTATTTGATATATTTCAGTTTTTTACATGTGTGTCCAATAGTGATACATGTACCCGTGTCAATGTAACTTAGCTTTAAATCCAGGTGGAAAGGGAAAATCAAGTGATGCATAGGTGTCCCTTCGTTCTACACCTTGAGTTCCAACGGCCATATAAGAAGACCCCTGTTCCCAAATGAAGACTTTAAAACAAAAGTAAGGAGAAGGAACTTCACCTTCTGAAAGGAACTGGTATGGCAACGAAGCCTTGATGGCAAACATCAGTTGTAAATTATATATGGTTTTCTCTGAGTAAAACTGTTTTCAGTTGGGTCACACGTCTGTGGTTGTAAGTTTGTAAGTTGTAAATTACATGGTGATGTTCTCTGGTAACAACTGTTTTCAGTTGGGTCTGTTATGTTTGATACGGTTTACAAAAGAGAGCACAAAGGACCAAGAAGCCATAACTGAGAATAGTTTCCTCAACATTATAAAGTGGATGTGCCTGTGAATATCTGCACCTACAATGTTTATACTACTCAAACAGAGTGTAATATGTACGTCCATATACCTAAACGATTAACTTGATAACAGAAGCATCATAATGGCTGAACAGATGACCACCACTTAAGCAAATAAAATGTTAGAATCATCGAAAAGCAACAGGAATTTCAGCTGTTTGGCTCCAAGAAGGCCACTTACAGCTTTTTAAATCACCTTCAACAAGAACCAACCAACTTGAACAATTCATAATACAACCAAACTCCTTTCTTTTCCGGAAACACTTACCAAAACTTCAAAAATCATTGAATGGTTTTACAGTATGAATAGGACAAACCTTTAGATTCGCTTAAACAGGTAGTGTCAGTACTCAAACCACCTCCAGTAGCAGATATACTCAAATCACTACATTTACTCTCGACTCTTGCTGGACACGTAGACTGCAAAGACACGGACCCTCCCTTCTCGCCTGTATTCTTATCGATCTGCAAATCATGCAGAAAAAATAAATATAAAATAGTGAGAGAATGGTTTAATTAGAATTAGAACTATTAAGATAGAGAAGATATAATACGAGAAGCCAAGGACAGATTTTATAAGATAGAATGAGATACTTAGTTCTGTTGCTAATTACAAAAAAAAAACAAAGATCAAATGGAAATACAACCTAGTTAGATAAGACAGTTGTCCCTCTAAGGACCATAAGGTACCTTGGCTTTGTCAATCTCACTAGCTCTACGCGTTGGCTGTTTTGATCATGTTGTTCATTTTCAGTTTATGCAAATTCTCATTGGGACTCACCATCTTACAGTACTCCTTAATGTCTGTAAAAGTTACATTTTCATTCTGCCCCAAGGTGATGACTTCATCAAATGCAAAAATCAGTTCAAAAGCTGATACAAGGCCGGAGCAAACTATTAATATAACCAATATGAAAGAAAGCAAGAAATGAGTAGAGACATGGAGGAACAAAAAATATACAAGTTTGGAGAGCAGCTTCAGCGTGTCAAGATCTAAGAGAATGTTGCTTTGTTTGTCAGTTACAAGCAACAAGTAGAAAACATAGCGAACGTCTTCATACTCAAAGGAGGTGTGTCGTTTCCCTTGGGGAATGCTCCGAGTATCCTTTCAATCCTTATACGACTTGTATCCACAAAAAACTGCCCCCCAAAAAAAAAAACCAATATAAACATTATATAATCATGCTAAATAAGGAGCCTCCATACACAAACTGACCTTTACCAGATTTACCTAAAACCGAAACAGCAAGAACCACCTATATAATAACATTCAACAAATACAAGAATATAAATAAGCTAAGCATCAACTACTACACTAAACTGATTGTGTCAAGAAAGATATTACCATATTGATTAGTAATCAGTAATAATCACAACAACCGCTCACTTCTTTGTAGTGGAAACTGGAATGAAAATTTATAGTGGTTTCGGTTTTCGACAAAAATAAAGTCACGTGCATTCGGGGTGGCCGCTTTTAAGATAAGTTTTCTTATTTTTTAAAATGGGTAATTGCCTAAATCGGCCATGATAAAAGCAGATTGTGCTCCAACCGGCCATGCCTTTTAATTTTGACCTTTTCAATGGGTTTTTGACCATTTTGCCCTTTCGTACAACACACTCTCTCCTCTTTATATTTTTGATGTTGACATGCACAGTAATATTTATCCGTTAGATTTTCTTAGCAATACGTACTAGCGATTAATGACCGGATTTCAACCCAGCAAAAATGAAAACGAACTTTAGCTATTGTGGGAATAAGGAACCAGCAACTTATGGATCTATATCAGCAACTCTTTCGTTGTTTTTATAATTCAAAGACGAGACAATATTTATCTCGTTTTTTGTGCCAACCTCAAAAAGTTTTTACAAAGCTCCAAAGTTACACATTTTTATTTTTTTATTTTTATTATTTTTATTTTTTTCTGGTTCTTCTTTTTTGTTATTCTACTCTGTCTTCTCCTTTTCGATTTTTCTAAGGATTTTGATAGATGAAAACAACTCAAACCTCGATAATGGTCAGTTTTGATGTTTGTTTAGTAATCTTTAGTGTTGGTTTGTTTCTACGTAGGTTTATGTTTAGGTTTGCTTCTTTGTGGATTTACGTAGAAGTGTGAGTGTTTTTTTTTATAAGATTTCCATGGTTGTTTACCATTTCCATGTTGATTTTGTTGTCATAGTTATGGTATTAATACAATGTCATAAATGTAGAACAATAAATGAAATAACTTTATTGTCGTTTTATTAAAAGCTCATACTTTTTATTGTGCTAACTTTGTATTTTTGTAGGTTAATTCAATAGGCTCATTTATTATGATGGCGAGATGAAATCTGACAAGCATGGTGTGATGAAATATCTAGGGGGTGAGGTGAAATTGAGAGTGTTTGATGTGGATACTCCTTCTGAAGGATTCACGTGTCTTGTTGAAATTGTGTCATCGCGCATGAGATTGGGTTTTTCTGTTAGGTATTTGATGAACAAGTCCCCTTGTAGAATCAATGAAGAAACCGACTACTTGAACATGATTAAGAAGCAGAAGAAGACTCCAACGAAAGCAATGAAAGTTTGGGTTATCAATGAAGCAATCATCATCACACCATGTGGTATGGGAGCAGGACAAATTAGAAGATCAAGTCCTAGACAACCTACTGTGAAGAACAAAAAAGTTCGTACTGAGTTGTTTAAAGTAGATATTGTTACTCCTGGAAAAAGTGGTGGACAACCTAGAGTGCAGAATAAACTGGTTGGTAGTGAGCTATATAAACAAGAAATGGTTAGAAGTGTAAGTACTGGATCAAGTTAAGGAATTCCTAGTACGAAGAAGAAATAAGTTTGTAGTGAGCTGTTTAAACCTTCTCTGCCAAAGAGTGCTTGTCCTGGATCAAGTGGTGGAGAACATTATATGAAGAAGAAACTCAATAAAGAAATTCCAATAACTGATTCTCCAAGAAAACAATCTTTTTTGAAAGAAAAAGTGCTAGCTCGACAGAAATATTCTTTTAATCAATTTAAACTTGTGGACGAACCAATAGGTAAATCACTAATTTTATTTTAGTTATTCTTAGTTCCAGTACATGGTTTGGTTGCTAACAGTTATAAACGTTGTGTTCCCCAGATAGTCCGCTAGAACAACCTTCAACTGCGACTCGTCAATTGCAAGATGTGGAAAATGAAAATGTCCCACATAGCTTGGAAACGTTCGAAAAGGTCATAGCATGTGAGGGATGTCGAACATGTAGTACACCTGTAAATATGTTAGTTATTGATATATCCCTGTTAAATTACTCACATTTAGTAACCGTTTTAGATTTGTTCCTAAAGGGAAGCTCAAGTGCAGTTGGTAGTTGCAAATCAATAGACGAAAGGATACCTCTTGCAATTGTCATTGAAGGTGAGTAGTATAAACATTACAGGGGATAATTATAGTTTAAGTCGCTGATAGTCCGTGCACTAATGGCTGACCTATGATAATAATGCAGGATGATCCCACCGGTGTGTTGAAGATCTTTGATCAACCAGACTATGAAGAGTTTGATTCGCAAAATCCATATGGAGATACAGCTGACATTCCTGAAGAATACATAATTGCCAGTCCTCGAAGTAATGAAGATGTTGAATTTAAAAATGAAGATGAAGTTCAAATACTAAATGATTTAGTTGATACAGCTGATATTCCTCAAGAATACATAATTGCCAGTCCTCGAAGTAATGAGGAGGTTGAATTTCAAAATGAAGATGAAGTTCAAATACTAAATAATTTAGTTGATAGAGCTGACATTCCTCAATAAAACATAATCGGCAGTTCTCGAAGTAATGAGGATGTTGAATTTCAAAATGAATATGAAGATGCTGTTGCGGGTGAAGTTATGGTAGTTGAAGATGATGATGATGATCAGGTTGAAGAATACTGTAAAGTCCTGAATTCTTATTAAGGGTAAATTAGTAAAAGACATTTAAACCTTAGGGACGATTACATATGTGGCCAGTCGGATAGAGGTTTAGCATGACGTAACGTAAATTAATTTAACACTGATCGAGAAACCAAGTTAGTTAAGGTAAATCACTTGAAAAATTCTAAGGTTTCATATCATTAGTTACCTAGAATATAGGAAGATCGAAAAAGAAGATAAATAATAAGTGATAAAATAATTCTATACAGGGTAAATTCGTGTGCGCATAACTAAATACTCGCCTAGTCAATACGAGTCTGTTGCCTGTAAACCCAAAAACTGTAGAACTAGACAAGTCATTCGACGACAGCGTCGCAATTACTATATAGCGTGCGCAAACTTGGGTGTTGCACGCGAGAGCGTGTGATCAAACCCTTGCTTGATACTAAGTTACAAGGTAAGGGTAGGATGGTCTTTTTACCAAACTTTAGAATTATCCCCAAAATGAAATCGCACCAAACAAAGAAATTGCACCCAATTTCTTCCCCATTTCGCCATTTGAAAACCTAGGAGAGAGAAAACCCAATTCGCCAATTTCTATCGATCCTAAACCTAAGTATTCACACCCAATCCTTAGAAACCATAAATTCAAGTGTGAAGATTCAAAATTTATTGAAATCAAGGTCAGATCACAAATGAAAGGTGAGTTTAATTTAGCCTCAAATAGATATTTAAACTCAATTTCGATGGATTGGGGGTGTATTGATGAAATTAATTGAATTGGGGGTGTTGAATTTCGACAGTAGCTAGTTGGTGAAGATAGAGTGGAGATATATTGGTGGAGCAGAAAGCTAAGGAGCTATTCTTACTGACTTGGTAAGAATCATTAGTTATTCAATCTATTTTAGAGAATTTATGTTAGTTCTATACTTTGTTTAAGAGCATGTTGAATTATGATTTAATGAGAAGGAACACCCACTTAGTTATTACTGGATTTAATGTGAATGGAAGGGTGTGGAATTTGTTGTTGTTAGAGTTGGGAAAAATCTTAATCGTTAGTGGAATTGATAGGATTGGTATTGACATAAAGGCCTGCGGAGACTTGTCAGAGGAGCAGTGCGAGAAATGGCCTGTAGCGCTGTTAACAGTAGTTATAGGAAAAGTTATCTGAACCCAAATTTTTAGCGTCGAGATTTCTCTCGGCTTACATTAGATAAGAATTACTCGTTAGTTTTATAAATTCTAATAACCTACGTATATATATGATGTTATAGGAGTAAATACGAGTGGATTCGGTTAAGTGGGACTTGAGAAGAAACGGAGCTTGCTAAGGTAGGAACTTACATACCAATATATAGCATGTTTATTTTCATGCATGATTTGATTGGTTTTAATTGGTAAAAGATAGTTTGCTTATCGACCATGCATATATATGTGATATTCATGTTTTGCATTTGTATTTTCCTCGATATAAACTAAATATATGGATAGCTTTTGTGTAGAAATGAGTTTTGTAAAATCTGGGTAGTTGGGATTGTTTTCTTTCGTTAAAAGAGCAAAAACTGGTTTTGGGAAAGGTTGTCGTTTCTTGTCTCAGGAAGGAGAAAGAGAGATGGATTTTGTTATGTGGGTATGGATTACCCGAGTGTTTGTAACTATGTGTGAGGTTCTGGATTGTTCCATGGATATAGTTCGTTGTTATTTTCGATGATTCGCCGTTTGGGAATCATCAGTTGTCATTTGCTATGACTGGCCTGTTTGGGAGTCAGAGGTTGTATTTAATCGATTGTTGGAAATCCAAGAACTCACACATACAGAACCAGCAGTTTTAAAGGAAAAACTAAATATGTATTTATAATATTTGGAAATAACTGGTAATACGAGTATATATTACTATGCTTATCACGGGGAAATTTAGAAAATGAATTGTGAATTCCTATAAAGAAGGAATTGTTGTCGCATTTTCAGAGACGGCAGTTCATTCTAGGATTCCAACTATGGTGTACACCTTTCGAGGTGGTGGGCCATCTTTAAAGGAATGCATCACAAGATGTAGTCCGGAAATTCCTTTGCTACTTTTCTAGATAACCATGTTTGTACGTGTCACGCTGTATGGTGCTTAGCTTGTGTGAGGTTACATGTTACCTCGATGAGGTTTAGACGGGAGGAGTGAGAGTTTAGTCCACTCCCCGGGCGTGTGTCGATCTGGCGATCTGCGTGTCGAATGGTTGACCACCGTAAGTTAGGTGACATCCCGTATGGGGGTCGTGGTTACAGGGCCCACCTGAGCCCTAAAAGCTTTGGGTTTTGTGTGTACGAACACAACAATGACATTTCACTCCCCTCACTGCAAAAATCGGAAAACAACAAGTGCATGGTTCATACTAGGAAGTCTTGAACCGAGATATGCCCGCGGATCGGGCTGAAATACCGGTCGTACCCTCACCATTCTAATAGGATGCAGCGACCACAATAGTTGTATGATGATTGTGAAAACTCTATTTTGAATATTAAAGAAGCATGCCGATATGATTGATGTGAGTTAGTGATTTATTATATAGTCATGATATTTTGATTATTATTATGGAAAACCCCCGCATGTCTTAAATGTTTTGCTATAAGTAGACTATTTATTGGTTATATCGTTTCTCTCGAAAGCATAGTTGTTTTGCTCATCCTACATTAACATTTTCAGACGAGCGATTCTTGGGAGGAGATCTATCCTACCACTAGTGAAGATGGTTACGGGGATTTGGGTGGTTTTCCTTATGCTTGACGAGGGACAGAGTCAAGTTATTTTGTGGTATAGAGCGAATCTAGCTCATTTTATTGTATAGAGAGAGACTAGTTCATTTTGGGTTGTATATAGAGAGCCAGTTCATTTTGTTGTATTTAATCGATGTATTTGGGCAACGGTTCTCACTTAAACAGTTTTGTAGATATATAGATATATCCCTGTCTTATATAAAGTTAAGAGTAGTATATATATGGTTGTTGGAAGGGTGAATTATGAGATTTACAAGTTATGACAAGTTTTAAGTATACGAAACGTTGATTAAACAAATGAAACTCCGTCGAAATTTCAATAGAATTGTGTCAGTGACTGCCTCAATGTAATGATCCGGAATTTTACCTACGGGTAAACCGGTCATTTTACGTGTTAGTTCAGTGCTACTCTAGGTAATTACGTACTATATGGCGAGGTTTAACTTTTATCATTTGGTGAGCTTGATTAATTGATATGGTTTTTTTTTTTTCCTTGATGGTTAATTTTATATTGGGCCTTTATTTATATTAATTGTTTGATTATGTGGGCTTAGAATTGAATTGGACTTGATTGTGTGGGCTTGAGTAGAAATATCAATGTGCATGTGCTATTATATTGGGCTTGTTTTATTTTGGGCTTGGTTTAGAATATGGGGTCTGTTCTTTTAGTGGGCCTATTTTATGTTGGGCCTGCTCTAATATTAAGGGGATATGTTTCACTTTAACCACGAGCGCTTAAGAGGGGATGAGGAGGAAAAAGAAAAAAAAAAAAAAAAAGAAAGAAAAGAGGAGCAGATGGAAATGGACGCCTGAAGTGCCCATCTATCTCATCTCCTTCACCACTCTCTAAACTTTCCACACTACCTCTGAAAAGGATAAGCGTAAACACCTCCTTGCTTGAAAAAGAGGATCTACCGTCACCGATTATTGAAGATTTTGGGGATGATTCTCTCTCTCTCTCTCGAATAAGCGGATCTCTGGCCCTCACTTTGAGTGCCACCAGGTTAGATATATCGAAGGTAAGTTCAAGTAAGGGATCAAGTTAGTTATTATAGTATCTTATGATTAAAGAGAGTTGCATGCAGTGGAAAAACAAAAAGGGTTTTCGAATTATATTCGTATATGAAGACACTTGTTCAGTTACATTGTTTTGGGGTGGTGTCCTACTCTTTTTCTAACTTTAATTGCTTTGAACGAGGAAAGCATTATAAACCATCAAAGAACTAAGTCGATGGTTAATCGGTTCAAAAACGCCGCCGGATTGGTTATGGTTGAAGCATATATTAATAAGTGAGTACATGATAATAAGGATAGTTTCTTGCGCTCAAGGCCAGTAACAAACTTGATTAATATGTAAGTGGTTGCTCTGAATATTGATGTTGGTTAAGCGACATTGATTGTGTTTATATAACCTGGTGGACTAATCAACCATAGATTAAAGTCGGTCTTGCTTAGTTGTTGCTTGGTTACTGAACACATGAGGTGAAGGAACAACGAGTTGGAATAACGTTGGGTACCGGATAGAAGTAAGGTCTAGTTACTATTTTAATTGTCTTTACATTGAAGTAGGTTAACTCTTAGTACATAATAGAGTGATATGGTTATCGGTAATCGATGAGGAGGATACACCATATGCTCTAGTTAGTTTTATTAGTGATTAGTTCTGATGGAACCGTGAATAGTTGTTAGCAGAGAAACATGATTAGAACAAGAGTGAGGAACCTATACCGCCTTCCTCATCGGAAATGGCTTAATCCATCCCATAGATCCTTACCCGAATAGGGGAACTACGATTGGCTTGATCCCTAAATGGGTACGTAGGCAGCCACCCGGCTCAGCCGCTTCCCTAGGAAAACCCCTACCCTTTGTATAAAGAAGTCGAGTGTTTAACATGTTTTATTAGTGATAAAGTCTGGCTAAATTATATTGTACGTGTTATGCATGGATATATGGAATTATGTTGAATGCTAACGTTTTTCTTGAGAGTATGTTAATTGATGCACTTACAAGGATTTAATAAGGAAACGGTAAGTGGTATTAAGCAGCTACAGGTATGTGTAACCTTGTCTTTTCTTTTCAATTTCATTTCAAGTGGATTATTTATATTGACTACGTATCCAACGTTGAACGTTGGAGTATCTTCACAGGGACAAACAGGCTCTCAGAAAACAGGAAAAGGGCGTATGTGTTCCCTAAGGAAAATTGAACGTGAAGCGTACTCTGATCGGCTAAGATGGTTCTTTTAGTTGTTCTTATTCCTAAATTTATTCCCTTTAATTGGTTTTGTAATAATTTAGTTATAATGTTAATTGTCTTTAGTTATGAATTCATTAATTAGAAGTTATGGCGATAATTGGGTAAAAGATCGGTTTAAGTATTTGCGCTTTGATTTTAACTAGCATTTGTCGAGATGGTTAAGTAGCCGGTGCCACGAATCTATATATCTTTTAATAGTTGGGTTTACGACTGAGGTTGTAATATATTAAATGGAAGTATATTATCTGACTTTCAGGTTAGGATAGGTTGTAAATTTATGAAAGGTTAGAAATACAGAGGAAACTCTGTCGAAATTTTCTTTGAACGCGATGGTCAGAGGGGGTTTTATATTTTAGTTCTAGTTTGGACTCGTGTGAGTCAAACTTGCTCACGTCTTGGTTTATTAGACTGTTGAATATTTAGATTGAGCTCTTTTTATCCGAATATTCAATTGTCTAGAAAATCGGGACGTTACACTCGAGATTCATCTCCATGTCCTCCGGATGTGTGATGGGTCTCGGAGCGTGACAAATACGATCGTGATGATGGTGATATATGGTCGACTCCGAATCGAAGTCAAGAGTATTTGTGGGGGGACACACCTATGACAGTTGTGAATGATGGCGATGGGGAAGGTGAGATTGATTTCAAATTGGAGGGAATGGTTGATGCTAGGGTTTTTGGTGCTAAAGATCTGAATTCTGAAGACCTACGTTAAGGATATGATCCTTTGTGTGGTTCTCGTAGTCCAAAAACCCCTACGAACCAAAGTGAGGCTGTAAATCCTTGTAATGAGGGGTTGAAGTTTGTACCCCCTAAAGTAGGTCAGCACTACGCCACTCGAGATGATCTTGTGAAAGACATGAAATCTTATGCAATTACACACATGTTTGATTGACGTCATTGCAATACTGCCTCCCAAAAGTTGGTAATCAAGTGTAAGGTAACTAACTATCCATTTCATTTGTATGCAAAACCTGCAACTGAGTATGATATGTGGGTGGTTATAATTTTTAGAGATGCACACACTTGTGCATAAGATAAGTGTTTCGACCAAATATGATCAAAACACTAAGTGGTGACGAAAGAAACGAAGAACGTAGAAAAGTAGTTAGAAAAATGATGGTGATCGGGAGAATGATGAGACTGTACCTTGCGGTTACCTATATACCCAAATTATCAATGGGATCAAGTCTCAAGAATGTAGTTCTGTATGAAAAATAGTTTGGTATTTATATAGGTAGAGTAGAGAGTCCTTGTAGCTCAAGTATCCTTGTATCTTAAGTAATTGCGATTGAATATAACTCTCAAGTGATAATTATCTCTTTGATAAGAAACAAATCTGGACATAAATTAACGTATATTAGTGGCAAGCCATGTGGCTAAGGTTTAGCCTTAGACATATGAGTTAATGGGCATGTACATTGATCCATGGTATTACAAATTGGGCTTTAGCCCTGTCAATTAAACGAATAAAATAGAGACCCCTACTAATGGACGTTTGCCATGTAGGTGGGGGTCGAAACAATAAGGCTGTTTCAAAAAATTCACAAGCAGACGCAAAGTGGGTTTCAGAAATTGTTATGTCTAAGCTTAAGGACAATGAAGAACTGACTGCAAAGAACCTTTAGTTGGAGGTAAAACAGGCACAACTAACTGATATGACATATAAAGTTGCGTGGAAGGCCAGAGAAATTGCGTTAGAAAAGGTCAGAGTACTATTCGAACTGTCAGCAACTATGAAGATAACTAGTACTAATATGTAACGTCTTAGTACAATTATGGGTTTAAGGTATACTATGAAGAACATCTAGTTGTGCACCGAATTATTCTTTATAGTATGCTATGAAGAACATGTATCATCTTTTCGATTAACTTGTATCTGTCATGGCGTGTAACTGTTAGGACAGCTAAATGACGTGTAACTGTCACCCACTAAATAAGTAACTGTTAGGCATATGTAACCTGAGATGGTGTATTTTGTTTTGATGTAGATAAGGGGCAGCTTCAGTCAATCATACCAGATGCTGCCAATTTATTTTAAAGAACTAAAGAAAATTGATCCAGATTGCCACACTGATATAATAACAACAAGCGAGCATAGGTTTGAGCGTTTGTTTCTGAGCTATGACATAACTATTCGTGCCTACAGAAGGTGCCTTCATCTGTTGATTATGATCGATGGAACTTTTATGAAGGGTAGATACAAGTCTGTCATCCTAACTGCTCTTTCTGTTGATGGAGATAGTCATTGCTTTCCAATTGCAGTTGGTGTAGTCCCAAAAGAGAATAATGAACATTGGGATTGGTTTCTTCAAAAACTCAGAGATGTTGTAGTTAGTCCTACAGATAAGTTTGTTCTATTATCAGATAGGCATACAAGCATTCTCCAGGCAATGCTAAAAATCCTTCCCAATGCGTACCATTGCTTTTGTGCACAACATATCTCTAACAATGTCAGCAAAGAAGACACCAAAGGGAGAGTTAAGGCCGCAGCAGAAACTTATGATAAAGCTGACTTTGTGAGAATTATGTGTCGCATTTGGGGTAGTGATAGTAAAGGTTACGCAAAAATAATAAAGATTCCTAAGGAACAGTGGTCATTTGCCTATGCTAAAATGAGAAGGTATGCAATTTGTTATACAAATCATATCAAGAGTTGGAATAAGATGATTATGCCTGAGCGAGCTATGCCAATTACATTTCTACTAAATGGTATTCGAATGAACATTATGAGGCACTTTTATGACTATCGGGTCATGGCTTCAAAGCTGAAGACAAAGTTGACGAAATCAGCTGAGGATGTAATCATTTCCTCTCGTTATATTAGTTGTCCGTTCACTACAATAAGGGCTAGTGAGTACGTATACTCGGTTACCAGCTGATAAAACGTTATTTTCACGTTTTGGTTTACTTAAGTCCGAAATCCACAGTCCGAAGTCCGAAGACCAAAGTCCAAAGTCCAAAGTTCGTATAGTCGTTCGTTTAGTCAAGTTACCTTACTCACGTGGGTTTGGTAGGATAGGTCGAGTAAGGGATCATCCAAACTTTAGGGCTCGGCAAGGTTTACAACTAGATTTACAACTTTTGGTGAGTAAGATTTTAGGTTATTTAGTTGGTTTAAGTAAATTAACAGTAATGCAAGTAATGTAAAATTAATAACGATGATTTTGACGTAAATAAACAAAGATAGAGAGACAGGGAGAGGGTTAATCGTACTCATGCAAGAATCATTTTCAACAGTTTATACTACCACATCACTACAGCTCTAATCCGTCTCGAGTTCATAGACAAACCCGAGGCGACGTCGAGTATTGATCCCTAGCGAAATACACGCATCTCTGAGTGCATCTTACTAGCATAAGGAGTTGAACTAATATTTCATCTCTGGAATATCATTTTAGCTCCTGGTTCGATTCTACATCAGTTGGACAAATTGGAGAGCTGTCTGACACCATAGAGTCGCGCGCGAGACATTTTGGGTCTCTCGCGAGACTGTTCTGGAGCATCATCAGCACTCCAAATTTGTATAGTCTCAATCATTTTCGGACCGGATGTATAATCTACACCTAATTCCTAAGTAGTGATTCTAGAACATTAAAGTGTCAATCCGGATTCTCACACGAGCAGCATAACCCTCCCTTTGGGAGGGGATTAGCTCATGGTCATTGAAGGAATAATTAAACTTGTTGTATACAATAAATAAGTAAATGCAGAACAGGAATTAAACTTGAAAAGAAATGACTTTTATTAAGAAGAAAAACTTACAGTACTGAAACTGCTGGAAGGAAAAATGACGGAATGTAAACTACCTACTGGAATGAAGCTACAGACGATAAACTAAAACTAACTAACTAATGAGCAAAGGCTTGAGCGTAAAAGCTGAAGAAGAAATATTGAAGACCCCCTCATATATATATAGGCTGGTCTCCCCTCGTGACCTTTTAATTCATTTCATCCTTTCTTAATTTGAATCCTTCAAAACAGTTTTGTCTTGACATGGTTTACTTTGGTTTTTTGTCTTTTCCTCATTTGTATTCCTTCCAAAGTTTTGTTTACTAAACAAAACTTGCAATTAATGTTTTGTCTTCAGCCAATTCAATTCAAACATTGAATTGATATGTCTTTCCCTTTTGCAAGGTGGCACAAAATTGTGACCATCACTTGCCACCTGCCTATGCTGACTCATCATGCCTTTTGGGCCAGCAGAGTGGGTCCATGTGGTGTGTCCAGTGGCGGCGTCGATTTTGGCATTTTTACAACTTTCTGTCTTTGCGTAGAGTTCGTCACTTTGGTTGCTCTGGCAGTTCACTAGCCGAAGTCGGCGTCCAGGTTTGAAAGATGTGAGCTTCGGAACTTTGATCCTTCTTTATATGTGGACTCGTTCTGCACTGGTTTTGTTCCTTTGAAAACTTCGGCTCTAGTCAGGCTTTGTTGGGCTTCACTGGGGCTGAGTGGGAAGACTTCAAGAATTCTAGTATTCCCGTACTTCGATGCATGTTTTATTATCATATTCACCTTAACTGTGGAAACTTGTAAAAGTACGAAAATATAATTATTATATGATTATTAAACACATAATTGACCAAAATGCTATGTTTCTCGGGGTTTAATATTACAGTTTTGGGTGCTTATCACCAGCGTAGAGCGCACGGATACAATTAACCTACTCAATAAATGTTGTACATGTGGTTTTTTTCAACAAGTTGGTATTCCTTGCAGCCATGCAATGAAGGCCATTGACGATGGTCGGTTCTGTGTATATGACTTCTGCCTGCCGTGCTACTCAAAGGAAATGATGATAGATACCTATCAAGAGAATTGGACACCGATGAAGGGCAAAAAGCAGTGGCATTGAGGAAGTTACAACATCATGGTTCGTCCTCCCACAGATAAGGTAATGCTTGGCAGGCCCCAAAAAAAGAGGAAACATTCTAAAGGGGAGGGTGTGCCAGTGCAAATGAGAAGGTGCAGCCGTTGTGGTGCCCTTGGACACAACAGAGCAACCTGCCTTAATGCAACAGATGATGTTGCTTGGATTGACTTTTCAGCTGGGGTTTCGGCTGAGTTTACCAACAAAGACTTAATTTGAGTAAACCATCAACGACATATAAAAGAACTATCAACCACTATTGTAATGTTATTTGGATTTTCTTTGGCCTTTCAATGACTATGTAAGTTATTTGGGAATCAATGTAATGGTATTTTGTTGTTTATAAAGTGGCAGATGTTTTGTCTATTGAAGTTATCAATATGTAAGGTAGCAAAAAAAATAAATACTATAAAAAATACTATAAAATTAACGCCATAATTGAAACACTTAGGATTGTAACTTGAAAATGAGAGACGTTATCTAAACAAACCACTGACATCAAAATATTATGTTTATCAAAATGGGGCACTGCAAAATGAGACACATAACTTCCAAAATAATAACAAACATCTGAAAATGAGACAACATTTTGATGTCCCCTAGTTCTTGTCTTCAGCTATGTTCTCCTGTTGGTCAGCAGACCCATCCTCACCATTTCCAGCATCCTTACCTTTGTTGCTTTCTGCATCCTTTAGCTATACCTATCTTCCAGCTGCATCATCATGACTCTGTTCATCTTGGTCAATGTTGAGTTGGTCCTCAGTAGTAGCTTTGACATCCTCGTTCACTTGCTCACTTCCAGCTGCATCTGCTTGACTCTGTTGGCATTGGTCAGTCTCCACTTGGTTCTCAGTAGCAGGGTCAACATCCTTGTTTACTTGGTCACTTCCAGCTTCAGCATCCTTGTTCACTTGGTCACTTCCAGCTTCAGCATCCTTGTTCACTTCTAGCTTCAACATCCTTGTTCACTTGACTCTATTTGCATTGGTCAATGTCTACTTAGTTCTCAGTAGCTGCTTCAGCATCCTTGGGCTCTTTGTCAATTCCAGCTGAATCTGCTTCACTTTGTAGCTCTATGCCAATGTCAACTTGCTTCAGTGCCTCTTTCTTGCAGACTTCTTTCTGTTAACCTCTCTTCAAATGCTACAAATTGGTTCTCTACTTGCAGACTTCTTTCTGTTAACCTCTCTTCAAATGCTTTTCTCTTCTTAGCAACTTCATCTGGATTTAATCCAAAGGATATAATGTCCATTCCAATCCTCAGCCGCATTCTAAATGGTTGCATGTCAATATGGTTTACCCTCTCAGGAACACCTCTAAGAAAACTATCAATAAAGGTAAGGCAATATAACCCATAACTGTTGGAATCTGGTTGTTGTGTGACACTAACAAATTCATGAGCCCATGATGTGTTCAAGTCAACAGTGGAGCTTGGATCAACACACCAGAGCACATAAAGAATCATTCTCTCCAAAGCTAGTTGTTCATCCTTTCCACTAAGAGAATCATAGGTGCACACTTTCATCTTTTTACAATTAAAGACATCAACAATCCAGTGACTACCATGAACTTGAAGAGGTACAATTACTCTGTCACACCCCGAATTTCGACAAAATCGGAAAAACAATATTTGTTCCCGACTCTTCGACTTTGGAGGTGTGATGCATTCTCAACTTCCAAAAACCCATAACCTGTTTAATTATTCCAATAATTTGAAACAAATAAATTTTTTAAATAAACAAATATAATTAAGTTACAAATTTCCTTTCAGTAACTCTTTAATTATAATTACAACTGAAAATACAAAAAAACATTGTCTCAATTAAAACCTATTGCACCTCAAGGGAAAACAAAACATATCCGGTAATGAGACGCTAACGCAAACCACAAACAACAACTAACCATCTTCAACACTAATCTTGTCAAGACTTATCAACTGGGTTCATTTTATGAACACACCCGATAAGCAAACATGCAAATCAGGTTAGCATTATAAACAATATTGGTATGAGTAGCCCTAAAATACAAATCATACTTATACATATACGTATACAATTAATAAGACAGTTAGTTCCTCCACCGAGGCACCTTAACTTCCAACGAATAATACAACATTCTTAAATACACTAATTAAGGCAGTTAGTTCCTCCACCGAGTCGCTTTAACTTCCAACGAATGATACAACATTCTTAAATACACTAATTAAGACAAGTAGTTCCTCCAATGAGGCGCCTTAGCTTCCAATTCAATAATAATAAGGTATTTAGTTCCTCCACTAAGGCGCCTTAGCTTCAAACCGTACTAAATCAACTGCATCTAATAATAGAATAACCAAACTAAAACTTACTTTATACTTACACTAGTGTAAGCCAAATCACAAAGTGGGTCACACCTGCATAAATAGTCAATTCAACCCACCCTTCTGCAAAACCATTGTGAATGCAACCTAAATCACAATAAATCATTTATTATAGATTTAATGTACACTTTGATATAACATCACAATTATTGTTTAAAGTTTCTTCAAGTGTCTCTAGAATCACGTCGTCTCTATGTCTTACCTAGTTTCCCTAGCTACCATAATCGCTCCCCAACGCCGAACATGTACATCCACATGCCTCCCCTCACGTAATGAACCACTCCGTGCGTAATTACCATAAGTGGGATATCGCATACCAGGTAACCCCCACACGAACGTCATTACGTGGGTATTGTCACTATTCGGCATAAAATATCGCGCGTCTCGTTCTAATTTTGTGAATGAGAAAATTAAGCTACTATTCGGCTATGATTGCCTTACACATGGGTCAATCAACATCTCATACACCCTATACAAGGGCCAATCATATCACATACGCCCTACACATAGGCCAAATTACATGAGTTGTGGTAGCTAGGTTCTAAGATTTTTGTTACATAATTTATTCAGGTATTATACATTTGTATTTCATAACCATTTCACTTTATCACGTGTCTGCCAAATACATTATTGCACTAAGCCACAATATTTAGAAATATCTCAATACATCTCATAATGACTTTCATTCTTTCACGTGCCAAATAAATTATTGCACTAAGCCACAATCCCTTGGGAAATATCTACAATTATTATACTACCTCATAGTAGCATCTCACAGACGTAATAATGGAGCGTTTACATTTATTTCTAAAAAAATATCGCATTTAATATATATCCTAACATATCATATCATTTACAAGAACAACAATTTTAACATGCCACATAATGTCACAATTGCTCCAAACGTACCGCATAATATTTTTATAGCGTTTTAGGAATATTATGTCTTCTAAAATTTCAATCTCGTCACTTGTCAAAAATACACAATATCAACGTCAAATCTTTCTTAAATAATGACAAAACAGTTTATACAGACTTCGACAACATACTACCATTGGATTAGGGTCTATAATATTAGTATATAAAAAAAGTAACACAATAAACAGTTAACGATCAACAATCCCAGGGTTGACTGGTCAACAGGTCAAGCCCAATAGTCATCAGTTCCAAACCGGTGTTCATCCAAACGAGTCCTGACGCAAACCCGTATGATAAACACTTCAACCCATCGTTCTAATCCAACTAACCAAAACAAAACCCAAAACCAAGGCCCAAAAGTCTACACAACCTATTTATACAATCTGACCCATTTTAAGTTATATGGACCGGCCCAAAATATAAATAGAAACTGGCCCAAACAAAAAATAGAAACTGGCCCAAACAAAACAAACCAATTAGGTCCGGTCCAAGCCCAATAGAGTTAGAAACTGAACTGGTGAGACTGGGAGCAATGGATCCCAATCTCAGTCATCCCCTCCACTGCAGCAGCTCGCATTCCGGTCACCACTCCTCACTTCCTCATCCCCACGGTTTCACTCCTGAACAAAAACCCTACCCTTTTAATTAACACACCACTCAATTTTATTAAGTGTCGAGATCACTCCCCAACCATAGATCTTAACTGCTATTAACGCTTTTTCAAGCTCCCCAAAGTCCTCATTCGACAACCCTCACACACCCCACTATCACCAATCATAATCCAACTAAAACAACAACCTAAACCCACCAAAACAACAACATAATAAAGGTTCACAGAGAAATCCAGTACAATTCCTGCGGCTCGCGCCTCCATTAACGACCTCTTCAGAGTTCAACAGCACCACCCAATCAACCAACCACCAACATCAAACACTTAACCCCCGACATCAACCAACAAATACAAAACCACAACAAAAAAGAGTTCAAACTAAAAAAGTAGGATGATTCCATTATTTTGGGCTTGCGATGCCATTAACGACCCATAAAGCTTCTACAGTTCAATATCAATTTCAGAGTTTAACAATACGATAGGACGCCGAATAATAACAGGAGAATGAGCAGTAAAAAAAAAAATGGACGGAAACCTTTAGGTTCAATGAAATAGCAAAATAACTACTCACCTTCGTATTCCTGCAGAAAAAATATATAAAATAGAACGCCACAAATTTGATCCACAGCTAGATAAGAGATGCATAATTCGGGCTCCGTTCTTCTTTGTTTTAACTTGTCTATTTCTAAACAAAAAAATTAGTTTTCTTAAAAATCCTCCATTTTTGATAAATCATCCCATTCTAAAGAATTCTGCCATATTTTACTTAAAGAAACTTTCCATATTTTCTCCCATAAATTACGAAATTATTCCCTCCATGTTTCCTTATTAGTAAAATATCTACACTTTATTTTAAAACTTAAAAACTTTCTTATTAAATCATTTTCAAACCAAACAAACTATTTTCCATCTTTTTTTCAAAAAGTCAAACATACATATTCACTCTACTTAACTTAAGACTTAGTTAATACTATATTATTATTATTATTATTATTTTGCAAAATAATAAATTTTGGACATTTAATAAAATGAGGGTGTTACAGTTATACACATCTCAAAAGAATCTCGTCCCGAGATTCGGAAGTAAAGTAATCTATACGAACAAATAACGTTGGTTATTAATTTAGAACCTACACAAGAATGTACCGAGATTAAACTTAAGCAAGATAACGTAGATATTAATTATTTTTAAATAATTCCAGAATATATGTCCTCATGCCACTTCAAAATCTATTATAGTTTAACTGTCTATATTAAAACAAATTATTACTACTTAAACACAAGATAATTAAATATATCATTTATCATTAGCATGCAGTTTCGTGACACGTAGCAACCTTTACGAAAAAAATAATATTCTACTTTAACTAATCAATAATGTGGGGTAAGTTCATTCCTGCATAAAACAATAGGGAGTTTTTTTTATTTTTTTATTTTTTTATTTTTTATTTTTTTATTATTATTATTTTTTTAAATTATCATGCACAAAAGAAAATTAGTGTCCTAATACACTTAAAACAAAAATCACTCGTGTCATTGAAACTACAATAAAAATCTCAAACATTTTAATTAAGCGTATGAGTCAAATCGAAGGGGAAACATCTAAAAAAAAATATAAACAATAATATGAATCAATAACGTTCACTACTTTAAACACCAATGTATCGTCGTCAATAACGCATTAAAACACTCTTATCCAATTTTACATCAATTTCTTCTCATGCCTATATTAAAATTTATTTTCTTTTACTAGTAAACTATTTTTTTTTTCTTACTAAACAAACAAATCAAGTTTCTCTTATTATCAGGGATGACAATCTAAGCAATGAACATACTACGCATTTCATAAGAAAATTGAAACAATAAAATGCATAAAATTTGTAGTTTCCTCCATGACAACTAATTATGATAAACCATGAGACTAAATATAGTGAAAGAAAATATCGGCACACCAATGCACTTTAAGTAAACAATAATATAATTAATTAGTTGGAAAAAATTATAGAGAACAGATGAATTACACTAACTATTATGCTTCTGAAATGTCACAGGATAGTAACAACCTCAAATAATAAAACTTTATATTTACTTTAGTCATGCTATCAGAAACCTTTTATTTTATTATTTCATTGTATCTACAAATGTTATTTCTTTGCATTATCAAACAAAATATTAATGAACTCTAACTCAACTTCATACAACTATAATTCATCAATATAAGAGGAAGATAAACAATCAAACATATAATACTCTCATTTAAGCCAGCAAAAATAAATCATTTAAAAGTATATAAATCATGAACATGAGAACAACTATCGAATCCTAATTCAGGAATGCAACTAGATCAAATATAACACGTATTCAAAAAAATAATTTTTCATATCCATCCATTAAAATTATATAGACTGAAACAAAACAATTAAGAAGAAATACTTGACGTTCATTGTTATTATTATTATTACTAATTATTTTAAACAATGAATAGGTTCAAAAATTAATCTTCATATACAATGACAATTAAAATAAGTCTTGCTACCGTATAACACGAATTTTTAAAAATTTAGGATAATATAAACCCACATCTAATATATCACCCACACCAAGTTATATTCTCAATATAATATTTATGAACAATAAATCAAGGTATATGTTTAAGAATACTCGAATATGTAAAAATCAATGTGAAACTAATTTAACAATATTAATCAATCATATCCTAATTTATAGGCACGAAGCACACTTATAAGACAAAATAAAAATTTGTTTGCTGTTGAAGTAAAATCATCATTATCTTAAGACATCCTCTACAGAAATCCCAATATAGTTTAAGAATAACAATTATCATAATTATTTTAATTAATAATGAATAACGTGACATTAGGAAAACAACTTTACACATGTCATGTTGGTGGAACATTATAATCATCATATACACACGGTAATAGTTCATCTATATACAATAATATAAGAAAGCGTGTATACACAAGTATACACATCTCAAAAGAAATACACATATATTTTATTTTATTTTTCTTTCTATTTCTAACTAATCACATCTAACAAATTAATCGATCTCTTATACTTTAAAACATTATTAATCCATTAAAGTGTACGAGTGAGGCGAGATAATTCCTCCAACACAGAGGCAATTAATTTCTCACTTAGTACGTCACAACGTCATCAGTTAATGCAGCTCATTCAATATAGATTAAAATATCTCTTGTTTCTTGAATAATAGTATAACACTCAAATACAAAGTTCACAAACATGTTGTCGTACTTAATCCATACTCCATGTGAAAATGGACACCAACAATAAAATAGCATTATAGCAGCACACATTGCTTTGGCAAAAACGGCTAATAATTTATATATAACAAATATAACTACTCCTTATATGATAAGGAAAATAAAAAGCATTTCATATGCACTCCACAAAAGTAACTAATATAAATATACACATTATACATACAAACAATCAAGTAAAATATTGACTCGCTTTATTTATTTATTTATTTTTTTCTTTGTAAAAAAATAAAACGACTAGCGCAAATAATTTTGAAAATAATATTTTCTAAACACTACCCATAAACCACGATCTGAGGATCACTTAGACTCACCTAAGTCTAAGCCAACCAAATACTCTGATACTAAACTGTCATACTCCAAATTTCGACAAAATCGGAAAAACAATATTTGTTCCCGACTCTTCGACTAACGAGGTGTGATGCACTCTCAACTTCCAAAAACCCATAACCTGTTTAATTATTCCAATAATTTGAAACCAATAAGTTTTTTAAATAAACAAAAGTTATCTTCATTACAAAAATTCACAAATATGATTAAGTTACAAATTTCCTTTCAATAACTCTTTAATTATAATTACAACTGAAAATACAAAAAAACATTGACTCAATTAAAACCTATTGCACCTCAAGGGAAAACAAAACATATTTGGTAATGAGACGCTAACGCAAACCACAAGCAGCAACCAACCTTCTTCAACACTAATCCTGTCAAGACTTATCAACTTGGTTTATTTTATGAACACACCCGATAAGCAAACATGCAAATCGGGCCAGCATTATAAATAATACTGGTATGAGTAGCCCTAAAATACAAATCATACATATACATATACATACACAATCAATAAGGCAGTTAGTTCCTTCACCGAGGCGCCTTAACTTCCAACGAATAATACAACATTCTTAAATACACTAATTAAGGCAGTTAGTTCATCCACCGAGGCGCCTTAACTTCCAATGAATAATACACCATTCTTAAATACACTAATTAAGGCAGGTAGTTCCTCCATTGAGGCGTCTTAGCTTTCAATTCAATAATAATAAGACATTTAGTTCATCCACTGAGGCGCCTTAGCTTCAAACCGTATTAAATCAATTGTATCTAATAATAGAATAACCAACCTAAAACTTACTCTATACTTGCACTGGTGTAAGCCAAATCACAGAGTGAGTCACACCTGTAAAAATAGTCAATTCAACCCACCCTTCTGCAAAACCATTGTGAATGCAACCTAAATCACAATAAATCATTTATTATAGATTCAACGTACACTTTGATATAACATCACAATTATTGTTTAAAATTTCTTCAAGTGTCTCTAGAATCACGTCGTCTCTATGTCTTACCTAGTTTCCCTGGCTACCATAATCGCTCCCCAACGCCGAACATGTATATCCACATGTCTCCCCTCACGTAATGAACCACTCCGTGCGTAATTATCCTAAGCGGGATATCGCATACCAGGTAACCCCCACATGAACGTCATTACGTGGGTATTGCCACTATTCGGCATAAAATATCGCACGTCTTGTTCTAATTTTGCGAACGAGAAAATCAAGCCACTATTTGGCTACGATTGTCCTACACATGGGTCAATCAACATCTCATACACCCTATACAAGGGCCAATCATATCACATACGCCCTACACATGAGCCAAATCACATGAGTTGTGGTAGCTAGGTTCTAAGATTTTTGTTACGTAATTTATTCAGGTATCATACATTTTTATCTCATAACCATTTCACTTTATCACGTGTCTGCCAAATACATTATTGCACTAAGTCACAATATTTAGAAATATCTCAATATATCTTATAACAACTTTCATTCTTTCACATGCCAAATAAATTATTGCACTAAGCCACAATCCCTTGGGAAATATCCATAATTATTATACTACCTCATAGTAGCATCTCACAGACATAATAATGGAGTGTTTACATTTATTTCTCAAAAAATATCGCATTTAATATATTCTAACATATCATTTAACGGAACAACAATTTGAACATGCCACATAATGTCACAATTGCTCCAAACGTACCGCATAACATTTTTATAGCGTTTTAGGAATATTATGTCTCCTAAAATTTCAATCTCGTCACTTGTCAGAAATACACAATATCAAAGTCAAATCTTTCTTAGATAATGGCAAAATAGTTTATACAAACTTCCACAACATCCTACCATTGGATTAGGGTCTATAAAATTAGTATATAAAAAAAGTAACACAATAAACAGTCAACGGTCAACAATCCCAGGGTTGACTGGTCAACAGGCCGGTCAAGCCCAACAGTTACCAATTCCAAATCGGTGTTCATCCATACGGGTCCTGATGCAAACCCGTATGTAAAACACTTCAACATATCGTCCTAATCTAACTAACCAAAACAAATCCCAAAACCAAGGCCCAAAACTAAAGCCCAAAAGTCTACACAACCTATTTATACAACCTGACCCATTTTAAGTTATATGGACCAACCCAAAATAAAAATAGAAACTGGCCTAAACAAAAAATAGAAACTGGCCCAAACAAAACAAACCAACTTAGGTCCAGCCCAAGCCCAAGCCCAAGCCCAACAGAGTTAGAAACTGAACTGGTGAGACTGGGAGCACTGGATCCCAATCTCAGTCGTCCCCTCCACCGCAGCAGCTCGCATTTCGGCCACCACTCCTCACTTCCTCATCCCCACGGTTTTACTCCTGAACAAAAACCCTACCCTTTTAATTAACGCACCACTCAATTTTATTAAGTGTTGAGATCACTCCCCAACCATAGATCTCGACCACTATTAACGCTTCTTCAAGCTCCCCACAGTCCTCATTCGACAACCCTCACACACCCCACTATCACCAATTCAATCATAATCCAACTAAAACAACAACCTAAACCCACCAAAACAACAACATAATAAAGGTTCACATAGAAATCCAGTACGATTCCTGAGGCTCGCGCCTCCATTAACGATCTCTTCAGAGTTCAACAGCACCACCCAATCAACCAACCACCAACATCAAACACTTGACCCCCGACATCAACCAACAAATACAAAACCACAACAAAAAAGAGTTCAAACAGAAAAGGCAGGACGATTCCATTATTTTGGGCTCGTGACGCCATTAACGGCCCATAAAGCTTCTACAGTTCAATATCAATTTCAGAGTTTCAACAGAGTTTAGCAATACGACAGGATGCCGAATAATAACAGGAGAATGAGCAGTAAAAAAAAATAGACGGAAACCTTGGACAGAGAAATATGTCTGTATACACGTAAAACTATAGGTTCGATGAAATAGCAAAATAACTACTCACTTTCGTATTCCTGCAGAAAAAATATATAAAATAGAACGCCACAAATCCGATCCACAGCTAGATAAGAGATGCACAATCCGGTCTCCGTTCTTCTTTGTTTTAACTTGTCTAGTTCTAAGCAAAAAATTAGTTTTCTTAAAAATCCTCCATTTTTGATAAACGATCCCATTCTAAAGAATTCTGCCATATTTTACTTTAAGAAACTTTCTATATTTTATCCCATAAATTATGAAATTATTCTCTCCATGTTTCCTTATTAGCAAAATCTCTACACTTTATTTTAAAACTTAAAAACTTTTCTATTAAATTATTTTCAAACCAAACAAACTATTTTCCCTCTTTTTTTCAAAAAGTCAAACATACATATTCACTCCACTTAACTTAAGACTTAGTCAATATTATATTATATTATAATTATTATAATTATAATTATTATTTTACAAAATAATAAAATTTGGACATTTAATAAAATAAGGGTGTTACATACTCCTTTACCCTGTACTAGGTGGGGTTGATTTCTTATCCTTCCTTCAAAGGGGTCCAAATAATCTTTCACAATTTCATCTGCATGGTACAAACCTGTCACACCCCGATTTTTCGTAGAATCTGAATCGACAACAAATAGATATTTACTCTATTTCCACATCATCCAAATCCTACAAATCCCAAGGTGTGAACCGAGATCATACCTTTATGATAAACATGCATTTAATTACAACAAAAAAATAAACAAATATTGGAATAAGAATACTTGCATAAATAAAAAATGAATAACCTCCAAATTACAATCATCCTGATATGTCGAGGAACGTCAAACCAAAATAAAGATAAACGAGAACGTCTCAAATTATTAACTCAAAATCCAACATACAATAAAAAAGGTAGAATATCTAAAGAAAAATATCTCCTAAGCAAAGCCAGCTACTCCAACTATAGCTCCACGGTTTTCCAACTCAAACAGCTACTACTGCTGCGGTTCCTGTGAAGGGTCTAGGTTCCATAAGGAACATACCCCCGAATGCAAAACAAACTGGGGTCAGCAATAAAAATGCTGGTGTGAGTGCCCTAAATGCAATGCTCATGATAGTTCATAACAATACACATTATCGCCATGAAGTTACTTATACCACGTCTACATCATTCAGCTACGTTAGAGACATCGATCCCTTGTCACCAACTGATAAGAGAAACTTAGTTTCTCTTAACGTGCAATCCATGTAGCACATACCAATATAATACATAAAATTTAATATAACATTGTAACCAACTATCTAAATAATAACTTTAAGAAGTATACAGTACCTTAGCGCCTAACAGTCTATAGTGGGCTTCATCCCTGCAATAAGGATTAGGTAGCCCACCCTCCTACAAAACAGAGTTAATTCAATGATAACAATAAAATATAAAAATAATGTCTCAAGTATTATATAAATTATTAATACACTTTTTAATTAAGACCCCCTCGCCCGATGATTTATTAAATTATATTAGACTTATTTTATATTTCCTAAAGGACCATTTCCCATTTCCGCACTTCGAACTCGTTAAATACCAATATCATGTAAATTCACATAACCAAGGTTTACGTCACATCTCTTAGTGAGGCAAATGACATTTAGTTCCTCCCCTAAAAGATGGAATCTTGCCATAAATTTTAATCCCGCATTTACATCACATCTCATAAGGATGGAATGCGACATAAAATATCATATGAATCCACATATCTAAGGTTTATGTCACATCTCTTAGTGAGACAAAAGACATTTAGTTCCTCCCCTAAAAGATGGAACCTTGTTATAAATTTTAATCCCGCATTTACGTCACATCTCACAATGATGGAATGCGTCATAAAATATATCCAAACCCACATTTACGTCACATCTCAGAAGGATAGAATGCGTCAAAACATCAAATATATCCAACCCACATTCACGTCACATCTCCTAGAGATGGAATGCATAATCATCATATCATTAGTATGGGAAATGTCCATCATATTCTAATATTGTCATAATTTTTCTAATAATTTCACATCCATATAGTATATAGGTTATACAAAACAAAATAAATTTTCACGATCAACAATACTTTCCAGACAATATTTCTTATAACACATTCCCAAGAGCGACAGTTTGCACAAGCTCAATCAATTACCATGTTTATATTCAAATAAACCAAAGTTACACTTTTTATGTAAATATACTAATTTCAAGCAGTAAAAAATCATGCACAATGATCATAAACAACAATCCATTCAATAGATTAACCATTTTCCATTCATTCACAACTTTATCCAAAATCAATAGACTCGTATTTTAATGCCTCGACTGACATCCCACCGTCGGATTGCCCTACAATATTAATGGGTATGACTACTGTGTGTTTTAAATATGCATATCAAATTTGAAGAAGATCCCATATGTGGTCATCCTTCATCTATGCCTAAACCTATGACTGCACAGTGTAGTTTTCTGGCGTAGTATATACTACGACCATTCATGCTTATGCGTGCCTCGACAGAAACTCCACCGTTGAATCTGTCTAAATTTATATATGTCAGAGTTAAATGTATTAGGTAGCTAAGGATTAAATTTGAGAGACATCCGAGTAAGGCAAAATCTCCATCTGAACATAATTAAAAGATTGCGCAGACAAGTTTTCTGGAATGATGTTTACTGTTAACTATTCATCTTCTTCACAAAACTCTATACAGTTCATTAATGGCTTTATACTCCCAATATACAATCCATATGATCACACATAACAAACAACATATCTTATTTCTATGGAAACAAAAAAGAAAGAAATATAACTCACCTTATTAAATCTACAAGATGTAAACAACTATGAATATCAATTGTACGGTGAGCCCAATACTTTGCATTCCCCTTTTCTCTTTTCTTCTTCTCTTTTATTTTCTTCTTCTTTTTCAGTAGGGTTTTTCTTTTGTTTTGAAAACGTGGGAGAGAAAGAAAAAGTTAGCTACGTGAGTTATCCTTGATAACTATCCCACGTTTCTCTCCTAGAGTCCTAGTTTTGCTAAACCAAAATTTCTATTTTCTATATTTTCTAAATTTCCAAAAATTATATCAATAAATAATAATACCACACTTAATTAGATAAATAAAAAATGGGGTGTTACAAAACCATTACCCACTCTCTCCTTTGGGCTTGCAGCTCGAAAACTTGAGTCTTGTAGCTTTTTCTTGAATATCTCATCCTCTCTTATGATGAATTTCTACATCCACAAAGTGATGATGAAGCTTATCAAACTTAAGTCAGTAAGCTTCAACAGAAACTTAGTATTAAAGTATAGAGAACTCACAACAAAGTAAACATCCTCCACAATAGTATACACTTCCTCTTCTGGAATGACATGTTTCTTACAGTGTTGCTTATACCACCTTATCAATAGCTTGACATATAAGCTGAGAACCTAGAAAAGAATTATATAGTAATTAGTAACAATTAACTTTCTATAGTAGTTTACTTTGCACAGGCAATACTAAGTTGCTGATAGTTTTAGAGCTAATTACTAATGGTAGATTCATTACCTCACCATCCACCCATTGTCTTCCATGTAATGAATGAAAATTATGCACTGAAATAACTTGATCGCACCCAAAAACTCTCATATCTGGAGAGCTCTATTGATCCATCTTCCTACTAAACTTTTTCCAGTAATAATTAACAACATTTACCTCATCTGTGGTAGTTATTTTCTTTTAAAAGGTTGATGACAGAGCAACCTTGATTAAAAAGCCACATTCATTTCCTATTTTCTCTTCCCATAAACCAGTACTTTCATTTCCTAGTCTTTTTTCCCTCCTCCTTCTACGTCCACTCTCTTCAGTTTTTTATCCATTTTCATCTCCATCTGAGTGTGAATGAGGACCATATCAGGTTACTCCAAATCAGCAACATCATCCTGACCCATAGTGTTCTGATCATCATTTACAGATGCCACAACATGTTCAGTGCTTGCTCCTTCAGATGGTGATAGGTCTGGCAATTCAGTTATGTCAGGGAGCTCTGCACTTCCAGCCAATAGTGAAGCAAAACTGATTTTTTCCATTTCTCTGTTTAGGACTGCTTCCCCATCAAGATCACCAGGAGGAAGCACTAAAGCACAAGCCAAAGGAGAGTAAAAGGGAACATGGTCAAACATTGCAGATTCAGCATAAGGTACTATAGTAGTCTGTACCCCACCAGGTCCTCCTCCAGCTCCACACTATGTTCTTGGTATGTCCCCTTTGGTATGGCCTCACTAATCTCTTACAAAGCACTTGCAGCAGCTAACTTCGACTCATTTTGCCCTTTTTGTTGTTGTTCAACATCTTCATGTTCATCAGACTCAGCCTGGATCAACTTTCGTCTCTGTTTGGGTGTCTCTGCTTCCTTAAGCTTCATCTCCCGTTCCCTTGTTCTCTCACTGATTTGATATTTTTTCTTCAAGTTTTGCCTCTCATTAGCCTTTATAGCCTCAACTTTGCTTGCCCTTGATGGCTGAACTCGGGTACCACAAACTTTGACCACTTTCCTTTTCTTTACTTCATACTGAGTAGGTATTAAAGTATCTCCCAAAACTTCAAGGCTTTGATCCTTGTCCAATGCTCTTTTTCTTTTATATGAGGAACTAGGAGAAACCTCAAATGTAACTTTCTTAGAAGCAGATGAACTCCCTTTCTTAGGTTCTGAGTGAACCTTCTTCTGGGAAGACCTTGTTGGTGTTTTTAGTATAGCATCAGCACCTACATTGCTTGGCTTCTTTGGGCTTCTAGTTGTAGCTCCTTTCATAACCTCAACCTCCAAACTTCTACTCCTTGATCTACTCCTTGTTCTACCCCTTGTTCTAGGCCCTTTCACAACCTCAACCTCTGAACTTTCCATACCACCTTTCAACCCACCATGAACAATCTCTTGAATTATTGTTTCCATGTCAGTCCTTATTTCACTTTGGAGTATATCCCCAACAACCCTAACCTCCTTACTGACTTGTTTTAGATTAATCAGAGCACATAACAAAGAATATAAGTAAGATCCGACTTCACTATTTGTAAACCACAACAGATACATTATAGTTAATTGCTGACATATCTTGTTTAACAATAGCTCACTCATGGTACCATAACATATTACCGACTCATATATGAAATAATGATGCAACATGCAGTTCAATAACAACATATTATTAGTGCTTCATATAACAACATGGGTCCTAACAACATTTGCAATTCCAATTCAAGACTATATAATAGGGTACCCATATCATATTACAACTTCTATAACATTATAAGATTATATGAGTACTTCAAATGTCAAAAACTGGTTACCCATATATTATCATGGGTACCCTATTATCATTCTGGGATCAACATGCAAGATCCCACTTCACTATTTATAAACCACAACAGATACATTGTTGTGGCTGACATATCATGTTTCACAATAGCTCACTCATGGTACCATAACATATTACTGCCTCATATATGAAACAATGTTGCAACATGCAGTTCCATAACAACACATTATCAGTGCTTCATATAACAACATGGGTCCTAACAACATTTGCAATTCCAATTCAAGACTATATAATAGGGTACCCATATCATATTACAACTTCTATAACATTATAAGATTATATGAGTACTTCAAATGTCAAAAACTGGTTACCCATATATTATCATGGGTACCCCTATTATCATTCTGGGATCAACATGCAAGATCCAACTTCATTATTTGCAAGCCACAACAGATACATTGTAGTTGCTAACATATCTTGTTTACCAATAGTTCACTCATGGTACCATAATATATTACTGCCTCATATATGAAACAATGCTGCAATATGCAGTTCCATAACAACACATTATTAGTGCTTCATATAACAACATGGGTCCTAACAACATTTGCAATTCCAATTTAAGACTATATAATAGGGTACCAGTATCATATTACAATTTCTATAACATTATAAGATTATATGAGTACTTCAAATGTCAAAAACTGGTTACCCATATATTATCATGGGTACCCTATTACCATTTTGGGATACAACATGCAACATTGTTGAACACAGTAAAGAAAACAAGTTACTTACAAGGCCTTTAATTACTTTTGCCTGTCTTTGAAAAAGTTCCTCATTATTGTATTTCCCTGAAACTGCTGCACCGGCCACTTTGCATGGGCTGTTGTGCCAAAGCATCCTTTAACACTTCTTCATTCAGTTCTCCTTCAGAAAGATCTAGACTTTCCAACACCACTACCTTCCCCTTAAGAGGCTGAAGCTTTTTCTTATAAGTATGTAGATGTATGTTTCTGGAAGGCAAGTCTACCCAATCTAGTATTCTGGGGAACCTACCATCAACTTGTTTTCGAGCCCCAAGAGATGGGATGTGAAGATATACCAAAATAACAAAATAAATTAAACAACCATAAACTGCAAAAGAATCCTTTCCAACACTTACCAGGTTAGACATGTCTTCCAAAGACTCTTCCAACATTTCAAACAGAGGTGTGCCCCAAGGAAAGCTGTCAAATGCATTTAAATTCTTGGCCAGATCAATATACCTCCCATAAACCGTCCCAAAGAGATCCCCGGAAGCACAACCCGCAATGATATATACAACCTATTCAAATTAAAACATATCATTCTGACTTTCTTCACCAACACTTGATTTTGCCAAGTTTCTAGCTTCCAATATTTCTGTTTTAGAAACCGTAGTTCCTTTAAAAAACCTTGCACGAAATTGGGATGGGATCTTGATGTCTGCCGTGTAGAATGAATTAGAAACCGGCTTCACACTAAAACCCATTATAAGAGCAACATCACTTTTTTTAAACACCAAATCCTTCTTACTGATTCGGTAGCAAAGTTGTCCTACTTGGTGTCCCAAAACAGCATACACTAGCGTAGTAGTGGTGTGCATTCTCTCGTTAATGCTTAAAAACTTCCCGAAGTAAGACTTCTCAAAATCTTCCCTCTTTTCAGTAGTGAATGTCTTGAACAATTTATGCATTTTATCGAGTGACATACGAATAGTCAAATTAAGCTTTCTCATTTATGAAAGATTGGAAATGGTTGGAAAATTAGGGATTCAAGGTATTCAATTTGGGCAGTTTTTTTGGTCCGAAAATGAACACTGAATAGTCCTTATAGCTCACACATATTACTACCGACACGTACTAGTTAAAGGTTAAAAAACCATAATTTCTTCAACAGTTAGGCGAATAATTAATGCTATCGTATCGTTCCTAACACGTGGCAAAGATTTTTCCCACCCAAACTAGATTCTTCATCTCACCAGTTTATCTAAGTACAGATATATTCGAATGTACTAACCATCAGCAACTTCTGAGTCTGGTCATTTTACAAAGGGTGGGACTTCCAAACATTTTGGCTATTTGTATAAGAAAACTTTTTAAATATTGAACAACAAACAAGCTTGTAACTGAGTTGGGTGGGAACAATGGTGAAATATGGCACTGAGATGCTAGTTACTACTTCTCAACTTCAGTATGTGTTATTAAATGCTACACTTTTGCTTTACTTGATATTGAATAAACTTATCAAAGTTAACTTTTGTTTAACTTGTTATTGGATAATACTATTTTGTACATGGGTACCCTTTGTACATAAGTTATAGGTGTATATTAAAGTCAACGTGATAGTCTTAATTGTGTTCTTGTTTATGGCTTTAGTTGCTGATGTATCATACATAATACGCTGCCGGTTACCTCCTTTTAGAATAGCACGTTCAGCCCAGTTTTGTGAATGCTAAATACATCTTTTTTTATTGAGTTTCCATACATATTTCTTTCTCATTATCTCCTTATAAACAACAATAGTGATATAAGGGTACCCTTGATATAATCACAAACAAAACATATGAACATTAACAGTTACTGTGCTAACACTCAAGCACAATGAACTGGTCATTTCGCAAACCACAAAATATCATTACATTGATTCATGCCCAAACCTATACAGTGAAACATACTTCCAAAACTCCATAAGGTGATTTGTGAAGTAGAAGTGGGATTTCCAAAGAAACCTAAGTTGCTGACGGTACATGTAAGTGTCGCTTATGGTGGCATCCACAGAGTCTTCATTGCTAAAACCTGGCGGAACTGCGACTGAAAAGGCAATCCAAGCTCACCACAATGACTGCTCAGTTGTCTTCTTCTGCTTTTGAATCATATTCAAGTAGTCAATTTTTTCATCGATCTAAAAAGGGACTTGTTTATCAAGTACATCATACAAAAACTCAATTTCATGCGCTTGGACAAACCTTCTACAAGACACATGAATCCTGCTAAGGAAATATACACATCAAACACTCTCAATTTCACCTCACCTGTTACATACTTCTTCACTCCATGCAACAAGAACAAAATCAACATGAAAATAGTAAACACAACTATGGAAACCTTAAAAAACTCTATACACTACTACGTAAAAAAAACCCAAGACGACCTAGAAAGAAACCAACACTAAAGACAACAAACCAAAGTTCAAAACATATCAATAAACAATGAGAACTATAGAGGGATAGGATAATCAATAAGATGAACCTTAGAAAAAATCTATTATCAAGATTTGTGTTCTTGTCCTCCATGAAAAAACTTACCAAAATCACGAAGGATAGGATAACCAAGAAGATGAAGTAAAAAAACTGGAAGCTTTGGAGGTTTGTAAACACTTTTATAGTTTGACACAAAAATTGAGGTCAACATTGTTTCATGTTCGTACAACAAAAACAACCCAGAAATTGCTGATAGTAGGTCCATAAGTTGCTGGTTCCTGATTCCCACAATAGCTAATGTCTGTTTTCATTTGTGCTTGGTTGAAATCCAACGGTCATTAATCGCTAGTACATATCGCTAAGAGAATCTAACGGATAAATATTATTGTGCATGTCAACATCAGAAGTACAAGAGGAGAGAGAGTGTCTTGTAGAGGAGAGAGAGTGTGGCAAGAGGAAAGAGAGTGTTGTAAGGAAGGGCAAAACGGTAAAAAACCTGTTGAATTGGTCAAAATTAGAAGGCATGGCCGGTTGGAGCACAATGTGCTTTTATCATGGCCGATTAAGGCAATTACCCTTTTAAAATCTCATCATCCTATCTACCTAAAATCTATATATATATATATAAAAGCTCACACCTTACATCTCTCCTTATCACATGCCTTTGTTTTCTCAGGGAGCGACTCTAGAGGACAAATCGGCCGAAAGAGGAACTCTAGAGGACATGTTATTTTTGAAATCACTCGCAAGGACTGGGTGGATGAAAGTTCAAGTTTACCCTTGACGCGAAATAAGAACGGCTTGGGTAGATGAAAGGTCAAGTATACCCTTGAAGAAAAAAAAAATGGCCCGACCCAACTAAAACAACCCGATTATGAACATTGATTGTTCATACCCACAATAGGTATGAACAATGATTGTTCATACCTATCCATGTATGAACAATAGCTATGAACATTGATTGTTCATACCCCCAATTATGAACATTAGCTATGAACAATGAGTGTTCATACCTATTTGAGCTATGAACAAGCATTGTTCATACCTATCCATGTATGAACATTGATCAAGTTATGAACATTGATTGTTCATACCCACAATAGGTATGAACATTGATTGTTCATACCTACCCATGCTGAACATCAGCTATGAACATTGATTGTGGCTATGAAAACATGAACCCAAAACAGATATAAACAATAACTGTTCATATCCCAAATTATGAACATTAGCTATGAACAATAGGTATGAACAAAATAGATATGAACAATAAATGTTCACACCCAAAACAGATATGAACATTGATTGTTCATACCTTCTTTAGGTATGAACAATCTGTGTTCATACCCAAAAAAACATAAACCCAAAACAGATATGAACATTGATTGTTTATACCCAAAACATATATGAACAATAAATGTTCATACCCAAAATAGACATGAACATTGATTGTTCATACCCAAAACATATATGAACATTGATTGTTCATACCCAAAACAGATATGAAAAATACGTGTTCATACCAACAAAAATACATGAACCCAAATCAGATATGAACAATAAATGTTTATACCCAAAACATATATGAACAATACGTGTTCATACTTAAAGTAGGTATGAACAATATGTGTTCAATAGTAAAAAATGAACAATTATTGTTTGATTAACATTAAAATTTTAGAGGATCTTGGTGGAATCGAACCACCATCATCTTTGGATATCTCCAAAGTGCCCGCTCATTTGAGCTAAAGATCCACCAGGGTTTAAATTTTTTTTTAAAAAAAAAAAAAAAAAAAAAAAAGATAAAATGATAATGGTGTGATACTTCATCTTCAATGTCTTTGATTTGTTGGATAATGGTTGCCATCTTTGTTCAACTTATTTAAAATAACTGAAGCTTCGCACAACTTCGTCTATTTCTCGACTTTGGTTTTATGTTTTTTTCTCTTGTAATTTCGTTTGATTAAAATAGGGAAGGGGTTTTGGGTTTTATCTCTTGTAATTTCGTTTGATTAAAACAGGGAAGGGATTCGATTTGTAGTTTGATGAGGTGCGTCATGAATAAAAAAGTCAAGTCAGTTGGAGAAGAAAGGGGTTTTGGGTTTTCTCACTCATAATTTTGTTTATTAACATGAAAGGGTAAAAGTGGTATTTAAGAAATATAAAATAAACCGGACCAACTTATTTTGTCCTTGAGGGTTATTAAAATCAAGAAATTGGGTCCGTGAGTTATTTTATTTATGAAAATGGTTTTGTGAGTCATTATCACAAAACACTGTCCTCTACAGTTGTTCATTGAATTGAAATTGAAATCGGCCCAATTTATTGTTGTTTTCTTAACCGGGCATTCTAATTGACTCCTAAAAAAAAAGCAACTCTATAAATTAGTTAGACCTCCCTAGATTTGCTACTTTCTCCTTATTTTATTCTTTATTTATTTGGACCTCCTCAAATAAAACAAATTATACGTTCTTGAAAAAGATAGGTACTTATTAAAACTCTAAACACCTCCCTAGATTTGTTAGTTTCTCCATCTTTTATTATTTAATTACTATGCCCTCAAATTAGTAAACCAAAAATAGTATTAGTGCGATTGAAACTCCTAACACTTAAGGCTGAGTCTAATAGCTCCCTATCCCCTTAAAAAAAGTAGAGCTAAAGTAAACAGATTTTACTCTCTATCATTAATTTCGTCGTATATATACAAAAATTTTTACTCTCTATCCTTATATTTTACTCTCTGTTGACTTTAGCTCTATTTTTGATAGAGAGTAAAATCTGTTGACTTTAGCTCTACTTTTAATTTTAAGGGGGATAGAGGGGATAGAGAGCCATTGGACTCAGCCTTAAAAAAAGTTAGACCCTAAACACTAAACCCAACACTTACTTTCTGAAAATACAAAGTCTCTAATCTCCATCTTCTATCTCTGTTTTCTCATCTTATTTGATCGATCAACACCCAGTGCCGGCTCATCCTTAAGGTGAAATAGGCGACCGCCTAAGGCCACACTCTCGAAAAGGCCTAGTAAAGTTTGGTATGTATATAATTACGTACTATCAAAAAAGAAATTTCCTAGAAAATAGGAGTTTGATTCACACAAAAGCCTTAAATTCCTGAAAACATGGACTTTAATTTCAATCATTCAACTAAACTCTCCTGATAAATAGGCCTCTCTAATTCAGTCGAATCACTCTTAAACATCTTCTGGTGTATAATCTACATAGAATCCTATAAATTAGGCATTCATAGTAAGTAATTCTATAAGAATCTTCTTATAGAAGAAGTCTCGTTTAGATTGTTCAAGGCTTTTTGATTTTTTTTAAGGCCTCACTTGGGTCCCTGCCTTAGGCCTCGAGTTGGGTTGAGCCGGCCCTGTCAACACCCAAACTATTTCTTTACTAAAACAGAGCTTCAAGAGTTTTGCACGAAGCTTTCGCTTGAAAGGTAATAATCTTAATATACTGTGCTACTCTATTTCCTTGAACTAAGAAGTGTTTGTGCTTTATTCTTTTAAACATGGTAAAATGTGTTTGAATTCAGGTGGTGGAAAGGATTGAAGGTGTCAATGCGTGCTATGGCTACAGGCGTGTGCAAATCAGCCACGAAGAAGATGCCTCCAGTGTTAAACAGGAATGACTACCGTACCTGATGCCAAAAAAAAAAAACTCTAGGCTGTGGAAGCAAATGGAGACGTATAGGAAGAAAATGGTTGTGGAAATAGATGAGATTAGATCATTAGAGTTGAATTGACAAAGGAGGTAATTAAACTTCAGTTAATTTTTTTAGCATATTTACTGGTAAAAATTACTGAATAACCTTGAATTCACAGATGATTCTCAAAACTCAAGGACAAGTTTATTTACAAAAAATACTAACATGAGTGAATCAGTAAAACAAGAAGCAGATTAATGTAAGTAATTCTCTAAGGTATAGAAGCCAAACAACATAAAGTGTATACTCCTAATGAACCAAATTACAATACTCACAATATAGGTAGAAACTAGGAGATGGAATATCTTCGATCTTTGCTGGGCTTTACTCTACCCTTGTCATCAGAAGGTTCGACTCCATCAGGCCGCATGAAGGGGTAAAGGCACCCAAGTTTTCTCGACATAGAGTTGATTATAGACTTTTTAGGCAATGGTGGTTTACCGGATCATGTTGGAGTACCTGGTCGTGAAGTGCTTATAGACAGTTTCTCAAGTTCTTTTGTGGTATGGTGTAGATGGGATTAATGGACCATATCTGTCTAGGACTGGATTTTACATGAAGAGAGAAGCTTTTTACAGAAGTCCTACTCAAAAAGGTATAGCGCCAGAGAAACTTGATCCCAGGGAAATCAGTTTGCAACACAACCCTCTGTATTTATAATGCTAATTAAATGGAACTAATTTTTCCCTAAAATCCTCTTTATTATTGAGGTTGTTGCTAAATGGACATTAGAATAATAACATTAAAAGCCAATAAGAGAGAGTTCCGAAGATGATATCAGGAACTCATGAACCCCTGTTATGAAGAACTATCGACTAGATAACCAATATAAGTACTTACTTTTTAGACGCTCATTATTAAGACATTAGCATGCAATTAGAAAATTTTATGGAATTGTTTCAGATCTTAGTCACACTGCGACCACAGAATATGCTGGCCGTTCCAAACAGTTCATTGCGTCACCTCGTCCTTATTACAAATATAAAGCAATTGAAAATGATGAAGATGCATTAGACAGATTGCAACAAGAGGCTAACTTTTGGCCTCTAGCACCTATGAGCAACAGACATAATGGGGTGAACAGGAAAGTCTACATATAACTGAACCATATCGCATTTCTATATGCATATTTCTTTTTACTTCAATTAAATGGTTATATATAACTAATTTTGTATTGCTTGACTGAATGACAGATAGGTTTCATTTATCATTCAGTTGTAGAAGATTACCTTACAGGGTTAATTCTACAATGGAAAGGGTGGATCTCTGTATACTGTCATAGTTCAAAGCCGTCTTTTTTGGGTAGTGTCACAACAAATTTAAATGATACTTTGATCCAAACAACAAGATGGAACTCTGGCTTGCTAGATGTTGGTTTCTCAAGATTTTGCCCTCTTACTTATGGATCATCAACAATTTCATTTCTTCAAAGAATGTGATATGCATCCTTTGCATACCAGCCACTAAGTGCTCTCCCTATACTTTGTTATGCAATCATTCCTAAACTCTCTCTTGAATGGGATTTCCCTGTACCCTAAGGTAAGAAATATGTCTTTACCATTCGTTTCTTTGTAATTTATGTAAATTGTAGATACCTATTTTGAAAAGTATACTACATCAAATTCTAACATTTTTCAATGCATCAAAGGTTTCAGATCCATGGTTTGATGTCTTTACCATTGTCCACGCTTCTTGGCATTTCCAGCATATGTTGGAGGTCCTCGCAACTGGTGGATCCTTGAGGTTATGGTGGAATCACTTGAGAATATTGATGATAAAATCAGTTACATCTTACTTCATGGGATGCTTAGATATACTAATGAAACGATTCGGTATGAAGGAGCTAAATTTTGAGACGACAAGTAAAGTTGTTGTTGAAGAGCAAGTCAAAAGATATCAAATGGATACATTTGATTTTCAAGCAGCAACAGGGTTGCTACTCCCTTTAACGACAATCACTATTCTTAACATAGCATCATTAGTTCTTGGATTGAGAAGAGCAATCCTTGAGACAACATATGATACTATGTTCGGACAAATCTTCCTCTCATTTTTCGTAGTGACCTTGAGTTATCCCATAATTGAGGGGATGATAATAAGGACGGACAAGGGCCGCATTCTGATTTTTGGACAACCCTTTCTGTGACACTTTTTGTTACTATCATATCGTACGGATTTTTTTAATGATATTTAACTTGGATATATATATATATCGCACTTGACATCTCTCCTCATCACATGCGTTTGTTTTCTTAACCGGGCATTCTCATAGACTCCTAAAAAAATGCTCATTCCATATATTAGTTAGACCTCCCTAGATTTGTTACTTTCTCCTTCAATTATTCTATATTTATTTTGACCTCAAATATCAAAACATAAACTAATTATATATTATGATTCATGATACCCTAAGCAAACTCTTCTCTCCTTTCTTCACCGAACAGAGAGAGAGAGAGAGAGAGAGAGAGAGAGAGAGAGAGAGAGAGAGAGAGAGAGAGAGAGAGAGAGAGAGAGAGAGAGAGATGCTTGAAGGAAGCCGAACGTGGTTCAATCCGCCTTCTTCAAAAACTTTTAATCAACTACTGACGATACAAACTTGATAAACATGTAATTCCTTTACCCCATTTTGGATTTGAATGATTTTAAATCTCAGTATATGCATTTTGATACTAATGAGTTTTTTTTTATTAATCACCAAAGTTGTATTTTTTTTTTCTTTTTTAGTAATAATTCTCCTCTCTCTCTCATCTCCCATCACTGTATATTATTTGTTTCTTTAGTTTTTCTCAATTTATTGAATCATTGATTTATTCTTTTTCTTGATTTCATTGTTAATTTGGTACTCATCTAAAATCCATAGTATTTAGTTTCTTTTGATATTCATTATTATTTCATCAACTTAGGATCCCCTTGAATGCAACCGCAGTAATATCCCCTGTCTATATTTCTGATGAGATCCCGGTTTTGAGTCAAGATGGTGGAGATAATAAAATCGATATGATGAATTCAGAAAGTTTGAGGCATGTGATGGGAGTGTTGGCATGGCAGTTTGGGTGCTCAGTTGCTGCTTTTGATCATCCAGGTTGGGGTTTAACTTCTCGACCACCGAGAAAGGATTGGGAGGATAGCCAAATGCCTAATCCTTATAAGCTTGTGACTCAGGTGATTGTCATTTTTTTATTCATTCAATATTCTTATTTCCCCTGTTTGTCTGTTACATGTTTTATGACGAGAAACGATACCTGTTTTATTGGGAGAGATGAGTGTCTTCACCAGTGGGTTAAGATAAGAAATCAAATGTTCAAATGTGTAACTTTTACACCTACTTATTAAAAGAAATAAACAAGTTTGGAATGTGATGCCTTGACTATTGTACAACTGTAAGGAAGGTGGGGAGAGGGGTCTTAAGAAGTCGGTCATACTTTTAAAATGTGGTTTGCTTATTTTGGAAACAAAAAACCCGCAACTGCAACACTACCTAATTTACCCTATCGTCTCAACATTCATCTTCTCTGTCGATAAGCAAACTATCGACACAAATATTAGGGACAATCAATCACACAAATATTTAGAAGTTTTGGTTTTTTGCAAGTTCCCAATTGAAAAACGAGGTTTGGGTTTAAGAAGTTAGGGTTTTGATTCAAGCGAGGGTCTTCTTCATGAATTTCACAAGGAATGAAGTCATCCATGAGGGTTTTGGTTTATCATCCATGTTTTTCAATTGAATCTGCTGTTGTTTATATCTAAAGCCTTATACTTATGATACCTCATCCACAAACGTGATTGCCAGCAACTGAACTTGCAATAATGTTGGGGAATGTCACCGTAAGTTATTATGGGATTTATCAATCTTGGCAATGAAGCTATTTTTCACCAACGGTCGTATTCAGTGAGTGTTCTAGGTTTGGAAACCTCAGGAAAGTTTTTATTTATTTATTTATTTTTTGGTATTATCTATTGAAATTATTTGATTAGTTTACGAATTGAGCGATGGCTTGAAGGTACAATTTTTTATTTTCAGCTATTATATAATGTCCAGTGATCATGTTTTACTTTTCGTGCGAGTCAATATGTTTTTCTATACTCTCTACATGGGTGCTACGTTATATTTATACAGTTTCGGAAGCTAGAAAACTTGAAGGATTGAAACTATAGTTTAATAGATTAGAGCTAGACAAATGAAAGGTGGTTACTGTGTTTTCTATTAATATAATGTTAAGCTTGAGTACATCTATTCCTGTGATAGAGTACAATAATCACAAGACATAAGACATAGATACATTTATAAGAATTAGTGGTGTATATATAGGTTATTGATACAATTTTTCAAGCTCTAGAACTTGATAGGTTGAGCTAGAATATGGTAATATTAGGAACATGTTAAGCTGCTAAGTTGTTTGTATAAGTTATGAAATAAATAAATTTGGATTAATGCACTAGAATACGTTGAATCTCTGACTATGCACATTAAGAAGTTAACATGTAAGATCAACTTGAATTGATTCCACGACTTCTTTCCTGAATCATTGTCAAAGTCTAATGTAAACAGTATCCCTAGAAGCTTTTGCTATTATTTTCTATCTTGGGAGATTTTGGTTGCTCGAGAAAGCCTTTTGATTTTCTAGAAGTACATCCTAGCTAGAAGCTTCTGATTTTCTTTTTTCCATCTTATGAGAGCGTATATTGATTATTTGAATGGGTTCAAAACTTCTTTTGGTACTGATAGCTTATTGTATTGTGATTAGGCCTTAGATATTTACATAACCAATCTATATTATATTGTTTTACCTTTGATCATTTATTTTGCAGTTGATCTGTTGCAACTGATAAGGTTTTAAGATACAATTCTAAATTTCTTTTTTTAATGGTAGGTTACTGATTTATTGTGTTGTAGCATTTCCCTTTTGTTTAAGACCAAGATTATCTCTTTATCTAAATAGATGAATTTTAGATGTGAATATTGTAGTGGCCCAAGATAGAACTGTGTACTAAGTCAAAGAGGAGAGGTGGGGGTAATGTAACCAGGTAGGTGGGGAGCAGTGGAATGGAGCCGCGGAACCCTAGGGGAAGACGTGGCCGAGGTACGACTAATAGGAAGCCGTTAGATGAAGAGACAGATGGATGGCCCAGATGAAAGGGGGAGTGGTATAAAAAGAAGAGGAAGGAGAGATGAAAGAAGGAGGCCGCTAAGCAAGAAAGAGAGGAAAGAGAGAGAGAGAAAAGAAGGGAAGGAAGACAGAAAAAAGGGGGAATAGTGATTAACTGGGAATTGAATTGTTTATCTGAGGGATTCCCATTTGAGACTTTGAGGTTCATACATTTGGCGCCGTCTATGGGAACCGACAAAGAAAAGCAAAATAGAGATGGCACCTAAGAAACGAGTAGGCAGACCGAAGAAAGTAGCGGTGTAGGAAACGACACCAGAAGCGGTGATTGACGAAGAAAGGGACAGAAGAGAGGGGACGGAGATAGAGGAGGTGCGGCTTATGAGGGAAGAAATTGTACGGTTAAGAGAGGAGAACGATGGGTTAAGGAGAGAGAGGGAAAGAGAGGAGGAAGGTACAGGCGGGGAGGCAAGTGACGGCTCGGAAGAGGAAGGAGGGGAGCCAAACCTCGTTGAAAACCCAGTGGTAGGCTTGACAATCGAGCAGGTGCAAGAGATGATAGACAGAGATAGAGAAGTGAACCAGCTGAAGGCGAGAAGTCGGGGAGGAGCTGCAAGTCAGGTGGTGGCTGGGCTAAACCGCAACCCATTGGCGGAAGGCATTGGGTCCTCGGAGGTTCCAAAGCGCTTTAACCAACCTAAATTTGAGAGGTATGATGGGAAAGGCGACCCAGCGGATCACATCCTCCACTTCAGGCAGCAGATGCCGTTATGGCAAGTGGCGAGATATGATGGGCTACGATACATGATGTTCTCGGCCAGCTTGAAGGGAGGGGCGTCTAATTGGTACTATCGGTTGTCGGCGGGGAGCATAGGGAATTTTCAAGAGTTGGAACGAGCATTTATAGATCATTTCATCCACCAGAAGAAGCGAGCCGTGGACATCGCGGCACTGTTCAATGTGAGACAAAGGTCAGGGGAGACAGTGAGGGAATATTTGTGTCGGTTCAAGGCTGAGACTCTGAAGGTCGAGAACCTGGACGAGAGAACCGCGGTTATCGCGTTTGAGCGAGGTTTGCAACCAGGAACGGGAGTGCACCAATCGGTCGCGAAGAATGAGATCGCGACTTTGCATGAGCTCTATCCTCGGGTAGAGAAATACATCAGATATGAGGACACTTTACCGAAGGAATCGAAAAGGTCAGGGAAAGCTGTTTTATCATTAGAGAAAGATAGGGAGCACCGAAGGGAGGGGGCCTCGGAAAGGGAAAGCGGTAGGTATCACGGTAAATCCCCGAGGGTGGAGAGAGCACGAGAAGGGATTCGCCGGGAGAATAGAGAAAGGAAGCCATACAGGGAGATAGAGGTGACGCCGCTGAATAGACCATTGAGAGAAATATTGCCGTTGATCAAAAATTTATAGGGGTATGAAGGACCGCGGAACACACCAATAGAGCTTCCGGATAAGCCTTTCATACGTACCACCGGATCGCGAACCATGAGATCGACGATCGCTACGCGACCGGGTGGATGGTACAGAGATTGGTGGAAAAGGGTAAGATGAGGGAGTATGCGAGGGAGGCGCAGAACGAGGAGCGTAGGCCACGACAGGATTAGATATTGGGGACTATACACGTGATTTTTAGTGGGGAGGTGTTGAGTCATAATGCACATAGAGATAGGGTGAGGAGGACCGCAAGCATCCAGCAGATCAGCAATAGGAATGAGGTGCTGCGATATAGAGTAGGGTCAGCCGAGGACAAAGACATGATCGTCTTCAGCAAGGCGGATTTGCGGGCAGTGGACCCATGAGGACACGTTGGTTATCACGGTAGCAATGGGCAATTACATGGTGAAGAGAGTATTAGTTGATTGCGGTAGTGCGGCGGATCTGTTGTTCAAGGGAGCTTTGGAGTAAATAGGAATGGACCTGAAGCAGTTGAGGCCCCCGCGCACGAATTTGTACGGGTTCAATGGTAGTATGACCAAGCCCCTCAGGGAAGTCTTGTTGCCGGTAACTGCGGGTCCGGTGACAGTGTTCACCCGATTCATGGTGGTAGATTCTGCCTTACAGTACAACGCCAACTTGGGGAGGAGGTGGATTCATGAGATGAAGGCCGTCCCGTCTACTTACTATCAAGTGATACGGTTCCCAACTCCGACGGGCATACATGAAGTCCGCGGAGACCAAGTGACGGCCAAGAACAGTCATAGGAGCACAGTGAAGCGGTTGGTCCATGGAACAGAGGAAGAAAGTTCCCACCCTAGGAAAAGGCAAGCATAGCAATTACAGGGTGCCCCGTGGAAAGTAAGAAGGAACCAGCGGAGGGCCCAAAGACACTAGATGAAATTGAAGTGGTGAACAAAGGGGACGGGGAGGAAGAGAGATTCACTTCAGTAGGATCCGGACTGTCAGAGTGTTGGAAGAGTAAGTTGGTACAGTTCTTGTCAGAATACAGGGATGTGTTTGCGTGGACAATTGAAGACGTTACGGGATTGGACCCAGAATTTGTATGCCATTGGTTGCACATGAAGGAAGATGCTAAGCCGGTGAGGCAGAGGATCTGAACATCGCACCCAAAGTATCGCGGAGGTATATATAAGAGGTGGCACGATTGAAGGGAGCCGGCATAATACGGGAAACTGAGTTCACCGAGTGGTTGTCCAATGTGGTAGCGGTACCGAAAAAGAATGACAAGGTCCGGATGTGCGTTGACTTCACGGATGTAAATAGAGAGCGTCTGAAGGATAGCTACCCCATGCCACGAGTAGATGAGCTGGTGGATAGAACAGCAGGGTACAAAATATTCTCATTCATGGTCGCATCTATGGGATATAATCAAGTCGCGATGTATGGGCCAGATCAGGAGAAAACGGCGTTTGTGGTAGAAGGCGGAACGTACTGCTATACAAGAATGCCATTTGGGCTAAAGAATGCGGGAGCCACTTTCCAAAGATTGGGGAGAAAATGTTTGAAAGCAAGATTCGAAAGGGGATTGAAGTATACATAGATGATATGGTGGAAAAGAGCATGTCCGAGGAGGAACATTTAGAGGGCTTGCGGGAGACATTTGGGATACTGCGAACGTACAATTTGAAGTTGAATCCAGAGAAGTGCACCTTCGGAGTGACCACAGGAAAGTTCTTGGGCTACATCGTGACTCATCGGGGAATAGAGGCCAATCCGGAGCAGATAAGATCACTGATAAAGATGCCTTCCCCGCAGAATGTTAATGAGGTACAACGGCTAGTAGGAAGGGTGGCGGCGTTGAATAGGTTCATTTCCAAATCATCCGATATATGCAGGCTGCTATATCGATTGTTGAGAAAGACTCCGGATTTCTTATGGACAGCGGAGTGCGAGGAGGCATTCCAAGAGCTGAAGGGGTATCTGGGCAAGGCTCCTTTACTATCCAGGCCAGAAGAGGAGGAGAAGTTGTATTTGTACTTGGGGGCCACTGAGTACGCAGTAAGTTCTGTATTGGTCCGTCTCGTAGATAGGGTGGAGAAACCGGTGTACTTCCAGAGCAAAACATTATTGGACACAGAGACGCGGTATAGTAGAATTGAGAGGTATGCCTTGGCATTGATTTTCTCGGCGCTGAAGCTGAAGCCGAAGCCCTACTTCGAGTCCCATTCCATTGTAGTGGTCACGAACTTACCTCTCAAACAGACGTAAAGGACAGAAAGGTCAGGAAGAATGTTGAAGTGGGCGGTGATGCTTAGTGCATATGAGATACAATATCAAGTAAGGACCGCGGAGAAGGCACAGGCAGTGGCGGAGTTCCTGGCCGAGTTCCCCGCTGAAGATCCCACTTGGGGAGAGGAGATGGTGATGGAACCAGAGAGAGAGGTGGAGCCCAACTTTCTGGACCCTTGGGATAAGAGAAACGGATGGAGGGTGTTCGCGGATGGGTCAGCCACCGATACTTGCAGCGGAATAGGGGTCGTGTTGGTCACACCCGAAAACAACAGAATAGAACTGACTATGAAGTTAGGTTTCGCGGCAACCAACAATGAAGCGGAGTATGAGGCAGTGATAGCGGGGATGAGAATGGCCGAGGATCTGGGGGTAACAGAGCTGATCGTGTATTCAGATTCGAATCTCGTGGTATGTCAAGCTAATGGGGGTTCATACCGATTCCCGAGGATGGCGAAGATCCGGCGGTGGTACACGAGAGGTCCAGCAAGTTCGTGAAAATCCAGTTTGTACATCTGGGTCGCGGCGAGAATAGGCACGTGGACGCTCTAGTGTACGTGGCGGCAGCCATGCCTGGGTCGGAGGAAAGGACTATAAGCGTAGGACGATTGGAAAGGCCTAATACAGTGGAAGTGGAAGAGGTGTTTCAGATCAGTGAAAATGAGGGGGGGTGGATAGATCCCATTAGGAATTTCCTGGAGGGAAGGGAGGTGACGGACAAGAGAGAAAAGAGAAGGTTGGAACAGACGTCGCAGAGATACGTCTTGGTGGAGGGCAAACTATACAAAAAAAACTTCAGTGGACCTTTGTTGAAATGCCTAGGACTTCGACGGACCTTGGAGGTGTTGGCGGAGTTGTATGAGGGAGATTGTGGAAGCCATTCTGCGGGAAGAACAACTGCACACCGGCTCTTGACACAAGGTTATTCTTGGCCCCATATGAAGAAAGACGCGGTGGATTTCGCCAAGAAATGAGACAAGTGTCAAAGGTTTTCACAGCTTATATTCGCGCCCGCGGAGCCCCTGCATAATGTCTCAAGTCCGTGGCCATTTGCTATGTGGGCTATGGATATTGTGGGACCGCTGCCCATGGCAAGCGGTAAAAGGAGGTACATGCTGGCAGCTACAGACTACTTTACGAAATGGATAGAGGCAATCCCTTTGCAACAAGTGAAGGAAACACAAGTAATGAAGTTTCTATGGGAGAATATCATATGTCGGTTTGGGTTGCCGTATGCCATCATTGCAGATAATGGGACACAGTTCACGGGAGCCAAGGTGGCAGTGTTTCTACAGGCGTACAAGGTGAAGCAAGGGTTCTCAGCCCCCTACAATCCTGAGGGTAATGGACAAGCGGAATCTTCCAACAAAACGATAATGAACAATTTGAAAAGGAAGTTGGAAGACAAAAAGGGCGCGTGGGCCGATGAGTTAAACCATGTGCTCTGGGCTTACCGAACCACACCGCGGGTGAGCACTAAGGAAACCCCGTTTGCCTTAGCATACGGAGTCGAGGCGGTAATTCCCTCGGAAATGGTAGCAGCTACTGGGAGGACCAGAGCGGTGGAGGAGGGGACAAACTGGCGTATATTGGCGGGACACTTGAACCTAATAGAAGAGAAAAGAGACTCAGCTCGCATCCGACTGGAGGAGTATCACAGGAGGTTACAGAGACAGTACAACAAGAGGGTCAGGCCACGGCGTTTCAAGGAAGGGGAATTGGTACTACGCCGAGTGACTCCCAGTACAAAAGAAGAGAAGGATGGGAAATTGGGTCCTAATTGGGAGGGCCATACATCGTGGTGGAAGTGGGAGGTTCAGGCACGTACAAGCTGCAAACCATCGAGGGAAAGCGAATAGAGAAACCGTGGAATATAAGAATGTTGAAGAGATTTTACAACTGAATGTAATGAAGTGCCGTGTAAGGTAATGAAGTCCAGAACAAAGGACTAGAGCTGTATGTAAATGTATTAAACCACAACACTTTTGTGAATGGAAATGTGTTTGCTATGCTTAGCGTTAAAAGAAGAATATAAACTAGGTATTGGCGGGAAGAGAAACATGGGGCAACGAGAGAGCCCGAGCGAGCCTGCAGAGTGGGATGAGCCCTCCGCAGATCAGAGATGCCAGAGATACATGGGGCAATGAGAGAGCCCCAGCAGGCGAGAGCCTGCGGAGTGGGATGAGCCCTCCGCAGATCAGAGAGGCAGGAGGTACATGGGGCAACAAGAGAGCCCCAAATGGCGAGAGCCCGCGGAGTGGGGTGAGCCCTCCGCGGATTAGAGATGCTTGAGGTACATGGGGCAGCAAGAGATCCCCAACAGGCGAGAGCCCGAGCGAGCTCGCGAAGTGGGGTGAGCCCTTCGCGGATCAGAGATGCCAAGGATATGTGGGGCAATGAGAGAACCCCAGCAGGCGAGAGCCCGAGCGAACCCGCGGAGTGGGATGAGCCCTTCGCGAATCAGAGACGCAGGAGGTACATGGGGCAACAAGAGAGCCCCAAATGGCGAGAGCCCGCGGAGTGGGATGAGCCCTCCGCGGATCAGAGATGCTGGAGGTACATGGGGCAGCAAGAGAGCCCCAACAGGCGACAGCCCGAGCGAGCCCGCGGAGTGGGGTGAACCCTTCGCGGATCAGAGATGCTAGAGATACGTGGGGCAATGAGAGAGTCCCAGCAGGCGAGAGCCTGAGCGAGCCCGCTGAGTGGGATGAGCCCTCCGCGGATCAGGGATGCTGAAAGAACAGGATGCAACAAGGGAGCCCCAAATGGTAAGAGCCCGCGGGGTGGGATGAGCCCTCCGCGGATCAGAGATGCTGGAGGTACATGAGGCAGCAAGAGAGCCCCAACAAGCGAGAGTCCGCGCGAGCCCGCGGAGAGGGATGAGCACTCCGCGGATCGGAGATGCAGAGATACGTGGGCAGTGAGAGATCTCCAACAGGCGCAAGCCCACGGAGTGGGATAAGCCCTTCGCGGACCAGAGATGCAAGTGGCGTGGGGGCAACGAGAGTGTCCCCGGCCTATTACAGCACGTTTCAGGGAAAAAGGCAGCAGAGGGGGTAAGCCTTTCGCTGGTGCTAGAGAAGAACAGAGCTTGGAAAGGAAACAGAGATGTGGATAAAGAGAAAGTTGGGAGATCAAATTGATAAGTAGCCTCAAATGATAAAGAGATAGTAGTATAACATACAGAACCCAGGTATGACCAACGACAGGGCCAGGAAAGCAAAATGTCATGTTACAAACACAAAGGTTTCTAAATCATGAGCTAGGGAAACAAAAATGTCATATTACAAACGCAAAGGTCTCTAAATCATTGCGGGGACAGACTCGTTGCCAGTCAACACATGGGAAGGCGAGTGAATCTGGGCAGCCGTGGCATCTTCGGAGGTCTCGGCTGAGAGGGCAGCGGCAGTTTCCAAGGAGGTAATGATCCTCCGCTCCAAGCATGCCTGGGGGACTTTGCGCTGGCAAAGCATCCCCGTGTTCCCGGGGGCCATGAAGTGTCGACGCGTTTACGGAAGACGGCCTTCTTGGGTAAGCCTGTCCATTGCTTCTTGGAGTTTTTTGGCCACCCTCTTCTCGGCCAGGAGCTTGAAACGGTCACAGATTGTGTTCATATCAGCCAAGTTCTTTTGCGACTCGGCGGCCCAGGCCTCCTGATGCTGCTATTTGAGGGCCTCCAGGGCCTCCTAGTGTTGCTGGGACATAGATTCCAGGTTGAGCTGGTGGTGCTGGAGGAGGGAATCCCGTTGCTGGCTTAGACGATCGTTGACTTGGTCCATGTACCTTTGATGAGAACCCTCCGCGGTCTAGAGCTCGTCTTGGGCCTTGAGTTTGGCCAAGTTGGCAGTCGCTAACTCCAATTGAAGGACAACATTGGCCGCCCGCAAGCCTAGGGGGCCGTCCAACTCCCTCTCCAGGGTAGTTAGCTTGGTTTTGGCGCTGAGCAGGCTGCGGATCATGAACGAGATGTCCAAACTGACCTGAGACCCAAGGGAGAAGGTAAAAAAAAAAAAAACGCACCCTTCCCAATTGGTATACAACGAACTGCGGTGCGAGTCGAACGTGCCGCCATCTGCATAGGCAATGTCTCGGGGCAAATGGGAGTTGTAAAATAAGGAGGAGGCAACCGCGGCATTATCCAGAGTGGAGTCGTCAATATTTACCCGACGGTTGCGCACCTTGAAGACATGGCGGAATTCTTCGCGAAGGGTTAGGTCAAGCCGGGGCATCCGGTAGGGCAGCGCAGGGACGGGGGCCTTGCCAGCCCGGCGAGGGGGAGATGAAGAAGTGGCAGAGGGTCGGGTTGAAGGGTTGGGTGCAGGGTCTTTTGATGCGGGAGATTGCTGCGAGGAGAGTTCGGGCTCTGTGGAGCATGATGTCCGCGGCCTCTTGGAGGGCGGTTGTTCAATGGTGATCTGTACCTTAGTGGAAGGAATCTCTGTGACTTCTTCATCATCAGAGTCGCTGTCGAACAGCTTCTGTTTGTGAACATCCATGTTTGTAGTAGGTGATGGGTGGGAGGTGAATTGGTCGTCCCAATGGGAGATAGAGCGGTAGGAAGGGATGTCACTGAGGATAGCGGAAGGGTGGATATCTTGAGGTTCACGGGAGGCGGAAGAATGTGGAGAAGATCGAGGAAGGTGGTGTTGAGAGCTATGTGAACGGGACCTCTTCTTGGAAGGAGGGGATGCGCGAGGCTTTCATTCCTTAGGAGGGGGAGGGCAAAAAAAGGGACCTGATAAGCCGCGGAAGGTGTTGAGAGCGGGAATGGGCGGTAAGGGAGTCGCGGTGGTGGGATGAATACCAAGGAGGGCAGCTTGGGCGGAGCCTAGGCTGTGGATGCTGTCGTAAATCCGGGATTTGGAATCCGGTTGCCAACCTGTAAACAAGAACAGAGATGAGTTAGTAAACCGGAGGGAAAGCATTTTGAAAAAGCGGGGAAAGAATTATGATACTCACCGTGAAGTCGGAAGGTGAGGTGGTTAATAGTCAAGGAAGAGGGGATATCCACGGACAAAAAGTTTCCTGATACATAGAGCGGATAATGGTGCCAAACTTTGTCGGAAGTGGTAAGCTTGAGGAGAAAAGATTGTTTTTTAGGACGGACACAGAAAGACTGGTATCTTATGCTGACATCTTTGGTGCTGGTTTTGAGATAGTATTGAGAGTAGATGTTGCGGCTGGTAATCTTGGGTTCATGGGATCTGTTGTAGGAATTTGCGGCATACATTATCCGCCAGAAATTCCCGATACCTTGACAAGGGGGAATGTTGAAGTGGTTGCAGACTTCAACATCCAAGAGAGTAAGGGGAAGCCGCAGACTGGCAACCATCTGACCTACGGTGATGACAAGTGAGCCTGGTCGGCGGGGAACCAAATGGGGGTAGTGGGTGACGGAGGGCACGTGTTCCAACATAACGTCAGCTGAAACACCATAGGCAGCTCTAATGGTGTCCAAATTAGGTCTACGAGATCTAGGGGGCGGCGGCAGTAAAGTAGTAGGGCGACCGGAGGTGGAGGGTACGGCCGTGGAAGGGGGAGGAGTGGGAGAAGGTGTGCCTGATGAATGGGAAGAAGTCGAGTCACCAGATTCGCGGCCCGACATCGGAAGGAAGATGAACAGACTCTAAGAATCGATTTAGATCACAATGAGAAGGGGAAAACAATACAACTAAAAGAAGAAAATGTCAAGAAAACGTACCTATCAGTGGGGAAAAAGAGTCAGTGAGGTCTTGAGAGGTAGCCGGAGAAGAAGGAAGGTGCTGGGGAGATCACCACTAGGAAATACACGCACACCAGTGAAGGTTTGGAGGAGAAAAAAAGAGGAGTGAGCCAAGGGAGAGCAAGAGATAGAACCAGAAAGGAGAAAGTGAGGGAAGAAGAAGAGGGGCGAGTGGTTTAAATAGGTCAGGGGCAAAAGGGTAAATTCAGTCGGTGAGGAAAACGAAGCATCAGCTGTGGATCCAGTCGTAGGATAACACGCGGTTGCACAGGAAACCAGGGGCCGTTAGAAAGAACGCGCGTGATGAGTGTCTCTCACATCACACGCTTCCCAAAGGGGACAAGTAATAGCGAAAGAGGAGAGAGAACGGGAAGAGTTCTCGACCTCGAGCCCATCATATGGCTGCGAAGTCGAGAAGGGGAATCTGTAGTGGCCTAGAATAGAACTGTGTACTAAGTCAAAGAGGAGAGGTGGGGGTAATGTAACCAGGTAGGTGGGGAGCAGTGGAATGGAGCCGCGGAACCCTAGGGGAAGACGTGGCCGAGGTACGACTAACAGGAAGCCGTTAAATGAAGAGACAGATGGATGGCCCAGATGAAAGGGGGAGTGGTATAAAAAGAAGAGGAAGGAGAGATGAAAGAAGGAGGCCGCTAAGCAAGAAAGAGAGGAAAGAGAGAGAGAAAAGAAGGAAAGGAAGACAGAAAAAAGGGGGAATAGTGATTAACTGGGAACTGAATTATTTATCTGAGGGATTCCCATTTGAGACTTTGAGGTTCATACAAATATTATCTGTCATTGTCACTAAAACAATGGTGATGCGGTTTTTCTAACGTTTTCTTGCTTTAGTCCTAATACACCTCAGTATGTAGTTCATTTTTTTTTGTTCGGTAGTGCACATTCATATAATTGTTTGAGTCGTTCTATTGGTTATGTGGCTGGGTTCTTTTTTCTTAACTACGCCCAATTTCAGATATATATTGCTCTCATTTGATGTATTTGGTTCACTTTGATTACCTAGCTAGCTGCGTTAAGAAATTAGTTTCCATTCATACAAGCTTTTTCTTGCTTAGCTATTTTCTATTCGAATTACCTGTTTTCAATAGAGTATGCTTGCTTGGTGATTGCGCCTTTTAATATTTCAACTTTTTTTGAGAAACTTAATTTTTTTTCTGGCTACATACAAAAAGTAGTGATATATTCATAATCTTATAATCCTATTTTTTTCATTTTTTTTGTATGAGTGGAATAAATTTTATATATTTTTTTTCTCATGATTTTCTATCATAATGTGGTTTTCAAGTAGTCGATACTAAGTCGTTCTTGATCGATCAATTGGTACACTTCAAAGCAGTGGAAAGGGACCTAGCTTTCCTTGAGGTCTTAAGTTACATATTAACTTGGTCCTTTATAATTACACATTTCTCTTATTGTTATGTTAGATTTTTTTTGTTTTCTTAAGCTAAGAAGCATTGCTAAATTGTTATAAAATAGGTAAGATAGAGTTTGCTTATTTCTTGATAATCTATCGAGACAATCCACTTTTTCATCATTTTATTGATGAACACTACAAATTATAGTAATTTAAAAACCATAGCATCGACTGAATATAATTGCTAAAACAATATGTTGCTTCTACTAGAGGAATCATTGACGAATACCAAAATTAGTATTTTACACTCCTGTGACCATAGCACAAGTATAGTTGTTTGTAAGCTACCATTGGAAGACAGTGTTCTTCATGCTTAGATTTTTGTGTGCATATCTTGCAGTCAAGAGACCTACTATCTACAATTAATCTGAGAGGACATAATGGGGGAGCTTATTTCTACTCACGGAGGTGAACCTTATCACCAGATCACTAATTTATGCTCTCTTAGTACATTAGGCTACCAAGTGTTAACAGTAAAATCTCAAGTTGAGATCTATCATTGTCCAAAATCTAGCCATGTTTATTCTCTTTTAAACAGATAATTAACATTGCATTTTTTTTTCTTCCCTTTTTACTACTCTTATTCCAAAGATGAATGATAAATAGATTGATCTGTGTTGCAGATATTAATGAAAGAGAATGATAAATCTCACTTTTAAGCAACATCCGTAAGTAGAAATAAGCTCTAATAATCTGCAAGGGTGTTGTAGATATCAGTGAAGGAGAATATTTCTTCTATTCAACGGATGAGGATATTAAAGGTATATATATTTTTATTGGATTGATCTTAATATCCTCAAAAGTTGTGGACAAGATATCAAGTGGTGCAATAATTGATAAAAAATTGTCACGTACAGGTAATTATGAGATATTAGTAAAAAATCCAAACTTTTCTTTATCAAGATTTAAGAAAATAATGGATATATCTGACGTGCGAATATACAATTTATAATACCTTCAGGCTTACCTTCGATGTTATATGTTGATCACGAAGAGAAAAGATAATGATTTTGTGAAACAATCAGGTGCTACATTCTTGATAAGATTTTGAGTCTAAAAGCATTGTTTAGGTAACCTTTTGGTGTAATTGTTCTCTCTTTAAACTTTTCAGAGTAGTCACTTTGTTGTTTATCCTGTTAATAAGGAAGAAGAGGAACCTGGAATAGAGCCTTTGTTCCTTTGGACAAAAAGATGATTTGTTCAATAAAAGGTAACCATACAATCATTATTAGTCTATAAAGTATGGTTATGTTAATTTATTGATTTCTTAATTCAATTTTATTTTTTTTGTTTTCCTTAGGATTTGACCTATTGGGTTAAGTATGATTTTAGTGGTAAACACTTTAGAAGATATTTTACACTTTGATTTAGATTCAAGTTGACATTTGACAGCTGTTGCTTTAATAAGAACAAATACTTAATTACACAGTTGAGACGTTAGTTGAAGCTGTAAACACGTATCCCGTCTAACTATTCAATTGATTTGCTTTCATAAAGAATTAAGTAATTAACCTTATTAAACAATGTAGATCATTCCTTGAACAAACTTTTTTCCTTTTTGTTATTTGGAGAATATAGAGTTTGGCTTTATATCGGAACGGAAAGACATAGCTTTAGAAGTTATGATGACATATTCTAAGAAATTAATATTTAGACACAAGAAAAAGCACTCACGTATATCCAAAGGAGCCAAATTACATGGGGTTTACCCGCTTAGAGTGATACACTAATTCAAGTACATATCTATGTACGCCTGATTTCCACCTATCAGTATATATAATTCCCTCAGAGCGCATAATAAATTAAGCCTTAATAGAAAGAAACAACTAAAGGTCTATAAATTATTGCTCTTGGAATGGATTTTCAATTTGTTTGCTATGTAGCTTTTCGAAACTGACCAAGACATTCACGGATCCATGTAAGAAAAAAAAAACTATTCTAGACCAAGGCCGTATCTGGACAAAGATATCAACTTCCTAATAGCTTAACTTATCTAGCTATTGTCATTTTGATGTTATATGATGTTTATTGATCTCTTTGACCATTTTAGCAGATACACAGGAGCAACCATTTTGAAGATTTTGCAACCAAGCATCAATAAAGTCTCTGTCTATTCAAACTCTCTTAGGAAAATTTAAATTCTCAAAAGTTCAGGAGGTTAAACATAGTAATCCTTTGATATCGAACAAACATAGTAATCCTTTGATATCTCCATTATAATTCTAGGGTATTTTTCTTGGACTTTATATCTCATTGTACCTCTTCACAGGTTAAAAGCCAGCTCTACCCTTGCTTATGGAGATCGAGTTATGTACTTTTATTTCGCTGCTGGCACATCAATAGTTTCTATTTCAGGCATCTTGGTATGTTATCGTGGAACTTATATGCTATTTTTAATTAAACTTAGTCAATCGTATCAAACTGAAATACATGAATAAGCTTAAACATGCATGAACATAGTAGCTAGAGCCACTCATCATCATATTTTTCTTATTCTTATTGATCAAATTTATAGTTTATTGATCAAATTTGTAGCTTGGTAGGAGTAGCTAGATTTTGGCCGAATATTGCGTCTTCTCTAATTCTATTGGGTCGACTGCTAAGCTCCATTAAAATTCTCATAATACTAAATGTGATTCACAGTTACTCTTTATATCAAGTTCGTCCATATTATAGTGTTGTGTCTATGTGTGGCCCTTTGACCAAGGTTGTGCCACATATCATCTATTGTTGTTTTCACAATATTCTTTTCTTTCTCAACGATTTAGTCAAACAACTTTTTCAAAATAATTTAGGCTAACTCCAATGGTTTGGTGCACCAAAACACCAAACCACAATAGCACAGTAGATACAGTTAGTGGAATAGCGAAATCAAATCCAATGGTTTATTTTTCCAGCCGCTAGTGACAATGGCGTCCAACACAAAATATTAAATATCGGTTAAACAAAAAACCAAGCTTTTTTGTACGCCATCACCAGTGGCGGTCAAGAAATAAATAAAAAAAAAAAAAAAACGAAGCTTTTTTGTACGCCATCACCAGTGGCGTGTAGTTATTTATCTCCCAATATTACCCTTTAAAAAAAACCCCCCAGAACACAAAAAAGAAAAAAAAAATCACTCTCTCTCACTAAAAAAAAAAAATCGCTCTCACTCTCACCGTTCAACACTACCGCGCCAGAAAAATAGAAGTAAACAAAAATACTGGGTAGTACACTTAGTACACAAAATGCTTCACTAAATTTGTTTTCACCATGTTGCTATACCATCCCCGACCAATAAAATTAAGAGACATAGATTCTCCTCTAAAACAAACCGGGTTTCTTCCAAAATTGCAAAACCACTTTCTAAGAAGGATTCATCGTGAAAGCTTTGAATGGGGATGATACTCCCTCTTTTGCAATGGCTCCAACTCATTACATCAAATTGACGCTCCTTCGGGTTGACATCACCGTTGAGAGCCCTGAAAAGATACTAGATATAAGCTTGCTGAGAAACTAAGGGAACTAAGTAGTTCGGTAAAATTTCTTTTCGAGTTTTTGCAAGTGAACACAAAGACAAGTGTTTGATCTTCATGTCGAGATGAACACGCATCATGTGTGGGATTCCAAAGACGTGCGTAAATGTATTACAAACTTTATAGATACTGATAGATTTGTGGTGGCAAATGCGGAGCGGTTACGAACCATGGCAATCAATCCCATCAAAGAGATGCTTCCAAATCAAAGAATGTGGTTCAAACATTTACTCCGCCAGTTCCCAAAAGCTTATAAAGACAATAAAATAGTTGCAAGTATGGTGACGCCCCTGGCCTGAACATATTTGGTTTGTTCTGTCCCTTCAATAGGAATTGTCACATTGAGAAGGTCTAAGAATTCCAGAATTTTTTCCTGCATTACTTCTCAACGGGTTATTTTTCATTTGGAGTTCGTTAGTTTTCTTTTTTGAAATTTAATGTCGCCCGATGAACTAGTAAGGTGGTTGTTGCAAGTTAGCAAGTCTAAAAGTTTTTTCCACTCACTGTGATCAATGAAAACAAACAATGACATAGCAGTCTCTTGGTACTTTTGGTAGTAAGCAGAGCATGTGGTCTGTGGCAATGATCCATGCAGATATGGGCACACGGACAAAGGGTAGGATAAAATGGCAATTGCATAAATTAAGTTATTAAAAAAAAAAAAAAAAGAATCAATTCTAACCGCCATTGGGAGTGGCGGGTGGAAAATCATAATTGAATTCTGTGCACCATTGTGAGTGGCGTGTAAGTTATTATTTGAATTAAATCACATTCCTACCCGCCACTGGCTACGGCGTGCAGACTAATTTGGATTTTTTTGATTGTCCACCATTGGCAATGGCGTACAGAGCATACGCTATAACGTTAAAATTGACTGCAAAAATAGAGAAATTTATAAAGATAGCGTTGGCGGTATAACGTTTTAACGTACCATTGGATCACATTTTACGTTAAATTTGGTGTTTTGCCGCACCATTGGACTTAGCCTTATGGAAATATCTCCGGAATCTCACAATAATGATGGTATTTCAATCCAGTCTAGATTCTAGAAAAGTAGTGCTTAGGTATTACAGTAAGTGTGTAGGTTAAATTTAAAATTTTCTGTTATGCTTACTAATCTTTCTAATTGAAGCCCTGTACTGATGCATCTTCATTAGTCTTTCCAATTACTCAATGTGTGATACTAGCTCTAATCTCCATGAACTCCACTCACTTGAGTATAAAATCAATTTTACTTGTAGGTGGAAGAGCTGAGGATTGACATGAAATCTGAAACTGAGAAAAACCGCAAGTGGAAATACGTACAATTGCAGTTGGAAGTATACAGATGCAGGTGGAAATGTTCAAAATGGATACCTGTGCTACTATTATTGTTATTTTCTTAAGAAACTATTGATGGAATAAAAAAGCAAATGTATTCTCTTAATTCCATTTTCTAGCAAATATTGAGTATAGTTTTTTTAGCCTATAGATTTTCAATCGCAGTAACAAGGATTAGTATTAGCTAGCTGTCTGCATTGCATTGTACTTAGCAATTATAATTTTAATCCCATTTTTTTTCTTAGAAACTGATGAAACTTATTGTCAGTAAAGTCATTGATTGGAGCTCATTTTCTACAATATATAGCAAGGTTGAGTAGGATAGCTCTGACTTCAAATCCCCAAGAGATTGTGAGGGACATAGATTCCAAGCTGCTTAGTATCGTTATGTTCTATGAAGGACCCATAGCAATAGGATTTTGCCATGTAATGAGTGGGATTTCCTTACTTTTCATTTGTCATAGGAAGCCCGAGACGCTTGTCAATCATATATTTTCATTCAAATAAACATATTCCCTTTAATATATTTCAGCAATTGAATAATTTTTTCCAAGTTATTGTTGCAACCAATTACCGCGACCAATAATCTTACTAGTATTAGAGCTCTATTTGTTATCGGCTACACCAATTAGGTTGCCTACGTACCCATTTTGGGATCAAGCCGCAGTAGTTCACCTCTCTCTCCTCACCCCTATCTGCCTCCATTATGAGCTCCCCCCTTTTTTCTCTTCCCCTCCTCTCTTTTTATATCCCTCTTCTAGGTTTACTTCATGGGGCTTAGTATGGTTTTGGGCCTATCTCTTGGCTTAATACATACTGTGGTCTGGGCCTTATCTCTTGGCCTAGTACCTATGTGATACATCCCTGAATATGGCTATTACATTTGCCCCCTCTCGGGTTCAGCGGCGATGACGACGGCGGACCCGAGAAGTCCTCGAACTTCCTTGCCTCTCTCTTTGAACTCTAGATATCCATAGTATCCTGTGACTATACGTAGTCTTCTTCTCCTCAGGACATTTCATATCCTTGTACTCTGCTACTGGACCGTATGTCTGTGAAGTACTCAATCCCTACTCTCTTTGTCCGTGAACTCTTAAACTCTGCGCTCTCATCTTTCTTGACCCTATGACTTTGTTGGTCGCGAATTGTATTATAATCCTCCACTTGTCTCGCTCTTTCTTCATCACTACTTACCCGAGTTCTCTAACCTCAGCCGATAAACTATGTGTATCTCAGATCTCCGTAGGTTTCCGTTATATGTATATACACTACACCTCTTCTAACCTCTTTCCTTGATTACGCTTTCTCTATCTTTTTAGCCTCTTTGTTATGGTTCTTTCTGGAAATCTCTAATGATTTCATGAGTGTCAGCAATAAATAATCTCTACTCCGTGAACTCTCTTACGATAGTCTGGGACCGAAGAAGCCTTACTTTTGCAGTGTTTTCCTTGCTAACCGTCCTTGGTCGCGTGACCTGTAGTCCTCATTTCTCTTTCTGCTATTAACTCTCCTTCATAGAATTCACTACCATTCTACGAAGGGTCTCTTTCCCTTGGCACTCACTCTTCACAATCAATCATCATGCCCACAAAGTGCCTCGATCCATCAGCTCTCGTTCATAGAACTCATTAGCGTATCCATGAAGGGTCTCATCCCCTTCACTCTCACTCTTCAAACTCAACATCTTGTCCGCAAAAGGTCTCGTCCCCTCCGTTTCTCTTTTGTAGAACTAATTATTATATCCGTGAAGTGTCTCATCCCCTTCGCTCTCATTCGGAAATCGCGAAGCATATCCAGGGACAACTCAGCTTGCCCCCATGTCCGTGGAGTGTCTAACCTTAGCAACCATCTCTCTTTCATATAACTCACCACCATGTCCGCGGAGTGTGTTGTCCTTTTCGTTTCTCTTTCGTAGAACTCAGCATTGTATCCGCGAAGGGTCTCATCCCCTCCGCTCTCATTCGGAAAGCACGAAGCATATCTAGGGACAACTCAGCTTACCCCCATGTCTGCGGAGTGTCTAACCTCAATCACCATCTCTCTTTCATAGAACTCACTACCATCTCCGCGAAGGATCTCATCCCCTTCATTCCCACTCTTTTTACTCCGCACCATGCCAGCAAAATGTCTCAACCCATCGGCTCTCGTTTTCAAAACTCATTAACGTATCCGCGAAGGATCTCATGCCCTCCACTCTCATTTGTAGAACTCGATAGTATATCCGCGAAGGGTCTTAACCCCTTCACTCTTATTTGTAACACTTAACATCTCTGCAAGAGTCTCATCCCATTCTCCTCGACGCTCTGTAAAACTCTACATCATGTTCGCGAAGGGCTTCATCTCCCCCGCTCTATGGCTTAGAGGCAGCTCATTTTGCCCCAAGCTTGATTTAGACACTGCAGTCCACGAAGGGCTCATCCCCCCTGTTCTCTGGCTTAGAGGCAGCTCATTTTGCCCCAAGCTTGATTAGGACATAGCGGTCCACGAAGGGCTCTTCCCCCCGTTCTCTGGCTTAGAGGCATCTCATTTTGCCCCAAGCTTGATTCAGATACATATTAGTCCACGAATGGCTCATCCCCCCCGTTCTCTGGCTTAGAGGCAACTCATTTTGCCCCAAGCTTGATTCGGACACAGCGGTCCACGAAAGGCTCATCCCCTCAGATTCATTTGGATAGCCCCACGGCATATCCGCAAAGGGTCTTCTTGAATCCCTCCGCTCTCCTTCGGAAAGCACATCTGGGAACAGCTCAGCCTACCCCATGTTTGATTCGGACATGAGGGTCCGCGGAGGGCTCATCCCCCTCCCCCCGGCACTCATTTTGATAGTCCCACAGCATATCCGCGAAGGTTCTTCTTGAACTCCTCCGCTCTCCTTCGAAATGCACATCCGGGAACAGCTCAGCCTGCCCCATGTTTGATTTGGACATAAGGGTCCGCGGAGGGCTCATCCCCCCCGCACTCATTCGGATAGCCCCACGACATATCCGCGAAGGGTCTTCTCGAACCCCACTGCTCTCCTTCGGAATTCACATCCGGGAATAGCTCAGCCTGCCCCCATGTTTGATTCGGACACGAGGGTCTGCGAAGGGCTCATCCCCCCCGCACTCATTCGGATAGCCCCACGACATATCCGCAAAGGGTCTTCTTCGAACCCTCCGCTTTCTCGCTTCGACATGCACATCCGGGAACAGCTTTCAGCGCCCCCATGTTTGATTCGGACATGAGGGTCGATGGATGGCTCATCCCCACACCAAGACTCATTCGATAGCCTCACGACATATCCGCGAAAGGTCTTCTCGAACCCCTCCGCTCTCTTTCAGAATGCACATCCGGGAACAACTTAGCCTACCCCATGTTTGATTCGGACACGAGGGTCCGCGGAGGGCTCATCCCCCCCGCACTCATTAGGATAGCCCCACGACATATACGCGAAGGGTTTTCTCGAACCCCTCCGCTCTCCTTCGAAAAGTGTAACAGCATATCCAATCGCATTTGTTGTAGTTTTGATGTGGTACCGCAAGTCTTTCTCTTTCTCTGTAACCTGAACTTTTCATGTTTGAGTGTTGTACAAATAACACGTGAGTTATAATGAAGAACATTCAACAGAAGTATACGCATACAAGAAATAACGATGATCATGTGCTCCAAACAGTGTACCATCCATCTTACCCTAAGGTGTACAACCACGTTTCTTATTCATGGTCTGCGACCTCCCAGAGCGAATAGGTTCGCGGAATACCACGAGGTCTAGGGACAATTCCAATCTGTCCCTGCATACATCTCTGCCAAGGACGAGGGAAAGCAATGTAACTATGGCTGATAGCCGAGTCACTACTCATCCGTCCATTATGTACATGACGGTAAAAGAAACGAGTTACCTGCCGCAGTGTATGCCTCTCTACGTTTTTTGTAATCATCTTACCATCCGTATTCAGCCGCTCCAAGCCATTGATCTCAACCCAATCTATTGATCCTATTGTTCCTTTGTCTCCAACTTCCTCGCTGTCGATGTTGTTACGTTGGATACTCTACAAAAACTAAAATCACCAATAACACAAAGGAAGGGACTATGCTGCCTCTTGTTAGACCCGTCACCATTCTGGCAATACTCGGCGTGATTGTCCACCTCTTTTTAACAGCCCCGCACAAACCTGAGGTGGTACACCTATCCTGTTACCACCGTCTACACCCTATTAGTCCACCAATGTCCACACTATACCCCCAATTCCCACACTATGCCATCACCCACACTCCCTAAGTCCGCACACTACTCCACCAACCCACACACTTCATCAAACACCTACGATATTATTTCTGGTAGTAGCACCTTTGGAGCTTCATTCCAGTATACCATGTCGCCATCTCTCACTACCACACAGCCCCAACAAACCTCTCATGCCCCATTCTCGAGCTTTTACACATGAAGATATCATCGTCGTCCAAGAAATTACATCACCACAATCCGTAGCCTTAAATATTTCAAAAGCCTCCGGAAAGCAACCACATTTAGAATAAACATCAACCCACGCACTCCCCAAAACTAGATTTGACTCAAACCCAAGTTTTATCATTTGACTCCGAATACAAATCCCCGACACAAAATCCTCCAATGAAGAACAAGACCGCAAGACACTGTTCAAGCGTCCAAACAAGGTGAGGCTGATATTTAGTTTGAAACATGATTGGAGCAATTGCTTGTCCCTTATAGACTTTCTCCACTACTTCACTCGTAGCACTAGCGTTAAGAATAGCATCCCCTGAAGCACCAGATTCAACATCAAATCCTATAGCACGCCATTGTAGCAAGCCACCATCTAATACCCAAACTCTATCATGTCTAAACGCTCGGAACATCCACCAAACATGAGCAGCACTAAAAATTCCCTTTCCATCATAAACAACCAGCCCATCTTTATTCTGGATACCAAGCGCTGAAACCACAGCAGCAAAAGCTTCTTCCTTTGGTAACATGTGCGGTAAATTTGAAGCTCGATCTGAAATTCCATCTACATCAAAGAAAAGTGCGCCTAGAATGTGGGCAACCTGATATTCTTGAAATGGGTTTCTCTTCTCGTCTAGCATGTACCAAGATGCATCCAGAACCTTCACATTAGGGCCTCTGATATTCACATGCAACCAATCAGCTGAAACAACAGGTTCACTTGTAGATAAAGACTGAATAACAAAATCAGCTATAGCTTCACTTGACGAAGTCATAATACAACGCACTAAACCAAAGGTTTTAAATGCCAAGGAAGTAGGATGAACAGGTCGGTATAATGATTTTCTATGGAATGAAGAGGAGAAAAACTGAGACTTTTGTGAGAGTGAAGAAGATCAAATAGAACGAAGGCCAACAACAAGTGTTCTTGATAGAAAGGCAGATGAGGGCATTTAAAAATTAAATTTACAGTGACTCAAATCATCAAATGAAGTGTTGGAGTGTAGGTGTGTTTTTGGAGTTTTCCCAAATTATTAAAGAGGAAGAGATTGAAGTAATTAAGTGAAAATTTAATAATGGTGAAGTGTGAACAGAGGAGGGAATGAGTTTGTTCGTTAAAGGTGACACCTTTTTCTTGTATTTGCTGCGGAACATGGTATTATCGGTAACTGCCAACCATCTTTGCCTCATCTACTGCTTCGTCCCCACAGACGGCGCCATTTGTTGCAACCAATTACCGCGACCAATAATCTTACTAGTATTAGAGCTCTATTTGTTATCGGCTGCACCAATTAGATTGCCTACGTACCCATTTCGGGATCAAGCCGCTGTAGTTCACCTCTCTCTCCTCACCCCTCTCTACCTCCATTATGAGCTCCCCCCCTTTTTTCTCTTCCCCTCCTCTCTTTTTATATCCCTCTCCTAGGTTTACTTCATGGGGCTTAGTATGGTCTTGGGCCTATCTGTTGGCTCAATACATACTGTGGTATGGGCCTTATCTCTTGGCCCAGTACCTATATGATACATCCCTGAATATGGCTACTACAATTATCATTCACAATATAGTAGTTGCATAATTGCATCATTGATTGGCACAACACCCTAGCAACATAGACAATAGAAGATTTGCATGTTCTTTAATTTGAGTGAAGATATTACCAACAACGTTTGATTCTATGTCCTATCGACCAAGTGTTAAGGGTAGACTTAATGCACTTTAATTACTCTATTCTTAATTAAACATTAGTTTTCATTATGAAAACTAATTTGTATGAAGCTAAGTACCCTGGCTATAGCGTAGTTTGGCATAAATTTTCTTACTAAAGTGCTCCAAATTGTACAAGTGTACTCGTATGTAGTAAATAGAACGCCCCAATCATACACTTCAATCTTTAGAAACTTGAATCTTTAAGTTACAATCTATCGAAAACTACCTATTTATTTTATCAAACATGCATGTCTATTGTGATACTCAAACTATTGCAAGAATTTGTTAGGTTCATCAATAATCCTTACAAGAGCAGACACCATCCTTGAAACTGTGAAACCTATTGTTATCCCTCACAATTATTTCCCTTTCAGTCAGCTTTTAAATCACCTTAATAGCAGCATGACAATCTACGCACACCCTGAGGTTCTCCACCACCTTGATAACTAACTCTGCTCCACTCACAATTAGCTCCAAGTTCTGTAAATTGTATGACTTCTCTAATAATAATCTCCAAACTACTTTCACTTAAAGTACATGTATTTGATCTCCTTCTCAATTTTTTATCAAAATATGTATCTGCAAGCATTCATAGAAACATTAAAAAAAAAAATCAATATAGAATTAAAGGGAAATTGGAAATTATATGCAAATGCATCGAACTAACCTTAAAGAACAATTAATGAGAAATCGAAAACATGATGCAAATGCCTTGAACTAACCTCAATGAATAATTAACGGAAAATTAGAAACTGGATGCAATTGCATTAAACTAACCTAAAAAAATGATTAACGAGAAATCGGATACTAAAGTTAACCTCAAAGAATAATTAACGGAAAATCGGAAACTAGATGCAAATGTTTAACCTCAAAGAATAATTAACAAGAAATCATAAACTATATGCAAATACATTGAACTAACCTCAAAGAATAATTAAAGAGAAGTGGGAAACTAGATGCAATTGCATTGAACTAATCTCAAATAATAATTAACAGGAAATCAGAAACTAAATGCAAATGCATTGAACTAACCTCAAAGAATAATTAACAGAAAATTGGGCACTGGATGCAACTGCATTGAATTAGAATAATTAACAGGAAATCGAAAATTGGGAGCAAGTGCATGGAACTAACCTCAAAGAGTAATTAACAGGAAAACGAAAACTGGATGCAACAGCTTGGAACTACCCTCAAAGAATAATTAACGAAAAATCAAAAACTGAATGCAAATGCACTAAAGTTACCTCACATAATAATTGACGGGAAAGAGGAAATTGGATGCAAATCCATTGAACTAACCTTAAAAAAATGGAAATAAAAAACTGGATGCAACTGCATTGAACTAACGTCAAATAATAATTAACGGGAAATCGGAAACTGGATGCAAATGCATTGATCTAACCCGAAGAGTAATTAACGGGAAAAAGAATAATTAACGGGAAATCGAAAATTAACTTCAAATAACAATTAACAGGAAATATAAAACTGGGGTACAAATGCATGGAACTAACCTCAAAGAATAATTAACGGGAAATCAGAAACTCGATAATTTTTTGATGATCCCACGAGCCATGTATATATATATTTTTTAATTTTTTTTTAATGCCATGTTTGCAAGGACACTACAAAAGGATAAATAGAAGTTAGTATTACACACCACCTCGGATAATTAATGAGAAATCGGAAACTTGATGCAAATGCATTAAACTAACGTCAAAGAATACTTAACGGAAAATCAGAAACTAGATCCAAGTACAAGGAACTAACCTCAACTAATAACTAACAGAAAATCAGAAACTAGATGCATCAAACTAACCTCAAAGAATTATTAATGGGAAATCTGCAACTGGATGCAATTGCATTGAACTTACCTTAAAAGATAAATAATGAGAAATCGGAAACTAGATGCAATTGTATTGAACTAACCCCAAAGAATAATTAACGGGAGTCAGAAACGTGATGCAAATGAATGGAACTAACCTCAAAGAATAATCAACAGAAAATTAAAAAATTAATTGAATGCAAATGTATTGAACTAACCTCAAAGAATAATTAACGGGAATTCAAAAATTGGATGCAAATGCATTGAACTAACCTCTAAGAATAATTAACAGAAAATAGAAAACGGGATGCAATGAATATAACTAACATCAAAGAATAATTAACGGGAAAATGGAAACCGGATGCAACAGCATGGAACTACCCTCAAAGAATAATTAACGGAAAATAAAAAACTGAATGCAAATGCACTAAACTAACCTCACAGAATAATTGATGGGAAAGAGGAAATTGGATGCAAATCCATTAAACTAACCTTAAAAATATGGAAATAAAAAACTGGATGCAATTGCATTAACTAACGTCAAATAATAATTAACAGAAAATCAGAAACTAGATGCAAATGCATTGATCTAACCTTTAAGAGTAATTAATGGGAAATCAGAAATTGGATAAAGAATAATTAACGAGAAATAAAAAATTAACCTCATAGAACAATTCATGGGAAATATAAAAAAAAATTAGGTACAAATGCATTGAACTAACCTCAAAGAATAATTAACGGGAAATCAGAAACTCGATAATTTTTTGATGATCCCATGAGCCATGTATAATTTTTTTTAATTTTTTTTAATGCCATGTTTGCAAGGACACTACAAAAGGATAAATAGAAGTTAGTATTACACACCACCTCGGATAATTAATGAGAAATCGAAAACTTGATGCAAATGCATTAAACTAACGTCAAAGAATATTTAACGAGAAATCGGAAACTAGATCCAACTGCAAAGAACTAACCTCAACTAATAGCTAACGGGAAATCAGAAACTAGTGCATCGAACTAACCTCAAAGAATTATTAACGGAAAATCGGCAACTGGATGCAATTGCATTGAACTGACCTTAAAAGATAATTAACGAGAAATTGGAAACTAAATGCAATTGCATTGAACTAACCCCAAAGAATAATTAACGGGAGTCGGAAACATGATGCAAATGAATGGAACTAACCTCAAAGGATAATCAAAAGAAAATTGAAAATTAATTAGATACAAATGCAGTGAACTAACCTCAGAGAATAATTAACAGGAATTCGAAAACTGTATGCAAATGCGTTGAACTAACCTCAAAGAATAATTAACGGGAAATAGAAAATGGGATGCAATGAATATAACTAACATCAAAGAATAATCAACTGAAAATCAGAAACTAGATGCAAATGCATTGAGCTAATCTCAAAGAATAATTAACGAGAACTCGAAAATTGGATGCAAAATGAATTGAACTAACCTTAAAGAATATTAACAGGAAATAGGAAACTGGGTACAAATGCATGGAACTAACCTCAAAAAATATTAAATGCAAATACATCGAACTAACCTTAAAGAATATTTAACAGGAAATCGGTAGATGCAAATGTATTGAAATAACCTCAAAGAATAATTAATGGGAAATTTAATCAAAAAATAATTAATAGAAAATCGAAAATTAGATGCAACTACAAAGAACTAACCTCAAAGAATAATTAACGGGATATCGAAAACTGGATAATCTATGATGATCCCACATAATGAATCATGTATATTTTTTTTATGCCATGTTTTCAAGGACGCTACAGAAGGATCAATAGAAGTTGGTATTATACACCACCTTGGATAATTAACGAAAAATTGGAAATAACTGAATGCAAATGCATTGAACAAACCTCAAAGAATAATTAACGAGAAATCGGAAACTGATGCAAATGCATTGAACTAGCATCAAATAATTATTAACAAAAAATCGGAAACTGAATGCAAATGCATCATACTAACCTCAAAACATAGTTGTATGGTATGTAGTGAGAAAGTCTCGACAAATATAATTTTGCATTTAAAATGGTGTTTATTATATATTTTTTTTGTATAATTGGGATTGTCTTGCTATTCAAGTGGCTTCATTAATTATGATCTTCACCTAATTCGACATTCTCAGAAAACTTTAATCAAATTTCTATTATTAAACAACAAAAAAATAGGCGAAGGGTTTTATTAGGGTGGTGGGTCCCCGTTCTATTATTTAAAAAAATCAATTATATGAAAACGGTCCCCGTTTTGTGAAGGGTGCCAATTTATATAATTTAAGTAAATACTTTAAAAAATATAAACAATTTCGTTTCACAAAATGTGAACTGAACATGTTCCGCCTATGAATTAAAGTGTAAATTAGGGGAAAAAAAATTACTGGTTGTCAAAATATAATCAATTTAAAAATATCAATAGTTAAATTTTGAGTTCAATGACTTTTCCAATTTGAATTTGTGCATGAAAGAAAGATATATTCTACTTTTAAATTTTAGGATTTGCCAGTGATTTGTTCATGAAACAAATTAATTATGTTTGTTGAAATATTTTTTTCTTTTATTAATACTACATTATTATGCCTCAACGCCCTTTCTACGAATCATTACAGTATTCTATAGTTAAATTTTTTTTGATACATAATAATTCAAAAAATATTCAAAAAAATCAAATCAATTTGATGAAAACGGTCCCCGTTTGTTGAACGGGATAAAAAAACTAGTAAATAACTAAAAAGAGAAGTATCTACCTAAAATAAATAACTAAAAAGAGAAGGATTAGCCGTCATATTGATTCATTTGATATTTGATAAAAATATATTTCGTTATTCAATTTTCATTGATATGTAATTGAATTATGAATGGTTTTTGAAAATTAATACATATTTTTTATATATATATATTTTTGATAAATAAAATCGTGAAATACTAAATATTTTGCATACAGATCATCTGTGAATCCGATCCAAAACTAATCCGAAATTGACCCATTGGCTTAGCGGGTCACTCGTTGGCTAACCCGTTATATAGGCAGGTTGGGTTTGGGTTTGACAAACTCGACACGATTAGTAATTGGGTCGGGTTTGGGTTTGCTCTCTTAACACGTGACCCGAATATGACACGACACGAACCCAACCCAATGCCACCCCTACTTGTCAGTAATTCTATGCACAAAACTTGACACAGTTGACTTGAACTGTGGACGCTGACGTGTCATGTCCACATTAGCAAAACGTCACATACCATGTTTTTTTAATTTTAATTTTAATTTTTTTTTTCATGTTTGATTAATTAAGCCCTTCGTATCTCATCTCTTTCTCAGACTAAAAAAATGGCAGCAAAATTCTCAAACCTGACTCTCTCTCTCTTGAACTCAATTCGAGTCAGAGTATCTATGCACATGAAATCCACAAACAACACGAAGCAAAAAATATTATAATATTTAGTCTTATTATATATAGAATTGACATATTTGGTCTTTCAAAATTTCATGAATTAGGGACTAACACACACAAATTGGGAGTTGGGCTTTTCTTTCTTCTTTAATTGGATTTTTCAGGCCGGTTACATTGAATTGGCTTTTAAAATACCAGATAATTGTGGTAAATTTAGTTTTGTTGTGTAAAAAATAACACAGACAAAACGAAACAAGTCGATTTTTGCTAGTTTGTTTTACATTGTTCTTATGAATGGTGACGAATCAAGGGTGTTACTTTGGAGGTTATTGAAAACTAGTTTAGAGCAAGTGTGCTTAAGTTGTAACTACTAACTACTATGAGCAAAAATGGTGATGATAGTATGTGGTGCTTTCCCAGTTAAGGTTGTCCTTGTTAGAAAAATGGATGTGCAATTGAAAGTTCAAAGTGTAGTGAACACATGGAACTTGGATTTGCACAAATCCATTAAGAAATGAATAAGTAATTTGTCTCCCAAGTTACCCTTACTTGAGATGAAATGGGTTTCACTTGAAACAATATGTAAAGAGAGAAAAACCTTTTCAAAATAGTGCAACAGTTCGAAACGTTGCATTATGCTGAAAATGTACGACCTTTGGAAAGAGGCAACGGTTCGAAACGTTGCTTTATGCCAAAAAAGTGCGTCCTTTTGAAAAGTCACTGTGTTGGTTCGAAAAGTCACTGTGTTGTTTCGAAAAGACACTGTGTTGGTTCGAATAGTCACAGTGTTGTTTCGAAAAGGCACCACTCTCATATAAATATTGGACGTTTTTGCATGAAGAGACATCTCTTGAAAATCCTCTATTCTTAGTCAAAACACAACGTTGCGTTTGCTGATTCTGTGGAATTGAAGTGCTGCTTTCCATAGAAGGAAAAATATGTTCTATCTTGGGAGACGATTTCTGATTCAACCTTGAAGTACCGTGAGGGGGAAAATATGTCTTAAGGACATAGTGAATCTTCACTAGGCTCGAATTGAAATTTTTGTACTTGGTACATATATAAGAGAGAAAGGTTTGTACTATTGTGGTAATTGGTAAAGTGTAAGTATAATTAGGTTGTGGTTCCTAACAACTTAAGAAAGATCTCTTCTTTTCGATTATACTTACTAATCAAGTTTTCACTACCAATAGAATTTGTTTATGCTTTAGTTTGTTATATTTTTGAATATTAACAAAGCCGATTTCTATTTCAGAAATGGCAACACCACCAGTTACTCCTGTTCCTGTTCATGTTCCTGTTCCTAATGTTGTTCCCTATTCTATTTCTCATGGGGAGAAGCTTGAAAAGTTTACTGGAACTGATTTCAAGCACTGGCAACAAAAGATGCTCTTCTATATATTTGACCACCCTTAACTTGGCAAGGTTTCCATTGGACAAGGCTCCCAAAATAAGTCATGATGAAACTGACAAGGAAAAGGTGTTGGCAAAAGATGTTTGGTTTCATGCTAATTTCTTATGTAGAAATTATGTCCTTAGTGGGTTGGCTGACTCATTATACAATGTGTATAGTGTGTTCAAGATGGCTAAGGAACTTTGGGATTATTTGAATAAGAAATACAAGAGTGAAGATGCTGGCATGAAGAAATTCATAGTTGGCAGATTTCTTGATTTTAAAATGACAGATTCTAAGACTGTCATAAGCCAAGTTCAAGAACTTCAAGTAATCCTACATGATGTTATTGCTGAAGGAATGAGTATGAGTGAATCATTCCAAGTGGCTGCTGTGGTGGAGAACTTACCACCATCTTGGAAGGATTTTAAGAACTATCTCAAGCATAAACGCAAAGAGATGAACCTTGAAGAATTGATCATCCGTCTAAGGATACAGGAAGATAACCGTTTATCTTAGAAGAAAGGCAAAAATCCCATGGTGGCGAAAGCCAATGTTGTGGAGGCACAAGTGCTAAAGGAAAGAGGAAGCGCCAAGATGACACTAATCAAGGCGAAAGGAGTGTGTCTAACAAGTTCAAAGGCAAATGCTTCAACTGTGGCAAAGGTGGACATAAGGCAAGCGAATGTCGCAAGCCAAAGAAGTACAAGCAAAATACTGAAGCAAATGTGACAATGGAGAAGCTTTTTGACAATGTTAATGACATGAACCTATCTGATGTGGTTTCTGAATATCTATTGGTTGGTAATGAAAGCGAATGGTGGGTGGATACTGGTGCTACTCGCCACATATGCTCTAACAAGTCGATGTTTGATAAGCACCCAAAACTGTAATATAAACCCCATAGAGACATAATATTTTGGTTAAATATGTGTTTAATAAATATAAATTAATTATATTTTTGTGCTTTTATAGGTTTCGGCATTCAAACGACAAAATACAAGCAAAACCTGTGTTTTAGCACATAATACGGTCGAATAAAGCTTGGTCTTGAAATCTTTCGTCTTAGCCGTTTAAAGCTCACAGATGCCAAAATAAAGCTCATGGACTCAACGGGCTAGAATAGGTCAATAGTGCCAAAACGTCAACCAAATTCCGAAGCTCATATCTTATTATTCTGAAATCCAAATTCTGCAAGTGACCTGCCGAGAAGATCAGTGCAACATGCTCAATCCAATGCCAGATTTTGCAAAAAGTCAACTTTCGAGTCTCACTGGTAAAAGTTATGGGTCCCACAACAAGAATGGGCCCCACCATGGAAAGGGCCATGAAACAAGTCAAAAGAACAAACCTAAACCCCTGAGCTAGCAAAAGGAGTCATTTTTGGGTCAAGACTTGGTCAAACTGACCTAAAACAACCCGAGAATCAGGAGAAAGTTCAAACGGCGACATCTTCCGTCTCCTAACTTTGATTGAAACATATGACTTGTCAAAATGATCAGCACGGAAAACTCTACGCAACCGTATATTACTTCTACAAAATAAACATATAGTTTGAAATCAGAGATAAAGCCAAGCATGTTACTATTCATCGAAGACGACGTAGATATTTTAGATTTTTTATTATTTAACTTTTTGTAAAGTCAAAAGATGAAATAGTTCCGAATAGTGTCAAATAGTGATTAATATTCCTTAAAGTTAAAAAGTTGAATAGTGATCAAATCTCAGTCGTTGGATCAGATTTATGAGATTCGATCACGACCATCCATTCATCTATAAATAGAAGGGTCTAGTTTTAGTTTTTCTGATGGAACGGTTAGCATTCCATTAGTAGGAGTAGAGTTAGATTTATTGCTTTCTAGTGTAATTTTATTGCTTTCTAGATTAATTTATTGCTTTTTGTTTTAAATTCATTTACTGCTTTCATTTTACTACTTTCTAATTTGAAATTATGTTTTCAATCTCTAAATCAATTAGGAAATAGAAAAATCTCAAAATGCTTTCAAAATCAAATCAAACTTTCTCTCCTCTACTTTCTCACTAAATCATGTGATCGAATTAATAGTTTATGTTTGAAAATAAACATTTGCAATTTTATTGAAATTTAAACGAAATGACAAACCCGATCGTTGTTTTACATCCAGATCAATGTTCACCACTTATCATGCTATAGAGAAAGAAGAATAACTCTTTATGGGAAACTCTTCTACGTCCAAGGTTGAAGGCAAAGGAAAGTTGGTGATGAAGTTGACTTCAGGGAAGGAACTAACTCTGAATGATGTGCTATATATGCATGATATTCTCAAGAACTTAGTTTCTGGGTCACTGCTAATCAAGAATGGCTATAAGCTAGGCTGGTCGTTGTTTCTGATAAGTTTGTACTTACTAAGAATGATGTATTTGTGGGCAAGGGCTATCTAAGTGATGGGCTCTTTAGGATGTCTTGTTTTACTATTGCGTAAAAGAGCACTTATAAAGTTGAATCTTCTGTTTACTTGATTGAGTCTTCACGTATATGGCATGGTAGACTAAGACACGTTAATTATGATACTTTAGGTAGATTAATTACGGTTTTTGAGTACAAGTTTCAAAATTTAGATTCAGTATTTTACGGCATGGTAGACTAGGTTTTCAAAATTTTGATTTAGAAATTACAGCTTTTGAGTACGAGTTTCTTAAAACATCTCTCCATAGTTTTTAAAACTAGAGGATATAAAAATAAAAATTATACGCCCCGGAGTAAACAAAATGATACCGGATCCACGTATAATTTTATCTTTTTGTCAAAACCTCTATATGGTTAGAGATACCTTTACACCTGAAAAAAAATATAATTATTCCAAATATATATATATATATATATATATATATATATATATATATATATATATATATATATATCCATATATATATATATTTTATTTTATATCAAAACCTCTATATGGTTTTAGAAAACCTTTATATATATATATATATATATATATATATATATATATATATATATATATATATATATATATATATATATATATATATATAATATAAACACACATTTTATTTATGTGTATGTATAGATAGTTGTTTACATACTTTACATTTTGCAATTTTTATTTCTTCACTTGTTAGTGTAATAATATTCATGTATGCATGTTAGATTTTCTGCATTACATATGTTTTCAAAAATACAAAAACCCAAAAAGATTTTTATAATAGAATAAATATCCCTAGTATAATAAACTATGTATTTCTCATTCTATATCAAATAACCCATGCCCAAACTTATTTGGGGGTGGCGTATTTTAATCATGAAGAACAGAATACAGGTGTATTGCCGTTTTTGCTCATGTTTCTATGGTAATATATTTTCTTATCTCTTCATACCTTGAGGACAAACATAGTTCTATCATAGAGTTGGTATAGTAACATTTTGCAAAAACTATGCATTTTCTATGTAGTATATATATAGTATATTTCTTCCTTTCTAATTTTTTTTTTTTTCAAAACAGACCAAAAATATTTTTCTGTTTAGTATTAAAAAGTCTTGTTTATTTTTTCTATGATGAATAAAAAATTTAGAATTCTCATTATAGCAATAGAGTAAGGACTTGTTCTTCGTACTTAGACTAATATACGTACAATAGTTTCTGCATTTTTCATAAAATCAAGAATGACATGCATCAGCATTTGTTTGTATATAGTAGTGAGTTTCCGAAGCCAAGGTTAGAACAATTAAGTTCCATATCCTGTAAGAATCTAGCCAAAAGCCTCATCTGAATGATTATTGAGTGATGACATAAAGGATGTCTAGATAGAAAGACCACACGTCCACTTACTTGATCACCACGCCATATCCTATAAGGGAATTTAGGCCCTTTTTGGATCGATATAGCCAAATAAATGTTAAAAACCCAAAAATATAGTTTTTCTCTAGTTACCCCTCTTGAGCCTTCACTTTTTCTAAAAGCCTTTTTATTCTTCACCAATAATTCCTAACCCATCACAACACACAATAAAAATCTTACCCAGTTGATGAGTTGAGAACTGGATGGTTAACAGAAAAAGAGAAGAGAATACTTTGTACAAAAGCATAACAATTATTTTCTTCAAAAAGAAAAAGAAAAGAAAAGAGAATAAAAGAAAAGAAAGACCCATCAAAAAACCCAAAACTCCAAAACTCCAAAGGAGTCAAAAAATTTGAATCTCCCAAAAGTTCAAAATCAAAAGGAGACGATATCATAAACAAAAAGAATCAAAAGTAAAGTTAGAACTCCCAAAAGTTAAAATCATATGGAGTCACAAAGCCAAAGGGCTAAAAGAATGTATCACAATTCGAAAGCAAAAGAAAAAAACGAGGTTCTTCTCTGGTTACAAGTATCTTGAAGGCCCAGTTTCTCATCTTATCAGATTTTGTTTTTTCCTTCATTTTTCTTTCTAAACCATCACCCTAGCCCCGTAACTCCTAATAAAAAATTTCTAGCTCGATTAGGAATAGGATGGTGTGATAGTAAGTGGCAAGTGTGATCAATCGACCCCGGTTCCTTTGGACATCATTTGAGTATGCGAGGAATATAAGTGCCCATTGCACTTGAGAGAACGAACCTTGAGTGAAGCTATCAGAGAGTTGTGATTGCAACACACATGTGAGAACCCAATTTAAGGAAGCTCTCCAAAAGCCTCGAAAACAACTTTGCTTTTGCATTTTATTGCTCATGTTTTGTACAATTATCTTTAGATGCTTAAATTATTGTACATATGTTATTCTGAGTTCAAATGAGCTTGTCCTTATTCACCGCCAATGAGATGTATGAACTTCTGAGAATAAATAAGGAAACAAGACCCTTTGTATTAAATAGAAGAAGTTTGTGAGTACCTTCACTGGAAAACTCTCACAAGGCTTAAAGCTCATCCACTAGGGAATTCCTAATAGTTTAGGGCCTTGTTGTATATGGTCAATGCAATCGCACTCTGCGAAACGAGATTAGTATAACATATAATAAATCAGTCATTTGTGATCTTAGTTTTTTCTCTCATCCTTGCTTGAGGACAAGCAAGATGCTATTTGGTGGTGGTGATCAGCTCCCAAATGTGCATTTTATCACCCATATATTGCTACATTACAGTCCCTCTTATGCTTAATGAAAAGACAACTCATAGCTTTTACTACATTTTTCAGGTTAAGGAGTATTTCAAACCACTTATTATAAAAGCTGTGTTTTAGCACCAAAAGGAGCATTAATCACGGTTATTATGAAGACCAGTAGCTGCTATAGAAAAGTACTGAAAAAGTCAAGTCAATCAGTCAAAGTCAACAGTCAAAGGACTCAAATCAAAAGACCAAAGATGGAGGCCCTTATTTCAAATTATGAAGACTTATCCCTAAACCTATCTTGGTCAAGAAGGCACCAAAAAGCAAAAGCAAAAGTGAAAGGGGTGAGGTGTCTAGTTTAGAATGGATGAGGGCAAATCTGTAAATGACAAAAGTAGGGGTATATAATCAAAAAGCAAAAGAGAAAGAACTCATCCATTATCTTAGGATCCAAAACATTTGGTTTGTTTATTTTCTTGTCTTGTTTTTCAATTCACGTTTTTAATTTTTTGTTGTTTTATTTTATTTTCAATCAACTTGTTATTTCATTTCCTTTATTTCAATCAACTTGTTACTTGTTCTTTGTTTCAATCTTCATCTTGTTTGCTTATTTCATTTCAATGTTTTAATCAATCTTCCTTTCATGTTTTCAAGTCATTATAATCAACAATCAAAGCTTTCAAGTTCATTAGCTTAGAACCATTCTAATATTCAAGAGTCTACCTTTCTTCTTCTATCTCTCTCACTCAAACTCTAAACAATTTAGGATGAACCTCAACTCTTAATCTAAACTATTTTGAAATATACTCACTACAATATTAAACCTTCAGTTGTTGTGAATATTTACAAATACGATCCCTAACAGCTTAAAGGTATGTAACAAACCTTTTTTTTTTTCATTACTTTTCTGTTTTAATGTGCTTAAAGGCTTGACATGTCCTCAATCCTTCTCATTCCCTCTCTCTCTCTCTCTCCCTCTCCCTCGTTTACTCTCTGCTCACTCCCACTTTCCCTCTCCCTCCTTAAGTGAGAGCTGGAAACAAACACTCTCTCTCTCTCTCTCTCCTTCTTCTTCTTCACTTGCTCAACCAAACCCAACTCTCTCTCTCTCCCCACCCACAAACCTATCTCTCCTTCTTTTAGCTATCATGAAATATATATCATGACATTTTTTGATTGAAAAAATTAGCCGTCATTAGTGGGGGTGTCATAAAAAGTCAACTAAAAACGTCATTAAATTTATGACAGTTCATATAAAGACGTCTAAAAAATTCCTCTCATTATGACATATATTAGTCTTTAAAACTTCATAGTAGGTAAATTTTATTATGATACCTCATATGCACCCGTCATAAATTATAGTTTGAACCGTCAAGAAATTCATAATATTTTCTAACACTTCACGACAAAACCGTCAAGAAATGCCCATTGACTACTGTGTAACCGTCATTTTATGGAGGAAAAATACGCCAACAAAAAGTTTACACTATGATAGTTCTTCTAGACCCGTCATCTAAATCTTTTTTTTTTTTTAATTATATTATTTATATTTTTCTTGCCAAAGATACTGCATAATAACCTGTAATTCAATGCCTAAGTTGCAAACTTATTTCACCAATAAAACAACTACAAAATTCTCAAAAATAAAATTAGAACATTTACAATAACCTCAACCCATATATTTTTAGCTGAGATCATTTCACATGTACTGCATTCCAATATTTCAAACCATAACATGACAAGTATGCAACTTTGAAATTTCCATTAATATATCAAGTGAATAACAGTAACGAACAAGTATACATCATTGCAATTTTTTTGAAATAACCAATAACTAACATTGTAAAACATTTTTCCATTACATACATTCAACGAGGCCAACAAATTATTCATTACCTAGACCTAAACAAATCACGTTATGCTCAAGTCATCCATCCATCATTGAAGATTATTCCATTCTTGCATGCTGATTACGAGCAATGGCCTGCACTTAATGTATACAAGCTAGGGAACTTGATCAATGATGCCCCCAAATAATTTGCAAAAACCTACAAGAGTTCCCAAGATAATAATCTAAGTTGTTGCCTTGTAGTTAACAGTGAACTTTTACAATTAAAAATAATTGAAAAATGAAAGATAAGCACATGGTTTAGTAAAATAATAATATTCACATGGCATTAAGTAAAGAGCCCATTTGTTAATTAATTTGAATCTATTAGTCATGACAAGTCACTACATACTGAACAAAAGCAAGTTACGAAAGATCAGTGAAAGTCGTCTTACTAAATGAAATAATGCACCCATTATAAATGCAAAGTTTGGTATAAGCAATAAGACATTTTGATACCCCTGATATTAAGGACAAAGAAAGTAAAGAGGAGAGTATGGTTATACTCACATAGATAGATTAGGATATTTAGACTTCAGATCCGTGACTATAGTGTATATGTCCTCCTAAGCTTAAACTAGGTAACCTTTACACAATCACTTTGTACCTGCACAATGAAAGATATCCCAAGCTTACTGGCCAACCATACTATACCTTGAATGACCGAGAAGTAATTGCTAGAAACCAAGTTATATATATCATTAAGACATGTTTTGAAATATAGGTGAAGTGGCAGCCAGGGTCCATGTTTCACTCATTCCAAAGTACACCTAGGAAGAAACAGAAAGTTGGCTAGTTGAGTACTTGATTAAGCTATCTCTTTTGTCTTCATTAAGTGGAATACATCAAGTTAAATTATAATGCAAATTTATGTGTGTATCTGTGTAAGTTGTGAGAGAGTGGTGTGAGGTTAGAACTTAAGAGTAAAAAACACATAAGTAAAGGCTTTGCATAAGGTCAAAAATATTATCCCATTCGTACATACCAAATAGCAATGGCTTTGCACAGGGTAACAAGTGACAATTCCCAGAGGTGCATGCAAGAGTTCCAAAGAGCATCAAAACTTGCAGTTAGTGTCAATTTTTATAATTAAAGAAAAAAATACAAATAAAAAATGAGCACATCATACCAATGCTCATATTGACCCATTGACATCTTTTTTTTTCCAATATGATCACGTCCCCTGCAAAAAATTCACCTAATTTAAGTTAAACAGTTCCAAGAACTTGATGTATAAAAACGCAAAGAGTGAACGCCTTATTTTAGTCGTGTAAAAGAAATCGATAAAAGAAAAAACCGTTTAAGACAACGTGCTGAAACTCATCTCACTAAATGAATGATATGCACAATTTATAAAAGCAAAAAATTGGTACAACCAATAAGACATTTTGACACTGGTGATATTATGAAGAATAAAGGAATAAAGGAATTTTTCTCTACTCGCAATAGATAACAAGTTCGTGCATGTATGTAAACTTGAGAATGCCAGAAGGTCATATATGTATTACTATATGTATGTTTAGTGTCTAACAAGTTCACTACTTGGTACAACTTTGAAGTGTTTAAGCTTGGTTACTGTATTTTATGTTACAACCACTCGAGGCTTAGTGTATGAGGCACCATTTTGCTCCTGAACAAAAAAGAAAAATAAATCCAAGTTTCTGGAATTGGGTACAGACTAGACTAGGGAGCAAAGCTTGTCAATACAAATCCAAGTGAGTTCATCCTAATGGTCAAATGCATTCCCAAAATAGACAAATCTGAAACAACAAATTATAATTGTACTGTGAATTATCAAATTGAATTTTTGTATAACACGCCAAGGACTTTTGTGCAAAGCTTCACAATTTTTTATAACACATTGTGCAAAGCTTCATACTCTGATATCTAATATATATATATGGTGGTATCTTAAAACAAAAGAATTTTATTTCTAGTAAAGAAGAATTAATCCGTTTAATTCTGGAACTTGGAAGAAAGCCCAGATTAATTATTCTATTATAAAGCAGGAGATTCTTTCGCTGGTAAAATGTATCCATAAATTTTAGGATGATTTATTAAATCAGAAATTCTTGGTTCGTATTGATTGTAGTGCTGCTAAACAGGTATTACAGAAAGATATCAAGAATATTGCATCTAAACATATTTTTGCAGGGTAGCAAGCTGATCTCTCTGCCTTTGATTTTGATATTGAGTATATTAAAGGTGATTTTAATTCGTTGCCATATTTTCTTACTAGGGAATTTTTGCAGGGATCATGAGCACCTCTCAACGAGGCAAAGGTTGTGGTTATACCACTAAAGGTCATGGAAAGAACAAAGGAAAATATAATTTCCTTGACAATGAGGAGCAATTTCCTCCCTTGTCTCATGGTTATACTCAGCAAAAAGGAAAGTCAATGAAAGAGGTAGTTCTTACTCCTCTGACTCCTTATGTCCCTAATAAAAGGGCAGATCAAACAGTCATTTATCTTCAACCAGGTGATGAGCAGTGGATGCCTGATCCTTGGGAAATTCAAAGAAGATATTTTGACACACAACAATATCCTGTTGTTGACGGCAAACATAGATATATCTATGAAGAAATTCTAACTTCGGCTACTTCTACTATGAATATTAACCATACATTACAGAAGCCTGATTTGGAATATAGTCTGATCTCTTACAACAAAGCAATATTTAAGAGATTTATCTCTTATAATGATTGGGGTTTAGATCCTAACAAATGTCGAAAATTGAGTTCGGAAAATATATCTTATAATTATTGGGATTATATCTCAGCTTGTACTAACATATTTTTCTATCAAAATACTCACAGAAAACATTCATGGTTTATTAAACTATGTACGTCCCCAGTCTATTAAGACTGATTATCCATATTGGATTTTTCATTAGTGGCTATATTTTGGTCCTGAGCTTGATATTCTCCTTATTAGCCTTTTAGATATATTTCTAAAATGGACAGATTATCATCCTCAATTAAAGGGTGATGATAAGATTCCTATGGGTTTACCATCTTTAACCTTTTTCACCTTATATGGTATCCCATGGATTTTTAAGTGGGATTTTAAATGTGAATATAATCACCTTAAAATTCCAGTTCTCAAAAGGAAATTTTATTCAAGATGGTGGATTACTTTTCCAAGAGAAGAAAGCCTTATCAGTATTAAGAATGATTTGAAATCATCCATTGAACAGACTCCCAGAAATAATCCTGCCGGAGATATGGATACAGGAAACCCTTTTGATATGATGAAGAATCTTATCAGATTTCAGAATCTGAGTTTCTCAGAAAGTCAAATTAATGACTTATATATGGAGAAGCTTAAGAGTCATTTCTTGACTTCATTCAAGCTACCGACTACTGCTAAAGCATCCTCTAGTACAAAGGAGATCTCATCCTCAGAAAATGCAATAGTATCCTCCCAGCATGATGATATTTCTATGACATCAAATAATAGCCAAGAAGAAACAAATCAATTTGCTTGCCTTGCAGGAGAAAGTCAGCCAGATGAGGACTTGGGTGATAATTTTAATCTTACGGAAGCTCTAACCCAGATATATCAGTGTTCTTATAATCCCCCAGTCGAACCTATTGACATGTTGGTTAAATTCAAGCAAGCCATTCAGGCTAATCAGGAGCCCAAGCCCACTTCCTCTCCAAAATAAGGAAGTTTATGCTTGCACGACACGTTTTCTAAAAATCAAAGAAGAAATGATGACCACATATGGCCCATGAAGAGGACATAAAGTAGAATTATTCTCCATAAAGAGAAAGTATTATCATAATAAGGATTCTTATCCTTAAATGACGGAATAAAGGTATAAAGGCTTTGTCAAGGTGGACCCCTACAGAAGACATCCTACCTTTTGCTTTTCTCCGAAGTCAAAAGTTGAATAGGATTTGAGCATTATAAGGATTCTTATCCTTTCAAGACAGAAGTAAAAGACAAGTATGCCTTGTCATGGTGGCCCAGTCGACTGCGACTACTTTAGCACACGTAGCCACTTGCTGTGCAGACTCAAATTATATTTTAAGATCCGACTAGTATATAAGGGATACCTCACCCTTGTTGAGGAACATCTTTTCATTTTAGCTTTTAATTTTCTCTTTGTTTGAGTGATAAGAGTGCTTTCTTTTCTCCCCCTAGTAATATAATTCCACAAATATAAATAAAAGTTCAGTTTATATCAAATGTTCTTATTGCCGACTGATCACTTCCGCATTAATCAGGTATTTTACCTAATCTCTCTTTTTTACCAAAGAAAAATATAGATCAGGTAAAACACCTAATTAATGCAAAAATGATCAGTCAGCAGTAAGAACACTTGATATAAACTGAACTTTTATTTATATTCTAGAATTATATTACAGGGGGAGAAAAAAGAGAGCACTCTTCTCACTCAAACCAAGAGAAAATTAAAAGCTAAAATGAAAGATGTTCCTCAACAAGGGTGAGGTATCCCTTTTATACTAGTAGGATCTCAAAATATAATTTGGAGTCCGCACAGGAAGTGGCTACGTGTGCTAAAGTAATCGTAGTCGACTGGGCCACCATGACAAGGCATACTTGTTTTTTACTTATGTCTTGAAATGATAAAAATCCTTATAATGCTAAAATCCTATTCAACTTTTGACTTTTGAGAAAAGCAAAAGGTAGGATGTCTTCTTCAAGGGTCCCACTGGACAAAGCATTACTTTACTTGATTCCAGTTGTAAGGATAAGAATCCAAAGCAAAATAATGCTGATTCTGTTTCTGGTCCTGATCATAGACTTGATTCCAGCTGTAAGGATAAGAATCCAAAGCAAAATAATGTTGATTCTGTTTCTGGTCCTGATCATGAGCCATGATGTCTGCCAATATGATCAAATATGATCATGAGTGCAAAGTTGAGTGCTTAACATCTCATCAATTTGAGAAAGGAAATCTTCTTTTCTGTTTTCAGGTTCTGAGTCTGAAGTAAAGCCACCTAGATGAGTAATGAATTCATAAGGGGTCTTCTTCATTAATAAGTTGCCAAGTCTCAAGAGCAGATGGGCTAAGTGCCAAAGAACTCTTTCGGCCCAACCTTTCATAAAAACTGGTTCTATTGGAATTATCCAATGATTCTGTTTGGATCAGAAATCTATCAGATTCAGACAAAAGAGTGAACCTTGGATTCTTTTGTGCCGCACTATATCTAATAGACCATTTAATCTGTTGAAGGCCAATATCACGAATATCTGCCATCTCTTTGGATCTGTCTTCAGTAGTAATAATATGAAGCTTCTCTTGTGCTTCCAAAAGTGAAAAAACCTTTGAAATATCAACCGGTCTTTATCTGTAAATTCAGACCAAATGGACTGAAGGATAAGTTTCATATTCAGTATATTCGGGACATGTTGTGGTAAATTCATAGTAAACATTAGAATGCCATTTCACCATAGCATTATCTATAGCTTGAACAAGAGGAAAAGCCAAGAATGTCTTGGTGTCAACTTCTGCTCCCAAAGATACCACTGGACTGATTGTGATGGATTTGATAAATCCCATTTCTAGCAGTTCATCAATTAGATACATATCTAACTGCCTGAAATACTGCCAGAATGAACTAGGGAGAAACACATGCAAATTTGGATGCATGCTGTGAGTTCCTTCTGTGATATGAGAAATGCCTTTAATAATTAACGGAAAAGTTCCCAAAACAATTGAATTCTAATTTTGAATCCATTTCTGATAATGTGAAGGGAGGAGATTCTGTATAATTTCTGGTAAAGGTGATGGAAGGGATATTTTGGCTTTATTCCAAAAGGATTCGGCAAAGTCTCTGGAGAGAGTACTCCAAGAAACGCAATCAAGGGATCTCTTCAAATCACGAGATCTATTAAACTTACTTGTGAAATCATACCAAGTTTTAATTGCATTCTGGTTATTCTTGCTAAAATAGTTAGCAGTAATCTTAAGGGTCTGGATAAGATTCTTCTTATCATTCTGGTCAAAATAATTGATAACATTGTCCAGAATGGACTTCTGAAAGCTGTGAAGCTTCTGATGTGTAAAGTACTTATGTCTGTTATCATAGACATAAAGTAACTCTAGATTATCAAATCGTACTTTTCTTTTACCAGTACTGTTAGACTTTCTAGAAAGATTATGCGAAGAACTCGCAATGGTGCTGATATCATCAGACTCCAAGGTTTTACCCTTGTTGTTGCTATTAGGTTGACTAACAGGCTCCTGGGAATAATCCTAATTAGGGAGGCCTATATTGTCCTCAAAGTTGTTGGTATTTCCAACATCAGCAGTATCCTGTAAGGATTCAAAGGCCACTGGAAGTTGCTCTGAAGGCTGTCCATATAATGGATTCTCCAATGAATGGAGCATTTTGGATTCTATAAAAGACATTAAATTATGTCTTAGATGCACATGATATAATCCCAGAGAAATATTCTCTGAATAATAATGAAGAGTATGTCGTTTCCAAATATTTGGATACTCATAGAAACATCTATTTGTGAATTAGTTTTCACAATCTTGGCTCTTCATGTCCTACAAAGAAGAAGAAATAAATTCGAAAACCAAAGGGTGATTCTCAAAGTTAGTGTAAATACCATATTTATCAATTTTATTAATAAGAAAATTGGTATTTAGAAAAGGGGTTCCCAGTATAATTTGCTGGGCAAGATTTTTTATTAATAAAAAGGATAGAGGTATATTAACCTCATTTTTACTAATAGCAACCTTAGTTAATTTATGCTGAATAGCTATTTTACTACTACTAGCACTGGTCATAGTTTGAGTAGTAGTTTCAAAATATTTTTGAGGAATCAATCCTTGTTGGATGCAATTCATATCTGCACCACTATCAACTAAAGCAATATAATCAGTAAGAATATATTCTTTGTTAATAATCAAAGTTATAAAAATATTCCATTTTTTGGAAAATATAGTGGAAATAAAATTGCAGTGATGAAAGTCTTTGTCTGACTTTTCTTCTGTAACTTCCTCATATTGGTGTTTCTCAATCTGTAACATTCTTTGTTTTAATTGAATTATCTCCTTGTTAAGATTTTGGACCTCAGTGTTTAGGTCAGGAGAAAATAGTGGTTTTGAAGAACTAGGTTTTTTCTTTCCTAGGCGATCAAAAACTTCTTTAAGATTGTACAGAGGGATCAACAATATCATCCTTTACTGCTTTAAAGCAAGTTTTAATTAACTTTAGCTTAGTTTCGGATTTGTAATAGTATCTATAAGATCTAAAACAAACTGCTGATCATAAGCTAAAACATTAATCGTCAAACCATTCATCTGTAAGATAGCTTCCATGCTATCACATTTTGATTGCAACATGTTACATTGACATGGTGATTCCTTATATGAAGAACTAGAATAAGGATCGTCAGATTCATTTTCTGATTCAGAAAAACTAGTATTAAGTAATAATTTACTTAATTGTAATTTAAGATCTTCATCAATCTCTAAATTATTAAGTTTCTGTTTGGTTTGGCACCTATTGGCATAATGACTGATCTTTCCACATTTCAAACAAGTAACATTATTTTTGTTATGTGGATTATTGTAAAACTCCTTATTAGATTTCCAATTTTTGAAAGTCTTTTTATTTTTACGATAATATTTTCTCTTATAAGGTCTCTGAGTTTTATGAGAAGAAATCTTCTTCTTCCTCTCAAGAGGAATATCATAAGCAAATTGCTCACAAAATTCTCCTAACTCTTTCTTACCAGAAAGATTCTGCTTCTTAAGCTGATGTTGTAGCTTTAAATCATTATAAAGGCTAAGACCTTCCTGAATGACATGATTAATAAGATTCCCATATATATGAGAATTATAAGAAATATTAGATCCTCCATTTAGGTCTCTAAGCTTTTTCCTAACCTTTTATGCAAGAAGTTAGGGAGACCATCAATAAATTTAGATTTCCAATGCTCCTTATTAACATTATGTAATTGAAGCACTTTGGCTAAGAACACACCCTTATACCATCTAAAATGAGATAGGGATGAACATCTAAGGTTTTGGAGAAGTTCTTTGTTCTTCTCAGCATTCATACCGTCAAGTCCCATAAAATGATGGACAATAGATGATAGAAAATTAGTCGGTCTAATTAAATAGACTAATCTAACCCTAGTTGAATCGCAAGCGCATAGCTATCGTTGAAAATAGTTGTGGCAAACGGGTCGATCCCACAGGGATTGCTATTTAGGGACAATTGAATACTAAAATATTACCTAACCTAATTCGACAATGTTGTTTTATAGAAATTTGGAATTGCTATTAACTAAAGCTAATTATTTTAACTACGTTTACGAAAATAATAAATTAAACAATTGAAATTAAACGAACGATTGGAGAGAAATACTAGGACTTTAGATTCCACTACTAAACCTTTTAGTAAATATTTTAAGATTAGGTTTCAATGTTTCAAATTAAAACGAGAAACATCCGAATGAGAATTCAGTGTTTCTCGGGATTTTATCGTGACAATACTATTTTTACATAAAAGCATCTTTCAAAATTCAGCATTAAAGATTAAACGTAAAAGATTACTCGTCTTTTTACGGCACAAATAATATCTAAATTTAATATTTGCAATTAAATCAAGATTTGATCAATAACAATATATATTCAAACGACTAAGGATGCATGACATACAAAGTGAAAGAATAAACTACTATCAATCGTGAATATATTGAACAAAGATTAATCAGTTAACATTTAAGTGAAATCATCAAAACCCAAACTCAAAATAATAGCATCAAGGCTAGGGCTTCATCTTAGCCCTAGCTAATAGTTTAGCTGCACATAATAATCGAACTGAAAATAAAGTAAGGTGAGGAAAAACTCATGTCGACAGCAAGTTCTGCTTCGCCTTACTTCTTCTCCCTCCAATTCTCGCTTTTCAGCTCTCGGTTCTTCGGTGTTCTGTTCTGTCTTCTGGATATTCTGGAGCGCCCCCCCTTCTCTTAAACCCTTGTATATATAGAGGTTTGGTTAGGGCAGTGTTTGATTAGAATTGAAATTGTCTAATTTGGTGGCGAGAGATTCGGGATTGGATCAGTTTGAGTGAAAGTCGGTCTTTTGTTTCCTGTTGGGTTTTAGTGCAATCGAGAATATAGAGTGTTGATCAAGTGAAAGTGGACGTATGGAAGAATGGTAGGATGAGTAGTGCTCGATTGGTTCGGGGTTCGATTGAATAAGTCGGGATTTAAGGGATGGGTTTTTCTATTTGTGCGAATTGGAGATGGATAATCGAAGGTGGTGATCAGGTGGTGCGGGGATAGAAATGGATGGTAGAATGCGTAGCTTGGTTAGCTTGGATGTTTGGTTATTATCGCCGGAAAAGAAGGATGGGTTTTCTGTTCGTGAGAAATGGAGAAGGAAACTAATGTTTGGATATGGTGCTTCTTGGGTGGATAGGAAATGGTGTGGCCATTAGTTAGTTGTGTGGGCTTTGATGTTTGGTTATGGGCTGGTCTAATTAGATGAACATGGGTGGTCCGGTCTTCAACACATGGGCTTAAACTTAACTCCCGCTGGTTACGTGCCCACTTAAGTTTATGGTCCTTTTGCTTTTTATTCTTTTATTTCGGCCCATCCAAATAATTACCCAATTCTCCGATGCTCTTTTGGGTACCAACTAAAATCACGCACTGATATCTCAATTCTTTGCAATATCGACATAATTAATCAAGTTACTCTAATTCCTGCAAAATCACCGAAAATACGCTAACTTAATCAACTGAATAAAATAAACGGACTAACTGATATAAAATTGGGCGTCAATAATGTAACATTTACGTGCTTATCAAATACCCCCCAAACTTAGATTTTGCTAGTCCTCGAGAAAAACTAACACTAAACTAATTAACAAAAATCCTAACTAACTCACTTTCGTAGGAATCACGATTACACTTAGCATGTGTAACAAGCCTTTTAACCTAGGTTACCCCTAGTGGACGAGTTTAGTCTTGTAAGGGTTTTCAGAAACGATACCCACAAACATTAACATAACATGATATATAGTGATATATATAAATTTCTCAGAGATAAAAACTTTTTCCAACTGACAAACAAGTTCAATAAACATCAATTACCACAGTTTACATCATTATCACTAAGACACATCACTACTTCCAAAGATAGAAATCATTGATTACTACTCCAAACCAAAGCGTGTGTGTGTTTAGTCAAACTGATACAGTCTCTTATCCAAGTAACGGAATTCCTAACTTACTATCCAAAGAATATATCAACCTCAATCCTCGCCATTCATACACTCACAAGAAAGTCTCTCTCTCAAATAAGTTTCAATTTTACCTCTGTATGCAGGGAAATGAGTAAAATAGTAGAACATCCCACATACTTAGCCAGAAAGACGGACATATGAAATTTCAAAAACAAATTAGTCTCATGAAAAGAATATCAATCACATGTGAAGTGTCGGGTCCTTCACTTTAGCATCCTCTCACCTATTCTAGACTTCATATCATACTTTTGTGATAAGTTTGGGTATTAAGACGGGGCTTAGGATAGGCTGACAAGAAAAAGGTAAAAAGGAATAAAAAATTTCTGAGAATAAACTAAAGACCAACTTGTACTTCTTGGAAAAATTTCTTCACTTTGTAGACAACATTACTTTACTTTCTCACTACTTCTGCTCAATGATTTCTCTTTCTTTTTCTTTTCTTTTTCTTTTCTTTTTCTTATATATATATATATATATATATATATATATATATATATATATATATATTCTTTCTTTCTTTTCTATTGAATCACTTTGAGCAAAAGGAATGATTTTCTTCTTTTGATTTTGGTAAATTTTTCCTTCATAATCTTCTTCTTCTAGCTTTCTCTATAGTCCTTTAGAAATCCTCAGAAATATGGGTAAGGCTAATAATATGGGTTTACACTCCTAATTTGGAGTTAGGTTAAGGATAGTTGGTTTAAGAAGAAAAGGCTTGATATATAAGGCTCAAAAGGGTTAACATGAAAATCCTACTAGGTGGTATAAATAAAGGCTAATTGGTTCACTACTTGACTTATCAATATGATATTCTGCTTCGAATAGACTACAAGACCTAATGGCTATCTCCCTAGTTGATGTCACTTCGTGATCGACCAAAACAAGAAAAAAAAAATGAGACTATACAACGAATTTCAGCACAGAAGAATGAATGAGTCAACTTGGACTCTGAATTTACGTAAAGACTCTCCAAGAAATTCAAAGGCTCAAGTCTCACGGGTTAAGTCTCTATATTCCTCTTCTAGTTCACTAGGAGATTAAATTACTCTTCAATTTGACATGTATCAGGTGGCTAATAGTGCATATTCCACTTTGGCTTAAACTTTCATCAACAAAATCTATTTCTAGAGGTAGAAAATAGTCTAAAAGCAACAATAACTTCAAAAGTGACTCTTAACTTCATAGATTCCTTGAAAATCAGTGACTTTAGAAATCAAATTTTTTTTAAATTTCTCATCATAGAAAATCACCATTAATCATACTATGTTGGACATATTTATTTTTCGCTAAACAAACATTTTGTTCCCACCCCCAAACTTCTTATAGACATTGTCCTCAATGTTAACATAGATGCGTAATTTAAAAGATAACAACATGGACAAGTAAAAGTATATAAGGAAAGAGGTTACCAAGAGCTTCCAAAAACGAAAAATAATATCTTTGAGTCACCTGTAGAAATTAGTACCTCACAAAAGATATAACAATGATAATATAAAAGAGGACCAAGTTACTACAATGACTAAAATGTGTCACATGTCTCATCCCATAGAGTTACACGTCTCCAAAAAGGCGGAGAAAAGGTGCTAGAGTGGAATGCATGATACACGTGCACAAAAGACTCAACAAAAATAAAAACATGGGTTGCCTCCCATAAGCGCTACAGTTAACGTCTCTAGCAAACGAATGCTTCGCACACCCAATTCTTAGATGAGCACTTTGTCTACCAATGAAACATAAAATGAATGCCCCAAAATTCAAAAAAAAAAAATCGACAGAGTCTCCTCTGTGTTTTCGACATTTCATAAATATAAAACCTGTCATAACCTGAAAATCACAATGATATGTTTCTCATTGGTTAACCCAAATGAAGATTAGGGGCAATAATGAAATATTTGGGAACAATGCGAAACGACTCTTACAAAAGAAAAACAAAACCTAAACTACTAAAATACAACAAGCATACTCATTCAGTCATGATAAACAGGATCAATAAGATCCACCTCTTCCACATCCTTATTAGCAAAACCATCAAGATACTGTTTCAAGCGTTCACCATTAACCTTAAACACACGATCACCCATAGGATCCTCTATCTCAACAGCACCATAAGGAAAATTAGTTTTAACAATGAAAGGACCAGTCCACCTAGAACGTAACTTACCAGGAAAAATACGCAAACGAGAATTATATAGCAAAACTTTTTGATTAGGTTCAAAAGACTTGCGAAGAATAGATTTATCATGAAAAATCTTAGTCCGCTCTTTGTAAATCTTAGCATTCTCATATGCTTCATTCCTTAACTCAGCTAACTCATTCAATTGGAGCTTACGTTGTGAAGCTGCTCTACGCATGTCAAAGTTAAAAGTTTTAATGGCCCAAAAAGCACGATGTTCTAATTCCACAGGCAAATGACATGCCTTCCCAAACACAAGCCTATAAGGAGACATACCAATGGGAGTCTTATAAGCAGTCCTATAAGCCCAAAAGGAATCATTAAGACGTTGAGATCAATCCTTACGGTCAGGTCATATCATCTTTTCTAAAATTTGTTTAATTTCCCTATTAGATACTTCAACTTGGCCACTAGTTTGGGGATGGTAAGGGCTAGCAAGTTTATGAGTAATAGAATACTTTTTCATTAAAGATTCAAACTCACGATTTGTAAAATGAGTACCATTATCACTTATAATTGCACGAGGAGTACCAAAACGAAAAAATATATTATATTTCAAAAAGTTAACTACAACCTTGTGATCATTCGTTTTACATGGCACCACCTCAACCCATTTAGAAACATAATCTACCGCGACGAGGATATAAATATAACCAAAGGAAGGAGGAAAATGACCGATGAAGTCTATACCCCACACATCAAAAAGCTCAACAACCAAAATAGGGGAAAGAGGCATCATGTTCCTATGGGAAATATTACCCGTACGCTGGCATCGATCACATCCTAAACAAAACTCATGTGCATCTCTAAAGAGAGTAGGCCAATAAAAACCACACTGCAAAACCTTAGCAGCCGTCTTCTTAGGACCAAAGTGACCACCATATGCATGGTCATGGCAAAAGGAGAGAATACTACGAAACTCACTCTCAGGAACACATCTCCTAACAATCTGATCAGGGCATGACTTAAACAAGTATGGGTCATCCCGGAAAAATACTTAACCTCGGCCAAGAAACTTAGATTTATCTTGTTTTCTCCAATGAGAAGGAAACCCGACCTATAACAAGATAATTAACAATATCTGCATACCAAGGCAACCGGGAGACAAAAAAAGTTGCTCATCGTGGAAGGACTCATTCAAAGGCAAAAGACTAGTAGAAGACTCTACTATAAGCCTAGACAAGTGGTCAACCACCACGTTCTCTGTTCCCTTTTTATCCCTAATCTCAATGTCAAACTCTTGTAATAAGAGGACCCAAAGAATAAGACACGCTTTAGCATCCTTTTTTAGAAAGAAGATACTTCAAAGCTGAATGATCACTAAACACGACAACCTTAGACCCTATGAGATAAGACCTAAACTTGTCTAAAGCAAACACAACAGCTAACAACTCCTTCTCGGTTGTAGTGTAATTCATTTGGGCATCATTAAGAGTTCGACTCGCATAATAAATTACATGGGCCAACTTATCAAACCGTTGACCTAAAACCGCCCCAAGAACATAGTCCGACGCATCACACATTAACTCAAAAGATACGTTCCAATCAGGTGGTTGTATGATAGGAGCGGTAGTCAATAAATGCTTAAGCTTCTCAAAAGCTTTCAAACAATCATCATCAAAGACAAAATCGACGTCCTTACCAAGTAAATTGCATAAGGGATGAGAAATCTTGCTAAAGTTCTTAATGAATCGCCTATAAAATCCAGCATGACCTAAAAAAGACCTAATATCTTTCACAGTCTTAGGTGGTGGAAGACTAGAAATGACATCAATCTTAGCCTTATCGACCTCAATTCCTTTAGTAGAAACAATATGACCAAGAACAATACCCTGTTGATCCATAAAATGACACTTCTCCCAATTCAACACAAGATTCTTCTCTTTGCACCTAATTAACACTAATTCCAAATGGTGCAAAACCTCATCAAAAGAATCACCAAATATAGAGAAATCATCCATAAACACCTCAAGAAACCTTTCTACCATGTCAGAAAAAATGCTAAGCATGCATCTCTGGAAGGTACCGAGTGCATTACATAACCCAAATGGCATACGACGGTAGGCAAAAGTTCCAAAAGGACAAGTAAATGTAGTCTTTTCTTGATCCTCAGGTGTAATACATATTTGGTAATAACCGGAATAACCATCGAGAAAACAATAATACTTATGACCGCTAACCGCTCAAGCATCCGGGTCAATAAAAGGAAGAGGGAAAGTGATCTTTCCTAGTGGCTAGATTCAACTTACGATAGTCAATGCAAAAGCCCACCCAAGAGTCATAATGGTAGGAACTAACCCGCCATTAGCATTCTTAACTACCGTAATACCAGGACTTCTTAGGGACAACCTAAACCGACTCACCCATTTACTATCGAGATGGGATAAATGATACCCGATCTAACAACTTGAGAACCTCGCTCTCACTACCTCTCATGTTAGGATTAAGCATCGTCCTCGAATTCACGAGTTGGTTTAGCATTCTCCTCTAGATGAATATGATGCATACAATCAGTGGGGCTTATCCCATTAATATCAGCAATAGTCCACCCTAAAGCTGTCTTATGGTCTCTAAGAACCCTAAGCAATTTACTCTCTTGTTCACTATCAAGATTAGAAGCAATAATAACAGGCAAAGTCTCATCAGGTCCCAGAAAGACATACTTAAGATTATCAAGTAATGGTTTCAACTTAAGCTTAGGAGGACTCTCTATGGAAGGAACTGGTTTAGACTCAGAAGGAGAAAGAGGTTCTACATTGGTTTTTCACTTATTAGTATCTAAGATTGGGGTGGCATCAAGCAAAGCATTTACTTCACAAATAGAATTATCCACATCAAAATCACCACCAAAGTGAGTTAAACAAGACTCAAGAGTGTCATCAGAATAACTTTCCAAGAAAGTCTTGTGAACCACACTGTCAATAAGATTAATATCCTAAAGATCATTAGGTTCAGGAGGTTGTTGACTCACATTAAACACATTAAGTTCTATAGTCATATTACCAAAAGGAGGCTTCAACACTCAATTATGACAGTTAATGATAGCATTGGATGTGGCCAAAAATGGACGACCTAAGATGACAGGAATATGGTGTTTAAGATCTTGAACAGGTTGTGTTTCTAGAACAATAAAATCAACTGGGAAATAAAATTTATCAACCTGAATCAAAATATCTTCAACAATACCACGTGGAACCCTGACAGACCTATTCGCTAGTTGAAGTGTAATCGACGTAGGTTTCATTTTACCAAGACCAAGCTGTAAATAAACCGAATAAGGTAACAAATTAACACTAGCCCCCAAATCAAGTAATGCCTTCTCAATCATATGATCACCTATAACACAAGAAATAGTAGGGCATCCTGGATCTCTAAACTTAGGTGGAGTGCGGTTTTGAATAATCGAACTCATTTGCTCAGTAAGGAAAGCTTTCTTATGCACATTCAACTTACGTTTTTGCGCACACATATCCCTAAGAAACTTGGCATAAGAAGGAACTTGTTTTATAGCATCAAGTAATGGAATATTAATATGAACTTGCTTAAACATCTCCATTATCTCATTAAAAGTATTTCCTTTCTTAGCATGAACTAACCTCTCAGGAAAATGGGCTTTTGGTATATAAGATGGTACATGACTAGACTCGAAAGACGTAGGAGGCTCTAAGCACTTCTTAGAAGCATCATGACTATTAGAACCACTTACATCACTCTTCTCGCCCCCACACTCTATAGGATCAGATCTGACCTCAACATCCCTAAGCATCTCAACCCTATTATCAATATGTTTACCACTTCTAAAAACGATAATAGACTTAGCTTGCTCCTAGTGGTGCTCTTGGCTCAAGTTAGAGCCTATTTCGCACTGTCCCTTTGGATTAGCCACTGGTTGACTAGGAAACCTACCATTTTCCCTCTCATTCAAAGTATTAGCAATTTGACCCATTTGAATTTCCAACTTCGCAATAGATTACGCGTTTGAATGCAAACTCTATCGGGTATCCTTTTAAAATCATTGGGTGTCTTGATGAAATTGAAGGGAACTCTGCATGAAAAGACTAAGAGTGTCCTCAAGAGATGGTTTCTTAGATGGTGGAGGTGGTTGTTGGTATTGCTGAAACTGGTTGGAAGGAACTTGAGCATATGACTGGGAATGAGGGTTCACAGGTGACACCCCTGGATCAGTTTGATGCGACCCATTTTTCCATGAGAAATTGGGATGATTCCTCCATCTAGGGTTATATGTGTTAGAGTAAGCGTCACCAAACGATTTCTTATTATATGTGTTGAGTGCATTAGCTTGTTCAGCTATACACTCATTGAACGCAGAGATAGAAGGACAAGTTTGGGCTGTGTGCGCGGGACTCTCACATAGCTGACATACTTGACTAACTGACTTGACATGAGAACTCTCCCCTTTTAACTTCAAGGATTCCACCTCCCTAGCAAGATTGGCTAGTTTGGCACTCATCTCAAAATCGCCTCTCACCTCATAAACACCACCCTTCTTTGGTTCAGAAGCTACTTGTACACTTATATCATAGACCCTCCCTGGAGATTCCCATTGCTGAGAACTTTCAGAGATTGTCTCAAGAAGTTTTCAAGCTGCGTCCTCCTGCAAAGAGAGGATATCTGCCCCACTTTGGGACTCAACAAACTGACGGTGTGAAATCGACAACCCCTCAAAGAAAAATTGCACTAATTGCCATTTCACAAAATTATGGTGAGGACACCTCAAAAGAAGATCTTTAAATCTTTCCCAACATATATAAAACTCTTCACTCTTGTTTTGAGTAAAATGCATGATCTGTCGCCGAAGGCTAGTAGTCTTGTGCAGAAGAAAGAATTTAATGAGAAACTTAATGTTCAACTCATCCCATGTAGTGATAGACTTAGACTCTAAGGAATTCAACCACAACTTTGCCTTATCCTTCGAAAAGAAAAGGAAAGAGGCGGAGTTTGATAATCTCTGGTTGGACTCTAGGGAAGTTAAGAGTACCACATATATCTAAGAACTCCTTAACGTGAAGATAAGGGGCTTCGGAATCAAGACTATGGAACTGGGGAAGCAAGTTTATGATGGCTGCCCTTAACTCAAAATTAGCATCACATGCAGGCAAATCTATGTAAGAAGGATTAGAATTAAGGACTGGATAATAGTAGTCCTTACGGGTTTTAACTTCGGGTTATGCTGCCATTTCTAACAAATGTTTTTCTAACTCGCCTTGGTTTGGATTAGTAGGTCCCTTATGAAATGTTCTTTCGATTTCCAGATCAAAAGGTGCTATATCAGGATTTTCAGAATGGGTTTCTACCATACACAACCTCTGACTCTAGATGATGAAAACCTAACTCTACAATGAAAGATAACGGACGTAAAATGAAAGATGCGGGATGATACACAATCACAGAAAATAAGAAACAAATCTCAAACCGAATTGAATTTTTAATTAAGGTTTAAAATAAGTGCTCCTAAACCCGGATAACACGATTCCCGGTTCTTGTGCTAAAAGCACCGTCACTTGATCCACGTGTCAAACGAGCTTTTCTAGTGAGCGGGCTAAAACCTATCCTAATGCAATATGCCTAAGGCTGGTCAAAGGTGACTTAACAAATCCTAAATGCAAGAAAAATTACGAAAACAAACAAACACACAAGTTCAACCCCACAAAATTAAAAGCATACCTCCGGCGTGAGCCTTCAAGGGCCACTTGCGACGCCGGGTGACGACAAGCAAGCTCCTTTGATTATTCTCTATTAAGCTTTGAACCTGTATGCTCTAATATATATATTTTTTCTTTTCCTAAACCTGTAAAAATCAAAAGCAAACACTTAGACTACGGAATAAAACTAAACTACGACTAAACCTAAACTATGAATTACGTTAAGTAAGACCCTAAAACTCAATTGCACCACTGCAATCCCCGACAGCGGCGCCAAAAACTTGATAGGAAACTAGTCCGTCTAATTAAATAGACTAATCTAACCCTAGTTGAACCGCAAGCGCACAGCTATCGTTGAAAATAGTTGCGGCAAACGGGTCGATCCCACAGGGATTGCTATTTAGAGACAATTGAATACTAAAATATTACCTAACCTAATTCGACAATATTGTTTTATAGAAATTTGGAATTGCTATTAACTAAAGCTAATTATTTTAACTACGTTTACGAAAATAATAAATTAAACAATTGAAATTAAACGAACGATTGGAGAGAAATACTAGGACTTTAGATTCCGCCACTAAACCTTTTAGTAAATATTTTAAGATTAGGTTTCAATGTTTCAAATTAAAACGAGAAACATCCGAATGAGAATTCAGTGTTTCTCGGGATTTTATCGTGGCAATACTATTTTTACATAAAAGCATCTTTCAAATTTGAGCACTAAAGATTAAACGTAAAAGATTACTCGGCTTTTTACGGCACGAATAATATCTAAATTTAATATTTGCAATTAAATCAAGCTTTGATCAATAACAATATATATTCAAACGACTAAGGATGCATGACATACAAAGTGAAAGAATAAACTACTATCAATCGTGAATATATTGAACGAAGATTAATCAGTTAACATCTAAGTGAAATCATCAAAACCCAAACTCAAAATAATAACATCACGGCTAGGGCTTCATCTTAGCCCTAGCTAATAGTTTAGCTGCACATAATAATCGAACTGAAAATAAAGTAAGGTGAGGAAAAACTCATGTCGACAGCAAGTTCCACTTCGCCTTACTTCTTCTCCCTCCAATTCTCGCTCTTCAGCTCTCGGTTCTTCGATGTTCTGTTCTGTCTTCTGGATATTCTGGAGCGCCCCCCTTCTCTTTGTTTCCCCTTGTATATATAGAGGTTTGGTTAGGGCAGTGTTTGATTAGAATTGAAATTGTCTAATTCAGTGGCGAGAGATTTGGGATTGGATCAGTTTGAGTGGAAGTCGGTCTTTTGTTTCCTGTTGGGTTTTAGTGCAATCGAGAATATAGAGTGTTGATCAAGTGAAAGTGGACGTATGGAAGAATGGTAGGATGTGTAGTGCTCGATTGGTTCGGGGTTCGATCGAATAAGTCGGGATTTAAGGGATGGGTTTTTCTATTTGTGCAAATTGGAGATGGAGAATCGAAGGTGGTGATCAGGTGGTGCGGGGATAGAAATGGATGGTAGCATGCGTAGCTTGGTTAGCTTGGATGTTTGGTTATTATCGCCGGAGAAGAAGGATGGGTTTTCTGTTCGTGAGAAATGGAGAAGGAAACTAATGTTTGGATATGGTACTTCTCGGGTGGACAGGAAATGGTGTGGCCATTAGTTAGTTGTGTGGGCTTTGATGTTTGGTTATGGGCTGGTCTAATTAGATGAACATGGGCGGTCCGGTCTTCAGCACATAGGCTTAAACTCAACTCTCGCTGGTTACGTTCCCACTTAAGTTCATGGTCCTTTTGCTTTTCATTCTTTTATTTTAGCCCATCCAAATAATTACCCAATTCTCCGATGCTCTTTCGGGTACCAACTAAAATCACGCACTGATATCTCAATTCTTTGCAATATCGACATAATTAATCAAGTTACTCTAATTCCTGCAAAATCACCGAAAATACGCTAACTTAATCAACTGAATAAAATAAACGAACTAACTGATATAAAATTGGGCGTAAATAATGTAACATTTACGTGCTTATCAATAGACAAACATAAAGTATAAACAACATCTGATGTAGATACTTCCTGGTTTGCTTCTGAGTTAAGCTCCAACTTAGTGGAGTTAAAGATCTCATATATTTGCTCTTAGTGAGAAGATTATCCCACCAACCTTTTAAGGTTCCCACAAAACCATGGAAAATAAACTTACAGACATCAGCATCTGTATTACCATGAGCTTTGCAAACACTCGCATACATGAGCATCTCCTGTAAAGTGTGATAAATCTGATATTCGGGTTTAGCATCAATATTCCAAGTGTAAATAGGTTTAGCCTGATAAGACACTTCCGCATTAATCAGGTGTTTTACCTGATCTCTATTTTTCTTTGGTATCAGAGTCATGGCAGCTTAAACTGAGGTTAGTACATTAACGATGAGAAAATATTTTACAATTATATTTAATTATTGTATTTCCTATGAAAAGATGTAAGTAAGGGATAGCCCCAGTATGATTAAGGAAAAAAGCATGAGGGTTACTCTTAAGGACTACTTGCTAAAGGTTCGGTTTTCCGACCACAAGACTGTCCGCCTGGATCCTAAAATACTGTTGACTCTTCCTTACCAGTATTATGAATAGTATCTTGTTAAAGATGATATTATGATTACTTAATTTCATTATTTATTATACAAGACTATTGATATAAGCAATAGGTCATTGCTAGTTTCTTCCGTTTATGGTGGTAACTCTGAGACGTCACCCAAGTCGCGTAGGGTATATGCAGTGCCGTTTAGCAGGATATGCGTTTTAGGCCGTTTGCTCCCCGTAAAGCATTGACAGACGTGGTTTTACTATTATAAACACTGAAGACTTGATTTTGATTTTACTGTTTATAATACTTGGTGAAGAAGACGATATATCGATGATTACATCATGAATAGTTTTAATACTGTTTGGTATGATTTTAATTCAATTCATTATACTCTACCTGTTTTTGCACTAACACCTCAACACCCATGGCATAGTCATCAAATGATGATATGAGTTCAATAAAGAACACAGAATTAATCGAATATGATCTCGACACGCAGGATAAAATAAACAAACAGACGATTCCTAATATGGATCCCAAGACCATATATAGATATGGTAACTGGATTGAAAAATTGACCAATAAAATTGCTGTAAAGACTATGGAACAAATTATTAGTTTACATTCCATGAGTAATAATTTGCATCTTTTAAGTCCTCGTGATTTATATCCTTATATGAAAAATTATAAATTTATTCATGTAGGATTAATACAGGTTGCATTTAGACCTTTGACCCTTTTGGGTATGAATGCTTGTATTCAAGCAACTCTCAAAGATGCTAGGTGGCTCAACTATTTACCATCCCTTATGGGAGCGATAGAGACTAGTCTTTGTCATGGACCAGTCTATTTTGATGTCTATCCTAATTTAAGTTTATATATATTTCCTTATATATAAAATATTAACAACACAAACAACATTGAAACAATGAAAAAATTAAAGGAACTGGGTGGTGCTCTCTTACACATAAAAAAAAAATCCTAGATATAGCAGGTGTTGCTGTAGTCGGGCAGCGGAATTTGTAGCGGCCGTCCGATACACCTTTGTTGTTCGAAGTTTATCACTTATGCATCGATCTCAAGTGTATTTTTTTAATTGTTTTATATCTGGCCAAGTAAGCCAAATACTAATTCTATGCACTATTTCTTCCTGATTTTATTTGGATTTTGGCATACAGTTCTGTAATGGTAATTAGATGTTTTTACTTAGATTGTATAATGGCGGGTCAATTACATATTACTTGATATTTGATAATTACTTTTATTGTCAACACAAGTCATTGAACATGATGATGTGAAGAAAAGCATTACATATAATGTATGGCCTAGTATTCTAAATGGAATAAGAGGTTGGACAGTTGTTTTACTGATGCACAGGGAATTGTTCCTGGGTATCCAAGGGGCTGTCCTATACCCCTTTTCTTTCCTGTACGAATATGTTTGTGAGGGAGTAATATTCTCTTTCAGAAATATCAAGCACGTGCTCAGCATGGTGGAGATACCACACCAATCTCTGATGTACTTCGCCGACCTATGTCACTAGCTCGCAGCCGCAAGCAAGCTACGAGATCGCTCCAGAACAGTTCGTATCATCATACAGACCGTTCTATAGCATGACTCATCTTACCTTCTAGAAGCAATCATGAGGGAATCTACGCCAGACGCGAAATCAAATCACCGCCATCGACCATCCCATGAAGCTACTAATCCCCATCATTACAGCAGACCTATAAACACAGTTCCCACACGCCTCCATAATCTTGACCCTACATTTGTGTTGTTCTTTACACGTGTTGGGTGGGGATTCACTTTGATCACCTATAAATACTCTCCATATGAACTATGCCAGACCTGATTCTTCTCTGCCCCCAGAATCAAGAGAAGATACGTAGGCAGTTCGCTCCTCGACAAACTCAGTCTTAACCATATTCTAATCCGTTCTCCTTCTCTCTTTTTGTATGTAAAGGAAAGACCAAAACGTTCCTTTACATTGGCGCCGCCTGTGGTCTCGATTTCTTGAGAAACCACCTAACAAATCCTAACACCAGAAACCAAAATTTTCAAGCCCACGAAGCATGGCAAGCTTCGAAGCTCAAATCCAGAGTTTAGCTGGTCAGCTAGGAACGATGAATGAACAAATCACCCTGCTCAGGCAGGAGAACGTCTTACTTCGCACGCAAGTCGATACTCAGACTCCACCTCCTCCCCTAGCAGAAGACGACATCAATGAAGTTAATCAACAGATCAACGAATTGTCACAACAGATTGACCAAAGCGCTGTCAAGAAAGACGCCACCCAGATCGTCCAAAAAATACTGAAGACATACCGTACATCTCCGTTTACTGCTGAAGTACTGAGCAGAGCTTCTCCTCTAGATTTCATACAACCACGTTTTCTGATGTATGATGGCAGCACATGTCCTGGGCAGCACGTAGCTCGCTACATTCAAAGCCTGATACTCTACAGCGCACCTGAGTTTGACCATCTTCATTGTCGTCTATTTCCAGCCAGCCTCAAAGATGGCGCACTCGATTGGTTCTTTTCACTTTAGTCAGACTTAATAAAGACCTTCGAGCAACTCACCGATTTGTTCGCTAGTCAGTATGTCCGTAACAGACGCAAGAAAGTTGATCTCAATTCGCTGTTCCAACTCTCACTGGGTGAAGACGAAACCATTTGTGAGTTTCTAGGTCGATTTAAAGCAGAGTTACTATGCATGGAAGCTAGCCTGAAAGAATCATTTGCCACTTTGGCATTCTCTAATGCCTGTCGCGTGTGCAACATGGCACTCGCCAGATCGTTGATGAAAGAACGCCCCGAGACGTTATCCGAGCTATATGCTCGCGTGGACAAGTACATTAAGCTACAATAAGGACTGAGGTGCCAGGGCTTACCAGAAGAAGAAGAAGTCGCAGCAATTTCCGATAACCCCTCAACTTCACAAAAGTGACCCCGACAACAACCACAACAGCAAGAACGGAAGTCAGGAAACCGAATGAATAATGATCGTGAGTTCGCAGTCCTCACACGATCTCCCAGTTACATACTGGAAAAGATCAAGCGAGCTGCATACTACCGACCTGATGTATGGCAACCAGCAGATCGACCTGACAAGCCTTACTGCGCCTTTCACCGAGCAAAATGTCATGAGACTGATGCATGCTGGGGGGCTAAAGCATTACCTTCAAGACCTCATTGAAGCTGGACACAACAAGCAGTACACCAACATAGTTGATGGCGATCTGCGCCATAAATTGATGGCTCGTAGGCTGCGCAGCCGAACTCCACCCCATCTTGATCGCCACAACGATCAAACTCTATCTCGCAGTAGAGGACGTCCCAGTGACCGTTCCCGCCACGAGCGACGCCTGCACTTATCAGATCACGAAAATGAAAGAACTATTCATATGATCACTTTCCCTAACGACTCGGTTAGTTCGTCCAAAGAGAAAAGAAGGTGCATGGGTGCCCTTCAAGAAGTTTACCATTTCTCCTCACAAGCGGCACTCGCCTGCGAAGTTCGTGTCGCAAAGACCAAGACATCACTTTCCGCGATAGCCGACCTCGGCAAAAAGTTTGTTTCCCCGCGACAACGACGGCTTTGTAGTCCATGTCAAAATCAACAACTAGACAGTCAAGCGTGTTCTGATTGACCCTGGTAGCTCATGTGACATTTTGTTCTACCACACAGTACAAGAGATGAACTTCCCCAAGTCAGTCTTCATAGATCCAATTGCTCCTCTATACGGGTTAAATGGCTCCAGAGCCGACCCAATTGGGGATATTATACTCCCAGTTTCAGTGGGATCACGAGAGGACAAAGTCAGCTTCAATACGTGTTTCAGTGTCTTAGATATCAAGTCATCTTACAACGCCATCCTAGGACGGCGTTGGATTCATCAAATGCAGGTCGTACCATCAACACTGCATCAAGTCATTCATTTTCCAGGCCTTAGGGGCATGATGGAGCTTTGAAGCAACCAACTCAAGGCCTATCATTGTAATCAAATCCTCTCAGCGAATAAAACTGTTGAGTCCCCTGTCAGCATAAGAAACGAGCCCACCAGCTACACGATGGCCTGAGACTTGGTCGCTGAGGTAAGAGGTAACGCACCAACTCAGAATGCTGGGGGCTCCAGCAAAAAGGTCTATCCATCTGTCCAGATCCCGAAGGTCACTAAAGCAGTTATTGATTCAATCGTCAGGACCCTAGAGGTCGCTCCCACAGTCAGTGCTCCACCTGTTCAGACCCCAGAGGTCGCCCCACTAGATCCCATACAACCAATACAGCTTCAGGCAAGTACTCGAGCCTCTGTTGTTATGACCACGGTCATCTCGACCACATGTCATAACCACGAAAAGCTCTAGTTCCCCGCAGCAACTCCCATTACTCATCAGACCGACAAAGTAACTACAAATAGCAGTCCCCCACAGGACATTCACCCACCACATGCCACAGTCCAAGCCGACGAAAGGCAGAAAGTGAACTTAGGAACAGACGATGATCCTAAGTTCGTCTATGTAAGGGCTAACCTCGACCCCACACTCAAAGCCCAGCTTGTAAACTTTTTATCCATGAATAAAGATGTTTTTGCTTGGTTGTATATTGATGTGTCGGGTATAGATCCTAGCATTGCATGCCATAGATTAAATGTCAATCCTAATGCTCGACTAGTTCGACAGCAACCTAGGAGACTATCATTACGGTTTCAAAAAGCAATCAATGATGAGGTCGACAAACTCAAAGAAGTCGGTTTCATCCGAAAGGTCAACTACCCAGATTGGATCGCTAACATAGTGGCAGTTCCAAAAAAGAATGGCACGGTTCGCCTTTGCGTTGACTTCACTAATGTCAACCAAGAAACACCCAAAGACAACTTCCTTTTACCTAGAATCGATCGACTTGTAGACCAGACCTGCAGCCACGAGCTCCTCTCCTTCATGGATGCATATAGTGGGTACAACCAAATACCACTTGCTGAGGAAGATCAAGAGAAAACATCTTTCATTACAGAGCAGGGCATTTATTACCACAACATCCTCCCGTTCGGCCTCAAGAATGCCGGAGCGACGTATCAACGACTGGTAACTGACATGTTCCAAGACATGTTAGGGGATACCATGGAAGTCTATATTTATGACATGGTCGCCAAGAGCAAGAAAGCAGGTGACCATCTCACTCACCTTGAGCAAGCGTTCTCCAGGTCACGCCGCACTCAAATGAAGCTGAATCCAGAAAAATGCCTTTTTGGAGCGTCCTCCAGGAAATTTCTAGGCTATCAGGTCTCACAGCGCAGAATCGAAGCTAACCCAGACCAAATCCAGTCGTTCTTGGATATGCTCGACCAGCAGACAAAGAAGCAGATACAAAAGCTGTCAGGCATGGTCGCTGCACTCAACCGATTCATATCCAGAGCATCAGACAAGTGTCGACCGTTCCTACAACTTCTTAAAAAAGGCGAGCAGTTCTCATGGAACGATCAATGTCACCAAACGTTCTCCACCCTCAAAGAGTATCTCACAACACCTCCTGTCCTAGCTAAACTAACAGATAGAGAAATGCTTGGGCTTTATCTCGCAATATTTAGACTTTGCTATCAGTTTGGTTCTCTTCAAAGAGGATAACAACTCCGAGAAACCAATCTACTTCACAAGTAAGACGCTAACTCTGGCCAAAAAGAACTACTCTTACATCGAAAGAATAGTACTCGCATTATTATATTCTGCAAGGAAGTTTAGGCCTTATTTCTAAGCGCACCCAATCAAAGTACTCACTGACCTCCCGTTGAAGAAAATCTTTCATAAAGAGAACAAGACAACTCGCATGGCAGTATGTGTTGAAGAACTCGGGGAACACCACATCGAGTTCGTCCCACGCACCTCGCAGAAAGGACAGGTCGTCGCCGACTTCCCTGTCAACAACCTACATTGGGAACCTGAAGCCGACATCTTACCCTCAAAGCAAAATGACAAGACCGTCTGGTCTCTCTTTGTGGATGGCTCTAGCAACCCCAGAGGGAGTGGAATCGGAGTTGTCTTAGTGTCGCCAGATGGACCAATGGTGGAGAAATCAGTTCACATCAACTTTACGACCTCCAACAATAGGGCAGAGTACGAGGCATTAATCATGGGGCTCAGAATGGCGCTACAGCTCGATGTATAAGATTTGTAGGTCTTTAGTGACTCGCAACTGGTCGTTCGCCAGATTGCTAAATAGTACACTACCCATGAAGGTAACCTTTCTAAATACCTTCAAGTTGTTAATTAGTTACTCCCGTCTTTCAAGAGAGCCACCATACACCACTTCTTGCGTGATGAGAACTGTCACGCAAACAGTTTAGCTTACTTGGCTACTCAAACACCGAACTGCGCCCCGAGACAACTACTGATTGAGGTAGTTGACCGACCTACTTACCAAATGGACTACATTTTAGAAATCAGCGACCTATGCCCACTCTCTAAGGCTCAGATGAGTCAGACGTGGATGCAGCCCATCATAGAGTACATCCAACACGGTACACTCCCAGAAAAGCGTTCCAAAGCCAGACAAGTCCCATATCTGGCTCGCCGTTATTGCCTAGTTAATAACAAGTTATTCCGCAAATCCGCTGGCAGACCTCTTTTGAGGTGCATAAGCCCAAAAGGTCAATTAATTTTTGCAGAAATTCATGAAAGAGAGTGTGGCAACCATGCTGGAGGGCGCTCTTTGACCCACAAAGCGATCTCCTAAGGATACTTTTGGCCTCACATGCAGATCGTCACCAAAACATATGTCCTCAAGTGCATCAAATGCCAAACCTTCGGCCACAACATCATCCAACCAGCTCGCAAGTTGATTAGCATTGCGAACCCTTGGCCATTTCACATGTGGGGCATAGACATCATGGGACCATTCATCCCATAGAAAAGCACCGGTTTCCGCTTCGTCTTAGCTGTAACTGATTATTTCACTAAGTGGGTCGAAGCAATTCTGTTAGCACATGTCAAAGAGTCACATGTCAGAAACTTCATTTGGACTCATATTATCACCAGACTGGGTTTGCCACACACCCTGGTGATGGACAATGGTTCCCAATTCAAGGGCAAATAGTCAAAGAGTTTCTAGCCAAGTGGAAAATAGTTCATGCATTCTCCACTCCCCAGTACACTCAAAGCAATGGCCAAGCAGAGGCCAGCAACAAAGCAATCTTAGAAAACTTGAAGAAAAAGATTAAAAAGAACAAGAGCCAATGGCCAAACCAGTTAGAGAACATTCTGTGGGCTCATCGCACCCCAGCTCGCTCCAGCATTGGTGAGTCACCATTCTCCCTATGCTATGGCACAGAAGCCGTCATTCCCACCGAGCTGACAATCACTATGACTCGATCAGAACTTGTGGAATCAGGATGAAATGACTCCGTCCTAGCACGTGAGGTCAATTTGCTGGAAGAGCGCCGCGACCTGGCAGCCATCAGAGTGGCATCGTATCAACAGATTCTAAAGAAGTCCTACAACAAACGAGTACATCCTTAATCTTTTCAGCTTGGTGATCTAGTTCTGAAAAAGACTCAGGATGAGTCCAAACTAGCACCAACATGGGAGGGACCATACATCGTCGACCTAGTTGTTTGCAACGGGGCGTACTGGATCAAGACGCAAGAAGGGAAACCACTACCACGCCCCTGGAATACTTATTTGTTAAAGAGATTTTATCAATAAAGAGGCAGTCTCGTACAATTCATGTTTTTATTTCTTATCAATTAAGGTAGTTTAATTATGTTTGTGTTGTCAACCACTCTATTCAATCGCATCAACGACAAAACCGTACTTGCACCAAGTGCAACACCAGTACCGGCGCACTTCCAGCATTCTCATAAGTTCCAACGCTCTCAGTGAGCAGTACGCCTTCAGAGGGTCAATACGCTCTCAATGAGCCATACGCTTTCATAAGCTAAATACGCTTTCCGCGAGCAGCACGCTCTCATGAGCTTACAGGCTCACAGCCTCTCCAATTCTCACTAAGTTGAGGACCGATACTTCTAGGCTTGACTCAATGAGAATGCTCTCAGTGAGCAGGATGCCTTCAGAGGCTCAATACGCTATCAGTGAGCCATACGCTTTCATAAGCTAAATACGCTCTCCGCGAGCAGCACGCTCTCATGAGCTTACAGGCTCATAGCCTCTCCAATTCTCACTAAGTTGAAGACCTATACTTCTAGGATTAACTCAGTGAGCAGTACGCCTTCAGAGGCTAAATATGCTCTCCGCGAGCAGCACGCTCTCATGAGCTTACAGGCTCATAGCCTCTCCAATTCTTACTAAGTTAAGGACCTATACTTCTAGGATTGACTCAGTGAGAATGCTCTCAGTGAGCAGTACGCCTTCAGAGGCTAAATATGCTCTCCGCGAGTAGCACGCTCTCATGAGCTTATAGGCTCATAGCCTCTCCAATTCTCACTAAGTTAAGGACCTATACTTCTAGGATTGACTCAGTGAGAATGCTCTCGAAATGAGCAAAGACGCCTTCGAGGGCTCAAAACGCTCTTAGTGAGCGATGCGTAGCCTTCGGCTAAATCGCCTCGATTGAGCAATACACCCTCATAGTCTAAATACGCTCTCAGAGAGCCATACGCTTTTGTAAGCTAAATACGCTCTCCACGAGCAGAATGCTCTCTTGAGCTAACAGGCTTCATAGCCTCTCCAATTCTCACTAGTAGAGGACCTATACTTTTAGGATCAACTCAGTGAGATCGCTCTCTCACGCAAAACTTAACGAGTAAAATGTTTTCTTAAGCTATATCTCAGGCTTCATAGCCACTATGTACTACAACCATCATAAACAAAACACTAGCTACAAGCAATCAAGCATAAGCATGCATTCCATACATATTCATCAATAGAACTGCCGACCCAATATTGGAAAACCAGTTCGCGAATTCACCGATCTGCTGGGTTTACCCAGGAAATCCAGATCGGTAGTTCTTACAAGTGCGATAAAACATCGATCTGCCACTCTCATGGAAACCAGCTCGTTAAAGATTCTACACCAAAAAGCGAACTACTCAGGCAAGCCTGAGAAACCAACTCTATTGTTTCATTCTCTTATAGAGAGGAGAAATCGTAACATATCAAAAAACTCGCTTTAACACTTACAGAGAGAAGTCTAAAAAGTCATCGTCCTGCATTAGCAACAACATGCTTGTCCCTTGGAACGGCACTAGTAGAAGGGATATGACTCGCATCACGGGCAACAACAAGTGCGGCGGTTTCTTCAGCTTCCTGGTCCTGCTTCTCCAGTAGCTCCACGTACAATTCTGCCAGTAGAGCATGATCTCACAACTTCGATCATACTCCTTTTGCACTTTGCAAGCCACCACTTGACACTGCTTAGCGTACTCAGTCACGGACACCAACTGTTTTTGCAGATCCCTCACTGCCCTAGCCAGCACAGTCTTCTCCTTCAGCGTGTCCTGATGTTTGTTCCTCAAGGACGTCAGCTTCTTCTTATCGACTTCCCAAGCAGCACGCATCCTCGCCAGCTCAGCCACGCCACCATCACCGTTACCAGGACGCTGAACAGTTCTCTTCAACCTATCGTACCCCGCCAAAAACTGCACGAAGAACGTTACTGTTAACAGTCCTCATTCATGTCACAATAAAAGATACAACTAGAAAACTCACCAAACAACAAGCCGCGTCGGTGGTCTTCAGGGTCGTTTCCATACTTTCACTCTCTAGCTCGTCTTTATCACCGTCTAGTACTATCCCCTCCAAAAGATAGCTTGATATAGAGGTTGAATGGAAACTACAATCAGAACACTTCACCATCCGCTTCTTCCCAATGTAGAAGAAGTCGCGCCCCACATCACCAAGATGCGGGGACCAGCTGCCAGACGCAGCATGGTGATCTTGCCCCAGATCGTCGCCCCCTCCACGACTCGGAGACCTGAACTACTAAAATAAGGGCTTTTGTGTCACTTTTTAAATGACACAAGAAGTCACTTGTGTCACTTTTGAAACTAATTCTGAAGTGACCTATAAGCCCCTAACATATAAAGTTCTACCAAAAGTGACACAAAAGCCTTACTAAATGTGTCACTTTTTGTTAATAAAAGTGACACTTAAAAATAACCTCTTGTGTCACAGTGCTTGTCAAAAGTGACACTAGTTGTATCAGTTTTGGACCAGAGTGGGACATAATTTCGTCAAAAGTGACACATTAAGTATACTAGTTGTCTCAATTTTGAACCAGAGTGAGACATAAGTAACTAAAAAATGAACATTAAGTACACTAGTTGTGTCACTTTTGGACCAGAGCGAGACATAAGTACGTCAAAAGTAACACATTAAGTACACTAGTTGTGTCACTTTGGACCAGAGCGAGACATAAGTACATCAAAATTGACATATTAAGTATTCTAGTTGTGCACTTTTGGACCAGAGTGAGACATAAGTACGTCAAAAGTGACACATTAAGTATACTAGTTGTGTCACTTTTGGACCGAGAGCGAGACATAAGTATGTCAAAAGTGATACATTAAATTATACTAGTTGTGTCACTTTTGGACCGAGCGAGACATAAGTGCGTCAAAAGTGACACATTAAATTATACTTGGTTGTGTCACTTTTGGACCCGTGAATGAACATAAGTATGTCAAAAGTGACACATTAAGTATACTAGTTGTGTCACTTTTGGGCCAGAGCGAGACATAAGTACGTCAAAAGTGTCACTTTTGGGCCAGAGTGAGACATAAGTACGTCAAAAGTGACACATTAAATATACTAGTTGTGTCACTTTTGGACCAGATCGAACGAGACATAAGTACGTCAAAAGTGACACATTAAGTATACTAGTTGTGTTACTTTTAGACCAGAGCATGACACAAGTACGTCAAAAGCGACACATAAGAGTGGTCAGTTGTGTCACTTTTATTAGATATTATGTCACTTCTTCCAAAAGTGAGACAAATGAAAATAATTTGTTTTTTAAATATTTTCTCATTTTTGTATTCGATCGTATTCATTTTTCAACCTACATCCTATACGTCATAACCAAAATCCCATTAACCTGCTTTGTGACAGAAACAACATCCACATACATTTATCAAAACATCACAACCAAAATCACTTTAACTTGCTTTATGATATGGAAACAACATCCACTTGGGAAAAAAGAAACAACATTCACAACAATTAACTTCTATTGATTTCATGGATCAAACCTAGTATCTATTATCCAATTTGACTCCCAACAAAATAAGTCATTCTAATACCAAAATAATCACAAAAAATTAAAACAAAAAACAAAACAAAAAACTACAAGACGCCAATGCTATCCTAGCAATATCTTAACTTGTTGTGCGCACTTCCAACACCAAAAAACCTAGCTATCATCTATTCATCTGTTAATCGATCCATGCACCTGCATCATATCATGAAGTCATCATTCCACTATGACTAGTATATAAAATTAAAAAGCAAGTGAATCAAGAAGGGTATATTGCACATGTAAGAAAAAAAAATGATAAGAAAAGTAAATATACATAAAGAAAGGGAAAATATGGAAGCCCACTTACCCAAATTAACTACTCAAATAAATTGTTAGATAAAGTCGATGAATTCAAGACAAAATTCATCTATTTCAGTGGTGTAACTCTTCTTGCTAGAGAACTCCAATACCTGTTCGACGAAAAATATATTATAAATATTATGAAAATGAATAATACAGACAATGCATTGCCTACCGGCCATATTTACACATGCACCAATTTATAAGCTAGCTAAGACTATATGAAAAATAATGCTACTAGATTTTCTATCAGTGAAAGAACATTCTGCATACTAGCATTTCTAGTTCATTCAGAGTTTAAGAAAGAGTCAATATATAGAACCTAAGTTGTGTAGCATATGTCAGCCAGCTTCATTGACCCTCCGGCAAGAATGTTGTCATGACTTGTGTCTTTAGTGTCAGCTGAAAAATTAAATCAACGTTTACTAATAATTAGAATTTCCTTGGCTTTATTAGTGTTGGCAAGATTCTCTCATGAGCATTCACTTGCAGTATAAAAAAGTAAACCTTTAATCCTGCCATGTATGTCTACGCTCATGAGAGGCAAACTTTAAATCTGCTACTATACAATCAAAGTTGTTACCTGTAGTCATTAGAGCAGATTTAATTGCAGCTGGTGACCAATCAGGGTGAGCTGATTTGAGAAGAGCAACTACTCCAAATACATGGGGGCATGACATTGATGTCCCCGACTGAAAATTCCAATTCACAAAGCGACGATCGATTGGTAACAAGGCTGGAGGCGTTTTTGGAGGCCATGCTGCTAAAATGTTGATTCCAGGTGCACTTATATCTAGCTACACCAGAAAAGTAACATAAAACTTACAACTAACATTATGTCTTTCCTTTTTTCAGTTAAATAAATTTGGATGTTCAACAATACCTTGAGAATATCGGGTCCAAGTGAGCTTGGTCCTCTAGAAGAGAAGTATGCAACAGTAGGTGTTGATGATTGCCCAATTGTTGTTTTACTTGTTTGTACCACCACCATTGGATCTCTTGAAAATCACAGACGAAAAATTTGACAATGTTACATTAAGAAAGCTAAAAGCAATTACAAATAGTGAGATTGGGAATGCATATACTGTTAGGGTGCAAATATAGTTAGAGTTCAAGGACATTGTCTGCAGTGAAGCCTTCCCATCTAATGCAACCACTATGCAAGGAACATTGGTTCAAGATGTGCAGGACAGATTAAAATAATGTAGATAACAACATGTAATTTCCAACTCTACAAAATTGTTTCCAGTATACTACAAAGATGAAGAAATAGACAAGTTCGATCATGCACAACTACAACCTGCAAAAAAATGTTTTGCATGGAGTAGTAAAGAAGAAAAATTAGCTAGCAATCAAGGACTTACGTGGGATGATATCAACATCTGGGATTTGTTTTGTCATTGGCTCAACAAAGATCAAACCAGATGCATTGGCAGTAAATGCTGTTATTGCTGCTTCGCTTCTCAATACTTATCCAACAGTAGAGAAACATAGAATCAGTCTCCCAGAAGCATCTCTTTTATTCCATGTATCAATACTACAAATCCCTCCACTAAAATATCTCCTCCCGTATACCAATCTTGTTGTCATCTTTTTCACATTGAAACCCTCTCCCTTGTATTTTGAAGACAGAAAAAAAATGGGTCATGTTGAAAAGTGCTTCAAATTGAAATCTTAGACATTTTAATTGGGCCACATAGTTTGTAATCACGGTTTCTACTATTTTTCACCAGGAGAGGCTCGAAGGATAACTGATGACTATAGAGACATAACTGGGTCTAGAGAAAGCAGACACGAAATCGTTACCACCACACCAACGTCATAGGGCGCTCAGGGGCGGATCCATAATTTTTTGGGTTAGATAGACTTACCCCATTACTAGTTGCCAATTAATGTTACCCCCTATTTTCAAAAATATTAGTGATACCCTCCCATTTGTAAGATCCAACGGTCAGATTTCTTCATCTGAAAAAAAAAAATCATCTCAGAAATTTGGATCTTGAATGGGGGTATCACTAATATTTTTGAAAATGGGAGGGTAACACTAATTGCAACTATTAATGGGGGGTAAGTCTAACTAACCCTAATTTTTTTCAAGGTGGGCTGTACGAATTGTAGTGCAGAACGACGCATATCACAATATATCAACCATAGGAAATTCTACATAAAGCATAGACGTATTGCTGTTTGTTGATGTTTTACAAGTGAAGTATGTTTGGTTTTTTTTTTTTTTTTTTTTTTTTTTTGTACAATCGAAAGATTTTTAATTCAATTATTATTTAAGATTAAGAGTGAATTTATTGTGTTTGCAATAACAAGTTTTTTAATTAGAAAACTTTAGTAGTTCGATAATTGAACAAAAAGTCAAAGAGAGTGAGCTAAAACTTGTCAAACACTACTCAAACATATCTTAAACAGCTTATGGGATCGGATTAACCTGCAGCTAAGCCCTAACGCTTATGGGTTATATTTTTCTTTATTTAGTGTTACTGTTTAGTACAAGTGTACAACACTACAACTAGTACTTTTTGTTTATGCACCATGCATGGAAGGGTTCCCAACCATTGACCGCCAGGTCCCTGTGCAATCAGAGTGGGTGCTGAGAAAGATATTTTTATAGTTTATACTCAAAGTTAGACTAATTCTTTCAGGGTCAAAATCAACGAAAACATGTGCAGTCGGCTTATCATCAGAGAGTAGTAGAAAAGTCTTACCATGATTGTCATGTTGCTGTCAACCACCAGTAAAGTTGGAAATATCTGATCAATTGGTGAAGCAATAATGCACAGGCTCCACGGAGCAACATTTTGTACTAAAGCGGGTTTGATACCATCATTTTCACCAGAAAATACCACACTAATGCTGCCTATCATCACACTCTAGTTTTAGCATCTGCCGAGCACATCTAACCGCAAATAGAAAATAGTGCCTGTATTTCAATTGGATACCCTTATTCTTTGTTCTAGGTACAAGTCAAGTTGAATTTACAAATTAGAATTCAGTGTGAGAAGTATTCAAATCCATAAATTCACTACGAAACAAGGCCGGAACCAAGCCCTAAATTTGAGACTTTTGAAAACTGCAAATATAATAGTAAACTGTAACTATCAATCATATTAATATTACATCCATCTCCACATAGAAGTGTTGGAAAAGAAGGCTATCTGAGAGGCAGAGGTTGACTATAAACTTCATCTCTCTCTGGACTTCCCTTTGATATTCATTCTAAAGCCAACCCAGCTACAATCGTAAAACATGGCATAGCAACAGCGACTAGCTACTCCTTTAGTTAGGAGCAGAGCTCAACATTAAGGTAGAACTTGCTCAATGAAATTAAATAAAAATGAAAAAAAAATATTACCTTTATTTTCTTGCTCGCGAGAGAGAGAGAGACAGCTGGAAAGGGAACTGGGACGGAGAACGAGGGATGGACGAGAGACTGCTGGGTGGGAGAGCGCGTGGTGTTAGAACGCTGGTGAGAATTAGTAGGGAGAAAGAACAGTGAGGTCTCTTCAGTGTTTTTGCGAGAGGTTTTTCTTTTCTGTTTTTTTTTCTTATGTTTTTTTTTCTTTTTTAATCCGAAGTGTTCTTTTGCTTTTAGGTTTAGTTAAGTTTTAATTCTTTTGGGAGGGATCCTAAAAATATAGCCGCGCGCCCAAATCACAAATTTGAGTTTCATTTACTAGTGTCGCTTATGTATTTCAATAATTTGTTAATTTTGTTTTCAATTTTTTTACACCCAGAAGTGACACAACAAGGCAAATCACTAGTGTCACGTTCACATAATGGGACACAAAAAATAAAATTACTTGTGTCACTTTTCCTAGAAGCAACACATCAGCCCTCGTTCCATAAAAAAGTGACACATCAAAACTCTCTGTGTCACCTTTTTCTAGTAAGTGACATGAGCCAAAAAAAATAAGTGACACAAAAAGCCCTTCTTTTAGTAGTAGCATCAGAATCGTCAGCTTTACGCTTACCATGGTTACCAAGAGGATGAGGTCTAAATTCCATCTCTTCCATCACCAGGGGAGAAGTTTCCCTCGACCCCTCACTACCACCAGCAGTCTTTTCTCGACGTCTAGCCATTTTAAAGTCTACAAACACAACCAATGATCAGCGAGCTGCTACACGAACAAAGTTTACTAGGACAAACAAAGAAAAGAGGAACAAAAACACGTACCTGAGATGATCAGTAGAGGAAAGAAGGCCAACACTATCTAAGAGAGTAGAGTAACTTGAAGAAAGAGACGAGCAAATACTCTTCAGATTCTCAAAACAGTCCTATTTATGCCCAAGTAACGTCTCTTCCCAAGGCAAGTAATAATAGCATCGAGATCCCAAACGGCAGGCCACCTGGCAGCCATCATTTCATATCTCTCGACCGCTCATATTCCTACATGTGCCATTCACGTACTGTAGCCCAGATAACTTCGGAATATAGAACGCTCCAAGCGTCCTCAAGATATGTGCAACCTACAACGCTTAAATCGAATAACAAGCAAGACAGATCAACAAATTCACAGGTCGTTTAGACTATATCACTCTTACAACAAGTCGCAACAGCAGTCACACGCTTACAAAATGCAATCAAATATATAATACGCAAAGCTAATTAAACAAAGTGAAGCAGCATGCTTTCCATACAAGCACATGAGCGAACTGACGACCACAGTTAAGCCGCAGTTCGCAGACTAACCGAGCTGCTGAGTCTACTCAAGAAATCCAGCTAAGTTAGCCACCAGTCATCACTACTTGAACCCCCCAATACATTCAAGGAAACCAAGTAGTTCATCATTAACACAAACATAAAGCAAGACGAACTGCCCAGGTTACCCCAGGAAACCAGCTCTACTGTTTCAAGCCAAAGGCCACAAACAAACACAAATTCAAATGACCATCTTTAAACAACGTGGTCAAAACTTTCAGTGAAAATGACATCCAAAACTTGAGAAGAGCTCGAGTCACCAGAAGTCTCTGCAGCTGCATCAATCACGGTCATGTCCAGGTCGCTCGAAACCGTAGGCTGCTCAACCACCACACTAGTAGACGAAGGAAGCACGACTTTGAGAACAATACTAGCATCTTCGAGTGGCTTGCCCCTACGATCACCCAGAGCCCCACGTTCGTGTTCCTCTTGCAGATCATAATATTTTTTCTCCAGCTCTTCTATCTCAACACGAATCGTAAGATAGGCATCCTTTGCCTGCAGGGTGGTAGTTTTGCACCTTTCAGCATAAGCATTCGCGGTAGCTACCTCGTTCTTCAGGTCGTTCATTTCATGCCTCAGCCCGACCGACTCATTGATACCGACGCGTCTTCTCCGGTCGTACGACGCTGGCCCATTCCATCCTCAAAGCATCCATTCTTTCTTCTCGATCGCTCCACTTCCCCAAGAGTCGAGCTCATCCTCAACGACTTCGACCTCGGTTTTCTAGCTCCAACTGGCAAAGGCTTTTTAATTTCGGTACCCGGCAATCACCAAGGCGACAACTCGCGACAAGATATCACGTTAGCATCAAGTAATAACACAAAGCACAATAAAACGCACAAGTCGAAATACATGAGCTACTCACCGGACACAAACGCCTTTATCCATCCCCCCAAATTGACTCCAAAATCCTTGGCATCCAAGTCCTTCCTATCACCATCCAGCGTCATTCCCTCCAGCAAACAAGCAGCTATAGGTGCGGATTTATAGCTACAATCCGACCTCTTCACATAACGCTTTTTGCAAGACACGTCATCCACATACATCAGATTGCGCTCTAGCTCATCTTTCCCACCACTAGAGGGACCTTTGTCAGTCTCTTTCACAATAGCCTTCCCCTTCATCTTTCCGGAAGTATCTCCAGTGACCTTGGCCGGAGCAACCTCCGTGGTCTCCTCACCCAGCACGCTGAAGTCGGGCATCGGCCTCGCCCTCGAACTACGAGCCGCCCTCCCCCCGGTTCCCCCTTCACCACCAGTTCTAGAACCACCTCCAAGCGCGGTTTCAACTACCCTTGCGACCTTGGCAGGTCGAGACTCTTGGTCGCTACCCTTCCTCTTGGGCAAGCGGCTTCACTCAGGGATTTCAAAGAGGATGTCATCCAAGTCGAACGAAGCGTCCTCTTTCCCCCTCCCAATTCTAGACCCAGACGTACCAGCACCTCTAGTGGGTCGCTTCGACCCAGCACGGCCTCGGTTCTTATCTTCCCTCGTCACCAAATCACTCTTACGCTTTTCCATCACAGGATTCCTCGATGCTTTACCACTCACCTTACCCCGCGCCCTCTTCTTTTGCACTTCCCTCTCCTCCCTAATCGTGGGCCCTCCCCGTTCCTTAAAGAAATGCACAACCTCAGGAAGCTTCACCCGTTTCTCAGCTCGCGTCAACCTAGCAAACTTCTCAATCACCTCTCGATTCGTCTCCTTCTCAAGAGCGAGCTCTGCACAGACAACAAAATAGTAATGTCAGTACAAAATCAACCAACGCAAGATCAGAATTCTCAGATAGTGTACTGGTACCTACCAGTAAATTCACATATTTTATTTTCCACACTGAACCCCCTAGCGCAGTAGTTTCTAACAAGCAGCAACGGTCTTTTATCCCAAGACTCGTTACTCACACCATCCATAACGCTCGACAGCTTAGCTCGAGTTTGCAAGCTAAAGTTCAAATACCGAGATCGCTTTTATTCTTGAGAAATGCTCAATAATATCAGCGACCTCTATCTGGTATTCACCGCTAGCGTTCAGCAGGTCAAACACCTTGAACAACCGCCACGTGTTACCCACAAACTGAACAGGCGCTTTGCCACAATGGTTCAAGAACTCACAAACCAGCTTCGAGAACGGTATTGTCATGTGCGCCCTCAGCTGCCCCTCACAGATTATAACCCCATAGTTCGGTGGGTTGTACCTATCACTAAAGACCCGAGCATCCTGGTCGGGCTCATGGATCTCCAGACCGCTTACGGTTATCCCTTACGTTTCCCTCAAATAGGGGAACGCCCTCAAAGCGTGTCTGTCTACAGCTCTAGGAGGCAGCCCACTAAAAGACGACCTCTCACCGCGACCTGAAGTGCTAGTTTCAGCAACCACAGACACAGATTGGGCATCATCTTCCCCACTTGTTGCCTCATCAACCTCATCATCTTCGTCGCCACCATCACTCACCCCACAAACCGACTCTTCCTTCTCTTTCTTCGTGTCATCCCAACCAAGGGAAACCTCGCGAACCTCATTAGATCGCATATCGTCTGAGTTAGACATCTCATGTATCTCACAACTCTAACCGCAAGCAACTAAGCGAGCGACCTAACAACTTACTAACAAAGCGCAAAAACGAAGCACACAGTAGAAGATCAACAATGGCAGAAAACTAACCTGAAAACTCTTGGTGTAGTGAGGTTTTTCTGCAAAGAGAAGCAACAAAATGGCGTTTCAGTGAACCAGCGTAGTTTTTGTATAACCGCCCCACCAGTTCCCAAAGCGTTATGATTGCACCCTAGCCCTAGCCGCACACGACTTCCAACAAGCTGTCTTGTCTTTTCAAATCCCAAAAAATGGGGTGGCACATTTTCTCTGCAACTGCTCAGATCCGCTCACGTGCTGTACACATGTCAAATGTTTTCGCCCATCAGGTCACCAGATAGCACGGATCGATCTCCACAGTCCGTTGGGTATTTCCACTGTCGCCAGTTCCACTCTTTAGCCATGCTCCCCATGCGCTAATGTGTTCTCTCAACAGATCGCTTCAACGACCCGCGTGACCTACTGAGAGGGGGCTGTGTGAGGGAGTAATATTCTCCTTCAGGAATATCAAGCACGTGCTTAGCATGGTAGAAATACCACACCAATCTTTAACGTACTTCGCCAATCTATGTCACTAGCTCGCAGCGGCAAGCTACGAGATCGCCTCCCGCAATGGTTAGATCATCATCATGCATCGCTCTATAGCATGACTCATCTTACCTTTTAGAAGCAATCATGAGGGAATCTACACGTACGCAAATCACTGCCGCCAGCTACTGACCACTGCCGCAAGCTACTAAGCCAGGCTACTAATCCCCATCATTACAACAGACCTATAAACACAGTTCCCACACGCCTCCACAATCTTGACCCTACATTTGTGTTGTTCTTTACACGTGTTGGGTGGGGATTCACTTTGATCACCTATAAATACTCTCTATATGAACTACGCCAGACCTGATTCTTCTCTCCCCCCAGAATCAAGAGAAGATACGTAGGCAGTTCGTTCCTCGACGAACTCGGTCTTAACCATATTCTAATCCGTTCTCCTTCTCTCTTTTTGTATGTAAAGGAAAGACCAAAACGTTCCTTTACAATGTTCTTCAAGTTGGACAAGCTTTTCCTTTGATTTTCTAATTGACAATATGAAGAAAAATCCAAAAGTGGTACCTGTATTCTTTTGTACCTTAAACATTTTTCATTTTTTGCTGATATATTTGCACCTGCATGCTTTCTTATTAAACTTTTTGATGCAGTCGTTTTTATGCGCAGGTTAATGCAAGTGGACAGTTCTATTTTGGAAGAAACTATTGAAATAATAGAATACTACACAAAGATGGTTTCTAATCCAACATTTGCGTGTTTTGCAGGTCCTTCAAAGTAATGTAGTTACAGTTAGGGATAAGGCTACCACGTAGTGATTATTTTTTCTCATTCCCTTACGACAATGCTCGGAGTAATTATTGTACTTTCTTTTTTCGAATCTAATTCCGATTCTTATGTTTGCTATGTTGAGAAGGGCCTTCGACTCAAATTTATAATAAACAATTGCAATTTTTTTTCTCACTTTCTTCTTTTAATAGATCTCCATGGTTCCAGTACCTGTAGAACCACATGACTGATTCACTTAGATTATTTCAGTTGTCACTTTCTAAACAATTGATCATATCTTACAAATTTCGGATGTAATTATGTTCATACTCTTTAATACACAAGTTATATTTGTCATCCAGTGTAAAGGCACGCGCATTTTTGCTAGTAAAATATAAACACTATGCAAGGACTGGATAAGTGTGTTTGGGCTTTGTTTTGTTATGTAAAATTTATGAAGTCCGATAGATTAAAATACAAAGGAAGTTATATGTATTACAAGCCCAACACAAAAACATAAAATGGCCCAATAGGTCTTCTTCTTCGTCTCTCTCCCATCTCTGCTGCTGTTGCTCTCTATATCTCTCGGCTTAGGTAAATTTTTTTTTCTACTTTCTTAAATCTTCCATTTCTTCTTCTTATTCTTCTTCTGTACAGGAAAGTAAATAAAGTATCACTCCAAGAATATATTACATGGCTATTGCTTAAAATTTGGACGGAATAGACTTAAGTTAGGTAGTAAATTTACATATATCAAGTAGTACACTATTTTTAGAGCATTGCACTGAACACGAAACAGTGATGGAAGTATTGGGCTGTTTTGATAGTCCACTAAGGGCCCAGCTTCCAACTCTCTTCCCATTCTTTCATTCAATATTTCAAGTATCGATTTTCTTTTTTGTTGAATCAGGAAAAATGCCGCTGTATGATTGTATGCTGTTATTGAAGCCCCATGTTAGCAGAGAACTGCTAATGGACTTGGTAGCTCGAATTGGTAAACATGTTCACATGAGAAATGGTGTGGTTACTAATGTTAAGTCATTTGATAAAGTGTACTTGGGTTATGGTATTAAGAAGCTTGATGGAAGATTTTTTAAGGTATACATTCTTTTTTACTTTCAATATCATTTTTGCCAACATAAACAAACTCATAATCGTTTGGGCATTTCCAAGTTATAAATTAGGCTAATTTTTGCAGATTTGATCTCCTAATGATTTTTAACCATAACAATGAAGAATTCATACTTATATATACAATTTAGGTTAAATGAGGAACCGACAAACAATTAACAATTTTCATTCATAATTTGTATCATTGGTTTTTTTGCTAGCGCTCACCTCGACTAATCCCGGAAACTAATATCCTTGGTTTCAAACTATTTATAAGACACACATACTTAAATAACCACCTACTAAGTTATCTTATAACACTAACATCCAATCACCGACTTACAAGAATCACTCGTCCACAATAGAATTACGTTTACCACTTATATTAAACATAATCTAGTATATGTAACAGCACATTGTGAACACAGGCACATCTGGAAGGGTGGAGCCAATGGTGTGCAAGGGTCTTCAGCTGCACACCCTGAAATTTTGGCAATAATATAGTTAGTAGAGTGAGAACTTTTAGTTGAAGGTTTGGTTATAATTATATGATACTTCTAGGCAGTGTTATTAGACCTGGCCCAGACGTCAACTCAGCGAGGGGACTGGGTCACCAGTGGGTTGAACTGGGCTATTGGGTTGAACCGCATAAATTTGATTGTTTGACAAGCTTATCGAGATAGTTACCTCTCTGGTGGCCAATGTGTTATAACTTTCCCTAAGGTAATGAACGGTTTCAGAGTTTGAACTTTGTCCCCGTTTATTGAGGAACCTGGCTCTTTAATAAATAACTTGTAATCAAGGTGTTAAATTTTGTTATTTTGAAGTTTGCCTTTGTTTCAACTTTGGAGGTCCGGTTCTCCTCTAAGTTAAATATTTGGAGGTCGTGGGTTAATAAATCAACCCAAATTGTATATATATGCACTCTACAAGGTTGTATCAGATACTTTTTCCACTTGAACAACGTATAGAAAACAGATCGCTAGTGACCTAATGTTTTTTTGCATTTTTTCTGATGTTTCAAATTGAACTGATTCTTCAATTTGAATGAGTCCAGTTACATGTTAACAATGAAAATAAGAATTAGGTTAGCATTGTTAAATCTGCAGTATCTGAGTTTTGTGCATGGTATGTTGTATATCTCAATGATAGTACAGTACTAGGGATTTCAAGACATGCGCATGTATACTTGACGATGTTGTTGTACATAATTTGTGTTGAGCTTTGAACAACACTTCCACCGTTGGATTGAGGAATCATTTAATTAGTAGATAATGATGACAACATGACAAGTAGGCATTGACCAATTTTACAATATGTCACACCGTCTTTTGGACTGGTGATGGGCAATGCTTGTATGGTAAATACTCGTGCACAAGGGAATTAGTTTTAGTTTATATTTTTTAATGAAAAATGAGATGCTTACCCGGATATGAAATATTGTGACTTCTTTAGTTGACTTTACTCTTTTATATAGAGCTACCTGCGTGTTTGATGATTTATGCTATTCAGAACAGTATGACTCACTATACCTTCTATCATGTCAGACAAGATCAAAAGACAGTTATAGATGATAACAACATTCTTTGCGTGCCTGATACAGAAAAAATTCTTTGTTCTTATAGGATATATTAGAGTTAATGATTTGTAACAGTTTTGTGGGAAGGGACAACTTATAGCATTCCTCAGAAAATATTAATGAAAGAAAAATAATTTTCTTAAACTGCTGTCCTTTGTACAGGGTCAATTGATGCAGATGACTATGATGGCTACTCCCAACATCAACAAGGAATTGCATTACTTAAACAAGGAAGATCGGCTGCTGCGTTGGCTTCTAGTTAAACACAGAAACACACAATATGGAATGGACATGATGAATGAGGATGCTGGAAAGTTTGATTTTACCAACTTCAGTGGGAGAAACCTATATGATGGTGATGATGACATTGATGATGATGACTCTGATGATTATGAGGAATATAAGGAGGAGGGCGAAACAGAGAAGAATGGTAATCAAATCGATATCTAGCTTATGCTTGATCATGTTATCTTTCATTATGAGGACTAGTTATGATACTGGTTATTTTTGTTCCTTGCTCAAAATAATCTATGTTCCTTGAGTCTTAATAATCAGCACGTTAGGATCTCATAGTCAGTGGCGGAGCCAGGAATTTGAGTGAGGGTGAGCCACCCAAACAACCAAACATACAAAAAAAAAAAAAAATAATAATAACTAATTTCTTTTAACTAATAATTCAAACTTAACCCAACCACAAAACAAATATATTTTGAACATCAAATATCTTATAAAACGATACAATAAGAACATTGGATCAAGAGTCTCTAAAATGCAATGTCCAGAGAAGAGGGCAAGAGCCGGTAGAAAGCAATAGACAACTAGACAACGTGGAATATTGAAGTGAACGGGTAAATGCCGACGCTAAGGTATGCAACCCTCTACAGAAACTTGAGGCGGAGACTGGCAAACAGAGCATTGTTCCGAGAGTAAAAGATTTCAATAGGAGCATTTTAACATTTTAAAACCCACCACTGAACAAATATATAATGAAAGCACTAGTAGAACAAGATCACGGTGCAAATTCCTTCTTGAACACCTACAGAAACAACTACCAAACATCCCATTAACCAAGATCACATACGGAGTTTACCAGCTTCACTAATGAGTAACGAGTTCATTTCCACAACCTTTGACCAAAAGTCATCATATCCACATAAGGACCTATTTGCAGTCATTATTTTCCAACACTCTAGCATGGGTTGGAACATCTTCAATCTTCATAAGGAATACCAATATGGGATCTTGCATCTGTCATAACAAACTCATCCCCAAGTCCCTAACACAACCTCTATTGACTAAAAAAAGTAAAATCCACCATTTAATTAAACACATCTCAGGTCTCAGTCAGCAGTCGCAATAATGACAACCATAAGTAACACTAGAACACATTGACTCCCCTAAAAAAACTCCTAAATACAACCAGAAATGAACCTAATTAACCAGAATAGACAACCAACAAATTGTCCTTACAGTTGCAAACCTAAGTATTTAGTGAATTCACAACAAGAATTAAGTAAGAGTTGCCATTAAATAATATGGTCTAGAAATCAGTACAAAAAGATAAAAAAGAAGACAAGAAATTAAATAATGTGAGTCTTACCTAGTTACTCCACAAGAAATCAAGAAGAGTAGAAATCTTTTAGTAGAAAAATAATGAGAAAGTTAGGGAGAAGTGGAGTGAGTGAGGGGTTTCTTTTGTTTGGATTTCTAGAGTTTTTTCTTTTTCTTTTCTTTTTTGTTTGTTTTTTTTTTTTTTTTGGTTCGACTGATACCATATATATTTTTTTTCCGGGAAGTTGAGGATGAGCCAGGGCGTACCCTGGGCCCCCCTGGCTCCGCCACTGCTCATAGTTCTCACATTTAGTAATGTTTTTGAATGCAAAAGGTAGTGATTTTGGATGTCTTTGCTATGCCAAACCAGTGAAACCACTTTAGCAATTGTATGCTACTTAGGCTTGTTTGCCCCACGTGACGTGATTTGGTGCCTTATTTTTTTTCCTGGTTTAGGCATTTACATGCATATGCTCTTGAATTATTAGTAATGTAATGTTGTGACCGAATGCATCTTTTTGTGGTTTTGCTCTCTTCCAAATTCCCTTTTGCCAATATAGATCAATGGTAGTAGTAAAGGTCTTGCTACATGAATGTTGGTTGGTAAGTAGGTTCTGATTTGGTCAGGTTTATTTATCAAACTAGATCCGGTGTATGTCGTGGTAGGATGTCCACTAAGAATCCATATAATGGCTTTACAGTGTAGCTATATGATATTTGATTAGGTTTACCCTCATCTGGGTTGTGATTTAGATTTCTGAGGAAAACTGTGATGATATTTACTTTTTAAATGGTACAATCAGAGAGCCTAAACGGATAAGCTTCTGCATATACTCAGAACGTTTTGGCTGTTCGCTTGACAAAAAGTTTACCTAGCAAATTTTAGGCTGGACAAGTATTTTCAAGTGTTTAGGTGCCCTTACCAATTAGGAATGTCATAGTGCTAACTTCCATCCAAACTTTGCTTCCTTTGCTAAGTTGGATAGAAATCTTGACTACCATTTGCTATCTGATTTTGTACTATGAGGATACAACAGATGCACCCTTCCCACACTAAATAGCTTGCCCTTTCCCCTCATTCTTGTTAATGATGAGTTACTTCCACAAGACGAGAGAGAGAAAAAAAAAAAGAATGGCACACAACCTGTGTCTTTGAACAAAGTAGAGAGGCAAACACATGGACCTGCTAGATTGCTGATGCCATAGTGTCATACCGTAGTTATTCTTTATAGTACTGATTTTTTTCCAAACTATTGACTGCTGAAATTTTGGTATGCTATCAAGTAAACCTTCCACCAATCGAAGTAGAAATTTGAAGACCAAAACCAGGGTTTGGAATTCTACTCTATAGAAAACATAGGACGTCGAAATTCTAAGCTATTGATAAAAAAAATGAAAAAACAAAAGAAAACATATCACGTGCTCTAATTAATGGGAATTTGCCCCCACATCATAGGCTTGTTAGTAAATGGCCAAAATTACTGATTAATTTCAACCTGCATTAGGTCTACATGCTTTTGACCTCATAAGCCGAGTTCTGAACGGTTTAACGAAGAGCGGGGCTGTACAGAATTCCTCATTGTGGTCATCACTGATAGTGAGAAATTGACTAGTCCAGGGACCAGTGTGCATGATCTCAATTTTGACAGAGATTCAGAATTCTGAGTACACTTTGTATTGAATTTCATACAGTTGGATCTGATCGAATGATAGTGAAGACCTTTTAATGTCACTGAATCGTAGCACATGGATAGCTCCCCCAGATGACTTGGATCTTAAACCAATAAGAATCTCCTTAATAATAAGGAAACACTCGTATGGTTTCCCACTTTCTTCCTCCACCTTTCCTCATTTTCTTTCTCTCTCCAGCTAGGTTCTATTAAAGTGAACTTAAACATAAGCATGAGTAAACATTCAATTGCTTATTAATTATTTTGAAGAATAACTACAAAACCATATGCAAAATGGGTCTGAATGGATTGTGAAAGCTTCTTGTTGTGTATCGTGGAGTCAAGATCTATTTTTAATCAAGAGAATGTTTCTTATGCTCTTCTAACAACATTACTTCTTCTGGTTTTAGTAGAATATGTTCAAAACTAAAAGTAAGAAGATCAACCAAAGTCAAGTTTCTTCCAATTCGTTAAAAGAAAAAAAGGAACACTCAGTTACCAAAAAAAAAAAAAAAACACTCTATATATATATGTGTTCGAATTCCAATATCAAATTAGTAATAACAAAAAGAAAAAAGAACGACTTTGTTAATTTGGAAGAAAAACATCTCCTTTGTGTTTATGGTGAGAGGGATGAACTCCTTGGAGAGAGAAGAAAGAGAGGATATATGAGAGATTCCGGTTTTTTTGACAAGTCCGTCTCACGGACGTCCGCTTAAGAGCCCCACTATATATATATATATATATATATATATATATATATATATATATATATATATATATATATATATATATTGAATGAATACTATCTTAAATTCCTTTCACCTGAAAGAATCAAGATATAAGTTTATGTGGATCGAGTTTTCCAATACTATAATTTAATTTGGAGGAAGGGATTCTTGCTTTATAAAATACCTCACAAACTTGTATGTCGAATTGTTTTTTTATATAAAAAATAAATAAAATATAGACATTGAGAAAATATGTCAAGAGATCCCTCAACACTCGAAGAACACAAACAAAACTCTTTAAGCTCTCTAGTCCACTTCCCATTTGAGCTGACATTCTGTTCTTCAATGGAGATACAAATCGGCTTGCCAACTTCGCTGGCGAAAGGGATCTTCGCAGCTTTGTGGCTGTAGAAACCTTCTAGGATTTCTTATTTACAATGTTGACTCTTGTGGGTGACAATGGTTTGGGTGAGAAAGACCGCCGCAGCTTTGTAACTGTAGAAAGCTTTGGGGACTTTTTATTCAAAATGTTGAAGAAATAGGTGGACTCTTAATCTTGACTTGAAATTTGGAATTGGATGGACGTGACTTGATCAAGAACTTATGAGGTGTCCGCTGTCGGGTTCTTGCAATTACAGGAGACCTTGTCTTGCAGAATTTATGTTGTTGTGATGTTGGTGATGAATGAAACAAAGGGTTGCGAAAGGGGACTGTTTTCTTAGCCCAAGGTTTGTTCCTTGGCAATATCTGGTTGGCAGAATTATGCCAATTCTCTTTTCCAACTTCTCTTTTACTAGGTGAAACCTTGAAAGTTATACGTGATCTAGCTATGCGAACGCCTGGGGAATCAGCTTCCAAGCGTATCTTTTGTAGGACTACTTGCTTCTCCTTCTTTCTTCTTGCTCTCAATTCTGTATTTTCAGGATTCACCTTGTGGTTTTCTCCTCTGACTCATTGGTGTCTTGGGGTCATCACGAGAAATTTTGTTTGTCTAAGCCTCAACCACTGCGACGATCTCCTTTGCAAACTGACTAGCTTGCATAATCTCTCCTAGTGCTTCTCCAACAAGCATGGCTGGTAATGACATGCGACGCCATTTCCCTATTAAAGTGACAATACATTTAAAAAATGAGTCAAATGAAAGAACTACTCATCGAAAATCCATTCGAAATGTGAACATCTCAAACAGTTCATCATTAATACATCAATCCAATCTTAAAAAGTACAAATAAAGGTTTCAACTAAAGATCAGAACTTCCTGGAAACTTCCCAACTGGAGATTTCCGAGCAGTGTTGTTCTTCATCCTTGATACAAACAAAAAACACAAAATCAAAACATTTCAATTACAACAAGCCCATTCCCAAAAAAAATCCCCATTTCTCTCTTACCTTAAAGATTCTTGCTTGTATTTCATACTAGTCCTTAAATAACCTCTAGTACTTCTAGGACTTAAATTCTTTCCACCAATTACTTTACTCCCACCTGAAACTGTATACTGAAGTTCTTGCAATCTAGCCATACATTGATCCACCTTCAAAAAACAAAAAAGAAGAAACTCAAAATCACCATGCAAGACAAAATGAACAGAAAGAAAACTTAATAATTGTACTTTACCTTCTTTACTGTTTCTCTTAATAGATTTGGATTAAGTGGAAGTGCCATGACCTTGGTTCTAAGTTTTGGTGGGGGTTTTGGCCACTGTCTCTAAAAGGAGGTTGGGATTTGTTAGAATCTCTTTGATTCACTTTAGTTTGAAGTAAAGGTGTTTTGTGTTGTTGAAACAGAAGAGTTTCAAGAAAGGGTAAGTTTAGGTTGCAACGTATATTTTTGCTCCAACGGTCATATGTTTTTTTATATTAAACGTATTCAACGGCTACTTATAAGACTTTTGTTTCCATTTTGGAGGGATTTTGTTTTTAAATGTTGTGATTATAAGATAAGTTAGATCGTTGATAGTGAATCAGGTAGGACTAAAGATTTTTTCAGGCAAATGGGTTAAGAAGCTCAATTCCCTTTTTAATTGATGAAAATCGTTACGCAACAATTCAAAAGTCTACCATCTTGCTTTTTAAATCTCTAAATTATCCAAAAGACACATGCCTAAATGTCGATAAATTTGCTCCCTGTAAATGTCTATTTTTATGCTGGAGGATTAACAAGACATTACACCAAAGATTTATGACTTAACTCTTGATTTAAATGAAGAAAGGGGATGGTTTTGGTGGATGGAAATGACTGCTCTTCATGAGTAAGAAGATGCATACGTATCCAGCACTGCTTGAATGGAGTTGGAATCAAGCGAACGTAGTTTTGGGGTTGGCTTTTATAGATGGTGTGAACAAGCAGATGGTATGACACGTGTGGTGGTATGGACAGGTATGCCATAAGGATGAGTGGATGAGCGGACACGTGGGTAGTAGCTCTAGGTGTTATGGTGTTTGAGCTAGCATAGGTATAATGATGGTAAGAGTGTGGTTAAGGGTGTAATGATGGCAGTGATTTGAGTGTTACAATGAGCTAGTGGTGATAGTGACAAGTCTTGTGCGAGATTAGTCAAATTTGGTACGCCCCGTGTCGTCAATGATGGACTGAGCATGTGTTGTCGTCATGTAGTATGAGGATAAGTCGTAGTTCGTTGGAGTCATTTGGTGTAGTCGATATGGTTGACCTAGAGTGGTGGAGTCGATATGATCGACTTGGGGTAAGAAGTCCCTTACATAGCCCTCTCTCGTTAGGACGTTATTGGAAAGGATGTGTTGACAAGAAATTCGGAAAAACATGATACATGGCGTGAAATAATTTTTCGTCGTTTTAGTAGAGATATGGTCTAGTGATTGATGAAGCTGGCAAATCCTTAGTTGGATGAAGTGGAGTTTGTTATACTGAATTGTTGAGGAAATAGAGAATGTATCCCTCGGTGTAATTGTATGTATATGAAGCCCTCGGTTGGTTTGAACTTGCATATGACGAGAAGAATCTAAAGTCGATTAATTAAAGTATAATGAGATATCCGTATGACAGTTTAGGGGAGTGTCAAACCTGTATGACAGTTTATGATGAGGATGTCGAACCTGTATGACAGTTTACTGTGGGAATGTCGAACCCGTATGACAATTTATTGTGGGAATGTCGAACCCGTTATGTATGACAGTTTACTGTGGGAATGTCGAACCCATATGTAAGGCAGGGAATCGGGTTGGGTTTGGATTGATTTTCATATCCGTTTTTCTATTTGGGTCGGGTTCGGATTCGGGTATGTTGTGTTCGGATATACTTTTTGTTTTTTTTCTTAAAATTTTTAGTGTTATCCGATCGGGTCTATCGGGTTTGGCCGTCCAGGTTGAACATTGCGGTTTGGTTTGGGTTCGAATATGATAAAACTATTCGGGTTTGGGTTTGGTCATATCCGACTCGAACCTGACCCATTCCCTACTCTATCCGTATATATGACAGTTTAGGAGAGTGTCGAACCCGTATGACAGTTTAGGGGAGTGTCGAACCTGTATGTATGATAGTTTAGGGGAGTGTTTAGGACAGTGTCGAATCCGTATGTATGACAGTTTACTATGGGAATGTCAAACCCGTATGTATGACAATTTAGGAGAGTGTCGAACACGTATGACAGTTTAGGAGTGTCGAACCTGTAGATATGACAGTTTAGGGGAGTATCGAACCTGTATGTATAACAGTTTAGGAGAGTGTTGGACCCGTAGGTATGACAGTTTAGGGGAGTGTTGAACCCGTATGACAGTTTACTGTGGAAATGTTGAACCCGTATGTATGATAGTTTAGGGGAGTGTCGAACCCGTATGTATGACAATTTATGGGAGTGTCAAACCTGTAGGTATGACAGTTTAGGAGAGTGTCGAACCCGTATGTATAACAATTTAGGGGAGTGTCGAACCCGTATGACATTTTACTGTGGGAATGTTGAACCTGGAGAGTTTAGGGTATGACAGTTTACTGTGGAAATGTTGAACCCGTATGTATAACAGTTTAGGGGAGTGTCGAACCCGTATGCTTTGTGAACCCAGTAACTGTTGGGCGCTTTAATCAGTGTTATTGAGTAAATGAAATGGAAGCACTTGTGGCTTGTAGAAATTGCGTTAAGGGCTTATCAATTGTTGTATTAAATAATGAGCGGGAGAGGGCATACGAATTGCTACTAGTAAAATATGAGTTGGAGAGGGCTTATGAATTGTCTCTGGAAAATGAGGTTGCTTGATGATATGTAGTGATCGAGAGGGCTTATGAATTGCCTCTATAAATAGATAGGACTTACGAATTGCCTAGTAGTGGGTTGATTTCTTACCTTTGTGTGATACTAAGTTGGAGGTCTTACGAACTGCCTCAATAAATGTAAAGGTCTTACCAATTGTCTGAATAAAGTATGAGCTTGAGAGGGCTTGCGAATGACCTTGATAAAATACGAGCTAGAGAGGGCTTACGAATGGCCTCTGAAAATTATACGAATAGCCTTAATAAAATATATGAGCTAGAGAGGGCTTACGAACGACCTCTGAAAATTATACGAATAGCTTTTATAAAATATATGAGCTAGAGAGGGCTTCTGAACAGCTTCTGTAAATTGCCTCATTTGTGAGTCTGGGTGAAGGGTAGCAATTGAGACCCGCCTTACGGGATGATGAAACTGAGTTGAAGTTTGAGGAGGCCGCACTGCCATTGAGACTCGCCTTGCTCGAATCAGAGTTTTGGTGTTGGTTGTTCTCACCGTCCCAGAAATATTCTCCTTTTCATCTGTTGACGATGAGGTATGATTGGCAGTGCCTGTTTTACATGGAATCTTGGGCATTGAAGGAAGGTTAGTGATGCCTCTCATTGGAGGCCTCGACTTGGAGGGTCCAACTGGCGGCTTTTCCTGTGTCCAGACTTTCTGATTTTGGTATGAAAATGCTAACGAAGAAGATGGTTTAGCTGAAGCTGCAGTGACTCTATTTTCCTGTTGGAGTCTGGCTTTCCTCTCCTCTGCCAATTGACTCTCGAGATCCCGTGTCTCTGTCAAACATGCAATAACAGAAATTTAAACTTTTGAGTTATTCACAAATAAAAAACAATTTAATCAATGTTCTCAAGTCGTTATCTTTACCTTCTCTTGAAGATTTCTGCAGAGTTGTTCACGGGAAGCAAACCTCAGCTGCAATGATTGCAAGCTGTTCTGTAATTTCATTATTCCCTTCTCATCCTGCCGTTGCTTCTCAGCCTGTTCAGAATGAAAGAAAGGGAAGAATTTAAACAACCATCAAGTATAAGTACCATTGATATGAACTGCCCTTTTGATATTCTTAGTGTAGAGAGAATATGAGAAGCGTACCATCTGCTTGTACTTGAACAACTCCTGAGGATCTGCTTGTTTTTGTGCAGGTCATGCTCAACCCCTCAAACTCGACTTGCAAAGTTCAGCGAACAGAGGGTCTCTACTGAGTCCGCGGAACTTGGGCTGATTTGAACAAACATAACGGTCTTGCAATTTCCCCCTGTATTTCACAAAGCAGTTTTAATTACCACATTCAAGGGAAAAGATATTCTCAAGGAGCCTCAACTGATGTTAGACTTTATACACTTGACTGACAAAAAATACAGCTAGAAAATCTATTTTATTGAAATATTGAAAGCAATATTGTGAGTTTTGAATTGAATGTATTTTCTGCAAAATGTTTCCCAGAATTAAAGCACACCCTAGCATATTAAAACTGTCGAATAGAAACAAAACATCAAATAAAAACAGAAATTTATCTAGTGAGCTTGGCAGCAAATGGGTGAGCTTAGAGTTCCTGGTGAAGATGGACAAAGCAGTTTATCTGACCTCGAGGAGTCTCGACTTTCATATTGATCATTATTATCTTTCTTCCCCGCATCGGGACTTGTAATACTGTTTGCATAGTGGCGGCTCTCAACCCCTCCTCTACTATGATAACTCTATCCATTTTATCATACAACTCTTGCAATGTTTTCACTTCTTTTCTTAACAAATATTTATGCATATAAGATCCTGGTATTACCCCAGCTTGAAAAGCTATGACAGTTGTCATTTTCGATTCACCCAATCTTTCTACTGCCTGCGTTTCAGCCTTGAACCTTGTTAAGAAATCTTTTAATGACTCCTTCTTCGCTTGTTTCAATTGGAATAAGGTTGACACCTGCTTTGGCTTCACCCTCTGATGACTGTAATTAGTGAGAAACATTTCTTCAATCTCTCTGAAGTATGAAATGGATCCCTATGGAATTGTGCAAATCCACTTTAATGCTTTCCCTTTCAAGCTTGACGAAAATGATTGACATAGTATCCCAATATTCGGTGCCCTGATATATCGAGAACTGATCTCGATAGCTTCTTCATATTGGCTCAATTTTGGATTTTTGAACTTCAGAGGTAACGAGGCCTTCTCTATCTCCCTTTTTAATGGATTTCTACCGACATCATCTGCCAGCTTTCTTATCGATGCCGAGACCTTTTCCAACAGTTGGTCTCCTAATTGCTTCTACATCATTTCCTGAACCATCTCATTTGTGACTAGTGATTTACCTTCTTCTTCTTGCACCATTTTCGATGTCGTTCTCGCTACAGATTGCACTTCTTCAAGATGACTCTTTCTCCTCTCTTCGAGGTGACTCTTTCGTACTATTGGAGTTCCAGAACTCGACTCCTCGCCATCCTTCTCATACATAGCGTCTTCAGCACGCTTCTCCTTCTCTTCTCTTATTTCTCTATTCTCAGCCATTAACATCTGATTTTGCTATTCTAACTCATTCATCCTTCTCAACAAGTCTCTCAAAGATACTTCTTCCTCTCGTATCTCATCCACCTCTTCCACCAGTCTACTTGCTGATCTTCTCGATCTTCGATCTGCATTCTTTGATGCTACTTGAGACGTACTTGCTTCTTCAACCATTAATATTTTACTTGATGTCGCTCGTTTAGGAGGCATCTTGATAAAACTATTTAACCAAATTCTTATTCTCTACTGATCCTATCAAACTCTTTCCAACTCTTTCACAATAGATTCGAAAACTTCAAAGAAACCAATAAAAGAATGTTCTTTCTTGATCCTTGATCCTTAATCCTTTATTGACCTTACCAACAGTTTCTCTTAATCACCAAGATTTCAATCAATGGATTCGAACAAAGAAAAAAGAAACGAAAGACAAAACAATTGATCTTTGTCTTTGAACACAGACGGCGCCAATGTAGTGATCAGAAGAAACCAATACTAATAAGAATGAAGGATTAACGAATGAATCAAACTAAAAATGAGTTTATATTGAAGAACCGTATCGGTTACAGTATTCTTTCTCTCTCTCTCTCTCGTGTTCTAGTTTTACAGATTTGGTATAATGATTTTGGAATGACTCATTTCTTCCTTTTCCAGTCCTTATATAGTGTTGCAAGTATAGCTTTGTCCAATCAGTTTGCGCCACGTGTCCATTCTCTTTCTCTTCCTCCTTTTTCCACTTAAACCTGCAACATACAAACTATATTTGTGAAATCTTATTCCACTTGGTAAGATCATTAGTAATTTTTTTTTAATCTTATCCAAAGTACTCAACAGATGGCCTTTTACACTTCGAAAATCAGCATGCATTTTACCATGTCAGCCACATCCATAATTGTAAGTACCCAAGTGTTTTCAGGTGGGTCCAAGGGCTTAGGCACATAAATGGATCCTTGATCCTTTTTCTAAAGCAAGAAAGTCACTTCAAAAACACGAAGCAACCATCACGTATGTCCACCATGTCAATCCTAATAAAAAATTGTTCATATGTAGAATTCAATAGTATTGCCAGAGCTGACATGCTAGTCTAAGAATGGAGGTTTCTGCACCGTTTTGGTTGTGATTCTACTGTTCAGGTGTGCTACAAATTGTATAGATTCATGCTCATGATGAAACAATCTCCACCAACTAAGATCATTTCCATCTTTATATTTTGCTTTTTGTCAACTCAAAAGTAATGCTTTAAGTGTGCTTAGTATAAATCAATAGTTTGCAGAGGAAAATTTGAAGCATTAAGGAAACTAGTCTGATGCAGGTACTACGCACCTTGGCTTAAACACACGCCATCTTAAATCACTGATATTTAATGATGAATAGAAAAGCAAAACAGTCATACAAAAAGATAAGGGCAAAATAGTCATTAAATAAAACAAATTAGGGGCAAAATTGTTACAAAAAGTGGTCCAAGAGTCACACATAAAAATTATTATAGTACTATTGGCAGTACTGTAGGTGGGAGTCAGGATTTTTAAAATAGTTAAGATGTATGCCGCAAGTGTTGAAGTACGTAATTTGTAATTAGCAACTTTCATAGTCAATGGTTCTCCCTAGAATAGTAAGTCAGTCATGATTTCTATTATGAGTTCTTTGGTTGACAAGTTTAGGGGCTATTTGTTTTTTTGGGTTAAGTTACAAGAGGGTCTTATAAGACCATGTGTTATAAGAAGGTCTTATAAGATGGTCTTATAAAGTGGTTTGTTTTTTATTTTAAGTTTCTCTTATAAGACCAAATATATAACATCTTATAGATGGTTATTTGACAAATATAACCCTACTTTACATCACATTTAACTTGAATATATTAATTTGAAACAAACGTATAGTTTGATTTTCGGTTTCAAATCAATTTTGATAATTAAAATATCGATTTTAGGAAACTACCTTAATTGGCGGTGGTGATGGTAATGGTCTTAATAGCACGGTGGTGGTGGTAGTGGAAGTGATGATATTGGTTTTAATAGCACGGTGATGGTGGTGGTAGTAGAAATGGTGGATGTCTTAATAGCACGGTGGTGGTAGTAGTGAGTCTTAATAGTACGGTGGTGGTGGTAGTGGAGGTGATGATATTGGTCTTAATAGTACGGTGGTAATGATGGTGGTGATAGTAGTGGTGGTTTTAATAGCACAGCAGTGGTGATGGTGGTGGTAGTGATAGTCTTAATAGTACGGTGGTAGTGGTAGTGGAGGTAATGATGGTGGTGGTGATGGTGGTGGTGGTAGTGGCGGCAGTGGTAGCCGGTGGTGGCTAGGGTAATAGAGTTATTTGATAAATAAGATAATGAAAAAGGAAGAAAAGATAAATGAGGCTAGGGGTATATGGACGGGGGTGTTTGAGTCATTTTTCAAGTTATAAAACTCATAGAATTTAAGTAGATCCAATTTTAGTACTTATAGAATTGGAGCCTCTTATAAGACATTTCTAGTAGAATGCCTCTTATAAGAGGCAAAAAATAAATAAAAAAAATGTCCAAAATCACTAGGCCACATCTTATAAGAGGTTATAAGACCAGAGGCAAAAACAAATAGCCCCTTAGACCCCTTAAGTGTTCTAGGTAATTCCATAGTGCACTATAAATATAGTCCTTGTCTTGTCATGGACGCGTACTCCAACTTCAATATCAAATAAATCAATACAACTTCTTCTCATCTCTCTACATTGTTCTAGTTCATAGTACAACTTCTTCTCATCTCTCTACATTGTTATAATTTATAGTCATATATTGTTCTAGGAGCTCTGCACAACTCCAATGGGGGTGTGCATCTCCATGCGACCATGCTCCAATCATCGATTCATCATTCGTATATCAATATTAATTTATTAGCTATGCTTAGCGCGCTCAAACATCAAGTATATATATGTCTGTTATGTTGTCATTCTAACTCCAAAGTGAACAACTGTTTGTTTGTTAGTGAAAGCAAGGTTCATGTTTACAACATAAAAAGCTTCAATCATACACTCTTCATAACACGAAAGATTTATTATTTGCAACGTAAAGAACTTCAATCACAAACACTGCAAACTACATTTCACTACATTAAAATTGCCTTGATCATCCTGAGGTCCGAACACATGATCGAACTTAAACAGCTTCCTAGAAGAATCACCACTTAAAATATGTAGTTCATTATCTTTAAACGAATTAAACTCAATGACAGACGAACAACCACTTGCAATTTCACCATGATTCAATAGCCTACATCTGCAGAAAACCCTCATATTTCCTTTAAGCTCAATCTCTTCATTAAAAAGTCTCTTTCGCTCTAAACACTCCTTGACATATTTCTTCTTCAATGTTTTCACCCATTCATGGTTCGTACATTTTCACCCATTCACCCAATAATGCAACAATACATTACCTACATTTTCACCCATTCATCTAAAATCAACTCAAATAAAAGTAACCAACAATAATGCAATATAACTCAATGTACATTACCTAGTACCCAAACTGTTCCATCATCAGTCTTCTCTAAACTAGTATTTTCTTGCATTTCATCTGAAACAAAATTTAAAACCCTTATTTCGATAGGAATAACGAAATTCTTCAAATTGATTAAAAATGAAAGAAAACACATACCCTTGATCGTAGGTTCATCTTTATTATTCATTTGAGTTTCTAGGGTTTGTTCTGAAATATAAGCAAATGAACAAAAGTTAGTAAAATAGCGCAAAAAAAAAAATCAAGAATAAGAAACAAATGTTGTAAGTTTCATTACCATTCATTTGAAGCATAAATACTTATATTTACATAAGAAAATGAATTTATTTAACTGCTATGGATTGATCTAGTAGTAATATGGAAGATGCAAGTGATTAATATGGAAGAATTAGCTTATATTTATCATATTCTTGCACTTGTTATGATACCAAATTGGCCAAGACCTCCTAAAATTGCAAAGAAGAGATCAGAACTTTTTGAAGGCAAGCAGATCACAAGCTCTCCTGACCCTGCAGAGAGAAAAAGTAAATAAAAAACCCATCAAAAGCTCTGCCTGATTCCCAATCCAATAAGTTATCACAAAAGAGTGAAAAGACACACAAACAAGCAAGAATGAGACAGAGGGAAAGATATTTATTTACCCATTACAACATCTAATTGGATGACATTACTGATCTGAGGGCCATACTTAAAGGTCTGGCCACTGATTCCACCATTAGAAAGAGTCCCACCAATGCTAAGGTACAGATAATCAGTCCATGACCTTGGTGCAAGACCAACTCTCAAGGTCTCTTTCAATAGTTCTACCCACAGAGTTCCTCCACTAACATCAGCATAAGAAGGACCAAACGTCATATCAGCACTCTTGTGTATTTTGATGGAAGAAGGGAGTGAGTCCATCTCCACAACAATGCCATTGAGTGCCTGTGCTTGACCATTGATTGAATGCCCAGCACCCCTTGCTGCCACAGTGGCTTCACAGAAAGAAGAGGCAGATAGAAGGCTGAGAAGGAGAGAAATCTCTTCAGGAGATTGAGGCCTAGGTACTGCAGAAGGGGTATTGAAGTAAATCCTTCCGAAGTCTAAAGATGCTGTGTTTGTGGTTTGAAGAAGTTTCAAGGGACCAAAGTCCATTGGGCTTTGGATGAATTTACAAGGTGATGAAAGTGCTAAAAGAAATGCAAGGAAATTGACTCTGGTGCAGAACAAGGCAAATTCCATATAATGATGAATATATTTTCTCCCAAAAAAATATATGGAAAATATCAAAGATTGGGTTTTGGCTGTTTCTGAGGTTTATATATTATATGGAGAGGATAGAATCAAGAAAAAACAAGGAAAGAAGGTAAAATGTGCCAATGAAGTTGAAAATCACCAATTACTCTTCCACAGTTCCCACCAAGAAAACTCCCAGATATATTAAGTAACAATATCACATCAAGAACACACAAAAATATTGGATTCTCTTCAGGAGCTTAAAAACACACTAGCAAAGATGTTTGCATAACCAGTGCTGAGGTAAGAAGAGAGGGAGGGGTGGGGGTAGGTAATGGAGGCAAAGTTCAAAAAAAAAAACAGTACATACAGAAATGAAGAAAGCAAAAATGCAGAAACAAGTAATTGTGAAAATCTGAGAGACAGGTAAAAAGGCAAGACAAACTATAGTAGGTGCAATTTTAAGAGCATTTAAAGAAAAAAGAGAAACAGAGAAGAAAACCCACTGAACGCTTTCTGCAATTAATGAGAGAAAAGAGTGAGAAATAATAGTCCAAAAAGAGAAGATGTCACATAAAAAAGGCACCCATGTGAGCCCCCTACTTCACAATCTCTGTTAGATGTGGTCTGTTTGTACTAAACAGCACACTGCCTCTCTTCTCTCACTTTTCTTTCTCTCTCCTTCCACTGTACTTGTGCTGTATTTATAGAATTATAGGGTTGAGATTTGAGAATTAGAGATAACCACACAAGCAGTAGAATAAGTTCAGAATTTTTTCAGAATAAGTTCAGAAGCAGACATCAGCTTCTCACCATATAGAAAAAAACAAATGCTGATTAGGGCTATGATTCTAATTGAGATATAAAAAATATATATATTCTGCCTAGATTTATCACCTTTCTTTGTAATCAACTGCCACCATGTCACTAACCACAGAGGTTTCTGTAAGAAGCTGATGTTTCATTCCCCATTACCTTTTCATTCATTTTGGAATTTAACTATGTAAGCTCATAACTGGAGGGTTTTCCTTTTGTTTAAGTAGTTGGTTCCTTATTGTCAAGTACAATATAAAAGGATAGATATATTATGTAAGTGTGACAAGTGGAGTTTTAACTTTTAACCTTTTTGAGTCCAGATCTTCTCCGTCAGTTTAGAAGAAAATATGGCGGAGATATACAACTGTACAAGGTGTTCTCAAAATATGTACAATTTTTTTTCTTATAAACCTTCTAAGAAAAGTTATATAGGCAGAAGATAGGGATTTATTGTCTTCTACAAATTCCATATTTCTTACACACATTTACCATTTCTGAAAACAAATCACATGAACACAAATGAACATCTCTTAAAATAGGTATAACTTGGAATGAAAAACAGCTATAACTGTGATATAATATATTAAAAGTTAAAAATCACAAAAATAAAATTTTAATGGTCATCCAATTGGTTGACCCCTCGAATCGGGCATTGACTTCTCTCGTTTTTTTATTTCTTGAAACACACACCACGTCGTGTTGCTCTTCCGAGGAAATTTCATTTCTGTTTAAACGAGGGGAACGAACATAACTAAGTCAACGTGGACATTTTCGATAACTAATCTCTCTTTACCACAAGTCAATGGTAGTTGCTTTGTCATCCGCTCAAGCTGCGTACTTGGTGGGACATAGGGACTATGGAATGTGGATTATTTCGGAAGCATGCAACTAGTCTTCAGCTTCACTACGAAAGTACAAACTACAAAGTGATCCTCCTCAGTTCCTTATCTAAAACTTCAATTGGTTTATTCAAAAGATAGCAGACCACGTTTAGTTCACTTCAAAAAAGGCTTGAAGGGCTGAACTTTTTTCCTCAATAAGTGTTACTGAAATTTTCAATAAATCCAGCACATAGCCATGTACTGATGTACCACGGTACCAGGATCAAAATATTTTATACGTCTGATACTAAAAATGTTTTGTTAAATTTGTCCCGTCTTCTATAGTTCTAAGATCTATCATCCCTGATGAATTAGAAATGACTGTGATGCATATACCCGTTTTACATGCGACTTGGTTAGGAGGGAATCTTCAAGGGTATGATAATCGTTTAGAATATTAAAGCAACATTGGTATCAAAAAACGAACAGCCTACTAATTAACAACACTACCAGGTTGATCATACTGTTCAATATTCCTGTTGACTTAAATTGCTGTTGACATTGATAAACTATTAGGTCCTTTACAAAAGTCAACCAACCAACCAACTTATACCTGTAGCATGCAGTACTCCTAGTAAGTCAAAAACTTTGATGATCATTGAGATACTTGCTGATCCAAAGGACCCAACTGTTTTGGACCCAAAAAACCCATTGAATATCACTACCACTCAAACATTGGAGGGGAGATTGATAAACGGAAGACCTCAGGGAAGATTTATCTCAGGCACACATTGGTATCAAAAAGGCTTATTGATTGCCATGGCTAATAAAAGTGGGGTGAGTGGAACCGCCTATGTTTCTTAACTGATGGCCGAGCTTCTAATTACTTTGTTATGATCATCTAAAATGTAGGTAATGTGGTAACTTACAGTCTTACAGCAGCATCTTACTTATCAACCAGAAAAGAGAAGGAAAAATACAAGGATGAATGTTCATTGATAGAACGTCAGTGACCATCAATCCACTTGTAATACTTAGCCCCCATATTATCAGGGCCTGCCGAACCACGGGAACCTCAGTAATAAGAAGGAAAATGAATGTTTATTGATCCAAAGTGATGATAACAGTTTGTACATTCAAATATCATTTTGTTACAAAGTCAATTTTCCAGGTTAAGGAAGCTATAAGTATTGGAAACAATTCTCGAGTATAGCTGAAGAATACAGTAAATTTTAACAAAAATTCATAGAAAGCTACACTATTTCAAAATTCACAGAACGGTCGAAAAGATCATTTTAAAAGATCATACTACGTAATTATACCATATGGTTTAGTTTCCTTAAAAGTGAAGTTGAAAATTTGGGAAGGCCTACAAGGTATAATACAAAACTTATTAGCATCTTCATAGTGTGCGCGTGTGTGAGGGAGAGAGATTTTTCAGTGACCGAATATTATAGACAAAAGGTCAACAGAGAGAGAGAGAGAGGTGGAACCTCACAGTAAAGCTTCCCATGAAGATTTGATCAGTCTTTCCAGAATAGATCCGAGGTCTGGACCAAAAAGAATAGGTCAACGACCGAGAAACATTTACAATCACAAAAATTGAAGTAAAAGTTGGGTACATACCAATTACCATGAACTTGGAATACATGCAGAAGCGTTCTGGTATAAGCCCTTCTCTTGGTTTTCTACAGTAGTTTAAAAATATAAATAAGTTACCAACCTGGACATAAAAAAATAATGGAAGAATTCATTGAGGAAGGAAGAGGGAAAAAAAGTGTGAATTAAATGCTTATAATTTCGAGAATTGCAAACAAGAAGCAAAGGATTGGAAGTCATCTTATCCTGCTAACTTATTGAACTGCAATTTATACATTATTCCAAGTTGAGTAGTGTCATATGCAGCCTAGCAGTCGCCAACTCCGCCCTCACAGAATTTATCATTCTATCTTGAAATGCTCTGGGGGTGGGGGGTTGAAGGTGTCCTGTCCTAATTTCTAAGCCAACAAGAAATGATTCCATATTATCCTGTGATGTCTTCTGCAAAAAAAATCTCAACAACTAGGTTTCACCATAAACTCTTTTATTTTCTAAAATTACCCCATGTAACATAGATAACAATGCCCTATAAGCGGCTTTGTCTACCTTGATCATTTATGCATTAGAGTGCTATTGATTTAAGTTGTAATCAGTACATATTACCAAACTGAAGAAAGGCAAGTCCTCTTAAAAAGACTTAATATACAAATAGAGCACACACCTGAATCAAATATGTGAAGCATCCTTTGGGCAAGACAAAAAAAATGAAGGGAAACAGTCTTCTCAATTTCTCATACACCACCATAAAGATGCCCATCTATGTCTGGGACAAACCCTCTTTCCACCATTTCATCTCTTATTACGTCATAAGTTATCCGATTCGGAACTAACCCTTTCTCCAACATCTCATTAAGAAGTCCATTTGCTTCTTCCATCTTCCCCTTCTGACACAGACCCTTGATCAAGACATTATAAGTTACAACATTTGCCCGTTTACCTTCTCTCTCCATTTGTGTTCTTGTATTCAAAGCTGCTGCCAGGTTTCCTCCCCCACAGTACCCATCTATCAATGTATTGTAGGTCAAATGACTTGGACTCAAGCCCATCTCAAGCATTTCATTCAAGAGCTTAACTGCCTTTCTTGACTCACCTTTCCTGCACAATGCACCAATTAGAATGTTATAAGTAATGAGATCAGGTCTCACACCCTTGTCCTTCATCTTGTCCAGAAGCTTACTAGCACCCTCCCTGTTTCCTTCCCTACATAAGCCGGAAATCAAACAATTATAAGTTGAAACATCATCATTGAAAACATCTCTTGCTAATGACTTGCAGTATGCAACAGAACCGCTTCCTCCATTTTCCCATCCTTGCAGTATGCATCAATCAAGGTATTATACGTAACAATTGTTGGAGTAATACCTTGTCCTGCCATACTATGAAACAGCTTGTGAGCTTCTTTCAACATCCCCTTCTTGCAAAACCCCTTAATCAGTGCATTATATGTAACAACATTTGGCTTTACATCTGAAACTAACATATCTTTCTGCAACTCAAGTGCCTCATCAAGCTTCCCTTGGCAACAAAGTCCATTTAAAATATAATTATAAGTAATCACATTAGGTCTGGAATCCTTCCGATTCTTCAACTCCTCAAACAACTTCATAGCAGCACCAACATTCTCGTCTTTACAATACCCGTCAATGAGGATATTAAAAGTAACCTCATTAGCAACAATATTACTCGACACCATTTCTTTAAGCAACACATCCGCCTTATACATTTTCCCAGCTTTTCCCATCTTACAATATCCATCAATAAGAGTATTATAAGTAACAACATTCGGAAAAACCCCCCAGACCTTGATATCTTCAACTAAATCCCCAGCCTTACTCAACTTCCCAACCTTACAATAACCATTAATCATAGTATTAAAACTAAACAAATCCAGCTGAACTCGCCTCCTATTCATCTCCTTATACACACCTTCCGCATTCTCAATCTCATTCTTCTTCACCAATGCGCTAAGTAAAGGATTACACGAAACAACCGATAACCTATATCTATAATCCCCCGCCCGTTCGAAAGCTAAACTAATCTTCCCATTCTTTGTATACGCAAGAATAAACATATGAATAATAATGGAAACACCAGACGACACTGAAATTGTATGAAAAATGGATGAAATTGAGTGATTTGATTTCATAACAAATGCATAGATGTGGGACCTAGAATTAGTTTCGAGGAACTCTTTTTGTGACCATTTCAAGTATCGAAAGAGAATGGTTAAGTCTATTTCTTGTTTGGAATCAAATAACAAGTGTTGGAGATAGTTGGTGTGGTTAATAATTGTTTTGAGTTCACCTTTTTTACCAAGTCTAAAACCCTACTACTAGTTTGGTTATCTGAAATATAATATGACAATAATTTGTCGGTTTTTGAGGGTTTTAAAAATGAAAATTGAATACGTGGCGGGACATTACTTGTGTTCGCCGACTGTCCAGATTTTGGGTTTAATCTACATCGTCCATGCACATCCGGATGTATAAAAACCCCCTTCATTACGTACTAACGAAACCCTCTTTTTCTAAAACACCCAAACTAATTAAAATATCCCCACATACAAACCTAGATCTCAAATTTCTCTTTTATCTCTTTCTTCTAATCTCATTCTCTTTTCTTGCAAACCCTAGATATCTTACAAAACTAAATTCACCTAGAAAAAGATAACAAAACAACTGAAAGAGATAAACACCCAACAAAACAAAAAAATCAAAAGTTTCAAAAAAAGATACTCCTGTGAGAATGAAACGAGTAGTTCAATTACAAACAAAAATGAAGAAAACAACAATCGATAAAAAGACGAAATCTAAAGTGAAAATCATATTTATTTTTTAATTTTATTTGTAAATATACGAAATCTAAGGTGAAAATGCTTAATTTATTATATAAAAATATATTTTCATATATAAAAATACAATTACATATGTGTGTGTGTTAATTAGTAAATTACATATATAGCTTCATATGTAAATTCGTATTTAAGCATATTCTAAATGTGAATTCGTATTTTCACAAGTGAATTTGTATTTACATATTGTAAATTTGTATTGCAACAGGATGTAAAATCTATTGGTTTTAACAAAGTATTACGTTCTTCTACATTGATAATGCTAAAACTTGTGTAAAATTTGAAGGAAAGAATTAGGGATATTCATATCACCAAGATGAAATAAACTTTTTTTGGCAATCTTTTTATGGTTTTTGTCGATGGAAAGATAGATAATAGAATGTTAAAGAAACCAAATCACATCATTATAAAATTGTTAAGCAGTTGGTGCAAGAAGAGACATAAGTTTAAGATAATAAATCAGTTTGTGTCTTTATGTCCATTTGATGTGGCTGTAACTTTTGGACTTCCCATGATGGAGAAAGTTGTTGTTTTTCAGTCAAAAACGGGAATAGACGAAGTTATTTCTGGATCACCATTCCTGTTGAGACGTTTCTTCGGAATTAACAAGATAACAACAACGGTTGTAAAAGAAATCTTGAACCAAATTGGTGAGACTACTTGTCATTTTTCTGATGATGACAGTATTTGTAAGTACTAAGTAGTGGTGTGAGTGGACCAAGCTATTCCACTCGCACTACTACTTACAAATATTGTCATCACCAGAAAAACGACTAGTAATCTTACCACATCTTCAATATCCGTAGGGTCCGTTGAGTCTACAATCTGGTTCAAGATTTCTTTTACAACCGTTGTTGTTATCTTGTTAACTCCGGAGAAACGTCTCAACAGAATAATGGTGATCCATAAATAACTTTGTCTATTCTCGTTCCTAACTGGAAAACAATAATTTTCCCATCATGGAAAACCCAAAGATTACAACCACATCAGATGGACATAAAAACACAAACTGATTTCCTATCTTAAACTTATGTCTCTCCTTGCACCTACTGCTTAACAACTTTATAATGATGTGGCTTGGTTTCTATAACATTCTATTATTTACATTTCCATCGACAAAAACTATAAAAAGATTGCCAAAAGGAGTTTCTTCCATCTTGGTGATATGAACATCCCTGATTTTTCCCTTCAAATCTTGCACAAGTTTTAGCATTAGCAATGCAGAAGAACGGAATACCTTGTTAAAACCAATAGATTTTACATCATGTTGCAATACAAATTTACAAAATGTAAATACAAATTCACTTGTGAAATATGAATTCACATTTAGAATATGCTTAAATATGAATTTACATATGAAGCTATGTATGTAATTTACTAATTCATACACATATATATGTATTTGTATTTTTATATATGAAAATGCAGATTTATATAATAAATTAAGCATTTTCACCTTAGATTTCGTATATTTACAAATAAAAATAAAAAATAAATATGATTTTCACCTTAGATTTCGTCTTTTTATCGGTTGTTGCTTTCTTCATTTTTGTTTGTGATTGAACTACTCGCTTCATTCTCACAGGAGCATCTTCTTTTGAAACTTTTGATTTTTTTGTTTTGTTGGGTATTTCTCTCCTCTTTTTGGGTTGTTTTGTCATCTCCTTCTATGTGAATTTAATTTTGCAGAACATCTAAGATTTGCAAGAAGAGAGAATACGGCGAGAAGAAAGAGAAAAGAGAAATTTGAGATCTAGGTTTTTATGTGGAGATATTTTAGTCAATTCGGGTGTTTTAGAAAAAGAAAGGGTTTTTATGGGTTAGTACGTAGTAGAGTGGTTTTTATTCAAGATGCGTATGAACCAGGGAGATTAAACCCAAAATCAGTTAGAAAAATTAGGCTAAATCTACAAACATTAAAAGGCTCCCTTCGTCTTCTCCATGTTCTCCATTTCCCTCTTTGTATAAACATATAATTGGTATTAAAACAAGCATAGGGGGGACACATACATGCACCATCATCAAATCCAGTAAATGTACAACATCCCACCGACAGATTTCATGAACCAATAATCCAATATATACTTTCAATGAGCTGAATGTAATATGGATACTCAATATAGAAATGGAGTTGTGCCGAAGATGTTGGATTGAGTGGGTTAATGTTTGCCACTTCTTGGATTACAATGATACGCTCAAATTTGATTTCCGGTAAAAAAAACTACATATGGAAAATTAAAGCATGTGTTCTGTCAGGGTTCTCGTGATAGTTCATCTCTACAAAGGTGCCTCCTCCAACCCCCTTGGCCAATCTTCCAGGATTCACAGTGATGCACCTGGTTTGCTCTCCTGTACTAGTCTTTTCGCCAAGGGCAAGAACCTGTTATAATGACAATCATGATTTGAACCTAAGAATCAGTTTACAGTTTTGCCAGTTTATGATGTTGGTTTCAAGCACAAACTGATAATGTATGCCACTACTGCAAGTTTTTGTTTTTTTTTGCTGGGTAATTATAAATTGTATTAAAAACAGGACAAAAGTAACTACTGCAAGGGATGGTAGTACAGTAGTTTTTTTAAATGATAGATAGACGTAGAGTCTGGATAGAGCATTGGTGAAATTCTTATTCAGCACATGAACTTCGCTTACCTTCACAAAGGGAGACAGGTCCGAAGGCAAGATGATAATATCCGGAATAGAAGGAATCTGGAGAGCTTCTGGAGCAAGTGAAAGATCCAACGGAACATCCTCAGATGGTGGATACAGAGGATAAAAACTGTTTAGACAAAGAATTTGTTAGGCCTAACATATAATTTACATTTAACTTCATTATATCCCCCAAAATAAAGGGCCTGGCACGTGCCTGCGCTGGCTGAGAACATGCGTAGCAAGTCGCGCCATGCGATCCCTAGATACATCAGCCGGAATTCTTGAGATTTCTTCCCCACTAAGCTGTTTCAGGATATCCACATTGCAGCAACCTATTTTTATCTGAAACACAGAACTTCGTATCACAAATACAGCAGGTGCCAGGTTTCGTCCACATACTACAATAGTACCATGTAAGATCTATAAAGTTGAGCAAGCGAGGAACTTGCAAAAATCCTTAGGTAAGCAGCAATTTAACCGAATTACTTAAAATTTTCGACTTGTTAAAAAATGTGGAATCTGATAAATAATTAAATAAAAACCCTGAAGTTGTGGATAAATAGGTCTGCACAATGGGCTTTCTATAATTACAACATAATTAATCGATGTTTGGTGTTGCTCACTGCTCAGATAGCCGACATGAGACCTCTGGAAAAGGAAACCCAAGACAGGTCTTCTATAATGAATTTAGAAAATCAAGATACACATTGCAACAAATGGCTGAACAGCAAAATCTCCTTCAGGTTTTGAACCTCGAAAGAAGATGGACCTGCTGATTTTTTTATTTTTATTTTTTTGTTAGGCAGACCTGCTGATTAAGATGACATCCTTCAGTGAAAAAGTCAAGTTCTTACAGATTCTCACCCACTTACCCAAAAACATAAAAATTCAATAGACGGGTACCAGCCATGTTTACTCCACTGTGACCTGACTTAATCCGTTCACCCAACTGAATGACTTGTTTTCTTTACTTCAACAATGCCAGATCCTTTCTTTACTTCAAAATACATGCTTTGAAGTGTACTTCAAGGAATTTCCTTTATAAGGTAGAGCTTCCAATAGAGAACCTGTGTTTTGATGGGGATCTCCTAGGAACAGTTGCTCATAATTATAAAGAGATCCACTCCTCTGATGATAATAAATAACTATAGGAAGAAAAAAGAATCCTGATGCTAGTGGTGGTCTGGTGGAAGGACTGTGTCGAGGGGTTGCAGGTGTTGAAACAAAAAAAAAAAAATCTTCTGTTTAAGGGTATGTCATGTATATGTCCTATATTTTTCCGAAAGTCTTTCTTAAAGCACAAAATGCAATTGCTCCACACCCACGTTTTTCCCTTTGTTCCTTTTTCTCTCTTATTCCGATTGTCAATGAACAAACTATTGTAATATTAGTCTTATTGGGCCTATACTTGGGCCCAACCTATGTACACTGTAACTCTGTTATTATAAATAGAGGATGGGTCTCACTTTGAGACCCAACTTTTACTGTCTCTCTTTCTACATGGTATCAGAATAAACAGAAAAAGAGAAGTAAGGAGATCAAACCCTAGCCACCACCCTAGCCGCCACCCCCTTCCTTCTTCTTCATGGTTCGGACAAATGACGCATGTTGCATTAGCCGACTTGTGCCATTGAGTCGGCGATCCGAAATTTAACTTGGCTGCCTCCTACTATTTTCCGGTAGGTTTCCGGCGCTTATCACAGTTTTCCAGTAGGTTTCCGGCGTTTATCACATTTTTCCGGTAGGTTCCCGGCGATTATAACTTTTTTCTCACATCAAGGTACTATTCTTTGCACTATATCCCTTATCATGACAGATAAAGACTCTAAAGGTACGGATAATGTCTCCTTGTTGAATAATTTCTCTTCTTCGAAGAAAATTACTACCGCTCTTCTTAATGGGCGGAATTTCCACTCTTGGGCTCGTTTTGTTCGCTTATTTTTGGGGCCAAAGGGAAGATGGATTGGCTTGTTCCCAACAAAATGATTTGTCCAATTAATACAAACCCTACCTACAATAGTTGGTCCATGACCAATTGTATGATTCTAAGTTGGTTGTTCAACTCTATGGAGCCTGATGTCTATGAGATGTTTACCTTTTATGAGACTGTTGATGGTTTGTAGGCTGCTCTCTCCGAAATGTATGCTACTACGAACAATGAGGTTCGAATTTATGAGCTCTACCGTGAGTTGGGTCAGGCTACACAGGGGGCTCTTTCTGTCTTAGCTTACTTTGGGTACTTGAAGAAGCGATAGGAGGAGCTTTCTGCTTACACTTCCCTATCCAGTATTACTAGTATGACACCAACTATTATGGCTGCTCTTTAGAAGCGTGAGGAGAAACAGAGAGTTCATCAGTTCCTTATGGGTCTTCACTCTGAATTTGAAGCCATTCGCACTCAAGTTCTCAATACTGCACCTCTTCCATCTCTTGGTGAGGCGTATGCCGTTATTGAGAAACATGAGCGTCGTGTTTGGATTACTTCTTCTCCAGTGGTTTCTGATGCACCGTCTTCTGCTGATCAGATGGCGTTTGTTGCTACTACTCAACCCTAGGGGTCTTCTGTTGGCTTTCGTTCTACTGTTCCATCCGAGAACATTCGTGGACGCTTTTGTGATCATTGCAAGGGCAGTGGCCACCTTATTGATAGTTGCTATCAGTTGCATCCGAGCTTCGTCCCAAGAGGGGTCGAGGGGCTTAGGAGGCAAAGAAGCCTCAGTATTGCGACTATTGGCGATATTTCGGTAGTCATCATTCGGGGGAGTTTCGAGGATTCGGGACTTTTACCCAAAGACAGATTGATCGGCTTATGCATGCTATGTCTCTACGTGAGGGACATCTAGTACTTTTGCCATGATGCCGCCACGTGTACACCTCATCGCGTTCCATGTTCGTTCCCCCTCCATCCGGTTGGGTCCTTGATTCCGGGCAAATGATCATATGACCGCGAGTCTAGATTATTGTCGATAGCACACCCTTTTCACATCACATCCGCCTTGGGATGGCTCATACACCACTATTACCCGTAAAGTCTTGTTCGATTATCCCCGCTATCTCTTTTAGAGTCGGGCCTTTACATGTTCCTCACTTAGCACTTAGCTTATTATCCCGTTAGTCGCCTTGCTAAAGATTATCAATGTTTCGTTGTTTTCTTACCCCATTCTTGTTATCTTGAACCCGAAAGTGATGGGTAGATTTTTGGCGGGGCTATGAGCATCGCGGACTATACTACTTTGGAGACCCCCTTGTCCCCCAAAGACTGCTTCCACCAATATCGAAGTTTGCATGCTAGTGTGTTGCTGCTCGTGGTCGCCATTATTTGTTTTCTGGCGAGTCTTTGAAAAGTTGGCATGCTTTCGGTTGGGCCATGTCAACTTCAAGTATCTATGTATTTTATTTCTGAATTAATAAAAGCATGCAAAAATACTCTTTTTCATTGTGATACTTGTTCTTTGTCTAAACATGTGCGTAATTCTTATATTCCTCGCATTTCTAGATCTCCTTGTATGTTTGATGTGATTCATACGGATGTTTGGGGCCCTTCTCCTATGACTACCCTCTCTGGCCATAAGTACTACGTGGCCTTTATAGATGACCATACTTGGTGTACTTGGATCTATTTACTTCGCAAGAAATCTGAGGTTCTCCCTGTTTTCACTCAGTTTCTCCAGCTCATTAAAACTCAATTCAATATCGTGGTTCGCGGACTTCGGTCTGATAATGCGAAGGAGTATGTTTCCAACGAATTTGTCGCCCGTCTTAACCAACAGGGTATCCTTCAAAGAATCGACTGTCCTTATACACCGTGGTGTTGCCAAACGAAAAATCGAGTCTTATGGATGTAGTTCGGTGTTAGCCGCGCATGTTCCCGATCCCCATTTGTCAACTCTTGAATCGAAACGGAATCGCTTTTCCATTTTACCGAATCGTGAATCGTGTCGAATCGTAAATCGTAAGATTCAAGCCATTTTATATATAGGGGTTGTAAATTTTTATATATATAAATATACCATAAGAAAATTACTAATCCCCAAATCCCAAAAAATCCCCAAATCTCCATTCCACAAATGGATGTATGGAGATAAATTTGAAATTTCTGAAAACATGGAAATATAAAATTATGAAATTATATGGAAAAAGCTTATAAGACTGACCATGACCCGAAAAATTATTTTGTTGAAATTGGGTCTAATTTTGACTTACTAGAATAAAATATTATCTTTTTCTAAAATTATAAAATTATATGGATGGACCTCTTTTATAAAATTAGACTGGACTTTTGTTTGTTAAAACAAAAAAAAAGATCGGTAGGAGAGGAGAGTTTAAAAAAAAAAAACTTCTTGGCAGAAGTAGAATTAGAAGAAGAAGAAGAAGTAGCATTTATCTTTTTTCTTACCCGTTAGTTCTTTGATTTTTTTATCTTTTTCTCTTTTTTTCTTCGTTCTTGATTTAATCTTTATTCTTTGTTTTTGAATCGTTGAATCGTTATTATTTCCGATTCCTACGATTTTTGGTATTTTGTAACGATTTACGCCCTTTTGATCTTTTTGATTCAACTTGAGTCGCATATTCAAGTCGAGAATCGTCGACTTTGATAACATCCCATTTATCGCGGTTCTTACCCCCAATAGAGTTCTTAATGGTAAGGTTTGTATACCCAAGTCGGTTTACGTTTCCCATTATTCCCCGTGTGTTTGGTACAGTTTTGCTATGTTCATGATAAAGAGTCTTACCGGACCAAATTGAATGATAAATCCATTCGGTGTCTTTTCAGGGTATCCCCTATGTCCGCGGGTATCGTTGTTATCATCCACCTAGTCGTCGCCTCTATCATACCTTGGATGTCACATTTGTTGAGCATAGTGCATATTTTGGTCCTTATACATCTGTGCAGGAACCTTTGTCTTCCCCAGAGGAGGCGTCTTCCGATGTTTATCTTGTTCCTGTCTTTGATACTCCTCTGGTGGTCCCTCCTACTAAACCATTACAGGTGTATACTCGTCACACTTCTACTCATGCTCATGCTCTGCCCACTGCCTCAGGTAACATTCCTTCACCTTCTAGTGATCTACCTACTGTGATTGCTCCTACTGTTGACTCCCCTATGATTGCTCATGTTGATTCTCCTGTTGTTGAGCCCCCTTGATTTCCTTCCAGGACTAGGCATCCCCCAGACAAATACGGTTTTCCCACTAACCATCCTATTGCACAGTTTGTCTCTTATCGAGGTATATCTTCTTCTATCGGACATATCGACTTCGGTTTCCTCCATTCGGATACCGTGATCGGTTCGAGGCTCTGTCGGATCCACATTATAGGCCATATCGCGGTGAGATGATGACCATGAAAGCGAATCGGACTTGGGAAATGGTTGCTTTACCTCCCAAGACTCGCCCTATTGGATGCAAATGGGTTTTTACAGTGAAGTACTTGGCAGATGGTACAGTTGAACGATATAAGGCCCGTTTGGTTGCTAAAGGATTTACATAGGTACCTGGACGTGACTTTGGTGCGACCTTTGCTCTGGTAGCCAAGTTAAAATCTGTTCGACTTCTTATTTCCCTGGCTACCTCTTATGATTAGCATCTTCATCAGTTGGATGTGAAGAATGCCTTCCTTCACGGAGATCTAGCTGAGACGATTTACATGGATCCCCCACCAGGCTTTTGTGGTGAGGGGGAGTATGCTGGGAAAGTTTGTAGACTCCGTAAATCTTTATATGGGCTTAAGCAGTCACCATGAGCACGGTTCAAGATGGATTCAAAAGGTTGTTACAAGATGGATTTACCGAGTGCCACTTCGGACCATACATTGTTTGTTTGTTACGAACTCACGGGGGCGACTTATCTGCTTGTATATGTGGACGACATTATTATTACAGGAGACGATACATCAAGCATTGTACAAATTAAGGAATCCCTTGGGAAGTCTTTTGAGGTTAAAAACTTGGGTCCTCTACATTACTTTCTTGGCATTGAGATTGCACGTAGTCCCAAGGGAATCTCCTTATCTCATCGAAAGTATGTTCTAGATCTTCTGATTGATACAAGGATGCTGGGTTGTCGACCAGTTTCTACTCCTATAGTGCCTAACAGCCAATTAGTTGCAGACGAGGGACCATTATTGTCAGATCCACCAGCTTATCGGTTTTGTTGAAACCTTATTTATCTAGTTAATTCTAGACCAGACATTGCCTATGTTGTGAGCAGAGTTAGTCAGTTCATGCATGCTCTACGTCAATCTCATATGGATGCAGTGGAGCATATTCTGAAGTACCTAAAGTCTTGCCCTGGCTTAGGTCTCTTTTATGCGGCCGGTTCACGGGGTCCCTAATCTTTACACCGCTTCGATTATGGAGGTTCTATCGACAGCGCCCCACTACCGCATTATGCTTTTTCGTGGGAATCACCTTATCTCATGGAAAAGCCGAGGAAGCGATCTTTGTCTCCGGATCATCTCCGTTTCGGTATCGTTCCCTAGCTTTGGGCACTTGTGAGATTATGTGGTTCATGATCTATTTTGGGAGAGCTTGGTTTTGCCGCGATCACGGATCATCCGTACTTCATTGTGACAAAACAAGTCGCCATCTATTTAGCTTCGATTCATCTACATGAGCGGATTAAGCACATAGAGATTGATGTGCATTTTCTACGGGAGAAAATTCGTTCTGGGATTGTCTCCCCGTCCTTTGTTAGGACTAAGGCACAGATTGCTAATACTCTTACCAAACCAGTGGGACCTGCTGATCTTCGCTCTTCCATTGGCAAGCTGAGTTTATTGGATATCTTCGCACCAGCTTGAGGGGGAGTATTGTAATATTAGTCCTATTGGGCCTATACTTGGGCCCAACCTATGTACACTGTAACTCTGTTATTATAAATAAATGATGGGTCTCACTTTAAGACCTAACTTTTACTGTCTCTCTTTCTACACAAACGAACAAAATCTTTCCATCTCACTCCTTGTTTGTCACTTCTTGTTTTAGGGTTAGAAAATGTAACATGGAAACTTCTGCATCAGCGCAATCCGTGTATTTGACAAATGTCGGTGGGTGAGCATGACCGGCACAATTTATTTATTTTTCGAAAATGTAAAGTGTCAATGTTATATAGATCCTAAATGAAACTCAAAGTCCTTATTGTACATCACAAGCATGGACGAGTCTATTTTGTTTGGTTGGGAAAAGCACGAAACAGCATAGATGATATAGATAGACACTTTCTCCAATTCTGTATAAGTGGGCAGAGATCAGCCGTTTTACCTTATTTGCATCGAAAAGCCCTGGATTTGGAAGACAGGTAATCTGGGTCAAGAGAGAAGAAAGAACAATGAATATGAATAGTAATAATCAATAAGGGCCAGTGCAGAAAAAATAGAAAACAGACTTAGTATGAATGAAGCCAACATAAGAATATACCTGATTTTTGAGATCTGAATGGATATCAAATGCAGGCTGCAAAATGAAGATGAACAAAAATATTAGTCTTCAAATCTAAATGTTTCAAAATTAAAGCATCACTCTAATGTCAGGAGAAAAGGATTGTTTATAGAATTTGGCAATGACAGCACCTGAGGAAAAACAAAATCATGGAAAGCATCTCGTAAAGATGGTACAAGAACCACTCGAGCAGCAGAACCCATATATTCGGCATAATCTTGTAACTGGATCAGGCAAAAGAAATAATGTGAAAGAGTGCAAAACGTCTTCCATTCGAGAGTCTAAAAAATTGCAAGACTTTGTACCCTTCTTAGAATATCTGAGTGAAAAATATCATCAAAGCTTCTATCAATCGTTCCTTTCCTAATCTCGGGATGTTCAGAATCAATAAAGGGCCCCAGCTGCCAAAAGTATGAGAGCCTAAGAGTTGAAGTGTCTATAAATCCCACAGGAAGATTCAAATTTTAGCAAATTGGAAAGAGTTTGTTTCTTACCAGCATAAGTAACTGAGGCTGCTTTCTTGTAGCATATGCAAGCAGTTCCACAAGAGGTTCGAACAACAAGTTATCAGTCGTGGTGAAAGGACCTGCGGCTATAACCTGTCGAAAAAATCAAATCACTTTCCATAGATGAATCGAAGATAAAAAGCACATTTGGTAGTCCGGTTGTCTTTTATGTTAGTAGCAATGTACTATATTATCAGCTTAAGTACAGGCAACAACATGTCAAGACCAATTACCATGCATCGAAAATACAAAAGATCCCTATATCAGTTAATTAAAATCACTGGGAATTTCTTATAGATTTGACATTATATTTATCTAATGATACAAAGGCACGTAAAGGTTGCCAGATGCTATCATACAAAAACTAAGTTGTTTTGTGAACCCCACAATCTGAAGGAAGTGGGTGCAATTTTCCATACCAAACTTAGCTTTTCAGGTGTACTGGAAGGAGAATCTGGTTGAAATTCGTGGTCCATAGCTTGCTTCTTTGCGGGAGGGAATTCCACATCAGGGGAGACTGAGAATGGAAAGGAATCAAACACCTTCGATGCGACCAAGCAGTGACCACTTGGATTGTGTCCCTCAACTCCTACCACCTGTCCAAGTAGCATTATTGATTTCATTAACCCTAAACAAGAATCACACAGATAAGTTATGATTAATAATTAACTAAAATTAACCTGGCCTGGGAAAAAGGAATACTGGGTTAGTTTCTGTAAGTCAAGACGCACACGCTGACCTCCCGATTGCTCAACGCTGGAAAAAAAAACTTTACAATGAATATGTGCATCATGAAATCCCTCTATTTTAGTGGGCACGTAGGAAGTTGGACTCATGGTTTGGTGTCTTACAAGTATCTATTTTTGAAATTCTCAGACAAGAATCTAATTAGTCAGAAATCACACTGATGAGAGATTTTACTTATATAAAGATATCATTGCGTTGATAGTGTTCGTTTACACCAAATTTTCCTGTTAAAGAGTTAAAGAACAGCTGATCACCTGACTGAACTATATCAAAATTAGACAATTAGTATTAAATCCATAATAAACCCATCTAACAATGAGTCCTACTTCCACACACTGCTAGTAATTCGTAAGCCAAAACAACAGTTCAGCCTGCCACTTTGCACTCATCCCAAACATTAATATTCATGACTAATTTGCAATAATAAAACATGAACAGGATCAATTGGTGCAATTTAATTGTTAATGGGGACCTCTTAGGGGGTGATATTAACATTAGGGGCATTTGAGACCTTTTACCAAAAAACAGAAAATACATGCAAAAAAATACAAGAGATCGAGGGGTTAGAAGCCGCAAACCCAGAAACACCTACTTTCTGTCATTTTGAAGAAGTATGGGGACGGATCACTGGAAAGGTTTAGGAAAAAGCTGAACTCAGAACAAAAGATGAACTGGACAAAACTCTGATGGCAGAATCGTGCTGCAGAGTGAAGAGAAAAGGCTTATGGATGTGGCACTGGATGAGGCACTCAAAAGCTACTCGGGGAAAGAGGATAACAACAGAAAGGACTCTTTGGCTCTGACTGGGGAAAGAGGTAGTACTGAGGCAGAACAGAATGAGCAACTTAAAGAGACGCAATCATCTGAAACACAAGGCAAAGATGCTGAAACGGTAGAAAAGCCAGCAGAAAGTAAGAGCACATGGGCTGAGGTTTTAGGGAATAAGGCAGTAGGAAGTGCACCTCTTTCGTTTGTACCTCCTACCGTAGTGAATGGTAAGCCAGTAATACATGTCGCAACCTCGCAATTCTCAAATTATAACAAAAAGTTTGAAAATCTGGTTGTTGGATCTTTTGTTGGGAAGAGGATGAATTACAACTATGTGAAAGAGATAGTAAGTCGAACGTGGGGGAATAAAGAGTTTCTCATGAAACCATATGGAGATACTATGTTCACCTTTAAGTTTGAGAAAGAGGAGGACAGAAAAACAGTACCGAACATTGGATCATTTCATATTGCCAGCCAATTGTTTGTTCTGAGGCCTTGGAAGCTGTTTGTGGAGGCTGAGACTAGAGAACTTCGAACCATTCCAATCTGGGTGGTTATCAAAGGCCTGCCAATGGAGATGTGGAACAAAGATGGCTTCAGCCAAGTAGGAAGTGCTGTTGGAGAACCTATGTTCACAGATAGATTAACTGAGAACATGACAAGAACCTCATATGCACGAGTTTGTGTTGAGATTGAGGCAAAGTGTTCATACCCCGAAGACATCCCAATTATACTTGATCAAAGGAGGGTGTATAAAGTCTCTTTTGAATACAATTGGAAACCATCGAGATGTTTGAACTGCGAAGTGTTTGGACATACAAACCAAAGTTGCCCGAAGAAAAAGCAAATTGGTGGAGATGAGAAGAATAAAGTGTGGGTACAAAAGCCTCAAACTGAAAGTAATGAAGGAGGCCAGAAGCAATCAGTTCAACAGCAAGGGGGGATGAAAATGAAGAGATTGCGATAGTATGTAATTCCAGAAGTGAGGGAAATACACAACATAGAGGAGGATGGATGGGAATCACCAAGTAAGAAGCATAGATGCAAAGCTCGAAGTTTGGAAGGGGAAGGTTGTTCTCAAGTGCAAGAAGGGGCAGAACCAATGCTGCAGCAAAATGTGGAGGAGGGGGGTAAAACAGACCAGGGCAATGTACTAAAGAAGAACCAAAATGATGGCAGTAACCCACCTAATGCAGACCAAGGGGAAGGTAACAAGGGCACTGATAAGAGACAAGTACAGCAGAAAGGGATGGGTCAAGGAGACACTGAGCAAGTAAGTATTACTGGTGAGGGCTCCACAAAGGAACTGAACCTACTACAAGGGGGTAGGATCCAACATTGTGCAAAAGGACCAGAAGAAGGAAGAGGGAAAGAAGGTACAAAAGATAGAGTGCAGACCCGAAAGCAAGCTGTGACTGCGAGTAAGAACAAAGACGGGACAAAACCCAGTCTCTTTACAACCCCACCCCCCCCCCACACACACACACAAAATCACGTAAATGATAAATTTAGCATGCTGGAATATAAGGGGATTCAATAAGGCTTTTAAGCAAGTAGAAGTGAAAGAGCTGATCAGAAAGTTTGATATAAGTATTATGGGAATCGTAGACACGAGAGTGAAACAAAAGAACATAGATAGTGTTTAATAAAACCTTTACACGATGGCAGATGGAGGGAAACTTCTCTGACAATGAGATGGGGAATATATGGGTCTGCTGGAATCCGAGAGTATGCATTGCTACAGTACTGAAAAAAGATCCACAGCAGTTAACGATGGAAGTGGCTACAATAGCAGGAGAAGAATTCATAGTGACAGTTATATATGCCAGTACAGATATGAGCACTAGACGACATCTATGGAGGACCATCACAGACCTCTCATGTACAAACACAAGCCATGGGTACTATTAGGGGATTTGAACTCGATCTTAAATTCTCAAGAGAAAGCAGGGGGAGTGGAGGTAAGACCGATTCATTTTGAGGACCCCTTAAACTATGTAAATTCAGCAGGATTAGTAGACATCAGATATAAAGACAGTTGAGAATTAAGGTACCAAAATACAGGAGTTGAGGAGAGAAAAAGGAATAGAAAGAGTTGAGTGTTCTCTCTCTCGTCGTTGGTTCTCTCTTATATTATTAATATCATAATAGATATGTGTAAATACAAAATTGCCCTCGTACACCCTAATAATATCTCCAACACTCCCCCTTAAGCTAGAGCATACAAATCAAACATGCCCAGCTTGGAACACATAGATGAAAAACTACTACGAGCTAACGGTTTGATAAGAATATCACCCAGCTGATCTCCAGACTGCACATAAGGAGTAACAATCTTCTTGGACATCATTAAATCACGAATGAAGTGACAATCAACCTCGATGTGTTTAGTACGCTCATGAAACACTGGGTTACTAGCTATATAGATCGCAGCTTGATTGTCACAAAACATAGACATAGGAGGAGCATGAAAACCCATTTCTGACAAAAGAGATTGAACCCACAACATCTCAGAAGCTGTGTGAGCCATAGCACGAGACTCAACCTCAGCACTAGACCGAGCCACAACGTTCTGCTTCTTACTACGCCAAGTGACTAAGTTGCCACCAACAAAAGTACAATACCCCGAAGTAGACCGACGGTCTATAGGATCACCTGCCCAATCAGCATCAGAAAACCCACAAATATCTAGTGTCTGTGAAGGGCGATAAAGAAGGCCATTACCCGGAGAACCCTTCAAATACCTCAAAATTCGAATGACAGCATCCCAATGAGAAGTACATGGAGCATGTATAAACTTACTAACAACACCAACTGCATAAGTAATATCTGGACGAGTCACTGTAAGGTAAATTAGACGGCCCACAAGGCGACGATACCGACCATAATCAGAGAATACCTCCCCCTGTTCGGCAGTGAGCTTCATAGTAGGATTCATTGGAGTATCAACGGGTTTCGAACCAAGAAGCCCTATCTCACTAAGAAGGTCGAGAAAATACTTTCGCTGAGACAAAGAAATACCTTCACTGGAACGAGCAACCTCAATCCCGAGAAAGTATCGAAGGAGACCTAAGTCCTTCGTATGAAAACGCTGTCCCAAATACCGTTTCAAATCAGAAATACCAGCTGCATCACAACCAGAAATAATATTATCATCCACATACACAATAAGAACAATAGTGCCAGAAGCGGAATGCCGAACAAATACAGAATGATCAGAAACAGATCGATGAAAACCAGATTGGATAACCACCGAACTAAACCGATCAAACCAAGCACGCGGTGATTGCTTCAAACCATAAATAGCCTTTTTTAACTTACACACCATATTTTCCTTACCAGGACTAACAAACCTAGGTGGTTGATCCATATACACCTCCTCCATTAACACGCCATGCAAGAATGCATTTTTAATGTCCAACTGATGAAGGGGCCAACCTTTACACACAGCAACCGAAAGCAATATCCTAACAGAATTAAGCCGAGCAACAGGAGAAAACGTCTCCATATAATCAACTCCATAAGTTTGGATATACCCTTTAGCAACTAAACGCGCTTTCAAACGCTCAACAGAACCATCTGGTAAGTATTTAACTGTAAAAACCCATCTGCATCCAACTGTTTTTTTCCCTTGTGGAAGAAGTGTAAGTTCCCAAGTTTTGTTTTCATGAAGGGCTAAAATTTCCTCTTTCATGGCTAATTTCCAACCAGGAGAAGCTAGTGCTTGGGAAACCAAAGATGGAATGGAAATAGAAGACATAGACAAGGCAAAAATACGAAAAGCAGGAGCAGTACGGTGGAAAGAAACAAAATGAGAGATAGGATGAGAAGTCTGAGACCTGGTCCGTTGAGCAACGGTTTCAACTTGAGACCTGGTCCGTTTAGCAACGGGTTCAACTTGAGACCGGATCCGTTTAACAGGAATCGAAAGAGCCTCTGTAGAAAATGATGAGTGGTTTGGGGCTGGTGCAATAGTAGTAACAGTAGCAGATTCAACAATCGCAAACTGCTTTCGAGGAAAAGTACGATGATACTGAGCATAAATAGGCATGGTGCCTTTCATCGTAATAGGAACACAACTAGGCACCTCCTCACATGGAACTGGTAAGGGAGGCACCTCCTCACAAGGAACCACCGGAAAGGGAACAACCGGTTGAAGACGAGGATTAAGCAACTCCCCCTCACAACAAGCCACTAAATCGGGATCAAACAACTGTCCTGATGTGGAGAAATATGATGTAGACTCAAAGAAAGTAACAACATCAAGACGACATAATAATACCGACGCGAAAGTAAGAGGATCAGAACATCGATACCCTTTTTGAATACGTGAATAACCCACAAAAACACACTTTATAGAACGAGGGTCCAACTTGTCATGACCAAGACCCATCACATGAACAAATGCAACACAGCCAAACACTCGTGGTGGCAAACCATAAGTCGATTGCTTAGGATACATCAACACAAAAGGAGACTGATTATCTAGAACTGATGTCGGCATACGATTGATTAGATAATTGGCAATAAGAACAGGATCACTCCAATATGGTTTAGGTACACTCATGGAAAACATCATAGTACAAGTAACATCTAGTAAGTGACGGTTTCATGCTCGTTCGATAACTCCGCTCATTGAGAGGTATCTGCGACAAGTGGTTTGATGAATAATACCTCGATCCTCACAAAAAAGTCTCACACAAGTTTGAACATACCCTAAGGCATTATCAGAACGAATAATTTTAATTTTCTTGTCAAACTGTGTTAAAATTTCATTGTAGAAAATGGACAAAATGCGAGGTAGTTCAATGCGGTCTTTTAACATATATAGCTATGTAATTCGAGAAAAATCATCAACAAACACCACAAAATAAAGGAATCCAGATAAACTTTTATTTCTAGAAGGACCCCAAATATCCGTATGGACTACATCAAAAGGACTCAAAGACCTCTTGTCAACCCTACTGGGAAACGTACTACGATGGTGTTTTCCCAGTTGACATGCTTCACAATCTAAAACAGATACTGGACTCAAATTAGGAAGTAACTGACGCAACTTAACCAAGGACGGATGGCCAAGACGACAATGCCATTGAAGTAGAGACACAGAAGCGCTCAAAGCAGAAACAAAACTTGACTTTTCAACATTCAAGACATATAACCCATCACACTCATACCCCGAACCAATCATCATCTTCGTCTTGAGGTCCTGAAAAACACAGCCAGTAGGAGTGAAAGTTACAAAACAATGTAGAGATTTAGTAAGTGCACTAACGGAGACAAGATTAAATGAAAGATTAGGAACACAGACCCGACTGCAAATCTAAGGACTTAGAAGGATGAAGAACACCAGTACCAAGAACAGGACGCGAGGAACCATCAACTAAAGTCATACTAGTCTTAGTGGGCACAAACTTTGAAAGAAAAGAGGGATTACTGGTCATATGAGAACTAGCTCCTGAATCAATGATCCAAGATGTATAGGGTATCACCAAACTGGCAGACTTACCAGAACTAGCCATAGTAGAAGTGGGTGTGGTAGAAGGATCCGAAATAGAGTTCAAACAGTGAAGAATTTGACCCAAAATGTCAACAGTAGAAGGGTCAGACTGAGCAGATGGGGTGGCAGCAGCGGAAGGACCAAAAGTGTGATCAGAAACTTGATTTGCATAAGCAAAAGGTCATCCATAATTTGTTCCAGCAAAAAGGCTCAGTATGCCCATCCTTACCACAGTGAGTACACTTCCTTTCATAAGAACCGTCATACCTGTCGCCACAACCACGACCATGACCACGATTACCTCTACCATTACCCTAGTTACCACGACCTCCACAACCATAGGAACCACGACCACTAGTATAATTACCATGTCCACCACGATTGCTAGGAATAGAAAGTAAGGCTGATGACTCCTTAGCAACGGAAAGAGACTCACCATGCTCCCCGGGCGCTTTAAGAAGGCGAAAAAAGCCTGAGCTGCAGAAGGAACCGTCTCACTTGCTAAAATTTGGTCTTTGTAAACACTGTACTCGGAATTTAATCCATGCAGAAGCAAGGCAACCTGTAATTGCTCACGTTGTTGTTTTTGTTTTTCCAAGTCATTGGTAAAGGGCTGATAAAGTAAAAGTTCTTCCCACAATCCCTTCATTGTACTATACTACCCATCAATCGGTTGGTCACCTTGTTTTGTTTTAAACAAAGATTCAAACAAATCATAAATACGAGATATATCATTCTCCTGCGAATACATCTCCTTTAAGGAGGACCAAACTCGTTTTGCAGTGGGCAAAAATTGTACATTAGTAAGTACCTTCGGTTCCATACTATTCCACAACCAAGTCAAAACCATGGAATTAGATGCCATCAAATTTTCATAAGTGGGATCAGTGGAATCGGGAGGATCACCAGTGAGAATCTTAGATTTTTTCTTTGCACGAATAAAATGTTCAACAACATAACTCCATGACAGATAATTATGCCCATTCAAACGGGTGTTAGTAATAGGCTTACCCAGATCATCATTGACGTAATACAAAGGTGACTTCACAGCTGTTTGCAATGCAGGGTCACCCATTGCGAAAAAAAAACAGAGACAGGGGTTGGCAGCAGATTTCACGAACTGGAAACCAACAAGAACATGCCTTCTTGAGATCGATGTAGAATCGTGAGCACAACCACAAATACAGAACGTGCTTTAACAAAACTAACTCCTTACGATGACAAATCCACACCGATCAAAAACAAAAGCAAACCCTAGATATCAAATCCTTAAACCATGAAGGGTTTAATCACACACCACAAAACCAGCAACAACAAATAAAAAAAAACTGGTTTGCCTAAACCCTAACCAAAACAACCAACTGATTTATGTCCCAAACTGATAGAAGATGAAAAAGAAAAAAAGAACAAAGAAGATAATCACCTGCTCTGATACCAAGTTGAGAATTAAGGTACCAAAATACAGGAGTTGAAGAGAGAAAAAGGAATAGAAAGAGTCGAGTGTTCTCTCTCTCTGGTCGGTTCTCTCTTATATTATTAATATCATAATAAATATGTGTAAATACAAAATTGCCCTCGTGCACCCTAACAATATCTCCAACAAAGGCAATCTACTCACATGGACTAATAAGCAAGTAGACAGAGTGAGTTGCAAACTGGATTGGGTGATGGGCAATGCAGAATTGGTAGGAGAACATGAAGATCACGAGGCTGATTTCTTGAACCCAAGTGCAACATTAGATCATTCGGCAATGATTGTTACATCAATGACGCAAATGAATCAGAAAAAGAAAGCTTTCAAGTTCTATAATTTCTGGTACAAAGAGAAAGACTTCATGCACACAGTGGAGGAGGCGTGGAGAAGTGCAGCAGTTGGAAATCCGATGTATGTGTTTATGAAGAAACTAAAACTTACAAAGGCTGCACTCATCCAATGGAACCGAGAGAGAGTAGGAAATGTGGTGAATAGAGTTAAAGAAGCCACAAGAGAAATGGATACGATCCAAACAGAGTTACAAGCACAGCCACTGAACCAAGTACCCATTACGAAAGAAAGGGAAGTTATTAAAACGTCTGTACAAGCTGCAATTTCAGAGGAGGGTATGTACAAGCAGAAATCAAGGGATCAAGTGGTAGCAGTGGGGGATAACAACACAAACTACTTCTTTAAGTCCATGCAGGCAAGAAGAGTAGTTAACAAAATCACTTGTTTGAAAGATAATGCTGGGAATGTGATACAAGACTTTAATGAGATTGGGACTAAATGTGTGGAGTTCTATAAGGCACTATACAACCCCAATAACATGCAGCAAGTGGACTTGTCAATTTTTCAAGAAATTGGACCGAGAGAGCAGATTTGTATGGCAGATTATGAGTAGCCACAGAGAGAGGTGACTAGGGATGAGATAATAGAAGCACTTGCTAACATTGGTAATGAGAAAGCTCCGGGAAGTGATGGGTTCTCATCTTTCTTCTTCAAATGGACATGGAGAATCATTGGAGATGACTTCATTAGGGCAACAAGGAATTTCTTTCACTCAAATCAGTTGCTTAATGAGGTAAACACAACTTGTATTACACTAATTTCAAAAGTACAAGTTTCCATATCTCTTGGAGATTATAGGCCTATAGCTGGCTGTGGTATGATGTATAAATGTATAACTAAAGTCATGACAAGAAGGATGAAGGACTTGATGCCCAAAGTTATTAATTCCAACCAATCAGCTTTCATAACTGGGAGGAGTATACAGGAAAACATTTTATTGTCACAAGAGATCATGCATGATTATCACAGAGATGCATACCTACCTAGATGTGCTGCCAAAGTTGATTTGAGGAAAGCTTATGATTCTGTGAGATGGGAAGCTATAGAATTTGCTATGAGAAAAGTTGGCATGCCGGAAAGATTTATTACTTGGGTTAAAGCTTGTGTGGAAACAATCACCTACTCTATCATGATCAATGGGTCCTCATACGGGTATTTCAAAGGAAGCCAAGGTATTAGACAGGGTGACCCCATGTCCCCCTATATGTTTGTGCTAGTCATGGACTTATTCTCAGAGATCATGTTGCATAGTGTGAGAAGGGAGCAATATAAGTTACATTATAAATGTAGTGAACCTGTTATCACTCATCTTTTGCAGATGATTTAATGGTATTCTTGCATGGTGATGTGCAAACATCTACCAAACTCAAGGAGAATTTAGAAGTGTTCAAAATGGCCTCGAGCTTGGAAGTGAACTTTCAGAAAAGCAATGTGTTCTTTGTAGGTGTGGATGACACAACCAGTACTGATATTGAGACAGCTTTGCAATTCCAAAGAGGAGTGCTGCCAGTTGAGTACCTAGGATTGTCGTTAATCACCACAAGATTGAGCTCAGTGGATTGTTGTCCATTAATACAGAAGGTCACCGGAAGAATCCAAAGCTGGAAAGGGAAGTTACTATCCTATGCAGGAAGGTTACAATTGATCAAAGCAGTGTTGAATAATCTGAGTGTCTATTGGATTGCAGCTTTTCAATTCCTCAAAAGACTATTGATGATATAAATAGACTTTGCAGAAATTTCTTGTGGACAAGACCAGATTGCTTACAGATACATGCATTAATTGGATGGGAAGATCTATGTTATCCGTATGAAGGAGGTTTGGGCATAAGGGACTTGAAAAAGGCAAATCAAGCGGCTACTATGAAACACATGGAAAATCATCACCAAAGAAGACAACCTATGGGTGCAATGGGTGCATCAAAACTTGATCAAAGGCAGAAGCTTCTGGAATTTGAACATACCACATGACTGTTCATGGAGTTGGAGAAATGTTCTCAAAGCAAGAAAAGAAGCATCAACGATAGTCTCTCATCAGATTGGCAATGGTACTGATACTAGTTTTTGGTATGAACCTTGGCACCCCAGCGGAATACCGAGAGATAAGTTCCCCCAAGACTCACTATATATATCTGCATGTAAGTTGAGCTCTAAAGTCTCCGATTTCATAGAGAATGGAGAATGGAACTTCCCCCAGAACATGAGGGTCCATCCAACAGAGGTTATACAGCAGATTGAGGAGGTGGAAATAATGGGTGGTGAAGATAATAGTGTGGACTGCCTCGATTAATGGAGAGTATAATATGAGAGATACCTATGACAGCTTGAGGGGCATTCGAAAATCAGTACAGTGGAGTAGTATGGTGTGGTTTTCGAACAAAATACAGCGCCACTCTTTTATCAGCTGGATGGCGATGAATGGAGGCATAAAAGCTTTGCGAAAAATGAAAGAATGGAAGGTGGTCGATACCGATGACTGTGTGCTATGTTGGCGGGAAATGGATACAGAGGAGCATCTTTTTTATGCATGCACCTTCTCGCAAACAGTTTGGGGTAAGCTGCTTCGACTGATGGGGTTCAACAAACCATTAGCTTCAACCTGGCAAGGAGAGATACAGTGGATAGAAACTGAAAAGAAAGGGAAGGGGCATCAACAGGATGCAGTTCGGCTGGTATGGAATGGATTCATGTATTGGATATGGAAAGCTAGGAATGCGAGGATCTTCGACAATAAACAGATGTATGCAACTCAGGTGGTCCAAGCAGTTATAACAGATGCACGCATAAAATTAATGGCGATGAATCTAAGGATGCAGCAAGGACCAGAAATGCAACAATTTATGGATACTTGGAACATTGATGTGAACTTTCAGGTGAGGCAGCAGAAATTATGTTCGTGGGAGAAGGCAGAGGATGGGATTTATAACCTTAATACCGATGGCACCTTACAAGGACTTAATGGAGGATGGGCAGCAGTGATAAGGAATGAAAGGGGAGAAGTTATTGCAGCAAGTAAGGGCAGATCCAGCAAGCACAGTATCGAGATGATCGAATTACAAGCAGTTGAGTATGGGATAAGCATGGCAATAAGACAGGACATAAAGGGGATAAGAGTACAAACAGATTCGAAGAATGTTCTTGCCTTCCTCACAAAGGCAACAAAGCACCCATGGCAAGCAGAGAGGATGATCAGAGGCATTGGAAGGATGAAGGCAGTATTTGAGCATTTTAGTATTATCCATGTATTTAGGGAAGCTAATAAACTAGCTGATGCATTAGCTAAGAACATACCAACTGTTAGCTACATAGAGTTAGTCCCAAGTTCGTTTACAGAAGATGTAAAGAAAATTGTTTATGATGATGCTAGTGGAAAGCAATATGTGAGAGAATGTAACAAGCTATGATTTTATTTTAATAAAAGGGGTAGGGGACCTCTATAAAAACCTCGCTTTCAGACCAAAAAAAAATAATAATAAATAATAAAACATGAACATAGAAAGAGATGGGCGAAAGAAATAGTTGTCTACCTGCCTTGTAACAAAATAGATTTCTCGTTTAAACGACCTTCCCCATCACAAGAAATCATTCCAACCGAAAATGCACTTTTCTGTGGTAAATAATACTATCAGAACACAATTTTTCTAAGTGAACCAACAATTAATTGACAGAAGCAAATTGGTTAGTCATTAAAACCCCGTTGGGAAGTATCTATGAAGTGCATGTTCAAACAGTAAGTGGGACATTCTTCTTCTTTAGGGGAGACTTCAAAATACAGAAAACTTGAGAGAAAGTGGGGTGAATTTGATTAACCACTGTGTTATGTACACACAAGATGAAGAATCTAGTCAGCATTTATATTTAGATTGCAGGATGCCAAAGATCTTTGGGGAGTCTTTCTTGCCTCTCTTCATTGTCGACCTGATGTCTCAAATGTGTTGTGAGGGATATGTTCTTCAAGCAACCACAGCAGCGTCTATCTCCTATGTGGCGTCTGCTCAGCCAGATTATTGCTCACGCAATCACATGGACTATTAGGTTTGACAGGAACCAAACGATACTAGAGGGTTGTTTGCTCTTGTAAAGCAATACTTTGTTCCCGGGTGTTTCATGATCCCACGGTCAAGGTTGATGACATTATAATTGATTGGGACGCCTGTAGTACAGCCTTAGATGTAATGATCTTTTTGTTCGTGTTTGTATACATATACATGTATACATCTGTATGTGTATACAGAATATCGATTTTATTTGCTCATGACTTCGCCCAAAATGTTAGCAGATCTTTAAATGATTTCTATTTCAAACTTTTTGGGCTAACCCCAAGATTACGAATTCATTTTTTGACATTCTCGTCTTTTTGGCTTTCCATATACTCGTCTTCTGCAAGTATGGCATTTTGAGTGGTAAATTTCTGTTTGTTCATTTAATGCAAACTAACTTCAATATAATATGAGAAAGATGATGCAAACGATGATATAATCCTAAGCAAAAAGATAACTGAAATAACTAGAGAATTACTATTATACATGTAGATTACCTGTGAAGCCATAGTAGGGTCCACTGATTCCTCATAGAGTCCAGAAGCAACAAAAGCAGTAGTAAGCCTTCTTATACGGTTCTCAAGTGAATTAAACTACATCGACAATAATATAATTCAAAAACTAACACGATAAGTAACTTTGAAATAACTACAATTCTCGTAGTAAGCTTAAACCACCTTGTCTTCAATCCTGTCATACATGAACCTGCAACCAGATTCTGGCCACGGCCTTTGAACTTCTAAAGAGCATCTTTCACTGGGCTGAACTCTTCTAATGATGTCATCTTCATGGCCCACAATTTCCTGTTCTCTACTATCATTCTCTTTCTTTGCAAACTCGTTCAATGTGAATTGCACAACAAACTTGTTTATTCGTTGCCCAAAAGGGGTAACATGGCTGGTCGACAATCTTGATGATTTACCAGAAGAGGGCACAATGACATTCGTTCCAGGCGTTGAATCAATTGTCTCAGTGTACAATCTTTCTTTCCGGTCTACTGGAGTTCCAATAGTCCCCTCTTTGTTTTCCTCGTGTTCTTCACTTAGAATCCTACATAGACAGATCGCTATTAATTAATTAATAAAATCCCATTTCACTATAAAAAAGAATGAAATAATGGATATCCATCGCCCATTATGGATAATCATGTTTTTCGCCATATATAAGTATACAAAAAAAAAAAAAAAAAAAAATGGAATCAAGATAATACATATACTCACATATCGACATCATTGCTAGAGTAGATATGTGGATGTGCTTCCTCTTTAATTAAACTTTCCTTCTGCTCATTCTGAAGACGCAACAAGAAACCATCCATGTGACCATTCTGTACAACCGACCCATTTAACTGCCTGCCCAAAAAAGGGGAAAAAAAAACACATTCACAAGGGCAAATATGTCTATATAATGAAAAAATATGAAGCAAAGCCCTAAGGTTTGATGATTACCTGTTGAGGCAGTAAACTTCCCAACTTGAAACGAGATCAGAAGCACTCAGTTTGTAATTTATACAAAAAGTTAGACCTAAACAAAAAAAAAAGTAACAGTAATAAATAAATTATTAATGGCAAGTAAAAAAAATATAGGGGGACGACTTACATTTCTTTAATATGTCTTCTTCTTGATCAAGAGTAAACCCACTGTTTTCAAATTCAGCTTTAATTTCTTGTTCCATTTGAAAATCTCGAGTGAGACAGTGAAATGAGGGAAGTGAGGCGCGAGACTCTGAGAGAGAGAGAGAGAGAGCGGGAGAAATAAAGAAAGAGAGAAATTTCGCGCGCTTGTGTTGGTATTGGGCTTTAAACCTAATTGGGCTTAGTGAGATGGGTTTGAGCTTTTGGTATAAGTCTAACATAGCCCAGAACAAAATTGGGGATTAATTTCGCTTCTATAGTTTCGTTGGGCAAATAATTAAGGCTCCAGGACAAACCGGGTTACAAAGACAGTATTGTTCTTTATTGCTTTTGAACCCAATTCTTCATTTATGTTAAGTCACACCGAATGAAAACTAAAAAATCACCATTGTTAGTTTTGCATACAACCTCATCTCACCATCTATCTTTATTAATTTACTAAAACTATAATATTTTTAAACACACACAACTTTAAATTTCTTTCAATACCCAATTTAAACTCTAATCTATGGAATTTGAAAGCCCTAATTTATAACAATTTGAGAATGAGAAGTTTTGATCAACATAGTGATGAAGATTCATACAATAAAAAAGATGAACTACCATTAAAAGTAAAACCCTAGCTTTTGTGATTTATCTTATTTGTGAGTTAGTTGTCTGAAAATAATTAGAATAATAATTTGTAATTAGCATGTCGTTATTCAATTTTTACTTTTATTTACAACTAATTTGAGCAACGAATTTACATGCATAAAGTTGTCTGCATGTTCTAACACACATGCATAATCTTATTTGCATGTGTGTTGTAATTGCGTGAAGTATCGTGAATTTTTAAGGGTTATTACATTAAAAAATTTGATTATTTTTTTATAAATTTTCAATCATTTGTATCGTATTATTGTTTGTTGGTGTAGAAAAATCGTCATAGGAAATTGAAACTCAAAGTTTAATTATAGATAACAAAATGAATAAGACATAGATCCAAACCTACAATGTTACTATAATAGTAGAGAAGCAACTCACTATAAAGAGTTGAAATGTACTGCTCCAAATGATGGGCATAGTGTTTTGAATAATGAGGACACGTCAAGAGAAGTTATGAATTATGAAATTGATGGTGAGCTTGAAGAAGAAGACAACGATGGTCCTTGTTGCAATCAACAAACATCTGGCTATAGATAACCCAACAAAAAAGTTGATACTGGATAGAAAATCATGCCCTGCAACTAGCAAGAAATCACGTAAGTACCATTCAATCTTTTAAGAATTGGATGAATATATAATCTTTTAAGAAATGATTTTACTTTGACATTTATGTTAATACTTTTTCACCATTCAGAAATTATTGTGTTATATACACGTGCTTTTTCATGGGAACAATAATCATAGGGGTCAGTAAGTTTCTAACATCAAAGTTGAAGAAACATGGTGTGGACTTCTTGAGAGCAGAAATGACATACCAATTATTGTGTGACGATACAAAAGTTGGAAGTTGAAGATCAATGATAGTCAAGAATCAATTCAAGAGAAAGACAAGCAAAAGAAGCTGAACAAAAAAGTCATGAATGAAGCATTGGACAAAGATTGAATTGGTCAAGATAGATCCTTAGCTTGAGTATCTGCTGTTAGTAATAGTAAATGGTTTAGGCAATATCTGATACAATGTTTGAGCCAATGTTTCAATTTTTAGAATGTTGTTTATTTTCAAACGGTAAATACTTTTTCCACTTAATAGTGAAACTATTTTTGCGAATTGGTTGTACATGCATGCATGTCTATTTTTGCAAATTGATTTTACATGCATACAAGTATATGCATGTGTTTATTTACAGGTCGATCTACGGTAAAAAGAAAAGTACATGCAAATTAGCATAGGCATGTGCATTATACACGTGTATACATGTATATGCATGTGTTTATTTATAGGTCGATCCACGGTAGAAATTAAGAAAAGTACATACAAACTGGTATATGCATGTGTGTTATACACATGTCGTACATCGACTTATAAATAAACACATGCATACATCTGTATGTATGTGTTTATTTATATGTCGATCTACGGTAGAAAGAAAAATACATGCAAATTGGTATATGCATGTGCATTATACACATGCATACATGTATATGCATATGTTTATTTACAGGTTTACGGTAGAAAGAAAAGTACATGCAAATTGGTATATGCATGTGCATTACAAATATATGCATATAAATGTTTAGTACATAAATTTGGTAACAACGATGAGCGGGGGATATTGAACCAAAGAGACTTGCAAATTAAATAGCAAAAACAAAAAAAAAAACTGCTAACAAGAGAATGTATTATAAATTGTATGCATTTTAAAGCTTCACTCGTTAGTCATTTATCTCGTAAAGTATTGTCCATCATTTCTATGGTTGTTCTATTAGTCCAATGTTGTCATACCTGTCACACCAATTAGATATTCTAAATTTTAGTACATAAATTTGGTCTTTGTTGTGTATATATGCGTGCAGCCAAATGCTTAATAAAAGCCAATAAAATTTTGGAGTCTTAAAGTATAAATTAAAAAACAAATAATTACATACTAGGAATAAGTAAAGTGGGAGAAGTAATATTATACGTATGCACAGTAGAAAGAACAACACATGCAAACTGGTGTATGCATGTGCAATATACACATGCATATTGGTAATATACATGTGTAACTTCAGTACATAAACTTGGTTTTTATCGTATACCTGTAAAAACAAACTTCCCGCTATGAAAATAAAGACTGCATATATATTGGTACGAGAGTGGTCATGAATTAAACAACTCCAGTATAATATTTAGTATTATTTGTTATATGTATATCTTCACTACTAATATCATCCATCAATGAAAAAAATAATTTCAAAAGAAGAATATTTATAACAAAAAACAATAAGTTCAATCAATTGCAATAGCTTCTAATGAATACATTTCCGGCTTGCTCCTATGTTTTCAATCCTCTTTTTCTTCGGCCTTCCAGGACCTCTTCTAACATTAGGTGACATTATATCACAATCTTCAGACATCTCCATAAGCATCTCAATATTTGCAATAGGATGAATTGAGTGGGAGTACGACTGGGAGAAATAAGAGACAACGAAAGCTGGATCAATGAATGAGTATACTGAACCACCAAAACTAATAATAGACGCCACTGCATGTACGCAGGGGAAACCGTCAATCTGCCAGTAACGAAAACTACAAGACCTGCGTTCCATGTTGACATAATGAACTATGACATTCTCAACCTCAAACTCAACCTCATTTGATCTAACAACCTTGAAAGATCTTGCAACATCAACTTTAGCACGATAAATACTTTCCATTCAAGGGCACAACTCCGAACGCCAAGACAAACACTCACGACAGCGGTCATCAAACATCTTCGTCATCTTTCGACGGATATGATACAACATAGCAGCGACATGCATAAAATGTTCTTCTTTAATCTACGCATTGAAGTACTCGGCAAGGGTAGAACACATCTCACCATACCTACATCCCTGAAAGCACACATTATCCCAATGCTCAAATAGGATCTTCACTAAGAACTCCTTAATTTTTTACCCTCCAATTCTCTTTAACTCAGCAAGCTTGTCCCGAAACTCAGCCATCGTAGGAGCATTAGCACACTCCGAGAACAAATTCACAACCTGTGGTATACTTGCACTCCTCCCACACATAGCCATAGACACATTGTTCTTTAGGTGCCACAAATAATAACTATGGAATGAAGTGGGGAAAACAATGAGAATGTTTTTAACTAAGCCAGCATGTCTGTCACTCAGAATTGTGTACCTCTTATCACAAGGGACAACCAACTTCAAATTCTCCTAGAACCAACTCCAATTGTCATCTGTTTCATTAGCCACAACAGCCATGTCCATTTGAAACAAACCTAAAGAAGAAAAAACAAATAGAATAATATATATATCATATATATATATATATATATATATATATATATATATATATATATATATATATATATATATATAACTTCACACTGGGAAAGCTCACCAACATTCACATGCAAACTGAAGAATGCATGTACAAACAACGTAAACAAGACATATGTGAAAACAAATAAGCACGATAAAGCATTATTAAAATAGTGTCAAAATAACATACATACGTTCAACAAAAAGATATATGTTTTAAAATAAAACCTTGATTTCCATTTTTAGTTGTCGTCGCTAACAAACAACCTTTAAATTTGGCCTTCAAGAAAGTCCCATCCAAATAGATCATTGGGCGACAATACTTAAGCCCATGGATACACGCTTCAAAGCTGATAAAAATCCTATGAAACTTATGGACTTATGGAGTCCCTCGTCAATTTCAAGCACAACATGACTACTGGGATTCGAAGCCTTCAAAGCATCTTCAAACTAACACATATGATAATATGAAAGACCATCCTCGCCATATATGTCTTTCAAAGTCAACTCCCTATCAATATAAGCATAATAGTATGATATATCAAGGTGATACTCGCTATGAATCAAGCGCATAATTTCTCTCGGCTTCGTAGAAGGATTATCACGAATTATCTCAAGAATTAGGATTTTCACAAGTTAACTCAAAACTTCACAATTACTAACATTTTTACATGCAAAACCACAATTATGTTCAAGGTTAAACTTCTTCATCTCGAAAGAACCAAACTTCAAAGCACCATGGACAACCCAAAGGCAACCAGTTTCCCATTTCTTTTTACAAATAGCATGTATTCGTTGCAAATCATTCTTCTTATACAAGTATTTATATCCCGTCTCAATCGAGTATATGGTTAGCTTTACATGGAAATCACATGGTCCTTTAAATTTTTGTCCAACATGCGTAATGACACGCGCTCCTTTTTGTGTGTGAGATGGTATATGGATGATGTAGATAGATGATGGTCGTTGAACAAAATAGAAGCGTATCAAAACCTAATTATCCCTCAATGAGTAAAGAATGAGTAGGGTATCGTTCCACTTTTAAGTGTATGTTTATATAAAGGACAGTACTGGAAATGGAGTTTGAGAGATTAAAAACTATGATTATAGATATTGTAGATTCTAATGCTAAACTAAACTAAACTAAACTAACTAAACTATTGAGAATTTATAAGAGAGGGAATTCAAGATATTAGAATTCACCGATACCTTTGATCTGTGACCTTTTGCTTCATGGTTGTTCTCACAAGTAGACTGCAATTAGGCAATCGAGCGAGTGCCGATGCCTTCTTGGATGAAACATCGTTAACAATTAATTCTACTTAAGGTTGTTCCTATGTTCATGTTATTAGTATTTTCTTTCCTTTTATGTGAGCTTGAGCAACTATTCAATGAATCACCATCTAAGGCAAACACAAGGAATACTTTTCTTACTCTAAAACAATACATAACTAGAAGAAAAGTAGAGAATAATAGTATAATATTCAATTACAATAAATAAAACCCTATTCTAGCATTATATTCAATTACAATAAATAAAAGCATGTCACTAGCAAATATTCAATTGCAATAAATAAAACCCTAAACTAGCATGACATTCGATTGCAATAAATAAAAACCTTAATTTATACTTCCATCCCATGGTCTAGGTAATGGAACTAATAACTAAAAACATAAAGAACTAACCTGATTGAAGAACACCATAAACCAAAAGAATCAACAAACCCTAAGCACCGGCTTCATCTCCTCCCTTGAAGGAGAAGATTAGCCTTCCATAAAGAAGGAAGAACACGAAGAACGAGAAGAAGAAAAGTCGAAGAACATAAGACTAGAAAGACTAACTTTTTAAGACTCGACTAGTTAAAACCGAATCTTTTATTATTAATTTCTTTCTGCCTCAAGTTATGGAGACAAGAGTATAAGTGAATTGGCAAATTACATGAGGCACTTAGGTCCTCTATTTATAAGGGTTACAATGAGTTCTAGAAGCATTCCAAACCGCCATTTGTTTCCTAATACAAATAAACTTATTTCAAAGTCCAACTTCATCTCCAAAACTGAGAAGGAATTGGCTACAGTGTCGTTTCATGTGTTAATGCGGGCCTTATCGATCCATGCGTCTCTCGTGACGCAAAGAGTTAACGTCTGGGCCTTACGATCGATAGTCGTGTCTTAGATGCGAGACTCCATTTTTCCTTTTTTACTCCATCCTTCTTTCATTTTTTGCGGGCTTTGGTCAAAGCAACAAATCTTTTTGCCTTGGGCTTCCAAATAGGCTTTAAAATAGGTCCAAGTCGCATATTTAATGGCTTCAATTCCTTAGCCTTCTCTATGTTTGTCCATGGGCTTCCCATGTGATCCTTAATGCTCCGAATTGCTCCATTTTACCCTTTTTTCTCTAATATTCTATAAAACTCTCTTTTTCACCTGTAGAATCATAAAACATAACTTACAAACACTATTAGTCCACTAAGATGACTAAACAAGAGGCATAATCGAGGGTTAAAATGCACTTTTTGAGCACTTATCACGTAAACACCTTAGCCCAAGTTTTCGTCTTGTTTTCACAAGTAAACTCAATATCATGATCAAGAAAAATAGAACCACCTGAGTTAGTACTCCCTTCACCCTCACAATTCCCAACAATAATTGAAGAAGACAAACCCAACACTACATTAAAATCAAACATGTTTATATGCTTTGCGGAACTATAACAAGCAATGGCTTAGAGCTCGTCATCAGTTTCGTCAAGGACAGAATGCTTACCATCATGAGAAATCCATACATTAAAATCCATTGTACACAATTCATTCCACTTATTTTGGATCTCTTTCTTAATTTTAGAAACTGTTGAATCTATTCGAATACGAAAAGTAAAACTATCACGGTTATAGCAAAACACTGCTCGTACTGAAAAATCCATATCACTGCAAGAAAAAAAAACTTATATTCATTAAAAAAAACTCAAAATATTTCATACAAAGACATATTTTGTATGCCATAAGCAATCAACAACAAATGGCATAACACCATAAAAAATCAAAACAAACAATGAATTAACTATGAATAACACTAAACCTTAATAAAAATGTATTACAAATAATTGAAGAACACAATTTGTATCACATGTCTCAAATTGAAGAATACATTAATACCTACATATGAAAAATTAACAATTCAAAACAATAAAATAAAAATAAAAAGAAGATGAGATGAAATGAAATGGAAAAATGAGGAAAACAAAAACGAACCTAGATGAGCAAGGATTGATAGAGAGAAGTGGAATGACATAAAATAAACAAAAGTTTGCGTATGAAAGTTGGGTTTACTCTGGAAATTTTCTAATTCTATTATGTATAGGGGGAGAAGGTTATTATTGGAATTAAATAAAATAAAAATAGAAAAATTTGTCTTAGAACCGTAATTGCTTACACTAACCCAGTTGATTTGTCCTAAAACTGTAATTATTGGTCAACCAGGACTAAAACCAAAATTATTGGTCAATTTATATGTTTGGGCCTAAATCTGTTGTGTACTCGTTCCTCTGTTTTGTTTCTTCGAGGATGATTATTAGACACACACAATCTTAAATTTTGCTTTTGTAATAACATAAATCCCCATATAGTTCATCTAGATTGCAAAACTACGTTGTTAGTGATAGAGTTATATACTAAAAACATTACTTTTATACTAACTCTAATTTTTTATATTTTGAATGAGAATCATATGGGCAAATGTTATGCATATTATATATGTTATTAGTTATATGCATGCGTCTAATACTTTATGTTGTAGATGATATGGTGTGTGGTGACACACAGAAGATCATATCATCGATCCTTATAAAGTATAAGTAAACGTTCACAACCTAGATGGATTTGGACAAACCATTGGTATGGTTGTAGTATAATCTGGTATTAGTCTATCTTGACTACATGATTACACTAGTACACTTTGTGTATATTGAACAGGGCCAAGTGAGGTTGTTTCTCTTTATACTGACTATATAAGATAACAAACACCTCTGTTATTATGTATGCTTGTCCTCTTAATCCAGATATAATAACGGGCACGTACGTGCATTGTACATTGCTTTAAATCATCAATGAGTGAGATTCATTTGTGAATCAACAAACTCGATGGATTAGGTAATGACATTGTATGTAAGGTGTGTTGGTTGATTATAGAAGGAATCCATGACCCGCAAGAAGTCGGGTTGATGATGTCCCCTTGAAGAGCTCATAAGGATTGTCATGTAAACCCTGCATGTGGATTTAATCCAATATGACAATGAGGTTGAGTGGTACTACTCAAGAACATAAGAAGTTGATTAATATAGTTGTCAGTAACTTGACTTAATCAACGGGCATTCGATATCTTAACACGGGGAGATCAACGAGCATATAATATGGAGCCCATAACCGTAATTCACGTAATTTGGGATTAGGGTGGTAGTGCAACAATGACCTTTAGTGGAATAAGCCATTTGTTGACGAACTTGGGCCGTGTGTTCTGGGCGAACATGGGAAGCCCAAGCCCGTCAGGAGACCTAACCCTAATTTCTCCTCATGGTCCCTGTTGTAGCCTATATAAAGAAACCCTTTTTTTCTTGGCCGAAATATTTAGTGATTGCTCAAGCAAGATTAGTTCCAAAAATTCGGTTCTGACCTTGTGAGTAAGAGAGGCAAAGAGAGAAAGAAAGGGCTAGTAGATCGTTGCCCACACAACGTCCATTTTAAGGATAGGAATGTAACAGAAGATCAAGAGGTGGTTAATTCGTAGAGCTTGGATTCTCAGAGATATCACAGTTGTTCAAAGGTATGATTCCTAAACAAATCGTGAATACCCTTATTCTGCTGCGCATGGGTTTTCACGTATTGTAAACAGTGACATGCAACCATAACGGTTCCTACAGTTAGTTCATCCAAAGAACGAAATTTTCATATCTAGAGTGCATGAGCCAGATTAGAGGGAAAAAGAGAGAATTCTTTGAAAAACAATGGCCTTATGGAGCCTTGTCTATTGTAAAAGGGTGTGCAAGTCGTCCCTCACACCTCTTTTTTGTGGATGATATCTTCATCTTTCTAAAAGGTGACTTAAGGAGCTTAAAAATGTTGCTAAACTTCTTGAAGCTTGCCAAATTTCTTTTGGTCAAGTCATGAACAAACAGAAAAACATAATATTTTTTGGTTGCTTCAATGACACCAAAATGCAGAGAGTGAAAGAGATACTAGACACTGAATCTTTTAGATAGTGGTAGTAACTTCAAAAGAGTTTGTTTTTAGAAGTGAGGTTCATCCTAAATTATTTAGAGTTTGAATGAGGGAGATGTGAAGAAGAAAGGTAGACTCTTGTATGGATTAAAATGGTTCTAAGCTAATGAAAACTTGAAAGCTTTAATTGTTGGTATTGAAATGACTTGAAAACATTGAAATGAAAATTGAAACAAACTTAAAATAAGAACAACAAGATGAAAGGAAGATGGAAATAAGAACAAGTAAATAACAAGTTTGATTGAAAGGAAATAAAACAAACAATAAAGTAAAAACTTGAATTAAAAAACTAGACAAGAAATTAAACAAACCAAATGGTTTAGATCCTAAGACAGTGGATGGTTTCTCTTTCCCTTGCTTTTAGCTTATATACTCCTACTTTTGTCTTTTACAGATTTGCCCTTCTTTATTCCAAATTAGACACCTCACACTTTACTTTTGCTTTTGCTTTTTGGTTTATTCTTTACCAAGGTAGGTTTAGGGAGAAAGTCATCATATTTTGAGATAAGGGCCTCCATCTATGGTCTTCTGATTTGAGGGTTTTGACCTTTGACTTTCACCGTTGACTTTGATTTTTTCAACACTTTTCCATAACAGCTTATGGTCTTCAAAATAAGCGTGATTAAGGCTCCTTTTGGTGCTAAGACGCAGCTTTTATGATAAGTGGTTTGAAATACTCCATAACCTGAAAAAAGTAGTAAAAGCTATGAGTTGTCTTTTCGTTAAGCTTAAGAAATACTATAATGCAGCAATATACGGGTAATAAAACACACATTTGGGAGCTGATCACCACCCCCAAATAGCATCTTGCTTGTCCTCAAGCAAGGATGAGAGAAAAAACTAAGATCACAAATGAGTGATTTATTATAAGTTATACTAATCTCATTTCGCAGAGTGCGATTGCATTGACCATATGCAACAAGGCCTTAAACCACTAGGAGTTCCCTAGTGGATGAGCTTTAAACGTCGTGAGAGTTTTCTAGTGAAGGTACTCACAAACTTCTTCTATTTAGTACAAAGGGCCTTATTTCCTTATTTATTCTCAAAAGTTCATACATCTCATTAGCGGTGAATAAGGACAAGCTCCGATCCTTTGAACTTAGAATAACATATGTACGGTAATTAAATCATCTAAAGATAAATGTACAAAACATGAGCAATGAAATACAAAAGCAGAGTTGTTTTCGAGGCTTTTGGAGAGCTTCCTTAAGGTGGGTTCTCACAGGGGTGTGTTGCAATCACAACTCTCTGATAGATTCACTCAAGGTTCGTTCTCTCAAGTGCAGCAGGCACTTATATTCCTCGCATACCCACAGGGGTGTGTTGATCACGTTTGCCACTTACTATCACACCATCCTATTCCTAATCGAGCTAGATGTCTTTTATTATGAGTTACAGGGGCTAGGGTGATGGTTTATAAAGAAAAATAAAGGGAAAACAAAATCTGATAAGTCAATAAACTGGGTTTTCAAGATACTTGTAATCATAGAAGAACCTCATTTTGTTCTTTCGCTTCCGAATTATGATACATTCTTTTAGCCCTTTGGCTTTGTGACTCCATATGATTTTAAATTTTGGAAGTTCTAATCTTGTTTTTGTTTCTAATATCGTTTTTTTTTTTTTTTTTTTTAACTTTTGGGAGATTTGATTGTTTTGGCTCCTTTGATTTTTATTTATTTTTGGAGTTTTGGTTTTTGATGGGTATTTCTTTTCTTTTCTTTATTTTATTTTCTTTCTGAAGCAAATAACTGTTCTATTTTTGTACAAGGTCTCCTATTATCTTTTTTTTTTTTTTTTTTTTATATCCATCTAGTTCTTAACTTGTCAGCTGGGTAAGCTTTTTATTGTGTGTTATAACGGGTTAGGAATTTTTGGTGAAGAATAAAAAGGCTTTTAGAAAGGGTGAAGGCTCAAGAGGGATAACTAAAGGAAAACTATTTTTTTTGGGTTTTTAACATTTATTTGGCTATATCAATCCAAAAATAGCATAAATTCTCTCTTAGGATATTGCGTGGTGATCAAGCAAGTGGATGTGTGGTATTTCTATCTGGACATCCTTTGTGTCATCACTTAATAATCATTCAGATGAGACTTTTGGCTAGATTCTCACAGGATATGGAACTTAATTATATTGTTCTAACCTTGGCTTCCGAAATTCACTGCTATATACAAACAAATGTTAATGCATGTCATTCATGAAAATATGCATAAACTATTGTACGTATATTAGTCTAAGTACGAAGAACAAGTCCTAACTTTATTGCTATAATGAGATTTCTAAACTTTTTATTTATCATACAAAAAGGAAACAAGACTTTTTAATACTAAACAGAAAAATATTTTTGGTCTTTTTCAAAAAAAAAAATATATAGAAAAGAAGAAATATACTATTATATCTACTATATAGAAAATGTCTATTTTTTTGCAAAATGTTACTATACTACCTCCAAATAGAACTATGTTTTGTCCTCAAAGTATGAAAAGATAAGGAAAGAGATTACCATAGAAACATGAGCAAAAACGGCGATACACCTGTATTCTGTTCTTCATGATGAAAATACGCCACCTCCAACTAAGTTTGGGGCATGGATTGTTTGATATAGAACGATAAATACATGATTTATTATACTAGGGATAATTATTCTACTATGAAATCTTTTTGGGTTTTTGTATTTTTGAAAACATATATGAAATGTAGAAAATCTAACATACATGCATGATTATTATTACCTTAAAAAGTTCAAAACGTAAAATGTAAACAACTATTTTTACAGACACATATGGAATGTGTGTGTGTGGGGTTTTTTTTTAGTTGGTTTTCTCAATCAAAAGATATCTCTAACCATATAGAGGTTTTTGACAAGAAGATAAAATTATATGTGAATCCGGTATCATTTTAGTTACTTCGGGGTGTATAATTTTCATTTTTATATCCTCTAGTTTTGAAAACTATGGAGAGATGTTTGAAGAAACTCGTACTCAAAAGCTGTGATTCTTAATACTAGTTTTTGAAAACAAAATAGTTGATCTTAGGCAACTTTCGTGTCGGCTTTGTGGCGAACCCATTCTAGATAGAGCTTCAGCTACGCGAGTTGGGGGATTTATTGCGCAAGACATGGAATGTCCTGACCCGGGAGAATAACTCGGTGATATAGGCGAGCCTTAGTAAGCAAAGCTAGACTCAAACCGCCCCTAGATTGTGTTGTTCTAGGGGTTGGTATGTGTAAAATCCATTGCCCGTTTTGTTTTTGAAAAAATCACATAACTATTGATGTATCGAGAGTCTTTCATAGTGAGAATGGAGAAAAACAACTATTTTGACAAAGAAATATAAAATAAAGAAACGAAAAATTGTATACTCGCTCCACAGGTTCACACTTACTTAAACGACGAGTAAAAAATGTTTTACAAAGAATATGCGAGATATACTGTGGACTAAGGCTCCAGCACTTACATCCACACACTCCAAGTGGAGTGGTCCGATTACCTTAAAGATGCACTCCCATGGAATGTATCAAGAAAACATAACATGAATATTTTATAGTCAGATATTCAAGACTATATATGCGGTCATTTTAAGTCAGATCCCCAAGACTATGCATATGATGAATGATATGATGTTAACTATATACTAATAATCTAAACAGTTGGGGATCTTTATAGAAAAACATATGAAAGCATAAACCCCCAAACAGAATGAAATGATGTATGTGGAGTGTAATATGCAGAATGATAAGAGGATGTTTGTGTAACTCATCATGGAACTTATGCAATAACCCGTCATGTTTGAATTGTCCAAAAAAGTGAGAGGTTGGTAATAGATGTACTTTATGAGGCTCAAATGATGTGGAATAGGACATACCAGGTTTCTCAACTACTGAAATGATGGACTCTAGCTTGTATTTGTTTATTGGGCAAAGTCTCTTTATTGGGAAGGTTTAAAAAATTATGAATGATATCAAAGGCAATTGGCTTTAGTGCGAATTTGAGGTTTATTTGAAATGGTTTCATGGTGCTGTCCTAAGAAATTGGTAGATTTTTTTATGAATGGATGATGGATTTCAAGAGGTGTTGAATTGGGGTGGTGATGGTTGGGTGGTGGTTCTTCACATGATCTCAAGGACTTAGGGAATTCTTCATTTAGTTTTGGCGTTTCCACAAGATTGTGGTTCATATCTACAATAGTAAGGATGTCACAAATTTGTTCCATCGATAAGTCTTTAACGACCAAACTAAATTGAAATCTACTTTCCACCATAGATTTTACTCCCTCTTTTCCAAGCACTTCATTTTATTTGTCCTCTCTGCCTAGATCTTCATAAATTTTCTTGATGCCAATTTCCAAGTGTGCCAAGAACAATACACTATTGAGTTTTTTCTGTCGGAGTTTTCTCATTTATGGGTGATGATGCATTAGGGCATATGAGAAAAATTGTGATTTCAGGCATATAGTTATCATCATAAGATTTGGAATTCACACGACAGTCAGGTGGAGGTTCATGGGGATTTAATTGGGCAAGAGTATCAGGATGGGCTTTAGCAATGGGCTTTGTTATAGTAACACCTTGTTTCTCTTGTTGGATGGGTTCTAGACTAGTGGGAAGAATATTAGTCTCAGATGTGGCATTATTTGAATCAAATTGGAGAAAACATAAGGTAGTTGCTATTTGCTGAGTTAGTGTTGTTTGCTTGGCCATTTCCTAGTAGAGTTGGTATGTGATGGATGGTGTAGTGGAATATGAATTTGATATAGATGGTGATGTAAATGGTAATTGGTTTTGGTTGAAACCGTACTCTGACTGGCCAAGTTGATATATGAATGGTGGTTGACTATTTGTCGTGGAACTCCATGAATTGTCGACATGATTAGAAAATTGAGGTTCGTAATCGTAAGGAATTCCCGTAGTAGACTCGAATTCGGTATATATGATGGACAATGGGATAACCAGTGATAAGGACTACCGCAAAAAAAACAAGGTTTTGAGTTTGCATTGTAATTCCATGATGGTTATGATGCATATTGATAAGACATGAATGCTCAAACAATGATGATGCACAAGCAGTAGAAATTCATTTTTTTTGGATTTTTGAAATTTTTTCTTTGGTCTATAATTTACTATGCCCTGTTCAGATAAACAATTGGGTGCGAGACTAGGATGACTATACTACACGTCTCAGAAGAGTAGGCAGTCACTTCACCAAGTGGTGTGCTACCAAAAATCTCACTCACGTTGAATCTGGGGGAGGGGAGTGAGGAAGGTAGTTGGTCCACCAGAATCTAGTAACTGATTACTCTAAATCCTTGATATAATGTAAAACAATAGTTTTACCTACTCTTAACTAATTATGCTATGAATAAGTAAAACTAAAGCTAATTTACACTATATGATCAAAGTTATCTACTCTCGTCTATCATGCAATATGTGGAGTAGAGAATTCGTTCCACTCTTAGTTTCTTAGACGTAAGTTTTCCTAGTTCAATCGATTCTAACAAAACATAATGAGAGTAATAAAATATGATTATACTAATATGGGAATTGAACTAATTTAATTGTTCTAACTTATACTAAGGCAATTAAATACTAAGATGTGAATATGGAGAAGTAATTAGGGGGATTCGATTCCACTTTGATTTATTCCTAATGTGCTATTGTAGATTATCGCAATCCTAACCAATAAAGATTAAGTAATTTATCCCTAATTATTCATGGCAATCTCTACCAACTAATAATTAGCATGTGAGGAAGTTCAACCCATTCTTATAGTGAATCAACTAACCTACTAAAGTGAAACTCTTAAAAAACAATAATCCTAACTAACACAACAAGTCTTTATCAAGCTTCATCAAACCCCTTTAATGGAGGTTTAGCTAGAAGTTATTAGACTATCATTAATAGAAGAATAAGAAGAAGACATAATGAAAAACAATAACTTGGCTTTTATTAATATAATGGAAGAGAGTCTAAGACTTAAAACTATATTAAAGACTAAGGGGCTATTTGTTTTTTTTTTGGGTTAAGTTATAAGAGGGTCTTATAAGACCATGTGTTATAAGAGGGTCTTATAAGATGGTCTTATAAAGTGGTTTGTTTTTAATTTTAAGTTCCTCTTATAAGCACTTTTAAAAATAGAAAAAATAAATACATGACATCTTATAGATGGTTATTTGACAAATATAACCCTACTTTACATCACATTTAACTTGAATATATTAATTTGAAATAAACGTATAGTTTGATTTTCGGTTTCAAATCAATTTTGATAATTAGAATATCGATTTTAGGAAACTACCTTAATTGGCGGTGGTAGTGGTAGTGGTCTTAATAGCACGGTTGTGGTGGTAGTGGAGGTGATGATATTGGTTTTAATAGCATGGTGATGGTAGTAGTAGTAGAAGTGGTGGATGTCTTAATAGCACGGTGGCGGTGGTGGTGATAGTCTTAATAGTACGGTGGTGGTGGTAGTGGAGGTGATGATATTGGTCTTAATAGTACGGTGGTAGTGGTGGTGGTGGTGATTTTAATAGCACAGTGGTGGTGGTGATAGTCTTAATAGTACGATGGTAGTGGTGGTGGAGGTAATGATGGTGGTGGTGGTGGTGGTGATGGTGGTGGTAGTGGTGGTGGTGATGGTGGTGGTGGCAGTGGCGGCAGTGGTGATGGTAGTCGGTGGTGGCTAGGGTAATGGAGTTATTTGAAAAATAAGATAATGAAAAAGGGAAGAAGAGAGAAATGAGGCTAGGAGTATATGGACGGGGGTGTTTGAATCATTTTTCAAGTTATAAGACTTATAGAATTGAAGTAGATCTAATTTTGGTACTTATAGAATTGGAGCCTCTTATAAGACATTTCTAGTAGAATGCCTCTTTTAAGAGGCAAAAAACAAACCAAAAAAATGTCCAAAATCACTGGGCCACATCTTATGTCTTATAAGAGGCAAAAACAAATGGCCCCTAAGTATTGAATAATTAACTAACTTAAAACTAATGAAAGAGTTATATGAATTAAATCCTAGGTAGTTAAGAGTTATGCCTTAGTCCTCTTTATATAAGAGAGGGCTAGGTTTACAATTTCGTGCATGGGCTTTGGAGCCATGTTTTGGGCCCTTAAATCAAGCCCAAAACCTAATTACTTAAGTCCAAAAAGGGTTTCTCTACTCGAAATTACTTCAATAGCCTTTTCGTCCACTTTTACTCCTCTGATTGGATCAAGTCTTGAACCATTAGAAAGCTCTTTCCGAGCTGGTTGTTTTGACATATAATAGGCCCAATTCCAAAGTCTGAGTCCAAAGATACGACCTGTAGAAGTTATGTTAACTTTTATGCTTTATTTCGATATGCCAGCATTGACTTTGACTTTTCAGCTTTGTCTGGGATTTAAAAAGGTTTTTTCTCCTTGAATCTGGGCCTTTAGTCATAGAATTTCTTAACAACCAACCTTTGCTCATTTTTATTGCAAAAGTGACATGTTTCTTCACATATTTGACTCCAATACCTGAAATACACAGAAGCACGTAAACAGTACTAACTCTTATTTATTATACACATAATTAGTCTAAATGTAATATTATTAAAGGGTTAAAACTACAGTTTTGGGCTCTTATCAATCATCGTGGCTATATTTTTGTCCTTTTCTGGAGGAGCGTCACTACTTTGGGCTCTAATTGATTGATTTTAATTTTTTTTTTTTTTTTGTCTAGGGCTTTCAAGAATCAAACAACGTCTAGTTTATCTACATTGGGTAATGACTTCCCAATGGTTGTTATGTGACTCGGGTTCAGCCTTATGCGCGAATGTAAATTGCAGTGTGGAAAGTAAATTTCAAACAATCACGTAAGCATGCTTGAACACACAAGGCATCCTCTTAATTGGGCTTCGAGGAGGTGTAGAATTTACCTCTCAAGCAGTGCTTACACGATGCTTAAGGAGTAGGCGACGTCGGTTGGCGCATGATTTGAGAATCAGGCCCAACCTTTCGAGCTTTACCCTGTTTTAAGTTACAATAAAGGTCCACTTAAAAATCTCACAAGTTGGGTTTTTGATAATTTATACAACTTTGCCTTTAAGGGCCCAAACTTAAAACTAAACTAATATTATACTAATCTAATTAACTAGTTTTATATTAATAACCTATATTAACTAGAGTCAAATGGACTTAGAGTGTTGATTAACAAGTTGATTCAAAGTATGTGAGCTATGATCCACAACTTGCCTCACACACTTGAACTTTCCAAGGCAATTAAAACTCTAATCCCTTGGTATATATAACTAAAGCCAAGTTTAACTCATGTTCATTATAAGGAATCAATCAAAAACCAATTTTTCATAATTATTTTTCTTTTTCTTTTTATCTCTAACAATTATAAACAAGTTCCACTGACTTCTCTTACTTTATCACAAAATCTGGGCTCGGAGTACAGGTACACACTTCTAAACAACTGATGCTGGAAAAAAATCAGGTACTGGTATGCTGACGTGGCTGGGCGGTCGCCCATCCGGTTCCAACAACTTTCGTTGATTTTTGTCTGTGTCTTCAGCTCCTCTCCAGGTTGTTGGTTCCGCACCCTAATTTGCAAGAAAGTGGATTAGTACTGAAAAACAATAAAATAAAATGACAAAAAAATTAATTTTTTTAGAAATGGAGATATGAGAATGATGCTCCCTTTTTATACTCTCAACCAATCACTCTCACTCCTTCAATCCATGACGGCGGCGTCATTTGAATGCTTTTAGATAATGGTAGTAACTTCAAAAGAGTTTGTTTTTAGAAGTGAGATTCATCCTAAATTGTTTAGAGTTTGAGTGAGGGAGATGTGAAGAAGAAAGGTAGACTCTTGTATAGATTAGAATGGTTCTAAGCTAATGAAAACTTGAAAGTTTTAATTGTTAGTATTGAAATGGCTTGAAAACATTGAAATGAAGATTGAAACAAACTTGAAATAAGAACAACAAGATGAAAGGAAGATGGAAATAAGAACAAGTAAATAACAAGTTTGATTAAAATGAAATAAAACAAACAATAAAGTAAAAACTTGAATTGAAAAACTAGACAAGAAATTAAACAAACCAAATGGTTTGGATCTTAAGACAATGGATATATGGTTTCTCTTTCCATTGCTTTTAGCTTATATACCCCTACTTTTGCCTTTTACAGATTTGCCCTTCTCCATTACAAATTAGACACCTCACACTTCACTTTTGCTTTTGCTTTTTGGTTTCTTCTTGACCAAAGTAGGTTTAGGAAGAAAGTCATCATATTTTGAGATAAGGGCCTCCATATCTGGTCTTCTTATTTGAGGGCTTTGACCTTGACCTTTGACTTGACTTTGATCGTTGACTTTGACTTTTTCAGCACTTTTCCATAGCAGCTTCTAGTCTTCATAATAAGCGTGATTAAGGCTCCTTTTGGTGTTAAGACGCAGCTTTTATGATAACTGGTATGAAATACTCCTTAACCTGAAAAAGACAGCAAAAGCTATGAGTTTTCTTTTCGTTAAGCGTAAGAAAGACTGTAATGCAGCAATATATGAGTAATAAAACGTATATTTAGGAGCTGATCAGACACTCAGACTGGAACTCTTCTAGACATGTACTTGGGGTTTCCACTAGTCCAAGACAGGGTAACTAGAGCTCATGTTGCTAGCCTAGTGGACAAGATCAAAGGTAGAATTACTAGCTGGAGGTGTAAGTTGTTATCTCTACAAGGTAGAAGCATACTCATCAAGTCGGTGCTTAATAGCATACATGTTTACAACATGAGCATACACATATGGCCTACGTACCAGCTTAATAAAGGAATGGGAAACTTTTATGAGAAATTTCCTAGGGACTATTGGCAGTCCTACTGAAACCAAGAAGACTACAATGACATGTGACAAGGTCTGCAAACCATATGAGGAGGGTGGGCTTTGTATAAGGAGGCTAAGAGAACTCAACTTAACCTTCCTAATGAAACTTGGATGGCATGTATTAAATAAAAATGATGATTTTGCTAACTTTATGAGAAGTAAGTACTTCACCATAGACAACAAAGTTATTAAGTGCAACGTCCCGACTTCCATTTGGCCAGGCATAAAATGGGATATAGAAGAACTAGATTTAGGTTTGAAATGGGTTTTGTGCAATGGCTCAAAAGTATATCTTTGGAAGGATGCGTGGTTAGGGCCTATGTCAATCAATCAAGCTTTGAACCGCAAAGATAGAGAGCACAAGGGGTTGCTTAGCCAAGGTAGCTAGCACTATTACATTGACCCCCCTCTCAAGTTCAATCAATTTTCAATGAAGCAGGACTACTCAAATGCCTCAGATCTACGTCATTGAAGATGATTACAGGGTCCGGACAATTGAGTTACAACGAAGATTCACTATTTATTCAGCTTTTGAGGAGGTAAGAAGGAAATAAAGGCCTAAGGTGCACTGGTACAACAAAGTTTAAAATCTTCTTGGTTTTCTTTCTCTGCCTTACTCCGTAATGCATTCTCATAGTACTCGATAAATTGTTTCAATGTAGTCTTCGAATTGATGTACCCGTCAAAAATTGCATTCATGCTCTCACTTCTTTGAGTACTTCACATTCCCGCCCAAAAAATATCTTTTACAAACACAGGAACCCAACGATGACTCTCTTTATACAAACCATCATATCTAACCATCTATTTTCCTTAAGATCACATTTCTCAATAAACTTGTTATATCTTCCTTCGAATTCGGTGGTTGTTAAGGAACTATAAACAGTTTGTTGCATCGTAAACTTAATTGACTCGTACTTCTTATGAGCCCGTAATTTTTTAGGTAACTTTTTCATGATGTGCCAATTACACCACCTATGGCGTGCATTCGAAAACACAATTTCTATAACATTTTTTGCCTAGTATGTACGTAATTATTGCATTAGGAGCACAACCACCCATACAACCAAGCCAAGTCTGAAAAACCCAAGAAAAAGTCTTGGTGTCTTCATGCGATATTCAAGCACAACCCAACAAGATTAACTGACCGTGATGATTTGCACCCACAAAAGCAGCAAACAGCATGTCATACTTACTAGTTAAGTAAGTTGTGTCGAACATGATCACATCACCGAACTCCTCATATGCTACTCTGCTCCTTGCGTCTGCCCAAAATAAATTCCTTATTCTACCATTGTCATCTAAATCCATTAGGAATTAGAAGTTAGAATTATTTGCTTGCATTTTTGCGAAGTAGTTTTGAACAGCTGCAACATCCCCATTGCCAAGCCTTAACCCTCTGGATTTGTCAACATAATTACGACAATCTTTACCTAAATATGGCAGTTTATCAAGTCCGCCCGCTTCCACCGCCAAAGAAGAATAGCTTTTGTTTGGTCGAATACACGCTTGATCATTTATCTAAAGTTTTCTTTTGACACATCAGTTCAATTTACGATTTCTTATGAAATATCATGACTTTCTTGGACTCAAACCATGATTATGATAAAGTACTACAAATGTCATCTGCCACTTTCCATAAGAATCTAAAACAGCTCTAAGCTTCGCATTACATTGGGTTTTGGTAACTAAATGCAATTTGAAAGCATTTCTTGAAGTGCTCTCTGTCTTGCCCTGATCAAGAACATGCAAAAAGCATCCATCGAACCACCCCATCATCTCCCTTCAACGAAGACCTTTTCTTTATTAGAATCCCATTCTCATAGCCGTATTAGCCGTAATATTCAAACAATCCTTCGGCAGTATCAAACACCATTCCTATTTATGGATCTCCCAGGCCACTTTTTCTTCTCGAACAAATTCATTCTCTATATCCACATCAACACCAATTGTATCTTCCAATTCTTTATCATTGATATGATGTCCTTATTTTCATGCATTTCTATACTTATATCGTCAAATTCAGAAATTTCTGGCTCCATTCCTGAAGGAAAGAAGTAAACAATTACAAATAATATAATTAAAACTTGGGTATATTATAATAAAAAATAGGGTGAACTAGTATTACCCCCCCACTAGATGAGCCAATTAGGATTTCCCCCCCACTAGATGGGAAATTAGGGTCTCCCCCCTAAATACACACAAAAAAAATTCGGTCAACCCACTTTGACTTTTTTTTTTTTGTGTGTTTTAGAGACCCTAATTCCCATCTAGTGGAGCTTAATACTAGTTAACCCTAAAAAATAACTTAGGTGTTGAGCAACAAATTATATTTTAAGATCCTTGTTGTGCAACCTATTTTGACCAGTACTTCAAAAAAAAATTTGTTTGTTTGTTAACAAAACATATTTTTAACAACAAACTTTAAAAAAGAAATATAAATTTAAATGATACATGGGAAAACAAAAAGGGAGCGAAAATATTGTGTTACCTTACATTTGAAATTTTTATAAATAAAAACCTTGGTATAATGGTGTGAAAGTAATGGTGCAGCTAATGGAGAAGAACAACTCGATCTGGTTCGGATTGGGTTTATAGGAGAAAGAAGGGATGAGAGAGAATGAGGGTTTGAGAAGTATTTGGTGCGTTTTTTGAGTTTGAAAAAGAAGGGTTGAGATTGAGAGACGAGGGACATGACACGTCAGTGTCCACCTCAGTGTGTTGGTTGACTGTGTCAAGTTCCTGTGTTAGTGTTGAATTACTCCTCAATTTGTCTATTCCCGATTAACCCTAAGTCTGTTTCAAGCACTTCAAACCCTGGACTTGGAAAACGTAAGCACCTCTATTTGTTATATAAAATTTCAGCATCTCAAAGTCGACATGTCAAATTATTTCATATGTGGCAACTAACATTTTCACATGTGTAAAATCCATGTTCACTAACGTGTAGTAACCATTCCACATCAAGTATTTCTCCCTGATGTGTAATAATCTGTCAAAGTCAGCTGTTTTGACCAAATATAATCAAAACACTAAGTGGTGATGAAAGAGATGAATAACGTATAGAAGTAGTGAGAAAAGTGATGGTGATCGAGAGAATGATAAGACTATACCTTTCGGTTGCCTACGTACCCAAATTATCAATAGAATAAAGTCTCAAGAATGTAGTTCTGTATGAAAAATAGTTTGATATTTATATAGGTAGAGTAGAGACTTCTTGTAGCTCAAGTAATTGTAATTTAATATAACTCTCAACTCATAATTATTATCTCTTTGATAATAAACGAATCTGGTTATAAATTAATATACGTAAGTGGCAAGTCATGTGGCTAGGGTTCAACCCTAGACGCATGAGTTAATGGGCCTGTACATCAATTCATGGTATTACAAATTGGGCTTTAGCCCTGTCGATTCAACGAATAAAGTGGAGACCCCTACTAATGGACGTTTGCCACGTAGGTGGGGGTCGAAACACCGCCCCCTCTTTGACATGTGAACGAAGTTCATATGGCAAAGAAGAAAAGAAAATCAATGAAAAAATGCAATAAGAAAAAAATGAGCAGAATGTATAACATAGTATGGTGTGAATACAAACGATGTGAAAATGGAATGTTGAGAAAAATGCGTGAATTATTGTGAACAACATAATTGGGGATTTGAAAATTTTGGTGTAAAAAATGTAATCTAGAAATAGTAGAAGGGATTTGAAAAATATACAAGAGTAGGTGGGATAAAATAGGACCAACGAAGTGTATCAAAATATTGAACAAGAGTAGAGTAGTAGAGTGAGAAATGGACATAAAGAACTAGAGAAGTGTACGCACTTAATAGCAAAATTGACTTGGAGCACACATGCAATAATTGTACCGATGGAACAAATAGATAATCTAATAAAATAGGGTCCTATTACTGCCGGACCCCAATTTGTGTTGGATGGACTCCCACAAAAAAAAAACAATTATTACAAGTATGCCATTGGTTTCAAAAAATCCAAAAAAAAACAATTATTACAAGTATGCCATTGATTCCCAAAAAATTGAATTCGAAACCCTAAACTTAAACGCGACCGGCTAGGTCGTTTGGACTAAATCCCAAACGACTTGGCCACACCGTTTAAGGACTTAGTCCAAACGACCCGCCACACGGTCAAGAGCCCAAAAAACAGAACTTTGAATTTTTTTTCAAAGTTCAAATCCCAAACGACATGGCCACATCGTTTTGAACTAAGTCCAAACGGTGTGACCATATCGTTGGAGACTTAGTCCAAATGGTGTGGCCATATCGTTGGGGATTTTTCTAAGTCCAAACGGTGTGGCCATTTTTTTATAAGTCCAAATCCCAAACGACATGGCCACATCGTTTTGGACTCAGTCCAGACGGTTTGGCCATGTCGTTTGGGATTTGAACTTTGAAAAAAAATTCAAAGTTCTGTTTTTTGGGCTCTTAATCGGTGTGGCCGGGTCGTTTGGACTAAGTCCCAAACGGTGTGGCCAAGTCATTTGGGACTTAGTCCAAACGACCTGGCCGGGTCGTTTGGACTAAGTCCCAAACGGTGTGGCCAAGTCGTTTGGGACTTAGTCCAAAACGACCTAGCGAATCGTTTAAGTTTGGGGTTTCGAATTCAATTTTTTGGGAATCAATGGCATACTTGTAATAATTGTTTTTTTTGGATTTTTTGAAACCAATGGCACACTTGTAATAATCGTTTTTTTTGGGAGTCCGCCCAACACAAATTGGGGTCCAGCAGTAACAAATACCTAAAAATATATGCTGGTCGGTACGAAAAAGAATTGAGGAAGTGATAAGTACATGCATGCAACGAATAAATTATTGCATGTGATGGGATCAAATACCATAGAAAACGAGGACTCCAAATTTAAATCCGGATTGGATAAGGCTTAAGCGAGTCTCCCACATTAAATTGGTTTGGATAATAGAATTGTATAAGGATTGGGATACTGGACCAACGCAAGATCGATAAAAGGGAACGAATATATAAAGAGATGGAACGTGATGGTGACTAGCTAATAACGAACAAAAATATCTGAATAAAAAAATAGTAAAAAGTGAAGGGATAGCGTGAAGTTTCGCAAAAATAATCGAGTAGTGAGAATCTAATTGGGGCACTATGAGGATATTAAACTTTGTGAGGTGGAAAAAAGGTGACAGATATAGCAAAGACATGAGGCCGCGGCGATTGTCAATTAAGGAGATACAGAAACTATTTGGAGATACAAAAGAAAAACTTGGTAATTATCTCTTTGATAAGAAATGAATCTGGTCATAAATTAATTTAGGTAAGTGGCAAGCCATGTGGTTAGGGTTCAACCCTAGACGCATAAGTTAATGGGCCTACACATCAATCCATGGTATTATAAATTGGGCCTTAGCCCTGTCGATTCAACGAATAAAATAGAGACCCCTACTAATTGACGTTTGCCACGTAGGTGGGGGTCGAAAAACCGCCCCCTCTTTGACATGTGAACAAAGTTCATATGGCAAAGAAGAGAAGAAAATCAATGAAAAAATGCAATAAGAAAAGAATGAGCGGAATGTATAACATAGTATGGTGTGAATACAAACAATGTGATAAATAAATTTAGATTTTCACTATAAGACTTGGTTAAAAGTTATGTTTTGTTTAGTACACTAGTTAATGCCCGTGCTTTCGGCACGGATTCCATAAAGTTATTATATATTGTAGCCCCCTAACAATCATTGATCTCAAAGTACAATAATTAGGCAAAGGAAGAAAACTCTTTTTATTGGCTTTTACACTTAATTACTTGCCTATGGATAGACTTCAACTTTGCAACAACATTTAAGAGCTACACCTCTTCCTCCGAACATGATAGTAATTAACTATTGGAAATAATTTAAAAAATTGAATCAGCAAATACTTGAACATCATTGAGAACTCTGTACTCTTCACAAAATAATATGTTGTATAGCAGTATGTGAAAGACCATTATCTTCTTTAGTTTCGTTACTTGTTTGCATCTTAATCAGTAACTCTTGGTGATTTTCCAAGTAATTCTTTGATTCTATATACTTGTAAGTTATGTTTATTTATGTCTAAATGGTAAAATCTAGCTAAATATTGTATAGTGATGAATTTGTGCAGAAGGCCCCAACAGCTACAGTGAATATCATTAGTGGTTGCTAGATGCTGGTACTGGAGAAGTGTAAATACTCTCCATTGTTCCAACAGTTGGTCTGTGTAATGGTAAAATACACTAGCATGTAACAATTCAATTGCTCGACAACTTTTCACATACTACAGATACATTCAAATCTTACCAAAGCAAAAAAAAAAAAAACCCCACAAAATACAGATTGCGCTGAGCACAAATCACACTTGATCTCACTCACTAACACACATTTTTACTATTAAGATTGTGCTAGCAGTATCTATATATATTACACTTTTTCTCACATTGTCAATCGTACTTTTATTCTATAAATCAATTTCAAAGAGGAAGCAGATTTTCAGTAGTAGCAACGGCAAGATTACCAATGACCAACAACACTACTTCCAATGCCGATTCCAATACCTCCATTGTCAACGGCAAAGTGAGAGGTGTAACAATCCAGTGAATATATTTGATAATAGTATGCCAAAGTACCAAAGTACCGAAGTCAGAACCAGCAACCAGCAACCACCAAAATAAAAATAGACGACTCCTAAACATACGCAATAAATGCATCATTTTAGACTGTTAGATGAAAACAATATATGCACTAAGTAGTAGTCAAAGGTGTAACACATATCAATTTATTAACTATGCCTATATTGCTAGTAGCATAGCCATCAAGGATCGGGAACAAATGCAACAAAATATAAGTTACTTGGTCAAGCAGTTTTATCTACAAATCGTGTAAAGTTTGACAGCAGTAGAAATCGTGTACAACTTGCACTTCATCGTAATGCCTGGATATAGGGATGTCACTTTTTCCAAGTACCATCTCTATGAGATCTATAGTGGACTGGAAGAATGGCCATTCTTTGTACATTGCTTGCAAATCTTCGGTATATCCCTGCTCGCATGCACCCTTTAGGCCGGCCCAACACCAAACCAAGCGGGGGAGAACAAATCTTGTCGTGTCCATGCAAATACCCATGGTATTGCACGAAGATGTCGATTCTGTTGAATTCTTGCTTCGTCTTTGATGCGCTTCCTATGTTGAGGAAACCAAGCTCGGCTTGTGGCGTAACCCTAGTTAAAGTAGGTAAGAAAGTCTGGGTTGTCATATACAATACTCCGATAATTGTTGCAACTGAATTTGGAAATTTCTTCCATAAGGTTACACCAATTTTCTTCTCTAGGGAGGATTATCTAGCTAGCAAAAGAATTATTACTGAACGTTAGCTAGCAAAAGAATTATCTAGTAGTATCCAAGTTAAACGAACCGCATGATGGACCTACCATTACAGAACCAGGTGGTTGGGACTGAATGGCAAGATACGTGGGTCCACCACCACGTCTAATACTTCCTCCCCGCCCATGGAATAGTGTTACTTTGATGCCATACTCATTGCAGGTAGCCACAACGTTCTCTTGGGCTTTGTACAGTTCCCACGCTGCAGTGAAGTGGTCAACATCTTTTCCAATCCGAGTACCCAACCATTACCTGTCCCACAATAACCCGGTGGAGTTTCTGAAGTTTCATATGGCCTAGACAAAATTATCCCATTTATTTATGATCGCGTTACCTCTTGTTGTCCATTGTGGTTTTTATGATGTGCTCCCCGATAACAATCAATTGCTAACAACTTTCGATCATGAACCAGCTCCTCTCAAGTCCTTGACGGTTTCAAATAGAGGGACCACTCTCAACCTATAAGCAACCAAAGGGGTCAGGGTACCTGGATAGAGCTGGTTGGTCTCCTTTCTTGAATAGAGCTACTTGCCCGCGAGCCAAAAGCGACTCCATAGCTCTTGGCCCTGAATAGAAGAGCTTGAGACCTTGGCTGGAACTTCGATGTTCTTGTAGCTAGAAAAGGCGAAGTTGATCCAGAGATGTGATCTTCTCTCGCGGAGGAAGCACTCAATTCCAGAGGCCTTGCCTAAGAAGCTAACTTTGCATGCGATACCTGAGCATCGGGCTTGTTGGCATCCGTCGTCAGATTCCAACTGCCCATCATCACCCAGAAAGTTCAAATCTGTTGTAGGTTGAGGGTGTATGACCTTGTGATGTGTTGCTTGAAAGTCAGTGTTAGGGGGTGGAATTATACATTCCTGAATTTTCTGCTGAGCAACCTTGTTAGCTGTCAGACCCAGACTTTCCACAAACTGTAGCAGGCTCTCCTTGTATCCATAGCCGCCCATCCTTCCTCTGTCAATCTGTAGAGTCTCAAGAATGTAATCACCATAAACTTTTAGGAACTAAATTTTTTTCACAGTGATAAAGAAGACTTACATGCACAATAGATTTGGAGCAAGTGGCTTCCTTTGAATTTAATGACTCGGTTTCATTTAGGAAAGATTTAAAAGGCACAGCCTTGAAGCGGTTGTCCTTCTCTAGTTCCTGGAAAAAAGTAAAGGAAAAGAATAGAGAATAGAAAATCCCATGGTCAAATTTATATAACAAATCTAACGGCATTTTAGTATATTATATTGATTACATAAAAACAAAAAAGGTATTTTTACATTTGATATAATATCAGTTGGATGGTTCAACTTGCACCCTACATACTAATTACTATGCATACTTTTTCTCTAGGAGTCTACTAAGGGCAGATGTTGATAGTCATAGAGTGACAAAAAAAAGTACGTTGTGCCAAAATTTTAGCAGCAAGTCTTCTATACAAATATAACTTTGAGTTAGTAAACAGTATATAAGACGTACTTGAAGTGTTGCGTGGATAAATTTTAAGCATATGCATGGATGAAATTTGAATCACCATATCAAGAATGTGGCTTACCGTTTGATGCGACATTGGAAGTCATTCTACTCAGTCTACCTACTGTATTAAGCTCAGGTTGCAATGTAGAATTTAAACTTCTGGTTTCAAATTTGGGCTTTCTGCCATGTCTTTTTTTCATCAAGAATTCGTGCTCAAGGTTTCCAGGCTTCGTTCTGAGGGTTCGAACCACCTGCTTAACCAGTTCGTCTATAGCTTGAGCCTGAAAAACTCATCACATGTTTTCGTAATAAAGGTAAGCAGGTATTTTAGGCAACATTCTCTGTCAAAAATGACTAAGAACTGTTGAGACTAAATAGTAAAGCAAGCACTGATGATTTGAAGAAAAGATGGTGTTTTGAGCATTGAAAAGCATCGCATTCTCAAATATCAAGAAAACGTCATGCTATAAGTATTCAAATAATTAATCAATCACAGTCCAACTATGCTCCCATAAACTCAAATATGGAAACTGAGTCATGTTTCACTAATTAGATATCACAGGATTCGACTAATAATCGAGGCATAGGGTAAAGATCTTGGAATTTATGTTAACCACACCGAGTGGACTACTAAGACACTGATTCTAAGAGATTTGTAAGCTCCTTGCTCTGTTTTTTTCTTTCATAGTCATGAAATCCATTGGCTCTTTAATAATCTCATAGTATCCCTCAACCTTCCAAAGCAAGAAGTCCGCTATAAATATTATTGAACTTTGACATTGGGGGAAAATAAATCAAGTACAAACCTCTACAGGATCAACTGGTGCAAATGAAGATCTCACGTGTCTTTCCCAAAAAGAATCCAAGAAGCGAATAATACTCTCATGAGCGAGCTATGCCCAAGTATTACCTTGAGTTTCATTAATCAAGGATTTATGTTCATAAATACTAACCTCTGCAGTATCTCAAGAACAACGCCAAAACGCTTTTCTCTGGCATCTGAGGTGTCGGTCGCTCTGTTGATGGTTGACCTGATATAGCAAAAACTACGTTTTACATAGAGACTCATTGTTACAAAACATTAGCATAGAACGTGTAGAATTTTACATATTTATGGCAAAACAGAAGCTCACCATTGTTGCCCAAGGGATTTTCATTCTCTACCCTTTGGAGTTCCTGCAAGAGCAAATGAGACTCTGAGCAAAACCTCACCGAGGACATTGGATTGTTAACGCGTCTAATTGACCTTTCTGGCCAAAGAGCAAGTGAGTTGTTCAAGGATCTAGGTCTATAGGACAAAATTTGAAATACTTAATAAAGCATTGGTAAGATCTGCTTGCAATACGTAGAAGCCATGCTTGAAGTACAAAAAGTATAGTGAAATAGAGAGAGAGAGAGAGAGTACCTGAGTGCAATGTGAGAAAGAAAGGTAGAGAGTGCGCCAATGACCTGTTTAATAACAATATGCAATAAAACTCATAGAAAACAATACAAAATAGAGAAACTCCTGAAAAAATTCCTATTTGAAAACATCATTTGCACTGAAATGATGAATGAAAATATATTAATTTAAACAGTTAAAAACATCTCAATATCTCAATCTTTAGATTATGGTAAAAAAAAATGATGCCATGAGAATATAATTGAAAGCGCAGAGAGAGATGGAGATTACCTGAGAAAGAAGTAGCGATATGGGGATCGGAGAGAGGAGTTATGGTATATACCTGAGATGGTCGAAGCACTGAGAGGTGGAAGGAGAACCCAAAAGGTTGTGAAGCTTTTCACAATTAAATTCTAATCTCGGAGAACAAAAGATTTGGATACGAAGGGTTTTCACATTTAAGAATTTGATTTATAGCCCTAATCTCACGTGGAGGCAATTGTGACCCTCGATTTATACCCCTGAAAACGAATCCTTGCCGCAAGTCAGGAGTTGTGTTCATTGTCAAATAAAATTTAATTATAAAAATAATAATAATAATAAAAGAAAGAAAGAAAGATAAGACGTCCAACCACAAAGCCTTTACATCTCTTATCAAATGTTGTAGAATGACTATAAATGGAGAAGCACGCTGAAAGAAGCAACATGATCAACAAATTGAAAGAATCAATTGTAGGCATATTATCACTACGTATGTGTGCTGTGACACGAATTGCTTCCAATTTTTTTTTTTTTTTTTTCTGAAATAGTAATTGATGGTATTGGTATAAATGAATCCTTATAAAATCTGTAGGGAGAATGATAGCTACAAATAGAATAAATCAATGAGTTTACCATAGTTCATAGTTAAGAAGGTGGTTAATCGATTTCCTACAGACTAAAGAAAGAGTGTACAAACCTTTGATTTTGCGAAAGCTTCTCAGTTGGAGTACTGTAGGGTAGTCTAACCGGTCTGAGATAGGAAAAAACAAATATAAGATCAGAAAGTGGAGATTGCTTACCAGGCGGCACTATTTATGAAGAACTATCGTGGCGTAGGCTTAAGTGAAGAAGACAACAACTTGAATCTTTGAGGCATGAGAAAGAATATACAGTGGAAGAAGCAGTTTGGAGAAGGCGAAGAAGCGAAGAGTTATTTTTCTAATCGTGAGACGGCAATTAGAAACGAAAAGGTTTTTTTTTGTTTAATTAAAAGTACTTGAGGTTAACCCAAATTTGAAATAGAGAAGCACGTTGAAGGAAGCGACATGATCAACAAACTGAAAGAATAAAAAAAATGAATCACTACGTATGTGTGCTGTGACACGAATTGCTTCCATTTTTTTTTTTTTGAAATAGTAATTGATGGTATTGGTATAAATGAATCCTCATAAAATCTATAGGGAGAAACTATAGCTACAAATAGAATAAATCAATGAGTTTACCATAGTTCATAGTTAAGAAGGTGGTTAATCAATTTCCTACAGACTTAAAAAAGAGTGTACAAATCTTTGATTTCGTGAAAGCTTCTTAGTTGGAGTAGGGTAATCTAACCGATCTGAGATAGGAAAAAACAAATATAAGATCAGAAAGTGAGGAACTATCGTGGCGCAGGCTTAAGTGAATAAGACAACAACTTGAATCTTTGAGGCATGAGAAAGAATATACAGTGGAAGAAACAGTTTGGAGAAGGCGGAGAAGCAAAGAGTTATTTTTCTAATTGTGAGACGGCAATTAGAAACGAAAAGGCTTTTTTTTGTTTAATTGAACTATTAGAAACAATATATGGAAAAGAAGAAAGGCCGAAGTGGGTGTCTGATATTTGATTGAGCTATAGGCGTTTGGTAATTCGCTGTAATAGAAATGATTCACCAAGCAATGTAAATTATTTCATGAGCGAAAGGGGAGCTGGAATTAAACTTCAAGAATCAAATAAGGGCATTATATCCACTAAACAGTAAGAAATATACTCAATCAAGAAGTCATATAGAGCATTTTCTACACACAACATCATTGCACCAAGCATTATGCTAGCAAAAGTTTCAATGTTTCAGTATGTGAACGTATGCAAAGCTTTATAATCCCACAAATAACCATAAAGCTATTTTTTGCACAAAATAAAGCAGTCAAGCAGGAAAAAAAAATCTGAAAAATGACCAAAAAGAAAATAATATACATATAATACTACACTTTGATTCCATCCATCAAATTTCAGCTTCTAAGACAATTCAATAGGGTTGAGTGTCTAATTAGTTCTTGACCAACTAAGTTACACATACAGAATACAGAGAAACACCAATCCAACATTCTACTGTCAAAGAATGAGAAGATTAAAGAGAAATACTAACTTCAAAAGCACTCCATTAGAAGAGTTGAAAACTATGAAGCAATAGCCCATCCAACAAAAATAGTGCAACCGCAAGTTGAGCTATAAAAACAAACTAATCAGTGGTCGCACAATCTCAAGTAATATAATCAAGTAGTCGAATAAAAATAAAAAAATCTAGCCAATTCGTTTTCAAAGTAGTTTATTTATTTTTTCTTCTGCTAACCTTATTAACATTGTGCCAAACACCAAATAGTTGAACTGAATCAATGAATGCAATGGACATAGAAGCAATGAAGTTCTTATCGAATATTGGAGAATCATACCTTCACTTTTGTTGATTGGTAATTTGAAAGAATATATGTTATCTGTTTTGCACCACTTGAATTGTGAAAAGATTAGAAAAATTGAGAAATCCCTAGTTTAAATATGATAAAAGACAATTTGAGGAAGAAGAAGAAGAAACTTAAGAAGCATTAATACCTGTGAAATTAGACCAACCGCGAAGCTAGAGAGAAACATGAGAAGTTTGAGAGCTGCGTCAGAGAGTTTAGAGAGCATGAGAGATGAGAGGGAGACTGCACTTGGGTTGAGAGCGGTGGGAACATAATGGGCTTAGAGAGGGTTGAGTTTAGATCATCTCAGGAGATGAAGAGTTTAGATTCGAGAGAGAGAGCCCGAAAGTGAAAACCAAGGGGTTTGCATTCCGAAGGGTTTTAACAATTAATACTTTTAATTATTCCTAATCCACGTGGCAGAATGGCAACCCTCGATTTATACTTGCTGAAATCAAATCCCAGGAAAGCGAGCTGTTTTGTTAAGTTGACTACCTAGTGCCTGGATTTCATGTAGTTAATGTGATGTTATATTATAATTTGCAATAATATAGATGTTGTGATATGTGTTATATATAATATAATTGTAAATGTGCATTTCGAGTAAGGTTAGCGTACGTATGGTGATTAGTTAAAGGGTTGACTATGTTGGTGTTAATACGCTCATTTTTTTTTGCGTGTAACTTGAAATTACACATGCAATATTTGTAATGGAAAATAAAATTTATAATGTAGGCAATTTGGAAAATGTAATGCACTAAAAAACAACACTTACTCCATAATATAGATTAATTTACTTTTACAAAATTTATCAATAATTCAGCGAAAGCATTTGGAAGTAGGTAAATAATGTATAACATTTCAATATTTCAAATAGGGAAAGTTGTATATGTTGTGTGTGTGTGTGTGTGTGTGTTTTTTTTTTTTTGCAGCACAAAGTAATTAGAAGTCGCCACGCCACCTTGGCACTTTTTTTTTGCTAGGTACCACGTTTCCACTTATCACATACGGTCAGTTATAAAAGCGTAAAAAATTTATTGCCATTGATCCATCAAATGTATAGTCAAAGTTTAGATATATGCACTCTGATTATTACAAACAACCCAAAATTGAAGCAAGAATAACAATCAAATTTAGCTATTCCAGTTTCTTCTAGGTGATAGAAAAAGACGTGTTTCTTGCTATGGGACTCTAAAGTACTTGCAGTGACTGCTTCCATACGTCTTGTTAGGCTTTGAAGAATGCAAACACATCTATCAAATTACGATAGGTCTCAAAATGGAACTATCAACACACTTCAGTATATTGAAAACACTTCCACGTTGTTTGAGTTCCAAAGAAAAATAAAAACTCATCTACAATTTTTTTTTTAGGGTACTTTTAATGGTTAACTTTCAGTGAACTAAACAAATAAATATAAGTCATCTTCTTATTTACATTAAGACATCTCGCTCACAAAGCCCAACCGACCTTTTGACTTTGCCGCAGCCATTAGTTTACAGCCACTTCCAGATCCTTTACAATTCTTGTATGCGTGTAGTAGTGTAGAGCCAAAACAACCACAACAACAAACTATGGTTCCAATGTCTCAAAATCTCTTTTACCACCATTTCCTTGTCAATATTTTGGATGTTTAAGTTGATCTCTCTGACATTCAAGGGAAATCATCGTCACTTTTACTAACATCTCACCCTACTAATTTCATCTAAACTGATCACTTATGCTCAATACCTCCTCAATCTCTAGAATTTGTTGCTCGACGCACATAGCATGTTATGAATTGGTCGGTCTAAAAACACAAATAATTACATATAAATACATGCATGGACGCTGGCTGCCTCTCCCAAAGTGATGTGGTAAGACTCGATGCTTGAAATCGTGCCATATTATGGTGTTTTGGCAAAGTAGCATCTGCTGAGAAAGCGATAAGTAAAGGTTTAGTGGCAGTAGGATGAAATGGCGGCAAAGCGTTATTTTCATGTACATGTATAAAAATGGTAAATATATTGAACAACTATATTTGCATGAAGTATTTGTACAATGAAGTGAGTAATCTTTTAAATTCAATAATGATGAAAGAAACAAAATGAAGGAAATCATGCTTCTAGTGCTGTGAAGCTAGTAAATTTATATAACAAACATGTCTTATGTTAATCTAATCCAATAGCACTACTCAGAACTTAACACGTTAGCCACCACATCTGACTATATATAACCATTCCTATAATTCAACCTTCCACGCTATTAGCTGCATCAGGTCCATTTCGATAAATAGTAAGGACGTCATTCATCAGTTTAGACCAAAGTCAAACCAAAGGTGTATAGAGAAACACTTTAAGAAGAGATGCAACCTACAGATTCATCTTCATGACCTCACATTCAACGTGCAACAGGGAAGCCTATTCTTTTATAGCTAAAAACATCGAAGGTTCAGAAAGGTCGTCCAAGGACCAAACTCTATCAGAAAAATTACCCAACCTACAAATAAATGATCACATTACCTACAATGTGGTAACTAAGATTCCACTGCAACCATCCCCTTGAAAATGGACAAATACACATCAAGATCCAAAAGCTCCAATATGAACACATTTGAGGTTTACAAATATCATTTAGGAAGAAAATACCCTGAAATACAACTGAATGGTGGGCAAACTCTGATCTCACCTTACAAAGAAAATAACACTAACTATAGCAAGTAACAACAGTTTCAAGCTGTTTCTACAGGCTGACTCCCTAAAGACTATATCATCCAATTTATACAGATACTTGAATCACAAAACACGCAATTCCCGGAAATTAACATAATGACCATTCATCTTTTCAAATATCTGAATTCAATACAATTAGCCATCGCCTTTCCAAAACCGAATTGAACAATTCCTAGTAAATATTTTAGTACTCTATATTAAGGCCAAAAAAGTCTGTCACAGTTTACACCCTACTACTTCCAATTTTATCTTTGTTTAGCTCAATATAAATATTAAGATGTGATAGCATTGCAATACACAAACATTCCCCATAAAAATAAGTGTGTACCTCAATTTTATCCACCATTTGAGTTTAAATTTTCTTGCGCATTCTTGACCCCATGAATTCCTACATTCGACTGCAAATGAGAGAAGTAGATAATAAATACTCAATGATAGCTTGACAACACGTAAATGAGTTTTTATGAGGGGAGAAAATGTATCTTTTAGTTTTTAGGCACAATCTTGGAAAAGATTATGTACACATACTTCATGTCCAATAACAATCTCAACTCGAACTTGTTGTCGCTTCTTTGCTTGCAGAGTCTCCTACCCACCTGTAAGAAGGAAAAATCGACGTAGTGAGGATGCATTAAGAAAACTGTATTTGATCACCAATAATAGAACATAATAGCAAACCTGAGATTCATTCACCCTTTAAACTCGAACTTGTCCTCGCACTCTAGCGCAATGAATTACTACATCCTTTTGCTCTTTTATGTTTTTTTCCTTATTTCCATTTAACTATTGTGGCAACTCCCTAAAGTTAGAACAATGGGAAATCCTATATCAACCCTTTTTTGGTTCAAATAAAGCTCAATCTCCTGGATGAAAACTGTTATGCCATGGGACTCTATAATCCTTGTTGAGCATACCCTAATAAATCTTTTAGTTCTAACATTTCAGGACAAAAGAAGAAGTTGCCACAAACTTAAGCTTACCCATAATATATCATGTTCACACAATACGCAAATTTGCAAACGAAAAAAAAATTGATGAATAAAGTATCAAAAGAAATCTGATATCGTATGAGCTAAACATTCTAACGTTATTTCTACTTATCCAGTTCACATCATTTGTAGTTCACATCATTTGTATTAGTAAGTACTAAAGATTTCAAAAATCTAACAATACTTGACAAATACAATGCATGTATGCACTCAATGAGTATCTCACCAATCATTTTAGGACTGACTTGTACATCAAAACTTTTTATTGTCGCTTCCATCGGAACCTGCATTTATTAGAAAAAAGTATATATGAAATTAGACCTATCACACTACCACACAAACACCACACATTGCGGTGAAAGCAGTAGATAACCTTTCCTCGAAGTCAATGAATTATTCTAACCACAAACACATATTACAAAGACAATTACATGGTTAATATTGAAGAATAAAAAGAAAACTATTGGGTAAATATATGAAGGCACTTACTCTTCTCTGGCATCTCTTAAAACAAAAAATATGCATGGTTTGATATTCTATTGAGTACAACAACCAAGATAAGTCAGAATTGATATTCCAGCACAAAGAAGAGCAAGGAGAAACTGGAAGATATATATTTGTACCTTTATAAATGGATCCCATCGAATCGGAGAGTGTGATAGCATTGGGTTTCCAGTGTATGCATTTAATCTGAAAATGAAAATTGAAAACTGCAGTTACTCTCCACTCGATCGGTCAACTCAAATATCTAAAATTGCATTCGAAGTGGAACCTCTATTTGAGTCAGAAACAAAAAAAAACTGTGTAATTTCTCCAAATATAACAGATGAACTAACCTTAATAGTGAGCTTGCAAACCGGCCTTCTATTAAAATCAGTGTCTAGTTGCCATTGTTTATATATTCCAACAACAAAAAAGAAAATAAAAATGATTAATTTCTAATAGGGAGAGAGTCAGAACAACCGGGTTTGCTCATGTATTTTCACAATTAAGAATTTAATTAATTTATAATCTCTCTCACACTGTGTGGCGCATTGGAGAAAACGAAAGGTTTGGACACGAAGGGTTTAACATTTAAGAATGGAAGATGAAAGAAAGAGAGACTGTAATGCGACAATTGATTTCTCAAATTAATCCCTAATCTAGCTCACACCGCATTCGAGGCAATCCTAGCCACCACTCAGCCCACCGCAGGATGGAATCCCAGTTGTTGAGTGCAAAACTGAGCTCCCTTGTTATATTAGATTAGGAGTTGTGGAAGTGGAGTAAGACCTGTAAAGGTGGAAAGGAGAAGCTTTTAAAAACCAAGTTTGGAGACACAAAGGGTTTTTTAACAATTAAGAATCTAATTAATTTCTAATCCAACCCACGGCTGTCATCGTGGCACTCGTCACAATCCTCTTAAGACAGATATATTTTTGTCAGGGAAAAACAGGTGAGAACACAAATTTTAGTGAGGCCTTTGGCAGACTTGGAATTTTTTACTTTCTTCAAGAATTCTTTCAACAAAACATTTATCACATTCGATTAGATTAAGAATATCTCAATCAATTTAGACTTTTGGTATTAAAATATATGACAAAATAGACTTTTAGGTGAAAAATAATCAAAACACATTTAAAGAGATTATTAACTTATGTATAACACACACCTTGAAGAGATAAATGTCAGCCAAAACCCTTCCTGCGACTAATTGAGGTAGCGTGCGTCTGGACAGCAAGGAAAAGCCAAAGGAACTGAAAAAACAAAAAAATGAATGAAGAACTGAAAAAACAGAAAAATGTATAGTCAAAATTGAAGTTTGTGTTATAAACAACAATGATTTGTAAACGCAAAAAACATTTTGAAGATAACTTATCTGTATGAATTTGGGGCGCGCAAGCTTTTTCTGTTTATTTTGGAAGAAAAACTAAAGATACCGGTGTTCAATTTGGTGAAGAATTGGGTTATCTTGGAGGCGTGAGAGAGAAGAAAAGAGAACATTTTTTGTTAAATGGTTTTTCATTTCTAATCGCAGTCACGCTGTAATGAAGGAAGAAGAAGTAAGAGGCGAAAGAAGAACATATTGGTTTCTTCTTCGTTTCGATGAGAAATTGAGAACTGATGGGTTGGGAGAGCAAACGAAAGGGTTTCTTCTAATAAAGGTTTTCACGATTAATATTCCGTGATTAATATCCCATTTAATTTCTAATCCAACTCACACGCTTTGGTGGCACTATTGTAACCCTTGATTTATACCCCCTGAAATTGAATCCCAGACGCGAGTCAGGAAAGTGAGTTGTTTTGTTAAGTCGGCATCCCTAACTTTCGGAATAATTAGGATATGAGTGGGAGCTTGGGGATTTATATTATTGAATGCAAAGATCTGTTGGAAGAAAATCGATCAAGAAAGCAAATGACAATAAAAATGCTAGTTATACCATAAAGAAAGAGGGTGGGCATTTTACACATATATTAGTTCCACCAAAATTATCAAAGGAATATATATATACAACTTAAGTCGGGTCATTAAGCATAGGAGGAATATATAATATAGTAAAGGGTGCGTCATACACAAATCATCTATCATGGATAATAACATTTTTCAAACTCTAATACTGAAAAAGAAACATGTAAGAATATGTTATGAGGAATTTCATTAAGAAATCAACAATTTAAAAAGAACAACATTATTCAGATAAACTCAAATTCCCCTTAAGTCTTGTTAACTTGTAACGTCCGGTGGTCTTATGAGGATAAAACTTTATTCACAGTTATCTTATATCTACAGTGGCATGTTCATTGCAAATGAGAGCCGTGAAAAATATTTGAAGCATGGGAGAAGTCGAAACCACAGTGCTCTTATGAAAGCGTTATGCACAATTACCATACACAGGCAGAAATCTTTAGTAAGAAAGTGTGTCGAGAAGAAAATTGAAACGATACCACATTAGCAGGAAACTCTTTCCTCATAATTTTGTCAAATCTGCATATAATGTATGAGAATCATTTTACTTTATCGTATATGCTAGAGTTATGGTAAAATGTTATTCTTGCTACAATTATTAGATACATCTAACGTTAGCAATAACATTGAACATCACAGTATAAGAAAAAGAAAAAGAAAAAAGCTTACACTGTGGGAGTATTCTTAGCAGGAAGTGAAGTAGCTGCGGCAGCTTCTTCTTCAGAAGCCATTGGTGAAGAAGAAGAAGAAAAAGACAAATGACTGCTTATAACCCTAACTTTACTCTTAAAGGGTTTGAAGGGAACGGGGGTTTATTTTATTTCCAATTCATTGATTGTGAAGACCAAAAGATTTATCTTTGTTCGGTTTCCATAATTAAGACTGGGAAATAACCAAGGGTTTGCACACAAAGGGTTTTCACAATTAAGACATTTAATTAATTCATAATCCAACGTGGCAGCATGGTAACCCTCAATTTATACCTGATAAGAGCCCAAAACTGTAGTTTTAACCCCTTAATAATCATACTGTTAGACCAATTATGTGAATAATAAGTAAGAGTTAACACTGATTCTGCGTTTTATGCATTTCAGGGCTTCAAAGTCCATTATGTGCGTAAATGTACCACTTTAGCGAGATACAGAGGAGCAAAAAGTCGTGAGAACTTCCAAAACCGTATCTTTGGACTCGGACCTGAATTGGGCATACCTTATGTCAAAACGACCGGCCTCGAAAGAGCTTTGTAATGGTCCAAGCCTTGACCCAATCAGAGGAGGAGAAGTGGACGAAAAGTCTGTGGAAGTCAACTGCAGCTGAAGAGGCCTTTTGGATCGAAGAATTGGGTTTTGGGCCCCATTCTCTCGCCCAAACCCTGGCTCCAAGCCCATGCACGAATTTTGGATCTGAATGTATAAGAACAAAAGCTTAAGTCTTTGTTAATGGTAGATTAAATAGTAGAGAATTAGGGTAGATAGCTTAGAATAGAAAGTATCCATTAAAATAGCTTCTAGATCTAGATTTAATTGTTTTCTTTAATTAGTTTCAAATCCCTTTATTAGATTAAACCTTTGAATCTTGTTCTTCATTTGATTAGATCAATAAAGTAGTATTCTTTATCCATTTCGATTTTGTCAATTCCATTCTAGATCTAATTTCAATTCATGTCCTTAGTTCAATTTAGTCATTAAATTAGATTTCATTATTGTTTAATTAAATAAATTTCAATGCTTTATATTATGTTTAGTTTTAATATAAATGGAAATGATTATGAATGATTCAAGGCTAAACCTCCATTAGAGGGGTTGTGAAGCCTTGATGAAAGCTTGAGTCCGATTATCGTAGAGTCGCCGTATTTTTTATTCCACTCTAGAAATGATTAGTTCACCATGAGAATGGGTTTAATTGTTCACATGCTAGTTATGATTGGTAGAAATTCCATGTATAATTAGGGATTAGGAATAACCAATTGTTTCTCAAGAGCTTCAATTCGGATTACTGACGATTAAATCGTTAGTGGATTAAGTTGAGTTAAGGTGGAATCAATCCCCCTCTAACTCCTTATCATAGAATCAAAGTAGCATTCCCTTAGTATTCTGATAACCGACTAGTTGCATCTTGTGGGTAGTTGCATCGTAGTATAATTCCCTTCGTAAAACTCTCATAGACTTAAAAACGACTAGTTAGATTAGAAAACATCCATGCTAGAGCACTAGGAGTGGAACGAACTTCGTACTCCATTCTATTTCGATAGACCTGAGAGTAGAATTCTTTGATAAACAAGATAGCATCAAAATAGTTTAGTTTACTTACGTTGAGAATTCATCGTTCATTTCGTAGGTAAACTATTCATTTTACATTTATCAAACTCCCCGCTGCCGGGTATCAAAGCATTACAATTCTTGTCATTGTTTTATTCCAGCCATTAAATTAGATTCATTATTGCTAAATTAAGTAATTCTCAATTTCTCACATTATGTCTAGTTTAGATTCAATGGTAAATGTTAGATTGATGACTCAAGGCTAAACCTCCATTAGAGGGGTTGATGAAGCCTTGATGAAACCTTAGTTGTTTAGTATAGAAACGCGTTGTAGCATCTATTCCACTCTAGAAGGTCGGCGTTTATGATGAAATGGGTGGGCGACCTCTCACATGCTAGTTAGTACTTGGTAGAAATGCCATGAACACTAGGGATTAGACTCGGAATTCTTGCCGTGAAAACGTAAGAATCGAGATACCACAATCTATGCTAGGTCATTAAGTTAGATTCGAGGTGGATTCAATTCCCCTCTAATTCCTTATCTAGAGTCAAACAATAGTATTTCCATAGCATTTGTAGTTCATTTCTAGTAATCATCTTAATTAAGTATCGTAGTATAATATTTCGTAAAAGCTCTCATTGACTTAAGCCGACTAGTTAGACTTAGAAAACAATCCATGCTAGGGAACTAGGAGTGGAAACGAACTTCAGACTCCATTTAGTGCAATTCGCATTGAGAGTAGAAGCTTTGATAATAGACTCGTAAAAGGACAAGTTTAGTTTACTTACGTTGTGAATTAATAGTTCATTTCGTAGGTAAACTACTCATTTTATAGTTATCTTGTTAGATTACGGATTAGAAACGACTAGTTAGATTAGAAAACATCCATGCTAGAGCACTAGGAGTGGAACGAACTTATCTACTCCACTATATCTCATAGGATTGAGAGTAGAAATCTTTGATAATTCAAGCACGTAAAAGTATAAGTTTAGTTTACTTACGGATTGAATTCATCGTTCATTTCGTAGGTAAACTACGTCATTTTACATTTATCAAATGGCGCCGCTGCCATCTTAGTTGCACTTTAGCATTGTTTTCATAATAGAATTAGTAATTTTTAAGTCCCATTTCACCCACCCACCCTTGTTTGATTCATACTTTTGTGGTTGCCGCTTGAGTTTTGGAAAAATTCATTGAGAAAAATAATCAATCAACCCGACCAGCGCTATGTTCTTGGAATTTGATCAATACAATCGAAGCGCCAGCGCAAAAGAGACCACCCGCTAAGTTACTTGGACTTTCAAATTTACATAGAGCGCTAAGATAAGATAAGCGCCAGCTTAAATTTCCGGTTCCACAGTTTGCTTGAACTTGAACAAGTTTTTTTGAGTTTTATTCTCTTAGGCTGAGTCCAATGGCTCTCTATCCCTTTAAAAGTAGTGTTAAAGTCAATAAAAAGTAGGCTAAAGTCAATAAAGTTCCTTCTAAAGTCAACATATTTTACTCTCATATCTATTTTTAGAGCAAAAAATAGATGAGAGTAAAATATGCTAGACTTTAGCTCTATTTATTGACTTTTAGCCTCTACTTTTAGCTCTATTTTAGCTCTACTTTATTGACTTTAGCTCTACTTTATTGACTTTAACACTACTTTTAAAGGGATAGAGAGCCATTGGACTCAGCCTTATATACACTGAACACGCGTACACAAGACGCTATTCATAAGCGAAGCAAGGACGCAATCAGGTATTCCTTTCTTCCACACCTCGCATCTCCTGTTAGAGGTTTATACTAGTACATCAGAATTGTTTGGAGTGTTGCATGTTTAGTTAAGCTCGACTTAATAGAGAGTAAAATAGAGATAGAGAGTGAAATATGTTGACTTTAGCTCTACTTTATTGACTTTAGCTCTACTTTAGCTCTATTTTAGCTCTACTTTATTGACTTTAGCTCTACTTTATTGACTTTAACACTACTTTTAAAGGGATAGAGAGCCATTGGACTCAGCCTTATATACACTGAACACGCGTACACAAGACGCTATTCATAAGCGAAGCAAGGACGCAATCGGTATTCCTTTCTTCCACACCTCGCATCTCCTCGTTAGAGGTTTATACTAGTACATCGAATTGTTTGGAGTGTTGCATGTTTAGTTAAGCTCGACTTAGCCTTGCATGAGATTAAGGTCCGGCGAACAAAACACCTAACGTAAATACACAACAACATCAACAAACAAGTCTATCTAGTATACCACAAACTACACCTCTAGCTACTATATCACACATACCACCTGATATAATGGGGGAAGAAAGAGAGACTCCTCTCTCGGACTTCTACAAAGCCTTGGCGATAGCCCCAAATCTTGCATCGTTCTAGCGGACCGGGATTTTCAGAATCCTCCAAATATTTTTAATTTGTTACGTGTTTCATGGTTTAGACCATGAAAAACCTTACCAACACATCGTCGTAGGATTGAACAAGTCCTAACAACATTCCACCATCCTACGGTTGGTTCGAACAAATTAAATTAAGGGTATTCCCTTTCACCTTAGCCGATAAAGGCGGCGTCTTGGTTAACTGCCCAAAGCGCTAATTACGTGGACTCGTGGGCTAAACTTGTTCAAATTTTTTATGAAACATTTTACCCACCCCTAAAAGACGGATGAGATGCTTTCCAAGATTCATTTCTTTCGACAAAAAATCCTCATGAATCATTTTCGTGAGGCTTGGAATCGTTTCACCGATCTGCTTATAGAGTGTCCACACCATAACTTAGCAAAAGACACGCGTTAGTTAGTTGCCTTTTCAAAGGACTTCAACATCACCATAAGGAAGTCCTTGACATAATGAATGGGGTAGTTTCTTAAGTAAAGGAGCCTCTGAGGCTTATAAATTTTTAGAGGATCAAACTAAAGCGAAATAACAACTGGGGGTAGTGATGATATCCCCGCTCGCTAGTTCTTCTTCCACGCTTAAGACTACCAAGTATGTTTGAGGTTAAATCAGATCCCGAGGCTTAAAACTCTAATTGAATCCCTCACTAAAAAGGTAGATGCCATATCTGTACAACAAAAGCCAATCCCCGTTATGAATGTAAATTCAAGTCCATGTAGTTTCTGTTGGAGTCCTGAGCATCCCGATTCCCACTGTCCTATAGCCTATGAACAGGCTTGTTCCATTAATAGTGAACCTAACGCCCCTTGGAGACAAAATCCCAACTTCGGTGGGCGGAATAACCAAAACGTCACACCTCAAGGGTACAATAATCAATATGTTAGGCCTACGCAAAGCTTTAACCAAGCCCCACTACGACAAGGACAGGGTCAGGGTAATTTTAATAATTATAACAACCAAGTGCAACCTCGACAAGGTCAAGCACAAGGTCAAGGTAATTATAATAATTATAATGCTAATAGAGGTATCGTTCCTTGGTAAATAATAACTATCAAAATCCACCCATAAATAATTCACGGGAAATAGTTCGGTCCACCACCTGTGACTACTACACCCACACAACCGGATCGGGCTTGACACCTTCATACAAGTGAGCCAAAACTTTTCCAAACTATGGCTCAATCTAACCAACGGCTTTCTACAATCCGTTAATAATTTAACCCAACAGTTGGCTCAAGATAAAGCCCAACCCAAAGGTGTGTTTCAGTAACGCAATACCTAATCCTAAAACAACAAACACAGCCTTTGAGGTAACCGATAATACTAGTAATGAATATGAAAATGTAGGTGAGATAAATGCCATCACCACTCTCCGCTCGGGCAGAGTGGTTGATAACAAGGTAACTATGCCTATAGTTACCCCACCAAGAGTCCCCTACACCTGCTCTTTTTACTAGATACCCGAAATAGAAACTGAAGAGCCTACCACCGTAGAGGTACCAGCCATTCAACACCAACCTAAGAAACATAAAGCCACGGTTAAACATCCGGTGATACCATTGCTAAATATAGACATAAAACCACCGTTTCCACAAAAATTAGCCATGTTAACTAGAGATACAACTTACGAGGAGATTAGGGGCGTTTTCAAGAATCTAACTATAAACCTTCCTTTCCTCGAAGCTATAAAAAGCTACCACACCATGCTAAGTTTCTTAAGGAATTGTGTACTACTAGGCGTAAGACAAATATACCAAAAGACGCTTTTTAACGAAACAATTCCCAACCTTATCCTAACATAATGGAATTGTTAAGTACAAGGACCACCTCGGTCGATCCCTATCATTGATGCACCTTAGGAGATTCCTATCGACCACCGGCGTTATTAGACACGGGGGCTAGTGTTAACTTACTCCCATTTTATTTGTATAGACAAATAGGTCTAGACAAGATGCAACCCACTAAAATGGCGTTGCAATTAGTCGATCGGGTCTATTAAGTATCCTAAGGGTGTAGTCGAAAATGTGTTGGTAAAAGTTCGATTTCTACTATCCTACTGATTTTGTAGTCCTCGATACGAAGTCGCTAACGACTCATCCGATTATTTTAGGGCGCCCTTTCTTGCAACCGCCAATGCGCTCATTAATTGCCATGATGGTTCAATGTCCATGTCTTTTGGCCATCTTGTTTGTTGAAGTCAATGTTTTTAAAACAAGGACACGATTACCGATTCGCCTATGGATGGACAGGTTAGCATGATCGAGCTTTGCTCGAGATTATTTCAACAACACGCGTTCCCGATAGTCATATGCCCAAAATTCTTTCCTTTGGAAAGTCGGACTCCAATATTTCCATTCCTACACTAGTCGATACACATATTATTGATGAGGACGGGATAGATGACTTTCTCAAAGATGTAGAGGACTACCATAGTAATGTGGATATGACCAATCTAGATGAGGAAGTTGATGAGTTTTTTTGAGTAGGTGAAATTTCACCCTATCAAGAACTAACTTGCACAACATCCACCTCGATTCCCCTCCTTCCACCCTTTCAAAGGAATCTCGAGTTTGCACTCGCTATCCTTTGTTTCTTCTGTGCTTCATAATTTTTTAAATCCTCCTAGCAAACGGATACTTCAGAAGGACAACCTATTTGACACCTTCATTTTCAGAATTGAGACAGTCCCTACACACACAATGAATGAGTTCGATGCTAAAACCACATCCTCATTGTGTACAAGCTGCCTTTCTAAAACTTATCCATATCCACCATATCCTTCACAACCATTCACTTTTCCACACTTATTTACTAGTACACCCACTCATTCAAAAATGAAAAAGAAGGTGCATGATAGGTTACACAATAGGGTTATCCGACTTCGTTTGGATTCCACTAGGCTGTGTCGTAGGAAATCTTGGTGTTTCATTGTGTTTGGATATGTTTCCTCTGATATTTATTTATGGAATGATCCACAACTATTTCGGTTGTTGATATATGATCAACTGCATGTTCATACATATGTTTTAGATAAAGTCTTGAGTATCTGACTATAAACGACTCAAATTTCTGTGTTGGTGCAATTCCTTTCATTCCAATATATTGGTGAGTGCACCATTAAGGTAACCGGGCCCTCCCTATGGAGTGTGTGGCTGTAAGTACCGGATCCTAAGTCCACGGTTCACATAGTTCACGTTTTTCCACTCTTGCATGTTTTCTCGGATTTTTGAGTCATGTTTCTCTATGGTGTGAATTATATCTTTATTGCTTATTGTTTTTCCTTCTAAAACTAAAATAAAAAATAAAAAAATAAAATAAACATAGTAATCTATGAAGTCTCGAAATCGACTTTAAAAGACCCATTTGCTAAAAACAAATTTTCTAAGCTTCAAGTAAAAATTTGTTTGGGGGTGGGGTGTTGTGTTTCAAATACTAAAATGTTTTATGTCCCATTAGAGTTGCTTAGGCCGTTTTATTGTATTACGATTCGGATTGACATGATCTATTCATTTAGATTTCATTAGTTCGCATAACTTACGCCATGCACGACTTCGAGGCGTTTTCCACTATCTCGTATGTCATCCGAAGTCGGAATAGAGTGTTTTATGGATCATTGGATAGGAAATTCTCTCCTGATCATTTCCATATATCATTCGCAAAAAAATCGGACATGTAACGGCGGGAATTTTGATTTGAAATTAAGCGAAAAATCGAAAAATCGAAAATTTCGATTTTGGGCTTGAGCCCAACTTCATACCAGCCCCCATGGAGAGCGGCCAAGCTCTTACATTCTCACGCAACAGTTCATCTTTTCCATCTTCCACCGCCATCAAACCACCTCCAAACCTAGAAAAATCAAAATTAAAAAGAAATACCATAAACCCACGCCAAAAATCAAATCCCAACCCCAAATCGACTTCAAACACCAATCAAAACAAACTCCACCAATTTAACCCAACAAAAACCGACCAAAATTTCAAAATTTGTTGCTGCGCCGCCACCACTCCACCACCACCACTTTTCTTTTAGGGTCGGTCAAGTTAAACCCACAACTACCACACCCCTCTAAAACCCCAAACCGTAATCAAACTCTAAATGGCTCAACGAATCATACCGGAGGCGGGTTTTTCACTCCGGACCATTTCAAGCCATTTTACGGTGACGAAATGGCTAGTAGAGACTGGAGTAGTCTGTGGTACTCGACCGAAGACTTCTACCACGAAGACTTGGTCCGACGGTTCTACAACACCAGGGAGTTGGAGGAGAGTAGGATTTTTGTGATGGTAAGGAAGAAGAGAAGGGAGTTGACTACGGGACTGTTGGCTGAGATTCTAGGCATTCCGCCTAGAATCCATCTGGAGGCCACTCTACAGGAGCCCCAGTTTGACGGGGTAGAGCCGTTGATGGGCGTTACTGTCATCAATGGGAGTTACAATCCAAACTCCCATTGTGTGCGCCCGTCCCACGAGGACCAACCAAATTCTGACCCGGTGGATTGGTCGGAATGTCCTAGGGAAGGTCAAGGTCGGTGACATCGGTCCGACCTGCCTCCATCGCGATGTTATGGGTACTCGGGGAGCGAAATGCGATTTCTGTATCCCGGAGTTTTCTTGAAAGCATGATCGGGGGGAAGGTCTTTGGCACCTCTCCCTCGCTTATTACTAAGATCATGTTGAAGATGAAGGCAACTCCGGCCTCGGAGGATTTACATTACCCCACAAAGAACCCGCGTATCTATAGGGAGTGTGTCCAACAAGTCCGGTTGAGAGAGAGGATGAGAGATGGGAGCAATGGCGCTGGAAGCCCGAGTAGCCAGTTTAGAGTAGATATGCTAGCACGCTTCCCACCTCATACAGACTCTCCCTCCGAGGACACAGCTACGAGACATGAGCGTCGTCGACGAAGGACGACTGCTGCTGGACCTTCTGGAGCCCAGGAGCCACCAATCGAGTTCAGGCTCCCTCCGCCACCGGGCGAGGTGTTTAGAGAGGATGAGGAGTGATAGTGGTAGTTATTTTTGTTTTATAAGTTGTTGTTTTATTTATTTTTGTTGTTTTTATTGTAATGTAATTTTTATTCTCGTAATTTGAATTTTGTAAAGTGAAAGGACCTCGAATGAATTTTTTTTTTAATATAAGGGGTTATTTTCAGTTTGTGTGCTTGTTTCATATTGACCCCACCTTCCCAACTTGTTTGGGGGTGGTTTGATTATGTCAAAGTTTGTATTTTTATAAAAAACCCTACATTGTTAGAATTTCTCATGGAGTAAGGTGAAAATATGGTAGTTTAGGCATATCTGTGATTGAGAATCATTGTAGGATGAAATCTAGATTAAATAGGTACATTCAGTCATAAAATCCAAATAAGAGATCTTGGGTTTGAATTAGAATCCGGGGAGATGAGTTGTTTCCGTTTTTTCGAGTTTGGAAATTTTAGGATTTCGGAACCTGCCGTAATTAGTTTTGGCAACTTTCCGATCCATTCTAGCAACTTTAAACCTATATAAACTTGATACAATCTATCCTCACAACTCACACTACACCTAAACTCCATCACTCACCCTTCACACCCGCGATTCCCGTTTTCGCCTCCATTTTCACAAAATCGCATCCTTCGGGCGGCGCTTCTAGTTGAAGCGGCCAAGCGCCTAAAATTCTGTCGGAAAAATTTGGTCGAGCCCGGCGCCTTCAAGTCAATCAGCGACCAGCTAAGTTACTGGAAATCAAAAATACAAAGAGCTAAAGTTGCCCGCCAGCCGACTTCTCCTGGACCAGAAATTTTCCAGTTTTAGTAGTATCCGGATCATTCGCAGCTATTCCAAAGCGTAATTTTGAGATGACATCTCCATATTGATACCGAACAGTCTTTCGAAGATTTGTTCCAAAGCACTACTTACGGTGCTTGGTTTTGTGAGGTGATCACATATGTTGGCTGGAACCTCTTATGGTAAGACCGGGTGAACTTTATTCTCCAAAGACTTGCATCTTATTTTTATAATAACTGCATTTTCTTTGAGAGACCGGACGGAGAACAAGTGTTCTCCATCAACATTGACGATGAACCAATGGAGATTACGGGTTCTTGCTAGCATTTGTTCTTGGACTTGCTATGCCCGCCGAGATACAAGACCCATGGTGCTATTAGGTCGATAATATGCATGTCTACACTTATGAGTCTTTGCACGAGGCTTATGGGGCGGGGCATTTTTCGTATTGAGGACCAAGGGGACTATAACGTTGCCGCGGTAGCCTCCCATGAACATAGGAACTGTTATGTTTTGGATTATGCTAAACATTTTAGGGGAATGGCGTTTTCTTACGTGAATGGCGCCACTTGCAGGCGTTTTCCTTGCTTTAGCCAATGGGCGCGATTCTATGACCTTCCCGAACTTTGATGTCTAGTTTAGCACGAGCCTATACCATGAGGCATAAGTACCTTCTTATGCCTGTTTTAATTTCAATATTATGCTATGTTTCTTTCTGTTTTTGTACACGCTTTCACGGATTGGATTAAGGTAGACACGGTGCGACCCACCAATAGTATTATTCGATCTTTCCGTGCAATGACTTGGCATGGGTGGCGGATACAACCTCACCAGGTTGCACCCTACACCCCATCAGACCAAGTGGCACTTAATAGGTTAGCAACCATAGATGATAAATGGCGTGAAGCCTGGCAAATTATCATAGCATGGCAAGACGCGAAGGAACCTCACTTCTTTATAGAAGTAGAGGATGACGAAGATGACGAATAACAACGGGAGTGGAGGTAAGTTTTAGTTTCTGTTAGTGTCTGCTTATGTCCCAAGCAATTTAATTAAGTTAACCCCATAATGGGTGGAACTCTTATAGAGTTAAGGTCGGTTTTATTTCCTATATTAGTACGTTCTAACATTGTTTTTTTCAGATGTTTCCGAATTTCCACGCTTCAATGGTATTTTTCCTACCCTCTTTATTTACAATGCTTTGAGGACAAAGCATGCTTCTTGTTTGGGGGCATAGAATCCGCGTGTAATTAAGACATCTGTTAGGATATAGATATATATAATATGCATTTGTTTTCTAGTTAAAATTTCAAAAATTTAAAAATATAAATAAATAAGTTTATGCTATACACTTAGGAATATTGGTATTGTTTTCTTTCTCCATGCTCTTAACAATCTAGAAGTCTCACATAGTTGTTGCATCGTAATAATTGTTAGAAACTTAGGTTAATCGTAGGTAATAATCTTTGCATCTATCTATAAATATATTACATGAGTATCTATGATTGTTAGCAATAAGTTTACGAAATCTAGGCTAGAGTACTTATTCTACAAATCCTGTGAGAATATAGCCTAAAGCCTTATATGAAGCTTTTGAGAAATGACACAAGGGAGAAGTAAAATCCGGATAGAAAATCACCGTCCACTTGCTTGATCACTAAACCATATCCTAAGTGAGAATTTAGGCATTTCTTTGGATCGATATAGCCGAAAATTCAAACCTATGAATTATTTTCCGCTAGTCACCACTCACGAGCCTTTTCTTTTTCCTTCCATACACCACAATTCCTTTACCCTGTTACAAAACAAAAACAAAAAAAAAAAAAAAAAAAAAGAATAAATCAACCTACCCAATTTAGAATAAGTCCGAGAATAGAATAAGTGAAGAAAGAAGAAGAGAAAAACACAGTGTAAACAAAAATTGTTACTTGCTTGAAAAATAAAGAAAAGAAGTTTCCATCCAAAAAAAAGAAAAATAGAAATAAAATAAAAACTCCAAAAAAAAAAATAGAATAAAAAGGAGTCAAAAGCCAAGGAAAGAAAAAAAAAAAAAAAATAATAATAATAATAATAATGGGATGGAAACAAAGTGTAGAAGCAAAAAGAAAATAACAAGGTTTTCTCTAAGTTACATATCTGAAGACTCTATTATCTCGGACTTGTCCTTTTGAATATCCATTTCCTTCCTTCTTAAACCATCTCCTAATCCCGTAACACCTAATAAAGACCTCTAGCTCGATTAGGAATAGGTTAGTGTGATAGTAAGTGGCAGATGTGTTTGATTGACCCCGGCTTCCTTGTTGTCATGGAGATTGTAAGGTAAAGTGTGCCCACTGTACTCTGGAGTAACGAAACTTGAGTGAAAAATCAGAGTGTTGTTTCTTGACTATTATTGTGAGAACCTACTTAAGGACGCTTATTCGAGAGTTCTCGAAACAACCACCGCTAAACATTTGATAGTACTACTCATTGTATATATGTGTATTGTAGATGATTGATTATTATGCATATATTAACTTAGGGTTTTGACTGGTTATTCTTATGTAATTGCTAGAGAGATGTATAGATAGTTGAGCATGAATAAGGAAACAATAGTTTTATTTTCTTAGTCGTTGTAGTATAGATGAAGTTTGTGAGTACCTTCAACGGAAAACTCTCACGAGGCTATAACTTCGTCCACTAGGGAATTCCTAGTGGTTTAAGGCCTTGTTGCATATGGTCAATGCAATCGCGCTCAAATAAAACGAGTAGTTAGAACTCCATTTTTGGTCACTTATTCTAATTTCTCATATTTGCTTGAGGACAAGCAAAATGTTTGTTTGGGGGTGGTTTGATAAGAGCCCAAAACTGTAGTTTTAACCCCTTAATAATCATCTTGTTAGACCAATTATGTGAATAATACGTAAGAGTTAACACTGATTACGCAGCGTTTTATGCATTTCAGCTTCAAAGTCCATTATGTGCGCGAGAAATGTACCACTTTAGCGAGATACGAGGAGCAAAAGTCAAAGAAACTTCGAAAACCGTATCTTTGGACTCGGACCTCCGAATTGGGCATACCTTATGTCAAAACGACCGGCTCGGAAAGAGCTTTGTAATGGTCCAAGCCTTGACCCAATCAGAGGAGCAGAAGTGGACGAAAAGTCTGTGGAAGTCAACTACACTGAAGAGGCCTTTTGGATTTGAAAAATTGGGTTTTGGGCCCGATTCTCCCCAAACCACAACTCCAAGCCCATGCACGAATTTTGGATCTGAATGTATAAGAACAAAAGCTTAAGTCTTTGTTAATGGTAGATTAAATAGTAGAGAATTAGGGTAGATAGCTTAGAATAGAAAGTATCCATTAAAATAGCTTCTAGATCTAGATTTAATTGTTTTCTTTAATTAGTTTCAAATTCCTTATTAGATTAAACCTTTGAATCTTGTTCTTCATTTGATTAGATCAATAAAGTAGTATTCTTTATCCATTTTGATTTTGTCAATTCCAATTCTAGATCTAATTTCAATTCATGTCCTTAGTTCAATTTAGTCATTAAATTAGATTTCATTATTGTTTAATTAAATAAATTTCAATGCTTTATATTATGTTTAGTTTTAATATAAATGGAAATGATTCTTGGAATGATTCAAGGCTAAACCTCCATTAGAGGGGTTGTGAAGCCTTGATGAAAGCTTGAGTCCGATTATCGTAGAATTAAATTAATTATTTTCTATTCCACTCTAGAAATGATTAGTTCACCATGAGAATGGGTTTAATTGTTCACATGCTAGTTATGATTGGTAGAAATTCCATGTATAATTAGGGATTAGGAATAACCAATTGTTCTCTTGAAGCGATTCATTCGGATTCTGACGATTCGTGGTTAGTGGATTAAGTTGAGTTAAGGTGGAATCAATCCCCCTCTAACTCCTTATCATAGAATCAAAGTAGCATTCCCTTAGTATTCTGATAACCGACTAGTTGCATCTTGTGGGTAGTTGCATCGTAGTATAATTCCCTTCGTAAAACTCTCATAGACTTAAAAACGACTAGTTAGATTAGAAAACATCCATGCTAGAGCACTAGGAGTGGAACGAACTTCGTACTCCATTCTATTTCGATAGACCTGAGAGTAGAATTCTTTGATAAACAAGATAGCATCAAAATAGTTTAGTTTACTTACGTTGAGAATTCATCGTTCATTTCGTAGGTAAACTATTCATTTTACATTTATCAATACCCCCTCAAATTGAATCCTAGACGCGAGTCATAAACCGAGCTGTTTTGTTACGTTGATATAAAATACTAATTGATGTGACCTATAGTGTTAGGTCACAAAAGTTCACCTGAATGCTATTTAGAGGATCTACTTTGAAACCTATACCGGGAAATGTATCATAAGCTAGGCACCTAGGTTAATTGTAAATTAACATTCTAAATTGAATTAGCTTAAAGCACATATTCAAAGTCCAGTTAGTCAGGATAATAGCGTCTAGCTATTGCCTCTGTAGGATTTGGACATTTTCAAAATCTGGCAGATTAGGTAGGTCTTGAAGGTTCAACTCTTAATCAAGGAAAGGTCTTCAAGGTTCAACTCTTAATCAAGGAACTCTTTCTTTAATGTGCATACGGATTTAATACTTCAAATATATGGTACTAAGTCATGTTAATAAGTATATGAACAACATTAAGATTGAACGTCTAAGCTTCACATATTAGAAAACAGTAAACTTAATTTTAGCATTTAACCTTAAATCCTTAATCAATAAAATTAATCTATCAAAGAAGAGCGGCAACATTGACCTTAAGTTGTTATCAAAAGGTGTGTCTAGACTGGTGTGATATATTTCTAGTGGCAATACACACTCAAAATATTAGTTAAAATATGCATCACTATGAGTACTAAAACTATAACAAATATGTTGGCAATGAATAACATTAGTCATAGTATCGCGTAAAGAACATACACACCAGCAGCACCCCTCCACAGTGAATTATTTGCTCATAAAATCAACCTATCTTCTTCCTTCTTGGGAAACCTTGGAAACACAGTTCAAAGAAATATAACAATTAAATTACATTGAGTCTATTGGGCTGAGAAATACTTTCCAATTAATTTTCATTTGTATAAACGACAACATCATATGCACACATGAGTTTGACCAAAAAAGAAGAACCCAAATGTTACCAAAAAATGCCACTTTCAACGGTGGTTAACTCCAAAAAACTGCACAGAGTTTTTAAAAGAGAGGTAATGAAGAACAATCTTGAAGAAAAAAGAAAAGAAAAGACGACTAAAAATGATACGTTAAATATTTTGTGAATGTATTAATCATTTATCTTAGCTTATTCCAACTCGAGGAAGTTCGATACTTGACCAACTAACAAAATGCTTAAAAAAAAAAAAAAATGCATCCTACTTTACCATTCCTTCTCAACACTTCACATATAAATACACAATAACCTCAGTCAATCATCAACTTCATAAAAAAAAATGAACAAATTTAGAAAGGGGTGTATCCAACTAACTATACCATTTATCCTTTGCCACCAGTAAACCATTTAGAAGTATACGTTTTTAGAAGTATCCTTTGCCACCAGTAAATCATTTATTCCAACTCTGAAATCGTTTTTAGAAGTATATGTACGTATCCCTAAAAGTGTAAATGGAAGAAAAGATAACTGCCATTACTTTTTTAGTAGACATATTTATTGATAACAAAATCGAGAAAATCATATATATCACAAATATAATAAGCAGTTGTGTTCTTGCAATTATGAATTTATTCACGATTTGGGTTTGATTTATGCCTACCTTGTTTCTGCTTTTCCTGATCTTCTTTTGACTCCAATCAAAATCGGTGATTTCCAAAAGTGACACACAGATTAGAGGACGATGCTTTGAGATGACTCCAATCAATCTATGGCAAAAGAAAACACCTAAGTAATTTGCGGGGAAAAATAATAGCAACCAACCTTTTTAATTATACACATCTCTTTGCACTCACATGTTGTAACTCTATTTGTATAGAGACTAAAAGCAGGTGGAATCCCTTGCTGTATTGTTGCTTCGCTTTTGCCTTTGAGCATAGTGGATTTGGTGTCACGCAACAGTGAATCCTGACATTTGTAGGCAATAGATGGACTGTCAAGGATCTCTCAAAAATCACATGAAGAAGAAGTGTGAGGGTAGAGTAAAAGAGACGGGAATAACTTTGGAGAAACGAATGGTTTTGAGGTTTCTATTTTTTTTTTCTCATTTAATTTTAGTCTAAAACCTCTGAGAGTGAGAACGAAGGGTTTGCCGATTCTTTTCCCTTTTCACAATTAAGACAGCTAATTAATTAATTTCTAACCTCTCTCATTCTGTGTCTAACCACTCTCATACTGTGGCGCATTATCGACCCTCGATTTATACCCCTCAAAATGAATCCCAGCCGCGAGTCAGAAAACAGCTCTGTTTTGTTAGATTGATAGTATAGTGGGAATCAAAATCGACGTGAACACAGAAAAAGTAATTGGTGTTGGCGCTATTTAATTATAAGAAGTTAATAAGGCCATTCAACGATGGAACAACACACTAGAAAAAAGTACTGCTGACCAAAGTGTAAACTACGGATCAAAGAGAATAAAAACAAAACAAGAAAAGCTAAAGTCATTGAATAAGGTCAATAACCGTTATAACAGAAAACAAAGTGAAGTTAAAGGAATCTGTAAGAAAACAAAAAGTCTATAGAATTGGAGCTGACTGTATTGCCATTGATATGCGATATCTATAGGAAAAGAATAACTGGAATGCGGATGAAACATTGATGCTTGCAGAAGATGACATGACGAAAAACACACTTGTGGTGAGAGAAAACAAACGGCAAAGAAAAGTGCAAGAGCAAAGAATCCAATAACCATTGACAAATACTGTCAGGGGTAATACCACTCACGGAGGAAAACCACAAAGTTTGTTAATGGTAAGTTGACTGTTGAATTTTATTTTTGTGTTTGTATGGTAATTAAGCTTGTTCCCAACATTAATCCAAAGAAATTGGTAGATGAAGTAGAGATGCGCAAGTATGGAAGACAAAGCGAATGTATCGCCAGGGACCAAGCCAAGTACCAAGGATATTGGCAGAAACTTAGAAAAAGAAAAAAATGACGAAAAGAATTTGTCCGAGCAAAAAGAAAATCTAGAATCGCGTTAAGAAAGAAAGAACAATGAAACGAGCGAGACATTTTGGGAGAATGTGGGGCCGACTATCCAAAGAAAATGGGATAAAGATAATGTGCAGTGCACAATGGAGGGGCTTGAAAAATATCGAAAGTGTGACAAAAACACGGAGAATATGATAGAGCAGTGTTAATGAATTTTGACAGTATGAAACAGGTATGTTAATATTTTTTAGCAGTTATCTTAAAATTTTGGTTAAGTCTGAAAGACTGACGAAAAGTTTATTCATATTGTCGCAGGTAGAAACGACGGTATGATGAATGAAAGAAATTCACGAAAAGGCTGCGAAGAAAAGTTTCGCTCCACATAATCTCAATGCCTTAGAAGAAATAAAGAAAGTGAAGATAATTTTCGCTCAGAAATTTGACGTAATGCGAATTTTTACCGCACGGAGAAACGACGGTTTTACGAGAAAAATAAATTCACAGAGAGTCGACGGAGATAAGTTTCGTGTAGAAATGTGTCAATTAATGTCGTAGAAGAATTAAAGAAGCCGACAGAAGTTTCGTTGAGAAAGATCAGCTCAATGCCTTAGAAAAAATAATGAAACTGGAGGAAAGTTTCAATTCGCTCAGAAAGATTCGCTTGGAAAAATCGCCTCAATGCCTTAGAAAAAATAATGAAAATGTCAAAAAAAATCACTTGGAAAATTTCTCGGAGACAGATCGGCACAATGCCTTAGAAAAAATAATGAAGCTGTCAATAATTTTCGCTCGAAAAATTTCTCGTAGAAAGATCGGCACAATGCCTTAGAAAAAATAATGAAGTACCAATGACTATGTAATTGTGTGAATGTAATACCATCAAGCTAAAACGTCGTTTGATGAAAATAAAAATAAAGTATGTGTTGGCAATTGAATATCGTTGTAATGTCAGATAACATACCTGTGGAAAATTGACAATGTTGTTGAGTTATATAGATGAAACGAAATAGAAAATGCCCCTAATGCTAACTTAACTTGGCAAAATTAGACTAAGCGAGCGTAAAAATGTTCAAACTTATACTGACGAAACTATACGTGGTAACTTAGTCAGAGTTTGTCTTAGTGATAGTAACGGACTAAGCGAGCAAAAAAGCGTTCAAACTTAGACTGACGAAGCTAAACGTGGTAACGTCGTCAGAGCTTGTCGTAGCGATAGTAACGAACTAAGCGAGCGTAAAAACGTTCAAACTTAGACTGGCGAAGTTAAACGTGATAACTTCTTCAGATTTGTCGTAGTGATAGTAACGAACTAAGTGAGCATAAAAGCATTCAAACTTAGACTGATGAAGCTAAACGTGGTAACTTCGTCAGATTTTGTGGTAGCGATAGTAACGAACTAAGCGAGCGTAAAATCGTTCAAACTTAGACAGACGAAGCTAAACGTGGTAACGTCGTCAGAGTTTGTCGTAGTGATAATAACAAACTAAGTGAGCGTAAAAGCGTTCAAACTTAGACTAACGAAGCTAAACACGGTAACTTCGTCAGATTTGTCGTAGCGATAGTAACGAACTAAGCGAGCGTAAAAGCGTTCAAACTTAGACTGACGAAGCTAAACATGGTAACTTCATCAGATTTTGTTGTAGCGATAACAAGGTTCGCTAGAACCATAATAATACCATTGGAACTGAAGTGAAAGAACTAAATCTTTATTGATGACTGAGTCTTAAAAAGTGCAAAGATAATAACGGAAAATAAACGACTGAACTATAAACAAACTACATATATATATAGTTATATATATATATATATATATATATATATATATATAGATAACGGGAAAACAACAACTAAAATCTACTTATAGAACTTGCGCAGATGAAACGCATTCCACGGCTTATCGAGAACAGTCCCATCTAAATCTCGGAGAAAATAAGATCCTTTGGTGGCGGGGCGATCAATGATGTATGGACCCGTCCAGTTTTCTCCATATTTATCGGAATCTATCAACCTCGTCTTTCGACAGAGCACCCAGTTATCTTTTTCAAACATTTTAAGTCAAAATTTCTGATCATATTTTCATTTCATATCAGCCTGATAACAAATTAATTGTTGCAAACCGACATCTCTCGTCTCATCTATCAAAGCTTTGGCTTGAGCAAATGCTTGATCATTCGACTCCAATTCCATGGCAAAAGTTCGTGTGGTTGGAGTCATCAACTCTGTAGGCAAGACCACTTCCGTACCATAAGCAAGATTAAATGGAGAAAATCCTGTTGAATGCTCAGGCGTGGTTCGATAAGCCCACATAACCGCGAGAAGTTCCTTAACCCAATTTCCTTTGGCCTGTTGAAGTCGCCACTTGAGCATTGCAAGAATGGATTTGTTAGTAGCTTCAGCTTGTCCATTAGCTTGCGGATGGTACGGTGCCGAGAAATTATGACTAATCTTCAAGTCAGAATAAAATTGTCGAATTTCGTCAGCGTCAAATTATTTGCCATTGTCGAAAGTCAATGATATTGGAATATCGAAGCAACAAACAATGTCACGCCATAAGAACTTTTTAACATCTGAAGCATGGATCTGGGCTAAGGGCACAGCTTCAGCCCACTTGGTAAAATAATCAGTTGCGACAAGTAAGAAATGAACACTGCTAGGAGCTTTCAGAAGTGGACTGACAATGTCAAGACACCATTTTGCAAATGGCCAAGGGCTCAAGATTGGATGAAGTTCCATCGCTGGAAGTGTTCCCATATTAGCATATTTCTGACAAGGAACACACGTCTCAGACAAACGCTTAGCATCTTTCTGCATGTATGGCCACCAGTACCCTTGTGTCATTACTCTATGAGCGAGACTTTGCCCCTGGGAGTGGTTCCCACATAGGCCTAAATGAATTTTTGTGAGGACGAGTAAACCTTCTGCTCTGCTGAGACAATGAAGCATTGGGTTAAGACTTGTGCCTTTGCGATAAAGTTGCAAAAGACCGTACGAAGTCGAGATGAGACAATATTTCCAAGCTCGCGTTTGACACGATCATCCACTTTATGATCGAGAGGCAAGATGTGATCATGTAAATATATATGTGATATAAGGAAGACGCCAATCATCCTCGTCACAAGGCGTAAGCGGAAAACTTAGCTCTACATCAGGAACTTCTGGAGCATTGTCAACTTCATGATCATCGTCGGTATGGACCGAGACAATATCATTGACAAGATCAGTGGGGTCATCTGATAGCATAGGTTGTAGTAGGGGTGGGCAATGGGGCGGGTCGGGCTAGCCCGGCCCTAAATATTTAAAGCCTTTCAATTATTAGGGCCGGGTCATAAGTCTAAATTTCAAGCCCTAACCCTACCCTAAGCCCTCTTTAATAGTTTAGGGCCGGGTCGGGCCGGGCCTATATATTTTCTTCTTTTTACTGCATCAGTTTTAAAACTCATTTATATTACAAAAAAAATTCAAAGATTTGCAAAGGTATAAATACAGAAATATGCAACGTACTTAGGTCCTATTAACACTTGTATCAACATAGAATTTTTTTTCACAAACGATACAATGTACTATGCCCGATTTCACAAAAATAGCAATCTGTTAGGTTCCGTCAGTTAAGTGATGATGTGTCATTGTTTTTTCATTTTTGTTTTATTTGTATTTTCCACTTGGCATGCCACATCAGCATTTTCTACCAACTTCCGCACCAAAATTTTTTTTTTTTTTTAGTGACTAAAAAAAATTAATTAATAATTTTTTGAATTAATAAATATATAAAAAAGAATAAATTAATAAATATATAATAATAATAAAATAATTATATAAAAAATAAAGAAATATATAAATATATATATTTGAAAATTATCAAAAAACTATAAATAATAATAAAAAAAATATAAAAAAATATATATAAAAAATATATATAAATAATATATAATTTTATTTATTATATATATTTGAAAATTATAAAAAACTATAAATTATAAAAAATATTATAATATAAATAAAGAAATATATAAATAATATTTTTTATTATATATTAATATTTTTTTTTATATTATAATCTTTTTATATATTATATAATTTTTTTAAATTATAAAAATAAAGAAATATATAAATTAATATTTATATATTTCTTTATTTATATATAATTTTATATTATAATATTTTTTTTTTTTTTATAATTTATAGTTTTTTTTTAATTTTCAAATATATATAATAAATAAAATTATATATTATTTATATATATTTCTTTATTTATATATATATTTTTATATTATAATCTTTTTTTATTATTATTTATAGTTTTTTGATAATTTTCAAATATATATAATAAATAAAATAATATTTTATTTATATATTTCTTTATTTTTTATATAATTATTTTATTATTATTATTATATAAATATTATTTTATTCTTTTTTATATATTTATTAATTCAAAAAAAATTATTAATTTATTTTTCAGTCACTTAAAAAAAACAAAAAATGCTGAGTTGGCAGTGCTGAGTTGGCAATGCTGAGTTGGTAGAAAATGCTGATGTGGCATGCCAAGTGGAAAATACAAATAAAACGAAAATGAAAAAACAATGACACATCATCACTTAACTGACGGAACCTAACAGATTGCTATTTTTGTGAAATCGGGCATAGTACATTGTATCGTTTGTGAAAAAAAATTCTATGTTGATACAAGTATTAATAGGACCTAAGTACGTTGCATATTTCTGTATTTAAACCATTTGCAAACTCAAAGTCCCACCACTTTGAAATTTGAATAACAACCAATCTAGTAATAATTCTTGATAAGTCCAACAATTTAAAATGCATATCCACAATCTAATAAACTGAATTACATAGAGACTCATATTTATATTTCAAAATTACAGTTAAAATGCACAAGACACATTTTGGAATGAGCTTTCACTGACATAAATCCGTTATTTCTTGTACTCAAATCTCACCAAAATTACATTTAACATTGAAGAACACAAAAAGACAAATAAGAGTATGGAATGAGTTTTCTTGGACGTCAACCTATTTTTCATTAAAGGCTAGTGCCCGGTGCTCATTATTGTTCTTGGCGACTAGGTTAGGCGGGGAGTTGTGAGGTGTATGCGTGAGTTGTGAGATAGAAACAATTAGGTTTACAAGTTTTTATGATATAAGACAAGTTATTAGAAGCACCCATACGGTAAGTGATAAATTACAAAGGACAGTGTTATTTTAATTGAAAATATGTAACAAAGGAGTTGGATAGTTTTAGTTGTGTATTTTATAGTAAAATTATAACTAGGGCTTAGTTAGGGTCGGGCCTATGTTTCAGAACCTTAGCCCTGACCCTGCCTTAGAAGGCATTAGGGCCGGGTTGGCCCTGCCCTAAACTCTATGAGGGCTTTAGTTGTAAGGGCTTTATAGGGATTAGGGTCGGGTCGGTCAGGGCCGGGTTAGGGTCGTTAGGGCCAAATTCCCACCCCTAGGTTGTAGATCAAGTGTTTTCTTTGCAACGACAGCTTGATTATCAAGATCATGCTTGCGCTTCCGAGTCAACATAGGAGATATCAAATTGGCATGATGTGATTCGTCAGAAAATGTCTGAACGAAAAAACAACTCTGAGTGATGTACATATCTTGCAAGTCCCCGATGGATAGATTGATACTCAGCTTTTTTTTTGGGCAAAATGTGAATATATTAATATTAATATAAGGTTACATGATGAGTCAACATTAACCAGTTACAGAAAAGGATCCCACCATATTGCAAAAAGAGTGAACATACTCTAGCTAAATCTAAAGTACACCTGATCAGGGCTCTCGATTTTGGGCACAAAAGATGGACGTGATGCACTCCATTCCGATGCATCAAAATCCAAAGTCACCCCATGCTTTGTTTGCCGAAAAGACACTAAAGTTAGCTTCTCTCCAACTATGTGTTATCCTCTGTAGGATATCAAGTTATGAGTGGCTCTTTCCCATCTAGTCTTCGGTTTCCATGGAATGTGATCATTTGCAAAAGATTGGGCAACCGATTGGGAGTCGGTTTCTATCCATATTACCCTCCGCCCATGCTTGATGGCTATCTCTGCTGCTAATACAATCGCAATGCTTTACGCTTCATAATTGGTGACCACCCGAGACCTTGTGCTGAATGCCCGAAAGTTGGATTGGTAATCTCACGAATGTTAAACCAGGTAGCCTCCTCTTCCCGGATTTCCGGTGAACATCCATCACAATTGATTTTAATTTCTCCTTGTTCCGGTTGTTCCGGCGGGTACCAACTGACCTGTTAAACTGCACTGAATGGCTTTGGCTTGCATTCGATGTCTAATGAGTGTAGAATAGCAAGTTCGGCAGATGTTGTACATGTAGCTCATAGAACGAGCAGGCCTTGATGACTTGAATGCCCTTCCTAACCTGTTCTTTATGTGTCCCGAAATGAATCTGCATCATTGTATCTTTGGCAATTTCTCATCTTCTAAATGGCTACTAACATGCTTAGAACTGCCGCAGTCCACAACTCTCTGATCAATGGACTTGCAAGTCTTTTTGCTTTAAAAAGACCCTTTATGTCTATCTCTCCTGCTTTGCTATTATCGGATTCAAATGGAATAACGAAGAATCCATTCCCGAGTGCTTGAGTGATGGGGCGACTCCATAACAAATGGTCGTAACTCTCTTCCTCTTCTTTGCATCCCTCACACCTGGAGACCAGCGGAATGCATTTACTCTTCACCTTATCATCAGTCGGGATGATTCTTTACAGTATTTTCCAAGCTATTCCAAATTTGTCCCGGGATGCACATAATCTGCTCCAAATGATAGTACCCCACCAAACAACGGTGCCCTTTCTCTCGATGGTGTCGAAGGCTGAGGTCACCGAGAATATGCCTTCCTTATCCGGTTTCCAAATTCTACTATCCTCCATCCCAGTACTTGGTGGCAGCAGCGAGTTGAGATCTATCCCTAGCAGTGCGAACACATTGATCAAACTATCTGGAAAGCTCCATTGATTGTTCACTATCAAATCTCGAACTTTTGAGGAATGATTGCTCCAGTCGAATTGTGGATGCAGGGCTATTGTCGAGTTTGGACTAGCCCAATCATCTCTCCAGACGTCTAGAGAGCTACCCGATCCAATAGACCAGCCCATATGCCCTTTCATTTCTTCCAACGCCCATTTCAGCCCTTTCCAAATGGAGGAGCATTTGTGGCTAGCCAGCCACCTTCCGTCCGCCGGTTTGTATTTACGCACCATATCTGCGACCAGCGGTTGTCCGTCGTGATCATATGCCATGCCAGTTTCATGAGCAATGCAAGGTTCAACTCCTTCAGGGGTCTTAAGCCTAGTCCCCCTTCTGCCTTTGGCTTACACACTTTCGCCCATTTTAGCGTGATAGTCTTTCTTACTGCTAGGTTTCCAGACCAGATGAAGTTTCTGATGGCTTTTTCCCCTTCCTTTATGCTTTGTCTCGGCCATTTGTAGATCCCCATGTTGTACACTGGTATCTTTGTTTCAAGATAGATTGTGCAAGGACCACTCTCCCCTGAAATGAAAGTAACTTTCATGCCCATCCACTTGCTCTCTTTTTGATCTTGTCAACTAGAATTTGCATGCTAGATTGTGTGACACGACCTTTGAATAACGGTACCCCCAGGTATACTTCAGGCAAGGAGCCTTCCTTCATGTCAAAAATTGCTTCCACCTTTCTTCTTTTGGTGCCTGTCATGCTTCCGAGGAACAACTTACTTTTTTCTTTGTTTATGAGCTATCCAGCCGCTAGTTGGTAGTCATTTAGGCAATTTCTCAAGAATCTGAGTCCTTTTAGACTTCCATTTGCAAATAGGATGATGTCGTTCGCAAACAGAAGATGTGATGGAGAAAATGTATTCCCTACAAAAGCCATAGGGATGGTTTTGCCTGAAGATTGCAGTCTCACTACGCTTCGGCTCAGAGCATCCTCCTCCAATAGCAAATAGAATCGGGGATAGTGGGTCTCCTTGCCGAAGGCCTCTGCCAGTGCCAAAATATCCACATGGTCCACCGTTTATCAAAATAGAGATCTTTGCGCTGCTGAGAATGGCCTTGATCATTTCGCGGAACTTCGGCCAGAATCCAAAACTCTCCAGCACCATAAGCAGGAAATCCCAGCTTAGAGAATCAAATGCTTGGGATATGTCCAATTTGATGACTGCGTTCCCACCCCTTCTTTTTATATGCATATCATTAATGAGTTCTGAGGCCATCGCAATTGCCGTACTTCCTGTTCTCCCCTTCAAAAAACCATGTTGCTCACAACAGATGATGTTCGTGACAAAAGAGGTTAGTCGGTTAGCCAAAATTTTAGTAACAATCTTAAAAAGGAAGTTACATAAACAGAGAGGCCTATACTGACCAATCTCCCGGGCGTTTGGGCACTTCGGAATCAGCACCAGAAAATTTGCGTTCATTCCTTGCGGGATGATGTGGTCAGTGAAGAAAGACATAATGTCTCGACAAACGTCAGTGCTCATTATGCTCCAACAATTCTGGAAGAACATGCCTTGAAAGCCATCCGGCCCTGGGGAGCTTTGTGGATCCATACCCATGACTGTGTCTGTTATTTCTAACCTTCTCGGTATGGCTATTAGCATTTCATTTTTACTTTGCCGGTGTCTCAGAATCACTGTGGAATGAGGTTGAAGCTCTTGGTTTCATTTGTCTTTGGAATGGCCTCAAACTTGGCTTTGTAGGCTTGCACCATGTATTCCTTGATCGGACCTTGGTGGGTGCAAAATAGTACCTTAAAAATTTGTCTTGATCTCCTCAATAAAATATTTGGCCTGCCGTTAGTGCTTTAGCCCGGAAATAAGCCGAGTTTCTATCCCCTTCAAGCTCCTCTTTTATGCTTGCTCTTTGTTTCCACATAGTGGCTTCCGTGTTCATGAGGTTTGAGATGAGTTTCTCTGTTTCCATTTCTTGTAAGTGCACCGGACATCAAAGGCCTCCTGCTCTTGCTGTTTTGGATGTCTTTGAGGGATTTGTTTGCTGCGCAATTTTATCTCTAGTGCCCCAAGATGTTGCTTTATGCCGGCCTTTAGAGTACCGCTTGAGTCTTTTGAGCTTGCGCATCACAAGACGAATTGGACCATCACGCATTGGCTCACACCAGCTTAACTTTACCAAATTCATAAACTGATTGTGCTCAAGCCAGATCTTTCTAAACCGAAAAGGCACATTTTCCGGCTTAGTGTTTTTGTGACACCAGCCCATTACTGGAGAGTGGTCAGAGAACTTGCGTTGCAATATCTTGCATCTCCAGTTAGGATTCTCTATCAGCCAGCTGTTGCTTACAAGTGCTCTGTCTAGCTTTGCCAGAATCCGCTTCTTCCCTATTTGCCTATTGCACCAGGAGAAGCTATGCCCCAGAGTAGCAGTGTCCAAAAGGGCATTATTGTTAATGAAATCCACGAACTCATTCATTGCTCTTTGGTTCGGATACCTTCCACCTTTCTTCTCAGATCTTGTGGTAATGGAGTTGAAGTCGCCAATTACAAGCCAGGGAGTGTTTAGTGCGCCCACAACCCCAAGATCTTCCCATAAGGCTCGTCTTTGTATATAGAAGCATTTGGCATGCACAAAGGAAATGAAGTGCTGATTCATATTTACAGTTATATGCTGATCATTAATGACTACCACATTCACTGCCATGTCATTCTTCCAAAAAACCCAGATATTTCCTATTTTGCTCTCCGAAAGTGGTTATCGCGAAAATTATTATCAGATCCCCCGTTAATCAGCCATGAAGGAGTAACGATGGGAGCTATAAGAGGCTCGCCAAACCAAGCAAGTCCGCTTATACTTAGATAATTTCTTCTAAGTATAACTTAGGAGAAGTTCTTCTCATTCATGAACATTCCGAATAGGGGCGTTAGTCATTGATTATGCAGAGCTATTTTTCCTCGCCTTAGTGGATGGAGGAGAGTACTCCTGCAACATCCATTTCGGCTTATACTTTTTTTTTTCTTGTAAATGCGCCATGGCTCTTCCCCAGACTCTTCATTCTCATCATCCACTAGGTCAGCCCAGTTAACTGATCTCAACGGTGAATTTGCCTCATCTATTAATTTGGATATGTTTCCGTCTCCCAAGGATGTATTCTCAACATGTCCCGTCGATGTCGATGATTCTGAAGTCAAATCCGGCGCCATTCGCGCACCCTCATCCGCTTTTCGCTCTTCCTGGCCGAAAGTCATTAAGTTGGCCACTCTTTGAGACGGCTCGGTAGCTCCATTTTACCACCCTATCCTCCGGAAAAGAATTTGCCTCAACGCCCTCTTCATGGGTGAAGTTAGACACTATGTTGGAGGTAGGGCCATGTGCCGGCCGACGCCGCCAGCTCTCACCCATAGCCTTGGTGTTCACCACTTGTAATCCGGCGAACCTCGTCCAAATTTGTGCGAAAAATGGGAGCTAAGATAGATGGTGGCTCTTTATCTTTGGGGCGATGCGGGCATCCTCCCTACTTTCGACAAAAGCGAAAGCCGCCATGCAGTACCTTAGCCCCAATAGCTGCCATGCTTTCCACCCTCTTACCACACGGGACTCTTCCCGGAAGAGCCTCTTTTCAGTCCTTTCCTTATCGGTCTTCTCACCTGATGTTAGGTGAACTAGCACATCCTCAACTGGTATCTCGCTTCTACATCCCGCCTGTTCATTCCCATCCATTGACATCGCCACAGCCTGAAATCACTTTCACACCCTCGACAAGAAATCCCGTCATGCCTTGAGAAGAGTGGTACTTTCGGGGGCCCCTCTAGGTAGAGATTCACTGCTGTGGACTGCTTTCGTTCACTCCTCTACATCACCTAACGATGTGGTGTTGCCCTCTTCAAGAGGTAAAATGCTCCTTCTCACCGCTTCAACCGATAGCCTCTCCACGAAACTATATTGTCTGGCTGTAAAAGCTTCTCTGCGGTGGATAGCACCACTACTATCCCCATGTTATTCTCCGTATATTTCCCCGCTGTGGTGTCCTCCTAGGAAGCCACAATCTGATCATTGTCCTCCACCGTGTGTATCTCATCCACGTCAAGCCCCTCGAACCGGTTTTTCGTTTGCACTTCTTTGGGCTTGTCCGTGCTTTTCACTTTCCACCGACTCCCCTTGCTTTGCGGGCTCTCCAGATGGTCTTGTTCCTTCCATGTCTTCTTCGTCTTTTTTCCCCCACCGGTTCCAATGTATTGGGATCGACGTCCACTACTCCCTCCTTATCCTTGTTTCCATTGTTTTTATTGTGCCTCATATCATTTCTAAGCCTCCGGCATTCAGTTACCAAATGTCCCACAACTTTGCAATGTGTGCACATTTTTGGTAGTTTGCCCACCTCGACAGTTTGCCAGAAGTTGGTAAACTTCGTCCTTACATAAATTTGATCCGGCAGCGGTTCGGATAGGTCCACATCAACCAATATATTGGCATAGTATCCATACTCTCTGTTGAGGGTTTTTTCATCAATTTGCATAGGATACCCCACTCCCCGAGCAATGGACATCAAAGTCTCCGGCTCCCAGTATTCCTGACCAAGTCTAGGCAATCTAATCCAAACCAAACCATGAGACTGCTTTTGGCTGTCGGGATTGAAGTTTGTAGTCCATTGGCTGATTCTCATAGGCATTTTGTCAAAGTCCCACGATCCTTTCGCCCAAACTCTGTTTTGATCCTCTGCATTCGAAAATCGGATAAACAAAAAACCTTTCCCAATGGGTGTGATCAACCAATCTCCTGATGGATTCCAAATTTGAGATGCAATGACTCTCACTCTCTCCAGCGACACTTTTTTCAAATCTATCCTTCCCACTAAACAATGCTTACAAAATGTCAAGCCTTTTTCATGAGCCTTCTCTGGGATAGTGATTCTGGGTAATCCCCCATCTTTTCATAGGGGTTGGTAGTTCCTGAAATTCCACCGGTTGCCTAATATGGAGCTTTTGCATCCGCGTAAGAAACTTCGCGTATTCTCTCGCTTGAAGCAAATACAAGACTTTCTCGAGAGAGTTGACAAATTATGATGCAACATCGAGGTTGTCGACATCTGATTGTTTTTCTCAAATTCGTATAGGTCCATGGTTGTATGCCTTCTCAGAATACGCACTGTATATCAATGTGGGATTTCACCTGATAGGCAATAGAACCTAAGAAAAGAGGAAGCAGAGAAGAAGTGCCAATATCACGCTTTTGGAACTCACACTGTGATCAGCGAAGGATTTGACCCAAAAGCTTTGGTTTTACCCGCCTTCCAGAACTCTCACTGTTAAGCAGTGGAGGGTTTTACCTTAAGAGGAAGGTATATTGAAGAAGAAGAGGATAAGTTTTTTTGTCTAAATTTGGTTTTAGCTAAAAGCGGCAAACTAGAGGAGTACCGAAGCATTGAATTAGCTTAAGTTATCTCGCACCCTATCGCCCCGCTACAGGACCCCATTCCTATAACTCACCTATAACTCACCTCACACGAGCTCATAGAATGAGGCATAACCGAAGCATTGATACTCAGCTCCTTTTGAAATTCAATGGTAATCTGGTGAGGCTCATCTGATTTAACTGTCGTGGATAAATATGTGAAAGAATCAGCATGTCGCACATCATAATGCGGACGCTGCACAATACTGATAGATTCAAAATTTCGAGCAATCCGATGAATTAAGTCCAAATAAGCTGTCATTCTCTTGTCACGAGCCGCATACGATCCTCCAAACTGGCTAACGACTAACTTAAAATTTGTGAATAATCGTAACTTAGTCGCCGCTAGGTGAAGAGCAGTGCGCAAGCCGCAAATAACAGCTTCGTACTCGGCCTCATTATTTGAAGCATCAAAACCCAAACGCACTGACTTTTCAATTTTTTCTTCATTCGGCTGCAAGATTACACACCCAATACCGGAGCTAGACTCATTATGTGAATCATTAGTCTAAACAATCCAACAATCAACAGATACATCTGATAAGTGTCGCAAGTCATCACCCCCAAGAGGTAATGGTGTGTTGTCGCCGACATTTTCTTCGTCCAGTAATGCGCCAGACATAGGAATATCATCAATAGGAAAATCGGCCATTAGCGAAGCCAAAGCTTGTCCTTTCTTAGCTGGGCGAGTTTCCAAAACAATGTTATAAGCACTAAGGTAACTTTCCCATTCTGCGAGGCGACTTCATTCATGGGCATTGTGAAAAAGCTTTCGTAGTGGATATTCGGTATAAACTTTGACAACTCGTCCCTGGAAATAAGGTTTAAGACGTTAGGCAGCATGAACCAAGGCCAATGCAATTTTCTCCACTCGAGTATACCTTGTTTCAGTCGTTGTAAGAATATAGGACGACCATCGTCACAGTCGACAAATAAGATGGCGCTTACGGCATGATCGTAGCGGCTAAATACAGACCGATAGGCTACCCTGTTGCTGGACTGGCGAGAACTAGAGGTTGGACTAAGTACACTTTCAAATGATGAAATGCAAGTTCACAGTCCTCCGTCCAAATTGATGCGTCCTTCAATGTTTGGAAAAAAAGACGACATCGATCAGAATACTGATAGATAAAGCGATTTAGGGCAGCTAAGCATCTTGTAAGTCGTTGAATCTCTTTCTTTGACATCTGAGAAGGCATTTCAAGGATAGATCGAATCTGATCCGGATTTGCTTCAATTCCGCGTCTAGTCATCATGTATCCTAAGAATTTACCAGACGACAAACTGAAAGAACACTTAGCCAGATTCAAACGCATGTTGACATTGGAGAGTCTGTCACAAATAGCTTGCAAATCAGTAAGATGATCAGGTGCTTCTGTAGACTTTACAACCATGTCGTCGATGTATGCTTCGACTGTCTTTCCAAGTAGATCAGAAAAAATGGTGTTGACTAGCTTTTGATATGTGGCTCCAGTGTTTTTCAGACCGAAAGATATTACCTGGTAACAATAAATTCCTTGGTCTGTAATGAATGCAGTGAATTTTTGGTCTTTAATGAATAATGAAATCTGATGATAACCAGAATAAGTATCCAAAAAAGACAAACGCTGAAAACTAGATGTGGCATCGACCATTTCAGATATACAAGGCAACGGATACGGATGAATCGGACATGCTTTATTGAGATTTGTGAAATCGATACAAACACGTAATTTGCCGTTCTTTTTAGGCACTGTGACTACATTTGACAGCCATGCTGGATAAAGTCACGGGCCTTATAAAATTAACAGACAAGAAACGGTCGATTTCTTCTTTCACCTTCATCTTTCTATCGGGGGCCATCCTTCGGGACTTTTGTCTAACCGACCTAGCATTGGGATCAATGTCGAGTTTATGATAAGCCACAGAAGGATCTATACTGGGCATTTGCTCTATTTGCCAAGAAAAAACATGACTATTCTTCCTTAATAACAAAATAAGCTCTTGTCTCTCCGCTTCTGGAAGTTTGGCCGAAATAAAAGTAATCTCTTCAGGGAGTTGGTCAATTTGAACTTCTAAAAGTGGATCGACTGTCGGGGGTCCTTCAACATTTCTATTGGCAGAGTAAACTGGAGGTCTCGGATGCTGTAATTGCTATTTGACAGCGTTGGAACCAGAACTAAGAATAGTTCACCCAATAACTTCGGACTTCTTCTAATCATTGAGAACATTGTCATCGCAAATTAGAGATGCAAGTTGATCGCTGCACACTTTACAGACTTTACTATTGAATGGGAACTTGATTGCTTGATGATATGTTGAGGCGACAACTTCCATATAATGAATTCAATCGCGACCAAGGATGACATTGTAAAGGGATTTACAATCCATCAATAGGAAATCAATATTGACTTCCTTCTTCATAAGAGTGACAAGGAGAGAAACCTTTCCAACGCAATGAGTAGCGGTACCATCAAAACCAACGATAGGCGCATTTTCAAGGGTGACCAAGTTATTAATAAAAATAATACTACGATAACACCCAGAAAACATGATGCTAGCTGAACTACCAGTGTCGATCATTATATATTGTACACGCATACAGCTGATATACACAGTTATCACGATAGCATCATAATGAGGAACATACACTCCCATTAGGTTTTGGTCAGTGAAACACAATGGTTCGTCTTCAATAGTCTCCGTGCGAAAACCTTCCACGAAATTAATCCCGTTGACTTTGTAAAAATTAGAAAGATATTTGACTTTAGAACGACGAACATTTTTCCACTGAGTATTGGACAATGAATCAATGACAACATGTCCAACCATAATGATATTGTGTTATGTTACAGTTAAAGCTTGAGTTGTCACTTTTTTCTGCATATATTGATCAAGTTTCCCATTCTGCACAAGCTTTTCAATTCTTCCCCTCAAAGACCGACAATTCTCAGTCTCATGACCATAATCATTATGAAATTTGCACTATAACGATTTATCGTGAGTTGTTTTAAAATTGCTTTTTCACCATGCCCGGTTGCTCGCCGAATCTCGGGTTAGTAAGAGTGAGCATACTTTTATTTTTGATTTTGTCGTAAAAACCGATCGTCGGGGTAATTCTCTATATTTAGTATTAAAAGCGGAGTTAATTCAAAAATCAGATAAAAGGCTTTCGGTCTTGCTTTTTCGTGGAGTTTTCTTTCTCATCTGAGGCTTCGAACTAGGGGGTTGCTATTGATCAAAAGTCGGATTCTTTTTACGTTTTGTTTCTCGATCGTTGAAATCCTTTTCTTTATTATCGTTATCACGAGAAGTTCGACATGCAAACGTCAGATCCTCAACATTGATAAATTGTTGAACTTTATAATCGACGCGTCGAAGATGGAATGTCCAAAACAAGAGAGTTGTACAACCGTCTTTATCAAACAAAATAGCTTTTTAAAAACAGAGCACCATTAGATCGGATTGCTTCACGAAATCTCAGTTCCATTTACATTGCTTTTACATCCATATTGATGTCATTATTGGGATCTCTAAGAAATTTCGAGGAATTGAGAAGACAAAACTATATTTGTTAATGATGTATTCGAAGATAGAAATATAGTTTCATCACGTTGTTGCTTGATGTTGAAAAGAACTTCGGACACCATTTGGGCGTTTTTAGATTATGATGAAAACGTTTGGGTGTTTGCTTACTTCAATGTGTTCGACATAGTTGATAAGTTTGACCATGGCATTTAAGAAGATGATTGGTTTTTTGGTTTTTGGCCGACTTGAACCGACAAATAGATTTTCAGTTGAGATAATATCTTTTCTTTGTAAACCATAATGAAAAAGGACTTGTTTAAGTCCCTTTTAATTATCCATAAAATGGGCTTTTGGAAGTTTGCATTTCAACAAATAATGTTTTCATCATCACCTCCCCGATAAAACCAATTTTTTTGTGAAATTAATCACATGAAGCATAGGGCAACCCTCAACATCATCATATTGATCAAACTCTGGTTGTTTGAAATTTTTGTTATGAATAGTCCATTGGACGGTGAGAGAAAATTTATCCAAAATACCATCTTCAACTGCCAAATTCTCTAGTGTCGATCCAAAAGGATCGCTATCCAAAAGAGATTTTTTAATCATTTCTTTGACACGTTGAGGAGTCATCAGATCCACATCTGCTGGCTCGTAATCATAGTCGCGATAACACCTATGGGAACGAACGGAACGAGAAGAAAATGATGAAGATTCATCGTGACTGTGTTGAGATGATTGTGGACGGTATGGTGTGACTTTAGTACAATATCCTTCGGAATGATAAGAATCGTGTCGCTGAGGTATTTCTCGAAATTGATGGTTTCGATCATGAGTGCGACCATTATTCTATTCGTCACCCAAATTCCTTGGGACTGGCCGATAATCCATAGGACCTTGGGGTGCAGTCGGACGGTTAGTAGCATTACCTTGCCTACTGAGAACGTGACCAGGGGGTTGGTTGTTTCTCGGTGGAGGTTGGAGAATTCTGAGCCCATTACTTGGAACTCGTTGATGGCTGTTGCGAATATCGTGAATCTCATCCTCACCACTTAAATGATCCCACACACTGTTATGTTGTTGGCGTGTCTTACGTTGTGGTGTGACAGATACAACATCATCTGAGGGTGGAGTAGGTCGTTTCAGACAACGTCTGTAGTAGTTGTTCTATTTGCAGACACTCTTGAACTTTTTAAGAAGTGCTTCGCGAGACATATGACTTACATTATCCACATTAGAGGATGGAGAATCGTCAGAGACAATAACCTCACGCTGAATAATTTGGCAAATTGGTGGAACGGCAGTAGGGTCGCGTGCAACCTGTGGTGGAAAAGGAGTAGGAGGGTTAGTCCGTTATCGCCAAGTTGACCTTGAACATCATGTTCGTGATGATCGTCAGTAATTACATCGGGACCTTGAGCTCTTTGAGTATGAGTCATTTTGCAGAACGTGATTGAGGGTTTTGAATAAGAACCGCAGACGGCGCCAATTATGTTTTGACCAAATATGATCAAAACACTAAGTGGTGACGAAAGAGATGAATAACGTCTATAAGTAGTGAGAAAAGTGATGGTGATCGAGAGAATGATGAGACTATACCTTTCGGTTGCCTACGTACCCAAATTATTAATGGGATCAAGTCTCAAGAATGTAGTTATGTATGAAAAATAGTTTGGTATTTATATAGGTAGAGTAGAGACTTCTTGTATCTCAAGTAATTATAATTGAATATAACTCTCAACTGATAATTATCTCTTTGATAAGAAATGAATCTGGTCATAAATTAATGTACATAAGTAGCAAGCCATGTGGCTAGGGTTCAGCCCTAGACGCATGAGTTAATGGGCCTGTACATCAATCCATGCATGGTATTACAAATTGGGTCTTAGCCCTATTGATTCAACGAATAAAGTGGAGACTCCTACTAATGGACGTTTACCACGTAGGTGGGGGTCGAAACATCAGGACCAAATAAGAACACAACACCTTTCTCACGTGTAACTTCTAAATATTCATCTTCTCCTATGGTCATCTCCTTCATTCCTATAAAATGGACTTTGGTCTCCATTCCTATAAAACTGAGTGTTAGGAACCACAACCCAATTATACTTATACTTTACCAATTACCACAATAGTACAAACCTTTATCTCTTATGTACCAAGTACGAAAATTTCAATCCGAGCCTAGTGAAGATTCGCTATGTCTTTAAGACATATTTTCCCCTCACGGTGCTTCAAGGTTGAATGGGAAACTGTCTCCCAAGATAGAATAAATTTTTCTTTCTATGGAAAACAAAACTTCAATTCCAAAGAATCAACGAACGCAACGTTGCGTTTTGACTAAGAACAGAGAAGAGAAGAGAGGTTTTTCCAAATATCTCTCTTCATGCAAAAATGTTCGATATTTATATGAGAGTGGTGCCTTTTCGAAACAACACAGTGACTGTTCGAACCAACACAGTGTCTTTTCGAACCAACATAGTTACTTTTCAAAAGGACGCACCTTTTTGGCATAAAACAACGTTTCGAACCATTACCTATTTCCAAAGGTCACACCTTTTCGGCATAATGCAACGTTTCGAACTGTTGCACTATTTCGAAAAGGTTTTTCTCTCTTTACATACTGTTTTAAGTGAAACCTATTTCATCTCAAGTAGGGTAACTTAGGAGACAAATTACTCATTCATTTCTCAATGGATTTGTGCAAATCCAAGTTCCATGTGTTCACTATACTTTGAACTTTCAATTGCACATCCATTTTTCTAACAATCCCTCACATGAATGAAGATTTGGCTTCTTCTATCATAAATATCAGATATATGTTCTATTTCAAATGAAAAGTTACCACATCAGGTCAAGTAGCATGGGAGGCCTTGAACTTGCTTTAGTGAAAGACAATCGGATTTAATTGGATGATTAGTAGACTTCAATTAATGTCCTTGAACTGTCAGCCATTTGTATAAACCTAGACAATCATCTTCACATAGTACCTTCTCGAACACAATTGGTTCTCACATTTGTATTCATTTTGGCCTTGAACACTTCTTGGTTTCAGAGAGTGCTTTTAAGACATTTACACTTTACCAATTACCACAATAGTACAAACATTTCTCTCTTATGTACTAAGTACGAAAATTTCAATCCGAGCCTAGTGAAGATTCACTATGTCCTTAAGACAGATTTTCCCCTTCATGGTGCTTCAAGGTTGAATGGGAAACCGTCTCCTAAGATAGAACGAATTTTTTATTCTACGGAAAGCATCACTTTAATTCTAAAGAATCAGCGAACCCAATGTATGTTTTGACTAAGAATAGAGAGGAAAAGAGAGGTTTTTCTAGTGATCTCTCTTCATGCAAAAACGTTCGATATTTATATGAGAGTGGTGCCTTTTCGAAACAAAGACAAACGATGCTGTTCGAACCAACACAACCAACACAGTGTCTTTTCGAAACAACATATTGACTTTTCAAAAGGACGCAACTTTTTGGCATAAAGCAACGTTCCGAACCGTTGCCTTTTTCCAAAGGTCGCACCTTTTCAACATAATGCAACATTTCGAATCATTGCACTATTTTGAAAAGTTTTTTCTCTATTTACGTACTGTTTCAAGTGAAACCTATTTCATCTCAAGTGGGGTAACTTGGGAGACAAATTACCCATTCATTTCTCAATGGATTTGTGCAAATCCAAGTTCCATGTGTTCACTACACTTTGAACTTTCAATTGCACATCCATTTTTCTAACAATCCCCCACATGAATGAAGATTTGACGTCTTCTATCATAAACATCGGATATATGTTCTATTTCAAATGAAAAGTTACCATATCAGGTCAAGTAGCATGTGAGGCCTTGAACTTGCCTTAGTGAAAGACGATCAGATTTAATTTGACAATTAGTAGACTTCAATTAATGTCCTTGAACTGTCAGCCATTTGTATAAACCTAGACAATTATCTTCACGTAATACCTTCTCGAACACAGTTGGTTCTCACGTTTGTGTTCATTTTGGCCTCGAACACTTCTTTGTTTCAGAGAGTGTTTTTGAGACATTTGTCTTAAAATTCTCATAGAAGCGGCCCCACTTCACACTTACATAGGTGATTTTTATAAAGAGTATCCTACAATACTCCACTTGGATAACTAACATAACTTTCCAATATATAGTAAATCATAAAAAGTGTAACTTATCTTGGTTGTCGTGGCAGATATGCACTGTCTTATCATTGGAATGGGTTAGAGTATAGTATTACTCTCCAATGCTAACTGAGTCACATACATAATTCAGTTGGCCTTTTGAACCTAGATCTTGGGATCTCCAGTCAACTAGGTTGGTTTTTCCATTATGAGGACTCTTGGTTGATTATCTCGAAGGCTTCAAGCTCATTCCCCTGGATAATCGTTCCACTTGCTATCTTATTAAACCTTTTGTAAGCGGATCCACAATGTTATCTTTAGACCTTACATAGTCGATTGAGATAACTCCATTTGAGAGCAATTGTCTAACGGTGTTATGTCTACGACATATGTGTCGAGACTTCCCGTTATACATGCTACTATATGCTTTACCAATAGCAGATTTGCTATATATCATAATGAACACACACTGCTAGCACAAGTTTAGCTCAGATTGGAATATCCTCGAAGAAATTTCGAAGTCATTTAGCTTCTTCTCCAGCCTTGTCCAACTGGACCTTGCTATGCACGCTTGCTTTGAGGATTTCCTTGAAATTTATGCATCTCTCATAGAGTAAAATACCACATTTGATATCTTTTGAGTAATGCTTCAACAAATTTCCAATTTTGAATTGATTAATTCAAGGAGATACATAATCCCCCACATTTTCCAATTTCTCATGACAAAGTCAATAAATTGGAAAAACCATTTAGATGTATGTTTTGCAAGTGAAACGTCTTGTTAAAGAATGTAACACATCATTCATATAGTGTTTAAACACTTCTGAGACCTCATTTTTGCTTACAAGTATACTGACATAACAATATCTTGTGCAATCTTCTTTATTTACACACTCTTATGTTGCAAGACTAAACACATACATCTTACAAACAATATAATACTTTAGAATCATTTTAGCACCTGCCATTCCTAATTGCTGGAATGAAGCAAGGATTCTGGGAATCTTGAATCATAACCGCCCACAAGTGTGGCATTACCACCACCTTGTTTGCAGTCAAGAAGTTCATTCCAAAAATGATTTGAAACATGTCTAATTGAGATACCGAAAGGTTCACCATTCCTCGCCAGTTGTTCATCTTAATGTCAACCTCCAAAGCGAGTCCTTTCACTGGTTTGGCTTTTTGGTTCAAGCCTCTCATATAGCGATTACATTCTACGAGTTTCAATCCAATATGCTCGGGTACATACTCTGAGATTAACGAATGAGTAGAACCAGTATCAAACATTGTTAGTATACACCCGTAGTTGTTGAGTTTCACTTCTACGAACATAAGGTCTTTATTGGGTACCAAAATGATCATAGTATTCAACGAACTAATGGGTTTAGCAAGAGAAATATCCACAACAACTTTCTCTTTTGTCTTCGACACATGATATATTGTCTTCTTGTTTCCTCATTGAAACTATTGGTTCTTCTAGTTCAAAAACTAACGTTTGGTTGACAATGCCAAAGAAGATACACTCACAAACTAATATGTGAATTGTTTATGTTTGAGAGAGATCGAAAGGATGGAACAACTTCGGTAAAAGATAAGCATTGAAACTACCTTGTAGTAGTGTCATTTAAACCAACTATCGTTTCATTTCAAGATCAAGTCTGATCCAAATAACCACATTAAAAAGTTGCTCCGTCTCTCTTCCAAATGGTTATTACCAACTTGTAAAACTCTTCAAACCAATTTATCGTTCTCAATATGCATATATATGTTACTGAACATATGAATTCGAGGAACAAGACAATGTAGTGAACGTACAAATCCTTTGAATATTGGTTCTTACCTATAGAAACTATTTGTTTTGAAAGTCACTCAAACTTGCGAGAACTAACAATTCTCCGTGTGAGTCAACATGTCAAACTCATATATATTAATCACATGTCATCTATTGGCTTTATGTGTGCATGCAATCCTAACTGCCACTTGTAAAATTAACTTTCCAACCTTTAAATGGTTGCAACGGTTCATTGTGGCCTTTTGACTAACATCCAAGAAAAACAGCCCAATGGCCAATGTAACTGTCTAATGCAAACATACATAACCTTAAGGGAATAAACCCTTTGAAGGAAACACACAAGAAACCAACTCACAAAGGTGAAGTACTGTATGTACGTGTTTTTGTTAAACATATGCACAAGGTCCCAATTCAATAAAACATACCTGATTTTTGGACCAATACCTTTCCGTGTGTTACTTTAACATGCGTCAAATCCAGTATCTACAGTGAGAAAATTTTCTACCACATTACAATCTTTTTTCGCTAACACTACCAATAAAGTGAGAACGAAACCCGCTTCAAAATTGTTAGTGCATTTGAACTAAACAATAAGTATAGCCAAAATTAATTCAAAGAAGAAATATGTCTTAAGTTGTTAGGAACCACAACCCAATTATACTTACACTTTACCAATTAATACAATAGTACAAACCTCTCTTTCTTATGTACCAAGTACGAAAATTTCAATCCGAGCCTAGTGAAGATTCCATATGTCCTTAAGACGGATTTTTCCCCTCACGGTGCTTCAAGGTTGAATGGGAAACTATCTCCCAAGATAGAACGGATTTTTCCTTCTATAGAAAGCAACATGATAAACGTAAAAATAATAGTTTTACCTACGAAATAAAGCGATTAAACTTACAAACGCAAGTAAAACTAAAACTTTCTTATGAGCCTAATTTATCAAAGTTTCTACTCTCAATTCTATCGAAATAGAGTGGAGTAACAAATTCGTTCCACTCCTAGTTCTCTAGCATGTAATGTTTTCTAATCTAATTAATCGGTCTTAAGTCTAATGAGAGATTTACGAAAGGTGTTATACTACGATACAATATGAAATTGATTATGTTGAATTTAAACTACGAATGCTATGGAAATATGATTGTTTTTTAATCTAGATAAAGGATTATAGGGGAATTGAATCCACCTCAAATCCAACTTAATAACCTAGCATAGGTTCTTGTATCTCGATTCTTACGTTCTTACGGCAAGAATTTCGAGTTCTAATTCCTAGCGTTCATGGCATTTCTACCAAATACTAACTAGCATGTGAGGTCGTCCACCCATTCTCATGGCGAATCACGACCTTCTAGAGTGGAATAGATTCTATAATGCTTCTACACTATACCACTAAGTTTTCATCAAAGCTTCATCAACCCCTCTAATGGAGGTTTTAGCCTTGAGTCATCAACCCATCATTTCCCATTGAATTATAACTACACATCATATTAAAATTCTAACTTAACTAATTTAACTAACAATGTTTCAATCTACTTAAACTACGAAATGATAATCAACAAGAATTAAAATTAGATCTATAAATTGAAATGACAAAAATCGAAATTACAAGAATAATCACTATTTTATTTATCTAATGAACGATATTCAATGATTCAAGAAATTAATCTAAAACAAGAAAATGAAATTCTAAAACTAAGTTCTAAAACTCATTAATGGAGGCTAACTAATCTAATTATAATCTAGGTCTAAATATCTACCATTAACAAAGAGCTAAGCTTTTGTTTTTATACTTTCAGATCCAAAAATCGTGCATGGGCTTGGAGCCATGTTTTGGGCCAGAGAATCAGGCCCAAAACCCAATTCTTTCAGTCTAAAAAGGCCTCTTCAGCTGCAGTTGGCTTCAACAGACTTTTTATCCACTTCTGCTCCTCTGATTGGATCAAGGCTTAGACCATTGGAAAGATCTTTCTGAGCCGGTCGTTTTGACATAAGGTAGGCCCCATTCCGAGGTCTGAGTCCAAAGATACGGCCTTCGGAAGTTCTGCTAACTTGTGTGTTGTTTCTGCCCGCGTCGACTTTTCAACTTTTGATCGGGCTTTAGAAAGGCTTTGTCTTCTTGAATCTTGGCCTTTAGTCATGGAACTCCTTAGTAACCGACCTTTGCTCCTTTATCTCGCTAAAGTGGCACATTTCTGCACATAATGGACTTTGAAGCCCGAAATGCATAAAAAACACGTGTCGGTGTTAACTCTTAATTAATACTCACATAATTGGTCTAAAAGTATGACTATTACAGGGTTAAAACTACAGTTTTGGGCTCTTATCAAACCACCCCCAAACAGCATTTTGCTTGTCCTCAAGCAAAGATGAGAAATTAGAATAAGTGACCAAAAATGGAGTTCTAACTACTCTCGTTTATTTGAGTCGCGATTGCATTGACCATATGCAACAAGGCCTTAAACCACTAGGAATTCCCTAATGGACGAGTTATAGCCTCGTGAGAGTTTTCCAGTGAAGGTACTCACAAACTTCATCTATACTACAATGACTAAGAAATAAAACTATTGTTTCCTTATCCATGCTCTAAATTAACTATTCCTCTCACTAGCTATGAACAAGAATAACCAAGTTAAAAACCTAACCTAATATATGCATAATAATCAATCATCTACAATAAACATATATACAATGAGTACTACTATGAAATGCAATAGCAGTCTGTTTAAAAACTTCGAATAAGCGTCCTTAAGTAGGTTCTCACAATAATAGTCAAGATACAACACTCGATTTTTCCACTCGAGTTTATTTACTCTAGTCTTGCGATGGGCACACTTTACCTTACAATCTCAATGACACACAAGGAAGCCGGAGTCGATCAAACACATCTGCCACTTACTATCACACTAACCTATTCCTAATTGAGCTAGAGGTCTTTATTAGGTGTTTCGGGGATTAGGAGATGGTTTAAGAAGGAAGGAAATGGATATTCAAAATGGACAAGTCTGAGATAAAAGAGTCTTCATATTATGTAACTAGAGAAAACCTTGTTATTTACTTTTGCTTCTACACTTTGTTTCCATCCTTAGCCATATATTTTTTTTCTTTGGCTTTTGACTCCTTTTATTCTATTTTTTTGGAGTTTTTATTTTATTTCTATTTTAATTTTTCTTTTCTTTGGATGGAAACTTCTTTTCTTTATTTCTGAAGCAACTAACTAATATTTGTTTACATAGGTTTTTCTTTTCTTCTTTCTTCCTCATTCTATTCTCAGACTTATTCTAAATTGGGTAGGTTGATTTTTTTTTTTTTTTGTTTTTTTTTTTGTAACAGGGTAAAGGATTTGTGGTTTATGAAAGGCTAAAGAAAGGCTCGAGGGGCGACTAGCGGAAAATAATTCATAGGTTTGAATTTCTGGCTATATCGATCCAAAGAGGGCCTAAATTCTCACTTAGGATATGGTTTAGTGATCAAACAAGTGGACGTGTGATTTCTCTATCCGGATTTTACTTCTCCCTTGTGTCCTTTCTCAAATGTTTCACTCTTATAAGGCTTTAGGCTATATTCTCACGGGATTTGTAGAATAAGTACTCTAGCCTAGATTTCCAGAAACTTATCATAACAATCATAGATACTCATGTAATATATTTATAGATAGATGCAAAGATTATTACCTACATATTAACCTAAGTTTCTAAAAATTATTCTAATGCAAAAAGCTTCGTGAGACTTCTAGATTGTTAAGAGCATAGAAAGAAAACAATACCAATATTCCTAAGTGTATAGCATAACTTATTTATTTATATTTTTGAATTTATGAAATTTTAACTAGAAAACAAGTGCATATTATACATATCTATATCTTAACAGATGCCTTAATTACACGTGTTTCTATGCCCACCCCCAAACAAGAAGCATGTTTTGTCCTCAAAGCATTTAAATAAAGAGGGTAGAAAAGTACCATGGAAACGCGTGAAATTCTGGAACATCTGCAAAACAAGGTTAAAACATACTAATATAAAAACTGACGCAACTCTATAAGAATTCCACCCATTATGGGGTTAACAGGCTTAAATTGCTTGGGACATAAGCAGACACTAAATGGAATTAAAAACTTACCTTATCTCCCAGACATGCATATTATCTACCCAATAACATCATGGGTCTTGTATTTCAGTAGGCATGGCAAGTCCAAGAACAAATGCTAGCAAGAACCATAAGCGGTTCCCAGCCTACGTGTTTGATCACCTCGCGAGTCCAAGCACCATAAGTAGTGCTTGGGAACAGATCTTCGAAAGACTGTTCCGGTATTATTGTAGGAGATGTCATCTTGAAACTACGCTCTGGAACAGCTGCAAATGACCCGGGGACAACCCGCAGAAAACTGGAAATTTTCTGGTCTACTTGAAGTCGTAGCCAGCGCCAAGCTCCCACTTGAAGCAGTCGCCTCGGGGTTTTTTTTTTTTTTTTTTTTGAGGTGGGGGGGGGTAAGGATAGGAATTTGAGTGACCAAGAATGGAAAAACCAACACCCCACCCCTAAACAAATTTTTGAAAACAGGTTTGTAAAAATTTGTTTTAAAACGTGGGTCTTTTAAGGTCAGATTCCCGAGACTTGCTAGATTACTATTTTTATAGCTTTAAACTTTTTTACTTTTTATGAATTAGGTTTAATATAAAGGAAAACAATAAGCAGTAAAGACATAATTCACACCATAGATAAACATGACTCAAAAACCAAGAAAACATGCAAGAGTGGAAAACGTGAATTATGTAAACCGTGGACTTAGGATCCGGTACTTACAACCACACACTCCATAGGGAGGGCAAGGTTACCTGAATGGTGCATTCACCAATATATGGAAATGAAAGGAAATGCACCAAACACAAAAATTGAGTCGTTTATAGTCAGATACTCGAGACTTTATCTAAATATATGTATGAATATGCAGTTTATTATATATCAACAACTGAAATAGTTGTGGATCGTTCCATAAATAAATATCATAGAAAACATATCCAAACACAATCAAGCACCAAGATTTCCTACGACGCAGCCTAGTGGAATGAAAGCGAAGTCGGATAGACCTATAACATAACCGAGCATGCACCTTTATGTTTCATCTTTGAACGAGAGGGGTGTCCTAGTGAATAAGTGTGGAAAAGTGAATGGTTGTGGAAGATATGGTGGATTGGGATAAGTTTTAGAGAAAAAGCATGGAAAAATGAGGATGTGGGTTTAGCACAAAACTCATTCATGGTGTAGTTAGGGACCATCCTCAAGTCTGAAAATGAAGGTGCCAAGTGGTTTATCCTTGGGAAGTATTTGTTTACTAGGTGGATTTAAAAAATCATGAAGCCGCGGAGAAACTAAAGGATCGAAAGCAAACTCGAGGTTCCTTTGAAAAGGTGGAGGGTGGGGAATATTGGTGATGGAAGGTGAATGATTCTCATTAGAGCTCTCAAGTCCATATTATCGAAATCTTGATATATGCAAGACATTCCTCAATAGGTGGGTCAAAAGGATCACCGGGATAGAGATTGAAAAATTCATCTTCCGTCATAGCATCAAGGGATGAATGGTTGTTGGCAAGGGGGACTCAACGGCGGTAAAAAGAAGCGGTGCAAAAGAGTTGTAGGAATTCTTCTTCAATTTCGCCTACTACCGTGGAGTCATTGTTAAAAGTCGAATTTCGGGAAAGGAATTTGTTAACTGTTTCTCCTAAACATGTTTTTGAAGTAATCTTGAGCTAAGCTCTTGATCATGCTAACCTCGCCATTTGTAGATGAATCGATATCTTGGTCCTCATTTTGAAAACATTTACCTCAACGAAAAGATGGCCAAAGGACAAGGACATCGAACCATCCCGGCAGTTTATGAAGCGTTGGCGTAGCCAAGAAGGGACGCCCTAAAATGATAGGTACAGAGTCGTTAGTGACTTCGTGGTCGAGGATAACGGGTCGGCCGGGTAGTAAAATTTTGGACTTTAACCAAGACGTTTTTCAACCACACCCTTAGGATACTTAATAAACCGATTAGCTAATTGCAATGTCATTTTAGTAGGTTGCATCTCCTCTAGACCTATTTGTTTATACAAATAAAACGAGTAAGTTAACACTAGCCCCCGTGTCTAGTAAATGCGATCGTCGTGTGAGAATCTCCTAAGGTGCATTGTATGCAAGAGGGGCGACCGGGGTCCTTGTACTTAACAATTCCATTATTTTCGGATAAAGTTGGGAACCGCTCAGCTTAGAAAGGCGCCTTTAGGTATGTTGGTCTTACGCCTAGTAGTGCACAACTCCTTAAAAACTTAGCGTGGTTAGGTAGCTTTTATAGCTTCGAGAAAAGGAAGGTTTACCGTTAGATTTTTGAAAACGTTCCTAATCTCCTCAAAAGTTAGTATCCCCGGTTAGCATGGCTAATTTCTGAGGGAACGGTGGTTTCGCTTCTATATTTAGCGTATGGCTCGACTTGATGTGTAACCTTGGCTTTCTGTTTTTCTTAGGTTGTGGTTTAACCGGTACCTCTACAAAGGTAGGTTCTTCGGTTTCTATTTCGGTATCTAGTTCGATATCCGGTGTAGGAGTATCTTGATGGGGTAACTATAGGCATAGTTACTTTGTTATCAACCACTCTTCCAGAATGGAGAGTGGTGATGGCATTTAGCTAACCTACGGATGTAGTTTCTGTACTAGTATTACCGTTTACCTCAAAGGCTGTGTTTGCTTGCTCTAAGGTTGGGTATCGCTTGGCCCGAAACACGCTTTTGGTTGGGCTTTCTCTTGGGCTAATTGTTGGTTTAAATTATTAACGGATTGTAGAATGTGTTGGTTAGATTGAGCCATGGTTTGGAAAAGTTGTTGGCTCACTTGTATGAAGGTGTCAAGACGATCCGGTTGTGTGGGTGTAGTAGTCACGGGTGGTGTGGACCGAACTATCTCGCGTTGATTATTTATGGGCTGATTGTGATAGTTATTATTTACCTAACGATACCTCTATGAGCATTATAATTATTATAACTACATTGACCTTGTGCTTGACTTTGTCGAGGTTGCGCTTGGTTGTTATAATTATTATAATTACCCTGATCCTGTCCTTGTTGTGGTGGAGCTTGGTTATAACTGTGTGTTGGCCTAACATATTGATTATTGTACCCTGTAGGTGTGACTTGTTGGTTATTTCTCCAACCGAAGTTGGGATTTTGTCTCCAAGGGGCGTTAGGTTCACTATTAATGGAACAAGAATATTCATAGGCTATAGGACAGTGGGAGTCGGGATGCTCAGGACTCCAACAAAAACTACATGGATTTGAATTTACATTCATGACGGGGATAGGCTTTTGTTGTACAGAAATGGCCTCTACCTTTTTTGTGAGGGATTCAATTAGAGTTTTAAGCTCAGGATCTGATTTAACCTCAAACATACTGGTAGCCTTAACTGTTGAAGAAGAACTAGCGGAGCGGGAGTAATCGTCCACTACCCCCATTATTATTACGCTTTAGTCCGATCTTCCAAAATTTATATGCCTCTCGGTGGCTCCTTTACTTAGGAAACTACCCCCATTCATTATGTCTAGGACTTCTTTATGGTGGTGTAGAAGTCCTTTGAAAAGGCAATCTAAAACTAACGTGTCTTTTGCTAGGTGATGGTGTGGACACTCTATAAGGAGATCGGTGAAACGATTCCAAGCCTCGAAAATGATTCATGAGGATTCTCACGAAAGAAGTGAATCTTGGAAAGCATTTCATCCGTCTTTAGGGGTGGGTAAAATGTTCCATAAACAACAACAAGTTTGGCCCACGAAGTCTGAATTAGGCTTTGGGCGCTTAACCAAGACGCCTTTAACAGCCTAAGGTGAAAGGGAATACCCTCAATTTAATTTGTTCCGCACCAACCGTAGGATGGTGGAATGTTATAAGGACTTGTTCAATCCTACGCGTATGGCCGATAAGGTTTTTCATGGTCTAAACCATGAAAAATGGGTAACAAATTAAATATATTTGGGGATCTTGGAAATCCCCCAATCGGGTCCGCTAGAACGATGCAAGATTTAGGGCTATCGCCAAGGCTTTATAAAAGTCGAGAGAGAGAGTCTCTCTTTCTTCATCCATAATATCAGGTGGTGTGTGTGAAATAGTAGCTAGAGGTGTAGTGGGTGGGAAACTAGATAAACTTGTGTGTTGACGTTGCCGTGTAATTACGTTTGTTGTTTTTCTTCGACCAGACCTTAATCTCATGCAAGACTAAGTCGAACTTAACTAAACATGCAACACTCCAAACAATTCTGATATACTAGTAGAAACCTCTAACTGGAGATGCGAGGTGTAGAAGAAAGGAATACCTGATTGCGTCCTTGCTTCGCTTATGAATAACGTCTTGTTTACGCGTGTTCGTATATAATAAGTTAAAACACCGAAAAACTTGAAAAATCGAAATTAAACAAACCTGTGGAAATCCGCAAATTTCAGCTTTTAGCGCGCTGCTTCGCTTTGAAGCGGTCGCATCCGTGTTCCCAAAGAACTTAGCGCAGGTCGCTCAAGGTTCCAGCGCAGGGCGCTTTTCGCTTTGAAGCGGTCGCTCCGTGTAATTTTTCACGGAATTTTTCAATGCTGAAACGAACAACCACAGTATGAATCAAACAAGGGTGGGTGGGTTTAATGGGACTTAAAAATGACTAATTATACTATAAAAACAATGCTAAAGTGAAACTAAGATGGCAGCGGCGCCATTTGATAAACGTAAAATTAATAGTTTTACCTACGAAATAAAGCGATTAAACTTACAAACGCAAGTAAAACTAAAACTTTCTTATGAGCCTAATTTATCAAAGTTTCTACTCTCAATTTTATCGAAATAGAGTGGAGTAACAAATTCGTTCCACTCCTAGTTCTCTAGCATGGAATGTTTTCTAATATAATTAATCGGTCTTAAGTCTAATGAGAGATTTACGAAGGGTGTTATACTACGATACAATATGAAATTGATTATGTTGAATTTAAACTACAAATGCTATGGAAATATGATTGTTTTTGAATCTAGATAAAGGATTAGAGGGGAATTGAATCCACCTCGAATCCAACTTAATAACCTAGCATAGATTCTTGTATCTCGATTCTTACGTTCTTACGGCAAGAATTTCGAGTTCTAATCCCTAGCGTTCATGGCATTTCTACCAAATACTAACTAGCATGTGAAGTCGTCCACCCATTCTCATGGCGAATCACGACCTTCTAGAGTGGAATAGATTCTATCATGCTTCTACACTATACCACTAAGTTTTCATCAAAGCTTCATCAACCCCTCTAATGGAGGTTTTAGCCTTGAGTCATCAACCCATCATTTCCCATTGAATTATAACTACACATCATATTAAAATTCTAACTTAACTAATTTAACTAACAATGTTTCAATCTACTTAAACTACGAAATGATAATCAACAAGAATTAAAATTAGATCTATAAATTGAAATGACAAAAATCGAAATTACAAGAATAATCACTATTTTATTTATCTAATGAACGATATTCAATGATTAAAGAAATTAATCTAAAACAAGAAAATGAAATTCTAAAACTAAGTTCTAAAACTCATTAATGGAGGCTAACTAATCTAATTATAATCTAGGTCTAAATATCTACCATTAACAAAGAGCTAAGCTTTTGTTTTTATACTTTCAGATCCAAAAATCGTGCATGGGCTTGGAGCCATGTTTTGGGCCAGATTCTCTGGCCCAAAACCCAATTCTTTCAGTCTAAAAAGGCCTCTTCAGTTGTAGTTGGCTTCAACAGACTTTTCGTCCACTTTTTCTCCTCTGATTGGATCAAGGCTTGGACCATTGGAAAGATCTTTCTGAGCCGGTCGTTTTGACATAAGGTAGGCCCCATTCCGAGGTCTGAGTCCAAAGATACTGACGCCTAAGTTCTCACTTGACTTGTGTGATGTTTACGCCAAGTCGACTTTTCAACTTTTGATCGGGCTTTAGAAAGGCTTTGTCTTCTTGAATCTTGGCCTTTAGTCACGGAACTCCTTAGTAACCGACCTTTGCTCCTTTATCTCGCTAAAGTGGCACATTTATGCACATAATGGACTTTGAAGCCTGAAATGCATAAAAACACGTAATCAGTGTTAACTCTTAATTAATACTCACATAATTGGTCTAAAAGTATGACTGTTACAGGGTTAAAACTACAGTTTTGGGCTCTTATCACAACACTTCAATTCTAAAGAATCAGTGAATGCAACGTTGTGTTTTGATTAAGAACAGATAGAAGAAGAGAGGTTTTTCCAAAGATCTCTCTTCATGCAAAAATGTCCGATATTTATATAAGAGTGGTGCCTTTTTGAAACAACACAATGACTGTTCAAACTAACACAATGTCTTTTCGAAAGGACGCACCTTTCTGGCATAAACCAACATTTCGAATCGTTGCCTCTTTCCAAAGGTCGCATCTTTTCGGCATAATGCAACGTTTTGAACCGTTGCACTATTTCAAAAAGGTTTTTCTCTCTTTATGTACTGTTTCAAGTGAAACCCATTCCATCTTAAGTGGGGTAATTTGGGAGACAAATTACTCATTCATTTCTCAATGGATTTGTGCAAATAATCCAAGTTCCATGTGTTCATTACACTTTGAACTTTCAATTACACATCCATTTTTCTAACACTGAGCTAGTGTACCAAGTTGTAGGATTTTGGCCAAATTAGAGTTCAAGATTAATAAAGTTTTGTGAGTATGGAGAAATGTTTTCTCAGTTTGTGTTGTTCGTGAAGAACAATGCTGTCAAATCGATAATTCGACATAGGCTTTGGAATTTGGTTTCAAAGTCATATTTTTGTCATATGTGAGCATTTAAAAGCGAGAGAGCGGCAATCAAACATTTTGTCCTAACTTTCCTCATCCCTTTTATTAACTAATAAAAATGGAAATATTTACACCCACAATACACTAAATTAAACGCATACACAATAGTACTTATACTCAACTACTAACTGCACGCACAACACATGACCTACTCGATGTAATAGGCCCATGGATATGCCCATTATAAATGTTTATCGACCCACTAGAAAAATGTTCAAACAATTGCCAAAATATTGGAAAAAAGTGGTTCATAAGTAAGATTCTTACCTTTTTAGGCTTCTTACATGGGGTCAAAATGTAATAGTTATCGTGCCCACTTTCTTGTCCAAAGTGTAGTTCACTGTAAATTGGTTTACTACTTTTCCTGAAACTGCATTTGCTTGTAAAATGTCGTTTCTTGGAATTCTATTCAAATTGAAAAAGATGTTACTTGTAAATACATTTGGGCTTAAAAACCGTTTTTGCTTTGGCTTCTACTCAATGCTAGGGGGCGTTTGGATGGAAAGACATAAAGCTATAAAGGATAAAGGATAAAGCTGAAACTTTAGTCAGTACTGAAGAAGAATAAAAGAGGCAGAGGTTGGATTGCCTTTAAATTATTCTGGGTAGAGTTTCAGAAAACCTCAAAACTCTGGCTTTCTAGATAGACTCTGGTTCTTGCTTCCTGTTTTGGGCTTATCCAACAGCAGAAACATACATATTTGATTGTACATACATTAACTATAAATCCCCAATCTTTCTGTCTACGCACATGAAGTTTGAAATTAAAATGTCTTTCTCCTTTATAGCTATATAGCTTTTTTACCTTTGATTTTCCTCTGTAAAACTTAGGTTTTCCTTTGTTAATTTCTTCCCCTTTGTGGTCCGGAGAGGGCTTGAAAACTATTTTACTAGCGAGATGTTTGAAATTATGTTATTGGCCGAAAGACTTAAAAGGTACATTTGTTTTTTGCTCAAATGTGTTTGAGACTGTTTTTTTATTTGCCCAAGGACTTGTAAGGTACGGTGATTTGTTGGGCTAGTGACCTTGAAAACAGTTTTTGCTTGCTCAAAGGGTAAACTTACTTGTTGATTTGAAGGAAAATGTTTTGTTACCGCTAAGGGATTAATTTATTTAGTCCCACTCCCACATGGGATGTTTAAATCCCCGCAGTATGGCATATAATTTTAAAGAAACTAAATAAACATGAATCATTAAGTGACTATATCGAAACTAAGTTTTTAAGAGTAATACACACACCCACACACACACCATGACATGAGTTCATTAACGAAACAGTGAAACCACAAAAATAAACATATTGGCATGTGACTACAACCGAAAAAAAAAAGAGATATTGAAACTAAACTAAACGAGTGAGTGACGAATAGGTACGTTAAGAGTTCTATTGATACTTTCATGTCATCCACTCTAAAAACAACAAATAAGCCTTAATACCTCTTACACAAGAAAAATCATCTGCCTGCTGAATAACTGCCTCGGTAATTAAATTGTACTTCAACCATCTACTTGGGAGTATAAATGTTTGAACACGATTCATTAACTTACCAAAAATGACTCATATCCATGCAGAGTACGAACCCATTCTCGGAGATCTAATCAACTCAAGTATATACTCCTAAGACAATTAGTGCGTTTAGAATTATAAAAAAACAATTGAAATATAAAATTCAAAATTAAATAAAACTCATATCATACTAGATTCATCTTTGCAACATAGATGAAACATATTTAGATGCAAATATCGTTTGTTGAAAGTATGGTATATTTTGTTGAAGATCGTTTAAGATGCAAAAGAAAATCTTTGACCCATGCTAAGTGGCGACGAAAGTTGTAGTTGTCAAATATGGAATTTGGAACGATATAGTTGGCATCTAATAAACGAGCCAAATTGGTTGCATCATACTAACAACCTTAGCACTTAATTTTATGTCTATCTTTAAACCTAGTTTTTTCTAGAATAAATCACCCACCATAATTAAACTCTTAAATTAACTGTGCATATAATCTAGACCATTAACTTCAAATTAAAACATAAAAGTCAACCGCCGCAATTAGGCCCAATAGGAACAACAAATACCTAATTGTGTCTATTAACTAGTCAAATATTTTCCAAAAAGGAAGTTCAGTTCCTTTGTGCGCGGGGTGCCCACGAACTTCTTTCATTTAGTATGTTTTCCCACATTTCCTACATGACATAACATATCAGTTGAACTCATATATATATATATGGGTGATTTAGTTTTAGGTCCTCCCAATAATATGGGTATTTGTGTTGGATCCAAAGTTTTTTGTTTCTTAGCTTTAGGTCCCCTCTACTGTTAGTTGACTGCGTTGACTATCATTGACCAAGTTTGACCGTCTGTTGTGGTGTGTATGGTGTTGTGCACTTTCAAAATGCCTTAACTACCCTTCACACATTTCAATTTACCCAACACGTGTTGTAATCGTGGCTCCTAATCCAATGACTGCTTTGGATCCAACTAACGGTAGGGAGACCTAAAGCTAATAAACGAAAAACTTTAGATCCAATGCAAATATCCATATTATTGGGAGGACCCAAAGCTAAATAACCCTATATATATATACTATCTTGTAGGCCCGTGCATACGCACCGACTCTTTTGAAAATATTTAGATTTTTTTTCTAATCCGTTGACTACCGTTTTAGTCGATAACTCGTTTTAATTTTTTAACAAATTGTTTTAAATGAAGTTTTAAAAACCCATTTTTTCAATTGGAAAAGAGATTTTGTTTTAATAGAAGAAGGATTCCCGCTTTAATTAAAAGTGTTAGAATTTGTTTTAATAAGATAAGAATTCTCGTTATAATAGAAGAGGAATTCCCACTTTTCAAATAGGAGAGAAATTCTCGTTTTAATAGAAGATGACGTGAAATTTTAATAGAGCTCGAAAAATACCCCTTGTGGGAGCTTTAATATTAAGACTAGCTTTCGAACCCGTCATACGAACGGGTGTCGTTATAAAAGTATTAACAACTATACATAACTATGAGATATGAATATTATATTGACTACTCATCCAAATTTCTTGCAATATGAAAATCCCACTTTCAATAAAAAGAAAAACCCACTCTTGATAAAAGTCTTCAACTTTTTTGTTGTTGTTTAATTAGTAATATAAGTTTGTTTGAAGTTTTGGGAGAATGCCCAAGGAGGCGAAGATTATATTGACGCTAATTGAATAGCAAAACATTACGATAAACACCATTTTAAATACAAAAATATACTTGTCAAGACATTCTCATTATATATGATATAACTATGTTTTGAGGTTAGTTCGATACAGTTGCATCCAGTTTCCGAATTCCTGTTAATTATTCCTTGAGGTAAGTTCGATACATTTATATCCTGTTGCCAATTTCCGGTTAATTATTCTTTGGGGATAGTTCGATCAATTTGCATTTAGTTTATGATTTTCCTCTAAATATTTTTTAAGGTTAGTTCATTGCATTTGCATCAAGTTTCCGATTCCCCGTTAATTATATTATTTACGGTTAGAATAAACCTTCAATCATGAAAAACAAATTCTTTAGAATAAATATTTAATAACAATCATCTAACGATGAAGGCCTAGCTGCCTTTATATAATAACCAATGTTTCTAATTCTATTTAGAAACCAAAATAGAAACCTTACTAATTAACCTAGATCTAGAATAAATAAGAAACTCTACTAATAAATTATATAAAACTACTAATAATATAATTAGAAGTTTTTATGCCCATGCATCATACTCTCCGGCTTGAAAGAAACTCGTCCTCGAGTTTGGTTGCATGTAGATTTGTGAATATTCAGCAAAACTCTTGTACTTATCATCATAGTTCCATGCAGTTGCATCTAGTTTCCAATTTTCCATTAATTATGCTTTGAGGTTAGTTCGATGTACTTGCATCAAGTTTCTGATTTCCTGTTAATTATTCTTTGAGGTTAGTCTGATGCATTTACATCTAGTTTCCGATTTTCAGTTAATTATTTTTTGAGGTTAATATGATGCATTTACACCCAGTTTATGATTTCCCGTTAATTATTCTTTGAGGTTAGTTCCATGCAGTTGCGTCCAATTTTTGATTTCTCGTTAATTATGCTTTGAGATTAGTTTGATGCATTTGCTATCAGTTTCTAATTTTCCGTTAATCTTTTTTTGAGGTTAGATCGATGCATTCACATCCAGTTTCTGATTTCCCGTTAGTTTTTTTTAATGCATTTGCATCAAATTTTCCTATTTCTCGCTAATTATCTTTTGAAGTTAGTTATATGCAGTTACAATTAGTTTTCAATTTATCGTTAATCATTCTTTTAGGTTACTTTAATGCATTTGTATTCAGTTAATTATTCTTAACTCTGAGGTTAGATTGATGCATTCACATCCTGTTTACGATTTCTCATTAGTTATTCTTTGATCGGATGTTAGTTCAATGCATTTACATCCAATTTCTGATTTCTCGTTAATTATCTTTTAAAGTTAGATAAATGCAATTTCATCCAGTTTTTAATTTGTCGTTAATCATATTTTTAGGTTAGTTCCATGCATTCGCATTCAGTTTTTGATTTCCCGTTAATTATTCTTTGAGATTAGTTCAATGCAGTTGTATCTATTTTCTGATTTTCTGTTAATTACTTTTAGAGGTTAGTTGGATGCATTAGCAAGGTAGTGAAACTGGGATGGAAGTATATATGGGTGGAGTCAAATTCCACTGCTACAATGAAGTCATTTAATAACAACCAAATGCATTGGTGAGAGCGAGCGGCATGGAAAAAAGTCAAGCATCTAGCCGATTCGATTCTAATCACCAACACATGTCGAGAGGTAACTTTGGAGCAGACATTTGCTCTAAAACTGTTGTCACCTTGGCAAAGGGGGAAACAAATGGTGGGTCGGTACTCCTAATTTTTTATACAGGACAGAAGACAATAATATGACCTACATATTATAGATTTGTAAATTAGTTATCTGTCGAAATGAAGACATGATACCTATATTAACTTTAACTCTTTTTTGAAACTTGTAACATTTTCTTAATCAATACAATTATCTTTAGCAAAAAAAAAGATTTTTTGTTAATTACTCTTTGAGGTTTGTTAAATGCATTTGCATCTAGTTGTCGATTTTCCCTTAATTATTTTTAGAGGTTAGTAGGATGCAATTGCATTAAGTTTTCGATTTTCCATTAGTAATACCAAATTCTATTAATCCTTCTGTTGTTTCCTTGCAGACATGGCTTTAAAAAATATCATATAAATACATGATTCACAATGTTGGATCATAAAAAAAATTCCGGTTAATTATTATTTAAGGTTAGTTCACTACATTTCCATCCTATTTTGGATTTTCCGTTAATTATTCTTTGAAGTTAGTTCAATGCATTTGCATCATATTGCCAATTCCCCGTTAGTTATTCTTTAGGATAGTTCGATTCATTTGCATATAGTTTTTAATTTTCCGTTAAATATTCTTTGAGGTTAGTTCGATGCATCTAGTTTCCGATTTCTTATTAATTATTCATTAAGGTTAGTTCCATGCAATTGCATATAGTTTGTGATTTTCCGTTAATTATGCTTTGAAGTTAGTTTGATGCATTTGCTTACAATTTTTGATTTTTCTTTAATTATTCTTTGAGGTTAAATTGATGCATTCGCATCAAGTTTCTAATTTTCTGTTAATTATTCTTTTAAGTTAGTTCAATGCAGTTACACCTAGTTTTTTTTTTTTTTATCGTTAATCATTCTTTTAGATTTGTTCAATGCAGTTGCATCCATTTAATTTTTTGATTTTATGTTAATTATTTTTTGAGGTTAGTTAGATGCATTTGCATACAGTTTGTGATTTTCCATTAGTTATTCAAGATTTCAAGGTGGTGTGTAATACCAACTTCTATTGATTCTTTTGTAGTTTTTTTTTGCAAACTTGATATAAAAAAAAATATTATACATGATTCACTAAGTATGATCATCAAAGAATATCTAATTTCTGATTTTTCGTTAATTATTCTTTTAGGTTAGTACAATGTATTTGCATCCAGTTTTCGATCTCCCGTTAATTATTCTTTGTTGTTAGTTTCATGCAATTGCGTCCAATTTCTAATATCCAATTAATTATTTTTTGAGGTTAGTTTGATACAATTGCATCAAGTTTTTGATTTCATGTTAATTATTTTTTGAGGTTAGTTCAACGCGGTTGTATCCAGTTTCCAATTTCACGTTAATTATCCTTTGAGGTTAGTTCAATGCATTTGCATATTGTTGCCGATTTTTCGTTGACTATTATTTGAGGTTAGTTCGATTAATTTGAATCTAGTTTTCAATTTTACGTTAATTATTTTTTTAGGTTAGTTCAATGCAGGTCCAACCACTTTATGATTTTCTATTAATTATTCTTCGAGGTTAATTCAATGCATTTCGATCCAGTTTTTGATTTTCTGTTAAATATTCTATAAGGATATTTCAATACAGTTGCATCCAGTTTCTGATTTCTCATTAATTATTTTGTGAGGTTAGTTCAATATATTTGCATTCAGTTTCTGATTTCCCATTAATTATTTTTTTGAGGTTAATTCCAAGCAGTTGGGTCTAGTTTCTTATTTGGCGTTAATTATGCTTTTAGTTTAGTTCGATGCGTTTACTTTTAATTTTCGATTTCCTGTTAATTATTCTTAGAGGTTGGATCGATGCATTCACATCCAATTTCTGATTTCCCATTAATTATTCTTTAAAGTTAGTTCAATGCAGTTGCATCACCTACTTAGCTTACTCATGTCACTGATAGAGTGATCTTCCAAGAAACCCTTCCCTTTCTCACTGATCCAAAATAAAACCCCACCTTACACACAAATCTAAACATTCTTGGAGCATTATGTGATTGTTCTCTTTTTGGTCTAATATTTTAATAGGTTATGGACTATCACTACATAGTAACATAAGATTATTATTGATAGTCTATACAGTACAAAGAGATTTGGGCCTTCTATAGATTTGAGAATAATGATGTTTCGTATTTTATCTAATATATGTTTTGCAAGGTCTACATGTCTTAGAAGTTATCATTTTCTCATAACAATCATTAGTTATTTTCATTATTATCGTGTCTGGTTGTCATCATATAAAAACACATGATTGACATTTTCCCTTGACATTGAGGATATAAAACATGATATTGCTGCTAAAAATATAAGTATCAGGATAGTGAAATCATCATGTCACAAACATGATTATCTACATTATTGAACTCGGTTTTAATATTTAAATAGTGAACACTGTCCGGGTTGAATGTCTCTCCAGCATACTGCTTGACTTCTGTAACCGTATTACCTATTACTGTTAGAACTTAAAAGTTAGGTACTCGAAACAGGTTTATAATTGATCAAACTTTGTTAACAATAATTTTTAGTGCAAAAAATAATAATAATAAAATAAAAAAAATATTGTAATTCTCTGATATGGGGGTTTTGTTTCTTTGGGGTTATTTTCTACGTGGATTTTCTAGGGTTTATCCATCTAAAATTTTTAATTTAAAAGAAAAATTGAGAAAGAGTATTTCTGTGGGACTCCTTGTTGAACCCCCATTAATGAATAATGGAAACTCCTAATTTGGAATTCATTTTTTTTCTTCGTAATTAGTATTAGAGTTTACAAAAAATGTAATTAGTATTAGAGTTTACAAAAAATTGGAGACTCTGTGAAGCCTTGAAAAATAGAGCCAAGAGGGTATAGCTTTACCTATTACTGTTAGAACTTAAAAGTTAGGTACTCGAAACTCGTTTATAATTGATCAAACTTTGTTAACAATAATTTTTAGTGCAAAAAAAAAAAAAAAAAAAAAACTTGTAACTCTCTGATATGGGGGTTTTTGTTTATTTGGGATTATTTTCTATGTGGGTTTTCTAGAGTTTATCCAGCTAAAATTTCTAATTTAAAAGAAAAATTGAGAAAGAGTGTTTTTGTGGGACTCTTTGTTGAACCCCAATTACATGAATAATATAAATTCCTAATTTGGAAATTTTTTTATTTTTTTTTGGTAATTAGTATTAGAGTTTACAAAAAATTTGAGACTCGGTGAAGCCTTGAAAAATAGAGTCAATAGAATATAGTAATAATTTTATTTGTGAAGTAATGCCGTAGTTGTGACGTGTGAGTGAATAATAATATATGTAGTGGCGCATGGGCTTCCGTTTCACTCACAACCGCCAATCTTGTAGCTTGATTGTCGACCGTGAAAAAAAGGGCGTACCTACGTAGCAGAGTTTTGAATTTTATTAGAAAAGAAATAATGGGCCGTGTATTCAGTGGGAGCCAGAAACACAGCAGGCCATAAAATAATTAAAGAATTATTATTACGTCATTAATAATAATAAAAGGAAACAATATCTATATTGTTTTTCAGGTTAGCGTGCAATCCTCTCCACATTTTCATAAGCTCATTTATTTATTACTGCTCCTCTGACCTCTCTCTCTCTCGCTCTTGTTCAGGTATACTCTCTATTTTGTTGAAAGTAAAGTTGGATAATCATCATGGCTGGGACTATGGTTCAGTCAGCAAGCCTACCTGCTGCAGTTGCAGTTGTCCGATCTGGAAAGAGCAAAAGGATTAGGGTTAAAATGATGTCGTATAATAATAACATGCAAATCCGGGGCTTCTCAGGACTGAGGGGGTCGAATGCTTTAGATACAATACTGGTGAAAACCGATTTCCATTCTGAGGTAGCAGCTGCAGTATATGCCCCAGGACCAGCACGTGGAAGAGCAAAGAGATGTGTGCCTAGAGCTATGTTTGAACGCTTCACTGAAAAAGCTATTAAAGTCATTATGCTCGCCCAAGAGGAGGCAAGACGATTAGGACACAATTTTGTCGGTACAGAACAAATTCTACTGGGTCTCATTGGTGAAGGAACTGGTATTGCTGCAAAAGTTCTTAAATCCATGGGAATTAATCTAAAGGATGCTCGTGTTGAAGTGGAGAAAATTATTGGTAGAGGAAGTGGATTTGTTGCAGTGGAGATTCCATTCACTCCTCGTGCAAAGCGTGTTTTAGAACTCTCACTGGAGGAGGCTCGTCAACTAGGTAATCTTTTTCTCTTCCCGGTTGAGGTAGAATAACACTAGTCTGTTGACGAAAAAATTACAACTCTTGGATCACATGCATTCATTATGATGCTCCACTGATTTCGTCTCTGTATAAAGTTTCTGACAAGTGGTATTATCTGGGAAATGTGTGGAAAATGAGTTTTGCGTGCAGCAATGTTTACATCATATGACATGCATGCAGACCTTATTGATTCTTGCTAAATGTTTCAGGTCATAATTATATTGGGTCAGAGCATTTGCTACTAGGACTACTTCGCGAGGGTGAAGGTGTTGCAGCTCGTGTGCTTGAGAACCTTGGTGCGGATCCAAATAACATTCGTACACAGGTAACATTCATACTCTAATTTCCCTCATCCCAAACCCACAAGCTCCCCCCACCTCACTTTTACATTTCGTTCTAGAATGAGTGAATGACATATTGATCTGATCAGGTTATCCGTATGGTCGGTGAGAGCACCGAAGCTGTTGGTGCTGGAGTTGGGGGAGGTAGCAGTGGCAATAAGATGCCTACTCTTGAGGAGTATGGTACCAACCTGACCAAGCTGGCAGAGGAGGTATCTTTTCCAATTGCTCCTGTTTGCTTCTAAGTTCAGAAAGTCTGTGTTTTATTAGTTTGTTTTGACTGTATTTTTCTTTAATCACAGGGTAAGCTGGATCCTGTCGTTGGAAGGCAAGCACAGATAGAGCGTGTGACTCAAATTCTGGGTAGGCGGACAAAGAACAACCCCTGTTTAATTGGAGAACCTGGTGTGGGGAAAACAGCAATTGCAGAGGGACTTGCGCAACGAATCGCAAGTGGTGATGTTCCAGAAACAATTGAGGGAAAGAAGGTAACGATAGCATTCTCTGAACATTTAGACTTGAAATAACACAGAGACACACACATGGGTTGGTATCAAGCATGTATGAGTCGTCAGAGATTGGATCCATTAACTCTTTTTATGATTAACCAATAATCACATCAAAACGACACTCAAAAAATCCAGTCTGAAAAACACAACTGTACCCCATTGAAAGAGTAATCAGTAAGTTCTGAAGACTAGTCGTCACGTTGAAATGCTCTCTTTGAGTGAAGTATAAGCTGATGGTCAAATATAGTGAACTCCTTTTACCCTAATAATTATCTTGGTATTGTATCAAAAGAGGTTTTGTAGTGAATATTGTTCAAGTGTCTAGAACATGTGCCCATTACAATAGTAGGAGTCATAAATAAGAACACACTTAGATACAATGAAGAACAATTGCGAGAAATTAAAGAACAACTAGGGATTTGAAACCCAAACTTAAAAACACAAACTAAACTCATACAAAGGAGGCTTCAAGCACGCCATCCCTAAGGTGGTCACGTGGTGCCTCTGTATGGACCGCACCATACAATCTTGATATTTTATGAATAAAAATTACGTGAACCGGCCATTTTTCTCCTAGAGGATAGTCCTCATAAAGTAGGCTCTTCAAGCTAACTAGTAAGTGTGGATTTTGATGTTAGACAAGGAAGTAAACAACAATATAATACTCGTGGACACTTGATGGGACTCCTTTTGGTAGTTTCACGATTAGATGGGACTCTCTTTTGGGACGATGTCATGTGGACACTTGATGTGCCTCGTTACTTTTTATGTTGTTTTCTTTTCTTTTCTTTTTTCTCTCGATGTGTATAGGATACTTCATCCTTAAACTTTTCATATTATCAATATAATACATCTGCTTTTACCGATAAAAAAAAGTGTTGTTTGTTTTTGATGTTCTACTTCGCCTAATTTTTTGACTCTTCTTGTTTATCTTGAATAGTTGAGGAACTTTCCATGACAACCAACTTGTAATTTTTGAGACTGCACCAATGACTTGAAAGCTTCCCTTTTTCAGCATGGTTTGTGATATGTTTGACAATTTGAGTAATAACATATTTCTGGTATTCAAGCCTTGAAAGGATAGTTGGGTCTGGGCACTTGCTCACTCCTGACAGAAAAAGTCAGTGGCTACGATCAGATAAATATCCTGTTATGAGAAATTGCTTAGTGCTTCTGCTTCAATCTCCCTTAAGACGCTTTACACGTAGCATGTTTTCTGACGTAGAAGTTTAAAACAACTTTCTGTTAAATTTCCGACTTTACAATTCCCTCTTTATGTTACCTTCTTTTTCCTTTTCGTTTCCTTTTTCTTGTGTCCTCGGGTGCTTATTTTTCTTACTTAATCTTATCTTTTTTAGCTTGGTATGTTCTTAGTCTTCTTCGCTTGGGAAACTCCAGCTCAAAAGTTTTTTGACTACAGGTGATTACCCTGGATATGGGTCTTCTTGTTGCTGGTACAAAATATCGTGGAGAGTTTGAGGAAAGGTTAAAGAAGCTGATGGAGGAAATTAAACAAAGTGATGAGATAATACTATTTATTGATGAGGTGCACACGTTGATTGGAGCAGGAGCGGCAGAGGGTGCGATTGATGCTGCAAACATCTTGAAACCATCTCTTGCTAGAGGGGAACTACAGGTAATAAAGCTTTAACACCTGCTCAGATCACCCACTTAAAAATTGTACCTTTACCTCAGTTGTCCGATCCTTACAAAAGGCTTGCACCTTGGTTGATGGGCATCTCTTTTTGTAAGGATTAAGACGGTAGTCTGGCTGTATTGGCATAGTTCATGAAAACTATTGAACTTCTCTTTACTGTGTGTGTATATGTCCCCACCTCAATGTCTTTGTTCTGCATTTTCCAATTGTCACGTGCAAAACACATTCCAAACATTCTTCCAAAGCATTTTTGAGAGTTTTTCCAACTGATGTCATCCTATTTTATGGTGGCATGATGACATTATCACTCCATGCACTGCAACATTTACCCCATTGGCCCAACTGACGAAGAATTTGACCATGAGTTCTGAAGGTGTCCAGTGGCTACTGGTCAAGACTTGGGAGGTTCGGTCTTGGGTTCGATTCCCACCTTCACTGGTGAAAAGGGATTATGGGATAAAGTTCTAACTATCCAAAAAATAAAAGGTTCTGATAAACCTTATCATGTTTGGTAAATCGTATGCCAGTCTCATACACGCCACGCTCCCGGGTCGAGAAAAACTCGACTGCAGATTGTGCTCTGATATTGCCACAAGTATCGGAAGATCTATTTGTCTTGTTGCACACAATAAGACACTAGATCAGCCACACAAACCATTCTTCTGCCTGGATGATCACTATAAACCGAAACTAAATAAGTAATTCTTACTTGGACTACATTAAAATTGTCTCCAAAGATGGGAAGGAACCTGCAAAAGCAGTGTCAGAACTCAGAACCATGAAATGAAGATGGTCAATGTCTTCCTTTAAATTAAACACATTGGCGCAATATACAGTTTCCTACTCTTCATACTCTTGATATGAATAGTCTTCCTCGGAATACTCATCAGGAAGATTCCTCCTCCAACCGGTCTGCTTTGCTGTTTGGATTAATTTTTGGTGGCTGCTGCTCCACCATATCATCATTGTTTGTCCAAAATCTGTTCAAGTATTCATCAGAATTTTTTTTTTGTTGAATTGTTGATTTTAGAACGTTCTTCATCTGGATACAAACATGCTTTCCTTCCTATACGGTCATAAGATAGTATTGGACATCTCAGTTAGCATGTGTATATGCGTCCTTTCCTTTAAGTCCCACGTTCTTGTATGGAGTTTTGAAATTTGTTATTTGGTGCAGTGCATTGGTGCGACAACGCTAGATGAATATAGGAAGCACATTGAGAAAGATCCGGCTTTGGAAAGACGATTCCAGCCTGTAAAAGTGCCTGAGCCATCTGTTGAGGAGACTGTACAGATTTTGAAAGGTCTCCGAGAACGATATGAGATTCATCACAAGCTCCGTTACACAGATGAATCCTTAGTTGCTGCTGCTCAGTTGTCATACCAATACATCAGGTTTGTCATGTTATCTGCATAGTGTTCTTGTTCATTTGCCAGCCAATTTATGCCTCTGATTGATCAACGTGGATAAAGTTGCACTACAGTACCATAAGTAGATGTAAGATAAGTTTTCTTAAATCTTATTTGTCACCAAAAAGCTGAAAGTTGAAATTATATAGAGTTAATCACTACTTGTTTTTCCCGTTGACTCAATGATTATATTTAAGAAAAAGAGGTAAACTGACCTGTTAGCTTCTCGTAGATGTCCAGTCCCATCCCCCCCCCTCCTCCCAGGATGTCAGATTATGTACCTATGAGTGTGATGCAGCGGTGTATCAAAAATGTCAAATTGAGGGGACCAGTGCAAATGATGTATGGTAACTAGGCAACTAAGGCATTCGTTTGTGATGTAACACTTGTAATTGGATGTATTAATTACCTTAGTCCCTTACTAAGGGAGCAACAGGTGGGATGACACACAATGAGTTGTCTAAGAGGTGCCAACCTAGTTGGGATGTCTTAGTTTCCCTACAGATGTTTCTTTAACAGTGAAATTGAAATATAATGTACCTTTTCCTTTATCACTAAAATTTCATTTTATTCTAAAATAGTAACAAAAAAAAGTAAAGGAACAACGAGTTGGGGTATTAGTTACCGTAGTTAGGCTGGCATCCGGTTGTTCCCCTCTTGCCTTGGCATTATTTGAAGAGGTTTTGTGTAGCCAGTCATGTTTTTCATGCATCAACTTGGTTTTATTTGAGTGATCAGGACAAAATTCTCATGAATTTCCTTCTAGAAAATTTGTCTGGTAGCTCCCATCCTCCAACACTTTGAAGATACCTTTGACTCCCATCCTCCAACACTAGTGGATTAGTTAGAGTAAAATTGTATCTACGTTAATGGAGAAGAAGTTTGGAGAGAGAGGATACGGCCTTATTGGGTTTGGATGGGGACTTTGCTCCCTGTTGTAATGCTGTGGTTGGAGATGAGTAATATCCTTTTTGAAGTAGCGGACATCCTTTTATGACATCATTATCCTTTAAATTCCGTGTGGGGGATTTCGCGGTGCAGCAGGGTAATATTTGGAATTTTCCCTTCAGGAGTAATATGTGTTTGTGATATCACTGATTTACTTGTACTTAGTTTCAGTAGTAATTATTTTGCTGATAAAAATCTTTGTTTCATATGATACATATGCAGCAAGCCCATTTTCTTTTTTCTTTATAGTATTTACTAAGAGATTTTATCTTTTTTTGTCTTCTTTCTATACTGGAGATATGGGGTGCATGGTGCATATCACAAAAGCCCATATTGCTTAGTAGTGATTTGTTCCCTGCCCTTGCTTCCATTTGACAAGCTGTTCTGTAAGTTGTGGTTACTCAACCATACAGACCATAAAGTGTATGGAATAGCAAATTCAACGTATATTCTATAATCTATACCAAATTGAATTTAAGAAAAATCTCATCCCACCTATGTTTCTTCAACCGGGTTAGGAATTGGGGCAGGTTCTTTCTCACTTTACTGTTTGTTTCTTTTCCTATCTGGTTTTTATATTTATTACTCTCATATTTCTATCTGCTTATGTAAACCAGTGATCGCTTCCTCCCTGACAAAGCCATTGACTTGATTGATGAGGCTGGTTCTCGAGTTCGGCTTCGTAATGCACAGGTATAATTTGTCATGTCTCAGAACATAACGTTTTTCTGCTTTGTTCCAAGAGTGTTAAACTTAGTGGATTACCTGCTCTTTCCCTTACAGCTCCCTGAGGAAGCTAGAGAACTCGAAAAAGAGCTCAGACAGATTACAAAGGAGAAAAATGAAGCTGTTCGTGGCCAGGACTTTGAAAAAGTAGGTAATTTTTGTATTTTATATAGTTCAAGTATGTATAGCTTCCAGAGCCGTAAGGAAAGATTTTCATCTATTCGTTCTCTCTTAGAGCAACCAATCTTAACTCACTGCGGAAACCCGGAGTCAATTAAGTTATAATTGAATACATTTTTCTATGTTACATGGACACGCCATATTTCTAAAATAATCCGTGTCGGATACATATCGGCGTGTCCGTGTCGGACACACACGGACACATATTGTGTGTGATATTCATCAGTTTTTGATATTTCGCTGTGTCAGACACCCCGTATCCGTGTCCGATACATGTCAATGTAACTTAGAATTTTTTTAGTCTGTGTCTCCCTCTTAATCCATTAGGAGCCTTAAGCTTGTGCCATAGTAGTCCGAGACGACATGTTTATTCATATTTGCTGTCCAATGAGGTACAAACTTATAAAGTCGATTCAAGTCAAATATGTATTTAAAACAAAAGTGCACCGTATTGTTTGAGTTTTGTGCTTCAACAACTTCACACATCTGTGGTGATGTTATGGAGTTTGGTGTTTGGCTGTTCCAGATATGAATTTGAGTCCAATCATGACCTTTAATGGGTAGATTCGATGGAATTTTCTTTGGGTTTACCATTTTTTTTTTATCCAGTCAAGCTTATGATGACTTTTGGCAGGCTGGTGAGTTGAGGGATAGGGAAATGGATCTCAAGGCCCAGATCACAAGTTTAATTGACAAAGGTAAAGAGAAAACCAAGGCAGAGAGTGAGGCAAGTGATTCAGGTCCTATCGTGACAGAAGTTGACATACAGCATATTGTGTCTTCATGGACTGGAATCCCAGTTGACAAAGTATCAAGTGATGAGTCTGATAAACTCCTCAAGATGGAAGACACACTCCACCAAAGAATCATTGGTCAGGATGAAGCTGTCAAAGCTATTAGCCGTGCCATCCGCCGAGCCCGTGTTGGGCTGAAGAATCCAAATCGGCCTATTGCGAGCTTCATATTTTCAGGTCCAACTGGTGTGGGAAAGTCGGAGCTGGCGAAAACGCTGGCTGCCTATTACTTTGGTTCTGAGGAAGCCATGATCCGGCTTGATATGAGTGAGTTTATGGAGAGGCATACTGTCTCCAAGCTGATTGGTTCACCACCTGGTTATGTCGGCTACACTGAGGGTGGTCAGCTTACTGAAGCTGTTCGCCGCCGGCCCTATACTGTGGTCCTCTTTGACGAGATAGAGAAGGCTCACCCCGATGTCTTCAATATGATGCTTCAGATTCTGGAAGATGGGAGGTTGACAGATAGCAAGGGGCGGACTGTTGATTTTAAAAATACGCTACTGATAATGACCTCCAATGTTGGTAGCAGTGTAATTGAAAAAGGAGGCCGTCGTATTGGATTCGATCTCGACTATGATGAGAAGGACAGCAGCTACAACCGGATAAAGAGCCTGGTTACCGAGGAATTGAAGCAGTACTTTAGACCAGAGTTCCTGAACAGGTTAGACGAGATGATCGTCTTCCGGCAGTTAACGAAGTTGGAAGTCAAGGATATTGCAGATATAATGTTGAAGGAGGTATTTGAGAGGCTAAAGGCCAAGGAAATAGAGCTTCAGGTTACAGAGAGATTTAGAGACAGAGTTGTTGATGAAGGATACAGCCCGAGCTATGGAGCAAGACCTCTAAGGCGAGCAATAATGAGGCTTTTAGAGGACAGCATGGCTGAGAAGATGCTCTCTGGAGATATCAAGGAGGGGGATTCTGTTATCGTGGACGTCGATGCTGATGGAAATGTTACAGTGCTCAATGGAAGTAGTGGGACTCTTGAATCATTGCCCCCGGCAGTACCTGTGTAAACAGCGCTCTTCTGCATCTGATGTTCACAAGCATGGTATTTGTACTGTTAACTACATCTAGATAGATTTAGTTATCTGTTATATACATACAGTATTGTCACGCTATTCTGAATGCATTTCAAGGCATAGGCAGGAGAATTTATCCCGTAGAGCAAATGTTCCTGAAATAACATTGTAATATAGACATAAATTATTGTGTGATGGATTAGGTGAACAGTCTATGTCTTCCGTCCCTGCTTTGTTCTGGGGTTCTGACATCACTCTCATATCTTAATAGTATATCATCCTTTCTTTTTCTAGCCAAATTGAGTTTACTGTTCAGGTGCTCAAACTGTGTGTCAGTTACTCTTGGAAGGATTGGTGCATTTTCTGCACCTTGAGATACTTGGAAGTATGCCTATTCAGATGGGAAGCAAATTTTAGACCACGCTACCTTACTCATATTTTACAAGAAGAATCTGGTGAAGCACCGAATTCCTTCAGTCAACATGCCCTTGACATTGCAAAACTTGCATCATTGTGGAGTGTTGCAAAAGTTTTGTTCTCTCCGATTTCTTGGCATAATCTCCCTCCTTGGATCCAGATAATCAGTCATCTCTGTTCACTTAGTGCACCACACCTAACCCTAGTTCTCACACACAGCCTTTGTGGGCCATAATGGCCTTGCATTTGGCTGCTGGACATGCCTTTTATTTTCTGGATTATTGTCTGAGAACAAAACAATGTACCTTTCTGCCAATAGTCACATTTTTTTTTTGAAACATATACTTTAAGTTCAATTTACACATCATTGGATAAAAAGAAAAGCTCAATCACTCAATCAGTGCTTCAAATAGTTCTTGAAGGCGATTACCAGGTTTGTGGTTACAGCTCAGGAGACTGCTATCAAAGTTTGAGAATCCTGCAACTCTGCAATGCTGAGGAAGATGTTCAAAGGGCTCTAAGGAAGCAATAGTAAAAACTCGGGGAAAAAAATATATGGCTTCAAGTTCCCTCGAGATTGAAGTGGGGAACCATGTCCTAGTAGAACTCAGCCTAAATGTGGTGATCATCTTGCTTATTACTCAACATCTTGATCAGCTTCCCAGTTATTACAACTCACTTCTATCGATGGGATTTGAAAAGCTTGTAGATGAGCTAGATTCCGGATTATAAGTAAATCCAATAATGATTGATTCTTGACGGTCGTTTAATTAAGAACACTACAATCCTTCAGTAGGTACATATTCTTCCTTACAGGGTTTTCTATTTCACTTTGATACGGTCACCTAACAGTGAAAACAACGAAAACAATTCTTTCTTTAAGTTCTATACAAAAGTTGTTCAACCTTGCAAAAAACACAATTGCATATCTTGCTTTCACCTTCTCAATAAATACCATAACCAACTTTACATGTGTGAAAACTATGAACACCCATGGACCAATCAATCAATCAATCAATCAATCAAAATACTTCAGGTAGAGGTGTGCCTTGTAAAAATGACTTGAACAGCACGAGTGATCTCTCTGGCTGTGAGAATGGAGCTTCATGAGAAGCTCCTCTGATGGTGGCAAAGGAAAGAATATTACCATAGACTTGAGTCCATCCACCGACCTGTAGAAAGAAAATCCAACAGTGTTGTGATCCTTGCTTACGCGATTAAATTTCTGCTCCATGACGACTCGTGTTTGTAAAATTGGTATCAGAGTCAACCCAACTTCTATTGAGTGAATCTAATGACGCAAGAGGGTGCCTTAGAAGCTAGGCTAAAATGCATCGGAGCATTATGTATGGGCACAGTGCTAACTGCTCAGTCAATAAACACTGAGGATAGTTGAAAAAGAGGCATTGGGTCAGTTTCGATAGAGGGGGATCCTATGAGGACTTTGAGTCTGGAAGTATGGTGGAAAGGTTAGGATCCTAGGTTAAGTAAACTTTCCCCTCCTTGACAGCTCAGGCCTTTGAGGAGTATTGATTGGATATTTAACAGAAAAAAACATCTTTGAAAAAACTAAAACTAGGGAAAATATAAGGTATAACTCAATTTCATCGATTTCCAAAGAGTAGTTTGTCAGCCAAATTTACCTGTTTCCCTTCAAACCAAACTCTATAAGCTGCAGTGGTGTTCAATCCTAATTCTTCTGCCAGCCCATGGACAAGCTTTCTGCTCCCAGTCAGCGGAATGACTGAATCTTGATCTCCACTGTAGTTAAAATCAAAAGGTAAATTCACTTTGGAAGAAAACTTACACATCTGTACCGATCCAGAATCAGATACTTCACCTGTAAACTAGGACTGGGATTCCGGCTTTGACAATTGAGCCTACAACGTTGATCGTGGGTATCTCTACGTTAAGTACATCATAATCCAGGATGCTGCATACATGTTAAGAAAGAATTAAACAATTATTCACTTCACTTGAGAAGATATGGATCCAAGAAATCCCAGCAGCAGTTTATTCTATTAATCTCGGTCATATGCTCGGGTGACCGAGTTGAGCCTTTTGTGACTACTAGTGATTCCACAATTTCGAGAGAAACTGGAAAGGCAGCAGCTGGAGCACTGGCCTGGGACAATGAAGGGAACCTACGTGGGGCAGCCATCAGGAAGTTCACAGCTCAGGAGGCTGAAGAAGCAGAAATGGTGGCGCTGGAAGTTGCAGCAAAGCTAGCTAGGAGTATGGGAGGGAACTCGATTTTGTTTGAGGGTGACAGTAAATTAGTCATGATGGATTTACAAAACACTCTTGAGTCTACCTCTCACTATTGGAGACTAGAACCAATTAAGTTAATGATTGAGGAGTTGTGTAAACCTTTTACTTTCTGTAAGTTCAGGTGGATTAGTCGTATGTATAACGACGAGGCACATGCACTAGCAAAGTGGGCTATCCAGACTCAGGATGTATGTCTACTGTCCAGACATTTGCTTGATTGTAGTATGGTACCCCTTATGTTTTAATATATAAAAGACATGTTTCTAGCGAAAAAAAAAAAATCCCAGCAGCACTACAAAAGAAAGAGGATACCAATAAAAAAACACAACAACCAATGAATAGCTTATTTAGAGAGAACATAAAGCTTAACATGATAATAGCTTCTTCGTAAGAGCTTTGCAGTGATAATATACACTTACAGTATACTTGGTGGAGAGTAATCGCCACAAGGATTCTAAAAAAGGATCCTCATGAAATAGACTCCTAATGTTCATAGGAGTTTGGTTCGTCCGTTACGACTGTTAACTTTATGATTCTAATGTTAGAGTTGATTAGTTATATATTCTCCTTTCATGAGGTACTCATCAAGTCAACATTCTGAACTAGTGTCACAATGGTGCTTACCTGTTTTAAGGTTAATGTCATGAGTACACTCTTCACAAATGCTCTAACTGTATAATTTGCTGGACTAAGGTAAGAAATTTTACCTGCTGCAAACTGTCCACTTGTTTACTCCCACGAGACGGGCATGGAGAGCTTTCTGTACATCCTTTCGGTTCAAATAATTTACTGTTTCATCTTCAATGCAGACATCAACACTCTGAGTGACTTGCTGTGGATTAGAAGGAAGCCAAAATTGACATTGTAAGATATATTGAGGGACAAGAAAGAAAGAGGGGTAAACTAAATCAGTTCATTAGAGAAGAGTAGAAATACTATGGATCAAACTCACTTGGGGACTGATAATCTTGGATTGTGAGAAGACCGATGATGTGCAAACATCTAGGGTGACATCGTACTTATCTACAAATCTACTTGTTTCTTTACCCACTTGGGACATTACCATTGAGCATATAGGGGAAACAGATTCCCTGTAGTATTCGCTCACATATCGAGAATAATTACAAGCTGATGTGAAAAATTTGTATGTAGCATCTGATATCAATCCATGAGACCAGAAGTACTCAGCTCTTGAATTGAAATCTGTCTCAAATTCCAGCACAGGATTGCCCAACTGCAATGGAAAATTAAGACATCAACTCAAACAAAATCATCCAACAAGATTTATGTTTAACTTATTATCATTTCAAATAGACTCCTTAAGTTGAATTCTTTTAGCTACTTACAGCAATTCCTTTCAAATTAAACAACATTTTCTTTTTGTTGAATTGAATCATCAGCTCTGCAAGTTGTGGGATATAATGCCCTGGTAATTGCAACATTCTCATAATCAGTCCTGTTCTTATGTTCTACGATGAACAAATGACGATGAGATTGACGAACATTCTAGTTTACCTGCATAGCTTTCCCCGGTAATAAATAGTTCCTTTTGCTTGTACTGGGGAAACTTATCAAACCAGTGTAGCAAAAACAGAAGATTATCCCTGGCTTAAGAATCCAAATTCGCAACAGTTTCAATACTGGAAGAGACTCCAACAATATTTCATAAAAGATAAAATTTATAATTTTAGCTATCAAGAACTCAAAGAGATTTTTGGTAATCTAAATACAAATGGACTTTAATTTGAATCCAAGTAGTAGCACTTAAAATGTATCACAAACTAACTTGATTTCAAGTACTGTCAATAAGTAATTGTTCAAAGTGATGAGACATGCCTGTTATCTTGTCATCTACAGTCTCAAAAGAGGTTTGATTGGAGAAAGAGAATCCAACACCCACTGGAGTCTCCAAGTATAACATATTTGCTTCTGCAGAACAAATGTGAATCAAGTATCAATTTGCAAAGTTGATATTAAACCACTCATTGTACATAAATGTTAAAAGAAAGTATATTCAAGAGACATTAGATGGATACCTTTATTCCAGCTATGCTCATTTCTCACCAAAACCTTTCCACTGGGTCTAAAAGGCCCATTTTCAGAAAATGCTCCAACACCCAAAGAAGAACAACCAGGACCTACAAAGAAAACAAAAATATATTTGAATCTTCCCATAAGAACATAGAAAAAGAAAACGAGTTTGCTCCTTCTTTCCCCTACACATAAACGTCTTATAATTAAGTGAGGAGGAAGTGCTGACCTCCATTCAACCAGAGAACAAGAGGCTTTGAAGCTGGATCCATCTCTGCTTCAACAAAGTAGTAAAATAGAGATCTTTTTTTCTTCACATCTATAGTAACATAACCTGAATACTGCTGGAAGCTAACATGGGGTTGCCCAGGCAGCACAGTTATTTTGTCAGATAGAGCTGGAAAGGACTCTACCTTGATAAAAAGCATTGGCTGAAGCAGTGCTAGTGCTACAACCAACACCATGGTTTTCCAATGCAGTGCATGCATTATTTCAGGTAGAAAGAATGTAGTTGGAAGAGGGAAGTGTAGAGGTAAATAAAGATTTGAGATGCTGCCCAGTGTGAAGCGTGAACTGTGGAGGGACTAGGGAGTGCATAAAATAAACAGCAAGTCTGTGTGTGTGTGAGAGAGAAAGAGTGGGGGAGTGGGAGAGTGAAGTTGACCCAGTGTAGTCACTTTTGGGATAGTTGGAGGTGGGTCCTACGTTTCCTGACATGTCTTAGGGGCCCGGGTCGTTTGAAAGAGAGGAATTTTCATCATCAGTTTTCTGTAATAATTATCATTTCTGCAGTTGCTTTGGGTTTTAATTTTGTTTTACACAAATCATATTACTCATTAGTCAAGGCTGTAACCACTAGATGAACATACACTTTCACACTTTCTCCCCTAGAAAGTGGTTTTACATAATTTTGTTCCCTTTTTCTTCACGGCCTTTTAGGGTTTTTTGCTCACTTTATGGTATACCTAACACCAAAAACTATTCCAAACAGTGGTTTATAGCTATTTTGACTAGGCACTTTTTTTGCCCAATGATATTTGTCCGCCACATTTAAGATATGTCTGCATATTCAGAGAAGAGTACAGTTCCTCTATTACCGGGTACAGAGATTAATCTTTGTAACTATCTAATTTAACGGTTGGATTGTCTCGAAATACACATTTATCTCAAAATACACACTTTAATTTTTACTTCGACATTAATGTGTTGTGTATCTCGGTACAGTTTTAACGGTTAAATAATACGGTTATAGAGATTAATCTCTGTATCCGGTTATAGAGGAACCGGACTCTTCAGATAATTTCTTGCAAACAATGCCACAAAAGTGATCATAATCCATATTTATCTGTCCTAGTAATTTCTCAATGATATGATATCTTCAAGTACATAACCAAATCTATTATCGAAAAAAATAAAAAGTACATGACCAAATCTTCAATTTATTTAATTTTGTTTTCGATAAAGATCTTCAATTTATTTCTTAAGAACATACTCAGATATTCAGAACAATATCATAAAAAGTCACTTCACTTGGGTTTTGAACATTTGATGGAGTGCTTCCGGCACAAACAAACACCGACACGTGCCCAAGAAAAAGATGCTGCAACATTTTTAGTTTGCTAAAAAGTAAAAACACACTGCAGATTAGACGATCACTTCAACTTCATAACACATTATTATTTGTTATCATTACAAAAAAAATAATATGGCGCATCACTTGGTTGTTCAGCAAGAATACAATTAACAGTTAGTTTTTGAACAAAACTGAATGCAAGTGAAGAATGGATTAAACGTGTTATTTATCGACCAAAATTCAAACTTGATATTGGTGGTCCCCAGGCTTCAGTTATGTCAGTTGTTCGGGAATCAGGACCAACTAAAGATAGAATATTACGAATCTCAATAGAAAAGTACGTGGAACCCACCACATGAAACTATGAAAGTGGTTCCTCACACATTCATTTCTGTCTTCTTAAAATGGTTGGTTCAAGCGCCAGAAAAGCCCCTGTCACTCACGCGTGGCTCAGTGACTCACGAGAACCGTAATCATTAACGACTTGACTAAATCATAGTGTGGGAAGAAAAGAGTGGAGACAAAAAGCATTTGCCTGTTGTGGATATATTAATATATAGAATAAGCTCCCCTTTGTGGTCTCACTTATCGTTTAAACTTTTCTTATTACCTTCATGATGATATTCAGATACTGATATACTTAAGAAGTTGATCCTTTTTTAAGTTTGAACACATACATAGAAAAACAAAGTTATCGTTACGGGGAACAGACAAAACCTCGCAGGTGCTTAAAAGCCTTAAAGGCTCTAGATGCATACATTTTTATAGAAAAAACAAAGTTGGCGTTCAGTTTGCAAGAAAGTTAATGGGCTTTTCCTGGATAACTATTATTAAATTAAATGTAAACTAATGGAGTAATCATCAAAAGATGAAAAAGTGGTAATGCAAAAAAACAAAAACAAAGTGAAACTTTGCTTCCTTCTCAAGCCTGGAAAAGCCAAGAAAGGTTTCACTCTATCCACAATTTCCAATCCTTTTGTCCGAAACCTGAAACCACATTGTGTAGTTTAAAGTTTAAACTTACCAAATATTAACTATGTCCAGGTAGTTTATGTGTTCCACAAGCTAATCTAAATAATATCATGTTTAGCAACAAAATATTCTAGTTACTGCCTCTTTATGGATTCCTTAAAGGCTCCAGGATTCATTACAAGTCTACTTGAGAAACCCACCTGATTAGTGATCATGGACTGTTTGCGTGTTGGGTTTTGATGTATGGGCAGTCGAGCACCCTTGATGAAATTATACGAAGAAAACATTGCAAATGAAAAAAAAAAACCCTGAGTCCGTGACCAAGGGAAAAAAAACCCCGATTATTGCGCTGTTTACTGTCGTTTAATACTTTAATGTACCTCAAAAATTGGACTACCAATTGCAATTTGGCAAGTAGACTGGAAGGACCTTCTTTGATATATATTTTTGACCTTCTTTGATATGGCACAGGTAGGATTGTCCCAAAGTGCGCAACTTTTCAGCCTAATTGCGTTTTATGCGTGTGCCAATAAGTTGCAAAATTGTAAACTACGGCACACATGGCCTTCCAGCATCAACTAAAGACTTCGTTCTCCTATCTTATTGTCCTCGACAATCCTACAACCGTAAAGGTATATGGGACCACATTCTTACAACCATGACCACCACCACTGATTGCAAACATCACAATAAAGAATTGTGTTATTCGAGTTAGGATTACTGGAGCATTGCAGCGAGGCATCGATCATCAGACCATATGAAAGATGAAGGAGATGGATATGTTGCTGCCTCGACTGCCCAGAATCTCCCAGCTTAACCAAAAGTGCGGATCGGAGGTGGCATTGTTGGCACACAACCTCGAGCTTCAGCCAGTTGAACTATTAAGATATAAATCATTAAAATGCTCAACACTGCTGATCTTTCACTCCACAAGAGCAGACACTTCCAGTGTTTTAGCTTTTGTTTTGCAGCCTATTACATGTAATCCAAGTTCTCTACACAACCTATGGAGTAGTGAGGGAGTGATATTCTCATTCAGGAATATCAAGCACGTGCTCAGCATAGTGGAAATATCACACCGACTTCTGACCTAGTTCTCCGAACTACCTTCAGAATGACCTACATCATCAGTTCACGTCCACGAGGTACGAGATCGCTCTAGAACAGATCGACTTGCACATCACCACACAGATCGTTCTATATCATGACTCAACCTATCTTCTAAAAGCAATCATTACCAAAGTTGCACTTACACAATCCACCACCACAAGTTACTAACCACTGTAACCATTCCCATCATTACGGAATTCCTACCAACGCCATTCCAATACTCCTCCCCGATCTCAACCATACATTTGTGTTTGCCCATACATGTGTAGGCTTAAGATTCACCTTCATCATCTATAAATACCTCCTATATGAACTACGCCAGACCTGATTCTTCTTTCCCCCTAGAATCGAGAGATAGATACGTAGGCAGTTCGCACAAAGAACGAACTCGCTCTGTCCAATAATCAATCCCTTTTCTCCTCCTAATCTTATATGTGAAGGAATACTAAAACGCTCATTTTACATTGGCGCCGTCTGTGGTCTCGATTTCATGAGAAACCACTTCACAAATCCTAAACCAAAAAGAAAAATTCTTAAGCCCACGAAGCATAGGCAAGCCTCGAAGCTCAAATCCAGAGTCTAGCAGGTCAGTTAGGAACGATGAACAAGCAAATCATCATGCTCAGGCAGAAGAACGTCACGCTACGCGCACAAGTGGACACACAGAACCTATCTGGTGCATTAGTAGAAGACAACATCAACGAGGTTAATCAACATATTAACGAACTATCACAAAGAATCGACCAAAGTGCAATCAAGAAAGACGCCAGTCAGATCATTCAAAAGATGTTGAAGACGTACTGTGCATCCCCGTTCGCTGTTGAAGTACTAAACAAAGCTTCTCCTCCAGATTTCATCTAACCACGTTTTTCAATGTATGATGGTAGCACATGTTCTGGTCAGCACATTGCTCGCTACATTCAAAACCTTGCACTCTATAGTGCACCGGAGTTTGATTATCTCTATTATCGTTTGTTTTCTGCCAGTCTCAAAGATGGCGTGCTAGATTGGTTCTTTTCACTCGAGCCAGACTCGATAAAGACCTTCGAGCAACTCACCAATCTGTTTGCCAGTTAGTACGTCCACAATAGACGTAAAAAAGCTGATCTTGACTCGCTCTTCCAGCTCTCATTTGGCGAGGATGAAACCATCCGCCAATTTTTAGGTTGGCTCAAGGCCGAATTGTTATGCATGGAGAGCGGTCTCAAAGAATCTTTTGCCACATTGGCATTCTCCAACTCTTGTCGAGTGCGCAACACAGACCTCTACAGGTCGCTGATGAAAGAACGTCCAGAGACGCTGTCCGAGCTATATGCTCGAGTAGACAAGTACATTAAGTTACAAGAAGCCCTGAAACGCCAAGGCCTCACAGAACAACAGCAAGTGGCCGCGATCTCTGACAACTGCCCCACATCCAAAAAAGCAGCCTAGACCACAGGAATAGAAGTCTGGGAACATAATGAACAACAATCACGAGTTCGCTGTTCTTACACGATCCCCCAGTTATATATTGGAAAAGATCAAGCGAGCTTCGTATTACCGACCTGACGTGCGGCAACCAGCAGATCGACCAGACAAGCATTACTGCGCTTTCCACCGAACAAAATGTCACGAGACCGATGTGTGCTGGGGGTTAAAACATTACCTCTAGGACATCATCGAATCAAGACATATCAAGCAGTACACCAACATCGCCGATGGTGATCTGCGCCATAAACTTATGGCTCGTAGGGTGCGCAATAGATCTCCACCTCGCCATGATCGCCACATTGTCTAAGCTCGCTCCCGTAATAGAGGACGCCCCAGAGATCGTTCCCGCCATGAGCGCCGTCAGCACTTGTCAGATCGCGACAATGACAGAACCATTCATATGATCACTTTTCCAGATGATTCAGTCACATCTTCCAGAGAGAAAAGAAGGTGCGCAAGCGCCCTTCAAGAAGTATACCACTTTTCTTCACAGGCCACACCTGCCCCACACAGTTCAGGTCGCAATTCAGGTGATCTTTCACAGAGGCCGACCTCAACAAAATTTGCCTCCCCACAATGATGCACTAGTAGTCCATGTCAAAATCAGTGACTGAACAGTCAAGCGTGTTCTGATAGACCTTGGTAGTTCATGTGACATTTTGTTATACCATACCATCCAAGAGATGAACTTGCCCAAGTCAGTCTTCATAGATCCAATTGCTCCTTTCTACGGGTTCAATGGCTCCAGAGCCGACCCAATTGGTGACATCATACTCCCAATGTTTGTGGGATCTAGAGAAGACAAAGTCAGTTTCAATACGTGTTTCAGCGTTCTAGACATCAAATCGTCCTACAACGCCATCCTAGGACGGCGTTGGATTCACCAAATGCAAGCTATACCATCCACACTACATCAAGTCCTCCGCTTTCCCGGCGCTAGGGGCTTGGTGGAGCTTCGAAGCAATAGGCTTATCATTGTAACCAGATCTTATCAGCGAACAAGACCACTGACTCATTTGTCAGCACAAGGAACGAGCCCACCAGCTACACAATGGCCAAAGATCTAGTCACTGAGGTCAGAGCCAAAACACCAAAATAGAACGCTGGGGGCTCCAGCAACCAAGTCTATTCGTCTGTAAAGGCCCCCAAGGTCGCTCCAGTAGTTGTTGCCCCACCAGTCAGGACCCTAGAGGTCGCCCCAGCAGTTGTTGCTCCACCAGTCAGGACCACAAAGGTCGCCCCAGTAGTTGTTGCTCCGCTCCAGTAGTTGTTGCTCCACTCGTCAGGACCCCAGAGGTCGCCCCATCATGTGTTATACAACCGATACAGATTCCAGAGATCACTCCAACCCTTGTTGTCATGACCACAGAGGCCACATCAGCCCCTGTTGTTGTAACCACAGAGGTCGCTCCAACCTCTGTTGCCAATTCCACTATCCCTCAGGTCGACAAAGCATCTCCAGATATCAATCCCCTTGAGGACGCATCATCGTCAAAAGCAGCACCCCCACCTGCAGAAAGAGAGCGAGTGAACTTAGGAACAGAAGACGACCCTAAGTTCATCTATGTAGGGGCTAACCTTGACCCTACACTCAAGGCCCAGCTTGTAAACTTTTTATCCATAAATAAAGATATTTTTGCTTGGTCGTATGTCGATGTGCCTGGTATCGATCCTAATGTTGCGTGTCATAGATTAAATGTCAACCCTAATGCTCGACCAGTTCGACAGCGACCTAGGAGATTATCACTGAGGTTTCAAAAAGCAATAAATGATGAGGTCGACAAGCTCAAACAAGTTGGTTTCATCCGAAAGGTCGATTACCTCGACTAGATCACTAACATAGTAGCAGTTCCAAAGAAGAATGACACAGTTCTTCTTTGCATTGACTTCATCAATGTCAATCAAGAAACACCAAAGGATAGCTTCTCTTTACCTAGAATTGATCAACATGTGGACCGGACACGTGGCCCGCGAACTTCGCGCTTTATGGATCGCGTCATGACGATGGGTACAACCGGATCCCATTCACCGGAAGAGACCAAGAGAAAACGTCATTCATCACAGAACAAGGAATTTACTGCTACAACGTCCTCCCGTTCGGCCTCAAGAATGCTGGAGCGACTTATCAACGACTAGTTACTGACATGTTCCAGGACATGTTAGGGGATACCATGGAAGTCTATATCAATGACATGGTTGTCAAGAGCAAGAAAGTCGGTGACCACCTCACTCACCTAGAGCAAGCGTTCTCCAGGTTACACCGAACTCGAATGAAGCTGAATCTAGAAAAATGTCTTTTCGGTCGTCCTCTGAAAAGTTTCTTGGGTATTAGGTATCACAGCGGGGGATCAAGGCTATCCCAGACCAAATCCGAGCGTTCTTGGACATGCCCGATCCACAGACAAAGAAGCAAATACAGAAACTGTCAAGAATGGTTGCAGTACTCAACCGATTCATATCAAGGGCATCAGACAAGTGCCGACATTCCTACAACTTCTTAAAAAACGTGAGCAGTTCTCGTGGAACGACCAGTGCCACCAAGCGTTCTCCACCCTCAAAGAATATCTGACGACACCACTCGTCCTAGCAAAACCAACAGATGGAGAAACGCTGGGGCTTTACTTAGCAATATCAGACTTTGCTATAAGTTCGGTTCTCTTCAAAGACGACAACAATTTAGAGAAACCGATCTATTTTACAAGTAAGATGCTCACTCCAGCTGAAAAGAACTACTCTTACATCGAAAAAGTAGTACTCACATTACTATATTCTGCAAGGAAGTTCAGGCCTTACTTTCAGGCGCATCCAATCAAAGTACTCACCGACCTCCCACTGAAGAAAATCCTTCATAAGGAAAATAAGACAACTCGCATGGTAGTATGGGCCGAAGAACTCGGGGAACACCATATCGAGTTTGTCCTATGCACCTCTCAGAAATGGCAGGTCGTTGCAGATTTTCTAGCAGATTTCCCTGTCGATGACCTAAATTGGGAACCAGAAACAGATATCCCATCCACAAAGAAAAATGACAAGACTGTCTGGTCTCTCTTTGTGGATAGATCTAGCGACCCTGGAGGAAGTGGAATCGGAGTTGTCTTAGTGTCCCCAGATGGAGCAATGATGGAGAAATCAGTTTGCATCGACTTTGCGACCTCCAACAATAAGGCGGAGTACAAGGCATTAATCATGGGGCTTAGAATGGCGCTACAGCTCAGTGTATAAGAGCTTCAAGTCTTTAGTGACTCACAACTGGTTGTTCACTAGATTGCTAAAGAGTACACTACCCATGAAGGTAACCTTTCTAAATACCTTCAAGTTATTTATCAATTACTTCCTTCTTTCAAGAAAGCCACAATACACCATTTTTTGCATGACAAAAATTGTCACATGGACAGTTTAGCTTACCTGGCTACCCAAACACTGACCTGCGCTCCTAGGCAGTTACTCATTGAAGTAATTGACCGACTTGCTTACCAAGCTGAACACCACCTAGAAGTTAACGACCTGTGCCTACTCTCTGAGGATCAGATGAGTCCAACATGGATGCAGTCCATCATAGAGTACATTCATCACGGTACACTCCCAGAAGAGCGTGCCAAAGCCAGACAAATTCCATATCATGCACGTCGTTACTGCTTGGTCAATGGCAAATTATTCCGCAAATCTGCTGGTGGACCTCACTTGAAGTGCATAAGCCCAGAACAAGGTCAGTTGATTTTTACGGAAATTCATGAGGGTGAATGCGGGAACCATGCTGGAGGTCGCTATTTAGCCCACAAAGCGATCTCCCAGGGATACTTTTGGCCTAGAATGCAGGTTGATGCCAAAAAGTATGTCCTCAAGTGCATCAAATGCCAGACCTTTGGCCACAATATCATCCAGCCAACTCGCGAGTTAATCAATATTGCCAGCCCATGCCAATTTCACATGTAGGGCTTGGACATCATGAGATCGTTCATCCCCCAAAAGAGTACTGGTTTTCGGTTCGTCTTAGCTGCAACTTATTACTTCACCAAGTGGGTCAAAGCAATTCCTTTAGCACATGTCAAGGAATCACACATCAGAAACTTCATCTGGACTCACATCATTACCAGATTTGGCTTGCCACACACTCTGGTGATGGACAATGGCTCCCAATTCAAGGGAAAAACAGTCAAGGAGTTTCTGGCTAAGTGGAAGATCGTTCATACATTTTCCACTCCTCAGTACGCTCAAAGCAATGGCCAAGAAGAAGCTAGCAACAAAGCAATCTTGGAGAATTTGAAGAAAAAGATTGAAAAGAACAAGAGCCAATAGCCAAACCAGTTAGAGAACATTCTTTGGGCTCACCGCACCATAGCTCGCTTTAGCACAGGCGAGTCACCATTCTCCTTATGCTATGGCACAGAAGCGGTGATTCCTACCGAACTGACAGTCACTACGACTCGGTCAGAACTCGTCGAGTCTGGACACAATGACTTCGTCCCCTAGCTCGAGAGGTTGACTTACTGGAAGAACGTCGCGACCTGGCAGCCATCAGAGTGGCATCTTACCATCAGACATTAAAGAAGTCCTACAACAAGTGAGTCCATCCTCGATCTTTTCAACCTGGTGATCTAGTTTTGAAAAAGACTCAAGATGACTCCAAGCTAGCACCAACATGGGAGGGACCGTACATAGTGGAACGAGTCGTTGGCAATGGAGTATACTGGATCAAGACTCAAGAAGGGAAACCATTGCCACACCCTTGGAACACTTATTTGTTAAAAAGATTTTATCAATAAAAATGCATTGTTGTACATTTCATGTTTTTATTTACTGTAAGTTCAGGTATAGTTTACTTATATTTACAATTACAACCTACTCCGTTCAAATTCATCAACAAGACATGGCAGTCACACTGCAAGCACCACCAGCATACACGAACTTCCAACATTCTCAGGAGTTTCAACGCTCTCAGTGAGCAATACGCTTTCATAAGCTAACACGCTCTTCACGAGCAGCACGCTCTCTTGAGTTTACAGGCTCCAGAGCCTCTCCAATTCTCACTAGCTGAGGACCTATACTTCTAAGATCAACTCAGTAAGCAATATACTTTTATAAGCTAACACGCTCTTCACGAGCAGCACATTCTCTTGAGGTTACAGGCTCCATAGCCTCTCCAATTCTCACTAGCTGAGGACCTATACTTCTAGGATCAACTCAGTGAGAACGCTCTCAGTGAGCAATACGCTTTCATAAGCTAATGCTCTCAGCGAGCAACACACTCTCTTGAGCTTACAGGCTCCATAGCCTCTCTAATTCTCACTAGCTGAGGACCTATACTTCTAGGATCAACTCAGTGAGAAAGTGAGCAATATGCTTTCATAAGCTAGCACACTCTCTTGAGCTTACAGGCTCCAGAGCCTCTCCAATTTTCCCTAGTTGAGGACCTATAACTCTGGGATCAACTCAGTGAGAACGCTCTCCGTGAGCAAAACGCTTTCTTAAGCTAGCACGCTCTACACGAGCAATACGCTCTCCGTGAGCAGAACACTTCCTTAAGTTCATAGGCTTCATAGCCTCTCCAATTCTCAATTAGTTGATTACCTATAATTTTAGGATCAACTCAATGAGAACGCTATCCGCGAGCCCTACGCTATATTAGGCTAGCACGCTCACCCGAGCTACCAGGCTCCACAGCCTATACAGTTCTTACTAGTGGGCAACCCACAAATGAAAACGTTATCTACGAGCAAAACACTTCCCTAAGCTAATTCTCAAGCTCCTTAGCCACTATCTGCCATACACATTATAAACAAAACAATAGCTACAAGCAATTAAGCATAAGCAAGAAACATGCATTCCATACACATTTATCAATGGAATTGCCTGACCAAGGCCAGGAAACCAATTCATGAATCCACCGATCTGCTGGGTCTACCCAAGAAATCCAGATCGGTATTTCTTACAACTTTTGCAAATATCGAACTGCCACTTTCATGGAAACCAGTTCATTCTGTATCTATACCAAAAGGCGAACTGCTCAGGCAAACCTGAGAAACCAGTTATATTGTTTAACTCTCTTACAGAGAGGAGCACGGACAAAACATCCAAAAATTTCATAACTTACACAGACAATTCCAGCATCGCAATCAAGTATCACCAACAACATGTTTATCAGTAGGAGCGGCGTTGGTAGAAGGGACATTACTCGCATCTCGTGATACAACAAGTGCAGCAGTACCTTAGCCTCACGATCTTGCTTCTCCAATAATTCAACATACATCTCCGCCAGCACAACATGATCTTCACAGACTCAGTCATATTCCCTCTCAAGGCTGTATACACCTTGACATTGCTTCATCGTGATCTCACCACAGAGGCCGACTTTTCACGCAGTCCATCGTTGAACTAACTAACACCGCTTTTCCTCCAAATACCGATGTTTCCTCCCTTTGTCACACCCCAAATTTCCGAAAAATTAAAACCGATATTCAATCATCCGAAACCTGTGGTGAAACAAAACCCACTAACATATTATCAACCACAATATTTAAAATCTAAGATCAAATTAAAACCGAAAGAACAACGCTTCATTTACAAATAAATTTTTTTTCTAACCAACTCTATTACCTTTGTTTCAATTCAAAACTATACACTTTCAAAAAACTTAAACCGTAAGACTCCAAGAGCAAATCCAAGTCACGTGGTCTTCATCCATCGCACTCCACCATCTATGTTCCTAAGAACACACCCACGCTATAAAACAAAGCAAACATGGGTCAAAGAAATTGAATTTGCTGGTATGAGTAGACTAACAACAAAATATATATAATAATCTTTCAAATGAATAATATAACATTACAAACAATTTCAACTTGAAGACAATATAGTTCCGCTTTTCAAAACGGCGTAGTTTTCTTCCCAAGTAAGATTTCACCCCCAACATACAAATTCCAAGAATCTCATATAATAGTACTTTCGCCATTCCCACTTTCCAAAATAACTCACAATACAATACCACTTACATTTCATTTATTAACTGCACATATGATAACCTAATTAAATATGAGTTTGGTATACCTTACCTTTAAGCCAACACGCCGCCTTAGGGTAGGATATTTACGCCCCTCGCAGAAAAAGATTAATAGATCCTACCCTCCCGCAAAACAGAGTTAGACATCACAATAAATTGATTTATCTCAAATACCAAAATTTCATTCATGACCACACCTCCTTTAAGACATTTAAGTCTAATTGATATAACCTGTTCGTCCCAAGATATTCGGGAATACCACTTATCATAATACCTATATTAAGGGGTAGTCATTCATATGACATCATTACGCTATAAAGTTTCTCAAGGCATAATCATAGATCTCTCGACTATCACAAGTCATTAATAGTTTCAGAATAACATATCAAGTTATAGTCAATTCACAATCACATAGAACTCACAATCATTTACTAGTATTATTCAATCACCACACTTCATATCCATAACATCACACAATTCATATATACTTTTACTTTTAGTATCACTCGCCTACTTATGAGAACGAGGAAAAGTCACAACCAAGGAGTACATTCATCCCTTGTGAGTATCAACTTATACAAAACCATGTATATATTTCTCATAAGAAATCATATACATCACATACAATAACTCCATCACACGTAAAATCAATATTTTTACTTTGCTTATTAATTATCTTGTTGACTCCTTTATTCAAAGACACATGAACCTTTTTAGTTCCTACTCCACGATTTGCACTACACACATTTGCCAAATCACACATATCCGGTATGCTTCACTCACACCGAAAAAACCCACTACAAGACATACGTCCCAAGCGGATATCGCCTCCGAAACATACTTTCATCTTGTAAACTCGTGAATTTGTGAGTCACACCATCTCTCTCGGCTTTCCATACACATAATCACAAAGCCTCTTTGGGGGCATAACAAATATCAGTCATTCATGGCACATTCAATGAATACCTTGGGTCATTCCCACCACATTCAAGGAATACCCATCATAACACTAACGCCATTTATGGCACATTCAATGAATGCCCCGAAATCATTCCCCGGCCACATTCAAGGAATACCCAAACCTACATTCCCGTACATTCAAGGAATACGACCAACCGCAAGGCTAATACCTTAGTTCCTCTATATATAAACCCCAAACGATTGGTCATTCATGGCACATTCAATGAATACCCGTCATTCATGGCACATTCAATGAATACCCATCTATCACATGACATCACAAGTCATAAACATTTCTTTTCATTACCAAATCCCGAGGCGTGGAGAGTTCTAAAGATGTGGGCGACACATTAAAACATTATTATCACTTATAATTATACTAGCATTACTCATGTCAAAATAGACCACACATGCAAAGAGTCACTTTCGTCAAGGCAAATCAAGCACTTAAATATCATTAAATGTAAACAGACTTATAATCAAACAAATACAATTTATATAACCATACTCATATATACAATATCGTAAACAAATAGTTCATTAGCCCAAATTCAAGTCCACACACACTAATGTCTAAAACATATCCACATATACTAAAGTCTATATTCATATACAACTTCTATCTCCCACATATATATTTACGTAGTCTCAAAACAACAAGAATTTCTAACATAATCACATAGTTATCACACAAACTAATATATATATTATAGATATAGTGTAGTGGTGACTTTTGCTCAAAGTCGCCTTTCAATGATCCAAATCTTTCAAGATTGAAATCAAGCCTTCGTAGTTCTTATCACCACATAATCAATGCTAAGGTTTTTCCTACATTCATCCAAATGACATGTAACTTAATTATTTAGAAACTAAGGTATTTAGATATACTTTTTCATGTAGAACTCAAGTCCCAACCTTAGCCCATCTAAAAGAAAATTTAGGTTGAAAACGGTCAAAATCCTAATTTCAAAGAAATGGGATTTCGACGGATATCTTTCGATGGAACAACTCTTTCCATTGTATCCAAACGATCGAAGTTTTTGTGTTGCAAAAGTCGACGCACGTAACTTACTTTCTCTTGTTTAACATCAAATCTAAATTAGATAATTTACCAACCAAGTTATACAATATCCGACAAATTTTTTATTACTATATATATATCCATATAAGCAAACATATGAAAATCGAAAAGTCAACATTCACAAATAACGGTCAAAGTCAACGGTCAACAGTCAAAGTCAACGGTCAAAGGTCAACACATCATGGTCAAGGTCAAACTCAACATGTCATGGTCAAAGTCAAACTATCCTAGTCAAAGTCAAACTGACAAAGTCAAAGGTGAAAGTCAACCGTCCATGGTCAAAGGTCAAAGTCAACGGTCGATGGTCAAAGTCAAACTGTCCTAGTCAAAGTCAAAGGTGAAAGTCAACCGTCCATGGTCAAAGGTGAAAGTCAACGGTCGATGGTCAAAGTCAAACTGTCCTAGTCAAAGTCAAAGGTGAAAGTTAATCGTCCATGGTCAAAGGTCAAAGTCAACGGTCGATGGTCAAAGTCAAAGGTGAAAGTCAACCGCCCATGGTCAAAGTCAAACCAAGGTTCCGGTGTTTGATGGTTCAGAGTCATAGCCATGGTTCATGGCTAAGGTCAAAGTCAACCGCCAATGGTCAAAGTCAAACCGTCTCCGGTCAAAGTCCAACATGTCTGGTCAAAGCCAAACCGCTTTTAGGTGTTCTTCGACAGTCCATGGTCATAGCCATGGTTCATGGCTAAGGTCAAAGGTGCATGGCTCATGGGCTCACGACCAAAGGTAATGGTTCGGACCCAACAGCCAAGCCCAAACCTTAGAACCCTAAGTCTAAAAGTCCACTTATTTATTCTACCCGCGACCCAATTGGATCTATATTAAATTATATGGACCGCCCAAGCAATATTAAACGGGCCCAAAAGTCGTTAAGTGGTTCGGGTCTAAAAATTTAAAGAAATCGGGCCAAACAAAACAAATAAGTGGTCAGCCCAAACAACTAAAACAAACCGGCCCAAACAAAATAATAGAATCGCCCAAACCAAACAACCAAGGCTTTGGCCCAGCAAACAAAACAAGGTCACCCAAGGAACTTAACCCACACCCGCCCAACCTAAACACCTAAGGCCCAAGCCCAAACCGGCCTTCCTCCTCCAAAGTGACCTCCACCTCCACCAAAAATCCGCCACCACAAGTTCCCACACACCACCACCCACTTCAAACACACGGTTTTGATCCTCATCGAAACCCCTACATCTTTAACAAAACCAAAACTCTAATACATTCAATCCAAACATCACCAAAACCGGATCTAGAAATTTTATCGCCACCATTAATGGCCGGGCCTCAAGCTTCCAAAAATTTCAAACCAACCTCCTCACACACACCCCCTCACACCCAAACATCAACCCAATCAAAAAAAAAAAAAAAACCATCATAGTCACATAAACCATTATCGGCGATTTCTTGGGCCGCCATTAATGGTGCCTCAAGCTCCACTCGACAAAGACTACACTCGTGATCCCTCATCTCCTCCATCAATCCTCCTAATCTCATTACTAATAACCCAACATCCAAATCCCCAACCAAAATCCAAACAATAAATTTTAATATAAAAATCATGGGCGATTTTTTTTGGTCGTCGCCATTAATGCGCTTTTAGAGAGCTTCATCAAGACTACACACCACCCAAATCACAATTTAACAAAACAAACAACACAACAATCAACGTAATAAAAAAAAAAACGATATCAAAAGGGTCCGCCATTAACGAACCGTGCAAGCTTTTACAGAGCTTCGACGGCTTTTAAGGCACGCCCAAAGTTCGACAGTTTAAACTCGTGAGTATCACACCAAACATTTTAATAAAACCGATATATAACAAAGTTTAATACAACAGATGGCACGAAGTCCAACACAAAACAAGATAACGAATGTAAACATATTAATAGGCCGAAACCTTATTCGTATAATTCGACTGTGGAAAACCATAAATCCGTGAAATAGCAAAATAGCTACTCACCTGTATGAAATGTTCTCGACGAATCCTCCTAGCCCGATTCGTTCGGCCCAATGCTCCAAAGAAACCAAATTCTCTCCATTTTCCATTTTTAATATATTATATTATCTTCAACCCTATTTTCTAGAAAAAGTGTTTATATACTTGGGTCCAAAACCCAAGCCCAACACGCACTTCGGGCCCAAAACCAGTGCCCACGATCCCGAGTCCAATCCGACGAATTTTAAAATAAACAATTAAATTAATTAATTAAATAGAAAAATACGTATAAAAACACGGGGTGTTATATCCTTAAGGCATTCATCTTCTTTTTGTCAGCTTCCCACGCAGTATGCACCCTAACCAACTCAGCCGCGTCACTCTCAACATTATCAGTATGTTGAACCGTGCGCTTTAACTTATCGTACCCAGCCAGGAACAACAAAGAGAACGCCAATGTTAATATTCGCCAGTCAAACAACAAGAAATCAATACAACTAAAAAGCTCACCAGACAACATGCTAAGTTAGTGGTCTTCAACGTCGTCTCCATAGTTTCATCTTCAAGCTCAGCTTTATCACCATCGAGCACCATTCCTTCCAGGAGGCAGGTCGCTATAGAGGCCGAATGGAAGCTGTAGTCAGAACGCTTAACCATACGCTTCTCCCCCGTCTTCCCAACGTAGAAGAAGTTGCTCCCCACATCACCAAGACGCTATGACAAACTACCAAAGAAGAAGAAGATGGTGACCTCGACCAGTGTCGCCAGTTCCTCCCGCCCAGGTCATTACCCTTCCACGACCGAGACTAACACGATACCTCCAGGTCACTCGTGACCCTCCACCTTGGCACGTTTGCCATTTTTTGAACAAGAGGCAACAACTTTGCACTTGCCACGATTCCCAAAGGGATGGGATCTAAACTCCATCTCCTCCATCACAAGCGGAGAAGTTTCCCTCGCCCCCTCATCACCACCAGCATCTACATGTCTCCTAGCCATAGTAAACTCTACAAACAAAACAGCGTTCAGCGAACTAACAACAAGAACACAGTTGTTTTGTTCAAAGGAAGAACCATAACACTGAAAAACACATACCTAAGTTGATCAACAAAGAAAAATGGCACACGAAGTTTGGAGAAGAACAACTTCAACAATGAGAAGAGAAAATACCTTTGGTCTTCTAGGAATAGTTCTATTTATAATCAAGTAACACATCTTCCCAAGGTACGCCATAATTACATCGAGACGCCAAACGTCAAGCCACCTGGCAGCCTTCATTTCATATTTCCAACCGCTCATATGCCTACACGTGCCCCACACGTACTGCGGCCTAGTCATGCGTCCTAATGATATTTGCGACTTGCAACGCTTGTATAAACTCTCAGTTCGTATAGACTTACTACTCATCGCTATTCGCGACCTACAACGCGAAGGGTGAATAACGATGAAGACGTTCACTCAGGGTCACAAGCTACCTAGCCTCACCCACTCTTACCAAGGGTCGCCTACACAGCCAAACCATTCTAACAATATCAAGAATCATACATTCACACCATCAAAAGCTAAACAGAACGGACAAGCAAAAACCAGCATTTTATAAAAGCAAAAGGACGAACTGTTCAACCAAATTCAATCCCCAGTTCGTTTACTAGCCGAGCTGCTGAGTCTACTCAGGAAATCCAGCTCGGCTAATCATCATTCATCATAAAACGAGCTCCCCATAACAATATGGGGAGCCAGTTCACCCAGTGTTTTGACAACCATAAAAAAAAAGTCGAACTATCCAGGTTACCCCAGAAAACCGGCTCTAATATATCACAACTTACAACCATCAGAATCAAGAAAATACCCTCACAACTCTCAAACTCCAGGAAGCACAGCAAAGTTTTCAGTAGCTAGGGGGTCTACTTCAACCTCTACATCACCCCCCTAGACCACAATAGAAACACCATCCACACCCAAGTTCACAAACACATCTGGCGTAACATCTTTAGTTCGGGATTCAACGACCTCCTCAGAAAGAGCAGACACCACAACAGTAGAAGCATCACATGCATCTCTCAGTACAGGTACCACTGATGTACTGGGAGCCCCGCGTTCATGCTCCTATTCCAAGGCTTTGTAGTCTGCCTCCAGCTTAAGGAAGTCAGCATCTAGATCGTCATACGCTTTAGTAGCTTTTTGAGCAACTTCCTTACAGTGCTGGGCATACTCAGTCAACCTACCAATTTCTCCAGTCGCAGCAGCAAGGTTCTCCTCAGCGGCCTGTAATTTCAATTTGGTATCTTCCACCTCGGTATCCTTCAGAAGCTTTGCCAACTTAAGAGCCTGTTGCTCTTTCTTCACCTCATCAAGCTCCTTGCAATCTATGCTATACACGTCCTGAACATTCTTCAACTCGTCTGTCTGCTTCACTACGATCTCTCTATCCGATTCAGCGAACTGGGCGATCTCCTTCAGCTTCTGGTACCCACTCACAAGCTGCATTAACACACATACAATAGCAGTTAGTTCGCAACGTTCTCATAAAAGAGCAAGCAAATCAAATCTGGAGAATTCCACTTACCAGGCAGTGCGCCACATTCATTCGCCTCAGGTTATCAGCTAGCACCTTGGCGTCCAGTTACTTGTGGTTGCCATCCAGAGCTATGTGATCAAGCAGACACGATGAAATCTTGCTCGACTTGAAGCTGACATCAGTTTGCCTCACAGCCCGTTGCACCCCCTGGTCGTCCAAGTACACCGCTTGGGGATCCAAATCCTCAACAACCATAGCAAACTTCCCACTCACCTTACTCGGGGTCTTTGCCTTTGCCAACGGGAGACACGGGACGAACTCTTTGACCACAAAGGTCTCCAGATCCATGACGGGTGCCGGCCTCGACCTGGTACTGCGAGTGGCCTTACCGCCAACTCACCCACCACCAGACACGTCCCCATCAGCCTTTCTCTTCAATGAGTTGTTCGGCTTTGGGTTGAAGACTACCCTATCCAAATCTACAGCGCACTAATAGACCCCCCCTTAAGGTTAAGCCCGGTCCACCAACCCCGAGGCACCAAAGACCTCCAGCTGGTCGCTTAGAACTAGTATGACCTCGGTTCCTATCCTCCCTTGTCACCGTGACGCTTTTACGCTTCTCCATCGCTGTTTCACTACTTTGACCCCGATCCCTTTTCTCCCTAATCACGGGACCTCCTTTTCCACAAATAAATGCGCGACTTCAAGCAGCTTTTGCTCGTTTCATCCCGAAATCAACTTTGCAAACTTCGCTATTTCCTGTCGCTTGACCACAAAGGTCTCCAGATCCATGACGGGTGCCGGCCTTGACCTGGTACTGCGAGTGGCCTTACCGCCAACTCACCCACCACCAGACACGTCCCCATCAGCCTTTCTCTTCAATGAGTTGCTCCGCTCACGAGGGTTGAAGACTACCCTATCCAAATTCTACAGCGCACTAATAGACCCCTTTAAGGTCGCCCACTAATTCACCCACCAACCCCCGAGGCACCAAAGACTTCCAGCTGGTCGCTTAGAACTAGTATGACCTCAGTTCCTATCCTCCCTTGTCACCAGATCGCTCTTACGCTTCTCCATCGCTGTTTCACTACTTTGACCCCGATCCCTTTTCTCCCTAATCACGGGACCTCCTTTTCCACAAATAAATGCGCGACTTCAAGCAGTTTTGCTCGTTTCTGATCCCGAGTCAACTTTGCAAACTTCGCTATTTCCTGTCACTTAGTTCACTTCTTTATAGCGAGCTCTGCAAATACAACAAAGTCCCAAGTCAGTTAAAATAACAATAATCCAACCATCAAAATAACAGAGCAATACACTCCTACCCACCACAGCAATATTGCAAAACCTAGTTTGCAAACTACATCCTCTCGCATAGTAGTTCCCAACTAACAGCAACGGCCTCTTCTTCCAAGCCTCATTGCTTACACCATCCAACACACTAGAATTCCCCGTCAGAGTTTGCAAGCTAAAGTTGAAATTACGAGATCGCTTTATCGCGAAATGCTCAATAATATCAGATACCCCTATGCGGTACTCACCACTCGCATTCAGTAAATCGAACACCTTGAACAGCCGCCAAGTGTTACAAACAAACTGACAGGGGGACTTCCAACAGAAATTTAAAAAGTCACAAACCAGCTTCGAGAACGGTATCTTCATACCAGCCCTCAGCTGCCCTCACAGATTATTATCCCATAGTTCGGAGGGTTGTACTCCTCACTCTGCATATTTTCGTTATGGCCTGGGTTATGTATCTCCAGGTCGTTTACTTTTATCCCATAAGCTGCCCTTAGTTCGGGAACGCACTCGCTGCAAGTTGATCCACTGTCCTGGGGTCAACCCATTAGAGGACGACCCCTCATCACAACCTGAAGTGCTAGCTACAACACCCACATAACCAGAGCGTGCTCTGTCATCCTCATCACTAACCTCAGCCTCATCATCTTCATGCTACTTTTAAAACCCACCAACTCCTCTTTATCTTCCTCATATTTACCACAACTTAAAGATACTTCCTAAACCTCTTCTGATCTAGTATCATCAGAGTCAGACATATCATGTTTTCTTCTTATCAAATACCCAAAACTAAGCAACAAAAGCTAACACCAATCTACCTACTAGACACACAACGCCTGAACAAGAAGAAAGAAAAGGAAAATGGAAAAGTAGCGGCAGCAAAAGCACTAACCTGAGAAACCCTAGCTTGTGTTTTGTTGAAGAAGGAAACATAAAATGACTTTTCATCTCTCCAAAATCTGATTTTGAATAACTGTCCATTCAGTTCCCAAGGCATTATGATTACAGCCTACGCCCTAGCCCGCACACGTGTACCAAGGACCTGTCTTTTCAAGAGTCCGAAAAACGCGAGGAAACGTTTCCTCAACAACTGCTCAGATTTGCTCACGTGCCATCCACGTGCTCACTGTCACCGCACACCAGTTCGTTAGATAGCACGAATCGATCTTTATAGTTCAATGGGTATTTTCATTTACATCAGTTCGTCTCTTCATTCATGCTCAACACGCTATTAAGAGTGTTCTCGCCAGTCGCTTCAATGTACCGCGACGACCCACCGAGAGGGGTCATGAGGGAGTGATATTCTCATTCAGAATATCAAGCACGCGCTTTCAAGATAGTGGAAATACGACACCGACCTCTGACCTAGTTCTCCGAACTACCTTCAGAACGACCTACATCATCAGTTCACGTCCACGAGGTACGAGATTGCTCTAGAATATATCAACTCGCACATCACCACACAGATCGTTCTATATCATAACACAGCCTATCTTCTAGAAGCAATCATTACTAAAGTTGCACTTACACAATCCACCACCGCAAGTTACTAACCACTGTAACCACTCCCATCATTACAGAATTCCTACCAACGCCATTCTAATACTCCTCCCCGATCTCAACCATACATTTGTGTTTGCCCATACACGTGTAGGCTTGAGATTCACCTTCATCATCTATAAATACCTCCCATATGAACTACACCAGACCTGATTCTTCTCTCCCTCCAGAATCGAGAGATAGATACGTAGGCAGTTCGCACAAAGAACGAACTCGGTCAATCCAATAATCAATCCATTTTCTCCTCCTAATCTTATATGTGAAGGAATACTAAAACACTCCTTTACAGTAGTGTATTTTGTTTTTCCCTTTTTTCCACAATTTTGATGCACCTCCCTCATATAATCAGTCTCCCCATTTTTTTTCCATAATTCACAAGCCCCTCTCTTCTAAGACTTTGAGCAATGGGTTTAAAGCCTTGAATAAAACCAGTGCATAACACAGTTCTCTATTACCAAAAAATATAGCACAGTTCTCATATTTGTCTAACTAATAGTTTCTTGAAAAAACGACTAAAAAGGGTATCAAACTTTACACATTTTGACAATATGAGGACCAAACTTATTTTCTTGACAGTTTGGGGACCAAACTGTTTGATTTTTGTAATGTAGGAACTTCCGTCAAATTTCTCTAACACCGTTTATAAATTAATACAAATGAAAATTAATTTGTAATGTTGAAAAAAAATTTAATATAAATTAATTTGTAATGTTGAAAAAAATTAATATAAATTTTCTAATTTGCAATATTGAAAAAAAAAATTAATACAAATTAGAAACGGTGTTAGAGAAATTTAACGGAAGTTCCTACATTGCAAAAATCAAACAGTTTGGTCCCCAAACTGTCAGGAAAAAAAGTTTGGTCCCCATATTGACAAAAGGTGTAAAGTTTGATACCCTTTTTAGTTGTTTTTCGTAGTTTCTTATGGGTCCTTGTAGCACTCGTCAAATTGGATTGGGCAACCCCCCAAAAAATAAATACTACAAATTTGTCATATTACAAGTTTGCCATCAAAGCCCAGGCCCAACAACCAATCCAACTGGTCTTGCCATAACAAACCTCTCGGGTCGTTTGAGTGTACACTCAAACAGTCTCGCCATGTCGTTTGAGTGTACACTCAAACGACCACACCATATAGTTTGAGTGTACACTCAAGTGGTCTGCGCGTGTCGTTTGAGACAAAACTCTTGGTTTTTGCTTTACGATATGATGGGTTGTTGTTTAAGCGATCTCGGGGATCATACATGGTGGGGACTCGTTTGGACTTAAAAAATTCAGTTTGTTTGTCACGATGTTCATTTTAAAAAAGGGTGAACTAGTGTTATCCTCCCACTAGATGAGCCAATTAGGATTTCTCCCCCACTAGATGGGAAATTAGGGTCTCCCCCCTAAATACACAAAAAAAAAAAAATCGGTCAACCCAATTTTTTTTTTTTTTTTTTAGGAGGAGACCCTAATTTCCCATCATCTAATATTGGTTAACCCTTTTAAAAACCAACTTCCACTTAATCAACCCAAACTCGAAAACGACTTCATCAAATTTGGACAACTTAAACTGTAGTTTAATCAACCCAATCTTCCACCCAAACTCCAAAAAAACATTAAGTTTGAAATCATCAAGTTTAATCAACCCAATATTCCACCCCAATCAAGTTTAATCAACCCAATCTTCCACCTAATCAAGTTTAATCAACCCAACCAAGTTTGAGTATATACTCAAACGGAACACGACTCGAATTGGGTGAAGTCACCAACTTCAATTCTCATTGTTGATTCACAACTCAACACTCAAAGTATGAACATGACAAAAAACTCAAACTTTTTTTTTTTTTTTTTTTTTTTTTTGTTCAGTCTCGCAAGAGAGATGATACCAACTACAAAAAGTTTGAAAAAAAAAATAGCAGGTATGCATGGGGGGGGGTGTATTGGGCTATTGTTGTTGGACTTAGTTGTCGGGCTTGGGCGCTCAATGCAATTTGATGAGTGCCCGATTAAATCACCTTTCTTATTTAGCGCAGCGAGCTTTATGGCCGCCTCCTGGTACCACTTAATTGAAATGTCGATTTTTTTTGGGTAACTTGTCAATTGTCGAAGGAAAAGAATACATACATTCCATTAATGATTGAAAAAAAATTGCTAAAATGTTTCATGATTCTTTGGTACTTTTAAGATACTAGGTGGTAACCAGTTGTTACATTGCCTGCACTCCGATTATTCTCAGGAAAAAGAAATCCTTTTTTACTTTAAAAGAAAAAGTAGAGATAGGCTGATCATAGTCAGCACTAGAAATCATTTTTTTAAGAAAAAAAAAATACTACTTATACAAGCGACTTATTGAGAGAGAGAAAATGGGTGCAAGCTGTTTTGGTTGGTTAGTTTGGAAAGAAAACAGGTGCTTTCAATGATATGGCAATTGCATATCACAAATCACAACTTAAAAAATACCAGAATACCACTAACCGTCACGACTAACCCGGATTTTTGGAAGATGACCAGAACCAACTAAAATTGGGAAGAGGAAAGAGATTAGATGAAAATTTGGGTAGGGAAAACAAAAGTTGTGTAGGGAAGATAAGGATTTAGCAGAGAATTTCCGCAGAGAAAGTGAAGAATTGACTTTGGGGGGTGGGGGGAAGAAGAAGACAGACATTACCGCGCACCAAGACAAACACTTTTTTCTTTCCCTACCCCAAGAGCCCCACTTACGGTCGGATCGGATTGCAACAATAATTTGAAGGACGTTCACACTCTTGGCCACTGATATAAAGGAAATTTGCTGTTTAACTCTGTAAATTAATGTCATAATGTAATGTCTCATGCATAAGCTCCGGGAACTTTGACATGGCAGAGGGTATAGTATAATTTTTGCATCTCTAAAACAGGGAACCAAATGCATACATAAATGGTAAAAAAGATGGATCTTAGTTACTTAGTAAAAGAGTTCAGGCTAGGAAACACAAATGGAAAACTCAATGTAAGTTTTGCTTCTAAAAGAGTTTGCACAGCATTATGAATGTAGTGTGCCATGGAATTTCCTTAAACCCTGTGGCTTACACGGGATTAGGGCTGGAAATGGTAGTATCGTGAAAGTTATGAGTTGTCCAGACCAATTAAAATAGATCCCAGTCAGGTCAGACTTTCGTCAAACGCTACCATTTGCAGCCTTAGTCTCATCTAAGCCATATGGTTTGAGTATAAACAAGAAAAAAGAAAAAAGAAAAAACTATCTTCCTCTTAGCCCCGTATATATCAACTAAGCTAAGATTCGCAAACCCCTTTACATTGCAACTCACTCATCCAATATTTAACAGTCTCTTTCCCTTTATCCAATATGTAACAGTTTTTTTCCCTCTGCCAACATACCCTGTGCCCATATCTCAGTGCTAACACAATGACACTACATGGCTAAATCTACCCTCAAATTAATACAGTAACAAAAAGCTCTATGGGCACATATTCTGGAAAATTGGAGAAATAATTTACTAGAAAAAATAAAAATGGAAAAAATAAAAATACAAACAAACACCTTTCCTCCGCAAAATCAGGTTGAGATCTCTGTTTCTGCAGTGTAATTTCCAATTTGAGCAGAAGATGCTTGGTCAATTTCCTTGCGGGAAGCTTCCCAAAGTTGCTGCTCAATGGCTAGCTTCCTGAGCTCTGTCAGGCCTCGTTCAACTAGAGATGAAACACACATTTAGAAGAAAGTCACATGTGGTTTTCTATACTAATTTTGTACCAGGTATATCTAATTTAGTCGAATAAGAACAAATACTGACAAAAACAACTCCGTAACACGACTTTAGAAAATAAGGATAGTATATGTTTGGATTGAAAAGTCTACAAAAATTATCAAGAAATAAGTTATTAACCTTTCTAACGTAACAAACAAAGTAACAGCTAATCACTCCACAGACGTCAAGTCAAATTCATTTGATTCAAGATTTTAAGAACACAAAAGAAGTATTGGCATAAATGGGTAACATACTTTATGTGTTTTTTGAATCTGCGTAACAAACTAAATTTTGTTGCATTTTTAATAACAAACTTTCCATTTTGTTTCAACGCTAACTTTTTTGTGGGTTCTGTCCAATTTTTTTTTTCTTATGTGGCACATAAGAACAAAATAATAATTAAAAAAAAAACATGGCACATAAGAAAAAATTGGACGGAACCCACATAAAAATTAATGTTGCAACAAAATGGAAAGTTCGTTCCTAAAAATGCAACAAAATTTAGTTTGTTACCGAAACTGGTAAAATACATTACAGATTTATGCTATTATCTTAAAACAAAATCACACTATCCACATGTCAATATATGACAGCTTGACTAATACCATCTGAAGTGCTATAATTACACATTTACACAAATAAAATCTTCATTTATTTATTTTTATTTTTCTGAGCGATGAAATTCTTTTTATATTAATCATGTAATAATGAAGATAGAGAGTAGTATTCAATTTGGGAATCCAACTCAAAACCAATGGTAATGAGTGGAGCAACCCCAGGATTATTGTTATGTGAGGCTTTAGATACCCGATATGGGATTATAAATCACAAAATGCGCCCTCACTCATCTTTGAGCCAAACACGTAGACACTCTTTAAATGGGTGAGCAGCAGCAGATTAGCAAGCGCATGCTTTGATGCCATAATAAAATTGGGCATCCAACTCAAAACCAATTGGCAATGAGTCGGAGCTGCCCCGGGATTTATTTTGTAATGCGAGGCTTTAGAAACCCGATATGGGAATAGACATCTCAACAATCACAATGTTTTACGATCGAAGTAGCAAGGAGCTTTTGTGACATTTCTTATAAAGTGCTTTTATTGATATAATCAAAATAGATGACATCGACCTTAAGACATTTGCAAGAAACTACAATCTTAAACCCATCCCCCCTCTTCTTCCCCCTTCTCCCAAAATGCAAAAATATCAGGAATTACACTTTTGGAGAAAACAATCCTACCTCACGTGACCCATTTAAGTTGTCACGTGGCTGACTTAAAGTGTCACAATCACATGCCTTTCATCCTGCCATGTTAAATGGAAAAACATATATACTAAGCCTATTCCCATGTTTCTAGCTTCTTGCAGCATAATTTTGAAGAAAACATCCGGTACTTAGAATATCAAGAAAACCAAGTTCTTCCTAGGATAGCGCCTTATCATGGAACGAAACCAATAAAGGCATAAAACCTCTAGTATGGTGGTAGGGGTGTTCAGTACAATAACACTAAAAAGTAAAATGGAGCACTTTGTGGATTCTAGGAGAATCTCTAAAGAGATTTTATATTCATAAAGCCAAACTTGATGAGAGCACTGTAGAGACACAGCAAAGAGAAACAACTCCATTGTCAACACGTGTCAAACACAAACAGTGCTCACCGTATGCATAATCCATTTTCGCAATTCACCAAGTAAAAACAATATAGAAAAATAGGGAGAAGATAAGAACCCGATCTTCTTTATTTTGGGAAAGGTAAAATGCCAAAAATACTTCAACATTGTATACCTCGATGATCCTCATCATTTTCATCACAAGGAAATTATCCTCGGAATCTTGTCTCCGTGGGTCTTTGATATATTATTGGGGAGAAAAGTAGTCATTGGATGTCGAGGAAGTATCCAAAGGTAATCATTATTATTAAAAGTCTGTTCTATCAATAATCAAATAAATAAGTAGAACATACCATCAACAGCATCATGTGAAGTTGGCGTCTGACCACTACGACTGATCCAATATTGAAGCCTTTCTTCAGCAATATCCTCTTCTACACTATGTGCTTTCGCCCTTCTCCAAAAATATATAAGCCATGCCTGCAGACATTGATTACATTAACAGATATAAATAAAACAAAGACCCTAGAAAAAATTAAAGTCAAAAAATAAAAATTGAAAGTGTGACAAGCAGTTGAACTCTGTGACAAGACAGGCACATGCATACTGGTCTAATACCAAATTATATGTCAAAAACAGTAGGGTGGTCAAGGCCCTGGTGGTTGTACTAGGATGTCTTGGGCTCGATCCATTTACAACAGTTTTGTTTTCTTATTTCTGTGTGGTGCTTGTTTTGTAAACAACATCCTCCAATATTAATTCAACAAAAAAAAAGTAAATATGTTAGATTATACGGTGCTTAAATCACCAATATCATATGTGGGCAAATTTTGTTAAGGTATTTCTGACTGCAAAGAAGAAATCAAAGTTTGTAGATAATTTGTAAGTTACATTGACTCTGACACGTGTCTGTACCCAACATGGATGCGAAGTGTCTGTCAAGGCGAAATATCAAAAATTGAGGTATATCACATACAATATGTGTGCGTTTCGGAAACAACACGGACACGTGAATACGTATCCGACACAGATTATTTTTAAAATATGGCGTGTCCATGTAACATAGGATAATTTAGTAAAAGAGGGTAGTATAAAAACAGCCTATGGTTGCTCATTCCAGTGCTGAGGTAAAATATTTTGTCATGGCTAAGAGGAGGGAAACTTCCTTTTTGTACATGTTTCCCTGTGCTAAGTTTCACATTTTGTCATGATAAATGTAACAAAACATCAACTAATGGGAGCACATTTGAGTTTTTGTGGTAAACTTTGTTGCAATGCATCATAAAGATCCAAATCTGCAAAAGACAAACACAATTTGCCAGGTTCAAGGAAATATTGGAGCTTTCTCAATAGGGAAATCGACAGACAGGATTTTAAAAACAAATACAGGCTAGTGAAATTCCAGGAACTGCCTGCACTTTCAGTTAGAATAAGTATAAGTAAATGATAAACTAGGAGAAGCAAGTGGGTAGATTTAGTCATTTAGATACTAATATGTAGCAAAATTAAGAATTAAACCAAGTACTTAGATTTTTCAAATAGTTGAAATGGGTGTATCCAATATTCACTATTATAGTCCAGACCTGAAGTTTGACATTGTCGAAACCTCAGGAAATCCAACAATTCATAGCTTAGTATTGTCAGCCAATTCATGATCTTCTGTTCTACTTAACAGCATGTAAGGACTAGCTAGAAAGAATGAAAGAGAAGGACATTTGGAACAAATATAACTTCAGGAAGAGATAATACCAACCTCCTTGAAAAGAACATCGTCTGACTCCTCTTGACCTAGTTCTGCCAAAAAAGAAAAAAACAAAAACAAAAACAGTACTTAGTACCCCTTCATAGATGTCTGGGAAACACACTTCACCAAAAGGGCCCCATAGGAAATGCATTTGTGATTTTGGTACAATTAGATTTCTCCACATATAGGAACATGGAGGAGGCTATGTGTAAAATTGCCATGATAATTGTCCCAAAAATCACTAATGTGTAACGTGTGTTTTGTGACAAGAATTTGTGTTTCACTGTTTACACCTTTGTTCTTTACGTATTCATCACCATTGTTGTCAAACTTGTTGGTTGGACACAGTGGTTATGCATTGCACTATTGCAGTCACGACTTACTTACAGAAAACGACATTATACTAACACCGAAGTATTTTTTACTTGTTTTTTGCCAAATGGGTAATTGTAGTAATAGCAAAAGAATGAAGACTTACCAGAATTACGTAAGTATAATTTACGAATGCCAATTACTCGCTTATTTGATGGTTTGACCATCAATCTAATCAGACACCTACTGACCTAGTGTAAAGTATTTTTGACACAAAAATTTTACTGTGGTGCTGGCAGGTTTGAAACTTTGAATCCAGGTCTGCAGTAACAACTCCACAAAATTTACCAACTAAGATAGCTGGCAGATTCCAAGAGATAATTTTACCACTCATTCTTGTTCACTTGGTTCATGAAAATGAAACTAGCAGACTTGTTCAAGACCAGACGCTTTGCTACTAACATTTTCTGAGCACAAAATTCACAAGAATGAGTTTGGACTTTGGAGAGAACATCCACATCACATGTGAGCTGATTATACAGCTGTGCTGCTCCCTCACAGGTATCTATTTGGTGTTTATGTTAAATCTTAGCATGCCTCTACTGGTTCAAAAGAAAAAAAGGTAATAAAAGTTGAATTTAGGACTATACCAAATGCTTCCATATACTTCGAATCACCAGGTGACTTCAGTTCTGTTCAAATAATTTACAATGGTGATTAGCGAATAAAGCAGATACTTCAAAGTCTCTCCAAATTCAGATATATAAGAATCATCAGAAGATGCTGTGATTGAGCTATTGGATATGTAAAAGTTCAGCACCTAAAATGTATTCAGCTTATGCATCTATAGATAATATATAAAGTTATAAACGCAAACCAAGATTACTTGTTCATCATGACCTTGAGTAAGAATATTACAATAATATTTTTCCCTGGTTCATGCAAGATTCAACGGACATAATAATATTTTGTGATCATGTCGCGACCTGTTGCTATGTGTACGTTGTCCAGGACATCACTTCTCTGAATTTAAGCCATTTAATTTAATGATTATTACAGCTCAATAGGGATTGATGTGGAACACCTTGGTACGCACGTCCATGTACTCCGAATGGAAATATCTCTTATAAACGACTTCTGAATCTTGTATGGTCTTCAGAGAGGCAGATATAATTAGCTAATTGTGCTTCAGGGCATGCTATATATTGCACCCCTGATTCATCTTCGAACAACATCTCAACAACATTCTCCACATCACTTGGAATTCATCATGAACCCATATCCCTCACTTATGCACCTTTGTTCCAATGATACTAATCCCAACTCTCTCCCACAACGCACAAAGTCCAGTTATGTCTTGGCCTTTATATCTATCTAATCTGGTTATTTAGAATCAAAGACATGAAAGACACAAGCATATTGCTATGGATCTGAGGCAAAAGCAGCACGCCAATATGTGGTTACACGTGTAGAGATGTGCCAAACAACGTAACAAATACTGGCGGCACGATAAAATGGGATGAAAATAAGTAAAACTATGTAAATGTTTTCCAAGGCACAATGACGTGTCAATTAGATGGGAACTGGCATAACAGAGATTCCAAATGTGTGTATGCACCAAAGAATGGCCAGAACTATGAGGGGGCTACCCCAGGCTGCACCCTGGATAAGATTAAAAGAAAAATCCATATACTACAAACTTACAAGGCCTAAAGGGGTAGGGAAAAAGAAGCCTTTTCTTCACCCTAGCACTTCCTTACGTTAAATCCTAGATCCGCCCCAAGTGTACACAAGCCTCTAGTCAGAGAAAGAAAGTTTTCTAACCAAACAGGCACTGAAAGAAAATGGTTCCAAGCACGCAAGCAATAGGACAAACCTGAGAAGGATTGTCGAACAATATTTGGACGTCGATGTTGGGCAAGAGCAAGTACAACAGCATCCTCAACCTGGGAAACAGAAGCTCAAAAAGATAAGTTTCCAAATCGGTTTTCCACAAAATGAAAAGTACAAATGTAATAGTGTTACATATGGCAACAAAATTTCAGCACAACAGCGAGAATCCTTTGGATGAGGTTTTATGTAGTCTGAATGAGATCAAGGAAATGAGGCATTCCACAAGGCTTAACGTCATTTTATTTTTGATTCATAAAATATACTATACTGATATAATCCAGGAAATCACATCCACACTCAGCTCAAGAACTAACAAATATTAGCTCCCAGAACCACACAACACTTAACCCCATACACCAATACATATATAGTCATATAGACCCAATAAGATGAACAGAATAAGAGGCGAAAATGCAAAAAACAGAAGAGAGAATCCCAAGAACCACCACCATGTTTGCACTCTCTCAAAACAGAATGACACCCTCCTACTGCCACCCCCACCCCACCCATGACCTGACCTTTTCGCCTGCCACTCCACAAATAAGCATCATCTCCCAAAACCCCCTTCCCCTCGTCAGCAGTCTGAGTACTCCAAATCTGGCACTACATCCTTCTTTTCGTCTTCACAATACTCGCTACACAAACACTCCATCCAGCATTGCCTCTTCACCTTCATATTCTTAAAAACCTTTGGCACCTTCTGTCCACTGCTCTTTTTAGCTTCCTTCCCATTCCCACAGTCGATATCATCAACTGTCTTCAAGATTCTGCCTTTGCTAGCCTCCACATTTGACCCCCAAGGCTTAAACGCCAATAGAAAAAGATGATATAAACTTTTCTTTTTTCTTTTATTCTTTTTTGTGTCAATTGGATTTCAAACGGGAATAGTGTAGCTTTGTTTGTGTCTTCATTTGGTTCCAACTTTGACAGAGATGAGTATTATAAATTTATAATCTAATATGGTCACAGATTCTATATAGATTTCTGAGGCTCTTAGGGTAACGGAATAGATTGATTGACAATTCCAAGAATCAACGAATTTGTCACACAGTTTAAGAGTTGTTATCATTTAGTTTGGCACACTTTCCTATAGTCACTACAATCAGTCTTTCCTCTTTGAAATTTTCCAAATCTTCTTTTTTTCTTTCTCTTTTCCTAATTCTTATGCAGTTATTTTTTCTGAAAGATGTCTTCAGTATTCTTTCACAACAATAAGGACACATTGGGGCAAATAAAACCATAAGGATGTCCAATAAGACATACATGTACTCATAGGAAATTTACTAATTTAGAAATGATAAAACTCAATGTAAAAAAAATAACATAACTGCATATGTGGGGAAAATTAAATAACCTTCAAAGATGCCAGTTCCCTCAAGCCCATTTCAACAGAAAGAATACTCTCAATATTGCCTTCTCCAGTCAGATCATTCAAATCCCGAGCAACTTTACTCTTGTCTGGATCATCACCACCTGCACAGCAATTTTCATGTTTTTTATGCAGTCTATAATTAGTTCCACTTCAATCATATTTTTTACTTATAATTAAAATTTTAGAAACTACAGTTGCAAAAAGATTCCTTCTCTAGCAAGGAAATCTGTCCAAAAATAAAGTTGTAATCCAGGAACCAATCATTATTTAGAGTTGAGAATTAGTGAATTACTTTGAAGGTGTATTTTACAGTTTATAGCTAAATTACTTCATCTTTCACTATAATTGGGACCAAAACAAAATAAAACCCTTGGTTTAAACCCTAGTTGTTCGATTGACCCCTACTTAAGTTGATTTCTTCTTGGATTTACGTTAGTTTTGGTACAAATAGGTGATGTTAGTGTTACCTGCAAAATAAATTTGAACAAATAATGTCAAACTAGAATAAAAGCCATGTCTTGCAACTGCACGGGAAGTATAAGATACAATACATCTACACCAGCATGATGTAATATATGAATCATGGAAACATCCATACTCAGTTATCAGGGACTTAAAAGTGCGACCAATATTAGTTTCTACAGTACTGTGAACTAGAGATTATCTAGGACACCAAGTACTGCATTTGATAATATCAACAGCCTAATTGGAACCTAAGTCACATTGACACGGATACGTGTGTCTGTTTCCGACACGGATATGAAGTGTCTGACACGGCAAAATATAAGAAATTGAGGTATATTACATACAATATGTGTCCGTGTGTGTCCGACACGGACACATGGATACGTATCCGACACAGATTATTTTTGAAATATGGTGTGTCCATGTAACATCGATTGGAACCATTTTTTAAGGAAATCAGAGGGACTTCCATGATTCAAAAAATAAAGGCAATTCAAATTTCAGTAGGCAGGCACACATGGAGGAAAACCAATTCAACTGATTACATAGCTTATAAATGCAATTTACTCTTTATAGGTGTCTCCTCCCATCATGGAAGGGGATTACAGGGTACATGACCCCTCGTACTAGGAGCCGGTCAGGAACTCTGTCATATAACCTTATGCGCACAAACATACAATTGCAGGAGAAGAAAAAGGAAATAAAAAAAATAGATCGTTAAATATACAATATACAACTAGTATTGTATCCTCACTAAATACAGCGTGCGTGATAAGGTTGTACTTCTTAGTTACATATATTGTATCCTCACTAAGAGGGATTTATTTAATATCAATTCTGAGCTTTCATTTCACTAAAAACAAAACTAGAATCAAAAGCAAAAAAAATCTTCTTTTTTTGGATAAAGAAAAGCAAAAAAAATTCAAGTTAAAGTGGTGTTTACTTCCATTCTTAATTGTATGGCTCCATTTATGTGTTCTTAGTTCTGTTGATATCACGCCATTCTTATCAATTTAACTTGAATACAAAATTAAATATCTGGGGAGAGAACTAAATAATTTCCTAAAGGTTTGTGTATGGAAAACATCAGGTCAAAATAAAGTTTTAGTCAAGTCACTAGTGGGTGAATCACATAACATGGCATGATATAAAGGAAAATAAGGACCAACACTGACACTCTACTTAGGTGCCCTTTCTTATTATCTCCTTGTTAAATCTCTTTTATGCAATTTGGCAGATAACTGGGGACAGTTTGGGATACCAAAAATTTTAAGCATTAAATGACATTGGAAAAGGCCGAAAAGCAGATGGCATGTGGTGTAATTTACTTCACCATGTAGGATGCATTAAAGGAGGAGAACCATGAATTACTATTATGCCCTCTAGTCAATTTCTTATTTTAGTGTCTACAACAGTTTCATAAAGGATAGCTATTGGAAATAAAAATTTGCACATTACGTTTTTGTCCCTCACAAAATACATAAATTATTTCTACTTACCTTCAAATTATTTCTACTTATCTTCACAAAATAATCACATTCACGGGAAAAGTTAATTAGTTCCCTTTATCCTCACGATGTGGCCAGTTTTGGAACTATAAACAAAATAGATATTGTGCACAGAAATGCTGGCACATAAATTTCTAGATTCTTTCATCAATGTCAATCACCAATATACATGCCGCACTGGCATAGTTTGCATCTAACCTTTTTCCCGAGATTCTTCCTTAGCCTTTTGTCCAGCAGAAACAACTACTTCAAAAGGAAGAGGCGCTAATGATGACCAGTGCTCATGCTTTGTTGATGCAATATCAGCACTGATACCTGCAAAAGCAGACATCTAAGATTTAAAAGACCAATCTGATTATCTTAACAATTCTTATAGTTTCCAAAGGAAGAGACAAGCGTGTCCAGCTACATAAATTGATAAAAGTCAAAACGAGTTTTGTCTACTGTAAATTTCATCATAGAGCATTTCTTTTACTCAATCACAGAGGCATATAGCAGAATCTTCTGTCTCCTTTAATCTCACATTCACTATCTTATGAATATGCTGAATACAAACAAAAATTGGACCTCAATCCTAGAAATAAAGTGCATACCTAAAGGGAGTCTCAATTCCTGACATAGGTCTTTGGATAATAGCTTGAGTTTGTGCACCCTTACCTGTCTGGTCGCAGGCGAGGTGTTAGGTTTTTCAACCTATGTTTTCAAAGGCACCAAGTCAATCCAAGGCAACAAAATTTTTTAGTGAAAATAGTTGCATGTCGCTGTCAAAGGCGCTTGAAGGCAGCTCAATGCGCTGCGTCCTGTCTTGACTCACCCCTCTTTAGGAACGCCTTTGGCAGCAACCTGCAAATATTTCCACTAAAAATTGCTGCCTTGGCTGCTGGGGAGCCTTTGAAAAGATTAGTTCTTACCAATGATGGTGTTGAGATGTGTATACTTTAGCCTTTGAAAATGCTAGTTCTTACCAATGATGGTGTTGAGATGTGTATACTTTAACATGAAGATTTTGCATCAGTTCAAAACAGACAAATCAACAAACAATCAATGAGAAAAAACACACAAATGTCATCCCGAGACTGTATCTTGCCACAACATTTTCTAGTTTTAGTTGCAAGTGTGTGACCACAGAGACCTTGAAGTACTTGAATCCAACAAAGGAATATTTTTTAGCACTATGAAGTCCAACAATTATACAGGAGTCATAATGTATTGAACTCTTTTGGAAGTTAAAAATATGAGCTAGCAAAACATGGAGATTCAAAAGTGAAGAATGGCAGTATAGCACACTGCCGTTTTGCCTCCCTTAAGTAAGACAAAGTAATAAATTTAACTTACCATGACGGACAGCTAGACCCCAATAACGAGCAAGCCAACACCTCTTCAGAACAACTTCCTCCTGAAACACACAACTGAAGTAATTATTTAACTCCAAAAAATAGATGCTACTAACCAAAGTCTCTACACTGGTACAGAGCACACACCATCTCTTCCTGTGTCAATATCATTCTCTGTGTCATTGATCGAAGAGCTTTTGCTTCAGATTCTGCTTCCTGGAGCTGTTCTGCAGCAGCTGCAGCCTCTTCTTTCACATTCTAATTGTAGCAAAATACAAAAGAAATGAAAAGAAAAGAAAATAAAAAGAAAAACTAGATTCCATGAAATGGACAAAACTCTTGACATATAACGAGAATAGAGAAGAAGCTTCTAACTGCCATTAGACTAGCACCATTTTACCTCAACTTCGGACCGAAGAGCTGAAATTTCACCATCTCTTCCCTCACTAGTTTGTTTTGCAGATTTAAGAGCAGCCTGGATCAAAGAAGTACATAAATAGGTAAATAAAATAAAAAGTGCCTTAACGGTACCTAATACAAAACAGAATAATGCATACTCTTTGCATGACATCAGGCTAAATGAAAAAAGAGATGCCCAAGAAACCTAAATAATACTAGCAATCTGACCTACCAGAAGCGTGAATCATGTGTTTCAAGAGGTTAAAAATGTAGAAGGAACTGATTTTTCATGAGATTCGCCTCTACAACATGATCCATGTGGCATCAATGTATGAATGACAAGGGGAGAAAAAAGTGGTTGTACTCTCTCTCTCTCTCTCTCTCTCTTCCATGGACCAAAGAAGAACCAAAAGTCCTGTTATTCCCGAAAAAAAGTGGTGCATTCATCTCTTTTTTGTTATATGAGTTCTAGATGAGGGTACAAATAGTGGTTGTAAAACAATTTCACATTTAACATATTTAAACAAAGATGACTACCATTCACTTACCTCTCTTTGACGCAATGCTGCTTCCTTTCTGCAGAAGAATAGCAGGGAATTACAACCAGAGTAATGAAATCTTTTCCGATATGTGATATACCAACACCCAACTTACCTGCTCAGCAATTTTGCTTCAAGTGATACACCTTCTCCAAGAGCAGCAACCTGTGAAAGGTTTGGACACAAAAAATGATTCAAGATGTTGTGCCAAATACTAGAATTCTTTCAACCATATGCCAAATAACATAAACGATAAATGCATATAAGGCACAAAATTAAGTAGAGCTAATTGTCCCAGTTTAATTGCATTAAAAAAGAAGAAGAAAAATAAGTTTTTTCTACACAAAGTATGTCTCATCCCCAGGAAAGAGCTTTGACAACATCATCAAAGAGACATTAGAAGAAGAAATTACATAAAAGGATCACAAATCCATATGAACTGCTTTGTACAAGTGGAGAACTCTAAGATTGAGGAAAAGAAATCACAAAATCACCAACATAAAAGGGACATATGTAAATTACCTGTTTCTCAAGCTCCCTTGCTCTTGCTTCTGCTTCCTCACATCTAGTTTCTGCAACGCGAAGCTGTACAAAGAATTTAGTGAAACCATTATAAACCTCAAAAAGTTTGTAATAGTCCACCACTCTACCACATACATATGTCGTAGCCTTTGAAAGAAAAATCTGAACTCACGATGGCCTCTGGGCCTTAGATGGCTAAGTGGAGACAGTTACAACACTTGGTATGGGGTGTCATTACAAATTTGGTATTAAAACCGAGGATGGCTGGCTCCTAAAATGGTGGATATTGTAATACTCCATGGGGGGTTACTCCCACATTGGTCAGGGAGCTGTTTAAGATCCTGATAAATTGCACTGATCTATGACATATAATTGAGGCCTTTCAAAGCAAACCTCAAACCGATCATGTTATATTCGTATGTGGCTAAGTGGGTACAAATGTACAATATCGACACATGGTATGCAGTAGGTTGCTACAAACATAGAAATTGGGAATGGCATTTAACAGGAAGGAGCAAGATACCTTGTCAAGAATATTCTCATTTTCTTCTTGTAGCATATCAAGCTGCAATGTAAACATGTCAGGTTAGAAACTCGTTGAATCCATTTCCTAGAACGATTCTGACTGTATTTCTTGGTTTAACACTTTCACAGTACTAGATTTCAAGACATAACTTATTATAAATTGGTGACATACTTCATCTTGAAGTGCGGAGGCCTCCCTCTGATCTCCTTTATCTTTCAAGCTGAGATGATTAGAATCTGACGTAAACCTGCAATGTTACAACAGCTGGCAATAAATATACTGAAACTCAAAACTTAACTTCAACTAGCTTATATTTTTCAACCACGCAATCGCTTCCTATTTGTCCCCAAAACCCAATAAATCAGAAAAAAAGAAACATATAAGAAAGCAGTACTGAGAGGTCCAGAAAGCCTGAACCTAAAATAGGAATCACAAGATAACATACAAGTCTGTAACACTAACCATCATATAAAAAGGACGCTCCAACACTTTAAAATGGTTTCAGAGCTAGATATGTGCTCCAACATTGTGATTTTAAAGCATATAAGTTCCCAGTGGCAATTGGTTTTGAGTTGAAAAAATATATTCCTCTCACCTTTTATCTCTCTGCCTATTAGTAGGTGGATCAATTGGTGGTATAGTAAGTGGAGTCCTTAATGTTGTCCTGCTAGGTGGTACAAGTGGCATGGTACGAGCAGAAACCGATGGCCTTCCAGCTGATGCAGATCGTACTGACGGTGCAGCATTCTCTAATAAGTTCCGACCTAACTAGTTAACAAACATTACATCATCCAGTTAGAAAATCAAGATCCGATCTAATATAATAATAATAATAATAAAAATAAAGTTGGGGGATTACCGCAGGTGACGGTGATCTAGTAGGCCGAGAAGACGAGATCAAATTGTTACTACTAGTACTATTACTGTAACGAAAATCGAGATCATCTTCATCGTCGTCATCATCATCGTCAGCAGTTTGTGAAGCCATGACTTGAGCTAGCCGTTTAGCAGCAGCTTTAGCAGCGACGTTTTGAGTACGTCTAATATTTGAGAAACTACTTGAAGTTGATGAAGAACGAGTGTGGTGATGTGCTGGTGACATGGCGGGTGATGATGAGCCGGTACTACTTGACCCGCCGCTTTTTTGTCGAGAGTAACTTGGACTCTCGGTTCTTCTTCGTTCCATTTTCACGATCCTACTAGATTTGAGGAAATGTTTTTTTTTTTTTTTTTTGGTGGAGAGATTAGCGGGGGTTTTATAGTTGGTGATGTCTCTATGACATATTGGAAAGAGATCTGACTGTGGGAGGAAATTCGATGACTACAAGGCTGATTGGATTGGAGTGTCAGGTCTGACCGGATGACTGTCAATGTATATCTGTATTTTGTTGGATCGTGGTGGTATTTGGGTCCCGTATGTCGCGGCTGTTGTTGGTTCTCCTTTTTTCCCGCAAGTAGCATCATATCTTGGTTATCCGGGCCAAAATCACTGTTTCTTTTTTTCGATAATCTGCCAAAATCACTCTCGAGAACTATTTTTTTTGGGAATCACTTGCAAGCCTAATTTCCGGGTGAAAATAACAATTAAGTAAAACAAGAAATTGGTCCCTAGCCCAATTTCGATTTAAAACAACTCTAAACAGAGTTTTTTTTATAATCACTCACAAAGACAAATTTTGGGTGAAAATAATCCGAAAAACCAATTTTCGAGGGAAAATAACTCTAAAGGACAAATGGCCCGGATTTAAAATAAATATTTTCCAATTTTACTATTTCTGTTGTTTTGCTATGAACAATGAGTATTCATACCTTATTTAGATGTACATATCCAAATATGTAAACGTACCTTATACAATATATTAACGTATGGACAATGATTGTTCATAGCTCATGTTGAGGTATAAACAATGATTGTTCAAACTCCAATAGATATTCTTACTGATCATACATTATGTTAAAGTATCCAAAATAGGTATTAACAATAAGAATAATTATTGTTTATATATGAATAATCATTGTTCATCATAGGAACAATGATTATTCATATTTCCATAAGTGTTCTTATTGATCACACATTATGTTTAGATATGAACATTAATTGATCAAATCCCAAATAGGTATGAACAATAATTATTCATATGAACATTGATTGTTCATACCCCAAATAGGCATGAACAATCATTGTTCATACTCCAATAAGTGTACTTATTGATCATACATTATATTTAGGTATGAACTTTGATTGTTCATACCCCAAATAGGTATGAACAATGATTGTTCATAACTCATATACATTATGTCAATGTTGCCCCAAATAGGTATGAACAATACTTCAATAAGTGTTTTTATTGATCATACATTATATTGAGGTATGAACAATGTTCATACCCCAAATAGGTATGAACAATGATTGTTCATAGCTTATGTTGAGGTACAAACAATGATTGTTCATACTCCAATATGTGTTTTTACTGATCATATATTATGTTGAGGTATGAACAATTAACAATAATTGTTTATATGAATAATGAGTGTTCATAGCTTATGTTAATATATGAACAATGACCCTAAATAGGTATGAACAATCATTGTTCATACTATATACACCGGGTCATTTCGATTGGGCCGGGTCATTTATTATTTCATACCAGGGGTATACTTGACATTTCATTTACCTGGGCCATTTTTAATTTCACATCAAGGGTATACTTGAACTTTCATGTACCCGGTCCTTGTGAGTGATTAAAAAAAAAAAGGTGTCCTTACGAGTTACTTTCTTCCTTGATTTGTCTTGGAGAGTTTCTCCCTGTAAGTACAAATAGCCTGGATTTGAAATTAATATTTTCCGATTTTACTAGTTTTGTCATTTTGGTATACATATACATGCCTCTTCATGTATCAACAGTGATTGTTCATACTCCAAATAAGTGAACATACCTCATACATTATGTTGAGATATAAACAGAGATTGTTTATAGCTTATGTTGATGTATAAACAGTAATTGTTCATACCCTAAATATGTATGAACATACTCTAATAGATATTCTTACTGATCATACATTATGTTGAGGTACGGTATGAACAATGATTGTTTATAGTTCATGTTGAGGTATGAACATACCCCAAATATGTGTGAACAATGACTCCAATAAGTATTTCTACTTATCATACATTTTGTTGAGGTATGAACAGTGATTGTTCATACCCCAAATTGGTATGAACAAGTTGAGGTATGAAGAGTGATTGCTCATATTCCAAATAGGTAAGAACAATAATTTTTCATACTCCAATAGGTGTTCTTACTTATCATACATTATGTTGAGGTATGAATATTGATTGTTCATATCCCAAATATACTCTAATAGGTGTTTTCTTACTGATCATACATTATGTTGAGGTATGAACAATGATTGTTCATATTTCAATAGGTGTTCTCACTAATCATACATTCTATATGTTGAGGTACGAACAAAGATTGTTCATAGCTTATGTTGAAGTATGAACAACGATTGTTCATACTTACCTACGCCGGGTCGTTTTGGTTGGGTTTTTTTTTTTTTTTTTTTTTTTTAATTTCGCGTTAGGAGTAAACTTGACTTTATTCCACTCAGGTCGGTTTTAATTTTGCGTTCAGTGGTATACTTGTCCTAAAATCTACCCAGTCCTTATGAGTGATTTTGAGAGTAGGTTTGAGAGTGTTTTTTTCTTCCTTTTTGTCTTTGAGAGTTACTCTCTGATCTTGGTTATGGATAACCCATTTTGCCAATTCATGAGCCTCTACATTAGATAACCTACATATCTAGTTAAACTTATAAAAGGAAAACCTAGCTATTACATGGAATAGAAATAGACAACCTAATCGGTTCAAGTTATTTCCAATTACAATCCTGAAGGTTTTGTAAAGACTGAATAACCAGTTTACAATCACCTTCAAACAAAAAGGAGGCATCTCTCAAACTCCTAGTAATGTAGACTACTGTTGAGCATCTCAAAGTTGTTGATGTGGTTCATCATAAATTGTTTGGAGCTTAAATGATTTGGGAGTTTAGAAGAAAGGAAGGTAGTTTCTTTAGTTTAGGACAAGTGTTTGTTTACCACTAGTTTATGAAGAACATTGAAAGAAAAACTTAAGTGGTTTTAATGATTGAAGAACATAAACTTAAAAGTAATGAAAGGAAATGATTGATTGAAGAAAGAACAACAAAGAAAGATGATTAATTGATTGAAATATAAAAACAAATAACATGATTGAAATGAAGAACAATAAAGTAAATGACTTGAATGTAAAAAGACTAGAAATTAAATCCTACATGACACTAGAATAAATCTAGTTGTATTCTCTCTCCCTAACTTTTAGTTCTTATACCCCTACTTTATACAAATGACTAATTTGCCCTTCTCTATTATATTTGAGACATATCACCCTTTACTTTACGCTTTTGCTTTTTTCCTTTTGCTTTTTGATTTATTCTTGATCAAGATAAGTTTTAGAGAAAGCCATCTTTTGTGTTAAGGACATCTATCTTTGGTCTTCTGAGTTGAGAACTTTGACTTTCAGCTCTTTGGTTATGAGTCCTTGACCTTTGACTTTGACTTTTTCAGCAATTTTTCATAGTAGCTTATAGTCTTCATAATAACCGTGATTAAGGATCCTTTTGGTGCTAAGACGCAGCATTTATGATAAGTGGTATGAATTTCTTTGTAACCTGAAAAAGACAATAAAAACTATGAGTTGTCTTTTCATTAAGCGTAAGAAGGGATGTAATGTAGTAATATAAATGTACTAAAACGCACATTTGGAAGTTGATCACCATCCCCAAATAACATCTTGCTTGTCCTCAAGCAAAGATGAGATAAAAACTAAGATCACAAATGAGTGATTTATTATAAGTTATACTAATCTTATTTCGCGGAGTGCGATTTCATTGACCATATGCAACAAAACCTTAAACCACTAGGAATTCTCTAGTGGACGAACTTTAAGTCTCGTGAGAGTTTTCTAGTGAAGGTGCTCACAAACTTTTTCTATTTAGTACAAAGGGTCTTGTTTTCTTATTTATTCTCACAAGTTCATACATCTCATTAGCGGGGAATAAGGACAAGCTCCTTTGAACTTAGAATAACATATGTACAATAATTTAATCATCTAAAGATAAATATGTAAAACATGAACAATGAAATGCAAAAGTAGAGTCGTTTATGAGACTTTTGGAGAGCGTCCTTAAGGTGAGTTCTCACAGGGGTGTGCTGCAATCACAACTCTCTTATAGATTCCCTCAAGTTTCGTTCTCTCAAGTGCAGCGGGTACTTATATTCCTCACATACTCAAATGACGTCCAAAGAAATCGGGGTCGATTGATCACGCTTGCCACTTACTATCACACCATCTTATTCCTAGCTAATTGAGCTAGAGGTCTTTTATTAGGAGTTATGGGGCTAGGGTGATGGTTTAGAAAGAAAAAAGAAGGGCAAAACAAAATCTGATAAGTTGAGAAATTGGGTCTTCAAAATACTTGTAACTAGAGAAGAATCTCGTTTTGTTCTTTGCTTCCGAATTGATATTCATTAGCCTTTTAGCTTTGTGACTCCATACGATTTTAAATTTTGGGAGTTCTAACTTTTTTTTTTTTTTGTTTCTGATATCGTCTCCTTTTGATTTTGAACTTTTGGAAGATTCGATTTTTGATTCCTTTGATTTTTTGGAGTTTTGGTTTTTGATGGGTCTTTATTTTCTTTTATTTCTTTTCTTTTCGAAGTAACTAACTGATCTGTTTTTGTACAAGGTCTCATCTTCTCTTTTTTCTGATATCTATCCAATTCTCAACTCGTTAGCTGGGAAAGCTTTTTAGTATGTGTTGTAATGGGTTAGGAATTTATGGCAAAGAATAAAAAGGCTTTTAGAAAATAGTGAAAGCTCAAACTAGAGGAAAAACAATCTTTTTGGGTTTTTAACGTTTATTTGGCTATATCGATCCAAAAAGAGCCTAAGTTCTCTCATATGATATGGCATGGTGATCAAGCAAGTGGACGTGTGGTATTTCTATCCAGACATTCTTTGTGTTATCACTCAATAATCATTCAGATGAGACTTTTAGCTAGATTCTCACAGGATATGGAACTTAATTGTTCTAACCTTGGTCTTGGAAACTCATTGCTATATACAAACAAATATTTTTTGAAACAACTAGGGGTTAGGGTACCCCACACTTTATTTATATTAAGTTCTCAAGTACAACTTCCCTTTTTTATCCCCTTTGATCAATTCACTAATTTTGTGATCCATGGGGGGCATAAAGTACAAAGTTTCATTACATTCACTAATGACATCTAAGTCCATAGTATGTAGCTTTGACATATATATTCTGCCACCTGATTACCTTCCCTCAGAACATGTTTGAAGTTTACTTCTTCAAACTTCCTTAGCTCCACAAGAATCTGGGCCACTAAGTTGTAATAGTGCCATGGTGGGTCTTCTTTTGGTCAGCATCTTCACAACTCGCATTGAGTCAGCTTGCACTTCCAATTTCATGATATTCATAGCTGCCACCTCTTTAAGCCCTTGAAGTACTCCCAATAATTTTTGATGTAAAACTGATAACTTCTTTGAGCTTCCAGTGAATGCCATTTGCACATTCCCATTCCAATTTCACCAAGCCCTTCCATAACCAGCTCTTCCATATTGTAGCAAGCCATCTATTTTTAAGGTCGGCATGTCAGTGGTAGGCTTCTCCCACTTTACCCACTTCTCTTCTCTCTGTTTGAAACTAACCCCGATGCCTAGTCTTGTCAACACCATTCTCGTAGCCCTATCTTCCTTAACCTTATCCAGTGATTTCTCGATATACACTCTCATGTTGTTCAATGCCTTGAAGCTTATATATTCAGTAGATAAGAATCTCTTCCTTTTGATATGCTAGTTCCTTTCATTCCATATAGCTTACACAACTGCACAAGTTAAAGCCTTTAGAACTTCAGACGCCACTGAGTCCCCCCTACATAGTCTCATAAGGTAGTACCACTCATTATGTGAGGATCTCACTCTATCAGGTAACCCCATTGCTTTCTTGAAGCCTTGCCAGACAACTTTCGAGTAAGGGCAATCAAAAAATAGGTGAGCAAAGATTTCTTCTTGTACATTACACAAACAACACTTTGAAACCCTTATCACTTTCTTAGCCATCAATCTATTTTGGGTGGGAAGTGAACCAGCGAATAACTGCCATATCGTGAAAGAGTGTTTGGGCATTGAGAGCTTTCCCCAAACAATCTTGAACCATTTAACCTTGCTCCTCACATTCTTAAGAGCAGCATATGCAGAGGAAAGAGAGAACTTACCATAACTTGAAAGAGTACAAATTATTTTGTCTTTTGGCAAGTACGAATTAATCTCTGTATCCATGATCCACTGTTTAGCTTCACAATCAGGGAGGTCAGTAATGCTCCTGCCCCATCCTCTATTAACAATCACTGAAGCAACTGAAACATTCTCAAGCACGTGGGCTAGCACTTCCTTTGCTTGGGCATTCAAACTTAGAGAACTTGCGCACCAAGGGTCATGCTAGAAATTGGTGTTGTGTCCATCAGCTATGCTATATCTCACATATTTCCAAGCTATTTCTCTATGCTTTAATATCCCTCTCCACTCCCATGAACAACCCTTTGGCACCTTCATGGTTCAAAAATGTTTGTTCTTGATATGATTCTCCCATGACCATTTTACCCATAAACAATCAGTTTTTTGGGCCAATTTCATCACTAGTCCACAATAGGCAGCTTGGTTCCAAACCCTTGGGTCCACCAATCCTAGGCCTCTATCCTCTTTGGCTAGTCTCAGGGTTATATACCTTGCATGATGCATTTTTTTCTCCATCTTAGGATCAGACCAAATGAATTTGTTGCAAATCTTTGAGACCTTATCTAGCACTATTTTTGGAAGCACAAACATCTTAGCCCAATAAGTATGAAAATATGTGAGTACATAGTTGACAAGTTGCACTCTACCTGCTCTATTCAAGTCCTTATTATTCTAATTTGAAATTCTCCCTGTAATCTTTTCAATGAGTGGTAAGTATTCTATGATACCTAGTCTGCTTGTAGTGAGTGGCAATCCCAGATAAGTGCCTGGAGGTGTAACAAGAGAAATGTTCATGGCTTCTACTAGTTCTTAGCCTTTTTCTTCAGTCATACTCCCCGTGAGGAGAGTAGTCTTGGCATTACTCAAGTGCAGCCCTGTAGCCTGGGAGAAGGATTTTAGAATATCTTTAATTGCCAATATAGATTCCATGTTGCCTTTACAGAAGAGAAGGACATCATCCACAAAACATAAATGTGAGATGGCTAGCTTTTTACATTTAGAGTGAGCAGAGATCATTTTGGACTGAATGCCCTGTAAGAGGAGTGAACTCAACACTTCTATAACAAGAACAAAGAGATATGGGGACACTGGATCACCCTATTTGAGGCATCATTTCCCTTTGAAGTAGCCTTTAGTTGTCCCATTTACCATCACAAAGAAGTGAATAGAAGCATAACACATCTTTAACCAGTGGGAATTTGAACTTGTGGAGTATGGCTTCCAAAGCTTGCCATGAAACAGAATCATATGCCTTATGGATATTGAGTTAGCTTGCCATGAAGAGTTCATGATCCAGCAGAAGATTGTCTTGAATTGCCCTCCCAGGTACAAAAGTAGATTGAGCACACGATATTAATGATAAGATGCAAGTTTTCATCCTGTTGTTAAAACTTTGGATACACACTTATACAAAATATTACAACACGCTATAGGTCTAAAAGAGGCAACGTGAGAAGCATTTTTCATCTTAGGAATAAGACAAAGAAACGTAGAGTTGATACCTCTTGGGATCTGCTTATGGTTAAAGATGTACTTGATAACTTTAATGAAATCAACTCCGATAATGTCCCAACTAGACTTAAAGAAGAAGCCATTAAACCCGTCAGGGCCTGGTGCCTTATTATCCTCTATAGTAAAAAGGCTTCTTTAATCTGCATGCCACTGATAGGGGCTACTATTAACTGACTTGCATCTGAGGTTAGCTCTGTTACCTGAAGACCATTAAGGAACTCGAGTTCACATCTAGCATTTGATTCCACTCCTATGATCTCAAAGTAGTAATTTAGGAATACAACAACTACTTGTTATTGGCCTTCTCTCACTACCCCACAAATGCTGATGCATGTCATTCATGAAAAGATGCAGAAACTATTGTACGTATATTAGTCTAAGTTCGAAGAACAAGTCCTTACTATATTACTATAATGAGACTTCTAAACTTTTTATTCATCCTAGAAAAAGGAAACAAGACTTTTTAATACTAAACAGAAAAATATTTTTGGTCTTTTTTGAATTTTTTTTAGAAAGAAAGAAATATACTATTAAATCTACTATAAAAAAATGCATAGTTTTTGCAAAATGTTACTATATCACCCCCAAATAGCAATATATTTTGTTCCCAAAGTATGAAGAGATAAGGAAAGAGATTACCATATAAACATGAACAAAAATGGCGATACACCTGTATTCTGTTCTTCATGATGAAAATACGTCACCCCCAAATAAGTTTGGGGCGTGGGTTGTTTGATATAGAATGAGAAATACGTGGTTTATTATACTAAGGATAATTATTCTACTATGAAATATCTTTTTGGGTTTTTGTATTTTTGAAAACATATATGAAATGTAGAAAGGAAAAATAGAAAATATTGGCATGATGTATTTGTATTACCTTCTAATCATATACCAAATTCCACAAGAAAACAAAAAACATAAGCTTATATAAAGTTAATATTATACTAACGTCATAATACTACATAAGTATGGAGATCCTTCTCCTTGATGACGTCGGGTCCTAGCGTGTCTATCACTATGCGGGAGTGCAAATAGAGAGGTGGAGGCAAGATATAGAATTAAACAGAGAATAATATCACTTTGGGTTACTATATTTTGTTTAAGTCTCGTTTGGAGATGCCTCGTTTTTTTTTAGTTGGTTTTCTCAAGCAAAAGATATCTCTAACCATATAGAGGTTTTGACAAGAAGATAAAATTATACGTGAATCCGATATCATTTTGGTTACTCCGGGGCATCTAATTTTTATTTTTATATCCTCTAGTTTTGAAAACTATGGAGAGAAGTTTGAAGATACTCATACTCAAAAAGTTATGATTCTAAATGCTAAGATTTTGAAAACAAATCATAACAGATAATCTCAGGCAACTTTCGTGTCGGCTCTTTATTGAACCCAATCCAGTTAGATTGTGGCTTTAGTTATATGTGTTGGGGGATTTACTGCGCAAGATATAATGGAAGAGTTTAGCTGATTGGACACTAGTGGGTGGTGGAACTAGGTCTCTTTGGTGGATTTTGGTAGTTATGGTTAAACTGGGATGGAACCAATGCTCTGTTCTGATTATTGTAGGTACCTTGTCCTTGTCTGAATGTATTTGGTGGTTGACTTGAATAGTAAATGAACCCTGGAGGTGGTTGGGTTTGTGGATTAGTACTCCATGTGAAATTTGGGTGGATTACTTCTTTTGGTTGAAGTGATGATATGTTATTGAGCAAGAGACAATTAGTATCTATGTGGTTTAAGCTGAGACAGAAAGTGCATGGTGATATGGGCGACCCTTAGTAACATATAACTGATCCTCAAACCGCCCTTAGAAGAATGGAGATTGCGTACTTCTAAGGGTTGGTCTATGTGGAATCCATTGCCCATTTTGTTTTTTTGGAACAATAATCGCATCACTATTGATGTATCGAGAACTTTTCATAATGAGAATGGAGAAAAACAACTATTTTGACAAAGAAATGTAAAATGAAGAAAAAGAAAATTGTATACTAGCTCCATAAGATCACACTTACTCAAACGATGAGTAAAAAATGTTTTAGAAAGAAAATACGAGATATACGTGGACTAAGGCTCCGACACTTACAACCACACTCTCCAAGAGGAGGGTCCGGTTACCTTAAGGATGCACTCCCATGGAATGCATCGAGAAAATGTAACATGAATCTTTTATAGTAAAATATTCAAGACTATATGTGGGGGCGCTTTAAGTTAGATTCCCCAAGATTATGCATAAGATGGATGATATGTTGTTACATATATACTAATAGTCTAAACAGTTAGGGATTTTTATAGAAAAACATATGAAAGCATACACCCCCATACAGAATGAAATGATGCATTTGGAGTGTAAGATGTAGAATGATAAGAGAATGTTTGTGTAACCTATCATGAAATTTATGCAATAACCGTCATGTTTGGATTGTCTAAAAGAGTGAGAGGTTGGTAGTTGATGTCCTTCATGAGGCTTAAATGATAGGGAATATACCACATCAAGTTTCTCTACTACTGAAATGATGGATTCTTGTATATTGGGCAAAGTCTCTTTACTGGGAAAGTATAGAAAATTATGAATGATCTCAAAGGCAATTGGCTACTTAAGTGCGAATTTGAGGTTTCTTTGAAATGGTTTCGTGGAGCAGTCCTCAGAAATTGGTGGATTTTCTATTAATGGAGGTTAGATTTCAAGAGGTGTTAAACAGGGATGGTGATGGTTAGGTGGTGGTTCTTCACATGATCTCGAGGACTCAGAGAATTTTTCATCTAGTTTTGGCGTTTCCACAAGATTGTAGTTCATATATGCAATAGTAAGGATGTCACAAATTTGTTCCATCGCTGAGTCTTTAACGGGAAAACTAAATTGAAATCTACTTTCCACCATAGATTTTATTCCCTCTTTTCCAAACACTTCATTTTCTTTGTCTTCTCTGCCTAGATCTTCATAAATTTTCTCAATGCTATTTTCCAAGTGTGTCGAGTCCAATACATGCTCTTGAGTTTCTTCTGTCGGAGTTTTCTCATTTATGGGTGATGATGCATTAAGACATGTGAGAGAAACTATGACTTCAGGCATATAGTCATCATCATAAGATCTGGAATTCACACAATAGTCAGGTGGAGTGATAAATGTAAAATGAATAGTTTACCTACGAAATGAACGATGAATTCAAAACATAAGTAAACTAAAACTGATCTTTTATCTCTTATGTTTATCAAAGCTTCTACTCTCGATGCGAATTGCACTAAGTGGAGTAGGAAGTTCGTTCCACTCCTAGTTCCCTAGCATGGATTGTTTTCTAAGTCTAAGAAATCAGTCTTAAGTCAATGAGAGCTTTACGAAATGTTATGCTAACAAGACGCGTTAATTTAAATAACAAGATATAATAATATAATAAATAACAAGATAAAATATAAACTAAAGTTAATCTACTTAAAGCTACGGAAATACGATTGTTTGAATCTAGATAAAGAAATAGAGGGGAATTGAATCCACCTCGAATCCAACTTAACAACCTAAGCGTGGAAGATCAAGTTGTATCTCAATTCTCACGTTCTTACTACGAGAATTTCGAAGTTCTAATCCCTAGTGTTCATGGCATTCCTACCGGATACTAACTAGCATGTGAGGTCGCCCACCCATTCTCATGGCTAAACACGACCTTCTAGAGTGGAATAGATTCTACAACCAATTCTATACTAACCACTAAGTTTTCATCAAGGCTTCATCAACCCCTCTAATAGAGGTTTAGCCTTGAGTCATCAAACTAACATTTCCCATTGAATCTAAACTAAACATAATGTAAGAAATTGAGATTTACTTAATTTAACAATAATGAATCTAATTTAATGGCTGGAATGAAATAAGAACAAGAATTGAAATTAGATCTAGAATGGAAATGACCAAATTCGAAATTGACAAACTAACTATTTTATTTATCTAATCAATCAAGAACAATGATTCAAAGATTTAATCTAAAACAGGAATTGAAATGGAACTAAAACTTAATTACTTAATAAAACTAGATCTAGAATTCTATATATTAATTTAGGTCTAACTAGCTACCATTAACTATCTACTAAAAAATCTCTCATTAACAAAGAGCTAAGCTTTTGTTTTTATACATTCAGCTCCAAAAATCGTGCATGGGCTTGGAGCCATGTTTTGGGCCAGAGAATCAGGCCCAAAACCCAATTCTTTCAGTCCAAAAAGGCCTCTTCAGCTGCAGTTCGCTTCAACAGACTTTTCGTCCACTTATACTCCTCTGATTGGGTCAAGGCTTGGTCCATTGGAAAGCTCTTTCCGAGCCGGTCGTTTTGACATAAGGTAGGCCCAATTCCGAGGTCTGAGTCCAAAGATATGGTCTTCGAAGTTCTGCTTGCCTTTGTGCATTTACGTCACCATGGACCTTGACTTTTCATCTTTTGACCAGGCTTTACAAAGGCTTCGTCTTCTTGAATCTTGGCCTTTAATCACCGAACTCCTTAGTAACCAACCATTGCTCCTTTATCTCATCAAAGTGGCACATTCCTCGCATTAATTGACTTTGAAGCCCGAAATACATAAAAACACGTGTCGTGATTAACTCTTTACTTATTACTCACATAATTGGGTCTAAAAGTATGACTGCTAAGGGTTAAAACTACAGTTTTGGGCTCTTATCAACCACCCCAAACAGCATTTTGCTTGTCCTCAAGCAAATATGAGAAATTAGCATAAGTGACCAAAATGGAGTTCTATCTACTCGCCTCTCACGGAGTGCGATTGCATTGACCATATGCAACAAGGCTTTAAACCACTAGGAATTCCCTAGTGGACAAGTTATAGCCTCGTGAGAGTTTTCGTGAAGGTACTCACAAACTTCATCTATACTACAAACGACTAAGAAATAAAACTATTGTTTTCTCCTTCATGTCTCAACTATCTATACATCTCACTAGCAAATACATAAGAATAACCCAAATCGGAACCCTAAGCTAATATATGCATAATAATCAATCATCTAAAATAAACATATAACAATGAGTAATACTATGAAATGTAATAGCAGTCCGTTTAAAAACTTCGGAATAAGCGTCCTTAAGTAGGTCCTCACATAAATGTCAAGACAAAACCACTGATTTTTCCACTCAAGTTTCATTTTGCTCCAAAGCAGCGGTGGGCACACTTTACCTTACAATCTCAATGACAACAAGGAAGCGGAGTTGATCAAACACATCTGCCACTTTACTATCACACTAACCTATTCCTAATTGAGCTAGAGGTCTTTATTAGGTGTTACGGGATTAGGAGATGGTTTAAGAAGGAAGGAAATGGATATTCAAAAGGACAAGTCCGAGATAATAGAGTCTTTATATTATGTAACTTAGAGAAAACCTTGTTATTTCCTTTTGCTTCTATACTTTGTTTTCATCCTTAAATCATTTTTTTTCTTTTTTTTTCTTTGGCTTTTGACTCCCTTTTATTCTATTTTTTTGGAGTTTTTATTTATTTCTATTTTTTTCTTTTCCTTGGATGGAAACTTCTTTTCTTTTCCTCAAGCAACTACTAATTTTTTGTTTACACGTTTTTCTCTTCTTCTTTCTTCACTCATTCTATTCTCGGACTTATTCTAAATTGGGTAGGTTGTTTTATTTTTTTTTTTTTATTTTTTGTTTTTGTTTTTGTAACGAGTGGTAAAGAATTGTGGTTTATGGAAGGCTAAAGAAAGGCTCGAGGGGCTTACTAGCGAAAATAATTCATAGGTTTGAATTTCTGGCTATATCGATCCAAAGAGGGCCTAAATTCTCGCTTAGGATATGGCATAGTGATCAAGCAAGTGGACGTGTGATATCTCTATCCGGATTTTACTTCTCCCTTGTGTCATTTCTCAAATGTTTCGCTCATATAAGGCTTTAGGCTATATTCTCACAGGATTTGTCGAATAAGTACTCTAGCCTAGATTTCTAAACTTCTCGCTAACAATCATAGATACTCATGTAATAAATTTATAGATAGATGCAAAGATTATTACCTACATATTAACCTAAGTTTCTAACAATTATTCTGATGCAAAAGCTATGTGAGACTTCTAAATTGTTAAGAGCATAGAGAAAGAAAACAATACCAATATTCCTAAGTGTATAGCATACTTTTTTATTTATATTTTTGAATTTTTGAAATTTTAACTAGAAAGCAAGTGCATAATATACATATCTATATCCTAACAGATGTCTTAATTACACGTGTTTCTATGCCCCCCCCCCCAAACAAGAAGCATGATTTGTCCTCAAAGCATTTAAATAAAGATGGTAGTAAAAATACCATTGAAGCGTGGAAATTCGTGAACATCCGCAAAACAAGGTTAAAACATACAAATATAGTAATATAAAAAAGCGACGCTTAACTCTATAAAGAGTTCCACCCATTATGGGGTTAACGAAATGAAATTGCTTGGGGACATAAGCGCATTACACTAACTTAACTAAAAAACTTACCTGCACCCCAAAGATTTTCTCGTCATCCTCCTCTTCTATATGAGGTTCTTTTCGCGATCCCGCCATGCCATAACAACTTGCCACGCCTTCCGTGGTGGTATCATCAACTAACTGCTAACCTCTCTAGTGTTACTTGGTCCGATGGGGTGTAAGGGCAACCAAATGTGGTTGCACTCGCCATCCCGCCAAGTCATGGCTCGAATGATCTTACCACCGATTGGTGGGTCTCATGGTTTCGACCCTTTCCTAATCCGCGGTAATCGCGTACGCATATGGGTAAACAAAGCCAAGATAATCGCGGCAAACCAAGGCATGGCATAAGAAGGTACTTATGCCTCGAGGTATGGCCTCGCTCGTGAGTAGCAACTAAAACTTCGGGAATGTCATACCGACGACGCGTCCCTCTAAAGCAAAGGAAAAACGTCCACCGGTATTATTATCGGCGTATAAACCGCCGTTCCCTAGAATGTTCATCATGATGAACAACATGGTTATTGCCTACATTCAAACGATAGATAGGCTACTTCGAGGCGATGTTATATTGGTCTTGGTCCATGATATTTAAACACCCTCCCCATAATACTCATGGAAAAATAGGCATATTCATATAGGTATGAAGTTATCCGTCATATATCCCCACGTGTGCATAGAGGTCGTAATGGCAACCCCAAACCAAAGCTATCAATTGCTTCTTCAATTCCATAGTCGTGCCATCAATAGCAAGGGAAATTTTTTGTTCTCCTTCTTGGGTACAAAAAAGTAATATTATTATAGAAGAATTCAGTTAGCTTAGGTGAAAAAGAATCGTCATCACTCACCGAAGATGCCACCATCCTAATCGCACGACGATCCGGCCATGAACGATGCTCCATAGGTATCGGTTCCCATCAAGTCTTCAAATGACTGCTCGGGAATCACTATAGGAGGTGTCATCTCAAAACTACTCTGTAGAACAGCTGCGAAAACCTGGAAGAAACCTCGAAAAATCGGAATTTCCCTGCTTACGGGAGGATAGAGCGCGAATATAGGGCGCAAGTCGCTCGTAGGTTTTGAATTACAAGTGTTTGGGCTGGTCTGCTCAAGCGCGAAGTCACGCCGTAGGTTTTTCGATTACTGATGTTGTAGGCGGTCGCGCCTCGACAAAAAAATTTATGGCGGTGTATAGGCGTTTGCTTTGCCTGAAAATCGCGGCTTCGTAGAATCTTGAAAACAAGTGTTTACAAGAAAAACAAGCGAAAAAACTTGCGGTGAAAGGTGAGAGATGATTGTGGGGTGTAGTATGGGTTGTGAGTGTAGATTGATGGAAGTTTAAATAGGTTCACGGGTTTCCAAAAAACGAATCGGCAAGTTGCCAAATTGTTTTAAGGCAATTTCCGAAATAGAAAACCGCCAAACCCAAAACGGAAACTAACCATAGTTTTGATTTCCTAACAACCCTGGTATCTTTTAAACTTGGTTTAGAATAGTAACTTCTAAACTCTACTACATATCATGCTACCACTACAAAAAAATCATAGATATGCCGATATCGGCCTAATTTTCAACTTTGACTCCAAGACAACCTTACGAAAGATGATCAAAATAAATTATATTAAAATAATATGAAATCCAAGCAATCGAAAACAAACAACTTAATATTCAAATCTAACTACTGAAATAAAATTCCACTAACAAAACAAAAAAAAAAACAATGAAATAACAGGACACAACTGATGGTGAACACCTAGGCGTGTGAAGAAGATGGTCCCCGAGATGGAGAACGGTTCTTGTGGTGAAGAATGGCTTGAGCCATCCGGCTCAAGGGCGGCGACGACGCTCATGCCTCTCGGACTTCGGTGAGAGACGGACTCATCCACGAGTGGCATCGCGTCGTAGCATCTCTATCCCCGAACAAGCCGTGCTTCCATCTCGGTCTTGAAGTCGCGATAATCGGGCTTGGTGATTACGGTGGATAATCTCCAAGTTAGACAAGATATCTTCCTCGACCCCTTCGAAAGCATTTCAACTCTGCTGAAAGTTCGTTTGCTTATTTCAAGTACAATTTGTCTATGTCGGATATCTTCACGATACGATAACCGCATCGCAAAACCAGTTTGCGATTATTATCATTCGCTCTAAATTAGAAGTATGACTATCGAAATTATCCTCAACCAACCATGTCATATCTTCCCTTCATTATCCGACTCAACTTCATTCTCTGCGCAGACAACGGCCAAGTCTCTTGGATGCATTCCTTATAAATACTTGCATTAGAATGCAATTTGATCTTAATAGGAGCAGATTTAGCGGCGGCTCTAAAATGAGAGCATAATCTTAGTGATCAATACTGGGAAGAGGCCATGCTCTTTCCCACTCCTCTAATCACATTCAAAATTAAATCGAGGATGCAGAAATTATACTCATTCGCTTTGCAAAATCCGAGAACGTCGCGACACCAAGTCCGATGTCGCCGACTTTGTCTTTTCCGAGGACATTCCTACCAATCCACCGAAAGCTACACCCGGTTGATTGGTTCTCGTGGTCGTCTGGCCGACGAATGAGATATCGTATTGTATTCACCCTCTATGACCGTATCTTTCATCAAAACAGAACTCCAAGATAATCGATTCCCGAATGGTCGTATCTAGGTTGGTTACAGGCGTGATTCCTAATAGCTCGGCCAACCGCCTCGTTACTTCCCTCCTCGCTCCTCGCTATCCTAATGAAAATCCTATTTCCTCCAATTCTCGTTTCTTATAAAACTGTTCTACCAAATCATAGTGATAGAACTCCTCCTCGAATACCACATCTGTTCCAATCCCTCTTAATCATATTGGCGCCGTGAAATGGTGCGAAATGGTCGGCCTCAAACGCGTGCTCCGTAAACATTCTTCGTCGTAAGCGCCATTGAAGTTTGAACCGATTTGGGGTTTGTAGATGGTGGTGGATGCAAGTTTGATGAAAACCAACTAAACACAACGGTGGTGGTTATGGTAGGTAATGCGGTGGCAGGTTTGAAGACTTGAATTGGTGGTTGTTTTCTTGGTGGAAACGGTTGGAGATTGTGTTGTTCATGGTGGTCTTTCTATTTTGATGTATTCTATTTTTATTTTTATTTATTTATTTATTTATTTTTTATTTTTGGTTGCTAGGGTTTAATTTGAATTAGTGAAAGGCGGTTTGAGAAGATGAAGTCGCGATTAAGTTTTGGAGGATGGGCGCTTTAGGGAAAAGGTATGAAGTCAGCCCAAAGCCCAATTCGATTTTTCGACTTTCGCCGATTTTTAGCAAGAACTTCAAACTAAATTTCCAGCCGTTATCGGTCCGATTTTTAAATGAGATATGGAAATGATCAGAGAGAATTTCCAATCCAATGATCCATAAACTACTCTATTCCGACCTTGGGTGACATATAAGATAGTGGAAAACGCCTCGAAGTGCGTGCATGACGTAAGTTATGCTTAACGAATGAAAACTAAATTAGATGACGTCAACCCCAATGAACTATACTAATGGACCTAAGCAACACAAATAGAAAGTTCGAGCAATCCGGATGGAAAGACTGATTTCCCACCCCAAACAAATTTTTAAACACAAAATTTGTTTTAACATGGGTCGCTTTAAAGTCGATTCCCAAGACTTGTTGGATTGCTAGTTCTTCTCTGGGTTTAGATATATATCTATATCTAAAAATGAAAACAATTATTATTATTATTATTATTTAGTTATATATATATATATATATATATATATATATATATATATATTTTTTTTTTTTTTTTTTTTTTTTCAAAACAATAAGCAAATAAAGACATAATTCACACCATAGAAACATGACTCAAAAAATCCGGAAAACATGCAAGAGTGGAAAACGTGAACTATGTGAACCGTGGACTTAGGATCCCAGTACTTACGTGACCACACACTCCATAGGGAGGGCCCGTTACCTTAATGGTGCACTTACCATTAAATGGAAGTGAAAGGAAGTACACCAATGACAAGGGTCATTCCTCATATATAGGGGTCCCTGTAAAAGGACTTCCTCTATATCGTGGGGGTAAGTCCGTGAAAAATGTTTTAATCGTTGACCGTTAACTTGAAAGGTACTTGTTGTCCTTGGGATTTACCAAGGTAATTGCCCGTAAGGGGTGACTTCAAGAACTAAAAGGACCGCACCAACGGGTTTTAGTATCCCCGGGAAAATATGTAGACGGAGTTGTAAAGCAAAATCTTTTGTCCCACCACAAACTCTTTGGCGCCAAGATATGTTTATCATGAACACGTTTCATGTTGGCTTTATAATCCTTCGAGAGATCGTAAGAATCGCTTCGGATTTCTTCAAGCTCATTTAATTGTAACTTCGTTTTGACACCGCCTATCATCAATATTGAAGTTAAGGCTTTTATAGCCCACGAGAGCACGGTGCTCTAATTCAATCCGCAAATGACATGGTTTCCCAAATACAAGTCTAAAGGGAGACATACCCATAGGAGTTTTGAAAGCAGTTCTATATGCCCATAAGGCATCCGATAGACGCTTCACCAGTCCTTTATCGGGGTTTTCGTTGTTTCTAAAATCTTTTGATTTCCCTATTAGAAACTTCTACTTGTCCGCTAGTTTGTGGATGATAAGGAGTTGCTACTTTGTGTGTAACTCCATACTTTTTCACTAGGATGCAACAACTCATGTTGCAAAAATGTGTTCCACCATCACTAATGATGGCTTTAGGAATGCCAAACCGACAGAAAATATATTCTTTAATAAAAAATACAACGGTCTTATGGTCATTGCTACGCAAGCTGGGGCCTCTATCCATTTAGACCGTAGTCCACGGCAACTAGAATATAAATATAACCGTGGGAAACAGGGAAAGGGCCCATGAAATCAATACCCCAAACATCAAAAATTTCTACTATCAAGATTGGATTTAATGGCATCATATTACGCCGTGATTAAGCCCAAGTTGTTGGCAAATCTAATACACGCCTTGCAATGCACTTGGGCATCCTTAAAGAGGGTAGGCCAATAAAATCCACATTGGAGAACCTTAGCGGCTGTTTTCATTCCACTAAAGTGGCCACCACACTCTTTGTCATGGCGTAACGATAGTACTTCATTATATTCCCACCGGGAATACAACGACGAATAATCTGATCCGCACAATACTTAAAAAGGTATGGCTCATCCCAAAGTGGTATAACTTAACTCGCCAAGAACTTCTTACGCTCATTTCTTGACCAATTATAAGGCATAACATCAGCTGCTAAATAATTTACAATGTCGGCATACTATGGTGTTTGAAAAAATAGCATAAAGATGCTCATCGGAAAAGAGTCCGGTATGGACTCGAATCACTACTATCGTCATTTGTAAAGTCTAGATAAGTGGTCGGCAACTACGTTTTTCGACCCCTTTTTGTCCTTTATTTCTAATGTGAACTCTTTGCGGAGAAGAATCCATCGGATTAATCTCACAAGCATCCTTCTTTGCAAGAAGGTACCTAAGGCTGCATGGTCCGTGTAAACTAAAGTTTTAGAACCAACCAAATAAGGATCTAAACTTATCTAAAGCATAAATGACAAATTTAAGAATTCTTTTTCAAGAGTTGTATAATTCCGTTGAGCATCGTTTAATGTTTTACTAGCATAATAAATAACAATGGACTTATTATCTAGTTTCTGTCCCAAGACAAAGACCAACCGCGATAGTCACTAGCATCACACATGAGTTCGAAAGGTTTAGACCAATCGAGGTCAGTATAATAGGTGCGATGGTTAGAAGCGCTTTAAGGTTTCAAAAGCCCGCTTACAGTTAAAATTAAAATCAAAGATTGCATCCTTCAAAAGAAGGTTAGTTAAAGGCCTAGTTATTTTCGAAAAATCTTTAATGAAACGCCTATAAAACCCCTCGCGATGGCCTAGAAAGGTTCTAATCTCACCGGACATCCGCCGTGGTTTAGGTAGGTCGCTATCTTATCTAGTTTGGCTTTATCTACTTCGATGCCATCACTAGATATAATATGACCTAGTACTATGCCCTTTTGACCATGAATTGACACTTTTCCCCCAATTTAAAACGAGGCTCTTTTCTTCACACCGTGTCAAGACCTTAGACAAGTTTAGACAAGCATTCTCAGAAGGAGTCTCCATAGATAGAAAAATCATCCATGAACACTTCCATAAAGCTCTACCATGTCACTAAATATATGAAGCATACATCACCGGAAGGTACCGGGGCATTACAAAAGGCCAAAAGGCATTCGCTTATAGGCATATGTTCCGGAAGGGACATGTGAAGGTTGTCTTTTCTTGGTCATCAATATCAATAATAATCTGAAAATAGCCAGAGTAGCCATCCGAAAAACAATAAAGGCATGACCAAAATAGACGCGTTCTAGCATCCGATCTATAAATGGTAAGGGGAAAGTGATCCTTTCGTGGTCATAGCATTTAAACGCCCTCAGAATCAATACGATTCTCCATTTCAGTAGGACCTTGAAAGTGACAACATAGTCACCCTTCCCGCTACGCACTCATGGTAACTCCCGATTTCTTAGGAACTACATGAATGGGACTTACCCATTCGCTATCGGAGATCGGGTATATAATACCCGCGATCGAGTAATCGCAAAGACTTCTTCCCTAACCACCTCTTTCATGGCGGGGTTCAAGCAACGCCGAGGTTCGTGGAGAAGTCTTCGCGTTATCCTCCAAATGGATACGATGAGTGCAAACATTAGGGTCAATTCCCTTAATGTCGGCCTAGGGACCAACCAATCGCAGACCGATGTTCCCTAATCACCCTTATTAAACATGTCTCTTCATCCTTAGTTAACAGAGAAGATATAATTATCGGGTGACTACCATCCGGATCAAGTTGAATATATTTTAACTCCGGGGAAGAGGTTTAAGACCGTGTGTGGACGGAATGTCCGTTGATGTTTCATAAGTGTCCTTATTCTTGCGAATGAAGACTTGCTTAGGTAGCAAGTCTTCGTGAATCGCGATATATGGAGCAACCGGCGGGTCTATTAATTGGTGTGGACTCGGATGGTGTTGACTTCCTCTAAGTAGGAGTCATTTACAAAATCAAGTTCCAAAAGAAAGGAATTTGTACATATTGTTTTCGTGAAACGCGTGTTGTTAAAATAATCTTGAGCTAAACTCTCGATCATGCTAACCTCCCCATCTACGCATGAATCCGGTAACTGTTTCATCATTTTAAAACATTTACCTCGGCGTAAAGATGGCCAAAAGATAAGGACATCTTTCCATCGCGACAATTTATAAAGCGCATCGGGCAAAATGCCAAGAAGGGGCATCCTAAGATGATCGGTACAGAGTCATTAGCGACTTCTGTATCGAGGATAACAAAATCAGCAGGATAGTAGAAATCCTGAACCTTAACAAGCACATTTTCCACTACACCTTTAGGATACTTAATTGACCTGTCCGCTAATTGCAACGTTATTTTTGTAGGTTGCATTTCTTGTAGACCTATTTGTTTATATAAGTAATACGGAGTCGGTTAACACTTTCCCCCGTGTCTAATAAAAGGCGTCGTCGTGGGGAATCTCCTAAGGTGCATTTTACAAAGAGGGATCTACCGGGGTCCTTTGTACTTAACAATTCCATTATTTTCGGATAAAGTCGGAAACCGCTCGGTTAAAAAGGCGCCTTTAGGTATGTTGGTCTTACGCCTAGTAGTGCACAACTCTTTAAGAAACTTAGCGTGGTTAGGTAGCTTTTAATAGCTTCGAGAAAAGGAAGGTTTATCGTTAGATTCTTGAAAAAACGCTCCTAATTTCCTCAAAGTTTGTATCCCCGGTTAGCATGGCTAATTTTTTGAGGAACGGTGGTTTCGGCTCTATATTTCGTGATATGGCTCTACTTTGTCGTGGTAACCTTGGCTTTCGGTTTCTTTGGTTGTGATTTAACCGGTACCTCTACCGTGGTAGGCTCCTCGCTTTCTATTGCGGTATCTAGTTCGATATCCGGTGTAGGAGTAATCATGGGGTAACTATAGGCGTAGTTACTTTAGTTATCAACCACTCTTCCGAGATCCGAGAGTGGTGATGGCATTTAGGTCACCTACGCATTGTAGTTTCGCATTACTAAATTATCGCTTACCTCAAAGGCCGTGGTTTGCCGTTTTAGGGTTTGGTATCGCTTGTCCGAAACACGCCTTTTGGTTGGGTTTTCGCCATTAACCGTTGTATGCCCCGATTTATGGATTGTAAAATCTGTTGGTTTGATTGAGTCATTGTCCGGAAAAGTTGTTGGGTAACTTGTATAAAGGCGCCAATACGATCCGGTTGTGTAGGTGTAGTAGTCACGTGGTGCGACCGAACTATCTCGTTGATTATTTATGGGTGGGTTGTGATAGTTATTATTATTAACCTAACGATACCTTATTGGTATTATAATTATTATAATTATTCTGACCTTGTGCTTGACCTTGTCGTGGTTTAACTTTGGTTGTTATAATTATTATAATTCCCTCGACCTTGTCCTTGCCTAGGTGGAGCTTGGTTATAATTGTTTGCTTGTCTAACGTTTTGATTATTTTACCCCGAGGTGTTACTTGTTGATTATTTCTCCAACCGAAGTTGGGATGTTGTCTCCAGGGGCATTAGGAATAGGATAGTTATTAATAGAGTAAACATTATCTTGTTCGGTGGTTGTTGTTCATAAGCTAGAGGACAATAATCGCCGTGGTGCTCGACTCAAACAGAAATTACATGGGTTGGAGTTTACATTCATGACGGGATAGGCTTTTGTTGAGCGTAAATAGCCTCTACTTTTTAGTTAGAGATTCGATTAAATTTTTAAGTTCGATCGGTTTTCTTCTCAAACATACCGCGGCCTTGACCGAAAAAGAAGAACTAGGCGAAAGGGGATATCATCACTACCCCCAATTATTATTCCGCTTAGTTTGGTCTTCTAAAATTTGTAAGCCTCCGAGGCTCCTTTTACTTAGGAAACTACCCCATTCATTATGTCAAGGACTTCTTTATGGTGGTGTAGGACGACCTTTGAAAAGGCACGAACTAACGGTCTCTTTAAGCTAAGTTATGATGTGGACACTCTATAAGGAGATCGGTGAAAACGATTCCATGCCTCGAAAAAATGATTCATGAGGATTCAATTTTAAAAATGAATCTTGGAAAGCATCTCATCCGTCTTTAGGGGGGTAAAAATGTTCCATAAACAAATTTGAACAAGTTTAGCCCACGAGTCCACGTAATTAAGCGCTTTGGCGCTTAACCAAGACGCCTTTATCGGGCTAATGTGAAAGGGAATACCCTCGGTTTAATTTGTTCCGCACCTACCGTAGGATGATGGAATGTTGTAAGGACTTGTTCAATCCTACGATGCCGATAAGGTTTTTCATGGTCTAACCCATGAAAAACGGGTAACAAATTAAATATGTTTGGGGATTCAAAAATCCCCAATCGGTCTCGCTAGAACGATGCACGATTTAGGTCTATCGCCAAGGCTTTGTAAAAAGTCGGAGAGAGGAGTCTCTCTTTCTTCCCCATTATGTCGGTGGTGTGTGTGAAATAGTAGCTAGAGGTGTAGTGTGTGGTATACTAGATAGACTTGTTTGTTGCCGCGTAATTACGCTTTTGTTGTTTTTGTTCGACTGCATCTTTTAATCTCATGCAAGACTAAGTTGAGCTTAACTAAACATGCAACACTCCAAACAATTCTCGATATACTAGTAGAAAACCTCTAACCGAAATGCGAGGTATGGAAGAAAGGAATACCGATAAATGGCCCTTGCTTCGCTTATGAATAGCGCGTCTTGTTTACGCTTTGTTCAGTATAGAGCAGGTTAGAACACTGAAAAATATGAAAGATCAAAGTTTGAATCAAAACCGTCGAAATCCGAAAAATTTAACCAAGGCCAAGATATAGAAGGTCGCGTCGGCCCGGTAATTTTCAAATTACAGTGTTTTTAGCGTCGGTCGCACTCCACGTATGGGCTGGTCGCTCGCTAAAATTAATTATGATGTTTGAGCGCTGGTCGCTTTGGTATGGTATGCCAGGCGCTGGTAGACGAAATTCCAAGAAACTTAGCGCCGTCGCGCTCCTTGCTTGCCCTCGCGTATTTTTCTCGCGAATTTGTCAAAGCTGAAATGGGCAACCACAAGATGAAACAAACAAGGGTGGGTGGGTTTAATGGGACTTAAAAATGACTACTTCTACAAAGAAAACAATGCTAAAGTGCAACTAAGATGGCAGTGGCGCCATTTGATAAATGTAAAATGAATAGTTTACCTACGAAATGAACGATGAATTCAAAACGTAAGTAAACTAAAACTGATCTTTTATCTCTTATGTTTATCAAAGCTTCTACTCTCGATGCGAATTGCACTAAGTGGAGTAGGAAGTTCGTTCCACTCCTAGTTCCCTAGCATGGATTGTTTTCTAAGTCTAAGAAATAGTTCTTAAGTCAATGAGAGCTTTACGAAATGTTATGCTAACAAGACGCGTTAATTTAAATAACAAGATATAATAATATAATAAATAACAAGATAAAATATAAACTAAAGTTAATCTACGAAAGCTACGGAAATACGATTGTTTGAATCTAGATAAAGAAATAGTGGGGAATTGAATCCACCTCGAATCCAACTTAACAACCTAGCGTAGATCGTTTGTATCTCAATTCTCACGCTCTACTGGCAGAATTTCGAAGTTCTAATCCCTAGTGTTCATGGCATTCCTACCGGATACTAACTAGCATGTGAGGTCGTCCACCCATTCTCATGGCGAAACACGACCTTCTAGAGTGGAATAGATTCTACAACCAATTCTATACTAACCACTAAGTTTTCATCAAGGCTTCATCAACCCCTCTAATGGAGGTTTAGCCTTGAGTCATCAAACTAACATTTCCCATTGAATCTAAACTAAACATAATGTAAGAAATTGAGATTTACTTAATTTAACAATAATGAATCTAATTTAATGGTGGAATGAAATAAGAACAAGAATTGAAATTAGATCTAGAATGGAAATGACCAAATTCAAATTGACAAACTAACTATTTTATTTATCTAATCAATCAAGAACAATGATTCAAAGATTTAATCTAAAACAGGAATTGAAATGGAACTAAAACTTAATTAATTAATAAAACTAGATCTAGAATTCTATATATTAATTTAGGTCTAACTAGCTACCATTAACTATCTACTAAAAAATCTCTCATTAACAAAGAGCTAAGCTTTTGTTTTTATACATTCAGCTCCAAAAATCGTGCATGGGCTTGGAGCCATGTTTTGGGCCAGAGAATCAGGCCCAAAACCCAATTCTTTCAGTCCAAAAAGGCATCTTCAGCTGCAGTTCTCTTCAACAGACTTTTCGTCCACTTCTACTCCTCTGATTGGGTCAACGCTTAGTCCATTGGAAAGCTCTTTCCGAGCCGGTCGTTTTGACATAAGGTAGGCCCAATTCGAGGTCCGAGTCCAAAGATATGGTCTTCGGAGTTTCTCTTGCCTTTGTCAATGTTTACGCTGCGTGGACCTTGACTTTTCATCTTTTGACCAGGCTTTACAAAGGCTTCGTCTTCTTGAATCTTGGCCTTTAATCACCGAACTCCTTAGTAACCAACCATTGCTCCTTTATCTCATCAAAGTGGCACATTCCTGCACATAATTGACTTTGAAGCCCGAAATACATAAAACACGTGTCGGTATTAACTCTTACTTATTACTCACATAATTGGTCTAAAAGTATGACTGCTAAGGGGTTAAAACTACAGTTTTGGGCTCTTATCATGGAGGATGATGGGTTTTTAATTGGTCAGCAGTATCAGGATGGGCTTTAGCAATTGGCTTTGCTATAGTAACACCTTGTTTTTATTTTCGGTTGGGTTCTGGACTGGTGTGAAGAATATTAGTCTTAGATGTGGCATCTTTTGAATCGGATTGGAGAAAACATAAGGTAGTTGCTATTTGTTGAGTTAGTATTGTTTGCTTGGCCATTTCTTGATAGAGTTGGTTTGTGATAGATGGTGGAGTGGGATATGAATTTGATATGGATGGTGATGTGAATGGTAATGGGTTTTGGGTGAAACTGTACTCTGACTGACCATATGAATATATGAATGGTGGTTGACTATTTATGGTAGAGCTCTATGAATTGTTGGCATGACTAGAAAACTCTTGAGTGTATGGGGTACTAGGGAAGTTTGAAAATTGAAGTTCGTAATTGTAAAGATTTCCCATAGTATACTCAAATTCTGTATATGATGGACAATGACACTACTAAAAAAATGGTTTATAATAAGCTCAGCTAAAAGGTGAGATGTTAGAGTTTTTACCTCGGTTTTCTAGGAAAAAACAACTGAGGTAAAATCCATTGAGATAATAGAGTTATATAAAACCAAGATAATAAAGTACTAAATTATCTCACAAGTCTGACATCTTATCTAAATATATTATCTTGGTTTTCTAAATAAAACCGATATTATATAGATTAAAACCGAGATGAATTGTGTTTGAAACCAACTAGTATAAAAGAAAATTAAGATGTTTTTTTATTGAAACCGAGATAATATCAAAATATAACCGTGATAAATTCTTTTGGAAAGAGAGATCATTGGACAACTTTTTATCTCACCCTTTATTTAGCCGACATAGTTTGTCATTTTTTTTTAATCGGTGTTGATATTGCTCATGACAACCATCAAATAAAAACCACTCTCCCAAACCACCACATTCCCTTTCATATTCATAAACATTGACACTAATCAACAAAAGCAACCCAACATAAGTAAATTCTTTGAAGAATCTAATTTCATTAAGATAAGAACGAACAATGTCGAACATGAACTTCACTTTCGAAGAGTACAAGTGATCAATCATTTATAGAAACTCAAATATTGTATTAACTAATCTTCAAATTATAATAAGACATGTTGTAAACCTTTCTAAATATATTCAAGAAAGGAGACAGATGGATGAACCGGCCAATAAAGTCCAATGGCTTTGCAGCTCTATTCGATGTTCTCATCGAGCTCCATTGAGAGATCAACCTTGCCAACAACAACACATGTTCCCCTCTAGTCTTTGTTGCATTATTCTCTTGTTTTGTTGATAACGAATTTGTAATGTGAGAGGCCATATGATCAAGCTTGACTTGTTCAGCCATTGCTTCCAATGCTTTGAACTGGTATTACTCAAAGAAAAACTTAATCAAAATGGAGAAAATGCCTAGCATATCCCAACAAATCCCCATACAAGAGACACTTCCTTTGCAATAAATTGGTCAATAACATTTTGCTTGTACTCGGGTGCTTGTGCCTTTGTAGGCAAATTTAGCTCCGAGAGATGCACTCTAAATTTAGTGTAGTCATTTAGTCAACTAAGTAGGAAGCATGAATTCTATGATTTCTCATTTATAATACTCAGATATGAACTAAATAACTTGAGAAGGAATCTAAGTTATGTACTATAGATAAATTAGTATATAAAATGCATCTTTGCTTTTTTCTTTCTACTAATAATTACTCTCCACATTACAGGTTAAATACGAATCCTTTTTTATATCAACCAACATCAAAGTGCAATACCTTTAGTGAAGGATAAGGTAGATAAACACTAAAGACATACTAACTAAAGCTATTAGCAGTCCCTTTAAAGGAGATATGTACTTGGAATCTGATGGAATGGAATAATCTGTAGTTCCATGGAAGAGGACGATAGGAAGCAGAAGTGAAACTGCACTTGTGAATCTTAGGTCTTGTACTACAAATTCAGGAGAAAACCTTCCCAAGGACTCATTCCCTTCCATTATAATGTTATGACACTCTAAAAAGTCAGCTTGTATTCGATGACACATTAGTAAAGATATCAATAACTAACTAAAGTATAAAAGTGACTACCTGAGAAAGATGGAGCGGTACAAACCTCGTTTATGGAAGTGATAAACTAAGCTAAGTAAATTGTACCTATGCTATGATAATCAAAGTTAACTTACTAAATTAATAGATATTCATGCATATACACAATAAAGTAACAATACTTGAATTCAATAGTGCAACATTATAAACAAGTAACAACTAAAACTATAAAAGTGTCACTTGTTATGGAGACACAAGTGTCCTCCAGTTTTCATAATCTTATCCTATTTACATATTCATACTTCTTGTTCAAAAAAATATAAAGTTCAAACTCAGTAACTAAGACTAAGATTTGAGGATGAATTCCATATTATAGCAAGTTAAAGGCTCTACTAGAAGTCTGACAGGCGATCCTTTCACAAGCCTTTTCTCGCATAACTAAGTTTGCTTAGGCTAAGCTCAGTAGAAAGGGCAGTCGTTGAGGTCTAGGTGAATTAATTAAAGAGTCAGACCATATGCAAAAGCTTGTCCTGGACAAGGATTCTGACTTACTCAAAGAACGAGGTGTACTTGCATATCCTTTAATTAAGCACTAAACTGGATAGCACCATCAAATCTAAGTCACGATTTACAAATATTTTCATGTTAAAGTTTGATAGAGTGTGTTTGAGGCCCACAAGACTAAAGCTATTCAATAATTAAAATCAGATGAGATACATATCAAATTTTCCTAATAGTCTATACATCAGTTACTAAAGTTCAATTCGCTCCAATCCAGATCCCACTACGAAAACCACTTCCTTAAATCTCTTTATCATAGAGCCATGGAAACTACAGGACAGGTGGGACAAGAGCTTCAATAAGATGCAGGGCGCACACAAACATTTGTTATTGTACACACACAAACATTTGTTGTTGTACACACACACATTCATATTGTAGCACATATAGACATACTAAATGGCCAGACAAACAGTTAGAACATTCAATCCTAAGCCATAATAGTACTGCATCCCAACTATCTACTAGAGACGAGATCCTATAAGGATGCTAAGGGTCATTTTCAGATGAATAACTAATATACTACAGTAAGAAAGAAATAGGTGATTAACACAACATGATATCAGGAAAACTAGACATCAACTAAAAAAGGTATAACATGACAAATGTTGTACACACATGCAAACTGCAGCACACACACCCACACATTAGATTCTCCTTGAGAAGGCAAGGCAAATGGACAGTAACATAAAATAAGACCTAGAGTATTGGACATGAGGTGAGGTGATAAACCGCTTGAACTTACAACCACCTAATCTAACATTTGCAAGAGCACTAGCCATTAACATATAGTAAATCACAAACTCGTGAAGTCAATTAATAACAGATGAAAATTTAGAAAACTAAATGATTACCATCTCTTCTTCAAGACCAACATAACCTGATCTACTAAATGTGATGGTACTAGTAAATTGGATAACTATTTTAGGCCCATACATACCATCACAATCAATTGTACCTCCATCATTAAAGAAAAACTCAACAAATAAATTAACTGAAAACAGATGGCTATCAGATAAAAAAATAATAATAATCATTTAATCCGTTGCATTCCCATTTAATTTCACAAATTATAAGACAAAGTTATAGGAGTTTACCAAGCTAGAAGTAAATAGCGCTTAGACCAATCCCCAGATGCTTAGAATTGGGAAGTAATGCATTCAACAACTAGTGTTGAATTTGAGTTTAACCTCTTCGATCGCACACAAAAAAAAACTGGCGAAAAACACAAGTAATTAAAAGTAAGAATGCAAATTAGTAAATGTGAAAAGATACTTGGTTTTGTTGTTAGACACCACCCCAAGATTAGATCATCGGTTTCTGAAAAATCAAATTTCCATACATCACTACACCAGAAAAAACATTTACTAACGGTTATATCCGTTACTTATATTTTTACTAACGGTTATATCCGTTAGCTCTGGGGCGTCACTCTCACTTAGGCCAAATTTAGTAACGGATATAATTGTTACTGATAATAATTTTAGTAACGGTTATATCCGTTACTAAAATTATTTGTAACAGATAGCCAGCAACACATGACCCGATTAAATTTGTCATTCGTAACGGATATATCCGTTAGTAATGGATGTGGTCACTTGTTTACTAACTATTGTTTGTAACAGAAATATCCGTTAGTAAACTGTACCCACCGATTTTTTTTTTCTTGGGTCAAATAATGTCCAATACAACTCTTTCTATCTTCTTATCTTTTTGATTCAACACTTTCTGATGGTCTCTTCAAGTTGAAACTAGTCATTTCCCTTGTAATATTTTTAAGTGACAACTTCATATCCAGGTATCATAAAATGAAGATTTGAAGTAAAAACAACACACACCAACATTTGTATATATATCAGAATAGAAAATTTATAGTATTATTACAATTAACGAGTACTTGCACAATTACATTATATCAACTGAAGCATCAGAACTTCATAATGTCACCCTCGCTCAACATGCGTGAATGACTGAATGCCACCCCTTATTGCTATCGCTTGCAAGATTGTTGCCACTACCGCCCTCCACCACTAGTTACCAAGGAAATTGAATTTAAAAAAAAATAAAAAATTAACATAATTAAAAACACAAAAGGAAAAATAATCCTTATAAAAAAAGTGGAAAAAAAAATGAAGCAATCATATAAGATTGTGCTAGTTAAACGCTTACCATGTGGTTACCTCTGAGCTCGAAGAAATGGCAATCATCTCTCGATTTCTTCTGAAGCTGAGAGGACCAATTAAAATCCGTTAGACACCACCCTCTTTCAAAAATTCTCCACCTGCCAAAAAAGCCAAAGTATGTGATTACTAAAATGTATCTAAACAAAAAACTCAAAGGAAATAATAAAATGATGAAACAATAGTATTGCTTGGTTCTTCTCAAAATACTGATCTTAAGTTCCTATGACAATTCAAATCTACCATGATAGGAGCAGAGTTCTACCTCAAAGTAAAATGTTGGTCTCATTCAAGATTGAGTGGGTTCGAATCTAATATTCATTAGTTCACCAGTGTACACGAATTTTAACATGTTTACAATAATTATGGCCTCTTTTACAAAAGGGGAGGGGGGAACAGACTATCTTAAATATAAACAGTTACAATTGGGTGTCCTTGAAGCACCTTCAATAAGCTAGGTAACCTTTCCGAAACTTTAATTATCGAGGAATTATGAGTCTATGGTAGATGAGATCAAGACATGGAAGTACGTACCCAGTACCCTAACCACTGCCATTATTAGCAAATGGGTCAAAATTTTCGACTGTATCCTGTAGAAAAAGGTGTTGCCTAGTGCCATAGTCAAAGAGCCTTACAAGTATATGACCTAATCTATTTAAGGTCCAAATATTGTGGTAAGAAGTTAACTCACTCTGAGTCCTTCAGTGCAATGAACTACAGGAACAGTTCTATATCTCATTGCATACAACTAGTTTAGGCCACAAGGTTCAAATCTTGAAGGTATCAACAGTATGTCACAGCTGTACATTTTCCAACAAAATCTTAAGTGTACTGTTAAATATTCTTGTAAGTTTGCGACCTATGAAAAGAGTAACATACCCAGCAGTTATCTTATGAGAAATAGGAACATTAAATCTAACCCAACCACAGAACTTCTCTTTATAAGCATACTCGGTTGCTTACATCTAGTTTTCAGTTTGTGTGTCTCCTGACCCGAGCATAACCTGAGATGATAAAATAGTTCAAAGAAATCTTGAAAGACGCAGTAGAAACTTTGTACAATTGAACAAGAGATGCCAGCTTGATCTACGACAGATGTCCAACTCTTACCATGAACTGGAAAGAAGCAGGAACTACTTAAAAATGGGTGGGATCGGACCATGTGAAGCTTGTGGGGAGCTGGTGCTGGAGGAGTGACAGAGACAGCAATTCACAAGCAGATGGGCATCGACTCCAGGGTACCAGAACAGGAAACCAACTCAAACCAGTTCTCAACTGAAAACTTGGATACAGGATCTAGCATATGGGAAAGATTGGCAAGTAATATATATCACCTTTACTGATCAGAATTTAAGAAACAAATTAAAGAACAACCATGAACAAGTGAATAGGCAGTTTACTAACATGTGGTATCTGCAGTTGGTACCCATGTTGATGCCACTGAGTACCTACAAACATACAAAGAACATCCTAACGTGTTTGATGGAAATATAACAAGAAAAGCTCATTACAGCTCGTCTGCAGAAAACAAAATGCTAATAGCATGTATCGCAAATGGAAGGACGGGAAATTAAAATGAACACAACAAACCAGAAACTGTGAAAGCTGTTGCTCCTTCAATTTCAACTCAATTGGCAGAAATGGTATTTTGCCATGTAATGCTATGACTAACAACATATTTTTCCCTGGTGAAAACAGATGGTAACATGAGAATAACCATAACAATGATAACAACTCAAGATAATACAACAATTATACATGACATATGGTCTACAGTCTACTAAAACAAAATTTTCGACAATGAGCTTTACGACGTTATTACCACCCACATTATTTTGTTTTTAATATTACTCAATTTCATTGTGCTAGCATTCACGTGAATTTAAACATTAAACCTTCGAAACAGAATTCTAATTAAGATGTATCCTGTTATAAAAGTGCAAAAACAAGCACACAATACAAAAAAAGTAACTGTGACTTAAATGGCACTCAAATTTTTCTAGAGGAGGGATATGAACTTAAATAAAAAACCAACATATAACAATTTCAAGCACACTGATTCAACAGCTTTCAACATGCCAAATTAAAGCTTCCAGCGTAATTCTAAACTAACCATACAACTTTAGAATACCTTAATGAACTCCTGATCAAACACAGCTTCAGCTTCGAAGTCAGGTGCCTTATTTCCTACCAGAGGAAGCTCAACACTTTGCAACATATTAAAACATGCAAACTATTAAGTTTAACACTTATTTTACAATCCAAACAATAACAAATCAAATATTCTAATAACTACAGATCCAAATTCTATTTGTTAACTCAACACACATTTCCACAAAAAAAAAAAAAAATCACACGACATTACAATTCTATACTAAATTTGAACTTGCACCAATTGAAAGTTACTTACAGCATGAACAACAAAGGTTTTACGGGAACTTGCACCAATTTAAACAATTTTAGTTGCAGATAATTGTTGATATTTAACAAGGATCTCTATTAGAAAAAGAAAAATAGGGATTTCATTATACCAAAGTGAACCTCCAAGTTTAAGCCGTCCACAATAAACTAACCTTCAATGGAATTCTACAAAAACATGTTTACAAACAACCAAGAGGAATGTGAGATAGAGAGAAAGAGAGAGAGAGAAGAATCGGCAAAAAAACAACCTTTTTTAATCGATAATCTAGTGAAGAGATTGACCTAGTTCGTCGAGAATCTAGTGAAGAGAAATTGTAGAAGATGCGAAGAGAGGCTAGGGTTCAGTTTTTTTTGGTTTCCCGTCGTACGAAAAAAAGGCGAGATTAGAATTACTTTTCTAAGTGTTAGTCAAAAAAATAAGAAAAAATAACGCTGGTGATATTTCTTTATTTTTCAATTTATTATGCATAATTGTATTCCTTTTCTAACGGATATAAATGTTAGCATATCCCAACTTAACCATGAAAATATTATTAAATATTAATTCAAAATTTTAAGTAACGCTTGTTGTAGTCACTAACGGATATAACTGTTACTGCGTCAGTAACAGTTATATCCGTTACTTATTGAAAATTTACTGTTACAAAATAGCTATTATGGTGTAGTGCATGAAAACCAACGGTGTTGTTGAACTGCTCTGGAGTTGAAATGGGTAGTGAGAATTGTTTTTGAGTTTGTGCGAGGTGAAGAGAGTTGGAAATATATAGGGAATGAAGGCGAGATACTTGGGAGCACAATGGGGCGGTTGCCATCTTGAGAGAGTGTGAGACTTCCATTATGTAATCGTGTCCTCCTTTTCTCGATTCCTGTTTTCTATTTTGCATATCTATTCTGAGATATTAGGTATAAGATCAATTATCTCAATTGAGTGCGAGATATCTGATATAATATCAATTATTTCAATTGAGTGCCGAGATATTTGGTTTAATATTAGTTATATCAGTTCAATGTGAGATAAATTCAATTTCCTATTATATCAGTTCCACAATGGTGAGATAAATGAAATTTCTTATTATATCAGTTCCATACCACCAGTGGTAAAATCCATATATTTTATCTCGGTTAAGTAAGAGGCGAGATAACAGGTTTATACTCAGAGTTAATACCTAAGTTATGGGATATATTATCTCATTTATAGGACATATTATCTCTCTTATTAACAAAACCGAGATAAGGCTAATTTTAGAACCGAGATAAAAACCCTTTTTTTTAGTAGTGTTAGATAACCAGTGATAAGGATTACCACAAAGGTTCTGGGTTTGCATTGTAATTCCATGACGGCTGTGATGCATATTGATAAGACATGAATGTTCAATCAATGATGAAGCACAAACAGTAGAAATTTATTTTTTTGGATTTTTTTGAAAATGTTTGCATGGTCTATAGATTACTATGCCCTGTTCAAGGGAACAATTAGGCACGGGACTAGGATGACTCTACTACACATCTCAGAAGAGTAGGTAGTCATTTCACCAAGTGGTGTGCTACCAAGATTCTCACTCACTATGAATCTGGGGGAGGGGAGTGAGAAAGTTAGGGTCTACCGAAATTTGGTAACTGATTACTCTAAATCCTCATGGCTATATTTTTGTCTTTTTCTGGAGGAGCGTGACTACTTTAGGCTCTAATTGATTTATTTTAATTCATTTTTTTGGTCTAGGGCTTCAAGAATCAAGCAACGTCCGACTTATCTACATTGGGAATGACTTCCCAATAGTTGTTATGTGGCTCGGGTTCAGCTTATGCGTGAATGTAAATTATAGTGCGGAAGTTAAATTTCAAACAATCATGTAAGCATGCTTGAACACACAAGGTATCCTCTTACATGGGCTTTGAGGAGATTTAAAATTTACCTCTCAAGCCATGCTTACACGCTGCTTGAGGAGAAGGCGATGTTGGTTGGCGCGTGATCTGAGAATCAGGTCCAACCGTTCAAGCTTTTCACTATTTTAAGTTACAATAAAAGTCTACTTAAAAAACCCACAGTTTGGGTTTTTGATAATTAAACAACTTTGTCTTCAATGGCCCAAAATATAAAACTAAACTAATACTAAACTAATCTAATAGATTAACTAGTTAAGATAAATTATCTAGATTAACTAGAGCTAAACTTAGTTAGAGTGTTGATTACCAAGTTGATTCAAAGTGTGCGAGCGTATGATTCACGACTCACCTCGCACACTTGAACTTCTCAAGGCAATGAAAAATCTAATCTCTTGGTAAGTTTAGAACTTCAACCAAGTGTTCACTCATGTTCATCCACATAATCAATCAAAAACTCATATTTTATATTTTTTTTTTTTTTTCTTTTTTTTATTTATATCTCTATCTATTACAAACAAGTTCCACTGATTTATACTATTTTGTTACAAAATCCGAGCTTCACGGTACAAGAAAGCACAAAAAACAACTGAAATGTGAAAAAATAAAGTGTCACGGTTTGGAGGTGGGCTCGCGGTCGCCCGTTGGGTTCCGGCGAAGTTCAGTCCTCTTTTAGGTGCAGCTTTAGCTCTTCTCCAGCATGTTGATCTTTAACCTGGATTTGCAAAAAAGTAAGATAGTAATGAAAAACAACAAAATAAATCAACAAAAATTAGAAAAATAAGAAGGGAAAAGGTGAGAGTGATGCTTCCCTCCTTAGATGCTCAACCAAGCATTCTTGCTCCTTCAATCCATGACAGCAGTGCTATTTGATGTTCTAATATTGGTGGTGGCCGGTCTTCAAAAGAGTGGAAGTGAGGTTCACCATAGATTGTTTGGAGCTTAAATGATTTGGGAGTTTAGAAGAAAGGAAGGTAGTTTCTTTAGTTTAGGACAAGTGTTTGTTTACTAGTTTATGAAGAACATTGAAAAAAAGCTTAAGTGGTTTTAATGATTGAAGAACATAAACTTGAAAGCAATGAAAGGAAATGATTGATTGAAGAAAGAACAACAAAGAAAGATGATTGATTGATTGAAATATAAAAGCAAATAACAAGATTGAAATGAAGAACAATAAAGTAAATGACTTGAATGTAAAAAGATTAGAAATTAAATCCTACATGACACTTAGAATAAGTCTAGGGGCATTCTCTCTCCCTAACTTTTAGTTCTTATACCCCTACTTTATGCAAATGACTGATTTGCCTTTCTCTATTACATTTGAGACATCTCGCATTTTACTTTATGCTTTTGCTTTTTGATTTCTTCTTGATCATGATAGGTTTTAGAGAAAGCCATCTTTTGTGTTAAGGACATCTATCTCTGGTCTTCTGAGTTGAAGACTTTGACTTTCAGCTATTTGGTTATGAGTCATTGACCTTTGACATTTGACTTTGACTTTGACTTTGACTTTTTCAGCACTTTTTTATAGCAACTTATAGTCTTCATAATATAAGCGTGATTAAGGCCCTTTTGGTGCTAAGATGTAGCTTTTATGATAAGTGGTATGAATTTATCTGTAACTTGAAAAAGATAATAAAAGCTATGAGTTATCTTTTTTCATTAATTGTAAGAAGGGCTGTAATGCAGTAATGTAAGGGTAATAAAACGCACATTTGGGAGCTGATCACCTAGCAAAAAGAACAACCACCTCAACTGCTATCATTTATGCTTCCTCTAGGTCACATGCCTTAAAACTTCTATAGACTGATCCTACAAGCAGACCTTCATTGTTCCATGCTAAAGTAGCAACAACACCCTTTTTTTGTTTCCCTAATAAAAGCAGTATCAAATAGTATTACAATAGTATCAAACTCAATTACAAGTCGGAAAGTAATGTTATTATAGATAGTAATAAAATTAACATGATTGATAGAAATTTGTTGAGTTAGAGTTCCAATCCATCTCCCTGTTGATTTAGTAGTTTCTTTTATTGAGTTTAATTAGATTTAGAAGTCTAGGTTTCTTGGTTATCAAGTTTGGCTTATCTATATAAGGAAACTAATGTTAGTTGTTTTAGAAATCCAATTATTTAATCACATCAATTATCAAAATTATCCCAAACCTAATATTTTCCTTCTCCAAAATATATTTTCTTCTTCTTCTTCTTTTTTCGATCTAGCAGTCCCTTTTCGAGTGCTCTGAGGGTGTCCACGTCGAACACTTTGATGGATTAACTAAACCCTTCGTACGCTTCGGCCTCCCTACCTCTCTCTCTCATCTCCCATTGCATCTATCTCTCTCATATGCATGTCACAATACTAAATACCCCATCTCTTACTCTTCCAAATCCAACAAATCAAAACACCCCGATCTATGGAGATTCCTTTATATGGAACCAACTTGGCATCGATCCAAGGCTAAAACCTACTACTTTAAACCCCACCCGGAACTCTATATCTCAAATAAAAATGCTGAGAAAGTAAAGGTGAAGTAGATTTCAAAGAAAAATAGGAACAGTGTCGAGTCATTCTTACTTAAATAGAAAAATCATGGCATCTTTTATCTTACCCAAATGCTCAAAGGCAACGTCATGCTGAAGAAGTTGTAGTTTTTAAACCCTATCTAGGGCTATACATCTCGAAAAAGCTGCTGAAGTTCCTTCAATTGATTACAGGTACAATTTATTTGTTTATTTAATTTTTTAAATTGTTAATTTTCCTTCGTAGGGTGCAGACAAAGGTCTGTAAATTACAATTTTGAGCAAGTGTGTTCTTATTTAATTGACAATTCTTATTAAAATGTCTGATATAATGTTTTAACTTAGCTCTTGCCTCAAATAATTAAAATTGGTATTACAAAAAAAGTGGAGAAAAAAATAAGGAAGTTTAACTCGACTCCACAAAACCCATCTTTCTTCTTCATGTAGAAAACCCAAATGACAAAGGTTTGCACGACTAACTCTAAACCGGTCATTTTCTCATGGCCTCTCTCTCTCTCTCAAATCTCACCGTAGTGTTATTCTCTAATCATCAAACTGAGATGGTTGCAAGTGCATACTCTTTATTCCTTAACACGTACACAGTAATCCAACCATCAAATTTAAAGGCACATTTTTTTTTTCAAAATTTCTATAGTTTTACTTCGATGGGTTTATGCTATTAATTAGTTGATTGCTTGATTTTATGAGGAAAGAATTGAAACTCATGAAGTTTTAAACATTACACACTTAGTTGACTGCCCACCCAAAAAGAGGTCCCTTAGTTTATGCATGCTATTTGAAATTGGTGCAGTATTAGTTGATTGCTTGATTTTACGAGGAAAGAAAATGATGATTAGACAGATGCTTTAAAGTCCAACGAAATATGCTTTAGGGGAAGCAATGCTTTGCAAAGAACTATGGGGAAATAATGTTTAAAAGTGATCACCTTCGAATCTTCGATATTGTAGGTCCATCGTTCATTAAATGGGAATACTGGGGGAGATGTTATTCATATAAGAAGAGCTTGGTTGAAGTGGAGGTGTGATTCGGGCATGTATGTCATTGGTGCAGAACGTTAGGCAACGAAGAAACAAACTACTTCATATATTTTAATGGAAGTGTGCTTTGTGCCTTAGGAACCCAAGGGCTAATCAATTTTGTCCTTTGCTTCTCTGGATCTTATCTTTTCCTTCTGATGGAGTTATGAGATCTAAAATCAGTCTTTTATTCCTGTTATTAATATGGTAAGTTTTTTCTAATTATTGAATGCAGATCCATGCTTTTCAACTCTATCAAATCAAAACTGATCAACCTTTGACGGTAATGATATGTGTGTTTCAGTAACTAAGCATTGCTTAAAGACATATTGTTGTAGATCGAGCTAGAATTTCTTATATTTGTGTTCAAACTTATTGAGCCAGATGTTCTTTTGAGAAATAGTTCTAAATTGAAAATAGTGTTGTTTTGTCTACTCTTCTTTAGTCCTCTTAGGTATGATTATTTATTAATTTGAAAATGGTTAATTATTGGCATATTAAAGCTTCTAATAGAACTTTGGATGGGCGAGAGACAGGAACGTTTAATATAGCTACTGTTGATATAGAGTTCGATTACTCCTGTGCCATTAGAATAACTGTCGAGGTAAATTCTATTTTGACTTGATTTGGTATGTGTAGACAACTATTCCTTTTGTATTTATTCTTAATAGGTTTTGGAGATACGCCTATCTATAAAATGGGATAAGGGTCATGCTCTGGATTATATACTTAATACTCTAGGATTTGGAAATTACCCTGACGTTGTTTCATTGTACATAGAAGACGATCGAACTGATGAAGATGCTTTCAAGGTATGTGATGTTAACACTTTTAAGTATCTTTTGAAATTAGATTTTCTCAACCTACTACGTGCTAAAACTTAATTTTTCCTTACTCACATGTTTTTGTCGGTATGTTTAGAGTAAAGGTTTCGTTCCAACCTAGCACCTTAGAGAACTAAGTGAGAAGGATTTTTGTTTTGGTATTTTCAAGATTCCTTTTTCCTAACAATTACTTACTACACAAGTTATCTTAAATTTGCAAATTGTTTCTTAAATCAATAGAGAGAGAAAGATAAGGAGAGGATTAACCTACTCATGCAAGATTAATTACATGGATTTTTAGGAAATAAAATCACCTCTTCTCTAATCAGTCTCGAGTTCATAAACAAACCCGAAACTGATTCGAGTATCAATCCCTAGCAAGAGGTACTCATCTTTGAGTACATCTCGCTAGCATGAGGAGTTGTCGAGATATTTCATCTCTGAAATGGCTCTTCAACTCCTGGTTTCATTTCACACCATCCGAACAAAAATAAAATTATGGATTCTCCAGCACTCACGCGCGTGAGTGATCCTAGTGTCCATGGGTCGCGTGCGCGAGCTTTTCTAAAGTTCCAGGCTCCAAATTTTGTCGGTCTCAGTTATTTTGTAACTGGGTGTCAAATAAAACCTAAGTCTCTAAGCAGTGATTCTACAACCATAAAACGTGCACTGATCCTCACATGATCATCATTAACCCTCTCCCTTGGGAGGATTTTTGCTCATGATCCTAGGAAAGAGATGCAAGATATGTTTGTTATATGCTGAATTCGAGAAGAAGAAGAGTGCAAAGAGAAGAATTTGTAAGCTAAAAAGACTTTTATTTAGAAAACTAAAGTGGTTTCCATTAACACTATTACACCAAACTAAGCTTAACTTAGAAAATAAAATGCATGAACATGGAATGAATGGAGTGAGTCCAAAATGAAATACAAATAAGCCCATTCCAAGCTTTCTCCCCTTTCACCCACGTGAACCAAGTCCCACCATTAATAATATTAACTTCTATCTTATCTCCAAATCAAAACAAATTGACACCTTGCATTTTTTTATACTATTAGCACCTAAATCTAGTCAACTTCATTAATGTCATGCAAAGTGTCAATTTGTGCCAATTATTTGTACATTTTGTCTTGACTTGCATGATGACTCATCCAATACTGTGGGCCCGTATAGTGGGTCCACATACTGTATCCAGTGGCGGGCCGGTCTTTTAGCATTTTTATAACTTCCTGCCTTTGCGTAGAATTCATCGCACTGATCGTCTGAGCAACTTACTAGCCGAAATTGGAGTCCCGATTCAAAAGATATGAGCTTTGGAAGTCTGATGCTTATGTGCACGCAATCCCTTTCTGACTTGGAATCGTCTTGTTGGAGTTCCTGGGCTTTAGGCGGGTTTTGTTAAGCTTTGCATGAGCTAACTTGGAAAGATTTACGATGGTTTTGTTGAGCTTAGGTGGGTTATCCTCATTTTTACGTTAGTTGCGCAAACCTGCAAAAGCACGAAAATATGATTATTTTATGATTATTAATCACATAATTAACCGAAATGTTACGTCTCTATATGGTTTTATAATACAGTTTTAGGTGCTTATCACACCACTCCCAAACAGCACTTTGCTTGTCCTCAAGCAAAGAAGAGACATTTAACAGATTAGTGGCAAAAAATGTGTAGTCCTAAGCTAGTTCTCGTTTCGCAGAGTGCGGTTGCATTGACTGTATACACCAAGGCCTTAAACCACTAGAAATTCCCTAGTGGACGAGTTATAGCCTCATGAGAGTTTTCCAGAGAAGATACTCACAAACTTCATCTATACTACAACGACTCAGTAACAAAAACTTGTTTCCTAAATTAATCTCAGATATCTATACATCTCCTTAGTGGGGAACGAGGATTGATTCATTTGAAACTCAAGTTAATATACATACAATAATTAAAACATCTACATATGAATATGCATATAATGAACTTTACATTGAAATGTACAAGCAGGGACATTTCTGGATCCTTTGGAGAGCATCCCTAAATAGTTTCTCACAGGTATATGTCGAAACACAAATTCACTATTAATTTTTCCACTTAGGTTTCGCTAACTCCAGTGTGCAGTGGCATACATTTCCTCACATCTTAATAACAAACAGAGGAGTCAAGATCGATCAATCACATCTACTACTTATTATCACACCATCCTACTCCTAATTGAGCAAGAGATTTTTATTAGGTATTATGGGGCTTAGGTGGTGGTGTAGAAGAAAATGGAAATGAAAAATAAAAAATGACAAGTATGAGAGAATAAAGTCTTCAAGATATTTACACTAGAGACATCCTTGTTTTCTTTTCCTACTTCTATATGAGTTTCCATACTTGCTCTTAAGTTTTTGAGTTATATTTAAAAAAAAAAAAAAAAAAAAAAAACTTAAGAACAAATAATTCTAACTTTTTTTTCTTTTTCTTTCCTGGGGCAAGTAACTGATTTGGGACAAGTCTTTCTCTTTATATTTCTACATTTCATCCTATTTCTCATACTCATCATTTAGGTAGGTTTATTTTATTTGGGGTTAATAGATGGGTAAGGAATTTTTGGTGAAAGTGAAAGGTTTGATGAAAGGTTCAGTGGGGTGACTAGTGGTAAAATTTGTAATAAGTATGAATTTTTGGCTATGTCGATCCAAAGACGGCCTAAATTCTCGCCTAGGGTTCGGATGGTGATCAAGTAAGTAGACGAGTGATTTTCTCTATTCAGAAAAACTACTCCTCTGTGTCATTACTCATATATCACACATATCGAGGCTTTTTGGTTAGATTTTCACAGGATTGATAATTTAAGTAGACTAACCGTGGGTTCTAGAAACTTACTGCTATATACAATCGATGATACTCAGTGCATGAATACTCATGAAAAGATGTAAAAACTATTATGTATGTATTATCTTAAGTTTTTTAAAAACAAATCCTAATTCGAATGCTAATGTGAGATTTCAAGACGATTTTCATCGTCGAAAAAGAAACAAGACTTTGTCACTAAGTACATTCACTAAAAAGAAAGTAGAAACTATATACAGCCAACAAGTTGCCTAATTTTTGCTATAGGTTTAAAGTACCTCCAAACTAAATGATGCTTAGTCCTCGAAATATCAATAGATAAAGAAAGAAATTACTTGAGAAACGTGAGCAAAATTAGGTCTGGATTGCTGTAACAGAAAGTTATTATAACATAATATATTATACATAAATAAACAAAGAAAAACAATAACATAGAAAGACCAATATAGACAATTAGATATATATACACATTAGCCATCATCAAATTTACCATCCAGTAGGTCCTGATGTTCTCGCATCATCCCACGTGAAATGCATTTCTTTAGCATCGCACCAATATATAATGCCTGCCAAATGGTGCTCCATTGTTGTTCACCCGACTCATTCAAATGTGCCAACATATCATCGTCGTCCAGATAGCAACGAACGCTCCTCATGTACCATGAAAAATGTGCACGCCATTGCTGAAACCTTAATGAATGAACTATTCTGTTCGCTAGGCACATAGAATCGATTTTAACCCAGTCGTGAAAAGTAGTCGAGAACTGTGGAAAATGTGTCTTCATAATTCGACAAGCAGTTACATGTAAAAGTAGATACTGATACCGAACAGTGCGAGCTCCTTTTAGATTGGAGATAACACAGTTTAAGATATCAAAGAATGTTTGACCTTGAGCAAGTGCATTAAATACTACACAGGCAGTATCATTGGCAGTAGAAAAATGTCAATCTCCTATGATGTTCAGAAGGATAAATAACATCGTATTCCCCACGTTCATGGTCATATATGCTTGCTAAGGGAATGGTGATGTCTAGCCATCTGCCAGGTGCAGCTCCTTCTTCTTTAATTGCAAGACTATCACCATATGTTGCAAGAAAAGTAGGCCATGAAAAGGAACGGGTAGAGTTCTGGCTGATGTATGGCCATGTTGTTGCTGGCTCGTGATAGGGAAGATCCAAAGTTAGGGCAAGCGTTGGCTCAGAAAAGATATGTTGTGTACCACCAACTTGCATTGTGAACTCGTCTAAGAAGAAGCCGTGTGCATGGTTGAATCCTGGTGTGTCTCCTATATTGACATAAAAGTATGCAACCAAACTTAGATAATAAGTTTGGTCAGGTCGAAGAACAAAGGAAGACCACCCGATGTTAGTGATGTAATCACGAAAATGAAGGCCATAAACATTGGAATCCATCATAGCCTGGAAGGATTGCTTAGGAATGATTTTAAGGGCATCCATGCTTGATGAAGAAAATTCAATAGGAGCAGAGAGAGAGGTAAGGCAGAGAGTCCTGACAGACTATCAATTAGTGTGAGGAAACGTCCAAAATGAAGTAACCACATTGCGTAAAGCAACGTGAGGGTCCTATGGGAAGGAAATCAAGTATGTCTCCCACACCTGATAGATAAGGATATATATGAAAAAAGTGTTCAATAAAGTCTGACTGGATGGATGAAAGAGTATGGAAGAAGATAGACTCCCGTAATCAAATTTAAAATAACAGGTTAAAATTTGATTATTGGCTATTAATAACAACTTGAATTATGACAATCCTAGTAGGCATACTCATTAAACATTGTTTACAAAAGAAGACACAAAGATAACAATAAAATTTTGATTATTAGAGCACACGACGAAAAACTTAATTAATAATTTATTTTTTTTATTATTATTATTTTTTTAATTTTTTTAGAAGAAAATCATGGACCAGGATGACAATGATGATGGTTATGGGGGCGCAGATTGTGCACAAGACTGTTTAGTTCATCAATTTGTTGGTTGAGCTGAACTTGAATGTCCCCCTAGTTGGCTGAGAGCGTAGTTTGATTCTTCATTAGGAGAGCGTGATTTTCCAAGGACTGAGAGTGATTTTTCAAGATTTTCTCTTGTTCAATGTCGTCCATTGCTTGATGTTATTGGAATTCTAGAAGACTTTTGATGATGATTTCCTACCGTACGTGTAGTTCTCGCATACCTTGGTCTTCTTGTTCATCTGTCAGAGTATCTAGAGTCCAAAAACCAGTGGCGCATTCTGTGTGGATTACAGTAAGCCTGCTATTTGAAGAGGTATTTCTGGATAACCCCAAAGCAACATAATTTTTGTGACTAGAGTAGGCAGAGGTGCTAACCGTTTTTTAGGCATGGTGATCGAGTTCCAGAGATATTGGATTATGCAAAAGTCATCCCTTTGATTATGCATAATCCAAAGTAGGTGGAGTTGAGGGTTTTCACTTCAGATGTTTGTGATGTACCTGCCACATTGTGTCCTAACCAGTGGAGCACAGCTGGTTAATTCTGTTTCAAAGAGCGTTGAAGAACAATGTGATGTCCTGTTTTCTATTTTGCCACGAGATACAGTGGCCTGTAGTATTTGTTTGACAGTATCAAATTGTGACTCTTGAATATGGAACTTAGGGTTATTCATTAGAATTTGAAGTATGTCGGAGATAATTTCCCTAGTCAATTCAAATCGTTGTCCATGGGCATGGAAATATAATTTACCATGGTCAGGTCCGCTAAATTGGTAGAACATCAAAACCAATTCTATGGAATAAGCAGTTTTCAAATGATATAGAAGAGGCATCTATCCTCGACGTACAATTTATGTGTCAAAATATGGAGAAAACAGGCCTTCATAAAAAAAATTCAAATTTTTTTTCTCGGGCACTATCTTTTTTGGTTGATCCATTTGAAAGTATAAGTGAAGGAAAGATAGTAAAGAATGCGTGAAATGAAGATGGCTGAAAAGAAGAGATTTATAGCCAATATATGAGCCTTTACGAATCAGGATGGCAAGTGTAGTTAGATCCAGACACTAGTAGAAAAAAGGGTTTTTGTGATTGTTTTAAAATGGTATTTGTGACTGTTCTGTTCGAAGCAGTCACAAATGGCAGAAAAGGGTTTTTGTGACTGTTTTAAAAAGTTTTTGGTGACGGTCGGATCAGAAATTGTAACAAATGGTTTTTTTTCTAGGTAAATGCATATGTGTGGAGTAATATTTGTGACCATTCTACTAAAACAATTACATATTCCCCTGCCTTTATGTGACAGCCTATCCATTTTTTGGTCCCGCCCACAACTCCAGCCCATAAAAAAAACTACTTCGAAAACACGCCCACATTTACTCTCACTCACTCTTTGTGCCTTTTATGAACACCAAAAAAAAAAAAAAACCTCGATCTCTCATGACTCTCTTTTCACTCACGCTCCATCAGTGAAACATTCTCTAGTCCACGATCTACATTCTCAAAAATGTTCACTCACTCACCACTCTCAAAACATAACAGAAACCGCTCTCAATCCAAAAACTGTATCATCTCATCTTTAATTGATCTCTTATTTTTACTCCCCAACCAAAGAAGAACTATCATCATCTTCAGGTGAGATGTTAATTATATTGTAATCTCCTAGGAGTTAGTCGATAGTATGTTAATTCGTTTTTTATTTCCTTGGCAAATACAAGAATTGCATTATGGAGTTAAAGGTTTTGTCTTGCTTGGCATGGTCTGTTCAAATTTCTGCGCTTCTTTTTTATCTTTTGGTTTTTTGTATGTGTTTTCAATGTACACCGAATTTCATAATTAGGACACACCCTTGGGACAATATACCTCGTCTTGTATTAGGAACGAGATTTACCGTCTTAAACAGTTTGAACGCCATCGTAGTTGGTTTTTAGGTTGATTACAGTTGACTATAGGACATAAGTTTTCAATTCGTCCCAAATTAGAGACGAGATAGTTTGTGCTTTTCCAGTTTCGGTGACCGTCGTAGATGATTTTTCAGAGAGAAGGTGTTGACCCTTGCTTTTAGCACTCCCAATATTTGACTACCTTGCCCAATATTTGACTACTATTTCGATACCTTATCCAATATTTTTATTTCTTTCATTAACCCTAAGAAGAAAGTGAAGGTTTGGTGGGAGGGCTTAGACAATAAATCTTTTGGTGGTAGTGATTTGACAATAAGAGCTTCAAATCTCTCTTAGAATCGGCAAGAGCATCTCTCTCTCTCTCTCTCTCTCTCTCTCTCTCTCTCTCTCTCTCAAGTTTTGGTAACCCCCTATCTATCTCTTTCATCAATTTTCGCTTTTATTCAATACCTCAAGTGTTGAACCCCAATTTCCATTCTAGGGTTGTGCAATGTTTTTGGTAATTGGCTCAATTTCTTAAATTTTCGGGTTTCTTCATTCCATAAAATGTAAAAGTGATAAACATAAAAATGAATAGTCTAGTCTACCTACGAAATGAACGATAAACTCAAAATGTAAGTAAACTACAACCTAACTTACGTGTCTATATTTGTCAAAGTTTCTACTCTCAATTCTATCGAGATAGAGTGGAGTAACAAATTCGTTCCACTCCTAGTGCTCTAGCATGGAATGTTTTCTAATCTAATTAGTCGGTCTTAAGTCTAATGAGAGCTTTACGAAGGGTGTTATACTACGATACCTATATGAAATTGATTATGTTGAAGTTAACTACGAATGCTATGGAAATATGATTGTTTTTGAATCTAGATAAAGGATTAGAGGGGAATTGAATCCACCTCGAATCCAACTTAATAACCTAGCATAGATTCTTGTATCTCGATTCTTACGTTCTTACGGCAAGAAATTCGAGTTCTAATCCCTAGTGTTCATGGCATTTCTACCGAATACTAACTAGCATATGAGGTCGTCCATCCATTCTCATGGCGAATCACGACCTTCTAGATTGGAATAGATTCTACAATGCTTCTACACTATACCACTAAGTTTTCATCAAGGCTTCATCAACCCCTCTAATGGAGGTTTTAGCCTTGAGTCATCAAACCATCATTTCCCATTGAATTATAACTACACATCATATTAAAATTCTAACTTAATTAAATTGACTAACAATGTTTTAATCTACTTAAACTACGAAATGATAATCAACAAGAATTAAAACTAGATCTATAAATTGAGATGACAAAATCGAAATTAACAAAATAACTATTTTATTTATCTAATCAATCAAGAACAATGATTCAAAGACTTAATCTAAAACAAAAATTGAAAATGGAACTAAAACTTAATTAAAATACTGGAAACTAGATCTAGAATTATCTATATTGTTTTAGGTCTAACTAGCTACCATTAACAAAGAGCTAAGCTTTGGTTTTTATACTTTCAGATCCAAAAATCATGCATGGGCTTGGAGCCATGTTTTGGGCCAGAGAATCAGGCCCAAAACCCAATTCTTTCAGTCCAAAAAGGCCTCTTCAGCTGCAGTTGGCTTCAACAGACTTTTCGTCCACTTCTGCTCCTCTGATTGGGTCAAGGCTTGGACCATTGGAAAGCTCTTTCCGAGCCGGTCATTTTGACATAAGGTAGGCCCCATTCCGATGTCTGAGTCCAAAGATACGGCCTTCGGAAGTTCTGCTGACTTGTGTGCTGTTTCTGCCCGTGTCGACTTTTCAGCTTTTGACCGGGCTTAGGAAGGCTTTGTCTTCTTGAATCTTGGCCTTTAATCACGGAACTCCTTAGTAACCGACCTTTGCTCCTTTATCTCGCTAAAGTGGCACATTTCTACACATAATGGACTTTGAAACCTGAAATGCATAAAACACGTGTCGGTGTTAACTCTTAATTATTACTCACATAATTGGTCTAAAAGTATGATCTTTTCTGAGGGTTAAAACTACAGTTTGGGCTCTTATCAAACCACCCCCAAACAATTTTTTACTTGTCCTCAAGCAAAGATGAGAAATTAGAATAAGTGACCAAAAATGGAGTTTTATCTACTCTCGTTTCGCTGAGTGCGATTGCATTGACCATATGCAACAAGGCGCTTAAACCACTAGGAATTCCCTAGTGGACAAGTTATAACCTCATGAGAGTTTTCCAAAGAAAGTACTCACAAACTTCAACTATACTACAACGACTAAGAAATAAAACTATTGTTTTCCTCATTCATGTCCCAACTATCTATACATCTCACTAGCAAATGAATAAGAATAACCAAGTCAAAAACCTAAGCTAATATATGCATAATAATCAATCATCTATGATACGAATATAAGTACTATGAGTAATACCATGAAATGCCTAGCGGGTTAAGTTTATGAAAACTTCGAATAAGCGTCCTTAAGTAGGTCCTCACATAAATGTCAAGACGAAAACCACTCGATTTTTCCGCTCAAGTTTAAGCTACTCCAAGTTAATGCGGTGGGCACACTTTACCTTACAATCTCAATGACAACAAGGAAGCCGAGTCGATCAAACACATCTGCCACTTACTATCACACTAACCTATTCCTAATTGAGCTAGAGGTCTTTATTAGGTGTTCTTGAGGGGATTAGGAGATGGTTTAAGAAGGAAGAAAATGGATATTCAAAAGGACAAGTCCGAGATAGTAGAGTCTTCATATTATGTAACTTAGAGAAAACCTTGTTATTTACTTTTGCTTCTACACTTTGTTTCCATCCTTAGCCATATTTTTTTTTTTTCTTTGGCTTTTAACTCCTTTTATTCTATTTTTTTTTTTTTCGGTTTTTTTTTATTTTTATTTTTATTTTTCTTTTCTTTGGATGGAAACTTCTTTTCTTTTATTTTCTCGAAGCAATTAACTAACTTTTGTTTACACGGTTTTCTCTTCTTCTTTCTTCCTCATTCTATTCTCGGACTTATTCTTGATTGGGTTTTTTTTTTTTTTTTTTTTTTTTTTTTTTTTTTTTTTTTTTTTTTTAACATTTTGGGTAAAGGATTTGTGGGTTATGAAAGGCTAAAGAAAGGCTCAGAGGGGCGACTAGCGGAAAATAATTCATAGGTTTGAATTTACGGCTATATCGATCCAAAGAGGGCCTAAATTCTCGCTTAGGATATGACATAGTGATCAAGCAAGTGGACATGTGATTTCTCTATCCATATTTTACTTCTCCCTTGTGTCATTTCTCAAATGTTTTATTTCATATAAGGCTTTTTTAGGCTATATTCTCACAGGATTTGTAGAATAAGTACTCTAGCCTAGATTTTAAAACTTCATAACAATCATAGATACTCATGTAATATTTATAGATAGATGCAAAGATTATTACCTACATATTAACCTAAGTTTCTAACAATTATTCTCGATGCAAAAAGCTACGGAGACTTCTAGATTGTTAAGAGCATAGAGAAAGAAAACAATACCAATATTCCTAAGTGTATAGCATAAACTTATTTATTTATATTTTTTGAAACTTTAACTAGAAAACAAATGCATATTATACATATCTATATCCTAACAGATGCCTTAATTACACCCCCACCCCAAACAAGAAGCATGCTTTGTCCTCAAAGTATTGTAAATAAAGAGGGTAGGAAAAAATACCATTGAAAACGTGTGAAATTCAGGAACAAAACTAACGATGATCTATAAGACCACCCATTAACACATGGCATAAATTTGAAGATACTTTAACAAAACTAAAAACTTACCTTATGGTTTGGGCTCTCTTAAAGACTAGCGACTAAAAACTATAATTTGCCAAGGCCGCCATGTCATATCTACTAATGCGAACTGTTAAGTGTTAAATGCGAGGGAAATGTCACCAATTGAGGCCGATCTTCCCTATTGCGTCATTAAATGAAACCACGCCATTCCCCAAAAACCCTTCATCGGGATGAATAACATGGTGGTGCCCAACGTTTAGGGAATAGGCTACCATGGGGGCAATGCTATATCGCCCCTAGTCCATTACTCGAAAAATACCCTCCCCCCAAAATATTCATGGAAATATGTATAATCATAAACATATGCATTATAGTCCATTACTCGGTCCCCATATGCCCATGGAAATATGTATAATCATAAACATATGCATCGGTCATATATGCCCATGGTAATCCCAAACTAAAGCGACCACATTTTTATTGAATTGATGTGTCATGTCATCGACTACGACGGAGAATTCTTGTTCTCCATCCTGATTACAATAGAATTTAACGTGGTCGTAGAAATAAGCAGTAAGCTATGGTGAATATGAATCGTCATCACTTACCAGTAGATGACGCCATCCTAACTGCAGGATCTTGTGTCGGAACCAATGTCCATAGGTCTCGGTGCCCAACACGTCTTTGAAAGACTGTTCAGGTATGACTATAGGGGATGTCATCTCAACGACTCTTGGAACAGTTCCAAAAAAAATCCTGGACTTACCCTCTAAAATTGGAATTTTCCGCGTTCACGAAGGCGTGGTCTGGGATGCGCAGATATAGAATAGATCGCGCTCGTGGGTTTTAGAATTTACAGCGTTTTGGGCGCGGGTCGCGCTCTGAGCAAAATTTCCGGAAGTGTCGAGCAAAATTTCCGAAGTGTACTCGGCGAGAGTCTTGGCGTGCTCGTAAGTAAGTCTTTGAAACAATCATTTGGAGAAAAAAGCGAAGGAAAAGCTTGGAGTGAAAGGTCTTGGGATTATGGTGGGATGTAGTGTGGTTTGTTAGTGTAGAATGAAGGGAGTTTAAATAGGTTTTGAGCTTCCAAAACGAATCGGCAAGTTCCCAAATTGTTTTAAGGCAATTTCGAAATAGAAAAATTCCAAACCCGAAAACGGAAACAACCCATTTTCATGATTTTCTAAAAATCTCGGTATCTTTCATAATGGATTTAGAATAGTAACTTCTAAACTCTCTTACATTTCATGCTACCACCACACAAAACATAGATATGCCGATATCGCCAAATTATCAACCTTTCCTTCAAGACTACTTTACCGAAATGATCATATAACTAATTATGCTCGGTATAAATCTTACCACCCCCAAACAAATTCGGAAGGTGGGATTAATGATAAAAGCAAGCGATTACTTTCGAAATTAACCAATTATATTAAAAAAATAAAATTTAAATCCAAACAACATAAAACAAACACATTAATATTTAAATTTAACTACTTAATTAAAATCCAACTAATAAAACAATCAAAACCATGAAATAACAAATAACACAACCGATGGTGAACACCTAGTTATGTGATGAAGATGGACCCCGAGATGGAGATTGGCCCTGGATGGAGAATGGTTTGAACCGGTTGTCGCCGGCGACGACGCCATGCCTGTCGGACTCGGGCGAAAACGAGAGTCCTCCACGAGTGGCGTCGTCGTAGCATCTCTATTCGAACAAGCGCCGTGCTTCCATCTCAGATCCCGAAAGTCGCGATACTTGGGCTTGTTGATTCTAGTAGATAGTCTCCATGTTAGACGGATATCGCCCACGAACCCCTTCGAGCATTTCAAGTCTCGTCCTCGAAAGGTTCGTTTGCTTCTTTCAATTACAATCTGTCTATCTTGGATATCTTCACAAATACCATAAACGCTAACGCAAGTCGGTTTGCAATACTTGCATCGTTCTAAATTAGAACTACATTTATCTAATGCATCGTCATCCGGACATGTCATATCCTCCCTTTCATCCTCCGACTCATCCATTTTTCCTTCGGAAACGGCCAAGTCTCTTGGATGCAATCCAGTATAGATACTTGCATTAGAATGCAATTTGATCTTAATAGGAGCAGATCTTTGCGACAACTTTAAAGGAGAGCATGATCTTAGTGATCAATACGGGGAAGAGGCCAAGCTCTTCCCCACTCCTCGAATCACATTAAACATTAAATCGAGGATGCAGAAATTATACTTATTTGTTTGCAAAATCCGAGAAACGTCTGGCGCACATTGCGGGCCGATATCACGACTTTGTCTTTCCCGAGGGGCGTTCCTACCAATCCACCGAGCTCTGAGCCCGTTGATTGGTTCTCGTGGTCGATGGCGGACGTAATGAGATGTCGGATTGTATTCACCCTCCACGACGGTATCCTTCATCAAAGCAGGAACTCCAAAGATAATCGATTCCCGAATTGTTGTTACCAGGTTGCTTTCAAGCGTAATTCCTAACAGTTCAGCCAACAACTGTCTCGTTACTTCCCTCCTCGTTCCTGCTACCTTTATGAAAATTCTATCCCCCTCCAATTCTCGCTTCTTATAAAACTGTTCTACCAAATCATGGTGATAGAACTCCTCAGTCGAGTACCACAGTCCGTTCCAATGCCTCCTAATCATCTCCGCGTCGTAAAATGGCGCGAAGCTGTCGGACTCAAACGCGTGCTCCGGCAAAATTCTTCGTCGTAGCGCCATTGAAGTTTCTGAGACAACTAATGGGTTTGTAGACTGTGGGGGAGGCGAGTTTGAAGAAAACTACTAAAAACAACGGTGGTGGCGGTAGTTACTCGAATTGGTGGCTGTTTTTCGGAGTTGGGGTGGTGGTATTAATGGTTTAAAGAAGATTTTAGTTGGATTTGATTATGATGGTGTGGGGTGTAGTTAGGTTTTCTTCTCTCTCTCTCTCTATTTTTATTTTTTTTTTTATTTTGGTGTTCAAGGTTTGATTTAACTTTGTAACCAACGGGATTGAAAGGGAAAGAAAGAAACCGTGCGTTTTTTTTTTGGGAAGGAAGGAGACGCGACGACGACGCGTGCGGTTTAGCCCCAAGCCCAGTTTTGAATTCAAAATTTTTCTGATTTTTCAAGCAATTTCAAACTCAATTTGCCGCTTCGTTACTGGCCCGATTTTGGCAAATGAGTTATGGAAATGATCAGTAGAGAATTTCCAATCCAATGATCCATAATACACTCAATTCCAACCATGGGTGACGTATAAAAAGGGTGGAAAAATGCCTCGAAGTGTGTGTGTGACGTAAGTTATGCGAACGAAGAAAATCTAAGTTTAGATTACGTCAACCCAATTGAACTACAAGTAATGGGCCTAAGCAACACAAATGGAAAGTTCGAGCAATCCAGATGGAGAGACCGATTACCCACCCCCAAACAAATTTTTAAACACAAAATTTGTTCTAACGCAGGTCGTTTAAAGTCAGATTCCCAAGACTTGTTGGATTGCTATTTTTATGATTAAGAATTTTTTATTATTATATATTTTTTTAATTTTTTTTTATTAGCTTATTATAAGATAAACGAAAAACAATAAATTCATAATTCACCCCTTAGAGGAACATGACTCAAAAACCGAAAAAACATGCAAAAGTGGAAAACGTGAATTATGTTAACCGTGGACTTAGGATCCGGTACTTACAGCCACACACTCCATAGGGAGGGCCCGGTTACCTGAATGGTGCACTTACCACTATATGGAAGTGAAAGGAAGTACACCAATGACAAAGGTCAATCCTCATATAGACGGGTCCTATAAAAGGACTTCCTCTACATCGTGGGGCGAAGTTCGTGAAAATGTTTTAACCGTTGACCATTAACTTGAAAGGTACTGTTGTCATTTGGATTTACCAAGGTGATTGCCCCGTAAGGGTGACTTCATAACTTAAAAAGGGCCGCACCACGGGTTTTAGTTTTCCCGGAAAATATGTAGGCGGGAGTTGTAAAGCAAGACCTTTTGATCGACTACAAACTCTTTGGCGCAAGATTTGCTTATCATGAACACGTTTCATGTTAGCTTTATAATCCTTCATGAGATCGTAAGAATCGCTACGGATTTCTTCAAGCTCATTCAATTGCAACTTTGCGTTTGACACCTACCTCATCAATATTGAAGTTAAGGCTTTTTATAGCCCACAAAGCACGGTGCTCTAATTCAACGGGCAAATGACATGGTTTCCCAAATACAAGTCTAAAGGGAGACATACCTATAGGAGTTTTGAAAGCAGTTCTATACGCCCATAAGGCATCCGATAGACGCTTGACCGACCGTCTTTTCCTATCGGGGTTTACAGTTGTTTCTAAAATCTTTTGATTTCCTATTAGAAACTTCTACTTGTCCGCTAGTTTGTGGATGATACGGAGTTGCTACTTTGTGTGTAACTCCATACTTTTTCACTAGGGATGCAACAACTCAAGTTGCAAAATGTGTTCCACCATCACTAATGATGGCTTTAGGAATGCCAAACCGACAGAAAATATATTCTTTAATAAAAAATACAACGGTCTTATGGTCATTTCTACGGCAAGCTAGGGCCTCTATCCATTTAGACACGTAGTCCACGGCAACTAGAATATAAATGAAACCGTGGGAAACAGGGAAAGGACCCATGAAATCAATGCCCCAAACGTAAAAAATTTCTACTATTAAGATTGGATTTAATGGCATCATATTACGTTTAAGGATTAAGCCCAAGTTGTTGGCAAATCGAATACACGCCTTGCAATGCACTTGGGCATCCTTAAAAAGGGTAGGCCAATAAAATCCACATTGAAGCACTTTAGGGGCTGTTTTTCATCCCACTAAAATAGCCACCACACTCTTTGTCATGGCAGAACGATAGAACTTCATTGTATTCCCACCGGGAATACAACGACGAATAATCCGATCCGCACAATACTTAAAAAGGTATGGCTCATCCCAAAGTAGTATAACTTAACTCGGCCAAGAAATTCTTACGTTTATTTCTTGACCAATTATAAGGCATAACATCAGCCGCTAAATAATTTACAATGTCGATACCATGGTGCTGAAAAAAATCGATACAGATGCTCATCGGAAAAAGAGTCCCAGGTATGGACTCAAATCGCCCGATCGTTTGTGAGTCTAGATAAGTGGTCGGCAACTACGTTTTCGACCCTCTTTTGTCCTTTATTTCTAATGTGAACTCTTGCGGGAGAATGATCCATCGGATTAATCTCTCGCTAGCATCCTTCTTTGCAAGAAGGTACTTAAGAAATCTGCATGGTCCGTGTAAACTAAAGTTTTAGAACCAACCAAATAAGGACTAAACTTATCTAAAGCATAAATGACAGCTAAGAATTCTTTTTTCGATAGTTGAATAATTCCATTGAGCATCGTTTAAGGTTTTACTAGCATAATAAATAACAAAGGACTTATTATCTAGTTTTTGTCCCAAGACCGCACCAACCGCATAGTCACTAGCATCACACATGAGTTCGAAAGGTTTAGACCAATCGGGAGGTCAGATAATTGGTGCGAGAGGTTAGAAGCGGCTTTTAAAGTTTCAAAAGCCTGCCTACAGTTAAAATTAAAATCAAAGATTGCATCTTTCAAAAGCAGATTAGTTAACGGCATAGCTATTTTCGAGAAGTCTTTAATAAACCGCCTATAAAAACCTGCATGGCCTAGAAAGGCTCTAATATCCCGGACAGTCCGTGGTTTAGGTAGAGTCGCTATCTTATCTAGTTTGGCCTTATCTACTTCGATGCCATCACTAGATACAATGTGACCTAGTACTATGCCCTTTTTCACCATGAAATGACATTTTTCCCAGTTTAAAACGAGGCTCTTTTCTTCACACCGTGTCAAAACCTTAGACATGTTAGACAAACAGTCTATGAAGGAGTCTCCATAGATAGAAAAATCATCCATGAAAACTTCCATAAAGCGCTCTACCATGTCACTAAATATATGAAGCATACACCACTTGGAAGGTTCCAGAGCATTACAAAGGCCAAAAGGCATTCGCTTATAGGCATACGCTCCAAAGGGACATGTGAAGGTAGTCTTTTCTTGGTTATCAATATCAATAATAATCTGAAAATAACCCGAGTAGCCATCCGTAAAACAATAAAAAGCATGACCAGCTAGCGCTCGAAAGCATTTGATCTATAAAAGGTAAAGGAAAGTGATCCTTTCGTGTCATAGCATTTAAACGTCTCAGAATCAATACGATCCTCCATTTCATAGGACCTTGTGTGACAACATTGTCACCCTTTTTGTTATGTACCATGGTAACTCCCGATTTCTTAGGAACTACATGAATGGGGCATACCCATTCGCTATCAGAGATTGGGTATATGATACCCGCATCAAGTAATCATAAGACTTCTTCCCTAACCACCTCTTTCATGGCTGGGTTCAAGCGACGCTGAGGTTCGCGAGAAGTCTTCGCGTTATCCTCCAAATGGATATGATGAGTGCAAATATTATGGTCAATTCCCTTAATGTCGGCTAGGGACCAACCAATCGCAGATCGATGTTCCCTAATCACCCGGATTAAACGTGTCTCTTCATTCTTAGATAACAGAGAAGATATAATTACCGGATGACTACCATCCGGATCCAGTTGAATATATTTTAACTCCGGGGGAAGAGGTTTAAGCACTGGGGTGGAAGAAAAATCAATAGATGTTTCGTCGGGGTCCTCATTTTGTATAATGAATACTTGCTTAGGTAGCAAGTCTTCATACTCAATATGTGGAGCAACCGGAGGGTCTACAATTTGTGTGGACTCAAGGATGGTGTTGACTTCCTCTAAGTAGGAGTCATTTACAAAATCTGAAGTTCCAAAAGAAAGAAATTTGTACATATTGTTTTCAGGAAACGTGTTGTTAAAATAATCTTGAGCTAAGCTCTCGATCATGCTAACCTCCCCATCTATAGACGAATTTGGTAATTGTTTCATTATTTTAAAAACATTTACCTTAACTATAAGATGGCCAAAAGATAAGGACATCTTACCATCGCGGCAATTTATAAGAGCGTTGGCAGTTGCCAAGAAGGGGCGCCCTAAGATGATCGGTACAGAGTCGTTGGCGACTTCTATATCGAGGATAACAAAATCAGCATGATAGTAAAAATCCTGAACCTTAACAAGCACGTTTTCCACTACACCCTTAGGATACTTAATTGACTTGTCCGCTAATTGCAACATTATTTTTGTAGGTTGCATTTCCTGTAGACCTATTTGTTTGTATAAGTAATACGGGAGTAAGTTAACACTCGCCCCCAAGTCTAATAAAGCGGTCGTCGTGTGGGAATCTCCTAAGGTGTATTTTACAAAGAGGGATCGACCGGGGTCCTCCTGTACTTAACAATTCCATTATTTTCGGATAAAGTTGGAAATTGTTCAGTTAGAAAGGCGTCTTTATGTATGTTGGTCTTACGCCTAGTAGTGCACAACTCTTTAAGAAACTTAGCGTGATTAGGTAGCTTTTTAATAGTTTCTAGAAAAGGAAAGTTTATCGTTAGATTTTTGAAAACGTTCCTAATTTCCTCAAAGTTTGTATCCCTAGTTAGCATGGCTAATTTTTGAGGGAACGGTGGTTTCGCTCTATATTTAGCGTATGGCTCGACTTGATGTGTTACCTTGGCTTTCTGTTTCTTAGTTTGTTGTTTAACCGGGTACCTCTACGCGGTGGTAGGTTTCAGTTTCGACTTCGTATCTAGTTTGATATCCGTGTGGGGACTATCGATGGGGTAACTATAGGCATAGTTACTTTGTTATCAACCACTCTTCTCCGTAATCCAGAGTGGTGATGGCATTCAGGTCACCTACTATTGCCGTTTCTGTACTAATATTACCGTTTACCTCAAAGGCTGTGTTTGCTATTTTAGGGTTTGGTATAGCTTGTGTTGGAAACACGCCTTTTGGTTGGGCTTTCTCTTGGGCTAACTGTTGATGCCCTGATTTATGGATTGTAAGATCTATTGGTTTGATTGAGTCATTGATTGGAAAAGTTGTTGGGTAACCTGTATAAAGGCATCTATACGATCCGGATGTGATTGTGTAGTAGTCACAGGTGGTGCAACTGGAACTATCTCACGTTGATTATTTATGGGTGGGTTGTGATAGTTACTATTGTTAACCGGAACGATACCTCTATTGGTATTATAACTATTATAATTACCCTGACCTTGTGCTAAACCTTGTCGTGGTTGCGCTTGGTTGTTATAATTATTATAATTTCCCTGACTTAGTCCCTGGCCTTGCCTAGGTGGAGCTTGATTATAGTTGTTCGCTTGCCTAACATTTTGGTTATTAGACCCTGGAGGTGAAACTTGTTGATTGTTTCGCCAACTAAAGTTGGGATGTTGTCTCCATGGGGCATTAGGAATAGGATAGTTATTAATGGAGTAAACATTATCTTGCTCTAATTGTTGTTGTTCATAGGCGAGAGGACAATAGGAGTCAAGGTGCTTTCGGGACTCAAACAGGACATTACATGGGTTGGAGTTAACATTCATGACGGGGATAGGCTTTTGTTGCATAGAAATAGCCTCAACCTTTTTAGTTAGAGATTCGATTAAATTTTTAGTTCTAGATCGGGTTTCATCTCAAACATACCGCTGCCTTAATCGTTGAAGAAGAACTAATCTGCTGGGGGGATCATCACTACCCCCCAATTGTTATTACGCTTAGTTTGATCTTCTAAAAATTTGTAAGCCTCCGAGGCTCCTTTACTTAGGAAACTACCCCATTCATTATGTCAAGGATTTCTTTATGGTGATGTTGAAGTCCTTTGAAAAAGGCACGAACTAACATGTATTTTGCTAGGTTATGGTGTGGACACTCAATAAGCGATCGGTGAAACGATTCCAAGCCTCATAAAATGATTCATGAGGATTTTGTCGAAAAAATGAATCTTGGAAAGCATCTCATCCGCCTTTAGGGGTGGGTAAAAATGTTCCATAAACAAAACAACAAGTTTAGCCCACGAAGTCCACAGAGTTAGACGCTTTGGGCGTTAACCAAGACGCCCTTTATCGGCTAAGATGAAGGGAAATACCCTCGGTTTAATTTGTTTCGCACTCAACCGTAGGATGATGGAATGTTGTAAGGACTTGTTCAATCCTATGCATGTGTTGATAAGGTTTTTCATGGTCTAAACCATGGAAAACGGGTAACAAATTAAATATGTTTGGGGAATTCAAAATCCCCAATCGGTCTCTGCTAAACGATGCAAGATTTAGGGCTATCGCCAAGGCTTTGTAAAAGTCGAGAGAGGAGTCTCTCTTTCTTCAGCCATTATGTCGGTGTGGTTGGTGGGATAGTAGTTAGAGGTGTAGTGATTGGTATACTCGATAGATTTGTTTGTTGACGCGTTGACGGTTAATTACGCTCGGTATTTTTCTCCCACCGCACCTTAATCTCATGCAAGTCTAAGTCTAAACACGACAAACAATCCAAACAATCTTGATATATTAGTAGTATGAACCTCTAACCGGAGATGTGAGGTATATGGAAGAAAGGAATACCGATAAGCGTCCTTGCTTCGCTTATGAATAGCGCCTTGTTTACGCGTGTTCAGTGTAAATAACAAGTTAGAACACCGAAAAACTTAAAAATCGGTTCAAACAAACCTGTAGAAATCCGAAAAATTTTGCTTAGTGGGCGCGCCATGCGCACCACATAAGGGTCGCTTCTCTATGTAACTTGAAATTCCACTTGTTTAAGGCGGTCGCTACTCCACATGGGGCGGGTCGCGCGTGTTCCAAAGAACTTAGGGGCGGTCACGCCAAGTATGGGGCGGTCAAGCTCCGTGGTACCAGCTATAGGCTATGCGGTCGTGCGCTCCTTATAGCGCCGGTCGCTTCGTAATTTTGTCACGAAATTTTTCAAAGCTGAAACGGATAACCACAAAGATGAATCAAACAAGGGTGGGTGGGTTTAATGGGACTTAAAAATGACTAATTCTACTATGAAAACAATGCTAAAGTGCAACTAAGATGGCAGCGGCGCCATTTGATAAAATGTAAAATTGATAGTCTAGTCTACCTACAAAATGAACGATAAACTCAAAACGTAAGTAAACTACAACTAACTTACGTGTCTATATTTGTCAAAGTTTCTACTCTCAATTCTATCGAGATAGAGTGGAGTAACAAATTCGTTCCACTCCTAGTGCTCTAGCATGGAATATTTTCTAATCTAATTAGTCGGTCTTAAGTCTAATGAGAGCTTTACGAAGGGTGTTATACTACGATACCTATATGAAATTGATTATGTTGAAGTTAACTATGAATGCTATGGAAATATGATTGTTTTTGAATCTAGATAAAGGATTAGAGGGGAATTGAATCCACCTCGAATCCAACTTAATAACCTAGCATAGATTCTTGTATCTCGATTCTTACGCTCTTACGGCAAGAAAAATTCGAAGTTCTAATCCCTAGTGTTCATGGCATTTCTACCTAATACTAACTAGCATGTGAGGTCGCCCACCCATTCTCATGGCTTAATCACGACCTTCTAGATTGGAATAGATTCTACAATGCTTCTACACTATACCACTAAGTTTTCATCAAGGCTTCATCAACCCCTCTAATGGAGGTTTTAGCCTTGAGTCATCAAACCATCATTTTCCATTGAATTATAACTACACATCATATTAAAATTCTAACTTAACTAAATTGACTAACAATGTTTGAATCTACTTAAACTACGAAATGATAATCAACAAGAATTAAAACTAGATCTATAAATTGAGATGACAAAATCAAAATTAACAAAATAACTATTTTATTTATCTAATCAATCAAGAACAATGATTCAAAGACTTAATCTAAAACAAGAATTGAAAATGGAACTAAAACTTAATTAAAATACTGGAAACTAGATCTAGAATTATCTATATTGTTTTAGGTCTAACTAGCTACCATTAACAAAGAGCTAAGCTTTGGTTTTATACTTTCAGATCCAAAAATCGTGCATGGGATTGGAGCCATGTTTTGGGGCCGCAGAATCGTGCCCAAAACCCAATTCTTCGATCCAAAAAAGGTCTCTTCAGCTGCAGTTGGCTTCAACAGACTTTTCGTCCACTTTTGCTCTTCTGATTGGATCAAAACTTAGACCATTGGAAAGCTCTTTCCGAGCCGGTCGTTTTGACATAAGGTAGGCCCCATTCCGATGTCTGAGTCCAAAGATGCGGCATTCGGAAGTTCTGTACGACTTGTGTGCTATTTCTGCCCGTGTCGACTTTTCAGCTTTTGACCGGGCTTAGGAAGGCTTTGTATTCTTGAATCTTGGCCTTTAATCACGGAACTCCTTAGTAACCGACCTTTGCTCCTTTATCTTGCTAAAGTGGCACATTTCTGTACATAATGGACTTTGAAACCTAAAATGCATAAAAAACACGTGTCAGTGTTAACTCTTAATTATTACTCACATAATTGGTCTAAAAGTATGACTGTTACAGGGTTAAAACTACAATTTTGGGCTCTTATAAAAAAGTCTTGTGTCTTTGTTGTAGTATTTTGATGTGAGTGTACTGTTGACATGATTTTATCATCCGACCTAATCAAATTGTCATGGGTTTTGTAAGAATAATATTTGAATGTTAAGAATCTTTTTATTTTCTTAAATATCAAAATCGATGATACAAGCTTGCGAGATGAATGTTTTTTTTTCGGGTTTAATAAGTATAAAGTTTGAAACTTTGTTGATTGCTAACATTCCATTTGTAACAACGACCACTATTTTTTTACATGTTTAAAATTTAATAAAAAAGATGATTAAACTATGTCTTAAACTTTTGGATTGTTGTTGTAAAATCCCCAATTTTTATCACATGGTTATTTATTTTAAATGGTTAGGAAATAATCTAGAAATAAATAGATTGAAATATATTTATAGCTAACAATGTGTGGGAGAAGGAGAAGAAGAGTGAGGTAAGAAGAAGCTAGGAGAGAAACGTTTGTGAGTGAGCCTTGCTTAGGACCGGGGATATCGTTGTCACTCGTGAAGAACAACCCCTCATTTGATTCTTATTGCGTGAAACTAGTGAGTACTTAGTATTTTGTTTATGTTAACTATGTGTATGATTTATTTTTATCTTATGATGCTTTTCTATTCGTCATAACATATATGTGTAGGAAGATGAATTGATAATATAGCATGTAAGTATTAGTTTTCTTGGTTTAGTTTTCTGGGGTCGGTTCAGAAGAGTCCTGAAAATTCATGCTTGGGAATGAGGTCTCGGGGATTGAATAAGATTTTTAGATCTGCAAGTATTCTTTCCAATACAGTTTGATTCACCTCGTTTCAATATCTATACAGTAAGTTAAGACTGTTTTAATACCGAGAGGTCCGTCAGGATATTTCTGACCAAGTTCTGTGGTTGGTCGCGTTCTGTGAATTTTCTGTTAAGAACCTACTTTCATGGTCTAAACTCTAGTTGTAGGTAATTTAATTATGTTTCAAACCCAATTTACCTTGTACTAATCCAAGTTGTACAAAGGAAGTTAAGACAGTTTTAGTGAAGAAAGGTCAATCAAGATTTTTCCTGATAACCTTTGGTTTACAATCAGGTCAAGTGAATTTTGAGTGGGAATTAGGTTTTTAGGTATGAACAAACATTGTAGAGATTGGAGTGTAGTTTCTGACCCCTTTGGATTTGTGTCAATCCAACTTATATAGAGAAAGTTAGGACTGTTTTAGTAGAGTGTGGTTAAACATGGTTTTAATCTTGGTTATTATAAATATGCTGAACCGATTGATTGATGAGTATTTTCCTATATAATACAATGTTTGTTTGATTATTATTTTAAATTGTGGCTGAAATTCATATTCTTGACATAATGATATTTGCTTAGAATGCATGATCTTAAGCTTGATTATTATATGTTGAGATTTGTTTGAAATATCGTATTGTTATTAACTTGAAACTTTGTTAAGTGGATAAAGACAAAAATGAAAGGTGCATACATAGTCTGATTAGGTTATAACTACTAGAACTCCTTGATGTTTATTTTACCACTCCAGAAGGAAACTAAATGCCTTAGTGCCGATATCCTAAGGAGTAGGGCCTTCCACTTCTGAAAGGGAATGAACTAAGTGCCTTTGTGGCGATGCCCAGAAGAAGTGGAAGTTTATTGTTAGCCTTTGTGTGGCAGATTGATTATATTTTCTCCGTCTATATTAGAAACGGTTGAGGTGTGCACTTGTTAGCCAGTTGAGGCTCTTTTTGGACTCATATGGTCTGGGCTTTCGTGTAGCCATATTCAAGGCTGATGTCCCACTAGAATATGGTTAACGGAGTAGTTCCCATTATATGAGGGAGGCGTACGGGCGTTGTACGATTGGCACATGGGTATTGCGATCGTAGTAGGTTCTAAACAACTAAATTAGGTCCATAATAATTATGCAAAACACTACAGGAAGTACTAAATATAATTAGTATCAAAATCTTAATTTTGTTCTTGATTGATGTAATTAATTGTATTGTTTATAGTTATTTATTTGGGTAAGCAACTACTGCTCGAAAGAGTTAAACTAATTAAAGATACTCTCTTTTTGAACCTATTATATTTTGTGTACCAAATTTGATGTTTGAAGTCGATCGTATAAAGAGACACTTGGACTTGGGGTAGGACAGAGCGAGATCTTTTTCTATATTTTCTGGGTATACAGTTCTATGAAACTAATCTGTTTATATTCTTAGCTGAATGGTCATCCTGTGGTTAAGCATTTAAGAGGAATTAGTGAACCTGTTGTAACAAAAAGTCAGGAGGTATGTGCAACTTAATAATTTCTATTTAGTTTGTGACTTTTCCATTCTGTGTTTAGATTTACTTAAAACTTTTAGCTGCTTGTACAACCATTATGCCTTTTGTGGCATGTCATTTTTTTTCAAAAAGAAAAGAAAGAGAAAATATCACAGTTTATTCCGCTTGTTGCTGAGAAGGCACTGTTGGGCAGTGTGTTTATTTGATAAGATATTGTTCAGTTATTACTTATACATTCCTATGTTTACGAGTTGCATTGAATCTTTACAGTTTGTAGAGGACGTACATGAACATAGGTACATAGGTGTATGAAGCTTCTAACCAAATGGAATGGTTTACACCATAAATTATATGTTACATTGCCTACAATATCTGGTAATTCTCTTAATCATTGATAGCTGTTGGAAGGATGGTCAAGGTGAATTTTTTGTTGCTTTTTTCGAAGTCTCTTTAGTAGTATGGTCTTCAAGGACTTTAGCAGTATGGTCTTCAAGTGACTTACTTCTCAAAGTCATCATCAGCATAAGATCACAACATAAGATCACATTCTGTTAGAATATGGAGAATTGGGTATAAGAAGCACCTACCATATTTCTTTCTCCTGACTTCTTTGTTTATTCTCAGCGATCATCCTACACCAAGCTTCTCTGGAGAGATGGCTATTAGCTTTTTAGGTAGTGACATGTGCGATAATATTTTAGGTAGTGAAGAATTCAGTGACCAAGCCTTGCATGACATTATTTAAGTTTATGAGGGTGCTCTAGCCAGTGCCAATGTGTTGTAAGTTTCTGATGCTTAAAAAATTATAATTCCCAGTCAAGAAATCATTGAAAGCTATCCACAGAAAAGTATCTTTTGTTGTTGTTTTTCCTTTAGCCCAGAAAATTACTATAAATTTTTTTGAATTACTTGTCAATATATGAGTGGTGAGTTAATTAGTTGCACGTAAGAGGTTGACTTCTTAATAAGAGGAAGTCAGTCAGTTTTTTGGGAGTCTAGAAGCAATTAGAGCTGAGGAATGCCTAGGTATTTGATATAGGGGCCTGCAAACTCCCTTCCGTGTTGGATTCACGCCATAGATAACAAAGCTTTTAAAATGTTCGAATTAGCCCTTAGGCTTGATAGATTATAAAATGTTGCTTGGAGCTGAATGCTAGGTATTGGGTTGAGTACTTGAATGAGAAGTTAAGAACAAGCTGCTGGCGTCATCAATTGAGTTGGACCCTTTATTGCTCAATGGGCATAGCTAGCCTACTACATATACTGCTGTAATAATACTGAGATTTCTTAAGGACATTTCGGTAATATCGATATGGCATGTAATTTATAGTGTGTAATTATTAGTATTTACTTGTTTAATTTATTTGGTTAGTTACACAAATACTTTAGGCTATATTACTGCTTGCATTATATACCCCATATTAATTATGTTGGGCCCTTTTATTGAATTATGGTTTTTGGGCTTACTATATTAATTTTGTGCCTATTATATTATTTGGTCATGTTTTTATATGTTGGGTTGGAATGGTTTTGGCCCATTTATCATGGATACAAAAATTGGGCTTTTGTTTGATAGGATGACACATGGAGATTGTAGGGAGGGTGATGCATGGCTTGGTGTCCCACATGTTTAGACTTTGGACAGAGGACTCAACACGGAGGAGAAAGGAAAAAAAAAAGGAATTTTGGCATTGCGAACATCAATCCACATGGGGAGAAAACAAAATGCCCTCCCTCTAATAGTGGGATGGTATAACACTCCTATTTTTATTCTCCTTTTTAATTAAATATATATAAAGTTAAATAATAATAAAAATAGATAAAAATAAAAAGGATAAAGATTAGAAAGAGATAGGGTAAAGAGGATAAACCCCATTCCCTATTTTTAAGGGGTTTTGAAAAAAAAGTGTTTACACAGAGAGTTTTAAACAGTGGAGAGAGAGAGAGTTTTACTAAAAGAAGAAAATGGAAGTTTCTTGCTGGGGATTTGCTGGAAACAGGAGTGTATCACAAGTGAGTAGATATTTTTTTTCTTTCACTGAAATTATCGACATTCACGGGACTACATATGATAGTCTATTTAAAATTTGCTTATTTTGTCCAAAACAGAAGTTCTGTATAATTTACAATCTCTATCGAAACCATGATGTTATGTTTTTTTTCATGGTAACAGTTGAACCAAATCTTCATTGATAAAAATAAAAATAATTTGAATATTAACGGACTCTATTTGTGTATATCCATACTGTTGATTGGGGGTTTAAATGTTTGAATGGGTGATTTTATTTGATTGATTGTTTTGGATTGTGTTGTGTGAACTGTCGATTTGAATTCTTTGAAAATGTTGGTTTGTTTAGAATGTGAGATCTGTCCGTTAGTCATCGGTTGCATGACAACAATAGGATTGAGTCTTTAACTGAATCAGAAGAACTAGACCAGCGTAGACGATGCCGTGGAAGAAGATTGCGCATCTTATTGGCAATTCCAGTTGCTTTCTTGGTATTCATTTTCGGTTTATTGCTTTGTTTTATATGTGACCCTTTGTTTTTTTAACAACTTAAATTTGGTCCTTCCAAGATTCATGTTGTGAAGATTACATGGGATGATTGGAAGACTGGATTTATTCACGCTGCAATACCACGGATCCCACTTTCGGTTTTGAATTCAGTGATTGCAGTTTGTAAATTGTCTACTGATCTTTTCCTTGAAAAAGATGTATCGGCAACAACAGTTTCAATTAGTGTTGGAATAATGAACTTAGTTGGTTGTTGGTTTGGAGCAATGCCTTGTTTTCATGGTGCAGGGGGACTTGCTGGGCAATACAGATTTGGTGGAAGGAGTGGGGGTTCAGTACTCTTTTTAGGGGTCATGAAATTGGTTTTGGGACTGGTTTTTGGGAATTCGTTTGTGAGGATTTTGAGTCAATTTCCTATTGGGTTTTTGTTGGGGTTCCAAACCAAACTGTTTCGGTTATTTTGGAGTGCCGGTGGGTGGAGCTCATGGTGGCTGGTGATGGAAACAGATGCGCTGGTGAGGGAGACAATCGAGAGCATGATCCAGTGCTCCCGGACATATTTTAGATACACTAGATCAATTTAGATTTTTGGGCTTGGGCCTAGTTATAAGACTTGTGGGCTTAAGTTTGATCCGGTGCTCTTGGACGTATTTTAGATACACTAGATCAATTTAGATTTTTGGGCTTGGGCCTAGTTATAAGACTTGTGGGCTTAAGTTTGTTTAGAGTTTTGGGCTTAGGCCGGAATAAAAGTCTTTTGGTTCTTTGGGCCGGTTTTAAGTTTTTGTGGGCTGGGTCCTTTTTATTTTAAGTGGACCAGATTCTATTAATTTAGATGGGCTTTGGGTTAGAGTTTATTTTTGGGCTGAATCTGTGCCTAGTTTGGAATCAAGTTTTCACATAGTTAGGGTCAGATTCAAACTCTCGCCAAAACATGAAAAAATAAGTTTTATGTGTCTGCTTTCCAACCCAATTGGCCTCGTCGCATTCTGAGGTCTGTGGAGATAGATATAAGGTCTAGAAGTTCAGTTGACAAAAAATAGTGCGTTAGAAATCAGTTTCTGCTCACTGTGTTCAAGTCCAGTTTTACAATAGTTAGGAAGAGAGTTAGAATTTTTATAAAACATAAAAAAGTAATATTTGGAAGTCTGCTTTCTATTCCAATTGGCCTCATCGCATTCTGAGGCCTGTGGAATTAATTATGGTGTATGGAAGTTTGACTGGCAAAAATAGTGCGTCAGAAATCAGTTTCTGTGCACTGTGTTCGAGCCTAGTTTTCGCATATTTAGAATGAGATTGAGTATTTTTGTAAAACATGAGAAAGTAAGTTCTGTGTGTCAGATTTGCAACACAAAAAGCCTCGATGTGCTTGGATACCTGTGAAAAGAGTTGTGTCATTCGGAAGATAGTCCGTCAGAAATCTAGTTTGCTGAAAATTAGGATATTTACCGTTTTCGACCTAAGTTTTCTTCTAGATGGCTGAGGTTGGGACTTCGAGTTCTACATGAAAAATTATATCTACATACCTTAGTTTCTAAATAATTATGTTACATGTCATTTGGATGAATGTAGGAAAAACTATAGCATTAACTATGTAGCTGATAAAAATTACGAAGGCTTGATTCCAATCTTGAAAGATTTGGATACGTAGGCAGCTTAGAGCAAAAGTGCAGCCACTATATTATATATTAGTTATTAGTTATTGTGATAACTATATATGTACAATATTAGTAATTAATTGTGTACGTGATTGTGTTTGTTTAAAATGTATTCACGAGACATTTAACTAATGTGTTATTCCTGATTGAACCTTTTGATATCTATGATTTATATAATTGATAATGAGATGAGTTGATTCGTTATTGTGTTTGGAATCTTTAGTAATGATCCTATTGTTTGAGACGGTGTTTGTTTTGTAATGAAAATATTATAATAAATGAGAACTCTTGAGTGTTAAAATCCGGTGTAAAAGTGTCCGGTGAAAATTAAATGTGTCTCCCACATCTTTAAATCTCTCCACGCCTTTTTGATGAAAAGAAATGTTTATAACTAATGATGTCATGTGAAAAACTGCCTTAGAGAGGAACTAAGGCATTTGCCTTGCATGTTAGCTGTATTCCTTGAATGTACGGGAATATAGGTGGGTATTCTTGAATGTGGCGGGAATGACCCAAGGTATTCATTGAATGTGCCATGAATGACCTGTTAGTGTTATGGTGGGTATTCCTTGAATGTGGCGGGAATGACCCAAGGTATTCATTGAATGTGCCATGAATGACCTGTTAGTGTTATGATGGGTATTCCTTGAATGTGGCGGGAATGACCTAAGGTATTCATTGAATGTGCCATGAATGACCTGATATTTTGTTATGCCCAAAGGAGGCTTTGTGATTATATGTATGGAAGCCCAGAGATGGCTGTGACTCACAAGTTACGAGTTTACAAGATGAAAGTATGTTTCTTGGAGGAGATATCCTGCTTGGGACATATGTCTTGTAGTGGTACTCGGTGTGAGTGAGGCACACGGATATGTGTGATTTGGCAAATGTGTGTAGTGCAAATCGTGGAGTAGGAACTAAAGGTTGGGCTGTGTCTTTTAATAAATAAGTCAATGAGATAATTAATAAGTAAAGTAAAATATTGATTTTACGTGTTTTACGTGTGATGGAGTTATTGCATATGATGTATATGATTTCTTATGAGAAATATATACGTGGTTTGTATGAGTTGATACTCATAAGGGATGAATGTACTCCTTGGTTGTGATATTTCTCCGTTCTCATAAGTAGACGCATGGTTTTTAAGTAAAAGTATATGAATTGTGTGATGTTATGGATGTGAAGTGTGACTGTGAATAATATTAGTAAATGTTTGTGATTTCTATGTGACTGCGAAATGACTATAACTTGATATGTTATTACGAAAATATTAATGACTTGTGATAGTCTGAGATCTATGTTTATGCACGCAGAAACTTTATGACGTAATGATGTCATATGAATGACTACCCTTGATATATGTATTATGATAAGTGGTATTCCCCGAATATGCGGGATGAACCAGGTTATATCAATTAAACTTAAATGTCATAAATGAGGTTTGGTTATGAATGGAAATTTGATTGGCTGAGATAAATCATTTTATTGTGATGTCTAACTCTGTTTTGCAGGAGGGTATGATCTATTAATCTTTTCTGCAGGGACATAAATATCCTACCCTAAGACGACGTGTTGGCTTAAAGGTAAGGTATACCAAACTCATATTTAATTAGGTTATCATATGTGCATTTAATAAATGGAATGTAAGTGGTATTTATGTTGTGAGTTATTTTGAAAAGTGGGAATGATTAGTACTGTTATATGAGATTTTTAGAATTGGTATATTGGGGGTGAAATCTTACTTGGGAAGAAACTACATGCCGTTTTGGAAAATGGAACTATATTGTCTTCCAAGTTGAAATAGTTGGTAATGTTATATTTGAAAGATTATTATATATATTTTGTTGTTAGTCTACTCATACCAGTAAATTCAATTTGCTGACCCATGTTTGTTTTGTTTTGCAACGTGGGTGTGTTCTTGGGAACATAGATGGTGGAGTGCAGTGGATAAGGACACGTGATTTGGAGTTGCTCTTGGAGTCTTCTGGTTTAAGATTTTCTAGAAGGGTACGGTTTTGTTTTGAGACAGATGTAATAGAGTTGGTTAGTTTCTTTGTAGTTTAATAACATGATTTAAGGATTGTTCTTTTTAGTTTTCTTTTGATTTCAATTTTGTATATATCGTGTTTGATAACAGGGTTATGGGTTTTGTTTCACCCCGGGTTTCCAGATAATTGAATATAATTGTTTTAAATATTGTCTGAAAATTTGGGGTGTGACAGATGGACTCTTGGTTCCAGGACGGTGCGGAAGATTACGAGTCTCACGACCTGTACACACTAGATGAACCATCTCTCCTTTCGCCACTCTGGCTCCTCCATAAAGAAGTGATGCAGTTGATTGGGTGGAAGCCACTTCAAGCTTCTTCGAACAAGATTCAAGGCCTATCATGTTATTTGATGGTGTATGCAATTTATGTAATGGAAGTGTTAGATTTGTTCGTGACAGTGATCAAACAGAGGTGGCAATAAGAAGGGACAAAAAGGAGGGAGATGGATGGTTTGAGAAGGCCAAACAGGAGAAGGGGGTGCCACTTGCTTTTCCCAGTAATGGTGATGGGCGGCTCAAATGAAATTACCAAGCATTTCTCAAGGTGTCTATGCACCAGGTAAGTATTTTGTGTTTCCATTTAATTTGTCTGCTTTGTGTACAATACTATTAGCTATGTCCACTAGATATAAATTTTATTGTTTGCAGCATATTATTCTTAGTACGACAAATTGATTAAAATGTATTTCTTTTTATTTATGGCTGGTCAACTGCTATAGCTTTGTTGAAATAATGCAAGTGGTATTTAATTGGTAATACATATGGTTAATATATAGGGGATAGTAATACATGTGTTGGTCTTGATGATGGAGTAGAAATGAATGTTCCAGTAGAGATACTTCCTGACCTTGTTGGGTACAATCTTCTGTTATTTCTTATTCCACTTTTAATTTATTTCTATGTACAAAGATATATATATATAAAGGGGATGTACAGGAGAAGCTTATCATGTAAATTAAGTTTTAGCAAACAGGAGGAAAAGAAGGGGGTACGTCCAGGAGCCTTAGGATGGATATATCCATATTCAAAAGATGGTATTTTCATCTTGGAATTTAAAGCAAGGTATTTGGAGAGAAACTGAACGATATCATGCAAGCTAATTAAAAGAGTAGCAAAAGGAATGGACGGGTTGATTTCCAGAGAAAGACATGATGAAAATGGAGAAAAACACACATCCAGCTACAAAGAGGAGGAACTGGATTCAGTGACGTACGTAAACCTTGAAGTACAAGCACTAAGTAGAACCCGCAAGTTAGTTTTACGGAAAGGAGGCGCTGGAAGTTTTCTCGGAATTTGCTAACGGATACTGAGGATTTTCTAAGTAAACGGTAAGGTTCACTTGCAGAGGAAGGTACGTAATTCTGGTGTTTGTTAACATTCTTACTTGATGTATTGTTTATAATTTTTATTAATCAAATTGATTACGTGTCTAATGTTGATCGTCGGAGTGTAAACAACAGGGACGAACAAGTTTCCCCTATATTCAGCGCATAATAAAGAATCAAGGCGAAACCTTAAAAGAAGCGTCTTGGAATCATATGACTTATATTGTATGAATTTAATTTAGTTATAACGCCATGGAGTGACGTGCAAGTGTGAAATGCCGATTTAGGTAAGAAATCGGTTAGCGGTAGATATGTTTAGATTTTCAAACTATGTAAAGTTATATATAACTTGGAAGGGTTGATATATGAATATTAGGTTATTTTGATTTTCAGGTTATGACAGGTTTTAAGTATATGAAATGTTGAAAATACAAAGGAAACTCTGCCGAATTTTTTGTAGAAAAAAAAAAATATATGATGGTTTATCGTTAATTTTAAATTATTAATATTGAACGTAGTCTTATTAACGCCTCGAAATCTTTATTTTGATTTTGTGGCGTTACAACTGCGTTCCTTAAAAATATTCTGATGCAACACTATTAAGCGCCCACTTTATCACAGCAACTTATTAGCGTTGTACTCTTTAGTTAAGATGCACAAGTTACAAGGTGAAAGCTATTATTAACCGTACCTAGTGAGTTGTTGTCTTCACATGGAATATAAAATGAGTTGTTGTCTTCACATTTCATGTGTTTTTATGAGAAATTTGTAAGTTCTAGAGATGGATATATATTTGTCAACCTGGCTATCTTTAGTATTGTGGATTCAAAAGTAAAAACTAAACTTGTTCTTGATAGATTGAGAGAAACAAGCATGAATGAAATTGTTTTCATTCCTTACAATCCATGGTATGGACATATATTATATTGGTATTGTTGAATTGATCATAATTGGTTACAAGTACATATTTAATGCTAGTTAACTTGTTCGGTTTTAGGTTCTATTGGATTGTGATGGTCATCGACTTGTTTAGTATGGATGTTTATTGGTTGGATTCGGCACCGGTGACATGGAAATCATTATCAACACGTACGTAACTATTTCCATGCTTATTGATTGGTATATTTTTTTATTATATATGTAGACTTTTTTATTTCTTATATTGACATTAATTGTTTAAAATTTTAACTTGAAATGCGTTGATAGCTGTAAAATGGATCCAAGCGAATAGAAGTTCTCAAAAACCATGTTCGCACAACATTAAGGTAAACGATTACAATTACTATTTATGTATGTACTTGGTGTATAACATCCCTAATTCAATTTCATATTTTTGCAGGGCCTTATGCAACCAGATGGTAAACAATGTGGTATTCATGAAATGCGCTGCTTCATACGAAGCCTAATGAGCAATCCTTCTCCTTTGCCATTGAAAGTAAGTAAAATGTCTCTCACATTTTAACTTAATTTATGCTTGATATCTTTAGCAACTGTGTTTTTAACTTTTTTTTTTCTCTATTTTGCAAAATATTAAACTTGTTGTTTCTTATATTCCAGCTAAAAAATATTAGCCATAAAAAGGCCTTCACTAACAAGGAGATAAATGAGTTCGAATGTATTTTGTTATGTTCATCCAAGAATGTATTATGAACTATCCTCAAGACGAAGATGAACCATAAGGATGAAGACATATATGTGGGTGATCGACTTTGAGGAGATTAGGTTATTTTTTTCATTTGGATTTGGATTAGACTGATTATATTTATATGAATTAGATTGAAAATGTGTTATTTATTTCATTACGTTTTACGATTAAGTAAAAGTATATATTAGTTATCCAATGGGATTGGAATGTTTCAATGAAATTAGTAATATATATGAGTGTTACTTGAAATTTAATGGATCATATTCAGATATGTAGTTTACTCAGGTGTTTGCAGGTCCCCAATTTTGGAGGTTTTTATATATATTCACTTTTTTTTTCTTTTTTTATGTAAAGTCCTGAATTATTATTAAGGGTATTTTTGTAAATTTCATATCAAATCTAGGGTCGTTTATGTAAATTGGTCGTCGGGTTTATATTTCAAACGTACGTAACTTACTGAAACTTAACTCCAACTCATAAGTCACGTTAGGTAAGTGACCCATATACGAAAATTTGACAAAATGCCGGTTAGCGGTTTTCTGCGTTCGAAGTTGGCACGAGTTAACAGCTTACACGCATGAATGGGTTATTGTTATAGCCTGCGGTGAGATAGAATATAGGAGATTAAATTTAGCGGGATGGGCCGGAAAAATAATTACGATGGGACGTCAAATTCGTTAGTGGTTAGGAGTCTAAGTATGACGCTTAAGCCTAATTAGGACATATTGGGCTTGGGCCTTAACCAAACAAATCGGCCCAAATCCAACAAATCGCACGACCAAATTATCGCACCCAATTTCTCCTTCTTCCCCCAATTTCGCTATTACTGAAAACCTAGGAGAGAGAAAACTCCTTTCTCCCAAATTCAACCGATTCAAACAAAAAATTCAAACACCCAATCCTTAGTAGCACTCAAATCAAGTGTGAAGCTTCAAAATTCTTGGAGTTGCGTCGTGTTTCCGAAAGGTTAGTGAATTTCGCCTACAGTAAATAGATTGAACTCGATTTCAATGTAGTTGGCTGTATTGATGAAGTATAATTGAAATGGGGTGGGTTTAATGTCGGCAGTAGCTTGTTTGGAGAAGGAGAGCTTGCGAAATTGGTGGATGAGAAGCTATAGTGAGCGAAAATTGGTGGAATCGAAAGCTAAGGAGCGATTTTTGCCGACTTGGTAAATTTTTTTGGTTATTCACTTCAATTTCAAGAGATTCATGTCGATTTATAACTATTTAAGATTTGATTGAGTAATGATCGAGGGATAAGGAACACCCACCGATTTTATTAATAGAATTAATGTGAATTGAGAGGTGTAGAATTCGTCGTAGTTGGAATTTGGAATGGATAGGAGTGGTGTGGCCATAAGGTCCTACAGTGGCTGTAAATGGACTACCGAGCTTGTCAGAGTATTAGTACCAGAAATGGCCTGTAGCTCTGTTAACGGTAGTTAGATGAAAATTTACCCGAAACCAAATTCTTAATGTCGAAGATTCTTCTCGACTTTCGTAGATAAGAATTTCCTCGTTAGTTTGATAAACTCTAACGACCGACGTATACATCTGATGTTATAGGAGTGATCTCGAGTGGATTTGGTTAAGTGGGCTTGATTCGGTTAAGTGGGCTTGAGGAGAACGGCGCTTGCTAAGGTAGGAACCTACATACCAATATATAGCATGCTTATTTTCATGCATGATTTGATTTGTTTAAATTGTTAAGAGATAGTTTGCATATCAACCATGCATGTATATATGGTATTCATGTTTTGCATTTGTATTTTTTCACGATATAAACTAAATATACGGATAGCTTTTGTGTGAAAAATGGTTTTTGTGAAATCGGGGTAGCGGGGATTTATTTTCTTTGTTAAAAGAGGAAAACTAGTTTTGGGAAGGGTTTGCGTCTCTTGTCTCAGTAAGGAGACATAGAGATGGATTTTGTAATGCGGGTAAGGATTACCCGGTTGTTTGTAACTAGGTGGGAGGTTCTGGATTGTTCCCGGGATGGTTGTTGTTATTTACGATGATTCGCCGTTTGGGAATCATCGGTTGTTATTTATGACCGGCCCGCTTGGGAGTCATAGGTTGTTTTACTTCGATTGTGGGAAATCCGAGGAACTCACACCTACGAATCCACATTATAAAAGAAAAAAACTAAATATGTAACTAGAGTATTTGGAAACAATCGGTAATACGAGTATATATATAGATATTACTATGCTTATCACGAGGGGATTTAGAAAATGAATTGTGAATTCCTATAAAGAAGGAACTATTGTCGTAATTGAGGGCAGCGGTTAAATTCTAATTCAAACCGTGGTGTACACCTTTTCGAGGTGGTGGGCCACCTTTAAAGGGATGCATCACTGGATGTTGTCTGGGAATTCCTTTTCTACTTTTCTAGATAACCATGCTTGTACGTGTCACGCTGTATGGTGATTAGCTTGTGTGGGGTTACATGTTACCTCGATGAGGTTTAGACGCGAGGAGTGAGAGTTTAGTCCACTCCTGGATGTGTGTCGATCCCGGCGATCTGCGGTATGGTCGAACGGTTGACCACCGTAAGTTAGGTGACAGCCCGTATGGGGTTGTGGTCACAAGGCCCACCTGAGCCCTAAAAGCTTTGGGGATTTTGTGTGTACGAACACAACAACGGCATTTTAGTTCTCTGCCGGTAAAATCAGGAAAATAACGGTGCATGGTTCACACTGGAAAGTACTGAACCGAGATTTGCCTGTGACTGGGGCTGAGTACCAGTCGTACCCTCACCATTCTAATAGGATGCAGCGGCCACAATAGTTGTATGATGATTGTGAAAACTATATTTTGAATATTAACGAAGCATGTCAAAATGATTTCTGCTAGTTAGTGATGTATGTATATAGTCACGATATTTGAATACTTTTATGGAAACCCTGCATGTTTTAAATGATTTCTATAAGTAGATTATTTATTGGTTATGTGCGTTTCTACTGGGCATAGTTGTTTGCTCATCCTACTTAACATTTCAGACGAGCCAGTTGCAGAGGAGGCTTTTCCTAACCCTAGCGATGATGGTTATGGGGATTTGGGAGGATTCCCTTATGCTTGACGAGGACAGAGTCAAGTTCATATTTTGGGTTGTATAGAGATAGTCTAGTCCATTCTTTTGTTGTATATATTGAGAGCTAGCTCATTTTGGATGTAATACCCGATGTATTGGAGTGTAGTTCATCTTAAACATTTTGGATATGTATATGGGCATCACAGTTGTGTATAGGGTGAAGATTTTGTATATATATGGTTGTTGGAAGGGTATTATGAAATGTCCAGGTTTATGACAGGTTTTAGGGTTTACGAATGTCGATTAAACAAAGGAAACTCTGCCGAAATTTTGATAGAATTGGGATGGGTGTTAGCCTCGAGATTCACTCCTCGTCCTTGGGATGTGTGTGTTGGGTCTCGGGGCGTGACATTTTAATAAAAAAAAACAATATATACATATCATTGTTTTACCCAAACTGTCATGACTAATGATACTTTTTATGACCGTTAGAAAGGATGAATGCATAATAGTTTATTTAAAACCGTCACAAATGATATGATTTGTTGTGACGATTTTTGAGCAGTTGTTACCATTTTTTTATGGTTTTATGACCGTTAAAAAGGATGAATGCATAATCGTTTATTTAAAACCGTCACAAATGATATGATTTGTTGTGACGATTTTTGAGCAGTTGTTACCATTTTTTTATAGTAGAGAGAGGCTAGTCTAGAACAAATATTTGTGATGGTTTTAGGAAAAAAATAAATGACTCTCACTCCGTCACGGTTTTGGAAAAAAACAGTGACAAAAGATTTTTGTGACTGTTTTTAACAGTGATATAAAGCTATTTTTCTTGTAGTGAGAATTAATATGTGGAAAACACAAGTGAAACATGTGTTGTTGTTACACATAATTATGTAACAACAGCTATGGGTATCCATAGTAGGCTTTTTCATGTCAGATTCCCAAAACAATTAATGAGGTGTTCACAATGTTAGAAAATACGGAGGAAACATGGTCAACCCAAGTTGACTTTTTGCGTGTGTGTACTTAGGGGGGAGACCCTAATTTCCCCATCTAGTAAGGGGGAAATCCTAATTGGCTAATCTAGGGGGGGTTAATACTAGTTAACCCTTTTGTTTATTTGTTATGGTTTTTATGATTTTTTTTTTAATGTTTATGATAAGGTAAAAATACAACTAATACACATAGAGGACTTATCCATTTAATACTTAAACTGTACAAATGTTTGAGAATTATTTAACACATCACACTAATATATAAAGCGACAAAGAAAAAGAGAGATGTAGGTTATATAGATCTAGATATTCTGGAGGATGTTATGCATGATTAACAATATCACAGCGGTAAATACTGCTATCAGGAAGACCTGGAATGTAGCATCACGTTGCTGCTTTTCAAATTTCTCGATTGGATCCATTATGTTGAAGAAGATGAGAGTTTGTGAAGATTAAGTTGTGAGAGTGAGAGAATGGGATGAGTGAAGTTTGATGAGGAGTGTCGGATTTTATAGGCGAAAATCTGACCGTTTATGAATTAGCGTACCTAATCAAGCCGTTGAGCCTATTTTGGATAAGTCCGATGGACTTACTATTTGAATAAGTCCATTGGACTTAAAGATTAGGCCCAATGCATACAGGAACAAACTAATATATATTTATAATAGGAAGACAATAATCTCATAACATAAATAAATTCTCATTTAATTCGTCTGGAGATACAAAATTATGAGAAATTAATCAACATACCGTTTTACATCACTAGAAAAATAAAATGCAATACGTAAGGGAAACAAATGACAGAGTTATTTTAAAACTAAAAGAAGGAAGCTGCTATTGTGAATCTTCAGGGTTAGCTGAAGATGAACCAGGGTTACAACGACAACGGTCACTACGAACTCCTAAGTTAGTTAACTGGTCATGTATGTTGCCTAAAAAATGAACCACTTGTTCCTAAAATTGATGTTGGTTAGCCATCAACATGCGCTAGAAACGGCTCTGACGATTACGTATCTCTTGCTGAAAATCACCCATGGAAGTTTGCATCTGTTGCTGAAAAGCAACCATGGAAGTTTCCATGCGCTCCTGGCGAGTAAACATTTTGCGCATGCCAGTGTTCATCAAGCGTAATGCTTCCATGGGATGTGATAAGAGCCCAAAACTGTAGTTTTAACCCCTTAATAATCATACTGTTAGACCAATTATGTGAATAATAAGTAAGAGTTAATACTGATTACGTGTTTTTATGCATTTCAGGCTTCAAAGTCCATTATGTGCAGAAATGTGCCACTTTAGCGAGATAAAGGAGCAAAAGTCAGCAGAACTTCCGAATGCCATATCTTTGGACTCAGACCTTGGATTGAGGCCTACCTTATGTCAAAACGACCGGCTCGGAAAGAGCTTCGCAATGGTCCAAGCCTTGACTCAATCAAAGGAGCATAAGTGGATGAAAAGTCTATGGAAGCCAACTGCAGCTGAAGAGGCCTTTTTGGACTGAAAGAATTGGGTTTTGGGCCTGATTCTCTGGCCCAAAACATGGCTCCAAGCCCATGCACGATTTTTGGATCTGAATGTATAAAAACAAAAGATTAGCTCTTTGTTAATGGCAGTTAGGTTAGGTAGATAGTTAGACCTAGATTAGTTAGCCTCCATTAATTAGTTTTAGAACTTAGTTTAATTAGTTTCAATTCATTGTAGTAGATTAAACCTTTGAATCTTGTTCTTCAATTTGATTAGATAAATAAAGTAGTATTCTTTATCAATTTCGTTTTTGTCATTTCCATTCTAGATCTAATTTCAATTCTTGTTCTTATTTCATTCCAGCCATTAAATTAGATTCATTATTGTTTAATTAAGTAAATTTCAATGCTTTATATAATGTTTAGATTTAATTTTAATGGAAATGATTGCGGAATGATTCAAGGCTAAACCTCCATTAGAGGGGGTTGAGAAACCTTGATGAAAGCTTGATTCTAATTATCGGAGATTGTCGTAATTTCCTTTCCACTCTAGAAACGTTTAGTTCACCATGAGAATGGGTTTAATCGTTCACATGCTAATTATTAATTGGTAGAAATGCCATGTGTAATTAGGGATTAGGAAGAACCGATTGTTCTGCGTGAGCGATTCAATTCGGATTACGACTTCGTCACTAGTGGATTAAGTTGAGTTAAGGTGGAATCAATCCCCCTCTAACTCCTTATCATCGAATTAACGTAACATTCCCTTAGTTGTCTGATAATCGACTAGTTGCATTTCGTGGGTATTGCATCGTAGTATAATTCCCTTCGTAAAGCTCTCATTGACTTACGACTGATTTCTTAGACTTAGAAAACAATCCATGCTAGGGAACTAGGAGTGGAACGAACTTCCTACTCCACTTAGTGCAATTTGCATCGAGAGTAGAAGCTTTGATAATTGATTGTAAAAGATTAGTTTTAGTTTACTTACGTTTTGAATTCATCGTTCATTTCGTAGGTAGACTATACATTTCACAGTTATCAAATGGCGCCGCTGCCATCTTAGTTACACTTTAGCATTATTTTCATAGTAGAAGTAGTCATTTTTAAGTCCCATTAAACCCACCCACCCTAGTTTGTTTCATACTGTGGTTGCCCATTTTAACGTGACAAATTCCGCGAGAAAATACACGGAGCGCGCCGCCTTCAAGGAAGCGCGACCAGCTAAGTTCTTGGAATTTCGTCTACCAAAAGAGCGCCAGCGCCTTCATACCAAGCGACCAGCTCAAACACTGGAACTTCGACTTCACACCGAAAGCGACCCGCCCCATTTGGGCGCGACCACTACCTAAAACACCTGTAATCTGAAAATTATTACGGGCGAAGCGCTTCTATCTGCAGCTGCCTTGGCCAAAGGTTAAAATTTCCGGATTTCGGCGGTTTGATTCAACTTTGATCTTTCATATTTTTCAGTGTTCTAACCTGCTCTATACATACGAACAAGCAAGTAAACAAGACGCTATTCATAAGCGAAGCAAGGGCCTTGTCGGTATTCCTTTCTTCCACACCTCGCGTCTCCGGTTAGAGGTTTCTACTAGTATATCGAAATTGTTTGGAATGTTGCATGTTTAGTTAAGTTCGACTTAGTCTTGCATGAGATTAAGGTCCCCGAACAAGAACACCGAACGTAAATACACAACAACATCAACAATCAAATCTATCTAGTATACCACCCACTACACCTCTAACTACTATTTCACACACCACCTAATATAATGGGGAAGAAAGAGAGACTCCTCTCTCGGACTTCTACAAAGCCTTGAGCGATAGCCCCAAATCTTGCATCGTTCTAGCAGACCCAGTGGGGATTTGAATCCCTCCAAATATTTTTAATTTGTTACCCGTTTTCATGGTTTAGACCATGAAAAACCTTATCGGCTATCGACACGCGTAGGATTGAACAAGTCTTAACAACATTCCACCATCCTACGGTTGAGTACGGAACAAATGAAATTAAGGGTATTCCCTTTCACCTTAGCCGATAAAGGCGTCTTGGTTAACTGCCCAAGGCGCTTAATTCTTGGACTCGTGGGCTAAACTTGTTCAAATTGTTTATGGAACATTTTACCCACCCCTAAAGACGGATGAGATGCTTTCCAAGATTCATTTCTTTTCGACAAAATCCTCATGAATCATTTTCGAGGCTTGGAATCGTTTCAATCGATCGCTTATAGAGTGTCCACACCATAACTTAGCGAAAGACACGTTAGTTCGTGCCTTTTTCAAAGGACTTCTACACCACCATAAAGAAGTCCTTGACATAATGAATGGGGGTAGTTTCTTAAGCAAAGGAATCTCGGAGGCTTATAAATTTTTAGAGGATCAAACTAAGCGAAATAATAATTGGGGGGGTAGTGACGATTACTCCCGCTCCGCTAGTTCTTCTTCAACAGTTAAGGCCGCCGGTATGTTTGAAATGAAACACGATTCCGAGCTTAAAACTCTAATCGAATCACTCACTAAAAGGTAGAGGCCATTTCAGTACAACAAAAGCCTATCCCCGTCATGAATGTAAATTCAAACCCATGTAGTTTCGTTAGAGTCCCGAGCATCCCGACTTCCAATCGTCCCTATAGCCTATGAACAGGGCTTGTTCCATAATAGTGAACCTAACGGCCCTTGGAGACAAAATCCCAACTCCGGTTGGAGAAATAACCAACAAGTCACACCTCAAGGGTACAATAATCAATATGTTAGGCCAACGAACAGCTTTAACCAAGCTCCACTCACGACAAGGGCGAGGGTCGGGTAATTTTAATAATTATAACAACCAAGTGCAACCTCGACAAGGTCAAGCACAAGGTCAAGGTAATTATAATAATTATAATGCTAATAGAGGTATCGTTCCGGTCAATAATAATTATCAAAATCCACCCATAAATAATTCACGTGAAATAGTTCCAGTCACACCACCCGTGACTACTACACCCACACAACCGGATCGCCTTGACACCTTCATACAAGTGAGCCAAAAACTTTTCCAAACCATGGCTCAATCTAACCAACAGCTTCTCAACTGCTTAATAATTTAACCCAACGGTTGGCTCAAGATAAAGCCCAAACCAAAGGTGTGTTGCCAGTCACGCAATACCTAATCCTAAAACAACAAACACGCGCTTTGAGGTAACCGATAATACTAGTAATGAATATGAAAATGTAGGTGAGATAAATGCCATCACCACTCTCCGTTCTGGCAGAGTGGTTGATAACAAGGTAACTATGCCTATAGTTACCCCACCAGTAGCCCCTACACCTACTATTTTACTAGATACCGAAATAGAAACTGAAGAGCCTACCACGTAGAGGTACCGTTTCAACACAACCTAAGAAACGAAAAGCCACGGTTAAACATCCAGGGTGATACCATTGCTAAATATAGACGAAACCACCGTTTCCACAAAAATTAGCCATGTTAACTAGGGATACAAATTACGAGGAGATTAGGGGCGTTTTTAGAATCTAACTATAAACCTTCCCTTCCTCGGAGCTATTAAAAAGCTACCACATCATGCTAAGTTTCTTAAGGAATTGTGTACTACTAGGCGAAGACAAATATACCAAAAGACGCTTTTTAACGTAACAATTCCCAACCTTATCCGAAAATAATGGAATTGTTAAGTACAAGGACCACTCGGTCGCCCTATCAGATAATGCACCTTAGGAGATTCCTATACGACGACGGCGTTATTAGACACGGGGGCTAGTGTTAACTTACTCCCATTTTATTTGAATAGACAAATAGGTCTAGACAAGATGCAACCCACTAAAATGACGTTGCAATTAGTCGATCGGTCTATTAAGTATCCTAAGGGTGTAGTCAAAAATGTCTTTGGTAAAAGTTCGGGATTTCTACTATCCGGCTGATTTTGTAGTCCTCGATACGTAAGTAAGCTAACGACTCTCCCCGATCATTTTAGGGCGCCTTTCTCGCAACCGCCAATGCGCTCATTAATTGCCGTGTTGGTTCAATGTCCATGTCTTTTGGCCATCTTGTTTGAAGTCAATGTTTTAAAACAAGGACACGCTTACCCGATTAGTCTATGGATGGAGAGGTCGGCATGATCGAGAGCTTAAAACGAGATTATTTCAACAACACGTTCCCCGATAGTCATATGCCCAAAATTCTTTCCTTTGGAAAGTCGGACTCAACATTTTCATCCCTACACTAGTCGATACACATATTATGGATGAGGGCCGGGATAGATGACTTTCTCAAAGATGTAGAGGACTACCATAGTAATGTGGATATGACCAATCTAGATGAGGAATTGATGAGTTTCTTCGGTAGGTGACGATTCACCCTATCAAGATCTACCTTGCCTGACATCCACCTCGATTCCCCTCCTTCCACCCTTTCAAAGGAATATCGAGTTTGCACTTTCGATCCTTTTGTTTCTCCTGTGCTTCATAATTTTTAAATCCTCCTAGCAAACGGATACTTGAGAAGGACAAACTATTTGATACCTTCATTTTCAGAATTGAGACACCACCACACACACAATGAATGAGTTCTAAGCTAAAACCACATCCTCATTGTTTACAGGCTTCTTTCTACAACTTATCCATATCCACCATATTCTCCACAACCATTCACTTTTCCACACTTATTTACTAGAACACCCACTCATTCAAAAATTAAAAAGAAGGTGCATGATAGGTTACCTGAATAGGGTAATCCGACTTCGCTTTCATTCCACTAGGCTGCGTCGTAGGAAATCTTGGTGCTTGATTGTGTTTGGATATGTTTTCTGTGATATTTATTTATGGAATGATCCACAACTATTTCGGTTGTTGATATATGATCAACCTGCATATTCATACATATGTTTTAGATAAAGTCTCGAGTATCCGACTATAAACCACTCAATTTCTGTGTTTGGTGCACTTCCTTTCACTTTAATATATTGGTGAGTGCACCATTAAGGTAACCGGCCCTCCCCTATGGAGTGTGTGGTCTGTAAGTACCGGATCCTAAGTCCACGGTTCACATAGTTCACGTTTTCACTCTTGCATGTTTTTCTCGGATTTTTGAGTCATGTTTCTCTATGGTGTGAATTATGTCTTTATTGCTTATTGTTTTTCCTTCTAAAAAAAATAAATAAAAAATAAAATAAATAAATAAATAAATAAAATAAATAAATAAATAAATAAAAAATAAAAATAAACATAGTAATCTAGGAAGTCTCGAATCGACTTTAAAAGACCGATTTTTAAAACAAATTTTCTAAGCTTCGTTGTAAAAATTTGTTTGGGGGTGGTGTTCGTGTTTCCGTACTAAAATATTTTATGTCCCATTAGAGTTGCTTTGGCCGTTTAATTGTATATTACGATTCGATTGACATAATCTATTAATTTAGAGTTCATTCGTTCGATAACTTACGTCATGCACGCACTTCGGGCGTTTTCCACTATCTCATTATATCACCTGAAGTCGAATAGAGTGTTTTATGGATCATTGGATAGGAAATTCTCTCCCCATCATTTCCATATCTCATTCGCAAAAATCGGACCCGTAACGGCTGCAAATTTTGAATTGAAATTAGCGAAAAAAATCGAAAAAATCAAAATTTCGATTTTGGGCTTGGGGCCCAACCAGCGCCCGACATCGGCCCAGCGCCACGCCTTACCTTCTCACGAATCATTTCATCGTTTTCATCTTCCATTCCGCCATTAACAAAGCTCCAAACCTAAACAAAATAAAAATTAAAAAGAAAATACAATAAACCCACGCCAAACTCAAATCCTAACCCCAAATCTTCTAAAACCAAACCACCACAACCCCCACCGATTTAAATCACTAAAACCACCGAAATTTACAAATTTTGGTGTTCATACCACCACCACTCCACCACCACCACTGCTCTTTCCGGTCGAGTTAAACCACCACCACCACATCATATTTAAACCCCTCACCCATTCCAAACACTAGATGGCTCAACAACGGCCGAATTATCACGAGCAAGTTTTCACGCCGACCACTTCGGCCATTTTACGGTGACGAAATGGCTAGTAGAGACTGGGGTAGTTTGTGGTACTTCGACCGAAGCCTTCTACCATGAAGACTTGGTCCGACGGTTCTACAACACCGTGGGAGTTGGAGGGGAGTAGGATTTTGTGATGGTAAGGAAGAAGAGGGGGAGTTGACTCATCGATCGTTGTGAGATTCTAGGCATTCCGCCTAGAATCCATCCGATGCCACTCTGGCAGAGCCCCAGTTTGTGACGGGTAGAGCCTCTCGATGGGCGTGGATCCATCAATGGGAGCTACAATACAAACTCCCATTGTGTTCGCCAGGCATCCCTCGGGACCAACCAAATTGGTGGCTCTGACCCGGTGGATTGGTCGGAATGTCCTAGGGAAGGACAAGGTCACGACATCGGTCCGACCTGCCTCCACGCCTTATGGGTACTCCAGGGCGAAGTACGATTTCTGTATCTTGGACTTTTGCCGAGCATGATTAGGGGGTCGGAAAGTCTTTGGCACCTCTTCCCGTGTTAATCACCAAGATCATGCCGAAGATGAAAGCAGACTCCGTCGATAGGATTTACATTACCCCGCACCGTAACACGCTGCGTATCTATATAGGACTGTGTCCAACAAGTTTGGAGGAGGGCTGAGGATAGAGAAGAAGAAGAAGAGGATGGTGGAGCTGAGAATGAAGAGGAGGTCGGGGACATCGGGGATGCCTCGAGGATGAGGAAGACTTGACCCGCTTTGATGCGGATGCCTTCCTTCGAGGTGTTGTTCGACGCGGAACGCATGGCTGTGCTTCATAGGGGCATGCGTTCACTAAACACTATCTGTACAGACCTCCGGACTCGACAGGTGACTATTCATCACAACTTCGAGATCCGCACCCGAGAGAGGGATGAGAGATGGGAACAAAGCGAGGGTGAGATGGAAGCCCAGTAGCCGGTTTAGAATGGATATGCTTGCACGCTTCCCACCTCATACGACTTTGCTTCGAGGACACAAATTCACGAGGCATGAGCGTCGTCGACGAAGACGACTGCTCCTGGACCTTCGAGCCCGGGAGCCACCACTAGAGAGTGTGCCCCCTCGCCACCGCCGCGAGGTGTTTAGAGAGTCCGAGGATTGATAGTGGTTGTTGTTTTATTTATTTTTGTTGTTTTTATTGTAATGTAACTTTTATTTTCGTATTTTGAATTTTGTAGGAAAGGTACTCCGAATTAAAATTTTAATATAAGGGGTTATTTTCAGTATGTGTGGTTGTTTCATATTGATCCCACCTTCCCAACTTGTTTGGGGTGGTTTTATCAATTCAAGCTTTATTTTTATATAACCCTAGTGTTAGAATTTATTGGGAGTAAGGTGAAAATATGGCCGTTTAGGCATATCTATGAGTGAGAATCATTGTAGGATGAAATCTAGATTAAATAGGTACATTCAATCATAAAATCAACCTAAAAAGATCTTGGGTTTGAATTAGAATCAAGAAAATGAGTTGTTTCCGTTTTGGTTTGGAAATTTTAGGATTTCCTAAACCGCCGTAAATACTTTTTGGCAACTTTCCGACCCATTTTAGCAACTTAAAACCTATATAAACTTGATACAATCTATCCTCACAACTCACACTACACCTAAACTCCATCACGCACCTTTCACACCCGCGATTCCCACGTTTCGCCTCCATTTTTGCAAATCGCAACTTCGGGCTTGTGCCTGCAGGAAGCGGCCGCTTCGCCTTCTACACTTCGACAGAAAATTTTACTCGAAAGGCAAGCGACTTCGCTAAAACACTGGAATTCAAAAATAAAAAGAGCGACTTCAAGCCTAGTTGAAAGCCTTCAGCCCGACTTCCGTGGACCAGAAATTTTCCAGTTTTTTACAGAAGTACCCGGTTGTTTTGCAGCCGTTCCAGAGCGTAGTTTTGAGATGACATCTCCTATAATAATACCGAACAGTCTTTCAAGATTTGTTCCAAAGCACTACTTACGGTGCTTGGTTTCATGAGGTGATCACATCGTTGGCTGGGAACCTCTTATGGTAAGACCGGCTGAACTTTATTCTCCAAAGACTTGCATCTTATTTTTATAATAACTGCATTTTCTTTGAGAGACCGGATGGAGAACAAGTGTTCTCCATCAACATTGACGATGAACCAATGGAAATTACCGTGTTCTTGCTAGCATTTGTTCTTGGACTTGCTATGCCCGGCTGAGATACAAGACCCATGGTGCTATTGGGTCGATAATATGCATGTCTACACTTATGAGTCTTTGCACGAGGCTTATGGGGCGTGCATTTTCCGATTGAGGACCAAGGGGACTATAACGTTGCCCTTGGTAGCCCGTCCATGAACATAGGAACTGTTATGTTTTGGATTATGCTAAACATTTTAGGGGAATGGCGTTTTCTTACGTGAATGACGCCACTTGCGCCGCGTTTTCCTTGCTTTAGCCACGGGACGCCCGGTTCTATGACCTTCTCGAACTTTGATGTCTAGTTTAGCACGAGCCCATACCATGAGGCATAAGTACCTTCTTATGCCCGCTGTTCTAATTTCACGATTATGCTATGTTTCTTTCCTATTTTTGTACACGTTTCACGCAGATTGGATTAGGGTAGACATGGTGCGACCCACCAATAGTATTATTCGATCTTTCCGCGGCAATGACTTGGCAAGGGTGGCGGATACAACCTCACCAGGTTGCACCCTACACCCCATCGACCAAGTGGCACTTAATAGGTTAGCAACCATAGATGATAAATGGCGTGAAGCCCGGCAAATTATCATAGCATGGCAGGGCGCTGAAGGAGCCTCACTTCTTTATAGAAGTGGAGGATGACGATGATGACGAATAACAAATGAGTGGAGGTAAGTTTTAGTTTACGTTGGTAATGCTTATATCCCAAGCAATTTAATTACATAACCCCATAATGGGTGGAACTCTTATAGAGTTCGCGTCGGTTTTTATTTCCTATATTAGTATGCGTTCTAACCTTGTTTTGCGGATGTTTACGAATTTCACACGCTTCAATGGTATTTTTCCTACCCTCTTTTATTTAAATGCTTTGAGGACAAAGCATGCTTCTTGTTTGGGGAGCATAGAAACACGTGTAATTAAGACATCCGCTAGGATATAAATATGTATAATATGCATTTGTTTTCTAGTTAAATTTCAAAAATTCAAAAATATAAATAAATAAGTTATGCTATACACTTAGGAATATTGGTATTGTTTCTTTCTCCATGCTCTTAACAATCTAGAAGTCTCAATGAGTTTTGCGTCGGAATAATTGTTAGAAACTTAGGTTAATATATAGGTAATAATCTTTACATCTATCTATAAATATATTACATGAGTATCTATGATTGTTAGCGATAAGTTTCAAATCTAGGCTAGAGTACTTATTCTACAAATCCTGTGAGAATATAGCCTAAAGCCTTATATGAAATAAACATTTGAGAAAAGGACACAAGGGAAAAGTAAAATCGGATAGAGAAATCACACGTCCACTTGCTTGATCACTAAACCATATCCTAAGCGAGAATTTAGGCCCTTTTTGGATCGGATCGATATAGCTAGAAATTCTGACCTAAGTATATTTTTTAAGCTAGTCAGCCCCAGCCCATCGAGCCTTTCATTAGCCCTTCCATAAACCACAATTCCTTTACCCTGTTACAAAAACAAAACAAAATAAAAAAAAAAAAATAAATCAACCTACCCAATTTAGAATAAGTCTGAGAATAGAATGATGAAGAAAGAAGAAGAGAAAAACCTGTGTAAACAAAAATTAGTTAGTGCTTCAAAAAATAAAGAAAATAAGTTTCCATCCAAAGAAAAGAAAAATAAAAATAGAAATAAAATAAAAACTCCAAAAATAGAATAAAAGGGAGTCAAAAGCCAAAGAAAAGAAAAAAAAAAATATGGCTAAGGATGGAAACAAAGTGTAGAAGCAAAAAGTAAATAACAAGGTTTTATCTAGTTACATAATATGAAGACTCTATTATCTCAGGACTTGTCCTTTGAATATCCATTTCCTTCCTTCTTAAACCATCTCCCAATCCCCTCGTAACACCTAATAAAGACCTCTAGCTCAATTAGGAATAGGTTAGTGTGATAGTAAGTGGCGATGTGTTTGATCGACTCGGAACTTCCTGTGTCATTGAGATTGTAAGGTAAAGTGTGCCCATGTACAATCGGAGTAGCTGTGGAAAAATCGAGTGTTGTTTCTTGACTATTATTGTGAGAACCTACTTAAGGAACGCTATTCCAAGTTCTCGAAAACAAACCCTCGCTAAACATTTTATAGTACTACTCATTGTGTATATGTTTATTGTAGATGATAGATTATTATGCATATATTAACTTAGGTTTCTGACTTGGTTATTCTTATTCAATTGCTAGAGAGATGTATAGATAGTTGAGCATGAATAAGGAAACAATAGTTTTATTTTCTTAGTCATTGTAGTTTGTGAGTACCTTCACTCGAAAACTCTCAATGCGAGGCTATAACTCGTCCCACTAGGGAATTCCTAGTGGTTTAAGGCCTTGTTGCATATGGTCAATGCAATCGCACTCAGTAAACGAGTAGTTAGAACTCCATTTTGGTCACTTATTCTAATTTCTCATCTTTGCTTGAGGACAAGCAAAATGTCATTTTGGGGTGGTTTGATAAGAGCCCAAAACTGTAGTTTTAACCCCTTAATAATCATACTTGTTAGACCAATTATGTGAATAATAAGTAAGATTTAATATTACGTGTTTTATGCATTTTAGGCTTCAAAGTCCATTATGTGCGAAAATGTGCCACTTTAGCGAGATAAAGGAGCAAAAGTCAGTGAGAACTTCTGAATGCCATATCTTTGGACTCAGACCCGGATTGAGGCCTACCTTATGTCAAAACGACCGGCTCGGAAAGAGCTTCGCAATGGTCCAAGCCTTGACCCAATCAGAGGAGCAGAAGTGGACGAAAAGTCTATGGAAGCCAACTGCAGCTGAAGAGGCCTTTTTGGACTGAAAGAATTGGGTTTTGGGCCTGATTCTCTGGCCCAAAACATGGCTCCAAGCCCATGCACGATTTTTGGATCTGAATGTATAAAAACAAAAGCTTAGCTCTTTGTTAATGGCAGTTAGGTTAGGTAGATAGTTAGACCTAGATTAGTTAGCCTCCATTAATTAGTTTTAGAACTTAGTTTAATTAGTTTCAATTCATTGTAGTAGATTAAACCTTTGAATCTTGTTCTTCAATTTGATTAGATAAATAAAGTAGTATTCTTTATCAATTTCGTTTTTGTCATTTCCATTCTAGATCTAATTTCAATTCTTGTTCTTATTTCATTCCAGCCATTAAATTAGATTCATTATTGTTTAATTAAGTAAATTTCAATGCTTTATATAATGTTTAGATTTAATTTTAATGGAAATGATTGCGGAATGATTCAAGGCTAAACCTCCATTAGAGGGGGTTGAGAAACCTTGATGAAAGCTTGATTCCAATTATCGGAGATTGTCGTAATTTCCTTTCCACTCTAGAAACGTTTAGTTCACCATGAGAATGGGTTTAATCGTTCACATGCTAATTATTAATTGGTAGAAATGCCATGTGTAATTAGGGATTAGGAAGAACCGATTGTTCTACGTAGCAGTTCAATTCGGATTACGACGACTCGTCGCTAGTGGATTAAGTTGAGTTAAGGTGGAATCAATCCCTCTCTAACTCCTTATCATCGAATCAACGTAGCATTCCCTTAGTTGTCCGATAATCGACTAGTTGCATTTAAGTGGGTATTGCATCGTAGTATAATTCCCTTAAGAAAAGCTCTCATTGACTTCACGACTGATTTCTTAGACTTAGAAAACAATCCATGCTAGGGAACTAGGAGTGGAACGAACTTCCTACTCCACTTAGTGCAATTTGCATCGAGAGTAGAAGCTTTGATAATTGAGTGTAAAAGATTAGTTTTAGTTTACTTACGTTTTGAATTCATCGTTCATTTCGTAGGTAGACTATACATTTTACAGTTATCAGGATGATGAGTTTCTTGCATGTCATCCTCATTAAAGTAATGTGATGGAGACTGAGGAGGGGTAGGCACGTTAGGGAGTTCTACCGCTATGCACTCTTGTGAGTCCCAGTGATTCAGGACACAAGTCTCAAAAATGCGGAAATTCTCAAACGGCTTCGTGGTAATAAAAAGAGTCGCAGACTGGAAACCCCAATGAAGCATAATTTGAGTAACAAGTACGGCAAGAGGTGCTAACCTAGATTTGGCATTTGTAATGATAGTACAGAGGAATTCCACCATACATAAATTTACCTTACGTTCCTGTAGAATCCACAGTAGGTGCAAAACGTCTTGTTGATGTCAGACATCTTGGAAGTGCCTATGACATTGTAGGCCAACCACTGAGTCACTGCCAGCTGGTTGCGACGTAGAGAGTGTTGGACCGCGCATTTCAAGGTCTCATTGTATTCCCCTTCGATTAGCGTGTCGACCATTAGGTCGTAAATCCTTGGGTACTCGGATTGCTGTAGTGTTGGTTTATTGAACGAGATTAGAATGCCCGTGATTTCCGAGATTAATTCCAACATGAGTTCACGTTCTTCTTCGTCGATTGCTACCCAAAATTCATTTCCCCGGAAACCTCCATTGTTGTAAAACTTCATCACCAAATCTTGGGAGTAACACTCCTCATTTAGATGTAGGAGATACTCCCATCCTCTATCCTCAATTTCCTCATCGAAAAATGGGTGGAACATTCCCCCATTGAAGAGAGTGGAAAAATTCCGCTCAACTGTTATGCGCCTGTTCTGAGCCATAGAGAACTGTTTTGGACTCGCCTGGGGTGGATGTGAGATGAGCACTGGAAGGGGAAGTTTATGTATGAACAGATTTATGACTGGTGTTGAGTAGCTGGTGGACGAGATGAGTGGCGTGGTGGTTTAGGTGGCGGACGCGATCTATTGGTGAGAGAACCAAATCCGGTTTTTGTGGGGGAAGAAAGGTGAATGCACTGACACGTGTGATGGGTCGCGTAGGTGTTTTAAGACTCGGTCCCGTGGCTTGGGTCGGGGTGAAATTTTTGGCCCAAGCCCATATGAAAATCGAAAAGCCCATTATGTCTTGAATTTTTCCAAAAATTTCAACCACGGATTCCCGATACGTTTCAAGTCCAAATGTGACAAATGAGCTACCAAAATGATCAGCATTTAAAATGCCATTCAATGGTATATGGCAAGCTTAATTCAAACTTGTTTTTATTTTGAAAAAGATAAGAGAAGAATATATAAAATGTGAAGGGGTTGAGTCTCGTGGAAACATAACTCAACCCTTCCCTCATTTTTTTTTTTTTACTTTTACTTTTACTTTTAATTTTAATTAATTTTTTTTTCTATGTACAAATGTACAAGGGGAGATTAACGTGTTAACAACACCAGATGACCAGAAGACTCACCACATACAATATCAAGCAACTGTCATGTCGGCTCTAGAGCGAACCCAATCTAGCTAGACTGTGGTTTAACCTTTATGTTTTTGGGGCCTAGGGTGTTGGACAGTACCATCCCTAACCATTGTGCAATGGTCTAATAATAATATTACCCTTAGTACATATGGTTTAGCCTCAAACTGCCCCAAAATGAAATCAAATAGCAGACAGCTAGGGGTTGGCCTCGTGAAATCCATTGCCCGTCTCGAGTAGGCAACATCCGATGTTGAACACGAATCCCTTTGTGCACAATGCTTAGTGCAAAGGGAAAAAAATAAAAGATACTAGTATATACATGTGAGTTTTTTAACGTCAGATCCTCTAGACGATTGCGAGTCTTTTAACGTCATATCCTCAAGACGAATCCTAACCTGTGGGAGGAATGGGGTGACGACGAAGTTTATCCTACTCAGCTGGTGTCAGACTAAAGTATACCTTATACCGGCAAATATCGGATAGTAATTTAAGACATAGACAGAAAGGTGTTTGACAATGCATACACCACCCCATCCTTCGCGCATGTCACTTACGAGCAAAAGTACTACGACCATTACCTATTCGAGATGGGTGAGACTTACACCAAATGATGAGCTGAAGTTCGTGAGGAAGAGAATAGAAAAGGGAAGAGAAGGAAAGAGGGGAAATTTTTGGTACCCATTGTTTACCAGAAAGCACGTTTGCTCGATTATCAGAAGACATTTATACTCAGTTCTGAAATAGAGTTGTTGTGGACTATGGTTCCGGCACTTGCAACCACACACTCTGAGCAATATAAGAGAAGAAAAGAAGAGAGGGCCCGTCTACCAAAATGGTGTGCTTCCCCTTTTTGTAGGCACATGAAGGGAAGTACACCAGTGAATCTATTAGTCTTTGTAGACTGGATCTTTGAGAAGAGTCTTTTCGACATCTGGATAACATAACTCATGATAATGTTTAAGGTATTGGCCATTTATTTGAAATTCGCTGTTATCATTTAAATTTTTCAAAAAGATAGCCCCATAAGGGGTGACAGCAGAGATAGTGAAAGGACCAGACCATCGTGTTTTTAATTTTCCTAGAAAAATGTATAATCTTGAGTTGTACAACAAAACTTTTTGACCAATTTTGAAATCTTTTCTTAATATGTGCTTGTCATGCACTCTTTTCATGTTGGCTTTATAGGACTTCAAGAGATCATAGGCATCACTCCAAATTTTGTTCAAGCTAATTTAATTGCAATTTTCGCTTCTCACATGCCGCATTGGTATTATAATTTAGGCAATTGATGGTCCATAGAGCACGGTGCTCAAGTTTAACCGGTAGATGACAAGGTTTTCCAAAAATGAGGCGATAAGGAGACATGCTTATAGGTGTCTTGAAGGCCATTCTATATGCCCACAAGGCATCAGATAAATGGAGAGACTAATCTTTCCTAGATGGATTAACTATTTTTTCTAAAATAGACTTAATATCTCTATTAGAGACTTCTACTTGGCCACTGGTCTGAGGATGATACGGAGTTGCCACCTTATGAGTGACTCTATATTTCTTTACTAACAACTCAAAATTTTTATTTCAAAAATGTTTTCCCCCCATCACTAATGATAGTTTTGGGAATACTAAAACGAGAGAAAATATTTTCTTTCACGAACAAAATGACAGTCTTATTATCATTCGCACGACATGCCATTGCCTCAATCTATTATCTATTTTGACACGTAGTCAATAGCTACCAGTATGTCAAGAAAGCCGTGAGAATTTAGAAAGGGGCCCATGAAGTTGATGCCACACACATAAAAAAATTCCACAATTAAAATTGGACTTAAGGGCATCATATTGTGTTGAGTAATGCGTCCTAGCTACTGGCAGCGAATGCATGCTTTACAATGCTCATGTGCATCTCTAAATAGTGTTGGCCAATAAAACTTATATTGTAGAATTTTGGCCGCAGTTTTCTTACCACTGAAATGACCACCAGAAGATTGTTCATGGCAGAAGGATGACACGTCATTGTGTTCCCAGTCGGGAATGCAACGATGGATCAGTTGGTCTGAACAATACTTGAAGAGGTAGGGATCATCCCAGAAATAAAATTTCACATTGGATAAGAACTTTTTCCGGTCAGTATGAGACCAAGATGAAGGGACTTCCTCGGTAACTAGGTAATTTACTATATCAGCGAACCAAGGGATGAAAAGACATAATATAAGTGTTCATCGGGAAAGGAATCACAGATGGGTTTGGTATCATTATTGACATCACTGACGAGTCGTGATAAATGATCCGCAACCACATTCTCGCAACCTTTTCTATCTCTAATTTCTAGAGTAAACTCTTGCAAGAGGAGGATCCATCAGATCAACCTCTATTTTGCATCTTTTTTTGCTAATAGGTAACGAAGTGCCACATGGTTAGTGTAGACTATTGTGGAAGAACTAACTAGGTAAGGACGAAACTTATCCAAGGCATAGACAACAGCGAGAAACTCTTTCTCAATGGTGGTATAGTTACGTTGAGCTTGATTAAGAGTTTTACTGTCGTAGTAAATGACAATTGGCTTGTCATCTTGGTGTTGCCCTAGGACAGCTCCAATAGCGTAGTCGCTCGCGTCACACATTAATTCAATAGGTTTAGACCAATCAAGTGGTTGAATTATATGAGTTGTAATCAGGGCAGATTTTAAGGTCTCAAAAGCTTGCTTGCAATTGAAATTGAAGTCAAAGACGACATCTTTAAGTAGGAGATTTGTTAAAGGTTGAGCAACCTTAGAGAAATCTTGAATAAATCTCCTATAGAACCCTACGTGTCCTAAAAACGCACGTATGTCACGAACTATTTTTGGTATAGGAAGAGAAGCAATTTTTTCAATCTTAGCTTTATCCACTTCGATTCCGTCCTTTGAAATAATATGTCTTAGAACTATTCCTTTTGTAACCATAAAATGACATTTTTCCCAATTAAGAACGAAATTTTTTTTTTCACAACACACAAAAACCTTTTCAAGATTTGATAGACATCTATCGAAAGAATTACCATATATTGAGAAATCGTCCATGAAGACTTCCATAAAACGTTCAATCATATCACTGAAAATGTGAAACATATAGCGTTGGAATGTACCAGGGGCATTGCAAAGGCCGAAAGGCTTTCGTTTATACGCAAATGTACCAAACGGATAGGTGAACGTTGTTTTTTCTTGATCAGCAGGATCTATGACTATTTGAAAATATCCTTAATAACCATAAAAAAAATAGTAATATGCATGACCCGCTAAACATTCAAGCATCTGGTCGATGAAGGGAAGTGGGAAGTGGGAAGTGATCTTTACGAGTGACTGCATTAAGTTTGCGATAGTCAATGCATATTCTCTATTTTACTGGGATACGAGTGGAGATGCATTCATCTTTATCATTTCGCATAACTGTAATGCCAGACTTTTTGGGAACAACGCGTACTAGACTCACCCAAACACTATCAGAGATAGGGTAAATAATACCTGCATCGAGTAACCTTAAAACTTTCTCCCTCACCACATCCTTCATGGCGGGGTTTAGATGACGTTGCGGTTCACGCGACGTCTTTGCGTTTTCTTCAAGATGTATGCGATGGGTGCACACACTAGAGTCAATGGCCTTAATGTCATCGAGAGACCATCCAATAGCAGAACGGTGTTTTTGAATGACATTAATTAAATGGGATTCCTGATCGTCAGTCAATTATGATGATATGATAATTGGGTGACTACTATCTGGGTCAAGATGTATGTATTTTAAATCCGAAGGAATAGGCTTTAAGTCAGGGGTGGGAGGAGTGGGTATCAAAGATTCTTGAGGAAAGTCATCTTCAATATAGAAAACAGATTGATGTTCATCCAAATCGCTAGACAGCACGGTAGTAGGGTCAAATAGTGGCATTGACTCTAATAACGCGTTTACTTCCTATATGTAAGCATCTACATCAAATTCAGAAACACCAAAAGGAAAGAAATTGGTGTACTTCATCGTCAGGAAAAGAGTTTGTTAAATACTCTTGCACAAGGCTGTCAACCATGTTAACCTCACCATCATTGTCAGCCTCTGGAATTTGTTTCATCAACTTGAACACATTAACCTCAACCGAAAGATTTTTGAAGGACATGGTTATGGAACTATCCCTACAGTTGATGAGAGCATTAGCAGTTGCTAGGAATGGACGCCCTAAGATGATAGAAATGGAGTTACAAGTAACTTCTGTATCCATAATGACAAAATCGATGGGATAGTAAAAGTCTTGAACTTTTATAAGGATGTTTTCCACAATACCTTTTGGATACTTAATGGAACGATTGGCTAACTACAGAGTCATGGTGGTAGGTTTAAGCTCATGAAGACCTAGTTGTTTGAATAAGTAATATGGAAGTAAGTCCACATTAACTCCTAGGTCTAGTAGCGCAGTAGCCATATATTTGTCACCTAATGTGCATGGAACTGTTGGTCTACTAGGGTCCTTGTATATGACTATACCATTATATTTGGTGATGGACGGAAACTGTTCGGTGAGGAACATTGGTTCTCCTTTTTGTGGTGCACATATCTTTCAGAAACTTTGCATATTTTGGCAATTGTTTGAGGACATCAAGAAAAGGTAAGTTGATTGTCAAATTCTTAAAAGTTTCTCGAATTTTATCAAAATTTTTGTCAGGTTTATTATTTGCCAAACGGGCAGGAAACGGTGCCTTAGGGCAGAATTTGGCATATGGATCCGCTTGCTCGTTTCCTAATTTTTGAGTTGGTGACTTTGTTGGACTTGGTGCTTCCATCGTAGGTTCACTATCGGAAACAAATTCATTAGAACCTCTGGTTACCTTTGGTTGATCATCTGGCATACGTATTTGATTATTTACGGTTTTTCCAGATCAAATAGTAGTGATTGCATTCACCTCACCCTGGTTTGGAGCATTTGTACCAGATGCATTAGTAAGTTAAAAGGCAATGTTTGCTAGCTTAGGGTTTGGAACTTCTTGTCCAGGAAACACGCCTTTCTGACTCTTTTCTTATGCTAATTGTTGAAGTGATTATTGGATAGATGCCAGTATTTGAGATTGTTGGTTCATGTAAGCTAAGAAAGTCCCGCTTGTCTTATTAGTCACGAGTGGCACAAGTTGTTCAATAGGGACTAGTTCACGATTATTGCTGAGAAGTTGTGGATTATAGCCGGAACTGGGATTGGCTGGAACAAGGCTGCGGTTGTTTTGATAGTTAGAATTAGAATTACTTGGAAACTAATTTTGACTTTGTTGATATTGATGATTATTTCCTTGACGGTATGGAATATAGTTTGATGATGTTTCATGTTAGCTTTATAATCCTTCGTGAGATCATAAGAATCGCTACGTATTTCTTCAAGCTCATTTAATTTTAATTTGCGCTTGACACCCACCTCATCAATATTGAAGTTCATGCTTTTTATAGCCCACATAGCACGGTGCTCCAATTCAACGGGCAAGTGACAAAGTTTTCCAAACACAAGTCTAAAGGGAGACATTCCTATAGGTGTTTTAAAAGCTGTCTGATACGCCCATAAGGCATCTCTTAGACACTTAGACCAATCTTTCCGATCAGGATTGACTGTCGTTTCTAATATTTTTTTAATTTTCCTATTAGAGACTTCTAATTGGCCACTAGTTTGTGGATGATAAAGAGTTGCCACCTTATGGGTAACTCCGTATTTCTTAACTAAAGAAGCAACAACTCTATTGCAAAAATGCGTTCTACCATCACTGATGATGGCTTTAGGGATGTCAAAACGAGATAAAATGTATTCTTTAATGAAAAACATAACTGTTTTATGGTCATTGCTATGGCAAGCCATGGCCTTTATCCATTTGGAAACGTAGTCCACGGCAACTAGAATATAAATAAAACCGTGGGAAACAGGAAAAGGAACCATGAAATCAATGCCCCATACATCAAAAATTTCCACTACCATAATGGGATTTAAAGGCATCATATTACGTTTAGTGATACACCCAAGTTGTTGGCAATGAACACACGTCCTGCAGTGTACTTGGGCATTTTTAAAAAGGGTAGGCCAATAAAAACCACATTAAAGAACTTTAGTTACCATTTTCTTACCACTAAAATGGCCACCACAAGCTTTGTCATTGAAGAAGGATAAAACCTCATTATATTCCCACTGGGGAATACAATGATGAATAATAATCTGATCCGCACAATACTTGAAAAGGTAGGGCTCATCCCAGTAGTATAGCTTAACTTTAGCCAAAAATTTATTACGTTTGCTTTTTGACCAAACATCAGGAATAATATCAGAAGCTAAAAAATTCACAATGTTGGCATACTAAGGTGCAGAAAAAATAGAATAGAGGTGCTCATCAAGAAAGGAATCAGGTATAGACTCAGAGTCACTATCACTGTCATTGGTTAGTCTAGATAAGTGATCGGCAACTACATTTTCGACCCCTCATTTATCCTTAATATTTAAGGTAAACTCTTGCAGGAAAAGGATCCTTCGGATCAATCTCTATTTAGCATCCTTCTTGGCGAGAAGGTACCTAAGAGCTGCATGGTCAGTATACACTAAGGTCTTTGAACAAACCAAATAAGGAAGGAACTTATCTAAAGCATAAACCACAGCTAAAAATTCCTTTTCGTAGTAGTATAATTTCTTTGAGCATCATTTAAAGTCTTACTAGCATAATAAATAACGATGGACTTATTATCTAGTTTTTAACCTAACACAGCACCAATAGTATAATCACTAGTGTCATACATAAGTTTGAAAGGTTTAGACCAATCGGGAGGCTGTATAATCGGTGCAGATGTTAAAGCAACTTTTAATGTGTCAAAATCTTGTTTACAATCATAATTGAAATCAAATATGGCATCTTTTAAAAAGCAGATTATTTAAAGGCCTAGCTAATTTTGAAAAATCCTTGTAAAATTTTGAAAAATCCTTGATAAAACGCCTATAGAAATCTGCATGGCCTAAAAAGGCTCTAATGTCATGGATAATCCGTGGTATAGGTAGAGACGCTATTTTATCTAATTTGGCCTTATCTATTTCTATGTCGTCACTAGATACAATATAACCTAGAACTATTCCTCTTTTAACCATAAAATGACATTTCTCCCAATTTAAAACCAGATTCTTTTCCTCATACCATGTCAACACCTTAGAAAGGTTAGACAGGCAATCACTGAAAGAGTTTCCATAAATAAAAAATCATCCATGAAAACATCCATAAAGCGCTCTACCATGTCACTAAAGATATGAAGCATACACCACTGGAAGGTACTAGGAGCATTACAAAGGCCGAAAAGCATTCGTTTATTGGCATATGTTCCAAACGAACATGTGAAGGTAGTCTTGTCTTGGTCGTTAGGATCGATAATGATCTGAAAATAGCCCGAGTAGCCATCTAAAAAGCAGTAATAAGCATGACCAGCTAGACGTTCGAGCATCTGATCTATAAAAGGTAAAGGAAAGTGATCCTTTCGTGTCATGGCGTTTAAGCGTCTGTAGTCAATACAAATCCTCCATTTCATAGGAACTCATGTGGAAACATATTCACCAGCAGTATTACACATAATGGTAACACCTAATTTCTTAGGAACTACGTGAATGCGGCTTATCCATTCGCTATCGAAGATGGGATATATGATACCTGCATCGAGTAACCGTAAAGCTTCTTCCCTGACCACCTCTTTCATGGCAGGGTTCAAGCGACGCTGAGGTTCGCATTATCCTCCAAATATATGCGATGTGTGCATACATTAGGGTTAATCCCCTTAATGTCATCTAGGGACCAACCGATCGCGGAACGATGTTCCCTAATCACCCTAATCTAACGTGCCTCTTCATCAGCGGACAACTGAGAAGATATGATCACCGGATAACTACCATCTAGATCAAGCTGAATATATTTCAACTCAGCAGGAAGAGGTTTAAGTACAGGGGTGGGAGGAATGGGTAGAAAGGCTTCCGGAGGGTCTTCGTCTTGAGTAGTAAAGACTTGTTTAGGTAAGAGGTCTTCAGACTTGGCTGATGGAGCTACAGAAGGATCTAAGATAGGAGTAGACTCAAAAAGGGCGTTGACTTCCTCCACATAGGAGTCATCGATGAAGTCAGAACTTCCGAAGGAAAGGAATTGATGCATCTGATTCTCTGGAAATGTGTTATTGAAATAATATTGAGCTAAGCTCTTGATCATGTTAACTTCTCCATCGATAGTCGTATCGGGTAACTGTTGCATCATTTTGAAAACATTCACCTCAATAGAAAGGTGTCCAAAGGATATGGACATTGAACCATCGCGGCCGTTTATGAGCGCGTTGGCAGTTGCCAAGAAGGGATGCCCTAAGATGATAGGAACAGAGTCGTTAGCGGCTTCGTCGAGGATAACGAAGTCGGCTGGGTAGTAAAAATCTTGAACTTTAACCAGCACGTTTTCAACAACACCCTTAGGATACTTAATTGAACGGTCAGCCAATTGCAATGTCATTTTAGTTGGTTGCAACTCTTGTAGACTTATTTGTTTATATAGATAATAAGGGAGTACGTTAACACTCACCCCCAAGTCTAATAGAGTAGTTGTCGTGTGGGTATCTCCTAAAGTGTATTGTACAGTAGGACGACTAGGGTCTTTGTACTTAACGATTCCATTATGTTTAGATAGAGTGGGAAACTGTATAGTTAAAAAGGCATTTTTGGAATGTTTGTTTTCCGCCTAGCAGTGCACAACTCTTTTAGAAACTTAGCATGTTGTGGTAATTTTTTAATAGCTTCAAGAAAAGGTAGGTTTATCGTTAGATTTTTAAAAACTTCCATAATATCATCAAAATTTGTATCCTTTTTTAACATGGCTAGTCTCTAGGGAATCGGTGGTTTCTCTCTATATTTAGCATATGGGTCAATAGGATTTTTAACCTTGGCCTTTTTTTTCTTGGGTTGTGGTTTAACTGGTACCTCTACAAGGGTAGGATCTTCAGTTTCTATTTCGGTATCTAGTAAATTTTCATTTGCAATGACCACTGGTGGTGTATCAACGGGCATAGTTACGGCGTTATCAACCACTCTACCAGAACGGAGAGTGGTGATGGCATTTAACTCACCTACATTTAAATTTTCGTTACTAGTATTACCAGTTACTTCAAAGGTTGTGTTTGGCATTTTAGGATTAGGTATAACTTGACTTGGAAATACACCTTTTAGTTGAGCTTTATCTTGGGTTAACTATTGTATGGATTGTTGAATGGATTATAGAATCTGTTGTTGAGCTTGCATTTAGGCATCAAAACGATCCGATTGTGAAGGTGTAGTGGCCACAGATGGTGTGACAAGAACTATCTCATGTTGATTATTAACTGTGGGTTGTGATAGTTGTGATTAACCGGGATGATACCTCTATTATTATTATTATAATTATTATAATTACCTAGTCCTTGTACTTGTCTTGGTGGAGCTAGGTTATAGTTGTTTGTTGGCCTAATAATTTGATTATTAAACCCCGGAGGTGTAACTGGTTGATTATTTTGCCAATTGAAGTTGGGGTTTTGTCTCCAAGGTGCGTTAGGAATGCTATTTAAGGAGCAAACATTGTCCGACTGTGCGGGTGGTTGTTCATAGATGAGAGGACAATAGGAGTCGGTATGCTCAAGACTAAAATAGAAATTACATATAAGAGAGTTGATGTTCATGACAGGAGTAGGCGTATGTTGAACAGAAATGGCTTCTACCTTTTTTGTGACTGATTCGATTAGAATTAGAAGCTCGGGATCAGGTTTAACCTCAAATATACTGGCAGCCTTGGCTGTGGAAGAAAAAGTAGAGGAGCGGGGGATGTTGTTACCCCTAGTTATTATTACGCTTGGATTGATCTTCTAAAACCTATAAGCCTCTGAGGCTCCTTTACTAAGGAAACTACCCCCATTCATTATATCAATAACCTCCTTATAATAATGTGAAAGCCCCTTGAAAAAGGCACGAACAAGCGTGTCTTTCGCAATGTTATGATGTGGACACTCTATAAGAAGATCAGTGTATCGGTTCTAGGCCTCTAAAAAGGATTCATAAGGATTCTGGCGGAAAGAATGAATCTTTTGAATCATTTCATCTGTCTTCAGTGGTGGGTAAAACTATTCCATGAACAATTGAACAAGTTTGGCCCATGAGTCTACGGAATTAGGCATTTGGGCAGTTAACCAAGACGCCGCCTTATCGGCTAGGGTGAAAGGAAACACCTTCAGTTTAATTTGTTCAGAACCTATTTTAGGATGATGGAATGTAATGAGAACTTGTTCTATCCTACGCATATGCTGATAAGGCTTTTCGTGGTCTAAACCATGAAAAACAGGTAACAAATTAAAAATATTATAGGGAATTCGAAAATCCCCCACTGGGTCTGCAAAATGATGCATGACTTAGGGCCATCGTTTAAGGCTTTGTAAAAATCAGAGAGAGGAGTCTCTACTTCTTCAGCCATTGATGCAGGTGTAGTGTGTGATATTCTAGATAGGCATGTGCATTGACGTTTACGATAGATAACGTTAGATGGTTTTCTCTTACCAGACCTTAATCTCATGCAAGGCTAACTCCAATATGAAAGGAACACGATAGCAGTCAAACAACAACCTGATGTACTAGAATTAAACTCCTCTAACAGAATAGATGAGGAGTGAAAGAAGGAGAACCTTAGTGCCTCCTTCCTACACTTATGAATAGTGTCTTTAATATGAACCTCAGTGTCCTGTGGAAGCTTGGAACATTAAATCAACAATTATTTCCAACGAAAAGATGTTATGTAACTAACCTGTGTATATCGGACTTTCTTCAGAAGGACGCATGCGCGCTTTGTGAATTTTATTTAGAAATAGACTTTCGCGTGGTTTCTTAATGGGATGGGCCTGAAAATTAGAAAGAAACACAAAATAAGCTTACTGAAAAGAAGGGCACGGGCGCGCTCTGAGTACAACTTTGAAAAATTCCAATAGACTTCCAGGAGCAAAATCATATTTTCAAGAAACAAAAAACACAGTCATAACACAACATTTTCGAACAATAGGGTGGGTGGGTGAAATGGGCTATTTGTATAATTGAAAAAACTAAGAGAATTAAATTCTAAAGACAACAAAGATGGCAGCGACGCCATTTGATAAAAACTAAATTACCCTTTTACCTATCTTAGCTAATTATGCTAGGCAGAAGTAAACTATAATTTGCATCTTTTGATATCAAAGTTCTACTCTCAATTATCATGCAATAAAACTAAAGTAAGAATTCGTTCCACTCCTAGTTGCTTAGAAAATACTAATTCCACTAGTGATTAACAATCAAACAGCATGAGAGTAGTAATTCTAATATGGTGAAAACTAATATTGAATATATTCTAAATTAAACTATGACAATTAAATAATAAGATATGAATATGAAAAAGGAATTATATAGATTTGAAATCCACTTTGATTAATCCCTAACATGCTAGTATAGAGTTTGTTGCAACCCTAATCTTTATGTTTTCACACAAGGTTCAACATAAAAATTAGGTCTTTTTATCCCTAATTATTCATGGTATCTCTAGCCAACTAATAATTAGCATGAGAGGAAATTAAAACCCATTCTCATAGTGAATGAACTACCTTCTAATCTAGGTTTATTTTACTTATTGCTAAATAGAAAACCCTAGACTTGAAGCTCTTTCATATAACTATTCTATACTAACACATCAAGTCTTCATCAAAGCTTCAATCAAATCCCTCTAATGGAGGTTTAGTTATGGCTCATTAGACTATCATGGAATAAATCATAAGAAGAAGAAGACATAATTAAAGGAATATTTGTATTGAAAATAACTTGAATTATATTAATTGTGGCTAGGTTAATAAAACATAAACTAGGTTAAAATAAAGACAAGAGGTAGGAGATCCTTAGAGTTTTTCCTTAGTCCTCTTTATATAGAAGAAGGCTAGGTTTACAATTTTGTGCATGGGCTTTGGAGCTATGTTTTGGGCCACTAAATCAAGCCCAAAACCTAATTATTTAAGTCCAAAAAGGGTTTCTCTGCTGGAAATTACTGCAAAAGCCTTTTCGTTTACTCTTACTCCTCTGATTGGATCAAGGCCTAGACCATTAGAAATCTCATTATGAGCCATTCGTTTTGACATATAATAGACCCAATTCCGATGTCTGAGTCTAAAAATACGGCCTGCGGAAGTTTTGTTGACGGTTATACTCTATTTCTTCCCACGGTTACTTTGACTTTTTAGCTTTAACTGGGCTTTAAAAAGGCTTTTTCTTCTTGAAACTTGGGTTTTAACCATAGAACTTCTTAGCAACCAACCTTTGCTCCTTTCTCTTGCAAAAGTGTCATATTTCTTCACATAATTGACTCCAAGACCTGAAATACACAAAAGTACATAAACAGTACTAACTCTTATTTATTATAAACATAATTGGTCTACATGTAATATTATTAAGGGGTTAAAACTACAGTTTTGGGATCTTATCATTCACCATGAGAATGGGTTTCAACTTCCTCTCATGCTAATTATTAGTTGGCTAGAGATACTGATAAGCACCCAAAATTGTATTATAAAAACATGTAGAGACATAACATTTCGGTCAATTTTGTGCTTAATAATCATGAAATAATCGCATCTTCGTGTTTTTTGTAGGTTGGAGCAACTAATATAAAAATTATGATAAAGCCAGCATTTAAACACGGAATAGGAAGTATACACATGCCTTCCGATCAAGCCCATGTGAAGCCCAACAAATCCGGACTAAAGCCTAAAGACTCAAATAGTACAAAATCCAATCAGAAACGGGATTACGTGCACAGAAGCGTCAAAATTCCGAAGCTCATATATCTTGAACCAGGACTCCGAATGCGACGAGTGAGCTACTCTTATGATCAGTGCGACGAACTCTATGCATAGGCAGGAAGTTGTAAAAATGCCAAAAGACCGGACTGCCACTAGACACTGCACGTGGACCCATTAGGCGGGCCCATAAGATTTGATGAGTCATCATGCAAGTCAAGACAAAGGTGCAAATAATTGGTGCAAATTTGACACCTTGCATGAAGTTAATGAGTTGGTTGGATTTAGGTGATGTTTATCTAAAAAAAATGAAAGGTGTCAAATGGGGGGTTAGTTGTGGATAAGTGAAAAATAAATGAGAGGAGAGTGTTTCACGTGGGAGAAGAGAAAAAAGCTCTCTTATGTAAAGGGGCTGATTTTGGGAGTTGGCTAGCTTTTACTTCCTTGACTTTTACTTTTCATTTACTTCCATGTCTTTACTTTTAGTTTTTAGTTTTTAGTTTTAAGAAAAAAAAACTTGTAATTTGTTAATGGAGGACTACACCTTCTAATTCTTGAATAAAAACTTCTGTTTTCCTTAGGTAATTAGTTGGCTTTGTATTCATTTCTTCTTTCTATCTCTTTTTACTTATCTTACTTGTAGTTTTAATCAAATTCTAGGATCATGAGCTAAAACTCTCCCAAGGGGAGGGTTAATGATGCTCATATGAGAATCAGGCTACAAATTTAGGATTCCAAAATCACTACTTAAAAGACTTAGGTTCTATTTTTCATCCTGTCCCAAAATGACAGAGATTAACAAATATCTGATCAACTGTTGTAAAGTAGAACTAGGAGTTGGAATGATATTTCAGAGATGAAATATCATTTCAATTCCACATGCTAGCATGATATGTTTAGAGATATGTATATTATGTTAGGGATTTGAGATGGTAGTGACCTGTTTCTAAAAGACTTGTATGAGTAGGATTAATCCTTCCCTATCTTTCTCTCTCTTTCATTTAACTACAAAACAAACTTACAAATTTTAGATAACTTGTGTTAAAAAATAATCTATCTATCAAATCCTTCTCACTTAGTTCTCCAAGGTGTAGATTTCAGTTGTGATCATTTAGATTCTTGTCTTAGAAGTTGGAACGAAATCCCTACTCGAACTAGATTGGCATTCTAAAAGAAAAACAGTGAGTAAGGAATTATTGAGTTTTAGCACATAGTAAGTAAATTTCAAAAAACACTGAAAAGTGCATAAGATTAGATACCATGAATAATTAGGGATAAAAAGACCTAACCTTTATGTTGAACCTTGTGTAAAAACATAAAGATTAGGGTTGCAACAAACTCTATACTAGTATGTTAGAAATTAATCAAGGTGGATTTTAAATCTCCCTAATTCTTTCTTCATATTCACATCTTAATATTTAATTGTCATAGTTTAATTTAGAATATATTCAATATTAGTTTTCACCATATTAGTTATATTTATAATCATTACTCTCATGCTATTTAATTGTTAATCATTAGTAGAATTAGTATTATCTAAAGCAATTAGGAGCGGAACGAATTCTTACTCTAGTTTATTACATGATAATTGAGAGTAGAACTTTGATATAAAAGAATGCAAATTATAGTTTACTTCTTCCTGGTATAATTAGCTATGATAAGTAAAAGCTTAATTTATATGTTATCATGGCGCCAAAATGCTGTCACAAAATAAAATGACACCAAACTGTGACGCCATTTTGGCGTCACAAAAAGGCTGTTTTGGTGTAGTGCCTTCTCCTTTCACCTCTATGTATGTTCATGTTTCCAAGTTAACTCTAGACAATGGCTTCGTTAGAAGGTCTTTACCTATCTTGATCAGATCTTGCATGTTCTCTTCAGTGCTTATATCTACCGAGGAAGCAATTCCAACTAAATTGCCAAGCTAAAGATGAGATAAATGTCAGAATCTTTGTTGATAGTAGTATAGTTAGGAGTTTGGTTCACTATTTATTCTTTAGGCTTTACATTCCGAGTGGTTCTGAATGTGGGTCCCAAGTCCCATAGAGATATCGAGGCTCAGGTCATGTTGTCAAATAATTGAATAGGTATTGTAGACATAATTATCGTTCACTACAAGTGATTAAACTTTTAACCTGATGGTTTTCCTTTTTCCAAGTCGCCACTCCCTGTTATTTGAGTGGATACTCACATTTATTTTTTGCTAGGTAAGTTGTAACTTCATTAGAATAAATTGGTATCGTATGATGGTTTAGAAAGTGTAAATGATACAAAAACAAAATGAGGTATTAGATAACGAGATTAGTGTAGTCCATAACAGTGACGTAAGGGGTCTAATGTTATAACAAATAATCCTTTTTAATCAATGATGGTAGAAAGTTGTGTTGGTGATACTGTACCTCAATACGTGATTGTAGTAGAATAGTGGTGTTGAGGGTTATATTGTTCATCATGAATTTTTTGTTTGGAGGAATGGTTTGATGGTTGAAAACTCACTTTCTAGTCTTTCTTACTCTTGTTATTAAAGTTTTCATGGTAGAAAACACTAGTTAAATGGATGGGGTTTAAAACATGAAATGAAAACAAGATTAAATTATGAATGAAAGGCAATGAAGACAAGAACTTGTAGAGAATGGAACTTGATAAAACTTGAAATGAAGAACTTTGAAATCAAACTTGGATTGAAAGGAACTTGAAGACAACAATGGAAATTAAGAATAAAGCAAATAAAAAGAAAATAAAAAGATACTTTTAATTAAATGACTTAAATGTAAATTTAGGTTACACTACTCCTAACAAACCAAATGGTTTGGACCCTAAAACATTGGATAACTAATTCTCTACATCTCTTTGGTTTATATAGGACACCAATACATCTTTGCCTTTCCTTCTAGAAAAAACCTTTAAGCTTAGTAGGCTTTTGACCTAAGTCCATACAATTGAATTTTTTATTTTAGCTTTAAGTCCCTGAGTCCATAGCTTTTAGCTTTGAGTCCTTGAGTCTTTGAGAGTTGACTTTGACTTTCTGGCACTTTTCCTCCTAAGCTGGAATCTTCCCAAGCAGCGTCAATCACAGTCCTTTTTGTGCTAAAATGCACGTATTAGAAATATACGTCCTAAATGGCATGTACCTTGCAAACGATAGCAAAAGTTATAAGTTGTCTATTCATTAAGCATAAGAAAGGTGTATTAGCATATTTTGTGACCACTGAGGTGACATGTCCGCTGGCCCAAAGTAGAGTAAGAAAGGGAAGGCGCGAAACACCGGATCGAGACTGCGGCACTGTGATGGGGGTCAGGCCGTACAGAAGCATGTGAGAGCAGAGTAGTCAGAGTCAAAGAAGAGGCAACATAAGGGAAAAGGAGCTGGGAGTACTGGAGTAGGGCCGCGGAACTCTAAGAGGACAGGTGTGAGGTGGTGGACCAGAGGATATGAGAAAGATCAAGGGATGAGAGAGAAGGAGGGGTGATATAAAAAGGAACAGTAGTGAGAAAAAAGAAGAGGAAAAAAGAAAGAAGGAGGGCAACTAGAGAGAGACTAGGGAGATAAGTGGTGTAATTTGTGGTGAATACATTTGGCGCCGTCTGTGGGGAACGAGGAAAGAAGGGAAAGTTGCAGAACATGGCTCCAGCTAAGAGGGGAAGAGGTAAAGGAAAAGGTAGAGGAAGAGGAAGAGGAAGAGGAAGAGGAAGACCTAGGGGGAGGACGTCGTTCAGAATGAAACGGTGAGTGTGGAAAACATAGAGAGAGGGGAAGAAGAGGTTGAAGATTTGGTAGATGAGGCGACTAGGTTGCTTCAAGAGGAGGTAGGTAGACTTAGAGAAGAGAATGATGAGTTGAGGAAGGAAAGAGAAGACCCTCATGGGGGAGTGGAAACAGCACTACCCGCGGGTAGTGAAGTGGAAGTACAAAGCGAGGAACTTCATTAGGAACCCGGGCGAACAATGCAGGAGGCATTACCATGGAAATGGTGCAAGTGATGATCGAAAGAGACAGAGAGGCTAACTGCGTGGTGGAAAAGGAGAAACAGGGCGCGGCGAAGAAGGTGGTGGACAACCTGAATCAGAATCCACTTGCTGACTCTATCTGGAATTCTCGAGGTACCTAAGAGATTCACTCAGCCGCGATTTGAAAGGTACGATGGAAAAGGAGATCTAGTGGACCATTTGCATCACTTCAGGCAGCAGATGCCACTATGGCAAGAGGCAAAGTATGATGGCCTTCGTTGCATGATGTTTCCTGTCAGTCTGAAAGGAGGAGCAGCCGACTGGTATTATCGGTTGGCGTCACGGAGTATACAGGGGTTCGAGGAGCTGGAGCAAGCTTTGTAAATCACTTCCTCTATCAGAGAAAGTGGATAGTAGATGTGGCGGATCTTTTTAATGTCAAGCAGAAGTCCGCCGAGACACTCAGAAACTTCTTATGCAGGTTAAAGGAAGAGACGTTGTGGGTGGAAAATTTGGATGAGCGCACCGCGGTCATAGCGTTCCAGCATGGATTCAAGTAGGGAACCAGAGTGCATGAATCAGTATCTAAGATCGAAGTTACCACCTTGCATGCCTTGTACCTGAAGGTAGAGAGATACATCAGATATGATGACATTTTACAGAGGAATAGTAAGGAACACAAGAAACCTGACAAGTCAGTGCATGACATGGCCGCAGAGGACAGGAGATTCAGGGACAGGGCCGCAGCAAGAGATGGGGGAACCTACCGAGGGGAGACACAGAGAGCGGAGAGAGGCAGAGACCAAGCCCGAAGAGAATACAGGGAGAGAAAACCTTGTCGTGAAATAGATCCAACTCCGCTGAACAAGCCGTTGGAGGAAACCCTGCCACTGATCAAGGAACAGCCGCATTACGAAGAGCCACGGAGCTCACCTAAGGAACTAGAGGGAAAGTCATTTTGTGTGTATTATTAGGTTAGAAATCATGCAACCAATGAGTGCTTTGCTTTACAATGGTTAGTAGAGAGAATGATTGGGAGAGGACAGCTGAAGGAGTATGTCAAGAAAGTGCAGCCGATCGAAAGGGCCCCTGTCGCGGCTAGGATCCTAGGCACTATAAATGTTATTTTTAGTGGTGAAACGCTGGGAAGGAACGCCCACCGAGATAAGGTGAGGAGGACAACCATTTGCAGCATATCAATGAGGTTGTGAGCGGTCCACGACCAATTCTAGGAGGTGGCAAGGGAAATGATAGGATAGAGTTCACTCCGATAGATCTGGGGTCGGTGAGCTCGCCTCATGAAGATGCGCTCATAATTACTATAGCGATGGGGAACTACATGGTGAAAAGGGTGCTGATAGACTATGGAAGTTCAGTGGATCTGCTATTTCAGAGTGCAATGGAGGAAATGGGCATAGGAAGGGAGCAGATGAAGCCCCCTTAAACTAACTTGTTCGGATTCAACGGCAGTATGACTGAGCCATTAGGGGAAATCGTACTGTCGGTGACTGCGGGGACCATTTTCACCCGGTTCATGGTAGTGGACACTAACTCGCAATACAACGCGATCCTGGAAAGAAAATGGATTCATGAGATGAAGGCAATTCCGTCTACTTATTACCAAGTGATCCGCTTCCCAATGAATGGAGGAACGTATGAGATAAGGGGTGATCAGGTCGTGGCACAGAACATCCACCAGGTGACAGCGAGGGGTCTCGACCGCGCACCTGGGAAAGAGGCGCCGGAGACAGGGGACAGGCTACCATAGCAATTACAGACTGTGGCCGGAGAGAAGAAGTCGCTCGTCGAGGGAAAGACAATGGATGAGATTAAGGTCGTGAACATCGGGGTGGCAAAGGAGGAGAAGTTTATGAATGTGGGGACAAGTATGTCCAAAGATTGGAGAGCAAAATTGATTGCCTTGTTAACTGAGAACAGCGATGTATTTGCATGGACAATCGAGGATTTGGCAAGATTGGATCCAGAGTTCGCGTGTCACAGATTGCATATGTGGGAAGGTGCCCACCCAGTCCAGCAGAAAATGAGGGGTGTGAAGCCGCAATATGCGCAAGGAATTCAAAAGGAGGTGAAGAAATTGAAAGATGCTGGTATCATCTGCGAATGCAAGTTTACTGAATGGCTATCGAACGTGGTAGCGGTACCTAAAATGAATGGGAAAGTAAGAATGTGCGTGGATTTCACGGACGTCAACAAGGAATGTCCAAAGGATTGTTACCCGATGCTGCGGATAGATGAGTTGGTGGACCGAACCGCGGAGTATAAGTTCTTTTCATTCATGGACGCGTTCATGGGCTACAATCAGGTGGTGATGCACAGCTCGGACCAAGAAAAGACAGCGTTCATAGTGGAAGGGGGGACGTATTGTTACACCAGAATGCCTTTTGGTTTAAAGAATGCGGGGGTAACATTTTAGAGAGTGGGGGAGAAGATGTTTGAGAGTAAAATCCAAAAGCAGATGGAGATCTATATAGATGACATGGTGGAAAAGAGTATGACTGAATATGAGCATTTGGCGGGGCAAAAGGAGACATTCTCTATACTGCGGAGACACTAACTAATGTTGAATCTAGAAAAGTGTACATTTGGGGAGACTTCTAGAAACCCCTGGGTACATAGTCACATACCGCGGAATAGAAGCAAACCCGGACCAGATAAGGGCCTTGTTGGAAATGTCATCTCCATAGAACGTGAAGGAGGTTCAGAGGCTGGCTGGTAGGGTCGCAACACTCAATAGGTTCATATCCAAATCCTTGGATAAGTGCCGACCCTTATACCTACTATTACGGAGGACAACGGACTTTCAGTGGACCGAGGCATGTGAAAGGGCTTTCCAGGAGTTGAAAGAATATTTGGGCAAGGCCCCAATCCTGTCGCGGCTAGGGCAGGGGGAGAAGTTATGTTTATACCTGGTGTATAAATACACCAGTGTTGATAAGGATGGTGGGCAGGGCAGAGAGGCCGGTGTACTTCCAGAGCAAAACAATGTTGGACCCCAAAACAAGATATAGTAGGATTGAAAAGTATGCATTGGCTCTGGTCTTCTCTGCACTCAAGTTGAAACCCTATTTTCATGCTCATTCGGTGGTAGTGGTAACCAACTTGCCACTCAAGCAGGCTCTGAAGGTAGAGAAATTGGGGAGAATGTTGGAATGGGATGTGCTGCTTAGTTCGTATGACATCAAATATCAACCCAGAACCGCGGAGAAGGACCAGGCAATGGCGGAATTTCTGGCCGAGGACCCCACCTGGGGGGAGGAGATGGTCATGGAATAGGAGGTGGACTAACACCACGACCCTCTGATCCCTTGGGACACGCGAAATGGATGGAGAGTCCTTCGCAAACGGGTAATGGGATCGGGGTGGTGCTGGTCACCCCCGAGAATACTCGCCTAGAGTTATCAATGAAGCTGGGCTTCGCTGCTTCGAATAATGAGTCTGAATATAAAGCAGTGATAGCAGGGTTAGATTTGGCCAGGGATCTGGGTGTGTGAGAGCTGATAGTATATTCTGATTCGAACTTGGTGGTATGTCAGGTCAATGGAGGGTTTGCGGCTCGATCTCCTAGGATGGCGAAGTATCTGGAGGTATTGCGGTGGAAGGCCAGCAATTTTGAGAAAATCAGTTTTGATCATCTGGGCCGAGGAGAGAATAGACACGCTGACGCCTTGGCATACGTTGCCACAGTACTCCCTGGGACATAAGGTAGATCCATTGAAGTCAGGGTGCTGAGCAAACCAAGCACCGCTGAGGACAAGGGGGTGTGGCTAACCACTGAGCAAGAGGCTGGATGGGTGGAACCTATCAAGAGTGATAAGCACCCAAAACTGTAATATAAAACCCCATTGAGAAATATAAATTTGGTTAATTATGTATTTAATAATCATGAAATGAGTATATTTTCGTACTTTTGCAGGTATTCGCAGTAAACATGAAAATATTGATTAAACCTGCGTTAAAGCACGGGGAACGATGTATATATGAATTCTTCCAAATCAGCCATGTGAAACCCAACAAATCCGTATAGAAGCATCAAACTTCCGAAGCTCCTACCTCTTGAACCAGGACTCCGAATGCGACAAGTGAGTTGCTCAGACAATCAGGGCGATGAACTATACGCATAGGCGGGAAGTTGAAATATTGCCAAAAGACCGGACCGCCACTGGACTACACGTGGACCCACTATGCGGGCCCGCAAGATTTGATGAGTCATCATACAAGTCAAGACAAAGGTGTAAATAATTGGTGCAAAACTGACACCTTGCATATAGTTAATAAAGTTAGATGAGATTATGTGTTAATAGTGAAAAAAGATAGGTATCACTTTGTTGTGGATTGTGTGGTTAAGAAGGAAGTAAATGTGAGTTGGTGTTTCACGTGGGAGGAAAGAAGATTTCTCTCAAATGGAGAAGAAAACAAAACAAGGGGGGAGACACTCCATTTACTCCCTTGACTTCTTTTCCTTTACCATGCATTATTTTAGTTCCTTAGTCTTAGTTTTTATTTAGTTTTAAGTTTTTAGAAAAAAAAAAAAAAAAAAAAAAAAAAAAAAAAAAAAAACTTGTAATAGTTTTAATGGAAGAAACTTTGTGTTCTTCTAGTTCAAAATAAATCTAAATGCAAGTGAGTTCATATATATATTTTATTCTTCTTTTTGTTCTCTCTCTCTCATTTGATATTTATATTATGCACTTTTCTTCTTTTATCCCAAGGATCATGAGCTAAACCTTCCCTTTGTGGGGGGTTAATAATGCTCATGTGAAGGATAACCTTTGTTATTTGATTTTAGTAAGTTTGTTTAGGAAGAACAACTAGACCTACATCCTATCCCAAAATGGTAGTTGGTGTAGAGTCTAGTTAGGAATCAAAGTGATGAGCTTAGAGATAAGTCATTGCTTTGGTTCTGCATACTAGCATGTATGATCTTAGAGATAAGTCATAGTGTTAGGGATCGAGTTAATCTTTTTTTTTAGGACTTGTCTATGAGTTCTAGGAAGATTGAGATGCAAGAACTTAAAATCACACAATAGAGGTTATCTTCACATGAGGAAAATTAACTCTCCACTTTTGTCTTAGTCAATTTTTACCTTGTCTTAGTTGCATGTTTACGTAACTTAAGGTTTTCATTTTTTTGTGCATTAAAAGAAACCAAGTAGTAGTATTAATACAATCATAGCTAAACTTACTCACTAGTTTCCTAAAAGAGTAAAACCAAGTTGTAAGTGGTCCTAGAATTTAGGTTGGTTCGAATCTCTACTCAAAAACTATACGCACACAAAGATCGTGAGTAAGGACTTATCTTTGAATTCGCACTTTATCCAATAAGAGATTCAAATCTCTAAGATACGCAAAAGGTGAACATCAAAATGGCGCCACTGCTGTATATATAAAATTTATAAATAAATAAAAACTTCTTCAAAAAAAAATAAATAAATAAATAAAAAATGGGGGGTTGCGTTCTGTTTTTACAAGATTCAACCCCCCCAAATAAAAATAAAAAGGTTTGAATGTGATTTTGTCATATTCCAGTGGATGACATTTTTAATGCCAATCGTTTTGATATCTCATTCGTTCAATTTGGAGTTAAAACGAATCGAAATTCTATGTTTGAAATTTCGGGACATAAGGGGAATTTCTGGAAATCATTTTGGCTTGGGCCAAAAATTAGAACTCGACCCAATTCACTAGTCCGGTCACAAAACCCAACCCGCGAGGCAACCCATGCGTTAGCCTCTCCCATTTCTTCTCCCCGAAATTCCGGATCTTGCTTTCTCTCAAACTCCCTCGCGCACGCGGCATCCCAAGTCTAAAATTGACCAGCGCACGCGGGCAATACACCACCGATTCATCCAATTTTTTTACACCACCATCCCCTCACTCTGCGCAACCAATATATACCCTCAGAAACTCATCTCGATAACTCTATGGCTGGAAATTGGAGAATCACAGTTGAGAGAAATTTTACAAATCTCTATAATTCCGGCATGTTTCATCCCTTTTTTGATGAGGAAATTGCTAGTAGGGAGTGGGAATACCTTTTGCATCGAATTCCAACTCATTACTCCGAAGATTTAGTATTGAAGTTCTATAACAATGGAGGTTTTCGGGGGAATGAGTTTTGGATAACGGCGGATGGGTTGGAACGTGAACTCACGTTGGAGTTGATATCGACTACAGCGAATATTCCAATCAACTCCGATAGTCTGACACTGCTGATATCGGAGTATCCGAATACAATGGAGTTTATGTTTGACACGTTTCTCGAGGGCGAATACAATGATGCCTCAAGATGCGTGTACCAACATTCCCTCCGACGAAACCAACCGGCGATCCACGCAATGATGCCTACAACGCCATCGCTTTATCAAGGCGCCGGACGTCAACAAGGCGTTCTTGCATCTGCTCTCTGATACTTCAGAGAAGAAGGAAACTTTCTGCAAGGTCCATTTCCTTGGCCATGTCCTCACGACTGCATCTGACAGGTCAGCTCCTTTTGTTGTACTTGTTACACAGATTATGTTAATTTAGGGTTCCAGTCCGCTAGTCCTTTAATTCAAACAAGGTCTTTCAAAAAATTTGCGATTTTCGAGACTTGTGTCATGGATCACTGGGACCCTATAGCGAGAAATGATATTGAGTGTGATAACATACCTTCCCCTCCTCCTTCACCACCCAACTGTTTTAATGAGGATACCATGCGCCGAATCAGTACTCCCATGGAAGCTTTGAGACACATGAACACTAGCATGCGCAAGATGTTTCTTCATCAGGAAGAGATGCTTACTTCCCAAAATGACTTCCAGCAATAAATGCGTAATCGCCAAGGCCGTTTCTAGAGAATGATGATGGCAAATCAACGGCAATTCCAAGATCAACTCTTTCTGATCTTTAGGCCATATTCGGACCGGTCATTTCGGCCGGGGAGTTAAGTAAGTGGCGAAGAAGTAGAAACCACCCGTTCATCTTCTGCTAACCCGGAGGATTCCCAGTAGTTGTTTATTTCCCTTGGTTTAGAAATGACTATGTCATTTATTTCCCTTATGCACTGCATTTTTATTTTTCTAGTGATGAAAAATTATATATCGTTTGATTTCTCATAATTTTGTATCTCCAGACGGTTTGAATGAGAAATTATTTATGTTATGCAATTATTGTAATTCCTAATATATTAGTTTGTTCCTTGATGCACTGGGTATACTCTCTAAGCCCAACGGACTAATCCAAACGGTCAGATTTTCCATTATAAAATCCAACTCTCCTCATCCAGTTTCACTCATCCCATTCTCTCACTCTCCACAGCTTTATCTTCACATATTATCTTTTCATTCAAAACAATGAATCCGATCGAGCGATTGGAACAGGAGCAACGCGAATGGGCTGTCACAGTATTCGTGATAACCGTGTTTATCATTGTTCTACTGTCGCTCATGCATAACATGCTCTAGAATATCTAGATCTATGTAACCGACATCTTTCTTTCCCTTTGTCGCTTTGTATATTACTATGGTGTGTTAAATAATTCTCCACCATTTGTACGGGTTACGTATTAAATGGAGAAGTACCCTATTTAATAATTGTGCATATTAGTTGTATTTTTACCTTATCATAAACATAAAATAGTTATCAAAACAATAACAAATAAGCAAAATCAATAACACACCAAAATAAATAAATCTCAACTTATTGTTTTCGGAATAGATCGTGCACGCTGCACGGTACGCCTAACACTTGTCATACACACAGCTCGATTATTCTATCCATCTTCTATTATTGAGGTATGATCATCAATTCTGAAATTACGTGTAGGTCTAACTGCCCTGTGAAACTTTCCTCCGTATTTTCCAATATTGAAACATCTCATTAATTGTTTTTGGGATTTTGATATGAAAAGACTTACCATGGATACCCATTGTTGTTGTTCCTAAAGGTAGGTGTCACAGCAACACATGAGTCACTTGTGTTTTCATATATTAATTCTGGATTTAACTACACTTGGAATTCTGATTGGTACAGACTCATGGATTGGCTATAAATCTCTTCTTTTCAGCCATTCTCATTTCAAGCATTCTTCACTATCTTTCCCTCCGTAATACTTCCAAATGGATCAACCAAGAAAAATAATGCCTGAGAAAGACTACCTAATTTTTTTTGAAGATGGCCGGTTTTCTCCTTATTTTGACACTGAAATTGTACGTCGAGGATGGATGCCTCTTCTATATCATTAAGCTGCTGGTTATTCCCGAGAATTGGTTTTGATGTTCTACCAATTTAGCGGACCTAAAAATGGAAAATTCTACTTCAATGCCTATGGACGATGATTTGAATTAACTAGGGAAATTATCTCCGACATACTTCAAATCCCAATGAATACCCAGGAGTTCCTTTTTCCAGAGTCATCATTTGATTACATCAAAACTTTACTATGAGCTACCGTATCTCATGGCGAAGTCAGAAATAGACATCACGCTGTTCTTCAACACTCTTTGAAACAGAATCAACGAGTTATGCTCCACTGGTTAGGACAATGTGGTAGGTATATCACACCAATCAGAAGTCAGAAAGCCTCAACTTCACCTACTTTGGATTTTGCAAACTCAAAGGGATGATTTTTTTTCTAATCAAACACCTCTGGAACGCGATCACCAGGAAAACAAAAAGTTCAGCACCTCTACCTACTTTAGTCACGCAAATTATGATGCGTTGGAGTTATCCAGTAATTTCTCCAGAGACACCCCTTCAAAGAGCAAATATTAGTGTACTCCACACAGACTACTCCATTGGTTTTTGGACTCTCGATACTCGGCCGGATGAACGAATCCACCAAGCTCAAACTCTGAACATTTCTTTGATGAAAATGACATGCTAAACATTTTTAATCCCATGGAAGGCATTCAATTTCTTCATCAAGGCATGCGAGAACTACACGCTCGTCAGAATATCATCATTACAACTCTTAAGGATTTCCAAGAAGGTCAAGCAATGCATGATGTTGAACAGGAGGAAATCTTGGAAAATCATTCTCAGTCCTTGCAAAATCATGCTCTCCTAATAGAGAATCAAACTACACTCTCTGCCAGCCAAGGGGACATTCAGATGCAGCTCAGCCAACAAATTGAAGAACTAAACAGTCTGGTGCACGATATGCGTCTCCGAAATCAACATAATAATCCGTGATTTTATGATTAAATAAAAATAAAATAATAATCCTAAGTCAATAAATAAATAATCGAATATATCATTGCATTTTTGGTCATATTATGAATTTTGTTATTATCTTTGTATTTTCTTTTGTAAGAAATGCTTACTAGAATTGTCATCATTTACGTTGTGACTAAAATAATTTTAACATGTGATTTTCATTGTCATTACAGGAGGGTCTATTTTCTTCTATACTCATTTATGCATCCAGTTTGCCTTTATCCTTACCTTTTTCTTTACTTCATCCACCATGGCATCTTCATCAAACATGACAACTCCAAAACTCATTCCTAAGCAATCCTTTCAATCTATGATGGATTCCAATACTTATAGCCATCTCTTCCGTGACTACATCACTAACATTGGGTGGTCTTCCCTAGTTCTTCAACCTGACCAAACTTATTCTCCGAGTTTGGCTGCATACTTTTATGCTAATATGGAGGACACACCAGCATTCAACCATGCGCATGGCTTCTACTTAGACTATTTCACAATCCTAGTTGGTGACACACATCATATTTTTTCTGAACAACAGTTTGCCCTAACTTTGGATCTTCCATATCACGAGCCGGCCGCAACATGGCATTACATCTATCACAATTATTACCGTTCCTTTCATTGGCATATTTTTCGCGAAACTTACGATGATGGCCTTGGGATTACACGAGAATGAGATGGCCATGTGCCATGGTGCGACATCACCATTCCCTTAGCAAGCATGACCATGAACATAGGGGACTGCGATGTTGTTTATACTCCTAAACATCATGGGAGATTGGCACTTTTCCACTGCCAATGAGGCTGCCTGCGTAGTATTCAATGCACTGGCTCAAGGTCATACATTATTTAATATCTTAGGTTGTGTTATCTCCAATCTGAAATGAGCTCGCACTTGTCAGGATCAGTATATACTTTTACCTGTAACCGTTTGCCAAATCATGAAGACACATTTCCCACAGTTTTCAACTACTTTTCATGACTGGGTCAAGGTAGATTCTATGTGCCCAACAAACAAAAGCATTCGTTCATTAAGGTTTAGGCAATGGAAACGTCCCGCTCGGTACCTGAGGCATGTTCGTTGTTACCCGAAGGATGAAAAAATGAGGACACATTTGAACAAATCCGGAGACAAAGAATGGGCAGAAATTTGGCAGACTATTATCTTTTGGCGTGATGCTAAAGAAATGCATTTTATTCTTGAGAATGCCAGACCAACACATCCTGCTGGATGGTAAATTTGAGCTTGCCATTGTACATATATCTAGCTAAATAGTTATGTTTCGTGTGCTATTGTTTTTCATTGTTTCTTTCTTGTATAATGTATTATGTTCTCCAACATTTCTATTGCAGCAATCTAGCCCCAATTTTGCTCACGATTCTCAAGTAATTTCTTTCTTTATCTATTGATACTTCGAGGACTGAGCATTATTCTGTTTGGGAGTGCTTTAAACCTGTAGCAAAAATTAGGCAAATTGTAGCATGTATATAGTTTTTATTAATAATTGTACTTAGTGACAAAGTCTTGTTTCCTTGTCAATGATGAAAATTGTCTAGAAATCTCACATTATTATCCGAATTGGGATTTGTTTTAAGAAATTTAAGATAATACGTATGCAATAGTTTATACATCTTTTCATGAACATTCATGTACTGAGTATCATCGATTGTACATAGCGGTAAGTTTCTGGAACCAACGGTTAGTTTCTTAAACGATCAATCCTGTGAGAATCTAACCAAAAAGCCTCGATATGTGTGATATGTGAGTAATGACATAGAGGAGTAGTTTTTCCAAATAGAGAAAATCACGTGTCTACTTACTTGATCACCACCCGAATCCTAGGTGAGAATTTAGGTCTTCTTTGGATCGACATAGCTAAAAATTTTTACCTGTTACAAATTTTACCGCTAGTCACTCCACTGAACCTTTCATTAAACCTTTCACTTTCACCAAAAATTCCTTACCCATCTATTAACCCTAAATAGAAGAACCTACCTAAGTGATGAGTATGAGAAATAGGATGAAATGTAGAAAGGTAAAGAGAAAGACTTTACCTAAATAAAAGTTAGTTACTTGCTTCAGCCAAGGAAAATAGAATTATGTTTCTTAAGCTTCTTGTTTCAAAAAATAAAAAATAAAAAAATAGAGTGTGAAATAAGTACAAGGCTTAAAAGCAAAGTAGGAAAACTCAGGTAGAAGTAGGAAAAGAAAACAAGGATTTCTCGAGTGTAAATATCTTCAAGACCCTATTCTCTCATACTTATCATTTTTTATTATCCATTTCCATTTTCTTCTACACTACCACCTAAGCCCCATAATACCTAAAAAGACCTCTAGCTCAATTAGAAGTATGATGGTGTGATAATAAGTAGTAGATGTGATTGATCGACCTCGGCTCCTCTGACTGTCATTGAGTATGTTAGGAAATGTGTGCTCACTACACACTGGAGTTAGCAAAACCTAAGTGGAAAAATTATGAGTGAATTTGGGTTTCGACACATACTTGTGAGAACCCATTTAGGTACGCTCTCCAAAGGATCTAGAAACGACCCTGCTAGTACATTTCAATGAAAAGTTCACTGCATGCATGATCATATGTAGATGTTTTAATTATTGAATGCATATTAACTTGAGATTCAAAGAAATCAATCCTCATTCCCTGCTAAGGAGATGTATGGATATCTGAGATTAATTTAGGAAACGAGTTTTTGTCACAGTCGTTGTAGTATAAATGAAGTTTGTGAGTATCTTCTCTGGAAAACTCTCACGAGGCTATAACTCGTCCACTAGGGAATTCCTAGTGGTTTAAGGCCTTGTTGCATATGATCAATGCAACCACACTCTGCAAAATGAGAATTAGTTAAGACTACACATTTTTGGCCACTTATCTGTTTTAATGTCTCTTCTTTGCTTGTGGACAAGCAAAGTGCTGTTTGGGGATAGTGTGATAAACACCCAAAACTGTAATATGAAACCCCATTGAGACATATAAATTTGGTTAATTATGTGTTTAATAATCATGAAATGAGTATATTTTCGTACTTTTGCAGGTATTCGCAGTAAACATGAAAATATTGGTTAAACCTGCGTTAAAGCACGGGGAACGATGTATATATGAATTCTTCCAAATCAGCCATGTGAAGCCTAACAAATCCGCACATAAGCATCAAACTTCCGAAGCTCCTACCTCTTGAACCAGGACTCCGAATGCGACAAGTGAGCTGCTCAGACAATCAGGGAGATGAACTCTACACATAGGCAGGAAGTTGAAAAATTGCCAAAAGACTGGACCGCCACTGGACTGCACGTGGACCCACTATGCAGGCCCGCAAGATTTGATGAGTCATCATACAAGTCAAGACAAAGGTGCAAATAATTGGTGCAAAAGTGACACCTTGCAAGTAGTTAATAAAGTTAGATGAGATTAGGTGTTAATAGTGAAAAAAGATAGGTGTCACTTTGTTGTGGATTGTGTGGTTAAGAAGGAAGTAAATGTGGGTTGGTGTTTCACGTGGGAGGAAAGGAGATTTCTCTCAAATGGAGAAGAAAACAAAATAATGGGGGAGACACTCCATTTACTCCCTTGACTTCTTTTCCTTTACCATGCATTATTTTAGTTCCTTAGTCTTAGTTTTTATTTAGTTTTTAGTTTTTAGAAAAAAAAAAAAAAAAAAACTTGTAATAGTTTTAATGGAAGAAACTTTGTGTTCATCTAGTTCAAAATAAATCTAAATGCAAGTGAGTTCATATATATATTTTCTTCCTCTTTTTGTTCTCTCTCTCTCATTTGATATTTATATTATGCACTTTTCTTCTTTTATCCCAAGGATCATGAACTAAACCTTCCCTTTGTGTGGGGTTAATGATGCTCATGTGAGGGATAACCTTTGTTATTTGATTTTAGTAAGTTTGTTTAGGAAGAACAACTAGACCTACATCCTATCCCAAAATGGTAGTTGGTGTAGAGTCTAGTTAGGAATCAAAGTGATGAGCTTAGAGATAAGTCATTGCTTTGGTTCTACATGCTAGCATGTATGATCTTAGAGATAAGTCATAGTGTTAGGGATCCAGTTAATCTTTTTTTTTAGGACTTGTCTATGAGTTCTAGGAAGATTGAGATGCAAGAACTTAAAATCACACAATAGAGGTTATCTTCACATGAGGAAAATTAACTCTCCACTTTTGTCTTAGTCAATTTTTACCTTGTCTTAGTTGCATGTTTACGTAACTTAAGGTTTTCATTTTTTATGCATTAAAAGAAACCAAATAGTAGTATTAATACAATCATAGCTAAACTTACTCACTAGTTTCCTAAAAGAGTAAAACCAAGTTGTAAGTGGTCTTAGAATTTAGGTTGGTTCGAATCCCTACTCAAAAACTATACGCACACGAAGATCGTGAGTAAGGACTTATCTTTGAATTCGCACTTTGTCCAATAAGATATTCAAATCTCTAAGATACGCAAAAGGTGAACATCAAAAAGTTTCCTTTCGGGGATAGAAGTAGAGGACAAGGGTGAAAAGAGGAGGATGGAACAGATGACACAGAGATACGTTCTGCTAGATGGGGAGTTATATCGGTGGAGTGTCAGTGGACCGCTCCTAAAATGTATGGGACTATAGAAGGCGCAAGAGGTGTTGGGAGAAGTTCACAAAGGAGATTGTGGAAGCCACTCGGCAGGAAGAACAACTGCTCACCGGCTACTATCACAGGGGTACTTTTGGCCCCACATGAAGAGAGATGCGACCGAGTATGCCAAGAGGTGTAAGAAATGCTAGACCTTTGCTCCGCTGATACACGCGGGCTTGCAGAACCACTACACAAGGTTTTTAGCCCATGGTCGTTCGCTATGTGGGTGTTGGATGTCGTCGGACCTCTGCCCATGGCCAGCGGCAAAAGGAGGTTCATGCTAGCCGCGACCGACTATTTTACGAAATGGGTTGAGGTGCAGCAGGTGAAGGAGGAACAGGTGAGGAAGTTCTTATGGGAGAATATCATATGCAGATTTGGACTACCACACACCATCATTGCGGACAACGGTACCCAGTTCACAGGAGGGAAGGTGAGAGCTTTCCTCCAAGCTTACAAAGTGAAGCAAGGTTTTTCAGCCCCTTACAATCCAGAGGGGAATGGGCAGGCAGAGTAGTCAAACAAAGTGATCATGGATAATCTAAAGAAAAAGCTGGAGGAACGCAAGGGATGTTGGGCGGATGAGTTACACCATGTACTGTGGGCATACCGCACTACACTGCGAAAATCTATAGGAGAATCCCCGTTTACAATGGCCCATGGTGTAGAGGCAGTGATTCCTATGGAGATGATGGCGTCAACAACTAGAACCAAAGTCATGGAAGCAGGAGCTAAAGAGAAAATATTGGCTGGGGAGTTGAACCTTACAGAGGAAAGGAGAGACATCGCGTGCATTAAACTGGAAGAGTACCACAGGAGATTACATAGATAGTATAACAAGCATGTGATGCCGCGGAAATTCAATGTAGGTGATCGTGTGCTTCGGAGGGTGACCCCGGCCACCAAGGAGGAGACAGACGGGAAGTTGGGTCCTAACTGGGAGGGACCATATACCGTGGTGGAGGCTGGAACGTCCGGGACTTATAGGTTGCAGACCCCCCAAGGGGAGAACATCAAGCGACCATGGAACATCCGAATGTTGAAGGAATTTCATGAGTAACTTAGTCATTAGTTTCCTTTTTCAATTAAAGAAAAGTGTATTTGCTTCATTCAAGTCTTGTAATGGTATTTTCAATTAGCTAATATGTCAATGAAAGCAATAGCAAACTTCTTCCATCTGATGTGTGTGTGTTCATTTATGTGTGGATTAGGCCAAAGGCAGCAGAACGATGGGTCCCAAGTTCAAATGTCAACTTGGGGGCAAGCTGAGTGGCCCGAGCATACTCAGCGGCCCTCAACATCTCCTAAGTCAACTTGGGGGCAAGCTGAGTGGCCCGAGCATACTCAGCGGCCTTCAACATCTCCTAAGTCAACTTGGGGGCAAGCTGAGTGGCCCGGCATACTCAGCGGCTCTCAACATCTCCACGGTCAACTTGGGGGCAAGTTGAGTGACCCGGGCATGCTCAGCGGCCCTCAACATCTCCACGGTCAACTTGAGGGCAAGATGAGTGGCCCGTGCATACTCAGCGGCCCTCAACATCTCCTAAGTCAACTTGGGGGGCAAGCTGAGTGACCCGGGCATACTCAGCGGCCCTCAACATCTCCTAAGTCAACTTGGGGGAAAGCTGAGTGGCCCGGGCATACTCAGCGGCCCTCAACATCTCCACGGTCAACTTAGGGGAATGCTGAATGGCCCGGGCATACTCAATGACCCTTAACATCTCCTAAGTCAACTTGGGGGCAAGCTAAGTGGCCCGGGCATACTCAGCAGCTCTCAAGATCTCTACGGTCAACTTGGGGGCAAGCTGAGTGGCTCGGGCATACTCAGCGGCCCTCAACATCTCCTAAGTCAACTTGGGGGCAAGCTAAGTGGCCCGTGCAAACTCAGTGGCCCCTGCGCTTAGGGGGGAGCGTTGGGTGAACGTGTAGGTTTGGCAAATGTCTATGTGGTGCAAAGAAGTCAGCAAGTATGGATAAAGCGGCACACGCTACACAAGAAGAGATACAATTATCACCAAGTTTAACCATGGGCAAAGTGGTTGACAAGAAATAAGTTCCCCCGCAACCTGCTGGGACTACCCAGAAATCCAGGCCCGCGAGTTATAACAAAAACTTGAGTTATTAGAATTGCATAACAAGATGGGTAAACAGCCAAAGCTAAACACCAACAAACTTCACTTGAGATCTTTCGAGGCCTCCACTGGCAGTCGATCCTCCTCCACCACCTCGGTAGTTTCATCCACATCTATAGGAAAGACTGACACGCCAACATGGATAGCGGCCTCCGGGTCCAGAGCAAGGGAGGTGACCGCGGAGTCAGGAGGGGCAGTAGCAGGGGGCTGGTCAGGGAGAAGACGTCCGGCTGCGGTGATGGCTTCTAATTGTTGCTTCAGCTCCCGGGCTATCTTTTTGGTGGCCAAGGCTTTGAAGTGTTCTACTGCGTCTTTTAGTGATTGTTCAAGGTCAGCCTTGGTCGCGATCCTATCCGACTCCCTCTGACACTCCAGTTGAGAAGTGACGCCAACCCCATAGTCCTGTGAGCTTGCTCTACGTTGAAGCTCCTTATGATGTTTGATGGCTGTGAGGCGGGCTTCGTTTCTCTCCGCTTCCAACTGAGCATACCTTGCCTTCCACCCCTCTGGTCCATGGATCTCCGTCTTCACCATTTCGAGGGCATCCAGGGTATTGGTGAGGCTGCAGATAACATAGCCCATGTCAAGGCTCAGCTGGAAAAGGAAACAAAGTTATGAAGAGTTAAGCAGCAACAAAGAAAGGGAAAAAGGGGGGAAGGCGTACCCTCTCCCATCCGGTGTAGATCGCAGCCCGGTGGGAGGCAAAAGAGCCAGAGTCCCCGTAAGCTTGGTCCCTAGGGAGATGGGAGCTGAAGAACAGGGAGGCGGCCACCGCCAGATTGTCCAATGCGGAATCCCGAGTAGTGATATCCTAGTCCCTAGCCTTAAATTGGGGGTGCCAGAGTTCTACTGGCCCCGCAGGCAGGGGACCGATGGGGACGGCCTCCTTCCCGAAGTGGCATGGTGGGGCTGGGCCGCTGTGAAGTGGACCGAGAGGTAGGAGCGTTGGCGGTAGAAACAGTGGTCTTGGCCTTCTTGGTATGAGGGCCCTTGACCGCGGCAGTGGAGGGGGCCTCACCATCTGAATCACTTTGCCAAAGCCTAAGTTTGGAGACGTCCATGTCAGTGGGGGGAGCAAAGTCGTCCTCCCAATCAGCTATGGAAGAATAGGATCTGGGGACAGGATCAGGAATAGTCGCTGGAGAGCCCACGGGGGCCTTACGATTCTGGGAAGCAGCGGCCTTCCGTGTGAGAGCTTGACTATGAGAGATTTTGGTGGTATACCTGAAGGACCGATGGACCGGGCACTTCGCTCGCCGGCTTCTGGGGGAAAACGATTTGGGTTTCCTCTCCTTGGGCGGCGGAAGAAGGTATAAAGGACCGCGATACTTTTCGATATCTTTGAGGGAAGGATCTAGGAGGAGCGGGCTGTCTTTGTTGGGGTCGATGCCGAGAATGTCGCACTGGCTGTCTCCTAGGCCGCGAAGTCTGTTGAAGATCTCAAAGGAAACACCGGCGTATACTTGGGAGTGTGAGTCTGAGGCCCAACCTGAAACATAGAAAAGTAGATGCGTTAAGACAGGGATCATCCATAGGGCAAACAGAGCAGCTAACTACACTCACCGTGGTCAATGAAATGGGAGTGTCTCAAAGATAGTTCTAGGGGAACATCCGCGGAAAGGAAATTCCCAGACACATATAGAGGGTAATGGTGCCACACTTTGTCAAAGGTGGTGACGTGGATAACGAAAGACTTCTTCCGCAGACGCACGCAGAATGACTGGTACCCTACGCTCCCCAGTTTGTTACTCTTCTTTATGAAATAATGAGCCGTGATGTCGTGCAGGCCAATCTGCGGGATATTCGTTTTGTTGTAGTAATTGGCAGCATACATGATTCGTCAGAAGTTGTCAATGTCTTGACACGGCGGGATGTTGAAGTGATTGCAGACTTCAACGTCCAGTAGGGATAGGGGGAAGTGGAGTCCAACGGCGATTTGCCCCACAATGGCTACTAGAAACCCGAGCCGCGGTGGTACAAAGTGAGCAAAGTGGGTGACACCCGGTACATGTTCTAGAATCACGTCCTCCGGGATGCCATAAGCAGCTTAAACGGCGGCCAAGTTAGGCCTACGATAACGAGAGGGCGGGGGAGGAAGCGTGGAAGGTCTCCCCGAGGTAGAGGGGACAGCGGATGAACGGGTGGGCCCCGAATAAGAGGACTCCAACCGGTCCGCAGTGGGTCCAAAGGATTCAAATTGGGCAGGGGATCCAGTAGATCTAGGGGACGAAGCCCCAGATCCGGGAGATCTGGTAGCGGAGGAGCCACCAGAAGGGGAGTCAGACATGGTGAAGATCAGTGTTCAAAGACAAAATAGGTCTGGGGTCACAAAGAGCATTCGATGAAGGGGAAGGTGAATAGACGGGAGCGAAACAAACGTGTTCAAACAAAAATGCACTATAAACGGAAAATAAGGGAAAGTACGAACCTGTTCAGGGAGAAGCAAAAACCCGACGGTGATCTGCTATGGAACGAGAGCAAGGGAGAAGAAAGGTTCACCGGAGAGAAGGGAAGGGAAGATATGGGGACTGTGGGTGCTAGAAATGGAAGACAAGTTTTTGAATTGGAGAGACAAAGTTTGGAGTAAGGGAGACGAAATGAGTGAGCAAAGAGTTTTATTTTGGGCCGGATTCGAAAAGGCAGGGGTAAAAGCGTAAAAGGCAGAGAAAATGACCATCCAGGAAGAGACACGTGGTCGCACAAACTCGAAGAGGTAAAGGCAGTGGACGTGTGCGGCGAGAGGCACGTGATACGAAACATGTGTTCAATAACGCGAGGTTCAGAACAGGCGTGAGAATAGGGATGTCAGATGAAGTGATGTTCCAGAAGCAAGTGACAGACCCCAGGATGGGACAACACCACAAGGGGTTAGCTGGTGAATCTCGGCCGCGGACCCAATTGGATCCGAGGGCCAAGAGGGGGCATCTGTATTAGCATATTTTGTGACCACTGAGGTGACATGTCCACTGGCCCGAAGTAGAGTAAGAAAGGGAAGGCGCGAAACACCGGATCGTGGCTGCGGCACTGTGATGGGGGTCAGGCCGTACAGAAGCATGTGAGAGCAGAGTGGTCAGAGTCAAAGAAGAGGCAGCATAAGGGAGAATGAGTGGGGAGTACTGGAGCAGGGCCGCGAAACCCTAAGAGGATAGGTGTGAGGTGGTGGACCAGAATATAGGAGAAAGATCAAGGGATGAGAGAGAAGGAGGGGTGATATAAAAAGGAACAGTAGTGAGAAAAAAGAAGTGGAAAAAAAAAGGAGGGCGACTAGAGAGAGAGAGAGACTAGGGAGATCAGTGGTGCAATTTGTCGTGAATACAAAGGGCATAATTGAAGTATTGTAAAGGTAATAAAACTCACATTTGGGGACTGATCAATACGCAGATAATTCTTTTCACTGAGGAGTGCTTGGAAGAGAATGCTAACATGAATGCAACCATATCTGCACTTGCTTGAGTGAAAGCATCCAACAGAGGTGAGTTGTCACCATTATATAGCCATGCAAACGTTCCCCACTTGGCAGCCATAGAAGCATCAAACTTTGATTCTTCTTTGGCAGATCCAGTGCCTAATGATATTATCAAAAACCTCCCATAGTTCATGGGTTTGGTTGCAAAAACATTTTGTTTTTGCATTATTATCTCCTACTTGTTTAGCATCGAGCCATCGGTACACTACATCAGAATCTTCCATCTCTTACCTGCAACCCAAATTTGTTGACCTTAAATGTCAATTTGTTCAGTGCCAACTTTATAAAGCTAGGTTAAGAATGACATACTATGTGTAAATATCTTATGCAACCAATCCAACACATCACTTATGATATGCCAGATTAGTTTCACAATTTTAGTTACATAGATTAAGAAATATTAATAAATTATTGAAAATTTTAGCTTTATGCCCAATTGAAGTTTTTTGTAAAGATCTGAATAAGTAGGAGTTGGTGTGCTCAAGAATTTGAGGAAATGTTCGCCAAATTCGAAGTTACACACACGGACACATATATGGCTATTTTTTTTAGACAAGATATCATAACATCTATTATACTAATCATATTTCTATGAGATAGTTACACACACGGACACATATATGGCTATTTTTTTTAGACAAGATATCATGACATCTATTATACTAATCATATTTCTATGAGAATGTTAACTCAAGAAAAGCTTTCTTGACTACAAGATTAAGAGATTGCGCAGGTTGTGTGAGTTTTAAACTAACATAAATGATCAACCATGGTAATTCACTTAGGATGTTAATTATGATACTTAAAATCGTTCATCCTCTATGGTAGTATCATCATGGCTTCATATTTTTGAATATTAAAAAAAAAATGATTATCAAAATTCATTCCCTTTAAAAAAAAAGGGGGGGACTTTTGGAGAGAAGGCTGATCCTATTGACCTTAACTAATATGTTTAAAATCATATTGTTTGACATTTTAAATATATGCTTATGTTGTTTGCCTTAACTACATATAGTTTTAAGTTTTTGATCCAAAAAAAAATTATTTCATTTAACTCGCCATTGGTTTCCTCTCAAAATCATTTAAGATGTGAGTAAAATGATCAAAAATTCGTTTGTAAAGTTTAAATTTGGAGGAGTAGGCTCGAATTGAATTCTTCAACTTATCATTCTTTGACCTAGCCTATTCATTTTTAAGGAATCTTTTGAATTGTTAATTAATAGTTCAACTTTACTTTTAAATGTGCAATGCAACAAAATTCTGTTCCAAAAAAAATTGTCCAATGCAACCAACTTTTGAGTCGTTTTTTATACAAAACCCCTTTTCAATCTTAATCCTTCTTTATAACATGCGAACCAAGTGAACTGCTTTTCTTTATTTCTCTTTTTTGTTATACAAATTATGTATCCCAATACCAAACCCTTTTTGCATAGCATAACATATATGGTAGAACATACAGTTGTACAACAGTCGTTTCATTTTACAAGTTAGCAACTCCATTTGTATTTCAATATAAAGGAAGAAATTAAAATAATAATCATTAACCATATTCATTTTAGGTTAAACTATTATGCGGAGCTGTACGTGGTTGGTGCCATCTTGAGTTCATTTGTATGGTGCATCGATATATGCTCTTTATAATTGATGAGAAGAAGAATGAGGTTACGGTTGAGAAGAATTGGCCATCCAGCCCACAGACAGGGATGATCTTATAGCATCATATGTTTAGCTTGCAATTGCTACTAAAATGTAGTTAATGATTTAGAATGCCCGACTTCAGGAGATCGTTATTAAACCACAGCTTACTATGCTAAGTGAAATTACTAGAATATGTACGACTTCTTTTAAATATAGTCAGGAAAATGTCATAAAAATGTTGCTTTTTATTCGGACAAGTGGTCTAGGATATATAGAAAAACCTTCTTAGGACTAAAGGAGTGCAAAGGATAAATTTGTTTCATTGTGAATTGGTTATTGTGCAAGGTGAGAAACATTTGGCATTTCATGTGTGTCGGAGTTGTTTTCATACGATGTGCAAGAATTAATAGGCTCGAGGTCATGCACTGTAAGTTTGAGTCAGGCTTTTAAACAAGCACTGCAGGATCTAAATAGAGATTTGTCGATGATAACCGAGTAAGTTGGTTTGAAGTGGTAGATGCCCATGTGTTTTTTCGCTAAATTTCCTTCTTTCTTCATTCAATAACTAAGGGCCCTTTGTCTACTCTTTTAATCCATTTACAAATAAGTTGAGATAGTTCAGAAGAAACTTTCTTAATAGAAAATTAAATTGTGGATGTTCTTAATCCCATGCTGCATTAAGGTGTCTTTGTTGATGGTTTTACCCATCCTTGAAACTTCTCTTATAGATAGGCACCATAACATCCTTCATAGTAATAACATTATGAGTGCATCAACCCGATTTGATTCACAATAATAACATTATGGATCATCTTTATAGCAGCTTCCTCATTTGATTCCGTGTTCACTGAAGAGAAAAGCAAACAATATGTTCATATGATAATACGTAATCGTCTTTTACACAAACATAACACATGATTAGAGAGTAAAAAGTTATTATGTTTTCTAATGATTTTCATTACTAGGTTATGGGTTGTTCAGTAAATCAATTTTATTATAATTCATTAATTAAATTTAATAAAAAAAACATAAAAACGGCACCCGTTCGTTGGATGGGTTCGAAGCTAGTTCTTTATTCGGATAATTCCTTAATCTTTTTCATTCTATTCTTTTATCAATGATTTCCATATCCTTTCTTCAAATCAACTCCCTTGTTCCCCATCACTTCCAATCCAAATGGCTCAGCTTTGACTTTCCCAAGCAAGCTTTTCCTACTTGCATCAATGCCTTCAAACTTTGCCCTATTCCGCATGTCCCATATTTCCTATGACTAAATGAAAGCTAGAACTCCCTTCTCCACCATCCCAGAATCTTTGTTTCTACTCCATGAGAGTAAGATGTTTAACCAATCCTTAACAGTATTCTATGGTAAGTCCTCAATTCTGAGATTCAAATTTGAAGCAAACCATATTGTTTTAATCCGGTCACATTTAAAGAAAATGTGTAGGGGATGATCTTACCTATTCAATCTAGCAAAAAAGGCATATGAAATCTCCTTTTAGACCCCTTATAGCAATCAGGTCTCCAGTAGGGAGGCTACGCATATATAATTTCTAGAGGAAAAACTGGTTTGCAGCTGTTATGTTAGCCCTCCAGATAGCTTTAATGGATTTGCAGTTAAAGGAAGAGGGTAGCTCGCTAAACCACCTTTCCTTATTTATTACATATGATAAGCAGATTTGACATATATATAAGCAACCATTCTTGGTTCGCACCCATCTAAGCCTATCTTCATCATCATTATGTGGTATGACAACGACTTGCTTGATAATCAAACTAATATCAGATGGGAATAGTTGGTCAATTAATTCTATTTGAGTCATATCCACTACCATCAGGTAACATGACTCCATCAACTATTAGATTTTCTAGTTCCAAGTAAATAGGAACTATATCCTTCAACATCACTGGTTTCTCATTAAGGAGGATCCAGGGTTGGTGCATGACCCTGATATCCTTGCCCTTGTCAATACTCCAAATCAAACCCTTTGAAATACACTTAACCACATTGTGTATACCCCTTTCCAAAACCAAGAAGCATGTGGTGGAGGATCGGATTTTCTTTTACATCAAACCAATACCTACCATACATATATAGCTTTGAAAGTTTTAGACCAAATGGATTTATTATCAGTCAGAGCTTTCCATGGAAGCTTGGTTAACATAACCTTTGTTCATATTACCAACTTTCCTAAAATCTAAGCCACCCAAAGTTTTTGGCTTGCATATGCTATTCCACCCAATGGTGTGAATGCTTTTGTTGTTTCTGTCCCATGCCACCAGAAGTTCCTACTATACATGTGAAGTTTTATAAGTGGTGAGTAGTGGTTTAATGAGTTGAAGTTCATCCTAAATCTTAAGATGGGAAAAAATGGTTGATGGCTAAAAACAAGAACTTCTAACTTATTCTATTCATGTTCTAACTCTAAAAGGTATTGAAAAACAAGTTGTCTAGGAAGGTGAAAACATTGAAGTTGATTGAATGGATTGAAAATATGAAATGAAAAAGGGAGAAAAAGATATGACTTTGTTAACAAGTCACACTCATTTGATGTCTTCAAATGAGTGTAACTTGTTTTCTTTTGATTTAAATGACAAGGAAAGTTTAGAAACAAGTTTGATTGAAATGACAATATTGAAAACAAGTATTGATTGCAATGAAAGACTTGAAATTAAAAGAAAGCAATAAATATGAATAAAAGAAAATAACAAGACAAGAAATTAAATTGCAATAAAATAAATCTATCTAAGAAAACATGATAAAATTATCTCAATTAATTCTTGGTTTGTCAAGCCAAGAATTGGATAATGCTTTCTCTCTACACTTTTTACTTTTATAATCCTATTTTTACAATTACATATTTGCCCTCTTTATCTAGATTTAAGACACCTCACACACTTGCTTTTTACTTTTCCTTTTTGTTTTATACTTTTTGTTTTCTTCTTCCTTCTTGAGCAAGCTAGAGTTAAGCAAGACTACTTTTGAGATAATGCCATCATCTTCAGTCTTTTAGAGCTAAGGACATGATCTTCATCTTTTGGGTTTGAGTCCTTGACCGTTGACCATTGACTTTGATTTTTCAGCACTTACTCATATAAGCTTGAGTCTTCATATATAATACAACAATGTTTTGAAGTTAGTTCAATGCATTTCCATCTAGTTTCTAATTTTCCGTTAATTATTCTTTTAGGTTAGCTTAATGCAATTCCATCCAGTTTTCAATTTCCTGTTAATTATTCTTTGAAGTTAGTTCAATGCATTTGTATCCAGTTTTCGATTTCTCGTTAATTATTCTTTAAGGTTGGTTTAAAACATTATATTTGCATCCAATTTTCGATTTTCTGTTAATTATTCTTTGATGTTAGTTTAATGCAGTTGCATCCAATTTCTGATTTCTCGCTAATTATTTTTTGAGGTTAATTCAATGCATTTGATTGCATTCAGTTTCTGATTTCCCGTTAATTATTCTTTGACATTAGTTCAATGAACTTGAATCCCATTTTCGATTTTCCGTTAATTATTCTTCTTTGAGGTTTGCATCGTTTTTTTATTTCCCATTAATTACTCTTTGAGGTTAGTTCAATGCAGTTGCATTGTGTTTTTCATTTCCACTAATTATTCTTCTTTGAAGTTAGTTCCATTCATTTGCATCCATTTTCCGATTTTCCATTATTATTCTTTGAGGTTAGTTCAATCAATTTGCATCTAGTTTCCAATTTTTCATTAATTGTTCTTTGAGGTTAGTTTAATGCATTGACATTCAGTCTCTGATTTCCTGTTAATTATTCTTTGAGATTAATTCAATGCATCTACATCCAGTTTCCAATTTCCTGTTAATTATTCTTCTTTGAGGTTAGTTTAATGTATTTGCATCCAGTTTCCATTTTTTCATTAATTATTCATTGACTTTAGATCAATGCATTTACATCAATTTCCAATTTCCCATTAATTATTCTTAGAGGTTGGTTCAATGCATTCACAACCAGTAGTTTTCCATTTCCCGTTAAATCTTTTTTGAAGTTCAATGCATTTGCATATAGTTTCCAATTTCCCGTTAATTATTCTTTGAGGTTAGTTCAATACATTCGCATCCAATTTCCGATTTCCCGTAAATAATTATTTGAGGTTAGTTCAATGTATTGGCATCCATTTTCCGATTTCTCGATAATTCTTCTTTCAGGTGAGTTCAATGCATTCCGATTTTTTGTTAATTACTATTTGAGATTAATTAGTTCCATGGATTTGCAACTAGTTTCAGATTTCTCGTTGATTATTCTTTGAGGTTAGTTCAATACATTATATTTGCTTCCAGTTTTCGATTTCCCGTTAATTATTCTTTGAGGTTAGTTCAATGCAGTTACATCTAATTTCTAATTTACCATTAATTATTTTTTGAGGTTAATTCAATACATTTTCATTCAGTTTCTGATTTCCCGTTAATTATTCTTTGAGGTTAGTTCAATGTACATCCATCCCGTTTTCAATTTTCCGTTAATTATTCTTCTTTGAGGTTAGTTCTATGCATTTGCATCATTTTTTATTTCCTGTTAATTATTCTTTGAGGTTAGTTCAATGCAGTTGGATTGAGTTTTTCTTTTCTACTAATTATTCTTCTTTGTGATTAGTTCAATACATCTATTTTTCGATTTTCTATTATTCTTCTTTGAGGTTAGTTCAATCAATTTGCATCTAGTTTCTAATTTTTCGTTAATTATTCTTTGAGGTTAGTTCAATGTATTGGCATTCAGTCTCCGATTTCCTTTTAATTATTCTTTGAGGTTAGTTCAATGCATTTGCATCCAATTTCTGATTTTCTGTTAATTATTCTTCTTTAAGGTTAGTTCAATGTATTTGCATCCAGTTTCCAATTTTCCATTAATTATTCATTAAGTTTAGTTCAATGCATTTGCATCCAGTTTCCAATTTCATGTTAATTATTCTTTGAGGTTAGTTCAATGCATTCACATCCAGTAATGTTCCATTTCCCGTTAAATCTTCTTTGAGGTTCAATGCATTTGCATACAGTTTCTGATTTCCCATTAATTATTCTTTGAGGTTAGTTTAATGCATTCGTATCCAATTTCTGATTTCATGTTAATAATTCTTTGAGGTTAGTTCAATTGATTGGCATCCATTTTCCGATATTCTGAGAATTCTTCTTTGAGGTTAGTTCAACACATTTCGATTTCCCATTAATTACTATTTGAGGTTAGTTCAATAGATTTACAACCAGTTTCCGATTTCTCGTTAATTATTCTTTGAGGTTAGTTCAATGTATTGGCATCCAGTTCCCGATTTCCCGTTAATTCTTATTTGGGGTTAGTTCAATGCATTTACATCTAGTTTCCGATTTCTCGTTAATTATTTTTTTAGATTACTTTGATACATTTACATCCAATTTCTGATTTCCGATTAATTATTCTTTGAGATCCATTTTCCGATTTTTCGTTAATTATTCTTTGAGGCTAGTTCGATGTAGTTGCATCCAATTTCCAATATCCTGTTAATTATTCTTTGAGATTAGTTCGATGCATTTGCATCCTGTTTCTAATTTCTCTTTAATTATTCTTTGAAGTTAGTTCGATGCAAGTTTCTGATTTACCGTTAATTATTCTTTGTTGTTAGTTCAATGCAAATTTCTGATTTTCCGTTAATTATTCTTTGAGGTTAGTTTGGGCAGTTGCTTCTAGTTTTCGATTTCGTTAATTATTCTTTGAGGCCAATTCAATGCATTTGCATCCAGGCCAAACTCTGATTTCCCTTTAATTATTTTTTGAGGTTAGTTCGACGCATTTGCATCAAATTTTTTATTTTTCGTTAATTATTCTTTGGAATTAGTTCAATGCATTTGGATCATGTTTCCGATTTCTTGTTAATTATTTTTTGATGTTAGTTCGATCCAAGTTTCTGATTAACCATTAATTATTCTTTGAGTTTAGTTCAATGCAAGTTTCTGATTTCCAGTTAATTATTCTTTGAGGTTAGTTCGATAAAACATTCGATGCAGTTGCATCCCGTTTTCGATTTCTTTAATTATTCTTTGAAGTTTGTTAAATGGAGTTGCATCCAGATTCTGATTTCTCATTAATTATTTTTTGAGGTTAGTTTGTATCTAGTTTTTTATTTTCCGTTAATTATTATTTGAGGTTAGTTTGATGCCTTTGCGCCTAACTTCCGATTTTCAGTTAACTATTCTTTGTTGTTATTTTAATGTTGTTGCATCTAGTTTATGATTTCTCGTTAATTATTTTTTGAGGTTAGTTTAATGCAGTTGCATCCAGTTTCCGATTTCATGTTAATTATTCTTTGAGGTAATTTTGATGCATTTGCATTAATTATTCTTTGAGGTAATTAATTCAATATAGTTGCATCCATCTTTCGATTTCCCGTTAATTATTCTTTAAGGCCGGTTAGTTCAGTGTAGTTGAATTTTAATTCCGATTTCTAGTTAATTGTTCGTTGAAGTTAGTTCGATGCATTTGCATCCAATTTTTGATTTTCCGTTAATTATCTAAGGTGGTGTGTAATACCAACTTCTATTGATTCTTTTTGTGTCCTTACAAACATAGTATAAAAAGAAAAAAATTGTACATGGTTCACTGTGTGAGATCATAAAAAATTATTTTGTGATATTGTTCAAAATAGTTAGGAGATCATATCTATAAAAAAATTAGCATAATCTAAAACTTAGAAATACCCTAACGATTATGAGTTTGTTTACTTGTTTTTTAATATATGTCCCTACAACCCTTCCCTCTAAATGTAATGTCATTTAGCTAACTTCATATTTGATTGCCTAAATATCTTCTCATGGGGATTATGAGTTTGTTTACGTGTTTCAACTAAATGCGATGAAGTATGACGTACATTACTACTCTAATACCAGTGAAAATCCAAAGATGTCATCCACATTAAAAAGTTAGGGTAGATCTTATTACATGCAATATTGAAGAACTTAATAATTGTTCTTATGACACAATTCCGATGAAAAGAGCAATTAACAATACCATTTTTCTTATGAATTACATTGCTTGTTAAGAATAATAACAATGCATCGTTGACATAATTGAGCCAAGTCTGAGTCATTGTTAATGCATGTACATAACCTTGATTGGTTCAGTACTACTTTGGTTGTCGCCTCTATCTCCTATTATAGAATCAGCCATGATTACCACCGTATTTGCAACTGATACCTTAGAAGGTTGTCTATTAAATTGAGCATGCATCAAAGAAGCAAGTCATTGTATCATATGTCTCAATTCATTGTAGTTATTATTAGTTGACATAACAACAACGTTTCATAACACTCCATGTGGAATTTCATACTTTAAACAACATAAATGAAGGAACTAATATTGAAAAGCAAAAATGGTGTTTAAGGATTTGAAGAAAAATATGTGTACAAATGATCACCAAGAAGAATGACAAAAAGAATTAAAATAGAAATACTAAAGGAATTCAAACCTAAGGGATTCATCTAATCAAAACGCAACTTGTTGTACATCACGATCCTTGCACTTGGTTACACTTTTTGTCCATCCATCCACTATGTTTCCTGATCGAACGTTTTACGAATAGCCTGTTACACCCCCTCAAATCAACAATTACATTTACTAACCCATGCAACATAATTCATAACTTCCCACAACCACTTTGTATGTACGTAGTCGATCTGACCTCCAAGCTCAATAGTCTGTTATATCTATATCCAACCAGTGTTAATAAAGAGAGCAAGGTTCTAACATAAACAGAGTTCTTTAAAAATATGGAATGCTTATTTAATTTGTTCACTCACCCCACTGATGCATATTAATTGCAATTGCAAGTAACGGCCACGTCGTCAAGTTTATAGTTATGTTTCAAAAAATTTGATTTTGTCATGATCGACTCATCAGTTAAGAGTATAGCATGAATCTGTCTGCCTATGAATGTAAATATCTAAGTATAGTTTTCAACCACTGTTTCAATATACTTCAATCATTAATCCTAGATTGGATTCTAATTGATAGATGGTTAATAAGCTATTGAACCCTTGTTGGTTTTATAATAACAACCTAGTTTATATGTCGGAAAAAAGGATCATAACATTTTATTTCAAATTGTAAAACTATATATGGTGGAAGAGATTCTTACTGTGGTGAGTTTTGAGGCAGTTGCGAGGTGCAAGATGGTGTTGCCATCAATGTCAAGTATGTTCACCAAATTTGTGACATTGAGTGTATCAACCAAGTACTTGATATGAATGATAACGTCATATCTAAGTGCCCTTTTCTACAAGTTAAGTGCAAAGGAGAACATCCATGTTCATCCCTTTTCCGTGCAAAGTCTGGCCGGAAACCACATGCCTTAATATAAAGATAGTAGTGGAAGCTCTAGCTTAGGGTTGGGAAAACTTTGTATAATGTGTAGGTTGTTCTTTTCAACAAAGGTGTACTATGAACAATAGAATATGTACAAATCTTAGCAATGGCCTTGTCTAGGAAGGAGGAAGAACCAAGAGAACCCAAGGAGAAGAAATTAGAAACATGAACAATGGTATGTAAAACCACTGTTCAACTGCATGAGATGAAATAAAACCACTATTTTTTGGTTTTCTATCAATTCACCCAACACTGAGACTGTTCTTGTAGAATTCTTTCTAGTTCATAAAGATTAGTTCTCATATACGGCCATACGGGTGATCCAGCTTAGAGTCGACATCCATAATTTAGCTACCACCATCTCCAAATATACCACTAAGTTTGTCCATAGACAGATTTTGCAGCCCCCAATTTTTCAATGTGCAATCAATTAAACCAATTATCATCCTAAAGAAGTACAAAGCCAAAACATGTCTAAACTCAACTATAGGAATCAACTATAGGAATCTCGTAAGTCTGAGAAAATTGTAGGGCATCATCAACAGATTTTGCGATCCTAAACCCATAAAGCAAAAGCTGCCATGAGGTTTTAGAATCAAATTTTTGCAAATAAAGGCCATGAAGGGATTGCTAGAGCATATAGAAATCTTAAAGATAATATGGAGGAAGAGCAGTCATGCAAAAACCCTTTTTGGGGTTAGTATTTTTTTTAATGTTCTTTTGTACGTAAGGTTTCGAATTGGTATTTTTCTTTTTCCTGTTTTATCTCCTACTTTCTAGTAATTAGCCTAGAAGAAGATTAACAATAGTGTTTTGAAATAAATAGAGTCTGCTAAGGCTCCAAAAAAATAGAGATTGACGACAATAATATTTTGAAATAATTAGAGACTATGTGAGAGCTCCAAAAAATAAAACCAAGAGGGTATAGCTATAATATATATATAAAGATAAAGATGATTTCATAACATTGGGTACTCTACTTTCATATTTTTCTTCTACGTTTTTTTAGTTCTATTGATAAGCAAATAGGTCGAATTGATCCCAACGTATACAGAGACATTTATTATACCCTCATATAAAAAAAATATATACATTTATTATACCCCATCTTTATATTTATTTTCTTTAATTAAAATATAATTTAAATAAGAAATCTAAATGATAATAATATCCCCTTAACGTCTGAAACGCTTGGTACTGAAATAAAGTACACATGAGTTACTCTAAACCCTTTAGCCCCATATGCTAAAATGCACGAAAAGTGCTGCCAAAACTATTGATTTGCATATTATTGACAAGGGGATGCCATATTTACCTTTCCTATACAGCCCTTTCACATAAGGCAAGAAGCTTACTAACACCCAGGTACTACACATAATCTCCAAAAGGCCTGACCCAGAATGATTGATCCACACAAGTGATTTAAAGCTTACAAGGCCCATAGCAAGAGCAACAATGTTGACCATCACAAGGGCCGTTCCAGGCACAAACATTGGAGAATCATTGAAGGTGAATCTTCCTGGATCTGGATCAACATTATGGTCATCAGTTGCGTTTTGTTCTTTCGGTGTTACCTCGAAGACGGTCTCAGACAATCCGGCGAGTTTAATAACAATCGCCAATACTCCAAACAACCTTCCTGTAGTTGCTGTTATCATTGACATTCTTCGATTGTTCCACCATGCATTGATTGATAGACCACACCCGAGAAATTCCGACATTACATAGACATTGTAAAGGATAAAAAGTGGAGCAGCCACCAAAGTGGCTGTTTCGGAAACCTGCGTGCACTTTCATGCATTAAAAACAGTTCAACAAATTTATCACAGGTGGATTATATAAGTGCTAGCATGATAACACGAGCAAGAGTTGGTTCAAAGTTCTAGGTTGAATTGGCCCCATTGAATAACTCATTCCGGCTTTGGGCTATAATCCGACCGAATCCTAACTCAAATTTTAGGGTCTGTACTGGAATGCCCATTAGTCCAGCAAAAAATTGGTCCAATGACCCATAGGCTTACTAACTCAAAAAGTGGGCAACAAACAATTGATGGTATGGGGAGGCCCATGACTTGGCTAGATGAGCTAGCCATAATCAAGAAATAGGTCTTCTTCCAAAGTGTATGCAAGCTCTGAATATTGTTCCGTTTAAGTTTTAACGAATGGGTAAGCATGTGGTTAGCGGAAAAAAATATACACATGCAAATTTAGGCGATACTAAAAATTACCTTAGGCATAAAGGGTGTGTCGGTAAGTAGGGAGTAGGCTGGCAAGATGCTGTAGCACAATTCCGGAATGGATGCGAGGCCCCATAGATTCATCCAAAGATAGGCAAAGCACTGCCTGAACCATAAATCACCTAGTATGCAGGCAACTATTGGGTTTCTTTTGCTAAAAAGAATTTCCAAAAGTCCAGTAGCCCATCGTTTTTGCTGAACCATGATGACGGGTCCAGCGGAGGGTGCACACCCTAAAAATGGAACTGGGTCTGGTGTGCAATAAACTGTTGACCAACCCATTGCATGGATTCTTTGTCCAGTGAGAATATCTTCCGTTGCAGATCCATAGACCCAACCAACCTGCGAAATAATATCCACAACTGATCATTCATGGACAAGATCCAAATAATTTAATACATACCATACTGTTTTGAAAGATCGCTATAAGCATGAAATCATATGCTCAGACCACAGGGACACTACTATATTGTTGAGAAACTTGAGACTTGAGACAGTTGTGTTTCACTTTTATGAATAAAAAAACAAACTATCGTGAATATCTGATATGTATGTCCCACCTTTGTACCCCACTGAGTATTAAACTCATAGCTACAGTTTGCAACTTCAGTGGATGCCTCAAGAGTGCCGAGGAGATCGTCTGGAAAATCACTTTTTGCAGTTTCCTCATAGATCAGTTGCGTTGCAGATTTTGTAAGTTCCATTGAATATCCGAATCTTGCTCTCAATGTCTCTTCATCTAATTTGGCTGAAAGGGAAAAAGTAATGGATGTACAGAGTACAGACAACACCAAATCACGGAACAAAAATAAAAATAAAAAATAAAAGAAAAAAACACAGAATGAGGTGGTTTACATACCAGCAACATCCAAATTGACATTTTTTCCAAGTTCGACGTCATCAGGTGACAACCCATAAATGGATTTTCTTCGATGAAAACATCCAGTTCCAGTGTAATTAGGTCCTTGAATTCCTGCTACTCCATGCAACAAATACTGAAAATACATGAAATGAGCAATGAGCTTGATCTAGTACATCAAAATATATAATGTAATCTTCCAATAAACAACGTAGTAACGTACTAGTACAAAACTACTAATTGACTAAAATTAATACAAAACATATACAAAGGTTTATGCAAAGGGCACTTACAAGACGAATTAAGGGATTATTAGTTTTTAGATGATCTATCGTCAATCTCACCTTGTTACAAGTTGATTTTAATTTTGGAGATAAACTCACTGTCAATAATTGTGACGCGTAGGATCCTCTGTTGAGAAGGTTAGATATATCAAATAAATTATATTTTAAAGATGATCTCCAAAGTGGAGACTGGAGATCATATCATAACCACAAAAAACCAGCACGTACATAAAAGACAGTTTTCATGTACTATACATATGTGCAACCCAACTAACAAAACCCTAAAATCCCCAATAGAGAACTAAGACAATCAACTTTAATGTGCATTCGAAATACTCACTCCTTGCCAAACTACCATTTGATTTCCGAATGGATCATCCTTCAGTCCTCCATAAAACAGTTGTGGACATTGGACGAATGCACTATCTCTTTCCTTTTCATGACCAAGGAGGAGACACATTGCATGGAGTACAATGTTTGGATTGTTGGCAAACATGTCACAATCAACGTTAAGCATGAATGGCGCATTTGTCATCACTCCCGAGACTCTAGTCTGTTAATAATATCAAAGCATCATTAGAGTTTAAAGCAAATTAAAATAAGAACAACAAATTGCACATTACATATTCAAAAAATTGGAGTGCACAAAGTTTAAACTTCATGGCATTCTAAGTCTTTTATTAAGGTATTGTGAACGGGTTGGCAGATCAAACCTTCATAACGCCGGATATTTTTTCTTACACATCTTCAAAAGAAAAAGTAACGAGTGCTAATAATTTTTTTTTCTACGGACATGAAAAGTGTGAGATGACAAATAGTTTCTTAGAAAATTTGTAAAGCAATTGTAAATTTGTGAACAAGGGAAAATAATTTTAGGCCATGATGCACCAAGAACTAACTTTGGGCACCATTCGAGTATGTAATACCAAAAAAAAAAAAAAAAAAGGTAAATTAATAATAATAAAAAAACATACCAAAACATTCATTGCCCCAGCTTTGAAGTGATGCGGGTGAGTAGGCTGTTTCTCTCTGGACACATAAATTAGATGTGGCACCCTATCTTCAAAATCTTCCTTATTCTCCCATATAATCTGGAAAAAAAATGTTGATTCAATTGTAACACAAGTTATTTACAAGATTGTGTATGTTGGATTTCTAATTTTTAATTACTCTCTACTAAAAAATTACCTTCACTATACTTGGATGATTTTCACTTGTTGCGTTTGAAAACGTTGCAAGTTCGCCAGTGAGGTCCAGAGGAGTAAAATTTTGAACGGCTTCTTCCACTTTTTTGGTAAGTGTCTCATACTCTGTCTACAACAGGACAACAAACTCATATACTTAGTCATAGTAGTCATATTATATTTACTCTTCATCGAAATTTGGTAAAAAAAAACCATAGTATATCTTGATACATCAATAGGAAAAGAAGTATAACGCAAATCTAAATTTACCTTCATATGTTTCCATTCTTCCACGAATTCTGGTGAAGACGGGTGACTTGTGGAATCAGGCTCGTGCACTGAAAAATATAGAAAAGGAGCTCTAACTTGAACATTGTACTTCTTACAATATGGAATCCATAACTTAGCCAACTTAATCGATTCAGAAAGGGAGTAGAAGGTAATAGGGGAAGCAGAATCATCTGATACATAGCAAGCAAGCTTGTTTGGTGGGTAGTCAAGTGCTAGCAAAGAAAGTACAGTGTTCACAGTGAGAATTGGTGGTTCAAGTACAGGGTCCGCAGTAGTGACAAATATATCTAATGGAGGAAGATCTTGGAATCTGTTAAAAAAAATGCAGTTAAATTTGTGAAATGAGAATAATGAGAACGAACAAGACAAAACAGAAACACATATTTATTTACAAAGTCCAATGGTTTCTGTGTACAACTTATTAGCAAATTAATTAGCTGATGGCATCACAACTTATTAGCTGCTTTTCAAGAACATGAACAAACAAGTTTCCAACTCACTACTACTCACTGAGTCCCTGAAGCAATTTGCATGCGCGCAGCACATTGTCATTATATTTTCTTTTGCAAATTATAGGGGAAAGTGTAAAGATGAAGTATTAATTACCTCTTCAAAAGGCGGTCTGGGTATGTTTTATACTCCACAGGATTCCAATTAGAACTAACATTTATAGCCCAAAGGAACGTAAACCATGACTCACATAGGAAAGCAAGCAACCAAGTGACTCCATGTTCTTTGAGTGAACAAATACGAAAGTAAAGTAGAGAGAAAAAGAGAAACAAGATGGTGAGACTCAAAACTCTTCTGGTGTTGCTCTTGAGTGAAATTCTCTCTTGAAGAGGAAGAGATATTGGTTCAGCCATGAAAACAAGGATAAGGCCGGACGTATGGTACCTCCCTTTTTGTGATTTTGTTACAGCTGTAATGGTGGACTTTAGTAGTAGGAGATGGCAAGTTCTTTCTTTTTCGTAACAATATATTCTCCTAGTTTTATGGAAGCTGTGACTGCTGTGTGCGTAATTGAGCAAAATTCTACTTGATCATTAAATTAAAAGGGTAATCTTGGAAATAAATACTTCCGTGCTCCAATTTTAAATAAATAAAATGATTTTAGACATATTTAGCTTCTTAAATTTTTTATTAGACGTATCTAAAATATTTATTGACTAAAACAAGTTATTTACTCAGAACAAAAAGACCGCGTTGGTTTTTTTTTTTTCTTCTTCTCCAATAATATATTATTCTTTTATCTCATCAATAAACATGCAAACACCCATTTTTGATTTGAATCAATCATACCAAAGTAATGAAGATGAATACCAACCGAATGAGGATGAAGAAAAAAATTCAAAATCAAATTTTGACGAATGGGAGAATGTAGAAGACTATTATACTTTGGATTACTACAATAAACAGATACAAACACCAAACAAAAATATAAGTTTGTTTGCAATATTAAACAAAGTGCTATTTTTTTTGAGTGCATACTGAGCATAAGAAACCTAAACTTTTTTTTTTTTTTTTTATAAAATTTTACTTTGAACAACTTCATCATATTAGTAGTGCATCTCCAAATGCATTGTCTTTGCTTCAACTGAATTATGATTCAAAAAATAAAGAGCAAGAAAGCCCGACATAAAACTTTAATTTTGTTTGTCCGGATACGACCGACGCATTTACAACTGCAACAATAAGAACTTGAAGACACTTTTATAAATTTAATATATCGTTTTTTCGAATGGTGATGTAATACAATCTATAACAAAATGATTATAGGTATTTGAAAATCAAAAAGACCTTGTTGATTGGTGCAGAGAGGTAGGGAGAGAAATTGGTTTTGTGGTTATCATTGCAAAGTCGGATAGTGTTGAAAGTGGCTGAAGACCTAGGGTGATTTTAACTTGTGAGAGAGGTGGTGTTTTTAAACCTCAAAAACCAAAGAAGACAGATCGATACAAGCTATCCATGAAACTCTAACTTGTGAGAGAGGTGTCACATACTTTCCGTTGAGGACAGGTCCAGAAGAAATGTTCCGGATAATCGTCATTTTCCGCATAAACAAAGGACATTTTGTGCCAGTTGTGCTACAAGATATTGCTCCTCTACCTCCGGTTTGGCGAGATTGGTAGTCTGTTAGATGGCCAGAAACAGCAGTGTGGGAAACTGTTTCGAAAGAAAAATTGGACAGGTGGGCCGGATCGGTTCCGACCAATATGCAGAACCTACAATATATTTATCCAGATTAGTTTTAGTTGTTGGATAGAAAAATAAAATAGTTAGTTGTAATTTCTCAAGAATTATTATGTGCTTATTTCATTATAGAACATGGCTTATGGCAATATTGATGTTTAGTTGTTGGCAATATGTATGGCTTATAGCAATATTTCATTTAGTTGTTGGCAATATGAGGTTTTGTTGTTTCACCAATTTGCTGTTTCTGTTGATGCCCCTTTAATTTTTTTTTTCCGTCATCTATGATGGGAAGTGAAGTGAAGTGTTGATTCTTTGAAATATAAGGAAGACTGGAGGGTGATTCTGAGGTGAAGGCAGTCGCTTATGAGAGAACAAATAGTCGAAAAAAAAGAAGTGGAGGTGGGAGATCATTTGCCACTAACATAACTTGGGTTTCATAATTGAGCTGATTTAGTGGCAACATAGATTTCTTTTTCTGTTGCCCTCTTTTCTCGGTTCTATAACAGTCTACTGATACCTGAAAATACAAAGAAAAACTGAGGAAAAGAATTTTGAGACCCTTGATGATATCAGGGCTTTATTTCTCGTTAATTCTACTCAAATGTTTTCAGAAGCACAACATCTTTGATGTGAGGTTTGTATTTGATTTCCTCTAGTTTTGAGATTCAAATAGAAAACAGGCAAAAAAGTGCACTAAAAAGAAACATGGAACCAATTGCAACTCTTATCAAGCAAGGAAATGCATTAAAAAGAAACCAAACCCACTTACAATTCAACGCGAGCTATCATGAACCACAGTCTCTAGCTCCACGCTTTGGCTTGTTAGACGATATTTCTACAAATCATTGAAGGATCTTGGTGGACTTGAACCACCATCTCTTGAGATACATTGGAGACATGGTCCAATTCTCAAACGCTTTTTCAATTTAAGCTAAAGATCCATTACACATAGTTGTTAAGCACATAATTGTAACGCTACTGTGGCATTTACTATCTCTAGGCCTCTCAAGTGACGCCTAGCCACACAGTAACCTGCAACAATTTTCACATTCGCTCCTTCAACAACATATTTTTCTAAGAGTCGAAAATCTTTTGCATATATTTGGCTTGGAACTTCAATTTTTTTATTTATATTTGATTCCTATTTTTCAGGTCGTCTTTGTTTCTATGCAATTTCTCCTGTTTATTTAAGTAAAAGTGAAGTCATATGACAAAATGTAAATGAATCACATTCATATTTATCATAGAGAAATGTATTCATGCAACAGTTGAAACTCAAAACAAGAATAAGGTAACGAGAAGTGTAAAGAAAGTACATCATTTGCTTGTCTTCTTATCTCCTCCACAAGTTGTGTTCCACCGCGCTGCTTCTGCCTTATATCGAGCAACTCCTGGAATTTGTTTAAAGTCTAAAATATTAGAGAAATTTTATAGACTTCAACGTCCGACGACATTGCAAAATCACGGCATTGGGAAGAAAAACAACTATCTTATTAGCACCACCACTGAGATTGGAGAACAATTCTTGTTGTCATGATTACTTGTTCTACTGTAAGTGTTGCTAAACTAGACAAAAATGAGAATATTCCACTGAAATGGTAAAACTGTACTTACCGCTTGTTTGGAATCAAGTAGCCAATCCCCAACACTAGTAGACTTTCTTAGAGGCGATCCCTAGAACCAAAATACTAAACTGTAAGCAGAGAACCATAATAAAGCTAGAAAAGAAGCTTAAATTAAATGGTGAGAAAAACATGTCGGTGTGGAACTGCACCCAATGGAATATCCTGGGGATACATACTTGAATTAGTTTGAAAAAAAATATATCTGGTTTTAGAATGAACAAACGAATCAGATAGGTAGAACTGTACCTTTACATGATCCAAATTTTCAGAAGTGACTGAAAACATGCCTTTTATTTGGACCACACTGGCCTTTGATTTGTCATCCAAAGAATCTCTAAATCCTGCAAAAGAAGATTATATGGACAATGACTCAATGAGACTGCCTTGGTTAATCAACCATCTTTTTTAACTTCCATTTCCATTTGTTTCGACCAATGCCAAACCCACCAAATGTTCACACATGGTCTCAACCAGGATTAATGTAAGATGTGTAGCTTTTTACAGAATTCACAACTCTATTACCTCCTGAAGATCTTATGGGAGCTGATAAACTGTTTGCAGAAGCACGATTTGGGAGCATCAAAGGACCACTGAAACTGGGCACTCTTCTTACATCACGCTTACCTTTCTCACCTATCGATAGAACTTCATTCCCACATCTAACAATAACAAAAACACAATAAAAATCATTCAAGTGGCTATATACAAACGTCTCATTAAATAAATTAACAATATACTACAAGGAAAAAGTTTCATTAGACCATCATTACTATCCTTCCCAGCACATTCTTGCAAATAAAAACCAAAATTTTAAATGAGAAATGTTTTATCTTCTTTTGATTTATCTATACTGGACAAAAGGTGAACATTCGAGCAAGTACAAACAATAGTAAAAGATTCCAAATCCTTTATTGTGTTAATTTGCTATATGTTCTAATTACAGAACCCCTTTAGGAAATTTTTTTTAGGAAGAGAGTATTTAGAACATTAACTACAAAAGAGAAACTAACCTTTCAAGTACATGTCGCTTTTCAGATGTGGAATGATTAAGCGCAATATTAGGAATAAGTGGGCCACTCTGGCTCTAGCGACATTTAGCTGTTTGACCTTTAAGAGGCTCTTGATTGCCAGAACAGAGAGTTTCAGTTTCTGAAATTTCGCTTTTTGCATTCAGAAACTCTATCTGTTCAGCACCACTCCCGCTGCAACACAATATAATATACGACGAGGTACCTTAATACACATATCTTGAAGTAAATGTACTCAATAAAAGAGAAGGCCATTTTGCCACTTTAGGAGATGTTAATAAATGTACAGGACAACATGTTAACATGCATAAACTTTGAAATGGATAAAGGACTCTAATAAATCAAGCCCTTAAAAGACATACCTGCTATCAATGTTGCTTGTAGGACCGAATTGCCAAAAACTAGATCCAACACAAGATGCATACTGCAAATAGTTTTCAAATATATCACGGGTTAGTCTTTAAGGTTTAAACAATATAAAAGACATACAAAGGTTACAGATAGCTTGTTTATATATAAAAGCATCACGCTCAAAAAGTTAATCCATTCTAAAGTATGAAATATTCTTATTCTTTAATGCAGGTAAATCAAAATGAATACAATAATATTCTTTAACGCAGGTAAATTGAAATAAATGCAGTAATATTCTGTAATGCAAATCTAGCCATGGTAAACTAAGTAACTGAGGATAGCATTTAAATTTCAAGTATAGAAGCAGAAGTTATACGGATTTACTGGTGTTGAATGTTTTACTTGGAATGAACCACAAGGCTCACTCCTACCACTACATTTTTCGTATACAAGTGGGAACATCTTCACAAGATCAACAACCAGGGATCAGCTCACAGACCTAGGAGAAGAAACTTCTTGTTGGTTTGACAATACAAGGAGTTTAGAGAACTAACTTACCTTATCACTACCAAAATGATTCCATGCTTCCCATTTCTCCTTTCATTCCGGCCACGTCATTCTCTTGAACCTGCAAAAAAAGATTGAGAAATTAGTAAATCACTCCAATATATGCATTGAAGATTTTCCCAAGAACTATCTATTTCAAAACCTCGTGGTAATCAAATTAATATGGAAAATGACCGTTTATAATAAGTGAAGGTTACATACCAATGATGTTTGGGTTTTCAAATCCTCAACGTCCAATTCATTCTGAGCTATAGCCATTGAAGTTCTTCCGACATAAAGGCATAGTTTGTTGCTATAGCCACTGTGTTTGCAAGGCTTTTGGTAGAAGATAGAGCGGGGGAAGAAGAATAGACGTAAAAAAACTTTTACTAACAAAAACGGAAAAACGGGTACCAAAACAGACACGTGTTATTTTTTTTTCTCATTTTTTTTAATCTTATGCTCCTTTGGGAAATCAAGAAATTGGGCTAGAGAGTCTCATTTAAAAAAAAAAAAAAAAACTCTAAAGCCCTATCCATAATTTTTTGGGTTTTAATACCCCTACATTGTTTTTATTAGCCATAAGTGTTTTTTTATAGAAAATCTTTAGAATCTAAACTTTTGACTTCGAGACCAGGTTTACATGTTATTTTTTTAATATAAATTATTCTCTTTTTTTCACCCTTCCAAAATAACTACTTGTAGATAAGATAACTACCGGAATAAAGATTGAATAAGATAACTACTTTTAGATAAGATAACTACTAGAACAAAAAGAGTAGATTTTGGGTTTGAATAGAATTTAGCAAAAGTACCGTTTGCTCCAAAAGTTAAATTTGACACTATCTGTTTTCATCCTAATGTGGACGTTATAAACTTATACATTTCAAAATGCAGATGCACCATGTTATAAATTATATATTTTAAAATGCAGATGCACCACGTTATAAATTATACATTTTAAAATGCATACACACCACGCATTTTAAAATGCAGATACAAAATGCATTTGATTATTTATTTTGTGGGTTTGATTAACTACTATTAAATGAAACGGGTTGGTTTAGAGTTTAATGTTTATAAATTTAGGATATAGGGATTAGGGTTTAGTGTCTTAAGATTTAGGCTTTAGGCTTAGGGTCTAGTTTATAGGGGTTAGGGTTTAGTGTCTTAAGATTTAGGGTTTAGGCTTAGGGTCTAGTTTATAAAGATTTTGGGTTTAGTGTCTAGTGGTTTGGAGTTTAGACTTAACGACTAGTGTCAAATGCCTCCATTTTGGAGGCATAATATTTTTAGTTTTTTCATTTTTCTGTATTTTTTAAGCATCTTATGGCACAAGCTCTTGGTTTTTCCCTCGCTCATACACTTTCGATGCACCCTAGATGCCTCTTTTCATTATATGCATTTTAAATGTGAAGGCGGGCAGTAGTTATAAGTGAATTTTTTGTGTGAAATTCAATTTTTGTTTTGTATCCCACTAAATTTCCAAGTGAGGATATTTTTCGCCTATTCCCGTAAAATTGGATAACAGGTGGTTAGTTCCATATTCTAGTCAAATTGGGGTATTAAATTCTAAACAAATTTAAGAGGAGTCTTAGGACTACTAAATATTTATAACTAACTCCTCTAAACTAATTTTCTGTTTGGGAAATACCCCAAATTATTTGGAAAATATTATTAGATTTATGACAGTTATTGGAGTATAACAAAAAAAAATTGTTAGTTATAGAGTATGGAAATGTTTTGTTGGGTATGTCCAAGATCACCCAATTAAAATCCCCTCCTCCTAGAAGATTTGACTAACTAGAAGCTATTATTAAGTCTAGAACAGTATATATAGCACAGACTTGACAGAACACATGGCCTTGTCTGGAAGCTATTCATTATCGAAATTATTCTAGTCATTGTCCATGTCGGCTGTGTCCAAAAATATAGGTGACCCAAATAAATTCTATCTGCAGTCTGAATTGAACATCAATCATCATATGTGTCTGGAATTCTGAATACTGTTGAGCCCGTAAACATTTAGGCCCAATCGGCTTTAACCACTTTTTAAAATTAAAATTGTCCAAAAAAACAAAAAAACAAGTCTTGGCGCCAAAGTTTCAATGAATTTTTTAGCTACGACAAAAAATTTGCATTTTCCCACTAATAATGCAAACCTGAAAACGTTGTTCAACAAATATGTAGACAAAACATGTGTGTATTCATGGAACAGAGTCATAGCTGAGTTAGCACGTAGTCGCAATTCCCTCGAAGCACTTCGAGCTTTTGCTTCATTGAGAAAACTATCTCTCATTCCTAACCGTTCAACCTTTCCTTGTACCGTTAAATCATGTTCAGCTCTTTTAGATATTCTTTCAGGAAAACAAACTCACCAACAAGCTTTGGTGTTTGGGTATGAATCAGATTTGTTTGTTTCTTCTGCTTTAATAGACATGTACTCAAAATGTGGGGTTTTAGGTGATGCTAGGAAACTGTTTGATGAAATTACTCAGAGGAATATTGTTACGTGGACGTCGATGTTTACTGGGTATGTACAGAATGATAATGGGTATGAAGCATTGGTGTTATTTAAGGAGTTTTTGAGGGAAGATAGTGTGAGTGTTGATTCAATTGCATTGGTTTCAGTTTTATCGGCTTGTTCTCGTGTTTCGGGGAAGGGTATTACGAGAGGGGTTCATGGGCTTTTGATAAAAAGTGGATTTGAGGGAGAATTGGGCGTTGGGAATACTTTGATTGATGCTTATGCTAAGTGTGGTAATGTGAGTATTGCTAGGAAAGTTTTTGATGGGATAGGTGAGAGAGATGTGGTTTCTTGGAACTCTATGATTGCTATTTATGCGCAGAATGGTTTGTCGATGGAGGCCTTAGAGGCGTTTTATGCAATGGTGATTGAGAGAGAAGTGGAGTATAATGAGGTTACTCTGTCTGCTGTGTTATTGGCCTGTTCTCATGCTGGTGCTTTGCAGCTAGGGAAGTGCATACATGATCAGGTACGTTCATTTATTCATGATAAGGCCAGTTTAATTTTTCAGTAGATATATATTAGTCTTTTACGATGTCTGCAACTAGCGTTAGTAAATAAGAACTGATACTCTGATATTCATATTTTAGAAAGTTCCACTCAATACTCACTTCAAGTATTTAGGCAACATGAGAGAGATAATTATCATATGCGTGAAAGGTTTGACCTCGTCCAATTCAGCCAAAAACTTGTCTTTTCCACAGGTGATCAAAACAGATCTGGAGGACAATGTGTTTGTTGGTACTTCAGTTATTGACATGTATTGTAAATGTGGGAGAGTAGAAATGGCAAGAAAGGTATTCAACTGCATGAAGGAAAAGAATGTCAAGTCGTGGACTGCCATGATTTCAGGCTATGGCATGCACGGACATGCCAAAGAAGCTCTTGAAGTGTTGCATTTGATGCAAAGGGAAGGTGTGAAGCCAAATTACATAACATTCGTGTCAGTTCTAGCTGCTTGCAGCCACGCAGGTCTTTTGGAAGAAGGGCGGCATTGGTTTCACACAATGAGTCAAGAGTTTCATATAGAACCTGGAGTTGAGCATTATGGATGCATGGTTGATCTTCTCGGACGAGCTGGTTGTTTGGATGAGGCCTATAACTTGATCAAGAAAATGAAGGTCAGACCTGACTCTGTCGTCTGGGGTGCTCTTCTTGGTGCTTGTAGAGTTTATAAAAATGTGGACCTAGGAGAAATCTCTGCGAAGAAATTGTTCGAATTAGACCCAAACAACTGCGGTTATTATGTCCTGCTCTCCAACATATATGCTGATGCAGGGAGGTGGAAAGATGTGGAGAGGATGAGAATTTTCATGAAGAGCCATGGGCTCGTTAAACCACCTGGATTCAGTTTGGTAGAAGCAAAAGGTAGAGTTCATGTATTTTTGGTTGGTGACAAAGACCATCCTCAACACAAAGAGATTTATAGGTACATGGAGAAATTATCCATTAAGATGCAGGCTGCTGGTTATGTGCCTGACACAACATCAGTTCTTCACGATGTTGATCAGGAAGAGAAGGAAACGGTCTTGCTCGTACACAGTGAGAAGCTGGCAGTTGTGTTTGGAATTATGAATACTGTTCCCGGGTCAACAATTCAGGTCTTAAAGAACCTTAGGGTTTGTGGCGATTGTCATACTGCTATTAAGTTTATTTCAAAGATTGTCAATCGAGAGATTGTGGTAAGGGACTCGAAGCGGTTTCATCAGTTTATAGATGGGTTATGCTCTTGTGGAGACTATTGGTGATCAACTAAATCAGGTAAGCTTCAACTTTGAAGTCATTTATGATTCCAAGCCATGTTGATAGAGAAATTGTGGCAGTGATCCATAAAGGTATAATGTATGGAACCATGTTACACACCACAAGCACAAACGCACATAACAGCGAACAGAAAAAATTGTTTATGCTCAGTAGTTTATATATAACATATTATTCAGGCTATGTTCTTGTGGGAATTGCCACAGATTTTCTTATTCAAGTAAATAGGTAACAGTACCCTATTGTTAACAGTAAATTATAGGAGAAATTGTCATTTCATATTTAAGTACGGTAGGTAGGTAAACTAGTGATTATGTTTGTTGTTTTTTCGTTTTTTGAATTGTTATGGGGTTGGACCCTACCTGCACTGATTAATTAAAATCCTACATAATGTTTCCAACAGCATTCTCTTTTACGAGTGTCAAGAGATGCATCTAAAGGTGGTGTGAAATACATAACAGGATACCCATCATCACATTTCGCTAAGTAGTCCGCTGCTCGATTTGTCTCTCTGTAGCAGTAACTTACATTACACCACTCCATCTGTTCCTTCTTCAAGAAGATGGACCTAACAGTGTTCTGAGTTCTGACAATTCCAAGGGGACTGGGTAATTCCATTGACAATGTGCACAGCAAGTATAGAGTCTGAACTTACCTGAACCCTTCTTATGCCAACCTTCAAAACCCATCAACTTCTGCTTCAGTTGAAAGTAGTTCCTGGTGCAGAATGGACTTGTCCCTGTTGCATCCACTACAAGCAAACACAACACTACCAACATGATCCCTAGCTGTTTCTGCAAAACCACAACTATTGGCATTTACAGCTCCATCAGTGTTGAGGTTGAACGTGCCAGCAGCTGGTTTCTTCCATTGACAAACCACCGGTTCTCTAACCTTGTTCACTCTGTGATGTGAGGACACATGATGATTAGCATGTGCCACGCACATGCTTACATATTTCTATTATTTAGGAATAGAGTTTGGTTTCCTATTTGGTTTCTAATTAGGATTTAGGAATAGAGTTTGGTTTCCTATTTGGTTTCTAGTTAGGATTTAGGAATAGAGTTTGGTTTCTATTTAGGTTTCATTGATTGTTTATAAATACCATTGTAAACAAAAGATGAGCAGACTTGATTTATTATTAGATTGAATTTATGAAATTCGTTTTTATTCATTAAACCCTAGTTTTGGGTATTTTTATACATTGTGTATCTATTGTTCTTGCTTCCGCGACAAAGATACATTAAATTGGTATCAGATTTCAACAACTTTCTTGGTTATTTTGCTATGGCAAATCAAGAACGAGGTCGTGGTAGACCTCCCGGAGTTAATACAAGGCTGAATCGAGTAGAAGACGTGATTTTGGATATGCAATAGATGATGCAAAATCAGAAAGGCAAAGCAAAAGCAATTGACATTGAGCAGACTTTAGGGATTGAGAAGGTAGCAGATGACAACTTACCTGCCCAAGACTCCAATCTTGATATTGACTCAGCTAATTCGTCAAGTTCCTCACTTCCTCTACTCTCGCATCGTCGCCATCATGCACCCTCGCATCATAACTCCTTAGCTTCAACTTCCAATTCTAAAGTTGTCGATTTGGGTGTTTCTCACAACCCCAAACAGTAACAAATAGACATTCCCAACAGAGAGGAATCACCTTTGACCCCATTATCTCCTATTCGAAAAGATCGGCGTTATCTTCCTCCCATTAATCCTTTTCACGGCAAGGCCTTGGAAACTCAGATCTACTATCAAAAAAGTAGTGATAAACTTCCTCACTCACCACTTCGAGTTCGTCAACAACAACAACAAAGAGATGATTCCCAACTACAAAATAATCATCTACCTCACCGTCAAGGTAGAAATCAGCAAGGTGGTGGCCAAAATCAGCAAGGGAGGCGAGGAAGACAACACACAGAAGAGAAACTAGGAAGAGATGTTCGACGGGAAAAAGATGAACTCCTTCCTGGTCGTGCACTTCCCCATCGGGCCCAAAAACAAAATACTAATGGGCCAGCAGGTCAAGCCCATGTTTTTAATAATAGGTCATACCACTAGCCCCATTGATGTCCCAACCATGGTCCAGCCCAAGACCATGATTCGTCTGATTCTCCACCAAGTACACTGCAACGAAATCGCCGCCAACCACGCCGTAGCGCTCCTGCTTTTGATCTGCCAAATCCTTCAAATTCTTCATCTGGTCCTTCTCCACCGCATCATGGTAACCACAATAATAAAAACCAAAGGCGCGGGCAACACCACAATTGGCAAAATAATGTAGGTAATTTTGATATTAATCGTCTTTTGCGAATTTTGGAGAAAACTCAAATGGGCGATATACGTTTAGATTTGCCTGAATTTGATGGCAAATTAAAGGCTGATGGCTTTGTGGATTGGTTGACTAAGATTGAGAAAGTCTTTCATTATAAGAACATGATGAATCCCAAGTGTGTTAAATTGGTGACTACTAAATTAGCGGGTTATGCACTTGTTTGGTGGGATGAATTACAATTAACTCGTGAACAGGCAGGCCGTCACAAAATTACTACATGGAACAAGATGCGCCGTGAGTTAAAGAAAAAATTTATTCCTTATGACTATGAAAGGGATTTGTTCATGCGTCTTCAGAACTTGAAACAGAGACTTCAAATTATGACTGCATATACTGAGGAGTTTTTTTTGCTGTGTACTCGAGCTGACTTGTCTGAGTCCGTAGATCAAAAAGTTTGGAGATATTTAAATGGTTTACGGAACTCAATTCGAGAGGAATTAGCTTTCAAGGATATTTATGATATGTCTGACGCCATTAAATATGCCCTCAAAGTTGAAGAATTGCTCTGCTCTTCTCATTCCACTACTGCTAGTGCCACTCCTGTTGCCTCTTCTTCTAAACCACCCCCTCCTACTAGACTGGGTCCTGCTACATGCTACGAGTGCAAGGAGATTGGACATGTTCGCAGCGACTGCCCTAAATGCAAGCGCGTTGGTTTAACACAGGATGAGGAGCATCTCACTCTTCTAGAGGCAGAACCCACTGAGATTTGTGGAACTTTGACTCCCGCAGATTCCGGTTGTCCCATGTTGATTGTACGCCGTTCTTTAATCACTCCAGTTGTTAAGCAGGATCCTATGTCATGGCTTCGTCATAATATTTTCCGTACACGTTGCACATCAAATGGCAAGTTGTGTAATGTTTGTGTATCCCTAACCTGTCTATGAATACTCTTGCACTGATGCTGTCAAGTACTTTTACCTGGTTCATTGTGTACATTTCCATGTCTTCAAGGAGCTAAGCTAAAACCAGTTGAGGGGGTCCTAATGTACCCTTGAATATATTTAAGTCCTCTACTGCCATATAGCACACACAGTTGCACACAAGTAAGCTCTCTTGATTTCAACTTCAGGGCTGTTGTTCTTGCAAGTTTGCAGGATCTTGGGCCATTCATTATTTGAGGAGGAACCAAGAGGACCCATGCCAATTTTGGCTTTCACCCCCTGCCAGATTATTCTAGTGTAAGGGAAATCAAAGAATAGATGCCAGAATTCTCATTGTGCAGACCACAAAGACTACAACAAGAGTGCTGCCGAATACCTTTGTTGACCAATTATCCTGTGTAGACAAGCTTCCAGAAAGTAGTTGCCATTTGCAGAGAGAATGCTTGGGAATAACAAGCTTACCCCACACAAGTTTTGACCAGATTACATTGCATTTAATATTTTTTGTTATGTTTGTTGTTATATTGCATGATATTTTGTTTATTCTAGCATGTGTTATTGGGTATGATACCTCATATCTGGATAGTTCAGAAAGGTTAAATAACTTCTCTGTCAATTGTGTTAACAACTGTCTGATTGTAGGTAATTTATTGAGTAAAAAGCAATATAGAGTTCATGCTTGATGTCAATTGTCAAGCTCCCGATCGAAGTCATGTTTTTGATACTCATTATACGTATTAAAAGTGTTTCTCGAGGTTTAGAAGAAGTGTTTGACAATTGATTTGGTTAATTGTGAAGTTAAATAAGAAAAACAAATACTTAAAGTATATTCTATTTCCCTATGTCCTACTTATGTATTCATGCAATTGTTTGCGCGAAAACTTTTGCAATTTACTATCTACTGTTATCGTATTAAGAGAAGTAAAAGTAAAAATTGAGGCTACGCCTTGTAGGTCAGGCTACCCTGACACCCCTCCCCAACATGACATCCCAAATTGACACCCCTACCTAAAAGTGGACCTACACAATGAGTTAATGGCTGATTTCTTGGGACATTATGTTCCTATCATGGATGTGTGTCCACAAAAAATAGCTCATTGCAATATGTCCAGCATTGTCAAAAGTCGTTTGCAAAATTGAAAGATTGTGGGCGGTTACATTAGTCGCAAACTTAAACACGGTTTGTGACGATGTTAGACACATCAAGATGAGCTCATTTTTTGCACGGTGAGGAGATCAAATCCAAATAAAAACATACATTAACTCGGCGTGCAAGTCCAGTTTTGAGTACTGAAGTCAATTCTGGAAGTCATATAGAGCTGTCAAGGTAGCCTGACCATTTTAATGCGTTGTGTATATATCGTGTTTTGCTTCGTTGTCACTCCTAGAACGCAGTTTATGAGGTTAACACTGTGTAAGTTAGAGTTCTAAGAGGACATCTCCCGAGGGGATTTAAGGACCACATTTTTTCCGAATTCTATTATGTTAAACCCTGATATTTTCTTATATATATATATATAGTGATACAGGGTCGAACTAAGTAAGGCTATATCCTCTTTTTCTCTCTTTTCTCTCCAAACTTTCTTCTCCATTAACTATAATATAATTACTTTTTTTTTTTCTTTTAAAAATTAGACTTGCTTAAGCTGTGGACAATTTACTGTGCAGAACCATAACGACTTGAAGTTAAAGAAATGGAATAACACTATGCCTTTTCTGTATCTTCATATAAGAAACTAATTGTACCAATGGCACTTAGCATTTCTGCTTGTTTCCGAGGGCCAATAACTCACTCTCAAATACTTGTTTGCAGGAGCATGAACAACACAACAACATCAATTTTCAATTAAACTTTTGCCACCTAGACAGTTCCAGACTGTTGTTCGGGGAGCGGATTACGAAGTATTTGTTTAACACCATCCATTTTCTCCAAGAAGTACTGCCACCTAAGCAATGAAGGGATATGGAAAATGCTTTAAAAAATGAACACATATGCCACAAAAGCTACTGGTGAGCAGTATGAGAGGAAATCTGATGGTGATGGAAATTCTGCAAATCAGTTTATGCAGTGAGTCCAGTAAGCTTATGCTTATAGTTCTAAGTTGCCAAGGAGCTGAGGATACAGATGTTTTGATACCTGATATCGTCCTTTGTAGTTTGTACACGTAATACACTTTTTGATATATCTTGAGGTCGGAAGGATTTTATTGAGCCAGCAGAAGTTGAGTACCTCCTGAGATCATTAGCTGAGAAGGGGACTTCATACAGTAAGATTTGTTTCAGCAAAAGAAGCTTTCTGATAGGAGCAGCTCGTGTTGCAGAGCCCATCTTACTGTCCGGTAAGGATCAATTGCTGGAAGTAGACTTATCAGACTTTATTGTGGGAAGCCTGGAAGCAGAATAACTAGAAGTAATCAATACCTTCTTATCAGCTCTGGAAGGTTTTATGTTAATATCTCTGGATCTCTCAAAAAATGCCTTGGGTGAGAAGGGTGTTAGCCGTTAGGGCATTTGGGGTTCTCCTGAAAACCCAGAATAGTCTGAGGAAGCTCTATTTGATGAATGATGGAATCTCTGAGGAAGCTGCACGAGGGATTTCTGTGGTTGTAAACCGTTCTCCTGCGTTGGAAGATTTTTGTTGCTCTACTATGAGGAAGTGGGCTCTGAAGGAGTTACCTTCATTGAGGCACTTAAACATGTGTTGGTTTGTAGAAGTTTTGTCCGAGGGGCAATATGTTTTGGAGTGGAGGCTGGTGTAGCTCACAGTCGACCTCTTTCATCTACTGCAGATCTTATTGTGACCCGAGCTACCTTAATCTTGAAGATGATGGGATACTTGCTATTGCAAATGCTCTTAACGTATCTGCTCATCACTTGAAGTACTGGAGTCTGGAGATCACTGGAAACGAAATCACAGATGAAGCTGTGCTGCTTTGACTGCTTCTATTGTGTCAAACCAGTTGCTTACCAAGCTCAACTTGTCTGAAACTCTGAGAATGAGCTAAATGATGGGAGCGCTTTTCTGATTGGCAAGGCATTGGAAGGTCACAAGAAGTTCATATGCCGTAAAGTTGGAAGAGGGCTGGGGCAAAGGCTGTGATACAGAAGCCTGAATCATAATGCTGAATTTCAATGGAAATTATGTCTCTCTGATGAAGGCATTGATGAGGTAAATGCAGAATTTAAGAGATCTCCTAGTAGGCTCGGGCCTTTAGATGAAATGAACCACCCTGAAGGGGAAGTAAACAACAAAACGGTGAGGAGCAAGGAAACAAGGATTGCAATGACGAGGAAGAATTGAGATTGAAGCTTAAGCGTTTTCATGTCAGCCAAGAAGACTAGGAATGTTCTCTATTTGTTTCTCTGACATGTGGTATACTACATTCTTCTCACTTCTTTTTCCCTTTGTGTATAAGTAATAGTTTACCACTTTTCACACACACACAAGTGACAGAACCATGTCTAGTTTATGGTTCACTGTTGTTTCACTAGTTCAACAGTCCAGGTACTTTTCCTAATCACATCATCCTACTTCATTTCATATATTGTGAAGTCATCTTTGCTTTAAAAAATTGTGATTTCGTATACAGCATTTTTTCGGAGGAATGCATTTTCCACTTAAGATGTGGACCTATTAGATTAAAGTTGCATAATTACTTTCCTCTTGTGTTACTAATTAGATTCCACTAGATTTTTGGACCCGTTCATCGAACGGGGCCGTTTTTATATGATTTTTATGTATAAAAAATATTACTTCGAAACTATATTAAAATATGGGTTGTATACAAATGTGGAGTTAAGTGATAAGCCCATTTGGTAATCTGTAATACGAACTAAATTGACCACATACAATCCAATTTTATCGCTTAGGTCCATAGTGCACTTCTTAGGGCTATAGTGCATCTTAGACATAGCCCATAATAAAGTCTATTAACCCATTTAATTGTGGTTGAGTTTAATTTTTTAATGAAAATGTGTCATTGGTTTATTTATTAAGACATTTTTGTTGATGTATAAACTTGTACTTACTGAATCATTAAGTTTTGATGGAAGGATAATCAAATAATTGGAACAATAAAATTTGTATTAACCGAACTATTATTTATCTGTTACTATTTATCAACGTATGTGGAATTTATAGTTAAAATATTACAAACAGGTCTGCAACTTTACATATTTTATTATTATATATATTTTTATATTATGTTTAAAAAATGTTATTTCAAAACTATATTAAAATGTGGGTTGTATACAAATGTGAACTTAAGTCATAAGCCTTTTTGGTAATATTTAATACGAACTAAATTGACGCATACAGTCTAATTTTATCGCTTAGGCTCATAGTGCACTTATTAGGGCTATAGTGCATCTTAGACATAGCCCATAATAAAGTTTGTTAACCCATTTAATTGTGGTTAAGTTTAATTTTTTAATTAAAATGTGTCTTTGGTCTGAGTATTATTTATTAAAAACTTTTTATTGATGTATAAACTTGCCCTTATTGAATCGTTAAGTTGTGATGGAAGAAGAATCAAAGAATTGGAACAATAAAATTTGTATTAACCGAACTATTATTTATCTGCTACTATTTATCAATGTATGTGGAATTCATAATTCTTTTTTTATAAAACCTTCATACATTATATGTGGAATTTATAGTTAAAATATTACAAACAGGTCAACAACTTTGCATAATATTGTTTGAATATGCTGTAACATTGTTTTAACAAAGCGTTAGAGTGTATTTTGTATGTATGAATAGTGTATCAAGCCAAAAAAATGTACGAACAACGTATTTTGCATAATATTGTATGAATAGTCGTCTAAACATTGAGTTGTCCATAACCATACTGTAAGGCATCAACTTCGTATACGATGCAGTGTTCTTCTTGTCGTGTCTGAAAAAGGCCAATAACACATGCTTAGATGCCAAAGGAGAATGCAACTAACCACCAGTTCTTGATGATGAAAGAAGTAACTCATTAACAGGAAGTTTCAATTTGTGCTTTGTAACTCTTAAAAGATTCTTACTGTATAGTCTACCATCATTTACATTGTAACAATGATTTCCTTATTTCAAGTATCAATTATATGGATTGCAGATATATAGACAATTATTCAAAGTACCTTCGAATACCACCTAAGTTGCATAACGAATACTTGTAATGTAGTTTGTTCTAGTACCACCAATCAAAACAAATAACCAATCGCAACCTTCATGCTGAACCACCTAAAATAGTTCGATTTGAATGTATTAGTGAGATAGACTCATATTCTATATAGCTCAGTGATTGCACACACTTTCTGATACTTTCATCCATTCACTTCTCTTTTAATTAGTAAGGTAAATGTTCCAGATGGAGAGCCAAAACATCCAATAACCCATCAGTTAGTGCTGCAATTTCGTGTATAGAGTACGGGGTACCTAGAATGTAAAAATGATTTTCCTTTCATATTGTTCATGACATGGAATAAAAGTCACAACCACCCCTGTTTCTACGTACTGTAATGTAATAAACTTAAAAAGTATGAGCACTAAAAGTGAAGAAATTAATAAATTCATATAAAATGAGCATATATGTAAGTGTAGTTTGTAAATCGCTTGTGACGACATTTCAAGTGGCAGGCATGCATGGTCATGACATTTGTTAATTAATACAACTGATTTGTTGAAGTAGGTGGAGTGTGGAAACGCCAAAGGCATTTCTTCATGTGTGTTGAAAGCACACAAACATGTCCAGATAAATGTACCGAAAAAAGAGGAAAAACATACTAATGAAGGTTCTACAGTTCTACGTTTGTGCTTAAGATACATTTCAATGATCTCATCGTTTGGAAAATTCTTCTCAGTAAAGACTCTTCGTTTGATAGGCACAATTAGGTGTGCAATTAAACAATTTTGAATCAATGAAAAACAATACAACAAATAGATAGCTCTTGCTTCAAGTTCTTTTAGATCTTTTTTTACACATTGTCATTGATTTTTTTTACTTGATATTTTATTTTATTTTCTCACATTTTATCTTGGTCACATGTTTTAGTTAAATTTCGTTTTCAATTGAAATAAATTTATTACAAAAAAAAAAATGGAAATTCATTTTAGCAATTTTATGGACTGATTAATTGTCATTTAGCAAGAAACTTTGAACATATATACTCCTTTAAATTAGTACGTATACAACATATTATCAAAATATAATAAGCAAAGAATTCAGACAATTAGGCGACTATTGGGGACATGAACATTCCTAGTGAGTGTTTGATCCATAGTTATTGAAAAAAAAAATTGAAACTAAGCAACAAAATGAAATGTCACTATTTTTTTTTTATACATGCTGAAGTGATGGAAAACAAAGAATATCTTTTACATACTCACCTAGTTTGTCAATGTTTTTTTAAATGATACAACAGAAGATGTTTTTCTTTCGTGATGTTATTAAGGAAATGAGCATTTCCAATGAAGGAAACCAAGATGACCCTAAGCTTGTACACCATTGCTCAGTACTAATAGCCCAATACACCTCCCACACCTCCCAATACGCCATATCGTCTAGCTAAAAACTCGAGAGTTTTGTCTCAAACGACACGCGCAGATCGCTTGAGTGTACATTTTACAGTCCAATTTTATCGCTTATGCCCATAGTGCCAAATTTTACTTCAAAAGTATATTAAAATTGCATACAGTCCAATTTTATTGCTTAGGCCCATAGTGTTATAGTGCATCTTAAACATAGTCAATAATAAAGTTTGTTAACCCATTTAATTGTGGTTGAGTTTAATTTTTGAATGAAAATGTGTCCTTGGTCAGAGTATTATTTATTAAGAACTTTTTATTGATGTATAAACTTGTACTTATTGAATCGTTGAGTTGTGATGGAAGAAGATTCAAAGAATTGGAATGATAAAATTCGTATTAGCCGTACTATTATTTATCAATGTATGTGGATTTTATAGTTAAAATATTACAAACAGGTCTGCAACTTTACATAATGTTGTTTGAATATGGTTTAACATTGCTTGAACGAAGTGTTAGAGTGTATTTTGTATTTATGAATAGTATATCCAGGGAAAAAAATGTACGAATGTCAAAAGCTGAAAGTCTTCTAAATATGTATATATTTTACGAAAACCCAAACTTTGGCCCATAGTCCATTAATTTGTTGGAGTTTTGTGATGGTGTAGGTGTCTAAACATTGAGTTGTTCATAAAATTGTTTTGGTCTCATTGTTTATTTTAAAATAAAAACCCAATGCATTTTTTTTTAAAGGGGTAGTGTTACATGGACTTACTTTTTAAACATACTATTGCAACTGAATATTTGGATAATGTTGGTTTGCATTCCAATACACGCGGATAATGTTATCGGGTGTGGTAGTGTGTGAATATGGGTTTTGTACACAACAATTTTTGAGAGCCTGACATAGTTAGTCTATTAGTTTTGAGGAGCTGCTGAACGTGCATAGCAGGAAAGGTGATGATCTGTCAGTGATTGGCAGACTTCTACTTCTACTTCTTGGAGTATTCTTCCCTACTATTCATTGGCGTCCTACAAAAATTGTTCCGCGGATTGTTGTAGCTTTGCATTTATTCTTATATGTATCTTCTAGGCATATTTTCTTCTATAATGATTCTGAATTTGATTGATAAAACATCACTAAAAAGAATGTGAGCGATGGTTGTTATTATTTTCAAAAAGTTATCCCTTCAGATCCCAGACCATTTTTTTATATAGGTTGAAAGATTTTGGAAGGATGAGCTCGGTACCGAAGTTATTATATAAGGTTGAAATCTTGAAGATCATACTGGCAGTTATATGATGTCAGTTATATGTAGTATACCCGTTCATATCTGCTATCTGCTATTGCATGATGTGTGAAGTTCAAGTCTTAGTGCAAGGTATATGATTAGCAATGGTTCTATTTTCAGCAGTTTAGTACCCCCTGTATGCATGCACTAAGTGCTACATATATTCGGATAAGAGATTCTATGTTGAACTTACTGTCAAAACTCGAAAGTCATTGAATTTCATTGTTGCTGGAGTCGGTAAAATTGGTAATAGCTGGAGAGATTATTTTTGTAGAAAATTCTGTGATGTAATTCCAGTTGATGGCTAAACATTTATGTGACTAACTTTCACATCATACTCAATAAAAAATAAAAAAACGCCAAACCAAACCAAGTTATGTATTGTTAACAATCTCACATTTGCTGAAGTATCACCTGCAATGAATGATACCAAAGAAGAGTACTAATCCTCATGGTTTTCTTTTTTTTATTTTGAAACCGTTTTTTTCCTCTTTGTTGCTTTTGCCCTTGTTTTGGCTTTTCTCAATGTCTTTCATTTCTTTAATTTTTTTTTCGAGACAATATATTTTATCTTTGTTGTGTTTATCATCAACCAAACAATCTAGCATAATATTTCTGAGAACGTCGAGTTGATTCTGTTTCTCTTCAACCTCTTTTCTTTTCTTCATAAGTTCTTTGAAATTGAAGTTTTCAATTTCTATATCACGTTCATCCTTTATAAACTGTATTGCGTGAAAAGCTGCTGAATCCTCTGCTTTTGAAACAGAATATGTAGTGCTTCCATCAATTTCTTTAGCTACGACGTCTTCATTGTTAAAGAATAAGTCTTTTGGTACCTTTAATGTTACAGTGCTTTTGAATCGTCCGTTCTCTAATTCTGTGTTGTAGACCGGATCTTGTTGAACGTTAAGTCCCGCTTCTAGAATTTCCTTTAGCAATTTTTTTTTTTTTTACATAAGCTGTAATTTTTTCATACGCCATTATCTGCAATATACATAATAAAATTTATAAATTATTTATCCAATACTCTTTAATATAATAAAAAAAAAAAACAATCAATATGAAATGAACTCAGAAAAGAATTGTATATAATGGAGAAGAGGAAAAAAGTAGGCTACCTGGTTTTTGGATACGTGTAGTGCAATTGTTTTTTTTGTACATATATATAGGAGATAAGGTATGATTTGTATATATCTTAAATTAGTTTTTTTTTTATATATATAGGAGATAAGGCATGATTTGTATATATATCTTAAGTTAGTTTTTTTTTTTCAAACTTATCTTAAATTAGTTTTTTTTTTTTCAAACTTATCCATGTATTATTGGGCCTAGGCCCAACAAATTTGATAAGACATATTTTAAGCGGGTATTTGTATCGGCAACTTCTATTCAAATTAAACATTTTCTAATCTTACCGAGGCAAAGAAAAAAGTTTGAATTTATGAGCTAAAGAAGGGTGATATCTCTATCAATGTCACCAACTATGGTGCAACCATACTATCATTTGTTCTCCCTGATAACCAAGGTTTTATTTTATTTTCGCGTGAAATGTATTACGCCTCCAGCTTCATCCCCAAATCCACAGTTGAAGATTTTTTTTTTCTTAATTTTTTTAAATTTTTTTCCAGGATGTGGTTTCACAGGGCCTTTAGAGCTGATGAGTGGTTGCTATATGTGGTAAGTATCAACAACTATGCTCGTTTTCTTGTTTCCTGGCGCTGGTGTCTCTGAAATGATCCGTCTACTGTTTTGCAGATGGACAACCCTTTTTCCAGTAATGTCCGTGGTTTCTCTTTAGGTCGCATCTTTAACAAGAATGATGAGGTAAATGTCTAGCTTGATATACATTTCTTAGAGAGGTTGGATATGCTTCATTTTCTTTTCTTCTGTCTAAGTCTTTCCTAATGGATGATCAAATTTTGTTTACATAATGGGCAGCTTGTTATGTCGTTTAGTCAAGGGTTTAATGAGGACGGTGAAAACACCAAATCCTGTATACATAAGCTCTTTGGTATAAATAAACGCGCCAATAATTCATTTCGTGTAATGCGATTTTAACGAAATGCAATATGTTCAGCAGTTTCAATAGTGACTAATGTTCATAAATAGTAAACTTTTATTCATAGTGCTATTCCTGCCACGCTCTCATGGTTTATGTGTTGTTGATATAGAAAACTTGTTCGTTTTCTAATTCAAATGTTCTTTAAGTTGCTTCTGCTACAGTTGGGTGTGTGTCCTTGTTTTCCTCGTTGTTGGCATATTTTTTCTTTTCTACGGCCTGTAAAAATAAAAAAATATTTGCTCTTGGAAGTCTTCTTGGTCGAAAATTTTATCCTGTAGATAGTTGTAAAAAAAATATATATATATCATTTTTTATCTCTAACATTGATTTGTTAATTTTTAACAATCAGTAAATGTAAAACGTATTGATTTACCTTTTTCAAAATATTGGCTGTTGCGTAAATTCATCATAAATTTCTCGAGTTTGATCTTGAATACTCGGTTGACAAATCCTTCATTCCTTGAGGCAATTCCATTTTTTTCAATACATTTTGCAATTTCTTCATCGAAGATTGAAATCCATTACAATTTCGATTGGTTTTGTGGACTTTGGATAGCTCGATATTTTTTTTCTAACCATTGAGTTGTCGGTAATATCATCTAAACACACATTGTACATGTCTCGCCGTGATTATTGGTAGTCGGTTGTTTGCCTTCATCTGTATAATAAATGTAAAACTTTATTTTTTTGTAAAAGTAAATGCAAATGTAAAGAAAAATAAATATTTCATTAAGTTATGATGAACTATAGATAATTCAAATCGAAAAAAAACAAAAACATTAATCTGATGGATCTAACACTGTGCTAATCTTCATCCAATATAGAATTTAGCTCGAAAACAACTAAAAAAATAAATTTGATTGATCTAACACTACACTAATCCTCATCAAATTCTGATGAATTATTTGGGATGCTTAGGTAGTCCATTTCCCAATTTGGTCCTCCTATAAGCAATACTTCATTTATTGACTTCAAATAGGCATTTTCTTTTCTCAAGTTTTCAATATATTGATGAAGTTGTTTTTCTCTAGTATTTGCTTCATGTAGCTCTTCACGTTTAGTAATGACTTCTTTGTGGTTGACGTCTAAAACCTCAAATTTGTATATCTGCTGTAGAAAGCGGATAGCGTTTCCTGCAGCTGCATTTTCTGAGTCCACTTTCTTAGTTTGATACGTCCTCGGAAATGATTGGCTTATAGGATAATTTGGATTTTTGAAGGTTTCTCTCATTATCGGTAAATCTATTATGACATTTGCAGCGTATTGGTTGTTTTCAATCTTTGATATGTAAACTGGTTCTCCCTCAATTTTTTCCTTGATGAGAATTTCCTTCAACGCTGTCTTGAGTGAAATATTGTGTTTGGTTTCATACTCCATGAGCTGCATTTTAAAAATTAAATTAGTTAATGATTTGGAATGTGATAGTAACAACAACAAAATGTTTTATAGTTTAAACGAGAACAATTACAACAGTAATCCTGGTTCCACTAAATTACTTTTAGTTACTGAATAAATCCTACATTGACGTAGTTTCCCAGTTTGTGTTCAATTAAGCAGAATTTACTAAGATGATTTACGTCCTATGAGGCATCCAGCTATAGAAGCATCACACCCTAAGTGTGCCTAATGCATTTACCTGACACAGCAAACATTACAACAGTCTATCGTAGAGAAATAGCTTTAAAGACAAATTCTGTACATCCAAAACAATGACAATAGCAGCGAAACATATAAATTTGTACCAAACATTAAGCAAGAAACAAACTCAATCATTGATAAGCGAAGTAAACTACACATTCAAGACACATAAGCAATGCAGTATTGCAGTCTACCTAAAGTTTCATAATCAAAATTCTGTGATATAAACAGTGACATAACGGTATGGGCACAGTTAAGAAGTGAGGTTGCATTTGGCGAAGCTGTATTTATCTAAAGGTTGTAGCTCTTGTTAAAATCTTGAAGTTTCTGTTTCATACAGTTCTTTAGTCGCGAAAGGCTCAGTGGATACTATGGAGTTGGTGCATTCACCATATCCAACTTCCTTTTCTCCTTCCCTTTTCTTGTCATGATTTCGGTTGTTTCAGGGACAATAACGTATTATATGGTGAAATTTGACCACTGATTCTCTCACTTTGTGTACGCCATTCTTATTATGTTAAGGCGTTTAGCTGCGTTGCTGTTGTAGAGAGATATGATGGTTATTGCATCCTTGGTTCCTAACTACATGATGGGAATAGTAACTGGAGCTGGATGCAAAGTTTATATGAATCTTTTGATGAATTGGGATCCATAATCGCATCTGAGCATCCTGATCCAGTTTGGTCTTCAACACTACTAAATTATATTTTGCTCACTTTGCATGCTCGGCTTAAGGTACACAACTTTTAGGTTAACAGTTTATTTGTATCAATTTGCATTGGTGTCCTAGGTTTCAGTTTATGTGCATGTTTTTTTTACCTTAACTAACCACAATAACTCTAGTAATACTTGAACACAAACTAATAGAAGGCAATAACATATATTTTTGATGTTGAATTCATTGATTAAATAAAACATGTTTATTAATACTAATAAATAAAATTGAAGTAGATGTAAAAATAAAAATTTGTTTACCTTAACCGTTTGTGTTACTCTTTCTGTAGCCTTAATTCAATATCTTCTATTCTATACAATGAAAAAATTTAGAGCAATTCAATTAGATATGTAATATTTGATTCAACATGTATATCAGAAAAAATAATTGAGAACCAAAAGTTTACCTGTGTTTTTTATATGCGTTAGGAGTAGGGAGATATGATCGTATGTTTTTTATATATATAAGAAAAGGTTTTCTTATTTCATTAGAATTCTAGTATTAGTATGACTCTAATTTTGAACATATCTATAATTTTTTTTTTGTTTGACAATTAGAAGTTAAAGCATGGTGGGACTCTTCCTTGTAGTCATCTATACTGATAGTAGAATTTGCAGGCGCAGATAGGGATATGAGTTGGATATCTAGAGTATAGCAACTAAGGAAAAAGTAACATGTTTATAGCGAAAAACTATTTGGCATATCAACAATCACATAAATAATCTACAAAAGCCAAATATTAGAAGTGTAAGTACCTGAGAACAAAAGGGAACTCAGTCTTATTAACAAGAAGAAGGCCAATCAAGTTTAAAGCAAGTACTAAAAATTAGAAAATAACAATCGATTTACATATGCCTATATCCAAAAAGCATTATTAAACAATTTCAATGGAAGTCCGTCGTATTGAATGCTTATGTTTCGAATGTTAATGATCAAGTTTCTAGTGTCATAGAGTTTGGACGTAAGGATGGAGTCGGAAGTCGTAGTATCAAACAAAATACTTTTATGAAGGTGGTTTTGAAATTTGTTTGCTGGTTTTTCATAATCTTAGTTGCAGTACTTATGAAGTAGGACATCATTTCATTCCTACTTGATTCGCTTGCTGATGTTGTACCAGTTTCATGAACAATTTTACAGACTCAGAACTGGGTTCTTGTTACCCAACCGTAAATCGCGCACAACAAATTTTTGTGTGAAATGTAGCTTAACAATTTCTGTGACGGTTCTCATGTTCTTAATACAACCTATTTGTTGACTCTCTTGACTTTGTTCTTTGTGTCAAATACATGTTGGTCCTTCTTTTCTTTTCCTTCTTAATTACGAAGCAATTTATAACTTCGGAATCAACATTTTGGTTAATTGATAGAGTTGCAACAACTAAAACAGATAATGTACTTTTGGTCTCGATTAGTAACTTTCTTCCCCTTTGTAATGATTTAGAGGTTTGGATTATGTAGAAAGTGTTAAGCCCCTCCATACACCTTTAGGATTCAAGACAATTGGTTTTTGTGATCGCCAATGGACAATTATGCAGTGTGATACTTACCAAACAATTCGTAATTTGATCCATGACTGAAAATGTATAGTTCTTCAAACCCATTACTCCCCCACTGCAACTGAGTTTCTTCTACCTTGTTGTATTACAGTAGAAAGACAACTCTTAATATAGCAGGCCACATACATTTTAGGAAGTAAACGATTTGAAATTTTATCGTATAAATAATAGATGAAAGTCATGAAACGTATTCAGATTAAAGGAACTTCTAAGACCAAAAGTAAATTGGTTAATTTTCTTTTCATCGTTTTCTGTTGAAGAATTGGGTCAAAGTAATAAACTATGGGAAGTGCTTCCTATGCGTTCTCTGATTATATTGAACATTATCGCTAACACACATTAGGTTAATTTTTTTTTGTGTCCTGTACTACTACCAAGATAAGTTGAATAAGAAATGATCAAGGGAAGTCCTATTTATTATTGGATGAGTACATTTGTCAATAAATGTGAATTCCCGAGGTGCACCGTGTATATCCCGCTCATTTCCTCGGTCGGTCCATAATTATCTTTCTCTTACCCTTCCAATTCTTCTTCGTTTTTGTGTTTTTTGTTTTAGTTCAAAAAGACCTTTGTTTTGATCGTTCTTTCCCCTACTAGAAAATAGTCCTTGAAAGGCTCCCCGCTGTTCTACTTTCGATCTTTGGAGGAATGATGGTGTAATCGACACAAAAGGCGGTTTCTTTGAAGTAATTTGAACCTTCTAGCCCAACAAAGATAAGTTGCATCGTGGCTGCTCATGCTTAAATGGCTCAACAAAGACCCACCACCTCTAGAGCTGAAGATCTATAGTTTTTGATCATCACTTCTGAGCTTAAGACATCTGGATGCAGGGTCACATTGTGTTTAATTGCGACCATGTCGTCTGAATTCCTGCTCACCAACTCTACCTGCATTGAGAAGTTCCACTGTCTTCTATTGAAAAGTGCTTTCTAACTACAAAATTAAAATTGGAATTGATAGATGACCTGCGTCGATAAAGTCTTTTGCGTTTCCTCCCACATCATGGAGAGCCCAAGTGTCGGGTGACCATGGGACTCCACCTTGGCTTGTACACCTGAAATTCAGAAACATGCCTCCTTGTATAGCGGACCGCGCTTCACCCTCCCTGAAACAATTGTGTGTAGAACCTCGAAATGCGTGCTTCCATGCCACATATGAGCCTTGTATGCTGTGATTAATCCGCTTGTGAGCATCGGGTGGCAACACTTCCATTATCCAACCTCATGCTTACCACCGCACCGTCACCAATTTCAATAAAGCTTACTCCATGGTCTTTATAGATTGATCACTATTTGATACATTTGGAAGTTGATTCTATTCTCAATCTTGTATATGTGGCTTGATGTTGTGGAACTGATTGGTGGTGGAAATTGGTTTAAGATTGCATGGCATGGTGTGTAAATAAACAATATTTGAAAGGAGAAAGTCAAAAGTAGGAAGCTTAAAAAGTCAAAATGTGTTAGGCACACGACATCCTTGAAGATTTTCCTCACAGATATCGACGCAAAGTTTAGGAGATAAATATGATCTTGCATAATCTCATTATCTGGGGGTGTTATTAACCTTATTATTTTTCTTTGCCATTATACTTTTAGTTCTTGTAGGATGAGAGATTATTCCTAATCAACGAATAGTGAACTGGCTCATGCAAAGGCACCACTAGGGAATCAAGTTACTACATCTGGCTTTTGAAGTTTGTAATTATATTGATAAAACTTATTGGACTCTATCAATTTGGCCATAGACCATAGTAGTTGAAATTTTAATTAATAGTTTGGTCCTTGTGTAGAGATGTCATTTTCTTGTAGTTAGATTCCCCTAACAACTCATTCTGAGTAAATGTGCTCAAGCTGTGTTCAAAGCCACACTCTGTCGTGGATACTAGATCTTGGTTTTCATTCTTGAGTTGCTTGATTTAGTTTATTTTGGACGACATTGAACTGAAAAGCATCTTCTGTGTATATCACATATTGAAATGATTCCTTTTGTTGGGGATTGTGGATCAGCTGCCAGAATTCTGTTCAAGGGAGAACTCCTTAATCATCAAGGAGATATTTAGAGTTACAGAGTATGGTCCTTTGCTGGAACTCTTGTACAATCTAATTGAGCCATCCTAGGTTATCTATATTGATCTATAATTTTCTCATCACAAGCAGCAAGGGCGAAGATTACTCTTGGACACACATGCTCTCGGTCGGGGGGATGTTGATTCAATTCAGAAGATGGTTGGCATTTCAGATTCAGAACAATCTAATGGTGAGTCTTCTGTTGCTTCTCAAGAATGATGTGTCCCATGGTTAGAGTTATGGCGTGAGTCGGAGTAGATAGAAGTGACTATATTAATGTTTTTTTTGTTGTTCTTTATATGTTAACTGGTAAAATTTTGAGGCTAATATATTGGAATGAAGTGTTACAATACCTGTTCGCATTTTTGCCACTCAAATTTGCCTTACTCAGAATGGGCATTATGCGTAATCTGACTTCTTAAGTTCTTGTTATTTGTATAGGGGCCTGTGTGGTAATTCATTGAAAATCATAAATGTTAGCTGTTTGCCATGAATGCAAGTTAAAGTTGACCCACTTGCCATATTTCTATGAGGACTGCTAGTAAGCTCTTGATGAGAAAACAATACATCGGATCCAAGTAGAAGAAAATGGAGAAATTCTAAAAAGGAACTCTAGAATAACTTTGAAAGCCAGAGGATGCAACATAGGCAATGTATTGATGGATAAGGTACTTCTAGCTTTGTATGTGGAAAAATTTGAACCAACAAAGTTGTGGCATTCACATTTTATTATTAATTTGTAAGTGTATTTTGTGCTCTTTTCAGTATAATCCAGTTCGATGGGGATGGCTTTAATTTAGACCAAACTTTCTTGATTAGATATGTTCTCAAATTTTCAAGACTCGGGCATTTTCTATATTCCAATCCATTTAGCCTTTGGGTCCGAAGATTTAGCTTGGAGAATGGTTTGTAATTCTATCTTTCTTTACCAATATTTTTTGTCGGTTTTGCTAATTTGTATATTTGTGCCTCGTTGAGTCTTGACAAAAATAGGAGGGTTGGGTGGATACTGATAAGTAATATTATAGGAGTGTAAGGTGATATCTAAACATCATCCTATCCATCATAAGTTGCGTACTACACTTGTCTACATTCTCATAGAAATTGAGACAAATAGTAATCATCCAATCACAAAGATATATTAGGTTCACATGTGATGTTCGGCTGGAATAAATCTATTGCACCTTGCAGGTTTCATTTATCTGCTTATTTGCATCGTTTTATTGAACTGTTCTTGTTGTGGTTTTTAACCAATGTTTTGCCTCAAATGTTAGAGACAACTGAGAGAATGAAACCTGCAAACATCTTTTCGTCATTTCTCAAATGTTATCTAATAACAAATACACATTTCTCAGGATTGTACATAGCATTGACTTGCACACATCTTTTGTCTTAGAATCTTTGATAAATAGCTTAAATCTCCCTGTCTCTGCAGATATCTCGTTGGCATTAGAGATCAGGTGCAGTTTGGGTTTTCTCATTATAGCAAAATTAGTTAGCAGCTGTCTAACGAATATTTGAAAGCTGCACATTAGGAAACTTAGCAAATACCATTGCTGGGGTTATTTGAAATCCAGTTTTTTTTTTTTATATTAAAACTACATATTGGAAAGGTTATTGCTTGCTAGTGTCAGGGCTGTCTTCTTTGAACTTTGGTGCTTGTTGTATCTCTAGTAAAAGTCATGGTAATTCGAACTGACTCTGTGTTAATTTAGGATGAAAATGAAGTTTTCTTTAGGATCAAAAGAAGTACTCAGCTGAGGAAACTGATGACTGCATACTGTGATGGCCATCTGTCGAGTTCAATTCAATTGCCTTCTTGTTTGATTCACTATCACAATCTAGTATCTTTAGAAGTTCTTAAGAGATGACTGACTTTTTTTTTGCTTGTCCTAATCAGATTGGCTACCTAGGCTACTGCAAGAAGTAGGGCCTTTCAACATGTTATACCCCTCATATCAATATAGAAAGGCAAATACAACTTCCAATTTCAATCCAATTTTTGGTCTTCTATCAAAAATTATGCAAGTAAAGCTCTGAAGAAGACTTCACTTTCTCATATTTTGGTTGGAGCAAGAATGAAATGGAGGATCTAATTTATTTTATGCTTTAACAGGGAGAAAGGTTAGATTTCTCCATATATTCTTTCTAGTATGAATTATGTTGTTCTTTATCATTTCATTATCTGATTTGATTCATCCTCTTTTATTGTTTTTGTCAGTTATTCCAACTATTAGATCTCTGAAATTATAATAGCATTGACATAAATAAATTTGAAATCGTAATATCATTCACATAATGAAGAAAAACCAAATTAACTTGTAAAAGACATGTAAAAACATAATTTATAAGCAAATAAAAATGTCAAATTATTTTCTCCATTGTTCATTGAAGAAAATTATACCTACGAAAACACTAAAATCCTATTACCCATCCTGTTCATTGTGATTCGGAGCTTTCCGGTTCTTTTTGTTGGTGAGACCTCATCTGTAGGATTTTTGTTCTTATTTTTCTTTCTATTTGATCCATTTTCCTGTATTTTTGACATGTAAGTTTTACTTATATATGAAAATAAAATTGAACAACGGTCGTAAAAAAAAGTTAGTTTAAAAGATTATTACCCTTTCGATGGATGGGGAATGTCTGTTTGGTCAATATATTTTGTTTTTCTTTATCGGTTTCTTCTTCCAAGACATTGTTTACACTAAATGTTGGATACATTTCATGCATCTTGTACTTTCGTTTATCACAACTTTGAAGATGTATGTCTTTCCAAAGATTTTTCTCTAGTTCTCCTTTAATTTCATCCCAATCATTGCCCCAAGATTATAGAAATTGAAATGCATTAATATATATTTTCCAAAAAATTATACTTGGTATCATTAAATAATTGTATATTTACTCGCCTTTAAATTCATCTTTTTAATTTTGTCAAATGGTTGTTGCACTATGTATTCTGCTCTATTTCCAAAAACAACAAATGCTGTTTGATTTGTTTCATCTTGCACACAAAGTTTAAGATAGTACCTGTGCATAAAAAGAAAACATAATTGAGAAGATTAGTAATATATAAATTTTATGTGTTTTTGAAAATTCAATTTGTTTACCTCTCAGATGGTTCATTGTAAGTAGTTTTACATTCCTTGCAGTATGCATGGTTCATCCCCGGTTTCCACATGTTTGACAGTACAGAATTTGCAAGATTTGTAGTTCCAACGATTTCCAAAAAGCTTTACGAATCTTGCTTTGCAAGTGAATGACTTTTTCTACAAATCAATATTTAAATAATGAAATAAATAACTTTTTGCATCGTCTTTAAGTAATTCCAACATTACAAACTAACCTGGTTGCATCTTTCCTTGCCTAATTTAATTAGGTCAGTGATGGTGACTCTGTCCTTACTAAGTACTTCCAAAAGTGAAGTAGGTTCACCTTCTTTATGTTCCTCAAACTCTATTTGAATGTTTTTGGTCTCAAACTTGCATTAGATTAGATTTATGTGTCAATATATATTAATTATTAAATAATAAACATATTAGATTATTTTTACCTCTTTCTCATTTCATTAGACTGAGGGATATCCAAATTGAAGTATACTTGTGTTCTTGATGTGACGGATGCTTTAAAGACAGACTATGGAGTCAAATTAGATAATAATAAAAATTAAGTTTTTAAAATAATAAAATTAGACATATAAACATCGAGTATTATTGAATAATTTGCATCGTCCCAATTTTTTCATATAGAGTGGCGTTAATATGACTATGACAATTCCATTAGAATTGTTTAGTGCGCAAATTTTTTTCCTCAATCTTCACCCCATAGAGCAATATCCAGTTCATAGTTCCCCGCAAAAAGAGAAAAGAGATCAGAAATAAGAATTTATTTTGTAAAAAATTGTCGAATTATTTTTTTTTTCTTCAGATGTTACCTCTCATTCATTAGTGTAACATCTCCTCAAACCATATGGGCTTTGAGCTGATACTTTTTTTAAAAGCCCTACAAAATCTGTTGAGTAGAAAATGTTATTACAAAAAATACATGTACAAAACAAAACTTTAAGTAATTAATAACATACCAACTGTGTTGATCGCTTTGACATAATAATCTTTTTTCTCCATGAATTCTTCAAATTCAACAAATGAAAATTTGTGGTGCATGAATATTGATTTGTCTTCCTTTGAAGTTGTCACGACTGTTTCTTTTTTGAATGATATTGTGAAGTTGAATCTCACAGGTTGAAATTTAAATGGGGCTGCCTTTACCTCAAAATTTTCAAAATAATAAACTTCTCCTTGTTTCAATTTTGTGTCAAAGTCCTTTTGCAAAACTTTATCGATTTTAGCATGAATTTGGTTTTCCTGTCAACAACCTTGAAAATCTCAGCAGTATAACAACTTTGTTTTTGTCAAAATAGTGCTAATTATTTGTAGCAACAAAAACATTTAAAATTATCAAACAATGAAACTTGAATTTTAATTTCAATAGCCTAAACAAATAAATTTTACCTTTTCATCAATTAATATCATCTCAGTTCCAAAGAGTCTTTCCTTAAACCGTGATATCCATAGTCTGCTTACTCGTGCTCTTATTTTGCAAAATCCTCGAGTTAAGGTTCGGTTAAGTCAAAAGTTTTGCACTTCCTTGCCATTTAAATCGATCATTAAACCATTAACAATATCAAAATATTGTTAAAAGCATGTAGTTCATGGAGTAATAATAGATTAGTTAAGATTTTACCTTCTTTTGTTTAGGAGTTAAGAATGACAATTGTATATTGGTATTGTATTTATAGGTTTAGTATTAGTATGAATTAGAGGTTGAATTAAACTATTGTTCTCAGAAACGTAGCTAATAGGAATTTAAAGGCATCCAGCTATAGAAGCATCACACCCTAAGTGTGCCTAATGCATTTACCTGACACAGCAAACATTACAACACTCTATCGTAGCGAAATAGCTTTAAGACAAATTCTATACATCCAAAACAATGACAATAGCAGCAAAACATATAAATTTGTACCAAACATTAAGCAAGAAACAAACTCAATCATTGATAAGCGAAGTAAACTACACATTCAAGACACATAAGCAATGCAGTATTGCAGTCTACCTAAAGTTTCATAATCAAAATTCTGTGAAATAAACAGTGACATAACGGTATGGGCACAGTTAAGAAGTGAGGTTGGATTTGGCGAAGCTGTATTTATCTAAAGGTTGTAGCTCTTGTTAAAATCTTGAAGTTTCTGTTTCATACAGTTCTTTAGTCGCAAAAGGCTCAGTGGATACTATGGAGTTGGTCCATTCACCATATCCAACTTCCTTTTGTCCTTCCCTTTTCTTGTCATGATTTTGGTTGTTTCAGGGACAATAACGTATTATATGGTGAAATTTGACCACTGATTCTCTCACTTTGTGTACGCCATTCTTATTATGTTAAGGCGTTTAGCTGCATTGCTGTTGTAGAGAGCTGTATGATGGTTATTGCATCCTTGGTTCCTAACTACATGATGGGAATAGTAACTGGAGCTGGATGCAAAGTTTATATGAATCTTTTGATGAATTGGGATCCATAATCGCATCTGAGCATCCTGATCCAGTTTGGTCTTCAACACTACTAAATTATATTTTGCTCACTTTGCATGCTCGGCTTAAGGTACACAACTTTTAGCTTAACAGTTTATTTCTATCAATTTGCATTGGTGTCCTAGGTTTCAGTTTATGTGCATGTTTTTTTACCTTAACTAACCACAATAACTCTAGTAATACTTGAACACAAACTAATAGAAGGCAATAACATATATTTTTGATGTTGAATTCATTGATTAAATAAAACATATTTATTAATACTAATAAATAAAATTGAAGTAGATGTAAAAATAAAAATTTGTTTACCTTAACCGTTTGTGTTACTCTTTCTGTAGCCTTAATTCAATATCTTCTATTCTATACAATGAAAAATTTAGAGCAATTCAATTAGATATGTAATATTTGATTCAACATGTATATCGAGAAAAAATAATTGAGAACCAAAAGTTTACCCAGATTTTTATATCGTTAGGAGTGGGGAGATATGATCATTATGTTTTGTTTATATATAAGAAAAGGTTTTCTTATTTCATTAGAATTCCAAAGATTAGTATGACTCTAATTTTGAACATATCTATAATTTTTTTTTTTTTTTTTGACAATTAGAAGTTAAAGCATGGTGGGACTCTTCCTTGTAGTCATCTATCTTGATAGTAGAATTTGCGGTATGAGATAGGGATATGAGTTGGATATCTAGAGTATATCAACTAAGGAAAAAGTAACATGTTTATAGCGAAAAACTATTTGACATATCAACAATCACATAAATAATCTACAAAAGCCAAATATTAGAAGTGTAAGTACCTGAGAACAAAAGGGAACTCAGTCTTATTAACAGGAAGAAGGCCAATCAAGTTTAAAGCAAGTACTAAAAATTAGAAAATAACAATCGACTTACATATGCCTATATCCAAAAAACATTATTAAACAATTTCAATAGAAGTCCGACGTACTGAATGCTTCTGTTTCGAATGTTAATGATCAAGTTTCTAGTGTCATAGAGTTTGGATGTAAGGATGGAGTCGGAAGTCGTAGTATCAAACAAAATACTTTTATGAAGGTGGTTTTGAAATTCGTTTGCTGGTTTTTCATAATCTTAGTTGCAGTCCTATTGTCAATCACATGGATGGACACTTATGAAGTAGGACATCATTTCATTCCTACTTGATTCGCTTGCTGATGTTGTACCAGTTTCACGAACAATTTTACAGCTCTGTAAACTAGGTTACTGTTACCCAACTGTAAATGCGCACAACAAATTTTTGTGTGAAATGTAGCTTAACAATTTCTGTGACGGTTCTCATGTTCTTAATACAACCTATTTGTTGACTTTCTTGACTTTGTTCTTTATGTCAAATACATGCTGGTCCTTCTTTTCTTTTCCTTCTTAATTCTATGATTTAGAGGTTTGGATTATGTAGAAAGTGTTCGCCCCTCCATACACCTTTAGGATTCAAGACAATTGGTTTCAAAGATTGCCGATGGACTTCACATGCAGTGTAATGCGCATACTTACCATACAATTCGTAATTTGATCCAGGACTGAAAATGTATAGTTCTTCAAACCCATTACTCCCCCACTGCAACTGAATTTCTTCTAACTTGTTGTATTATAGTAGAAAGACAACTCTTAATATAGCAGGCCACATACATTTTAGGAAGTAAACGATTTGAAATTTTATCGTATAAATAATAGATGAAAGTCATGAAACGTATTCAGATTAAAGGAACTTCTAAGACCAAAAGTAAATTGGTTAATTTTCTTTTCATCGTTTTCTGTTGAAGAATTGGGTCAAAGTAATAAACTATGGGAAGTGCTTCCTATCCGTTCTCTGATTATATTGAACATTATCGCTAACACACATTAGGTTAATTTTTTCTTTGTCATGTGTACTACCAAGATAAGTTGAATAAGAAATGATCAAGGGAAGTCCTATTTATTGGATGAGTACACATCAATAATAAATGTGAATTCGAGGTGTCACCGGTGTATATCCCCGCTCATTTCCTCGGTCGGTACAACCATAATTATCTTTCTCTTACCCTTCCAATTCTTCTTCGTTTTGGTGTTTTGTTTTAGTTCAAAGACCTTTGTTTTGATCCTTCTTTCCCCTACTAGAAAATAGTCCTTGAAAGGCTCCCCGTTGTTACGCTTTCGATCTTTGGAGGAATGATGGTGTAATCAGACACAAAAGGCGGTTTGCTGAAGTAATTTGAACCTTCTAGCCCAACAACATAAGTTGCATCAGGGCTGCTCATGCTTAAATGGCTCAACAAAGTCACCTCTAGAGCTGAAGATCTATAGTTTGTGATCATCACTTCTGAGCTTAAGACATCTGGATGTAGGGTCACAATGTGTTTAACTTCGACCATGTCGTCTGAATTCCTGCTCACCAATTTTACATGCACTGAGAAGTTCCACTGTCTTCTATTGAAAAGTGCTTTCTAACTACAAAATTAAAATTGGAATTGATAGATGACCTGCGTCGATAAAGTCTTCTGCGTTTCCTCCCACATCATGGAGAGCCCAAGTGTCGGGTGACCATGGGACTCCACCTTGGCTTGTACACCTGAAATTCAGAAACATGCCTCCTTGTATAACAGCAGCACCGCCTTCACCCTCTGAAACAATTGTGTGTAGAACCTCGAGAGTGCTTCCATGCCACATATTAGCCTTGTATGTTGTGATTAATCCGGCTTGTGAGCATCGGTGGGCAACACTTCCATTATCCAACCTCATGCTTACCACACAGCTGTCACCAATTTCAGTAAAGCTTACTCCATGGTATTTCTACAAAAAACATGTATACGATTTTAGTGGTAAGTCCTTCACAGCAAAAATCAGATAGTAATAGAGCCTTACAATCACTTGCAAAGGAATTTCCAACTCAAACAAAAAATATTAATAATAATATTACAAAAAACATTAAGTATTATGATGTTGATAAGTTTAATCATAAGAACAATACCTTAATCAAATTGCTTGAAAAACCTCTTTATACACAATGTTATGTGTATATCCTTTTGGCTCATCGTCTTCACTTTTTATTAGAAATTTTAGTCCCTGTCTAGATGTTGTTCTTGAAACAGCCACATATAATTGGCCATATGTGAAAATTGGCCGTGGTAAATAAACACCAACATGGTTGAAAGTTTGTCCTTGGCTCTTGTTTATAGTCATTGCATAACACACTCTGATAGGAAATTGTTTTCTCTTGAAGACAAATGGCCACTTGGTGTCACTCGGAGACAGGATGATTCTTGGAATGTAGACTGGATCTCCTATATTACTACCTGTTATAATTTTTGCTTCAATAACTTTGGATCCCAACCTGGTCACAATCAACCTAGTTCCATTGCAAAGCCCTCCACTCTAGTTCAAATTCCGCATTAACATTATGGGAACACCAACTTTCAGCTCAATGTTATGGTTTGGCACTCCAGAAAATTGAAGAGTATTCAAAAATTCTATAGGATAGAGAACGTCTTGTTCAGCAGACTTTCCTGCAAAATAATTAAATAATCTTATATGAAATGTAAAAAACGTCTAAAGGAAAACAGTTTTTTATTTATTTATTTGATGTGCTAACCTTCTATGGGACAAAGTGAGTCTGCACTCAAGTAACTTTGTAAATCTCCTGGTAGTGATGAAATAATGTATGAGTTAATTTCATCAACTGTTTCATTCTTAGGGGCTAAGATGCTTCTTTCCTTGAGGTACTTAACCGAGTTATGATTTCTGGCAAAATCTGGATAAATAGTTGACACAATATCTTGGATAGAGTCATCGGATTCGGAATAAGGAGATCTTAAGAATTTGTATCCATGTTAGTTCAATATCATTCTCCATAGCAATTCTTTGGCAAGTTTCCATCTCCAAAGATCTAAAACCCACTTGCTAAAGTCTTCTATAGAGCTAACTGTTTTAGGGTCTACTCTATCATTTTGTAATCTCATGTTTTGAGTCAGATGAAATACTTTACATTCTTCCCAGATTTTGGACCTATCAAATATAGATAAATATGGTAAAAAAAAAATTGGTCAAAGTTACTAAGCGAATTATTTGATAAAATTGTGTTTTTTGATATATCTAAAATCGTACCTATTTATTGAAGCGTCAACAATGTCACCTCTTTTACCCCTTAGAATAACTGGCAAAATTTGTCTGAAGTCACCACCCATTAGAAATGTTTTGCCACCAAAACGTTTGGTTTCTTCATCCATTATGTCTTTTAAAGTTCTATCAACAGCTTCAAAACCGTGCCTATGAGTCATTGGTGCTTCATCCCATAAAATAAGATCGGATTTCTGTATGAGCTTGGCCAGTGCTTCATGTTTTGAGATGTTGCAAGTTGAATCTTCATTGGTAGGAATTTGAATATTAAACCTCGAATGTGTTGTTCGCCCTCCTGGTAAAAGGAGTGATGCTATTCCTGAAGAAGCAATTGCAAGTACAATTTTACCTTCTGATCTCAACTTTGAAATGATAGTCTTGTACAAATACATTTTTCCAGTTCCACCGCTGCCATAAACGAAAAATACACCTCCATTCTGTGAATATATACCGCCCGATTGGAAAATTGGAAAACTTCCTGCTGCTCAGTATTAAGGGCTTCATGCAATTTAACGTATTCATCACGTAATGCACGACAGTTATAGTCAAGTTCTTCTGCAATTATTTTATTCCCAGCTGGCATTTGGTCCTTCATATCTGGAAATGGAAAGTCCTTCACAGTTGCCAAAGTTTTTCCTCTTTTGAGCATGATATTTTCAATCTCACACAGAGTGTAATTTTTTATTTTCTCTTCTGATAAATTCAATGTCTGATTCCCATTGTTTCTTCTATACCGATATAAGATGTCTTCTCCAAGAGCATGATGATGTTTTTCCCATAATTTTTCAGGAAATGATATCTCGCACTTCAACATTAATGTCACAAACAGTTCACGTAACGCTTTAGGGCTTTGAAATCCGCTTGCCTCTTTCAGAGCATCATCCCACTCATTTGTCATCATCAAGCAAACCTAACCTAAATTTAATTTAATAATATATATATATATATATATATATATATATATATATATATATATATATATATATATACAAAAAAATGTGCTAAATGAAATCAAATAATATACATGCATAATAGGTGTGTCTATAATTATGAAAATCTTTTAAATTTTTGGAGCATTCATTTTATAAGTTACGACATGCGGCTTTGAAAGTAGGATAAGTAGTTCCATTTCTTCGCTCGATCTCTTCAAAGCTTCTAGGGCCTTTGACAATATTAAGCAATATCGCATGCTAGTAAAATCTTTCTCCTGATGTAGGGTGAGCATAGTAGACATGGCCAATTTTTTTTTTTACCACCACCTTTTCTTGGAGCCCACTCTTTACTTTTGGTTTGCCAAACCCATTTAGTTGGAAAATACATGTAAGTAAGTTCTCTAGCAGACGGGTACATGGCATTTGCTTTAAGCCACTCTGTAAACTTTATCTTTGATACATTCTCGCGCTCTATGACTTCTTCTGGTAGATCTTTATCACTGTAATAGACCATTTGCTCTCCTTCAAGATGGAAACCTTTCTATGCTTGGGTTTCTGTATTGAATTTCAAAATTCAATAACCTCCAACATGCTTCAGAAGCAGAAAGATAACGACAATCAAGAAAATGTTCAACTTCGTCTACATCTTTAATGGTTTGTTTCCCTGTGCCTAAATCTGTCGCGACATTTTCAACAATAATGGCAGTGGCTCTGTCTTTGCCTTTGTTAATATACTTGAAAAGATATTTGATCGACCTTGCCTTATTACAGTGCTCAACATTTATGTGTGCTTGAAATTTCACACACAAATCGACATTATGTGGTATCACCCACCTATTGTCCAGTTCTTCAGTTTTATCAAAAACTTTAACCGTGACTTTACGACCATTGTTTCTTCTCCTATAAACGGTGAAGTCATTGTGATCAATAGAAGTCTCACTGCAAAAGGCCTTAGGATAGTGTCTAGAGCACTTATTTTCCAACATACATGGCGATCTTGAATTTAAATCTCCACAGGGCCCATGTATCATAAACTGTGTGACTGCTTCATATGTAACTTTATCTTCTGGGTCTGGAAGCTCTGCTGATATTAACTTATTGATCTGAGTAGGGGTCTTTGGCTTGGCACCATTATCCAAGAAAAGCAATATATGAGCGTGTGGTAAACCCCTCTTCTGAAACTCTATTGTGTATATTGTTGCATAACAAAAGTTGGAAAGTATTATTTCTCCGCATAGTCAAAACTTGGAAAAACAAATTGAGTAGAAACTTTGGTTTACAAAAAGAATATTATTATTGCTTCGAACAGATTATATCTTGGCGTTTGTGTTATTTTTACAGCTTTGAATTCTCTTGTAGAATTTAGAGAGACTATTACTGGCATGGCTTAGTGATTATTATGATGGTCATGTTAGTTTTGAATTCGTTGTACCTTTAGGATTTACTTGTGAATTAGAGATCAGGTGCACTCTGGGTTTTCTCATTACAACAAAATTAGTTAGCAGCTGTCTAACGAATATTTGAAAGTTGTACATTTGGAAACTTAGCAAATAGCATTGCTGTGGTTATTTGAAATCCAGTCTTTTTATTAAAACTACGTATTGGAAAGGTTATTGCATGCTAGCGTGGTCGTGTTCTTCTTTGAACTTTGGTGCTTGTTGTATCTCTAGTGAAAGTCATGGTAATTCGAACTGACTCTGTGTTAATTTAGGATGAAAATGAAGTTGATGACTGCATACTGTGATCGCCATCTGTCAAGTTCAATTCAATTGCCTTCTTGTTTGATGGTTGTCGTCTTAGAGGAGAGCAGACTCTAGATGAGGTATCTATTTTTCTATCACGTGTACTTCATTTTAATCCAATTCATCAGCTTCATTTCTGTGTGTTTAACTTTTGAGCTTGATTGTTGATATTACAGCTTGAAATGGAGGATGATGATGAGATTGATGCAATGCTGCACCAAACAGGTGGATTCACAGCCAACTTTGTGGCCTAATCGACTACATCTGTAATATGGTTGGGAGAGGTGAAAAGGTGGGGGGCTATATATTATGTAAGGTTTCAATCAATGCTAAGATGTGTTGAAGTAATGTTCCAGTGTCTCATACTTCAACATGTGTTTGTAGTTTTCTTTAGGCTTTAGTTATCGGTTTTACTCGATTCTCGATGGTGTTTTTAGATAAGTTGTTAAATGTCTTGTGTGAACTCTTAATTCTATTTGTTATGGATTAGACAATGTTCAATGTTTAGAGGGAGTGATTATTGACCGACGCAACAAATAAATAATATGTCAAATTGGGATGGCTCAACTATTTTAAGTTTCTAGTCCGTCCCAACCTTTCTCCTTCCTCTTTTCTCATCTCCTAACTTCTCTTTTTGCGAAAACTCCTAATCGTTGTCCCCAATATCTTTGATAACCAACCAACCACCTTCACTGCCGATACTTAATTCCATTTTCAGCTCATTTGGTTTACTAATCTCTAGTTCAGGACGGACTAAAAATCTGAGAGGTAAAGTTTCTAGGCCGGGTAGAGGTGTTTAAAAATTTCAGTACAATAGAAAAAACTAAACTTTTCTAATAATGGTCTTTTCTAACATACTAAAGCATTCTAAATGTAAAATTAGTGGAAGACTTGTTAGAATAGAGCGATATAATCAAAGTACATTTGATTTTTGCTTTTGATTATATAAACGTAAAGCAGACAATACTTTGATTATATAAAGCATTCTAAACATTTGATAGAAGTAATCCTTCAGCAGTCTTGTCTTGACATGTAACATGCAGAAATATTTTTACCTAGTTTTTCATATTTATTTTTTGTTCAGATCAGTTGTTCAAGCAAGAGGTATGTACTAACTTTCCTTTATTTATGCCACCAACTGATGGCTTACTAAACTGGTAGATTTGAAAATCTATAGTAGGTGCAAATTGACTCTCTGAACTATAACACTCTTTCTTCATTCTAAGTTTCCCATTATTCCAAATATTTTTGGGTTAATTATGTATGAACCACTATTATTGAAATGTATATATACATGTTCGTTAATTCCAAATGGAACTACGCTTATGCATTTTATAAATTATAGGCAAAAGAATTAAACATAAAGTCCGACCTCCGCCCAAGCTTTACCAAAATGTTTACGCCACAAAATCGGTCATTAACTTCGTGCGGTTTTATTTCGAATACCCGATCAACAATTTCAGGGGCATCTTCAGGTTTTAGTCCCTTAGAAACCTTGTCCAATGCCATTTGAATTTCAGGCCATTTGGGGTTGCAAGTAAATGTGGTGAAAATATCGAGTTCCAGCCCATCTGAAATGGCTATGGCATCATGATAATTTAAACCATATATCTTGGACCACCTATAAAAAACAATGGTAAAATTAATCATTTATCATTATATATTCATTTTCAAAGGTTGCAAGTGAGTATTTGGGATTTGATTGAACTTACCTGTAAAAGACGATGGTAAAACTAATCACCTACCAACAGATGCAAGTTTAGTGTCCCCAGAAACAACAGCATCAACCATACCTTGGTATAGTTTAGCACGAATCGTATGTTGGTTATTTCTAACCCACGAAAGCCTTATTTCCTTAGCAACAGTGTATGCATCAACCCAAAATTTTTGCTTCAATCGACCACTTCTAAATATTGTTAGTCCTTCATTTGCTCTCATTTGCATTCTAAAAGCATAATACTCTCTCATGGTAACATGTTGTCTCTTACCAACTTTACTACCATTTATGTATTTTATTTTAGGTCTATACCCATCAGCTCCATCAGGAAATAAGAGAGGGTATTGCATTGACATAAAACTTGGAAAAGTCTCATCGATCCTCTTCAAGCCGTATCCTTTCTTGTCAACAACAACGTCACGGTGACCTTGAGATTCATCTCCATTACCAACAATGAGACCAGCAACCTCATTAGAAGTTGGCATGTTGTATACTCTTCCATCAGTCTGTCTTGTACTAATGAGTCTTATACTAACATCAGCAATTTCAGATTATGTAAATCTATCTCGGCCATTCTCAGAACTCTCGGCTATTATGTTGTTTTCATTTAACATTTCAATGAGTCCCGCTATAATGTTTGGATCTAACGGTTTTTTTCTTTTCAATCTTTTTACTAAAAGAGTTCAATCTGTTTTGCACTTCATTGGCTGTATCATATACGTATAACTGGCCAAATTTAGGAATCTGACCTAGCGTAAAGAACAAAAACGAAATTAACAGGTAAATGACATGTAATCACAAAATTATTAAGAAAAATCAAATGTCAAATTATTTTCTACATTGTTCATTAAAGAAAATTATACATACCAAAACAATATAATATTTTGCACTTCATTTGCTGTATATATGTATAACTGACCAAATTTAAAAGCTAACCTGGAATTGGTAGCAAGGTTCCAATTTTGTGATGATTCTGCCCACTTATCTTATAAACATATGGCCCCTTTCCGTTGTTTATTTTTTTATCAACCACTCCTCCAGTTGATGTGAAAGCAAACATCGAAGTTATACCGCCCAAACATATTTTATCTCTATAATTTGCTGACCTTGTACCACTTTCATAATCTAGTAGTTGGTTTAGGAATGGAGGTGCATTAGCCAAAATAGGAAGTTGAACTTTTCCATGTAGGCAACATATTCCAAACTGTGGTTTTTTGGTTTGTCTTGTTCGCCCAACCCTTTCTTCATACTATAATATTGCTCCACAAAAAGAACACACACAGTTTGGTTCTCCAAAATTCCATGCTTCTTGAAAATTTCCTGTGTAAAAAAATAACAAAATAACACAGTTAAAATTTTTACATTCTAAATATCAAAATAACATATATTTAAATTCTTACTTGTATGTTCACTTTCTCCAAGCAGCATGTCTTCATATGAATTGCTTTCTTCATCCCCATCTGATTCACATCCACTGATTTGTGAATAGTAATCATCATCTCTAAGCGAATCAAAACAGTTTCTTTTTCTTTTGAGGTCTGTTTTTTTTTTTTTTTTTTTTTATGGGAATTTCTTTTATTAAATCCTTCTTTAACTGATTTTGCAAATCACCAACACCTAGAGGTCTATTCCTATTTTTTGCTAAAGAAGACATCCAATTAGATCGATTAAATTTACATTCTTCTTTACTTAGTACCGGAGTACTAAGAATTGGTTTTTTTGCCAAACAATTTTCAGGGTCAGATACGTTTGTTCTTGATCTTTTTGCAGCTCTAGGTTTAGTTGTACCATGTGCTGCTCTGGCACTATTTGTAGTACGCTTTGTTGTCCCTCTTGCAACCATATTAGAACTATAAGTTGCATAAGACATAAAATTATTATTAAGAACTACTAAAATTTACTAAAACAAATATAATAGCTATCAATAAAAGCAAGAGGTATATTCCCTGCTAGTGAAACAACTTCAACCAGTTTCTAAGATAATAGGAATGCACTGAAGCCCCATCTCCAAGCAAAAAAAAAATCGAATCAAACATAACATAAACAGTAAGAAGAGTACCTGATTTGGTGAACAATGTACAGGTATTGGTTGAGTATAGAGACGGTAAAGAGGTGTTTTGGTTGAGTATGGTAATAGGTTTTTGGTTGAATGTGTATAAGTGAATAGTAGATTATGGAGAATTAACCAAATCTAGGGAGGTATTTATAATTATTTAGCATTACTTTTTTTTAGGAGTTGCTTCAATTAATACGTGATTTGTATAGATATAGGAGATAAGGCATGATTTGTATATATCTTAAATAAGATTTTTTTTTTTCAATTATCTTAAATGATGTTACAGTGATAAACTTCATGTGTTACGACCTATGGCCTATTAAAGTGTCCTAATGATAATAGGATACAAAATAACTAAGATGGTTTAACGGCAACATCAATGGTTTCTCTCTTTAACATTTTCTTTTTAGGCAACATGTGAGTATTGGATACACATCACCTTAATGATAGTACGAATTCCACTAATCCTTTTTTATTATCAGACTTGCTATTACAATTGAAAGGAGGAAAAGGAAGAATGAAAATTATATGTTCATCCTGGTGAACCTGTTCAATGCGAAAGAGTCTTAACAACTAATCTCATTTCATCATGGTTTAGAATATCTGAAGAAATAATTGTAGAAGGAATGTTATATTACAATCCTTTTCTCTCTTCTAGCCAATCCATGGAAACATAAATACATATAGAAAGTATCATTGTACAATTTGTTTATCAAAATTGAAACTTCAAAGCTTAAGTAGACATAGCTACCAAATGAGTCCTGATTATTCCACACTTACAATGGAAGACAACATGAGTACATGATTTGTATACCTTTGGCCATAAACAGTCACTACTAACTGACAAAAATTTGGTAAAGACCATATGAAGTTTCAAAGACGCATGCAACCTTTGGCAGATCACACCACACAGCAGTCATCATATACAGGGAAGCTTTAAATTAAAATATTCATTTGCCACTTCAATGCTATCATGCACTTTCTTGGGGAAGAATGAACTTCAGTTGTCATTGATCTAGCTTTGCTTGTGAGGAGAGCATAGGATCAAGGGTCAATTCTGAACCACTTCTTCCAATTAGCAACACTTTTATCGCTGGATGGAAATCTGGGAATGTTTGGCAAACTATTCACACTGGTAACAATGCTCCTTGAAGTTGGCTCCTTGCAGGAAGCTTTTCATTCATCGAATCAGAAACAGGAACAGTCTCATCGGAGCTTCGAAGGGTGTTCACTTGTTGAAGTATATAGGATCTTGAACCCAACCACTGCTCAAATTTGAACCATGCACTTTCGCATTTGTTGTGTCGTTGTCCTCTTCAACTGATAATGTTGGGTTTGCCTTCTCAAGCCTCTCATCCAAATCAACCTCCTAAACTTGACTGGATGGAAAAACCTCATCTAGAAAGAGACATAACAACACAGTCGTCACTTTTCGACGTAGTAAACTTGATTCTCCATGCTCGCACAACACAATCTACAACAACTCTGGCTGCTGTTGTCCGACTTGGGGCAGAGGCGACTATATCCACAACTTTCCATGAAAATTAAATGCAAAAATTATATTTCAGCTGTTGGAACCAATAAAGGAGTAAACAAAATCAAAGAAAAAAAATGCTTCAGAGAATGATTACATGACAGCTATTATCTCAACGAAAATAGAGATAAATGTATATTATCTATCATAACATGAATCAATTGCAAACTGGTAGTACGTGTAACATGGTAGCTGAATAAAAATTGTATGTTGATTTATACACCAAGTCTTAACCATAGAATATGATCAGTAATGATATTACAAAAATGAAACATAAAACATTTAGGAAGATGATGGCATGACTTACATAATTGACAGTTTATTCAATGAATCGTCTACCATCTCTTCCTTGACAATATATGCAATTAATAACCATGATATGTTTTGCATCCAATCGTCTTGCATTCTCACTTAACCCCACAACCTACATTCTCGCTAATAAACATAATCTGAAATATAACCTAAAAGGACTCTACATCATCTGTAGATGTGAGTCAATCTCCAGCTTGTTAACTCCATGGGGGCTTATCTCCATTGCATTCTCACTTAACCCCACAACCTACATTCTCGCTAATAAACATAATCTGAAATATAACCTAAAAGGACTCTACATCATCTGTAGATGTGACTCAATCTCCAGCTTGTTAACTCCATGGGGGATTATCTCCATTTAGTCTAAGTACAATGCAAGAGAGTCACACTCAATCCATAAATTCTTCCAAATTGCTCTACACAACACATTTTACTAATACGATTGCCAAATACTCAGCTTCACATTTGGTAGCAATGCCTAGACCTTGTGCCAAGACACAAAGTATTTGATTGTCACTGTCTCTAAAGATAGTTAGCACTCCAGTGTTTCTAGTATTGCTTATGGAAGAACCATAATTCCCTATACATGGTCTTGTTTCAATGCTTAATTAGTTGCTTACCTTCAGATTCTTCGAAGTTGTCATGACCGGTCGTACAAATGGTAAAGCAAACCCATGAGCTCATGTTGGCCCCATGTTTGAATTCACTGAAAAAGGTGTTGAATGCATCATCTCCTCCGCCAACAGTTTTGTCACTTGGCATTTGGCCATCAGGCTGACAAATGAATACACAATTCTTAACATAACATAGCAGTCCATACTCTTAACCAATCATTTTTCAACGTAACAGGCATTTAGATCTACTAAAATAAACCAATCAAATTTCAGATAAAAAAATACGATCTGTTACATTCAGCATAGAATAATAAGCCTAGATCTAACATATTTTACCCACATATTAACTCTAGATCTAACAAACTCTTAATCGAGAATGAGAAAACGATAAAACATGTTTCAGATCTGAATGATTGATTAGTACCTGGATGCCGTGCTCGAGGCAGTAAAGTTCCCAACATGCATTTCCGCCCTGAATACCAGCCTGACCAATGTGAATCGATATGCACTCCCTCATTTTCGAACAAACAAATCAGTAACGGATTAAGACTATTAACCTCTATTACAGATATAATAGTCAGACTTATCATGTAAGTTGTATTGCAAATACTTGTTAATATAGTTTTTTACTTTTTCTTTGATCAATGTCGCTGGTGGAATGATACATGTATTCATCTCTTGCATACCCACTTCGAAAAAAAGAAAATAAGAGTATACAAAAGACATGCGTTTTTCTCTTTTCTTTTTTGGTATTCTTTTTTGTAACCAAACATATATAATTGCTAAACCACAGGGTTAAAAGTATCAGTAAAAATCCATTCAATATACATATACCAAACTTTAAAAAAAACACAAAAAAAAAGATGAAAAAAAAATGTACATTCATCCATCCATTTTGTTTCTCAATCGAATATTCAATCACGCGTACCTGCATACCAGATTCATATACTTTGGAAGTTACGAATCCCAATAACTGTACACCAATTTAAAATACCAAAAGAGGCAAAAAGCTTTAACGTACTAAAACCTAAATACCAAATCAACAAAATTAGATTATCGTCTTTAAAATGATGAGGGATTACAAATCTGATAAGAGAAGAGATTAACGATAGTCAAGTAACAAAATCCTCATAATTCAACTCTCTAGAACATTCAAGCATTAGCTAAATTGGTTCCTTTATCTAAAAAGCAACTTCACACAACCAACTTCTACTTGTATAAACTAAGATGACAAATAACGTCCCACTAAAAGCAATATACACCAAAAGTCATTGCATTTTCTATACAAAGGGCAAGAATGGTTTCTATCGCTTCCATTATTACAGGAAAAATGATAACAAAAAATTGTAAGTTCATCTAGGCATTTTAGATTACACAAAAACTAACTCAAATTATTTTGAGGAAATTTACCTTCAATAAACTTCCATGGTGTCTGGAATAAGATTGGGGACTCTCCAATCCTTTGAACAGCTACATCATAAATCCACAATGTCAACATTAGACATGCATATATGTTTACAACATTCATGATTCGACAACACCTAGAATGTCTATGCAAACGTTTGCCAATAGAATATATGGTAACAATGGTGTGCAAACAATTTGAGTATGCAAAGCCCATAATCTAAGAGATTGTTGCAGAAGGTTGCAAACAATCTCTTACATAGAATTTCCGGGTGAAATTTAATCCGTATTCTACCAATGGATTCTAGAGATATCACTCCTTTTATTGACTGATCCATATACATGTGCTAGTCGTCAAACGTGAATAACCAAGGAGTTATTAACACTTGAAACAATATTAACATATTCTCAGCTAAGATTCTCTCATAAACAACTTTGATAATCTTTTCTTAAAGGATAAATCATTGGACATACCTATGGATCGAGAAGTAGCAAACACTCCTAGTACTCTATAGACATTCCAATTTATGACTCTTCCACCAGCGACTTCTACTCTTTCCATTTGATCTGATCTATCAGGCTGCAGAAAGATGTTTCCCATGATTAGAGTTAAAAACTGGTAAATAGTTCACAAAATAAACACACATTTTATTTTCGAAGTGAAAAGTTTTACATGATACATCAAAATCTAATAGTGCACAATGGAATCACGATGCCTTATCAGAACTTCGCTTTGAACACAAAGAATAATACTAAACCATCCACTATTGATGTTTTCTACTCTCATCAAAGCCTAAATCAGTTGTCCTTCTAAAACTTCCTGAACCCGTTATCCCCCTGTTGCCTTCATTAGATACTATGATAACTTATGTTGTGAAGGCACCTACTCTCAAAAACAATCCCCTTGCGATCTATGTTGTCAAGCACTTACTATAATCGACTTTAATCCCCTCGCACCTAGTCAAACTACTCCAAATAGAGGTCGGGGCAATAGGTTTAGATGTTCCACATGAAGTATATGAAAAAGAAAAGGAAAGCTAACATAAAGACTCCTGAATCATTTCAACAACAATCATCAACCAAACAAAGAAAACAAATAGAAAGAATGAAAGTTTCCTTAAAATAGTGTTCGTGGAGTCTCTCCTGATTTTTCGAAATTACCCTGTTACGTTTATATATAAAGATATGAATGCTAATTTGAGTTGGCTATCTTATTACATTGTAAAGCCAAGAAATAGCTTTAAAAGGGCATTTATATGAATCAGTTTTAGTATGTTCAAGAATTTCGATTAGCAATCATCATTACACTTTTATTGTCCTTCAAAAACTTTCCGAACCCATTATCCCCCGTTGCCTTCGTTAGATACTATGATAACTTATGTTGTGAAGGCACCTACTCTAAAAAACAATCCCTTTCAATAATGTACTTGCTATGCATAGGAAAATCACTAAAATGTAGATAACTACTAACTATTACTACCATGACATTAGTGAGAAATAAAAAATGTACTAAAACACACTGAATCCATTATCGGTTCACCTCTGTTTCATTGTCCTTGTAACTACACAAAGCTCATCTCAGTAAATCTCTAATCTTATTTTCCTTAATCCTATTCATATCTAAGCCTATAATCTATCATGGGAAAACTTATTTTCATTTCTATTAATGTTAGGTAACTCTGTTTGTTGTTCATTTAATAATAATAATAATAACTTTAGGAATATTAAGTTTGCACTTCGCTCTCATTTAATCTGCATTTAAATAACAACAACAATAACATAGACAAATAAGCATGCACACTTGTTCAAAAATAAGATATATGAGATAATTTCTCCATGTTTGATAGGAAATGGAGTCCAGTTCTACTCATGTTGGTCGTAAACATATTTTTCTCTCCATAATATAACAACTGTGATTTGGGAACAATGAAGAAAGTTTTGATTCTAGGCGTTTAGTTTTAGTCCAACTTGGGGATGTCAATCAACACTAAATAGTTATACTAATTATAGCTACACAAATTATGCATACTTCAATCAGTTCAAGATAAGCTATAACAAAAGGAATCATGGGACATAAAACTGATTGCCTAACTATTGATACTTGTTTGGTAGGTTTTGAACACTCGCTCTCCATGATGCATACAAAAACCTACCTGAAAAATGCAAGAGCCACAATGAGTGAGGAGATTGATGAATGCTTGAGAGCAAATAAGAGAATCTCTGAACAGACTAATATGAATCGTCATACCTTGTAATAACAAAACTTGTAAAAGAAGCAAAAATTTATCACAAAAGAAGAAGAATGTTTTGCAAAAAATGTGGAAAAGAAAAAGAATCTAAAGCTAGCACAGTAAAAATAAAAATTCAAACTTACTGAGATGAATAACACTAACTACTATTGATTGATTAGAGTATAAATTTCAATTAATGTACCCCAATTATAGGGTTTTTCGAATGATGTTTAAAGGAAGGTTCGTCAGGTCTTTGCTAGTGATTAGAAAAGGGTTTTCTAACATATTCTTTCAGTAAGTTTTGTTTATTAACAGTTGAAAAAATGCAATAAGGTTGCACTGATGTGGGCATAATATGTGATGATCATATATATGTAAATAATAGGGAGAAATAATAGGGCCATTTGTATATAATACTTTGTCATGGATTTTTACATTAAAATTATTTACCTGCTACAAAAGATGATAGGGAGTAGAGAAGAAGATAGAAACCTGGTTGTGAGATACATCGGGGTACCAAAAAAAATATCACATTAATTCGAAAGACCTAAAAATTAAATCTTTTGATTTGGGTTAAGCAGAAAGCTCAGAATTACATTTTCAGTTTATGAAAAAATATTAGAATGATAAATTGTCGTAGTGCAAGATAGATACCAGATTACCGTTGAATGAGTTGAGGGTGCAATAGAGCAAATAGGAGGAGAGGAATGCAAACGGGGAGACTTCGAAAGCAGCCAGTTAGCCAACGCAAATGATAGTGCAAAAATATATTGGATGATAGATAAACTCCCCAACTTGCTACCTATATCATCCATTAAAGCATAAAATAAAGGGAATATATATTCAATTCTTCGATTCATATCACAAAAGTAAGCAAATCATATCATTTAATACTACACACAGGTGGTTTCCATTTGTTGTCACTAAAGGCGCTATCCATTTTTCGTTTTATATGTTCTCGACGTTGCTAATAAATATGTCACTCTATATGTGTCCATGCAGACTTAATTAAAACCCAAAATTCATATGCCACACAGGAAATAGCTATCTTAATGAATTTGGCATCTTAAATAATATATTGAAATATTGAAAACAAATGAAAGAAAGAAGCATTAAAAAATATAAATATTAGTTGAGAAATAAAAAAAAAAATTAGGTCTCTCTGAACTAATAAGAAAGAAGAAAAACCTTATACATGTCGATTTGAAAGACTTGAATCTGAAATTTCAAGAAGTAGAAACATTAGTGAGAAATAATCGTGTTGAACCCCCCTTATTGCTTGATGATTGGAAAGAATGGTCGTGTCATGGTTAGTCTGTCTCACACTCTCAATCCCATTATCAATCGCCATCAGATTAGCTGAGTTTTGCTCGAATACAAATTCAAATCTACAACAAATCAAATGGGTAGTGTGGCTTAGATTTTTGCAAAGGGCTATGGAGAATTCAACTAAGTTGGTAATTGCTTTAAGAGTTCTATGTGCACCATAATAATTCCGATAATTTAGAACATAAAAAAATTATCAATATAATTCATTCTATGTGCACGGGAAAATTTGGAATCACTATTATTTTTTGGCAAGGATTAGAATGCAAACAATGCATTTGCAAATTTTAGGGGATAATTAATCTTACTAAGTAGTTAAAAATACTAAAAATAATAGCTAAAAGTAGTCAATTCGGAATAGTAGAGAATCAATGGAACGTACCTTTTAAGAATCGAAGAATATATAGCTCCTCGACTTTTTGCAAGCCTTCTTGGTTTTAAACACTCTAAATTTGTGAGCTTGAGGGTAAACGTCCTCTAGGTTGTGGACGATCATGACCTCTACCATGATTCTCACCACGACCACTATACTGATTCTCATGCCACCACGAAACCTTTCTTCGTTATCAGCAAAACCCCTACCTTGGTTCCCACTACAACCCCTGTATTGATTCTCACCATTAAACCTTTCTTGATTATCAGCAATTCCCACCCTTCCGTTATTGTCACCATTATCCCTTCCTTGATTCTCACCACGACCTCTACCTTGATTATCACCATGAGTTCTTCCTTGATTCTCACCATGGCCCCTTCCTCGTTCAGGTCTGGGTTAGATAACCATAAGTACATTTTGTGCCTGCGATACCTTTTTCACTTTATCAGCTTTAGAATTGGCATCCTCTTTCCGCTTTGCACCATCGTTTTCAGAACCCTGTAAGCCATTATTCCATTAGAAACCAACCCTGATTGATGAAGTTCTCAGAAAGTGAGAAAATGACAAAGGCAGGCCAAACAAAGAGTACATACCAACTTCACGAAAATTTCATGATTTCCTTTCTTGAGAAGCTTCATAGATTCAAATCCCTTAGAGTCAACTTTTCTTTCCTCAGTAGTTTTCGTTGAGAGTACTGGTTTCCGCATCTTCTCTTATTCGTTTAGAGTCATCACTTGTTCCTAAGGACCAATGAAATATTAGCCAAGGATATATAAATAACATGCTAACATAGACTACACCTAACAGAATGACACAAACAGATAGAATAATAATATTAGCCAAGGATTATATGTCGATCGTGAGAAGCTAGCATGCATTTATTCCTTCTAATAGTATGATTGCCATAATGTGACAAAATAGTCAATTCGATGCATTTTGGAAAACCAAGTCATTAAGTTTCTAATTTGTCAAGAAACAAACATTTGCTTCAAAGCATTAGAATGTTTCTATAGACTATAACAGCCGTAGGCCTACCTTTATATTGTTTAACTAATTCAATTTTAACCCTAAAAAATATTTTCATTATGGTTACATGAAATCCAACATCAGAAGCATAATGAATCCTTAAAAATAAAATGCATGTTAGAAAAAAAAAAAAAAAAAAAAAAAAAAAAAAAAGTAAAAACTAAATAATCTTTTAATAAGAAGGCCATGACAGAGTAGTAGAGTTGTACCTTCAGTTTGGTTTATACGTCGGTGATAGCGATATCTATCCCTAATCATATAGGTATGTCGTCACTGTTCATTCTCAGGGATTCATTGTTGATGTGTACGAAGGCGTTCAACACTTGGCATTATCTGTTATCCATATTACATAGAAAATCAAAGCGCCATAAAATGGAAAAAATAATAATAATAAAGAATAAGATTTAAGAAGCAAATGAGAAGAAAATCTTCAATTCGGAGATCGATGTTACCCAAACATTGATAAACGCCAGAATCGAAAACTGGTGAGAAGACATAAACATAAAATAAGCATTTAATCAAAAACTTCCTAATTAAATAAAAGAGGAATGGAAACGACAAAAAAAATGGAAGAGATTACACATCTTCAAGCAATGATTACCAACATGTTTGTGATATAGGGAGACCATCACCATTACCTATGCGTAGTTGATCAGGTCCATTGTATTCAGTCCGAAGCCCTAAACCTTAAACCCCTAAACCCTAACAAACAATTAGAACCCAATTTAATTCAACACAAACAAATTGTTAACTATTACTAATTGAAAATAGAAAAGGTAACATATAATTTGTAATTTCACACTTTCATTTTCAGTTTACTACGAATACCAAGTTGTTGCAAAAGTTGTGAAATATCAACCAAAATAAAATTATTGAAAATTTGATTCAAGCACCAACCCATACTAAGATCGATACGGATCTGATCCTTCTCCTCCCGAAGGTAACCCCAACCTTTGATAATGCTCCTCCGTCGGTTGTGCAGATTCCGAAATTCGATAACTGGATGTTCTCCATCTCAATCACCCGGCCTGCAGACCCCTAAAGCTTACCTTGTACCTCAAAATTTTCTTTTGGAACTGATGTTTGTTTGATGGGGTTCCGAACTGCTACGATGATCTATATATGCTTGCTGAGGTCGGTGCTTCACCTTCCTAATTGAAATTTGAAGTGGAATTCTAATTTGATAGGATTTAGTCATACTTCTAATTTTGGGAACCTAGCAGAGGTTTTAAGAACGCTATTTTTTCAGTTTATAAGGAACTTGTATGCATCATGTGACAATTGAGTTTCCTGCAAACAATTGTTGAAGCCAATTCAAATATGGGTATCTTAAAACTCAAAACAATGAAGTAGTATCCTCAAATTAAAGAGAAATCGCCACCAAACTTACACCAATATAGAAAAACACATTGCAAAAACTCTATTGTTGCCATCGGACCACAAAAAACTCATACCTGTGGTTTCTTCTTAGTGTTCTCTGGACAGGTTTGCGCAGCCGAGATAATTCCTATAAAGCAGCCATTAATAACACCTCATTCTTAAACTCGCTGACACCTTGTATAGAGTGCCTTGAGAGCCTCTTTACAACTATCTCTCGTTCTCCATCCAACTTGCCCTAGTGATATTCGTTGTCCACATAGAAAATCATATTAAGTTTACCTTCTGAATTTGTGAAGACTATATGAGTAAGACTTACCTTATATACAAGACCAAAGCCACCTTCTCCCAGCTTTTTGTCTTCTGAGAAGTTATTTGTTGTTGTTGCTATTGTACTTAAATAAAAAAACGGCATTTCTAGGTCATCTTTCTCACATTCACCTGATCAGAGGATGATCATCGTTATGCAAAATTTTTGATGTACTACAAAATACGAAGATTATTACATAAGTGTTAAGGATATGCACTTGAGGACCAGATGCCAAAAAAGCCATAGGATCTGAAGAATTTGAATCTGACCTTTGAGATTTTTCATTGCGAAACCAACACTTCGCAGCATTATGGTTTTTGTGGCCACATATGTTGCATGGACCAAGAGAATAATTGGATTGTCCAGATCGTTGTCCATACCGATTATTGCTTCGACTCTGAAAATTATTCAAGCGGTTCTGAGGATGGTTATACCGCACTTGTGAGTGATTATTACGCCCTGCTTGATGGTATCTCCCACCATTGCGATGTTGAGTTGCAATATTTGTTGTAGGTGTGGGCAGCAATGCAGCATTTTGGGCCTCAAGGCGCATTTCAAATGCAAAGAGATGGGACTGGAATTCATCCATTTCTATATCATCAAGTCTAGCTGTGAGGGTGGTGACAATACAGTCATGCCCAAGTCCTTAAAACTGCAAGTATGACTAATCCCACAATTCTTGACCCACACTTCATTCATACCTAAATTCTCTTTACCAAACCTGGCAGCCCAAAATGCATTAGTATTGCCTTCATACAAACCAACAATGTCATCGGCATCAATTTCAGGCAAGACCCATTCTTTGTATTTCCAAACACTTGATCCGTAAGGCCAAGTAGTCTTCCCACGTGAGTTAAACAATGTTTTCCAATCTTGGGCATCGAACTTCTTCAAAGCTTCTATATTATACTTGATGTCATCGAGTGAGTAAGACTGATTGCAAGAGGGATCAGCATTAAAGGGGACAAATCTGGCCGAGAAGGCATGGTTATCCGAAGAGATTGATGGAGAAGCTCTCTCTTCCTCTCTCTAAATTGCATTGGTTCTCTTGTTTTTTCTCTCTTCTCTTTTTCTTATACAAAGAAAGTCTGTTGTGGTTTCAAGGTGAGAAGAGTTTAGGGTTGAAGAAATATTTCGATTGGTTTTCTGTTTGATTTGTTTAACATTTCGGATGTGTTTTCAGACTTTAGGGAGTTGTTTATAATTTTCAGTTAAACTAAAAAGAAAGTAACAAATCTAGAGAGGGGTATGGATTAGAATTTGAGGAGGTCATAATAATATAATAATAAATTAGGGAGATTTAAACAAATCTAGGGAGGTATTTCTAATTATTAGAGCCTCCTCTTTTTTAGGGACCACTAATATTGCTCGGTGTGCAAAATGGAGCGATATGGTGAGGAGAGAGAATGTGCGCGAGCTTTTATATATATATATATATATATTATAGTCAGAAAAAAAAAAATTGACACTATTAGAGTGAGCCAAATTCTACACGTCTTGCTAAAATAGCAGTGATCATTGGCGGTGAACAATCAGCACCTTGAGGTAAGCCAATTTCACTCAATAAGGAGACACTAGTTGTTGCATAAACGGTTGCGGTTAATAGAGTGCTTAAGAGAGTGTCAAAACAATCGACACTTCAACGGTTCAATCACACGTATTAAATTGTGCATCGTCGAGTCTTGATGGTTCTCAAGCTATGCATGACGGTTCAGAGATATCACACACAGCTCTAGAATTACTAGATCCAAGTCTCCAATTGTGCGTACATTGAGAGCCGATGAGCCAAAAATATTGATAGAGTATCACTCTTTGCTTTTTGAAATATAATTGCAAAATGTCAATATTTTCGAACTCGATAATAATACAATAAAGAAAAGAAAAATGAAAATTTTGGTCAGTACGTGTCAGAAACATCGATATGGATTACATATTACCGAAAGTTTCCAATATATCAAGATAGTTTCGGCCATATTTCATCATGTCTACTTTAAATAGGTATTGGAATCATATTCCATATAGGAATTTATTTCCTAATAAGAGTCTGACTAGATTTTTGGACCCGTTCAACGAACGGGGACTGTTTTTATAAATTTTATTATTATGTATTAAAAATATTATTTCCAAAGTATATTGAAACTCATACAATAAATTTATTGGCCATAAACTAAAAGGCTGTTTTTTTTTTTATTCAATGGGAACGGAGTCCGTTAAATAAAATCAATTTTTGCATGAAGATACTAAAAAACAAAGTGATATTAATTTATTTTTACTTTTACAATTTTTTTGAAATTTACCTCTTCATATTTTTTTGAAGTCTAATTTTTTGTATATTTTTTAAAAAAAAAATCTATTAAACAAATAGTGTTTTTTTTTAAAATATTTTCTTTTCTTTTCTTTGCAGTTTATTTTTGTGAAGCCCAACTTCTACGTATACAACTAACTAAAGCCCATAGTTCATTTAAAGGCCAAATTTGATAAAATGCCATACCTTTTGGATTTTCCATGGGAAGTAACGTCACTAATGTCCAACTCAAATAAAGCCTATTGAATTTTCATTTTGAAGTAAGTCCACTTCAAACAAAGCCCATACTGCATAATTACAAAATTAGTTCAAATAATATCTCAGCCCAAAGTCCTTTGATTTACAAACTTAGACCATACTGCATACTTACAAAATTTAGGTATTTGTTTTCAACCCAAGGAAATGTCTCCAAATATCACACAGAATTATAGAGTAAGATCTTGTCAAAATATGAAGTAATCTTGGTGAGTTTTAATGTCCATTGATTCACAATATGCATATTATGTTTATTCAGTAACCCTTATATGAAGTAATCATGGCAAATTATAATGCCCGTTGATTCAAAATATGCATATTATATTTATTCAGTAACCTTACTCGCACCAAAACAAAGGCTCTACCGATAACTATATAAATAACAAAAAAGACAGACACTATAATCATAGTTACCACTAAAATTTGTTAGCTAAGTTTGAAGTATAAAGTTTGTTATTGTTTGGAAAGAATAACCTCAAAGTAAAATATTGATTATTGCTTCGATAGAATAAGCTCAAACGCATCTAAGTATTATTGTTAATAGTCAGGATTACCATGAGGCATGAGCTAATTATGCAAGAGAAAAATGAATTGAAGGTAAGAAATAATAAAGTAATAAACAATAAAATAGCATACCAAGTAGTTGAAATATTATATATGAGATTTAAGTAATAATAACAAAAGGGATTGAAAATTGTTACTTATAACATCATTTTCAATATATTCATACATTTGTTAATTTGTTTTTCCAAATGATAGTACTTCTAGATGAACTTATGATGGGGACTTATAACTAATGAAACTTGCCAAGCCACGTCGACCAATTTAAATCATGGTCGACTTACATGGCATAGTTTCCACCCCCATTCTATGATCATGGATCCATGGCCTGTTATGCAAAACCCTCAATCAAGCATCTATATTTCTACCAATTATGAATGTCTTTCATCAACCCCTCACTGTTCAAAAAGTGTGCTCCATAGGTTGATCCTTGATCTAGAGGCATATATGGTAGCGCACCGCACATATATTTGGGAAGGGATTCTCTTCCAAAAATATTATTATACACAACCTGGAGAATTTATCATGTAACCTGCAAGAAAGGAATAAAATTGTGAATCCTCATACATGGAAGGGCGAATATTGGTTGTAATCACTAATCAAAATTTTGTGTATAGCTAACATTTTAGTGCTTTATTCTCAAATAAGAATACACATAACCAAAATATAGGCGCATTTTAATAGTTCCCAAGGGGTTAAATCACCTTCTCTAGGATATATGAACAATATGTTACATAGTATGTTACAATTGCTTTATATTTTTTTTTTCCAAAAAGAGATCTTGTATCAAGTGTTCCTCCAAACAAAAATATGTGTGTTGCTATTTTCATCATACATTAGTTATAATGCTTGTTGCAACATTAACCTAATGTTTTCCCTCTTTTCTTTCTCTTGATGTTGTGGAAAAGCTCATAAGTGGTTCGTGGTTCAATAGGGCAAAAGAGAGACCTATCGGCATATTCTACTCATTATGACCCATGGTTTGTGTTAAAAAAAGGGTTGTTGAAATTTTTAAAAACTCAGCTCACACAGTCTATTGTATATAACCATTGGCATGTTTATAGAGATGTTAATATAATAAAATGTTAGTATCTTGCTTTAAACTAATTACACAATACGAATTATATACAAAACTTAATACGTAAAGTCATATTATACGAACCACATATTAGAAGTTCAAGGGAACAAAATGCTCGATCTCCTTGGTGATACGATACATAAATCTTCCACTCTGCATCCTATGATGCATTTGCCTTTGGTGCAAACATATTTTCTTATCAATTAAACCTTGTCAATACTGATAATCAATCAATGGAGCTTATAATGCCAAATTGACAATTTAAATTAACATTCTAACACACAAAGTTCAACTAAAATAGATGTAGAAAGCATATCATTTATCATAGTAATGGTATGTATATATACCTCGAGCAGAAGAAAATGTTTTAGCTAAACCCAAGCACTCCAAATACACTACCGGGTGATTCTTAAATTGAAATCCAAATGAAGAGAGCATTATGTCGATCTATACCTTCCTAAACTTTTATGGGTAGACTACATAACTCGGAGGCTTCCAAACAATGTGTCTATGGAACTATTGAGCACCATAGCCTTCTTTTTGTTCAATGCACAAAGGGCACCATTCTAAGTTCCTTTCCTTTTTGGACCCATTCAACGAACGGGGACCCTTTTTATATAATTTTTTTCATTTTATTATTATGTATCAAAAATCTTGCTACCAAACTATATTGAAACTCATACAGTAAATTAATTGATCAAAGTTCCTAGTGCCAATAATTTGTTATGGCTATTAAACAAAGTTACAAACATAGAATGTTGAGCAAAATCCATTAAAAAGTAAAAACTTGCATTGTTGCTGGTCATTAGTGTGAAAGTGTGAAACAGTTTGCTGCGGTGTCTTTCACCCTCTGCCATGCTAACTCAAGCAAGCTCTCAATCTCCAGAGAAGTTGCAGCCTGCAGAAAATAACGCAAACAATCTTCCCAAGCTAGACCATAATAGTAACAAAACCAAGGGGAGAAGGAACGACATTATGAATATAGAATGGGCACTCAGCCAGAGTCCCTTGATCATACACACCCAATCGATCGGCATTGTGATTCCTGAAAATAAGTTTGACATACCTAACTTTCAAAGATTGCGGGAGATGCAAAAACCACTGTGAAGCTTTACATAGCAACGAAGTTAAAGAGGTACAATCATGGCCCTCTTCAAAGGGAAGAAATTTGCCAATCCCAAGAACGAAGTATCTATTGGCATATAATTTAAACAGGATTAGTTCACATAAAATAATTGGTATGATCTTCTAATTATCGATCAGTTGACATTATGCACAATTGGAAGAGGTGGGATCTTAGCTATTTGTTCCAATGGTTTATTAGCACATAAACTAATAATCTACTTAACTTTTAATATTTGGATTAAGGAAGTATTATTCATTAGTCCAGTGCACACACTTTCTCTCTCTTACGTAATATCTTGTCTCTCTCCTACTTTCTTCTGCTACTCTATCTTTCTCGTATTTTGCTCTCCCATTACTCTTCCAACCTGCTACTTTTTTTTTTCTAAGCTAGTAAATATGTCAACCAAAATCTAAACTCCAATTGCGAAGAAGACAAACAATATTTACTAACATGTAAAAAATTAATTGATGACATTGTTCTACTTTTAAGGCTGTTTTGTTTCTTTTAGAACAAAGTATATTATTAGTTTAAAATTGATGAGAGAAAGATCTTTTTTCTATGGTCTTAGCTGATTATCCAATTCGTCTTCGTATGTGGTAAGCAAGTTTGCATCTCAAGTTTTTAGGTTGAGGGTTTCAATACTCAAATATACAATAATTCACAGAAATACAGGATAGTTACATTTTCTTCTTTTTTATGTGTAGCTTGTCCTAGTCCTTAGTGTTACTTTGGTTTCCATTCTTTTGATTATCAAATGTCAAGTCCATCCCATCCTTCTTTTCCCTTTTCTTAAGGATTTTTTGTCCTACACAAAGAAACCTCTATATTGTGAACTTATATATGTATGGATCCTATATGAGTTGAAGTCCTAAAAGTTCTCCATTTTGATGATACTCGAACAACAAAAGCCACCACAAACATCATCATTAACTTCACCTCAATACTTGTACGAACCACATTCTAATTATATGCATTAATACACTTACACTAACGATGTGAAGTAACTTTTTGAAATGCAAACTATAAAAGTATGGAACAAATAAATATAGATGAGAAAGCTGATAATAGATTCAATAACCATAAGATACATAGGTAAAAGTTATAGATTTTACAGTTATTTACGTACTTGAATAATTGGTCCTTCTGCCATGTCCAAAGTGGTTGACCTGCATGATCTTGTACAATATGGTTTTGTCCAACTCATCTTCTCCATTCAGGCAGAGAAATCGTCGGTCTTGAGAACAATCATCTACATCCGACCGAAGAAAGCAACTAACTTTGTGAAGTCTTCAAATATTCATAAACTACTGAACAACAATATAAGAATATAAGATTTATCAATGTAGATCAGTGATTACTACTCTGCATAACAAAATATAATAATGTTACACGTCTAAATACTGACACTCGCTACGCAACATAAATTTATTTGCGTCCCATCTTCTCAAGCAACTTTACAATTGAGATTACTTGGTTACCGGTCTTAATAACTATGACATCCTTCTTAACCAAGCCATGTGAACAAAATTAAGCTTAAGTTGACGGAAGTCAATTCTTAAATTCCAAATTGCAAAGTCGAGCATGGACACAAAATTGTACTGTGAATTACCAAACTCTATGTTGTATTATTAGTAAATAATAGAAAAAAAATGCATAGATGGGTAACAAACTATACACGAAATCAAACATTGGTATATAAACTTTTTTTTTTAGCAAATTTGGGTAACGAAGTGTACCACGTTTTGCAACGTTAGGTTCTGCTTCACTTCCTTCCAGTTTTTTCACACGTGTCAAGTTTTTTTTTTTCTTTTTCTCTAATTATGTGTCACTTATTTTCCTATGTGGCTATCTAGTGGCAATCTGACACGTATGAAAAAATTTGACACGTGTGAAAAAACTTGACCGAAGTGAAACAGAACCCAACGTTGCAAAACATGGTACACTTCGTTACCCAAATTTGCTAAAAAAAAAGTTTATACACCAATGATTGATTTCTTGTATAGTTTGTTACTCATCTATGCATTTTTTTTCTAAATAATAGGACAAAGATTCAAATGAAGGGAAAAACTTAATATATATACAATTGTTAATTCATCATCGCTCTAAAGAGTTGAACATTGTCAAAGATTTGCAGCACATTGATTATAAATATTAGGGCAATCAAAACAGACCTAGTTAGGCATATTATGTTAGACCCAGAGGAAAAAAAAATAAAATAAAATACCAGTTATATATTTAATACCATATTGAATGAACTATTACCTAGTGAATGCGTGATCTTCAACAAAATTTTGAATGAGCTTTGGTTCTCCTGGATCACATTAGATTTAAAAGTCTCAAACATGCAATTTCTATAACACTATGATTCAATGCTAAATACATATCATAAGGAAACATTATTTTCTTCTGTACACCTATATCAAAAAAAGTTAAATACATGGTTCGAACTGGAGACATCTTGCATGTAAAGCAAGCATGATGACCACTACACTACAACAACTTCATCACATCTAATAAATTTTGTGGTAATATAGTACATAAATTATATATAAGGTGCAACCTCTAGAGTAAGTTATCCTAGTTCCATAATATAACAATGTTCCAAGTTATACATAGGTATCTAATGATAGTTCTTTGAAAGTGTGAATCTTAGATAGGAACCATAATTTTTAGCGGCCCTGATTTGTTTTTCTTGGGTGACCCTAGAGTATATGTATAACTTAGGAAAATGTGCAAATTTATTCTAAATCTTACGTGAAGAAAAACCTTTGAGTGGAGAGTTGTTATGGATTCATTCCCTTTGTGTTAGAGGTAGAGAGGCCAAGCACTAACCTGCAAAGCTGCTGGTGCATTAGTGCTAAAATCCAAATCCATAATGAGTAAGAGCCAGTCCTATTATACACAATGCAACAATGACAATATATAGTTAGACAAACCCAATACATATACCAGTGTCATATCGAGAACAAAAGAGTAAGCAGAGAAAAAACACTTATTTTTTCATAACAAAAATTTGATAACAAATTATATAGATGTTATCTTTTGAGAAAGAAGCTTCTAAGAGTCCTAAGCATCTATAGAATTGTAAACAATTAGGTAGTGTCCAACACACTGAAGTAGATCCCTAATGAACTAAAAAACGTATTTGTTGCCTATGATAGCTTATATGTAAACCAAGTTGTTTGAGAGGTTATTTTAGGATAGATTCTTCAATGAAGGAAGCATATACTTTCTTTGTGTGAAAAATGAACAATATAATTTCTATCTTCAATTTGTTCAATAAGAATTAGGGGGTGTTATACATTTACATCTATGAATAAAAAAAGAGGTTTAAATGTTGATCCTTATTAACCCTAGCCGTCATTTCTTCCGGCAAGTTTTATCAAAAAGGAAAAACAAATGCTTCGATATAAATTTATCTTTCTATTAGGCTCCCAAACTTGGTCTTAATGTGTCAATGTCTAAATGCATGCTTAACTAACCTTTTAGCTCAAGAACCTTATACTAATGTTCTTTTCTTATCCATCCTAAAATGTGTCAATGAACTTGAGCTGAGATCTTCGTACTGCCTTTCCAAGGGCAACATTTGAGTTAACTACCCAATACTACATTTTAGTATTTCTTTATCTCCGTGCCTTGTTAATAAATTTGTGTTGTTGCTCACAATTGTCTTACCACATGACAAATAGAACCCCAGTTAATGTTGAATATGAATCATAGACTATTTTAAATATTCTTTCCAGTTTAGTAATTATTTAAATTTGTAGTAATAATCAAAAAAATTATGTTTTGTAATTCATTGAGAAAATGATAGCATATGGATATAAACTTTCACCTCATAATGTGTTTGTAGTACTTTCAGGATTCCAAATTCAATGATTTCAAAAAATTTGAAGACCACCATCCAACATTCTGACAAATTACTAAAGAGATGGTAAACACTTTCGTGTATCTTTTGATCTGTTGCATAAAAGCAACAGTCTTCTCTCTAGAACTAATTACCTGTTATGATCTCGCACATTTTCTCTCTCCTCACCATATGCCTCTATTTTCTTAACAGATAAATATTAGAGACTCCTAAAAAATACGGTGAGTTTGTAAATTAGAGAAACCTCCCCCCGTTTGTTACTTTCTCCTTCATTTTAATCCAAATTATTAACACCTCCCCAAATTATGCATTTTGGTTTTTTCTATAATCTATATCAAACCTTCCCAAATTATACATTTTGATTTTTTCTATAATCTATATAAATCCTCTTTCTTATTGGTATAGGATATTTGATCTATTGTACCTGCATTTGTATTAGGATATGACACTTGGTTGTTGTTTGGAAAGTGTGAGAAGTGGTGCGTCGATGGCGAAATGAACAAAGACCCATTGTGATTAACTAAATTAAATGGTGCACACAATTTTAGTTTCAAAAGATATGCATACCTCTGAATATTCTGAATATTTTTCTCAGAAATGGGCTTGACAGCTGTTGTAGTTTTCCTGATTTCAATTTTTGTGCACTTAAAGCAATAAAAATAAAGGGAGTTAACATGATAAACAACAAAGTGACTACTCTAAAAAGTTTAAAGAGAGATCAACTACTATATACCTACAACTACACTAAAAGGTTACCTGACCAATGCTTTCAGACTCAGAATCTTATCAAGAATGTAGCACCTAATTGTTTCACACAATCATTATCTTTTCTATTTGGTATCTTCATTTGGCATCGAAGGTAAGCCTAAGGGCATTATAACTTGTAAGTTCGCATGTAAAATATATCCACTGGTTTCCTAAATCCTGCTAAACAAAAATTTGGATTTTCTACTAATATCTCAGAATTACCTGACATTTTTTCATTGAGTATTGCACTACTTGACATCTTGTCCACAGCTTTAACAGTAGTAGAATATTTTTTTTACATGAACAAAAATACTATCTATGGTCACCAAACCCAGTTGAAACAGTTGGAAGTCTTCAGAAATAGTTTCATTGCTTGTCGAGCATCCCTTTCGAAAGTAACAACTTCCATTCTACTTTGCCTGGCTACATTGACTGTTAGTCTCATTTTTTCCAATGAATTAAGTTGTGAGTAGAGACATTACACAACTTGTAGTAGCTCTAACAGTAATATATCTTTGAGTTCCCTATCCGCTGAATAGAAGAGCTTTGCTTGTACGTTAGCACCTACAAAATTTGTGGGCATGCCTGTTTCTAAAGAGATTAGTAACTCGGTAGTGTGCAAATGGGGTTTGAACCCCAGACCTCTGGTATCATCACCTAAAGGTTTTACCAACTAATCTAGCTGACACTTACAACTGAAATGGGATACCATAAGTGAAAAGAACAATTGTAAACAACAGCAGGAAATAAAAGACAATAATAAAAAGTAAACACCCTTATTAGATTTTACCAAGTGATACCATCAAACTTGAAAACTGGTTTGAAAGGGTCACCATGGTTTGAAAGAAAATTTTAAAAATTGGGGGGGGAAACAAAAGCTTACATCCTTAGAAAAATTTTAGTACTGTGTGTTGTGTCCATGCCATTACTATTACTCCAATGTTTCCAACGTGCATTTCTAATTAATCAATGTCCTTACCATGCATACTATGATAACTTAAGTTGTCAAGGCACCTACACTAACTTACAATCCCCTTGCAACCTATGTTGTTAAGGTACCTTCTAATAAATGAAAAACCAAACCAAGGCAACTTTCACAATAAGCATATTATCCAAAATAAGAACAAAATCTGTACAAAGCAAAAATCCATCCATCTACAATGAATAAGGTATCTGTTTACGTGTTGTAAATCAATGCCCTGATGAAGAAGCAATACCTGCTACATGTGGTTTAAGGTTCATGCCAAACGTGGCAAGCTGCCGCCAATCAAATATCTCCTTGAGTCCCTTTACTACCACCACCCTGCGACATTAACAATTGAAATGATACTCCTAGGTCAGAGAATTGAACTTAATATAATAGGATCAAATTAAAATATATCCACGTTAATGATAATCAATGGGAAGGAAAAATGTCGCTACCCCAATTAACAAAATCTCAAACCTCTACAGCAAGTTTAAACTCCAAAACCCAAATACAGAGTATTACCTTAATGCGAATTAGCAAAGCAGTCTCCCTAGCTTCATGTCATTGGTTCTGCAATAAATATTGGGATGGGAGGATAAAAAATGTTCATGGAGGTCTTGGGAAATGGCGGGTATGAGGGACAAAGTTTGGGTTTCCCAATTCCATTTTTCAGTGCATTATTTAAATAGTAGACTGAAAAGACTCATAAGAAGTGTTTAAGATGTTCTACTTTTTTTAATGGGAGTTGTGAGAGATTTGAAACGGTGTGTTTCACTTCTTTAAAGTTCAAAGTGGGGAATAGAAGGTTTAGAAGATGAAGGCCTAACTTTTAGGTTACAATTATGAAAATTCATGAATGTATTATGAGATTTTATTATTCGACTTAATTGTGATCCCGATCCTTTGAATGTTATTGGAGAAAACAACAGTAATATCACTTTGAACGTACTCGGTCAAATTCATTTGTTCATGAAATATGACTTCTCTTAGTTTATTGCTATCAGTCCAATGAAATGATTTTCAAACTTAAATAGACATCAATGTCGTCAAAGATGGTTGCCACAGTACAAAGCTTCCTATAAACAAAGAACCTTCCATTAGTACAATAATAGAATTGCAAAGATGAAATGAAGTTCACTATGAAAGTTTCCCAAAATTTGATAGCACTCACGCGTACATACACAAACAAAATGATAAACAAAAGTAGAGACGAATACAAATTTTTTTTTATAGCCACCATCATATCCTAATCACCAAGATTGCAATAACAGACGATGAAGATGTTATAAGAAGTCCAATATAATTGTGTGCAGAGGCACCAAATTATTTGAACTTAAGGACATCAGTTGAAATGTTGTAGCTATGAACACCGCTCTCTTAATTACTTTATAAAGTGCAACTCCTAGACATTTAGCCATTGGGTCTTCCTTTATTCAGAACAATAACTTGAATTTATAAGTTGGTAGCATGCTTAGTTGTCTGCAACAAAAATTGCTTCAATCCACGAATTTTAGACACAACAGATGTTCAATCTTTGTTTGTAGGTCTTTCACCCAGGCTTAATGAACCATGGCAACTGTGAAGAACCGACTGCTATAGCCGAATCTGATTCTACCCATAGCCTATCGAAGCCTTTATCCCCAGAGCAACTTCAACACTCTATTACTGCCAACAACAGAGAATTGGGAATCACACCATAGAACTTGTAGAATAACACATGATGAACTATGTCTGTATACCAAAGCCAGCTAACCCAAGTTTACCTTAAGCTAGGCTATCAACATTAACACATCTTTAATTTGATTGTTCAATCACTTTTATGCCAATCCTTTTCTGGGCACTGCTATTTTTTTCTCTGAAAAATAGCCATCATATTAGTAGGATAAAAATAGGCAACATATTCAAATTTTATTTTCTTTGCTACCAATCCTAAATTCAAGTCCTTCATACCCTCTAATGGTATCATGTATGTTAGAGAGTTAGCTCAATAAGAATTCTTTACGTACAACAGACAAAGGCTTGGTCAGAATTATCAAGGCCGCCTCACTATGTAAGCTTTCAATTTGAAAGGAGCATTGAATTACATTGTTAAGGTATCATGAAGTATTTCTTGCGGTATCAAAACAATATATGAAGTCTTTCATTGTCAGCCAACCTATATCATGAGGGCAAACTAAAGTGACCAATAACTTAAAAAAGGCTACAAACCATTTGTTGGAGTGGACGTACTTCTACTAATTAACTCCCTATATCTAGCTTCCCACTCTCATTAAATAACACTCAACACATGAATATGTGAAGGGATAATAAAACAGAAATGCACCTAATTGAAAGAAGGGTCCCCATGACATATCTTTTCCCGCAACCACAAAATTAACAATACATGTTCCAGTAAGCATAAGAAATTTGCAAAGCCCTAAAAATTCAAGTAAAAAGAATAATGTCCCAATCAACTCATAGGAAAGAAATTAAAAATTAAAAATGGAAACAACTGGCAATGATTCAATTCACCCTTGTCCCCACTCAAAATTCTTGCTAATTCACAAATATGTGATGTAAACAATGAGTATCATTTCCGATGGAAGAATATAATTAGATAATCTATATTAGATGATTTCAAAACAGGAAAAGATCGAGTTTGGGATTCAGTACCTTTTTCAAGGATAATTTCATAAATACCTTTTTCAAGGGATCGGATTAGCTTCTCCCCCATCAGGGATTAATAATAACTGCAGCAACAATCCCTATAAAGTCAGAAGAATCAATGTTAAGTTAAGAAAAACAAACAGAATTTTAGGGCTACAAAAAAAAGAAAAGACAATTTATTTTTTTTTTAGGCAAGGCTACAAAATAAAAAGAAAGATAGCTTGTTACAATCTCACATATTCCATGCCTATAAATTTTCATATACAATTTTCCTAATATCCTCTGAAAAAAGAACTAGGAATTATATAATCTTCCTTTGCACAAAGCATCCGCCCGGTTGTTTGCTGAAGAAGTTTAAATTTTTAGATAATATTTCTAACAAGCTTTCTTGCCCGCCACGGTGCACCCCTTACCCTTCAAATAGGACACCACTTTATAGTCATTTCCATTAAAGACTGAAAGGTCAAAGAGAACACGGGAGACTCACTTTTAAGAACTTAATCGCAAACAATGATGAATCCAACTATAATAATGAAATTAAAAAAAAAATTAAAACTTACAAGTACTGTGAATGCAAATGAAATAAAATGGAACAGCTGCAAAGTACAATTATTGATTGTAATATAATCTTACAATAACTCAGAATAACTTACTGGACATTGGTCGCTGAATCAACTTTAGAATTTGCATACGTAAACGCCCAAAACACAATTTCAAGCGAATTGGTAACCTGAAAACCAAATCCCTAAATCTTTTAGTACACTGAAAACCAAAATAAAAGTTGACTTTTTAATCTTTGAGGAAGAGAATTTGCATGTGTAGTGTATTATTAGCACTAAGTACAGGGAAAGAGAGTATGTACTTGGGTCTCTGACCTTTAGATAGGAGCAACTTGACCAACCACGATGTTTGATACCCTCCACCTCCTGTCACGCGCATACTCTTTCCTTTTCCATCATTATCTATTAATGACGCCAATCATTCAACTCACCTTTATGTTCAGTAGGGATATTCTCCAAAGCTTCTAATCTAGGTTCTTATAGTCATCAAGATTGTTTCCTTGCAAGTAAATTACAAAACTCAAAATCTCATTGAAAATTTAGAAAGCATGATTTGCAAGAAAAAAACAATACCAGCAACAATATCCTTGTCCTGCAATAAGGATCCAAGTGTTTTTTTTTTATCATAATTGTGATAAATGGGTGTATATTTTCATAACGATTAAAAAGAAGACATAACACATATGCATTGTCTATTACATTGTCTAGCTAGTGAACTTGCCACTGACTTTCCTTCATCATAGGGCATGATATGCATTGTCTATTACATTGTCTATGTACCAAGTTCTATTTATTTTTTAACCATTTAAGAAAACAAAATGCATTCGATCAATGGGTAAAAGAAAATTGACTCTCAAAATGAAATCTTATCAAAACTCACCAATGACCTAATTGAGATGCAATCAGGTATGTACGTGAGTTAATCTATGAACCCTTTTCAATTTTACAAACAAATCATGATGAACAAAGATGAGTCCAAGTAAGGAACAAACATTAACACTTCACGTCTATGACACACTTTCATTTTGCTAGTATAGATACACATATTAACAAATTATAGTGGCTGAACATGAACTAACCCTCTTGTCTATATATTTGTGTAAATGGACTCTGGTCGTTTATTTTCAATTCTATCCACTTTATGTACTTGTGTAAAGGGATTGAAGTAAGACAGAAATGCCAATATGAAAATAATAATTAATTCGACATTACAACATATCTATCTCTTTAGCTACACTGATACATACCATGCATAGTTCCAACTCAGAGAATCCAGCTATGATGAAATCACTATTGCTTAATGATTAGTACTCACACCACAAATGAAAGCTGTAAAGTTTAGAATTTATGACTATTTAGTACCACGAACTTTCGCTTTTTTTCTAAAATGGTACCCGAACTTTGTTTCTCGCCTATTCGTACCTCGAAGTTTCAATTTGTTTTAATTTAGTACCTCAGTTAATTTTCTGTTCAATTCCGTCCAATTTCACTAACAGCGTTAGCACTATTCACACAGCACTATTCATGTGAACAGTTTTTTTCAAAAAAATCAAATTATGAAAAAATGAAAACCACTATTTATGTGAATAGTGTTTTTTTTTAAAATCTTTAATTAAACTTAAAAATTAATTTTAAAGATTGATTTTTTTTAAAATCACTATTCATGTGAATAGTGAAAAATTGTTCACGTGAATAGTGTTTTTCATTATTTTCCATTAAAGAATTAATTTTTAAGTTTGATTAAAGATTTTTTTTTAAAAAATCACTATTCATGCGAACAATGATTTTTTTTGTTTTTTTTAATAATCTTTAATCAATCTTAAAAATTAATTTTTAAGTTTGATTAAAGATTATTTTTTTTTAAAATCACTATTCACATGAATAGTAAAAAATACTGTTCATGTGAATAGTGTTTTTTTTAAAAATTATTTTTTAAGATTGATTAAAAAATCACTGTTCACATAAATAGTGTTTTTCATTATTTTCCATTAAAGAATTAATTTTTAAGTTTGATTAAAGATTATTTTTTCTTAAAAAATCACTATTCACGTGAATAGTGATAAACATTGTTCATGTGAACAGTAATTTTTTTAAAAATAATCTTTAATCAATCTTAAAAATTAATTTTTAAGTTGATTAAAGATTTTTTTTTAAAAAAAATCACTATCACTATTCACGTGAATAGTGGAAAACATTGTTTCACGTGAATAGTGTTTTTATTATTTTTCATTAAAGAATTAATTTTTAAGTTTGATTAAAGATTTTTTTTAAAAAATCACTGTTCACGTGAACAATGTTTTTCACTATTCACATGAATAGTGATTTAAAAAAAATCTTTAAAAATTGATTAAAGATTTTTTTTAAAAAAAACACTATTCACGTGAATAGCGAAAAATAATGTTCATGTGAATAGTGCTGTGTGAATAGTTCTAACGCCGTTAGTGAAATTGGACGGAAAATTAACTGAGGTACTAAATTGAAACTTCGTGATACGAATAGGCGAGAAACAAAGTTTGGGTACTATTTAGGAAAAAAACAAAAGTTCGTGGTACTAAATAGTCATTAACTCTAAAGTTTAAGTATCTATGGTGCAACCACATTATGATTATAGTAACTATAACATCAAGAACCTAGAAATTAAAAGAAAAAAAAAGGGTGATTTAGCTTTTGGGCCCAATTATATTTGGATAATTTGTGTTTGGTCACCAATTAATCGTTTATTAGACATTGGGCCAAAATTGACGGTGATCCGTCCATACTTTTTGAAATGGCTAATTTAGCCCTTACACGTGTACTGCACGTGATTAAAATGAACGGGCAGAGATCAATATTATTTTGAGATCAACGGCCAACACGACTTTATATCCCGACCGTATAGTTGTAACACGTGTCGTAATCTCTCACTAACTATCTATTAGCGGGAAAAACACTCAGTTTACCGCTCTCTCACCCTAACATCTTTCATTTTCAGACAACACTCTCTCATTATTATCTTCAGACAACACTCTCTCATCATCTTCAGACAACACTCTCTCAACTCACTTTCTTCATATTTTCTTAAAGTAACACATTTTGGAGTATCAGTTCAAACCCTAGATTACTGGGTGGAAGTAAATGTGGTAGCTTTTAGCACTTTATGATATGATCTTTGGATTAAAGCTTAAGGAAAGTCAGTTTGTAAGTACAAACTTTTCACTTCATTGTTTAGTTTCGTTTGTTCAGTTGTTTTTTACAATTTGCATGTTTTGAATGTTTGTTTTTTTTAAATCTACGTGGTTGACCAAACCCTAATTTGCTATTAAAATAATTGGCCCAACATCTAGTTGTCTATTAAAAAATTGCCCTAATCCTAATTTTTTTAATAATAATGTGGTCCCAAACACTAATTTTGGAAACAAATAACTTGGTGTTTTTTACTAAAATTGGACACACTTTGAATTTGAATAATGTCAAATAGGTTCAAGTGAGACTCATCTGTATTGTATGTGTTGTAAAGTAACTTGTTGCTTATTGTCTCTCCTCGCAGACTTGTCTCTCTCATTCATATAGTTGAATATCAAATGGGCAAAAGTAAGGGCAAAGGGTGTTAGGAAGGGCAAGGGTCTATCACGAAGGAGGGGTGAGGATTATCCACCCCATTTAATGGGCGTTTGTAGATTTGGGTATAACAATTACCCTAATGATGAGGTTATGCTTGCCAGAGCTTATGTTGATGAGCATGGTGATAATGTTTCTCGTCAGGAAGTCCATGAGCATCTTTCTGAATATAGGGACAAGAAAGAAGCACAAAGGGTGGCTGTAGGACTACCTCCATATTCATCAGATGAGGAGGATTATCTTGAGGACTGTTTTAGGAAGGGTAAGTGTAAGGGTAAGGCTAAAGGTGAGGGAAGTTCAAGTCAAACACATCTTGGACAAGGAAATCAAGCACAACCTAAGATGGTTGTGCAAGCTTTAATGTGTCCTGAAGAGTATCAAGCTCTACAGACTGCACTCAAGAATAAGAGGAAGAAGTGATGGTTTTAAAGCTTTATGTTATGACTGTTTCAATGTTATTAGGGACTCATGTTATTATGTTATGTTTGGTTGTTAAGTATGTGAGGATGCTACTGTGTTATGTTTAGGTTGCTATGTTTGGCTGTTAAACTTATGTTTATGTTTTTTATTAATGGTGTTATGGTTTTTATATGATGTTTCAATGTTTTGAAGTTTATGAAATGAAATGAAGTTATCATATGTTATATATCTTGATATCAGTTATTTACCCTTATTGTTATTCTATGGTTGTATCAGTTATGGGTACTTTGAGAGGTGATAGGATATTTAGGTTGCACTATGATGGTTTTTGGATGCCTTTTGCACCTGGCAAGCTTAGTTACTCTTACTATAGGGGTGTGGGGAGTTGTAACTATGAGGTGAATGGTGATGAGATGTGTTACCTTGATTTGCTTAAGGAGATACATAAGAATTTTGGGGATGAGAAACCTGTCTCATGTGTCCAATTCATTGCTAAGGGACATTTTACTTATTTTAGTAATGATAATGATATGTTGAAGATGTGGGATTTGATTAAACCTGAAAGGAATGGCTTGTATCATTTATTTGTCACATTGGCCACTTTGAAAGAAACCCCAATCCGAAGTAAAGGCCCTCCCAAAATTGGGCCCAATCAACAACAACATAAAGCCAAACCCAGTTTGAATAAGCCCTTCAAGCCTCCAATATCCACAAACCAGTCTCCAATCCCAACCACATCAAAACCAACAAGCCCAATCAACCATGAAATAAGGAAATCACCTAGACTTACTGCATCAATCCCAACAACACCAAAAGCCAAAAAACAAAGGGTGGTTGAAGTCAGGAAATCACCTAGGCTTAACCATGTTCCTTCCAATACCCCAACAACACCAAAAGCTCCAAACCCAATCAATGTTCAGCTAAGAAAGTCACCAAGACTTCATCCTACACCAACAGTACCTATGAAAGCCAAGAAACTCTTGTTTGGGCATTTACCTGAAGTTGTCTCTAATGTTGAAGCTGAAGTTGTCTTTAATGTTGAAGCTGAAGTTAGAGTGGAACCTCAACTTACTGCAAAGGATGTGATTAAGGATTGGACAACTGCGATTGATAGTGGTGTGGCATTTGAGGACTTGGTTGACAATGAAGTTGAAGATGGTGGAGCTAGTGAGGATGATGAGGTTGATATGTTTATACAAGTGGGAGTTGAGTATGGTCCTAGTATTAGGCTGACTACTGGTTATATTAGTGAACCTTCATCTGATGAGGAAGATATTGATTTTATGCCTAACCCTAAAGACAAGGGTGACAATGATGATGAAGTACATGATTTGGTGGATGAGCAATTAGATTTGGATAGGGATAATATTGATGAGGATGATGACATCTCTTCTTTTGTGAAGTTACCAAAGAATTTGTATGCATCTGAAGAACAAGAAAGAGTAGAGGGAAATCTAAGCACAGAAACAAGATGGCAACTGCTGCCCAAAATGGAATGGAGAACATATAAAGAGTGTAGGGAGTTTATGAAAAACCTAGCAATATACCAAAAGTTTAGTTATGAGCAAGTGAGAAATAATAAGAGCATGATCCAGTTGAAGTGTAAGGATAAAGAATGTGGTTGGAGGGCATACTGTACTGTTATGAGTGACAAACACACTTTCAAGTTGAGGAACTTTGTGGAGACTCACACTTGTGAGGCTGATGAAAAAAACAGAAATGCACAAACAAAAGCACCATAGGTAGCTGATAAGTTGGAAGGTTTTCTAAGATCTCATCCACAGATGAGGCCCAAAGACCTAATGTTGGAAGTGCTTAATCTAACCAATTTGGGGTACAACTTTCTTATTGGACTGCTTGGAAGGCTAAAGTTAGAGTGCTTGAGAGGATCAATGGTAACTATGAAGCTAGTTACCACAAGATAGCAGAACTCATAGCACAAATACTTAAAAGGAATGAAGGATCATTTTCAAAATGGTATAGGGATCAAGATGGTGAGTTTGTTGGTTTTTTCCTGGCCTATAAAGCATCACTTGATGGATTTGTTCAAGGATGTAGGCCAGTTGTTGGTCTGGATGGATGCTTTTTGAAAGGTAAATATGGGGGTTGTGTATTGAGTGCCATTGGGTTAGATGCACAAAATGGGCTCTTTCCTCTTGGTATATATATATGCAGGGGGGAAGATAAAGATACATGGAATGAATTCTTGAAGAATCTAAAACCACACTTGAACAAACACCCTGAGACTCTTACATTCATATCGCATGCGGACAAAAAGGGACTCATAGATGCTGTTGATTCCAAATTTCCTTTTGCAAATCACAGGTACAACAAATTATGTTTTCTTATCCCAATTATTTTAGTTATTATATCATATTTCAGTTGCATTTGACAAGAAGACTGCTTTGTTTTATAGATTTTGTTTTAGGCACATGTATAAGAATTTTAAGAAAGATTTCAAAGGTGATTACTTGCAAAGTCTGAGTTGGGGTGCAACAAAGGCATATAAGGTACCTGATCATGACTTGTTTATGGATCAGTTGGAGGAGGATAACTTAGAGGCAAAAGAGTGGTTAGACAGAGAACCCAAAAGTTGCTGGGCTAGGGCACATTTTGATGTCACATCAAAATGTGATGCTATAACAAACAATTTCAGTGAGTCATTTAACAACTGGATCCTAAAAATTAGAGATAAACCTTTAATTCAGTTTGTGGACAAATATAGTCTGGCAGTTATGAGTTTGCTGCATCAAAGAAGAGAGATTTCATGTGAGATGCCAGATAATGAGTTGATTCCAGCTGTTACTAATGTCATTGCAAGACTTGAGAAGAAACACACTAGATATAAGGTTTCAGGAGTGTCACTCACTACCTATTGTGTCATCAACATCAAAAGTGAAAAAAAATTTGTAGTGGACTTGTCTAAACAAGAATGTCAGTGCATTGTTTGGCAAATGACTGGGCTTCCATGTGTGCATGCTATAGCTGTGATCAGACCATTGAGGCCAAGAAAAGAAAGTTGGGCAAGGTAAATTTTTACTATTAACCTTTAAATGATATGATATTGATATGCTAATGGATTCTAAACCCTAAGTATAACAATTGAAATTTGAATATAAACAGGTATTGTAGTCCATACTATCATGTCAATGCATTGAGCAACTTATCTTTGGTTTTATATTTCCATTTGATAATGAGGAAGATTGGGGCAAGGTAAATTGCTTTTGACTTGTGCATGTTGTTATATGAACTGGTTAGGTTACTTATAAGGGTTTGACTTGTGCATTATTTAATGTTAATGACAGGTTCAACCAGAAAACCATGTAAACCCTCCACCACTTGAGAGGCATCCAGGTAGGCCTAGAAAACGAGAGAATAAGAGCTGATGATGAAGAGAAGGCGACAAGTAACAGAAAGTGCAAGAAATGTCATGAGCCAGGGCAGAATAGGAGGACATGTCCACTAGGAAAGGGTGAAGGTAGGAAATCTAAAAAATCAAAGCAATCAGCTGAAACCAATGAAACCAATGAAAACAATGAAGCCAATGAAACCAATGAAGACAATGAAGCCAATGAAGTTGAGCCTCAAAATGTGGACAACAATGAAGGTGAACCTCAAGTGAATGATATCCCTATAACAACTAGAGGTGGTGGCAGAAGAGGTAGGGATCACAATGTCAATGTGCATGAAGTAGTGAATGAACCAGAAGTTCATGAAGTAGTGAATGATATCCCTAGAGCAACTAGAGGTGGTAGAGCTGGTGGTAGAGTTGGTGGTACAACTGGTGGTAGAGTTTGTGGTACAACGGTGGTGCAACCGGGTGGTGGTTTGGTGGTACAACCGGGTGGTAGAGTGGTACAACTGGTGGTAGAGTTGGTTGTACAACTGGTGGTAGAGTTGGTGGTACAACTGGTGGTACAGTTGGTGGTAGAGTTGGTGATACAGCTAGTGGTACAACTGGTGGTAGAGCTGAGAACCCAAGAAGATATAGTACAAGAAGTGTTGCAAGCAGAGGTGGTAGAGGCTTGGGCTGGTGGTTAGGTGAAGATTCACAACCACCCTCCACACCAGGACAATCAACACCTTGCCCTGTGTTCAGTGAGTCTCTTACTCAATCCCAACCCAATTAGTGGATGTCTTGCTTCATTGAGATACTCTGTTTATTAGGCAATGACATGTTTTTGGTTTGTCATTTTATTTTGATGGTGGAGATATACTGACTAACTGTTGAATTTGTTGTTGATGGCAATGTTGAAGCATTTTGGTGGTATTTTGTTGGTTGTTTACAAACTTACGCATCTTTGTCTCTGTTTGAATGAATGAATGAAGACTTATCATACTTTTTGAAGTTTTATAATAACTGTTATTGGTAGAATATTATGTTTATTCATATAGAGTACTTAGGGGTGTCTCTTTTTGCCGAATTTCCGATTTTTCCGAAATCCGACCCGAAATTGGTCTGGCTCTGGGTGTAGTTTTCATAGGCCGATTTTCCGATTTCCGAAAATTCCGAAAAAAAATCGGATCGGATTCGGATATAACTCTAAAAACCGATCCGATCCGATATCCGATCCGAAATTTCCGATATATAGCCGATCCGAAATTTCCGAAATTATTGCCAATTTATTCCGAAAATATCACTATCCACTTGATTAGATTTGGTCAATCTCGACCGTTCATTCATTTTCTAAAACAAAACATAACAAAACAAAAACATAACCTGATAAGTGATAACCCTAGCCGCTACTTCCCCATTCTTCCCCACTCACCACTCCTCTCCCTCACCAAGTCAGAATCTGATTTCTAATTATCAAGAATAGATTTGTTGCATGTTAGAAAGAGATTATGATCAAGTAATGTGTTTTTCTATATCTTGTAACATATTTAATGTCCTTTATCGAAAAAAAAAAATAACTTTTCTAATGATTTTCCCATTTTGATCTTTTTGGGCAGTGATATTATTGTCCATTTGTTGTTGATGAGTTGATTTCGTTCTCTTTCTCGAGTTTCGGACTTTCAGTATTCATTACAAAAGGTATTTTCGTTTATTTCTTTGTTTATTTGTTACAAATAAACAAATAAAGGTCTTTGTTTATTCATTACAAAAGGTCTTTGTTTATTTGTAATTCCGTAACTGATGACTTTGAATAAAACAAGGTTCTCTCGTTCTTTTCAGTTCTTCAGTAAAGTAAGCTTGTTTATTTATTCTAAAGCTTTATTTTTTAAAATGTTAGAAGTCAGAACTACTTTTTAGTTTGTTTGTACCTGAATCATAAATAATCAAAACTAGTTTTTCTTAACAAGCTAATAATCAAAACTAGTTTTTCATTACCACCGTAAGCACAGCCATTGCTATGATTCAAAAGGAAGCTAGAACAGGCCAACTTGTGTATGGAACAGCTATATATAGAGTTCACAATGTAGTCGGAAGTAGGATGTGGTGTCTGAGTTGAAGAATGAATCTAAATCTTAGTACTTTTTTTGCATGGAATTATATATCTGTTCGAATTATAGATACCCTTGGCATCCTATATACATCAGAATTATGATCCTAGCTGAGATAATTTTCAGTTTGTTTGTATAGCTCTAGTTTCTAGCTATTGTGAGGTCATGGGCCATGAGATGGACTCAACTCACCAACCAACCAAAAGAATTCGATTTTAACTATAATTATTAGTTCTATATAGTTCGAATAAGTACAATGATGTATCTTATGTTAGTTCGACAATGATGTTCGGTGTTTGTTATAGAAGACATTAAATAAATTAAATGTTTAATTGTTTAATTGTTTGAAATAATATATGTTTGTGCAGGTTTATATGTCAGCCATGGGTGAGAACAATACTCCCGTAGCTAGTAGTGATGAAGTTATAAGTCAGAAGAAGCAAAACTCAGATCCAGTAGCTAGTATTCATAGTAGTGGAGTTATAAGTCAGAAGAAGCAGAAGACAGGTCCAAAGTCTGGGTTAGTTGGACACCATGGACCTTCTGCTGTATGGAATCACTTTGCTAAGCAGCTATCAGAGGGAACCAACAAATATAGTGGCACAGGTATGTGCAACTATTGTCATAAACCAGTTACTGCACCTTCATCTCATGGAACCAACAAATTATGGAATCATCTTAAGAAATGTAGAGAGTTTCCTGGTTATGAAGGAGACAAAACTCAAACAACACTTGCTTTTAAACAAGGTCAGCCTTCTAATTGGAGGTTTGACCAAGAAAAGTGTCGCAAAGCCCTTGCAGTAATGGTAATTGTCGATGAACTCCCGTTTAGTTTTGTAGAAAATGAAGGGTTTAGGTTGTTTTGTGAAGAAGCTCAGCCTAAGTTTCATGTGGTTGGTAGAACAACCATAACTAAGGATTGCTTAAAGTTGTTTTATGAAGAAGGAATCAAGTTGAAAGAGTGTATGAAGTTGGTGCCTTCTAGGGTATGCATTACAACAGATTTGTGGACTTCAATCCAAAATCTGGGGTATATGGTCTTAACCCCTCACTTTATCGACAAGGAGTGGAAGCTTCACAAAAGGATTATCAATTTCCGAGTGCTTCCACACCCACACACTGGTGAAGCCATTGCCAAGGCTATAGATGGGTGTCTATTAGAGTGGGGTATAAAAAATTTAATGACCATCACACTTGATAATGCTAAAAATAATGATTCATGTGTTGAGGACTTGAAAAGAAGATTGAACAGAGAAATGGGTTCTTTGCTTGGTGGTGAGTTCTTTTCATGTGAGATGTTTTGCGCATGTTATTAATCTTGTTGTTGGTGATGGAATTGCGGAGGTTCAAGATACAATCATACGCCTTCGTCGAAGTGTCAAGTATGTGAGGAGTAGTCCTTCATGCTTGCAAGTGTTTAAACAGTGTTGTGTGGAGGAGATGGTTGCTTCTAAAAAGTCATTGTGTTTAGATGTCAAAACAAGATGGAATTCAACCTATTTAATGATAAATGCCGCAATGGATTTTGAGAAGGTCTTCGATAAGTATGATGAGTGTGATCCAAATTATAGGTTTGATTGTAATGTAAATAAGCAGGGTGTAATGGGGGATATTGATTGGATGAAACTAAAGGCTTTGCATGCTTTCTTAGAAGAATTTTATGATCTAACAAAACGTATTTCCGGTTCCAAATATATTACTTCTAATACGTATTTTGATGAGTTAACACAAGTTAAAGATCTGATCATGGATCATTTAGCTAGTGATGATGTGTTTTTTTGTGATATGGCTAGGAAAATGAATTTAAAGTTTGATAAGTATTGCAAGTTTGAAACTCTAAATCAGATTTTGATTGTTGCAATAGTTTTGGATCCACGGTATAAAATGCAATATGTGGAGTTTTGGTATGACACTTATTTAGTAAGAATTGGTCATGATGATGATGATGCAAGGAAGAAATTGGTGGAGACATTCCGTGATGAGTTAAAATCTTTGATGACTCGTCTTTATAACCATTATAAACTAGAATATGTTTCAAATGAAGAAATTGAATCATCTAGCATTTTAAATGATGAGGGGAGTAATCTGATTGGGAAGGTGAATAAGCGTCTCTTGTCTAAAGATGTGTTTAAGGGCCATTTGAAGAAGAAGGATGCTAATATAGGTTTAAATGATTTGGATAAGTTCTTGGATGATAGTGTTGTAGAAGGGGATGAAAATGTTTTTAATGTATTAGCTTGGTGGAAAGAGATGGTTCCAACTTATCATACACTTGCTATGTTGGCACGTGATATTTTAACCATTCCTATAACATCGGTTGCTTCCGAATGTGCTTTTAGCACTGCCGGCCGAATTCTAGATCCATTTCGAAGCTCTTTGACTCCAAAAGTTGTGGAAAGTTTGGTGTGTGCTCAAGATTGGCTAAGAACCTCATTGTCATCAATTGAGGTTGAAGAAAATCTTGCTGCACTTGAACAAATTGAGGAAGGTATATTGTGCTCAACCTGATTTCGGTTTTTGTTCTTGTTCTATTATTGTTTACTAAAACTTATTATGTGTTTTGCTTTGTTATTAACTCATTATAGTTGTTTTGCATGAATTGGGATCTTTGTTAATTGGATCAACTACTTGATTATATTTTGGAAGGGGCGATCATCATCTTAATTGTAAGTTTTATAACTCATTTATTTAATCTCTATATTTACTTTGTATAGTTTTTTATTTTAAGTTCAACATCCAGATTTGTTTGGTTTGTAGATTCTTATACAAATTTTGTGTGTTCAGGACTTCAAGTGTTACACTAATAGGAGTAATAGCTATGGAGGTCATTGGTGTTGCACAGCTGCTGGATGCTTTTGATAAATAGGAAGAGTAAATGAATTGGAGTATCATACATTGGCTAATGAAACATTGTAATTTTGTGATGGTTTCTTAGACGTTGCATTGGCTGAATAGGTTTTAAATTTTTGTACAATATCATACTGCCATAGTAGATATTAAACTGATCCAAAATTGTTCAGGTGGATTTTGATATTGCTTTTGGATTTTTGGTATTTTGAAGTTATGTAAAGGCATGGGTTTTTTCTCTAAATGGTTAACTTCAACTTTACGTGTAGCTCAAGGTCTCTTATTATGAATTCTGCACAGGACCCTTTATAGTTTATACTATATGCCCCTTTGTGTTTTTTCCCTTGTTATGAATTCTACACAGGACCCTTTATACTATATATGCCCCTTTGTGTTTTTTTCTCTTATTATGAATTCAGAATTCTACACAGGATTGAGCCACAGATGACTCTCACGAAGACTTTATTATATGTCCCAAAAACGAATAGCACCATCACACCCACCACGTCTGTCATAACAAGATTAACAACAATGATTTGAAAATTTATCAAGTATTCCGAAATTTCCGAGTTATTCCGAAATTTCCGAAAGTTCCGAAATTGGAAATATATTTTGAATCCGAAAAAAAATTGGATCGGATTTGGCTAGTATATTAGGTTCTGAAAAATATTCGGAAAAATTCCGAAGGAGGTTAATCCGATCCGAAGTCACCCCTAAGAGTACTGATTACATCCTCTCAGTCTCTCACACTCTCTCACAGTACTCACACACAGTCAGTCACACCATCTGCACTAGTAAGTAGATGACATTGTTCACATAGGAGACAACCCCTGCAGATAGGAGATTCTTCCTTGCATAGTTGACAGACTTGTGTAATCACCTCTTTGTTTGAGTAAATCTCCTGCACAACACTACAACCATTCCTTGAGCACCTAAGAAACTTTTTCTCTAGGGTTCTAGTCTCATTGTACTCTATAACCACACGCATAAAACCACAACAATATGCTTTAGGACAGTGAAAACCTATGTAAGAGCATGTTGAAGCATAATGTCCTTTTTCCTTACAAAACTGGCAGACCTGCAAAAAAAAAACTAGATGCTTATATTAGTGGTTAGTGCCAAATTTATCTACCATATTAGGATTAGTCCTAATAAATATAGTTTATTTTGCGTTTGGGCCAACGAACTGCCATTATAAAAGTTAAAGCTCTAACATGTCAAGAGGTGTGAAACATACCTTTGGAGAAGAGACAAAAACAATTTCACAACTTCCACCCATTGTTCGTTGTCAAAATTGAAAAAGTTGTAAATTGGACAACTGCTAATGGAGGCTCTCATGGTGGGACTTCCTCACAATATATAGAGTGAAGATGAGTGAAGAAACCGACTTCTAACGGCTATTTAATTGGGACCGTTAGATTATATCTCAGATCTTATCGTTATTTTGATGATATTTGAAAAGTCTCAAGATAAACACGTGCAAGGGTGTTTTAGGCATTACAGAAAAGTTGTTTTTGGGCCCAACAGTCAAGTCACGGAAAACACAGAATCATAGACGGATCACCGTCAATTTTAGCCCAATGTCTAATAAACGATCAATTGGTGACCAAACGCAAATTATCCAATTATAATTGGGCCCAAAAGCTAAATAACCCGAAAAAAATTTATACCAGATTAGAGTGAAATGCATAGGAGCAATGCTTGCAAACCTATATACAAACAACTACCATAGCAAGAGTTGCAAACCTGCATATATTAATAGTTGTTTCATATAAAAATTACAAATGAGTAAATGCTGATGAAAAAGAAGATGAGAAACCAAACTGATAGTGAGACAAAAGAAAAATTGTCCTTACTTGTGATGACTGTGATGTCAATGCTTTGTCTCGTATGTCTCTGATTGATTTTGCTACTACTTTGAATCCTGATTTATTTGACAGATCAATAGGAATTTTGTATAAATTAAATCCTGGAGGATCAATTAGAAAACAGACCATTTAATTTGAATCTAACTTATACTAAACCCATCCTAAGAACGGAAGTCCCAATTATGCTAAACCGTTTTTTATGTAACGTTTTTTTTAACTGGTTCAAATTTTGTTGACAACATCTTGTATAGATGAAAAAAATACTTGAAAATAGTCTGTCATGAACAAATTAAGAAAATATGTATAATCACGCAACAAATTAGCTGAAAATATGGACAAAAACGAAAGTAGTACCATATTAGGTGTATGTGCGTGAGTTAAACAACATATATGTTCATACAATCTCACTACTCTGACCTCAATTCCTATTTTATTGACTACCTTAAACATTGCAGCACCTCCAAAAGAGCTGACGTAAAAATGCAAAGGTGGAAGATATATATTGTTTAATTTCAAGTATAGTCAATCTTCATAAGTCATAATTAAAAAGCATAGGTCTTGCGTCCTTTTGCAAATTGCTCCTCTATTTACCAATATATTTTTAGCTGTTGGAAAATGAATGTTACATCCTACTTCTTCACATCCATTAATGAAATCCCAAGCCTAAGAAGTAAGAACTCTCTCATAATATATTAAATCGATTAGTGTGGTAAACTTTTATTTCATGCAACTACCTGCATTTGGAACTCCACTGTCATATAACAAATATCGTCGAAACCTCAAAAAAAAAGTTTCTATTCATTAATGGCTACGTTTAAATTTGAGAACAGAGACAACATTATTTTCTAATTGACAATTTTATCCTAAATCCTGTTATCAATTATGTTTTGCTTCAATATAATCAGTGCAACTAATTAATAGAACTGGCCTATGAAACAAATGCAAAACAAAAGTGGAAATGAGTGTATTCATTTACCACTCAAACAACTTGAGTTATCCAAAACGAACAATTTAACTGTAAATCCAATATGATATTGTTTAAAGTTCTTTATTTGAGAGCATTCTGTTTTTTGATACATTAGACAATATATGGGATTTACGGTAGTAAGCTACCTTATCGTTAACACTAAGCTATATTAACGTTAAAAGAAGAGAATGATGTGGATGATACCTTTAGTTGTACATTGAAGCAACGCAAATTCCCATTGCAATTCCTAAAAACTCAATATCATAAAGATCCAAAATATCAAAAAACACACAACTTGGCTCTAAAAATTGCAAAGAAATCCTCAAATCACACTCTTAGAGAACTCAAAACCCCGTGAAAATATTTCAGAGAACAATAAAAAAATCCCGAAACAAATATATTAAAAGATGAGAAGATAAGAAATAGCCCAAGGTTGCTGAACGAACCTTTGAACTAAATGTGAGACTTCGAAAAATAAGAATTGCTGATGAAGAGGATGGGGGAGTCAACAAAAAGAAGAAACATGATTTTAGGTAATTTATCTCACCCCACCAAACCAAAGGTGCATACCAACTTCATTTTGCATCAAAACATAAATTAAGGCAAAATCAACAATCAACATACAAATTTGTAACATTGCTCATACCTACAAAGATGATCTTAAGTAAATGTGTGTCTTTCGCTACCAACGTCTTTGACTTCCATTGTATTGTAATGACAACCATCTGTTGCTATCTACCGAATGAAAAATGAAAAGCCAATCTCTTGAACATTTATTTGCAAATGGCTAAACTTGGTTTTTTATATATTTTTCTCGTTATAAAATGGTTTGGATATATAACACAGTTGAGGTACCAATATTACATCTTGATCACTAAAAAAGTTCCAACTAATCTTAACCAATATAAGGTAAACCACAAAAAACTGATAAAGTACCTCAACTGTTGTTTCAATCAATTGGATCCCAAACGTCCTGTTGAACAGCCGAGAGAAGTTGTTACACAGGTGATGTCAAATAATCAATCAAGTCCATGTCGTACATGTGAAGCACCTATTCCTCACAAATCATTGGTAAAAGAATGCAGAAGTTTAAAAAATAACAACTTAGTAGAATAAAAACCAAATCCAAACTCAATATATGTTTTGTAGCATCGATGGGCAACTAATTAGTACTCAAACAGACAATAGTATGATCAAAATCTTTTGGTCAAGATACTAACCACACGATTATCTATGGGTTTTTGCCTTTATGGTATGATTACACAAAATTTAAAACTCCGGCGCAACTATTAACCGTCAAACTAATTTATTAGTAATTAGATTTTAGAACTTCAAATTTTCAAACACAAAGTCAAATAAAGAATCAAACATGTAGCAAATCAATTGGGTGCAACAAAATAATTTAGAACTCTAAAGTTAAGTGAAGGAATACAAAACCAAGAAATTCTAATATAAAAAACATACCCAATTGAGATTGAGGTTTTAAATACCCGTATATGGGGAAGAGCTTATAACAGAAGGCTTCAAGCTGGGCTGGGATCATGAAAGTTGATCAGACTAACGAAAAGAAGCACAGCTGAAGGTAGAGTATGATCGAGGTTCTTTCCGCTGCTAGAATGCAAGTAATGAGAAACCCTGTCCTTCTCTTGTCTCAAACACATTTGAATCTTCAACATGTACTCAGTACTCTGCACAGGAATCTTCTTCAATCCACTTAGTGCCTTTCCCATCATAATTAGTAGAAGTATTAGCAAGAAAGGTTGCTTCAAAGTCGTTTGCATAGCAATATATCCATTAGCCCCATCCCAAGTTCAATGAAGATATCCAAAACGTTCTTCAATAATGCAACATGTGTTCACTGTGTGTTTCTGGGATATATGGCAAAACCTTCGCAGTGATATATTCAATGAAGGCTTTTCTGTATTGGTCGTAGTGATCTTCAAACTAATCATTAGGATTTGTATGAAAATTTACAGCATCACAAAAAACAAATACTTCTACTCACAATCCAGGTTATAAAAACCGATTTTCTCCAATATCCCATCTTTGCGACGCTGAAAAAAACTTCGAGTGACGGTGAGCATGTGTCTTTGGTTTTACCGACCCGGGAGTTGTAGATCGAAAAAAAAAAGTTGTTAGCACTCCAGTGGTGCATTGGATGTTTTGTTGTACAATGTTACTCAGTGCCCACTGAGGAAGACATGCATTTCTTATCCGAAATAATATTGCTGAAGACCCAAAAATAGATACTTGGGCACTTGGCAATCAGTTACTTTCACCGGTTCTCGAACCGTGGGTGGTGCGATTGATTCCTCCCACTTTTTCCATTCGCGTATCTATATATAATGAAGATTGCTATGAGTTTTTGACTGGCTTGACGCTGTGGGTCAATGATGGATATATAACATATCTATGATAGGTACTGCAAAGACACTACATTACCTTCAACCCTCCAAGAACCATCATTGTCGCGCAAAATATCACATGGACAACTGCCAACACGAAGATGAAAATGTGTAGCTGATGCAGTGCTTCAAGCGATAGCAATTGAATAGATCCCTGGAAGATTAATGTAGTACCTTCTTTGCACAGTACTCGGGACCAGTACCCGAATATAAAAGTCGCAGCCCATTCCATAAGGTGTAGTGCTTTAGTATATGTTAAAAAATATATAGTAAATTTCGAGAGAGAAAGGAACAGCAAATCTTTTTTATGTTGCTGAACATGAAGAAGTGCTTGATTACAATTAATACACGTATTTTAGTAAAGATGATATTACATACTTTTCCGAGGTGATGAAGCAAGCCGCTGAAGACCAAAAGATATGAAAACTCCAAAGAACTATCCATGTAAGAGTGTATACCAAAGATTGTGCATCTTCGCCATTTGAAATCGATCTTTGTAAAGCGGCTAGTAGGTTGCAAATGCTACCAGGAGATGATAAAAGGGCCGGAACTTGACTTGAGCTTTTCCATAATCTAAAACTTGAAGCAAATAGTGCAAATCTTGAAACTAAGAAACAGAACTCCCTTCAAGATATTTACCTGAGGATGAACGCCAAATTCTCTTCTGTACCAATTCCTTTTCTTTTTTATATTACTTTTCAACAAAAACAGCAAAAGTTGGACACGCCTGGAAGCTCTATTGCCATATTTTTATATATAGCCCACCTTTAAGCGACTCAGAGAAGAATCCTCTTTCTTTTCATCCTCACTTGGGTGGTCTGCTAGATCATCTTCTTGTACTTGATGATTATGTTGTTCCACATCATATTGCAATTCTACATCTATGACAGTGTTGTCTTCAATGTCAAGTATAGGAGTTTCCAAGGGTTCACCTTGTTCAAGGGTACCGAGCGATTGAAAAGAAAGGGCTTTGTGGGTTTTTTTATATATTTAAAGAAAGGGCTTTGTTCATAATTACAAAGGATGCAATTTGTTGGTTTAGGTTTTTTTGGTTATTTTGTTTTGCTTTTTTTTATTATTATTTGTTTATAAAATTAGAATTTGAGGAGGTCATAATAATACAAGAATAGATTAGGGAGATTTAAACAAATTTGGGGAGGTATCACTAATTATTATTACATCCGATTTTGTAGGAGCCAATCATATTGCTCGGGGTACAAAATAGAGCGATATGGTGAGGAGAGAGAATATACTCGAGCTTTATATATATATATATATTATTAGGAGATTTAAACAAATTTGAGGAGATATCACTAATTATTATTACATCCAATTTTGTAGGAGCCAATTATATTGCTCGGGGTGCAAAATAGAGCGATATGGTGAGGAGAGAGAATATGCTCAAGCTTTATATATATATTAGGAATTTATTAGCAGATTCCTTGTTATACACGTCTTCTATCGGTTCATATAAAGAAACTTACAACTCCTCAAACTCTTACTGGTTTTCACGTCTCATTACATGTACCTTCCGACTTCCGCATCAAAGATTTCTCCTCGTAACAGTAAGCCCTAATTTTCTTCTTTTCTATTTAATTTGATCTAATTAATCTGTTTATAGTTTTTTCAATATTATTCTTTCTCTACTATTATTGCTTTCTTGTCCTGTTTAAATCAAGAAGTAAGAGCATTCCCAATGCAGGTGAAAATGGGGGGTTTGTGAAAATAGTCACCTCTATTTTGTGGAAAATCAGTGCCCAATGCAAAGGTGAATAACTAGTGACTATTTTGCCAAGTTGAAACCAAGGTGAAACCTTCAACCGAGATAGTGACTGACTTGATATCTTCGGACGGGATGTTGGATTCCGTCTAGATTACAAAACTCAACAGACGAAATCCAACATCCCGTCTCTTTTTTTTTTTTTCTAGACAGAATCTAACATCCCGTCCGGAGTCCTAACGGCTAGTCCGGTCAGTTATAATTCCACATCCTCTCTACGTTTCAGACAGCGACCATCCACCTGATACGTAAAAAACTATCAGCGTATCTAAATAATACCGCCCAGCAACAAAGTAGAAGAGGAAGCCACGTACATATTCTTGGATCGACTTCTCACCAATATGATAGTCTTTCGGCTTCTCCTTTAGCCTATTCAAGTATCTCGAAATAAACCAACTCATATTTATAGCTCATCCCTTAAACTACTCAGCCGATAATCTCAAGAACCCGTCTTTCTCATCATCTTCTACCAAATCAAAATCTTCAAAGAAACTCATTGCCGTAATAAAAACCTCCAAATTTTCATCAAAAGAAACGACATCTCCATAACCAATTGGGATACCCGTGAGCATTGTGAAATCAAGAAGGGTAATCCCAAACTCACCCCATGGGAAATGGAATGTGTGGGTAGATTTCCACCACCGCTCAACTATCCCAAACAACAATGCTTGATCATTTTGTCCCAAATTTGAATTCAAAAAGTTCCCAAATGGTATAGCGGCTATAATGTTGGTAACCGTGACAAAATTAGGATCCGTTTTTTATTTCAAACAACGCCACCATGACACAGCATTTGAAAGTGCACAACGCACTTTCCATAAGTGTACTTCCTATATTCATATTACACGCAATACAACAAACTATTCAATATGATATAATTTCAACTCAATTTTTTTAACACAATGCAATGCAACAAATTCAAACTAATTACACAACAACAAACTTGATATAAACTAACATAAAAAATAATAATTAACATTAAAAAAAAAAAAAAAAAAAAAACTTACTTGAGACTCCGCCGCTCGATTTGCTACGTGTTGGACCGATGTTGACGCTAATGGTGGGTGTTCCTCGATTTCACAACGCGGTGGAAAATTAAACCCAAGTTCAATTTCGTCCTCCTCGCCCACATTTTGCGTTCTTGACGACGATCATTTTTGTCCCTTTTTTTGGATATTTTATAACTTCCAAACCATGTACTACGCTCTTCATGTGGTGAGGTTGGTGGGGAATCATTGGGGGGTGGAGAAGTTATTAGGAATTGAAGAAATTGAAAAAAAAATTGGTGATGGCGGCAAGAAAATCGGAATGGAGGCGCTGGAAGAAAGTGAAAATGGGCTTGTTTCGCGTTATGATATTTGACTTACCAGACGGGATGTTACATTCCGTCTCATTATAAAATACCAGACGGGATGTTACATTCCGTCTCGATCAAAAAGCCTCCAGACGGAATCCAACATCCCGTCCGAGATTTTTTTTTCACCTTTGCATTGCGTAGCTTCACCTTGCTTTTCACCAAAACGGTGAAAAAAAGGGGAAAAACTGCCTAGGTAGAGGTGATAAGAGGGGGGGAAGGGGAAATCCACTCACATTGGGAATGCCCTAACATAACTAGGGACTTTTAAACTTTGGTCCCCACTTTTGTTCTCATGTAGTTGTGGTCCATGGTTAAATATGTCCAAAATATAAATTCTGTGATCTTAGCAATTATAGGCCCTACATCTCTTTTCCTGGAACCTGATAGTTAACTGATTTGATGATAGAGCTAGATACCTATTTGTTTTTCCAGTACTTCCACCACCATTATGTTCTAAAGACACTTGTTATTTCCATATATTATTTTAATTTTAGTTGATGGATTTTATTAGCAAGCAATAAAGATGAGAAGCAGTGTAGAAGAGAAGGTGCACTCCGTTTGGTCAATATTTACTAGTGCTAACCAAGATATACTTAAACAAATCTGTATTCATGTATTACCAAGCTTTCTCTTCAACGGACTGTCCGTTTACAGACATGTTATATAGTGTCTTGAGCAGCTTATATAGTGTACACTATACACTATATAAGCTGCTCCACGAACATGTCCGTTTAAGAGAAAGTCTGTGTATACTATCTTCAGCATTGTTATTGTGTTCACATATATACTTGTGTTTGTTGCGTGTTTAAATTTGTTGCATGTTGAAGTTGATAGTGTCACCATTACATGTATGTAATTGCTGCAGTGTTACTATAAAAAAAAAATTGCCTGCAGTGATTATAGTTCGTTTTTAAATGTTCTTGTTTTTTTTGCAGGTTGGTGGATTAGTTTTTTCCTTGTGCATTAAATTTTGCTGAGCCTCTCACAATGTCAGATGGTCACGATACTGACAAGAGCATTGAGATATGGAAGATCAAGAAATTGATCAAAGCCCTGGAATTTGCCAGAGGTAATGGTACTAGCATGATTTCTCTTATCATGCCTCCACGTGATCAGATAGCTCGAGTAACTAAGCTGCTGGGCGATGAAATTGGTACTGCTTCAAACATCAAAAGAAAGGTTAATCGGCAATCTGTGTTGGGTGCCATTACATCTGCTCAGCAGAGGCTGAAGCTTTACAGCAAGGTTCCTACCAATGGTTTGGTTCTATACACCGGAACCATTGTGACTGAAGATGGCAAAGAGAAGAAGGTTACAATTGACTATGAGCCTTTCAGGCCTATTAATGCATCACTATACCTTTGTGATAACAAGTTCCACATAGAGGCTCTAAAATGACTATTGGAATCTGACGAGAAGTTTGGCTTCATAGTCATGGACGGACATGGAACTCTTTTCGGCACATTAAGTGGCAATACTCGTGAAATTCTCCATAAGTTCACTGTCGATCTCCCCAAGAAACACGGAAGAGGAGGCCAGTCTGCTGCGAGGTTTGGTAGGCTTCGGGAGGAGAGCCGTCACAACTACGTGAGGAAGACAGCTGAGCTGGCAACACAGTTATACATCAATACTTCCACTAGCCAGCCCAATGTTTCGGGGCTGATTCTTGCTGGATCTGCGGACCTTAAAACTGAGTTAGGACAGTCTAATATATTTGATCCCCGTCTACAAGCTAAAATACTGAATGTTGTTGATGTTTCTTATGGAGGTGAGAATGGTTTCAATCAGGCCATTAAGTTGTCCGCTGAGATTTTGTCTAATGATAAGTTTGTTCAGGAGATGCGTTTAATTGGGAAGTACTTTGAGGAAGTAAGTCAGGACACTGGTAAGTATGTTTTTGGCATTGACGATACTCTGAGAGCGCTGGAAGTGGGTGCAGTGGAGGTGCTTATTGTCTGAGAAAATCTTGATATAAACCGGTACTTGCTGAAGAACAATGTTACAGGTGAGACGATCATAAAACACTTTAACAAAGAACAAGAGGCCGATCAGAGGAACTTCCACGATTCTGCCACCTCTTCAGTCTTAGAAATTCAGGAGAAGACTTCTCTTCTAGAGTGGTTTGCGAACGAGTACCGGAAGTTTCGGTGCAAACTTGAGTTTGTCACCAACAAGTCCCAAGAGGGTTCTCAGTTTTGCAGAGGGTTTGGTGGAATTGGAGGCATCCTCCGTTACCAGCTTGATATGAGGTCATTTGATGAGCTATCTGATGAAGAAGTTTATGAAGACTCTGAATAGCATGTCTCAGAGCCGTGCTGCTGCTGCCCCAGAGGTGCGGCATAAAAAGTTCGAGGAAGAATCAATTAGGGTACGTCATTAGTTCATGGTGGCTCTGGCTGTTGCGTCTTCACTTTCAGAACAACATTTCCGTTGGCCCTGAAGTTTTTTCCAGATCAATGCTCAATTCCTCCCATTCTCCTTGGTGGGGATTTTCAATATTTAGGATTTAAATTTTTCAGTAGTTCAACTGCAAAAATCAAACACTTCTTAGTTTGACTAGTAGCTGATAGTTTTGCAAGATACTCTGTGCTTTGATGTGGCAGTGTAGCTAGAAAATAGGGTGATGACTCTGTGTTGCAGTAGCATTAGTCGAACCATTAATTAGTAAGATATTGGTATTGTTGGATTTCCATTTCTTAATGGGATAGTTGAGATCGTTCATTCTACAAATATGCACTGTATTTCTAAATATCCGAGTTGTATGCCTTAAAACTTACAAACAACCTGTGGTGGTAGGATCCGGGGTATGGGAAATCATTGGTGGGATGAACCCGAAGTAAAATACGCTGTGAAGGTGCGGTGTACAGGATCGGACCGTGGACTCATAGGTACAGTACGGGAACCCTACACGTGGGGAAAAAAAGACCGAGAGATGGAGGGACAGATGGATGACTGGGATGAAATGGGAGCGTGAGAAAGGGAGGTTTTTTCACAATTAGGAGGAGGATAGACCTAGAGAAATAGAAAGAGAGAAAAGAGTGTAGAAGTAAGTAAGATATAACATTTGGAGCCATCTGTGGGGAAAGATCAAAGCAACTTAAAGATGGCAACAGTAGTGAAGAGAGGGGTAGGCAGACCGAGAAAGGTGATAGTGTAGGAGCCTGAGGCGAAGGTAGTAAGCGATGAAGGAGCAAATCAAGCAGAGGAGACAGCCGCGGGTTCAGCGTCATAAGAGACACGACTTATGCAAGAAGAGATGGTGAGATTGAGAGAGGAGAATGACGCACTCAGAAGAGAAAGAGAAGCGGTGGAGGAGGAGGCGAGAGAGGAAGAAAGCGAGGAGTCTGGTAATGAATAAAAGGTGCCAGACCTTGTTGACAACTCGGTGACCGGCCTTACGATGGAGCAAATTCAGGAGATGATAAACAATGATTGTAAGGCGAACTTTCAGCAGGCGAAAGTCCAAGTAGGAGCGGCTAGCTAGGTGGTGGCTGGTCTGAACCGGAACCCGTTAGCGGATACCATATGGGCTTTAGAGGTGCCAAAGCGTTTCAACCAACCCCGGTCGAAAGGTATGACGGCAAAGGAGACCCTGCGGATCACATTCACCATTTTTGACAATAGATGCCTCTCTGGCAAGAAGCTCGGTACGATGGGCTGCAGGGGTATGATGGGTTGCGGTGCATGATGATCCAAGCTAGCCTTAAACGGGGGGGCGTCAGACTGGTAATACCGATTGTCGTCAAGGAGCATAAATAGTTTTCAGGAGTTGGAGCAGGCGTTCATAGACCATTTCAAACATCAGAAAAGGCGGGTGGTGGACATCGCGGCTTTATTCAACGTTAGGCAAAAATCCGCAGAATCAGTTAGGGATTATCTGTGCCGATTCAAAGCCGAGACATTGAAGGTAGAGAACATGGATGAAAGGACTGCGGTAATAGGATTTGAAAAAGGTATGCGACCAGGAACGGGAGTACATCAATCCGTGGCTAAGAATGAGATCGCGACTCTGCATGAGTTGTATCCCCAAGTGGAAAAATACATAAGGTATGAGGACACAATGCAGAAGGATTCCAGAAAATCAGAGAAGGCAGTATTATCTTTAGAAAAATGCAGGGATAACCAGAAAACGAAGACGTCAGATAGAGGGAATGGAGGGTATCACGGATACTCGTCGCGGCTAGAAAAAAGTAGGGAGGGAGTTAGGAGGGAGAATAGGGAGAAAAAGTCATACCGCGAACTGGAACAGACGCCGTTGAATAGGCCAGTGAGTGAGATCTTGTCATTGATCAAAAATCTTCAGGGATATGAAAGATTGCGAAGCACACCGATAGAGGTGCCGAACAAGCCATATTGTGTATATCACCAGGTACGAAATCATGAGACTAATGACTGCTATGCGTTAAAATTGTTGATTCAGAGGCTGGTAGAGAAGGGAATGATGAGAGAGTTTATTGCGGGTTCCCCAAATGAGGAGCAGGTACCGACTCAGGGTAGGATACTGGGAACCATTAATGTGATTTTCAGCGGGGAGGTTCTGAGTCACAACGCCTATCGAGAGAAGATAAAGAGAACCGCAAGTATTCGACAGGTCAATGAAGTAACAGGAGTTCCGCGACCCAGGTCATGGTCGGCGGAGGGAGGGGATCGGATTGTATTCACAAACGCGGATCTCAAAGTTGTCGATTCCCCCCACAAAGACACGTTGGTTATCACAATAGTGATGGGTAATTACATGGTCAAGAGGGTGTTAATTGATTGTGGTAGTGTCGTGGACTTATTATTCATAAGAGCCTTGGAGGAAATGAGAATTGATTCGAGCCAGCTATGACCTCTGCAAACCAACTTATATAGATTCAATGGAAGTATGACGAGCCCATGGGAGAACTCTTGCTACCCGTTACAACAGGTCTAGTGACGGTATTCACCCACTTCATGGTAGTGGATTCTCACTCACAGTATAGTGCAATCCTGGGAAGCCGGTGGATACACGAGATGAAAGCGATGCCGTTAACTTATTATCAGGTGATTCGATTACCCAAAACCACAGGGATGTATGAAGTCCGCGTAGATGAAGTGGCGGCTAAGAATAATCATCAGGGGTCGGTGAAAGGAATGGTCCGTGGAAAAGGAGGAGAGGTATCAAATCCCAAGAAAAGGTCAGCATAGCAATTACAGTGTGCCACCACGGAGGAGGAGGCGAAGTCGTCGATGGGGCCGAAGACCCTCGATGAGGTCAAAATTGTAAACTTGGGGATAGGAGAGGAAGAGAAATTTACATCAGTAGGGTCCAATTTACCGGATGAGTGGAAGAGTAAACTGGTACAGTGTTTGTCATAAAATAAGGATGTTTTTGCATGGATAATTGAGGATATTATCACAGGGTTAGATCCAGACTTCGCATGTCACCGCTTGCATATGAAGACACGAAGCCTGTGAGACAAAAGATGAGAAGCGTAAGGCCGAAGTATGCTGAGGGGATTCAAGAGGAGGTTGCAAGGTTAAAAGGGGCAGGAATAATAAGAGAGGTGGAGTTCACAAACTAGTTGTCCAACGTCGTCGCGGTACCGAAGAAAAATGGCAAGGTTCGTAAGTGTGTCGACTTTACAGACGTCAGCCTAAAGTGTCCTAAAGACAGCTACCCTATGCTGCGAGTGGATAGAAGGGCGGGATTCAAAATATTTTCGTTCATGGATGCATCTATGGGATATAATTAGGTCATGATGTACGGACCAGATCAAGAGAAGACATCCTTCGTGTTGGAAGGTGGTACATATTGTTATATAAGTATGCCGTTTAGTTTGAAGAATGCTGGCGGACCTTCCAGCGGTTATGAGAAAAAAATGTTAGAGAGCAAGATCCAAAAAGGAATTGAAATATACATAGATGACATGGTGGAGAAGAGCATGTCGGAGGAAGAGCACTTAGAGGGTATAAGGGAGACATTTGGCATACTACAGACACATAATTTGAAGCTCAATCCGGAGAAGTGCACATTTGGAGTGACCACAGGGAAGTTTCTGGGTTACATAGTTACTCATCGGGGAATAGAGGCAAACCCTGAACAAATAAAGTCTTTAGTGGAAATGCCTTCTCCTCAAAACGTCAAAGAAATACAGTGACTAGCTGGAAGGATCGCGGCCTTAAATAGATTCATTTTGAAGTCGTCCGAACAAGTGTAGACCGTTGTACCGATTACTAAGAAGAACCCCGGATTTTGTATGGACGTCGGAATGTGAGAATGCGTTTCAGGAACTGAAGAGCTATTTGGGCAAAGCTCCTTTGTTGTCTCGGCCGGAACAGGGGGAGAAATTGTATATATATCTTGGGGTCACGGCATACGCGGTTATCTTAGTCCTCGTCCGGATTGCCGACAAGATGGAAAAGCCGGTGTATTTCCAGAGCAAAACCTTGCTGGATGCAGAGACCCGATACAGTAAAATTGAGAAGTACATTTTAGCGCTGATATTCTCGGCCTTAAAGTTGAAACCCTACTTCGAAGCACATTCGGTGGTGGTGATGACAAACCTTCCCCTCAAGCAAGCGCTGAAGGCAGAGAAGTCCAGAAGAATGCTGAAATGGGCAGTGATGCTAAGTTCTTACGAAATCCAGTATCAGATCAGGACAACAAAGAAGGCACAGACGGTGGCAGAGTTTCTGGTGGAATTCCCGGCGGAAGATCCCACTTGGGGAGAAGAAATGGTCATGGAGCCCGAACGGGATGTGGAGCAGGACCTTCTAGATCCATGGGATAAGAGAAACAGATGGAAAGTGTTCGCGGATGGATCAACAATAGATGCGAGCAGCAGAATAGGTGCCGTATTGGTTACACCTGATAACAAAATAATTGAACAAACTATGAAGCTGGGATTTGTGGCATCTAATAATAAATCAGAGTATGAGGTTGTGATAGCAGGGTTGAAAATAGTAGAAGATTTGGGAGTGAATGAGCTGACAGTATATTCGGACTCGAACTTAGTGGTGTGTCAAGCAAATAGAGGTTTTGCCACTAGATGCCCGCAAATGGCGAAATATTTTGAGGTTTTACACAGAAGGACCGTGAAGTTTATGAATATCAGGTTCATACATTTGGGTCGTGGTAAGAATCGACATGTAGAAGCATTGGCCTATGTAGCCGTGGCAATTCCTGGATCCGAAGAAAGAACAATCAAAGTAGGGAGGTTCGAGAAACCGAGTACTAAGGAGTCGGAAGAGGTGTTTTAGACCACGGAAGAGGAAGGGGGGGGTGGATGGACCCTATTAAGCACTTTTTGTCCGGGAGAGAGGTGACTGATAAGAAAGAGAAGAGAAGGTTGGAACAGACTTCCCAGAGATACACTTTGTTGGGTGGAGAATTATATTGAAATAATTTTGATGGGCCATTACTGAAATGTCTCGTGCCGAGGTTGGCACAAGAGGTGCTGGCAGAACTACATGGGGGATTGTGGGAGCCATTCAGCGGGAAGAACCACAACACACCGGCTGTTGACTCAGGGGTACTTTTGGCCTCATATGAAAAGAGATGCAGTGGAGTTTGCTAAGAAATGTGGAAAATGTCAGAGGTTCTTTCAATTGATATTCGCACCCGCCGAACCGTTGCATAACGTATCTAGTCCTTTGCCATTTGTCATGTGGGTCATGGATATAGTAGATCTGCTGCCCATGGCCAGTGGCAAGAGGAGATTCATGTTAGCGGCCACCGATTACTTCACCAAGTGGATAGAGACCGTGCCATTGCAACAGATAAAGGAGGAGCAGGTGATTAAATTCTTGTGGGAGAATATCATATGTAGATTTGGGTTGCCACATTCGATCATAGTGGACAACAAGACACAGTTTACAGGATCAAATATTAAAGATTTCTTGCAAGCATATAATCTGAAACAGGGATTCTCTGCCCCATACAATCCAGAGGGCAACGGACAGGCTGAATCTTCTAATAAAACCATAATGAATAACCTTAAGAGAAAGCTGGAAGATATGAAAGGGGTGTGGGCTGATGAGTTAAATCATGTCCTCTGGGCTTACCGAACCACACCGCGGACAACCACCAGAGAGACTCCTTTCTCACTGGCTTATGGCATTGAGGCGGTGATTCCGTCGGAGATGGTGACATCCACAACCCAGACAAAGGTTGTTAAGGAAGGTTTGAACTGGGGCATATTGTCAAGGGATTTGAATTTGGCAGAAGAGAGAAGGGACTCCGCACTCATCAGGTTGGAGGAATATCACAGACATTTGGAAAGGTTGTATAACAAGAGAGTGAAACCACGACGATTTCAAGTGGGAGATTCCGTGCTCCGAAAGTAACTCCCAACACCAAGAGGGAGAATGATAGAAAGTTGTGTCCAAATTGGGAGGGACCCTATACTGTGGTGGATATCAGAGGTCGGCACCTACAAGCTACAAACAGTAGGAAGAAAATTGATAGAGAGGGCGTGGAATGTGAGAATGTTGAAAAAAAATTTACGCTTGAATGTACTGTTTGTAAATATATAATACAATGACACTTTTGAGAGAGTAATGCTGCTAATAATGAAAGGCTTAACAGCCGACCGAAGACAGTGGGGGGGGTGGGGGGACGAGCCCTTCACAGACATGAAGTCCAAATCGAACTGGGGGCAAGATGAGTTGCCTCCTTCGCGGAAATGAGGTCGAAATCAACTAGAGCCAGCAGGGGGAGCAAGCCTTTCGCGGAATAGAGTTTCGAATTACATTTGAGGGCAAATTGAACTGCCCTCAAGGGAGGGGGGACATATTGAGGTGTCCCCGGAGCTAACGGACAGAGCTAGTCCATACAGGGAGAGTGAGAAAGAGATGACAGGGGGCTAAGGCCAAGGGCCACATGAATCCAACTATCTAGGGATATATCTAGGGGTTTTTAGGTTTTGGTCCTCCTAATAATAGGGTAATTAGGCTTTGGTCCACCAATGATCGATTATTAGGTTTTGGTCCTCCTAACCGTGAGTTGACCATGTTGACTAACGATGGACGTCCGCCCAACTCACATATTTTGCTATTACCTACAATACCCTTGACGTGCCTTACATGTGACTTATTGGTTTTTGAATAAAAAATATAAGACACATGTCAAAATCTGAACAAGTAGCCGTTGGAATTCAATTACACCAATTTTCTAATTTCTGAACTAGCCGTTGGAATTCAATCCTATAAGTAAGGTTGTCCATTCAATCCTAAAGGAGAAATAGAAGAGAGGAGAGAAGATGGGTGGAAGTGAGGTTGTTGCAGTCGTTGCTGCTCCTAAGGTAAAGTTAGGTTAGTTTAGAAGGACTAAAACCTAAACGATGATATTAATAAAAGGACCAAAAGCTAATTTATTTTTCTATTTTGCAGGTTTGCCAATTGTGCTATGAAGAGGGTCATTATGCTTCAACATGTTCATACTTTGGCATTCACTGTGATTATGCACCTTGTTGTGGCTTTATGAGAGTTGTGTTAGGTCACACAAATCAAGGTACTAGGCAATTCAAGTATTTTAAGTGTTCTCGTCCTAGTTGTAAGTTTGTGAAATGGATATACTTCGACAAAGAGGTATACCACCAAGTTTGTAACCTCTGCAAGGAACAAGTTAGAGTTTGTGAAGAGTGTGAGTTGTGCACTAGTTGTCATCTTTCTAATACTTGTGTCAAGAGTGCATGAGAGTTGTGAGGAAGAGTGCTATGTGTAAGTTGTACTAAATATAGTATGTTCTACTGTGGGTGTAATCTGTGTGGATGTAGTGCTATCAAGTACTCTATTCATACCCTATAAATAAAGTTGTCTGCTTTTACATATCAAAATATAGCATTGTACTATATAAGATTCTTCAAACAAAAAACACAAAAACCATAGCACTCCAACAGAGCATTGTGATAAGATTCTTGAAAACAAAAACAAAAAAAAAAAAAAAAAAAAAAAAAAAAAAAAAAAAAAAAAAAAAAAAAAAAAAAAAAAAAAAAAAAAAAAAAAAAAAAAACAGACAAAATAACACTCCAACATCTTGTGATGTGAGTGATCTCACTGGGTTTGACTTAAAGGCTCATAGAGGCAAGGAGCAGATGTATTTCCTGGTGTACTTGGTGTCTGAACATGACCACCATCATCATCCTCTCCACCAAACCAGTAATGAAACCCCCTTGATCCTCTTTTTCCCCTTGGCGGTCTGCTTCCCCTAGGTGCTCTCCCCACTCTCCTAGCTCTTGGCACTTGCTGCCCAACATCTTGTTGATTAGCATTATTCTCCTGATGCTCTTGGTGCTCTTGCTGCTGCTGCTGATGAACATGGTGCTCTTGCTGCTCAGCTTGGTTGTGCTGATCATGCTCTTCTTCTTGCCCTCCATTTTGATCCTTTTGTTTGACTAATCAAGATTTAAGAAACATTTATTGATGCAATCATAATTTAAAACAGATGACAATAAGTCAAACATAATTTCATTGAAACACAGTCCTAATTAACAGGACAATTCCTTCAAACATTCTTCATATAAACATAACATAATAACATTAAAACATACCCTATACATAATAGACCCCTACAACAACATTCATCACTCAAACATTTTTCACTCAAACATAAACTTAATAGACCTTACTTAGCATAGACATAGTTGATCACAAACATAAACACTACTTCAATTTTGGGAGCACAAATCCCTTAGCCTTTAAGGCTTGCACAACAACTTTCTTTGGTATGTTATGGTGTTCACCATCATGAAGGTCTTCCTCCTTCCTTTTAGATCCATGATTTTCCTCCCAGTTCAGCTCAACCATGTGATTCAACACCATTTTGTGTGAACACTTTGGATTAAGGTTTATGAATTGTCTAGAGATTCAGCTTGTCTGGCAGAGAAATTGTTGTAAACACCAGGAAGGATGAAATCTTTTAAGTGGGGTGGGGTGGGTACCAGTCCAACAATGTCAAGTCCCTTTCTTTTACCTTCTATTTTCTCTTTCCCATTGATATGTGTGTGTGAGATGTGGAAACGAGAGAAGTGAGAAGTGTGTGAGAGGTATGAAAGTAATGTGTTGGTTTTATAGCCTAAAGTCAAGTCTAGTCTTGGAAAACAAGTTTTGAAAACAGACCATGCTTATATGTCTAGTCTAGTCTAGTCTTGGAAAATAGCCAAGTTTTGAAAACAGACCATGCTTATATGTCTAGTCTAGTCTAGTCTTGGAAAATAGACAAGACATGGATATGTGTTTAGGTTTTGGTCTCCTTTGAAAACAGAAAACATACAAAATCCCAATAGAAAACAGATAAAATCAGACAACTTTATTTATATAAAACTCTAACTCCAATAGAAAACAGACAAAATCCCAATAGAACTCCAACTAACCAATATAAAACTCCTAACTAACCAATAGAAATCCCAATAGAAAACAAACAAACATGTTAGGGTTTGTTGCCTCTTCTGCTTGGTGATGAGCTTGTCTCCTTTGCAGCCTTTTTGCAAGTTCTTGCATTATGTCCTACTTCACCACAATTCCTACATTTTCTTTTGCCACTAGCCTTTTCTTCATCATTTCCCCTTATCCTTTGTTTCTTTGGCCTCCCTGGTCTTCTCTCATTTGGAGGAGGTAGTACAACATTCTTAGGTTTAATCTATTTATAAAAAAAAAAAAAAAAAAAAGAAAAATCATATTCATTTAGATAACAAATAAATAGAACAATGTAGATTCAAATAACAACCTTGTCCCAGTGTTCTTTATTGGCAATTGGATAGATATAGTCTGCATAAGTTGTTCTGAATGACTCCACAATGTAGTAATGACTGCAGTACCTAAAAACAAAACAATTTACAAAATAATATAAGAAGATAATATGAAATACTATAAAATAAAACAATTTACAATAACATAACAACTCACTTGGCCCAACTCTCCTTCTTTGGTCTTCTTGGTCTTATCAGAGCTATTACATGGACACAGGGTATCCCTGTCATTTTCCACACAATGCATTCACATGTCATATTAGTAATGTGCACAAGGAAGGTCTTCCCATTCTTGGTATTGGTGGCCAAAAACTCATTTGGTGCAACTCCTGAAATCTTATACCTATGATACTTGGCTTCCAACTTTTCAATTACACCTTGTACAGTAGGTACCAAATCACCCTCACTTAGTCCATCACCTATCTCTCTTCTATCATACATAAGTGATATAATTATCAATGTATACTTGTCCACAAACTGCATAAGTGGCTTGTCTCTGATCTTAAGGATCCAAGAATTAAAAGATTCACAACAGTTACTTGTGACAGCATCAGTCTTTGGTGTTAGATCAAAATATGATATAGCCCATGTCTTTCTAGATTCCTTCTCCAACCATTTGTTGCCATCCTTGTCTGCCTGCTCTATTGAATCCATAAATGCCTCATGTGTAGTTATCCTGTATGTTTTAGCTGATCCCCAACATAAACTCTCCAAATAATGACCTTTAAAGATAGTCTTAAAATTCTTGTACATATGTCTGAAATAGAACCTGTGATTGAGGTGACCTAATGGTGTGAATATAGACTATAATATGAGAAAATCAAGTTTAAATATATGATGTAATATACCTGTGATATGCATATGGGAAGTTTGTTGCAACACCATCAATGAGACCATACACTTTGTCGGATATAAAAGTGAGTATCTGTTTGGATGCTTGTTCAAGTGGGGCTTAAGTAAGCTCAGCATCTTGTTCCAGGTAAACTTATTCTCATCCCTACATATAAAGATAGCAAGTGGAAAAATGTCATTCATTGCATCCATTCCTATGGCACTAAGACAATGCTGCATTCATTCCTTTCCAAAATTTGTTTTTTCATTTCTGAAATCACCATGTACCCCTCTTCATAATTACCATGCATTTTCTCTAGCAACATGATCATTGCTCTCCAAGCAATCCAATAAGATATGTGTACACCATACTCACGACATATCTCATTAAACAAGTCAACTGGAGCAAAGGTTGGATGGGCCCTTGCAAATGCTTCCAATTCATTAGCAACCCAAGGAGCTTTGGCTTGCATAACTTTGTTCTCCTCATCAGCTTCACAAGTATGGATGTCATTATACTTCCTGAGCTTCACTGTAAGCTCATTTATCTTCTTGCTACATTTCACAAACCACTTGCAGTCCTTATCTTTACAAATCACAAAATACCTTTCCTTATCATTCTTCTTCTGTTTGAAACTAAACCTGTGGGAGACTGCCATATCTTTTATAAATTGTCTACACTCTCTAATGTGTCTCCATTCCATATTTGTTTTCAATTTCAAGTTCTTTTTGGAGACTGTTACTTCTGAGTTATCAATCCTCTCAGCATCTTCTTCCACCTAGCAATTTCTTGTTGATATCACAAAATTGTTCATCTCAGTATCTTCTTCTTCATTATTTGACACTAGTGAACCTTCTGAACTCTGACTTGAATGGACATCAACAAGATCCCAATCCTCATCTTCTTTATCAGATTCAGGATCACCCAAATTAAATGTATCTTGACTACAAGGGCCAAATCTAGCAACCACCTCAAACTGTCTATCATTTTCATCATCTGAGCTATCACCAAGGAATATATCATTGTTTCCATGTTCAACATCATGCTCAAATGCCTCACCACTCTTAAACAAATCATTGAATTCAGAAAGAATTTCTTCCACACATGCCTGACTACTCCCAACAACTTGTTGATCAACAACAGTTGGTTCCACACCATCTCCATCCTCACTTTGACTTTCAAAGCCAATCTCCCCTTGATCATCCTTAAATCCTTCATCCAATGATTCATCACTTGCTTCCAGAATTGGTTCAACATCATCTTCATCACTCTGACTTTCAAAATTTGAGAAATTAGACTTGTTTTGTAAAAAAGTCTTTGGAATCCCATCTTTCAAAGAATAATTTGCTCTTCTAGGAAGTTTTGCATTTGGTTTTTTGGTTTTGGTCAGAATAGGTTGTGAAGTGGACTCATCATTTGGTTTTGGTTTTTTGGTCAGAATAGGTTGTTTTAAGGGAGTGGTTAAGTCTACAATGACATTTCTAGTTGACTCATCATTTGGCATAGGATGTGAAGTGGTTAAGTCTACAATGACATTTTCACTTGACTCATCATTTGGCATGGTCAAGTCAAAGATGAGAGATGGGCTTGGATGATGTGAAGGGACTGAACTAGACTCATCAATTGGTGGATTTGAATTGAGTGTGGACTCATGTGTGGGCATTGAATTAGGTTCATGTGTGGGCAGGCATTGAATTAGGTTCATGTGTGGGCATTGAAGGACATACACCCATGACCTTAGGGTTTGTCTCCCAATCTTGGGTCATTCCTTGCACATTCTGGTAATCATAAAACACAAACAGATGGAATTTATTGTCACTTTCAACCATTATGTTCTCCCACATATCCATAAGTTGTTTGTCAGTACTCAGTGGACACAAATACCCTGCTAAAATGCATTGAACAGATGACACCTTTTTCCTAGGAACAAACATCCTAATTTCCTGGATGAATTCCATCCAATTCAACTCATCTTCTTCTACTGAATATACTCTCCTCAATCCACCAGAGTACTCCTCCAAACCAAATAAACCAGGCATAGTATTTTTCCATGAACCTCCCAAATGAACAACAAATTTTCTTTTGCCATACCACATGACTGAACCAAAGCAAAAACACAACATTTTATATAATAAGGAATGGACATAAACATCAATAAAATACGGGGAAACTGAAATACAAATCCACTATTCTTAAGTAATTATTTAATGGCAATAACATAGAGAATCCCTCATTTTAAATTAAATAACATAACCAACAGACAAAAAAGGTCTAACCATTGGAATAACAAAATACGTAATATTTATAGCCCTAATTAGGGTTTAAATATTCAAAATAATCATTGACATGCAAATTAAACATGCAAAAGAAGGAACATTGACAACGTGCCTAACCAAGTTTGCTTCCTTTTTTTTTATATATAAAACTCCAACTCCAACTCCTGACTACCCAAGTTTGCAAGTTTGTTTTTTTCGTTAATATATAAAACTCCAACTCCTAACTAACCAAGTTTGCAACTTTCCTTCGAAGATCCAAACTACGTCAATGAGAGACTGTTAACACTTTCATTCTCTCTGTGTGGAAAATGACAAAACAGAGAAATGAGAAGGGAGAAACAGAAATGAGAGAGACTGAAGGAAGAGAAATGGCGTGAGTTAGTGAGTTTATTCCCGCCAATTTTATCGAGATCCATAGTTAACACGTGTTTTGATAACAACGGCCAAGATCTAGAAGATCTTACCCGTTAAAAAGTGACCACATGTCTCATCACATACCATTGAATTGGTATCAAATTACAAAATTAGATATGGTCAACTTGGTCAACATTGACCTCATAAGGGTATTGTAGGTAATAGCAAAATATGTGAGTTGGGCGGACGTCCATCATTGGTCAACGTGGTCAACTCACGGTTAGGAGGACCAAAACCTAATAATCGAACATTGGTGGACCAAAGCCTAATTACCCTATTATTAGGAGGACCAAAACCTAAAAACCCCATATATCTAAGTTATTAATGCAAATAGTGGGCGGCAAGGGCCTATGCAAGTAAAGGCAATACAACGACCCTTGCTAAAAGAGCAAACAACACATGCGAAGTCATTCAGATAAATTTACCACCCATCAAAGTGACAATCAGAGCAGAAATGCAAATAAGTTAATTAAAGGGTCAAGTACTGGACACCTCTCAAACATAGAGTAACAAGATACAAATTAGCATACAAAAACCTCGTAGGGCAAAACAAAGAGATACAAAGTGCAACCATCAAACATTTTTGTTAATCTCTTCATCTGCGGCCTCCTCAATGACAGCATCTGCCACGACTTCAATGGTCATGGCGACTTGGGTAGCAGAGTTGCCAGAAATGAGGACGGCACTATTGGGTATAGGAGCTGGGGGAATCAGAGTAACCGCAGACTCATCCGCAAGGGCAGGCTTCTCTGGAAGTAGGCGTCCCTCTTGAGTAAGGCGGGCGTACTCTTCCTTGATCTTCTTGGCTACCTGTTTGTTTGATAAGTTCTGCGGTGCTCTCCTGATGTTGCTGAGAAAGGATAGCCGCAGCCTCGCTGTGTTGTTGGAGGAGTACTTCACGCTGATGGCTCAAGCATTCATTAACTCCATCCATATACTGCTGGTGTGCAGTCTCAGCACCCTTGAGCTCATCCAACGCCTTGAGCTTGGCCATTTCCGCGACTTCCAGTTCTTGTTGGAATCGAGCACAAGTGTCTCGCAGCCTTTCAAGCTTGGCAACCTCCTTCTCCAATGATTCCACCTTGGACTTTGCTCCGAATAGGCCGCGGATAATGTAAGAAATGTCCAGGCTTACCTGAGAATAAGGGTAGGATTGAGAAAATGGGAAATAAGAGAAAGTAAGTGTACAAGCAAAGAGGGGAATTACCTTCTCCCAATTGGTATAGAAAGAAGTCTGGTGTTGTTCAAAGGTGCCCCCTTCCGTGTATGCAAGATCTTTTGGGAGACGGGAGCCATAAAACAAAGTAGATGCCACGGCGTCTCCAAAGCCGAGTTGCCAATATTGACGGTGTGACTACGAACTTTGAAGGTAGGGCATAAAGCGTCAAGAGTGTTTGCGGACCCCTTATCGTTGACAATCACCAGTTCTTTGCCAGGACGACGGGTTTGGCGAGGATTAAGCACAGTGACGGCATTCGCAGCAGTGACGGCCGTGGAAGTTGGATCCTCAGACATTGAGGTTCGCAGCCGTTTGTGTTGTGGTTCAAGCGGAGGAGCAATTTGGGTGGTAGAGGGGACCTCTGTCACATCCTCATCATCAGAGTCACTGTCAAACAGCTTCCTCTTGGAAATGTCCATATCAATATGGGAAGAGTCTGCGGATGGGGAGTGAGGGGATAGATATTGATCTTCCCAAGTAGAGATAGACTTGTAAGAAGGCAGAGCGGCGGGAGCAGCCAGGGGGATGGGGGATCAGGTCTACGGACGGTAGGCTTTGTCGGGTTGCCTTTATTGGATTTATGCCTTTTCACAATGGGAGGAGAGGCGCGAGGTTTCCTTTCCTTAGGGGGTGGGGGACGGTAAAAGGGAGCATTATATCCTCCGATCGTTTGAAGTTGGGGGTCAGATAAAAGTGGAGTCCAGAAGAAGGGTCAATGCCGAGGACCGCTAGTTGGGAAGATCCTAGTTCGCGGAGTTTTTGAAAAATGGTGGAAGTCTCGCCAGCGTAATTGTGAGACTTTGAATCTATCCTCCAACCTGCACAAAGAAATAGCAATGTTACCCTTCATAAGACAGACAGTGAATATCAAGAGATAGATGGAAAAATGACTCATCACTAACCAAGAAGGCAAGATGGTTAAGATTCAGTTCGGGTGGGAGATCTGTGGATAAGAAATTCCCAGAAACATACAGCGGATAGAAATGTCATGCCTTGTCCAAGGTGGTGACACGGAGGACAAATGATTATTTCCGAGGACAGACGCAAAAAGAATGATAATCCACACTGATATTTTTGGTGCTCTTCTTTATGTAATAGTGAGCAATTATATCGCGGCATGATATTTTGGGTACCCCGGACTTATTGTAATGGTTCGCAGCATACATGACCCTCCAAAAGTTGTCAATGTCTTGGAAAGGAGGGATGTTGAAGTGGTTGCATACCTCAACATCCAGAAGGGACAATGGGAAACGGAGTCTAGCGATGATCTGCCCAACTATGGCCACTAGACACCCTGGTCGGTAGGGGACTAAGTGAGGGAAATAAGCTAGGTCAGGTACATGTTTTAGGGTGACGTCAATGGGGATGCCGTAGGCGGCCTTGACTGCCTCTAAATTAGGTCTACGACTTCGAGGCGGTGGCAGCGGAAGAGCAAATTGTTGCCCTGAGGTGGAGGGGGCCTCGGATGGATCAATGGGTGGGGGAGACGCCATCGTATTATAAGGGGAAGAGGAAGAGTCGCCGGAATGGGAGTCCTACATCAGAACGGGTGGGAGAAGAAGAGAGCACACAGTTTGAAAATGGCGGAGAAAAGAAGACACAGATCAAAGACAGTGCAAGAAAGAGAAAGAGAGAGAGAAAAGGACCAACCTGAAAAAGGGAAAAACCAGTCTGGGTCTCAGGCACTGGAACGCTTACAACAGGAAGAGCAATAGGGAGCAACAACACCACCAATCGGAGGGATAAAAGTAAGAGTGTGAGGGAAGAAGAAGAAGAAGAAGAAACGAGAGAGAAAGAGCAAGGGACTGAATGAAAGGGAAGGAAGATTGAGCGGGATTTTATAAGGGGAATGGGCAAAACAGTAATTAAAAGGTGCTGAAATTGAGGGGGCACTAAAAGGAACCTACATGAAGGAGACATGTGGATGCACATAAAACGAAGGGACGCTAACCTCATGCACGTGTCGAACATGTGAGGCCAGTTGTACATGTTAGGAGATAGGCCGCGGCCTAAAGAAAGAGTCAAAGCCGAAACTCTCGACCCCCCGATTGCAACCATGATCGCGGACTCGAGAGGGGGCATATGCGGTGGTAGGATCCGGGGTATGGGAGATCAGTGGTGGGATGAACCCGAAGTAAAATACGCTGCGAAGGTGCGGTGTACAGGATCGGACCGCGAACTCATAGGTAAGGTACGAGAACCCTACACGTGGAGAAAAGAAGACCGAAAGATGAAGGGACAGGTGGATGATTGGGATGAAAGGGGAGCGTGGTATAAAGAGGAAGGAGAAGGAGAGAGAAATGGAGGTTTTTTCACAATTAAGAGAAGGCTAAACCTAGAGAAAGAGAGAAAAGAGTTTAGAAGTAAGTGAGATATAACCCAACCTGCAAATTCTAGCACTCAAAATGTCGCTGAAATTCATGTAGAGCACAACAAGCAAATTAATTGAGTCCGAATACCAATATATAATCAGAACTAACTGAATTCAGACTGACTTCAAGTGAACTATAAACAAGAATAGGAAATTTCAAATGCACAACAATATAATAACTGGAATCTTCAACTTCCCATTCCCAAAAGATTATTGATTGAGTAGATTTAGCTGATTGGAGAAAGATGGTACGGCAACTATCAAGATAATCCATATTAACTCAGAAGATTACTATGGTTGTATGATGGGAACCCTTGGTAATGTACTGTCAACAATTTTCCACAAATCTCTAGCCTGATCTTTCCATTTTCCGACATACTGGATACATATTTGGTATTCATATTCTCAAGGACGTAGGCATTTGCAAGCGAATTTCTCAGAACTTGCGTCCGAAATCTATAATCTCAATTGCTTTAAGGTGCTTCAGTGAATCTTAGCACACAAATCTAGTAACTACTATCTATGCCTATTGTCTATGTTTGTGGATGCTTAATGATCCTAATCAATCTCCGAACCCACGAGTCAAAATACAGTTAATTTTAGTAAAAAGTAATGAATCATCCATCTCTCTTTTCTACCGTTTTGGTGAAAAACAAGGTGAGGCTACCCAATGAAAAGGTGAATATTAATCTCTGACGGGATATTAGATTCAGTCTGGACGTAAAAATGGAAAAAAAACGCTCCGGACGGAATGAAACATCCGGTCTGAAATTTTAAAAAAACTGAAAAAAAGTTGAAAAATCATGCGAGACGAGAATGAAACATTCTGTCCGGAAAAAAAACCCATTTTTTTGAAAAAAAAACACAAGAGACGGAATCCAACATCTCATCCGAAGTTCACAACTCAGCCACTATCTTGGTTGAAAGTTTCACCTTCGTTTTGACTTGGGAAAATAGTCACCACCATATTCACCTTTGCATTGCATTGGGCAAAAGTTTTAAACAAAAAAGAAGTGAATAAAATCACAAACCCACCATATCCACCTGCATTGGGAATGCTCTTAGAAAGTTCTATAGGAACAAAGGTAGTCTAAATTCAATTATCCAAGTATCGAACTGGTAATGTACTTATATTGGTGTAGTCCAACAAACCATCGGAAAATGTATTGCAAGAAATATAAGGAGCACAAGAACACAAAGAAATTAATAAATACAAATACTACCAATTTTCAACTACAAAGTAACATTTTGCGATTATTTACAGGCAAACTACCGCTGCAAAGAGGCCAAAGAGATAAGGGTTATTTAGGTTTTGGTCCTCCTAAATAATAGGTATTTAGGGTTTGGTCTGCACTAATCGGTTTATTAGCTTTTGGTCCTCCTAAATCGTCTTGACTAACAGTCAACCAAGTTGATTGTCACAAGCTGTTAGTCAAAATAATTTAGGAGGACCAAAGCCTAATAAATCGACTAGTGAGGACCAAACCCCAAACCCCAAATACCAATTATTTAGGAGGACCAAAACCTAAATAATGATGAATTATACTTGACAATTGTTTCTTTCTTCACTTATTTTTGCTAGATTACAAGATGAGGAGTGCACATAAGAAAGCGTCCCTTACTCAGTGCAACAGTGAGTTCTTACATTGCTTATCTTAGTGAACATGGTTAATGCTGAACACCTATTACTTTTAAGAGGGCATGCAACTAAAAGCCTCGTCCTGATTCCATTTTATGAGTAACTTCATATTTGTTTCATAATTTATCTGTCATATTTATGTCGTTCAACTAAAAGCGTATCATGCAGTAGGAAAGACGTGTTTTGATAGTTGGTACTATAAATAAGTTAATAACCATGATTCACGGTGAAGTTGTTAATTATGTATAAGAACTAAATGTGTGCTATCTTTTCTACCTAGTACAAACTCTGATCGTATTAGTAAGGTTGTTTCAATTATGAAAAAAAATCCCTTTATCATTAATCTTTTTAGATTGAATCATTAACTCCAGACAATCATACCAATGCAAGTAGACATGTAATGTCTTCGATAAATATTTAAGTAGGTAGATTAGCCAATCAATGAACTCTCCCTAATACAACTTTAGACATATAAAACTGCTACAACTGAAGAGATCAATTGAGGGACATAAATATGACATATAAGTTATGGAATAGATATGAAGTTACTCACAATGTAGAATCAGGACAAGGTTTTCAGTTGGATGCCCTCTTAAAAGTAATAGGTGTTCAGCATTAACCATGATCACTAAGGTAAGCAATGTAAGAACTTACTGTTGCACTGAGTAAGGGCATCTCCAATGGGGGGTGTAAAATTACACCTCCACCTAGGTGCCATTAAGATTTTGCAACTCTAATTGCAAATTACTGTATAGCCCATAAATATCCACTCTTTATTGTTCCTAACAGAGAAGTGTAAAAAAAATTGATTTTAAACTCGGACGACACTTGAAGAGGGATGTCACTTCAAGTGTCATCCGAGTTTAAATTTTTCAAATTGTGACTTTAGAAATAGATAGGGACGTCACTTCATTTCTTTTGTTCAGACGTGTGTTCAAGTGTCGCCCAGGTTATTTATCAACTAATAGTGAGATGTGAAATTTCCTACCCCCTCTATCAACTAATAGTCTATTACCTACGGTTTAGCACCCCTATTGGATAGAGCTTTTTTGACACTTGGAGTGTAAACTTTTCCCTCTATACAGTTTACACCCCCCATTGGAGATGTTCTAAGGGACACCCCATTCCCTTGTAATATAGCAAAAAATAAGTGAAGAAAAAAAACAACTTTCAAGTATAATTCATCATTTTTTAGGTTTTGGTCCTCCTAAATAATTAGTATTTGAGGTTTGGTCCGCATTAGTAAATTTATTAGGCTTTGGTCCTCCTAAATTATTTTAACTAACGGCATGTGACAGTTAACTTGGTTGACTGTTAGTCAAGACGATTTAGGAGGACCAAAAGCTAATAAATCGATTAGTGCGGACCAAACCCCAAATACCCATTATTTAGGAGGACCAAAACCTAAATAACCCAAGAGATAAGTCCAATGGTTTGGTGCTCCATCCCACCAAACCACAATAGTGTTTTTTCAAAGCAAATCCACAATAGAGTTAGTGGATTAGCGTTTTTCAAATCCCATGGTTTTTTTCACACCCGACTCATACTGGCGTGTAGACTTGACGCTATATCGTTAAAACTGACGCTATAGATAGGTAAACTTATACCGATAGCGTTAGCGGGTTAGCATTTTGACGCACCATTATATCAGAATTTCCATGATATTTAATGTTTTGCCGCACTATTAGACTTAGCCTTACAAACTAGAATGTGCAATCAATTCCAATGCAAATCAAGTCATGTGAAGTCGTCCCTAGGCACATCACCTGTTCTAAACTTGCGCAACTTTGTTACTTAATAGAGTCGCTCTATATCAAAGTCTGCCCTGTCCTTATGGTTTAATCGATTTTTACTGGTTTACAACTGTACCAGGATGGCAATAGGTCTTCAGTATCTCAATTTTGTTGGATTTTGTTTATTTGTACGAGATGTTGCATCTTCTCCTGGCAAACAGGTACCAGTTTTGTCCACACATGTATTTTCTGTGGTCCACCTAACCTGTGTCTTCATGACAAACCAGGCAATCTACTCTTTACCAACGAAAGAATGGTCAGGCATAGTGTATCATCTGCTCATAGAAATTTGTTCCACGTGCAATTGCATGGTAGGGAACTGGGGATTCAGGTGCCTCTGGACTCTGGTAGTCTGATTCACCTCTTTAAATGGTTATTAGCTCTTTTTTGAAAAAGAGAAAACAGAAATTCCAATTTTACTCTAACCGTTTGTCCATATGTAGCCTTGTAATAGAAGCCTTTCCACATCAAGGACATTTGGACAATGGGTGTTTCTCTCTTTCTTTTTCAAATTAGGTGCGGTCTCATTCTCTTTCTTATTTTAAAAGCCGACAAACAACTGGAACAAGCAACTGGAAATACTTCGTTTCCACAAAACGAAAACAAACAAGGATAAGCGGAGAATTACTCCAATACACTAAAGAATAATTCTTAAACTTCAACTATGCTGAAAGAATTCTCTTAGATTTTTTTTCTTTATTGTTGTATCATCAATCTAACATAGGAAGAAGAATATATTCTTTTAGTCCTTTCTCTGTTTATTTATTTACCCACGTTTTCTCAATGGCCAATTCATTTTTCTCTGAAACACCAAGGTAAATGTTTTCAGACTATTACTTAGTGATTTATTTCATTATCCAACATCAACAAAAAATTATACCAATTTCTCAACACTTCCAAGCTTTTAAGGCCTTTTTTTAAAGAAACCGTTAGGAGTAGGCGACTAGCCCCAAATACAAAAACCCCGCACCACGGCCTCCAGTTCATGCAAGTCTTTATGGAGCCCTCTTCTGAATTTCTTATCTCCTCCGAACTCACCGCAAAACAGAGGTGAAAACATTCAAATCCCCGAGCTGAAGTATACTTTTGCTGTATATGATAGGGTCAAAATTTTCCCCTTTGTTCATATTCAGAACACTTTTTTCAGGGTGTAATAGGTGTTTATCTTGATCTACACCCACAGAAACTAGGCCAGTTTTTTTACCAAAACTTGTCCCATCCAGCACCCAATTTCTGTTCCACCCAAATTAGATCCCTGTTTTTCAATTTGATTACCACATTTAGTTCACCAATGGGGTCAGTTTTGAGTTAGGGGAGGTTTATTTTAACTGCAAAGTCATTCTCACTCGCCCTCCGATATAACAAGGCTGATGCTTCCACCCTGTCAAAACAAGAGGTTTAGTCCATAACATGCAACAAAAATTTACTCTTACAATTCAGGAGCAAGGGTCCTTACCACCCAGGGTGGACAACAAATCTTCCAGTCGACAGAGCCCAATTAACCTGTTACAGCATAACAAAAACTTAATATGCAACCAAATCAATCAGAAGAACAAAAATTTAACCACACAACCAGATACATCAGTAGAACGATGATAGTTTAATCATTGGCATAAAAGCATGGGCTGGTAGGGTTTTCTCCATATCCTTATCAAAGAGGAGATCCATATGTAGGGACTTATTCACAATGACAACAATGGGACTCCCATTTTCATCCTTTCCAGCATCTAGTAATGTTACAACCTTATCTTGCAAAGAATAATATCTAAGGTTATTATTTTACTGTTTTGGGTAAAGAAAAATTTACTCTAGTCGTTTCCCAATAATCTGTCTGAAGGCTGTCCACTAAAGGATTTAGTTTTATCAAGTACATGTGCGACTCCATTTCAATAAGATCCTTTACCTAGAGTTATTTGTACCCATTTCTAGACCACTCAAGTTATTTGTACTCCATTTCACTCTAGTTATTTCTCATAGTGAAGATCTCCTAGACCACTTCCTTCTCATAATGGATTTCTATTCCACAAACAGATCATTATCCTATTACTTCAGACAACCAACGAAAAAGGAAAGAATGGACCAGACAAAAACGTATAGAAAAGTAGCTTTATCACTATATCCTGCAGCTTTCTGATTTAAGATGATTTGCCAGAGACAATGAACAACTCTCAAAGATAATTATTTAAAAAAACTTCTTTACAGAACACCAAATAGATGGTTGAGATTTTCTCTTCTGGGAGACGAATAATTTCATGTTTGATGTGGCATTTTAACATTTAAAGAATTGGAAGAGAGAAAAAATACCTTGTCAGTCCCAAGAGAGTTAGCAACTACATGAGTGACCAGATTGTCAATCTGAGTGGTGCATACAGCACCAAACTGTTCAGCTGTTTGCCATAGTGGATGTTGGTGGGGCTTGGTTTCGCCAACTGGAAAAATCCTACTAAAAACTATACGACAACCAGCCAAAATTTTACGCTGCTCTGAGGCAAGGATATTTCTAACATCCACCTCTTTTAAGGATAGGTTTGAAAAGAAGTTCTGGTGTATCCTCTCGATTACCTATTAAATAAATATAGACCAAAAAATAATTTAAACATGGAACTGAATATGTGTTATATCTAAAATTAAAAACTCGAAACATCTGTGATGTACTAAAGCCTCACCGTCAAGGAGGATGCTAGAGTGCCATCTTCCGGTCGCTCATCGTGATCAATCTCAAGAAGAGAAGGACCTGGAAGTCCAAATTGCCGTCTACTACAGGGGAAATAAGTGTATCTGCAGCAGTACAGATAGTAAATCTAAATCAAGTGAAGGCAAAAAAAAAGGAACTTCAGACTATTTTCTGTCACATGGAGTAGGTGGAAAGAAACCTGCCAAATGAGTCCTAAGAGAAGTCGTTTTACTGTTTTGTTCCTCCAATTTAAGAAACATTACACTCGTTATGGAATATGTCATTTTGAAGTTAAATTTATCAACGATTCTTTTAGTGAACAAAATACACCAAAGTTGTTATACACTAAAAAAAATGGAAAATCTACAAGGAGGTGTTGAGCCTGTTACCTTTCCACAAGTATCAAATTCAGTTTGTTGTGCGGCCATACTTTTACAGAATCATCTACGATCACTACTGATGATTCCATACCCAGAACCCCTTCCAAGTCCTTACTCTTTGGTATCTTTTCGTCGCCATCAAAAGGGTCCCCATCATCTCCCTTCGAAATAACTCGCCCAGAAAACAACACCCCAGAGGGGTCAAGCACTTTTGCCATCTCTGTGGCATACAGCTTGTTCCCCATTGTATAAAGATGGAGCTCATAAAGCTTGCTAGCCTAAGGTAAAGTAACAGGAAACAAAAAGAAACTCAGTGTCCAATAGAAACTGATACTAAACAACAATTACCTTTTACTGAAAATTACCTTCTCTAGGAAAGTCCAAATTCCTGGCCTCAGCTTCGTCCACATACCCATGTGGGAGAAGCGGAATAAATGCCTATGTGGCTTCTCTCGGTCTTGTTCTTCCTTCTTTCTCAAAATTTCTTCGTGCACCGGGTCTACTTCAACAAACTAAATGGCCAAAAGAAAAGAAGATTATAAAAAACTAATCTTATATAGCAACACTACCTTTTGACTAGAATAATAAATGGTTTTCCATTTCTTTTCTCTGGGTAGTTAAATCATAATACCTTAGCAGAATTAAGAAGGGTGTGATCCAAATCCAAGACAAGGCAGAGCTTCTTAGCTGCAAACAGTGTGTTCTGTTCTTCTATCCTCCTAGCCCTCTCTCTTTGGATAGCAGCTTTCTGCTGCTCATCATATCCTTCAAATAAATGTTCGACATCTCCCCATGTGGTCTCTGATCGGGAAGTTTCTGTTTCACCTTCTGCAGGTCTCAAAAAAGGCCCAATGTGCTGATCTGTGGAAGCAGTCATTGGCAAATCTGCTTGTTCTGCCTTGACGGGCATTGATAGGGAAGAAGGAGCACTCTGAGGATCAGTTGGGACAGTATCAGTCGGTTGAGATGAAATAATATCAGCGAGATTTCTCAAATTTTTAGTGAACTGTCTAGTGATATCTGGCGGAGGAGAAGAATGAGTAGGCAAGGAAGTGGCATCGCCCTGCTGGCTTTGCTGTCTACCACTCATATTGTCCTTGCTGGCCTGAGAATTCGATGTTAGAGATCCATTTGTTTTGAACTGTGTAGATCCGAAGCTCTCATTTGTTTGAAATGTACTACTATGAAGAATACGACGAGGGTCGCGTGGTTTCATCCGAACTCCCAATTCACCCTGAAGGTTCTGTGGAGATTAAATATAATTAATATGAGATAGAATGAACAGAAAGACAGAACACATTAAATACTCTTGGTTTTCATGCTAAAACACAAGTGAGTTAGAGAAGTGCTACACTAACACAAGAAGAGGAGGTAATCCTAGCTATTCTTCGAAACAGTATGAAGAAATAAAAAGACAAAACAAAAAGATTCTTTTATTATGATTGGAACTTTTAATTCCCTAATCCCCTTCCATTAAAAAAAAAAGTCGGCATCATACTCACAGAGATTAACTTTTAACTTCACAGTGCATCTAAAATGGCATTAACATGCAAGAAGTATCACTTACTATGCTTGTGTGCGAATTTATGAATTTAAATAACAAAGTTCTACTCCATTTTGTGACACAAGTAAATTACTAAACAGATGCAGAAACTGGGACCGCATAAACCACATAAAAAATGGACTGGTAGGGTGATAACTCAACCATCTAAAGTAAAAACTCAGACAGTAACATCTGTTGCTCACCATTGAAGGAAGAGTTTGTTGTTTTTCCAAAGGTTTTTGTTCGACACCTGAGGACTTTGATTGAGCAGTAGTCACCAGCGGAGCTGCTCCTGGTGTGAAACTCGAGCTGAAAGCAGGCATTCTGCTCTGGGGTAAATTACTAGACTTCTGCGCCTCAGCTTGTAATCTCTGTTGTTCCATGATCAGTTGCATAAGCAGAGCAGGGTCAACAGCAATGTCCTTCAACAAAGAAGGTAACGGCTGGGTGGTACTGCCAATGACTGGTAACTGCTGAGGTCCACCTGTTATTGGATTAAAGGTACCAATAGAAGGTAACGAATGTGGGGTACTGCCAATCACTGGTAAATTCTGAAGTCCGCCTGTTATTGGATTAAAGGTACCTATAGAAGGTAACGACTGTGGGGTACTGCCAGTCACTGGTAATTGCTGAGGTCCACCTGTTACTGGATTAAAGATACCGGTAGTACTACCCTGTCTTTGACCAGAGAAAATTCCTCCAATCACTGATTTCCTAGGATCACCCTTCCTAGGATCACCCCTGTTCTCTGTCGATTGGATCCTATCAATAACTGGGGTGCCAACACTGCTGCAGTTCTCTCTAGAAACTTCCCAATTTCCCACTCCATTTCTCTGTTTCTTAACAGTCCGACCATCTCCAATAATATCCCCATCATTCTTATTTTTCCTCGAATTCAGAACACCTGCAACATGTTCATTTTTAGGTGTGTCTTTCAACAGAGGACGGGCATTGGGATCTAATGTGCCCCCTTCAGGGTTAGCTAGCCGAAGCCTAGGATCTCTACTCTTGGATGAAGCTCTACCATGAGAATTTGGACGAGAAGCAATCTGTCCCATAGTTTTAACAGGCATTACTCCTTGTCCACCTGATTTATCCATGTGCTCCGTAACAGATACCACAGCTTGTGGTGGCATAAGTGGATTGACGGCTCTAGCATTACCAACACTGGAAGAACTAGAGACCTCGCCATTAGAATCACCATCTCCATCATCACCCTCCCCCGAGGGAGTTGGGCTCGGGAGACGATTACTCAAAAGAAACGAATTGCGACCGAACTTCTGTTGATAAGTAGAAACAGCTTTGAGGGCATCAGTTTCATAGAAATGCACCGAGGCATCTTCACTTTTTTTATTTGCTACCTTAGGTTTAGACTCTGCTTTTATACTTCTATCTCCATCAACTTGCTGTTTCCTAAAATGTAGAGGAGGTGGGGCTTCCCGCGTAGGTGATGGAAGGCTGTCTACATCATGATCCCTGTGAAGGTCTAGTAAGGGACCAAAGCTTCCTCTACCCCTAATGCCTGAGGTCAGTCCCTGTTTCAGATACTGAGATCCCATGTACGCATTGTTCTGATCCCCAAGTTTAGTAGATGATGGCTCCAAAGGAACTACTTTTAAAGAGTTAAACATTTGCCCAGGTTTTTCACCTAAAATGCCCAAATCCTTCCCAGGTTTTTGTCCTAAAATTCCCAGCTCATTCACAGATTTCACAGGTTTTTCGCCTAAAATGCCCAACTCACTCTTCACATCATTATTTACTGGTACCTCTCTCTCTACTTCCATGTCCTTAACACCCAAACTAATTGATGGTGGTGGATCCAGGGAATGCAACACGGCCTGAACCTGAGATCAAAATACATCAAATTAATTTTCCCTACTTTAAATATAAAAACTGGAGTTTCCATAATCACATTGCCATCATCTCATCCAGATTAAATAATGAAGCCACACCTCTTCCATCTGCTCTGCTGAGAAAAGACTGGGAACTTGATTCTTCATATGAGCAAGCAAGCTGTAAAAGCAAATGCAGAAACTGAGACAACCAAACATACATACATGCACAAGAGCATTCAAATAACATTATTAGATAAGTTGTAAGCAAAAACCTCGTAAAAACTTGTTTGTTCTGTCCTTTTTCTTTGGGGTTCATGGAATTGAACACCTATCAGCATCATATTCAACAAACATTAACTCACAATCCAGTACAGTAAAACATTCATGAGAAACTAATATAACAAACATGAGGTCTTACAGAATTCACATCTTCAAAACCAACAAAGCACTGATCAGTAATACCACCAACTACTGACAGCCCACTCTCTGAAACAATCAACTGCAAGGTATCCAAAGCAGTCCGTAACCTCGAACAAACTTCACCAAAACATCTACAAACAAACCAATTCAATTAAAAAAAAAGCAATAATAATTCCCAAACACTAGTCATTGTCTCAAAACTTACTTCTCAGCATCACTAACAGTAACAGTATCTAAAGCTTCTAAAATCAAACAAATCCGTTTCTCAAACTCCGCCTCGTCAGTTATCGGAGACAAATTCTCCTCCTCCTCTTCCTCCTTAATTGGCAAACATTTCTCCCCTTCCTCACTCTTCAGTTCTACCACCTCGGAGTCCAATTCATCAATCTCTCCTTCCTCAATCTCCCCTTCTTCTTTTTCTTCCTCCTTTTCTTCAAGAATGACATTATTAGTAGTAGTTACTACTACTACTTCTTCTTCTTCTTCTTCTGGGGTTATTTCAACAATTAGAGGTTTGTTCTGAACAGCTTGTGCCCAAGCAAAATTATACAAACCAGAACCATAATTGCTGGAAAAAGGATAGTTATTCCAAACCCTACTTGATGATGATGATGATGAAGTATTATTATTATTATTATTATTATTCTTATTATTATTATTAGATTCTTCAAGCATCTTTGCTTCTTCTTGTCTAATGAATTCTTCTTCACTTATTTCTTCCACGTCAGATAACTCTCCTTCCTCTACATATCCCATTCTTATTATTATTATTATTATTTTTTTATTTTCAGATCTGAAATCAAAGATGGGGAAAACGAAAGATTGGATTTTTATTGTGTTTTAGAGGTGGATGATGAAAACTTTTTTTGGAGAGAGAGAGAGATGAACAAGTATTTTTTTTTTTAATGTTGAATGGGAGAGTGTTTAATAGGAGGAGAAGAGAAGACTTTTTTTTTTTTTTTTTTTTTTTTTTTGGGGTGAAGAAGAAGAAGAAGATTATTCTAGAATCTCAACCGTACACGTAAGCAATCCGAGGTTTTTTTTTAAAGTTAGAAATAAAGTTTTCTTCGATGATCTATATATAGCGTCATCGGAGTGTTGTTTGGTCGTGCAGGTTTTTTTGTTTCGTGACTTGGGTGGGAATGTCAATTGCCGATATTACCCCTTCGGTTACTTGAAAATCAAATTTTCACCCCACTCCTCTTTCCGTGTCACCCTTCCTAACAATATCATATATATATACTAGCAAAATGCACGTGCTCTGCACATGAACGACACACAAAACTTATTGAAGAGAATGTGAACATAGTTATTAAGAAGAGAGCTATGTCAGATTGTTACTAATTCATTTGTTGTTAATTTATACATAAAATTCAAAAAATCTAACAAAGCTGCACGTGTAACAAATGCTGCAATATAAAAATCATGTAAATTACATTACATTCATAATACATATCATTTCTTAAATATCATTTTCTATTTACAAATAATTTCCAATGCTGCATTCGCAGAACAATCTAAGTACATGAAAAAAAATGGGAGGAAAAAAAAGATTAATATATATGGTCCTCAAAGTCCCCTACACATTTGAAATACGTGATCTCAGACGCATAAATGGCAAATAGATCATGTTGACAGATATTTGTATTTGAATATAATATCGGTGTCTACATTTAATTTTTATAAAATTATCTTAGCATACTCAGTTCATTAGCTTCTGAAACTGGCACGCTAAAAGAATATAGAAGCCATTAAATATCGTCATAGCATATATCTGCCCAGACATACAAAAAAATTTACATAGTGGCGACAGATATATTCTTAGAAAAAATATTACGTAAAATGTTACGTAGTTTTAGAGGTGGAACTTAGAAGTGTGGAACACAATTAGGTAATATTGTGTAAGTTCATAAAAAAAAAAAATGCAATTGTCCATCATAGGTTCTAAGTTGAATTGAAGTCCCTACGGCATGGTAAACATAGTCACAAAGAATAATTGTGTTCTCTAAATTTGACGAAGAAAAATAGTAATTGCCGTTTCCATTCCATAGACATAAAAAAATAATAATAATAATAATAAATAAAAGCTTCTACTAAATTAGCAATCTGTAAAGGGTGGACTTTCCTTAACTACAACAGACACCTTAAAGGGTCTTGACCATAATAATTAAAATACAAAAGACATGAATACTAATCATTAATGTTTTCCTAATTTGATAGTATTACAAAAAAAAAATCTCCATCTTCTAAATATACATGCTGAAATGGCAATATGCAAGGTACATCCTTGACTGACACCAAAATCTTATAGAGCAACTTTAGATACGGGAATAAGACCCAAATCTAAATATACATGCTGAAATGGCAGTAAAAGAATGACGTACCAAGCATTTTGCTAACAAATATGCTTTCTTTCAACAGTAAAAACTCAGGTAAGTAGGTAACAACAACAATTTCTTAGCGAGCTCAACTAACTACAAAGAGCACGTAGCTTAGTGGCCAATTGTACCTCGGAAGAAACTACGTGATGATAGAGAGGTTAGGAGGACGGGTTACAGCCCCAACAAAAAGGACAACATTCGGATGGCGCAATTTCTGCATTATGCGAACCTGGCAATTGAGAACACCGGACTACTTTAGAATGTTGTAAATTGGAAAAACAGGTACATATGGTCATGAATAGAAATTATGCTTTAAAGAACACATTGAGAGTCAACTTATCACTTACTTCACTGTTGAACTCGTCCAGTGCATCCCCATAAAAGTCCTGATCTAAGAACTTTTTCATAGCCACTTCCTAAGGATCAACACCAAACAACAAAGAAAAAAAAAAACACAAATGAACAAATCAGCACTATTTAAGACTGTACAAAATACTAATACATAGAAAGGAATTCTAGATCCAAGAAAAACTGTAAGCCCATTATTGTTTTTTTCTTTTTCTTTGTTCTTTTCGACTCATCTCACCAAGACATCCTAGTCATAACTCATAACACTAAACAACAGAAGATGAGGAAAAGTTGTGACCAAGGAACTAATTTCGGTTTCGATCAAAGTTTCTAGGAATGTTGAAAAAAAGTCGTCTAGGTTTTAAGAAAAAGAAAAACATTCTAAATAGTATGATTAATATATAAATTTTCAGGACACTAAAACTTTCTTTGCCTGCCAAAAATGAAATTTTCATGAAATTTTCAAGAGTTCTCTGAAATTTAATTCCATGGCCATGACATAAACAACATAATCTTCTTTCATCCCAAGGATAATATGGTGCAACAGTAATTACAAAAGAATGAGTGGCCTTAAATGATGAGGGATGATTAATCTCTCTTACACTTGTAAGAATAAAACGGGCACTTGAGTCAACAGAACCAAAAGCAGGATATAATGACCTACACAACAAAACCATAGATAATAGGCAAGTCCTTGTATGTAGCTCCTAAATAACCAAATACTACATCATCTCCTGTTATTCTCCCTCAACAACTATTGTGGTTATCATAATAAACGATAGATACAACCGCCCAGAAGTACATAAAAAGTAAAGAGATAGCACGACTCTATTAGGGTGTTTAACTTTTATCGGGCTAGGAAACAAAACCTTAATACTATAAACCGAGACTTCAACATTAAGCAATTGAATATTAAACTCTTCCCGGTGGGGATATAGGGATAACAATGTCCAAGGCAGGATGATAAAATTATGATAGGGCTATGAAGTGTCGATCTAGTTTGAGGTGTTTCTTCACAAGATGCATTCTTAAGCAGCTAGTCTCAAGTATGCACCATATTATAATGATATTTGACTAATGTAATTTTCATTTGAACGATACAATAGGGAAATATAAATGTTGACAGGGTGCTTATTGCATTCTTATCAAACCTAAAAAATAGATGATTGTTATACATATATGCGTGGGTACATAAACTATGTCCGAGGAGACAAAAGCGGTGTGTTTATGTGTATGTGTATGTGTGTGTCGAGACTAACCATGCCATTCCAATCAGCACATTTCTTGTGTTATTTTGTGTTATCTTGTCCTCATACTACATCAGCCGATCCAAGAATAATTAAGGGTCATACTAATTCAACCAATTGAAAGAAATAGCAAGCAAAAAAAAAAAAAAAAAAAAAAAAATACATGATCATGATTTGAAGAGAGACAAACTGGGTGTTAAGATGAAAGTCAACAAAAAAATTCATTCAATCCATGGCCTCCGAAGAAGAAAGCAAAGAGCTTTGAGATCAACCTTTGGAGCGATCAATTTGCACCTAAGCTTTGAGATTCATGGGTAGCAAAATAAACGAAAGGGTCGACATGCATGAATTGGTATTTTTCAATATCAAAGCATGAGTAATTTACTTCATTCATGCTAAGTATTTCACGGAAGCCTTCATAGTCACATGATAATGTATATGAGATGTTGAAAAAGCCCAAGCAAGGTTCAATAAGCAAAATCAGACAGGCCATTAACCGAAATTTACATCCAAAAATATCCAATGATGTCCGCTAATATTCAATCATATGTGATAAACCGATAATAGATGATAATGTATATGAGATGTTGAAAAAGCACAAGCAAGGTTCAATAAGCAAAATCGGTGACAGGCCATTAACCTAAATTTAGATCCAAAAATATCCAATGATGTCTGCTAATATTCAATCATATGTGATAAACTGATAATAGCCGCAACACCTTAATATTACATGGACCTGGTATAATGTGCTTCTCTTTTGAAAATAACCGTATCATCCACGGAGTTGTAAACCTGCATAATTGACTACAAAATGCATATATATAAGAAATTGATTCAAAAGAGATTACCGAACCTGTAAAAATTGTGCTTCTTGAGCCAAGGATACCTCATATGGGGATTACTCTCAACTGGCGTGATATGAACCAAGTTGAACAGCAGTAGTCCCTTTAATTTTCGATCTGCTAGATGTTTTTCATGTGTGCAATGACACAACAAATTCCTCAAACTAAACAACATCCTCCACAAAACATGGATTGGAATCAAGTTTGAATAACTTGTAACATTTCATATGATCTGTTCCTGCAACATAATAATGCTGAGACCTAAGCTATATACTTCCTTACCTTTCTAACACCAATACAACACCAAGGTTTATTTGCATCATCCAAACCAAACCAGTTACTCAGATAGGTCTCTACCACACATTTCAGAGCATATCGAAAATTGAATTTGAACTATAGATTAATAGCATATTGATGCATATTCCAGTTCTCTAATCAGATATCAAATAACTGAATAAGTAAGCTAAGCAACCATATTTGAACGAAAGCAAAGAGTATATATATATATATATATAATTAAAAAAACATAAGGGATTTCTAACTATAAGTTCAATTATCATTCTACTGCTAACATTAAAAGATATAAGAGAATGATCATAGAGTATCAATAGACCAATACTCTGTAGGCATTAGACACCAATGCAAGACAATGAATGAAATTGTTTAGTCAACCACATACACAATCAATATAACCAATGAAGTTCTTTTAACTCTGTGGTTCTACCTAATTTTCGTTAATCATATATATAAAAGAGTGACTTACAACATTAAAGAAATATTTGCAAAAGAAAACCATCGCCCCAACCTCACAAACCAAATATAAATAAGGATGAACGGAACCTGTGATCACGTAAAGCATGAAAGAAAGAAGAGTTAACAACACAAATAAAAGAAAAGATTGTTCATTGGTATAATAAGTTTGCCTAGCATAAGTAAGGATAATAGATTGTTGACGTGGGCATTCATCACTTATATGTTATGATTCAACTGGATACCAGTTTGCTAAGAGATTTCCAAATGTCATATCAGAAAACATTTAAGCAAGCTACCTAGCCGTAATTTATTTGGATTCCAATTGCTAAGATTTCCAAATACTTCCTCAGAGATCATTTTAAGTGACCCGACCTAGCCATAATTTAAATGACTCACAAATCAATGATCACAATAACGATGCTAATTAAGTTAATATCACAATAACCGGTTCACAAAACTTAGAATGTAAATTGTGTTGCATTGACATATGATCTCCATATTCCTTTGACTATGAACCTCCCTCACCACAAATGTAAAGCCTCGTGGTCCGCTTTCCATTTTCAAATTCTCAATTGATTACTTCCCAAACTGCAAAAGGAGAAGAAAATTCTAGATACTTGAAAGATACCATCCTATCATACACACTAATGCCGAAAAGAAGATAATGAAGGAGTTAAACACATTCCCTCGATACGTAAACTATAACGGAATCCAAAGTACCTTCTACACCGAAAGTGAAAGATGCCTAAGCCCCCAGAAACATAGCCATTCATGGGGGTTAAATCATACACATTGAGATAAACAGGAGAGTTCCCCGGACTAAGACCAGCCAAGCGAACTTTGGGAAGATGCAGAAACGGGTTGCCGATTTGTTTTTAAATGAAGAGGAACAATAGATTTCCACCCCTTCTTTGTCCCCTCACCTTTATAATTTCTATACTATCAATCAATGATATGGTCAAATCCTAGTTCCAAACTGCACACACACAAAATAAAACACTCACATCAATCGAACCAAATCTTTTTTTTTTTTTAAGTGTAACATGACCATGAACTACACAATGCAAGATAAGATCCGATCTAGTTTTATAAACAGCCCCATTTTCATCCTACAACTACAGATCCAACATAACTAAGACCAAACAAACAGATAATATTACAAGAAAAAAAAAAAAACTAACCATTTTTGAAAAAAAAAAGACAAAGGGCCGAGAGAGAAGAGACGCACTCATTCCCCCGACAAAAGCCGAACCCATTGTTCCGTAAATGTGGCCAAGCACGCCAACTTTTTTTTTTTTTCATGAAGTTTCCATTTCTGAAATTCAGAGTGTTTGATGAGCAACAGAGATGAAAATCTATCTTCTTGGCATCCCACACGATCAAGGGTGTAAACAAATGCTTGTTGAAGAGCCTCCAAATACCTTTTCAACAACGAAGACAATACCTTAAAGAGCCAGCCAACACGGTAAAAACACATGCGACTCTAAAGTTCGTAAGCAATTGAGGGCAATCAAGAATATATGCCCATCAAGAAGAGTTGATTAGGTTACAGAAATACTTTGAATGAGTTCATGAAGAAAGGAGGGGAAGTTGAAAGAACTAAGTTTTTTGGACTGTTTTTAAGACCCGACATTAATGGTATTTAAGTGGGTATTAATGGTAAGGCTACCCGTGTACATTTCAATATAGGCGTGGATTTGGTTTTCGACCTGAATTTACATAAAACTCCTTTGTGAGTGTGTTGTAACTGAAGGGTATAAATAGAAATAAAAATTTAAATGACGAAATAGTCCTTTTTAAAGACATTGAATAATTTTTTTTTATATTTAATTAGGGGTATTTGGTGGTAGAAAAAAGGCTGGTCTAATTTAAAAGGCTAGGTTAATTATGATGTACTTTACTAATAGAGATATATACACATTTCTGTAACCTCGATGAGCGTTGAATTAAGCATAGCATTAAAAAATTAAATATCTCAACAATTTTATAAAAAATACTATTTCTTAAACTAAATAGGTATGGCAAAAAAATCTTAAGCCCATAGGCCAATCATATTGCCACGTTAGAAACAACCAAATTACAGTGTTCAAAACATTCATGATTGGGTCCTATTTTCTTGTCTTCTATTGTTTTATTTATAATGGAAGACAAATATGTAATTTCGGCAATACAGTGAGGGCAATAAAGGAAACAAAAATTAATGACGAGATATAGAACGACAAATTACATTACATTTTGAGTGTCAAAGTGGAGTGGTATATATACCTACGTAATATCAGAAGCCCTACGTAATATCAGAAGCCTGGCTTCTGAAATAACCAACTCTGGAGAATCGTGAGAGGAACCTCAAATAATACTAGGAAAAGATGCGAGGACAATAAGAGCGCCCTGTAAAGAAGAGAAGAATGAGGGGATAGTCAAAATATTTGTTTTTTTACCGTTTTTACCGTCTTGCTCACTCATGGACTAAACATTTTTACGAATGTTTTTTTTCTAAAACCCTGAACCATACCACAAGTCTTTAATTGGTCATGAATTTGTCAAAACAGAGTAAACACGTTTTTTCTAACTTAGTAGTTATAGAAAATCATACCTACAAAAAAAATAGTCTAATCTAAAAGTTGCTAAATGAACTAGATATTTTTGTTTTATTGAAAATCATATTGGCTCACTAGTGATGCCTTTAGTTTAGCTATTGGATATCCATGGCACAACTTTAAAAAATTGACGAGAAAAATACTTGACAAAATCAATCCTTTTTCAAAAAAAATTGGCATATAAAACAAAAAACACAAAAAAATTTACCATAACGAAAAAGACATTATAACATAATAAACTCCTGATATTTCATCAATCACGTTATTCTTTTAAATTATAAAAAAAAAATTACGAAGAGTTTGCAATTAATCAAAACAAAATAAAAATAAAAAACACGTTGTAAACTTACAAATAATACAAAAAATAAAAGCAAATGATCTCTGGATTCTCCAAGACACAAATCTGGCTATGATACATATAACTCAAGCAAGGATATGTTGAACCTGATAAATAAGCCATCAATTATAACTTGTTTAACACAGCTAATCCAAGATTAATGAAAAACAAATGTGAATAAGCTTTCAAAATAATAATAATAATCAATAAATGGAGAGAGTGGAGGGGGGATGCAAGAAGAAGAAGAATCTACGACATTGGATTATTACCTCGAATATGATGAGACCTTTATATTGATTAAAATCTCAAATATGACGAGGCTTTTATCATTGCATCATGGACACTGTGGTAGCATACTATTACTATTGAAAAGTGAAACCAGTCTTCTTCTTATGAGCAAGAAACATGGCTTGGTTACGACAATATTTTAAAAAAATTCTGTAAAAAAGTAATAAAGGATCTAATGTCATCATAAGCAATTCATGTACGTCATTTAAGGATAACTTTTTAGAATACTACATATAACATAGTGAATTTCTTAACCGTGGCTAATTCCATTTTGGTTTGAATAAAGTTTTTAGATATTTTATATAATACCAAATGATTTTGAGAAATTTTTATGTCCGACTGTACCATTTAACTTCTTGATTATCTTGGTCAGTTGACAATGCAATTTCAAATTAAATCATTAGAAGAATTCATGTATATTCTTCATAACTGATCAGTAAAACCTCCTGAATCACTTAACAGTAAAACCTCCTAAGTTACAGTTTGTACAAATACGATTTTTGGTTTTAACTTGAATTAAGCATGGTAAAAATTTGAGGTTTGCCCATCAATTATGCATGTTTAATTAGTTCATAATCCCATGGTTTGATTCTCAGATGAAAGCTTGTGATATAGTTCATGTGTCTAATTCCACATGTTATAAGTATCTGTTTTTCGATCTTCTTATAGTTGTGCAATGTCATGGGACAATGGAAAAATACGTTTTGATTGTCTTCAATAATTGTGATTCGTTGAATTTCTGCCCGAGATCGGTCATTTCTAGTTGTTAGAAAGAACATTAGATTGACTTTGAGTATCATTACTTGATTGAATTGATATCACATTGTCAATGAAGTCATTCACACACACACACTTAGAAATAGTTTGGGGTTTGTTAATAATTATCATAAGTTAAAACTATTCGACCCTCCTCTGGTTGCTCTCTATTTGATATGATTCTAATTGTACCTCAATTGCATTCTTAGTGTAGTTTAAATAAAAAACCATCTTTTGGTTATCGGTGCTAAATTAAAGTCACGTGTTTGTTCATTTCTAATTTTGTTCTCTCGCGTTAGAACACAACTTTGGAAGTGGATCGGTACCATACTCACTACACATTATAAAATTTGGATTATGATAAATAGTACTATACAAGTATCAATAACAACGCCATCATCCAGAGGTACTTAGAGGTTCATTTGCGTGGGCATTATTATAGTGTACGTGGGAGTACTCATAGTGTGGTGCATTCATAAAAGTTTAGGTCTTACCACAACCACAATCATCACTACTAATATCGTACAATATACTAGGTATGTGCAATTAGAAAAGTGTATGTGTTTACATAACCATATACATAGTTATTAATTTCATACAATGCACTATACTAAGGTATAATTGCATCTGAAGAGGAAAAATATACATTATATATGCACTAGTCCATTCAATATGCCATGCATAGTTCTTATTTTCAAATTATGTTTTGTAAAAGTCATCCATATCCATGTGGTTTCTTTTGAATCTAGAGTATATCAGCTAAGAATTTTTTTGAAGATAAAGTTAATTTTTTCTAGTACAAGATTTTTAACTCATTCGATGTAACTGCTCTAGTTCTTCAAAGTGTGAATTATTTTTTTGTTTTCTTTCTCCTTCTTCTTCATCTACCACGACTTGATACAATGACCATTTGTGCTGACAACCAATAACCATATTACTACTGGATAGCATAAATGAAATCTTGGCATTAAACATACCATTAAATGTTTAGCCCAAATAAAAATAGTATGTATGAATAAAATTTTGACCTATTTTAGAGTGAAAACTCCATAAACAATTCGACACCATTAAATGTTTAGCCTAAATAATAGATAGGAATGAATTTTTGACCTATTTAGAGTTAAAATTCCATGATTTTCTGTTTACATATTAGAGTTAAATATATTGTTAAGTTTCAATTTTAGAGTGGAACACAATTTTAATAGAATTCTATAAGAATTCATAGTTTTAATAGAATTCTATTAAAATTCTATAACAATATATTGTTCATGCCCATATATTGTCCATACAATTTTAATAGAATTCTATAAGATTAGTTTTAATAGAATTCTATAACAATTTTAATAAAATTTTATAAGAATATATTACTATAAGAATTTTAATAGAATTCTATAACAATATATTGCTCATACCCATATATTGCTAAGTTTCAATTTTAGAGTGGAACACAATTTTAATAGAATTCTATAAGAACAACCGGGTGGTGTGTTTGTTTGCCAAGAATCTGACTTGAGGAAAAGAATTAGGTGAAATTCTTGGTGGACAACCTTATATGGGACTGTTTGGATGATTTGGAAGTGGAAAGAATTGGATTCTAAATAGAATCCATTTAATTATTTACATTTTTAAAAAGGTAATTCGACGAAATTCATTTATTTATTTCCTTATTTGCAATTTAATTATAATGAAATAGTCCATTTGACTTATAAAAGAAAGAAACAACAAAATTGAATATTCTGTATGACTACCAAACACAAAAACTTATTTCTAAAGTAGGAATTGAAATCCAATTATTTCTAAAAGTTTGCCAAACACGCATTTTGTAAGTTGAAATCACCTTCTATTTCTAAAAGTTTGCCAAACACACAATTTTAATAGTTTTAATACAATTTTAATAAAATTTTATAAGAATATATTACTATAAGAATTTTAATAGAATTCTATAACAATATATTGCTCATGCCCATATATTGCTAAGTTTCAATTTTAGAGTGGAACACAATTTTAATAGAATTCTATAAGAACAATCGGGTGGTGTGTTTGTTTGCCAAGAATCTGACTTGAGGAAAAGAATTAGGTGAAATTCTTGGTGGACAACCTTATATGGGACTGTTTGGATGATTTGGAAGTAGAAATAATTGGATTCTAAATAGAATATCCATTTAATTATTTACATTTTTAAAAAGGTAATTCGATGAAATTCATTTATTTATTTCCTTATTTGCAATTTAATTATAATGAAATAGTCCATTTGACTTATAAAAGAAAGAAACAACACAAATTGAATATTCTGTATGACTACCAAACACAAAAACTTATTTCTAAAGTAGGAATTGAAATCCAATGATTTCTAAAAGTTTGCCAAACACACATTTTGTAAGTTGAAATCACCTTCTATTTAAGTGGATCCCATTCCAATGGTTTCCAACTCCATTATATTCTTAATTAGGGCGTGCTTGTTAAATTTTCCCACTTGAGGGGCAAATATGTAATGGGAAAATATTTTCCCACTTCAAAATTTACCGACAAACTAACTAGCGAGAAAATATTGATTTGCCGCTGCTTGTTTCGTCAATGGCAAACGATTGGCAAATTTCATTTGTCAGGTTTTCCTTTGCTTGATAACACAAATTTGGCAAACACAACATTCGGCAAATCTACTGTTCAATGAATTCAACCCTAGTTTTGAATCATTAGCTTCTCTCACTCTCTCTCTGTGAAGTGAAAGTTAGCCGCCTCAACTCTGTCTCCTTAGATTTTACTATGATTGAATTAACATATTTCGCAAGGAGATTTGGTTCATCTCTTTCTTCAATCAAGGTGAGAAATTAATTATCCAGGTTTCACTCATTTTTTTCTTCATTTGAAAAGCTATGTTTCTTTTGTATTTTATTATTTGCTGTTTTTGAATGAATTTGTTGTTCTTGGTTAATTAATTGATAGAATTGTGTTTTGTCAAGAGAAGAGTTTCTCTTTAGTGTGTGTTCTTATTTGATCAATTGTTGATTGATTCCCTTCTTTTGAGTCTAGTTGTCCAACACAATAACCATAGTAGCTCACAAGCATCTAGTTTGCAATTCGTCAGGTTTGTAGTCATATCTTCTATTGCATGCAAGTGCATCAGTTACAAGTTTATCCTCATCAAGAGTTTACAAAGCAGTTGTGTTCTCGCTTGTGACTACCCTTGTATCCCATTAGGGACACAGGTTCAATCTCTCGACAACCAGTTTACTTTGTTGTTTTGGGGGGTGGGGCATGTGGCCCCGTCTCATCTTTTGGAACTTGTCTCTTTGTTGATATATTACTGACCAAAAACAAACAAAAATGTCGTTTTCCAATAGTATACAAACCTAATCTAACGTTGGACTATTTTTTATTATTATTATTTTTTTAATTTGAATGAGTGTCGACAATTTTGTTCCCTCATTTGATTTGTTTTAAGGGCTTATTGTAGATTCCAGACTTCTTGGACAATTATTTTAGTTCACATTTTACTTTTTTTTTCTTGTAGTTATGGCAAGTCGTCAGCATACCCGTTGGTCTCCCACGATGGATAAGATCCTAATTGATTTGTTGTTGGATCATACTGTAAATGGTACGGGCAGAACGTCAAATAATAGGTGGGAGAGTGAGAGCTTGTCCATGATAGCTAGGGAGTTGAATCAACGATTGAACTCGTCAGTTGAGGATGAAAATATATGTTCTAGGATGAAAACATTGAAGAGAGATTACATAGCTGTCAAAGAACTTCTCGAGAGTACTGAGTTTGGTTTTTCATACAACCAACAAACCAAGTGTATTGACACTGATTGTCAAGCATGGGATGGATATTTCAGGGTAATTTACTTGACTATCTTGTAACAAATTATTACTATGTTTATAACCATAGCGTGCTTGTTAGAAATTGTTTATTGTTATAGGCATATCCCGCAGCGAAACACCTAAAAGGGAGGATGTTTACCTATTTTGCTGAAGCTTGTGTAATTTTTGGGAATGACTACTCACTTCATACTCCGAATGTTTGTGAAAGCTTTGGGCCAGTTGTTGGTGACACTCCACAAGCTGCGAGTGTACTTGGTGAAAGCTTTGGTGATACACAAGTTGAGAGTGCTGAAAACGTTGGTGGACTTGGTGAACCTTCTGGTGTGGTTGATGATACTACCCCCTCCCTCTCTTCAGTGGAGTATTCATGGCAGTAGACTTCGTATTTGTTGAAGTGTGTGTTGTTGTGTGTGTGTGAAGTGTAAAGTGTGTGTGTAAATTGTGTGTAAAGTGTGTCTTCATGCGTGTGTGTGAAGTGTAGGCGAGTGTGTGTGGTGTCTTTAGCACGTGAAGCGTGTGTGAAGTGTGAAGTGTAGGCGAGTGTGTGTGGTGTGTTTGCTGTGTGAAGTGTGAAGCGTGTGTGTGGTGTCTTTTGTGTGAAGTGTAAAGCGAGTGTGTGTGGTGTCTTCTTTGTGTGTGTGAAGTGTGTGTTTGCTGCTGCGTGTGAAGTGTAAGGCGAGTGTGTGGTGGTGTCTTGCGTGTGTGAAGTGTGTGCCGCTTATTCTTTGTGTGAAGTAAGGCGAGTGTGTGTGGTGTGCTGCTGTGTGTGAAGTGTGTGCTGCTGCTGTGTGAAGTGGTGCCTAAAAGGTGTCCGACTGAAAGATTCGTTCTCTCTTTATCATAACAAGACTATCTATTCCCTTCCCAGATTTAGATTCGATGTGCATTCGTTTTCAACATTATTTCTCCTAATCATATATTCTCGCTTCTCATGTATGTTATAATCAAAGTGTTTTAACAAACCACAGACACAGAAGTTGAGATGATAACAGGACACAATTAATCAAGTCCGAATCAAAATAAACAAATAATTAATAGCTAAAAATCAAAAACAAAATAGTCAACACCCAACAAGCAGATCAACAACAAGAAAAAAAAATATATCAAGCTATAATAATTAGTAAAAATGACCTCAATGCTTTCTTTGGTCAAACAGATTGGCAGATTCAGGAACACCACCAATATTTTTTCCAATCTTCTTACAAACCGTGCGAATCTCTACACAAACTTTGAAATCACAGTTATTAAAATCGATTTTTTCTGAAAAATTTCAAAAGAGAAAGAGGAAAAGATAGTTGCGGCTAACTTGAGAGAGAGTGAGTACGAGAGATTGCGACCTAGGGTTGATTCAATTTGGCAAATGAAGTGGGAAAATTTTGGGCGATTTTCCTCTGGCAAAATATATCCATCTCGGAGATGGATAAATTTTTCCCGCTTGAAGTGGGAAAATTGGGTCACGTGATGTGTTTGCCGGCAAATGAGAAAAGGATTTGCCAAGTCCTAAAATGGTACCAAGCAGGCGAAAATACACTGTTAAGTGGTAAAATCTGGATTTGCCAGCTGAAAAATGGGTTATCAAGCAGGCCAAAATGGGTTATCAACCAGGCCCTTAGTTTCCAGTTTCAGTTGCCAAACACACTTTGAGAGTTTTGGGACTAACAAATCTCTTACAATCGGGCATGTGTTAAGAGAGAGCACGGGGCTAGAGAATATGCCACGGAAAAACCTTACACTCATTTTTCAATAACTCAAAATATTTCATGATCGCCGTTTAGAATAAATTTTTGAATAAAACTTATTTTCTGTTTGAATAAATTTTTGGGGTTAGGCAAACCCTACCTGTATTAATTTCTTATAAAAACCTGTCCTCGTTTATCCTCTTCAACAGTACATGCCAGTCTAAAGTCTAGAGGAGAAACATAATAGAAGACTTCATTTAGATTTGATAGTGCTGCTAAATAATCAGCCTGGCCTATTACATTCTATATAGACGTGTATGAATCTAAAGAAGGAAAAACTAGCTGAAACAGCCTTAATTTCTTCAACTAATTGGCTCAATTAAACTTAATTTTCCAAAAGAATCATAATAGACGTGAGAGGAGAATCAGAAGCTACCTCCACCTTTAGAATGTGCCTAGTCTAACAACCATGGAAGCCTTGTAATATTGTGTTTTCTCCTGCACCAGAGAAAACACATTATAACAGAATCCCTTCAAATGTTTGCCTCCTCATTATGATCAATGTCTTGTATGAATCAAACACCATAATAGATATACATATCTTTTCCCTATGGATAAAAGAGATGAATAGAGCAACAGAGGAAATTACAGAGGCTTTCATGGCAGTAATTAGCAAGTGAGCTAGATAGCTTTTGGCCAAATGGATTCTCAAATTAATATAGCTAACATTTATCATCGCATCAGGAAAACTTAACAACAGCGTACTTGAGCTTCAGAAAATATGAGAACAGAAGGTAAGAATGTCAATAAAAGAAAACAAAATCCATCCATTTAAAAAAAAATCCTGACTAATCTTCTAAATTTGTTTTAAATGGTAAAGCCAACAGGCCAAGCTTCGTCATGATCCTGCCTCCCAAGTACCGACTAAAATCTCCCTCACTCTCACTCTCACTCTCACTCTTCACCCTCTCTTTCTCTCTCCCTCTCCTACAACTCTCTAAGCTCCGGACTTCTTTGAAATCAGTTCCTCTATCAGGTCAGCTGCTTCTTGTACAGTAGTTATGTTCTGTGAGTTGTCTTCTTCCACGTTGATATCAAACTCTTCCTCTAGTCCCATTACTATCTCCACCTGCATATTGAAATTCAGATTACAATTAAAGACTGGCATTTCTTTAAAAGGTGACGCCTAGTGATGCTAAATGATGACATATATAAAAGTATAAAATTATCAGAGAGTTGAGATGAAAAACATACAGTGTCGAGGGAATCAGCACCAAGGGCAGCAAACTTGGAATCAGGAGTGAGCTCAGAGTCAGCAGGCAATGCCAGTTGCTTCTTGACAATCTCACAAACTTTCTGCACAGTCTCAGGTTTGGCCTGCCAATCAACCCAATATATGCATATGCAGCTTTATTAGACAAACATTTCCTTGTGAACATCAAATGAAAAAAATAGAAGTATGAAAAATCGTAAAGTAAATTATTTACCGAGCAAGACACACGGAAACCAGTACACCTTAGAGAAGGGAAACTCTTACTTTTCCAACCTGCATGAGTAACCTTTACAGTGGATGTCCTCCCATTTACCTGGACAAACTCAACATTTTCAGGTTCACGACTTCATTATGTCGTCTTCCATGCATTTTTAGGTTTAGAACTTGAGACACAATTCAAAAGCTATATTCAAACAGACACTTTGTGCATAATTTTTTTCCATGCTTGTGATCAGGGGTGGCTCAAGATAATTTGCGGTACCACGCGAAAAAAAAGAGAATGATAAGTACTAAGTAGTAAGGAATTATATACTAGTTATTAAACTATTTTATTAACTTGCTTTCTTGAAATCATTATCTATCTAATGCATATTCTCGTTCTTGATCAGGGTTTAAGGCTAAGTAAAGTGATATGGTGAGCAACTGAGTTCCTATATTATCCCACAAAGAACTTCAGTTCTTCCTTGATTGACTGTTTGATGTTCATTTAAGACCTACCCAAGAGCAATAGGGTGATAGTACGATACGACTATGAAGTGTATCCCATATACCTAAAATTAGTGAAATGCAAACTGTTACACGAGAACAAGGCTAGTAGGGAATGAAGTGGGCAACTTGACAGTTTGAGCAAACTCACAAGTTCCAAGAGGAAGGTCTGATCAACGAGGACGGCGGTGGCATAAGTGAGGATAGTGTCATCGACCAGCTATTTTAGACCAATCTCATCAACACATAGGTATAAACAAGGTTAATTAGCGACGTTTTAGAATTCTCATAAAGAGTTTAGACCCTAGAGTACTCTAGAAAACCATGCTGGAGGATATATCTAGGAATGACCTAGACTATTCCTTGAAACATATATCTTAGTTTCAATTATTCTAGGAGATATCTATAGTATGTAGTGAGTTGTAGATACTTGTAATGTAGCATTAAAATGTATGACACAATTAGCGGTTTCAAATTTCTCGCCAGAAAAAATAGGAGGTTCATTTACCTATCAATCAATTCAGAAAAAATATTACAAAAAACAAAAACTGATCTTTGCTTGTATCCTTGAGTGTTCACTTGGTGCTCTTTTCCAGGGTGTGATCTCAATGAGGTATGGCACATCCACCCTAACTTAGGTGACAAAGGGGACTGGTCTCCAAATTCCACCACAATTTAATAAACTTCCAGGATCAGTGGCCTTAGACTCGATATCTGCATAAAGCTTTGGAAGAATCTGCATTTTTATATGCTTTGAGTCATTCGGAGAGCAAGAAACAACATAGTTTTTTCTGAACAAGCAGTCTCTGTTACACCACCTACGTAATGAAGGTCACAGCTTTGGCTTGGCTTTGTTTGGTATTGGATTGGTGGTAACAAAAAAGCTATTGGTTCGAAGATGTTGTCGTCAACTGAAATACCTCTTCAGAGAAAGCTAATTCGTCTTCTAAGTCTTTGTTTTTTTTCCTTTGCTCAATAAACAATAATTGTCTTTCTTTTAAGTATTTCTGTAATTCTGGATTGCATTGAAAGATCACTGTGGGCCTTATCTGTAGTGCACACACAATGACCTCCCACAATGTTTCCTACTAACCACAGCTTTTACTTTCCCTCATTGTCGAAATAGTTTTTGACAATGAAAAAGTCTTCCTCACCATGGGTGGAAAAGTATGCCCAAGCTACCCATTCCGAAGGAGCTTTACATGCATGGCAGGAATGAATCTCTTAATGATCATGTCCTGTCTAATGATGATTTCTCGGCAAATGTCTGCCCAAAGGGGAAGATTTCGAATACTATTGCCACAGTGCTAGATAAGGGAGAAAGTTGTGGGGAAGGCTCTAAGGTGGAACCCTTAACAACTACTTAATGACAATGCTAAAGGAAAGTTGAACAAAGTAAGTGCCAAGACAGAGTTCTCACAGTCATATTCTCAGATGCCTACTTAAGAAACAAATCTACAAAGTCAATGGTTGATACTAAACACTGCACACGGTGGACACTGACTCATGCACCTTGCTCTCAACAATAGCAACATCTACATAGTGGGCGATGTAATGCTCTTATAAGTTGAACCCACTCGATCGTAACCATTGCGCGCTCTAACACCATTTTGTCATGTATTTAGACTTCTCTCTTGCTAGAAACTATTATGAGTTATGACATTCACATAATCACTCTCCTTTAGAACCTAAGACTAAGAGTTAAATCTTACTCACAAAATAGTGAACGCCTCAAGAGAAAGAGCAAAAATTCTACATAGTTCCAAAACCTTCGATAGTTATAAATGAACTTCCTCTCCCTATTTCAAGCTGTGATCGAGGAGGTAAGACGGATAATGTAGACCATTGCATTGTACATTTAGAGACTGTTATACAACCATCTGCATCTAGATATTTCCATACAAAAACAGGCATGCTCTAGGAATCTCCTAGAATATCTATAGAAAACAATTAATCGAGTGAATTCTAGGTCTTTTGTTGATATTATCTCCTCCAGAGGTTCCTAGAGCACTTTGGAGTCTTCCAAGCAATTATAGACCTCTAGCATACATATTGGAAATCATCGTTCCAAAAATAACTGACCTGTAACTCCGTAAGATATAGGAAAGTATCTATCCATCTGGGTTGAAAGTTTTGGATGTCCAACATCATATCACAAGGATGCTTTAGAGCTTAAGCAAAGGTTCACTGAAGCTAGACAATTGTGAGTCTTCATGGGCTCCAACACGTGTATGGCATAAACTGTTATATGATTTCATCATAAGCTAAATAAATCTACTTAAAGTATCCGCACCAGACGAAGACAAGAGCAATATTGGTCATGACTTATATTAAGGGAGAATATAAAAGATAACACAACACCATTAACAATATAATGCAAACTCGTGAAAAAATAAAAAACACAAACTCTCCATGCATATCAAGTTATCGGCCACCACAGTTTTAAATAATAATTTGAATTCCAAGTCATTTCATACTTGCAGTCAGAAAGAAAAATATATATAACTAAGAAAGCGAGAGAAACAAAACGGAAACCAAAGTTTACCTGCAGAGTGGTGGAAGAGGACAGCTTCAAAGAAGAACAAAACCTGATCGAGGAAGTAGCAGAAATGGTGGCCATTGGAGTTGAAAGTGAGAAGAAGAGAGAGGGAGAGCAGAGAAAGAGAATGTTATAGAGTTTAGAGTGAGCAGCCGCGAAATGCAGATTTGGTTTTCAAGTTTCGTTTAAAAGAGAATCCTCATTTGTGGTCCGAGTGGCAACTGGCAACCATGCACCCTATCTACTTCACATTTGGTTGTGGACTTGTGGTCCCTCTTGCTGTCTTGCAACTTGGGCACTTGGCTATAGTGCTGTACTTCTTTGCAGTTTGGACATTCAGTAGTCTAAAAGTCCATACTCCATAATCTCATTCTCCAGTCCTTGCGAGTTTGAGTTTTGCATTGGTTACCCAAGCCCACAGCCAGACCCCCAATGCCATGCGAGTATTAAACTATTAATGCCCACGGGAATATTACTATCCATAAGTTTTCATCATTAGCCCAGTTCACTAAGTTTGTAAACTTGTCATCCACGCAAGAAGAAAAACACGACCCTAACCACCCTTTTAAACTACTTATCTTTATTTCCATCGTGAATTTTTCTAAGTTATGCAAACCCATCTAATGGAGAAGAAACAGTGTTTCAAACGGTGTTACGAGCATCAAACAGTGTTTCAAACGGTGTTACGAGCATCTTGATTACCAAGTAATTGAGAAGAAGAGAAAGATGATAAGAAAAGGGCAAGAGTCCTTTACGGTCTTCGTCGGTCTCTCAGTCGGCTGCTACAACAAGTTGGAGGTGGTGGATGATATGAAAGGGGTAAAAGAAGTGTGTAGTTCGAATGTGACCCCTTTGCATTCCGAACAACGAACAGGTGAAATCATTGTTTATCGGTTTTGAATATGACACGACACACAATGTTTGCTGGTATGAGATTGACCCTCGCAGCATGAGTGCATGACAAACAATGAAAGTAGCACTCTTACCACGTACTTTTATTTGCTCAGTTCCTTACCCTGAAGTTGGTAAATGTTTTGGTTCTGTCGCTCTAGGATAGGGTCCAAGATCTTTTGCATGGGTACGTGGTATGTATGTACTCGGGATATTCTATTATTCTGAAGATGGTGATGATGATTATGAAGGATCTAGAGATATCTTCTCGTTTGATACTAATACTAGAAGCAGTAATGATGATTCCTGTCGTCATACCTTGACAAAGGAGAGCACCCATTTACTTGCCAAGAGGTCCAGCCCTGCACTGGTTGCTGCACACGGCAATATCTATGTGTTCGGAGCTAATTTATTTGACCCCAAACCAAGAGGTCCAGCCCTGCACTGGTTGCTGCACACGGCAAGATCTATGTGTCCTGGGCTGAAGTTTTCGACCCAGAAACAATGCAAGCAATTTCTCCCCACTTCCCGAGCCTCCTATTGAGGCCACTCTTAACCCTTGTAGTTTTATTAGTACGGCTGTTGTTGCCAATACGATTCTTTTGTCTCAGCCCGAATGCTTAATCTCCTTCGATGTGCAAAGAAAATCGTGTAGTCCAATTTCTACGCTTCTTTGCATACCATGCAAGACGTTGGTCTCCTAATCCTCCCATTCATTGTTGATGATCTCATCTATCTATATATTACCTCTCTCTATATTAAGGCAGAGTAATACGACTCCATTAAGAAATTAAAATATTGCTACATCAACTCCAAAAATTTATGCTAATAATTATCAGTCATTGAGTTTCTCACAAAAATTTAAGAAATATGAATTTTAGAAATGATTCTGGCTATGACTGGGTATAAAACCTTGTATATATAAAAGCACACCTTATCTCTCTCCTCACCATATCGATCTATTTAGCCAAACCAACCAATATTAGAGACTCCTAAAAATAAGGAGGTGCTACTAATTAAAAATACTTCCCTAGATTTGATTAATTCTCCCTATTCTATTCTTAAATTACTATCACCTCCCCAAATTCCAATTTTATAATTTATATCACCGAAAAAAAAAAAAAAAGCCCACCAAAGCATACGGGTGTTTTCATATTCCTCTGTTCTTTACAAGTAGGGGTGCCAATGGGTACCCGATTACCCGAAATCAAATGTTCCGGTTCTGGGTCTTAAAAAATTAGACCCATTTAAAATGGGTCATTAAAAACCGAACTGATAAAGAACCGAAACCGTTGAACCGAATAGTAAAAAACCCATGGGTACCTGAACCGAAACCAAAACCGATTATTATGATTTTGATATATAAAATTTAATGGGATGGTTATATGAACTCCATTAAAACGAACTCCAAATGAACTCCACCACTTAACTCAATGAACTAAAGAATTTTTGGTGGAGATGTTTTCCACATAATAGAAATCCGCTTTTGAAGAAACCTCATCAAAAATATTTAAAACCCAATTTTTTGGGTTAGACATATTCAATTGAGCTGAAACATGAGATGTACACAAACAAAAAAATTAGTCCTTAGTTCATTTTGTATTCATTTTTATGATTTTTGATATAAGATGGAGTTCAAAATTTAATATTATATTACATTTAAGATAATCAAACTCATACATCATAATATAAAATATATTTTTTACGTGTAAAAGTCTATTAAATATATATAGCATAATAGTGAATGTGTATTGTTAAATGTATATTTTATAATTATACGTTAAACAAGTGTATCATAGATTGTTAATAATAATGTCAATGTGTATATTATGAATTAACTTATACATTTTATATTTATTAACTTATGCACGTGTATATTTAAATAGGATACACATGCTTGATATATTGTGGTACACACACTTATTATAAACCAATATATAGTGTTCATGTTAAAAATTAGTGATGAGATGTAATTGTAAGATGCATGTACTCGCATGTTCGATTTAAAATGCGAGTTAATACACGTGTACAAATATATGTGTATGCATGTAAAATATATCAATGTAACAAATATATGTGATTGCACGTGTACACGATCGAGTTAATACAAAGAAACAAATATATGTGTATGTACGTAAAAAAAAACAAAATTATAAGGTTAGATATTTGATTATTTTAATTTCTATATCAAAGGTTTAAATTATCACATGAATAGTAAATGTTTTAACGTGTATGATTGATACATATTCATAAATTGATGTAAATATGATTGTTGATACATCACTAATTATATATAAAATATTATCGTGTAGGAAAATAAAAAAATAAAAATGAAAACAATGCAAGTTTTAGTATTTAAATGATTGAAATTGTTTAATAACCATAATAAATAATAAAAACCCGAATTAGAACCGAAACCGATAAAAACCCCCATGGGTTTTTATGGTTTTGGGTTGGATTCTATAATTTTCATACTAAAACTGTTGAGAACCGAAATTGATAAAACCGTAAATAATAAAACCCAAACCAAAACAGCTAAAACCCGACCCAAAACCGACCCGTTGGCACCCAAATTTACAAGTCACAAAATGAAGTTTCTTGGCAATTTTGCTGGAAATTTTTAAATCAGTACTGTAACGTATTCCTTTTTCAGGTGATGATCCCAATCTTGCGAATAAAATATTGGATCCCACTATTTAAATTGGGTATCTAAAACATTTGAAAACCTTCAAGGAACCATAAAAAGTCATGAGCCCTAGGCTTCTGCTTGGGTTGGAGAATCTGGTGGCGCCTACAACAGTGGAGGTCGTCATGTGTCCAATCCTTTGTAAACAGCTTTTGGTATATTTCTCCTCTTTTTTGTTCTTTCTTGGGTTTAACTTCCTTATCATTCATGTACGAGACACAAGAAGTCTTCTTCTTCTTCTTAGGAGTTAGGATTACATCAGTGTATATATATGCGTCTGTTTCTGTTTCTAAGATTTTCTGTACGATATCCGTACGTAATTCAGGTACTTAGATCAATTGGGGATGGCATCCAAGTACAATACTAAAGTATACTGTAGACAGACTTTAATTGGTGGGAACTATGGTCTCCTCAACACGACAACTTTGTTCCCAATCCAGATTATTACAGGCAAGAAAATTTTCATTGAGATTGAAACGGCATTTATACTTGAGTGATACTCTAATTCTAATGTCCTTCCTCTGTTGATGGATTTATTATGTTCAGTGCACTGCTGTGGCATCGGCTTATGGGCAAAGGAGTCCTTGCTGCTGATAGCAATTCATCGCCATTTTTACGCGTTTATGCCCATTGTTCCAAAGGAAGAGTGAGTTTCATATTATTATTTTAAATTGCCCCAAAAAAGGACTACAGAATCATAAAACTATTGGCTCACAAATGAACTTTAAACACCACATAGATGTGGTGCGAATGCATGGACGAGCTGATTTGATTTTGTAGAAGTAGGGCTGGCAATGGGTTGGATCGGTCCGATATAGGCAAATCCAAAACCGATCCGCTTTTCAACAATACAGACCCAGAACCGGACCCGACCCAAACGGATATTTGAGTTAGAGAACTAGAACCGAACCAAAAACTTTTTTTGATTCCGGATCCGATCCGTTCCGAACCAATAAGCTCAATTTCAACCCGGTGAACTGAGTTTTTAATAATTGGATCATAATTTTCGTTATATAAATATTAAATAATTTTTTTTTGCTAAACACAAAAACAAGGTACACAAATAAAAAAGGCATAATGAATGATTTGAAATCCAAATTTGTAAAAGAGGATTTTTCTTTAGATAGAAACCATCTTTTTATTATGTAAAAAAATATCGTAATAGTACATATATATTTTGCATATCTTATTTTAGAACTTTAAATATTTCAATGTTGTATAAGGTAATAGAAATATATGGTGGAGGAAAATTAAAAGAATAAGACTAAAAATTTTAATTGGATTAGGCCCATAACGGTTCGGTACATACTTAATCCAGAACCAATCCAATAAGAGTCCGGTTTTGATTTTCAAGACCCAAAACCGGTCCAATATAATAACTATCTGTCCCAGACCCACTTTTATTGGTTCGGACCGAATTGGATATCGGTTCTTACCCGACCCATTGCCAGCCCTATGTAGAAGTACTAGAATATCCAGGGTTTAGTGAATTTTTCTTTGTTTTGGTAGACAACGTTGTTACACCCTATATTTATTATAAGGTTCTCACAGGTGGGATCTTACTTATTAAATCTCAACTTGAAAGAGGAAAGAAAAATTGCGAGGTAGATAATGTTGTTACACCCTAAATTTATCATAAGGTTCTCACAGGTGGGATCTTACTTATTAAATCTCAACTTGAAAGAGGAGAGAAAAACTGCGAGGTTCTCACAGGGGGATCTTACTTATATATATATATATATATATATATATATATATATATATATATATATATATATATATATATATATATATATATATATATATATATATATATATATATATATAACTAGTATTACCCCCACTAGATGAGCCAATTAGGATTTTCCCCCACTAGATGGGAAATTAGGGTCTCCCCCCTAAACACACGGTCAACTTGATTTGACTGTTAACTTTCAAGTCAAACAACTGAAAATAACATAAATGCCCCCACCTAATTAAAATTGAACATTTTCTTTTTGAAAACAATGAGGGCATTTGTGTAATTTTCAATTGTTTGATTTGCAAGTTAACGGTCAAACCAAGTTGACCATGTATTTAGGGGGGAGACCCTAATTTTCCATCTAGTGGGGGGGAAATCCTAATTGGCTCATCTAGCTTAGGTGGTGTAATACTAGCTAACCCTATATATAAAAGCTCGCACCTGACATCTCTCCTCATCACATGCGTTTGTTTTCTTAACCTAACATTCTTATAGAATCCTAAAAAAACAATTCCATATATTAGGTAGACCTCCTTAGATTTGTTACTTTCTCCTTCGTGTATTTTGTATTTATTTTGACCTCCTCAAATATAAAAACAGAAACTAAATTATATGTTATGATTCGTGATACCCTAAGCAAACTCTTCTCACCGTGAAACCCATAGCAGTCTTTTCTTCACCAAAAAAAAAAAAAGAAAAGAGAGAGAATATGGTATCGAAGCAGTGGAGGAGCATGGACATGAATGCCTGAAGGAAGCCGAATGTGGTTCAATCCGCCATCTTCTTCTTCAAAAACTCTTAATCAACTACTGATGTTGTTGTTTGTTTTGATGATTTTGTATGGGAACAGCTTCTGAGAGATCGAACTTCGTTTGCTCGAACCGAATGAGATCTAAACCATAGCACAAAAAGGTGAGTTTATTTGCTAGAATATTAATGGGTATCATTGAACTCTCTTAATTTTTTCTTCTTTTCGAATTAATTTTGGCTGAATATGGAGGTATGAGTTTCTCCATTTCCTCTTAAATTTATGGTTTTGTACTTCCTGCTACCAAACACAGTATTTAATTTGCATATTATTCCGCCTTTGTGAACCCCAGACTTGCTTGCTTCAAGGTGTCCATACGAACCTAGCACACGTAAAGGCTTGGTGTCCAAGGCAGAACAAGAGTAAGTATGTCTACTATTTATTTACAGTGACTTTGGAATTACAGTTGACTGCACCAAGTCGATTATGTTTTTCGACTGTACCAATTCGATTATTTTTTTACAAATTCCAATTGTTGTATATGTTGGTTTGATTTAGATTCTTCAAGTGGATAATTTTATCACCAAGCCCATTACCCCAAATTCCAATATCCTCACCCCCAATACAACCACATACTACATTGGAAGTCGAGAGGTCAAAAGAAGAGATCTTTAGCTATTGTTGATTATGGGCATGATGAAACTGCAATGTCCCCTGAACCTGAAGTTGAGGTATGCATTCACAACTTAATAATTTATTTGTATATGTTGTTGTTGCCTGTTTACGGAGTGTTGTTTATTGTGAAATTTTATTCTAGGAAGGTGAGATTATGAGTAGTGGGCAATGAGCATGTGATGGTTGGGGAGGATATTGAAGCTATAAATGGTATGTCAGTTTGTGTACACTTTTGTTATTTTGATATGCACATTCAAGTTTATTATCTATCATAGGTAACGTGTAAACAATCGGTTTATATGACATTGAGCTACCAGGGTTAAAAATTCCTATCAAAGAAATTGTTTCTTCTTAATTGTTTCAATTTTTGAGCTTCACGTATAACTGTTCTTTTAAGTGGCGTGAGACTTCAACTTAAGTGTGGTTGTTTAAGTGGCGTCAAAATTGATTTAACAAAATGGCTCTACAGTTATATGCCCACACACAATTTTATCATTGTTCACTTGACAAGTTCTAAGTCATTGGTCGGAATCACTAGAGTTATATCAGAGATTTAGAAGGAGAAGAAGGTTCGTAACTTATCTACTTACCAATACCTACTTTCTACTTTCTATTCTAATTATCAAAAAGAAAAGTGTACAAAAAATAACGTTTGTCAGTGATATATTTTAACCTATTGATCCTCTATGCCGGGACTCAGAGAGTCCTTGCTCATCAATAATAATTGGGAAAAATATAAATGAGAGAGCATAAGGACAAATTAGGGAGTAGAATACTTCTATAGTGTTTATAGTATTTGTCACTAATTCTTTTATTCAAGTTATAATGCTTAAGATAATTATACTCTCGATACATTCACACATCCCCTCAATACTTTTTATTCAAGTTAGGGAGTAGAATACTTCTAAAGTGTTTATATTGATAGGTATCATTGAACCTTCTTCTTGCTGGGTGAGTTAAGTTGTTTGACATTAAGATTATTATGCATGTTGTTGAAGTTGTGAGAACCTCTTTAAAACATATCAAATTCTTTTCTATTCCTTCTTAGATTCCATGGGATGTTCTTTTAAATGGATTGATATGTTGTATATAGTTTGAGTTGGTTTGGGACTCAAGTTCACATATAAGTATAGCCTAATTTCTTTTGATTTCGGATATGGGTAGCCCAAAACTTTATTCCATTCTATCTAGGAACAACACAAAGACCATTTGAAAGATGAATTAAAATTTGGGTAGCTTCGAGTCTTTGTCTTGCTTTTTTTTATTAGAGTTCCTCATTAATCCGTAAACTATTAAGCCACTCAAACTACTCAAATATTTTTTTTTAAGGATTTATTTATTTTTTATTTTATTTTGGAATGGGCCATGTCTTTTTTTGAATGGCTCATTTAAGAATTAGAGAATTGCCCCAAGTAAGATGGTTAAAACTGAAGAACCATGTATCGAAACTTAGAGACAACCCCTTTGAAACTTCATTGGTACTTTGTATGGTTCGGTTGGTTGCTATGAAGTTTATATAGTGGTTAATTGCTTCGATTGAATTTCAATTTCATTCCAAAATTTATTTCTTTCTATTTACATCTTTCAAATAATTTGCATATAATTATGTTCTACTGCGCTCTTACCATGTCTATGTTAGCTGTTTGTTAGTTCACTCAATACCCTTTTAGGTCAAACTTCCTTTTTATGCTGCTTAAAAGGAAGATAAAATGCCCCAATTGAAGCCATGTTCGCACCACTGAAGGAAAGTTGAGGTTTTCAGGCACGGAGGTACGTTTTCTTTATTTTCAGATTTATAGAGTAACTTCAGGGCATCTTCTCTTCTGGCCATGTTTGGATGTACTTTTTCGAAAGGAATATATGTATTTCTTCCGCAAAATGCAAGAAATTATACCACAAATATCATATACCCATAAGTTCTGTTCTAAGGACATCGATACCAATGAGAAAAGGGGAGTGAGAAATTAAGGTGCCCTATTTCTATTTTTCAATGTAATGGTTATAGTGTGAATACCTAATATGTTGTGTCCATATATGGTTTTATGATTGTTTTTTTTTTCTTTTAATTTGGACTGAGCAGTTCCATATGCTTAAGCTATTTTAATTTCATAGTTCACTGATTGGCGATATCCCTATGTACTAATTTTTATTATTATTATCTTTCCCCTATAGCCTAAGATGCTACTTGGAAAATTGTAGTACTTTGTAGATCGATATTTTACTGTCAGAGGAAGACAAAATCTTCTCTTACACTGCATTCTTCATTTTAGTTGACTTTCTCTGTATACAATCCACATATATAAGCATTTAGAGAAGAAACATCAGCTTTTGATCATTGGCTTTTCTCAATAGGTATGTTGGGATTCTAGACTTTTTACTTTTATGTCATTTAGATTGGTTTCCTAGCAGTTTTGATATTGAGAGAATTATGGACTTTTAAGGATGGGAAGATTTAAAAGTTTTGATATTTGAATGATGTGAAACAATGGGTATAAGATGTTTTATGCTATTGGCATTTGATTGTGTTGTTTATCTGTTTTGGTGTAATACTTTTATAAAGATCTCATTTCTCTTCATTTTTTATTTCAGTTGTTGGATTGGAGCTGTGGAAGAAGTTATGAACTGGGCTACTAATGAGATTGTATTTGAATTAATGAATGCAGCTAGGGAGTTTATTTTGAATTTTTGATGAATGTGAAGACTCAATATTTTGTAAGAAAAAATATTGTATGTAGTGATCTTTGTATGATTATATATGACCATTTTGTGAATGAACTGTGTTATTAACGAAGATCAAGTCCATCAGAAAGAATTCTTTGTGCTTTTTAAAGTTTGTGATAAAACTTTGTTATGAAAGTTTGCATCAGAAACAGACCCTATTCACATTTACGCATGCATTATCAACAAAGATATTATGGACAACAGACTGAGGTGGCTTAAGAGCAACAACAATAGATAGTGCTGGCTCCCCTGGCAGTAATCTACCAGTTCCAATAAAGCTTCTTGAGCTTGAAGACGGATGAACATGAGCAGCTGGTCCTTCCATGGCCCCCAACTTCCAAGCTTGGCTAAATATGAATCAACATCATTACCTTTATTTCTAGAAGGGTCTCGAACAACCATCCCACTGAAAAAGTATTGACATTAGGAATTAAGATAGTTGGATATAAATCGCCCTCATAGTAAACTATCATACAATTGATAAAAAGAGCAAATACAATCTACACGACTACACATATCCTTTACTATGAATATGTGATAAATGAAATGCATAGGATTGTCATAAGCCCACTTGAGTGTGCACTTGAAATGGTTATGAAGTAAAAACTTCATAAAAACTACCATGGAGATGGTCTCTTGGAGTGTTGTTCAAAAGCAATGTGTCTTGAGTACCGTTTGGCATGGGCATTTTTTTTTTAATTTATTTATTTAAGTGGAAATTTTATTGATACTGATAACGAATTTTACAAATAATTAGGACAAGCGTGTAACAAGCTGCGTCGCAAGTCCTTTATGAATAGCAAATCCTATCCTTCTAAAAACAAACTCGTTAGAACCAGCTATCATAACGTTACTGTCCATAACTTTCTGAAGTCTCTTGAGGAGCTCAACAGACTATTGTTCTAAGAAACCGAAAGTGTCGAAACTAAACGGAATGAAACAATGCTGGTTAGCCCTGCAAGCTTCCTCATGTTTCTCCATCTTTCCTGTCGTTGCTCTCTTAGTTGCTTCTCCCACCTCAAAGTCACCATTCCCCAACCCTACCAACAGAGAGACTCCAGTTATATCAACACATGCATGTTTTCCCTCAGACCAATTGTAAATCAAGACATCCGTAGGCCGAAGTGTCGATTTGCCCTCATTCGGATTAGTGAGAAAGTTAATAGGAGCTCCTTTCTTCACTTGTACTCCAACCCTCCAAAATGCATCACACAAAATGTCTCTAACATGATCATGTCGGTATTTAAAACCCGAAAAATGTCTACAATGTGCTGTATGGTCCCTATAAGCATCTAATCTACTCTTTTTGCATACAGGACAGAGACCACCATCAGGGTACAAAGAAATCATAAGAAAGTATCGGAGAATGGCACGATACTCCACCTGTGACATACGTTGTCCAAGTCCCTCAATCGGAATAGCCAGTAGAAAATCTTTTGCATGTTCTGGCTACAAGCATCCCATGACTGCTTTCTGATGAGCAAATAACTCAAACTCCCTTTCAAGACTAACAACAATCTTACCGTAGAAATCTTCTACCAAAACTTTTTGTGGTTTTGAGGTGACAGTAGCATTCACAGCCAGAGAATCAAGGTCAAAATTCGGAAGATAGAGACGCAATGCATTGGTAGCATCATCAAGGATCTCACCCATAGGCACTTAACCACAATTCCTAAGAATGTGGTTCTGAAGCTCTAAAGTCTGAAAATGGGCGGTCACAAAAGCAAAAGCAGAGACATCATATGCACAATAGATACCTAACCCACTAATGCGTAATGGAAGCGTCGCTAAACACCACTGCGAATCCCCGAAGCCAGGACCATCAGAAACTATAATACCATGTAGAACCATGTGAAGGTGCTGATCAAAAGTCTTAGCTGCATCCTTAAAAAGTGATGGTGGACAAGTGCAAATCACAAAGACCAACTTGGAGAGCCCAACACAAGCTCGTAAGAGTGCTAACTCACACTGTGGATCCTCCAATACAGCTAAACGGTCTATCAAAGTCATAGCCTTTTCAACACGCTTGCGATCGCTGCATCTTACCTACTTTTTTGATTGGTAAACCTGTTTTTAAATGAGATTAGTAACTCTTTGATGCTGGAGGGGTTCAAGCCCCAGACCTCTGGTATCATCACCCAAAGGTTTTACCGACTTTGCTAGTCGGCACTTGCACGGGCATTAACTATAGTTTATTAGATTAGAGCTAGACAAATGAAAGGTGGTTATTGTGTTTTATATTTGTAAAATGTGAAGCTTGAGTACATCTATTCCTGCAATAGAGTACAATAATCACAAGACATGGATACATTTATAAGAATTGGTGATGCATATATAGGTTATTGATAAAGTTTCTCAAGCTCTAGAACTTGATAGGTTGAGCTAGGGTATGGTAATATTAGGAACATGTTAAGCTGCTAAGTTGTTTGTATAGGTTATGAAATAAATAAATTTGGACTAATGCACTATATTACATTGAATCTCTCACTATGCACATTAAGGAGTTAACATGTATGATCAACTTGAATTGATTCCACGGCTTCTTTTCCGAATGATTGTCAAAGTCTAATGTAAACAGTATCCCTAGAAGCTTTTGCTATTATTTTCTATCTTAGGAGATTTTGGTTGCTCGAGAAAGCCTTTTTGATTTTCTAGAAGTACATCCTAGCTAGAAGCTTCTGATTCTCTTTTTTCCATCTTATGAGAGTGTATATCAATTATTTGAATGGGTTCAAAACTTCTTTTGGTACTGGTAGCTTATTGTATTGTGATTAGGCCTTAGATATTTACCTAACCAATCTATATTATATTGTTTTACCTTTGATTCCAAACTTCTTTTGTTAATGGTAGGATACTGATTTATTGTGTTGTAGCCTTTCCCTTTTGTTTGAGACCAAGATTATCTCTTTATCTAAATAGATGAATTTTAGATGCGAATATTATCTGTCATTGTCACTAAAACAATGGTGATGCGGTTTTTTTAACGTTTTCCTGCTTCAGTCCTAATACACCTCAGTATGTAGTTCATTTTTTTTTCCGGTAGTGCACATTCATATAATTGTTTAAGCCATTCATTGAATGCGTTGGTTGAGTTGTTCTATCGGTTATGTGGCTGGGTTCTTTTTTCTTAACTATGCCCAATTTCAGATATATATTACTCTCATTTGATGTATTTGGTTCACTTTGATTACCTAGCTAGCTGCGCTAAGAAATTAGTTTCCATTCATACAAGCTTCTTCTTGCTTAGTTATTTTCTATTTGAATTACCTGTTTTCAATGGAGTATGCTTGCTTGGTGATTGCGCCTTTTAATATTTCAACTTTTCTTGAGAAACTTAATTTTTTTTTCGGGCTGCATACAAAAGTAATGATATATTCATAATCTTATAATCCTATTTTTATCCTTTGTTTTCATTTTTTTTTTATGAGTGGAATAAATTTTATATATTTTTTTTCTCATGATTTTATGTCATAATGTGGTTTTCAGGTAGTCGATACTAAGTCGTTCTTGATCGACCAATTGGTACACTTCAAAACAATGGAAATGAACCTAGCTTTCCTTGAGGTGATCCTTTAAGTCTTAAGTTACATATTAACTTAGTCCTTTATAATTACACATTTATCTTATTGTTATGTTAGAGTTTTTTGTTTCCTTAAGCTAAGAAACATTGCTAAATTGTTATAAAATAGGTAAGATAGAGTTTGCTTATTTATTGATAATCTATCGAGACAATCTACTTTTTGGTCATTTTATTGAAGAACACTACAAATTATAGTAATTTAAAAACCATAGCCTTGACTGAATATATTTGCTAAAACAATATGTTGCTTATGCTAGAGGAATCATTGACGAATACCAAAATCAGTATTTTACACGCCTGTGACCCAAGACACCATAGTACAAATATAGTTGTTTGTAAGCTACCATTGGAAGATAGTGTTCTTCATGATTAGATTTTTGTGTGCATATCTTGCAGTCAAGAGACCTACTATCTACAATTAATCTAAGAGGACATAATGGGAGCTTATTTCTACTCGTGGAGGTGCTCCCTATCACCAAATCACTAATTTATGCTCTCTAAGTACATTAGGCTACCAAGAGTTAACAATAAAATCTCAAGTTGAGATCTATCTATTGGGGAAAACGATACCAATTGATCCCCTCTAAGATAGCTTGAATGAACACTTTATACTCTAATCGAAAAATCTAAACTTTCACTACAACCAACCTAGCAAGCCCAACTCTCTAAGCAATCAACAACTATTACAAACAAGTAATAATAATGAAAAGAAAGTAAAATATACCACAACACAAGATGTAACGTGGTTCGGGCAATGATACCTAATCCACAAGAGCAAATCCTTTATAAGATTGGGAAGGAAGATTACAATCACTCCTCACAAATCTCTCCAACACTTACTAGATCTCTCTTCTACAAATCTCTCTTCTTACAAGCTTTATCTCTTTGCAAGGGTTTTCTCTAAATTTTGGTTGCTCTCAAAATTGGTTTTCTCTCACTTCTTTGTTATACTAACATATGAGATTATTTATAAACTCCCAAGTCCAATTTGGTTTCCTAAAATAATTAGAAACCCAAGTCCAATAGGCAACTCTAATTGGTTTCCAAAACAAAACCAGTTTCCAAAATGAAACCAGTTTCCAATACTTCACGAGGTGAGGGACCCAACAATCTCCCCCTCCCGAAACATGAGGGGGGATACCTCCATGAATTCCCAAATCAATAGGAAGAGTGTGCTACCATTCCACCTGTAGCACAACAAACATCAAACTTACCTTTCGGTAAGATTTTGGTCATCATATCCGACCCATTTTTGCCGGTATGGATCTTCTCAATGCACAAATGCTTGTCTTCGAGAACTTCTCTAATCTAATGATAATGTACATATATGTGCTTAGATCTAGAATGAAAACTCAGATTCTTGCTCAAATGGATGGTGCTCTGATTGTCACACAGAAGTACAAACTGTTTATGCTTTAGCCCTAGTTCGTTGAAGAACCTCTTCATCCATAACATCTCTTTGCAACACTTAGTGGCTGCAATATACCCGACTTCTATAGTGGAGAGGGTAACACACTTTTGCAACTTCGATTACCAAGAAACTGCTCCCCCTGCAAATGTAAATAGATAACCGAAAGTAGACTTCATCGAGTCAACATCACCTGCCATGTCTGCATCTGTGCAGCCTTCAAGCAAGGTCTTACTCCCACCAAAACATAAACACGCTTTGGAAGTGCCCTTGAGATATCTCAATATCCACTTAACACCTTCCTAATGCTCTTTACCCGGATTTGATCCAAATTGGCTTACAACACCAACAGTGAAAGCAATATCTGGTCTTGTACACACCATTGCATACATCAAGCTGCCTACTATGGATGCATAAAAAATCTTTTCAATTTCATTCTGCTCATGCTCACCCTTTGCACACATACCTTTGGTCATGCAGAACTGGCCACCAAGTGGACAACTGACTGGCTTCGCTTGATCCATGTTGAATCTCTTCAACACCTTCTCAATGTAGCTTTCTTGTGAAAGCCACAACTTCCCACTCTTTCTGTCAAGAGTGATCCACATCCCAAGTATCTACTTTGCTTGAACCAAATCCTTCATCTCAAAAGACTTACTCAAGTCTTTCTTTAGCTTGGATATCTTGTTGATGTTCTGGCCAACTATCAACATATCATCCACATACAACAAGAGCACTATGAAATCCCCATCTGAATTTTTTTGAATAAACACACAATAGTCAGAAACGGACTTTATATAGCCATGCTTCACCATAAATGAATCAAACATTATGTACCACTGTCTCGGTGCCTACTTCAACCCATACAAGCTCTTTTTTAACTTGCATACCAGGTGCTTCTTGCCTTTGACCTTAAACCCCTCTGGCTGGTCCATGTAGACATCTTCTTCAAGATCTCTATGAAGAAAAACTATCTTGACATCTAGTTCTAAACCTCTAGGTTCATACTTGCGGTCAAACTCAATACCACCCTGATAAAAGTCATCTTAACTATAAGAGAGAAAATTTCATCAAAGTCAATACCTTTCCTTTGACCAAATCCCTTCACAACAAGGCGAGCTTTGTGCCTTGGATGTGGATTATTCTCCCATGCTTGACTTTGAAGATTCACTTATTTTGAGAATTTTTCTTCTTTTCGGTTTCTCAACTAAATCATAAGTGTGATTCTTATACAAAGAACTCATCTCATCATGCATGGCCTTCAACCACTTCTCATTGTCTGTACCTTCAAGAGCCTCTTGATAGTATATAGGTTTTCTACCATTAGATAGTAAAACATACGTGTGTGGTGGATACCTGGTTGAAGCTTGTCTTTCTCTTTCTGACCTCCTTACCTAATCTTCTTGTGGCTCAGGAGGATGCACTTTTGCTTGCTCAGGTGGTGGTTCATGCACTTCATCTGCATTTTCTATATCAATACGTTCTATCCTATCATGAGCAATAAGATCATCATCATGAGCTTCAAACCCATGGTTTTCTGCATTCTTAATGCCTTATGCACGTTCCACAGTAGGAACTTCTGGTTCTAAATCAACGAGATCATCAATGAAAGTTTCTAGCTTCTCACCATTCTCAAAGTCTGCTATTGTTTGGTCTTCCAAGAGCACAACATCTCGACTTCGGATTACCTTCTTGTTGATCGGATCATAATGTTTGTAGCCAAACTTTTCATCCCCATAACCCAGAAAAATGCACTGCTTAGCTTTGTCATCAATCTTGGATCTCTCATCCTTGGGAATACGAACAAATGCTCTGCACCCAAATACCCTAAAATATCCATAATCAATATCTCTGCCTAACCATACTCTCTCTGGATAATTACTGTTCAGAGGCTTCGAAAGCGATAGGTTGATCACATGTACAGTTGTGCGCATTGCTTCTACCCAGTAACTCCTTGGTAACTTAGAGTGAGACAACATGCATCTCATCCTCTTTACAATTGTACGGTTCATCCTCTCGACTATACCATTGTGCTACGGTGTCTTGGGAACGGTCTGCTCATGACGAATACCATGACTCTTGCAATACTCTTCAAACAGCCCAATATACTCTCCCCCATTATCTGAGTGAATACACTTCAACAGCTTCCCTGTCTCTCTTTCTACCATGCTATAGAAAGTCTTGAACACGCCAAGTACTTCATCCTTGGTCTTCAAACTATATGCCCATATCTTTCTAGAACAGAGCTTTTGTTCCTTTGGGCAAAAAGTTGATTTGTTCATTAAAAGGTAACCATACAATCATTATATATTAGTCTATAAAGTATGGTTATGTTAATTTATTGATTTCTTAATTCAATTTTTTTTTAGTTTTCCTTAGGATTTGACCTATTGGGTTAAGTATGATTTTAGTGGTAAACACTTTAGAAGATATTTTGCACTTTGATTTAGATTCAACTTGACATTTGACAGCCATTGCTTTAATAAGAACAAATACTTTTTTTGTCTTGATAAAAGGTAATTGATTAACTTAAAAGAATAAAGGTTACAAGAAGAAAAAATAAGAACATTATGACATGACTGGACTAAGAAGGATAAAACAAATGTGTACCCTTCTCAATACAACATTGCTTAGTGAGTAAATATAAAGTACGTAGTGTTGTGGTTCTCAAGATGTCTCATGAATGGAGGTCGAGTCTGCCACCATATACTTTGTCCTTTAGTTAGTCCTGCTCCATGTCTGGCACAACAATCTGCTCTTGAATTAGTTTCCCTCCAGATTGAGGTGATATTAATCCATGTTGCTTGCAAGTTTATTAGCTGCCATTGTGCCCTGACTCTCCAGTGCATATTACCTTTTTGAAAAGCTTGGACTACTGCAGAAGAGTCTGATTCCATCCATATATGCCTCCATCCCATTTCTAAAGCTTTTGTGTTTCCTTCCACAATCGCATATGTTTCCGCCATGTAGTTGGTAGTGACTCCCAATCCACCCGCTGCAGCCCCAAGGAAAGCCCCATTATGATCTCTATAAACAACACCCCACCCTTCCATCTGTATTCATCTTTAGCATTCCAGGCGGCAGAAGATTCCAATAACATTCGAAGATTTTTGGAGATTTTCGAAGTTTGTGGTTGAGTTTGAATGCTCGAAGTACCTTCAGATCTCTCATTGAGTTCTCCATGTGTCCCGAGGACTTATGATAAGCCCTTACTGTTGCCTTTCGAATCAAGAAACAGATTTCTCTGAAGTTGGAAACCTTGTTGTAATATATTACCTTGTTGCGATTCTTCCATAGACTTACTAGGCTGGTCAAGGAACATGCCTTCCACATATCCAGAATTAATGAGCTGTAGTGCTTACCCTGTTGTTGGATATCGTTCAGAGATTCCATGCTCTGATTGAGATCAAAGCACTGACCTGCATACTGCCACACCCTCTTTGCCAGCTCGCATTAGAATAAAAGGTGATCTAATGTTTCTTCTTGTTCCTTACAGATGCTACATCGCGAGGCCAGCTGGAATTTACATTTTTTCAGCTGCTCATCTGTTCTAACGACACCATGAGTCAACTTCCAAGCTATTCCTTTCGTCCTTGGTAGGATATGTGCACTCCATATGAATTTACACCATACGGGCTTGTGGGCCTTGGCTCTTATATCCTCATGCGCTGCCGAGACAATGAATTGTCCATTATTCGTTGATATCCATATTCTTTCATCTTCTCTGGTGCTATGTGGCTGCTAAATTTCTGCTGCTTCCATGCCAATGTGATTTAACACTTGAGTCATGTTGGTAGAAAAATGCCAATCCTCTCCATGGATGCAATCAGTCAGAGTTGCTTGAAGTTTCATAATCTCATTTCTGTCCTCCTGAAAGAAATCGCAGATAGGTTTCCTCAGTAACCAGTTATCCCTCCATATGTTTATATCTTTGCCATTGCCCACTATCCATCCATGAAGTGGAGCCATTTCCTTGAGGGCCTATCATATTCCTAGCTAAACTGTTGAGGACTTGTATTTGGACCATCCCCCAACTCTGTTAGTGTACTTGACCTTCATAAATGATGACCAGTCACTGTCTTCTGTTAGTGGACACCAAGCTTGTTTCATGAGCATTGCAAGATTGATGTCTTGCAATCTTCTTATCCCCAGCCCGCCTTCCTCCACCGGTTTGCATGTCTTATCCCAAGATACTGTTATTGCTTTTCTCTTGGCTGGATTGCCGCTCCAGATGAAGTTTCTTATGATGCTATCGCATTCCTTCAGGACTGATTTTGGCCATCTATATATAGCCAGGTTGTGAACAGGAATGCTGTTAAGCACATGTGTTGCAAGAACCACTCTGCCCTGAAAAGATAGCATCTTTCCTGCCCACCCTGAAGCCTTTCTTCTGATTCTGTCCACTAGAGGTGCAAGAGCAGCTTTAGTCACTCTTCCTGTAATGAGGGGGACACCAAGGTATTTTTCTGGCAAAGTACCTTCATTTATTCCCAGAGTCTCCTGGATTCGCTCTCTCCTGCTTTGAGTCATAGGGCCTAAAAAGATTTTGCATTTGCCCTTGTTTACTAGCTGTCCAGAAGTGTCCTGATATCTGTTTAGAAGCTGCAAAATATTCTTAATACACTTCATATTAGCATTGCAGAATAAGAAAATATCATCCGCAAACATAAGGTGCATGATAAGGACTATAGTAGTTGGCATTGACCACCATATGTTGGATTTTTCCATCTTGAACCATTTTCGATATACCTTTGCTGAGACAGTCCTCTGCAAATGCGAAGAGCATAGGAGATAATGGGTCACCTTGCTTTAGACCTCTCTCTGTAGAAAAAAGCCCAATAGGGCCTCCATTGAGCATGATTGACATAGAATTGCTCGCAAAAGCTCCTTTTAGCCATTGGATCAATTTCTCACTGAAGCCGACCTGCTATAACACTTCCCAAAGAAAGTTCCAATCGATGGTGTCAAAGGCCTGGGATATATCAAGCTTGATGCCAATGCTACCTATATATCTGGGTGTTTGCAGTTCATTCACTAGTTCTGATGCTAGTCCAATGGCTTGCTGAGAATTCTTGTTAGCTATGAATCCATATTGTTCCTTGCTGATGCTTTTTTCTGCAATCGGACTCAACCTCTTGGCTAGAATCTTGGTAATAACTTTGAACACAAAGTTAGATAAGCATATCGGTCTATACTTATTGAGCTGATTAGCATTCTTTTCTTTCGGGATCAGCACTATGAAGTTGGCATTGAATCCGTTGGGCAATCTAGCTTTTAGAAAGAAATATAGCACTGCTCTTACTAGATCATGACCTATTATGTCCCAACAATGATGAAAGAAATATCCACTGAAGCCATCTGGTCCAGGAGAACTATCTGCCTTCAGGTGGAACACTGCTGCCTTGACTTCTTCTGCAGTCGGATGCTTTGATAAAATTGTATTTTCCTCCTCAGAGATCATATTAGGCATGCACTATATAAGTTCCCAGTCCATCTCATGTTCCACCCTTTTGAATTTTTCTGAGTAATGCTTGACTATATATCTGCTAATCTCTTCTTGCTAAACCAACTTGAGACCATCCTCATTTTTCATTTCTGAAATTAAGGATTTGCTCTTGTTTCTGTTAACCATAGCATGAAAGAATTTTGTGCTGCGGTCATTGTCATTGTCCTACCGAGTTTTTGATTTCTGTCTCCAAAACATATGTTCTTGTTGCAGAAGAAGTTCCACTTTATTTTCCTATTCAACCACCATCTTAATGAATTCCTCTGTCACTGTTTCAGCTTTGATTCCTTTTCTACTTTAGAAGTAATGTTTCCAAATACTTCTTTGTTCCGTTTCTTTAGGGTAGCCTTCAATCTTCTCAGCTTCTGAGTCAGAATATATATTAAGTGTCCCCATATGGGAATTTCCCAGCTTGCTTTCACAATGTCTCTGAAGTTAGGATCGGTGAACCATATATTGAAAAATTTGAAAGGCATATTTTCGGGCCTTGGAACACTGATGCCATATCCCATAATCGGAGAGTGGTCTGAGCAGATTCTACTACCTACTTTGTAATTCCATACCTGAAATTTAGAGCACCACTCTGTATTACATAACATTCTGTCTAGTTTCCCCAGGATTTTGAAATTGCCCACTTGTTTGTTCCACCAAGTATATAAGAATCCCGTGTTTGGGACCTCCATAAGTTGAGATTCACTAATACAATCTTGAAAATCATTTAAAGCTGCTGCCGTTGGCGATTTCCTCCACATTTTTCCAAAATACTCAAATAGGCATTAAAGTCTCCCAGAACAAGCCATGGCAGATTGAATGAGCTTATTTGCTTTATTTCATTCAAAAGATGTCTTCTCTGAACATATATGCAGTGGGCGTGGACTACTATAATTAGACACCCCTCCACCTCTACTGTGATTTGTTAAGAAGACTGCTGTAGAAGAGTGGGAGTGGATACTGTGGATTTCCAAAGAAGCTAGATGTTTGGAACTCTATTATGTCTATCATTGGAGTAAAAAGAAGCATTCATTCCCAAAGACTGGAGATAAGCACTTGAAATATCACTGGGATGTATCATAGGTTCAGCGATTTCAACTATGTCGGGATCCTATTTATTGATAAACTTCAAGAGCCTGTTCTGTGTCTTGTTGTTTGCAATTCCTCTAATATTCCAAAATATGCACCTCATTGAGAATATAGAAGTTTTATTGTAGAAAATGGTGAAGAACACCTTTATCAATTCTCCCTTCTTCCAGTCCGAGACCTTGATCTGGATCTGGTTGCTAGGGTTTTTGACTGTTGCAGCTGCCATTTTGGTTTACCATATTTTGAAGCCTGGGAGTTTTCCTCTTGATCTTGTGAGCGGTTGCTACTTTGATCCTCCTCTGCCCATGCTACTATATCAGCCCATCTTGTAAATTTTGGTCGATTTTGGATCAGGTGGTTTATCATCTTTGTCCCTAGCGTGTTTCTTGTGTGCCATAAGTTGTAGCACTCTCTCGGCCTCTATTTCTGCCATATTCTTTTCTGCCTGGACTATAGGGACTGTAGGTATTGAGTCTTTGTCATGTGTAGGAGTATTTCTCAGTGTCCCTACTTCCACCTCTTGTGCCTCCTCCTATACTCCCTTTCTTGCTGAAGCAGACTTCTCTTTCACTTGTTCATGGTTTTGTTCCCCCTGTGCTTCCGTACTCATGTCGTCTTGGTTCTCAGGGCTAAAACTTTGCTCTTGTTCCTCGACATTGATAGGCTCCTGTTCCTCGACATTGATAGGTTCCTGTTCCTTTACATTGATTGGCTCCTGCACATCATTCATTTCCATGATTGCCCCATCTCCTGATGCTTCCTGATTTTCACCAGGATCCATCTCATGGATTTCCTCCACTTCCAGCCCTGCAAATCTGTTTTGTACATGAGTTTCCGTATGCTGTTTCGACTATTTCGACATCCATATTTCTTCCCCTTGCCTACTAGATTCCCTTTGTTTCTGTTGCCTCCCTATTTTCCTTCTGGTTTTTGCCGCTACATTTTCCACTGGGGGAGTGGAGTCATTTATCACCTCTTTGTCCTTATTCATAGCCCCTTTTAGTTTCCGACATTCTGTGACCAAGTGACCAACTATCTTGCAATGTGTGCACATTTTGGGAAGCTTCCCAACCTCTACAGTCTGCCAGAATTGCACCTTTTTGGTCTTAACATATATTTGGTTTGGTATTGCTTCTGATAGATCCACATCCACTAGGATTTGAGCATAATACCCGTATTCCCTGTTAAGAGTTCCCTCGTCTATTTGCATTGGGTATCCCACACCTTTAGCAATTGACATCAATGCTTCAGGCTCCCAAAATTCCTGACTAAGCCCTGGGAGTCTGATCCAGACCAAGGCGTGAGATTGTCTCTGGCTTTCTGGGCTAAAGTTCGGAGTCCATTGACTAATGCGCATAACATTCTTCTCAAAGTCCCATGCTCCTTTTGACCACACCCTATTTGGATCCTTTGCATTAGAGAATTTCAGGAATATATAGCCCTTGCCGATTGGGGTGATAAGCCAGTCCCCTATTGGCTGCCAGATTTTCTTTGCTAGTATTCGAACTCTTTCGATTGGGATCTTCTGCATATCGATTCTACCCACCAAACAATATTTGCAATATAACAACCCCTTTTCATAAACTCTCTCCAGAATGGTGATGGCTAGATATTCACCCATCTTTTCAGGCATAGGAAGTTCATGACATTCCATCGGATGGTGGGTTGGTTGTTTCGCTGCCTTTGCATAGGATAGAGTTCGACTACTGGTTACCATCGCAACCGGTTCATTTCCTTTTTCCTCAATCACCACTTGTTTCTCCAGGGAAACAACTTCAATATTTTCCACAACTCTTGGTGTTTCAAATTCAGATAGATCCATGATTTCTCTCTTCCTGGTTCGGAACTTACACTGTTATCAATGTAGGATTTTACCCAAACATGAAGAAGGCATGGAGAAGGAAAAAGATTAGAGTTCCCACTTCAGAACTTCTACTGTGGACAGTAGAGGATTTTACCTGAAGAGGAGTTAAAACTTAAATATGAGGATTTGTAGAAGATTACCCAACCTTTTAGAACTCTCACTGTATAGCAATGGACAATTTTACCTAAAATGGAAGGAAATTGGAGGTTTGAGAAGATAGGAAATTTTCACCAACTTTTCATTTGACTAAAAGCGGCAAAAAATTGGATTACCGGATCATTACACTATTTAAGTTATATTACATCCAGTCGCCCAAAACATGGTCCCCATTTTTTGCTTGCTTAATTACACAGTTGAAACGTTAGGTGAAGCTGTAAATACGTCCAACTATTATAATAATGTAGAGTTACTTGCATAAATAATTAAGTAATTAACCTTATTAAGCAATATAGATCATTCCCTGAACAAACTTTTTTCGTTTTTGTTATTTGGAGAATGTAGAGTTTACCTTTATATCAGAACGGAAAGACATAGCTTTAGAAGCTATGACAACATATTATAAGAAATTAATATTTAGACACAAGAAAAAGCACTCACGTATATCCAAAGGACAAATTACATGGGGTTTACCCGCTTAGAGTGATACACTAATTCAAGTACATATCCATGTACGTCTGATTTCCACTTATCAGTATAACTCCCTCAGAGAGCATAATAAATTAAGCCTTAATTAATAGAAAGAAACAAGTAAAGGTCTATAAATGATTGCTCTTGGAATGGATTTCCAATTTGTTTGTTATGTAGCTTTTCGAAACTAACCAAGACATTCACGGATCCATGTAAGAAAAAAAAAACTATTCTAGACTAAGGCCGTATCTGGACAAAGATATCAACTTCCTAATAGCTTAACTTATCTACTGTCATTTTGATGTTATCTGATGTTTATTGATTTCTTTGACCATTTTAGCATATACACAGGAGCAACCATTTTGAAGATTTTGCAACCAAACATCAATAAAGTCTATGTCTGTTCAAACTCTCTCAGGAAAATTTAAATTCTCAAAAGTTCAGGAGGTTAAACATAGTAATCCTTTGGTATCAAACAAACATAGTAATCCTTTGATATCTCCATTATAATTCTAGGGCATTTTTCTTAGTCTTTATATCTCATTGTACCTCCTCACAGGTTAAAAGCTAGCCCGACCCTTGCTTATGGAGATCGAGTTATCTACTTTTATTTCATTGTTGGCACATCAATAGTTTGAATTTCAGGCATCTTGGTATGTTATCGTGGAACTTATATGCTACCTTTAATTAAAGTTAGTCAATCGTATCAAACTGAAATACATGAATAAGCTTAAACATGCATGAACATAGTAGCTAGAGCCACTCATCATCATATTTTTCTTATTCTTAATTATTTATAGCTTATTGATCAAATTTGTAGCTTGGTAGGAAGGAGTAGCTAGATTTTGGCCGAATATTGTGTCTTCTCTAATTCTATTGGGTCGACTGCTAAGTTCCATTAAAATGATCAGAATACTAAATGTGATTCACAGTTACTCTTTATATCAAGTTTGTCCATATTATAGTGTTGTGTCTATGTGTGGTCTTTTGACCAAGGTTGTGCCACATATCATCTATTGTTGTTTTCACGGTATTCTTTTCATTTCTCAATGATTTAGTCAAACACCTTATTCAAAATAATTTATGGAAATATCTTCGGAATCTCACAATAATGATGGTATTTCAATTCAGTCTAGATTCTAGAAAAGTCATGCTTAGGTATTACAGTAAGTGTGTAGGTTCAATTCAAAATTTTCTTTTATGCTTATTAATCTTTCTAATTGAAGCCCTGTACTGATGCATGTTCATTAGTCTTATTTCCAATTACTCAAAGTGTGACGCCAACTCTAATCTCCATGAACTCCACTCACTTGAGTATAAAATCAATTTTACTTGCAGGTGGAAGAGCTGAGGATTGACATGATATCTGAAACTGAGAAAAACTGCAAGTGGAAATACAATTGCAGTTGGAAGTATACAAATGTAGGTGGAAATGTTCAAAATGGATACCCGTGCTACTGCCATTTTCTTAAGAAACTATTGATGGAATAAAAAAGCAAATGTATTATCTTAATTCCATTTTCTAGCAAATATTGAGTATAATTTTCTTAACCTATAGATTTTCAATCGCAGTAACAATGATTAGTATTAGCTAGCTGTCTGCATGGCATTGTACTTAGCAATTATAATTTTAATCACATTTTTTACTTAGAAACTGATGAAACTTATTGACAATAAGGTCATTGATTGGAGCTCATTTTCTACAATATATAGCAAGGTTGTGTGATAGCTCTGACTTCAAATTCCCAAGAGATTGTGAGGGACATAGATTCCAAGCTGCTCCAACTGTTGTAGGAAATTTTGTGAAGGTTACCTGTTGCTATTAGAAGTAAAAGATTTCATATATGCTAGCTGTTTTCGACAATGCAATAGAGGATGCAGTTGACTTCATAGCAGTATCGTTGTGTTATATGAAGAACCCATAGCAATAGGTTTTTGCCATGTAATGAGTGGGATTTCCTTACTTTTCATTTGTGATAGGAAGTCCGAGATCCCTGTCAATCATATATTTTCATTCAAATAAACATCTTCCCTTTAATATATTTCAGCAATTGAATAATTTTTTCCAAGTTATCATTCACAACATAGTAGTTGCATAATTGCATCATTGATTGGCACAACGCCCTAGCCAACATAGACAATAGAAGAACTACATGTTCTTTAATATGAGTGAAGATATTACCAACAACGTTTGATTCTATGTCCTATCGACCAAGTGTTAAGGGCAGACTTAATGAACCTTAATTATGATATTCTTAATTAAACATTAGTTTTCATTACGAAACTAATTTGTATGAAGCTAAGTACCTTGGCTACAATGTAGTTTGGCATAAATTTTCTTGCTAAAGTTCTCCAAATTGTACAAGTGTATATATGCAGTAAATAGAACGCCCCAATCATACACTTCAATCTTTAGAAACTTGAATCTTTAAGTTACAATCTATCGAAAACTACCTATTATTTTATCAAACATGCATGTCTATTACGATACTCAAACTATTGCGAGAATTTGTTAGGTTCATCAATAATCCTTGCAAGAGTAGACACCATCCTTGAAACTGGGAAACCTGTTGTTATCCCTCATAATTATTTCCCTTTCAGTCAACTTTTAAATCACCTTAATAGCAACATGGCAATCTACACACACCCTGAGGTTCTTCACCACCTTGATAACTAACTCTGCTCCACTCACAATTAGCTCCAAGTTCTGTAAATCATATGCCTTCTCTAATAATAATCTCCAAACTACTTTAACTCAAGGTACATGTATTTGATCTCCTTCTCAGTTTCTGATCAAAATATGTATATGCAAGCATTCATAGAAACATAAAAAATCAATATAGAATTAAAGGGAAATTGGAAACTATATGCAAATGCATTGAACTAACCTTAAAGAACAATTAACGAGAAATCGAAAATAGGATGCAAATGCATTGAACTAACCTCAATGAATAATTAACGGAAAATCAGAAACTGGATGCAGCTGCATTAAACTAACTTAAAAAAATGATTAACGAGAAATCGGAAACTAGAGCTAACTTCAAAGAATAATTAACAGGAAATCGGAAACTAGATGTAAATGCTTAACCTCAAAGAATAATTAACAAGAAATCATAAACTACATGCAAATGCATGGAACTAACCTTAATGAATAATTAAAGAGAAGTGGAAAACTAGATGCAACTACATTGAACTAATCTCAAAGAATAATTAACAGGAAATCAGAAACTGAATGCAAATGCATTGAACTAACCTCAAAGAATAATTAACGGAAAATTGGACACTGGATGCAACTGCATTGAATTAGAATAATTAACAGGAAATCAAAAATTGGGCGCAAGTGCATGAACTAACCTCAAAGAATAATTAACGGGAAAACGGAAACCGGATGCAACAACATTGAACTACCCTCAAAGAATAATTAACAGAAAATAAAAAACTGAATGCAAATGCACTAAACTAACCTTACAAAATAATTGACGGGAAAGAGGAAATTGGATGCAAATTCATTGAACTAACCTTAAAAAAAATGGAAATTGGAAACTGGATACAATTACATTGAACTAACATCAAATAATAATTAACGGGAAATCGGAAACTGGATGCAAATGCATTGATCTAACCTCAAAGAGTAATTAACAGGAAATCATAAACTGGAAAAAGAATAATTAACGGGAAATCAAAAATTAACCTCAAAGAACAATTAACGGGAAATAAAAAACTAGGTACAAATGCATGGAATTAACCTCAAAGAATAATTAATGGGAAATCAGAAACTCGATAATTTTTTGATGATCCCATGAGCCATGTATAATTTTTTTTAATGCCATGTTTGCAAGGAAACTACAAAAGGATAAATAGAAGTTGGTATTACACACCACCTCGGATAATTAATGAGAAATCGGAAACTTGATGTAAATGTATTAAACTAATGTCAAAGAATACTTAACGGGAAATCAGAAACTAGATCCAACTGCAAGGAACTAACCTCAACTAATAACTAATGGGAAATCAGAAACTAGATGTATTGAACTGACCTCAAAGAATTATTAATGGGAAACCGACAACTGGATGCAATTGCATTGAACTAACCTTAAAAGATAATTAACAAAAAATCGAAAACTAAATGCAATTACATTAAACTAACCCCAAAGAATAATTAACGGGAGTCAGAAACGTGATGCAAATGAATGGAACTAACCTCAAAGAATAATCAACAGAAAATTGAAAATTAATTGGATGCAAATGTATTGAACTAACCTCAGAGAATAATTAACGGGAATTTGAAAAATGAATGCAAATGCATTAAACTAACCTCAAACAATAATTAACGGGAAATAGAAAATGGGATGCAATGAATAGAACTAATATCAAATAATAATCAACGGGAAATCGAAAACTGGATGCAAATGCATTGAGCTAATCTCAGAGAATAATTAATGGGAACTCGGAAACTGGATGCAAAATGAATTGAACTAACCTCAAAGAATATTAACATGAAATAGGAAATTGGGTACAAATACATGAAACTAGCCTTAAAAAATATTAAATGTAAATACATCGAACTAACCTTAAAGAATATTTAACAGGAAATCGGTGGATGCAAATGCATTGAAATAACCTCAAAGAATATTTAACGGAAATTTAATAAAAAAATAATTAACGAAAAATCGAAAATTAGATACAACTGCAAAGAACTAACCTTAAAGAATAATTAACAAGAAATCGAAAACTGGATAATCTATGATGATCCCACATAGTGAATCATGTATATTATTTTTATGCCATGTTTGCAAGGACGCTACAAAAGGATAAATAGAAGTTGGTATTACACACCACCTTGGATAATTAACGAAAAATTAGAAATAACTCGATGCAAATGCGTCGAACTAACCTCAAAGAATAATTAACGGGAAATCAGAAATTGATGCAAATGCATCGAACTAGCATCAAAGAATTATTAACAGAAAATTGGAAACTGAATGCAAATGCATCATACTAACCTCAAAACATAGTTGTATGGTATGTAGTGAGAAAGTCTCGACAAATATAATTTTGCATTTAAAATGGTGTTTATCATATATTTTTTTGTATAATTGGGATTGTTTTGCTATTCAAGTGGCTTCATTCTTCGCCTCATTCGACATTCTCACAAAACTTTAATCAAATTTCTATTATTAAAAAAAAAATCAATTATATGAAAACAGTCCCTGTTTTGTGAAGGGTGCCAATTTATGTAATTTAAGTAAATAATTTAAAAATATAAATAATTTCGTTTTCACAAAATGTGAACTGAACATGGTCCGCTTATGAATTAAAGTATAAATTAGGGAAAAAAATTGATTGGTTGTCAAAATATAATCAATTAAAAAGTGTCAACAGTTAAATTTTGAGTTCAATGACATTTCCAATTTGAATTTGTGCATGTAAGAAAGATAGTTTCTACTTTTAAATTTTAGGATTTGTCAGTGGTTTGTTCATAAAACAAATTAATTATGTTTGTTGAACTATTTTTTTCTTTTATTAATACTATATTATTATGCCTCAACGCCCTTTCTACGAATCATTACAGTATTCTATAGTTAATTTTTTTTGATACATAATAATTCAAAAAATATTAAAAAAAACTAAATTAATTTTATGAAAACAATCCCCGTTCGTTGAACGTGCTAAAAACTAGTGTTTACTTATTGTGAAGGTAATGTGTTTGTTTATGATTGTATTGCTTGGAATTGGTTAGAAAAGCCACCCTAACACTAGTACAAAAAAGGGTTTTTGTGACTGTTTTAAAATGTTATTTGTGACTGTTCTGTTCGGAACGATCACAAATGGTAGAAATTTTTTTTTGTGACTGTTTTAAAAATATTTTGGTGACGTGCGTTTTCGAAATGGTCACAAATAGTTTTTTTTTTTTTTTTTTTTTTTTTTTTTTTCTAAAGAAGGCTATATGTGTGGAGAACTATTTGTGACTATTTCAATAAAATAGTTACATATTATCCTAACACTAACACTGACCGTTTGACCATCTATTTGACCCAACTAGTTTTGGTCCAGCGTGCCCACAACTCCACTTAAAAACCTAATTCGAAACACAACACTACTGCCCATAAGCCCACGAAGATAATCAGTTTCTTCTTAAACTACACTTCATCTTCTCGTTCATCTTCACTCATGACTCTCATGGTTTAACCCCTGAGAAAGCTGATTTGTCGCCATTTTAGGTTCGTCATTCTCTTCTCGGAACTTCAATTCCCCTCTCAATTAATATTGTTTGCACAAAGGTTTCCATTTCTTCACTTTCTCTCTAGAATCTTATCATCATGAATATATTTCTATTTCTAACTTCTAGGGTTCTCCTTTTTATTTAGATCTTGTGAATGAGGAGGGAAGGAACTTTTATATTTAGTGTTTGTGAATGAGGAGTGTATGTTAGATGGTATTTTCCCCAATTAATAAATAAAATCCCTTTTTTTAGTACCAATTTTTAAATAAAATTAAACCCCATTTTTAGTATGAAAGTGTTTTAGTGTTAGTTAATGCTTGAGTTTTGTTTATGAAGTGTGAAGGTTTTTAGTTGCCAACTACCTCGCTCAAATCCTTATTACTCAAGGCAAAATGTTTTTTATTTTCATAATTGTTTTGATGTTTCTGTAGTATCTTTTCTTTGAGAAGGAAAATTGTCAATTTTACAAGCTTAACTTTTCCACGTGCCATTATAGAACGTCCCATATTCTGATCAATACTTGTCCTTCGATTTGGATATAGTAGAGCAATACTTGACTACACATTTCGTTTGTTTGACAAAATCTGGTTGCATCGTAGCCCATAGTATATTGATGCCAAATAATGTAATCCTGTGAATAGATGTTTGATTGGCATAATGTTTTTAGTGTGTAAGGTGAGTCTTATTTTGTTAAGCAGTATTACCAAGTGTTACAACAATCGGATTTTGTTCGTCAGTTTTATACTGATTCTAGTATTATGCAATGACATCGCTATTAGTCTCCATTCGAGCACTAGATCTCAACCGTCTTTAACGACCACTACTGTATGGGCATCAAAAGTTCTCAGTGAATATGGGAAATCCTCAATTTTTGATCTCTTTCTCACATGCAAATAGATTAGACATGATCAAGAATATAATATGACTAGGTTAGTGTAGCTTTGTTGTACTTGTTTCTGGCTAGGGTTTTTTTTGCTCTTTGATTTTTCAATTGGTGCAATAGTTTTTTGTACTTTCTACATTTTTATGACTGTTTATCAATTGATTCCTTGAAAATCCGAGTAGCTTGATCACTTTCTTCAAATTGGTAGACTAGCGTTGTAATTTGCTTTTCATTTGTTACATAGCAATTTTTCTTAAAAAATTTGCTCCTATTGATGACTTTGATGTAGGTTGTGGATATTTGGTAAAATTGGTTTAAATTTGTAGTCTTGGATTTGATGTAATTAAAATCTAGTTTCCTATGTTAACGATGATTGACATTGTGCTCCTATATTTTATGATAACAACACTTGGTTAAGAATCTTCCTTGCTTTGACTCGACTAAAAACACTCTTGAGTTACTATTTTCCATGTGAGGTACTATGTCACATGCCAATTTTGAATGAGGTGTTGGAGACTTACACCTCCTATTTGTATCCATACAGGTGGAGCTTTGTTACCATTAACAATGAAGTTAACTTTCTTCATATATATATAGGCTAGTATATTGAATCATAGTAGGTCCACTTCTAGCTCAAGTTAAACTAATACACATGCTTTCTATCATGATAAGTTATTGAATTTTGTATAAATTATTTACTGGTCTTTATTGGTAACTTGGAAAGATTTGTTTGTTGGTGCTTATGCGAGGATGGCTAAGTGGGACTTAATCAGGTTTTATGCAACTAGTCGATTACGATGTTGTCGAGTTCGCCAAAAATGGGGACCATTTACTACACTTTACTTCTTTCTTGATCAGATGCTTGAGCAATACCATACCGGTATATTAATTACGCTACTTATTTTATCCCTACGCACACAGATCTTTTGCAAACATCATGGCAAGCACCTAAATTGCACACGAAAACACCCTCATACACATAGTTCTCTTACTTCTCATTTCTTTTAAGGTTGTCAATCTTTCTTTTTCTGACCTGCAGAGTAGCACACTACACACCTATGCCCACCCTGGTGTAGCTCGAACAACCATCCAATGAATGCACACGTTGAAATCCAAAACAAATCAGTCCAAGGTGTCTTTGGCTAGTGTTATTGCAAGAAGTGATTTCTAATGTATGTGTATGAGGTAAAATTGGTTATTAGTTGTATTAATGCGTTGTTGTGCTCACTAATTATAGTCGTTGTCCGTAGGTAAATGGTTAGTCTAAAATTATTTTTATGTTAGCTGTGAGAACACTTTTGGTCTTCTATGCTAAGGTTTGGAACTTCTCAGGTACTATGAGGGATTTAAGTCAAGTTCCTATGGCACGTGCTGCTGCACAAGAATACCAAGCTCATGCTACTCAGAAGCAACACGCCCATAACTAAACGACAAAACATGCATCTGGATTGATTTTAACATTGTTTCTTATTTTTATTTGACATGCTCTAAATTATTTAATTGCAACCATTTTGTTAAACAAATTATCTTTTACAATAATAGGACCGACTTCGTATGATTTGTTATAAAATATGTCTTTACGCTCTTATAAGTTTACCAAATAGTCAAAGTGTTCTCTTGATGTATAGTAGAAAATGGAATTACATGACGCCTATTTGCTGATGTTATTGATCCATTACACTTGATAGAATTAAAGTTTCATAATATACTTTTTAATTATTTACATTTCAATTAGGATTGGACTCTAGCTTGTAGGATTCTTCGTTGCTTGAGTTCAGTTTACGTCACTTCTAAAAACAGGTTATATGGTGTTCTGACAGTTTACTGTTATTTCTTTCCACCTCCAATTTGTGTAGATGTTCATGTGGCATTCAAATGCCAACTCACTTTAGGCCACACATGTACAGGCCACTGTAGGCCACTGTATGTGACTAGTACTATTGAACTGTATAGTTCTAGTGTTGAATTGTCGTGTTCTAGTGATGAAGTGATGAACTGTTGAGTTCTACTATTGAACTTATCGAGCTCTAAAGGAAAAAAACTATGTATGGCTTGATCCCTGAAAAGGTACGTAGGCAGCCACCTAGCATAGCCGCTTCCATAGGTAGATACCCACCCCATAGAGTTCTTTGTTTATGATGTTTGAGCATTGTTTTATTTCGTAACTATTGTTAGAGCGTGCTTAATGTGATATGTGTGATATGTTTAATATTGGATCTTTACGTATTTTTGCTTGGAAGAACTGAAATTAAGTGATTTAGGTTTAATGTTTTACGTATGTTATTTGGTTACAAATAGGCAGATACGGGAATTGGAGCGCAATGAGAGTAAGTTTTACTATAACTTAAATATTTATTGCTATGTGTGTCATTATTTCTAGTCGTGTTTGTATCCACCCGATTGCCAGATTAGAGATATATTTATTTGTTTAGTTTGTTTAGTCGATATTAGTTTGGTATTCAAGTGATCTGGCATTTGCCAATCTTTCGTTTATGGGTGTATTTGGAATATGTAGGGTTAGATGGTTTTGTTGAGATTGTTTTGGTAACGTGGAGATGTATGTATGTTAGTTGTATTGTATAAGTCGTGCATTAGGATTTTTTGGATGTTATTTGTATATTTATAGTTTTCTTCTTATTCGAGGATTGATTACTTGACTTAACTGGCATTGGTCGAGATGGTTAAGTAGTTGGTTCTACGAACCAATATATCTTTTAGTAATTGGGTTTACGACTAAGGTACGAGGTTTTATATTTAGTTTGGATGTATTCTTATTAAATTTTCAGATTAGGACATGTTTTATATTTATGAAATGTCAAAAATACAGAGAAGACTCCACCGAAATTTTTCCAGATAAGCCCCGTGTCATAGGTTTGAGTTTTGGGGCGTTATATCCCCCAATGTCCAATTTTTACAAATGTTGCTATCTGACTTTGTATAACCCTATTTTCTTATTCACTAAAGCTTAGAAACACTTGTTATATAAATTTTATTTGTTTTGCAGTTCTCTTTACTGGAATAATCATTAAAACCAGGTAAATGATTTTTTTGTCATTTACTTTAATTTTTAAGATTTGGTGGGATCAACAATGGTCGCTAGGTATTCGATGAAGATGGCCTAATACTGTAGCGTCGTAGCTGCCCAAGCCTTATTTTGATCTTTTAGTTCATTAATTTTTATTTTTTATTTCTTATATTTTTAACTTTTGCAGATCAAGAAACTTTCTAGCCAGCAAGAAGACTTCCACCTCGGATAGATGTCAAAGCTCGTAGTTTGTTCGGTGTCTCTAAGAATGTCTTTCGAACTATGATGAAGACTAATCACGAGTGTTTGACGTGAATGTGACTTGGTCACAATTCTTTCTTAATCCATTCATTTATATATTATTAAGTACCTATTGATTACCTAAGTCTTATGTCTATTTTTGTTACTGGAGAGTTAGCATTTATAAATGCTATTTGAATTTTAATGGATTATATTTTAGGTGTACGTATATTTGTTGCAGGTCCAATTCAATGTGAAATGTCTGTTTTCAAATATATACAAGTTTTTTTTTTGAAAAAAATTATAACATTTATCACAGTTTTGCTAAAACTGTCACAAAAGATACGTTTTTTTTTGTGACGGTTTTTGAGCAGTTGTTATCGTTTTTTTTTATGGCTGAGAGAGGCTAGTTTGGAACAAATATTTGTGACGGTTTTTGAAAAAAAATAAATGCTCCGTCATGGTTTTGGAAAAAAAAAAACAAACTTTTTGTCATTGTTTTTAATAGTGATGATATAAATCTTTTTTTCTTGTAGTTGTGTGGCTTCCATGAGTGTCGTTTCTATACCCTGTTATGGATGTGTTGTGCACCTTGGAAAGGGATCTTTGTTTGTTATTTGGGATGATAATGAAGATCATTCTTAACGGCAGCCTTGTGTTCGATGTATTACTTTCAGAGTTATGAGGGTCAACAATCAGAAATGGGGAGACTATTTGCACGCTGATGTTGAAGCCTGTTCAACTTATCGAATTGCTAGTGGAAACTCTTTAAATGACTGTCTTTCAATGTAATTTGCAATTTGATCTTCAGAACGAAAATTGAATCTGTCAAAGAAAAATATCTATATAACAAAGAAGGGTGGAGTGGGTTGACAAATTCCACCTCATAAGGTGATATGTGGTTGTGCCACCCCCTAACCATAATCACTAAAATGTTTTACTGGGGTGAGTTAACAAGTTTTTTAGTTTTTCTCACCTCACCCACCCCACACAAAAAAGGCCTGGACTGTTTTTGGGCTGAATTTTTATGGGTTGTTGGGCTATGGAAACATGAGTATGGGCTCATTTAAAAAAAGGGCAGGAAGGGGGATGCGTGTCGGGGGCGCCGAAGGCATGTTTGCGTATACTAGTATATATACAAATAAAAGCCAATCTTAAGGAGTCTTGAAGCGTTAAATAATGAATTAGGAAAAAGAATCTGAAAAATTGGTTTCCCCCAATTAGAGATGACTCAAATGAATTCCCACTAAGCTGAGTATCTGTAATAGAAAACTTTTCTAAAGATGAGAGATTATAGTGGATTGAATCATAGTACAAAATATCACGATATTGAGATATATCGATATCCAATTTCTTGTGAAATCATCCATCTTTTATTGTGAAATCATCCAACTTTTCTTTTAAATAATTTTTACCGTACCCCCTATTTTTTTTTTTCTAATCTCCACCACCAATAATAATGGTTATTGTTATCGTGAGATATCTATTTTTTTTTTAAGAAATAAGCTAGGGTTAGGCAGACCCCGACCTGTATTAATTCAAATATGTTATGTAACACCTGCATTTTTCATATTGATATAATTGTTTAAATAAAATATATATTGTTGTAATATGTTCAAAAACCAGTATTTTTAGCGCACATTAGTGAGAAAACCCAAATAATGTTAGTATATGGACCTTGGGCCCTTTCTGGACCATTTGGAGGTCCATAATGACAAGAAAAGGTGTTTTAATATTTATGTTTTAATTAAATTCGAAAATAGATTTATTTTTTTTGAAAACCCTAGTCTCCAAGAACAAAAAAAAAAAGAGGAAAAAAAGAACAAGCTAAAAAGGAAGAAGGAAGATAAAATATTATTTTTACTGTATTTGTTTCGTATTTCTTCAACAAGGTGAGTTAGGCTTTTGGTTTTTCATAGAAACATGATATGTTGATTTTATATTTATTGTTTTTATGAATGTAGAAGTAGGAAGCCATATTAGAATGTTGAGGAAGATGAACAGTGATAGTACACTAGAAAACTACACTGCACAGTCTTTTAGTATTGCTTGGATAGAGATCTTCCAAAGATCATAATACAGCTTCCCAAAACAATATAGTATGACATACTGAAATTATAGATGGATCCAACGGTTGGATTTCCGTCGAGGCATGCATAAGATTGATTGGTCGTAGTATAAACTATGCCAGAAAACGGCACTACGCAGTCATAAGTGTAGGCGTAGATGAAGGATGACCCAGTCATGGAGTTTCCTCAAATTTGATATGTATATTCAGAACACATAGTAGTCATACCCATTATGATTTCAGGCCTATCCGATAGTGGGATGTCAGTCGAGGCATGGAAAGAAGAACATCTTGGTATTGGTTAAGTAGCAAATGGAAAATGGTTTATTTTATGAGATTATTTTTGTTTTCAGTTATTGTGGATGATTTTATACAACCTGGAATTTGTTATGTATCTATATCAAGTGTGATTTTGATAATATTGGTATGTTGTCATGACAATTGAGTTAGTTTGTGAAAATCGTAGCTCTTTGGAGTAAAATAAGAAATATTGCACGGGAAGACTATTTGATCTTGGATAATTTAAAAGCTATGTAAGGCTTGATTCCAAACCTTAAAGAATTTGGATACGTAGGCAGATTTGTAGTAAAGTGCAACCTTTATATTAGATATTATGTAATTAATGTATTTACTGGTGTAACTAATGCTTATGATAGTTAGACATTTATATATATGATGTAAAATGTTCTGCTTACGTGGCAAGAAACTACATGCCTCTACTTAAGCGAGAAACTATCTAGTGAGTCTCGAAAGGTAAGAGGAACTATACATCTTGATGCACGTTAGTGGTTCAATAGCATTAATGACTTCTTTTGTTGAAATTAAATTGGGACCATGCCGTGTTATTTATGTCGAAATGGTATTGAATGTTTATATATTGCTAGTGGTGGTGATACCAAGAGAAACTACGGGTTTCCAAAGTGGACATGGAGAATGAAATTGGAGAAAGTTATATTTTGTTTGAATAATGGTTTATTGTTTTTAGGGGTTGTTTTTATGATTCTATTTGTATTGTATAAAACATGTATTAGGGTATTTGGGATGTTGTTTGTATATAAATTGTTTCTTTTGATTTGAGGATTGGCTACTTGATTTAAATGGCATTTGTCGAGATGGTTAAGTAGCCGGTTCCACGGATCAGTATATCTTTTAGTAGTTGGGTTTACGACTGAGGTTTTGATATATTAAATGAAAGTATATTATTTTATTTTTAGATTATGACAAGTTTTAAATTTATGAAATGTTGGAAATACAGAGGAAACTCTGCCAATTTTTTTTAGAATGCGATGTTAAGAGGTTGTTTTATATTTTAGTTCTAGTTTGAACTCGTGTGAGTCAAACCCGCTTACGTCTTGGTTTATTAGATTGTTGAATATTTGGAGCGAGCCCTTTTATCTAAATATTCAATAGTCTGAAAAATTGGGGCGTGACACATTCATACAGCTTTCCCACTGCGTCATCCTCTATGAGTCTGTGAAGATCTCTACTTAGAGGATGACCATGATACACACAACTAATACAATTAAAGATGTTTAAACCTGCTAGCAAGTTAGCTGGTTTGTTACACTCTTTGTATACATGAGAAAAAGAGCAAAAAGCAAAATTGGTAGCCAAATCTTGGATATGAGTAACAATGTCCAGGCAGTACCAAGGAGTATCACCTACTTTCTTAATGATTTCCCTAAGGCACCATATCCACCATATCTGATCATACCTATTTCGATAACCTTGAGTTCTTAAAAAATCACCGATTACATTCCCCCAGATCCTGATAATGCTTCAATCATTGCATCATTTCTATCTCTAATCAATCCTCCATGCCTTGTTCCTAATGGGGTTAAAGCCCCATCAGTATTCAATTTATTTCTTGGGTCTAACGGAGGATACCATTGACACCACTTTCTTACCAAGTGTCTGACAGAGGACTCGACTTTCAGGTGTATCTTGATGAATCACATTAATTTGAATTTGAAGATAAATCCTCATGTCTCTAATAATTCTCCCTAAAACCACTGTAGCAAGCTTTGAGTTACTATTGAACTTTTTGGGATTCCTTTATTTCCATATTGCATCAACTGTAGCACATATAAAAGCTTTATACACTTCTCCAACCTGAGCTTTCCTTTTGCAAAGTTTCAATAGTGAAGACCACTCCCTATTAGAAGATCTTGTGTTAGACAAAAAACCCAAGAATGCTTTGATCCCATAAATGATTTCTCTCGAGTAACCATATTCAAAGAAGAGATGATTAGAGTATTCTCGACTTTGATCACACAAACAACAAGATGAATGGGTAATAATCTTCTTTTGCACTAGTTTATCCTGTATGGGCAAACTATTCGAAAACAACTGCCAACAAGTAAATGAATGTCTTGGGATCACTAACTTACCCTAAACCAGTCTCTGCCACCTAACTTTAGGCCTTGCTAGAGACAAGGCTTTGTGATGCATGAGCATGGATTATTAATTAATTAGTAGTTTATATTTTATTTGGTATCCTAATTCAATTAGGAATAGGATTTAGGATGGTTTCCTATTTGGTTTCCAATTAGGTTTAGTAGTTGTTTTCTTATATAAAGGCATCTAGGCCTTCATTGTTGGATTGGTTATTATTGATTATTAATTCTTTATGAATTGTTCTTCATGTTTGAAGGTTTAAACCTTAGATTTAGGTGTTTGATTTATTAAATCTTATTAATGTTCATCCATTGTTGAAGTTTCCGCCAACAAGATACATCAAATTTGGTATCAAGAGCCAATCGATTTTTGGAATTTTTTTTGAGGAAACACATACTGTTCACAAGTACTGTTCATCGGAACACTATTCATTGTGGGTTACTGTTCACTGAACACTATTCACTGTAGGAAAAAAAAATTTCTTCATTTTTCTTGGTTAATTGTCATGGAGTATCGTAGGAGAAGTAGAAGAGAGTCACCGCCGCCGCCCAATAATTGAAGTTTCCATGGGTAGAAGTACTATGCCGCTCACAATTATGGGAGAACTTACGATATGGATTGCAGCCGCTGCGAGAGTTTTACTCCTTCAAGAAGGTATGTACCTCTTTCCCCTCCTCCATCACCAGTTGTTAGTTTGCGACGAAAATTCAAGTCAAAGAAAGGATGCGAATTTTCCTCCCACGAATCGATGTATGATTCTGATTTTGACCACACAAAGAGGGATGGTGTTTCCCCTCTTAAAAATTGTCACTACCACCACCATGGAAAAAAGTCACTTTTGTTAGTTAGGCGAACCCACAAACCTTCTTTTCCTGACCAACAAGGAAAATTATCTCAAACAAGGAAACAGAGATACAGTGATCCTGCATGGGAACATCCTTCATCGTCTAATTATGAAAGTGAGCGGCAGCGCCAACACCTTTTGTTTCAAGCAGCCTCTATAAGCTCTTGTGAACAACAAGCTTGTGCTGCCATTGATCCCACGACAGACAATCACACTGACCACCAACCGAATGATCCAAGGAATGCTTCAAAATATTCTACTTCTACACCAACTGAAGATGATACGAAATCCCAGGCAGATCATGTGGTTTGGAATAGTATATTGGTAAGTGAGGATAAATCCAACCAACTTTCAGCATATGATACTGCTGTAAAACATCATCTATTCCCTTCTCGTCAACAACTATTATCAATTGAAGAGGAGAAACCCCTATTGGATTCTACAATAGTGCAATTTTCACCGGGGGCAGCGAAAAATATTAGGAATGAAGAATCGAAAGTTCTTTTTGATCCTGGTATTTTTGTTTACTTTAAATATCACTTTTCTGGTTATTGTATTGGTCAACCAAGAATACCCGGCAGAGACGAGGCATTAACACTCAGCCAGGCAACAAAGCCTATTCATTCAGTGAATTGGGGAAAGAATGCATGGTACTTGGTTCTTTTTGCGAGTCATTACTTGGGCAAAACTCTAGGTCGAATTTTCTGCAACCCAAGGAGGGTGACGTATATGACTATGAAGAGCTTTTGTGTGTTGATGGATTTTTATAACTCCAAACTCGAGGACAAGTTTCTTTCAAGCCGGGGAGTGTGATGCATGAGCATGGATTATTAATTAATTAGTAGTTTATATTTTATTTGGTTTCCTAATTCAATTAGGAGTATGATTTAGGATGGTTTCCTATTTGGTTTCTAATTAGGTTTAGTAGTTGTTTTATTATATAAAGGCATCTAAGCCTTCATTGTTGCATTGGTTATTATTGATTATTAATTCTTTGTGAATTGTTCTTCTCGTTTGAAGGTTTAAACCCTAGATTTAGGTGTTTGATTTATTAAATCTTATTGATGTTCATCCATTGTTGAAGCTTCCGCCAACAAGATACATCACTTTGTATGCGCTGTTGGCCGAGAAGTGCCCACTAGGGTGCGACACCCATATGACTCTATCCTCCAACAAATGAGTATTGATGGGAGTGCTCAGTATGGCCTCCCTGAGGTTATTACACTGCGGATTGCCCCCTATGCTATTCCAGTTTCCATTCAAAATCAAATGATTTACCTTTGCATCCAAAGGTATAGTTGAAGCTCTGCTACTACTTGTGCATTGTGTAACAGTGGGCTAGACTGGCACCAAATATCATGCCATAGAAGCGTAGACTCTCCATTTGCCATACTATAAAGAACAAATTGCTTCACTTCATTCCTGCTCTTGAGAATACTCTTCCATGCCCAAGCACAATCACTTGGTACCTCCATTGTCCAAAAATACTTGTTTTGAATTAGATTTTGCTAGACCCAATCAACCCACACACTTTCTTCCTTGGCTGCTATCCTGACACTAGCCCGCAATATGCCCCTATGTTCCATAGTCCCATATTCATAATACCCAAACCCTTCTTCCTTTGTCTTGCATATGGTGGAAAAACTAGCTTGATAATGGCACCTTTTGAGTTCTACTCCATTCCATAAAAATCTAGTGCAAACTTTTTCTATCTGCTTTATCACTGTCTTTGGTATAATGAAAGTTATGTACCAATATATAGGCATAGCAGTGAGAACATATAAAATAAGTTAAAGTCTTCCTGCATGTGATAACATCCTAGCTTTCCAATCCATGAGCTTGGCTGTTACCCTATCCACCAATGGCTGACACTCTTTGATCCCAAGTCTGCCTGCAAAGAGAGGTAGTCCCAAGTATTTGACCAAATGACTAACCAATTCTACTCCCAAAATTGTTGCCAGAGCTTGAGACTCATAAACACTAATAGAGCCTGTCATGAGAGTAGTTTTGTGTTTATTGATCTGTAAACCAGTTGCATGCCCAAACAATTCTATACAGTATTCGAGGCTTCTGATAAACTCCTCCTCCCCTCTATAAAAGAACAAAACATCATCTGCAAACGCAAGGTGGGACATATTGGTCTTTTTACATTTGGAGTGGTACTTGATCTGCTTTGCTTCTTTCTTGTCTTTCACAATACTTTCCCTACTTTCATGACTAGCACAAACATATACGGAGATATGGGATCCCCCTGCCTTAAACCTCTTTTACCCTGGAAAAATCCCTCTGGAGCACCATTTACAAGGACTGAATAGGAAGGAGAGCTTATACATAGTTTTATCCACTTCATGAGTTTCTTAGGAAAACAAAATCTCTCCATCATGAACTCTATAGTCTCCCAACTTACCATATCATATGCCTTTTGGATGTCAAGCTTCACTGAACACCTAGGAGTACCATGCTTTCGTTCATACCCTCTTGGTAACTCATGTGATAAGAGTATATTATCTTGAATGTATCTATCTGGTATGAATGCAGATATGCTTAAGTACACTAAGTCATTGATGCATGTCTTGAGCCTGTTGGTGATGACCTTGGTAACACATTTGTAAATGGTGTTACACAATGCTATAGGTCTGAAATCCTCCACCTTAGTAGGGTTATCAACTTTTGGAATAAGGTCAAGAAAAGTTGAGTTTACTGCCCTTGGAAGCTTGTAGCTGCTGAACACATTCATAACTGTTCTAGTGAAATCTTTTCCCACTGTCTCCCAGTAGGCCTTGAAGAAAAAAAGGTTGAACCCATCAGGCCCAGGAACTTTATTATCTTGCATAGCAAAAATAACAACTTTGACCTCGTCATCAGTGATTTTTGCCTCTAGTTGTCATGCCATAGGTTATGAGATGACGTTCCTAGTCTTCAAGTTTAGAAAGAACTCTGCATCACTCACTGACATTGCATTTGTACCCAGAAGTTAAGTATAATACCTTACTATGGTCTTTGCTACTTCATTCTGCCCTTTAACAGTGAGTCCATGATCATTTGACAGAGCCCATACACCTCTTCTTAACACCTTTTCTTTTATACAACTGAAAAAATATGCTATGCACTTATCCCCATCCTTCATTCACATACCTTCACTTTTTTGTTCCATATCCACTGCTTCAGCTCTCGCTAATGTATTATATCTATCCAAGAAAATCCTTTCTCTTTCCCCCAAGCCTGTATTCCCTGGACTACTCTGTAGTAAAATCTGCACATCATGTAATTCTTGCTTAGCTGATTCAACTCTTTCATGAAGATGGGAAAAATTCACTCTGGCCCATGGTTTTAATTTCTGCTTCAACATCTTTAGTTTCTCAACCAGTACATACATGGGATTGTTATATATGGGCATATTCCACACTTCCTCCAAAATAAATTTAAAATCTCTCTGAGAGACCCAGAAGTTGCAGAACCTGAAAGGAGGGGCTTTTCTTGTATAATCACTCCAGCTCAAGAGCATTGGATAGTGATCATATATGCTGTAAGGTAGGAACTGCAAAAGTATATGGGAAGGAAGTATACCATACTTTGTTCACTAGGCATCTATCAATCCTTGACATAATGCTTCTTAAACCTACAGATTTATTCCACCAAGTAAAGAAAAATCCAATGGAGTTTATATCAGGCAGCCCTGTATTTTGCAAGCAAAGACTGAAATCTTGTGCTTCCTTAGGATGCATAGGGTCCCCTCCAACTCTCTCATTAGTTGCTAAAATGTTATTGAAATCCCTTGCCACACACCGTGGGCCTTAAACAATATTACTTATATTGATGAGATCATTCCATAAAACCAATCTCTCTTTGAACCTGTTACTTGCATACACCAGTGTCAAAAGATAGACTTCATTACTCGGCATAAACTTTACCTTGCAATGAATATATTGATCTGACTCCTTTAACTTTTGAACATAAACCAATCGCGGATCCTAGCATATCCATATTCTGCCAGCAAGACTATGAGCATAGTTATCAACACTTTTCCATTGATGACAACAAATGTTTCTCATAGAATCATACTTCTGTGCTTTAACCTTTGTTTCCAACAACCCAAAAATACTAAGCTTCTTCGCTATTCGAACCTTATTAATCTCTGCAGCTTTGTGTACATCGTTAGTACCTTTAACATTCCACACACTTATTAGAGCTATCATCTTTTAATGCCTTTTATTTTTGGAGCCCTTGGGCCTATCCCTACTCCTCTATCCATGCTTATTCTTATTACTACATGAGTTCTATTTCTTTTTTTGCTTCTGCTTCTGCTTGTCATTGCTTAACACTTCCTTTTCAACCATGGTTGTAGAGTCAAAAGAGACAAGTAACTCCTTTTGATGCATAGGTGTGTGCATAATAGCCAGCACCCCTTCTGTTTTGTCACTGAAATATGGAGTCTTCTCCATTGACACAACATCATCAGAGAAGTCCCCTTCCCCGATCTCTTTTGGTAGGCTATCAAACCAAAACTGTGCCTCATCAAAATCTGACATCACTACTGGTTCTGCTGAAATAGATACATGTTCCACAACCTTTACATAAGGCACTAATGATAAATCAGATAATACACTATTGACAACTTCCTTAACATGTTCCACTTCTGTCTCAAGAGGTTGATTAACCTGTTCTCGAGCCACTAATGTAACATCATTTGCTACATCATCAACACTAGAACAATTATTCATTGTAGTAGTATTCTCCTCCTACACTAGACTCCCTCTATCTAGATTTTTAGTTTCTGTCCTCAGTTCAATGTTTTCACTTACTTTTTTTCTAAAAGATAATTGATTAATAATAAAAGAATAAGAGTTACATGGAGATGAAATAAAAATGAGAAATAGTAGCTAAAGGAAAGGTAACAACAAGTGAGTATCTTTCCTAGTACCAGAGAATCTAGTTGACAAATATGAAGTAAGTAGTATAGTGGTTCTCTAAATTCTTCATGAAAAGAGGTCTGGAGTCCCACCACATACTTTCTCCTTGAAGAAGAGCAGCTCTATGTTGTGCACAACTATCTGCTCCCAAGTTAGTCTTTCTCCATATTGGAGTGACATTGATCCATGCTGCTGCAGCCTTTATCCTTTGCCATATAAGCTTGAATCTCCAATGCACTGTATTATTTTGGAAAGCTTTAACCACCGAGGAGGAGTCACATTCCACTCATATATATCTCCATCCCATTTCCAAAGTTTTTTTTATGGCTTGCACAATTGCCATTGTTTCGGCCAAGTAGTTGGTCGATATACCTATGCCATCAGCTGTTGCTCCCAGAAAATCCCCCTTATGATTTCTGAGGACCAAACCCCATTCTGACCTTCTTGGATTTCCCCTCGAGCATCCATCAGTGTTAATCTTAAGAATTCCCGGAGGAGGTAAGAGCCAATACCATTCAAATATTTTGGGGTATTTGCAAAGTTTGTGTTGAATATTAAAGCATTTCAGTACCTTGAGATCGTGTACTGAATTTTCCATGTGACCTGATGACTTGTGATGGGCTCTTATTGTTGCTCTCATGATAAAAAAGGTCACTTTCTTGTAACTTGACTCCTTAGCATCATACAGAACCTTGTTTCTATTCTTCCAGAGGCTTACCATGGTTGTCAAAGCACACGCTTTCCACATATCCAATATCAGTGAACTATAGTGCTTACTCTATTGTTGCACATCATTAAAAGATTCCAGCTCATTGTGAATGTTGAAGATTTCCCTTGCATATTTCCAAACTCTCTTAGCGAAAAAGCAATGGAATAATACATGAGCCAGAGGTTCTTCTTGATTTAGGCAAATGCAACATCTTGAGGCAAGATGAGTCTTCCTTCACTGTAGCTGATCATCAGTTTGAGCTGCCCCATGTGCAGGCTTCCATGCGATTCCTTGTGTTATGGGAATGACTTTGTTATTCCAGATGAATTAACACCATGGTGGTTTTGTGACTTTTTTCCTGATTGCTTCATGTGCCTTTGACACTGTAAATTGCCCTGTAGTGGAAGCTATCCAGATCCTTAAATCTTTTTTAGAGCTATCTAGTTGTGGTATTGAAGATATATCAATTCCATGCTGCTGTAGCATTTGAGTCATTTCATTAGAGAATTGCCATCTATCATCTTGAATATATTCACAGAGTCTAGATTGAAATTTAATGATTTCCTTTCTTTCCTCGTGAAAATACTCACATATTGGTTTCTGTATCAACCAATTCTCCCTCCAAAGATTAATAGACTCTCCATTACCAACCACCCATCCATGTAGAGGGGACATTTCGGTAAGGGCCCATTTGATTCCTTTCCAAACAGTTGAGGATTTGTAGTTGGACCACCCACCAACTCTATTTATATATTTACCTCTCATGAAAATTGACCAATCTCCTTCCTTTGTAAGTAAGCACCAGGCTTGTTTCATAAGCATTGAAAGGTTAATATCTTTGAGTCACCTGATCCCTAAGCCTCCTTCCTCGATTGGTTTGCATGATTTCTCCCAAGAGATCGTGATTGCCTTCCTTTCCGCTGGATTGCCACTCCATATAAAGTTCCAGATAATGGTTTCACATTCCTTTATCACTGAGATTGGCCATTTGTAACTGGCCATGTTGTGAACAGGGATACTGTTGAGAACATGTCTTGCCAGCACCACCCTTCCTTGAAATGATAGTAGCTTCCCAATGCATAGGGTTATGTTTTGAGCCACATGTCGTGTATTTCTATACACATTGCATAGTTCCAGCCAATTAAAACTATTTGAAAAACTATTTACATAGGTCAGAGTTTTTTTGTATGTCAATTAAAATTGAATACCCCACCATAGTCCCTACCTCAATCACAGGTCTATCAGAAAATATTACAAAGAAATCCCAACCACACCTTTTTTGGGTTGAGATTCTCTCCTCTAACTGCTTTTGTCATAGTTGGTGTGCCATTCATTACCTTACAAAGCTCTTTTATGTTACGTCTCACTTCGATTTCCAAAATAACAGATTAGTTTTCCTCGGGAATGAACAAATAGAGAAACAAAAAAATTTGATTGCCTCAGCAAAGGTCAGTGTTGTTTTGTAATGATGTTTTGCATTGAAAATACAAGGTTAGTGTTGTTTTTTCATGATGTTTTGTTTTGAGACAGAATAAACTTACCATATGATGTTTTCCCTTGCTTGGTTTTTTAGTTTCAAGATAACAACTTCCTTAAGTTTCAGTTCTCAGGTAACACAAACTCTCGGGCGGGCGGTGGTGAGATTCCCCAACTAAATGTTCATTCATAATTTAATCCTTATTGTTTTGGTCTCAACATCTAATCTAAGGTCAAGTGTATATTTAATGTAACCTTATATTTCCTTTCATTATACTGATGCAAACAATTACACAAACTGATTAAAATTTAATCCATAAGTTAAACATGGATTGTGAAACACCAGCAGCAGTGAATTGAGAAATATCTCGAGTACATTCGAACGCAAACGGCAGCACAAATTAAGGTCTACCCACTATCCAAACTTAGTTTTCCTTTGTATAACTTCAACTCATGCGAAATAAAACCATACTGGTTTTAAATCTACTACCATTACAGATCTTCAAGGTTCTATTTTGGAACAACTTTGTCATAGTAAAACACCACAATTGCAAATACGACGTTAGAGAGCATAGACGATTGTAACTCCAACATTACTCCCAACAACAGAACATCCACTACCGCATGAAGTCGTGACCGTAAATCATTTTTCCGTGATTGAACGACCCAATCGATATGCACTAGCTTAACATGTGCGTAGAGAAAGGGAACGAGCTTTACGATTGCTCACTTCTCCAGTTGGAACTGTTATTTCTTCGTAAGTTACAAACAATGTTTCAAGAGGTTCCACACATGATCCCACACTGATATCATAGTGTCCAAATGATAGGCAATTTGTCAATCAATTGTCAGCATTACATTCTATCTACGAAGATCGGCACCACGATTCTCTAGTATCAACACGTAGTTTTCCCTTTGTCCTCCAACTTGGATCATCTTCCTTGCAAAGCAGCTAGTAAGTCTAATATTACCGCTAGAAACTTTTCATGTTGTTATTTTATGGTGATTAAAATCTCATTGGTACCTCTATTTTGAATTTCAGATAAGTTAATACTACTCCTATAAGTATGTCTGAGATAGACTTACATTCTCAAAAAGAGATGAATTGAAAAGAAACCATCAAGTCCTACATCAAGTAGTGATGGTCAATCGTTCAACCATATTTGAATGACCCAATTGATATGCACTGGCTCAATGTGCACGTAGAGAAAGGGAAAGAACTTTACGATTGCAGATTGCTTCTCCAGTGGCAAGTGTTATTTCTTCATCCACTACAGACAATGTTTTGAGAGGTTCCCAACATTCTATATTGATCCTATCTCGACAAAGTGAGAAAGGTAAAAATGTCATTGATGATGAGACATCGATTTTACAACGTCCAAATGATAGGCAATTTGTCAGACAATTGTTTGCATCACATTCTGGCGACGAAAATAGGTGTCATCATTCTCCTCGTTCAACACATAATTTCGCTTATGGTTTCCAACTTGGATCTTCTTCCTTGCATAGTGGCCAGTAAGTCTAATATATATTACTATTGGAAACTTTTCATGTTGTTATATTGTGGTACATAAAATCTAAATGTCTATATTTTGAATTTCAGATCAGTTGATACTACTCTTATGAGTACGTCTGATATAGACTTAATACATTCTCAAAAGGAGATGGACTTTAATCAAACCTATCAAGGCGATACAAAATCATCCGACGAAGAAGATTATTTGAGCTTGGGAACCCATTTGAGGCACTGGCTGTTGTTCCAGATGTGTGCCATGATCTTGGTGAAATGATCATCCAATGTCAGTCTTGCTCTCCCCTAAATTGGAGAGATGAGCAATTGACCAGGTCTACTAAGAAAAACCCTTTATTTGGGTCGTGTTGTCTACAAGGCAAAATAAAAATCCATTGCCTTGAACCTTTTCCCAAACCCCTTGAATCACTTTTCGAAGGTGGTGATTGGCTAGCAAAAGATTTTTATAAAAACATTCGAGGGTACAACGCATGCAATGCTTTTACAAGTCTGGGTGTTAAAGCAAATGATCGTGTCCTGAGAGGGCGTGGTCCAAAATCATTTACTATTCATGGAGAATTGTGCCATAAGATTGGATCACTATTACCGAATGGTGATATTGACCCGAAATACACCCAACTATACATTTACGATGCAAGTGCCGCTCTGGAATACAGAAGACAACACAATCCACATTTGTTAACATAGGTGTTGAGTATTATTCAAGGGTTGCTTATTCAAGCGAATGTATGGTCCAAGTTTTTCAAAAATGCAAATCACATCCTAAGGTGAAATACAACTACAAACAATAATATTCCAGAATACATACAATACACTCCTGGTACTGATCGACGTCAGTACAATCTTCGATCGACTTTTGAAATTGCCATTGTGTTGCCTGGGGATGAAACTAAATGTGATATGTTACAAGACATCATTCTGCATTATACAGAAGGTGGAGTGGAAAGAATAAGTGAGTGTCACCCAACATATTCACCTCTAAGTTATGTTCAATATATTTTTCCCTAGAGGAGACCTTGGTTGGGAACTAGATCTGTGCCAATGGGATATTGCTAACAATTGTCCAGGTGAAGCCCATTTGACTCAAGTGCAATATTACGCTTATTGTTTATTCGATCGCCTTATAGAATACTCATCTATTTTAAGGGGAGCTTCTCTATTTTGATCAATAATGGATAGTGGATGCCTGGGCTGCAACTGAACAAAATCGTTTGCGTTATGTTCGGATGAACCAAGATAACATTCTTGTAGATTTGTATAAGTGTTTGACAAACATTTCCATGGAAGGATTACCTCTCGAAGAGATCGGCTAGTGTTACATTCTCCTGTTGAGTCATATAGGGAGCCCAAGACAAATGTACTAAATTTACCAGGACTCAATGGCCATAACGCGTTACAATAAACATCCGGATGTGTTTTTTACTGCTAGGACAAACCCAAACTGGCTAGAAATTAGAAGAGCACTCAAGCAGCACCAGACTACTTTGGAATGTCCTGAAGTGGTTACACGTGTATTCGAGTTGAAAATGAAAGCCATAATGGAAGAAATACTCAGAAATGGTGTGCTTGGCGAAGCAGTTGCACATGTATATACTATTGAATTCCAAAAACGAGGTTTACCACATATGCATGCACTCATCTTTCTCAAATAGCTTGATAAGATATGAAATGCAAAACAGGTGGATAAGTAGTGTATGCCAAATTCCCTGACCTTGTCTCCCAAACAACATTTTTTGAAATTGTAAAGAGGTGTATGGTTCACGGACCCTGTGGCGCCAAGAATCCGTAAGCCCCATGCATGGAGAACGGAAAGTGTACCAAACATTATCCACGTGCATTCATGGATGAAACAACAATGGATCAAGTTGGGTATCCTATTTACCATAGATGCAATACTGGTAAGGAGTAAGAAGTTCGGGATTATAAAGTTGATAACAGGGATGTAGCTAGTGCCTTACAACCCATTCTTATCAGAAATGTTCGACTGCACAGGGCAACTAAGGTGATACTTGGCATTGATGACAAGATCCAATAATACATTGATGCAAAGTATGTCGGACCGCCAGAGGCAGCATGACATTTTGAAGCTTTAGATAGTGGTGGTAACTTCAAAAGAGTTTGTTTTAGAAGTGAGTTTCATCCGATCCTAAATTGTTTAGAGTTTGAGTATGGGAGTTGTGAAGAAGAAATGTAGACTCTTGTATAGATTAGATTGGTTTTAAGCTAATAAAAACATGAAAGCTTTAGTTGTTGGTATTGAAATGACTTGAAAACATTGAAGAAAGATTTATTGAAGATTGAAATAAGAACTAGTAAAATAAGATTGAAGATTGAAATAAGAACAAGTAAAATAACAAGTTTTGATTGAAAGGAAATAAAACAAACAATAAAGTAAAAACTTGAATTGAAAAACTAGACAAGAAATTAAACAAACCAAATGGTTTAGATCCTTAGATAATGGATGCTTTCTTTCTTCCCTACTTTTGGATTATATACCCTTGCTTTTACCTTTTACAGATTTGCCCTTCTCCATTACTGATAAGAGCCCAAAACTATAGTTTTAACCCCTTAATAATATTACATTTAGACCAATTATGTATATAATAAATAAGAATTAGTACTGTTTACGTGCCTTTGTGTATTTCAGGTTTTGGAGTCAAATATATGAAGAAATATGTCATTTTTGCAATAGAAGGGAGCAAAGGTTGGTTGCTAAGAAGTACTATGACTAAAGGCCAAGATTCAAGGAGAAAAAACCTTTTTAAATCCCGGTCAAAGCTGAAAAGTCAAAGTCAACGCGGGCAGAAATAGAGCAGAAAAGTCAACAAAACTTCCGCAGGCCGTATCTTTGGATGCAGACCTCAAAATTGGGCCTATTATATGTCAAAACGACTGTCTTGTAAAGAGTTTTTTAATGGTCTAGGCCTTGACCCAATCAAAGCAGCATAAGTGGATGAAAAGGATGTTGTAGTAATTTCAAGCAGAGAATCCCTTTTTGGACATATGTAATTAGGTTTTGGGCTTGATTTCATGGCCTAAAACATGGCTCCAAAGCCCATACACAAAATTGTAAACCTAGCCCTCTCTTATATAAAGAGGACTAAGGCAGAACTCTCAATTACTTAGTTATTATTTAGTTTAAACCTAGGATTTAATTCATATAACTCTTTCATTAGTTTTAAGTTAGTTAATTATTTAATACTTAGTCTTTAATATAGTTTTTAGTTCTTAGACTCTCTTCCATTAGATTAACAAAAGAAAGTTATTGTTCTTCATTATGTCTTCTTCTTATTTCTCAATTAATGATAGTCTGATGACTTTTAGCTAAACCTCTATTAGAGGGGTTTGATGAAGCTTGATGAAGACTTGGTGTTAGTTAGGATTATTGCTTTCTAAGAGTTCACTCTAGTAGGTTAGTTGATTCACCATGAGAATGGGTTGAACTTCCTCACATGCTAATTATTAGTTGGCAGAGATTACTATGAATAATTAGGGATCAAACACTTAATCTTTATTGGTTAGGATTGCAATAATCTACACTAGCATATTAGGAATACATCAAGTGTAATCAAATCTCCCTAATTCCTTCTCCATATTCACATATTAGTATTTAATTGCCTTAGTATAAGTTAGAACAATTAAATTAGTTAAATTCCCATATTAGTATAATCATAATTCATTACTCTCATTACGTTTTGTTAGAATCGATTGAACTAGGGAAACTTTTGTCTAAGAAACTAAGAGTGGAATGAATTCTCTACTCCACATATTACATGATAGACGAGAGTAGATAACTTTGATCATAGAGTACTAAATAGCTTTAGTTTTACTTATTCATAGAGTACTAAATAGTTTTAGTTTTACTTATTCATAGCATAACTAGTTAAGAGTAGGTACAACTATTGTTTTTAAGTCTATCAATTACAAATGAGACACCTCACACTTCACTTTTGCTTTTCTTTTTGATTTCTTCTTGACTAAGGTAGGTTTTAGGAGAATGTCATATTTTGAGATAAGGGCTTCCATCTCCGGTCTTCTGATTTGAGGGTTTTGACCTTTGACCTTGACCTTTGACTTTGATTGTTGACTTTGACTTTTTCAGCGCTTTTCCATAGCCGCTTATGGTCTTCATAATAAGCATATTTAAGGCTCCTTTTGGTGCTAAGATGCAGCTTTTATGATAAGTGGGTTGAAATACTCCATAACCTGAAAAAGGCAATAAAAGCCATGAGTTATCTTTTCGTTAAACATAAGACATGTTGTAATGTAGCAATATAAGGGTAATAAAATGCACATTTGGGAGCTGATCATCACCCCCAAATAGCATCTTGCTTATCCTCAAGCAAGGATGAGGGAAAAAACTAAGATCACAAATGAGTGATTTATTATAAGTTATACTAATCTCATTTTGCAGAGTGCGATTGCATTGACCATATGTGACAATGCCTTAAACTACTAGGAATTCCCTAGTGGATGAGCTTTAAGCCTCATGAGAGTTTTCCAGTGAAGGTACTCACAAACTTCTTCTATTTAGTACATAGGATCTTGTTTTCTTATTTATTCTTAGAAGTTCATACATCTCATTAGCGGTGAATAAGGACAAGGTCCTTTGAACTTAGAATAACATATTTACAGTAATTTAATCATATAAAGATAAATGTGCAAAACATGAGCAATAAAATGCAAAAGCAGAGTCAAGGTGGGTTCTCACAGGGGTGTGTTGCAATCACAACTCTCTGATAGATTTACTCAAGGTTCGTTCTCTCAAGTGCAGCAGGCAGTTATATTCCTCGCATACTCAAATGATGTCTAAAGTAACCGGGGTCGATTGATCACGCTTGCCACTTATTATCACACCATCCTATTCCTAATTGAGTTAGAGGTATTTTATTAGGAGTTACGGGGCTAGGGTGATGGTTTAGAAAGAAAAAGGAAGGTAAAAACAAAATTTGATAAGTCGAGAAACTGGATCTTCAAGATACTTGTAACCATAGAAGAACCTCGTTTTGTTATTTTGCTTCCGAATTGTGATACATTCTTTTAGCCCTTTGGCTTTGTGACTCCATATGATTTTGAATGTTTAGGAGTTCTGATTTTGCTTTTGTTTGTTTTTGTTTCTGATATTGTCCCCTTTTGATTTTAAACTTTTGGGAGATTCGATTTTTTTGACTCCTTTGGCTTTTTGGAGTTTTGGTTTTTGATGGGTCTTTCTTTCTTTTCTTTTCGAAGCAAATAATTGTTCTGTTTTTGTACAAGTTCTTCTCTTCTCTTTTTTTGATATCCATCCAGTTCTCAACTTGTCAGCTGGGTAAGCTTTTTATTGTGTGTTGTAATGGGTTAGGAATTTTTGGTGAAAAATAAAAAGGCTTTTAAAAAAGGGTGAAGGCTCAAGAGGGGTAACTAGAGGAAAACCTATTTTTTTTTGGGTTTTTAAGGTTTATTTGGCTATAATGATCCAAAAAGGGCCTAAATTCTCTCTTAGAATATGGTGTAGTGATCAAACAAGTGGACGTGTGGTATTTCTATCCGAACATCCTTTGTGTCATCACTCAATAGTCATTCAGATGAGACTTTTGGCTAGATTCTCACAGGATATGGAACTTAATTGTTCTAACCTTGGCTTTGGAAACTCACTGCTATATACAAATAAATGCTGATGCATGCTATTCATGAAAAGATGCAGAAACTATTGTACGTATATTAGTCTAAGTACGAAGAACAAGTCCTTACTCTATTTCTATAATGAGACTTCTAAACTTTTTATTCATCATAGAAAAAGGAAACAAGACTTTTTAATACTAAATGGAAAAATATTTTTGGTTTTTTTTATTTTTTTTTAGAAAAGAAGAAATATACTATTATATCTACTATATAGAAAATGCCTAATTTTTGCAAAATTTTACTATACCACCCCCAAATAGAACTATTCTTTGTCCTCAAAGTATATAGAGATAAGGAAAGAGGTTAATATAGAAAAATGAGCAAAAATGGCGATACACTTGTATTATGTTCTTCATGATGAAAATACACCACCCCAAAACAAGTTTGGGGCGTGGGTTGTTTGATATAGAACGAGAAATACATGGTTTATTATACTAGGGATATTTATTCTATTATGAAATCTTTTTGGGTTTTTGTATTTTTGAAAATATGTATGAAATGCATGAAAGAAAAATGGAAAATTTTGGCATGATATATCTGTTTTACCTTCAACTCATATACCAAATTCCATAAGAAAAATAAAACAAAATAAAACAAGGAAATAATATTAAGCATATAATTAAACTTATACTACGTCATATATGTAAGATAGAAAAAGAAAAAGAAATAAATCCAACTATACAAACACTAGGGAGAATCCTAGTCAGAATCTGTGCGTCACTCATCTCGACGTCTAGAAGATCCTTGTCCTTGCTGACGTTGGGACCTAGCATGTATATCACTACGCAGGAGCGCGTCTCTGATGATATGTAGTGTTTTAGTGATACTGTGCTGAAAATGTCGCTGCTCCTACTGGAATAACCACTGCTCCTTTCTAATGGTCCGCTGTTCCGCTATAATGTTCCCTTGAGTTTCCCTGAGTTGGTGGAGATACGAATGCAGAATCCTCTGGCCTCCATGGAGGAAGTGAATTCCGTTCATGGGCTGAGTGAACTGTTGAGTGGCATCTTCAGCGAAGTAATCCACCTTCTCAGTCGGGCGTGCTTGCTCAGCGGCTCTGGCTTCAGGTGGAGCCCATAACTTCTGGACGCAATGGGCATAGATAAGACCTGTGGTAGCGTCCTTGAACTCCATTAGGGCGTCTGTGGCTTAGAATCCCTAGTGATGCATGATCCTGGTGACCAGCACTGGTAGAGGAGCAGTTGACTTCTTCGGTTTGCAGAGTTTCTCAAAGATAAAGGAGACGATGCAGAAGCTGTTCTTCTGCTCTTGAAGAATCCATAAAAGATGAAGCATCGCCTTACTTATATCCGAAGGCTTGGTTGAGCCTGGAAGGTTATAGGTTGTCCACTGAGATACTGCTAGCTGGTTCCTTCGTAGGCAATTCTAAAACACGGAGAAGTGTCTCTACCATCATCACGTCGATGGTTTTACCGTCTGGGGACTATTCTGTCTGAACATAAGCCTTCAGAGGAATCCCCAGAACTCCACTCACCACCTCCTTGATGAGCTCCAGCGAGCGGCCATCCTTGACAACTATGATGCAGTCATCCTCCCCTCTAAGCATGTAGTTATAAAATGAAAGAGTAAGAGAGGGAGAATAAGCCACACCTTCCAAAAAAACCAAAGGTTCCCATCCTCTTTTCCTAATCTCAGCCCTGAAGTGCACTTCAAACAGATTGAAATAAAAGAGGTCTTGAAAATTTTGCTCTGGCACGATTTTAAGAATTTAAGCCATTTAGAGTAGGGATTGATAAAATTTGGGTTTTGAGTTAGAATGGGGGCTGAAAATGGAGTACGCTGTAAAAAATTTGGGTGGAGGTGTGCTGAGGTGAGGTCACGATCGCGAGTTGGATGGGGGAGATCGCGAGCTGGTGTGGGCGGCTAGGGTTGGGGATTTTTGTGATGAAGAAGAAGAGATGTGTGTGGTTGAGTGGGTTAAATAGTTTGATGGCACGTGCAAGGCACGTGCCTCTTTAATGAAATTGAAATTTTGGCCCAAGCCCAAATGAAATAAGAAAATTCCGATCTTGTCCTCAGTGCCTTGCCAACTTCAAGAGCCGATCCGTGCTTCGTTACTCGTCCGATCTTGACCCGTGAGGTACCAAAATGATCAGCATCGAAAATGTAACGTAACGGTATAGGGTACACTCACATACAATGGTGGATGAAAAGTAGATGATAGAAAGAACTGTTCATGAATTGTAGGGAAATATGTATAGATAACAGAAAGAAAAATTTTAATTAATTATTTTGGGTTTTCAATAAGTTTGATAGAAATTTTTTAAAAGGTAGGTCATTTTAATTTAGATCCCCAAGACTTGGAAATTTTTGAAAACTTGAGTCAATCCCAACCAGATGGCTAGATTACTCTCATCCGTTGTGCTCGATGAGTAGGTGGCTAGCACATGAACATCGTAAAAATTGAATTTTCACTATGAGGTTAAAGACTGGGGCAAGTTGATGTTTGAAAATTCAAGCACCAGCCTTCTCTCATAGCTCGTCTCTTACAGGCGTATGAACTCTTACCTAAACCAGGAATGATTTTCGGTATATGAGTTTATATCTTAAGCTGCAATTATCTAGGAAGTGCTTGCACACGATCACTGAAACTTATCCATCTAGTCTTGCTAGGTGGAGGGTTTTTCTTTACTACAGAAGACATTTTTGAAAAGTTTTTCAGAAATGAGAGAGATTTAGAAGGGGAAAAAGATTTAAACGGGAGGGGAAAGATTTTTAAGAAAGGAAAATTTTGAAAATTTGAAATTTTTTGAGTCTTTTAACGTAAGATTCTCGAGACAAAATAGAGAGGTAGAGGCAAAAGATAGAATTAAACAGAGAATAGTATCATTTTGGATTATTCTATTTGTTTAATTCTTGTTTAGAGACTTTTTTTTTTTTTTTTTTTTTTGGGTTTCTCATTCAAAATATATCTATATCTATATAAAGGTTTTTCCAAGAAGATAAAATTATATGTTAATCCGGTATCATTTTGGTTACTCCAGTCGTATAACTTTCATTTTTATGTCCTCTGGTTTTGAAAACTATGGAGAGATGTTTTAAGAAACTTGTACTCAAAAGTTGTGATTCTATATGTTACTACTTGAAAAAAAATCATAACAAATAATCTTAGGCAACTTTTGTGTTGGCTCTATGGCGAACCCAATTTAGACAGACAGAGCTTCAGCTACGCGAGTTGGGGGATTTACTGCGCAAGACATGGAATGTCCTGACCCGGGTGAATAGCTCGGTGATATAGGCGACCCTTAATAAGCAAAGCTGATCTCAAACCGCCCCTAGATTACGTTGTTCTAGGGGTTGGTATGTGTAAAATGCATTGCCCATTTTGAAAAATCACTTAACTATTGATGTATCGAGAATCTATCATTAATAGCACAAAGAAAACAAACATTTTTGTAAAAGAAGTGTAAAATAATGAAAAGAAAAATTGTATACTTGCTCCATAGGTTCACACTTACTCTAACGATGAGTAAAAAGTGTTTTACAAAGAATATGCGAGATATACTGTGGGCTAAGGCTTCGGCACTTACAACCACACCCTCCAAGTGGAGAGGTCCGGTTACCTTATTGATGTATCCCTTTAAAAGCAAAAGATAGAATGGAATGGTAAAGGAATACATAAAAAGAGGAGTTAATCCTCGTAGATGGGATCTTGGAGAAGGATTTCTTCGATATCCATAGATTGTAACTCATGAAAATGTTTGAGGCGCTGACCATTGACTTTAAGGGTACTATTGTCCTTATGGTTCTTTAAAGTAATAGTCCCATAAGGGATGACTTCAGTTATATTAAAAGGACCAGTCCATCGAGTATTCAGTTTTCCTGGAAAAAGATGCAATCTAGAGTTATAAAGCAAAACTTTTTGACCAACTTCGAATTGTTTTCGTAAAATATGCTTGCCATGAATCCTTTTCATGTTGGTTTTGTAATATTTTGAAAGGTCATAAGCATCATTTTGAATCTCTTCGAGCTTGTTTATTTGTAGTTTACGCTTTTCACTTGTCGCATCAAGATTATAATTAAAGGTTTTTATTGCCCACTGGGTACAATGCTCTAGTTCAACTGGCAAATGACAAGGTTTTCCAAAGACAAACCTATAGGGGTACATCCCTATAGGTGTTTTAAAAGCGGTTCTGTAGGCCCATAGTGCATCGTTCAGACGGAGAGACCAGTCTTTCCTATTTGGATTAACTATTTTCTTCAAGATACGTTTAATCTCTCGATTAGAAACTTCTACTTGACCACTTGTTTGAGGATGGTATGGAGTTGCAACCTTGTGGGTTACTCCATATTTTTTCATGATATGTTTAAAAACTCGATTGCAAAAATCTGATCCACCATCACTGATGATAGCTTTTGGAACACCGAATCTTGAAAAAATGTTTTCTTTTATGAACTCGATGACTGTTTTGTTATCATTGTTACGACATGGTATGGCCTCAATCCATTTAGATACATAGTCTACGGCTACTAGGATGTAGATGATGATAGTGTTATGATAAGAGCCCAAAAATGTAGTTTTAACTCCTTAACAATAATACTTTTAGACAAATTACGCGAGTAATAAATAAGAGTTAATGATGATTATGTGTTTTTATGTATTCCAGGCTTTAGAGTCAATTATGTGCCGAAATGTGTCATTTTGGCCAGATAAAGGAGCAAGGGTTGGTTGCTAAGAAGTTCTGTGATTAAAGGCCAAGATTCAAGGAGAAAAAGCCTTTAAAAGCCGGTCAAAGCTGAAAAGTCAAAGTCAACGCGGGCAGAAACATCACACAAAAGTCAGCAGAACTTCCGAAGACCGTATCTTTGGGCTTAGACCTTAGAATTGGGCGTACCTTATGTTAAAACGACCGGCTCAGAAAAAGGTTTCTAATGGTCTATACCTTGACCCAATCAGAGGAGCAGAAGTGGATGAAAATTCTGTTGAAGTAAAATCTAGTTGGAAGGCCTCTATGGACTGAAGAAATTGGGTTTTGTGCTCGATTTTCAAGCCCAAAACATAGCTCCTCAGCCCATACATGAAAATGTGGATCTTGTCTCCTCCATTTGAATAGAGAAGACTTAACTCTGAAGAGATAATTAGGTTAGGTAGCAAGTAGCCATTAGAGAATAATCTAGATCTAGTTTTGAGAATCCATTAATTAGTTTATTAATTAGTTTTTATTATCTTGTTTTAATTTAGTATTTGAATCAATTGTTATTAAATTATTAGATCAATAAAGTAGTTTGTTCTTCATAATATAGTTTCATTTCATTAATCATTGTAGTTTCGATTCCTAGATTTAGTTATTATCATTGTTGGTTTCAATCAATTCTTGCATAATTAGATTTCCATTTGAATTGAAATAAGTAAATTTACAATCTTTTGATGATATCTTGTTTAAATTCAATTGGAAATGATAGTTTAATGATTCTAGGCTAAACCTCCATTAGAGGGGATTGAAGAAACCTTAATGAAAACTTAATTTCGATTAGCGTAGAATAGTCGTAATTTCCATTCCATTCTAGAAAATAATTAGTTCACCATGAGAATGGGTTTGATTGTTTCACATGCTAGATGTTAGTTGGTAGAGATTACCATGAACAATTAGGGATTAGGAAGAACCAATTGTTATACGAAAGCATTTCAATTTAGATTACGACGATTCTTCGTTAGTAAATTAAGTTGAGTTAAGGCAGAATCAATCCCCCCTAATTCTTTATCTAGTATCAACTTAGTATTTCGTAGTCGTATAAATTTATATCTTGTTAGTATAATTTGCATCATAGTATAAATTCCTACCATTACTCTCATTAACTTTGGATAGGACTGATAGTCGTAGAAAACATTGAATACTAACGAACTAGGAGTGGAACAAATCTTTTACTCTAACTCTATTTCGATAGATTCGAGAGTAGAATAAATCTTTGATAAACAATCTAGTAGAAAATAGTTTTAGTTTTACTTGCATTTAGTTTCATCGCTTATTTGTGAGTAAAACTATTCAATTTTACGTTTATCAAATGGCGCCGTTGCCATCTTAGTTCCCGTTTGTATTGTTTTCTTTAGTATTGTTAGTCTTCCAAAGTCCCATAACCCACCTACCCTTGTTTGATTCTAACTGTGGTCGTTTGTTTCAGAATTGAATTTTTCCTCACAGGAATACACAGAGCGCGACCCGCGCCCTACTAAGGCAAAACACAAGCGCCTGGAACTTGAGTTTTACTCCGAAGCCCCCAAAAAAAACGCCTGGAACTTGAACGTTTTACTTGAACTTGAAGTTTTACCCACCGCGCTTGCCAAGGCAAAGTTTGAGCCCCACGCCACCGGGCGCTGGAGCTCGAGTTGGACTCGAAGTCGACCCTAGGCTGATTCTCCGGCCTGACCTGCTTCTCTACTCTGAACATCCCGATTCCACAGGTTAGTTCAAACTTCCATTTCTTCAAGTTATTCAGTGTTCTAACTTGTTATACACACTGAGCACGCGTATACAAGACGCTATTCATAAGCGAAGCAAGGAGGCATTCATGTACTTCTTTCTTCCACACCTCACATCTCCTGTTAGATGTTCATATATCAGGATTGTTTGGAGTGTTGTCATGTTTAGTTAAGATTGGTCTTAGCCTTGCATGAGATTAAGGTCAGGCCGAAGAAAAATGCCTAACGTAATCAACCAGCAACGTCAACAAACACGTTTTTCTAGTATACCACTCACTACACCTCTAGCTAGCATACCACACACCACACCTGAAATAATGGCTGAAGAAAGAGAGTCTCCTCTCTCTGACTTTTACAAAGCCTTGAATGATAGCCCAAAATCTTGCATCGTTCCATTAGACCCAGTGGGGGATTTCCGAATCCCCCCAAATATATTTAATTTGTTACCCATTTTTCATGGGTTAGACCATGAAACGCCTTATCAGCACATGCGTAGGATTGACCAAGTCCTTACTTCATTCCACCATCCTACGGTTGGTGTTGAACAAATTAAACTAAGGGTATTTCTTTTCACTTTAGCCGATAAGGCGGCGTCTTGGTTAACTGCCCAAGCGCCTAATTCTGTGGACTCGTGGGCTAAACTTGTTCAACTATTTATGGAACATTTTTACTTACCACTGAAGACCGATGAAATGCTTTCCAAGATTCATTTGTTTTGACAGAATCCTCATGAATCATTTTCAAAGGCTTGGAATCGTTTCACCGATCTTCTTATAGAGTGTCCACACCATAACCTCGCGAAAGACACGTTAGTTCGTGCCTTTTTCAAGGGATTGTTGCACCACCACAAAGAGGTGCTTGACATAATGAATGGGGGTAGTTTCCTCAGTAAGGGAGCCTCAGAGGCTTATAAATTTTTAGAAGATCAAACAAAGCGTAATAATAACTAGGGGGGTAGTGACGATATCTCCCGCAACGCTAGTTCTTCTTTAACAGTTAAGGCTACCAGTATGTTTGAGATGAAACCCGATCCTGAACTAAAAAAATTAATCGAATCTCTCACTAAAAAGGTAGAGGCTATTTCTATTCAGCAAAAGCCTATCCCCATCATGAATGTCAACTCTAATCCATGTAATTTTTGTTTGAGTCCAGAGCATCCCGACTCCTATTGTCCTCTTTCCTATGAACAACAACAATCACAACAAGATAATGTTTGTTCCATTAATAGCGAACCTAACACAGCTTAGCGACAAAACCCCAACTTCGATTGGAGAAATAATCAACAACCTCTAAGGTTTAATAACCAAAATGTTAGGCAAGCAAATAATTATAACCAAGCTCCACCACAACAAGGTCAAGGACAAGGTCAGGGTAATTATAATAATTATAACAATAATAATTATAATGCTAATAGAGGTAACATTCTGGTTAATAATAATAACTATCACAACCCACCCATTAATAATCAACGTGACATAGTTCCTGTCACACAACTTGTAACAACTACTCTCCCACAACCGGATCGTTTTGATGCCTTTATACAATCTCAACAATAGATTTTACAAGCCATCCAACTTTCCTTACAGCAGTTAGCACAAGAGAAAGTACAACCTAAAGGTGTGTTTCCAGGTCAAGCGATATCTAATCCTAAAAAAACAAACACAGCCTTTGAGTTGAACGGTAATACTAATACGGAAAATGCACACGTAGGTGAGCTAAATTCCATCACCACTCTCCATTCAGGCAGAGTGGTTGATAACAAAGTAACTATGCCTATAGTTACCCCACCAGTAGTCCTTACACCGGATATCAAACTAGATACCGAAATGATAGCAGAAGATCCTACCCCTATAGAGGTACCAGTTAAACCACAACCTAAGAAACAGAAAAACAAGGTTAAACATCTTGTTGATCCATATGCTAAATATAGAGAGAAACCACCGTTTCCTTAGAGATTAGCTATGTTAAACAAGGATACAAATTTTGACGAGATTAGGGAAGTTTTTAAAAATCTAACGATAAACTTACCTTTTCTTGAAGCACTTAAAAAGTTACCTCACCATGCTAAGTTTTTCAAAGAGTTGTGCACTACTAGGCGTAAGACAAAGATTCCTAAAGACTCCTTTTTAACTGAACAATTTTCAACTTTAACGGAACACAATGGAATCGTTAAGTACAAGGACCCTAGTCGTCCTACTGTACAATGAACCTTAGGGGATACTCACACGGCCACTGCTTTATTAGACCTGGGGGTGAGTGTTAACCTACTCCCTTATTATTTATATAAACAAATAGGTCTACAGCAGATGCAACCTACAACAATGACGTTGCAATTAGCTAATAGGTCTATCAAGTATCCTAAGGGTGTAGTTGAAAACGTGCTAGTTAAGGTCCAGGATTTCTACTATCCTGTAGATTTTGTTATCCTCGATACAGAAGTCGCTAACGACTCTGTTCCGATCATTTTAGGGCATCCTTTCTTGGCAACTGCCAATGCGCTTATAAACTACCGCGATGGTTCAATGTCCATGTCTTTTGGCCATCTTTCTGTTGAGGTAAATGTTTTTAAAATGATAAAACAGTTTCCTAATACGAATATCGATGGAGAGGTTAGCATGATCGAGAGCTTAGCTCAGGATTATTTCAAAACTACATTTTTGGATGATCAGATGCACAAATTCCTTTCCTTTGGAAGTTCCAACTTCAACAAGGACTCCTTGGACGTAGATGAAATTGAGGAAGATTTCCTTCAACTCTTCTGCAACTCCTCTTTGCCACCTCGCGAGTCCCACCCTGCCAACATCCCTTCATCCCTTGACACTATGACGAAAGATGAATTGTTCACCCTCTATCCCAATGATTCTTTTGACCCACCTATCGAGGAATGTCTTGTATATCTTAAGGCTTCCATCACCAATTTTCCCCACTTTCCACCTTTTTGATAAGAGCCCAAAACTGTAGTTTTAACCCCTTAATAATCATACTGTTAGACCAATTATGTGAATAATAAGTAAGAGTTAATACTGATTACGTGTTTTTATGCATTCCAGGCTTCAAAGTCCATTATGTGCAGAAATGTACCACTTTAGCGAGATAAAGGAGCAACAGTCAGCAGAACTTCCGAATGCCATATCTTTGGACTCAAACCTCGGAATTGGGCCTACCTTATGTCAAAACGACCGGCTCGGAAAGAGCTTTCCAATGGTCCAAGCCTTGACCCAATCAGAGGAGCAAAAGTGGACGAAAAGTCTGTGGAAGCCAACTGCAGCTGAAGAGGCCTTTTGGATTTGAAAGAATTGGGTTTTGGGCCCGATTCTCGGCCCAAAACATGGCTCCAAGCCCATGCACGATTTTGGATCTGAATGTATAAAACAAAAGCTTAGCTCTTTGTTAATGGTAGCTAGTTAGACCTAAAAATAATATATAGAATTCTAGATCTAGTTTTATTAATTAATTAAGTTTTAGTTCCATTTCAATTCCTGTTTTAGATTAAATCTTTGAATGATTGTTCTTGATTGATTAGATAAATAAAATAGTTAGTTGTCAATTTCGAATTTTGTCATTTCCATTCTAGATCTCATTTAAATTCTTGTTCTTATTCCATTCCAGTCATTAAATTAGATTCATTATTGTTTAATTAAGTAAATCTCAATTTCTTACATTATGTTTAGTTTAGATTCAATGGGAATTGTTAGTTTCATGACTCAAGGCTAAACCTCCATTAGAGAGGTTGATGAAGCCTTGATGAAAACTTAGTGGTTAGTATAGAATTGGTAGTAGAATCTATTCCACTCTAGAAGGTCGTGTTTTAGCCATGAGAATGGGTGGACGACCTCACATGCTAGTTAGTATCCGGTAGGAATGCCATGAACACTAGGGATTAGACTTCGAAATTCTTGCCGTGAAAACGTAAGAATCGAGATCGACAATCTATACTAGGTTATTAAGTTGGATTCGAGGTGGATTTAATTCCCTCTATTTCTTTATCTAGAGTCAAACAATCGTATTTTCCATAGCATTAAGTGAGCTTAAATTAAATTAATCAATTTCATATTGCATCGTAGTATAACCCCCTCGTGAAACTCTTATAGACTTAAGATCGACTAATTAGATTAGAAAACAATTCCGTGCTAGGGAACTAGGAGTGGAACGAACTTCCTACTCCACTTAGTGCAATTAAGTGATCGAGAGTAGAAGCTTTGATAATTGAGTGTAAAAGGATAGTTTTAGTTTACTTACGTTGTGAATTCATCGTTCATTTCGTAGGTAAACTACTCATTTTACAGTTATCAAATGGCGCCGCTGCCATCTTAGTTAGCTTTAGCATTGTTTTCATAGTAAATTAGTCATTTTTAAGTCCCATTAAACCCACCCACCCTTGTTTGATTCATACTGTGGATTCTCCGTTTCAGATTTGAAAAATTCTGTGAAAATTTACATTGAGCGCGACCGCCCCCAAGGTGAGCGCGACCCGCGCTAAGTTACTGGAATTTGATCTACCACAGAGCACGCCCGCGCCCATACCAAGCGCGACCCGCGCTAAGTTACTGGAACTCGACTTTACACTTGCGACTTCGCTTCTCTATCTGGCCCAGCCAGCTTTGAAATTTCCGGATTTTCCCAGGTTTGATTCGAACTTCGAGTTGTCAAGTTTTTCAGTGTTCTAATCTCTTATATACACTGAACACGCGTACACAAGACGCTATTCATAAGCGAAGCAAGGAGCTATCAGGTATTCCTTCCTTCCATACCTCGCAATTCCAGTTAGAGGTTTTCTACTAGTATATCAGAATTGTTTGGAGTGTTGCATGTTTAGTTAAGCTCAACTTAGTCTTGCATGAGATTAAGGTCCGGTCGAACAAAACAACAAACGTAATTACACGACAACAAAACAAGTCTATCTAGTACACCACCCACGACACCTCTAACTACTATCACACACACCATACCCGACATAATGGTGAAGAAAGAGAGACTCCTCTCTCCGACTTTTACAAAGCCTTGAAATATAGCCCTAAATCTTGCATCGTTCTAGTGGACCCGATTAGGGGATTTTCGAATCCCCAAACATATTTAATTTGTTACCCGCTTTTCATGGGTTAGACCATGAAAAACCTTATCAAAGCATTATCGTGGGATTGAACAAGTCCTTACAACATTCCATCATCCTACGGTAGGTGCGGAACAAATTAAACCGAGGGTATTCCCTTTCACATTAGCCGATAAAGCGCGCTCTTGGTTAACTGCCCAAGCCCTAATTCTCGTGGACTCGTGGGCTAAACTTGTTCAAATTGTTTATGGAACATTTTTACCCACCCCTAAAGACGGATGAGATGCTTTCCAAGATTCATTTCTTTTCGGCTTAATCCTCATGAATCATTTTCGAGGCATGGAATCGTTTCACCGATCTCCTTATAGAGTGTCCACATCATAACTTAGCGAAAAGACACGTTAGTTCGTGTTTTTCAAAGGACTTCAACATCACCATAAAGAAGTCCTTGACATAATGAATGGGGTAGTTTCTTAAGTAAAGGAGCCTGAGGCTTATAAATTTTAGAGGACCAAACTAAAGCGAAATAATAATCAGTAGTGATGATATCCCCCGCTCAGCTAGTTCTTCTTCAACAGTAAAGGCCGCCGGTATGTTTGAGAAGAAAACCGATCCAGAACTTAAAAATTTACTCGAATCTCTAACTAAAAAAGTAGAGGCTATTTCTGCTCAACAAAAGCCTATCCCCGTCATGAATGTAAACTCCAACCCATGTAATTTCTGTTTGAGTCCAGAGCACCCTGACGATTATTGTCCTCTAGCTTATGAACAACAACCACCAGAACAAGATAATGTTTACTCTATTAATAACTATCCTATTCCTAACTTGGAGACAACATCCCAACTTCAGTTGGAGAAATAATCAACAAGTAACACCTCCAGGGTACAATAATCAAAACGTTAGGCAAGCAAACAATTATAACCAAGCTCCACCTAGACAAGGACAAGGACAAGGTCAAGGGAATTATAATAATTATAACAACCAAGCGCAACCACGACAAGGTCAAGCACAAGGTCAGAATAATTATAATAATTATAATACCAATAGAGGTATCGTTCCGGTTAATAATAATAACTATCACAACCCACCCATAAATAATCAACGAGAGATAGTTCCAGTCACACCACCCGCGGACTACTACACCTACACAACCGATCGTATCGACGCTTTTATACAAGTTACCCAACAACTTTTCCGCATAATGACTCAATCAAACCAACAGATTTTTACAATCCATAAATTAGGGCATACAACAGCGGTTAGCCCAAGCTTAAAAGCCCCAACCAAAAGGCGTGTTTCCGAATGAAGCAATACCAAACCCTAAAACAAAGCAAACACAGCCTTTGAGGTAAACGGTAATTCTAGTACGGAAACTACAATCGTAGGTGACCTAAATGCCATCACCACTCTCCGCTCGGGAAGAGTGGTTGATAACAAAGTAACTACGCCTATAGTTACCCTATCGGATTCTCCTACACCGGACATTGAACTAGATACCGCAAATAGAAATCGAGGAGCCTACCACGGTAGAGGTACCCGGTTAAATCACAACCAAAGAAACCGAAAGCCAAGGTTACACAGCAAGTAGAGCCATATCACGAAATATAGAGCCGAAACCACCGTTCCCTCAAAATTAGCCATGCTAACCCGGATACAAACTTTGAGGAAATTAGGAACGCGTTTTCAAGAATCTAACGATAAACCTTCATTTTCTCGAAGCTATTAAAAGCTACCTAACCACGCTAAGTTTCTTAAAGAGTTGTGCACTACTAGGCGTAAGACCAATATACCTAAAGATGCCTTTTTACTAAAACAGTTCCCAACTTTATCCGAAAATAATGGAATTGTTAAGTACAAGGACCCCTGGTCGCCCTATCAGAAAATGCACCTTAGAGATTCCCACACGACGACCGCCTTTATTAGACACGGGGCGAGTGTTAACTTACTCTCCGTATTACTTGTATAAACAAATAGGTCTACAGAAATGCAACCTACAAAAATAACGCGTTGCAATTAGCGGACGTGTCAATTAAGTATCCTAAAGGTGTAGTGGAAAACGTGCTTGTTAAGGTTCGTGGATTTCTACTATCCTGCTGATTTTGTTATCCTCGATACGTAAGTCGCTAATGACTGACTCTGTACCGATCATCTTAGGGCGCCCTTCTTGGCAACCGCCAATGCGCTTTATAAATTGTCGCGATGGAAAGATGTCCTTATCTTTTGGCCATCTTTCCGCCGAGGTAAATGTTTTAAAATGATGAAACAGCTTACCCGATTCGATGCGTAGATGGGGAGGTTAGCATGATCGAGTTTAGCTCAAGATTATTTTAACAACACGTTTCCTGAAAACAATATGTACAAATTCCTTTCTTTTGGAACTTCAGATTTTGTAAATGACTCCTACTTAGAGGAAGTCAACACCATCCTGGAGTCCACACCAATTGTAGACCCGTCGGTTGCTCCATATACTGATTACGAAGACTTGCTACCTAAGCAAGTCTTCATTACGTAAGATAAGGACACTTATGAAACATCAACGGACATTCCGTCCACACCAGTGCTTAAACCTCTTCCCCGAGTTAAAATATATTCAACTTGATCCGATGGTAGTCACCCGATAATTATATCTTCTCTGTTAACTAAGGATGAAGAGACATGTTTAATAAGGGTGATTAGGGAACATCGGTCTGCGATTGGTTGGTCCCTAGCCGACATTAAGGGGAATTGACCCTAATGTTTGCACTCATCGTATCCATTTGGAGGATAACGCCAAGACTTCTCGAACCTCGGTAAAGCTTGAACCCCGCCATGAAAGAGGTGGTTAGGGAAGAAGTCTTGCGATTACTCGATGCGGTATTATATACCCAATCTCCGATAGCGAATGGGTAAGTCCCATTCATGTAGTTCCTAAGAAATCGGAAGTTACCATGGTATGTAACGGAAGGGTGACTATGTTGTCACTTTCGAGTCCTATGAAATGGAGAATCTGTATTGATTACGACGTTTAAATGCTATGACACGAAAAGGATCACTTTCCTTTACCATTTATAGATCGATGCTAGAACGCCTAGTCGGGTCATGCCTTTTATTGTTTTCTCGGATGGCTACTCGCTATTTCAGATTATTATTGATATTGATGACCAAGAAAAAGACAACCTTCACATGTCCCTTCTAACATATGCCTATAAACGAATGCCTTTTGGCCTTTGTAATGCCCCCGGTACCTTCCAAATTTGTATGCTTCATATATTTAGTGACATGGTAGAGCTTTATGGAAGTGTTCATGGATAATTTTTCTATCTATGGAGACTCCTTTACTGAATGCTTGTCTAACCTCGTCTAAGGTCTTGACACGGTGTGAAGAAAAGAGCCTCGTTTTAAATTGGGAAAAGTGTCATTTCATGGTAAAAGGGCATAGTACTAGGTCATATTGTATCTAGTGATGGCATCGAAGTAGATAAAGCCAAACTAGATAAGATAGCGACCCTACCTAAACCACGGATCTGTCCGGTGAGATTAGAGCCTTTCTAGGCCATCACGGGGGTTTTATAGGCGTTTCATTAAAGATTTTTCAAAATAGCTAGGCCTTTAACTAACCCTGCTTTTGAAGGATGCAATCTTTGATTTTAATTTTAACGTAAACAGGCTTTTGAAACCTTAAAAGCCGCCAACCATCGCACCTATTATACAGACCTCCCGATTGGTCTAAACCTTTCGAACTCATGTGTGATGCTAGTGACTATGCAGCTTGGTGCTTTTGGGACGTAAACTAGATAATAAGTCCACATTTATTTATTATGCTAGTAAAACATTAAACGATGCTCAACGGAATTATTCAACTACTTGAAAAAGAATTCTTAGCTGTCATTTATGCTTTAGATAAGTTTCATCCTTATTTGGTTGGTTCTAAAACTTTAGTTTACACGGACCATGCAGCCCTTAGGTACCTTCTTGCAAAGAAGGATGCTAAGCAGAGATTAATCCGATGGATTCTTCTCCTGCAAGAGTTCACATTAGAAATAAAGGACAAAAGAGGGGTCGAAAACGTGGTTGCCGACCACTTATCTAGACTTACAAATGGCGATAGTAGTGATTCCGAGTCCATACCGGACTCTTTTTCACGATGAGCATCGTATGTTATTTTTCATCACCATGGTATCGCGGACATCGTAAATTATTTAGCGGCTGATGTTATGCCTTATAATTGGTCAAGAAATGAACGTAAGAAGTTCTTGGCCGAGTCAAGTTATACTACCGGATGAGCCCCCTACCTTTTTAAGTATTGTGCGGATCAGATTATTCGTCGTTGCATTCCCGGTGGGAATATAACGAAGTTCTATCGTTCTGCCATGACAAAGAGTGTGGTGGCCACTTTAGCGGAATGAAAACAGCCGCTAAAGTTCTTCAATGTGGATTTTATTGGCCTACTCTTTTTAAGGATGCCCAAGTGCATTGCAAGACGTGTATTCGTTGCCAACAACTTGGGCGAATCACGAAGCGTAATATGATGCCATTAAATCCAATCTTGATAGTAGAAATTTTTGATGTTTGGGGTATTGATTTCATGGGCCCTTTCCCTGTTTCCCACGGTTATATTTATATTCTAGTTGCCGTGGACTACGTGTCTAAATGGATAGAGGCCCTAGCTTGCCGTAGCAATGACCATAAGACCGTTGTATTTTTTATTAAAGAATATATTTTCTGTCGGTTTGGCATTCCTAAAGCCATCATTAGTGATGGTGGAACACATTTTTGCAACAGAGTTGTTGCATCCCTAGTGAAAAAGTATGGAGTTACACACAAAGTAGCAACTCCTTATCATCCACAAACTAGCGGCCAAGTAGAAGTTTCTAATAGGGAAATCAAAAAGATTTTAGAAACAACAGTAAACCCTGATAGGAAAGACTGGTCGAGCGCCTATCGGATGCCTTATGGAAGTATAGAACTGCTTTCAAAACTCCTATAGGTATGTCTCCCTTTAGACTTGTATTTGGGAAACCATGTCATTTGCCCGTGAATTAGAGCACCGTGCTCGTGGGCTATAAAAAGCCTTAACTACAATATTGATGAGGCGGTGTCAAACGCAAAGTTACAATTAAATGAGCTTGAAGAAATCCGTGGCGATTCTTACGATCTCGAAGGATTATAAAGCTAACATGAAACGTGTTCATGATAAGCATATCTTGGCGCAAAGAGTTTGTGGTCGGACAAAAGGTTTTGTTTTACAACTCCCCGCCTACATATTTTCCCGGGAAACTAAAACCCGTTGGTGCGGTCCTTTTCTCGTATTCTTGAAGTCACCCCTTACGGGGCAATTACCTTGGTAAATCCCAAGGACAACAGTACCTTTCAAGTTAACGGTCAACGATTAAAACATTTTCACGAACTTTTGTCCCCTGATATAGAGGAAGTCCTTTTATAGGACCCTATATATGAGGAATGACCCTTGTCATTGGTGTACTTCCTTTCACTTCCATTTAATGGTAAGTGCACCATTAAGGTAATCGGGCCCTCCCTATGGAGTGTGTGGCTGTAAGTACCGGATCCTAAGTTCACGGTTCACATAGTTCACGATTTCCACTCTTGCATGTTTTCTCGGATTTTTGAGTCATGTTTCCCTATGGTGTGAATTATGTCTTTATTTGCTTATTGTTTTTACCAAAAAAAAAAAAAAAAAAAAAAATAATTGTTTTCATTTTTAGATATAGATATATATCTAAACCCAGAGAACTAGCAATCCAACAAGTCTGGGGAATCTGACTTTAAACGACCCATGTTAAAACAAATTTTGTGTTTAAAAATTTGTTTGGGGGTGGGAAATCAGTCTTTCCATCCGGATTGCTCAAACTTTCTATTTGTGTTGCTTAGGTCCATTAGTATAGTTCATTGGGGTTGACGTCATCTAATTTAGTGTTCATTCGTTCGCATAACTTACGTCACGCAGGCACTTTGAGGCGTTTTCCACTATCTTATATGTCACCCACGGTCGGAATAGAGTAGTTTATGGATCATTGGATTGGAAATTCTCTCCTGATCATTTCCATATCTCATTCGCAAAAATCGGACCGATAACGAAGCGGGAAATTTAGTTTGAAGTAGCGCTAAAAATCGACGAAAGTCGAAAAATCGAATTGGGCTTGGGCCCAACTTCACAAGACCTACCTCTACTACCAGCCATCCTCCAAAACTTAATCGCACTTCATCTTCTCAAACCGACTTTCACTAATTAAACCCTAGCAACCAAAAATTCAAAAATAAATAAATAAAAATAAAAATAGAATACATCAAAATAGAAACACCACCCACGCCCTTTGTGAAACACCAACACAATCTCCAACCGTTTCCACCAAGAAAACACCCACCAATTCAAGTTTTAAAACCTGCCACCGTACCTACCATAACCACCACCGTTGTGTTTAGTTGGTTTTCATCAAACTTGCATCCACCACCATCTACAAACCCCAAATCAGTTGAAACTTCAATGGCGCTACGACGAAGAATGTTCTTGGGAGCACGCCAGCGTTTGAGGCCGACCATTTCGCACCATTTTACGACGCCAATATGATTAAGAGGGATTGGAACAGACTGTGGTATTCGACAGAGGAGTTCTATCACTATGATTTGGTAGAACAGTTTTATAAGAAACGAGAATTGGAGGGAAATAGGATTTTCATTAGGATAGTAGGAACGAGGAGGGAAGTAACGAGACAGTTGTTGGCTGAGCTATTAGGAATCACGCCTGTAACCAACCTAGATACGACCATTCAGGAATCCCAGTATACTGCAGTTCCTGCTTTGATGAAAGATACGGTCATAGAGGGTGAATACAATACGATATCTCATTAGCGTTAAGCCAGGCGACCACGAGAACCAATCAACCGGGTCAGAGCTCGGTGGATTGGTAGGAACGCCCCTCGGCAAAGACAAAGTCAGCGACATCGGACTTCAGTGTCTGCACGTTCTCTGGATTTTGCAAATGAATGAGTGTAATTTCTGCATCCTCGATGTAATTTTGAATGTGATTAGAGGAGTGGGAAAGAGCATGACGCCTCTTCCCGTATTGATCACTAAGATTATGCTCTCATTTAGAGCTGCCGCTAAATCTGCTCTATTAAGATCAAATTGCATTCTAATGCAAGTATTTATAAGGAATGCATCCAAGAGACTTGGCCGTTGTCTGCAGAGAATAAAGTTGAGTCGAATAATGAAGGCGAAGATATGACATGGTTGGTTGAGGATAATTTCGATAGTCATACTTCTAATTTAGAACGAATGATAATGCTGCAAACTGGTTTGTGATGCGTTATCGATCTGTGAAGATATCCGACATAGACAAATTGTAATTCGAAATAAGCAAACGAACTTTCGCACGAGAGTTGAAATGCTCGAAGGGGTCGAAGATATCTTGTCTAACTTGGAGATTATCCACCGAATCACCAAGCCCAATCAAAGATTCAAGATCGAGATGGAAGCACGCTTGTTCAGATAGAGATGCTATGACGTATGCCACTTTCGTGGATGAGTCCGTCTCAAATGAAGTCCGAGAGGCATGAGCGTCGTCACCGCAGGCCAGATGGCTCAAGCCATTCTTCACCACAGAACCAGTCTCCATCTCAGGGACCATCTTCTTCACACGCCTAGGTGTTCACCATCGGTTAGGTCCCTGTTATTTCATTGTTTTATTGTTTTGTTAGTGGAATTTTATTTCAGTAGTTAGATTTAAATATTAAGTTGTTTGTTTTAGATTGCTTGGATTTCATATTATTTTAATATAATTTATTTTGATCATCTTTCGTAAGGATGTCTTGGAGTCAAAGTTGAAAATTAGGCCGATATCGGCATATCTATGATTTTTGTAGTGGTAGCATGATATGTAGGAGAGTTTAGAAGTTACTATTCTAAACCAAGTTTAAAAGATACCGGGGTTGTTAGGAAATCAAAACTATGGTTAGTTTCGTTTTGGGTTTGGCAGTTTTCTATTTTCGAAATTGCCTTAAAACAATTTGGCAACTTGCCGATTCGTTTGGAAACCCGAAACCTATTTAAACTTCCATCATTCTACACTCACAACCCACACTACACCCCACAATCATCTCTCACCTTTCACTCCAAGCTTTTTCAGCTTGTTTTTCTTGTAAACTCTGTTTCTGAACTTACTGGCCAGCTAGAGGAAGCCTTCGCTTTTACACTTTTGTCGAATTTTGTTTAGAAGCCAGCCTGCAAGAGCGACTTCGCCCTAAAACACTGTAAATCGAAAAAACTCAAAAAACTCAAGCCCAGCGCCAGAAGCGCTGACCAGCCAAACACCTGTAATTCCAAAATCTACGACGCGACCAGCGCTATCTATAATGAAGGCCAGCTCCTCCCGTTAACCCGCAGAAATTCCAATTTTCTCGAGGTTTCTTCCAGGTTTGCTTGGCTGTTCTATAGAGTACTTTTGAGATGACACCTCCTATAGTGATTCCCGAACAGTCATTTGAAGACTTGATGGGAACCGATACCTATGGAGCATCGTTCAAAAGCGGATCGTCGCGATTAGGATGGCGGCATCTTCGGTGAGTGATGACGATTCTTTTTCACCTAAGCTAACTGAATTCTTCTATAATAATATTACTTTTATTGTACCCAAGAAGGAGAACAAAAATTTTCCCTTGCTATTGATGGCACGACTATGGAATTCATGTAAGCAATTGATAGCTTTGGTTTCGGGTTGCCATTACGACCCTATGCACACGTGGGGATATATGACGATAACTCATACCTATATGAATATGCCTATTTCCATGAGTATTATGGGGAGGGGTGTTTCAGATCATGGACCAAGACCAATATAACATCGCCTCGAGTAGCCTATCGCTGAATGTAGGCCTGAACCATGTTGTTCATCATGATGAACATTCTAGGAAACGGCGGTTTATTCGCCAATAATACCGGCCGGGTGACGCGTTTTCCTTGCTTTAGCCGAGGGACGTCGTCGGTATGACATTCCCCGAGTTTTAGTTGCTACTCTGGCGAGGCCATACCTTGAGGCATAAGTACCTTCTTATGCCTGTCTTGGTTTGTCGCATTATGCTTGCTTACCTACCCATATTCTCTGTACCGCGCATTACCGATTGGGAAAGGGTCGAAATCATGAGACCCACCAATCGTGGTGGTAAGATCATTCCGAGCCATGACTTGGCGGGATGGCAGGTGCAACCACATTTGGTTGCCCCTTACACCCCATCGGACCAAATAACACTAGAGAGGTTAGCACTAGTTGATGATACACCTACGAAGGCGTGGCAAGTTGTTATGGCATGGCGGGATCGCGAAAAAGAACCTCATATAGAAGAGGAGGATGACGGTAGATCTTTGGGGTGCGGGTAAGTTTTAGTTAAGTTAGTGTCCGCTTAAGTCCCAAGCAATTTCATTCGTTAACCCCATAATGGGTGGAACTCTTATATAGAGTTCGTCGGTTTTTATATTACTATATTTGTATGTTTTAACCTTGTTTTGCAGATGTTCCTGAATTTCACGCGCTTCAATGGTATTTTTCCTACCCTCTTTATTTAAATGCTTTGAGGACAAAGCATGCTTCTTGTTTGGGGGGGGGGGGTCATAGAAACACGTGTAATTAAGGCATCTGTTAGGATATAGATATGTATAATATGCATATTGTTTTCAAGCTAAAAATTTCAAAAATATAAATAAATAAGTTTATGCTATACACTTAGGAATATTTGTATTGTTTTCTTTCTCTATGCTCTTAACAATCTAGAAGTCTCAATGAGCTTTTGCATCGAGAATAATTGTTAGAAACTTAGGTTAATATGTAGGTAATAATTTTTGCATCTATCTATAAATATATTACATGAGTATCTATGATTGTTAGCGATAAGTTTCAAATCTAGGCTAGAGTACTTATTCTACAAATCGTGAGAATATAGCCTAAAACCTTATATGAGCGAAACATTTGAGAAATGACACAAGGGAGAAGTAAAATCCGGATAGAGAAATCACACGTCCACTTGCTTGATCACTATGCCAGATCCTAAGCGAGAATTTAGGCCCTCTTTGGATCGATATAGCCAGAAATTCAAACCTATGAATTATTTTCCGCTAGTCGCCCCTCCGAGCCTTTCTTTAGCCTTCCATAAACCACAATTCCTTTACCCTGTTACAAAAACAAAACAAAATAAATAATTCAACTTACCCAATCTAGAATAAGTCTGAGAATAGAATGAGTGAAGAAAGAAGAAGAGAAAAACCTGTGTAAACAAAAATTAGTTAGTTGCTTCAGAAAAAGAAAAGAAGTTTCCATCCAAGGAAAAGAAAAAAAAATAGAAATAAATAAAAACTCCAAAAATAGAATAAAAGGAAGTCAAAAGCCAAAGAAAAGAAAAAAAAAAAAAAAAAAAATATGGCTAGGATGGAAACAAAGTATAGAAGCAAAAGGAAATAACAAGGTTTTCTCTAAGTTACATAATATGAAGACTCTATTATCTCAGACTTGTCCTTTTGAATATCCATTTCCTTCCTTCTTAACCCATCTCCTAATCCCCGCAATACCTAATAAAGACCTCTAGCTCAATTAGGAATAGGTTAGTGTGATAGTAAGTGGCAGATGTGTTTGATCGACTCGGCTTCCTTGTTGTTGTCATTGAGATTGTAAGGTAAAGTGTGCCCACTTTGCATTAATTTGAGCAAATAAAACTTGAGTGGAAAAATCAGAGTGGTTTTGTCTTGACATTTATGTGAGGACCTACTTAAGGACGCTTATTCCGAAGAGTTTTGAAACGGACCTCGCTATTACATTTCATAGTATTACTCATTGTTATATGTTTATTTTAGATGATTGATTATTATGCATATATTAGCTTAGGGTTACTTGGGTTATTCTTATGTATTTGCTAGTGAGATGTATAGATAGTTGAGACATGAATGAGAAAACAATAGTTTTATTTTAGTTAGTCGTTGTAGTATAGATGAAGTTTGTGAGTACCTTCAATCGGAAAACTCTCACGAGGCTATAACTTCGTCCACTAAACTTCGTCCACTAGGGAATTCCTAGTGGTTTAAGGCCTTGTTGCATATGGTCAATGCAATCGCACTCAGCGAAACGAGAGTAGTTAGAACTCCATTTTTGGTCACTTATTCTAATTTCTCATCTTTGCTTGAGGACAAGCAAAATGCTGTTTGGGGGTGGTTTGATAAGAGCCCAAAACTGTAGTTTTAACCCCTTAATAATCATACTGTTAGACCAATTATGTGAATAATAAGTAAGAGTTAATACTGATTACGTGTTTTTTTGCATTTCAGGCTTCAAAGTCCATTATGTGCAGAAATGTGCCACTTTAGCGAGATAAAGGAGCAACATCCGGCAGAGAACTTCGAATGCCATATCTTTGGACTCAGACCTCGGAATTGGGCCTACCTTATGTCAAAACGACCGGCTCGGAAAGAGCTTTCCAATGGTCCAAGCCTTGACCCAATCAGAGGAGCAAAAGTGGACGAAAAGTCTGTGGAAGCCAACTATAGCTGAAGAGGCCTTTTTGGACTGAAAGAATTGGGTTTTGGGCCTGATTCTCTGGCCCAAAACATGGCTCCAAGCCCATGCACGATTTTTGGATCTGAATGTATAAAAACAAAAGCTTAGCTCTTTGTTAATGGTAGCTAGTTAGACCTAAAGTAATATATAGAATTCTAGATCTAGTTTTATTAATTAATTAAGTTTTAGTTCCATTTCAATTCCTGTTTTAGATTAAATCTTTGAATGATTGTTCTTGATTGATTAGATAAATAAAATAGTTAGTTGTCAATTTCGAATTTTGTCATTTCCATTCTAGATCTCATTTAAATTCTTGTTCTTATTCCATTCCAGTCATTAAATTAGATTCATTATTGTTTAATTAAGTAAATCTCAATTTCTTACATTATGTTTAGTTTAGATTCAATGGGAATTGTTAGTTTGATGACTCAAGGCTAAACCTCCATTAGATGGGTTGATGAAGCCTTGATGAAAACTTAGTGGTTAGTATAGAATTGGTAGTAGAATCTATTCCACCCTAGAAGGTCGTGTTTCGCCATGAGAATGGGTGGACGACCTCACAGGCTAGTTAGTATCCGGTTGGAATGCCATGAATACTAGGGATTAGACTCGAAATTCTTGCCGTGAAAACGTAAGAATCGAGATACGACAATCTATACTAGGTTATTAAGTTGGATTCGAGGTGGATTTAATTCCCCTCTATTTCTTTATCTAGAGTCAAACAATCGTATTTCCATAGCATTCGTAGCTTAAATTAAATTAATCAATTTCATATTGCATCGTAGTATAATCCCCCCCCTCGTAAAACTCTCATAGACTTAAGACCGACTAATTAGATTAGAAAACAATTCCGTGCTAGGGAACTAGGAGTGGAACGAACTTCCTACTCCACTTAGTGCAATTCGCATCGAGAGTAGAAGCTTTGATAATTGAGTGTAAAAGGATAGTTTTAGTTTACTTACGTTGTGAATTCATCGTTCATTTCGTAGGTAAACTACTCATTTTACAGTTATCACTTTTCAAAGGAACCTAGAGTTTGCGCTTGACCCTGTTGCTTCTTTTGTGCTTAAAGATTTTCTAAATCCTCTTAATACAGAATAATTCCCAAAGGAAAGGCACTTGACACTTTCATTTTTAGAATTGAGACAGTTCCTACGTACACCATGAATGAGTTTTGTGCTAAACCAACATTCTCATTTCTTCCATTCCTTACATCTAAAATTCATCCATATCCATCATATCTTCCACAAATATCCATTTTCTCATAATCATTTACTTGGACACCCTTTCGTTCAAAGATGAAAAAGAAGGTGCATGCGCGGTTACGTTCTAGATCTATCAGACTTTGCTTTCATTTCACTAAGCTGCATCGTAGAAAATCTTGGTGCTTGATTATGTTTGGTGGTGCATTCCATGTTATTTATTTATGGAAAGACCCACAACTCTTTAGGTTATTGATATATGGAAAACTGCAGGGTATATATATATCCAGTTATTTGTTAAAGTCTCGAGTATCTGGCTATAAACGGCTCATTTTGTTGCTTGGTGTACTTCCTTTCACGTCCATATATTGGTAAGTGCACCATTCAGGTAACAGGGCCCTCCCTATGGAGTGTGTGGCTGTAAGTACCGGATCCTAAGTCCACGTATAACATAATTCACGTATTCCACTCAAGCATGTTTTCTAGGTTTTTGAGTCATGTTTCTCTATGGTGTAAATTATGCATTTATTGCTTTATTGTTTTTTTCATATTAAATTTTATTCATAAAAAATAAAAAATATCAAAACCATAAAAATAGTAATCTAGGAAGTCTATGGAATCTGACTTTAAAAGACCCACGTTATAACACATTTCTAAACTCTGTTGTATAAAATTTGTTTGGGGGTGGGGTGTTCGTTTTTCTGTCCTTGATTGTTCAACTTTCCATTTGTGTTGCTTAGGCCATTTAATCGTATTTCAATTCGGGTTGACAGTATCTATGAATGTAGAATTCATTCATTCACATAAATTACATCACGCATGCACTTCGAGGCATTTTTCATCTTCTTATATGTCACCCATGGTTGGAATAGAGTGTTTTATGGATCATTGGATTGGAAATTCTCTCCTGATCGTTTTCATATCTCATTTGCAAAAATCGGATTGGTAACGAAGCGACAATTTTAGTTTGAAGTTGCGCAAAAAATCGAAAAATTTCAAAAAATCGAATTGGGCTTGGGCCCAAAATCACCCACGCACGTGCGTCCCCTTCCTCCAAAAACAAAACAGTCGCGAGTTTTGCTTCTCACTTCCGCCATTAAAGAGTTTAAACCCTAAAAAAAAAAAAAAAGAAAAAAAAAAAAAAAACCTAACTACACCCACACCCACAATACAATCCTAACTTCAAATCTTCTCGAACACATTCCCCTACCAATTCCGACCTTTTTAAACCACCATAAAGATCCAAAAATCAAACAATTTCGAACTGCCGCGCCACCACCTCACCACCACCATTGTTTTTTAGTGAGGTTGTTTCAAACTCCATCCCCACATTGCTTTTAAGCTTTCCAATCGTTCCAAAAACTCAATGACACAAAGAAGGAGAATTTTGCCGGAGCAATCGTTTATGGCCTACCGCTTCGCGCCGTTTTATGGTGACGAGATGGTTATGAGAGATTGGAGTAGGTTGTGGTACTCGACAGATGATTTTTACCACGAAGATTTGGTTCGACAATTTTATAGGATGAGGGAGTTGGATGGGAATAGAATTTTTGTTAAGGTGGCCGGGAGGAGGAGAGAAGTATCTACAGGGTTGTTGGCTGAGATTTTAGGCATTCCGCCTAGACGCCATCTCGATGCCACATTACAGGAATCCCAATTTACTGGGATCGAGCCTTTGATGAACGCGACTATTTTGGAAGGGAACTACAATGCGAGCTCGTATTGTGTTCGCCAGTCGTCTCTGTGAACCAACCAGTTGGTTGTAGCTCAGTGGATTGGTAGGAATGTTATCGGGAAGGAGAAGGTTAGTGATATCAGTCTGAACTGCCTTCACATTCTATGGATACTCCAGGAGCAGAAGTATGAATTCTGTATTCTCGAGTTTTTGATTACTATGATTAGAGGAGTTGGGAAGAGTATTGTACCTCTCCCTGTTTTGATAACGAAGATCATGATGACCTTGAGAGCGACTCCGATGTATGATAGGATTTGGTTGAAAGAGCATAGAAATCCTACTATTTATACGAAGTGTATCCAAAAGACGTGGATGTTGCCTGAAGAGAGGGTAGTTGAAGAGGATGAGTCGGAGGATGAAGAGGACACGACATGTCTTGATGCCGATGCCTTGGAGAGGTGTACGTCTGATACAGAACGCATGTTGGTGCTTCATCGTGGCATGCGTTCTCTTAATACTATTTGTGAAGATCTCCGGACTCAGCAGGCTACCATGCATCATAACTTCGAGACTTGTGCCCAGCGCAAAGATGAGCGTTGGGAGGAGATGAAGGCCGAGATGGAAGCTCAGCGAAAGTTCCGTGAAGATATACATGAACGCTTCCCAGCCCACGGGGGTTCTTCTTCTGAGGAGGCGTCTGTGAGGTACGAGCATCGTCACCGAAGGATGGATGGCTCTGGCCCATTGGGAGCTCAGGGCCCATCTCCATCTCATGCTCCATCCTCTACCAGCAACGCGTGGTTTAGAGATATTATGAATTGATGTTGTTTTGTTTTATTTGTTTTTATTAGTTCGGATGTTAATTTTGAATTCCGTAGTTAAATTTGAATTCGTAGTCAAATTGTATTTGAATTTGAATTTTAATATAATTTGGTTCTTTTTAAATTGTGCATTGATTTTATTGTTAATCACACCTTCCCGAATTGTTTGGGGGTGGTATAATTTAGCCTAGCATGATTTTTATATGATCCAAAATTTATTATATAATTTTGCGATGATTGTTGGGAATATTGCCGATATGGGCATGGCTATGAGTAAATATTGTGGTAGGATGAAATCTCAATGAGTTAGGCAGTTACTATCCTAAATTCAACCTAAAAGATATTGGGTTTGTTTTGGCATAGAGAATATAGGTTGTTTGAGTTTTTGGTTTGAAAATATTTTGTTTCTGGCAATTGCCTTAAAACTTTTTGGCAACTTGCCGATTCTTTTTGGAAGCTCACAACCTATATAAACTTCCTTCATTCTACACTCATAACCCATACTACATCCCACTTTCATCTCTCACCTTTCACTCCCAAGTTTTCCATTATTTCCTTCTCACTTCAAAGACTTTCGATCTCGAGCGCTGCGCTTCGCTTAAAATACCACCTCGCTTAAGTGCCTGGAACTCAAAATTCACCTGAGCGCAACCCGCGCCCATCTCAGGCAAAAAGTGAGCCCGCCCTGCGCCTAAGTGCCTGAACCTTAATCATAGTCAGAGCGCACCCCGCGCCTACACAAGGCTTAATCAGAGCGCGACCCGTGCCCTGGCCCCTATGGGCACGAAAAATTCTGATTTTTTGTGGGTTGTTCTAGGATCATTCCAGCTGTTCTAGAGAGTAGTTTTGTGATGATATCACCTATAGTCATACCAGAGCAGTCTTTCGAACACTTGTTGGGAAGCGAGACTTATGGACATTGGTTCCACGATAGGATCTTGCAGTTAAGATGGAGGCATCTACTGGTAAGTGAAAACGACTCGTATTCACCTCAGCTTATTGATTTTTTTAACAATAATGTTAAGATCTATTGTAACCAGGATGGAGAACAAGAATTCTCCATCATGGTTGATGACACGCCACTAGAATTCAATAAGTATGTGGCAACGTTAGTTTCGGGAATACCAATACTTGATCCTATTCACACGTAGGGGATATATGACCGGTAATGCATACCTCTATGACTATACATATTTCCATGAGTATTATGGGGGAGGGGTGTTTCATATAATGGACCAAGGGCGTTATAACATAGCCCTTGGTAGCCTGTTCCTCAATGTAGGCACCACCATATTATTTGATAAGCACCTAAAACTGCAATATTAAACCCCGAGAGACATAACATTTTGATCAATTATGTGTTTAATAATCATGTAATAATTATATTTTCGTACTTTTACAGGTTTCCGCAGTTAACATGAATATAATGATAAAACATGCATCAACCATGAGCTAATCCCCCACCCCCTAAGGGGGAGGGTTATGCTGCTCGTGTGAAAATCCGGATTGACTCTTTAATATTCTAGAATCACTACTTAGGAATTAGGTGTAGATTATACATCCGGTCCCAAAATGACTGAGACTGTACAAATTTGGAGTGCTTGATGCCCTGCATCAGCTCTCATCAGAGACCCAAAATGTCTCGCGCGCGACTCTTTTGTGTCCAACAGCTCTCCAATTTGTCTAGCTGATGTAGAATCGAGCCAGGAGCTAAAATGATATTCTAGAGATGGAATATTAGTTCAACTTCTTATGCTAGTGCGATGCGACTCAGATATGTGCGCGTTTCGCTAGGGATCAATACTCGACGTCGTCTCGGGTTTGTCTATGAACTCGAGACGAATTAGAGCTGTAGTGATGTGGTAATATAAACTGTTAAAAATTGATTCTTGCATGAGTATGATTAACCCTCTCCCTGTTTCTCTATATTTGTTTATTCACATCGAAATCATCGTTAGTAATTTACATTATTTACATTACCGTCAATTTAATTAAACCAACTAAAAAACCTAAAATCCTACTCACTAAAAGTTGTAATTCCAGCTGTGAACCTTGCTGAACCCTAAGGTTTGGATGATCCCTTACTCGACCTATCCTACCAAACCCACGTGAGTAAGGTAACTTGACTAAACGGACGACTATACAGACTTTGGACTTTGGACTTTGGTCTTCGGACTTCGGACTGTGGACCTCGGACTTAAAGAATAAAAACCAAAGAAACGTACACAATTCCGCGTTTATCAAATGGCGCCGCTGCCGGGAAAGGACTCTAGACATTTAACGTAATAACTGGAATACATCAAACATAAAAACCCCCTCCCCTACCTCCTCATCTTTTTAATTTCCATTTCTTTTGTAATACTAACGTGTTACGTACCTTATTGCCCCAACTTTTTCTACTAACAAATATCTGTGAACCAAGTCTTGTTTATTTTCATTAGCACAGTCTAATTATTCTGTAGGAACTTGAAGCATTGAACTGACAAAAGAGTCTCGGACGAGACTATATTAGTAGCGCGCGAGACTAACCTGGAGTATCAACACTCTGGTTTTCAGGTACATGCTTCTTTCCCTTTCAGTACTCTTTTGGACTCTCTTGTCCAGTTTATCCAGTAAGTTCATGAGCTCGGAGTTAGTTTGATCATGTACGAGGAATCGCGGGACGCCAGGTTTCAAATTCTTAAACTCCTCAAACTTTGTCGAGGATATTATTTGGTTGTTGCTATAACCTGTTTTATCTTGCATGTTTGTGTGTTAGCATGAGAACTCTTTGCATATAAATGTGGTTCGTCATTACATCTTCACGTTAACACGATTAATATGATTCGAATATATTTGGATGTATGTGTAGTTTCAAACCACCTTCTTAGAATATTTTTGTATGTGTATGTTACATCAATTCACGTACGCGGTATTCATTTGTATGAGTTCGTTCTCGACATTCCCCTAGCTCACATTTAAGTTGTACACATCGATAGCTATAGATTATTGCATACGTAGGACACAATTCTATTCGCATAGATTTGCATATGTAGACTTCCTGTGTAAAACTAGCATGTGCTAATTGTATGTTTAGTTTCTATTTTGACATCCATCATTTTTAATTGCATGTTTCGTAATCATGTCTCCATAATACATTAATTACGTAAACTAAAAAAAAAATTAAAAATTAAAAATATATATATATATATATATATATATATAATATAATATAATATAAAAAAAAATCCTAATAATTAAAATTTCATCTTAATCATCTTAATAACACCCCGCATAATACACCATCATAAATCATCATCCTATTCCATCAGTGCCTAGGAAACTTGAAAAAATTGAGGTTGCCTAATTAAGGAACGTGCTAGCACGAAACAACCTCCCTCAATTCTATCGGTGACTTGGTTCTGGAATATTCACACGTTGTCCTAGCTTACCCGCCAAGTTAGCAAATGTACTCGTGAAGACGTGTTCACCTCCCTCCTCCCTTATCTCTAAAATCTCTAGTCATAATTGCGCTCCTTATGAGCCTTGAATTAAAATTTGTATTTGTATGAGACTACGATCTGGTAAACATAAAGAATTAGAACTTACATATCGTCGTCGGAAATACAATAAACAACTGCTTATGCTATCTCCTAGACATAGTTCCTCCTCCGTAAACCAACCTCGTCAAACATCTCCGTTGCCATTATCTCCCTTAGTTATGGCTCGGAAAAAATCCCACCATCGAAAACCCCTTTCGATTTCTATCTTGCCTTCACGGGAAAGGACACGCTTCCTACATTAAACTCGATGCGATTGTAGGTGATTTTCGCATTCTGCCTAATATTTTCGGTTTGTTACCTGTTTACCATGGTTTAGATCATGAAAAACCATACAATCAGCTTCGTCGGATGCAACAAGTAGTCACCACTTTCCGCCATCCGATCGTTACCAACGAACAAGTCATGCTTAGGTTGTTCCCCTTCACTTTAGCTGATAAAGCTTCAGTTTGGCTCACCGGACAAGCGCCGCAATCCATTGACACATGGGACAAACTCGTACAAGCATTCATGATAAAATTCTATACTCAGAAGAAAACTACAGAAATGCTTCAGAAGATTCAATTCTTTCGCCAGCATCCCCAGGAATCCTTTTCGGAAGCCTGGAGTAGATTTACTGATCTGCTTCTCGAATGTCCCCATCATCAACTCGACACCGCTGTATTATTCCGTTTATTCTTTAATTGTCTCTCTGACCATCAAAAGGAAACATTAGATATCATGAACGGTGGTTGTTTCATGGACAAAGGCGCTACTGAAGCATACACTTTCCTTGAGAAACAGGCTTCATGAAGCACTTATTGGGGAAACACTGATTCTTCCAGATCTTCTAAAGACACTCCTACCAAGGTTACATCTATGTTCGAGGTCAAACCCGATCCGGAATTAAAAACCCTGATCGAGTCCCTAAATAAAAAGGTCGATGCTCTTTCGGTTCAAGTAAATGATCAGAAAAACCCTGAACCCTAAACCCAAACAGGTCATGGCTGCCAACACTTCCCCATGTCCTCTTTGTTTAAGTCCTGAGCACACCGATTCTTACTGTCCCTTGGAATATGAGTGCCCTCCCCAATCTTCTGAAGAGGCTTGTGCTTTTAACATCCCTAATGCACCTTGGCGACAACATCCGAATTTGGCTTGGGCGCCCCCTGCCCAATAACAAGCTCTTTCGGGTGTCAATAACGCTTCTGCACGACCACCCGCGAACTACAATTCCTACCGTCAAGGAAATCCTCCACAATTTCAGCAAGGGCAAAATAATTTTCCCAACAACGCAAATATAGGGTACCAAAACAACCGCAACCTTGTTCCCGCTAATCAAGGATATGGCTACCAAAATCAACCCATAAATAATAACCATGAACTTGTTCCTACTTCTCCAATGGTACAATCTACTGTCGATAAAACAGCTGAAACTTTTCTAACTTACATGAATCAACAGAATCAAATCTTAGCATCTATCCAACAGTCTCTTCAGCTGTTAGCACAGGATAAAAGTCAAAAGGGCGTGTTCCCTGGCCAAGCAGTTCCAAACCCTAAGCCTACAAACACTGCCTTTGAACTCAACAATGCACCAGGATCTAGTAATCCAAGCCAGGGTGAGGTAAATGCCATTACCACTCTTCGTTCTGGCGAACCATCGACAATAACATATGTATGCCAGATGAAGAATCGACGGAAGCCACGGCTGACGTTCTTCTAACTCCTACCTCGCAACCTATAATGGACGAAGTTGTTCCTTCCAAATCTATACCCACGTCCCTAGGAAAAGACTCCACTGATCCTTATGGGCGATTCTGCCCAAAACCTCCGTTCCCTGCCCGTTTGGCAAAGAACAAACGTGACGAATATTTCGATGAGATCCATGAAACCTTCAAAAATTTGACCATAAACTTACCTTTTCTAGATGCGCTTAAGCATTTGCCCAAGCATGCCAAGTTTTTGAAGGACATGTGTACCACCAAACGACGTACGAATGTTCCTTAACAAGCATTCCTCACTGAGCAGTTTCCCTCAATCACTACTACCAATGGTGTGATTAAATACAAAGACCCATGTCGACCAACTATACCATGCACGTTGGGCGATAAGTATACCGCTACCGCACTTTTAGACTTAGGCGCCAGTGTTAATCTACTTCCCTACTACTTATTTAAGCAGTTAGGTCTTCATGAATTAAAACCTACTAATATGACTCTACAACTCACGGGTTGCTCCATCAAGTACCCAAAGGGCATAGTAGAAAACGTCATAGTCAAGGTCCAAGATTTTTACTACCCCATTGATTTTGTCATTCTAGATACCGAAGTGGCATGTGATTCCATTCCTATCATCTTGGGACGTCCATTTCTTGCAACTGCTAACGCTCTCATAAATTGTCGGGACGGTTCGATGACGTTGTCTTCCGGGAACCTTTCTGTCAAACTCAACGTGTTCAAATTAATGAAACAATTTCCCGATCCTATAATGGAGGGTGATATTAGCTTGGTTGATAGTCTGGCACACGATTATTTCACAAACACTTTTCCCGAAGACGAGGTACACCAATTTTTTCTTTTTTGATAATCCTGAGTTTGACGATGACTCGTACATCAAGGATGTCCACGTATTATTAGAGTAAGTACCACTATTTAATCCTACTACTGCGGTACTAACTGATCTAGAAGAACCGGACTCGATCTTTTCCATTGAAGAGACGGTCACTCACGAATCCTTAATCCCCAATCCTCCAACTCCAGATTTAAAACCTCTACCCTCTGATTTGAAGTACGTGCATCTCGATCCCGATGGTAGTCACCCTATAATAATTTCTGCTTACTTAACTACCGACGAAGAAGCACGTTTGATTCGTGTCATTCGTGAACACCACTCCGCTATCGGGTGGTCCTTAGATGATATCAAGAGAATAGACCCTAGCGTATGCACGCATCGTATATATCTCGATGACGGCTCAAAGACATCGCGAGAACCGCAATGTCACCTTAACCCCGCCATGAAAGAGGTGGTGAGAGAGAAAGTTTTACGTTTACTTGACGCGAGTATCATATACCCTATCTCTGATAGTGACTGGTTAGTCTTGTCCACGTTGTTCCTAAAAAGTATGACATTTAAGTTGTACAGAATGAAAATGGTGAATGCATTTCCACTCGCATTCCATTAAAATGGAGAATTTGCATTGACTATCGCAAACTTAATGCCAGAACGCGTAAAAATCACTTCCCTCTCCCATTCATTGACTAGATGCTAGAACATTTAGCCGGTCATGCTTACTACTATTTTCTTGATAGCTATTCTGGCTACTTCCAAATTGTCATTGATCCCGCCGATCAAGAAAAGACAACTTTCACATGTCCCTTTGGAACCTTTGCATACAGACGAATGCCTTTCGGTCTTTGCAATGCCCCGGGCACCTTCCAACGCTGCATGCTCCACATTTTTAGTGATATGGTGGAATGTTATATGGAAGTCTTCATGGATGACTTTTCCATTTATGGAAATTCTTTTGACGAATGCCTATCCAACCTTTCTAAGGTGTTGACGCGTTGTGAAGAGAAAAATCTGGTACTTAATTAGGAGAAGTGTCATTTCATGGTTACCAAAGGACTTGCTTTAGGTATATTGTTTTGAAAGACAGGATAGAGGTTGATAAAGCTAAAATTGTTAAAATTGCTTCGCTACCTTTCCCACGTACAATTCGTAATATCCATGCCTTTTTAGGACACGCTGGGTTTTATAGGAGATTCATTCAGGATTTTTCTAAGGTTGCTCGACCCTTAACCAATCTCCTGCTTGAGGATCCGGTATTCGACTTCAATTACAATTGCAAACAAGCTTTTGAAACTCTAAAAACTGCCCTGACTACCGCTCCTATCATTCAACCCCCTGATTGGTCTCAACCATTCGAACTGATGTGTGATGCTAGTGGCTTTGCTATTGGCGCCGTACTAGGCCAACGACGTGATGACAAACCCATTGTCATTTACTACGCTAGTAAAACTCTTAATGACGCTCAACGCAATTACACAACAACTGAGAAAGAGTTCCTAGCTGTTGTCTATGCTTTGGATAAGTTTCACCCTTACCTAGTTGGATCATCCACCATCGTATATACTGACCATGCCGCACTTCGATACTTACTCGCGAAAAAGGACGCGAAATAGCGATTGTTCTGCTGGATCCTTCTCTTGCAAGAATTCACCCTGGAAATCAAAGACAAGAAAGGAACTGAAAATGTCGTGGCCAACCATTTATCAAGGCTGGTTGGTGACATTGATAGTGATTATGAAGCCATCTGTGATTCCTTCCGAGATGAATATTTGTACTCTATTTTCTCATCTCCATGGTACGCGGATATCGTTAATTACCTAGTTAGTGAGAAAGTTCCTTCCTCTTGGTCACGTCCCGATCATAAAAAGTTCTTATCCACTGTAAAATATTATTTCTGGGATGACCCCTACCTCTTTAAGTATTGTTCCAACCAACTCATTCGTCGCGGCATTCCCAACTGGGAGCACACCGACGTATTATCTTTTTGCCATGAACAATCTTGCGAAGGTCATTTCAGTGAAAAGAAAACTGCTGTCAAGGTGTTACAATGTGGTTTTTACTGGCCTACCCTTTTTTGCGATGCACACGAACATTGCATAGCTTGCATTCGTTGTCAGCACTTAGGTCGAATTACAAAACGCAATATGATGCCCCTAAATCCTATCTTGATTGTAGAAATTTTTGATGTTTGGGGCATTGATTTTATGAGACCCTTTCCAATTTCTCAAAGTTTTCTCTACATTCTAGTCGCTGTAGACTATGTGTCCAAATGGATTGAGGCACTCACATGTCGCTCACATGACCATAAGACTGTCGTGAAATTTGTAAAAGAAAACATTTTCTCTCGTTTTGGTGTCCCCAAGGCTATCATCAGTGATGGGGGTACACATTTTTGTAATAAAATTTTTAGGTTTTTAATGAAAAAATATGGAGTTACTCATAAAGTTGCTACTCATAAATGAGTGGCCAAGTGGAAGTCTCCAATAGAGAGATAAAGTCTATTATGGAGAAAACTGTCAATCCATCAAGAAAGGCTCAATTGCAACGCCATCTGGTGTTGCTACAAGTATGAAACAGCGCTGCCAATGATTAGTAGCAACGCCAATGTGGGCATCGCAAAGGCGTTACAAAAATATTGGGTCACAAAAACTAAATTAAGACGCAACAATTGGCGTCGCAAAAGCCTGAACGTTATTGCAATGCCTTGTTCCGTTGCTATTACTTTATTAGTGTTGCTAAAGTATTTTCCCAAACTAAAATGATTTTTAAAATATTTAAACTATTTGCAGCAGTTGGCGTTGCAAAAAGTTCATTTTAGCTGCACTTGCTAGCATTGCAAAAGGGTTACTTTTTGTTGCACCCTTTGTCGTCACAAAAGAAGCAAAACATTAGCTGTAGCGATCTTTGTCGCAAAAGGTTTAAACCATTAGCTGCACTAAGGGGGTTGCCAAAAGTGTGCTTTTAGCTGCCCCACTACTGGTGGTTTTAGCCGCACCAAATGTGTTGGTAATGTGTGCTTTTAGCTACCCCACTGCTGGTGGTTTTAGCTGCACCAAATGTGTTGGTAATTGTTTAAACACATTTGCAGCACTGATTCTTTTACAACGAGATTGGCATTGCAAATGGGTTTACTCATATATATAATAGGTACTACGCATTATTTGAATAATTTCAATTTTTATAAATCTGCCCAATACAATTTATGATTAAACTAAAAACCCCAATCAGAGATGTATTCATTCACAATAAATCATAGCAAAATATATTTCATTAATTAAGATCATCCAAAAAAACTATTTGGGCATCCACACAATTAGTCTCTACCAATATACCGAATTACATAATCTTCAAAGTCATCAACTAAATAAGATTAGTTCTTCAAAAAATAAGATTTTGGCCAAATTCCCATAATCTGCCGATTCGAACAACATCCGATCCACCCAAGTTTTCCTTATCAATATACTGCCAACCAATCGACCAATCTGGTACAAACAACAAATTGGAAAAGAAAAGAGACATTAGTATACTTATCCAAATTAAAAGAAGATTAAAGGGAAAATGCAAGTAAGCAATGCATGTGAAATATTTTGACGTGGTCAAACTATGGTCCCATCAACAACATAGAGATGCGTCATGCAACAAATCAACTCCATAGGGAAGGGAAGGCTAAAGAAAAAGGTAAAGATCCTCCAGATTGTTAAACTGGTGCACTTCATAAGCTTCCATAAAATTCATGAAAATTGTATAATGTTCAACTGTTGGTGGGAAAGGTAACATATATACTCATTGAAGTAAAGAGAGTGTACCGAAGTCCAAAGATACGTCCACCTTGTCGATACTCGAGGTTTTCAAAGTGGTAACATATTTGATGAATGACAATGCAGCGACTTCTAATAATTTCATGTCGGAAGCAGGATTCGCGCTATATGGTATCTCCGGCGATGGCATTAGATTAAAGTCTTGATGGTCAACACTTAGGACAACGAGCGGTATCAAAGGCCGAACCATGACTGCGTGTCCGAAAGGGAAGCGCTAATAAAAGTGGATGTCTGAGAACCGGAGGCGAAGCAGGTGTACATCTAATTTCACACCTGAATGCCGCAAGCCAATTTTTGCCCCCTCTGACTATATTAGTTAGACCTTACTTTATGCGTTCCTAGAATACCTGGTCAAGAGCAAGTCTGATCCAATTGATGTCAGTGACTTTATTAGCGGAAAATTTATTTCATTGAAAAAGAAGGTCTTTATGTTTATGAAAGTATTCGACTAGAAGTAGCTCTATTGGAAGAAGTGGAATCGGAGTCGGTTAATATAAATAGGCTGGACAAGCGCTTTCAATCCTTTCGCTATCCATTTCTTCTCTTACGATCTTATTAACTAATCATCAACAGGCAAGTCCTTTGCCCCCAATATTTTCCCAAAGGGGAAGAGGCTTGTAGGGGGTGCTCTGAAGTGAAGCTGCCCCTAAGAATTTGGATCACTCCGTGAGATTTGCTTTGACCGCGTTCTCATCGATATCACAAGATCCGTCTCTGACAGAATAAGGTGTTATCACATCAGCTTTTAATGCTAACTATTAACTATACAGGTTACAACTTGCCTAAAATCTATGGACGATGGGAAAAGATCAAGACCAACCAACAGCGAATCAAGCATGTACTTAACCGAAATGATAAATGATATATATAAGATAAGCTTTTCGATCGAGTCGACCGCTACCGACATGATTGGCGAGAGAAGACCAGAATTGATGGGGAATGCACTATCGATCTGAGATTTTAGCTTGATACCCAGAGGGTTCCCCTATTTCAAATTGAGATTGTGCAGTATTTAGATATTAGCGTAGAGAAAGAACGAAAGGAGCTTAGTTCTCCCTTCCCTTGGTTTCTGAACCAGGACATGCTATTCTATTCTTATTTTGTAGAGAGATAGAGAGAGCCCATAGCATAGGGCAAGCTATAGACCGAGACTATGAAAGGAATCGAGAACACTAGCTATATGCTTACCACATCAAATTCCATTTTTTCTTTTTTTCTTCTTCCATGGTATGTGCCACTAATAGTTGGTAAATCGGATCGTTCCGTCGCTCGACCAAAGAATGATTCTCAATTCCAAAGATCTGGGGATGTTGTACATACTGTAAATGAATTTTGTGAGAAAAGATCCTATGTGTGTTGCTTCTACTGTGAGCAAAGAGTTGGGGATCGAAGGCTCTCGAGAAAAGTCTAGGAAGAACAAAGAAGAAAGCGGCGATAGCAATTGCCTCATATTGTGGTTTTCAGATTTGAAGTTGTCCTGTTTATGTCGTTTCTGACTTTCTAAGGGCTGGTTATTCATTCCATTTGCCTAAAATGATGCCCCGGGGTGAGTGAACAGACTCCAAGTATTCCCACCCATAGCCCCAAAAAGGCAAAGGCTGGAGTATACATTGAGAGGATGTGAGCGAGGGATACAATGTCCGTAGCTTCTGGAGTGAGCTAGCCTTGCGACTAAGGCAACCGAACGCTCTCGATAGGTGAAGTCACATCTTATGGGCAGAAAGATTAGATTCCAGTTCAGGGAAACCAAACAAAGAAAGCCAATCGGAAATGATTTTATCACTACGCGAATCCAAAAGAAAACTCGGAGCGAGAATCAACTGGCTCTCTCATATTGAGAAATTCTATCTAGTGGCATTCGATCCACGAGAATCCCTTTACACAAATTTGCATAAATGACTAGAATTTGTTTTTCAATTGGAAGTCGTGCATATTGTGGTTGTTTCAGTACTTCTGTAAGCCTTGCACCTCTATTGAGTAATGCCTGAGTCGCAGCATCAAGGTGTAACCTAAATTGAGCAAAGGCGGCCACTTCACGTCGTCATGCAAGAACTAGAAGAGGCTCCTCTAAGAGGTGGTCCTTCCTTCTATTGATCGGTTGAGTCTACGGCCTAAGCCCTGAAAGATTATCCATTCCTAAAATAGATGGGTATCGGGATCCTAAACTCCATTTATATGCGCAGAATCAGACTTTGACCATGCCCAGCGTTTACCCATAAACATACTAAAAGCACCGGTAAATGCATCTAAATGGCCTGTTAGCCCCGGGATAAGTCTTCTATTACGAGGATCGCCCTCTAATAGAAGCTGATAGATTTGCGCTCCTGCCCCTGCAACATATTTGGTCTCCCCCGCTGTCTCTACTCCCGCACCTTACTTAATCTGTAATATTCTATTATATAGCATAATACCAATGAAGCAAGCAAACACAACAATCGCTAAAGCTTTGACTCCCACCCTAACATTGATCTTACTCCCATCCCCGAACCTACGTCTGTATAACTTATATGCTACCTTATCGTACGTCTGTACCTCTTCGTAGTTAGTATCTATAAGAATCTTCCTTATCGTTATATGTGTACTAAACTAGAACAAGAAGAGGTATCTCACTCTTACTATTCCCTAACGTACATCTGTACATTCCTCCTCTGTCCACCCTTCAACTACGAGAGTCGAATAGTATGATTCATATAATCAAGTCTTTGCCAAAGGAGATGCGGGAGTAGCGGCAGTGGGATCGAATCCTAATCTAATAATAGAGTAAAGCCTACTGGAAGCGAGTTCTGTACCTCAAGTCAGCTAAAAGTTTCATCAAAATTAGGCATTGTGAACTACCTTATGGGCCTTTCTGTTGGGTAGGCCTATGAATTCTGAAAACTAGCTAATATTTGTTATTAGTTCGAGAACTCTACTCGAGCCATGCCTCTCTGACTTTTAGCGGACTGCATATTTTGTAGGGAGTAAAGAGTCTCATAACCATCATCACTGTCTGAAACTAGGCTTTACTCTCTTTAGAGCAGCTAGACCTATAAGCACTTCATAAAGAGTCACCATCTCTCGATACTGCCTATGCCAGAGGACTGCTCACATGTATCATGTATGAAGAAGTATTCTTTTATGCAGGGAACCAATGACAGCACACTCTTAATAGCATTGACAATAGAGTTGCTACTTAAGTTTGATTGGCACGAGTGAGATAAATTTAACTAGTAAAAGCAGATCCAACTAAAACAAATGAGCATGTAATTTGGCCCCTTATCCTACTGATAAGTACATTATTAAAACAACTTACCAAGTACTAAGAGCTAGATTGATGGACTGACATTGTCTAGAATGAACTTACAATACCAAGACATCCCCCCTTATCTCATTTTCTTGTTTATTTTTCATTTTCTCGTCAGTATCCTCCTCACCCTCTCTTCACTGCCTGGTGTTTATTTTTCATTTTCTCGTCAGTATCCTCCTCACCCTCTCTTCACTGCCTGGTAGTCCCTATCTCTCCCACTAACCAAGGCTTGTTAGTAAGTAGGTGGTGTCAAGTTATTTCTGGTGAATAGAAGACAGATTATGAGGTAATACAAAAAAAGTTCGAGGAAAAAGGATACACATACAGTTCTCGCAGACAAGTATAAATCACACTCAAGATATGTCCAACTTCCCCTCTTCCCATAAATCTATAAAGGACATTATTTGGGTCTGGAAATACTCATAGAAACAAAGCAATCATGTAACCAACAAATCCAACAATATAACCCAGGCACTTGAAACTGTAATAACTTACCAAAGTTGTGACAACTAACACAAAACATCTCAAAAGGAGTTACTCTATCAGGCATGCAACCAATCAATTTAATACAAACAGTTCATACGTACCATGAAGAACCAGCATTGACTTGCAACATCCAAGCCTCAAACCTAGCTTGACGAACCGCCATCTCCTCTATTTTACTTCTTTGAGATATCATTTCAGCAGTGAGCTCCTCATTACGCTTTTCAGCTTCCTCAGCCCTCCTCCTTTGCACTTCCTCCTCGTCCCTCCTCCTTTGCACTTCCTCTTCTAAATGAAGGGATGCCAGCCTTCTAGATGACTCTAGCAGGACCCCATGCCCAAGGCCATGGGAGTATCCAGACCTTACACCCAATACTATAATAAAAATTTCATCCTCAGTCTTTGGCTCAGCGCCTTCTACTTCAGACTCAGCTTTAAGTTGTCGCATTCGGTCCTATATGTTTAAATTGGGCATAAATATATCGAACTATAAGTACACCATGGTAAAGCTAGGTACAAATAAATTTACTTACATAGTTTTGTTCAACAATGAGACTAGTCCATCCCTTACTACTGCTAAAGTGGGTTCGACGATAGAATTCGATCTTTCCAATAGGTTCCCGAAGTCTCGAGTCAATACCAAAGATTTGAAAACATATCCCTTTATAATTTACTTCAAATAATATCAAACTGCTAAAAAAGCAACCCAATGTATGTAAATAAAGAAAGTTACAGATTCCTCCAAGTATCCTAGGAATGACTTTGAACCACCACAATGGTTTGTTTCAAGCTTTTGCCGATTATTTGAATTTTGCTCGCTAATTTTCTGCAATAAAATGAATACAATATCAAAAACAATGCCAACAAAAACATTAAATTGAACTCATTCAAAATACAATAAATTAAGTACTCCCTACATCATCCAAATAGAAAGACAGACCAAGCTAAAACATAAAATTACAACGAGTATGTAGTTTTTCTTTAAGAAGTCAACACAACCCTTAAGTATAATTCAATACATAGCAGTTTCCTATAATTAGCACAATAAAGTATATTACCTTGAAATCTTCTCTTCTAAACCAATCACAACATGCATTCCATTTTTCTTGTGCCAAGCCACTATAAGGGTGTGATGTGCGACTCCATCATTTCTAAAACTCCTATAATGCTTGTGAAGATTACACCTAAATCCTCTTAAACGTGCCCCTAATATTGCGTCAACAGCGTACTTCACATGTGGAAGGTGCATATCCACATCCAATTTTTCCTAACAAAAAATGTAGTTTAAAGTTACATAAAGTAATTATGGTATATCATATAGCTAAAACATAAAACTCCATTACCAGAATACGGTCACGTAATGGTTTTCTCACTTCCTCTCCCACTTTAGTCCAATCATGGCCAGTAAGAGGACCGTGTCGACGCCAAGAACTAGGCCAATCTCCCCGACAAATTGAGCACTCCACTTCCCCACAGTCTCTAGTATTACCTGGTTGAATTTCTATCCTCGGTTTTAAAGACCCGATGCGCCTTTGTAGTCTATGACTTTCGATTCGATTCACAAATTGCCTCTTTTCTTCTTAAATGGAGTACGTTAAATAAAAAAAAAGTATGAGCTTCCACGACATTTTATTTGAACTAACCAACGAATTACACAAAACCATTAATTATAATCTTACCGACACTTTCGGACCATTCACCTCGTTAACCCTGGTGAGGTTGTGAAATAGATTGTGCCCTCGAGGGTCGATTTAGACCAAACCATAACTATAGAAACATATATAGCATGAATATGAAAGAAATAATTCATGAATGATAAAAATCAGGTTTAATATAGTATGCAACATATCCAAAAATGAAACACATGCTAGAAAAATCAGGTTTAATATAGTAATTCTACTCAATGGAAAAACAAGATAAAATCTAAGATAAAGCTCTCCATTCAATAACAAAATGGATAATGAAGTTACTAAAAAAATATTCAATCTACGTCCGTGTCATCATCACTCGATATGACAGCTTCTTCCTCTGAACAATAATCCATTAATGTATCATCATCCTCTTCATCAGTTTCCTCATCAACAATGGTATTGTCATGAAGGCAACTTTCCATAGCAGTCACGACCTCACTAGCATCAACTTGATTTGGGTCCATATCGTCTCTATTTAGTTGTATGGGTGTTATAGGTTCATTTTGGATTCCGCTGCTACTAGCTTCATGTGTTTCATCATATTGGACATTATCCAAATCCATCCCTCAGATGCTCCTCCCCGATATGCCTCATCGATTGCCTCCTGCTTCAATCTCTTCTTCCCTCTCGGAACATCAAACACATTTCTAGGCTTTGTCTTTTGCACAACTTGCCAACTACTACCCAATTTGGCATCATCGACGTAAAAAACTTGACATGCTTGTGTGGCTAAGACAAACCGGTCATCTTTATACCACGCCTTAGAGGTATTAATACTAGTGAAAAAACCATCCGTTGTATCCCTGTCCTTCTATTACCAACATCATACCAATCACATCTGAAAAGATAAACTCTCTTCCCGAATAGATAACCGACTTCAAAACATCGGTCAAAATACCGTAAAAAGTCGGGCTCTTTTCCTTGGTGTTCTCCTTTTACAAGAACACCACTATTTTAGGTTCAAGATTTTTCTCGATCTTTGGTGTGAAACCTAATCCCATTAACAATGCAACCACTATAACGTTTCACACGTGTATTAGGTCCACATGCCAATGAATACAATTCATTGGTAGCTTCAGGAGAGTTCTCATTGTATAATATTTGCATCTATTCATAAAAATGTACACCAAATCAGTAAAGCATAATTAGCATATTATTCCGGTTCATAACAATAACATTAAAATAAACAATATGAACACTTACACGTTTTTCAAACCAACTAGGAAACAACATTTCTTGTCTCTCAGGCAAGTTGCTTGAGCTTTCCATTTCAAGCTCTGTCATGTGTTGACTACATGCATATCAAACACATAAACTTAACAACTTAAAGTGGCTTAAAATGTATAAAACATAATTGATAAGTTAAATGCAGTAGAACTTACTCTAAATAAGTTGATAACTCCTCTGTATTATTCAACACATAGTAATGAGCCTTGTCTCGATCCTTTGGTTCGAGAATGATATTTGTATAAGCTCCAAATGGTCGAACATTCTGTGTGAAAACATCAAATCCTGTCTTTTGATTCTCATTACCACCATCATAATTTCTTTCTTCACGATTGAACCGAGTTTCAATTCCTTGAAGATACATGGAGCAAAACGTGAGACATTCATTGTCAACATATGCTTCAGCAATTGAACCTTCGGGGCGAGCCTTATTTCGAACGTATTGTTTTAGTGTGTGTAGATACCTGTTTACAAATCACACATGTATGATTAATGTATAATAAAACTTTTAACTTTAAAATGCTAATTTCACATTAAATGAATTTCAAGTCATATGTCTTACCTTTCAATATGATACATCCACCTATACTGCACCGGTCCTCCAAGTATCGCCTCACGCGGCAAGTGGACAGCCAAATGAACCATTACATCGAAAAATGCAGGAGGAAATATTTGCTCGAGCTTACAAAGTATAACTGCAATGTCTTTTTCCATCTTCTCAAGCACTTCCAATTTTAGCGTATTGCAACATAACTCTTTGAAAAACAGGCCCAACTCAACCAATGCAATGGCTACATCCTTTGACAAGAAACCACGTATTGCAATCAGGAGAAGTTGTTGCAAGAGCACATGACAGTCATGACTTTTCATTCCTATTATCTTACCATCTTTAGCATTTGCACATCGAGAAATGTTAGACGCATAGCCATCAGGAAACTTCACCGACTTCAGCCACTCGCAAAAATATTTTTTCTCTGAAGATGACAATGTGTAACATGCCGGGGGTATTACAAACTTATCACCTCTTGGGATTAGATGCAACTCTTTTCTTATACCCAATGCGGCCAAATCTAATCGAGCTTTTACTGAATCTTTTGTTTTGCTATCTAGGTCTAGCAATGTCCCCACAACATTGTCACAAATGTTCTTCTCAACATGCATAACATCAAGGTTGTGTCACAGGTTAAGAGTGTCCCAATACGGTAACTCAAAAAATATGCTCTTCTTTGTCCAGTTCAACTCCATCTCGGTACGCTTTTTTTTTTTTTTTAGGCTTTCCAAATTTCTGAAGGGGTTCTACATAGTTCACTTGTGATAACAATTCATCCCTAGACAACTCTTTAGGTGGCAACTTGCTCTCCTTATTTCCATCAAATAATTGTTTGCCACGAGTTCTCCAAGCATGCCTTAACGGTAGAAAACGACGATTTGCCATATAACACAACTTTCATCCATTCTTCAAATATATGGAAACTGTATCCTTGTTATAATTAGAGCAAGCTAGTTTGCCCTTGGTACTCCAACCAGATAAATTACCGTATGCGGGAAAATCATTTATAGTCCATAACACTGCAGCATGCAATCGAAATGTTTTCTTTGCCACTGCATCATATGTCTCTACCCCATCTTTCCACAACTCTTTAAGTTCATCAATCAAAGGTCGTAAATAAACATCGATATCATTCCCAGGTGATGAAGGTCCTGGAATAAGTAACGTCATGAAGGTGAACAGTTCTTTCATACACTTCCACGGTGGTAAATTATATGGTATCACCATTACAAGCCACATACTGTATTGGCTACTCATATTGCCAAATAGGTTAAATCCATAAGTTGCAAGACCCAAGCGAACATTGCGAGGATCATTGGCAAACCACTAATGTTCCTTATCAAAATCGCCCCAAGCTTGAGAATCTGCTGGGTGCCTGAGTACATTCTCCTCCCGATCATGTTTTTCTTTGTGCCATCTCATATCTGCAGCAGTAACCCTCGACATAAACAACCTCTTGAGCCTTGGTTTAAGTGGAAAGTAACACAACACTTTTTATGGTATTTTTTTAGTATTGCCTTCACAAACTTTATACCTTGGCTCCCCACATTCGAGACAATTTTGAAGACTGTCATTTTCTTTCCAAAACAACATGCAATCATTCTTGCATGCATGTATTGAGATATAACCAAGTCCCAGGTTACGCATTAATGTCTTCGCCTCGTAATGAGACTTTGGCAGTGTCTCACCTTCATGCAATCCAATTTTAATCAACTGGAGAATCATAGTAAACGATTTGTTACTCCAGCGATTGATTATCTTTAAGTGAAGCAATTTCACAAGATAATCTAACTTAGAAATCTTACAACCTGGATACAAAGGTTGGCGTGCTTCCCTCAAAAGGTCATCATATGGATCTACATTTCCTCCATTGTTGTTAAAGCCACCTTCACCTTCTATTGCATTCAATGCATCATCATCTCCGGATTCCCCATGTTCCATGTGCGGCTCCAAATTATCAACATGTGTTGAAGCTTGTAAATCTTCAATCATGTCATCTAACCCATCAAAATTTACCATTTGAACACCATTGCCATCATCATCGTCGTCATCATCATCATCACTTAATTCCTCATATTCTTCTCCATGAAACACCCAACGAGTGTACTTCTTGTCCATGCCTAACCTATCTAGATCATCATTTACCTCATTGATGTGCTTGTAATTCCTATTTTTGCACTCTTTGAATGGACACCTAGTCCTGCCTGCACTGTCTACATGACCACGAGCAATATCAATAAAATCCCGAATTCCTTTTTTATACGCTGGCCAAAACCTATTTGGCAATTGTATCCAACTCTTATCCATTTCCGTGTTTCCTACTACAAGATAATAATTGTATAATCAGTTTTGACATCACAAACGAAAACTAGTACACATGCCACACCAACTTATCAGATTTGTTTCTGAGAACTTAAACTTTCACTTATATAACAACTAATAAACTTTCAAACCCTTAAACTTAAAGTGAAAGTCACTTAATGAAAGGTACTTTTGAGATTCACTTCAAGAAAAGACAAACTGCAATATAAGACATCTCACTTTTAACTTTTCAACTTTACCCCTAATCTTCTGCATAGTTTAGGTACTTTATCTCTAAGAAAGAGCATAGTTGTTACTTTTTTTTTCAAATTAAATTGGTTACAAAAAGTTTACTTCGATTTATTCTTTTTATCACTATAATTGTCTAATGTAGTCATTGTATGTTAATAACTTAATATATTAATATTTTTCGATAAAATCAAATTATCTATGCTAATATTTTAAAGGATCTCATTGTTAAAATTTTGTTATTGGTATAATAAAGTATGATGTTGCATTACTAAATGAGATATTTTGTGGTTAAAAATAACAACACTTTTGTCAATGTTGTACAGGAGAAAGTGACGTCACAGAAAAACCTATAGACGTTGTTACCTTTAATTAGCTACCAACAACTAATAAACTTTCAAGGTTGTATTACATTGTCTTTACTAGTTGTACTCCCCGTTCTACTAGACAAGTTACGACTTATGACCCTAAGATTTGGTACGTTAATTAGTAGGCTTATGCTTTTTGGTCTTATTGAATGTCTTTTATTTACTAAATTTGGTTTATTGAACTGTTCAACTAATGCTCAATTGACAGAGATGCTCAGAATGACATTGACATTGAATACTTTTTACATAGTCCTGCTGTTTTACACCCTATAATCAGTGTGTGATCAGCTAGTGTGCATTTTTCGCAAAAGAAAAATAATAGCAATGCAAAATCATGAGGAGCGAGTCTGTATGAATAAGCAAGACCTATATATTCTTGTGGTGAGACTAAAACTATATGGTCCAAGCACTAGTTCATTTTTTAACCGATACAATGAAACTGACCGATACAATGAAACTAAAACAACATACTAATCCAAGTATAAAACCATATCTAGGCAAGGTAAAACAAACTCCTCTAAACAAAAGAAACAAACATTCAATCCATGTACGTATATAATATCATAAAGGCTTGTATATAGTGCTCATTAAGCCTGCAAAACAAAAAAAAAAACCAAATTCTACCAATCCAAATAAGTCTCAAGAGACAAAACATCATGCAACTAATTATAAGTTTTCTCTTAAGTTTAGAAACTTAGTTTTGTAATATCGCTAAAGAAAGGCTACCACAAGCTTCCACCAACCTCGAATGTTCAAAAAGCTTTAATGGCCATGAAAATTTTCATTGTTTGAACCTTGAGTAGAATTCTTCAATTTGGATTCGGTGGCTTTCCCTTGTGAAGACCAACAGTTTCACCTTGAATATTATACTTTTTGTGCTTCAAAATTTGCTAAAGTTTCAATGCATTTACAGTCCACTTTATGAAATTAAGTTCTTAGGATGTGATAGTTAATTTCTTAAATTTATTTATTAGGGGCAGATTTATCTAGAGTACCACTACTTGCTATTTAAATTTTAAACCCAGAATAGCTCAAAAGTTACTTTTTTTATAACACTACATTACAAATAAAAGGGCTACACACATGGTCTATACTACTTAATTGCACATGGTAAATTAGACCTACTAAGCACATGCACATTCTAACTTACAGATGGTTATTCTCTACCTTGCTACTCTTTTTTTTTTTTTTTATTTTTCTATTTTTTTTTTTTGTTTCTATATAATTGGATTTTTTCTTTGGCACAACATGTATGTTAGGAACTTGGTTTCCTAGCTTAAGATGCTTTTGTGGGCAAGTGTTGACTTGGTTTTTCTTGTAATAGAATATAGAGAGGTGCAATGGGTTTGCTAGTTATAAGTCAAGGAACTTTTCTTTAGCTAATTTTTTTTTGTTATGTATTGCCTTTGTTAGTTACAATAGATGCTAAATGGAAACTTTTGAATGCTTTATTCAATGTTATATCTAAAACACCTCTTCTTAGTTAAGCTTATTTGTGTGCTTTTATATTTAGTAGTTACTTTTTGTGTTGACTTCCACACTGCTTAGTTAGACTTGCTCATTTGAGTAAGTCTTGCTATAGTCAGACTTGCTAGAGTGAAATCAGGGAAGTAGTGAGCTTCTTTATTGCACCAGTTTTTTATCGTTGTTTCACATAGCCAAAAGTGGCAATAATGGAAGCTTACAAAGATATCAAGTACTTACTCTTCTATTAACGGAGCTCAAATTAGGTGACATCTACCTAAGCATTAGTTAATAGCTATGAGTGTATGTTTGGATCACTAAATGTAAGAAGAAAGGTAATATTTGGATCACTAAATATGTTTTTTTTGGATCACTAAATGTAAGAAGAAAGGTAATATTTGGATCAATTTGTTTCTGTCTTTTTTTTTTTTTTTAAGTTGGGAGAGTTAGAATAATTTCCAACTTAAGCTTTCACCGTTTGATTGTAAACCATGTATAAAATATTACTTTTATACTTTGGTCATTTATGTTAAAGAAAATGGTTTAGTGGTAAAAAATAGCTAAGGAAAGGAACTGTGTTGAGATTCCACTATGAGAATAAAGAAGAAAATAGATGTGGTGATAGAGTTAAAGAAGGGATGGATGAAATGACTCACCCCAAATCTCAAAGTTCTATTGTAGAGAGTGACGAGACCAGAAAAAAGCCTGACAACATAGTCTGTGGGGTTTTATGACTTGGGGTTTTGGTTCTAATTTGAAGCATTGTTTGTTTGTTAGATTATTCAGTGGTGGGTGTTTATGAAAATGAGGAAAAGGGTTAAACTTGGTTAGAAAAGATTAATAATAATAATGAGGAGAGAAATAATGATACGGTGGTAATGGTACGACATGCCCACCACCGTGCATGATGCAACATATGAAGACGACACAATAGCATTAGCAGCAAAGAATTAGTGAGTCAATCAATCTCAATGCAATTTACAAGACTTCGACAAGATCTGAATTAGGAACAAGCATTGTTCCTAAGATACATTTCGAATCGCGCTACAACAGTTGATAAACTATGGCTGATTCAAGAAATTATGTTTTATTTTTGAGAATGTGATTCAATGGTGTTATGTGATGTCTTTTTGTTTAGGACTGTGATTGCTTCTTTGCATCATGTGATTATTAAGCCTTTTTCCAATCATAGCTAACTTCCAATGAAGTTTATGTAACAACTCAACTGCTAGTGCTCTTAAGGGTTAATAGACCGAAAGAGATGGAATAGATATTGTCTTGAGAAAACTTTGTAAGCTTGCCAAATTCTACGTTCTTGTTGCATTTCGGACTTCGCATTATCACCTGAAGTACATGGAATACTGAGTTGACGAACCGATATAGTATGTATACATTTTCATAAGTTTAGATTGGCTCGTCTGATTCATTCCTTTTAACTTTTGTTGGGGTTGTCAGAGTTATATTCTTCATGACGTATGTCGATTATAAGTGGTTTGCTGACTATTTTCTAACAAGTATGTGCTACTGATTCCTTAGGATGTTGAGTTTCTTTACTGTTTTTGTTCTGCGGATGTTGTGGCAGGTATTTAGAATGATCATTTTTTTTTCCTGATTATTCAATTTGAGTTTATAAGACTTGATTCTAGTGATCAAGATAGGCGGTGTTTTGTACTCCCCTAGAATTTGATTTTATGATTGACGAGGCTCTTCGGCCTTTCTGGCATTGTGCTAGGAAAGTCACTTCCTATCTAATTTCACCCTTTACACCAATAAAATATACCCAACCATTTTTCTTTATAGGTCTATGGTATTAGTTTGATTTAAATTGTTTTATTGTTAACTTGTAAGTGGCATGTAAATTCGATTACTGTATTGTAGACCAGTTAGAGATGAATTCCATTGCATTAGAAATTAGAAAGGAGCTAGACATGAAACCCTCTTAACTGTATGAATAAATAGGAATATTGATTTTGATGATGGAACCCTCTAATATGTAACTGCTCACTTAATGAATGTTTGGGCTCAAGGGTAAACCTTTCATCAATATCAACATTTCATTTTGAAGATATAAGAGGTTTCTGGCGACTGCTTTAACTTGACTTATGGGATTCTGGAGTCTTTAGATGTGTAGATGAGTATCATATAAACCAGTTTTTAGAGAGACCAAAGATAAGCTTCCTTAAAAGGTCTATGAGATGTAATGTTTTCTTCTTCTGTTAATTTTAGAAGCTAAAACGCTGGAATGTTTAAAGTAGATGGTGTATCTAACATAGTAGGTAAGGAGTCTGCCCAATCTCATCTTACGTGGTTAAGAAAAAAGGAAAAGAACCATGAAGTTTCATAATACCGAACGAAGTGAGCTTCTACGCTTGCATTGCAATTCGTAGGCTCAACCCATCCATGACTGGTGCTAGTCATATAATATCACTACAACATCCAGATTTTTTTTATTTGCTGTGGTTTACATGTACTGTATAGGTGTAGTAGTCTGTTTCGTTGTGCTTTCATTTATATAGGTGTGCATTGAGTTGAACAATTCATATCAGAAATTACATTTATTTGGCCTGTACAAAGACACCTATCTTTGAAGACACATTTTTGGAATATAACTTGGGTTTTGTTTTCCTTAGGCTTGCTTTCAATATTTTAACCCCCCTTCAATTTTTATTAGCTTATATTATTGAAGCCTTACTTGTTTTATTGGCTTGTGAATTAGATGATGGGGCAAGTTAATCGAGAGAGGCTAGCAGAATACCTTGGCGAGCTGCAGAGGAAAGAGGACACAAATGATAGATATGTAGTTGCTCTGAAAAGGGAAACACTGACTAGAAAGCCTTATGGTAGAATTCAACCAATCCTAAAGAGGATGTCAAAGAAAAACCAATTCCTAAAGAGGATGTCAAAGAAGGTAATTCCTAAAGAGGATGTCAAAGAAGCTGCAAAGGAACAGAAAAACCAATTCTTTCTATGGATGCAATATCCTCAACTTTTTAGGAACTTACTACCATTTAATGACTAAATGTTTTTGTTGATTTTATAGCGTTTTATTCACAAATGCTATTGTACAAAGGATAGCATGTTGATTCATAGCGTTTGCATAAATGCTATCGAATTGATTTCATAGCGTTTTTTGAGTGCTATCTATTGACTTTTTTCTAGTAGTGTACTAGAGAAATATATCAGACCTTGCCTTTAGTTAATCTACAACTACAAAAAAAAAACTCGAGACCTTTCTTAAATATAGCTATCAATTGTTCAAAAGTTCAATTCTAAAATATAGCTATCAATTGTTCAAAACTACTAAAATTGCATTACAGCAAACAAAAATTCAATTTTAATCTAAAAAATATACAAGCTAGAGAACATGAAAAGGCTACCTGAAATAAGTTTACAGCTTCAACCTATTTTCCTTGTTGCAAGTGTTTAAGTTGAGGACCTGAACCAAGTTTTCAAACACACTCTATTACATTACCGTCACTCTATTACATTAAGATGCAAAGATCGAGGAATCAACAAAATTAGCCAAAATAAAAAAAGACAAAAACTACCATGTTTTAGGAGTATAAACACTTGTATGTACACCTGCAAACTCATATATAATATTGTATAACAATAATAATAGAGGACTCCCTCAAACACATAAACCATTGTTGTATTCACTAAAGCAACAATAAAAACTACAATAATCTTGAAAACATTCAAAATCCTGGTTGACGTATCTGCACTAAAATTGTCATAACTTTATTTGTATAACTCGGATTAATACAAGGTAAATTGGGTATGAAACTACACTAAATTGTCTACAACTAACTTTCAGGCCATGAAAGGAGTTTCCCAACAGAAAATGCACAGAATGCCACCAAACACAGAACTTCAACATAAAAATCCAGACTGCCCATTATGTACTAAAACAGTTGTAGCTTACTATGCAGATATCGAAACAAGATGAATCCAATTGTATTGGAAAGCAGACTCGCAGATCTAAAAATCTTATTCAAGCCCCGAGACCAAATTCTCAAGCACAATTTTTCAAGATTCTTTTGAACCAACACCAGAAACTAAACCAAATATAGATAAATAAATGTGGTGGAACTTCCACTGATGGATGGTGAATCTTATAGTTGGACCATAGAAGAACTTGATGAAGCTGGATAAAAATATGAAGGATCAGTTTGTGTGAAACAAGTCCGTGAAGTATCTACATACAGTACATGACTTGAGATGACTCTAGGACTCCATGATAAGGTCTGACAATGGTGATCGCTTACAAGGTCATACTTGACTTGGAGCAGGACTCGAGACCGATGTTCTTGACTTATTAAATTGGTCGTCTAGGAATTCTAACTTGATATCAACGATGATCTGCAGTCCATGTATGCCATTTATCTAACATGAGATTATCCCACCAGACTAAACCGACTTTCAAAACTGAAAAAGTAGAAGGTTTTCCCAAAAGAGGTTATCCTAATAGAAATACGCAACAAGGGTAGAACTTGCAATCCAGAGATGTTTAAAATCATCCTATTTAGCATTAATTTGGGTTGTAACCAGTTACAAAAAGTTTCTCAACCCCAAAACAATATTATAGTAGCTATCAAACCCAATACTTACATCCCAACAGAATATACAATAAATCCAATATGATCTAACTATACTAACACCCACAACACATTACACCTAGACGCAACATGCAAATCAAACCCAAGATGCTTGCCAAAAATCTGACCGAGAAACAACAAAACCAACGAAACTACCCTGGCAAAGATTAATACAAGCCAAACTATTGAAAGTTTGATATTGGAATAGAATACAAACCAAAATTCCTTCAAATTGAAATATAAAGATTTGTTCTTTATATCACAAATCAAAAACAAAAATAAAATACCCAAAATCAAAAGCAAAGCAATATATCTTACCCACTGTAGAAAACCCCAATTCGAGTAGTTCTACCTGGCTCCACAAAAACCCCACTTTAAAGCTAAAACAATCAATCAAGACAAGAAAAAAAAAACGATTTCAACTAGGGCAGGGAACAAAAAAAACAAATCTTTTGATTTTGTTGTAGCTTCAATGACTTTTCAATTCTTCTCACCTCAGTAAAGTCAGAAACAGTGGAGGTTGAGGGTGGAGGAGAGATAACCTTTGAAGATGTGGAGAGGATGAGGATGAGTTTTAGAGATGGAGGAAAGAAGTTTAGATTTAGTTGGAGAGAGACGGCAATATAGGGTTTTAATATGTTTTTTTTTAGTATTCCTAATTTTGTTATGACTTGCAGTGGGAACACGAAAAATGGAGCGCGAAAAATATTTGCAATCAAAAAGAATATATCCGCCCAAACCAAAGTCCATTGGCAACACCGAAAGCGTTGCAAAAAGGGCATACACATAGTCTATCCCATAATTACCAGTGACGGCAAGGGGGTTGCAATAGATATTTAATCTATAACAGCACCACACTCGTTGCCAACAATAAACATTTTCAATTTAATTATTTTTCTTATTTTTCGTAAATTTAAGCGAACACTTTTGCAACGCTCAAGGCATCGCTCTAGGTATTTCCCAAAATCAAAATTCTATTAAGATGGATGACCTTTAGCAACGCCACACGGTGTTGTAAAAGATGACTTGTTGCAACAAATTTTAGGCGTGGCGAAAGAGTGCGTTGCAACAGACCCCTTTTGTTGTAGTGGATCTCTCCGCTTATCAGATGCCTTGTGGGCATACCGAACAACATTTAAGACACCTATAGGGATGTCTCCTTACCGTATTATTTTTTGGAAAACCTTGTCATCAACCAGTTGAACTTGAGCATTGTGCCCTTTGGGCCATCAAAAGCCTCAATTACAAATTCAACGAGGCAGGCGAGAAGCAAAAACTGCAATTAAATGAGCTTGAGGAGATTCGGAGTGATGCTTATGATCTCTCGAAATCCTACAAAGCTAATATGAAAAGAGTGCACGACAAATATATTTTGCGTAAGGATTTTAAAATTGGCCAAAAGGTTTTATTGTACAACTCCAGATTACACATTTTTCCTTGTAAATTGAAAACACGATGGTCTGGTCATTTCATTGTGTCAGCTGTGACACATTATGGGGCAATCTCTTTGCTTAATCCACAAGATAACAACAAATTTCAAGTCAATGGACAATGCCTAAAATATTACCATGAGTTACGCTCCCCAGATGTTGAACAGACTCTTCTTCAGGATCCGGTCTACATAGACTAGATGTTTCGTTTGGTGTACTCAATCTTGTTTCTATAGAGGGTACGCCATTTTGGTAGCCAGGCCATCTTCTATTTTATGATCTCAAAAGTTCTTTGAAATGTGTGGTTGCAAGCGCCGGAACCTTAGTCCACGGAAACTCTATTTTAGAACTGAGTATAAATGTCTTCTGCAACACGAGCAAACGTGCCTATCGGTAAATGATGGGTGCCTAAAATTTCACTTCCTTCCTTCTCTTCCCTTTTCTATTCTCTGCCTCACGAACTTCAGCTAATCATTTGGTATAAGTCTCACTCATCATGAATAGGGAATGGTTGTAGTACTTTTGCTCGTAAATGACGCGCGCGAAGAAAAGGGTGGTGTATGCATTGCCAAACACCCTTCTATCAAGGTCTTGACTTCCTATCCGATATTAGCCAGTTTAAGACACCAGCTGCACAGGATAATCTTCACCGCCACACCATTTCTCCCACGGGTTGGGAATCGTCTTGAGAATCTGACGTTAAAAGACTCACACACGTCTTGAGAATCTGACATTAGAAGACTCGAATCATCTTGAGGATCTGACGATAAAAGACTCACCTTGTAGATATGTATATATTGTTGCTTTTTATAAACTAATTCCCCGTGCATTAAGTTATGCACATGGAGATTCGTGTTCAACCTCGGATGTTACATACTTGGAACACAAATGGGCAATGGATTCCACCAGACCAACCCCTAGAATTGGTTACTTTAAGTTCCCTTTGGGGAGGTTTGAGGATAGCCTTATGTAATAAGGGCAAGATTATTAGACCGTAACGTGCACGGTCCAGGATGGTACTGTCCTGCCCCTAACCCCATAATACATAAAGGTAAAGCCACAGTCTGGCTAGATTGGGTTCACTCCAGAGCCGACATGATAGTTGCCTATGAATTTAGATGATGACTCTTCTGGACATCTAGTATGTTTCACGTAATCTCCCTTGTATATAAATAAAACATTTGTTTATAAATAAAACACCCTTCTTTCTTTTCAAAACTCTTGTGACCTTTGAGAATGACTCATATAATTGGATAGCATTTTTCGTGCCAATCATTTCGATATCTCGTTCATCTAATTCGAGTCCAAACGAGTCGTGGGTGAGCGTTTAGATTTTTTAGGCTTAAATTGGGCTTTAGGCTTGATTTGGGCTTGGGAAATTTTTTGGCCCGACAAACTCGACCACACGCATCACCATCACACACTTTGTCTTCCCAAATTTCTGGATCTTGTCCCCTCTCGATTAAGTCTCGCACGAGACAGGCCCACGCTATATCTAGGTCTTGCGCGAGACTCCTACAACTCCGACCCCAATTCCCTTCCGTCAGCGAGTCCCATTTCTCCCCCTCATCATAAATCAATAGCCAGCCTCTCCCTAAGACCAGTGATGGCCGGAAACAGGCGAATTTGTGTGGGGAAATTTTTTGGAAATTTGTTCAAAAATGGGATGTTTGCTCCATTCTTTGATAATGAAATTCACTCTAGAGGATGGGAGTACTTGTTATATGCTAATGGCGGGCTTTATTCCAAGGATTTGGTGATGAAATTCTACAACAATGAGAGCTTTAATGGCGACCACTTTTGGGTTACCGTCGAGGGTGTGCGCCACGAAGTCACACCTGTTTTGATCTCCGAGATCACGGGCATTCCTCTGGTCGACCACGTACTGACTCAGCAGCAGTCTGTGTACCCATGGACTTATGACCTAATGCTCGACACGCCAATCAAGGGAGAGTACAACATAGATGGGAAATGCGCGTATCAGTACTCGGAGCGACGGAACTAGCTGGCGGTGACTCAATGGCTGGGACTGAACGTCATTGGCACCTCGAAGCCCTCGGACATCAACAAGACCTTCCTCCACCTTCTCTGGATCCTCTAGGAGCGAAAGGTTAACTTCTGCATAGTTACTTTTCTTTTTGATATTATTACACATGCCACTCTTAGGTCAGCCCCTCTTGCCGTTCTTGTAACGCAAGTTATGATTAATTTGGATTTTCTATCCACGACCCCGCTACTCCCCATACCACAATATGAGAATATGCTTGCCTTCAAGAAATACATACTGACCCCTTGGGAACCCACAACACCAATGGCTGCTGAGCACGCTAACGTAGGCCCATCTCACCCACCCTATTTTGATGAGACTGCTATGAGTAAGATGAGTCACCCTATGGATGCCTTGCGTGCTATGAACAGTGGCATGAGAGACATGTACACTCACCAGGTATCGATGAAGCATGCCTTGGGCGAGTTAAGGACGGATATGACCACTCACCACGGGGCGTTGACAGACAGCATGGGCGAATTTCAGCAGGAAATGCGAGCTTCCATGAATGCATTTCAGGACCAAATGACTACTCGCCAGAACAAGTTCCAACGAATGTTCATGGCAAACCAAAGATCGGGTTCGGGCTCGGGTGTTGGATACTTCGGGTGATATCCAGAGCGGTTAGCCTCCACGGAGCTCGTCTCCGCACGTCGTGGGGACTCCCCGGTTCTTCTTCTGCAGCCCCTGAGGATTCTCCTGCAGCCCCCGAGGATTCTCAGTAGACAGTTTATTTTCAGCGTTCTTGTATATTAATTATGTCGGATATTTTATTTACGTGTTTGCATTTTTATTTTCGAACTTAGGATGTCTGTCAATTCCTACATTCTCCAAAATTTCTGCCTTGTCGAATAATATATTAGTTATCTCCAATATTATATTATATAGGTAGAAACATATATAATAATATTAGTAATAAAAATATATATAGATATATAAAAATATATACATATATTTTTAACTTCACAATTAACGACAAAATTTTACCGTAAACCAACGTTTTGAAAAACGGTAATGAAATCGCATCCTAAAAACGGTTAGAAAACGGTCATGAAATCGCATCTAAAAACGGTCAGAAAACGGTCAGAAAATGGCTCAATTTTCTTCTATAAATAAGTTCAACACATTCTTCACATTTCACTCTTTTCACTTTCTCCCTTCTCCACTTTTTATTCTAAAAAACGGTTTTAGATCACTCCAAGTTTCAAGATTCATGGATGCACTAGAAAAGTTTGAGCAGTAGCAGATTGAATATGCTACTCAAGTCTTCATGCTCGGTTGTTTTATTATAGTAATGTTGTTAATGTGGCACATAATTCTTTCTAATATTTAGGTTTGTATTTTATTTCACGTATCATTATGATGTGCTTCCAATCCTCTGTATGTTCTTACATCTTATTGTAATAATATATTTACATCTTCCTTTGCCTTCTACTTACACTATTTATTTACGCTAAAAAAAAAAAAAAAAAAAAAAAAAAAAAAAGGCACTCCTTGTAGTGACATGCCCCATTCTTCTCATCCACACTACATCTTTTGCGCCATATTTTAGAAAATACACGTGGTCTAACTACCCTGTGACACCTCGTTCTGGTCCTGTTGTTCTATAAACACGGTTATTTCCAAAATGGGCAATTCTTTGTTCGTGCAAATGGATGCGAGCGTGAATTGACTATGGAAATTATCTCCAAGGTACTTCAAATTCCCATTACAAACCAAGGGATACATCTTCAGGATTCACCATTCGACAATATCAGACATTTGATGTTTGCAACTATCCTTCACGATGAATACAACCGGAAAAACCGTGTTGTTTATCAGCGATCCTTGCAAAAGAACCAATTATCTATGATCCAATGGCTGGCTGATAATGTGCTCGGCACGTCTAAGACTTCTGAAATAACAAAGCCCCTCCTCCATCTACTATGGGCCTTGCAGACTAACTGCAATGATTTTTGCATTATCAAATTTATTTGGAATGCTATTGCACGTGCCAGGAAAAAGGCAGCTCCTTTGCCAACCATTGTGACACTTATCATGATACGTTGGGGTTTTTCTAGTACTTCTCCTAATACACCTCTCATAACAGCTAACATTTTTACCATTCACTTTCGGTTTGAACGGTTTCGAATTTTACCGAATCGGCGTTGCAAAGAACCATGTCGAGATGAAAACCGAAGAAGCTTGTTCCGCTAATAACATCTTCACTGAAAATGCATTAAGCAATGTATTTAATCTTATGGAAGGCCTTCGTTTAATTCAACAAGGATTAATGACATTATACAAACATCAAAACATTATCATCACCAGTCTCCTTGAATTTCACAACCTGCGGACAATACAGGAAGAGGAACAAGCACAATTCTTGCACAGTCACAACTTGTTCTCGGCAAATCACACTCTCATAATGGAGAACCATGCCGAGATTTACCAGACACAGAGTGAAATTATGCAACGAGCTGTTGTCAGAATTGACGGCATCGAAGATCTTATAAATGGATCCCTTTCACAAAAGAATCCTCGCCGTTACTTGGGCCCATGACACAATTTACATTTTGCAATTTTATGTTCTTTGTCACTTTCATTTTAGTTTTTTTTTTAAAATATAGTGAAATGTCCCTATGATAATTTGTTTTTTCTTAATTATTCTCATCATATTCTAATATTTGTTTATCTTTGTCTAACAGGTAGCATCTTTTTTCACACATCTTCTATAATGGAAGCTCCAAAGATGATTCCAGAACAATCTTTCCATTCGTTTATGAATTCTCCTGCTTATGGACATATTTTCAGAGACTACATCACTCGAGTCGGTTGGAACTCTCTTATTCTACACCCAGAGCAAACATACTCCCCAGGTTTGGCAACTTACTTTTACGATCATATGGAAGATTTACCTGCTGTACAGGGTTTCCCTTTGAACAGATTTACAATCCGTATTGGTAACACCCGACACTCTTTTTACGAGCCAACAGTTGCTATGGCTCTAGACCTTCCTCCTTTTCAGCCAAACATCCCCATCCAATACATGGTAGAAAACAACTTTAACGACTATTCTTGGGAAAAATTTGCCGCCCGTTATGGCGATGGCCTTGCCCAGGTCAGGGAACGTGCCATAGCTGGCCGATGGCCAGACTTTACTATTCCACTTGCCAGTATGACCATGAATGTTGGAACTGCAATGTTATTTATTCTTCTAAACATCATGGGGGATTGGCATTTTTCCACTGCTTCAAAGTCAGCTTGTAAGACGTTCCATGCACTAGCCCAGCAACATACTGCCTTCGACATCACAGACCTAGTAATTGAGAACCTAAAGAAGGCTCGGTCTTTTCGGCAGCACTATATCACCTTGCAAGTCACAGCATGCAAGATAGTGAGGACGTACTTCCCACAGTTTGCGGCCACCTTTCAGGACTGGGTTAAGGTCGACTCTATGTGTCCAACCAACAAAATCATTCGTTCCTTGCGATTTTGGACATGGCGACGCTCTGTAAGGTATCTAAAGAAAGTGCGTTCCTTCCCTAATGATGATAAAATGATAGCTCATCTGGACACTGCAAAGAAGAAGAAGTGGAGCGAAGTCTGGAAAGCTATGATAGATTGGCGTGATGTAAAGAAATGACATTTCTATAGGGACGAGGCAATGATGGACTAACCCCCAGTTCTTGGTTGGGGCAATGTGAGTTGATGCATGTACATATTTGTTTTATGTTTTGATGTGAGATAAATAAATAACCTAACAGTGTGCTTTCACTTTTATGATGTATAATATATAGTGTGTTACAATAAATTTCTGTGGAAGATGTCAGCTATATTTTTGCTCAAAGCCTCTCAGGTATACTCTTTCTTCCTCTTAACACTTTGAGGACACAGCATTTGACTGTTTGGGGGTGGTGAGAACCTTTTGCAAAAAAAAAATTAAGCATGCATAGTTGTATATAGTTTACTTTATGTCTAAATAAACGTATTTAGTGACAAATTCTCGTTTCTTTTTCTGTGATGAAAAATATTTAAAAATCTCACCCTAGCATCAGAATTAGGACTTGTTCTTAGAAACTTAATTTACTACGTATACAATAGTTTTTACATCTTTTCATGAGCATTCATGCAATCGACTATCATCATTAAATGTACACAGTGATAGAAGTTTAAGGACCCACGGTTAGACAACTTAGTTTTCATATCCTTTAAGAGTCTAACCAAAAGCCTCAAAATGTGTGATATGTGAGTTAATGACACGGAGGAGTAGTTTTTCCGAATAGAAGTTCACACGTCTACTTACTTGATCACTACCCAAATCTTAGGCGAGAATTTAGGCCTTCTTTGGATTGATATAGCCAAAAATTCACACCTGTAAAAATTTTACCGCTAGTCGCCCCACTGAACCTTTCATTAACCCTTTCTATTTCACCAAAAATTCATTACCCATCTATTAACCATAAATAAATAAGCCTACCTAGATGATGAGTATGAGAAATAGGATGAAGTGCAGAAAAATGAAGAGAAAAACCTTGTCACAAATCAAAATCAGTTACCTGTTTCAGAAGAAAAGAAAAAGAAAAATAGAAATATGTTTCCAAAAATCAAAAGAAATATCAAAGTTAGAATTCCCCCCAAAATCAAATCAAAAGGGAATACAAGAGCTTGAAGAATCCAAATATGGAAACACATGTTAGAAGCAGGAAAGAAAATAAGGATTTCTCTAGTATAAATATCTCGAAGACCTTATTCTCTCATACTTATCATTTTTTGAATTTTCTATTCCATTTTCTTCTACACTACCTCCTAAGCTTCATAACACCTAATAAAGACCTCTAGCTCAATTAGGAGTAGGATAGTGTGATAATAAGTAGTAGTTGTGACTTCTCGACCTCGGCTCCTCTGATTGTCATTGAGTATGTGAGGAAATGTGTGCCCACTACACACTGGAGATAGCAAACTTGAGTGGAAAAATAAGAGAGAAATTATGTTCCAACACATACCTGTGAGAACCTACTTAAGGATGCTATCCAAAGGATCCAGAAACGGCCCTGCTCATACATTTCATTATAAGATCACTGCATGCATGCTCATACGTAGATTTTTTTATTATTGTATATATATTAACTTGAATTTTGAAAGAATTAAATCCTTGTTTCCCTCGCTAGTGAGATGTCTAAATACTTGAGATTAATTAAGGAAACGGGCCTTTGTTACTGAGTCGTTGTAGTATAAATGAAGTTTGTGAGTATCTTCTCTGAAAAACTCTCACGAGGCTATAACTCGTCCACTAGGGAATTCCTAGTGGTTCAAGGCCTTGTTGCATACGGTCAATGCGTACAGTCAAAGCAACCGCACTCTGCGAAAAGAGATTTAGCTTAGGACAACACATTTTTGACCACTTATCATTTTAATGTCTCTTCTTTGCTTGAGGACAAGCAAAGTGCTATTTGGGGGTGGTGTGATAAGCACCCAAAACTGTAATATTAAACCCCGAGAGACATAGCATTTTGATTGATTATATGTTTAATAATCATGTAATAATTATATTTTCGTACTTTTACAGGTTTCCGCAGTTAACATGAATATAATGATAAAACATGCATCGAAGTACGAGAATACTGGAATATTTGAAGTTTCCCACTTAACCCTAGTGAAGCCCAACAAAGCCTGACTAGAGTCGAAGTTTCCAAAAAAACAAAACCAGTGCAGAACGGGTCCACATAGAAAGAAGCAGCAAACTTCCGAAGCTCACATATGATAAATCTAGATGCCGACGTTGGCTAGTGAACTGCCAGAGCGACTAGGGCGATGAACCCTACGCAAAGACAGAAAATTGTAAAAACGCCAAAATTAGCGCTGCCACTGGACACACTAAGTGGACCCACTCGGTGGGTCCAAAAGGCATGATGAGTCAGCATAGGCAGGTGGCAAGAGATGGTCACAATTTATGCCACCTTGCAATGTGAGAAGACACGTTCCTATTCAAAGATTGAAATGGAATTGAGCTAAAAGACAAAACCAAAACATAAAAGGACAAAACAAATGATAATAAAACAAAACTTTATAAAAACGAAGTTTTGATCTTAACAAACTGAATTGGGCTAAAAAACAAAACCTGATTAATTGTTGGGATTTCACGTGAAGGGTCCCTAGCCTATATATATGTGAGGGGGTCTTCATTATTCGGCCTTCAGCATTTTCATGCTTTAGCCTCTGCTTAGCAGTCAGTTAGTTTTATTTCAGCACTTAAATTCTGTCCCTTTTATTTCAACAGCTTAATATTGTAAGTTATGTTCTTCTTAATGAAAGTTATTTCTTTTCCAGTTTAATTTCTATCCTACATTTATTTATTTAATGTATACAACAAGTTTAATTATTCTTCCAATGACCATGAGCTAATCCCCCCCCCCCTCAGGGGGAGGGTTATGCTGCTCTTGTGAAAATTCGGATTGACTCTTTAATATTCTAGAATCACTACTTAGGGATTAGGTGTAGATTATACATCCGGTCCCAAAATGATCGAGATGCATAAAATTTGGAGTCTTTGATGCCCCGCATCAGCTCTCACGAGACCCAAAATGTCTCGCGCGCGACTCTTTTGTGTCCAACAACTCTCCAATTTGTCTAGCTGATGTAGAATCTAGCCAGGAGCTGAAATGATATTCCAGAGATGGAATATTAGTTCAACTTCTTATGCTAGTGTGATGCGACTCAGAGATGTGCGCGTTTCGCTAGGGATCAATACTCGACGTCGTCTAGGGTTTGTCTAAGCATGCATAGTTGTATATAGTTTACTTATTGTCTAAATAAACGTATTTAGTGACAAATTATCATTTCCTTTTCTGTGATGAAAAATATTTAGAAATCTCACCCTAGCATCAGAATTAGGACTTGTTCTTATAAACTTAATTTACTACGTCTGCAATAGTTTTTACATCTTTTCAAGAGCATTCATGCACTGACTATCATTAAATATACATAGCAGTAAGTTTTTGGGACCCACGGTTAGACAACTTAGTTTCCATATTCGGTAAGAATCTAACCAAAAAGCCTCAAAATGTGTGATATGTGAGTAATGACACAAAGGAGTAGTTTTTCCGAATAGAGAAGTTCACACGTCTACTTACTTGATCACTACCCAAATCCTAGGCGAGAATTTAGGCCTCTTTGGATCGATATAGCCAAACATTCACACCTATAAAATTTTTACCGCTAGTCACCCCACTGAACCTTTCATTAACCCTTTCTATTTCACCAAAAATTCATTACCCATCTATTAACCACAAATAAATAAGCCTACCTAGATGATGAGTATGAGAAATAGGATGAAGTGCAGAAGAAGGAAGAGAAAAACAACCTTGTCACAAATCAAATTCAGTTACCTATTTCAGATGAAAAGAAAAAGAAAAATAGAAATATGTTTCTAAAAATCAAAAGAAATATCAAAGTTAGAATTCCCTCCAAAAATCAAATCAAAAGGGAATACAAAAGCTTGAAAAATCCAAGTATGGAAACCCATGTTAGAAGTAGGAAAGAAAATCAGGATTTTTCTAGTATAAATATCTCAAAGACCTTATTCTCTCATAATTATCATTTTTTGAATTTTCTATTCCATTTTCTTCTACACTACCTCCTAAGCCCCATAACACCTAATAAAGACCTCTAGCTCAATTAGGAGTAGGATAGTGTGATAATAAGTAGTAGTTGTGACTTCTCGACCTCGGCTCCTCTGATTGTCATTGAGTATGTGAGGAAACGTGTGCCCACTGCACATTGGAGATAGCAAACTTGAGTGGAAAAATAAGAGAGAAATTGTGTTCCAACACATACCTGTGAGAACCTACTTAAGGACGCTATCCAAAGGATCAAGAAACGGCCCTGCTCGTACATTTCATTATAAGATCATTGCATGCATGTTCATACGTAGATGTTTTTATTATTGTATATATATTAACTTGAATTTTGAAAGAATTAAATCCTTGTTTCCCCCGCTAGTGAGATGTCTAAATACCTGAGATTATTTCAGGAAACAGGCCTTTGTTACTGAGTCGTTGTAGTATAAACGAAGTTTGTGAGTATCTTCTCTGGAAAACTCTCATGGGGCTATAACTCTTCCACTAGGGAATTCCTAGTGGTTCAAGGCCTTGTTGCATACGGTCAATGCAACCGCACTCTGCGAAAAGAGATTTAGCTTAGGACAACACATTTTTGACCACTTATTATTTTAATGTCTCTTCTTTGCTTGAGGACAAGCAAAATGCTGTTTGGGGGTGGTGTGATAAGCAGCCAAAACTGTAGTATTAAACCCCGAGAGACATAGCATTTTGATCAATTATGTGTTTAATAATCATGTAATAATTATATTTTCATACTTTTGCAGGTTTCCGCAGTTAACATGAATATAATGATAAAACATGCATCGAAGTATGGGAATACTGGAATATTTGAAGTTCCCCACTCAACCCCAGTGAAGCCCAACAAAGCCTGACTAGAGCCGAAGTTTCTAAAAGAACAAAACCAGTGCAGAACGGGTCCACATATAAAGAAGCAACAAACTTCCGAAGCTTACATCTGATAAATCTAGATGCCGACATTGGCTAGTGAACTGCCAGAGCGACCAGGGCGACTAACTCTACGCAAAGACAGAAAGTTGTAAAAATGCCAATATCAGTGCCGCCACTGGCAACACTAAGTGGACCCACTCGACGGGCCCAAAAGGCATTACGAGTCAGCATAGGCAGGTGGCAAGTGATTGTCACAAATTTGTGCCACCTCGCAATGGGAAGGACACGTACTAATTCAATGTTTGAATTGAATTGGGCTAAAAGACAAAACCTTAAATAAGTAAAAGGCAAACCAAATTAAACAAAGTAAATCAAAGTTTTGAACGTCTAAATTTGAGAAACGAACAAAACACAATTAATCCTTCTCCAGCACTCCAGCCTATATATATGAGGGGGGGGGGGTCTTTTGATATTTTCCTCCAGCATTTTCATGCTTTAGCCTCCACTTAGCAGTCAGTTAGTTTTTCATTTCAGCACTTAAATTCTGTCCCTTTTTATTTCAGTAGCAGCTTAAATACTGTAAGTTATTTTCTTCTTAATGAAAGTTATTTCTTTTCCAGTTTAATTTCTGTCCTGCATTTATTTATTTAATGTATACAACAAGTTTAATTATTCTTCCAATGACCATGACCTAATCCCCCGGGAGGGTTATGCTGCTCGTGTGAAAATTCGGATTGACTCTTTAATATTCTAGAATCACTACTTAGGAATTAGGTGTAGATTATACATCCGGTCCCAAAATGACTGAGACTGTACAAATTTGGAGTGCTGATGCCCTAGAATAGTCTCGCGAGAGACCCAAAATGTCTCGCGCGCGACTATTTTGTGTCCAATAACTCTCCAATTTGTCTAGCTGATGTAGAATCGAGCCAGGAGCTAAAATAATATTCTAGAGATGGAATATTAGTTCAACTTCTTATGTTAGTGCGATGCGACTCAGAGATGTGCGCATTTCGCTAGGGATCAATACTTGACGTCATCTCGGGTTTGTCTATGAACTCGAGACTAATTAGAGCTGTAGTGATGTGGTAATATAAACTGTTAAAAAATGAGTATGATTAACCCTCTCCCTGTTTCTCTATCTTTGTTTATTCACATCGAAATCATCGTTAGTAATTTACATTATTTACATTATCGTCAATTTAATTAAACCAACTAAAAAACCAAAAATCCTACTCACTAAAAGTTGTAATTCCAGTTGTGAACCTTGCCGATCCCTTACTCGACCTATCCTACCAAACCCACGTGAATAAGCTAACTTGACTAAACTGACGACTATACGGACTTTGGACTTTGGACTTTGGTCTTCGGACTGTGGACCTCGGACTTAAAGAATAAAAACCAAACAAACGTACACAATTCCGCGTTTATCATTATTCATCCTGATGAATATTTTATGGGATTGGCAATTTACTTCTGCAAATAGTACCGCTGGTGATGTTTTCTTTGCTTTAGCTGAGAGACGTCGACAATATGACATTCCCCGAGTATTAGTGGCTATTCTTAAGAGAGCACAAAGCATGAGGCATAAGTATCTTCTTATGCCTATTTTGGTTTGCCACATCATGCTCAGTTGTCTACCTGAATTATGTACCCGGTTCACGGATTGGAAAAAGGGTTGAAGTCATGAGACCCACCAATTGGGTGGTTCGCTCATTTTGAGTAATGACTTGGCCGGGATGGCAGGTGCAACCTTATTCGGTTGCTCCTTACACCCCATCAGACATAGTAACACTAGACAAGTTAGCACAAGTTGATGACACACGGTGGCGGGCTTGGCAAGTTATCATGGCATGGCAGGATGCGAAGGAACCTCATCTCTTTGGAGAGAAAGATGAGGAGGATGACGCTTAAACGGGAGTTCAAGTAAGTTTTTAATTTCAGTTAGTGTCTGTTTATGTCCCAAGCAAATTAATTCTTATTAACCCCATAACGGGTGGAACTCTTATAGAGTTGCATCAGTTTTTATTTTTTATATTAGTATGTTTAACTTTGTTTTGCAGATGTTCCAGAATTTCATGCATTTCAATGGTATTTCTCTACCCTTTTTATTTAAATACTTTGAGGACAAAGCATGTTTCTTGTTTGGGGGCATAGAAACACGTGTAATTAATGCATCTGCTAGGATACAGATATGTACAGTATGCACTTGTTTTAGTAAAAATTCAAAATATTTAAAAATATAAATAAAAAGTTTATGCTATACACTTAGGAATATTGGTATTGTTTCCCTTCTCAAGGCCCTTGATAATTTAGACATCTCACATAGCTTTTGCATTAGAATAGTTTTTAGAAACTTAGATTAACATCTCTACATCTGTCTATAAGTATATTACATGAGTATCTATGATTGTTTGGCAGCAAGTTTCTGAAATCTAGGCTAGAGTATTTATTCTACAAATCCTGTGAGAATATAGCCTAAAGCCTTATATGAGTGAAACGTCAGAGAAATGACACAAGGGAGAAGTAAAATTCCGATAGAGAAATCACACGTCCACTTGCTTGATCACTATCCCATATCCTAAGCGAGAATTTAGGCCCTCTTTGGATCGATATAGCCAGAAATTCAAACCTATGAATTATTTTCTGCTAGTCGCCCCTCTGAGCCTTTCTTTAGCCTTTCATAAACCGCAAATCAGAGTGGTTTTTGTCTTGACATTTATGTGAGGACCTACTTAAGGACGTTATTCCGAGTTTTCATAAACGGACCTGCTAGTGCATTTCATAGTATTATTCATTGTATATATGTTTATTCGTAGATGATTGATTATTATGCATATATTATCTTAGGTTTCGACTTGATTATTCTGTATTCATTACTAGTGAGATGTATAGATAATTGAGACATAGATAAGGAAACAATGGTTTTATTTATTAGTCGTTGTAGTATAGATGAAGTTTGTGAGTACCTTCACTGGAAAACTCTTACGAGGCTATAACTTGTCTAATAGGGAATTCCTAGTGGTTTAAGGCCTTGTTGCATATGGTCAATGCAATCGCACTCGGCGAAATGAGATTAGTTAGAACTCCATTTTTGGTCACTTATTCTAATTTCTCATTTTTGCTTGAAGACAAGCAAAATGATGTTTGGGGGTGGTTTGATAAGAGCCCAAAACTGTAGTTTTAACCCCTTAACAATAATACTTTTAGACCAATTATGCGAGTAATAAATAAGAGTTAATGCTGATTACGTGTTTTTATGTATTTCAGGCTTTGGAGTCAATTATGTGCAGAAATATGTCACTTTGGCGATATAAAGGAGCAAGGGTTGGTTGCTAAGGAGTTATGTGATTAAAGGCCAAGTTTCAAGGAGAAAAAGCCTTTAAAAAGCCCGGTCAAAGCTGAAAAGTCAAAGTCAACGCGGGCAGAAACAGTACACAAAAGTCAGCAGAACTTTCGAAGATCGTATCTTTGGGCTCACACCTCGGAATTGGGCGTACCTTATGTCACCGGATCGGAAAAAGGTTTCTAATGATCCACACCTTGACCCAATCAAAGGAGCAGAAGTGGACGAAAAGTCTGTTGAAGCAAAATCTAGCTGGAAAGGTCTCTATGGACTGAAGAAATTGGGTTTTGGGCTCGATTTTTCGGCCCAAAACATGGCTCCTCAGCCCATGCACGAAAATATGGATCTGGTCTCCTCCATTTCCACACTTAAGACTTAACTCTGAAGAGATAATTAGGTTAGGTAGAAAGTAGCCATTAGAACATAGTTCTAGATCTAGATTTTAGATTCAATTAAATTAATTAGCTTTTTATTATCTTGTTTTAATTTAGGATTTGAATCACTTGTTATTTATTTATTATATCAATAAAGTTAGTTGTTTTCATAATTTAGTTTCATTTTCCATTAAGTATTTAATTTCAATTCATAGATATAGTTATTTATCATTATTAGTTTCAATCAAATCTTGCATGAGTAGTTTCCATTTGAATTCAAATAAGCAAAGTTATAATCTTTATATGATGTCTTGTTTAATTTCATTGAAAAATGATAACATAATGATTCTAGGCTAAAGCTCCATTAGAGGGGGTTGAAGAAGCTTTGATGAAGCTTGATATTTGTTAACTTAGAAATCGTCGTGATAATCTATTCAATTCTAGAAAGTAATTAGTTCACCATGAGAATGGGTTTGGTTGCTTCACATGCTAGTTATTAATTGATAGAGATTGTCATGTATAATTAGGGATTAGAAATACCATTTTGATATGAGAAAGCATTTAAATTTGGATCATGACGAATCTTTGTTAGTTGATTAAGTCGAGTTAAGGTGGAATCAATCCCCCCTAATTCCTTATCATATTTGAGTAGTTGACTAACAATGACAATAACTAAATCTAGGAATCGAAACTACAATGATTAATGAAATGAAACTATATTATGAAAAACAAACTACTTTATTGATCTAATAATTAAATAACAATTGATTCAAATACTAAATTAAAACAAGATAATAAAAACTAATTAATAAACTAATTAATGGATTCTCAAAACTAGATCTAGATTATTCTCTAATGGCTACTTGCTACCTAACCTAATTATCTCTTCAGAGTTAAGTCTTCTCTATTCAAATGGAGGAGACAAGATCCACATTTTCGTGCATGGGCTGAGGAGCCATGTTTTGGGTCGGAAAATCGAGCCAAAAACTCAATCTCTTCAGTCCACAGGGCCCTTTTCACCTCGATCTGACTTCAGCAGGCTTTTCATCCACTTTTACTCCTCTGATTGGCTCAAGGTTTAGACCTTTGGAAAGCTCTTTTCGAGACGGTTGTTTTGACATAATGTAGGACTAATTCTGAGGCCTGAGTCCAAAGATACAGTCTTCGGAAGTTCTGTTGACTTTTGTGTGCTGTTTCTGGCCGCGTTGACTTTGACTTTTCAGCTTTTGACCTGGCTTCACAAAGGATTTTTCTCCTTGAATCTTGGCCTTTAATCACAGAACTTCTTAGCAACCAACCCTTGCTCCTTTATCTCGCCAAAGTGGCACTTTCTGCACGTAATTGACTTCAATGCCTGAAATACATACAAACACGTAATCAACATTAACTCTTATTTATTACTCGCATAATTGGTCTAAAAGTATTATTGTTAAAGGGTTAAAACTACAGTTTTTGGCTCTTATCATGCAGCGTTGAAATGTGGTAGGTGCATTGTAGAGACTGAAGGGCTTACGTGCGTAAGCATATGTTCCAAAAGGGCAAATGAAGGTAGTCTTTTCTTGATCTGCTTCATCAATTAAAATCTAAAAGTCCCTGAATACCCATCCAATAAAAAGTAATAAGCATGTCCTGCTAAACGTTCAAGAATCTGATCTACAAATGGCAGGGGAAAATGATCTTTCCTTGTGACAGCATTCAGTTTCCGATAATCAGTACAAATCCTCCACATGATGGGAACATGTGCTGGTATTAATTATCCTTCCTCATTACAGACCATTATAATCCCATATTTCTTTAGCTCCATAAGAATAGGGCTGACCCATTCGCTGTCAGATATGGGGTAAATGATTCTAGCATCTAGTAATCTCAAGATCTCCGCCCTTACTACCTCTTTCGTAGCTGGATTTAACTGGCGATGTGGCTCTCTAAAGGTTTTGGCATTCTCTTCCAGGTGAATCCGGTGGGTGCAAATCTTTGGATCAATTCCTTTTATATCATCAAGAGACCAACCAATGGCAGAACGGTGTTCTTGAATAACTCTAATTAAGCGATTTTCTTCCTCTTTTGACAACTGAGATGAAATGATGATGGGATGTGTACCATCTGTATCAAGATAGATATATTTTAGGTCAAGAGGGAGAGGCTTAAGAGCAGGAGTAGGTGTTATGGGTAACAATGTCTCTATATGTTTCTGTTCTTCTATTGAAAACACCTGGGCTGGTGATGTCTCTTTATGTTCAAGTAACTCATCATCTGAAGTGCATAAGGGAACTGATTCCAAAGTTACTGAGGTATCTTCTTTATACTGATCCATATCAAATTTTGAATCTCTAAAGGATAAGAACTGATGCACCTCATTTTTTGGGAACGTCCAGTCAAAGTTCTCTTGCACTACACTATCTATCATACTAACTTCGTCATCCAACTCTTCTTCCATCTGCTGTTACATCATCTTGAAAATATTGACTTCTACTGAGAGGTTCTCGAAAGACATGGTCATAGATCCATTATAGAAATTTATGAACGCATTGGTAGTTGCCAAGAATGGGCACCCTAGAATGATTGGTATGGCATCATGAGCTACTTCAGTGTCGAGGATGACAAAATCAACAGGGTAGTAAAAATCTTTAACCTTGATAAGCACATTTTCGACCACTCCCTTTAGGTATTTGATGGATCGGTTGGCTAATTGCAATATCATGGTGGTATGTGTAAGCTCATGGAAACCAAATTGTTTAAATAAGTAGTATGGAAGGAGGTTAACACTTGCTCCAAGATCGAGCAAGGCAGTTGCAGTGTACTTATCTCCTATAGTGCAAGGGATGGTAGGACGACCAGATCTTTATATTTGACAATTTTGTTGGTCTCTGTGAGGGATGGAAATTGTTCTGTAACGAAGGCTGTGTATTTTAGGTTTTGGAGTCAAAAGATTTAAAATGGATTTAAAAATGGGGACTAAAAAAGGATTTGACTATTTTTAGTCTTCTCCCTCAAGTCTATCTTTGGTTTTGAGGGGTTTATTTCCTTTTTTGTTTTCTTTGACCTCCTTGACCGAGCTTTTGCCACCATTTTCTCTATTTTCTTGTGAATCATAAGAGAAAGCCCTGTTCGTTCTCTACATGCTCCTATATTTCTTTTCCAAAAATGTAAGACCTTCCTTCTTCTTCCACCTCACCCCCCTACACAACTCAAGTTTCGTTTGGCCTCTGTAATAAAGGCTCATGGAGCTCGCTTTACAGAGGAGGGTCCAGCAATTCACATACTTCTCTGAGAATTTTCAAAACACATCTAGTGGATGGTATAGCTAAGATACCAGCTAGTATTCTGGAGAAGGGTCTCCACTTGGAGTGACTATGTTGTGGGTTTTTGTTGTTGAAAAAAGGCTTCCTTTTCCGTTGGTTAAATCCTCTCTTTCAAAGATCTGGAAAATTAAAGGGAACTACACTATCTCTACAGATAAAGAACTATTTTACTTCAAATTTAATCTTGATGAAGATAGGAAACAAGTATTGGAAGCGGATCCCATTTTCATTGCAGGATGACTGTTTGTGGTACGTCAGTGGACTCGGGAAGTTGAGTCTCAGAGGCATAGGATTACAAAGCTGCCCATTTGGGTTAAGCTAATAGATCTGCCTAAAGAGTTATGGACTAATGATGGTCTTGGCTATGTAGCTAGTTTGATTGGAAAGCCGATGAGTATGGATGAGGCTACGAGGGCAAAAACGAGGCTGAATTTTGCAAAGATTTGCATTGAGGTTCCTATTGATTACACTTATAGGAACTTTATTCCAGTGAAAATGGGGGATGAAGTAGTGGAGCTTAAGCTAGAATACCCATGGGTGCCTACGTCTTGTACAAGATGTAATATGTTTGGGCATAAGATGTCAAACTGTCCTCATCCAAAACAAGTTTGGAGACCCAAAGCATCAAACTTTGTGGGCACAACACAAAGTTGGGAGGATAGACCTAGACAGGAAGACACCACCACTGATGGAGGCTCAAACTATGCTGAATGTGAGGATGGTGAGCATATGGAGGGAGGAAATGTTGGCCTTGATATAGTACAATATGTCCCTACAGCTTCGCCAGAGGGTTAGGTCTTGCAGTGGTTGCTACCGGTACCTCACTTTAACCCTCGAGCTATTCGGGGACACGAGTATGATGAGGTATGGGGTGTCTCACAGCAGAGTGCAAACTATAATACTTTACCCCTTCAGAGTCAGGAGAATGGTAAGAATACAAAAGAGGTTTACTTAAGCGAACATAATGCATTTTAGGTGCTTGCTGATAGTGAGGAAGAGATGAAGGATGATATTTCTGAGGGTATGCCGGTTGAGTACTTTAGTGATCATGTTATGCCTAAGGAAGTGGTGGTGAAAGCCAAGGGCTGAGGAGAATGCGTTGGGTTGTGAAGCTAGTAGAAAAGGTCAGACCAAGCAAGGACATGTCAGTGAGAAGAAAAAGAGTAGATCTAAGGGGTCAGGTACCAAAAAACGATAAAGTTATTAATGTTTAAATTCTGCACTTGGAACATAAGAGGTCTAAATGATCTCAAAAAAGCGGCAGAAATACATAAGTTTATTTTGAAGAATAAGATTTGCCTTCTTGGTCTATTAGAAACAAAAGTAAAGGAGGCAAAGAGTGTAGTGATCAGTAGAGTTTGCGCACCTAGCTGGAGCTTTGAGAACAACTATGGGTGCAATCCGAATGGAAGAATTTGGATTTTATGGGATCCAAGTTTTGTTTCAGTGAGCAAGTTACATGAAACCTCTCAGTTTATTCATTGCAAGGTGACAATGCTTAGCAATCAATCCTGGTTCTTCTCTACATTTATTTATGCAAGTAATGGTAGTCAAGACAGGTTGGGGTTATGGATGGATATTAAGCATCTTCATAGAAGTATCACTACTCCTTGGTGTGTGCTTGGTGATTTTAATATTGTGCTCTACTCTCATGAAAGGATTGGGGAATTAGTGCAGGCTCGGGAAACAGAACCTTTTGGGGACTGTCTAGTTGATTTAGGGCTGTTTGATATGAAAGCTTCAGGTTGTTACTATACATGGACACATTATGGTACTGGAACTAATCGAAAGTGGTCAAAGATTGATAGGGTGCTTGTAAATATTGAGTGGACGTGTGCTTTTGCTCAGGCTATTGCTGAGTTCCTCTCTCCAGGTATCTCTGATCACTCTCCCATGTTGGTGCATCTTGTGGACTCATAAAAGGGCAGAACTCCATTCAGATTTTGTAATTTCTGGGCTCTTCACAAGGATTTTAATGAGGTGGTTCAGGAAGTGTGGGGTACTGAGGTAGTTGGATGCACGTTGTATATATTAGTGTCAAAGCTGAAGCTACTCAAAACCAGATTACTGTAGGGACCGTTATGGTTGCATCGAATGATTACAAACCGCGAAAACCCACGCACAATGGAATAAGGGGTGTCCATGGTTTTGGATAGAAATCATACCTTTAGATCGACTAAGATAACTCTGAGAATCCAAGATCTACGAATCCGAATCAACCTCTTGATGTTCTGTTGTATTCCTATCAATGGAATGGACATTGTGTGGGCAACGATCTACCACCCTCTTCTTTCTCTCTTGGCCTCTCTCACTCACAAAATTTAGAACCGATTTTAGATCTACTTTTCTTGAGCAAAACATTGAGAAAAACTGGCAGAGAAAGTGGTTTCTATTTATAGGCTACAACAGGGACCATGAGGAGAAATTAGGGTTGGGCCTCCTGACGGGCTTGGGCTTCCCATGTTCGCCCAAAACACACGGCCCAAGTCCGTCAACAAATGGCTTATTCCACTAAAGGCCATTGTTGCACTACCGCCTTAATCCCAAATTATGTGTTACATTTATGGGCTCCATATTATATGCTTGTTGATCTCTCCGTGTTTAAGATATCGAATGCCCATTGATTAAGTCAAGTTACTGACAACTACATTAATCAACTTCTTATGTCCTTGAGTAGTACCACTCAACCTCATTGTCATGTCGGATTAAATCCATCTGCAGGGTTTACATGACAATCCTTATGAGCTCCTCAAGGGGACATCATCAACCCGACTTCTTGCGGGTCACAGATTCCTTCTATAATCAACAACACACCTTACATACAATGTCATTACCCAATCCATCAAGTTTGTTTATTCACAAATGAATCTCACTCATTGATGATTTAAAGCAATGTACAATGCACGTAAGTGCCCGTTATTATATCCGGATTAAGAGGACAAACATCCATAATAATAGAGGTGTTTATTCTCTTATATAGTCAGTATAAAGAGAAACAACCTCACTTGGTCCTGTTTAATACACACAAAGTGTACTAGTGTAATCCTGTAGTCAAGATAGACTAATACCAGATTATACTACAACCGTACCAATGGTTTGTCCAAATCCTTTTAGGTTGTGAACGTTTACTTATACTTTATAAAGTACTGATGATATGATCTTTTGTGTGTCACTACACACCATATCATCTACAACATAAAGTATTAGACACATGCATATAACTAATAACATATATAATATGCATAATATTTGCCCATATGATTCTCATTCAAAATATAAAGAATTAGAGTTAATATAAAAGTAATGCTTTTAGTATATAACCTTATCAATTGTGTGGATGGGCAATGATCTACATGTCTAATATCCACATCAAAATGGGGGCGGCAACGGCTGATTTGCATTGTATACAAAGAGAGCTGCAGTTGAACCCGCTAGATGGCCAACTATGTGTAAAGGAAAAGGAAGCTAGATCTCTCTTATGTAACCATATCGAGATGGAGTATATGGAATTGAAAGTGAAGGCAGACAATGACTGGCTCGACTATGCTGATAAAGGAAATGCTTTCTTTCATTAGGATATCAAAGAAAGGAAGAATAGAAACAACATCTGGGCTGTTTCGAACATGAATGGGGCAAAACATGAAGGAGTTGCTCAAGTCTCCAATGTGTTCATGTCCTTTTATCAAGGACTGCTTGGAGTTCCTTCTCAAGCTATTTGCTCTGATGAGATGTTGGATGGGATCCCAGTGAGGGAAGTTATTGATCAAGGGACTGCTGAGGTACTCTCTGAAGACATAACTGATGAAGAGATCAAGAAAGCTCTATTCTCTACGGAAGATTCAAAAGTTCCGGGACCAGATGGGTATACAACTTTTTTCTTCAAGCATTCATGGGACATAGTGGGAGGTGATTTTTTAAATGTCATTCAGTCCATATTCAGGATTAACAAAGTACATAAAGGTACAAATGCCACTTTCCTTTGTTTAATTCCAAAGAAACCTATTGTATCCCATGTAAATGAATATAGGCCTATATCATGTTGTAATGTCACTTACAAATGTATTGCCAAGGTTCTTAGTAATAGGATGAAGCCTCATATGGATCAGTGGATTAAGCTTAATCAGTTGGCCTTTGTCCCTGGGCGCAGCATACAAGATAATCTTCTTCTCGCTCATAAGCTCCTCAAAGGATATGCGAGAAAACATGGACCAAAGAGATGTACTATCAAAGTAGATATTCAGAAAGCTTACGATACGGTCAGTTGGGAATCCATGCTCCTTGTACTTAAAAAGTTCAAGTCTCCTCCAAAGTTTATCATATGGCTATCTATGTGCTTCACGTCCCCTCACTATTCTATCTTGATAAATGGAAGCCCATATGGATTCTTTGAAGGAAAGAGAGGGTTAAGGCAAAGCGACCCTATGTCCCCCTATCTCTTTGTTCTGATTATGGAACTACTGGGTGGTCTGTTAAAGCAAGGTATCTCCTCCAAAAGTTTTGGCCCTCACTCAAGATGCAAAAGGCTTGATATTACTCATTTGAGTTTCGCAGATGATGTTCTCCTCTTCTGTAAAGGGGAAGCATAGTCTATACTAGCTGATAAAGACTATATTGATCAATTTTCATCTCTCTCAGGGCTCAAGATCAACATTATGAAAACAACTATCCTTACTGGAAGCATGACAAAAGATGATGGATTAGCTCTAGCAGGATTACTAGGTATTCAGTTAGTTTCTCCCCCTATCAAGTATTTAGGCCTGCCTCTCATAGCCTCGAGAATCAATGCAAAGGATTGTCTTCCACTGATTGAAAGACTCACTGTTAGAATGTCAAATTGGAAGAATAGAGCCTTGTCATATGCAGGTAGATTGCAGCTTATACAGTCAATTCTTTCGTCTTTTCACATCTATTGGGCTAAGACGTTTATACTCCCAGTGGGTGTGCTTGATAAGGTGGCTAAGATATGTAACAGGTTCTTATGGAGTGGAGTCTCGATACAAGCAAAAATGCATAAAGCAAGTCATGCAACTCTGAGGTTGCACAAAAACGAAGGCGGGTTGAGCATCATCGACCCTAGGGTGTGGAATAGAGCAGCTTACTGTGGGCTTGTGTTCAAGGTGGTGAGTAAAGAAGATACCTTGTGGACAAAATGGACGTGGGAATATCACATTGGGAACAAACATTTCTGGTCTATGAAGATTCCTCAGGACTGCTTGTGGGTATGGCGTAGTATACTCAAGTACAGAAAGACTGCAAGAAAATATATCAAGTGTTTGATCTCAAATGGTGAAGATACAAGTCTGTGGCATGACCCTTGGATTTCATCTAAGCTTCTGATCCATAACTCTCAAGCTAGAAATATGCTCCAGGTTCCTGATGATGCAAAGGTAAGTCTTCTAATTACCAATGGCGAATGGAATGGGCTGGTAAATCTCCTTCAAGACGGTGAATTAAAGACGAGTATATTATAGACCTCTATCAATGTAAACCTTGAGAAGGATGTGGTAGTCTGGAGTCTAGCTAGCAATGGAAAATTCTCCACAAAGTCTGCGTATGTGGGGCTATAAAAAAGATGAGACAAAAGATTGTGTGGTATAAACTGGTTTGGGGGAAGTATGTTGTACCGAAGCATTCTTTCATTGCGTGGCAGCATTTTGCAGGGTGTCTGGCTACACAAGATCGTTTAATCCACAGGAAGATTATCACTCTATCTAGGTGCTGTCTCTGTGAAACTCAAGCTGAAAATTCTAAGCACCTTTACTTCGACTGTGACTTCTCCCGAAAGGTATGGTCTGTGGTGAAAACAAAATTGGGGCTAGGCGCTATAGTGCAAGATTCAACTCTTGAATGACACTTTCTCCTTAGAGTTACTCGATCAAACTTTGTTGCCAGCGAGATACTTCGAACACTGGTTTGCGCGATTGTATATGGGATCTGGAATGAAAGAAATTGTCTAAAATTTAAAAGCTAGACCCACACAGATGTAATGATCAGCAGAGATATAGTAAACAAGATGAGAACTTACTTACAAAGGGTGATAAAAGAAGCTGATGATTCTGCGGAAACCAAAAATATGATGAATGCTCTTAGGATTGAACTTTTGGTTAGGCAGAAAATGCCGATACAAGGACAGTGGATTAAACCCCCAGCTGACATGGTCAAGATTAACTCTGATGGAGCTGTAAATGCTAATGGCGCAGGTTATGGGGGAGTGCTGAGAAATCATGAGGGAGCACCTTTGATCATTTTTATGGGAAATACCAACCTCAGGTCTGTGATCGTATAGGAATTAAAAGGTATCGAGGCAGGGTTGCTAGCAGCTTGCTATATGAACTGTAAAAGGATCATGTTGGAATCGGACTCTTTGTGAGTAGTAAATATGATAAATAGAAAGGAGGACTGTCCTTGGTATTGTTTGGACCTAGTAGAATCTATTAGGAAAAACGTGCGTATGTTTGAGTCAGTGGTTGTAACCTATGTGTACAGGGAGATAAAAAGGGTAGCCGACTGGCTGGCTAAGTCTAGTATAGTAATGGATCGTATAAATCCTTGTGTGAGTCTTGGTACTGTTTATAGCACTCCTCCCTTTGTTTATGAGCTATTTGTAATAGTGGAGGAGGATGCAAGAGGTATGATGTATCAAAGAGTGTAATCTCCTTTTAATACAGGTTGGGGTCTGCCTAACCCCTAACTATTTCAAAAAAAAAATTAAGAAAAGAAAGTTTTCCTTTTGTTGGTGCACATATCCTTACGAAACTTGGCATGCTTGGGTAAATATTTGATGGCATCGAGAAATGGCAGGTGTATGGTTAGACTTTTGAATGTTTCTTTGATTTCATCAAAATTTTCATCCTCATTGGGTGTCATTAGGCGAGCTGGAAAAGGTGCCTTTGGTTTGTATTGTCTAACTGGGTTAGGAGGAGGAATTGGTGATTTAGGGACTGGAACATTTCTAGGGATATGTGGAGGTATTTGGTTTTCAATTTCCGATTCTAGTACTGGAATGGTTTCCTCTACAGGTGTAGGGTCTTCTAGTAAGACTTATTGTCAACAGTTTTGCTAGATCGTAAGGTTGTGACTGCTTTAATCTATTTGGTTTTAAGGTTTTGAACTTTTTGGCATAACAATAAACTTTTATGGGTTTTATCTTAGGCTAAGAAGTTTAGAGATTGTTGCATGGATGCTAGGATTTGGGTTTGCTATTGCATGACAAATAACATTATTTCGGTGGGCTTATCTGTTTGGACACTAATTGATGGTGTAATGGGAACTATGTTTGTTTGGTTGTTGATAGGTAGGTTTTGATAGTTCTGGTTAAATTAGGATGGAACCAATGCTCTGTTTTGATTGTTGTAGGTACCTTGTCCTTGTCCTTGTCTGAATGTATTTGTTGGTTTGTTGAAACTTAGTGGTGTTTAGTTTTGTAGAATGTTGGTCCATGCAAAATTTGGATGTTGTCTCCATGGTTCATTTGGTACATTGAAAGCACATACTTCTTTTCTTTGAAGTGATGATAGGTTTGTGATCAAGGGACAGGTGGCATCTATATGATTTAAGCTTAGATAGAAATTGCATGGTGAGGTATATACGTTCGTGACAGGATGCAGGGTTTGGTCTTTTTGTTTGGTTATGAGGGCATCTATCTTTCTTATGAGGGTTTCACCTCAAAAATACCACTAGCGATGTACTAGTTTGGGCTATTCTGGAATTGTTTATGTCACCCCAATGGGTACTCTTTTCAGCTTTCTTTTCAAGAAAGGTTAAGGCTTCATTTGCACCTCTATCAAAAAAATTACTATTACTCATGATGTCGAGGGTTACTTTGTGTTATGGGAGAAGGCCTTTGAAGAAACATTGGACAAGAGTGGATTTTTCTAGTTTATGGTGAGGACATGAATGGAGTAGGTAAGAGAATCTATCCTATGCTTCGGAAAATGTCTCACTCGGACTCTATATGAAGAACTGTATCTTGCTTCTTATCTCTTCTGTTTTCTTCGGCGGAAAGTACTTCTTCATGAAGGAGAACACAACCTTTTTCCATGTATCGAAAGAGTTGGCCTTCTGTGAAAGAAGTCAAGCGTGATTCTTACCAGCTAGAGTGAAAGGAAACACTCGTAGCTTAACCTGATCATCGGTGATGCCCGAATGATGAAAAATATTACATACTTCATGTATCCAGTGTAGATGCTCGTACGGTAAGTCGTGTTCTAACTCGTGGAAGATGGGTAGAACATTGAACACGTCCGTGGAATACGAAAATCGCTCGTGAACGGTGTAAGGCATATACAAGATGGAGGCCTATCTTGCAATGTTGTGTAGAAGTTGGAGAAAGGCTCTTCAGCTTGCACTACTTCGTCAGCAATCTTATGAGATAGAGGACTAGAAACAGGAGATTGTCTAGGGCAATGAGCACTCCTACGTGAGTAAGTTTTATTCTTGCTAATACTAGCCTGAACGTAGTTTCATACACTTTTAACAAGACCCCAAAACTATCCTAACATGCGCAAACGGTGAAATGTATGCTCAAGAATTCGAAATTTGTTTTTGCAAGTATGGAGTTTTGAAAATGTTGCTTTTGGTTTATATTTTACTATGCCCTGTTCAGAAGAACAATTGGGAGTGAGACTAGGATAACACTACTACACGTCTTAAAAGAGTATGCAGTCACTTCACCAAGTGGTGTGCTACCAATAATCTCACTCACGATGAATCTGGGGGAGGGGAGTGAGGAAGGTAGTTGGTCCACCAGAATCTGGGAACTGATTACTCTAAATCCTCGTGGCTATATTTTTGTCATTTTCTGGAGGAGCGTGACTACTTTGGGCTCTAGTTGATTGATTTTAATTCATTTTTTTTTTGTCTAAGGCTTTCAAAAATCAAACAACGTCCAATTTACCTACATTGGGTAATGACTTCCCAATGGTTGTTATGTGGCTCGGGTTCAACCTTATGCGCGAATGTAAATTGCAGTGCGGAAATTAAATTTCAAACAATCATGTAAGCATGCTTGAACACACAATGTATCCTCTTACTTGGGCTTTGAGGAGGTTTATAATTTACCTCTCAAGTCGTGCTTACACGCTGCTTCAGGAGATGGCAACGTCGGTTGGCTCGTTAGCTGAGAATTAGGCCCAACCTTTCGAGCTTTATCATGTTTTAAGTTATAATAAAGGCCACTTAAAACGCCCACAAGTTGGGTTTTTGATAATTTATACAACTTTGCATTCAAGGGCCCAAACTTAAAACTAAACTAATATTATACTAATCTAGTAGATTAACTAATTTTAGATCGATAATCTAGATTAACTAGAGTCAAATGGAGTTAGAGTGTTGATTACCAAGTTGATTCATAGTGTGTGAGCTATGATCCACAACTTGCCTTACACACTTGAACTTTCCAAGGCAATTAAAACTCTAATCCCTTGGTAATTAAGTATATAACTTAAACCAAGTTTAACTCATATTCATCATAAGGAATCAATCAAAACCAATTTTTCCTAATTTTTTTCGTTTTTTTTATCTCTAACTATTACAAACAAGTTCCACTGATTTCTCCTACTCTATTACAAAATCTGGGCTCGGAGTATAACTATTCATCAAAAACCAACTGAGCTGCCAAAAAACTGGACCCATGTATCTAGAGGTGATTGGGCGGTGGCCCCCTAGGTAACTCGCCGGCACTAGTAAAGTTCGGTCGTCTTTTGGCTGTGTTTTCAACTCCTCTTCAGCTTTGTTGTCCCGTAACCTGATTTGTAAGAAAGTAGATCAGTACTGAAAATCAATAAAATAAAATGACAAAAAATTGAAAAAAAATAGAAATGGAAAAATGAGAATGATGCTCCCTTCTTAGATTCTCAACCAAGCACTCTCACTCCTTCAATCCATGACGGCAGTGCCATTTGAAGCTTTAGACAGTGGTGGTAACTTCAAAAGAGTTTGTTTTAGAAGTGAGGTTCATCCTAAATTGTTTAGAGTTTGAGTGTGGGAGTTGTGAAGAATAAAGGTAGATCTTGTATAGATTAGATTGGTTTTAAGCTAATGAAAACATGAAAGCTTTAGTTGTTGGTATTGAAATGACTTGAAAATATTGAAAGAAAGATTGATTGAAGATTGAAATAAGAACAAGTAAAATAACAAGTTTTGAATGAAAGGAAATAAAACAAACAATAAAGTAAAAAATTGAATTGAAAAACAAGACAAGAAATTAAACAAACCAAATGGTTTGGATCCAAAGACAATGAATGCTTTCTCTCTTCCCTACTTTTGGATTATATACCCCTGCTTTTGCCTTTTACAGATTTGCCTTTCTCCATTACAAATGAGACACCTGACACTTCACTTTTCCTTTTGCTTTTTGATTTCTTCTTGACCAAGGTAGGTTATAGGAGAATGCCATATTTTGAGATAAGGGCCTCAATCTCTGGTCTTCTGATTTGAGGGCTTTGACTTTGATTTTGACTGTTGACTTTGACCGTTGACTTTCACTTTTTCAACACTTTTCTATAGCCGCTTCTGGTCTTCATAATAAGTGTGTTTAATGTTTTTTTTGGTACTAAGACGCAGCTTTTATGATAAGTGGTTTGAAATACTCCATAACCTGAAAAAGGCAATAAAAGCTATGAGTTGTCTTTTCGTTAAGCGTAAGACGGGCTGTAATGCAGCAATATAAGGGTAATAAAATGCACATTTGGGAGCTGATCACATTTGCTTGAATTTCATTTGCACAGAGAGTACCCAAAAGTTAAAAGATTAGCAGTTCATCTAGGAGGAATGCATCAAGTCATTTTCAATGCAAAAGACACCAGGGATGAAGTTCCTGCTAGAGCAGAGAGACAGAAATCAACTCTAACAGCTTTCTTTCAACAGTGTGCTCGAGATCCAGAGGCCCATGCATTTACTTACCAGGAATTCCCATAACATAATGTTTGGAAAAAAAAATAGAAGTTTTAGAAGAAGAGAGATCAGTGTTGTACTATTGGGAGAATATACTTTGTAAATCCAAATGCTGGAGAACGTTTCTACCTCCATTTACTCTTGACAGTTGTGAGAGGTCCTACATCATTTTCTGATCTTTGTACTGTCAACAGATCTGAATATAGTACATTTAAAGTTGCATGTGTTGCACGTGGTTTGTTAGAAGATGACAATGAATGGAGGCAATGTCTACAAGAGGCGTCTATAATCAACACTGCTATCAACTGCGCAGGTTGTTCAACATTATGCTTTTGGAATGTTCCCCCACAAGTCTTGTATTATTGTGGAATGAATTTGCAACAAGTATATGTGATGACCTTGCAGAAAAAATACATAACACCTTTCCGATTCGTAACCCGACTAAAGAACAAGTAGCTGATTATGGGTTATATTTGTTGAACCAATTACTTTTTGAAGCAGGAAGAATATTATCTGATTTCCCAGACATGCCTAAACCCAAAAGAAACTGGGATGAAGTTACAGATAACAGACTCATTTGGGAGCAAAGATAACTCTAACATGATGGGATCCACGCGGAGGCTAACTCGAATGTCTTGCACCTAAATGACGAACAACATGACGCCCATACCAAGGAAACAGATTCAATACTAAACAACCAGGGAGAAGTTTTTTTCTTGAATGGAGCAGTAGGTACTGGTAACACATTTGTGTACAACACAATTGCTGCAACTTGCCGCAGTCTTGGCCATATAGTAATAAACGTTGCTTCATCTGGAATTGCAGCATTGTTGTTGCATTGTCTGGCGGAAGAACGACACATTCGACTTTTAAAATTCCTTTAAATGTGATGGATGAAACATTCTGTAGTTTTACCAAGAACTCAATACATGCTGATCTTTTCAAAGAGACAAGCCTAATAACTTGGGATGAAGTCTCGATGCAGCATAGACACTGTGTGGAAGTTGTGGAAAGGACACTTCGAGATATTAGGAATAACTTAAATCCATTTGGTGGAATAAGTGTTATTCTCAGAGGTGATTTTAGACAGACCCTCCCTATTATACCAAAAGGGGTTCGGGAGCAATTTGTATGTAGGTGCATCATTGAGGAGATATCAGCTATGGAGGCATGTGAATGTTGTGCACTTGGTCTAAAACATGTGCCTTGATGTGTCAGACCCTGATAATGCAAGACTTGCCAATTACTTGGTCGAGGTAAGTTGTTAATTCAAAACTTTAGGAATAATGTTTTATTGTAGATATATCTTTAGTCAAAGTTGAATGATGATTATTTTTTTTTCTAAATTTTAAGATTGGAACGAGTCCTATGGAAATGGTTGAGTTGCCTACAGGCATACGTAAGTGTGGAAATCAAGAAGAACTTATTTTATATGTTTATCCAAATTTGGATATGGTGGGCACATCATCACCAACTTTTCTAAATGAACAAACTATACTCTCTGCACGAAACGACGACATCAATGTAATCAACGAAGCAACTCTAAATCTGTTTCCTGGAGAAAAAACTTTCGTACTTAGCGGCAGATAAAATCATCGATGATGCTAACAATTCTGAAAACAACGGATCCTGTTATCCAAGTGAGTTTCTAAACTCTCTTGATCCCCCGAGCTTGCCGCCTTTTAATTTGCAACTGAAAGACGTCTGCCTTATAATGCTGCTTAGGAATATTGCCCCAAAGGATGGACTCTGCAACGGGACACGACTAATCGTACTTCGCTATGTAAAAAAACATAATTCAAGCTATATGACGCACTATCAAGATGCACATCTTCCAAGAGGATTAGTGTTCTCTTACCACTAGGTCCATCTAACTATACCACCAATATTATCTACCTTGAAGTGTTGCTTTGATATTGCACAAGGGAAAACAATTTATGTGAATATATTAATTACACAAGTGCCACTCAAATAATGAACCACGTGCTATAAATTTGAAAGGTGCAAATCCAATGCTTTAATCCCTATAAAGACCCCTTCCTTTTCTTTTTTCAATTTTGTCAAACTTTGTATTAAATTACAGTAAGCAATAAACCATGCATCATAAAGTGATGTGTGCCTTTATCCCTTAACAATAATTGATCTTACATTAATTAAAACTGACTCTATCATATCAAACCACTCATAGCATTGACACACATGCGTTCCCAATGAGTTTATGAAGTTAATGATGCTTTTACAGAAAAAAAAAATTTTTATATTATACTGAAAAACAAGTGTAAAAAAAAAAGCTTGGTTGACAAATAGATGTTTCTGTATTAAATAATTCTTTTACAATCATGCCTAAGTAGAGCTTATGTTAAATAATTCTCCAACTGTGTTAAATAATAGAACAAAATTTTGAAATCCCACATGAGGGATTTCAAATATATATATTATTAAAAAAAAGTTGTTAAAAAAAAGGAAATAAGGGTCACAAATGTTTTTAAAAAAAACTTGCGACGCATGTATGAGTGTACCAATATAAAAAACACATATTCTTATCCCCTCTCTAAAAGAAACTCCGATCACCTATACACACACCCATCCACACCCACGAGTTTTATGCCCTAAAACAATATTTCTTTTCCTACATCCATCTTCATTTCTCTTTCTCATCACAAACCTAACTTATCAATAGCCCAAAACAGACGAATTGTTCCTGAACAAATATTTTTACAGAATTACAATAAAGGCATATTTCAACCTTTTTTTGATATTGAACTAAAACGTAGAGGTTGGTTACCTCTTTGACATCGCCCCGATGCTGCATATCATCGGAATTAGTTTTAATGTTTTACAATAATGGTAGATTCAAAAACGGTTGTTTTTTCGTTCGTATCAATGAATGCGAGTTTGAGTTTACTCAGAAACTGATTTCCGAGAGCACGCACATTGCAATGAAGGACAATGTATTCACACTCCAGAAGTCGCTGTACAATACTATCAAAACATTGATGATTGACACAGTCATTAATGACAAATACAACCGAGGATCACGTTGTGTTTACCAACACTCCCTAAGGCGAAACCAACTAACAATGACACAGTGGTTGGCTCACAATGAGTTCAATACATCAAAAGCATGCGACATTACGAAGACCATCCTCCACCAGCTATGGATTTTGAATAACAAAAGGGATGAATTTTGTATGGTGCAGTTTCTTTGGAACACAATTACACAGGCTCGAAAGAATTCTTCTCCCCTACCAACCTTAATCACACAAATCATGTTATGTTGGGGTTTTTATACTAATTTTCCTAGGCTGAAGATTCCAACGGCAGACAACATCAGCAGCTACAAAACTTGCGTTGTAGGTTTTTCGACTCCTGTTGAGATGCCAAATACTCATCATGAGCAAGAGGACTAACCTCCAGCCCAAGTAGATTACTTTGCTAAAGATGCATTGAGGAACATTGTTAATCGTACAGTTGGTATCCGTTTTCTTTACCAGGTTATGAGGGCAATGTACGAACGTCAGGGCTTCATTCATGCACAATTGATGAATTTACAAGAGCGTGTGGAGGTGTATGGTGAAGACCAGTTACATTTCTTACAGAATCACGCACAACTTTTAGAAAACCATGCGCAGATTTTGGGGAACTAGACACAAATTTTTAAGAACCAGGAAGACCTTCAGCAACAGGTTCTACAATGTATCGATCAACTACAAGCTATTGTGACTACTTTGATTCCTTGAACTACCCATCGTCGTTGTCCACCAGGTCCTTCGTCATCTGATTCTGACTCAAGTTAACAATTGACAACTGTCTATTGCAAAATTATTGTTAGTTGTGTAATTTTGAAGTGGTGTCATTTATTACATAAATTTATGCTTTCAATTGTTGTATGTAATCTTTATGTGAGGACCAACAACTTTTATTTAGCACTTCGGTCACCTTGACAGAAATACATTTAGCACTGACATCACCCCTAACACACATAAAACCTCACTTAGGATAGTTAACAACAAAACAACGTTCATTACCACACACACAACAATCTAGGACTGATCTTCTTCTTATTAGGAAGCATAGGTTGGTTGCAATAAGTATCTTGCATCCAACCCAATCGCATTTGAGCCACATTTCAACTACTTTGCCTGATCGATCTCAAACTTTGACCAAATACATAATGCCTCTGCAATTTTCCTCCCTGCATCTTCGATTAAGGTAGGGACAAGTTGGACATGTCATAATATCATCATTTAGGATTAACCCTCTCCTTTAAATGGGTAAATTAGGGTTTGGTACGGTTCTGTTTTTTTTTTTTGCTATAAACAAGTTTGGAATTAAGTTTTTCAATTACCTTTGGTGCTACGACTGTTCGAACAGGAGCACCTCCCATTTTTGCTTAAGTGATAAACAAGTTTGGAAGATTCATGTAGAAAGAAAATTATTCTAGGAAAGAAAATTGATTGAACTCTTATAATACAACAACTGAGACAACCCCTAACAACAATCAATTTTTGTCCCTTGGATAAATATGCTGATTTATTAAAGATGAAAATTATATTTTATATGTGACAACTTTAGGTGACTACTATTGAAATGTCGTAGCCGTTATACTTATGTTGTTCATCCACGAACAGTGTCAACTGATAAAACTTCTGGTTAAACATGCATGATTGTTAAATACAGCTGCGTGTATAAGAAATAAAATAGATATGCTTAATTTCTTATGTTCACGTCTTTTTAAAAAAAATTAGCTCTTTGAAATTTGTCATACTGTTAGATACAATTACATTTAAGTACAGAAACAGATGTGTCTGACATTTTCTTTGCGCGCCTTTTAATGCCTTTTCAAAGTTTCAAAACTGTTTTCAAGTCTTTAACGTTGAAATCAATCTGTGCGTACTGTCTTTTCACACAGTCAATTAAACAATGATAGTCTTCTTGTAGTATGGACTTATAGGACTACTATCTAAAATAGGTTTATACTATCCAATTAATGTTGGGGAAAAAAAACAAAAAACAAAACAACCCGACCACTTTAAAAAAAGGTGCAAACTCCCAAACAAAATAACGTCATCCGTACATGTCTCCTTAGATCCTTCCCCCCTCCACCCAATAATTATTTCAACGTACCCTTCATTAAACACTATACTTTTTAAAACCCATCATAACTATCTCCAATAACCCTATTGTAATATATTATCACTCTTCTTTTGTGTCCATCAATCCCTCTTCACAATAATTAAATCAATATTGTTTCTCAAGAAGAGTATATACTCATCTTAACTTTTTATTAGTTTCTAGCTTGCAAACTAGACCTCTTATGCTTCTCAACTACAATCTATAGGCTTCCGAATTAATCAATTCTTAGAGTATGACCTGATAGGACTACAATGCTTAACTTTTTCTGGGCATGCCTTTTAATGCCATTTTTAGCTTTCTCTAATTTTCAAACTATTTTCAAGTCTACAACCTTCAAACAACCATTCTGTATATTAAAAAAATTAAAATAAAATCCACAATGGTCCCACCAATATTGACAAGTCTCTCACTCTCGAAAAACTAACAACAACCTATTTTTCTAATGCCATCCTGAAAATTTTCTCAAGCCTCTCTCTTCCAAAATAAATCATGCCACCTAATTTATCTAGTACCGTACCATCCAAAAAATTTATTATCTTATTCTCATACTCATATACCCTACCAAATAATTGAGGAGAAGATGCAAAAATAAATAAATAAATAAAAAATGATACAACCTTTCTCTATGGAAGGTATTTGAAATTTTTTCGAGTCACGTCAAATGGCACCGATTGTAGCGTTTGAGCTATTCCAGCTTGTTGGTGATGTTCCTTGAGTTTTTTACCCGGCAGCAGCGCCATTTGGTATTTGTCGCTTTGATATGTGTATAATGAAAGGTCAAAACACACACTCAAATACAACTTTTCAAAGTTACTCCCATGCAAGTTGAAATATACTTCGAGCAAGGGAATCGTCCCAAACCAAAAGACTAGCACACTTGGTTTTACTTCACTGGAACCTACTCTCTAGGGAACTTGTGAGAAGGATTTTATTTGTGCTTTATTTTTACTACCTTACTACGTTGCTTGAACTTCAAGTTGCTAAAGATTAAATATTCCAATTTACTTAATACAAGAGAGATAGAGAAAACTATGGGTGGAGAGTTAAATCAACTCATGTAAAATTAGCTCCAAAATTAAGGAGACTTCATAGTTGCTGTCTGTAACCTGTTTTGGGTTCATAGACAAAACCAAAATGGATTAGAGGGCCGATCCCTAACAATATGCACGTATCTCTAAGTTCATCCTGCTAGCATGAGAAATTGAACTGATATTTAATCTCAGAAATACCATTTCAATTCTTGGTTCTATTCTACACCAATCGTTTAATTTTCAAAGTCTGCTTTTACAAGAGGGTCACTCGCGCGACTATCCCCAGTGTCACCTAGGTCACCCACGTGACCTTGTCTAGAGTTCTAGACTCCAAACTTGGTCGATCACTATCATTTTGTGACAGGATGTAAAATACAACCTATACATCTAAGCAATGATTTAGGCCTCCTTTAGCTCATGATCATAAATTTATGAAATCAAATAGCTAATTTATATGAAGTAGAAGAAAAGAAGAGAAAATTCCTAATTTACACTCAGAAGAAAAGATTTATTAGATTAGATAGAGAAAACTAATACAAGTGTTATTCTTACAAGAACTAAAAACTAGAAGGAAAAATCAAACTTTCTTAGAAAAGATGAAGAACTTGTAAAAATGGAGTAGAAGCAAAAACTAGTTTTTGGAGTTAAGTGTAAGTCTAGCTATATGGATGAGTGAAGTGTTAACTCCTTGAGCATATCAACGAATTGCTTTCCTTTCCACCCAAGTGAATCATCCACCTCATTTAATTTCCATCTTCCCTAATTACTACTTTCTTATCCATTTTCAAATCAAGACAAAAAATGTAATTAAGTACATGTGCACAAAAGTCTTCATTAGATCAAAATGAAGCTTGACTTGAGAGCTTGGCTTATGCACATAATGAGAGCTTGACTTGATCAATAATGGAGAGCCAAATCTTGTGGGCCTGTATAGTGATAACTATAAAATGAATAGTCTACCTACGAAATGAACTATGAATTCACAACGTAAGTAAACTAGAACTATTCTTTTACGTGGTTGATTATCAAAGCTTTCTACTCTCAATCTTATGAGATATAGTGGAGTAGATAGTTCGTTCCACTCCTAGTGCTCTAGCATGGATTGTTTCCTAATCTAACTAGTGGTTTTAAGTCTATGAGAGTTTTTTGAAGGGAATTATACTACTTGCAACTACCCACACCGATGCAACTAACAATTATCTAAATAATTATGGGAATGCTACGTTGATTCTATGATAAGGAGTTAGAGGGGGATTGATTCCACCTTAACTCAACTTAATCCACACTAATCGAATGCATTAAGTAATCGAATTGAATCGCTTGGCGAGAACAATTGGTTATTCCTAATCCCTAATTATACATGGCATTTCTACCAATTCATAACTAGCATGTGAACAATTAAACCCATTCTCATGGTGAACTAATCATTTCTAGAGTGGAATAGAAAATCTGGCGACTCTACGATAATCGGAATCAAGCTTTCATCAAGGCTTCACAACCCCCTCTAATGGAGGTTTTAGCCTTGAATCATTCCGCAATCATTTCCATTTAGATTAAAACTAAACATAATTTAAAGCATTGAAATTTACTTAATTAAACAATAATGAAATCTAATTTAATGACTAAATTGAAATAAGGACATGAATTGAAATTAGATCTAGAATTGGAAATGACAAAAATTGAAATGGATAGAAATACTACTTTATTGATCTAATCCAATGAAGAACAAGATTCAAGGTTTAATCTAATGAAATGAATTAGATATTGAAACTACACTTAATCAAAAACAATTAAATAAAACTAGATCTAGAAGCTATTTTAATGGCTACTTTCTATTCTAAGCTATCTATTATTTTTTTAACTACTGGCTACCATTAACAAAGAGCTAAGCTTTTGTTCTTATACATTCAGATCCAAAAATCGTGCATGGGCTTGGAGCCATGTTTTGGGCCAGAGAATCAGGCCCAAAACCTAATTCTTCGATCCAAAAGGCCTCTTCAGCTGCAGTTGGCTTCCACAGACTTTTCGTCCACTTCTGCTCCTCTGATTGGGTCAAGTCTTGGACCATTGCAAAGCTCTTTCCGAGCCGGTCGTTTTGACATAAGGTAGGCCTAAATCCGAGGTCTGCGTCCAAAGATATGGCATTCGGAAGTTCTGCTGACTTTTGCTCCTTTATCTCGCTAAAGTGGCACATTTACGCACATAATGGACTTTGAAGCCCTGAAATGCATAAAAACACTTTAATCGAGTATTAACTCTTACTTATTATTCACATAATTGGTCTAACATTATGATTATTAAGGGGGTTAAAACTACAGTTTTGGGCTCTTATCAAACCACCCCCAAACAAACATTTTGCTTGTCCTCCAAGCAAAGATGAGAAATTAGAATAAGTGACCAAAAAATAGAGTTCTACCTAATCTCGTTTATTTGAGTATTGCATTGACCATATGCAACAAGGCCTTAAACCACTAGGAATTCCCTAGTGGGCCGAAGTTATAACCTCGTGAGAGTTTTCCGGTGAAGGTACTCACAAACTTCATCTATACTCAACGACTAAGAAAATAAAACTATTGTTTCCTTATTCATGCTTTCAACTATCTATACATCTCTCTAGCAATTACATAAGAATAACCAGTCAAAACCCTAAGTTAATATATGCATAATAATCAATCATCTACAATAAACATATATACAATGAGTAGTACTATCAAATGTTTAGCGGGGTTTGTTTCGAGAACTTCGGAATAAGCGTCCTTAAGTAGGTTCTCACCATAATAGTCAAGAAACAACACTCGATTTTTCCACTCAAGTTTAAGCTACTCCGATTAATGTACGTGGGGCACACTTTACCTTACAATCTCAATGACAACAAGGAAGCGGGGTCGATCAAACACATCTGCCACTTACTATCACACTCACTTTATTCCTAATTGAGCTAGAGGTCTTTTTATTAGGTGTTCTGTTTAGGAGATGGTTTAAGAAGGAAGGAAATGGATAGTCAAAAGGACAAGTCTGAGATAATAGAGTCTTCAGATTATGTAACTTAGAAAAAACTTGTTATTTTCTTTTGCTTCTACACTTTGTTTCCATCCTTAGCCATATTTTCCTTTTTCTTTTTCTTTGGCTTTTGACTCCGCTTTTATTCTTTTTTTGGAGTTTTATTTTATTTCTATTTTTTTCTTTTCTTTGGATGGAAACTTCTTTTCTTTATTTTCTGAAGCAACTAACAATTTTTTGTTTACCGGTGTTTTCTCTTCTTCTTTCTTCACTCATTCTATTCTCGGACTTATTCTAAATTGGGTAGGTTGATTTATTCTCTTTTTTTTTTTTTTTTTGTTTTGTTTTTTGTAACAGGGTAAAGGAATTGTGGTGTATGGAAGGCTAAAGAAAAGGCTCCGAGTGGCGACTATTAGGAAAAATAATTCATAGGTTTGAATTTCTGGCTATATCGATCCAAAGAGCGCCTAAATTCTCACTTAGGATATGGTTTAGTGATCAAGCAAGTGGGCGTGTGATTTCTCTATCCGGATTTTACTTCTCCCTTGTGTCATTTCTCAAATGTTTTATATAAGGCTTTAGGCTATATTCTCACAGGATTTGTAGAATAAGTACTCTAGCCTAGATTTCAAAAACTTATCTTCTAACAATCATAGATACTCATGTAGTATATTTATAGATAGATGCAAAGATTACCCCTACATTATTAACCTAAGTTTCTAACAATTATTACCGATCTGCAACAGACTATGTGAGACTTCTAGATTGTTAAAAGCATGGAGAAAGAAACAATACCAATATTCTTAAGTGTATAGCATAACTTATTTATTTATATTTTTTAAATTTTTGAAATTTTTAACTAGAAAACGAATGCATATTATATATTTATATCCTAGCAGGATGTCTTGATTACACGTGTTTCTATGCCCCCCAAACAAAAGCATGCTTTGTCCTCAAAGCATTGTAAATAAAGAGGGGGTAGGAAAAATACCATTGAAGCCGCGTGAAATTCAGAAACATCTGCAAAACAAGGTTAACGCGTACTAATATAGGAAATAAAAGCCCATTAACAACTCTATCACGAGTTCTACCCATTATGGGGTTAACGTAATTAAATTGCTTGGGACATAAGCGGACACTAACAGAACTAAAACTTACCTCCACTCCCGTTGTTATTACATCTTCGTCATCCTCTACTTCTATAAAGAAGTGAGGTTCCTTCAATCTGCCATGCTATGATAATTTGCCGGGTTTCACGCCATTTTATCATCTATGGTTGCTAACCTATTAAGTGCTACTTGGTCTGATGGGGTGTAGGGTGCAACCTGGTGAGGTTGTATCCGCCACCCATGCCAAGTCATTGCGGAAAAGATCGAATAATACTATTGGTGGGTGCGACCGTGTCTACCTTAATCCAATCCGTGAAACGTGTACAAAAAAGCGGGAAAGAAACATAGCATAATACGCGTGAAATTAGAACAGGCATAAGAAGGTACTTATGCCTCATGGTATGGGCTCGTGCTAAACTAGACATCAAAGTCCCCTGAAGGTCATAGAACCGGCGTCCATTGGCTAAAAGCAAGGAAAACGCTGCAAGTGGTGTCATTCATCCCCCTAAAATGTTTAGCATAATCCAAAACATAACAGTTCCTATGTTCATGGACAGGCTACCAAGAACAACGTTATAGTCCCTTTGGTCCTCAATCTGAAAAATGCCTGCCCCATAAGCCTCGTGCAAAGACTCATAAGTATAGACATGCATATTGTCGCAATCAATAGCACCATGGGTCTTGTATCTCGGCCCGCATAGCAAGTCCAAGAACAAATGCTAGCAAGAACACGGTAATTTCCATTGGTTCATCGTCAATGTTGATGGAGAACACTTGTTCTCCATCCGGTCTCTCAAAGAAAATGCAGTTATTATAGAAATAAGATGCAAGTCTTTGGAGAATAAAGTTCAGCCGGTCTTACCATAAGAGGTTCCCAGCCAACATATGTGATCACCTCCTTGAAACCAAGCACCGTAAAGTAGTGCTTTGGAACAAATCTTCGAAAACTGTTCGGTATCAATGTTGGAGATGTCATATCAAAATTACGCTTTGGAATAGCTGCGCTGATCTGCGGATACTACGCCTAAAAAACTGGAAAATTTCTGGTCCACGCAAGTCAGGCATTTCAACTAGAGGCGGGCGCTCTTTGTATTTTGAATTCCAGTAACTTAAGCGCTGGTCGCTTGACTTTGGAAAGCAAATTTTTTGACAGAAGTGTAGGGCGCTCTCAACTAGAGGCGGCGGCGGCATCCGAGTTGCGATTTTGTGAAAATGGAGACGAAAAACGGGGAATCGCGGGTGTGAAGGGTGAGTGATGGAGTTTAGGTGTAGTGTGAGTTGTGAGGATAGATTGTATCAAGTTTATATAGGTTTAAAGTTGCTAGAATGGATCGGAAAGTTGCCAAAAACTAATTCGGCGGTTTCGAAATCCTAAAATTTCCAAACTTCAGCGGAAACAACTCATATCCCGGATTCTAATTCAAACCCGTTATCTCTTATTTGGATTTTATGATTGAATGTACCTATTTAATCTAGATTTCATCCTACAATGATTCTCAATCATAGATATGCCTAAACTCCATAATTTCACCTTACTCCGCTAAATGAAATTCTAACACTAGGGTTTTATAAAAATACAGCTTGAAATGATAAAACCACCCCCAAACAAGTTGGGAAGGGGGATCAATATGAAACAAGCACACATACTGAAAATAACCCTTTATATTATAATTTTCATTCGAGGTCCTTTCACTTACAAAATTCAAATTACGAGAATAAAAATTACATTACAATAAAACAACAAAATAAATAAAACAACAACTTATAAAACAAAATAACTACTTCGACTATCACTCCTCATCCTCCTCCAAACTTGTTGGACACACTCCCTATAGATAAATTCACGGTGCGGGGGTAATGTAAATCCTCTCGGATGCGGGGAGTTGCTTTCATCTTCGCATGATCTTAGTAATAAGCCGCGGGAGAGGTGCCAAAGACCTTCGAACCCCTAATAATGTTCAAGCCAAAACTCCGGGATGCAGAAATCATACTTCGCTCTGGAGTACCCATAGATGGGAGGCGGTCGGACCGATGTCAATCCTTGTCCTTGCCTGGGACATTCCGACCCAATCCAACGAGCTGTTGGTTGGTCCCGAGGGATGCTGGCGAACAATGGGAGTTTGGATTGTAACTCCCATTGATGACGATGCGCCCATCAATCAACGGCTCTACCCTGTCAAAGCGAGGATCCCGTAAAGTGGCATCGGATGGATTCTAAGCGGAATGCCTAGAATCTCAGCCAACAACCCGTAGTCAACTCCTCCTCTTCTTCTTCACTAACACAAAAATCCTACTCCTTCCAACTCCCCGGTGTTGTAGAACCGTCGGACCAAGTCTTCATGGTAGAAGTCTTCGGTCGAAAGTACCGAAGACTATTCCAGTCTCTACTAGCCATTTCCGCGATAAAAGCGGTAGCGAAATGGTGCGCAGATGAAAACTTGCTCGGTATGATTCGGCGTTGTTGAGCCATTTGAAGTTTGAATACGGTTTGGGGTTTGTAGAGGGTGTGGTAGTGGTGGTTTAACTTGACCGAAGGAAGGAACGATGGTGGTGGCGGTGTGGTGGCGGCGCGAAAGACCAATTTTTTATTTTTCGGTGGGTTTTTCTTGGGTTAAATTGGTGGAGTTTGTTTTGATTGGTGTTTGAAGTCGATTGGGGTTGGGATTTGATTTTTGGCGTGGGTTGTTTTAGTTTTCTTTTTATTTGATTTTTGTTTTAGGTTTAAGCTTTAAGCTTGGCGTTAATGGCGGTGGAAGATGAAGAACGCGATGAACTGTTCGAAGGTAGAAGGTAAGAGCTTGGCATCTCTCCATGGCGCTGGTTGGGCCCCAAGCCCAAAATCGAAATTTTTGATTTTTTCGATTTTTTTTCGCTAATTTCAAATCAAAATTCCCGCTTAGTTACGGTCCGATTTTTCGAATGAGATATGGAAATGATCAGGAGAGAATTTCCTATCCAATGATCCATAAAACACTCTATTCCAACTTCAGATGACATACGTGATAGTGGAAAACGCCTCGAAATGCGTGCATGGCGTAAGTTATCTTGAACGAATGAAATCTAAATTAATAGATTATGTCAATCCGAATCGTAATACAATAAAACGGCCTAAGCAACTCTAATGGGACATAAAACATTTTAGTATGCGAACACGAACACCCCACCCCAAACAAATTTTTACAACGAAGCTTAGAAAATTTGTTTTAGCGATAAGGTCTTTTAAAGTCAGATTCCCGAGACTTCCTAGATTACTATGTTTATTTTATTTTTTTATTTTTTTATTTTAGTTTTAGAAGGAAAAACAATAAGCAATAAAGACATAATTCACACCATAGAGAAACATGACTCAAAAATCCGAGAAAACATGCAAGAGTGGAAAACGTGAACTATGTGAACCGTGGACTTAGGATCCGGTACTTACAGCCACACACTCCATAGGGAGGGCCCGGTTACCTTAATGGTGCACTCACCAATATATTGGAATGAAAGGAAATGCACCAACACAGAAATTTGAGTCGTTTATAGTCAGATACTCAAGACTTTATCTAAAACATATGTATGAACATGCAGTTGATCATATATCAACAACCGAAATAGTTGTGGATCATTCCATAAATAAATATCACAGAAAACATATCCAAACACAATGAAGCACCAAGATTTCCTACGACACAGCCTAGTGGAATCCAAACGAAGTCGGATAACCCTATTGTGTAACCTATCATGCACCTTCTTTTTCATTTTTGAATGAGTGGGTGTTCTAGTAAATAAGTGTGGAAAAGTGAATGGTTGTGAAGGATATGGTGGATATGGATAAGTTTTAGAAAGACAGCCTGTACACAATGAGGATGTGGTTTTAGCACCGAACTCATTCATTGTGTGTGTAGGGACTGTCTCAATTCTGAAAATGAAGGTGTCAAGTAGTTTGTCCTTCTGAAGTATCCGTTTGCTAGGAGGATTTAAAAAATTATGAAGCACAGGTGAAACAAAAGGATCGAGTGCAAACTCGAGATTCCTTTGAAAGGGTGGAAGGAGGGGAATCGAGGTGGATGTTGTGCAAGTTAGTTCTTGATAGGGTGAATTGTCACCTACTCGAAGAAACTCATCAAATTCCTCATCAAGATTGGTCATATCCACATTACTATGGTAGTCCTCTACATCTTTGAAAAAGTCATCTATCCCGTCCTCATCACTAATATGTGTATTGACTAGTGTAGGAATGGAAATGTTGAGTCCGACTTTCCAAAGGAAAGAATGTTTGGCATATGATTATCGGGAACGTGTTGTTGAAATAATCTCGAGCAAAGCTCTCGATCATGCTAACCTCTCCATCCATAGGCGAATCGGATAACGTGTCCTTGTTTTAAAACATTGACTTCAACAAACAAGATGGCCAAAAAGACATGGACATTGAACCATCCGCGGCAATTAATGAGCGCGTGGCGGTTGCCGGGAAAGGGCGCCCTAAAATAATCGGACCCAGTCGTTAGCGACTTACGTATCGAGGACTACAAAATCAGCCGGATAGTAGAAATCCTGCACTTTTACCAAAGACATTTTCGACTACACCCTTAGGATACTTAATAGACCGATCAATAATTGCAACTTCATTTTAGTGGGTTGCATCTTGTCTAGACCTATTTGTCTATACAAATAAAATGGGAGTAAGTTAACACTAGCCCCCGTGTCTAATAACGATGTCGTCGTATAGGAATCTCCTAAGGTGCATTATGCAGATAGGGGCGACCGGGGTCCTTGTACTTAACAATTCCATTATGTTGGATAAGGTTGGGAATTGTTCTGTTAAAAGGCGCCTTTTGGTATATTTGTCTTCGCCTAGTAGTACACAATTCCTTAAGAAACTTAGCATGATATGGTAGCTTTTAATAGCCTTCCTTTATAGTTAGATTCTTAAAAACGTCCCTAATCTCCTCGTAATTTGTATCCCTAGTTAACATGGCTAATTTTTTTGTGGAAACGGTGGTTTCGTCTATATTTAGCAATGGTATCACCGGATGTTTAACGTGGCTTTATGTTTCTTAGGTTGTGTTGTGGCGGGTACCTCTACGCTGGTAGGCTCTTCAGTTTCTATTTAGCATATCTAGTAAAATAGTAGGTGTAGGGTTCTTGGTGGGGTAACTATAGGCATAGTTACCTTTTATTATCAACCACTCTGCCGAGCGGAGAGTGGTGATGGCATTTATCTCACCTACATTTTCATATTCATTACTAGTATTATCGGTTACCTCAAAGGCCGTGTTTGTTGTTTTAGGATTAGGTATTGCGTTACACTGGAAACACACCTTTGGGTTGGCTTTATCTTGAGCCAACCTGTTGGGTTAAATTATTAACGGATTGTAGAAGCCGTTGGTTAGATTGAGCCATGGTTTGGAAAAGTTTTGGCTCACTTGTATGAAGGTATCAAGGCGATCCGGTTGGGTGGGTGTAGTAGTGTTCACGGGTGGTATTCTTGAACTATTTCAATGAATTATTTATAGGTGGATTCTCGTAATTATTATTGACCGGAACGATACCTCTATTTGCATTATAATTATTATAATTACCTTGACCTTGTGCTTGACCTTGTCGAGGTTGCACTTGGTTGTTATAATTATTATAATTACCCCGACCGCCCTTGTCGTGGTGGAGCTTGGTTAAAGCTTTGCGTTGGCCTAACATATTGATTATTGTACCCTTGAGGTGTGACTTGTTGGTTATTTCTCCAACCGGTTGGGATTTTGTCTCCAAAGATTAGGTTCACTATTAATGGAACAAGCTGTTCATAGGCTATAGGGCCGATGGGAATCGGGATGCTCGGGACTCCAAATGAAACTACATGGATTTGAATTTACATTCATAACGGGGGGATTGACTTTTGTTGTACAAATGGCATCTACCTTTTTAGTGAGGGATTCAATTAGAGTTTTAAGCTCGGGATCTGATTTAACCTCAAACATCTTGGTAGCCTTAATCGGAAGAAGAACTAGCGAGCGGGGATATCATCACTACCCCCAGGTTGTTATTTAAAACTTAGTTTGATCCTCTAAAATTTATAAGCCTCGAGGCTCCTTTACTTAAGAAACTACCCCCATTCATTATGTCAAGGACTTCTTTATGGTGATGTTGAAGTCCTTCAAAAGGAACCAACGAACTAACGTGTCTTTTGCTAAGTTATGGTGTGGACACTCTATTAGCGGTCGGGTGAAAGCGATTCCAAGCCTCGAAAATGATTCATGAGGATTTTGTCGAAAAGAAATGAATCTTGGAAAGCATCCCATCCGTCTTTAGGGGTGGGTAAAAATGTTCCATAAACAACAACAAGTTTAGCCCACGAGTCCACGCATTAGGCCAAGGGCGTTAACCAAGACGCACCTTATCGGCTAAGGTGAAAGGGAATACCCTTAATTTAATTTGTTCCAACCAACCGTAGGATGGTGGAATGTTGTTAAGACTTGTTCAATCCTACGACGTAATGCCGATAAGGTTTTCATGGTCTAAACCATGAAAAACGGGTAACAAATTAAAAATATTTGGAGGGGATTCTGAAATCCCCGGTGGAGTCTGCTAGAACGATGCAAGATTTGGGGCTATCGCCAAGGCTTTGTAGAAGTCCGAGAGGAGTCTCTCTTTCTTCCCCATTATATCGGTGGTGTGTGTGGAATAGTAGCTAGAGGTGTAGTTTGTGGTATACTAGATAGACTTGTTTGTTGATGTTGGTGTGTATTTACGTTAGGTGTTTTGTTCGCCAAACCTTAATCTCATGCAAGACTAAGTCGAGCTTAACTAAACATGCAACACTCCAAACAATTACGATGTACTAGTATAAACCTCTAACAAGAGATCTGCGAGGTGTGGAAGAAAGGAATACCTGATTAGCGTCCTTGCTTCGCTTATGAATAGCGTCTTGGTAATGCAGCGTGTTCGTGTATATATAAGAGAATAGAACACTGAAAAACTTGACAACTCGAAGTTCGAATCAAACCTGTGGAAATCCGAAATTTCAGCTAAAGGCGCGCCGGCGCCATATTATCTTAGTATTTCGATCTAAAGTCGAGATTCCATAACTTAGCTGGTCGGTCGCTCTTTTGAAGCGCGGTGGCGATTATATTGATCAAATTCCAATAACTTAACTTAGCGGGTCTTTTTCGCTGGCCATTGTTTTCCTCGCGAATTTTTCCAAAACTGAAACGGCAACCACAAGATGAATCAAACAAGGGTGGGTGGGTGAAATGGGACTTAAAAATTACTAATTCTATTATGAAAACAATGCTAAAGTGCAACTAAGATGGCAGCGGCGCCATTTGATAACTATAAAATGATTAGTCTACCTACGAAATGAACTATGAATTCACAACGTAAGTAAACTTGAACTATTCTTTTACGTGGTTGATTATCAAAGCTTTCTACTCTCAATCTTATGAGATATAGTGGAGTAGATAGTTCGTTCCACTCCTAGTGCTCTAGCATGGATTGTTTCCTAATCTAACTAGTCGTTTTTAAGTCTATGAGAGTTTTACGAAGGGAATTATACTACGATGCAACTACCCACCAGATGCAACTAACAATTATCTAAATAATTATGGGAATGCTACGTTGATTCTATGATAAGGAGTTAGAGGGGGATTGATTCCACCTTAACTTAACTTAATCCACTAACGGCCGAATCAATCGTCAAATAATCCGAATGAACCGCAGCAGAACAATTGGTTATTCCTAATCCCTAATTATACATGGCATTTCTACCAATTCATAACTAGCATGTGAACAATTAAACCCATTCTCATGGTGAACTAATCATTTCTAGAGTGGAATAGAAAATACCTAATTCCACTCTCACGATAATCGGAATCAAGCTTTCATCAAGGCTTCACAACCCCTCTAATGGAGGTTTTAGCCTTGAATCATTCCAATCAATCATTTCCATTTAGATTAAAACTAAACATAATTTAAAGCATTGAAATTTACTTAATTAAACAATAATGAAATCTAATTTAATAACTAAATTGAAATAAGGACATGAATTGAAAATTAGATCTAGAATTGGAAATGACAAAATTGAAATGGATAGAAATACTACTTTATTGATCTAATCCAATGAAGAACAAGATTCAAGGTTTAATCTAATGAAATGAATTAGATATTGAAACTACACTTAATCAAAACAATTAAATAAAACTAGATCTAGAAGCTATTTTAATGGCTACTTTCTATTCTAAGCTATCTATTATTTTTTAACTACTGGCTACCATTAACAAAGAGCTAAATACATTCAGATCCAAAATCGTGCATGGGCTTGGAGCCATGTTTTGGGCCGAGAGAATCGGGCCCAAAACCCAATTCTTCGATCAAAAAGGCCTCTTTAGCTGCAGTTGGCTTCCACAGACTTTTCGTCCACTTTTGCTCCTCTGATTGGGTCAAGGCTTGGACCATTGCAAAGCTCTTTCCGAGCCGGTCGTTTTGACATAAGGTAGGCCTAAATCCGGTGGTCTGCGTCCAAAGATATGGCATTCGGAAGTTCTGTGACTTTTGCTCCTTTATCTCGCTAAAGTGGCACATTTCGCATAATGGACTTTGAAGCCCTGAAATGCATAAAACACTTAATCAGTATTAACTCTTACTTATTATTCACATAATTGGTCTAACAGTATGATTATTAAGGGGTTAAAACTACAGTTTTGGGCTCTTATCATATAGTAGGCCCACGTACTCTGACCAGTGGCGTGTTCGACAATTGATTTTATGTAAATCTATCATTGGATAACTCGTGGCACTGATCGTTCTGATGGTGCACTTGTCGAATTTGGAGTCCAGGTACAGAAGTTGTGAGTGTCAGAAATTTGATGCTTGTTGGCACGTTAATTCTGTTCTGACTTGGAAATGCCCTGTTTGAGTTCTTGGGTTTTAGTTAAGCTTCATAGAGCTTCACGTGGGCTAAATCAGAATACTTCATACATACACACTATCCCATGCTTAAATACTAACTTTGTCATTATTTTTGCGTTGAATGCAATAGCCTGTAAAAACACATAAATACAATTACTTCATGATTATTAAACACATAATTAATCAACATGCTATGTCTCTATGGGGTTTTATAATACAGTTTTGGGTTCTTATCACTGAGCAACCCCACCAGAACTGTGTATCCTATTACCTTTATATACTCTGGATTTTGTTTACTGCCCCACCACTCCTTTTTGCTTATAAAAAAAATTCCAAACTCTAAAGTTAATAGTAAAATTGACTTTGTGATAAAGTTGCGCTCACTATTGATATCAAATGAAAGGAATACAAATGAATACACATGAGTTCACTTCAATTTAGCGTGTGTTTCTCATAGAGGACCCGATGAATTAAATGTTTGTTGTTCTTCTATCATGTTAGTGATGTTTTTTTTATATGTGTAAATAGATGTGCATTTCACATTTCAATCTTTAAGAGTGAATAAATTCACGAAAATATCAAGTGAATAAAAACTTCACAAAACCAGCACACACAACGTGAGATACATCGATCGTTTGCATATATGATTGGTGTCTATACCTTATTGTAAAAAAAAAACACCTAATGAAATACATCTCACATTTCGCGAACTTATACAAATTAAAAAATAAATAAATAAAAGTAAAAAAAAAATCAACCGACAGTTGGTGGAGATGAAAATTTATCAAATTGAACGATTTTCTGGATCCAAAATCAACGGAATATATAGCCTAACATCTCATGGCTATATCATTTACTTCAAATGGAGTATAACTCTAAAAATTGTAGAATCTGGATCCATAGAATTTCCAAAATATGGATTTTCATTTACCAATTTTTGTCAATTGTCAATGAGAGTCGATAACAAGTACCTGACAGGTAATAACATACATACCAGAGTGTTTAGCAAAATTCAGTAACACTTACTTCAAATCCTTTTACATACATTTGTTTTTTGTAAATATTGTTTTTTAGATGTCGTTGGGTGTCTCTACACATGAAGCGAACTACGAAATGTAATGAAGAAAAGCAGAGTAGAAACTGTATTAAGAGAAATGGAGCTCCAACATAAAGACTAAGTTAATATATACAACTTAATTTAAAATGCCCTTACTTTTGATATACACAACTGATTTTCGAAATTTTAAAGGGGCTACGTGACATTATGTGGAAACTGCGCACAACTCGTTGACCAAACGATCAACAATCATGTGAACAGGACAGTTCTCATCGTGACGTCTACAACTGTTAAAAGTTTTAATGGTATATGATTATTTAAGAAAAAATATTTGACATTATTCCTTATATTTGAACCATTTTCAAAATAGAAAAACACTACACTGAAGCCGAATACACAATTTCGTCAACAGCTGCTATAAGGATTTATCTAAATCTTTAAATTCTAGAAGTGTTGGATGTTCTGAATTGGTAATACTCAACTACAAAAAATGTTGAAAAAAACCCTCCAAATATGTGAAACAACAAACATTGTTAACAATAATTATTTTTATCAATAGTCCAATTCGAAATGCAATTAGATTATGAGATACCACACAAAGAGACCTGCAAAGCATTGGAGATGTGTTAGCTATAAACAAGAAAAGTTCATCTGAAATTCTTTCTTCAACAAACGAAATTGCCTCACAAGTATAATGCTTTTAAAAAAAACTAATCTCCAGTTCTTTTATCTCAATTAATGGACACCCTACAAGTATTCACATATGTATAGTCATAGGTAATGAACTTTACTTGCAAAGCAACAATTTTAAGTGTGCTTCATGACTATGGGCAGTACTACGATGCATGTCCACATTTCCAAAGAAAAATAATCAAGGAGAACAACTACGAATGTGCAAAACACGGCGCCGTCGACCCAAATAAAAGGTTAAATTCGTAACAGACCAATTATTTCTTTCCAGGTTAATTTACAGATTCTAAATTATATAATTTGTGTAGGTATCAACTAATGATGGAAATAGAAGACGATACATGTTCTACACGCGTTATTGCACTAGATCGTGAGGCAACATTACTACTGCAACAACCCATACGAACTAATTAATATGGATTTGGAGGCCAGTAAAATAATTTTTTTCCAATACTTCCAATGCATAATTTATGTTCTCACATAAATTAAAAAACTAGATATATATAACTGTGCAGGAAAATTGTACAGAAAAAGTGTTGCAAGTTTTTGACAGAATAGCAGGATATAAAGCTACATTTCAAATCAAAGTCACATACTTCAACAAACGACAGAAAAACAAATACCCCACTCTGTTAATAGTGTTTCCAGAAGTTGAAAACGTAAGTCCCAAAATCATCCTAATTTTCTAAACTTTTCTGTAATCTAACACTTATATATGTAACACTGGCAAAACACTGTTCATGCATCCTCAAGTGGAACCATAAGTATATCGGCATCTGATGATGGAAGATCGAATTAATCTGACACAATTGAACAACTTTGTATGTGTAATCTATATTTCATTTTTGCCACTAACTAAATTCCTAATAAACCTTTTGTTCCATTAGCAAAAAGGAGACGTTATGGATTCATCAAAGGAGAATCTGCCAATAAAACAAGGCCTCAACCAATAATGCTGCTATTACGACTAGAATGTTGTTTTTGAACTGTAAAATTATATTATGACCAATTGTTGGATGCACAAAATTAAATCATATCTCCAATGTACAATATTTTCATTGCTGTTAAATTGTATTCTGACCTACTACAAGATGTTCAAAAATAAATGTTATCTCCAATGTGTAGAGCTTCGTAAGGTAATTTTGTCTATAATCTAAATAATTGACATGCTTCAGTATTATCTTAATAACAACCAATATATAATTCTACTAAAATAACCATAACATAAAAACAATTTATATAAAGTGAATGTTAGGTTGAACAATACATAATTTATACATGTCACATCAATATTATGGAAAAAAGAAAAAGAAAAATACACGTCGCATCATAACCTCAAATAACAGTTGTTTTCAATCAAATAAACAATGTGTAGTCAAAGTTGACATTGTGACACAAATGAAAATGGATATTTCTTGAACGAAATTTTTTAACGATTATTTTCTCTTTGGATAGTTGACGAATCTCCTTTATTGGCTATAATACAAGATATCAGTGTTATGGTTCCAAAATTTAAAACACCAGCACATACTATTATGTTACAAACTTATACAGTATATGTTTTTGAACGAAAAGTGCTTCAAACATTGCAAATTATGCTTTTAACGTTTAAAATTGTCAAAGTCATACATCTCAACCTATTAAGTGGTCGTTGCTGTATGGAAATTCCATTGGCTCTAACTTCATCAACATGGAAACCAAGATTTTTTCAAGAAAATTCCAAACTTATAAAATAATAAAAATATGTGACAAATCAAAACCATATATTAGTTAAGTGGTTTCCTTAGTAAAAAAACACAATGTCAACTGTTAACATATAGGCATTAATCATTTTAACCCTTTCCAATAATTGGGGCAAAACTATCTGGATCCATCCCCATATCTTTCTGGTACAACTCAAGCAACTGGTTGTATGTCACAAGGATACAATTCCTACTCGCCTTTAATTTTTACAACTGATTCAAGCATGTAACAACCTTGATATGTTTGTTCCCCAACCAACCAATTGAGAGATTGTACTGGTTCTTAAGTTGGGCTAGCTCAGCCTCTAACCGCCCTATCTCTGTCTCCAATCTATGAATCTGCTCTTTGCCCTACGAGCGATATCCATCATACCATCTGAGATCATACTCTTGGGCCTCGATCTCAGCTTTCATAGTCGTCCAAACTTCTTCCATCTCCTCCACACTCATATGATAATGAGTTAGAGCTTCCTCTAACTCTGCGATGTGACGATTCATCTTCTCCAAATGAGCATCTTGAACCCTCAGTGTAGCTGCTTCTTCAGTTTCTTTCATAATGCTGCTAGAAACATTGGTTTCATAGAAATAATTAATTGAGAGAGACAAAAAATAATTAATTCATAGAAATAAAAAAATAATTAATTAGGAGATGAGTGAAGTACGACTTACCCCTAGTTTTTATTGAGCACAATTATGGTGTAGTGCTTACTAGGCTTAATCCACTAAGAGCATCAACAAATTTCAAAATAATATTATCAGCACTTGCTCCACGTCCAACACCAGGCCAACTCAATTAGTAAGTAACATCTACTCTTGATTGATGTTTGGTTCAAAAGCATAAACACTACTTCGACCACACCTAGCTACCAGCAACACAGGTGCGCTGAAAACGTGTGAAAAGCTCTTCCATGGCCTTTCGCTTCTTAGACTCATCAATATCTTTACACTTGCCTTTATCTATAACACTAGATGTAATTGCATCGGTGTGAACAATAACAGTCTCATCATCCAACGCACCTACATTACCCATAACTTCATTTTTCTCAAGAGAAATAGACCTGCATGGCTACATCTGAAAGATCCATTTTAGAACTACCAAGGCAAGTCAAAAATGATACAATTTTCTCGAGTCGCAGCCCATATAAATAATATGTGAACCAACCTTCGGGATGAAAAGGATACCCAACTTTATTATTATTAAATAAATAAATAAAATATCCAAATACTCTTTTACCCCAACAATTTCTATAAAAATACAATTATATATATCACATTTCTTTTAACATATGATATTTAATTTAATAGCCAATTCGTTTGGACAACTATTGAAAGTACTTTTCTTCTGATATATTTTATCCTTATCAACAATTACACACCTAATTAATGATGCCTCCCCACCACCTCCTCCCAAAAAAATTAAATATGTAAATCGTTTAAAATTTAAAACATATTATCGTACGGTATCAAATTTCCCATGTCATCCAAGTGAAAGTCAATCTTGCCCCATATTGAACAAAAAAAATGGAACTCTATTAAAAAAAAACACCCCTCGATACACTTAACCGTCTTATAATTAATTAACTATCTCTACTAACTAATTTAGTGCAATTTCTTCAATTTTAATTGATATACAAAAAGCAACTCCTAAACGACCCCGCCCTGTGTAAATAGTGTGTCAAATAGTTTTCATTATCTTTAAATGTGCGTTATGTATAGAATACACGACATGTGGCTCAAAACAGTGTTGCTGAGGTAATTAGTGAGTGGTCTTGGTAACTAATGAGTGTCTCCTTACATTCTTCGCTATACAAAGTTAGAAGTGACTGAACAAAAACAATATTATATTCACAGCCAAGTGCACGTTTCCTTCCACCCTCAATATTCAAAGCATCACTAGAAGGCCCTATTCACAGCACGTACCCTTACATGTCTCCTTAGATCCTTCCCCTCCACTCGGCGAATAATTATTTCCACGTACCTTTCATCAAACACTATACTTTTTAAAACACATCATAACTATCTCCAATAACCCCATTTTAATTTATTATCACTCTTCTTTTGTGTCCATCAATCCCACTTCATATTATTCAAACCAATATTATTTCTCGAAAAGAGTATCTACTCATCTTAACTTTTTATTAGTTTCTAGCTTGCAAATTAGACCTCCTCTGCTTCTGAACTATAGTCTATAGGCTTCCGCATTAATCAATTCTTGCAGTATGACCTGATAGGACTACAATGCTTTACTTTTTCTGGGATCGCCTTTTAATGTCATTTTTAGCTTTCTCCAATTTTCAAACTATTTTCAAGTCTACAATGTTCAGATCAACATTTTGTATATTAAACAAATTAAAATAAAATCCACAATGGTCCCATCACTGTTAACAAGTCTCTCACCCCCGAAAAACTAACACAAGCCCATTTTTCAAATGACATCCCGAATATTTTCTCGAGCATCTCCATTCCAAAATAAATCACACCACCCAATTTATCTAGTACCATCCAAAAAATTTATTATCTTATTCCCATACACATATGCTCTACCAAATAATTGAGGAGAAGATGCCAAAAAGAATAAAAATGATACAACCTTTCTCTCTAGAAGGTATTTCAAATTTTGTCGAAGTCGCATCAAATGGGGCCGATTGTAGCATTTGATCTATTCCAGCTTGTTGGTGATGTTCCTTGAGTCTCTTCCCCGACAACAATGCCATTTGGTATTTGTCGCTTTGATATGTGTATAATGAAAGGTCAAAACACACACTCAAATACAACTTTTCAAAGTTACTCACGTGCAAGTTGAAATATACTCCAAGCAGGAAAATCGTCCTAAACCAAAAGACTAGAACACTTGGTTTTACTTCAATGGAACCTACTATCTAGGGAACTTGTAAGAGGAATTTTATTTGTGCTTTATTTTTACTACCTTACTACATTGCTTGAACTTCAAGTTACTAAAGACTAAATATTCTAATTTACTTAATACAAGAAAGATAGAGAGAAATAAGTGTGGAGAGTTAAATCTACTCATATAAAATTAGCTCCATAGTTAAGGAGACTTCTTCACTGCTGTCTCTAACCTGTTTTGGGTTCATAGACAAAGCCAAAATGGATTAGAGCATCGATCCCTAGCAACATGCACCTATCTCTAAGTTCATCCAACTAGCATAAGAAATTGAACTGATATTTCATCTCTGAAATACCATTTTAATTTCTGGTTCTATTCTACACCAGTCGTTCAATTTTCAAAGTCTGCTTTTACAAGAGGGTCACTCGCGCGACTAGCTCCATTATCACCTGGGTCGCCCACGCGACCTTGTCTAGAATTCCAGACTCCAAACTAAGTCGATCACTGTCATTTTGTGACAGGATGTAAAATACAACCTATACATTTAAGCAATGATTCATGCCTACTTTAGCTCATGATCCTAAATTTATGAAATCAAATAGCTAATTTATATAAAGTAGAGATAAAGAAGAGAGAATTCCTAATTTACACTCAGAAGAAAAGATTTATTAGATTAGATAGAGAGAACTAATACAAGTGTTATTCTTACAAGAACTAAAAGCTAGAAAGAAAAATCAAACTTTCTTAAAAAAGATGAAGAACTTGTAAAAATGGAGTAGAAGCAAAAATTAGTTTTTGGAGTTAAGTGTAAGTCTAGCTATATGGATGAGTGAAATGTTAAGTCCTTAAGCATATCAACGAATTGTTTTCCTTTCCACCCACGTGAAATCATCCACCTCATTTAATTTCCATCTTCCCTAATTACTACTTTCTTATCCATTTTCAAATCAAGACAAAAAATGTAATTAAATACATGTGCTCAAAAGTCTTCATTAGATCAATAATGAAACTTGACTTTAGAGCTTGGCTTATGCACATAATGAGAGCTTGACTTGATCAATAATAGAGAGCCAAATCTTGTGGGCCCGCATAGTGGGCACACGTACTCTGACCAGTGGCTGGTCCGACATTTGCTTTTCTGTAAAATTTGACATTTGATAGAGCTCGTCGCACTGATCGTTCTAATGGTTCACTTGCCGAATTTGGAGTCCAAGTTTAGAAGTTGTGAGAGTCGGAAGTTTGATACTTGTTGGCACGTTAATCCTATTATGACTTGGAAATGTACTGTTTGAGTCCCCGAGCTTTAGTTAAGCATCATAGAGCTTCACATGGGCTAAATCAGAATACTTCATGCATACACACTATCCCATGCTTAAATTCTGGCTTTGTCATTATTTTTGCGTTGAGTGCGAAAACTTGTAAAAACACAAAAATACAATTACTTCATGGTTATTAAACACATAATTAATCAACATGTTATGTTTCTGTAGGGTTTATAATACAGTTTTGGGTGCTTATCATTGAGCAACCTCACCAGAACTGTATCCTATTACCTTTATATACTCTGGATTTTGTTTACTGCCCCACTACTTCTTTTTTGCCTATAAAAAATATTCCAAACTCTAAAGTTAATAGTAAAATTGACTATGTGAAATAGTTGCGCTCACTATTGATATCAAAAGAAAGGAATACAAATGAATACACATGAGTCCACTTAAATTTAGCGTGTGTTTCTCATAGAGGACCCAATGAATTTAATGTTTGTTGTTTTTCTATCATGTTAGTGTATGTTTTTTATTATATGTGTAAATAGATCTGCATTTCACATTTTAATCTTCAAGAGTTAGTAAATTCACGCAAATATCAAGTGAATAAAAACTTCACAAAACTAGCACAGACAAACTGAGATACATTGATCGTTTGAATATATGATTGGTGTCTGTACCTTATTGTAAAAAAAAGCACCCAATGAAATACATCTCACATTTCGCGAACTTATAGAAATTAAAAAAATAAATTAAAGTAAAAAAAAATAATTAAAGAAAAATGTCAACTTCATTACAAGAACAACATAAAAAAACCCATTATGGCACAAAAAAGTATAGACCACCCTGGTATTTTTGAGGTCTCTCTCCCATCTCCCGACCTCTTCAACAGCTCTAACATTTAATACACTTACATAAATTTTGAAAGAAATAATAATAAAAAAACTTAAAATCAAATTAAAAATGTCGTCTTAATTAAAAGCCCAACAAAAAGAGCCATTTATGGCATAGTAATCTATAGATCTCATTGGGTTTTAAATCTCTCTCCCATCTACTGGCGTTTAAACAGGTCCTAAAAATTCGCTTTTTATCACTTCCATCTTTTGAACTTCGTGAAACCATCCAAACCCATTAGGTATTTATTTTCTTATTTTTAATCTTCTTTTTCCCATTCTTTTTGTTCCCATTTTGCTTGCTTCTCCTTATTCTTCATAGTTCTTATTACCAAGAACGAAAGTTATGTTTGATATGTAACGATATCGATGATGTAACTATATCAAAAAATGAGGTACGCATATATGCGACATATCAGTGCCGAATTTTAAACCATTTTCAAAGCTATATATATATATATATATCCCATATTTCATTATATATACACAATATATATCATAACTAATGAGGTTTCTGATAGCCCATTTGTTTTTTAAACTGTTTGAGTCATTAGTATTTTTTTTTATTGATAATTTTAATTAAATAAACTATTTACAGCAGGTATGTGCTACAGAGATGTTCTTTACAATCCATTTGTAGAATCCGGATCCAGAGGATTCAAAATATGGATTTTCATTTACCAATTTCTGTCAATTGTCAACGAGAGTCGATAACAAGTACTTGACAGGTAACAACATACATACCAAAGTGTTTAGCAAAATTCATTAACACTTACTTCAAATCTTTTTACATACGTTTGTTTTTTGTAAATATTGTTTTTTAGATGTCGTTGGGTGTCTCTACACATGTAGCGAACTACGAAATGTAATGAATAAAAGCGGAAAAGAAACTGTATTAAGAGAAATGTAGCTCCAAGATGAAGAGTAAGTTAATATCTACAATTTAATTTTAAATGCCCTTACTTTTGATATACACAACTGATTTTCAAAATTTTAAAGGGGCAACGTGATAAAAGTGACATTATGGGGAAACTGTGCAGCACAACTTGTTGACCAAACGATCAACAATCATGTGAACAGGACAGTTCTTTATCGTGATGTCTGCAACTGCTAAAAGTTTTAATGGTATATGATTGTTTAAGAAAAAAGATTTGACATTATTCCTTATATTTAAACCATTTTTGAAATAAAAAACACTACACTGCAGTCGACTACACAATTTCATCGACAGCTGCTACAAGGATTTATCTAAATCTTCAAATTCTAGAAGTGTTGGATGTTCTGAACAAGTAATACTCTACTACAAAAAATGTTGAAGAAAAACCTCCAAATATGTGAAACAACAAACATTGTTAACAATACTTATTTTTATCAATAGTCCAATTCAAAATGCAATTAGATTACGAGATACCACACAAAGAGACCTGCAAAGCATTAAAGATGTGTCAGCTATAAACAAGAAAAGTTTGTCTGAAATTCTTTCTTCAACAAACGAAATTGCATACACGTATAATGCTTTTAAAAAAACTAATCTTCAGTCCTTTTATCTCAATTACTGGACACCCTACATGTAACCTTCACGTATGTATAGTCACAGGTAATGAACTTTACTTGCAAAGCAACAATTTTAAGCGTGCTTCATGACTATGGGTGGTACTACGATGCTTGTCAACATTGCCAAAGAAAAATAACCAAGGAGAATAATTACGAATGTGCAAAACACGGCGCCATCGACCCAAATAAAAGGTTAAATCTGCGGCCAATTATTTCTTTACAAGTTAATTTACAAATTCTAAATTATATAATTTTTGTAGGTATCAACTAATGATGGAAATAAAGACAATACATGTTCTGCACGCGTTATTGCACTAGATCGTGAGGCAACAATACTACTGCAACAACCCGCATAAGAAATAATTAATATGGATTTGGAGGTACAATAAAAATTTTCCAATACTTTCAATGTATGATTTATGCTCCCTGACACTCTCTTTTTGTGTGTTTAGATGGTGTATGGATGATCTAGATAGATGATGATCATTGAACAAAAGAGAAGCGTATCAAAACCTAATTATCCCTCACTAAATAAAGGATGAGTAGGGTATCGTTCCACTTTTAAGTGTATGTTATGTGAAGGACAGGACTGGAAAGGGGGTTTGAGGGATTAAAAACTAATGTTGTAGAGATTGTAGATTCTAATGCTAAACTAAGCTAAACTAACTAAACTATTGAGAATTTATAAGAGAGAGAATTCAAGAGATTAGAATCCACCAATACTTTTAATCTATGACTTTTTGCTTCATGGTTGTTCTTACAAGTAGACTACAATTAGGCAATCGAGCGAGTGCCGATGCCCTTTTGGATGAAACATCATTAACAATTAACTCTACTTAAGGTTGTTCTTATGTTTATGCTATTAATATCTTCTTTCCTTTTATGTAAGCTCGGGCAGCCATTCAATGTATTACCAAGAGCAACATCAAGGAGTACTTCCTAATAGGGCAGCCATTCAATGAATCACCACTTAAGGCAAACACAAAGAATACTTCCCCTAGGCAGCCACTCCCTGAGCTACCCCTTCTAAGGCAACACAAAGAATACTTCCCTAACTCTAAAGAATTACACTACTAGAAGAAAAGTAAAGAACACTAGCATGATATTAATATTGCAAAACATAAACCCTATTCTATACTTTCATCCCCTGGTGTGGGCAATGGAACTAATAACTACAAACATAAAGAACTAACATGATTGAAGAACACCATAAACCAGAAGAATCATTAAACCTTAAGCACTGGCTTCATCTCCTCCCTTGAAGGAGAAGATTAGCCTTCCATATAGAAGGAAGAACAAGAAGAAGAAGAGTTGAAGAACATAAGACTAGAAAGAATAATTTATTAAGACTCTCTGCCTTAAGTTCTGGAGACAAGAATATAAGTGAATTGGCCCATTACATGAGGCACTTAGGTCCTCTATTTATAAGGGTTACAATGAGTTCTAGAAGCATTCCAAACCGTCATTTGTTTCCTAATACAAATAGGTTTCTTTCAGAGTCCGACTTCGCCTTTCAAAACGAGAAGGAATTGGCTACAATTAATCGATTCATGCGATGCCATGACGCATTATCCATCGTCCCCGCACTTAATCAATGCGTCACGGGCGACAATCTATCGTCCCACGCGCAATCTATCGTCCGCTCAATCTATCGTCCGCGCGCAATCAATGCGTCCCGGGCGCCGATCCATCCATCGTCCCCGCATGCATAAGCCGATTTTCTCTCTTACGCTTCTATCCTTCTATCCTCTTTATGGGGCTTTGGTCCAAGCAACGAATCCTTTGGCCTTGGGCTTCCAAATAGACTTTAAAATAGGTCCAAGTCGTATATTTAATAGCTCCAATTCCTTGGCCTTTTCCATGATTGTCCACGGACCTCCCATGTGATCATTGATGCTCCGAATTGCTTCGTTTTACCCCATTTTCTCTAATATTCTACAAAACTCTCTTTTTCACCTGTAGAATCTTAAAACACAACTTATAAACACTATTAGTCCACTAAGATGGCTAAACAAGAGGCATAATCGAGGGTTAAATAGCACTTTTTGAGCACTTATCACAACTCCCAACTAGCCTTTTGCTAGTCTCTTAGCAAATAAGATAAAAAATAAATAAGTGATCAAAATCACATCCTAATAACAAAAATAAAATCCTAACTCATTTTTCAAGAGGGCATCAGCGATTGCATTTACCATATGCAACAAGGCTTTAAACCTTTAAGTTCCCCAAAAAGGACGAGTTATAGTCTCGTGAGGGTTTTCAGGTGATATACCCACAAAATCAATCAATAACATGTTCAAGAATGATAGTATTTTTCAGAGAGAGAAATTCCTTACCCACTTAGTGCTTACCCCAATAGACAGTCTCCATTGCTAACTACATTTCTGCAAAGACTCATAGATTATGATGGGAGATAGTAAAAATTGACAAAATTCTCAATCAAGGCTTATGTGTGTACTTAGTCAATCTCCTATACTCTCTTATCCAAGAAACGGAATCCCTAGTTTACCATAGGTAGATAATCTCGACTTTCAATCCTCACCGGTCATACTCTCAGAAAAGAATCTCTCAGAAGATGGTCTACTATTTTACCTCATGTATGTGGGGAAAAGAATAATGCATACTGAACATCCCACATACTACCTTGAAAAACGGACTTTGAATAAAATTAGTCTCATGGAAAGAATGTCAATCACATATGAAGTGTCGGTCCTTCACTTTAGCATCCTCTCACCTATTCTAGACTTAATACCATACTTGTAATGATAAGTCATGGGTTGTAACTTGGCTTGGGTATTGGTTTATGAAGGAAAGGTAAAAAGGATTCTAAGGTTGTTTCTGAAAACACTAAGGGTTTTGCTTCTTTCTCAAAAGATTGGAAGATTTCTTCAAATTCTGTATTGCAGAGAAAATTCTTCCTTTATCTTAGCTTTTCCATCCATTCTGTTCAACTTTTTTTTTTTTTTTTTTTTTTTTTTTTTTTTTTTTTTTTTTTTTTTAACTCAGTGGTATATCCTTGATTAGTACTGGATATGCTTGTTTTCCACTAGCTTCTTTCCCTTTGAACAGAATGATGGGATTCATTGTATCTCTCTGGTATTTCCTTGTAATCTTCCTTTTTTTTGGTCTTTCTTCCTCCTTGTGCCCCCTCGTATTCTCGTAAAACATATGGGTATGGTGATAAAGATTTTGGCTATACTTTTTGTTTGGAGTTGGGTGAAGGGTGAATGGTAGAGGGTTTTATGAAAGAAAATGGCTTATTGTAAGGCTCAAAAAGGGTTTAACATGATGGTCCTACTAGGTGGGATAAAGGCTGAATGGGTTCACTACTTGACTTATCAAGATGATACTCTGCTTTGAATAGACTACAAGACCTAATGGCTATCTCCCCAATTGATGTCACTTGATTAACCAAATTAAAGAATAATGAGACTATATTACAACGACATAAAGAACTGAAAGATGATGAGTCACTAAGACTCGGATTTTTCGACGTAAGAACTCTCCAAAAATGGGTATAAAGCTCAAGTCTCACGGGCTAAGTCTAAAAATTCTACTTCCAGTTTACTAGGGGTTTAAATCTCTCTTCTAGCAAAAGTACACAAAACTGACCAAGTATTATGGTGGTGCCTTGATAAAGAATTCTATCAATAAGAACTATGTCCGAGCATAATAAATAGTCTAAGCGGTAATGAAATCAATAATATCAACTATCTATCAAACTCAGCACTAAGTAGTATAGAATCTATATCCCAGACTCATCATTAAAATTCATTTTTCTCATGCTACTGATATAGAAACAAAAATATTTTTGTTTTTGAAAACTAATTTTCGAAATTCATTTCTCAAGTACACCCTCCCCCTACTTATGCATGCATTGACCTCAATGTATAAAGAAGTAAATGAAATGGATGAGAAAAAAGGTAGGATATTACCATTGATGCGAATATCGAATTAGTTCAAGAAACAAATTTTTAGGTCTTTTTATGTCGATCCCTAAGACATAATGTGAGTCTTTTAAAGTCGATCCTCAAGACTAGAATTCCCATTCAAAACTGATCTCTCAACAACATGCTTACTTCCTATAGACATTTTATACTCGGTCTACTAGAGTTATGAGACTTTGACTCCGGCGCTTGCAACTCCTCTCAGTAAAGGACAAAGTTATGAAAATCTGAGGGCCCGGCTATCAGTGGCACTTATACTAATGAGATCCTAAGGAGTCAAGCTTTTAATGACGGCTTCTTCATGCAAAAACTTAAACTAGATAGAGTAACAGGTTCAGCAAGACATAGAATGTAATCTTTAAGGTGTGTAGGTAACTTACCCCAATTTTCCGCTTCAACAGTGGTCTGATAAACCGGATCCTTGAGAAAAATGGCCTCCACGCCTCCAAGGGTAACTCCGAAAAAGGCTTTAGTCGATGAGCATTGACTTTGAAATGAGTCCTTCTCTTTATGTCTTCTACTTCAATAGCTCCAAAAGGTGTGACATGTCTTACTATAAACGGTCCCGGGCCATCTAGATCTCAAATTTCCAGGGAAAATTTCTAGACGAGAGTTGTAGACCGAACCTTCGTCTGTGTTCAAATTCTCTCTTGAATTCTTCTATCATGTAATGCTTTAGTCTTATCCTTGTAAATCCTCGACTTATCATAAGCATCACTTTTCAATTCCTCTAATTCAATCGATCCGAAGCTTCCTCCTTTCTCCCCGCTTGATCTAGGTTGAAATTCATCTCTTTCACTCGCCCAATAGGCTTTATGTTCTAACTCAACAGTAGATGACACACTTTTCCATATACCAAGCGATAGGGCTTACATCCCTATGGGTGTTTTGAATGTTGTTCAGTATGCCCATAGTGCATCTTGGAGTCTAAGAGACCAGTCTTTCCTAGATGGATTTCATCGTCTTCTCCGAATACTCTTGATTTCCCTATTCAAACTTCGCTTGACCATTAGTCCGAGGGATGATATGGTAAAGCTAGCTTGTGAATTACTCCATACTTTGCCATAAGATTCCCAAATACACGGTTACAGAAGTGAGAACCGTTATCACCGATGATGGCTCTCGGTGTTCCAAATCTTGGTAGAATGTTCTTCTTCGAAAAGTCCACTTATGACTTTTATGATCGGCGGTCTTCGTCGTAGGAACTGCTTCAATCCATTTTGAAACATAGTCCACAGCAAGTAGAATGTAGGTGTAACCAAAAGAAGGAGGAAATGGTCCCATGAAATCTATACCCCATACATCAAAGAAAGATTTGAGATAAAGATCGGTTGTTGAGGTCACTCGAACCTTTTCGAGGTTTTACCCAGAAATTGGCATCTCGGACATGCTTTGCAATAAATATTTGCATCTTTAAAAATAGTAGGCCAATAGAATCCAGCTTGTAATACCTTTGTCTGCAGACGCGTTGGGGCCAAAGTGTCCTCCGTAAAGGCTGATGACATGATAGAATGGATTCTTGTTCCACTCGGGATGCATCTTCGAATAATTTGATCCTAACACTTCTTGAATAAGTATGGATCATCCCAAAAATAATATCCGCCTTTGAGTAGAATAAATCTTTTTCTTGCTTGCTCCAATGTGATGGTACCTTTGTCGGTCACAAGATAATTTGCAATGTGGTCGTACCATGGCACTTCGATATATCTTGAACAACCGCTTCATCGGGAAAAAGTCTCACAGATTTGTAAATTGTCTTCCGTATTCTCCACTAGCAATCTAGAAAGGTGATCAATATCGACATTCTCTTCCTTTCTTATCACGATCTCCAAATCAAATTCTTGTAAAAGTAGTATCCATCGGATCAATCTTGGCTTGGCATCCCGCTTAGCGAGTAAATGACGCAAGGCAAAGATGGTCGATATAGACAATCACCTTTGAACCTATCGATATTGTCGAATTTGTCAAGAGAATAGACGACGGCTAAGAGTTCCTTCTCGGTGGTAGAATAATTAATCTGAGCTCCATTTAGAGTCTTGCTAGCATAGTAGATTGCATATGGCACTTTCTTGTCTCTTTGTCCTAGAACGGCTCCTATAGCATAATCGGATGCATCACACATGATTTCAAATGGTGGCTCCAATCGGCGCATCTAATGATTGGTGCTGAAGTTAGTGCTTCCTTTAACTTCATAAAAGCTTCAACACATGATGTATCAAAATCAAAGACAATATCTTTCCCTAACAGATGTGATGCGGGTCTTGCAATTCTCTGAAATCTTTGATAAATCGACGGTAGAATCCCGCCGCGTGACCTAGGAAGGCACGGATATCTTTGACAGTTCTTGGTTTGGGTAGATCCTTTATAATATCAATCTTAGCCGATCTACTAGAATTCCTTCCTTTGAAACTTGGTGACCTAGCACTATCCCTTCCTTTACCATGAAGTGACACTTTTCCCAGCCGTAACTAAGTTGGTATCGCAACAACGTTTAAGGACTAAGGAGAGATGGTGTAGGCAATCCTCAAAAGATGATCCAAAACTGAAAAATTGTCCATAAAAACTTCCATGTATTTCTCCACCATGTCGCCAAAAATACTCATCATGCATCGCTGAAAAGTGGCGGTGCATTGCATAGACCAAAAGGCATACGACGGTAGGCTTAATGTTCGAATGGACATGTGAATGTGGTCTTCTCTTGGTCCTCGGGGGTGAATATGGATTTGAAAATATCCCGAGTAACCATCAAGAAAGCAGTAGTAAGCTTGTCCAAATTAATCTTTCTAACATCCGATCGATAAATGGCAATGGAAAATGGTCTTTCCTCGATCGCTATTCAAACTTCCCCAATGTATCGATGCAAACTCTCCATCCAAATGAATCTCGGTTGGAATCAACTCATTGTTCTCGTTCTCGATCACCGTGGTTCCGGACTTCTTTGGCACAACTTGAACCGGACTAACCCATTGACTATCGAAAATAGGGTAGATAATGCCGGGCAAGAGGAGTTTGACGACCTCTTCTCTAACTACTTCCTTCATTTTCGGATTAAGCCTCCTCTGTGGTTGCTTAGAAGTCTTGGAATCCTCTTCCAGATGAATCCTATGTTGAACTATCATAGGGTTGATCCCTTTGATATCATCAATTGTCCAACCTATAGCTGACTTGTGTTCCTTTAAAAGTGCTACTAACCTGGATTCTTGCTCCGTAGTCAAATCTGATGCAATGACTACTGGGTAGGTTCCCAAATCTCCCAAGAAAACATACTTGAGTGTAGACGGTAAAGGCTTCAATTCTAGCTTAGGTGGCTCCTTCTTAAGCTCTTTAGGTGGTCCATCAAGCATAGGCGATTCAAGTTTTTCTTTGAACTTGATGTCATCCATGACAGGTGATGAATCCAAAATCGCATTGATTGACTCAACACTAAGTTCCTCACAATCTGAGTCTGTCAGAGCTTTCAATAACTCGTCAGTAGGATATGAATGAGTCAGATAATCCCGTGCTAACGCTTCAATCATGCATACCTCGTTCACAGCACATACTTCCTGTGGTTGCTATAACATATAGAAAACATTGGTCTCAACTTTCATATTACCAAAGGATAACGTCATATTACCGTTTCGACAGTTGATGAGTGCATTTGCAGTGGCCAAGAATGGTCTGCCTAGAATGATTGGTATCTGCCTACCAGATGTAGGTTATGTGTCTAGTACTATGAAATCAACCGGATAATAGAAACCTTCGATCTTGACTATGACGTCTTCAATTAGTCCTCTAGGTATCTTCACTGATCTATCTGCCAACTGTAAAGTAACATCAGTCGGTTTTAGATCCTTCAAGCCCAACTTCTTGTAGACGAAATATGGTAGAAGATTCACACTGGCACCCAAATCTAGTAAAGCTTGTTCCTCCAAAGAATCTCCAATTCGCATGTAATGAGTTGGACTTCCGGGATCTTTCGGTTTCAAACCGATAGATTCTGTAGAGGTACGATGAACATCTTTGAGCGATAAAAAGCTTCTTTTCGAATGTTGGTCTTCTTCTTTACTAGATCTTTCGGGAACTTGGCATACGAGGGAACTTGCTTGATGGCGGTCGAAAATGGGATATTAATCAGAATTCTGAAATACATCGCAAATCTCCTTGTCTTCGGTCATCTTTTCGGTATTCACTAGTTTTGAAGGAAACGGTCTTTGGCGGATTCTTCAAAATTGGTTCTCTTCTTTCGCTTCGGGTGGCTTGGTAACAATTAGTGGAGTGACAGTGGAGTCACTCGTGATGGCTTCTTCTTACTTACTTCCATAGTAGTTCCTTCAACTTCGCTGCAACAGTTTCTTCAAAGGGGTGCAAACACTAGATATATCCGAATGTTAGAACTGGGTGGGATGGTGGGGACATAAGTTACCTTAGGCTCCACGTAATCTTTTCCCGGTTCATAGACAATCTTGTTATCAACTTTCTTGCCTGACCTCGAGAGTGGTGACAGAATTAACTTGGGCATTCGACCGAGTAATATCCGTGTTATCCACCGCAAGATACCTCTTCCTTTCTCGATTTGGCTCCGGGCAGGTAATGCTCCTTTTGATCTCTCAAGGCAGGCAGCAATTTGCCCTATCCGGCCTTGAATGACACTAAAGTTATTCTCCAACTTCGGGTTCTTTGATTTGTCCGTTTTACTCATTGACAATGGTGGTGATAGCTTCTTCCGATGTGGGATAACCGCTTTGCTTGACCGAGGCATAGGGCAATATATCCACTCATAAGATCCGTACTAACTCTCTGTTTGTGTTGGCTTGGTATTGCCGGTTCCCGTATGACCGCTGATTTCTCGTATGGTTCTTTGGCGGTTTTGGAACCGAGCATCGGTTATTCGAACCGATTTGATCGATTCTGAAATCCTCGAGGAAAATTCCTCCGATTTGTATTTTGTGGCTTCCAATAATTCCGTCCCTCGATTGAACTGGTTATTTCTTCCTAAAGAATTGATACTACATGCCTCTCATTAGTATCCGATAATCTGAACACTCTTCAGCTGGTGTGGCCTTCATCTAACATAGCTCACAAATGGTATAACAAGGCTTGATGGCCGAGGTTTAACTTGGAAATTGTTTGGTTTTGGAGGATTCATGGAGAACCCATCAAACTTCTTGTTCAGATTTTCAAGTCCCGATGATAGGCTTTCCATAATTGATAGATTGCTTGATTTGGGTCTTCTTGAATTTGGTTGCCAAATTTCTTCTAAGACCCTCCACTCTAGCTACGCCCTCGTTGCTAGTACTCCATTGTTGAGTGTCTTCGACTAAATTCTCGAGAAAGTTGTAAGCTTCCTCTCCATCCAATGATGTAAACTTACCTTGATGCATTGACCGTATCATCCGCTTGTTCATAGTAGAAAGTCCTCGAAAGAAAAATGAGCTAGTGTGCTCTTATCATAACCATGATGTGGACATGAGACTAGCAGATTATTGAATTTCTCCCAGCTTTGATGATATTCTTCACCACCTTCCCTTTGAAATTGCCGATGGGCTTCGCGATTGCATCTGTCTTCCGGGTGGGTAGAACTTGTTCATAAACTTTGTTCTTAACTTCTCCCAGTTTGTTGATTGAATTGATCGGTCGTGCGCTTAACCATTCGGATGCTTTACCTTCGAGGGAGAGTGGAAAAAGAATTAACTTGATACTCTCATCCTTGATATTCTCGGTTCTTGAAAGTTCCGAGAGGATCGATAGAAATTTGTTCATGTGAACATAAGGTCAACATTATTCGAACCATTGAACTTTGGAAGCATAGAGATTACCGATGCTCTAAGTTCAAATTGATTAGCTTCGTCTCCTCGAAAAACAATATTTATTTGGGTGGGTCTCCAATAATTGGCGAATAGAAATCGCCAAACTTCTTCTTTTTGTGTGCTTGCATGGGTGGGATAGCTTTAGGATTATTGGTGTCCAAAACACCTCCATCATTGCTTTGGCGCCATTGTATCAATCTCGTCCTAGTATTCTTGTGAGTCGGTTGTTAAACCTTGTCCACCGTTGTGTTCTTCTTGACGATGATATGGACGACGGGCATACACTAGAAAATTCTAATGAAAATAAAAAAAAAAAACTATCCTACTATGCAACTATTCTAAATTATACTAGAATGTAAAACTACTTTTCTTCAACTGGGTTGGGCTTTGCAGCTAGTATCTCGCCCGTTGTCTAAAGCTGTCTCTTCTAGGGTTATGGTGAATCACTTGGATTGCTTAAGTACCAACGCCTACGCATCGATAGTCCGCTTGTCAAGATTCAGACAAGAAACACTAGAGTCTGATATTTCGCTGTGTTGGCTTACAACTTCAATTGTTGAAAAGATCCTAAATGCAATTATACTAGAAAGCAATAAAACTAAACTATGATGCAACTATACTAAAAAGCAATAAAAAGAATGAAGATTTGACTAACCTGGATGGTAGATCTTGTCTTCGAGATGTCCTTCAAGCTTCTTTCTTTCTTAAAAGGATGGATAATGCGGCTAAAATTACCTCAATATCCAAAATTCTAATCTTGAAAGAAAACGTTAAACATAAACAACTTAAACCGGCAGCGGCGCCATTGACACTCTCTTTTTGTGTGTTTAGATGGTGTATGGATGATGTAGATAGATGATGATCGTTGAACAAAAGAGAAGCGTATCAAAACCTAATTATCCCTCACAAAATAAAGGATGAGTAGGGTATCGTTCCATTTTTAAGTGTATGTTATGTGAAGGACAGGACTGGAAAGGGGGTTTGAGGGATTAAAAACTAATGTTGTAGAGATTGTAGATTCTAATGCTAAACTAAGCTAAACTAACTAAACTATTGAGAATTTATAAGAGAGAGAATTCAAGAGATTAGAATCCACCAATACTTTTAATCTATGACTTTTTGCTTCATGGTTGTTCTTACAAGTAGACTACAATTAGGCAATCGAGCGAGTGCCGATGCCCTTTTGGATGAAACATCATTAACAATTAACTCTACTTAAGGTTGTTCTTATGTTTATGCTATTAATATCTTCTTTCCTTTTATGTAAGCTCGGGCAGCCATTCAATGTATTACCAAGAGCAACATCAAAGAGTACTTCCTAATAGGGCAGCCATTCAATGAATCACCACTTAAGGCAAACACAAAGAATACTTCCCCTAGGCAGCCACTCCCTGAGCTACCCCTTCTAAGGCAACACAAAGAATACTTCCCTAACTCTAAAGAATTACACTACTAGAAGAAAAGTAAAGAACACTAGCATGATATTAATATTGCAAAACATAAACCCTATTCTATACTTCCATCCCCCCGTGTGGGGGAATGGAACTAATAACTACAAACATAAAGAACTAACCCTGATTGAGAAACACCATGAACCGGAAGAATCATTAAACCTTAAGCACTGGCTTCATCTCCTCCCTTGAAGGAGAAGATTAGCCTTCCATATAGAAGGAAGAACAAGAAGAAGAAGAGTTGAAGAACATAAGACTAGAAAGAATAATTTATTAAGACTCTCTGCCTCAAGTTCTGGAGACAAGAATATAAGTGAATTGGCCCATTACATGAGGCACTTAGGTCCTCTATTTATAGGGGTTACAATGAGTTCTAGAAGCATTCCAAACCGTCATTTGTTTCCTAATACAAATAGGTTTCTTTTCGTGAGTCCCACTTCGCCTTCAAAACCGAGAAGGAATTGGCTACAATTAAATGATTCATGTCCCGGACGCATTATCCATGCGTCCCAGACTTAATCAATGCGTCTGGACACTCAATCTATGCGTCCCAGACGCAATCAATGCATCTGGACGCTCGATCCATGCGTCCCAGACGCATAAGCCGATTTTCTCTCTTCTGCTCTATCCTTCTATCCTCTTTTGCGGACTTTGGTCCAAGCAACGAATCCTTTGGCCTTGGGCTTCCAAATAGACTTTAAAATAGGTCCAAGTCACATATTTAATAGCTCCAATTCCTTGGCCTTTTCCATGATTGTCCACGGACCTCCCATGTGATCATTGATGCTCCGAATTGCTCCGTTTTACCCCATTTTCTCTAATATTCTACAAAACTCTCTTTTTCACCTGTAAAATCTTAAAACACAACTTATAAACACTATTAGTCCACTAAGATGGCTAAACAAGAGGCATAATCGAGGGTTAAATAGCACTTTTTGAGCACTTATCACTCCCACATAAAATAAGCAACTAGATATATATATATATATAACTGTGCATGAAAATGGTACAAAAAAAGTGTTGCAAGTTTTTGACATAATAGCAGGATATAAAGCTACATAGTCACAGACCTAAACAAACGACAGAAAAACAAATGCCCGCCCCACTCTGCCAAAAGTGTTTCCAGAAGTTGAAAACGTAAGTCCCAAAATCATCCTAATTTTCTAAACTTTTCTATAATCTAACACTTATATATATCACTTGCAAAACACTGTCCATGCATCCTCAAGTGGAACCATAAGTACATTGGCATCTGATGATGGAAGAACGAATTAATCTGACACAATTGAACAACTTTGTATTTGTAATCAATATTTCATTTTTTCCACTAACTAAATTCCTAATAAACCTTTTGTTCCATTAGTAGAAAGGAGATGTTATGGATTCATTAAAGGAGAATCTGCCAAAAAAAAAAAAAGGCCTCAACCAATAATGTTGATGTTGCGACTAGAATGTTGTTAGGTTTTTGAATTGTAAAATTATATTATGACCAACTGTTGGGTGCACAAAAATAAATCATATCTCCAATGTACAGTATTTTCATTGCTGTTAAATTGTATTATGACGTATTATAAGATGTTCAAAAATAAATGTTATCTCCAATGTGTAGAGCTTCATTTGGTAATTTTGTCTATAATATAAATAATTGACATGCTTCAGTATTATCTTAATGGCAATCAATATATAATTCTACTAAATTACCATAACATAAAAACAATTTCTATAAAGTGAATGTTAGGTTGAACAATACAGAATTTATACACGTCGCATCATAACCTCACATAACAGTTGTTTTCAATCAAATAAACAATGTGTAGTCAAAGTTGACATTATGACACAAATGAAAATGGATATTTCAAGAACGAAATATTTTTTAACGATTATTTTCTCTTTGGATAGTTTACGAATCTCCCTTATTGCAAATTAGATAGTATATATTTTTGAACGAAAAGCGCTTCAAACATTGCAAATTATGATTTTAATGTTTAAAATTGTCAAAGTCATACATCTCAACCTATGAAGTGCTCATTGCTGTATTGAAATTACATTGGCTCTAACTTCATCCATATGGAAACCAAGATTTTTTCTTGAAAATTCCAAACTTATAAAATTGTGACAAATCAAAACCATATATTAGTTAAGTGGTTTCCTTAGCAAAAAAACATGATGTCAACTGTTAACATATAGTCATTAATCATTTTAACCCTTTCCAATCATTGGGAAAAATCATCTAGATCCATCCCCATATCTTTCCGGTACAACTCAAACAACCGGTTGTATGTCACAAGGATATATTTCCTGTTCACCTTTAATTTTTCCAATTGCTTCAAACATGTAACAACATCAATAACTTTGTTCCCCAACCGACCAACTGAGAGATCGTACTGGTCCTTAAGCTGGGCTATCTCAGTCTCTAACAGCCCTATCACTGACTCCAATATATGAATATGCTCTTTGCCCTGCGAGCGATATCCATCATACCATCTGAGATCATACTCTTGGGCCTCGGTCTCAGCTTTCATAGTCGTCCAAAATTCTTCCATCTCCTCCACACGCATGTGATAATGAGTTAGAGCTTCCTCTAACTCAGCGATGAGATGATTAATCTTCTCCAAATGAGCATCTTCAACCCTCAATGTAGTCGTTCTTCAGTTTCTTTCATAATGCTGCTAGAAACATTGGTTTCGACATCCAACATTTCATTTTGAACCTTTAAACAGACAAACTAGGCACTCTGAAAATCTGATGATTCTTTATAAAGACGACCTACACCATGAAGGATTAGTTGCACCTAAAATTTTTTTGGTAATAAGCGGAAAATAAATTCATTTATCATCGGAAAAATATTTAAAAAAAAACATTTAAATTAAACTTACAAGGCTTAATCCACTAAAAGCATAAACAAATTTCAAAATAACATTATCAACGCTTGCTCTACGTCCAACATTAACTCCATTAGTAAGTAACATCCTCTCTTGATTGATGTTTGGTTTAAAAGCATAAACAGTACTTTGACCACAGCTTGCTACCAGCAACACAGGTGCGATGAAAACGTGTGGAAAGCTCTTCCATGGCCTTTCGCTTCTTAGACTCATCAATATCTTTACACTTGCCTTTACCCGTAACACCAGATGTAATTGCAATGGTTTGAACAATAACAGTCCCATCATCCAACGCACCAACATTACTCATAACATCATCGTTCTCAAGAGAAACAAACCTGCATGACTACATCTGAAAGATCTATTTTAGAACTACCAAGGCAAGTCGAAAATGATAGAATTTTCCAGAGTCGCAACCCATATAAATAATATGTGAACCAACCTTCGGGATGAAAAGGATACCCAACTTTCTTATTATTAAATAAATAAAAACTATCCAAGTATTACCCAAACAATTTCTAAGAAAATACAATTATATATATTACATTTCTTTTAACATATGATATTTAATTTAATAGCCAATTTGTTTGGACAACTGTGCAAAGTACTTTTCTTCCGATATATTTTATCCTTAGCAACAATAACACACCTAATTAATTTTGCATCCCCACTACCGACTCCAAAAAAATTAAATATGTAAATCATTTAAAATTCAAAACATATTATCGTACGGTATTAAATTTCCCACATCATCCAAGTGAAAGTCAATCTTGCCCCATATTCAACAAAAAAAATGGAACTCTAGTAAAAAACAATAAACAACCCCTCGATACACTTAACCGTCTTATTGTCAATTAACTATCTTTACTAACTAATTTAGCGCAATTTCTTCAATTTTAATTGATATACAAAAAACGACTCATAAATGACCCCGCACTGTGTAAATAGTGTGTCAAATAGTTTTCATTATCATTAACTGTGCGTTGGGTATAGAATACACGACATGTGGTTCAAAACAGTGTTGTTGCGGTAATTAGCAAGTGGTCTTGGTAACTAATGAGTGTCTCCTTGCGTTCTTCGCTATACAAAGTTAGAAATGATTGAAGAAAAACAAAATTATATTCACAGTCAAGTGCACGTTTCTTCCCAACCTCAATATTCAAAGTATCACTTGAAGGCCCCATTCATAGCACGTACCCCTACATGTCTCCTTAGATCCTTGCCCCCTCCACCCAAATATTATTTCCACATACCCTTCATCAAACACTATACATTTTAAAACCCATCATAACTATCTCCAACAACACCATTTTAATATATTATCACTCTTCTTTTGTGCCCATCAATCTCTCTTCACATTAATCAAACCAATACTGTTTCTCAACAAGAGTACCGACTCATCATAACATTTTATTAGTTTCTGGCATACAAACTAGACCTATTTTGTTTCTCAACTATAGTGTATAGGCCTCCGCATTAATCAATTCTTGCAGTATGACATGATATAACTACAATGCTTTACTTTTTCTGGGCTCGCCTTTTAATGTCATTTTTAGCTTTCTCCAATTTTCAAACTATTTTCAAGTCCACAACTTTGAAATCAACATTTTGAATATTAAACAAAATAAAATAAAATCCACAATGGTCCCACCACTGTTGACAAGTCTCTCACTCCCGAAAAACTAACAAAAATCCATTTTTCTAATGTCATCCTGAAAATTTTCTCGATCCTCTCACTTCCAAACTAAATCACACCACCCATTTTATCCAGTACCATCCAAAAAATTTATTATCTTATTCTCATAATCATATGGTCTACCAAATAATTGAGGAGAAGATGCCAAAAAAATAAATTAAAATGATACAACCTTTCTCTATAGAAGGTATTTGAAATTTTGTCGTAGTCGCATCAAATGCGCCGATTGTAGCGTTTGAGCTATTCCAGCCTGTTGGTGATGTTCCTTGAGTCTCTTCCCCGGCGACGACGCCATTTGGTATTTGTCGCTTTGATATGTGTATAATGAAATGTCTAAACACACACTCAAATACAACTTTTCAAAGTTACTCACGTGCAAGTTTAAATATACTTTGAGCACGGGAATCGTCCCAAACCAACAGACTAGAACACTTGGTTTTACTTTACTTGAACCTACTCTCTAGGGAACTTATGAGAAGGATTTTATTTGTTCTTTTTTTTTTACTACCTTACTACGTTGCTTGAACTTTAAGTTACTAAAGATTAAATATTCCAATTTACTTAATACAAGAGAGATAGAGAGAAATAAGGGTGGAGAGTTAAATCTACTCATGTAAAATTAGCACCAAAGTTAAGGAAACTTTATCACTACTGTCCCTAACCTATTTTGGGTTCATAGACAAAGTCAAACGGAATAGAGAGTCTATCCCGTACAACATGCACTTATCTTTATGTTCATCCTACTAGCATGGGGGCATTGAACTGATATTTCATCTCTGAAAAACCATTTGAACTCCTTGTTCTATTCTACACCAGTCTTTTAATTTTCAAAGTCTACTTTACCAGAGGGTCGCTCGCACGACTATCCTCACTATCACCTTGGTCGCCCACGCGACCTTGTCTAGAGTTACAGACTCCAAACTTGGTCTATCACTATCATTTTGTGATAGGATGTAAAATACAACCTACACATCTAGGCAATGATTCAGGCCTCTTTTACCTCATGATCATAAATTTATGAAATCAAATAGCTAATTTATATAAAGTAGAAGAAAAGAATAGAGAATTCCTAATTTACACTTAGAAGAAAAGATTTATTAGATTAGATAGAGAGAACTAATAAAAATATTATTCTTAGAATAACTAAAAACTAGAAAGAAAAATCAAACGTTCTTAGAAAAGATGAAGAACTTGTAAAAACGGAGTAGAAACAAATACTTGTTTTTGGAGTTCAGTGTAAGTCTAGCTATATGGATGAGTGAAGTGTTAACTCCTTAAGCGTATCAATGAATTGCTTTCCTTTCCACCCACGTGAAATCATCACCTCATTTAATTTCCATCTTCCCTAATTACTACTTTCTTATCCATTTTCAAACCAAGACAAAAATGTAATTAAAAAAATGTGCACAAAAGTCTTCATTAGATCAATAATGAAGCTTTACTTGAGAGCTTGGGTTATGCACATAATAAGAGCTTGGCATGATCAATAATGGAGAGCCAAATCTTGTGGGTCCACATACTCAGTCCAGTGGTGAGTCTGATAGTTGATTTTCTATAAAATATGACATTGGATAGAGCTCATTGCACTAATTGTTCTGATGGTTCACTTGTCGAATTGGAAGTCAAGGTTCAGAAGTTGTGAGTGTCAGAATTTTATACTCGTTGGCACGTTAATCCTACTATGACTTGGAAATGTCCTATATGAGTCCCCAGGGCTTTAGTTAAGCTTCATAGAGCTTCACGTGGGCAAAATCAGAATACTTCATGCATACACACTATCCCATGCTTAAATACTGGCTTTGTTAGTATTTTTGCGTTGAGTGCGTAAACCTGTAAAAACACGAAAATACAATTACTTTATGATTATTAAACATATAATTAGTCAACATGTTATGTCTCAACGGGGTTTTATAATACAGCTTTTGGTGCTTATCATTAGGCAACCCCACAAGAACTGTGTATCCTATTACCTTTATATACTCTAGATTTTGTTTACTGCCCCACCACTCCTTTTTTGCTTATAAAAATAATTTCAAACTCTAAAGTTAATAGTAAAATTGACTGTGTGAAAAGGTTGTGCGCACTATTGATCTCAAAAGAAAGGAATACAAATGAATACACATGAGTCCATTTAAATTTAGTATGTGTTTCTCATAGAGGATCCGATGAATTTAATGTTTATTATTTTTCTATCTTGTTAGGTTTTGTTTTTTTTATATGTGTAAATAGATGTGCATTTCACATTTCAATCTTCAAGAGTGAGTAAATTCATGCAAATATCAAGTGAATAAAAACTTCACAAAACCAGCACAGACAACCTGTGATACATCGATCGTTTGCATATATGATTGGTGTCTATACCTTATTGTAAAAAAACAACTCCTAAATGTCCCAACCCTATGTAAATAGTGTGTCAAATAGTTTTCATTATCTTTAACTGCGCGTTGTGTATAGAATACACGACAAGTGGCTCAAAACAGTGTTGCTGCGGTAATTAGCGAGTGGTCTTGGTAACTAATGAGTGTCTCCTTGCAATCTTCGCTATACAAAGTTAGAAATGATTGAAAAAAAATAATATTTTATTCACAGCAAAGTGCACATTTCCTTCCACCCTCAATATTTAAAGTGTCACTTGAAGGCCCCATTCATAGCACGTACCCCTACATGTCTCCTTAGATCCTTCCCCCTTCCACTTAATAATTATTTCCACGTACCCTTAATCAAACACTATATTTTTTAAAACCCATCATAACTATCTCCGATAACACAATTTTAATATATTATCACTCTTCTTTTGTGTCCATTAATCCCTCTTCACATTAATCAAACCAATACTGTTTCTCGAAAAGAGTATCTACTCATCTAAACTTTTTATTAGTTTCTAGCTTGCAAATTAGACCTCTTCTACTTCTCAACTATAGTTTATAGGCCTCCGCATTAATCAATTCTTGCAGTATGACATGATAGGACTACAATGCTTTACTTTTTATGGGCTCGCCTTTTAATGCCATTTTTAGCTTTCTCCAATTTTCAAACTATTTTCAAGTCTACAACCTTGAAATCAACATTTTGCATATTAAACAAAATAAAATAAAATCCACAATGGTCCCACAATTATTGACAAGTCTCTCACTCCCAAAAAACTAACACCAACCCATTTTTCTAATGTCATCCCGAAAATTCTCTTGAGCCTCTCTCTTCCAAAATAAATCATACCACCCAATTTATCCAGTACCATCTAAAAAATTTATTCTCTTATTCTCATACTCATATGCTCTACCAAATAATTGAGGAGAAGATGCCAAAAAAAATAAAAATGATACAACCTTTCTCTATATAAGGTATTTGAAATTTTATCGTAGTCGCGTCAAATGGCGCCGATTGTAGCGTTTGAGCTATTCCAGCTTGTTGGTGATGTTCCTTGAGTCTTTTACCTAGCAGTTGCGTCATTTTGTATTTGTCGCTTTGATATGTGTATAATGAAAGGTCAAAACACACACTCAAATACAACTTTTCAAAGTTACTCCCGTGCAAGTTGAAATATACTTCGAGCAAGGGAATCGTCCCAAACCAAACGAATAGCACACTTGGTTTTACTTCACTGGAACCTACTCTCTAGGGAACTTGTGAGAAGGATTTTATTTTTGCTTTATTTTTACTACCTTACTACGTTGCTTGAACTTCAAGTTACTAAAGATGAAATATTTCAATTTACTTAATACAAGAGAGATAGAGGGAAATAAGTGTGGAGAGTTAAATCTACTCATGGAAAATTAGCTCCAAAGTTAAGGAGACTTTATCACTGTTGTCCCTAACCTATTTTGGGTTCATAGACAAAGTCAAAATGGATTAGAGTGTCTATCCCTAACAACATGCACCTATCTCTATGTTCATTCTACTAGCATGAGACGTTGAACTGATATTTCATCTCTGAAAAACCATTTGAGCTCCTGGTTCTATTCTACACCAGTCATTTAATTTTCGAAGTCTTCTTTACCAGATGGTCGCTCGCGCGACTATCCTTACTATCACCTGGGTCGCCCAAGCGACCTTGTCTAGAGTTACAAACTCCAAACTTGGTCGATCACTGTCATTTTGTGACAGGATGTAAAATACAACCTATACATCTAGGTAATGATTCAGGCCTCCTTTACCTCATGATCATAAATTTATGAAATCAAATAGCTAACTTATTTAAAGTAGAAGAAAGGAATAGAGAATTCTTAATTTACACTTAGAAGAAAGGATTTATTATATTAGATAGAGAGATCTAATATAAGTATTATTCTTAGAATAACTAAAAACTAGATAGAAAAATCAAACGTTCTTAGAAAAAATGAAGAACTTGTAAAAGTGGAGTAGAAGCAAAAACTTGTTTTTGGAGTTCAGTGTAAGTATAGCTATATGGATGAGTGAAGTGTTAACTCCTTAAGCATATCAACGAATTGCTTTCCTTTCCACCCACGTGAAATCATCCACCTCATTTAATTTCCATCTTCCCTAATTAATACTTTCTTATCCATTTTCAAATCAAGAGAAAAATGTAATTAAATACAAGTACACAAAAGTCTTCATTAGATCAATAATGAAGCTTTACTTGAGAGATTGGCTTATGCACATAATGAGAGCTTGGCATGATCAATAATGGAGAGCCAAATCTTGTGGGCCCACATACTCAGTCTAGTGGCGGGTCCGACAGTTGATTTTCTATAAAATATGACATTGGATAGAGCTCATCGTACTGATCGTTCTGATGGTTCACTTGCCGAATTTGGAGTCCAGGTTCAGAAGTTGTGACTGTCAGAAGTTTTTTTTACTCATTGGCACATTAATCCTATTCGGACTTGGAAATATCCAGTATGAGTCCCCGAGATTTCTTTAAGCTTCATAGAGCTTCACGTGGGCAAAATCAAAATACTTCATGCATACACACTATCCCATGCTTAAATACTGGCTTTGTTAGTATTTTTGTGTTGATTGCGTTAACCTGTAAAAACACAAAAATATAATTACTTCACGACTATTAAACACATAATTAGTCAACATGTTATGTCTCGGTTTTATAATACAGTTTTGGGTACTTATCACTACGCAACCACACAAGAACTGTGTATCCTATTTCCTTTATATATTCTATATTTTGTTTACTGCCCCACCACTCCTTTTATGCTTATAAAAATAATTCCAAACTCTAAAGTTAATAGCAAAATTGACTTTGTGAAAAGCTTGTGCTCACTATTGATATCAAAAGAAAGGAATACAAATGAATACACATGAGTCCACTTAAATTTAGCGTGTGTTTCTCATAGAGGACCCGATGAATTTAATGTTTGTTATTCTTCTATCATGTTAGTGTATGTGTTTTTTTATATGTGTAAATAGATGTGCATTTCACATTTCAATCTTCAAGAGTGAGTAAATTCATGCAAATATGATTGGTGAATAAAAACTTCCAAAACCAGCACAGACAACCTGAGATACATCAATCGTTTGCATATATGATTGGTGTCTATACCTTATTGTAAAAAAACAACTCCTAAATGACCTAGCCCTGTGTAAATAGTGTGTACATCAAATAGTTTTCATTATCTTTAACTGTGTGTTGTGTATAAAATACACGACAAGTGGCTCAAAATAGTGTTGTTGTGGTAATTATCAAGTGGTCTTGGTAACAAATGAGTGCCTCCTTGCGTTCTTCGCTATACAAAGTTAGAAATGATTGAAGAAAAATAAAATTATATTCACAGTCAAGTGCAAATTTCTTTCCACCCTCAATATTCAAAGTATCACTTGAAGGCCCCATTCATAGCACGTACCCCTACATGTCTCCTTAGATCCTTACCCCGTCCACTTAATAATTATTTCCACGTACCCTTCATCAAACACTATACTTTTCAAAACCCATCATAACTATCTCCAATAACACCATTTTAATATATTATTACTCTTCTTTTATGTCCATCAATCCCTCTTCACATTAATCAAACCAATACTATTTCTCGAAAAGACTATCTACTAATCTTAACTTTTTATTAGTTTTTGCTTGCAAACTAGACCTCTTCTACTTCTCAACCATAGTCTATAGGCCTCCAAATTAATCAATTCTTGTAGTATGACATGATAGGACTACAATGCTTTACTTTTTATGGACTCACCTTTTAATGCCATTTTAAGCTTTCTCCAATTTTCAAACTATTTTCAAGTCTACAACCTTGAAATCAACATTTTGCATATTAAACAAAATAAAATAAAATCCACAATGGTTCCACCACAGTTGACAAGTCTCTCACTGCCGAAAAACTAACACCAACCCATTTTTCTAATGTCATCCTGAAAATTTTCTCGAGCCTCTCTCTTCCAAAATAAATCACACCACCAAATTTATCTAGTACCATCTAAAAAATTTATTATCTTATTCTCATACTCATATGCTCTACCAAATAATTGAGGAGAAGACGCCAAAAAAATAAATAAAAATGATACAACATTTCTCTATATAAGGTATTTGAAATTGTTTTCGTATTCGCGTCAAATGGTGTCGATTGTAGCATTTGAGCTATTCCAGCTTGTTGGTGATGTTCATTGAGTCTCTTCCCCGGCAATGACGCCATTTGGTATTTGTCGCTTTGATATGTTTATAATAAAAGGTCAAAACACACACTCAAATATAACTTTTCAAAGTTACTCATGTGCAAGTTTAAATATACTTCGAACAAGGGAATTGATAAACATAAAAATTGATAGTTTATCTACGAAATGAACAATGAACTCAAAACGTAAGTAAACTAAAACTATCTTATGATCCTATATGCTTATCAAAGATTTCTCTACTCTCAATCCAATGAGATATAGTGGAGTAGGAAGTTCGTTCCACTCCTAGTGCTCTAGCATGGAATTGTTTTCTAATCTAATTAGTCGTTTTTAAGTCTAATGAGAGTTTTACGAAGGTGTGTTATACTATGATACCTATATGAAATTGATTATGTTGAATATAACTATGAATGCTATGGAAATATGATTGTTTTGAATCTAGATAAAGGATTAGAGGGGAATTGAATCCACCTCGAATATAACTTAATAGCCTAGCATAGATTCTTGTATCTCGATTCTTACATTCTTACGGCAATAAATTCGAGTTCTAATCCCTAGTGTTCATGGCATTTCTACCGAGTACTAACTAGCATGTGAGGTCGTCCACCCATTCTCATGGCGAATCACGACCTTCTAGATTGGAATAGATTCTACAATGCTTCTACACTATACCACTAAGTTTTCATCAAGGCTTCATCAACCCCTCTAATGGAGGTTTTAGCCTTGAATCATTCTGCAATCATTCCCATATGAATCTAAACTAAACATATTATCAAAATTCTAACTTTACTAATCTAAATTAAACAATAATTGAAATCTAATTAATTAACTAAGAATGAAATAAGAAAAAGAATTTAAACTAGATCTATAAATGCAAATGACAAAAATAGAAATTAAATAATAATAACTATTTTATTTATCTAATTAAATGACGAACAATCACTCAAGGAATTAAATAAAAACAAGATATGAAACTAATTAAATTAAACTAATTAAATCTAAGGAAAACTAGATCTAGAATTAATTAATGGAGGCTACTAATCTAATCTTTAATCTAGGTCTAACTATCTACCATTAACAAAGAGTGAAACTTTGGTTTTTATACATTCAGATCCAAAAATCGTGCATGGGCTTGGAGCCATGTTTTGGGCCAGAGAATCAGGCCCAAAACCCAATTCTTTCAGTCCAAAAAGGTCTCTTCAGCTGCAGTTGGCTTCAACAGACTTTTCGTCCACTTCTGCTCCTCTGATTGGGTCAAGGCTTGGACCATTGGAAAGCTCTTTCCGAGCCGGTCGTTTTGACATAAGGTAGGCCCCATTCCGAGGTCTGAGTCCAAAGATACGGCCTTCGGAAGTTCTGCTGACTTGTGTACTATTTCTGCCCTTGTCGACTTTTCAGCTTTTGACCGGGCTTTAGAAAGGCTTTATCTTCTTGAATCTTGGCCTTTAATCACGGAACTCCTTAGTAACCAACCTTTGCTCTTTTATCTCGCTAAAGTGGCACATTTCTGCACATAATGGACTTTGAAGCCTGAAATGCATAAAAACACGTAATCAGTGCTAACTCTTAATTATTACTCACATAATTGGTCTAAAAGTATGACTGTTACAGGGTTAAAACTACAGTTTTAGGCTCTTATCAGGAATCGTCCCAAACTAAAAAGACTAGAACACTTGGTTTTACTTTACTAGAACCTACTCTCTAGGGAACTTGTGAGAAGTATTTTATTTGTGCTTTATTTTTACTACCTTACTACGTTGCTTAAACTTTAAGTTACTAAAGATTAAATATTCCAATTTACTTAATGCAAGAGAGATGGAGAGAAATAAGGGTGGAGAGTTAAATATACTCATGTAAAATTAGATCCAAAGTTAAGGAGACTTTATCAATGTTGTCCCTAACCTATTTTGGGTTCATAGACAAAGTCAAAACGGATTAGAGCGTCTATCCTTAACAAAATTAGCTCCAAAGTTAAGGAGACTTTATCAATGTTGTCCCTAACCTATTTTGGGTTCATAGACAAAGTCAAAACGGATTAGAGCGTCTATCCCAAACAACTTGCACCTATCTCTATGTTCATCCTACTGGCATGAGACATTAAACTGATATTTCATCTCTGAAAAACTATTTGAACTATTGGTTCTATTCTACACAAGTCGTTTAATTTTCAAAGTCTACTTTACCAGAGGTCGCTCGTACGACTATCCCCACTATCACCTGGGTCGCCCACGCAACCTTGTCTAGAGTTACAAACTCCAAACATGGTCGATCACTGTCATTTTGTGACAGGATGTAAAATACAACCTATACATCTAGGCAATGATTCAGGCCTCCTTTTCCTCATGACCTTAAAATTATGAAATCAAATAGCTAATTTATATAAAGTAGAAGAAAAGAATAGAGGATTCCTAATTTACACTTAGAAGAAAAGATTTATTAGATTAGATAGAGAGAACTAATACAAGTATTATTCTTAGAAGAACTAAAAACTAGAAAGAAAAATCAAACGTTCTTAGAAAATATGGCGAACTTGTAAAAATGTAGTATAAGCAAAAACTTGTTTTTGGAGTTCAGTGTAAGTCTAGCTATACGGATGAATGAAGTGTTAACTCCTTAAGCATATCAACGAATTGCTTTCCTTTCCACCCACGTGAAATTATCCACCTCATTTAATTTCCACCTTCCCTAATTACTACTTTCTTATCTATTTTTAAATCATGACAAAAATATAATTAAATACATGACACAAAACTCTTCATTAGATCAATAATGAAGCTTTACTTGAGAGCTTGGCTTGATCAATAATGGAAAGCCAAATCTTGTGGGCCCACATACTCTGTCCAGTTGCGGGTCCAACAGTTGATTTTCTGTAAAATATAACATTGGATAGAGCTCGTCGCACTTATCGTTCTGATGGTTAACTTGCCGAATTTGGAGTCCAGGTTCAGAAGTTGTGAGTGTCAGAAGTTTTATACTCGTTGGCGCGTTAATCCTATTCTGACTTGGAAATGTCCGGTATGAGTCCCCGGGCTTTAGTTAAGCTTCATAGAGCTTCACGTGGGCTAAATCAGAATACTTCATGCATACACACTATCCCATGCTTAAATGCTGCCTTTGTTAGTATTTTTGCATTGAGTGCGTAAACCTGTAAAAACAAGAGAATACAATTATTTCATGATTATTAAACACATAATTAGTCAACATGTTATGTCTCTATGGGGTTTTATAATACAGCTTTGGGTGCTTATTACTAGGCAACCCCACAAGAGCTGTGTATCCTATTACCTTTATATACTCTAGATTTTGTTTACTGCCCCACCACTCCTTTTTTGCTTATAAAAAAAATTCCAAACTCTTAAGTAAATAGTAAAATTGAATGTTTGAAAAGGTTGTGCTCACTATTGATATCAAAAGAAAGAAATACAAATGAATGCACATGAGTCCACTTAAATTTATCGTGTGTTTCTCATAGAGGACTCGATGAATTTAATGTTTGTTATTTTCTATCATGTTAGTGTATGTTTTTTTTATATGTGTAAATAGATGTGCATTTCAAATTTCAATCTTCAAGAGTGAGTAAATTCACGCAAATATCAAGTGAATAAAAACTTCACAAAACCAGCACAGACAACCTGAGATACATCGATCATTTGCATTTATGATTGGTGTCTATACTTTATTGTATAAAAAACAACTCCTAAATGACCAGTCCTGCGTAAATAGTGTGTCAAATAGTTTTCATTATCTTTAACTGTGCGTTCTGTATAGAATACATGACAAGTGGCTCAAAACAATGTTGTTGCGGTAATTAGCGAGTTGTCTTGGTAACTAATGAGTGTCTCCTTGCATTATTCGCTATACAAAGTTAGAAATGATTGAAAAAAAACAATATTTTATTCACAGCCAAGTGCACATTTCCTTCCACCCTCAATATTCAAAGCATCACTAGAAGACCCTATTCACAGCACGTACCCATACATGTCTACTTAGATCCTTCGCCCCTCCACCCAATAATTATTTCCACGTACCCTTCATCAAACACTATACTTTTTAAAACCCATCATAACTATCTCCAATAACACCATTTTAATATATTATCCCTCTTCTTTTGTGTCCGTCAATCCCTCTTCACATTAATCAAACCAATATTGTTTCTCGAAAAGAGTATCTACTCATCTTAACTTTTGATTAGTTTCTAGCTTGCAAACTAGGCCTCTTTTGCTTCTCAACTATAGTCTATAGGCCTCCGCATTAATCAATTCTTGTAGTATGACCTGATAAAACTACAATGCTTAACTTTTTCTGGGCTCACCTTTTAATGCCATTTTTAGCTTTCTCTAATTTTCAAACTATTTTCAAGTCTACAACCTCCAAATCAACATTTTGCATATTAAACAAAATAAAATAAAATCCACAATGGTCCCACCACTGTTGACAAGTCTCTCACTCCCAAAAAACTAACACCAACCCATTTTTCTAGTGCCATCCTAAAAAATTTCATGTGCATCTCTCTTCCAAAATAAATCACACCACCCAATTTATCCAGTACCATAAAAAAAAATCTATTATCTTATTCTCATACTCATATGCTCTACCAAATAATTGAAGTGAAGATGCTAAAAAAAATAAAAATGATACAACCTTTCTTTATAGAAGGTATTTGAAATTTTGTCGTAGTCGCGTCAAATGGCGCCGATTGTAGAGTTTGAGCTATTCTAGCTTGCTGGTGATGTTCCTTAGGTCTCTCCCCCGACAATGGAGCCATTTGGTATTTGTCGTTTTGATATATGTATAATGAAAGGTCAAAACACACACTCAAATATAACTTTTCAAAGTTATTCACGTGCAAGTTGAAATATACTTCGAGCAAGGGAATTGCCCCAAACTAATAGACTAGAACACTTGGTTTTACTTCACTGGAACCTACTCTCTAGGGAACTTGTGAGAAGGATTTTATTTGTGCTTTATCTTTACTACCTTACTACGTTGCTTGAACTTTAAGTTACTAAAGGTTAAATATTCCAATTTACTTAATACAAGAGAGATAGAGAGAAATAAGGGTGGAGAGTTAAATCTAATCATGTAAAATTAGCTCCATAGTTAAGGAGACTTCATCACTGCTGTCCCTAACCTTTTTTGGGTTCATAAACAAAGTCAAAACAGATTAAAGCGTCTATCCCTAGCAACATGAACCTATCTCTAAGTTCATCCTACTAGCATGAGACATTGAACTGATATTTCATCTCTTAAATACCATTTCAATTCCTGGTCCTATTCTACACCAGTCGTTTAATTTTCAAAGTCTGCTTTTACCAGAGGGTTGCTCACGCGACTAGTTTCACTATCACCTGGGTCGCAACCTTGTTTAGAGTTCCAGACTCCAAACTTGGTCGATTACTGTCATTTTGTGACAGGATATAAAATACAACCTATACATCTAAGCAATGATTCAAGCCTCCTTTACCTCATGATCCTAAATTTATGAAATCAAATAGCTAATTTATATATAGGAGAAGAAAAGAAGGGAGAATTCCTAATTTACACTTAGAAGAAAAGATTTATTAGAATAGATAGAGAGAACTAATACAAGTGTTATTCTTACAAGAAGTAAAATCTAGAAAGAAAAATCGAACTTTCTTAGAAAATATGAAGAACTTGTAAAAATGGAGTAGAAGCAAAAACTTGTTTTTGGAGTTCAGTGTAAGTCTAGCTATATGGATGAGTGAAGTGTTAACTCCTTAAGAATATCAACGAATTGCTTTTCTTTCCACCCATGTGAAATCATCCACCTCATTTAATTTCCATCTTCCCTAATTACTACTTTCTGATCCATTTTCAAATCAAAACAAAAAATATAATTAAATACATGTGCACAAAAATCTTCATTAGATCAATAATGATGCTTTACTTGAGAGCTTGGCTTGATCAATAACGAAGAGCCAAATCTTGTGGGCCCACACACTCAAACCACTGGTGGGTCTGACAATTGATTTTTGTAAAATCTGACATTGGATAGAGCTCGTCGCACTGATCGTTCTGATGGTTAAGTTTCCAAATTTAGAGTCTAGGTACAAAAGTTGTGAGGTCGGAACTGTTATGCTTGTTGGCACGTTAATCCTATTCTGACTTGGAAATGTCTTGTATGAGTCCCCGAGCTTTGGTTAAGCTTCATAGAGCTTCACGTGGGCTAAATCATAATACTTCATGCATACACACTATCCCATACTTAAGTACTGGCTTTGTCATTATTTTTGTGTTGAGTGCGTAAACCTATAAAAACACAAAAATACAATTACTTCATGATTATTAAACACATAATTAATCAACATGTTATGTCTCTACAGGGTTTTATAATACATCTTTGGGTGCTTATCACTGGGCAACCCCACCAAAACTATGTATCCTATTACCTTTATATACTTTGGATTTTGTTTACTGCCCCACCACTCCTTTTTTGCTTTTAAAAAAATCCAAACTCTAAAGTTAATAGTAAAATTGACTGTGTGAAAAGGTTGTGCTCACTATTGATATCAAAAGAAAGGAATACAAATGAATACAAATGTGTTCACTTAAATTTAGCGTGTGTTTCTCATAGAAGACCCGATGAATATAATTTAATGTTTGTTGTTCTTCTATCATGTTAGTGTATGTTTTTTTTATATGTGTAAATAGATGTGCATTTCACATTTCAATCTTCAAGAGTGAGTAAATTCACACAAATATCAAGTGAATAAAAACTTCACAAAACTAGCACAGACAACCTAAGATACATCGATCGTTTGCATATATGATTGGTGTCTATACCTTATTGTTAAAAAAAAAAAAAAAAAAAAAAAATGAAATACATCTCACATTTCGCGAACTTATAGAAATTAAAAAAAAAATAAAAGTAAAAAAAATAATAATTAAAGAAAAATGTCAACTTCATTACAAGCACAGCATAAAAAAAAACTGAGTATGGCACAAAAAAGTATAGACAACCCTGGTATTTTTCAAGTCTCTCTCCCATCTCCCGACCTCTTTAACAACTCTAACATTTCATGCACTTACATAAATTTTGAAAGAAATAATAATAAAAAAAACATAAAATCAAATTAAAAATGTCGTCTTAATTAAAAGCCCAACAAAAAAAGCCCTTTATGGCATAGTAAACTATAGATCTCATTGGGTTTTAAATCTCTCTCCCATCTACTGATGTTTAAACAGCTTCTAAAAAACTCGCTTTTTATCACTTCCATCTTTTGAACTTCGCGCAACCATCCAAACCCATTAGGTATTTATTTTCTTATTATTTATCTTCTTTTTCCCATTCTTTTTGTTCCCATTTTGCTAGCTTCTCCTTATTCTTCATAGTTCTTATTACCAAGAATGAAAGTTACGTTTGATATGTAACTATATCGGTGATTTATATATCAAAAAATGAGGTACGCGATATGCGTATATGCGACATATCAGTGCCAAATTTTAAACCATTTCCAAAGCTATATATATATACTAATATCCCATATTTCATTATATATACACAATATATATCATCACTAATAAGGTTTCTGATAGCTCATTCGTTTTATAAACTGTTTGAGACAGTAGTATTTTTTTTTTATTGATAATTTTTTTTAAATAAATTGTTTACAACAGGTATATGCTACAGAGATGTTCTTTACGAAAAGGAAATTGAAGACGCTACAAGAGTCTTAATATTAATGCTTTTTATTTGTGTTATATTGCTATTTTGGAAGGTAGCATTAGGTGTACGAACTTGAACAATTTTATATAAATTATTAAATGCACATGTCTATTTTGTTTAATCAAAGAAGTCAATTTTGTCATGTAATTATATTTTGTAGCAATATTTTTTTTTAAACTGAGAATTTTCTTATATCTATAGTGAAACGCCTATCATAATTTGCCTATTTGCTTATGATTGTCTTTTAGAAGTAGTTTGACAATAAGAAAAAATTGACACTGTAATGTTATAAACCATTGTCTAACAAACTCATTATTTACAAAGAAGCCCATTCAATTCTTGGGATGACAAAACTTGGTTCACAATATAAATAGTAATTTGAATATTAGTTGAGAGACACAAATGTGTTTGAGATTAATTATAACTTAAACACGTAGTGCCCGCATTTTTCTACAATAGTAGTTGTCGGGGAGAATAGTAGGTAGTGCAAAAAAAGGCGTACTGGCTTCCTAATATTGCATTGTATAGGGAGAAGATAATTTTTTAAATTACTTTGTTCCCACTTGGAGAGTGGTTGACAGGAAAGAAGAGAGGGGGTGCCCTATGTCAATTGGAACATCGTCCATATTAGATTGTAAGGGGAGAACAATAGGTAGTGCAAAGAAACGTGTATAGGCTTTCTGCTATTGCATTGTATAGGGAGAAGATAATCTTTTTAATTACTTTGTTCCCACTTGGAGATTGGTTGACAAGAAAGAAGAAAGACAATGCCCTAAGTCATTTGGAACATCTTCCATAATAGACCCCACTCTTTTTAACTCGATTTCTCGCTGTAGGTTTTCCAATTATAAATACTGCCCTATCCCTTCTACCAAGGTTCCCATATAACTCAAACACCAAGATTCTCATATCATTCTATAATTAATTATAGGTATGCAAAATCCCATTTTAGAACTCACGAGTTTTATTTTTTTGGTTTAAGTGCTTCTACAATAATTGAAACAAATTTCATGTATAGATTACCATTTCTACGAGCACAAAAGAAGATGACATAAATAAAGTGGTTAATAAGAGGATAGTGAGAAACAACCAGAGAAAGAAGAGAATTAAAGAGCATCGAAAGAAGCATTTAATTTTTGTCCATTTGCTTTTCATTTCTTTAGGTTTTAACACGCATATATTTATAAAAAAAAAATATAGCAAATTTTGGAGACTACTTTTTCACCTTCCGATGATGAGAGTACATTGAGTCGTGTTGTGTATGTCTCCACTTTTTAAATGCAATTTAATGTTGTGTGTTTGGTGTTATTAAGGTTATTTAGAATTAATAATAAAGCTGATTTTGGAAAACAAAATATTTCTTATATGATTATTTGCATATTTGACTAGGGATAGTTTAAGAACTAAATTGCGAGATTTTTTTTTTTTTTTTTGGCATTAATTAATTGAATTAATTGAGTCTATTTGTGATTTATATAGTGTAATTGAATAAAAAGTAAGATAGTCAAAGTGGAAAATAAAAAAAAGGCTCTACTGTGGATTGGTTTCAGACTTCCAGTAACTCTCATTATTTGTTTAAACAATTAAAGATCATCATTTCTACAATTTCAGCACATTCCCAATCCGCTTATACAGACAGTATAAACCTCAAGTGCCAGCACAAATGGTAACCATTCTGAAACATTGCATTAATGACATTACTACCATTGATGGTAGTTGAAAAATTATTGTTAAGGTGAGTAGAATATGGGAAGTAAATGATTACTTCACAGATGAACTAAAGTCTTTAGACATGTTACTCATCAATCAACACGTAAGTATATATCACATATATCCAAACTTTTAAAATTCTTACATGATTCATAACAATTTCTTAGTCACTAAAATTGTCATGTATAACAGGGACATCAAATACATGCGAGAGTGCCTAAACAATTGATATCAAAATTGAACCAACAGTTGGTGGAGATTGATATCAAAATTTATAAAATTGAACGATTTTCTCCTTCCAAAATCAATGGAATATATAGCCTAACATCTCATGGCTATATCATTTACTTCAAATGGAGCACAACTCTAAAAATTGTAGAATCCGGATCCATAGAATTTCCAAAATATGGATTTTCATTTACCAATTCTGTCAATTGCCAACGAGAGTCGATAACAAGTACCTAACAAGTAACAACATACATACCAGAGTGTTTAGCAAAATTCATTAGCACTTACTTCAAATCCTTTTACATACGTTTGTTTTTTGTAGATATTGTTTTTAGATGTCGTTGGGTGTCTCTATACATGTAGCGAACTACAAAATGTAAAGAAGAAAAGCGGAAAAGAAATTGTATTAAGAGAAATGGAGCTCCAAGATGAAGAGTAAGTTAATATATACAAATTAATTTTAAATGCCCTTACCTTTGATATACACAACTGATTTTCAAAATTTTAAAAGGGCTACGTGATGAAAGTGACATTATGGGGAAACGGTGCAACACAACTTGATGACCAAACAATCAACAATCATGTGAACAAGATAGTTCTCATCGTGACGTCTGCAATTGTTAAAAGTTTTAATGGTATATGATTATTTAAGAAAAAAGATTTGACATTATTCCTTATATTTGAACCATTTTCAAAATAAAAAAACACTACACTGCAGCCAAATACACAATTTCGTCGATAGCTGCTACAAGGATTTATCTAAATCTTCAAATTCTAGAAGTGTTGGATGTTCTGAACAGGTAATACTTAACTACAAAAATTGTTGAAAAAAACCTCCAAATATGTGAAACAACAAACATTGTTAACAATACTTATTTTTATCAATAGTCCAATTCGAAATGTAATTAGATTACGAGATACCACACAAAGAGACCTACAAAGCATTGAAGATGTGTCATCTATAAACAAGAAAAGTTTGTCTGAAATTCTTTCTTCAACAAACGAAATTGCCTCACAAGTATAATGCTTTAAAAAAAAACTAATCTCCAATTCTTTTACGTATGTATAGTCAAAGTCACGTATGTATACCCTAACAAGTATAATGCTTTTAAAAAAAACTAATCTCAATTACTGCATACCCTACATGTAACATTCACGTATGTATAGTCATAGGTAATGAACTTTACTTCCAAAGCAACAATTTCCAGTGTGCTTCATGACTATGGGTGGTACTACGATGCATGTCCACATTGCCAAAGAAAAATAACCCAGGAGAACAACTATGAATGTGCAAAACACGGCGCCGTCGACCCAAATAAAAGGTTAAATCCGTAACAGACCAATTATTTCTTTACAAGTTAATTTATAGATTCTAAATTATATAATTTGTGTAGGTATCAACTAATGATGGAAATAGAAGATGATACATGTTTTGAACGCGTTATTGCACTAGATCGTGAGGCAATATTACTACTGCATTAACCTGCACAAGAACTAATTAATATGGATTTGGAGGTACAATAAAAATTTTCCAATACTTCCAATGCATGATTTATGCTCCCACATAAATTAAACAACTAGATAAATATAATTATGTAGGAAAATGGTACATAAAAAGTGTTGCAAGTTTTTGACAGAATAGCATGATATAAAGCTATATTTTAAATCAAAGTCACAAACTTCAACAAATGACAAAAAAACAAATACCCCACTCTGTCAAAAGTGTTTCCAGAAGTTGAAAACATAAGTCCTAAAATCATCCTAATTTTCTAACTTTTTGTAATCTAACACTTATATATTTAACACTTGCAAAACACTATTCATGCATCCTCAAGTGGAACCATAAGTACATCAGCATCTGATGATGGAAGATCAAATTAATCTGACACAACTGAACAACTTGGTATGAAAAATCTATATTTCATTTTTGCCACTAACTAAATTCCTAATAAACCTTTTGTTCCATTAGCAGAAAGGAGACGTTATGGATTCATCAAAGGAGAATCTGCCAAAAAAATAAGGCCTCAACTAATAATGCTGCTATTGCGACTAGAATGTTGTTTTTGAACTGTAAAATTTTATTATGACCAACTGTTGGATGCACAAAAATAAATCATATCTCCAATGTACAGTATTTTCATTACTGTTAACTTGTTTTATGACCTATTATATGATGTTCAAAAATAAATGTTATCTCAAATGTGTAGAGCGTCATAAGGTAATTTTGTCTATAATCTAAATAATTGACATACTTCAGTATTATCTTAATTAATAGAAATCAATATATAATTCTACTAAAGTAACCATAACAAAAAAAACAATTTCTATAACCTCACATAACAATTGTATTCAATCAAATAAACAATGTGTAGTCAAATTTGACAATGTGACACAAATGAAAATGGGTATTTCTAGAACAAAATTTTTTAACGGTTATTTTCTCTTTGGATAGTTGACGAATCTCCCTTATTGGCTATAATAGAAGACATCAGTGTTATGGTTCCCAAATTTAAAACACCAGCACATACTATTATGTTACAGACTTATACAGTATATGTTTTTGAATGAAAAGCGCTTCAAACATTGCAAATTATGCTTTTAACATTTAAATTGTCAAAGTCATACATCTCGACCTATTAAGTGGTCGTTGATGTTTGGAAATTCCATTGGCTCTAACTTCATCAACATGGAAACCAAGATTTTTTCAAGAAAATTCCAAACTTATAAAATAATAAAAATATGTGACAAATCAAAACCATATATTAGTTTAGTGCTTTCCTTAGTAAAAAAAACATGATGTCAACTGTTAACATATTGTCATTAATCATTTTAACCTTTTCCAATCATCTAGATCCATCCCCATATCTTTCCAGTACAACTCAAACAACCTGTTGTATGTCACAAGGAAACAATTCCTGCTCACCTTTAATTTTTCCAATCACTTCAAGCATGTAACAACCTCGATATCTTTGTTCCCCAACTATAGAGAAAAAGGGAAAAAGTTTTTTTCTCTCTTTGGCGAACATGTTGTCAGGCGCACACGCGCTCAAAGTATGCCTGGCATAAGGCGCACCCGCGCTCCACCGTATTTCAGCAGAAATTCGATCGGTTCGGAAATAGTACGAAACAAAAGTTTTTTCTAAAGAAAACTTAACCTAACCAAAACCAAGAAAGAGAGAGATTGTAAGAGAGAAATTCTTAGTGAGTTGAGTGTTCATTCTTTGTGAGTGAATTGAGAGCTCTTGTAATCTATTACTCTGGATATCTAGTCAAGCTTGGAACTCGTCGGTGGACGTAGGCACATTGCCGAACCACTCTATATTCGTGTCTTGTAGTTGGTTCTCTTTTGCATTATTATATTTACTTTATATGCTTGTTAATTGTTAATGAGAAACGTTTGGATAGTACTTGGAGGGTGTTGAAGTCTTGTCTAGAGAGAAGGATCAATCCTTGTGTAGGATTGATCTATTTGGAGTGAATAGCATTGTTTCTGCATTAATTTATTCACAACAATTGGTATCAGAGCTTAGGTATATGACCTAAGATTTTAAGTTTTGGTAAAGAACCATATTGCTCGAAATTTGTATAGACAAGGTGTTCGATAAAATTCCTAAGTGAGATATTTTTTTGGTTATTATGTGTGACTTGAAAAATGGCTCCCAAGATGTCAAATGCTAGATTTGAAGTAGAGAAATTTAATGGGAAGAATAACTTTGGGATTTTGCAAGTCCAAGTAAAGGACATCCTCATCCAACAAGGTTTGCACAAGGCTTTCAAGGGGATTAAATCAAAGGCGGCAAGTATGAGTGATGATGATTGGAAAGAGTTAGATCTATAGGCTTGTTCATCAATCTAGTTGTGTCTTGCTAATGAGGTCATGTATAATGTGATGGGGGAAAATACAGCTGCCGGTATTTGGCTCAAACTAGAATCTATGTATATGACAAAGAGCATGACGAACAAGATATACCTTAAGAAGCGCCTTTATTAGTACATGATGGTGGATGGTTCAATGATGCAAGAGCACGTTAGTGAGTTCTGTTGATGCCTAGCTGATTATTTGAATGTTGGCATGAAAATGGATGATGAGGATCAAGTGGCTTGTTTAATATTCTCTTTGCCCGAAAGCTATGAGCATCTAATGACTACATTTATGAATAGAGAAGATGTTGATCTTGACGAAGTTCAAAGTGTGCTTCTTTCTTATGAGTTGATGAAGAAGACACAAGTTGAGAATAACATTGATGCAGGATAAGGGCTAGTGGCAAGAGGAAGGTCGTATGAAAAGGCATCTACAAGCAATGAGAGGTCTAGGTCAAAGTCAAAGAAGTCGTTGAAACATGTGAAGTGCTACAATTGCGATGAAAAGGGACATTACGCAAGTAATTGTCCTCACCCGAAGAAAGATAACAAGAACAATGGTAAGAAGAAAGGTAAGGCTAAAGTTGATGCAAGTTTTGCTTCAGGCTCTAAAGGGGACGATGTGAGTCTCGATGTGTCCACACAAGACTATATGGCCAAAAGGTGGATTCTTGATACTGGGTGTTCCTACCATATGTGCCCGAATAGAAAGTGGTTTACTTCTTATGAGAGCATTGATGGTGGTTCCGTTTTGATGGGTAATGACGTTGCTTGTAAGACGGTAGGAATTGGAACTATACCGGTCAAGATGCATGATGGTGTAGTGAGGACTAGACCTAGATGATTATAGTATTTTACGAGTGTTTGGATTGACTGCTTATTACCATGTGAGGGAAAACAAGCTAGACCCTAAAGCTAAGAAGGCAATATTCTTGGGCTTCGCAAATAAGGGATACAGATTATGGTGTCTAGAAGACCACAAGTTCCTGGTCAGCAGAGATGTTACTTTTGATGAGACTTCCGTGTTATCTTTCAGTAAGCCGAAAAAAGCTGGGCAGAATGGTGAGTCTATAGAAGTTCAAGCTACTGAGCTTGAGTTGTCTGATGCAGCAGATGGCTAGCTGGTTCATGATGAGGTACCAGATCATGGAACCACGCAACAACAGGAAGAAGAGCATGAGCATCCGTAACTTGTAATGGCTGACCCTAGGCCAAAGAGACAAGTTAAGGAAGTGCACAAGTATGGGCACGATAAACAGGTGAAACACTATGGTCAGGTAGATTTAGTGGCATATGCACTGAATATTGAAGATGGTGAGCCAGATAACTTCAAGGAAGCTATTTGAGATGCTCATTACAGAGATTGGTTGGTTGCTATGCAGGAAGAGATGGAATCTCTTGATAAAAATCACACATGGGACCTTATTTTATTGCCACAGGGCGAAAGGATTATCGGTAGTAAATGGGTGTTCAGAAAGAAAGAGGTCCTTCCTGAGTCTGACAATACTAGGTATAAGGAAAGAGTGGTAGCAAATGGTTTCTTACAGAAGGAAGGAGTTGACTACAATGAGGTATTTTCCCCGGTGGTCAAACATACTTCCATTCGTGTGCTATTGAGTTTAGTTATGCTCACTTTGACTTGGAGTTAGAGCAACTTGATGTGAAAACTGCTTTCTTGCATGGAGACGAAGAGATCTATATAAGATAACCTGAAGATTTTGTTTTTGCTAAGAAAAAAGATCATGTGTGCAAGTTGAATCGGTCACTGTATGGTTTAAAGCAATCGCCAAGGCAATGGTACAAGCACTTTGACATGTTCATGATGCAACATAAGTATACTTGAAGTAAGTATGACTGTTGTGTTTACTTTCGTAAGCTTCATGGTAATAACTTCATCTATCTCCTGCTATATGTGGATAACATGCTTATTGCTTCCAAAAGTATGGTAGAGATAGACAAGTTAAAATCTCAACTTAGCTCTGAGTTTGAGATGAAAGACTTAGGTGGAGTCAAGAAGATATTGGGCATGGAGATTGACAGAGATAGGAAAAAGCGACAGATAGTTGTTTCTTAGAAGAAATACCTTCAGAAAGTAATTTCTCGTTTTGGTATGGAGAATGCAAAGTCGCTTTCTACTCCTTTGGCTGAGCATTTTAGGCTTTCAACTAAGTTCTCTCCTAGTTCAGTGGAGGAACAAAAGCATATGGCTCATGTTCATTATGCTAGTGCAGTGGGCAGTTTGATGTATGCTATGGTATGCACACGCCCAGACATTTCACAGGTAGTTAGTGTTGTAAGCAAGCATATGGCAAATCCTGGGAAGCAGCATTGGGAGGCAGTGAAATGGGTATTGAGGTACTTGAAGGGTACCTTGGATGTGGGATTAGTTTATGGTGGAGGTACTTGTTATGTCAGTGGTTATGTGTATTTAGATTATGCTGGTGATCTAGATAGACGACGATCGACTACTGATTATGTGTTTATGATGTATGGTGCACCGGTTACTTGGAGGTCTATACTACAGGCTACAGTTGCTCTATTTACTACTGAGGCAGAGTATATGGCAGTGGAAGAGGTAGTGAAAGAGGCATTATGGCTTCGAGGTCTTATGTATGATATGGGTATTGAGCAGAACAGTGTTGCTTTGTATTATGATAGTTAAAGTGCTATTCATTTGGCGAAGAACCAGGTTCATCATGCTCGGACCAAGCATATTGACGTTCGTTATCACTTTTTACGGGATGTCGTTGAGGATGGTGATGTAGCACTTGAAAGTGGACACCCATGGCAATTCTGTTGACATGCTGACAAAGGTTGTCACCGGAGTTAAGTTCCAACACTGTTTGGCCTTGCTCCAAATCCTACATGTTTGATTAGAGGCCTTTGTGGGAATGACCCTTCGGGGAAATTGACGGCGAGTTTCAGGACTAGTGCTTCTTGCTGAATGTGTTCGTCTTGGTTTTATGTGTTAAAACCTCACTGAGGTGGAGAATGTAGAGAAAAAAGGGAAAAAGTTTTTTTCTCTCTTTGACGAACAAGTTGTCAGGCGCGCACGCGCTTAAAGTATGCCTGGCCTAAGGCGGGCCCGTGCTCCATCGTATTTCAGCAGAAATTTGATCATTTCAGAAATAGTACAAAACAAAAGTTTTTTCTAAAGAAAAACTTAACCTAACCAAAACCAAGAAAGAAATAGATTGTAAGAGAGAAATTCTTAGTGAGTTGAGTGTTCATTCTTTGTGAGTGAATTGAGAGCTCTTGTAATCTGTTACTCTAGACATCTAGTAAAGCTTGGAACTCGACGGTGGACGTAGGCACATTGTCAAACTATGTTATATCCGTATCTTGTGGTTGGTTCTCTTTTGCATTATTATATTTACTTTATATGCTTGTTAATTGTTAATGAGAAGTGTTGGGATAGTACATGGAGGGTGTTGAAGTCTTGTCTAGAGAAAAGGATCAATCCTTGTGTAGGGTTGATCTATTTGGAGTGAATAGCATTGTTTCCACATTGATTTATTCATAACACCAACAGACCAACTGAGAGATTGTACTGGTCCTTAAGCTGGGCTATCTCAGCCTTTAACCGCCCTATCTCTGGCTCCAATCTATGAATCTGCTCTTTGCCCCGCAAACGATATACATCATACCATCTGAGATCATACTCTTGGGCCTCGGTCTCAGCTTTCATAGTCGTCCAAACTTCTTCCATCTCCTCCACACGCATGTGATAATGAGTTAGAGCTTCCTTTAACTCAGCGATGTGCCGATTTATCTTCTCCAAATGAGCATCTTCAACCCTCATTGTAACCGCTTCTTCAGTTTCTTTCATAATGCTGCTAGAAACATTGGTTTCGACATCCAACATTTCGTTTTGAACCTTTAAACTGACAAACCAAGCACTCTGAAAATCTGACAATTCTTTATAAAGACGACCCACACCATGAAGGATTAGTCACACCTACAAAAAAATTGGTAATAAGCGGAAAATAAATTCATTTATCATCGGAAAAATATTTTTAAAAAATACGCATTTAAATTAAACTTACAAGGCTTAATCCACTAAAAGAATAAACAAATTTCAAAATAACATCATCAGCGCTTGCTCCACGTCCAACACCAACTCCATTAGCAAGTAACATCCTCTCTTGATTGATGTTTGGTTCAAAAGCATAAACACTACTTTGACCACACCTAGCTACCAGCAACATAGGTGCGCTGAAAACGTGTGAAAGCTCTTCCATGGACTTTCACTTCTTAGACTCATCAATATCTTTACACTTGCCTTTATCCGTAACACCAGATGTATTTTTTTTTGCTAAAAGGTAATTGATTAACTTAAAAGAATAAAGGTTACAAGAAGAAAAAATAAGAACATTATGACATGACTGGACTAAGAAGGATAAAACAAATGTGTACCATTCTCAATACAACAGTGCTTAGTGAGTAAATCTAAAGTACGTAGTGTTGTGGTTCTCAAGATGTCTCATGAATGGAGGTCGAGTTTGCCACCATACACTTTGTCCTTTAGTTAGTCCTGCTCCATGTCTGGCACAACAATCTGCTCCCAAATTAGTTTCCCTCCAGATTGAGGTGATATTAATCCATGTTGCTTGCGAGTTTATTAGCTGTCATCTTTCCCTGACTCTCCAGTGCATATTACCTTTTTGAAAAGCTTGGACTACTGCAGAAGAGTCTGATTCCACCCATATATGCCTCCATCCCATTTCTAATGCTTTTGTGACTCCTTCCACAATCGCATATGTTTCCGCCAGATGTAATTGCATCGGTTTGAACAATAACAGTCCCATCATCCAAAGCACCAACATTACTCATAACTTCATCATTCTCAAGAAAACAGACTTGCATGACTACATTTGAAAGATCCATTTTAGATATACCAAGGCAAGTCGAAAATGATACAATTTTCCCGAGTCACAACCCATATAAATAATATGTGAACCAACCTTCGAGATGAAAATGATACCCAACTTTATTATTATTAAATAAATAAAAAATATCCAAATAATTTTTTACCCCAACAATTTCTAAAAAAAATCAATTATATATATCACATTTCTTTTAACATATGATATTTAATTTAATAGTCAATTCGTTTGGACAACTGTTGAAAGTACTTTTCATCTGATATATTTTATCCTTAGCAATAATTACACACCTAATTAATTCTGCCTCCCCACTACCTCCTCCCAAAAAAATCAAATATGTAAATCGTTTAAAATTCAAAACATATTATCGTACGGTATCAAATTTCCCACGTCATCCAAGTGAAAGTCAATCTTGCCCCATATTCAACAAAAAAAATGGAACTCTATTAAAAAAAACCCACCCACCCTTCGATACACTTAACCGTCTTATAGTCAATTAACTATCTCTACTAGTTAATTTAGTGCAATTTCTTCAATTTTAATTGACATACAAAAAACAACTCCTAAATGACCACGCCCTGTGTAAATAGTGTGTCAAATAGTTTTCATTATCTTTAACTGTGCATTGTGTATAGAATACACGACATGTGGCTCAAAACAGTGTGGCTGCGGTAATTAGTGAGTGGTCTTGGTAACTAATGAGTGTGTCATTGCATTCTTTGCTATACAAAGTTAGAAATGATTGAAGAAAAACAATATTATATTCACAGCCAAGTGCACGTTTCCTTCCACCCTCAATATTCAAAGCATCACTAGAAGGCCCTATTCACACCACGTACCCTACATGTCTCCTTAGATCCTTCCCCCCTCCTCCCAATAATTATTTCCACGTACCCTTCATCAAACATTATACTTTTTAAAATATGTCATAACTATCTCCAAGAACCCCGTTTTAATATATTATCACTCTACTTTTGTGTCTGTCGATCCTTCTTTGCATTAATCAAACCAACACTATTTTTCGAAAAGAGTATCTACTAATCTAAACTTTTTATTAGTTTCTAGCTTGCAAACTAGACTTCTTCTGCTTCCCAAAGCTCTTTGACTAAAAACAACAATCTATAGTCGAGAAGAATGAGCTGGTAAGGGTATCTATCATCTAAGCTTTGTTTTAGGTTTTTGCAATTTCTCAATCAACATGCAAGATCTAATTTTTCTTGAAAATGTTTACTCAATAATTTATTTAATATATTTGTTCTTTTTTTTTTGCCACCCAATCACTTTAAGAATTTTGTTAGTGTAATTGTGATGAACAAAAAAAGTTTCAATCATATAAGCTTTATACTTTCTGCAGTATTTTATTTTATTTTATTTGTTATTCAATCAAATTTATCAATAATTTTCTTTTTTGTTTGCTCATTTTTTCTCTTTTTGTTTTTTAACCAAATCATCCTTTGGAATTGTATTGGTTCAACCAAGGTCGAAGAGTTTCTTTATCATATCTGTATCGTATATAATTTTCAAAATAATTTTATTCACATGATTTTTGTGAATTTGTATAATTTCATTAGTATTACCATTTAACTATCGATATTTTGCCTCTTGCAATCTTTTTCATCATGAGTTGAGAGTGTTGAATATGACAACAATGAAGAGAGGGTGTTAAACACACAAAAGACTTGGTTCCTTTGTTCATTAAGACAGGAAGGCTAATCGAGGCTGGAAAAACATCCCTTCTAGAAAACACTACTTTTTTACCAGTAATTGTTCTACGAATTTTGCCACCCATTAACAACAGTGCAACCTATTCGCACTGGTAACTTGGTAATGGGGACCAATTTTTGGAAGATAGGTTGTGAAATAACGTAAGTAGTCTCCGTGATCCAATACTCCTTTTCGCACCAAATATAGCAAAATTTGTTTGGCGAGAAACCCTTATCTTCTTTCTTCTTTGAGTTCAACTCTGTTTTGGGTAAAAATCTTCATCAAGCAACAGCGCGAGCTCTGAAACAGAAGACACCAAATGGATATCTCTGAGTTCGAAAAACCAAGGTTAATGACACATATCACAGCCGCTACTCAGTTGACACAAGTCGTGGTTGGGGATTTAGAAAAGGAGGAGGCCGCACAAAGAAAACAACTTTCTTATGCAGAGGCAACCAAGCAACAAAACCAACAGCCGGTGGAATTCTATGAACTTCCTTTGCGGAAAAGATGGATGAATATCCTACCATCACCATTCCTGAAAAGGTGTATAAATAAGGGTTGCTCTATTGTAAACACTGTTTGGTGGGCAGAAGTGATTTGCAGAAGGTCCCAATAGAGAGAGTTCGAATTATAGCGAAAAAAATTTGGCGACCAAAGGGTGAATGGCTTATCACTCATATCGGCAAAGGATATCTCTTCCTGAAATTTTCCACTGCAGAGGACCTTAACAGGGTATGGTCGAAAGGAGCTTGGGATTTTGAGGAAAATATTATGTACATCAGTCAATGGACGCCTAACTTCTGTCCAGAAAGCCAACTTCAATCCCATTCCTTGGTATGGATAAGACTCCCAGGACTAAGTCGAGTACTTGGGAGCCCAAACGCTTTTTGACCATTGCTAGAGGAGTAGGCTCCCGATGCGGATAGATGAGAGAACTCTGAATAAGGATTATGGGTATTATGCCCGTGATCTTGGTGGATGTTGATCTCTCGGAAATATCTGGAACAAATTTATGTCAAGAGTAAGAAGGTGCAATTCGCAAACCGTGGAGGTTAGAAAGCTGCCCAAGATGTGCACACATTGCAAAATAGTGGGACACACGGTTCTGAAATGCATGAAGTTAAAAGGAGCAATGAACAAGGACAAAGAGGTGGTAATCGATTCCACTCCACCAACGGAACATTTGGCGGAGAAAACTCAAAAGAAGAGAGGACGAAAACAAAAGCAAGGTGAAACCAGTAGACAAGGCAAAGCAATCTGGATTCCTAAACCCACTGATCAACACAAAGAAACTCAAGTCCAAAATAGATTCGAAGGGCTGGAAGTTGAGGAAAGTCGATATGGAAATTCAGGAAATTCGAAGGCCTGTGAGTCCAGTAGTGGAGAAAGTGACGGACCCTCAAGCTACATTAGTTGGGGTGCAAAAAGTGAGATCATCATCGACAGGAATAGTGAGTCCAGTAGTACATGTGAGCCCAGTAGGGCATGGGAATCCAACAGCGCCTGTGAGTCCAGTAGTACATGTGAGTCCAACAGAGCAGGTGAGTCCAGCAGCGCTTGTGAGTCCAACAGCGACTGAAATAGTGGCTTTTTTTTATGCGGATACGGTATAGAAAGTGACTCAAACAACACCGACAAACTATCCAGTAGAGGGGATCCCAGTCTCTCTAGTTTCAAATGAATCTACACCGAACATAGTGACTAACTTCCGATCCCCTAACGAAGAAGCGGTGGGTTTACAGGTCCTAAATGTATCTACAGTCGGTGAAACATTCGTTTCCCCTGTGGCACATGGGACTTCACCCAGCATAGCGCCTAACTTCATCTCTACAAATGAAGAGGCTGTTGGAGCTCAGGCCAGGATAAATAGAGTTCTAGATTGATATTCCTCATCGACAACAAGTGCAGAGTCCTCACTCTCCAATGTATTGAACGAAACCAACTTTAATTCAAGAGTGGTCAATTGGGCAAACTTTGCTGATGATGAGGATATATCGGAGGATGGTGATGAACCATGGCAGATGATACCCAAGAAAAAATACAAACCACAATGGATGCTGCAGGACCACTCTCCGCCATCCACAAGGGCACGAAAACCTCCACCACATAAGAAATGAATATCCTATTACTTTTGTTGCAAAATTGGAAAAACCAGATCAGTTATACTTTAGATCCCCCTAGAGCGTAGAAATATCTCCTTTTGTTACTTATGGTGGAATCCTATCTATGTAACTTTATATTAATATTAATATATTCACATTTTGCCTGCAAAAAAAAATGCAACCTATTAAGTTTATGAATTAAATTTCTTTTGTTCTGGAATTTTTCTTTTCCATATCCAAAAAACAAAATTTATAAGTTAATTGACAAAATTGAATATTAAGTTATTATTTTTCATTTTTTTTACACCACCATTCTTTTTTTGCTTATCCAAAAATCTAATTTCGTAAGTTTATTGAAAAAATTGATTTTATACAAAAATAAAATGATATGAGAACAGAACACACGTATAAACACGTTAGGTCACTTAAATTTAAAGAGTATTTGTGATAGAATTCCCGGTGAATTTCAAGTTTGGACATCTTTTATCAACTTGATGTTAATTTATGTATATTTTCTACTTCCTCCATTAGGACATTAAAGTTGAGGTTTATACCATTGATTTCTCTGCCTTCTAGACAATTGGAAAATACATAATGGTGTTTATTAGACATCTACAGAGTTTCCAGTACTGCGACAGTGGATGTGTATTTGACCCTTAAATCTTTCACAGTTAGTTTATTCTCTTAAAAAAGAAAACTTGGCAGGACCAACACAAACAACTTCACATAGCTGGATTGTTTTTATATGTAATTAATTGGTGTATATACCTTATTGTTAAGAAAATTTCCATGGAATGAGATACATCTCACATTTCATATATTTATTGAATTTAACAATAAAGGATTACAAATGTTTTTTTTTTGTTCAAAATAAAAGCTGGCTTAAACCCTTAAATGGTTAAGCTAATTGCAAGAGTTAAATCTAAAATATTTAAGTTAATTATAGGCAAAATATAAGAAGGCCCAATAGCACCCAGAGAAAAATAGATTAGCTGCTTTGTCTTCTACTCCTGTTCTCTCTCTTGCGTCTCTGCTCAGATGCTCTCTCCCATTTCTGATTTTCTTCAAAAGCTCCTAAACAACTAGGTTTTTTTTTCTCGCATCTCCTGGACTTCAACCAACCATCATCCCCATCAGGTAACTGTTTTCTTCTCCTTCATGATCTCATTTTTCTCAATTTATGTACAATTCTTTTAGCTCCTCTGTCTTATTTATATATTTCCCATTTTGGGCCAATTTGAACTTGGATATTTTAGGCCTTCATAGTTACAATAACAATTAAAAAAAACAAATAAAAAATAATAGTAATAACAAGTCACGTCGTATGTCTTAGTTTGTTCCAAATGTTTACTGTAATTTCTTTTACTACATTTTAATATACTTATAATATATAGGAAAATCATGTACCTGATATGAGTAGATGTGGTATACCAATGCCGAATATTAAATCATTTCAAAACCATTATATATATACCGAGTTTTTCAATATATACCGTTTAACTAGAGCTATTTTTTAAAGTTTTTTTTTTGAGTATTTATGATAATTTTGAAATATAACAATATAATGTTGCAATATATAAAATATCTTCTAATAAATATTAGTGCAAAAATATATCTGCATTGGTAACCAAAAGATATGGATATCTCCAATAAAAAACAATATTTATGGTATTATATCGTTTTTCAAAGACCTCCAATATATATAAGAAATTTGAATATTGTAGGTATTGATAGTTGCTAAAAAACAGTTGAAGAAGTTGTTTTTTTTTCAATTATTTAATGTAATTCCTTTCAATTGATTGTAATTCAGTCTAGGTGCATTCTCTCCTCCTACTTTTAGGTTCTTATACCGCTACTTTTATAAAAGACTGATTTGCTCTCTCCCTCGATCTACAATCAAGAGACCTCACCATGTTGGCTTTATACTTTTCCTTTTTGCTTTTCCTTTTGTTTTTTTTTTTTCTATCTTCTTGATCAAGCTAGGTTTTGAGCAAGTCTTGTTTTGTATCAAGACCATCCATCTCTAGTCTTCTGAGTTAAGGACGTGACTTTCAGTTCTCTGGTGTTGAGTCCTTGACCTTTGACCTTTGATTTTGACTTTGATTTTTTCATCACTTTTTCATGGTAGCTTTGAGTCTTCATAATAAGCGTTAATAAGGCTCCTTTTGGTGCTAAGATGCAGCTTTTATGATAAGTGGTCTGAAATGCTCTATAACCTGAAAAATGCAATAAAGGCTATGAGTTGTCTTTTCATTATGTGTAAGAATGACTGTAATGCAGTAATGTAAGGGTAATAAAATGCACATTTGAGAGCTGATTAGCATGTAAGAAATAATTAAAGCACTTAGGGAATTCTACGTGTTAGTTCCTATAAAACCACGCCATCTTTTCTACGTCAATGTGATTCAGCTTTCAACTAACTAACAAATTATCGCGTTCTATTTTCCAAATTACGTTTCCAAGAAAAAAATAGGTTTGTGATGAAAGATTACCAAGATATTGGTGCAGCTCAATCAAAATAGCTATATCATTTTTCTCCATAATTTGATGTATGGCATGTTTGATTGAACTGAGCTAACATCACGTACAGTAACATTTCAAAATAGTGTATCATCCCGTCTCTTCCATGAAGACTTTGAAACCAAAATAAAAATACACCTAATTTTTTGATTATCAAAAGAATAAAAAAAATACACTTAATTATGTAGAATAGTAAGAAGGAAATATTGTTATGATAGATGAAACTTGGAAGATGCGTGAGTAGAAGGTGTGTTTTTAAGGTGATAAGAATGTTGAATGCCTTTGGCGGAATTTAAGAAAGTTGAGGCGTGAAGGTGCATTTAAGACCTATGACCACTAAGTCACGAAAAAGGACCAAAATATATTAATAAAATGGAACCATGAGTCTCTGACCCATGACATTTTAACACATACACACTTTCTCTACATCCAAATTCCAAATTAAACCAACCCAAAAAAACAAGTCAAAATGAAGAGGATATTTTATTTTGTTACTATTTAATTACTATTAACTATTAATTACTATATCACTATAAAAAAAAACTATTAATTACTATTTACTTTCCTCATGTAACGTTAAGTTAACATAATTTACTTAAACAATAATACATATTTCATTATTTCAAATTTAGGCTTCAATGTTACCTGACGCAATGAAAAAAAAATCAACTTCATTCCATTGGCCTAGAGTCGGGAATGTGTTGGGCTCGAGTTAGCATACAATGGGGCCCATATATGGAGAGAAAAAAAATAACTCAATGAAAATTATTTTTTCAAAAATTAACGAAGTGGGACCCATACATAGAACTTAAAGACTATAGAAAAAAGTTTCCATTTGTGTGCCCCGTGAAAATAAAAAATTTGTTTGACAAATTGACGTTTCTGTGTTAAAAAATTATATCATAGATGTAGACAAATAATTAGAATTGTTGCTAGATATATCATTATAATAAGGTGTTTAGATAAAAGTATGATATATTAACACATGTGAATTAAGATGTGAGTTCAGTTTTTAAAACCTTAGCACCTAGCGGCTATGAAATGAGGATATTTCATTTTGTCATAGACACTTTTTTTCCTAGCAAAAAAATTTCATTTATCTTTGAAGATCATGAAAGAGGGGGTTCTAGAATTAAGAGTAGTTCCATTCATGAATACAACAACCGAATCAAACAACAGTGGATCGTTCGTTACATAAGAACACAAGGTTTGTGAGTTTTAAAGAGTGTATGAGAAATCATGTTGCTTCAATTGGTGGACATGCTAAAGATGGATGTGGTCACTACATACTTGTAAGTCATGCTAGTCGTATTGTTGAAAATAGAGATTTTTCTCTTAAATGTGTCGCGTGTGGGTGCCATAGGAATTTTTATCGTCAAGAGATCTCTGGTCCAGTTGGAAGTAATAAAAAACAATTGTTAGAAGTACCTGATGATCAAATGTTAGAAGAATTCGGTGGGAGTGGTGATTATAATAGTGTGAAGAGCATTTGTTTGGAAATTGGAATTAAGAAACATGTTTTGAAAGTATGGATGTATAATAACAAAAAAAGAAAGTGAAAAATAAGTAACAACTAATCCTATGCCTCACATTATTGCAGTAGTAAAATGAACGTTACTATTATGTTGATCCATTTTTCTCCAAGTGTTAACTAATGAAAGTCTGAGTCATTATTGATTTTGTTCCAAAACACCTTTATATTAAATATAACAACTCCAATTTGATTGACTAAAAGTTAGGACATGCAAGATTAGGGGGTGTTTGATTTTTGGATTTTGTTAGTGCTGACTACTTATTCAAATTGTAAGTGGTGGACTACTATTTCTTTGGTGTTTGTTTTTTAGCTACTTATAAGTGGTATACCTTTTTTATGGTATTTGTTTACTACTTATAAGTCAAAGTCTTACTTACAGCAACTTATAAGTAGCAAGCACTTACAAATAGTCAGCACTTAAAAGCAGAAAAAAATAATAATAAAAATCCGCACCCTTCTTCCCCAGCGCTGCACTACTCGTGTGGCACCTCATCCCACCCCGCCCCCTTCCAGCAACACTTACTGGCTGATGCCACCACCACCACCAATTCCTAACCATCACCACCGTCTGCCTACCACCATTTTTGCCATTTCCCTACCGATCTCCACCATTCTCAGACTAGTCAACTCCTCCAAAAATCTCTAACCCGCACCACCAGTTCAAACCGCCTCACAACCCCACCCCTTCCATCACCAGTTGCCTTCCAAACACCAACCCATCTTCCCCTTTTCCAAACAGAAAGGAAAAACAGCCCCTTAATTCACCAACACCAAAAAAAAAAAAGAGGTTGTTTATTTAATTGATTAGCGAGGTATGGTTGTTTGTTGGTTTTGATGGAGTTGGATGGGTTTCCTTCGATGCTAGGTTTGTTTTTTGGGTTTAATTTATAGTAGTGCTCTTGTTTGTTGTTGTTTAGATTTGGTTTCGTCTGTCTTTTGGTTTGTTAGAGCATAGGGTGTCGTCATCATGCTCTCTCAAAAGAAGCATGTGCATTGCCCCTTTCGTGAGTTTCACAAATGCAAAGATGGGGCCAATGGTGGTGGCGGCTTTGCGGTTTCGTATATCGAAACTCACATTAAGAAGCAACACTTGAGTGGCCAGAGAGATACATATAGACTGTGGGATAAAATTAAGGAGGACATAAGTTTATATTTATCCCTTCTTAACTTTTTGAAAATAGTGAACAAATGGATATGTGGTCACTGTCTCAGCATGCATGCATTAACCATACCATGTCGTCATTCAGGAGGCATCACAAAACCACCGTAAATGACTGATAATGGGGAGTTGGGATGTCTTATTGTCGGTATACCAGAACCACCGCCCATCCCTATGACTATGCAACCTGCACTCTCATAACAAGGAGACACTAGTGCTATCCTGAGGCCTCTAAGTGTTGTTCCCTCTCTAGATGAGACGTTACTTGATAGGGCATTCCGTATACCCTTTCGCATTGTGAAAAGTATACCACGTGCTTGTCGTTTGGCCTTTTCTAGTGCATGGAAGTGTTCTCTCTGGGATATTACAACTGATCCTAGTTTAGTTATGTCATAGGTTCGTCTTCTCCTTCTTCTGTACTACACTCTATAGGTGTTTCAACCATAGAATCGTCAGGAACATCGGTCTGGTAATAGGAAAAACCTTCAACATAAACATATTCTCCATGCTTTGACGAGATGGAACGAGCCTGGTGGACTATTTCGCCTTTTAGAGTCTGCAGTAGACCCTCCTTCAATCCATCCACCCCAGAGATCTGTTTCCACTCAGAATGTGCGTCAATGCTTACAAAAAGTTGCTAATGGGCATTTTACTGCAGTGGTAAAAGTGTTGTCATCATTAGGGGTTGCCCCTAACTCAGTGGAGACTATTCAAGCATTAGAGGAGAAGCACCCAATGCGACAACCACCTGTGAGACCAACTGTTCCTTTTGCTGAGCCTCCTTTATTGGTAGAGAGAGACACCTTATTGTCATGCATTAGGTAATTTCCAAAAGGTACTTCTTGTGGCAGTGATGGTCTTCGAGCTCAGCACTTGTTGGATGCCATGAGTGGTGCCGCAGTAGCTATATCGTCTGATTTGCTAGAGGTATTGACCCCTGTGGTGAATATTTAGTTACAGGGACGATGTCCACAGCCGTTAGCGGAATTCATAGTGAGTGCTCCGCTTATTCCACTGCTTAAGTCGGATAATAGTATTTGTCCTATAGCTGTGGGCATGGTTTGGCGCCGTCTGGTCTCCAAGATTACAATGAAAGGAGTTTCCAAAGATGTGGTTAGGTACTTATAGGATTTCCAGTATGGGGTGGGTGTTTCTGGTGGAGCAGAGGCAATTTTGCATGCTGTCAACCGTATGATGTATGCTAACGGTGACAATACCTCTCTTTCTATGTTGCTGGTAGATTTTCAGAATGTTTTTAACATGGTTGATCAGACCACCATGTTGAGAGAGGTTCGTATCCGATGCCCAGCTATTGCCCCTTGGGTTGAGTACTTGTATTGTCAACTTGCGAGGTTATACGTGGGGGATGGCTACACATGGTCTGTTAATGGGGTCCAGCAAGGCGACCCTTTAGGTCCCTTTCTATTTGCACTGGTGTTGCATCCTCTGATTCTACGGATCCAATCCAATTTTCAGTTATTGCTACAGGCTTGGTACCTAGATGATGGGACTCTGATCAGGGATACATAACAGGTGGCGACAGCTTTGGGTATGATTCAGGAAGAAGGACCTTCTTAAGGGTTGGTTCTTAATGTAGCTAAAACTGAGACATTTTGGCTATCACCGGATCCACGTCGCTCTACTCACGGTCTCTTTCTTTCAGATTTGTCCCACCCTCAGCAGGGGGTCAGGTTGCTTGGAAGAGCAGTTAGCACTGATGCATCTTTTGTCATGGGCCTTGCTCGCAAGCGTAATGACAAGGCTATGACTTAGCTGTATTGGAAGATCCACAGTTTGAGTTAGCGCTCTTACGAGCTTGTGTTGGGCACTCTAAGTTAGTCTTTGTGATTCATACTTGTCCACCATCCATTTTCAAAGAGGCAGCTCAGACTTTTGATCGGCATCTCCGCAGTGTTCTTCATGGTATTGTGGTTTATGATGGTCCTGGCTTCGATGATTTGTAGTGGCATTATCGACACTCCCATTACGTCTGGGTGGTTTAGGTATTTATTATGCCACTGATGTCTCTACATTTGCTTTTGTGGCATCCCGTTTTCAAACTTCTGAGCTTCATAACCATATTCTTAGGAGTTGTGGTCTAGTGCCTTTGGATAAGATTCTTGATGTTGCTAGCAGTGCATTGAGTCTCTATCGTGGGGATAATCCACACTTTATAATTTAGACATTGCCACTGACATATTCTCATTCAAATTATCTTAAAACTACCACTATTGAAATGGATCTTGAAGACTTCTGAAGCACATAATATGATTTCCTCATTGCATACTTTGAAAAGCTCTTAGCTGCATCATACATCTACTGTACCTCATTCAATTTAAGTTGTTACTGATGACCTTCACATTAATGACCAGGAATAGTAAGCAAACCGGTAATTGAACTGATTTTTACTTCATATGACCTAACTACGCTAGCACCGGCACTGAATTTCAATAGATCTTATACAAAATCTACCAAGCTATACATTTTTGTTTCGTTTTTTCTAAAAAAAAAGAAAAGGAATAGAATTTTGTTGTTTTTACAACATTGTTGTTGCCTTTTCAACTTTAATGGGACTTTCGATTTTTGTTTTTCTTTGGGTCCCTTTATGATAAAAAAGAACTCTCAAAGACAATCGATCCAATACGTTGGACCAGACTTATAAACACCTGCATTCAGTCATGGACAATATCCACATCTTCTAAGAGAATTAATGTACTCCTAACAACAGGTTCATCTAACTATACATCCAACATTGTGTAACCTCCTGTATCTACCAAATTCATGACCATGGGGATGACATGTCCCAGAGACCGAGGTAACTTAAGAGACCAGAGAGTGAGAGCATAGGATACAGGCCGCGATACTTGAGGCAGTAGTGGACGGTTAGCGGTTATGGGAGGGAGAGGTGGAGATCGTGGAATCGGGAAGCGGTTAGCGGTTATGAAGTATAAGAGACTGAGTAGGAGAAAAGAAAAAAATAGAGAGAGAGAGAGTTAAGAAGTCAGTAGTGAGAAAATCTGATCATACATTTGGCGCCGTCTGTGGGGAACGCCGGAGTGACCTACGGTTTAGGGACAAGAAGAAAGGGTTATAGGATGGCAACGATAGCTAAGAAAGGGAGAGGGAGACCAAAAAAATTGAGAGAGGGAATCGATGAGGAAGAGGCTCTGAGTATGGAGTTGGAAGAAACACCAGAGGAAGTTCAAGATGCGACGGCGGAGGCAACCAGACTCCTGCAGGAAGAAGTAGTGAGATTGAGGGAGGAGAATGAAGATCTTAGAAGAGAAAAGGAAACTACACAAAGAGGGGAGGGGACTAGAAAGCCAGAGAATAGCGAGGTGGGGGAACAGAGCGAGGAAGCGCCTCAAGGGCCAAGAGGTGATCTTGAGGGAGGGGTCACGCTGGAGGTGATCCAGGCAATGATTGAAAAGGATAGAGAAATAAGTCGGGCGGCGGAAAAGGAAAGCCAAGGGGCGGTGAAGAAGGTGGTGGCCAGACTTCAATCAGAACCCGCTAGCAGATTCTGTTTGGAATTCCGAGGTACCAAAGAGGTTTTCGCAACCGAGGTTCGAGCGATATGACGGGAAGGGTGATCCTGCGGACCACTTACACCACTTTAGGCAGCAGATGCCGCTGTGGCAAGAGAGTAAATATGACGGACTCCGCTGCATGATGTTTCCCGCTAGTCTGAAAGGGGGAGCTTCGGATTGGTATTACCGATTGACGTCACGCAGCATAAATAAGTTCGAGGAGTTGGAACAGGCATTTGTGGACCATTTCATTCATCAGAAACGGAGAGTAGTGGATATCGCGGACCTCTTCAATGTCAAACAGAAATCCGCCAAGACACTGAGGGAATTTTTGTGTAGGTTCAAGGAGGAGACGTTGAGGATGGAGAATTTGGATGAGCACACCGCAGTAATAGCATTCCAGCATGGGTTGAAGCAGGGCTACTAAAGTCCATGAATCTGTGTCCAAAATCGAAGTCACGACGTTACATGCGTTGTATCCAAAGGTCGAGAAGTACATACGCTATGAGGATATACTGCAGAGAACCGCTAAGGAGCCTAGGAAGACAGAGAAATCAGTGCAGAGTGTAGGACAGAACGACCGGAAAGATAGAGAAAAAGCTGCGGCCCGGGAGGGGGGATCTTACAGGGAAGAGACACACAAAGCTGAGAGAGGTCGAGACATAGCTAGGAGAGACATTCGCGAGAGAAAACCATACCGCGATATAGCGACAACTCCTTTGAACAAAACTTTAGAGGAGATATTGCCGCTAATCAAAGGGATGCAGTATTTTGAAGGTCCAAGAAGCACGCCTAGAGAATTGGAAGAGAAGCCGTTTTGCGCATACCACCAGATCCGAAACCACAGAACCAATGAGTGTTTCGCGTTACAGTGGTTGGTAGAGAGAATGATAGAAAAGGGGTTGCTGAGAGAGTTCATCAGGGAGGCACATCCGGTCAAAGAAGCGCCAGCCATGGCGAGGATCCTAGGAACCATCAATGTCATCTTTAGTGGGGAAACAATAGGAAGGAATGCTCACAGGGACAAAGTAAGGAGGACGTCCAGCTTACAGCAGATAAATGAGGTCTCGAGTATTCCGCGGCCAGTTCCAGGAACCACGGAAGGGGATGGGAGGATAGAATTCACACCAAAGGATCTGGAAGCGGTAATCTCTCCCCACGAGGATGCACTGGTGATAACAATAGCAGTGGGTAACTACATGGTGAAGAGGGTGTTAATAGACTGCGGAAGCTCAGTTGATTTGTTGTTTAGCGGTGCGATGGAGGAAATGAACATTGAGAAGAAGCAATTGAAGCCTCCCCGGACCAATCTGTTTGGATTCAACGGTAGCATGACCGAACCCATAGGGGAACTGGAGCTACCAGTAATAAAGAGGTCCGTAACGGTGTTCACCCGTTTCATGGTCGTGGACTCCACTTCGCAATTTAATGCAATCCTGGGAAGAAGATGGATTCACGAGATGAAGGCAATTCCATCCACCTACTATCAAGTGATCCGTTTCCCGACTAAGGGAGGAATGTATGAGATAAGAGGGGACCAAGTTGCGGCTCAAAGAATACACCAGGTGGTGGTTCGAGAGTTGATCCGCGCACCAGATAAGGGGGAGCAGAAAGAGGGTGGACCCGAGGCATAGCAATCACAGATCGCGGTAATGGCCCCAGAGTTGCCGGTGGGGGCAAAGACAATGGATGAGGTTGAGACAGTGAACGTAGGTACTGGGGAAGAAGAGAAATTGGTGTCTATTGGGGCCGATTTGCCGGAGAGTTGGAAAGCAAAATTGACCGCCTTGTTTATTAAGAACAACAATGTGTTCGCATGGTCCGTAGAGGATCTGGTGGGACTGGATCCAGAATTTGCTTGTTACAGGTTGCATATGAGAGAAGGGGCCAAGCCCATCCGGCAAAAGATGAGAGGCTTAAAGCCACAGTATGCGCAGGGGATACGAGAGGAGATACATAGGTTGAAAGCGGCGGGGATTATTCGCGAATGCAAATTCACGGAATGGCTCTCCAACATTGTCGCGGTTCCAAAAAAGAATGGGAAAGTGAGAATGTGTGTCGATTTTACGGATGTCAATTTACAATGTCCAAAAGATTGTTACCCGATGCCGCGGATAGATGAGTTGGTGGATCGGACTGCGGAGTTTAAGTTCTTCTCTTTCATGGACGCGTCCATGGGATACAATCAGGTGTTCATGTATGAGCCGGACCAAGACAAAACCACATTTATAGTAGAAAGGGGAGTTTACTGTTATACCCGAATGCCTTTCGACTTGAAGAACGCCGGGGCTACCTTTCAGAGGATAGGAGAGAAGATGTTTGAGAGCAAAATCAGAAAGGGAATGGAAATCTACATAGACGACATGGTAGAAAAGAGTATGACCGAGGAGGAACATCTGGAGGGATTGAAGGAGACGTTCACGATACTACGGACATACAAGCTGATGTTGAACCCTGACAAATGCACCTTTGGGGTGACGTTGGGAAAGTTTTTGGGTTATATCGTCACATACCGCGGAATAGAAGCAAATCCGGACCAGATCAGGGCTTTGGTAGAAATGCAATCACCCCAGGATGTGAAAGAGGTCCAGAGGTTGGCAGGAAGAATCGCGACTCTCAACAGGTTCATTTCAAAATCCTCGGACAAGTGTAGACCTCTGTACCTACTCTTGCGGAAAACAACTGACTTCCAATGGACCGAGGCTTGTGAAAAAGCTTTCCAGGAGTTAAAGGTTTATTTGGGAAGAGCCCCTATCTTGTCGCGACCAGGGCAAGGTGAAAAACTGTATCTATACTTGGGGGTGTCAGAGTACGCAATCAGCTCCGTGTTGATAAGGGTGGTGGACAAGACAGAGAGGCCGGTGTATTTTCAGAGCAAAACCATGTTAGATGCGTAAACCCGATATAAAGCGGGGATCGAAAATTTGCTCAAGGCGTTGGTTTTCTCAGCTTTGAAATTAAAACCGTACTTCGATGCTCACTCAGTAGTGGTGGTGACAAACTTGCCACTCAAACAGGCCTTGAAAGCGGACAAGTCAGGAAGAATGTTGAAGTGGGCGTGAGTCTTTGAAGTTCTTACGACATAGAGTACCAGATCAGGACAGCAGAGAAGGCACAGGCTATGGCAGAATTCCCAGCCGAGGACCCTACATGGGGAGAGGAAATGGTTATGGAACGAGAGGGCGATCCTAGTCATGACCCATTCGACCCTTGGGATATGAGGAACGGGTGGAGGGTCTTCGCAGATGAATCCGCGACAGACACCGGAAGTGGAATCGGGGTGGTGTTGGTTACACCAGAGAATAACCGGTTAGAGTTGTCGATGAAGTTGGGGTTCGCAGCTTCGAATAATGAGTCAGAGTACGAGGCGGTGATAGCAGGGTTGGAAATAGCCGCTGATCTCGGAGTGAGTGAATTGACAGTGTATTCAGATTCCAACCTGGTAATATGTCAAATGAACGGAGAGTTTGCGGCCCGGTGCCCCAGGATGGCAAAATATTTAGAAATATTACAGAGAAAGGCTAGCAAGTTTACTCAGATCAAATTCGCTCATCTGGGCCGCGGTGAGAACAGACACGCCGACGCGTTAGCATATGTTGCGGCGGTGCTACCAGGAACCGAGGGCAAAGCCGTTGAAATTAGGGTGCTGAGCAAACCAAGTACATCAGAGGGTGAAGCAGTTTTGGGAGTCACCGAGAAAGAGACAGGGTGGATGGAACCCATAAAGAGTTTCCTTGCGGGGTCAGAGATCGAGGACAAATGGGAGAGAAAGAGAATGGAACAGGTGTCTCAAAGATACACTCTGATAGATGGTGACCTATACAGACGGAATATCAGCGGACCGTTATTGAAATGTATGGGGCTTAAACAGGCGGAAGAGGTCTTGAGTGAGATTCATGAGGGGGATTGTGGAAGTCATTCTGCGGGTAGGACGACGGCACATCGATTATTATCTCAAGGGTATTTTTGGCCGCACATGAAGCGAGACGCAACGGAGTATGCAAAGAGATGTGAGAAATGTCAAAGATTCTCACCGCTAATACACGCTCCTGCTGAGTCTTTGCATAAGGTGTTTAGCCCTTGGCCTTTCGCCATGTGGGCGCTGGATATCGTTGGATCGCTCCCCATCGCCGCTGGCAAAACGGCGGTTCGTGGTTGGCAATATGACGGATTATTTCACCTAATGGGTTGAGGGTGTGGCACTGCAGCAGGTTAAAGAGGAGCAAGTCAAGAAATTCCTATGGGAAAACGTAATTTGCAGATTTAGGCTGCCGCATACCATAATCGCAGATAACGGTACCAATTCGCCATCGGGGCAAAGTAAAGCGTGATTTCCTCCAAGCATTCAAGGTGAAGCAAGGATTCTCAGCTCCTTACAATCCAGAGGGGAATGGTCAGGCAGAATCCTCTAACAAGACTATAATGGATAATTTGAAAAAGAAGTTAGAGGATCGAAAGGGGGTGTGGGCAGACGAGTTGAATCAGGTGCTATGGGCGTACCGAACCACACCACGAACTTCCACTCAAGAGTCGCCATTTGCCATGGCCTATGGAGTGGAGGCGGTGATTCCCGTTGAGATGGTGGAGGCGACGACTAGAACCAGAGCCGTAGAGGAAGGAGTCAATGAAGTTATATTAGTCGCTGAACCAACCTTACAGAGGAAAGGAGGGATATATGGCGCATCAAGTTGGAGGAATACCACGAGATTGCGCAGGCAATATAACAAGAGGGTGAAGCCACGGCAGTTCCAGTGGGGACCACGCTCGAGAAAGAGTGACCCCACCACCGTAAAAAAAAGAAAAGACGGAAAGTCAGGGCCCAACCGAGGGCCATACACCGTGGGTCGGTGAAGGGGTGCCGGACCTATCGGTTGCGTGACTCGGGCGGGGAGGACATCGCGAGACCTTGGAACATAAGAATGTTGAAGAAATTTTATGAGTGATGCTTTGTACAGTGTTATTTTAATTAAAGACAAGCTCTTAAATCACCAGAGATTATCATTTGAGTGTATGATGATGTTTTGTGTCACACATGCTGTCATTGAATCAAGTTCAATTGAGACCAAAGAATTTGGTGGTATAATGGCCGTGAACTCACAAAACCAATCGGGGCAACCGAAGCTGCCCCAACAGCCTCACGGCTGTAGAGACAGCGAAGGGGACGAGCCCTTCGCGGACAACGAGGTCCAAAACCAACTGGGGGCAAACCGAGCTGCCCCCAAACAGCCTCAAGGCAGTAGAAACAGCGAAGGGGACGAGCCCTTCGTGGACGATGAGGTCCAAAACCAACTGGGGACAAACTGAGCTGCCCCCAAAGAGTCTCACGGCTGTTAGAGATAACGGAGGGGACGAGCCCTTCGCGGATGACGAGGTCTGAAACCAACTGGGGGCAAATTGAGCTGCCTAGAATAGCCTCACGGCTGCCAGAGACGGTGAGATGGAAAGCCATCTGCGGATGTAGTGGTCCAGAAACAAATTTTGGGCAAACTGAGTTGCCCCAAAACTAAATCATCGCAGATAGCCAAGCATAATACAGTTGAGCAAGTTGGTAAAACATATTCCCACATAAAAATATCTGAAATACATCAAGATCGGCAAAGGCATTAGCCCGCTGGGAACACCCAGAAATACGGGGCACGCATAGTATCCAGAATAACAAGAACATAACAAGTGCGAACACAAAAGGTATTGAGATGTAAAACAAAGGGCTGAACTCCGATCACTGCTCCTCGGCTGGTGCTTGAGTAGTGGTGTCCTCGAGCATCTCTTTCTGGGGCGAGCCTTCGGATATGTTCACCACCTCATCAGTTGCCACCGGGACAGTGCCGGGCTCCTCTTCAGGCAACGGAGGGGAAGTAGCAGGGGGTTCGGCGGCTTGATCAAGAGCAGGGGGCGGCGAGGGAAGAAGTCTCCCAGCAGCGGTGAGCTCGGCCAGCTGACGCTTTAGTTCTCTAGCAATTTTCTTTTCTGCCAGAGTGCGGAAGCGGTCAGAGGCAGCTGCCAGGGACCGGTCAAGGGTGGTCTGAGCGGCGGCCTCCATTGCTGCCTTCTCGCTAGTCAGTTTAGCCTGAAGGTCCGTTATCTGCTGGCGAAGAGCCCCTTCCGTGGCCTTATTGTCGTTGTGTGCCTTGAGGGCCGCGATACGAGAATCATCGCGCTCTTTCTCCAGCCTGGCATATCTAGCTTTCCAGCCGTCCTGCCCATGGATTTCCTACTTCACCATCTCTAGTGTGTCCAAGGTGTTGGTCAATCCCCGGATGACATAGCCTACATCCAGGCTTAGCTGAACACAAAGGAACGTTAGATGTGACACAAAGTAAAGACGCAAGGCAAGAGAATCAAGATGAGACTCACCTTCTCCCACCCAGTGTAGATAGCAGCGCGATGGGCGGCAAATGTTCCCGAGTCACCGTAGGCTTGATCTCGTGGAAGATGGGGGGTGAAGAACAGAGAGGCAGCCACCGCAGCATTGTCTAAAGCGGAGTCTCTAGTGGTGACGGGGCGATCCCTGGCCTTGAACTCGGGATGCCACACTTCAGGCCCAACGGGCACGTGATCCTTGCCATGACGGCGTGATGGGACCAACGGCCGTGGGGCCGCAGCGACTGGGGCGGATGGGGTAGCAGGAGTGGAGGTGTTTCCCGCAGTTCTACATCTCTTGGCGGGTGGCCCCTGCGCCGCCGATTCAGTCTGCTCATCTTCAGGGTCGCTGTCCCACAATTTGAGTTTATTGACATCCATATTCTGGGTGGGCGGAGGGGAGTTGGAGATCGCAAAAATCGCCCTCCCAATCGCCAAAGGGAAGAATATGAGCCGGGACACCTCTTTGGGGTGGATGGGTCCGAGTAGCGGTAGAGGGTTTTGGACCGCGGAGGCGGCTCTTAGGGCCTCGGCTTGTGAATGAGAGATCTTCTTGGTGTAGCCCCTCTTCTTAGTCTTGGGGGGAGAAGGTTTGGGTAATCTCTCTTTAGGTGGAGGCAGACAATAGAAAGGGCCTTGGTATGGGCCAAAGTCTTTGAGAGTTGGGTCGAGAAGGAGCGGAGTGGCTTTTTCAGGATCAATGCCTAGAAGGCCGCACTGGTCGTTTCCCAGATCGCGGAGTTTCTAGAAGATTGCGGAGTAGACGCCGTTGTAAAGTTGAGAGTGAGAATCGGGCCTCCAACCTGTGACAAAGAAAGTTAGCGGCGATGTCAAGAACGGAAGAAGAATGAGTAAAAGGACACACCAACTGATCAGCTACACTTACCGCTCTTGAGGAAGTGTAAGTGCCTTAGAGAAACCTCAGGAGGTATGTCCGCTGACAAAAAGTTCCCGGACACATACAAAGGGTAATGGTGCCACACTTTATCAGAGGTGGTGATGTGAAGAATGAAAGATTTCTTCCGCGGACGACTACAAAAGGATTAATAGCCTACACTGCCAAACTTGGTACTCTTTTTGATGAAGTAATGGGCAATGATATCGCGAGTTTGATTTGGGGAGAGTTGGTTTTGTTGTAAAAGTTGGCAGCGTACATGACACGCCATAAATTGCCAATGCCTTGACATGGCGGAATGTTGAAATGATTGCATACTTCCACGTCAAGCAAGGACAAGGGGAACCTTAAGCCGGCCACTATTTGCCCAACTGTAACGACCAGGCTCCCTGGCCGCGGTTCTACAAGATGGGGAAAATGAGTTATGCCCGACACATGCTCTAACAGCACATCATCTGGGATGCCATAAGCGGCTTTGACCGCGTCTAGGTTGGGTCTGCGGTAGTATGAGGGGGGTGGGGGAAGCTTAAACGATCTCCCCGAGGTAGAGGGGATAGCGGCAGGGCTTGTCGACCCGGAGGTGGGGGACCCTGACCCGTTCGCGATGGTGTTACTAGATCTAGAGGCTGGGGTCTCCGATCGATCAGATCGGACGACGGAGGAGTTCGAAGACTCCGAAGCAGACATGAGACTCGAAAGCGGGCGATGCAGAGAAGCAGTGATTTCCAAAAATGCAATCAAGATAAAGATATCACAAAGCCTAATGGGCGGGGGAAAGAGTTGAACGGTGATCGGAAACTAAAAAAAAACAAGAATGGAAAAGAGTGAAAGGGAAGAAGAGCAAACCTGACTTTCAATGCAGCTGCAAGCAAGGAATAGAAAGCGTGAAAGACGGGGACAGTAACTGGTAAGAGGACTACTGGAAGAGGTTGCCAACAAGAAGAACGGGACAAAGAAGAGCAGAAGAAGAGAAAGAAGGGAGAGAGGTGCTAAGGTTGGGAGAATAAAGGATGGAGGAATAATGGGAAAGATGAAGGGTTTGAGGCTCTGAGCGGGATTTGAAGCATTGGGGGCAAAAGGGTAATTTTTCGGGGGGTACGACCCAAAAGCCAAGAGAGATGAACCAGAGGATGGGCGCCACGTGGATATCGAGGAATGAGGAGTCAGGTTCTGCAGGTAATCATGATGCGTGCAGGCGTGCTAAGCACGCGTGTGAGAGGGCAGAGCAAGCATTTGCCCGTTGAGAGAAAGCACACGCTGATACCATGAAGCAAGAGAAGGAGGGGCCGCGGATCAAGAAAATTGAGGACATCTCGGACCCCCGAACGAAGTTCTTCACAGGGTTCGGGGGGCCGAGAGGGGGCATTTGTATCTACCAAATTTATGACCATGGGGATGACATGTCCCAGAGACCGAGGTAACTTAAGAGACCAGAGAGTGAGAGCATAGGATACAGGCCGCGATACTTGAGGCAGTAGTGGATGGTTAGCGGTTATGGGAGGGAGAGGTGGAGATCGTGGAATCGGGAAGCGGTTAGCGGTTATGAAGTATAAGAGACTGAGTAGGAGAAAAAAAAAAAAAAGAGAGAGAGTTAAGAAGTCAGTAGTGAGAAAATCTGATCATACACCTCCATTAAAAAAAAGAAAAGAAAAAAGCGTCTACCCAGCATTGTTTCCTTAATACTGCACAAGGTCAATCAATTTAGATGACTTCATTTACAAAAAAAAAAAAAAAAAAATGAATGATCCACATGACATACATTTCAAACGAGAAAGAAATAGGAAACTTCCTTATCCTCATAACTTCAAAATGCCTTAAAGCCCTTTCTCATCCTACTGAGTTCATCACTTTAAACAATTTTGTATTGCTTGACATCATGTTCTATAATCTCAATAAAGACGCTTATTTCAACATATAGTTTGTCCCTAACAGCTTTACAACAAATTAATTTTTTAACTATCTTACAGTCAATTAACTATCTCCACTAACTTATTTAGTGGAAATTCTTCAATTCAAATTAATATACTACGAATAACTATATTACTCCGTGCCGAAGGCACGGGCTACACCTAGTTTTAATAAAATTGTGAGATATCTCAATAAATTCAGTTGCGTGGTGATAACTTGAGATATCCCCTATATCGCTAATTTATTGCGATATATCATTGATATTTATAGTTGAAACTTGAAAGTATCCATACCAATATCATGATATTTATATATCATTTCTCAAAATCTCGATAGATTTAGTGATATATCACGATTGTTTGTACTATGGTTGGAATAGCCTTAAAAGCAAGTGCAAACACAAATGGGTCAACGCGAATAGTTTTGTCGACTTGCATGTTTGAAAGTAAAACCAAAGCTCACTGATCCGAATGAGGGCAGATCGACACTTTGGCCTATGGATGTCTTGACTTACAGTTGGTCTAAGGGAAAACATGCATGTGTCAATGTAACTGGAATCTATTCGTTGGTAGGGCTAGGGAATGATGACTTTGAGGTGGGAGAAACAACTAAGAGAGCAGTGATAGGGAAGATGGAGAAGCATGAGGAAGCTTGTAGGGCTAACCAACTGTATCATCCTAATACATGACTACTAAGACGACTGGTGTGTTCTGGGCTGGGGCAACATAACGGAAGAAGACGAATGAGCACGGGGCAGAGTCCGCGAATAATGGGAAGGCCGCGGAATCTGGAAGTGCGAGAAGATCAGTGGAGTTACTATGATTTGAGGGAGATGTTGGATAGGGAAAGAAAGAGCTGGAGCACAGTAGCCAAGACACGATCTCTGAGGAGACAGGTGGACGGTTCCGGCGTGGGACATGGAAGGAGATCATGGGAATAGAAGAACGGTTAGAGAAGATGGGAGCGGTTAAAGAGATAGGGTGGTTAGGAGGTATAAAAGAGGTGGAAGAGAAAAAGAAAAGAAAGAAGGGAAAGAGGAAGAGAGATAGGAGTTTAGAGGTTGTAATTCTGGACAACACATTTGGCGCCGTCTGTGGGGAACGAGAGGAAAGCATACGATCAAGTGATTGCTAAGAAGAAGGTGTGAAGATGGCAACCATAGCGAAGAAAACAAGAGGGAGACCCAAAAAAGTGAGGACTGAGGGGGCTGATGATGAAACAAGGAGTGTGGAAATGGAGGAGATGGAGGAGTTGGAAGAGGAAGTTCCCGAGGTTGCGGGGGAAGCAACCAGTCGTGTTTCGAGGAGATCGGAAGGTTGAGAAATGAGAATGACAGTCTGAGGAGAGAAAGGGAATCCACACAGGGGGAGGAGGAGATAAGGGAGCCAGAGAATAGTGAAGTTGAAGGCCAGCATGAGGAAGTGCGTCATAAACCAAAAGGCGATACGGGGGAAGGTATTACCATGGAGATGGTCCAAGCGATGATCGAGAAAGACAGAGAAATGAATCGGGTGGCTGAGAGGGAAAGTCAAGTGGTGGTGAAGAAGGTGGTGGCTGGACTCAATCAGAATCCGCTGGCCGATGCAGTCTGGAACGCCGAGGTGCCCAAGCGATTCGCGCAACCAAGATTTGAGAGATACGACGGGAAGGGGGATCCTGCGGACCACTTGCACCATTTCAGGCAACAGATTCCGTTGTGGCAAGAAATTAAATATGATGGGCTCCAATGCATGATGTTTTCTGCCAGCTTGAAGGGTGGAGCGTCAGACTAGTATTATAGGTTGGCATCGCGGAGTATAACCAAGTTCGAGGAGTTGGAGCAAGCATTTGTAGACCATTTTATCCATCAGAAACGAAGGGTAGTGGATATTGGGATCTATTTAACGTCAAACGTAAGTCCGGGCGACACTCGGGGAATTCTTGTGTAGATTCAAGGAGGAGACCCTAAGGGTGGAAAGTCCGACGAAAGCACACCGCAAGCCATTGCTTTCCAACATGGATCAAGCCGAACAAGAGTCCACGAATCTATATCCAAAATTGAGGTTACAACGTTGCATGCGTTGTATCCGAAAGTGGAGAAGTACATCCGCTATGAGGATATGTTGCAGAGAAATGCTAAGGAGCCGAGGAAGTCAGAGAAGTCAATACAAAGTGTAGAACAGGAAGAGCGGAAAGATAAAGGGAAGGCTGCGATAAGAGAAGGGGGAGCCTATAAAGAGGCGGCATGCAAATCGAGAGAGGCAGAGATCAAGTTAGGAGGGAGATCCACGAACGAAAACCATATTGCGACGTGGAGTCCACACCGTTGAACAAACCATTGGACGAAATCTTGCCACTGATTAAAGGGATGCAGCATTACGAAGGTCCGCGAAGCATACCCAGGGAGTTAGAAGATAAGCCATTTTGTGCTTACCACCAGATCAGAAATCATACTACAAATGAGTGTTTCGCACTGCGATAGTTGATCGAAAGAATGTTAGAGAAAGGATTGTTAAGGGAATTTATCAAGGAGATACACCCAGTGGACAGAGCACCAGCCGTGGCCAGAATATTAGGAATAATCAATGTCATATATAGTGGGGAGACAATGGGAAGGAATGCACACAGGGATAAGGTACGGAGGACTGCCAGCTTACAGGAGATAAATAAGGTTTCGTGTGTTCCGCGACCGGTGCCAGGGAACGCCCTAGGAGATGGAAGGATAGAGTTCAATCTCGGCGATCCGAAGCGATAATCGCGACCTCACAATCGATGCATTGGTGATTACGGTAGCAGCAAAGTAATTATATGGTGAAGAGGGTTTTGATAGATTGTGGGAGTTCAGTAGATTTGCTGTTTAAAGGCGCGATGGAGGAAATGGGCATCGAACAGAGGCAGATGAAGCCCCCAAGAACAAATTTGTTTGGATTTAATGGCAGCCGAACCGAGCCCATGGGGGAATTATTGTTACCTGTAACAGCGGGACCGGTGACGGTATTCACTTGTTTCATGATAGTGGACGCCGCTTCACAGTACAATGCAATTTTGGGGAGAAGATGGATCCACGAAATGAAAGCGATTCCGTCCACATACTACCAGGTGATCCGCTTCCCGACTAATGGGGGAACATATGAAATAAGAGGGGACCAAGTCGCGGCTCAAAATATTCACCAGGTGGTGGTTAAAGAATTGACCCGCGCACCAGAGAAGGAAGTGGAGGGGGAGGGCGAGTCCCCAGCATAGCAATTACAGACTGCGATGGCTAAGGGAGATGGGTCTGTGGGAGGAAAGACCTTGGACGAGACTGCGACCGTGAATCTGGGTGAGGGGGAAGAGGAGAAACTGGTGTCTGTTGGGGCCGAGTGGTCAGAGAGTTGGAAGGCAAAGTTAGTTGATTTGTTAACAGAGAACAGCGATGTTTTTGCGTGGTCGATTAAGGACTTGATTGGATTGGATCCCGAGTTTGCGTGTCACAGGCTGCACATGAGAGAAGAGGCCAAACCCGTCCGACAAAAAATGAGAGGAATAAGACCGCAGTATGCAAAAGGGATAAGAGAGGAAGTGCAAAGATTGAAAGCAGCAGGAATCATCTGCGAGTGTCAGTTTACCGAATGGCTCTCGAACATCGTCGCGGTACCCAGGAAAAATGGGAAGGTCAGAATGTGTGTTGATTTTACTGATGTCAACCAGCAGTGCCCGAAAGACTGTTATCCTATGCCACAGATAGACGAACTGGTGGACCAAACGGCCGAGTTCAAATTTTTCTCATTCATGGACGCCTCCATGGGGTATAACCAGGTGGTAATGTACGGCCCAGACCAGGTGAAGACCGCGTTCATTGTCGAAGGAGGAGTGTATTGTTACACCAGAATGCCTTTCGGACTGAAGAATGCAGGGGCAACTTTTCAAAGGGTAGGGGAGAAGATGTTTGAATGCAAAATTTGGAGGAGTATGGAAATATACATAGATGATATGGTAGAGAAGAGCATGACTGAGGAGGAACATCTAGGGGGATTGAAAGAAACCTTCGCGATATTGCGAAAAATATAGGCTGAGGTTGAACCCTGAGAAGTGCACATTTGGGGTGACTTCTGGAAAGTTTTTGGGATATATTGTCACATACCGCGGAATAGAAGCTAACCCGGATCAGATTAGAGCTTTGGTGGAAATGCAATCGCCCCAAAATGTGAAGGAGGTTCAGATGCTTGCGGGAAGAATTGTGGCCCTCAACCGGTTCATTTCCAAGTCGTCAGACAAGTGTAGACCGTTGTACCTACTCTTGAGAAAAACTACTGACTTTCAGTGGACCAAGGCATGCGAACGAGTTTTCCAAGAGTTGAAGATTTATTTGGGAAAGGCTCCTATTTTGTCGCGACCGGGGCAAGGGGAAAAGCTGTATTTGTACTTGGGGGTGTCAGAATATGCTATTAGTTCTGTGTTAATAAGGGTGGTGGACAAGGCAGAGAGGCCGGTGTATTTCCAAAGCAAAACAATGTTAGACGCAGAGACCAGATACAGCAAAATTGAGAAATTTGCATTGGCCTTGGTGTTTTCTGCGTTAAAATTGAAGCCGTACTTCGAAGCTCATTCTGTGGTTGTGGTGACCAACTTACCTCTCAAACAGGCGTTAAAGGCGGACAAATCAGGGAGAATGCTAAAATGGGCCGTGCTGTTGAGTGCATATGACATTGAATTCCAAATCCGGACAGTGGAAAAAGCACAAGCTATGGCAGAGTTTTTGGCAGAGTTCCCCGCCGAAGACCCAACTTGGGGGGACAATATGATCATGGAGCAGGAGGGAGAGATCAGGCAGGATGTGTTAGACCCATGGGACATGAGAAATGGATGGAAGGTATTCACAGATGGGTCCGCAACGGACACAGGAAACGGGATTGGATTGGTGGTAGTCACCCCGGAGAATAATTGACTTGAATTATCGATGAAGTTGGGTTTCGCGGCTTCAAACAATGAATCAGAGTATGAAGCGGTGATAGCTGGGCTAGATTTGGCCACGAATCTGGGAGTGAAGGAGCTGACAGTGTATTCCGATTCGAATTTGGTAATTTGTCAGATGAATGGAGAATTCGCTGCCCGATGCCCCAGGATGGCAAAGTACCTGGAGGTATTGCAGAGGAAAGCGAGTGAGTTTGGCAAAATCCGGTTCGCTCATTTAGGACGCGGTGAAAATAGACATGTTGACGTGTTGGCATATGTAGCCACGGTGCTTCCGGGTCCGGAGGGCAGATCAATTGAGGTCAGGGTGTTAAGCAAGCCAAGTACCTCCGTGAATGCCGAGGTAGGAGTGACCATGAAGGAAGAGCCAGGGTGGATAGAGCCCATAAAAAATTTCTTATTGGGGAGAGAGATCGAGGATAGACGAGAGCGAAGGAGAATGGAGTAGGTATCCCAAAGATACATTTTAATGGAAGGAGACCTGTACAGACGGAACGTCAGCAAACCGTTGTTGAGATGTTTAGCTTCGCGTTAGGCGAAAAAGATCTTAGCAGAAGTTCATGAGGGGGACTGTGGGAGCCATTCGGCAGGAAGAACGACAGCGCATCGGGTGTTGTCCCAGGGGTATTTCTGGCCACACCTGAAGAGAGAAGCGACTGAGTATGCTAAGAGGTGCGAGAAATGCCAGAGATTTGCACCACTGATACATGCACCCGTTGAGCCTTTGCACAAGGTATATAGTCCTTGGCCATTCGCAATGTGGGCACTGGATATTGTAGGACCGCTACCGATGGTCAGTGGTAAATGGAGGTATATGCTAGCAGCGACTGATTATTTTACCAAGTGGGTAGAGGGGGTGGCACTCCAACAGATCAAGGAGGAACAAGTGAAGAAATTCCTATGGGAAAATATAATATGCCGGTTCGGGTTGCCATATATCATAATCACCGATAATGGGACGCAGTTTACGGGTGGGAAGGTGCGAGAATTCCTCCAGGCGTTCAAAGTAAAACAAGGATTCGCGGCTCCTTATAACCCAGAAGGGAATGGGCAAGCAGAATCCTCTAACAAGACAATCATGGATAATCTGAAGAAAAAACTGGAGGACAAAAAGGGTTCATAAGCGGATGAGTTAAATCATGTGATGTGGGCATATCGAACTACACCGCGAACATCCACTCATGAGTCGCCATTTGCCATGGCATATGGGGTAGAAGCGATGATTCCAAAGATGGTGGTGGCAGCCACAACCCGAACAAGAGCGGTGGAGGAGGGGATCAATGATATGGTATTGACCGCGGATTTGAATCTCAGGGAGGAGAGGAGAGACACGGCCCGCATCCGATTGGAGGAATACCATAGAAGATTGCAAAGATAATATGACAAGAGAGTGAGGCCAACGGCGGTTTCAGGTGGGGATCGTGTTTTGAGGAGAGTGACACCGCCAACTAGAAAGGAGGTGGACGGAAAGTTAGGGCCTAACCGGGAGGGACCCTACCGCGGTAGAAAGGGAGCGTGGTAGAAATATCGGAGCGGAGAAGAACATATTGCAAGGCCTTGGAACATCGTGACAAAATTTCCATGTGTGACAAATCAATGGCCAAGGCCAAGGCAGCGGCCTCTAGTGATGATGTAGACATTTTCTTACAATATTTAGAGTATAAAATTTATCAATGAATAGATAATCATTTTGCCTATTTGTTTGCTGCGTTGTTAATTGCAAGGGTGTAGAGAAATTGCCCATGGATGATGAGGTCCCACTTTAACTGGGGGGGGGGCAAACTGAGTTGCCTTGTCACGGCTAGATAGAGATAGCGGGGGGGCGGAGACCTTCGCGGACACAGAGGTCCAAATCTGACTTGGGGGCAAATTGAGTTGCCCTCAATTAGGAGCCCATCTGAGATAGCGGGGGGGCGGAGCCCTTCGCGGACAAAGAGGTCCAAATCTGACTTGGGGGCAAATTGAGTTGCCCTCAATCAGGAGCCCATCTGAGATAGCGGGGGGCGGAGCCCTTCGCGGACAACGAGGTTCGTATCCAACATGGGGGCAAACTGAGCTGCCCCCAAGGATCTTCATGTAACGAGAGTTTAAGTTAGGGCAATGAAAACAAATGGGGTGAGAGAGTTTAAGTTTAAGCTGAGTTGTATAGCATGGTTCAAACACGGTGCCACGAAATAAAAAGAAGAAACTACCGCGAGCTGGATGGTTAAAATGAAAACATAAGTGTGAGCCGGTTTGGGATCACCCGAAATACGGACATAAAGTAGACATACAAAATGAGTGAGAACAAAAAATGGCCAGGGCTAAGCAAACACAAAGAAACAAGTAGTTTAATGTTCAGCAGCAGCATCTTGTAAAGTGGGATTCCCAGCTACGTCGTTATGAGGAGAACCTTCAGATATTACCACCACCGCGTCTTCTGCCACGGAGCCAGTGTTGTGATCACCCGCAGGGGCGAAAGAGGCCGAAGGTCCAACCTCGTGAACAGGGGCGAAGAGGCGAGGGAGGAGTCTCCCCAAGCCAGCGGTGAGATCGCCGAGTCAAGGCTGCAACTCTCTGGCTATCTTCTTTTCAGCCAAAACACGGAAACGATCGGACGCGGGCCTTCACCGGTGATTGCTCCAGTTTAGCTTTGGCCGCCGCCTGGGCGTCTTCTCGCCCCATCTTGGCCCGCCAGCTTCGCATAATTGTTGATTGAAGGCCTCCTCCGCGGTCTGTTGAAGCTTGTGGGATTTAAGAGCGGCGAGGCGAGCATTATCGCGATCTTTCTCCAGACGCTCATATCGTATTTTCCAGCCTTCGGGCCCATGTATTTCCCCGCTTCACCCCTCTAGGGTTTCGAGGTAATCGGTCGACCGCTGGATTACGTAGCCTACATCCGTGCCTCACCATTACACAAAGGAGACGTTAAGTATCTTATCCAGAAAAGATACCAAGATAATAGGGGACTAAGACATACCTTCTCCCAGCCGGTATAGATGGCGCGGTGGGCAGCGAAGGTCCTAAAGTCGCCATAGGCTTGGTCATGAGGTAGATGGGGGCTGAAGAATCGAGTGGCAAAACCGCAGCCGTTATCCGTAGCCGAGTCGCGGGTGGTGACCGGCCGATCCCTAGCTTTGAATTCGTATTTCAAACCTCGGGAGGCGGCCCGGGCAGTTTCCTTGCCCGACAAATGTAGAAGCCGAGGGTCAAGGGGCAATACTTGTCTTGGAGCACGGGGTAGAGGAGGTTCCCGCCGTTACTCCGCTTCTCTTAGGCGGGCGGGCTCTTGGCATGAATCGATTCGCCCTCTTCTTCACCAATCGTCCCACAATTTCAACTTGGTGGCATCCATAGCCGGACGGTGGGGAGTAGGACCAAAGAACTTGAAAATCGTTCCTCCCAATCAGCAATGGAAGAGTAAGGGGCCGGGGCACTGTGGGTGCTGCTTGGAAAGGTTTGGGGGCGAGATTGTTGAGTGGCCGCAGCCCGTTTGGCAACAAAATTTGGAATGGGAAATCTTCTTGGTATATCCCCTCTTCTTGGGTTTTGGGGGGGGAAGCCTTGGGCAACCTTTCTTTGGGAGGAGGTAGACGGTAGAAGGGGCCTTGGTACTTGCCAAAGTCTTTGAGAGACGGGTCCAGAAGAAGAGGAGTGCCTTTCTCCGGATCGATACCTAGAACTTCACACTGATCACTTCCCAGGTCGCGGAGATTCTGGAAGATGGCAGAATTGACACCGAAATATAGTTGGGAGTGTGAGTCTGGTCTCCAACTTGTGCCCATGCAAAGAACATTGGGGTGAGCGATGAGATTACACAAAAAGAAAACATAGGCAGGCGGTCCATACTTACCGCTCGAGAGAAAATGTAAATGTCTCGAGATAATTTCCGATTAGGAAGATCACGACGGGAAGCTCCCCGGACACATACTGATGGATAGTGGTGCCACACTTTGTCGGAAGAAGTGATGTTGAGAACAAAGGACTTCTTTTGCGGACGGCTCTGAAAGGATTGGTAGCCTATACTACCGAATTTGGTACTCTTCTTTATGTAATAGTGGGAGATCATGTCGCGGAGTTGGATGGTGGGGAGTTGGTTTTGTTATAGAAGTTGGCGGCATACATAACACGCCAGAAGTTGCCAATACCCTGACACGGTGGGATATTGAAATGGTTGCAAACTTCTACGTCTAATAAGGACAGAGGAAACCGAAGACCGGCCACGATTTGCCCTACGGTAGCGACAAAGCGCTGGCGAGGTTTGACCAAGTGAGGGAAGTGAGTAACCCGGGCACATGCTCCAAAATCACTTCGTCTGGGATACCATAAGCCGCCTTGACCGCAGCCAAGTTGGGTCGGCGGTAGTGTGAAGGGGCCGGAGGGAGTTTGAACGATCTCCCAGACGTGGAAGGGATAGCGATTGGGGAGTCCTAATCTGAGGCCGCGGACTCAGATCTCTCAACAATAGGGCTACTGGATCTGGAGGAGGGAGAACTAGATCTAATGGATCTGGCGGCGGAGGTGCTTGCCGACTCAGAAGCCGACATGATGCAAATTACACTAGTCGTAGAATGGAAAAGATGAAAGGACTAAGCTACGCAAGTGGGAGAATCCACAGAGCACTAGAGAACAACCAAACCAATGGTATAATAAAAGTTCGAGAGATAAAGGAAAGAAGAAACGAACCTGATTTACGAGGCAGCAACGAGCAAAGAGATTAGCAAGAATCAAATCAGGAGCAAAGGCAGTAGAGATTCACCGAGAGGAAGAAGGAAGATAGGAAAGCCAGACGATCCCAAAATGAAGAACAGAGAGAGATGAAGTTGAAAGGTTTAAGTGAGAAAGAAGCAAAAGGGAGTGAGAGAGAAAATGAAGGGTTTGAGAGAGAAAAAGAAGGGTTTGAACGAGTTTCGAAGCGGCAGGGGTAAAACAGTAATTTCCAAAATACAAAAACCGAATAATCAGAAGGAGGGGCCAGCCAGGGGTGACACGCGTGGAGGGGCTTAAGAACGAGGGCTTACAGTTCCTCACGCTATCATAATTGCTAGAGGCGTCGAGGGCACGCCGAGGGTATAGAGCTCTTAAATCAAAGTCGAGAACACGCGGCCCTCAAGAAAGGACCCAACACCGGGCTAACCGGACCACCTCCTCTGGCTTGGTGATGGGCTCTAGGGGCGGTACCGAGATTCAGCGGCGGCTTCGTTGGCGAGAAAGTATCTCGGACCCGAACTAAGGGTCCGAGGACCGAGAGGGGCATCTGACGTCGACCTAATACATGACTACTAAGACGACCGGTGTGTTCTCGGGGTCAGGGCAACATAACGGAAGAAGACGAATGAGCAAGGCGCAGTCCCATGAATAATGGGAAGGCCGCTGAATCTGGAAGTCGCGAAAGATCGATGGAGTTACTATGATTTGAGGGAGATGTTGGATAGGGAAAGAAAGAGCTGGAGCACAGTAGCCAAGACATGATCTCTGAGGAGACAGGTGGACGGTTCCAGGACGTGGGACATGGAAGGAGATCATGGGAATAGAAGAACGGTTAGAGAAGATGGGAGCGGTTAAAGAGAGAGGGCGGTTAGGAGGTATAAAAGAGGTGGAAGAGAAAAAGAAAAGAAAGAAGGGAAAGAGGAGAGAGATAGGAGTTTAGAGGTTGTAATTCTGGACAACACACCAACATTGTTTTAATAATTCATTAAAACAATAATCACTCATCATTCATTATTTATAATAATCATTCATAATGTTTTAATCTTCATTAAATCATTCATTATTCATAATGTTCATGATTATAACTTGCATGATTATTTATAATAATCATTCATCATTAAAACATTGTTTTAATCTTGGTATCATTCATTATTTATAATAATCATCTCAATCCCCATTTATATTTAAATTGATTTGGCTAAGGTTTATAACTGATTTCAACGTTTATTATTAGCAAAGAGTGAGACTGTTCAAGGCAAATTATACTTTTCGCATCACATTCTCAATATTCATATTTCTACGTCTCACAAATTCTTTCAATCAAAGCACAAATACTTAGTGTTCCTGCAATGGACTCTTTATTCTTCTTCATTTCCACTTTTTTGCTATTTTACTTTCACTTTAGCACAAAAGATTCATTGGTAATGTTGAATATTAAAGATCTCATATCGCCAACCCTAGCAGGTTGGGAAGGAGATGACTATTACAACTGGTATGGGGTTAGTTGTGACCTAATTCATGTGGTTATGATTGACGTTTCCTTCCAATCTCTGACTGGGGGAATTACTCTCCAATCTCAAACAACTCAAACTTTGGATCTTCATATATAATAATCACTTCTCTGGTCCATTACGTCGTTTTCTAGTCTCTACCATCCTCATGAACTTTTTCTTTACAATAATAATTTCTCTTCCGCTCATCCATTTTACTTTTTCCATTTGATCAGTCTTCGGACTCTAAGCCTTAGAGACATGGTTTACATGTTTATACTCAATTAATAATATTGTTATTGTATGCAGTCGAGTACATTTTACTTCCATCATGTTCATACTGCAAGTGGAGCAACTATTGTTGTAAAGTCTTTGCAATATGGTAAAAACTTTTAATCAATGTTAATCCTCGATTATCAATAACATCATTCAATACATTGAAATTGACATACACAAGGCATATGACTTCGTCGAACTGTTGAAACCACAATTTTGCTTTCACACACAAAGTGTGAGCTTTTATATAACCAAAAACTCGTACATAATGTTCAATTATTGGATCCATGACTAAATTAATATATTTATAAGAACAAACCAAACTCGATATTCGAGTAATGTAAATTGTTTGTTAAAAAAAGGTGTATAGATGTGTCGCGGGTGAACGAACAACTCAGACAGATTAATATGTTAATTTCTTGCTCTCTGGAAGAAACATTAGTATATCATTTAATCATCTGAACCAGAAAACTTAGCATAAACTATGACACAAAAGAGGCTTGGAAAAGTCTACTTTAATAAGCTTAACATCATAAGAACAGGATAACATTTAATGAGCTTAACATTAATAAACAAGTAATGAGCAAGTTGTTTTAATAAGCTTAACATTTAATGAGCAAGTTGCTTTGAATAAAAAACAAACAAGTAAAACCAGAAAAATATAACATCGTTGAATTTATTTTCCATAAAAATATATGTTAATATGCATATCTATATTTATTTATAAATTATACTTAAGGTAGTATATTTTAAATAGGACAGTTTAAATAAAAATTCTTTATTAAATAGGGAGTCATTCCAATAATTAGAGATGAATAGGGTTATTTCATTTTTTAAATAATAACAACAAATGAAATAAGTTCATAAAAAAAGCAAGGGCCTAAAGATGAGAAAGAGCATGGGGAAATTTGGCTATGTTTTGCTGAGAATGGGGTTTTGGTTTCGCCAAACCCTTTTTTATTTTTCAAGAGAGTGAGAGAGAGAGAGAATGAACAAAGAGAAACGAAGAAAGATAAGGAAATGGAAAGTCTTTTAATCAAAATATTGTTCCCACTCACTGTAACGCCCGTATTTAAAATACGTATTTATTTATTTATTAATTTATTTATTTAAAATTTGTTGGACTGGATTTGGGATATGTGGGACTGATTTATGGGCCCGAGTCTGTATTGGGCTTAGGTTTCAAACCTAAGTATATATTCATAATTTTTTCGAGAATAGGGTTTTTAGATTAAAATAAAATAAAAATAGAGGCGGAGATAAAAGCTCGCTTGCTAGAGTGTTGGAGCACGACGATTCAAACTATGATGAATTCGTGGAGCTTTTAATACAGGTGAGTAGTTAGTTTTTTTCTTTTTCACGGAATCCAGAGTTTTATGGGTATACAGACAAAATTTTATTGTCTAAGGTTTCCGTTCATTTTTCTGTAGTTGTTCTGCTATAATGTCGAAGTGTTAAACGGGTTAAATGTTAGAATAGTGTTTGTTTAATTATTAAACTATCAAAGCTTCGAGAAGCTGTTAATGGCGGCGCAAGCCCCATAGCAAGATTTCAGCATGTGTTTCGTTTAAACTCTTTTTGTTTGTGGTTTTGAACTCTTATCTTGTTGTGGTTTTGGTGGAATGATGTTTGGTTGTAGTTGGGGGTAGTTAAATGGGTGCTGGCGAAGCTTTGGAAGGGCGTTAATGGCGTCACCAAGCCAAAGGAACAAATTGTCCTTATGGATTTGTTTGAACTCTTTATATATATATATATATTGTGATGTTAAGTTGTTGGTTGTTGATGTATGATTGAATCCTGGATTGGGTGGGGGGCTGTCGAAGCTCGTAGAAGCCCTTAATGGAGGTCGAAAATTCTAGATCTAGTTTTGATGAAGAATATGAATTGAATGATTTGAGGATTTGGCTTTTATTAAATGTTGTTGGTTTTGGATGGGGATTAATTTCGGTTGGTTTTTGGATTGTGGTGTGTGGAGGTTTGCGGTGGCCGGACGCGAGCTGGTCTGGTGGAGGGGATGACCGAGATTTAGATCCGGTGCTCCCCGTCTCACCTATTCTAACTTTAATTCGGTTGGGCCTAAATCTGTTTGGTTTGGGCCGGTTTTAGTTTTTGGGCTTTGGGCCAAAGTCTTTAGTTTTTGTTAGGGCCAGTTCTATTTTTTGTGTACATGGACCGGTTTTCTTTTATTTTTGTGGGTTGGGCCATTATTGTTTTAAGTGGATCTATTTCTTTTATATATTTCTAGTTGGGCTAAATCTATTGTTGGGCCAGTTTCTAATTTGGCTTTTATGTTGGATCCGGCTAACATTATTTGAATCTTTGGTTGAGTCATAGGTTTGGCTAGTTGGGTCCGAACCATGACCTTAACCATGACTTTAGCCATGAGCCCATGAGCCATGCACCTTTACCTTAGCCATGACATGAACTATGACCTTAGCCATGAACCATGGCTATGACCATGAACTTGTTGAACATGGAAATGACGTGTTGACTTTGACTGTTGACCATTGACCGTTGACTGTTGACCGTTGACTGTGGAATGTTGACTTTTTCCATATTTTCACATATTTAAAAATATGGACAAATGTAGTAATAAAATATTATCGAAAATTGTATAACCTTGTTTGTCATTATCTAATTAAGATTTGACGTGAGTAGTGTGTAAAACATATAAATATTTGCACGTAATCAGAGGAGAATTCTTAGAAGACTTAGATATATACATTTTTATGATAATTAAATTAAACTACACATCGACTCAAATTCATGGACTTTAGTTTTGGGCTTTTTGATAGATGATCAGTTTGACCTAACTGGTGATTTGGACTCGAATAATTATGTGTGATATTTGGACTTGAGTTGTTCTTTCTTTTTAAAGTCATTTCATTTTGATATTTGGTGGAATGGACTTATATTTTGATTATTTATATACTATTTATATTGTACACAAATGGAAATAATGCGTGCCTTTGATGGTGACTTGAGTTCACATAAATATATTGAATGAATACATTACATGATTGATTACTATTATGAGTTGCTACTTAAATGAATGGTAGTATTTATGAAGGCTTGAGATATTCCATATGATGTAGTGCAATATATGATTGGCACGTGAAATAATAAGTTTCGAGATTTGATATAGAGATACTTGGATATCGTGCAATGAATAGTATTGGCACGTGATAATGTGGATTGTATTATAACGAGAAACATTGAGCTTCAGTACAATTAAGTATACTGGCATGAGATAGAACAAGAATTATTATTGAGATTATCCAAATATATATGGTGGCTTAGTTCAATAATTTATTTGGCACGTGATAGAGTAAAATGGTTATGAGATACTAAGGTATGACACCTAAATAAATTACATAATGAAAATCCTAGAACCTAGCTACCACAACTCATGTGATTTGGCCCTAGTGATGGGCGTATGTGATATGATTGGCCCTTCTGGCATTTCAGTGAATCTGAATGGCCCTTCTGGCGTAAGTAATTTGATTGGCCCTTCTGGCGTTTCAGTGAATCTGAATGGCCCTTTTGGCGTAGACGAAGAGTGGCTTGATTATTCCGTCCGCAAAACTAGAACGAGACGCGCGATATTATTTTTATGCTGAATAGTGGCAGGACTCACATAATGGCTTTCGTGTGAAGGTTACCTGGTATGTGATATCCCGCTTAGGGTAGCTACGCACGAAGTGGTTCATTATGTGAGGGGAGGCATGTGGATGTACATATTCAGCATTGGGTAGCGATTGTGGTAGCCAGGGAAACTAGGTAAGACATAGATACAACGTGATTTTAGGGACACGCAAAGAAAGTCTTAAATAATATAAATATGGTAATATGTTGGTAAATAATATATCTTTAAATATATGATTGTATATGGTTTTGCAGAAGGGTGGGTCAAACTAATTACTTGTACAGAGATGACCCACTCTGTAATTGAGCATGAAATGCGGTAAGTATAGAATATGCTTGGTTGGTTATTAGTTTAGTTAGAACCTGTTTCGACCCCCACATACGTGGCAAACGTCCATTAGTAGGGGTCTCCATTTTATTCATTTAATCGACAGGGCTAAAGCCCAATTTGCAATACCATAGATGTACAGGCCCATTAACTCATGTGTCTAAGCCTGAACCTTAGCCACATGGCTTGCCACTAATATACATTGATTTATGTCCAGATTCATTTCTTATCAAAGAGATAATTATCAGTTGAGAGTTGTATTCTATCACAATTGCTCAAGCTACAAGATTACTTGAGCTACAAGGACTCTCTACTCTACCTCTATAAATACCAAACTATTTTTCATAAAGAACTACGTTGAAACTTGATCCCTAGAGAATAGATCTTGGAGTGCGTAGGCATCCATTATTTGGTTCGGTTCATCTCCCCAACATCAAATTCCTCTGTTTCTTAGTGCGTTCTTTACCATTGCTCTTGTTGTGTTGAAGCGGTTTTCATCCAAAACATAATTATTGCCGTCTGTGGGGAATTTAGAATTCATTATCACGTGAAACAATCAAGATGGTAAGCACAAGAAGCGCACCAAATAGTCAACATATTCCTCCCCGCTAATAGGAATTGCAACCCTCGAAATTCAAATCGGCTAATGCAAGAACCGTTGAACAATCAAGTTGCTCCTAGTGGTAAGATCAATTCTCAACATCCAACCATAGCAGCGCCACCACCACCACCACCGCCTCCGCTACCGCCACTCCTAATACGGTTGAGCGTGAGTTACGACGAGTCAAAAATTTAAAATAGGAACTTGAGAAGGAAGGAAGGCAAAGAGGCAAAGGCGGTGGACGAGGCTGCAAATTCAACAACATCGGGCGACCCGGCGGACGCAGCCATTCCAGTGTATGGGACCGTCTTGAAGATCCACTTCATCGTCCTCAACAACGTATTATTTCTCAAACACAATCAACCAGTGCACACTCTAAGAGTAATGACCCTATTACCCGTACTTACGGGGAGAATCGGATTGGCAGGGATAACTACTACCCTAGACATGTCCGATCTCAAATGGAAGATTTACCTCTGAGAAGCAATTTCAGGGAAGACCGCCATTTGAGATATGTCCGACATGACCGGAAGGCGGGCATCCCGCACAAAAGCAACAAAACATGGAGAAGTGGTATAATTATACCGACCACCCGCCCAAGGGGTGACTACCGCCTAGACAGTCGGGTTTCTGAGGGGATAGACAAAGACAATCACCGGTCGGAGATGATCGTGCGTCCTGCCAAAGATCTCTAACTCCAATAAGAGATAATGGAATGTATCCTTCTCCACATGAGCATGACGGGGGCGTCCAGTTGTTCGAGCCAATACTTTAACTCTAATAGAACAACAAATTGAAAGAGTTGATTGCAAAAGAACTTAACGATAGAGAGTCAAGGGATGTAAGAATGAAAAACTTGATACCAACGATGATGGCGTTTCTTGATAAGTTTTAAACTCAACATTCAGGAAGCTTACCACCATCCCGACTTCAAACAACCCGATTTTGAACTTTATGATGAGTCGGAAGGAGATCCTGGCTTGCATGTTCTATCGTTCAAAAATAAGTTGGTATTATGGGGTGAAGATGATCCGCTCATGTGTAATCTCTTTCCATCAACTCTAAAGGGAGAAGCATTACGCTGGTTTAGTGAGTTGCCTTCAAGATCAATTCACCAATACAATGAACTAGAAAATCAGTTTGTTAATCGTTTCCGCCACAATTGCAAGACGCCAAAGGATGTCAACTCACTTTTGAACATCAAGCAACAACGTGACGAAAAGTTACGTACTTTTGTTACTAGGTTCCGGAAAACAGCAGCACCGCCGCCGCCGCTACCGTAAACGGCGGTACAAACGCCTCCGAAAGAAGGCGTCGCGGAAGAAAGTATAAGAAAAAACTTCATCCCAGATTGGACCGACCTGACAGGGAAGGCCGACCTCGCAGATTAGCGGAAAATCGCCATCCTAGATAGGTCCGTCCAGACAGGGAAAAAAGGCGTCACGGAAGAAAGTATAAGGACAAACTTCATCCCAGACTGGACCGACCTGACAGGGAAGGCCGACCTACGCAGATTTGCGGAAAATCGCCATCCTAGACAAGTCCATCTAGACAGGGAAAAAAGGTCTCACGGAAGAAAGTATAAGGAAAAATTTTATCCCAAACTGGACCGACCTGACAGGGAAGGCCGACCTCACAGATTTGCGAAAAATCGCCATCTTAGACAGGTCCGTTCAGACAGGGAAAAAAGGCATCACGGAAGAAAGTATAAGGAAAACCTTCATCCTAGACTGGACCGACCTGACAGGGAAAGCCGACCTCGCAGATTTAAGAAAATCATCCCGCATGTGTCCGGCCGACCGGCGGGGATGGAAGGTGTCACAGAAGCAACTAGAGGGAAGACCACAATTCCAAACAAACTACCGACCTAGATAGGTTGGTTGCACGCAAAGAAAAAGACAATCTCCAGTCGGGCCCGAAAGTGTGTACCGCCTAAAATCTCTAACTCTTGTAAAAGGTAATGGCAGGTGTCATCTTCCACATAGGCTCGACCGAGGCGCAATGCGTTTAAATCTTCCGGGTGAAATGAATTTCACTCTTCAATATAATTTTTCCGATTTCTTTGGGAAAAATAATGGAGGCTTATATCGATGATATAGTCGTTAAATCGAAAGATACTGAGACTTTAAAGAGGGCGGCAACTTGGAACATTGATTGTGAGATGGCATTGCAACAACTAAAGAAATACTTGGCCAGTCCTCCTATATTGACAAGTCCTTCAACGGGTCAACCTAATGGCATATACACCGCAACTACAACTCAAGCCGTTAGTCTTTGTTCTTTTCATTGATGATGGTAGACCCGTCTTTTTATCGAATCAAGTAGATTAGCCAAATGGGAAAGTTATATTAATGCATATAACATTGTCTTTGAAAGTCGTACTACTGAAAAAGGACATGCTCTGGCTTCTTTGGTAGCTGATTTTCCGATTGATGATTCTCCTATTGACGATTTTTTGCGCCAGGAAGAATCTATGGAAGACATTCTGCCGCCAATAACTGGGGGCGACGAAGACCAACTTGAAAACGCAATTCCTAAACCCATTGACCTATGTATTGTTTACTCAGATGGCTCCCATAGTAAATCTGGGTCGGGAATTGGATGTGTTGTTGTTAAACCCGGCGGAGAAAAGATTGGGAAATCTGTGCGACTTGGCTTCGCCAGCTTCAAATAACAAAGCCAAGTATGAGGCTGCCATTTGTGCCTTGAGAACAGCTTTGACACTGGGGGTGCGAAAGCTCCAGTTATACACGGATTCTCGCCTTGTTGCCAATCAGTTTGGTGGGTCTTTTGAAGCAAGAGATGAGCGTATGATGGCTTATCTTAGTTTGATACATAGTCTTTCTCGACAATTTGATTGCATCTCTATCACTCAAAGACCCCGAAATGACTTACGTCATGCCGATTTATTGGCTTATCTCTCCGCCGCCGTTAGAAGCGAAGGGTCAAGACACATCACTTTTGCAGTCATCTTTTCGTCAGTCTAAGTTTGAACGTTTTTATGCTCGCTTAGTTCGTTATTCTCATTACGAAAAAATTTGACGAAGTTACGATATTTAGCTTTGTCAGTCTAAGTTTGAACGCTTTTACGCTCGCTTAGTTCATTACTATCATTATGAAAAAATCTGACAAAGTTACCACATTTAGCTTTGTCAGTCTAAGTTTGAACGCTTTTACGCTCGCTTAGTTCATTACTATCATTACGAAAAAAATCTGACGAAGTTACCACATTTAGCTTTGTCAGTCTAAGTTTGAACGTTTTTTATATTCACTTAGTCATTACTATCATTACGAAAAAAATCTGACGAAGTTACCACATTTAGCTTCGTCAGTTTAAGTTTGAACGTTTTTACGCTCACTTAGTTCATTACTATCATTACGAAAAAATCTGACAAAGTTACCACATTTAGCTTTGTCAGTCTAAGTTTGAACGTTTTTACTCGCTTAGTCATTACTATCACTACGACAAAATCTGACGAAGTTACTACGTTTAACTTCGCCAGTCTAAGTTTGAACGCTTTTATGCTCGCTTAGTTCGTTACTATCACTATAACAAAATCTGACAAAGTTACCACGTTTAGCTTCGTCAGTTTAAGTTTAAACGCTTTTACGCCGCGTCCCATTACTATCGTTCGACAAAAATCGGACGAGGTTATCCGCGTTTAGTTTAAAATCGACCTAAGTTTGAACGCTTTTATGCTCACTTAACCTAATTTTGCCGAGTTAAGTTAGCATTGGGGGAGTTTTTCTCTACATGGGGGCATCTCGTTCTATTTCATTTCAACTACATAAATAAACAACATTGTCAGTTTTCCGCAGGTATGTTATCTGTCACAACAACAATATTCAATAACAAACCCATCTTTATTTTTATTTTTCATCAAAAGAAGTTTTAGCTCTTTGGTATTACATTCACATAATTACCTAATCAATTGTCTCTGTCAATTGTCTTACGGTTGTTCGATTAAATCTTCATTTTCTTCTTCGAAATATGCATTCACTTCGCTTAGCGCTTTCTTTTAACTATTTTCCGCAGTCATTCTTTTTTCTAAGGCATTGTGCCACGCTTTCTCAACGAAACTTCTATCAGCTTCTTTAATTCTTCTACGACATTAATTGACGTCTTTCTGTTCAAAACTTTTCTTCATCGACTCTTTTTGAATATAATTTGCTCGTAATACCGTCGTTTCTCCGTGCGGCGAGAATTCGCATTACGTCACCTTTCTTCGAGAAAACTTTTTCCAGCTTCATTATTTTTTCTAAGACATTAAGCCGAACTTTCTGAGCGAAACTTTCCGAGGCTCGTACAACTGTCGTTTCTCCGTGCGGCAAAAATTCGCATTACGTTAACTTTCTAAGCAAAAATGTTATTCAGCTTCTTTATTATTATTTTTTTCTCTACGGCATTGTGATCTTTCCGTTCGAAATTTTTCGTCAATATTTTTTGCTCGTAATTCCGCCGTTTCAACCTGCGACGCAAATACAAATATTTTCGTTAGTCTTTCAGACTTAACCAAAATTTGAAGCGAACTGGTAAAAAAATTATTGACATACCTGTTTCATGCTGTCGAATTTTTTTGCCACCGCTTTGTCATACTCTCCGAACTTTTCTCCGTCTTCTTCGGCAGCCCAGAATAACTCAATAATTGCGTGATTTCTTTGCTTAACGGAATTGCACTCCCGCAACTTAATTGTGAGTAAGCCATTACTACTTCATCTTCTTCGACTTTCGTTTCAAATTCATACACTTCATCCATCTCAAATCTCTCGAGTGTTAATATTTTCCGTAGTTCTTTAAGTGACCATCGCCGTGGCGTCGTGTGTTCGTTGTATTTGTCACCTTCTTTCCACCTCACCAAATCTATGATCGTCATCAAGTTTTCTTCTTCTCGATTATTTTTCACCTGTTTAATACGGTCATTTCTACCTTAAAAAAAAAAAAAACAAACCGGGTCGAAAGCACAAAAACTGGATTCACTAGGTCCACCGGGCCAAATTGATGCCACACAGGTACAGTGCCCTTCCTTTGCTTGCGCAGCACCTTAACATGTTTGTTAAGTTTATTTTTGAATATGGGCGTATCGTCTGTATCATGTTTCCTCCACATACAACTTTAGACAAACCAACCATAGTCTATCTCTAAATGGTTAATGGAAAGAGAAATATACAAAAACGCATGAAAGAGTTATGGGGACTGGTTATATGACCAAAGACGTGGTCAACAATCATCTAAAAGAAAACTTCATCAAGGGGTTCATGGTCTTCACTCCCTGTGGGCAAAGACGACCTGTTGGGGTATGCTCGCTGCCGGTTCCCTTGAGAAACTTGTGTATACATGCTAGGTGTTATATAGCATCTCTCAAATCTTGCTGTATCAGGCAAGATGCACAAAGATATTTTGAAGGCGTCCAAGTAACAGGGTGAGCTTTGTGAATAAGCAATTTATTTCGTGATCTTTCCGATCAATTTTACTGGTGCGATAGTTAAGATGGGATGAAGAAGATGAGAAGAAGAGTTGCCTGAAACCAGAGGACCGTATGATAATCAAACACAGTACTAACCTTTTTTCGTCTTCGAAACCAGCGACGACACCGTACGGAAACTCGACGATCCCTGTCACAATGGTGTACTAGTAAAACAGTGGTGTTTACTGGTTTTGGTTAAGTTTTTTCTCACGTTCCTTCTGTTTATAATCTTTCTCTTTTCCGATCTTTACTACCGGTCCAAAGATTTCATCCCATGTATAATTCTATTAGCCAAACCGACTTAAGGTGGACTTGATGATAAACATTATCCAATCCGGATTTAATTTTGGAGTCCTAGTTTTCTGTGGTATTTTCACGTGCACGTCTTCTAGTTATTTCGGAACAAATTTTTGACTCTTGAACATTTTTCGAATTCCAATTATTTTGTTCACAATAATTCGCGAATTTTCTCAACAGATTTCAATGGTCTAATCCTAGTATCGATATTCTGCTGGCACACGTCGTCGAAATCAACTTTCATATTGTTACGTAATGCGTTCGGTACAGTGTTCGGCAATCAATTTCTTTTGAAATTTTTTCTATGGATTTTTTAGCCATTTTTTTTTTTTAACTACAATGCGTCCCGTATACGTTAATTTGACATTATTTTGTTTTCAATAATTCCCGAATTTTTTCCACTTGTCCATTTTCCTATCGTTTACGTTCACACGACACTTTGTTATACATTTCCCTTCCTATTTTCGTATTCCATTTTTTCCTTGTTTTTTCTTCTCTTCTTTGCCATGTGAACTTTGTTCGCCTGACAAAGAGGGGGCGGTATTTCGACCCCCACATACGTGGCAAACGTCCATTAGTAGGGGTCTCCATTTTATTCATTTAATCAACAGGGCTAAAGCCCAATTTGCAATACCATAGATGTATAGGCCCATTAACTCATGTGTCTAAGCCTGAACCTTAGCCACATGGCTTGCCACTAATGTACATTGATTTATGTCCAGATTCATTTCTTATCAAAGAGATAATTATCAGTTGAGAGTTGTATTCTATCACAATTGCTCAAGCTACAAGATTACTTGAGCTACAAGGACTCTCTACTCTACCTCTATAAATACCAAACTATTTTTCATAAGGAACTACGTTGAAACTTGATCCCTAGAGAATAGATCTTGGGTACGTAGGCATCCATTATTTGGTTCAGTTTCATCTCCCCCAACATCAAATTCCTCTGTTTCTTAGTGCGTTCTTTACCATTGCTCTCGTTGTGTTGAAGCGGTTTACTGCCGAAACAGAACCTAAAGCGCCTCAATGAGGAACTACTGGCCTTATTCATTATGCGTATGGTTTGTGGTGTGGTTAGTGGGAAGTTAAGGCGCCTCAGTGGAGGAACTACCTGTCTTAATTTTTATAATTAAGAATGTTGTATTAGTCGTTGGAAGTTAAGGCGCCTCGGTGGAGGAACTAAATGCCTTATGAATTGTGTATATATATGTATAAGTATAATTTGTATTTTAGGGCTACTCACACCAGCATTGTTTATAATGCTAACCTAATTTGCATGTTTGCTTATCGGGTATGTTCATTAAATGAACATAGTTGATAAGTCTTGATAGGTTTAGTGTTGAAGAAGGTTGGTTGCTGCTTGTGGTTTGCATTAGCGTCACATTCAAGATATGTTTGTTTTCCCTTAAGGTGTAATAGATTTTAGTTGAGACAAATGTAATTTGTATTTTCAGTTGTAATGATAATTAAATAGTTGTTAAAAGGAGATTTGTAAGTTAATCAGATTTGTGAATTTTTGAAATGAATAGGACTTTTGTTTATCTTAAATTTTTATTGGTTTTTAATTATTCGCATATTCAAACTGTTTATGGGTTTTTGGAAGTTGAGAAAACATCACACCTAGAAAATCGAAGAGTCGGGAACAAATATTGTTTTTTTCGAATTCTGTCGAAATTCGGGGTGTGACATTCATGTCACCCTGCATGCCCATCCATATGTGTGAGGCCTTACACTAGTAAGTGATAATCAACGATCCAATATAACACGGATCTAAACTGGTTTCCCATCTGATGTGGGACTAAACACAATCCAGAGTATCAAAATTCCACCACATTAGGATAAAAAACTTTGGTGTATGGTGTTTTAGGTTAGGATAAACTACAGTTTTGACCCTTGTACTCTTGGTCAACTTTTGTTCTCCCCCTTGTACAAAATTAATGGCTTAAAAAACATTGTACTTTCAAGTCCATAACAATTTCACCCTTATTGTCATTGACTCCGACCCAATTCAAGCACTCATAATCACACGTGTGCGTGTTTTGTGTGACGTGTTGCACATAAAATTCACACGTAGTCATAACCCAATGACTAGGATATTATAATTGACATCATTTCATCACGTGCTTAACGCATGCACCCATATATATATATATATATATATATATATATATATATATATATATATATATATATATATATATATATATATAGTGAACATGACTGATATTATAATTGACATCATTTCATCCATCTTCCCCATATATATATATATTATATATATATATATAGTTTATCCTTTCTATTATGAGTTCCCCAATTTGATCTCCAAAACTCTAATTTATGTTTAATTGACACATGATTGAGTTCAAACTGAAGATCGGAATTAAAAAGCGAACTAAACACAATTAAGTTGGACATTATTTTTCTGTGAACAGTAAGTTTTGTTTTTCAACAATTAAAATTTTATGTTATCGATGAAGGTAATAAAAAATTTGTTGTCTTGAGGGTTGTGTTGGATTGTTTTGTTTGATTTTCTAACCTTTTGATTGTTTAATCATTTTGACTTTGATGTGGAAGTGTACGTTCGAATAAAAGATGTGGCAACAATTTTCGAGAAATAATACTACGGCACAATAAGAGTATTATACTTAAAAGTTTTCTTTTGATATTTTCCTTGTTACTTAATAAGTAGACACGTATGTTAGAGTATGATTTAAATAATATGCTTTCAATGATGTTTGATTTGTATAATATGTTATATGTTGCGTTACTTATGGAGGGGTATATAAAGTGTTATGTTTTGAATAATAAAGTATTAATTGTATTAATGACATACGATTTATTTTCCTGTAGTGGACAAATTTCTCTTGGAATTATACCATGGAGGGCACTTTATGACAAACCCTACTTTGAGTTATGAAGGGGGTGATGTTGACTATATTTATGAGTCTAGAGGTGATGAATGAAGTGCTAGTGGTGAAACTCATGATAGGTTTGTAATAGTAAAGTGAGGAAGATAGGTAAGAAGTCGAGTCAGAAGTTGCAAATGTAGATCATATGTCATCAAATGAAGAACTATTAGAAGTTAGGATGACGATGTTAAAGAATAAATCTAGGAAGAGTAATGCAGATCCATATATTCCTACTACATCTTTTCCTAAAGTGGCTAATGACAATGTAGAGGAGTTGCATGTTGTGACTATAGATGAAAGTGATAGTGATTATGATAGGCCAAATGAATATGATAGGCCAAAGTCAAGTGATGATGATAAGCTTGTAAGAGGTAAGTTCAAGTTTCCAATATGGGATCCTAAACAAGACATTACAACCTTGGAATTAGTTCTGGGTTTGAGGTTTGCTAACTCTAAACAGTTAAAATCTTTTGTAAGAAGTTATGTGATAAGCACGTAAATGTTACATTATTTACGCCCAATTTTATATTAGTTAGTCCATTTATTTTATTTGTCTCATTTAGTTAGTGTGTTTCATGTGAATGTGCATAAAATAAGCACAGTGTATTCAAATGACGTAATTGTGCAATTCAGTGGAGGTATCCGGTGTTGGTCAAGATATTGTTTGCGTGCATTGGATTTGGCCTTGTTGTTTGCTAATGAGAATTTGGACTCGGTACCTTAGATTAGCACCTGATCAATAACAGGGAAGCAAGGCTATAACTATGAATATTTGGGAATGCACATAAAGACGAAACTTAAGTGGGAACGTGACCAAGGTGGAAGCTTCCAATCCATGTGATTGTTCATGACCGAAAGCTTGGGTCTGTTTGATAGAATATAAGCCAACAAGTGAGGCGTGGATTATAGAATACATGGGTCCAAGTTTAGTTGGTCCAAGAGCTAAAACCAAACCATGTGCACTTACCCATTTCATAGCACCTGCCCATATCCACACCAAAGCCCGTTCCCACCGTAGTACCTAACTATTGGACCACCTGATCAAATCCTTGTTTCTTTGTTTTCACTCACGAAAAGAAACAAAAAGAGAAACCAAAGCCGAAATTCCTTATTCCAATCAAACTAATTGAATCTGGAACTCTCGCGACCGAATCAGAAGTTTTCTAATTCCATTCCAAATCAAACACTGCCCTAACCAAACCTCTATATATACCAGTAGAAACCAAAGGGAGGAGGATCTTTGGAGAGCTCAAATTGGAGTCGAGAGTAGCAAACGAAGTGGAGAAGAAGATATCAAAGCGGGATTACGGTTTTGTCGATGATTTATTCTTCTTGTATTTTCGTGTTGCGCAAATTATCATGTCTAGCTAAAATCCAAGCTAGGGCTTAGATGATGCCCTAGACTTGCGTAGGTTTTTCTATGTTTAATTGGGTTATTGTTCTCTGACTTAAGTTTTACAGTAAATAATTAATTGAATTCTCTGATTTCTGTAGAAATCCCATCATTGATTATATCCTGCATGTTTAATCCATGTCTAGACTAGTCAATTGTTGGGTTAAGTTTCTGTTGATATCAAGGCATCGGTTCTAAAGTATATTTAAACCTGTGAGAAGTTGTGCTGTAAAAAGACAATTTTTGCTAGGGGTTTATATCTATTTGCTGAAATTCAATTAATACGATTTGTTAGAATTATTTAAGAATTACACGCTCACATCTTCGAGCAAGCAAGGGTTGCCTTTCCCTCAGATAATCTACAATGGTCTAGGGTGGATTCGAAAGCCTTAGTGTTTTCTTCATTGATAGTTAATCCATATTTTTATTGCTTTGATAGTTAATAGTTTAATTGCATTGTTTAGTCAATAGTTAGATAAAATCATACATCAAAAAATCCGGTAGAATTAGTTAAGTATAATTTTAATACTTGTTTGTCCGAAGTAGCAATCCCTGTGGGATCGACCCGTTTGCCGCAACTATTTTCCACGATAGTTGTGCGCTTGCGGTTTAACTAGGGTTAGATTAGTCTATTTAATTAGACCAACTAATTTCCTATCATTATGCTATCGTTAATGGTCACCCAATTACTTTTTCCAAAAATGAAAGTGGTAGGATGCTTGCTATATGTGATGATATTGCTTGTACATGGAGGCTTTTTGATATATAGTTGGATGGGGTCTGAAAAAAGTTTTCATATCAAATCCTATATTAGTGAGCATAATTGTTTAAGAGTTTATGAGAACAAAATGGTTAAAGCAAAATGGCTTGCTAGAATATATCATGATAGAATTATTAGCCAACCAGATTGGAAGTTGGAAGATTTTAAGTTTGATGTGATGAAGTCTTATGGAGTTGAAGTCATAGAAATAATGTGTTACAAGGCCAAGCATAGAGTTTTGTATAATGTGGATTCAACATTAGAAGATGAATATGCCAAGTTATAGAATTATGCTGGCCGATGAGGTTAGAAAAGCAAGCCTAGGAAGTACTATCAACATTCAAACTCATAGGTATGCTCCTGTAGCACAACCTAATTAATCCTGGACAACCAAATGAATCCACAACAGCCTCTACACTTTCTAAGGTTGTATGTGTGTTTTGAAGCTTTGAAAAATGGCTGCATTAGAGGGAAGGATGTAGACTAGTGTTAGGCTTAAATGGTTGTTCTTTGAAAGGTTATGTTAAGGGTATGTTGTTGACAGCAATGGGGAGGGATGGGAACAACCAAATGTTTCCAGTTGCATGGGCTTAGGTAGAAAGTGAAAACAAGGGTTCATGGATGTGGTTTCTTAATCTTTTGCTTGATGATGTTAGTATCATAGATGGGCAAGGTTGGACAATAATATTTGACCAACAAAAGGGTATTGTGGAAGCTATTAGTTTGATGTTGCCAATGGCTGAGCATAGATGTTGTGGTAGGCATGTTTATGCAAATTTCAAGAAAAGGCATATTAGGGGTTGAGCTTAAAACATTGTTTTGGATGGTATGCAAGTGTGGAACACCTCAAAAGTTTTTTTTGTCATGGATCAAATTAAGAAGATATCGGATAAAACATATGATTATCTACATAATGAACAGAATCCCAAGAAATGGGCAAAATGGCTTTTTACTCTACTAATTCTTGTTGTGAAGATGTAGAGAATAATATGTGTGAATGTTTCAATGGACAGATAATTGTTGGTAGAAAGATGCCTATCGTAGATATGTCTGAATGGATAAGACATTACATGATCAAAACTATGAACAAGAGGAGAACAATGAGTAAGTGGACTAGGAAATTGTTTCCAAGGCCAAAAAAGAAATTGGAAGATAATAGGAAGAGTTATAGGTATTGGGCTGCAAAATATATGGGTGCTAGGGAGTATGAGGTAAGAAATGGGAAATCAAGTGATGTTAGTTGATGCCTTCAATTCTCTATAGACACAAACAAAAGGACTTGCTCATGTAGATGTGGGATCTCAGTGGTACCTTGCTGCCATGCAATAACAGCCATTCATCAGATGAAAACTGGCCTTGATGATTTTGTATCTATTTGCTATCTAGTTGAGACAAACAAGAAAGCATACCAGTACTTCTTGAAACCTATGAATGGGCAGAAATTGTAGAAAAAACAACCTGGTGAAATTTTCTTACCCCCAATTGCTAAAAGGATGGCTGGTAGGCCAAAAAAACACAGGAGAAAAGCTGCAACTAAGTCACCAAAGAAAAGTCGTCAACTAAGTAGAAAAGGAAGACAAATGACATGTACAAGGTGCAAGGTAGTGGGTCACAACAAGAAGACTTGTATAGGTGTTGAAGAACAAGGCAATGGTAGTATTGATAGTTTAAAGGAAACTGTAAGTATTGATTTATATTTTCATAACAATTATAATATTTTTATATCAATGTAATTTATACTAATCTAAAGTCAATTTGAAAGGGTAAGAGGAAGTCCAAGGACAAGGAACCAACAATTGCTGCCAATGTTGTGAATGACAATGGTGCCAATGACACTGCTATGAATGACATTGTTGTGAGAATTTATTCATTTATTTTCAAATTTATATAGTGTGATATTAATTATATTAGTTCATTTTTGTAACAGAGGAAACCACCATCAAGGGTGAGAGATAAACCATATGAGAAAGCACTAGCTGGATTTGGGGTGTTCACATTTCCTAGTGGGAACACATTTACAAAGATAAATGTTTTTGCATATATTAGTTTATTAGATAATTTATTTGGTTAAGTGTAGTTGTTTATGCATTTCTAAATTGTTAATGGTTATGAATTTGAAGCTTGTTAATGGATTTCTAAATTGTTAATGGTTATGAATTTAAAGCTTCCCAGTCAAAAGAGAGGGAGATGGGCTAGGCTAAACAAGAGGTCAGTCACAGACCCATGCATTTGCAAATAATGAAGCTGCTGCAACAACAAGTGTACCACTTAATGCCAAGCCACCTGTAAGAAGTGAAACTCCTCTTCCAAGAAATGAAGCTGCTCCAACAACTAGTGTACCACTTAATGCTAAGCCACCCATAAGAAGTGAAACTCCTCTTCCAAGAAATGAAGTTGCTGCATAAACATACTATTGCACCACTTAATGTTAGGGCACCTGCAAGAAGTGCACCTCTCGTGAAAAATGCCTTTGTACCTCCAAGAAGTACACCTGATAGGAAAAACTCGAGAACAACTTAACCATCCACACAAACATCTACTCATACATCCACTCATTCAACTACTACAACAAATGAAGCTCCATCCCAAGCTAGAAGATCCACTCATTCACCAGTTACAAGGTCACAAGCTCAAGGTAACAGTCGGTCACCAGTTACAAGATCACAAACTAGAAGCAGCAACATTTTAGGTGGGAGAGCTAGAGGGCTAGCTTTTTTGTTGGGAATGTAGGTCCGGGAAGTGCAACTTTATTGTTGTTAGTGTTTTATCTATGTCAGTACTTTGTTTGTTACTGGATCCTTTTCTTTTGTCTATGCAAGTACTTGGATGCTTTGTTATTTTTTGTCTATGTCAGGTTGTGTTTGTAAGACTATTTTTTTTGTTGGTATTTCTAAAAGATATCAATTTAAGACATCTAAACATGTTACAATGTTTATGAAAATGTTGCCATGCATGTATGTGGTGTTTTTGTCTGACAATTACTATGATTTGTGGTGAGTGCATGGTTTGTGGTTTGTGTAGGTTGAGTGCTACTTCTCCTACGAGTTGAGTATATGAGTGCTACGAGTTTACTGCTATGAGAGCATTATGTGCGTCTGCAAAATGTAACAGAGCACATTATAATAGAAGACAAAACACATTCATATCATCTGAATTGAGCCAAATTACAATTAATTCAATTCATTATGATCAATTCATTACATTATAGTTCAATTCAATAGAGTTTACATCGCCTAACCACAACACCCATATCACAAATAATAGAAAAATGATTGCCTAATTCTTCATTAAGTTTTTCTTCTGCAACTCAATGCTCAATGTATGTGGTCTTTTTCTTCAGCACCTCAATGCTCTTCTCCAGCCGTCCATTCCTCTGTTGCAGCTTCACATAATTGTCATTCAAGTCGTCAGCTTCAATCTTCAAATCCTTATACGCTCAATACAAGGCCTTTGTATTTCTTGCCTGGTGTGCTTGGCGAATCTATCCAATCGAAGAACAAGCATTTTTCGTTTGGGTTTTTATAGTTGATGCACCCATAAAACCTATTGATGTATTTTAATATATGAGCTGATTATATGTGCTTGGGTTCCTTATGGTACAAATATCATTTCGTCTTGGTTGTTTTTTACTTGGTCTTTCTTATCTAGTAACGTTGAGTCCAATTTCTACGGGTCATTAGCTTATAATGCGCCCACTATTGAAGGATCAACAGTTACACAAGAAAAACCTTCTTTTTCTCTGCTGAACGAACTAGAGTACGTGCGTGTAATTTTCTCTTCAGCAGTTCATTGTTTTCACCATTTTCAATTGGGCAATCAGTTCACTTTATTGTGGGTGTTGTGCTCTAGCTTCCTCTATTGATATCTAGTGCACACTTTTAATGGAGCTGAGATCAGTAATTGATTGGTTGTTGTATCCTAGAGGTTGCACACTCTCTGCTGCAATTTGTTAAAGAGAAGATTCAGAGGCGCGAAACAACCTTAAAGAAAGCGACATTGTCCGCGCCTTAGCCTATTATGTGTTGGTTTTGTGGTTTGGAATTTCTCTATATTTTAACAAAGCCTCCTTCCCAGGTTGTTGTTAGAAAACGACATTTGAATTGGAGAAGGAGAACCACAAAAACAAGATTTCGAACTATTTTCATACCTAAAAGACATTATTACATTGAATTTTTTTGGTTGAAAATGAAGAGAGGAAGTTCAAGTATGTAGGGCTATTAAGAGATTACAAACCATGAGAGAGAGAATTTGAGAAATTATAGAAAACCAGAAAGGGAGATTTTTTCTTGAGGAAGACGACCATACTTGGTTTCTTACAGTTTGGGGATTTATCACTAAGAGAAGCTGTTGGGCATGTGATGTTGAGGTGTCCACTTTATTTGTTTTACCTTTTTGATTTATATAGACAATATCCTAGTCATCGGGTTATGACCATTGCATGTGTGAATTTTATGTGCAACACATCACACAAAACATGCACATGTGTGATTTTGAGTGCCTGGATTGGGCCAGAGTCAATGACAAGGGTGAAATTGTTATGAACTTGAAAGTATAATGTTTTTTAAGTTGTTAATTTTGTATAAGGGGAAGAACGAAAGTTGACCAATAGTACAAGGGTCAAAATTGTAGGTTATACATCATGTTGTTTTGCTACACATTGGATCCTTTGCTAAGCTCTCGGTATCCTTGTGGTTTGTTACAAAAAGCGGATCTTGTTAGTTTTCTAAACACCACTAATGCCATTCAATATCCACCTGTTTCAGATGTGGAACCAAGTGATATTATCACTCCCCTAGTTCACCTGGCTAACATCGAAGTCGTCATGTACGACTGGATTGGACATCTCTTTTGTAGTCCGCCAAGTTCAACTTTGTCAACTACTCTATAGAGAGCACTACAATGCAATGAGCGAAGAGATACTGAAAAATCCGTCCCTTGGTTTTCAAATCCTTATGACTAAGCTGAAATCCAAATTAGATTATCTCTTAACTCTTCACGACCAACTGTAAGAAAGGCTCAAACAGAAGCAAATCGACACAATTACAATTTTGCAAATGTGGTATTTATATGTATAGAGTATAGATTTTTTGTAATTGAAATAATTGTATTCGAATGCGACTTAATTAATGATGATCTCTTTGCTAATAATCGAATATGAACATAAATTAATGTACATAAATATCAACTCTAGACACATGGGCTAATGGGCCTTTATATTAAACATTGATCTCCATTAATGGGTTAATGGGCCTTTATATTAAACTTGGACTTAGTTATATTGATTAAGTGAATAAAGTGGAAATCCCTATTGATACCAATGTACGTTTGCCATATAGGTGTTGTATTCTCTAAGCTCACCCATCCTACGACTACTCCCGCTAAACTATAGAGTTCCCACGAAATTTGCAACCACACAGTCCAAAAAAAAAAATCTCAACATTAGGATCTGGCAGATAAATTATTACTTATTTCTTGATAGATAGTAAAATGCAACCTAATGCAATCTAACGCAACTCTCACTAGACGAGAACCGTCGTCAATTCCGACACCAATCTGCCCGTATACAAGCATAACCATGTACGTACCCACCAGTGTTATCTATGCGTGGTAATTATTATTAAGAGAGAGGCCTGACCATAGCCATTGACGGCAATCACTAACTCACGCTGGTAGGTTCGTAGGCCTTTTAACCGGGTTGCCAATAGTAAACTCTCGCGACTGCAAATAACCTCCACACTTCCAGTTCCCAAAATTCTAGGTCTTAAGATTGGTCCACAAAAGACCTCATATAAATACCTCCTTCCAAGTGACTTTGCACAAACAAACAGACAGACAACATTTTATTTTCTACGGTGTCCGGAGAAAAGGAGAAATCAAGGGAATCAAAAACACCTACCCTTGTTTGCTCACTCAAACCCTAACCCTAGAAATGGAAAACAACAACAACATGAGATCATCTTTAATCCCAAGTTACCTTTACTCAACATCTTTAACAACAAAAAACAAAAGGACTAATAATAATGGTTTTATGATTGAATCACCAAGCGAGCCGTTTGGAAAGATTGAGATGTATTCACCCAAGTTTTATGCTGCTTGTACTGTTGGGGGTATTCTTAGCTGTGGTCTTACTCATATGGCTGTTACTCCTCTAGATCTCGTCAAGTGTAATATGCAGGTATACATAAAAATTTCTTTAAAAGCCAGATCTGAGATACTTTAATACAATTTGATTTATAGTGCTGATTTACACATGTAAATATCATTTGGCTATTATATAAAAAAGAAAATGAAAGTTTGTTGTTCTCGCTTGCTCGTTGTACCTATTTGCTTGCTGGTGAAATGTTTACATTTGGTATGTTTGTAAATTGCTTTTACCTAACAAATCAGAGAGAAAAACACTTCATAATTACAGAATTGCCGAGTGGGAATATGGACTTAATATTCTTCGGACATGGAGTTTTGTTGTGCAGATTGATCCAGCTAAGTATAAGAGCATCTCGTCGGGTTTTGGAGTTTTGCTTAAAGAACAGGGGCCTAAAGGTTTCTTCCGGGGCTGGGTTCCTACCTTGCTTGGTTACAGTGCACAGGGTGCTTGCAAGTTTGGGTTTTATGAGTTCTTCAAGAAGTACTACTCAGACTTAGCTGGGCCAGAAAATGCAGCCAAATACAAGACCTTGATTTATCTTGCTGGTTCTGCATCTGCTGAAGTGATTGCTGATGTTGCTCTTTGTCCCATGGAGGCTGTAAAGGTCCGGGTCCAAACTCAGCCTGGATTTGCTAAAGGATTGTCTGATGGGCTCCCCAAGTTTGTTAAAGCTGAAGGCGCTCTTGGGTGTGTTTTTCGTTTTACTATTTGCTTTTTAGTGATCTATATTTCTTTGAGAAGCTTTATGTTGTAAAATGCTCATTCCAAACTTGTCCAACTTTACAGGTTGTACAAGGGTATTGTTCCTCTTTGGGGACGACAGATTCCATGTAAGCGACCATTTTTCCATTTTGTTTATTTGTTTTTTAATAGTTTTAATGCAGTCATGCTTATCTTCATTTATAATTCATGTATTTTATATCTTAGAAGGTAGAAGTAGTGATCTCATGTGGCATCTTTAATACAATATCAACTCTTACATTTTATCTGGAGAGTTTTATGAGACTCTGTCATTGTATTTGACATTGTGAGTTAGTGAATTTTGGAATTTTCTGCATTTGTCCGGTAAATCTAACTCTGGTTGTGCATCATTTTGATTGGGTACATATTATATATGCGATACAGTAGAATTTTTCTTTTAGTCGGTCATGCCTTCGAATTTTTATGCGTTTGTATATTGGATAGAGAACAACTAGTGTAGCCAATTTGCATATGTTGGGCACTGAATGCCCTCCAATTCATGTAAGGGCCTTTGCAATGATTTTAACCATGTCCATATCCTCCAGTGATGATTCATCTCCTTTGAGTTGTTTTCTCTAACTTTAATTGTTTCCTGTTTACACGTCAAAAGATTATATGTAGGTGATTTTTGTACTATGGCACTGTGCGTGGTTTTACCCTGTTATCATTTGTGCATCATGTTCTGTCACACTTTACAGTTCTTTTGCTAGGCAGTACTTTGTTCACGAATACATGAGATTCCATGGAAAGCAGCTGATGCATGTGCATCTTTTAGATCGCACTTGTGCATTCAGTGCTTTTTGTACTATGGCGCGTGGTTTTACCCTGATGACATTTGTGTATCATGTTGTCACACTTTTACAGTTCTTTTGCTAGGCAGTGGTTGGTTCATGGATACATGAGATTCCATGGAAAGCAGCTGATGCATGCGCGTCTTTTTGATCATACTTTATTGTTTGACTTAGTCACCTACTCGCCTTGGTATTCTTGAGATCCCTTTAAGGCGCCACATGGACTCGGTGATATGCATTCGCTAATCCAGCTCATTACCTAGATAGCCAAGGATATGAGTGTTGATATTGTTATACTCAGCTCTGAATACTATTATATTTTTGCCTTTTGAGACAAATTTTGTTGTTTTAGCTGGTGGTTTGCACCTGCCATACATAGCCGGAAAGAGAATTGGATTCTCAAGAGAAGAGTTCTTATCACAAAGACAGCAAAACTTAAATCAAAGAGTTACAATGGAACATAATCCCTCGTGAATATCTGCATGAAGCTAGTTGCTTGTAGTGATTTTAGGTTGTACTTCTTGATTCAGTGGTTGGTTATTTTCATATTTTGTTTGTTAAACATGGTAGAATTTTGATATCTGGATTGAACTTCTTAGTATTGTAATATTGTTATATGTTTTTTCTTTTTTAATCTTAGTTTTTGTATATTGCAGACACCATGATGAAATTTGCATCTTTTGAGACCATTGTGGAGAAGCTGTACAAGTATGCCATCCCCAAACCGAAGGACCAGTGCAGTAAATCACTGCAGCTTGGTGTTAGTTTTGCTGGTGGATATGTTGCTGGTGTTCTCTGTGCTATTGTTTCGCATCCTGCAGACAATCTTGTGTCCTTCCTTAACAATGCCAAGGGAGCCACTGTTGGAGATGTAAGTCATCTGCCATAGTTACAGTAACATCTTTTAATCGATCTACTGGAGTTAACTTGTTTTAATGTTTATACTGTCCGCAGGCTGTGAAGAAGCTAGGTTGGTGGGGACTTTTCACTCGTGGTCTTCCTCTTCGTATTGTCATGATTGGAACACTCACTGGAGCACAATGGGGAATCTATGATGCTTTCAAGGTCTTCGTAGGCCTGTAAGTCTTATTGTTTTGCGTTGTAATTTCTTTTCCCTCTCATGCAGAACTTAACATGATATCCTTTCTCAGTAAAAAATGAAGAATATGTACCCGTCATGGGCTCTTAACTTTTCCAGAGCAGCTTTAACTTTTAACTAAGAACCAATTTTTATGTTGTAATTTCAGGCCAACAACTGGTGGTGCTGCACCTGCAGCTCTCCCTGCTGTTGCTCCTGCTCCTTTGGCCTGATGAGCTACTAAATGTTGGGGCGAAGTTCTTAGAGGAGTAATAACAATTTGGTTGGTGGCCCTTTGCATTAACCAACTAGGCGAGTTAGAGACTGTATTCTTTGTCTTCAAAGATGAATTATTTTTTGTTACTTCTGTCTGGTTTTGGGAGGATGGTTTTGGTTTCATCTTCCATTCCTTGGAGATTTGTACGAATCTCAGACAACGTCAGAACAAGAAGTGGTTTAGTATAGGAAGAGAAACTAAAATAAATGAGGTCAACTTTAACATCATTAGTTATATCAGATTTTATTAATACAGTTAATCGTCTATTACAAATTTGAAATGGTTGGAACTAAATTTCTTTCTCTATTCTTGATAGTAGGAACGTTTGGTATTGTCTTGTTGCATGTTTTCTTTTGACTTCCGTGTTTGGGAAGAATATGTTGTGTCTGCACTGCCACAACAGACTTACTTTAATGTTTATGTATTTGGGAAGGATGTGGGAGTCAGGTTGTCTGCCTTCTGACACGCACACACACACAGACTTGGATCTTGTCCCGTTTATTTATTGTGACTACTTTGCTTTTTTACTTTTGAAAAACCCTTTACTGGAGGGGGTTGGCCTCCAATTGAGAATCTGAGGTATATTTTAGCTGTCTGCTGGTTTGAATTCACTTTGGTACTGCACTACTGCTTCAAGTTTTGTTCCTTGAGAGCTTGGGCAAACTGTAGTTTTGCGTGGTGTATGATCTACCTGTACTTCACAAGCAGCTATACAAGGTTCTGGAAAAATCATTCGGCCTTTTGATATGATCTTTGAAAATGTTTGGGAAGTTATTTGCCCTTTTGATATGATATTTGATAATTGTTGGAAACATTTCCTTATTTTCATTTCAGGTAAAATCCCCTGAATATCTCTATATAACAACATCAAACCATTAAAAACTACATGTGTTCAAACTGTTTCACTTGATGTTCCGTAATAGTCATCCAACTCTTCCCAAACTCCAATGGAGTGAATCAGATGCTGATTGGTCGTCTTCTTATGCCCAAAAATATGTTTTCCAGCAACAGTTCCGGTAGCTACATTAAAGGAAATTTAGCCAAACCATTTACTCATATCCAGCAATACCCCTTCTGTTTGTTTTGTTGACAAATCGTACGGCTTTTTAAAGTTTAAACAAGCATCCATCTCTGAAATCCTTTGGTGCTGGAGCATTTAGACGCGTTCATTGCTTAAAAGAGTTAGAGTAATCATCTTACTAACGAAGCTCACGCCAATATGGCCCATGAGGTGCAAATGAAACAGTGTTCTGATCATAGAACATGTATTGATGGCTTTGTTAACTGGACGGCTGGAAAATAATGTCATTTGGAGTGAAACAGGCCTTCACCAGCTCCCAACTCAAGTACTCACCACCAGTGTTGGATGCATACCAAAATGGATAGTAAATGCGGGACCATATTGATCAGCTAGTTCGCCCAATTACAAGCCATGCTCCCACTACCTCAGGCGGCTTGGTCCTGATCATGTTACTATTCTCTTCTTAAATATATAGAAGAGAACGATCACGAGGAAACTAACAATGATAGGCGCTGGAAGCCGTTGGTTCAGTGTGGGATAGGGCATTGGTGAAGTCCATCTTGTCCGAAACCCGCCCAAAATCCGCCCAAAATCTGAACAAAATACCGGCATCGAACTCTGTTCGAACCCGACAAAACCCAAACCCGAACCCGAACCCAAACCGAAATACATAGGATAGGGTTTGGTCACACTCTCTAAACCCGGACCAACCTGAGCCTGACCCGATAATTTAGCCCTAAACCCGTTAAAAGGGCTAAAAAACCCGAAACCGAACTTGGACCGAAATCGAACCCCAAATTCGATTTCAATTGCATACTACTAATCTCATATAAAAGAATGAGTTAGATACATATTTGGATTATGATCTCATTTATGTTTACAATGATGAGTTATTTAATATATTGGATTATAAAAAAAAATTATGTCGGGATTTCCAATTTTTTCAGTAATTGCACGTGATCATGTGTCTATAGTTCATTCCGAGTCCATCTATTTTTAAATCATATCAAATAATTATATCCGTATAGGTGATAATTACTTCCAAGTTCATTAGTAATTTTATTTTGTTTGAAGGATTGGTGGATAGCTGAAGAAGGAATAAAATGTAGATATATATTTCAAATAAAGTTTTTTATTGTCTTTTTTCTTCATTTATACCGGGCTTTATTCTACCCGAAACCCGAACCCGATGGCTATCCGAAATGTAGGGTTAGAAAAGGGTTTGGTCACACTTCTCAACAAAATATCCGACTCCGAATCTAACACGCTGAAAACTGGTCTGGATTCGGGTAATCTGATACCCGTTCAAAACCCGAAAAGTCGGATTCGAGCCGGATCGGGTACCCATTTGGACATCACTAGGTGAAGATGGGGATTTTGCACGTACGGGACTTAGAGAAGGGAACGAAGGGGTCGATGAGTGACTTGGAGGTTATAGTGATTATGTACTGTTTCTAAATGGAGTTTTTTCAGAAAATAAAAAAAATAGAGGTCTCTGGTCCACAACAAGTATGATTCTCTCCATCTACAAATTCTTGTTCTAATAAATTGGTCAAAAAGACTAATTTTGGATAAAAATCACTCTCTTGGACAGCCCGGTTTCGAAATCACTAAAATACACATTGATAAACATCTAGATCTTATTCTTCTTTATATATACTAGTATTTTGGGCACGCTCTGTGAGCGTGAAATTGAGAGTTATTTAATTAACAAAGCCACAAAAGCAAGCCCAACAAAAGCCCAGTCTATGTGGCAAGATTGATTTTTAAAAAATTGCAACCAAAGCCCAATAGTAAAAAGCCCATTGAATTCCTGCCCAACCGCAATTGTTGACCACTCTAGTTAGAGTTGAATACTACATTTATATAGTTACCCTTGTCAAATACAACAAATTACAAATAAAGTCATATTAGATTATTGTAAATAGAAATTATGAGTGAGGGCAAATTTGGAAAGCGAAAAATCTAGTTGATGGAAACAGAACTGTTACGTGGAGAGTTTTTTTATAGGTGAAAGATATATTAGAAGTCCCTTTTTAAGCCCTCTAAACGTGTCTAGGTTGATAGGGGGATTACGATAAATCAGGATGGATTAGGAAAAAAACTGAGAAAAAACTGGCGAACAACTTAAAAATTCTGCAAAACCCACTATATCTTTGTTTCGTTTTAAAACACCGGAAAAATGACATAAAAAGGACACTGATCAAATATATTGACCGTAATTCACATACCTTATTTATCCCATATATCTGGGAAGGCTTGCTCCTAAAACACCAAAACATCAAATCCCCAATAATCTCCGTTATTTTCTATTGAGTCCCCCACAAATAACTTTCTAAACCCCACGAGTCCCCCAAAAACCTTCTTTCTCCACCTCTAAATTCAGCAAACAAAACACTCTATTCATTGTTGATGACACTCACTCTCACTCGCACTCTCTCTCTGTATCTCTGATCGAGATGCTCGATGCTACTGCTGCTATTGATCAAATTGGTATTTCCCCAAATCACTTATGCATTCCTTGAATCAATTACACATTGTTTTTTTGTTGCTGCATTGTATGCTATTGTTTCAATTTCTTTCTATTGATTTGTTGTGGTTTTGGTTTGTGGCGATTGATTTTTTGCTACTGATTTATTTATTTTCTTTTAGTACTTGATTTTTAGTTATTTGATGCCGACTGGTTGTCTCTTTATTTTTGGGTTGTTGCCGATTGATTGATAAGAATGTGTTTAGTTTAGGATGAAAATATATAGATCATTAAACTGAAGTGATATTGTTGCTCCGTTGAAAAGTATTTTACTGGGATTCATGATGAACATCAAGACAATATATCTGCAGATTATATAATTATCTATGTATTTACTTTTATTTTTTTTGTGAGAGGTGGGTGGGGTTGGTTAGGGAGTGTTTGTGTGTGTGTGGAGGGACGTCAAATAACAGTAGAACATGATAGTCAGGGATGGTCAAGATTTTCCACTGCACATAACTTTTTACAATATAAATGAATTGTTGACCATAACCACCCCGCATGGGGAATCTGATGAAACTATCGAGTATATGTTCTTCCCGGCTGCTTTCGACTCTTGGTGTGAAAAGAAACAGTTTTACTTGCATCCTGTACGAATTGTATGATTCTTGAGTCCAACTTTTTTAGTTGAAACTTCTTAGCTTTTTATTAAGGCGTTGAACTCTTTAAGCTAAGGATACATAGAGTAAGGTAATATTTGAAATCTTCAGTCATTGGATTTTGTCTATAAAACATGACTAGAACTCCTTAAAAACAACTTGGAGTTGATGAAGACAGAATGAGTTGATTGAATCAGGATCTGCTGTCTCCAATATGGTAAATTGCTAACTATAAACAAAATACAGGTGATCAAAACATAGAACTACATACAGGAGCCAAAAAAGATAACAATGGCATGACATCTTCGAGCTCAATCGGTAGCGTGCCATCTGACTCGAGGGGATAAAACATTTTTACGACCGGTATAGGCCCTTGCACATCATAGATTCCTAGCTTATGGCTGAATATGGCAAGACCGAATAATGATCCTGGTGCCAAAGCTGTAATGTTTGAAGCACACCACACAAAAGGTTTATTGTTCGAACAATATAGCAGATATAGTATAATTTAATATCATACAAAGGAAGCCATCAAGTACCTTCCAAAGCTGCTAACAAGGCACTTTTGGTGAGTTCCAAGAACTCTTCAGAAGCTGCAGAGAAATTAGATTAAAGTTAGACATTCCAAGTTTTCTTACCCACTGATGTGAGCAAAGTATTAGTGGATAGGCATACTCATGTGAAAAGGACAAAATTCCTTGATCTTTCATTGGTCTAAGTGACAGTAACTACGTGTAAGGAAAGGGCTCACAACCATCACCCCAGACATCTATTTCCAAAAGATTTGAAGCATCTCCAGTGCAAATGCAATAAATGATATAAGGACTATTAACTCTCCATGTCTAAAAGCATTATATTTGAGAAGTGAGTCATATCATGTAGTAGGCTGCACCATTTGATTCAATCAAAAAATTTATCTGGGAGATGGAAGAAGGTAGAGCTGAGATAAATTCTGCATTCTAACGACGAAAGTAACAAAACAAAGAGAACTTAGAATACTAGCTAAAAGGTTTTGTCAGTATGCAAAACCTTAAAACTGAAAACAACAACAAAGTCATACCCAAAGCAGTGCATGTCATCAAGGGGTGGACCTAAGTGAGGACATTATAGGTGTAATATGAAAGTAGTTTAGTGCCAAGCATAGACGTTGGCCTTTTGATTTTACCACTTTGAAGTTTGAAAGCCTTAAATTTGAATTTTTTCAAAAACTGTGCCAAGATTACACTACAAAAAAGTGGGTGGAAAAAAATCCTTCTACCGGATACAAATTTGTTCACATTTTGTTTTCAAAGCACAAAAAAAAAAAAAAAAAAGCGAGTGTGCCTTCACTTCACATTGGTTCACCTACAAAGCTCTAATAAGAATAAACCCAAACTTATCTTCAACACCAAACCCAATACGCACAACAAGAATGCAAGCTAAAATTTGTGAAATATTCATGTCAGCATTAAGTTTAACAATAACTGAAGGAAAAATTGTGTCTTGGATTAAATCTGAAGGTGATAAGTTATTGAAAGGCGAAAGCGTAGTTGTTGTTGTTATAAATTCGACTACTGCTTCCACGTGGGATGATGAGATTGGATCATCATCAAGTGGTGTGATTCACCATTCACCCACACAAGTGTTGAAGAATTTTAACGAGATTTGTAGTCTTCGAATTGAGCTGCCCAGTGGGGAATTGGGGATAGGGGATATTGTTTTCTTGAAATGGCAAGCGGATTTTGGTTCCACTACACCAAAACAGGATATTAGTAACGCTCCAGTTTTTTGCTTAGTAACGTTTTTAAAGTGTAACTAGGTTCCTAACGTTTTATAAGCGTTACAATTATATATAAAGTGTTACGTTAATTTTGCCAAATATGAGAATTAATTTGTTACGTTTTTTAAATTGTTTTTTTGGACAAAAAGCGTAAATAAATCGTGAAATATTAAATATAATATTAAAATAATAACTAAATTAGAATTTAAGATTTCTAAATAAAAAATTTTGGTGAGAGGAAAGAATTTTCGGTGAGAGGGAAAGACCAAAATATCGCGCTCTTTCTCTCCCATTTAAGATTACTATGAACAAGCTTTATATTGTTCATCGCCTCTCTCGTTCAACAAGTTTATTGTTCAACAAGTTTCGCTCTTTTCATCGCCTCTCTCGTTCAAGTTCATCGTTTCAACAAGTTTTTGGAGTCAGCACCAGTCGCCGCTGCTGCCGCTATTAGGTAACGACTTCCTTCGCCTTCTTCTTCTATGATTTTCTATGTTTCATCATCTCATATCTCTTTTTCAATTTTTCACACTACTACTAGGTGATATCACAACTGAAATTAACTTGGGTGTTGGTTGGCTCTGAGTTATAACCAAAGGTGCGATTTTTATTACTTGTGTTATTCATTAAAAAATTCGATTTTTGTGGTTTGATTTTGCTCTTCTGTATGTAGTTAGTAATTACTTATTTTAGTTATGTTATGATTTATATTTTTCCTGGATGTTGTTCGATGTGTTATAGTTTTATATGAACCTTTTCACTTGATCAGTAAGTTATCGTCGACACCAACTTTGTGGAATTTATTTATTGTATCATCGAATGTGGTTCTATTCCCCATACTTGTTAAATTATTTCTAGTAACTGGATCAGACTTTGCTAAGATGATTGAGAAAACTTTGTTATTTTCTCCTGGAAGTCGCACTTCTTTACATTATTGTTTGAGCTTAACTTTTGCGCTTTAGTATTCAAGTTTGCTATGTTCATAGGAGCTTAGATTCTGGTATGGTGTCTTATACTATATATTTTCCTTGTAGGTAAGACTTGAAGTGATGGGAAAGAAAGCAAAGAATGCAACTTTTATCTCTGGAAATGAAGCTGGTAAAATATCAAGAGAAGTGGCAAAAGTGGAGAAGCGGAGGGATTGTAAAAAATGCGCTTTGCAACGATAGGAGCTCAAGAAGCCACTTCATGGTTGGTCATTCGACATTGATCTATCCGTTTTGGTTCTACTTGAAATCATTTCTGTTAGATTGACTTGACATCCGATATATTGCAGATAATTCGGATGTCCCTATAGGGGAGGTCGACTGATGCTTGTCGACATGGCTGGTTCTGAAAATATTAAGCAAGCCGCCAAGTTGGATTTGAGGCAAAAATGCAGGTAAAAATATTGTGTCTTGTAGCTGGAACAAACAGTAGATGATGTTAGTTTCGATGTTTTTGTTTGGCAGATGACACTAATCTAATGTAACTTCTGACAGCAAAGATCAACCAAGGAAATATAGCTGAAGAGAGTGGTTGAGTCCATAGCAAATGGAGATTCTCATGTTCCATTCAGAGATAGCAAATTAACTATGCTTCTGCATGTAACTCCCATTTCTCTGCTGCAGTGTAGGTGTTTGCAAGATCCACTACTTCTTTTATATGAAAATATTAGTAAGGTACTAAGGTTGCTTTGTGTAGCTTGGCGTAAGTCGGTTACTTCTTTTGTTTGTTGTCTTTGTGATTTTTTACATAGGCTACTAAGAAAAAACTATTGTTCGGAAGTTTTGTTTTGGCATGAGATGGAAAGAGATATAAAAGGACCTTAAAGTCAAGGAGTATGTTAATCCATATTGATAGAGGTAGCACTGTACCGTTTTGATACATAAGCTTTGCAGAAACCCTCTCTTGGTGGTTCTGTTTTACTAGCTTTTATACTATCTCATCTGAGTGTCTTATGTAATTATCTTTTCAATTTAATAAAGGATGCCACTGCTTGGTATATGATCAGGTTTGTTGTATTGCCTATCTACTGTTATTATCACTTGCATTTTTCGTAGCATTTCTGAACTTTTTATCCGCGATTGTTTTGCAATTCTTTTGTTATAAAAGATTTTCGTAGTGTCTAGCTGTAATTATAGTGATGAAGAATCATTAATTCTATTTTGATTGTAGTTACCATCTTTCTGGTTTGTGCAGGTAGATGGGGATCCAACTCTGAAAACTTAGGATTGCAAAATATTCAAGCTCGCATCGAATGGTCTTTGGCATTTATGTTTGCGTCACTCATGCCTTGGGTACACAATAAACCTGGATTTTATCTGGTCTTGGGTAGCTCAAATGTAGATGAAGGATTGCGTGGTTATTTAACAAAGGTAAAATTTTTATTGCATGCCATTTAAAAGATAATTAAAAGTACTATGTTTGTTGTTGGTTATCAGATCACCACCCCTTTAAATTTGTGCTAAACTAGCAAGTGCCCAGCTGAATATTGCTATATTTAATACGTGTGCAAGCCTTGAGGGGACAAGTATCAAGTATCCACTTGATCAAGTGAGTGCTTTTCACACATTTCAGCTTCTGGGATGAAAATTCTTCAGGTGCTTAAATGAGTTTTTTTTTTCCGCGTAACTTGCTTGAATGCAATGTTTCTTGGAACTTATTTTGCCCATTAGTTGAATGAGTTGTATTTATGTTTCTGGGAACTTATTTGTCCATTAATTGACCCTAGCCTTAATAAACTCAACTTCCACCGGAACATTAAACGTGAATTTGCTGCTTTTGGAGCCGGTGTCTTATTTAGAAGATCACACTTAACATATTGTGTTTAGGTCAAAGCAGGTTTCTATTAAAAGAATGCAAACTAGACTTCGTTTTTACCAGTTCTTCGAATGATGAACACATGTATATACTGGCTCCACCATCAGGATGTGGTTTATCAATTTAAAGTCTATGCAATGAAGGCCCAAGTGTGTTGTGGTGTTATACATTCTATTATTTGTTGTAGTACGATTGCAGCTCAGCAGATATAAATCCTATTGGGAGTATTAGTAAGCAGGATCTGCGGTCATTTTTGAAATGGGCTGCCATTAATCTTGGTTACTCATCATTGGCTGAAATTGAAGCGGCTCAACAGCAGAGCTGGAACCTATAATGGTCAAATTACAGCCCGGTATTGCTTTGGAACATGCATCATAGTACTCTTCGTTGATTGACTATCTTTAATTTTATTCTCGAGCACATGAATTGTTAAATATGTTCCTTATATTTAGATCTCTAAATATGCTAAGTATCCTATCTGAAACTGTTTCCTTTTTCGCCTTTTTTTCCCGTCAAAGGCTGGGGTGCGACAATCTAGTAAAACTGACTTTTTGTACCTAAACCACCTCCCTCCCCCCCTCTTTTTTTTTTAGAAACCCATCTCTATATCACGGTCAGATATTTAATTTATATTTTGTTTTATGCTTACGAGTGCTTTTCTTAAGCAGTTTTTGAAGCCATGTAGTTATCAAAATTTCATATATTTTACCCTAATCTTTCAACTTTCTATCTTTAATTTATCCAGTAAAATATCCAAATCCTTGCCACCTTTCCCATTTAAATGCTCGAACTAGATTATTTTGTGACCTATTCTTCATTTATATGGACAATGAAATCAAATGTTTTTTTTTTTTTTTTTATTTTGTGAACAAAATGTCATATTTTCTATTAACAAAAATGATAAATTACATCCACTCTCTGACATGTAGTTCTCTCAGCTAGTCCCTTTCATGCAGTCATAGCCTCTCACATGCTCATCTCCTCACATATTTTCTACCATTTCTATCTTCTGCTAATATCCTATATAGTATGTCCACATGAGGATTTGTGAGAACAATATAGCCTGGGGGACCCCTTAGGGTGGCCAAATAGTCTGCAGCTCTATTTGCTTCCCTATGCATGAACAGCCTGCATTTGTCCTACTTGCTGCATCAGCTCCCAAATTTCGAAGACTTCGTTTTCCACTTTCCTTCCTTCCTTCTTGTTTATTATCTGAGTTGCTTGTTTTGAATCTGTTGCAACCTTCAGCTTCTTAATTCCTTCTTGTCTGCATATTTTGAGGCCATTAACAATTGCTATCAGCTCCTGGTTGATCACAGTTCTTACACCCCTTTGGCGAGTAACATAGTATAGCAAAACCATTGTGGTCCCCGATGACACCTCCCTCGGTTCTCTCGCTCTGTCGGTGTAAAGCTACCATCGGTGTTAAGTTTCATTTCTCACGGGTCGGGGGTTCCTAAATGAGAGAGTTCTTGAATGGGGATGAATGTAACCACTATGCCCAATCTATTTGTAAAATCCCTTATCAAAGGAGTTTCAAGTACCCTAATCATTTTGTTTTGTAGAATCCTTCGATTTCTTCCTTGAGGCCGTTGAGTAAAGTCCTCTCATCACATACTCGTTTCTTGAATTTTCTCTTATTTCGTCCCTTCATAACCAAGAGAGTACTTGCATAGCAAACTTGAAAAATTTCAACAAAGTAATTCTTCTTTTTCGCTCTGGAGAATCCATTTCCATTCTTCCCGAGCTTCTAAAATTATTCTTTGGTATCCCACAATCTTGTTTACTTCCTTCCAGAGTGTCTTTGTGTGCCCACAGTTAAAGAAAATGTGTTGAATGCTTTCTCTGGCAGAATTACATAGGATACATCTTGAGGAAGTTAAGATTTTGAGTTGCACCAATTTGTCCAGGGTAAGGAGGGCTCCAGATAGTACTTGCCACATCATAAAGTTGTGTCTAGGTAGAGACCATTGACCCCACACCATTGTACTCCAACACACTTGTTGTCCATGCCCTCTAATTGCTTCATATGCTGATTTTGTAAAATATGTACCTGTAGTTGTTGCAGTCCATGTCCATACATCTTCAGCAGGTCTTCTGCTCAACTTAGCGTTCATTATACCTTCTTTAACAGTTGTTGGGAGGTTCGCATTAGCACAATTCCAGTGCCTTGCTTGTATCATGATGCTCACCGGGTGCATTTTCTGGTATGCCCGAGGTCGCTTTAATTGCCGGAGTGGCGAACTCTATAAGCGATGCACTGTCCATTTGTGATGCCAAAAGGAGGTGTTCCATCCAGTAATTCTCTTTATCATCATTCCTTGAGTTAGCTTCCTACACTGGAGCATTTTTCTCCGAGACCACAAGCAATCATGTGGAATTGTCATAGTTCGAAGTTCTTTGATTTGATTCTATTTCTCCACATCCATTTGACCCATAAGTTGTCTTCCTTTGTAGCAATCTTGTACACCACCCACAAATAGTCTGCTTTGCTCTAGTCCTCTATCTATATGATACCCAAATCCACCACAGCCTTTGCTTTTTGCATAGTGTATTCTCATTTATAGGGTGAATTTTCCTTGCCATTTCAGAGCCACCCGAGAAATCTAGTACAAATTTGTTGTAGACCTTCGATGATAGCTTTGGGCAAGATATAAGAGTTCTCGTCCCAATATACTTGAATGCTTATTAGCACCGATTTAATCGGTTGCAATCTGCCGATATAAGAGAGTGCTTTTGCTTTCCATGGCTTAACTCTTCTAGTCATTGCCTCAATGAGAGGTCGACAAATCTTATTTCTAACCTTGTGGTAATTAGAGGCATCCCCAAATACTTTGTTGGAGGCAGCACTAGTCTGACCCCAATAACATGCGTAAAGAGAGTCCTGCTGCCATGATGCTACTCTTATTATGATTCATATTTAAACCTGACGCCTCTCCAAAACTTTCTAGAATACTTATGATTGCTTGAGTGGAAGACAATTCAGCTTTGCAGAATATCATAAGGTCATCTATATCATAAGGTCATCTGCAAAGCATAAGTGAGTTATAATGGGATTGAAGCATTTTGGATGGAGATTAAAAAGCTTGGTTTGTCTTGCCCATTCCATCTGAGCTGCTAGAACCTTCATCAGTAGGATAAAGAGAGAAGGAGATAATGGGTCTCCTTGTCTTATGCCCTTCTTACCTTGAAAAAAACCCACAGGCTGACCATTAATGATGATCAAGTAGGATGGTGTAGTCATACAAGACTGAATCCATGTGATATATCTCTGAGGGAACCCCATTTTGGTCAAGATATCAAGAATTGCCTGCCATTGTACATTGTCATAGCCTTTTGTAGGTCAATTTTGAGTGTACATCGGGGAGATCCACTTCCTATGGTACTTCCGAAGTAACTCATGAGTGAGAAGTAAATTGTCTTGAATATGTCTTCCAGGGATGAAGGCACGCTGATTTTCATAAGTAATAGACCCTATAACTCTTTTCATCCTATTTGCTAGCACTTTAGATATAGTTTTGTAATCCATATTGCAGCATGCAATTGATCTATACTCTATAGTCTATACTCTTCTACCGTGTTAGGGTTCTCAACTTTGGGAACAAGAGTGATATTTCTGGCATTGACTGTCTTGAGCATTCTAGCTGATCTGAAGAAATTCTTTACAACTTTTAGGAAGTCCCATTTAATGATTACCCAATACTTCTTAGAGAAATAAGAGCCATACCCATCTGGTCCTACCGACTTGTCATTGCCAATAGAAAAAAGTGTTTCAGTTATTTCTTCATCAATAATATCCTCCTCCAAATTGCTTAATTGTTGATCGTTTAGTGTGCTTTTGAAGGTGAACTCATTTAGGGTATCTGCATTACAAGGTTTTGGATTTTGTGAGCCCAGTAATTCCTTGTAGTAGCCTTCTATCTCTTCTCGGACGTCTTCCTCAGATTCAGTTCTGTCTCCATTTGCTCTAATCAAACCCCGCATTTTTGATTTCCTTTCCTTAACCATCTTATGGAAATAATTTGTGCAGTCATCTCCATATAGAGCCCATTTTTGTTTTGACTCCCATTTGTACATCCTTTATAATCATGATGGATGTCGATATTGCCTCAATATATGTACTGTATTTGCTCCTGGCTATTTTATTGGGCTGCTTAGAGCATGACTTGTGGAGATTAGGATCTTATTATTCACTTTTAATATATAAATTAGTAAGGTATGTAAAATTGTTATTTGTGGGGATTTAGATGTAATATGTACGAAAAGTGTGCAGGCATGTAAGCTCTCCTGGTCAATCACACTCTACTATTATGACTTTTTGTGAAAGAGTTGTTTGTGGCCTTGTGACCCTGACTTTTTGTTTGATGGATGTGAAAGAGTTGGATATTGTATAGGACTTAAGCATATAAGGTGCAGTAACACTCTATCTGGAGTTGGAACATTGATGGTTTGCCTACAATTTGGAGGAATAAATGGAGTATGTTTCTATCTGGCGGAATTTTTGCTACCGCAGGTAAAATATATACCTCCTAAACTTTGTTATAAGTAGATCCCTTCATTGTAATACCCATACCCATACCATTCTTTATCTTCAAAGTTGATGTGTGTAATAATCTTGATTCTAGGTTGTAGTAAACCGCATTTGGTGCAAGTTTAGTCGATATAGCTGGAAAACGATCCGTTCTTGTGGTACGTGGTAGTAATAGCCTCTAGCTCAGAATTTTAAAGTATCACTCTTTGATGAATATAAGGCCTGATGATTTGCACTTGTAGACTTCTAGAACAGGGGTGGTCCTCGCTATTTGATAGTCTGCTCTTTCCTTCTATTTGAAGGTGCTGGTGCTAAAATTATTTATGTTCTAACTTTTTTGCCTTTGAGATCCCTAATATAATGCATCATAATTATGTGGAACAGAGCCATGAGTTATCACTTGAAGTAGTCCCTGCACTTGCCGTGACTAGCACTGGTAATTGAACTATACTATGTCTAGATAAGTTCATTTCCACAAGTCAAAATTCAACTTAATAATACACTGAAAACCTTTTCTTTGAACTCAACAGCTCTATATATTGGTTCATTCTCAATAGGAATGGGAGCAGTTCATTGGGTTGTAATGTCTAAGGGAACTCTACTGATGATCGTTCCTCACTTTCAACTATCTCACGCCTCCACTCCAATGCTCCAGGTCTTCTCTCCACTCTCAAGGTATGTTCCTCCACTCCAGTGCTCCGTGTAAGTTGTTCATATAGAATGACTATTTGTTTGACGGGGATGTTTTGAGTAGAATACGACACCGTCACTGTTACAGCTGATTGCATCACTTGAAACCTTCTAGGTGTGCGTACTTGTACCTATGCTTTTAGTAATTGTTTGGTGGGGGAGAAGATATGCATCTGTGATCTTTACATAAGCTTGATGCTATTTTATGTGTTTGTGATTGTTTCACGTTGCATTTTATGCTTCTGCTTTCTATATGTCTCTGAAATATTTTTTTGCCTTTGAATCTCGGACTCGTGCGGGTTATCTTGAATGATCCTTTCTTGGGAAAATGTGTTGAAGAAGGCAACTTTACTACGATACCTTTGAGGGATGAGTTTCTCCGAAAATGCCCGCCTTTTCATATTTGAAACTTAGTGCAAATACATCGGTGCATTGATATAGGGTAATTAAATGCGACTTGAAGAATCAGTTTTATATGTAAATTAGTTTCACTTTGTTAGCCTAGTAATTTGTGACGTGTAGAAATTCAGTGTCCATTCATCCGCCTTATCATTTATATCCGTGAGAACACTTGCGGAAAAAAGTTGAATATGACTTATGACGAGGGCTGAAAGATGGATAGTGAATCTTGTGTGAAATTCAAAGCTTGACGAAAGATTGATTCCAAGTCGGAACTGTTGTCATGGAACCCAATCATGTGAATGTGTAAGTGTTCAACCGGTGTTCCTCCCGCTAAGCATTCATTTGGCGTCTTTGTCGGCTAGCCCTTTCCAACTCACTCCCTTTCTTCTCGATCCGACTTGCAGTACGAACAGATTATTGAAAACACCAAGGCACTCTCTTTGCGTGCTTACAAATCACGCTAATCTCGTTCTAGAATCTGCTCAAGTACAAATTGGCTTTATAAGGTGTCGTGTTTTCGAAAAATTTCTTGAAAGCTCCAAAGAATTGTTGTGAATGATTTTGTTTGTTTTGTTTACTTTGTTTAGCTATTTAACCTTAAAGAATTGTTGCAAATAGTATAATCATACCCGTAGATACACACTAGTAGTGGTCAGTAATCTTCAGCATATAGCTTTTTTTGGACTCCATGAGCTTCTTTAGTAATAATCAATAGAACTGTTCTCTTACTCTTCCCATGGAATTAATAGAGTCAGTAGGGTTGTATATGAGGCGAGAGAACACCTCCTTAAGTCAAATATTTTTCCGGAAGGCACAAAACAAAGTCAAAAGTAGGATCTTTGAAGACCGCTCAAGTGGAACAGTTTTATTGGAGTTTGAATTGCTCATATTGTTAGGAGTATAAGACCACTGTTGCCACATTTTTGTGAGTTTGGTTGTTGGACCAAAAAAATAAATCTTGAACTTTCCGATCTCTTGGAAGGGACAAAACATACCGCTACTTAAGAATTATGCTACCATACTCGTTTTCTGAATTCCGTAGTTTGAGTATAAGGAGCTACTACTTAAGAATAGGATATAAGTATATATCTATATATACATATTTGTTTTCTCTTGCTTTCGACTCTTTTTTTATTTATTTCTATTGGTGTATAGGATGAAAGGGACTTTTCTGATGATACAATCCCAAAGTCATCCCCTAATGCTTACAACTACTGAAGGTGCTAGTTTTGTACAAATGATATGAGAGCTTGAGTTTAAGGACAAGTCCCATTGATTTGGAAAACAGTGTATATTTCATTAAGTGGCAAATCCTATTTATGAAAGACGTTTTGGTGATGTTATTTTAATAAAAGATTATGTGATTGGATGTACTTGTAAGATTTCTTGTTTATATTATGGACGATTGTAAAATACCCAATAAGTGGGGGCATCTTTATGCAGGTTAAGTAGTCTCCCAAAAAGGGAGGGGGTTGTTTTGGGGATTTTTTTTTTTTTTTTATGAAATAGTTTTGTAACGGTTCTTCACCGTTACTAAGCTTTGCAATAAGTAACACAATAAAGCGTTACTAACTTTATAAAAGCGTTACTAATGTTAGAAAAGAGTAACACAAAAAAGCGTTACTAACTTTATAAAAGCGTTACTAATGTTAGAAAAGAGTAACATAAAAAAGCGTTACTAACTTTATAAAACCGTTACTAATGTTAGAAAAGAGTAACACAAAAAAGCGTTACTATTTTTATAAAACCGTTATTGATGTTAAAAAAGAGTAACACAAAAAAGCGTTACTAATGTTATAAAACTGTTACTGATGTTAAAAAAGAGTAATACCAAAAAGCGTTACTAATTTTATAAAACCGTTGCTAAAGAGTAATACAATTGAGCAAAGAAAACCGTTAGTAAATATTTTAGTAACGGTTAGAAACCGCGTAATAAATAATTATGTAACGGTTATAAACCGCTACGAATATTAAAAACGAATTAGCAACGCCCAAACTGTGACGCATAAAAACCGTTACAAATATTTTTAGTAACGGTTTCTGACTGTTAGGGATGTCCTGTTTTGGTATAGTGTTCATCGCTTGATAAATGTTTCATTTTAGGCGCGTCGTCAGTTATTCCTAAGGAGAATAATGTTACTAGGGCTGTTGGTAATAGTTCAGATGATAATGGGAGTATTCCTGAATCGTTTTGTACAAATGGGGGTTTGAAATTGAGTGGTTTGGACTATTAGCTCTTTGATTGCTGCTTCGGCTAGGCATTATTTGCTACAGCCTATAATTGTTGAGCATCAAACGCTTAACAATTTGGTTTTAACTAATGCGGATGGGCAAGGGATGTTTTGTATGAATAAAGATCAGCTGGAGGAACTGAGGGTGAAGTCGTTATCGCCATCTACTGATATATATATATATATATATTATATATATATATATATATATATATATATATATATATATTTGATATGAATGATTTGATCGTCACACGAAACCTTGAACACACACTCTTTAAACTCAATGATTAGATCAGATACACAATCTCCATTACTGAGCTCAGTGATTTAGACATTCTTCTAATCATTTATCGGTGTAATTTAGACATGTTTAAACAATGATGAAGTTTGTGTAGAATGTCACTGAGATACACCCTTGGCAGAGATGTTATTATTTGCAAGACAGGTGTATATATGTGCAAGCACCTCTGTCATTAAATTGCATCATAATCTTTTATCTAAATCTCCGTACATCAACACATGCAAATAAGTATCAACACCTAAACAAGCCACAATGTAGAAGTAACCTCTTGAATTTAGTCTACGATAAAGGTTTCTTCATTCGCCATGAAACAGGTAGGAAAGATGGCAAGACAATTTGCTAAACCAAGGTCCGATCCATTTGAGGTCAGGAATGGGGAAAAACTTCCCAGCTATCAGGGGGACAATATCAATAGTGATGCCTTCAATGAGAAATCTAGAACACCTGATCCCTAAAGGTTGCTTCGAGCCTATGTGCAGTCCGCGTCTACTTTGAAGTTTGAACCTCCTCAAATCATTTGCCATTGGTGGACGTGCAGCCATGCAAAGAGTCACAAAGTGGAATCTTGATTTTGCTAAACGCAGTGAGCAAGGGGACAGGTATGTGGACTTACAAACTTGCGTGCATTAATTGTTATATAGACCTGTTTAAATATTCTTTTGATTTTGAATGCTTCTTTCTTTTAAGGTTCATTCATAATACTTTACACTTTACAGGTCCCTTAATATGAAATCAAATACCCGAACTAGAACTAGGATAAGTGAAAGGACGATTATACTTCGTCTTCTAATTTTCAAGATCATCCGCAAGTCGCCCATGACAATTCTTAGTTTGTCTTTTCAGGGAATATTGTTGAATGGTGGCCATGTATTAGATGCTCTACTATTGTATTTGATAAAACTGGGACATTGAATACTAGGGAGCTTATGTGCAAAGCAATTGAGCGAATTCATGGACAAGTAGGCTTTGATAACACAAAAGTAGCTTCCTGTTGTATTCCCAGTTGTGAAAAGGAAGCTCTTGCCATGGAAAAAGAGACTACGCACCCAATTAGAAGGTAATAGATAAATAGTATACATGCATTCCTTATCTTCCTATTGCTTCTTGAAGTGAATTAAATATTTACGTGACTATTGCCTCTGTTTCCATTTTTTTTTTGTTAGTATTTTCCATCATTTTACTGTAAAACCTTTGGCATTAGCAGAGATATGTATCAGTTTTGACAATGTCCTATATATCGTGACGATATGTATATATTTTGCATAAACCATAAGCGTAGTCTACTGATTGCACAGGTTGAGGGATGTACTCAGAAGGAATAGAATGGCCATAAAGAACAAAGCGAAAAAAGTAGGTGAATTAACTTATTTTTGTTATATTTCTAATTCTTATCGTCATTCCATACATCTGAAGTGGCAGTCCTTATCCTAGGTGGCACTCTCCCAAGAGAGAGTGAAGCCATGAAGACGAGGGCCTAGAAAAAGCAAGCCTTCGGTTTCAGCAGGTTCAAGTGATAAGCAGGCCTTCTTCCCAGTTTTTTAAATTGCAATTCAAAAATAAAAATAAAAATGGGGTGTACGTTACTTAAGGAAGTGTACTTAATAAGGGGTTGTTAAGTAAGGGAGTGGTTGGTATACTAATAATGTACAAGTCTTTGTCTCTACCCTAGCTAGAAGAAAGAAAGGGTATGCCTGCATGTAGAAGACCTAAATAGCCTAAGCCTAATTCGGGAAAAGTAGTTCCCGGTGGAAAGCAAGAGATCTGCTGATGGACACGATAGTAAGATCTGGTGTTGCTGGACATGCGGTTTTTCGGTCATGGGTTCAGATGATTATATTGGTCTAGGCGTCTAGCATCAAGGTATTCAATTTTTTCCCTTTAATTCATTAGAATTTATTTGCCAATTTTTCTTACTACATAACTATCTTCTCGATATATAAAATTTTCAAAATTGTATTTGATTGTTTGGCAGAATTCGCTTCTTTATTTGAGTTTTTAACTGTTTATTATTTGATAGGATTTCGCTTTCAAGCTTTGTACTTGCATACTGCCATGATGAATTGTTACTTCCATCATATGAATTTGTGGATGAGTTCATGCATGATTATTAAGGCAGGCTAATCTATTTTGCTGAACCAACTTTTTTTCTTACTTGACAAATTTTGGAATCATTGCGTCTGGGTTTTGGTGTCCTAAAAAGTAATAAGAAATTCGAATATTATATTACAGGGTATGGTTTTATCTACATGCTCACATTATTAAACTCATATTAACATGGTAGCTATAATCATATGGTAATCAATGTTATTTTGGAACAGTTTTTGCTTGAAATGACTTTAAAATTGTTGCAAGTTTAATCACATACTGAAGTATAGACCTCATACCATAATCACAATTTAAATCATATGTTTTTTTTTTACTTGACAAATTTTGGAATCATTGCGTGGGTTTTGGAGTCCTGAAAAGTAATAAGAAGTTCGAATATATTATCGGGTATGGTTTTATCTGCATGCTCACATTATTAAACTCATATTAACATGGTAGCTGTAATCATATGGTAATCAATGTTATTTTGGATCAGTTTTCACTTTAAATGACTTTAAAATTGTTGCAAGTTTGATCACATATTGATGTATAAACCTCATACCAGTGGGCTCTCCCCGTGGTTTGTACCTGCTAGACCGAGCCTCCATTGCAAGGAGTTGTGGCTGATACATAAGTTTTACTTGCAAAGGGCTTTGATAAATACAAATTATTGCCCCCATCTCCGTCTCTCCTCCGTATCCCATACAAGTTATATACTACCTTCTCAAACTATCTTTGAAGGGTATTAATTTCCAAAACCACAATGTCATCGCCTCTCACTTGGAAGGCCTCTACTATACATTGAGATGAACACTGGAGTATTGGACGTTACTTATTCAAAGTTTAAAGGTACGTTTTTTTTTTTCAAATTTTATATTGTTTTACTTCAATGGGTCCTTTTTTTGAATCCTTTTGATCCAATATTTCAATTGTAAGATGCGAGGTTTTGAATCTTCAAAGGACTAAGTTTTGGACATCTATTAATTTGTTCATTATATTTTTGATGTTTAGCCATGAAGGCGCCGGGTGATTTCTAAAGTTTTTAAATGCGGGTTTTCCAATCTTGAAAGAACTAAGTTATGAATTTCCTAGGTTTGCAAGTTTGTTCTTTAAGTTCTTCTCTACCTTTTTTTCATTTTGACTTCTTCATATTTTTGGCATCTCTGCCACACTCTTTAGGGTGATTACTATGTATGTATGCTCTTCACTTACTAATTCATCATGTCCTTGCAGAAGTTTTGGCACATGTTACCTTAGGTGGTTTTAAGCATCTAGCCTAAATCACATGTTACCACAATTTTTTGAATGACTCGAAGACAATGCATCAAGTTGCACTCATTCCACTTCTCAGTCACACACAATTGGTTTTTAATAATCTCTTTTAACAATATATCATATAATATCTATTTCTACTTCATCATATAATAATAATAATAATAATAATAATAATAATAATAATAATAATAATAATAATAATAATAATAATAATAAACTAAAAAATATAGCAAGCCCAAAGTCAACTTTAAAAAATTGCAAGTCCGGCCATAGGGCGGACCAAATATAGGATGAGGTATATATATGGAGATATTGTTGCAAATACATTCGAATTTAGTACAATCACCTCTTTCAAACTCTTTCTTTCCATTATGTATTAGTGTTATGCAAGACATGATTTAGTAGATCATGGTAAAACTCTAAGTATGAGTGCAATTTATGTGGTCTTAATATATGATGTGATATTTGATGGCGAACTAATACGTGACTACGTTTTGTTTCAAACAATCCTGATTGTGTTTAAAATTTGATTTGATTTGGTGGTTTTCTGGATTTTAAATATTTTGACTAATGATCATGTAGTCGCCCTCATTGGGGGTTTGTCGATAAATTGCTTCTAAGCAAGTACCAGCTCAATTTAGTGATTTGAAAAACAAAGGGTGATAAAAACTTGGTGTTGTTCTTGAGATGCGATTCTTGATTGGCAAACTAAACTTCTTTGTTGAAATCCCTATAACTAAGATAGGTATTTCCTTAGCCTGTTTTCTTATTTATTACCAAAACTTCTCTAGGCCATGAGAAAAACCCCACAAAGATGATGCATCAACTTAATTATACAAGTTTGTTTGTGCTGGGCTTTTCTGATTTGCTATTTATATGTCCAGTCGTGTGGCAGGTCTTAATTTTTATTATTTCGTACTTTAAAATTATATTCTGCGTACAACAATCACTTTTTAATAAGCAAATTAGAGCATATATGGAGTAGGGATGACAGGCTGTATGATGGAAACCCATTCATGCTATTTGTAAAGAAAATTTTTGTCTGTAGCAATTTTATTTGCTAAAGTTATTTATTTATTTATTTTTTACATATTCAATTTTTGTTGGTTTTGCAACAAGAAAGGCAATTGAGAAGATAATTTCTTAGAGAATAATGCATACTCGCAATATGATTGCTCTCATGCAATTACTGCATTTCTAGCTAAATGGATGAACAAATGGAACAACACTATAAGTTCTTTGTTCTTTCGTTACCTCTGCTCATGTGCTACTATTTATTTGATTTTACAGGTGGTTATATATTAATTGTATTGGAGTTATAAGTTTACGGGTTTTTGGTTTGTTATTTTTGTGTTTTCTTAGTGTAGGATATTTCTATTGTTGTTATGCTCCCACTCATCCTATAAGGTTGGGGCATGCACACCAATTGATACCATTTTCCGTTGGAAACTTACCTTAAACACCATAGGAGGTAGTCGAGCCATATCCTATGCAGTTAAAGGTGCAAGTGTACCTAGGTGTTACCCTGTCCAGTGTCAGCCGAGGCAACCATAGGCACCCTTAGGCTGTTAGGTGATAGGGGTGAGCCTAGAGGCTAAGTGGTCCTAAATTTTTTTTGACTACATAACCCATTTCTTAGTTATATATCTAAGTACATGTATACGACGGGCCTTAGTTATATGGGATTATGGTGTACAATACCAAGGTTTTAATCATTTAAAAAAAAACTTTTCAGTGAGCATATGAAATTTAGATGCTCCAGTATGGGAATCATTATACTTTTGGGGCCACTGAAGACGTCTTTACACTAAAAAAGAAATACATAACATTAGGCATGTACCACATTGCTTTATTCTCACACTTATTCTCTAAGTGATTGCCTATTGGGAAATTAGAGTTCTTTAAGCTAGGTCTTTTTGTAGATAGTTGATACTTGATAACTTCTACCACATTTACTTCATTTGATTTGAGTGTTTGATAGTTTTTTTTTTTTTTATCTTTTTATTAATCTTTATTAGGGGCAGTGCAAAACATAATGGGTATGATTTCATTTGATTCAAGAATATGGTTATCAGGTGAAGCATGTGAAGTAAATGTCACTTTAATCTATAAAAGAGCATGACATTCGGAGTAATAGTTTTAAGAGACAATGAAACAAGAAATAATTGCACCAATTAGCTCATTTGCGTGTTTATTTTATCATACTTAGTATTATAATGATGCTTAGCCTACTATGAATGATTTTGTACTTCACTGCTTGGTTTATTTGGTTTTATTATTGTTTCATCGTTGTTAGTCCTAATTTGCTTATTAGAATGACATAGCTTCTGAATTTATTTCCTGAAGGCCAGAACAATTCTAAATAGGTGAGAGGAGTAATCCCTATTAAACAGTTGTAGGAATAGGTTGAATAGAGAGAGCATCACATTTCGGCAACTATTCGGTCCATCATTACATTTTTTATGTTATTGTTATGTGCTAACTTCAATTTTTCCATAATTGCAAGGGCGCTATGAAGTGTCGAATATGTTCCTCTGCACGAGTGAATTAAGTTTCGAGTATTTTCCTGCTTATGGCGTTGAAACATAATGTGTTTTATTTCATTTCTTCGTCCTGATTGTGTTCACTGTTATGGAGATTGGTCTCTGTCATGTCTATATATAACTACTAGCTTTTTCTTTCTTTCAATTCTCACTTTTGTGTTCACTATTATGGAGATTGGTCTCTGTCATGTCTATATATAACTGCTAGCTTTTTCTTTCTTTCAATTCTCACTTTTTACTGCAACAATTCAGTTTTATATTCTCAATTTATTCCAATCTATATTGGACTAACACCGTGTGGAAATAAAAAGTTTGTTCCAGGCTTTCGTGATTAGCATTGAAAAGTTGCCGACTTCCTGTGAATTTAGGGATACTGAATAAGTGCTTCAGACTGGCATCAAGATGCCACATGTGCACAAAGGCAGTTGAGAATACTGGTGGGGCTGCAAGGTTTGTGTGAAGCTATGGAGATGGATAGGTAACCTATTCAACTTCCAGTTTGTCATTAACAATGTAAAGCCCCAAATTGACAAGGGTAAGGCATTCAGGTCCTCCATATAAAGGATCTTTGTTGCTGCGGAGTATGTGAAACTTGAGTCGAGACTTTGGAAAGAAATAAATAAATTTGTTTCAATTGCAAGAGCTTCAGGTCAATTGTGTGCAGAAAATCCTTTTCTGAGTCGTATGTTTAGAATTATGCTCTGGGCAGTATATGTTCAATAACGGTGGTGACTAATTATACTGAACATGCTAAATATGAATTCTAACAGCTTCCCTATGAGTTCCTTTAGGTTGTTTCCGTGAATGAGTTACATGTAGTTCTCTCGACAGTAAGATCCTTCAAACCAAGGCCCAAAATATCGAATTCGGTGAATATTTCGGTGTACTCAAAAACTGATATATCGGAAATATCGGATATATTCAATTTTTTGTGACAAGTCTAAACTATCTAAAATATTGGTAAAAATATATTGTAAAATATCGGAAATATTATAAATATTGGATATTTATATTAAAAAATGGTCAAAAAGTCAAATGATATATATCGTAAATATCGCATATATTGGTTATATCGGGGATAGAAAGTTTTATATTGGAAATTTTGATATATACTGGAAAAAAATGGATTCAATATTTGGTGGATATATATCGGATATATCGATGTCGGTATATCCAAAAAACAATATATATTGGCGATATATCAGATATATCAGCGATATTTTGGGCCTTGTTTCAAACATAATTCCACCAATTTGACCATTTTAACTCCATAAACTTAAGCACATTCATCAACCCTTGGGAGATTGCTGTTTCAGATGATAAAAGTGTGTTTTGGCAGTGCCCAACTTTTATCTTTCATCCTTGGGTGAATAAGCCCCAGCCCCAGCCCCTGCAACAGCAAAAAAAAAAAAAAAAAAAACTAGAATGCATGAATTCATGCTAAGTTACTTCTAAACATTTAAATTAGATATATAACTAGCTAATATTGATTCGGAAATGGACATCAAACAAAGGAAACACCAGGTAAAGGAGGTAGGGTTGTTCATTAATAACTGATAAACCAAACTGAACTGAACCGAACCGACTATTTTTTTCCAGTTCATGAGAGACCCGGTTCAGTTTTCAGTTCCTAAAAATAAAAACCGAGGGGTTTGATGCAGTTTGAACATAGCAAATATATCTGAACAAATCTTCTTGAAACCTTGAGCTACTTTCAGTGTTCCATATCTAAATCAAGTTTTTCAGTATTCGAATTCATCTTTAACCTACATACTCTTAAGAATTCAAGGAGTGTTGTGTGATAGCTTATGAGTTACGACATGCGAATCTTCGGGAAAAGAAAGAAAATAGTATTGCAAAGCTACACAACAGACCCTCAATGGGTAAATATTCCTTAACATAAACATGCAATAGAGATACCACTAGACTTGGACGCGATGATTTAGGATAATTATTTAAGTTCCCAAAAGTTCGTGTGACGAATAAAATTCATTGTTGACACAAGCAATCAACCATTGAGACAGAAAAAGTCCACCTATTACATAAAAGACACTACAGTGAGTAAAGGTAAAACCCCCCATCAATTAGGAACCAATGTGAAAGTATTCGAATAAATTAATTTAAGTCTGCCATACAGCATAAAAATACAATTTCAAAATCAACTAAAGAAAATACATTTAGTAGAAGTGTCATTTGTTAAACGATCAATTTTTTCAAGCATTACAAAAGAAAAAAAAAAAGTTTATTGACAGAAGCAAATCCTTCCTGCACACTCAAATCAATTATTCATAAAATAAATAAATAAAAAAAAACAAAAAACAAAAAAACATAATAAAATAACTCTGTAAAAAGCAAACAAGGAAATTTGCAGTACAATCATCGATGGGCAGATGTAGATGAAGGTAGATGAAGGTATTATCAGTGATTTTTTTTTTAAGAATAAAGTGTGAGTTTACAAGTGTTATCTTTCTGTAAAATAAATCAAATCTTACCACGTGTTCATTATACAAACAAATGTGCTTATGCATTAAGCACATCAAACAAAATTAAAAGCCTAAAAATTAACAGGCCTAGAAATAATAGATTTGAAATAAAACATGCCCGACCACATTGTACTTCAAAAATAATTTAAAAAAACAATAATAATTTTAAAACCAAAAACCCAAGCAATGGATTATACTTCAAAAATCAATACATAGATTATTAATTCAATTGGACTTTGGCCTCTTGAACCATTAACAATCAATGTACATATATTATTTTTTCAAGTGGACTTTGGGGGCTTTGGATTGTTAACTATCAATGTAGCAGCCCAACCTATAAGTATTTTTTAAAATTTTACCAAAAAAAAAAAATAAACTGCATTTTTAATTATCGTTACAAAATATATAATAGAAAGTAAATAAAAAATAATAATGGCAAAGCCATAATGTAAAAAAAAATGCTGTTAGATAACACAGAATAAATAGTAGAAATAAATAAAATAAAATAAACAATGCAGTTCACAGGCAAAACACGCTAACAAGTGTCTAAACATATTTAATTAAACATAAATACCTTTCATGCACATTTCTTCGTGACAACAAGCTCATTCTAATCATGGGACAAAACTCACTAATGGAATTAATTGCGTGCAATCTAAAGTATTCTACCACTGATGAATCATATGTTGTATACAATAATTGTTTTATTTTCATTTCAGTTAAATAATATTGTAAGAAAACAAAAAATCAAAAAAGATTATGTTAATGATTATTTGTTAATTAAATAATTAAAAATAACCTTTTATGAAAACAATATTAAAAAACGCAACCCGTTAGTAAAACGGGTTCAAAAACTAGTAAATATCAAAGGAATTGAATAGGGGTTCCATTTTCTGACTTCAAACAACCCGTTATATTTCTTTCTCTTTCGCTCTCCTCACCATTAGAAAACCAGACAACTTTTCTTCTTCATTCCTCTCTCCTCAATGACAAAAATATGAAGTGGACAATCCTTTATAACCCATTTCTAATCCTTTTCATTTTCATTCTCTGAAGGCGTTATAGAAGACTTGAAACACACCATACTCAACAATGAAAACCGTTATTTAGAAGAATAACAGTCGGAGATGAGTTTGAAGAAAAATTTCAGCTTGAATCTTAATTCCCGGCCATTTCGTTCTTGGTGCTTTATGTAGTTCATGTTTCGTCACTTAAGTTGCTGGAATTCACTAGTTAAGCATCTACCCTTTATTAATTTGGTGTGGATTAATGTCAACAAAAGAACTGGGTTTGTCAAAAATGAACCAATGCATATGACCCGAACTAATTAAATCATTATGAAGTTACTAGCCATTTGGCCCGGCTTATGGCCGGACTTGCTACATAAATAGCTAATGACTCAAAAGCCTAAAGTCCACTTGAATAAATAATATATGTATATTGATAGCTAATGATTCATTGCATACTTTGTTTGAAAAGTTTATGTTTTTCTATTTTTTTAAGAGATTGCAAACTTTCAAACCTTGATCTAGTACGTGTAATGCGTACATTTTTTCTGGCTGATGCATTAGCAGTAGCGAAAGACAAATTGATGTCAATTTCAAATCTAGATGAATATCATGATATAGGTGACAATGAATGTTTGTTTGTACACTATATTGCACAATTTGCAATATTGAAGTATTGAGACAAATAATAGTTATCACAACAAAAATGTAATTTCTTTAAATTTCCAAGTCAATTTGATCATTAAGGTTACCTGTTTTGGAGATTGACATTTGCTCCATCAATTCCTTGTACTTAGGACTACTTTCGGAAACTGTTATACATGACAGCTGAATTCTATAGTCTTTCGAAGTAGATGCAACTTTAAGAGATTGTCCTTGAGGCAGTTATTTTTGAGACCAAGTTGGGCTAAGATAAGTCACATTTGCACCACACAAATGTTTGCCATCTGAATGTAATTGTAGTTGTGATATTATTCTCTAGTCACTTGGAAGGGTATGTTGTTGTGAATACCGTCTCATTTAACTGATGTGATCAATAGTTTCTATTAGCTATAAACATTTTCTTTTTTATGGTAAAGCTTCACTCCTCTGGTTAAATAAAAACTTGACCTAATAGATTGACTAAACACTCAAAATTGAAATTGATATAAGGGTTAGAAATTGATTGAAGGTAAGAGAAGAAGAAGGAACAAAACGTAAGTTTGTAGATTGAAAACCACGATTGGCGACGGTTATTTTTTCTATTGATTTAGTTCCATTGATTATTTTATCACCGTTCAACTAATCCAATACCAAGCCAATCTTGAAATACAAAGACGTTCTTAATCTTCTTTCAGGAATTTCACCTCAGTGTTCAGCTCTTTTGTGCTCTCATTGGACTTTAACTTAACATTGGAATCAAGTAAGGCCTTCACATGACACAACTCCGCAAACAGGAATTCCACTTTCTCGGTATGAATTTCTTCAATCTTGATCGCATCATCAGCATGGCTCAATGCTTGATTCTTTGCATCACTTAACATGGCCATCTCATGTTTCACTTGTTTGAGCTCCTCAGTAGTAGAAAGTTATAGGGCTGAGACATCAGCAGCATGCTGGAATCGGACAACATAGATCTCTTTCTACCATTCCTCTTCAATTCCCTCTTTTGTGCTGCCTTTACTCCTGCCAATTCCAATTCATCAGCCCGGAATTTCTCAATCTCAGTAGTCTCCTCCGTTCCCTTTTGATAAACTAAAGCTTCCCCAATCTTTTCAGCAGGCTCCTCAGCCAATTTCTTCACCCTAGTTAAAAATACTCCTCATTATTGGAATCTTTCGATCACAAATTACTTCATATATGACAATACGATAAGTTTTGACAAAGCAACCAGCACAATCATTAAAAGGAACTTCTCTAAGTTAACCAATAACAATACCTATACAATGATCATTACAATAATTAACCATAATACTTGGCATTCATTCCAAATATATATATACATATGTGAATGTGAATGTGTTAGTTCGATAGGGAAAATGCTATAAGGTTTAACTCTAATAATTTCTATCACAAGAAAATTCAACTAAGGAAAGGTCTCCATATGAATTAGACCTACAATTCCTCCACAAATTCAAATTGGGTAGATTCACTGACAAAAGAACCCACTGGTTTGCCACCAATCTCTCATTCGTTTAAAAAATAAATAAAGCTAACCAAGGACAGACTCAAGGAATAACTTCAATGTTATAGATATGCTAAGCTAGATGAACATGCAAGGGACGCATATTGAAAATCAACTCAGTATATGATCTCAATGAATTTCGGAATTCTAGCTGTAGTTTTAATAATTTTTAAAATTTTAATTTATCCTCCGTGTACACCTAGAAAATTGATAAGGAGATGTGAGAATTACTTGCAAGACCTTTTCGTAGCCTGCCACTATCAAAAGTATAAAAAAAAATTAAGCCTTCTTGGAAATAAATAATAATCAAGCAAGATGATGAGTGACCAATAAGCTACAGGTCTATAGCTACCAATGACATCTTATTACTTTTACCAATGTGTACATTCGAATAAGAGAATACCAACTTGGAATTCATCAAACACTTCCTAAGCTGGTTTCCATTATCAAGTGAATTATGATTCAACCACTGAAATAGTAGAGTGCTTTCAATTAAACCATTCACTAAATATTATAATACAACACATACATAATATGATTGTAGACTCGGTTACCTTTCAAAGCACCTAGACTTTCTTTAGTCATTCATGCTAATGAATAGAGTGCATCTACTGTGAACTTATCAAATTATTAATGCTTCTGTCCTAGATAGAAATGGGAATCGGCCCATCCCCAATGCTTTGGCCTAGTGAGCCATCATACACCTTCAAGACTCCAAAACTTCACAAACAGACTCCAAAAAAATGTAGTTCACTCTTGAAGCGCAAATCACTTTTCTGACTTGTCTGAAATTGAAGTTAGGAACAATGTATTGAAACCGACATTTATCTCTAAAATCTACCAATGAACAAAACCTACTATACAAACTCAAGCCATAACAAACTCAATAGAGTATACAATAGAAACCACACACACCTTGAGAGTTTAGTTAAAGAACAAAATGTATATGACTGCTACAAACAATGTAGAACAACTCGATCATTTTACAATGTTGTATACTAAATTATCATCAAAAGTAAAGCATACCCATTAATATTAAATCTTAACTACTAACTCAAATTCGATGAAACTTGAAAAACCATTATGAAGAGTTTTACTCACCAGTGTTTGATGCGTGTTTACACAAAGACCCATGAGAACCCATTAGCTCTCCACTCGAAGCTTGGGCGATTTTCTTCAATCAAACAGCCACACTAACATTCATATTTTGTCTTAATGGCTGGACTTTTCTGGACGACGGCATATTGAGATCAAAATCCTTGTTCAACACAGTTAGCGTAATTTGTTTGGCTTCATTCGTCATACCAGCCTTTAAAAGGAAAGCTTAAAGAATTCACAGTGATCACCAGGCAAACTCTTCTCTAAATTATCTGAAATTGTGTGACTTACAAATTGGTTAAATTGTTTTGATCATTTGAAAACAAATAGTTTTGATCATTTGAAAAAGGCAAGCCGAGTTCATTAAATTTCTAACCTAAAAAAAAAAGAATGAGAAATAAAAGAAATAACTTACATGAGTGAATTGGTGATGCTAGATTTTACATGCAAACCAATTGATAATGCCGTTTAAAACATTCTAGACAACAAGATATCTTTGGTCCCGATTTGTTGGTAAGAAGCTTCAAAAAGAAATAAACAAAGTACAAACAAATTGGGAAATAACCTAGTACCAAATACCAAAACATCTCCTAGACAACAATCCAAACATCAATTATGCTTGAACACTCCCTAAAAGAAACAATATAAAGCAAGAGCTTTTACTTGAGTTTCTAATAGAACCTATACCAAAGAAAAACAACTACATCCGCGGTGCATAGTTGGAGTTAGAGGCCGTGGAAACGATTGCCAAATACAAAATGACTCAAATAACAATAAAAGATGCTTCACCTAGCCTATCAATGCTACTATCAACTCCACATACAGTTCTTATAGAAAAAAGTTCTTTGGTACACTTACCTTTTGCACAATGTCCGCACCTAGCCGTTCATCGGCGTCATCAAGTTTTTCCTTAATTGCGGAACAAACATTGATAGGTGAACCAATGCAAAGACCACCACCGTGAACGATCCCTCCTCTATGGCAGCCAAAGTTGCATTCTTTGCATCCTCAATCCGAGCTTCACGATCCTCAAGCTCGGTTTACGAGCAAAGACCCACCTTTATAACTCAAACTCCACCGGACAACTTGGCAATTCTCTCGGCCCGCTTCACGAGAATCATACACAAAATCTATCTCGGACAACTCCCTTTTTATCCGAAAGTTATTCTAGCCCTGGTCTCATCTTTTGACACAAAGATCTACAATTATTGTGGTTGAATCCTTGCCGATGGTCACCTTTCTCGCAATTCCAAGCTGCTCAACTTCAAGTATTTTCTATCATCAAGCCCGGATCAATCGGCTTGGAACTTAGCTCCTATGACGAAAAGAATGCAGCAGATAAACGTAAGTAAAAGTGGAAAAATGTTGACAACACAGTTCACACTATCCAATATATGCTGAAATATACCTCTAAGCTGCTATGATAGAAGGAATCGGTTGATAAATGCAAGTAAAACCCGACAACATTAACAAAGACAGTTCACACAATCCGATTGTATCTTTGAAATATATCTCAGCTCTAACCATTAAAGGGTATATTTTCAAAGGAGAAAATAAAAATGAAAAAAAAATTCTTGAGGTGATTTGATTTTGTGAGCTGCAGAATTAGCATCAAGGTTGTTTAATAAGATGCTCATTTTCAAACAGATGGATCAATTAGAAATGCTAGGTCTCATTTTTTTCAAAACACCCATCATTTACACATTAGCAACATCGTAAAGAGCATAAATGACTAAGCCAATCATTTTTTTGGTAAAGATTTCTTTCCAACATAAACTCGAACGTACAAAGGTTGAGAAGGCCCTACAGCCCTCCTTCCAAAATAGACCGGTGCAAATTCATGTCTTATGATTAGTCACATTGGAAGGAGAGACCCCAAACCTCTCAAGTATCAATTTAGCATGTGCAGTTAATGTACTTGATGAGACTACCTTCAGGGATCAGGAATGGCATCTTCAAAAACCTTATTTATATTTATACAATCACCATATATCATTTAAAGAAAATTAAGAAATCAATTAAAGATAAAAATGTTAATTTATGTCTAATTACCTTCTTATTACTGCTAACCAATTGAAGTATTAATTGCTCTTCATTCGAAACGCGTTCTTAGATAAATTAGCAATTGAATTTTCTTTTACGTAGAGTAGTCCACATAATTAAATAACGTACCGAAACGTAATTAGAATAGATGGATCAGCTAATATATCTCCACTTGTAGATACCATTACAAGATCAACCACCAAAGCTGCCTTCAAATCACGACCATATCAGAACAGATAAGAACCAATACATCCAACCAACTTGTTAACAGCACAAACCTTGAACCGGGAACTCCAGTGACAGAACAACTTCACCACACCAATAGAAGGAAGTCATATCATACATTTTGACCTCGTTTAATTTTGGAAGAAGAGAAGAATAAGAGAGAGTTTGAAGAGATGATTTTTTTTTTGGAGAGTTGGGAGTGTTTTGTAGAATTGAAAAAATAGTATAGAAAGAGGTTTTTATCTATTTTAGGTTACGAACAATTGAAATCGCTAAAAAAAAGGGCGTAGAATTCATTTTTTTTTATGTAAAATCTGATGTGTCAGTCTTAGAGTAAAAAAGGGGGCTGACGTGGGTCACTGGGAGCATTTTCCACTACTCAGTATTAATGGTCTTTGATTAAGAACACTGCAACAATTATGACAACTAGCATAGTGCACACCCTCTGGGTGTCAAATTGTACCGGTCTTAGTTAGAAAGACATCAATGTATGTTACACAAAAAAAGAATAACGCTGCGCAATTAATTAAATTACATTAGTAAAACAGAGTAATTAAGTTAAAAGCACCAACATATAGAGCTTGTTTTTCTAAATGTTTCACTTGAATAACTCTAAAATGCACACCATCATGTCCAATTTTCAGATTGTTATCTTCCGAGCAATGAACTTTAGCAATTTGAACCTCCGAAAAAAAAAGTGTTTGCTCCCAAAACCCCAACAGATGTAGTAACCCCATTGTTATCACCTGTTACTTCACTGTATAGAAGACATCAATCTATAACTTGAGTTCCATCAGTGATTTTTTGCCAATGAATTTGAATGTAGAGTATCAAAAGGCACATTCAACACAACCTCCTGGTATTGCAAAAAGGCATTTTGATTCCCATTAAGAATAGAACTCTGAATTGTTTCAGTTGTCATGTCAATGTCAGTATTATTGCTCTGTTGTTTTGCATGATCTCAAAAATTATACTCTTCCCAGCTACAAGTAAAGCGCCTCATAAGAAGAAACAAATGTATAGGAAAAGTATTTGATAGTAATCGATTCATTTTACCTTGTTTACACCTTCACCCGTATCAACAAATGTGGAGCCCCTAGCTCCCCTAGGAAATGCAACCAGAATCATCTTAGAAGTTGATAAATAATAGAAGTTTTATACAAACAATGAAATCTATTACCATAATTAAGATCTTACTGGGACTATCTCCTATGCAAGGGAACCACCATTTTGAGTAGCAATGTCGTGCTCAGAGCTCTGAGCAAAATCATCCTGTAGGACTCACATACAAAAATGCAATTCAAAAAAGTAATAATCCACATCAACCAAACAGAAGAACTACACAAAAATGAACAACTTAAATCAAATAAGTTGTCTGATGATAATGTTATTGAAAGCAAGGTACCAATAATAATGAACATCGCTGAGGTCTACACACAAAGCAAGCACAATTAAATATGAGATTTATGGTGCTCTACAAAGCAAGCAACTCTAACCCTTTTTATGCTACCTAATTAACATAGCATAGAAGTAAAAAAAGATCCGCTCTGCATTATGACAACAAATTTCAAATCACAAATCCAGGAAAGGAAGTTCAATTAAGCCAAACTTAAATAATACTTAAGTAATTGACAAATAATGCTTCACTTCACCTAAATGAAATCAACACCACGAAAACTCTAAAGGAAGTAATGTATAATCTTCATACGCAAAAGAGTTGCACCAGTTCAAATTTGTTTCCAAGTCCCCAAATCACCTCTCTAGAGCCTTTCTACTTATCAAAGCCATCAATAATGGCGGAAGAGTTGGCAAGTGTGTGACACTATGCCGATTGATAGCTCTAACCATCTCATCTCCATTAAAATTCCTAATAACCACAATATTAGAACACAAAGACCTTTATTGTATACTATTCGATATTATGTGTTTAATGCTATTCTGTTATTGACTCCTGCAACAGTCTGACGATGCAAAGTAACAGGACAAAAAAACACCATTAAATAGTTATTATTTTAAAAAACAGTCGTTCAATTAATTATTTTAAATAAAACAACAAATATACCTAAACTCAGTTATAACCATAGAAACCATGCATCCTTAGCATATATAAGAAACTATAAGTATTGCTACATATATAATCTGCTATGTCCAAAACTATGCTCATTAGGCTATTGGCAGCAGTTCCTGGTTCATAACTCATTTCATCCCGCAAAAGATGAACACTTAGTCTATGTGCACTTTTGGGTTTACGATATATAAAGGTAGGCATTGGTTTCCTTCCCTTCGTACTCTCTTTATAGTATTTTCATTTTTTTAACGTCTTAATTACTAATTAAATGTATTTATGGTGACGGACAATTCAAAATGATGCCGTGGATTTGGTATATATCTCACTCAATGTGTGTAAGGACATGGATGGGGACCAATATTACAGAATTCACATCTAATCATTAAAAAAAAGACAATCTAAAAAAATACCTAAGAGAAAACAAAGCACTAATATCAACATTTAGGGATTCTAAAGCATTTTATTACCTTTGATAAAATAAGGCGGCTAGTGGCAGCATCAATTATGCATTCATTGAATCTAATGTAATCCGCCATTTTCCAACTCACGAATCCCAGAAATGATGGTATCCCCGGGTGATGCAACATCGTCTTTCAAGTTACCCCGTATCCTTTTCTGAGTTAATGCCCATGGCTGCTGCTCCCGAAACCTGTGACATATAAGCAGCACCGCACTAAGAGCAGAATCTTGGTCTCAATTAACTATAGGTTTTGCCATCCAGGGACTTACAGATCCAAGGAGCTAGCAGTAACAAATAATAAGTAGCCTTTAAATTCATTTTTCAAAATACTGGAATTGATTACAATAGCTATGACACTACTAAGTACTACCACAAAGATTCCTTACGGTTTGCAGTTTTCACTTATTGTATGAAAAGCAAGATCTTGGGGAAGACCTGCAATAACTTGAGCTTAGTGAGATTATCATTTTTGTCAACTCTCAATTTCACGCTACTTGCATTGCCTTTCAAATTGTCTACCTTTCAAAAATTGCAATATTTTTTATCATTAGTATATATACAAATAAAATGAATTTTACTGATAAAAAATAATAATAATTAAAATTTGGCTATCTTTTATAGTATATTCATGACATTAAATTAACCTGCAGAAACACCAACTATTTATTTATTTATTTTTTTAAGATGGAAAATAACAACCCTGAATGGGGTCTGAAAGCCCTAACCAAGTTAACTTGGAAACATGGGCTTAAACCCACTACACACCATTAAGATGTGACGAACGCATGGCAAAGGGGTAAGCATTAGTTCATTCCCTTTCTCAGCTTTATCTACATTATCTATCTTGCTACTTTTATGTAAATGGGCCTATATATGGCATGCCTTATTTCCTATTACATCTATGTATAGGTGCATAAGTAGTCTCTAACTCACACAAACTGTTCACCAGTCCACCAGTCCACCGAAGGTCTTACCTGCCTCTATGATATGCTCAAAGGGTGTACTATCCACTTGGGGTTCTAACATGGTTGGGAAGGAGATCGAGAATTCTTTTTCTCAATATCGTAAGGCCTAGAACAAAAGCTCCCAACATTGACCCAAAATAGTTATAGTTTTTCAAACATTCCTTATGCATTCGGAAATTTAAGAGTTGAGTAAAATTAGGAGCGATACACAATTTGCAGATTTCCTTAGCACATGAAGCAACAGACTACATATGAAATTATGATGACATAATAAAATGCACATGAGGGAATATTTGTAGAAGTCATATATTACAAATATGGGGATATTTTTTTTCTGATGTAGTTACAACACACTTAAATACTTGTACCACATTGTTCATTGTAAACAATTGTTCATTCCAGTTTTGCGAGGACCATGATGTTATTTACAGTGGGACCACAAGATATAAATATGAGTGTATTTACTTGATTTGAATTTGTATTCTGCATTATGCATTAACTGGGTTGTGAGTGCTTTCAAGGTATAATCTTCTACCATGGCCCATGTAGGGAAATATTGGCGACCTTAAAAATCTAATGTTGAAGCCAAACGGTATAGTTGTGTGTCTAATATTTTTTTCTTCTTCTCTTGATCAACTCATGCTTTAAGTTGCAATTCCCTAAAAAATTGCCCAAATCGATACAAAACTCTTCATTCCTAAGATCACAACCTTTTAATACATACTAGTGTCTTGCATGCATTTAAACTAAGCAAGAAAATATGTTACCGTAAGAACTGGTTCGCCATTGTTAGATGCCGGCAAATTGCTTTGACATTGCAGTTATCTCAGTAGCGCAACTCTTCCAGCAACAAACTTCTCAGACTGCTCTTGCCTGTTATTAGCATCATTATATACACATTACATACACTTCCATTGTTAATCAGATTAATATCACAACTCATTTATCTATTCAAAACTTCTTGTAGTTTTATATATGTTCATTTTAGTCTTCCAAGTTTTAGATTAAAAATACACCCTTAAAGAATGTCAAGAAGCAAATCACTTACCAAGCTACCAGTACAGGAAATAGTAATCCTCACACGATATGATGTTCATCAGGCTTGTTGGCTGAATAAGATGTGATTGTTTTAAAGAGAAACTATGTCCTCACTCTTCTCAGACTGGAGTTAAACTGCTAATGGTATACTCAGTTTACAACTTAGTTTCGAACACATTTTATAGATTTTGGTGGCGGTAAACTATAAGGTGAAGAAACATACAGATTCAACTAAAAAATTGTGTGTGTGTCAGACAATAAGGACTAATTCAATTTTGTACATGCACAAAATGTGTCACGCCCCGAGACCCATCACACATCCCGAGGACGTGGAATGAATCTCGAGGCAGACACCTATCCCGATTCTACCGAAATTTCGGCAGAGTTTCCTTTGTTTGATCGACATTCGTAAACCCTAAAACCTCTCATAAACCTGTCATAACCTGTCAGAAACCTGGAAATCCTAACTACAACCTTCCAACAACATCAAATCCCATCCACCAACTATGTAAGTATAACTGCTACTTAAATACATCAAATATTACATCAAAATGGCCTAGCTCACCATATATACAACCAAATGAACTACCTCTTACTATACAACCAAAAGAAAAGAGCTATGCTCATTATATACAGCAAAAGAATAACCTAGCTTATCTCTATACAGCCCAAAATATAAACTTGACTCTGTCTCTCGTCAAGCGTAAGGGAATCCTCCCAAATCCCCATAACCCTCATCGCTAGGGTTAGGAAAAGCCTCCTCTGCAACTGGCTCGTCTGAAATGTTAAGTAGGATGAGCAAACAACTATGCCCAGTAGAAACGCACATAGCCAATAAATAGTCTACTTATAGAAAACATTTGAAACATGCAGGGTTTTAGATAATAGTATTCAAATATTGTGACTATGTATATATACATCACTAACTAGCAGAAATCATCTCGACATGCTTCATTGATATTTAAAATAGAGTTTTCACAATCATCATACAACTATTGTGACCGCTGCATCCTATTAGAATGGTGAGGGGTACGACCGGTACGATCGATCCGATCCGCGAGGCAATCTCGGTTCAAGACTTCCTAGTGTGAACCATACACCGTTGTTTTCCCCGATTTTACCGGTAGGAGATGAAATGCCGTTGTTGTGTTCGTACACACAAAAATCCCAAAAGCTTTTAGGGCTCGGTGGGCCCCGTGACCACGACCCATACGGCTGTCACCTAACTTACGGTGGTAAACCGTTCGACGATCGCAGACGATTTCGGGATCCCGACACATCCAGAGGGACTAAACTCTCACTCCTCGCGCCTAAACCTCATCGAGGTAACATGTAACCCCACTCAAGCTAATCACCATACAAATGCGACACGCATAAGCATGGTTATCTAGAAAAGTAGAAAAGGAATTCCCGGACTACATCCAAAGATGCATCCCTTTAAAGGTGGCCCACCACCTCGAAGGTGTACACCACATTGGAATCTAGAGCTGACTAGCCTCTCCGAAATGCGACAACAGTTCCTTCTTTATAGGAATTCACAATTCCTTTTCTAAATCCTAAGTGATAAACATAGTAATATCTATATATATACTCATATTACCGATTATTTTCAAGTACTCTAGTTACCTATGTAGTTTTTCTTTCAAAACTGTTGATTATGTAGGTGTGAGTTCCTGGATTTCCCGAAATCGAGTAGAACAACCTATGACTCCCAAACGGGCCAGTCATAGTAAATAACAACCGATGATTCCCAAACGGCGAATCATCGTAAATAACACGACCATCCTGGGAACAATCCGGAATCTCGCACCCAGTTACAAACAACCGGGTAATCCTTACCCGCATTACAAAATCCATCTCTCTGTCTCTTTACTGAGACAAGAGACGCGAACTTTTCCCAAAACCAGTTTTTCACTTTTAACCAGAAACAATTCCTCGCTACCCCCGATTTTACAGAAAACTCATTTCACACGAAAGCTATATATATATATAGTTTATAGCGAGGAAATACAATGCAAAACATGAATATCATATATACATGTATGGTTGATACACAACTATCTATTTCCTAGTTAAACAATTCAAATCATGCATGAAAATAAGCAGGCTATATACTGGTATGTAGGTTCCTACCTTAGCAAGCTTCGTTCTCCTCAAGCCCACTTAACCGAATCAAGCCCACTTAATCAAATTCACTCGAGATCACTCCTATAACATCAGATGTATACGGCGGTCGTTAGAGTTTATCAAACTAACGAGAAAATTCTTATCTACGAAAGTCGAAAAGAATCTCGACGCTAAGGATTTGGTTTTGTAGATAGCATCAAAACCAATTCTTTCTCAACGTTAATAATACTAACGTTGAATATTACTAAGCGGGTTGAATAATACTAACGCTAATAATAATGCTAACGCGTTGAATATTGTAGATAGCATGGTAATTCTTTCTCGACGTTAAAATTTTGTTTTCGGTTAAATTTCCATCTAACTACCGTTAACAGAGCTACATGCCATTTCTGGCACTGTTACTCTGACAGGGCTCTGTAGTCATTTACAGCCACTGTAGGACCGCACGTCAACGCCAATCATATCTATCAATCCTACTAACTATTACGATTTTTCCCAACTCCCACTACAACAAATTCCACTCTTCAATTCACATTTAATCCAATAATACTAGTGGGTGTTCTTTTTCTCACTCACTGATACACTCGACGTGATCTTAAACAAGTGTGAACTAGCATCAATGCTCTAAAATAGATTGAATATTTAAAATTCTTACCGAGTCAGCAGCAAAATCGCTCCTAGCTCGCTGCTCCACCAAAATCGCTCCACTCTATCGCCTCCAACCGAGCTACTGCCGCAGTACATCACTCCCAACTCAATTAATTCAATCAATACATCACAAGTTATCGACATCGAGTTTAAATTATTTGATGGAGGCGAAATCACTCACCTTTCACTTCAATTTCGCTTGGTATGCTTGAATTTCACTAGCTTCTCCACTCTTCTTGCCGATTATACAACCACCCCATTTAATATCTTCAAGAACACATCCAATCCATTGAAACGAGTTTAAACTAATTGTTTGAAACCAAATTACTCACCTTTCGAAAAAAAACGGCACGAATTCAAATAATTTTTTGACTCCACCACTGTTTCACTCCACTCCAGCTCGTCCAACTGCTATTGCCGACCTTCAACACCCCCAATACACTCAGTTACAATTGATATATCCAATTCCATTAATATTTAAATCGAATTATCAAATAGATACAAAAATCGGCACTCACCTCTTTCTCACATCCCAACGAAATTCCAAGAGTTCTTGCATCTCCACACTCGCGTTCGGTGTTGACAAGGTTTGGGTGTGAGGAATTGAGGTTGAATCGATGAAAATTTGGGCGATTTAGAGTTTCTCTCTCCTAGGTTAAAAAGGTGCGAATTGGGGAAGAAGAAGTGCGATTTTTCTGTTTTCGCGATTTTTTTTTTTTTTTCCTATTTGGGCCGCGATATATTTAGGCCCAATCCCAATATATCCTAGTTAGACTTAACATCCTACTTAGACTCCTAACCACCACTAATTCGACTTAGTGTCTTGATTATTTTTTCGGCCTATCCCGCTAAATTTAATCTGCTATATTCTATCTCACCGTAGGCTATGACAATAACCCACTCATGCGGGTAAGCTGTTAACTCGTGCCAGCTTCGCACGCAGAAAACCGCTAACCGGCATTTTGGCAAATTTTCGCATATGGGTCGCTTACCTAACGTGACTTATGAGTCGGAGTTAAGTTCCAGTAAGTTACGTACGTTTGAAATATAACCCCGATGATCAATTTACATAAATGACCCTAGATTTATTATGAAATTTACAAAAATACCCTTAACAAGAATTTGAGTTTTTACAAAATGAGACAATTTGTTTAAAACCTAATAAGTAACTTAGCAAACCATGAAGTTGTTGCATACTGAAAATATCCACTATGAAACACATGAGAATTTGACAAAACAGAACAGAAGCATACAGCATACCCCTTCAACATGAGGTGCAACTCATCAATTTGCTTGTAGATCCCAGCACTACTAATGCACAAAAATTGTTTGACGCTGGCACTCTTTGCCCAGTCCACCACGGGTCTGCTTGTTAAGGTTTTCACGTTAGGTTAATACAACCAAACTGCATTAAAGTATGAGAAGCCAAAACATGGCAGCTTATACACGAAAAATGTACTGATTTTTATTTGTTTTTTCATTCTAGTAATAATAACAAAAACAGTAATGGTTAATTTGGAGACAGGAAACAAACCTCACAGTATCCAAATCTTTGCCATTGTTATCCAACACAACATCGAATGCCGCCGAGAACTCCCGTTCAAAGAGGATAAGAACCTCCTTTGTGTCACTATAAAGAAACTAGTAGAATTCTATATTAATGAATACTAATTTATAAGTTTAAGCAGAGACCTGGCATTCTGCAATCATCATCTCACTCTTGACCATTCTCGCATTACGTTCAAGCTTTCTTTGCTCCTCTCCTAAATTTATACGCTCTTGTCTTAGTTGTAGCATCTCTTCATCTAAACTACCCTCTGAAACTTCTATCGGGACCTCAACATTGTTTTGGATTGTAGAATTATTTATGTTGTGCCTCATGTCCCTCGCCAGGGACATCCAAACCATTTCTTGAAACCCGATCCGCTCTAAATTGGATTTGAAGTTGCTAATTCTTTTGCAGAATGTTTCTCGGGATAATTAGCGACCGGTTGTCTCAAGTGAATGACACCTTGGTGCGACTTCAAAATAATTTTGGTAAGCACCAACAAGATTTTCCTCGGTGGTATCACTCATCAATGCAAAGAAACATGAGAAGTAACCTTAGAGCTACTGATTGACCCAACGGTTACTTTCTTTTGCACCATCCACGTAAGTATCCAAAACTTGGTCAACAATCAAGAGAACAACCTTTGGTTCTGGGGACTAACTGGATGAATGTAGGGTGTTTCCCTGTAAATTCGCCAAGTTCGATGGTCGCTTTTGCTCAAGATCCCATGTTCAAAGACCAAGTTTCCTTCACACGGTCTATGCATCGGTGTTTCTTTTTCTTCACTCCCACTTTCAACTTCTACAGAAAATGAAACTTCTAAGTGTGGGGATTCAATGATTTTCGTGTTATCATTTTTAACCACATGATCCAGCTCTTTTACTCCTACCACTACACCATAACAGGCTATTTGCAACGGCAAAAAAGCGTTGCTAATAATTTTCGCAACGCTTTTTAAGCGTTGCAAATATGGCGTCGGTAAAGTGTTGGAAATATTTGCAACGCTTAAAAAGCGTTGCAAACAGAAATTTCCAACGCTCAAAAAGCGTTGCAAACAGAAATTTCCAACGCTTAGTATAACTATTTCGTACACATATTTAAAACCTTTGCAACGGTTTTTTAATTCACAAACGCTTTTTAAGCGTTGGTAATTTGTTAAAATTTTTACCAACGGTTTTTAAGCGTTGCAAAGTTGTTAGTTAATTTAAAAAAAATAATTTAAAATTCGTTTGTAACGGTTATAAAGCGTTACCCTTTGTTAGTTAATTTAAAAAAAATAATTTAAAATTCGTTTGTAACGGTTATAAAGCGTTACCAAATTTGTTAGTTAATTTAAAAAATAATTTAAAATTAGTTTTGTAACGGTTATGAACCGTTGCTGATGGGTTGCTAATAAAAAAAAAAAAAATTCTCATTTTTGTAGCGAGAAAATTCTCATTCCCACCAAAATTGCACAATAAAATTTATAACAGCAAAAAGCATTACTAAAAGTTCTTCTCCACTAAAAACGTTATTATACGGACATTCCCCAAAACTATAAAATGGTAGTCTCCCAACAAAATACAATTAAAACGACTTCTAGTGCACCTAGGGTATAATAATTCCTTCTAATAGATAAAAAGTAAAGTCTAAAGTTCAAATAACCTTACGACGCGGTCGACGGTTGAGCTTCCTCCGAGCTCTACAAATAGTTCTATAAGCAATAACAATATGTCCAAGAGCAAACACAAGAGAAGACAAAAACAAAACAGCATCCCCATGACTTGTTCAAATGAAGCTTCGCCTAGCCAAAGAAGTTGCGGAAACCTCGCCAGCCTTCCACATTCCCATTCACGAAAACAAGCAAGCCTTCACCGACAATATCAAAATGGAAACAAAAGAACAGAAACTCGTCGTCCCCAAATACGGTCCATGAGATAACCCAGGTCCATCACACAATGAATAAACACCTACCAAAAGCATAACCCAAATAAATGAACAGTACAAGTAGAAGAATAGAATACAAGATAACATATAAACATACATACATGTAATGACAAGAGATCCGATAAGTGAAACGAAAGGGAATATCCATGAACGAAGTTCAAACCCATATCTACTCAAATGTCTTTTTTAAATCCATGACAACTAACACAAGTAAAATGAGGTAGTAACACAAGTAAATTTTGGGTGTTAATAGGAAACAGACAGCAGAAAAATTATACAGTACACTATTATTAACACTAAAGAGAAGTCTGAAAAATTTATTGGAAAATTTAAGCTGAAAAATTCAAGTATTGCGACGGAAAGGGACTCACCAAACAGAGAAGTCTGAATTTCAAATACCCACCAAACAGAGAATGTTGATGAGTTTATAAGCACTTACAAAGTTGCATCAACTTAGAGATTGGGATACAAAATAACTATTAAGAAACAGTACGTGGAAGATTCATACACACCTCTCATTATTGGAGTATCAACAACTCGGTCCTTTACTTATCCAAGAGCCCTTTTGTAATCTAAAGACAATAATAGAGTGTGTTGCTTTTAGAAATAACATAAACAAATTCAACCACATTCCTAGATGACAAAATGACTATGATTTCATCTTTCTATTGAGGTCTTACCTTGTAAGCACCCCGGTACTCACCAACCCCAAGCAAAAGAACAACACCAAAAAGTAAGAAGCAAAATGTATGGTGCAATCTCTGTTTTCCCAAGCAAAGAAAAAATTTTATCCTTATTACCTCTTCACCCATCACAAAGATCGTGGGGTCAGCAGACATTTCCTCATCGAGAGCGAATTCAAAGCATCTCGGACCGTCATCCGAAAATTAAAAAATCCCAAAATTTCGATTAACCCATTGCCACGAGATTCATTTGCACCAATCGACACTTAAAAAAATTAGTGCAATTTAGAAATCTAAACTATCGTGGCTTCAAAATTAGTGCAATTTAAGTGCACAATGAACATCAACTTAAAACAATAATTGAAGTAAATAATAAACCAATGAAAATGATGAAATAATAATATGTAATTCTTTTCGCCCCGTTGCATAACTTCTCGAGGCAATCACAAAGAGCCTAATCTGTAAAAAAAACAAAAGAAAATACAGACTTAAAAAACAAACAAACGAAGAAAAAAAAAAAAAAGAATAGGTTTTTATTATTATTAATTTATTTACCAAAGAAGTAACACCTCCGGGATTAGTAAACTTTTGTTTCAACAAATCCAACATCTTAAAACTCCCTCCTCGATTTACTATCAAAAACCAATTCCAAAGAACTTCGAGATTATACACAAAAAAAAAATAGATCTTGAATGACGGAAAATAGATCCGCTTGGTTTCTTCACCGGAATATCTAGTATTGAGTAGGGAAAGGGACTCACCAAACAAAATGCTTCGAGTCATGAAATATAATGGACATATTACAAGATCGTTGTAAATGCAGGAAATGAGGACCGACCGACTTAGTTACGGAAAAGAAAAAGTAATCCTAGATGTCTAAATTCCATATAATGCTATCTTTCATAAATTCTTTCAAAAAGATTGCAATGGAAAGAAAATGCTACTATGAGATTGTCTCTACAAGAGAACACCTTTATTTTCTATTTCTCGACAAGTCATGCATCTTTGTGGGCAAAGCCATAGAATCCATTCATCATCTTCTTTTGAATTGGCATTTTACGAAAGCAATGTGGTATCTTATTCCCTCAACTCGGTTTGACACAATTTCAAAGCTTGCGGTCAAGCAATGGATTGATCTATGGTATAATCAACGAACCTGGGTGGTTCATTGATAGAATTATTTGGACTAAATCTTGCCCTATTTTTGTGTTTGGAACATTTGGCTTATAAGATGCTCAGGGGTACCACAACAAAGACCACCGAACTTGTTTTCAAAGATGGCAAACAAGCTCTTTGTGGCATCGTAAATCTTGAAACTCAATTCTCGCAGCAATTATCACCAAGATAGTCCACTTGGATCCCACCGGAAAAAATAATTCTATGAACTTAAAACTGATGCTTGTTTTAAACATTGCAATATTTCTAGTTATGGCTATACCAACAGAGATTGTAATGGTGATTTTACTGCTTGGGGGAACTGAACAAGGAAGGGACCCCACACTAAAAGCAAAAAGTAGAGGGATGCTCCAAGCAACCAATGGAGCAGGAAATTCAATTACACACACCTAGATAATACATTATCCAATGGTAATTTTTCTACTATAGAAAATGTTCTAATAAGTGGGTCAAGAGATCAGGAGACAAAGTAGCTCGTACTTTATATCAGTGAGGCTACCTAAATGACTTATCTACACCATCGGTCCACCACTCAAAGCCTGAATAACCCAAACCCATCAATTATATTCAAAATTCACCTGAACTAGTTGATTTTAACCAAAAGAAGTAGCAAGTACCTGGGCTTGCTGAAGTGAAGCCATGGCTTGAGGATTAAGAGCAAACTTTTGTTGGAAATGCCGAAACATCGGATGAGAGTGCCCATAAAAAGATTGCAATGTGTACTTCAACTTTAGAAATGTATGTGTTCCTATCTGCTATACTTCAAAACAAACCACGGAGATTTTTGTTTTAGTCACCAAAGTCACTAGATTTAGCATTCATTAAAATACATCATACGAGAGCATGGTAACAGTTCAAAGTTACAAGTTTAGCAAGCTATACTTCCAAATTTTATTTTCTGTTTTCCAACAAACCTCCACATAAGGAGGGTTTGGGCTTTTGGCAGTGCCGTTTATTAAATCCAATAAAATTGATAGTACACTTATTATACTCATTAGTGCAACAAAAGCAGCCTATCACTTAACTAAACTAACCATAGGGTGGGTAAGGCAGCTAAGGTGAATTTGAATGTAATCTACTTGAGAATAATGCATAGTTCAAAACCCTCAAAACGAGATTAAACACCTACTATAGCCCAATAAAGTTGAATTCCTAGAATACAAAAAGGCAGCTCATAGTCTCATACAACATTAAAACAATAATGGCCTTATCACTAAAAGACATACTTGCAAGAAAACTCAAGATGATCAGAAGAGTAAAAAGGTCGCTCATACATCCATTCTAATCACAATGGACGACATATTTCATATTACGGTCCGAAGTTCAAACACTTAATGTATACTCAAAAGGATGCTTACACTAATCGGTTAGTAGAGTAACCGCCATTTCTGTATCTTGAGGGGTAAAACATAAACACTAGCGCTTCTTACAAAATGTTCTTCAAGGAATGACATACCAACTGCCTAAGAGTTCTCAGCTAATGCTTTGTCAATTGCATCCATATGTTTCCGGAGATTCTTCCACTTTACAACAAAATGAGCAAAAATAGGTGAGCAAAAATTTCAAGAGACAACTGCAACTGCAAAGGAGGATGCATTACAAGAGACAGACAATTGCTCATAGTCTTTAGGCAAATCTCCTGCAATGGATTTGTTTCCTCAACATACTGGATTTGCGGAAGAGGCAATGAAGACCACTGAGTTTAGGTGATGGGTCGTTTTCGTAATTTTATTGTCTGTTGAACGGAAGCATGCCTTGAATGTGTGTTTTTTTTTTAAAAAAAAAATTGAAATGGAAGAAGACGAAATGTAACATACATATTATTAAAAACATACATTTCAATATCTGAATTATTGAAATGGAAGCAAAAATCAAGTTTTGCAAGTGGGTAAAACAGTCGCTCATTTTCGAGCTACCATCTTTTACATTTGAAAACATGGAAAAGTAACAAACAAGCAAATCAAAGAGAACCCAACCCAAAAACAAGCAAACACGGTACATTTTTCTTTTTACTAAAAGTAGAAAGAAAAACCCAACCCAAAAACAACTCATCATCACAAACTAGTACTGGAACTCGAAGAGATGATTTCATGAGAGTTTCTATTAATAGTAAAAAAAAAAAACGTAATGGCGGTGAGAGAAAATGAAACGGTGGTTAAATCAAGAAAGGAATGAAAAAAACTAGAAAGAAAATGAAAGATTATTACCTTGTTTTCTTCTTCTTCTTCTTCTTCTTCTTCTTTCTTTGATTGAATCTGAATCTGAAAATTAGGTTTTGAGGAGTCTTGCGAAAATAATGGGGGCGAGAGAGAGAGAGGAGAAAAAAAAAAAAAGTTATGTTTTATATTTCGATTTTTTCGCTTTTCATCTTTTCGAAATTTTTAAGTTTGTAACACTTTTCCAACGCTTTTAAGCGTTAGCAATTAATTCGAAAATTCACCCAAATAAAGCAACGCTTTTACAACATTACCCAACGCTTATTTTTAACGTTGGAAAATTACTAACGCTAAATAAGCGTTGCAAATCAAAAAAGGTGCGTGTTGCAAATATCCTATTATGGTGTAGTGTACGGCAGCCTTGTATGATGTTTTGGATGGCCTGATATCTTTTTCTGCGGCCAAATTAAGTGAATCTATTTCATCTTTTTCAAGAATCAAATCAGGAATCATTCTGTTATGCTGATCCATTTCTCTGAAAATCAACAACCTTCTCGACATCTGCAGGGTTTCCCCACACTGTCTCGCCTCCACTACTCACAATTTCCTAAAAAAAATCATACCTCCAAACAGAAATCAACAAACTAATAATTTGCATAACAAAGAAATACAAATGCCCAAATAGAGATATAAGGAACTAAGGAAGGAAAGAATACTAATTGAGAATTGACTAAATGGAGGCTTTTTCATCTTGTCTGAACTCTCTTCACCAACAATCAACACAGTAATTTCATGACCAGAACTCAAAAGATCTTTAGCAAAGTAAAACCCAATAACAGCATGCCCACCACTGTTAGTATTAATAATAAGTATTTTCTTCTTCTATGCACTTGCACTGACAGTGAAAGAAGAAAGAGAAGAGTGTCTACTGTCTAGAGATTTTTGAGTCGAGAAGAAAATATGAAGAGACAGAAAAAGAAGATGAAAGGAAAGAAGTTATTGCTTACCAAAAGAGGGGAGACGGAAGGGGAAGGGGAAATGAGAGATGTATTTATGGTATTTGAAGTCTAATTTATGAATAATTAATATAGGCGTATAATTCATATATTGTGTGTATTTGGTTTTCGGCTTGAATTTATATAAATGCCTTTCTTTTGCCTATGTTAAGTTAAAGGTATAAACGGTAATAAAAATTGAAACGACTAAATAGTCTTTTTTAAAGGTATTGAATAATTTTTTTAAATATTTTATCAAAGATATTTAGTGGTAGAAAAAAAACTGGTCCAATTTAAAAGCTCATGTTAATTATTGTGTACTATACTAATTGAGATATATATAGTTAGGAAGTTTGAATTTATAATTATAAACTTGAAGAAACTTCCCCAAAAATTCATAGTATTTCCATTACATGAACATTATTTTAAACCCGATTATCTGCAAAATTGAACATGCATACTAGCCTACAAGACTGCTGAACAAGACCCGGCCTTTAAGCTTTTATCCACCAAGTGAACCTTGTCCAAGCAATTCATGGAGTTTCCAACTCCTTTGCTAAGGAATTATTGCATTTGCAAATAAAACAATTCTCTCTACTCTATGTGTGATATATATAGTCTGACCGTCTTCGAAATTCGAAAGAAAATAAAAAGAAGACAAAGTCTTAATGATGGTTTTTCTTGCTCATTAACTCCATTATTTTTTCTCAATGGTAGGTGAATGGGTTCTTGGAAGAGAGAGAGAGAATTTCCCATGATTTCATTTCTTGACGTTCACGGTAGATTTTTTTTTCTTCCATTCGTCTTCTTTTTTTCATCTTGTCTGTGGTTATGTTTCGTAGAGAATGACGAAGGAAGGAGAAAGGGTCGTTGGTTTTTCATGAGATTATTTCTTTTAAGAAAATGAATTTACTTGTATACCCCTCTGTTTTCTTTTTGTTAGTTTAGAAATGAAGTGGTCGTTGGATTAAACAAGATCTAACGGTCGGAGAAAGCTGTTAAGATTAGCTGTCAAAATAGGCTATCAAGGTAGCAAGCCGTTAATTCAACTTTTAATTTAATTCTATAATTTTGCTTAGATTCATTTACAATGTAACTATAATGTGCGCGTAAGAATGTAGCTCTATCCCTCCCCATATATATATACTAGGTAATGCCCATGCCTTTCGCACAGACTGTTTTTGAATTTATTGATTTGCATTGATTTTTTGAATATTATTTTTCTTTTTTCTTTTTTTCGTTTTTTCTTATTTAGATTCATTGATTTTTTCTCCTAGCCACAGTTTTAACAAACATCATCTCTCGATCTGTTCGTCTTTTATTTAAATAATAATTATTGATACATTATTTTATGATTGTGGTATAGTTTTTTTTGTCTTAGACATATATATATTTTAATTCATGTATTTTTCACAATTTTAAGAAATAAAACAAAAACAAAAAGTATTTGTGAAAAATTCATCCCACCGAAACAATTTTAACTGGTATGATACATTAAACGTGCTTGTCCACAAACTTTATACATCATACATGCTTTGGCAATATGTATCCCTAGCATGTATATACACCCTCCTAATGATTTAGTTTCCGATATTGAAAAAAAAAAAAAAAAAAAAAAAAAAAAAAAAAAAAAAAAAAAACTATATATAAAAAAAAGAAAGAAATAAAAATTGATTACAAAACATGAATATGAAATGCTCCAGCTAGCTATGAAGGCACAAATTATGTTGTCTTTTATTTTTGGTGCTATCTCTACATGCCCATGAACATGTCACAAAGAATTTTGGCAAAATCTCCCTTGTGTTTGTTACTTTGGAATAAAGCAACACATCCACTGTTGACTTTGAAAATGTAAACAAAAAACCTATGCAAATTGCAAATATAGCAAAGTTACCGGCCAGGTAATTGAACTATGCTATACAATTGAGAATATTCACGGCAACGGTTAACTACACTTTGAGCAATCCTTTGCACATTGTAAGGCTATATCAACAATGTTAATTTGCTCTTGTTTGACTCGTGATGGCACACCTGACTCATCTCTTATTTCAGCGTAACCGGTGAAGTATAGACATGAAATAAAAAATAGAAAAAGATGTGTCAAATTCACTCTACAAAAATTATTTGAACATACTTCAACAGACCAAACATGAATTTCGTAGTTCAAAAGAAACTTAATTCCAAAAAAAAAAGAAAAAAGAAAAGGTGACTACATGCACTGGAGGTACGAACTTTTCCTAAAATTCATAATTTGATTTCATTTTATGGTTTTGAATTGCTTTTTTGTTTATTTCATTTTCGTTAACTCATAGTTTTTCTATAATTCCAACTATTCGTCGAGACGATGTAAACCAACTATCCATTTTAAAGTGTTGCATAATGGTTTTGTCATCCTCATATTTTAACGCCTCGCATGTTATTGACTGAGATTGAAATCCTACTGTTTTCGAGTATGTCTCATCCCATATTTTAACCAGTTAACTCTGTAGTAATATCCAATTCGTACTTAATTATCATAACTTTCTGATCCGTTTTTAAATTATTGTAAGCTATCAATTAAGAAATTAAAATACCCGTGGAAAAGCCTCATTGAACCATTGATCATCTCTATAAGAAATTCTCAATAAACTTGTTATTTTTTATTTTGATTTTTTTGTAGACTTGTCTTTTAGTAAATTGCTTTTGGAAAAAATGGTAGAAACCTTAAATAATTTGCTACTAATTTTATTTTAGTATTTTAGACAATCTAAATTTTTGGCATATAGTGTAATACCCTGGCCCGTGGGAATATACTACAACGTCTAGCCCGTGAAGCGAGGTTGAAACAGGTACTTGGAAAGGTGCCTAGCCCGTGGGGCAAGGGTCACCTCATGTATGAATTATAACATCTATGAAGTTGTTTGAGATCTGAGACATAAGTAATTCATCCGCCAAATCCCAACATAGAGATTTTTTTCGGATTTATGGACTCGTGGGAACTATGTAGTGAAACTTGCTCATGCAGGAGTAGTCAGAGGACAGGTGACCTCCAGAAAACTTGTTGTCGATGTAAAAAAATCTCACACTGTGGTGACTATGTGGGAACAATCGACGTGTAGGATTTTTGATTCCTTAAATATCAACTTTGATAAAAAAAATTTTTTGAAAATTTTGATTGAACTGAGTTCTTTATTTTAATTTTTGAAATATTGCTAAAAGCATTAATTAATTTATATTATTGGAAAGTTATTTTTTAATTACCTAATTAAACCATTATTTATTGATTTGTGAAATTAATAGAAAATTTTAATTATCATTATTTATTAATTTAATAAATTAATGAAAAGTTTTAATTACCAATTAAATCATTATTTATTGATTTGCTTCATTAATAGAAAATTTTAACTATCATTATTTTTTGATTTAATAAGTAAAAGTCTTAATTACTATTAATTGATTTGCTAAATTAATGGGAAGTCTGTCACACTCTGAATTTCGACAGAATTCGGAAAAAACAACATTTGTTCCCGACTCTTCGATCTTCGAGGTGTGATGCACTCTCAACTCCCAAAAACCCAAAAACAGTTTATATATGCGGATAATTAAAAACCAATAAAAATTTCAATTAAACAAAAATCCTCTTCATTACAAAAATTCACAAATAAAATTAGGTTACCAATCTCTTTTCAATAACTCTTTATTTAAAATTTACAAATGAAAATACAAATAACATTGTCTCAACTAAAAATCTATTTCACCTAAAGGGAAAACAAAACCTATCTTGAAATGCGACGCTAACGCAAACCACAAGCAACAACCAACCTTCTTCAACACTAAACCTGTCAAGACTTATAAACTATGTTCATTTAATGAACACACCCGATAAGCAAACATGCAAATCGGGTCAGTATTATAAAAATGCTGGTGTGAGTAGCTCTAAAATACAACATATACTTATACATATACATACCCAATCCATAAGGCAGTTAGTTCCTCCACCGAGGCGCCTTAACTTCCAACAACTAATATGACATTCTTAACTACAATAAATAAGGCAGGTAGTTCCTCCACTGAGGAGCCTTAACTTCCTACTAATCATACAGCAAACCATACGCATAATAAAAAGGCATTTAGTTCCTCCACGAGGCGCCTTAGGTTCTAACCAAACTAATAACCAGCCAAGCATATTCTATACTTACCACATTTCAGACTCAATTACAGAGTGGGTCGTCTCTGCCCAAGTAATTAGTTTGACCCACACTTCTGCAAAACCATATACAATCATCTATCTAAAGATACATCATTAACCAACACATTACCATAATTATATTAATTAAGGCTTTCTTTACGTGTCCCTAAAATCATGTCGTATCTATGTCTTACCTAGTTTCCACGGCTACCACAATCGCTTCCCCAACCCGAACATGTACATCCACATGCCTCCCCTCACATAATGAACCACTCCGTGCGTAACTACCCTGAGCGAGATGCCGCACACCAGGTAACCCTCACACGAAAGCCATTATGCAAGTACTGCCACTATTCGGCATAAAATATCACGCGTCTCGTTCTAATTTTGCGAACGGAATAATCAAGCCACCATTCAGCTACGCCAGAAGGGACATTCAGCTTCACTGAAACGCTAGAAGGGCCAATCACATTACTTATGCCAGAAGGGCCATTCAGATTCACTGAAACGCCAGAAGGGCCAATCTTATTACATGAGTTGTGGTAGCTAGGTTCTAGGATTTTCGTTACGTAATTTATTCAAGTGTCATACATTTATATCTCAGAATCATTCCATTATATCACGTGCAGGTCAAATACCTTATTGCACTAAGCCACAATATTTAGAAATATCTCAATATATCTCGTAACCATTTTCATTCTGTCACGTGCCAATATATTATTGCACTACGCCACAATTCCATGGAAAATATCCACAAATACTCTACTAGTATCTCACAGATAAAATAATAGAGTGCTTATACATTTATTTCTCCAAAACTATTGCATTTAATATATATATCCCAACAAATTATATAATGTCACAATTGCTTCAAACGTATCGCATACATTTTTATAGCGTTTTAGGAATATTATATCTCCTAAAGTTTCTATCTCGTCACGTGTCAAAAATACACAACCTCAACGTCAAATCTATATTAGATACTGACAAACAAGTTTATACAAGTGTCACCAACATCCTATCGTCGGATTGGTCCATAAAATCAAATATGTGAAAAATTGGAAAAAGTCAACGGTCAAAGTCAAAGTCAACACGTCATTGTCAAAGTCAAACTGTCGTTTCCATGTTCAACAGGTTCAGGGTCATAGCCATGGTTCATGGCTAAGGTCATAGTTCATGTCATGGCTAAGGTAAAGGTGCATGGCTCATGAGCTCATGGTTAAAGTCATGGTTAGGGTCATGGTTCGGACCCAACTAGCCAAGCCTATGACTCAACCAAAGGTTCGAATAATGTTAGCCGGATCCAATATAAAAGCCAAACCAGAAACCGGCCCAACAATACATTTAGCCTAACTAGAAATATCTGAAAGGGACAGATCCACTTAAAACCAAAATGACCCAGCCCACAAAATAAAAGAAAACCGGCCCATGATTACAAAAATTAGAACTGGCCCCATAACAACTAATTGGAAATGGCCCAAACCAAAACAAACTAAAATCGGGCCCAAAAACCAACTAAGGCCCAAGACAAAATAATAGAACTTTGGCCCAACCCAACTAACTAACTTAGTTCCGGCCCAACCAACAAAACTAAGGAATTAGGCCCAAAGCCCAAGCCCAACCGATCATCAGGTTGTCTTCCTCACTCCACCAGCCACCACCGATTCGGTCACTGCCAATACCGATCGCCACTCCTCCCAATCTACTCGAAAATGCTCAGGGGAAAAACCCCTACTACTTTAACAAAAGCGAAAACAACCCATCATTCAATATATATCCTTTCTCCAAAATTAGATCTCGAATTCGCGCCGCCATTAAAGCTTCTTCAAGCTTCAATCATACCCCTTTCCAGCCCACAACCACCATCATTTCCATCATACCTCAACAACCAACCATACCACAACAAAAAGAAAGTTCAAACAAGCCAATAGGATTTCGTTCAACTGTTCTGGGCGATGCCATTAGCGCCTGTTCAAAGCTTGAACAGATCTTCAACAGCCCACCCAAATCCAGCATTCAAACCTCCCAATACAACCAATCCAACCACATATTTACAGTTCACAAATCTAATCCCAACCCAAAAATAGTACAACAGTTTCAATGATATATAATACCAATGATAGTTCGGGGCTCGCGACCGCCATTGACGCTCTTTCGAGCTTCAACAGCCCAATAAGCCGCAACAGTTCAATAATAACTCAAAACAATATACCGATATTTAACTAGTTTACTAATAATGAGACATGACGAAGAAGAATGAACAATAAAACTGTTTCTGTATACCGGTGAAGTAGAAAAATTAACTACTCACTTGTATAAAAAGCTCGACGAATTCCTCCTAGTCCGAATCGTCGCGCTCCACGCTCTAGCAATCCAGCTTTTATCTCTGCCTCCATTTTTATTATATTATTCTCTAAAAACCCTATTCTCTAGAACAATGTGATTATATACTTGGGTTTGAAACCCAAGCCCAATATAGACTCAGGCCCAGAAACCAGGCCCACATATCTCAAATCTAATCCAACAGATTTTATATAAATAATTAAATAATAAATTAATAACTAAATACGTATTTTAAATACAGGTGTTACAAAGTCTTAATTACCATCAAACTCCAACACAGTAATCGAGGCGTTATATGTAATTCCAACCACCACTCAGTCCACCGTAGGATAGAATCCCAGCCGTGGGTCATAAAACTTCCCTCCCTTGTTATATTGATATTTCCTCGAGTGAATTTTTTTTATTAATAATGATAACTAGTTTTACAAATAATTAAGACAAGTGTGCAACTAGCTGTGCCGCAAGTCCTATCTTCCTAAATACAAACTCATTAGAACCAGCTGTCATAATGTTACTGTCAATAACTTTCTGCAACCTCTTAAGGAGCTCAATGGACTATTGTGCCAAGAAACCAAAAGTGTCGAAACGGAACAGAATGAAACAATGTTGGTTATCCCTACAAGCATCATTGTATTTCTCAATCTTCCCTACCGCTGTTTTATTGGCTGCTTCTCCCACCTCAAAGACTCCATTTCTAAGCCCTACCAACAGAGATGTTCCAGTTACATCAGCACACGCATGCTTCCCCTCCGCCCAATTGTAGATTAATACATCCGCATGCCAAAGTGTTGATCTACCCTCATTCAGATCAGTGAGAAAATTGACAGGAGCCTCTTTTTTCACTTATACCCCAGCTCTCCAAAATGGGTCACATAAAATGTCTTTGACATGATCATGTTGGTTTTTTGAAACCTGGAAAATGTCTACAATATGCTGCATGGTCCCCGAAAGCATCCTGCCTATTATTTTTGCAAACAAGGCATAGACCACCGTTAGAGTATAAAAGAATCATGAGACGGTACCGGAGAATAGAACAGTACTCCACCAACGACATACGCTGCCCAAGTTCCTACATCGGAATAATAAGTAGAAAATCTTTTGCGTGTTTTGACTGCAATGACTGCTTTTAATTTTGACGAGCAAATAACTCAAACTCTCTCTTAAGACCAACACCAATCTTACCGTAGAACGCTTCCGCCAAAACTTTTTTGTTGTTTTGAGGGGATGGTAGCATTTACAACCAGAAAGTTGAGGTCAAAATCGGTTAGACAGAGACTCAATGCACTGCTATCAACATCAAGAATCTCATCCAAAGGCATTGTGCCACAACTCCTAAAAATGTGGTTCTGAAGCTCAAAATTCTGACAACGCACTACAATAGATGAGGTTTTTTGCAGCGCCATACACCATCACAAAAAGTGCTTTAGAGCGTTGCAAAAGATCTTTTGCCACACATCAGATGGCATCGCAAAGGCGCTACTAAAAAGTGGGTCACAACTCACAAATACTCAAATGCAACGCCAAAAGTGGCGTCGCAAAAGATCCTAGTTTGTTGCCACGCCATTTGGCATTGCTAATACACTATTGTCGTTGCTATTTCCCTCTTAGAAAATAAATTAATTGAAAAATTATTTCAAACTATTTGCAATGCATGGCGTTGGAGGAGAGAAGTTGTACCGACGACAATAGCATCACAATAGTTATCCCTTTAGCTGCACTACTAAGCATCGCAAAAGACAAATCTTTTGCTACATTGTTGGTGTTGCAGAAAGTACGAATATTTAGCTGCACATCAAGCGTGGAAAAATGTGTCCTAACATTTAGCTGCGTGTTAGGCATGGCAAAAGGTGTCTTTACTGTACGCCTTCTTATTGTACAATTATAGCTTTTAGCCACACCAAAATTGTTGCTAACGATATAAAATCCTAAGGCTGAGTCCAATGGTTCTCTATTCCTTCAAAAGTGGAGAGTAAAGTGGTGGTTTTTACTCTTTATCTTCATTTTACTCTATATATAGAGAGTAATATTGAGGTATGGAGAGTGCGTTTTGCGCCAATCGAAATAGAGTGGAATTGAAAAAAATCATATGGCGCCACTTGAAGTGGCGCACATAAAAAAATTTATGTCATTCGGCGTTGGTTGAGCTGGAGTGGAATTGCATGTGTCCCCACCAAACTATTGAAGTGGGGTAATAAATATGATGGTTTCAAACTACGCCAGTTGAAGTGGCGTAGGATGTCCAAACCATTGGGTGCCAAAAACGTACTCTCTATTCTTTTTAGAGATGCAGAGTGAATACCATTGGACTTAGCCTAATGAAAGCACTTGTCCATTGGCAATACAGTTAGCATGGCAAATGGTGTTATCCATGTACATGTACAATCTTGCCCAATAGAATTTATATAGAAAACAATAACTACGTAACAATTCACAAGAACTCGTAACAAAATGTATTTCATTTACTAAAATCATTATTTACAAAAGATCTTAAGAATCCACTTAATTTATTTTTTGCAGAAACATTGTCTCGCATAATCTTAACAACGATCAACTAAATATAGACTAATTACGCAAAACTAAAATTGCTCTATAATATGACGATCTGAGCAACATCCACCCGAAGTTTCTTCATCAATCTACTACTTTCTTTCAACCAATCTAGTACAATGAATGAAACAAGGTCATATAAGGATATTTAATTAAAACACTAATACACACTCAAGTTAGCAATGCAAGTGAATCTCTTTTTACCAACTCAAACATATGCACCTATAATAGATAAGTTATATCTAAACTGAACCACCCAAGTCTCATTTACTATATCAATTCATCTCGTCATTATGCCTCGTCAAATTCAATTGTTATAAGCAAGGGAATTTGATAAAATCACAAGGAGAGGTACAAACAATCCACTTGATATTGATTATCAATACAAAAATATAGAAATACAATAGAAGTGAAGGAAGCCAACATGTTGCATGTTATACTTGACTCTAGGATAGTTCTAGTTATGGCTATATTTTGATTTTGGTTGTGTGACAAGGAGAGGAAGGGTAGTGTTCGTTATAGTTCAAGGAGTTAATATTTCAAGGCCTTATGGAAGGATAAGTAACAATTTGTACCTGATCAGTCTTAAGTTGCCGAGGGAGTGCCAAAGCTATGATACATTCTCAGAATCAAACTTGAGAGTTAATATTCATTTTAGTTTCCTGATACACTACTAAAAATATCCTTCCAACAGCTATTACTAACAACAATGTCCCCATTAAACGTAGTTTATCCACGAAAATCCCAAGGGTAACCGAATAGAATCTAAGACTACTTGTCAATAACTTACTACTAATTATAACAATTATATTCATTCCGATTCCATGGTACCCTCATCATTCCACAAAAACCTAAACAATTTGAATACTAGCCTAAAAAATGCATCATATCCAATTCAAAGAGCATCATCAATAGAGCAATAACAAAAGACCAGATACCCATATTTTTTTTTATCAAACTTTACTAAAAGTCAAAAGAATGTTTATTTGCTAGGGACAACTCCAATCACATCTAATTTGAAAGTCCATTTGACAAAAATCAGAACAAGTGCCTGCAGAATAGTCCCACTAAAACACGCCAGTAGACAGCGCAAGAATTCAGCACGTCAAGTGTATAATTTAGAATAGTACACTAACAGTAGGTTGAACAATAACTTCTTACACTTGAAGGATTTCTAAATGGCTCCAGCACTATTAATAGTTGTCCTCCAGTTGTAAATGTTTTAAGGAAAATGAATTAAAACAGTAAGAGAGTAAACCTGATGTCTTGATAAACTAGTCTGTCTTGCTAACAAATACTTATTTGCATCACTTGGGTACCTGAAAAATTAAACAAGAAAGACCAGAAAATGACATCAGGTCCTTTGCTTATGTAAAGAAACCTTTAAGATTTGAATACCACTACATTTGTAACATACACTAACCTTGTCAAAAAACATATTGTAGATCAATCATGCCCAGTACTTGTACATATGTATATCTCTGCTTAGGTGGGAGGTTTTAGCTTCAAATGTTTGCTAATAAAACATGGAAAAGATTGACACAATTACTTGCAAAGTACAAAGGAAATTATTGACCCAAAAAAAAACGTAGGAAGGAAAATGCATGGACATAAAAAAAAATTTCTCACCAAAGTTTGAAAGGGAATAATCTAAAAAGCACTTTAACATTAAAAAAAATTTATGTAACTTTAACCCCTTAACAGCTATATATCCCTTGATGACTTCTTGCTGATCCGACCCCTCCCTTGTATATTCCTTGTTAACCATCATCACCCCATGGTTGAATTTGTTCCCTTGCCATCAACCTGACCACTACTTTCTTATTCCCACAAAAAAATGATCAAACATACGTATACAATGCAAGCAAAGCCCGTCTTAAGACCCCCGTCATTTTTTAATTGATAATTTTGGTGTATTGGTTGGAAGGGGTGGAATACTATTGTGTGTACCATACATTATATTTCCAGTCCAAAGTGTAGGTATGGGTATTTCTTGAATGTGGCGGGAATGACCCAATGTATTCATTGAATGTTCCATGAATGACCTGTTAGTGTTATGATGGGTATTCCTTGAATGTGGCGATAATGACCCAAAGTATTCATTGAATGTGCCATGAATGACCTGTTAGTGTTATAATGGGTATTCCTTGAATGTGGCGGGAATGACCCAAGGTATTCATTGAATATGCTATGAATAACCTGATATTTTGTTATGTCTAAAAGAGGCTTTGTGTATGTGTATGGAAAGCCTAGAGATAGCTGTGACTCACAAGTTACGAGTTTACAAGATGAAAGTATGTTTCTTGGAGGCGATATTCCGCTTGGAACATATGTCTTGTAATGGTACTCGGTGTGAGTGAGGCACACGGATATATGTGATTTGACAAATGTGTGTAGTGCAAATCGTGGAGTAGGAACTAAAGGTTGGGCTGTGTTTTTTAATGAATGAGTTAACGAGATAATTAATAAGCAAAGTAAAATATTGATTTTACGTGTGCTGGAGTTATTGCATATGATGTATATGATTTCTTATGAGAAATGTTTATGTGGTTTGTGTGAGTTGATACTCACGAGGGATGAATGTACTCCCTGGTTGTGACTTTTTCCTCATTCTCATAAGTAGACGAGTGATATTAAAGTAAAACCTTGATTTTACATGTGACTGAGTTATGGCATATGAATATTTATGTATTATGATGTACATGATTTCTTACAAGGAAATGTATATGTGGTTTGTGTGAGTTGATATTCACGAAGGATGAATGTACTCCCTAGTTGTGATATAATTCATCGTTCTCATCAGTAGACGAGTGTTTTTAAGAAAAATATTGGTTTTAAGTATGAGCGAGTTGTTGGATATGATTGGTGATATATTATGATATGATGCATATAATTTCTTATGAATGAATGTGATATGGTTAGCGTGATATGATGGATATGGTGGTATGATATGAATGTTAGTTAATATTGGTGATATATTATGTTAGATTATATATACCCATGATGGTTGCAGTGAGAGTGAAATAGATGTATACTATAAATGATTACGTTTGGAAAATCTAACTTTGTTTTGCAGGAGGGTAGGACTTATTAACTTTTTATGCAGAGACGTTGTCCTACCCTAAGAAGACGTGCTGACTTAAAGATAAAGTGTATCAAACTCATATTTAAATAAGTTATCATATGTGTATGTAATAAGTTGAATGTAAATGGAAATTATATTGTGAGTTATTTTGGAAAGTGAGCATGATGAATACTGTTATCTAAGATTTCTTGGAAATGTATATTGGGGGTTGAAATTTTACTTGAAAAGAAAATGTATGCCGTTTTGAGAATACGGAACTAACTTGTCTTCCAAGTTGAAATGATTGAATAGTATATTTCTTTATTTGAAAGGTATGAACGTATTGCTATTTTATATTTAGTTTTACTCATACCAACCCATGTTTGCTTTGTTTTGTAACGTAGGTGTGTTCTTGGAAACATAGATGGTGGAGTGATTAGGAGTGTAGAAAAAAACCGTTGACCCATCATCCGGTAGGGTACCCGGTCTTCACCCGCCACCCAAACCCGCACCGACCCAAAAATAGACCCGCCCCGCCCCGCCACCGTTTTTACGTGGTCGGGCTATGGGTGTAGGTTCTATGCTTAAACCCGACCCGTCAAGCCGCCCGACCCGCACCGTGTCAAAAGCCGTTGACCCAACCCCGTTGACCCGCATAATTTCAAAACTCTAACTCTAATATTTTTGTATTTTGTTTATATTTTCTTTTAACTTTTGTAGAAATTTGGGAGATATGAACACAAACTTATGAGTTCAACATCAATTTGTTTACCACTGGATTTGTATCCCCTAGACCCGCCCCGCCCCGCCCCATCACTATTTGATCCGCGGTTGACCTGACCCGCCCCGTATTACACCTCTACAGTGGATGAGGACACGTGATTTGGAGTTGCTCTTAGAGTCTTCTGGTTTAAGTTTTTCTGAAGTGTACAATTTTGTTTTGAGACAGATGTAATATAGTTGGTTAGTTTTTTTGTAGTTTAATAATGTGATGAAGAGTTGTTCTTTTTAGTTTTCTTTTGATTTCAGTTTTTTTATATCGTGTTTGATAACAAGGTATTGGGTTTTGTTGCACCCCGGATTTCCAGATGATTGAATATCATTGTTTTAAATATTGTCTGGAAATTTAGGGTGTGACAGCCAGTTTTGTCATGAGAATTATCAGTCCCAGTTTATTCAGCAGAGGAATAGTGACATTGAGGTCCTTTACTTCTCTAAATGTAGATATTTTACTTCTTATTTTATTTATTTTCAAAAGCCAAATATTTTATTAATATGCAGTGAAATTACATAACGGGAGAGGACAAACGTGCTACAAGTTGCATTGCAAGTCTTTTACGAATAGCAGTTTATGGGAGAGGACAATTTTTTTTTTTTTTTTTTAAACTTGGTAATTTTGAAAAAGTATAAGGACAACAATTCAGGATAGTATAATTTGTTGTTCATGATAAACAAATTACAGTGTCAACCAAACACAGGACAAGCTAAAACTATGACATAATAACTGAGGACCAAACAACTTCGAGATTAATTATATTTTATGTAATACATATGCGGAATTGGAACACCTACTCGGTATTAAGCAATACAAAATCTTCTGCGGCCAAACATAACATTTTTTTTCTTTTTTCTTTCTTGAGCTATTTGAAGAATACACCGCAATAATTGTTTCTTCGGCTATTTCAAGAATATGCTACAATAATTGATTCAATAGCCATTATTGGTATTACTTGGTGAGAAGTAAAATTCGCTTTGCGTAAGAGATCGTCCCATTCTTTCTTTGTTCTTTCTTTTCCACTCATTAACATCATGTCCACATCCATACTCAATCTTGCAGAAGTGAACAGTGGTAAATTCTCGGTGTCGACTACAATTTCAACCAATATCACCTTCCCTCCAGTTGAAGGTAGTGCCTCCTTGGCTTTGTTTAAAATCTTGATGCAGTCATCATCCTCGTAATTGTGGAGCGTAGACTGCAAATTAACCATACAAAATTTAAAAATATATTAGGAGTTCGTAATTGTAAAGAGAGTTGGATTATCAGTTCAATATAAAGAAATTGGAAAAAACAATGATATATATAGTTCAATAAAAGTAAGTTAATGGAGCACTAGATACCTTCAATAAGATTGCATCAGCATTAGGAACAGAAGTGAACATGTCCCCAGCCACATAATCCAACTTTGGATTCTTTATAACTCTTTCTATAACATGATTTAAGTCCATAACACTGCACTTCACATGTGGGAAAGCATCAACAATTCCCTTAGCAACAATACCTGAGTTCCCACCTACATCTACAATTGAGGCAACACCATCAAGAACATTTTCCTTCATCAAACCAGATACAAGTGCAGGCAACATGAACGTACTATGGCTTGTCATAGCATCATTGAGAAGCTCATTCATTTCTGGATCCCCTTCGGTTTTTTCGTACATCGAGGTATCATTTGATTCCCAATAAGGCTTTTTCCCATCTAAGACATTAATTACATGACTCCAAACTGAGAACTCTTCCGGATGTGTTTGCAACATTACATAAGGGGCTAAGCTCTTTTGGTGACCATGAACAAGAAGTTTTGATGCAGGAGTCAACTCATATTTGTCTTCCTTAGTGATCTGATCTGTAGAGATTGTGAAGAGTTGCATGTGTACTAAATACCTCATGAAGTGATGAAATCTGTCAATGCTAGTGGATTTAAGTGGCAGATGTGTTACTAATTGGGATAATGTGACAGGGCCGTTGTTGTGAATTATGTCAGGTATCCCAAGACTAACTGTGCTCCTTAGCATAATTGTTTCAGCAAAACCAAACATGTGTTTCCATACTTGGGCTTGAGCTTTGATTTCATCATCATTCTGAAATGTGTTCGGAGTATCCATGCCCTTAGAACAATATTTACTCCTAATATATGAGATAATATATAAATGAATGAATGGTGGTATTGGTTATAATTCACAAAATCCGGCCACTCTTGTACTTATAAGTTATAATACAAGGCAAATGAAGCAAGCTCACGTGATTCTCGTGAAGTCGTGAGTCAAATTTAGTAACTCAAAAATTATTCTAGTTAATGTGAGTGTAAATGGGATCTTAGATTAAACAAAACCAGAAAGCTTGAAAATAAGTGGGGTGGGGTGCGAAGGGTGTTGACCTTAACAACAGTACAAAACGTCCTACCCCGATTTCTTGTCTGCAGGTCTTTATTTTGGGTTTTTTTGGGGAGTCATTATCAGAAAGTCAGAAAGGAAGCAGGTGACGGACGATTTTTTATTTTTCGTTCTCATTCTTTTTTATTTCTCTCTCTCTATTTGTTGTTCTCTAATTTCTATTTCTTTGTCCCCTACTTTCTCTGCCCGAGATTTTGGTTGGGAGTTCTTGGCACGTCATTCTTTTAACAGAAAATTGGATATAAGCCCACATACCCAAATTTCTTAAGTTCAGAGGAAATAACAAATTTTTTTTTTGTTTTTCCTCCATAAAAACTGAAATTTGAGAGTGACTTTTACAATTTTGACCTCTTTTATTAGTCCCAACTAAAAAAAAGCTACGAACTAAATCAGTTACCAAAAGAGTAGTGGGTTAATCAAAATAACTAAAATTCATCTTAAATCTACAAAATTCCAATTAAAAGTGAGATGAATTTCTGGAGAGACCAAAACAATGTGGAAAACATCAACTTCAAAAACGGAAAAAAGTAATGTTGATTACAACTAATTTCAATACAGCTTTAACAATTTAAAATGTATTTCTGATAATTTTGAATAACATGTTTAAGCTTTGTTTGATGTAATTCAAATTGTGAAAGGACAAATGGTTTTTTTTATAAGACAATCGTATTATTTGATTGCAGTACATCTTGGAGCAATACACACGCACCCTTGTTTGATGAGTAGCCTTGATTGACACACACACCTACAATCTGCACACATTAGATTTTCATATTATTTATTTGTGGAAGAAATTGACAGTTACAAATGAAAGGGTAAAAAAGAGAAATAAGAAGTTTTAAAAACAATTAATACACCCAAAAAGTGACGTGTTATTAAAATTGGAGTAGAATCAAAAGATAATATTGGTCTTTCTCTAGACAAAAAGCACACTAAAGAAAGTGTCTAGAGCCCAATTTCTAGATTCTTTTAAGCCATTAAGGATTGACTTCGCAACTTTGTGTGTGTTGGACCATATGCTGTAATCGCCCCCAATTAAATATGGCTACCGACCCCTTTCATTTTGTGTTGGGCAGACCTAAAAAAAGGTTTATTACAAATTTACCATTGACCTAAAAGGTATGTTTTGTATTGGGCCACCTCCAAATACATCAAGTTAACTTGTTTGGCACCTCTTATAGCCCTTTTTACTACATCAAGTCCTCTATATGGTCGGGCATAAAGTGGGGATTGAAAAAGATTAGCACAAGATGTCAATGGAAGATAGGCTCTGGTAGTAATGTGGATATTTGGAGGGACAATTAGCTGTGTTGCTCTTCTATTAAAAAATTACTTAATCTCACTGATGGGGACCTAAAGAATTGTAGGGCAAAAGTGCATGATTAGAGAAGGTTATTGGGATGTTCCAGGGGAGGTTTAAAACATTATTGATCGGACTGGATGCTCAATTCAGTCTCTGGTGGCACCGAATGTAAATGAAAAGGACCAGCTGATGTGGACTTCTGACATGAAAGGGATCTTCTCAGTGAAATTAGCATACAACGAAATCAGGAAGAAAGGTAATAAGGCGGACTGGTCCCAATGGCTCTGGAAGCCCAATGTACCGAAGAAAAATGCCGTAACGGAAGCTAATTAGCAATGCTGCTGCCGTGGATTCCAATATCCAGAAGAAATGTATTCACCTTTGCTCCTGATGTCCAGTATGTGGGAAAAGTGTTGAAAACCTCAGTCACCTGCTGTGGAACTGTGAATTTGCTAGGAAAATTTGGGAATGGGTGGCGAGTCAGTTCAAACTTAGAAGTGATTGTAGAAACTTAAAAGAGGCTAATGTTGCGGCATCAGGGAGAAGTACTATGATTAAGCAACTATGACACTTTGGAAGCGTTGAAATCTGATTGTGCATGAAGATAAGACGGCGTTTAGTTTTTTCTTGTGTACATCCATGATTAGAAGAGAGGTCAGAAATGCATCTTTGTTGGTTATAGGGCATTCTATGAATTGTATTTGTGATCTTCAGACCTTGAATGCTTGGAACCTGAAGGCCATGTTGCCTAAGGCACCAGGAATTACGAGTTGTTGGTGGACTCCTCCTCTTATTGGAACCATCAAAATTAACTGTGATGGCTTGTCTTTGGGCAATCCACGAAATGCAAGTTTGGGGGCATCATACAGAACCAGTGTTGGTGACTTTCTCCTTGTAATTTGGAGGAAAATTGGGGTCAATACAAATTACTTGGTTGAAGTTTTGGCCATTTTGGAAAGCATTGAAATTGCTATACGGCATGAATGGAAGAAAATATGGGTAGAATTAGACTCAAGTGCTGTTGTAGTTGCGTTTGGCTCGGGTGCTCTCCCATGGGAGACTAAGAGAAGATGGTTGCATTGTAAGAATGAGCTGGAAAGTTGTGTGATTACTTCAACTTGGAGGGAAACAAACTTTACAGTTGATCAGGTGGCTAAGCATGCCCACTCCATGGCGAGTGAAGACTTGTGTATGTACTATGGTAGGCCCCCATGGATTTATAAGTGGGAGGCGGAGTCTAGCACTTACTATCATTTTGAATGACTGATTCTGGGTGCTCGGGGATGAATTTGAGGCCTACTTAGTAGGGTTGATTTTCATTCCCTTCACACAGAATCATGAACATGTGTCTCTGTGGATGTTCTACTTTTTCTTTTCTTTTCTGATAAGAGCCCAAAACTGTAGTTTTAACCCTGTAACAGACATACTTTTAGACCAATTATGTGAGTAATAATTAAGAGTTAACACTGATTACATGTTTTTATGCATTTCAGGCTTCAAAGTCCATTATGTGCAGAAATGTGCCACCTTAGCGAGATAAAGGAGCAAAGGTCGGTTACTAAGGAGTTCCGTGATTAAAGGCCAAGATTCAAGAAGACAAAGCCTTTCTAAAGCCCGGTCAAAAGCTGAAAAGTCGACGCGGGTAGAAACAGTACACAAAGTCAGCAGAACTTTCGAAGGCCATATCTTTGGACTCAGACCTCGGAATGGGGCCTACCTTATGTCAAAATGACCGACTCGGAAAGAGCTTTCCAATGGTCTAAGCCGTGATCCAATCAGAGGAGCACAAGTGGACGAAAAGTCTGTTGAAGCCAACTGCAGCTGAAGAGGCCTTTTTGGACTGAAAGAATTGGGTTTTGGGCCTGATTCTCTGGCCCAAAACATGGCTCCAAGCCCATGCACGATTTTTGGATCTGAAAGTATAAAAATAAAAGCTTAGCACTTTGTTAATGGTAGACTTTTTAGTAGAGAATAGTAGATTTTTAGGTTAGAAAATAAAGGAGTGTAGAATAGAAAGTAGCCATTAAAATAGCTTCTAGATCTATATTTAATTGTTTTAATTAAGTTTAATTTAAAATCCAATTCTTGTTTCAGATTAAACTATTAGAATCATTACTCTTAATTAGTTTGATTAATAAAATAGCTAGTTGTTAAATTTCGATTCTTGTCATTTACATTTGTGTTAGATCTGATTTCATTTATTACTTGTTATTCAATTCTTAGTTATTAATTAGATTTTAATTATTGTTTAATTTAGATTAGTAAATTTCAATTCTTTATATCATGTTTAGTTTAACTTTAATCGGAAATGATTGCGTAATGATTCTCGGCTAAACCTCCATTAGAAGGGGTTGAGAAGCCTTGATGAAAGCTTGATTCCAACTATCGTAGAATCGTCGTAATTTCCTTTCCACTCTAGAAACGATTAGTTCACCATGAGAATAGGTTTAATCATTCACATGCGAGTTATGAATTGGTAGGAATGCCATGTGTAATTAGGGATTAGGAATAACCAATTGTTCGAAGCCAGATTCAATTCAATTCACGATGATTAATTCGTTAATAGGATTAAGTCGAGTTAAGGTGGAATCAATCCCCCTCGAACTCCTTATCATCGAATCAACGTAGCATTCCCTTAGTTATTTTGATAACCGACTAGTTGCATCTTGTGGGTAGTTGCATCGTAGTCTAGTTGCCTTTTTGTAAATCTCTCATTAGACCTTAAGTAGAGTAATTACACGTGATAACATAGCATGCGGAAGGACTAGGAGTGGAACGAATAACTCTACTCCACTATATCTCATAGGATTGAGAGTAGAATCTTTGATAAGCAAATTAGGCATCATAAACTAGTTTTAGTTTTACTTGCGTTTGTAAGTTTCATCGCTTTATTTCGTAGGTAAAACTATCAATTTTACATTTATCAAATGGCGCTGCTGCCATCTTAGTTGCACTTTCGCATTGTTTTCGTAGTGTAAGTACTTTTCTTAAAAGTCCCATTTCACCCACCCACCCGTGTTTGATTCATACTGTGGCTTTCCGTTTCATCGTTGAAAAATTTCAGCGAGAAATTACATTGGCCAGCCAGCTCGGAAGAGCGACCTACTACTACATATACTTTGAACAACGAGCGACCACCCTAAAAACACACTGTAATTTGAAAATTACCCGACAGCGACCAAGGCTTCTATCTGAAATGCGCCCAGCCGCTTTGTTAATTTTTCCGGAATTCTAAAGTTTTGACTCGAACTTTGATTTTTCAAATTTTTCAGTGTTCTAACCTGTTATATACACTGAACACGCGTAAACAAGAAGCTATTCATAAGCAAAGCAAGGACGCAATCAGGTATTCCTTTCTTCCACACCTCGCATCTCCTGTTAGAGTTTTATACTAGTATATCAGAATTGTTTGGAGTGTTGATGTGTTTAGCTAAGTTTGGTTTTAGCCTTGTATGAGATTAAGGTCTGGCCGAACAAAAACACAGAACGTAATTACACAACAACGTCAACAAACAAGTCTATCTAGTATACCACCCACTACACCTCTAGCTACTATTTCACACACATCACCTGACACAATGCCCGACGAAGAAGAGACTCCTCTCGACTTCTACAAAGCCTTGGCGATAGCCCCAAATCTTGCATCGTTCTAGCGGACCCGATTGGGGATTTCGAATCCCCAAATATTTTAATTTGTTACCCGTTTTCATGGATTAGACCATGAAAAACCTTATCGGCTACGTCGTGGGATTGAACAAGTCCTAACAACATTCCACCATCCTACGGTTGGTGCGGAACAAATTAAATTCAGGGTATTCCCTTTCACCTTAGTCGATAAGGCGTCTTGGTTAACTGCCCAAACGCGCTAATTGCAGGGACTCGTGGGCTAAACTTGTTCACCTTTTATGGAACATTTTTACCCACCCCTAAAGACGGACGAGATGCTTTCCAAGATTCATTTCTTTCAACAAAATCCTCATGAATCATTTTCAGAGGCTTGGAATCGTTTCACCGATCTCCTTATAGAGTGTCCACATCATAACTTAGCGAAAGACACGTTAGTTCGTGCCTTTTTCAAAGGACTTCTACACCACCATAAAGAAGTCCTAGACATAAGGAAGGGGGTAGTTTCTTAAGCAAAGGAGCCTCGGAGGCTTATAAATTTTAGAGGATCAAACTAAGCGAAATAACAACTGGGGTGTAGTGATGATATCCACCGCTCGCTAGTTCATCAAATACATTAAGGCCGCCGGTATGTTTGAAATTAAACACGATTCCGAGCTTAAAACTCTAATCGAATTACTCACTAAAAAGGTAGAGGCCATTTCTCTTCAACAAAAGCCTATCCCCGTCATGAATGTAAATTCAAATCCATGTAGTTTCATTGGAGCCTCGAAAGCATCTCGACTCCCAATCGTCCTATAGCCTATGAAGAGGCTTGTTCTATTAATAGTGAACCTAACCCTTGGAGACAAAATCCCAACTTCGGTTGGAGAAATAACCAACACGTCACACCTCGAGGGTACAATAATCAATATGTTAGGCCTACGCACGGCTTTAACCAAGCCCCACTCGACAAGGGCGGGGGTCGGGAATTTCAATAATTATAACAACCAAGTGCAACCTCGACAAGGTCAAGCACAAAGTCAAGGTAGTTAGAATAATTATAATGCTAATAGAGGTATCGTTCCCAGAAATAATAACTATCAAAATCCACCCATAAATAATTCACGTGAAATAGTTCGAAATACACCACCCGTGACTACTACACCCACACAACCGGATCGTCTTGACACCTTCATACAAGTGAGCCAAAAACTTTCCAAACCATGGCTCAATCTAACCAACAACAACTTCTACAATCCGTTAATAATTTAACCCCAACAGTTGGCTCAAGATAAAGCCCAACCCAAAGTGTGTGTTTCAGTCACCATAATACCTAATACTAAAACAACAAATACAGCCTTTGAGGTAACTGATAATACTAGTAATGAATATGAAAATGTAGGTGAGCTAAAGGCCATCACCACTCTCCGTTCTGGCAGAGTGGTTGATAACAAAGTAACTATGCCTATAGTTACCCTACCAGTCGCCCCTACACCTGCTATTTTACTAGATATCGAAATAGAAACTGAAGAGCCTACCACTGTAGAGGTACCAGTTACAACACAACCTAAGAAACAGAAAGCCACGGTTAAACATCCAGGTGATACCTGATAAGTACCCAAAATTGTGTTTTAAACCCCGCAGAGACATTACATTTGGGTCAATTATGTGTTTAATAATCATGAAATAAATATGTTTTCCTACTTTTGCAGGTATTTGCAGTAAACATGGAAATATTGGTTAAACCTGAAATAAAGCACGAGGAACGGCGTATATATGAATTCTCCCAAATCCACGTTGAAGCATCAAACTTTCAAAGCTCCTATTTCTCGAACCAGGACTCCAAATGCGACAAGAGAGCTGCTCAGACAATCAGGGCGATGAACTCTACGCATAGGCGGGAAGTTGTAAAACTGCCCAAAATACCGGACTACCACTGGACTACACATGGACCCACTATGAGGGTCCACAAGATTGGATGAGTCATCAATCATGGAGCATGTCAAGACAAAGATAACAAATTATTGGTACAAAGTTGACACCTTGCATGTAATAAATTAGATTAGGTGTTAATAGTGAAAAAAAGGCAAGGTGTCACTTTGTTTTAATGTGGTAGATAAAAATGAATCAATGTGGTTTGATAATTCACGTGGGAGGAAATGAGATTTCTCTCAAATGGAGAAGAAATTAGACAAAGGTGGGGGATACTCCATTTACTCCCTTGACTTATTTTCCTCACATGGCATTATTTTAGTTCCTTAGTGAAAATGAGAAGTTAGTTTTATTTTATTTGCAAAAAAGCTTGTAATAGTTTTAATGGAGGAACACTTGTTCTTCTAGTTCTTCTAGAAATATATAAGTGAGTTTGGTTGTGGATTCTCTCTCTCTCTCTCTCTCTCTCTCTCTTCTCTTTCTCTTTTGAGTTTTTAGTAGTTCATAAGTCCTTGTCCCAAGGATCATGAGCTAACTTCCTTTTGGGGAGTTAATCCAACTCATGTGAGGGAAAAACATTGGTTGAGAGTTTGGTAGGTTTTAGGATAAACAACTAACACTACATCCTATCCCAAAATGATAGTTGGTGTAGTGTCTAGTTAGAAATCAAACAATGAGCTTAGAGATAAGTCATTGTTTGGTTTCACTTGCTAGCATGTATGAGCTCTTAAGTGAGCCATGCATGCTAGGGATCAATTATATTTTTCCGTTAGGGACTTGTCTATGAGTTTAGGAAGAATAAAACCTATTTCAAATCAACACTAATGGTAGCTCACATGAGGAGGATTAACTCTCCAACTTCTCTTCCAAATTTCTATTTTTTTAGTATCAAGTGCATGTTTTCAACTTAATGTTTTCTTAATGTTTAAGTAGGAATGATAAAAATCTAACATTTATAATAGACCCTTACTCCTTAGTTCCCTTATTGTAACATCCAATTTGTAGTTGTTCTATACTTTAGGTAGTTCGAATCCTTATTCTAACTCTACTCAACGAAGATCGTGAGTAAGGAACCTTGATTTCTTTTGCTTCAATTTAGAGAGTTCTAAACTCTAAGTGGTCGTAAAAGCTAATATCAAATGGCGCCGCTGCTGTTCTAAAGCCATAGAACTTGGGCTACAAAGCGAAAGTTGCATCAAGGGGGAACCCCCATTCTCTTTCTTTCTTTCCTTCTAGTTCGTATTACGTTTTTGTTCATATTTTTTCGTATTTTTGCCTCGCGATTGACCTGTAATCCAAAAAAATTTTCGTTCCACTGCCAGGTTCCAAAAGTTAGGACTGGGAAACATCATTTCAGCAAATTATAAGACTTACGAAAATTCAAGTCATTCTGAAAAAAACCCAGCGTCTTCAGGTGGAGTCAGCGTCTTGCGAGTTGGACCAGCGTCCCCTCGGGTGAATTTCTTCATTATTGCTCATTTTCAGCCACCAAAGCATTTCCTGATCCACCTTGATCCTTTTCGGGCCTAAATATTTGGTCCAAGATCGGAAAAATTCGATAATCCTTTGGGATTAATCGGCGTCGGCGAATCGAAACGTCTCTGTTTCATATCTTTAAAGCAAAACGGGGAAGCTACAGTTTCAATTTTCAGTATTATTGTAATTTATTTATATTATTATTATTATGTTTTTCTGCATGTATGCCATGTATATAGTATTAGGAAAAATTTATGGATTATTATTTAAGCTTTAGCCTCGAATTATGCATGAATCAAATTAGGATACCGGTAAATATTTATATCACGATTACACGGACATGAATTGCATATGAATGTATATTTACATATTAATGGTATTGTATTGCATGGGTATATGTCTTTCTCATTATAAATGTTGCTTGTTAAATGTTTGATATTTCTCGATTATCACATTACCGCGGTATTGTCTAATATGTCGATTTTGTCAAGAAAGAGGAGAACATTCCAACGAGGGTTAAAATCTTAGTTGGGTAAGTTGTTTCTAAACCCTACGGGGGTAAAGTCTGCTCTCTATAGGACATTCGCAATCTCAATGAGTATTGTCGAAATCGATTTATTATGCAATACAAAATTAGTCGATTTTAGTTTAGGTATAAAACTTTGCATGTTTAGTTTTGTCATCTATTCCTGCGTATGTATCTTTGTATTAGGTATGCTAAGGTATTTAGATAATGCATGAGTGATTCAAATTAAGCTATTCTTGTTGATATACATTTACGTAATATCGATTTACAAATTAAGCGTATATATCATTATTACTGATGTATATTTGCACAGATCGCGTATGGAAATATTTATCGATGACACAAGTTTGCCTATTCGTATAGCTATACATATGAGTAGAGTACCTTCACATGCTACTGCACCTAGTATTGTATGAGTAGATCGTATTTGTATGTTTGTATTTTAAACCTTGCATAAATCTTAAAAAAAAAAAAAAAAAAAAAATTAAATTAAATTAAATTAAAATTAAATACCACCTTTGCATAAATTTTAATTCCATAAATCTTAATCATATTCCAATGGTGTCTAGGAAACTTGAAAGATTGAGGTTACTTAATTAGAACCGTGTTTGCGCGGAAATCCTCCCTCATATCTATCTTGTGACACGGTGTTGGGTTTATGCACACGTATTCCTAGCTTCACTGCTACGTTAGCAGCAGCTTAGGCATATGTTGTTCAACCCTAATGCTTAAGATAATAATAAAATTCGAGTCCTCATAATTCCTTCTGTAAGTTAGATCTAATTTTATGCTTGCATGAGATTAAGGTCTGGTTCCACTAAAGAAATTGAACAAACCTATCGTCGAAAAAAATACGATAAGCAATTGCGTAAGTTCTCACATAAAAATTGTTCTTCTTCTGCTAATTACCTTCATCCCCATCATCCTTCGCCGCCATCAACTTCTGTCATTATGGCCGACGATCCTCCACCCCAGCAAGAAGCCCCTCTCGGACTTCTATACTGCATTACAGGAAGGACCTTCTTCCTGCATTAAACTTGAGGACATTGTCGGTGATTTTCGTATCCCACCAAACGTCTTCAGTTTGTTACCAATATATCATGGGTTGGAGCACGAAAAACCGTACAATCATCTTCGTAGACTTCAACAAGTGGCAACAACATTTCATCATCCAAATAGCCTCTAAGGAACAACTCTTGCTTCGGTTTGTTTCCATTCACTTTAAGCGGAAAAAGCATCAATCGGCTAGCGGGACAACAATCACAATCCATAGACACATGGAATAAACTAGTTCAAGCTTTTATGCTTCAGTTTACACTCGAAGAAAACAACTGAAATGCTTGAAAATTCAATTCTTCCGTCAAAATCGCGCATCATGATCCTTTACGGAAGCATGGAGTCGTTTTAATTGATCTTACGTTAGAATGTCCTCACCACCAACTAGAAAAAGGCGTCCTTGTTCATTCATTCTTTAATGGTGCATGTCGATCATCAAAAAGAAACTCTTGATATAATGAGCGGAGGTTGCTTCATGGACAAAGGAGCTCTACCAGCTTATACTTTTCTTGAAAACAAGCGAAAAAAAGGTACACACTGGGGTAACACCGAGCCGTCTAGATCATCAAAGGATCGGTTACAAAAGCCACATCTATTTTTTGAGGTAAAACCCGATCCGAAATAAAAATTTGATAGAATCCCTAACTAAAAAGTAGATGCCCTTGCGGTTCAAGTAAAGGATCAACTACCAAAACCGGTCATGAGCGTTGACACCACTCCTTGTGTCCTTTGTCTTAGTCCCCGATCATCGATGCATATTGTCCTTTGTTATATGCTTCCCTACTCAACAAGCGGAGGAGGCATGTGCATTCAACATTCCCGATGCACCGTGGAGACAACATCCGAATTTAAACTTACGCGTCAAAATAACCAACAAATGGGGGCTCCTCCCCGGTTTTGCTAATCCACCGTTCGACCTACCAATAATTTTATTCCATACCGCCAAGGAAATAATCAACAATACCAACAAGGTCAATTTCAAAATAATTCTAATGCTAATTATCGGACCAACCGCACCTTGTTCCAAATTAATCCAAATCCCAACTATAATCAACAACTTCTAAGCAATAATCGAGAACTACTACCATTTGCACAACTGCGCCAACCATTACGGATAGGACAAATGAGACTTTCCTGGCTTACATGAACCAACGATCTCAAATTTTAACGTCTATCCAACAATCACTTCAACAATTGGCGCAAGAAAAGAGTCGAAAAGTGTTTTCTGCCTGGCGGTTCAAACCCTAAACCAGCAAACCACGACCTTTGAACCCGATAATGCCCCTAGTATAAGCACCCCAACCCAAGGTGAGGTCCATGCAATCACGACTCTACGATCTGGAAAAAGCGGTCGACAATCGATCATCATTATGCGGATGATCACCCAAAAGAACGGGGGGTTCCAAGGATTCTAGTTCTAATAATGAACTTATGGAAGATTCCCCTGATACAACAAATTCAACACCTCGAATGTAGGAAACAAGCAAGTAGACCCCTTCGCTAAATTTCACCTAAGGCACCGTTTCCTGCGGGCAAAGAATAAACCCGATGACAATTTTGCTTGAAATTCGAGAGACTTTTCAAAATTTAACAATCAACTTACCTTTTCTCGATGCCTTAAAATTACTACCAAAACATGCAAAATTTCTAAAAAGATATGTGCACCACAAAAGGAGAACTAATGTTCCTCAACAAAGCGTTCCTCAACTGAACGCTTCCCACCATCACCGAACACAATGGTATTGTAAAATACAAGGACCCCGGTCGACCAACGGTTCCATGCACCTTAGGTGACAAATACACGGCTCTTTGTATTATTAGACCTAGGAGCTAAGCGTGAACTTACTTCCATATTATTTATTTAAACAATTAGGTCTTCATGAACTCAAACCTACCACCATGACTCTACAGTTTAGCGGATCGTTCCATAAAGTATCCAAAAAGGAATTGTGGAAAAACGTCCTTGTAAAAGTCCAAGATTTCTTCTATCCTGTAGACTTTGTTATTTTGGATCTGAAGTTGCTTGTGATTCCATTCCTATCATTTTAGGGCGTCCGTTCCTTGCCACCGCTAATGCTCTTATTAAGCGTCGAGATGGTTCCATGACCATGTCCTTCGAAATCTTTTCGGTCGAGGTGAATGTGTTCAAGTTAATGAAACAAATTCGAGCGACATTGATGGTGAAGTCAGCGGGATTGACAACATTCCAAAAGTATTTCTCAAACTCTTTTCGAGGATGAAGTGTACCAATTTCTTTCCTTTAGCGACTCTGAGTTTGAGGACGATGATTATACAAACGAAGTAAATGAGTTATTAGAGTCAGTACCATTAATTGACCCTACAACAGTGATGTCTAGTAACTTGGATGATCATCCCTCTGTTTACTACATGGATGATGACCTTCCTCAAGAATCTTTAATACCCATCCGCCCCCCCGAATTAAAACCTCTTCCTTCTAATTAAAATCGTCTGACTTGATGCTGATGGTCGTCACCCAGTTATTATTTCTTCACAATTGACTGACGATCAGGAAGCTCGTTTAATTAATGTCATTCAACAACATCGTTCTGCTATTGGATGGTCCCTCGATGACATTAAAGGCATTGAACCTAATGTGTGCACCCATCGCATACACCTGGAAGAAAATGCTAAGGCGTCGGCGTGAACCACAGTACCGCCTAAACCCTACCATGAAAGATGTGGTAATGCGAGAAGAAGTGTTAAAATTACTAGATCGCGGGTATTATTTACCCTATCTCTGATAGTGTTTGGGTGAGTCCCATACCGCGTAGTTCCAAAGAAATCGGCATTCTGGTTGTCGAAATGATAAAGATGAATGCATTTCCGCCAGTATCGATAAAATGGCGAATATGCATTGACTATCGCCAAACTTAATGCCGTCACTCGTAAGGATCACTTTCCACTTCCATTCATCGATCGGATGCTCGAGCGTTTAGCGGTCATGCCTATTCTTGTTTTTCTTGATGGTTATTCGGGTTATTTTCAGATAGTCATAGATCCTGGCGATCAAGAAAAACAACGTTCACCGTCCATTTGGAACATTTGCATATAGGCGAATGCCTTTTCGGCCTTTGCAATGCACAGTACTTTCAAACGCTGCATGCTTCATATTTTCATTGATATGGTTGAGCGGTTTATGGAGGTATTCATGGGCGACTTCTCAATTTATGGAGATTCTTTTCGATAGTCGTTTATCAAATCTTGAAAAGGTCTTTACACGTTGTGAAGAGAAAACCTTGTTCTTAATTGGGAAAAATGCCATTTCATGGTTACTAAAGGAATAGTTTTAGGACATATCGTTTCAAAGGGCCGGAATCGAAGTAGACAAAGCTAAGATAGAAAAAATTGCTTCACTTCCTATACTAAAAACTGTTCGAGACATTCGGCATTCTTAGGACATCAGGTTTCTATAGGAGATTTATTCAAGATTTCTCAAAGGTTGCTAGACCTTTAACCAATCTCCTGCTTAAAGATGCCGCTTTTGATTTCAATTTCAGTTGCAAACAAGCCTTTGAGGTATTAAAAACCGCATTAACTACCGCTCCTATAATTCAACCACCGATTAGTCTAAACCTTTTGAATTAATGTGTGGCAAGCGACTATGCTATTGGAGCTGTACTAGGCAACGCCGAGAAGATAAGCCGGTTGTCATTTACTATGCGAGTAAAACCCTTAATGAAGCTCAACGTAACTATACCACCACTGAGAAAGAGTTTCACTGTTGTTGTATCGCGCGTTAGATAAGTTTAAGCCCTTACCTAGTGGGTTCTCCAACTATTGTCTACACTGACCATGCGACGCCGTTATCTATTAGCGAAAAAGATGCAAAACAAAGGTTGATCCGATGGATTCTCCTTTTGCAAGAGTTTACTCTCCGAAATTAGAGATAAAAAGGTAAGCGAAAATGTGGTTTGCGGACCATTTATCAAGACTTGTCGATGATGTTGATACGCGATCTTGAACCTATCTGTGATTCCTTTCGGATGAACACTTGTACTCTATTTTTTCGTCCCCTTGAGTACGTTACATAGTAAATTACTTAGTTACCGGGAAGTTCCTTTATCTTGGTCTCGTAATGACCGGAAAAAGTTTTTATCCACTGTGAAATTCTATTTCGGGATGATCCCTACCTCTTCAAGTATTGTTCGGACCAACTAATCCGCCCGTTGCATTCCCGGAACCTGGAACACAACGATGTGTTATCCTTCGCCATGAACAATCTTGTGGTGGTCATTTTAGTGGTAAGAAAACTGCGGCCAAGGTTCTACAATGTGGTTTTATTGGCCAACACTTGTTTAGAGATGCACATGAGCATTGCAAAGCATGCAATCGTTACCCGGCGGATTAGGTCGCATTACTCAACGCAATATGATGCCCTTAAATCCCATTCTAATTGTGGAAATCTTTGATGTATGGGGCATCGACTTCATGGGTCCATTTCCAAATTCTCATGGCTTCCTATACATACTTGTAGCAGTTGACTATGTGTCAAAATGGATTGAGGCATTGGCATGTCGTGCTAACGATCATAAAACGGTAGTTTTGTTTGTAAAAGAAAATATTTTCTCTCGATTTGGTGTTCCAAAAGCTATAATTAGTGATGGGGGAAAACATTTCTGCAATAAAATTTTTGAATCATTAGTAAAGAAATATGGAGTCACGCACAAAGTGGCAACTCCGTATCATCCTCAAACCAGTGGTCAAGTAGAAGTCTCTAATCGAGAAATAAAATCCATTTTGGAAAAAAGCGTCAATCCATCTAGGAAAGATCGGTCTCTACGATTATCGATGCCTTGTGGGCATACGAACGACTTTTAAGACACCTATAGGGATGTCTCCGTATCGCCTCGTTTTTGAAAACCTTTGTCATCTGCCGTTGAACTTGAGCACCGTGCCCTATGGGCCATCAAAAGCCTCAATTATAACATTAACGTGGCGGGCGAAGAAAAAATTGCGATTAAATGAGCTTGAGGAAATTGAGTGATGCCTATGATCTCTCGAAATCCTATAAAGCCAACATGAAAAGAGTGCATGACAAGCACATATTGCGAAAAGAGTTCAAAATCGGTCAAAAAGTTTTGATGTACAACTCAAGATTACACATTTTTCCAGGAAAATTAAAAACTCGATGGTCTGGTCCTTTCACTGTCTCTGCTGTCACCCCTTATGGGGCTATCTCTGTGAAAAACGTAAATGATGGTAGCGAATTCCAAGTAAATGGCCAGCGCCTTAAACATTATCATGAGTTGCGCTCTCCAGATGTCGAAGAGACTCTTCTCAATGATCCAGTCTACACAGACTAATAGATTCGCTGGTGTACTTCTTTCCATGTATTTAAACAAGGAAAAGTATGCCATTAGGGTAGCCGGGCCCTCTTCTATTTTCTTTTCTAAAATTCCCTAGAGTGTGTGGTTGCAAGCGCCGGAACCTTAGTCCACAAAAACTCTAATTCAGAACTGAGTATAAATGTCTTCTGATAATCGAGCAAACGTGCCTCCAGGAAAACAATGGGTACCAAAAATTTCAACTCCTTCTTTCTCTTCCCTTTTCTATTCTCTTCCTCGCGAACTCCAACTCATCATTTGGTCCAAATCTCACCCATCTCTCAATTGGTAATGGTGGTAGTACTTTTGCTCGAAGGCGGCGAAAAGGATGGGGTGGTGTATGAACTGTCAAACTCCTTTCTGTCCATGTCTTGATCTTTTATCGAGATGAGCGGTATAAAGGTATATTATTGTCGACACCGACTCAACAGGGATAAACTTCGTCGTCGTCGTCCGTCCCGCGGGTTGGGATTAGTCTTGAGAATCGGCGTTAAAAGACTCACATTAAATCTTGAGAATCGGCGTTAAAAGACTCACATTAAATCTTGAGGATCGGCGTTAAAAAGACTCACATTCGTCTTGAGGATCGGCGTTAAAAGACTCACATTCGTCTTGAGGATCGGCGTTAAAAGACTTCACTTCGTCTTGAGGATCGGCGTAAAGACTGGCAACATGTATATACACGTTTTGTGTTATTAGCACCCAAAGCATGGTGCCCAAAAGAGAGTGATATATGCACCATCGGATATTTCATAGTTAAATGCGGGCAATGGATTCCCCAGGGCCAACCCCATTCAGTTTTCTATGTGACTTTGTTTGGCGGTTTGAGGCTATACCATATGTACTAAGGGTAATATTATTATTAGACCATTGCACATTGGTCAAGGATGGTACCGATCCCTAAACCACTAGGCCCCCAAAACATAAAGGATAAACCACGATCACGGCTGGATTGGGTTAAGCCAGGAGCCGACATGAAAGTTGCTTTGAGTTAAAATTGTTTGTGATGTGTTGTTTTATTTGGATTTCGGTGTTGTTGACACGTTCTTCGACTTGTACATTTGTATATAAAGGATAAATAAATAAAACCAAAGATTGTTAAAACAAAATTGAAATTTGAATCGATCATTAAAAATTAATTTAAATTTCCAACCCGAATTGTTGTTCTAGATGTAAGGAGGTCCCACTAACCATAGTTAGCAATTCGGCGAATTATTCACGAATTATTCATTTAAATCGGAAAACGTTTAAAAATGGCGTATTTATCAATGATACGGAATAATTCGTTAATTAGGCAAGAAATCATTCATTCGCGAATTATTCGTATTTTCACTATAAGTTTAGTATGTTGTCAAATTTTATCGTATTTTTTAAATTTTAGTTTCGTATTATACTCAAATTACTTACAAACGGGAACTTTTGTCGTTTCTGTTTTTTTTAATCCGAATTGAAAAAACGAATTCTTGTCAAAGCTCAAATTTTATTATAATATTTTCCATATCGAATTTTTGCCGTATTATGAATTACTAACTATACCACAAACCCACTAATTTAGACTGAATATGTTAAAATAAGAGGCCTCTTAAAATAAAACCGAAATAAAATAGGAATAAATAATTTTTGAAAATTTGTCTGGAATTTCTAATAAAATTGTCGAAATTTCGGGTGGAATTGTCAAAATTTTGGATGGCATGGGTTGTAATAATAGTATTTGGCTTGGGGAAAATCGAAAAAAAAAAAAGAAAAAAACGGTGTATGAGAAAAAGCTGTAGGTGGGGACTCGTTCTTTAAAGGAGAGAGATATATCCTGGAGCATATCGTGATTTTTATGTAATATGTATCCTTTTATGATATCTCGATATATATCACGATATATCGCAATAGTTTGTACTATGGACTATAGTATGTCACAAGAAATGACATACCCGAACAATAGTGTAATAGGGTATGCCTTTCGTACCATTTCTCCTGATTATTTTTGGATGAGTATAGAAGTTGATAGAAATGAGGACCCAAACAATGTCGATAGGCAGGTGCCATCATCATGGTTCAATTCTTGAGTTTTACTCTTTTACCCACTTAGTATAAGAGGGTCAAATTAATTATGGCTAAAGCTAGTTAGCTAGGTAGGGTGCGGTGGCTCTATTGCCCAAAACCAAGGGTTAGAGACGTGAGCTAAGAGTGCCACATGTAAGAAGCATTTAAGTTGAGTCAAGTCAGTGAACAACTCCATGCGCATTCAAAGAAAGTCTGCAACCAGATTGAATGGCTTTCTCTCATGTTTTATGAAAGTTAATGTAACATAACCCATAGTCAAAGTCAATTCCAATCAAACTAATACCTGCTGAACAATCAAAAACCACACAATAATGAGTTGATCCGAATTACAAACACTAGTTTTTGAGCACACTATGCTAATGGTCTATCCCACATTAGTTTGTACTAATCAATTTTATCACAAAAAGAAATAAAAAATGCTTAATATTGTTTTACCCCTAAAATATAACAATTATTATAATTATGTAAACACAATTATTTCGTAATTTAATAAGCAAAATAGGGACAGAATCATCCAAATAATTTCTATTGATGGAGACAACTCAAGCAAAAAGTTGGCCCATGCCAACAGGAAATGAAGCTTTATCTTTATGATATATTACGTTTTAGCCCCTAAAATATAATAGTTATTTCAATTGCATTTAACTGACTCTATTGAAATTTAGGATAAAAATCGAGGACAAAACCGTCTGAACTGGTGCGAACGGATTTGCCACGCTCAAATGGCTCATTTCCCTACACCTCATTACAACGTAGAATAGAATTACAATCCAAATCAAATCCTGGGCAATTTAAGCGCCTATTAATCGCCGCTTAATTGGCGCATAAGCGCTATGTCCCCCTCGACTGATCCGATCAATAAAAAATTTAGAGGTCTAAGCGGCTGGGCAATTTAAGCGCCTATTAATCGCCGCTTAATCGGGGCATAGGCGCTATGCGCCCCTCGACCTATCCGATCAAGAAAAAATTTAGAGGTCCGAGGTGGCAGTTTGTTTAAGCACCTCTTAATCGCCAAGATAAGCTTATGCTAAAATCAACCAATCCGATCAAGAAAAAATTTAGAGGTCCGAGCGGGTGCAATAAAACGGGCGATTTCTTCGCTTAATCGGCGATTAATTGGAAAATCGGTATAAAAAGAGCACCGATTAATAGGTTTATAGGTTTTTTTTTTGTTAAATTTAAGCCAACAAAAAACTAAAATTCCCAAAAAAGAAAAGCTCACGAATCTATATATTGAAGAGGTCGGTATATTGAAAACGTTTTACTTCACTGAGGAAATAATCAAAACCGTAAAAAATGAAAAACAACTAAAGAAAACTCATCTTGATCCGGCTATCACTCCACCACTTAGGCTTGTAGTTTTTTTACTTCATTTTGTTTTAAGTTGTTATATGACTTATATGTAACATATGTATTATAGGTTAGCTAAGTCGATTAATTGCAATTAATCCCCTATTAATTCCGATTAATCGCTATAAGCTTTTGGAGCGACTTGCTCCCGATTAGTGCTTAAACTACATAGTGAAGTCATAAACATTTCCGACATTTAGTGAAATTACATCAATTTCGACATTTCGAATTCATCGACAAATATCATGGATATTTCTTGATATATAATTTAGAGTAATTTATATCCGATTTATATTTTTTTGAAATATAATGATAAGAGGATAAATATTCCTCATAAATATTAACCTCAAATATTAAATACAATTGTTAACTACACAAAATATCGCAAAATATCTCCAAATATCGCTAAATATCGCATATATTGTAAAGATCATTTAAATATCGTCGATATTTACAGTTGAATATATTCTGGAGCATATCGTCTATATCGTGATATTTATTATGTAATATGTATCCTTTTTATGATATCTCGATATATATCGCAAATATATCGCTATTGTTTGTACTATGGACTATAGTATGTGAAGAAATGGCATACCGAACAATATTGTAACGAGGTATTATAATCGAAGACTAAAATAGGGTATGCCTTAACGGCTTAACTTACCATTTTTCCTAATTTTTTTTTGGATGACTATAGAAATGGATACAAATGAGGACCCAACCAACCCAAACAATGTCGATAGGTAGGTATGGTCATGGTTCATTTCTTTGATTTTAACACTCTTACACAAATAAGACTTTTACCCACTTATTAGTATGCGTCCACCCAAATAAGACTTTTTGGTGAAATTAATCATGAGGATTAATCATGGCTAAAACTAGAGTTAGCTAGGTAAGATGCGGTGGCTCTATTGCCCAAAATCAAGGGTTAGAGACGTGAGGTAAGAGTGCCACATGTAAGAAGCAAGTTGGTTGAGTCAAGTCAGTGAACAACTCCATGCGTAACTGCAAGTCTGCAGAACCGGATTGAATTTTTCATGTTTTATGAACCGATCTTTTATGAAACTTAATGTAACATAAGAGAGTAGTCAAAGTCAATTCCAATGAAACTAATACCTGCTGAACTAGTGAACCACACAATAATGAGTTGATTTGATTTACCAACATTACAAGCCAAATCATGGGCAGTTTAAGCGCCTATTAATCGGCGCATCATCGCCGGCGATAAGCTTATCATCCTCGACTATTAATACAACAAAAAATTTAGAGGTCTGAGCGGCTGGACGGTTTAAGCGCCTATTAATCGGCGCATAAGCGCTATGCGCCCCTCGACCGATCCAATCAAGAAAAAATTTAGAGGTCTGAGCGGGTGCCATAAAACGGGCAATTTCTTCCGCTTAATCGGCGATTCGGTATAAAAAAAGCACCGATTACTAGGTTTATAGGTTTTTTATGAAAAAATTTAAGCCAACAAAAATCCCCAAAAAAGAAAAGCCCATGAATCTATATATTGAAAACGTTTCATTTCACCGAGGAAATAATCAAAACCGTAAAAAGTTAAAAACAACCAAAGAAAACTCTTAGGCCAGCTATATCCCTCCACCAGACCACCACTCAGGCTTGTAGTTTTTTTACTTTATTTTGTTTTAGGTTGTTATATCACTTATATGTGACATATGTATTATAGGTTAGATAAAGGCATTAATCGCAATTAATCCCGATTAATTCAATTCCGATTAATCGTTATAAGCTTTTGGAGCGACTTGCTCCCGATTAGTGCTTAAACTGCACAATGAAGCCATAAACATTTCCGACATTTTGTGAAATTACATCAATTCCGATATTTCGAATTCAAATGACATATTTCATGAAATTCCGTTGTTGATATCCTTGTGAAAAATACACATATTTTATACCGACCTCTATTTTATAAGAGTCGGATTTTATAAATGCACAATTAAGTAATTTAAAGAGTTAAAAACTGACATTGGGTCTTAAAACATGGCAACCCTTAAAAGCTTAAAACATTTATGAGGAACATTTATAAGTGACAAGTTTGAATTTGTATAACACTACCTAAATATGAGAAAATATTATGGACATAAATCACTGAATTGAAAAGAAAATAAAAGATCCAAATAAATGGTGTGGGGCCAAATAATTAACACCAATCAATATAACAAAGAAGGGTGGTGTTGGACATCCAACACCACCCCCTAACCTTTGGATCTAGCTTATGAGGTGGCAAATCCTAGGGCTTATGAGGTGTGGGTTGTTTAATAGTGTGGAACAAGAGTGTTGCATCATTCTTGAAGTCAACAAATGCGGTTGGACTTTTAGTGGACTTCGGTTGGGTTTTTTTGTCGGGCTTCTTATGGGCTTTGATTGGAATTTTTTTTAGGCGGGCTTTGGTTTGGAGTTTTTTAGTATGGGGTGGGTGAATGCGATCGGGGCTGGATAAAAGATCGGGGCTTCAAAGTATCGTGATCTAACCAGTGTTCGTGATTCAAGCTAAACCTCGAATTCGCCTAATATTTCGGTTTTTCAAAAAACCAAAATTTCAAATATAGAGTCGAAATTTTGATTATTCCGAAAGAGGGCATCTAGGGTGCATCATATATGTATAAAAGGAATGAATGGGACCCGTTGACAGTACTTCTTTGTTGCAATACACCAGTACTTATGTGCCTATATAAGTGGCCCAGATGCCTGCGCATGGGTACACCCTGCGCACACTAGCTTTTCGGATTTCGAAATTAGTCGAAATTCCGAATATAAAGGGTCGAAATTTGATGAATTTTGGTTTTTGGATTTGTCGGAATTCCGAGAATTCCGAACTATGTATCTAACCAAACAGAATTGTGTGTGGCCCAAAGGGCCCCATCCGGCGGCTACAAATCTTCCTCACAAAATATGACATGGCTAATCCAAGTGATTTAGGGGTTTGTGCAATTTTGTATATTCCAAATCAGTATCCATGTGATCTATCTAAAAATACTCAAAAGTCAACAATTGTGGGTTGGCTTAAAAACTAATTGGGCTAGCCTATAAACTATTGGGCCTCCAAATTTAACATGGTACTGTATATAGGGTTGGCTCAATTGATGCTATTGGGTTTATGGATAATGACCAATTGGACTGGTAGAGGAGATAGCACCGAAGGCGTGTCGAGTTCATGCTAGATAGTGTCGTAGACGCATCGAGTTCATCAATGTCGTACGACACGGGCATACCCTAGTAGTGAACAAAAGATAAAAATAAGAAGAGGGCCAAATAAGAAATAAATTTGTTTAGTACTAATTCATAATTAACACCAATAATTAATACTTTAATTCGTAATAACACCGTAGTAATTGAGTCATAGTAATAGTAATTAACCACTATGCGATGGTCATAATAGATGGTCATCGAGGCCTACATCATGATCCTCATCAAAGCCTACTTCACAGCAAGGCCCAAAATATCAAATAAAGTGAATATTTCGATGTACCCAAAAACGGAAAAATATCGGATATATCGGAAATATCGGAGATATGTATTTTTTTTGTTGACCAGTCAAAATTTTGTTTATGTCGATATAAAGGAAATATCGTCGATTATATCAGAAATATCATCAATATATCGGTCAAAGTCAATAATATTTGGTCAAAGTCAACAATATTGGTCAAAGTCAAAAATTTATAGCGGATATATCGGTCGATATTTATCGTTATATCGGAAATTGCAATATATATCGAAAAAAAGAGGGATTCAATATTCAGTTGAGATATATCAAATATATCCATTTCGGTGTACCAAAAAAATGATATATATCAGATATATCGGCGATATTTTTTGCCTTGCTTCCCTCACTTCACTAACCCAATTAGTCAATATGCTACACCTGGTTCCACACGATTTTAGTGGCACCTTGCTCATAAAAGCACCACATGGGAATATCTCCCTCTATCTCTTATTCTGATAGGGTGTATTTGCGATCAAATAATACAAACCCTGTTTTGTATGTACCTCTCGTTACCATTCTATCAAAACCCCACACCCATTAACTTTCTCTTTCACGCCCTTGCCACCAACAATTAATGCACATCGTATCAGTCGCATACTTGTGTCTCTGATATGCCTTGTTTTGTAAATGAGTACTCTCACAGCAGACTTGGGGACTCAAAACAAACAAGGACGCCATCAACAATATGTCACTATCTGCTCTTATTCAACCCACGTATATAATGGCTCCCCATAACCACTTCTCTCCAGCACTCTAATCTATTTCTCAAAATTACCACTCTCAAGCTCTCTTTACAAACAAAGAGAGACAAGGTCTGGTTTTTAAGAGAGAAACTCTAACACTTTCAAGGTCTTCATAGTTATGAAGTTTTGAAGCAAACATGGTTCTTCTAAGGAAAAGTAAGGACACTAAACTTGCGCTGACTAAACTTGGTTTGGCGGTATATATTTTCAAATGCCAACACTAAGTGAAAATGATTAGTGTTGTGAGGACCATAATGTTAATGTGAATCAACGCCCCTAAACTTAGTGCTCACTTTACATGGTTCGTGTTCTTGATTCTTCATATCTATTAATATAGCATATGTTACAGCATACTACTATAAGAAAAGGAAAAAATCTGCCTGAGTTGCATATTCTTAACTTGGTTCAGATATGGATATGCCATATTTTGTTGTATATGAGGAATCCGAGACCTCAAATGGCATACTTGTTACTTAGTTCAAATTAAATCACTAATAGTTGCATAGTCTGTGGATTTTCTTTGATTATTAGCATGTTTTCCACATGTTAAATTGTGAAAGATTGGTTCTTGGACAAATGAAACATGTTTTCGAACTAGAAGACTTATTGGTGTGTTTGTGTTTAGCTTACTTCTTTGATACTTGTGTTGAGCACATATATTTTGATATTCATATATTATGATCTTACCTCTCTTAGCTTGGTAGCTGTTTTATACGGACTTGTTTTCTATTGTAGGTGCACAACACCAGCGACCACCCAGAGTACCTAGAAACAACTATAATATTTATGAACGGGTCAATTTGGTGCAATCAGAGTTAGAGATTCTTAAACTTGATGTGCAAGATCTGAAAAGGGCTTTCGAATCGGCACTAGCAGAACTCAAGGACAGTGCTACAACACTTCGTAGCCTATTTTATGAATGGAAGGAACCCATCTTGAAAGATATACATGAAGGCATTGAGATAATTGATGCGAGAGCTACTGAGAAGATGTCTTTAAGACACCTCCCTTGTGAGAAGATGCAATATGTTCCCTTCACTTTGGACACTCCTTTTGCAAAGAGGAGGATAATAACAAAGGTAATTGTGTGAGTTTGCTACTATTTCTCTACTTACATTAAGGTCTTTACTTTCATATTCATGACTTTTGAACGATTTTATAGTTTGATCTATTGATGGTTTGTTGGTTAGGATGTTAATAAAGTGTCAAATTGAAATGTATACCACATAATGTGTCATATTCAGAACTGATTTCATAGTACTGAACACACCTCAGTATGTTACATAGAGTATCATATTTCAAAATATACCACATAAAGTGGGATATGCAGGACTAATTTCATAGTAGTGAACACACCTCAATATGTAACATAGATTGTCATATTAAAAATTAGACCACATATAGTGTCCTATTCAGAACTGATTTCACAGTCGTGAACACAACTCAATATGTCACATACAGTATCATATTTCCAATTAGAGCACGTAAAGTTTTATATTCCAAACTGCTTTCATATTTATGAACACACCTCAATATGTCACATAAAGTATCATATTTACAATTAGAGCACATAAAGTGTCATATTTAGAACTGCTTTCATATTTATGAACACACCTCAATATGTCACATAGTAATTTATTCGCTTTCTAGATTGAATCGGACAACAAGGTTGAAGATTATCCATTTAAAGATGTGAAGGCAGACTGGGTACAACCTCACGTACTGCTAACAATGGAGGAAGCAGCTGTATTCCGCTCAATATACTCACCTTATGGAAAAGCAGGGTAAACGGTATTGCCTTATATACATGGTTAATTTCAGTAGAACTTCATCCAAACCATACTGAATTCCTTTTCTTTGGTGTTGGGACTTCATCGTGGACTTCAACAGATGGTCGGAGAACAGATCCACATTTAAGTGTTTACTTGGGAATAGCAGAGTAACTAGCTCCGTATGTTACGATTGCATTTTGTTGCACTGTTTTTTAATTAGAAACTACTAATGATTTTGGGATTACAAAATAATTTAATTACCTTGCTACTTTTTATATTTAGTGTAGTTGGTCTTTGCTTGGTGTGCGTACCTGAACGTGGAGGAAAACAGCAAGCCTACGAACTACAATAGGCACTATTACTACCTAATGCTAATGGGTGCGAGTAAGGTATGAAGTGAAAATGGTTTTGTTCTATAATAAAAGGCTAACATGATGATGTACCTTTTGAGTACCCAATGTTGTTTTTTGTAGGTTAAAACCAAAAATGAGATGCAGCTAACTTCTGCGGCTCGTGCAATTAAATTGGACAATGATATTAGCGAATATCGAAGGGTAAGATGATTCTACTATGACTCATGGTTTGATAAGACAGTTCCCAACTTTGGTAGAGAGTTCCACCTTGAACTACTATTGATTGTGGTTGTGTAGTGGTTTGTGCCCGTCGTCGACAGTAATCACTGGTGGCTATATGTCTTTGATCCTAGTGCTCGCAAAGTTGTGATATTGGACTCTCTTGCGGGTAGCGCATCCTACATTTGTGGAGGGATGGATTCGATGAAGTCTATGGTGAGTTTTGTAACTTAAAAGTATTTTTGTGATCATTTGAGAATATTTCACAGTCCACGTTTCATCTTTTCGAACTAAATTTGACTTTTGTGTTTTCTTAGGTTACAAAAATGCACTACACTTTGTCTCTGATTGGGGATTTCCATGCCAAAAATTGTGATGTGAAAGACTGGGTTATTGAGAAATGCAAAGATGTGCCACAACAATGCAATGGGTATATATCTTATCTTATGGCCCTAATTAACTTATAGTTTCAAATTTGAGTTTAGTGCAATCTTTGAAAGTATAGTAACTACGTATCTTTATATGTATAGCTTCGACTGTGGGGTGTTCATGATGAAATTCATGGAGCTTTGGGACGGGGAAAAGTTGGTACATTGGTTTGATCAGGTAACAATTTGACATAATCTAGTATGTTTCTCAATATGTCCAATTAATTATCTATAATTTGGTTACCTTAAATCTTCATTTTGACTAACCACGCGGATTTGTATATGAACTTGCAGGAGGATATGGCTTATTTCCTGCAACACATTGCTGTCTCAATGGTAATGTCGAAACTAAACAAAATGCCCATAGATGATGATATGGAGAACGATGCTCCGAGAAGTTTGCACGTCTTTTTTGTTGCCTCGATAGTTTGGAGACGTTGAAACTCGAAGACCTAAGTTTTTTGTCCATCTTTTAATTAGCCTTTGCTCTAATCTCTATCATAGTGTTGTTCTATTTGGCATTGCCTCAACCAAATTGACGTTGGAACTCGAAGACCTTCAGTTTTTGTGAATCTTGTAATAGTGTTGTTCTTTTGGAAACTTGCATATTGTAACAGATTCGAAATGTAAGTTGACTTGTGGTGGTCTGTTTTGGTTATGATAGGATACAATGCTATTATTTCTCTACTTATATTAACTTTCATATTCATGACTTCTGTATGATTTTATAGTAGATCTATTCATGGTTTGTTGGTTGGGATGTTCACAGACTGTCAAATTGACAATTATACCACATAAAGGGTCATATGCATAAATGATTTCATAGTACTGAACAAAGCCTTAATAAGTTACATAGAGTATCATATTGAAAACTATACTACATAAAATATCATATTCAGAACTGATTTCATAGTACTGAACACGATTGAATATGTCACATAGAGTATCATATTACAAATTATACCATATAAAGTGTCATATTTAGAACTGATTTCCACGCCTGAATATGTTACATAGAGTATCATATTGAAAATTATATCACAATAAGTGTGATATTCTGAACTGATTTCATAGTACTTAACACACCTTAATATGTCACATGGAGTATCATATTAAAAATTATATCACAATAAGTATGATATTAAAAACTAATTTCATAGTACTAAACATGCCTGAATATGTCACATAGAGTATTATATTCAAAATTATATCACAATTAGTGTTATATTCAGAACTGATTTCATAGTAGTAAACACATGTAAGTATGTCACATAAAGTGTCATATTAAAAAGTAAAGCACATAAAAGGTGATATTGTCTGAACTGCTTTCAACCATCATATCTTCATTCCAAAACTAAAATGAAGTCAGTTTAATATAACAGACACCATTTAAAAAGAAAAAGGAAACAAGCCAAGTTTTTGATTTCATAAAAGAGTTCATAAGCTAATACAATTATTCCATTCTTTAAACAAGTAGCTCATGCAAATACAACTACGATACTTAGCTAACATAACTAAAACAAGACCAACTCGAGCCCTAAGTGCTAACGAAATCCGGATACTTTATTCCAACATCATCACAGTCAAATCCATAGCATCCACAATCAAATCCATAGCATCCACAGTCAAATCCAATGCATCCTCAGTTGTAAGCCCCCAGTTAATCTCATCAACATTCGTTTGCTTTTCGGGGGTGTTGCTTCTATTATGCTTTCCAGCAGTATGGTTCATCGGTTAGTAATTTGTACACTAACTCCCCCCTAAAATCAGTCATCAAGTTTTGGTGTAATTTTGGGAAGTGATCAATGGAACGTGCCTTCCACTCCATGAATTTGCACACAAATAGTCCGCAGTCTACCCTAAAGCTCAAACAAAAGAAGTATTAAAAACCTCACGTCACATTTACAGTGTTCCACAAACTTTATCACAAAAGAACTAGGCTAGAAGTACTTACAAATCTGGTCGTTGTTGAGGGCACTTTCCAATTTCCAACAACGTAGCCTTTAAAAGGGGTTTCTTGCTCTTCTTCTGCGCAATGTGTTCATTTAAAATTGTATAGACACGTTCCATCTGTGTTGCCATTTCAATTTGATAAAAAATATGACAAATATCATCAGTCAGAAATACTCTAACAAAACCTACAACTAAAGATCGATAACAAAACAGTTTCACATGCAAGTACACAAACTCAAGTTTAGTAACTCACTACTTTCGTGGCATTCCAATAGGGAACGGATGTGAGGGGATATCTTGTGTTCATTGAATCAAAGTGTGTCCATACGTTATCCATCATGTTATAAAGTAGGAGTGTCCAATGGTATCCCCCATTTTCTTTGACTGTTTTTCCACTATTCAGAGGAAAGAATAGATTCTTAACATTTTCGTGAAGTTGATGCAGTAGATCAATCAAAAAAACCTTCTCAAGGTGTTTTGCCCAAATCACAGCAGTCTGTCAAAAAATATTAATAATAACCTAATAAGAATACCTCATAAGAATACCTCATAAGAATACCGTTAAGAATATGTAATGAATATACCAATACCAATAGTATGCAACATTGTGTATTATATAACCCTAGGTTTCGAACATACGCAAGTCATAGTGTCAACGTAATGGCTAAGTGGTCTATTCTGAGGCTTACGACCAGGATAAATTTTCTTCTCTATCTCTCGAGGATACCAATTTAATACCTGCATAGTGCATCCCAGAAGTAAGTAAATTTTCATCAATGATATATGAGAAGTTGAGAACAAAATGTGTGTTTGGCTTACCTGGCCATTAACAAATCTGTCAAGCATCAATTCTTCCAACTGTTTACCGTGTACTTGAATTGTATCTCCATCCCAAGCAATGGTGCTGCAATGAAACACATACAATACGTACACCAGTTAATACAATAACATATACATCTCAGTGATGGCCTATTCAATTTTCATTGCAAATACATACAACTACGATTCTTCTGATCAAATGAACGGTAGGCATCATAAAAGGTTTCGGATAGACTTAGATTTTACATACTTGACATGTGCAGACTTGAAAAACCTCCCAACCACTAGCTGCTTTCGAGAATTAAGACATTGAAACGCTGTTGAAGATTCTACTAAAAGTATCTTTTCACCAAGATTTGTTATAGGCGGACAGTCGTCAACACATATTACCGTCTTTAGTTTCTGTTTTCCTTCTCTCTCATTCTTCTTCTTCACTTTTTGTGTAGGCGTTCTCGTCCTTTTCTTTTGATTTACAACCATTGATCGCAACCCCGGTTGTAGCTCCTCTTTGTTTGCTTCATTTGTTAGCATCACATCCACTGGAACAGACGGTGTCAATGGCAATGCTTGGATATCATTATCTCTAAAAGGTGACATCTCCTTTTCAGCCTTAACCCCAGACTCCTTGAACTTCTCTTTAGCATCCTCTTCTCTTTCTTTTAATTTGGCCTTCAAGGCTTCATTCTCTGCCCGCAGGCTTTGATTTTCTTCTTCCTACTTAATACACCTTCCCCTTAAGTCCTCTTCTGTTGGAATCGGATCACTTGTCAACGTAACAAGCTCCACTTCCTTAAATTTGATTTTGGCAGTCACCTGAAAACACCGATAATAACTTCACACAATAAGAATGCAATGTAAAGTGTTCATTTGACATTGAAAATAGGGGGGATTTGTGCGGGCAAAAATTACATTGAAAAACTATCTTGTCGAATGCATTTGACATGTGTCATGATCGTGTCAAGTTCATTTGACATGGGAAAGAAGTTGAACTTCACAAGTGATAAAAAATCAAATCAATATGAAATGAACTTGACATTGCAATGTGAGTTTCGACAAAGTGAAAAAACTACTTCCATAATTGGAATGAAATTCTGACGACATCAAAATTTCAAAGAAGACTGATATGGGGAAGGAAAATGACTTCAAATTCTAATATATTCGCTCACCTTGTCCACTGTCAAATTTGACAAGGCCTAGGTACGAAGCATTTTGCTGAGTGTTACAATATCCCATCTTGCGAATGAAGGTACATAATCAGCACCTCTATTTGGCATTGCATCAACCAAATTGATGTGATCGCACAACCAGTACTGATATCAAGAGCCACAAAAAAAAAAGTTAGTAAACATGTAAAAATAAAATTAATAATAAAATGACAAAAAAGGCTAAACTAGAGTGAATTCAGATTTTAGTTACCAAAAGAAGAACACAAGCAAGATTTTACTTTTGTAGGCTCACGGTAGTACATCTTCATTCGCACATAAGGTTTTGATGTATCACTTTTGGCCGGGATACTTCATTCATTTTTTTACACTCTCTAAGTACTTCAAAAACCACCACTGTGTTCTTGATGGTGTTGGAAAGAGAAGAGTGGTGATAATGTATAATGAAATAAGTTTGATGAAGTCATCTTCATCCCGCTTACCATTCCATGAATTCACCACTTTATAAATAGCATTTACAATCAATTCCTTGGAAAAGTTCTTTTTTCTCCGCCAAAGTGACGAGTCACAAACCCCGCTTTTACTCAACTCGTCCAAGATCTACATTTGTAGTCACATGACTCCCATTCATTGGCATACCAAACACTCTAGAAACATCTTCAGCTGGTAATTTGACAAACACCTCTCCTAACTTGAATGCTTCTTCCCTTTCATCGTAAGTTTTAATAATATCCACTATGATACTTGTTTTTTTTACCAACATTTGTTTGTCCAACAAATCATCAAAGAACACTCTAAAAATGTGACCAAATGGTGTTCTACCCATTAGATCATTAAAATCAACACTAACTTTTGACTCATGGAGTTTATTGGCAAGATAAAAAATTAGTAACAAGCTTGAGCGAAAAGGATAAGATTTCATTTCTTTCTTATCTTCATCCACTACCTTCTCTTCCTTCTTGTTCTTGTTATCTTCATCCACTCTCTGAACTACCACTTCCTTCCCTTCCCTCTTCTTAGTTGCTAACTGTATTTCCTGTAGATTATGCATGGAAATAAGTAATATAATAGAATTTATTCAAATTCAATCATTTAATAGCATTACATTCCTCTAAATAATCCAACCTCAAAAAACTCAAATGCTTATGCTTAAAAATCCATAAATTAACAACAAGCTTAAAAATTGTCTTTGACCTTCTCTCCCGGGCATCGTTTTTTGCTCCCGCTCCCCATTGACTCTAAATGCACATTTTCCTCATTTTTTCTCTTCTTTGATGTATCAACTGCTTTCATAGGTGTTGCTTTCGTCCTTGATGGTTTTTTACTGTTAGTCGTTTCCTTCTTCATTTTCTGTAGTGGATTTGCAAGCTCTATATTTTTAGGTTGTTTGAAGTTTGGAGTTTGGTTCTACCATTTAACTGTTGCCGGAAGTTTGGAGTTTGTTGTTTTTACTGTTGACAGAAAAGAAAGAAAGAGAAAAGAACAAGGCTAAATGGGGTTTGACATTCGAATTGTGGGCTTTAGGCCCAAACTCAACTTTAACACACTGAGATATGCCACATAAAATATCATACTGAGAACCGCTTTTATAATAGTTAACACTGAAATATGTCATATAGAGTATCATATTCCAAATTATATACCACATAAAGTGTGATATGAAGACATTTTATCATTTCAAAAGACTCATGGACTGACAAGTTCCAACATCAGTGAACTTCTTCCTAAACAACAAAATCACAATATCTATCCGATTCCTAAAGCCAAAATAAATACCGTTGTAACAATTGCTCTAACTATTACAACAATCGCTAAATCTTCTGAGAAGCTTAGGAACAACTGCTTCTAACAACAAAATTACTCTATATTGTTCAATTGCACATCTCTTTCCCTTACATCAAATATCTGTCATGTGGAAAAACACCCGCCCATCCTCACTACAAAAATTCTCAACATTGAATTTTTCTAGAGTGTTATACCCAATATCATAACCTGGAACATTACCACTAGGAACATGACCAATAACTTCACCATTAGGAACATCACCACCACTTCTTCCTGTAAGTTCAACAGAAAATCAAAATAAAAGAGTTGCGCGAACCATACAATCTAAGTTTACACTATAACGTCATCCCCATCTAAGTTAAACAAGTGTGAAACCAAAACATGTGTCGTACCTTGCTCACCATTGTGTTTATATGGATGTGGGCACCTAGGCTTTATGTGTCTCGTGAGATTGGCAGTTGCTACACTTGTACCTTCGAGATCCTGGTGTTCCTTTATCAAATCTCACTAAGGCCATGAAACAAACAACATTTACTTACTTATAACCCAAAGAAATAAAATGTCATGTGCTCCAAAAGGAAATTTCTAAAACTAAAAGTGAGATGTACATGCATGCATGTTATTATGACTTCCCACACCTTGTAGCAATATATTTTGATGTAGGTAAAAGATAAACGGACACTCTTATCAATGCCAACTGTTATCCACAGGTCTATACGAAAATTAATTTTATAACATCAAACTTTCAACTTACACCCTGTATCTCTGTTCAACTCGTCATCTTCTTCACGTAGGTCGGCAACTCGAGCAGTGCGTTCAACATAGTTGCGGTTAATACTTGGACTTGTAAAATAGTTAAACACAACGAAAATGTTGCCGAAATAAAGTAAAATTAACAACTAATCAAAAGATACAATTGGAAATATAGACATTACAAAGTTGGGACCATACCAAAGAAAAACTCGCAAAGGTAAATAAAACTTACCTCCGTCCTACGGATGCAAAAGTGGGCATGTGGGTTTTGTGTGACCTGTCACACCACAATGGCCACACTTATTCTTATTCGTCTCATTGTGACCTTGAAGTCTGCTAGGATTTTGCGGTCGGCCTTTGGATCATTAACCGATTGCCGATGTGTGGTTTTAGGCGGAGTAAAAGGCATCTCAAAAGGAACACGTGGGATGCCTTCATAAGCTGGTGAAGTCTCATCGGTTATTAGATTTTCCGTTGGACTGTTAGGCATCTCAAAAGGAGCATGTCGACTGCCTTCAGAAGCAGATGGAGTTCGGTTCTTTGTAGAGAAAGAAGCTAAAAAAACTTTGAAAGCTTCAGTGCTTTCCGCTGTTTGGGAGGCCCACGAACATATCTACCTACATTTGGTTGTAAGATCACTAAAATGTATAACAGAGGCCGCTCGATCAGAAAAGTTGGGTTCTCCTAATCAAACAACCGATTTAGCATCCCGTGTCCATCTCCTTAAAAAGCAACCCTGAGGTATCACAGCAACGTCCTCATGTTTGTAAACTGAAATGATATGTCTACATGGAAATCCAGACGACTCAAATACCCCACATGAACAGCTAGCATCCTGCAATACAACATTGTATCTCACAGTCGACCTTTTTTGCCTATTCAAATGGCGACTCATGGTGTACACACGAATATTGTCATCCACATCTTTTTTATCGTCTGCAGTGTACATCACTTCATCCTTTAATTGCTTCTTAAAACAATCAAAAGCAGCTCGCGTATATATAGATGTAGCCTGATTTGCATAATCGTTCAAGTGGGTATGAATGACTGGTTTGGTTACATTCGTCATCACCTCTTCCTCGTGCTCTCGGTGCCGGATATTTGTAACTACCACTTCCATTTTTCCAAACAGCTCAAACAACTGCATTCCAACTTTCACATGAAGTCGGATTACGGAGTTTATACTCTCACAACGTTGGGTGCTTCTGCAACCGGCAAAGAACTCACCATGGAGATATGATTCTGCCCACATATCTTTTTTCTTGTATATCATGTTCACCCATTTGTTATTACTGACTTGGAATTTCTTCACGAGTGTTTCCCACCTTTCTTCGAACTCATTAGACAAGCACTTCATAAACATAATAAAGTAGAAATCTTTTGAAAATCCAAGGATGTGGATATTTTTTAGGCAATTTTTCATAATGTGCCAACAGCACAAGCGGTGTTTCGAGGGAGAGTAGATCTCACACCCCAAGATCGCCCAGTCACCATCGGTGATCATCGACTTAGGGTGTTTGCCATACATCGCCAACTAAAGATTTCAATACCCACTCATAGACTCCACACACTCACCCGTCAACAATGCTAAAACCAAACACTACTTGTTTGTCGATGGTTGTTCACTCCAAAAAACAACAATCGGCATCATGTAATCGGGTTGCTCTTGTATGTAGAATCAAACAACAATACATCTCCAAAGCAATCAGTAGTCTGCGTGACGTGAGGTGGAATCACCAAAAAAACAGTCTAACCAGCTGCCCACCCTCATTTAAGTTATAATTGTAATGAAATAAGGGATCTCCCTTTACCTTGTTATCCATGAAAGCCAGCAGTGTGTTGGCATCACCATCAATACATTGATTTCTCCTATCAAGCCCCATATGATTATACAAGTCTTTCTTCAAAAAACCAACACTTGAGAAACCTCCAGTCCTATGTACAAAAACATCCATCACCTTGCATTTACGAATACCAACATCAACTAGGCTCGTAGCGAATTTCAAATCTTCTTCACTTACATTTCTATGTGATCTTAAGAACATCGAGCTCGGATCTGGTACAAGTGGATGTGTGTGTTCCCCAATAAAATCCTTCACAACCCACAAATTTGATTCAAAATCATAACCAACTTCAAAGCGGGCTTTACATTTAAAACCTCATCGATGGCCTTGACTCTCCGGATTCGATGTATGTGTTTTAAGGTGTCACCCTGTTTACATTTCGTTCACCAAAGAACGGTGAGCATAGAAATCTCCGCTTATCATGAACACCATTTTATGCGATTTTATAAGTATTTTTTACTAACACTAAAACCGACTAACTTTGCATATTGATTGTAAATTGCGAAAGCCTCCTCAGTCGTCTTGAACTGCATAAAATAGAATGTTGCTTTGTCTGCTTCAAAAACTCTACTAGCCTCACACCCGTCACTGTCTCTATCACCGTTCTCATGAATTTCAACATTTTCACCCTCCCCCATAGATGTGACATCCACAAAATCACTATCCTCATACGTAAAACTATCAAAACATGAATTTCGAAGCCAATCTTCTTCGTCATCAGAGAAGTGATTCATCATCGGATTGCTACATTAAATAAGTGCATTTTTAGTGCATATTCACTCGTTTTCTTACTCTACGAAGTAATCACAGTGGTAATAGTAAAAAAAAAACACATAAATGCTTGAAAAGTATAATGGTCAGAACCAAATAACTATGGTGCTCAAACCATATACCACTTTGGAAAATTTCAATGTCAACTTCATTTGATTTAATGTCAACTTCATTTGACATTAAATCATACACCATTCAATTGTGAAATTTTACCTAGACATGAAAAAGAGAAGGAGCCAAAAAAGAAATCAACTAACCTCATACTTATAATTGTTGAAGATCAAAGTACACTACGAGAAATGGAGGCAAGAGTTCTCAAGTTGAACGGATTTTAGTGAGAGAGAAAAGTTTAGTTCGCGCCATTCTAAATGTTAGAGGGAGAGAAGATGTGTTGTTACTTTCTTACCCTTAACTATTCATTTTGCTTGTAGCATACTCCTATTAAACTACTACATGTAGCATACTCATATTAAATTACTAAATGTAGCATAACACTATTAAACTACTAGATATAACATACTACGATTAAATTACTATATGTTGCATACTACTATTAAACTACTAGATATAGCATATAATTAAGTATCCAACAACAAATAACATTGTAGTCTACTTGCCATTAGATATCAGTTAGATATATCATCCGACCTCATATATCATACTATTTTTTTTTTTTTTTTGATAAGTGAATTCAGTTTATTGAAATAAGGTATGATCCGACCTCAAACTTATTAATCCGACCTCAAACGATTCGAGCACAACTCTTTTTTGTCTCTTTTCAAATTTTTTGGTTTCTGCCATTAAAGCACAACTCTTTTTTGTTTAGAGAAGAAGGAGCATTTACGTTTTTACCCTTAGTTGTTGTTCACTGTTCCTTTTCCTCAAAACTTAAATACTCGGTCAAAAATTTTAAAATGTGTGGTGGACAGCCCTGTGCACCCTAGCTTTTCGGAACAAATAAATATTGGCTTAAATCTTGACTTAGTATAGTGTCCAAATGGTACAGTTGTTAAGCAACTTGGGGTTGATTAAGTATCTTGGCATTTAGTTAATCGATCCAAATGCTTATGCCAAAATAAGTAGTGTACGTACGTCCTCAAAATGTACAGACATTCATTGGCTAAAGCAAGTATGCGCTGGGTGCATGGGTGCGATGGGCTGAGAACCACTCATTTTAAAATTTGTGACCGGGTGAGTAAGTTTTAGCCAAAAGGAACAATAAGGGTACAAAAGTAAAAGGAAAAACCGCCTAGTGCCTAGCCCGTCTAGGCGCTGCCTAGAAGGCCTCGGCGCTCTTCCATCGCCCGACTACCGCCTAGCATTTTTTAGAACACTTGAATTAACACAACAATCACAACGGGCGATGGAGGCCATTGAGGCAGCGACTGACCGTGGGAAAATTTTCTATGAAAGTGAAGCGTTTAATCCTTCAAGGGTTGAACTTGCAGAAAAACAAGGAATTGCGCGAGGCATTGCTGTGGAAAAAGGACATCATGAGCACAAATACATTGACTATGATAAGAAAATGAATGGTACAAAAATACAAATAAACAAATCTTGAAAGATCAAACTCTTGGCAATGCACGAACTGCTTCAAGAAATTTGCACTTTGAAGAATACGGCGAAGAAAGCGATTGATTAATTTGATTAAGTATTTTAAATATTTCGTATGTATTTGATGCATTTTTAATGTATTTCCTTTTAACTTTTAACTTGTTGTTTTCTTATTTTCAATAAAAGTTTTATTTCAATAATTAAGTTGTTGTAAATCGGAATGAATTTAATCTTAAAATAAAAATTAGGACAAATCAAGCTTAAAATAAAATTGAAAAACGACTAAAAAGGGTATCAAACTTTACACCTTTTGACAATATGGAGACCAAACTTTTTTTCTTGACAGTTTGGGGACCAAACTATTTGATTTTTGCAATGTAGGAACTTCCGTTAAATTTCTTTAACACCGTTTCTAATTTGTATTATATTTTTTTTTTCAACACTGCAAATTAGAAAATTTATATTAATTTTCAACATTACAAATTAATTTATATTAATTTTTTTTCAACATTACAAATTAATTTTCATTTGTATTAATTTATAAAATAAAAATTAATACAAATTATAAACGGTGTTAGAGAAATTTGACGGAAGTTCCTACATTGCAAAAATCAAACAGTTTGGGGACCAAACTGTCAAGAAAAAAAGTTTGGTCCCCATATTGTCAAAAGGTGTAAAGTTCGATACCCTTTTTAGTCATTTTTCAAATAAAATTATAGAAATACAACTAAAACACAAATATAAAAGGGTAGGATAGAAAGGTAATTGCACAAACTAATTTCTTAAAATAACTTAAATAGTCAAATTCAATTCTAACCGCTATTGTGAGTGGCGGGTGGAAACATGAAGTGGAAATTCTAGCCGCCACACAGAGAGGCGTGTAGATTTATTCTTTGGTCCCCACTCACTCTGGCATACAAAGCATATGCTATATCATTAAAATTGGCGGTATAGATAGGGAAACTTATACTAATAGCGTTGGCGGGTTAGCGTTTTGATGCACCATTGGATCACAATTTCCATCATATTTAGTGTTTTGCCGCACCATTGGACTTAGCCTAAGTTTAGTTGTTGTTTTTGTTGTTTCATTTGTTGTTGTTGGATTTGGTCTTGGAGAATGGGTCATTGAAATTACCCCTTTTATGAGCTTTGATTCATCTCAAGTTAAGATATTTTACACATTTAATTAAGGAAAAGGAGATTTGAGAATTGAAATAATTTTACTTGTTGAATTAGTCTCTGCTTCCACTCTAAAGAATTCAAGCGTAATAACCGAATAAATGAAGGGGTTTAGTGAAGCTAACTGAGTGTTTGGCACTACTTGCAATAACCTTAACTTCATCACCAAGTAAAACCCCTTTATAAACGTTCTCCCTATTGAAATTCCTTGTAGCTTGTTATATCCTCAAAGCTAAACCTAATCAAAGTAGTAGTACTCACACCCATCGTCTCATTTCTAACCAACTTCTTCCTTCTTCCCATCGTCTCAAAGCTAAACTAGTTGTAGATTCACAATTGCACAAAATAAAATGGAAAATAACAAGTTTAAATTTAAAATTAAGGGGTTTTTAGGTTTTAGTCCTACTTATAATAGCGATATTAGGCTTTGATACATTTATACTTGAAAATTAAACTTTAGTCCAACTTTTGGCTTGTATTTTGCTTAATACCTAGAATACCCTTACACGTGTGTCCCACATGTTTGATGAATTTTAGGACCAAAGCCTAATATCGCTATTATAAATAGAACCAAAGCCTAAATACCCCTAATTTCAGACAGACAAAAGGGATTAATACAAAAGGAATTAATTCTAATTCTTCCCTTTCGATTGCCCTTTTCTTGCATGAGAATTTATCAGTAGCGATATTAGGCTCTCAAGTGTAATATTTGTTGGAGTTCGTTTGGAGCAAGAGTTTGGGTCATCTGAGTTGCTTATCATTTTCCGAATCAAAGGAATACTTGGCCAAAATTATTATATGGTTGTGGTTGATGCTTACAATTTCTTATTTCTTTCTGTTTTGTAGGGAGGATTGGGCTTGTCTACACACTCTCTGCCTTTGTTAGTAGTTTGACGGCTGCACTTTTTATCAAGAACAACCCAGCTGTTACTTCCTCTGGTGCTCTGTTTGGATTACTTGGTGCTATGCTATCCGTACTTATCTCAAACTGGAAAGTTTACTCTGATAAGGCCCTCCTAGCTCTTGAATTTCTCTGTTTATATGCTCTTGTTTTATTTGTCTAACTCTTTTTTTGTCTGTCTATGCTTGATCACAGCCTTCAGCATTTGTGGTGTGCTTTGTGCAATTGAGAACTAGTAGAATTCGTAAACCGCGGTGTGCTTTGTGCAGTTGAGAACCTACATTCATCCCAGTGAATCCCCAATCGAAGTCATGATGATAATGTCAGCTTTCGGGTATTGATAGACGAGCTGGTATCTGGCATGGAAGTGGAGAGGAGATCGTTTGATATGATGGATCTTCACCAGATTCTGACATTGAAGTGTCGGTGTTGGTTCTTTGTGACTGTGATTTAGGCCTACAAGTATCGATTTCCACTATCTTTGGGCTATAGTAGCTTGTTTCCTCACAAGATAACCTCTTACAAGAGCTTGTAGTTTAACTAGTCCTTTTAAAGCTCTATGAGCTTTTCTTGCCTGAAACACAATTTAAATCAGACTAAAAATAGAGAAATTAAAGGACACCAATCAGAACCAAACCAAAAAGCTATCTGTGACAGATGCAGAATAGTGAAAATTAAACAAACCAATGAAAAGCAATCTATGACTAAATATTCATCACCAATCAAAAGTCACAAACACCCATGAAGAAAGTGAACAAGTAGAATGGAATGAGATGAACTAAACACTAAAACATCAAGAAAATAATACCAAGAATCCTCTAAATATAGTTTGAATCTTCACAGCAGCCCATCTTTCTCCACCTCCACCAAACATAGTACCTCTTCCATGGCTTGTAAGTCTAACAACAGCGACTGTTGCTTGTGCTGCAGCAACAAGAAAAGATAGTGGAAATCAATCCCTTTTATCTGCCTGAAATTAGGGGTATTTAGGCTTTGGTCCTATTTACAGTAGCGATATTAGGCTTTGGTCCTAAAATTAATCAAACATGTGAGACGCACGTGTAAGGGTATTCTAGGTATTAAGCAAAATACAAGGCAAAAGTTGGACTAAAGTCTAATTTTCAAGTATAAATGTATCAAAGCCTAATATCGCTATTATAAGTAGGACTAAAACCTAAAAACCCCTAAAATTAAATATTATTTGAAATTTGCAAATGTTTGATTAAAATCATTCTTATTCAACTTGTTTATGTAAACCCTACCCTTGAGTTTTAAATTTGAGGGAAGAAGGGCAATTTTTTTTTTTTTTTTTTTTTTTTTTTTTTTTTGGCTAAGTGAGCATAGATTTCATTAAAAGAATAAGAATTACATGGGTTGAGAAAAGGGAAAATGATAAATGTAAAATTGATAGTTTTACCTACGAAATAAAGCGATGAAACTTACAAATGCAAGTAAAACTAAAACTAGTTTATGATGCCTAATTTGCTTATCAAAGATTCTACTCTCAATCCTATGAGATATAGTGGAGTAGAGTGATTCGTTCCACTCCTAGTCCTTCCAAGATGTCCGTGGTTATCGCGTGTAATTACTCTACTTAAGGTCTAATGAGAGATTTACAAAAAGGCAACTAGACTACGATGCAACTACCCACAAGATGCAACTAGTCGGTTATCAAAATAACTAAGGGAATGCTACGTTGATTCGATGATAAGGAGTTAGAGGGGGATTGATTCCACCTTAACTCGACTTAATCCTATTAACGCGAATTAATCGTCAGAATCCGAATTGAATCGCCGCAGAACAATTGGTTCTTCCTAATCCCTAATTACACATGGCATTCCTACCAATTCATAACTAGCATGTGAACGATTAAACCCATTCCATGGTGAACTAATCGTTTCTAGAGTGGAAAGGAAATTACGACGATTCTACGATAGTTGGAATCAAGCTTTCATCAAGGCTTCTCAACCCCCTCTAATGGAGGTTTAGCCGAGAATCATTACGCAATCATTTCCGATTAAAGTTAAACTAAACATGATATAAAGAATTGAAATTTACTAATCTAAATTAAACAATAATTAAAATCTAATTAATAACTAAGAATTGAATAACAAGTAATAAATGAAATCAGATCTAACACAAATGTAAATGACAAGAATCGAAATTTAATAACTAGCTATTTTATTAATCAAACTAATTAAGAGTAATGATTCTAATAGTTTAATCTAAAACAAGAATTGGATTTTAAATTAAACTTAATTAAAATAATTAAATCAAGATCTAGAAGCTATTTTAATGGCTACTTTCTATTCTAAGCTCCTTTATTTTCTAACCTAAAAATCTACTATTCTCTACTAAAAAATCTACCATTAATAAAGAGCTAAGCTTTTGTTTTTATACTTTCAGATCCAAAAATTGTGCATGGGCTTGGAGCCATGTTTTGGGCCAGAGAATCAGGCCCAAAACCCAATTCTTTCAGTCCAAAAAGGCCTCTTCAGCTGCAGTTGGCTTCAATAGACTTTTCGTCTACTTGTGCTCCTCTGATTGGATCACGGCTTAGACCGTTGGAAAGCTCTTTCCGAGCCGGTCGTTTTGACATAAGGTAGGCCCCATTCCAAGGTCTGAGTCCAAAGATATGGCCTTCGGAAGTTCTAATCGACTTTTGTGTTTGTTTACGCCAGCGCCGACTTTTCAGCTTTTGGCCCGGGCTTTAGAAAGGCTTTGTCTTCTTGAATCTTGGCCTTTAATCACGGAACTCCTTAGTAACCGACCTTTGCTCCTTTATCTCGCTAAAGTGGCACATTTCTGCACATAATGGACTTTGAAGCCTGAAATACATAAAAACACGTAATCAGTGTTAACTCTTAATTATTACTCACATAATCGGGTTTAAAAGTATGTTCATGGGGTTAAAACTACAGTTTTGGGCTCTTATCAAACCACCCCCAAACAGCATTTTGTTTGTCCTCAAGCAAAGATGAGAAATTAGAATAAGTGACCAAAATGGAGTTCTAACTACTCGTTTTCGCGAGTCGCGATTGCATTGACCATATGCAACAAGGCCTTAAACCACTAGGAATTCCCTAGTGGACGAGTTATAGCCTCGTGAGAGTTTTCCAGTGAAGGTACTCACAAACTTCATCTATACTACAACGACTAAGAAATAAAACTATTGTTTCCTTATTCATGCTCCAAATTATCTATACCTCTCATTAGCAATGCATATAGAGTAATCAAGTCGAAACCTAAGCTAATATATGCATAATAATCAATCATCTACAATAAACATATATATAATGAGTAATACTATGAAATGCAATAGCAGGTCCGTTTCTGAAACTTGGAATAGCGTTCTTAAGTAGGTTCTCATAATAATAGTCAAGATACAACACTCTGATTTTTCCACTCAAGTTTAAGCTACTCTAGTGCTTGATGGGCACACTTTACCTTACAATCTCAATGACAACAAAGGAAGCCGAGTCGATCAAACACATCCGCCACTTACTATCACACTAACCTATTCCTAATTGAGCTAGAGGTCTTTTTATTAGGTGTTGGGGATTAGGAAATGGTTTAAGAAGGAAGGAAATGGATATTCAAAAGGGCAAGTCTGAGATAATAGAGTCTTCATATTATGTAACTTAGAGAAAACCTTGTTATTTTCTTTTGCTTCTATACTTTGTTTCCATCCTTAGCCATATTTTTTCCTTTTTCTTTACTTTGGCTTTTGACTCCCTTTTATTCTTTTTTTTTTGGAGTTTTTATTTTATTTCTATTTCTATTTTTCTTTTCTTTGGATGGAAACTTCTTTTCTTTATTTTCTGAAGCAATTAACTAACTTTTGTTTACACAGGTTTTTCTCTTCTTCTTTCTTCCTCATTCTATTCTCAGACTTATCTAAATTGGGTAGGTTGAATTTTTTATTTTGTTTTGTTTTTATTTTGTAACAGGGTAAAGGATTTGTGGTTTATGAAAGGCTAAAGAAAGGCTCGAGGGGCTTAATTAGCGGAAAATAATTCATAGGTTTGAATTTTTCGGCTATATCGATCCAAAAGAGGGCCTAAATTCTCGCTTAGGATATGGTTTAGTGATCAAGCAAGTGGACGTGTGATATCTCTATCGGATTTTACTTCTCCCTTGTGTCATTTCTCAAATATTTCACTCATATAAGGCTTTTAGGCTATATTCTCACAGGATTTGTAGAATAAGTACTCTAGCCTAGATTTCGTAAACTTATCGCTAACAATCATCGATACTCATGTAATATATTTATAAATAGATGCAAAGATTATTACCTACATATTAACCTATGTTTCTAAAAATTATTCTGATGCAAAAGCTACGTGAGATTTCTAGATTGTTAAGAGCATAGAGAAGGAAAACAATACCACTATTCCTAAGTGTATAGCATGAACTTATTTATTTATATTTTTGAATTTTTAAAATTTTAACTAGAAAACAAATGCATATTAACTCTATCTATATCCTAACAGATGCCTTAATTACACATGTTTCTATGCCCCCAACAAGAAGCATGCGTTGTCCTCAAAGCATTTAAATAAAGAGGGTAGGAAAAATACCATTGAAATGCGTAAAATTCAGGGATATCTGCAAAACAAAGTTAGAACGTACTAATATAGGAAATAAAAACTGACGCAACTCTATACGAGTTTTACCCATTATGGGGTTAACAAGAATGAAATTGCTTGGGACATAAGCAAACACTAACTAGAATGAAAACTTACCTTATCTCCCGCATTACTCATCCTCTTCTTCCATAAAGAAGTGAGGTTCCTTTGCGTCCTGCCATGCCATGATAATTTGCCAGGCTTCCCGCCATTTATCATCTATTATTGCTAACCTATTAAGAGCCACTTGGTCTGATGGGGTGTAGGGTGCAACCTGATGAGGTTGTATCCTCCACCCTTGCCAAGTCATTGCACGGAAGGATCGAATAATACTATTGGTGGGTCGTACCGTGTCAACCGTAATCCAATCTGTGGAAGCGTGTACAAAAACAGGGAAAGAAACATAGCATAATACGGAAACTAGAACGGGCATAAGAAGGAACTTATGCCTCATGCTATGGGATCGAGCTAAACTAGACATCAAGGTTCGGGAAGGTCATGACACATACGCCCCGTGGCTAAAGCAAGGAAAACGCCGCAAGTGGCATCATTCACGTAAGAAAACGTCATTCCCCTAAAATGTTTAGCATGATCCAAAACATAACAGTTCCTATGTTCATGGACGGGCTACCAAAAGCGACGTTATAGTCTCCTTGGTCCTCGATATCGGAAAATGCCTGCTACCGCATTCGACTCATGCAAGAACTTCGTAAGTGTAGACATACATATTATCTACCCAATAGCACCATGGGTCTTGTATTTCATTGGGCCTAGCAAGTCCAAGAACAAATGCTAGCAAGAACCTGGTAATTTCCATTGGTTCATTATTAATGTTGATGGAGAACACTTGTTCTCCATCTGGTCTTTCAAAGAAAATGCAGTTATCGTAAAAATAAGATGCTAGTGTTGGAGAATAAAGTGCATCCGGTCTTACCATAAGCGACTCCCAGCCAACGTATGTGATCGCCTCGCGAAACCAAGCACCGTAAGTAGTGCTTTGGAACAAATCTTCGAAAGACTGTTCCGGTATCAATGTTGGAGATGTCATCTCAAAGTTACGCTTTGGAATAGCTGCGAATGATCCGGAAAGTACCCGTAGAAAACTGGAAATTTTCTGGTCCATGGAAGTCAGGGCGCGAGTGCGCTCTGAGTATTTGGAATTTCCAGTGTTTGAGCGCGGGTCACGCTCAGCTTGGGTGCGAGTGCGCTCTGACAAAAATTCAGAAAAAAAATATGCAAAGCACGAGTGCGCTCGGAGTTGTTGAAACTCGGAAAATGAGCCGAAACGTGGGAATCGTGGGAGTGAAAGGTGAGTGATGGAGTTTAGGTGTAGTGTGAGTTGTGAGTGTAGAATGTATGAAGTTTATATAGGTTTTAAGTTGCTAAAACGGATCGGGAAGTTGCCAAAACTAATTACGGCAGTTTCCGGAAATCCTAAAATTTCCAAACCCGAAAACGGAAACAACTCATTATCTTGATTCTAATTCAAACCTAGTATCTTTTAGGTTGAATTTATGATAGAATCTACCTATTTAATCTAGATTTCATCCTACCCTTATACTTATTCCTGGATATGCCTAATCGGCCATATTTTCACCTTGACTCCGCAATAAATTCTAACACGAGGGTTATATAAAAAATCATTTGGAATAGATAAAACCACCGCCAAACAATTTGGGAAGGTAGGACCAATATGAGACAACCACGCATAATAAAAATAACCGCATTATATTAAAATTTTCATTCGGAGTACATTTCACTACAAAATTTAAATTACGGAAATAAAACTTACATTAAAATAAATAACAATAATGAAACTACAAATAAACATAAAAACATCAAACGATGCTATCCCTAACTACTCCGATACTGGTAGCGGAGGGCACACGGTCCGAGACTGCTCCTGAGCTCCGATGGGCCAGCACCATTCGTCCTTCGACGACGACGCTCGTGCCTGGATGGTGTGTCCTCAAAAGGAGAATCCCCGTGAGGTGGGAATCGTGCAACCATGTCATCCCGGAACTGGCGCTGAGCTTCTAGCTCGGCCCTAATCTGTTCCCACCTCTCATCCTCTCTCTATGTACGGATCTCGAAGTTATGATGCATCGTTGCCTGTCGAGTCCGGAGATCTTCGCAGATGGTGTTGAGCGAACGCATGCCACGATGAATCACAGCCATGCGTTCTGCGTCTGACCAACACCTCTCCAAGGCATCCGCATCAAAACAAGTCAAATCTTCCTCATCCTCCGAGGCATTCTGATTTCCCCCATCCTCCTCGGCATTCCCATCTCCACCATCCTCTTCTTCTTCTTCTCTATCCTCAGCTAACCTCCACACTCGTTGGACACACTCCTTATAGATGCGAGGGTTTCGGTGTAGGGTGATGTAAGTCCTATCGAGCGCCTGAGCTGCTCTCAACTTCAGCATGATCTTGGTTATCAACACAGAGAGAGGTGCAACAGACTTCCCTACTCCCCTAATCATGCTAAGTAAAAACTCTAAGATGCAGAACTCATACTTCCGCTCCTGGAGTATCCATAAGATGTGGAGGCAGTTCAGGCCGATGTCGCTAACCTTCTCCTTCCCCCCAGATCGTTCCGACCAATCCACCGAAATGTAGTTGGTTGGTCCTAAGGGAAGCTCGTCGAACACAATCGCGACCTCGCATTGTAGTCCCTCCAATAAGCGCCTCGCTCATCAATGGCTCTACCCCATTATGTTGGGACTCCTGCAACGTGACATCCAGATGGATTCTAGGTGGAATGCCTAGAATCTCAGCCAACAACCCAGTCTTCACTTCCTTCCTCCTCTTCGCCACCACAACAAAAATCCTAGTCCCTTCCAACTCCCTCAGAGATTAGAACCGTCGGACTAAGTCCTCGTGGTAATAGGCTTCCAGCCGAAAGTACCACAAAGCTATTCGATCTCGACTGATCATTTCGTCATCGTAAAACGGCGCAAAGTGGTCGCCAGTAAAAGCTTGCTCCGGCAAAATTCGGCGTTGTTGAGCCATTGGTGTTTGGAATGTAGTGGGGGCTTAAATGGGATGTGGTGGTGGGATTTTAATCGACCGACTGAAGCAAAACAGTGGTGGTGGTGGAGTGGTTGTGCGGCAGCACCGAAATTCGGAATTTTTGGTGGTTTTTGGTGATGTAAATCGGTGGAGGTTGTGGGGGTCGCGGTTGGAGTCGATTTGGGTTGGGTATTGATTGTGGGTGGTAAATTTAGTTTTCTTTTAATTTGATTTTGTTTTAGGTTTTGGAGCTTTTGGCGTTAATGGCGGTTTGTAAAAACGATAAACCGATGGTGATGGTGAAGGTAAGGGTCGCGACCGTCGGTCGGTTTGGTCCCCCAAGCCCAAATCGAAATTTGTGATTTTTTTCGATTTTTTGCGAAACTTCAAATCAAAATTGCCGCTTCGTTACCGGTCCGATTTTTGCGAATGAGTTATGGAAATGATCAGGAGAGAATTTCCAATCCAATGATCCATAAAACACTCTATTCCGACCGTGGATGACATATAAGATAGTGGAAAACGCCTCGAAGTGCATGCATGACATACGTTATGCGAACAATTAGACTCTAAAATCATGGATTATGTCAACCCGAATCGTAATACAATTAAACGGCCTAAGCAACTGTAATGGGACATAAACATTCTAGGACAGAAACACGAACACCCCACCCCCAAACAAATTTTTTACAACGGAACTTAGAAAATTTGTTTTTAGCAGTGGGTCTTTTAAAGTCAGATTCCCGAGACTTCCTATATTACTATGTTTATTCTTTAATATATATATATTTATTTTTAATTTTAAAAAGAAAACAATAAACAAAAAGGACATAATTCACCCCATAGAGAAACATGACTCAAAAATCCGAGAAAACATGCAAGAGTGGAAAACGTGAATTATGTTTAAACGTGGACTTAGGATCCGGTATTTTACAGCCACACACACCGTAGGAGGGCCCGTTACCTTAATGGTGCACTCACCAATATATGGAAATGAAAGGAAATGCACCAAACACAAAAGTTGAGTCGTTTATAGTCAGATACTCGAGACTTTATCTAAACATATGTATGAACATGCAGTTTATCATATATCAACAACCGAAATAGTTGTGGATCATTCCATAAATAAATATCACAGAAAATATATCCAAAGACAATCAAGCACCAAGATTTCCTATGACGCAACCTAGTAAAATGAAAACGAAGTCGGATAACCCTATTACTTAACCTAGCATGCACCTTTTTTTTCATTTTTGAACGAGAGGGTGTCCTAGTGAATAAGTGTGGAAGAGTGAATGGTTGTGTAGAATATGGTGGATATGGGTAAATTGTAGAAGGAAAGCATGGAAAAAATAAGGATGTGGGTTTAGCACAAAACTCATTCATAGTGTAGGTAGGGACTGTCTCAAGTCTGAAAATGAAGGTGTCAAATGCTTTTGTCTTCTGAAGTATTTGTTTACTAGGTGGATTTAAAAACTTATGAAGCACAGAAGAAACAAAAGGATCGAGTGCAAACTCGAGATTCCTTTGAAAGGGTGGAAGGAGGGGAGATGAGGTGGATGTTGTGGAAAGTAGTTCTTGATAGGGTGAATTATCACCTGCTCTAAGAAACTCATCGAATTGCTCATCTAGATTGGTCATATCCTCGTTATTATGATAGTCCTCTACATCTTTGAGAAAGTCATCTATCTCATCCTCATCCGTAATATGTGTATCGACTAGTGTAGGGATGGAAATGTTGGAGTCTGAACTTCCAAAGGAAAGAAATTTTGGCATATGATTATCCGGGAACCTGTTGTTGAAATAATCTCGAGCAAAGCTCTCGATCATGATAACCTCTCCATCCATAGATTTAATCGGGTAATCGCGGTTCTTTGTTTTAAAACATTGACTTCAACAGCAAGATGGCCAAAAGACATGGACATTGAACCATCGCGCAATTAATGAGCGATTGGCAGTTGAGGAAAGGCGCCCTAAGATGATCGGGGACGAGTCGTTAAACCACTTCGGTCGAGGATGACAAAATCATCGGATAGTAAAATCCTGAATTTTTACCGAACATTTTAACGACACCCTTAGGATACTTAATAGACCGATCAGCCTAATTGCAACGCCATTTTAGTGGGTTGCATCTCGCCTAGACCTATTTGTCTATACAAATAAAACGGGAGTAAGTTAACGCTTAGCCCCCAAGTCTAATAACGCTGTCGTCGATAAGAATCTCCTAAGGTGCATCAGATGAAGAGGATCTAATTGGGGTCCTTGTACTTAACAATTCTATTATGTTCAGATAAAGTTGGGAATTGTTCTGTTAAAAAGGCGTCTTTTGGTATATTGGTCTTACGCCTAGTAGTACACAATTCCTTAAGAAACTTAGCATGGTGTGGTAGCTTTTTTATAGCTTCGAGGAAGGGAAGGTTTATAGTTAGATTCTTGAAAACATCCCTAATCTCCTCATAATTTATATCCCTAGTTAACACGGCTAATTTTTGTGGAAACGGCGGTTTCTGTTTATATTTAGCAATGGTATTGATATTAGCTTTTACGACCACTTAGAGTTTAGAACTCTCTAAATTGAAGCAAAAGAAATCAAGGTTCCTTACTCACGATCTTCGTTGAGTAGAGTTAGAATAAGGATTCGAACTACCTAAAGTATAGAACAACTACAAATTGGATGTTACAATAAGGGAACTAAGGAGTAAGGGTCTATTATAAATGTTAGATTTTTATCATTCCTACTTAAACATTAAGAAAACATTAAGTTGAAAACATGCACTTGATACTAAAAATAGAAATTTGGAAGAGAAGTTGGAGAGTTAATCCTCCTCATGTGAGCTACCATTAGTGTTGATTTGAAATAGGTTTTATTCTTCCTAAACTCATAGACAAGTCCCTAACGGAAAAATATAATTGATCCCTACCATGCATGGCTCACTTAAGAGCTCATACATGCTAGCAAGTGAAACCAAACAATGACTTATCTCTAAGCTCATTGTTTGATTTCTAACTAGACACTACACCAACTATCATTTTGGGATAGGATGTAGTGTTAGTTGTTTATCCTAAAAACCTACCAAACTCTCAACCAATGTTTTTCCCTCACATGAGTTGGATTAACTCCCCAAAAGGGAAGTTAGCTCATGATCCTTGGGACAAGGACTTATGAACTACTAAAAACTCAAAAAACTCAAAAGAGAGAGAGAGAGAGAGAGAGAGAGAGAGAGAGAGAGAGAATCCACAACCAAACTCACTTATATATTTCTAGAAGAACTAGAAGAACAAGTGTTCCTCCATTAAAACTATTACAAGCTTTTTTTGCAAATAAAATAAAACTAACTTCTCATTTTCACTAAGGAACTAAAATAATGCCATGTGAGGAAAATAAGTCAAGGGAGTAAATGGAGTATCCCCCACCTTTGTCTAATTTCTTCTCCATTTGAGAGAAATCTCATTTCCTCCCACGTGAATTATCAAACCACATTGATTCATTTTTATCTACCACATTAAAACAAAGTGACACCTTGCCTTTTTTTCACTATTAACACCTAATCTAATTTATTACATGCAAGGTGTCAACTTTGCACCAATAATTTGTTATCTTTGTCTTGACATGCTCCATGATTGATGACTCATCCAATCTTGTGGCCCCTCATAGTGGGTCCATGTGTAGTCCAGTGGCAGTCCGGTATTTTGGGCAGTTTTACAACTTCCCGCCTATGCGTAGAGTTCATCGCCCTGATTGTCTGAGCAGCTCTCTTGTCGCATTCGGAGTCCTGGTTCGAGAAATAGGAGCTTTGAAAGTTTGATGCTTCAACGTGGATTTGGGAGAATTCATATATATGCGTTCCTCGCGGCTTTATTTCAGTTTAACCAATATTTCCATGTTTACTGCAAATACCTGCAAAAGTAGGAAAACATATTTATTTCATGATTATTAAACACATAATGAACCAAATTTATATGTCTCAATGGGGTTTCATAATACACTTTTGGGTGCTTATCACACTACCCCCCTTAAACAAAGACTTTGCTTGTCCTCAAGCAAAGAAGAGACACTAACTTAGATAAGTGGCCAAAAATGTGTAGTCCTAAACTAATTCTCGTTTTCAAGCAGAGTGCGATTGCATTGACCATATATGCAACAAGGCCTTAAACCACTAGGAATTCCCTAGTGGACGAAGTTATAGCCTCGTGAGAGTTTTCCGAAAAGATACTCACAAACTTCATTTATACTACAACGACTCGATTGGATGTAAACTTGTTTCCTAAATTAATCTCGATATCCATACATCTCCTTAGCAGGGAACGAGGATTTATTTCTTTGAAACTCAAGTTAATATGTATTCAATAATTAAAACATCTACATATGATTATTCATGCAAGTGAACTTTTCATTGAAATATACTAGGGGTTGTTGTTTTCGATCCTTGGAGAGCATACCTAAATGGGTTCTCACAGTGTATGTGTTGAAACACATATTCACTCAAAATTTTCCACTCAGGTTTTGTTAACTCCAAATTGTGCGGTGGGCACACGCTTCCTTACATCTCAATGACAAATCGAGGAGCCGATGTCGATCAATCACGTCTACTACTTATTATCACACCAACCTACTCCTAATTGAGCTAGAGGTCTTTATTAGGTATTGTGGGGCTTAGGTGATAGTGTACAAGAAAATGGAAATGGATAATCAAAATTTACGAGTATGAGAGAATAGGGTCTTCATATATTTATACTAGAGAAATCCTTTTTTCCTTTCCTTCTTCTAACTGAGTTTTTCCAACCTTGTTCTTAAGCCTCTTGATACTAAGGATTTTTTTTTTTTTTTTTTTTTTTTTTTATAAGGCTTAAGAACATGATTCTATTTTCCTTTTCTGAAGCAAGTAACTGACTTATATTTGGGACAAGTCTTTCTCTTTATTCTTTCCACATTTCATCCTATTTCTCATACTCATCACTTAGGTAGGTTCTTTTATTTGGTTTAATAGATGGGTAAGGAATTTTTGTGGTGAAAGTGAAAGGTTTGATGAAAGGTTCAATGGAGTGACTAGCGGTAATATTTGTAATGTAAGAATTTTTAGCTATGTCGATCCAAAGAAGGCCTAAATTCTCGCCTAGGGTTCGGGTGGTGATCAAGTAAGTAGATGCGTAATTTCCTCTAATCGGAAAAACTACTCCTCTGTGTCATCACACACAAATCACTCATATCAAGGCTTTTGGTTAGATTCTCACAGGATTTATAGTTTAAGTAACTAACCGTTGTTTTAAAACTTACCGCTATGTACAATCAATGATACTCATTACATGAATATTCATGAAAAGATGTATAAAACTATTAGCGCGACGATTATCTAAAATTTCTTAAAACAAATCCTAATTCGGATACTAATGTGAGATTTCTAGACAATTTTCATCATTGAAAAGGAAACAAGACTTTGTCACTAAGTACAATTATTAATATGAAAATAAAACTATATATAGGCTACAAGATGCCTAATTTTGCTATAGGTTTAAAGCACCCCCAAACAGAATGATGCTTAGTCCTCAAGGATCAATAATTAAAGAGAGAAAGTACCGAGAACCGTGGAGCAAAATTAGGGCTAGATTGTCGGAACCGAGGTTGGAGATCATAATATATTATTCGAAAAAGAACAAGAAAATGTTCAATAGCACACTAAACATAGCACACCTATATAATAAACCACAAAGATATGAAACATGAAAACAATAGCACACCAAACAAAAAGGTTTAGCTAGATATATGTACAATGGCAAACTCAAGTTTACCATCCATCCAGACGTGAAGGTCTCAAGGCCCTCTTTAAGGAAATGCATTTCCTTAGCATCGCTACCAATAGATAATAGTCCGCCAAATTTCTGCCCATTCTTTGTCTCCGATTCTCTCAAATTGGTCTTCATCTTTTTTCGCCCTTTGGGTAACATCGAACATGCCTCGTATCGAAGGACGCTTCCATTGACTAAACCTCAATGAGCTTAATGATTCTCGCTTTGTCGGGCACATGGAATCCACCTTGACCTACCATGAAAAGTAGCCGCAAACCGTGGGAAATGTGTCTTCATGATTCGCAAGCGGTGATCGGTAAAAGTATATACTTATCCCGAAAAGCGCGAGCTCGCTTTCAGCCGAGACAACACAACCTAAAATGTTAAATAATGCATGACCCCGAAGCTAGTGTAATCAATACAACGCAAAGTTCCCCTCATTAGCAAAGAGAAAAATGCCAATCTCCCATAATGTTTAAGAGTACAAATAACATGGCAGTCCCCATGTTCATGGTCATGCTTTGCTAATGGAATGGGATGATGTTCGCCATGGCACATGGCCATCTCCTTCTCGCTTGATCTCAAGACCATCACCATAAGAGTCGCTAAACGCTTGCCACGAAAAGGAACGGTAAGAATTATGAAAGATGTACCGCCAAGATGCAAAGCAGGTTCGCGGATATGGAAGGTCCAAAGTTAGAGCAAGTTGTTGTTGTTCAGAAAAGATATGAGGTGTGTCACCAACTCGGATTGTGAATCCGTCTAAGTAGAAACCATGCGATGGTTGAATGCTGGTGTGTCATCCATATTAGCATAAAGTATGCAGCCAAACTAGGAGAATAAGTTTGGTCGTTGAAGAATTAGGGAAGACCACCCAATGTTTGTGATGTAATCATGGAAGAGATGGCCATAGGCATTGGAATCCATCATAGACCGAAAGGATTGCTCAGAATGATTTTGGGAGGGACCATGGATGATGAAGATGTCGCGGTTTGATGAAGATGCCATGGTGGATGAAGTAATAAACTAGGTAACGCATAACCTGGATGGAAAAATGAGTATGTAAGAAAATAGACCTCCTCAGAAGCACATGTTAAAATTATATTAGTCACAATGGAAATGATGACAATCCTACTAAGCATTTCATACAAAATAAAACAAAAGGATAAGATAAAATACATAGTACGACGGAAAAAACGTGAATAACATATATGATTATATACTTATTGACTAAGTAATATCATGGATTCTCGATATTGATCTAGAAGATGATATTTTGCACCGCATCGTTTAGGTCATCTATTTGTTGGCCGAAATGCGATCCGAATGTCCCCTTGGGCAGAGAGTACGCTTTGATTTTCCATTAGAGAGCATGATTTTGCAAGAATTGAGAATGATTTTCCAAGATCTCTCCCCGCTCAACATCATGCGCTGTTTGACGATCTTGGAAATCCTCAAGAGTTGTGATGATGATATTCTCGACGAGCGCAGTAGTTCCCTCAAACCCCGATGAAGAAGTTTAATGCCTTCCATGGGATTAATAATATTCAAAGATGGCATTTTCATCAAATAAACCGGCGTAATTTGAGCTTGAGGTGTTCTCGCTTCATCTATCGAGCATCGTGGGTCCAAAACCAACGGAGTAGTCTGTTTGAAGTACCTTTATATATGCTCTTTGAAGCGGGTGTCTCGAGATATTATTGGATAACCCCAACTAATCATAATCTGCGGTAACCAAAGTGGGTAGAATCACGACCGCCTTGTTTTCTTGGTGATTACGCCGAGGTGTTGGATCGCATAAAAAGTCATCTCTTTGAGTTTGCAAAATCCAAAAAGTGAAGTGAAGTTGAGGCTTTGTGACTTCAGATTGGTGTGATGTACCTACCACATTATGTCCTAACCAGTGGAGGACAACACGCTGATTCCGTTTCAAAGAGCGTTGAAGAACCATGTGATGTGTATGTTCGACGCCGCCATGAGATACGGTAGCTCGTAAAGAAAGTTTTTTATGAATCGAATGATGACTCTTGAACAAGGGACTCTTGGGTTTTTAGTGGGATTTGAAATATGTCGGAGATCATTTCCTTATTCAATTCCAATCGTTGTCCATAGGCATTGAAGTAGAATTTTCCATCTTCATAACCGCTAAATTGGTAGAACATCAAAACCAATTCTCGGAATAACTAGTCGCTGAATGATATAGAAGAGGCGCCCATCCTCGACGATGATTTCAAGTGTCAAAATAAGGAGAAAACCGCCTTCTTCGAAAGTTTTTTTAGGTAGTTTTCTCGGCCTTATTTTTCTTGGTTGAGCCATTATTATCGAGGGAAGGATAGTGAAAATTGTATGAATAAGAATGGCTTTAAAAAGAAGAGATTTATAGGCAATCTATGAGGCTATACCAATCTGGAGTCCAAGTGTATTTAATGACCCATGTGATTATGAACAAAGATCATAGGGGATCCACAAAGAAGTCTTTTGTCATGTCGATATCCAAATACAATTAATGAGATGGTTTAATGTTTAGAAAATACGGAGGAAAGTTTCACAGGGGGTAGTTAGACTTACACGTAATTTCAGAAATGATGATCATAACTCAAGAATAGAATATGGATAGAATAATCGAAATGCATGTGTGACAAGTGTTATGTGTACCTTGTAGCGCGCCGATTTTCTCTTAACACTATGTGTATCCATTAATTATTTCGTGAGTTCCGGATGGCCTTTCTTTGTTATGGTTTGTTTATTTATTTATTTATTATTATTATATATATATATATATATATATATATATATATATATATATATATATATATATATATATATATATATATTTTTTTTTTTTTTTTATTTTTTTTGTTTTTTATTTTTTTTTTTTTTTTTATTATTTATTATATATATATATATATATATATATTAGAGACTAAAAAGACAACTAATAGACACAACTAATTAATACGGAACTTCCATTTAATACGTGAACCCGCATAAAATGTGTGAGAATTATTTAACACACCATACTAATATACAAAATGAAAATCAGAAAAACAAAAAAGAAAAAACGGTTACATAGATCTAGTTATGCCGTGATCGCGGTTATGCATGAGTGACAAGAGAATGATGATAAACACCGCCATCACAATTAATGTGATAGCCCATTCGTTGCTCCTTTTCCCATCGCTTCTAGTTTATTCATTATTGTCAAGAAATTGAAAATTTGTGAAGAAGAAGTTGTGAAGATTGAGAGAAGGGAATGAGTGAAAGAGGAAAGGAGAGTCAGATTTATAACTTGGTTTTCAACCATTGGGCATGTGACCGCTTTTGATCACCATTGGTTCTGACCGGATCATTGGCTTGTGAGAGTAGGCCCAATGAATCAAGGAGCAAACTCATATTTTGAAAGTACTATATTCGTGATAACATAAATAATTTCTCATTTAAACCGCCCGAGATACAAAATTATGAGAAATCAACCGTTATATATAATAATTTAGCACTAAAAATAAAAATGCGATGCATTAGGGAAATAAATGACATAGTCATTTTTAAACCAAAAAAAAAATAAACTATCGGGAATCCTCCCGTTAGCGTAAGATGAACCCGGTTTCTACGCCTTCGCCAATAATTTAACTTCAGCCGAAGCCGATCAAGGTGAATGTGGCCTATAGATCAGAAGTAACCGATCTTTGAATTGCTTCGCCGATTAGCCATCATCATTCTCTCCGGAATTGGCCTTGGCGATTTCTCATTTCTTTGCCGGAATTCATTCCGGGAAGTAATCATCTCTTCCTCGGGCGAAGAAACATCCCGCAAGATACTAGAATTCATGTTCCTCAAGGCATCCATAGGAGTATTTATTCGGGCGATGGTATCTTCGCTAAAAACAACCGGGTGGTGAAGGGAGGAGGAGGAGGTACGCTATCATGCTCAATGTCATCTCTAGCTACCGGTCCCAATGGTCCAAAACACAAGTCTCAAAAATTCCAAAATTCTCGAAAAGCCCTTTGTTTCAATGAAAGGCGAGTAGATCGAACCCTAAATTAAGCATAAGAAAGTAACAAGTAAAGAAGAGGAGTCGATTCGCTTGACGCTGTCGTAAGAATATGGCCGTGAAATGGACCATACAGAAGTGTGCTTCCTCTCCCGTAGGATCCACAAAGAGGTGCAAGAAAGTCTTGTTCACGCCGACGCCTTTGAAGTTCCAATGACGCCAGGCGCCAACCATCGAAAGTGACGGCTAATTGGTTACGCCCGAGTTTAATGCTGGTACACGCAGTTCGCGGCTGTTGTACTCCCCCGGAGAAGTGTGTCAAACATCAAATCCCTCGTGGTCGGATACTCGACAATAACAGTGGTCGGGCTATCCGAAAGTTAATCGGTATCCGCGGCGGTATTCAAATCAACTCCAGCCGTGAGTTCACGCTCCATCCCATCCGGCCGAATCCAAAATTCGCCACCCCGAAACCTCCATTGTTATAAAATTTCAACACCAAATCTTCGAATATTGAGCTGGGATTCGATGCAAAAGATATTCCCACTTCTACTTTCAATTTCCTCATCAAAAATGGGTGAAACATCCCGGAATTATATAGATTTTTGAAATTTCTCTCGATCGTAATTGCCTTCGCGCTGCCATAGCCGGGTTTAAATTGAATTTTGATAGTGCAAATAGTAAGAGGAGGTGGAGGAGGTGGTGCTGGAGGAGGAAGGGGTGGAGTTTGGTGGAGGTTGGCTACGAGCTGGTCGATTTCACCATGGTGGATGGTCGCTACGGGTGTATGTTAGGGGACCAAGATCCGGTTTTGTGGGGAGAAGAAAATAGAGGGGAACGCTGCGGTGCCCCGCCCGCTGGGCTTTGAAACCCGATCTTGGGTTTTGGGTCGGGTCAAAATTTTGGCCCAAGTACAAATGAATTACAGAAATTCCTCTTATGTCCTAAAAAGTTCAAATTTCAAACGTGGAAATTTGATTCGCTTCAACCCGAATTTAACGGATGAGATATCAAAACGATCAGTATTAAAATGCCATCCACTAGAATATGAAAAATCACATTCAAACATCAATTTTTTTTAACAATCTTTGGTTTTATTTATTTATCCTTTATATACAAATGTACAAGTCGAGAAGAACGCGGTCAACAACACCGGAAATCCAAATAAAACAACACATCACAAACAGCTTAACTCAAAGCAACTTTCATGTCGGCCTGGTGAACCCAATCCAGCCCGTGACCGGGGTTTATCCTTTATGTTTTGGGGGCCTAGGGTTTAGGATCGGATTCATCCTTGACCAATGTGCAATGGTCTAATAATAATATTACCCTTAGTACATATGGTATAGCCTCAAACCGCCCAAACAAATACATAAAAACTGAATGGGTTGGCCTCGGGGAATCCATTGCCCGCATTTAACTATGAAATATCCGATGGTGCATATCATTTACTCTTTGGGCACCATGTCGGGTGCTAATAACACAAAACGTATATACATGTTGATCCTCAAGATCTTAAAGTGAGTCTTTTTAACGCCGATCCTCAAGATCTAATGTGAGTCTTTTAACGCCGATCCTCAAGACGAATGTGAGTCTTTTAACGCCGATCCTCAAGACTAATGTGAGTCTTTTAACGCCGATTCTCAAGACGAACGTGAGTCTTTTAACGCCGATTCTCAAGACTAATCCCAACCCGTGGAGCAACGGACGACGATTTAAGTTTATCCCGTTGAGCTGGTGTCGATAATAATATACCTTATACCGCTCATCTCGATAAAAGATCAAGACGGACAAAAGGAGTTTGATAATTCATACACCACTCCCATCCTTTTCGCCGCAGCCGCTGAAAGCAAAAGTACTACCACCATTACCAATTCGATGGGTGAGATTTGGACCAAATGATGAGTTGGAGTTCGCGAGGAAGAGAATAGAAAAAGGAAGAGAAAGAAGGAGTTGAAATTTTTGGTACCCATTGTTTTCCGAGGCACGCTTTGTTCGATTATCGGAAGACATTTATACTCGGCCTGAATTAGAGTTTTTTGTGGACTAAGGTTCCAGCAACCAATAATAACTCTAGGGAATTTTAGAAAAGAAAATAGAAGAGGGCCCGGCCAATTCTAATGGCATACTTTTCCTTGTTTAAATACATGGAAAGAAGTACACCAAAGAAATCTATTAGTCCTCAGGTAGACCGGATCATCGAGAAGAGTCTCTTCGACATCCGGAGAGCGAACTCATGATAATGTTTAAGGCTACCGCCATTTACTTGGAATTCGCTACCATCATTTACTTTTTCAGAGATAGCCCCATAAGGGGTGACAAGCAGAGAAATGGAAAGGACCGGATTCATCGAAGTTTTTAATTTTCCCGAAAAATGTGTAATCTTGAGTTGTACATCAAAACTTTTTGACCGACTTTGAACTCTTTTTCTCAATATGTGCTTGTCATGCACTCTTTTCATGTTGGCTTTATAGGATTTCGAGATCATAGGCATCAATTCAATTTCCTCAAGCTCATTTAACCGCAATTTCTTTTCACCGCCACGCTAATGTTATAATTGAGCTTTTGATGGGCCCATGTGGCACGGTGCTCAAGTTCAACCGCAGATGACAAGGTTTTCCAAAAACGAGGCGATACGGAGACATCCCTATAGGTGTCTTAAAAGTCGCTCAGATGCCCACAAGGCATCGATAATCGTAGAGAGAGCCTTTCCTAGATGGATTGACAGCTTTTTTCCAAAATGGATTTTATTTCTCGATTAGAGACTTCTACTTGACCAATCGGTTTGAGGATGATAATGGAGTTGCCAATTTTGTGCGCGTGACTCCATATTTCTTTACTAATGATTCAAAAATTTTATTGCGTAAATGTTTTCCCCATCACTAATTATAGCTTTGGAACACCAAATCGAGAGAAAATATTTTTTTACAAACAAAACTACCGCTTTATGATCGTTAAGACGACATGCCAATGCCTCAATCCATTTTGACACATAGTCAACCGCTACAAGTATGTATAGGAAGCCATGAGAATTTGAAATGGACCCATGAAGTCGATGCCCCATACATCAAAGATTTCCACAATTAGAATGGGATTTAAGGGCATCATATTGCGTTGAGTAATGCTTAATTTAATCGGCGGGCAAACGATTGATGCTTTGCAATGCTCATGTGCATCTCTAAACAAGTGTTGGCCAATAAAACCACATTGTAGAACCTTGGCCGCAGTTTTCTTTACCACTAAAATGACCACCACAAGATTGTTCATGGCAGAAGGATAACACATCGCTGTGTTCCCTACGGGAATGCAACGGCGGATTAGTTGGTCCGAACAATACTTGAAGAGGTAGGGATCATCCCGTAAATAGAATTTCACAGTGGATAAAAACTTTTTCCCGGTCATTACGACCAAGATAAAGGAACTTCCTCGGTAACTAAGTAATTTACTATGTCACCGCACTCAAGGGGACTAAAAAATAGAGTACAAGTGTTCATCCGAAAGGAATCACGATAGGTTCAAGATCGCGATCAACATCATCGACAAGTCTTGATAAATGGTCCGCAAACCACATTTTCGCTTACCTTTTTTTTATCTCTAATTTCGAGTAAACTCTTGCAAAAGGAGAGAATCCATCGGATCAACCTTTGTTTTGCATCTTTTTCGCTAATAGATAACGGCGCCGCATGGTCGTGTAGACAATAGTGGAGAACCCACTAGGTAAGGGCTTAAACTTATCTAACGCTGTGATACAAAAATGAGAGAAACTCTTTTCGGTGGTGGTATAGTTACGTTGAGCTTCATTAATGGTTTTACTCTCGATAGTAAATGACAACCGGCTTATCTTCCTCGGCGTTGTTCTAGTACAGCCCAATAGCATAGTCGCCATACACACATTAATTCAAAAGGTTTAGACTAATCAGGTGGTTGAATTATAGGAGCCGTAGTTAATGCGGTTTTTAATACCTCAAAGGCTTGTTTGCAACTGAAATTGAAATCAAAAAGCGCATCTTTAAGCAGAGATTGGTTAAAGGTCTAGCAACCTTTGAGAAATCTTGAATAAATCTCCTATAGAAACCTGCATGTCCTAAGAATGCGCGAATGTCTCGAACAGTTTTAGTATAGGAAGTGAAGCAATTTTTCTATCTTAGCTTTTTGTCTTACTTCGATTCCGGCCCTTTGAAACGATATGTCCTAAAACTATTCCTTTAGTAACCATGAAATGGCATTTTTCCCAATTAAGAACAAGGTTTTTCTTCACAACGTAAAGACCTTTTCAAGATTTGATAAACACTTCTATCGAAAGAATCTCCATAAATTGAGAAGTCGCCCATGAATACCTCCATAAACCGCTCAACCATATCATCAAAATATGAAGCATGCAAATATTGAAAGTACCTGTGCATTGCAAAGGCCGAAAAGGCATTCGCCTATATGCAAATGTTCCAAATGGATTGTGAACGTTGTTTTTCTTGATCGCCAGGATCTATGACTATCTGAAAATAACCTCAATAACCATCAAGAAAACAAGAATAGGCATGACCGGGCTAAACGCTCGAGCATCCGGATCGATGAATGGAAGTGGAAAGTGATCCTTACGAGTGGTGGCATTAAGTTTGGCGATAGTCAATGCATATTCGCCATTTTATCGATACGAAATGAAATGCATTCATCTTTATCATTTCAAGCATAACCAGAATGCCGATTTCTTTGAACTACGGTACAGACTCACCCAAACACTATCGAGATAGGTAAATAATACCGCGATCTAGTAATTTTAACACTTCTTCTCGCACCACATCTTTCATGGTAGGTTTAAGGCGACGCGTGGTTCACGCTGACGCCTTAGCATTTTCTTCCGTGTACGCGATGGGTGCACACATTAGGTTCAATGCCTTTAATGTCATCGAGGGACCATCCAACAGCGTAACGATGTTGTTGAATGACATTAATTAAACGAGCTTCCCCGATCGATACCAATTGTGAAGAAATAATAACCGGGTGACGCACCATCAAAGATCAAGTCAGACGTGATTTTAATTCAAGGAAGAGGTTTTAATTCGTGGGGGCGGAGGGTATTAAAGATTCTTGAGGAAGGTCATCATCCATGTAGTAAACAGAGGGATGATCATCCGTTACTAGACATCACCGTTGTAGGGTCAATTAATGGTAATCGACTCTAATAACTCATTTACTTCGCTTGTATAATCATCGCCCTCAAACTCGAGTCGCTTAAAGGAAAGAAATTGGTACACTTCATCCTCGTGAAAAGAGTTTGAGAAATACTTCTTGCGAATGTCTGCCAATCCCGCTTTTGACTTCACCATCAATGTCGCTCGAATTTGTTTCATTAACTTGAACACATTCACCTCGACCAAAGATTTTCAAGGACATGGTCATGGAACCATCTCGACAAGCTTAATAAGAGCATTAGCAAAGGGCAAGGAACGGACGCCCTAAAATGATAGGAATGGAATCACAAGCAACTTCAGATCCAAAATAACAAAGTCTACGTGGATAGAAGAAATCTTGGACTTTTACAAGGACGCTTTTCCACAATTCCTTTGATACTTTTATGGAACGATCCGCTAACCGTAGAGTCATGGTGGTAGGTTTGAGTTCATGAAGACCTAATTGTTTAAATAAATAATATGGAAGTAAGTTCACGCTTAGCTCCTAGGTCTAATAGAGCTAAAGAATTTGGTGCATTTGTCACCTAAGGTGCATGGAACCGCTGGTCGCACCGTGGTCCTTGTATTTTACAATACCATTGTGGTTCGGTGATGGAGGGAAACCGCTCAGCTGAGGAACGCTTTGTCGAGGAACATTAGTTCTCCTTTTGTGGTGCACATATCTTTAGAAATTTTGCATGTTTTGGTAGTAATTTTAAGGCATCGAGAAAAGGTAAGTTGATTGTTAAAATTTTGAAAAGTCTCGAATTTCAAAGAAAATTGTCATCGTTTATTCTTTGCTGCCGCAAGGTGAAACGGTGCCTTTAGGTCGAAATTTAGCGGCGGGTCTAATTTGCTTGTTTCCTACATTCGAGGTGTGAATTTGTCAGATCGGGGAATCTTCCATAAGTTCATTATTAGAACTAGAATCCTTTGAACCCTCCCCTCTTTCGTCGATCATCCGCATAATGATCCGATTGTCTACAGTTTTTCCAGATCGTAGAGTCGGATTGCATGGACCTCACCCTTGGGTCAGTGCTTTGTAGGGGGCATCAGTTCAAAGGTCGTGGTTTGCCCGGTTTAGGGTTTTGAACCGCCAGCAGGAAACACTTTTCTCGACTTTTGCTCATACCAATTGGGAAGTGATTGTCGATAGACGCTAAAATTTGAGACCGCTTGGTTCATGTAAGCCGTGAAAGTCTCATTTGTCCTATCCGTAATGGTTGGCGCAGTCAGGCAAATGTAGTAGTTCCTCGATTATCGCTTAGAAGTTGTTGATTATAGTTGGGATTTGGATTACCGGAACAAGGCCGCGGTTGGTCCGATAATTAGCATTAGAATTATTTTGAAATTGACCTTTGTTGGTATTGTTGATTATTTCCTTGGCGGTATGGAATAAAATTATCGTAGGTCTAACAACAGCGGATTAGCAAAACCGTGAGGAGCCCCCATTTGTTGGTTATTTTGACGCCGCTTAAAACCGGATGTTGTCTCCACGGTGCATTGGGAATGTTGAATGCACATGCCTCCTCCTCCTTTGTTGAGGGGAAGCATATAACAAAGCGACAATATGATCGTGATGATCGTGACTAAGACAAAGGACACAAGGAGTGGTGTCAACGCTCATGACCGGGTTTTGGTAGTCGATCGCTTACTTGAACCGCAAGGGCATCTACTTTTTTAGTTGGGATTCTATCAAATTTTTATTTCGTGATCGGTTTTACCTCAAAAAATAGATGTGGCTTTTGTAACCGTGATCCTTTGATGATCTAGACGGCTCGTTGTTACCCCAACAGGTGTACCTTTTTTCGCTTTGTTTTTCAAGAAAAGTATAAGCTTCCAAGAGCTCCTTTGTCCATGAAGCAACCTCCGCTCATTATATCAAGAGTTTCTTTTGATGATCGCATTGCACCATTAAAGAATGAACTAACAAGGACGCCTTTTTCTAGTTGGTGGTGAGGACATTCTAACGTAAGATCAAGAAAACGACTCCATGCTTCCCGAAAAAGGATTCATGCGCGGATTTTGACTTTAAGAATTGAATTTTCTCAAGCATTTCGCTTGTTTTCTTCTCGAAAGTGTAAAACCGGAAGCATAAAAAGCTTGAACTAGTTTATTCCATGTGTCTATGGATTGTGATTGTTGTCCCGCTAGCCGATTGATGCTTTTTCCGCTTAAAGTGAATGGAAACAGCCGGGCAAGAGTTGTTCCTTAGAGATCACTGGATGATGAAATGTTGTTGCCACTTGTTGAAGTCCACGTAAGATGATTGTACGGTTTTTCGTGGCTCCAACCCATGATATATTGGTAACAAAACCAAGACGCTTAATGGGATAATCTAAAATCACCGACAATGTCCTCAAGTTTAATGCAGGAAGAAGGTCCTTCCCCCAGAATGCAAGATAGAAGTCCGGAGAGGGCTTCTCTCATTGGTGGAGGATCGCCGGGCCATAATGACGTAAGTTGATGGCTAACTTAAGGATTGTGGATGAAGGTAATTAGCGTAAGAAGAACAATTTTTATGTGAGAACTTACGAATTGCTTATCGATTTTTTTTCGACGATAGGTTTGTTCAATTTCTTTAGTGGAACCGCACCTTAATCTCATGCAAGCATAAAATTAGATCTAACTTTACGTAAGGAATTATGAGGACTCGAATTTTATTATTATCTTAAGCATTGGGTTGAACAACATATGCCTAAGCTGCCGCTAACGAGCAGTTGAAGCTAGGAATACGGTGCATAAAACCAACAGCCGTGTCACAAGATAGATATGAGGGAGGATTTCCGCAAGCAAAAACACGGTTCTAATTAAGTAACCTCAATCTTCAAGTTTCCTAGACACCACCATGGAATATGATTAAGATTTATGGAATTAAAAATTTATGCAAAGGTGGTATTTAATTTTAATTTAATTTAATTTAATTTATTTTTTATTTATTTATTTTTTTTTTAAGATTTATGCAAGGTTTAAAATACAAACATACAAATACGATCTACTCATACAATACTAGGTGCAAAGCATGTGAAGGTATTCTACTCATAATGATAGCCATACCTAATAGGCAAACTTGTGTCATCGATAAATATTTCCATACGCATGCGCATGTGCAAATATATCAAGAATAATGATATGTACGCTTAATTTGTAAATCGATATTACGAAATGTATATCAACAAAGAATGTTAATTTGAATCACTCATAATGATCTAAATACCTTAGCATACCTAATACAAAGATACATAATGCTAGTAATAGATGACAAACTAAACATGCAAAGTTTTATACCTAAACTAAAAATACTTAATTTTGTATCAAGATAATAAATCGATTTCATAATACTCATTGAGATTGCGTAATGTCCTATAGAGAGCAGCTTTACCTCCGTAGGTTTAGGAAACAACTTACCCAACTAAGATTTTAACCCTCGCTTGAATGTTCTCCTTTCTTGACAAAATCGAATTTATTAGATAATACCGCGGTAATGATGTAGAGAAATATCAAACATTTAACAAGCAACATTTATAATGAGAAAGACATATACCCATGCAATACAATACCATTAATATGTAAATATACATTCATATGCAATTCATGTCCGTAATCGTGATATAAATATTTACCGTATACTTAATTTGATTCATGCATAATTCGAGGCTAAAGCTTAAATAATAATCCATAAATTTTTCCTAATACTATATACATGGCATACATGCAGAAAAACATAATAATAATAATATAAATAAATTACAATAACATGAAAATTGAACCTCAGAAGCTTCCCGCTGCTTAAAGATATGAAAAACAGACGCTTCGATTGCCGACGCCGATTAATCCCAAAGGATTATCGAATTTTTCCCGATCGACCAAATATTTAGGCCCGGAAAAGGATCAAGGTGGATCGAAATGCCGGGTGGCTGAAAAAATGAGCAATAACAAAGAAATTCACCGAGGACGCTGGTCCCACTCAAGACGCCGACTCCACCCAAGACGCTGGTCTTTTTTTTTCAAAATGACTTCAATTTTCACGTAAGTCTTATAATTTGCTGAAATGATGTTTCCGGCCCTAACTTTTGAACCCAAAGTGGAACTAAAAATTTTTGGATTACAGGTCAATCATGAGGCAAAAAATACGAAAAAATATGAACAAAAACGCAATACCTAACTAGAAGGAAAGAAAGAAAGAGAATGGGGGTTCCCCTCGATTTAACTTTCGCTTTGTAGCCCAAGTTCTATGGCTTTTAGAACAGCAGCGCGCCATTTGATATTAGCTTTTACGACCACTTAGAGTTTGGAACTCTCTAAATTGAAGCAAAAGAAATCAAGGTTCCTTACTCACGATCTTCGCTGAGTAGAGTTAGAATAAGGATTCAACTACCTAAAGTATAGAACAACTACAAATCGATGTTACAATAAGGGAACCAAGGAGTAAGGGTCTATTATAAATGTTAGATTTTTATCATTCCTACTTAAACATTAAGAAAAACATTAAGTTGAAAACATGCACTTGATACTAAAAAATAGAAATTTGGAAGAGAAGTCAGAGAGTTAATCCTCCCTCATGTGAGCTACCATTAGTGTTGATTTGAAATAGGTTTTATTCTTCCTAAACTCATAGACAAGTCCCTAACGGAAAATATAATTGATCCCTAGCATGCATGGCTCACTTAAGAGCTCATACATGCTAGCAGTGAAACCAAACAATGACTTATCTCTAAGCTCATTGTTTGATTTCTAACTAGACACTACACCAACTATCATTTTGGGATGGGATGTAGTTGTTAGTTGTTTATCCTAAAACCTACCAAACTCTCAACCAATGTTTTTCCCTCACATGAGTTGGATTAACTCCCCAAAGGGAAGTTAGCTCATGATCCTTGGGACAAGGACTTATGAACTACTAAAAACTCAAAAAGAAAGAGAGAGAGAGAGAGAGAGAGAGAGAGAGAGAGAATCACAACCAAACTCACTTATATATTTCTAGAAGAACTAGAAGAACAAGTGTTCCTCCATTAAAACTATTACAAAGCTTTTTTTGCAAAAATAAAATAAAACTAACTTCTCATTTTCACTAAGGAACTAAAATAATGCCATGTGAGGAAAAATAAGTCAAGTGGAGTAAATGGAGTATCCCCCACCTTTGTCTAATTTCTTCTCCATTTGAGAGAAATCTCATTTCCTCCTAACGGAATTATCAAAACCACATTGATTCATTTTATCTACCACATTAAAACAAAGTGACACCTTTGCCTTTTTTTCACTATTAACACCTAATCTAATTTTATTACATGGGCGGGCAATCAAAAAATCCAAATTAGTCCGCGCGCCCGTAGCCAGTGGCGGGTATGAATGTGATTTAATTCAAATAATAACTTACATGCCACTCAATGGCCATTTAATTAATTATGATTTTCCACCCGCCAATCCCAATGGCGGTTAAATTGATTATTTTTTTGTTTTTAATAACTTAATTTATAAATTACCATTCTATCCTACCGCTTTGTCCGTGGTGCCCATATCTGCATGGATCATTGCACTGGAACACATGCTCGCTTACTACCAAAAGTACCAAGAGACTGCTATGTCATTGTTTGTTTTCATTGACCACGCTGAGTGGAAAAAAACTTTTAGACCTGCTAACTTGCAACAACCACCTTACTAGTTCATCACCGATTAAATTTCAAAAAAAGAAAACTAACTAACTCCAAATGAAAATAACCCGCTGAGAAGTAATGCAGGAAATTTTTTGGAATTCTTAGACCTTCTCAATGTGACAATTCCTATTGAAGGGACAGAACAAACCAAATATGTTCGTGCCGTGGGCCACCATACTTGCAACTATTTTATTGTCTTTATAAGCTTTTGGAACTCTTAGAGTAAATGTTTGAACCACATTCTTTGATTTGGAAGCATCTCTTTGATGGGATTGATTGCCATGGTTCAGAATCGCCCACATTTGCCACCACAAATCTATCAAGATCTATAAAGTTTGTAATACATTTACGCGACGCTTTGGAAAATTCTCACAACAAGCGAAACTGAATACTTGTTGTTTTTGTGGGTTGGTTCCCCGCAGGGCACTGCATTTGGAATCCCACATTGATGCTGTTCATCTCGACATGAAGATCAAACACTTGTCTTTGTGTTCACTTGCAAAAACTCGAAAAGAAATTTTACCGAACTACTTAGTTCCCTTAGTTTCCCAAAGAAGCTTATATCTAGTGTCTTTTCAGGCTCTCAAAGGATGTCAACTTCAAGGAACGCCAATTTGATGTAATGAGTTGGTTTCATTGCAAAAAGAGGGAGTATCATCCCCATTCAAAGCTTTCACCGACATGAATCCTTCTTAGAAAGTGGTTTTGCAATTTTTGGAAGGAACCAGTTTTGTTTTAGAGGAGAATCTATGTCTCTTAATTTTTATTGGTCCGGATGGTATAGCAACATGGTGAAAACAAATTTAGTGAAGCATTTTGTGTACTAAGTGTACTACCCAAAGATTTTTGTTTACTTCTATTTTTCCTCTAAGCCAGTAGTGTTGAACGGTGAGAGTGAGAGGCGATTTTTTTTAGAGAGAGAGAGATTTTTTTTTTTTTTTTGTGTTATGGGGTTTTTTTAAAGGGTAATATTGGGAGATAAATAACTACACGCCAATCGGTGATGGCGCATAAAAAAAAGGTTTTTTTTTTTTTTTTGCCGCCATCAGGTGATGGCGCATAAAAAAGCTTGGTTTTTGTTTAAAACGATATTTAATATTTTGTGTTGGGCGCCATTGTCACTGGCGGCTGGAAAAATAAACCATTGGATTTGATTTCGCTATCCCACTAACTGTATCTACTGTGCTATTGTGGTTTGGTGTTTTGGTGCACCAAACCATTGGAGTTAGCCTTACTCAGGATCTCCTAACTATATTCTTAAGAAGTTACCTGTAATTACTAGTATCTTCTAATAATTTATTTTGAATTTCCAATACCTGTAAAAACTGGCATGCTAACAATTGGTGTACCATTGGGATGAATGAAGGGAAAGTTATTGCTTTGACAAGTTGCCTAGAAAACCTAGAAAGAGAAATAGTTCTAGAAATGAATTAAAAGATACGTAAGGCTTGATTCCAAACCTTCAAGGATTTGGATATGGTCTCTCATTAGGAATATTTTAAAATATGTGTATTATAAAAAAAGAGGATAAAAATATTCTCATAGGCTGAGTCCAATGGTGCATCCACCCTCTATCTCCATTCCACCAAAAAATAGTGTTTTGAGGATGGGGAGTCACGACTTTTGATGCCACGACAGTTAAGAAAGTGAGGGAATATGGTGGGATTGTTTTTGGGAACACTAATTTGGATGAGTTTGGTATAGGGAGTTCCACTGAATGTTTCGGTTTTCAGGTCAGAGGTTTGAGTTTTATTGGTTTAAGTTTAGTTTGTTTTGATTTTTGTGTTTTAGCTTTGAATTAGTCATGGGAAACAATTAGAGATTGTACTCCAAATATATCAGCCCGCTCTTAGATGGACGCTCGCTACAGACTTTACTTAAAAGCCGAAATTTCAAAATACTAAATATAGTCTCACGAAGGGTTTTCTCATGACTCGCTCCTTCTCTCTCTCAGAGTCTAAACTTACGTGACTATTTCCCTCCTTCCCGTACTCTCTTTCTCTCTCATGGGGAATAGTGTTGGTTCTTCACATTAGGAATAATTCTTTTGATTCAATCTCATGTTCTTGTTTGAGCATTACTCTGTTGAGGAACTAATGATTGCTAGGTGGAATCCAGAGCAATTATAACGAGGACAAGATGTCTATTCTTGTTCTTAGTGGAAGAAGCTAGTAATATCTCCTCGCCATTCCTCAACTTCTCGTGAATCCTAATATAGTGCCTCGTGTAGCAAGAGATTCCAGAAATCTACTATCTAGCTCACTTCACCTCTTCATGCAAGGCCCAAGGTTTTATGTTTCTCATTGACCACCAAAATATCTCTCATGTGGAATGTAATAGCGAGATCCCACCAATCCCTCTTCACTTCTCATTCAAGAAAAAAATTAGCAAATATTAGTCTCAAGAACATCATGTATTAACATCATTACAACCGAGTTGGCAATTCCCCGGTTTTGAGTTTCTTTAGCCTTCTTTATTTCCTCTTTTTTTTGGTGCTTGTGACAACAATGTGCTTTTTGAAGGTAGCTCGTAGCTCATAGGTTTTAAGACAGAATTAACTCATTGCTAGTGGAGGAGTGTACTTCATCCACAACTACTTAAACCTCGTGAGAATGTCTCTGAAGCATGGGTAATTAGTTTAACTTGGGTTCTTGATTCCACCGCCTCAGTATTGCAATTTAAAGGATCTAAGTTCTAGTAGCTAAATGGTTCCCTCTGCGTAACATGGAAATTAGATCGTAGATGAGAGCAAAACTCCACCCAAGAACAAACAAAATGCATCTTTAACTTGCTGCTTCATCCCAATCGACCCAATCTATTTTGTAATTCATACTAGTTCACAGATTGGTACTTCACTTTAGTTCTGATTTAGATCAAGTTACCAACCCAGATAAAATGTTGGAGGAGCATTTGTGGATTTACTAACGATGAATTTATATTGTTAAATGTGAGACGGTTATTAAAGTGTTTTAATGTACTTATAAATTTGTTGTGGAACGATTTGAAATATACATGTTGTTTTGAGCAGTTCCCTGAAAGAGCACCAGCTGGATTGTGGAAAAAAAATGAAAAGGTCACTACTGTAGTGTTGTGTCTTTGTCTTTGTGCGCATTGCACAAAAAATGTCGACTTGGTTCCTACAAAACCAAAGCAAACTAACATCAAACACAAAGAAGAGTTTCTCATTCCTCGCCCGCCCCTCTCTCTAATTCCCTTATTCCAATTGTCGTCAACCCCGGCAACATGCCAAGATAATTTTTTCTAGTATCAAATTTACATAAATAGATCAACTCCCACCGAAACAACAAGCTTGCCAAGATTTGCACATAAAAATTTACACAGTGCAAGAAATGGCACAGTTTGTTCGGACGGATACCAATAGGAGCCTAGAGAGCCTACTAGACATGGATAAGTCGGTTATTTCCAAGCAGCCAAACACTCAAATACATGGTACAAACAAAGCGGTCAGGGGGGTCAAGGCCTTGAATTTGAGAGAAGAGGAACCCCATGAGAGAGAGAAAGAGAGTACCAGGAGGGAGGGAAATTGTAACGTAAGTTTGGACTTCATAGAGAAAATGAGCGAGTCATGAGAAAACCCTTCATGAGACTATATTTAGTATTTCAAAATTTCGGTTTTTAAGTAAAGTCCATAAACGGACGTCCGTCTAAGAGCGAGAAACTCGTATTGTCTTGGTTAACAATCTTTTGAAAAATGCATCAAAGCTTTGAGGTCTACGGGTTTGTACTGTTGTTTCTTGTGTAGAAGTGGTATGTGGATTCTAAATCTTATTTTGTACTTGTACTACTAACTTGTGTGGGTAATTTATAGTGTCCTCAATGTACAAAGAAGTGTGGAGTGAAAGATATTATTAAATTGTACGTATCACAAATAAGCTTATTATAAAAAAAAAAAATTATATGCTCATTATAAGCTTGTTTTGTTTCATTGTTTCATTGTTTTAATTACTAAACTAAATTATTTTCCTTACTCGTCAAGTCGATTTTGACTCGGCCAATTAGTTGATGATTTAGTTGGGGCAATATATTTAACAGTTGCCTTGGTCCTGGGCAATCTATTTAATGTTTGTTTGGATGATTAGTACCCAAATATACCAGTTCCATGTGGACCAGGACTTGATATCTGCTTTGGTTAATGATGAATTGGAGAGAGATAGAAACGAGATATTAATGGGTCATCACCTGATCCTTATGGATGCGGTTCGCCAAGGTCTTAAGATCTTTTCAAGGAGTTCATTATAGGTTTGAGAATGGGCTAGATTTTCAGAGGAGACTCTTCGTCATTTGAGAAGGTTGTGCAGGCCTTCTCTGTCCATAAGAACTAAGAAGCACAGATTTGTGCATGGTAAGTCCTTTCTTGATTCTTGTTTCTTACTTGGTTGTACCACCAAGAATAATATCCGCATTAGAGATATCCTTTTGGGAGGAGAAAACCGATAGTGAGCTTTAGGCCTTTGTGTATGTCGAATGGGGAGTGTGCTAGTCACTCATTCAATCTCCATTTTCTTGGCATATTTGGTGTCATTTTGCTCTCTATTTGAGGTTTATTTGGAAGTCCTTGGATTGGTGAAGGAGTTATAGTTTCTTGCTTGGTTCCAAAGAATACTTTCCTTAGAGGGGCACTTTGTTTATGAAGCATTGCCATATTCGGCCATGTTGTGTCGAAAGACAATTAGAGCTCTCATTGCATTTTGAGGGAAGGGCAATGTCATATGAGAAGACTATTAGAGCTCTGTTAGGTCATTTTGAGGGAAAGGCAATGTCATATGAGAAAATGATTAGAGCTCACATTACATTTTGAGGGAACGGCTAAGTCATATGAGAAGACGATTAGAGCTCACATTTGCATTTTAAGGGAATGGCTAAGTCATATGAGAAGACGATTAGAGAGTTGTCAATGCATTTTGAGGGTAGATATGTTGTGTCCACGCCATACTTATGCAACATAGGTTGAGAGAGATATCCATTTTACTATTTTTTTTCCCAATTGGATATCTTTGATATATAGCTTGAAGTATTGTACCTTCTGGGCGCATTTTGTTGTTTGTGTGGGTTGTCTTGTTGATGTCTTACTTTTGTGTATCATGTGTCTATTTTGTACTGTACGATATCTCATCCTCATTGATATATAGAGTAGCTACTACTCCTTTAATCAAATCGAAAAATAGAAGAACTGAGTAAAAAGTACTTACAGTAACGTTTTCTTCCCATTGGTCTACTATTGCATCATTTTTCAGACTAGAGATGAGGAGAGTACTCTAGATTGAGGGAAGTAAGAAATCCAAATTATGGACCTAAAATACATCCAAAGTAGCCCCAACTCCCATGAAGTCATGACTGTCTTGATCGCGGTAAATAATAAAAGAATAGTCAGAAGATGACTATTTGCCTTCTCTCGTCAGCTTTACTTAAACGTAAGAATTATGAGACCATTAATAACTCTCGATCGCGGTACATTTTGATCTTGCAACACATCTTTCCTCACATAATAAGTATGATAATTATTTTTAATGCTCTATCTTTGTGGGTGTGTGTATCCTAGTCCTCTATCAATACCTTTCTTTGTCAGTTGTCACATTTTTTCTTATTATATGTTAGTCTGTAATTGATATGGTTTTGGAAATATGTATTTATTGCAAGTCTCATTCTTCATTGGGATTATCCCAATATTTGTAGCGTGGGTATATTCTGAGCATTTGGAGTACAAGAAGAACTCTCCTAAACCGTGAGTCAGCGTAACCTTTTAACTATGTTGATTACTTTTACTTTCTCCTATACAACATGCAAAATGCATCGACTAACACCTATATTATATTCAATTTAATGTGAAACTTACTAAGAAGTATTTGAGAAGCTGCCATGCTCTCGTTGCTTGTGTTCTGTGATGTCTTTATTCATTTTCAAATTGGGGGTCTGTTTTGCTAATCACCGCGATGCAGAAGTCACCACACAAACTCGTTAAATTATGTTGCAACTATTAAATGTTCAATTAATAAGAAAATTCAACTCCTTTTCCTAAGATTGTTTTCGATATGTGATATGGCCATTACTTTTCCTTCATTAATTTTAACTACCTTATCATAAGATATTCAATCCATGTAACGCAAGCAATTTGTTTAATCTCTTATCTCTTGTATGAACTGCTTCTAGTTTAATTATTTCGCTCTAACTTTTTTCTACTAATCTACTTCCTACTACACCCCGCAAAGATGTACAAATGACTACAAATTATGCAACATTTATACTTACAAGATGATCATATATCATCTTTGCTCATGGACGGACGAGAGGTAACTAGCTATCTTCAACTATTTATTAATTATAAGTTTTCAGTTTGGTTATATTAATTAACATTCAATAACTTGTCTAAATGAGTAACAGGTTCGACCAATGGTCCGTACACATGAGCATAATAAAAAAGTAAATGACTGGATATTATCTAAAGCCCAAAAGAAAATGGTCGCGTTTTGGGCTTCAAGCACTGAGAAAAATAGACCAGTTCCATGGGGACCGGGACTTGATATCTGCTTTGGTTGACCGTTGGCGACCAGAGACTAATTCATTCCACTTTCCAACTTTTGAAGCAACAATTACACTAGAGGATGTTGCCTATATTCTAGGCGTAAATGTAATTGGGAAACCAATTGTGGGCAACTCAAAATTGGATGCTCATGAAGCATGTAAGAAATATTTGGGCCTAAGTCCTCCAGAGTCAGAGGTAAGAGGGAAATCAGTGAAATTGTGCTGGCTGCAAACTACCTTCGCACACCGACGAGCAGGTGTGAGCGAAGCACAACGCGTGATTGCGTTTGTGTTATCCCTCATTGGAAGCACAATTTTTTCAGAGCTAGGAGGTTATCATGTGCATATGAAGTATCTACCATTCCTAGTCGATACGGAGAATTGTGCCTCGTATGCTTGGGGTACTGCTGTGCTTGCGTTCCTATTCAGGTCACTCATGCGGGCATCACTTCGTCGTAAAGAAAATAATAAAGGCCAAAAAAGGGACTGTAATTTTGTTTTGAACATTTGTGGCTCTTCAACTCTACTGTTGGTAAGTGTTGTAACACTGTAGCTTCAAATTCTTTTATGGGTTGTTCTTTATTAATTAAATATGTATTGGATTGTAATTGTGGCTGTTTGCTTCTAGGCATGGTTTTACGAAAGGATTCATATGTGTAAGCCAAGGTGTCCTGCTTTTGTTAAATTCCCAGCTGCTTGCTGGTGGAAACACGTCAAATATAGACCTTCAAAGCTCACGTATGAGTATCTAAGTGCAAAGATGGACACGCTACGTGCGGATAAGGTTAGTCGTGCAATGGTTGTCTTAAGTAGATATTTAGGTATTAGCGATATGCATTTATACTTGATATCTGTCATGCATAAAAAAATTAGCCATGTCGTAAAAAACCAGTGCAATTAGGTTGTTTGGAGCTGATCACTACTTATTTATGTGTGAATGTGAATGCCAAAGAAGTGTATATGCTAATCTTGGTATGATGTTTGCTATTTTAGATAATATGGCAGCCATGGGACGCCAGGGTGAATGCTCCCCAGTTTCCTTTGAACGCTTCATATACGAAGCCCATATCGACATGGCTTATACACTTTGACATTGTAGAGAGGTATATGCCAGAAAGATGCATGAGGCAGTTTGGGCGGAAGCAACACATACCGGATCCACCTCCTAGGTGGAGAGATGATCCTAAATCTCGGAAGCTATCCAAAGAAATATCGTGACTAGGAAATCTGGTGTACGCCCCGACCGCATCGGGAGGAACAAGTAGAGTTCACCGAGGCAAGTCATGTAGCTTACTTGGAGTGGTATAGAGCCCACGTTGTCACGCAGATTCGACCCTTGCACCCTCGCAGGCATTGCCGAGGATAAGTTGACCAAGAGGTTAATATGTTATGAATTCATTCCGCGGTGTTTACTATGTTTTGTTTAGAATGACGTTTGCTTAGAATGCATGTTCTTAACGACATTTGTTTAGAATGCATGCTTTTAGAAAGTAGCTTGATTATGATATGATGAGATTTCCTTTAAAACTTCCTCTTGCTAGTAACTTCAACCTTTGTTATGTGGATAGTTATCTATGTATATCTTGTGAAGCTAAAATTGCATTTGTTTTGTGTTTTGGGCGCAGAGGAAGCTTTTCTGCCTTTGCTCAATTCCTTGTGCCTTTCTTCGAGAGTATCATTGAGCAAGTAATCCTAGAAGATTTGCTCGCCGTGCATTCAGAAATTGTAAGAGCTGGTGAAGCCAGGAGTGATGCTGATGTAAGTGAAGATATGCATTGTGATGAGAGTGCGAGTGGTGTTCAGGAAGGCTCCAATGACATGAGTAGTGAGTCTGATCCTTTGTTGGCACCAACTTATGAAAGTGAAGACAGCGCTGATGACATAGAAGTCAATGAACAAGGTGAGCGGATCAATGTAGTAAACGAACCAGTCAATGTGCGATTGTTAGATGAAAATATGTCGTTGACTACAACATTGCCTTCTTCTCGTGGTGGTAAGTTTAGGTTGTTGATAAATGTAAAAATAGTAAAATCCTAATATCATGTTAACAACACTAATATTAATCCTACCGTTCTTACGCTTAAATCAATTCTTCTTACTCTCAAGTCATAATCATGCAATATAATGAGTAAGGATTCGTTCCACTCTTAAACCCTCAAGACTTAAATTGAATTCAACTAATCAAACCCAAAAGGAACAATGGTGAGAGTAATGATTTGATGTGAATTTTCTATTCTACCATTCCCAACAATTGAATCTAAACAAGACATAATATAAAGATTTGAACTTTATTTGTTTAAACTCAATTTGAAACTACTCATGCAATAATTGAATTAAACTAATAATGACAAATAAGTAAATCTAAGGATTTAAGCTAATAAATAAATGAAAATGAAACTAGATTATGGAGAACTAATTAACTTTATTTATCTAATAGAACAATAAGAACAAGATATGATTGAATGAATAACAACTATTTTATTTATCTAATGAATGATATTCAATGATTTAAATAACTAAGCTAAAACAAAGAATGAAACTAATTAATGAAATGAAAACTAAGTAATTAACTAATCTAGATCTAACTTTTTCTAACCCTAAACTCCATTAACATTAACTTCCTAACCTAACTGCCATTAACAAAGAGTCAAGCTTTTGTTTTTATACTTCCAGATCCAAAAATCGTGCATGGGCTTGAAAATCGGGCCCAAAACCCAATTTCTTTAGTCCAAAATGGGCTCTTCAGCTACAGTTGGCTTCGACAGATGTTCCGTCCACTTCTGCTCCTCTGATTGGGCCAAGGCTTAAGCCATTGAAAATCTCTTTTCGAGCCGGTCGTTTTGACATAAGCTACTCCCAATTCCGAGATCTGAGTCCAAAGATACGCCCTTCGAAGTTCTCACCGACTTGTGCACTATTTCTGCCCGTGTTGACTTTTCAGCTTTTGACCGGGCTTTACAAAGGCTTTTTCTCTTTGAATCTTGGCCTTTATTCACAGAACTCCTTAGCAACCGACCTTTGCTCCTTTATCTCGCTAAAGTGGCACATTTCTCCACATAATAGACTTTGAAGCCTGAAATGCATAAAAACACGTAATCAGTATTAACTCTTAATTATTACTCACATAATTGGTCTAAAAGTATGATTGTTAAGGGGTTAAAACTATAGTTTTGGGCTCTTATCAGTTGTGATGTACAATTTTATTGAATTAATGATGTACTCTTTAGTGCAAATGAATAAACACATATTTGAACTGATGTGTAGAGAATGTTGAAGGAGGTATTGCTAGTGGTCGTCCCCAAGTCGAGCCAGAAATACGTAATGGTAACCTGGAATTTTTTAAATACATATAGGCATCAAAGTAATAATTATCATTGATGCTTACGGGCTGAATTTATGACAAATTGGTTATGCGGTAATTCTTCGAGTCCGGTTGACAACATTATCACCTCGCACGCCAAGAATGTGATATGCAAGACATGCGTGAAGGTAAACATGTTTTCAAATTTATTAATGATGCAGTTTTTAAAAAATTTTTTTTATAAGGTTTAGTACACCCCAACTTGTATTAACTTAACTTAATTAAAGAAGTGGATAAAGGTCCTGACTTTTGCAAGTTTGCATTAGTAGGTAGACTAGACTTCCAAAATATCAAAATTTAAAGGGTTCATCACTAAGGTTTTATAGGCACCCAAAAAATAATATTTGGTAACCCCTCTCGGTAGAGGCTATATCATGGTAACATTTTCTGATGAAAGTGACTACCATGGGGTTTGGGAACAAGGCACTTCGATCTTTGAGATTAAATCAGTGGTCACCTAAGTTTTCTGGTGATAAACAATTTCAAAGTCATGCTCTTGTATGGGTTAGATTTCCAAGGCACAGTCTTGAGTATTGAGAAGTAAAGAATCTAATTGCTATAGGAAGGGTTTTTGGAAGGCATACACATGTTTGTGTTCAATATAAGTCCTCTAGTTAGGGCGATAGTTTCCGCAAAGACAATGTTCAAGACAATTGGCTTGTGAGATTCCTCCCTTAGTTCGTGATTCCCTAGGATCCATACTAATATGTTATTACATATCCCCTCTTTTCTTTAGTCTTGTTGTCTATCAGCCTTGTAGAACTATTCAGAAGCATCTTGTCATCAAAGCCATTTCGCCGTCGTCCGGCAAAAAAGAGTGTGCTACCTTATTCTTTTTTCGCTTGGTTCCTCGCAAGAGAGATTGGACATGTCCTCACTCGTTCTTTTTTTAAGATCTTTGAGCCTCTTTAGGATGCCATAAGGATTCTTCTAACAGGTCTGTCCCTGTGCTAATAGAACCCCTCCAATCCCGTCTAGGCAAGGGACTAGTTCTCTACCCGATCCCATTCCGACTTCTGTAGGGTTTACTAGTAACAGTTTCAGCATTGCACCTCACTAGGGTGGCTTTTTTTTTTTATTATCAGGTTTATTATCCAAGTCACTTAGCCTTAGTTGGAAGCGAACCCAAAGAGAGCTAAGCTGCTTTTCTTTTTCCATCTGTCTTTTTCTTCTTCGTGCTGCTCTCGAGATGGTAGTAAAGAAGGGAAATGTTTTGTATTTTGATGTAGTTCCTTTGCTTGGGCTTCTTACTGTGATGGAAGAAAGTAGGTTCATAATGAGAAAGGGATTTCCGAACCAAGTAATACAAAACCCTTATCCCAACCAAGTAATACAAAACCAACCAAATAATATAAAACCCTTCCGCTCAACAGCTATTCTGATTTCCGAAAATCAAAATCCTATCTTATGAAAGAAAGAACTTCGAAACGATCATGCCAAAGGAACTTCGGGACGGGATCAAATAAAGGCATCAGATAAGGAATCGGGAAACCCCCCTCTTAACACTATTAGGTTTATTTGAAAAGCTTTCATCGCTAGGCCCTTATTAATTAATTTACCTACCCGATCCTACTAGGTTGATTAGCGCATTGCTCTTAGATTCGTAGCTTTCCCTCTAGTCTAGCTCATATCCAACTTTCATCCCCGGTCTACCCGCTCATAGTTCTTGCTCTACTCGTGCACTTCTTTCATCTGAGGGTGGAAGCCAGAAGGAAATTACAACCTCCTTACAAACTCAGATTAGCTCTTTCTCTTTAGACTGAAGCAACACTCGATGCACATTACGTTCTACCCGGACATAACTATGCTCTATAGCTGCTTTATCGACAGAGTCTTAGGAAACAGAGCTTTTTTATCTTGACTCTCAAGGGTTTAATATCCTTAATCAAATGCCCTATACAGTATAGGAACATTCAAAAATAGAATCTTATTTACTATAATAATAATAAATTCCCCTAGTGTCCGTTATGATGACAGTGTCATCAGCAAATTGGTAAATCAGGGGAGCCGGAATCCCTGGTTTTTTTAGTCCTATATATTTCCCCTATTGTTGTTCTTTCTTGAGGGCTCTGTTCAACATTTTGGCCACTAACTCCTTACGGGGATAACGGGCATCCCTGCCCCAGGCTCTTGCTCGCATGGATGAATCCTACTCCCTAAAAAAAAAGGGTTCAATAGATTGATTAGCTATGCATGCTCAGAACCATTTTCTCAGAGGTTCAGCAAAGGCTATTTCTTTTCTCGCTTCATTTTTAAAAAAGGTCGACTTCGTATGCCGCAGCCATATCGACGCTTTGATTAACATGGCTGGTTCTCCCCAGAGTGAAAAAGACTCCAAACGGTGAATTGTAATAAATCAGCCTACCTTTTATGAAGGCTCCTTGTTCATCTGCAATGAGCCCACTCAGGGTTTCCCTCAAGATTGGCTATTAGATTCGTAAAAATTGGATATAAAGTGGTGCCCATAAAGGGCTGCGATCGATAAAGTTGATTATACCAACTACCGCCTCATCCCTTTTGTCGGGGACATACACTAAGACATCTTTTATCTATAAGAGCTGGTGCAAGAAGGCCTCCGGGCAAAGGCATTAATACTAATAAGAGAGGAAGAAAAGAAACCTCCCCAAATTAGTGTTTGTATCAGATTAGTGGAGGCGCCAAATCCCTACCCTAGCTTTTCAGTTTATTTATATATAATAGAACGATATAAAGAGAAAAAGAGTTATGGTCATGTTTTTTATTATATATTGGCCTAGTTGGAGTTCCTCGACTATAACTACAACCTATCTCATATTGGTGTTCATTAATACGCCCTCGATCACAAACTATCAATTGAATAAGAAAGAAAGAAGAAAATAGACCCATAGAATATCTATATGTCATCCACATCCAGACATATATTTCTTTATGTAAGAAAATATTTATTACATTCAATTTTACGGGAAAAGGACATTAGCATTCATTATTGCAACTAGTGATGAAGCTGATTTGGGCCGACATGACAAGCCTTTTTCGAACCTACTTCCCTTTGGTAAAGCATTTCTGGTGTTAAGCCAAAGGTCCCCAGATCGATTGGTGGAAAAGGGTAATCGGAAAGTGTCTCATATCTTGTCCATGACTCTAACTTTCTTGTAGTTGTCGAAAAAAGGCTCAATCTCAGATCTGGAATCTATCGATCATCGTTCGATATGGTATACTTTTCTTCGAATTTTTAGATGGTGAAGTTAGAGTCTTTTCCTAACCCGAAAGCAAGGGGAGGACTCTACCGCTTTTCAGATGTAAATAGGTGCCCCTTTGGCTGCTCCTCTGATTCCGAAAAAACAAAATACTAACCGAAAATAGAAAAGAATACGGGTCGTGTCTTTGTTCAGATGCTAAGCCCGAAAGCCTTTAGAGTCTTATTTTTATGCCATTATGGAATGCGGGGTTTTAGCTCACCCTTGCTTCTTTGGATGCCAAAGCGTCTCTTGTTGACACCTCCGAAAAGGTCAACTATAAAACTCAAAACTTATGGGCAGTCTTACGAGGATGAGTGCCAGGGCCTAAGTTGATTACTCAGGGATCATGATGGACAAGCAGGGTGTTGCTTGACAGCTCAATCATGGTCCTAACAGTTGAAAATGGAGCTGATAGCCATAAGAAAATAAAAAGGCTGAAGACTTGTCTAGCACTCAGATATATAGAAGAATGCGGTTAGTCTTACAAGGGACAACAAAGTAGCCTTAATATTATAGCAAGAGATATGTAGGGGTGGATTTGTCGCCAGTGATCCTGATGGGGTCCCACATCTTATAGCGCAAAACAATTTGTATGCCCTACGTTTTTATGTTCCTAAGATTAAACCATGCTCATTCTGTGGTGGCAAGTTGGAAACTGCTTTTGTACCTAGGATTAAACCATGCTTTAGATTGTGTTCCATGCTCATGCACTTGGGTTATAGTGGTAAAATTTTGAGAATGTTTGGACTAGAATGTATAATGTAGTTTCTTCACCAAACAAAGTCTTCGATATTTTCATTTTCATTTCATTTCATGTGCATGTTTTGTAGAGGATTATGTAGTTTCTACAGTCTCATGATCACCTAATCTGGCTCTATTAAAAATTCAAAACTTGGTTGTGTGCATAATAACTCCATTGAAAATGAGTTTGGAAAAATAACACAGTATGTTAGATGCGGTTTCGTGACATAGGAACACCTTTGAGGCTTTTACATGTTATCCAAGGTTGGTGCTATGCCGAGCTAAGAATCCACTAAAAGTGACCGGAACAAGTATTGAAAGCACGTGTTTCCCGTGATTTTATTATATTATAAAGTAATGTATGTGTATAATAATTAAAACTAGTAAACAATTATAATTATAATTATAATTATGAAAAGACAATTTCACTAGAGGTTAATGGAGATGCTCTTGGCGAGGAGTTCAGGGGTTATGTGTTCAAAATCATGGGAGGGTGTGACAAATAGGGTTTTCCAATGAAGTAGGGTGTCGTCACTCTTCACTCCTGGGCCCTGGCCGTGTTTGCCTTTTGCAGCACAGAGACACTCCCTACTTCTGTGGACATGGAAGGAGCACTGGAGAGAGGAGAAGGAAGTCTGTTCGTTGTAGCAACTTTAATGTGTTTTTATTGCCATCTTCAAAGTTTGAATTTGCCTTGATAAATTAAAAAACTGAAGTACTCCTGCTCTTGTCTTTACATGGACCAATTATTGGGAGTTAATTAAGTGATGGTCTAAGATTGTGTAGAGAATGTTAAAATAGAGGTTGTTGCTTTATAGAGTGTGAATTTCTTTAAATAGAAGATGTTTTATATACGCCCATTTCATCTGCCTTTTTAATATATATCATTTTGTGGCGTATATAGATGTTCTGGTGAAAAAGAGGTCTGAGACAATTGAGCAAGCAGCTCCAATCTCCGTCGATGAGGCAGCATGTTCAACAGGTTGTCATCCACAAAGTCCACCTCCTGTTGTGACTACTGTGGAAAGCACCGTGGATTGTGGAATGGATGGTAAGTCGATAATGTCTTATCACCCTTATCTATTTGTGTATCATGAAAGTTAAATTTTTCCAGAAATTTTTATAAGGTATAAGGACTTAAGGACTTATCATCTAAAATGTTTATTATTTCCCTATCTAGTTGATCCAGTGAAAAAGAAGCCAGCTATGGACAAACAGAGAGAAATCCAAGCAATTAAAGCTGGCCTCCCAAAACTTGCCTGCGCCGACGACCCGGACATTCTTCACTTGATGTCACTCCAGGTAGTTTGTCTAACCAATATTAATTTTAAATTTCCTAATGAGATTGTTATCGTCACAGCGTGGGGCTTTTATAAGCCACACTACTCTGAAGCATCTTATTATTGCAAGTGGTAATGACATGAATTCAAAATATTTTTAGAGCTCCTCCAACCTGATTACAACGTCACCGTGGAATACCGAAAGTATCAGAGAAAATACCTGCAGAAAAAGAAGACTTCGAAGGAGACAAATGCATTGCCGACACGACTTGGTGAAACTCTACTAACACTTAATGAATATTTTATGTTTTCGTGCTAATAACAACCTATTTCTATTTCCTACATAAACAGTATTACTACATGTAAGATCAATCTTTCCCTTCTGGACCCCTTAGGGAGCCTGAAAAGTTAGCTGCTCTATTAGACTTTTTTTTTTAAAATATTAACAACCTTCACTTGGCTAAGCTGTTGCATTAACTCTCAAATCTCTATCGCCTCATTTTTAACAGACCATGACATGGTTTCTTTCTTGTTAAGAATCTTGAGTTAGTTGCAATCTCTATCTTCTTATAACCTACCTGGTAGTATACACAATTTCAAGCCATTAAGAATAGCTTGTAATTCCTTATGTAAGATTGTTCTTGTACGACCTAGCTTCAACTGTATAGCACATTATATTAGTTCACATTAGGTCTCTGACTATGCCTCCATGTCTTGCTCCCTTAGGTGCTATGCTTCCATTAGTCTCTGACACAGTAGCAGTGCTGGAATCCCGTGAACCGGTACTAGTACAAACAGAGGAAGCAAAGCATTACAGTCTGTGGGATGTAAAAGAACAAGCACCTGTCAGAGTAACTAGGTCAAAGAGGCAATTGTTATAGGAATGAGAGCTAAGTTGCTAAGCTTGGGAATAAAACTTGTTTTTGTATGATACAACTTTATAACTTATGTCTATATCTGTGTAAGTTGTGTAATGGAGGTGCAATGTTGGATAGTTGATGTGGTACCATTGTAGGTAATGTAGGGTAGAGTTCTAGGTAAAAACAGGAAACTTTTTCTTTTTGTTAGAGGTTACTTTCGACATATCAATTGTAATGTCGCAGGTTGGATATCGTGTATTAGTTCTTAGATGGAGTATGCTTTTTAGTATCCAGAACATGTGTGTTATACAAACCAATTGGAGGATTCTGATGTAAGTACCATCAGAACTCAGAAGGTCCCTAGGTATTATCTTTGGACCTCTTTTGTTTCTCTTTTAGAAAGTTGTATAGTAAGTACCATTTGTTAATGATGTCCACACCTTTTGATAGCTATCGGACACAGAAGTATATATTTAATTTGTGTTTTCAGTAATGGCTTTGTCTGAGGTGCTTGGATGATCGGTAATTAGTTGAGACATTTAAGTTCTTTGGAGTACTAAGTCTTTCTATTGCAGTGATCTCATTTTTGTCAACCGGTTATTTAACTGCTCTGGCATTCCTTGAGATGGTTAAGTAGCTGGGTTAATGACTGAGAAGTACATTGTTTTAATTTTTAGGTTGTGACAGGTCTTTTATATTTATGAAATGTTGAAAATATAGAGGAGACTCTGTCAAAAATTTTCTAGAAAAGTCACGTATCTTAGGTATATAATTGTTTCAGATTTGGGGCGTGTTTATTGATGGAGCCTTTGTTTTTTATTTTGATTTACTTTATTTTTTAGAAGAAGTTAGATGGCTGCTCAAGTTAGATTAGGTACAACATAAGTACTCTGCACATGAAAAGAAAATGACAGCATAAGTATTCTGCTCATGTTAGATTAGGTAGAACATAAATATTATGTATTGTATAGCTAACCTTCATAATATCAAATTGTAAACTTGTATTGTTTTCTTTCTTATTGGTAATTAACATACATTTGGACTTCATTTGATGGAAACAGCCATAAAATAAGAGAAAAGAGAATGGACTTTCTACTAAATTGTAATTAGGCTACTACAGGCAATGCCATTTGCTAGTCCTAGTATCAAATAATAGCATATATACTAGGGCCTCATATAGTAGAAAGTATGACAAGTAATTATGAAAAGAAATGTAAATCAAAATGCAGAAAAACACAATGTGAGAAGCCCTTATATTCTTTCAATCATTATAACATGTGTCTATGATACAATAAATAGCATATGAGAATTGTAGTTGACTAGTTGTAACGTAGTTTGGTGTTTCACTCTTGGGTTGCACTTAAGTGTTTAAGTTTGTGTTTCAATGCCTAAACATTGTGGTTTGGTTTTTGAATCACGGCTATTTTTTTAAATGAAATTACGAATATATTTGGTACTTAAGTGTTCACATTCAAATTACAGGTATGTGTGGTACTTGAGTGTTCACATTCAAATTACAGCTAAGTTTTCGAGTTCAAATTATCGTCGACATGCATATTCCAATATAGGTCTACCACTTTGTCATCGCTCGCAATACTTATTAAATCCAATGTAGTGATTTAATGGGAGTATGCTACAGATAGTAGTTTAATAGGAGTATGCTACAGATAGTAATTTAATAGTAGTATGCTACATCTAGTGGCTTAATTGTAGTGTGCTACATATACTGTTTTAATATAAGTTAGTCAATGCATTTGTTCCTTCCGTATGCTCCAACAGTATAACCCGTCCATCCTTTTACCTTTCTCTTATATAAATATCTAGGGTTAGGGTTTAGGTTTTTTACCTTTTTTTAAAAAAAAAAATCTCAGTTATTGCAACTGCATAAGATCTAATCAAGCATAAGAAGCACGAAACAAGCATAAGAGCGCGTTAATTTTGCAAAAATGAAGGTAAGTTCCCTTTAAATTCATGAGTTTGATTAAGTTTAAGTTTTAGGGGTAAATAAGAGAAAATTTTGAGTTATTGAGTGTCATTCTTCACTTAGAATTTTATCAAGTATAAAAAGCACGAAGAATTTGATCTTTGAAATGTTAAGAGAGATAAATTTTAATTTATCAAGTATAAAGAGCATGAAAAAATTTGTTGGTTGTGTGAAGGTTTCCCTTCCTTCATGGATTACTAATTCTTGAATAATTGAACTTAGTTGAGCTATTGGTCTCAAGTAGCCTATTAAGAAGTTTAATTTCTGCATTAGTTGCTGATCGAGACATTTGTTCATTGTCGCTATCTTCATGAGTTTCAAATTGAGAAGTACATGTTTCGTTCACCATAGGTTGAATGTCAGGTATGTGATCAACTTGGACACTCCGATATTGAGTGCCAATTTATGTACTCTCGCTGTAAAGAAGCTACATGTGATGGGATCCGATTGTTGGGCAAATCGCAAACAACAAGCAATCCAGGAAGGAAGTACTTGAAGTGTCAGCATGATTCATGTCGAAGTTATTTGCAATGGTTAGATGAAGCTATTTCTGATCAACTTTCTGGATCAAGCTTATCAACAGACGAATGCTTTAAGTGTGGTCAGCCAAGCCATTGGATGAACGAGTGCCCTTGGGTAAACTGTGAATGCAATACAAAAGACTGTAAGGGGAGGAGGACTGTTAAGACTACCAAGTATGGATTAAATGTTAGAGAAAGGTATTTGAAATGCAAGAGCTGCCAGAGATTTCAATGGCTTCGTGATGCAGTGAAGATGGCATCAAGAAAGAGAACAACCACTTTGACTGCGGAACCCATTGTTACACTAAAAATGACTCTGTCTGAATTCTCAAACCTAAAAATAAATTGAAAAATGTAATGTGTAATGCAAAGTTCAACTTTGAACTTCTGCACAGTTATAGCTTTGTAAGATGGCTCCTTGTAAGGTATTCTAACATTTTTCTCTCTTTTTCTGATTGCAAGTTTTAACTTGGTAAGATGTAACCTAACATTTTTATGATTGCAACTCTATAATGCTCATGATGTATGTATCCTCAAGCACTTCGACAAGCTTGACAACTTTTTTAAACCAAGCACTTATCCGTGTCTTTTGCTCATTTTGTTTGTAAGTTTTTCAAGAATAGCCCATTTTGTTATGTTTGTTCAGCCATGCTAGCGGTTAAGATACAATCCGATGTAACACGCTTGCAGACCGTGGAACACATGACAAGTATGAAAATAACCTGTCAGAACTCCATAACTGGTTTCTTTTTAACATAAATCTTCTTTACTATTTGGAATCCATAATGTAATGACATACAAACAAAGTTGCACTAACTAGACGCAATCTGAGGTAGTATGCCGACTTTTTAGGAAAAATAGTTTGAGATACAATGGTTTTATCATATGATTAAACACAAACTTTTATCATATGATTAGACGCAATCTCAACACTAATTTTGTAGCACTTAAATGTATATCAAACTCAGAGTATCATACTATTGAATTATATATAACTTCGAGTATCATATTATGGAAAATGTGACTAAGTGTAGCATATGATTGAAGTATCATGCGATTGATAATATCATATTCCTGAAATATATGAAACTACTAGTATCATATTATTGAATATGGGATTAATAGTATCATACTATTGAAGTATATGTAACTTAAGTAACCTATTATTGAATTTATGACTAAGAGTATCATATTATTGAAGTATTATGTGCTTTATAATATCATATTCCTGCAATATATGTAATGCATAGTATCATATTATGGAATATGTGATTTATAGTATCATACTATCGAAGTATATGTAACGTTGAGTACCATATAATTGACTATGTGAGTAAGGGTATCATATTACTGAAGTACCTAATCTTGGGTTTATATAGGACATGGTTTGAGACCCACAAGCAAGTAACGGGGTTTCCTAATATTTTGCACGAAAGTTTTGCTTCTATAGAGGAAGGACAACAAGCTATAGAAGGACAATGAGCATGGACTCTCTACAATAGTCAACATAGTGCTTCATGTTAGAGTTATCTCTCACATGAGGAGAGGAGAGAAATTCATTTTCAGCTTGTGTGGAGAAGATAGAGTGCGCCCCGTGCCCTCCACAAGCCATTCTAAAGTGCACCCTGCGCTCAAGAGCCTGGACATCGTCCAAGGCATGAGCGCACCCCACGCCCTCTATAGGCAAATCTGGAGCGCACCCAGCGTTCAAGCGCCTGGACATCGTCCAAGGCAAGAGCGCACCCTGCACCATTGTAGTACAATTCTGAGCGTGCCAAACCCACGAGAGACAGCACAAAAGTCAGAGAAAACCCAATCTTGAAAGCTATCAAGATTTAGAGATAACCTTTACAAAGAGACAACCCTATAAAAAGATAAGAGTGATCTAGTAAAGTGAGAGACTAAAAGGAGAGATTGTAATATTCCTTCCCACTTTATAAAAGGACTAGCTCTTCTGGAAGTAGACATCATTGGCCGAACCACAGTATATCTTTGTGTTGTGGTATGTGATTAATTCTACTTTACATAATTATCTGTTGTTAATAGTTGTTTAGTGAGTTGGGCGGTTGTAGTTGATATTTAGAAATTTGGCTGGAGTTGAATTATAATCAAATACAAGTTATCTGTGTAGTGGGAAAATCGATTGGTATTGGTATAAACCCCAACACTTCACCGCACCCTTCAAAAGGCCACATGCAACTATGTTTCGAGCTAATAAGTCACAGGTGCTTCCTGAAGCTCCAATTGTCCAACCGAATTTTCCATCAACACTATCTCCTCTTCCAGCTGTGCCTAATCTCGTTCACTAGATTCAATATGTCATTTATTATTCGATACTAACGTATATGCTATATGTAGTAGTTTAACTAAAGTATGCTACAACTAGTGGTTTAATGGGTAGCTTAGTGACCCAATTGAAACTTTTTCATCCGGTTATTCCGGTTTTACCCTTCAAAATATGTGGCTGAAAATCCTGCGCACGCGAAATTTGGGTGCACCCGACGCACCCTAGATGAGGACCTCTTATTTGTTAGTTTATGGCACGTGGACTTGAATTTTGGAGGTTTCCAAATTCATATATTGGAAACAAGCAACAGTAAGCACACATCGCTGCTCTCGCATGTTTTGGTTTTGTGAACTTATTCCTAATTGGTTCTCATCATCACACATGGTTTGGGTTTCAAGTTGGGAGCTAATTCCTAATCTTTCTCCTCCCAAAACCGAAAAAACTTGAACAAAAACAAGTTACACCAGATTACAACTAAAATCTAAATTCAACATTTACCAAATAAAAAAAACAAAAGATACTAATATTAACATGTATTTTCTGTTATTTTAAACTCTTATGTTTGGGGCTATTTAATTCAAAACCTTTCTCCTCATAACCGAACTCAAAGTAAGAAAAGTAGGAGAGAGAGAGAGACAATGGTGGTGTTCATGTCTCTCTCTCTATATATATAAAAGCTCGTCCATATTCTCTCTCCTCACCATATGCTTTATTTCCCAAACCGAGCAATATTAGAAACTCCTAAAAAAAGGAGGTGCTAATAATTAGAAACACCTCCCTGCATTTGCTTAATTCTCCCTAATCTATTCTTAATTTTCTATGGCCTCCTCAAAGTAAAAAAAAAAACAACTAAACCTTATACACATTCTATCGCCCAATTTAAAAAATATCCGAAGAAATATTAGAAGTTTTCGGCTTTTTAAAACACAATTTTTTTTCGGAACCTACGTATTCTAAACATTGGCCGGTTTCTTCTCTTCCCAAAATCAGCAGTTCCTCCATACATACTAACTGTGATTACCTTCATTCCTTGATGTTAAGTATTCTCTTTCTCTTTCTTCTTTTCATATTCTTTTTTTTTAGCATGCAAGTAGGATATTTTATTAATAATAGAATATAAAAAATATAACTCTGACAAGATGGGATTACAACAGACTCTAAGAATCAAATCTGTAGTAAGTTCGGTGAGGACATTCTAAGGACTTAATGAAAGAAAACTCCTTTACTTATAGTCAATCCATGTTTTGCTGCCGCATCCGCACCAAAGTTTGCTTCTCTGAGTGTATGTGAAATTTTCCAGTCGAGAATCTTTGAAGCTCTATACCATCTTGCTCTCAGCCACCATGGAACTTCACCTACTTTGAATGCAAGAACTACAACCATTGAGTCACTCTCAATCCAGAGTTTATGCCAGCCTTTGTCCACTGCAGTTTCAACAGCCAAAATCACTGCCAAGCTTTCTACCTCACAGTTTGTAGTAACCCCTAGGCCTTGTACTAAGACACCCAGAATTTCCACCTTGTTGTTTCTAAAGATAATTCCCGCATCCCCATTGCATGGATAATTCTTTTTATGATTTTCTATATCCAAAAAAATGATTTCCCATTATTATATCCGAAAATGGATCCTTTCTGAGTTATATGTTGATGGAAGCATTAAGAAGCTGCTTCATCAAGGTGTCTCCGATTGCGGCTGCCATTACAAAACTCGAAAGCAAGAAATTATGGAAGCAAGGAATCAGATGCCTTACCACACGCACATAAATCTTGAGCTTTTGGAGGTTTTCCATCTGATATGTGCTATGCTTCTGGAAGTTCCTAATATGGCAGTGAAGACTCATGATGCCAAAGGGAAAGTCATAAGCAAGACATTCCGTAAGCTGTTTGAGGAGAGTCGAGACCCTTTTTACACCCTCCCCTGGAAATGTTTGTGATTACGTAATGGCTGCCTCTACAATTTTGTTTTTTTGAGAGCGATTAATGGAGAAGGAGCATCTGTGCACTTTTTGGGTTGCAAGGTCATTACGTTTGATATGCAGATACATAAGACGAAGGATATGCAGTTATCTGAATAAGAGGATGGAGAAGGAGCATCTGCATATAAATATATTTTTGATAACGGGTCCAGTTTAATAGCATTGTCACTAACCTGCACTTTCTTACAATTTCTTTGTGTTGTTGTTGGTTAACAATGGTTCTCTGTTTCGTTTCAGTTGGTTTTTTGTTTTGTTGAAAATATATTTTCTTAACTCGCTACAACTGTATCTGATAATTTATTGTACATTTGTACCATTTGACTTCCCAAGTATATTTTGATAATAATATTTACTTACACGTTGATCAACATTAGCCCAAATTCACACTGTTGACCATTCACAATTTTTGTTACTGATTTCCCTATTATCTTCGACAAGTTACTGTTATATTCTAATCTATTGATCTATTGGATGCATTTAGTTTTTCAGTAGTACTTCAATGTTCATCAACTTCACAGCATGCAAATCTCCTAATCTTATCGTTTCTTTTTTAATAGAGTAACCGCAAAAGCAGACGTCCATATCGAATGCCTGATAATCACTATCAAATAGACTCCATCAATACATTACTTATCATGATGTAACATGAAATAATGCATGTTGATTTATTTTTTTACTATCTGTTTCAGCTCATGGTTTTTGTCATTTGCTAATTAAACAAATTCATTTGCCATCCTTGCGACGACTGAGTCAATAAATGATCAAGAAATAGTAATGACCGAATACTGACTACTTTGATACTTTGCTTACCGTGGCAACTATAAATTCCATCTTTAATCTTCATCTCATGCAGTGAACTATTATTTAGGTGTAACTTAAATGGTTCTTAATTTAGAGGATCCTTGCCTTTGCACATTCATTTGACTTTATTTAGATTCGCCTCGATCTCAAACTCTTACACCCCATTTCTCCCAAACCACCCATTGATAGGAATGATTAATCTATATATTTCAAATGTATGTTTTTATATTGGTTTTGTATTCAACTAAAATAGCTAGATTAGGAAATACATTATTGAAAGCAATATACGGTATATGAGTTTAGTATTTTAGATGTGTTTGCAAGCATACTGATTTTGTTGGTTATTTCATATATGAATGTCTAGAAAAATAAGATCACATCATTGGTAAATGAAACTTTAAGCTGTAGTTGTGATGCTTTACCATACAAAATTGTTTCTTTTGATGTAAAAAGTATTGACAATATTTACAATGAGACAATTACCCCATAATATTATGATGTTAGACATTAAAAATAAAATGCTTCTTATGATTGATTTTGTTGTATGTTAGTTTAGGTTCCTTTATTAATCCCCTTCCTATTTTTAATTTGGGAAGGTGAATAAACATCATTAATATGTAGAAACTTTGTAGCTTAGCTAATTCCTATACACTCAAGGATTTGGGCTGTAACTAATTTCAAATTTCACAGGAGAGGGATTTACTAGAAAAAAGACAGGATATGGATTGAAGATGGCTGTGGTGCAAACATTTACTAACTATAATCTACCATCGTGGTTGTTCTCAAGATAAGGGGAAAATTATAACACAAGTGTGTAGTTGATGCAGTAGCAAATTTATTGAGTAACTATGTAAGAAAACCTAACAAATGGAAATTTTGGTATTAATATTCTTAACTTTGATCTCCTTTATTTGATGCCAAGTTTGGTATTGCGTTTTAAACTATCCAGTCCTGCCTACTTGGGGTTACTGGAATGGCACATTTACAAAATGTGGAACATTAAGCATAGGTTCAATTCTATTGGGTTATAGATAAGTGAGTTGGGTTACCGTATAAGTTGTTGCCCATTGCATATAGTTCTTTACTATAACATTATTTTTGTATGTTGCAGCCATAACTTTTGTTATGCGAAATTAAACAAAGATTGACAAGTTGACAAACTAGGTGCCATATGATACAAGAATGAATATTACTATCTTGGATAGATAGGAGTATCTCTGGCAACTTAGAGGAAGTCCATGAGACCAACACCAGTCCTACAAACGGGTGAAATTGTAGGAAGATATTACCTACTATCAAGAATTGTTACCCATTTCCTTTCATACACAAGCACTGGATACATTTTAACTGACGTATTAGTGATTGCCAACATATTACGCACATCATCTCTGTGCGTTATTACAAACCAATGCATGCTATAAATTGGAACCTCGATAAATTACACACTTGGACCAGGCAAGAGCTATTAGTTAAGCGGGGTTATCAATAAGCTGATATTAGCTTATGAAAACAGAAAATTTTAAAAAACTGAGTGTTTTTTTTTTGCATTGTACGTGTCTAAGAAAAAGGAAGTCGTGCCTTAGATAGATATTCATGTATTGCTTCTACGTCCTGCAAAGAAAATTATTACACATACAAACATGAGATTTATGAGTCCTTGATAATTATCATGTGTTTAGTTTCTCTACTTATTTTGATGACTTATCATGATGGTTGTTTTGAAGTGATTTCAAAACATTCGTAGTTAATTTTTGCAGAGTTGGTAGAGAAGGGATTTTAAGCACCTTGGCCACTAATTCGGTCCGTGGAAAAGAATACACGAGATTTTGATTTACTTACGAACAACAAAGACAGGGTTGATATCAAAAAATGGATGCGGGTTGTCCTTCCCAATTACCCAAAAATGTATATATATGATGAATTATTGATGTTTCCCTACTATATATGTTTGGTGCAAAGTAGTAGATGCATGCTTACAACGTTTTTGTCTGTTGAATATAAAGAGGGTGGAACAAAATGGAGATGTTGTGTTTTGTTGAGACATGCACACAAGATTGTTAGCCACAGTTTAAAACAATCTAATGCTATTAATTAGGATCTAGAGACCATACATTTGTCCCAGGTTATGGAACTTTGAGACTGTAGTGGCTAGAACTTAATGGCTATATGCCATTATTATATATTGGGAGATAATGCTCAGATCATAATTGAGGGCCACATCAACAAATTTTTTACATAATATAAATGCGAGGACATTATCTTCAATTATTACGTATAACTTCCTAATGCTCTATTCTTGAAGCTTTGGCAAGTTTTTCTTGCCATTTGTTATCGGCCATATAGCTGAAGTATAAACTAGTGTGAGTATCTCAAAGTTGTTGATGTGGTTCACCATAAATTGTTTGGAGCTTGAATGATAGGAGTTTTAGAAGAAAGGAATGTAGTTTTCTTTAGTTTAGGATTGTATTGGTTAACTAGTTTATGAAGAACATTAAAAAAAGGGTTTTTAGACTTGCCCCCCCCCCCCCCATTTCAAAGATGAATAAGACTTGCCCCCCCAAACTCAGTCTCTGTCTAAGTCAATGCAGTTTGACAGTCATCTCCTTGTGAAATGTCCAAACTACCCTTTCGCGTGTAAAATTACCTAAATAGCCCCTTGACTTCACAAGATCGAGTTTTAGTTTGAAAAATAAAAGGAAACGTGTAAACATCTTGTTCACTCCGATCAACAGTCCATATTGCATCCCTAAAATTCACGCTATCTCATTTTTAAGGCGGGAAAAGGTGAAGTGACTCTAGTTTTCATTGTTTGTGTTGAGTCATGGTGTTAGAGTGTGGATTCATGTTGTTTTAGTGTTAGTCTTCATAGCAAGTGCTATTTGTTGTCATTTTCAACTGTCAATCTGTTGCGACTTGAAGAGGAGAAGCAAGGACGAATTTTTTACTGCGATTTGTAGGTAATTATGTTACGTTTTAAAGTTGTTTTAAGTATTTTTGGTGGAATATGTTGATTTGGTACCTGGGAAATCGAGAAAGATAACAATTTTATGCATGCAGTTTAAATTTGTATATAATATTGACAATTTCGATTCAAATATATAATTTTGGTTTTTTTTTAATGGAAGTGGGGTTGGTATGTTTAAAGTTTGTTAAAGTTTTAAGGGTTTTAAAGTTGTATGTTAATAGGGGGACATATTTAAATTTATGTTTGTATTACAGAAATGGGTGATAGGAAAAATTTGAAGATACATTATGCTGGGTCGTTTTCAAAAAGAAGAAATGGAAAGGAATTGTCACATTTGCATTACAGATCAAAATATCCAGTTAAGGAAATGCTTGATGTTGATAGTGATGAGTTGAATATGATAGACTTTTCTGGGGAACATATTTAAATTTATGTTTGTATTACAGAAATGGGTGATAGGAAAAATTTGAAGATACATTATGCTGGGTCGTTTTCAAAAAGAAGAAATGGAAAGGAATTGTCACATTTGCATTACAGATCAAAATATCCAGTTAAGGAAATGCTTGATGTTGATAGTGATGAGTTGAATATGATAGACTTTTCTGCAGATGTTAGTCTACCTAGTCGCATGTTATATGAACATTAAGTTGTTCTATCTTGTTAGTGGTAAGCAAGTGTATGTAAACAGTGATAGTGGTCTTTTAGGAATGTTTGATTTGTTAGTTGTTGATGATGAAGGGTATTGTCATGTATTTGTGGAGAATGATATGGGTGAAAGTGATGTTCCACCATCTCAATAATATGATGAAACAATGTGTACGCTAATGGATTTAAAATAATTGATTAAGAAGAGGGATTTGAATGCAAATGACAAGGGGAATTCCATGCAAAAGAAGAAGAAGAGTTTTAATGACAAGGGATTTGGTAGTAAGCAAAATAAGAAGAGTGGTAAGGACAAGGGAGAAGCAAAGGGAAAGAAGATAAGTACAACACATATGAAGGGTAAAGGCGTACTAGTTGATGACGAAGATAGCTTCTGGGATGAAATTAGTACTTTTAATAAGTTTTCTGATGAAGGAATGGATACTGAGCTGCCAGAGTATGTGGATGTACCAGGACTTGCAACAGATGATCTAGTAGAGATTGATGTTAAGGTTGGGTTTAGAAACCCACCTAGACAACGTAGGGAGGCTCAGATTGATCATCTTGATCCTGATGAGGGATACCACAGTACAAACTCATCAGATGAAGAAATAGAGTGGCAGCAACCAAGGAGTGATGAGTTTTACAATTTTGTTTATGAAACCTCCAATGTGTATGTGGATGAAGGAGAGATAGTTATGCGAACATGTTCTGATGAATGGAAAGTTGGCATGGAGTGGCCTAACATTGAAACTCTAAGGCATGAAATTTCAGATTATTGCATAAAGAGTAGAGTTGAAGTTGATATGAGGACTGTCAATAAAAGGTACAGGATTAGAGCTAAATGTAAGGGTAGCTACAAGGGTAAAGACTGCCCTTGGGTTGCTTATTGGAGACTGAGGCCTGATGCCTTCACAATGAGATTAAATACATTTCTAAATGAACATATATGTTCTACTGATCCAGAACTGAATAATGGGATGGCTGATACAAATTAGGTTGCAAGAAAGATTGAACCACAGATGAAGGTACATTATAAGACCATGTCTCTAAGATTTATCATGGCTGAAGTCATGAGAGGAGATTTCCATGTTAGTATTAGCTATTGGACTGCTTGGCATGCAAGGTTGAAATGTTTACAAGATATTCATGGTGACTATGGAGCAAGTTATAAATTGTTGCCTGTGCTATGTGATCAGGTATGTTATTTATACCCTTATTTATATTTGTAAATAATTTGCTTGTTTATCATAATGGTGTTTGAACTATTTCAAATGTTTACTTGATACAGATTTTGAAAAGTAACCCAGGATCCAAAGCATGTTATTCTAGAACTGATGGTACTTTGAAATTTAAGGATATGTGTGTTTGTTTTCCTGCTTCTTTGCATGGTTTCTTGAATGGTTGTAGACCTATCATAGGACTGGATGGATGTTTTATGAAGGGGAAGTATGGAGGGCAATGCTTAAGCATGGTGGCCTTGGATGGAAATAATGGCTTGTTTCCTATGGCCATTTATATAATTAGGTTTGAGAATAAAGATAGTTGGATTGGGTTTTTGAATATAATGAAGAAGTATGGAATAGATGAACATATGGAACCTGTGACATTCATTTCAGATAGACAGAAAGGATTGGTTGAGGCTCTAGCACATGAATTTCCTAGGAATCCCCATAGGTTTTGCTTTAGGCATATGTTCAAGAATTTCAAAAAGTACTTTAAAGCCAAATACTCAGAGACTATAGTTTGGGATGAATCTAAGTGTTATAAGAAGATAGAGTTTGAAAAGTTAATGGAGAAGCTAGGAAGAGAATGTAAAGAAGCCAAGGCATGGTTGCTACAAGAAGATGTGGAATGCTGGGCTAGGTCACACTTTGATCTTACTACAAAGTGTGATCATATTAGCAACAACTTCTCTGAGTCTTTTAACAATTGGATATTGGAACTGAGGGATAAGCCAATAGTTCCTTTTGTTGATAAGTATCATACATTGTTAATGTCTTTTCTGTACAAAAGGGGAGAAAAGGCCAAGGAATGGGATGAGGATGGTCTAGTTCCACAAGTGGAAAAGAGAATCAAAGAACTGATAAAAAAAAGTCCATTGGTATCATGTGGAGTCAAGGAATGAGGTGGTGTTAAGTGTTAAAACTGAAAATGGAACTAGATTTTGTGTGAACTTAGTTGACCATGAGTGTAGCTGTATGAGGTGGTAGTTATCTGGTATAGTTTGTGTACATGTAGTGGCAGTGTTGTATCCAAGGAAAGTGTATTGGAAATAATATTGTAGTAGCTATTATTGGGTGTTAACCTACAAGCTTGCTTACATGGGACACATCATGCCAATGCCTGATATGTTTGAGTGGCCTATGAATTGTGTAAGTTGTAGTTTATCTGTAATTAATGATTGTGCAGTTTCCTAATCTCAAAAGAACTAACATATATCTTGTATGTAGGATCTTGAAAGACAAATCATGCCACCTCCATATGTCAGAGGCATTGGGAGGCCCAAAAACGCAAGGACTAGAGGAGCAGATGAAGAAGTTAATCCCAACAAGCAAATCAGACTTTGTTCCAAATGCAAACAACCAGGACACAATGCCAAGACTTGTAAATGTCTACCTGCTACAAAGAAAGAGAAGCATGGCAAAAAATCTCAAGAGGAAACTCAAGGATCACAAGTTTCAGCTCCTGTTCCAAAGGAAGCTCTAGAATCCACTGAAGCATCACAAGCATCATCTCCTACTCAAGCATCATCATTAAAAGCAGCAAAGAGGGTTTGTTCTAAGTGCAATCTCCCAGGACACAATGCCAAGACTTGTAAAGGTCTTCCTACTACAAAGAAAGATAAGCATGGCAAAAAATCTCAAGAGGAAACTCAAGCATCACAAGCTTCAGCTCCTATTCTAGATGAAGCTAAAAAATCCACTCAAGCATCACAAGTATCAGCTCATGTTCCTGAGGAAGCTCTAGAATTCACTCAATCAGCATCATCAAAAGCAGCACAGAGGGTATGTAAGAAGAAGTATGTAGAATCAACTTCTGAAGGACCAGGTCCTACTGAAGCATCCAAAGCAAAGTCCTCAACAAAATCCAAAATGTCTGCAACAAAGTCAACTACTGAAGCAACTCCAAAATCAAGTTTGCAAGCATCTCAGACTTCATCATCAACTCCTCAATCAATAGCTCAGCCTGCAACTTTGAGTTTTGGACCATCAAGAGTAAGAAGATAAAAAAATGCTTAAGTTTTTAAAGTATATTTTGTAATTGTTTTAAGTTACCATATGCTTACAATATGCTCCCTATGTCAGACCCTAGTTGATTAACTTAAAATTATGTTATGTTCTGTTATCAGGCACCAGAACAAAGGCACACATTTGGTGATTTCTTGTCTAAACAATCAGGCAAGTCATCCACTAGTGTGCTTGAAGCAGCCGAGCTGACATTTACTGCTGGGGGAACTGTCAGGGCACCAATAGCAACCAAAAGGCCAAGGCCACATGGACCAGGATTAACTCCATTTATGCCAGCAGGACCAACATCTCAGCCTTGGGTGCCACCAGGACAAGTGGGGGATGCACCATTCAAAGCAACTAAGAAAATATTGCTTCCTCTTGCTCCCGGCCCCTTGCCAACATCAAGGAAGAAGTTTCAAGTTGTCAGACCCAAGTGAGGTGGGTCTGTATAGGAGTGGAGTGAATTTTTTTGTTAGTAACTCATGTCAGACATTTGGTTAAGGTTATGCTCAAGGTTTATTTTTGTTAGTAACTCATGTCAGAAATTTGGTTAAGGTTATGCTCAAGGTTTTTTTTTTGTTAGTAACTCATGTCAGACATTTGGAGTGAATTTACTCAAGGTTATGCTAAAGGTTTTTACTCATGATATTTGCTTGTTTTGTTTTGGTACCCTTGTTATTTGGTTGTTTATGTTGTTTTGTTTTGGTCACTTTATGAGTTTGAAGCTTCTGTGTAAGCACTAGCTGCTTTGGATAGAAGAAACACGTCAGACCCTATTTGGCCTCATGTAAGCACTCATGTCAGACCATATTTTGCTTTCTTATTCAATGGAAGGTTTTTACCATGTCAGACCATATTAAGCAGTCAAAGAACTTTAACAACATTTGGTTATGTTGTTTACATTTGGTTCCATTTTACCATGTCAGACCATATTTTACAACTCCTTCAATATTGGTGTAAATGTAGAGTTAATCTCGACAGCTGCAGCAATGTGCATGACCTGAACAGAAAAACTCATTAGCATACAACGTACAAAGACCACAACAGAAAACCAGACATACCACTCTGGAAAATGGCAAAGAAGAAACCTAACATTCAAATAAAAATGTGTTATAAGAAAGTAAAATAGACAACTCAATGTACTCAATTTGACTTTATGAAACCATTCTTCAAAAGACCATATCTTGATAACCAGGCTAACACCAATCTCGAAAGGGCTTTTCACATTCATTCACCATCAGGAAAATCAATAAATCAAGTTCGAACAAGCTATCAAAAAATCAAGGGTAAAGACCATATCTATTTCAAGCTATTTCAAAAAATACAGAACTTTAACAACATTTCCATTTCCATTTCCATTTTATAGAGTGCTCAAAACACAAAACACAGTATTACAACATCAAAACAAAACATTACTCCCTAACTTCTTAACAACATTACAACATCACTTCATCACTTCTTAAGCTTCGGCAAGGGCACACCATTAGCAGGAAGTGCTTGAACCACTTCCTTAAGTTGCTGCCTGTGTTGAGGTGCTGCTTGTGGTGGTTGAGCTGTAAGTGGCAAGACCCTTGTAGATCTCCTACCAAATCCACGAGCTGGAGCTGGAGCTGGAACTGGAGCTGCAGATACATTTCTCCCTCGAGCTGATCTAACCAGATGTTCAAAACATGGTGGTGGAGCATCTGCCTCTAGAGCTGGACCTCGAGCTGGAGCTACAAGTACATTTTTCCCTCGAGCTGACCTGACCAGATGTTCAAAACCTGGTGGTGGAGCATCTGCCTCTAGAGCTGGACCTCGAGCTGGAGCTACAAGTACATTTTTCCCTCGAGCTGACCTGACGAGATGTTCAAAACCTGGTGGTGGAGCATCTGTCTCTAGAGCTGGACCTCGAGCTGGAGCTACAAGTACATTTTTCCCTCGAGCTAATCTCTCCACATGCTCATAACCTGGTGGTGGCCAATCTGCTTCCAGATGCTCATGATTTCCCTTTCCATCTCCACCACTTGTCCACTTCCATCTTCACGTTCCATCACTATGAAACAAAGTTCCCTACACTTACGGCATGAAATCATCCTCAACTTATCATTTTTCAACACAACCTCCATGAAAACCCTACTAATCACCCTTGCTTTCAACATAGTTATGACAGTAGCACAAGATTCCTCTATATTGTCATGATCCACCTCCATCGAACAAAACTTGGCCTTCACCATTACTACACTTTATGTTAGACCACTCAACTGAAAATGAACTGAACTATAAGATTGCAAACCACCACGAGCAGCTTTTATAGAGGTCTTTACTCTTTTTGGAACCTGTTAGAAAGATTTTTATAGAAGAATAGAAAAAAAATACAACACAGTCTCCAATCTTTACCTCAATCTACTAACAACATTCATTCTTACCTAAAAGTAACTTCATAACTCCATCCCATTAATGAAAAAGTATCTTAACATATTAATTCCTAAGTCAAAAGTCAATGAAAGTCTAAAAAATAGTTCTAACTCAAAGTTCTAGTTGCTTTTTTTAGTAAAGAGTAACTACAACTAGAGGAAGTACACCTGAAGTACAACTAACATCACAGCTATAATAACTAACAAGTATGTTGAAGTACAACTACGACATTACCCTATTTATTTAGACTAACAACTAACATCACTGATATGTTGAAGTATATGCATTCCCAATCTAAGCATATAGGTAGAGAAACAACCCCAACAATACTATTTTTAATTTAGACTTGCCTCCCCAATATAAACCTATAACTAGATAAACACCCCCATTCTAAACCCTAATTTCAAAAGTAGAATAACCATAAGATAACTATAATGCAAACAACCAACAACCATTTGACTTTGTTGATCTTCTTCACCTCCAACTCCAATTGACGATTCACCATCTTCAGTCTATGATTTTTTGCTTTTAAACCTTCAACTCTTGCCTCCAATGCTTCTTCCTTGTTCTATTGACAATTTGGATTTTTATCAACCCAGTCGAAAAAGTGGCAAAACAATTATGGGTTGTTCTTGTTGTAATGTCTGCATCCATAGAACAATCGACCTAGGTTCGTGTATGTATTGGACCTTTTAACAGATACTGGATCTCCATGATAACAAGTTCTCTGGGATGAACAAGAAGCGGAAGACATTTTAGGAGTTAGTAATTAAAGATGAAGGAGAAGATGAGAGAGCGTGAATTTTAGGGTTCTCCTATCAAAAAATCAAAAGTGAATTTTAGGGTTCGTGAATTTTAGGGATGCAATCTGGACTGTTGATTGGAGTGAACAAGATGTTTACACGTGTCCTTTTATTTTTCAAACTAAAACTCAATCTTGTGAAGTCAAGGGGCTATTTAGGTAATTTTACACACGAAAGGGTAGTTTGGACATTTCACAAGGAGATGACGGTCAAACTGCATTGACTTAGACGGAATCTGAGTTTGGGAGGGCAAGTCTAATTTCCTTGAATTTGGGGCAAGTCTAAAAAACCCTTAAAAAAAGCTTAAGTTATTTAAGTGAGTGAAAGAACACAAACCTGAAAGGAATGAATTGAAAGGTTTGATTGAAAGAAAGAACAACAAATAAGAAATGATTGATTGATTGAAGAATATAAAGTAAATAACAAGATTGAAAATGAAGAACAATAAAGTAAATGACTTAAATGAAAAAAAAAACTATAAATTAAATCCTACATGACACTAGAATAAGTCTAGGTGCAGTCTTTCTCCCTAACTTTTAGTTCTTATACCCCTACTTTATGCAAATAACTGATTTGCCCTTCTCCATTACTTTTGAGACACTTCACCCTTTGCTTTATGCTTTTGCTTTTTTTCCTTTTCCTTTTTGATTTCTTCTTGATCAAGATAGGTTTTAAAGAAAGCCTTTTTTGAGTTAAGGACCTCCATCTCTGGTCTTCTGAGTTGAGGACTTGACTTTCAACTATTTGGCTCTGAGTCCATGACCTTTGACCTTTGGCTTTGACTTTTTCAGCACTTTTTCATAGCAGCTTCGAGTCTTCATAATAATCGTAATTAAGGCTCTTTTTGGTGCTAAGACGTAGCTTTTATGATAAGTGGTCTGAATTTCTCTGTAACCTGAAAAAGACAATAAAAGCTATGATCATGAGTTGTCTTTTCATTATGCGTAAGAAGGGCTGTAATGCAGTAATATAAGGGTAATAAAACGCACATTTAGGAGCTGATCACCACGGCCAAATAACATCTTGCTTGTCCTCAAGCAAGGATGACAGAAAAACTAAGATCACAAATGAGTGATTTATTATAAGTTGTACTAATCTCATTTCGCGGAATGCGATTGCATTGACCATATGCAACAAGGCCTTCAACTATTAGGAATTCCCTAGTGGACGAGCTTTAAGCCTCGTGATAGTTTTCTAGTGAAGGTACTCCCAAACTTCTTCAATCTAGTACAAAGGGTCTTGTTTCCTTATTTATTCTCAGAAGTCTATATATCTCATTAGCGGGGAATAAGGACAAGCTCTTTTGAACTTCGAATAACATATGTATAGTAATTTAATCACCTAACGATAAATGTGCAAAATATAAGTAATGAAATGCAAAAGCAGAGTCGTTCCTGAAACTTTTGGAGAACGTCCTTAAGGTGGGTTCTCACAGGGGTGTGTTGCAATCACAACTCTCTGATAGATTCACTCAAGTTTTGTTCTCTCAAGTGCAGCAGGCACTTATATTCCTCCCATACTCAAATGACGTTCAAAGAAACCTGGGTCGATTGATAACGCTTGCCACCATACTATCACACTATCCTATTTTCTTTAGCCCTTTGGCCTTGTGACTCTATATGATTTTGAATTTTGGGAGCTCTAACATTTTTTTTGTTTCTTTTCGCTTTTGTTTATGATATCGCATCCTTTTTTATTTTGAACTTTTGGGATCTTTATTTTGGGCACTTATTTTGGAATCTTTTGAATTTTTTTTTAGAGTTTTGGTTTTTGATGGGTCTTTCTTTTCTTTTCGAAGCAACTAACTAATCTATTTTTGTACAAGGTTTTCTCTTCTCTTTTTCTTATATCTATCCAATTCTCAACTTGTCAGTTGGGTAAGCTTTTTATTGTGTGTTGTAACGGGTTAGAAAATTATGGCAAAGAATAAAAAGGCTTTTAGAAATTGATGAAGGCTCAAAAGGGGTAACTAGAAGAAAAACTATCTTTTTGGGGTTTTAACGTTTATTTGGCTATATTGATCCAAATAGGGCCTAAATTCTCTCTTATGATATGGCGTGGTGATCAAGCAAGTGGATGTGTGGCTTTTTATCCGGACATCTGATCAGTTCCCAAATGTGCATTTTACGTATGTTACTGCATTACAACCTTTCTTACGCTGAATGAAAAAACAACTCATAACTTTTATTGCCTTTTTTAGGTTACAGAGAATTTCAGACCACTTATCATAAAAGCTGTGTTTTAGCACTAAAAAGAGTATTAATCACGCTTATTATGAAGATCAGAAGCTACCATGAAAAAGTGCTAAAAAGTGAAAGTCAACGGTCAAAGTCAAAAGTCAAAGCCCTCAACTCAGAAGACCAGAGATGGAGGCCCTTATCTCTAAATATGACATTCTCCAAAACCTATCTTGGTTAAGAAAAAATCAAAAAGCAAAAGGAAAAAGGAAAAAAGAAAAAGTATAAAGCAAAGGGGTAAGGTGTATCAAATGTAATAGAAAAGGGAAAATCAGTCATTAGCATAAAGTAGGGGTATATAAACTAAAAGTGAGGGAGAGAGAAACACACCTAGACTTAATCTAGTGTCATTATGATTTATTTTCTTGTTTTTTAATTCAAGTCATTTACTTTATTGTCTTCATTTCAATCTTGTTATTTTCTTTTATCTTGAAATCAATCAATCTTCTTTTTGTTGTTTTTCATTTCAATATTTCCTTTCAATGTTTTTGTCATTCAATCATTTACAACTTAACTTTCAATGTTCTTCATAGCTTTAAAAACCAACTTGTCCAAAACTAGAGATTCTACCTTCCTTTCTTCAACTCCCATCATTTAAGCCCAAAAATCTATGGTGAACCTCTTTCAAATCAATTTTTGAAGCCCTTACCATACAACCACTACAACAAATATGACATATGACATCACTAATTTTAGATCACTTTCAGCGAAGTGATGTCATATGAAAACTATGACATCATTTTTCTCAGCATGTGATGTAATAATTATCACAATCTTTTTTTAACATCACTTATTTGAAAGGCTAATGTAGTAGAGTTGTACAATATCATTTTAATAACTGATGTCGTGATAGTGATATAGTAACACCTTTTTACGTCACTTGCCGTGTCACTTATAAAGTGATGTAATATCTATACATTCAACATCATTTTAAAGGTGTTGTCACTCACCGTGTCACTTATAAAGTGATGTAATATCTATGTATTCAACATCACTTTAAGAGTGACTTTGCCAAGTTTTCAAAATCACTTGTGATGTGACTTCCAGAAGTGTTATTATTGATATACCTATTAATTATTAAGTTAATTAGTTAGAAAAAACCATTTGAAAAAAATTAGGTTAAATAGAAATGAAACAGGCGTGTGATTGGTTTGCTAGCCCTTAAAAAAAGACCACGATTTTTTCTACTAAATATATTTTGGTTTCCCTAGAATCGAAAGACCATCGAAAAATTAGTTTAAATAGAAATTAAACAGCCACTGGTTTGCTCGACTAGCCTTAAACGAAAATTAGAAATAAAAAACCGCAAATTTGATACTGAAAATTTTGGTTTCCCGCTGAGAAAACTTGGTATAAGTTATACTTAGGGCAAACTGTTATGGGAAAATCTAGAAAGTCGACTGAAAATTATTGCGAAGCAGGTTTGTTTCTTCTTCCTTTCTTCCTCCCCTCTTGATTTTCTTCTCATATACCAGTTTGAAATTAACTAATTTATACCTTGTTTTCAAGATTTCTTCAAAAAAAGAATCTTCTTTTTCAGTAGATCTGACACGTGAGCGAAGGAAGAACGCAAACATGTTATTTTTTTTTCTCTCCCTATCACCATACTTGAATTTTCGATCTTTTTATTCAATATATTTGTGTTTGTCTGGTGGTGTGCTAAATTTTTAGCGTTTTTCAATTGGGTGTTTTTCTACTTGTTAATCGATATGTTTATTGAATTATTGTGATTTGCTGTGTTCAGTTCATCTTTAAGATTAATTGCTTGGGATTGTTTGGCTGCAATCTTTTGGATTGCACTTGTTTATGGATAAGTTTCTGGGATGGTATTGTAGAGAGAGTTGTTTTTGTGTGTGTGGAATTAGGCATGATGATACTGCAATGGTGATACTTGCTGTCTAGATGGTAGTCATGGAGTCTGGTTTTACAAGTTACAAGATAACTCATGGTTTGGGTTTGAGGTCTATTATTGAAGTATTCCCTTAATTAGATGAGGTCTATCGATATTATTTAGTAGTCTGCATGGTGTGTTTCTGGCTGGTCATATTTCCGACCTGCCTCTCTGTATGAATTGTGTCTGTAATATGAGTTCTGAACAACTCTACAATAATAATAAATTGTCGAGGCATAATTCTTCACCATTAAAACCGCCCAAGATTAAATGGATAAGTTGCCCGGTTTACATTCATTTAAAAATCAAATTCCCTGATCCAGATTTATCTAAAACTAAATTTGAAAGATGAATACAAATATGCAATACTAACATTTGCTTTACCTAATTGTCTTCAGATGCCTCTTTGGTATTAGATTTTGATATTTTGGGGATAAATTGTACACACATGACACATGTACTGATCTACCTGCTAATCAGACTACTCTTATCAGTCCTGAACAAAATTACTCCACTGAAGTTTTTTTGGATTTAAAAAAAAATAAGAACATCACGTCAAAACAATCAAATACTCTTTTTCCGGCCAACACAATTAAATATATTGAAACCTACAACTAGAAAACAAGCTCGAAGGATCTAGACATTGGTAGTGTGGTACTGAGCATAATCAGTCATCAATCAATTTATACATGGGAAATTACGCTGTGTGCTAAGGAAACAATAAGCCTTGGGCTAAATTCGTGACCTTGGGAGCTAATTAAAACCATAGTTTGTGACTGAAGTGAGCTATCATGTAAAAGAACACAGAAGTCGCCATAACATCCAACTAAATATTATTCTTCATAAATTAGCATCAAACTGCCTGACCTTTATTATATAGAGATACCTTGTTTTTTAAGATGATTTTTGTTCTTGCTTTTTGATAATCTGCGCTATCACGAGGGTTACAGAACACATACTACTGTCTTATTAAAAAAGTCACTATCTTGGACCATTTATCCTTAAAATTGAGTGTTGTTACAGATAAATATAGATAATTACACTCTAAATTGGCCATGTCCAGATAGAAAAAGGATAATAATTAAGGCTATATGTCGTGATCAGTTGCAACAAATCCAAAGACTGATGTCGGAAGATTTATATATCATGATTGGACATCCAACTAGGTTTGGCACCCCAGAGCATGCAACATGATTAACACAATTTCCTTGGAAATATAAGCTATAGACAAACTAAATATACTAGTGTTACCAAGGGGATACTACCTGTTGGTGGAGTTCCAAGAATAATACAAATTTCATACTGAAACAATTGAAAAAAAAATATTCCGGATAGTTCATCTGAACACTATGTATAATGTGTTGAGGATCTTAAGTACAAATATCAGTTTTTCTTAATATTTACGGAATATATGGTTAATAAGACTACTAAGATAAAAAATTAAAAGTTGAAATCGAACTCACGAAAGGCTAGGGTGGCGCCTGGAAGTACGCCAAAGATACGAAATGCACTGGCTCCAACGATACCTGGTCCGAGTTGGCTGAGAATTATTTCACTTCCAACTGCAACATAATTATTCCCAAGGTATAGCAGGTAGTTATACAGAACAACAAGAAGAAGTTGTCCCCAAAGATTCTTTGCACAAGGCAAGACTCCATATAATGGTTCACAAGTCATATAGGAAGTTGTGGGATTGAATAAGCTGTTAGGAGAATGGTTAACATGATTAAGCACATCAGAGACCAATTCAGAAGAAGATTTGGTTGGACAAGATCACTGGATCCCATGCCTATTACTAGGAAGAGAACATAATGAATGAAATGAATTTCTCCATCTTCTGAGCCGACATGAGATAGATTTTTGGACACTGCAGTTCTATAGGAAAGTGGAACTTATAAAGAAGAACATGATCATTAAATACTAGGAGTTTAGAAGTTTAAGAAAGTTCGACGTCAAAGAATTATAAAATATAGCATTTCTCAAGATTCAATTCACATTAATGTAATGCCAATAAAATAGATCTTGTACGTAATGAGGAGGCTGGTCACTACATAAGAACAAAGGTGTAAATGTTAGTGGTTATAGAATGTGCCATTGTACACTCCCTCTATTTTAAATTACCAAGTCGCCTTGAATTGCTGAAATTCCCAGGTAAGTTCTCGTTGGTTGAAGATTCTTGACTATAATAGGTGAAACTTCAAAATTAGTAGAATATCAAGACCTCAAGTATGGTGGGGCTTGCCTTGTGTTCATACGCACCAAACAAACTTATGGATGCTTAACACTTTCTACTCTATAAATTTTTGTAGTACTACTCTATTTTTTCTGTATTCTTTCTTTTTTGCTGAAATATGGCTCCGTGCCTTAAGTTTTGGTCATTGATTTTGGTTGAATGGCAGTATAATCTGATAGAATTTCTACCATTAAGTGACTTGTTCACCATGACCAGGTCATCACAGCTGTCAATCGATCCAGTTTTAGTTGTAACTATATCTCAAGATTTATGCAACAACATCTCAGCCGTAATATACCTCTTAACTAGTACACTCAAGAGTTAAGAGTGTGTAGACATTTGAGATCTACACATTTGTGGGAACTGCACCTCACGATTGCATCACTTAATTTCTAACCTGATTTGTTAGGATTAACTATTGTTAATGTTGTTCTGATTCTTATACATCTAGGTGCTACTCTTCGATATAGTAGGTTCAATATAAGCAACGTTATGGACAAGACTTGGAGAACTTTAAATAGGTTAAATAGTTTACACTTCTATTGCTTTATTTGAAACAAGTGCTTATTACTATGTACATATATCATTGACTGTACTAAAAATTTCCAGAGCTAGTGATGAGTACGAAGATGTTGTTGATGAATTCATCGCATTTGCTTTGGCTCCTTTGATGGATAAAACAAGCATTAGATGTCCGTGCATTAGTTGCAAAAACTTTAACCATTTGAGTCCCGATATTGTAAAAGACCATTTAATCATTGAGGGTATTGATATGACTTATGATCCTTTCGTTTTGCATGGAGAAGAAGGGCAAGTGCATGTAGTAGATGAAGGAGTTGAAACTACAGACTTTAATCTCACTGAGACTTATGAGATGCTTAAAGCGACAAATGAGAGTAATAAGAAAGAATAGTTTTCTGGTGATCCAAAAAAAGAAGCCAAATTCCAAAAGGCAGTTGAGGAGTCTGAAAGGCCATTGTATGAAGGTTGTAGCAAGTATACGAAATTGGAAGCAGTTGTTACGCTGTATAGCATAAAAGCTAAACATGGTTTGTCTAATAGAGGTTTTACAGAGTTTTTAGAGGCGTTGAAGGATATGTTTCCGGAGGGTAATGTTATTCCAAAGTCAAATAATTCAGCAAGGGCGCTGTTAAGGAAGTTTGACTTGGATTATAAGCAAATTGACGCATGTGTAAATGATTGCATGTTATACACTAGTGATTTTAAAAATGATGTGAGCTGTCGAAAGTGCAAGACTACACAATGGAAAACCGATCCTCATACAAAAAAAGTTCACGAGAAGGTTCCAGCAAAGGTTTTAAGGTACTTTCCTATTATTCCAAGGTTCAAGAGGATGTTTCAGTCTGTCGAAATGGCAAAATAGTTGACATGGCATGCATCCAATGAGAGTACTAATGGAAACATGTGTCATCCGGTTGATAGTCCTGCATGGAAACATATTGATAGAAGTTGGCCCTCTTTTGGTGATGAAGCACAAAATCTTCGACTGGCGTTGTCTGCTGACGGTGTCAATCCTCATCGTAGTTGTCTGCTGACGGTGTCAATCCTCATCGCACTCTTAGCTCAAGGTATAGTTGTTGGCTAGTCATTTTGGCAATATATAACTTACTTCCTTGGATGTGCATGCGAAAGAAGTATTTGATGTTGACTTTGATAATCCCCGGTCCTAGCCAGCCAGGTAATGACATAGATGTTTATTTAGAGCCACTGATTGATGACCTGCTACTTTTGTGGACAGATGGTGTGGAAATGTATGACGCATACCGAAAATCCACCTTCACATTAAGGTCTATTTTAATGTGGACCATTAATGATTTTCCAGCATTTGGAAACCTAGCTGGATGTGCAACGAAGGGCATATTAGCATGTCCTAGGTGTGGCATTAATACATGTGCAAATTGGCTAAAGCATAACATGAAATTCTCTTACATGGGAAGTCGTAGGTTCCTTCCAAATGATCATCCATATCGTTTGAAGAAAAGTTGGTTTAATGGGAAGCAAGAACACGGGGCTAAGCCAGTTCCTTTGAAGTTTGATGAGATTTTTACTCAAGTAAAATCTATAGAAAATGATTAGGGGAAAGATCCGGATAAGAATTTAAGAGATAATTGGGGAAAACCTATAGGAAAGAAAAAAAAAATGTGGAAAGGGCATACAAGGTAAGCAGAAAAACACTAGAGGTGAAAAATTGTGGAAGAAACAATCTGTATTTTTTTACTTGCCATACTGGAGATTTCTTTTGTTAACTCATAATCTAGATGTTATGCATATAGAGAAAAACATTTGTGAAAGTTTGCTCAGAACTTTGTTAAATCTGAAAAAAAAAAATCAAAGGATAACCTTAAATCTAGGAAAGACTTGGAAGAAATGGGATTAAGACCTAACTTGCACCCTATACAGAATGGGAGTAGAACTTTACTTCCCGCATCACAATGCACCTTGTCAAAGAGTGAGAAGCAAATTTTTTGTGAAAGGTTGAAAGCGCTGAAGTTGCCTGATGGGTATAGTTCCAATATATCATACCGTGTTTCCTTGTTTGACTATGCTATATATGACTTGAAGTCTCATGATTACCATGTATTAATGCAACAACTGTTGCCTTTGGCCTTGCGGAATCTCTTACCAAAAGGGCCTAGGAATGCAATTTTCTAACTCTATTCATTCTTTAATGAATTATGTCAAAGGACTATTGATAAGGAAAAAATGGAACAAATGGAGGATGAAGTTGTAGTGACAATGTGTTTACTAGAAATATATTTTCCTCCATCTTTCTTTGACATTATGGTACACTTGACGCTTCATCTTGTGCGGGAGGTGTGCCTTGGAGGACCAGTGCAATTTTGTTAGATGTATCCCTTTGAAAGGTATTACTTTTTTTTTTTTTTTTTTATATTTCCCTGTTATTACTACAATATATTTTAGCTAAAAGATACACCTTTTAGTTTGTAGAGTGTTGCATTCTAAACATTTGATTATTTATCGAGTATAGGTATATGAAGGATTTGAAAGCAAGTGTAAAGAATCATGCAAGGCCTGAGGGGTGCATGGCGGAATGTAACTTGGCTGAAGAGAGTGAAACATTTTTTTCCTAGCATATGAAGCGAGTTGATATTAATAATGACCAACCAAGTAGAAATGAAGACTATAATGATGAGTCCACAAAATCCAGTATTCTTGAAAGTAAGCCACTATTGAAGGCGACAATTATTACATTAACAAGAGACATGGTTGAAGCAGCACATCGTTGCATTTTGTTCAATTTCGAGGAAGTTCATTACATTGAGTAAGTTAATATGTTTAATGTAAACTTAATATATTATATATATATATATATATATATATATATATATATATATATATATATATATATTAATGAGCACCTTTTAAACAAAAGACACAAAAATGCTCATCCTCCACGAGAACCTCGCCTTCTTAAGAAATGAAGGTGCTTTAGGAGCAAAGCATGCTGAAACGTTCAGTGAGTGGTTTAAGCTTCAGGTGAAGAAACAGGTTTTGTTATCTAAATTTATAGAAGTTTTCATCGATGTAAGACTTTGACTTTCAATTTTTGTTTGTCTTTAGATTGAAAATGAGAAAAAAACCAGACATGTATTTGATATGTTGGATTGGCTCTCGGATGGACCTTGTTGCGATGCTTGGAGCTATAAAGGTTATTTGATAAATGGTTACCGCTTCCACATTAAGGATGGAGAAAAAGGAACTCAAAACTCTGGAGTGTCATTGTCAGCTAGTAGCTTGTGTAGGACAAGTGCTAAAGACACCAGACAAATTGAGGAAGATGTGACATATTATTGTGTGATAAAACAGATAATTTTGCTAGATTATGGTGTTTTTCAATACCCATTATTTAATTGTGATTGGGCAAACATAGGAAGTAGGATTAAAGTAGAAGAGGGATTCACGTTAGTTAATTTGCATCAAAGTTTAACACAAAAGCAAGACCCTTTTATCCTTGCATCCCAAGCTGAACAAGTTTTCTACTCACGAGAATCACATGACAGCAGTTGGTTTGTGGTTTTGAAAGCACCTTCTTGTGGATTCCATGATTTTGAATGTAGTACGGAGGAGGACCTTAGCAATGTGCCTGCACTACCACCTTTTGCAAGTGTGGAGCTAGTTAATGACATCGAAGGTGACGTAGAAGGCGAAGTCTATAAACGTCAAGATTGTGAGGGAATTTGGGTGCTATAAAAAAAAGAAATAGAGTGTAATTGGGTCTGTTTGTTTTCATTTTGTCCATTTAGACTGATTATTATGTGGTTTTTGTTTTTGTCTATTTAGTTATTGACTTTATTATGTTTTGTGAGTGCTTCTTATAATGGTGCAAGGCATGTTGTGTTATGGACTTATGGTTATGATCAAATTATGTACTTTATTTTACCTAAGTGTCATGTATATGATTGTTTTGTTTTTTGCTATACGTATTTTAATCTTTTCAATGCATGTGAAGAATGGCAAAGGAAAAGACTAAATAACTAACCCCAGTAAGATATTTTGATTCTCTCTCAAAAAATTTATTCGTCTTTGTATTTGTAGTATTTTAATTTTTTTTTTTCTTTTTGTTTTGATTTTCTAGTACCAAAAAGCGGCAAGAGCTAAGGTTCAAAAGTTTAAAAGAGCACTTGTAGAAGCATCTAAGAAAAGTGGACGTGCACATTGAGGTTTGTGTATACTGTTAATTTCCACTTAGAAAAATAATTATGCTTCGGTTGTGATTGTGTCATTAAGGTGTGGTTGTGAGTATATTATGCCAATTTATTTTGTCATGTACAAGGTTCCAAAAGTCCAAATAAAGTTTATGGTAAGAAAGTTCAAGAAGTGGAAAGGTTACCAAGGGATCAACCAAATAAAAATCAGGATATGGAAAAGCTACAAAGTGAGCAACAAAATGGAAATCATGACCTGGAAATGGAAGATGACGAATGGTTGGAAAACCACTATGAAAATGACTACGAAGGAGAAGGTAATGCATCAGAAGGTTCGAATGATCCTCAGCCAATCAACACTAGGGGGCCGACAAAACTGAATCAATTGGATCCAAAAAGCTCAAAAAAACTTGTGCTTGACTTTAATGAAAAAGGTCTACTTATATGTCCTAATTCGAACTTATACAACAGTTACTTGGGCAAAGTAGTAAGGGATCGCACTCCAATTGGCTATCCAACTTGGCATAAAGTAACACCTGAGATTAAGGACAAAATATGGACTGTTATAAAGGTAAATTTCTTTATTTACATGGCAAGTTATATATTATTGAAGAAATATAGTAATATTTGTTTATGCATCTTCTTACAGCAACATTTTGTAGCACCAGAACGTGCTAGAAAATAGACTTTTAAGTCTATTGGGAAGCTCTGGCGTGGGTTCAAAACAAAATTGAGATCAGGAATTTATGATGCATATGATACTGACCAAGCCAGAATTGTGCATTGCCCAACTGATGTAAAGCTACCTGATTGGAAAGCATTTGTTGCAAATTGTTCACGCGAAGGATACAAGGTATTCATCATACATTATATGGGTTATAAAATCCATTTTGCATATCAAGACTCATATATTATTTTTTGTAGAAACTAAGGGAAAATGGGAAGAAGGCAGTTCAACACCACAAGATGCCCCATAATTGTAGTCGTAAAGGTTATTCAAGATTGGAAGATGAGTTGGTAATTGAATGATCTATTTTTGACTTGTGAAGATTTTTCCCCTTAAGAGTACTTAATATATATATTTGAAATGTTTTATTTACTTGTTCTGTAGAGACGTAAAAAGGGTAAGACTGGTAAGCCTGTTACAAGAGGTATATGGGTTGCAGGCCACAAGAGGAAAAATGGAGAACTAGTAAATGAGTTTGCTAAAGAGAAAATAGTATGTCGTTCACTGTTCATAAAATATTTTCTAAGATAAAAGGCATGCTTATTCGATTTCCATGCGACTCTAGTTATATTTTTTATTCTTGTTGTTGTTGTTGTTGTTGTTGCTGTTATAGGATAAGTTGAATGAAATAGACTGTGATATAGAATGTGGAAGAGGAGATGCCCTCTCACAAGTTTTAGGTCCTGATCCCAATGGTCGTGCACGTGGAGTGGGATATGGAGTTACTCCATCTACTTTGTATGGTATCCAACAATGCAATGGGAGGATTAGTGAATTGCAGGAGAAATATGATGCTGTATTGGAAGAAATGTCTTCTGTCAAGAAACTTGTTGCCAAACTATTGAATAGTGAAGAGGTATTCAAATTTGTTTGGGGCTTCCATATATACTTTTGTTTTGATTTACTAACATCAAAATTATTTTCAGCCAAACCATTTGTCTGTTCAACCTTCTCCAGAGGTGGCAATGAACCATCAAAGTCTATCTTCCCAAAGCAATCACAATCTGAATTCTGTATGTATACAATGTTGGATTTTATTTTTAAAAAAAAATTAAATTCCTAGATTTACATTTATATTATTGTTTCCTTATATGTTTTCGTACAGGGGCGGACTAAATTGAAAGATGTGTCTACTGAAAGATCTCTTGAGGGTCGACGTGACCACCAAAGTCCATCTGCCCCAACCAATCAAAATTCAGTAAGTTTTCCATGTTAAATCCTATTTCATTAAATTTGAAAATTTCATTGCTTTTTTTTATTTTCCTTTTCATGTTTTCGTATAGGGTGGGGCTAAATCCAAAGTTGTATATACGCAAAGACCTACTCATCAAGCTCAACGTGACCATCAAAGTCCATATGCCCAAAGCAATCAAAATCTAATTTCCGTATGTTATCCTTGCTAAATGTTATTTCATTTAACATGTGAATTTCTAGAGTCATGTAAGTATATCTTTTTGTTTTCATACAGGGTACTAAATCCAAAATTGTGAAGTGCAAGTTGTTTAGACTTGTTCCTGAAGATGTCATGGCAGAAGGATTGTGGTATACTGATGATCCAGCAGCTACAGTACATACTAAGCCTTTAGGCCCAGGTTATTCAAAGGTTTCTGTTGAAGTTGCAATTCAAAAGGATGCTCTGCTTGTTAGGGGGAATAACGCTTTGAAGACGATAGAAGATGACGTCTCTAGTTTTGTGGCTTGGCCAACCAATTCCATAATTAAGTTATGATGTGCGCTCAATTTTAAGAGCTAGTCTTTTGTTGTTTGAAAACACTTAAATTTTGAAGACCTATTAATTATGCGTGTTTGGGCAATTGTGTTAGTTGGAATTGGACTCAATGAATGGTGAATGGTTTAAATTCTTCTACTTGGTGCTATATGTATCTGTTTTCTTTATTATTCTTAGCTTTGTTATTGATCCGTTTGCAGGTTTTAGAACTGATCATTATTCATATATCCATACTGATTGTTCTCTATTTCTTCTTGCAGGCCAACACTTTTTAACTCCGCCTTTGTAAAGTTGTCTCTAGCTTTACAATGCTGGTCCCAAGCCCAGATAAAGGAGGAGGGGAAAGGGAAGAGTATAGGGTATTGCAATTAAAATTTTCACTTTTTAAAATATATCAAAGTTTGGGAGTGAAGCAGATGATCTACTGCTGTAACACGGTATTTACTTCACCTTTTTTTTGTATTTCCTTTTATGTCAGAACCAAATATTGTTACTCATTAGTTCTAACTACTACTTGATAATTCTTAGGAATTAGTTTGATAATTACGGTTTGCATTATTTGATTGTTCATTTGTATTTGTGGGAGTCGAGGCTTTCGAAAAGTATGAACATGGATTTTCCTGAACCTGAAATGTTTATCTTGTCACATTACAACTATATGTACATTTACACAAATGTGGATTCTGTGCTACTTCCGAATGATGTTATTGTACTAACTGTTTTTTATGGAGTGATGACGTACTCTCTATATGTTCCAGGGAATGGATCTCTACTTTAAGAGGCATGATGGATAGGCTGATACTTGTGAAGATTTTTTTACTTCCATGCAGGGTCCAAATGATGCGAACTTCCATAATTTCTTATTATGGTATGTCCGCGCCCCTTCTTGTTATGTTCAGTCTCTACTTGTTAACATTATTGTTGGTGCTTTTGGTTTTGTAATGTAATAATAAATTATAGGTACTCTCAAGCAGGCATGCCTATTATGAAGGTTACATCATCTTTTTGTCCCGAAGCCAACACTTATTCCTTGAGATTTAGGTACACATAATGTCGTTATATACAGTAGGAATGTTTGTAGTTTCAATTATGTTTATGATTTATCTTTTTCCAGTCAAGAGGTTCCTCCAACCCCGCCGACAGCAGTGAAAGTACCCATGTTCATACCTTTGGCAATTGGTCTCCTCGACTCCAATGGAAAGGACATTCCTCTCATGTCTGTATACCATGAAGGGTTGCTTGAGTCACTTACGCCAAATGGCCATCCAGTTGATACTATAGTTCTTCAAGTAAAGAAGGTCAGTTCTGATTGTTTATTGATGAGAAACTGTGTCAGAATTCAATCTTATGTTTAGGTGGGAAGGCGTTACCCAAGAGGTACCCTGATGTAATTAGGGATTACCAGTCAAAATATAAAATATATTGTAGTTTTGCACTTTTGCTGACTTTAAAATCTTTTCCATGTGTTTTTGATGGATGAAATATGATTTATCTTGCAGCCAGCTGGAATTAAATTGGGGACTTTGATGGGTGTATTTGTACCATGCTTGCAAAATATAATGGGAATCATCTATTTTATCCGATTTTCTTGGTAAATAACATCTACCCTATGCTATTAATTATTATCCGTATTAGTCCGTAATGGTAAACTTTGCATGTATATGTTAGTAGATCAGTTGGTGTGTCCAATTCTATTTTCAGAAATCAAGAAAGAATGTTAAGGGTTGTAATATATGGTCAGTTAGGATTCTGATCATTATATAGGAACCTTCTTGTGGAAATGATACAACTAATCCTATCGAATGATTCACCTGTTTGAAGAGAGATTAGTATGTATCCTACGAAAGAGACAATGATGAGAAAGGAATAAATAGGTGGTATGCCATACAATATAAAGGGTTGTAAAGTGAAAACTCTTGTGGTTGACGTCATTCATAAGGGATTAAGGCAAGAATGGTGAGGAGAACAAACAACTGAGGTTCTGTCTTAGATACCATCTTTTTGCTTTTGTTGTTGTTGTTTTTTCATTTTTTAAACGTACTCTCTAGTAGTGTTAATGGAAAAATACTACCCTCTTCCCTTTTCAAGATAGTTGGTATGGCTGGCATACTGGACTCGTTATTGTTAGTCTCCTTTTGTGGCTTGGGCACTTTCTTGACTACATTATCGTTAAGTGTTATTGCTACTAATGGTGTAATGAAGGTATGTGATACACGAATTATGCCTTTTATCATTTTATTGATTATTGTTTGTCCACCTTTTTTTTTTTGAATAAGTTATTATTGCTCAAGTTCGTGTTAGTATGAAAAGAGTATTGTAACTGAATTATGTAAAATTTTGTTGTAATGAGGCACGATTAGAAATCACCAAAGTATACATCCGTGTTGTAACTTGTAACGGATTCAGACTTTATGTGATTGTGTACAAATTAGACACCTGTGGAAACAATATAACGAGGTTATCTATGACTTATCTCTGTATGTTGAGGACGAAAGACTTGGACACACAATAAGAAACGTTTTGAAGGAGAATGTTTAATTTTTTTTCTTCTCTAATAGAAATTTTTCGTGACTGTTGAGTTGTATGTATAAGGAGTAAAACATTGGAGAGATAGGTGGATGGTGGATGTTCTCTTCAGGCCTTTTTATGTAATGTATAAGGAATAGAATCTTGGAGAAACAACAATGAATAGAATTTCCTCCTTGCACCTCTGAGTGTACTGGTCATTCTTTTGGGTCTTGCGTAGATGTTGATTCCTTTCTTACCAGACTTTTCCTTTTGTATCTTCTAGGGTGGTGGACCATATTATCTGATTGGTCTAGCTGTTTATGGTCAGTGGGAAAAGAATCCCGGTTTCCTCATATCCTATAGTTGTTTGGATAATGGAAGAGCCATTAGTGGACATATGTACTTGCATTTGAAGGTCCCACTTGTATTCTCATATTTTTTATGTATAACATTATTATTATTATAAAATTAAAAAGAGAAAGAAGTTACATGGAAGGCCGATGGATATTCTAGTCTTTGGGCAAGTTTCCAAATTTAAAGTAAAAAACAACTGACTAATGAGAGTGGCCAAAATCTTTAATCTGCTCTACAAACCTGGATCTTAGTTAATTTGAAATGAAAATTCAAGGTTATTTAATAAATGAAGTTGCTAGGAGGATTGCAGAATGCAGACCAAGAATAGGAAGATAAGTATACAAATGGACATTCTGAGCATTTTCCATTGGTATTTCCAAGTTGTAGTTGTGATTTTGTTCTGAAAATACCTCTGACCAACTAAAGATTATTTGCATTTTCTTTTCTTTTATAAGTTATCTTTTCTTTTAGTTTATGCACTAAAATTTACTGATAAATGGTTCCAATCTTTGCACAGCTGGAATCACGGGGTTGAGCTCAACGACATTTAAAGACAATTTGAGTTCATAATTTCAACGCACCAACAATGCAAGGGTACATGATCCTGATGGATCAATTGACTGGAATTTTAAGTCAACAACACAAATGCTTAATGGTTTTCGTGTAGGTATACCTATTCTGTTTTGTTACAGTGAATATGTGACTTATTTGGGATCTTATGGGCTCCCTTTAATTAATGACACTATTGTTTGATAGATTCAGAGCTTCGTTCTTCACACTTTTGGATATGCTTTTTATGCTACACACATTGACATTACCATGTAGTATCTAGTATTGAAGTGGGTCTTTAGTGGTGAAGTTGATTTTGTCATGGCTGATTTCACTTGTTTCTTTAGATTCATAAATTCATTATACGTACAACCAAGGGAATCAACTCATGGACCTGGGTGTCAAACATTTTTTTTTTCTTTCTTCTTTTCATTTTTTTCACTTGTTTATCTCGAAGAGAAATAGATCTTCTACCCAAGTTCAATCCAGGGAAAAACTACCTTTCTGTTGCTTTATAATCTTGTTTCAAGTGGCCACTGAGTTTTTATAAATGTTCATTTCATATATGTTTTTGTGCAACTAGTGAATCTTGTTGGATTCTCTCAGAAGCAAACTAACCTCCTATTCTAGATGACTTCTAAGTTTTCTAATAAAATTGTTCACCATTCCAGTACATTGGTGGGTCTTTTTTCCCCTGATGTTACTAGAATTATGGCTAGTTCAAATCGCTTGGCCTCGTTGAAAGATACTCAGCGTTCGATGCCGGTTGGAACCCTGGCTGCTTCCCTTATGAGAACTGCTTTATATTTAATCTCTGTGCTGTTATTTGGAGCTCTCGCAACCAGAGAAAAGCTCTTGAAAGACAGGTACTCATTTCTTTTCAAATTTATTATTGACTTTAGATGGATTGTGTCTCTTACATTCGATTCTTGGGATTCAGGATCCCTTACTGAATTTCACCTAGTTGCCCTGTGTGTGTGTGTGTGTGTGTTTTTTTCCCCCTTTTGATTGAGTGAGAAATATTAAGAATATGATTGAAAAAAAACTTATAGGCATACAATTAGCATTCATCAAAAGAAGAGAAAGGCTCATCAATTATTAATGTACACAATATAGTTTACTTCTCACATTAACAATCTCTCAATTATGCTCAATCCTGCATAGCTCCACAATGGCATGAATCTTGTTTGAAATGGATACTAGTCATTTGATCTTCCAAACCACGTTGAAGCTGTTTGCAAAGATCTAAGACAGTTAGTTGAAAAAAAAACATAGTCAGCGTGGTCGAAAAAGGTTTTTGTTTCTTATAACATATTTTCTACGGTGTATCATGTATGTAGTTGAAATCAGTTCCATCACTTGAGGCAAACTGCCCTTTCAGTTCCATATTTGCAACATTCTTATTGTACCCCTTAGATTCTTTAACCATGCTCCCTTACAAGAGTATCTTTTTGATGCTCATCAGTTTCTTTGCTCTTGAATTATAATTTAGCAAAAGTTGTATTTTTAATATCTGTTTTAACCTTGGAACATAACAACGGAGTGTCGACATTGTTTGTTCAGGTCCATATTTTCCTCATTCCATTGGTTAAAACCTTCTTCCAAGTTATAAATTCTTGCCATATACAGGCAGACTATGGATCTGATATTTTTCCTTGTGCTCTCCTCCTTTTGCCCAAAATATAATTTATGTATTCTACCTTTGACATATAGCCAAGCTGAACATGCAAGACTGTTCGACGCAACAACACTGGTTCGCCCTCTCTTGCAACTAGTCATCTGTTGCTTCATATCAGGATGCACTACATCTGTTATTTATAAGATGTTACGACATCTGTCTTCTGCAGCCTCATTTATAAGGTCTTCCTCGCTTCATTTAACGCATCACATGTTCTAGGATGAAAATAATAGGAATACTGAGCCTTACATCTTTGACCATGCTAATATCTCCAGACGTGCTTTGAAGAATATTTCTCTTGGTGAGTCTCCAAGGGTTTTTTTGTATAAGATGGATGTAGGAAAACTTGTTATGCTATCAAGTACATTATCTGACTGCCTGGTTTTGTTCCTTGTATAGCCTATCTTGCTTCTCTTGAAGATCCAGACATTGTCAAACTATTCTTGCATGAGTACAAGTCTGCATTGATTTTCTAGTACAATGTTTCATACTGCAGAAAAAAGAAAACAGAGTGATTTGTTAGGCTGTGATAGGTTCTTGGTTGGGTGATTGTGGTTCTCTTTAGCTCATTTCGGTACTGCAGATTAGATTTTGTTGGTATATGTTAGCTCGTTACAATTTTTTTGTATATAGTATAATATTTGTAATTGGAGATGATATTTGTGTGATGAATGTGATTTTAAGATACGTTTCATCTTTATTTGATGATAAAATCTTTATTTGATGATAAATGACCAGGAAAATGGTATTATATTGGGATGATATTGGCAATTTTATTTTTTTATTATTATTTTGATAAATGGGACTTTTTTTTGGCAAGCCTGTTTTAAATGAGATCAATAACTCTTTGATGCTGGCGGGGTTTGAGCCCCAGGCCTCTGGTATCATCACCCAAAAGTTTTACCGAATTTGCTAGTTGGCACCTGCATAAATGGGACATCACTTTTAAAGTGATTTATAGAGTTATTTCACATCACTTTACAAGTAATTTGGAATCTGAATGAAACGTCACTTCTTAAGTGATGTTAATCGACCTTATTGATTTCACTTAAAAAGTGATGTTAAACGTTATAACATCACTTGTGGACATCGATTAAAAAGTGATGCAACGTTATAACATCACTTGTGGACATCGATTAAAAAGTGATGCAAAGTTATAACATCACTTGTAGACATCAATTAAAAAGTGATGTGAAGTAACATCACTTGTGGACATCGTTTAAAAAGTGATGTGGAAGACCCTGACTTTTCACGTCGCCACCAGTTACATCACTTGCAAAAGTGACTTCGTATATTTTTGACATCACTTATGAAGTGATTTTAAATGTCTTTTCTGTTGTAGTGTACAACCTTCAACATCCTTTGTGTTATCACTGTAACACCCTCATTTTATTAAATGTCCAAAATTAATTATTTTGCAGAATAATAATAATAATAGTAATATAATATTGACTAAGCCTTAAGTTAAGTGGAGTGAATATGTATGTTTGACTTTTGGAAAAAAATAGGGAAAATAGTTTGTTTGATTTAAAAATGATTTAATAGGAAAGTTTTTAAGTTTTAAAATAATGTGTAGAGTTTGTATTAATAAGAAAACATGGAGAGAATAATTCCGAAATTTATGGGAGAAAATATGGAAAGTTTCTTAAAGTAAAAGATGGCAGAATTCTTTAGAATGGGATGGTTTTTCAAAAATGGAGGTTTTTAAGAAAAACTAATTTTTTTTATTAGAACTAGACAAGTTAAAACAAAGAAGAACGGAGCACGGATCATGCGTCTTCTAGCTGGCTCGGAATCGTTTTTCTTTCATATTCTAGATAAGCTTTTCGCGATACAGGTGAGTAGTTATTTTGCTATTTTTCATCGAACCTATAGTTTAGTTTTACGTGTATACAGACATATTTGTCTGTCCAATTTTTCCATCCATTTTTACTGCTTATTCTCTTGTTATTTTCGGCGTCCTGTCATATTATTAAACTTTGTTGAATATCGAAAATTGAAATTGAACTGTCGAAGAAGCTTGATTGGGCCAGTTAATGGTGGCACAAGCCCAGGAGATAGAAATCGTCATGCATAGTTTTTTACTTTTTTTTGTTGAGGTTTTAAATTTCCTATTGTTGTATTGATTGTGGATTATTGGTTTGATGTTTGGGTGATTGTTGGGTGGAGGATGTCAAAGCTTGGAATCAGGCATTAATGGCGTCGCCTGTTATGATGTTGGTTGAACTCTTGATGTTTTGTTTTTTTTTGAATTTGTCGGCTTGAATGGATTGTTGGTGATGGGGTGGGGTAGGGTGTGTGTGAGGGTTGTTAATGGGTGCTGTTGAAGCTTGGAAAAAGCTTGAACATGTGTTAATGGCGGTTGGGGTCAAGTTTGGAGGTGAGGGGAATCGGGTTTGGTGGGTATCGGAAGATGGGGTTTTTCGCAAGGAGCAAAACTGCTATGATGGGGGTAGCGGACGAGCGGTGGCTGGTGGTGGAGGAGACCTGTTGTCGGCTAGCGTTGGAGGTGAAGGAGACGACTGTTCCTCTTAGTTGGGCTTGGGCCAAGTTTCTTTTGAGTTTGGAACCAGTTTGGTTTAGTTCTTTGAGCCTGATTCTATTTGGTTTGGTTGGGCCAATTCTATTTTGTTTGGTTTGGCCTAAACCTTTGTTAGTTGTTGGGCCGAAATTAATCTTTTGTTTTGGGCCAGTTTAGATTAGTTTCCTTGGGCCAATTTGGGTTAATTTTGTTGTTGGGCCGGACTAGTTTAGTTTAAGTTTCGGACCAGTTTAGTTTAAGTTGTGGACCAGTTTTAGTTTAAGTTTTGGGCCGGTTTCAGTTTAATTATTTGGGGCAAACCCATTTGTGTTTTGAGCCAGTTTCTAATTTGGTTTTGGGCCGGTCCATATAACTTAAAATAGATCCAATGGGGTCTTTAAATATGTAGACTTTTGGGTTTTGGTTTTGGGCTTTGATTGTGGACTATGGACTGTTTAATTGTGCTACGTTTTATATTATAAATTGTATGGACAAAACAAATGCTAAAATGTTATGGAAGGCTGTATAAATTGGTTTGTCATTATCTAATTAAGATTTGACGTGAGTAGTGTGTAAAGCATATAAATATTGGCACGTAACAAGAGGGGAATTCTTATAAGACTTAGATATATACTCTTTTATGAGAATTAAATTATATACGGACTTAGATTCATGGACTTTAGTATTAGGCTTTGATGGTGAATTGAGTTCATATAAATATATTGAACGAATACATTACATGAGTGATTACTATTATGAGTTCCTACTTAAATGAATTGTAGTATTTATGAAGGCTTGAGATATTCCATATGGTGTAGTGTAATATATGATTGGCACGTGAAATAATAAGTTTTGAGATTTGATATAGAGATACTTGGATATCGTGCAATAAATAGTATTGGCATGTGATAATGTGGATTGTATTATAACGAGAACCGTTGAGCTTCAGTACAATTAAGTATACTGGCATGAGATAGAACTAGAATTATTATGAGATATAAATGTATGACACCTAAATAAATTACATAACGAAAATCCTGGAACCTAGCTACCACAACTCATGTGATTTGCCCTTGTGATGGGCGTATGTGATATGATTGGCCCTTCTGGCGTTTCAGTGAATCTGAATGACCCTTCTGGCATAAGTAATTTGATTGGCCCTTCTGGCATTTCAGTGAATCTGAATGGCCCTCCTGGCGTAGCTGAATAGTGGCTTGAATTATTCCATTCGCAAAATTTAGAATGAGACGCGCGATATTTTATGCCGAATAGTGGCATTACTCACATAATGACGTTATGCGATATCCCGCTTATGGTAACTACGCGCGGAGTGGTGCATTATGTGAGGGGAGGCATGTGGATGTACATGTTCGGCATTAGGAAGCGATTGTGGTAGCCAGGGAAACTAGGTAAGATATAGATACGACGTGATTTTAGGAACACGCAAAGAAAGCCTTAAATAATATAATTATGGTAATATGTTGGTTAATGATATATCTTTAAATATATGATTGTATATGGTTTTGCAGAAGGGTGGGTCAAACTAACTATTTGTGCAGAGACGACCCACTCTGTAATTGAGTATGAAATGCGGTAAGTATAGAATATGCTTGGCTGGTTATTAGTTTAGTTAGAACCTAATGCGCCTAGGTGGAGAAACTAAATGTCTTTATATTATTGTTGGGAAGCTAAGGCGCCTCAGTGGAGGAACTATCTGCCTTAATTATTGTACTTAATGATGTCGCATTATTCGTTGGATGTTAAGGCACCTCGGTGGAGGAACTAACTGCCTTATTTATTGGGTATATATATGTATTAGTATGATTTGTATTTTAGGGCTACTCACACCAGCATTGTTTATAATGCTAACCCGATTTGTATGTTTGCTTATCGGGTGTGTTCATTAAATGAATATAGTTGATAAGTCTTGACAGGATTAGTGTTGAAGAAGGTTGGTTGCTTCTTGTGGTTTGCGTTAGCGTCGCATTCAAGATATATTTTGTTTTCCCTTGAGGTGTAATAGATTTTAGTGGAGACAAATGTTGTTTTGTATTTTCAGTTGTAATTATAATTAAAGAGGGTTGAAAGGAGATTTGTAATTTAATCATATTTGTGAGTTTTTGGTAATGAAGAGGAGTTTTGTTTATCTTAAAAATTTTATTGGTTTTTAATTATCCGCGTAAATAAATAGATGATAGGTTTTTGGAAGTGGAGAGTGCATCACACCTCGAAAATCGAAGAGTCGGGAACAAATATTGTTTTTCCGAATTCTGTGAAAATTCGGGGTGTGACAATCACTCAATAATCATTTAGATTAGGCTTTTGGCTAAATTATCATAGGATATGGAACTTAATTGTTCTAATTTTGGTATCGGAAACTCACTGCTATATACAAACAAATACTGATGCATGCCATTTATGAAAAGATGTAGAAACTATTGTATGTATATTAGTCTAAGTTCGAAGAACAAGTCTTTACTCTATTGCTATAATGAGACTTCTAAACTTTTTATTCATCTTAGAAAAAGGAAACAAGACTTTTAATACTAAACAGAAAAATATTTTTGGTCTTTTTCGAATTTTTTCTTAGAAAGGAAGAAATATACTATTATATCTACTACAGAAAATGCCTAGTTTTTGTAAAATGTTACTATACCACTCCCAAATAGAAATATGCTTTGTCCTCAGAGTATGAAGAGATAAGGAAAAAGATTACCATAGAAACATGAGCAAAAACGGCTATACACCTATATTCTGTTCTTCATGATGAAAATACGCCACCCCCAAATAAGTTTGGGGTCTGGGTTGTTTGATATAGAACGAGAAATACATGGTTTATTATATTAGGTATATTTATTCTACTATAAAATCTTTTTGGGTTTTTGTATTTTTGAAAACTTATATGAAATGCATGAAAGAAAAAATGGAAAATTTTGGCATGATGTATCTATTTTACCTTCTACTAATATACTGAATTCCACAAGAAAAGTGAAAAACAAGCAAATAATATTAAGCATATAATTAAACTTATACTACATCATACACGTGATGACAAACCCGTTGTCATTTACTACGCTAGTAAAACTCTTAATGACGCTCAACGTAATTACACAACAATTGAGAAAGAGTTCCTAGCTGTTGTCTATGCTTTGGATAAGTTTCGCCCTTACCTAGTTGGAACATCCACCATTGTATATACTGACCATGCCGCGCCGGTGGTACTTACTAAAAAAAGGACGCTTAAAACAACGATTGTTCCATTTGGATCCTTCTCTTGCAAGAATTCACCACGGAAATCAAGGAAAAGAAAGGAACCGAAAATGTCGTGGCCGACCATTTATCAAGGCTGGTTGGTGACATTGATAGTGATTCCCCGAAGCCATCTGTGATTCCTTCCCGCATCGAATATTTGTACTATATTTTCTCATCTCCATGGTAATGCGGATATCTTTAACTACCTTGTTCTTGGGAAGTTCCTTCCTCTTGGTCACGCGTCCGATCATAAAAGTTAGATCCAATGTAAAATACTATTTTTGGGATGACCCTACCTCTTTAAGTATTGTTCCGACCAACTCATTCATTTGCATTCCGGACCGGGAGCACACCGTATTATCCTTTTGCCATGAACAATCTTGCAGAGGTCATTTCAGTGGAAAGAAAACTGTGGCCAAGGTATTACAATGTGGTTTTTACTGGCCTACCCTTTTTCGCGATGCACACGAACATTGCATAGCTTGCATTCGTTGTCAGCTCCTAGGTCGAATTACCAAACGAAATATGATGCCCCTAAATCCTATCTTGATTGTGGAAATTTTTGATGTTTGGGGCATTGATTTTATGGGACCTTTCCCTATTTCTCAAGGTTTTCTATACATTTTAGTCGATGTAGACTGTGTCCAAATGGATTGAGGCACTCACATGTCGCTCAAATGACTATAAGACTGTCATGAAATTTGTTAAAGAAAACATTTTCTCTCGTTTTGGTGTCCCCAAGGCTATCATCAGTGATGGGGGTACACATTTTTGTAATAAAATTTTTGGGTTTTTAATGAAAAAATATGGAGTTACTCACAAGGTTGCTACTCCATATCACCCACAAACGAGTGGCCAAGTAGAAGTCTCCAACAGAGAGATAAAGTCTATTCTGGAGAAAACTGTCAACCCATCAAGAAAGGACTGGTCTCTCTGCTTATCGGATGCCTTGTGGGCATACCGAATAGCATTTAAGACACCTATAGGGATGTCTCCTTACCGCATTGTTTTTTAAAAACCTTGTCATCTGCCAGTTGAACTTGAGTATCGTGCCCTTTGGGCCATCAAAAGCCTCAATTACAATATCATCGACGCAGGCGAGAAGCGAAAACTGCAATTAAATGAGCTTGAGGAGATTCGGAGTGATGCATATGATCTCTCAAAATCCTACAAAGCTAATATGAAAAAAGTTCACGACAAGCACATTTTGCGTAAGGATTTTAAAATTGGCCAAAAAGTTCTACTGTACAACTCCAGATTACACATTTTTCCTGGTAAATTGAAAACACAATGGTCTGGTCCTTTCATTGTGTCAGCTGTGAAATATTATGGGGCAATCTCTTTGCTTAATCCACAAGATAACAGCGAATTTCAAGTCAATGGACAACGCCTAAAACATTACCACGAATTACGCTCACCAGATGTTGAACAGACTGTTCTTCAAGATCCGGTCTACACAGACTAGATGTTTTGTTTGGCGTACTCAATCTTGTTTCTATAGAGGGTACACCATTTTGGTACCCGGGCCATCTTCTATCTCATGATCTCCATAGTTCTTTGAAGTGTGTGGTTGCAAGCGCCGGAACCTTAGTCCACAAAAACTCTATTTCAGAACTGAGTATAAATGTCTTCTGCAACATGAGCAAACGTGCTTTTCGGTAAACGATGGGTACCTAAAATTTCACCTCCTTCCTTCTCTTCCCTTTTCTACTCTATACCTCACGAACTTCAGCTAATCGTTTGGTGTAAGTCTCACTCATCACGAATAGGGAATGGTCGTAGTACTTTTGCTCGTAAATGGCGTCTTGAAGGATGGGCCATATGCATTGTCAAACACCCTTCAGTCTAGGCCCTGACTTCCTATCCGATACTAGCCAGTTTAAGGTGTACTTTTATCTGACACCAGCTGCGTAGGATAATCTTCGTCGCCCTTCTCCCACAAAATTAAGCTTTGAGAATCGGCGTTAAAAGACCGACTCATCTTGAGGATCTGACGTTAAAAGACTCACCTTGTAGATATGTTTATATTGTTGCCTTTTCCCTTTGCATTAAGTTTTGCACATGAGATTCGTGTCCAACCTTAGATGTTGCATACTTGGAACACAAACGGGCAATGGTTTCCACTAGACCAACCCTAGAATTGGTTACTTTGATTTCCCTTGGGGGGGGGTTTGAGGATAGCCGTATGTAATAAGGGCAATTTTATTAGACCGTAGCACGCACGGTCTAGGATGGTATTGTCCTGCCCCTAACCCCATAATACATAAAGATAAAGCCACAGTCTGGTTGGATTAGGTTCGCTCCAGAGCCGACATGACAGTTGTCTATGATTTAAGATGGTGACTCTTCTGGACATCCAACGTTTTTCACGTATATCTCCCTTGTATATAAATAAAACCCTTGTTTATAAATAAAACACTCTCCTTCTTTTCAAAAAATCTTGTGACCTTCAAGAAGGACTCATACAATTGGATAGCATTTTTCGTGCCGATCGTTTCGATATCTTATTCGTCCAATTCGGAGTCCGAACGAGTCGTGGGTAAGCATTTGAATCTTTTTAGGCTTAAATCGGGCTTGAAGCTTGATTTGGGCTTGGGAAAAATTTTTGGCCCAACCAAAATATCGAATTCTCAGTCCATTTAAACACGAAAAACCCGAAAACACGCGTCACCCTTACATTCTTCTTCTTCCCAAAAAACCGGATCTTGCCCCCTCTCGCTTTAGTCTCGCACGAGACAGGCCCACACTATATCCAGGTTTCGCGCGCGACTCTTACAGCTCCGACCACAATTCCCTTCCGTCAGCAAGTCCCATTTCTTCCCCTCATCATTAATCCATATCCAGCCTCTCCCTAAGAGCAGTAATGGCCAGTAACAGGCGTATTTGTGTGGAGAAATTTTTTGGAAATTTATTTGAAAATAGGATGTTTGCTCCATTCTTTGATAATGAAATTCACTCTAGAGGATGGGAGTACTTGTTATATTCTAATGGAAGGCTTTATTCCAAGGATTTGGTGATCAAATTCTACGATAATGGGAGCTTTAATGGCGACCATTTTTGGGTAAACGTCGAGGGTGTGCGCCATGAAGTCACACCTGTTTTGCTCTCCGGGATCACGGGCATTCCTCTGGTCGACCACCGTCTCGACTCGGTGATAGTCCGTGTACCCATAGACTTCACGACCTAATGCTCGACCGCTAATCGAGGGAGAGTACAACATAGATGGAAATGCGCGTGATCGGTATTTCGGTCTTAACGGAACCGGTGGCTATGACTCAATGGTTGGGGGCAGCGTTATCGGCGCCGAAGCCCTCAGACATCAACAAGACCTTCTTCCACCTTCTCTGGATCCTGCAGGAGCGAAAGGGTAACTTCTGCATCGTTACCTTTCTTTTTGATATTATTACACATGCCACTCTTAGATCTGCCCCTCTTGCTGTTCTGGTAACACAAGTTATGATTACCTTGGGTTTTCTGTCCTCCACCCCGCTACTCCCTATACCACAATATGAGAATATGCTTGTCTTCAAGAAATGCATACAGGACCCTTGGGAACCCACAACACCTAGGGCTGCCGAGCACGTTAGCGTAGGCTCCTCTCACCCACCCTACTTTGATGAGACTGCCATGAGTAAGATCTCCCACCCCATAGAGGCCTTACGTGCTGTGAACAGTGGTCTGAGAGACATGTACACTCGCCAGGTATCGATGAGACGTACCTTGGGAGAGTTAAGGACATATATGACCACTCGCCACGAGTCGATGACAGACAGCATGGGCGAATTCCAGCAGGAAATGAGAGCTTCCATAACTGTATTTCAGGACAATATGCTTACTCGCCAGAACCAGTTCCAGCGAATGTTCATGGCGAGCCAAAGATCGATTTCGAGTGCTCGGTGATGGATACTCTTGGTGATATCCAGGAGCAGTTAGCATCCACGGGAGCTCGTACTGCACGACGTCGCAAGACTCCTGGTTCTTCTTCTGCAGCCCCCGAGGATTCTGCTACAACCCCTGAGGATCATCAGTAGCTAGTTTATTTTTCCAGTCTTGTATAATATTTATGTCAGGATATTTGATTTACGTGTTTGCATTTCCAGCTTAATAGTATGTTATTTCCTAAAAAATTTTACCTGGATATATTAGTTATGTCTAATATTACATTATATAGGTAGGAACATATATAATAATATTAGTAATAATAATTTATATACATATATATAATTATATATACATATATATATTTTTAGATGTCACACTTAACAGCAAAATTTACCGTAATCTAACGTTTTATTAAACGGTCATGAAAACGCACAAAAAACGGTCATGAAAAAGCACAGAAAACGGTTAGAAAACGGTCATGAAAACGCACAAAAAACGGTCAGAAAACGGCAAAATTCTTTCTATAAATAAGTTCAACACATCCTCCACATTCACTCATTTCATATTCTTCCCTCTACACTTCTTATTCTAAAAAATTGTTTTTAGTCCGCTCCAAATTTCAAGCTTCATGGATGCACTAGAAAAGTTTGAGCAGCGGCAAATTGAATATGATAATCAAGTTTTCATGCTTGTTTGTTTCATTATAGTAATGTTGTTAATGTGGCATCTTTTACAATTTCGGATTAGTGCATATTTATAACAAGGATAGACACCTCAAAAATCTAACTTCCCTTTTTCCAAAAATATTTTTCTTCACCACTCCATCTTTAATGGCCCTCACTCGAAGTTTCGTGCCCGAGCAAAATTTTATGGAAAATTTCCAAAATGGTCTTTTTCATCCCTTTTTTGACGTAGAAATATCACGTCGAGGATGGCACCCTCTTTTACATCATAAGCAAGTTTTTTATTCCAGAGAATTGGCCTTGTAGTTCTATAAAAGCGGTTATTTCCAAAATGGGCAATTCTTTGTCCGTGCTAACGGATGCGAGTATGAATTGACTATGGAAATCATCTCTAAGGTACTTCAAATTCCTATTACAAACCAAGGAGTACACCTTCAGGATTCACCTTTCGACAATATCAGGCATTTGATGTTTGCAACTATCCTTCACGGCGAATACAACCGGAAAAACCGTATTGTTTATCAGCGATCTTTGCAAAAGAACTAATTATCTGTGATCCAATGGGTAGCTCATATTGTGCTCGGCATGTCTAAGACTTCCGAAATAACCAAACCCCTACTCCATCTACTCTGGGTCTTACAGAGTAACTGCAATGATTTTTGAATTATTAAATTTCTCTGGAACGCGATCGTAAGTGCCAGGAAAAAGGCAGCTCCTTTACCAACCATTGTGACACTTATCATGATATGTTGGGGTTTTTCTAGTACTTCTCCTCATACACCTCTTCGAACAGCTAACATTCTTACCATTCACTCAGTATGTAGGAACGGATTCTGGAACCCCGACGTTGCAAAGAACCATGTCGGTGCAGAAACCGACAAAGATTGTTCTGCTGACAACATCTTCACAGAAAATGTATTATGCAACGTATTTAATCTCATGGAAGGGCTTCGTTTAATGCAACAAGGACTGATGACATTATTCAAACGTCAGAACATTATCATCAACAGTCTTCTTGAATTTCAGGACCTGCGGACAATAAACGAAGAGGAACAAGCATAATTCTTGCACAGCCACAACCAGTTCTTGGCAAATCACACTCTCATAATGGAGAACCACGCTGAGATTTACCAGACAGAGAGCGAAATGTTGCAACGGGCTGTTGCACGGATTGACGACATAGAAAATTTTATAAATGGATCCCTCCCACAAAAGGATCCTCGCCGTTACTTGGGCCAATGAAACCATTTAAATTTAACAATTTTATATTATTTGTCATTTTCTTTTTAGTTTTTAATGGTAATTTGTTTTTACTTAATTATTCTCATCATACTATAATATTTGTTTATCCTTGTCTAAATAGGTCACATTTTTTTCAAATCTTCTACAATGGAAACTCCAAAGATGATTCCAGAACAATATTTCCATTCGTTACTAAATTCTCCGGCATATGGACATCTTTTCAGAGACTACATCACTCAAGTTGGTTGGAACTCTCTTATTCTACACCCAGAGTAGACATACTCCCCAGGTTTGACAACTTATTTTTATGATCACATGGAAGATCTACCAGCTGTCCAGGGTTTCCCTTTGAATGGTTTTACACTACGTATTGGTAACACGAGACACTCTTTTTACGAGCCAACCAACCGTTGCTATGGCCCTAGATCTTCCTCCTCTTCACCGGACCTCCCAATTCAATACATGATAGAGAATGACTTTAATGACTATTCTAGGGAAGATTTTGCTGCCGGTATGGCGATGGCATTGCCCACGCGTCGAACGTAGCCGTCGGGCGGCGATGGCGGACTTCACTATTCCATTAGCCAGTATGACCATGAATGTTGGAACTGCCATGTTATTTATTCTTCTGAACATCATGGGGGATTGGCATTTTTCCACTGCATCAAAGTCAGCGTGTAAGACATTCCATGCATTGGCCCAGCAACATACCGCCTTTGACATTACAGACCTAGTAATTGAGAATCTTAAGAAGGCTCAGTTTTTTCGGAATTAGAGATGTAGTTACACAGTTTGTGGCCACCTTTCAGGACTGGGTAAAGGTCTACTCTATGTGTCCAACAAACAAGATAATTCGTTCTTTGTGATTTAGGACATGGGGACGCCCTGCAAGGTATCTAAAGAAAGTTCGTTCTTTCCCTGATGATGATAAAATGATAGCTCATCTAGACAATGCAAAAAAGAGGAAGTGGAGTGAAGTCTGGAAAGCTATGATAGACTGGCGGGATGCAAGGGAATGGCATTTCTACAGGGACGAGGCAAGGATGGACTATCCCCCAGTTCAAGGTTGGGGCAATGTGAGTTGATGCATGTACATATTTGTTTTACGTTATGATGTGAAATAAATAAATAACCTAACAGTGTCCGACTGTTTGAGGGTGGTGAGAACCTTTTGCAAAAATTAGGCATACATAGTTGTATATAGTTTACTTAATGTCTAAATAAACGTATTTAGTGACAAATATTTAGAAATCTCACCCTAGCATCAGAATTAGGACTTGTTCTTAGAAACTTAATTTAATACGTATGCAATAGTTTTTACATCTTTTCATGAGCATTCATGCACTGACTATCATTAAATGTACACGATAGTAAGTTTAAGGACCCACGATTAGACAACTTAGTTTCCATATCCCCGTAAGAATCTAACCAAAAGCCTCAAAATGTGTGATATATGAGTAATGACACAGAGGAGTAGTTCTTCCGAATAGAGAAGTTCACACGTCTACTTACTTGATCACTACCCAAATTCTAGGCGAGAATTTAGGCCTTCTTTGGATCGATATAGCCAAAAAATTCACACCTGTATAAAAAAATAAATAAAAATAAATAAATAAATAAAAAATACCGCTAATCGCTCCACTGAACCTTTCATTAATCCTTTCTACTTCACCAAAAAAATCATTACCCATCTATTAACCACAAATAAATAAGCCTACCTAGATGATGAGTATGAGAAATAGGATGAAGTGCAGAAAAATAAGAGAAAAACCTTGTCACAAATCAAAATCAGTTACCTGTTTCAGAAGAAAAGAAAAAGAAAAAAATAGAAATATATTTCCAAAAATCAAAAGAAATATCAAGGTTAGAATTCCCCCCTAAAAAATCAAATCAAAGGGGAATACAAAAGCTTGAAATATCCAAGTATGGAAACCCATGTTAGAAGCAGGAAAGAAATAAGGATTCTCTAGTATAAATATCTAGAAGACTTTATTCTCTCATACTTATCATTTTTGAATTTTCCATTCCATTTTTTTTTCTACACTACCACCTAAGCCCCATAACACCTAATAAAGACCTCTAGCTCAATTAGGAATAGGATAGTATGATAATAAGTAGTAGTTGTGACTTCTCGACCTCGGCTCCTCTGATTGTCATTGAGTATGTGAGGAAACATGTGCCCACTGCACACTGGAGATAGCAAAGCTGGAGTGGAAAAATAAGAGAGAAATTGTGTTTCGACACATACCTGTGAGAACCTACTTAAGGACGATATCCAAAGGATCCAGAAACGGCCATGCTCGTACATTTCAATATTAGATCACTGCATGCATGCCCATACGTAGATGTTTCGATTATTGTATGTATATTAACTTGAATTTCGAAAGAATAAAATCCTTGTTTCCCCTGCTAGTTAGATGTCTAGATACCTGAGATTAATTAGGGAAACAAGCCTTTGTTACTGAGTCGTTGTAGTATAAATGAAGTTTGTGAATCTTCTCTGGAAAACTCTCACGAGGCTATAACTCGTCCACTAGGGAATTCCTAGTGGTTCAAGGCCTTGTTGCATACGGTCAATGCAACCGCACTCTGGGAAATGAGATTTAGCTTAGGACAACACATTTTTGACCACTTATCATTTTGATGTCTCTTCTTTGCTTGAGGACAAGCAAAATGCTATTTGGGGGTGGTGTGATAAGCACCCAAAACTGTAATATTAAACCCCGAGAGACATAACATTTTGGTCGATTATGTGTTTAATAATCATGTAATAATTATATTTTCGTACTTTTGCAGGTTCCCGCATTTAAAATAAATATAATGATAAAACGTGCATCGAAGTACAAGAATACTGGAATATTTGAAGTTTTCCACTCAACCCTAGTGAAGCCTAATAGAGCCTGACTAGAGCCGAAGTTTCCAAAAGAACAGAACCAGTGCAGAACGGGTCCACATATAAAGAAGCAGCAAACTTCCGAAGCTCAAATCGGATAAATCGGGGTGCCGACGTTGGCTAATGAACTGCCAGAGCGACCAGGGCGACAAACTCTACGCAAAGACAGAAAGTTGTAAAAATGCCAAAATCGGTGCCACCATTGGACATACTAAGTGGACCCACTCTGCGGGCCCAGAAGGCATGACGAGTCAGCACAGGCAGGTGGCAAGTGATGGTTTTAATTTGGTGCCACCTCGCAATATAGAAGACACGTACCAATTTAAACCAGGTGGTTTGAATTGAAATTAGCTAAAGGACGAAACCTTAATAAGGTAAAAGACAAAATTAAAAAGGATAAAAACAAAACTTTGATTCTCAAAGTTTTGAATGTTTCAATTAGCATAAGGCCAAAACTCAATTAAATCATTCACGGGTAGCCTTCATATATCAGCCTATATATATGAGGGGGTGGCCTTCATATATTTTCCTTCAGCATTTTATGCTCTAGCTTCCGCTTAGCAGTAGTTTGTTTTAATTCAGCACTTACATTCCGTCATTTACTTTCCAGCAGCTTAAATACTGTAGGTCATTTTACCCTTAATAACAGTCATTTCTTTTATAGTGTAATTCCTGTCCTGCATTTATTTACTTAATGTATACAGCAAGTTTTATTATTCCTTCAATGACCATGAACTAATCCCCCCAGGGGGAGGGTTATGCTACTCGTGTGAGAATCCGGATTGACTCGTTAATATTCTAGAATCACTACGTAGGAATTAGGCATAAATTAGACATCCGATCCCAAAATGAGTGAGACTATACAAATTTGGAGTGCCGATGCTCCAGAACAGTCTCGGGCGCGACCCAAAATGTCTCACGCGCGACTCTATGGTGTCAGACAGCTCTCCAATTTGTCCAGCTGATGTGGAATCGAGCCAGGAGCTGAAATGATATTCCAGAGATGAAATATTAGTTCAACTCCTTATGCTAGTGTGGTGCGGCTCAGAGATGTGGGCATGCGCTAAGGATCAATACTCGACGTCGTCTCCGAACACGAAACGAATCAGAGATGTAGTGATGTGGTAATATAAACTGTTAAAAATGATTCTTGCATGAGTATGATTAACTCTCTCCCTGTTTCTCTATTTTGGTTTATCTACATATAATCACCGTAGTAATTTACATTATTTGCATTACCGTTAATTTAATTAAAACCAACTAAAAAACTTAAAATCTTACTCACTAAAAGTTGTAATTCCAACTGAACCCTAAACCCTAAACGTACGACTACACGTACTTAAGAAAACACTAAAATCTTACTCACCAAACGTACGACTACACGGACGTTGGACTTTGGACTTTGGACTTGGGTCTTTGGACTTCGGACTTTGGAATGTGGACCTCGGACTTAAGAAAATAAGTAACTGAAAACAATAAACGTGTATTATGAATGTTTTATCAACACTGTAAGTCCATTTGACTCTAGTTAATCTAGATCATCAATCTAAACTAGTTAATATATTGGATTAGTTAAGTATTAGTTAATATAAACACTATTAAATTAGTTTAGTATTAGTTTAGTTTTAAGTTTTGGGCCCTTGAAGGCGAAGTTGTTTAATTATCAAAAACCCAACTTGTGAACTTTTATTGTAACTTAAAACAGAGTAAAGCTCGAAAGGTTGGGCCTAATTCTCAGATCACGCTCCAACCGACGTCGCCTTCTCCTCAAGCAGCAGTGTGTAAGCACGGCTTGAGAGGTAAATTATAAACCTCTTCGAAGCCCAAGTAAGAGGATACCTTGTGTGTTCAAGCATGCTTACATGATTGTTTGAAATTTAATTTTTGCCCTGCAATTTATATTCGCGCATAAGGTTGAACCCGAGCCACATAACGACCATTGGGAAGTCATTCTCCAATGTAGGTAAATTGGACATTGCTTGATTCTGGAAGCCCTAGACCAAAAAAATGAATTAAAATCTCAATCAACTAGAGCCCAAGTAGTCACGCTCCTCCAGAAAAGGACAAAAATATAGCCATGAGGATTTAGAGTAATCAGTTACCAGATTCCGGTGGACCAACTACCTTCCTCACTCCCCTCCCCCAGCTTCATCGTGAGTGAGATTCTTGGTAGCACACCACTTGGTGAAGTGACTACCTACTCTTCTGAGACGTGTTGTAGAGCCATCCTAGACTCGCGCCCAATTGTTCCCTTGAATAGGGCATAGTAAAATATAGAGCAAAGCAAAATTTTCAAAACTCCATACTTGCAAAAATGAATTTCGATTTCTTGAGCATACATTGCACCGTTTGCATATGCTAGGATAGTTTTGCGGTCTTGCTAAAAGTGCATGATACTACGTTCAAGCACTTCAAGTATTAGCAAAAATAAAACATACTCATGTAGGAGAACACGTCATCATAGACAATCTCCAATTTCTTGTCCTGCACCTAGTAAGATTTCAGACGAGGTAGTACAAGCTAAAGAGCCTCTCTCCAACTTCTACACACCGTTGCAAGATGAACCTCCATCTTGTATACGACTCACGCCGCTCACGAGCAATTTTCGCATTCCACCGAATGTGTTCAATTTTCTACCCATCTTCAACAGGTTAGAACACTAGTTACCGTACGAGCATCTACGCCAGATACATGAAGTATGTAATACTTTTCACCATCTCGGCGTCATCGACGATCAAGTGAAGCTACAAGTGTTTTCTTTCACTCTAGCTGGTAAGAGTCACGCTTGGCTTCTCTCTCAGAAAGCCGACTCTTTTGATACATGGGAAAAGATTGTGTTCTCCTTCATGAAGAAGTACTTTCTGTCGAAGAAAACAGAGAAGATAAGGAGTCAGATACAGTTCTTCAGACTGAGTCCAAGTGAGACATTTTCTGAAGCATGGGATAGATTCTCTGACCTACCCCATTCATGTCCTCACCATAAACTAGAAAAATCCACTCTTGTTCAATATTTCTTCAAAGGTATTCTCCTAGAACACAAAGTAACCCTCGACATCATTAGTAATGATAACTTTTTAGATAGAAGTGTAACTAAAGCCTTAACCATTCTTGGAAACCAAGTTGAAAAGAGTACCCATTGGGGCGACATAAACAATTCCAGAATAGCCCAACACAGTACATCTAAGGCTAGTGGTATTTTTGAGGTGAAATCCGATCATAAGATTAAAACCTTAATCAAAACCCTCATAAGAAAGATAGATGCTCTCACAACCAAACAAAAAGATCAAACCCATCATCTTGTCATGAACATAAATACCTCCAGGTTTCAACAAACCACCAAATGCATTCAGACAAGGACAAGGTACCTATAACAATTAGAATAGAGCATTGGTTCCATCCCAGTTTAAGCAGAACTACCAAAAACCACCTATCAACAACCAAAGAGACCTAGTTCCCATTACACCATTAACTAGTGTCCAAACAGATAAGCTTACTGTAATAATTCTATCTGTCATGCAGCAACAAACCCAAATCCTAGCATCCATGCAACAATCTCTAAACTTGTTAGCCCAAGGGAAAACCCAGAAAGGTGTGCTCCCAGGATAAGCTATCCCAAATCCTAAACATACAAACACAGCCTTTGAAGCAACAAGTGACGTGAACGAAACTGGAACACTAAAAACTCTTTCTTAATCATCCCATCTACGAGGATTAATTTCTCTTTTCCGATGTATTCCTTTCCCATTTTATTCCATCTTCTGCTTTAAAGGGAATACATCAATGAGATAACCGAACCTCTCCATTTGGAGGGTGTGGTTGTAAGTACCGGAGCCTTAGTCCACAGTATATCTCGTATATTCTTTGTAAAACACTTTTTTACTAATTGTTTTAGTAAGTGTGAACCTGTGGAGCGAGTATACAAATTTTCTTTTCTTTATTTTACAATTCGTTTTCAAAAATAGTTGTTTTCTTTGTTCTGTTAATGATAGATTCTCGATACATCAATAGTTAAGTGATTTTTCAAAACCAAAAATGGGCAATGGATTTTACACAGACCAACCCTTAGAATAATGCAATCTAAGGGAAGTTTTGAGATCAGCTTTGCTTACTAAGGGTCGCCTATATCACCGAGTTATTCGCTGGGTCAGTTAATTTCATGTCTTGCACAGTAAATCCCCCTACTCACGTAGCTAAAGCTCTGTCTGTCTAGATTGGGTTCGCCATAGAACCGACACGAAAGTTGCCTAAGATTATCTGTTATGGTTTGTTTTCAAGTAGTAACATCTTGAATCACAGCTTTTGAGTACGACTTTCTTAAAACATCTCCCTATAGTTTTCAAAACTGGAGGATATAAAAATGAAAATTATACGCCTCGGAGTAACCAAAATGATACTGGATTCATGTATAACTTTATGTTCTTGTCAAAACCTATGGTTAGAGATATCTTTGCTTGAGAAAACCAACAAAAAAAATAATAAAAAATAAAAAGAGATTATATGTCTCCAAACGAGAATTAAACAAATAGAGTAACCCAAAGTGATACTATTATTTGTTTAATTCTATATTTTGCCTCCACCTCTCTATTTTGTCTCGAGAATTTGATGCTAAAAGACTTAAACTGTTACAAAATTTTCAAAATTTTCCTTTCTTAAAAATCTATTCCCTTCCGTTTTAAAATCATTTCCCTTCTTCAATCTCTCTTTCTAAAAAACTTTTCAAAAATGTCTTCTATAACAAACAAAAACCCTCCACCTAGCAATACTAGATGGATAAGTTTCAATGATCGTGTGTAAGCACTTCCTAGATAACTACAGCTGAATATATGGACACACATACCGAAAATTATTCTTGGTTTGGGTAAAAGTTCATATGCACGTAAGAGACGAGCTATGAGAGAAGGCTGGTGGTTGAATTGTCAAACACCAACTTGCCCCGGTCTTCAACCTCATAATAATTCTGTTTATAAAGTCTACACGTGTTATCCTCTAGTGTATTACGCTTTGTCTAAGAGAGTAATTCAACGATCTGGTTGGGATTGACTCAAGTTTTGGGGATCTGACTTAAAACAACCCATCCTTTTTAAATTTTCAGTCAAAATTAATAAAACCCAAAAAAATTAATTAAAATTTTCTTTCTGTTATCTGTATATATTTCCTTACAGTTCCTTCTCTTTTCTTTCCTTCATCTGTTTTTCATCTATCGTTGGATGTGTGTGTACTTTATACCATTACGTTGCATTTTCGATGCTAACCATTTTGGTACCTCACAGGTCAAGATTGGACGAGTAACGAAGCACGGATCAGCTCTTGAAATTGGTAAGTGATAAAATGCTAATTTGTACGTTTATTGGTTTTAGTACTTAAGTCCGAGGTCCACAGTCCGAAGTTCGAAGACCAAAGTCCAAGTCCAAAGTCCATAAAGTCGTCCGTTTAGTCAAGTTACCTTACTCACGTGGGTTTAATAGGATAGGTTGAGTAAGGGATCGTCCAAACCTTAGGGCTTGGCAAGGTTCACAATTGGAATTACAACTTTTAGTGAGTAGGATTTTAGGTTTTTTAGTTAGTTTAATTAAATTAATGGTAATGTAAATAATGTAAATTACTAACGGTGATTTCGATGTAAATAAACAAAGATAGAGAAACAGGGAGAGGGTTAATCAAACTTATGCAAGAATCATTTTTAAACAATTTATATTACCACATCACTACAGCTCTAATTCGTCTCGAATTCATAGACAAACCAAAGACGACGTCGAGTATCGATCCCTAGCGAAACGCACACATCTCTGAGTCGCATCGCACTAGCATAAGGAATTGAACTAATATTTCATCTCTGGAATATCATTTCAGCTCCTGGCTCGATTCTACATCAGCTTGATAAATTGGAGAGTTGTCTGACACCAGAGAGTCGCGCACGAGACATTTTGGGTCTCTCGTGAGACTGTTCTGGAGCATCAGCACTCCAAATTTGTACATTCTTAGTCATTTTGGGACCGGATGTCTAATCTATACCTAATTCCTAAGCAGTGATTCTAGAATATTAAAGAGTCAATCCAGATTCTCACACGAGCAGCATAACCCTCCCCCTGAGGGGGATTAGCTCATGGTCATTGAATGAATAATTAAACTTGTTGTATACATTAAATAAATAAATGCAGGACAGGAATTAAACTTGAAAAGAAATGACTTTTATTAAGAAGAAATGACTTACAATATTTAAGCTGCTGAAATGAAAAGGACAAAATTTAAGCTGCTGAAATGAAAAACTACAGACGATTAACTAGCTAATGTATAGGCTAAAGCATAAAATACTGAAGGCCGAATAATGAAGTCCCCCCCCCCTCATATATATAGGCTGGAGAGCCTTGTGAAGGATTTAATTGGGTTTTGTCCGCTTCTCAAATTGAGACGTTCAAAACTTTGAATAACAAAGTTTTGTTTTTACCTTGTTTAATTTGCTTTGTCTTTTCCTTTTTAAGGTTTTGTCTTTTTATGTTTGGTTTTGTCTTTTTGCCCAATTCAATTCAAACATTGAATTGGTGCGTGTCTTTCCCATTGCAAGGTGGCACAAAATTGTGACTATCACTTGCCACCTGCATATGCTAACTCGTCATGCCTTTTGGGCCTGCAAAGTGGGTCCACTTAGTGTGTCTAGTGGTGGCGCTGATTTTGGCATTTTTACAACTTTTTGTCTTTGCATAGAGTTCGTCTCCCTGGTCGCTCTGGCAGTTCACTAGCCAACGTCGGCACCCAGATTTATCAAATGTGAGCTTCGTGTTTGTTTTCTTTATATGTGGACCTTGTTATCTTGGCGGTTTTGTTCTTTTGGAAACTTCGGCTCTAGTCAGGCTTTATTGGGCTTCACTGGGGTTGAGTGGGGAACTTCAAATATTCCAGTATTCCCGTACTTCGATGCATGTTTTATCATTATATTCATGTTAACTGCGGAAACCTGCAAAAGTATGAAAATATAATTATTACATGATTATTAAACACATAATCGATCAAAATGTTATGTCTCTCGGGGTTTAATATTAAAGTTTTTGGTGCTTATCACACCACCCCCAAACAACACTTTGCTTGTCCTTAAGCAAAGAAGAGACATTAAAATGATAAGTGGTCAAAAATATGTTATCCTAAGCTAAATCTCATTTCGCAGAGTGCGGTTGAATTGACCGTATACAACAAGGCCTTGAACCACTAGGAATTCCATAGTGGACAAGTTATAGCCTCGTGAGAGTTTTCCAGAGAAGATACTCACAAACTTCGTTTATACTACAACGACTCAGTAACAAAGGCATGTTTCCTTAATTAATCTCAGGTATCTAGACATCTCACTAGTGGGGGAAATAGGGATTTAATTCTTTTGAAATTCAAGTTAATATACATACAATAATCAAAACATCTACGTATGAGCATGCATGCAGTGATCTTATATGGAATTGTACGAGCAGGGCCGTTTATGGATCCTTTGGATAGCGTCCTTAAGTAGGTTCTCACAGGTATGTGTCGAAACACAATTTCTCTCTTATTTTTCCACTCAAGTTTTGCTATCTCCAGTGTGCAGTGGACACACGTTTTCTCACATACTCAATGACAATCAGAGGAGCCGAGGTCGAGCAGTAACAACTACTACTTATTATCACACTATCCTACTCCTAATTGAGCTAGAGGTCTTTATTAGGTGTTATGGGGCTTAGGAGGTAGTGTAGAAGAAAATGGAATAGAAAATTCAAAAAATGATAAGTATGAGAGAATAAGGTTTTCGAGATATTTATACTAGAGAAATCCTTATTTTCTTTCCTGCTTCTAACATGGGTTTCCATACTTGGATTTTTCAAGCTTTTGTATTCCCTTTTGATTTGATTTTTGGGGGGAATTCTAACTTTGATATTTCTTTTGATTTTTGGAAACATATTTATATTTTTCTTTTTTTTTCTTCTGAAACAGGTAACTGATTTTGATTTGTGACAAGGTTTTTCTATTCATTTTTCTGCACTTCATCCTATTTCTCATACTCATCATCTAGGTAGGCTTATTTATTTATAGTTAATAGATGGGTAATGAATTTTTGGTGAAATTGAAATGGTTAATGAAAGGTTCAGTGGAGCGACTAGCGGTAAAAAATTTTACAAGTGTGAATTTTTAGCTATATCGATCCAAAGAAGGCCTAAATTCTCGCCTAGGATTTGGGTGTTGATCAAGTAAGTAGACGTGTGAACTTCTCTATTCGGAAAAACTACTCCTCTGTGTCAGTACTCACATATCACACATTTTGAGGCTTTTTTTTTATTAGATTCTTACAGGATATGGAAACTAAGTTGTCTAACCGTGGGTCCTAGAAACTTACTATTGTGTACATTTAATGATAGTCAGTGCATGAATGCTCATGAAAAGATGTAAAAACTATTGCATACGTAGTAAATTAGGTTTCTAAGAACAAGTCCTAATTCTGATGCTAGGGTGAGATTTCTAAATATTTTTCATCGCAGAAAAAGAAACGAGAATTTGCCACTAAATACATTTATTTAGACATAAAGTAAACTATATACAACTATGCATGCTTACTTTTTGTGAAAGGTTCTCACCACCCCCAAACAGTCGGACGCTGTGTCCTCTAAGTGTTAATAGGAAGAAAGAGTATACCTGAGAGGCTTTGAGCAAAAATATAGCTGACATCTTCCACAGAAATTTATTGTAACACACTATATATTATACATCATAAAAGTGAAAGTACACTGTTAGATTGACACACTATTAGGTTATTTATTTATCTCACATCAAAACGTAAAACAAATATGTACATGCATCAACTCATATTGCCCCAACCACTAACTGGGGGATGGTCTATCCTTGCTTCGTCCCTGTAGAAATGACATTCCTTTGCGTCATGCCAATCTATCATAGCTTCTAGACTTCGCTCCACTTCCTTTTCTTTGCAGTGTCCAGATGAGCTATCATTTTATCATCATCAAGGAAAGAACGAACTTTCTTTAGATACATTGCAGGGCGCCGCCATGTCCAAAATCGCAAAGAACGAATTATCTTGTTTGTTGGACACATAGAGTCGACCTTTACCCAATCCTGAAAAGTGGCTGCAAACTGTGGGAAGTACGTCCTCACTATCCTGCATGCTGTAACTGGCAGGGTGATATAGTGCTGCTGAAAAGACCGAGCCCTCTTAAGATTCTCAATTACTAGGTCTGTGATGTCGAAGGCGGTATGTTGCTGGGCTAGTGCATGGAACGTCTTACAAGCTGACTTTGATGCAGTGGAAAAATGCCAATCCCCCATGATGTTCAGAAGAATAAATAACATGGCAGTTCTAACATTCATGGTCATACTGGCTAGTGGAATAGTGAAGTCTGGCCATCGGCCAGCTTCGGCACGTTCACTGACCATCATTCATGGGCAAGGCCATCGCCATAACGGGCGGCAAATTTTTCCCAAGAATAGTCGTTAAAGTTGTTTTCTATCATGTATTGAATGGGGATGTCTGGCTGAAAAGGAGGAAGGTCCAGAGCCATAGCAACTGTTGCCTCGTAAAAAAGGGTGGCGGGTGTTACCAATACGGATTGCAAATCTGTTCAGCACGAAAAATGCTATCCAATTATATGAGTCATTCTCAAAGGTCACAAGAGTTTTTGAAAATAAGGAGGGTGTTTTAATTAGAACAAAGTTTTTATTTATATACAAAAGAGATTTACGTGAAAAACACCGGATGTCCAAAAGAGTCACCATCTAAATTCATAGGCAACTGTCATGTCGGCTCTGGAGTGAACCCAATCCAGCCAGACTGTGGCTTTACCTTTATGTATTATTGGGTTAGGGGCAGGACGGTACCATCCTGGACCGTGCGTGCTACGGTCTAATAATATTGCCCTTATTACATACGGCTATCCTCAAACCGCCACAAAGGGAACTCAAAGTAACCAATTCTAGGGGTTGGTCTGGTGGAATCCATTGCCCGTTTGTGTTCCATGTATGCAACATCCGAGGTTGAACACGAATCTCTATGTGCACAACTTAATGCATGGGGAATTTTTTTATAAAAGGCAACAATATATACATATCTACAAGGTGAGTCTTTTAACGTTAGATCCTCAAGACGAATTGAGTCTTTTATTGTCAGATTCTCAAGACATTTGTGAGTCTTTTAACGTTAGATTCTCAAGACGATTCCCAACCCGTGGGAGAAACGGCGCAGTGACAAAGATTATCCTGCGCAGCTGGTGTTAGACAAAAGTATACCTTAAACTGGCTAGTATCGGATAGAAAGTCAAGACCTGGACAGAATGGTGTTTGATAATGCATACACCATCCCATCTTTCGCGCACGTCGTTTACGAGCAAAAGTACTACGACCATTCCCTATTCGTGATGAGTGAGACTTACACCAAATGATTAGCTGAAGTTCGCGAGGCAGAGAGTAGAAAAGGGAAGAGAAGGAAGGGAGTGAAATTTTAGGTACCCATCGTTTACCGACATACACATTTGCTCGTGTTGCAGAAGACATTTATACTCAGTTCTGAAATAGAGTTTTTGTGGACTAAGGTTTCGGCGCTTGCAACCACACACTTCAAAGAACTTTTGAGATCATAAAATAGAAGATGGCCCAGTTACAAAAAATGGCATACCCTCTATAGAAACAAGATTGAGTACACCAAACGAATCATCTAGTCTATGTAGACTAGATCCTGAAGAAGAGTATGTTCAACATCTGGGGAGCATAATTTGTGGTAATGTTTTTGGTGTTGTCCATTAACTTGAAATTCGGTGTTATCTTGTGGATTAAGCAAAGAGATTGGCCCATAATGGGTCACAACTGACACAACGAAAGGACCAAACCATCGTGTTTTCAATTTACCAGGAAAAATGTGTATTCTGGAGTTATACAGTAAAACTTTTTGGCCAATTTTTAAATCCTTAAGCAAAATATGCTTGTCGTGCACTCTTTTCATATTAGCTTTGTTAGATTTCGAGAGATCATAAACATCACTCCGAATCTCCTCAAGCTCATTTAATTGCAGTTTTCACTTCTCGCCTGCCTCGTTGATATTGTAATTAAGGCTTTTGATGGCCCAAAAGGCACAATGCTCAAGTTTAACTGGTAGATGACAAGGTTTTCCAAAAACAATGCGGTAAGGAGACATCCCGATAGGTATCTTAAATGATGTTCGGTATGCCCACAAGGCATCCGATAAGCGGAGAGACCAGTCCTTTCTTGATGGATTGACAGTTTTCTCTAGAATGGACTTTATCTCTCTGTTGGAGACTTCCACTTGGACACTTGTTTGTGGGTGATATGGAGTAGCAACTTTGTGAGTAACTCCATATTTCTTTATTAAAAACCCAAAAAATTTATTACAAAAATGTGTACCCCCATCACTGATGATAGCTATGGGGACACCAAAACGAGATAAAATGTTTTCTTTTACAAATTTCACGATAGTCTTATAGTCATTTGAGCGACATGTGAGTCCCTCAATCCATTTGGACACAGTCCACAGTGACTAGAATGTAGAGAAAACCTTGAGAAATAGGGAAGGGTCCCATAAAATCAATGCCCCAAACATCACAAAATTTCACAATCAAGATAGGATTTAGGGGCATCAAATTGCGTTTTGTAATTCGACCTAGGTGCTGACAATGAATGCATGCTATGCAATGTTCGTGTGCATCGTGAAAAAGAGTAGGCCAGTAAAAACCACATTGTAACACTTTGACCGCAGTTTTCTTTCCACTGAAATGACCTCCGCAAGATTGTTCATGGGAAAAGGATAATACATCGGTGTGCTCCCAGTCGGGAATGCAGCGACGAATGAGTTGGTTGGAACAATACTTAAAGAGGTAAGGGTCATCCCAGAAATAATATTTTACAGTGGATAAGAACTTTTTACGATCGGTACGTGACCAAGAGGAAGGAACTTTCTCAGTAACTAGGTAGTTAACGATATATGCGTACCATGGAGATGAGAAAATAGAGTACAGATATTCGTCTGGGAAGGAATCATAGATGGCTTCAGAATCACTATCAATGTCACCAACCAGCCTTGATAAATGGTCGGCCACGACATTTTCGGTTCCTTTCTTGTCTTTGATTTCCAGTGTGAATTTTTGCAAGAGAAGAATCCAGCGGAACAATCGCTGTTTCGCGTCCTTTTTCGCAAGTAAGTACCGAAGTGCGGCATTGGGTTTGTCATCACGTCGTTGGCCTAGTACGGCGTCAATAGCAAATTCGCTAGCGTCACACATCAGTTTGAATGGTTGAGACCAATCAGGGGGTTGAATGATAGGAGCGGTAGTTAGGGCGGTTTTTAGAGTTTCAAAAGCTTATTTGCAATTGAAATTGAAGTCGAATACCGCATCCTTAAGTAGGAGATTGGTTAAGGGGTCAAGCAACTTTAGAAAAATCTTGAATGAATCACCTGTAAAACCCAGCGTGTCCTAAAAAGGCACGGATATCACGAACTATACGTGGGAAAGGTAGTGAAGAAATTTTAACAATTTTAGCTTTATCAACCTCTATCCCGTCTTTAGAAACAATATGACCTAGAACAAGTCCTTTGGTAACCATGAAATGGCACTTCTCCCAATTAAGGAATATATTTTTTTCTTCGCAACGTGTTAACACTTTAGAAAGGTTGGATAGGCAGTCATCAAAGGAATTTCCGTAAATGCAAAAGTCGTCCATGAAGACTTCCATATAACGTTCCACCATATCACTGAAAATATGAAGCATGCAGAGTTGGAAGGTGCCTGGGGCATTGCAAAGACCAAAAGGCATTCGTCTGTATGCAAAGGTTCCAAAGGGACATGTGAAAGTTGTCTTTTCTTGATTGGCGGGATCGATGATAATTTGGAAGTAGCCGAAATAGTCATCAAGAAAATAGTAGTAAGCATGACCGGCTAAACGTTCTAGCATCTGGTCAATGAATGGGAGAGGGAAGTGATCTTTACGTGTTCTGGCATTAAGTTTGTGATAGTCAATGCAAATTCTCCATTTTAATGGAATACGAGTGGAAATGCATTCCCCATTTTCATTTTGTACAACTTGAATACCGTTCTTTTTAGGAACAACGTGGACAGGACTAACCCATTCACTATCAGAGATAGGGTATATGATACCCGCATCAAGTAAACGTAAAACTTCCTCTCTCACCACCTCTTTCAGGGCGGGGTTAAGGCAACGTTGTGGTTCTCGCGATGTCTTTGAGCCGTCATCGAGATGTATACGATGCGTGCATACGCTAGGGTCTATTCCCTTAATATCATCTAAGAACCAACCGATAGTAGAGCGGTGTTCACGAATGACACAAATCAAACGTGATTCTTCGTCAGTAGTTAAGTGAGAAGAAATTATTATAGGGTGACTACCATCGAGATCAAGATGCACGTACTTCAAATTAGAGGGTAGAGGTTTTAAATCAGGAGTTGGAGGATTGGGAATCAAGGACTCGTGAGGGATCATCTCTTCAATGGAAAAGAGCGAGTCCGATCCTTCTGAATCAGTTAGCAACGCAGCAGTAGGGTCAAATAGTGGTACCGACTCTAATAATGCGTGGACATCCTTAATGTACGAGTCATCGTCAAACTCAGGATTATCAAAAGAAAGAAATTGGTGTACCTCATTTTTGGGAAAAGAGTTTGTGAAATAATCGTGTGCCAGACTATCAACCAAGCTAATCTCGCCCTCCATTATAGGGTCGAGAAATTGTTTCATTAATTTGAACACATTGAGTTCGACAGAAAGGTTTTTGAAAGACAATGTCATTGAACCGTCCTAATAATTTATGAGAGCATTAGCAGTTGCAAAAAATGGACGTCCCAAGATGATAGGAATGGAGTCACAAGCCACTTCGGTATCTAGAATGACAAAATCAACAGGGTAGTAAAAATCTTGGACCTTGACTATGACGTTTTCTACTATGCCCTTTGGATACTTGATGGAGCGATCCATGAGTTGCAGAGTCATATTGGTAAGTTTTAATTCATGAAGACCTAACTGCTTAAATAAGTAGTAGGGAAGTAGGTTAACACTGGCGCCTAGGTCTAAAAGTGTGGTAGCGGTATACTTGTCGCCCAACGTGCATTGTACAATTGGTCGATCCGGTCTTTGTATTTAACCACACCATTGGTAGTATTAATCGAGGGAAACTGCTCAGTGAGGAACGCTTGTTGAGGAACATTCATACGTCGTTTGGTAGTGCACATGTCCTTCAAAAACTTGGCATGCTTAGGCAAATGTTTAAGCGCATCTAGAAAAGGTAGGTTTATGGTCAAATTTTTGAAGGTTTCACGGATCTCGTTGAAATGTTCGTCAGGTTTGTTCTTTGCCAAACGGGCAGGGAACGGAGCTTTTGGGCGGAATCACGCATATGGATCAGTGGCGTCTTTCCCTAGGGATGTGGATGTAGATTTGGAAAGAACAACTTCGTCCGATTAAAGGTTGCGAGGTAGGTTTTGGAAGGACGTCAGCCGTGGCTTCCGTTGATTTGACGTCTGGCATACGAATGTGATTGTCGATGGTTTGGCCATAATGAAGAGTGGTAATGGCATTTATCTCACCCTGGCTTGGATTACTAGATCCTGGTGCATTGTTGAGTTCAAAGGCAGTGTTTGTAGGCTTAGGGTTTGGAACTGCTTAGCCAAGGAACACGCCCTTTTGACTTTTATCCTGTGCTAACAACTAAAGAGACTATTGGATAGATGCTAAGATCTCATTTTGTTGATTCATGTAAGTCAGAAAAGTTTCAGCTATTTTATCGGCAGCGGATTGTACCAATGGAGCAGTAGGAACAAGTTCACGGTTATTATTTACGGGTTGATTTTGGTAGCCATATCCTTGATTAGCGGGAACAAGGTTGCGGTTGTTTTGGTACCCTATATTTGCATTGTTGGGAAAATTACTTTGCCCTTGCTGGAATTGTGGAGGATTTCCTTGATGGTAGGAATTGTAGTTCACGGGTGGTCGTACAGGAGCGTTGTTGACACCCGGAAGAGCTTGTTGTTGGGTAGGGGGTGCCCAAGCCAAATTTGAATGTTGTCACCAAGGTGCATTAGGGATGTTAAAAGCATAAGCCTCTTCAGAAGATTGGGGAGGGCACTCATATACCAAAGGACAATAAGAATCGGCATGCTCAGGACTTAAGCAAAGAGGACATGGGGAAGTGTTGGCAGCCATGACCTGTTTGGGTTTCTGATCATTTACTTGAACCGAAAGAGCATCGACCTTTTTGTTTAGGGACTCGAACAGAGTTTTTAATTCTGGATCAGGTTTGACCTCAAACATAGATGTAACTTTGGTAGGAGTGTCTTTAGAAGATCTGGAAGAATCAGTGTTTCCCCAATGGGTGCTTCGTGAAGCCTATTTCTCAAGGAAAGTGTATGCTTCAGTAGCGCCTTTGTCCATGAAACAACCGCCGTTCATGATATCTAATGTTTCCTTTTGATGGTCAGAGAGACCATTAAAGAATGAACTGACTAATATAGCGATGTTGAGTTGATGATGGGGACATTCGAGAAGCAGATCAGTAAATTTGCTTCATGCTTCCGAAAAGGATTCCTGGGGATGTTGGCGAAAGAATTGAATATTCTGAAGCATTTCTGTAGTTTTCTTCTGAGTATAGAATTTTATCATGAATGCTTGTACGAGCTTGGCCCATGTGTCAACGGATTGCGGCCCTTGTCCTACGAGCCAAACTGAAGCTTTATTAGCTAAGGTGAAAGGAAACAACCTAAGCAAGACTTGTTCATTGGTAACTATCGGATGGCGGAAAGTGGTGACTACTTCTTGCATCCGACGAAGATGATTGTACGGTTTTTCATGTACTAAACCATGGTAAACAGGTAACAAACCGAAAATGTTTGGCAGAATGCGAAAATCACCTACAATCGCATCGAGTTTAATGCAGGAAGTAGGTCCTTCCCCGTAGCGATATAGAAATCGAAAGGGTTTCTCAACTGTGGGATTTTCCTGGGCCATAATTAAGGGAGATAATGGCAACGGAGATGTTTGACGAGGTTGGTTTACGGAGGAGGAACTATGCTAGGAGATAGCATAAGCAGTTGTTTATTGCATTTCCGATGACGATATGTAAGTTCTAATTCTTTATGTTTACCAGACCGTAGTCTCATACAAATACAAATTTTAATTCAAGGCTCATAAGGAACGAATTATGACTAGAGATTTTAGAATTAAGGAAGGAGGGATGTGAAGTACATCTTCCTGAGCTGTAACTTGAGCAGGTAATCTAGGACAACGTGTGAATATTCCAGCAGCCAGGTCACTGAGAGAATTGAGGGAGGTTGTTCATGCTAGCACGTTCCTTAATTAGGCAACCTCAATTTTTCAAGTTTCCTAGACACTGATGGAATATGATGATGATTTATGATGGTGTATTATGCGGGGTATTATTAAGATGATTATGATGAATTTTTAATTATTAGGATTTTTTATTTTATTTTTAATTTTTAATTTTTAATTTTTTTACTTTTTAATATTTTTTTTAATTTTTTATTTATTATTATTATTATTTTGTATTTTGTGTTTACGTAATTAATGTATTATGGAGACGTGATTACGAAACATGCAATTAAAAACGATAGATGCAAAAATAGAAACTAAACATACAATTAATACACGCTAGTTTTATACAGGAAGTCTACACATGCAAATCTATATTACTTATACGTGAATAGAATTATGTCATACGCATGCAATAATCTATAGCTATCGATAAGTGCAACTATATGTGAGCTAGGGGAATGTCGAGAACGAACTCATGCAAATGAATACCGCATATGTGAATTGATGTAACATACACATACAAAAATATTCTAAACAGGTGGTTTGAAACTTCGCATACATCCAAATATATTCGAATCATATTAATCGTATTAACGTGAATATGTAATGACGAACCACATTTACATGCAAGGAGTTCGCATGCCAACACACAAATATGCGGGGTAAAACAGGTTATAGCAAACAACCGAATAATATCCTCGACAAAGTTTGAGGAGTTTAAGAATTTGAAACCTGGCGTCTCGCAATTCCTCGTACATCGAATTAACTCCCGAGCTCGTGAACTTACTGGATAACAGGACTAGAGAGTCCAAAAGAGTACTGAAAAGGAAAGTAGCTTGTACCTGAAAACCGGAGTGTTGATACTCCAGGTTAGTCTCGCGCGCTACTAATATAGTCTTGTCCGAGACTCTTTTGTCAGTTCAATGCTTCAAGTTCCTATGGAATACTTAAACTGTGCTAATAAAAATAAACAAGATCTGGTTCACAGGTATATGTTAGTAGAAAAAATTGTTGCAAACAGATACGTAACACGTTAGTATTGCAAAAAGAAATGGAAATAAAAAAGATGAGGGGGTAGGGGAGGGGGTTTATGTTTGATGTATTCCAGTTATTACGTTAAATGTCCAAAGTCCTTCGGCGTGCAGCGGCGCCATTTGATAAAATGCTAATTTGTACGTTTATTGGTTTTAGTACTTAAGTCCGAGGTCCACAGTCCGAAGTCCGAAGTCTGAAGACCAAAGTCCAAGTCCAAAGTCAGTATAGTCGTCTGTTTAGTCAAGTTACCTTACTCACGTAAGTTTGGTAGGATAGGTTAAGTAAGGGATCGTCCAAACCTTAGGGCTCGGCAAGGTTCCAAACTGGAATTACAACTTTTAGTGAGTAGGATTTTAGGTTTTTTAGTTGGTTTAATTAAATTAACGGTAATGTAAATGATGTAAATTACTAACGGCGATTTCGATGTAAATAAACAAAGATAGAGAAACAGGGAAAGGGTTAATCATACTCATGCAAGAATCATTTTTTAACAATTTATATTACCACATCACTACAGCTCTAATTTGTCTTGAGTTCATAGACAAACCCGAGACGACGTCGAGTATCGATCCCTAGCGAAACGCGCACATCTCTGAGTCGCATCGCACTAGCATAAGGAATTGAACTAATATTTCATCTCTGGAATATCATTTCAGCTCCTGGCTCGATTCTACATTAGCTGGACAAATTAGATAGCTGTCTAACACCAGAGAGTCATGCGCGAGACATTTTGGGTCTCTCGCGAGACTATTCTGGAGCATCAGCACTCCAAATTTGTACAGTCTCAGTCATTTTGGGACCAGATGTCTAATCTACACCTAATTCCTAAGCAGTATTTCTAGAATATTAAAGAGTCAATCTGGATTGTCACATGAGCAGCATAACCCTCCCCCTGAGGGGGGGGGGGGGATTAGCTCATGGTCATTGAAGGAATAATTAAACTTGTTGTATACATTAAATAAATAAATGCAGGACAGGAATTAAACTTGAAAAGAAATTACTTTTATTAAGAAGAAATACAGTATTTAAGCTGCTGAAATGAAAAGGACGAAATTTAAACTGCTGGAATGAAAAACTACATACGATTAACTAGCTAATGTATAGGCTAAAGCATAAAATGCTGAAGGCCGAATAATGAAGACCCCCTCATATATATAGGCTAGAGAACCTTGTGAAGGATTTAATTGGGTTTTGTCCGCTTATCAAATTGAGACATTCAAAACTTTGAATAACAAAGTTTTGTTTTTTCCTTGTTTAATTTGCTTTGTCTTTTCCTTTTTAAGGTTTTGTCTTTTTATGTTTTGGTTTTGTCTTTTAGCCCAATTCAATTCAAAAATTGAATTGGTACGTGTCTTTCCCATTACAAGGTGGCACAAAATTGTGACCATCACTTGCCACCTGCCTATGCTGACTCGTCATGCCTTTTGGGCCAGCAGAGTGGGTCCACTTAGTATGTCAAGTGGCGGCGCTGATTTTGGCAATTTTATAACTTTCTGTCTTTGCGTAGAGTTCGTCGTCCAGGTCGCTCTGGCAATTCACTAGCCAACGTTGACATCCAGATTTATCAGATGTGAGCTTCGGAAGTTTGTTGCTTCTTTATATGTGGACCTGTTCTGCACTGGTTTTGTTCTTTTGGAAACTTCGGCTCTAGTCAGGCTTTGTTGGGCTTCACTGGGGTTGAGTGGGGAACTTCAAATATTCCAATATTCCCGTACTTTGATGCATGTTTTATTATTATATTCATGTTAACTGCGGAAACCTACAAAAGTACGAAAATATAATTATTACATGATTATTAAACACATAATCGATCAAAATGCTATGTCTCTCGGGGTTTAATATTACAGTTTTGGGTGCTTATCAGTAAGGCACTAAGGACAAAATTAGAATTATCTTATTTCATTTGGGCTTGGGCCAAAATTTTGAAATAACTTTAAAAAGCATGTGCCTCGCACATGCCATCATCTTATATAAATAACTCGCATCCGCTCGGCGTAATTCGTCTTCCCCAAATTGCCGAAACCCTTGCCACTCAATTCAGCTTACGACCGCGACCTTACCCCAAAACACCACCACTCTAAATTTTTATAGCCTCCTCCATTTTCAACCCCCATTCCATATAAAAACCCAAATTTTATCAATTCCAACTCCAAATGGCTCGAGTTCTTAAAATCTTGTAGGAGCAAAACTTTGAACCTATCTTCAATTCCAATCTATTTGAAGTGCACTTCAAGGCTAAGATTAGAAGAAGAGGATGGGAACCTTTGGTTTTGTTGGGAGGAGCTTCTTATTCTCCTTCTCTAACACTTTCGTTCTCTACAATAGTATGGTTAGAGGGGAGGAGGACAACATCGTGGTTGTCAAGGATGAAAGGATGCTTGAGCTCACCAGGGAGGTGGTGATCGAGGGCGGTTCTAGGGATTCCTATGATAGTCTATGATCAAACGGAACAGTCCCTATACAACAAGACCATCGATGTGATGATGGTAGAGACTCTTCTCGAGGGGGTGAAAAACTCCAAGTCTAATTGTGCGTTTCAAAGTTCGCTGCGAAGGAACAAATTGGCAGTATCTCAATGGACTGAATACAACCTACTAGTCTCTGCCAAGCCTTCGAATATAGGTAAGGCGATGCTTCATATTTTATGGATTCTTCAAGAGCAGAAGAATAGCTCCTGCATCGTCTCCCTTATCTTTGAGCAACTCTGCAATCCCAAGAAGTCAACAACCCCTCTACTAGTGATAGTCACGCACGTATTCTGACTACGAAATCTCCCTAGTGTCCGTATAGTTGGATATATTTATCTTTATTTTTCTTTTCACATGTATGACGTAGTATAAGTTCTGTTATATGTTATATATTATTATTTGTGTGTTTTCTTTTGTGGAATTTGGTATATGAGTAAAAGGTAATACAGATACAACATGCTAATATTTTCCATTTTTTCTTTTACAATTTCATATATGTTTTCAAAAATACAAAAACCCAAAAGGATTTTCATAGTAGAATAATTATCCTTAATACAATAAACCTTGTATTTCTCGTTCTATATCAAAAAACCCGTGCCCCAAACTTATTTGGGGGTGACGTATTTTCATCATGAAAAATAGAATAAAGGTCTATTGCCCCTTTTGCTCATGTTTTTATGGTAATCTCTTTCCTTATCTCTTCATACTTTGAGGACAAAGCATATTTCTATTTGGGGGTGGTATAGTAACATTTTGCAAAAACTAGGCATTTCTTTCTTAGTAGTATATTTCTTTCCTTTCAAAAAAATTTCCGAAAAAGACCAAAAATATTTTTCTATTTAGTAGTAAAAGTCTTGCTTCCTTTTTCTATAATGAATAAAAAGTTTAGAAGTCTCATTATAGTAATAGAGTAAGGACTTGTTCTTCGAACGTAGACTAATATACGTACAATAGTTTCTGCTTCTTTTCATAAATGGCATGCATCAGTATTTGTTTGTATATAGCAGTGAGTTTCCGAGACCAAGGTTAGAACAATTAAGTTCCATATCCTGTGAGAATCTAACAAAAAGCCTCATCTGAATGATTATTGAGTGATGACACAAAGGATGTCTGGATTGAAAGATGATAAAAGGGAAAACGATAGTTTTACCTACGCATATGCGATTAAACTCAACGCAGGTAAAACTAGAACTATTTTCTAGCTTATGTTATCAAAGTTTTCTACTCTTTATGTTATTGCAATAGAGTTGGAATAGAAGATTTGTTCCACTCCTAGTTCTTTAGAATTCTAAGTTAACTACGATTATTAGTCTATCAAAATCAATGAAAGTAATAATGGAAATTATACTACGATGGAAATTGTACTAAACAAGATACGATAATTCAAACTACGGAATTACTAATTTGACGATATAAGGGGGAATTAGGGGGATTTGATTCCACCTTAACTCGACTTAATTTACTAACGAAGAATTGTCGTAATCCGAATTAAAATACTTTCGCAAAGCAATTTGTTCTTCCTAATCCCTAATTGTTCATGGTAATCTCTACCAACTAACAACTAGCATATGAAACAATCAAACCCATTCTCATGGTGAACTAATTATTTTCTAGAATGGAATGGAGTATCACGAACTATTCTATGCTAACAAAAATCAAGCTTCATCAAGGCTTCTTCAAACCCCTCTAATGGAGGTTTTAGCCTAGAATCATTATGCTATCATTAATATATAAATCATAACAAGACATGATAAAAAAAGATTATAAATTTACTTATTTGATTTAAAATGGAAATCTAATCATGCAAGATTGAATTGAAACTAGTAATGATAATTAACTAAATCTATTAATTGAAGCTAAAATGATTTAATGAAATGAAACTAGATTTATGAATAACTAACTAACTTTATTGATCTAATGAATAATAACAATACTGATTCAAAACTGATTCAAAACAAGGTAATAAAAGTAATTAATGGAGTCTAAACTAATTTATTTTCTAATCTAGGTCTAGCTAATGAGTCTGCCTCTTTCCTCCCTTCAAGAAGAGAAAGAGATCCCCAATTTCGTGCATGGGCCTGGAGCCATGTTTTGGGCCAGAAAATCGAGCCCAAAATCCAATTTCTTCAGTCCACAGAGGTCTTTTCAGCTGGATTTGACTTTAATAGACTTTTCGTCCACTTCTGCTCCTCTGATTGGGTCAACGTTTGAACCATTAGAAAGCTCTTTCCAAGACAGTCCTTTTAACATAAGGTAGGACCAATTTCGAGGTCTGAGTCCAAAGATACGGTCTTTGGAAGTTCTATTTACTTTTACTTTTCAATTTTTACTGGGATTTAAAACGGCTTTTTCTTCTTGAATCTTGGCCTCTAATCACAGAACTTCTTAGCAACCAACCCTTGCTCCTTTATCTCACAAAAGTGACACATTTCTACACATAATTAACTCCAATACCTAAAATACATAAAAGGACGTAATTAGCATTAACTCTTATTTATTACTCGCATAATTGGTCTAAAAGTATTATTGTTAAAGGGTTAAAACTACATTTTTGAGCTCTTATCAAACCACCTCCAAATAGCATTTTGCTTGTCCTCAAGCAAATATGAGAAATTAGAATAAGTGACCAAAAATTGAGTTCTAACTAATCTCGTTTCACCGAGTGCAATTGCATTGACCATATGCAACAAGGCCTTAAACCACTAGGAATTCCCTAGTAGACGAGTTATAGCCTCGTGAGAGTTTTCTAGTGAAGGTACTCACAAACTTCATCTATAATACAACGACTAAGAAATTGAACTATTGTTTCCTTATTTATGTCTCAATTATCTATACATCTCACTGGTAATGAATACAGAATAATCAAGTTGAAACCTAAGCTAATATATGCATAATAATCAACCATCTACGAATAAACATATATACAATGAGTAATACTATGAAATGCACTAACAGGTCCGTTTCTGAAACTTTGGAATAGCGTCCTTAAGTAGGTCCTCACATAAATGTCAAGACAAAAACACTATGATTTTTCCGCTCAAGTTTCGCTACTCCAGTGTGTAGTGGGCACACTTTACCTTACAATCTCAATGACACACAAGGAAGCCGAAGTCGATCAAACACATCTACCACTTACTATCACACTAACCTATTCCTAATTAAGCTAGAGGTCTTATTTAGGTGTTGCCAGGATTAGGAGATGGTTTAAGAATGAAGGAAACGGATATTCAAAAAGAACCAGTCTGAGATAATAGAGTCTTCGTATTATGTAACTAGAGAAAACCCTGTTCTTTACTTTTGTTTCTACACTTTTGTTCCATCCTTAGCCATTTTTTTTTCTTTTTCTTTGGCTTTTGACTCCTTTGATTCTGTTTTTGGAGTTCTATCTCTTTATTTTCTTTTATTTATTTATTTATTTTTATTTGGATGGAAACTTTCTTTTCTTATTTGAAGCGACTAAGAAATTCTTGATTTCAAAGGTCTTTCCCTTTTCTATTCTTCATATCTATTCTCAAACTCGTTCTTAAATGGATAGGTTGATTTTTTTATTTTGTTTTATTTTTGTAAAAGGGTAAAGGATTTGCGGTTTATGAAAGGCTAAAGAAAGGCTCAGAGGGGCAACTAGCGGAAAATAATTCATATGTTTTAATTTTTGGCTATATCGATCCAAAGAGGGCCTAAATTCTTGCTTAGGACATGATATAGTGATCAAGCAAGTGGACGTGTGATTTCTCTATCCGGATTTTACTTCTCCCTTGTGTCATTTCTCAAATGTTTCACTCATATAAGGATTTAGGCTATATTCTCATAGAATTTGTAGAATAAGTACTCTAGCATAGATTTCATAAACTTACTGCCAAACAATCATAGATACTCATGCAATATATTTATAGAAAGATGCAAAGATTATTATCTACATATTAACCTAAGTTTCTAAAAACTATTATAATGCAAAAGCTACGTGAGACTTCTAGATTATTAAGAGCATAGAGAAAGAAAATAATACCAATATTTCTAAGTGTATAGCATAAACTTTTTTTTTTTATATTTTTGAATTTTTGAAATTTATTGAATTTTTACTAGAAAACAAGTACGTATTGTACCTATCTATATCCTAACAGATGCCTTAATTACACGTGTTTCTATGCCACCCCCTAACAAGAAGCATGATTTGTCTTCAAAGTATTAAAATAAAAAGGGTAGAAAAATACCATGGAAACGCGTGAAATTTGGGAACATCTGCAAAACAAGGTTAAAACATACTAATATAGAAAAATAAAAACAGACGGTTACAAAAAGTAAAGTGCTTGGGACGTAAGCAGACATTAACTAAAATAAAAACTTACCTTATCTCCCGCGTTTAAGCTTCATCCTCGTCCTATTCCATAAAGAAATGAGGTTTCTTCGCATCTTGCCAGGCCATGATGATTTGCCAGGCTTCACGCCATTTATCATCTACAATTGCTAACCTGTTTAGCACCACTTGGTCGGATGGGGTGTAGGGGGCAACCCAATGAGGTTGCACCTGCCATCCCAGCCAAGTCATAGAACGGAAAAGATCAAATAATACAATTGGTGGGTCTCATAATGTCGACCCTAACCCAATTCATGAAACGGGCACAAAAAACAGGGAAGAAATATAGCATAATACGGCAAACTAAAACAGGCATAAGAAGGTACTTATGCCTCATACTCTGGGCTTGTGCTAAACTAGACATTAATATCTTGGGAAGGTCATATAGTAGGCGTCCCTCAGCTAGAGCAAGAAAAACATCGCAAGTGGCGTCATTCGCAGAAGAAAAATGTCACTCCCTTAATATGTTTAGCATGATAAAGAACATTACCATGCCCACGTTAATGGACAAGCTACCAAGGGCTACGTTAATGGACAACCTACCAAGGGGTACACTCAAGTCCAAATGGAGTTACAGGCGTGTCAGCGCTAGGCGCGCTCACAATGTGCCTTGGGAGGGCGCGGGTCGCGCTCCGTGTGTTCTGAGCAGGATGAAGTGAAAATTACAAGGAAATATTGGAGGGTTAAAGTGAGAGATGCAAATGAGATGTGTGGGTTTTGTGTGGAGGATGAAGGAAGTTTATATATGGTTTTTGTTTCTAAAACGAATTAACAAGTTGCCAAAAAAAATTTAAGGCAATTGCCGGAAACAAAATATTTCCAAAACCTAAAACGGAAACAACCCAAATTCCTTATTCCAAAACAAACCTAATATCTTTTAGGTTGAATTTAGAATAGCAACTTCCTAACTCATTGAAATTTCATCCTACCACAATATCTAATCATATACATGCCAATATCGGCAACATTCACAACAATCATCAAAAAATTACTTCTAAATTTGTGGATTATATAAAAACAATGCTAAAAATAATAATACCACTCCCAAAAAATTCGGGAAGGTGGGATTCATTCAAAAATCATCACATGCTTAGACAAAAACCAAATTAGATTAAAATAGAAAAACAAATAACAATTAACTACAGAATTCAAATTTAACTACCAAATTTAACAACTTAACATCCAATCTACTAAAAACAATAAAAACAACATCAAAATAACAAATTTCCTAAAACAAAGTTTAGGATGGAAAGACCAACAATCCACCCCCAAACAAATTTTATAGAACAGAGTTTAGAAAATTTGTTTTAAACGTGGGTCTTTTAAAGTCAAATTCCCTAGATTTCATCTCTAAAATATGTATATAATGAACATGCAGTTTACCATATATCAACAACCAAAATAGTTGTGGATCTTGCCATAAATAATTAACATCGAATGCACCCCCCCATACATAATCAAGCACCAAGATTTTATATGACGCAACTTAGTGAAATGAAAGCGAAGTCTGATGGACCTAGAACGTAACCGAGCATGCACCTTCTTCTTCATCTTTGAACGAAAGGGTGTCTAAGTGAATGATCATGAGAAAATAGATGTTTGTGGAAGATATGTTGGATACGGATAAATTTTAGAAGGAAAGAATGGAAAAACTGAGAATGTGGGTTTAGCACAGAACTCATTCATGGTGTAAGTAGGAACTATCTCAATTCTGAAAATGAAAGTGTCAAGTGCCTTTCCCTTGGGAATTATTTCCGTATTAGGAGGATTTAGAAAATCATTAAGCACAGAAGAAGCAAGAGGGTCAAGTGCAAACTCAAGGTTCCTTTAAAAAGGTGGAAGGTGGGGAATATTGGTGATGGAAGATAAATAAGTGACAGGATGATGTGAGGTGGATAAATGGGGCTCGGCTAGAACTCTCAGGTCTAGATCATTAGAAGCCTTGAGATATGCAAGACATTCCTCAATAGGTGGGTCAAAAGAATCACTGGGATAGAGGGTGAAAAATTCATTTTCCGTCATAGTGTCAAGGGATGAATGGATGTTGATAGGGAGGGACTCGCGAGGTGGCAAGGAAGAGTTGCAAAAGAGTCAAAGGAAATATTCCTTGACTTCCAGGGAGTTCTCATCAAAGTTGGAACTTCCAAAGGAAAGGAATTTGCGCATCTGATTATCAAGAAACGTGGTTTTGAAATAATCTTGAGCTAAGATCTCGATCATGCTAACCTCTCCATTTGAATTCGTATCTGGGAACTGTTTCATCATTTTAAAAACATTTACCTCAACAGAAAGATGGCCAAAAGGCATGGTCATCAAACCATTGCGGCAGTTTATGAGCGCGTTGGCAGTAGCCAAGAAAGGACACCCTAAAATGATCGGAACAGAGTCGTTAGCGACTTCTGTATCAAGGATAACAAAATCAGCAGGATAGTAGAAATCATGAACCTTAACAAGCACATTTTCAACCACACCCTTTGGATACTTAATTGACCAATCAGCTAATTGCAACGTCATTTTAGTAGGTTGCATCTCCTGTAGACCTATTTGTTTATAGAGATAATAAGGAAGTAAGTTAACACTCGCCCCCAGGTCTAATAAAGCGGTCGTCATGTGGGAATCTCCTAAGGTGCATTGTACAATAGGATGACCAAGGTCCTTGTACTTAGCGATTCCATTATGTTCTGATAAAGTTGGAAATTGTTCAGTTAGAAAGGCGTCTTTAGGAATATTTGTATTATGCCTAGTAGTGCACAACTCTTTGAGAAACTTAGCATGGTGAGGCAACTTTTTGATCGCTTCGAGAAAAGGTAGGTTTATCGTTAGATTTTTAAAAACCTCCCTAACTTCATCAAAATTTGTATCCTTGTTCAACATAGGTAATCTCTGGGGAAACGGTGGTTTCTCTCTATATTTAGCATATGGATCAACAGGATGTTTAACCTTGGCTTTTTGTTTCTTAGGTTGTGGTTTAACTGGTACCTCTACTGGGGTAGGATCTTCAGTTCTTACGTCGGTATCTAGTACAATATCTGGTGTAGGGACCACTGGTGGGGTAACTATAGGCATAGTTATGTTGTTATCAACCACTCTGCCAGAATGGAGAGTAGTGATGGCATTTAGCTCACCTACATTTGTATTTTCCTTACTAGTATTACCGTTTACCTCAAAGGCTGTGTTTGTTGTTTTAGGATTAGGTATCGCTTGACCTGGAAACACACCTTTGGGTTATACTTTCTCTTGTGTTAACTACTGTAAGGAAAGTTGGGTGGCTTGTAAAATCTGTTGTTAGGATTGCAAGAAGGCATCAAAACAATCCGGTTGTGGAGGAGTGTTTGTTATAGGTTGTGTGACAAGAACTATGTCACGTTGATTATTAATGGGTGGGTTGTGATAGTTATTATTTACTGGAACTATACCTCTATTAGTATTATAATTATTATTGTTATAATTATTATAATTACCCTGACCTTATCTTTGTCATGGTGGAGCTTGGTTGTAATTGTTTGCTGGCCTAACATTTTGATTATTAAACCCTAGAGGTGTTACTTGTTGATTATTTCTCCAACTGAAATTGGGATGTTGTCTCCAAGGGGCGTTAGGAATAGGATAACTATTAATTGAGCAAACGTTATCTTGTTGTGATGTTTGTTGTTCATAAGCGAGAGGACAATAAGAGTCGGGATACTCAGGACTCAAACAGAAATTACATGGATTGGAGTTGACATTCATGATGGGGATAGGCTTTTGTTGAATAGAAATAACCTCTACCTTTTTAGTGAGAGATTCGATTAAAGTTTTTAGTTCAGGATCAGGTTTAATCTCAAACATACCGGCGGTCTTAACTGTTGTAGAAGAACTAGCGGAGCGGGAGATATCATCACTACCCCCAGTTATTATTACGCTTTGTTTGATCTTCTAAAAACTTATAAGCCTCTGAGGCTCCTTTACTGAGGAAACTACCCTCATTTATTATGTCATGGACTTCTTTATGGTGGTGTAAAAGTTCTTTGAAAAAGGCACGAACTAATGTCTCTTTCGCAAGGTTATGGTGTGGACACTCTATAAGAAGATCAGTGAAACGATTTCAAGCCTCTGAAAATGATTCATGAGGATTTTGTCAAAAGAAATGAATCTTGGAAAGCATTTCATCGGTCTTCAGTGGTGGGTAAAAATGTTCCATAAATAGTTGAACAAGTTTGGCCCATGAGTCCACAGAATTAGGCGCTTGGGCAGTTAACCAAGACGCCGCCTTATCGGCTAAGGTGAAAGGAAACACCCTCAATTTAATTTGTTTAGCACCAACCGTAGGATGGTGGAATGTGGTAAGGACTTGTTCAATCCTAAGCATATGCTGATAAGGTTTTTCATGGTCTAACCCATGAAAAACGGGTAACAAATTAAACATATTTGGGGGGATTCGGAAATCCCCCACTGGGTCTGCAAGAACGATGCAAGATTTTGGGCTATCATTCAAGGCTTTGTAAAAGTCAGAGAGAGGAGACTCTCTTTCTTCAGCCATTATTTCAGGTGTAGTGTGGTATATTAGCTAGAGGTGTAGTAAGTGGTATACTAGAAAGGCGTGTTTGTTGACGTTGTCGGTTGATTACGTTAGTCATTTTTTCTCTACCTAACCTTAATCTCATGCAAGGCTAAGACCAATCTTAACTAAACACGACAACACTCAAAACAATCCTGATATGCTAGTGTAAACCTCTAACAGGAGATGCGAGGAGTGGAAGAAAGAAGTACCTGAATGCCTCCTTACTTTGCTTATGAATAGCGTCTTGTATACGCGAGCTCAGTGTGTGTAACAAGTTAGAAACACTGAATAACTTGAAGTAATGAAAGTTTGAACTAACCAGTCAAAATCGGGCTATTCCAGAAGAGGGCGCGGCTCGCGCTCAGAAATGGCCTTGGTAGGGTGTGGGTCGCGCTCAGGTCCAACTCGAGTTCCAGGCGCTTCAGCGCGGGGGGCGCTCGAACTTTGCCTTGGTAGGGCGCGGGTGGCACTCAAGTCCAATTCGAGTTCTAGGTGCTTCAACACTAGGGGCGCTCGAAGTTAGCCTTGTATAGGCGCGGGGCGCCCTCAGGCTTGTTCTTTGAAATTTTTTTAGTTTCTGAACCAAACAATCACTGTTATAATCAAACAAGGGTGGGTGGGTTTAATGGGACTTTGGGAAGACTAACAATACTAATGAAAACAATTCTAAACGGAACTAAGATGGCAACGGCACCATTTGATAAAAGGAAAAACGATAGTTTTACCTACGCATAAGCGATTAAACTTAACGCAGGTAAAACTAGAACTATTTTCTAGCTTATGTTATCAAAGTTTTCTACTCTCGATGCTATTGCAATAGAGTTGGAATAGAAGATTCGTTCCACTCCTAGTTCTTTAGAATTCTAAGTTAACTATGATTATCAGTCTATCAAAATCAATGAGAGTAATAATGGAAATTATACTATGATGGAAATTGTACTAAACAAGATACGATAATTCAAACTACGGAATTACTAATTTGACGATATGAGGGGGAATTAGGGGGATTTGATTCCACCTTAACTCGACTTAATTTACTAACGAAAAATTGTCAAAATCCAAATTGAAATGTTTTCGCATAGCAATTTGGTCTTCCTAATTCCTAATTGTTCATGGTAATCTCTACCAACTAACAACTAGCATGTGAAACAATCAAACCCATTCTCATGGTAAACAAATTGTTTCTAGAATGGAATGGAGTATCGCGAACTATTCTACTCTAACAAAAATCAAGCTTTATCAAGGCTTCTTCAAACCCCTCTAATGGAGGTTTTAGCCTAGAATCATTATGCTATCATTAATATATAAATCATAACAAGACATGATAAAAAAGATTTTAAATTTACTTATTTGATTTAAAATAGAAATCTAATCATGCAAGATTGAATTGAAACTAGTAATAATAATTAACTAAATCTATGAATTGAAGCTAAAACGATTTAATGAAATGAAACTAGATTTATGAATAACTAACTAACTTTATTGATCTAATGAATATTAAAATTATTGATTCAAAACTGAATTCAAAACAAGGTAATAAAACTAATTAATGGAGTCTAAATTAATTTATTTTCTAATCTAGGTCTAGCTAATGAGTCTGCCTCTTTCCTCCCTTCAAGAAGAGAAAGAGATCCCCAATTTCGTGCATGGGCCTGGAGCCATGTTTTGGGCCAGAAAATTGAGCCCAAAACCCAATTTCTTCAGTCCACAGAGGTTTTTTCAGTTAGATTGAACTTTGATAGACTTTTCATCCACTTTTGCTCCTCTAATTAGGTCAAGGTTTAGACCATTAGAAAGCTCTTTCCAAGACGGTCGTTTTGACATAAGGTAGGACCAATTCCGAGGTCTGAGTCCGAAGATACGGTCTTCAGAAGTTCTGCTGACTTTTACTTTTCAGTTTTTACCAGGCTTTAAAAAGGCTTTTTCTCCTTGAATCTTGGTCTCTAATCACAAAACTTCTTAGCAACTAATCATTGCTCCTTTATCTCGCAAAAGTGACACATTTCTGCATATAATTGACTCCAATACCTGAAATACATAAAAGCACGTAATCAGCATTAACTCTTATTTATTACTCGCATAATTAGTCTAAAAGTATTATTGTTAAGGGGTTAAAACTACAGCTTTGGGCTCTTATCAAAAGACCACACGTCCATTTGCTTGATCACCACGCCATATCCTAGGTGAAAATTTAGGCCCTTTTTGGATCGATATAGCCAAATTAACGTTAAAAACTTAAAAAGATAGTTTTCTTCTAGTTACCCCTTTTGAGCCTTCACCCTTTTATAAAAGCCTTTTTATTCTTCGCCACCCAATAAAAACCTTACCTAGCTGATGAGTTGAGAACTGGATAGATATCAAAAAAAGAGAAGAGAAGACCTTGTACAAAAGCAGATCAGTCAATCGCTTCGAAAAGAAAAGAAAAGAAAGGGAATAAAAGAAAGACCCATCAAAAACCAAAACTCTAAAAAAATCAAAGGAGTCAAAAATAGAATCTCCCCAAAAGTTCAAAATCAAAAAGAGACGATATCAGAAACAAAAGCAAAGTTAGAACTCCCAAAATTCAAAATCATATGGAGTCACAAAGCTAAAGGGCTAAAAGATTGTCTTAAAATTCGGAAGTAAAGAACAAAATGAGGTTCTTCTCTGGTTACAAGTATCTTGAAGACCCAGTCTCTCAACTTATTAGATTTTGTTTTTCCCTTCCTTTTTGTTTCTAAACCATCACCCTAGCCCCGTAACTCCTAATAAAATACCTCTAGCTCAATTAGGAATAGGATGGTGTGATAATAAGTGGCAAGCATGATCAATCAACCACAGTTTCTTTGGACGTCATTTGAGTATGTGAGGAATATAAGTGCCCGCTGCACTTGAGAGAACGAAACTTAAGTGAATCTATCACAGAGTTGTGATTGCAACACACCCCTGTGAGAACCCACCTTAAGGACGCTCTCCAAAAGTCTTGGAAACAACTCTGCTTTTGCATTTCATTACTCACATTTTGCAAATTTATCTTTAGATGATTAAATTACTGCACATATGTTATTCTAAGTTCAAAGGAGCTTCTCCTTATTCACCGCTAATGAGATGTATGGACTTCTAAGAATAAATAAGGAAACAAGGCCTTCGTACTGAATAGAAGAAGTTTGTGAGTACCTTTACTAGAAAACTCTCACGAGGCTTAAAGCTCATCCACTAAGGAATTCCTGGTGGTTTAATGCCTTGTTGCATATGGTCAATGCAATCGCACTCTGCGAAACAAGATTAGTATAATTAGTAATAAATCACATATTTGTGAGCTTAGTTTCTCTCATCTTTGCTTGAGGACAAGCAAGGTGCTATTTGGGGGTAGTGATGAGCTCCCAAATGTACACTTTATTCCCCGTATATTACTGCATTACAGCCCTTTTTACGCTTATTGAAAAGACAACTAATAGTTTTTATTGTCTTTTTCAAGTTACAGAGAATTTCAGACAACTTATCATAAAAGTTGCGTCTTAGCACCTGTAGAAACCCCATTTTTGCACCCCAGGCATAATTCATTCACGATTTTGCCTTGAATTAAATTTGATCATATAAAATGATTTACATTCTAGGGTCTTCTTTTCTACATCAAACTTCTTTATTTTCATCTTCTAATAGTGTCTTTAGACTCCCCTCATCATGTTCTAGCTATGGCTGAAGTTTCGTTGCATTCGTAGTTTTGAGCTGAAATTGACCAAAATGCCCCTATAACCCTTTGGAGCCCAAATTTTGAATTTCCCTCTCTTTCTTTGGATGAGTTATTTCATATTTGAATTTCACTTGAAAAATCCTATGAAATGAGTACAAGATTGCCTAGGTTCCTTTTAGATTTCAGAAACCCTAATCTTGCCCTATCCCGTTTCATCCCGTTTTGTGCGCTATTCAGTGCAATACATTTTTGGAGTAAGATTTCGACCCAAGGGTATTTTTAATAGTTCATGGGCCTTACTAATGGTTTAAGAATCATTTTTTGTGAGGAAGAGTTTGCCTAATTTTGACCCGGTCAAAGGAAATTTGCAGTGTTAAGAAAATGGTCAAAATGGGCCTTTTTTGTTGGATTTGGACATGTGCTCATGGGCTGTGGATCCAGCTCATGTTGTACAATTTTATTAAGTTTTCTAGACTATTCTCAATCGTCCAAAACCATAGATAACCTTCCTTATTTGTTTGATTTAATCCCTAAAATCAATAATATTCTAGAGAATATGCCATTTTGGAGCCATGTTTGGAAACTCAAGATTGTGGGAATTTGACCACGTCTAGGGTTTGGTTTTTTGCCCTAATCCATCTACAAAACCTAGAAATCAAGGGCCAATATCACACCTCTCTTTCCACCTCTTGAATCAAGGGCTAAATTTAGGAGGTACATCTAGAAAAATATCAAGCCATTAGATTTTTCTTAATAAACACTTAGCCATTATATCAAACTTATTACCATTTTGGAATCCACGCCCAAACACTATAAATAGTGGTCTCATTCACCCATAAAAAAATATCTGGAGCTAGTTATTCGGAGCTAATAATCTGGGACTAGTTATTCAGAGCTTAGGATCTGGAGCTAGTTATTCGGAGCTAATAATCTGGAACTAGTTATTCATAGCTAATAATCTGGAACTAGTTATTCAGAGCTAATAGCCTAGTAGTCTTCTTCTTTTTTATTGTTCTTCATTTTTCTTTTAAGTTCTTCATTTTAGTCATCTTTTCTCCTAGTTCAATCCTGAGTAGAAGCTCCATTTCATCAAAAGTTGTTTCTTCTCCCAAATCACCTGTTTCAATAATCAAAGTTGTCAATTCAAATTCATCATCATCATTCATCAACAATCAATCAATCAATCTACAATCAAGTATGAGGCACATTCCAAACCAGGTGACATCTTTCTTCTTTTTTTCATTTAGCATTGCATATTAGGATTATTTTTTTAGTCTTATTATAGCATATAGTTATTAGCTTTAAATAATTTAGTGAAGATCATCCAACATGGTAATAAAATTTCAAGCTTTCTTTATTCACCTATCTCAAAACATTACACCCCAATAGAAGTAAGGCTAGTTTTACCAGGCGAGCGTGGGTGCCTAATATCTTCCCACATCGTACCTTGACTCCTGAACCCAATAATCATCTAGTTTCGAAGGCTAGTCCTTCACATAGGTTTTACTCAACTTTTTCTTAATAGAGTTAGTAACGACTCTAAAATCAATTGCATAGACCTAGGTACACATTTCTGTGCATACAAGTTTTTTGGCGACTCTGCTGGGGAGATCCCTAAAGAGTCAGACTTACATTTTCTTTTGAGGTGTTCAATTAAGATAGGAAAGAAGAAGGTTTATCCGGAATCCAGTTGGAATAGAAGGTCAGGGTTAAGGTTATCTCGCGCAACCATTAACTCGCTGATTGAAATGGAGAATCTACCAGGCGGTTATTCTCAAGTGTTATCTCTGCCACCTATATCTTCATCACAGATGTCTATGCCACAAGGAAGTTTTCCACTAGGACCTGCGCTTGAAGAGCAAATTTTATCAAGTAACACCCGAACTCCTCATACAAACTGGCGAATCATCAACCCCTACCAATCAAGAGAAATTGATGAAGAAGGCGATGGAAAAGATGTTTCTCAAAAATGATGTCAAAGTTTGCAATAACTCCAAGTCTGGGTCAACCCCAACATCCAAGCATCACACTACCCCCCATGGCTAGTCCCAACCCTACCATTCTACCAACCTCATTACCCACTCTACATGCTACACATAGATCAACCCAATTTCATGTTCCTATGACAACCCATACTCCATCCCAATTTTTTCCTCAGGATAATCCAACCTACATGCCTCAACCGTCAACTCATCAAACTTTCCAAAGTCCAAACCAATATCCCACTACAACCATGATGTCCAACCCATTTATGTTACCAACCCCAAACTATTTTCCACAAACTCCACAACCACTATTTTACTCAAACCCCCAATACCAAGTGCAAAACCCAATACCAACCACAGGTTGACCCCATAATGGAGGAGATTAAGAAATTGAAAGAAGCAATGACCAAGATGAAAGGTGAGGACTTGGACCTTGATAATCTGTGTCCATATCCTCAGATCAAAGTACCACATGGATTCGAATTTCCAAAGATGGAGCGATATGAGGGAACCGGTTGTCCAAAGGCCCACATTAGTATGTATGCAAGTTATCTACAACCTATGGGAATCGGGCCAGAACTAATGGTTCAACTGTTCTAGAGGAGTCTTAAGGGTGCAGCCCTTACTTGGTGGATGAATACTGAGACGCAAAAAATCAAGACTTGGACTGAACTGGTAAATGCTTTTGTAGCTCACTTCTTGTACACCACTGATATCCAAATGGGCCGAAGGAAACTTGAAGCTTTGAAGCAAGGTCTAAATGAGAATTTTACTGAGTACATTACAAGATGGAGGACAAAAGCGGCCCAAATCATTGATAGGCCCACAGAGCAGGAGCAGATCAGGATGGTTATGAAGAGCTTGAATCAAGAGTATGCGACTAGGCTCACTGCTAGTTATCATCCGACATATCAAGCCTTAGTTGTAGCTGGATCACAAATTGAAGATGGGTTATCATCTAGCAATATTTTTCCCCTCAGCTCAACATCTATGGGATCTAACCTACAAAAGAAGAAGCCTCCCACTGTAACAGTGAATAATAAAGAAGCCAATGCAGTTTTTGCACAAGTTCAACCTCAGCCACATACACAAATTCAATCGGAGGTGGCAAACAATCCTTCTTCCAATCAGATTGCATATCCTCTAAGACAACAAGGATATCAAAAGATAGGGTTCCCCAATCTACAGAGGCAGTTTACAGAGCTACCATACCCATTGTCTGTCGTTCTCAAGGCTTTGATCCAGCAAGGCCTAGTTACACCATTACAGCCTAGGCCTCTACCGAACCTGATTCCATACTAGTATGATACTTCAAAACACTATGATTTCAATCAATCTCCAAGACATCCTACAGAGAAGTGTGGTGCTCTTAAACATACAATCTAGGATTTGATTGAATCGGGAAGAATTGATGTTTCACATCTTGGTACTCCAAATGTGACAACAAATCCATTGCCATACTATAATAAGGGAGTTCACACATTAGAGTCGGTCAAGACTAAAGATCCAGCCTCTTTCATTACTCCTATCAAGCAAGAGTCCAATGTTAGCACCACAAGGCCAGTCAATCTTCATGATGCAGTTAGAGAATGCATGGGGCAAACAAAACCTAGGGGCATCGAACTAAATGAGGTGGTGACGCCATTTCTACATACTCTATAGGTTAAGACGCCGTTTAAACTGACTAGAGAGCACTTGGACTCCTTTATGATGCAGAGGCCCGCCACAAAATGGGTAGATCTTTTGAATACATCTCAATCCGCCGCATCACAAGTTGGGTCAAAACCTCGGGGACCAGTGATTTACCAGAATCCAACTTAGTAACATGTAATCCCAAATTCTATCACAATCCCCAAGGTCCAGTTTGTGTCAGCTAAGAGTCACAATCCCCAAGGTCCAGTTTGTGCCAGCCAAGAGTCACAATACCGAGAGGTTCTAAAGGAGAAGTTGATTGAGCCCTAGAAAAGTGAAGATGACTCAGCAATCTCACTACACCAGTTGAAGCAATTAGAACCTAGTTTGATATAGGAATGTGTTGAGACTCACGGTTTGACCATAGGAGGAAGGATATACAAGCCACCAAACTTATAGAAGGATCAGGTTTTAGCCTAACAACATAACCCGCCCACATCTACTAAACCAGAAAAGCAAGATGGTAATGAAGTACTCCAACAATTGTAGAAAACCAAGTCCAACATTTCCATATGCGGTTTACTCATGGCATCGCCCCAGCATAGGCAAGCAGTTCTTCAAGCCTTGAACCAAACTCATGTTCTAGCTTCTATCCAACCGAATGATTTAGCTCATACAGTCACTTCCTTTAGGTAGACAAACTCTATAACATTTTCTGATGATGATCTAACAACAGATGGAATAGCTCACATGAAAGCATTGACTATTACGGTGCATTGCAACAACCATAAGGTGCTATTTGTACTGATTCACAACGAATCCGGTTTGAATAACTACCCGGTCAATTCCGCTAAAGCCATTGGAATCATGCCAAAAAACTTCACCTTTACTAAGGATACAACCAGAGAAGTTCATAGGTTTGATAATCGGAGAAGAGAAGTCCTTGGTAAGTTCACAACTGACGTCCAAATAGGTCCTGTCAAGTTCAAAGTCACATTATTGGCTATGAACATCGAGGCTAATTACAATTTCCTTTTGGGCAAACCATGGTTACACCAGGTCGGCGCAATTCCATCTACACTTCACAGAAAACTCAAGTTCTTGTGGCAAGGGAAGATTATTTGCATCACTGGTGATTTGGAGGATTTGGACTCTTTGGAAAAGCATAAGGTAATACCAATGATTGAAGAAAATTGTAACTACACTGAAGAACCACTAGGGATTGTGGAGTTTAGAGCACCCGACAAGGAGAAGCTCCTTAGCCCATTTTGCAATGGAAATCCCAAGACGACTCAATTGTTCCGTGAGCATAACTATTTTCTAGGACTTGGATTGGGGAAGAACCAAGACAGCATCTTAGAACAGTTGCAGATTCCTAGTCAAGATGATCAAAAAGGGCAATACTATACTGAGGAGATTGTGGAAGGACTGTCAAAATTGTTCATCGATCCTAGCGCCATGGTGAATTGTCTCAGATTGGTTCTACCTGATCTAGGGGCAGATATTGATTATATTATTAATTTCATGTTTTGGAGCGAAGACGATGACCCAAATCCAAACTCAGAAATTACTGCTTTAGAGCCAGATATTAATTCCTATTCAGAATATCTCCAACTTAGGTTGGATGAAGAGGCTAGGCAGTTTAGTTAGATAAATGAGGTTGGATCGACATCCTCCTCGTCAAGTATGGACTATACTCCATCTTTAACTTTGGGCAGCGCAATTCACCAGGGCTAGGATTTGACCCAGGAGACAAGACTGTCACACCTTATCATGTCCAATTGGACACTCATACCATGCTTGAGTTGGATGGTCTGTTGAATGTGGAATCTATTGTAGACCAGGTTCTAGTGGATATTGAGAACATACCACTTTCTAACTCCCAGACACTATGATATTTGGGAAAGGTTTTTAGAGACCTTAAATTCTGATGAGGATCCATTCATTGATGGGAATGATGGAGACTATGATGATTAAGGAACACAAGTCATTACTGATTCAATCCCCAGTCATCATATTGCTCCAGCTGAGCCACCGGATGAGTCCGACATGGCTCGAAACTCATGAGACTTTTTGTTCTAACTCCTTTTGTGTATAGTTAAACTCCAAAAAAAATCAAATATTTCAAAAATCCAAAAAAAAAAATTTTGAAAATCCAACAAAATCTAGATATTTCAAAAACCCAAAAAATCAAAAAATAAAAAATTTCAAAAATATAAAAAAAAAATCAAAAAAAGTTTCCAAAGTCCCATAGATTATGATTTACACACTTTCCTTAGTGCAAGATGATTGAATTACTTGTGCATGTTATTATGATCCCCTCCCCCCAACAATGAAGAAAGAATGGACAATGAAGCTGCTGAGTCCATTCTTTGTCATGAGAAATCTCAGGATAGACAGACGTCAGTTACTATAGAGACAAAGACCATCAACCTTGGCACCACAGATGAACTACATTATGTGCAGATTGGTATAACCTTGATCTCCTCTGAGTGTGGAAGCCTAAACAAGTTACTGAAGGATTTCAGTGAAGTGTGAAGTGTGAAATGTTGAGAGCTACGACAACCAAATTGTCGTAAGATGGCATATGATTTCCATTGATCAAAGATGAAGAAATCACACATTGAGAAAAAGAGATTGATGAGGAAGCAAGTTCAGCGGTTATGTTTGAGAAGATTTTTCAAATGTGTAAGATCACCCAGCATCACTAGCATTATGCATTTACCTTGTAAAGAGGGCAAAACTTCACAACATCATTTTATCAACTACCCTACCGTAAAAGGGGCAAACTCTACAATCTATCAGTCAATGGCTACTTAGCCAATCATCCAATCAGCTACCTTACCGTGGAGAGGGCAAACTCCATATGGCATAATTAGCATCTATTTTCATTGATCGAAGACATGAGAGTTATCTATCAAAGAAGCCAACTTACTTGAATTTGACAACATCAAATAGCAGAATGCTAAGAGGAGTTCATCTGCGATCAACATTCTTGAGAGGCGAGATATGAAGGAGGACATTGATTTTCTAGTGGTACTTAGATACCAATGGAGAGATTGTTACAAGTAAAGTTGGGCAAGCGGATCCAGACTAGAGTGGAATCAATGAACCAGAAAGTTCAAACCCAACTATGAAGATACTACATGGAAAATCCTACCAATGTTGACCAATTAAAGCGGTACTACTTTTTACCCAACTTTGTTTATTTTGAGACGGAGTATAGTGGAAATCTTAGAGAGACGATGGAACATGCCATCTTTGCTCGTTTTCTTTTTAGCCCAATCAACCCACCTAATATCATATGTTCCTCTAAAAGCCATTTTGAACCTTAGCCTATCCTTTCATCCCCACAATTTGACCCATGTCCTTTAGGAAACCAGATTTACCGTTAGCCTACCCATTGATTACCCATACCTATTTTTATAGAACTTGTCATATTCCAGGGGCATCATTCCATCCATCTTTGATCACGAACACAATCACCCCAATGTTATTTATCCCAAGAAGGTGTTGAGAAAAAAAAAAAAAAAAAAAAAAAAACAAGTGTCAAGTCAAAAAAAAAATCAAAATAAATAAAAAAAAAAAAAAAAATAAATAATAAATAAAACCCCCATCAGAACTAAAAATGCTTAAAGTTGCACAAAATAATCAACACCGGTCCAAAATGGAAAATCTAAGCCAGGAGCAGTTTCATTTGAGATTTGGGATCCATATGATCATGTCACTACCATCATTCCAATTGCTCATCCCTTCATATGACAAGTTCTACACCCAAAAAAAAAATTAATAAATTGATCCTATCCTTTCTTCCTGAGCCCATCACCTAAGCCTACATTACAGTTCCATGAAAGTCGCTCTTGATCACTGAGTCTACTATGTCTCCTAGTTGAGAAGTACTCAAGGCAAAATAATAATAATAATAATAAAAATAATAAAATAGAAGGCATTGGAGGATTCACTACTAGTGATTGCGATGTACGAGGAAGTTGTCTCCAGAAGATTGGTCCTATACTTTATGCTCTATCTGTTTTGGAAGAAAGTTGTTGGGTGTCATTCAGTGCTTTGTGAAGGTCAAGCAATCAAAGGGAAAAGAATATCATCTAATTCATAGGTGCCAAGTTTGATCATACTTCTATCTTGTGGTCGTCCTCATGTTTATCTTCTTGTCAGTAACTCATTCCCCCACCCTCACTTGTTATTCAATCATTTTTTATATTTCTTATTTTGTGAACAAAAAAATGTTTTTGTTTTTCATTGTTTTCAAAATGAATTTCTAAAAAAAAAATGATTTTGTTTTCGAAAACTTGGTTTAATTTCGGATGGCTTATTATAGAAATCTAAGATGATATTACAAGTACTTAGAAAATTCTGAAGCCAATATATCCTAACTGAACCATGCACTTTTTGTAATAACATAGGATTCAAATAATTAGTTCATGCATAACTCACAATCTTTTGTTCCTAACTACTCGCGCTAACATAGTTGCATTTGTTTTCATGCATATCATGTATATTTCACTCCATTGTAATATGTGTAGAGAGAAATAAATTGTCTAACCTTTGCCGAGGAAGTTTCTCCAAGTTTCACAGTTGCTAAATGCCAAGAGTACGTGAGAGCAAAGTTGTCATGGGTAAGTAAGGTAAGTGGGATTCCAACTAAATATGGATTGATGTCTTCATCTCCTGTTCTAGACATTAGCTTGAAAAAAATAAAGAAGTTGAACAAAATAAAGTTTGCATTGCCTTACCATGGTGGGCATAGCTTGACATTTTGTTGTGACCAACTTCTCCTCCATTGGACTGATCAGCGAGTAAGGTATGGCTCATCCTCATCGTATGTGTGTACTGTGAGTTTGTTGATTTCAGACCTAATTGATTGGTGAGGAAAGCGCAAATTTGAGTTTACATGTAAATAAGTGAAGCGCATGCGCATGTATGGGTTTCACAATAAAAAAATATTGCGCTGCCTTACCATGGCCTGGCTCCGGCATGGCATAGCGTGGTGTAGATAGTCTGATAGTGCGGCACTTTGGCTTATCTCCTTCTGACGTAGGCAAGGTATGATTATTCTTTTTCTTCCTTTGGTCACGTCTGTATATATATAGGTGTGGTTGGACGTGCCAATTAGAAAGTGCGTGTGATCTTGTTTGTTTAGAAGTCGGTGGATTTTGTTTCAAAAAGAGAATTGTTCGATTTGGTTTCAAAAACAAATGGTTTCAATTTTGAGAAAAGACAAAATAGTTTGACTCTTCAAAGATTCCCTTTCTTTTAACAAGAAATTGATCCCAAGGCCCATTTTGGATTCAAAACAACTCTAGAGGGCAGAGTTTTTTTATAATGACTCACAACACCATTTTCATCAATGAAATAACTCACAGACCCAATTTCTTGATTTTAATAACCCTCAAGGGCAAAATAAGTTGGCCCGGTTTATTTTATATTTCTTAAATACCACTTTTACCTTTTCCTATTAATAAACAAAATTATGAGTGAGAAAACCCAAAACCCCTTTCTTCTTCAACTGACCAGACTTTTTGATTCATGATGCACCTCATCAAACTACAAATCGAATCCCTTCTCTGTTTTAATCAAACAAAATTACGAGAGACAAAACCCAAAACCCCTTCCCTGTTTTAATCAAATGAAATTACGAGAGAGAAAACCCAAAACCAAAGTCGAGAAATAGACGAAGTTGTGCGAAGCTTCAGTTATTTTAAAGAAGTTGAACAAAGATGGCAACCATTATCCAAAACATCAAAGACATCGAAGATGAAGTACCACACCATTATCAGTTTATCCTTTTTTTTTTTCTATAATTAAACCCTGGTGGATATTTAGCTCAAATGGGCGAGCACTTTGGAGATATCCAAAGGTGATGGTGGTTCGATTCCACCAAGATCCTCTAAAATTTTAATGTTAATCAAACAATAATTATTCATTTTTTACTGTTGAACACGTATTGTTCATATCTATTTTGTGTATAAATATTTATTGTTCATATCTGCTTTAGGTTCATGTTTTTTTGTTGGTATGAAAATGTATTGTTCATATCTGTTTTGGGTATGAACAATCAATGTTCATATATGTTTTGGTTATGAACATTTATTGTTCATATATGTTCTGGGTATGAACAATCAATGTTCATATCTGTTTTGGGTTCATGTTTTTTTTAAGTAGGTATGAACAATCAATGTTCATATATATTTTGGGTATGAACATTTATTGTTCATATATGTTTTGGGTATGAACAATCAATGTTCATGTCTGTTTTGGGTATGGACATTTATTGTTCATATATGTTTTGGGTATGAACAATCAATGTTCATATCTGTTTTGGGTTTATATTTTTTTTTGGTATGAACACGATATGAACAATCAATGTTCATATCTGTTTTGGGTATGAACATTTATTGTTCATATCTGTTTTGTTCATACCTATTGTTCATAGCTAATGTTCATAATTTGGGGTATAAATAATGATTGTTCATATCTGTTTTGGGTATAAACAGTTATTGTTCATATCTGTTTTGGGTTCATGTTTTCATAGCCACAATCAATGTTCATAGCTGATGTTCAGCATGGGTAGGTATGAACAATCATTGTTCATAACTGGATCAATGTTCATACATGGATAGGTATGAACAATGCTTGTTCATAGCTCAAATAGGTATGAACACTCATTGTTCATAGCTAATGTTCATAATTGGTCATAGCTATTGTTCATACATGGATAGGTATGAACAATCAGTGCTCATACCTATTGTGGGTATGAACAATCAATCTTCATAACCGGGTTGTTTCGGTTGGGTCGGGCCGTTTATTTTTTTTCTTCAGGGGTATACTTGACATTTCATCTACCCGAGTCGTTGTTATTTCGCGTCAAGGATAAACTTGAACTTTCATCCACCCGATCCTTGTGAGTGATTACAAAAAAAAAAAGGCGTCCTCAAAAGTTCTTTTTTCGGCAGATTTGTCCTCTAGAGTCTCTCTCTATCCTTTTAAACCAAAATTGTTTTTATAAAATGACATGGTGCAAGCACCAGAAATGGAAGGTTAGTGACCCTCACCTAGTTTGGGCATGGTTTGTCTCGTTTGGATCTAGTTCAACCAGTTTGGTTCAGGTTAACCCGGTTTTTGAGCTGGTTGACTCGGTTTTCACCAGTTTGATAGTTGACCTAAGTTAACAAAAAAAAAACTTTTCAACAAAAAAAAAACTTTTCAACAAAAAAAAAACTTTTCAAAAAAAAAATGATGAATACTAGTATCATGGGGTTCTTACCCTCCAATCTGAGAAAATATTCATCAAGTTTTTGTTTGCTATCGCACTATTGGCAACCATTTGATCATTAAATTTATATCATTTTGGCAACTAAATTGTGCAACATAAAAATTGTTCGTGAGAACAATGTCAATTTTACTGACAGTCTCATGGATAGATCAGTTTGAACTCACAGTGACAGTCTTTTCCAATCCAAGTATACTTGTATGGAATTGATTGATTGATTGATTGAACTTGAACATCATCATCCCTAGCATCCATCTTTCATCACCATCATGTCACTCATATTCCCCAGCAGTGTTCTTCTGTGTCTTTTTCCCTCATCTTTAGAATCTCCTATCCCCAGTAGATCTTCCTGCTCTCTCCGGTGAGTCTTTCATCAGTGTTTGGTTATCACCATTATATGAGAATCTTTAATCTAAGTCAAAATCATGAATGAATTGATCTATCCATTTGATTTCACCAGTTTTCCAAAATGAATTTGAAAATATCATATTTTAAAAAATTTGTCCTTTTATTTTAAAAAGTTGTTCATCCTTATCCATCACTGATAAGAGCCCAAAACTATAGTTTTAACCCCTTAACAATATTGCTTTTAGACCGATTATGTGATTAATAAATAAGAGTTAGTGTTGTTTACGTGTTTTTATGTATTTCAGGCATTGGAGTCAATTATGTGCAGAAATGTGTCCCTTTTTGCGAGATAAAAGAGCAAAGGTTGGTTGCGAAGAAGTTCTATGATTAAAGGCCAAAATTCAAGGAGAAAAAGCCTTTTTAAATCCCGGTCAAAGTTGAAAAGTCAAAGTCAACGCAGGCAGAAATAGCGCACAAAAGTCAACAGAACTTTCGTAGGCCGTAGCTTTGGACTTAGACCTCGGAATTGGGCCTACCATATGCAAAAGCAACCAGCTCGGAACGAACTTTCTTATGGTCCAGGCCTTGATCCAATCGGAGGAGTAGAAGTGGACGAAAAGACTGTTGGAGCCATTTCTAGCATAAAACCCCTTTATGGACTAAAGTAACGAAGTTTTGGACTCTTTCAATTAGATCAATAAAGCAATTATTATTCTTTCAATAATGTCTTGTTCTTATTGTTCTTATTCCATAAATGATAGTTTGATGAATCAAATGGTTTGAGGAAGCTTTGATAAAGACTTGATTGTGTTGGTATAGATATAGTTGTGATAATCTATTCCACTGTAGAAAGTAATTAGTTCACCATGAGAATGAGTTTAATTGCTTCACATGCTAATTATTAGTTGGTAGAGATTGCCATAAATAATTATGGATTAGAAATACCCAACCTTTATGTGAAAACGTAAAGATTAGGATTACAACAAATTCTATGCTAGTTTATTAAGTCGAATCAAGGTGGAATCAAATTCCCCTAATTCCTTCCCATATTCACATCATAGTTTTGAATTGTTGTAGTATAATATACATCATTTCTATTAGTATTCAATCACCGCATTAGTATACTTTCATTTCGTTATTCTCATCAATTTTGTTAGAATTACATAAACTAGGAAACGTTACATCTAAACGAGCTAGGAGTGGAACGAATTCTCTACTCCAATTATATTTTGATTCACAAGAGTAGAATTTTGATTAATAGTAGTAAAATAGATTTAGTTTTACTTATTCTTGAGTTTAATTAGTTAAGAGTAGGTAAAACTATCATTTTTATAGTTATCAATCACCATTTTTTGCCTAAGTGCCATGGCCTGAGCGCCATTATCCTGGTACACACTGATGTAATGTAAGACGTAAAATACACGCATTAGAATGAGTGATACCTTTGGTTGATACTAAAAAAATGTAAGACATAAAACACGCATTTGTAAAGTACAATATCATCCTCTCTTGAGTGACAACCATTTTCAACTATGCTTTCACAAACAACTTCAAAAAAATTGAGGATTTCAAATATCCAGGGAAATGCCCTCTTTCAAAAATATTTTTCAAATGAACTTTTAAAAAATTGCATGAGATCTTTTGGCTAGAGCTCGAAAAAAATGGTGTGTCTCCATGGCTTTGCCGTTCCGTTGCAAGCAACCTCCGCCAAAGAGGGGCAACTGTAGACACCCCATTTTTGCACCCCAGGCATAATTCATTCACGATTTTGCCTTGAATTAAATTTGATCATATAAGGTGATTTACATTCTAGAGTCTTCTTTTCTACATCAAACTTCTTTCTTTTTATCTTCTATTAGTGTCTTTAGACTCCTTTCATCATGTTCTAGCTATGTCTGAAGTTTCGTTGCATTCTGAGTTTCGAGCTGAAAATGACCAAAATGCCCCTATAACCCTTTGGAACCCAAATTTCGAATTTCCCACTCTTTATTTGGATGACATTATTTCATATTTGAATTCCCCCTAAAAAATCCTTTGAAATGAGTACAAGCTTGCCTAGGTTCCTTTTGGATTTCATAAACCCTAATCTTGCCCTATCCCATTTCAGCCCAATGTGGGCGATGTTCAGTGCAATATATTTATGGAATAAGATTTCGACCCAAGGGTAAGAGTTCATGGGCCTTCCTAATGGAATAAGGATCATTTTTTGTGAAGAAGAGTTTGCCTAATTTTGACTCGGTTAAAGGAAATTTGCAGTGTTAAGAAAATGGTCAAAACAGGCATTTTTTGTTAGGTTTGGACATGTGCTCATGGGCTGTGGATCCAGCTCGTGTTGGACAATTTCATTAACTTTTCTAGACTATTCTCAAGCATCCAAAACCCTAGATAACCTTCCTTATTTGTTTGATTTGATTTGATCCCTAAAATCAAGAATATTCTAGAGAATATGCCATGCTTGGAAACTCAAGATTGTGGGAATTTTGACCACGTCTAGGGTTTGTTTTTATTCCCTAATCCATCTACAAAACCTAGAAATCAAGGGCAAAGATCACACCTATCTTTCCACCTCTTGAATCAAGGGTCAGATTTAAGAGGTGCATCCAGAAAAATATCAAGCCATTAGATTTTTCTTAATCAACACTCAGCCATTTGATCAAACTCATTACCATTTTGGAATCCACACCCAAACACTATAAATAGGGGTCTCATTCACCCATAAAAATACATCTGGAGCTAGTTATTCGAAGCTAATAATCTGGAACTAGTTATTCAGAGCTAAGGATCTGGAGCTAGTTATTCGGAGCTAATAATCTGGAACTAGTTATTCAAAGCTAAGGATCTTCAACTAGTTATTCAGAGCTAATAGCCTAGTAGTCTTATTTTCTTTAGTGTTCTTCATTTTTCTTTCAAGTTCTTCATTTTAGTCATCTTTTGTCCTTGTTCAATCCTGAGTAGAAGCTCAATTTCATCAAAAGTTGTTTCTTCTCCCAAATCACCCGTTTCAATCATCAAAGTTGTCAATTAAAGTTCATCATCATCATTCATTGACAATCAATTAATCAATCTACAATCAAGTATGAGGCACATTCCAAACCAGGTGACATCTTTATATTTTTCTTCATTTAGCATTGCATATTAAGATTATTTTTTTAGTCTTATTATAGTATATAGTTATTAGCTTTAAATAATTTAGCAAAGATCATCCAACATGGTAATAAAATTTCAAGCTTTCTTTATTCACCTATCTCAAAACATTACACCTCAATAGAAGTAAAGCTGGTTTTACCAAGTGAGCGTGGGTGCCTAACACCTTCCCACATCATACCTTGACTCCCGAACCCAATAATCATCTAGTTTCGAGGGCTAATCCTTCACATAGATTTTACTTAACTTTTCCTTAATAAAGTTAGTGGCGACTCTAAAATCAATTGCATAGACCTAGGTACACATTTTTATGCGTACAACACCAAAAGGAGCCTTAGTCACGCTTATTATGAAAACCCGAAGCTACTATGAAAAAGTGGTGAAAAAGTAAAAGTCAACAGTCAAAGTCAAAGGTCAAAGCCTTCAACTCAGAAGATCAGAGATGGAGGCCGTTATCTCTAAATATGACATTCTCCAAAACCTATCTTGGTCAAGAAGAAATCAAAAAGCAAAATGATCAGAAAAAAGAAAAAAGAAAAAGCAAAAGTATAAAGCAAAGGGGTGAGATGTCTCAAATGTAATAGAAAAGGACAAATCAGTCATTAACATAAAGTAGGGGTATATAAACTAAAAGTGAGGGAGAGAGAAACACACCTAGACTTAATCTAGTGTCATTTGGATTTATTTTCTTGTTTTTCAATTCAAATCATTTACTTTATTGTTCTTCATTTCAATCTTGTTATTTTCTTTTATCTTCCAATCAATCAATCTTCTTTTTGTTGTTTTTCATTCCAATTTTTCCTTTCAATGTTTTTGTCATTCAATCATTTACAACTTAACTTTCAATGTTCTTTATAGCTTTAAAAACCAACTTGTCCTAAACTAGAGATTATACCTTCCTTTCTTCAACTCCCATCATTTAAGCCCAAACAATCTATGGTGAACCTCTTTCAAATCAATTTTTGAAGCCTTACCACACAACTACAGCCTTCATGCACACCACTTGGTGAAGTGACTACCTACTCTTCTAAGACGTGTAGTAGAGCCATCTTAGTCTCACGCCTAATTGTTACTTTGAACAGGGCATAATAATCTATAGACCAAGTAAAAAAATTTAAAAATCTAAAAAAATAAATTTCTACTGTTTGTGCATCATCATTGATTGAGCATTCATGTCCTATCAATATGCATCCCAACCGTCATGGAATTACAATGCAAACCCATAACCTTGTTCTTTTTGTTGTAGTCTTTATCACTGGTTATCTCATTGTCCATCATATACCAAATTCGAGTCTACTACGGGAAATCCTTATGATTATGAACCTTAATTTTCAATTATGAACCTCAATTTTCAAACTTCCCTAGTACCCCATATACTCAAGAGTTTTCTAATCATGTCAACAATTCATGGAGTTCCACCATAAATAGTCAACCACCATTCAAATATCCAACTGGTTAGTCAGAGTACTGTTTCACCCAAAGCCCATTAATACCATTCACATCTCTATCCATATCAAATTCATATTCCACTACACCATCCATCACAGATCAACTCTACCAGGAAATGGCCAAGCAAACAATACTAACTCAGTAAATAGCTACTATCTTATATTCTCTCCAATCCGATTCACAAGATGCCACATCTGAGACTTATATTCTTCCCACCAGTCCAGAACCCAACCGAAAAGAGAAACAAGGTGTTACTATAACATAGCCAATTGCTAAAGCCCATCCTGATATTTATGACCAATAAAATCTCCACCAACCTCCACCTGACTATCGTGAGAATTCTAGCTATATTGAAGATGACTATATGCTCGAAGTCATAGTTTCTCTCACATGCCTTAATGTATCATCACCCATAAATGAGAAAACTCTAGCAGAAGAAACTCAAGAGCATGTATTGGACTCGACACACTTGGAAAATGGCATTGATCATAAAAAAATTATGAAGATCTAGGAAGAGAGGAAAAAGAAAATGAAGTGCTTGGAGAAGAGGGAATAAAATCTATGGTGGAAAGTGAATTTCAATTTTGTTTGGTCGTTAAAGACTTATCGATGGAACAAATTTATGACATCCTTTCTATTGCATATATGAACCACAATCTTGCGGAAACACTAAAACTAAATGAAGAATTCCCTGAGTCCTTGAGATCATGTGAAAAACCACCACCCAACCATCACTATCCCAAATTAACACCTCTTGAAATCCATCCTCAATTTATCAAAAATCCAACAATTTCTGAGGACTGCACCACTAAACCATTTCAAAGAAACCTCAAATTTGCACTTAAGCCAATTACCTTTGAGATCATTCATAATTTTCTAAACCTTCCCAGTAAAGAGACTTTGCTCAATATACAAACACAAGAGTCCGTCATTTCAGTAGTTGAGAAACCTGATATGTCCTACTCCCCATCATTTGAGCCTTATAAAGGACATCTACTACCAACCTCTCACTCTTTTGAACAATTCAACTATGACGGGTTATTGCATAAGTTCCATGATGAGTTACATAAGCTTTCTCTTATCATTGTGCATATTACACTCCAACTATGTTATTTCATTCTGTTTGGGGGTGTATGCTTTTATATGTTTTTATGGATTGATCCTCAACTATTTAGATTATTAGTTTATAATGAGAATAAAATACAGCCTTTGAAGCAACAAGTGACGTGAACGAAGCTAGAGCACTAAAAAATCTTTCTTAAAGATCATATCTATGAGGATTAATTCCTCCTTTCCAATGTATTCCTCTCCCATTCCATTTCATCTTTTGCTTTAAGGGAATACATCATTAAGGTAACTGGACCTCTCCACTTGGAGGGTGTGGTTGTAAGTGCCAGAGCCTTAAGTCCACAGTATATCTTGCGCATTCCACGTTAGCACTTTTGCTCGTAGTCTATTCCTGTCATTTACAATTCCTGTCTTTATTTTAATTTCCTTGCTTTCTATTTTTACATTTTCTGTCTTTCATAAGCATTTTTCTTTCAATCTTAACCTTTGACGCTGAGTAGTCTTTCCTCTATAAAGAAGTGATGTGAAACAAAGTAGAGAGTGATGGGGATTGAGTGAAGGTGTCTTATGGTTGTCTCTCATAGTTGTTTAGCATGTATTGTCTTCCATAGGCATGCCATACTATGGAATGGTTGGCAGTAGGAGCCCTTGATTTCAAAAACTTTTTTCTTCTATGGGTGATTTCTAATTGTTTCAAGCTTCGTCTTTCTCTCTGGTTGGAATAGCTACAAAATAGGGCTAACTAGAGATTAGGAGAGGAGAAACTATATTATCTAGCAATAGAGCTAGTCCTCTACACTAGATTCGCTTTCTTGCAAAACAAGGAAGTGCACAATCTAAAGCAGGCCAAACCCCACGTAGGTTCTCAATTAGAATCACTTAATTTCAAGCATCTTCTATTGGGAGAATCACTTTCGTCATAGTGATTTTTCTTAGTAGTTTTATAGTTTATATTTTTCTGTCATAGTAATTTAGGAACATAAAAACCAAAAAGCCAAAAACAAATGTTTCTTTCTTTCTTTAATAAAATTGTGGTTTTCACCGCGCTTATAATAGATGATTCTCGATACATCAATAGTTATGTGATTTTTCCAAAAACAAAATGGGCAATGGATTTTACACAGACCAACCCCTAGAACAACACAATCTAGGGGTGGTTTGAGATCAGCTTTGCTTACTAAGGATCGCCTATATCACCAAGCTATTCGCTCGGGTCAGGACATTCCATGTCTTACGTAGTAAATCCCCCAACTCGCGTAGCTGAAGCTCTGTCTGTCTAGATTGGGTTCGCCACAGAACCAACATGAAAGTTGCCTAAGATTATTAGTTATGGTTTGTTTCAAGTAGTAGCGTCTAGAATCACAGCTTTTGAGTACAAGTTTCTTAAAACATCTCTCCATAGTTTTCAAAACTTGAAGATATAAAAATGAAAATTATATGCCCTGGAATAACCAAAATGATACCGGATTCAAGTATAATTTTATTTTCTTGTCAAAACCTCTATATGGTTAGAGATATATTTTGATTGATAAAACCAACTAAAAAAAAAACAACGTGACTCCAAACGAGAAGTAAACAAATAAAGTAACCCAAAGTGATAATATTCTCTGTTTAATTCTATCTTTTGCCTCCACCTTTTTATTTTGTCTCAAGAATTTGATGTTAAAAGACTCAAACTTGTACAAAATTTTCAAAATTTTCCTTTCTTATAAATCTTTTCCCTTCCGTTTTAAAATATTTTCCCCTTCTCAATGTCTCTCTTTTCAAAAACTTTCAAAAATGTCTTCTATAGCAAACAAAAATCCTCCACCTAGCAAGACTAGATGGATAAGTTTCAATGATCGTGTGCAAGCACTTCCTAGATAACTGCAGCTGAAGATATGGACACACATACCGAAAATCATTCTTGGTTTAGGTAAAAGTTCATACGCATGTAAGAGAAGGCTGGTGCTTGAATTGTCAAACACCAACTTGCCCCAGTCTTCAACCTCATAATAATTCTGTTTATAAAATTTACACGTGTTATCCTCCAGTGTATTACACTCGGTCTAAAAGAGTAATCCAACCATCTGGTTGGGATTGACTCAAGTTTTCAAAAACTTCCAAGTCTTGGGGATCTGACTTAAAATGACCCACCTTTTGAAATTTCAATCAAACTATTTAAAACTCAAAAAAAAATTAATTAAAATTTTCTTTCTGTTATATGTACATATTTCTCAACAATTCCTTTTCATTTTTTTCCATCGTCTGTTTTTCATCCACCGTTGGATGTGAATGTACCCTATATCGTTAGGTTGCATTTTTTATGTTGATCGTTTTGGTACCTCACGGGTCAAGATCGGCCTAATAACGAGGCACGGATCGGCTCTTGAAGTTAGCAAGGACAAGATCGAAATTTCCTGATTTCATTTGGGCTTGGGCCAATAATTCAATTTCATTAAAAAAAAGGCACGTGCAAGGCACATGCCATCAAGCCAATTAGCCCATGCGACCGCCCACAGCCCATCTTCTCCATCACAAAAATCCCCAACCCTAGCTGCCCATACCAGCTCGCGACCGCTTTCTTCTAGCTCGCAACCGCCCATTCGCCTATACACACCACCACCAAAAAAATTCACAGCCTGCTCCATTTTCAACCCTCATTCTAACTCAAAATCCAAATTTTATCAATCCTTATTTTAAATGGCTCGAGTTCTTAAAATCGTGCAGGAGCAAAATTTTCAAAACCTCTTCAATTCCAATCTATTTAAAGTGCACTTCAAGGTTGAGATTAAAAGAAGAGGATGGGAACCCTAGGCTTTGTTAGAAGGTGCGGCTTATTCTCCCTTTCTTACTCTTTCATTGTATAATTGCATGCTTAGAGAGGAGGATGACTGCATCACGATTGTCAAGGATGGCCACTCGCTTGAGCTCACTAAGGAGGTGGTGAGTGGAGTTATGGTGATTCCTCTGAAGGCTTATGTTCAGACATAACAGTCCCCAAACAACAAGACCATCGATGTGATGATGATAGAGACACTTCTCAAGGGAGAAAAAACCCCCAAGTCTTACTACGCGTTTCAAAGTTCGCTGCGAAAGAATCTGTTGACAGTATCTCAGTGGACAACCTACAACCTGCTAGGCTCAGCCAAGACATCTGATATCGGTAAGGCGAAGCTCCATATTCTATGGAATCTTCAAGACCTGCCCCAAATAGAACTATGTTTTCTACATCGTCACCTTCGTTTGGGAGAAACTCTGTAAACCCAAGAAGTCCACCACTCCTATACCAGTGTTAGTCACCAGGATCATGTGGCACTAGGGGTTCGAGGCCATAAACACCCTAGTGGAGGTCAAGGACGCTACCACAGGTCTTATCTATGCCCACTGCATCCAAAAATTATGGCTTCCACCTGCCGCTAGAGCCACTGAACAAGTGTGCCCGACTGAGAAAGTGGATTACTTCGTTGAAGATGCCACTCGACAATTCACTCAGCCCATGGATGGAATTCACTTCCTCTATGGAGGCTAGATATGAGAATTTTGAATGCGTACCTTCACCAGCTCAGGGAAACTCAGGGAAATATTATAGCAGAACAGCAGACCATCAAAGTAGAGCAGCGGTCCCTCCAGCAAGAGCAACGACATTTTTAGCACAGTGTTCGTCACTAAAATACTGCAAAGCATTAGAGATGCGCTCCCACGTAGTGATAGACATGCTAGGACCCGACGTCGTGACGAGTCATGCACGGATTCTGACTAGGCAGCTATCTAGTATCCATATAGATAGTTTATAGTCTATGTTTTATGTTTTATTGTTGTTTTTCTTTATTGTGATGTTTAATTATATGCTTGTTTTAATTTGGTATATGAGTAAAAGGTAAAACAGATACATCATGCCAATTTTATTTATTTATTTTTTTTCATGCATTTCATATATGTTTTCAAAAATACAAAAACCCAAAAAGATTTTAGAGTAGAGTAATTATCCCTAGTATAATAAACCATGTATTTCTCGTTCTATATCAAACAACCCATGCCCCAAACTTATTTGGGGGTGGCGTATTTTCATTATGAAGAACAAAATACAGGTGCATCGCCGTTTTTGCTCATGTTCTATGGTAATCTCTTTCCTTATCTCTTCATACTTTGAGGACAAAACATAGTTCTATTTGGGGGTGGTATAGTAACATTTTGCAAAAACTAGACATTTTATATATAGTAGATATAATAGCATAGTTCTTCCTTTCTTAAAAAAATTCAAAAAGGACCAAAAATATTTTTCTGTTTAGTATTAAAAAGTATTGTTTCTTTTTTCTATGATGAATAAAAAGTTTAAAAGTCTCATTATAACAATAGGATAAGGATTCGTTCTTCGTACTTAGACTAATATACGTATAATAGTTTATGCATCTTTTCATAAATGGCATGCATCAGGATTTGTTTGTATATAGGAGTGAGTTTTCGAAGCCAAGGTTAGAACAATTAAGTTCCATGTCCTGTGGGAATCTGACCTGCCTCTTTTTTGTGTTTATTGGATGATATATGGATGATGTAGATAGATGATGGTCGTTGAACAAATAGAAGCGTATCAAAACCTAATTATCCCTCAATAAGTAAAGGATGAGTAGGGTATTGTTCTACTTTTAAGTGTATGTTTATATGAAGGACAAGACTAGAAAGGGGGTTTGAGGGATTAAAAACTATGATTATAGATATTATAGATTCTAGTGCTAAACTAAACTATACTAACTAAACTATTGAGAATTTATAGAAGAGGAAATTCAAGAGATTAGAATCCACCAATACTTTTGATTCAATGACCTTTTACTTCATAGTTGTTCTCACAAGTAGACTACAATTAGGCAATCGAGCGAGTATCTTGGATGAAACATCGTTAACGAATAACTCTACTTAAGGTTGTTCCTATGTTCATGTTACTAGTATCTTCTTTCCTTTTATGTGAGCTTGGGCAGCTATTCAATGAATCACCATCTAAGGCAAACACAAGGAATATTTCCCGTACTCTAAAACACTATACAACTAGAAGAAAAATAGAGAATAATAGTATAATAATCAATTACAATAAATAAAACCCTATTCTAGGGTTATATTCAATTGCAATAAATAAAAGCATGTTACTAGCAAATATTCAATTACAATAAATTAAACCCTAAACTAGCATGATATTCGATTGCAATAAATAAAAACCTTAATATATACTTCCATCCCCTGGTCTAGGCAATGGAACTAATAACTAAAAACATAAAGAACTAACCTGATTGAAGAATACCATGAACCAGAAGAATCATTAAATCTTAAGCACCGGCTTCATCTCCTCCTTTGAAGGAGAAGATTAGCCTTCTATAAAGAAGGAAGAACACGAAGAACGAGAAGAAGAAGAGTCGAAGAACATAAGACTAGAAAGACTAATTTATTAAGACTCGACTAGTTAAAACCGAATCTTTTATTATTAATCTCTCTCTGCCTCAAGTTTTGGAGACAAGAATATAAGTGAATTGGCAAATTATATGAGGCACTTAGGTCCTCTATTTATAGGGGTTACAATGAGTTTTAGAAGCATTCCAAACCGTCATTTGTTTCCTAATACAAATCAACTTTTTTCAGAATCCAAATTCGTCTCCAAAACTGAGAAGGAATTGGCTACAGTGTCGTTTCATGCATCTGGACTCATGATCCATGCATCCTAGACGTGAGAATTGAGTCTGGACTCACAATCCATGAGTCTCAGACGCGAAAGTCAATTTTCCCTCTTTTGCTCCATCTTTCTATCCTCTTTTGCGGGGTGTAACGCCTGTATTTAAAATACGTATTTATTTTATTTATTTATTAATTAATTGAATTATTTATTTAATATTTGATTGGATTGAATTTAGGATACACGGGCCTGATTTCTGGGCCCGAGTCTGTGTTGGGCTTGGGTTTCAAACCCAAGTATATATTCGTATTGTTCTAGAGAATAGGGTTCTTGGTAAATAAAAAATAATAAAATAATAAAAATGGAGGCAGAGATAGAAACTCGTTTGCTGGAGGGTGGAGCGCGACGACTCGGGCTAGGAGGAATTCGTCGAGTTGTTAGTTAAGGTGAGTAGTTACGTTTTTTCTTTTTCATCGAAACTAGAGTGTTATGTGTGAATAAAAACCTTTACTGTCGAGTGTTTTCGATCAGTTTTCTACTTATTTATTTTCCTGGCAATAGCTTTTAGTTTTTATTGAAAACGGTTGGAATCCGAAATTGAACTGTTGGAACTCGAAAGAGATCGGTAATGGCGTTGTTTATTCTGGAACCGTCCTGTCCTGTCCCAAACATCGTCCTGTCCAGTATGTTTATTCTTGTTTATTCTTGAACCGTATATGGTTGTGTTGATATATGGTTTTGAACTGTTGTATTATGTTATGGATGGGGTAAACTGTTAGTGGTAGTAAGGGGATGAATGTTGGGTTGCAGTGGGAGGTTTGAGTACTGGAGAGTTGGGGGCTGTCGAAGCTCGATGGAGGTGTTAATGGCAGCGGCAGGTCAATGTTTATGATGTTGTTTCTTTGGGTTGGATATATGTTTGGTGGTAGTTAGGGATGTTAATGGGTGCTATTAAAGCTTGGGAAAAGCTTGGAAATGGCGTTAATGGCAGCATGAATTTTGAGATCTAGATTGGATGAAGGGTTTGGATTCAAGAATTTGAGGGTTTCGATTTTGTTAATGTTGTGGGGTTTTTCTTTAGGAGTCCAACCGCTTGGTTGGAATGGGTAGGCGATTGGAACTTGTGGTGGCCGGATTTTAGTACTGGTGGTGGAAGAGAACTGATGAGGGAGATGACAAATTGGGCTTGGGCCTGGGCTAAAGCCTTTTGGTTTTGCTTGGGCCGAAATCAAATTTTAAGTTATTGGGCCCGGTTTTGTTTTAAGTTATTGGGCCCGGTTTTGTTTTAAGTGGTTGGGCCATTTTTCTATATGTTTTGTTTTGGGCCAGTTCTATTTTGGTTTTGTTGGGCTAGTTTTGATTAAGTTGTGGGCCAGTTTTGTTTTAGTTTTTGGGCCGGTTTCAGTTCAATTTTTGAACCGAACCACTTAACTGTTTTGGGGCCAGTTTCTAATATTGCTTGGGGCCAGTCCATAGGACTTAATATAGATCCCAATTGGGTCAGGTAGAATAAATAAGTTGGTTTTAGACTTTCGGGTTCTATGGTTTGGGCTTGGCCAGTTGGGTCCGAACCATTACCTTGGTCATGAGCCCGTGAGCCATGCACATTGCCCTTAGCCATGAACCATGGCTATAACCCTGAACCTGTCGAACATGGAAACGACAGTTTGACTTTGACAATGACGTGTTGACTTTGACCTTTGACCATTGACTGTAGAATGTTGTTTTTCCAGTTTTTTCACAAATTTAAGAATATGGACAAATATAGTAATAAAATATTGTCGGAGATTATATAACATTGTTTGTCATTATCTAATTAAGATTTGACGTGAGTAGTGTGTAAAACATATATATATTGGTCTTTGATTGTGGACTGTGAACTGTTTAATGGTGCTACATTTTATGTTGTAAATTGTATGGACAAATCAAATGCTAAAATGCTGTGGAAGCTTGTATAAATTTGGTTGTCATTATCTAATTAAGATTTGACGTTGATATTGTGACCTTATATAATATGTTGGAATATATATATTAAATGCAATATCTTTGAGAACTTTATATAAACGCTCCATTATTATATATGTGAGATGCTACTATGAAGTAGTATAGTATTGGTGACTATTTGCCCACGGGATTGTGGCTTAGTGCAATAATATATTGGCACGTGAAAGAATGAGAATGGTTATGAGATATAGTAAGATAGGTCTAAATATTGTGGCATAGTGCAATAAGGTATTTGACTTGCACATGATATAGTGGAATTATTATGAGTCATAAATGGATGACACCTGAATAAATTACGTAAAGAAAATCCTAGAACCTAGCTACCACAACTCGTGTGATTTGCCCTGTGTGGGCGTGTGTAATTTGATTGGCCCTTCTGGCATTTCAGTGAATCTGAATGGCCTACGGGCGTAAGTAATTTGATTGGCCCTTCTGGCGTTTCAGTGAATCTGAATGGCCTTCGCGTAAAGTAATTTGATTGGCCCTTCTAGCGTTTGATGAATCTGAATGGCCTTCGGGCGTAAGTAATGTGATTGGCCCTTCTGGCATTTCAGTAAAGCTGAATGGCCCTTCTGGCGTAGCCGAATAGTGGCTTGATTATTCCGTTCGCAAATATTGGAACGAGACGCGCGATATTTTATGCCGAATAGTGGCAGTACTTGCATAATGGCTTCCGTGTGAGGGTTACCTGGTGTGCGGCATCCCGCTCAGGGTAGTTACGCATGGAGTGGTACATTATGTAAGGGGAGGCATGTGAATGTACATGTTCGGCGTTGGGTAGCGATTGTGGTAGCCAGGGAAACTAGGTAAGACATAGATACGACGTGAATTTTAGGGACACACAAAGAAAGCCTTAATTAATATAATTGTGGTAATATGTTGATAAATGATATATCTTTAGATAGATGATTGTATATGTTTGGCTGGTTAGTAGTTTAGTTATAACCTAAAGCGCCTCATGGAGGAACTAAATATTTTTTTATTATGCGTATGGTATGTTGTATTAGTTGTTGGAAGTTAAGGCGCCTCAGTGGAGGAACTACTTGCGTTACCTATTATAGTTAAGAATGTCATATTAGTGGTTAGGAGTTAAGGCGCCTCGGTGGAGGAACTAACTGCCTTATGGGTTATGTTTGTATTTGTATAAATATGTGTTGTATTTTAGAGCTACTCACACCTGCATTTTTATAATACTGACCCGATTTGAATGTTTGCTTATCGGGTGTGTTCATTAAATGAACATAGTTGATAAGTATTGACAGGTTTAGTGTTGAAGAAGATTGGTTGCTGGTTGTGGTTTGCGTTAGCGTCGCATTTCAAGATAGGCCTTGTTTTCCTTTGAGGTGATATAGATTTTCAGTTGAGATAAGGTTATTTGCATTTTCATTTGTAAATTTTTGTAATGGAGATGAGTTTTGTTTAAGTTGAAATTTTTATTGGTTTTTAATTATCCGCATTATTTAAACTGTTTATGGGTTTTTGGGAGTTTAGAGTGCGTCACACCTCGGAAATCGAAGAGTCAGGAATAAATAATGTTTTTCCGAATTCTGTCGAAATTCGGGGTGTGACAGTTTGGTATCAGAGCATTTGGTTAGCTTAGACTTAGGTGAGTCTAAGTAATTCTCGGATCGTGGTTTATGGGTAGTGTTTAAGAAGTTTTATTTTTCAAAACTATTTTCGCAAGTTGTTTTATGTTTACAAAGAAAATGAAAGAGATATAAAAATAAAGAGAGTCAATATTTTTCTTGATTTGATTGTATGTGTAATGTGTATATATATATATTAGTTACTTGTGGAGTGGATATGAAATGATTTTTTGTTTCCTTATCATAGGAGGAGTAGTTACATTTATTATAAGTTAATTATTAACGGATTTGATCAAAATGATGTGTGCTGTTATAATATTGTTTGTTTGTTAGTGTTCCTTCTCACATGGAGTATGGATTAAGTGCGATAACATGTCTAGGAACTTTGTATTTGAGTGTTATGTTATTATTTAGGAAACAAGATGATATTTTATCTATATTGAATGAGTTGTATTATCTGATGACTTTGTGACGTACTAAGTAAGGAACTAATTGCCTCGGTGTTAGAGGAACTATCTCGCCTTACTCGTACCCTGTAATGGATGAATATTATTTTGAAGTATAAGAGATTAATCTGTTAGAGGTGATTAGTTAGAAATAGACCGAATAATAAATAAAACATACGTGTATTCTTTTTGAGATGTGTATACACGTGTATTCTTTTTGAGTTGTGTATACTTGCGTATACACGTGTATTCTTTTTGAGATGTGTATACTTGCGTATACACGTTTTCTTATATTATTGTATATAGAGGAACTATTACCGAGTATATGATGATAATAGTGTTTCACCAACATGGCATGATAGATTAATATTGTTAAATTAGTTTCACATTGATTTTTGCATATTTGAGTATTCTTAAATATATACCTTGATTTATAGTTCATAAATATTACCGTGAGAATATAACTTGTTATGGGTGATATATTAGAAGTGAGTTTATATTATCTTAAAATGTTAAAAATTCGTGTTATATGGTAGCAAGTCTTATTTTAATTGTCATTGTATATGGAGATTAATTTTTGAATCTTTTCACCGATTAAAATAAATAGTAATAATAATAATAGCAATGAGCGTCGAGTATTTATTCTTAATTGTTTTGTTTCAGTCTATATGATTTTGATAGATGAATATGAAAAATTATTTTTTGAATACGTGCTATATTTGATCCAGTTGCGAGCGTGAATTAGGATTCAATGGTTGTTTTAAATTTAATATTTCTGATAGCATGACTAAAGTAAATATAAGGTTTTATTGTAGTATCAATGACATGAGTGACATTTTGTTTTAAGTGTGTTAGGACACTAATTTTCTTTTATGCATAATAATGAAAGACTCCCTAATGTTTTATACCAGGATGAACTTTCTCCATATTATTGATTAGTTAAGTAGAATTTTCGTAGAGTCTACTACGTGTTAAGAAATTACATGCTCATGAGAAATGATATATTTATCTTGCGTTTAAGTGACAATAATAATGTGTTTTAATATAGACAGTTAAAATATGATAGATTTTGTAATGGCATGAGGACATATATTCTAGAATTATTTAAAATAATTAATACCAATGTTATCTTGCTTAAGTTTAATCAACGTGCATTCTTGGGTATGTTCTAAGTTAGTAACCAATGTTATTTGTTCGTATAGCTTTACTTTCGAATCTCGGGACGAGATTCTTTTGAGATGTGTATAGTTGTAACGCCTGTATTTAAAATACGTATTTATTTTATTTATTTATTAATTAATGGAATTATTTATTTAATTTTTGATTGAATTGGATTTGGGATACGCGGGCCTGATTTCTGGGCCCGAGTCTGTGTTAGGCTTGGGTTTCAAACCCAAGTATATATTCGTATTGTTCTAGAGAATAGGGTTCTTGGTAAATAATAAAAATGGAGGCAGAGATAGAAACTTCGTTTTGTTTGGAGGGGAAGAGCTTGACGACTTCGGGCTAGGAGGAATTAAATCGAAATTTGTAGTTAAGGTGAGTAGTTACGTTTTTTCTTTTTCATCGAAACTAGAGTGTTATGTGTGAATAAAAACCTTTACTGTCGAGTGTTTTCGATCAGTTTTCTACTTATTTATTTTCCTGGCGATAGCTTTTAGTTTTTATTGAAAACGATTGGAATCTGAAATTGAACTGTTGGAACTCGAAAGAGGTCGGCAATGGCGTTGTTTATTCTGGAACCGTCCTGTCCTGTCCCAAACATCGTCCTGTCCAGTATGTTTATTCTTGTTTATTCTGGAACCGTATGTGGTTGTGTTGATATATGGTTTTGAACTGTTGTATTATGTTATGGATGGGGTAAACTGTTGGTGGTAGTAAGGGGATGAATGTTGGGTTATAGTGGGAGGTTTGAGTACTGGAGAGTTGGGGGCTGTCGAAGCTCGATGGAGGTGTTAATGGCAGCGATAGGTCAATGTTTATGATGTTGTTTCTTTGGGTTGGATATATGTTTGGTGGTAGTTAGGGATGTTAATGGGTGCTATTAAAGCTTGGGAAAAGCTTGGAAATGGCGTTAATGGCTGCGTGAATTTTGAGATCTAGATTGGATGAAGGGTTTGGATTCAAGAATTTGAGGATTTCGATTTTGTTAATGTTGTGGGGTTTTTCTTTAGGAGTCCAACCGCTTGGTTGGAATGGGTAGGCGATTGGAACTTGTGGTGGCCGGATTTTGGTGCTGGTGGTGGAAGAGAACTGATGAGGGAGATGACAAATTGGGCTTGGGCCTGGGCTAAAGCCTTTTGGTTTTGCTTGGGCCGAAATCAAATTTTAAGTTATTGGGCCCGGTTTTGTTTTAAGTTATTGGGCCCGGTTTTGTTTTAAGTGGTTGGGCCATTTTTCTATATGTTTTGTTTTGGGCCAGTTCTATGTTGGTTTTGTTGGGCTAGTTTTGATTAAGTTGTGGGCCAGTTTTGTTTTAGTTTTTGGGCCGGTTTCAGTTCAATTTTTGGACCGAACCACTTAACTGTTTTTGGGCCAGTTTCTAATATTGCTTGGGGCCAGTCCATAGGACTTAATATAGATCCCAATTGGGTCAGGTAGAATAAATAAGTTGGTTTTAGACTTTTGGGTTCTAAGGTTTGGGCTTGGCCAGTTGGGTCTGAACCATTACCTTGGTCATGAGCCCGTGAGCCATGCACATTACCCTTAGCCATGAACCATGGCTATGACCCTGAACCTGTCGAACATGGAAACGACAGTTTGACTTTGACAATGACGTGTTGACTTTGACCGTTGACTTTGACCTTTGACCGTTGACTGTAGAATGTTGTTTTTCCAGTTTTTTCACATATTTAAGAATATGGACAAATATAGTAATAAAATATTGTCGGAGATTATATAACGTTGTTTGTCATTATCTAATTAAGATTTAACGTGAGTAGTGTGTAAAACATATATATATTGGTCTTTGATTGTGGACTGTGGACTGTTTAATGGTGCTACATTTTATGTTGTAAATTGTATGGACAAATCAAATACTAAAATGCTGTGGAAGCTTGTATAAATTTGGTTGTCATTATCTAATTAAGATTTGAAGTTGATATTGTGACCTTATATAATATGTTGGAATATATATATTAAATGCAATATCTTTGAGAACTTTATATAAACGCTCCATTATTATATATGTGAGATGCTACTATGAAGTAGTATAGTATTGGTGAATATTTGCCCACGGGATTGTGGCTTAGTGCAATAATATATTGGCACGTGAAAGAATGAGAATGGTTATGAGATATATTAAGATAGTTCTAAATATTGTGGCATAGTGCAATAAGGTATTTGACCTGCACGTGATATAGTGGAATTATTATGAGTCATAAATGGATGACACCTGAATAAATTACGTAACGAAAATCCTATAACCTAGCTACCACAACACGTGTGATTTGCCCTGTGTGGGCGTGTGTAATTTGATTAGCCCTTCTGGCGTTTCAGTGAATCTGAATGGCCTATGGGGGTAAGTAATTTGATTGGCCCTTCTGGCGTTTCAGTGAATCTGAATGGCCTTCGGGCGTAAGTAATTTGATTGGCCCTTCTGGCGTTTCAGTTGAATCTAAATGGCCTTCGGGCGTAAGTAATGTGATTGGCCCTTCTGGCGTAGCCGAATAGTGGCTTGATTATTCCGTTCGCAAATATTGGAACGAGACGCGCGATATTTTATGCTGAATAGTGGCAGTACTTGCATAATGGCTTCCGTGTGAGGGTTACCTGGTGTGCGGCATCCCGCTCAGGGTAGTTACGCACAGAGTGGTACATTATATAAGGGGAGGCATGTGAATGTACATGTTCGGCGTTGGGTAGCGATTGTTTTAGCTAGGGAAACTAGGTAAGACATAGATACGACGTGAATTTTAGGGACACACAAAGAAAGCCTTAATTAATATAATTATGGTAATATGTTGATAAATGATATATCTTTAGATAGATGATTGTATATGTTTGGCTGGTTAGTAGTTTAGTTAGAACCTAAGGCGCCTCGTGGAGGAACTAAATGCCTTTTTATTATGCGTATGGAAGTTAAGGCGCCTCAGTGGAGGAACTACTTGCCTTACCTATTGATAAGCACCCAAAAGTGTATTATGAAACCCCATTGAGACATATAAATTTGGTTCATTATGTGTTTAATAATCATGAAATAAATATGTTTTCATACTTTTGCAGGTATTTGCAGTAAACATGGAAATATTGGTTAAACCTGCAATAAAGCACGAGGAACGGCGTATATATGAATTCTTCCAAATCCACGTAGAAGCATCAAACTTCCAAAGCTCCTACCTCTCGAACCCGGGACTCGAATCGACAAGAGAGCTGCTCGGACAATCGTAGGCGATGAACTCTACGCGATAGGCGGGAAGTTGTAAAACTGCCCAAAAATACCGGGATCGCCATCGATCGCACATGGACCCACTATGCGGGGCCACAAGATTGGATAAGTCATCAATCATGGAGCATGTCAAGACAAAGATAACAAATTATTGGTGCAAAGTTGACACCTTGCATCTAATAAATTAGATTAGGTGTTAATAGTGAAAAAAAGGCAAGGTGTCACTTTGTTTTAATGTGATAGATAAAAATGAATCAATGTGGTTTGATAATTCACGTGGGAGGAAATGAGATTTCTCTCAAATGGAGAAGAAATTAGACAAATGTGGGGACACTCCAATTACTCCCTTGACTTATTTTCCTCACATGACATTATTTTAGTTCCTTAATGAAAATGAGAAGTTAGTTTTGGTTTTTATTAAAAAGCTTGTAATAGTTTTAATGGAGGAACACTTGTTCTTCTAGAAAATATAGAAGTGAGTTTGGTTGTGGATATTTCTTCTCTCTCTCTCTCTTTCTCTTTGGTGTTTTTATTAGTTCATAAGTCTTTGTCCCAAGGATCATGAGCTAACTTCCCTTTGGGGAGTTGGTCTAACTTCATGTGAGGGTAAACCAATTGTTGGTTTGGTAGGTTTAGGAAGAACAACTAACTCTACATCCTACCCCAAAATGGTAGTTGGTGTAGAGTTTAGTTAGAAATCAAGCAATGAGCTTAGAGATAAGTCATTGTTTGGTTTCACTTGCTAGCATGTATGAGCTCTTTAGTGAGCCATGCATGCTAGGGATCAAATCTATTTTTCCGTTAGGGACTTGTCTATGAGTCTAGGAAGAATCAAAACCTATTTCAAATCAACACTAATGATAGTTTCACATGAGGAGGATTAACTCTCCAATTTCTCTTTCAAATTTCCATTTCGGGTATTAAGTGCATGTTTTCATTGTTAATGTTTTTATTAATGTTTGTATAGGAAGGAAAAATCTAACATTTATATTATATCCTTACTCCTTAATTTCCCTTTATTGTAACATCTAATTTTTAGTTGTTCTAAGCTTTAGGTTAGTTCGAATCCTTATTCAAACTCTACGAAACGAAGATCGTGAGTAAGGAATCTTGATTACTTTTACATTAATTTAGAGAGTTCAAAACTCTAAGTAGTGTTCTCCAAGCAAATATCAAATGGCGCCGCTGCGGTTCTAAAGCCATAGAACTCATGCTAAAGATCGGAAGTTGCATCAAGGGGGAACCCCCATTCTCTTCATTCCTTTCCTTGTCGTTCGTTTGCATTTTTTAGTTCAAATTCGTATTTTTTTCACTTACAATAGACCTGTTCGATTTAAATTTTTTCGTTCCACTTGCAGGTACACAAAGTTAGGACTGGGAAACAAAACTACAGGAGATTATAAGACTTCCATAAAAAATTGAACTTACTGTGGATTACTTGACACGCGTCTGGTGTGTGTAGTCGTAGTTTGACCAGAAGTTTGACCAGCGTCCATGAAGTGATTTTTCTTTTTTGCTGCTCCTGTTCAACCACCAGCATCTACAGATCTATCTTGATACATTTCCAGGCCTAAATATCTGATCCTGTACATGAAAAATTCGATAATCCTTTGGGATTAATCGCATCGACGAATTGAAACGCTTTGTTTTAGTTCAAGGGCTTAAAACGCGGAAGCTTCTGAGTTCCAATTTTCAGTATTAGTGTAATTTTTTTTTATGTTTTTATGCATGTATGCCATGTATATAGTATTAGAAAATATTTATGGATTATTATTTAAGTTTTAGCCTAGAATTATGCATGAATCAAGTTCGTATACCGGTAAATATTTATATCACGATTACACGGACATGAATTGCATATGAATGTATATTTACATATTAATGGTAATTGTATTGCATGGGTATATGTCTTTCTACGATAAATGTTTCTTGTTACATGTTTGATATTTCTCTCATTATCATTAACGGGTCTTGTCTAATAAGTCGATTTTGTCAAGAAAGAGGAGAACATTCCAACGAGGGTTAAAATCTGAGTTGGGTAAGTTGTTTCTAAACCCTTACGGGTAAAGTCTGCTCTCTATAGGACATTCGCAATCTCAATGAGTATTGTCGAAATCGATTTATTATGCAATACAAGAGTCGTATTTTAGTTTAGGTATAATACTTTGCATGTTTAGTTTTGTCATCTATTCTGCGTATGTATACTGTATTCGTATGCTAAGGTATTTAGATACGTATGAGTGATTCAAATTCCCCTGTTACTGTTGATATACGTTTACGTAATATCGATTTACAAATTAGCGTACATATACGTATTACTGATGTTTATTTGCCTGTACGTATGGAAATAATTATCGATGACACAAGCTTGCCTATTCGTATAGCTATACGTATGAGTAGAGTACCTTCACATGCTACTGCACATAGTATTGTCTGAGTAGATCGTATTTGCATGTTTGTATTTTAACCCTTGCATAAATCTTTAAAAAAAAAATTAAAAAAAAAATTAAAAATTAAAAAAAAATTAAATTAAAATTAATTTACTACCACCTTTGCATAAATTTTAATTCCATAAATCTTAAATCATATTCCAATGGTGTCTAGGAAACTTGAAAGATTGAGGTTACTTAATTAGAACCGTGCTTGCACGGAAATCCTCCCTCATATCTATCTTGTGACCTGGCTGTTGGTTTATGCACACGTATTCCTAGCTTCACTGCTACGTTAGCGGCAGCTTAGGCATATGTTGTTCAATCCTAATGCTTAAGATAATAATAAAATTCGAGTCCTCATAATTCCTTCTGTAAGTTAGATCTAATTTTATGCTTGCATGAGATTAAGGTCCGGTTCCACTAAAGAAATTGAACATACCTATCGTCGAAAAAAATACGATAAGCAATTGCGTAAGTTCTCACCTAAAAATTGTTCTTCTTCTGCTAATTACCTTCATTACAATCCTTCGTCGCCATCAACTTCTGTCATTATGGCCGATGATCCTCCACCAGCAGAGAAGCCCCTCTCGGACTTCTATACTGCATTACAGGAAGGACCTTCTTCCTGCATCAAACTTGAGGACATTGTCGGTGATTTTTCAGATCCCACCAAACGCGTTTTCAGTTTGTTACCAATATATCATGGTTTGGAGCATGAAAAACCGTACAATCATCTTCGTAGACTTCAACAAGTGGCAACAACATTTCATCATCCAGCAGTCTCTAACGAACAACTCTTGCTTCGACTGTTTCCATTCACTTTAGCGGAAAAAGCATCAATCGGCTAGCAGGACAACAATCACAATCCATAGACACATGGAATAAACTAGTTCAAGCTTTCATGCTTCAGTTTTACACTCGAAGAAAAACAACTGAAATGCTTCAAAAAATTCAATTCTTCCGTCAAAATCCTCATGAATCCTTTACGGAAGCATGGAGTCGTTTTACTGATCTTCTGTTAGAATGTCCTCACCACCAACTAGAAAAAGTTGTCCTTGTTCGTTCATTCTTTAATGGTCTGCATGCGATCATCAAAAAAACTCTCTTGATATAATGAACGGGGGTTGCTTCATGGACAAAGGAGCTACTGAAGCTTATACTTTTCTTGAAAAACAAGCGAAAAAAGGTACACACTGGGGTAACACTGAGCCGTCTAGATCATCAAAGGATACTATTACAAAAGCCACATCTATTTTTGAGGTAAAACCCGATCCTGAAATAAAAAATTTGATAGAATCCCTAACTAAAAAAGTAGATGCCCTTGCAGTTCAAGTAAACGATCAACTACCAAAACCAGTCATGAACGTTGACACCGCTCCTTGTGTCCTTTGTCTTAGTCCTGATCATCCTGATGCATATTGCCCCTTGTTATATGCTTCCCCTACTCAACAAGCGGAGGAGGCATGTGCATTCAACATTCCCAATGCACCGTGGAGACAACATCCGAATTTCGCTTGGCCAAAATAACCAACAAATGGGGCTCTCCTCACGGTTTCGCTAATCAACCTCGTTCGACCTACCAATAATTTTATTCCATACCGCCAAGGAAATAATCAACAATACCAACAAGGTCAATTTCAAAATAATTCTAATGCTAATTATCAGACCAACCGCAGCCTTGTTCCAGCTAATCCAAATCCCAACTATAATCAACAACTTCTAAAAGCGATAATCGAGAACTACTACCTGTTGCACAACTGCGCCAACCATTACGGATAGGACAAATGAGACTTTCCTGGCTTACATGAACCAACAGTCTCAAATTTTAACGTCTATCCAACAATCACTTCAGCAATTGGCGCAAGAAAAGAGTCGGAAAGGCTTGTTTCCTGCACAAGCATTTCCAAACCCTAAACCAAAGAAACCACGACCTTTGAACCGACCAATGCCCTGTACAAGCCCCCCACCCAAGGTGAGGTCCATGCAATCATGACTCTACGATCTGGAAAAACTGTCGACAATCAGATACGTATGCTAGATGATCAACCAAAAGAACAGGAGGGTTCCAAGGAATCTATTTCTAAGAATGAACCTACGGAAGATTCCCCAGATTCAACAAAGTCAACACCTCCGAATGTAGGAAACAAGCAAGTAGACCCCTTTGACAAATTCCGCCCTAAGGCACCGTTTCCTACACGCTTGGCAAAGAATAAACCTGATGACAATTTTGTTGAAATTCGAGAGACTTTTCAAAATTTAACAATAAACTTACCTTTTCTCGATGCCTTAAAATTATTACCAAAACATGCAAAATTTCTGAAAGATATGTGCACCACAAAAAGAAGAACTAACGTTCCTCAACAAAGCGTTCCTCATTTGAGCGGTTTCCTCCATTACCGAACACAATGGTATAGTAAAATACAAGGACCCTGGTAGACCAACGCGGTTCCATGCACCTTAGGTGACAAATACACGACTCTTTGCTCTACTAGACCTAGGAGCTAGTGTGAACTTACTTCCATATTATTTATTTAAACAACTAGGTCTTCATGAACTTAAACCTACCACCATGACTCTACAGGTTAGCGGATCGTTCCATAAAGTATCCAAAAGGAATTGTGGAAAACGTCCTTGTAAAAGTCCAAGATTTCTTCTATCCCGTAGACTTTGTTATTTTGGATCTGAGAAGTTGCATGTGATTCCATTCCAATCATCTTAGGGCGTCCGTTCCTCGCCACTTTGCTAATGCTCTTATTAAGCTGTAGAGATGGTTCCATGACCATGTCCTTCGGAAATCTTTCGGTCGAGGTGAATGTGTTCAAGTTGATGAAACAACTTCGAGCGACATTGATGGTGAGGTCAGCGGGGTTGACAAAGACATTCCGCAAAGAGTATTTTACAAACTCTTTTCACGAAGATGAAGTGTACCAATTTCTTTCCTTTAGCAACTCGAGTTTGAGGGCGATGATTATACACAAGAAGTAAATGAGTTATTAGAGTCGGTACCATTATTTGACCCTACAACAAATGGTGATGTCTAGTAACTTGGATGATCATCAATCTGTTTTTACTACATGGATGATGACCTTCCTCAAGAATCTTTAATACCCATCCGCCCACCCCTGAATTAAAACCTCTTCCTTCGGAATTAAAATACGTACAGCTTGATGCTGATGGTCGTCACCCAGTTATTATTTCTTCACAATTGGCTGACGATCAGGAAGCTCGTTTAATTAATGTCATTCAACAACATCGTTTACGCTATTGGATGGTCCCTCGATGACATTAAAGGCATTGAACCTAATGTGTGCACCCATCGCATACACCTGGAAGAAAATGCAAGGACGTCGCGTGAACCACAGCGTCGCCTAAACCCTACCATGAAAGATGTGGTCCGAGAGGAGGTGCTAAAATTACTAGATGCGGGTATTATTTACCCTATCTCTGATAGTGTTTGGGTGAGTCCCGTGTACCGCGTAGTTCCAAAGAAATCGGCATTACGGTTTGTGCGAAATGATAAAGATGAATGCATTTCCGCTCGTATCGATAAAATGGCGAATATGCATTGACTATCGCAAACTTAATGCGCCGCCACTCGTAAGGATCACTTTCCACTTCCATTCATCGATCGGATGCTCGAGCGTTTAGCGGTCATGCCTATTACTTGCTTTCTTGATGGTTATTCCGGTTATTTTCAGATAGTCATAGACCTTGCTGATCAAGAAAAGACAACGTTCACCTGTCCATTTGGTACATTTGCATATAGACGAATGCCTTTTGGCCTTTGCAATGCACCTGGTACTTTTCAACGCTGCATGCTTCATATTTTCAGTGATATGGTTGAACGGTTTATGAAAGTATTCATGGACGACTTCTCAATTTATGGAGATTCTTTCGATAGCTGTCTATCAAATCTTGAAAAGGTCTTTACACGTTGTGAAGAGAAAAACCTTGTTCTTAATTGGGAAAAATGCCATTTCATGGTTACTAAAGGAATAGTTTTAGGACATATCGTTTCAAAGGACGGAATCGAAGTCGACAAAGCTAAGATAGAAAAAATTGCTTCACTTCCTATACCAAAAACAGTTCGAGACATTCGCGCATTCTTAGGACCGCGCAGGGTTTTATATAGGAGATTTATTCAAGATTTCTCAAAGGTTGCTAGACCTTTAACCAATCTCCCCGCTTAAAGATGCCGTTTTTTATTTCAGTTTCAGTTGCAAACAAGCCTTTGAGGTATTAAAAACCGCATTAACTACCGCTCCCATAATTCAACCACCTGATTGGTCTAAACCTTTTGAATTAATGTGTGACGCGAGCGACTATGCTATAGGAGCTGTACTAGGGCAACGCCGAGAAGATAAGCCGGTTGTCATTTACTATGCGAGTAAAACCCTTAATGAAGCTCAACGTAACTATACCACCACTGAGAAAGAGTTTCTCGCCGTTGTATATGCGTTAGATAAGTTTCGTCCTTACCTAGTGGGTTCTCCAACTATTGTCTACACTGACCATGCGGCACTTCGTTATCTATTAGCGAAAAAAGATGCAAAACAAAGGTTGATCCGATGGATTCTCCTTTTGCAAGAGTTTACTCTCGAAATTAGAGATAAAAAAGGTAGCGAAAATGTGGTTGCAGACCATTTATCAAGACTTGTCAGTGATGTTGATACTGATACTGAACCTATCTGTGATTCCTTTCCAGATGAACACTTGTACTCTATTTTTTCGTCCCCTTGGTACGCTGACATAGTAAATTACTTAGTTACCGAGGAAGTTCCTTTATCTTGGTCTCGTAATGACCGGAAAAAGTTTTTATCCACTGTGAAATTCTATTTCTGGGATGATCCCTACCTCTTCAAGTATTGTTCAGACCAACTAATCCGCCGTTGCATTCCCGACTGGGAACACAACGATGTGTTATCCTTCTGCCATGAACAATCTTGTGGTGGTCATTTTAGTGGTAAGAAAACTGCGGCCAAGGTTCTACAATGTGGTTTTTATTGGCCAACACTGTTTAGAGATGCACATGAGCATTGCAAAGCATGCAATCGCTGCTAGCAGTTAGGTCACATTACTCAACGTAATATGATGCCCTTAAATCCCATTCTAATTGTGGAAATCTTTGATGTATGGGGCATCGACTTCATGGGTCCATTTCCAAATTCTCATGGCTTCCTATACATACTTGTAGCAGTTGACTATGTGTCAAAATGGATTGAGGCATTGGCATGTCGAGCTAACGATCATAAAACGGTCGTTTTGTTTATAAAAGAAAATATTTTCTCTCGATTTGGTGTTCCAAAAGCTATAATTAGTGACGGGGAAAACATTTTTCTGCAATAAAATTTTGAATCATTAGTAAAGAAATATGGAGTCACGCGACAAAGTGGCAACTCCATATCATCCTCAAACCGTTGGTCAAGTAGAAGTCTCTAATCGAGAAATAAAATCCATTTTGGAAAAACTGTCAATCCATCTAGAAAAGATCGGTCTCTACGATTATCGATGCCTTGTGGGCATCTGAGCGACTTTTAAGACACCTATAGGGATGTCTCCGTATCGCCTCGTTTTTGGAAAACCTTGTCATCTGCCGGTTGAACTTGAGCACCGTGCTCTATGGGCCATCAAAAGCCTCAATTATAACACTAACATGGCAGGCGAAAAAAGAAAATTGCAGTTAAATGAGTCTGAGGAAATTCGGAGTGATGCCTATGATCTCTCGAAATCCTATAAAGCCAACATGAAAAGGGTGCATGACAAGCACATATTGCGAAAAGAGTTCAAAGTCGGTCAAAAAGTTTTGATGTACAACTCAAGATTACACATTTTTCTAGGAAAATTAAAAACTCGATGGTCTGGTCCTTTCACTGTCTCTGCTGTCACCCCTTATGGGGCTATCTCTGTGAAAAACGAAAATGATGGTAGCGAATTCCAAGTAAATGGCCAGCGCCTTAAACATTATCATGAGTTCGCTCTCCGGATGTCGAAGAGACTCTTCTCAATGATCCGGTCTACACGGACTAATAGATTATTTGGTGTATTTCTTTCCATGTATTTAAACAGGGAAAAGTATGCCATTAGGGTAGCCGGCCCTCTTCTATTTTCTTTTCTAAAATTCCCTAGAGTGTGTGGTTTGCAAAGCGCGGAACCTTAATCCACGAAAACTCTACTTGAATCCGAGTATAAATGTCTTCGATAATCGAAAGCAAAGCGTGCCTCGGAAAACAATGGGTACCAAAAATTTCAACTCCTTCTTTCTCCTCCTTTTTCTATTCTCTTCCTCGTGAACTCCAACTCATCATTTGGTCCAAATCTCACCCATCTCGAATTGGTAATGGTCGTAGTACTTTTTGCTCGAAAGCGGCGAAAAAGGATGGGGTGGTGTATGAACTATCAAACTCCTTTCTACGTCCAGTCTTGATCTTTTATCCGAGATGAGCGGTATAAGGTATATTATTATCGACACCAGCTCAACGGGATAAACTTCGTTAATCGTCGTTGCTCCCTCCCAGGTTGGGATTAGTCTTGAGGATCGGCGTTAAAAGACTCACATTTGTCTTGAGGATCGGCGTTAAAAGACTCACATTCGTCTTGAGGATCGGCGTTAAAAGACTCACTTTAAATCTTGAGGATCGGCGTTAAAAGACTCAACATGTATATACTCATTTTGTTTTATTAGCACCCGGCATGGTGCCCAAAGAGAGTCGTGATATGCACCATCGGACATTTCCTAGTTAAATGCAGGGCAATGGATTCCCCGAACTGAACCCGTTCAGTTTTCTATGTATTTGTTTTTTGGCGGTTTGAGGCTATACCATATGTACTAAGGGTAATATTATTATTAGACCATTGCACATTGGTCGGGGATGGTACCGTCCTAAACCCTAGGCCCCCAAAACATAAAGGATAAGCCACGCGATCACGGCTGGATTGGGTTCACCCAGAGCCGACATGAAAGTTGCCTGAGTTAAGCTGTTGTGATGTGTTATTTTATTTGGATTTCCGATGTTGTTGACACGTTCTTCTCGACTTGTACATTTGTATATAAAGGATAAATAAATAAAAACCAAAGATTGTTAAAAAAAAAATAAATAAATAAAAAAAAAAAAAAATTGATGTTTGAATGTGATTTTTCATATTCTAGTGGATGGCATTTTTAATACTGATCGTTTCGATATCTCATCCGTTAAATTCGGAGTTGAAACGAATCGAATTTCCACGTTTGAAATTTCGGAACTTTTCGGGACATAAGAGGAATTTCTGTAATTCATTTGTACTTGGGCCAAAATTTTTACCCGACCCAAAAACCCAAGATCCGGGTACAAAGCCCACGCGCGGGGCACCCACGCGTCCACCCCCCTCACTTCTTCTTCCACAAAAAAACGGATCTTGGTCCCCTCACCATCCACTTTCCTCGCTATACCCGCAGTGAATTAGACCAGCGCCGCGCTGGCAAAACCACACCAACCTCAACCCCTTCCTCCAGCACCACCTCCTCCACCTCCTCTTGCTATTTGCACCATCAAAATTTAAATTATACCGCTATGGCAGCCGCGAAGGCAATTACAGTCGAGAGAAATTTCACAAATCTCTATAATTCGGATGTTTCACCCATTTTTTGATGAGGAAATTGAAAGTAGAGAGTGGGAATATCTATTGCATCGAATCCCAGCTCAATATTCCGAAGAATTAGTGTTGAAATTTTATAATAATGGAGGTTTCGGGGTGGCGAATTTTGGATTACGGCGGATGGGATGGAGCGTGAACTCCACGCGCCGGAGTTGATTTCAAATACCGCGCATATTCCGATTAACTCGATAGCCCGACCACATTATTGTCGAGTATCCGACCACGAGGGATTTGATGTTTGACACGCTTTCTTCGAGGGGAGTACAACACTGCTCGAATGCGTGTACCAAAGCATTCGCTCGGGCGTAACCAATTAGCCGTCACTCGATGGTTGGTGCACAACGCGTCATTGGAACTTCAAAGACGCGTCGGCGTGAACAAGACTTTCTTGCACCTGCTGTGGATCCTACAGGAGAGGAAGCACACTTTCTGTATGGTCCATTTCTGGGCCATATTCTTCTGACGGCGTCAAGCAGGTCGACTCCTCTTCTTTGTGCTTGTTACTTTCGGCTTATGCTTAACTTAGGGTTCGATCGCTACTTCATTCATTGAAACAAGGTCTTTCGAGAATTTTGGAATTTTTGAGACTTGTGTTTTAGACCATTGGGACCCAGTAGCTAGAGATGACATTGAGCATGATAACGTACCTCCTCCTCCGCCTTCACCACCAGACTGTTTTAATGAAGATACCATGCGCCGAATCAATACTCCTATGGATGCCTTGAGGAACATGAATTCTAGTATGCGCAGGATGTTTCTTCGCCAGGAAGAAATGATTACTTCCCAGAATGAATTCCAGCAAGAAATGAGAAATCGCCAAGGCCAATTCGAGAGAATGATGATGGCTAATCGGCGGCAATTCAAGATCGGTTACTTTCTGATCTATAGGCCACATTCACCCCGGTCATTTCGGCTGAAGTTCATCGTGGCGAAGGCGTAGAAACCGGGTTCATCTTACGCTAACCCGGAGGATTCCCGATAGGTCTGTTTATTTTCTTTGGTTTAGAAATGACTATGTCATTTATTTCCCTAATGCATTGCATTTTTATTTTTAGTGCTAAATTATTATATATCGGTTGATTTCTCATAATTTTGTATCTCCAGACGGTTTAAATGAGAAATTATTTATGTTATGGCGAATATAGTACTTTCAAAAATATGAGTTTGCTCCTTGATTCATTGGGCCTACTCTCAAAGCCCAACGGTCGAACCCAATGGATCGATCCAAGCGGTCACATGCCCAACGGTTAGAAACCAAGTTATAAATACAACTCTCCTTTCCTCTTTCACTCATTCCCTTCTCTCAATCTTCACAAATTCTTCTTCACAAATTTTCAATTTCTTGCCAATAATGAATAAACTAGAGCGATGGGAAAAGGAGCAACGCGAATGGGCTATCACATTAGTCGTGATAACAGTGTTTATCATTATTCTCTTGTCACTCATGCATAACATGATCGAAACATCTAGATCTATGTAACCGTCTCTTTTCTGATTTTCATTTTGTATATTAGTATGGTGTGTTAAATAATTCTCACACATTTGTATGCGGGTTCGTTATTAAATGGAGAAGTTCCAGATTAATTAGTTGTGTATATTAGTCGTCTTTTCCTCTCTAATAAAAATAAAAAAAAAATAATAAAATAATAAAAAAATAATAAAAAAATAATAAATAATAATAATAATAATAATAATAATAACAAACAAAGAAAGGCTATCCAAAACTCACGAAATAATTAATGGATACACATCGTGTTCGAGAAAATCATCGCCTTATTGTTTACAAGGTACACATAACACTTGTCACACATGCATTTCGATTATTCTATCCATATTCTATTCGAGTTATGATCATCATTTCTGAAATTACGTGTAAGTTTAACTACCCCGTGAAACTTTCCTCCGTATTTTCTAAACATTAAACCATCTCATTAATTGTATTTGGATATCGACATGACAAAGACTTTCTGTGGATCCCCTATGATCTTTTACATAATCACATGGGTCATTAAATACACTTGGACTCCAGTTGGTATAGCCTCATAGATTGCCTATAAATCTCTTCTTTTTAAGCCATTCTTATTCATACAATTTTCACTATCCTTCCTTCATGTGGCTCAACCAAGAAAAATAACGGCAGAAAAGACTACCTAAAACTTTCGAAGAAGGCGGTTTTCTCCTTATTTTGACACTGAAATCATCGTCGAGGATGGATGCCTCTTCTATATCATTCAAAGACTAGTTATTCCCGAATTGGTTTTGATGTTCTACCAATTTAGCGGTTATGAAGATGGAAAATTCTACTTCAATGCCTATGGACAACGATTGGAATTGAATAAGGAAATGATCTCCGACATACTTCAAATCCCTAAAACCCAGAGTCCCTTGTTCAGAGTCATCATTCGATTCAAAAAAACTTTCTTGCGAGCTACCGTATCTCATGGCGGCGTCGAACATACACATCACATGGTTCTTCAACGCTCTTTGAAACGGAATCAGCGTGTTGTGCTCCACTTGTTGGGACATAATGTGGTAGGTACATCACACCAATCTGAAGTCACAAAGCCTCAACTTCACCTACTTTGGATTTTGCAAACTCAAAGAGATGACTTTTGTGCGATCCAACACCTGCGGAACGTAATCACCAAGAAAACAAGAAGGTCGGCAGTTCTACCCACTTTGGTTCTGCGCAGATTATGATCGTTGGGGTTATCAATAATATCTCCGAGACACCCCTTCAAAGAGCATATATAAAGGTACTTCAAACGGACTACTCCGTTGGTTTTGGACCCCTGATACTCGATAGATGAAGCGAGAACACCTCAAGCTCAAATTGACCATTTTTATTTGATGAAAATGTCATCTTTGAATATTATTAATCCCATGGAAGGCATTAAACTTCTTCATCGGGGTTTGAGGGAACTACACGCGCTCGTCGAATATCATCATCACAACCCGCCGGGATTTCCAAGATCGTCAAACAACGCATGATGTTGAACAGGAAGAGATCTTGGAAAATCATTCTCAATTCTTGAAAAATCATGCTCTCCTAATGGAAAATCAAAGCTGTCTCTCTGCGCCAAGGGGACATTCGGATGCATTTCGGCCAACAAATAGATGACCTAAACAGTCTGGTGCAAAATATGCATCTCCTAGATCAATATTAGAATCCATGATATTACTAAGTCAATAAGTATATAATCATATATGTTATTACGTTTTTCCATCGTACTTTGTATTTTATCTTATCCTTTTGTTTTATTTTGTATGAAATGCTTAGTAGAATTGTCATCATTTCCATTGTGACTAATATAATTTTAACATGTGCTACAGGAGGGTCTATTTTCTTACATACTCATTTTTCCATCCAGTTGCCGTACCTAGTTCATTACTTCATCCATCATGGCATCTTCATCAAACACAGCATCTTCATCATCCATGGTCCCTCCCAAACTCATTCCTGAGCAATCCTTTCAGTCTATGATGGATTCCAATGCCTATGGCCATCTCTTCCATGATTACATCACAAACATTGGGTGGTCTTCCCTAATTCTTCAACCTGACCAAACGTATTCTCCAAGTTTGGCTGCATACTTTTATGCTAATATGGAAGACACACCAACATTCAACCATGCACATGGTTTCTACTTAGAAGGGTTCACAATCCGAGTTGGTGACACACCCCATATCTTTTCTGAACAACAACTTGCCCTAACTTTGGACCTTCCATATCACGAACCTGCTGCATCTTGGCATTACATCTATCATAATTCTTACCGTTCTTTTCAGTGGCAAGCATTTCGCGACTCTTATGGTGATGGTCTTGAGATCAAACGAAAGGAGATGGCCATGTACCATGGCACAACATCACCATTCCATTAGCAAGCATCACCATGAACATGGGGACTGCAATGTTATTTGTACTCCTGAACATTATGGGAGATTGGCATTTCTCTCGCCAATGAGAACGCTTTTCGTCGTATTCAGTTACTACTAGCTTCGGGTCATGCTTTATTTAACATTTTAGGTTGTGTTGTCTCCAGCCTGAAACGAGCTCGCACTTTTCAGGATAAGTATATACTTTTACCAGTCACCGCTTGCCGAATCATGAAGACACATTTCCCACAGTTTGCAGCTACTTTTCATGGTAGGTCAAGGTGGATTCCATGTGCCCAGCAAACAGAATCATTCGCTCATTAAGGTTTCGTCAATGGAAGCGTCCCGCTCGATACCTGAGGCATGTTCGATGTTACCCAAAGGACGAAAAGATGAAGACCAATTTGAGGGAATCCGGAGACAAAGAATGGGCCGAAATCTGGCAGACTATTATCTATTGGCGTGATGCTAAGGAAATGCATTTCCTTAAAGAGGACGCCAGACCTTCACGTCCTGCTGGATGGTAAACTTGAGTTTGCCATTGTACATATATCTAGCTAAACCTTCTATTTGGTGTGCTATTGTTTTTCATGTTTCGTACGCTATGGTTCATTATATCGTGTGCTATGTTTAGTGTGCTATTGAACATTTTCTTGTTCTTTCTGAATAATATATTATGATCTCCAACCTCTGTTCGAGCAATCTAGCCCTAATTTTGCTTCACGGTTCTCGGTACTTTCTCTCTTTAATTATTGATCCTTCGAGGACTAAGCATCATTCTTTTGGGGGTGCTTTAAACCCATGTAAAAAATTAGGCATCTTGTAGCCTATATATAGTTTTTATTTTCATATTAATAATTGTACTTAGTGACAAAGTCTTGTTTCCTTTTCAATGATGAAAATTGTCTAGAAATCTCACATTAGTATCCGAATTAGGATTTGTTTTTAAGAAACTTTAGATAATACGTATGCAATAGTTTATACATCTTTTCATGAATATTCATGTACTGAGTATCATTGATTGTACATAGCAGTAAGTTTCTGGAACCAACGGTTAGTTACTTAAACTATAAATCCTGTGAGAATCTAACCAAAAGCCTTGATATGAGTGATTTGTGTGTGATGACCGCGGAGGGAGTAGTTTTTCCGATTAGAGGAAATTACGCATCTACTTACTTGATCACCACCCGAACCCTAGGCGAGAATTTAGGCCTTCTTTGGATCGACATAGCTAAAAATTCTTACCTGTTACAAATATTACCGCTAGTCACTCCACTGAACCTTTCATCAAACCTTTCACTTTCACCACAAAAATTCCTTACCCATCTATTAAACCAAATAAAAGAACCTACCTAAGTGATGAGTATGAGAAATAGGATGAAATGTGGAAGAATAAAGAGAAAGACTTGTCCTAAATATAAGTCAGTTACTTGCTTCAAGAAAGGAAAATAGAATCATGTTCTTAAGCCATATATATATATATATATATATATTTAAAAAAAAAAAAAAAAAAAAAAAAAAAAAAAAAAATCCTTAGTACAAGGTTGGTTGGAAAAACTTCGGTTAGAAGAAGGAAAGGAAACAAGGATTTCTCTAGTGTAAATATATGAAGACCCTATTCTCTCATACTCGTAAATTTTGATTATCCATTTCCATTTTCTTGTACACTATCACCTAAGCCCCACAATACCTAATAAAGACCTCTAGCTCAATTAGGAGTAGGGTGGTGTGATAATAAGTAGTAGACGTGATTGATCGACATCGGCTCCTCTGACTGTCATTGAGATGTAAGGAAACGTGTGCCCACTGCACACTGGAGTTAACAAAACCTGAGTGGAAAAATTTTGAGTGAATATGTGTTTCAACACATACCTGTGAGAACCCATTTAGGTATGTTCTCCAAGGATCGAAAACAACCCTGCTAGTATATTTCAATGAAAAGTTCACTGCATGAATAATCATATGTAGATGTTTTAATTATTGAATACATATTAACTTGAGTTTCAAAGAAATAAATCATCGTTCCCTCGCTAAGGAGATGTATGGATATCTAAGATTAATTTAGGAAACAAGTTTACATCCTTTGAGTCGTTGTAGTATAAATGAAGTTTGTGAGTATCTTTTCTCGAAAACTCTCACGAGGCTATAACTTCGTCCACTAGGGAATTCCTAGTGGTTTAAGGCCTTGTTGCATATAATCAATGCAATCGCACTTTTGAAACAAAATTACTTTAGGACTACACGTTTTGGCCACTTATCTATTTTAGTGTCTCTTCTTTTTTGAGGACAAGCAAAGTGTTGTTTGGGGGTAGTGTGATAAGCACCCAAAAGTGTATTATGAAACCCCATTGAGACATATAAATTTGGTTCATTATGTGTTTAATAATCATGAAATAAATATGTTTTCATACTTTTGCGGTATTTGCAAGTAAACATGGAAATATTGGTTAAACCTCCGCAATAAAGCACGAGGAACGGCGATATATGAATTCTTCCAAATCCACGTAGAAGCATCAAACTTCCAAAGCTCCTACCTCTCGAACCCGGGGACTCGAATCGACAAGAGAGCTGCTTTCGGACAATCGGGGCAATGAACTCTACGATAGGCGGAAGTTGTAAAAGCTGCCCAAAAATACCGGGATCGCCATTTGGATCGCATGGACCCACTATCTTGGGGCCACAAGATTGGATGAGTCATCAATCATGGAGCATGTCAAGACAAAGATAACAAATTATTGGTGCAAAGTTGACACCTTGCATGTAATAAATTAGATTAGGTGTTAATAGTGAAAAAAAAAGGCAAGGTGTCACTTTGTTTTTTATGTGGTAGATAAAATGAATCAATGTGGTTTGATAATTCACGTGGGAGGAAATGAGATTTCTCTCAAATGGAGAAGAAATTAGACAAATGTGGGGACACTCCAATTACTCCCTTGACTTATTTTCCTCACATGACATTATTTTAGTTCTTTAGTGAAAATGAGAAGTTAGTTTTGGTTGTTATTAAAAAGCTTGTAATAGTTTTAATGGAGGGACACTTGTTCTTCTAGAAAATATAGAAGTGAGTTTGGTTGTGGATATTTCTTCTCTCTCTCTCTCTTTCTCTTTGGTGTTTTTATTAGTTCATAAGTCTTTGTCCCAAGGATCATGAGCTAACTTCCCTTTTGGGGAGTTGGTCTAACTCATGTGAGGGTAAACCAATTGTTGGTTTGGTAGGTTTAGGAAGAACAACTAACTCTACATCCTACCCCAAAATGGTAGTTGGTGTAGAGTTTAGTTAGAAATCAAGCAATGAGCTTAGAGATAAGTCATTGTTTGGTTTCACTTGCTAGCATGTATGAGCTCTTTAGTGAGCCATGCATGCTAGGGATCAAATCTATTTTTCCGTTAGGGACTTTTCTATGAGTCTAGGAAGAATCAAAACCTATTTCAAATCAACACTAATGATAGTTTCACATGAGGAGGATTAACTCTCCAATTTCTCTTTCAAATTTCCATTTCGGTATTAAGTGCATGTTTTCATTGTTAATGTTTTTATTAATGTTTGTATAGGAAGGAAAAATCTAACATTTATATTATATCCTTACTCCTTAATTTCCCTTTATTGTAACATCTAATTTTTACTTGTTCTAAGCTTTAGGTTAGTTCGAATCCTTATTCAAACTCTACGAAACGAAGATCGTAAGTAAGGAATCTTAATTGCTTTTACATTAATTTAGAGAGTTCAAAACTCTAAGTAGTGTTCTCCAAGCAAATATCACCTATTATAGTTAAGAATGTCGTATTAGTGGTTGGGAGTTAAGGCGCCTCAGTGGAGGAACTAACTGCCTTATGGGTTGTGTTTGTATATGTATAAATATGTGTTGTATTTTAGAGCTACTCACACCAGCATTTTTATAATGCTGACCCGATTTGCATGTTTGCTTATCGGGTGTGTTCATTAAATGAACATAGTTGATAAGTATTGACAGGTTTAGTGTTGAAGAAGATTGGTTGCTGCTTGTGGTTTGCGTTAGCGTCGCATTTCAAGATAGGCCTTGTTTTCCTTTGAGGTGATATAGATTTTCAGTTGAGATAAGATTATTTGCATTTTCATTTGTAAATTTTTGTAATGGAGATGACTTTTGTTTAAGTTGAAATTTTTATTGGTTTTTAATTATCCGCATTATTTAAACTATTTATGGGTTTTTGGGAGTTGAGAGTGCGTCACACCTCGGAAATTGAAGAGTCGGGAACAAATAATGTTTTTCCGAATTCTGTTGAAATTCGGGGTGTGACACGGGGTTTGGTCCAAGCAACAAATCCTTTGGCCTTGGGCTTCCAAATAGGCTTTAAAATAGGTCCAAGTCACATCTTTAATAACTTTAATTCCTTGGCCTTCTTCATGATTGTCCACCGGCTTCCCATGTGATCCTTAATGCTCCGTATTACTCTAATTTACCCCTTTTTCTCTAATATTTTACAAAACTCTTTTTTTCACCTGTAGAATCATAAAACATAACTTACAAACACTATTAGTCCACTAAGATGGCTAAACAAGAGGCATAATCGAGGGTTAAATTGCACTTTTTGAGCACTTATCAGAATATAGCCTAAAGTTTTATCTAAATGATTATTGAGTGATGACACAAAAGATGTCCGGATAGAAAGACCGTACCGCACGTCCACTTGCTTTATCACCACGCCATATCCTAAGAAAGAATTTAGGCCCTTTTTGGATCGATATAGCCAAATAAACATTAAAAACCCAAAAATATAGTTTTTCCTCTAGTTACCACTCTTAAGCCTTCACCCTTTTCTAAAAGCCTTTTTATTCTTCACCAAAAATTCTTAACCCATTACAATACATAATATAAAGCTTACCTAGCTGACAAGTTGAGAACTGGATGGATATCAGGAAAAAAATAAAAAAATAAAAAATAAAAAAAACCTTGTACAAAAACAGAATAGTTATTTTCTTCGAAAAGAAAAGAAAAAGAATGAGAAGAAAGAAAGACCCATCAAACACCAAAACTCCAAAAAAATCAAAGGAGTCAAAAATCGAATCTCCCAAAAGTTCAAAATCAAAAGGAGACGATATCAGAAACAAAAACAAAAACAAATAAAAACAAAGTTAGAACTCCCAAAAATTCAAAATCATATGGAGTCACAAAGCCAAAAGGCTAAAAGAATGTATCACAATTCGAAACCAAAAAAACAAAATGAGGTTCTTCTTTGGTTACAAGTATCTTGAAGACTCAGTTTCTCAACTTATCAGATTTTGTTTTTCCCTTCCTTTTTCTTTCTAAACCATCACCCTAGCCCCATAACTCCTAATAAAAGACCTCTAGTTAAATTAGGAATAGGATGGTGTGATAGTAAATGGCAAGCGTGATCAACCGACCTTGGTTTCTTTGGACATCATTTGAGTATGTAAGGAATATAAGTACCTGCTGCACTTGATAGAACGAACCTTGATTGAATCTATCAGAGAGTTGTGATTGCAACACACCCTGTGAGAACCCATCTTAAGAACGCTCTCCAAAAGTCTCGGAAACAACTCTGATTTTGCATTTCATTGCTAATGTTTTGCACATTTATCTTTAGAGGATTAAATTATTGTACACATGTTAATCTAAGTTCAAATGAGCTTGTCTTTATTCCCCGCTAATGAGATGTATGGACTTCTGAGAATAAATAAGGATACAGGATCCTTTGTACTGAATAGAAGAAATTTGTGAGTACCTTCACTGGAAAACTCTCACGAAGCTTAAAGCTCGTCCACTAGGGAATTCCTAGTAGTTTAAGGCCTTGTTACATATGGTCAATGCAATTGCACTCTGCGAATGAGATTAGTATAACTTATAAGAAATCACTCATTTGTGATCTTAGTTTTTTCTCTCATCCTTGCTTGAGGACAAACACGATGCTATTTGGGGGTGGTGATCACCTCCCAAATGTGCATTTTATTACCCTTATATTACTGCAGTATAACCCTTCTTACGCTTAATGAAAAGACAACTCATAACTTTTATTGCCTTTTCAGGTTACAGAAAAACTCAGACCACTTATCATAAAAGCTGCATCTTAGCACCAAAAGGAGCCTTAATCACGTTTATTATGAAGACCCGAAGCTGCTATGAAAAAGTGCTAAAAAAGTCAAAGTCAACTATCAAAGTCAAAGGTCAAAGCCCTCAACTGAGAATACCAGAGATGGAGGCCCTTATCTCAAAATATGGCATTCTCCAAAACCTATCTTGGTTAAGAAGAAATCAAAAAGCAAAAGCAAAAGCATAAAGCATAAAGTGAAGTGTGAGGTTTCTCAAATGTAATGGAGAAGGGCAAATCAGTTAAAGACATAGAGTAGGGGTATATAATCTAAAAGTTAGGGAGAGAGAATGCACCTAGAGTTAATCTAGTGTCATGTAGGATTTAATTTCTAGTCCTTTACATTTGCAAGTCTTTACTTTATTGTTCTTCATTTCTTTCATTTCAATCTTGTTATTTGCTTTATTTCAATCAATCAATCTTTGTTGGTGTTCTTTGTTTCAATACATCATTTCAATCACTTTCTTCCAATGTTTTCATGTCATTTAAATCTTCAAACAACTTAAGTTTTCATGTTCTTCATTAGCTAAAAAGTAAACAAGTTCTAAACTAAGAGTCTACCTTCCTTCTTCTTCAACTCCCACATTCAAACTCTAAACAATCTAAGATGAACCACATTCAAATCAACTTTGAAGATATTTCTCAAGCTATAACTTCAATTAACTAGAGCTAAACTTAGTTAGAGTGTTGATTACCAAGTTGATTCAAAGTGTGCGAGCGTATGGTTCACGACTCGCCTCGTACATTTAAACTTCTCAAGGCAATAAAGCTCTAATTTCTTGGTAAGTTTAGAACTTCAACCAAGTGTTCACTCATGTTCATCCACATAATCAATCAAAAACTCATTTTTTTCACTTTTTTCGTTTTTTTTTCTTTATCTCTATCTATTACAAACAAGTTCCACTGATTTATACTACTCTATTACAAAATTCGAATTTCACAGTACAACCATACACGGAAAACAACTGAACTATGAAAAAATCAGATAGCACTGTGTGGAGGTGGACTCGCGATCACCCGTCGGCAAGGGGGCGGTCGCGTGTCTGATGTGTGCGAAGTTTGGTCGTCCTCCAGGTGCAGCTTCAGCTCCTCTCCAACATGTTGATCTCGAACCTGGATTTGCAAAAAAGTAAGTCAGTAATGAAAAACAACAAAATAAATCAATGAAAATTAGAAAAATAAGAAGTGAAAAGGTGAGAGTGATGATTCCCTCCTTAGATGCTCAACCAAGCATTCTTGCTCCTTCAGTCCATGACGGTAGCACCATTTGAAGTAGATCTAGTGTGAGTATCTCAAAGTTGTTAATGTGGTTCACTATAAATTGTTTGGAGCTTGAATGATTGGGGTTTTAGAAGAAAGGAAGGTAGTTTTCTTTAGTTTAGGATTATATTGGTTAACTAGTTTATGAAAAACATTAAAAAATAGCTTAAGTTGTTTAAGTGATTGAAAGAACACAAACTTGAAAGGAATGAATTGAAAGAAAGAGGAACAAATAAGAAATGATTGATTGATTGAAGAACATAAAGTAAATAACAAGATTGAAAATGAAGAACAATAAAGTAAATGACTTGAATGGAAAAAAAAAAAAAAAAAAAAAAAAAAAAGAAATTAAATCCTACATGACACTAGAATAAGTCTAGGTGTATCTCTCTCCCAAACTTTTAGTTCTTATACCCCTACTTTATGCAAATGACTGATTTGCCCTTCTCCCTTACATTTGAGATACCTCACCCTTTGCTTTATGCTTTTGCTTTTTGATTTCTTCTTGATCAAGATAGGTTTTAGAGAAAGCCTTCTTTTGAGTTAAGGACATCTATCTTTGGTCTTCTGAGTTGAGAACTTGACTTTCAGCTCTTTGGTTCTGAGTCCTTAACTTTTGACCTTTGACTTTGACTTTGACTTTTTCAACACTTTTTCATAGCAGCTTTGAGTCTTCATAATAAATGTAATTAAGGCTCCTTTTGGTGCTAAGACACAACTTTTATGATAAGTGGTCTGAATTTCTCTGTAACCTGAAAAAATCAATAAAAGCTATGAGTTGTCTTTTCATTATGCGTAAGAAGAGCTGTAATGTATTAATGTAAGGGTAATAAAACATATATTTGGGAGCTGATTAATAGCCCATAACCATTTTTTGCTATCATTGATGTTGGTTGAGTTCTCAGATTCACTTGGTGTAAAAGCAAAGGAGGTTGGAATGGAAGTTGATCATGAGGTACAGAAGGAACATCTCACAATCTCTTTATAAATGGGTCATTGCCTTTTTCTTTTCTGCTTTATATACTGATGTAGCTCTGGATTAAGTTTCATTTTACAGTTTTGTCTCTATGTGGAACAGCCGGTGATATTCAATTACAAGGGAGGACACATGTACGATCTTTCACTCACCTCCATTAGAGTTGTTGACATAGAAATGCAGTTAGTGCTAAATTTTGTTTTCCTCCCACCTATTCTATTTATTTTATAATATTTATATCCTATAAGGTCAATCTCTGTTAATATTCTATTAGGCCAATCAATTAATACAAATTTTGGTTTCTTTCAATATACTTGAAGTGGGCATTAGTATAGTTAATGAACATATCACTTCCATTCATGTCAGGGACTTTAAAAGAGATAATATTTCATATATTTGCATAAGTTACTAAGTGTGTGTTTTTTGTGACTAGCACAACCAATTTTCCGACACAATGTACAAAGTAAACTATTCTTTAAAATTTTCAGTCGACAAGAAGGTTTCAAGTTTTGCCTCTTAATAAGAAACTTCCGTGAAAAACTTAGTTACAGATATGGAATATAGTCTTTGGTAATATATTTCTTCTTAGATTTGGGTATTATTTGTAATTTGTAGTTTGGATGGATTGTTGAAATTTTAGGATTTTGTGTTGTGAATTATTGAATCAGTATTTTGAAAAATAAAGTATTAGAGTTATTGTAAGTTTTCGAATTTGGTGATGATAATTAAAGATTGAAGTTTATTAGTCTAAAGAGTAACACTATTTGTAAGAGAGTTTGATTTATGTATTAAAACTTGCTATAGTTGAGCTCCTTATTTGGATGTTGTAAAGTACGATCGAATATGTAGGAACAATTATTCATCTCTCACTGTTGGTTTAAGAGGTATATTGTTTTTTTTTTAATCAAATAAAAAGTATACAGTTGAAAAGTTAATATATATTACATATATATTTTTAGGGGTAGAGGGGCTATGATTCACTAATTACCATGTTTGGAGACCTTAGATAATGAGAAACAAATGTTAATATGTAAGTACCATCCGACTCTACGACAGCAATGCAAGCATTTGGCAACAAGAAGATATCCATCATGAAAAACAAATGGCTAAAAGATATGGGATCACCTAACTATGTACTTATCATTTCTACACAGAGGGAGGTGAACTTCTCAGATGATTGTGTGGAAACTCATGATGTTCATCTGTTTAAGATCTAAGAAATATAGTGAAGTTAATGGAAACCATGTAATTCATGTTTTGCTTGAGGAGAGTCAATTTCAATAGGACACGTTCTACATGAATTCAACTTTAAATATTTGCAAATGGTAAGTAGTTATTCTTCGCTCTTCTTGACTTTGTCACTTGGTGATTAAATGTTTTTAATGTACTGCTGAAAGGAAGCATTATTTTGACATTTTGTGCTTATTAATTTATTCTCAGGTTTGTTTGGTGGCTGGAGTGTTGAAATGTGCACATTGGTAGGCTACTGTACTAAGGCAGAATGAGTCCTTGCTACTGTATATAATGGATGTACATACCATTGATTTTGTTATTTGTATCCCTATGTGTAAATTAAACTTAAGGAGTTCGATTAATTAATTATGAATTTATTAAGAATTTTATTATTAAGGACAAACGAACAGACTTGCAAAAATAGGATGATCTTATGAAATGTCTTTGTGAAGATTGTCATGTCGATTGTTTCATACATAGACTCATAACATATATAATTGTGACACAATTTCGACCCATCATTAATTCAATTATGTAGATATTATACTTTCTTTTTTATTCTGTTTTTAATTGAACAGACTGTTCATATGTTTGTTTCTCTATAGCTACTCAAACTATTTTTTTAGAATTATAGATCTCATTATAAAGAAATAATTGAAATTATGCCACAACAAACTTTGTTGGAAAAGTCGTACAAAGTGAAGGTAGCAAAGAGTCAGGATTATTAATATAAAACCCGTTATCATTATTAATAAACAAATGTTTTGGGTGTGTTTTAGCATGAGAATTAGTAGATTTTAAATCAAAGTTTTAAGTTTTGTTAACGGTGATTTGCTGCGTTGAGTGATGGGAGGATAGAATGAGAGAGCATGACGATCGGAAAGGTCAAGACAGTTTTGATTGATTGTAAATGAGAGTGGGGAGAAGGATGGGTGTCACATTTATGGTAGGTGTATTCTTTTATTGTATTAAAAATGAGCCAACTGCAGCATGCTTTGGTTGAAAAAACGAGTCATGACTTCTTCTTTTACTTTTTCTATATTGATTCGTAAGCAATTTTCTGACCTTCAGGTCTTGGAATCCGGCGGCTAGAGACGTGAGTATAAAAATGTGTAAACGTAGGTGATTTCTGATGTTGAGACTTTGAGCATGTGTGCAGTTTTGAACCCAACACAAATGCACACGAAATTAGCTAGTTTGACTTGGTTATAAACGAGTTTGAATTTGACCCACGTCACCCACGTGACCCAGAGAATAAGTGGTCGGGCTGGTTCCGGTTAGAAAAGTTAAACCTCATTAGTTGCCGGCCATGACGATGATCCGTATGGGTACGACCTGTTTAAATTTTGAAGTCTTGGAATCCCAACTTCCTAACTTATTTGTATGGTGATGCTAACTTAATATTGGACCAGTCCCTCTAGAATGTTTGTTTTATTAGGAGCTGGAAAAGAAAGTAAAGCAACTTGTGTTCTTTGTTTTGTACTTCGTCACGTTATCATTACAAAATATAACTTTATTCATTTAATTATATTTTTGTTTTCTTTAGTTTTTATAATTCTGTGAGGGAACAATATTCTCATTCAGAAATATTAAGTACGTGTTCATTTCTACTCCCAAGATCGCTTCGTATTGAGCTCACTTCATATAGGTGAACTATTTCAGCTCGCTACAAGATATCAAAGGTCGAACAGACGACCTCAAGTAGAACGCTTCGTCTGATGACAATATCCCTTATCCAGAGGCAATCATTACCAGAGTCATACATGTATTTTCAATCACCGTGATATACGAACTACTACAACCACTCCCAATCATCACATAATTTCTACTAAAACCAACCTAACACTCATTCTTAATCTCCACCCCACACTTGTGCATGGCAGTACACGTGTCTCGTGGATCTATACTCTCAATATCTATAAATACCACCTACATGAGCTACGTCAAACTTGATTCTTCTCTCCCCCCAGAATCAATAGAAGATACGTAGGCAGTTCGCTCATCAATTAATGAACTCGGTCTTTACCATATTCAATCCCATTCTCCTTCCATCCTTGTATGTAAAGGTGAACTAAAATGCTCCTTTACATTGGCGCCGTCTGTGGTCTCGATTCCTTGAGAAACCACTTCACAAATCCTAAAACCAAAAAGCAAAATTCTCAAGCCCACGAAGCATGGCAAGCCTCGAAGCTCAGATCCAAAATCTAGCAGATCAGTTAGGAACGATGAACGAGCAAATCACCCTGCTCAGGCAGGAGAATGTTACCCTACGCGCACAAGTGGACACGCAACATCCACCAGGTGCCTTAGCAGAGGACGGCATCAACGAGGTTAATGAACAGATTAACAAACTGTCACAATGGATCAACCAAAGTGCAGTTAAGAAAGACGCCACCCAGATCGTTCAGAAAATGCTGAAGACATACCGAGCGTCCCCATTCACTACTGAGGTACTTCGTAAAGCTTCTCTTCCAGATTTCGTCCAACCACGGTTTTCGATGTATGACGGCAGCACATGTCCTGGCCAGCACGTGGCTCGTTATATTCAAAGCCTTGCACTCTATAGTGCACCAGAGTTCGATCATCTTCATTCTCGTTTGTTTCCCGCCAGTCTCAAAGACGGCGCGCTCGATTGGTTCTTTTCACTTGAGCTAGACTCGAGAAAGACCTTCGAGCAACTCACCGATCTGTTTGCTAGTTAGTACGTCCGCAACAGACGTAAAAAAGCTGATCTTGATTCACACTTCCAGCTCTCATTTGGCGAAGATGAAACCATTCGCCAATTCCTTGAACAGTTCAAAGCCGAACTGTTATCTATGGAAAGTGGTCTTAAAGAATCATTTTCCACACTGCATTCTCCAACGCAACACAGACCTCTCCAAGTCGCTGATGAAAGAGCGTCCAAAAATGTTGTCCGAGCTATACGCTCGAGTAGACAAGTACATTAAGTTGCAAGAAGCCCTGGAATGCCACGACCTAACAGAAAAATATGAAGTAGCAGCGATTTCCGACGACGCCCTACCTACCAAAAAGCGGTCCAGGCCATAAGAACAGAAGTTGGGGAATATATCAAACAACAACCGAGAGTTCGATGTCCTCACACGATCTCCCAGTTACATACTGGACAAGATCAAGCGAGCTATGTATTACCGGCCTGATGTACAACAACCAGCAAATCGACCTGACAAGCCTTACTGTGCTTTCCACCGAGAAAAATGTCATGAGACCGATGTGTGTTGGGGGCTAAAGCATTACCTTCAGGACCTCATCGAAACAGGACATATCAAGCCATACACCAACATCGTTGATGGCAATCTACGCCATAAACTTATGGCTCGCAGGGTGTTTAGTAGAACTCCACCCCGCCATGATTGCCACAATGTTCAAGCTCGCTCCTGTAGCAGAGGACGTCCCAGAGACCGTTCTCGCCATGAGTGACATCAGCACTCGTCAGATCGCAACAACGACAGAACCATTCATATGATCACGTTTATAGATGATTCAGTAACATCGTCCAAAGAGAAAAGAAGGCACGTAGGCCCTTCAAGAAGTTTACCATATTTCTTCCGCAGTTCTGGTTGCAGTTCAGGTAATATCACTTTTACAGAGGCCGACCTCAACAAGGTTTGCCTCCCGCACAATGACACACTAGTAGTCCATGTTAAAATCAACAACTGGACAGTCAAGCGTGTTCTGATCAATCCTGGTAGTTCATGTGATATTTTGTTCTACTATACCATCCAAGAGATGAACTTGCCCAAATCAGTCTTTATAGACCCAATTGCTCCTCTCTACGGGTTCAACGGCTCCAGAGCCGACCCAATTGGTGACATCATACTCCTAGTTTTCGTGGGATCTAGAGAAGACAAAGTCAGCTTCAATACACTTTTCAGCGTTCTAGACATCAAATCATCCTACAATGCCATCCTAGGACGACGTTGGATTCATCAAATGCAAGTTATACCATCCACATTGCATCAAGTTCTCCGCTTTCCAGGCCCTAGGGGCATGATGGAGCTTTGAAACAATCAGCTCGAGGCTTATCATTATAATCAAATCATCTCAGCAAACAAGACCACTGACCCACCTATCAGCACAAGGAACGAGCCCACCAGCTACACAATGGCCAAAGACTTGGTCACTGAGATCAGAGCCAAAACACCTAAACAGAATGTTGTGGGCTCCAACAGTTATTGCTCCACCAGTTAGGACCTCAGAGGTCGCTCCAACATTTGTTGCTCTACCAGTCAGGAACCCAGAGGTCACTCCAGCAGTCGTTGCTCCACTGGTCAGAACCCCAGAGGTCACCCCATCATGTGTTATACAACAGATACAGATTTCAGAGATCATTCCAGCCCATGTTGTCATTACCACAGAGGCCACTTTAGCCCCTATTGTCATCGCCACAGAGGTCGCTCCAACCTCTGCTACCAAGTCCACCATCCCTCAGATTGACAAAGCGTCTCCAGAAATCAATCCCCTTGAGGACGCATCATCGTCAAAGGCAGCATCCCAACCTGCAGAAAGAGAGCGAGTGAACTTAGGAACAGAGGACGACCCTAAGTTCGTCTATGTAGGGGCTAACTTAGACCCTACACTCAGGGCTCAGCTTGTAAACATTTTAGCAATGAATAAATATGTTTCGCTTGGTTGTATATCGATGTACCGGGTATAGATCCTAATGTTGCATGTCATAGACTAAATGTAAACCCTAATGCTAGGCCAGTCCATCAGCGACCTCGAAGATTATCCCTGAGATTTCAGAAAGCAATCAATAATGAGGTTAACAAACTCAAGCAAGTCAGTTTCATCAGAAAGGTCGATTACCCAGACTGGATCGCTAACATAGTAGCAGTTCCAAAAAAGAATGGCACAATCCGCCTCTGCATTGACTTCACCAATGTCAACCAAGAAACACCTAAAGATAGCTTCCTTTTGCCTAGAATTGACCGACTTGTGGACCAGACTTGTGGCCACGAGCTCCTGTTATTTATGGATGCATACAGTGGATACAACCAGATCCCACTCACTGAAAAAGACTAAGAGAAAACGTCATTCATCACCGAACAGGGAATTTATTGCTACAACGTCCTCCCATTTGGTCTCAAGAACGCTGGAACGACTTATCAACGGCTGGCCACTGACATGTTCTAGGACATGTTAGGGGATACTATAGAACTCTATATCGACGACATGGTCGTCAAGAGCAAGAAAGTAGGTGACCACCTCACTCACCTTGAGCAAGCGTTCTCCAGGTTACGCCGGACTCGAATGAAGTTGAATTCAGAAAAGTGCCTTTTTGGGGCGTCCTCAGGGAAGTTTCTGGGGTACCAGGTATCACAGCAAGGGATCGAGGCTAATCCAGACCAAATCCGCACGTTCTTGGACATGCCCAATCCATAGACAAAAAAGCAAATACATAAGCTGTCAGGAATGGTTGCAGCACTCAACCGATTCATATCAAGGGCGTCAGGCAAGTGCCAACCGTTCCTACAACTTCTTAAAAAAGGTGAGCAGTTCTCGTGGAACGACCAGTGCCACCAAGCGTTCTCCACCCTCAAAGAATATCTGACAACACCTCCCATCCTAGCCAAACCAACAGATGGGGAAACGTTGCGGCTTTATCTAGCAATTAATATCAGATTACCTAGCCAACCCACAAAGAAAAATGACAAAACCGTCTGGTCTCTCTTTGTGGATGGATCTAGTAACCCCAGAGGAAGAGGAATCGGAGTTGTCTTAGAGTCTCCAGATGGAGCAATGATGGAAAAATTAGTTCGCATCGATTTCGCGACCTCCAACAACGAGGCGGAGTACTAGGCATTAATCATGGGGATTCGGATGGCTCTACAACTCGGTGTATAAGAGCTCTAAGTCTTTAGTGACTCGCAACTGGTTGTTCGCCAGATTGCTAAAGAGTACACTACCCACAAAGGTAACATTTCTAAATACCTTCATGTTGTTTATCAGTTACTTCCTTCTTTCAAGAAAGCCACAATACATCATTTTTTGCATGACGAAAATCATCACGCAGATAGTTTAGCTTACCTGGCTACCCAAACACCGAACTGCGCCCCTAGGCAGTTACTCATTAAAGTAATTGACCGACCTGCTTACCAAGCTGAACACGTCTTAGAAATCAGCGACCTGTGCCCACTTTCTAAGGATCAGATGAGTCAAACATGGATGCAGCCCATCATAGAGTACATCCATCACGGTACACTACCAAAAGAGCGTGCCAAAGCCAGAAAAATTTTGTATCAGGCTCGCCGTTATTGCTTGGTCAATAGCAAGTTATTCCGAAAATCTGCTGGCGGACCTCACTTGAGGTACATAAGCCCAGAACAAGGTCAATTAGTTTTTGCTGAAATTCATGAGGGAGAGTGCGGAAACTATACTGGAGGTTGCTCTTTGGCCCACAAAGCGATCTCCCAAGGATACTTTTGGCCCCGAATGCAGATCGATGCCAAAATATATGTCCTTAAGTGTATCAAATGCCAGACCTTTGGCCACAGCATCATCCAACCAGCTCGCGAGTTTATCAGCATTGCGAGCCCTTGGCCATTTCACATGTAGGGCATGGACATCATGGGACCGTTCATCCCACAAAAAAGTATCGGTTTTCGCTTCATCTTAGTTGCAACTGATTACTTCACTAAGTGGGTTGAAGCAATTCTTTTAGCTCATGTCAAGGAATCACACGTCAAAAACTTCATCTGGACTCACATCATTACCAGATTTGGCTTGCCACACATATTGGTGATGGACAATGGTTCCCAATTCAAAGGAAAGACATTCAAGGAGTTTCTGGCCAAGTGGAAGATCGTCCATGCATTCTCCACTCCTCAGTACGCTCCAAGCAATGTCCAAGCATAGGCTAGCAACAAAGCAATCTTAGAAAATTTGAAGAAAATGATTGAAAAGAACAATAGCCAATGGTGAAATCAGTTAGAGAACATTCTGTGGGCTCATCGCACCACAGCTCGCTCCAGCACAGGCGAGTCACCATTCTCCTTATGCTATGGCACAGAAGCCATTATTCCCACCGAACTGACAGTCACTATGACTCGATCAGAACTCGTCGAATCTGGACACAATGACTCCGTCCTAGCTCGAGAGGTCGACTTGTTAGAGCATTTTAGTTCACCTTTACATACAAGGATGGAAGGAGAATAAGATTGAATATGGTAAAGACCGAGTTCGTTAATGAGCGAACTGCCTACGTATCTTCTCTTGATTCTAGGGGGAGAGAAGAAGCAGGTCTGACGTAGTTCATGTAGGTGGTATTTATAGATATTGAGAGTATAGATCCACGAGACACGTGTACTGCCATGCACAAGTGTGGGGTGGAGATTAAGAATGAGTGTTAGGTTGGTTTTTGTAGGAATTATGTGATGATTGGGAGTGGTTGTAGTAGGTCGTATATCACGGTGATTAGAAGTACAGGTATGGCTCTGGTAATGATTGCCTCTGGATAAGGGATGTTGTCATCAGATGAATTGTTCTACTTGAGGTCGTTTGTTTGAGTTGTGATATCTTGTAGCGAGCTGAAGTATATCACCTATATGAAACGAGTTCAATACGAAGCGATCTTGGGGGTAGGAATGAACACGTGCTTAATATTCTTGAATGAGAATATTACTCCCTCACATAGCCCCCTCTCAGTAGGTCGTGTTTTATATTGAAGTGATCTGATGAGAGAAAATGTTGGCACGTGTTAATCATGAGTGGAGAAGCAGACTGGTGAGAGTGGTAATGCCTATCGTACTGTGGAGGTTGACTTGTGTCGTGTGATGATCTGGTGCGAGGGATAGCTAGCACGTGGTTGGCATGTGAGAGAATCAGAGCAGTTGTGGAGGAAATGTGTCGCCGCGTTTTCCAGACTCTTGAAAAGACAGGTCCTTGGTACACGTGTGCGGGCTAGGGCGTAGGTTGTAATCATATTGCATTGGGAACTGAATGGGCGGTTATTCAAAACCAAATTTTAGAGAACTAAAAAGTTATCTTTCATTTTCTTCTTCAACACCAACGCAAGTTAGGGTTTCTCAGGTTAGTGTTTCTGCTGCTGTTGCTTTTTTGTTTTTCCATTTCTTTCTTCTTGTTCAGGCGTTGTGTGCTTAGTAGCTAGATCGGTGTTAGGTTTTGTTGTTTAGTTTTTGGTATTTGATAAGAGAAAAACACGAGATGTCTGACTCTGATGATACGCGATCGGAAGAGGTTTGGGAAGTATCTTTAAGCTGTGGTGAATATGAGGAAGATAATGAGGAGTCAGTGGGTTTTGAGAGCGGCCATGAAGACGATGAGGCTGAGGTTAGGGCACGATCTAGTTCTAAGGGTGCTGTAGCTAACATTTTAGGTCGTGATGAGGGGTCGTGCTCTAGTAGGTTGCCCCCTACGACGGTGGATCGACTTGCGGCGAGTGCGTTCCCCAAACTGAGGGTAGCTTATGGGATAAAAGCGAATGACCTGGAGATACATGACCCATGCCAGAACGAAAATGTGCGGAGTGAGGAGTATAACCCTCCGAAATGTGCGGAGTGAGGAGTATAACCCTCCGAACTATGGTATAATAATCTGTGAGGGGCAGTTGAGGGCTAGTATGAAGATACCATTCCCGAAGCTGGTTTGCGACTTTTTAAATTTCTGTTGGAAATCCCCTTGTCAGTTTGTTGGTAACACTTGGAGGCTGTTCAAGGTGTTCGATTTACTGAACGCGAGTGGTGAGTACCGCATAGGGGTAGCTGATATTGTTGAGCATTTTGCGGTAAAGCGATCTCGTAACTTCAACTTTAGCTTGCAAACTTTGACGGGGCGTTCTAGTGTGATGGATGGTGTAAGCAATGAGACTTGGAAAAAGAGGCCATTGCTGTTAGTTGGGAACTACTGTGCTAGAGGATTAGTTTGCAAACTATAGTTTGCAATATTGCTGGTGGGTAGGAGTGGATTGGGCTGTTGTTTTGATGATTGGGTTATTGTTATTTTAACTGACTTGGGTTTTTGTTGTGTTTACAGAGCTCGCTATAAAGAAGCGAACTAACCGGAAGGAAATAGAGAAGTTCGCGAAGTTGACTCAGGCTCAGAAACAAGCGAAACTGCCTAAAGTTGCTTATTTCTTTGTGGAAAAAGGAGGTCCCGTGATTAGGGAGAAAAGGAGGGATCAGAAGAAAAGGGCTCGTGGTCAAACAAGTGAAATAGCGATGGATAAGCGTAAGAGCGACCTTGTGACCAGGGAGGATAGGAACCAAGGTCGTACTGCTCCTCGGCGATCCACAGGAGGTGTTGGTGCCTCGGGGGCTGGTGGGTCGGGCAGGTGACCTGAAAAGGGGTTAGTGCGCCTATAAAGCTGGATAGGGTAGTCTTCAACCCTCGTGAGCGGAACAGCTCACTGAAGAGGAAGGTTGATGCGTCTGAGCAAGATGCTACAAAGGCTGTCAAAGCTGTGAGGCATGTGCTCGGGGAGAGCTCCAGTACTGGGGGCGGTTCTGGTGGTAGGCGAGTTGGTGGTAAGGCCACTCGCAGTACCAGGTCAAGGCCGGAACCAGTTATGGACCTGGAGACTTTTGGGGTCAGGCAGAGTTCGCCCCCTGTATCTCGAGAGCCTACCCTATTAGCCAAGGTGAAGGGCCCAAGTAAGGTGAGTGGCAAGTCTACTATGGATGTTGAGGAGTTGGAGCCCCAAGCAGTGTACTTGGATGACCAGGGGGTGCAACAGACTGTCAGGCGAACTGATGTCAGCTTCAAGTCGAGTAAGATATCGGTGTGCCTGCTTGATTATATAGCTCTGGATGGCAACTGCAAGGAGCTGGATGCCAAGGTGCTGGCTGATAACCTGAGACGAATGGATATAGCGCAGTGTCTGGTAAGTGAAATTCTCCAAATTTGGTTAGCTTGTTCTTTTATGAGAACGTTGCAAACTGACTGCTATTGTACTTATGCTAATGCAGCTTGTGAGTGGGTATCGGTCGGGGAGATCGCCTATTAATTGAATCGATAGAGAGACCGTGGTGAAGCTGAAAGATGAGCTGAAGAATGTTCAGAACGCATGTAGCATAAATCGCCAGGAGCTTGATGAGGTGAAGAAAGAGCACCAGGCGCTTAAGTTGGTGAAGCTGCTAAAGGATACCGAGGTGGAAGACCTTAAGCTGAAATTACAGGCCGCTAAGGAGAACGTTTCTGCTGCAACTGGAGAAATTGGTAGGTTGAATGACTATGCCCAACACTGCAAGAAAGTTGCTCAAAAAGCTACTAAAGCATATGACATTCTGGATGCTGACTTCCTTGAGCTGGAGGCAGACTACAACACCTTGAAAAAGGAGCATGAACGCAGGGCTCCCAGTACATCAGTGGTACCTGTATAGGGAGATGCATGTGATGTTCCTACTTCTGTGGTAGCTACTCTAGGGGTCGTTGAATCCCGAATTGAAGATGTTACGCCATATGTGTTTGTGAACTTGGATGTGAATGGTCTTTCGATTGTGGTTGAGGGGGTTGAGGCAGAGGTTGAAGACCCCCTAGCGGGTGAAACTTTGGTTGTTCCTCCTAGAATTGGAGAGTTGTGAGAATATTTTCTTGATTCTGATGTTTGTAAGCTGTGATACATTAGAGCTGGTTTTCTGTGGTAACCTGGATAGTTCGACTTTCTTTTTGTTATGGTTGTCCAAGCACTGAGCGAACTGGCTCCCCGTATTGTTATGAGGAGCTTGTCGTATGATGAATGATGATTAGCCGAGCTTGATTTCCTGAGTAGACTCAGCAGCTCGGCTAGTAGACGGACTGGGGCCTAAATTTGGTTGAACAGTTCATCCTTTTGCTTTTATGAAATGCCAGTTTTTGCTTTTTCAGTCTGTTTAACCTTTGTTGGTGTGAATGTATGATTCTTGATATTGTTATAATGGTCTGTCTGCATGAGCGACCTGTGGTACGAGTGGGGTGGCTAAGTCACTTGTGATCCTGGATGAGTGTTCCGTTCTTTATGCGTCCTTAACGTTGTAAGTCGCGAGTATCCTTAGGACGCCTGAAGCATTCTGGGGTTTGGATCGGAAGGCCTACAGTACGTGCATGACACGTATAGGAATATGAGCGGTCGAAGATATGAAATGATGGTTGCTAGGTGGCCTGACGTTTGGCATCTCGATGTAATTATGGTGTGCCTTCGGAAGGGACGTTACCTTAGCATAAGTAGAACTGTTACTAGAAGTTCCAAGGTAATTGTTCTCGTTCATGTCCAAGCTACTCTACTCCTAAGTTCTTGTTCTTTTTTCTTTGTTGATCAACTCAGGTATGTGTTTTTCATTACTTAGTTCTCTGTTGAATAAGAAAGCTTTGCTCGTGTGTTAGTTCAGTAAGTTTTCATTTCATTTGTAGACTCTAGTATGGACATCTGACGTGAAGATGTTGCTGGTGGCGATGAGGGGGCGAGGGAAACCTCTCCCCTTGTGATGGAGGAGATGGAATTTACACCCCATCCATTTGGGAACCGTAGAAAGCGAAAGGTGGTTGCCTCTGGTTCAAAAAATGGCAAGCGTTCCAAGGTGGAGGGTCGTGTGCAACTTAGAGGTATTGTGTTCAGGTCGCCCAGTCGTGGAGGGGGTAATGACCTGAACCGGGATGTAAGTGGCGACCTGGGTTGGGGCCACCATGCTGCGGCTGGCAGTTCATCGCAGCGTTCTGGTGATATGGGGCACTGCTTCTTCTATGTTGGGAAGACGGGGAAGAAGTGCATGATCAAGCGTTCTTATTGTAGCTTCCATTCGACCTCTATAGCGACCTGCCTCTTGGAAGGAATGGTTCTGGATGGTGACAAAGCTAAGCTGGAAGATGACACTCTGGAAACGACCCTGAAGACCACAGATTTGGCATGTTGTTTGGTGAGCTTTTTACTTGTACTTATTCCTTGTTGTGTGAATGATGAATATTAACATTGGCGTTTTCTTTGTAGTTCCTAGCTGGCTATGATAAGTTGAAGCGAACTGTTAAGCGTACTGATAATGTTGATAGTGATACGGCCGAGTTGTTGAGGATGTGTGCTGCCTGGGAAGCTGACAAGAAGAAGATGAAGGCCTTGAGGAGAAAACGTCAGGACGCGTTGGAGGAGAAAAGGGTGTTGGTTAGTTCGATGCTAGACCTGTCGGAAAAACTGGCTTCCGTGACTGAGTACGCCAAGCAGTGTCAAGGTGTGGCATGAAAAGCACAGAGGGAATATGATCGAGTTTGTGAAGATCATGTTGTACTAGCGGAAATGTATGTTGAACTACTAGAAAAGCAAGACCGTGAGGCCGAGGGTACTGCTGCACTTGTTGTATCACGAGATGCGAGTAATGTCCCTTCTACCAGTGTTGCTCCTACTGATAAACATGTTGTTGTTGATGCTTGATTGTGATGTTGGACCTGTTCTCTTGTAAGTGTTGAATTTTTTTTGGATGTTTTGTTAGTTCTCCTCTCTGTAAGAGAGTTAAACAGTAGAATTGGTTTCTTAGGTTTGCCTAAGCAGTTCGCCTTACAGATACATAACGAGCTGGTTTCCACGAAACTGGCAGTTCGATATTTTGCAAAATTTGTAAGAAATACCGATCTGGATTTTCTGGGTAGACCCAGCAGATCGGTGTATTCGCGAACTGGTTTCCTGGTGTTGGTCAGGCAGTTCCATTGATGAATGTGTATGGAATGCATGATTTTGCTTATGCTTGAGTGCTTGTAGCTAGTGTTTTGTTTATAATGTTTATAGTGCATAGTGGCTAAGAAGCCTGAGGTTTAGCTTAAGAAAGCGTTTAGGTCGTAGATAAAGTTCTCATATGCCCACTAGTAAGAACTGTATAGGCTGTAGAGCCTGGTAGCTCGGGTGAGCGTGCCTAGCCTACTACGGTGTAAGGCTCGTTGAGAGCATTTTCTTTGAGCTGATCCTAAAGTTAAAGGTAGTCAACTACTGAGAATTTGAGAGGCTATGAAGCATGTGAGCTCAAGAGAGCGTGTGGCTCACGGAGAGCGTATTGCTTGTGTAGAGTGTGCTAGCTTAATACAACGTATCGCTCACTGAAAGCGTTCTCACTGAGTTGATCCTAGAAGTATAGGTCCTCCACTAGTGAGAATTAGAGAGGCTCTAGAGCCTGTAAGCTTAAGAGAGCGTATTGCTCAAGGAGAATGCTTTAGCTTATGAAAGTGTATTGCTCACTGAGAGCGTTCTCACTGAGTTGATCCTAAAAGTATAGGTCCTCCACTAGTAAGAATTGGAGAGGCCATGGAGCCTGTTAGCTTAAGAGAGTGTGCTGCTCATGGAGAGTGTGCTAGCTTATGAAGCGTACGGCTCACTGAGAGTGTTCTCACTGAGTTGATCCTAGAAGTATAGGTCCTCAACTAGTGAGAATTGGAGAGGCTATGGAGCCTGTTAGCTCAAGAGAGCATGCTACTCACGAAGAGCGTGCTAGCTTATGAAAGTGTACGGCTCACTGAGAGCATTCTCACTGAGTTGATCCTAGAAGTATAGGTCCTCAACTAGTGAGAATTGGAGAGGCTATGGAGCATGTTAGCTCAAGAGAGTGTGCTAGCTTATGAAAGTGTACGGCTCACTGAGAGCGTTCTCACTGAGTTGATCCTAGAAGTATAGGTCCTCAACTAGTGAGAATTAGAGAGGCTATGGAGCCTGTTAGCTTAAGAGAGTGTGCTGCTCATGGAGAGCGTGCTAGCTTTTGAAAGCGTATGGCTCACTGAGAGCGTTCTCACTGAGTTGATCTTAGAAGTATAGGTCCTCAACTAGTGAGAATTGGAGAGGCTATGGAGCCTGTTAGCTCAAGAGGCGTGCTGCTCACGGAAAACGTACTAGCTTATGAAAGCGTCACTGAGAGCGTTCTCACTGAGTTGATCCTAGAAGTATAGGTCCTCAACTAGTGAGAATTGGAGAGGCTATGGAGCATGTTAGCTCAAGAGAGCGTGCTAGCTTATGAAAGTGTACGACTCACTGAGAGCGTTCTCACTGAGTTGATCCTAGAAATATAGGTCCTCAACTAGTGAGAATTGGAGAGGCTATGGAGCCTGTTAGCTCAAGAGAGCATGCTGCTCACGGAGAGCGTGCTAGGTTATGAAAGCGTATGGCTCACTGAGAGCATTGAAACTCCTAAGAGTGCTGGAAGTGCATGTATACTGGTAGGGCTTTCAGTGCAAGTTCGGTGTTGTGTTGATGAGATTGAACGGAGTAGGTTGTAATACAAACATAAGTGAACTAAACCTGAATTTACAGTAAATAAAAACATGGAATGTATAATAATGCATTTTTATTGATAAAATTTCTTTAACAAATAAGTGTTCCAAGGGCGTGGCAATGGTTTCCCTTCTTGGGTCTTGATCCAGTACGCTCCATTGCCAACAACTCATTCCACTATGTACGGTCCTTCCCATGTTGGTGCTAGCTTGGAGTCATCTTGAGTCCTTTTTAGAACTAGATCACCAGGTTGAAAAGATCGAGGATGTACTCGCTTGTTATAGGACTTCTTCTGCGTTTGCTGGTAAGACGCCACTCTGATGGCTGCTAGGTCGCGGCGTTCTTCCAGCAAGTCGACCTCTCGAGCTAGGACGGAGTCATTGTGTCCAGATTCGACGAGTTCTGATCGAGTCGTAGTGACTGTCAGTTCGGTGGGAATAACAGTTTCTGTGCCATAGCATAAAGAGAATGGTGACTCGCCTATGTTGGAGCGAGTTGTGGTGCGATGAGCCCACAGAATGTTCTCTAACTGATTTGGCCATTGGCTCTTGTTCTTTTCAATCTTTTTCTTCAAATTTTCTAAGATTGCTTTGTTGCTAGCCTCTACTTGGCCATTGCTTTAAGCGTACTGAGGAGTGGAGAATGCATGGACGATTTTCCACTTGGCCAGAAACTCCTTGACTATCTTTCTCTTGAATTGGGAACCATTGTCCATCACCAATATGTGTGGCAAACCAAATCTGGTAATGATGTGAGTCCAGATGAAGTTTCTGACATGTGATTCCTTGACATGAGCTAAAGGAATTGATTCGACCCACTTAATGAAGTAATCAGTTACAGCTAAGACAAAGAGGAAACCGATACTTTTTTGTGGGATGAACGGTCCCATGATGTCCATTCCCCACATGTGAAATGGGCAAGAGCTCGCAATGCTAATCAACTCGCGAGCAAGTTGGATGATGTTGTGGCCAAAGGTCTGGCATTTGATGCACTTAAGGACATATGTTTTGGCATCGATCTGCATTCGGGGCCAAAAATATCCTTGGGAGATCGCTTTGTGGGCCAAAGAGCAACCTCCAGCATGGTTTCCGCACTTTCCCTCATGAATTTCAGCAAAAATTAATTGACCTTGTTCTGGGCTTATGCACCTCAAGTGAGGTCCGCCAGCAAATTTCTGGAATAACTTGCTATTGACCAAGCAATAACGGCGAGCCTGATACGGAATTTGTCTGGCTTTGGCACGCTCTTTTGGGAGTGTACCGTGCTGGATGTACTCTATGATGGGCTGCATCCATGTTTGACTCATCTGATCTTCATAGAGTCGGCACAAGTCGCTGATCATGAGGTACAGAAGGAACATCCCACAATCCCTTTATAAATGGGCCATTGCCTTTTTCTTTTCTACTTTATATACTGATGTAGCTCTGGATTGAGTTTCATTTTACAGTTTTGTCTCTATGTGGAACAGCTGGTGATATTCAATTACAAGGGAGGTCACATGTACGATCTTTCACTCATCTCCATTAGAATTGTTGACATAGAAACGCGGTTAGTGCTATTTTTTCTTCCCTCCCACCTATTCTATTTATTTTATAATATTTATATCCTATAAGTTCAATCTCTGTTAATATTCTATTAGGCTAATCAATTAATACAAATTTTGGTTTCTTTCAATATACTTGAAGTGGGCATCAGTATAGTTTATGAACATATCACTTCCATTCATGTCAGGGACTTTAAAAGAGATAATATTCCATATATTTGCATAAGTTACTAACTACGTGTTTTTTGTGACCAGCACAACCAATTTTCTGACACAATGTACAAAGTAAATTATTCTTTAAAAAATTTAGTCGACAAGAAGGTTTCAAGTTTTGCCTCTTAATAAGAAACTTTCGTGAAAAACTTAGTTATAGATATGGAATATAGTCTTTGGTAATATATTTCTTCTTAGATTTGGGTATTATTTGTAATTTGTAGTTTGGATGGATTGTTGAAATTTTAGGATTTTGTGTTGTGAATTATTGAATCAGTATTTTGAGAAATAAAGTATTAGAGTTATTGTAAGTTTTCGAATTTGGTGATGATAATTAAAGATTGAAATTTATTAGTCTAAAGAGTAACACTATTTGAAAGAGAGTTTGATTTATGTATTAAAACTTGCTATGGTTGATTTAAGAGGATGCAATAAAGTACGACCGAATATGTAGGAACAATTATTCATCTCTCACTATTGGTTTAAGAGGTATATTGTTTTTGTTTTTTTTTAATCAAATAAAAGGTATACAGCTGAAAAGTTAATATATATTACATATATATTTTTAGGGGTAGAGGGGCTATGATTCACTAATTACCATGTTTGGAGACCTTAGATAATGAGAAACAAATGTTAATATGCAAGTACCATCCGACTCTACGACAGCAATGTAAGCATTCGGCAACAAGGAGATATCCATCATGAAAAACAAATGGCTAAAAGATATGGGATCACCTAACTATGTACTTATCATTTCTACACAGAGGGAGGTGAATTTCTCAGATGATTGTGTGGAAACTCATGATGTTCATCTGTTTAAGATCTAAGAAATATAGTGAAGTTAATGGAAACCATGTAATTCATGTTTTGCTTGAGGAGAGTCAATTTCAATAGGACACGTTCTACATGAATTCAACTTTAAATATTTGCAAATGGTAAGTAGCTATTCTTCGCTCTTCTTGACTTTGTTACTTGGTGATTAAATATTTTTAATGTACCACTGAAAGGAAGCATTATTTTGACATTTTGTGCTTATTAATTTATTCTCAGGTTTGCTTGGTGGCTGGAGTGTTGAAATGTGCACATTGGTAGGCTACTGTACTAAGCCAGAATGAGTCCTTGCTACTGTATATAATGGATGTACATTGCTATCGCCCACCATTGATTTTGTTATTTGTATACCTATGTGTAAATTAAACTTAAGGAGTTCGATTAATTAATTATGAATTTATTAAGAATTTTATTATTAAGGACAGACGAACAGACTTGCAAAAATAGGATGATCTTATGAAATGTCTTTGTGAAGATTGTCATGTCGATTGTTTCATACATAGACTCATAATATATATAATTGTGACACAATTTCGGACTCATCATTAATTCAATTATGTAGATATTATACTTTCTTTTTTATTCTATTTTTAATTGAACAGACTGTTCATATGTTTGTTTCTCTATAGCTACTCAAACTATTTTTTTAGAATTATAGATCTCATTATAAAGAAATAATTGAAATTATGCCACAACAAACTTTGTTGGAAAAGTCGTACAAAGTGAAGGTAGCAAAGAGTCAGGATTATTAATATAAACCCGTTATCATTATTAATAAACAAATGTTTTGGGTGTGTTTTAGCATGTTAATTAGTAGATTTTAAATCAAAGTTTTAAGTTTTGTTAACGGTTATTTGCTGCGTTGAGTGATGGGAGGATAGAATGAGAGAGCATGAAGATCGGAAAGGTCAAGACCGTTTTGTTTGATTGTAAATGAGAGTGGGGAGAAGGATGGGTGTCACATTTATGGTAGGTGTATTCTTTTATTGTATTAAAAATGAGCCAACTGCAGCATGCTTTGGTTGAAAAAACGAGTCATGACTTCTTTTACTTTTTCTATATTGATTCGTAAGCAATTTTCTGACCTTCAGGTCTTGGAATCCGGCGGCTAGAGACGTGAGTATAAAAATGTGTAAACGTAGGTGATTTCTGATGTTGAGACTTGGAGCATGTGTGGAGTTTTGAACCCAACACAAATGCACACGAAATTAGCTAGTTTGACTTGGTTATAAACGAGTTTGAATTTGACCCACGTCACCCACGTGACCCAGAGAATAAGTGGTCGGGCTGGTTCCGCTTAGTGGTGTCAAATGGGTTGGGCCGGGCTGGCCCGGCCCGCAAACAAGGAAGCCCTCATGCTTTGAGGGTCGGGCCAATACTTAAATCTCGAAGCCTTTACCCTCCCCTCAACCCTCTCGAGAGGGCTTGAAGGGCCGGGCTTGAGGGCCAAACGTGAGGGCCGGATACTATGCTATACATTTGATTTACAAAATAAATTTAGAAACATTAGTTAAAAATGATAAAATCGAATGCACTTCACAATTAAACCTTCAAACTACTAAAAAAACTTGTTAAAGTTGTATTAGTCAATTAAGATCAATTAAATTTATTTCATAAAATATTATAATGAAATTATAAGGTTGGCAAACTTAATAGATAAACGTTTTTTTAAGTGATTTTTAGCATATTAATGTTAAAATGATATATATTGTAAATCTTTTTATTAAAATATATGTAATAAATGTTGAGGGCCGGGCTTAAGGGAGGGCTTAAGTTTCGAAGTCTAGGCCCTTACCCTCCCCTCAAAGGCTTGAGGGCCAGGTCGGCCTGCCCACGAATGTGTGAGGGCCTCATTTTGAGGGCTTTTTCGGCCTATGGGCCGGGTCGGGGCGGGCGGGCTAAGGGTTTGAGGGCCATTTTGACACCCCTAGTTCCGCTTAGAAAAGGTAAACCTCATTATGACCTATTTAAATTTTGAAGTCTTGGAATCCCAACTTCCTAACTTATTTGTATGGTGATGCTAACTTAATATTGGACCAGTCCCTCTAGAATGTTTGTTTTATTAGGCTGAGTCCAATGGCTCCCTATCCCTTTAAAAGTAGAGCTAAAGTCAACAAAATAGAGCTAAAGTCAACATATTTTACTCTATCATTATTTTTCTATGTATATATACAAAGGATTTTATTCTCTATCTCTATTTTACTTTCTATATATAGAGAGTAAAATAGAGATAGAGAGTAAAATATGTTGATTTTAGCTCTACTTTATTGACTTTAGCTCTACTTTAGCTCGACTTTATTGACTTTAGCTCTACTTTATTGACTTTAACACTACTTTTAAAGGGATAGGGAGCCATTGGACTCAACCTTAGGAGGTGGAAAAGAAAGTAAAGTCACTTGTGTTCTTTGTTTTGTACTTCGTCACGTTATCCTTACAAAATATAACTTTATTCATTTAATTATATTTTTGTTTTCTTTCATTTTTATAACTCTGTGAGGGAATAATATTCTCATTCAAGAATATTAAGCACGTGTTCATTTCTACTCCCAAGATCGCTTCGTATTGAGCTCGCTTCATGTAGGTAAACTATTTCAGCTCGCTACAAGATATCACAAGTCGAACAGACGACCTCAAGTAGAACGCTTCGTCTGATGACAACATCCCTTATCCAGAGGCAATCATTACCAGAGCCATATCTGTATTTCCAATCACCGTGATATACGAACTACTACAATCACTCTCAATCATCACATAATTCCTACTAAAACCAATCTAATACTCATTCTTAATCTCCACCCCACACTTGTGCATGGCAGTACACGTGTCTCGTGGATCTATACTCTCAATATCTATAAATACCACCTACATGAGCTACGTCAAACCTGATTTTTCTCTCCCTCCAGAATCAAGAAAAGATACGTAGGCAGTTCGCTCATCAACGAACTCGGTCTTTACCATATTTAATCCCATTCTCCTTCTATCATTGTATGTAAAGGTGAATTAAAACGCTCATTTACAAACCCAACTTTTAAAAGCATGTATTATATATCTTTTTTTTTTTTTTCTTATTTTATAGATTTTTTTTTCGTTTTTCTTTGTTTCTTTTAATGGTTTAAGCCGACCAACACCAGTTACATTGAAGGATCCAAGCCTATAAAAGCGAGTGCTATATATTTTTGTTTTGCAGGTTTTGGTATTTTTAGCTCTCTATCTAGCTAAGAAGGAAGCTGAAATTAAGAAACAGTAGTGCAACCATGAGCAAGAATTTTACTGATGTGGGAGGTTCATTACCTGTTGAGAACGTCCAAGCTCTTGCTAGTAAAGAGTTGAAAAACTTATCTGATCGATACATTCGACCTGAATTGGAGCATGATGATGTAGTTCCTACTGATAACTCTTTGGAAATCCCAGTTATCGATCTATCCAGACTCCTCGATCAACAATATGCTTGTGATGAACTTGCAAAGCTCCATTCAGCCTGCCTTGACTGGGGCTTCTTCCAGGTATGTACACCAGAATTGAAACCCGCCACCATATTTGAGTATGTATTTGTATCCTTTGTTAGAGGGGTCCAGAACTAGTCATCACTGAGAATTCCAATCCATCTGATATCTTTATTGGAGATTTTATCACTATATATATTTTGGTGCGGATATACTCGTGCCTATTATGCTGGGAAAACTTGCTATTTAGTGTGCGAGATTCTGACTGAACACCCTTCTTTAATTTGGGCCACACCTTATCACCACAACCACAACCACAACGTACACCACACCATCGTTCAAAATTTTGACATTTTTTAAGTACAGAGTGCTCCAAAAACTGAAGTTTCAGCAAAAGTCGAGATGTCAACCTTTTAGGGGTAAGATTCCGACCTACACTCCACATAATTTTCTCGATTGACACATAATTCCCCAATTTTCACATAATTTATCTTCTTTGGCAAAATTTCACCACATTTCCCAATAGACATATGACATATCCATAGATAGTCCATACCGCCACCTTAAAAAATATCACAATATCATCAATTGTACCGACACAAAGTATTGTGCCTATTCCTCGGAGTTGTAAAGATATCGGCCAATAGCAACGCAAACAGCATCATGCTGACCAAGATTACCCAATAGTTATGCTATCCACTTTTGAAAAATGTTCGAATGCTAAAACAGGGAGACTAGCTAGATTCTCACTTTCACTCATAGGAAAACAAAATGGTAAGTAGTGCTTGAAAATGGGATTATTGCAAGAGATTTTACAGTCAAGCAATGAAAAAATTGTCTTTTAAGTTATTAGCATGTTTCATTGTGTCAAATTGTCTTGATTAAATGTCAGCATTGTTCCGCATTCGCCATCCACATCATATTTTATGCAATTTCTTGAGCAGCTGATCAACCATGGAGTACGAGAAGAAGTGATTGAGAAAATGAAGGTTGACACTGAGGATTTCTTCCGACTTCCTTTAAAGGAGAAGAAAGCTTATAGCCAGCTACCCGATGGTATGGAAGGTTATGGTCAAGCCTTTGTTACCTCTGAAGAGCAAAAGCTTGATTGGGCGGACTTGCATTTCATAATTACCAAACCTGTTCAGGAAAGAAAAATGAGATTTTGGCCTACTAATCCCACTTCTTTCAGGTGAATATATAAATATGTTGCACACTTGCACTAGTATAAGTAACTCGTAAGTTCAAGCAATCATAACCTTCTTGATTTTTCACTTTAAAATTTATATAGTAAACCAAGTTTAACAATCTCCATCACTCTTAAAGAGTTAAAGGTAAACAACTAGTGATTCTAAGAAAGTGAGCCCGGCCGTAAGCCCGAGAGAGAGAGAGTGAAGGAGCAAGTAAGGGCTTACAAATTCAAGTATTGGCGGGCTCTCAACACATATGGGCCGACCATCGACCTAAGAAATTAAAATCGGTTTTTGAAACAAATCAGTGATTAATTGGCGATTTAATTGGTTATATCGGATGAATATATTTGACACTTTGAAAATATACCAAATATTTCTAAATAGTTATCGGAGATACAACAAAAAATATCAAATTCTCATAATCATATCTAACCAACTCAATTTTGAAGTACTACGGAGACGTCAAACACAACAATTATGTTAAATATTTAAATGAATAAGGAGAGAGAGAATATATAATATATATTAGAGAGATAATACAATAATTTGTATATTTAGCTTTTGTTAAGAGGAGAAAATAAGTAAACTCTTAGCTTTGTGTGTTGACTAGGTTTTATTATTATTAATACGATTTAAGAATCCAATTTGTTAAAAAAAAAATTAAGTATTTTTTTTGAGTGGGAAATCGATATTTTTTTTCTCAGTTTAGTGAGAAATCGGTCATCTTGGCCGATTAATCGGTCAATTCAGTAATTAAATTGGGTCAGTAAGAAAAGTTTATAAATCGGTAAAAAACTAATCGGTTTACTAGCATAACTAATTAAAGTTCTTCATAACTCCATAACAAACAAATAATCAAGTATAACGCCAACAATTTAATCTTACCTCTATCATTTTTTTGTCTTCTATGGTTTTTCCCTATATAATCCCTCTTTCTTTCTATATTTGTTTGATTTGGTGTAGAATTATTCTGCCTTCTCTCTCTATTTGCAATTCTTTGTTAAATAAATCTATTGAAGTTTCAAGTTTGTGCAAAGACTATTTATGAAAGAAAAAAGAAAATGGTGGGATCAATATGAAATAACATAAACAAATCAATAAGATGTTGTGAGAAAAAAATAAAAAAGGTGTAAACATTTTTATTGGTATATATTAATCGTAGAAGGTCCCCTATTCGAACTTTGCTTAAGGCCCTCGATTATCTTGAGCCGCCCCTGTTAATAATATGCTATTTTCTTGTTCTACTCTGGCAATTACATTGTACATTTATTTGGTCCAGGGAAACAATGGAGAAATACTCTACGGAGCTGCAGAAAGTTGCAATGTGTCTAACAGGAATGATGGCTAAGAACTTGGGACTTGAATCAGACTTATTGATGAAACCTTTTGAGAATTGTATTCAATCTGTGAGGTTGAATTACTACCCTCCATGTCCTCATGCAAAGAAGGTTTTGGGACTTACTCCACATTCTGATGCTACTGGCTTAACTCTTCTTGTTCAAGTCAATGAAGTAAATGGACTGCACATCAAGAAAGATGAAAAATGGGTTCCAATTAAACCCATTTTAGGGGCTTTCATCGTTAACATTGGTGATGCAATTGAGGTATTCACACTAATAATCAACAAAGGACATTAGTCATTTAAATTATCACTTTGTGATGTAATATTGTTCATTTGTTAATGTGCAGATAATGAGCAATGGGATATACAAGAGCATTGAGCATAGGGCTGTCATTAACACGGACAAGGAACGCCTCTCAATAGCGGCGTTCCATGACCCAGAATATGGCACTAAAATTGGGCCTCTACCCGATCTTGTGAAAGAAAATGGTGCGAAGTACAAAAGCATTGACTATGAGGATTACTTGATACGTTTAAGTAATAATAAGCTTGACGGTAAAAGCTTGATAGATCAAATGAAACTATAGGTCATTATGTGAAAGAAAAATGTATGCGAGTGAAAGATGAACCTTAAGTAGCATGTGTTGTTCTTATGAAATTTTTATAAGTTTTTTCAATTGTACGTGAACTCTTAAGTTGTCAAATAATTACATCTCATACAGTTTTCAAGGAATATTTAGTTCTAGAATTCTGGAATTGGGTTTGTTGTCCCAAAAATGTGTCCAACAGTTACAATCTCTTTGTTCTTCGAGATTATATATACACCACCTAAAGAAAATGATAATAAGATTTTATTATTGTGAAAATAATTATTACATCAATCCCTTAGATAGTCAAATAAACCTAATAAGGAAATAAGATCATAATCAAATCAATTAATGACTATGATTTTGATCTCCAATAGTCTAGAATATCCTAAGCTATATATATTCTAGAATATTGATATATTCCATATCATACATTTCTCCAATATTCCTCCTTAATCTCATTGTACTGCAAAAACTAATACGAGATAATTAACAGTAAACGAGAGAAACCAAATCAATTGCTAAACTCCATAGGGATGCCACTAGATTTCCAAACTTCAGTGGAAGTAACCTAACAATGATATTGTGTGCAAGTAACAATCCATGCTATGACGAGACGGTCATTCTAAATCCGTACTCAACCAAAACAATTTTTTTCCCCCCTTTGATTCCTTACCGTCTCTTTTCTTTCTTCTTTCCCTTAACCAAAACATTTTTTCTTCTTCCTTTAGTTCACCTCTATCTTCGCTTTATTCTTAAATAATATTCTAAATTGAGGTGAGTTTGTTTTTTTTTTTTTTTTTTTTTTTTTTGGGTGTTATCGAATTGGTTTCTCCTCCTCAAGTGAATCTCTCTCCACACATACGATTCATAGGTGTATTCGTTGACGCCCCTTTTTTCCATAAAAGGTAAAAGATACGTACTGCCCATTTCTTTGTAAAATCAAACGCATATGGGGGTCTCTTCCAAGAATATGCTATTGTTCCCCTCTTTTATGTTAATAATGGTATTGGACAATCAATCAAATGTATAACGTATGATATTATTGTTCACTGTGTTCTTATTGTTTTTGTGATTTTAGATAATGAATGTTTTGGTTTTTAGAAGCACTACTCATTCTAATTTTGTTTTTATTTTTTCCTAGAACTTTGACATGTTAGTTTAGTTTTTTATTGGTCATTTTATATGACAATTTAGTGAAATTGTTTATGCAAATCCATTGATCATGTCAAAGATTATATTATATGGTTATATGTGGTGGGACTATGTATCAACTAATTTTGTGAAATAGTAAAGATGAATAAAAACCACGCTAACACACTTGGTAAACCCCCTATAGATGTTTTGCACAACTATTAGGAATTTGTGTGCATATGTTCCTGTAAAAAAATAGACGCTCATAAGTCTTTACTTTTCAGATACTAGGGAAGGAGTGGCATCGAGTTCTTGAGGTTAGTTCATATAAAATTTCATATTATCTATTAGATATTGTCACTAATTTTCTCGTAGTTTAGAATTGGTAATTTGCATTTTATATCTCAAGCTGTAAGACTCTGCTTTAGTTCTTCCAATAGTCCTTTGCCTACTCAAAATCATGACTATGGCTTTATGTAACATGACTATGTCACATATTGGAACTAATAATCCTCACCGGGGCCTATGATGCTTTAAGTGAATCTTTGTGATATATGTGTGTATGCATTTGAAAGTTTGTAGACTTTGAAAAGTTCAAATGGATTCAACATATGTGTATGTCTCTGGAATTATCGTGTATTGATCACACTTAAACCCCTCCAAGGCCATTATTGATAAGAGCCCAAAACTGTAGTTTTAACCCTTTAACAATCGTACTTTTAGACCAATTATGTGAATAATAAGTAAGAGTTAATATTGATTACGTGTTTTTATGCATTTCAGGCTTCAAAGTCCATTATGTGTAGAAATGTGCCACTTTAGCGAGATAAAGGAACAAAGGTCGGTTGCTAAGGAGTTCTGTGATTAAAGGCCAATTTTCAAGAAGACAAAGCCTCTGTAAAGCCCGGTCAAAAGATGAAAAGTCAAAGTTCACGCGGGCAGAAACAGTGCACAAAGTTAGCAGAACTTCCAAAGACCATATCTTTGGACTCAGACCTCGAAATTGGGCCTACCTTACGTCAAAACGACCGGCTCGGAAAGAGCTTTTCAATGGTCCAAGCCTTGACCCAATCAGAGGAGCAGAAGTGGACAAAAAGTCTGTCGAAGTCAACTACAGCTGAAGAGGCCTTTTTGGACTGAAAGTATTGGATTTTGGGCCTGATTCTCTGGCCCGAAACATGGATCCAAGCCCATACACGATTTTTGGATCTGAACATATAAAAACAAAAGCTTAACTCTTTGTTAATGGTAGCTAGTTAGACCTAAAAATATATATAATTCTAGATCTAGTTTTCAGTAAATTAATTAAGTTTAAGTTCCATTTTCAATTCTAGTTTTAGATTAAGTCTTTGAATCATTGTTCTTGATTGATTAGATAAATAAAATAGTTATTTTGTCAATTTCGATTTTTGTTATTTCAATTTATAGATCTAGTTTTAATTCTTGTTGATTATCATTTTAAGTAGTTTAAGTAGATTGAAACATTGTTAGTTAAATTAGTTAAGTTAGAATTTTAATATGATGTGTAGTTATAATTCAATGGGAAATGATGGGTTGATGACTCAAGGCTAAAACCTCCATTAGAGGGGTTGATGAAGCTTTGATGAAAACTTAGTGGTATAGTGTAGAAGCGTTGTAGAATCTATTCCACTCTAGAAGGTCGTGATTAAGCCATGAGAATGGGTGGGCGACCTCACATGCTAGTTAGTATTTGGTAGAAATGCCATGAACACTAGGGATTAGAACTTCGAAATTCTTCTTTGTAAGAACGTGAGAATCGAGATACAAGAATCTATGCTAGGTTATTAAGTTGGATTCGAGGTGGATTCAATTTCCCTAATCCTTTATCTAGATTAAAAACAATCATATTTCCATAGCATTAAGTAGTTTAAATTCAACATAATCAATTTCATATTGTATCGTAATATAACACCCTTCCAGTAAAAGCTCTCATTAGACTTAAGACCGATTAGTTAACTACGAAAGCATTCCATGCTAGAGAACTAGGAGTGGAACAATTTGTTACTCCACTCTATTTCGATAGAATTGAGAGTAGAAACTTTGATAAATATAGACTCGTAAATAGTTTTATTTTACTTACGTTTTGAGTTTCATCATTCATTTCGTAGGTAAATTATCATTTTATGTTTTATCAATTATAAATATAAATTTAGAATTGATCAAGATTTACTCTGTCTTTTACTTTGTGCTACAAATTCTTGGATTGGAGACAGTACGTAAGTGGATTTAGTCATGTTTTAATATGAGTTCTATAAGGCGTTGCCTCAAATCTCACCCAGTTGAATTAGCTCGGAAGGTTTTCACTTTTCAAACACCAGATAAATAGGAATGAACAAATAACATGAAACATAATTTGCTGGTAGTTAGCAATTTAATTAGCATGGAACGTTTAATTTAAATCAATAATGCCCGGTGTAGAAATTTTGAGAAATTTCTCATATTTAGTCAAAGAAAACATCTATGTATGAGTCCTTTGCTGATTAACAAAATGATAATATCATAGAACCCCCTAATCAGGTTCATGTGGTTCCACATAACACCTCACCACATGTTCATGTGGCTCTAAGATAGACACCACTACCTCAGAGCGGCATGAGAATGTGGATGAGGGTCAAGGTCACTTAGTATTTTCCTTTAATTTGTGATGTTTGGAGTGCAGTGAGATAGATCTACGATGCTTATAGTTTTTTCATTAAACTTATTAAACTGTATCGCTAACAATATATTTTTTTGGTAGTCTTACAATTCACAATTCACCTCTTAGTTATATGTACTCCCCCCTGCATTCCTTATTTAACAATTTTAGTTAACTACTGAAAGTAATTCTTTGTATAATTTTGTGATGCTTGCTATTGTGATGTTTGCTATTTTTTTTTTCTTTATGCATTATGTAATATGAGGGAGATTAATTCATAAAGTTTGTTTGCTATTGTCATGTTACCAGGGCAAGTTATAGCTTGCCTACTGTGGGATTAACTTTCGTCACCAATTCTTTATAGGATTTCTTTACAGGTAATGTACATTATTTGAACATAGATACACTAATATGAGCTAATTATAGCATCCTGTTTAACTTTAGATTCGAAGCGTGAATTACTTCAGTTGATATGAAATAAGATGTATGCACCATGTTTAACTTTGAGTACACTCCTTCATGGTCATCACAACTTCATTGTTGGTATTGCTACTCTTGAATCTCCTAGAATTTCTCTCTATTCATAGTGTACACAGTAGCACACACACCCACTTTCAGAACCTAAAATTCAATGTCACACATTTACAACTTACTTCACATGTCATGCCAATATTCCTGAGTTGAACCCTTCACTGTACTGCCATAACCTAACTTGCTCTATGCAAAAAATTAAGGATTGCTAGAACTTCTTAATATGATAAGCATATATGAAATTCTTAATGAAGTCCAAAGGAAATTCCCAAATAGTTTGAGAACTTTGACCACTATGTCAAAACAGCTGGTTTAGGACGGCTTATATCTGTTGAGATTGGTCAATCTCGACGGCTACTGACTGTCTCATAAGCCGTTGTTAAAAATGTCGTGGCATTGATTCTCGACGGTTAGTGGCTGTCCATTATTTGAAATACAAAGACAGCTATTAGCCGTCGAGAAATGAGTTTTGTGGACGGCTAATGGCAGTGGTTTAGGGTTTAAAACAACAGCTTCGCACTGTCTAGAGCTGCGTCCTGCTCAATCAAAACACAAAACTGAATAGTTTCAATTCCTTATTGCAGACGGCTAATGCCAGTAGAGTATTTGAAAATCTAAATCCACCTGCTACTTCAATATGATTGGCTACCCAAATAATTTAAATTCAAACTGCACCATAATTAAGAAACCATAATCAAACTTAAGTACCAAAACATCTTTATATTTATCATTCCATCCAAAATGTTTACATTGCAATACCATATACTATAAAACTTGAAGTCTGACAAAATACCAAAATATTTGAACTTGATCTTGTTGCTCAAGTATTCAATAGCTAGCTAGAAACACTATCCAAAGACCAAAAAGCAACTATGTACTTAGATTTACAAGGCATGCCAAAAGAAGATAAGTTTTTGTCGATTTAAAAGCTTCATCGATCAATGAAAAACCACGAAATTTTTTGGCCAAGTAATCACGTCACCAAGCACGATATCTGCAAGTCTTCCATCTCCTTCATACAACGGTGCAAAATCATCAAGTATCTCATCCATTCGGACATTATACGAACTTGGAGGTGTCGTTAAATAGGTGCAGACTTCTCCAAGTGCAACCGAAACTCTTCAAGTGACAAGTTGTAGATTGAGGTCAGATATTGCGGGAATCATCACGAACTGGTGATTGTTGTATTTCCTAAGTAAATAAGAAAAAACAATGAAGTTAATATAGGTTATTCACAAAGAATAATGAATATAGATATGATTACTTACTATATCATTTATTCAATCTAAGACATGATACAAACTCAACAACTAATCTTCACTGACTAGAAACATCACAATGACCAAAACATATAGGAAACAGACATACAAAAAAAGTTCATACCATTGCAAATTGAAACCAAACCTTAAAGTCACCTATCCTAAAAAATTCAACATACACACATGACCAAATCATAAAACAATCCCAAGAGAATCAAAATTCCCAAGATCACAAAGTACTCAAACTTCCAACATTTCATTAAAAATCACAGCACCAATACTAACCTGCGCTCGCTCGCAGCACCAATACTAATACGTGATAAACTGTGACATACTTACTATCATCACATACTTGTATAGTATTCAGTTTTTAGCTGTATGGTTTGAATCATGCAGCAGATGTGTTCTTCTTGTACCCAATCCTCTATTTAACCGTATTTAACAGAGAATTGTAATTGTTGTATCTTGTATACAGTGGTAATAGAAATAGTACAACCATGTCTCCACTGATTTTGTTTATTCTCAGTTCTCTTTGCATAACTCTGTTACCAACTACATCGTCATCAGCCACCGTGCTATCTGCTTATGACTTCCTAGGACACCAGCTAGAAATAGATGAGCATCTGTATACAGCATTCCAGTATTTTGATAAAGATAACAGTAGGTAAGTGTGTTACTTGTTTATTTATGTACTGCTTGCTTGCTCATCCGTCATTTGCAAATCATGGGCCTGTCACTCCAGTAGCTGGATATGCTCGTCATATCTATGAACCAATCTTTGACATCCCTTTTTTCAGTGATAAAATGCATAAAGACATGCACACATATGCCCTTAATGATTCACAGATTGCTGTTGCTACTCAGTTCTTTCAGCTCTCTACTTTCGCCGTGAAAGATGTTAAAAATTATACATGGAATCATGCTGAAATTTCTGCCAAAATTATTAATCCCACCTCCCCTTCTAAACACCAACAGAAAACAAAAGAATAGTAGAACCTGGTAATCTTTGAGACAGGCTGTGGTCGCAAGTGAGTTAGAGAATAGACAGTATGTTACTACTGTTCAAAAGCAACTTGGACGAGTCATGAATATTATCTATAAATAGCATTTTTACTCACTGTTCCAGTTCTCCTTGTTTGATGAACTTTTTTTTGTTTTACAGTGTACATTTCATTATGAGTTGTCATTTTTTTTTTACAGGTTTATCACTAGAGATGAACTGGAAACAGCCATGAAAGATCATGGAATGGGTGACGAGGTAACTATTATGGATATAATAGCAGAGGTGGACAATGAATGTTGGGGACCTTCAGTCTGTCTTTCATCAAGGCTCTTTGTCAAGTGAAGGTTCAGAGGCAAGATTTGAACGCTACGAATTGACGAATGTCTTAAAACCGAAAAATGACCTGGGTCTTAATGGCTTATATACTACTCCGGACTAATAAGTCGAGTTAGTTCATAGACTAGTGGGAAAGGCTAAACTAAGGAGTATTCGTAAGTTATACAAAGAATGAGTTCCCATCAAAAGTCCTACTGCCTCCATTGATCGTACTCTTGTGATTCTACCTGCCGCCACTCTGCCAACCTATATGGGTTGTCCTTTACACGTCCAAACATCTTCTACCATCATAATAGACCGAAAGAAGATAGGGGAACAGAAGATGACGTGAGAGAAGACTAGAACGCGAGCTAGCTGATTTAGGACCAGCCTTCTTGCTTATCCGCTTTGATTGCTATCCAAAGGTAGACTTGAATTGCTTTCCTTTTGGACTAATTGAAGAAAAGCGATCGAAGTGAAGACCAATGAGACCGAAAGGCTTTTTACAAAGAAGCCTTGACCGCAGATGAGTGAGATAGATGAAATTCAAAGCAGAACAAACAGCGGGGGATGAACACAGATAAGATTGGACTAATCGACTAGTAGGCACCATAAAGCAAGCAAAAAGGATGAGGGGTGACATAAAGAGCTGAACATGTTTCCAAGATCATTGCCAATAGGATCAAGCCAGTCCTGCCCCACCGCGGATGTAAGCAGCGAACGACATTTGTTGAGGGAAGGAGAATTGGGGACAATAATGCAAGTAGAGTAAGTCAGTTAAGCCTACGTTTGGACCCCAGTTTCTCGGTTCAGGGAGATGCAATAGAGCGAGTTTCAGAGGAATTGAAAGCGGGTACCACATCTGAAACCAGTCTCATATAGCTGGCAAATTAATAAACAGGATTTGACTTAGTAAAGGCGGTATCAGAAAGTCACTTTTTCTATAACCCCCGTCTTTTGGATTTGACTCAGTAAAGGCGGTAATACAAACCTGCGCATACCCACATCAAGTTAATACTAAGACGTCTAACTATCATCACAATTTGTAGACGCCTATATAAACACTTTACCTTTTGGCATTTTTATAGGTTTAACACTTTCCCAGCTAACTTATGTTATTAAATAAAAAATTAATAATCAAATAAAAAATGTTACATTACCTTTTGGTTTTGTCGTCGTCTCACTTGCTTCAGATGCTTCTGACATGACTTCTTTTTACCTAAATATAAAGTTCAACAAAGTGGTTAAAATCTAAGGCAACGAAATTAAACAAAACATGGAATAGATGTAGCATGTATCATATGTTGCACCACTCGAAGAAAAAACTAAAAACAGAAAAACCCACTAGATAGAGAACACCCAAGATGTTCAAGCCATACAGTTTAACTCACTTGTACCATGTTGAGAATTGGAAAAGATGAACAGAAACAAAAGATACCCAATTCAAAAAAGCTTTCCCAGAAATATCAACCATGCAAAAAAAAGATTATTCATTGATAAGTTTCCTAAGAACGTCCTCAATTAAGATTATTCATCAACATAAAAAAAAATATTATTCATTAAGATTAAATCCAGTCTTCTACAACTTCTAGAACGTCCTTAAATAGAGTTGTTGATGAAGAATCATTAGCACTTGTTCTGGCCTCGAAGACCAATGGGTTTTCATTAGCATCTATCTCTTGACTCAACCTCTTTGGAGCATCCAAGACAATATGCCAATTATCTCTACTCAAATCCTGGCAATAAAAGACTTGTTTAGCTTCAGAAGCGAGAATAAAGGGCTCATCAACCTCACTTGTATTCCTCATGAACCTCCCAAGATTTACAAATACCAAGTTCGTATCAAGATCAACTGTGCAACCATTTGTTTTATCCTCAATGAGCACCCAATCACAGTAGAACACAGTTTGTTTAAATTCTACATAATCAAGTTCAATAATTCTTTTGACAACTCCATAGTAAGTGACTTCGTCATCAACAAGGTTCCTATCCTTGGCGCTTGCCCTAAAACTAGTCACAGCCTTCATAGAAACCCCACTATTCTGTGTTGTAGTCGTTGATTCGGAATCCGACGTATAAAAAACATACCCATTCGTTGTGTATCTGTTATATGACACCGCTGTAAAGGATGGACCATCAACAATTCTCTTGAAAGGAGATACTTTTTCATTTTGTAGTTGTAGTCTTAACCAAGGAATGTAGTCCAACTCTTTTGCTTGACTTCCCCTACGATTTTTACCCCTTGATTTCTGACTTTGGAGGTATACTTGGTACTTCCTGTGAAAATAATAAAAATTCGGCACAGTTGACATGCATAACTCAAGTATTGACTACCAAAACAATGGTAAATGCACGACTTACTCTTCCCACTCGGCATTTTCCGAAGAATGCATCAAAACCCACTTGCGAACTTGTTGATACTCTATATTTGGAAGAACATATTGCTTTCCCTTTTTATCCATAGGGTGTGCACTTTCAATATCCTCATTCATGATCACCCTTCTCCCATTCTTATGGCTTCCCAAGTTGCCATCATGAATGTACTCCATACAGTACATCATCACCTCTTCCACGAGGTATTGCTCTTGGATGCAACCCTCGACAAAAGTTTGATTGGTCACATACCTTTTATAAGTTTTCATCATCCTGTGCATGTGCCATTAATTAATAAAAAATGACTACATACTAATCACAAGAAAGATATATATAAAGAACTTTACTCACCTCTCAAAAGGATACATCCACCTATATCTAACAGGTCCACAAATTTGTGCCTCTTCTGCTAAGTGCACAACAAGGTGTATCATTGAAACAAAAAACGAAGGCGGGAAGTATTTTTCAAAGACACACAAAGTTTCCATAATGCATTTTCACATGTTCGAAAGGTTCGCACGACAAATGACTTTGGAGCATAGGACGTTAAAGAATAAAGACAACTAGTGAATAGCTTCACGCAATGGCTTGTGATTTTTGAATAGATGCATCAATAACACGGGTAATAAATGTTGTAAAAGGATGTGATAGTCATGGGATTTTAGGTTCTTGAGCTGAAAATCCTCCAAGTCCACATTATGTTCCCAATTTCCACTATATCCAATAGGAACCTTCAATTGGTGCAAAGTTCTACAAAGCAAAACTCTCTTTGCACGTGAAAGAGAAAAAACACCTATTGGATAAGACCACTTGTCATTCTTCATTACCGGCCACAAGTGTTTCTTTATCTTCCTAGCTTTAAGGTCCAGACGGGCTTCAAGTCCATCCTTACTCTTACTTGTACCCATGATTGTTGCAAATAGATTCTCCACAACATTTTTTTCTATGTGCATCACATCTAGATTGTGGCAAATAGGCAGATGATGTAGGAATTAAATATATAAGTGAATATATGGATATGTATACATAAAGTTACATGATATACTACTACACAAATGTTAAAAATACCTCCCAATACGGCAATGTAAAAAAGATAGAATCATTTGAAAATGCTGAATTTTCTAGTTCTTTAGTCCTTTTTTTCTTCTTCTTCCTTCCTTCCGGTGTATCCGGCACCTTGCCAAACTTGTTATGAATTTGGCTCATTTTAATTTTTACTTGAGAACCCTTTAAACGAATAGGATGCTTACCATGTTCTTTTTTCCATTAAATTGTGCCTTCTGGACTCTAAAGCGATGATTCGGGTCTGCTAGGAACTTTCGATGACTCATATAAGCAAACTTTTTTCCATGCTTCAGCCAAGTAGAATCTGTATCTTCACTACAAATAGGACATGCATACCTTCCCGCCGTTTTACGTCAAAAAAGATGGTGAAACGCAGGAAAATCGTGTATCGCCCACAAGCAAATTGCCTTCATAGTGAATGTCTCTTTAGCATGGGAGTCATATGATTCAACTCCAGCACCCCATAACTATTTTAGCTCTCCGATTAAAGGTTACAAGAAGATGTGGATGTTATCCCCTGGGCTACTTGGACCAGGAATTAGAAGTGTCAACATAGTAAACTCTTTCCGCATGCACAATAATGGAGGCAGATTGTATGGAGTAATCATAACAGGCCAGCAGCTATAAATGTTGTTTTTGTTCCCAAATGGATTAAATCCATCTGTTGCAATCCCTAATCTAACATTACGTGTCGCCGCAGCAAACTCAGGCCATTTAAGATTAATTGAGTTCCACATGGAAGAACCAACAGGATGACGCATATAGCGTTGGTTAGAAACTACATTTGCATGCCATTTCATATTCTCTGTAATCCATGGTATGCTATACATCTTTTGCAATCTCTTAGCGAAAGGAAAATACCTTAGCTTACCTTAGCTTCTTCTATGGTTTAATCTTAGCCTTCGGTTTTAACGGGTTCACCGGTTGCCATCTATTTTCACCATAAGTGGGATAACTAATCAAATCTTTATATTTGTCACCCCAGTATATAATACAATCATTTGGACATGCATCAATAATTTCGCACTTCATACGAAGAGGTTTGATCAAGTTCTTAGCAGCATAAGTCTTCTCAGGTAGTGTATTCTCTTATGGTCAAGTCTTTTTAAGGAATTGCAACAACTTTGTGAAGCTACTATTAGACCACTTGTGTACAGCCTTCATGCTCAACAACTCAATCGTCGTCGATAATTTCGAATCTTCACCCCGACATGATGGATATATTGGTTTTAAAGCATCCTCCATCAACTTATCATATTGAACATCCTGCGGTATGGCATTGGGTGAATCTTCATCATCATCTCCATCATCAACTTCGTTAAGACATGCACCTAAGTCAACAAGATGACTTTGTCCAAATGTGTCATTAACCATCTCTTCTATCCTTGGCAACATATTTTCAGGACCCCTAGTAGAAGAACTAGTGGGAGCTTCAACATAGTTACTACTTCTAGAAGATGACTCTCCATGGTGTATATGTCTCGTCTATACCATCACAGATAAGATGCTCAGCAATATCTTTTGTTGTTGACTTCCCCCATAAATTACGACAATTAGCACAAGAACAACAATTCCAGTCAAGTTCCTTTCCTAATTTCTCTTGTGTGTACTGGATGAATGATTTAACACCTCGAAGGTATTCAGTAGACGAAGTCGGTGCTTTCATCCAGTTCTTGCTTGGAAGCATTGAAGACATTTTCTAGATAAATACATCAACATATATAATATTAGTATGATTTCAAAAAGAGCGTTTGACGTGAAACCTAGGAAAGGTATATATCATAGAAAGTGGTACTCAAATTCCTTTCTGCCTCCTAACACACTTAGCACCCCAACAGCCTACCTACCAATTCTAAATGGTTTGCTTAAGATTGGAACAATTACAGTAACAATGCAAACAATATATATATACCTAGGACACTTGGTGATTTCATGTTAATAGCAACTTCCTTATTCTCTATGGCCAAGACCAATTAATGCCAAAAAAGTCATATCATTTACAAACAAGAAATCAGGTAATTTGAAAATATAAAGTTTGAAATAAACTAGTCCAACTCAAACTGAAATCTGTAGATATATATTGTAAATCAGTAGAATCTGAATATCCAAACAATGAAAAATAGCTAACTCAATCGACCATGCACTTGATGTTCTTAAAGACCGACAAAAAAAAATATGGTATAAAAAAAAATACAACTCATAACTATACTTATACTTATACCATCGGATAAAAACAATAATACCAATGACATAATAACATAAAATAACAAGAGAAACACAACAAATGATAAAGAAAGTTAAACCATTTTATACCCTATCTTGGAGAAGCAGTGAGAAAAATTCAACATTTCCCTGAATAAAATTCCAACTGAAGAAGAACCTATTAAATCAAAACAACACAAACTTGTTAAACTGAAAACTAAAAATAAAAGTTTCAAGCTTTGAAAACTCAAATAAGAAAAACAAGCAAACACCATAACAAAAATAAAAGTTTCAAGCTTTGAAATTTCAAATAAGAAAAACAAGCAAAACCCCATATATACAGATAACATAAACAGAAGCAGGTTTACACTTCACGAATCATTGGACATACACTTTTCTTAAAGATTTCCCCTCATGGATAACATGTCTATTGCGGAGTATGAGAACAAATTTCTTTAGGAACAAATATATTTGTTTCTACGGAAAAACTAGAATGTATAGTTCATTTTTCGCATCTGCAATATTAAGTTCTAGCCTCCAATATTTTATTTTTTTTTTTTTGTTTTTGTTTTTGTTTTTTTTCCCTACGGGTACATGACATTCAGATTACGTTGTATTAAATAAAACCGTAATAGTAACACATGATCACTATAATAATGTCAATGATGCATAAAAACTAATCTTGCAAGTTAGAACGAAAACTAGATAAATATGGATTGCGGGAAGATGATTAAAATTATCTGAACCACGCAAGTCACGTTAGCTAAATTTACCTCTTCACAATCAAACACTACTTATCACACAAAAAAATGTGATAGAGAGAACAACCTAATTAAAGCTAGAATATTGTAAGCAGCTTCATGATGCTCAGTAAGCTACAATTTTAAAGCCAAATTCACTTTATGCAAAAGCTACGAGATACACAATTTCGCTATCATCAAGCCCCAAATACTACTTGATCATGCATGAAACAACAACTGCCCGACACTAGCATTACAGGCATGCAGTCATCTTAATATTAATTGTGGAGGTATTTCAATATTAATTTTCTATGTTTGCAAGGAATGCCAAGCTTCTTAAGCCCAAGTGTACGAGTAACAATCAGTTTTTGAAAGTCCCTAATCTCAATTTCAAGTTTCTTAACATGGGTTCAACTCCTTTCCCTATTCCACTTAAAATTCTGGTATGCCCATCTTCACAACGTATGGGGAAGAGGTAGAGAACAATCATTTGTTAAATCTTTTGAAGCAGGATTGTTCCAAAATGTTAAGTCAGAGCCACTTAAAAGCTTGTCAGTAAAAACGGCTCTGACATAAGCTTGACAGGATTGTTTCAAATCTTCACAATGTTGAACTTCCTACCTTTCCACTTAAAAGCTTCACAATGATTGTTCCAGACTTAACATGGATGTCAGAGCCATTTTCGACAGGTCTAACACTTCCTAGTTCTAAAGTTAAATCGTAGAAACAAAGAATAAATAAAGTTAAACCATTTTATACCTTGCCTTCAAGAAGCAGTGAGAAAAATTCCAACAGGAGAAGAACCTATTAAATCAAAACATCACAAACTTGTTAGTGAAGAACAAGCAAAAAGTGAATAACACACAAACCCCATCGAGAAGCGGCAAAACAGAAGAAAGACACTAATCCCCCGGGTATGTTTTCTCACTCAAGACTTCTTCCTCCTTTTCGAAAGGATCGTTGTTGGGCATTTTTGCATAGCGTGATGCCAGTGGCTACCGAGTGAAGGAATTACCTATGTGAGGATCTCTTTGTTGGCAAGTCGTAGTACTGCTGGGAAAAGAAAAGAATGGATTCTCCCTTTCTTTTTTGTTTGCTGGATATCGAGAGTGTAGCTTAATTTCGTGAATGTTGTGATGTTGAATTTGGGGATTTAAGTGCGAAACCAATTTCAGTGGAAAAAAAAAAGAAAGAAGTGGTTACCTTCTTTTCGCAGAAACGACGTAGTGAGAGAAAGACGGAGTTAGAGATTGGTATTTGTTGGGATCCTGAAATTTTAAGAGGGAAAAAAAATTGGGTCAATTTTTTTTTGGGGGGGAAATGGTTTCTAGGCGCTCAAAGAAGAGGGGAGTAACTCGACAACATGCTGAAGATGGAAGCAGACAACGAAAGACCGACGAATATGAATTGACTGATATAGGCTGTCTAATGCCAGGAATTAGCCGTGGTTTAGTTTTATACAGTTAGAAGTCGTCCTATTCTGGGGCGTCATGCGTGTCCTAAATCCTCTATTTTGACGTAGTGGACAATATAATACGTTAAGTATTATGTCGCCATAAACACGAGCATTGCTAAAAACCAATACTTTAGTAACTAGGGTTTCCAACTATGTTTCGTCAAGTGTTGAAACAACACTGTACAAAGAATTGCTTTTGTAAAACTAGCTATTTTCATGTGTTTCGTTGCTGAGAGAACTCTCTACAAAGTAATGCTTTGTATGATTTTGTAATGCTAGCTATTGTCATGCTTGATTGTAATCCGGGATAACAGTGAAACCGTATGCCTGTGGTATGTCAGCCTAAAAGACATCCGTAATATATTTGATGGTTTTTTGTTTTTTAATTACTTACATTCCTTAACTGTTAATTAGAAATCCTAATGCATCACCAGATTGTGCATGGTTTCTTTGGCTGCCATAGGCCTTACCATTAGGCCTCACTATTACAAAACTTAGTAGTGCAACAAAATAAGATTGACTTAAAACAGTGAGCTTGAACTGATGTAGAAGTCGCCACTCAACAACTAGATTTGTTAGGTGTGTGATTGAAGGAACAACTCCAATATATCTCCTTTTAGTATAAATATTTGATTTTATGTTGCCTCCCCAATCAAATTGCATATTCTGCACCTGTGAACCCACTACATTGGTTGCTACTATTTGATGAGTAGCCGCCACAATGAGTTGCCTGTTAGCGGTTGCGAAAAATGATTTTTCAAGCGATGGTTGCAACATATTGCAATGAGTAATTACTTTAACAACACTAATCTTCATCGCATTCATTTACTAAGTTAATTCAGATGTGCTGTCATTTAGTTGTGGTCACCAACTTAGACTGAATACTTCCCATTAGTTACTGTACCTCATTCAAACATAAGTATGGAGTTGCCTCACCATGTTGGAATTGGGGAAGTTACTCCTCATGTGATTGAAACTCTTTTGATTTCCTCCCAAATCAATACTAGCGAATTTCTTTAAGAACACTTTTGAAATTTGTAAACATGATTTGAGTACATTTAACGAACTTTTGGGAGGATGACCTCCAAAGTGCTGTTGAAATGGGGTTTTTTCTCCTTTTTAATACAAATTTAGTGGTAGCATACAACAATCGACCATGTATTATAATGAAGTTATTAAAATGTCTCTACAATTGCATAAACTTGAATGTACTGCAATGGTGGTAACTGAAGCCAGACTATAGGAGGCATGTGACAAATACTACCCCAAATGTATTAGCAACCTGTTAGATATATCTTTTTTTTTTTTTTTTTTTTTTGCTAATGTAGATTTTTAATTGGAAGTCTAAAATGGATGGGCGTGCTTAAAAATACAACAAGCGTCTAAACCTAATATATTAGAGCTTCTCATACATATGGTTTATTTTAATATTTGGAATTTTTATTTCTTATGTGTAACCGCTAGAACTTAAAACCATTTCTGTTGAATTTTAGTATTTTACTAAGTTACATTGACACGGATACAAAGTGTCTGACACGGCAAAATATCAAAAAGTGAGGTAAATCACATACAATATGTGTCCGTCACGGACACGTGGATACGTATCCGACATGAATTTTTTTTCAAAATATGGCATGTCCATGTAACATAGGTATTTTACTAAAAAGTGGAAGCAAGGTTGTTAATACGGCTTCAACTGAGGTAAATATATTTGTTTTTCTGTTTTTTTTCCTACGTAATGATAAAATGTTTGAATTGATTTATGTTTTAGCCACAGTTATATTGCTTTCTTATTCTTTGATTGAAACCATTCTCATTGTTTTTATTAAATAGCATTCAGCCAAACATGCTCTGAACACAGCCACTTCATGAAATTATCTGGATGATCAAATATATGTTAGCTTCATGGCTGCTAAAAAAACTTAATGCGTGAAGAAAAAAGGATATGATTCGTATGCAAACAATATTATTCGTAATTTATAATTCTTACAAGTGTTTGATTTTATGAACAATGTGTTTTGTTGCATGAGATAGTTTTCATTCGTTAGAAAATTCCTTTTGAATTATTAACTTGCTGTAAGAATACTCCCCTAAAATTTCTCCCACTCGGTGAATTTATCAATACAATCATTACCATGTTCAACTAATACTTTCTTTTTTCTTCAGGTGTTAGCTAACATACAAGCATATCACGATGGCGGGTGGAATTCATGGTGTGTTAATCTTTTGATTAATACAGATAATACTTTTTGCAAACAACTAAATGCCAGTCATATATTCATTTTGATGCTTTCGTTGTACATATAAAGTATGAGCGTGTAATTATATATGTATTGTTTTAATATTTTAAGATGAAATTATTAAGATATTCTAAGAGTCAAATGTATGCAAAAACCCTTTTACCATGTGACATCACAACTCTGAGTTGCTTGAAAGCTTTTATTCCCTGGATTGCATAAAAGATTTATTATAAACTAGCTTGCAGTTTTCCTACATAGTAGAAGATGGATTTTCACCTGTATTTTAGTTTAGTTTAAATAGATATATTGTTATTCCGTTCAACTTTAGGATATTCTTTGCAAACATAAAGAACATAATAACTTTCAAATTACTTGGTGTCAGCATATTTCAAATTACTTGGTGTTACTAATAAGAACCTTGAAAACGTGGGGTTTTCTAGTGAGAGAAGCTATGCCTTTCTCTCTCTTGAAAACACATAACCTTATCCTTTTTCTCTAACCCCTTTTAGTAACTTTTTAGGTAAAGCAACCTTATCTTCTAAAAACTCCTATTTTTCTTTCCTAAAGAGGTAGGTTTTCTCTTCGTCCCTGTAAGAGAAAGTTTGTTGTTTCCCTCAAGACTCAAGCTTTCTACTACTAATGGCTTCTAGAAGTAACTCTGTACCCCAATCTGCTCCAAGTAATCAAGAAGGTATTCGAGATGGTTCGTGGAGCTCTCTCTTTGGGCACTCAGGGTCTCAGAAAGGAACAATAGCTTTTACTTCGTTCTCGCCCATTCTTGTGGATGGGGTAGCACAAGTTCCAGATCATCTGGTGGAACAAGGGATAAAAGAGTGGGACAAGTACTTGGTGGGATATTTCTTGGACACTCGACTGTCTTTTCCCACAATGAAGTCTTTCCTTGAGAGGAAATGGAAGTTGAAAGGCGCTTTTGATATCACAATAGACAAGAACTTGTTTTATATGAGTTTCACTTGTCTAGAGGATCGACAAATGGTGCTAGATGAAGGTTCGATGTTTACTGCTGGAAGAGTGGTTGTTATAAAAGCCATGGTCGGTAGAAGTTGCAAACTATATAAACATGGAGGCTACAGTCCCACTTTAGGTAAAACTACTAGACGTCCCAAAGGAGATGTGGACGCTAGATGGACTGTCTTTCTTAGCAAGTTTAGTAGGTGGAAATCCAAAGTTCATGGATGATGCTACTGCTAAGCGGAAAAGGCTATCTTTTGCTTGATTCTATATTGAATTTTCAGTAAATTATGACTATAAAGAAACCATCAGAATTAAAGTGGGTGGAAGAGAGATTGTTATATCCCTCTTGAATATCCTTGGAAACCACTTTCTTGTGAAAAGTGTAAGAGATTTTGGCATAGCACTCAGCAATGTGGGGTAAGGACTAATAGAGTATGAACTCGCAGACCACATGGAAGAGCTAATGGTGTGGAAACAACCACAGTGGAACAGAATCATAGGGGCACAATGGAACAGAATTAGAGAGCACCACAGTTGAACAACAAAACATGAGAAACCATAATGAGCATACACTTCTAGAGAATGCTTTGACACTAGCACTGGTAGCTCCAGACCAAGGGTTGAGTTTCGGGGAAGAAAATACTGGTTCTATTAGTGGTCAGATGAAGTTGAGCACAAATGGAAGAGAAGAAGTACAAATCTAGCCAACTGGAGAGACCTAAGCACCCAGAAGTAGGACTGTTTAGGACGGATAGAAATGTCTTTGAGGAATTAGCAGAACTAGAGGATGATGACCTGTCAGATGCTGAACCTGAATTATTTGGGGATGCCTGTTCTACTCCTACTTCTCAAGTAGTGAATATGGTGAACTCTCCAGTCCAAACAAGAGCTCAAAAGAAGAAGAACACAACCAAAATGCATCAGCAAAGAGAGGGAGGGGTAGACCCAAAGGGCATGGTAAGAAGAAAGGACACTAATTGCTCAAATGTCAATGTTAAAACTATGTAGCTGGAATATAAGGGGATTAAATGACCTTATGAAGGCTAGAAGTATGCATAGGTTTGTGGCTGAGAATAAGATTAGTTGTATGAGTTTTTTAGAAACTAAGGTCTGAATGGAAAAGTTTAGTAGTACTACAGGCATGACATGCCCTTCATGGTGGGCAATTCATAACTATTCAAGTGATGAATATGGTAGGTTCTGGATCACATGGGATACAAGTATTTGGGACATACAGAAGGAAGTGGAAGGAGCTCAATTTATCCACTACAAGGTCACTAGTTTGCCACATGGCTTCTCCTTCCATTTATCTATTGTGTATGCTAGTAATAAAAGCCATGAAAGGCTTATTTTGTGGGATGAGTTGAAATCTATAAGTGCAGGAGTCCAAGGAGCATGGTGTGCCATGGGTGATTTCAACAATGTATTATACGCACATGAAATGGTTGGGGATAGAGCTGTACACCCTAGAGAAACAATTCCATTTGCAAGTTGCTTAAATGTAGTAGGGCTATTTGATCATACAGCTACTGGGTGTTACTATACATGGAATAGTGGAGGTGACAATATCAGGTGGTGGTCAAAAATTGATAGGTGCCTCGTTAATGCTACTTGGTCCTCAATCAACTTCACAACAAAGGTGGAATTCCTAAACCAGGGTTTGTCTGATCATAGTCCTATTGTTATGACCTTTATGAGCTCAATCAGAAAGCACCCTCCTTTCAGATTCTGCAACAGCTGGGTTTTGAATCAAGACTTTGTCCCTTCTACCTCTTCAAGAGTGTTGGGATATTTCTGATCATGGGAGTCCTCCTTACATGTTTACAAGTAAACTCAAAACCTTGAAAGGGGTGTTGGAAGGATGGGCAAGACACTTTTGTAATGACATCCAGAGAATTGTTGAGGTTGCAAAACATGAACTGTAGGACATTCAAGAGAAGCTTAAAAGAGATCCCCATGACCTGTCTCTAAGTGCACATGAGTTTGTAACAAGGGGGAAACTTTGTAAGTTACTTAAACTAGAGGAAGCAGAATTGTATCATAAGACTGACATAGACTGGATGTGCTTTGGTGATAAATGTAGCAAGTACTTCTTCAATGCTTTAAAGGAGAAGAAAACTAGAAACCATGTGTGGAGTATAATAAATACACAAGGGGTAGTGAGAGAAGGCCAAGAACAAGTAGTTGCTGCTTTTCTGAATTACTACACTGAGATCATATCATAGGAGTGGAATCAAATGCTATATGTGAACCTGAGTTCCTTAATGGTCTTCAGGTAACAGAGATACCCTCATATGCAAGTTAGTTAATAGTAGCCCCTATTAGTGACATGGAAATTAAAGAAGCCCTTTTTGTTATGGATGATAACAGGGCACCAGGCCCTGACGGGTTTAATGCCTTCTTCTTTAAGTCTAGTTGGGACATTATCAGAGTTGATCTCATTAAAGTCATCAAGTACATTTTTAACCATAAGCAGATCCCAGGAGGTATCAACTCTACATTTCTTTGTCTTATTCCTAAAATGTTAAAATGATTCTCATGTTGCTTCTTTTAGACCTATAATGTGTTGTAATATTTTGTATAAGTGTGTATCCAAAGTATTAACAAATAGGATGAAAAGTTGCATCGCATCACTGATATCGTATGCTCAATCTGCTTTTGTACTTGGGAGGGCAATTCAAGACAATCTTCTGCTGGCTCATGAACTCCTCAGGGGGCACTCTAGAAAGAATGGTCAAAGAAGATGTGCCATCAAACTTGATATCCAGAAGGCATATGATTCTATTTCATGGCAGGCTTTGGAAGTCATACTCCACAAGTTCAAATTCCCACTTCTCTTCATTGATTGGTTAAAGATGTTCTATGCTTCTCCACACTTCTCTATGATGGTAAATAGGACAACTAAAGGCTACTTCAAAGGGAAACGAAGCCTCAGATAGGGTGACCCAGTGTCCCCATCTCTTTGTTCTTGTTATGGAAGTGTTAGGCTCACTCCTCTTACAAGGCATTCATTCAAAAAGGATCTCTGCTCGTTCTAAATGTAAAAAGTTATCCATCTCACATCTTTGTTTTGCAAATGATGTCCTTCTCTTTTGTAAAGGCAACATGGAGTCTATATTGGCAATTAAGGATATTTTGCAATCCTTCTCCCAGGCTACAGGGCTGCACTTGAGTAATGTCAATACTACTCTCCTCATGGGGAGTATGACTAAAGAAGAAGGCCAAGAACTAGCAGAAGACATGAACATTTCTCTTGTTACACCTCCAGTCACTTATCTGGGATTGCCACTCACTGTAAGCAGACTAGGTATCAGAGAATGTTTACTACTCATTGAAAAGATTATAGGGAGAATTTCAAATTAGAAGAACAAGGACTTGAATAGAGCAAGCAAAGTGCAACTTGTCAACTCATTACTCACTTCTTTTCAGAGTTATTGGGCTAAGATGTTTGTGCTACCAAAGACAGTGCTAGATAAGGTCTCTAAGATTTGCAACAAATTCATTTGGTCTGTTCTTAAGATGGAGAAAAAAATGCATCATGCAAGTCATTCAACCCTGAGACTAGCCAAAGAACATGGAGGCCTAGGAATGGTGGACCCAAGGGTTTGGAACCAAGCTGCCTATTGTGGACTAGTGATAAAATTGGCCTAAAAAATTGATTGTTTATAAGTAAAATGGTCATGGGAGAACCATATCAAGAACAAATTTTTTTGGACCATGAAGGTGCCAAAGGAATGTTCATAGGTGTGAAAAGGGATATTAAAGCATAGAGAAACATCTTTGAAATATGTGAGATATAACATAGCAGATGGACATAACACCAGTTTCTGGCATGACCCCTGGTGCGCAGGTCCTCTTAGTTTGAATGTCCAAGCTAAGGAAGCTCTAGCCCATATGCCAAAAAAATGCTTCAGTTACTTCAGTAATTGTTAATGGAGGATGGAGCAGGTGTATAACTGACCTTCCTGATTATGTAGGGGGAACTCAGTGGCGTTTGAAGTTCTACAGGCTTTAACTTGTGCAGCTGTGCAAGCTATATGGAATGAAAGGAACTGGCACATCAAAAGAAAGAGATTCTTATTTGCTGAATCTATAAGCTTCAAGGCACTGAACAACATGAGAGTGTATCTCGGGAAATCACTAGATAAGGTAAAGGAAGATGGGGCTACTACACTATGTCAAAACAACTGATTTAGGACGGCTTATATCTGTCAAGATTGGTCAATCTCGACGGCTACTGACTGTCGCACAAGCCGTTGTTAAAAATGCCGTGGTTTTCATTCTCGACGGTTAGTGGCTGTCCATTATTTGAATTAAAAAGACAGCTAGTAGCCGTCGATAAAGGAGTTTTGTGGACGGTTAATGGCCGTGGTTTACGATTTAAAACAACAGCTCCACACTGTCTAGTGCTGCGTCCTGCTCGATCAAAACACCAAAAATGAATTTTATTGCAACGGCTAATGACAGTACTAAGTATTTGAAAATCTAATTGATCGGATCAACCTGCTGCTTCAATAGATTGGCTACCCAAATAATTTAAATTCAGACTACACACTATAATTAAGAAACCTTAATCAAACTCAAGTATCAAAACATCTTTATATTTATCATTCCATCCAAAATATTTACATTGCATTACCATATACTATAAAATTTGAAGTCTAACAAAATACCAAAATATTTGAACTCGATCTTGTTGCTCAAGTATTCAACAGCTAGCTAGAAACACTATCCAAAGACCAAAAAACAACTATGTACTTGGATTTACAAAGCACGCCAAAAGAAGATAAGTTTTTGTCGATTTAAAAGCTTCATCGTTCAATGAAAAACCACGTAATTTTTTGGCCAAGTAATCACGTCACCAAGCACGATATCTCCAAGTCTTCCATCTCCTTCATACAACGGTGCAAAATCATCAAGTATCTCATCGATTCGGACATTATACGAACTTGGAGGTGTCGTTAAATAGGTGCAGACTTCTCCAAGTGCAACCACAGTCTTTGTTATGAAACTCTTCAAGTGACAAGTTGTAGATTGAGGTCGGATATTGCGGGAATCATCATGAACTGGTGATTGTTGTATTTCCTAAGTAAATAAGAAAAAACAATGAAGTTAATATAGACATTCACAAAGAATAATGAATATAGAGATGATTACTTACTATATCATTTATTCAATCTAAGACATGATACAAACTCAACAACTAATCTTCACTGACTATAAACATCACAATGACCAAAATATATAGGAAATAGACATAAAAAAAAAATCATACCATTGCAAATTGAAATCAAACCTTAAAGTCGCCTATCCTAAAAAATTCAACATACCCACATGACCAAATCATAAAACAAATCCCAAGAGAATCAAAATTCCCCATATCACAAAGTACTCAAACTTCCAACATTTCATTAAAAATCACAGCACCAATACTAACCCGCACTCGCTCACAACACCAATACTAACCCTCGCTCGCATCACAACACCAATATATATAAGAAAAAAAAGAGAAAAAGAAAGATCCTTAGCTTGTTGTTACCATCCTTGCTCGTGATCGCTTTGAAGAAGAACACCCGTCCCAATACTAACCCCATTAGTACTGCTAGTTGTTCTCCAGTATTTGAGCAAGCTGAAAACCTCCATATCTGGGCTACCACTAGTTGTTCTATCATTATTGAGGTCCATATTATGCAAATAGATATTATGGTTCTTAGCTGAAATGTGCAAACATTAGAGATAATCCTCCATTAATACACTCCTCAAAGAGGTAGTCAAGTTCGAAAATCTTCAAACAAACATGGCCATGTGACAAATATTAAAGAAGCTGAGAAATTGACGGAAAACTGGTGATGCATCCTTACATTACACGAAAAGGGGACTTCTGGAGAAAACAAATGGATGAATCTAGGAACAGATAATGTTGCTACCGTGATAGATACTACACAAGAATTTGATCATTGTAGTCGCCAAGTATTCCTCTGTTTAGCTTCGAGGTCTAAAAAGTTTAAAAGGGTGACAATGTGACATGACGTCTAGAATAATAGGTGTCCTGGGAAGCGATTTGTGGGGTGTATGTTCATTTTATACCGATTTTGTGCTTGTTTAGCTCCAAATTTAGAGTCTTTAATGACTCTAACTATCAGCAAATTCTGAAAGGGAAGCAATGCACAAAAAAGAACTAGGTAAGCAACAAACAGCGGTTAAATGTGAAAAATCAGATGCTTGAAGATAAAAAAATCAAACTAAATGCAATAATAGCCATAAATCAATCAATCTTATATAGTTATATCCGCATGCATATCATTGAACTGAATTTAAAAGAACTGTTATATAGTTCTACCGCCTCACAGCTCCTAACTATGCGTTTTCAGCTTGCTCAAATCTTGGAGAACAACTAGTGGTAGCCCAAATTAAACAAACTTACGCTCTACCCCTCCTAACACTAACACCAACACCAACACCAACCCAACCACCACTATCCGCCACGCGTGGCGGGGCAACGGCGGCAATGATGATGGGCTATTTTTCGACTTGGAATTCAATCGTGTTCCGGTGATGGCGTCGGAGAACAAGAGTGTGACGCAAGTGAGAGTGAAATAGAAGGTGAAGGTGAAGAAAATGAGTCAATGGATTTCACCGTTGACTTCGTCCGATTCAACCGGCACAACTCAAAGTTTAAAGCTCTTAGTGTGCCCAACAAGCAGAATTTTTGTCTTCTGGCGAAGTAGCACCAAATTGGCTCACTATGTCTCTCCGATGTTGCGGTTATTTATGAGACAATAGAAATGGTTTACATGCTTTGTTTGATACAGTGGAGTAAGAAGATGTGGACCGGTCCCGTCAGTCCATCCTTAGAAGCATTAAGCATCTTTTAAATTACATTTAAGAACTAATAGTTTATTCCCATATCGATTCCTGAACTTCGGTATGAATCGAGAAAAACATATGGCTGATAGTGAAGTGAGCTATTATTGTGTGGAGTGATCTATTATTGTGTGGAGAGACTAGTAGAAAGATCCTAATAAAATCCAATGATAAAGAGTACTACAATCCTAAGAGGGATGGCCCGATTACCACCACTCCTTAGAAGCGAAAGCACCCTCACATGGTTTTCTAGTCTCTAAGCCAATCATGATTTGTCGCTTCCAAGACAAATGATAAGTTTCTTCGATTAAACGTGTAGTTCTTTAGCCAAATTATTTCTAATGATCGAAACACTTTGGATTTAACAACTCTGCCGGATCGAAAGGGTCCATCAAATTATACTCTTCTTGACGCCAAACACCAAAAAAAAGAATGATACTAACCCTCAATCCTGCCGACATGGTTCGTTAAAACTTATAACCAACTACATCGTCATCGGCCACCGTGCTATCTGCTTATGACGTCCTAGGATCATATGGTTTCCCGTGGGACTTTTACCTCAAGGATCACTTGGTATGAAATAGACCAAAGTGGGAAGTTTACGACTTATTTGAAAGGGAGTCAGAATGTACACATTGCGGTAAGCCATCCGAAAATATAAGTCTACAATAACAGGCAACATCTCAAATGACAAGCTTTTTAGTAGGTGTCGGTGTCAAGGTTCTCTTGTTTTGGATAGGAATTGACAAAGTTCTGATGGCGGTAATGATCTTTATTTCAAAGTTGGGATTTACAATCTTGATTACTCTCTCGATACTTTCGGTTTGTCTCCCTACGTGTGGATGATTGCGGGTCCTACCTTTCTACCACAGTGGCGGTCCTACCTTTCTACCCCGAAAGTGACTTTCATTGTAGGATTTCCATCTTAGTAGTCAGATGCTATCTTTGCCTATCGGACTATGCAGGCGCAAGACCTCAAGTCGACTTTGATTATTAAATACCTTTCCGCTTCTTTCGAGAGAGAAGCCCGCTTATCCTTTTTTTTTGACAATGTTTAAGAATTCCTACATTCAATGAAAGCCTAAGTAAAGGAGTCTTGGCGTCGAGGTTGGTCTACGATCGGGACTGCTAGACTCAACTGATTCTTCCTCCCGCCTTGTTTACTCCACTCCCGCCCGGTTATCCATCCGGTTTTCTTTCGTACCCGGATTCCGCCATATCTGAATGAATTTATGAAGGAATTCCACGCTTCAAAACTTGGAACCCGAATCAGGCGAGATTTTATCTTTTATTCATTACAACTTCTTTGCTTTGATTCAAAAATAGGTTAAAATTGGTTGTTGAATAAGGCTCGAGACCCTCTTGATCGTAGACCAACCTCGGCGTTGCACTACGAAGTTTATCTTTGAATCCCCATAGCGTCTAATCGTAGCTTGGACAAGTCCTTGAAAGAATGCAGGGAAGGCTCACTCATGGAACTACAAAGCGCGCTTAAGTTAGGCCTATACCCTGGAACACAAACTAAATCCACAGGGAAGACTGGAGTGGACAACCCGAAAGGAAAGACAAGCGAAAGCACGAGTAGGACTAGCAGAGGAATGCCTCCACTTAGGCCTTTAGGTTAAGCTGCTTCGGGGCTCATCTCTCTAGACAGAAAGAGTAGATCGGTACGAGAATGAATGAAATAGAATTGTCTGAAAAAATCATTATGAATTATGATCGAGACTCTGATCCCCTATAAATGGAAGCCCCGGACCAGTCCTTTGGAATGGAGGTGCGAAGTAAACTTATCGAGCTACAAAGCACACTTAAGTTAAGGTAGAACTTAGCCCCGGTTGACTTGAAGAAAGAAGCTCACTCGGGGTAGAAAGGTAGGACCGTCTACCGTCCTTCCCCATCTTGCGTGTCTTCCCCATCGTGCGGTTGTTTGAAGTTGGTTAGTTTAAGGATTTTTACCAAGCTACATAACTACAATAAAAGAGAAGTGCTTCTGGACCTTTTTATCTAAATTATTACCCGAGATGCATTTCCAAGCCACGAAGATTGTCGCTTAAGGTCCGCAACTTCATCCTCAAGTATCTTGCGAGCCTTGTGCCTTCATCAAGTCTCGCCATGATAATCTCATAGCCCGACTCAATGTTTTCCGCTCTCTCTTCTCTTTTTAGCAATCTCCTTATAAGGAGCTGAAGCATGGTAAAAGCAGTCTTAGTGACACCACTACCTAGACCACGAACACCCTCTTCCATCACGACCAATAACCTATTAAGCAAACAAATGTTTAGGTAGAACTTAAGAGAAAACCCACTAGAACAAAAAAAACAAGATGGGAAGCAGCATCACACCAAAGCAACGGGATCATTGTCTAGATCCCTTTCCACTATATCAGGCTCATTGCTAACAAGTCAGTCAATTTCCTCCTACAAAAGAAATCAAAGTCACCGTTTCTTAAGTCGTAATACACGGTCATACAAATATAAGCAATTACTAAATAAATATCTCGTTGTCTCTTACAAGAGATTGCTTTGTTTCAAAATTGATGCAACTCCCATCTCTCCTCGTATGGATGGCCACATATCCTTCTGTCCTTGAAACCTCACCAGTTGGGCTATTTTTTTTCTGTAACATATTAAACAAATATGTAGATAAAGGCTAATAATAGTTGAGTGCATACGATAATTTTATGGCATTAAATAGATGTTTACCAACTGCTCAATAACTGGAACTGCTCCCATTCTACCAGTTGTATGTGGGTTCTTCATTTGTTCCCTTGCTAACTTTCCATTGAATCGCTTGGTTTTATCCTCTTACATGAAAGCACATGTCGAATGCCTCCCATTCTTCCTTTTTCACCTTGCTAGGAACATTTCTTTTTAAGCTCTGCATCTGTTGGAAATTTATCATACACCGACGAAGTTCATATTTTTTTTCTGCTTCCAAGGCGTATTAAACTTACGAAGAGTGCATTCTTTTTTTTGATGAGTGGAAGATCAATTTCAACCTGTAAATTGGACATGTCAAAATCATTATTAAACAAATTTGGATACAATACAAATTAAAATGTTTACTGAAATAAAATCGGGTGGAGTGACTTGCACTTACCAATACTTTCTTCCACAAAGCATCCTTTGTTAAATCTGGAACTTCGCTTGATCCTTGTACATAGGTGGGCAATGTGTCCTAGCCACCTGCCCGACTATAGTGGCATACTTTGCTCGATCTTGTCGGTAGCTTGTCCATCATCGAAAACTCCACTTGGAATCTTGGACCTAAGTGGATTAATTAGCAACCCGATTAAGTACAAATGGGGCCTTGAAAAGTTTCACTACTAGAAAAATGATAATAGACAAAATCAATTTATTGTGATCTATTTTTCAAATGATCTGTGGATAAAGATCAAATGACCTAATTAACAAGAATATGAAAAAGAATAAGATCTAATTAACATCGGAACTACTGAAAAATATTAGTATAGATTTGATTGAATAAGATCTAATCAAGCGCCTCACTTCATTCTAGTCGCGTAATATTTTTAGCAAATCGTTCATACTTGAGTCACATGACCGTGATTGAAAACCATTTTGTGAGAAGTATGATTTCCCTTTCTAATGTATGATGTCTGGGGATATATATATATAGGGATGGTGAAAGCTAAAGCTTCATATAGAAAACGGTTGCTTGACCTCTCTAAATGCCTATATGGAAGTGCTTACTTTCTGCGCACACAAAGTATAGTTCGATTGTGAAAGACAGTGATGAACCTTTCATACATGGCTAGCTCTTCAAAATGGTAATGGAACAGAAAAATAATGGAACAATACAATGACTTTATGATTGATAATTTATCCTATTACAGTTGTAAATTAATCAAAGAAAACGTGATAGTAGTACTGTTATGGTATCTGAGTTTTTCTTCTTCATTTCTTATTTTTTTTATTTGTGAATAGGCCGGTGTCAAAATCAGTATGGATATAAATCACTGAGGAAGGCACGGGCACCCCCAATGAGATATTGGGCTTTCCTCACTTCTTCGTAGTGAGTGATTAGGCATGACTTAGTTGATTCGGATTCCGTTTTCTAAGAAATAGTATAGTGCTCCCTTTTCAAGAGCAACAATCCCATTTTATTCTTTCTATTTACCAAAATATGACCTCAAACTCGTGATCTCGTTAAAACGCCTATTTTCATGCTTTTTAAGGGCAGTTAATTGACCCGCCTCCAACATTGAAATGGATTTAAGTAGTAAAAACTTCGGCCTTAGAGAAGTTGTATTGACTTGCAACATTCACATTTCCTTTCTCTCGAGCCCACGCTAGCTACTTGGAGGGTGAGTACTTACTTCCTTCGAACTAGCTACTAAAAAAATGCTTAACACTTAAAATTACTACAGTCCGATCGATTCACTCAACAACGGGGAGATGAATTAACCAACTTCGGGAATAACCATTCCCTTAACTCTGCTTTCGTTACCGACCGAGCGGCGGTCCCTCGCTCCAACTCATCGATAGACTTTGCGACCTCGGGCCTTACTACCAAAGGACAATATCCGCGAGCCTTGATACAATCAAACGAGGATTCATACAGCATTCCTCTCAAAAAGAAAAGAGACTATGAAATCCCGGATTCCGAAGTTAAGGACGAATCGAATTTCAAAGAAGGAGATTTTGAAAAGGGCGGATCGTAAAAGACCGCAAATGTGGACCAAGTCGAGACATTGCGCGGTCGGAACTCGAATCGAAAAGGAGTCAATGCCGAGGGGCGGTAGCGGCCCGGTCGTCGGCAAAGGTTCAACCACGATTGACCGCTTTGATTGTATTACCGAAAACCGGCGGTTCAACGAAATACTTCAGCCAACATTGTCGGGCATCAGCTGGTTCATCCGTCGGTTTGATCACCAAGCATTATGTAAACATTACCGAGAATGGAAATTCTTCGTCCGAGAACCGCTTATTGTGAGAAAGGCTCAAAGCATTACTACGATTGAAAGTACAAAGGCCAATAGAAGCACCCACATGTCAAATTCACGATTCGATGGTTGAAGTTATAGCAAAGTTAGAGACCCTCATTTATGCTGGTGGTACTATCAGTAGAGAGGATTCCCAATGTTGCTTCCTAGGTATTCCATTCCTTCCGGTGTCCACGAGAACCGGAGGAACATTATAAAACTTAACCCATATTGGGAACATTATAAAAACTCGGCCTTAGAAGTTGTATTGACTTACAACATTCACATTTCCTTTCTCTTCGAGGCACCTTTAGCTACTTGGAGGGTGAGTACTTACTTCCTTCAGGATTCCCTACTAAAAAATGCTTAACACTTAAAGTACTACAGTCCGGATCGATTCACTCAACAACGGGAGATGAATTAACCAACTCGGGAATAACCATTCCCTTAACTCTTTTTCGTTACCGACGCAGCGGCTGGTCCTCCCTCGACTCAATACATATAGTAGGCGGAGCGTTCCTCGCCTTACTACCAAAGGACAATATCCGCCCGAGCCTTGATACAATCAAACAAGGATTCATACGAAGATTCCTACGAAAGAAAAGAGACTATGAAATCCCGGATTCGAAGTTAAGGACGGCGAATTTCAAAGAAGGAGATTTTGAAAAGGCGGTCGATCGAAAGACCGCAAATGTGGACCAAGTCGATTACATTGCGGTCGGCAACTCGAATCGAAAAAGAGTCAATGCGGAGGGGTAGCGGCCGTCGTCGGCTGTTTCACCCGGCGATTCGACCGCTTGATTGTATTACCGAAAACCGGCAGTTCAATGAGAATACTTCAGCCAACATTGTCGGGCATCAGGTGGTTCATCCGTCGGTTTGATCACCAAGCATTATGTAAACGGACGGAGAATGGAAATTCTTCGGTCCAGGAACCGCTTATTGTGAGAAAGGCTCAAAGCATTACTACAGTGGAAGTACAAAGGCCAATAGAAGCACCCACATGTCAAGTACAGTCGATGGTTGAAGTTATAGCAAAGTTAGAGACCCTCATTGTACTGGTGGTACTATCCAAGTAGAGAGGATTCCCAATGTTGCTTCCTAGGTATTCCATTCCTTCCGGTGTCCACAGAACCAGAGGAACATTATAAAACTTAACCCATATTGGGATACTAGCAAAGCTGCTTTTGGAGAGATGCTCTCCCGGTTGGTTGGCATTTCTTAAGAATTAAAAGCTTCACAGCTATATGGTATGGTCCTACGCCTAGGACAGCATTGCCATAAACCAGATTGTACATGCCACTGAAAGTCATGCACTAAAAGACCAAGATCTAATCAACTATCATGGGTCATTTTATAGGTTTAACACTTTCCCAGCCAACTTACGTTATTAAATAAAAACTAATAATCAAATAAAAATGTTACTTTACCTTTTGTTTTTGTCGTCGTCTCTCACTTGCTTGATTCATTTGCTTCAAATCCACTTGCTTGGATGCTTCCGACATGACTTCTTTTACCTAAATAGAAAGTTCAACAAAATGGTTAAAATCCAAGGCTTACGAAATTAAACAAAACATGGAATAGATGTAGCATGTATCATATGTTGCACCACTTTCGAACAAAAACTAAAAACAGAAAAAAACCCACTAAACGAGAACACCCAAGATGTTCAAACCATCTTCGTTTAACTCACGTACCATTGGAAAAGATGAATAGAAACAAAAGATACCCAATTCAAATAAACTTTCCAATAAATATCAACCATAAAAAAAGATTATTCATTGATAAGTTTCCTAAGAACGTCCTCAATTAAGATTAGTCATCAACATAAAAAAAATTATTCATTAAGATTAAATCCAGGTCTTACGCAACTTCTAGAGCGTCCTCAATTAGAGTTGTTGACGAAGAATCATTAGCACTTGTTAAAGCCTCGAAGACCAATGGGTCTTCATAAGCATCTATCTCTTGACTCAACCTCTTTGGAGCATCCAAGACAACATGCCAATTATCTCTACTCAAATCCGGCAATAAAAGACTTGTTTAGCTTGAGCGCGAGAATAAAGGGCTCGTCAACCTCACTTGTATTCCTCATGAACCTCCCAAGATTTACAAATACCAAGTTAAGTATCGGGATCAACTGTGCAACCATTTGTTTTATCCTCAATCGCGCAATCCGCGGAGAACACGGTTTGTTTAAATTCTACATAATCAAGTTCAAGAATTCTTTTGACAACTCCATAGTAAGTGACTTCATCAACAAGGTTCCTATCCTTGGCGCTTGCCCTAAAACTAGTCCGCGACCTTCATGGAAACCCCACTATTACGTGTTGTAGTCGTTGATTCGAATCCGGCGTATAAAAAACATACCCATTCATTTGTGTATCTCTGTTATATGACACCGCTGTAAAAGATGGACCATCAACAATCCTCTTGAAAGGAGATACATTTTCATTTTGTAGTTGTAGTCTTAACCAAGGAATGTAGTCCAACTCGTTTGCTTGACTGCCCCTACGATTTTTACCCCTTGATTTCTGACTTTGGAGGTATACTTGGTACTTCCTGTGAAAATAATAAAAATTCAGGACGGTTGACATGCATAACTCAAGTATTGACTACCAAAACAATGGTAAATGCGACTTACTCTTCCTTCCCACGGCATTTTCGAGAATCGTCAAAACCCACTTGCGAACTTGTTGATACTCTATATTTGGAAGAACATATTGCTTTCCCTTTTTATCCATAGGGTGTGCACTTTCAATATCCTCATTCATGATCACCCTTCTCCCATTCTTATGGCTTCCCAAGTTGCCATCATGAATGTACTCCATCTGATACATCATCGCCTCTTCCACGAGGTATTGCTCTTGGATGCAACCCTCCGACAAAAGTCTGATTGGTTACATACCTTTTATAAGTTTTCATCATCCCGTGCATGTGCCATTAATTAATACAAAATTACTACATACTAATCACAAGAAAGATATATATAAAGAACTTTACTCACCTCTCAAAAGGATACATCCACCTATATCTAACAGTCCAAAATTTGTGCCTCTTCCGCTAAGTGCACAACAAGGTGTATCATTGAAACAAAAAGCGAAGGCGGAAGTATTTTTCAAAGACACACAAAGTTTCCACAATCGTTTTCTCATGTTCGAAAGGTTCGCATACGACAAATGACTTTGGAGCATAAGGCGTTAAAGAATAAAGACAACCGGCCGAATAGCTTCACGCAAATGGCTTGTGTTTTTGAATAGATGCATCAATAACACGGGTAATAAATGTTGTAAAAGGATGTGATAGTCATGGGATTTTAGGTTCTTGAGCTGAAAATCCTCCAAGTCCACATTATGTTTCCAATTTCCACTATATCCAACAGGAACCTTCAATTGGTGCAAAGTTCTACAAAGCAAAACTCTCTTTCCGTGAAGAGAAAAAGCACCTATTGGATAAGACCACTTGTCATTCTTCATTACCGCCACAAGTGTTTCTTTATCTTCCTAGCTTTAAGGTCCATCACGGGCTTCGAGTCCATCCTTACTCTTACACATACCCATGATTGTTGCAAAAGCGATTCTCCTAACATTTTTTTTTCCACGCATCACATCTAGATTGTGGCAAATAGGCAGATCTTTGTAGGAATTAAATATATAAATGAATATATGGATATGTATACATAAAGTTACATGATATACTACTACACAAATGTTAAAAATACCTCCCAATATCAATGCAATGTAAAGAAGATAGAATCCTTTGAAAATGCTTTGAATTTTCTAGTTCTTTAGTTCTTTTCTCTTCTTCTTCCTTCCTTCCGGTGTATCCGGCACCTTGCCAAACTTGTTCTGAATTTGGCTCATTTTAATTTTTACTTGAGAACCCTTTAAAACTAATGGGGCGGCTTACCGTGTTCTTCTTTTCCATTAAATTGTGCCTTCTGGACTCTAAAGCAATGATTCGGGTCTGCTAGGAACTTTCGATGACCCATATAAGCAAACTTTTTTCCATGCTTCAGCCAAGTAGAATCTGTATCTTCACTACAAATAGGACATGCATACCTTCCCCGCGTTTTCGTCCGTGAAAGATGGTGAAACGCAGGAAAATCGTGTATAAGCCCACAAACAAATTGCCTTCATAGTGAATGTCTCTTTAGCATGGGAGTCCATATGATTCAACTCCAGGACCCCATAACTGTTTTAGCTCTTCGATTAAAGGCTGCAAGAAGACATCGATGTTATCCCCTGGGCTACTTGGACCAGGAATTAGAAGTGTCAACATGGTAAACTCTTTCCGCATGCACAATGATGGAGGCAGATTGTATGGAGTAACCATAACGGGCCGGAACTATAAATGCTGTTTTGTTCCCAAATGGATTAAATCCATCTGTTGCAATCCCTAATCTAACATTACGTGGCTCCAAACAAACTCGAGGCCATTTAAGATTAATTGAGTTCCACATGGAAGAATCAACGGGATGACGATATAAGCGTTGGTCGAAACTGCATTTGCATGCCATTTCATATTCTCGCAATCCATGGTATGCTATACATCTTTTGCAATCTCTCAGCCAAAGGAAAATACCTTAGCTTCTTCCATGGTTTAATCTTAGCCTTTGGTTTTAATGGGTTCACCGTTTGCCATCTGTTTTCACCACAAGTGGGACAACTAATCAAATCCTTATATTCATCACCCCAAAGATATAATACAATCATTTGGGCATGCATCAATAATTTCGCACTTCATGCGAAGAGGTTTGATCAAGTTCTTAGCAAAGATATGTCTTCTCGGGTAGTGTATTCTCTTACGGTAAAGTCTTTTTAAGGAATTGCAACAACTCGTGAAGCTACTATTAGACCACTTGTGTCTAGCCTTCATGCTCAACAACTCAATCGTCGCCGATAATTTGAATCTTCACCCGACATGATGGATATATTGGTTTTAAAGCATCTTCCATCAACTTGTCGTATTGAACATCCCGCGGTATGGCATTGGGTGAATCTCCATCATCATCTTCATCATCAACTTCAAGTTAAGACATGCATCTAAGTCAACAGATGATGACTTAGTCCAAATGTGTCATTGACCATCTCTTCCATCCTTGGCAACATATTTTCAGAACCCTAGTAGAAGAACTAGTGGGAGCTTCAACATAGTTACTACTTTTTCAAGATGACTCTCCATGATGTATCCATGATGTATATGTCTTGTCTATACCATCACGGATAAGATGCTCGGCAATATCTTTTTTTACTTGTTGACTTCCCCTAAATTACGACACTTAGCACAAGGACAACAATACCAATCAAGTTCCTTTCCTAATTTCTCTTGCGTGAACTGGATGAATGATTTAACACCTCGAAGGTATTCATGAAGACGAAGTCGGTGCTTTCATCCGAGTTCTTGCTTGGAAGCATTGAAGACATTTTCTAGATAAATACATCAACATATATAATATTAGTATGATTTCAAAAGAGTATTGAACTTGAAACCTAGGAAAAGTATATATCATAGAAAGTCGTACTCAAATTCCTTTCTGCCTCCTAACACACTTAGCACCCCAACAACCCACCTACCAAGTCTAAATAGTTTGCTCAAGATTGGAACAATTACAGTAACAATGCAAACAATATATATATATATTGGTGATTTCATGTTAATAGCAACTTCTTTATTCTCTATGGCCAAGACCAATTAATGCCAAAGAAGTCATATCATTTACAAACAAGAAATCAGGTTATTTGAAAATATAAAGTTTGAAATAAACTAGTCCAACTCAAACTAAAATCTATAGATATATATTGTAAATCAGTAGAGGCTGAATATCCAAACAATGAAAAATACCTAACTCAATCGACCATGCACTTGATATTCTTAAAAACTGACAAAAAAAAAAATACAACTCATAACTATACTTATACTTATACCATCGGATAAAAACAATAATACCAACGACATAATAACATAAAATAACAAGAGAAACACAACAAATGACAAACAAATGATAAAGAAAGTTAAACCATTTTATACCTTGCCTTGGAGAAGCAGTGAGAAAAATTCAACCTTTCCCTGAAGAAAATTCCAACTGAAGAAGAACCTATTAAATCAAAACAACACAAACTTGTTAAACTGAAAACTAAAAATAAAAGTTTCAATCTTTGAAAACTCAAATAAGAAAAACAAGCAAACCCCATAACAAAAATAAAAGTTTCAAGTTTTGAAATTTCAAATAAGAAAAACAAGCAAAACCCCATATATACAGATAACATAAACAGAAACATATAACAGAAGTAGGTTTACAACTTCACGAATCATTGGACATACACTTTTCTTAAAGATTTCCCCTCATGGATAACATGTCTATTGCAGTAGGAGAACAAATTTCTTTAGGAACAAATATATTTGTTTCTCACGGAAACTAGAATGTATAGTTCATTTTTAAATGCAAATATTAAATTCTAGCCTCCAATCTTTTATTCTTTTGTTTTTTTGTTATGTTTTCCTTATAGGTACATGACATTCGATTAAGTTGTATTAAATAAAACCCGAATAGTAACACATGATCACTATAATAATGTCAATCATGCATAAAAACTAATCTTGCAAGTTAGAACAAAAACTAGATAAATATGGATTGCAGGAAGATGATTAAAATTATACGAACCACCCAAAGAGAAGTTGGTCAAAATTCACCCCTCACATCCTAATATAAAGTGGTCACATTCCCACAAACAATATATAATGCTACAAAAAACGCGGTCCACGTTAGAAAATTTGTCATAAAAATTCTGCAATTCCTTTCAAAGCCGGATGCACCACACATAGCATCTTGGTAGTCTACGCCAAAGCATTTTGCCAATCTGAGAGACATTTGCTCACACTTCCATCCATTCACCCAATCCGCTATTGTACCTTCAAACCCATGTGAACTGGGGACACTAACCAAAGATGTATTGCCATAAATATTTGCAAACCAACATTCCCAAAAGAGATGCTTTATACTTTCCTCGTCCATTCCACAACATACACATCTGTTAGCAATAACTTTCCCTCTCTTTTTAAGATATATATGCTGTTAGCATCCTCCCCATCGCTAATGTCAACATGAAAAAAGCAGATTTTGGGCCGGAACTCCTTTAACCCGCACTTCTTTCATGGCCGGTCGGACATCCCAATGCCTAATTCAGTCACCCTCTTTGAATTTAATAAATCAAAACAAGCCTTAAATATTGTCCTCCACCTCCTCGAAGCACTATATTATTAAGTGACAAGAACAAACCCACCAAAGATTGCACTTCCCAATCATTTAACCAACATTGAAGACCAAGATCCCAAATAACATTGGTGCTTTGTCTCCATATAAATTTCATCTTGTTAGACACATTGTAAATAGTTGGAAAACATGACCTCAATGGTTCTTCCCCTATCCAATTATCCACGAAAATTGCACACTAGTGCCTTTTCCAACACTAACTTTGCAAGGTTTCATAGAAAGTCATCTTTATTATTCATAATCCCCTCCACAACTCACATCCATACAAATGAAGTCACTGATTTAGTAACCATTCTTCCATCCTATACTTACAAAGTTACAAATAATAACTTTTTCCATAAACTTCCTTCTTCCTTCCCGGACTTATCAAACCACTTACTAATTCCTTAGGCATACATGCTCTATCCTAAGAGATAGGATGAAATCTCTTAATCTCATTTGTCAATCCCCAAAGAAAGTCATTCATAATTTCTCTAATCTTTTTGCAACACCAACCGGAATAGTAAGGACAGAAAAATAAACAGCAGGGGATATTCTCACGATTGTACTCTTAATATGTGTGACACTACCACCCTTCAAAAGAAATTTCCTCTTCCAAGTAGCCAACCTCAAACTGAATCTCTCAACTACTAGATCCCAAGCTCTAACACTCTTGTATTTGGCTCCAAGAGGAGTCCAATATCATTAGAAGAAAGATGTCTAACTTTGCAACCCCCGTTTCGGTAAGGAGACAAGAAAATTAACCACGATGTATAATGTTGACATCCTCAAAACTTGGCTTACCTCGTCCTAATAAGTTTATTAAGGGGAACTGCCTTCTCTTAATAAATAAGAGATAATTTTAGTAATGTATGAAGCCTTACCTGGAAAAGATGCCTTTGTGTCGAGCACCAGCGTGAACAAGTTTATAATGCTCAGAACTTTGAACGCTGCCCCATGAGAACGTTGTACAACTTCTAAAGTGGCCACATGAAGAACCTTCTCAAAGTCTGTTGAGAGTTGCATTTGATTATAATTGGAGGAGGTTGAGGACTTAGTATTAGTAAGCTAGCGGAAGCAATCAATGCCTGTTTGGCATGCCAATCTGTGATGTATAGTTGTAATGGAGCAACAACATTGCTTCCGAACACAACTCATACAGATGATCTTTCTTTATTGTAACTCTTGTAGTGCCCCAGTTAAAGCAAGCTATAGTTGGTTTTTTCATGGTGTGGTATGGTATCCTAAAATAATAATCCCCATAGAGGCCAGACCCTTTTCTCTCCTCTGTGTTTGGGCACTTACAAAGTCAGTGGATTCTAAAGATTATTAAGCAAACGCATGCACTCTCTCATATAGTTTTAATTCTTTTTGAAAATAAAAATTGATGCACATAAATGTTGTTAAATAGATACTTGTAGTTCATTTGAATAGATCATATTCGAGTCATGCTAATCGACCAAATTCATCCGTATAATATAAAATTCAAGCAGGTAATAGCAAGGGCATAAGCGAAGCTGACTCACCGACAATTCCAAAATGGAAGGAGATAAACTTCTCCTTCAAGAGATGCAAACAATTTGGGGAAGATCTATAACGTGCTTCTGAACTTTATTCACTGGAAATGATGAAAAGCAAATATCAGTGAGGAACTGCAGATATTTTCGTATGAATAATCAATGATTATCTGATGAATATTCAGTAAGTCAATAATTAAAACTTAATGAGCTTTTCTGAATTGAGGGAATCCAAGTCAATAATTACACTGCCTTCTCTTAATAAATAAGAGATAATTTTAGTAATGTATGAAGCCTTACCTGGAAAAGATGCCTTTGTGTCGAGCACCAGCGTGAACAAGTTTATAATGCTCTGTAACCTGAACGCTGCCCCAGTGAGATATTTCAACTTCTCGTAGAAGCTCTTGAACAACAGCAAAAGGACGATTATTTTCAGTATCAATTTTAGTGAACAGAAATAATAAAAAAAAAACCCTAATAGAGAGAAAGTACGAACCTTTGCAGAAACGTGAGTAAAAAATCGTGTTATGAAATTTAAGGGGGAAACACAAAATTCGTCAATTTTTTTGGTGGCAAATGGGTTCTCAATTATTTTTGGTGGGAAATGGTTTCAGGGCTCAAAGCAGAATTGAAGTCTCGACAATGGGAATTAAAAGAGGAAGTAGACAGACAAGGACCGACGAATATAACCCGACTGGTAACAGCTGTCTAATACAAGAAATTAGCCGTGGTTTATTTTTAGACAGTTACAAGCCGTCCTATTGTGGGGCGTCATGCCTGTCATAAATACTGTATTTTGACGTAGTGCTAGAATGGTGTTGACAAGGTTAGGTATCGGGGTCAATTTCAAACAGAGAGAAGAGCAGTGGGTAAAGTGGGAGAAGCCTGCCATTGACATGCTGACTTTAAACACTGATGGCTCACTTCAACATGGAAAAGTTGGTTATGGAGGGGCTTTGCAAGACTGGAATGGGGATGTGCAAATGGCGTTCACTGGAAGCTTAAAGAAATTATCAGTATTACATCAAGAACTGTTGGGAGTACTTCAAGGGCTCAAAGGGGTGGCAGCCATGAATATCAAGAGATTGCAAGTGCAAGCTGACTCTATACGCGTTGTGAAGATGCTGGCCGAAAAAGAGGACCCACCATGGTACTGTTGTAACTTAGTTGCCCAGATTCTTGTGGAGCTAAGGAAGTTTGAAGAAATGAATTTCAAACATGTTTTGAAGGAAGCTAACCAGGTGGCAAACTATATGTCAAAGATACATACTACAGATTTAGATGTAATCAGTGAATGTAATGAACCTTTGTACTTTATGCCCCCCATGGATCACAAAATTAGTGAATGATCAAAGGGCATAAATAAGGGAAGTTGTATTTGAGAAGTTGATATAAATAAAGGTTGGGGTACCCTAACCCCTAGTTGTTTAAAAAAAACATATTTTATCACTAAATGTCTATTCTATTCATTAATATTTAATATGACTACGACTTGAAGGTGAGAGATTATGATTGAGTTTTTAACTTGGTGAACCAAGGCGAATTTCTAGACTTCGTGAAGTATGCTTTTAGCTCTTGAATGCAAACAAGGTTTATATTTCTAATGCTCATTATTAGCATCATGCAATTGAAACACTTTGGCTAGGAACACATCTTTATACCATCTAAAATAAGATAAAGATGGACATCTAAGATTTTGGAAAAGTTCTCTATTCTTCTTAGCGTTCATTCCTTCTGGTCCCATAAAATGATGGACAATAGTTAAACATAAAGTATAAACAACATCTGATGTAGATACTTCAACATTTGCCTCAGAATTTAACTCAGTCTTAATTGAGTTAAAAATTTCATATCTCTGCTCATTAGTGAGGACATTATCCCACCAACCTTTCAAGGTTCCAACAAAACCCTGACATATGAATTTACATACATCCGCATCTATATTACCATTAGCTTTGCAGACACTAGCATACATGAGCATTTCCTGTAGAGTGTGATAAATCTGGTATTCTGATTTACCATCAATATTCCATGTATAAATGGTTTTAGGATGAAAGGAAGTTTGATAATTAAAAAGATCTTCTTCATAAAGAAGATCTTGTGGAGTAGAACGAGGGTAATATTGCCTACTATATCCTGCATAATTCATCCTCTGATTATTTTATCATAAGATATTTTATTAATAATAGAAGACCCACAATTTTCTTCTATATCCAAAATTTTATTAGGGTTTATCTCATCATTCGAATCTGAATCTTAAGATAAGATATTAAGATTTAATTTACTTAATTGGCCATATAACTTTTCAATGAAGTCATTCTTGGATGACAATTGTCCCAACTTAAAATTTAGAACATCCAAGGGAGGTTGGATAGATGGTCTAATATGACCAGATGAAATATATTGCTTTAAAGAAATATTCTTTATAGGTTCTTTATCCTTATTTTTATTAGGTTCTATCCTTGGAATATGCTTAAGGATATTTTCTACATTATTCTCAATTCTAATTAATTGAACTCCTATAGTTTGCAAACATAAATTAGTATAATTATTTTTTTTACAAATTTTATTAACATCATCTGTACGGACAGATCTGTTAAGGTCATCATGTGGTTTGATATAAGCTATAGTTTCCAGACTATCCTTTAGCTTCAAAGGTGTTGTTGGAGGATGAACAACTATCATCTCCTTGTCATCAGAAGTAGTCCAATTCTTTTGATGAAACTCTAAAACACCAATATAATTATCTACAGGTTCAAAATCTTGTTTAACCTTAGATTTTACTGATTGATTAGGTAAATCTATTTTTACCTCAGATTGATTTGGTAACTGAGTAATCTTATATGGTAAATGATTATTACCTTGTTTAACTTGTTGCTTAGGCAAACTAGGTTTTACCCTATCAATTAATACATTATTATCATATAATATACCTTTGGATCTTAAATAATCCTTAACATCCTGTTGTAGAGTAGCAGTTTTAATTCTAGAATTAAGAATTTTATTATTCTAGTATTCTAGACAAAACCATTTAGCCAGAGTAGTACCATACTCCTGGTACCATTTATAATACTCTTGATAATGTTGAACCATAGGTTTTAATTCTGTAGGAATAAAATATTTACTCAACTCTTCATATTTTAATTTATAAAATTGATTTGTTTCCGTTGATTTATATTCCATTATAAAACAAATTCCACTTCTGAAGCTGTGGGAGATTCCCTAGCATTACCATGTGGTATTTATTGATTAGAGATACGAATCTCTTCTACAGATTGATTGTACTAAGATAAGGATTCAGCTTCTGAAACTAAATGCCTAGAAGATTGTGGTAAGGAGATCGTATAAGAAAATCTCAAAGACAAACTTCTACTAACAAAAGGTTTATTAAAGTTTAATATAACTTCACCTTCAGTTGATTGAATTATTTGGTCTAAATCATTATTAATGATTGGCTGTGGTTGAACATCATTTCTGCAAGTCCATGAATCAGGAAATTGAATTTCACTCCATGGAATCATCCTAGGGGTTGCTACACTAGAGGTTAAAAGATTTGTATAAATTAACACAGTTTTACTTGGTGTAGATTTATTCCTTGCATTAGGAGTTAAAGTTTGTAACACCTTATAGTGAATTCTGTAGGTAATTCCAATCACTTCAGATCTAGGTAAAAAGTTGTAACCTTTAGCCTGAATTTGTAATGATAAAGAATCATAAAGATTTCTATCCGATAAAGACAAACTTAAATTAGGATAGACATCAAAATAGATTGGTCCATGACAAAGACTAGTCTCTACTGCTCCCATAAAAGATGGTAAATAATCCAGACATCTGGCATCTCTTAGAGTTGCTTGAATACAAGCATTCATACCCAAAAGGGTCAAATGTCTAAATGCAACCTGTATCAATCCTACATGAATAAATTTATAATTTTTCATATAAGAATGTAAATCACAAGGATTTAATAAATTCAAGTTGTTACTCATGGAATGTAAACTAATAGTTTGTTCCATAGTTTTTACAGCAAATTTATTGGTCAATTTTTCAATCTAGTTACCATATCTATATATGGTCTTGGGATCCATATTAGGAATCGTTCATTTATTCATTTTATCCTGCGTGTTGAGATCATACTCGATTAATTTTGTGTTCTTAATTGAACTCATATCATCATTTGATGACTGTGTCATGGGTGTTGAGGTGTTAGCTTAGTACAATAACATGTATGATTATAATACCCCAAAAAAATAAGATCAGGTAAAACACCTGATTAATGTGGAAGTGATCAGTCAGCAGCAAGAACACTTGATATAAACTGAACTTTTATTTATATTTGTGGAATTATATTACAGGGGGGAGAAAAGATTGCACACTTATCACTCAAAACAAAGAGAAAATTGAAAGCTAAAATGAAAGATGATCCTCAACAAGGGTGAGGTATCCCTTTTATAAAAGTTGGATCTCAAAATATAATTTGGAGTTCACATAGAAAGTGGCTACGTGTGCTAAAGCAGTCGCAGTCGGTTGGGCCACTATGACAAAGCATACTTGTCTTTTACTTCTGTCTTGAAAGGATAAGAATCCTTATAATGCTAAAATCCTATTCAACTTTTGACTTTTGAGAAAAGCAAAAGGTAGGATGTCTACTTCAGGGGTCCACCTTGACAAAGCCTTTATGCTTTTATTCCGTCTTTTAGGGATAATAATCCTTATCATGATGAGCAAAAATAATGCTTCTTTTAATTTTCTTCATGGAGAATAATTCTGCTTTATGTCCTCTTCTTGGGCCATAGGTGGTCATCATTTCTCTGAGAAATATGATTTTAGAAAACTTGCAGTGCAAACATAAACTTCCTTATTTTTTAGAGGAAGTAGGCTTGGGCTCCTGGTTAGCCTTAAAAGCTTGTTTGAATTTGGCCCATATGTCAATTTCAGTAGTATTTACTGGAGGATTAGAAGAACTCGGATATATCTGAGTTAAAGCTTCAGTAAGATTAAAATTGTCACCCAAATCCTCATCTGTCTGACTTTCTCCTGCTAAGCAAACAAATTGATTTGCTTCTTCCTGACTATTATTTGATGTCATAGAAACATCATCTTGCTGGGAGGATACTATTGCATTTTCTGAGGATGATATTTCCTTTGTGTTGGAGGATGCTTTTGCAATAGTCGGTAGCTTGAATGAAGTCAAAAAAATGACTCTTAAGCTTCTCCATACATAAGTCATTAATTTGACTTTCTGAGAAACTTGGTGTCACACCCCAAATTTCTAGACAATATTTAAAACAATTATATTCAATTATCTGGAAACCCGGGGTGAAACAAAACCCAAAACCCTGTTATCAAACACGATATATACAAAACTGAAATCAAAAGAAAACTAAAGGAACAATCCTTAAATTACATTCAATCATGCGCATGGCTTCTACTTAGACGGGTTCACAATCCTAGTTGGTGACACACATCATATTTTTTCTGAATAACAGCTTGCTCTAACTTTGGATCTTCCATATCACGAACCGGCCGCATCATGGCACTACATTTATCATAATTCTTACCGTTCCTTTCAGTGGCAAGTGTTTCACGAAACTTACGGTGATGGTCTTGAGATTAAACGAGAAGGAGCTGGCCATGTACCATGGCGCGACATCACCATTCCCTTAGCAAGCATGACCATGAACATGATGACTGCGATGTTGTTTGTACTCCTGAACATCATGGGAGATTGGCATTTTTCTACTGCCAATGAGGCTGCCTGCGTAGTATTCAGTACACTGGCTCAAGGTCATACATTATTTAACATCTTAGGTTGTGTTATTTCCAACATGAAACAAGCTCGCACTTTTCAGGATCAGTATATTCTTTTACCTGTAACCGCTTGCCGAATCATGAAGACACATTTTCCACAGTTTGCAGCTACTTTTCTACTGCCAAGTTGTAAGTGGTCCTAGAATTTAGGTTGGTTCGAATCCTTACTCCAAACTATATGAACACGAAGATCGTGAGTAAGGAAAATCTTTGAATTCGCACTTTCGCCAAAGAAGAGATTCAAATCTCTAACAAAGCAAAAGGCTATTCAAATCTTTTAGCCTTTTGCTTTGTTAGAGATTTGAATCTCTTCTTTGGCGAAAGTGCGAATTCAAAGATTTTCCTTACTCACGATCTTCGTGTTCATATAGTTTGGAGCAAGGATTTGAACCAACCTAAATTCTAGGACCACTTACAACTTGGTTTTTACTCTTTTAGGGAACTAGTGAGTAAGTTTAAATATGATTATATTAATACTAAATATTTGGTTTCTTTACTACACAAAAATTAAAAACATTAAGTTACGAAATCATGTAACTAAGACACAATAAAATTTTACTAAAACAAAAGTGAAGAGTTAATTCTCCTCATGTGAAGATTACTTTTGTTATTTGATTTTTATAAGTGCATTAAAATCTTCCTAGAACTTATAGACAAGTTCTACTAAAAGAAAACTTGATCCCTAACAAATATGACTCATCTCTAAGCTCATACATGCTAACATGTGGAACCAAGCAATGACTTATCTCTAAGCTCATCACTTGATCCTAACTAGACTCTACACCAACTATCATTTTGGGATAGGATGTAGGCCTACTTATTCTTCCTAAACACCTACTAAACCAAATAACAAGACTTTTTCCTCACATGAGTGTTATTAACTCCCCACAAAGGGAAGGTTTAGCTCATGATCCTTGGGCTAAAACTAAAACAAGTGTGGAATGTAAAAAGAGAGAAAGAGAACAAAAAGAAGAAACTATCTATTTATAAACTCACTTGCATGAAGAAGTGAGAATTTTTCAAGAGGAACACAAGGTTTCCTCTATTAAAACTATTACAAGCTTTTTTTTTCCCAAAACCAAAAACTAAAATAAAAACTAAGGCTAAGGAACTAAAATAATGCATGGTAAAGGAAAAGAAGTCAAAGGGAGTAAATGGATTGTCCCCCCCTTGTTTTGTTTTCTTCTCCATTTGAGAGAAATCTCATTTCCTCCCACGTTAAACACCAAACTACATTTACTTCATTTTTATCCACCACATTAAAACAAAGTGACACCTTGCCTTTTTTTCACTATTAACACCTAATCTAATTAATTACATGCAAGGTGTCAACTTTGCACCAATAATTTGGCATTTTTGTCTTAATATGCTCCATGATTGATGACTCATCAAATCTTGCAGGCCCGCATAGTGGGTGCACGTGCAGTCCAGTGGCGGTCCGGTCTTTTGGCAATTTTACAACTTCCCGCCTATGCGTAGAGTTCATCGCCCTGATTGTCTGAGCATCCCACTTGTCGCATTCGGAGTCCTGGTTCAAGAGGTAGGAGCTTCGGAAGTTTGATGCTTCTGTGCGGATTTGGAAGAATTTATATATACGTCGTTCCCCGTGCTTTAACGCAGGTTTAACTAATATTTTCATGTTTATTGCGAATACCTACAAAAGTACGAAAATATATTTATTTCATGATTATTAAACACATAATTAACCAAATTTATATGTCTCAATGGGGTTTCATATTATAGTTTTGGGTGCTTATCACACTACCCCCAAACAGCACTTTGCTTGTCCTCAAGCAAAGAAGAGACATTAAAACAGATAAGTGGCCAAAATGTGTAGTCCTAACTAATTCTCATTTCACATAGTGCGGTTGCATTGACCATATGCAACAAGGCCTTAAACCACTAGGAATTCCCTAGTGAACGAGTTATAGCCTCGTGAGAGTTTTCCAGAGAAGATACTCACAAACTTCATTTATACTACAATGACTCAGTGACAAAAACTCGTTCCCTAAATTAATCTCAGATATCCGTACATCTCCTTAGCAGGGAACGAGGATTGATTTCTTTGAAACTCAAGTTAATATGCATTCAATAATTAAAACATCTACATATGATAATGCATACAATGAACTTTGCATTGAAATGTACTAGCAGGGCCGTTTCTGGATCCTTTGGATAGCGTACCTAAATGGGTTCTCACAGGTATGTGTCGAAACACAATTCCACTCAAAATTTTACCACTCAGGTTTTGTTAACTCCAGTGTGTAGTGGGCACACGTTTCCTCACATCTCAATGACAGTCAGAGGAGTCGATGTCGATCAATCACATCTACTACTTATTATCACACCACCATACTCCTAATTGAGTTAGAGGTCTTTATTAGGTATTGTGGGGCTTAGGTGATGGTGTACAAGAAAATGAAAATAGATAATCAAAATTTATGAGTATGAGAGAATAGGGTCTTTAAGATATTTATACTAGAGAATTCCTTGTTTTCTTTCCTTCTTCTAACTGAGTTTTCCAACCTTGTTTTTAAGCCTCTGGATATTGATGTTTTTTTTTTTTTTTTAGATTGCTTAAGAACATGATTCTATTTTTCTTTCCTGAAGCAAGTAACTGACTTTTATTTGGGACAAGTCTTTCTCTTTATTTTTCCACATTTCATCATATTTCTCATACTCATCACTTAGGTATGTTCTTTTATTTGGTTTAATAGATGGGTAAGGAATTTTTGGTGAAAGTGAAAGGTTTGATGAAAGGTTCAGTGGAGTGACTAGCAGTAAAATTTGAAACAGGTAAGAATTTTTAGCTATGTCGATCCAAAGAAGGCCTAAATTCTCGCCTAGGGTTCGGGTGGTGATCAAGTAGATGCGTGATTTTCTCTAATCGGAAAAACTACTCCTCTGTGTCAAGGCTTTTGGTTAGATTCTCACAGGATTTATAGTTTAAGTAACTAACCGTTGGTTCCAGAAACTTACTGCTATGTACAATCAATGATACTCAGTGCATAAATGTTCATGAAAAGACGTATAAACTATTGCATACGTATTATCTTAAGTTTCTTAAAACAAATCCTAATTCGGATACTAATGTGAGATTTCTAGACAATTTTTATCATTAAAAAGGAAACCAGACTTTGTCACTAAGTACAATTATTAACAAGAAAATAAAAACTATATACATGCTACAATTTGCCTAATTTTTGCTACCGGTTAAAAGCACCCCCAAACAGAATGATGCTTAGTCCTCGAAGTATCAATAAATAAAGAGAGAAATTACCTGAGAACCGTGAGCAAAATTAGGGCTAGATTGCTGGAACAGAAAGGTTGGATAACATAATATATTATTCAGAAAGAAACAATAAAATGTTCAATAGAACACGAAACATAGCACATAGAATAATGAAAGACAATAGCACACGAAACATAATTTTAGCTAGATATATGTACAATGACAAGCTCAAATTTACCATCCAGCGGGATGTATAGGTCTGGCGTCATCAATAAGGAAATGCATTTCCTTAGCATCGCACCAAAAGATAATAGTCTGCCAAATTTCTGCCCATTCTTTGTCTCTGGATATCCTCAAATGTTTCTTCATATTTTCATCTGTCGGGTAACAACGAACATGCCTCAGGTACCGAGCGGGACGCTTCCATTGCCTAAACCTTAATAAACGAATGATTTTGTTTGCTGGGCACATAGAATCTACCTTGACCCAGTCATGAAAAGTAGCTGCAAACTGTGGGAAATGTGTCTTCATGATTCGGCAAGCGGTTACAGGTAAAAGAATATACTGATCCTGAAAAGTGCGAGCTCATTTCAGGTTGGAAATAACACAACCTAAGATGTTAAATAATGTATGACCTTGAGCCAGTGCACTAAATACTATGCATGCAGCCTCATTGGTAGTAGAAAAATGCCAATCTCCCATGATGTTCAGGAGTACAAACAACATTGCAGTCCCCATGTTCATGGTCATGCTTGCTAAGGAAATGGTGATGTCGCTCCATGGTACATGGCCATCTCCTTCTCGTTTAATCTCAAGACCATCACCGTAAGTTTCGCGAAACACTTGCCACTGAAAGGAATGGTAAGAATTATGATAGATGTAGTGCCATGATGTGGCCGGTTCGTGATATGGAAGATCCAAAGTTAGGGCAAGCTATTGTTCAGAAAAAATATGATGTGTGTCACCAACTAGAATTGTGAACCCGTCTAAGTAGAAGCCATGCGCATGATTGAATGCTGGTGTGTCCTCCATATTAGCATAAAAGTATGTGGCTAAACTCGGAGAATAAGTTTGGTCAGGTTGAAGAACTAGGGAAGACCGCCCAATGTTAGTGATGTAGTCACGGAAGAGATGGCCATAAGTATTGGAATCTATCATAGACTGAAAGGATTGCTCAAGAATGAGTTTTGGAGGTGTCATGTTTGATGAAGATGCCATGGTGGATAAAGTAAAGAAATGGGCAATGAGAAAGGCAACTGGATGGATAAATGAGTATGGAAGAAAATAAACCCTCCTGTAATGACATTGAAAATCACATGTTAAAATTAGTTAGTCACAACGTAAATGATTCTAGCAAGCATTTCTTACAAAAGAAGACACAAAGATAAGAACAAAATTAATAATACGACGAAAAACGTAATAATATATACGATTATTTATTTATTCACTTAGTATTATTATTCCATGGGATTAAAAATGTTTATCATGGCATTTTCATCAAAGAAAAGTTCAGAGTTTGAGCTTGGGTCGTTCTGTTCATCTGTCAGAGTGTCAGGAGTCCAAAAACCAACGGAGTAGTCTGTTTGGAGCACACTAATATTTTCTCTTTGAAGGGGTGTCTCTAGAGAAATTATTGGATAACCCCAATGCATCATAATCTGCGTGACTAAAGTAGGTAGAAGTGCTGACCTTTTTGTTTTCCTGGTGATCGCGTTCCAGAGGTATTGGATTAGACAAAAATCATCCCTTTGAGTTTGCAAACCCCAAAGTAGGTGAAGTTGAGACTTTGTGACTTCTGATTGGTATGATGTACCTACCATATTGTGTCCCAACCAGTGGAGCACAACTCGTTGATTCTGCTTCAAAGAGCGTTGAAGAACAACGTGATGTCTATTTCCGACTTCGCCATGGAATACGGTAGCTCGTAGTAAAGTTTTGACGTACGGAATCAAATGATGACTCTGGAAAAAGGAACTCCTGGGTATTCATTCGGATTTGAAGTATGTCGGAGATAATTTCCCTAGTCAATTCCAATCGTCGTCCATAGGCATTGAAATAGCATTTTCCATTTTCAGTTCCGCTAAATTGGTAGAACATCATAACCAATTCTTGGGAATAACCAGCTGCTGAATGATATAGAAAAGGCGTCCATCCTCAATGTACAATTTCAGTGTCAAAATAAGGAGAAAACTAGCCATCTTCAAAAAAATTCAAGTAGTCTTTCTCAGGCATTATTTTTCTTGGTTGATCCATTTGGAAGTATTACGGAGGGAAGTATAGTGAAGAATGCTTGAAAGAGAATGGCTGAAAAGAAGAGATTTATAGGTCTGTACCAATCAGGATTCCAAGTTTAGGTAAATCCAAAATTAATATATGAAAACACAAGTGACTCATGTGTTGTTGTGACACCGACCTTTATGAATAGCAACAATGGGTATCCATAGTAACTCTTTTCATGTCAGATTTCCACAAACAATTAATGAGATGTTAAAATGATAGAAAGTATGGGGGAAGGTTTTACATGGCAGTTAGACCTACCCATAATTTCAGAATTTATGATCATGCCTCGATAATAAAATATAGATAGAATAATCGAAGTTAGTGTGTGACAAGTGTTATCGCGTCTTGTGTAGTCTTGCGATCTTCTCTGAACACCATGAGTAGAGATAGAATTATATGGTAATGTCTTTGTTATGGTTTTCTTAGTTGTTGTTGTTGTTGTTTTTTTTTTAATAGGTAAAAATACAACTAATACACACAAATATTTAATACGGACTTCTCCATTTAATACGTAACCCGTACAAATGGTGGAGAATTATTTAACACGCCATAGTAATATACAAAGTGACAAAGGGAAAGAAAGATGTCGGTTACATAGATCTAGATATTCTGGAGAATGTTATGCATGAGCGACAGTAGAACAATGATAAACACGGTTATCACGAATATTGTTACAGCCCATTCGCGTTGCTCTTTTTCCCATCGCTCAAGTTGATTCATTATGTTGAAGAAAATGAAAATTTGTGAAGAGTGAGAGAAAAGGATGAGTGAAAGTGGAAGAGGAGAGTTGGCACTACTACAGAATGACACTTATACCACTGTTTTTAAGTGTGGTATAAATATATTTACCACTGTTATACAACCGTGACAATAGGTGGTGTGGTATATAATAATAGCAAAACTGTGGTATATATGTTTAACGGATACCACGGTTTTTCAAAGAACCGTGGTTTGTATGCCCATTATATACCACGATTGTCAACAGAACCGTGGCATATAAGCTATTGAAACCGTGGTTTATATTAGTGTATGTGTTATAATACCGTGGTATATAGTTATACTAAACACTACGGTTTATGCCAAACCGTGGTGTGTGTATATATATTAATAATAATGCTAGTAACAGTCTTCCACTTAAAAACCGAACCTGCATAACAAAATTTACACAGCCTGCCTACATACAACATTTCCATCTTCCCAACAAATTTCAAAATGTACAATAAACTATCAAACATTGCAAAAAAAGATAATAATAAAAAAAAAACTTCCATTAATTTTTTGAGTGCACTAAGAAAACAAACTTCAAATTCCTTTTCATAAATTAAAAAGGTAAGACTCATAAATTAAACTGGAGGGGTCCGAACATAGCTAAAACTCATCTTCATTCGCTTCCGACTGAAACACCCCATTTTCCTGGATGAACTAAATAATATCGAGTCGAACACCGTCAAGTTCATCTTGCGTGTATGTCTCCTTCAGTTCTAAATTTGTTATCTGGATGAGTCAAAGCACAACACTAACAGATTAATTGACCGCATCTTTCTCAGTCTTACACCGCAGTGGAATGCATTAAACAATCAGCTACTACCTAATTCTAAATTGTTATTGTAATCGAGGGAACTGGACGGAACCAAAAAGATTTAGGAATAAATATTTCAAAAGAACACATACTTAGAAAGCAAAAACATACAAAACTATGGCTCACCGGTCGGCACAATCACGAACATGATGTGATATTGATGGTAAATCCAGAGGTTGATATCTTGAACCGTAAGTTTAGCTTGACTTTGATTGAAAAGTAAAGATTTCTTCGAAATCTCAATGTATTTTTTTCAGTCAGCAATATTTTTTACGCCGCCATAACTTCATCCGCCATATTCATGGCGAAGTTTATCGAGATGGAGAAGTATATATTTTCACCACGTGGCATGAAATTTGTGTACGCTTATTGGAGCATTTTAAGAAAACTTAGAAGCGGGGGTTTTCCTTTTTCAGAAACACGAGCGCAAAAGACCATAAGTTTTGTCCTCGACTTACCAAACGCAGCCTTACATATCATATATAAGTTAGTAGAGATTCGCCTATGAGTTTGAGAGAACAACATGTAACATTTAACTTTGCTAGAGGCGACATTTTCCCTTGACAAAACCTCGATAATCATGGAGTCATGGAGAAATGACAGAGTAACTTAGTTGTAGAGACCCGGAGGACAAATAGAAGAATGGACACATACCTATTAGACTCGCGGCGACCGTGATGCATAGTTGTGGTTGCTGCAGTTTGTGCACATCCAATCTCCATCACGCCATTGCTTTGCTCTAACACGTAGAAAAAGATGCATCACAAAATCAAAATTTTGAAATATACATGACCGCATACGATTTAGAAATTAAACATAAAATACCTATCACACTTCTTCTATATGAGTCTACAAACAATACAATTGTGTAAAACTTTAACAAATTGGGAAGGCTGCATAATGGAAATTGTTTCATGCACTTTTACACCGAGCCTAGATAATTCAAATGATTGAACGATTATTTTTGAGCCAGTTCTGCCGCACATGTAATAATCAAGCAAGAGATTTAGCTATCAGTAATGTGGTAAGACTATTGATTATTGACAACATTTAGATCCTCTACAGCTAACTTCTTAAGACTCGCGTGTACTTATTCCTTCACATTTGATTGATTTTCTTCTCCTTAATTATGGTGTTGTTTGTGGAACTATGGTGCTGATAATTGGTAATCCAAGTTAACATAAAGCCAAAAAGTTTCATTGGCGGAGTTTAGAGCAGTGAGCTAGTGACTCCTTTACAATACTAAAAGGTGCGAAGTTCTCATATAAGCAAGTGACAAACTAACAACAATTTCAAATAACCTAAGCCCACCTTTCCGACGAAAGAGAACCATCCGAAAATATAGCATTTATCCCTAAAACATAAACCTGTACATATAGTAGCCTTCCAGATGGCTTATTTGGGCGATTGAAGTTCATGATTGCTCCCAGAAAGCCTCACTGCAGACTCACGAGTCATATCCATTCTACTAATGATGTCACCACCTTTTACTACAGCCATTGAATTTGAATAAACTTAATGCAATTAGATATAAAAGCAGTAAGATAGATGAGCATAACTTTCTCGTGGCTCCCACAAACTTAAAAAGTTAAAGTATTGATCGAAGTTAAAATCTTTATAATTACTCTTTGGATAGCACGTCCAATAAATTGGTGGCAGAAAATAAAAAGTGAAAAAGAGATTCCTAAATGTTTGTTTCTTTTATCGTGTTGATTGGTAAAAATGAGTGAAAACCAAAACAAAGAAACGAAAAACCAAGATTACCCTTTTCCAAGAAGTGTAGGCACTAGTGTGAGCTGTGGTAACTGCACTTGACCTTGTGAGTTCCAAGGTGTTATGGAGCTTCCATTGCGGTATGGGTAAGGTCCAGATGTCTGATCATTGCCGGGACGCCCAATATGCTCATAGCCATGGTATGAAGGATGTTTTTTTTTGGAGGAAGTAAGCATTCTGTCATGTTTTGGGATGTGGGAACCCGTATCCTCGCTAGTGTCTTACATGTACAGCTCCACTAACAATTGGCTACAGATTCAGTCTACAACAATTGAATATAGAACATGTAAGAGCAAACAAAAAAAACATACAAAAATCGAGGGAAAATAAATGATTTCTGATGCAATGGATTAAGGTTCCCAACTGCACAATTGGGAGAGCCGCATAACAGTTCACTCTAGCTCCCAATCTGATTGCTTGAGTCGCTCAATGAATCATGACAGTTAACTGTGCACTCTATCTCCGAATTTGATCGTTCGATTCGCTCTGCGAAATAACGACAGGATTTAATCCAATACTCTTTTCTCAAAGACTCCATCAAAGCCAGATCGGTTTGGATAATGGGGCAAGCAAGTCTTCATAAGAATCCTCCATGAAATGAGGTATCCATTAGCAAAGGAGGCGAAGACTTGGTCCAGAGCTTCATTCATACCATAAACCGATCCCTCGGCATCGGAAGGTGATATTTTGAACCCCTTTACTCGAACGAAATCCATTATCCGGGCTTGTGTACTTAGGGAGTGAATCCATGTCGACCAACATACTCCCTATTTCATCATAGTTTCCCAGCGGAGGACCATCGGCATTACTCAAGGCAGGTATCATCGAGATTGAAAGAGTCGCTTTGCTCTTAATTCCAAGCACCTTGGTGGGGCGGCACCGATAATCCAAACCGCAAAAGGTACAAAGAAATGTTCGAGCCATCATAGGAATGATTGTCTCTTGATGAATCCATGTCGCAAGACCGCAGCGAGAGAGCGGCTTCCTGACCGATCTCCTCAAGTTATGGACATAAGAGCTATCACTCCCTTGTAGATTATCAACATTATTATTTGATATAGGCAGTCAACGGACTTTCCTTCACCCACTCTCAACCGGATTGACTTGTAAAATTGCAGGTGGTCGCTTTTGAGTGTTTGAACCTTTTCCGAAAGAGTTAGGAGTTAAACCCGAATAATTGCGGGAGCTTCAACGCCAGAGAAGTCAAAACCTTCTCAAAATTTGGACCGGTTGACAATTTTGAAGTCACCTCGAGACCTCGTCAATGCCGTTTCCATCCCATCCGCCCACTACTTTGAGCCTGTATAGCGAAGTAGATCTCTCCCGGTATTTGGCCACGGGAGGAAGAGTGGAGGATATAGTGTTTACTTCGCAGAAGCTCGATATTGATTTCTCTAATCTTTGGAGCGAATCCTTCCGTTGATTAATTAGCACCTATATGCTAGCTAAATGTTGTCGATGTTCTGCAAGGACTGAAGCTAGAGACTTGGTATGGCCGCTAGTACCAGCGTCATGTGCATGTCGTAAAAGCTCTGGCCCCTCTCCATTATTAGCCTTCGCCAGCTGCAGTGACTGTTTATGAATACGTTGTAAAGCATGTGTCCAAATAAGAACTTCGGCTATCAACGTGGGATGGACTCTTCCACTTCGATCATCCACTCGAGAAAGAATATCATCACTTACTTGCAAATGAGTTGTATCTGAACTATGATGTTTTTCTCTATTTGCATTGATAAATGAACTATCTGTTGACTCTCTATCATCAGCTTGTGTTGAAGCCATATTACCAGGCTGTATAGATAATACATCTGTATAAGGAATCTAAGAGCTTTGATCCATAGCTGAAAGCAACGCTGACCCAGAGATCTGATATCTATGTTCACGATGAGCTATCAAATCTTCAATAGGACCTGAAGCTAAAACTTTATGTTGACTTTTTCGAGCTAACAAGGACTCCCACAAGCGAGTCGCCTTGGAAACCAAATGTGAATTTTGACCTGAGGAGCTGGATACACAATCATCCCATAGCTCACCATCCATCTTTGCTTTGTTTCGTAAGTCTTGAAGCTTTTCTAGCTCTTGTTGCAAGTAGGCCTCTTCTGCACAAAGACCACGAAACTCAGCTGTCATTTCATGAGCCAAGTTTGACCACATAGCTTGTCTTCTTACAGCTGTGTCTGCATTTTAAAGAAACTTTCTCCTTTCAAGTGCTATCCTGGCCTTGGTCACAGGCAGTTTATGCCGTTAAGTGAAAGATGATCAAACCTCTCAGAATTAGAGAATGATATGTCAAGTAGCTTCTAATTTGATGATTACTAATGGAGCTATCCAATATTACTCGGATTGTCTCCAATCTATATTTGCAAAAGAAAATGTCACAAAGACATTATTGCTTGGTACGTGTCTCCACATAACCCCACACTATGCACAAATGATCAACTTCCATCACAAATATTTGGCAACAGAAAATCCCAATTAGAATTCTATTCACTCCATCAAACAAATATTCTAAGTTGTAGAATTTAAGTTTAAATCTTCCCCACACAAATACCCCTTGAATCTTCTCGACTACCAAACTTGAGGAGGAAACCAATAAGATTCACTCCACTAAAATTATGCTAACTCTAATGTGCTGAAAAACAAACATGAACGAAACATAAGAGTCTTTGAATTGCCATCGGTTTCTAAATCGACAACTACTAGATAGAATACGCAATGAGCACTCCCCGATCAAGTTCTCACAAGTCGGTTGTCACCCAAAGGATCCTCTCATTGGTCATTTAACTATTCAATCAACGAACCCGGTGTTAGGGCAAATAAGAATCAGCATTTGTTGAGATTGCGATAATTCCGTGAAAAACGAATCACTTCGAGTTATCCGTGAAGATAAAATTACCGCATAAGAATATTATAAAACAAAACGAGACAGAGCTCGGATCCTCAACCCGATAGGAACCAATGCATACATCCAAAATCCAGATATGATGGAAGAAGCAACCGACACATGGAGAATAACTTTCAACCGCTAAAACACTAGAGTAGAATGTTCTCCATGTTCGGACATACATTAAAACCACACTCGATAGCACAAACTTGAAACCATAGTTTTCAATAATTAAGATCCATTAAGTATCTCCATTGCTTGAAGAAGCTTATCAATTTATCCATCTATAAAGAATTTCAGAAAGGGCCAAATAGATCTATAAATTGCATCGACGTCACACGATATGAATCTTGAGAGATTCCTCTTTTCAGATTATTTTAATGCCCATCTTCCCAGTTTTTGAAGAAGTTAATCTCTACACAATCTCATTCTTGGAGCATATATCTTAAAGATTTAATCCCGAAACATTCAATTTCAAAGATAAAAGATGAATAGGATAAAAAGAGTTCCATGCATAATCAAATCCTGGCATCCGTGTGAACGTTGGCGCTTAAACTTTCGAGTAGACTTCCAAATTTCTCCACTAAATCAGCCTCCAAACGAGCTTTCTAACACTTTAGGATCCACCGTAACTTCTCGATGTGCAATGAGGTGCACGCCCTAAAAACGTTCTTTTAGAGTAACTGCAATCTAACTCACCTTAGTAATAAGATCCCTAACCTCTCTTTTACTTCCATAGGGATCTCTCACGCCATTGACCCGAATAGATAGATGAATATGAACCAAGACCCCACCAACACACACACACACAGTTAGATGACACTAAGTAGTACTATATTATATTTTTCAGGTGCAAGAAAATGCAACAATAATTACATCATCGGTTCCCTCGCTGAGGTGTAATCCCCGATGAGTAATCCCTCTCAGAATCGAATATGCTCCTCCCATATCAGCTCTTCTCCCTTCATCCGTGAAAATTGGAATTGAGCCAAACTCATGATAAACCTTCTTGAAAGAACCAAAAGAATGTTGCATGTTCATACCTCGGCTATAAGCGGTTGACGTGTGAGTATCATATACCCCGAGAATGGCCAGTGAGAACTCCTACTACCTCTCTCATATCCTAGGTGAGTACCCCCGTCCCACTCTGTCATATTTATAATATAAATCAACAACCAAGAAGAATAAGAAGGTAAAGAAAATAAAATGGCAAGACAAAATTTCATTGTGTCCAAGTAACAAATAAACCTTGCACCGGTAGACTCGCCTCCATAAGCCCCCCGCCATTGTATGGCATGTCGTCATTACTCACTCCAGAATCAAAACGAGCCCCTCGATCATTTGATCAGATTCGAAAATGAGACTGATACTCTTCCTAAAAATCCAGAAGTAGGTGAGTAACAATAGTAGAAATATACAAAGACTTCAAAAGAACCTCATTCAGAAATCACAAATCATTCGATTATATATTAAGGTAAGGATGAATGATGTGTCACCTGAGCAGATCCAATCACCAATGCGAGGTAGCCATTTCGAATCAACAGGGGTTTTGTTGTCGACTAGAATTCGAGGTTGCTTACAACGGTTGCAAAAGGATCTGAACGCGTAGTTTTTGTTTGTGCAGCTTCCACACTCCCAATCCCCTTCTCTCCCTTCACCCATCTCTCTCTCTCTTCTTTGCAATTTGAGGTAACGCAATTTGGAGAGAGTCGTAGAACTGTAGAAGTTGTGGGGAGAGACCGAGAGAATAGCGGCAATCCAATTTGAATGAGTTTCGTAATGTGTATTTTTTTTTTTTTTTATTTGACTATTTGGCATAAAGTCATAAACCACGGTAGAAAGTGGAAAATTTATATACCACTATTTATGTTTAAGGTAGTGGAGATGTGGAGTACTCTCATGCTGAAAAAAAAACTAACCATGGTATATGGCCCAACTTATCCCACGGTTTTCATGTAACTGTGGCATATACTAGTAAACCAATGACCAAAGAAATTTCCGCCGTAGTATATAAGTATTTCCCACGGTTTTTGGAAGAAATGTGGTATAAACGTTCTTATTGACCGTGGTATATGTGTCATTCTGTAGTAGTGTGGATTTATAATTAGAAATCTGACCGTTGGGCATCTGACCGTTTGGATCAGTCCGTTGGGTTTTGACCGTTGGGCTTTAAGAGTAGGCCCAGTGCATCAAGGAACAACTAAAATATTACGAAGTACAATAATTTCATATCATAAATAATTTCTCATTCAAACCGTCTGGAGATATAAAATTATGAGAAATCAAACGATATATAATTTTTTTTTTATCACTAGAAAAATAAAAATACAATGCATAAGGGAAATAAATGACATAGTCATTTCTAAACCAAGGAAAATAAACAACTACTAGGAATCCTCAGGGTTAGCAGAGGATGAACCCGCTACTTTCTACTTAATTTAACTCCCCGGCCGAACTCGACCGGTCCGAATGTGGCCTAAAGACTCTAGCAGTTGATCTTGGAATTGCTACTGATTTGCCATCATCATTCTCTGGAAATGGCCTTGGCGATTACGCATTTCTTGCTAGAAGTCATTTTGGGAAGTAAGCATCTCTTCCTGACGAAGAAACATCCTGCGCATGCTAGTGTTCATGTGTCTCAAAGCTTCCATGGGAGTGCTGATTCGGTGCATGATATCCTCATTAAAACAGTTGGATGGTGAAGGAGGAGGAGGAGGTATGTTATCACGCTCAATATCATCTCTAGCTACTGGGTCCCAGTAGTTCAGAACACAAGTCTCAAAAATTCCAAAATTCTCGAAAGACCTTGTTGGAATGAAAGGAGTAGCAGACTGGAATCCTAAGTTAAGGATAAGCTGAGTAACAAGTACAGCAAGAGGAGTCGACACGTATGACGCGTCGTAAGAACATGGCCCGTGAAATGGACCATATAGAAAGTATTCTTCTTCTCCGGAGGATCCACAAAGCCAGTGCAAGAATGTCTTGTTCACGTCGACGCGTCTTAGAAGTTCCAATGACGTTGTAAGCCCACCGAAAGTGACGGGCTAGTTGGTTTCGTCCGAGCGAAAGGCCGGTACACGCCGCTCGAGCCATTATTGTACTCTCCCTCGAGAAGCATGTCAAACATTAAGTCCATCGTAGTCGGATACTCTGACAACAATAGGGTCAGACTATCTGAGTTTATCGGAATCTGTGATGTATTCGATACTAACTCCAACGTGAGTTCACGTTCCAACCCATCCGCCGTAATCCAAAATTCATCACCCCGGAAACCACCATTGTTGTAAAACTTTAAAACTAAATCTTCCGAGTAATTAGCCGGCACTTTGTGCAACAGATACTCCCACTCCCTATTTGCAATTTCTTCATCGAAAAAGGGATGAAACATGCCCAAATCGAATAGATTTTGAAAATTCCTCTCAACTGTGATTCGACGACGTTCTGCCATAGAGAGGTCTAGCTGTTTTTCTGAGGGTGGAAATTGGTTTGAGTGATGGAGGAGATGGTGCTGGAGTGAGGAGGTTCGAATTGGGGGTGTTTAGCCCGCGTGCGCGGGTCCAAATAAAGGTTGTGTAGTCGCGTGCACGAGTTGTTTGTGTGGGGGACCAAGATCCGTAATCTAGGGGGGAAGAAAAGTGAGTGGTTGACGCGTGGTGTGGCCTGCGGGTTGTGTTTTGTGACTGGATCCGTGATTTTGGATCAGGTCCAATTTTTTGCCCAAGCCCAAATGATTTCCAGAAATTCCCCTTATTTCCCTTATGTCTCGAAATTTCAAATGTGGAATTTCGATTCGTTTTAACTCCAAATTGAACAAATGAGATATCAAAACGATCGGCATTAAAAATGTCATCCACTGGGAAATGAAAAAAAATCACATTCAAACTTTATTTATTTATTTCGGGGGTTTGAATCTTGTAAAAATAGAACGCAAACCCCCATTTTTTTTTTTAAAGGAAGTTTATTTATTTACAAATTATATATACAAATGTACAAGGGGAGATGAACGTGTTAACAACACCGGATTTCAAGAAGAAAATCATTATCAGAATATGAGGCAACCTGTCATGTGTCACTTATGGGGCTTAACCCAATCCAGCCAATTTGTGGGCTTAACCTTTATGTTTTGGGGCCTAGGGGTTCGTGATTCGCGGTACCATCCCCACCAATGTGCAATGGTCTAATAATAATATTACCCTTAGTACATATGGTATAACCTCAAACCGCCCCGAACTGTAATCAAATAGAAAACTATTCGGGGTTGGCCTGGTGAAATCCATTGCCCGTGCGAATGAGGGACCATCCGATGTTGCATATCACGACTCTCTTTGTGCACAACACTTAGTGCAAAGGTGAAAATAAAAAGACACGAGTATAAACAAGTTGAGTCTTTTAACGTCAGATCCTCAAGATGAATGTGAGTCTCTTAACGTCAGATCCTCAAGACGAATGTGAGTCTTTTAACGTCAGATCCTCAAGACGAATCCCAACATGTGGGAGTAACGGGATGACAACGAAGTTTATCCTGCTGAGCTGGTGTCAAACAATAATATACCTTATACCGGCTCATATCGAATAGTAGATCAAGACCTAGACAGAAAGGTGTTTGATAATTCATACACCACCCCATCCTTTTCGCCCGTCACTTTCGAGCAAAAGTACTACGACCATTACCTATTCGAGATGGGTGAGATTTACACCAAATGATAAGCTGAAGTTTGCGAGGAAGAGGATAGAAAAGGGAAAAGAAAGAAGGAGTTAAAATTTTTGGTACCCATTGTTTACCAGAAGGCACATTTGCTCAATTAACAGAAGACATTTATACTCAGTTCTGAAGTAGAGTTTTTGTGGACTAAGGTTTCGGCGCTTGCAACCACACACTCTAGGGATTTTTAGAAAAGAAAATAGAAGAGGGCCCGGCTACCCTAATGGCATACTTTCCCTGTTTATATCACATGGAAAGAAGTACACCAATGAATCTATTAGTCTGTGTAGACTGGATCTTTGAGAAGAGTCTCTTTGACATCTAGAGCGCAACTCATGATAATGTTTAACGCGTTGGCCATTTACTTGAAATTCGCTGTCATCATTTACGTTTTTCAAAGATATAGCCCCATAAGGGGTGACAACAGAGACAATGAAAGGACAAGACCATCGAGTTTTTAATTTTCCTGGAAAAATGTGTAATCTTGAGTTGTACAACAAAACTTTTTGACCAACTTTGAAATCTTTTCTCAATATGTACTTGTCATGCACTCTTTTCATGTTGGCTTTATAAGATTTCGAGAGATCATAGGCATCACTCCGAATTTCCTTGAGCTCATTTAACATCAATTTTCTCTTTGCTCCTGCCGTATCAGTATTATAATTGAGGCTTTTGATGGCCCATAGAGCACGATGCTCAAGTTCAACCGGCAGGTGACAAGATTTTCCAAAAATGAGGCGATAAGGAAACATCCCTATAGGTGTCTTAAAAGCTGTTATGTATGCCCACAAGGTATCAGATAATCATAGAGACCAGTCTTTTCTAGATGGATTAACAGTTTTTTCCAAAATGGATTTGATCTCTCTATTAGAGACTTCTACTTGGCCACTGGTTTGAGGATGATAAGGAGTTGCCACTTTGTGCGTGACTCCATATTTCTTTACTAATGATTCAAAATTTTTATTACAGAAATGTTTTCCCCCATCACTAATAATAGCTTTTGGAATGCCAAATCGAGAGAAAATATTTTCTTTTAAGAAAAAAATGACAGTTTTATGATCATTAGCACGACATGCCAATGCCTCAATCCATTTTGACACGTGTCAATCAACCAAAGATGTAAAGGAAACCATGAGAATTTGGAAAGGACCCATGAAGTCGATGTCCCATACATCAAAGATTTCCACAATTAAAATGGGATTTAAGGGCATCATATTGCGTTGAGTAATGCGTCCTAGTCTGGGCCGGGGTGGTTGCATGCTTTGCAATGCTCATGTGCATCTCTAAACAAAGTGTTGCCAATAAAATCCACATTGTAGAACCTTGGCGCTGTTTTCTTACCACTAAAATGACCACCACAAGATTGTTCATGGCGTATGGATAACACGCCATTGTGTTCCCAAATCAATGAATGCAACGATGGATTAGTTGGTCGAACAATACTTGCAGAGGTAGGGATCATCCCGAAATAAAATTTCCGCGATGGATTAGAACTTTTTCAGTCATTCTGAGACCAAGATGAAGGGACTTCCTCGGTAACTAAGTAATTTACTATGTCAGCGTACCAGGGGGACAAAAAAATGGAATATAAGTGTTCATCTGGAAAGGAATCACAGATAGGTTCGGTATCAGTATCCATATCACTAACAAGTCTTGATAAATGTTCTGCAACCACATTTTTGCAACCTTTTTTATCTCTAATTTTTAGAGTAAATTCTTACAAGAGGAGAATCCAACGGAACAACCTCTGTTTTGCATCTTTTTTCGCTAATAGGTAACGAAGCGCCGCATGGTTAGTGTAGACAATTGTGGAAGAACTCACTAGGTAAGAACGAAACTTATCCAAGGCATATACAACGGTGAGAAACTCTTTCTCAGTGGTAGTATAGTTACGTTGAGCTTTATTAAGAGTTTTACTCGCGTAGTAAATGACAATTGGCTTATCTTCTACAAGCGTTGCCTAGTACGACTCAATAGCATAGTCACTCACCACGTCACACATTAATTCAGAAGGTTTAGACCAATCAGGTGGTTGAATTATGGGAGCGGTAGTTAAGGCGGATTTTAAAGTCTCAAAAGCTTGTTTGCAATTGAAACTGAAGTAAAAAACGGCATCTTTAAGCAAGAGATTGGTTAAAGGTCAAGCAACCTTTGAGAAATCTTGAATAAATCTCCTATAGAAACCTGCGTGTCCTAAAAATGCGTGAATGTCGCGAACTGTTTTTGGTATAGAAAGTGAAGCAATTTTTTCTATCTTAGCTTTGTCGACTTCGATTTCGTCTTTTGAAACGATATATCCTAAAACTATTCCTTTTTTAACCATGAAATGACATTTTTCCCAATTAAGAACAAGGTTTTTCTCTTCACAACGTGTAAAGACCTTTTCAATATTTGATAGACAGCTATCGAAAGAATCTCCATATATTGAGAAGTCGTCCATGAATACTTCCATAAAACGTTCAACCATATCACTGAAAACTCCTTTGGTTTTGGTATGGGATTGGCAGTTTTTGGTTGTCTTTGGAAAGGTTCTATTTTGGTAGAGATTTGTAACCGAGAGATTCGGTACGAATTTTAATTGGAATCTTATATGCTGTCGTGGGTTTTGATTTTGGTTTATTGGTTAGTTCGATTATGGAAGTTTGAATTGCTTTGAATGGAAGGTTTCCTAGTTCTGTTCGTGAGAATGGGAAAGGAAGTCTAAAGTAAAGATCAGGTGGTCAAAGGACTATAATGGGATGAGGTTTAAATGTTTAATGGGCTTTGGTGTATATGGGCTGGTCTATTTAAGTGCTAAGAATTGGCTTGGTGCACATGGTCCGGTCTTTAGCTCATGGGATTTTATAGTTGGGCACACTAATTCCTTCAAACTGACTTTAGCCCGCATGGTCCGAACTCAAGAATTCCAAACCACCAGTAACAACACGAGCTCCAAAGCTAGTAAGCTGTAACCCATAGCCATGCCCCAATGCAAACAACATATATATTTTGCACCTCTAGACCAACGTACACACTGATATCTTCGATTCTTTTCAATATCGACAATATTAATCAAGTTATTCTAATTCCTGCAAAATCACCGAAAATACACTAACTTAATCAAACAAATAAAATAAACGGACTAACTTATATAAAATTGGGCGTAAATAATGTAACATTTACGTGCTTATCAGACATCTTAGCATTTTCTTCAAGATGTATCCGATGGGTGCATACATTAGGGTCAATGCCCTTAATGTCATCGAGGGACCATCCAATAGCAGAACGGTGTTGTTGAATGACATATATTAAACGGGATTCTTGATTATCAGTCAATTGAGATGATATAATAATTGGATGACTACCATCTAGATCAAGATGTACGTATTTTAATTCCGAAGGAAGAGGTTTTAAGTCAGGGGCGGGTGGAGTGGGTATTAAAGATTCTTGAGGAAAATCGTTTTCCATAGAGTAAACAGATTGCTGTTCCTCCAAATCGCTGGACATCACGATCGTAGGGTCAAATAATGGTATTGACTCTAATAATTCGTTTACTTCTTATGTATAATCATCGTCCTCAAATTCAGAATTGCTAAAGAAAAGAAATTGGTATACTTCATCTTCAGGAAAAGTGTTTGTTAAATACTTTTGCACAATGCTATCAACCCTGTTCACCTTACCATCAATGTCAGGCTCTGGAATTTGTTTCATCATCTTGAACACATTTACCTCGACCGAAAGATTTTCGAAGGACATGGTCATGGAACCATCCCTACAGTTAATAAGAGCATTAGCAGTTGCTAGGAAATGGGCGTCTAAGATAATAGGAATGGAATCACATGCAACTTCAAGATTCTAAAATAACAAAGTCGACAGGGATAGAAAAAGTCTTGGACTTTTACAAGGGCGTTTTCCACAATTCCTTTTGGATACTTAATGGAACGATCGGGCTAACCTAGTAGAGTCATGGTGGTGGGTTTCAGCTCATGAAGACCTAGTTGTTTAAATAAGTAATATGGAAGTAAGTTCACACTAGCTCCTAGGTCTAGTAGTGCAAAAGAGTCGATATTTGTCACCTAAGGTGCATGGAACCGCTGGTCTACCGGGGTCCTTGTATTTAACTATACCATTGTGTTCGGTGATGGATGGAAACTGCTCAAATGAGGAACGCTTGTTGAGGAACATTAGTTCTCTTTTTGTGGTGCACATATCTTTCAGAAATTTTGCATGTTTTGGTAATAGCTTTAAAAGCGCGAGAAAAGGTAAGTTGATTGTCAAATTCTGAAAAGTCTCTCTCGAATTTCAAAGCAAAATTCATCGGGTTTATTTTACTGCCGCGTGTAGGAAACGGTGCCTTGGAGAGGAATTTGGCAAAGGGGTCCGCTTGCTTGTTTCCTAAATTCTAAGATGTTGACTTTGTTGTATTTGGTGAATCCTCCGTAGGTTCATTATTGGAAATAAATTCATTTGAACTGTCAGATTCCTTTGGTTGATCATCTGGCATATGTATTTGATTGTCTACAGTTTTTCTAGATCGAAGAGTAGTGATTGCGTGCACCTCACCTTGGTTGGGAGTACTTGTACCAGGTGCATTGGTAAGTTCAAAGGCAGTGTTTGCTGGCTTAGGGTTTGGAACTGCTTGTCCAGGAAACACGCCTTTCTGACTCTTTTCTTGCGCCAATTGTTGAAATGATTGTTAGATAGACGTTAAAATTTGAGATTGTTGGTTCATGTAAGCTAAGAAAGTCTCACTTGTCCTATCCGTAACGAGTGGCACAGGTTGTGCAACAGGTACTAGATCATGATTATTGCTGAGAAGTTGTTGATTATAGTTAGGATTTGGATTGGCTAGAACAAGGCTACGGTTGGTTTGATAGTTAGCATCCGAAGTATTTTGAAATTGATTCTGACTTTGTTGGTATTGTTGATTATTTCCTTGGCGGTATGGAATAAAGTTGTTGGTTGGTCGAACAGGTGGATTAGCGAAACCTGGAGGAGCCCCCAGCTGTTGGTTATTCTGGCGCCAAGCGAAATTCGGATGCTGTCGCCAAGGTGCATTAGGAATGTTGAATGCACATGCCTCTTCTGATGGTTTAGAAGGGGAGGCATATAACAAGGGACAATAAGCATCAGGATGGTCAGGACTGAGACAAAGAACACATGGGGATGTGTCAACGTTCATGACCTGTTTTGGGAGTTGATCGTTTACTTGAACTGCAAGGGCATCTACTTTTTTAGTTAGGGATTCTATCAAAATTTTTAATTCGGGATCGGGTTTTACCTCAAAAATAGATGTAGCCTTTGTTACAGTATCCTTTGATGATCTAGATGGCTCAGTGTTACCCCAGTGTGTACCTTTTTTCGCTTGTTTTTCAAGAAAAGTATATGCTTCAGTAGCTCCTTTGTCCTTGAAACAACCGTTGTTCATTATATCAAGAGTTTCTTTTTGATGATCAGAAAGTCCATTAAAGAAGGAACGGATAAGGACGGCTTTGTCTAGTTGGTGATGAGGACATTCTAAAAGAATATCAGTAAAGTGACTCCATGCTTCCGTAAACAATTCATGAGGATTTTGACGAAAGAATTAAATTTTCTGAAGCATTTCAGTAGTTTTCTTTTGAGTGTAAAATTGAAGCATGAAAGCTTGAACAAGTTTATTCCATGTGTCTATGGATTGTGGCTGTTGTCCTGCAAGCCAAATTGACGATTTTTCTGCTAAGGTGAATGGAAATAGCCGAAGCAAGAGTTGTTCCTTAGAGACAGCTGGATGGTGAAATGTTGTGGCCACTTGTTGAAGCCTACGAAGATGATTGTACGGTTTTTCGTGATCCAAACCATGATACATAGGTAACAAACTAAAAACGTTTGGTGGGATACGAAAATCACCGACAATGTCCTCAAGTTTGATGCAGGAAGAAGGTCCTTTCTGTAATGCAGTATAGAAGTCCAACAAGGACTTCTCAGCTGGTGGAGGATCGTCAGCCATAACTGCAGAAGTTAATGGTGACGAAGGAACTTGATGAAGGTAATTAACAAAAGGAGAACAATTTTTAGGTGAGAACTTATGCAGTTGCTTATCGTATTTTTTTCGACGATAGGTATGTTCAAATTCTTTAGTGGAACCAGACCTTAATCTCATGCAAGCATAAAATTAGATCTAATTGACAGAAATAACTTATTATTACTTGAATTTTATGATTCTCTTAAAGATTTTGGAGTTGAACAACGTAGGCCTAAGCTGCTGCTAATGTAGCAGTGAAGCGATGAATACGTGTGTATAAACCAACGGCCAGGTTACAAGAGAGATATGAGGGAGGCTTTCCATGCAAGCATGGTTCTAATTAAGTAACCTTTATCTTTCAAGTTTCCTAGACACCGTTGGAATATGATTAAGATTTATGGAATTAAAATTTATGTAAGGTCGTTCTTAATTATTATTATTATTATTATTATTTTTTAAGATTTATGTAAGTGTGAAATTACAAGCATGCAAATACGATCTACTCATACGATACTAGATGCAGGAGCATGTGAAGATACTCTACTCATACATATAGCTATACGAATAGGCAAGGTTGTATCATCGATAAATACTTCCATACGTACAGGCAAATATACATCAGTAATACGTATATGTACGCTAATTTATAGATCGATATTACGTAGACATATATCAACAGTAACAGGCAAATTTAAATTACTCATACGTATCTAAATACAGTAGCATGCGAATATAGTATGTGTACACATATAAATACGACAATGCTAAAACTAAACATGCAACGTATTATACATAAACGAAAATACGACTCTTGTATTGCATGATAAATCGATTTCGGCAATACTCATTAAGATTGCGAGTGTCATATAGAGAGCAGCTTCACCCCATAGGGTTTAGAAACAACTTACCCAACTCAGATTTTAACCCTCGTTGGAATGTTCACCTCTTTCTTGACAAAATCGAAGTATTATACAAGACGTGTACTTATACGTAGAGAAATACTAAACATGCAACAATAGACACTTAGACGTAGAAAGACAGATAACCAAGCAAAACAGTACCATTTAGATGTATATATACATTAAGATGCAATTCATGCCCAGTTAATCGTATATAAATATTTACAGGTATATGAACATGATTCATGCATATTTCTAGGCTAACACGTAAATAATCATCCATAAACTAGCACATGATAACTACGTACATGGCATTCATGCAAAAACAGTAAAAATTTAGAACCTGTTGCTTCCCGCAAGTCCGCCAAAGAAATGAAACAGACGTTTCAATCCGTCGACGTAATTAATCCCGAAGATATTCAATTTTTATGTCACAGCCTTCGAGAGTTAGGCTTGGATATGGATCGGGATTTATCGGTGGATGTTGGAGGTAGAACAGAGCAAAGAAAGAGAAAATACACCCGCGGACGCTGGGTTACACCTGGATCGCGAGTCCAAGACCGCGTACGCGCGTCGTCGATTATGTCATGTCCTGAGTTCAAATTTTCACAAAGAACCTTAGAATCTTATGTAGTTTACTTTCCGGTCCTAACTTTTTGTCCCTGGAAGTACAACAAAAATTCGAGAGAGGTCGGTCTTTTCTTGAGACAAAAAATAACGAAAATAAAACAAAAAATGTAAAAAAAAAAAAAAGGAAAAGGAAAGAAGGATGAGAGTGGGGGTTCCCCTTGGAGCAATTTCCAATCTGTAGCACAAGCACTTAGTCTTTAGAATGGCAGCGGTGCCATTTTGATATTTGCCTTTTGCTACGTTAGAGATTTGAAACTCTTCTTTGGCGAAAGTGCGGATTCAAAGATTTTCCTTACTCACGATCTTCATGTTCATATAGTTTGGAGTAAGGATTCGAACCAACCTAAATTCTATGACCACTTACAACTTGGTTTTTACTCTTTTAGGAAACTAGTGAGTAAGTTTAAATATGATTATATTAATACTAAATATTTGGTTTCTTTACTACACAAAAATTAAAAACATTAAGTTACGAAATCATGCAACTAAGACACAATAAAATTTTACTAAAACAAAAGTGGAGAGTCAATTCTCCTCATGTGAAGATTACTTTTGTTATTTGATTTTTATAAGTGCATTAAAATCTTCCTAGAACTCATAGACAAGTTCTACTAAAAGAAAACTTGATCCCTAACAAATATGACTCATCTCTAAGCTCATACATGCTAACATGTGGAACCAAGCAATGACTTATCTCTAAGCTCATCACTTGATCCCTAACTAGACTCTACACCAACTATCATTTTGGGATAGGATGTAGGTCTAGTTGTTCTTCCTAAACAACTTACTAAACCAAAATAACAAGAATTTTTCCTCACGTGAGTATTATTAACTCCCCACAAAGGGAAGGTTTAGCTCATGATCTTTGGGCTAAAACTAAAACAAGTGTGGAATGTAAAAAGAGAGAGAGCAAAAAGAAGAAACTATCTATTTATAAACTCACTTGCATAAAGAAGTGAGAATTTTTTAAGAGGAACACAAGGTTTCCTCCATTAAAACTATTACAAGCTATTTTTTTCAAAACTAAAAACTAAATAAAAACTAAGGCTAAGGAACTAAAATAATACATGGTAAAGGAAAAGAAGTCAAGGGAGTAAATGGATTGTCCCCTCCTTGTTTTGTTTTCTTCTCCATTTGAGAGAAATCTCATTTTCTCCCACGTGAAACACCAAACCACATTTACTTCATTTTTATCTACCACATTAAAACAAAATGACACCTTGCCTTTTTTTTCACTATTAACACCTAATCTAATTAATTACATGCAAGGTGTCAACTTTGCACCAATAATTTGGCATTTTTGTCTTGACATGCTCCATGATTAATGACTCATCAAATCTTGCGGGCCCGCATAGTGGGTCCACGTGCAGTCCGGTCTTTTGGCAATTTTACAACTTTCCGCCTATGCGTAGAGTTCATCGCCCTGATTGTCTGAGCAGCTCACTTGTCACATTCGGAGTCCTGGTTCAAGAGGTAGGAGCTTCGGAAGTTTGATGCTTCTGTGCGGATTTGTTGGGCTTTACATGGCTGATTTGGAAGAATTCATATATACGTCATTCCCCGTGCTTTAACGCAGGTTTAACCAATATTTTCATGTTTACTGCGAATACCTGCAAAAGTACAAAAATATATTTATTTCATGATTATTAAACACATAATTAACTAAATTTATATGTCTCAATGGGGTTTCATATTACAGTTTTGGGTGCTTATCAAGGAACAATCCTTAAATTACATTATTAAACTACAAAGAAACTAACCAACTCTATTACATCTGTCTCAAAACAAAACCGTACCCTTCAGAAAATCTTAAACCAGAAGAATCCAAGAGTAATTCCAAATCATGTGTCCTTATCCACTGCACTCCACCATCTATGTTCCCAAGAACACACCCATGTTGCAAAACAAAGCAAACATGGGTCAGCAAATTGAATTTGCTGGTATGAGTAGACTAACAACAAAATATATATAATAATCTTTCAAATTAATAAATATAACATTACCAACCATTTCAACTTGGAAGACAATATAGTTCTGTTTTCTAAAACGGCGTGTAGTTTCTTCCCAAGTAAAATTTCACCCCCAATATACAAATTCCAAGAATCTCATATAATAGTACCCACAACATAAATACCATTTACATTCCATTTATTAAATGCACATATGATAACCTAATTAAATATGAGTTTGGTATACCTTACCTTTAAGCCAACACGTCGTCTTAGGGTAGGATATTTATGTCCCTGCAGAAAAGATTAATAGATCCTACCCTCCTGCAAAACAGAGTTAGACATCACAATAAAATGATTTATCTCAGCCAGTCAAATTTCCATTCGTAACCAAACCTCATTTAAGACATTTAAGTCTAATTGATATAACTTGGTTCGTCCCGCATATTCAGGGAATACCACTTATCATAATATCTATATCAAGGGTAGTCATTTATATGACATCATTACGTCATAAAGTTTCTGCGTGCATAACCATAGATCTCAGACTATCACAAGTCATTAATATTTTCGTACTAACATATCAAGTTATAGTCATTTTGCAGTCACATAAAAATCACAATCATTTACTAATATTATTCACAATCACACTTCACATCCATAACATCACAAAATTCATATACTTTTACTTAAAAACCACTCGTCTACTTATGAGAATGGGAAAATATCACACCCAAGGAGTACATTCATCTCTTGTGAGTATCAACTCATACAAATCACGTATATATTTCTCATAAGAACTCATATACATCATATGCAATAACTCCATCACATATAAAATCAATATTTTTACTTTACTTATTAATTATCTTGTTGACTCATTTATTCAAAGACACAGCCCAACCTTTAGTTCCTACTCCATGATTTGCATTATACACACATTTGCCAAATCACACATATCTGTGTGCCTCACTTACACCGAGTACCACTACAAGACATATGTCCCAAGCGGGATATCGCCTCCAGGAAACATACTTTCATCTTGTAAACTCGTAACTTATGAGTCACAGCCATCTCTGGGCTTTCCATACACATAATCACAAAGCCTCCTTTGGGCATAACAAAATATCAAGTCATTCATGGCACATTAAATGAATACCTTGGGTCATTCCCGCCACATTCAAAGAATACCCATCATAATAGTAACAGGTCATTCATGGCACATTCAATAAATACCTTAGGTCATTCCCGCCACATTCAAGGAATACTTATCATAACACTAACAAGTCATTCATGGCACATTCAATGAATACCTTGGGTCATTCCCGTCACATTCAAGGAATACCCACCTACATTCCCGTACATTCAAGGAATACAGCCAACCCGCAAGACAAATGTATTAGTTCCTCTCTAAGGCGGCTTTTCACATGACATCATTAGTCATAAACATTTCATTTCATTTCTTTTCATCAAAGAGGCGTGGAGAGATCTAAAGATGTGGGCGACACATTAAATTTTCATCGGACACTTTTACACCGGATTTTTAACACTCAAGAGTTCTCATTTATTATAATATTTTCATTACAAAACAAACATCGTCTCAAACAATAGAATCATTACTAATGATTCCAAACATCATAACTAATCAACTCACCTCTTTATCAATTATATAAATCATATATATCAAAAGGTTCAATTAAGAATAACGCATTAGTTAAATGTCTCGTGAATACATTTTAAACCACCACAATCATGTACATAATTAAGTACTAACATTGTACACATTTAGTTAATTATCACAATCACTAATAACTAATATATAATATAGTGTAGTGGCTGCATTTTTGCTCAAAGCTGCCTACGTATCCAAATCTTTTAAGATTGGAATCAAGCTTTCGTAGTTCTTATCAGCCACATAGTCAAAATCAAAGTCCATCAATGCCAATATATATAATTGCATAAAACCACATCAAATCTTTATTAGATAATTACAAACATGTTTGTACAAGTTTTGACAACATCCTATTATTGGATTTGTCCACAAAATTCAATATGTCAAAAGTCTGAAAAGTCAACATTCAAAAAGTCAACGTTCAACAGTCAAAGCCGACAGTCAACATATCATTTTCATGGTCAGCCATGGTTCATAGTTAAGGTCATGGCAACATTATTGAATTGTATTTCTTATATTCTTTCCACGTAAAGAGAAGTATCTTGTTCGTATTTCATTGTTCACTCGTTATTAATTTTTATGATGTCTAAGTGTCATAGCGTCGTATATCATAAAAGACTGAAATATCAGATTGTAGTTAATACACGTACACACGTATATATAGAAAAGTCTTAGCCTAAAGCCAAGCATACTAATAGCCCTAGACTTATCCTACTGGACCTAATCCTAGCAGTCAAAAGTCAAACCTGGTTAACTAGTCAAAGTCAAACCCAGTCAACCTGCCCAGTCTACCAGTTCTAACCGCATCTAACCAAAAACCCAAACACTAAGGCCCAAAAGTCTTTAGCCTTTCCCAAGCCCAACTTAAATAAACTTAAGCCCACAAGTTGATATATAAAAAAAAAAAAAACCCCAACTCAAGCCCACAAGTTTTATTTTGGCCCAAGCCCAACTTAAATAAACTTACTCCTGGAGCACTATATCGTAGTCTCCTTCATATCCCTCAATAGCCCTTACTATATCTTGTTTAAGACAGGTTTATCTCTTGGTCGCTTTTAGTGTCATGTTTTAGGGCTATTCATGGAATTCGCGCGTTTGAACCTCATCTAGGCTTCTCCTTTATTTGAACTAGCAAGATGCACGTGCTATGCACACGATGTCAAACAAAACGTAAAGATGAGTGTAAACATAATTTGGGTGAGCACACTTACAATTGACATTATGCTTGAGCAGATACACTGACATCCGTTTAAAATTTGAATTGAATGGAACTCCATGCCTATTTGATTTCCAGACATACGTAAGCAATAAACTTCTAAGTATAGCTCCAAATCACATGTACTTTGAGCCGCTCATCCTAGCAAGTGCACGTTGCAAATGACAAAGATAAAAGGTTAGTGCATCAAAAGCATCTATGTAACGTTATGCACTGAAACCAATATCCAAATCTTAGATAAATAGGTAATATGCAACCGTAGGTATTGAATTGGAAGAATAGGACATACCCTCCAAAAGCTGAGTCATTTGGTTTGTTAATCAATCATCCAAAATAAAGTTACAATGGCATAGTATTTAATATGGAGTTACTCACATAGTCTTTTTTTTCGCTTGACTGCATGCTGGACAATAAATTAAAAGCTTTTTGGGCACGCTCATTGAGCGTGAAGTCGTGAACTGGTGAGGTGGTTTTGAGTAATTGTTTCTATTTGACTGAGGACGTTGGCTTTGGTATTTCGCAACATTTGTTGACATGATGACATGTGATGGAGAACGTAGACATAACCAAAAATTTGAATATTTAAAGAAAATATTCCTTGTATATCTCAAATACATAGTAGCAAATAAAAGAAAATGGTGATTTACATGGGTAAGAGAAAAAATGACAAAGATATACTGGCCAAAAGAGAAGGGAAGAAGCCGCATGAACTGCATACCGCTTCAAGCTGGCAAATGCTCCCAGCAAGTAATATAGCACTTGGAGTTGTGTTCTACGATAGAAGCACAAAATTATGTATTTGATCACCACAATCCAATATGTTAACTATTTTACTTGCCAAAGCAATAGCACCAATCCCAAATAGAAAAAGCACTAAGAGCCTTGCAACTGATATACAAATTGTTGTTTTTATCCCAAGTTTACAATCATTTGGCCATTCAGCAAGCATGTCTGTAAAAATTAGGATCACTGAAGGTACGATGCACCGCTCAAAATTTCTAGACTACATGTGAAGAAGGATAGAGGAGCATAGATCCTTTAGTGGTAACAGAGATGCTATAGGTTGGGGGTTGAAGGATATGATGTATAGTCCAAACACGTTTTACGCTTTATTTAAACCTTCTGAAAGAGCCCACCAATGTTTTACATTATATCTTCTATATATGTTAAAAAGACAGCGAGTGCCTATTGGTGTGAAATAACGAAATTAAAGAAATACAGAAGAATAGTCCTTAAAAACCTCTTATTCCAACTTAAGGTATCTCCACAAAACACGGATACCACACAGGCATTAGTACACCTTAAAATGAGACTTTAGAGTAAACTGGTGGCTTTAGACTGCACCTGCATTGAAGATAGCAAAGGTATATAAAGAGAGAAAAACCATAATTAAATATCAAGGTCGAAATAATAACAAAAAATTGATTGATTATATATATCAAAAAAACAATTATGCTTACTTGCTGCTATTTTATTACATAGAAGTTGATCATCGTGAATAGAAGTCGAAGTGGTCCTTGTTGTACTTGTACCATCCATATGAACATTTGTATGGGAATAGATGTGAACTTGTGTGCTACCTATTCTTTGCCTTGTCTGTTTGCGCAGATTCGAAAAGTGAGGACTCATAGCATCCACATGCCTTTTTTGCTGCAGCTTTCATTTTCACTCAATCTTTTTTATGCATATGCTAGTTGTTTTTTGCTTAAGACCATTGCTTCTGGACAGACAACAGACTACAAAAGTACAACAATAAGAGTTAATCTTTGTAAAATTAGTACTCATAGTAAATAATACTCATATGAACATTCTAAAAGTACTGTTCAACTTAAAAGTTTAGGTATTGATTATGTTACCGTAAAACCTTAAAAGTACTATTCAACTTAAGTTATCACTCAAAGTCCACAAAAAGAAGTTAGCAGCAAACAGCTTAACACCAAAAAGGCATTGCATTTACTAAAGAAAATATGTTCCCCCTTATACCGATGCCATTACACATAAAACTAATCATCAAATATCTCTGAACTGGTAAGTTTGGTTTTTAACCATGCTTTCGTATGACATAAACTGAGTTACTTATTTAACATTTTAACCATATCTGGAATTATTTACCAGTAGAGGAGGATTGACAAAGTCAAAAAAACAAAATCATTTTAAATCAGTCAGGATGTCGAGGGATTTAAACTCCTCTTCTTGGTTCTGACAATTAGAATAAGAGTGTTCACATTGTCATATAAAATGATAGACCAACATAGTTTAGTAAACAAATCATTCCACATACCGGGCTTTCACTTTTTAGTTTCAAATCATTCCACACAAAAAGAAACTAATACAAACATTACAATATTATCCATAAAGAAAAGGATTTCAAAAGAAAAGAAAAAACACTGTTTTTAAGTAACGGATGACCTTAGGCTACATATAGTTAAAAAGTTTGCAGTAAACAACAGAATGAGGACATGAAGAAAACGAAACCACAGAAATATCCTTACAGTAAGCATTAGCAAAAATGTGGCCTTTAGTTCACTTGAGATCTTTGGTCAAGCGATTCAAAACGCAACAACCTCGTAAACCGCCAAAGTAGATGTTGTTCCAAAGTGCTGCCCGTGCAGTTTGGTCAAAGGCAACTTTGATAGGAACAACCCACCAATCCTGGAAGGGGAATAGAACCTGCAAAGCAACAAAACCTGTGTCAGGCTTCCACTCAATTTCAATTAATAAGATAAAATTAAGGTATAATTAACGACTCTTACAAAATATCAAAAGATAATAATCACCTCACAAAAATGGTAATAATAATGAGAAAGAGATCCATGAAGAGAGAACCCAACAAGGCCTGATCTGAACATGCGTGTCCAATCAAAATCAAAAAGAGGTTTTCCTTCAACGCACTACAAATCAACAGAATATGAGAAGAAAACTATGGAAATAGAAACTAAATGTATCAGAGAGCCTCAAAGAGTTACCTGCACAATCCAATCTCCCAAAGAGTAGACTATGCCACTTATCATCATTTTAGCTAAAACAGGATTTTCTCTTAAAGCTTCTTCATAAGCAGTCCAGTTGTACAGTGGTGCATATCTTGTTGTCTCCGGAGAAAATATGATTTTTTTTCATTTTGTTATTTTTACTGTTGGCAAAAGAAAGTGAGAGAGAGAGAGAGACGGAGATTGAGAGGGAGACGGAATGTGAAAGGACTATATGTATTTATAGTAATTAAAGACACATAATTAATATTAAGTGGACAAATGGTACAATCAGGGAACCAAGAGCAACAAAGCCAAGGTTGTAGCGCATGAGCTACTTCAGTGACGAAACCATTGGAAGATACGTAATTTCCTTCTTTAAAAAAAAAATCCAAAACATATCAGACTCATAGAGTACCCAAGGACTATTAAAATCAATTTAGCTCAACCAACAAAACAATTCTTCAAAGGGGCTTTTGTATTTGAGAAAACAAACAAATCTTTTTCCAAACAAAATTTGAGTGAATAGTAAAGTTTGAGACCATATATTATTTCCCATCTATCCCTATATAGTTTCTATCTAAGGTCACATAAAGCTAGGTTCTTATAGAAATTTACTTTGAATATTGAATTTTTTTTTGATGAACGTTAAAACGGCTAAATAGCTTATTGAAACAAAACAGGACTAAAGTTAGTGTACCTCAGTTTTCCTATAATAGGAGTAAATGTCTTTAATGTATTCAACAACGGCAAGTGGATTATTCGAATCACATCTGTCTATATCAATAATGGGATCTGGCGATACGTCCTCCATTTCAACCTCCTCCTACAATAATCCCAAGAAGGTGTAAGATCATCAGTTAAAATGTTTAAAACCCGTTTCACATAGCTGTCTTAGTTAATCAACAACATAGATAGTACATACAATCTCAACTTTTGTGAGTTTTGTGAACATCGGCAAAGGCAAGTCATTAGCTGCCTTGTACTCATCCACATCTATGATAGTACAGTCTTCCGGTAGTATCGACAGTTTTGGTTTTTTAGCTTCCTGTAATACAAAACAATCTCATTAAAAGATTTTCATGACAGTCGATTGAGTTCTTTGCTCCATTGGAATGGCAATCTCTTTCAGTTGTAGCTCTCGCTATTGTTCTGTCTAATAAAGGCTCTACTGTAGATTCTACTGATGCCAGATGATCCATTCCCATACAGTTGGTACCCACTTTTGCAGTTAACTCAAACGATACCCTATGACCAATGACAATGTCATCATTTTGGGACCCATTGTCTGAGTTTGCAAGTGATGCAACCTCCGAAATCTGATTCTCCAGATGGAAATTGTCTCCGGAAGGTGGTGTCACGGGATCTGGTGTTATGGAACCAGAACCTTGATGTGGCCCCTAATTGCATGTAGAGAACCCATCAATACTCCAGAGCTTAGGAGGTTCTCCAGTACGAAACTCGAGAAAAAGATGTCAGGCTAAAGTGAACTCATTATCCAGGAAAGGAGAAGAAGTGCCTGAATTAGAGATCACTAAACTGGGTGATAAGGTGGCCAACTGGGCTTCCTGGATACAGATAATAGGGACGGAATTCATAGTGAGAAGGTGGAAATTTCTAACTGGCTACACTATTTATTTCGCAACTTGCATCCAAATGAGGATGTTAGTAGTCGAGCAAATGAACCTCCGGTGACGAAGGTGTTGTCCGATGCAAAGGTTCCGGAGGGGAGTAAAGGGAGCGAAGTGGATGGTTCAATGGTGAAGGTTGAGAAAACAAGTGGAGAAACTAACTGGGTCTCGTCGCATAAGGCCCAATGGCAAAGATGGAATTGGGACCAGGGGAATAGACATTTGCAGATAGAGAAGTGAAGGATAAGAATCTTGTCGGTGTCCGGGTAGCGTAAGGGGTTCCGACCGAAGGAATGAAGCAGGGGAAGAGGGAGGAGCGCGAAGGGTAATACAACAAGAGGGCGGATGGGCTGAATTTCCGGTGGAAGCCCCAAAGAGTTTCGACAATCTGCAGGTTCAGGGGACTAAAGGCGAGAATGGCCAATTCGCTTCCTATTTCTATGAGATCCAAAACACAAATACCCACTCCAAATAATCCCCATCTTCTTTTTCTGCAATGTGCCCCAATCAAGATTACATATGTAAGCTTGTAAAGAGAAATTTCAGTAAGCTAGCACATACTTTCTGTAGATATATAAATCTTGAAAATGAATATTTAAAAAAAAATAAAGAAAAGAGATATCAAGAAAAGGTAGACTTGCACCAAATCATCCAAAGAAAGGTTAAAGTTGAAGCAAGTAACGAAATGAAGGTTGAATCCTACACCCCCGTGCTAGCCACATGCAAGAAACTAATAAGTCTAGTAACAATTTATATTTACAGTAACAAAACAGGGAAGATCAAAAGCATATAAAATTGAGCCTGCTGAATGACCTCAACGGCAGAATTTAGTTCTCATGACTGAGATATGAAATAACTTACAGCTATACAACTAAGTTACTTGAAAATCTTCTAATGTATTTTGAACAAAGGAAAAAAAGAAAAAACCGAAACACCAACTTAATTTCCTTTTAAACAACCGATGCACCATACTTGCTAGCCAAATATTACCAACATCATTAGAATTACAAAGCAACTTGAGTAACAAAATTGAACTTTCAAAAACTAAGGGTCTCAAGAGAATCAATGGGATCGACAAGACACCTTCTACTCCAACTCATGTTGTAATTGGAAAAGCATAACCTACTCTGAAAACTTAGCATCTGTTATTTATCAAATTGTGTAAAAAGCTTCTAGCTGACGAGTTGTGGGGAAGAGAAATACAGAAAATAAAGAGGGTGCATTTTTTTCTCACTAAAATCCAATAATATTTGGCTTCCATATAAACAAGAACTAAACACAAGAAAGTACAGATAACATCCAATGTATCACCTCAATGTGCGTCTTCAAATATGATTAAAAGGTTACCGCTTGGATTCAGTCATGAAAGGGGGACATGATACCTGCATCGAACTTAAAAGATTGATTAGGTAACATTGATTAACATAAATTATGTAATTAGGAAAGGTCACCTTTGCCTTACCATCTCTGGGAGGCTGGAGAGATTCTTAAACAATGGTTACATGTTCAAAAAGAGAAAAAGATTTTACCTTTTGAAAAAATCAAATGGTAACAGAGAGACTCTTTTTCAATAATCAAATAGCCATTATTTGAGAGAGAGAGGGGTGCATATGAAGAGAAAAAAAAAATAGATATGGGAGAGAATGGAAAAGAATCGGTTCTTTGATTAGACTTTTTATTTTTTTTAACTTCTTATTAAATAACCCAATTACTGCTAATTAAATAAAATTTATTGTAAAGCGTACAATTCAGAATGGCGTGGATTTGGTTTTCTAATATACTCCCACATGAAAAGACTGATTAGCCCTATTTGAAGGTGTTAAGCAATTATTTTATTTAAGGACAACATCGGTACTGAAAATTTATAAACACATAAAAAGATAAAGTAGTCCTCATTAATAAATAGCTAGGCATCTGATTTTATTATTCATCAAGGGTATTATGTGTCAGAAAAAGTACCAGATGAATTTAAGAGGCCACGATCATTATAGATATACTAGTAGTAGAGATATTCTTTTTGGCAAACTTGCACACCATTATGATAAATTAGTAAGTATACTAGGACAGGTCGTCAGGCCTTTAATATTGGCTAAATCTATGGTACGCAGGTCGTATGGTATGCTATCAAATCTGGGCCACTCATACCAAAGGGTGCGTGTGTATTGCATGGCAAAAGTACTGATCCAAAGGCCCACATTACCTGCGCACCATACATCTCGCGCACTGAAGACATGCTCTTTAATATTAGGTAGATAGTCAACTTTTGTCACATTATGATTCACTAGGCCTTCGCCCTTTCAGAAACCTTATATATAGTTTACATTGAATCTAAGTAATTGTTTTGTTGTTATGCTTTGGTATTCACGAAAATATCCATTGTGCTATTAATTTCAAGAAATCATGTCAATGTGCACAAATGATAGGACTCACCTTTCCCCTGAGTGTGACTGCAATTCCAATTGGCTGACCTTCTCTAAGCTTAAATGTAGCAATTGACACCCTCGCCCCCCGAGTCTTCACTGGCCTTTGACCACAAATAATAGACAAATCTTTCATTGCTGCATCTAAACCTTTAGAATTCTGTGCAGCTTCTCCAATCCCACAGTTCACTATAATTTTCTCCACTTTAGGTAAGCAAACTCCTCCTTAAGCAAGGGGACAAATTTTTTTTTCCAAGTAAGTAGTCTTGAGACGTTGAACCTTTTCTACTTCCCCTTTTTCCACTAGAACGATATTTTCAGCTTTTACTGAGAACCCTATTGGTTTCTTGAACTTTTTCAAACAAAAAGAGAGGGTTCGGTTTTAACCAAACCCTCGTCTTTTTCTCCAACGTTTTTATCTTATCATATTTTATTTTTATCTTTATCTTTTTTTTTTTTTTTTTTTTAAATATTATTATTACTTTTTAAACCCTAATAAATAAGGGAAAATATAAAGAAAATAAATGGGGTGTTATACTTGGATTCTGAAATCTGATAAGATTCTTCATCATACCCTATTCCTGTATCCATATCTCCGGTAAAATTATTTCTGAGAGTTTGCTCAATGAATAATTTCAAATCATTCTCAATACTGATAATGGCGTCTTCTGTTAGAAAAGTAATCCACCATCTTGAATAAAACTTCATTTTGAGAACTGGAATTTTAAGGTGATTATATTCACATTTTAAATCCCACTTAAAAATCCATGGTATACCATATAAGGTAAAAAAAAAAGTTAAATATGGTAAGCCCATATGCATCTTATCATCACCATTTAATTGAGGATGATATTCAATCCATTTTAGAAAAATATCTAAAAGGTTCTCAGGGAGAATATTAAGTTCAGGACCAAAATATTCCCACCAATAAAAAATCCAATATGGATAATCAGTCTTAATAGACTGGGGACATAGTTTAATAAACCATGAATGTTTTTTGTGAGCATTTTGATAGAAAAATACATTAGTACAAGCTGAAATATAATCCCAATAGTTATAAAAGATATTTGTCGAACTTGATTTTCGATATTTGTTGGGATCTAAACCACATTCATTATAAGAGATAAATCTCTTAAATATTGCTTTGCTGTAAGAGATCAGACTATATTCCGAATCAGGCTTCTGTAATGTATGGTTAATATCCATAGTAGAAGTAGTCGAAGCTAAAATTTCCTCATAGATATATCTATGTTTGCCGTCAACAACAGGATACTGTTGTGTGTCAAAATATCTTCTTTAAATTTTCCAAGGATCAGGCATCCATTGCTCATCACCTGGTTAAAGATAAATGCCGGTTTGATCTGCCCTTTTATTAGGGACATAAGGAGTCGGAGGTGTAAGAACTGCCTCTTTCATTGACTTTCCTTTTTGCTGAGTATAACCATGAGACAAGGGAGGAAATTGCTCCTCACTGTCAAGGAAATTATATTTTCTTTTGCTATTTCCACGGCCTTTAGTGGTATAACCATGACCTTTGGCTCACTGAGAGGTGGTCATAATCCCTGCAAAAATTCTCTTGTTAGAAAATCTGGCAACGAATTAAAATCACCTTTGATTTATTCAATATCAAAATCAAAGGCAGAGAGATCAGCTTGCCATCCTGCAAAAATCTGTTTAAATGCAATATTCTTGATATCTTTCTATAATACCTGTTTAGCATCACTACAATCAATACGAACCAAGAATTTCTTATTTAATAAATCATCATGGAATTTATGAATACATTTTACCAGCAAAAAAATCTCCTTCTTTATAGTAGAATAATTCATCAGAATTTTTTTTCCAAGTTCCAGAAGTAAATCGGATTAATTCTTCTTTACTAGTAATAGGATTTTTCTGTTTTAAGATACCACCATAGCCAATATTAGAAGCATCTGTTTCAACAATTTTAAACCACTAATAATTAGGTAAAGATAAGCAAGGTAATTGTTTTGCTTTAAGCTTAATCTTTTGTACTGCAAGAGTATCCCTTTGCTAGTCTGGAGTATAGGATAGAGGTATCCCGTGAAAGATTTTTATAATAGTCTGCTAAATAATTAAGACTACCAAGAAATCTTTGTAACTGAGTTTTGTCTAAGATTTCATCAGGAAATTTAGAAGCAAACTCAATACTTCTGTCTATAGGAATTATTTTTCCTTCAGTAATGTTATGACCAAGAAAACGAACCATTGTTTGAAACAATTTCATTTTAGGTGCAGACGCTACTAAACCATTTCTTTTAATAAGATTTTTTAATATTTTTAGATGTTTAATATGATGTTCTAAAGATTTAGAATAAATTAGAATATTATCAATATAAACAATAGACAAATCCGAATAAGGATTGCAAATATCATTCATAATATTCTGAAATTATGAAAAAGCATTCTTCAAACCAAAGGGCATTACCGTCCATTCATAATGTCCAAAAGGTACTGTAAAAACAGTTTTATACTTGTCTTCAGGAGCTATCTGGACTTACCAATATCCTGACTTAAGGTCAAACTTAGAGAAAATGATTGTTGTAAATAAACGATCTAAGAGATCCTTTTTATTAGGGATAGGATATCTAATCCATTGTAAAACATCATTAAGGGGATAGAGATAGGGATATGATATCATTAAGCGATCTAAGAGATCCTTTTTATTAGGGATAGGATATCTTTTTATTATGGATATGATATCATGCTATTTTGACACCTTATTTTGACATCCACAACTTACACAATAATGAACTAAGGGTTGATTTTTGGTAGAGAAGATCTTTCTACTATGGATAGAATCTCCACAAAATATCAAGACATTTGAACAGGTCTAACCTTGTTGTGTTTAAGTTCGATATTTATCTAACAATCCACAATTTTAACACTATTTTTAATAAGCTAAACATATCCAATTGAGGCGAATTTTGGTGGAAATTCAATCCATGGTAGTAAGATCTTCTCTACCAAAAATCAGCCCTTAGTTCATTGTATAAGTTGTGGATGTCAACGTAGCCTGACCCACTATATATATTTTTTTGAGGGGAGGGGAGGGGGTTGTTTGTGAACAATCATTGTTCATATCTCAACACAATGTATAGTCAGTAAGAACTCCTATTTGAGTATAAATAATCATTGTTCATACATATTTGGGGTATGAACAATTACTGTTTATACCTTAATATGAGTTATGAAAAATCACTGTTCATATGAACAGTCACTGTTCATACCTATTTGGGGTATGGACAATCACTGTTCATAAGTTCATACATCAACATAATGTATGATTAGTAAGAACATATATTAGAAGTATGAACAATCATTGTTCATACTTCTGATTGTTCATACTTCATACATATTTGGGGTATGAACAATCATTATTTATACCTTAACATGAGTTATGAACAATCATTGTTCATACATTAACATAATGTATGAAGTATGTTCACCTATTTGGGTATGAACAGTCATTGTTTATACAACAATATAAGGTATGAATAATCATTGTTCATACCAAAGCGACAGAAATGGTAAAATTGGAAAATATTTATTTTAAATCCGAGTTATTTGTCATTACGGTTATTTTCACTCGAAAATTGTCCTTGAAAAATGATTTTTTAAAAAATAGTGATTTTGAGAGTGATTTTCATTGGAAAATGAGCCTTGGGACCAATTTCTTGTTATATTATTGTAAAAGAAGATCAAACATAAAGAGACCGACCAACAAGCCACATGCATAAGCTGATGATTTCCTTATTTCCTTATATCAATATATATACTTTAAGCACTTAATCCCATGAATATACGAATTGATAGCCTTTTTCGGCCTCAGATGGGTAGAGATGGTATATGCCATCCCAACGTACAGACCATTCACATTTATAACACTTGCTTATTTTCGAGTCTAAACTATCAGCATCAAATATATCAAAACTTCTACTATGAGTGATACCTTTCCCATCCCCATACCCCGCTGTGCACCAAAAGAGTGTACTGCGAAAGGCATTAACATGGAAACCAAAATGAAAACTTTGTTGATAAGCCAGTGTTTGCAGACCAAGATCATCGTTCTTAGGTTTGCGGTGAAGGAGCAATGGTCTTTGAGAAAATAAATCATTGCGTACGTACACATTTCTCTCGCTGTCAGCCATTGATAAGGTACAACAAAAGTAAAAGAGTGCCACCAAAAAAAGTTGAATGGTGTGTGTAGTTTTCAAAGCGCCCATTGTTGCAATTGTAATTGCCCCGTTGCTTAGTTGCTTGGCCTAATTTATAGAGGAGAAACTTCCATAAGAACTATAGTGATAAGAATCCCCAATAATTTGGCATTTAGTTTATATTTTCACTTCCAACCTAAATCTAGCAAAACAAAACTTGTTAACGTTAAGAGAAGTTAATGTCACCTACAATATACCTAAAACGCTTATTATGTAAACTTCAATCATACTTATTTTGAAGTATGATATGCTAATTAATCCAAATATAATTGGGATACTACACAAAACAAATCTGTATGTACCATTAAGTGATTAACAATAATGGATATATATCTTCTATATATATTATTACAACTCATATCTTTCAAACATTCCTTAAGCTGGCGAGCAGGCGCAGCTATGGCATGGGGAGAGGAGGGAGTTCTATTGGCTGCAGCTGTGAGGAGGTTTACGACCAAGTCAGCTGAGGAAGTGAGTTACTGCAGCAGAAGTAGCAGTAAAGCTGGAGAAGCATCTAGGGGTAGAATTCGGGCGGGTTGGGTTAGGTTGAGGCATAACCCGAGCCCAACCCGAGTTTCAAATGTTTCAACCCGAGCCCGAAACCAAGCCCTAGTCGGTCCTTAAATTTTCAGCCCAAACCCTAGCTCGATTAATTCGGATTGGGTTGGATTATGTCAGGTTAGTCAAGCTTCTCGGGGGTTTTTGGAATTAGGAAGTAAAAAACACCAAAATTGAAATCTTCTAAATGAAATCAAAGAGATTCTAACCTTGTTGATTGCATTATTCTCTCTAAAATAGAGATTCTCAACCTTATTTTTTACAATAATAGAAATATTGAAAGATATACGTACATATATGTACACGGGCTTGAGTTTTTAGGTTTTTTAGTATTCTAACCCGAACCCAACTCAAAACCGAGTTGGGTTTTGATTTTACAAACCCAAGCCCGGATTTCAAATCTGACATGTTAGCCCAGGACTAACAAAAGTCGGATTTTAGTCTATCGGGCTTGGGCTAACCTGACCCAAGTTCCACCCATAGAAACATCTGGGAAGTGGGAAGTTTATGTTTGAAAGAGACAGCATCAACATAATCAACAGTTTGAAGGATCAGGAGTCCAGAGTGGATTGGTCTTTGCAAAATGTAGTTAAAGCCATTATCATTACTTTTAGTAAATTTGTGTTTTCTTGTTTTAGTTGGTTAAGACGGTGCTTTAACAGGAAGGCTCACGATCTTGCTTGATGGGCTGCTAGTAAGGCAGATATGAGTTCACTACCAGTATGCTGTACAAACTTTAATTGTATTCCTCTTTTGGAATGATATAAATTAAGAAGGGTTATCGAAAAAAAAAACATTCCTTAAGCAAATAAATATTTTAATCACAAGATTTGCAATAGATGTCTAGTTGAATTGGTATCAGACTTATTTCTAGTCAGTCCTATACTCCTATCTGTGTACTTTTTTGTCGGGGCTTAGTGGCCCAGTTGACAGTCCAACTAAATGCAGGCCCAAGGCCCACGGTAGAAACATCCTCACTCAATTTTCCTGAAAACACAAATGGCACTTGTTTATCTCTGCTGCCCCATCCTAAAAAAACCCTATTCCGTTTTTCCCGCATTGTAATGACATGGCAATTGCAAGCTTTGGTGTTGCGTGTAGAAACCATCTCACCGTTCACCGTCCTCCTCCTCCTTTCCCTCTCATTTACTGCCTTCGCAAGGTGGCCCCATCTCTCAATTATATTATATATAAAAAAAATGAATTATTCTAATACTTTACTTCCGTGTGCAGGTTGGAAAAACACCATTTGCCTCAGTAGCAACACTAGTAGAACCAGATAATAATTGTGTAAATGAAGAAGATGGTCTTGTTAAAGGAAAAGAAGGTGTTATTAAAGGAATTAATTGGAAAAAGTTGAGTGCTAAAGAACTTGGAATTACTACTGACAAGATTTCCAAACCAACTAGACTTGTTTTAAATGCTCTAAAGAAAAAAGGTATGGGCGTCATTTTCTTTTACTTTAATCATATACTGAAAAATTAGTGGAGTGACATGTTGTTTATGTAGGATATGAAGTGTATCTTGTTGGTGGTTGCGTGCGCGATCTTATTTTGAATCGGACTCCAAAAGACTTTGATATACTAACATCAGCGGAACTCAGAGACGTATGTGCCTACTCTTTAGTTTGCCATTTCTTAAACAAGCTGACCCTGAGTAGGAGTAACTTGGCTAGTTTACCACTGTAGGGCAGTAGTAAGCATGAGCCTAGTCAAGCTTCATTATGTTCGGGCTATGCCAGTTTTTTAAATGATCCATAAACTATGTTAAGGTTATGCTTACATTGTAACACTTGCCAAGCTTGTGCTAGCCAAACATGGGTCGAGTAGTTTGACTTGATTACTGGCCATAATTTTAAATGGTTTCTATTGTATGATTTAATGGGACATTCAATTTAACTCAAGTACCTTCTGTTATCATTTGCAGGTTGTAAGAACATTTTCACAATGTGAAATAGTAGGAAAACGGTTTCCTATCTGCCATGTGCACGTTAGTCATATCATAATAGAGGTTTGTTCTCTCCAAGACTGTTGAATGTTTTTTGTTTAGTTTCTTGTTGGAAATATAAAACATCTCAACAATATTGTTATATTACAGACAAGTGTTATGTGCAATGGTTTTGTTTATTTACCCCTTATCTCAGCCTAATTATAAATCTGTCTTGACGCAGGTTTCGAGTTTTAGCACCTCTAGAAGAAAGTCTAGAAATAGCTCGAATAGTTTTTCTAGAAGACCTCCTGGATGTGATGAACACGATTATCATCGGTGGATGAATTGCTTAGGACGGGATTTCACAATAAATGGGTAACTAGCTTGATCTTTGTAATTATCCTTTTATTCGTAAACTTTAGTAGAATAGATTGATACAGTTATCAGCAGCTATTCCTTTTCCAATGGAGATCGACCAAACATGTCAGACACTAAGTTCGTGTCGAGCTATGAACAATACGAATCCATAGTCACTCATGCCTTTTACATGGGCTACTATAGGTTGTCTAGCGCATACCTTAGTAACTTTATGTCAACATAGTCTGATAGTCACTCATTGACGACGTGTGGAAGTGAAAAGTCTCCAATTAGGAAGAGAGATCACAACTAGGTGATAAAGAACAAAACTAAAGAAGTCAATTTGATTGATGAATAATAAGTTGATTCCAAATTTTGTTCTCAGAGCTCTTTATATAACTCATTGATTATATTTTAGAAACCTTTCTAAACCTAAATTACTTGTTCCCTAAGGTATCCAATATATATAGGCTATTTCCTAATAATAGTAAAACACAAAAATAAGACTTCCAGACCTCTATAAACATGCCTTAATTAGTTAAACGATAATTACCTATTTAGAAACCAAAATCATATTAGAACTAGAACTCTAAACATGACTTAACCAATTTGGAAACCTTAAAGAAATAGAAAACATAAACCTAAATAGAGACTACTGAATAACCTAGGACTTCGAAAACTAGCAAAGACTTGAAAATACAAAGTAACCTAACAAAAGACAGTTTTCTAAAACTAGCAAAGACTTGAAAATAGAAAGTAACTTAAAAGTTAGAACATTTTGCATTGCAATCGTTCTCCTGATGCAGGTTTTGCTTCAGTTGATTTTTAATGTTGTTCTTGTTCATTCTTTCCACCATCACAACCTTGGTATTGTTTTTAACACTTGGTTATATTGTATAGGTTTATGCTGGATCCGTATGCGAAGCTAGTTTATGACTACATGGGTGGCATGGAAGATATTAGAAAAGCTAAAGTGTGCATGTATCTTTTGAGTTATGTCGTATTGTGATAGGACATGCTTTTTGCTGCCCATTCTGTGCTCATGTTGCATATGTCAAATTTTTTACAGGTTCGAACCGTGATTCCTGCAGATGACTCCTTTCGGGAGGATTGTGGTACATATATATTCTTTAATATGTCTTTTTTTTTCATGGAATACTTTTTTTGTCAAAATAAACATGGTTGGACAAGAATTTTACAAACACCAGTTAGGGTTGTTAAAGTGAATAGAGGGTATATTGGTGGAGAAGATGAGACTGAATCCTTAAGGGCTGCCAACATACCTAAGTCTGGAATGGGATCAAGTCTTAGCCCTATTGCTTGCGTAGTTCTTAAGTAAGAGCAGACTCTCTTTTATTGGAAAATCCGGATTAGCATCAACTCAGAGAATCTCTGAAGTTTCTCACTGATTGAGATATGAATGCAGTTGTGTTCCCTTCAATGTAGGGATTTTGTTTTATGAGAGAAAATGGCACATGTTGAATGAATCTAATTTCAAAATGTACTTCCACATTTGCATTTGGGCCAAATCCAAAGGGGTGCTGGGCTGAAGCCTGGACTCTATTAATTAACATTACTGCAACCCAATAAGCTTGAACAGAAGTCCAAGTCTGGGAACATACCAAAGGTGGGGTCAAATAAAATACAATGGTTAATATGCATATCTGCAGTTATTTTGGTTAATCACACTGGCGATTTTTGAATGGCACTATCACTCTGATTTCGCAGCTCGAATTCTACGTGGTGTCAGAATTGCAGCGCGCTTAGGTTTTCGTTTTAGCAAGGAAACAGCTTTTTCTATAAAAGATTTGTCTTGCTCGATATTAAGACTTGACAAGGTATGTATATATGTCTCTTACTTCTTTAATGTTTCGCTGTGGCTTTGAGTCATATCAAGCATGTGGTTCACCCAGTCTCTTGTTGCATTAAAACACCAATAGGGAAGGCTCCTCATGGAAATGAACTATATGCTGGCGTATGGGTCTGCAGAAGCTTCTTTGAGATTGCTTTGGAAGGTTGGGCTCCTAGAGATACTTCTTCCAATACAAGTATGGTCTCCTGTCTCAATTGTGAGTTTCATGTAGAATTCTATTTTTTGCACCTGGTTTCTGATATGATGACATGTGTATTTGCACCCACAGGCTGCATATTTTGTTTCTCAGCGCTTTCGAAGACGTGATGAGAGGTCAAACATGCTCTTGGTAAGTTTAACCCCCCTCCCTTTTCCCAATAAAAAAAGGACTATATTACCTTGTAGTTAAGCTCTTTGGTAGTCATCTACTTTAGTTTAAGTTATGTTAAGTTACTGAGTTATCAAAGACATTGCTTTAGAAAAGAATTATGGGGTAGTTTGAGGTGCTCATTCTGCTCTAGTCCTTAGCACAGAATTAGGTATAATGCAAAACATAACTTTTGGGTGCAAATATTCTATGTGGGTCATGTGGCTGGTCTGAGTTTCTATATCAGGATATCAATATGATTGTGCGTGTGTAGATGTGCTACTCTGTTGTTTGGGGATGTACATTTGTAGACTTAATTTATAATTAGGATGGGCTTTGGAGACGGAGTATCTTTTTTGAAATTTTGGGGATCTTGAGCGGGGTTGAGTAGCTCTAGTATGACTTTTGAGTTTTGGAAGCTTTGTAATCTTATTGATATTGTGTGAATTAAATGATGAAAAAATATGATTATATGTCTAGTACCTCATAATGAGATGAATACATTAATACAATGAGGATATATACAATTTTATAAGCCTACTAACGAGGTTATATGACATGCCTCAAACCGTGCCCTCAGCATGTTTTTGTAGACATCGTTTAGTTCAAATATTAGAAAGTGTATAAAAAGGTTAGATGACCACGAAAATAAATAAATACTGTAAAAGGCTTTATTTTGAAGTAGATATTTGATGAAATTCTTCTGCTGTTTCTCTGCAGTCATTGTTTTCTAGCCTGGATAAATTATTGGCACCTAATAGGCCTTGCCATGGTAGCCTCTGGTAAGAACTTTACAAATTTCTTAAGGTGTCAATTTATTGGATATATTTTTGTAATGATTAGTTTAAATAACTAAAGAAATGAAAAATAAAAAATTATGACTTGCTACAATGGGATTTAAAGTGGTAAATGCTTATCATTCTTTTTGACATTGGTTGTATGTGATTCTTTGTTCTTTTCTGTTAAAAATGAACAAAAGTTATCCTATTTTAGCCTTTCGAATTTCAAGAGAGCTCTCTACAATCCAGAGTTTTCTGATGTCACAGATCACAGTTTAAAGGAAGTTTTCCAGTAGCCTACTGGTCGAGACTTGGAACGTTGGGCCCAAGGTAGGTCTTAGGCTTGATTACCACCATCAATGGCAAAAAGGGGAACTCGAGTTAGAGGATAAAGTTCTAACAATCAAAATTGAAAAAGAGAAAGGAACTATTAGGGACGTACTTAGTGCTTGAAGCCTTCACCTGTATACATCGTCCATAGTTGTTTATGTTAATGGAATGTGGAGAGGTTGGCAGGGAGGGAAGCCTCCATGAGTGTAAAGGATTGGACTAGCTTACTGCAGATAATACTTTGAACACTATGTTCTTTATGATCAGGTTAATTGCTCTAACTTTTAAGACATATATATACTTTATGTTGGAGTTCACTGGCTTCATCCTCCTGCCACTAGGTGTTTACTTGAGATGCTTTAACAACAACAGAAGAAAAAATTTGATGCACACCTCCCACAGTGTAGTCTACTATCTATATACTAAAGCAGAGACCTTTAAAAGAGGATTTTCTCTCTCCTATGTGGCACTCTAATATGAGAGTTAGCATTTTTTTTATTCCGTGGCACTCTAATATGAAAGATAGTATTTTCTAATAGCCTACAATCCCACGTACATGGAACCTCTTTGAAGAGTTTGAGTGTATTTATAATCCTTATATTTGGAGAGTTTGAGAGTATTTACAATTTTTATATATTTGGTCAAATAAAAAAAAAAATTGCTAAAAAATTGGTGATTCGTAAAAGGTAATTTCCTATTACGAATCAAACACTTTTAGTGTTCCAATTCTTATATATTATATCAAATAAAAAAAAATTGATAAAAAATAGGTGATTTGTATAAACTAATTCCTTATTACAAATCATACAATTTTAGTGTCTATGATAAAGTACCGACTTATTTTGAATATATTCTTAAAACGGTCTCAAAATATAGTTAAAAACAATTATACAAAAAATAACATCACAAAATATATAATAGAAAATGAAAAAAAAAATTAATGGTAAAGTAATAATGACAAATATTTTAAAATATGTATAATACGGAATGAAACTAACGTCAAAAAACAATTAATGGAAAACTGAAAACTGGATGCAAATGTATCGAATTAACCTCAAATAATATTTAACGGGAAATCGAAAACTTGATGCAAATGCAAGTATTATACTAATCTTAAAAAGTAATTAATAGAAAATCGGAATATAGATACAACTGCATTAAACTAACCTCAAAGAATAATTAATGGAAAATCAAAATGTGGATGCAAATATATCAAACTAGCATAAAAAAATAATTGTCGGAAAATCGAAAACTGGATGCAAATGCATTGAGCTAACCCTCAAAGATTAAATTAACGGGAAATCGAGAACTGGATGCGACTGCATTGAACTAACCTCAAAGAAAAAATATTTATAAATTGGAAACATAATGCAAATGTGTGGAACTAATGTTAAAAAATAATTAACGGGAAATCGGAAACCGGATGCAACTGCACTGAACTAATCTAAAAAAATATACTGGATATAAAATCTCAAGAAATAATTAAGAAGAAATTGGAAACTGGTTGCAAATTCATTGAACTAACCTCAAACAATAATTAACGGGAAATCGGAAACTAGATGCAAATGCAACTTTATAAAATAATAAACAAGAAATATAAAACTGGATGCAAATACATTAAACTAATCTCACATAATAATTAACGGAAAATCAGAAACAGGATGCAAATGCATTGAACTGACCTCGAAGAACAATTACCAATAAATTGGAAATTGGATGCAAATGTATTGAACTACTGAAAAGAATAATTAACGAGAAATCATAAACTAGATGCAACTGCATTGAACTGATATAAAAAAATAAATAACGGGAATTAGAAATTAGATGCAACTGTATTGAACTAATCTCAAAATATAAATAACGGAAAATCAGAAACTGGATGCAAATACATTGAACTAACCTCAAAACATAGTTGGGTTATATGTTGTGGGAATGTCTCGATAAGTATAGTTTTACATTTAAAATGGTGTTTATCTTATCTCTTTCCGTATGATTGGGAACTCCTTGCTATTCAAAGTAGTTCAATATATATGAACTTCGCCTTATTAGGTAATATCACAAAACTTCAATCAAACTTCTATTATTAAACAACAAAATGAAGTTGAAAGGTTTTATCAAAGGTGAGTTCATTTTTTTTTAATGGAGAGTGAGGTTTTCACGTTATAAGAAATCTGGTTGAGTGATTAATATAATGTTAATATATATAATAGTTCTGCATATTTGCAAATATTTTTCAGAATAATTAATATAACAATACCCGTTCGTAGATAATATTTGAAGATTCTACATAATGAGCCATGCATAATTTAAAGAATAATTAGCGGGAAATTGGAAACTGGATAATCTTCGATGATCTCACATAGTAAATTAAGCATAATTTACTTTTTATGTCATGTTTGCAATAACTACAGATGGATCAGTAAAAGTTGGTATTACACACCATATTGGATAATTATAAGAAAATCAGAAATTGGATTCAAATACATAACTGGGCTCAAAGAGTGATTAACGGAAATCGAAACTTTATGCAAATTGCATTAAACTAACGACAGAGAATAATTAACGGAAATTAGGAATCGGATGCAAATCCTTGAAAAATATTTAACGGAAAATAGGAAACGGTATGCAAATACAAAGAAACAAACCTCAAATAATAATTAATGGGAAACCGAAACCTGGATGCAAATGCATTGAACTTTACTCAAAAAAATAATTAACATAAAATAAAAACCGAATGCAAATCAGATTGAACTAACCTCATAGAATAATTGGTGGGAAATTGAAAATTAAATGCAAATGCATTGAAAAACCTCAAAAGAATAGTTAACTGAAATCGAAAACCGGATATAATTGTATCGAACTAACCTCAAGTATAAATAATCGAAACTAGATGCGGATGTATTGAACTAACTTTAAAGAGTTATTAATGGAAAATCAAAAACTAGATCCAAATGCAATGAACTAATCTCAAAGACTCATTAACTAAACATTAAAAATGGATGAAATTGACCTAACTAACCTAAATTAATAATTAACGGAAAATATAAATTTTATGTAACTGCATTGAACTAACCTAAAAAATAATTAATCGGTAAATCGTAAACTTGATGCAAATGCATTGAACTAACCTCGAGAAACAATTAACATAAAATCTAAGTTGGATGCAACCGCATTGAACTAACCTCAAAGAATAATTAACTAAAACCAAAAACTCAGATGCAATCGCATTAAACTAAAATCGAGATTTAAGTAATGAAATCGTAAATTGGATGCAAATGCATTGAAATAACCTAAAAAAAGTTAACTAGAAATCTAAGTCGGATGTAACTACATCGCATTAACCTTGATCAAAGCATAAATGTCCACTTTTTAGCTTTCTCACATGAGTAATTACTTAATAATTAGGAACCCAAAACGAAAGTGAGTTTATAAAACAAACTCTTACATGTATGCAAACCGTATAGAAATTGTAAACTATCGAACTAACCAACAATTAACGGAAATCGAACCGATGCGGATGTATTGAACTAACCTCAAAGAGTAATTAAATTGATTGAAATCGGATGCAAATGCAATGAACTAATCTCAAAGACTAATTAACTAAAACATCGAAAACCGGATGCAACTCATCTTGAATTAACCTTAATGAATAACTAACGGAAATCATAAAGTGGATGGAATTGCATTGAACTAACCTCAAATAATAATTAACGGAAATTAGAAACTTGATGCAACCGCATTGAACTAATCTCAAATAATAATTAATGAGAAATTGGAAACCGGATGCAACGTCTTACATTAAACTAACCTCAAATAATAATTAATGGAAAATCGAAAACTTGATACAAATGCATTGAACTAATAACCCTAAAACATATTTGTATTATGTGTAGGGGGAATAAATGTCTCAACAAATATAGTTCTGCATTTTAAGTTGTGTTTATTATAATTATTTTATTGTGATTGGGAATGCCTTGCTATTCAAGTAGCTTCAATATTATCTTCGCCACATTAGGTATTCTCACAAAACTTCAATCAAACTTCTATTATTAAACCTAACAATAAAAAGAAGTCGATAAGTTTTATCAAGGTTTGGTGCTTCTTTTTTATAGAGAGTGGTGCAAGAAATTTAAATGAGTAATTAATATAATTTTCATATCTCATAGCTATGCATAATTGCTAATATTTTTTAGAATAATTTAATATAACGGCACCCGTTCGTAGGACACGTTCATGTGATAATCTTTTCAAGTGGGAGTAGTGTATTATTTGAGGATATGGAAACAATCAATCTGTTTCAGTGATTTGTACACATTAGTAAGCCGAACGGTGATGATTTACCGCTAAATCACCATAAATCTAATAAAACTATTATACAAGCTAGACCGAGTTTATGATTATTTGAAAATTACGGATTAATATTCTAAACCACAAAGTGAAGAGGCTATCTCAATTTGATCCCTTAGTTTCCAAATACTTATGCACCATAATTGTTGCTCATTAAGCTATTTCGGTTTATTTTCAATAAAAATATATTATTATTCAAAAATTTGCCGCTAAATCACCATAAATCTAAGAAAACTATTATACAAGCTAGATCGAGTTTAAGATAATTCTATTTGAAAATTACGGATTAATATCCTAAATCACAAAGTGAATATGTTATCTCAATTTGATCTCTTAGTTTCCAAGTACTTATGCACCATAATCGCTGCTCATTAACATATTTCGGTTTATTTTCAATAAAAATATATTCTGATTCGATAATTTGTGCGAGACATTTTGTAAAGCTTTTTCAGCACACAAAATATTTAATAGATCCCGGGCGTATGCCCGGGTCCAAAATCTAGTAAACACTAAATTCAGAACTTCAACTAGTGAAATATGGTGTACAAAGGCTTTTGTTCACACAGGAAACTAAGCTTCAACTCATGTTATTTTGTTCAGAGTTTTGGTTAGATATGGAACTAACAAAGCTGTACCGATATACTTCTACTTCAATATTTGGAGTCTTGCCCGATGTGTGTTTCCTACTGTAGCATAATGATTTGGGATGCAAGAACTAGAATAGGTCATTGCCACTTTATCAGAAACATGGTTTATGATGCATGAGCATTAATGACATCATGCTGATGTCATTCTAAACCAATGATGAATGCCTCCTATTTCTTAATTAGTTATTAGCTTAAGAATTAGACTAGTTTTCATTAGTTCTTATTGGTTTTAGTAATAGGTAGTCAGTAAGGTTTCTATTTTGGTTTCCAATGAAAATTAGGAACATGGTTTATTAAATTTGATGTACTTGTTGGCAGAAACTTCAACAATGGTTAAACATCAATTAAGTTTAATGAAAGAAACACATAAAAACTAGGGTTTAAACTTCAAACAAGAACAGCAATTGTCTTAAAAATAATATTCAATAATAACCCATCTAACAAGAAAGGCATCTAGTAATCAAATTAACTAATTCTAAGTAAATAAGGACTTGATGGGTAAAAGAGCTGAGGTATGACAAAGAAAAATAGACTGAGTTTGGCGAATGTAATGAGCATGTGTCAGTTTATTTGTAATGCAAAGTTGGGAATGGAGTTAACTTTCTTTGTAATGCAAAGTTGCAAGACAATATAATTGTATGTGGCAGGTGGGTGGGATAATATAGTTGTAGTCCCCTGGAAAACGGAGTAAGCATTTAGCTTTGTTTGGCTTGCAAAATTTGATAAGTCCACGGGGTGGGATGGTGGGACAATATATATTGTAGTACCCTGCGTGACGGAGAAAGCATTTAGCTTTGTTTGGCATGCAAAATTTGATGTCTCCAGGGTGGGATGTTGGAACTATATTTGTAGTCCACTGTATGGCGGACAAAGTGTTTTTAGCTTTGTTTTGCATGCCAATGTGAATGGCTAGATTAGGTTTTTTGTCTGCGTTAACGATTTGATTGTGCTTAGATACTGCTTTTGCATCACATAGAGGTGATCTCCTGCATACATGGGGAGGCAGTTTAATTTGGCTTGGAGGTAGTATTTTGCATGTGCCCAAAATATGCACTTGTAGTGGAATTAAAGTTATGCCTGAAGGCGGTTTTTTATGTGAGCAAGACGCCTTTTTAGAAGATGTATTCTCGAGATGTTAAAGAGCTAAGAAATAATCTTTGAAGCTAGGTTACCCTGTTTAATGCACAAGCAGCCATAAGATAGCATGTCATAGCTATCATAGGTGTGGCTAAGTGTTGTCTCGTAATGGTCAATTGTATTAAATTGTAAACTTCAGCACTGTCCAGGTGATGCTTCAAAGTTTCCGGCTTATAATAGTTTGTGCTTTGTAATGGAATTAGGTGTAACAAATTCTATAGTATAAGATAGTAAAAATGACCATGCATTAAAACTTGGGATTCACATTTTTGTATAAGCATAACAACAGCTCAAATGGTAAAGAGAGCGTGGCCTTGACAAATCTTGTGATGGCCTGGAGATACTTGAAGGTTGTCATAGCCAGGTGCACGTATACTAAGTGGGTCAGTGAAGCAACAAATGGTAATGTTTGTTGGCTTTTATTATGATCCAATATGCTGGTTGTGCGACATAGATATATTTGTATCTGATTCATATCTGTATTTAGATCGAGTCATTCACTCTGAACAGAAAGTGTTGACATAATCTGAGTTTTGAGTTTTAAGAGACTAGTTTGAGTCGAACTAGTAGAACTGAAGTTTTTGCCTGGCAAGTGGTCTGAGCATGGCTCAATAAGAATTTTTTTTTATCGGTAAAGCATAGTATTTATTACTGTGTTACATTGACACGGATAGGTGTGTCTGTATCTGACACAGTTACGAAGAGTCTGACACTGCAAATTTTCAGAAATTGAGGTATATCACATCCGATATGTGTCCGACACGGATTATTTTCAAAATTTGGTGTGTCCATGTTACATAGTATTTATATATATGTAAACGAAAAGAAATAGGATCGGATATCCTGTAGTACAAGCTACTATGAAATGGAAAAGAAAAAAACATAGTACAATCCTGCCCTCATCTCATAATGGACTCCCATCTGCGTGGCTCAATAAGATCAAGCGTGGTGTAGCGAGGGCGTAATATGCACGTAGATGCACATTGAAGGGGCTTATTGTATGCACCCCTGGCAGGTTTACATGCGCGTAAGAGCGGCTTACAGTGTGGCTTGGAGGCAGCAATATAGTCCGAGCTATAATAATTTAGCCAAATAGACCAGAGAGTTGATAAAGATAGATATTTGTAAGATGTGATAACTGGTGGACGCAGCCCTGTTTGTGCACAAGTACATAGTAGTGCAATAACAATAAATGTGTGGTATAGTTATCAAATTACTGAAAGTGAGCAGTGAATAGTATGTGATATGACTGTTTACATATAGCGCGATACAGTTTGAATGCAATTAATGTCAAGCACGTGTCAAACATTGCGTTTAAGCGTGAAATTATGAAGAAGTTCAAGGCCCAACCTTTAGGTTGTTATCCAAGCTTATGAGGTGGAGCCAGGTCTTTGAGGTGATAGCCCGCCGGATATTTTCCTGTAAAGGATTATATGTTTGTGCTAGAAGCGACTTCTTCATGCGCCTAAGCGATACTTTGAGTGACAAGAATAAATATGTAGTTGAAAGCTTAAAGGTGCTGCATGCATGCTTGAACTGCATGTCAGAGATGTTAAAATTAGAAGACATGTCAATGTGGCCCCAAAGGCATTTGAGTTAGTGTTCCTGAAAGTACCACTTGAGTGTGGCTTTAAAGCCAGATGGTATGAGAATCAGGTGTTTATTAGTATAGGTGGACACTGGCGCAATGGGCAATAAGGACATGCCAGTAATTGATGCTTCTGTGAGTAAACATCTTGACTGTTACTAAGTGGCAGACAGACAAAGAAATATACTGATAAGGGAATGTGAGACAAGTACCAAGAGGCATCGTATATATACAGATAAGCAACCTAAACATGCTGGTGTCAAAATTTGACTTATGTTTATGACTAGTTTCCCGTATGCATGTATCTGTGGTTTGTGCTAAAAGCTGTTTAATTTGCCAAATTGGGAGAATTAGATGTGAACACAGATGTGTTCATGCCGTGTTTACGCCAACATGTGTAAGTAAATAATATAGAAATATTGTTAAGCGATAGGGTTGGTATGAATTATGAGACCAACTTCACAATAGATACATAATAGATACATATTTGGATTTATGATGTCCATCACGGCTTTAGATTGTTTAGGCGTGGTCATGAAAAATTAATGTCACGGAAACAAAGTTCGCAAATTTTTTGAAACCACGGAAATATATTGGTACGGCAATCTATTGCCGTGACGAATTGGTTTCCCCGAAAGTCTATTTCCGTGGGAAAGGGGTGTTCTTGTGTTGAGAATAATTTGTGGGTGGCTGTCAGGGTGTATACATCAGCTATATTGATTAATGGAGAGGTGCCAATACAAGGAAATTCATGAAAGGGGTGCCCAACCCATAAGTTTGGGCGCTAATACTGCCTATAATAGAAATATGCAATAAGAGGAGCTGCATACTAAATGCAAGTTGACAATTAGAGAATTTTAATTGGTTATGAAAATTTAAGAGTCAAATGGCAGTAAATGATGCTAAAATAACTAGATAGATTGTACTATGTGAGATGATGGTGAATTTCCTTACAATGGTGTGTTTGTACTATTATGCTAAATCAGCCAGTATTAACAGATCAAATGTTAGCGATAAAAAAAAATAGTTATTTATACATATTGTTGAGAAGTATGAGTAATAATAGAAGTCAATGTGTTTTAGTCCCACATTGGGTAGTTAGGAGTCCTAGTTTGTGTCATCTCCTTAAATAAGGAGAGTGAGTCCTGTGTAATGATGCACCTTTCTATTATCAATATAATTCTAGTTTTATACTTGGTATTGGAGCCAAAGAGTTCAGACATACATAAGGTTCACGTTTTCTGGTCACCGGGCCAGTGACTAATTCCAGCGAATTTTTTTTTTCTCTCTCCCCAGGTCAGTTTTCTAGTTTTTCTCTTCTCTTTTTGGTGGTACTTTATCTAGGGACCCCGCGCTGGCCTATTTTTTCAGAGTACCAGTTGCTTGCTCCTCTTGTATGTTCAAACGGCATTAACTTTTGCATATTAGCTCGTATAATAGCCTTAAGCTGTAGTTTTTTTCTTCTCTTGCCTCTGTTGGTTTCCAATGCTTGAGATCTTTGTTTGCTCAATCTCTTTGACTGAGATTTGCAGCATCAATGATGTGTTCCCAGTCGATTTGTTGGTTAGTTTGTTTGATTGACTGTGTTGAGTTCTCCACTGATGTGATACACTAGCAGCCATTGTTTCTTTGATGTCGAAGCGTGATTCATTAACTGCCGCTTCGCTGTGGGTTCAAGGAATGATTGAAGCGTCCTATTGTAAGCTTTCAGTTCGACAATGATCTTCTACTTAGTGTCTGGACGGTAACAAAATCTGTAACATAAAGTTATGGTTTGTTTGTCATATATGGGCCACAAAGGCAACGTGTCTTTTAAGTTGTTACACTTTGCTGATCATGTGAGACTGTGAGAGCACTTTGTGTTTAGAAATTTGTTGTGACGCATGTGACATCTATTGGGTCCACCGATGTTTGCTGCCTAACTTTGTTGGTTTACATGAGCTGCAATTTAATTGTTGCTGATCAAGTATGCATGGCTGCTTGGGGGCTCCAAAGTCAAAAAAATAAGGGGCATGCTCATGTAGCTAGTGAGCATTAATTGATACGGAAATGAGAAAGTTGTTTTCTGATGAGTGATGAGGTAGTGAGTTTAAGGCATGTTGGTGCTGACCTCATACTTATGCCTATATGGAAGCACCTCATTGGAAGTTGTTTGCTGATCACTTGACCTGCGTGTCTCTCTAAGTAGCTGCGGATCACTCCATCCTATTATGGTCCATGTCTTCTTTGCCTAAGCACATGACTGCTGGTGTTATTAATCCTTGTGATTAGCACATTGGGTACTGGCTGCTGTTGGCTCTTGTTGTTCAGTGCACCATGGTTTGCCATTTGTGTTTTTTATTTGGTTGGTTGGTAACTTGGTACTTATGCAGGGTGTGGGCAGCACACTAATATATTTTGTGAAAGTGATGTGCTGGTTGAACTTGGTTGACGGTGAGGTGCACACCCACAAGTCAAAACTGATGAAATTTGTTATTGGTAGGTGCCTATGCCACATGTTCAGCTGCTGGTGTTTACTCATGGGCATCCCTTGGTGGACTAGACACATGCTTCTCAGATGGAATGACTTGGTTTATGGATTATTCAAGTCCTTTTCTCTGTATGTTGAATATTGTCTTGTATAGCTTCCACACAATGCTTATTATGTAATCCTCCCCTCTGAACGTGCCAAGCTTTATAAGCACACATATATTATTGTTTGGTTGGTAAGCACTTTCGTAGACAGATGGTTCAGCTTTAAAGGGTTTGACTCCCTTTTACATCGTGGTGCCGAGTTGGTGTTTCACCGTTTTTTTTTTTTTGTTTTGACCTCTTGTTGAGGAGCTTATATTATATATATGCTGCTGTCAGTGATGGTTCAGCTTTTCAGGGTTTGATTCTTTTTATGCTGCATGGTACCGAGTACTCAGGTGTTTCTTTGACCTTTATTACCTCTTCTTGAGTTATTCGTTTTTTATGCTGTTATTATCTGTTCGCGAAAAGATGCTTATAAAGGAGTTCATTATAGTATATGCATTTGGATTTGAGGGGGAGTGGAGTGTTGGAAGTTATTTGTTGACGCATTCCTAATAATCAAGTGATGTTGGAAGTATTTTGGATGCGAGTAATTTATGTGGTTGGAAATTGGCTTCCGAATGAAGTTCTCTCCAGATGCTATGATTGGTATTTATTATTGATTCTTGGATCTAACTCATCCTAGCTCTTCCATTATTTGGTGTGCGCCCAGTTCTTGAGCTGCCTTTATACAAGGAGTATTTGTTGGAGCTACGACGACATATGTACCTAGAGCATTTTGAGTTACTGAGACTTAGGAGTCCGGAACTTTTGCTTTTGTTTGTTGATGTTGTGGGTGTTTGTTCAAAGATGATGCTTGCGGCTGGAGCTTGGTGTTAATATTATATTTTTCTTTGTGATTTTGTGCGAGGGAGAAATAATATCTATGTGTTTTGTTGGTTTTCTTATTTGTAGTCTCAAGCCTGAAATATACATCAATACGTGTATATTTTGGCTTGAGGGGGAGTGTTGAGAAGTTCGAGTAAGAATAGAATTCAGTATGTGTTTTAGTCCCACATTAGGTAGTCAGGAGTCCTAGTTTGTGTTTTGTGTTATCTGCTTATTTAAGGAGAGTGAGTCCTGTGTACTCATTCACCTTTCTATTATCAATATAATTCTAGTTTCTACTCATATATTAGAACAAATCACCGAAAACCTAATGTGACATGCTCTTATTTATGCATAGGGTTTACCTGGACAACAAAGCAAACCAATCAAACTATGCCACGTGGCTACTAATAACTGAAACAAATGAAAGAAACAATTAAATGTAAAGGGAACACCTATTGCATGCTCTGATGGGCTCTTCTAAGTTAATTGATGTCCACATCATTAGCGCAATGGTTGAGTGGCTTGCTTACTTGGGAAGGATCAAAACGGTTGATAATCTTAATCGAAGGGGTATGAATCTCCCACACCTTTGTTCACTTTGCAAAGGGGCAGATGAAAGTATTTATCACCTTGTTAATTGTCCACTTGCGAGCGATGTTTGGAACGATTTGGGGCTGAATGGGCGGTGTCATAGGGATGGAGGAAATTATGGATAGAGACGAACTCAGTTGCTACTGTCCAGGTTTTTGGGAAGAATGAAGTAGTTTGGCTCATGAGAAACAGATGGTCGACAGTCTTAGCAAGTTTGGAGCACCGCATCATAACCTCCACTTGGAGAGAGGTTAATTTCGCGGTGGATACTATGGCAAATTATGGAGTTACTTTGAGTTTTAATAAAACTAGGGCATTTGTTGGCAGGCCTCCGGTACTCCTTAGAGTGGAGGACCCCCATAGTACCTATTTTAGATTCAAGTAAAACTTTCAACTTAGGTTCACCTATACTATGTGCCACCACATCAGTATAGGCTGCCTAATCTCGGTATTTTTATTTTTATTTTCTTTTCATCATTAATATAGTCTTTCTTACCGAGCAAAAAAAAAATTGTTTGGAACGATTTCTTCTTCTCATTCCATAAACATTCCATAAAACTTGGGATTCACCATGAAATGTTAGAAAAGCTTTAATGAAGAAATTGATTGCAGGTCCTTTGTTTAGCAAGTCCAAGTGGCTTGCGGATCATTTTCCCATTGCTATTATGTGGACTTTATGGATAGAAAGAAATATGAGGATTTTTTAGCACAAGGAGAAAGAGATACACAAGATAGTGGAAGAAGTCAAAGAATTGTTGTTCGAGTGGGCTAGTGTGTGCCCAAGCTTCTGGGGAGTGGGTTATGTAGATTTTCTATGTAATTGGGATGCTCTTGTAACTTAAGCACATTTGTGGGTATGATCCAGTAGCTACTTGCTACCAAAAATCTATATGCAATTTGCTATGTGTAGCCTTTTGAACTATAATGAATACAATTGAGTTTTACCGATCAAAGAAAAGAAAAAGATAGTTCTGTGCCCAATTTGATTCTGCAATATACAGTTTACCCTTCATTTTTGAGGCTGTTAGTCTTGGCCATATGCAGCGAGCAGAGTCCCTAATGTAATTATAGTAAGGGCTTGATGGGTAAAATAGATGAGGGATGATGAAGGAAAGTAGTATGAATTTGAAGGTGAAATGCGAGGCAGAGACCAAATGAAAGAGAGAATATAATGAGCTTGATGTATTGTGCCATGCTCACCCACACTATTTGCGGTGGAAACTTTGAGGTAGCATATGGTAGGAACATGACAAAGCAGCAGTGTGGAAATAGCTGACAAGTATATCCATGCCAGCTCCTTATTGCGTGGGTCTCAACCCTTGTGGTACCGTATGTGGTGAGCACAATGCCATGTTGGTGTAAGCACTGGGAGCAGAGTAGTATGGCATTTCATGACCCTCCAAACCACTATCTCCTTGTCGACCCCCATGTTCTTTGGCCCTAGCAAAGGTGCCAGCTAGCATTCGTAGATACGAGGTAAAATTATGTTCTGACTTGTATGTAAGCTAAGCGTTTAGGGAGCCTTCTAGACTTTCTTGTTGACTCTGGTTTGACCAAAATGATCAACTCGCAGAAAATTTGATCGAAGTGTGATCAACCAATATAGAGAAGATGATGGTGGAAGATGATGAGACTGCCTTGTCGCTGCCTACATACCTGAGTGATATGGGATCAAGTCTCAACGTAGTTCCATGTAGGGAAGATGGTGCTGTATTTTCTGTTGAGAAGATGATGTTGTATTGCTTGTGGTGCAGATGATGTTCTTTTGCTCCTCTGTTAGTAATTTAGTATTGAAGTGGAAGAAGCGGGTGGTTTTTGGTGCTTGATTGTAGACAACTAATTAATTCAAATTTGAGATAAGATTGGAGTTACTTAGAGTCTAGAGATTGGTTTGAGTTAGTCAATAGATGACTTGGTGAGCATATGCCTGGCACACCAATTACGACTTTGTGAGCTTATGTTGTATGAGGCGGACCTGATTGCATAATGGGCCTAATTATTAATTGGCCATGTAATGGAGGTCCATACAATTTCACGTGTCAGTTGGGCATTATGGAATGCCACATCATGTCATGATATATTAGGGTACCTACACTAATCGTATTACATTATGTGTATCCCTGATTAAGGCAGGTAGCTATGTTTCCCCTTCTATTTTGAATCAAATTCCTCTTGATCAAAATGATGCTCAGCTGATTAAAGTCTTAGTTTTTCGAAGTTGATATTTATGATTTCCCTTATACATGTAGGCTTTACAGGCTGTTTATTGCACGTGCAGGATTGCTTTATTAGCATTTCATAAAGCATTGTTTGACCGTCCTAGGGATCCTTTGGTAGTTGCAGTGTTCTCCCTTTCAATCTATAATGGTGGAGATCTGTTAGAAGCAGTGAATATAGCAAGGAGTATCTCCCAATCACACGACCCTAATTTTCCTGAACTATTAAGAAGACAAGGGGTGAACGTGGCTGATGTCTTGGTGGATGAGGTTTTGGATCTTGCAACTTCGGTCAAGACTGCGTTGGGTATGATGACAAATGAGTCATATGTATCCCAAGCAATGGCCAAGTTTCCTCAGGCACCTTACTCAAATCTTGTGAGTACTCATCATTTCTTACCAACCAATCTCTCCCTGTTTTTTTGTTAAATTTTGGTTAATTAATATAATTGAGATATTCCATGTTTTAGTAAGAATAGCCCCGCCTTGTCTTTGTTTGGTTTTTTGATTGAAAATTATTTTCGAAAAGAAAGTCCATTACAAGAGGAGTAATCCCAACTTAGGAGTTTGGGTTACCTCTCCAACTCAAAAAGTAAAAATGTTTACCACAGAATGGAATCCCTGTTATTTATAATATTTTGGAATGGCAATTCTTATAAGCCGTCAAGTCCGTTGACCAATCAAATAGCAATTCCTTAACCTCCATAATGAGTTTGTGCGTTTCCTTGAACTTCATTCTTTGAGCTACCAGAGAAGTTTGGTGTTTACTTCACACTATGCGTTGCTTTTATTCGGTATAGTATGCAAGAGTTGAAACATGGATTGTGCGTGCGAGAGAAACAAGTCCACATTGAAACATAATGTGAGTTTTGCGATGAACAAAAAAAGAAAAAAGAAAAAGAAAGAAAAAACATATTCCTGCCACAACTGTTTGAACTTTGGAAGAATTGTGTTCAGTTTGTTCTCTAATATTAAAAGCTGTGGATGCATGAGATTGACTAATGTCCGGATGGCACATAACATGGCAGAAACGACCAAGTCATCTTGGACTCAACTTAAGTTCTGTTCAGAGGTCATTCAGTCACCGAAGGAAACTGGATGGGCTTCAACTCCCCTAGTTCATCTGGAAGCAGTTGTTAGCACGTTATCTCACTGACACCAAGTCCAAGTAGCATTTACCAAAAGGAATCATACACTTTCAGATTTTCATTCGCAAAACCATTAGAAACAGGATTGTTTGTGTTAGAGAGCGTTGCACACTTGTACCATTTGAACCCAGCCTAGAAAGGTTTTAGTTAATGTTATTTCCAGAAAGGGGAGATCTTATTTTGGTTTTGTACCTCTCGTATTGTGAGACCTATCCTTGTCCATTTAAATTCTGTACACATGATGAAGCAGAGTCACTATTATTTTTTTTCAAAAAATCTCTCCTTTTATTTTGTTTCCAATCAGACAAGTATTTTAGATTTTAGAATAGAACTTTTTCTCAAGAGCTCTTTAACCTGGATAATGATGCTATGACTCGTTCAGTGGACAAACTTGAATTGTCCTCTCCTTACACAGCAAGAAGACATACCTGGGCCTATATGACTCCAGAGGCTGCTTCTTTGTCGTATCCTAGTATGTGTTTTCACTTTCCTGTTCTCTCCCACTCCTTGGTCTGTTCTTCCCCTGTAGTACCGGAAGTTTTCTGGCTAGGTACCTTCTGGAATATTCTTTCTTTCACGATGTTCTCCTTTGTAAGACAATTGTGGAAAAATAAACATCAGTAGTCCATTGTTTTACGTCTTTGGGGGGTTCCGTTAGCATAAATATATCCAGTGTACCTTTTCATGCACTGTCCAGAGATACTTTTTGCAATTAGTCTCTTTGGCTTGCAATGTTGTCTTCCTCTAGGCTTATTCGAAATCTGGTGCGGCATTTTGTTGGAGCTTACCCAGATACAACCCCTATGTTTGTTGACATACAAATACAAGGAATCCTTTTCCTTTTGATGTGAAAGACTGGTGAGACTTAAGGAGGCATCTTTTTTGGTTGTGAGCATTTGCTTTGTGTTATATTTTACTTTTTCTGTAGTTGTATTTCCTTTTGCTTTCTTTGTTACTTTTGTAGGCCAATAAATATTTTACTGTGTAATATTTATATGGGAGGCGTTCGGGGGACATATACATTTGACATTTAGTTTCACTCAAGACACCAACCACAGGATGGGTAGGAATCCAAGGACCAAGAGTTGGCCAGCATGGCAACTCAAAAGCAAGTCTTTACTCCCATTTCTCTTAAGCCAAAGCCAAGCCGGCCAAAAACATACTTTCATACCCACGTCATCTTCTTCCTCCTCTAGGCTTCTCTCTATCTTTTTTCTCTATTTTTTTAGGTGAGATTTTAGAACTGTTTTTTTTAAAAATCGTACCAAGAGCAATTTTCACCAGTAAAGAGACTTCGAATTCGGTGGAAAATGAAGTGATGGACTACTCTACCATTTTCAAATTCTTCCACTCAAATTGAATATTATCTTCCTAATTTGTCTCCTCTCCAGTCAAATTTTCTTCTTCTTTACCTCACAGGCTACAAAACACAATTCCATAATCCTCAAAATCCAAGCCCCATTTCGTGAAATTAATTCGGATTTTGTTATTTCACAAAATTAAAACCACACATCTTTTTTTATTTTAAAGCTTATATGGTTGATGTCACTTCTCTTTACACTAGACATGAAAGTATTATTTTTGAGTTTCAGTGAGGTTCTAATGGTGGGTTGTGTTTCTATAGGTTTGACAGTAAAATATGGGTTCTCAAAATCAACAAAAATGAAAAGTTAATTGAATAATTGGTATTTGGGTTTTGGGTTATTAGTTTGTTAATTTTTTGTTGTAGATTGAGGGTACTATTTGTGGATTAGCTAGTAAGGATGTATTATCAACTATTAAGTGAGGAATAGAAGAGAAAAAGTGAGAGAGAAGGCTAGAGGAGGAAGAAGATGACGTGGGTATGAAAGTATGTTTTTGGCTGGCTTGGCTTTGGCTTAAGAGAAATGGCAGTAAAGACTTGCTTTTGAGTTGCCAGGCTAACTCTTGGTCCTTGGATTCCTACCCATCCTGTGGTTGGTGTCTTGAGCGAAACTAAATGTCATATGTATATGTCCCCCCGAACGCCTCCCTATTTATATAAATGATGTTGATTGTTTACCTTTGAAACGAAGAACTCTTTCGGGACAGTTCATAACTTCTGATGATGATTTGCAGCAAGTGATTACCATACAAGTCTAGTTCTTTGATCATCTAAAATAGTGTGATACTCTCATTCTTGATTGCAAGTAGTTCTATGAAAAAATTTGACTGTTTCATGAAGCCATGGTCCCTAAGGACTTCTAGAGTTCGTGATTTTTCTCCTGGTTTCTTCATTTATACATTTGAGTTACTCTAATCTCCACTTCTTGAGGTACTTAATCGATAAGTTCTGATAATGTGAATAGCCATATTTTCTCTCCTGATGAGATGATTTACGTAGTTCTGGATTCTTGCTATCAATTTTCCCTTTTCTAGTGCAATCAATATTTTCTCTCCTGATGAGATACTTTACTAGTGCAATCAATTTTCTTTGCCGCAATTGAAAATCATCTCTGTTTTACCAATAATTTTGGCAGTTCTAATTGGTGAGGTGTTGGTTTGCAGGTCTTTATTTCATTGTCGTTGTATTTGAAGGCATGCAAGATTTTTGAATGTGTTAAAGGTGGTAAAGAGAAGGGTTTTAGAGCGAAGCGGAGGAAATATATCGATTATGAGTATTTGGCCGTAGGCAACCTGCAAGAAGTTCGGCAAATATTTGCAAGGGTGGTTTTCGACACAGTTTATCCTATTCATCTCAGAGAACAGAGCGCATGAGTTTTGTATTGGGGAAAGAGGTGTTGAAGATTACTGCTGCTAACCTGCATATCCAACTAAAGGTATAGAAGATGGTACTGATGGAAAGTGATGACCAGGAGACGGAAATGGGTAGTGCAATTAGAACAAAACAAATTCAATATGGCGTTTCGGATTAATTATGGTTTCGCTGTTGATTTTATTGGATAGGTGAAAGGGAGTAAGCTGTAGCCTATTCAACACGGTCACCAACTGCATTCATTTGTTCATTTGTAGTAAAGTAATAAGTTAAAAATATGATGTTTAACTGCGAAATCCGTTTCAAGTATTGCAACTTATACCAGCTAATTGTTTGTGCAACGAAATTATTATCTCTTATAGAAAATTTCTTCATTATGAGTGTATTTTCTTTCAATGTTTGTTATGTTCTTAACATTATTATTTTTTATAATAGTTGGTGCGATTGGAAAATAGTGGATTTCTTTTACTACAAGGTTGGTTGGTTGTAAGCCATGCTGCAAGCTTCTTGCCTGTGGACGTCAATGCAATCCAGAATCTCAGAGCATAAAGATATGGGTTTACACTGTCGGCAGTACTCCCAACAAATTCCTTGTGAGTGCTACTTACCCACCCACTCGTACGCACATTCATACTGCCTCGAGATTGGCATCAATGCCTTCGAGATGTACAGCATATGTTTAGAGCTGCATGACTATTTTACCACGTGATTGATTGGCACCCTTCATTCTTGATTAGTTGATTCTGGGACCGTATCTTTTCCTCCTGATTTCTTTTGGTTTTCAGTGCTGCACTACTGTGGCCTGTGCTGTGTGTAGTTGCCATCGTAAGTGTCCTACAATACTTGTAGATCACATTTACGTTAAGATTTTGATGAAAATCGAAACCGATCGATAACAGCCAGAGCATCCCACTAAAGACGGGCTAGAGTCCGGACCCCATCCATAGGACTGTGCTACTGAAAAAGTTCTTACCATAACTGAAGGTAGTCATCTTCTTTCTAGTCTTCTTCTTCTGGTACACTTTGGCACTTAGCTATTTATAATTCACGGTCCATTGAATGTAAATTTAAGTTGAAACTTTAGCAGTTCAGTTTCTAAACTGAGTGCAACCTACAAGTTCAGTAACTCAAATCTATTTCGCGTTGAGGAGTGAATGCCAAAAGTCCTAACCTGAGCCTGCCTAACTCAAGGCTTTGTTGCACTTTATTTGTCCAGACTGAGGCAACTCAACAGAAGATATTTGAGTGCAACTTCATCGGCGCAATTGGAGGAAGTTGCAGCCTTATAAATAACCTACGCCCACCCAGAAAGTGTCATTTATCTATTTTTACTAATGTCCACCTAAATTGTCATTTATCTTCCAACTGCATTGCACTCATCTTGCAACAAAATCCAGCTCAATGACCACTCTCAAGTCTCTCCACGCAGTCACTTCCTTTGTTTTTCTTCCTTCATTCGTCAATGCATCAAAGTTCTATAAACTGTAAGGAAAATATGTGTTACTCAATGGCGGATCTGCTGATGTGATTTATTTCAGCCAGATTTATACCAAAATAAGATATATTCTTTAAAAAAAAATGTTTAGAAGATCTCTAGATGATCCACAAAACGTACATCCCTAAGAAATGTAAGATAATAAAGTAAGATGCCCTTGTATCCTGTTATTAGTATATTATCAGAAAAGATGGACGTTTAGGTACATATGTTCGATATGTTGTTTACATATCTAGAAAGGTAGATTGTGCGTACTGCTTAGGTTGCATTTTGGGCTCACTTAAAGGTTGTTGGCATATAGAGGTATAAACATAGGTCCTTTCTAAGGGCATTTCCATATCTAATGGTATATATATCAATGGAGAGATTTTGAATTTCCATGGCAATACTCCTTTTGATCGTTTTCATGGTTATTTATTTGCTTAATTTTGTCCCTTTTTTGGCTTATAGGTCCACATCAATGCTCTGTTCCAAGTTTCCAACCCAACCACTTGTTTCCTGCTTATATTATTATTGACACTTACTTCTAAATTTCCACGTACAAGCACAACAATTCTATGGATGTGAGGACTTACTCTTCACAGCTTCATTCTCTGTGGCACACTTATGGACAACACACCCTCTGCCCTGAATATGAAAGGTTGTTCGGTGTGTTTTTTAAATAAGAACTGAAATAGATTTTCATAATGCTTTGTGAATAAATGCATAGCAGGAAAATGCAGCGATTTTTTATTGCGTGATAGTGAAATGTTTGATCTCATAGTGATCTCTATTGATTGCACTTGGCATTATAGGAGATTCTACGAATGTGAAGGATTGCTGTTCTCCGTGCTACGCTTGTGAACAACAGACCTTAATGTTTCACTGTGTATTAAAGGTTGTGTTGGGTGTGTTTTGTAACAAGAACTGAAATAGATTGTCATTATGCTAGGACAATGCATAGGACGTACTACAGCAGGAGAATCGTACCTGTAGTTTTTGATTGCCTGAAATGTTTGTTATCTTAGTGACATGCACTGCATTATTGACCTTGGCCTTGCAACATAGTTTAATTTAGTTTTGGCATTAATGCATTTCAGAAGGAATGCTATTGATTTTTTTTTTTATCAGTAAATATTGAAATAATTACTGCACTTTCGCCTTCTTTTATTTTATTTTTTTATTTTTAACTTTTTCTTTTAAACAAAATCTATTATATTTAGAGATTGTTGCTTACAACGCCACACAACTAGCTGTTAAAGAAATGAAAACACCCGAATCCTAGAGGCCCAGACCTCCTGGTACAACCGCCAGGGCCCTGACTAGCTGAGATGTTGGAGGCACATATATTACTGCATGTAGACATACAGACAATGGGAAGCTCCGGGGATTCTTAGTGCTTCTGATGTATGCTAAAGATTGTTTGGCATACCACATCTTTGGATTCCATATACCTTTTGTAGATATATCTTCCTTCTGATATTAATATAGTCCATGTCTCCATGATACATAGCCCTACTAACCCTAGTCCCAATTAAGTTAAAAATGGGTGATCCTCCATACTTTTGATTTCCTGGTAAATTTTGTTATAGGCACAAAGATTTTTTCATAGGCGCGAGCTCCTATGCATGACTTCTACTGTTGGATGTTCGACTAGAGTTATGTCGACCTCTTCCTATGCGTCAGCTTCACAAGAACTCAGTCGATTCATAAATTAACGTTCACTTAATGGTGGAAATGGACCTCTAGTGCAGTTTCGTACCGAGTGACCTATTGTGGTGAAGATTTACTTGTTGAGGAGGAAAAGAAAGAGTTACACAACAAAGGAAATTATAGAACTATATGACTCTATGAGTAGTTAATGTATTTTGCTAAATTAAGATATAAAGTGTTTAAGCCTAGTTATAAGTTGAGATCCTTAATAATCATTACCCTCCTTTTCTATTTAGTCTATGCAAAGGTCTTTTACATTTGACTGGTCCCCTTCCTCTCTCCCTCTCTCTATGTTCCTATCTTTATATAAACCTGTCTTGTGTTAGTCACAGACCCACCTCATTAGCCAATTGATCTGCTCTTTTCTCCTCATTTCCTTGTCCACTTTTTATTAAAATTCCAAGCACTCCTAAATGGCTGCCTTCGCATTCAAACACTCCCCATTCCTTCTTGACCCAGTTTTCTTTAGCACTAAAATGTCTAGTTTATTAGAGGAAGGAGACATGGACACCTGCTTTTCAACTTATCAACCTGAACCTCTTTATGACAACCCTGTTGATGTTAGAATTCTTGGGAGCAACTGCCTATACAACAACTCCGACACCTCAAAAAGCATCAATGAGCCACCTGTGACAGAGAAAAGCAAGACAGATTCATCATCCATGGTTTTTGAATTTGACAGTGATGATCACAAGGAAGCATCAATGGAAAAGAAGAGGAAGACGACTAAGGATGGCTCTTGCTTGAGTTCTGCTCAATCCCAGGTAATTCTTCACCAACGCCAAAGGTGGCTATTTGACATTTATCATTTAAATTTTTTCTTTTGATAAAAGTTTTGTTGTTAATCTATGGTTTTTCAATATGTTAGGATATGAGAGGAGTTAAAGCAAAGAAACAGAAGAAATGCAGTAATAGAAAAGAAGAAACCGAGGAAAAGAAGAGCAAAGCTTTTAAGAAGGATCAGAAGAAAGTCCAAGAAGAGCCCCCAGCTGGCTACATTCATGTAAGAGCAAGGAGGGGTCAGGCAACAGACAGCCACAGCCTTGCAGAAAGGGTACTTTAACTGGCTGAAAAATATACTTACAGTCCTTTACATGTTGCAGTTTATGAAAAAGTTTACTAGTATACCTATCATTTATATGTCTAAACAGTTGTGGGATCTTTGGCAATTACAGGTAAGAAGAGAGAAAATCAGCGAGAGAATGAGGCTGTTGCAAGGTCTTGTTCCTGGTTGTGATAAGGTGTGAAATTCAGAAAGCTCAGAATTCTCATTTCATTGCTTCTAGCTATATGTCTATATCATATATATCTTTTTCTTATATTAGTTTGATTTGCTATATAGGTGACTGGTAAGGCCCTTATGTTGGATGAGATCATCAACTATGTCCAATCATTACAGTATCAAGTAGAGGTGAACTTCACCCTATGCTTCCTTTTGATTTATTCTTGCCATGCCTGGTCATTAAATATAACTAACTACTTATTACATTTTTCCTTTCTATAGTTCCTATCAATGAAGCTTGCCTCAGTGAATCCAGTATTGCATGACTTTGGAGCAGATATGAATGCACTCCTTATCAAAGCAGAGGTATAGGAACGGCATTTTGATCCATATGTTTTTCTGTTGTTTGTCCATATTTTGTCAATTTGCTTATATATGGAAGCTGATGGCGCCTTTGTTTCCAACATGAAATTTCAGACTGGCTCGGAATCACAATTGCCATCTATGAACCAAACCAACCTTACCCAATCCATTAATCCCGCTGACGCTACAGCCACTCTCACCACAAAAAGTAACTACTTTCATCAGGACAATGCAGTTTCTTTTCTACCGCAACAGGGGCAGATGCAGGGTGCATTATCTCAGGTATTAAAAAACTCGTTCCTTAGATTTCTACTTCAGAAACGGTTCCAAAACCAAAAATATAATATGAAAACTCATATTCTAAGTTTCTAACAAGTTCAACATATCTATTTCAGGATAATGAAAATCTCTTATGGGGTGTGTATGACCACAGACAAAAGTTTCTCAATCAATTTGGCTTCAACAACTTGTGTTCTTTCCAATAAAATATCATAACAACAACCCTACAAGTATCTGGTAAGCTCTAGATCCCTTTCTTTTTTTGTATTATACTAATGTTTTTATTTTCACTTTGTGTTGATATTTTTATTTTCCTACTTTGAATTTGTTCCTTACAGTTTGGAAGGAGATTATCCAGCCAACAAAAACAACAACATCATAGAAAGACACCAAGAAACCAGCTTAAAACTAAAGCTTCTTTCCAAAGTATCAGTTCCAGACTGGAGTGGGCTTCTTGTACTCAAAGATCACCCACCCATTATCGGGGGGGAAAATACTCATAGATCACGTACTTGATTCAAGTCCAATGAACTAAAGGGGGGCCATGTCTTTGAATATGAGAATAACATAAAAGCAAAGAGAGGAGGAACAAGAGGACATAGTCGCGTCCGACCAAATATAACCATATCTTTCCTAGATCACTTGTTGCTGTCTATTTGACTCACAGGTCTGAAGCACATATTCGAAGACCTTCTGGTGATTAAACTTGTAACAAATAATTATGTACAAACAGTAATAACAGTCTCCAGAACATCTAGAACGGTTGCCATTGTTATCAATGTCTTTACCTGTTAAAGTAAAAGAGAAAGGTTGTTATTATTATTGAATACTATGTGGTCCACTCTAGATATAGCTGAGACTCACTTGAGACCACTGGATACTGATTTGACTCTTTATGCTACTGTTGGTATTGTTTTGTGACCTTTGTCTCCTGGAATGGAATCTTATCTATGTTTGGAACTCTTATTGAGGTTGCTGAAAAAAAGTCCCTACATGAACACTTTTGCAACTATTTTCGACTTGACTCAGCATCTACACAGAAAAATTTCCTTACATGTCCTCAAATTTTGAACCAGTCCTTTGAGTTGAATCCCTGGAACTATATTTCCCCTTTCTTCTTTCTTCCATACAATTTGTACATCTTCAGAAGAGCTCAAGAGAAACCAAATAATATATGGCTCCCAAAAGTCCCATACATTAGTAGGGTCTCCAAAAGTTAATTTTTAACAAGGCTATAATGATAGGTCTCAATAATGTTGATCTTTGGAATCAATACAGAGGGAAAGTATAGTAAGTGAGATTAAAGCGAAATCAAAATTGAGGTTATTTACACAAGTCAACAGAATTTGTGATTTCACCTATCTTTACTTACTTAACATGTTTGTCAAACTTCCTACATCATGATTTCAACTGCCAAATTATTCACTCCTAACTAACACCTAAATAAAGAAGGGTTAACAACAAACAACAGTTTTGGTTGTGAAGAGGCAATATCTGAGATAAAGTTGAGCGTTGTTAAAATGAAAAGAGTAATTCTTTAGAGAGGGTAACTTAGGGAAAAAACACCCTATGAGGGTGCATGATTGACCACTCGTTTTGCTTTCAAACACACGAAGGCTCTGCATTTCAAATTTTAGATTTAAGCCTTAAGATCAGGGGCGCTCGCAAAAGAGCCTTTCTCCTTTATCTCTTTCTTTATAGCCGTTCTCTTATATCATGAGCTGTAAATTGAAATTTCAGATACACGTTTTGTTGCATGATGGTGTAATTATAAGAGAAATCCAACACATTATTCCATCTAGCAAGATGCAACCTTGAAGAAACAAAAATGTCCGTGGTTGGCAGACCTCATATTTGATGCGTCGTGAACCTGGGGACTAGAGAAATTAGATTAAGTTAGAAAAACAAACGGCAATGTAAAAGGCCAACCACTGTATAGTGTTTGTATAGTATGTCGCCTTGGCATTTCCTGGGAAGACAAACTTATAAATCATCCCATACCAAAACCTCGTGTCCATGTCGGAAAGCCGGAGTCCATATGGGTTCCATAGAGTTCCAAGTTTGAACTGATAAATGTAAGTAAACAATGAGTGTTTGACTCAAATAAAATCTTTATTTGATTGATCATAGCCAATGAAACATACTACAAGAAATTTCGAGTTCCAACGAATGTCATCCACACCTGGAAAAGTATAAAATTTGATAACATAAAAGTTAGTTATATATACTTATACTTACATAAATCCACATGTTAATTTGTGTAGTCGATCATCACATTAAAATGGTATTATATAGAATTGGTTAATTATTTTCGACACAGTTCAATACACGATCGTCCTAGTCTCCTAGAGCAGAATTACTTTCTTCATTTTTAATTTGGCTATTTCTTTTTTACAGTTTATAATTGTGGACAAAGACTATTTCTATAATGAGGTGGAATGCTCAAATCACTAAAATGGAGGAGCTAGGGCTTAGGCTTGAAAGGAAGGGTTAGCTTGAGACAAGAGGAAGAGAGAGCTTGAGAGAAGAATGGAAATGATATGCTTTTATAGGGGTTGTTGTGGTCCTCTGGCTAATATATGTGTACCAGCCAGAGGTGCTTCATGTGTTGGCCTCTCATTGGCCAAGGGTCCGTTAAACATACAACCTTTGGCACAATGTTTCTCTTCTTGTCTGTATTTGTTTGCTAAAAATTAAACAAATTAGCCCTTGGCATCGAAAACTTAGACCCCCCATATTTGTAGTGATTTGAATAAGGTGCTAGCTGAACTTGTGCATTTGGTTTGGCTCTGGCGCTTTGTGTGCCAGAAGACTGCTTAGCTGGTAAAGTGGCTTTCCACTAGTGCGAAGTACTTGCTTAGTTGCCAGCTTGTGCATTTGGTTTGGCTCTCGCGCTTTGTGTGCCAGAAGGCTGCTTAGCTGGCGAAGTGGCTTTCCACTAGTGCGAAGTGCTTGCTTAGTTGACACAATGGTTTGGCACCATCTACAATAATTAATAAAGGGCAATTTACAATTTGACACTATTGTTTACTTGATTTGAAATTGCTTTTAACATGCCTATGGGAAAATGAAAACTAGACAACACCATCGATAAACCTCGTCTTTCTCTTCAATTTTCAATTATTTAACTTGACCTTTTTGGCTTTTTCGGTTTTTTTGGCTTTTGAAAAGTGTAGTCATTATTGCATAAAATCTAAACTAATTTAATCAAGATCCTTAAAAGTACTAATCAAGATCCTTAAACATAGGGAAACTTCACAACGTAAAATCAAGGAAGATGGTAGAACTCATCTGTCCGGGTGGTTGTCGCGGTCTAGCTGACCATTGAAAAAAAAACAAATTGAGAGGTCAATTTACCAAAAGTATCACTCATCCAGAATTCCAGACTACGCCACAATGCCACATTCTCCTTGGCGCAACTCCTGTAACAATGAAGGCGTATAAGGCGGGCGGGCCACGGTGGGTTAGACATGATGTTGGGTGATGTGAACCACAAATGTCGCATATGGGCCCAAGCCCGGCTTGTCCATTAGGGAGGGAGTGGTGCAAGGCCTCATGGCATGGAATGTGCTCCATTTAATTGCATTGTCTCTTTTGTCTAGCAAACTCGAGGGAGGAACAATGAAGACGCAAATAATCAAGTTGGGAGATGACAATGGTTATAATAATAAGAAGTGAGAGTTATCTAATTCTTTGTATCTAAGCATGGGCGAATAGAAAAAATGGACTAAGACTTGATCCCACTTGTTTGTATGTCTATTTTGGTTCCTTCTTTTAGCTTATAGCTTATCTTGGATGGATGTGGTACCCAATGGCTTGTAGCATCTTAAAAGAGAGAAAGAACAATTAATCTTCAACTTGGGAATTGAAAGTGTTAAGTTGTACAAGGAGTCAAGGAGAGTTTACAAATCAACAACCCGACCATATGGAGGTGTTTGTTTGTATCATAATTTATTAGGTTCTGTGAACATGTGGTGTTATTAGACTTACCACTGCACTTTATATTGTCTTCAATTCATTAGTAAACTGGTAACAAAAAAAAAAAAAAAAAAGGTGACCTGCTACGTGCTTAATGTGCATTTTGGACTAGCACTCAATTTTGATTTTATGATTTCCACTTACTAGAATATACCTATTAATTTCAACACTATTTTTGATATATGTAGAAAAGGGGATGGTTATACAAACTCCACCTTATATTGACTCCAAAGTTACTCCACTCTTAATAGTGGACTTATAATGGTTGTTGATAGTGGTGTTGGGGTTTGTTGTTCATCTTAGATTTTTTATTATGATGAATGGTTTTGATGGTTGGAAAATCTCTTTCCAAACCTTATAGTCTTTCTTTACTCTTGTTCAATCTTGATGTTTTAAATGGTGGAAACAGTTTTTTTTTTATCTAGAATGGGTTGAAATATTAAATAAACTATTGATTTGATAGAGAAACATGTATAGAAATAGTTTAGATGGATATCTTGCTCACAAAGTTATACTCATTTGAACTTGTCAAATGAGTATTGTAAGTACCCTCCGTTCTACATTTCATATCACTACAGCACACGTGTCCACAACCCAAGTCATATCTCCATTAGCTCGTACCACATTGTTGGGTACGTCAGAATCCAACTTCGAACTCGTGTCGTCCCAAATCTCATTCTGACCATATATGGAACCAAATCATCCAGCGCAATCCTGGAGCTCAGTTAATGCACCAATTAAGAAGACATTAACTTTGTAACATCAGGAGTAATAGCGAATCATCAAGATAGCACACAATGTGGATCTACACTTGACAAACGGCCTGGAGCAAATATGGAAGGTCAGCTCAAATATCTATAAGTAGAGAGAGAGATGAACTACTTAAGGCTGGATTCAAGTTTACCCGAAAAAACTTGATACGTAGGCAACTCTTGTCCCAAGAAGAGTGCATCCATTCCCTATCAAACACAACAGCAGGTCGTTCACCTCAAAACACCAAACCTCTACATTGGTGCCGTCTGCCGGTTCATTTCCTTAAGAAAAGAACACACACTCTTTTCTCAAGCCCACGAAACTGGTCAGAAAAACCACCATAGACCCATCACTTCAAATGTTAGCAGACCAGATGAAGACGCTCCAGGAGGCCTTCATCACCATACAACAAGAAAACCAAATGATACGCGAACAGGCCACCTCCAACGCCAACAACGTCACTCCAGAAAAATTGGAGAACAACGTTGTCACAGCCCTCACCACCACCACCAATCAAAGACTAGAAGACTTCGCCCAAAGGTTGGAGAAGTCAAACGACAAAGCCAGTGCTGATCCAGATCGCTCAGAAGATACTCCAAACGTACAAGGCGTCACCATTCACCAGGAAAATCAGGGACAAGCATCCTCCCTCAGAATTCATCCAACCAAAGTTCTCGATGTACGACGGTAGCTCGTGTCCAGGCCAGCACGTAGCTTGTTTCACCCAGATCCTCACACTATACAGCGCTCCAGAGTACGACTACCTGAAGTGCAAACTCTTTCCAACCAGCCTAAAGGACGGAGCCTTAGAATGATTCTACACGCTCACTCCTAATTAAATCAACAACTTCGACAATCTAGCTAAGACGTTCGCAGCAGAGTTCTTCCACAACAGGAAGAAACAAGCCGACCTGGACTCCTTGTTTCAACTCAAGCAAGCACATGGTAAAACGATCTGCGCTTTCCTAGGACGTTTCAAGAAGGAACTCCTATCAATGGAGACAGGCCTAAATGATAGTTTTGCCACTTTTGCATTCACCAACACCCTCCTAGACGACTCCGACCTAGCAGGGTCTCTAATGAACAACAAGCCAGAATGCTTAGACGACCTGTACCACAAAATAGACAAGTACATCAAGTATGAAGAATAGACAGTGAGTGACAAACGAGAACCCAAAGAAAACAATCACTACTCAAGCAACAACAACAAGGGCTCCAGCTCCCACAAGCCCTCCTACACAAAATAATAATTCTCTAACTTCTCTAGGACGCCAAGCCAGATCCTGAAGAAGATCTATACAACACCATACTTCAATCCCAACATCAACAAAGTAATAGCAATCCAAGGACGTCCATATTCCCACTTCCACAAACTCTAACACCATGACACAGATGAGTGTTGGAGCCTCAAGCACTACCTCCAAGACTTAGTCGAAGAGGGAAAACTGAAAGAGTTCCTGCCGGAAAGCGACCTCAAGCATAAGCTGAATGCCAATCACCACAGAAGCAGGAACCGAAGCCATGAACGACCTGCTAACAACAGGAGCAGGAGCAAAACAGCTCGACGATCTAAATCTCTAGGTCGGTCGAGGCACAACAGGAGACAACACTCCTCTGACCATGACGAGGAGAAGGTAATTAACATGATTACAGATACCTCCATCGACAAAACCTCAGGTCAGGAAAAGCAGAGACGTGTAGGCGCGCTGCAAGAAATATACCACCTCTCCCACAAAGCTGAAGTCATCACTCCTACCAGTTCTCAATCAACGACCTCCATAGCATTTACGAAGGACGGTCTAGACAAGGTGTGCCTACCCCACAATGATGCCCTGATAGTGCACGTCAAAATCAATGGGTGGACAGTCAAAAAAGTCTTCATCGATCCAGGCAGCTCCTATGACATCCTCTTCTATCAAACCTACAAGGATATGCACCTGCTAGACTCGATGATGATAGAGTCAAACACACCACTCTATGGATTCAATGGAGACCGCACAGATGCCATTGGAGATGTCATCTTACCAGTCTCCATTGGAGAAAAAAAGGACATGGTCAAGACCTCAACACGTTTCAGCGTAATTGATGTCAAGTTGTCCTACACTGCCATCCTAGGACGTAAGTGGATTCACAAGATCCAAGCAATCTCGTCCACCTTACACCAAGTCCTGCGATTCCCCGGACCCCGAGGCATCATGGAACTCAGGAGCAACCAACTAGAAGCTCATCGATGCAATCAAGTCAACGAAACAGCGATGGCCAAAACTCAAGTAGTCCAAGAAAAAGACATCCCAAAGCTGCAAGATCCCCAAGCATCCAGTTCGCAAGCACCAGCTATAGGTAAGCTCAAAGAGAAGCAAGCACAAATCGAGTTTGGAGAAAAAGTCAATTTGGGCACAAATGATGACCCAAAGTTTGTTTATGTAGGAGGTTGATTTAGACCCCAAGCTCAAGGAGCAACTTGTCAAATTTCTATCTCTCAATAAAGATACTTTTGCTTGGTCGTATATCGATATGCCTGGAATCAACCCACAGGTCGCTTGCCACAAATTAAATGTTAATCCAAATGTAAAGCCTATCAAACAATGACCTCGCAAACTGGCACTCAAATTTCAGAAAGCCATCAACAAAGAGATAGGAAAGCTAAAAATGTGGGATTCATCAGAAAAGTCGAGTACCCGACCTGGCTAGCTAATATCGTAGCCGTTCCTAAGAAGAACGGCTAGGTATGACTCTGCATAGACTTCACAAATGTCAAGAAACATTCCCCTAAGGACAGCTTCCCCCTACCAAGAATTGACATACTAGTAAACTTGCGGACACGAACTCCTATCGTTCATGGACGCATATAGTGGGTATAATCAGATACCACTTGCAGAGGAAGACCAGGAAAAGACGTTCTTCATAACCGAACAAGGAACGTTCTGCTACAACTTCCTACCATTCGGCTTGAAGAACGCAGGTGCAACCTACCAAAGACTTGTCACAAAGATGTTCAAAGACTTGTTGGGCGACACTATGGAAGTCTACATAGAGGATATGGTAGTCAAAAACTGAAAAGGCTAAAGATCACATTTCCCACCTACAAGAAGCCTTTGAAAGATTGCGCCAAAACAAAATGAAGCTCAATCCAACAAAATATGTATTTGGGATAGCTTTAGGGAAATTCCTAGGATATCTTGTTTCACAAAGGCGCATCGAAGCCAACCCAGAACAGATACGAGCTCTCCTTGAAATGCTAGAACCAACTTCCAAACAACAAATCTACAAGTTATCTGGCATGGTTTCAGCCCTCAACATATTCATCTCACGTGCATCTGACAAGTGCAGACCATTCCTACAATACTGAAGAAAGGTGCAACATTCACATGGACAGACGAATGCCACAAAGCTTTCAACGACCTGAAAGCTTACCTATCAACTCCGACCGTCCTGTCCAAACCAATTGAAGGAGAGACGCTGGGGCTTTACCTTGTAACTACCGACTTTGCCATCAGCTCGGTCCTCTTTCGCGAAAGCGATGGAATCGAAAAGTCAGTGTACTTCACCAGCAAGACATTATCAGATGTAGAAAAACATTACTCAACATTAGAGAAAACAATATTATCTTTGCTGTACTCTGCTCGAAAATTCCGACCTTACTTCCAGGCTCACAGCATCAAGATCATCATAGATGTACCCATCAAACAGGTCTTGAGTTCTAGCAACAAAATAGCCAGCATGGCCAAATGGGCTGAAGAACTTGGAGAGCATCACATCGATTTCATTCTTAGAACGTCTCACAAAGGTCAGGTCATTGCTAATTTCTTGGCAGACTTCCTCATCGAAGATGTCAACTGGGAACTCGAGCCAATTACTTCATTTCATCAACCACCCACCCCAGACACATGACACCTCTACGTAGATGGAGCATGCAACAATAGCGGTAGTGGACTGGGGGATGTGTTAACTTCACCAGAAGGAACACAGCTACAGAAGTCAATCAAGATCGATTTTGTAACATCAAACAATGAAGCGGAATATGAAGCGTTGATCGCATGGCACAACAGCTGCAAGTCCAAAAGCTAACAGCTCACAGTGACTCACAACTAATCGTTAAGCAAATCACCAAGGAGTATGTCACAAACGGAGCAAACCTAGCCAAATATGCTCAAGTAATCAATGACATCATTAGCTCGTTTAAAACATTCTCCTTGGAACACATTCCCCGAAAAGATAACAGACATGCAGCAGTTTGGCTTTCTTAGCTTCCAAAACCCAAGAGGCATGTCCCAACACAGTCTACATTGACATCTTGGAGAGGCCAGCCTACCAGCAAGAAAGTGTCAATAGCCTCACAGACTTTCAGCCCTCATCCAAAGAAAAGATCACTCAATCTTGGATAGGCCCATTTCTGAAATTCATCATACATGGCGAGCTCTCAGCTGAGGCAAAAAGTGTTAGTGCAATACAATTCCGAGCTCCCAGATACACCGTGATCAATGGACGATTGTTCCGTAAATCCGCAGGAGGACCCCACCTAAGGTGCATAACTCCACGCGAAGGCCAACTCATCTTCGATGAAATTCACAAAGGTTAATGTGGCAACCACGCAGGAGCATGATCTCTGGCTCATAAAGCAATTGCCCAAGGGTATTATTGGCCAGGCATGCACATCGAGGCAAAGAAGTACGTTCCCAGATACCACCAATGTCAAACATTTAGACACAACCATCTAAGTCCAGCACGAGAGTTGATCAATATATATAGCCAGCCCATGGCCCTTTCATATGTGGGGGCTAGACATCATGGGACCATTCATTCCACAAAAGAAAACAAGACTCAAATACGTCCTAGTAGCCACAGATTACTTCACCAAATGGGTTGAAGCAATCCCACTAGTTCAAGTCAAAGAAGTCCACATCATCAACTTCATATGGACTAATATCATCACAAGATTTGGTCTACCCCACACCCTTGTCATGGACAATAGAACCCAATTTGCTGGCTCACAAGTCAAGACATTTATACAAAAATGGCGCATCATTTAAGCATTTTCTACACCTAGATATGTACAAAGAAATGGTCAGGCAGAGGCTACCAACAAATCAATCAAAGAAAATCTCCAAAAGAAGTTGGAGAGCAAGAAAAGCCAGTGGCCAGAACAACTTGAGAACACTCTATGGGCATACAGAACAATAGCCAGAGCCAGTACCAATGAGTCTCCATTCACACAATGTTTGAGCGAACGTATACCATACCATCGAGCTCATAATCACAACCACAATAACATCATCGTCGAATCAAGAGAAAATGAAAACATCTTGGCAAAAGAAGTCGATCTCCTAGAAGAGCGAAGGGAAACAGCTGCAATATCCCTAGCTCGGTACCACCAAATAATCCAATGATCTTATAACAAGAAGGTCGTCCCAAGATCTTTCCAAGCTGGCGACCTAATCCTCAAAAAGACACTAGCTTCAGCCAAGCTCGACCCAACATGGGAAGGCCCCTACATTGTTGACAAAGTCGTTAGAAATGGAGCATACTAGATTAAAACTCAGCTCGGTGATGTGCTTCCCCAACCTTAGAACACAGCTCTCCTCAAGCGATTTTATTAATAATATTTCTCCAGATGTATCAGTCAATATGAATAAAATTTCATCAGCATTTCGCGTACAAATGTCATCTTTGCATTACATGAGTACCACGCATCTTGCACTAAGCTACCCGATCTGGGACATCACAATGTCAAGTCGTATACCAAAGCCGGAGTTAAGAATGACTCAACTACAATTACCACGCAATGGTTAATTGCCAATCAAATCCAACCCAAGGTCCCCCAAAAGGACCCTAAATCAACTTAACACCAACGTCAAGGTTAATAATGATTCAACTATAATTGCCATGCAATTATCAGTCAAATACAAACATAAGGGACCCCCAAAAGGACCCAAAGCCAACTTAAGGCTTTTGAAAAGGGTTAAGTTCGGCTCAACTATAACTACCATTCAAAGGCTAGTTATCAGTCAATAAGAAGTTCCCCCAAAAGGAACAAACCAATCAACACACACGAGGAGACCTAGGTGACAACTACGCTCATCTATCAGGTCGCGAACCAAACAATAACAACCTACGAACATTAGACGATCTACCATAGTTCAACAGGACGTCGAGTCCACTACCATGCAGCACATGTCGTCGAACAACAAATCAAATAGCAATAAAAGCAATCACAAGCATGAAAACTTCAAACACAACCTCAACAAGTAAGTAATTTAAATATTTCTACTTACAAGTTTGGGTAGATACTAGAAGCCCCCAGGTTATCCCAGGAAATCGACCTCAGCATCCCAATTAGGTAAAAAATAGAAGTATTAGTATCAATTAAAAAAGAGAATATTGTTTAAACACTTCATCCACCATCACTCAAAACAACTTACAAGAAGAACAAGATCAGCTAACATAAGAAAGATTCTCCACATTCAAGGGCACCAGTTGGCAGCCCTCTTCACCAATAGAGCTGCTAGCCGGATCACTACTTGCGTTTAGCACTTCAGTGGCAACATCTTCAATGGGTTGAGCAGCAGGAGCAGCACCAAGGTCGGATGGTAGATCAGGTCATCTACTAGCATCTACAACAGTACTATCCATAGCTACTGTTGCAGCCCCACTTTCGACCGACCTCTTAAGGGTTTTGTATTTACGTTCTAGTTCCATGTAGTCATCCACTAGAACGTAAACATCCCTACTCTCTACCAAATTGACCAGGTTGTTGTATTCTTTTTGAGCTCTTTCAGCAACGTCCTGTGCTCGTTTGGTCTCATTAACCCAGTGTTGAACCTTCACCTTAGAAGCATTAAGTGTTGGTTGCAGCAAAGCCACCTTCCCAGCCAGGTCCCCGACCTGCAACCTCAGCCTCGTTACTTTAGCCCTCTCCACCTCTTGCACAACCACCAACTTGTCATAAGCCTCCTTGGCCGCATCCAGCTCCTTCTTGTACAGGTCGGAGATAGTGGTTATCTCCCTCAGCTTCCTGTACATGGCCAGAACCTGACAAACCAACAAAATAAGTCAGATCGGAAAGATACTAACAGAGCACAAACACAGATCGGATGGACACTTATGAAGCATAAGGAGCAATCCATATCTCTCAGGTTCACCCCCAAATCCTTCCCAGTCTCCAGCTGGAGCCTGTCCCCATCCAGGGCAACACTCTCCAGCAGCCTTCCAGCAACTAATGAAGACTTGAAACTACAATCCAAGTTCTTCACTAGCTTGGTCAACTCACTCACCGGGTCGTAGTAGCTAACCATCCAGTCCAGGACGACATCACCATTCTTGCCACTTGGGGCCGCACTCCCCGACCCCTTGCACTTCTAGGTAGATGGCTCAGGCTCACTAGCCTTCTTCTTGTCCCGGGCATCAGTTACCCCCACATCAACCGCCAGCTCCTTCAAGTTCATCTTCTTCAAAGGAACCCGACCTGAAGAGGTACGACCTTCCCCAGCACTAGGTCATTCCTCAGACTCAGTTCGGGACCTCTTCGCCCCGCCCCAGACTCAGCCACCTCAGAGCGCCTCTTCAGTTGAGGCCTCCGGAAAGGAGCAGGAGCATCAACAGCTCCCCCAGCACTTCCACCTACACCACAACCAGATCGGTCACCATCACCCCCTCAACACGTCTAGGAGCAGAACGGCTATCAGCAGCTCCTCCAGCCGTTCTCATTCCAGAAACAGGTGCCCTCCTTTGGCTATCCCTCTCCATCTCAGCATCCGAGCTAGAGTCAGAGATGTCAAAAACGAGCTTACAAGCCCTCTTCTTTTGTTCCACCTTCTTCCGGTTGATCTTCTCCCCTTCACGCTTCTTAAAGTAGTGAGCAACCTCCCCCAAGATAGCTTGTTTCTCCTCCCAACTCAAACAAGCAAACTTTTCTATAACGTCAAGCTGGGGACGACCTCAAATGGAAACCTCTCCACAAAAGGAAACAAAAGTATCAGAATGTACAATATATCAAATACAATACTTACATATGACCTACAAAATAACTACCTACCATCTCACTTTATAGAATGGGTATTCAGCTCACACCCAGAGGGGGTGTAATTACCCACAACCAACAATGGCCTACGCCCTCATTCCTCCTTACTCACCCCCACAATCACAATAGACTTCCCCCTTACGACTTGCAAACTAAAGTTCATTGCAGACGATCTTTTCACAGAGAAATGCTCCAACACATCCCCTAAGCGGATGTTATAACCCCTCTCATTCAACAAATCCAACACATGGAAAACCCTCCAACTATTCCCTACGAATTGACAAGGGGCTTTTCCACAAAAATTCAAAACCTCAACAGTAAGACGGGAAAATGACAACCTCATCCCAGCCTTCAACTGCCCATAACAAACCACCACTCCCCCATCCCGAGGAATATAATCACTATTATACAATCTCCTCTCCTCACTCAGGTCGTACATCTCCAGGTCAAACTCTACCCAACCAAACTCCTCCCTCAAAGCAGCATAACAACCTACCGACCTAGACTCCACCTCCTCAGCTATCGTCTCCAATGGAGAAAACGATGATGCCCCAACTCCACTACGAACCCTAACTTCAACATCTTCTTCACTTACAGTTCTCTCTCTCCACTAATCAATCTCCACTTCACCACTCAAACTATCACTGGTCATAGACATTGCAAAAACAAAAGAAGTAGAAAGATCAAATTTTTAAGTTCAAAAGCACGCACCTGATAACAAAGGATGGAAAAGTTTTTTTTTTTTTTTTTTTTTTTTTCTTTCTTTCTTTCGCTATGCTTTTCCTTGGTTGATGAGAATGAAGAGGTGAAAAACCTTTCGCACACCAAAACCCATGAGCTGCCCAAACCTCGAGAAGAGACAAATGCTTTGTATTCCCAATACACAATCATAACTCGCCCACAAACCGCCGCGATTTTGGGCCCATGGATCAGATCCAACTGTTCCCGCACATTTTTCCAAAATACAAAAAACTCATCAGACGGACACGTGTTAAAAAGATTTGTTTTAACTTTTAGTTTCATACCTCAACTGTCCAAACAAGAAGTTAAACAAAGGGGGCTGTGTAAGTACCCTCCGTTCTACATTTCATATCACTACAGCATGCGTGTCTACAACCCAGGTCGTATCTCCATCATCTCGTACCATATTGCCAGTACATCATAACGACCCAGACTCAGGTCGTCCCAAATCTCAGTTACAACCATATATGGAACCAAATCATCCAGCGCCATCTTAGAGCTCAGTCAACACACCAATCAAGAAGACATTAACTTTGTAACATCAGGAGTAATAGCGAATCATCAAGATAGCACACAATGTGAATCTACACTTGACAAACGGCCTAGAGAAAATATGGAAGGTCAGCTCAAATATCTAAAAGTAGAGAGAGATGAACTACATAAGGCTGCATTCAAGTTTACCCAAAGAAACTTGATACGTAGGCAACTCTTGTCCCAAGAAGAGTGCAGCCATTCCCTATCAAACACAACATCAGGTTGTTCACCTCAAAACACCAAACATCTACATTAGCGCCATCTGCTGGTTCATTTTCTTAAGAAAAGAACACACACTCTTTTCTCAAGCCCACGAAGCTGGTCAGAAAAACCACCATGGACCCATCACTTCAAATGTTAGCAGACCAGATGAAGATGCTCCAGGAGGCCTTCATCACTATACAACAAGAAAACCAAACGATACGCGAACAGGCCACCTCCAATGCTAACAACATCACTCCAGACACATTGGAGAACAACGCCGTCTCATTGGCTTTAAGTCCTTGAGTCCATAGCTTTTAGCTTTAAGTCCTTAAGTTTTCAACTTTTAGTCCTGAGTCCTTGAGAGTTGACTTTGATTTTTTGGAACTTTTGCTCATAAACTGGAATCTTCCCAAGCAGTGTCAATAACAATCCTTTTTGCACTAAAATACACGTTTTAGGAATATACGTCCTAATTGGCTTATAGGTAGCAAAAGCTATAAGTTGTCTGTTCATTAAGTATAAGAAGGGCATAATTGAAGTATTGTAAAGGTAATAAAACGCACATTTGGAGACTGGTCAACTTATAAGATGAATTGAGAGCTAATTTTTTGTGAAGATATACATAACATGTTGAAAAATGCCCCCACAAAAATTCAGCTCAATTGAATATGTTTAACCTTCTGACAAGTTCTACCGAAATTAAACAAATATGGGTCATTGGATAATTTCAAAACATTATAAATGATTTTTTTTATGAAGTTGTACAGTTTCAAATGAATTGAGTTTTTGTAAGGATGATCTCTGTTGTGTGAAGAACATCTCCACCAAAAATTAGCTTCTAATTCATTGTATTTAATGCATGGTGAAGTTTTTTTGGAGTCACTTTAAGTGGAGTTCATATAACCATCCCTGTAGAAAAATTTGATTCAATATATTCAATATATATATGAGTTAGTTATTTGATTAGCTAGTTAAACCACAACTTTTTTTATCTAGTGCTCTTGTTAATTGTTATTGGATTCCACTACAGACACACCTACCTGGATGGCAATGAGACTTTCTAACTGCTAAAATAGAATAACCCGGCCTGTTTCATTTTGATACCTTCTCTTATGTCCATCCTTAATGTTTATCAGTAAAAGGTTTTTTGTTTTAGAATATATTTAATTGATCGATATCCAAAATAATAAAGCATATATACAAAGGATTTAGAGGTCAAGCGCTACACATTATGCCGCAAGCGTCCTTCTGAATAGCAAAACCTATCCTCTTAAACACATTCATTGGAACCAGTTGTCATCGTGTTGGAGTTATCCCTCACATGAGGAAGAAGAGAAAACAGGTATTGTTTATGTGAAGAAGCCAGAGCCCGCATGCGCTCAGATTTGGTCGTGCCCAAGGCGCGTTCGCGCCCTTGCCGTGAAAGAGAAGATAGTTTTTTTTTTTCCTCTCACGAAACATGTCTACTGGAGTTTTGGGATGGAAAAATAAAAGGGCGCGTGTGCGCTCAGATTGGCCTTGACAAGAGCGCGCTCGTGCTCATTCCTAAATATGCTGGGTTCTGATTTTTCTACAATAAGCACGAAATTTTGCAAACGCGCCGAAATTTCATATTACTATAAAAACAAAAGTTAGGTTTTGGAAAACCAAGTCTTGAATAGAAACCCAATTTTGAGAGCAATCAAAATTGAGAGAAAACCCTTGCAAAGAGAAAAGCTTGTAAGGAGAGAGGAGAGATCTAGTAAGGTGGAGAGACTTGAGAGGAGTAATTGTAATCTTCCTTCCCACACTTATAAAAGGATTAACTCTTGTAGAAGTAGACATCATTAGCCGAACCACGTTACATTTTTGTGTTGTGGTATGTTTTACTTTCTCTAATATTTATATTGCTTATTTGTGATAGTTATATCCATAGTTTATGTTGTGGTTGTTGGTTGTAGTGAAATATTATATTTTTTATTGGAGTAGTAGATTGTCCAAATGCAAACTATCTTAGTAGGGATCGATTGGTATCGTTTTCCCCAACACATCGATCACTCCAATACTTTCTGCAACCTCTTAAACCGCAACTCAACTGCTTCCGACACTAGCTAAACCAAATGTATCGATTAGTTATAGTCCCTATTATTATACTAATTAAGCAAATTTCTCTTAGGTTGTGCTTCTTGTTTACCTGCCATCACTAAAAAGTCAACCAGATTCTTGACGAGAATTCAATGAAAACTTGATGTCATTACAAGACCGCAAAGTTTACCTGTATTTGCATTTTTTGGGTAGGAACTAGAGGTAATAATTTATACACCTAGCAACAACTTAACTTTTTTTGCACTTAAGTAAGGATATTATTAATGATTATTAAAGAATGTAACATCAAGAGTACATGCCACGTTAAACTTAAGACTATAGACAACCTAATCAAATCTATACTAGGTCCGGTGAGGATATTCTATACTAGTGATGAATAGGGGTCTGCTTGTGCTCCAAATTGTTTCTCCCATAATATAATCATAATAGCTCCCTTCTTTGCAACCACATCCGCACCAAAATTGGGCTCTCGCAATGTATGTAAGATGCACCAGTGATCGAGTTTTTGAGTTGCTCTCTTCCATCTTGCTGTTAAGGTCCATGGAATAGAGCCTTTCCTGAAACATCACTATTCTACTAGCTAGCTACAAGCTCCTATCAGTGCCGGCCCTGAGCACAGGTGAGACAGGCGGGTGGCTGGGACCCCCTAACTTAATTTGGTCCAAAATTAGGGCCCCGATGCTCAAACCAATACTATACACTAATATTGGCCTGAGTTAGGCCCAAGCCCAAATAAAAGCGAAATTTGGCCCAACAAACAGAAAAGAAAAAACATGAATTAAAAACCAACGAAGCAAAACCCTCACGGTAAATTAAACTAACCGAAAAAAAAAAGAGAAATAAACCGGTGATTCTTCTCTGTCTCTTTTTCTCCAATTCACCAACTCTCTTCCAACAAAAAAACCATTGTTACTTCCTCTAAAACTCTAAAATCCTATTTCTGTTTCGAGATTCGATTACTCGACGCGACTCAATCATTCAACAAGTAAACAACTAAACACTTGATTATTATTTCTGATTTTTCCATTGTTGTTATTATGCTTCCTAGAAATTATCCTTTTGGCTTTGATAAAAGAAAAAAGAAGCAGAGAATAGATAAACTTGTTCAATTACAAAAGAGAGATATATTTAAGTTTTTTGGTAACAAAGGATAGACAGAGAGTTCTCAATCAGATGAAAATTTGGTTGATGTCGAACATATGAACGAGACTGATAATGAAGAACATGAAAATTTGTCGACTGAAAACGTTGAAGCTTTTGATAATGACGATCATAACTTTTAGTGAATGAAAATGATGAAGTTTTAGTGAATAAAGACCTAGGTCAACCTACTACTGAGAATGAAGGACAAGTGCCGGTAAGCTATCTGTTTTTTGTTTTTGCCCTTTTTGTTCCCGGTAAGGCCCCCACGATAAGAACTCGCCTAGGCCCCCCAAAACTGAAGGCCGCCCCTGGCTCCTATATATATTCTAACTTTTAAAGATCAACAACCTTCTTTGCACTACAGGATCCTACATCATAATCATGTCAAGTAGGGCAATGTTTTTCAGTCATGCATGTATGTCTCTTTTTGGACATCTTAATTATTAATTAGGTCCCATGGATCAAGAGACTGTTGATCACCCTTATTTGTGTTTACTCGAGGAATTATATACAGTACAGGAGTAATTGTTTAAAATGCGGAGTATGTGTTGTGCTATTTGTAACCAATAACACCGTACCTAAGTTTCTAAGTCAAAGTTTAGATCGAATATGCAAATCCTTTTTTTTTTCCAGCTAATTCATGAATTTACCTAAGCTTGTAGTTATAGTTAAGAACCAGTACGTACAAACGAAACATATGGGACCCTTGTTCTTGAATATGAAGACCTCACTCCCTCATGTAACAACCCAGTCCATCCACCCATATACAAATATAGTGCCGAGTCCAAAGCCTTAGTCACTTAACCAAAACAGCTATCAAGTTGATGCAAATCTTAGGTGTGTCGACATAACTCACATAAGAAACAATAGAGTGTTTGGTTGCACTAATAAATCTGATTTTATTAGAAAAGACACAAAATGTATGTCCGAATTATAATTCGGATCAGATAAATCTTATTTCTTGGACCACCATTTCTGCATTTCATTTAGGTCGGCAAATTTTGTTCATTCGATCATATCAATGTCAAGGACTCTTTATCAAAAAAAATATCAATAGTCAAGGACTCAGGTGCAGCTCTAGAGGGTTATTATTGGCCATGTTGAGAGGTCGGTCTATGCTAAACCAGACGAGTTAAGGCAAGTTTTGATCCAAAAAAACAAGGCAACGCAAGCTACCCGGCCCAGGTACAACAGTTTGAATCGGGTTTGTGAGCTACACCAGCCAGTTTACCCCCGTACACAATGTTTTAAAAATAAATAAATAAATAAAAATGGTAGAAGAGTAAATAAAAGCAAATCAAACCCTTATTGGAGTTATTGCAAAATATCAGAAAAGAAAAAGGAAGCGAAACTCATTTTTCGGTGAAGAGACTCTCGGTGGTTGCACGGAATTTGAATGGGCTATATTTCTCAACTATATTTAGCCCCTGGGACAATGTCTTACGGAATGGGCCGGACTTGGACACAAGTGAATTTTGTTAACAAACTTGTAGTGATCAGATTTACAGCCACGGATAACAAGTATATACTACTCCTATATCCAATTGCCAAATTCTTAGGGTTAACGAGTATTACCCCCACTAGATGAGCCAATTAGGATATCCCCCACTAGATGGGAAATTAGGGTATTCCCCCACCTCCATACACACACAAAAAAACACTATCAATCCAATTAGATTTTTTATTTTTTATTTTTTTTTTTTTTTTGTGTGTATTTGGAGAGAGGGGTGAGACCTAATTCTCATCTATGGGGAAATCCTAATTTGTTCATCTAGGGGGGGGGGGGGGTGGCATCCATGGTATTATGGTTAAGCCAAGAACCCCTTCTATCTCACACCTTCTCTATGCAGATGACTTAATTATCTTATCAAAACTATCTTTGAAGAAGCTAATAATATGAGGAATATCCTAGGAAAATATTGTCAAGCATCAAACATCAGTTGAACCATAAACTAGGACAAGCCAAGTATTTTCTTCCGCTCTAATGTTCATCCTAAACATCAAAATATTATTGTAACAGTTTGAAGAGTTAGAGTGTTTAATGATAAAAAGTATTGTAAAGGTTCTAATTGGAAGAACCTTACGTGTGTAGGAAATTTGGGAAGAACGATATTGTGACTGAGTTTGAAGGATCGAACTGCCTACGTATCTAGTTCTCTGACGAACTGGAATCAAGTCGAACGTAGTTCATTATTTGGATTCTATGATCGAATGATCGATGGTGAATAGAGAAGATGGAGAGTGGAGAAGAAGCATAGAATTCTCCTCCCTTGTATTGGTCACCTTCTTGTGCTTTATAGCTTTCTTTAGTACTCTATTAATATCAATTGAATGAGATCCACTTTTGGTGCTCCATTCATTGATGATATTAACTAGTGCTCATGTGTAACCGAAGGTGACTTGTCTCTTGGGTTGCCTGGTTGACCACGAACTAAGTGTAATGTAGCGATCTTATCAGCTATGGCTTTGGTCACTCGTTCTAGCGTGCTAGAGATGGTGACTCTAGTTTGTTTAGTACGAGCTAATTGTCTTTGGTGATAGACACGTGTCTGATATTCATTGGACATGAATATTAGGTACTCACACAACCCCCTATTTTGAAGTCACTGAGAGAATTGAAGGGACTTGAAAATAGATAGAAGAGAACACGTGACCAGCACGAATATGTCTCATTTGAATCGGATACCTGCCTCGTGCTTTTTTGGCAAAATCATTGTGCTTTTCACCTGTATGTGCACTAAGTGGTACAATTTGGAGGCTTCTAACATGAAGCTCGAGAGAGCCTTGGAGCTCGAGTGAGCGTGTTGCACGGTGTTGATCCTAGAAGTGTAGGACTTCAACTTAGTGAGAAAGTTGTAGCTCAAGGGAGCCTTAGAGCTCGAGGGAGCATTGACGCTCTAGTGAGTGTGTTGCTCGAGTGAGCATAGGTCAAGGGACCATTATTTAGCACTTATATAAGCGTTCTGCTCGAGTGAGCGTAGGTCGAGGGACCCTTAGTGCTTAAGTAAGCGTTCTGCTCGAGAGAGCATAGGTCGAGGGACCCTTAGTGCTTAAGTAAGCATTCTGACTGAAGATGCAAGTGATGTTGTGCACTTTGACAAGTACTGAATTGATCCTATAAGTGTAGGTCCTCAATTAGTAAAAATATTGTAGCTCAAGAGAGCAGGGCAAGAGGGCGTTTTGATTTCTGCACTGAATTGATCCTAGAAGTATAAGTCATCAATTATTGAGAAGATTGTAGCTCAAGAGAGCATTGGAGCTCTAGTGAGCGTAGGTCTAGGACCCTTAATGTTTAAGTAAGCGTTCTACTCGAATGAGCATAGGTCAGGGGCGCTCATGTGAGCATAGGTCAAGGGACCAGGAGTGCTCATGTGAGCGTTCTGCTCTAGTTGACTAGGAGTGCTCATGTGAGCATTCTGCTCTAGGGAGCGTTTGAGGTCGAGTGAGCGTATTGCTTTATTGAGCGTTTTGCACTGGGTTAGCCTTTGACGTATAGGTTCCCAACTGGTGAGAAATGTTAGCACTATGTAGCATTCAAGCTCGAGTGAGCGTTTTGCTCAAGTGAGCGATGTGGCCCATGGGAGCCTGGTGCTCTTAGAGAGTGTTCTGCATTGAGTCGGTCCTAGAAGTATAGGTCCCCAACTAGTCATAAGTGGTGGTGCTATGTAGTGTTTGAGCTCGATGGAGCGTGTGATTTGGAGATCACAGTTGACAGCTAGCCTTGAATTGGCGTGACTATAGCTAGCCCCAATTTTGGAGCTTGATTGACCTGTAAAAAATGCGAGCTAGCACTAAAGATTTAGTACGAACTAACAATAGTAATTCTGGAGATGCATAGAGCATAATAACATAATTGAACATGTCTAGATGGCAATAATAAACCCCAGTCCGGAGATGGTTGTGGCTAGCCCCCAGCCCCTAGTTTGGAACTCGATTGACCTGCAATAGGTCGAACTAATACCAAGAAGGAATTATAACAAAATAAATGGTAATTTCGTAGATGTGCGGCAGATGGCTGTAGCCAATCCTAGTGGGGTGATATCTGTTACTAGCCCTGGCCTGACAAAGAGGGAGTTGTGTGCACGCCTAGCATAGGTTATTTTTTCGGGCATTCTCAAGGCATCCTTGTATAGATACCACAATTGTCGTAGCCCAAAATTTGTATTATATTGTTATCTACCTATAATAGATTTAGCCGCTGTTGACTCCATTCAAGGGCAAAATTTCCAAATTTCGACCTTCAGCGAGCTGACGTTTCTACTAGTATTGATATTCTTTCGAAAATGCAAGTGTATGCCCCAGCAAGAAACTTAATTCCTTATTATTGTAGTGACAGAGAAAATAAAAGTCAAGACTATAATAGTGTTCAGAAGCGTTTCCTTACGAACTGAAAGTCCCGTTAAAGCTTGCTCCAATGCAATTTGCAACCTGTGAACTTCAAGGCCTCATGTAAAGTCTTGGAATGTCCAAGGTTTCATCTGTTTTGAGTCGTGTAGCCTCTTAAATCATCAGTTCTCAATATTTGAGAAGTGTTGGTTCAGATACTTGAAACTTGAGTTGGTATACTAAAGTATATCTGCTGCAGTATTATGGTAGCACCAGTTCGTAGGATAGGCAAACTGCCGAGGAGGGAACTGCGCACTAGAACGAGATGTGCAGATAGTTGCCAGCCCCAATTCGAAGTGTAATCGACTTGTTATGGAGCGCACTGCACAAAAAACATTTAGTAATAAGGTCGAGTTATATGATATCGAGCTGGGCAACCAGCTGGTATATTGGGAATCTTGCAATTCCGCTGAATGAAACTTCATTGTAATATTTCAAACTCAAAAAGCCCCTAGTGAACTGATTTCACCCTGTTGCCACCATCAACTTTAAACATTAGATAAACGAGCTACGAGTGCAAAGTCGCAACCATTCTCAGGTATAAAGGTCCAAAACGAGTTATAAGTTCAGCTGATAGGATGTCCATGGAAATGATTTCCTTTGATTTTTATCATGTATCATGGGCTGAGCAAGTCGTCGCATTCATTGGTAGTATAGTACACCAACTGATCAATTTCAGAGTGTGTTCAAACTTCTGAACAAGGCTTTCATGGTTGTGCATACTATTGTAATGGTAGTCCAATCCTTTTACGTTTGATATGCAACACAAATGAGTAGATCATGCTTGATGATTACATGATTCTAGTGCCAGTTTACTCTGTCTGTTCACAATTTGTTGGCAATTGTAAACAAGTGGTAACGGCTACATCCCTGTATGGGAGTAATATTCTCATTAAAGAATATTAAGCACGCGTTAAGCATAAGCAGAGATCATAACAAACTCATGTCATCGACCTCCAAGATCGAGTCCTGATCAGCTCGCTTAATGTAGGTGGTACACTTCAGCTCGCTCAAGAATACCTCAAGACGAATGAACGACCTAAAGGAGAACACTTCGAATAAAGATATCATCCCTAATCCAGATGTAATCATCATCAGAGCCTTACCTGTACTTCCAATCACCGTGAAATATGAACTACTGCACCCACTCCCCATCATCACACAATTCCTACCAAAACCAACCTAACACACACTCATAATCTCCACCCTACATATGTACAAGGGAGTACACGTGTCTCGAAGACCAACACTCTCTTGTGCCTATAAATACCACCTACTTGAACTACGTGAGACCTGATTCTTCTCTCCCCCTAGAATCAAGAGAAGATACATAGGCAGCTCGCTCCTTAGCGAACTCAGTCTTTCCCAAATCCAAACCCCTTCTTCTTCCTCCTTTGTATATAAAGGAAAAACACGCCTTTACATTGGCGCTGATCGTGGTCTCGATTACTTGAGAAACCACTTTCACACAAATCAGAAACCAAAAACCAAAAATCTCAAGCCCACGAAGCATGACAAGCCTCGAAGCTCAAGTTCAAAGCCTCGCAAACCAGCTAGGTTTAACAAATGAGAGCATTTCCTTGCTCCGGCAAGAAAATGCTGCTCTTCGCGCACAAGTAGACGCACAACAACAACCCACTGGGAACGTCACTGAGAATGGCATCAACGAAGTTAATCAGCAGATTAACGAACTATCGCAAAGGATCAGCCAAAGTGTAGTGAGAAAAGACGCAACCCAGATCATCCATAAAATGCTCAAGACGTACCGCGCATCGCCATTCACTACGGAGGTACTAAATAAACCCTCTCCTCAAGGTTTCGTTCAGCCACGTTTTTCGATGTACGATGGCAACACGTGCCCTGGTCAACACGTGGCTCGTTATATTCAAAGCTTGGCACTATATAGTGCACCAGAGTTCGATCACCTCCACTGTCATTTGTTTCTCGCCAGTCTCAAAGATGGTGCACTCGATTGGTTTTTCTCACTCGAGCCAGACTCAATAAAGACTTTCGAGCAACTTACCGATTCATTTGCTAGTCAGTACGTGCATAATAGACGTAAGAAAGCTAATCTGGATTCGCTGTTCCAACTCTCACTTGGCGAAGACGAAACAATTCGTGAATTTCTAGGTCGGTTCAAAGTCGAACTACTATGCATGGAAGCAGGTCTGAAATAGTCTTTCGCCACCCTGGCATTCTACAACGCCTGCCGTGTGCGCAACACGGCACTCGCCAGATCGCTGATGAAAGAGCGCCTTGAGACTTTATCTGAGTTATATGCTCGAGTCGACAAGTATATAAAGCTGCAGGAAGGCCTGAAATGCCAAGGCCTACCAGAAGAAGAAGAGGTCGTAGCAATATCAGATGACCCCCAGCTTCAAAAAAGCGTCCCCGACAGTAAGAGCGGAAGCTGGGAAACATAATGAATAATGACTGAGAGTTCGCTGTCCTGACACGCTCTCCCAATTACATCTTGGAAAAGATCAAGCGAGCTTCATATTTCCGACCTGATGTGTGGCAACCAGCGGACCGACCTGATAAACCGTACTGCGCGTTTCACTGAGCCAAGTGTCACGAGACCGATGCATGCTGGGGGCTAAAGCGCTACCTCCAAGATCTCATCGAAGCAGGGCATATCAAACAGTACACCAACATTGCGGACGGCGATTTACGTCATAAGCTCATGGCTCACAGAGTGCGCAGTCGATCCCCACCTCGCCATGACCACCACAATGTTCAAGCTCGCTCCCGCAATAGAGATCATCCCAGAGACCATGACCGTTCCCACCATGAACGCCGGCAGCACTCGTCAAATCGTGACAACGCCAGAACTATTCATATGATCACTTTCCCAGATGATTTCGTGACATCTTCCAGAGAGAAGCGAAGGCGTGTTGGCACCCTTCAAGAAGTTTATCATTTTTCTTTGCAGGCAACACACGCCCCACGCAGTTCAGGTCGCAACGCAGGGGATATCACTTTCACAGAGGCCAACCTCAACAAGGTCTACCTCCCTCACAACGATGCACTTGTCGTCCATGTCAAGATTAGTGACTGGACAGTCAAGCGCGTCCTGATAGACCCTGGGAGTTTGTGCAACATTTTGTTCTACCATACCATCCAAGAGATGAACTTACCCAAGTCAATCTTTATAGATCCGATAGCTCCTCTTTACGGGTTCAATGGCTCCACGGCCGACCCAATCGACGACATCATACTCCCAGTTTCGGTGGGATCTAGAGAAGACAAAGTCAGCTTCAATACACGCTTCAGCGTTCTAGACATCAAGTCGTCCTACAATGCTATTCTAGGATGACGTTGGATTCATCAAATGCAAGCTATACCATCCACGTTGCATCAAGTTCTCCGCTTCCCAGGCCCAAGAGGCATGATGGAGCTTCGAAGTAATCAGCTCGAAGCTTATCATTGTAATCAAATCCTCTTAGCGAACAAGACTGCCAACCTACATACTCACACAAGGAACGAACCTACTAGCTACATAATTGCCAAAGACTTGGTCGCCGAGGTCAGAGCCAAGGCATCAACACAGCACACTGGGGGCTCCAGCAAGAAGGTCCATTCGTCTGTTCCAACCCCAGAAATCAATCAAACCATTGTTGCTCCACCAGTCAAGACCCCAGAGGTCACATCAGTTGTTGTTGCTCCACCAGTTAGCACCCCAGAGGTCGCACCATCATGTTTCACACAACCAGTACCAATTCCAAAGGTCAGTCCAGTCCCTGTTGTCATAACCACAGAGGCCACCCCATCCCCTATTGTCGTCGCCACAGAGATCGCTCCAGACCATGCTGCCAGTTCCACTCTCCCTCAGATCGACAAAGTGTCTCCAGAGATTAATCCAACTGAGGAAACATCAGTGTCAAAGACAACATCCCAGCATGCAGACAGAGAGTGAGTGAACCTAGGAACTGAATATGATCCTAAGTTCGTATATGTAGGGTATAACCTTGACCCCACACTTAAGGCCCAGCTTGTAAACTTTTTGGCCATGAATAAAGATGTTTTTGCTTGGTCATATGTCGATGTGCCTGGAATAGATCCTAATATTGCGTGTCATAGACTAAATGTGAACTCTAATGCTAGACCAGTTCGTTAACGACCTCGCAGACTATCCCTACAATTTCAAAACGCCATCAATGATAAGGTCGACAAACTTAAGCAAGTCGGTTTCATCAGAAAAGTAGACTATCCAGACTGGATCGCCAACATCGTCATAGTTCCAAAAACGGCACAGTTCGTCTTTGCGTCGACTTCACCAACGTCAATCAGGAAACGCCAAAGGATAACTTCCCTTTACCTTGCATCGACCGACTCGTGGACCAGACATGTGGCCATGAGCTCCTCTCTTTTATGGATGCGTATAATGGATACAACCAAATCCCACTTGCTGAAGAAGACCAAGAGAAAACATCATTCATCACAGAACAAGGAATCTATTGTTACAACGTTCTCCCCTTCGGCCTTAAGAATGCTGGTGCAACTTATCAGCGTCTCGTCACAGACATGTTCCAGGACATGTTAGGTGACACCATGGAAGTCTACATCGACGACATGGTTATCAAAAGCAAGAAAGCGAAAGACTACCTCACTCATCTCGAGAAAGCGTTCTCCAGGTTGCACCGAACTCGAATGAAGCTTAATCCTGAGAAGTGCCTCTTTGGAGCGTCCTCCGAAAAGTTCCTTGGATACCAAGTATCACAAAGAGGGATCGAAGCTAATCCAGACCAAATCCGAGCGTTCTTGGACATGCCCGATCCCCAGACAAAGAAGCAAATTCAGAAGTAGTCAGGAATGGTCGCAGCACTCAACTGATTTATATCAGGGGCATCAGACAAATGCCGACCTTTCTTGCAACTTCTTAAAAAGGGTGAGTAGTTCTCGTGGAACGATCAAGGTCACCAAGCGTTCTCCACCCTCAAAGAGTACCTGACTACACCCCTCGTCCTGGCCAAGCCTTAGGATGGCGAAACGTTGGGGCTATATTTAGCGATATTAGACTTTGCCATTAGCCGGTTCTTTTCAAAGAGGAAAACAACTCAGAGAAACCGATCTATTTTACAAGTAAGACACTCACTTCAGCTGAAAAGAATTATTCGTACATTGAAAGAGCAGTACTCGTATTGTTATACTCGACAAGAAAATTCAGGCCCTACTTTCAAGCACATCCAATCAAAGTACTCACCGACCTTCCTTTGAAGAAAATTCTTCACAAGGAAAACAAGACAACTCGCATGGCAGTATGGGCCGAAGAACTCAGAGAACATCACATGGAGTTCGTCCCTCGCACTTCACAGAAAGGTCAGGTCATGGCAGATTTCCTAGCAGATTTCCCTGTCGATGACTCAAATTGGGAACCAGAAACAGAGGTCGCACCCACAAAGGAAACTACAAAGTCAGTATGATCTCTCTTTGTCGACGGTTCTAGTAACCCTGGAGGAAGTGGAATCGGAGTCGTCTTAGCATCCCCAGATGGAGCCACGGTTGAAAAATCAGTTCGCATCGACTTTGCGACCTCCAGCAACGAAGCAGAGTACGAAATGTTAATTATGGAGCTTCACATGGCGCTGCAACTCGGTGTAAAGGAACTTCAGGTCTTTAGTGAATCGCAACTGGTTGTTCGCCAGATTGCAAAATAGTACACTACCCACGAAGGTAACCTCTCTAAATACCTTCAAGTCGTTAATCAGTTACTTCCTTCTTTCAAGAAAGCCACTATACACCACTTCTTGTGTGACGAGAACCGTCACGCAGACAGTTTAGCTTATTTGGCTACTCAAACACTAAACTGCGCCCCTAGACAATTACTCATTGAGGTAGTTGACTGACCTGCTTACCAAGTGGACCATATATTAGAAATCAGCGACTTATGCCTACTCTCTGAAAATCAGATGAGTCAAACATGGATGCAACCCATCATTGAGTACATCCAACACGGCGCACTCCCAGAAGAGTGTACCAAGGCCAGGCAAATCCCATATCAGGCCCGCCGTTACTGCATGCTCAATAACAAATTTTTCAAAAAGTCCGCTGGCGGCCCTCACTTGATGTGCATAAGCCCAGAACAAGGCCAATTGATTTTTGCTGAGATTCATGAGGGTGTGGAAACCATGCGGGAGGTCGCTCTTTGGCTCACAAAGCAATCTCCTAGGGATACTTTTGGCCTCGCATGCAGATCAATGCCAAAGCATATGTACTCAAATGCGTCAAATGCCAGACCTTTGGCCACAACATCATACAACCAGCTCGTGAGTTGATTAACATCGCGAGCCCTTGGCCATTTCATATGTGGGGCATGGACATCATGGGACCATTCATCCCACAGAAAAGCACCGGTTTCCGCTTCGTCTTAGTTGCAACCGATTATTTTACTAAGTGGGTCGAAGCGATTCCACTAGCACATGTCAAAGAGTCACATGTCAAAAACTTCATCTGGACTCACATCATCACCAGATTTGGTTTACCACACACACTAGTGATGGACAACGGCTCCCAGTTCAAGGGCAAAATAGTCAAAGAATTTCTTGCCAAGTGGAAGATCATTCATGCATTTTCCACTCCCCAGTACGCCCAGAGTAATGGTCAAGCTGAAGCCAGCAACAAAGCAATCTTAGAAAATTTGAAGAAAAAGATTGAAAAGAACAAAAGCCAATGGCCAAATCAGTTAGAGAACATTTTGTGGGCTTATCGCACCACAGCTCGCTCAAGTACAGGCGAATCTCCATTCTTCTTATGTTATGGCACAGAAGTCGTTATTCCCAATCGAACCGATCCAAATACTACTACTCGGTCGAACTTGTCGAAGTCACGGGACGAAACGACTCCGGCCCTAGCACGCGGAGGTCGATTTGCTAGAAGAACGATGCGACCTAGCCGCCATCAAAGTAGCATCTTATCAACAAATTCTGAAGAAGTCTTACAACAAGCGAGTGCATCCTTGAAGTCTTACAACAAGCGAGTGCATCTAGTTTTGAAAAAGACTCAAGATGACTCCAAACTAGCACCAACATGGGAAGGCCCATACATAGTGGAACGCGTTGTAGGCAATGGAGCATACTGGATCAAAACCCAATAGAGGAAATTATTGTCACGCCCTTGGAACACTTACTTGTTAAAGAAATTTTATCAATAAAATTACTTTGTTGTATATTCCATGTTTTCTTTTGCTGTCAATTCAAGATTAATTTACTTATGTTTATTATTACAATCAACTCCATTTACTTGCGATGACAAGTTACGCAATTCGCACCGCAAGCACGACCAGTACACTTGCGCTATCAACACTTTCCGAAGTTTCAACGCTCTCAGTGAGCAATGCGCTTTCATAAGCCAACATGCTCTCCGTGAGCAGAACACTCTCTTGAGCTTACAGGCTCCACAGCCTCTCCGAGTCTCGCTAGTCGATGACCTATACTTCTATTATCGACTCAATGAGGACGCTCTCAGTGAGCAATGCACTTTCATAAGCCAACATGCTCTCTGTGAACAGAACACTCTCTTGAGCTTACAGGCTCCACAACCTCTCCGAGTACCGCTAGTCGAGGACCTATACTTCTAGGATCGACTCAGCGAGAAAGCTCTCAGTGAGCAATGCGCTTCCATAAGCCAACACGCTCTCCGTGAGCAGAACTCTATCTTGAGCTTACAGGCTCCACAGTCTCTCCGAGTCTCGCTAGTCGAGAACCTATACTTCTAAGATCGATTCAGCAAAAACGCGCATAGCGGGCAATACGCTTTCTTAAGCTACTACGTTCTCCGTGAGCAGCACGCTGTCTTATGCGCACAGGCTCCAGCGCCTTCCCAGTCCACCTAGTGGAAAACTCTTAATTTTAAGCTCAGATCAACGAGAATGCTCTCAGCGAGTCTTACATCATAACGTAATGACCACAAAAGAAAGCAATAATTATGAGCGAAACGCTTGTTCAAGCTAAGTTTCAGGCTCCTTAGCAATTTCACACCATACGCATTATAAACAGGGTACTAGCTACAAGCATTCAAGCAGAAACATGCACTCCATACACATTTAATAGAAATACTCGGCCAACGCCAAGAAACTAGGTCCACCGATCTGCTGAGTCTACCCAGGAAATCCAGATCGATATTTCTTACAATTTAACAAAACATCAAACTGCCACTTTCGTGGAAACCAGTTCTCTGTATCAAAATGGCGAACTGCTCAGGCAAGCCTAAAGACACAGCTCTATTGTTAACTCTCATATAAGAGAGGAGAACATACAAAACACTCACAAATTTTCAACATCTGAAAAAGACAAGAGTAGAATGCACCATCAAGCATCAGCCACAATCTTTTCGGGGCAGCACTAGTAGAGAGTGTGCCTCGCAGATCTCAACACCACATGCATACCTGGACCCTGCTCCCCGCCATCACTCGCCTTTTTCAGATGGTGATATTTCTCATCCAGCTCGGCATATTGGGCACAGGCCATGGTATACGCATCCTGCACCACCCCCTGACATTGTTTGGCATATTCAGTCACTTTAGCAAGCTCCCCTACTACGATCGGTCATATAGCGTTAACTAGTACAAAGATTCGTCGGCAAAGATCCCGATTCTTCTTGGTCATCACCTCCAGTTTCTTCTTGTCAACTCCCCACGCAGCTCACATACATCCCAACTCAATGTGCAGGTTAACATCAGTATCACCGTGCTGCACAGCATTCTTCAATTTGTCATACCCTGCAAGAAACTGCAAGTACAATACTAAAGTTAAAATTGCCCAAGAAATAGAAAGAAAAACATAACGCATGAGAAGCTCACCAAACAAGCAGCCATGTCCATAGTCCCCAACAGCGTCTCCATATCTTCGTCCTCAACCTCAGCCTTATCACCATCCAACATGATCCCTTTCAGAAGACTGGTCGCTATGGGTGCCGAAAGTGGAAGCTGCAGTCGGAACGTTTCACATCACGCTTCTTCCCCGTTTTCCCCATATAGTAGAATTCGCTCCCCACATCCCCGAGACGCTGGGGCGAACTCTCACTAGTGACGTTGTGACCTCGACCCGGGTTGCTACATTCCTTAGCAGCCCGATCGGTCTCATCCGTCTGCCGAGCAGACCTGAATACAATGCCACCAGTTAAGCGACCTGAACTCCTGGGTTGCTTATTGCCCTTAGCTTATGCAACAACAACCTTTCTCTTACCTCGATCACCATGTGCATGCGGGTGGAACTCCATTTCCTCCATTATAAGAGGGGAGGTTTCCCTCAAACTCCCCTCCCCCCTAGTGTACTTACGGCACTTGGCCATTGTGAAATCTACAAGCAAAACTGACATTAAGCGAGTTATCAACTAAACCACAGTGTCCCGATCAAAAGATATAGCTAAAAATGCAAACACACATACCTGGGTAAGCAGCGAAGGAAATGGCACACAATGGTTTGGAGAAGAAGAGATGCAGCAGCAAGACAAGCAAATGCCTTTGGTATTCTAGGAACAGTTCTACTTATTCTCAAATAACGTATCTTCCCTAGGCATGTCATAATTACATAGAAACGTCAAACGTCAGGCCACCTGGCAACCATCATTGCACATCTCTAACCGCTCATTTGCTTACACGTGTCACGCACGTGCAAAAATGCTTCAACTCTCCAAAACGAAGAACTCGACATACGTCCTAATATCTCCGCAATTCCTCACGAGTCGCCAACTTTCATTACATGCGATCTACAACGCTAAATGACCAATTAAGGACAGGACACTCATTCAAAGACCGCAGGTTACTTAAAGTCAACTACTTTCACAAGGAATCGTCTACGCAACCACACAAATATAGCAATATCTCCATTCATACATTCAACCATGCAAGAGTTACGCAAAGTACAGAAGCAAGCGGCAAACATAGCATATAATCAAAAGTTAAACTGGTCGGACAAAACCGTACCACAGTTCGCATTCTAGCCGAGTTGCTGAGTCTACTCAGGAAATCCAGCTCGACTAACCACCATTCATCATCATATTGGCACCCCCAAACCAATATGGGGTACCAAGTCGTTCAACATGCCAAACAACAGAAACAAGAAAAATGAACTGCCCAAGTTACCCCGGGAAACCAGCTCTATTGTATCACAACTTACAAACCTTAAAAGCAACAAATTAATTTCACAACTCGCCAGCTCTAGGAAGGACAACCAAATCTCCAACCACTAGCGAGTCTTCAACTTCAGCATCCATCCCCTGGACCACAATAGACACACCATCCACATCTAGACTCACAAGTACATCAAACACATTAGCTTCAGTTCGAGGTGCAACAACCTCTTGAGCAACAACCGCAGAAGCAAGAACATCACTAGCACCTCCCTGCACCCGTACCACTGAGGTACAAGGATCTCCGCGTTCATGCTCCTCTTTCAAGGCATTGTAAGCGGCCTCCAGATCAACAAACTCCGCATCCAGAACGTCATAAGCTTTCGTAGCTTCCTGAGCAACCCCTTTGTAGTGCAAGGTGTACTCATTCAATCTACCAATTTTCACAGTAGCCGCATGAACGTTCTCTTTCACCCCGGATCAGTAGTTTCAACTTTCGGTTAAATTCGCTTCAAGATCCTTCGCCAGTTTGCCAAACTAAGAGCTTGATGCGTCTTCTTCAGCTCCTCAAGCTCCTCGCGTTCCATACCAGCGGCATCCTGAACATTCTTCAGCTCGTCTGTCAATTTCACCATAGTTTCTCTATCTGACTCGGCGAACTGTGCAATCTCCTTCAGCTTTTGAAATCCACTCACAAGCTGCAGCCACACACGTATATTAACAATCAGTTCATAGCAATTTTCATAAGTGAAAAAGTAAACCAAACATGGACAATTTCATGTACCAGACATTGCGCGATCTCCATCTGCCTCAGGTTATCAGCCAACCCTTTAGCATCTAGCTCCTTGTGGTTGCCATCCAGAGATATATGTTCAAGTAAACAAGTCGATACCTTACTCGACCTGAAGCTGCAATCAGTTCGCTTTACAGTCCGTTGCACCCCCTGGTCATCCAAGTACACTAGCTGTGACTCCAAGTCATCAGCAGTCACATGCGACTTCCCACTAGCCTTACTTGGACCCTTCGCCTTCACCAGCGGGCTGGGCTCTTGCAACAGAGGAGACGAGCTCGGTCTAGCCTCAAAAGTGGCGAGGTCCAAAACTTGTTCCGGCCTCAACCGAGTACTTCGAGTGGCTGTACCGCCAACTCGACCACCACCATAACCGCCCCCCGTGCTGGAGTTGTCCCCAAGCGCATGCCTCGCAGCTTTGGTAGCCTTTGCAGCATCTTGCTCGAATGCATCTGCTTTCCTCTTCATCAAACTACTTCGCGAGCAAGGGTTAAAAACCACCCTCTCCAGCTCATAGCGCGTCTATCGACCCCCCTTTCAGGTCCCCAGCCCGACCCACCAGTCCCCGAGGCACCATCACCTCCGGAGGGCCGTCTAGAATTACCACGACCTCGGTTCCTATCCTCCCGGCTTACCAAGTCGCTTGTCCGTTTCTCTCTGATTGCTGGACCCCCTTTTTCTACAAAGAAATAAGCTACTTCAGGCAGCTTCGCTCGTTTCTGTGCTCGAGTCAACCGCGCGAACCTCTCTATCTCTTGCCGATTCGTTCGTGTCTTTACAGAGTTGTCTGCAGACAGAATAAAAGTATGGATCAGCTAAAATAACAATAGACCACCCATTAAAGCAACATGAACAAAACGCTCCCATCCACCGGAGATATTGCAAATCTTAGTTTGCAACCTACATTCGCTAGCACAGTAATTGTCAACTAGCAGCAACGACCTCTTTTTCCAAGCCTTATTGCTTACACCGTCCATCACACTGGAACGCTTCGCCATAGTTTGCAAGCTGAAATAGAAATTACCAGTTCGCCTTACAATGAAATGCTCAATAACGTTAGATACCCCTATGTGGTATTCACCACTCGCATTCAATAGGTCGAACACCTTGAACAGCCACCAAGTGTTACCAACAAACTGACAAACGGATTTCAAACATTCAGCTAAAAAATCACAAACCAGCTTCGAGAATGGTATTTGCATATGCGCTATCAGCTGACCCTCACATATTATAATCCCACCATTTGGAGGGTTATATTCTTCACTCCGCACATTCTCACGCGGCTTTGGTTCCTATATCTCCAGGTCGGGTACATCTATCCCATAAGCTGCCCTCAGTTCAGGGAACGCACTCGCTGCGAGCTGATCCACCGTCCTAGGGGGCAACCCACTTGAAGACAACCCCTCATCACGACCTGACGTGCTAGCCACAGCACCAACAGAGCCAGATTGTATACTACCTTCATCCTCCCTAACTTCAACCTTACCATGCTCAGACTGACTGTCAAGACTCACTGACTCTTCCTTATCTTCCTCATACTCACCATAACTTAAAGAGACTTCTCGAACCTCTTCAGATCGAGTATCGTCAGAGTCAGACATTTTTACATTTTCTTCTTATCAAACACCCAAGCTTAAACAACAAAACCTAACACCGACCTACTTAATAGACACACTGCACTTGAACAAGAAGAAAGAAAACTGGAAATGGAAAAGCAGCAGCAACAGAAACACTCGCCTGAGAAACCCTAGCTTGCGGTTTTGCTAAAGAAGAAAACAGGAAATAACTTTTCAGCTGTCTCAAATTTGATTTTGTGCAACCGCCCGTTCAGTTACCAAGGAGTTATGATTATAGCCTATGCCTTAGCCCACACACGTGTCTCAAGGACTTGTCTTTTCAAGACTCCGGAAAATGCGGCGACACGTTTCTTTATCAATTGCTATGATTCTATCACATGCAAACCACGTGCCAATTTTCAATTCCAGTCAAGAAGTCATACAAATACTACTCGAGCTCTACGGTGTGCCAGTCAGGTCCGTTCACACCAGCTCGCCCTTCCACTCATGCTCAACACGCACTACCATTTTCTCTCAGCAGATCGCTTATATGTACAACACAATCTACTGAGAGGGGGCTGTGTAAAGGAGTAATATTCTCATTAAGAAATATTAAGCACGCGTTAAGCATAAGCAGATATCATAACAAACTCATGTTATCGACCTCCAAAATTGAGTCCTGATCAGCTCGCTTCATGTAGGTGGTACACTTCAGCTCACTCAAGAATACCTCAAGACGAATGAACGACCTAAAGGAGAACGCTTCGAATAAAGACACCATCGCTAATCCAGATGTAATCATCATCAGAGTCTTACCTGTACTTCCAATCACCGTGAAATATGAACTACTGCACCCACTCCCCATCATCACACAATTCCTACCAAAACCAACCTAACACACACTCATAATCTCCACCCTACATATGTACAAGGGAGTACATGTGTCTCAAAGATCAATACTCTCTTGTGCCTATAAATACCACCTACTTGAACTATGTGAGACCTGATTCTTCTCTCCCCCCAGAATCAAGATAAGATACGTAAGCAGCTCACTCCTTAGCGAACTCGGTCTTTCCCAAATCCAAACCCCTTCTTCTTCCTCCTTTGTATGTAAAGGAAAAGCACGCCTTTACAATCCTAAAAGAAGTAAATCAAAAGGATTTTCTTTCTATTTAATATATAGGATGACATAGAGAAAATGATCACTAAATCCATATTAAAATGTTTAAGATTAATTCTACATGGATTCGTTTTTGGTAAGATAAGGTCGTTGTCTGGTAATAAAAGTATGTATATGCCACATGCTCATCTATGACTAGTTAAACAATTATGGTCAAATCGAGTAATCCCAGCTTCAAAGTTTTAAGTGTTTCTGTAAACACATATAAGAAGCTAAGCCCCCAACGAGATTTTTCTGGAGATCTGTGTGATAACCAAATTTACACCCTCTTCTCTCTTTAGTCTCTTTTCTCTCTCACTTTCCTCTCTCTTTTCCTTTTTTTTTTCTCCCCCTCTTCTTTTCTAACTTCTTCTCTTTATATATCCTCTAACCGCTCTCCTTTCCCTAACCGCTCTCTTGTCCCATGATTTTCTTTTTCATCCCACAATCGCTACTTGTCCACCTGTCGCTTTAGGTATCGCAGCCTTGTTACAGTGTTCCCGTCTCCTGCTTCACTATGTTGCCTTGGTCCAGGAGACATGTCATCTTGATGGTCATGAATTAGGCTGATACAGATGCCCCCTCTCGGCCCCCTGAACCACATGGGGAATCCCGTTCGGGGGCTGAGATACACTCCGCCAACTTGATCCGTGGTACCTAATCGTTATGCCCTTTTCATGCCAACGTGTGTCCTCTCCTAATTGGCACATGTCACTCTAACTTTGCTCACGAGCTTCACACGACTCCACATGTCATGATTACCTGCATAACCTAACTCCTCGTTTCCTGGCTTCCACGTGTCGATCATCCTCTGGCCCATCTCCTTTGGCTCTTCGACTTTTGCACCCTAGAAATTACCCCCGTACCCCTGGCGATTCGAATCCCTCTCAAACTCTTCCTTTTCTCTCCAAATCTACTTCGTTTCCTCATTCATTCTACTTCAACCTCAACCTTTCCTCCATACTTTCTCTATTCCAATCATCCCTCCCACTCCTCTTCTCCTTCCCGGTGATATCTCCCCCTGCTTTCGCTCAAGTTTTCAAAGCCTCCTTCCCCTTTGCTCGCTACTGCACCGTAAGTCAGGTTTGTTCTCCTCTTTCTTTTTCTCTTTCAACTCTTTTCCATACATTGTTTGCTATTCTCTAGTGATCTTTGGTTCCCCATACTTGATCTTTTGGATCCATCCCCTTCTACATCCAACTTTCATACTGTTTGCATTATATCGCTTCTAAGTCGGCGAGCTCCTCTGCCATCAGATCCACTAGATCAGGGACCACCTCCTCTAAGTCTAGTAGCCCCATCGCTGATAGGTCTGAGTCCGTGGCTTCAGACTCGAATGGCCCTGCCGCTGTACCTTCCACCTCTGGGAGACTGTTTAAGCTTCCTCCGCCGCCCTCTTATTACCGCAGACCCAATCTAGCTATGGTCAAGGCGGCATATGGCTTCCCTGATGACGTGGTATTGGAACATGTGTCGGGAGTTACTCACTTCCCTCACCTTGTCAAGCCTCGACCGGGAAACCTAGTCGTTACAGTAGGTCAAATAGTGGTCGGCCTGCGCTTTCCTTTGTCACTACTAAATGTGGAAGTATGCAATCATTTCAATATTCCACCATGTCAAGGTATTGGCAATTTCTGGCGTGTTATGTATGCCGCTAACTTCTATAACAAAACCAACTCCCCCAAAATTCAACTCCGCAACATAATCGCCCACTATTACATAAAGAAGAGCACCAAGTTTGGGAGTGTAGGCTACCAATCCTTCTGTATGGTAGCCGTCCGTGGAAGAAGTCCTTCGTTCTCCGCATCACTACTATCGACAAAGTGTGGCACCACTATCCATTGTATGTGTCCGGGAGCTTTCTGTCAGCAGTCATACCTTCTGAAGTTTCTCTAAGGAATTTTGCATTTTCTCCAGAGTGGTAAGTGTAGTCGGTCAACCTATGGTTCTTCTTACTGTTCTCATTGTTGACACCATGTAACTTTCTTTGATACAGGTTGGAGACCGGACTCGCACTCTCATCTATATGCCGGTGTCTCCTCAGAAATCTTCTAGAAGCTCCGCGATTTAGGAAGTGGTCAGTGCGACGTTCTAGGTATCGACCCAGACAAAGGCACTCCTCTCCTCCTGGACCCCACTCTCAAAGACTTCAGCAAGTACCAGGGCCCCTTCTACCATCTACCTCCTCCCAAGAAGATCAAGAAAAGGGGCTACACCAAGAAGATCTCTGTTTCGACCCCCACCTACGTGGCAAACGTCCATTAGTAGGGGTCTCTATTTTATTCATTTAATCAACAGGGCTAAAGCCCAATTCGCAATATCATGGATCAATGTACAGGCCCATTAACTCATGTGTCTAAGGCTGAACCTTAGCCACATGGCTTGCCACTAATATACATTGATTTATGTCCAGATTCATTTCTTATCAAAGAGATAGTTATCAGTTGACAATTATACTCTATCACAATTACTCAAGATACAAGATTACTTGAGCTACAAGGACTCTTTACTCTATCGATATAAATACCAAACCATTTTTCATAAGAAACTACGGGAAACTTGATCCCTAGAGAATAGATCTTGGGTAATGTGGCAGCCATTATCTTGGTTCAGTTCATCTCCCCAACATCAAATTCCTCTGTTTCTTAGTGCTTCTTTACCATTGCTCGTTGTGTTGAAGCGGTTTCACCGAAACATAATTGAGCCGCCGTCGTGGGAAAAAATTCATTATCACGTGAAACAATCAAGATGGTAAGCACGAAGTAGACCAAATAGTCAACATATTCCTCCTACTAACAAGAATCGCGCAACTCTCGAAATTCAAATCGGCCGATGCATGAACCGTTGAACAATCAAGTTGCTCCTAGTAGTAGGATCAATTCTCAACATCCGATCAGAAGCGAAGAACGCCACCGCCGCCTCTGCCTCCGAAAAGGTAGTTCAAGTGCCGCCACCCTTAACAGCCCTTTGCAACAAGAAAATCGACAAGTCAAGGTAATCCTCCATGCGGTCCGCCGTCCATCCATGTCGATCCTTTGACATGACATGGATATGGACGTGGACATTACTCTCATGCCAACTAGCGGAAAAGGTGATATAGTAATGTACCCAATTCACCCCTAATAACGGTTGAGCGAAGTTAAGACGAGTCAAAAATTTAAATAGGAATTTGAGAAGGAAGTCGGCAAGAGGCAAAGGCCGGTGGGCGATGTTGCAAATTCAACAACATCAAGGCGACCATGAAGGGACGCAGGCCATTCCAAAGTATGGGACCATCTTGACGATCCACTTCGCCGCCCCGATAATGTGCTATTTCTCAAGCACAATCAACCAAATTGCGCTCTAGGAGTAATGACCCTATTACCCATAATACTTATGGGGAGAATCGGATTGGCAGGGATAACTACTATCCTAGACATGTCCGATCTCAAAGGGAAGATTTACCTCTGAGAAGCAATTTCAGGGAAGACCGCCATCCTCCGAGATATGTCCGACATGACTGGGAAGGCGGGCATCCCAGACAAGAGCTACAAAACATGGAGAAGTGGTATAAATATTCCGACCACCCGGCCAAGGGTGACTACCGGCCTATACAGGCTGGTTACAGGGATAGACAAAGACAATCACCGGTCGGAGTGATCGTATGCATCGCCAAAGATCTCTAACTCCAATAAGAGATAATGGAAGGTATCCTTCTCCACATGGGCACGACCGGGGGCGTCCAGTTGTTCGAGCCAATACTTTAACTCTAACAGAACAGCAGCTGAAAGAGTTGATTACAAAAGAACTTAACGATAGAGAGTCAAGGGATGTAAGAATGAAAAACTTGACAGTCAATGATGGCGTACTTGATAAGTTTTCGGTCGACATTCAAGAAGCTTACCACCATCCCGACTTCAAACAACCCGATTTTGAACATTATGATGAGTCGGAAGGAGATCCTGGCTTGCATGTTCTATCGTTCAAAAATAAGTTGGTGTTATGGGGTGGAGATGATCCGCTCATATGTAAGCTTTTTCCATCGACTCTAAAAGGAGAAGCATTACGCTGGTTTAGTGAGTTGCCTTCAAGATCAATTCACCAATTCAATTAACTAGAAAATCAGTTTGTTAATCATTTCCGCCACAATTGCAAGACGCCAAAGGATGTCGACTCACTTCTGAACATCAAGCAACAACGTGGACGAAGTTACGTACTTTTGTTACTAGGTTCAAAGGCGGCAGCCAGATGTTCCGTTTACGATGGGATGTTTCTTTTAAGCCTTTAAATAAGCATTATATTATGAAAGAGACGTGAAGTTCGAACTTCATTGTAAGGGATCTTTACCACTCTCTAATTAAAGATGTCCCTAAAACTTCGATACGATCGTATGTTAGGGCTGAACAACAACACATCCGTGTCGAGGAGAACCTATCGGGCGAAAAGCAAAGGGGACAAAGATATTCGAGTAAAGATTTTTCTGAAAGCAAAATTTTAAGCCAAAGCAAGGACGATCGGATCAACAACATAACGATGGAAAGAATGACAATCGGCAAGTCAATTTCAATCGTGATGGAAAAACTCTACCCGAGCTAAAACCGACCCCCTTCAATGCCAAGTACTCGTTATATATGAGAAGTTGAAAAGTGGGAATCTTCTTTCCCCCGTATCCACTTTCAAAAGATACCAAAGCGACAAGGGACAAAGCCTTGTGGTGTAAATTTCATAATGACTATGGCCATGAGACGTAACTTTGTCGCCTCTCCCGGTCGGATTCAGAAATTAGTGGAGAAAGGACTTTGAACGAATATCTAACGAAAAACTCTCAACAAAGTGCGTTCTTTGCGAACTTATGAGCATGTCATTAATGTCTCCCATTCTCATGTTGAGTCTCTTTCCAAAAGTCGAGTAAGAATCAAAAGCGTTTGAAAGTTAGTTATGTTGGTGAATTTAACCATATCAACAAAGTCGATTTTGTCAAAGGAATCCGCACCGAGACTTCAAAGAAGAGCCCTCCAATTCATCGATGATGATCTCCGTGGTGTATATCACCCTCACTATGACGCAGCTTATAATTTATGTGTCTATAGGTGCTTCTCGTGTTCAACGGGTAATGATCGACCGCGGGGCCACTTCCAGCGTCATTTTCGATGGATGTTATTCTCGGATGCAACTTCGCGGGGTATGATCATCGCCGAGACAATCCTATCATCGGTTTTGATGGGACAACATCTTCAGCCGGTTGGAAGAATTACCTTACCAATCAAATTAATGAACAAAGAAGTTGAGCTCGATTTCTTATTGATGGACTTGTCGATCCCACTATAACGCAATTTTGGCGCGAGATTGGATACATTCCATGGGGTCAGTAGTCTCCACATTTCATCGATGTGTCAAGTTCCCATTCTCCGGGCATATTTGCAAGGTTCAGAGTGACCCGGTATCCGCCCATTCCTGTCATGACAAAGCAATGGATGACTATAAAAAATCTGAAGTTCGAGGTAATACGATCCTTGCAAGTGCCCCGCCTTGAGTTACGATTACCAAGGCGTGCCCTCCATCTATAATATTGAGGCTCATGTGCAAGGGCCCGCCACGTGGGATCGACTTTTGGAAGTACAAGTAGGAGATTCAGCGAAGAAAACCACTTTTATTTCAATGAACTTTTCGAGTGTAGAACAACAAGAGTTGGTTTCCTTTTTCTTGAAATAAAAAGCGTATCTTAAACGGAAAATTGAGGAAATGCTGGGAATAGACCCTTCTGTTGCCTGTCATAAACTTGACATTGATCCAAGTTTCAGGCCAGTTCGCCAAAAACCAAGAAGAATGGCACCTGATCGGAAGCTCAAAGTTAAAGAGGAGATTGATAAGCTACTTGCGGTTAACTTTATCCGACGAGTTACTTACCCGAAATGGCTTGCTAATGTCGTCAATTAGCGATTGCCAAAAAGAATGGACAAATCAGAATTTGTATTGACTTTACAAACCTTAACGCAGCTTGTCCGATTCATCCGTATCCATTGCCACGAATTTCCGAACTAGTGGATGCCACTTCGGGATTCCAACGCCTATCTTTCATGGATGCTTCTTCAGGGTACTACCAGATCTCTTTGAATGTTGATGACCAAGAGTTCACCGCTTTCATTACCGACCAAGGCATTTTCTGCTACACTGTTATGCCTTTTGGTCTGAAAAATGCCGGTGCAACCTACCAAAAGCTTGTCAATACAATTTTTTCCGATCTGTTGGGGATAATAATGGAGGCTTATATTGATGATATAGTCATTAAATCGAAGCTTACTGGTGATCATCTTTCCGATCTTCAACTTGTTTTGATAGGCTTAACAAGTATAACATGAGACTCAATCCCACCAAATGTTCTTTTGGCCTCTTCCGAAAATTTACGGATACCTCATGACTCGTAGAGGTATTGAGGCTAATCCTGATCAGATCCGTGCCGTTATTGATATGCCATCACCAAAAAATAAGAAGGAAATTCAACGGCTTACTGGTCGGCTTGCCGCTCTTCATAGATTTATTTCTAAATATTCCGATCGTTGTCATCCCTTCTTCCAGACTTTAAAGGGGGCGGCAACTTGGAACATTGATTGTGAGATGACATTGCAACAGCTGAAGAAATACTTGGTCAGTCCTCCTATATTGACAAGTCCTTCAACGGGTCAACCAATTGGCATGTACCTAGCAGCTACAACTCAAGTTGTTAGTGCTGTTCTTTTCGTCGATGATGGTAGACCCGTCTTTTTTATCGATCTAACCGAGCTGAAGTCTCGTTATTCAAAGATGGAAAAAATGGCACTTGCATTGGTTCATGCCGCTCGTCGTTTAAAACCATACTTCCAGGGGAGGTTGGTCGAGTTTATACTGAGTATCCCTTACGCAAGATCTTTCGTAATGCACAGTGTAAGCACAAAAATGTGTACCTAAGTCTATGCAATTGATTTTAGAGTCGCCACTAACTTTATTAAGGAAAAGTTGAGTAAAACCTATGTGAAGGACTAGCCCTCCCTCGAAACTAGATGATTATTGGGTTCGGGAGTCAAGGTACGATGTGGGGAAGGTGTTAGGCACCCACAATCGCCTGGTAAAACCAAATTACTTCTATTGAGGGGTAACGTTGTTAAGATAGGCGGAGAAAGCTTGAAAAATTAATCTATCAAGTTGGATGATCCTCACTAAATTATAAAAAAAACTAATAACTATATGCTATAATAAAACTAAAAAAAATAACCTAATATGCAATGCTAAAGGAAATAAAAGAAAAAGGAAAGATGTCACCGGTTTGGAATGTTGCCTCATACTTGATTGTAAGAGATTGATTGATTGATTGATGATAAACTTGATCTTGAATTGACAACTGTGATTTTGGATTGAAACAGGTGATTTGAGGAAAAAAACAACTTTTGGTGAAAAGAAGTTTCTACTCAAGATCGTGAAGAAGAAAAGAAGGCTAAAAATGAAGAACTAGAAAGAAAAAAATGAAGAACACCAAGAAAAAAACTATTAGCTCAATAACTAGGTCCGTATTATTAACTCCGAATTCCTAGCTCTAGCTTGCTCTAGATTATATTTTTATGGGTGAATGAGACCCATATTTATAGCTTTTGGGATGGATTTCAATATGGTAATGAGTTTGATCCAATGGTCGAGTATTGATGAAGAAAAAATCCAATGGCTTGATCTCTTTTCTCGGTTTGCACCTCCTAAATCGGCCCTTGATTCAAGAGGGATAAGGGGTGCGATCTTGGCCCTTGGTTTTGGATATTTCAGATGGATTAGGGCAAAAAAATCAAGCCCTACACGTCCTTAATGAGCCCATAATCCAGGGTTTCCAAACTTGGCTCCAAAATGGCATATTCTCTAGAATATTCTTGATTTTAGGGATCAAATCAAATCAAACAATTAAGGAAGGTTATCTAGGTTTTTAGAGGCTTGAAAATGGGCTAGAAACCCTAATAAAAAGGTCCAACTCGAGCTGGATCCACAGTCCATGAGCACGGGTCCAAAATCCACAAAAAGGCCCACTTTGACCATATTTTCAAATACTGCAAATTCCCTTTGACCGGGTCAAAATTAGGCAAACTCTTCTTCACAAAAATTGTTAATTAATCCATTAGGAATGTTCATGAACTTTTAAAAATACCCTTGGGTCGAAATCTTACTCCAAAAAATCGTTGCACTCAACAAAGGACAATCCGCTAAAACGGGATAGAGAGGCAAGATTAGGGTTTCAAAATCCAAAAGTAACCTAGGCAAGCTTGTACTCATTTCGAAGGATTTTTCAAGGGAATTCAAATATGAAATAATCTCATCCAAAGAAAGAGTGGAAAAACGAGATTTGGGCTCCAAAGGGTTACGGGGGGCATTTTGGTCATTTTCAACTCAAAACTTCGTAAAGCAACGAAACTTCAGCCATAGCTAGAACATGATGAGGAGAGTCTAAAGACGCTAAAAGAAGATGAAAAGAAAGAAGTTTGATATAGAAATGAAGACTCTAGAAAGCAAATCACCTTATATGATCAAATTTAATTCAAGGCAAAATCGTGAATGAATTATGCTTGAGGTGCAAAAATGGGGTGTCTACACACAGGAATCAAGCAGATTAGCCGAATAGGAAAGTTATCTTAGTGCATATAGCATTGTCTTTGAAAGTCGTACTGCTGAAAAAGGACATGCTCTAGCTTCTTTGATAGCTGATTTTCCGATTGATGATTCTCCTATTGACGATTTCTTGCGCCAAGAAGAATCTATGGAAGACATTCTGCCACCAATAACCGGGGCTTAATTTAAGACCAACTTGCAAACGCAATTCCTAATCCAATTGACTTATGGATTGTTTATTCAGATGGCTCCCATAATAAATCTGGTCCGAATTGGATGCGTTTTGTTAACCCCCGGAGAGAGAAGATTGAGAAATTGCTTGGCTTGGCCGCCGCTTCAAATAACGGCCGAGTATGAGGCTGCCGTTTGTGCCTTGAGAACAGCTTTGAAACTGGGGGAACGAAAGCTCCAGTTATACACGGATTCTCGCTTTGTAGCCAATCAGTTTGGCGGGTCTTTTGAAGCAAGAGATGACCGTATGGCGGCTTATCTTGGTTTGATACATAGCCTTGCTCGACAATTTGATAGCATCTCTATAACTCAAAGACCCCGAAATGACATACGTCATGCTGATTCACTGGCTTATCTATCCGCCGCCGTTAGAAGCGAAGAGTCAAGACACATCACTGTGGAGTTCCAGAAAGAGCCAAACATTGACTTTACCGAAAACGAATTGCATGACTTGTATGTACACGAAAGCAATTACTTGTTTTGCTTGTACGCATAAAAATAAATACAATCCACGATAATCGCACCAATCATGACTTCGGAAGCGAAAAGGGAGATGGAAAATTCACAACATGACCATACTTTGATCTTCCATTAGAATCAGTAGATCCATTTGTTCCTCCCCGAATTCGCTCCCAAAACGGATAGTGAGTTGGTACATGAAGCGGATGATAGTCCCGAAGTTCCCGATATGATACTATCGAGCCGATGATAATCTCCGATGAGCAAGATTACGCCTACCTTATATAGACTACTTGCAAGTTTCTCGCTTCCGCGTAACCAAAACTCGCTTAAAGAATTAAACGCGATGCATGGAAGTTTTGGTGATATCTCATTCGACGGAAGTTTGCACTTATATCGCATAAAGGCTCTGGACTTAAACCCTATGTTGCGATGCCTCTCAAAACAGGAAGGACTTCAAGTTTTGGAAGAGATTCACTCCGGCTTATGCGGAAGCCACTCCAAGGGGCGAAGTTTAGCTCATAAGGCTATGACACAGGGCTATTGGTGGCCAGAGATGCAAAAGGATGCAAAACACCTATCTGAGAGGTGTGAGCCATGCCAAAAGCACGATAATATGAGTAAACTACCTGTTACTGAGTTGCATCCCATGCTAAGCCCGTGGCCATTTGCCAAATGGGGCTTAGACATTGTTGGTCCTTTACCTAAAGCTCCAGGTAGTATACGATTCCTTCTTGTGGCAAACCGACATTTTACCAAATGGGTAGAAGCAAAGCCTTTGGTCCAAATCCATGCTTCCAACGTCAAAATGTTTTTATGGAGAAATATTGTTTGTCGTTTTGGCATCCCTACGGCACTTGTATCAGATAATGGTAAACAATTTGATGCTGAAGAAATTCGTCAGTTCTGTGCTAATTTGAAGATACGGCATAACTTCTCCGCACCTTATCATCCGCAAGTTAATGGGCAGGCCCGGCCACCAATAAGGTGATTTTGGCCAACCTAAAGAGGCGCTTTGACCGGCGCCAAAGGAAATTGGGTCAAGGAGTTGCCGGCGCCTTGTGGGCTTATAGAACAACGCCAAAATATTCAACCGCATTATCACCTTTTAACCTTGCATATGGTGTCGGGCGCCTTTACCTACGAACTGATTTCCAAGACATCTCGGTCGGGCCACGGTTGAAACAGTTCCAATGACACTACTTTGGCTCACCAAAAGCTCTTATTGATGAGGTTCGCTCACGAGGGACTATAAATTTTATTAAATATCAAGTCGACATGAAACGGAACTACGACAAGAAGATCCGGCCCTAAGTCTTTTGTTCTCAAGACTGGGGTTCTTTGTAGAAACCCAAAGCTTATAGAATCGAAAAGTTTGGGGAAAATTGGCAAGGACCCTACATCATAGATCGCCCAAAGATCTAAGGGGTCATATTTCCTCCGTACTATTTCTCGAAGAATAATAGAGAAGCCATGGAATGCTTACCACCTTTGCAAGTTTTACCGTTAGGAAATTTTTTGCAATTTTACATTACTCCATCAATAACAAATCTATCCATCTATGTAGTTCGCTCTATGTTATCCATCAATAAAGGCATTCAACTTCCATTCTCTTATTTTGGTTGTCATTTTACATTTCTCTATTCGTCTCAGACTTTTACTTTAAACAATGTCATTCATTAACGCTCATTCTACGGAGGTCATTCATATTATGCCTTTTTCGGTCCAAGTAAGTCGCGATTCATGCCTACTTGACGGAACTGAAGTCAATAAGATGGTTATTCTTGCTCGAACAATTATTGCAATACTCCCACAATACAATATCCGTGCTAATTCCACTACTAAGGCAATGACGCGTTGTGTTTTAGTTTGGTCCCAAAGCAGCACGGTGACGACTTTGAACCTGTGACAACTCCAACAGTTGTCGCCGCCGTGCTTTACGCTCGGTACAAATATTTTAACACCTGAATAGCTAGGTTCATGGAGGACGATCATGTCCCCTTTACCTTTCAATAACTTTCTCCAATGGTTCTATATTGGGAGGTTTTTCTCTACATGGAGGCGCCTCGCTCTTTTACATTCATAAATCAACAACACTAAGTTTTATACGGTATGTTATCCGACATCACAATGATATTCAATAGCCAACACATACTTTATTTTTATTTTCATAAAAGAATTTTTAGTTCTAATGATATTACATACTTTCGCAATCACATGATCATTGGTTTGGGAAAAATCTAATGGTTTCTTCCCAACTTTTCGCGATATACAACTCGCATAAATCCTTGTAATTCATCTTCTCACATTCTAATTCATCTCCTGTTTCTATTAAAGTCTCTATCAGTTGTCTTACGGACGATTCACAGTGTGCCATTTGCACGTGATCTTGGCCGAGCCGCTCGTTTAAATCTATCATTCGCTTGTTATTTTTCTCAACCTCTTTTTGCGCACGTTTAAGTTCCTGATCTTTGGTCGCCACGAGTGACTTCAATTCTATCACATCTGCTTTTAAGTGTTTGTGTTCCTCCATTATCTCACAGGCTTTCCCAAATTCTTCGTACGCCATCTCCTCTGCTTCTTCCGTCCGCTCGGTTAAGTTTTTGTTTTCGCTTCTAACTTTCGATGGTTCCGCTTTAACGCTTTGTTTGCCTCTTCCAATTTTTGGTTGAGTATCTTCACTTTCTTTATTTCTTCTAAGGCATTGACTTCATTCAACGATATTTTTTCTTCGCGACTTTTTCATGAATTTCTTTGGTCCATGCATTACATCGCGTTTTAACCTCAAGTGGCAAAAATATCTGATTTCATCATTTTTCGGACTTAAACACAAGTTTGCAATAACTAATAAAAAAAAAAAATACTATCATACCTGTTTTTTATACTATATCGAAAATCATTGACACTGCTCATCATATTCTCCGATGTTCTCCGTGATTCGGTCACATTTTTGATATTTTTCGAGCCCTTCCATTCCATTGAAAACCCGGGCGATCCCTTCACTTCGCCTTCCAAACTTGAACATCTCTTCTTCATCTACCAATTTCATCGGATTAGTGTTGGACACAAATTTCTTTTTATCGTCCTAACGCAAATAGTAAAAATCAACGCCAACTTACCATTAACAGATTCTCGTGGTTTTCCTCCATGAGTAGTATTACCCCGCACGCCACCGCCGTGTTTGTTGGATTCTTTGCTCCTGCATTTTTGCTTTGCCGTTTATTTTCTTTCACCTTCACCGACTTTGTGTTCTCCGCTGCACTATCTTTTGTAAGTATCAATCGTTTCATTCTTTTCCTCAGTATATACCAAACCGTAACGAGATATTACATTTCACCACACTTTTACATATCTCTCGCTTTCTACACGGTATATACCTTTTCCTCTTAATGTTGCGTATGTATTATATTTCGTCCCGGATGTTTGGTGCATTGTAGTCTCGTCCCTCGAGACATCATACATTGTAACGCGTTGGTTGTCTCTCTTGGTCTCCGTTAAGCCCGTTTTCTTGTGGCACATCTTCTTTGTACAATTCACTTTTTTGCTTGGCAAACTCAAAGACTAGTTCTCGTGTTAACTCCGTTCCATCTTCTTTTTCACTATCGTTGCCGCCGCCGAATATTGCATTTCGAGACTCTTACTCTTCTTCGCCATTTCGCTATGTGTCTCCTTGGACCTATCGGGCCATTGTTCGATACCCCCCCATAATGTCGGAAATCAACGATATCATCAAAGTAGCTCGATCTACCAATCTTTCGTCGAGCATTCATGAAAGAAGAAACGGGTTGTTCTCTACTTCTTTGTCCGATTCAATATCCGGTAGTATACTCGCGTTTTCGTTAGACACAAAATAACTTCGTGTTAGTCAACAATTTACTCATAGTACTATTTTCAATACTTATGTTTTGGCTTACCTCGAAATTTGTTCGGCACTTTAAACTCGGCCGGATTCCACTTCCTCGCAAGCGTACAAATCTATCCCATCGGTGTATACTTTTGGGAACCCTTTAAAACTTCGCTTTGAATCTTTGAATTCAACTTCAAATTTTATGTACCCTTTTCGTCGGTATGGCTTTCGGTTCATTATCAACGCGAAGATTTCTTGAGCCCCGAACCTTCATTAAATTCATTTTGTAAACGGTGCGCTCTTGTAAAGATTAACCAACGATATTGGCGGTTGTCCCGGTGCAATTTGCCACCACTCCATAATTAAGCTATTTCTTTTTGCTCAACGGGATTGCATTCCCGCAATTTAATTGTGTGTAAGTCATTACTACTTCATCTTCTTCGACTTTCGTTTCAAATTCGTTACACTTCATCCATCTCAAATTTCGACTCCTAGTATTTTCTCAGATTTTCCTTAAGCGACCATCGACGGGTCCCGGATAGTCGTATCTCTGTCACCTTCTTTCCACCTCACCAAGTCTGCGATCGTCATCGAAGTTTCTTCTCGAAAGTGTTTTTCGCCAGATAGTACCGGTAGTTTCTACCTGAAAAAAAACAAATAAAACCGGGTCGATAGGTCAAAAATCGGGTCGAAAAGCTCAAAACCGGGTTCATCGGGCGGATTAATGTAACACGTCGGTGCCCTTCCTTTGCTTGGTGTTGCAATCAGTATCTTGTTTGTTATTTCATATTTCCGCATGCACCAAGCCGGATTATAAAATAGTGTTTACGGTGCCCCTCTTTTCCTGGCGATGCACTAGATCGTGTTTAAAGTTTCACTTTTAACTTTTAAAACCGCCAGCACAGCATCTTCTTCCACATTCGTTTTCATGCCAGAGCTTGGTGGGAGAACCAACTTCAGCGCACTACTAGCAAAATGGGCAGTTTACAATGATAATACTAATTTTATCGGGTAGGCATGAAGGCTGAAGCCCGAAAAGGCAAGTTCTTATATAGGTTTCACGCAAATTGTGGCGAATAAGGATTGTGGCTCATGAAGTTTCTGATTTTCAGATTTCAAACCTTTAATTATATTGACATTGACCTGGTAATGATACCTTATTATCTTGTTAAAGTCGATCAATAGTTCACATTAATAAGTCAGTTGACTCGATTGCAACAGCATAAAAAGTACTAACCTTTTCTTCGTCGACCCGAAACTTTTCTTCATCCAAAACTAACGCCGGCACAGTACGGTAACTTACTGCCACAATGGTTTCGTACCTTTGTCAACACGGTGGTGTTTACTTTTGTTTATCAGTGTAGATCGTGGCTTCTCTCTAAGATTTGTGCTAAGCATGGATTTCTCTGTGTTGTCTGTTTATATATACGCTGGTCCGGTGTTTAAGTCCCTATGTAATTCTACCATCCAAACCGATTTAAGGTGCAAGACTTGATGATAAGCATTATCCAATCCGGATAGAAACTATGAGTCCTAGTTTCGTGGTATTTTCACGCACCTCTTCTCGTTATTTCGACATATATCGAATTCCACTTATTTCGTTCCACTTATTTCGGACATATATCGAATTCGCCGATTTATGTCCATTCCGTCGGATAATTTGCGGATTTTTCCTACGTTTAATTTTCAACGGTATAATCCAAATATCACTATTCCGTTGGCACGCTTCATCGAATTCGGATTTCGCGTTATCACGTCACGCGTTTGGTACAGTTTTTGCCAATCAATTTCTTTTGCAATTTTATTTATGTGCATCTTTTATTCTATCTATGCGTTTTCGGCCGTTTTTTATTTAACTACGTCATTGCGTCCCATATACGTTAATTTGAATTTTTTTCATTTCCGCTAATTCCCGAATTTTTTTCCGATTGTCCATTTTCTTATCGTTTACGTTCACACGACACTTTGTTATACATTCCGCTTTTACTTTTTTTATTATTTCACGCTTTTCCGTGATTTATCTTCTCTTCTTTGCCATGTGAACTTTGTTCGACAAAGAGGGCGATGTTCGACCCCCACCTACGGCAAACGCCCATTAGTAGGGGTCTCTATTTTATTCATTTAATCAACAGGGCTAAAGCCCAATTCACAATATCATGGATCAATGTACAGGCCCATTAACTCATGTGTCTAAGGCTAAACCTTAGCCACATGGCTTGCCACTAATATACATTGATTTATGTCCAGATTCATTTCTTATCAAAGAGATAGTTATCGGTTACAGCTTATACTCTATCACAATTACTCAAGATACAAGATTACTTGAGCTACAAGGACTCTTTACTCTATCGATATAAATACCAAACCATTTTTCATAAGGAACTACGTGGAAACTTGATCCCTAGAGAATAGATCTTAGGTACGTAGGCAGCCATTATCTTGGTTCAGTTTCATCTCCCCCAACATCAAATTCCTCTGTTTCTTAGTGCGTTCTTTACCATTGCTCTCGTTGTGTTGAAGCAGTTTACTGCCGAAACAATCTCCCATACGCAAGCTGCAGCCAAATGAGCTGCGGCCCATCAATCACACCCTCCCACCGCAGAACCTTCTTCAGGCAGCCCAAAAGGTACCCCCGGCACTTACTCTTCCCATGCTAATTGGGAGGACGATTTCGAAGTCGTCGGTTCCCCTTTGCACTCCCCAGACATGGATGTTACAAAGCTAAACTGTGGGACAGCGACTCAGAAGAGGAGCCCACTAACTCTGCAGCGAAGAGCCCACCCACCAAGAGATGCAAAACTATAGGGACTTCCGCTGCCTCTTATACCCCAGCACCCATGTTACTACGGCCAGTAGCTCCCTTACGTTGCCCAGAACAGGATCTCACATTTGTTGGGCCCAAAGTCTGGCGTCCTGACTTCAAGGCTAGGGATCGTGTGGTCACCACCCAAGACTCGGCCTTGGACAACGCCGCGGTGGCCTTTTTTTCAGCCCCAATCTTCCCCGGGACCTTTGTCGCTCACCGTGCTGCAATCTACACTGGCTGGGAAAAGGTGTGCCTTTTTCCCCTCTTGCCCTGGTGCCTTTTACTGGTAACATATTTAATGGCCCTTTTGTGTTCAGCTGAGCTTGGATATAAGCTACGTCATCCGCAGCCTAACCAACACTCTGGACACCCTGGATACGGTGAAGTAGGAGATTAATGGGCATGAAAGCTGAAAAGTCGCGATATGCCCGCCTAGAGAAAGACCACGACGACACACGTCTCGCAGCTATAAAATCGCACAAAGTGCTCTAGACCGCAGAAGAGACTCTCCGTCAACAGATGGCTGACCTTCAGGCCAAAGTGGAGAGTGAGAAAGTAGCATGTGATGTCGCTGCTCAGGTCGCATTTGACCAATCGTTGAAGGCCTCTTCTGATCGCTTCCGAGATCTAGCTGAAAGAAAATTGCCAGGGAGCTCCAACGACAGCTGGTGATCTCACATTGCTACTAGGAGATTCCTCCCCTTGCCCTCCTCTGCCTCTACCCCCACTGCTAACCCCTCCGCTGCACCTACTCTGCTACCTAAAGGAGTCCTCAACACTGTTCTGGTAACAGATGATGCTGTGGTGGAAATATCTGAGGGCTTGCCTCTAAAGGAAGCAGCTGAGGATCATAATCAGAAGGAGATGGCCGATGACCAATAGTTTGGAGTTAATTTCCTTGTTCTTGATTTGAATATGTTTTGCTTTCAAACTTTTGTAAGTATACTCTGTGTCCCGTATTTCTGGGTGCTCCCAACGGGCAAGTATGTATGCTTTGCTAGTTTACCAGTGTGTTTGCCGCAATTTATTATCTCGTTGGAAAACTATTTTACCATGTTGCATAAAGTTTGTCACTAATCTCTGCAATTGTCCAACTCGATAATCCGTATTTTACTTAGCTTAGCTTTCTACCGCGTAGTTATTTGGGGGCAGCTCAGTTTGCCCCTAAGTTGGTTTCGGAACTCATCATCCGCGAAGGGCTCAACCCCGCTGTCTTGCCCACCACCGGTGAGGTAGGTTGGGGGCAGCCTCAATTTGCCCCCAAGTTGGCTTCGGACCTCATCATCCGCGAAGGGCCCACCCTCCCCCGCTATCTTTGTCAACCGTGAGGCTGGTTGGGGGTAGCTCAGTTTGCCCCCAAGTTGGATTTGGACCTCATCGTCCATGAAGGGGCTCGGCCCGGCTGTCTTTGTCACCCGTGAGGCTAGTTGGGGGCAACTCAATTTGCCCCCAAATTGGATTTGGACCTCATCGTCACGAAAGTGTCCCCAAGCTGTCATTGTCAGCCATGAGGCTAGTTGGTAGTTGGGGGCAGCTCAGTTTGCCCCCAAGTTGGATTTGGACCTCCTCGTCCACGAAGGGCTCACCCCTCCCCGCTATCTTTATCAGCCGTGAGGCTGGTTGGGGGCAACTCCGTTTGCCACTAAGTTGGATTCGGACCTCTAGTCCTTAGTCAATTTCTCTACTCATTCGCAGCCAATAATGTAATACACCATTTGGACAAAGTTGCACTCTATTTATTGATAAAATATGTAACACAAAACATCACCCTAAAACTCGAACTACAATCTCTAGAGGCCGCTGACTTTGTCTTTAATTTAAAAACTGTACAAGGTGTCACTCATGGAACCTCTTCAACATTCTGATGTTCCAGGGCCTTGCGATGTCTTTTCCCTTTTGAGTCTGTAGCCGATAGGTTCCTTCACTCCCCTTTTCCACCACGGTATAGGGCCCCTCCCAGTTAGGCCCTAGTTTTCCGTCGATCTCCCTCTTGGTAGCCGGTGTTACTCGCCTCATAATGCGGTCCCCCACCTGAAACTGCCACAGCTTTACTCACTTCATATTGCCTTTGTAATCTCCGGTGGTATTCCTCCAATCTAATGTGCGCTATGTCTCTCCTTTCCTCCGTAAGATTTAGCTCCGCGGCTAATATGGTCTCATTGACTCCTTCCTCCACCGCTCTTGTTCTAGTGGTGGCCTCCACCATCTCTACTTGAATCATTGCCTTCACTCCATACACCATGGCAAATGGCGACTCTTGAGTAGATGTTCGCGGCGTGGTTCGGTACGCCCACAGCACCTAGTTTAATTCGTCTGCCCAAGACCCCTTTCGATCCTCCAGTTTTTTCTTCAAATTATCCATTATTGTTTTGTTCGAGGATTCTTCCTGACCATTCCCCTTGGGATTGTAAGGGCCGAGAATCCTTGCTTCACTTTGAACGCTTGGAGAAAATCTCACACCTTCCCCCTGTAAACTAAGTCTCGTTATCTACGATTATGGTATGCGGTAGCCCAAATCTGTAGATTATATTCTCCCACAGGAATTTCTTAACTTGTTCCTCCTTAATCTATTGCAGCGCCACACCCTCTACCCATTTGGTAAAATAGTCAGTCGCGGCCAGCATAAACCGTTGTTTGCCACTTGCCATAGGTAGCGGTCTGATGATATCGAGCGCCCACATGGCGAACGGCCAAGGACTAAACACCATATACAAGCTCAGCTGGAGCATGTATTAGCCGTGAAAATCTTTGGCATTTCTCGCACCTCTTGGCATACTCGGTTGCGTCTCTCTTCATGTGTGGCCAGAAATACCCCTGTGATAACAATCGATGCGCAATCGTTCTCCCTACCAAATGGCTCCCACAATCCCCCTCATGAATCTCCCCCAAGACCTCTTGCGCCTGCTGGGACCCTAAACACTTCAACAGTGGTCCGTTGATGTTTCGTCTGTACAGGTCCCCATCCAGTAAAGTGTATATTTGGGATACCTGTTCCATTCTCCTTCTCTCGTTTGTCCTCGATCTATATCCCTGACAAGAAATTCTTTATGGGTTCTATCCACCTTGGCATTCTGTAGGAACCGTTATGGTTGCACCAAATGATTTACAACAAACCGCAAAAACCCATGCGCATCGGAATAAGGGATGTCCACAGTTTTGGATAGAAATCATACATTTAGATCGGCTAAGATAACTCTGAGAATCCAAGATCTACGAATCCGAATCAACCACTTGATCTTCTGTTGTATTTCTATCAATGGAATGGACGTTGTGTGGGCAACGATCTACCACCTTCTTCTTTCTCTCTTGGCCTCTATCACTCTCAATGTCATAACCGAATTTGAACTAATCTTTCTTGAGTAAAACCAGGAGTAAGTCGGACAGAGAAAAAAGGTTTCCTTTATATAGGCTACAACAGGGACCATGAGGAGAAATTAGGGTTGGGCCTCCTGACGAACTTGGGCTTCCCATGTTCGCCCAGAACACACGGCCCAAGTCCATCAACAAATGGCTTATTCCACTAAAGGCCATTGTTGCACTACCGCCCTAATCCCAAATTACGTGTTATGTTTATGGGCTCCATGCATATTATATGTTTGTTGATCTCCCCGTGTTTAAGATATCAAATGCCCGTTGATTAAGTCAAGTTACTGACAACTACATTAATCAACTTCTTATGTCCTTGAGTAGTACTACTCAACCTCATTGTCATGTCGGATCAAATCCACCTGCAGGGTTTACATAACAATCCTTATGAGCTCCTCAAGGGGACACCATCAGCCCGACTTCCTGCGGGTCACGGATTCCTTCTATAATCAACAGCACACCTTACATACAATGTCATTACCCAATCCATCGAGTTTGTTGATTCACAAATGAATCTCACTCATTGATGATTTAAAGTAATGTATAATGCACGTAAGTGCCTGTTATTATATCCAGATTAAGAGGACAAGCATCCATAATAGCAGAGGTGTTTGTTCTCTTATATAGTCAGTATAAAGAGAAACAACCTCACTTGGTCCTGTTCAATACACACAAAGTGTACTAGTGTAATCCTGTAGTCAAGATAGACTAATACCAGATTATACTACAACTGTACAAATGGTTTGTCCAAATCCATTTAGGTTGTGAACGTTTACTTATACTTTATAAGGTACTGATGATATGATCTTCTGTGTGTCACCACACACCATATCATCTACAACGTAAAGTATTAGACACATGCATATAACTAATAACATATATAATATGCATAATATTTGTCCATATGATTCTCATTCAAAATATAAAGAATTAGAGTTAATACAAAAGTAATGTTTTTAGTATATAACCCTATCATCTTCCTCAGTGGCAGCCCAAACCCCTTCATTCTCGGAGGTACTTGGCTTGCTCAGCACCCTGACCTCAATTGATCTGCCTTCGGACCTAGGAAGAACTGCAACAACATATGCCAATGCGTCAGCATGTCTATTTTCTCTGCGGCCTAGATGAGCGAATCTGGTCTTAACAAACTTGCTAGCCTTTCTCTGTAATACCTCTAGATACTTCACCATCCTGGGGCATTCAGCAGCAAATTCTCCGTTCATTTGACATACCACTAAGTTGGAATCAGAATAAACTGTTAGTTCACTCACACCCAGATTGGCGACCAATTCCAACCCAGCTATCACCGCTTCGTACTCTGATTCATTGTTCGAAGCCGCAAACCCCAACTTCATCGATAATTCTAGACGATTATTCTCTGGCGTAACCAATACTACTCCAATTCCGTTCCCTGTATCAGTAGCGGACCCATTTGCAAAAACCCTCCATCCGTTCCTCATATCCCAAGGGTCTAAAGGGTCATGGCTAATGTCTCCCTCCCGTTCCATAATCATCTCTTCTCCCCAAGTAGGGTCCTCGGCAGGGAACTCTGCCATAGCTTGTGCCTTTTCCGCTGTCCTGATCTGGTACTCAATGTCATAAGCACTCAGCACCACTGCCCATTTCAACATTCTTCCAGATTTGTCAACCTTCAAGGCCTGTTTGAGTGGCAAGTTTGTCACCACGACCACGGAGTGAGCATCGAAGTACGGTTTCAATTTCAACGCTGAGAACACTAAGGCTAATGCAAATTTCTCGATCCTGCTATATCAGGTTTCTGCATCTAACATGGTTTTACTCTGAAAGTACACTGGCTTCTCTGCCTTGTCCACCACCCTTATCAACACCGAGCTGATTAAGTATTCTGACATCCCCAAGTATAGATACAACTTTTCCCCTTGCCCCGGTCGCGACAGGATCGGGGCATTTCCTAAATAAACCTTCAACTCTTGGAAAGCTCTTTCGCATGCCTCGGTCCACTGAAAGTTAGTTGTCTTCCTTAAGAGTAGGTTCAATGGTCTACACTTGTCTAAGGACTTTGAAATGAACCTGTTGAGAGCCGCAATTCTCCCTGCTAACCTCTGAACCTCCTTCATATTCTGTGGTGATCGCATTTCCAACAACACCCTGATATGGTCCGAGTTTGCTTCGATGCCACGGTATGTAACGATGTAACCCAAAAACTTTCCAGACGTCACCCCAAATGTGCATTTCTCAGGGTTCAACATTAGCTTGTGTTTCCTTAGTATCAAAAATGTTTCCCTCAATCCCTCCAGATGTTCCTCCTCGGTCATACTCCTTTCTACCATATCATCTATGTAGATTTCCTTTCCCCTTCTGATTTTGCTCTCAAACATCTTCTCCCCTATCCTCTGAAACATTGCCCCGGCGTTCTTCATTCAAAAGGCATTCAAGTATAACAGTACACTCCTCCTTCTACTATAAATGTGGTCTTTTCCTGGTCCGGTCCGTACATTACCACTTGATTATTGTACCCCATTGAGGCGTCCATGAAGGAGAAAAACTTAAACTCGGCCGTTTGGTCTACCAACTCATCTATCCGCAGCACTGCTGGTTGACATCTGTGAAATCGATGCACATTCTCACTTTCCCATTTTTCTTAGGCACTGCAACTATGTTTGAGAGCCATTTTGTAAACTTACATTCGCGGATTATTCTGATCGCTTTCAACCTCTGTACCTCCTCTCTTATTCCCTGCGTATACTGCTACCTTACCCCTCTCATCTTTTGCCTGACGGGTTTGGCACCCTCTCTCATATGCAGCCTGTGACACGCAAACCCCGGATCCAGTCCTACCAGATCCTCAATTGACCACGCAAAAACGTCCTTGTTCTCTGTTAACAAGGCAATCAACTTTGCCTTCCAATCCTCTAGTAATTTATCTCCAACAGATACAAGTTTCTTTTCTTCCTCCCTAGCTACCTACATTCACGGACTCAATCTCATCCATTGTCTTTCCCCCTACAAGCAACTCCTCATCTAAGATCGTAGACTGTAATTGCTATGCCAGGGGATCGCCCTCCCTCTGCGTTCCCTTCTCTAGTGCGCGGACCAATTCTCTAACCACCACCTGGTGAATGTTTTGAGCCGTGGCCTAGTCCCCTCTTATCTCGTACATTCCCTCATTAGTTAGGAAGCAGATCACTTGATTGTAAGTGGATGGAATCACCTTCATCTCGTGAATCCATCTTCTTCCCAAGATCGCATTGTACTGCGAGGTGGCATCTACTATCATGAAACAAGTGAACACAGTCACCAGTCCCGCAGTCACGAGTAGCACCAACTCCCCTATGGGCTCTGTCATGCTGTCGTTGAATCCAAACAAATTAGTCTGAAGGGGCTTCATCTGCTTCTTTTTTATGCACATTTCTTCCATCGCGCCCCTAAGCAACAAATCTACTAAACTTCCATAGTCTATCAATACCCTCTTCACCATGTAATTACCCACTACTATTGTGATCACCAATGCATCTTCGTGAGGCGAGACTACCACTTCCAGAACCCTTGGGGTGAACTCTATCCTCCTGTCTCCTATGGCGGCCCCTGAAACTGGTCACGAAACACTCGAAACCTCATTTATCTGTTATAAGCTGGCGGTCCTTCTTACTTTGTCCCTGTGAGCATTCCTCCCCAATGTTTCTTCACTAAAGATGACATTGATTGTACCTAGGATCCTGGCCACTGTCGGTGCTCTTTCGACTGGGTGCACCTCCTTGACAAACTCCTTCAACAACACTTTTTCTATCATTCTCTCAACCAGCCATTGCAACGGGAAACACTTATTGGTTGTGTGATTTTTGATCTGGTGATATGTGCAGAACGGCTTCCCCTCTAATTCCCTAGGCATGCTTCGCGGACCTTCGTAATACTGCAGCCCTTTTATTAGCGGCAATATTTTTTCCAATGGCTTGTTCAAAGGGGTGGACTCTATGTCGCGGTATGGTTTTCTTTCTCGAATGTCCCTCCTAACTTGGTATCTGCCTCTCTCGACTTTGTGTGTCTCTTTCCTATAAGATCCCCCCTATCTTGTCGCAGCCTTGCCTCTGTCATTTCGGTCATCTTGTCCTACACTCTGTACTGATTTCTTTGCCTTCCTGGGTTCCTTGGCATTTCTCTACAACATGTCCTCATAGCGGTGTACTTCTCGACCTTTGGATATAATGCATGCAACGTAGTGACTTCGATTTTAGATACAGATTTGTGGACTCTAGTTCCTGGTTTCAACACATGCTGGAAAGCTATGACTGCGGTGTGCTCATCCAGATTTTCCACCGTCAGCGTCTCTTCCTTGAATCTACACAGAAACTCCCTAAGCGTCTCGGTAGATCTTTGTTTGACGTTAAAGAGATACGCAATATCAACTACCCTCCTTTTCTGATGAATGAAATGGTCCACGAATGCCTGTTCCAACTCCTCGAACTTACTTATACTTCGTGTCGTCAACCGATAATACCAGTCCGAAGCTCCCTCTTTCAGGCTAGCGGGAAACATCATGCAGTGGAGTCCATCATATTTGTTCTCTTGCCACAGCGGCATCTGCTGTCTGAAATGGTGCAAGTGGTCCGCCGGATCCCCCTTCCCGTCGTATCTCTCGAACCTTGGTTGTGTGAACCTCTTAGGTACCTCAGAGTTCCAGACTGAATTTGCTAGCGGATTCTGATTAAGCCATGCCACCACTTTCTTCGCCACCCCTTGACTCTCTCTTTCCGCCACACGATTTGCTTCTCTGTCCTTTTCAATCATCGCTTAGACCACCTCCAATGTGATGCTTTCCCCCATATCGCCTCTTGGTCTATAAGGTGTTTCCTCATACTGGCCTTCCTCCTCACTATTCTCTAGCTCTCATATCTCCTCCTCTCTATGTGTGGTTTCTCTTTCTCTTCTCAAACCATCATTTCCCAGCGATCACTTTCTCCTCCTGCAAGAGTCTGGTTGCATCCGCCGCTGCATCTTGGACTTCCTCTTCCATCTCCCATCTCCACACTCACGGTTTCTTCTCCAGCACCCTCCGCCCTCACCTTTTTGGGTCTCCCTCTTCCTTTCTTAGCTATTGTCACCATCCTATAACTTTCTCTTCTTACCACTTGATCGTAGGCCCCTCTCTCTCTCTCCCCACAGACGGTGCCAAATGTGATAACCAAATTTACACCCTCTTCTCTCTCTCTAGTCTCTAGTCTCTTTTCTCTCTCTCTCCTCTCTGTTTTCCTTTTTTTTCTCCCCCTCTTCTTTTCTAACTTCTTCTCTTTATATATCCTCTAACCACTCTCCTTTCCCTAACCGCTCTCCTGTCCCATGATCTTCTTTTTCATCCCACAATCGCTACTTGTCCACCTGTCGCTTTAAGTATCATGGCCTTGTTACAGTGCTCCCGTCTCCTGCTTCACTATGCTGCCTCAGTCTAGGAAACATATCATCTTGATGGTCATGAATTAGGCTGATACAATTTGAAAATTCAAAAACTTGTTTGTAGCTGAGACACCTTTACTTATTTTATGAATGATGAGCATGAGTACCATGTTGCTGCTATATTCTAGAGTCATAGCATAGAAATTCTACACCAACAAGGTAATAATGAAAATGCGGTAAAGAAGTGAGATAGGAAATCAATTTGCTTATATGTTATGTAGTTGTTCTCTTTGAGTAACCGATCTATGACTTTTCTCCAACACTTCATGGGCTTGTAAATGAAAGTTTGAGTAGAGAATTAAGTTAAAAGTAGACTTGAATTTCCAAGAAATTTGATCCACAGATGACACAAAGTAAATGTTCTAATTGGGCGAGCCTTACGTGTGTAGGAAATTTGGGGATAATGATGTTGTGACTGAGTTCGAAGGATCGAACTGCCTACGTATTCAGTTCTCTGACAAACTGGAATCAAGTCGAACGTAGTTCATTATTTGGATTCTATAATCGAATGATCGATGGCAAACGGAGAAGATGAAGAGTGGAGAAGAAGCATAGAATTCTCCTCCCTTGTTTTGGTCATCTTCTTGTGCTTTATAGCTTTCTTTAGTACTCCATTAATATCAATTGAATGAGATCCACTTTTGGTGCTCCATTCATTGATGATATTTAGTGCTCATGTGTAACCGAAGGTAATCTCTTGGGTTGTCTGGTTGACCACGAACTTAGTGTAATGTAGCGATCTTATTAGTTATGGCTCTGGTCGCTCGTTCTAGCGTGCTAGAGATGGTGACTCTAGTTCGTTTAGTAGGAGCTAATTGTCTTTGGTGATAAACACGTGTTTGATATTCATTAGACATGAATATTAGGTACTCACAAGTATCTAGGTGTTCCTATACTTATCTCAGGGAAAGAAAAGTGAATATTTTGAGTTTTTAATAGATAAAGTCTGACACAAGATCGCACAATGGAAAGCCAAAGTTCTATCACAAAATGGTAGACTTGCCCTTATTAAGACTGCAGCTGTTGTTTTAGGGTACTGTTCGTAAGACGTGAAGTCCTGAAGCGTCCATGGGATATTGGTATATTTAAGTTAGTGATGCTTACTTATTTTCTAACCATCCAGGCTTACTGTTTCGAAATCAAGAGTGATGCATCGTCATGCATTCCCACGACGCTCTTTGGTCGATAGATCGATGTTCACTAGACGAATAATATGATAATTTTTAGATAAAGAAGTATTAACATTTGAGGTGAGTTCAGATCTACGTAATTAATGATCAGTGTCTCTTTTTACCTTGTAGAGATGTCTCTTTTTAGCCCAACATGTATTGGTATTAGCTAGAAACAAACTTCGACCCTCTTAGATGCTGGAGAGGGACCAAAACAATAAAGTCCCACTTACTAGGAGTCTAGGAGTAGCTAGTGTCATCTTGGTACTTCAGACCGGATTACAATTACAAGAGATCGCCACAACTTCAGATGTTAAGAACGACACAACAAGAGTAGAACACCCAAAGCCAATGATATCCTTTAAACCCCATAACAGCATGGTTAGGTATAATGCGAATGGAGTCTCCCATTATCATTCTAAGCTACTAATTGGAAGTTGTTCTTGTCGATCTTAATTAAATGTTGTCGAAGTAACTCATGTAATCAAATCACCTTAATGCCTAGTCAAGTGATTACAAATGCAATGGATTTACACAAACCACACAAAACAATAACACAGACCCAACAAGAGAAGACATTCAAGCCAACGGTCTCCTTAACTTTGGGTCCTATAACATGGCTAGGTGTGATCACGCTTTTCATCGCCACCCTACACTATATAGAGATGCTCTAAGGGATAGATAAGCCCAAAGGAGAGTTACAGATCGAGTTTAGAGCTATGTAACGTTGTCTGTTGTTATGTAATCTGTCACTCCCCATCTCATGTGGGAGATTTGTAACTGTGTTTTTGGGGAATCGCTGCATCTAGGGGTCTGCCTAATACTTAAAACATCATCACCGCATTGCTAAAAATTGTTTCTAATGTGACAAGTAGCAATTTTTTTGACAATTTGGATCACCAACGTACGCGCTGCTAAAACCACGTTTCCATCCCAACAATTGTTAAATTCACAACCAAAATGCTCACAATTTTATAGGCAATGGGTCAGAAGGGACAACTTTTCCCGTCCCACACATAGGACTGGCCAAACTTTCACGTTTCACTGTTTTTTTTTTCTTTAATAATAGGTATCATTATCATCATACCATCATATTGTTGGAGTTATCCCTCACATGAGGAGAAAAAGAAATTCAGTTTGCATGAAGGCGGCCGAGCGCGCGGCGTCTTTTTAGTCTTGCCCAAGCGACCATGCCGCGGAACAACTTACAAGATTTTTTGAGGGCGCCGACGCCGACATTGGCCTTGCCGAGAGCGCGCCCGTGCCCATGCCTATTTTCGTCAGAATTTCTATTTTTGTGAAACCGCGAATTTGCAATTTAAGGTTTGGGTTTTTGGCAAAACCTAAGATAGAACCAAGACAACACAAAAGAGAGAAAACCCAATCTTGAAAGCAATCAAGATTGAGAAATAACTTTTACAGAGAAACAAGCCTGTAAAGAGAGAGGAGTGATCTAGTAAGGTGAGAGACTGAGAGGAGTGATTGTAATCTTCATTCCTACTTTATAAAAGGATTAGCTCTTGTGGAAGTAGGCACCATTGGCCAAACCACGGTATATCTTTGTGTTGTGGTATGCTTGTTCTTCTCTTTACATTATTATCTGTTGTTAATAGTTGTTTAGAGAGTTGGGCATGTTAGCTAGGTTGTAGTTGATATTTAGATTGTTGTCTGGAGATTGTTGTTGGTCCTAGTATAAGTTATTTGTGCAGTGGGGATTGGTTGGTATTGGTAATAAACCCCAACAAGTGGTATCAGAGCCAAGGTTAGATTAACCTAGGGTGTTATCCAAACCTAGCCCAGAAGGTGTTTGAACAAATTCCTGAGAGGAGGTTTGAGTTGAAAATAACTTGTAGATATAGATCATTCCGTGAACACTCGCATGACTAGTCTGAATAGAGGTAACTACACCTTGTGGAAAGCCAGAATGGAAGACTTGCTCTATTACGAGGACCTGACACAACCCATTGAGAATGGGGGAATAAAACCGGATACAGTATCCGATGCCGATTGGAAGACATTTGATGAAAAAGTGATTGGGTACATTAGACAACGGATTGACAACAATGTAATCCGCCTTGTATCCCAAGAGACCACAGCTTTCAGCCTGTGAAAGACTTTAGAAGACCTCTACGAGAAGACAAGAAAGGACGCACATAATAGCTCTTGTCACTCAGAGATCCTTGTTACAGAAAAGCAAGAGAGAGGCAAAAGCAGAAAACCACCTCATTCTAGAGGTGATGACAAAAGAAAATCTAAAAGCGCAAGCAGACCTCTTAAGAAAGACTTGATGTGCAATCATTGCGGTATCCATGGCCAATTCAAGTTTGAATGCATAGAATTGAAGAGAGATGAGAAGACTAGTACCGTACATGAAGACAAGTTAAAGTTGAAAGAAAACACCGCCAGTAGAGACTTCACAGACATCGCTTCAGAAGGTGAAGTAGGAATTGTGTCAGATGGTGACGAGTTATGCTTGAGCATTTCAGGCCAGGGTATATAGTGGCTGGTAGATACAGGTGCTTCTGACCATGTCACACCCTACGAAAATTTCTTCACTACCTACAAATCGAGTGATTTTGGTGAGGTGAAGATGGGCAACAATGAAGTCTCGAAGATTGCAGGCATTGGGGATGTTCATATAGAAGTTAATGTCGAATACACCTTGACACTCAAGGATGTAAGACATGTCCCTGAAATTTGACTAAGCCTAATTTCCACTGGGAAGTTAGATGATGATGGCTTTCTAAACTCGTTTGGCAACGGGGTATGGAAACTGAGTAGAGGTTCCATTGTAGCAGCCAAAGGGAAGAAAACTTGCTCTCTTTACAAAGCACAAACTAGTTTGTGTAAAGCAGAAGTAAATGCGGCAGAAGAAGAAGCTTCCTCCGAACTGTGGTACAAGAGACTGTGTCATATTGGCAAAAAAAGGATGGAAGTTCTTGCCAAGCAAAAGGCCTTTGCCAGACATCAAAGGTACACATTTAAATATATGTACTCATTGTTTGGTAGGAAAGAAACACAGGGTGTCTTTCCAAAGATTCCCGTCTCACAGAAAAGACAATGTCCTTGAACTAGTGCACACAGATTTATGTGGTCCTATAAAAGTAAAGTCCCACGGGGGAACTTTATACTTCGTGACCTTCATTGATGATGCATCGAGAAAGGGGGGGCATATAGTCTGAAGACCAAGGATGAAGTATTTGGCGTGTTTGAGAAATTCCATAGCATGGTGGAAAGAGAGACAGGGAAGCTTTTGAAGTGTATTCGCTCAGATAATGGGGGTGAGTACATTGGGCTGTTTGAAGAGTATTGCCAAAGTCATGGGATTCATCATGAGCAGACCGTTTCCAAAACTCCGCAACAAAATGGTATAGCCGAGAGGATGAATTGTACCATTGTAGAGAGGATGAGATGCATGATGTCTCACTCTTACCTAGAAGCTACTTGGTAGAAGCAATGCGCAAAGCCGTACATGTGATCAACATATCGCCGTCGAAGCCTCTGAATAGTGATTATCCAAAGAGAATATGGTCAGGCAGAGATGTTGATTATGGATACTTGAGGGTATTTTAGTGCAGGGCATTTGTGCATATTCCGAAGGATGAGAGATCCAAGCTTGATGACAAAGCCAAGTAGTGCATTTTTCTGGGTTATGGGGATGAAAAGTTTGGCTACAAACTCTATGATCCGATTAACAAGTAAGTAATCCAAAGTCGAGATGTTGTGTTCTTGGAAGACCAAACCATAGCAGATTTCGAGGAGGGTGAGAAGCTACAAGCTTTCATTAATGATCTTGTTGATTCAGAACCAGAAGTTCCTACTGTGGAACGTGCAAAAGGCATTGAGAATGCAAAGAACCATGGGCTTGAAGCTCATGATGAGAATCCTATTACTCATGATGGGATAGAACCTATTGATATAGAAGATACAGATGAAGTGCATGAACCACCACCAGAGCAAGCAGAAGTGCATCTTCTTGAGGCAACAGCAGATGGGGCAAGGAGGTCAGACAGAGAGAGACAAGCTTCAACCAGGTATCCACCACATACGTATGTTCTACTATCGGATAGTGGAGAACATATGTACTATCAAGAGGCTCTTGAAGGTACAGACAAAGAGAAGTGGTTGAAGGCCATGCATGATGAGATGTATTATTTGCATAAGAATCACACTTATGAGTTACTTGAGAAACCGGAAGGAAGAAAAATTCTCAAGAATAAGTGGATCTACAAAGTCAAGCATGAGGAGAATAATCCACACCCAAGGCACAAAGCTCTCCTTGTTGTGAATGGAAGCTCGCCTTGTTGTGAATGGATTCGGTCAAAGGAAATGCATTTACTTTGATAAAATTTTCTCTCTTGTAGTGAAGATGGCTTCTTCCCGGGTGGTTGGGCATGACCGCAAGTATGGACCTGGAGGCTAAGCAGCTAGGTGTTAAGACAGCTTTTCTTCATGGAGACCTTGAAGAAGATGTCTACATGGACCAGCCAGAGGGGTTTGAGGTCAAAGGCAAGGAGCACCTAGTATGCAAGCTGATAAAGAGCTTGTATGGGTTGAAGCAAGCACCGAAGCAGTGGTACATAAAGTTTGATTCCTTTATGGCGAAGCAAGGATACAAGAAGTCTGCTTCCGTTCATTGTGTGTTTGTTCGAAATTTTTCGGATGGGGATTTCATAGTGCTTTTGCTTTGATGTGGATGATATGTTAATAGTTGGCCCAAACATCAACAAGATATCCAAGTCAAGAAAAAGACTTAAGTAAGTCCTTTGAGATGAAGGATTTGGGTCAAGCAAAGTAGATACTTGGGATCACGGATCATTCGTGATGTAAAAAGAGGGAAGTTGTGGCTTTCTCAAGAAAGCTACATTGAGAAAGTGTTGAAGAGATTCAACATGGATCAAAAGCGAAAACCAATCGGTTAATGCGCTTGGTGGCCAGTTCTGCATGACCAAAAAAATGTGTCCAAAGGGTGACCATGAGCAGAGTCAGATAGAAAAGATTCCTTACGCATCCACAGTGGGCAGATTGATGTATGCAATGGTGTGTACAAGACTGGATATTGCTTTCGCCGTTGGTGTTGTAAGCCGATTTATGTCAAATCCGGGTAAAGAGCATTAGGAAGGTGTTAAGTGGATATTGAGATATCTCAAGGGCACTTCCAAATCGTGTTTGTGTTTTGGTGGAAGTAAGTCCTTACTTGAAGGCTACACTTATGCAGACATAGCAGGTGATGTTGACTTGATGAAGTCCACCTCCGGTTATCTAGTTACTTTTACAGGGGAGCAGTTTCTTGGTAATCTAAGTTACAAAAGTGTGTTGCCCTCTCCACTACAGAAACCGGGTATATTGCAGCCACTGAGTGTTGCAAAGAGATGCCATGGATGAAGAGGTTCTTCGATGAACTAGGGCTAAAGTAGAAACAGTTTGTAGTTCTATGTGACGTACCGAAATTTTCATCCATTTGAGCAAGAATCTGAGTTTTCATTCTAGATCCAAGCACATACATGTGCGTTATCATTGGATTAGAGAAGTACTCGAAGACAAGCATTGGTGTATTGAGAAGATCCATACTCACAAGAACGGGTCGGATATGATGACCAAAGTCTTACCGAAAGGTAAGTTTGATGTTTGTTGTGCTACCGCCGGAATGGTAGCAAACTCCTCCTGTTGATTTGGAAATTGTATGGAGGTATATCCCCCCTCATTATTCGGGAGGGGGAGATTGTTGGAGTTATCCCTCACATGAGGAGAAAAAGAAGCCTGTTTCCGTGAAGAAGGCTGAGCATGCGCGCGCTCAGTTTGGTCTTGCCCAAGGCGCGAGGCACGACCCGCGCCCATGCCATGAACAACTTACAGTACTTTGAGGGTGCACGCGCTCGACATTGGCCTTGCCGAGAGCGAACCCGCGCCCATGCCTAATTTTGTCAGAATTTCTATTTTTGCGAAACCGCGAGTTTGCAATATAAGGTTTGGGTTTTTGGCAAAACCTAAGATAGAACCAAAACGAACCAAGGCAACACAAGAGAGAGAAAACTCAATCTTGAAAGCAATCAAGATTGAGAGATAATATTTACAGAGAAACAAGCCTGAAAATAGAGAGAGGAGTGATCTAGTAAGGTGAGAGACTGAAAGGAGTGATTGTAATCTCCATTCTCACTTTATAAAATAATTAGCTCTTGTGGAAGTAGGCACCATGGGCCGAACCACGATATATCTTTGTGTTGTGGTATGCTTGTTATTCTCTTTACATTATTATCTGTTGTTAATAGTTGTTTAGAGAGTTGGGCATGTTAGCTAGGTTATAGTTGATATTTAGATTGTTGTCTGGAGATTGTTGTTGGTCTTAGTACAAATTATCTATATAGTGGAGATCGATTGGTATTGGTATTAAACTCCAACACATATTACTATCAAATGTATTCAAAATGAAGTCTGCCATGAATAATAGGCAATAGATCGAAATCAATTTTAGCAACAATGGAGATGTCGAGTTTTAAGGAAACGAAATCATGAATAAGATAACATCAATGAACCCCACATATAATTGTTAGACTTAAATGCCTCTAGCCCTCTACCGGAAGTGGGAAAAAAAAACATGAACCAAAACAGAATCAACAATACCATATTTTTGTCCTTCTCGGCAATGTAATTCCGAACATAGTTGCCTAACTTCGGAATGGTCGCAATCCTAACATGCGTAGGGATTCCATCCCAAGTTCTGCGCCATACCCTTATCTTGCAATCAGAATAAGCAGCGAAAAGTTGATCATTTGAGACAGCTAATGCGTACACCATACCAGTCTTAGACTTCAACTTCCCACATTTAGTGAATTCTGGTTGTTTCCATATTCGAATGCAGTTGGACTCGGAACCTGTGTAGACTAACTAGGCCGTTCGATATAGCAATGGATAGAATTCGTCCATCTTTTTTTAGCATGGAACACATGCATCGTTGTGACGATTGAAATTTCTCGATATTTAGCTGGTGTTTGTTGGGATTCGGAAAGGTGGAAGATGGTTGAGGAGAAGGTGGAGGACTTGGTTTGAAAAGTAGAGTGATCGAGGATGGTGCTATGTCGAGGTGGAGGTAAGTGGGAGAATGAAGATTCTTTGGTTGAAATGCTTCTAAACAATCTATTTACGTTGAAAGAATAATTTGGTGAGGGGGAGTTTCTGGGATATATAGAAGCCATGCTTGGTCACACACACTTAGGGGCATATATAATTATTCGAATTATTCACCATTATAAGGTTTGGTCAATAAAACGATAATACGGCAATGATAATGTTTAATTCACAATTGGTTGGGTCACTTATAATTGCGAATTATTCGCTAATTATTCACTAATTATAAGGTTTGGCTTAATAAAATGACATTTGTATTATTTTTTCATGAATAAAATTGTAAAAATAAAAATAAAAACGATATACTTATATATCAAAATTTTAAATGTAAAATATATAGCCGACCATCCCGCTTAAAACAAAACCGTTACATTGGACCGAATATTTAAAAGTATTATTGTTGAAAATTTCGAATCTTAGGCGAATAATTGACGTATCGAACTTTTGCCGTCCACAAATTTACTAGCTATGCTTAGGGGTCGTTTGTTTTTCTGAGTCTCTAAATGCTTGACTCACCATCTGAAAAAACATATTTGTTTTCTGTCAGAATATCCTGGTTCTGAATGCTGAATATAAATTATTTAAACAATTTCACCTTTTTATCTATTTTGAACACAAACACTTTAGAATTTATTATTCTATTTTTATTTGGGCAATCAAGAAATTTATTTTTAAAAGACTACAAAATAATTGGTTGTAGCAAATAATGAAGAACAAATGTATTTAACCAAGGTCATTTTATTATTGTTTTACATATATAAAATATAAGAATTTTAGTTGTAATAAAATTAAAAACCCAAGGCATTAAATGAGCAAAATTATATCAAAATACAGGTGTCATGTTAAGACATCAAAGTTTACTTTCTAAATAAGAACCCTTCGTCCCCAAAATAAAACCTCATTCTCTCTCCGTCTTCAAAACCCCATTCTTTCTGTCTCTCTCATCCACCCATTAACGATCTATGACCCCGTGAAAATCGTTCTCATATATTAATGATTCAAAGATTGTTGCTGCCCATTTACACAAAAAATCAAGGCAAAGAAAGGTGTATGGATGTATTTTGCAGTGAAAATCTTTTTTTCCAAAGAAAAATAAACAAAGGGTATAAGGTGGAATTCTTTGCTTTCAACAGTTCAATGTAGCATTCATTACGAAAGTTAGCGCAGAACGCTGAAACCATCTTTTGCCTCTGAATGCTGAAACCACTTAACAAACAAGATTTTGTCCATTGAATGCTGAAACTTGAGTTTGCAGAGGCTATGAATGCTAAAAGTCAAAAAAACAAACAACCTCTTAGTCATAGAGATGAGGAAGGAGATATTGTGTTTACTTCAAGTGTGAGCAGTGCTTATATATCTATACCTATACTAGAAAAGACTAGACGCAGCAATGCATTATGAAAGTGTAGGAAATTTATTCCAAAAATATACTTATTGTTAAATAACTAGAAAATCAAATTCATATAACCAATAGGGTGAACTAGTGTTACGCCCCCCCCCAACTAGATGGGAAATTAGAGTCTCCTCCCTAAACACACGGTCAACTTGGTTTGACCGTTAACTTTCAAGTCAAACAACTGAAAATGACATAAATTCCCCCACCTAATTAAAATTGAACATTTTCTTTTTGAAAACAATAAAGGCATTTGTGTAATTTTCAATTATTTGACTTGAAAGTTAACAGTCAAACCAAGTTGACCTTGTGTTTAGGAGGGAGACCCTAATTTCCCATCTACGGGGGGGGGAATACTAGTTAATCCTAACAAATATATTATGAACAAACCTTTAGTTCAACAAATGAACTTAATTTACCAAAGAAAAATCTGTTTTAAGTTGTTAGGAATATACAACTTAAATGTACTTACTCTTTACTAATCACCAAACAGTACAAACATTTTGTCTTGTAAGTGTCTTGTACTTCTTTGTTAAATCTGAGCCTAGTGTAGAAACATTATGTCTTTAAGACAGATTTTCTCCCTCACGATGCTTAAAGGTTGATGAGAAATTGTCTCCCAAGATAGAACGGATTTCCTTCTAAAGAAAGCTAACACTTCAATTCTATAGAATCAACGAATACAACATAGTATTTTGACTAAGAACAGAAGGAGAAGAGAAATATCAGAAATTTGTGATTTGGTGTGCCTCTCTCTCCAAATTCATCCACTATTTATAAGTGAGAAATGCCTTTTCGAAATAGCATAGTGACTCTTTGAAAAAGTTAAACACCTATTTGAAAAGTCACATGTTTCGAAAAGACGCACCATTTCAGCATAAAACACTATTTTGAAAGGTCGCACATTTTCAATATAATACACTATTTCGAACCAGTGTACCCTTTCGAAAATGTTTTTATTTCTTTATGTATTGTTTCAAGAGAAACCCATTTCATCTCATCAGAAGACGGGAATAAACACGATAATGTGTTATAGTCGCTTGAACCCGACCCAAAAGAAAAATACAATAAGCCAGGCAAACTAACGGAGTCAATTAGGTAGTTAAAGTGGACATATGGTATCAAATTTCAAACAGTTACAGAGATGGTATAGAGACCCCCCTACGCATCCAGATTCCAGAAGGGAAAAAAAGAAAAAAGAGAATAAAAGACTACACTTGTCTTTGTTCTATTTTCTTGTTGTGATTAGTTGAGCGAACGTGATTAACCTGCCATCTGCATAAACTACTGAAACAGCCATTCACCCCAAACAACCATTTAAGTGTATTTACATTATTCGTTAATTTGACCTCCACTGAAACTTCTTTTTTTATGGGTAATTAAACTTTCATTAATTGAAGAACTATTTATAGCACCTACCACAGAAATTTATCAACAACACTCATTGACATTTCCTTAATTAGCTGAAAAGAAATAATCAAAAATAATCAGGTGGCGAATAATAATTACCAAGTGTACGTGCAAGGTCTCCCCAACGAAAGAGAGTCCTAAAGCAGCTAGTAAATCTATTAGCGTACTCTTCCAAAACTAGGAAAGCCAAAATTTGATGATAATATGCAGACATGCTTTTAGGCCAATCAGCTCATGCAGAATACGGGGGAACCACAAGAAACACCACCATTCTTTACCCCAATACTTACTCGTAAGGCACCGATTGTCGTAGCAGTTGATGACACCAAGTGTAGCTGATTGCCTATACCACTCGGTAAAGTCCAAAACTCCTACCCATTAGGAAGTTGACAAACATTTTCTTGCCTTTTCCACAAAAAAGCTGAGGATCACAATCACTAGCGACATCACCGTCTCTCCATACAACGCTACTCTTAGAATCCAACAAGTTCAGTAATGGTAACTCCATTTCTAGGTGTTCCTTCCCCACAAATATAGGCAAACCAGAATAACTTCGTCGTTGCAGCTTATGATGGATTTTCTCCTACGTCACAGCAAAGATGAACTAGATCGTATATTAATGGTACCTTCCACTCAAAGAACTCCAGGAAGACAATATGTTTTATGACGGCATTTTCTTCATCTCTGTGGACCTTCCATTAACTCTTCTGATCAAACAATACCTACATATATATTTTATGTTACCACTCCATTACCTGTCCCACATTAAAACAAAGGTCCACTCTTCCCAGACAGAATAAGAAACAGTGATCACATGTTGTGGCTTTATTTCCTTTTAACTTGCATCTTTACATCTCTATGACGCTTCTTGTAACTTGTAGCTTTACCCCAATGTCGGATAAAAATCTGCAAATTTACAACACCATAGTTTCAGTAACAACTGCAAGAAAACTGAAAATAACTTATTAATAAAGACACTAGGTGGACCACGGGAGTACGGGACAGAATCTATGAACAACCATGTGCACGAAGCTCTGGACAAACAAGTCAATGGCTATTATTTAGTGAAAGATCTAGCATGGATATCATCATACACACAAAACCAATACAAGAATTTCTACCTAGTCAGAATAGGTCAGTTTTATTAAGAAATTACGGATGTCAACTTAAGCCTAAATTTGAACAGATCTACAAAAAGAGATTGTCTCGGCCAAAAAAATCTCATAACTCATCATGGAAGTATATAAAGCAGTGGCTTATGCAAGATTCTTTCACGTGCAGTGAAGTCCCAAAGATCATCCCATAAATTAATCTTGAAGATGAAAGAACCCCGAGATTAACTTTTGATGCAGCAAAATAGCATATCTGTATTAGCATATGTTGCTTACGCATGATTTCCACAAGTATAGTGAAGTATTATTACCTCTTAATATCTCTCTAGCTTTCAAAGTCGGAAGCGTCTGGATGCCACACATCTTCAAAGAAAGTTGGGGTTCTTACAAGTGCAGTGCACCAAAACTGTGTAAGGAGTAGCCTTCTATAATCTGAAGCAGTGGCAAGTTCCTCTGGAAAATAGGAAATATGGCAAATGAGAAATAGAATGATATAACATGTGGAGAACGATTTTAAGTTCAAGAATCAAAACATGTCACTTGAAAAGATATGCTTATACCTAGTGAAAGCTTCGTATCAGAGACCACAATTTGGCATCTGAAACACTATATTACGGAAGAACTCGAGTACCTATGGTTAAAATTGATCCAGGTGAACATCCAAGGCTTTCATCCATAAGATTCATTAATAAAAGATACAAAAGCAACTCAGAATCCAGAACCAAATGGAAATGGTAACTGTATGATCTATTAACAGAAGAATGAAGAAAACACTTCACGTCTCATCCATGTTACACGAAAGCATAAAACATATATGCACACTAACCAAGCTCTGAGACCATTTCTTAGCATCATCTGATGTGGCTGTAGTCACCTTAAGAAGTATAGTACTTGGGCTGACATCCACAAAAGGACTTGAAGCTTCAATAACACTCTAGGACTTCAACAGCCTCTACATATGATCCATGGTTCTTCTCCACCAGAAAGTACCTCCTGTGAAGATATAATGTAAAAAATCAGTAATCAAAAACGAAGTACAAACCTAAAAAAATCTAATGGAAGCTTCGACATCTAGTAAGATGCCTACACAGAGTACAAGTACATTGATATTTCAAAGCATAAAAAAGGAATTACTTGGATAACGTGTCCTATACCTTTCATTTAGCTGAAGAATTGCGTTGTAATGAAGGGAACCAGCTGCTTGACTGACCACTTCTGGATAACGTTCCTTGAGCTATGTTTGAAGTTTCAGTTGGCATTTGTTTTGTGGCATTTCTCTTGGAGGCACCAGCCATAGCAAATGAACTAGAAGGCGCAGGCATTTTTCCAGTGAAATTGCTTGAAATTTGTAAAAAGGAAGACATAACACGTCATTCTCCATATTAAACGAAGATATAACCAATGCGTAGCAAGAGAATTCCAACTATTTTTGTCCCCCAAATTTCCAAACAATTAAAATAAGAAATTATCCAAAATATAATTATCTCAATCGTCACCCTATTCCATATTCTAAAAACCCAGGATGAAACGAAACCCTAATAACCCATTACTAAACACGATATAGAAAAATGAGATCAAATTAAAACCGAAAGAACAACTCTTCATTCACAAATAAAAATTTTACTAACCAACTCTAATACATCCTGTTTCAAATCCAAACTTTCCACTTAAAAAAACTTAAACCAGTAAGGCTCTAAAAGCAAATCCAAATCAAACGTCGTCATCCACTGCATTCTACCATCTATGTTTCCAAGAACACACCCACATTGCCAAAACAAATGAAATATGGGTTAACAAATTGAATTTGCTGATATGAGTAAGACTAAAATAAAATATACCGTACTACATTCAAGTTTCTAATAAATAAATAAAACATTACCAACCATTTCAACTTGGAAGACAAGATAGTTCCGTTTTCCAAAACGGCGTGTAGTTTCTTCCCAAGTAAGATTTAAATCCCAATATCTAGTAAATTAATTTAATTAAAATCTTATTTATAACCGCTTACGTGTTAAGGTAAGACAACGTCTCTGTATAAAAAGTTAATAAGTCCTACCCTCTTGCAAAACAAAGTTAGATTTCCCAAACGTAATCTTTTAAAGTAAACATTTATTTCCCTCTCACTACATCATGGGTATACATAATCTAACATAATATATCGCCAATATTAACATTCATGTCACACCACCATATCCATTATATCACGTTAACCAAAGTTACATTCCTTCGTAAGAAATCATATGTATCATATCATAATACACAACCAATCATATCCAACAACTCGCTCATATATAAAGCCAATATTTTACTTAAAAACCACTCGTTTACTTATAAGAACGAAAAAATATATCACAACTAGATAGTACATTCATCCCTCGTGAGTAACAACTCATACAAACCACATATACATTTCTTGTAAGAAATCATGTACATCATAATACATAAATACTTATATGCAATAACTCGCTCATATGAAAAATCAACATTTTACTTTGCTTATTAATTATCTCATTTATTAATAGACACTGTCCAACCTTTAATTCCTACTCCACGATTTGCACTTCACACATTTGCCAAATCACACATACCCGTGTGCCTCACTCACACCGAGTACCACTACAAGATATATGTCCCAAGTGGAGATATCGCTTTTAGGAAACATATTTTCATCTTGTAAACTCGTAACTTGTGAGTCACAACCATTTCTGGGCTTTCCATACACATAATCACAGCCTCTTTTGGCATAAAATCTCAGGTCATTCATGGCACATTCAATGAATACTTTGGGTCATTCCCACCACATTCAAAGAATACCCATCATAAAACTAACAGGTCATTCATGGCACATTCAATGAATACATTGGACCATTCCCGCCACATTCAATGAATACCCATCATAACACTAACAGGTCATTCATGGCACATTCAATAAATATCTTGAGTCATTCCCGCCACATTCAAAAAATACCCATCATAACACTAACAAATTATTCATAGCACATTCAATGAATACTTTGGATCATTCCTACCACATTCAAAGAATACCCAGACTTACATTCTTGTACACTCAAGAAATACAGCCAACCCGCAAGGCAAATGCCTTAGTTCCTCTCTAAGGCGGCTTTTGACATGACATCATTAATCACAAAAATTTTATTTCTTTTCTTTTCATCAAAGAGACTTAGAGAGATCTAAAGATGTGGGTGACACATTAAATTTTCACAACACTTTTTAACACCGAAGAGTTATAATTTATTATAATATTTTCATTATAAAATAAACATCATTTCAAACAATAGAATCATTAATAAAGATTCCAAACACAATAGTCATTCAACTCGCCTCAATATCGAATATATAAACCATATATATCCAAATTTTCAATTATGAATAAAACATTAATTAAATGCCTCGTGAATTAAAATACACTCCCAATCGAGGCATAACACTCTGAAAGAACACAATCAAGTTCCATATACCGTTTATCACAAAAACTAATATATAATATATAATAGATAATATAGTGGTTGCACTTTTGCTCAAAGCTACATACGTATCCAAATCTTTTAAGATTAGAACCAAGCCTTCGTAGTTCTTATCAGCCACATAGTCAAAGTCAAAAAACAATAAGAAATCATGTCATAAGAGTGCACACTTCATTTCCCTTTCATTCCTCAATTATATATACTAAACTCAAACTTTATCATAACATATCACATGTTAACATTTAGGGTTTGTGCAACAATTGTACAAATGTGAAATTAAGCAATCAAGGCACCCATATGCCTAAGTACAATCATTTATCTCATTATAAAAAGAAAAGTTAACTAGAGCTCACCTAAAAGAACACATAGTAGGTTATCTAGCTAACTTGCCAAAACAATAACTTTTTTTATAGTCATCCAAATGATACACCACTTGATTATTTGAAAACTATGATAGGTATACTTACTTTTTCATGTAGAACTCGAAGTCCCGACCTCAGCCCATCTAGAAGAAAACTTAGGTCGAAAACGGTAAAAATTCTAATTTTCAGTAACTAGATTTCTGACGGACTATCTTCCGTATGGCTCAACTCTTTCCACAGGTGTCCAAACATGACAAGCCTTTTTGCGTTGAAAAGAAAACTCAGAACTTACTCGTTTATGTTTTACAAAAATTCTAACTCTTACTCTAACTATATTAAAACTGGACTTGAACACGGTCTTGTGGCCGATTTCGACAATCGCTTTTTTTGTCAACCAAACTTCCAGACATTATATCTACCTCCACATAACTTAGAATGTGACAAGGCCAATTGAGTTAGAAAGAAGACTCATAAAACTCACATTTTCATGTTTTACAAAAACTCTAACTCTCCCTCTAGCTTTATGCAATTTGTGATCAAACCCTATGCAAAAACTATTTTCTGACGAATAGAATTTCTGACGCATAGAATTGTCAAAGTCATATATTTTCCGTCACTCATCCAAATTAAGTGAGGCTCACTGCGTCGGATAAAAGACTCTCTAAGGTTTCATTATGTTTTGATTTTGCACAAATCTACAAAGTATAGTGCCCTATACACTTCCTACAATGCAACATGTCTAGAATATGTGCACAAACAGTCATCATATATTGAAGTCAGTTTTCATAATCTTAAACACGAGTATGAACTCGGGTCAAAGTATGAGGTTGTACCTCTGTAAGTCTAGATTCTAATGGTTTTGGAATCAACACAAAAGAGTAAATTTTTTATTTTATAAGATTTTATTACTGCAGACTGCTCAGTTTCAGTCCCAGTTTCTGCATCAGACTTCAACTTCAATTTCAGTATGCAAAACGACTAGATATGAAATTTTACAAAACACAAAAGTTGTAGATATGCGTGTCTACAGTAAACAGGCGTTGGATTCATATTAAAAAGATCAATAACGAATTTTATGTGCTTAAACTTCAATTTCAGTATGCAAAACGACTAGATATGAAATTTTACAAAACACAAAAGTTGTAGATATGCGTGTCTACAGTAAACAGGCGTTGGATTCATATTAAAAAGATCAATAACGAATTTTATGTGCTTAAATTACCAAGAACTCTCTCTCTCTCTCTCTCTCTCTCTCTCTCTCTCTCTCTCTCTCTCTCTCTCTCTCTCTCTCTCTCTCTCTCTCTCTCTCTCTCTCTCTCTCTCTCTCTCTCTCTCTCTCTCTCTCTCTCTCATACAAGGAACTGTGACCGCCACAACCTCAACAGAAGCATAAAAGTCAAGCACAGTTCCTGTTTAAGGATGAAATATTTTCTTATCTTCTTTACCCTTTAGAAGAAGAAGGCAGAAAACAGTTCATTGGACTGTCTCTGTCTTTAAGAAAGGCAAAAAATGTGTCATCAAGAATAAAATAATGGCTTTGGCTTTCTACTCAAATAATAAAACTTAAACAATGAAGTTTAACAGTTTGGCTCTCTACTCTCAGATGCATTTGCTCCTAAATTTAGTCCGAAAACCCTGGGGGTGGTGGGGTTGTGCCTTACCCCAAATTTTTGCTCTTTGAAGATGAAAAATAAATATATTGATACTAACGAAAAACGGACATTATCCATCCATTGCCCTTTAATATATACTTTGTTATCCAACAGGACTAAACAAGTTGTACACAAAAGGTTCAACACACAATAGGTCTAGCTAACATCTATTGAGACTTTTTTATATGTTCAATATTAATCCATCAAGTAACTTTTATGTGTTCAGTATAACTTAGTCTTATCAACTGGATTGTCGGGCCCCAATCTCTGTTCTCTCGATTTAAATTGCATACCTAATGCCGTATGGTATTACTTGGTCCCAAGCGCTCTGTGACTTCTGAATAAGATGCAACATACCCACGTGAATTCATTAATAAACCAAAATAAAGAATGTACTTTCAGCAAAATGCAGAAAAATCCATCACAACTTGAAAATCTGGTCCAAACTTATATATCTGGCTATGTGAATAATTATATTTCCAGATGCATTTGGAAAGATGAGCGTTAGAAGATACCTTGATGCTTGTCAACATCCATTTGGATTGGACGAGTGCTGGTCCCTCCAGTCACAGGCTGTAAATTCAGATGACAGTTTCTGTTAGACCCTGCTATACATCAATTATCACTAGAGACTAAATGTTAGACAGCACAAAGGGTGTCCTTGGTTGGTGGAATGAAATCTCCATGGGAAAAGAAGAGAACTCGAGAGCAGCAGAACAGAAGACAAAATTTTGATAGAGAGGAAAAATAACCCTGATATTAGGAGCAATATAGGGAACTTCCGTTTCTTTAAAATGAAAGTTGTGTTCCTTGTATTGCTCCTAATATCATGGCGAGTTGGTATCTTCATTCCACATGTTATTTCTTGCCCCTCTTTGTTTTCTCAAGACATTCTTTGGGATACTGATTCCACCAACCAGAAAACGTCATAGATATTTTTCACAGTTGGTAAAACAAATAATAAACTCCATGGGAAAAGCATGCCATGAGCAAATTGAAACTCATAGTCAAATGAAAAGGAACTCTTAAGTATAACATTATCAGATACACTCACACAGATAATCGAGGCTGGGTTTTTGTCCTTTGGGCCTGCTGGTACTTTAGGATGGTCCAATCAAATATATAATCAAATTCATAACCTGCCACATATGAAGAAGAGAAAACAATAAGAAGCCTAGAAAGACAAAGATATGGGAGCAAGTATTAACATTTCAAAGCCACTGTAAACTGAAGCCTTAAACGGTGCAAGGTCCCCAATTTTATCGAATATATTGCAGTGCTGGACTCCTATATAGCCTATTGCAATTAAATCGATATATTACAAAAGTAAGAGCAAGGGCAAATATTAAAACTAGACACTTTATACGTATTGACATTTCTTGATGAGAAATGCTCTAATATGGCCATACCTCCACAGTTGCTCAGGGCAGTTTGTAATCCAGAAAGAACAAAATCACCCAGCCACTAATCAAATCACTTTCTAACATTACCAAAATTCATCAAGTGCAAGTCGCAATCACATCCACATCACAAAACCAAAAGTTAACCACCTACTCTAATATGAACAAAAACTAATTCTTGCCAAATTAGAGAAACAAAAGAAACCAAAACCATATTCTTAAACAACCCATTTATATTCAACAGAAGTTCTACCAACTCACCAAGCAAACAAACTGAAAACAAAATACTCTTACCACTTGACATAAGCAGTTCAACTTATTTTCTGAACAAAGAAGCCATCCTGCTATTACACTAACACATCACAAAAAACACTAAAATAGGTTCACTTCGATTTACACCATCAATAATCAACCAAAACATATCAAGTTATCAATCCACTCATTCTTACTGAGCCACAACACCATCAGACACAACTTCCTCATTCTTCTCACCACCAAAAACTTTCTCAATTTTCTCAATAGGAACTAAAGGCAAATACGACGACACAGTGTACCCACTCTTCGCCGTAGAACAAACAGTCTGGTTATACTTATCAGCCCAATACGCCGCAGCAGGTAACACAACATGAGCCACTTGAGGAAAAAGAGGAAGTGTATTCAACACATGCCAGCCAGAAACTGCGTAATGCTCAGCCACTGGCTCATACTTAGCGTAAAGCTGTTTAGCTGTTGGTTCAGATTTGGTGTAGACTGTTTTCGCAATGTCTGTGGCTGTGTCAATCACACCAACTCGTTGAACTTCTGAAGCCACGCAACGAACTACCTCTGGTGTCTTTTGAGCTGCTGAGTATGCTTGAAATGATGCTGATTTCACCAATGGTGGCACGTGACGTCCTATTTCACTTACTGATGAGTCCACCTAAAATCACGTGACATAAACATAAAGAAACAAAGTTGTCAGTTTATTTGCACTAAACATTTTGCATTTCGAGGATGATAATGAATGATGATATTAGTTCATATTTGCTAACTGACGCATAAAATTCCACAGAATACTTTAGTATGTTGATAACGAATGACAACAGTGGATTTTAGCAATAACAAGGTAAACCGAAGTCAAAAAGGAAATCAAAAGAATCTCTTCTGATCTAGCTCCAAGTGCGCAATTTAGTGTTACTTCAATATACAGACTAACATACTCCTGGCGCGCAATTTAGCAACAAGTAATATTTGGATCCTTAATCAACCTAAATTGATCTTTTGAATTGAAGATCAAACCACCTAATGACCCTTTTGAATTGGAGATCACAAACCACCGAATTCTTATTGAATTAAATAACTGCCTGCCCAAAACACATTACAATGATACCTTTAAATAGATAAACAACCTCCTAATTTCACTAGGACTCAACTTAAGCAACTTTCCTAACTAGACACAACTCAATTAGAAATAACCAATTCTATTGGACTCCTAATAGTAATTAAGTATTGGGTTCCTAACATCCTACGCCATGTGAAAGACGGCTTGTCCTCAAGCCGAAAAACTCGACTCTGCACCAGCAAATCACGTGACACCTTCATCTTGAGAAACAACAGCATCAAGAAGTAAAACTTCAGGACCCTTGCAATGGTGGCCAGGCTTGTAGAGGTCATCACAATTAAAGCACAACCCGTGGCTTCTTCGGTCTTGTAGCTCTTTCCAAGAAAGACGTTTCAAATTGGATGAGAGGAGACAAAGAAGAGGATGAAGATTCTGGCTTTGGCATTTCTAATTTTGTAACAGAATGGTCAGACACTACAATAATCACTTCCTCTTGACAAAGTGCTAATTAAAAAGCCTCAGTTAAGCTTAACGGGTGAAATAAACGAACACCAGCTCTTATATCAGCACGAATACCGGATAAGAAAATACTAACTTGATGGGATTCCAGTAAATTCGGAATCATATTAACAATACACTCAAACTCAGCAATGAATTCCCGAACAGTACCAGTTTGACAGATGTTAGCTAATGAACTGCACGGGTCTATATGTTTTCGCAAACTAAAACGAGTGCACAATGCAAGAGAAAATTGCTCCCAAGTCAAATTACCTAGAGATCGTTTCATTCGACGATACCATGGGATAGCGTCCCCTTGAAGATGTACAGCAGCCAAAGGAACCATCTGGACGTTGGTAACTTTATTAAGATCTTGATATTGCTCCGCTTGAAACAACCATTCTTCAGGATCTTTACCATCGAATTTTGGAAAATCAATACGAAGAGTGCGACCTTGAATAATAGCTCCTTGTTGGTTGTCGTAAGTAGGATTTCCATCATGCTGAAATTGTTGAGTACCATTACAAATAAGGTCGTGTTGGACAGGTAGGGGTACTTGAGGTGCTAGTCCGTTGTTTGCTAAAAGTTTTAGGGAATCTTGTATCTCTTTGAGAATAGTATTAGTACTCTGACGATCCTGTATCAACTCTTGGACATTCGTCGACAGTGCATCAACTCGAGAGGTAAGAGCATCAAACTTCTCTTCTAATTCCCTTACCGTCATCTTGAAGAAAGTCAATTAACTATGTAAAAAGGAAGGGTTTTTTTTTTTTTTTTGGTGGATTGGGAGAACAGGAGGTGTCTTTTTAAATAGGGAAACAACAACATGATTGAGAGATGAACTTGATAACTACCGAAGATCGAACGCTCTGATACTAGATATTAGGATCCTTAACCAATAAATTGAAGAACCCTACATTGATCTTTTGAATTGGAGATCAAACCACCTAATGACCCTTTGATTGGAGATCACAAACCACCGAATTCTTATTGAATTAAATAACTGCCTGCCCAAAACCAATTACAATGATAATACCTTTGAATAGATAAACAACCTCCTAATTTCACTAGGACTCAACTTAAGCAACTTTCCTAACTAGACGCAACTCAATTAGAAATAACCAATTCTATGGACTCCTAATAGTAATTAAGTATTGGGTTCCTAACAAGTAACAATACTTCCTAACTTACGCCGTGAAAATAGTAAACTACCAAAAAAAATTGCGGATGTGAAATAGGGTTAGGAGATCTGACCTTACGATCGACAAATTTGAGGAGTTGAATAGGAACGTCATGGAATTTCTCATAAACTGGACCAATAACAGTTTTCACAGTATCTTCAACAGTCTGAACACCGGATTTCAAAGGACCGGAATTATCCTTAGCATAGTTATAAACGCTTGAAAAGCAAATCATGAATTGTAAAGCAGCAACTTGAAAGAAATCAAGATATTTCAAAGTCTGCTTGTTTTCTTCCGTCTGTAAATCAAAACCCCACATCAATTAATAATAATAATAAATAACACAAAACCATAAAATCAAAGATCAAGAGCTTGTTAGAAAGAGAAAAATTACCATGTTTGGTTGTTGTTGTTGTTTGGAATCGACTTCAGTCATTAATGAATTGGTTTGTGAGCGTTTTTGAGTATGGGTATATGAAAACAGATGTAGTTAAGGAAGGAGCTGTATTTAGAAAGCGAGGAAGAGTTCACACAAATATTTTAGGTAGTTTAATTGGGCACTCATCAAATTCGATTGGGGCATCCCAAAAAAAATAATAATAATTTCACGTACTTTTTTTCTCTCTCCTTTCTTTCCATTTTTTTCTCTAACCCCACATTTTCTCTCTCCTCTCTCTCTTTATTTTATTGATTTTCTTTGACCCCCCACACTCTCTTTCTCTCTCCACTTTATCAAACAATTTCACGCCTTTTTTTTTTCTTCTCCTCAATTTTTCTCTCACTCCTCCACCTCTCTCCTCTCTCTATCTTTTTATTTCTTTTTGGACACTTCCCAACTTCCGACCCCACCTTCACACTCTCACCTCAATATCACCACCACACTTTTTTTTTTTTACTTTTTAAGAGTGTTCCAACGTGGAACAAAATAGTCAACACTATACTATTGCTTTTCAGCATCAGTACACAAGTAAGCTCAATTTTTTCCCTGTTTTTTTTTCTCAAATTTTTATTATTAAATGTTAATTAATTATATTCCGTTTTTAACATATTGGGTGGTATGCTCAATTTATATACATTTAATTTCTTAAGAATTATTATTAAATGCCAACTAATTATAATGCTGCTCATATTTTGAAATTGATGTGTAGCATCTATTGAATGGATATGGAGTTTGAACATTTGGACTCAGATGAAGAAGAACAGTCTGATATGGTTTATATGTCTGAAGTAAAAGAAGATTGCAAACCGAAAATAGGACAAGAATTTCACTCTTTGGATGAAGCTTATGAATTTTACAATACTTTATGCAAAAGTGGCTGGATTTAGATATCTGAAGAATTCTACTAAGAAGGATAAAGAAGGCAATGAAATAACTAGGAAGGAGTAATCGTTGTTTTCAAAGAAGGAAACCTAAAACGTAAAAATAAGAGAGAAAAGAAAAGGCGACGGGGGATTGTTCGTGAGGGTTGCAAGGCAAAATTGTCAGTTTTGAAGAATAAATTGAAGTCGGGTTACAGCGTCAGCCAATTTATCGAGGTCCACAACCACTCACTTTCAACCCCTCATAAAGTACATCTGTTGAGATCTCACCGTGGCATATCTGATACAAAAAGTCATTGTCTAATCTTTTATCATCCGCTAATATACCTATAAACCAAGGAAATTAGTATTCTTTCAATGGAAGCGGGTGGAATAGAAAATATTGGTTGTACGAAAAAGACCTTAGAAATTTTGTTAGAGATTCAAAGAGCTTAGTAGATGGGCACGATGCAGAGATATTGATGGAATATTTTTTGTCAGAGCAAGAAAAGAATTCTTCATTTTCTTTCAAAACCGAGACCGCGACGAAAAATAGGTTGACTCATTGTTTCCTCGGTCGATGCAAAGGCAATAAGGGCGCATAAGCTTTACGGTGATGTAGTAGTGTTTGATACAACCTACAAAACCAATAAGTATGGTATGATATTTGCACCATTTGTATGGGTGAATAAACATCGCCAGACTGTAATATTTGGTTGTGCATTCCCGTGTGATGAGACGATTTAATCATTTATTTGGCTACTCCAAAATGGATGGAAGTAATGTCACTTAGCCCTCCCAAAATGATTATCACCGATCAAGACCACGCTTATGTCAAAAGCTATTGCTCAAGCTCTTCCAAATACATATCATCGATCTCGATTTTGGCATATTCTAAACAAGTTTTCTAAAAAATGGATGCAATCATTTATAGAGATCACTATAATCAAGGCTTTCAAAATGCATTTGGAATACAGAGTCCGGGGAAGAGTTTGAGGCAATGTGGCAAGATACAATAGGGAAAAGCTTAACTAAAAGATAACACTTGGTTAGCCGCTTTGTATGGTATCTCGGTCTAGGTGGGTTCCGGCCATTTGTGAAACACATTTTCGCCATTTGCATGTCAAGTAGTCAAAGGGCGAAAGTTCACATGCATTTTTCAAGAGGTATGTCTCTAAGGAAAATTCTTTAAATGAATTTGTTACGCCGATTTAATAGGGCACTTGAATACCGGCATCATAAAGAATTGCAAAGTCGATCATGTTGATAACAATGAGCATCCCGTGGATGAAAACCCCAATTTCTATGGAGAAACAGATGGCGATATTTATACATTGTCTATTTTTCTTAGATTTCAGAATGAGTTGTGGGAGAGTTTGGAGTACTTTATTGAAAGTTCAGTAGATAATGAAAAGCAAGTTGTCTACATGGTGAAAAGGCCAAATGCAAAAGATTCTAGACCGCAGAAAGTTGTATATGATATGGCTCTAAATTTTGCTACCTGTAGCTGCAAGAAATTTGAATTTGAAGGAATTCCTTGTAGACACATTTTGGCTTACTTGAAAGTTAGTCAAATTGTTTACTTACCGGATGCTTATATACCGAAAGATGGAGGAAAAAGACACAAAATTGGAAGAAATACTAACAGATGGTGGGAAAGAAGTGAAAGAAAATAGTAACAACTTTATGTTGTTGAGGCACACAAAATTATCTCATCTTACTTCAAGGGTACTTGATGACGCTGTAGTTTGTGAAGAGGCAAGTGAAGTATATGAAGAACATTTGAAAGTGGTACATGAAAAGATTAAGGAAGTGCTGGCTATTAAAGGAGTTGGAATTTCTCCAACAGAAAAAACACATCGACATGTGACTTTGAATGAGCCTAATCTCGTTAGAGCAAAAGGCAAAGTGGGAAAACATAGATTACAAGGGGGAAAAGAGAAGGCACAGGTTCAAGCATGTCAACTAAGGCGTTGTAATGGATGTGGACTTACTGGGCAATCACATGACAAAAGAAACTGTCCGAAGTTGATTGGTAATGTTCGATTGCTTACTATTTTTATTTAATAATGCACTCTTTTATTTTTATTTTTATTTGTACTTGAAAGCTAAATATTGGTTGTTATAGGTTCAACTGACACTCAAAGTCCAAATTGATGGTGGTGGTAACTCTTACGCCTCTTCTACGAAGTTGAACGCTTTGCCTTGAGTGGACCATATAGTGAACTGGTGGCTATCCATTTGTGAAATGGAGTTAGTAGTTTTTTTTTCTTCGATCGGTAAATTAAATGGGGTTCGTAGCTAGAATTAGCATTGTTCTTTAGTATGTGTTTTCATCATGGGCTCATTAATAATAGCAACTCGTGATTCTAGTTTAATTTCTGCTACTGAAATTTGATGTCTTTCTATTAGTTTTGTAAAGTTGATTTACTCGTTATGCCTTTGTTTAGGTTTATAATTCAAATTTATGCAATATTTATTCAAATTTTTTATATTATGATTGTATTTTCATGAAAATTTGATGGTCCACTTGATGTACTAGAAGACTTCCACCTGTGTTCGTTTGTCTTATGATTGTTCAATGTTCAGAATGTGGTGCATTCGTCCTATGATTGTGTGTGGTTGAATTTATGAGTGGTTGTTGAGCATACAAGCTTTAATAAAACACAAACTAGCTTAACGTACCAAAAATCTGTGCTTTTCGACCCTCGAGCTCATGGGTAACAATGTTACGCTGTAAGCACAATCACTTAGTTGCAAGCAAGGCCTCAAATCCAAAACTTGCTTACTATGTTTCTCTTCCATGTTGGATTGTCTAGAAAGAACAACTCACTATCTCCTTTCTCAATTACAGAACTCTCAACTCTCTTACTTTTACCACTCTTCCCCTTATAGAAAAATCAGAGGTATGCTCTGGAACCAGAGTTACTTGTTTATAATCCTAATTCCTTTATAATGAGAACTGGGTGGATAAAGTGTTAAGAGTATGTCCTTATATAACCAAATTCCACATTATTTTCCAACACTAGGAAATAATCTCACCTATTTTTTTTTGGTAGAATTCGTAGATAAAAAAACAAAGCAAAGTAATTATAAGCTTGTGTTGTTTCTTATTTACTACTGTTGTGGGAACTAAAGAATTGAGAAATGTGAGCTAAAGAGTCAAGATACCGGTTCTCTTATGTAGTAAATTTGGTCATTTCATTGTTAGATACCAATCAGTCTTTGATATTTTGATCCGCATATTTTCCTATAAGAGTATGTAATAGCTGAATGTGCATTGGTCATTTGCAGTTCCTAGAAATTTCAGATTACTCAAGGAACTTGAGAGGGGGGAGAAAGGAATTTGGGATGGAACAGTTAGCTATGGAATGGATGATGGTGATGACATATTTATGAGATCGTGGACTGGCACCATTATCGGCCCTCCAGGTAGTTCCTTCATTGACCTTCAAATTTCTGTCGTTGCTAATATAGAGACTGTACATATAATAATTTCTTCTCTATGTAGTCCCTTTACCGAAGGACTGAAGGCTTCTAATAACCAATTTTTCTTCCTCCAAAATCCCCAACCCATTTCTTTGCATATCTCGCCACTATGGTTGATACTAAAAGTTGAGATGCAGTCTGACGAGAATTCTTCTGGCACCGACTCATCGTTGTTGCAGTCTCTACCAAAAGTTATGTCAAATGTGCATGATTTCTTTGTTCATGTAGCTGCCAAGGTGGAGAGTCTTCATCAGTACATTGAATCTATGAAAACAGCTTATCTTGTTGCGCAGGGGTGATGCTAATGATCCATTTCTTGAGGCAGACATAAGGGAATTGGCCAAACAGGAAGCTGCTGCGAAGAGAGTTCATCCAACCTTGCATTTGCCTTCAATGCCACAACCATCTACTCAAGGTGCCGGGCTTATTTTCAAGCGCCTATGGCGATTACATCAAACACTCCGCGAACTACCATCCGCATCATCCGGAAGTGGGTTTTCACTATTTAATACATCGCCTTCTACTCATCATCCTCGATGTTTTCAACTCCATCGATGTTGCTCCAGTTGTCCTCCCTTTTTGGATCATCTCGCTAGTACACCCCAATCTTCAATTTTGGGACTCCACCAACATCTTTGTTTGGGTCTACAACAAAGACCTTCCGCATTTAGCACTCCATCCTTTGGTTCAACCACCGCCACCGAACTCACTTTTTTCAACACCATCCTTTGCATCAGGTCCAACAGTTGGGTCTGGAGCAAGCTTTGGGACTGTATCTAAAGCTTCCAGGCCAAAATCTCGCACTACACGCCACTAGTCAAATCTTGTGAAGCCATCAAAACCGGTGGCGTCAAGGATCGACCGCTTATTGATTTTATGATCAAATTGTGACCAACTATTTCCCACGTACCAAAAAAGGTCGACCGACAATTTGAGATTTGCTTAGAGTATGGCTACAATGCTCGAAGTCGCCTTCTATCATCTCCGAGACAAGTTTCCGCTTCATGCGGGGATGGGCTCCATCCGATTCTGTTGTGAAAGGGCAGCAAATGCTCCACACATACCGCATCACGGCGTCCTTGATTTCTTAGGCGTAACTGGTTTCGTGAGTGAGAACCATGCTCCCGTAAAACCGCAGATGGAGGAGATCTTTAATTCATGATGATGATAATGTTGTTCCTTTCAATTGTCTTAACATCAATCAAACTTGTAGAATAAACACGCTGGGTCGATTTTGTGCCAAGAGTTGTAATTCCAAGTTATCGTGAAATTGAAGTAAAAAAAAAGTTGAGATGCAATGCCTCTTGTAAAATCTGGTCGTTTTCTGCATGACCTTCTCCTCCTTGCTGGTTTGCTCGAGCATGTTCAATTGTTGGGAGATTGAATTGATTATCAAGTAATCGTGCCAACCATTTGCATCAAAGCTCAAACTAAATGAAGGTTTGAAACACTATCAAGATATCCTACAAATGCCATGTTTGGCACCAATGGATGGATTGTTGCCCCGAGATAGACAAAAGCAAAGATGTATGACTTCTCATCTTCAAATCTTTTTGACATAATTGAACGATTTTTCCTTGATGTGTTAAATTTATTAACCTGCTTATCCATCTACCGTGTGTGTCTTATCATATATTGTCTTCCTTTTTTTTTTTTTTTAAGGGGATGGGGTTTCGTAAGAATGGAGAGAGAGAGAGAGGAGAGAGAGCATGAATTTATGGAAAGAGAAGAGAGAAAAAGGTGGGGTTGGAGAAAAAGGAGAAAAAAAAAAAGAAAAAAAAAAAAGTCACTTGAATTTGTTTGGTCCGAAAGTTTTTTATCCGGAAGTCCCGACTAGAGCAAAACAGTATATATATATATATATATATATATATATATATATATATATATATATATATATATATATATATATATATATATCGGTTTGTCTAGAGTGCCACTCTTATAGTGACACCCTTATCTCACACTTCTCTTGGTCCGTCAGATCTGTTCTTTAGATTATCAGATCTAATTCACTAAAAAATCGCGAAATTTCAAAATTTCACACTATTTCAAAAACAAAAAAATTAAAAAACGCGAAATTTTTTTGCTTCTTCATCTCGGTCTTCTTCTTCTCCAAAACCAAAACCCTTCAAACAAATTTCATAAATTATTCAAACAAATCGGTTAAAAGAGGAAACCCAAAATTTCTTGTCTGATACAAATTGTTAAAGAGGAAATGGATTTCTTAAGAAATCCAGGTTGTTTAGAGGAACGAATTGTCAGCGTGGGTGAAAAAGAGGTAAATACTGTGTCATCACTTCTCTCTTGAAATTATTTGTTCTCTCTTGAAATTATTTGTTCAAACTTGATTAAAGTGCAACTTTTGGTTGGGTCTTGAATTTAGAAATCCTTCTGGACAAGTGAAATTGTCCATTGTTACTTCGTGTTACCTGTTAATACACCAAGTTCCCCATTCACACCAACTATCGCATGTATTTCATTGAAGGATGAGGGCTTTCCAACCTTCCCTCCACGCTGAGGATTTGATTCATTTATGTGAATCACTAAAAATTATTTTATCACTGAATTATTTGGCATATATGAAATGATTTGTGTCAAAATGCATCTAGAACCCTTCTTGTAGAATACTTAACTTGTAAACTTCAAATTTCATCCATATCGAATCTCTATTTTGCCCAAAATTAATCATGTATTATATGAAATGACTAAGGAATAACACACTCTCCCATATAATGGTCAAGACGCCAAGTAATGCTATGTCCTTAATCTCAGATAGTTCTCTTTAATGGAATACTATATGTATAAGAAGGCTCACTATACTTTGAAATAGCAATTTCTTATGGATATTTCTCATTTATGTTGTGGTAATTTTGGCAAGCATTACCGCATTAGTTAAAAAGTTTATTTTATCATCATCTTGCTCATTGTGAAAGCATATCCAATTTAACATGAGTAATAATTTCACTAATTTGATGAACTTGTGTAAATGAGGTTTTCATTTGGGTCGACATCACTAAGACATTTTACTCAAATTTCTGATTCAAGACGCAGTGGGTTCGCGAGCCAATCACATCCATTGCTTGGATTCCATACAAATCGAAACATTGCATACCTAATTGATATCTAATGTCTAACAGCTTAAAACTGAAATTTGGTAGGCATGGAGGGTGTGATATCGTGTTTAGGAGCAGGACATTGCGATTGCATACAACTCGTAGTTGGGATTTTTAGGTCTTATATTGAACAGGGCAAAGTGACTTCAAAGAGCCATGAAGACAAACAAAGCGCCTCCAATGCAGCTAATGAACCGGCCGCAAGCCTTATTTGACACAAGTCTTTCAGTGATGAAATCAGTGTGGCTTGTTGAATTGCTGCAGCCCTTGTGGATTTGAGTTACTAGTGCTTGGACCACTTCGAGATTGGCTAGTAGCAACCGGCCTTGTACAAGTTGCAAAACTCATTTGGCCTTGAAAATGAATTCCTTTTCAATTGTAAATGAAATCCTCGGCTTAAAGCTTTCACCGATTAGGGGTTGATAGCCTCGTGGTACACCATATCCTATGGATTATGAGATATGGTTGAAAAGAATGAGAAGAAGATTCCATGAAGAAGATCATGGGAAAGAAGTGGAAGTTTCGTTAGGATTAGTCCATAAGCCAAAATCGAATGTTCGATGGTTATGGAATAATCGACCATTTTCACTTCCCGCGATCGAAGTTTCCAAGTCTTGGGGTGCTTGAATGGAATCATGTGATTTGGTGTTTATTTTCCTACAGATTTGAGCACCGGCCCGTGATTACTTTCGGACACAATGGTTTGACAATCACCGAGGTGCCGATTTAAACCGAAGCTCCTAGATGGTTGATCTTGTTAATTGAGCAACAACCATCACCGAGCTTGGTTCTCAAGAAGACGAGCCACACATCCTACGAGCTTTGGTGTTTCGTGGAGTCTAATCCATCACAATCATCCCTTATATATCGAAGTCCCTCTCTGTCGCCCACTCGCCCAAAATTTCACAAAGAAATTGAAGGATATCATTTTTCTGCAATTGTAATCGACCCTCGCTTCATTTCAAACCGTATGTATTGCTATTTTTCTTTGTAAAGATATGAGCTCTTCCTGTTGTCTTTGGCGCCAATCAGAAATCAGACTTTCACGATATATTTTGTTTTTTCTTTTGTAATATTAGAAAAGTTGCATAGCTTAACTTCTTCCATTGTGTTCATTAGACAGACTCGAGGACCGGCAACTAGGCAATGGTAATCGCTTTAGTGCAAGCGATGACACTAAAGGACTAACTTTGCAGCCTTTAGGAAATAGTAGTCCGAACTTACATCGAGTTGTCCATTAGTACTCAATAGGCTGCCTTCCACTAAAACAAATTCAAAATTTGCATTCACTGGAGTATTTGAAATTGAGTCCGAATTTCCACAAACTTATTCTGTTTCAAATTTTGTGTAATTTTGCAGTCAAACTATTTCTCCAACAGTAGGAGAAGTTGTTTTTTTCCCACTACACGCTTAATCCTACTCACGTCAAATTGTCAATAACGTACTGCATTATTCAATGATTTAAGAACTTCGGAAATGCAAAGGATCAAGCCGAGCTAAATCTCAGGCCGCTTCGAAAAGCACATTATGAAACCATACCACCAAAGCCATCGCTGAAAATGGTTTAACCAACAAAGAAAAATTTAATTGATACTTTCGAACTTAATATGCTCAACCAAACCTGTACACTCAACAAGATCATAGACAAGAAGACCATGAGGAGATAAACAGATTCAAATTATCCATTCTTTTAGCTGCTATTATAAAAAATGGCGTGTTCTGTTTGACTTTGTCCCAAACGGCATGGCCACACCGTTTGACTTAGTCCCAAACGGCATGGCCACACCGTTTGGTACTAAGACCAAACGGTGTGTCCATGTTTGGTTTGGGACAAAATCAAAGACCGCGCCATTTTTGCAAGTTCAAAGTCAAAGCGGCATGGCCACACCGTTTGGTCTTAGTACCAAAATGGCATGGCCATACCGCTTGGTACTAAGGCCAAACGGTGTGGCCATGCCGCTTGGACTTTGAACTTGCAAAAAATGGCGGTCTGTTTGGACTTTGTCCCAAACGGCATGACCACACCGCTTGACTTAGTCCCAAACGGCATGGCCACACCGCTTGGTACTAAGGCCAAACGGCATGGTCACACCGTTTGAGACCAAGGACAAACGGTGTGGCCATGCCGCTTTGACTTTGAACTTGCAAAAAAAATGAGTAAGTCTTGGATTTGGACCTTAACCCAAGCGGCATGGCCACACCGCTTGGACTTAGTCCCAAACGGTGGCCATGCCGCTTGAAACTAAGTCCAAACGGTGTGGCCATATCCTTTGGATTTGAACTTGAAAAAAAAAATGGTGTGTCTGTTTGGACTTTGTCCCAAACGGCATGGAAACACCGTTTGGCCTTAGTACCAAACGGTGTGGCCATGCCGTTTGGGACTAAGGCCAAACGGTGTGGCCATGCCGTTTGGGACAAAGTCCAAACAGACACGCCATTTTTTTTCAAGTTCAAAGTCCAAACGGCATGGCCATTTATGTTGTCTTGATGTTATATTTTTTCTGTTGTCTTGATGTTATATTATGAGAACTATAACGGCTTATGAGGGTTGACAGTAACTTGAGAGACACTACTATTGTATTGTTGAATTGCATCATTTGTCATCAATATGACAGGTTGATTGTTGATTTCATATGCATTGGCTAACTGTTACATCAGGATACTAACTTTCTCTGATAAGTAGCTCTCTGACAAGTTTAAGGTCATTCCATTGATTCTGATTGAACACACCATCAGCAGGCATCGTAATATTAGTTTTCCATCGGTAATAAGTTTGACAACTCTAATGAATTATTGTTACTAAGTTTTGAAGTTTCGTGCATCCTCTTCCTTTATTTGTATCTGCAGACTCATAAAATCCCTACTAATTCCACAAAATCAAATCACTAGTGAATTGTCAATATTATAGACATTGTTTCGAAAGAATCGCCGGGTTATTGAGAAACTTATACCACCCAAATTCTTTACAAGTAAATTCCTCGCATACGATGTCCTTCTATCAATACTATTGCGGATTTCATTTACAATTGAAAAGGAATTCATTTCTCAAGGCCAAATGAGTTTTTGCAACTTGTACAAGGCCGGTTGCTACTAGCCAATCTCCGTATGGTCCAAGCACCAAGAACTCAAATCACAAGGCCTGCAGCAATTCAACAAGCCACACCGATTTCATCACCGAAAAGACTGTGGTCAAATAAGGCTTGCAGCAGCTTCAAATTTAATGCCATTGAGACGCTTTGTTTGTCTTCATGGCTACCAAGTCACTTTGCCCTGTTCCAATATAAGACCTAAAAATCCCAACTACGAAGTTGTATGCAATCGCAATGTCCTGCTCCTAAACACCGATATCACACCCTCCATGCCTACCAAATTTCAGTTTTAAATCGTTAGACATTAGATATCAATTGTATGCAATGTTTCGATTTGTATGGAATCCAAGCAATGGATGTGATTGGTCATGAACCCACCTGCATCTTGAATCAGAAATTTGAGTAAAATGTCTTAGTGATGTCGACCCAAATGAAAACCTCATTTACACAAGTTCATCAAATTAGTGAAATTATTACTCATGTTAAATTGATATGCTTTCACAACAGAGCAAGATGACAAGAAAATAAACTTTTAACTAATGCAGAATGCTTGCCAAAATTACCACAACATAAATGAGAAATATCCATAAGAAATTGCTATTTCAAAGTATAGTGAGCCTTCTTATACATATAGTATTCCATTAAGAGAACTATAATGAGATTAAGGACATAGCATTACTTGACGCCTTGACCAAGATATGGAGAGAGTGTGTTATTCACTTAGTCATTTCATATAATACATGATTAGTTAGGGCAAAATAGAGATTCCGGTATGGATGAAATTTGAAGTTTACAAGTTAAGTATTCTACAAGAAGGGTTCTAGATGCATTTTGACACAAATCATTTCATATATGCCAAATAATTCAAAGAAGAAAAATAATTTTTAGTGATTCACATAAATGAATCCAAATCCTCCTCGTGGAGGGAAGGTTGGAAAGCCCTCATCCTTCAATGAAATACATGCTAGTTGGTGTGAATGGGGAACTTGGTGTATTAACAGTAACACGAAGTAACAATGGACAATTTCACTTGTCCGTAGGATTTCTAAATTCAAGACCCAACCAAAAGTTGCACTTTAATCAAGTTTGAACAAATAATTTCAAGAGAGAACAAATAATTTCAAGAGAGAAGTGATGACACAAGATTTACCTCTTTTTTTCCCATCACGACAATTGCTCCTCTAAACAACCTCGGATTTCTTAAGAAATCCATTTCCTTTTAACAACTGTATCAAGAAATTTTTGGGTTTCCTCTTTAACCGATTTGTTTGAATAATTTATGAAATTTGTTTGAAGGGTTTTGGTTTTGGAGAAGAAGAAGACCGAGATGAAGAAGCAAAAAAATTTCGCGTTTTTAATTTTTTGTTTTTGAAATAGTGTGAAATTTTGAAATTTCAAGCGATTTTTAGTGAATTAGATCCGATAATCTAAAGAACAGATCCGACGGACCAAGAGAAGTGTGAGATAAGGGTGTCACTATAAGAGTGGCACTCTAGACAAACCGTATATATATATATATATATATATATATATATATATATATATATATATATATATATATATATATTACAAGTTTGCCATCAAAGCCCAACAACCAATTCAACCGGTTTCGTGAAACGTCGTTTGGGTGTATACTCAAACGGTCCCGCATATCGTTGAAGTGTACACTCAAACGATATCACCATGGCGTTCCATTGTACACACACGCGGTCTTTGACAGTCGTTTGAGAATTGGCTCTTTGGTTTCTCCATAGAACGGTTTGCATGTGTCGTTTGAGTGTACACTCAAACGGTACACTCATATCGTTTGAGTGCACACAAAAGCGGTCCCTCCATATCGTTTGAGACAGAGCTCTCGGGTTCTCCCATGGAACGGTCTGCTCATGTCGTTTGGTATTAGATGCAAGCAGTACCGCTGGGTCGTTTGGGGTGACATGGGAGAGTCGTTTGGACTAAAATAATTGAGAAGTTTTAAACCAAGAGAATTCCTGATTAACCAATGATTAGCTTGATTAACCAATAAAAATTGATTACATAAACATCAATTATACTTTTCTTATACATAAACACCGAACATTTTTCTTATAATACAAATCATTAATTGTACAATAATTTATTTAAATAATGATCTGCAAAATTGAATTAGTAATGATCAATGATCAACACACTCTAATTGAATTAGCAAAATTGAAATCCGATTTAAAAAATTGGGTTAGGAACGACACAATTAGTTGCACTAACACAATTACATGCACTCTTTATCTGTTATGACATAGTATTTATATAACCAAGTTAAAATATGTAATCAAACATGTCAAAATCTAAAATAATAATTTGTTTTATATCTAAACTTGTTATTTTCCATTTTTTTTTAATTGTGAATTATAAACTAGTTTGGTTAGGGTTTACAAATTTCGTACCAACATAAAAAAAAAAAAAAAAAAAATCAAACATATTTCACTAAATTATCCAAATCTAAAATAGTAATTTGTTTTATATCTAAACTTGTTATTATTATTATATATTTTTTTCAATTATGAATCATAAAATAGTTTGGGGTTTGGGGTTTGGGGTTTACAAATTTCGTACCAACATATTTCACTCAATTATTCGAAATAATATTTTGTTTTATATCTAAACTTGTTATTTCTCATTTTTTTTTCAATTGTGAATCATAAATTAGTTTGGGGTTTGTGGTTTAGGGTTTATACATTTCATACCAACATATTTCACTCAATTATTCGAAATAATAATTTGTTTTATATCTAAAATTTTATTTTATTTTTATTTTTTTGAATTGTGAATCATAAACTAGTTTGGGGTTTGGGGTTTAGGGTTTAAGGTTAAGGGTTTATAAATTTTGTACCAACATATTTCACTCAATTATTTGAAATAATAATTTGTTTTATATCTAAATTTGTTATTTTTCATTTTTTTTTCATGAATCATAAACTAGTTTGGGGTTTGGGGTATAGAGTTTAGGGTTTACAAATTTTGTACCAACATATTTCACTCAATTATTCGAAATAATAATTTGTTTTATATCTAAACTTATTATTTTTCATTTTCTTTTTTCAATTATGGATTATAAACCAGTTTGGAGGTTTAGGGTTTACAAATTTTGTACCGACATAATAAAATTTTAATTTCAAACATATTTCACTCAATTATCCAAATCTAATAATTTGTTTTATATCTAAACTTGTTATTTTTTTTTCAATTGTGAATAGTAAACTAGTTTGGGGTTTAGGGTTTATGGTTTACAAACACATTTCAAACATATTTTACTCAATTATTTGAAATATATCAAAATTTCAAATATCTTTATATTGAATACTCAAGTTTCTCATTTACTCCTTACTCCTTGTTTCATACTCAATCAAATACTCAAGTTTCTCATTTACTCATTATTATTTTCATACTCAATCAAAATCCTAAATGGAACACGAAGATGAAGAAGAAGCATTTGAGATAATGCTTGAGGTACAATAACAAATTAGAGAAGGAGAAAAGAGAAGAAATGTTGAAGGTGGAGAACAACCAATAGAAAGTGAAGAAGTGGCAAAAAATGTTGAACGTGAAGAAGCTGTAATAGAAAATGAAGAAGTGGATGAGCATGCTCTTTATTGGATACTTATTTGCTTCAAGATTTAATGTTGTCCTCCTTCATTTAGGACGTCATCAATGTTTCCTTATCATGCCGCTGAGAACCCAAACAAATCCTGAGAGAGTGAAAAAAGTGTTGGATAGCGCACATGTTGGTGGAAATCATTTTGTCCATCTAGAACTTGTTGAAGATTGTCCAGTTCCTCTAGTAATGCGCCAATGGCTTAGAGCTTGATATGATATTACTGAAAATTAGAATTTAGTATTCACAGCAAGGCAATTGTAATTTATAGCATTGAACATTCTCAATCTAATATGGGAAGACGAACCCATTGAAGACCCAACAATACATGTTATCGACTAAGTTGTTCAATGTTGTCGATATAATATTTTGATGTAATTTGATTTTATTTTGATGTTATTTGTAAATAATGTTTGACATATTATTTTGATGTAATTTGGAACAAGTGTAATTTAATTTTATTTTGATGTTATTTGGAAATAATGTTTGGGCTTTTATTTGATTTTGATGTTATTTGAAAATCGAGTGATCGACTAAGTTGATTCGGGCGGCAATCAAGTGATCGACTAAGTTGTTCAATGTTGTCGATATGATATTTTGATGTAATTTGGAACAAATGTAATTTGATTTGATTTTATTTTACCCCAAACGACATGGTCGGTCAAGTCATTTAGGATTCAAACCAAGCGGTCTGAACTGGTCGTTTGAACTTTGAACCAAGCGGTCTGATGGTGTCGTTTGAGACAGAGCTCTCGGGTTCTTTCATGAAACGATATGAATATGTCGTTGGGGCATTCAAAGGGACGACATGGCTTGGTCGTTTGAGCATTCAAGGGAATGGCATGGCTGGGTCTTTTGGACAAAAAAAAAATTAGAATTTCATTTTGTTTTTACAACACTTTCATATCCAAATTCATAACAAATTCAACTTTCAAAATATCAAATTAATATACCAAACATCAAATTCATATACACTTGCAAATTCATTTCAAAACATTAAATTCCACTTCAAACCATAAAATTCATATACGTCAAATTTATTTCCATATCAAATTCATATACATCAAATTCATTTCCACATCCACTTTCATTTCTAATACATCAAATTCATTATTAAATTCAATTCCAATACATCAAATTTATTTCCACATCAAAACATGTATTCCAATACATCAAATTTCACTTCAAAATACATCAAATTCAAAAATATATAAATTACATCGAAATAGAAAGCCACATTAAAAAATCAACTTCGATTATTGTACCTCCCACCACTGTACTTGCACCTAGTCAAGTTGTACGCCTCCTAGAACTCGGACCTTGCTTCCTCAGGAATATTATTCTCACCCAATTGTGGACCTCTCTCTAGCAAGTAACTCGTTTCATCGATGAGGTTATTCTGTCGAAATAAGAATGCAAAACAATTATTAATTACCGATTTAAAATAGCGTAAGCAAAACACAATTAGAAAATCACAATACTCACAATTGGTGCACAAATGGAAAGTGTCTCTAGGGAGAAATGGATAAGAAGCCGCTCGGGATTTACCAATCGAATGTGAGAATGCTTTACATACCACTCCATGTAGTTTAGATGACACTCCCATGGATAAGTACAAATGGGTCCTCGACTGTTGGGTTGGATCACATGATTCTGCCACGACTCCCAATATACAAGCCCAATAATCATCAATGTCAATTTCACGTCATACCCGCGTCCGACTACAGTCCTAGTCGTCTAATTTGGTGTTGGAGGAGCTACGGATATAAATTGCACATGACATTTGCAACAACGTAAATCTCCACAACGTCAAAAAAGCATATCACTCCCTCAAAAAAGACAATGTCATTGACTGGGCGTGTAGCTCTGACATTATCGTATGGACGTCAATCAACCTTAAACAAAATAAAATGTGTCATTAATTACACACTCCAATTATCAATTACTAAAAAAAAATTAAAACAAACTGAAATACTTACATTGAACACCGTCATATCATTAAGTATCACTCGATAATACTATAATGCATGACATATGTGTTATCATAGTGCAGAGCTGTAACTGTGTGTCTAAGAACACGCGACTCAGACAACTTATACTCCAAGTTTGGGATTGGCTAGCCTAAATAATAGGAAGTACTTATAGATACACGCCTAGATATATACACACACAGTTAACATACTAATAGAATAATATAATTAACATTAAAAAAATCCGCAAAATATTTAAGTTTTACCTGTAGAAGAGTCAAGAAGGCTGAAACACCTTTCACCTTTGCACACGTGGCAATCCCAAGTCTTCTATACAAAAAGACCAAAATTGTTGCACCCCACGTGATAAGCACCCAAAATTGTAGTTTAAACCCCTTAATAGTATTATATTTAGGCCAATTATGTTTATAATAGATAAGAGTTAGTATTGTTTACGTGTTTTTGTGTATTTCAGGTCTTGAAGCTATTTATGTGCTTAAATACGCTATTTTGCATGGAAAATGAGCCAAGATGATTGCTAGAAAAGTTCTATGTTTAAATCCCAAGACTCAAGAAGAAAAAGCCTTTTCAAGCCCAGTCAAAGTCAATTTAGGTAGAAAAAGAACAAAAAAGTCAATAGATTTTCAAATGGGTGTATCTTTAGACTCAGGTCTCAGAATTAGGTCTACTTTATGTCAAAACGATCGACTCAAAATAAGCTTTCCAATGGACCCAGGCTTGCCCCAATTAGAGCTGTACAAGTGGATGAAAAGGTCACTGAAATAATTTTCAGCAGTTGTAGCCTCTTTAGACTTAACCTAATAGACTTTCGGCTCACATTAGAGGCCTAAAGTCCCCCTTTTTGGCCCATGCACGAAAATGTAACCCTAACCCTCTCTTATATAAAGAGGGTTAAGGCTAAACAAAATTTGGCTACTCTCCTCTTTAGTTTAGTTGTAATTTAGGGTTCTCTCTCTCCCTTTCTTTAGAATAGTTTAGTTTAGTTTAGGTTATGTTAAGTAGTTTAATTGTATCCTCCATTATTCCCCATCAATAAAAGCTTAGTTCTTTAATATTCAATTCTCTTTTTTTATATTATGTCTTTCTATTGTTATTTAGTTAGTATGATTCTAATGAAACAAGGCTAAACCTCCATTAGAGGGAGTTTATGAAGCCATGTGAGGATGATTATTAGTTCTTAGTTTATTATTGTTTTGCATAAATGGTGTTTCAAGTTCAATTCTTATGATTGTTTAGAGATAAAAAATCATAAGAGTTGAACTAGAGTTTAGAGCCACCATCAAAGAGATTTGTGGTGGAGTTAAAACTCTCATGCTAGTGAAACCTCGATCCGAGAAGACTTGGTCTTCACTAGGGATTAAAACAAGCGATTCAATACTAACTAATAGTCAATCGAATCACATAGCGGATTAAATCTCTTCTAATATCTTCATTCATCATTTAAATTAACTATTTTTCACCCTTAAATCTACTGTTTTGACTCTCACTAGTAAACATTATTCTAATCTAGACTTGCATTCAAGTAGTGTATGACTAGAATGGTATGAACACGACTACTCTTCCCTCTATCACATGATTTAGAGAGTTTTATATCTTGATAAGTACTGTTTCTCCATCTCTTATCTACTGTTCATCAATCATATTTCAATTATATATTATCACCATGCGTACTCGCTGATCTCACTGAATTTCAACAACAGCCTCAAATAATAAACAAACACTCCAGTCCCAGACTTGTCAATGAAGATGGTACATCTAAAGAAAAACAGTAAATAAGCTCTTACAACCCGTTGTACCTCCGCCAAAGTCGACACCTTCTCCTTTACCTTCCCATCTTTATCCTTATCGCGGGCCTTCCCAGCAAACTGGCTCCGTAGGAATTCTAGCTAGCCTTACCTTAGAAATGAACCGGTTCGCATCCATCTCCTCCTTAATCACAGGCAACGAGATACCTAGAGCACAGTGTAGGAGATTCTCCGATTGTTCATGGCTTAACTCCGTGTTCCCTTGTACTGCCCTGCCTTTAATCACGATGCCTAGGATTTGGGAGACATCATCCAAAGTCACAGTCACCTCCCCAAATGGCATATGGAAGGTGTTGGTCTCTAGATGCCACCTTCCACAAATGCAGAGACCAACGACGGAGGTAGAACCCAGTCCTCTTAAGCTTATTTGGGAGATCTTTTGAACTCATTTATGACATCCCATTGGCTTAACTTGGATAGATGTGAAACACACTTCAACACTCTGCGCTCTGGCTGAAACAACAAAGACTCAATGAGGAGAAGCAAAAAGTTTTGTAAAGACAAAGGAAAATCAAGATATTAAGTTTATGATAATACCTTATTTTCCCAAACATCGTGAGGCACATGCGATAGTCATACAAAAACTCTGGCTCAGTAGGGCCGCCACCATATACACGTCGTGTGTACTCCAAATCATCCTTGGATTTTCTCACATAGTATCCCATTGGAGGTGCTTCGACTTCGACTTCCACCGGTGCTTCAACTTCTATCAATTCTTCCAACTCATCATCTTCCTCATCATCGTCATCCTTTTTATCACCCTCCTTATCACCAGACTCTTCCCCATCATCTCCATCCTCACCATCTTCATCCCCATCACTTTTAACTACACTCTTCCCACGATTCATTGCTATATTTACATCTACATCTACATCTAAATCTTTATCTACATCTAAATCTTCTACATTAATATCACCCTCACTCTCACTCTCAGTTTCACTATCACTCTCTATATCTATATTACTCGGAATAACCTCTTTGTGGTCCCCTCTATGCACTGAGGCCGAGGTGCCCGCTCCCCTTTTTCTCTTCTTCTCTCCTTCTACATCGCCTACATTAGTAGGATCAACATCATCCACTTTTCTATCGCCTCTACGGATTGAAGCCGATGTTTTCAACCCCCTAACTCTTTATTCTTAGGCTCATGTGCGTCACCGCGACCCAAAGAGGAACTGCCGCCACCAAACAATTTTTGTACACCTATGAATGTAGATTTAGTTACATTCTTGACATTCTTTGATCGAGGACTCATTGCTACAAAGAAAAATAAAACAAGTATTAGTAATTATAATAAGTTTAATCAAATCTAAATCATATTCTAATTTTTAACACTACTATTACAGTTCCAAAACCTCCAAACTTCCAAAAGTTCCAACAAGGATTACTTCGCAATGAAACAAATGCCATAATTGGTATACCACTAAGATTATTAAAACAAAAATCAAACATCATTAAATTCAAACAATTTCCAATAGATAATGGAATCGAACCAGATAAATTGCTATGTATACAAATGAACCTAGTCTTAAAACAATGCTTGAACAATACACTAGGTATACTTCCATAAAACTCATTTCTTGACAAATCAAGTAACTGAAGATTCTAAAACTAACAAACAAAATCACTAGTAGAAAAAATGCTTTTTGTGACTGTTTTAAAATGTTATTTGTGATCGTTTCATTCGTAATGTCACAAATGGCGTAAAAGGGTTTTTGTGGATCGCTTTTAAGAAGTTTTTGTGACATGCTTTTCGAACAAATCAAAATTGTTTTTTTTTTTCTAAAAAAAGTGTATATGTGTGGAGAACTATTTGTGACTGTCATATCCAAAAGTGTGACAAATGGTTTTTTCTAGGTTGTGAAGTATAATTTGTGATTGGTGTTCAAAAACAGTTACATATTCCCGAACTTTATGTGACAGTCCTAAATACCCAGGTATTTTTTGCTCCCCCATCTGCAATAGGCCAAGTTATCCAAAAAAAAAAAAAATGCAGCAAGAGCCCACTAAGTAAAAGTAGTTAGAAACCTAGGGCTCGGTTTCCCCATTCTTCCAACACCTCCAGAAACACTACCAAAAAAAAAAACGCTCGATCTCCCACGGCTTTAGATTTTGTTGTGGGCTGTCAAAGAGCCGTAGGCAAAGGTCCACCTCGTAACATATAATCTAAAACTAAAAAGAAATTAAAACTTGAGAAAAGCCCTAGCTCGTAACTATTCTTCTTCAACTCAACAAATTAAAATGAACTTCCATCCCAACTTTGTGACCGAATCAGAGGACGTTATAATTAAGTCGTTGGTATTTGAAGGTGGACGCTGGACGCTGGACGCATCTCTTCGTAGTTTGATATTCAAAGTCGTTGATATTTGTTCTTCCTTAAGGTAATTCTATAAATTCCATCCTTTTTATAATTTTCGTTCAATGGTGGGGTTTCACTTTTCAAGTTTAACTGCAGTTATTTTCGAAGCTTTGGTTTCCCTAATCCCCAATTCATCAAAAGTGTTGCCTGATTTCTTGAGTGTTTAAGGTTTAGAGAAATTTGATTTCTTTAGTGGGTTAGGGTTCAAAAATATGGTTGAGCGGTGCTGAGAAATTGATTCTCGTATTGGGGCCTTTTATTTAAGTGTTGATTACATAGACACTCAATCTTCCTCTTGTTGTATCTCTGCTGAAGAATACTTCTACGAAGGAATCTCGAGAGTAACATAATTATCAGCGTAATTGACTTTGGAATCTGGCCAGAGTCCTTGAGCTTTAGTACAAGTGGAATCAGGCCCCCTCCAAGTAAATGGAAGGGAACTTGCCAAAACTTTACTTGTAACAAGTAAGTACTCGTCTGTGATTTTGCCAGAAACAATTTCATAATTGAATTTGTGATCACTATGTCTACGACCGCGATATCCAACATAATATAACCTGCTGCATGTTATTAGATCTCAGAGCAATTGAGCGGTAGTGCTTGAAAGTAGAAGATAACCACATGTTGTACAAATAAAGAAGAATGGTAGAATCTCTTCTACCGGCTTTTGTCGACAATAAGAAGTTGTTTGTTGTGTGGCCACAAAAAAAATTATTGGGGCAAAGTTCTATAATGCCGATGGAAATTTCACCGGGAGGAGAAATCCCCACGAGACACAAAATGGGCATGGAACTCACACTGCATCCATTTTAGCAGGGCGTGAAGTGGAAGACGTAAGCTTTTTGGGGATCGCAAAAGGAACTGGAAGAGGAGTCGCTCCATCCGCTAGAATTGTCGTGTATAAAGTGTGTTTCCAACAAGAGTGTCTTGATCATGACATTCTAGCTGGATTTGACGATGTAATTGCCGATGGAGTTGATATCATATCCATTTCACTTGCACACTTTAGACAACCCGTAACGCTTTCGAGGATTCCATTGCAATAGGGGCATTTCATGCCATGCGAGAAGGGAATACTTGTATTTGCTTGTCCCGAAATTATGGACCACGCTTTGAACTCTAAGGAATGATGCACCATGGATACTAACTGCCGCGCAAGCACCATCGACCGCCGGATCATAAGCAAAGTAACATCAAGGCAATAATATGATCCTTGAGGCAAGTTCAAGTTCCATCATTTGGTTGTCTAGTAGAAGTTCAAATTTATTTTCAACATCCTCGAAAGTGTGATACATCTCATCTAGAACACTTCAATTTTATTAGGGACTTGGAGTCAACGATTTTGTAACGACCTCAACACTCACTCCTCCTCGATATTTGGGGGCAATGCTACAATTAGCACAAATGACGACGGCTCAAGGTAATAAACCATATCGAATATTAGAACTGTTGTACTTAACTTTCATTCCTCAAATCAACTTGACTTATTTCTATTACATATATCCAGTGTGTTCTTGGTAGCTTGGATAAAAACTGGTGGAGGGAAAATAGTTCTCTGTGGTGAACTTAGCGATGCTAGAGGTCCTCCGAAGCCGGTGCTCGGGGGCGGTTATGGCAACTAATATTACACAAGATGACGCTGGCAGTTATCCTCTACCAGCTACATATTATTAGCAATATTCCCCGATCTTCTAAGAATCGTGATTATACTTACGCATACTACCAAGTTAGGATCAAGTAAAGAATGGCTTAATGTAAACTTGCTACTGCTACACTTTTGGGTTACTAATGAAGCTGCAATCATCTTTTTATTCCTTCAACGGACTACTTTACCACAAATCTAAGTTTTTTAGACACAAATCTAAACGTACTAAAATAAAAAGTGAAAACTTTTGTCCTCTGTTTGATCAGAAGAGCTTTATCTGTTGATTCGATCAAAGAATAAAGTACAGTGTAGCAAATATAGAGGGAGGTCGATACTATCTACCCAAATCGGCCTTGGTGATACTTAAGAACAAATGCTTGCGTTCTTAAGTATCCTCAACTTGTACTTCATTTTTTTTTAAATCTCTAGGGAGGCTTGTACAAAGGGAGTCTGAATATGTGTTTATGGTGTGTTTCACTACTTGTTACCCTCGATTAGTCAAACTGATTTTTATTTGTATTTTTCTTGATGTTGTAATTGTTGTGAATAGAATATGATTTGAATTGTTTTTCCTTTTGCACTTGACTTGTGATATATTTAAATTTTTTTATCGTGAAGCAAAATGTTTGAGGCCATTTTCCATATTTTAAAGGACAGCACATCTCTGGAATTGACTATAACGAGCTACTAGCTTCTTATCGAGTTAGACAAGGTAATTATTATGAGGTCTTAAAGTTCATGATGTTCAAGCAGATGTTTAATACTCCTTTACGTAATGCAGCGTTTCCCTCGAGTTTACATATCCCACTCAAACACATCCGAAGTCGAAAGTGGTAGTAGAGGACTTGTAGTCTTTGGAGGAGGTAAGAGTGTATGACGATGATCAACATTATGTTGTTTTCACCTTTGACATGTGACCATTGAATCAATGTTGTGGGATGTTGCATTTGCAGGCTTGGTCACCTTTTGCTCTTGGCCCAATTATTGCAACCCTCTGTGGAGATCGACACAAATTATAGAAACTCAAATCAACCGCTTGACTTCTTGGTTAGTTGTTCCTCTAAACTTAGATAGTATATCTAGTTTAAGTGGTTTTGCATTCAGTAAAAGTATTAACTTAGAATTATTAGTATAAAAAATAATACCGAATTTTTTCATCATGGATCCAAGTTAAATCCTTTATCTGCAGTTTTACTAATGGAAGTCAAAATTTTCTAGGGTTTCTGCCATTTAACTGAGAACATCGCTCGAGAGGTTAATGATGTTAACTTCCAAGTCCCAACGATGAAGGTTAGACTGTTATTTGACTTATTTCATCATATACACTTGTATTAGCTAAGTGCTGTCTAAAAAGTCTTGTACTACCCAAAGTGGTAATAATCATCACTGTTACATTCTTGGTATTAAAATAATACTCAGTTGTTGACTTGGATTGCATGGTGATGAAACTGTTGGCGGGTGGTATGATAGGGTACTAGTGCTGTTAACTTGGATGGCCTTTGGGGGTCTCTGTATTTCTTGTATTGTACTGTATTTACTGTTCTTTTTGCTTACCTGTGATGGGCATGGGGTGATGTGTTCTTCCCTAGTGGGATGACTGTATTAGGGGTTTAGGTGGGGGTCTTGGTCTTGTTTAATTAGCTACTGGCTAACTACTTAAGTATTAATGTAATCCTTTTTGTTTATTCTAATGAATTAACTTTCATGGATAAAAAAAAGGAAAAAGTGTCTTTCACTTGATTTGTGTTCTTCACGTACCTAGAGGCCGTACTCTGAGGCGTTTTGCCCTAGAGCTTTTAGTGGTCAACATAACAATCAACTGGTATGTGTAGCTCAATACGTGCACAACAGTGAGCACTCTTAGCAAACATGCCAAGATTCAGGTACTGTTCTCTGTTATGCCTATTTAAAGCTACACCATCATATTGAGCGTGTAGCTGATTCATCTGAAAATGTTAGAGGCAGCTCTGTTCTCCAAACTTGCAAAGATATAATTGCCGCTTTTGGTAATCTTCGAAAAGCAGATAAGTAAGTCTAATGAATGGTTTCATGTTCTAATTATTGTACACTTAAATTGGCTGTATGGTCTTTGATGTTGAAGTATGTAGTTGAGTATAAAATCCCTAATTCAATTTCATTTTTTCAAAATGGCCCTATGCAATCCGGGGGGGGCCTATCTTGCATGTGAAACAATGAGTATTCATGCAATGCGCTTCCTGCGAGATTAGGTTTTTTATTTGGATTTGGATTAGGATTAGGATTAGGATTATTAAAGTTATATGTATTAGATTGGAAATGCGTTATTTACTTCATTATGTTTTATGATTAAGTACAAATATATATTGGTTATCCAAGGGAATGAATGGAATTAGTACTTTATGAATGCTACTTGAAGTTTAATTGATTATATTGAGGAGTGTAGTCTATTACAGGTCAAATTCTATGGTCTATGGGGAATGTTTTCATTTATTAGCACTATTTTTTTTTTAAAAAAAAAGGATAAAAACAATCACAGTTTTAACAAAACTGTCATGAATAGGTGACTTGTTTATGACGGTTATTAGATGAATACAGCACTTTTTTTTCCAAAACGTCACAAAAGAGTTGATTTTTTGTGACGGTTTTTATTTATTTGTTACTGTTTTATACGTGGAAATAGTCTAGTTTGGAACAAATATTTGTGACGGTTTTGAAAAAAAAAATGACTCTCACTCGGTCACGGTTTTGGAAAAAAAAAAACAGTGACAAAAGACTTTTTGTGACTGTTTTTAACAGTGATATAAAGCCCTTTTTTCTTGTAGTGAATTACTACATTCTTAAATAAAACAAACACTCAAACCCTACAATCACTACAAACACTCAACTCTATGTCATTTTAAATGAGAAACTTGAACACTCAACTCCTTACAAACACTACAAACATTCTAAATAAATGAAATTGAATAATATGAAATCGAATAAAATGAAACACTCAACTCCTTACAAACACTACAATCACTACAAACATTCTAAATGAAATTGAATAAAATGAATTAAATTAAATCGAATAAAATGAAACACTCAACTCCTTACGAACACTACAATCACTACAAACATTCTAAATGAAATTGAATTAAATGAATTAAATGAAATCGAATAAAATGAACACTCAACTCCTTACAAACACTACAATCACTACAAACATTCTAAATGAAATTGAACAAAATGAATTACAAAGAATAAAATAGAAAACAAATTGGCCTGTAGTATTTGGTATTTGGTATTTGATGAGAGCACAAGAGAGAAAACAAGTGTTTTTAACAATGGCGGTTGTACAAGAGAGCAGACGAGTGTTGAACAATGGTTCACTTTCTTAACAATAATGTGGTGATTTAATTTTCCAAACTCGAATTAAATCGGTGAGAAAAGGTTTTTGGTTTTGGTTTTTGGTTTTTCTATCTCGAAGGTTTTTTTGGTGGGTGAGTGCGCAAGAGAGATGATACCTGTTAGAAAGGTTGTTCCCGGTCATGCGTGTTTTAGGTGGGGGGTGTATTGGACTTTGTTGTTGAGCTTGAGCTGGAGGTTGCCCAATCTAATTTGGTGGTTGCCCAATACAGGACCCATATTTTATTGTTACAACTACTTTGTTTTTTGTTTTATAGAGAGAGAAATAAACAGCTACGATGTGAATGGGGCAACACATGTCGGTTAATTAGTGGAGAATGTGATGGGGGTCATAGGCATCAACGGTGACCTCAATTTTGACTATTATTTATACTTTGATGCTAAGATACGATGTATGTAGTTTTAGAGTGCTCATAATTTTATTGTTCTCTATTCATATGGCGTCAATTTTGTGATGTATGTGGTATGTTAACACGGAGTCAAGGACGTTGGAAAGCTTTATAAAAAAACAGTTTATAAAAAAACGGGTACCCGACCGGCCCCGAACCGATTTTTCGGGTTTTAAACGTTGGAAAGGAAATTCTATGTATTGATTGATTCCCTATATTTCGGTGCACCCGAGATTCGGGCCTCTTCATCAGGGGCATTTTCAATTATTAGATCTCAAGAAAAACCTATTTTTCATCTAATTAATCAAAAGCCATAAATGGATTTGATCGACCATATGGATTTAGGGTGGTGTGGGAGTTTCGATGGGTTAATCGGGGTGGCAATGGGTCATGTTGGGTCCACATTTAGGTATTTGAGGGGAATGCAAACTCATATTCAGTCGCGTGTTAGGAGAGTATGGTCAAAATCCAAATTTATAACCGAAATTACTAATTGTGTCGAGTTTGTTAAACCCAAACCTAACCCGCCTATATAACATGTGAAACAGTGTAAAATATCCCCAAAGATAAGGATATATCGACGATACATATCAAGAAACTGAGTATTGATAAATACCCATATCCTGATATTTTGTACTATGATTGTTCAGATTTTGGTGTGTATATGTTGTTTAGATCATATACATGCTCGCGTTAGGAGAACTTCAAATACCTTTGTTAAACCCAAACCTAACCCGCCTATATAACATGTGAAACGTTGGAATACCCAAAGATAAGGATATATCGACGATACATATCAAGAAACAAGTATTGTTTACCCATATCTATTTTGTACCTAAAGTTTTGGTAATACTTTTGAGTTTCTTCACTGGAATTACTACACTAGGGAACTTGTGAGAAGGATTTTCTTGGTGATTACTCGAACTACTCTATGATATTACTTGGAATTCGATCAAATTGCTAAAACTTATAAAAAACCGATTTACTTAATACGAAGGAGATAGAGAGAAAAAAGGGTGGAGAGTTAATTCGACTCATGTTAAACTATTCTGATAATTAATAAGGAGCCTAAATCATGTTGTCTCTAACCTATTTTGAGTTCATAGACAAACCCAAAATGAGTTGAGATGTCGATCCCTAACAACACGAACCTATCTCGAAGCCCATCTTGTTAGCATGAGAGATTGAACTGATATTCATCTATGAAAAACCTTTTCAATCCCTAGTTATATTCTACACCAGCCGCTCAAATTTTAGAACCTGGATGTACTAAAGGGTCGCTCGCGGGACTAGCCCCAGTGTCACCTGGGTCGCGCATGCGACCTTATTTGGAGCTCAAGGCCCCAATCTTGAATGATCACTGTCATTTTGTGACAGGATGTTAAATACAACCTAAGTCCTAAGAAATGATTCAGGTCTCCTCAGCCAGAGTTTGATCTTCACATGAGCGACATTAACCCTCCACCAGGGGGGGTTTTAGCTCATGAACCTTAGAATCTATGAATTACTAGAATTAAATTGATAGAACAAAAAGAGAATAACAAGGAGAATCCTAATTTTGCAAGAAAGTAGTTTTATTAGAATGCTTTGTAAAAACTAGTACAAAGGTTAATTACAAACTAGAACTAGAAAATGTAAACTTACTAACTTCCGGAGCAAAATGAAAACTAAAACTAAGGAGTCAAAAGTTGTGTCTTGCCAATGAAGACTCCCTTTTAAAGCAAGAGATTGTTTCCTTTCTCTTTTGCTCCACGTGAACTCAATTATCCCATTAATGCTCCATTTTGATTTTTTCTTCAATCAAGACTTTTGTCACATTTAATTTCAACTCTTACCATCCAACTAATTAGACTTTGTGATTCCTAATTAATTGTGTGCCACCTATCAAGACTTTTGTGCCAAAGTACTTGACTTGTGTGGAATCTTGAAGTGTGAGCTTGATCACTAAATTTTGAGGGTCCGCATAGTGGGTCCACATGCTCTGTCTAGTGGCAAGTCCGAAAGTCAATTTATGCAAAATCTAACATTAAATAGAGCTTGTTGCACTAATCGTTTTGATGGTTCACTTGCCGAATTTGTAGTCCAGGTTCAGAAGATATGGGCTTCAGAAGTTTTATGTTTTCCAGTACGTTGATCCTATTTTGACCTGGAACTATCCTGTTTGAGTCCCTGGGCTTTCATCGGCCTTCATTGAGCTTCACGTGGGCTAAATCAGAATACTTCATGTAGACACTATTCTGTGTTTAAATACTGGTTTTATCCTCATTTTTACGTTCATCGCAAAAACATGTAGAAGCATGAAAATATAATTAATTCATGATTATTAAACACATAATTAACCAAAATGCTATATCTCTATGAGATTTTATATTACAATTTTGGGTGCTTATCAATGATCCACATCACAAAACCAAAAGTTAACCATGCATCTACTCTAATATGAATAGTTTTAAACCATGGAACTGTTTAACATAATTAGTAAGCCGACCATATGGTCATACCTCCACACTTGCTCATGGCAGTTTGTAATCCAGAAAGAACAAAATCATCTGGCCACCAATCAGATCGCTTTCTAATATTACCAAAATTCATCAAGTGCAACTCGCAATCACATCCACATCACAAAACCAAAAGTTAACCACCTACTCTAATATGAACAAAAACTAATTCTTGCCAAATTATAGAAACAAATTAAACCAAAACCATATTCTTAAACAACCCATTTATATTCAACAGAAGTTCTACTTATTACCAAGCAAACAAACTGAAAACAAAATACTTTTACCACTTGACATAAGCAGTTCAACCTATTTTCTGAACAAAGAAGCCATCCTGCTATTACACTAACACATCGCAAAAAACACTAAAATAGGTTCACTTTGACTTACACCATCAATAATCAACCAAAACATATCAAGTTATCAATCCACTCATTCTTACTGAGCCACAACACCATCACCATCAGACACAACTTCCTCATTTTTCTCACCACCAAAAACTTTCTCAATTTTCTCAATAGGAACTAAAGGCAAATACAACGACACAGTGTACCCACTCTTTGTCGTAGAACAAACAGTCTGGTTATACTTATCAGCCTAATACACCGCAGCAGGTAACACAACATGAGCCACTTGAGGAAAAAGAGGAAGTGTATTCAACACATGCCAGCCAAAAATTGCGTAATGCTCATCCACTGGCTCATACTTAGCGTAAAGCTATTTAGCTGTTGGTTCAGATTTGGTGTAGAGTGTTTTCGCAATGTCTGTGGCTGTGTCAATCACACCAACTCGTTGAACTTCTGAAGTCACGCAATTGTTGGAGTTATCCCTCACATGAAGAAGAAGGAGAGAATCCGGTGATGTTTGCGTGAAGAAGTTTGAAAATGGTCTTGCCCAAGGTTCCCTTGGAGTGAAAAAAAAGATGGTTTTTTTTTTAGCTTTTGTCCGAAACATGTCTACTGGACTTTCCTGAGTTTTTCGAAGAGGGCGCGCACGCTCGAATTGGCCTGTCTGAGGGCGCGCCCGCGCTCATGTTTGAAATCACAGAATTCTATTTCTGTAGTAACCGCGAAGCTGTTTTTTGGAAGTATAAAAATAGAACTAGGTTTTGGAAAACCTAACATAAAAAGTCACAAAAAAGAAACCCAATTTTGAGAGAGATCAAAATTGGGAGATAACCTTTATAGAGAGAAAAACCTGTAAAGAGAGAGGAGTGATCTAGTAAGGTGGAGAGACTTGAGAGGAGTGATTGTAATCTTCCTTCCCATGTTGTAAAATGATTAGCTCTTGTGGAAGTAGGCACCATTGGCCGAACCACGTTAAATCATTGTGTTGTGGTATATTTTACTTTCTTTGCATTATTACTTGTTTGTGATAGTTGTTTAGAAAGTTGGGCTTGTTAGGTTAGTTGTAGTGAAAGTTTAGATTTTTGTCTGGAGTAGTAGTGTGTTCATATTATAAATTCTCTATGTAGTGGGGATCGATTGGAATCGTTATTCCCCAACAAACGAGCTTTCTCTGGTGCCTTCTGAGCTGCTGAGTATGCTTGAAATGATGTTGATTTCACCAATGGTGGCACGTGATGTCCTATTTCACTTACTAATGAGTCCACCTAAAATCACGTGACATAAATATGCATAAAGAAACAAAGTTGTCAATTTATTTGCACTAAACATTTAGCATTTCGAGGATGATAATGAATGATGATATTAGTTCATATTTGCTAACTGACGCATAAAATTCCACAGAGTACTTTAGCATGTTGATAACGAAAGACAACAGTGGATTTTAGCAATAACAAGATATATTAAAGTCAAAAAGAAAATCAAAAGAATCTCTTCTGATCTAGCTCCAAGTGCGCATTTTAGTGTTACTTCAATATATAGACTAACATACGCCTGGCGCGCAATTTAGCAACAAGTAACAATACTTCCTAACTTACGCCGTGAAAATAGTAAACTACCAAAAAAATTGCGGATGTGAAATAGGGTTAAGAGATCTGACCTTACGATCGGCAAATTTGAGGAGTTCAATAGGAACGTCATGGAATCACGAGAAGATGGAGAGAAACTTGGGCATGCCTATTATTCTCTCTAACAAAAGAAGTGAGAACTTCAATTACTTGGTGGACAAGATACAAAAGAAGGTTGTTGGTTGGAAAGCCAATGTCCTTTCACAGGCTAGCAGAATTGGTTTGATCCAAACAGTTGCGCAAGCTATTCTAACATACATTGTGAGTACATATCATCTAGCTATAAGTATTTGTACTAAGTTGGATAGCATTGCAAGAAATTTTTGGTGGCATGGGAGTGATGAAGCTAAAACTTACCATACTCTCAGTTGGGATGAGCTTTGTATGACAAAAAATATGGGTGGCCTTGGTTTTAGGAAATCAAGAAACATGAATTCTGCTCTCATTGCAAAACTTAGATGGAAACTTATGAAAGAAAATGACTCTCTCTAGTCAAATTTCTTTAAAGGCATCTATGGGAAGTGGTGGTTACGCAAGGACATGTACAATCTACCCCCAAACTGCTCTTATCTTTGGAGGGGCATTTGTAAACGTTTGCATATGGTTCAAAGCAACACCATATGGTTAGTTGGTGATGGCTCCTCTATTTATCTCTTCTCCAATCCTTGGCTTACTGATCACGGTGATAAACCCTTCCTGCTTAGAGATCTTTTTTCTTTGATAACAACCTTCTTCAGCTCAAAGTCAAACATCTGATTATTCCAGGAACCAGTTCTTAGGATCTACATAGGGTGGGAGAAATATTTCTTAGCCCAGTTTCTTATGCCATTAGTCTAATCCCCATCAGGCCTATTGTGGCAACAGACTTAATTACTTGTTTGGCTTAGAAATAAGAAAGGTGAATTCTAAATAAGAACAACTCACATGGCTTTACTTCAGGAAGAGAATCATGGGCAATGCTCTTATCAAGAGAATTTGGAAGTTAAAAGTGAATGCCATAATTCAACTTTTCACAAGGAAGCTTCTCATGAATGGCCTTCTCACAGGAGAAAATTTACTTAGAAGACAGTTCAATTCCAAAGAGATGTTATATGCATATTTTGCTTTAAAAGAATTGAAACAGATTTTCATCTATATTTTGATTATGATTAGACCAAAAGTCTATGGTTTGCTTCCCCTGCTGCCATTAGAATAGAAGTTATGAATATTACATGTTGCAAGGAAGGCATTGAACAATTCATCAAATGGATTGGTAATAATTGTTAGGAGATTCACAATAGAGGTTTGTATGGACTGATTATGTTGCAAGAGATTTGGATGCGGAGTAATTTGAGAACCTATGACGTGGAATCTGAGACTATGGAATAGTGAAGTGGAATCTGAGACTATGGAGACACACAATCAGAACAATATACAATCAAGTATTTCCATTGTTAGGAATGAGACTGATGCTGCTCTTAGAATCTTTTATGATGTTGCCTTCATCAAGACAACAAAGAGAGGCGCAGCTGGAGTCCTTTGTTTAGATGATAATGGAGTAGTTGCAATATGTTGGTAACAATTTCTGCAACAAGAACAAACTGTGAATAAAAAGAAAGCTAGCTGAGGTACGCATCAAACGCTTTCTTTAAGGTTGTTTCGCGTCTGTTCCTCTTTATGCAGACAAAACGCGTCAACCTCCAGGATACAACAGCCAGTTATACTCTCCTTTGTTTACTGCTGATAAACCAAAGAAGAAAAGGAAGAACCACGATACTGATCTTATGATTGCCCAAAACGTAGTGTAGAAAATAGTTTTTTGCGCTTATATCATAAGTTGCTATTATAGGAGTATTTATAGAGGAAAAACGTGGAGCACTTAGTAGATCCGGATTATAGGGAACTGCTTCAGTTTCCCGATAAGGATTGGATTCTACAAGTCTATCACGTTTCTATTTCCCAATCCATATCCAATTCTATTTCCAAACTTATCCGGAAACAGTTTAAGGAAAATGGTTTACCAAAAAGAAGATAAGGGATCAAAGAGCCCAAGCCCAAGCCCAAGTTCACCTCTTGTTTTATTCAAAATAACACAACACAATAGTTTATGGGTCCTGTATTGGGCGCCACCAAAATTTGATTGGGTAGCCTCCAGCCCAATCCCAAATCGTAAAGCCCAACAAAAAGCCCAGTACACCCCCCACTTCCATCGTGAAACCGGAAAAACCTCCTCTAACCGGTCATCTCTCTCGCGCACTCGGCCAAAAAACCCTTCGAACCCTAACCAAAAAAACCCAAAAACAATCCAATCTTATTGAAGCGATCCAATCCATAATTTAATCCAATCGTGAAACAATCCAATCGCGAAATTTAATTCAATTCTGCTGAAATTTAATCCAATCACGATCCAATCCAATCCAACATTAGAGCTTTTACAATTTCTCCATTGAAGCTTTTGCAAGTTGGGAGAGCGGTGAAAGCTTGAAATTTCGTCATTTCCAGTTGTTCGATTCTTGCATTGTACTCTTTGATTCATTTCCAGTTAAAGGTAAGAACTTTTGCTTGCTTTGTCCCTTTTGATTCATTTACAGTTGATCGATTCTGGTTGAATGTCAATTTTTTCTTACGGTGTCTTTGAATATATTAATATATAAACTGAATTGCATCTGCTAGTACATATTGTGGTATGTCATTTTCTACATTAGTTTTTGGGGATTTCTGATTTAGTGGTGATTGTTGGCGCAACTTTGGTGATTTCTGTGAAATGTAATAGTGGGATGATTCTTCCATTTGTTATTGTATTAATCATTGACATAGGATTAGTAGGTTGTTCGCGGATTCTAGTTACTTTAGTGGTGTAGTTGTTCTATTAATTAATTTTGTATGTTCAAGCACCAGGAACATTGTTATGAGTCTGTCACATCTTAGTGAAGTTGAGGTTTATACTTCATTTAATTTTTAGACTAATAGACAAGTATTGAGTGAGGGGTTAAGTTGAAACTTGTTTAATAGTTCACCACACTCACGAGGAAGGCCATCTTCTGTGAATACGAATGATCAAATTGTCTCGGATAAATGAGGAAAATGTTCTAATGCATGCAATGTGTTAGTTCTTTCACTGCATTAGTAATATAGGTGTTCAGTGTGCCTTATGTATTATTTCGTATTTCTGGATGAACAGATGAGATATAAAAGATGGCTATGGTGAACTCGGTTTAAAATGGTAATTTCAGAATACTAGGTTCATATGAAGGAATTAATGGTTAAGGACCTCCTAAAGAGAAGTTCTCTCACTCTACTGGAAGAAACAGAAGACAATGTACCTCTAACTACTAGGTCACTAAATGCATTAAACTCAGCTTTAGAGTTGCTCTTTTCATCTTTGATACTCTAGTTGAAATATGCATTTCTAGTGAAGAAGGTGTTGTTTGAAACCCTAGAGGAGGAGATTGATCCCCAAAAGCTGCCTATTAATGATTTAATCCTTCTAGAGTTCTAGGAGAGTTAAAGGAGCAGAGGTTGGTACATCTTCTTTCTCGCCTTATGTTTTACGTATCCATGCTTCAGTGTCATTCATAAAGCTTGAACTTGTGCTTCCCTCCAAATGTGTCAGACCATTACACACTCCGCTCTTCTAAGACATTTGTTCCATCTTTCCTTCAGCTGCCAAGGAGGTTAGATACTCTTGAAGGTAGTCATGGCAGCAGCAGCGTTCGATTCCACCCATAGATTCTTCCAACCTCTTGGACAATGCTAGTTCTCACACTCTCAAACCGCGCTGATACATTACTCGCCCAGTTAGTCTTGACACTCCAACCCTTTTACCCGCCACAAGTAAAAACTTTCCATCTGTATGTATCTCTAAATGCAGATCCATAACCTAACATGCTAATTGAAAGTACTTACACAGTGACATGGGTCATCACTCTTAAAAGTTTTATGTATGTCTTTTACCACATCAGTGATCTCTTTACCTCATGGAACTTTACTGATGCCAACATTATAGACTGTTGAATTGAAATTCAAGTAACAAAGCCTCTTCTCTCTCTCTCTAAATTGGCGGTGTATCTTTGTTGGGTCATCCACTTGAGAATTTTGGAGAACATACTACATCTTACCTGTGTTGTTGGATACTAGTGCTAAGGTTTATTTACTGTGATTAATATTTCTTGTCTTGTTAGTTATGATTGTTTAGTTATACAACATTGTCATATCAAGTTAAGGATGAGTTGACCTTTAGTGTAGTCGTTGAAAACAACCCGAGTTTACTACAAAGCTGGTTTACTATGAATCTATGATTACTAAAAGACATTATTTGAGAGTTTGCAATCTTGAAATGCCATATTAATGTTATGTTTTGAGAGTTTAAAATCTTCATTTACACCTTAAGGCTTTATCTTTACATTGAGGTTCCAGATGTAGTACTGTGATACATGGGTGTTGTTGCATCAGTTTGATATTGTTCCATTGTTTGAAACTTTGAAATATAGTTATTTTGTTTGGAAAGGGAAACCATATATCTAAACTATGTAAAGATCAACTACCCATTGCTAAATTTGTGCTTAGAGTATCTAATCTCGGTGCCAATCGACGTCCCTACATTTCTCCCAGTATGTGTTTTTTTTTCATCTTTACTAGTCTTATGCAATTTGTTCATTTTAATTCATTGCTAATTCAGTAATTCGTTAAGTATTAGGAATTTGGGATAAATAGTATGAAAAAATCTTAAAATTTTAATCATAGCAGGCTCTTAGTTTGATGGCGAAGAAGATTATTTTTAATATTCCTTTATCTTTTTTATATTTCCCCACTTCTCTATTAAGTTACTGTCAGCTGTTGGTTCTTGTACAAGATTTACTTGAAAGAAATCGTTGTTTATGTGTTGTTGAGTATAATCTTTGGTATATTGAAGTTTGTTTATATTTAGCAGTTCAAAGTAAGAACAATTTTAAAATAAGTTGTGGTACTACTAAAAGAAGGGCTTTTTGTGTCACTTTTTTTTTTTTTTTCGTGTCACTTGCTAGAAAAAAGTGACACACAGAGTTTTGATGTGTCACTTTTTTATGGAATGAGGGCTGATGTGTTGCTTCTAGGAAAAGTGACACAAGTAATTTTATTTTTTGTGTCCCATTATTTGAACATGACACTAGTGGTTTGCCTTGTTGTGTCACTTCTGGGTGTAAAACAATCGAAAACAAAATTGACAAATTATCAAAATAAATAAGTGACACTAGTAATTGCTTATTGATAAGCACCCAAAAGTGTATTATGAAACCCCGTTGAGACATATAAATTTGGTTAACTATGTGTTTAATAATCATGAAATAAATATGTTTTCATACTTTTGCAAGTATTCGCAGTAGACATGGAAATATGGTTTAAACCTGCGATAAAGCACGAGGAACGACATATATATGAAATCTTCCAAATCCGCACAGAAGCATCAAACTTCTGAAGCTCCTACCTCTTGAACCAGGACTTCGAATGTGACAAGTGAGCTGCTCAGACAATCAGGGCGATGAACTCTACGCATAGGCGGGAAGTTGTAAAATTGCCCAAAGACCGGACCGCCACTGGAGTGCACATAGGACCCACTATACGGGCCCGCAAGATTGGATGAGTCATCAATCATGGAGCATGTCAAGACAAAAATGACAAATTATTGGTGCAAAGTTGACACCTTGCATATAATTAATTAGATTAGGTGTTAATAGTGAAAAAAAGGCAAGGTGTCACTTTGTTTTAATGTGGTGGATAAAAATGAAGTAAATGTGATTTGATGTTTCACATGGGAGGAAATGAGATGTCTCTCAAATGAAGAAGAAAACAAAACAAGAGGGGGGGACAGTCCATTTACTCCCTTGACTTCTTTTCCTTACCTTATATTATTTTAGTTCCTTAGTCATTTTTATTATTCAGTTTTAGTTTTTGTAAGAAAAGCTTGTAATAGTTTTAATGGAGTAAACTTTGGTTTTCTTCTAGAAAATAAATAAAAAGCAAGTGAGTTTAGTTAGTTTTTCTTCTTCCTCTTCCTCTCTCTCTTTTTGTTCTTCTAGTTTGTAATCCTTTATCCCAAGGATCATGAGCTAACTTCCCTTTTGGGGAGTTAATCCAACTCATGTGAGGGAAAATAATTGTTGTTGGCTTGGTAGGTTGTTAGGAAGAACAACTAGACCTACATCATATCCCAAAATGATAGTTGGTGTAGTGTCTAGTTAGAAATCAAGTAATGAGCTTAGAGATAAGTCATTGCTTGATTCCAATTGCTAACATGTATGAGTTTAGAAATGAGCCATACATGTTAGAGATCAAGTTTTCTTCCATTAGGACTTGTCTATGAGTCTAGGAAGAATCAAATGAACATTTTCAAATCAACAACTAAATGTTATTTTCACATGAGGAGGATTAGCTCTCCACCTTTTCTTTAGTAAATTGTATTTTGTCTTAGTTGCATATTTCGAATCTTAATGTTTTTCTTTAACGTTTGTGTAGGAAAGAAACCTAGTATTAATATAAACTTACTCACTAGTTCCCTAAGAGTAACAACCAAGTTGTAGTTGTCCTAACCTTTAGGTTGGTTCGATCCTTACTTCAATTTTACGAACGCGAAGATCGTGAGTAAGGAACTTTGAATTCGCTCTTCCCCACCAAATTAGAGAGTCAAATCTCTAACGTAGTAAAAAGCTAATATCACTTATGCCCCACGAAATTGAAAGTCGTGATTTGGGCCAAAAAGAATTAACTTACTAAACCTAAAAGTAAACTAACACTTAGCGTTAAAAAAGAAAAAAAAAAATAGAATAAAAAAAAAGAAAAACTCGGTCTCGCAAAAACAACACTGAAGAGACCTCACCGTTCTTCCTCCCAACTAATTCTCAGCGGCGTTCTAACACCACGCGCGCTCTCCCACCCAGCGGTCTCTCGCTCTCCGTTCTAGTTCCCTTTTCAGCTGGCTCATAGAATCACATACATTTTCACATACCATGTTCCCCTCTTTCCTTCAGTTCTGAAAGTCAGTTCCAGACAAGAGCTTCATTCACTATTTCGTCCTTTTTATTGAAAGCTCTTATATCTTGCTTTCAAGACCTTCAAATCTACAAAATGTTCATCGATTTTGCCTCCTTGGATATGATTGTGAACAAAATTACATGTAACATCAAATTTGCTTCTCGTCATTAATGTTTGGAACATAGGCACATTTATTCACATGCTGTGAAGATTATCTCCTTTTTTTCTAATTGCTTTTCATAGGTACTCTCAAGATTGTTTTTTCCTGCATTTATCTTCCTTTCTCACTCAGTTTTCCGCTTTAATCTATTTTTCTTTAGGGTTTCACTGCCTTCTTAGAATTCAATTATTAATGGAGCTTGCTGTCTTTTAATAATTTAAAGTAACTTGTATATAATGATGGAAACTCTCTTCTTTTATGATGAACAATCATATAATGACATCTTAAAATACCATCTCTTTTACTTGATTTACAGGATGCTTACCTTCCACAAAGGCTTTTGGACAAATTGATGTTTATATGTGGAGATGGCTCGTGTCACGGGTGTCCCAATTTCTTTCTTGCTTTCAAGAGGTCAAAGCATTAAGGTAAGTGTGTTGGGTTGCTTAACTGGATTAAACTAGGAAATATGATCTTTGAGTCAAGCTCATTGATCTTCCGACTCTAAAATTTTGCTTTCGGGTTCTTTCCCAACTCTTGAGGAAAGCTAAGCGAAAGAATCTTGTTATCCCTAGTGTCAAAAAGCAGGGATCTGGAGACAACACATTTGAAGGTGCAACTGTAAGTTATTTTGTCCATGTTATTGTTTTCAGTACATGGTAGTTTTTTTATAAGGCTCATAAGGCATCGTTTAAGCAAGTTGTGACTTTATGAACATGATCTAAGGGCTGTGTAGTATTGTATCTTATAGAAATCTCACTCTTTTCTGAACTTTCATAAAGTCACAGACTTTAATTAAATTAGCTGACGAGTTGGCTAAAAGCATAAATGCACTTTGACCCATTGAATTATTCATAATATAGGTTTTGGAGGCCAAGACAGGATTCTATGAGAAGCCTATTGCAACTTTGGACTTCACATCTTTATATCCGTCCATTATGATGGCCTATAATCCATGTTATTGCAATCTGGTGAGTCTTATTTCTTCCATTTGTCCTTATTGCTCCTTTTCCTCGATTGCCAAATGGTCATACTGTTTAGATTTAATAATTAACTCTTGTCATTTTCAATTTGAAGATCATAATGTCTGAAGCTCTTTTGCTTGTGGTCTCTCTTTAGGTAACACCTGAGGATGTGTGTAAATTCAATTTGCCGCCAAAATGTGTAAACAAAACTCCATCTAGTGAAACATTTGTCAAATCGAATCTTCAGAAGGTAAGTTCTGTTATTGATGTTTTTTTTCAATTGTAGCATGAGACATCCATTGGATGAAGGTCTGAATGTGGTGCTCTGAATGTGCAAAATCAGGGGATACTTCCAGAAATTCTTGAAGAACTCTTGGCTGCTCGTAAAAGAGCAAAACCATATTGGAAGGTAATTGTTCTGATTTTCACTCTTTCGAGAGTTTGTAGTTTATTGTCCAGATAAATCTCTTAGTTGTTTGTATTTATAAATTTCCTAATCTCACAGATGAAGATGTGATAACTTACTACCACATTTGCATCTGTAAAATATTATCTGTTTTATAAATTCTAATGAGACATACATATGAAATATGTTAATGAATTTACTTTCTTTAAGATGCATCACAATCCAACAGGTTGTGTAGGTACATATGTTTATCATGAACTTTTGTTCCCTAATTGGTCAAATGGACTCCTTTGGAATATTACAAACTTGCTCATTGTAGTCAATACTTTCAAGCTAACTCTGATTTTATAACTTGTATGATTTTAGATTATTATCGTTACTTATGCTATTCAGCTAAGTATCAGGGGGAAAAAAAGATTTGTTTTTTAGCTAATCTTGTAGAAATTAGTTCGGCTGACACTAAGTTATTTTTCATTAAGAAGCAAAGGATCCACTTGAGAAGGCTGTGATGGATGGTCGCCAGCTGGCCTTAAAGGTAAGTTATGTCACTTTCAATCTCTTATTTTCCTTTATCTTTTATATTTTTGTGGCATACCTTTCTATTCTCTGTAGAAGTGAACCAAGCTGCAAAATGTCCATGTCATTGTCCCATTTTGGAATTGCTCAAGCAAAGTATGCATTTGGTAATCCAGAAAGTTTTACTGTTTATACAAAGGATGATGAGAAGGCTTGATATATATATTCAGAAGTTGGCTAAAAAAACACAGTGATCGCATGCTTTTAATTCCTTTCAACACAGGGTAACTATGTTTATACATTTACAGTACACATACATTATTCTCATATAATTAAAATTATTTTATTTTTATTTTTATTTATTTTTTTCCGATTGGTTATATAATTAAAAGTACTTAATTGGATTTTATGCACATAAATGGTCATGTAGGGTGTATTGGGTCTTAATGGTTCTTGACATACCATCAATGGAAGTGTACTGGTTAGACTCTTTAAAAGATTTTCGAGAGCCGCCGGATCTAGCTTTTAAATTATTAGTAAATACGTGAGTTTAGTCTTTATTTATTGTATTTTTCATTGTATATTTGATTCTATCTTGAAAATAATAAGAATGAAACAAATGCATTTTCAGTGCAATCAAGATATCAAATATGTCCAAAGGAAAGAGAAATATGAATCCAAATCCAAATTGGAACTATGTGACAGTAAGTTTAGTTTCTTTGGAATACAATACAAAGTATCTTCCAATTTGTGTATGTGTTAATGCAAGTATTAATTATGTATAATGCCCACAACAACAAAGGGGGATTGTATCTTGGATATTATGTATTATTAAGCTTTATCGCGAGATTTAGTAGAGGATCCCGTCCACTACTAAAAAAAAGGTGATCAAAGTAGTATTATTTGGTAACCCGTAAAAGTTTTACTATTTATACAAAGGATGATGAGAAGTCTCAATATATTCAGAAGTTGGCTGAAGAACACGGTGATCGTGTGCTTTTAATTCCTTTCAACACAGGGTAACTGTGTTTATACATTTGCAGTACATATACATTATTTTCATATAATTAAAATTATTTTATTTTTATTTTTATTTTTATTTATTTTTTTCCGATTGGTTATATAATTAAAAGTACTTAATTGAATTTGTATCCACATAATTGGTCATGTAGGGGGCATTGGGTATTAATGGTTCTTGACATACCATCAATGGAAGTGTACTTGTTGGACTCTTTAAAAGATTTTCGAGTGCCGCCGGATCCAGCTTTTAAATTATTAGTAAACACGTGAGGTTAGTCTTTATTTATTGTATTTTTCATTGTATATTTGATTATATCTTGAAAAAATGAGAATGAAACAAATGCATTTTCAGTGCGATCAAGACATTAAATATGTCCAAAGGAAATAGAAAGATGAATCCAAATCCAAATTGGAACTATGTGACAGTAAGTTTAGTTTCTTTGGAATACAATACAAAGTATCTTCCAATTTGTGTATGTGTTAATGCAAGTATTAATTATGTATAGTGCCCACAACAACAAGGGAGGATTGTATGCGGATATTATATATTAAACTTTATCACGAGATTTAGTAGAGGATCCTGGTCCACCGATCAAAAAGAAGGTGACTATAAAGTAGCATTATTTTTCATATAGTTTTAGCTAGCTTATAAATTGGTGCATTTGTAAATATGGTAGGCAATGCATTGCCTGCATTATTCATTTTCATAATATTTATAATATATTTTTTGTCGAACAGGTATTGGAGTTCTCTAGCAAGAAGAGTTACACCACTGAAATAGATGAACTTCATCTTGAATTCATCGACTTTATCCAACAATTTATCGAGTAGTTAATTTGGGTAAGTGGGCTTCCATATTTTCCCTTTGTTTATGTATATATATTTTTCTTATCGTTTTTTTTTTCTTACTTGTACAATATACCCTTTTTGATTCACTTGCTTTTTAATTTTATATACTAGTCATAGTGGAATGACGACTTCATGATATGATCCAGGTGTCATGGATCGATTAACATATGAATAGATGGCAGCTAGGTTTTTGGTGTTGGAAGTGCGCACAACAAGCTAAGATATTGCTAGGATAGTATTGGCGTTATGTAGTTTTTTTTTTAATTGTGATTCTTTTGGTATTGGAATGACTTCTTTTGTTGGGAGTCAAACTAGATGATAAATACTTGGTTTGATCGATGAAATCAATAGAAGTTAATTGTTTTGAATGTTGTTTCTTTCTTTTCGAGTGGATGTTGTTTTACGTATCATAAAAGCGAGGTTAAAGTGATTTTGGTTGTGATGTTTTGATAAATGTATGTGGATGTTGTTTATGTCATAAAAGCGGTTAATGGGATTTTGGTTATGACGATATAGGATGCAGGTTGAGAAATGAATACGATCGAATACAAAATGATAAAATGTTTTTTAAAAATTATTTTCATTTGTCTCACTTTTGGAAAAAGTGACATAATATTTATTAAAAGTGACACAACTGACTACTCTTATGTGTCGCTTTCTTTTTCATACGAGTTATATGGAGTTGATTCCCAAAAGTGACACAAGAAGTAAAGGGCTTTTGTGTCACTTTTGACGATTTAAATGTCTCACTCACGGTCCAAAAAGTGACACAACTAGTATATTTAATGTGTCACTTTTGATGTATTTATGTCTCACTCTGGTCCAAAAGTGACACAACTAGTATACTTAATGTGTCACTTTTGACGTACTTATGTCTCACTCTGGTCTAAAAGTGACACAACTAGTATACTTAATGTATCACTTTTGACGCATTATTATATCTCACTCTAGTCCAAAAGTGACACAACTAGCATACTTAATGTGTCACTTTTGGCGTATTATGTCTCGCTCACGTCCAAAAAGTGACACAACTAGTATACTTAATGTGTCACTTTTGACGTACTTATGTCTCACTCTGGTCCAAAAGTGACACAACTAATATCCTTAATGTGTCACTTTTAACGAAATTATGTCCCACTCTGGTCCTAAACGGATACAACTAGTGTCACTTTTAAGACAAGCACTGTGACACTCTTTCTTAAAAGTGACACAAGAGGCTATTCTTAAGTGTCACTTTTATTAACAAAAAGTGACACATTTAGTAAGGCTTTTGTGTCACTTTTGGTAGAACTTTATGTGTCAGGGGCTTATAGGTCACTTCAGAATTAGTTTCAAAAGTGACACAAGTGACTTCTTGTGTCATTTAAAAAGTGACACAAAAAGCCCTTCTTTTAGTAGTATGTTTTATCACTGGATTCAAACCCAAGCAAATGGAGGTTCCAACAGAAGTGAATCATAACGACTAACTTACTTAACTTCTTGTTAATTGCCTCCTTGCTTCATGCTGTTGATTATTCATTTTTGTCTGATCCCAACGTCGGTTTTGGATGTGCCGCTACCATGTTAAGCTTGACTCACTACTAAAAGAAGGGCTTTTTGTGTCACTTTTGAAACTAATTATGAAGTGACCTATAAGCCCCCGACACATAAAGTTCTACCAAAAGTGACACAAAAGCCTTATTAAATGTGTCACTTTTTGTTAATAAAAGTGACACTTAAAAGTAAACTTCTTGTGTCACTTTTAAGAAAAAAGTGTCACGTGTTTCTCAAAAGTGACACTAGTTGTATCCGTTTAGGACCGAGTGGGACATAATTTCGTTAAAAGTGACACATTAAATATACCGGTTGTGTCACTTTTGGAGATGAGACATAAAATGCGTCAAAAGTGACACATTAAAATATACTAGTTGTGTCACTTTTTGCATCAGAGTGAGACATAAAGTACATCGAAAGTGACACATTAAATATACTAGTTGTTAATCACTTTTGGACCCGAGTGAGACATAAAATTACATCAAAAGTGACACATTAAATATACTAGTTATGTGTCACTTTTGAGACATAGAAATGCGTCAAAAGTGACACATTAAATTATCTTAATTGTGTCACTTTTGGACCGGAGAAGACATAAAATCGTCAAAAGTGACACATAAGTATACTAGTTGTGTCACTTTTGGACCAGAGCGAGCATAAAATGCGTCCAAAGTGACACATTAAGTATACTAGTTGTGTCACTTTTTGGACCAGAGCGAATTACATAAATCGTCCAAAAGTGACACACTAAGTGTATTAGTTGTATCACTTTTGGACCGAGTGATGACACACAAGTATGCGTCAAAAGTGACACAAAAGCCCCTTACTTCTTGTGTCACTTTTTGAGAATCAACTCCATATAACTTCGTGATGAAAAAAAAACACATAAAGAGTGGTCGGTTGTGTCACTTTTAATAGATATTATGTCACCTTTTCCAAAAGTGAGACAAATGAAAATAATTTTTTTAAAAACATTTTCTCATTTTTGTATTCAATCGTATTCATTTCTCAACTTGCATCCTATAATCCATAACCAAAATCCCATTAACCTCGCTTTTATGACATAAACAACATCCACATACATTTATGAAAAACATCACAACCAAAATCACTTTAACCCCTTTTTATGATACCGGAAATAACATCCACTCGAGAAGAAAGAAACAACATTCAAAACAATTAACTTCTATTGATTTCATCGATCAAACCAAGTATTTATCATCTAGTTTGACTCCCAACAAAAGAAGTCATTCCAATACCAAAAGAATCACAAAAAAAAAACTACATAATGCCAATACTATCTTAGCAATATCTTAGCTTGTTGTGCGCGCTTCCAACACCAAAAACCTAGCTGCCATCTATCCATATGTTAATCGATCCATGACACCTGCATCATATCATGAAGTCGTCATTCCACTATGACTAGTATATAAAATTAAAAAGCAAGTGAATCAAAAAGGGTATATTGTGCAAGTAAGAAAAAATAAACGATAAGAAAAGTATATATACATAAACAAAGGGAAAATATGGAAGCCCACTTACCCAAATTAACTACTCAATAAATTGTTGGATAAAGTCGATGAATTCAAGACGAAGTTCATCTATTTCAGTGGTGTAACTCTTCTTGCTAGAGAACTCCAATACCTGTTCGACGAAAAATATATTATAAATATTATGAAAATGAATAATGCAGGCAATGCATTGCCTACCATATTTACAAATGCACCAATTTATAAGCTAGCTAAGACTATATGAAAAATAATACTACTTTACAGTCACCTTCTTTTTGATCGGTGGACCAGGATCCTCTACTAAATCTCGCATAAAGCGCAATACATAATATCTGCATACAATCCCCCCTTGTTGTTGTGGGCACTATACATAATTAATACTTGCATTAACACATACACAAATTGGAAGATATTTTGTATTGTATTTCAAAGAAACTAAGATTACTGTCACATAGTTCCAATTTGGATTTGGATTCATCTTTCTCTTTCCGTTGGACATATTTGATGTCTTGATCGCACTGAAAATGCATTTGTTTCATTCTCATTATTTTCAAGATAGAATCAAATATACAATGAAAAATACAATAAATAAAGACTAAACTCACGTGTTTATTAATAATTTAAAAGCTGGATCCGGTGGCCCTCGAAAATCTTTTAAAGAGTCCAACCAGTACACTTCCATTGATGGTATGTCAAGAACCATTAAGACCCAATGATGGATACAAATTCAATTAAGTACTTTTAATTATATAACCAATCTGAAAAAAAAAATAAATAAAAATAAAATAATTTTAATTATATGAAAATAATGTATATGTAGTGCAAATGTATAAACACAGTTACCCTGTGTTGAAAGGAATTAAAAGCACACGATCACCGTGTTCTTCAGCCAACTTCTGAATATATCGAACCTTCTCATCATCCTTTATATAAATAGTAAAACTTTCTGGGTTACCAAATGCATACTTTGCTCGAGAAATTCCAAAAGTCGGATATAAATATCTACAACATATATATACATTATGTTAAGTCGTCACATATGAAAAGTTAAATTATAATTAACACAAATAAGCTCACCAAATTATTCATACCTCATGTAGGAGATAATGCAGCTACCATTTAACATTCTCTTCTCACACATATCCATCAACTCATCTTTTGAAACTCGTACTTCCGCCATCTCATCATGGAAAAGAGTTCCAACCATTGGAACTTCTATAAAAGCGTTTTCTTTCACTATTTTGTCGACACAATCCACAAACTTTCTGATCTTATATTGAATACTGCCCCGCGGAAGTGGAATACGCTTCTCTACCTAACAAAAAGTTGATGAACAAGATTGATGTTTATATAACAAAATTAAGTAAATTACCATACAAATATCCATATCCTTATACTACCTCGTCACTTATAAGTATCACAAGCTCCTTAGGCCATGCCACAAACAAGTTTACCGCATCTTTAACAAATATATGTTCATCGCCGTTTCGAACTAGGAGAAAGGCATCACCACACAATGCTTTATTTATTGAGACCTTCAGATATGACTCTCCCAAAGGCATGTTGTGAACAGTATCCTCTGGCCCCTTCCTTGCTAAAACATGACCTTCGGCAACAATGTTGTCTTTAGATCCCAATGCCAATCTACAATCTTGGTCCTATAACAAATAAGCAAAACAAAGACAGCATTATCTAGTAACAAATTTGACACAAACATTTAATCAACCTTTTTAATTAAGAAAATATTTTTTTTACCTTCCCATCTTTAGCTTTAAGTTTTTCGGAATCCACAATGCTCTTTCCGTTGTCTATTTTTGACTATACGACGAAGTGTACATCAAATTAGTATATGTGAAGCACTTGGAATAAAAGAATGAAAAAAGCTATGTATCATTCCCTTCATTTACTCCTATAACAAATAAGCAAAACAAAAACAACATTATCTAGTAACAAATTTGACACAAACATTTAATCAACCTTTTTTAATTAAGAAAATATTTTTTTACCTTCCCATCTTTAGCTTTAAGTTTTTCGGAATCCACAATGCTCTTTCCGTTGTCTATTTTTGACTATACGACGAAGTGTACATCAACTTAGTATATGTGAAGCACTTTGAATAAAGGAATGAAAAAAGCTACGTATCATTCCCTGCATTTATTATACCACAATGAATATAACATGGTTAAGGCAACTATAGAATGAACTTACCTGTACATTTTTCGACTCAAGTTTTACTGAAGTCACACTTTTTTTTTGTTGACCACCATCTTTTCTCTATACATTAAATATGAGTTTAGTTAAAGAGAACACTCGAAATATGTAGAAAATCAGAAATACAAACTTAAAAGCCAAAAAACTTACCTGCTTAGACTTGCCAATCACCTGATGCCTATTATCACTTTTGGCACTATTGGATTCCACATTTTCTAATGGCAACGAGTTGACGAGTTTTGGTCCTTGCTTGAGCAACTCGCTCAACAGTTCTGTCGTCGCTGGTGAATTAGTCTCACCTTGTTCTTTAAGCACATGTAGCACCAAAATTTTCAACTCCTCATTTTGAGCTTCTTTCTCTTTCAACTTCACTTCCAAATCCTCGTGATATTTCTTCGATCTTTTATTAGGAAGATTGAAGTACATAGTGGGAGTCGTATATTGTCCACCCGCCCTAACTCAACCACTAGGCTCTGGAGTTCCCAATGCCATAGTAAGTATGTCATTCTTTCCTTCTGTTGCCAAACCCCCTCCTCTACCTTATTTTTCAGCTCCTCCTCCAAAAATATATATAAAATTCAAAATCAACGAATGAGCGACCACAGGCTGTTCTAAGAAGAGACGAAGACGGAGAAAAAAGCTTCTAAGACTTGATTATAACCTCCATCTGATTTTATCCAAGTCTGCCTCATGTATGGAAAGCCCGAAAACTATTTCTATAATGCTATGAATAATATAAACAGATGCAATATTATACACTTCCAACATTTCATGGTCTATTACAATACCCTCTAGAATCCCCAGACCCTAAGAAGCAAAACTGATTTTCTTATCATGCAATCATCCTCCCCAGATTTAGTCTACTGGAACGTGTGACCCTACCAGAAACAGAGTAGCAATGGAAAGATTACAGATACTTCGCTTATAGTTTAGACATTTTTGCTAGGTCTGAAGATCAATCTTATATGTGTTCATTTAAGGATGATACGGAGGGATTAAAGCAAAATAAAACAATTAGCCACTCCTCATATTCAAGTGGAGCTTAACCGACTGCCAAATTGGAGGTGAGGAATGAAAACAGATAACCCTATTCTACTTCAAGTTAAATGTAGTGGCAATTACTCAAGATACAGTGCTCGTGTTGTATATGAGGGGTCCCTGAAATCTGGAAAGGAAGTCGCGATCAAGAGATTCAGTCAGATAGACCAACTTGGTCCCTTCAGCGACCCCTTCACCAATGAGTTAGTGGGAAATGTGGGTTGCTTGAAACATAAGCACTTGGCTAAGCTCTTAGGATGGTGTTCTGAAGGGAAAGAATTGGTCCTAGTTTATGAACACATGGCCAATGGAAGCCTGGACAAGATCCTACATAAGACTGCCAGACCCAACTCACTAACAGTTCTCACCTGGGAACGCAGACAGAAAATTATCCTTGGAGTTGCTTTTGCGCTTATTTACCTGCATGAAGAGTGTGAGACACAAATAATTCATCGAGACGTGAAGACATGTAACATAATGCTTGATGCAAAATATACTACAAAGCTTGGAGATTTTGGCTTGGCAGAGCTTTATGAACGTAACAGAAGTACACGAGAAGCAACCATACCAGCAGGAACGATGGGGTATCTTGCACCTGAATATGTTCATACAGGTGTTCCCACTGATAAGTCTGATGTATACAGCTTTGGTGTGGTGGTGTTAGAGGTAGCAACTGGAAGGCTGGCAATAGATAATGAGGGAATTGTGTTGGTTGATTGGGTGTGGGAAATGAGGGCTAAAGGAACTCTGCTGGAGGCTATTGATCAACGATTGCAGGGGAGTTTGTGATGAGACAGATGTGGCAGAAGTGGCAGAACTAAAGCTAAAGATCAGAGACTTTGAGATGAATCTGAAACATAATATTGGAGCAACAAGTACTTCAATACCTGTTATTTCACCTTCAGAGCCGACAACAGTTCCAAGTAAGCCAGTAGCCGAATCAGCTCCCACATCATCACAACCCTCACCACCAAAAGAGACCATCAGTCCATTTAAATATGTCTCTCCAGAGAAGTCATCAAAGTTAGCATCCTTAGAAGCTTCTGGATCAAATGGATATGTTCTAGTCTCATCACCAACAGTTGGGTCCATTCAAATAGGAAGAACGGTGAAAGGAAAGAAGCAACCTCCCGTATGTAAAGTGGGTGATGTCATTAAAGAAGGGCAGATAATTGGCTATTTGGATCAGTTCGGCACCAAACTTCCTGTGAAGTCGGATGTTGCTAGAGAAGTCCTAAAGCTGCTGTTCAGTGATGGGGAAGCAATTGGCTATGGAGACCCTCTTCTTGCTGTCTTGCCATCATTTCATGGAATTAAGGACTAGGGATGGAGGTCTAAAGATGATAGTACTCTGAAACTCTGATACTCAGATACTCAACTACTATTTGTGAGAATAATGGAACTTCGGCTTTTTACTTCGTCAAAAAAAAAATGACCCTACCAGAAACAGAGTACTATCAGAGTACTATTACAGCTCTAAGTTACAGAGTACTATTACAGCGGTACTATCAGAGTACTAACAGAAACAGAGTACTATTACAGCTCTAAGTTATATCCATTCATGGAGCAAAATACAAGGCCAGATCAGAGCTCATCGACAATTTATGGTAGCCGAGGGCCAGATTAGGCAGAAGAAACTAGAGAACCAATTGAAACTTGAAGCAAAGCTTCGCGAGCTTGAGGTAATGACTTTTATTCATGTCCGTTGGTTAGTTCTTAGAATCTCTATTCACTCGAACTTTGAACGTATGGGTTTAGGGGACCAGTGACGTGGTGTGCATTGTGTGGACTGGTGGTGCAGTCTGTGAACTGGTGGTGTGCAGTGTGTGGTGGTTTGCATTGTGTGGACTGGTGGTGCAGTGTGTATGTGGATTGTTGGTGCACAATGTGTGGTGGCTACTTCCAATCCATTCTATCGCAGTCTATTTTGATAGAAAAGGAAGAACCCTATTTCTATATATGCTTAACACACCCAACTCGTATAAAGCAGACTCAGAAGATACCTCCTAAAAGAAAGAGATGCTTGCATCTGCACCTAAGGGCTGATTATTGGTTATTGGGTCTAGCTTCTTAGAAAGCCATAGGGAGATAGCGGACCAATCTTTCTTCTGTTATAGACTTGTCTTGTGATGTCACAGAATAGTCAGGAAGAAGAGAGGCAGTCTTTCTTCTCCAATGCTTCTCTTGGATTAGAATGGGTGGGATTCAAATAGGAATTCAAAATATTATAGAGAGAGATGGTCGAGCAATCAGCCGGCAAGCATAATTGGTAGCCGACAGCAGCAATCGACCATCTGCCAATAAGAGGACCGCTCCTAATCTATGAAAGTCTTTCCGATCTTCTTCTAAAGCTGCCTTCTAAGACTTCAGTCTGAACGTCTGATAGGGAAAGAGCAGACAGAGGCAGCTGCAATGCATATCTAGGAATTCCGAAACCTGCCTTCTAGTGGGATGGGGCACTCTTTCTTCCATTGTATCAGACTCTCGGACTGCTATTCCCGGCCGCTTTCAGTTAGTGTTCGGTGCTTAGTGATCCCTCGATGTCTGGCTGGAATGGTGGCCTATTACTTATGATGACTCGAGCTCTTCTTCCCGAGTATCCCGCCTGACTCTATGCTTATAGCACGCGAGGACAGAGCAGACCACATTAGATGGAGCTAGGCGAATGGTGAAAGGCTAAATTCAATGCTCTAGGCAATCCATCTCAGAGTGCATCTTACAACCGATATTTCTTTCCTAAATAGGCATTGCAGCTCCTAGGGCATCTTTCTTGGCAGTAGGTCTCTCAAGACTTGCTCTTCAAATAGATATATATAAAGAAAGTAGAAAAGGGTCGGATAGGTACAAGCACACTCGGATCCCCTCCAAGGTGCCTATAGTGAGTCTAGAAATAATTCCCACGAATCAAACACGCCCTACATATACTTCAAATATTATCATTTATAGGCTTATACCTAAAGCTCTAAACATTGAAACCCCTGTGGTAGTCTACAAATGTGCATGGGAGACAAAATTGGGCCTGAGGCGAAGTCTAAAACTAGGCATTTTGTAGTTTTGTACATTAGTTGCCAGAAAACATTTTATGAGGCCTTTTTGTCGCAGACATCAAAGCATCATAAAGTCGACAGACCTTCAATTGCAGAAGAGGGGAGTATCAGTTGGACTAAAGTTTCTTTGATGCATCCTTTGATAGGACAATTAACAACGGAGCAACTGGAGCAATTCTGAAGGACTCAGCAGGGGGAATTCTAGCAGAAGCATACAAAGAAGTCAGAGCCCAAAGACCTAAAGATGTAGAATACTTGGCAGCAGAGGTTGGGGCAATGATAGCAACCAGGGAAGGGAGAACTTCTGTCCACCTGGTAGGAGATAAGCAAGGAGTCATCACAGCACTCAGGAAGCCAGAAAAAGCAAACTGGAGGATGACCAATGTGGTCGCAGCCATTTTGTAGACTCTGGAGAGAAGTAGTGCTAGGATTTGATTTTTGTAGACTCTATTATTCATTTACTTTAACTGGGTAATGAGATTTTGGGTGAAAGGATTGGTAACTAATAACTTTCTTGAACCTCAACACTAGTAGACACTTAGACAGGATAGATCTATATATATTATGCTTGCTAGATCAGTAAAAAAAAATCATAAATCGAAGCTAGATCAAGCTAGATAGGGAACCACATCATCTAGATCAGTACAAAAATACATCAATATATCAAGCTAGGTATCCTACACAATATCAAATATGTTTCGCAAACACACATACAATGATGAGCTTGATACTTACAATCTTTTGAACTACCTCCTTTGTGGCATCATCAGCATATTCACCACTTTTGTCTTGTCGAGCTAAACGCCACAAAAGAGATGTTTTACATTGAGCTTGCATTTGTAAGTTGTAGATTATATTTTGACTGGAAAATGTAAACTCAAAGGGCATTGTATGTGAACAGCCAGATATTGTTCTTGACTGTAGATTGCATGTTGTATGTTTGGTCTGAGATGCTTTTGATCGGGCATTATGTATGTATTTTCTTCTTATGAATAAAAGTGTTACAAATAAGGATTGTTAAATTTATCTCTCTGACACTGTTTCCGTTTGTTATTTTACTGGAAGTGGTTGTTGGCATTCCAAAGTATTGCTATTCTATAGGTGTAGATTTGATTAAACTTATTATAGTTACTAATACTTTTTTTTTTTTTTTTTTTTTTTTTTTTTTTAGCGATGGGTCCTCGATCAAAGAATGTGAAGAATGTAGTAAAAACTACATTCAAGGGTGTGAAGAAATTGTTTGGCGGCGGTTCCTCTAATGGTGACGTAGTTGGAAAAAAGAGACAAAGTGCATATGGTTTAACGACATCAGCGCGTTGAGGGGACCATTTGGAAAAAGTGGTTCCTGAGGTTCCATGAGGTTCTTGAAGTTGATTCATCGAGTGAAGATAGTGATAACAATGTAGGTTTAGATGTAAATATGGACAAAGGAAAGAGTATAGTGGAAGAGGAGAGTGAGGAGAGTAAGGAGGATGATAAGGATGATGAGGAGGGTGAGGAGGGGATGAGCAGGATGAGCAGGATGATGATGTGGAAGAATATGGGGTAGAAGTCGTACCACCAGTGGAAGAAGCACCTCTAGTATTAGATTTTGTAAGAAAATCCAATGATGATTTGGAGTTTAAAAGAGGTGAGTGTGGGGGTGGCCCGTATGAGTCAAAGTTATTGTATGATTATGCGGTGCATGTCGCTCACGATGTTTGGGAGAGAAGGATAATATTTTGTTTTTCTATAGTACTTTGATTTTATTTTACAAAATCTTTTGTTTCTGCTCATATATATCTAATGCGTGCTTGGTTGTTTTAGGAGGATCGCGGAGCGTTGAAGTGTGTTTCGCACTTAGCGAAGTTCTCCCAATGGAATTTCAAAGATGAAGGTCTCTGAGATTTGCCCAACAGTTGAGAAGGACTAGGTTGTTTGATCTCGTGGTAACTTATCACAAGCATATGGATCCTCCATTGGTCTCTGCGTTTGTGGAGAGATGGCATCCGGAGACCAACACCTTCCATATGCCATTTGGGGAGATGACTGTGACTTTGGACGATGTTGTGCAAATCTGTGGAGTCACAGTTAGAGAAAGAGCGGTGCAAGGGGACAGTGAGTTGAACTTAGAAGAATCGATAAATCTCCTATATCGTGCTCTGGGTCTCCCTATTGATTTGATTAAGGCGGAGATGGAAGCTAGCAAGTTCACTTCAAAAGTAAGGCTAGAATTCATCTGGAAGCATTTTGCTAACAAGGTTTATGATAACCCCATATGTGATGCTGCTGGGAAGGTGGTAGAGAAGGCCTCGAGTTTCCAGGAAGTCCAACGGGCTGTTAGAGCTTTTATCCTATTTTTCTTTGGATGTGCCGTTTTTACTGACAAGTCTGGGACTAGAGTGTCTATTTGTTATCTGAGGCCGTTGTTGAAATTTAGTGAGATAGGAGAGTATGCATGAGGTGCAGCAGTTTTGGCGTTTTTGTATAGAGGTCTTGGGGCTGCCACATGTGCGAAGGTAAAAGGGGTTACAGGCTATATGACTCTTCTACAGGTAAAACTTTAGTATTTTAGAAATTATTTTTTTAATATTAATTTTATTACTCTATCAATATGTTAACTATTTGTATATATCTAGGCGTGGATCTATGAGTATTTTCCGGTACTTAGAGCAGTCTCAAACTTTGACTATAGCTTGTCTCAGCCGCGTGCTAATAGACACACAGTAGTCGCTCTACACTATACAATACAACGCATGTATTGCAGTATTATCGAGTGATACTGGATGATATGAATGAGTTCAATATAAGTATTTAAGTTTGTTTATATATATTTTTTTAGTAATTGATCATTGGAGTTGTTAATGACACATTTGATTTTGTTTCAGGTTGATTGGCATCCCTACTATAATGTCAGAGATACAAAGCCGATCGAAGACATTGCATTTTTTGAGGGATTTCTATGTTTTTTCAACATTGTCGAGCTTTACGTTGTCGCAAGGGTGGTGCGTCAGTTGGGTCACATGCAGCTTATACCCGTAGATCCTCCAACACCAAATTGGAGAACAAGAACTGTGGCAGGACGCGGGTATGAGGTGAACTGGACCAATATTGAGCCACTTTACTGGGAGTCATGGTAAAATCACGTGATCCAACCCTATAATCGAGGACCTATCTTGTCTTATCCATGGGAGTGTCATCAAAACTACATGACTTGGTATGCGAGGAATTCTCACGTTCGATTGGTGAACCCTGAGTGTCTTCCTATTCATCCCTCCCTGGAGACACTACCTAACTGTTCACCGATTGTAAGTATTGTGATTTTTAATTGAGTTTCTCTAACTGTGATTTTTTGCATTCGATTGGTAACTTATCTTGATTTTCCTTTTTTCGACAGAACGACATCATCGATGAAACTAGTCGTTTGCTAGAGAGAGGTCTGCAATTGGTTGGGAATAATATTCCAGAGGAAGCAAGGTCCTCCTTCGAACGGGCGTACAACTTGACTAGGTGCAAGTACAGTGGGAGTTATAGTTCATGATTTGTTTCAGTTTAGGGTTTGTAACTTTGTTAACTTTGGAACAAATGGATGGATTATTTGATTTTGAATGAATGATGGATGTTTGGAATTTGTTGTTAAATGATTTTGAATGAATGATGGATGTTTGTGTTTGTTGTTAAGTGGAATTTGTTGTTATTTGATGTTAGTTTGTATGAATATGAAAGTGTTGTAAAAACGAAATGAACTTTTAAATTTTTTTTTCTCCAAATGACCCAGCCACATCGTTTGGCATAAAGGCCAAACGACGACCGCTTCAGATCATTTGCCCTTTATACCAAATGACTTCGCAGATCGTTTGGCTTAATGCTCAAACGACCCAGCCACATCGTTTGGTATAAAGGCCAAATGACCGCGTCAGATTGTTTGCCTTAAAGATCAAACGACCCAGCCACATCGTTTGGTATAAAGGACAAACAACTTGACCATGTCGTTCGGGGTAAAATCAAGTAAAATCAAATCAAATCAAATTACACTTATTCCAAATTACATCAAAATATCATATTGACAATATACGAATATTATTTCCAAATCACTCGATTGCCGTCCGAATTAACTTAGTTGATTACTCGATTTCTAAATCAAATCAAATAAAAGCCCTAACATTATTTCCAAATAACATAAAAATAAAATAAAATTACACTTGTTTCAAATTACATCAAAATATCATATCGACAATATACAAACAACTTAGTTGATAACATGTACTGTTGGATCTTTAACGGGCTCGTTTTTCCATATTAGATTGGGAATGTTTAATGCCATAAATTGCAATTGCCTTGCTGTCAAGGCTAAATTCCAACTTTCAGCAGTATTATATCGAGCTCTAAGCCATTGGCGCATTACTGGAGGAACCGGACAATCTTCAACAAGTTCAACATTGACAAAATGATTTCCACCAACATGTGAGCTACCCAACACTTTTTTCACTCTCTCAGGATTTGCTTAGGTTTTCAGCGGTATGATAAGAAAGCACTGACGAGCTCCTAAATGTAGGAGGACAACATTAAATCTTGAAGCAAATAGGTATCCAGCAAAAGGCATACTCATCCCTTTCTTTAAGGGTGCATAACCTTCTTCATGTAGGATTTCCTTCATCGCATAAAAAACCTCGCTTTGATTGTACAAAGTACAATAAAAGGGGGAGGTTGTCAATAAGCTCTTCGTACAAGTCCCTTCTCATCTGCGGCCATTCTTCTTGACTTCTTCCTAATGCAATGCAGAAAGCTCTATAACCGCAGTTGTCATCGCCAACAGGGTCATGGACTTTAACAATGTATTTATGCATTTCTTCAGGAATATCCAACCCGTAGTTCTTAGGACCCCTCGTCTTTCCAAAGTGTAACCCATCTCTCACATTTCGTGGTGTGGCTGTTTTTGGAGAAGACTTATTTCTTGGTGTGGTTATTTTTGGTGTTTTTGGAGAAGGTTTATTTCTTGGTATGGTTGTTTTTGGTGTTTTTGGAGAAGGCTTATTTGTTGGTGTGGTGTGGGTGTTTTGGGTTGGTATTTTTGGAGAAAGCTTCTTTCTTAGTGTGGTGTGGGTGTTTTGGGTGGGCGTAGTGTTTGGTTGTGACGAGACCCACTCCTCATGGTCACGTTGAGAATGTTCAAAATGAGATGGATCTCGCTTTGAAGAGTTCTCATCTCCAGTTGGAAGCTTTCTGCTGCAGCTATCTTTCGGCCGACCTTTGGTTTTTGCTTCCTCATGAGGCGGTACTAGCCATGTACTTTATGATACGGCAATCTCGATTAGCTTCCTAATCATAACCCTCTGCTCTTCTTCAGAAACCATTGCAAACCTATTCATGAACAAGTCCATCGAAGGTGTAACATCGGGATCAACACCCACTGACACATTGGGAGAAAGCATAATGTTTTCCAAAAAGGGGTCGATAGCGATCAAAGGGATGGATCGCTTTTGCTCTTCAAACTCAATTAATTCATGAGCACATGGCGCCTATGGTTCGTAAGCCAAATAACACCAACACCGATCTCTCCATCTTTAACACGCTTTACGCGGTATCTATTTCTTCAAATAACAAGTCCAAACACTTGCGTGAGACAAGGCCTCTCCGAGTTCACGAAACAAAGGAATTGGTGTGGTGGTCTTTGAAGTTACAATCATACTTCTCTAGAAGGTAGTTCTAATCTCGGACATCTGGATCTCTAGAATCGGGTAGATTAAGCTAAACATACTCAAAAATCATGACAGTTTGCATTTCCTAGTACACACTTCACCTGAGCATGAGACCCTTCAACTCTATTGGTCGTTGTACTCCTAAAGTGAATGTGTTGGTCAGTCCAACAACATACAAATTGATCCCTGTGAGGAAATCAAGTCTCTCGCAAAAAACTAACAAAATTGGAGTACTCAACCCTGTAATATTTTTCCAAAGCATCCCATCTACGCTGGAAAATAACATCTGTCTTCGATTTGATTACAGTGTTCCACAAGAACTGGGCCTTCTCTACAAGTTCTATAGTTGGAAAAATATTGTAACATTTTGAAAGAACGCACGTAGTGATATGCCATTTACATAGATGCTTGTGTGCGTTAGGGAAAACTTTGTCAGCGGCACTCATCAGGGCCAAGTCCCTGTCAGACACGATCACGGATGGGCTTATGTCACCAAGCAAGCCACTAAAATGATACAGGGTCCACTCATAGTCGATTGTTGTTTCAGACTGAAGCAGCACCTGACATACGGTGAAAGACTTTCACGTTGAACTCACCCTAACAAACTGTACGAAAGGCCACCGATACCTGTTAGTTTTGTAGATAGCGTCTAACATGAAAACTGTTAGAAAAGTCCGAGCCAACTTAATACCTTCTGGATGGGCCCATAACAACCCCGTTATCTCCTCGGTATTCTCATCCTGTCTCAACTCCTCAAAATAATGTTCTTTTGCTAACAACTCACGCAATCTCTGCAATTGTGTGAGACCGTTCATATCCAATTTTCTCACTTTCTGCCTTGCAGTGTAGACTTGGGATATACTAGATATGTTCTCATGATACCTATTCTTGATGGAATCCAAAATTTGTTTAGGTTTTATTCCACACTTACTTATCTCTGACAAGTACTCGAACTCTGGGACGGTCAGACGAGTAGCAAATGCATGTCCTTCAAGGGTCTTCGCCAATACATGGTTGTGAATACCATTTATAACTTCTATTTTCTAACTATCGACAGTGCCACGTTGGAAAACACCTTTTAACTTAAATGGACATCCTGATTTCTTGGTTCCCGACCTTCTCTTATTAGCCCTCCCTTTGCCTTCCTTCTTGTGTGACCGATACACACCCGAGCACTCACAAGCCAAATTCAATCTTGCTACTCGGTTTTCCTTGGCACACTCCGACTTTTCAATGACCACAACAACATTAACTTGTTTTTCTCTAGCGGTTGCCCAACCGATTGCTTCACTACGTGTATGAAAGACCTAAACATATAAAAAACAACAACTATTATTAATACACTAATAAAATTACATCTACAAATTTTTTTAAAAAATGAAATCAATGCCTACTCAATCATACCTCTTCCATAGTAAAAAATTCTGTTATATCACTTAAAATCGGTTGACAATCCACATCATTTGAGTTTACAGAGGATCGATTCCCGGATAGCGGCAAAGAATCCTACATATAGAAGAATAAAACAAGAGTCTCAAACAATTTACATTTAGTTTCAAAGTCACAAAAAAAAAAATGAACTTCTAACTAAATTTAGTCCAAACAACCCAGCCATGTAGTTCCATATATATAGGGTCCAAACGACTCAGCCATGTCGTTCATATAGTGTCTCCAAACGACCCAGCCATGTCGTTCTATAGTGTCCCCAAACGACCCAGTCATGTCGTTTGGCCTAGGGTTTTACATTCATTCAAGTGTTTTGTATTCATTCATTCATTCAATCAATCAAGTATTTTGTATTCATTTTAATCAAGTGTTACCTCATTATTTAGGTTTGCACTTTGTCGTTGACGATTTCTCGGCATTTCATTTGCTCGACTAGTCGCATCTTCAAATTCTTTAAATTCTTCACCTTGACCTTCAACATTTTGTTCCACTTATTCACTTTCAATATATCTTATATTTTCTCCTTCTCTAATTTGTTATTGCGTCTCAAACATTACCTCAAATGCTTCTTCTTCATGTTCCATTTAAAGAAACTTGAGTATTCTAATATGTAGAGAAACTTGAGTATTATATGTAAAGAGTAAGGATTTTGATGAAAAAAGGAGTAAGGAGGAGTAAATGAGAAACTTGAGTATTATATATAGATATATTTGAAATTTTGATATATTTCGAATAATTGAGTAAAATATGTTTGTAAACCCTAAACCCCAAACTAGGTTATTATTCACAATTGAATAAAAAAAAAATGGAAAATAACAAGTTTAGATATAAAACGAATTATTATTTTAGATTTGGATAATTGAGTGAAATATGTTTGAAATTAAATTTTTTTTTTTTTATGTCGGTACGAAATTTGTAAATCCTGAACCCTAAACCCAAACCCCCAAACTAATTTATGATTCAAAATTTGAAAAAGAAAATAAAAAATAACAAGTTTAGATATAAAACAAATTGTTATTTTGAATAATTAAGTGAAATATGTTGGTACAAAATTTGTAAACCCTAAACCCCAAACCCTCAAACTAGTTTATGATTCACAATTTTAAAAATAAAATAAAAAATAACAAATTTAGGTATAAAACAAATTATTATTTCGAATAATTAAGTGAAATATGTTGGTACAAAATTTCTAAACCCTAAACCCCAAACCCTAAACCCCAAACTAGTTTATGATTCACAATTGAAAAAAAAATAATAATAACAATTTTAGATATAAAATAAATTATTATTTTAGATTTTAGCATGTTTGATTACATATTTTAACTTGGTTATATAGATACTATGTCATAACAGATAAAGAGTGCAGAGTGCATGTAATTATGTTGGTGTAACTAATTGTGTTGTTCCTAACCCAATTTTTTAAACCGGATTTCAATTTTTCTAATTCAATTGGGATGTGTTGATAATTGATCATAACTAATTCAATTTTGCACATAATTTTAAATAAATTATTGTACACTTATGATCGATTAATTATTTATATTATAAGAAAAGTGTTCAGTGTTTATGTATAAGAAAAGTATAATTGGTGTTTATGTCCAAACAACTTCACCATATCGCCCTATAGAAGCCCTAAACGACCCAACCATACCGCTTGCATGTGATACCAAATGATTAACCAAATCTAAAATGCACACACAAACGATGTGGCTAAGCCGTTTGAGTGTATACTCAAACAATATGGCCACGTATACTCAAACGACTTGGCCATATCGTTTGAATGTACAAAAACGACGTGTCCATATCGTTTGAGTGTTACTCAAACACTCAAATGATGTGCCCATATCATTTGAGTGTATACCCAAATGACTTGGCCATATCGTTTGTGTATTACTCAAATACTCAAACAACGTGACCATATCGTTTGAGTGAATACATAAACGATATGGGCAAGTCGTTTAAGTGTATACAAAAATAACGCGTCCATATCGTTTGAGTGTATACTCAAACGACTTGACCATATCGTTTGAATGAATACGAAAACGATATGGTCATGTCGTTTGAGTGTATAAGCAAACTACATAGCGAGATCATTTGAGTGCACACCTAAACGGCCCGAAGGGTTCGTTTTGGCGAGACCAGTTGAATTGGTTGTTGGGCTGGGCTTTTGAGGGGTTGCCCAATCCAATTTGACAAGTGCCCGATGGAATCACCTAGTTTATTTACTTTATTACTCAAAGTTGAGAGCAGTCAAGAGCAGTCAGTGCTATGCAAGCTGAATTCTGTGCAATTGAGGTGGCTCGATCTGAAGCTTGCAAAAGAACTGAAAATAGGTGAGGTACAGATCCAGCTCGGTGATTGCAGGTCAGTAGTTCAAGCTATTACTGAGGAATCCAATGTAACATGGGACTGTGCTCCTTTTAAGGGTTCTATTAAGGAAATTTCCTCTGAATTTTCTTTATTAGAAGAGTAGACAATGGGAATGCCCACGATCTAGCTCAATATATGGGCAATGCATGAGTCAGACTTTAAACCTCCACCAGAGAAAGTTCTTAACTCTGAATTTATGTATTTTTAATAAAGTGACTTGGTTGGTTGATAAAAAAAAGAGAGAGAAAAAAGTCCAAAGGACACTGGATGAATAGGAACAGGCAAAAAACATGTGATGATGGTTCTTAAACAGCGCCCACCGTGGGGCTCGAACCCACGACCACAAGGTTAAGAGCCTTGCGCTCTACCAACTGAGCTAGACGGGCTTCCATATCTAAGTTTAAATATAGATAATATTACAACAAATCCGGGTCCGTATGTTCGTTCTTCCTTTTAAAAACCCACTTCACACTCATTCTTTTTAATTTGGAAGCACGAGCTGGACAAATGAGTATTTTACGGTTGGGTTTATTAATTGCCCTCACATCGGGTTTTGCGGCAATTATCATATACATCACTGGAGTCTCTAATCTCTGTAAGTCCATGTATATGTACTTTTCTTTTCACTATTATTATTATAATTTCTCATTTCTCATTTTGTTGTTTAGACGATAATGTTTCACTTTCGGATGAAGATGTCAACGCTTTGCTGTCATTACGAAGTGGTTTTCAGAAATGTGTGGTGAGTTTTCTAGTCTATTCTCCCGCTGTAATGTAATACATAGTTTGGTATCTGAGACATTTTTTTATTTGGGGGTCTAATTGTGTCAGAGTGCAAACGGACTAGGTCTAAAAGCTGTGAGTGGTGTAGACTACTGCCATATTAAAATGCAGTTTCCAAGTGAAACAGTTCCAAAGTGGGTAAGGTTATCCTTTGGTGCTTTTCTTTAATTGATCTTACTCTTCTTGATTTATAATGTTTGAACCTATTTTTGTGCAGAGGGATCCCAAATCAAGAGAGCTAGAAGGCTTGTCTTATGATTTCAATCTCTGTGAAGCAGTAGCTACATGGGAACAGGTGGATTATATAAATAGACCTATGTATTGTTTTCAGAATTTAATCAAATTATTAATGTTATATTCTAGGTCAAGATTCTCTCTTTCTTTCTAAGTTTACATTGACACAGATACAAAGTGTTTGACACGACGACATATAAAAAGTAACATATCGGTCACGGATTATTTTCAAAATATGGAGTGTCTATGTAACATATCTCTTTTTAAACCCTTGTTAAGTCGAGCAAAAACCTCGATACTCTTAATGTATCTTAGGTGTTTGAGCGGAACGGTTGGGATACTTTAGCAATGGCTATTTGAGATTTGAACTTGGCAAGAGTAAGAAGTTTTTAAATCCTACCTTTTGATTGTGAAGGTGTATTTGCAAAAGGCTTTGGAGGTGGACAAGAAATTTTTAGTTTGTTGAATGAAGCTACAATAGTGAATCCCATCATATAGGAATGAACTTCCCCTTACCAGAGATCTAATTTGAAGGAGAACTGGTAGAGAGATCATGGAATTTTGCTGTCTAAGGTTAGAATCTCGATAGTGTGACGATATTACCCTCAAATCATTGAGCGAAGAATATTGAGGAATTAGTATAGTTACCGTGTGCTCTCTCTACAGTAGTAGATGAATTTCTGGCTAACTATAATTGTTGATGTGATTAACCGTTAATTGTATCAGTATATTAACTCTTGACATAAGAAAAAAAAAGCAGTAGAGATTAATTTCAGTAGCGATGGTTCATGGACCTCATGATGAATATTTTGAAAACTTGCATTTTGAAGTAGAAGTTATGTGATACCGGCAACGACCACAGGCGAGGCTTTCATTGGCAAACAAATTTCACTGTGGTACTATATTAGCATTTGATGATATTTTATTTTATTAAAAAAAAGTGCCATTTTGATGCACTTGCTACTAATAGTGATATGACCAGTTGATTACAATGCCGAAGAATCACGAAGTAGTTGTTCTGACCCATTATGGTTGTTTTCTCTCACAGCCGAACTTGAAACTCACCATTTGATGAAGGGAATGAAGATTTCTCCCTTGTGATCACCCCGCGATTTACTAATAAGCAAGGGGTTGAAAAACCTTTTCTAACAAAAAAACATTATTGATTACTAAAACCCAACTTGGCCATGATGTAGCTTGACCAGATTTGGTCCAGCCTAGGCGTCCATCCAAGATGGCCTCATGTCTTTAATGACGATTTTTATTTTATTTTGTCTTATTAGGATCTAGTTTATTTGGAAAGTTTATTAGGGTTTCTCTTTTGCTTGGAGCTTAAGAAACTTATGTTTCTCCACCGCCAGGATATGGCCACTTCCTCCACGTCCATGACGGGTTGTGTCGTGTTGTGCAATTGGTGGTGGAGAAGCATTTTCAGCAGTTGGTTTTTATTAGTAAAGAGTTGCTCTTTAGTTAGTCTATTTTCGGCTTTTGTACTAAATTAAATCACTTCTGCATCTATTATTTCTGTCAGGCCATAGGCCAACAAGTTTGTTTATTATAAGTGTAGAAGATGTAGAATTCAGACACCAAATACTTATTGTTTAGAAATACTTTATACCAACCATTCATACTTTACAATTTGAAATAGTCTAAATAACCTAAAAGGAATAATTAAACCTGATTCATTAGTAGCCCTAAAAATAATCCTAGCATAGTAGTAAATTTGGGGATCAAAATGAGGGTTTGGATGCATAAAGCAAGACATTATGTGATGTAGAACATTAGTCGAGTTGTCAGTGTCATAGGTGTGCGCCTATGTTCCCTCTACATGGTATAGGTGTGAGCCCTTTAGTTGAGTCTAATCCCATAGTTCGAGTCCATTAGTTAGTTGGACACATGTCGTGTTCCTATTGGTTTATGCTTTCTAGGTTTACTTTAAATAACGGGCTTGTAGTTAGAGTTTCGGTAGTTGTGTTTATGTGTGTGATTTGTGATTGAGAGATTCAATAAAAGAGTTATTTTTAGGTGGTCTTTTAATTGTATTTCATCGGGCACTATTCACGTCACTGTTCACCCAGGTTACTGTTCATGGTATTTTTTTTTTTTTTCTTGAAAAGTCAATTTTTTTTGTGTTGTTATGATGAATCACAAAGGAACTCGAGGTCGTCCTCCATCCATGGATACTCGCATGTCTCGTTTAGAAGAAAGCATGAAGAACATGACACAGATGTTCCAGAACCTGATGGAAGCAAAGTTTCCAGTCCAAAGAGAGGTGCAACAACCACCTCCACCACCACAAAATAATGGTTCAGTGGCTAGTACTGATAATACATCTCAGGTTGATGGTTCAATCCCTCTTTTGAACCCTTTTGCGCCTACAGATCCAAAAAACAACAGAGAGAACAGAATTGGCATGAAAGATAACACCAACAGGGAACCTCCTCTCAATGAGGAACGTGAGGGTGTACCCCTCAATGATGGCGCCGCTCGACTGCCGACAGGTGTTGAAGCCCCCCTATTAGGCGCTCCACCAATCTTTGATAAGTATGAAGATGAGTCTCTTTTTGATAAGTACGAAGATCTGATTGGGAAAATTTTGTGACTCACTTTGACAAACGAAGTGATTTGTTTTTCAAAAAAGCACCCCCGATTGCAGATTTGGATTTCCTTAAAGAAAGTCACATATGTTGGTGAAGTTACAAGCTTTCAAGACGAGTCATTGATACCAAATTTTTTGGTGCATTTTCTGGTTATTGTTTTCATAATTTGTGTGCAAGAGCATGTTGTGGGTTACTGATTTTAAGCCAGGGAAGCTGCTACAAAGAAAAAATTCATGGCTGGATTCCTTTCAGCTGGAGTATTGGCTGATTTCCTAAAGCTTGTGGACGTGGTTCTCTTTATCTGAAGTTTTTGTTGATTAGAAATTCGATGACGAATTTTTTTCGGTTGGGGAGAGTGATGTAGAACATTAGTCGAGTCTCTCAGTGTCATAGGTGTGCGCTTATTTTCCCTCTACATGTTATAGGCGTGAGCCCTTTAGTTGAGTCCAAGCCTATGGTTCGAGTCCATTAGTTAGTTGGACACATATCGTGTTTCTATTGGTTTATGCTTTCTAGGTTTACTTTAAATAACGGGCATGTAGTTAGGGTTTCGATAGTTGTGTTTATGCGTGTGATTTGTGATTGAGAAATTCAATAAAAGAGTGATTTTTAGGTCGTCTTTTAATTGTATTTCAATTAAAGTGTAGATTCAATTAAACTGAAGCTTCCGCCAGTAAGATCTACATTATTATGTAAGGTATGACAGCTTTTTTTGAAAAAAAAACTGCTGTTAAAACATTGAATTGGCCCATTACTAAAGCACATATCTGTAGGAAAGCGCGTATCATGGGCATTGTTTACTGTTCTGGAAAGTTTCTCAGCACGCAGTGGATAACCATTGTAAACTTTAAAATTGCCTTTTAACTGTTCAGGGATTTGCTGTAAAACATTGTGGTAGACTGGTAGATATTACTTAACCTTTTCCGTTTTTGAACTTCCATTTTCACTAGAATGGATCTATGAGTGATTGAGTGATCACATGGAATTATTCTGGGAAATTTGTGCAACCACCATTCTAGCTTTTATACCATTTCATTCTTTCAGTCTTTGTTTTACTTTTTTCTTCTGCTCTACTTGCTAATGTTTCAATGTCGTATTCACTGACTTATTTTTTAAATGAAATGCTCAGGTTAGGAACAGTACCACGATACTCACCAGAGAGTTTATTGACGCTTTGCCGAATGGATGGGAGGACTATGCATGGCGGAGGATTAATAAAGGCATACTATTGTAAGTACTTTGGTTTATAATGAAATAAGGTCCAGATGGCACTAACCTGCTCTGTATCTCCCCCACCCAATGAATAGGAAAAAATGCAAAAAGCTACAAGAAAAACAGGAGCAGTGTACATTGATCAGTTCCAGGGCAGGCATCACTTTCCCTGTATTTTGTGGTTCTCCAAAGCCTCAATCCAGCAGTTTTTGAGCTGATTCTTCTCCTAATCCGGCAGAATAATGAACCCTACGTGGCTATGTCCCAAGTCCATCAAATTCTTTGAAGCAATCGTTTGTTGTCTTATAATAGTTGTTAAGATTTGAATTCCTTAAGTTATGAACCACTTCAATGCGCCACCGAGCTCAAAATTGGTAGGAAAAAGAACTAGTGTATTCATGCTTGATGTAGAGTTAGTCCACCTACTATAGTGATACTGATAGAGATAAAGATTATTGTGTAATTATAGTTTTGTTAGTTGAGACAAGGACAATAAGTGTTATTTGATAGAATGTAGATAACATTTTGGTCTTGAAGATATTGAATGATAGCCAAAGATGTTGGATTTTTCAATTCACTAAGTACGATAAAACCAAAAATCTCGACCAATATGGGCCTTATATGCGAAACTTGCAACATCTCATCTTTGAAGTGAAGGAGATTATGTTGACTGGGCTGTTGTGGGATCCTCTTTTCAAAGGCCTCAATTTCCAGGATCTTGTGTTCTATTGGTGTGCGGTGGTTTTGTTGTTTGCCTTACATACTCATGTCAGGCTAAGGGGTGACAACCTAGTTACCATTCAGATGCCTGTTCACCCCCTCTATTTTCATCATGACGTAGTTCTGTTTCTTGTTAATATTAACTTCATTTTGTTGACGAGAAAAAAATAATTATGAAGTTCAAATGCCTCTGTATGGCATGTGATAGCAGTCAGGTTGAGTGATGATATTCTAGAATTATCTTATTTGTGGCAGTTAGCATGCATAAAGTATACATATTCCAGACTCGAACCTTTGAAGTTTCACATTCCTAATTTTACCCACTTAAACCCACTCGCTTTGTGTTCTGGTTAAGTGCAATCTCATGTCAGTGTTCCATCTACTGTTGGTAAATCGAAAATGTACATTTGAATAGCTATATTACACTCTAAAAACCCATATGATAAACTGACTGGCCCAGTTGTGTATAAAATCACCGCAACTTTGTAGTTGTCAACAGTATCCCTAGTGAAATTACAAAGGTCCTCAGCGGTGCCAGCTTAGACCTACTTCTTTGTATTCTTTTTACCCTTTTTAATAAAATGTATTTTTTGATGTCTGAAAAAAGAGAAAAAACATTATACTTGGACTTAATATGTAATTCCCAAGAGTTCAGCTTTTATTAAAGCTGTGGATAACTCAAAAATGATTGTTGTCTGGTCGTTTTGGTTTCTACTGTGCAGAAACAACTGTAAGAATAGGACACTGTGCATGGAGAAGCTTGCCCTGGTCCTTCCTGAAAGACCTCCATATGTCCCACGTCAGTTTGGTCGATGTGCTGTGATAGGTAACTCTGGTGACCTTCTCAAGACAAGGTTTGGAAAAGAGATAGATGGTTATGATGCCATTGTCAGAGAAAATGGTGCACCAATCCAGGTTTTACAATGTCTATTTTGGATGTTATCTGATGCTATTTTTTCTTCTAACTTTGACCTCTCCTTGCATCTGTCTGTTATTGCAGAACTATACAGAGTATGTTGGAAGGAAGAATACATTTCGCCTTCTTAATAGAGGTTCTGCCAAGGCACTTGATAAAGTTGTGGAGTTAGATGGTATGATCATCATTTTGTCATTTTAAGCGTGTCACTGCTTGTAGCAAAGGCTAAAGATTTGGTATTTTCAGAAACTGGGAAGGAGGCCTTGATCATTAAAACCACAGTGCATGACATCATGAGCAAAATGATTTGGGTATGTACATTGTTTCTTTGGTCTGTACTTCTTTATAGGTTAGTGTTTCATCTAAGGCAAGCGTTACTTATCTGTTTTATCTGTGGAATATGCTTTTGCAGCTTCTATTGTTGTTGTCATGCTTTTATATTCTTAAGATGTCCGACTTGCAGAGTTTATTTATCAGCTAATTCATAACCGCCATATCTACCTAGGAGTGTGCATTCGGGTCGGATGGTGTTACCCGTACCTGAAAACTCGTGTTTTGATCGGTTTCGGGTTACCTGATAACTGAACTGACAATTTCGGTTGGTTTTGGGTTCGGGTAAAAAAAAGAGAAAAGGCTACCGATACCTACCCTCTATCCAATTGGATCTTATTACCCCGTCTGGTCCGGTTCTTCAAAACCAAAAAAATTAGGTCATAAAGGAAGAAGAAGAAGAAGTTACAGCTCTTTGTTTCTTGAGAAAGTGCTAACTTCTGAAAACATGTGGTACAACAGCACTTCACAAATCCAAATTTTCTCAACCAAAAGAAATTTTCTCAACCAACACCACCACTTCACAAAACCTTTAGCCCCTTCTCTCAAATTTCTCAACCGAAAGAAATTCTCCACTTCACAAACAACAAACCTACAAACAACAGACCCTTCTCTTGTTTATCTCGCTGCCATCTTCGATATGTAAGTTTGGTGGCGGTGTTCGTTTCAAAAGCTTTGAATTCAAACCCCCTTTGATTGTAAGTTTGGTCACATTTGTGTGAAACCCCCTTTGATTGTAATTGTTGTTGGTCAATTTTCTACCATATGGAATGTTCTAGGGTAATTTAATGGGTCAATGGCTAGTGTAGTTGATTCATTGTTGGGAATAGGATGCGAATTGTGGAAATTGTGGTTTGTTGGGATGGCTTGGGGAGTTTGTTGTTTCGAGTTTTGACTACTGAGTCAATAGTCCAAAACCTTAAATAAGTCTACAAAACAAACAAAACGAATAATGCGAGTAAACAAGTAAACATGCAGGAAGCAACCAAATATCACTAAGGCAGTAACTATGCAACTATGAACTATGCCAGTGGTGTGTGTGAAAAAAAGAATTTGCAAGAAACCAATCCTTCTTCAAACAAACCAATGACTGCAAATTTTCTGGAATCAAATGAGATCCGAATTCCAATAAAATCCTTCCACTTGTACTAAATGCCGACTCAAATGCAACTGTAGACACATGAACTGTAAGTAGATCATGAGCCATAAGTACACTAAATTTGTCATCCTCATCATTGGCAATGGGTCCACTATCTATATATCTTGTCATTTCTTTTTTTGTTGAAGAAATTTGATTAGGCACCGAAGTACTAACTCTATTTTTTGAAGAAGTGTTGGAAGTAGAATATGATGCTACATTTGTAGGTTCTACACCATACTTGTTTGGATATAATTCAAACAGAGTACCTAGGTTGGTACGATAGTTTATTTATTTTAAGTTGCCTTCTCGAAATTAAGAATAGTAAGAATACGTTGCATTTCTATTTTGTAACGTGGATTCATAATTGAAACAGGAACTAAAGGCAAAAACGTTTGGTCTCTAATATTTGTTAAATTTTTTTGCCATTGAAATAGCAGTAGAATTGTCCTTGTTTTCATTTAAAAGTGACTTAATATCTCCATTGTGAAAACAAAACTCACTAGATGTCACATAATTACTATATGGAAAAAGCTTTGCTGAATCGGAAAATATTTTGAAAATGTCTCTTATATATCCAGTACTCAACCAATCATCATCCGAAATTACAAATCTTCAAGATTATTGATTAGAAATGTATATGGTATTATGACTTTCAACATGACAGTCCAACGGTGTAGGACATCAGATGATAAAATAATTGAGGGCATATGATGTAAAACACAAACATCATAAAATCTTTGCAATTTTGTGGGAAAAGCTTCATAATTTTCACAAACTATTTAAGATTATCGAGAATGGTACCAAAGTACTTCATTGTGAACATGTGCAGAACAACAAACATGAAACACTTATTTTAATATGTCACCAGGAAATAAATTATCACAAAGAATGCCCACGGCATTATCATTATTTGATGCATTGTCTAAAGTAATTGAAAATACTTTTTCAATAATAGCAAAAAAAGCAAATTAAATGACCCGTGTGTAGTGATGGACATTCATAAAAACAAATTTTTTTTTTTGCAATTGCCAATCTATCTATAAAGTGTCGTAATACACTTATATTGGTTAAGACTTCTAGCAGTCCATAAATATTAAATAAGACAAATTTTACTAGGTGCATATTTCAGTAAAGCAATGACTTCCAATTTTTTCGTTCGAAACAATTTCTTTATATTTTTACAAATGGTAGAGCTAGAAATATTTTGATATTGTGGGAAAAAAAATTGTAGAAATCCATTCCTCAAGTTTTTCTTCAATCTATAAACATGAAACTTCTTCTAAAAATAAAAAAAAAAAAAACTTCAAAAACGTGCCTTTATATTCAAAGACAAATTACAAAAATCACCAATACTAAATATACTCAATTGAGTTTGGTTTTGTTTACTCTTTCTTAAACATGTAGACATATGAGTCTGAAGAGAAGATAAACCCGTTTTTTTTTTTTTTTTGATGTCATTGAAAATTGGCAATGGTTACATGACTTTAGTACACAAATGGGGGATTTTCTTTTTTTTTTAGTAAATTGATCCCAAACTGGGAGTGTCCATCTTAATTGTTTTTTAGTAAAATCTACCTTAAACTACATTTGCACTTTCCATATTAATATCTATATCTAAATTATTCTTCTTGTTATCATCAAAATCAAAAGCATTAGCATTTTCATTTTTCAAATCGTCGTTATTCATGTTATCTATCATCTAAAATCAAAGCCAAATAGTAAAACTACTTAATACAAACAGTAATGTATAAGTAAGAATGAGGTTGTTGAAATAATTATGTAAATAAGTTTTTATAGTAATAGTCTAATACTCTAATACTATGAGCTAAAAAATTGCAAACTGAATAAATGTGATTGGAAATGAAAATCGGATGCTTGAGAGTGAAGTCTTAAATCTTTAATGTATATTGTCTTGAAGTTTAATATATTATGTCATGTAGTAACTAGAATTGATAGCAATGCAAATTGAACACCAAAATATAACTCGAGATAAAAAAAAAGAAATGAAGATCTAAGGTTTGAGAGAATTAGAATTACAGATTTTGTGAATTTGTGGGTTGAATATAAAAGTTTCATGTAATTATAGTTTTCTTTAAATCCCATTATACAATTTTAACTTTGAATCTCGGTTGTTAGAAGGTCCAACAACTATATTTCATGGCTGAAGTGGTAAATGTGCAAAATATAGTTGTTGGGGGTTTAATTTTGAAAAAATAGCTGCTTGTGGTGGTAAAATTAAAAAATAATAGTTGTTGGGGGTGTAAAAAACACAAAAGAGTTGTTGGGTTTATGTGGGTTTTGAGGTTGGGTTGTTCAGTTTCGGGTTCAAAAGTAAGGGTTGGGTACTCGAACCTCACCATGGTATTAGTCAGGTAGGTTTTGGATTGAATTTTTTCGAGAGCGGGCCGGTTGTTTCTTAAGTTTCGGGTAACGGGTTCAATTGCACTACTATATATATACCCAAGTTAGGGTGTGCAATTGGACCTGAAGCCCGACTACAAAAACCGACTCGCACCCAATAAAATCCGAACCCCAAGTCTACCCAATATATATATCCCGACCCTTACCTAATAACTCAAAATTGAACCAACCCGGAATCCGACCCAAAACCTGCCAAATTTTCATTCAACTTTTTTTTTTGTTTAATTTTTGCACCAGAACCAACTCTTTTTATTCAATTTTAGCACTCTAACAACTATTTTTTAAAAATAAAACCTTCAACAACTATATTTTGCACATTTACTGTTTTATTCATAAAATATTTTGTTGGACTTTCCAACAACTATAAGTCAAGGTTAAAAATGTCTAATGAGATGTTAAAAAATCTATAAATACATGAAAATTTTCTCTTCAAACCATAAACTCTCTAATATTTCTAATTCTTTAAAATATCCATTAGCATTTCAATATATGTTTTATCCTTGAGTTATATTTTGGGGTTCAATTTGCAATATTGTTACCAAATCAAGTTGGCACATTACATCAAAGTTTTGAACTTCGAGTTTGAAGTATATATCAAGATTCAAGATTTCAATCTCAAGTATCCAATTTTCATTCTCAATCATACTTATATGGATACGGTTAGCAAAAAATTTAATTCATATTATGTATATAATTCTTTAGACAACTCTCTTTCTTACTTATGTATTATTGATTGTATTTCAGCTAAGTAATCTTCTTGTTTGGCTTTCATTTTAAAATATGGACAATATGATTGATTTTGATTTGGAAACTGAAAATGCTAATGCTTTTGATTTTGATGATAACATTTGGATGTAGAAATGTTACTATGGAAAATGCAAATGTAGTTGAGTCTACTTCCACCACCAATACCAATAGAAATGTAGCTTATACTGGAAAGCCCAAGAAAGGAAGGTCCCCCACTCCCCCGTTTGGGGTCATTTTACATCAAAGGAAATGAAAACGAGAATTATTTGTACTAAAGTTGTATGTAACCATTGCCAACTTCCAATGATATATCATGTTAAAAGGAATGATACATCTTCTCTTAAGACTCATGAGGCAAGTTGTTTAAAAAAGAGTGGTAAACAAAACCAAACTCAATTGAGTAGATCTAGAACGGGTGATGTAAGTAATTGGTGTTTTAATGCATATCAAGCAAGTATGGACACTTTGAAGTGTTTGAAGTTCCATTTGTATGGATTAAAGAAGAATAACTTACGGAATGGGTTTACATGTCTTTTTGCCTACAATATCAAAATATTTCTAGATTTTTCTTTTGTTATGATATTAAGAAATTGTTTGAAACAAAAAAAATTAGAAGTCATTATTTTACTAAAAAATGCACGGGTAGTATTTGTCCTCAGATTTGTGGACCACTAGAAATCTTCACCAATGTGTATTACGGTACGTGTTGTTGATGGTGATTGGATTTTGCAAAAAAAGAGTGATTTGTTTTTGTGAAAAACCATCACAACACATGGGTCCTTTACTTGTTGACTCTCTACAATATAAACTTATTGAATTTGGTATTAGTAAAATGTACATTCAATTACTTTAGACGACACATAATGATCATGCCTTGGGAATTCTTATGGATAATGTATTTTGTGATTACATATTAAAGTGATTATTTCACATTCGGTATTCCTTGTTCTGCACATGTTCTTGACCTTAGTTTAATGTGGCTTTTGAAAAGGTATTTTGGTACTATTGTGTAATTTTAAATTGAAAAGATTTCATGATGTTTTTGTTTTACATAATTTACTTTTAATTATTTTGTCATCCGATGTCCCACACCGTTGAATGCAACATTTGACATGTTGAAAGCTATAATATCATATAGAGTTCCAATAAATAGTCTTGTTTTAGACTGAAAATTAGAATTGGTAATTTCCGATAATCTTTGGTTGATTACCAATAGAATAAGAGGTTTTTCAAAATATTTTTTGATTTATCAAAGCACTTTTTGTGTAGTAAGTATGCTGCATCTAGTGGGTTTTGTTTACACATTGTTGATATTAAGTCACTTTTAATAAACGGGAACAATCATATAAATCCTATTGCTACATATGGCAAAAAAGTTTGACATATATTGGACAAACCAAGCGTTTTTGCCTTTAATGTTTGCTTTAATTATGGATCTACGTTACAAAATAGTAGTGTTACGTGCTTTTACTCTTCTTAATTTCGATGACAAAATGTAAGTAACAAAATGATGGATGGCTATTTTTTAAAATTATATCTAGATAAGCATGGTTGAAAACCTATGAATGTAGAATCATCTTCTGCTTTTTCTAATAATTTTTCAAAAAAATTGAAATTTATTTGTCGAGTTAATACTTTTGTGTTTACGCCAACATCTTCAACAACAAATGAATTGGCAAGATGTATATGTAGTGGATTGTATTATTGTTTATGAGGTGACAAGTTTAGTGTATTAGATTTTTGGAGGACTTATGCTGGACAATATCCCATTCTTTCAATTATGGCTCGTGATTTACTAGCAATTCTTGTGTTTTCAGTTTCATCCGAATCGGCATTTAGTAACTTTTTTGGAATACCAATCTTGTTTGATTCCGAAAAATTATAATCATTGGTTTGTTCGAAGGATTGGTTTGTTGCCGAAAGAAGAAAGAGGAAACCAAAACCGTGAAATCGAAAATCTTACAAATGCCTAGGAATGAATTAAATTGTTTACTAAGGGTGTGTTTGTTAACTAGCAAACCTCTAGTGGGAAAATATAAAATTTGCCAGTGTTTTCTTACTATAGATTTGCCTGGTAAATCTCTAGTGAGAAAATTTTAGTTTGCTAGGAAAATCTTGGGAAAATCTTCTATTGGGAAATCTCGGGCAAATTTCAGGTTGGTGGTTGAGAAAATCTTGCGATATCTTCTACTGGGAAATCTGCCATCAGAGAAGCTAATGCATGACCTTTTTCTGCAGTGTGAGGCTCATATAAGATGTGGTAAGCACTTAGATAGCTAGACCAATCAACGAGGCGGCCAGACTCTTCGGCTCATCCGAGTGCCTTGCGAAGGGGATATTTTGTATATACTTTAACAACACGTCCTGAAAATATGGCTTAAGCCTGCGTGTTGCATGCACTAGGGCAAACACGATTTTCTCAATTTTAGAATATCTACTCTCTGATCCAGTCAACATTTTGCTAATGAAGTATATTAGGCGCTCATCCCGATTGTCCATGAACAATATTGCGCTTACTGCAATCTCAGAGGCTGCCAAATAAATTCCAATGTTTTGGCCAGTTTGCGGACTTACCAGGACGGGGGGTGAAACCAAGTACGCTTTAATTTTTTTAAAAACCCTATTACAGTCCTCATTCCAAACTAAGGTACCTTTCAACGTTTGAAACAATGGCCTGCATCGATCCGAATACTTTGATATAAATCTATTCAGGGCTGCCAAACGACTAGCGAGCCGCTGAATTTCTTTTTTATTCAATGGTGGGGGCATTTCGAGAATGGCCCGAATCTGTTCAGGGTTTGCCTCAATACCCCGTCGAGTCATCAAAAATCTTAAGAACTTTCCAGACGCTAACCCAAAGGAACATTTCGAAGGGTTCAACTTCGGTTTGTATCTTATGAGCCTATTGAATACCTTTTGTAAATGCTGAAGGTGGTCGGGTGTTTCTTTGGATTTGACTACCATATCATCTATGCAAACTTTCATGATACGCCCAATCAGTAAACATTGTATTCATCATCCTTTGATAGGTGGCGCCTGCATTTTTCAAACCGAATGACATTACTCTAAAGCAATATAGGCCGTGGTTCGTGACGAATGCCGTATGCACTATGCTCCTGGTCTTCCTCAAGCAGAGGTATCTGGTTATACCCAGAGGAAGTGTCCATGAACGACAGACGCTCGAACCCCAAGGTTGCATCAACTAGATCTGAAATACGAGGTAATGGGTATGGATGCATTGGGTAAACTTTGTTTAGGTTGGTGAAGTCAATGCAAACCCTGAGCTTCCCATTTTTCTTTGGAACCGTGACGATATTAGATACCCAAGTTGGGTATTCGACGAGCTTAATGAACCCTGCTCCAAGCAATTTACCAATCTCGTCATTGACCTTTAGTTTTTGTTTTGGAGCCATCCTCCTTGATCTTTGTCGAACTGGTTTGAATCTCGGGTCAATATCGAGCCTGTGGCAAGCGACATCCGTGTTGATTCCGGGCATTTGGTCGATATTCCAAGCAAATATTTCTTGATAATCCTATAACAGGTGAATTAGAGCTCTTTTTTCGGCTGGGGTTAAGCTGACAGCGATGAAAGTAGTTTCGTGGCTCCCGCCCCCTATCTGAACTTCTTCCAACTGATTGATCGAGGGACCTTCTTTAGAGCGTACCTGATAAGCCCAACGTTTTTGTAATTGCTATTTGGCATGATCAACTTGGAGGATCATGTTGCCCCGGACTTTGGATTTCCTTGTATCTTCCAGTGCCAAATCGTGACACTGATGTGACATCATCTGGTCATTGCGAACCTTACATACTCCCGTTGGCGATGGGAATTTCAACGCCTGGTGGAAGGTGGATACAACAACCTGATTTGCATGGTTCCAATCCCTACCGAAAATTGCATTATAACAAGAACCACAATCTACCAGAAGGAAATTTATCCCGACAGATTGATGCCCAACCGTGACAGGGAGATGAACCTTTCCAATAGCATGGCTGGTTCTCTCTCCGTTGAATCCAATGATTGGATTACGATATTCTATGATCGTCCCTTTGGCGGTTTCATTCGAGGTAAGCCACGGTGGATAACACGCTAGGCCGAGCTTCACTCGTCGATAAGAAGAACTTTCACCCTAAAGATTCCTATCCATGCATTAATGACAACAGTGTCATAGTGAGGGTAATAAACCCCTTCTCGTCGTTCTCAGTGAATTTCAACTCCTGGCCTTCATAGGTCTCAGTATTGATACCTTGGTCAAAATTGAAACTGTTGACCTAGTAATGATCTTGTATATGGCAAAGTTTCAAGCGAGTTTCTATCTTTCGCTGACGGCGGGAGATGCTATTGATACGTGTATGGCATACATCGATAATGCTGTGTTCAGCCAAGTTAATATAGGCTGACCGAGTTTTGTTTTGAACAAACTCAGTAACCTGTCCATCGTCCACGAGGCGCTGAACTTCTTTCTTTAAAGCTCTGCAATCATTTGTTTCATGCCCAATATCATTGTGATATTTGCATTTTCGATTCTTATCCCGCCGACCTGTAGGATCTTCTGGTAGCAGTCGAGCTGGTTGTGACATTTTCTTAGTTCTAATTTTTTCGTACAGGTCTGCAAGGCCAAGAGTCAAAGGGGTGAATACCTTTTTGTCTAGATTTGGGGCCTTTGTATTATTCTGAGTACTCTTCTTGTTACCTTGATTGAGAAACTTATCCTTTTTGGAGTCATTGGAAGCGGGATCTTCGCCATTTTTTCTTTGTGGAGACTTTTGATCATCTTCTACTCGAACGTACCCTTCAACTCGAGTGAATAAATTAGAGAGGGTGGTGGGCGGCTTTCAAGTAAAAGAGTTGTAAAGTCCATCTCTGTCGAAATGCAATGCTTGATGGAATGCCTGTATTGCGAAGGCATCACTCACATCTTGAACTTCGCCGTGAAGCTTCCTGAACCGTCATACCAAACTCTTAATTGTTTCACCTTTCTCCATAGCGAGATTGAACAGCGTGTTCGGACTCTTCTTTGTTTTCATATTGTATTGAAAATGTTCAACGAACATATCACTGAGCTTGGTAAATGAATCAATTGAACGCGGCGTCAACTTTGTTGAACCAAGAGAGTGCGTACCTTTTCAATGTTGCTGGAAAAATACGACACATTAATGACTCGTGAAATTCCCATAAGGTCATAGCCGCTTGGTAGCTCATGATGTGCTCGTTTGGACAGCCATCCACGTCATCGTAAGTCGGAAGAGGGGGCTGTTTGATTGCATTCGGATGAACACAGTCCCTGGTGTCATTTACAAAGGGTGAAAATTCCGGACCTCGCACGACCTTTCCAAGAGGGGATCGTCTCGGATGGCTTGCCTGGTCACGGCTTGGTTAATCAATTCCTTAACCCTTTGTTCATTCATATTCTCATAGCTATCTTCATCTTGATTCTCTTCTCTCCAGATCCGTTCATCGCGGGCTAAGATTCGATTGGGATTCGGTCATTGCCGTCGTCTGATTCTACCCCGCCTTCTCCCTGCCACTCTGTTAGCAGGTAGTGGACTCTCATTTCGACTTGTGCGCTGGGACTCATATCTAGATCCGGACACTTCCACGGATGCTGGCATTTCAGAACTGGAACTCAATGCAGTTGTTGGCATTCCAGATTGTGGTGACTGGTGGTTACCAGAGTTTCCAGACTGGGTAGTTTGAGGATTTGTGCCCAAACGATCCCAGACATTGTTTGATTGTGAGTGAGTGGAGACAAGCACGATAGGATGGATAGTCCGGCTTTGGCTTGGATCTCTAACGCGACCGTTCTTGTGAATAAGGCTTTGGCCATTGTTAGGATCTCCGCGCTGTTCCGATGCAGCCCGTTGCCTTTGCCTACGTTCAGACAGAGGTGACTCGTTCGATTGGTGCTCCTCAGGGTCTCTAGGCCGTTTGCCTAGTTGATTTCTCAAACTCTCGTTTTCCGCAACTATTCTTGTCAAAAGAGAGACGAGAGCTGGATCCGATTGGTATTGCGGGTTCCGGAGGGAGGCTAGTGGGTTAGCATTTTGGCCTCCCCTACCCCTTCCAGGACGTCGCGCATTAGCATTGTGGGTGGGTTCAGCAGGACCATCCCTGATGTGTATTCTGGCAGCTCTTGTGCTCCGCACAGTATTGCGGCGAGGGACATGAGGATTAGATCCCCGAGTCCCTAGTGGCTCTAGAGTATGTGGAACTGCTTCTGAAAGTCCGTTTCTTCCGTTCTGAGAAAAAGATCTACGACGACTCGACTACCCCATCTCTGTAGTGGTGCTTGGAACAGTCTCCATGTTCTGTCGAGTCGCTACCTGCCAATTGGCAGCTTCTGCATTATTCATCGAAATTTGTTCAGCCATGGTAACAAGGACGTATGAAAAAGAAGGCCGAGGATATCAAAAGCCTCGACGGAAGACCACGTGGTCGTGGGTTCGTCCCCACAGACGGCACCAAAGAATGTCAGGGCAAAAAGTTAATCCGACACTCCCGATGTAGTGGTACTTCCGAAAGCTCGAAAGAGATGGGGATTAGGTTTTTTGAAGAAGAGAGACTGCACCAATGTTCTGGTTGCCTACGTACCCAGTAAGGAATCTGGGATTAAGTCTTTTAAAACGTAGTTCTGGAGGTTGCAAAAGCCTCCGTATATATAACAATCTCCTGCCTTGGCTGCCAAAAAAGTGATTCTCGAAGATTGTCTTCCTTGATGAATCCTAGTATGATTTTATCTAAAATGGGATCATTTCCCAAGATCTTATCGGATTACACTAGGATTTCTCGTCTCCGCGGATCGGGTTACTGGATAAGAATCATCCGGACGGATTGGATTCATGAACTTGGGCCATCCGGATGGGCCCTGGACCTGTTGTGAACTTTGACGGATTAGAGGACCGGATGATCCAAAAGTGTTTATTTGACAGCCACCGGACTAATCCGCCGCTGGTCGCACTCCCGGTCCATGGTCCGAGTTCGAGTACGTTCTGGACCAAAAATATGATGTAGGGTACACACAATACACACTCACGCAGCAAACCAGCAGCAGCACAACACCACACCAGCTGCAGCGCAGCATCCCAGCAGCAACACACCACCACCACTCCACCACACCCACTGCACACACTACACACAGAGCAGCAGCAGCAGCACAGCACACACACTACACACAGCAGCACCAGCAGCCCAGTAGCAGTACACCACCACCACTCCACCACACCACCTGATTGCACACACTACAGTCCACCACTACCACACACCACCTACACCAGCCCACTACACACGCACATATAGAGACTCAACAAGCACACACACAACCTACTGCACCAGCAGCAGCAAACACATAAAATCACAGACATACACAATAAAATATCCAAAAGTAACAACAATGCCACTTAACAATAATATACTAGTCCACCACTTAACAACAATGCCACAAAAACATATAGTTCAAACATAGAAATAAACCAAAAAACAAGGTCACATCAAGGCCCTGCTTGTTCTAGCCTCCTAAACAACCATGAAGCCTTGATATCCTCTTTAAGGCCCAAGAAGACCTTAATAACCCTATCATTCTCGACCAACAAGTCAAGCGACTTTAAGAAAAGCTCAGGATTCATATCGGAAGAGATTGCAAAGCATCTTTCAACAAATCTATTTGGTCTATTTCTTTTTCTCCTGGTTCTTGTTTGAAGGCCTTGGCAATTTCCACCACCGCTTCAGTTAACACCTTAAACAAAGGGGTTTCGGGTATATCCTCAAAGAATCGAGACTTCCTAGTCTTCTTTGCAGTAGATGTAGTGCTTCTAGGAGCACCCTCTGTTTGAGAAGTATCCCCACTAGCATCTGAGGCAGCAATAGCAGCTGTGGACTCACCAGCATCAGAATCATCACCCCTATCTCCCTGGGTTTGCCTAGAATTATCTAAACAAGTAGTTGAAACAAAAAGTAAATTTCAAAACTAGTTAGACGCACAAAATTCAACTCTATTTACATTTATTTAACTAACCTCCATCTACCATGTCATCATCAAACCCATTATTGCCCCCCTTCTCCAGTTGCATAGTCATTTCCAAAAATGAGGCAACATTCATCATAGTAAGGAAACAATTTATGCCTGAGACTTTTTGCCTCCGGATGAACCTACATCCCACAATATACCAATTAATATGACATCCAAAACAAATCCTAATAAAAAAATGAGAGTATTTTATTACCTTTACATAACTCTCCCATGCATTCTCATCTGCATCAATTCTCTTGGTTTCTTTGTTGAAAGGCAAACCAAACCCACTAGCCTCAACTGCATGTTTCGCAACTTGCCAAGCAAGTCTCATTGTTTTCAACCTCGACCTAACATTGTCTGAAACCAAATTCATTCCAAGTTGTGTATTGTTCTCATCAGCAGTACACTTCAAGCTCTCTTTCCTCCACCCATTATCTGCCCTATTGCCTCTAGTAGCTAACTCCTCTACCAAGATGGCTTCCATGTTGGGATACGATCTAATTTGGGCTGATCTAGTTTTCGCACCCTCTTTCCTTTTCTAGCCATACCTAGTTTGAAGCAATGACCAACGAAGAACATAGCAAAGTAATATATCAAGGTAACAAATAAGAAAAATTGCATATGAATAAAACATTATAAGTAGTTGAAACATAATAGCGTCTATTAACAAAACACTCTAATAAAATCACAAATCTATTACAAAAACATCACTCATATAATCATAATATCTATTACATCACTCGTTATCTTCCCACATTGCAATTGACAACTCATCCCTAAAATTAGTCCACCCAATACTTGGTTGCATATCAATATTCATATTTGGAGCATTCAGAGAGTTGTCAGCCTCTTCCTCATCATCAGTGAGCTCCTCGTCACTCAATGTATTATCGGGATCTTCTTCTCGCAAGAAGTTGTGCAATTGCACAACATGCAAGGATAACCTGTGTGTTTTGACATCATGGAAAACTGCATGCCTTAGATAGGCAAATCACTTCTTCAAGATACCGATTGTCCTTTCAACAACAGTACGCAAAGATGAATGGCGAAAGTTATATTGTTTTTTATGATTTTGAGGTTGAACTTCACCTATCTCTGTAAGATGGTACCGTACACCACGGTAAGGCGTGAGGAACCCTGGCACTAAAGCAAATCCAACATCCGCAAGATAGTACTTGCCATTTGGAACAGTAAGCTCTATGAAGCACGGACACCGATCGCGACACGGATATGACACGGCATGGATACGCGGACACGACATCATTCAAAAAGTAGGACACGGATACGTCATGGACACGTTAAGAAAAATTATATATATATGGATACGTCATGAAATTTAACCCTCTCCACCATGTTTAAATCAAAATATGAAAACTAGTTTTGAACATGTTTAACTCTAAAAGATTAAACAACATACATGTCCAAAAATGCAAGCTAATGGCAACGAAAGAAATAACAATTGCAGAATATTAATAACAAATATATATAATAACTTAAAAAGGACTTGGCAATCATCAAAAGTGTGCAGTTGTGCATTGTGCCTCCTTATTTCAAGAGTGAAATAAAACCCTACCAAGTCATGTGTTCTTTTAAGTATTTTAATCACTATTTTTAAAATTTAGAGTAAAATGTATAAGTGTCCCCAGTGTGTCCATGGATTGTCGGAAAATTCGATAAATTAATTAATAAATCCGACACTCCAAATCGAGTATCCGACATGTGTCGGAGGCGTATCGGGGAGTGTCGGTGTCAAATACGTGTCTGACATGGATACTTTGCCTATAGAAGAGTGTCCGTGCTTCATAGAGTAAGCTTATGCCCTGGACAAGCCACAACACTCCTCAACAACCGTCCATCGTGTGCTGATCCCTCCCACCCTGCTAGCACGTGTATAAATCTTATGTCAAATGTGCAAGCTGCTTACACATTTTGGGTCACGACACCTTTCCTGTTACAATACCTAGTATGTTGCGCTAGTGGTAAATTGATTGGAAAGTGTACCATCAACCGCACCCACAACATCCTAACATAAAAAACTTCATTAATATTGATTGAACTATCAAACCTTGAAATCAGAATGATCCTAACCATTTTCTAAAAAGTTGACTGACCTTGAAATAACAATGTCAATGATGTGTCTTGGTACACTTGCGAGGAGAGTTATCAGCGGTAGCATTTGTTACTAACTCTCTTAATAAATGAAGGATTGCATCCAACACAAGATGGAAATAACGGTGAACTGTTTCTCCTTAACGGAAGAATTGAAATGTTTCATTCAAACAAGTGCATTCGATCGTTTCATCCTTAATTGCTTGTGGCGTAATCAACTCGTGCTTAATAGTGTTGAGAAATAGGACAACTTGCTCTTGTCCATCATATGCAACATGTAGAAATGCCACTAATCTTTGGCGTAGACCATGACCATGCAAACAAGTGCAAAGCTGGGATGTCCAAACGGGTAATTTAAATATTGATTTGAACGTTTCATCCTTAATTGCTTTTGTGGCGAGAAAACCTCCCTAACCCTGGTTGTATACATCCTACCCAAAATGATGAAATAAAAGAATATTTCTCCGAACTTGATCCCAATTCCTATCGAGGACATCTAATAAGAGCTGCGGAGGAGATTCCCTACGCCTAAAAGCCTATACCTCCCCATATACCTTCTCTATACCACGATGTTTTGGGAGTTTCTTCATCATATGTGCACTTATAACTATAAGTAGAAATGCCACTAATCTATCTTTGGCGTTGGTAATCATTCTTATCTCAAAAAAAAAAAAAAAAAAAATTAATGAAGTATACAAATTCATGTACTCAATTAACGAAACAAACAAATTGATGCAAACATATATGCATGAACAACAATCCATACATCTAATGTATTCAACCAACAAAGCAATAACGATGAACCATTCTAAAAATAATTACAACCATAAATCAAAACAAAACCAACATTAATTAATTACATAGTGAGATTCTAAAATCAATGACACAATGAGATTCTAAAATCAACTGATAAAACTAATTGTGACACTAAAAAAAAGGTTCTTAAGAAATGAAATTCAGCAGCACAATAAAGCCATACAAGAAGGCTCATCAGCTCTAATTAATTGCAATAGAAAACAACAATGAATATAAAAAGGAGGAAATGATTCTATTTCCTATTTTTCCTCGTCCATCTCATTAGTACTTTTGAAACTCATTATTTCAATCTGTACAAGTATATAATTATTTATCGACAAAATCAACTAAAATCCTATCTCTATTAACTCAAACTAAAATCTTATTCAGTTCGAATTACTGTTGTTCACATTAATACATGATGCATACACAAATAACTTGTTCTAAGATATAGAACTATTTACAGAAGTAAACTAGCATTCAAGTACAAGTTAGTAGTGATAATGTATCTTCTTTCACTAAAAACAAGATCTCATCACCATATAAATATTCTAGCTTTCCAGAGTCATAATTTAAAAATTTACAAACTAAAATTTTAAAATCAAAACCAAAATGAAAGCAAAGCAAAGCAAAACAAATAATACATTCCAATAACAGTGACAATGAAATGAAAACTAACTAAATTAATTAAAACCCAAAAAACGAAATTAAAACCAAAACTTACCTGACAGCGGCGAGAGCTGGAGAGGGATTAAAGTGAGAACGAATATTAAAATTTGAGAAAGATAGAGAAAAAAAAAACACAGTGAGAAAATGATGTAGAACATTAGTACGTTGCTGTGATGTTGAGCCGGTTGAGGGCGTGCGCCCCTTAGTTGAGTCCAAGCCCATGGTTCGAGTCCATTAGCTAGTTGTGACACGTGTCATGTTACTATTGGTTTATGTTTTCTAGGTTTAGTTTAAATAAGGGCTTGTAATTTAGGGTTCCTCAATGTTGAAGTTTATGTGATTGAGAGATTCAATAAAAGAGTGATTTTAGGTATTCTTTAAATTGTGTTTCAATTAAAGTGTAGATTCTATTAAACTGAAGCTTCCGCCAGTCAGAACTATATTATTTGGTATCGGAGCAGATTAATTCCAGGGGTACTGTTCACCCGGTTACTGTTCACGACGAATTATTTCTTAAAAAAGTCAATTTTTGTTTTCATGGTGAATAACAGAGCAACTCGAGGTCGTCCTCCATCCATCCATGGATACTCGCATGTTTCGTTTAGAAGAAAACATGAAGAACATGACACATGTTCCAGAACTTTACTGCAACAATGGCCACAGTGCAGAGAGAGGTGCAGCCGCCACCGCCACAGAATAATGGTTCAATGGCTAGTACTGCTGATGCATCATCGCAAAGTGATGGTACAGTCCCTCTTCAAAACACTTTTGCACTTATTGATCCAGAAAATAATGGCGAGGAAAGAGTTGTTGGAGTAAATAACAACAATGAAGTTCATCCTCAGGATGGAGTAGGTGCTCGTATACCACCTATTGTTGGTGATGGTCAAGGTGATGAAAGTGTTGGAGAACTCCCTGTGCGTATTCCACCCATAGTGCCACCACCAGTCCAACAGCTACCTGTCGTGCGCCCCCAAGGGCCACAAGATCCGATTGTTCAGCCAAGGTTAAACCCTAATGGCCAAAACTGAGGGCTACCCATGCCAGAGGCGCCTCGAGATGTGCGTGTTCCTCCACAAGGGTGTGAGATTCCGCGTGTTAATCAGGTTCGAGGTAGAGGTCATGGTTACCAACGTCCTGTGCAGCGCTGGCTTGATGGTGATAGGAATTTTTAGGAACAACCCATTCCTCGCAATGCAAGGCAAGAGAACAAGGGTCGGTCTCCATCTCCTCATTCTCCTTCTACTGACCGAAGTGGTCGTAGGCCAAACCATGAACCTAATCGTCAGGCAGGTGATTTTGAGATGTATGACCATTTTAATTATTTTGATGAAGATCATGGTATTTAGAATATTGATAATAGGGTTATTGATGTTAATCGTTTCCTCCGAATATTGGAGAGGAGTCAGGCGGGTGATATTAAAATCGATATACCTACTTTTGATGGTAAACTCGATCCTGATGAGTTTATTGATTGGCTTAATCAAATTGAAAAGGCATTTGATTATAAAAACCTAGAGGATGGTAAGAAGGTTAAATTAGATGCTACTAAATTGAAGGGTTATGCTTTGGTGTGGTGGGATGAGTTAAATCTGAGGAGGGTTAATCAAGGTTACAGGCGTGTTTGTACTTGGGCTAGTATGCGCCGAGAGTTACATGCGCATTTTGTTCCTAAACAGTACCAGCAAGATTTGTTCATTCGTCTACAGAATTTGAAACAACAGTTGTCTTCGGTTCAAGAATATACTGAGCAATTTTAGTTGTTGTGTACTCGTGCTGGGTTGGTTGAAACTAATGAACAGAGGGTGGGTTGTTATCTGAATGGCCTGCGCAAGTCAATTCGTGAAGCACTTATCTTGTTTGAGATTGAGGACATGGCTACTGCGTTTAAGTATGCATTGCGTGCTAAAAGAGTGCTTTCACCTGGTACGACTTCTGCACCTTATACTGGTTCTGCAAGTGCAGTTACTGCTGCTACTCTTGTGTCGGCTGCTAGGACATATAGTACTACTAGAAAGTGCTTTGATTGTGGTGTTATGGGGCACATTGCTGCCGAGTGTCCTAAGAAGAAGTGCCCTGTTTTATTAGCTGAAGGTGAAGATGAGATCAAAGATGTTACTGCCAAGCCACCTGATCTTCTCCTAGATTTCCCGCATGAAGCTTTGTCAGTGTTTCCAGCTTCAAACGCTCCACTACTTTAGCTTGTGGAGAAACTTCTTCAACATGGGGAGAGTGATGTAGAACATTAGTACGTTGTTGTGATGTTGAGGGCGTGCGCACCCTTGGTTGAGTCCAAGCCCATGGTTCCGAGTCCATTATTTAGTTGTGACACGTGTCGTGTTACTATTGGTTTATGCTTTTTAGGTTTAGTTTAAATAAGGGCTTGTAATTTAGGGTTTCTTAGTGTTGAAGTTTATGTGATTGAGAGATTTAATAAAAGAGTGATTTTAGGTCTTCTTTAAATTGTGTTTCAATTAAAGTATAGATTCTATTAAACTGAACCTTCCGCCAGTCAGAACTACATTAGAAAATGTCAGACAAAGAGACAGAGAGATTGAGAGAAAGGGAGACCGAGAGTTTAAAAGAGAGATGAGAGCGAGAGAGAATACCTGAGAGCGAGTTGAGCGAGAGAGGCGGTAGTGAGTGAATGTGAGAGGGAGATGAGCGAATGATGTTTCCTTGCCCTAGTGGAAAAATACTGGGTGGCAAAAGAGTTTGGGGGGAGGTGTTTTCTATTTTCCCACTTCTAGTGGCAAAATAGTGTTTGCCAGCCCTTAAATACACCCAAACACTGGCAAATGGTGCTTTTAGTGGGAAAATTACATTTGCCACCCCCATTTGCTAGTTAACAAACACACCCTAAGTAACCTGACCCAGTCCTCTTTTTACCCGAACCCGATATTAAACTATTGGTTCGTTTATCGGGTAACCCAAAGCCGATCAAAAATCGAGTTTTTGCATTCGGGTAACCCGAATGGACACCCTTAACCCAACCCAAGTGGAAACACTTTCTTTTCGTCATTCTTTTGGTCTTCCCTTTTTCGTTCTTCTGTTTCCTTTATTTTTGGTTTTAAATGCAGAATAAGTTTGTGAACATACCACTATTTGCTGTCCACAAGACCTCATGTCCTGATTGGTGGAGAGGCTGCCCAGGAAAACTGTTTATCTGGCCCACAAAGTGTTTGGACCAATGAGAAGCTGCTGTTTGTGGACAAGTCTGTCCACAAATTCGCTCTCTTTTAAATGTATGGTTTAGTTATTTCCTTAACGAGAGATTGTTTAACAAGGTATTGTGAAAAAAAATAAAGAAAAAATCAACAATTGATATGGTGTCACTTTACTTAAATGTGACAAATGTAAAGCTTGTCCTGTTTTGATTGCAACGATATTTTCTTGGAAAAAAGGTCACGAAGAAAGGGATGTAAGTGCCTGTTGGAAACAATTGTGTTTGAATGAGAATGATAATCAACTGTCAACCACCAAGTCCTCACAATCGATTATTTAAGAATTGATTTTTTTTTTTAATAAATCGAATCTCTACTATATATAAAGTGAAAGGCTCAAAAGAAAGTTTAGTACAATTTTGTCCACACTTATTATATACTAACTTGACTACCAATGTTAAAATGGTAATATTTCTCCCCTCAATTAGGAGTAAAATTGACGTTTTCATGATGAAATAACTTACCATACCCCACTATCTTCAACTCCCAACAAAATTGGTTTGCTTCCCCCTCTTTTTAATGTCTCCACTCTAAGATTTCTCCACCATCTTTTCAAATTCTCTACTCTTTTATCATCTCCTGCACTTTGTTCTCCATTATCATATGATGAGAAAACCTTTGGAAACCAAACAAGGATGCACAATGTCGAGACAGAGTTGTTGTAGAAATTAAGAAATGATGCAAATGTATCATGCAACAATTGGTTCATCAATACCTCTAATGCCAAGGTGTATATGACTTTCTCTGTTTCAAGTTTTTATTATTCTTTCATCTTATTAATTGGGTGTTTAGATTGGTACTTACATGTTTTTTTCCTTCAATTTTCCCTATTTTAATCTCATGATGAGTCGCCCTTGCAAAATCTCTTCCTCCCTTTAGGTGGGATCGCTTCCACGTCCTTGGCCCCAACCCCACCCCATTGGAAACATTTCCGCCTTAGGGGAGGGGAAGGATAGATGTTGCCATGCCGACCCATCATGAGATTAGAATAGGGAAAATTGAAGGAAAAAAAACATATAAGTACCAATCCAAAAAACAGAATCATCCATATCGTGATAGAAACATATAACTTCCAAAAATTAGAGTCACCCAAAAAATTCAAACATATAAATTTCAATATTTAATGTATTAATTAACTTTTACTTTATCAAAAAAATAGAATCGTCCATATGGAGAATAGTTCAAGTTAGAGAGTTTAAAGTGCTTTCAGGAATAAGCCAATGCCAGTTTTTGGATAAGTTGTAGACTTGTAGTTGTAGCTTTTAAATGGCCACTGTCCAATGTGCTAAATCTGATGTTGTTCTATTTTACCGTACTTTTCTCGTATCTGCTTGAACAAAATATTTATGTGCACCTTTACTAGGAAGGAATGCTTCTGGCTAATAAATAACGATGATGCATTAGAACTAGTACATCATTCTGCTTATAATCTCTTAGTTTTACATCTTACTTTGCCTCTGTAGGAAGTTCCTATCCAAAATCCTGTATATCTCATGCTAGGTACGTCTTTTGGGTCTGCTGCCAAAGGAACCGGGCTCAAAGCTCTTGAATTTGCTCTCTCCATCTGCAAATCTGTCGATATGTATGGTTTCACAGTGGATCCAGGTTACAAAGAATGGTAAAGAGTCTCAACTGACAACTTCAATGATTAATCACAAATTCACAGTATTGGTTTTTTTGTTATTAGATAAATCATTTTTGTTTCTTACCAGGACTAGATATTTCTCAGAATCTCGACAGGGGCATACTCCACTACATGGTCGGGCATACTATCAGATGATGGAGTGTTTGGGAGTAAGTGTCCTACTGTGTAATGGTAACTATTAATCATTAATGGATTCTATCAGTCGTGAAATATGAGGGTTGCTGTTCCCTCAGATCACTAACTCGTTAGACTTTGTGCGGGGTTGTCACAGTTTAAACTGCTTATTGAAAAGGGAATGTATGTAAAGGGTGCCAAACTCCATCGTGTAACAGGCTATCCTCCAGGCTCCAAACCCCTTCCTCTAAGAATTACTTTGTAATTTACCTGTCCGTATGTTGAATTTCTTTTCTGGTAAAGGAAACAGCAAAACAGAATGGGAAGAGTCGGTTGGTGAGATTCGTTTTTGGCCAAATATATATCCTTTGGTGAAAGCCATTAGATGATCTCATGAGTCATGCATGACCTGTTGGGTACATGTACAAACCCTAGTAGCGGGAAATCTGCTTCCTTTACTTGCTTTTTGACACGATTGAATGAATCTTTGGTCTATCGCTCTAAATCTTTTCATCCTATTGTATTTGTTTTTTTTTTCTTAAGCTTATCAGGATCCATTCTCCAATGCGGGCCAAACCTAATCGACTGGTGAAATGGTTACCCAACCATGGTACACTTGCCGCCGCAAGGATTGCATCTGAAAAGTTGTTGAGGTAAAGTTTCTCTTCTTTTCTCTGCTTTCAAATATCTAGTGTTACCGGTTCATCTCAGTTAAAAGCTAAGTTACATTGATAAGGATAGGTGTGTCCGTATCCGACACGGATACGAAGGGTCTGACATGGTGAATATGAAAAATTAAGGTATATCACTTACAATATGTGTCCGGCACAGACACGTGGATATGTATCCGACACGCATTATTCTTGAAATATGGCGTGTCCATGTTACATAGGTTAAAAGTAAAATAGCAGATTTCCTAATCTGTTTGCTAATGAGCACGGATGAGAAGTAAACTCTGTCACCCTTTTAGTTTAGTTACTCCAAGTCAGCAATCATGAAACTTTGTCTGATGTGTTTGACCAAAAAATATTGTGTTTGACAGCCAGATTTTTCCTTTTGTCAAACAAATTTGCATTTAACAGCCAGATCTCCTTTTCCATTGACTTTAAGAAGGAATGTTTGTGATCCTGTTAGCATGTGTCCGTATCATGTAATTTGGTAAGGATGCAGACATGTCATTTTCTGCTCGGCCATTGTTGTCTCATTGAAAAACCCAGAATTATACCGTCTATTTCTTCATAAGTGTGTGTACTGTCACACTTGAATATAGCCCGAGGGTCTGGAGGAAGAACATTCTACAGTATGTTAGCTGAAATGCATGTTGCCAACTTGCCCTCAGTCGATGAGTATTATGTGATTTAGGCTCTGCTTGGAAGACAAACAACATTTGCATTTGGATTAGAAATGGGCTTTGAAGGGTTCAGTGAGGTCATTGTCTAGTGTAAGTCCCGCTCAAAGGTCCTTCAATTTTTGCAGTATTAGAATGGCCGAATGGGACAAAAGTTATTAAAATTATATTCACACTGTTGAATATGAAAAGAAGAAGAAAGTCTGGAGAAAAAGAAAGAGAAAACTATAAGGCCTTAGCTGGTTTCAGCCTTCTCTCACATCTTTATATAGAAAAATAGTGGGGTTTACATCATAAAAACATAAGATGTCCCAACTGCCCCTTGGAAATCTAACAAAGTTTGATGTTAAGTGTCATTCTTGATAGAGATTTTAGTAGGTGACCTACCAAGACAACCAAAGCCGCACAAAACCTTAGTTTTACTTATATCCTTACCTTCAAACTGTTGTTAATTGGGTGGTATACCAAGTGTTGGGTGGTATACCAAGTGCATCCTTACCATTGCTAAATTAGTCTACTGTATACTATCTGATCGCCTGTTCGTTTCTATCCAAAAGGAGGGTGGAAGCTGGGAGGGACCCTCTTGGAGCTTGTTCCATTGTCAAGAAGCAAAGAACGCAAAAGAATACAAAAACTGATGGCCTCCCACAGGCTGCTGTGAAACATCAGAGTTACGTTAAGGGGGCAACAATGTACCCATTGGAGCATAGTGTCGGTCATGGTATGCTCTGCACAGTTCCCAATGTCTAAATGAATGAAATGCCGATCTTGGCTTTAAGCATCAGTGGACCAAGAATTACTGGCAGCTACATCTTTCCTGAGAACCATCCCTAGATAACCTGCCATCTCGAAGCTTTGAATCTTTCCCTTGTTGCTCACCCGCTTTGATTTGGAGTGTGTTAGTAAGTGTCAACCAGGCAAGCACTCTTCACTGAGTTGATCTGCGATCTTTTGATGTAACTTCTTTTTCTCTGCCATGGTTTTCCCTACTGAACTGTCTGCCTTAAAAAGACTGCTCAGATTAGCGGGAGAAAAAAAGAAAGACTGCTCAGGGCCTTCAAATGTACTGGACAATCATCAGGCTTTGGAATCGATAGCTGCATGATTTCATTTAATTCATTTATTGTTTTTCTTTAAAATATTTTCAGTATTTATGCATCTTTTAGTCTTTTCGGGCACCGCGCAAAAGGTTTGAAACTGAAGAATTTTTTTTAGCAACCCTCTCTTTTGTAATCGCTATTAAGGACTACATTTGCCCAGCACTAATATTTTTAAATGCAGAAGTAATAACTTAATTTCCAATGTGTGTTGGAATATGTTTGTTTCGGTTTAGAATCATTCAGACACCTGTGAGGTGGACTGGTGGAGAAATGAAGACCGTTGGATTTTCCCTAAATTAACAACTGAAATGTTTAATTAATGTTGCTTTTGAGAAGATAGGTGTGCTGGGCAACTTGCATAAATCCTCTTGAAATATCCTCTGGTGTGCAGTGTGCTCATGAAACAGAATTACAGAAATCAGCATACCTCAATTTTGAAAACTAAGGGAGTGTTTGTTAAATTTTAACTCATGGAAAGGAAATAAAATTGGTGGTCCACTATGGAATGGAATGGAATAGAATGGAATAGAAATAATTTTAAATGGTATATGTTTGGTAAACTGGGGTAAGGAAAATAAAAACTGGAGAAAGGAATAATCATGTTTGTTTGCAAAAGCTATGGAAATGAATAATTGTATTGTTGGGTTATGGGTGTATTAGTAGTAAGTCCCTATCTATTTATTTCCTTTCCTTTCCACACAATTTTACACAATTTTTTCCATTTCCATAAATTTGTTTCCATATGGAAAAGTCAATTTTCTTTCTATGGGTAAACAAACACCTTAAAAACTATGGAAAAGGTGGACCATTCTTATTTTCCTTTCCTTTCCATAGTATTTCTATCATAATAAACTCACCCTAATTGTATCGGGTGTACTGTTGTGAGCATTTATAGCACAATAACATTCATTATCTTAACGAAATTCACCTCATTACCTGAAATTTAAGAATACAGTCGTTTCAGTGTTCCTTGGTCTATCACGATTTTCTATCTTAAAAGCATGCCAATAGTTCCGTGGTATGTCATCTGTGGCATATCTTGATTCAAACGTGTGTCGGAGTTTTTTTAAATGGATGACGTGTATATATGTGTTTTGGGTTACATAAATAACCCATTTTGGAATATACTAAAGTTGGGCACCCAACTCGAAATCAATTGCATTTTTTTATTTTTTGCTTAGAGAAATGCAAAAACTTCAATTTTAGTTTTTATTATTGTTGACTAGAATGAAATTTTTTTCTCTCTTCATCCAACCATATCTTTCTCTCTTTTATGCCTAACAACTGTTCTTATTTTTAAATTAGGTTATCAAAAAATAGATGGGCAAAAACAAATGACCAAGTAACCAAGAGATACATTAAAAAAATAATAAAATACTATTGCCCCACTGTAGATAAGAGGCGTAATCTTTAAAGTATTTTAGATTTCCAAGACAAATATAACTCAAAATATTTAAATTTATTATTTAGTGGAGAAGTGAAACCATTCTTCGGTAGGTCTTTGTATTAATTTCTTTTTCTTTTTAAGAAATGAACCTTTTAAAAAGAGAATGGTTTCACCCTCAACATAATAGCTGATTCTTCTCAATTGATATTTGCTAAGAGCATCTCTAGGTGGTGGTAGTATACTCTTCAAATTTGAAGAATTTTTTTGGAGAATCTGGTCGCAAATTTCGACCAACTCTAGGTGGTCGCAAATATCGACCACAAATGCAATTGGAAACCCTACCATGCGCCGGCGTACGCTACAAGCCCGATGTAATGTCGCCATTATTACCATTGCCGCCCCAAGTTCAAAAAACTCTTTGCGGCGTAAAAAAAAAAACTTACGACATTATTAGTGGGCGCCGCCAAGATTTCTTGGCGCGTGGTCTTGTCAAAAAGTCAAAACAACTTGGGGCTTACATTAGTATGGCGCCACGACATTACTATTGTCGCTCCGCATCCAAACCTCCAGATTTGCGAATAAAAATGCGAACAGACAGGTTATGCGACCATGAATGAGGCCACCTAGAGATGGAATTCCGAGAAATTCCGAATTTTTTCTTCAAATATGAAGAATTTGACAGGTTATACTACCACCAAGAGATGCTATAAGACAAAATCCATTGTTTGGTAGAAGGGTAAGATCATTCTTCTCTTTAGAAGTTATTGTTCTGGCCTCCACAAATATGGCCCAATAAAAGCCCAATTCAATATAAAGCCCATGCTCAAAGTCCATGCTACAAAAAAGCCTACGTTCAGAGCCTATGCTCAGAGTTTATCAACAAAAAAGCCCACGCTCAGAACCCATGTTCAGAGCTTATCTACAAAAATCTCACACTCAGAGCCCATGCTCAAAGCTTATCTACAAAAAACCCATGCTCAAAGCCTACACACCTACACGTAAAATCAATTGCGCACATATTTTGCGAGTCAAACAACTTCCACAACTTCGTCCACATTCAAGATTCACTTCTATCAACTTTATATCGTGTGACAGCTCTCCCTCCAGTTCTCTAACTTTATCCCACGATTAGACAGTTCTCCCGCCAGTTCTCCAACTTCATCCCACAATTAGCCAGTTCTCCAACTTCATCCCACGATTGGACAGTTCTCCCGCCAGTTCTCCAACTTCATCCCACAATTGGACAGTTCTCCCGCTAGTTCTCCAATTTCATCCACGATTGGAATATTGGAGAACGAGGAAATAACTATCACCAATCCTACCTATAAAATCCAACCTTCGTTATTTTTCCAGAACTACGCCATCGAGACATGATCCCAAGCAATACATTTGGGTACGTAGGCAACTTCACACTGAAGTCCAGTCTCATCTTTCCCCAACAACCATCTCCAAAAACATTACTTCCGACCCTCAACTGGTGTGTTTTGGCAAATCTTGCTAAAACATATTTGGCGTCGTCTGTGCTCCTACCCTCAACCACAAAACAAAAGTTACGTCAATGGCTTATCGAAAAACAAACAACGGTGAAAGTATCCCTTTTACCGCACAAGTTCAGCACTCCCTTTCTGCTGGGAATTCACTTTCCAAGTCTGATAGTCCTCGGCCATCTGCGACTGAGAGAGTGGGTATCCATATATCTGATCCATCAACTCAAGTCGACCATCATCTCCGACAATTGGAGAGCAAGAATAACAATCTGAAGAAACATCTGCATCAACTTCTCGAAGATGATTCAGGGTCCACGGCAAAAAGTGTTTGGGATCGTTTGAACATTGAAGCATCTCTTTCAAAGACTCCAAGTACAAACTCCCGCACCAAGAGAAATCGTGTGAGTCGCTTACGAAAGGCTTCGTGCAAACAAAATGTGCAACGCCGAAAGCGAACACTTTCCAGTGTAATCGTAAGCGAATCCACAAACTCCTCTGCCGACCTTGATGCCGATCACCCTGTGAGGGATCACCAACTCAAAAAAGATCTCATGACAAAAACCGGTTTAGCCAATTCGAACCGTACTAAGGGAGATCGGCAAAATATCCATATAGGTCGGCAAGGTAGACTACCCAACCAACGAAAAACACATGAAGTTCCTACCCCAAGCTCTAGGAGGGGTAGCCAAGTCACTGCAAGTCCTCGTCGCAACAGCAGTATGCACCGATCTCGACAACAGCACTATTCACCAAGCAGTTCCAGTTCACAACCTAGTCGCTCAAGTTGTAGTCCCAATCCAAGAGCTCATTGTCGGCCAAAGTATGTTGACAATGGTAGCCATGGAGATGGAGACTCACTTGCATCAGGTCAAGAAAATGGTTGTGACAGTCTAGCACTCCGTCCGTATTCTCCCGATGTTCACCATAGGAGACAAAGGAACTGATCTCCACTACTGGCAAAGTCACCTTCATCTGCATGGACGGGTTGACGAGAACTCAGTCCACCTCCTCCGAAGAAATCTTGGCCAAAACGTCCACAGTTCGGTCGTGACCATCGTCAAGAGAATGCTTCATTTTCTGAGCGACGTCTCCATGAATGATACTGAAGGCTGTAAATGATAAGGAGTCACGAGAAAACAAAATACGAAATCTCGCTATAGAGAGTGGTATCGATTCTCCCTTCTCTCTCCGAATCCAAACAACCGTTCATCACAAGGACTTCAAGCCCGAATTGAAAAGTATGATGAGATTGATAGAGATCCTTTGATGCATCTTGTTAATTACGAAACAAGATGATCTTATGGACTTTCGACGATGCTCTTCTTTGCAAGTTATTCCCGTCCACACTCATTGGAATTGAGTCGATGAGATGGTTTAACATGCTTCCAGAAAGATCCATCCACAATTTTACTGATCTTGCATACAAGTTTGCCAAGCATTTTCATCACAATTGGAAAGAACCAAAAAATATTGATTCTCTATTCAGTATTAAACAACAAAAGGACGAAAAACTTCGATGAAGTTTGTTCGCGAGATTTCGAAGCGGTACCGTTGAAATTCCAGATGCATCTAATATTCTTGTCATTTATGCTTTCAAGGAAGGCATTAATTATGATAGAGACGGCATTTACAACTCTATAGTAAAAGACGTCCCAACAACTCGTTATGAACTTTTTGCTCGAACTCAACAGTTTATTCGAGTTGAAGATGATGCATCGGCATGAGTTCACAGAGATAGGGATCGGATAAGCAAGCCGCAGGAACAAAGTCAAAAACCAAAGTTTCAACAAACAACCGATCAAAATTCCAAGAGTGATGGTAGGCCACAACAATGGAACGACAAAGAACAAAAGAAACTTCCTGAGTTAAAGCTTACCACCCTCAACGAGAAGTATGTTGTTATCTATGAGAAGATTAAGGGAAAGAATATCTTATCTCCACCTTTTCCTCTCTCAGAAGATACCAAGGCTACACGTGACAAATCACTGTGGTGCAAATTCCACGATGATTTTGGTCATGAAACTGAACAATGCCGATCTCTAAGGGGTAAAATCCAAGGTTTGATCGAGAAAGGTATGCTTCAGGATTACGTGCTGGGTAAAACGAAACAAGCTTTAGTCGTGACCGCACATAATGTAATCAAAGTCGGTCATGCCAGAGTTGATTCAATGTCTAACACCCAACGCAAGAATTTCAATCACTCCAAGATCACTGATCTCATCCACCACTATGTTTATAGTGGATACGATTCTATCCACGGTATGGGTACTGAGACTTATGAGGAAGGACCTCTCTGTTGGACTGACAATGATCTGATAGGAGTGCATCATCCTCATTATGATGCTGTTGTAATACAAGCTTTTGTTAGAATTCATCGTGTGCAGAAAATCATGATCGATACAGGTAGTTCAGCAAGTGTGATCTACAAGCGTTGTTACAAGGGACTCAATCTCCCTGAGAAAATGATAGTTCCCGATCCAAATCCTATCACTAGCTTCGATGGGACAGCAGCAAAATCAATTGGTAGATGCTCTCTTCCAGTGACATTATTGAACAAGGAAGTTACAATTGATTTTCATCTCATGGATTGTAACTCCTCTTACAATGTCATTCTGGGAAGAGATTGGATCCACTTAATGGGAGCTGTCGTTTCTACTTTCCATCAGGCTATCAAGTTCTGGTGTGATGGTATGGTATGCAAAGTTCGAAGTGATCAGACAACAGCTTTGAAGTGCCATGAGTATGTACTCAAAGATTATAAAGATTCGGAAGTCAAGGGCAACACCATCCTAAATGTCGATGGGGGAAAATAGCAATTACAGAATTCCATTGGTCGGGTAAACGCTATAGAGCAGCGTTTAGGTGCCCCCCGCCATCGACAGGCTCCTCGAAATACAGATCGGCAACAAGGAAGAAGAAACCACTTTTATTTCTGCGGAAATTTCCAAGAAGGAACAGGGATGAACTCATTGAGCTTTTGAAGAAAAATTGCACGCTGTTTTGCGTGGGACGGTCGAACAAATGCCCGATTATATCCTCCTTCACTTGCATGTCACAGTCGGATATCGACAAAACACAAAAGCCAAGTGCATCGGAAGCCTTGCCCGAATGGCTCCCGATCAAAGCTCAAAGTGAAAGAAGAGATCGACAAACTTCTAAGTGTTAATTTTATTAGGCCTGTACTATATCTGAAATGGATATCCAATGTAGTAGCAAATCCTAAGAAAAAATGGGAAACTTAGAATGCGTGTTGATTTTATCGATGTCAATAAAAATGTCCCGTTCACCCGTGATCCCTTTGCCTCTCAGTATTTCTGAAATGGTTGATGCCACTTCAGGGTTTAAACCAATTTCTTTTATGGATGCCTCAATGGGATTTTATCAAATTGCATTAGCTGAAGATGAACAAGAACTTACAACTTTCATAACATACCAAGGTTTATTTTGCTATAGGGTAATGTCTTTCGGTCTAAAAAATGCATCGGCAACATATCAGAAATTCATAAATACATCATTTTAGACTTCTTAGGCAAGTTTATGGAAGTTTATATTGACGATATGGTCATCAAGTCGCATGAAGAGTCTTCTCACCTTCATCACTTGCAAAAATTCTTTGATCGGCTTGTGCATATTCGAATGCGTCTAAATCCAACAAAATGTGCATTTGGGTTAGCATCGGGTAAATTTTTTGGATATCTTATGACCAAACGAGGCATTGAAGCTAATCCTGATAAAATCCGTGCAATTACCGAAATGCCCTTGCCAAAAACAAAGAAGCAGATCCAGCAATTTACGGGTAGGATAGCCACTTTGGGTAGATTTATCTCAAAATATTCAGATCGGCTCCACCCTTTTTTTCAAGCCATTAAGGGATCCCCACAATGGACAGATGAGTGTGACGTAGCTTTTCAGAAAATGAAAGAATACCTAGTACAGCCGCCAATTCTTGCTAGTCCGACCACCGGACAAACAATTGGCATCTATTTGGCAGTATCATAAATAGTTGTGAGTGCCGTCTTATTCATTGATGATGAAAATGAACAAGCAATTTTCTTCATAAGTAAGACCCTTACAGCTCCAGAAGCAAGGTATTCACATATTGAGAAAATAGCTCTCTCACTTGTCCATAGTGCACGAAGATTGAATCCTTATTTCCAAGGGCGTATCATCAATGTCTACACTGAATACCCCTTGAGAAAAGTTCTTCAAAATGCTTATTCGAGCCGATTAGCAGAATGGGAAACATATTTGAGTGCCTACGAAATTATCTACAAAGCCCGATCATCTGATAAATGCCACACAATGGCATCACTTATGGCCGATTTTCCTGTCGATGACATACCGACCATGGAAGAGCAGTTTGAGGAACCTCCTCCTAATCCACAACAAGGATCGGCTGATCCATCCACAAGTGCCGACCCTTCTTTATGGATTCTACACACGGACGGTTCCAAGAACAAATCAGGTTCAGGTCTTGGTTGTGTTTTGAGCCGACCTGATGGCGAGAAAATTGAAAAATCTGTTCGCCTCGGATTTTGTGCATCAAACAATGAAGCTGAATATGAAGTGGTTCTTTATGCAATGCAAATAGCACTTGACCTGGGGGCAACAAAGATCGAGTTATTCACTGACTCAAAGCTTGTTGCGAATCAATTTGGTGGATCTTTTGTTGCTCGAAATGATAGGATGGCTGCACATGTCCGAAAAATGCATGAGCTATCCATTCATTTCAAATCCATTGCAGTTCACCAACGCTCTTGCAATGATAATCTTCACGCCGATGCCTTAGCCTATCTCTCTGCTGCAGTTGATGTTAACAATGAAAAAAAAAATCTATATTGATTTCCAACCTTTTCCAAGCATAACTGTTATAGAAGAACATGTTCAAAACTTATATATTGCTCATCTATGCTATTTCCATACGACATCTCGGAATTTCGAATTCGAGCAAGTAAATGTCGTAACAACAAGGAAAAGAAAGAGAGAAGAGCTAGCTCAATTGGCCGACACAAGTTCAGAATCTCACTCAGAGGAAGCAGCTCAAGAAGATTTAGCCGACTATCAAGATTTGGCCGATCATCGTTTTGAGAGTGATTCTCCACTCACACAGGATGCCGACCAAAGCAATGTTGATATAGAAGATGAGTCCCATGAAGCAGATAATTCTCCAGAAGTACCACATTTGGATGTTCAATCTATCGACGGTGATTCTTCACCAGATGATTGGAAACCTACTTATTTAGAATTTATGCAACATGGAACTCTACCTGAGGATTCGTCACTTTCCTACAAAATTAAGAGAGATGCCTAGAAATTTGTCATAATTCCAAATTCTAAAGGCAAGCTCCTACTTTATAGGAAAGCAAACAATTTTAGTCCTCTTCTCAGATGTCTTTCCAAAGATCATGGTCATCTAGTTCTCAAAGAAATACACTCTAGACTTTGTGGAAACCATTCTGGGGGACGTAGTCTTGCACATAAAGTCATGACTCAAGGATACTGGTGGCCTAGCATGCAAAGACACTAAGCGGAATTTGCCCAAAAATGCATACCATGTCAAAAACATGCAAATATGGGCAAACTTCAAGCAACGGAACTCCACCCAATTCTAAGCCCTTGGCCTTTTGCAAAATGGGGCTTGGATATTGTGGGACCCCTACCAAAGGCTCCTAGAAGTGTACGATTCTTATTGGTTGCGACTGATTATTTCACTAAATGGGTAGAAGCTAGCTCAACCGCTTGTCAACATCTCAGCAACAGATGTTCGGCGTTTCTTATGAAAAGACATCGTTTGTCGCTTTAGAATTCCATCTAACATCGTCTCTGACAACGGTAAACAATTTGATGCGGAAGAAATTCACAAATTTTGTGCCTCACTAAAAATTCAGCATAATTTTTCCGCTCCATATTATCCACAAGCAAATGGACAAGCAGAAGTAACCAATAAGATGATTCTCTCGACTTTGAAGAAGAAGCTTAATGAAGCAAAAGGAAATTGGGTTAAAAAGTTGCCAGCAGTGCTTTGGGCTTATCGCACCACTCCTAAGCATTCTACCAATCTTTCCCCTTTCAACCTAGCTTATGGCATGGATGATGTCCTCCCGACAGAATTAATTGCACCAACTACAAGGACAGAAGCGGTACAAACTGGAAACAATGATGCTGCTCTAACTTTGGTGGCAGACTCAATCGATAAAACTCGAGAAGAAGCTTTACAATGTCTAATAAAATATCAGGCAGACATGAAACACAAATATGATAGAAAGCTTCGCCTCAATAGTTTTGAACCAGAAGATTGAGTACTTAGCCGAAAACAGAAGCTCATTGAATCTAGAAAGCTGTCAGAGAATTGGGAAGGACCGTTCATCATTGATAGGCCAGCATCTAAAGGGTCTTATTTCCTTCGTAGAATCACTGGAGAAAAATTTGCCAAGCCATGGAATGCTTTTCATTTGAAAAAGTTTTATCGTTGAATGTTTTGTTTTTTATTCATTGTAATCATTTCATAATTCAATAAAATTCGATCCATCTTTCGTTTTAACTAGGAATCAAATACCCCAAATTTCATTACGTTATCATTGCACTATGGGGGCGGTGACACCCCAAATTTCATTACGTTATCATTGCACTATGGGGGCGGTGACACCCCAAATTTCATTACGTTAACATTACACTTTGGGGGCAGAAACACTCCAAATTTCATTACGTTATCATCACATTGTGGGGGCGACGACACAACAAATTTCATTATGTTATCATTACACTTACACTGTGGAGGAGACGACACCCCAAATTTAATTTTGTTATCGATCATTAAACTATGGGGGCGACAACACCCCAAATTTCATTATGTTATCATTACAATATGGGGGCGGCAACACCCCAAATTTTATTATGTTATCATTAAACTATGGGGGCGACGACACCCCAAATTTCATTATGATATTTTAACTATGGGGGCGACGACACCCCAAATTTCATTATGTTATCATTACACTTTGGGGGCGGCGACACTTCAAATTTCATTACGTTATCATTATATTATGGGGGCGGTGACACCCCAATTACGTTATCCTTAATACTTATAACTATTTTTCCGACCTATCTCAAGGCTAGATTACCCAACTCTTATATATTTTGACCGACCTATTATGATTACCAATATAATAAAAAATATATAAAAATCCAAATATCATGAATACAGTGAAAAAAAAAACCATAATCAAGAAAGAAAAAAACCATAACCTAACCTTACATCATCCTAACAATAAAAAACAAATACTTCACTCAAGAAGTTGCAGCATAATGCTATCCTCCACTGGAACTGGAACACCTTTTAGATCCGATGGTGATACATCTTCCAACTTCCTATAACACATAGTATAATAATCTGACAGCTGCTGCAATTTTTCTCGTTTCTCAGAATCTCTCGATTTCCAAAGTCCAACACTTGCCGATGCTTCACGCAACAACGCCTCAGATTTCTTAGTTTCAACTGCATGCTTCTCAATCATATCATCCTTCTCTTCACACCCAACCCTAAAATTTTCCACCCTATCATGATATTCATCTAACTACTACTTCTTCAAAAATGCATTCTCTTCCAATAGTACCTTATAGTCTCCTCTAATCCCCTCAGCCTCGCATACTCATTTAGCCAATTCCAATTTCTCACATTTTAAAATCTCAACTTTATTACTCAAAACCTTCTGCTCCCTGAGAACAACAATTTCTTGATTCTGTTTCGACAATTCAGCTTTCATGATATTCATTTTCATCTCATAGTCAAGCAAAACTACTTCACTTCTCATAAGTACTCCTCTCAATCGTTCATTCTCCTGAAAGATGAGCTCTCTCTCCTTCCAAATATTTCTCAATCTCGCATATTCACTGGTTTTAATCTTATAATTTTCTTTAGCTTCTAAGATTTCTGTAGCATAATCCCCAAGCTTCGACGCCTAAGAGAACAAAAATAACGTGTTAAATACCCCCCCCCCCCCCACACACACACACACACAAATTACCTCTGCAAGCTTTGAATTCAACATATTAACGGTTTTTACAAAATCTACACTTCGTTGATAATCCAAACACAATAACTCTGGATCTGAAATATTAGACAAAATGATTTAAAATAATAATATATAATAATAAGTAAATACTATAAAAATAATTATTCAACATCTAACCTTCAATTGCCAAGGCTTACACGTCTGGAGTGATGAGCACAGGCATTGTAGAATTGCCGCTCATCCCTGGCTGCAATGAAGAAGGTACAGTTGAGCCAACAATGATGTTGGTACTAACCACAGTAGACACTTCTATTGACACACCTGCATCGGTGTCAACAGAAGTCGGCAATCCAGTATTAGTGCCAACAATAGTAGACACTTCAGATTTTGTACCAACAATTGTTGACACTTCTGTGGACACACCTGCATCGGTGTCAACAGCAGAAGTCGGCAATCCAGCATTAGTGCAAACAACAGTTGATACTAAACTCGACACACCAGCAATGGTGCCATCGGCAGAAGTTGCTACACCAGCATTGGTGCCAACAACAGGTGTTGGAACTCCAAAACTACTTCCACCAAAAGGAGTTGGCACTCCAAAATGATCCTGACAACAGAAATTGAACCCATTGTATCTCCATCATCGTCAACTTTTTCCATCTACATTATCAAAAGAAAAATTAAACAATCAATAACGAAAATAATTCTAAATCACAAAAACAAGATCAACACTAACATCAAGTTTAGATATACTGTTAGTCATCACTTCCCCACCGATATCATCATCATTATCAATATCATGCACATCAGTAGTTTTTTGTGTCGAAAGACAAAAAAACTGCATAATGAAACGTCATTCCAAAATATATTATAGGTATTACATATATGATATTTTAAAAGAAATATTATATACATACCATTTCTTGATCCTCAATCCCTTCCTCAATTTTACTTGAGTTATCCCTAGCTTTCTTTTCCCTTTTTTTTTGGACGACGCTTTTTTCTTCTTTTTCTAATATTTTCTTGTCCGCTATCTTCCGAGTCATCTCCTTCTACTTCTTCACATCTTCACTGCTATCATCTACAATAACATTCTTTCTCTTCTTTGAGCCACAGTAAGGTGCTAATTCCCTAGGCTCATTAAGCAGTCCAGTTTCTATATCATGATAATAATCTACAATATCGTCTGGAAAACGACAGATCATAGACATCAGCATTATGACTAAACAAACTAACAAATTTCTTTTTTATCATCTCGCTGCTAAACAATGATATATTTGGAAACTTCAGAATATCCCCTATAAAAAAAAAACAAGATAATCATAATGTGATGTTAACTATTTAAAATAATAATTATAAGAATATTGAGTTAACATCTTACCTGATATATTGTTAGGATAATCAATATTTTCGAACCTCCAATTGCCTTTGATCTTAAAACCATACAATTTCGCATTCTTGTAGTTCAAAGGCATCCTATAAAACCGATAATTCTGGTTGTGATGGTTATGATATCCCAACGCATAATTTTTAAAAGAAGCCTTGTTTTGTCGCAGAGGCTTCAATAACTCAAACAATAGGTCTGAAGACATACTTCTTTGATAAACCTTACAAATCCTCGCTATACGGGCAAAGATAGCCCAATAGCTAGGAGATAATTGTAAAGGATGCAATCTCCATCGAGCTAATAATTCGGAAACTGATTTTCGAAATGGAATACTACAACCAAGCCAAAAATGTGAAAACAATAAAATTATCTTATCATTTTCACACTTTTGGTTGATATCGCTTCCAATATACTCAATAGAAACATCATCTCCAATATCATACTGTGCTCTCAAACTATCTGCATCAATACCCTTCGCCACCCTATTCATATTAAAATCCCCCTTATCACCCCATCTCCTCTTCAAATTATAATTCCTCTCCATTAAACAAATATTTTCAATACTGTCAAAAAGATAGAAAAATATCAAACCCTTCTCTCAAAAGCAAAGACGAAAATACAATATTGTTTTTTAACAAGTATACATGTTGGACAAACTTACGGTATAACTAACGTATTTATTTGGATTCTTAATAATTTCTTTGCATAATTACTAGAACTAAACATGGTTTACTGTCTCTTATTGGGATCCAAATCCTAATATACATTCCTCAAAAACAAAAATTCTTACTGTTCATAACATGGCAACAGACTTTTTGTGATAAGAATGAAGAAAACATAAAAAAAAAAAAAGGTGTGAACATGAATGGAAACATACCTTACTGCACAAGTAAAACAAGAACATGAACCAGAAGATAAGAACTTTTATTTCTTCTTTTCTCAAACCTAACTATTTCTATTTTTTAAGTCTGATAATTTTTCTGCTCCCACAAATTCTCCTTTTATAGATATTCTAACTCCAGAGCTGTATACCAATAGGACTAGATTTTCAACACTGACCCAACAATCACTTTCCTAATTCGCTTAAGCTTCGCCCTTCTATTAGGTTATCTTCAACAGACCTTGTTATATATGAAGTTTGAATTCGAATTTGGAAATTAATTGCAGCATCTTCAACAGACCTTGTTCTATTAGTTTATCTTCAACAGAACTCACTTACTAAAAGTTTGAATTTGGCCGCTCGTAACATGCCGATCAACTTACCCGATCAATATTTTGGAAAAGAAAGTTGCGGATTTATATGATTGCCGACCCAAAGTGTTAGACATGCCGCTCAATCTCTTTGAGTAGTTGCTTCGATCACTTTTGCCGATCCCGTTGAACCACCGATGCCGAATCTTTGAACTGCCGATGCCGCTCTATACTTTAAATTGCCGCTGGTGTGCTGATCCATTTGAATAGCCGCTGAATGAATTGCCGCTGCTTGATTTGCCGCTTGTTGAATTTTCGATAGCAACTGGGACATCTTCTTTATTTGCTTTTATCAAAAATTCAGCCAATTCTTTGACCTTTCCAGCTTCAAAGAAGGACTTAACCAGTTTGGCGTAAATTTTCTCAGTTGGCTGAAGTATACCACATTCAGAAGTAACCAGTTCAACTCGCTTCTGCAAGTTTTCCAATAAAAGATCAAGTGTCTCATTTGCCTCAGCCTCTAGGCCTACATAATTTCGATCTCTACAGAACTCTTCATACGACAAGTCTGAGCTTTCAACAAATATAGGCTGCTTTAGAACATCAGATTTTTTAAGGCCACGGGCTTGTCTGGAATTTACTGTGGGCGAGGAGAACTTACGAGTACCAACAGCTTCAAGTGTAAGTGTTGCCGAAGCAAGAGAATTACGTGCTTTCTTCGCCCTAGAGAGCATTTCCAAGACCATTTGTGATGCAGAACTAAGGTCACCAAAGTTCAAATGACATGTCAGCAAACTGTTAAAGAACTGTTGATATTTAAATTCGAGTCAGCCTTTATACCAACTCGAGGCATCATTTCCAGAAGTTGTTCAGCCTTCCTAGTTGTGCCAAATAACAAACAGCCAGCCAAATCAAGGTTGAAGACAGTAGTGTTAGGCTTCATCGAAAGCAAAGGCCTGTTAGTCTTCTTCCGTGGATCTACCCTGTTATCTTGGAACAAGTATCCTATTTCTAGAATTAACTCAGCAGCAAGGTATGCACCAGAGGCTGTCCTTGATATGTGAGCCACAATTGCCGACCATGCCGTTACCGGGGGGTACTTTTCTGTTTCAACCATTCTTCTTAGCACAGTCGATGCAGGTATTGGCAACCCATACTTAGCAAGACTGAAACAGAGGTATATTAGAGTTTCAAATTTTAACAATTCATGCTTATCTTCATCAAAAATCAGTTCCACCAAACTGTGAGATTTCTCAAGCCACTGAAGGTCACGACTTTCTGCAAGACCAGTAAGAAGATTATTTAATATGGATTTTCTAGGAAATCCTTCCATCTCCTTATACTATTGATATAACTTCCATGAATCATCAAATCTGCATTCAACAATGGAATTTTCTAATTCTACACTTAGGCGAGATGGGTGACGAGCCTGCACTAATATCGTTTCAGCCATGGTCGAAAAGGAGAGCCTCCACGAATTAGTACACACATTGTTCAGCTTCCCAAGAGGACTGTCCTCGTTTACATCATCCAAACTGCAAGCAGAACTTTTCTTGACGTTGAAATGGCTGCCACCGAGCAAGGAAAATGAATAAAAAAGACTTGGAGTAAACTTGTGGCGAAACCTCTTGATTGATAGCATTTTTTCCATCAAAGTATAAACACCACTCTGCAGTGGTAGTCCAACAAACCAACTTCAGCAATACGAAGAGCACCTTCTTGAATATACAAGAATTTCATGACTTAAAACCAGATGTTCGTTCAAGTCATAACTGTCTTTGGCATGAAGAAAACTTGGTTGTAACTGGAAAGCGCTCTACAGAGTGGTGGCGAGCACCAAATGCCTCGAAAGATTTGATCCTAAATTATCACAAGATCGGTGTTATACAAGGGCCATTCAAGATTGTTTGGCCAAGTAACGTGAACAAGGATCTGGTCTCAGCTGAGTTCGTGTAACCAAGTCTTGTTACAACTACTTCTATCAGTCTTTTGGAACATACATCAACATTCATTGCCGAGCCCATCTGTGCTTCTATCGTCTTTTTGCCGATCTGAACATTGAAAAATGCGCTAGCATTGCCGAGCTATAAATGCTGCTCCCATTGCCGATCCAAATGAATTGCCAATCCAATTGTCGTTCAAACATGATTTGCCAATCTAATTGCCGATCCAAATGAATTGCCAATCCAATTGCCGTACAAATATGATTTGACAATCCTATTGTTGTTCAAATATGATTTGCCGATCCTTCAATATATTGACATGCCCATATCAAATACCAGAAAATTGGGTATAGGTACACATACGCAAATTTCTTAAGTTTAGAGGAAATAGCAAACTTTTTTTTTTTTTTTTTCTGTTATGAACTACACCGAATTCGTAAATAGTACCAAGTTCACAACCTAGTTCACTGAATAATAAATGGAAACGAACTGAAAATAAAGGATAAACAAAACAATCTCTCTGATTCAAAAAGAATGCAGAGCCTAATCTCTATTTCACTGAAACTAGAGCCTGAGTTCTTAACTATTTTCTACTTAGCTTTCTCTATCATTTTTCATTACATATAGCACTTGCTTTCTCTCTCTTCTACAACCTCATGATATCTAGGCCATACACGTGGCATCATCTAGTATCACCTAACTCTAAAAAGACTGAAATACTAAACTACCCTAGTGCATTTAAAGTAAGACACACATAACCTTTGCCATGTCTTGGGACATGACATTTTCCTCCATAAAAACTGAAATTTGACATCTGTCTCAAATTTCAGACTGACTTTTACAATTTTGACCTCTTTTATTAGTCCCAACTAAAGAAGCCAACTAGAAGCCAACTACCAACAAAAAAAGCTACTTAACTAAATCGCTTACCAAAAGTGTAGTGGGTTAATCAAAATAACTAAAATTCATTCGAAATCTAAAAATTCCAATTAAAAGTGAGATGAATTTCGGATAGACCAAAACAATGTTGAAAACATCAACTTCAAAAAACGGAAAAAAATGTATGTTGATTACAACTAATTTCAATACAGCTTTAACAATTTAAAATGCATCTCTAATAATTTTGAATAATATGTTTAAGCTTTGTTTGATGTAATTAAAATTGTGAAATTGTGAAAGAACAAATGGTTTTTTTTTTAAGACAATTGTATTATTTGATTGCAAAGACATCTTGGAGCAATACACACGCATCTCTTTGCCTAATGAGTGGCCTCGATTGACACACACACCTACAAAATTTGAGCACATTAGATTTTAGTATTATTTATTTGTGGAAGAAATTGACAGATTAAAATGAAAGGGTAAAAAGAGAAATAAGAAATTTTAAAAACAGTTAATACACCCAAAAAGTGACGTGTTGCTAAAATTGGAGTATAATCAAAAATAATATTGGTCTTTCTCTAGACAAAAAATACACTAAAGAAAGTGTCTAGTGCCCAATTTCTAGTATCAAATACATCCAACTAAAAAGCAAAGCCAATACCCAATTCTGATTCATAGCCCAGCCCTTTATATTTAAGACTAAATAGTTTCATCTAAAAAGCCCATGAACTCCTTTTTATGGTCTTTTAACTATAGCTTCAATTCTTCACTGCGGACCCATATATTTATTTTGTTCTGTTTCTTTCCTAAAGTTTTATTTACCAAACTACCATCACTCACCAATATTGAAACTGTCGAAACCTTTACTCTTTTATTCTTACCCACAATTTACCAAATTGCCTTTACATTTTATCAAATAACTTTGATTTTTTACATGCCAATTTAATATCTTCTGTTCATGATATTTGCCCACCCCTACCACTTCCATTTTACCAATCAATATAACAGTTTACAAACCTTAAAAAAAAAATTAAAAAAAAAAAAAAAAAAATTTGCCACACAGGCTTTGCCCATGTAACAAAGAGATGGCGATGTTCCAGCCCCCACAAATGTGGCCCAATAAAAGCCCAATTCAATATAAAGCCCATGCTCAGAGTCCATGCTACAAAAAAGCCTACGCTCAGAGCCCATGCTCAGAGCTTATTTACAAAAAAGCCCACGCTCAGAACCCATGTTCAGAGCTTATTTACAAAAAGCCCACGCTCAGAGCCCATGCTTAGAGCTTATCTACAAAAAGGCCACGCTCAAAGCCTACATACCTACACGTAAAATCAATTGCGCACATATTTTGCGAGTCAAACAACTTCCACAACTTTGTCCACATTCAAGATTCACTTTCATCAACTTTATATCGTGTGACAGTTCTCCCATTAGTTCTCCAACTTCATCCCACGATTAAACAGTTCTCCCGCCAGTTCTCCAACTTCATCCCACGATTAGACAGTTCTCCCTTCAGTTCTCCAACTTCATCCCACGATTAGATAGTTCTCCCGCCAATTCTCCAACTTCATCCCATGATTAGACAGTTCTCCCGCCAGTTTTCCAACTTCATCCCACAATTAGACAGTTCTCCCTCCAATTCTCCAACTTCATCCCACGATTAGACAATTCTCCCGCCAGTTCTCCAACTTCATCCCACGATTAGACAGTTCTCCAACTTCATCCCACAATTGAACAGTTCTCCCGCCAGTTCTCCAACTTCATCCGACGATTAAAATATTGGAGAACGAGGAAGTAACTATCACCAATCCTATCTATAAAATCCAACCTTCGTCATTTTTCCAGAACTACGCCATTGAGACTTGATCCCAAACAATACATTGGGTACGTAGGCAACTTCACACTGAAGTTCAGTTTCATCTTTCCCCAACAACTATCTCCTTCACTATCTCCAAAAACATTACTTCCGACCCTCAACTGGTGTGTTTTGGAAAATCTTGCTGAAACAGTTACTCTTTAGCATCTCTTCATATTATAATTTTTTTTTCCCCATTTTCATTTCCCTTGGGAACATTTGTTTGCTAGTAATTGGCATATATATTTACATTTGTTAAAGTTTTGGAAGCAAGAAGATTATCTAACCCCTTGTTGCAAGAGAACAATCAACCGCGAACAAAACCAACGGAACACTAGTTTCCTGGTTTTTCAAATTCAAAACCACTAACCCAAAAAAGAAGACTTGTCTCTCACACTAAAGACTACAAAAGAAAAAAAAAACTCCGTTGATTTCTGTTTCAAAAGCCACAGAACTTTTCCAACACCTGGAACTTAAATTTGAGTAAAACCCATTTCTCTCTCTTTACATCTGTTCATCTTCCTTTGGTGAAACCTCAATCTCTCTCTCTCTCTCTCTAACTTCACTCACTCCAATCCAAAAACCTACCCCCCCTCTATACTTATTTACCCTTTCTCAATCACATTTTCACAAATGTCCTACATTACCCAACCCCATATCTTCTTTCCTTCATCAATTCCACCATATAACCTTGTTTTCTTGCTACCTTTTTCTACATTTTTCACATTTCAGGAAAACGAGGAGTTTCTTGGAATGGCTGGTTTTTCCACGAATGATCATCGTCGCAACGGAATGAGTGAGTTACTTGGTACTGGGTTTGGGATTTTTAGGAAGAAAAGGATGGCTAGACAGAGAAGGAGTAACATAAATGTGTTGCTACCTTTTGTTACTGCTTCTGCTGCTGATGCTTCTTCGCACGTGCGGGAGTTGTCTGTAAATGCCCAGCAGCAGAATCTACACGTGCCTGGCTTGTCTCAGCCTCTTGTAAGTTCTTTTATTTAATCTTTTTCCCATGATTTGTGTGTGTGTATGTGTTTTGTTTAGGCTTCTTGATTTTTTGATTTCATTGAATTTTTGCGTAATTGTGAGATGTGTCTACTTTTTTTTGCTCGGTAAAATGCAGATACTGAAATGTGAACACTGAACAGTGAAGAATAATCTAGCTGCTAATAGCCTAGACTTTTGGAATTAGTGATTTGTGTTTCAGTCAAAGCAAATATTGATTAATATGATAGTATGTGTATGAGTTCATTATTTCCAATTTGTGACAGAAATTCTCCTGTTTTCACTAGGGGATCAAATGTGTAGAACCTGGTGATCTTATGAGACTATATTTTTAGTATGTATTCATCCAGATTAACCCATATGATAGATGCTAAACTTTTGTTCATATGGCAAGGTCAGGAGAAAGGACTAGTAAATGTAAACATTTCTGTATACAGAGTAACAAACTATATTTTTATATCTCTATGGACAGAGCAGTTTGAATTTTGTGCTTTTTTTTTTTCTAGCATTTTTACCCGTTTTTAAACACGCGCCCTATATTTAAATAAAAAAATCAAGCTATGAATAAAGGAGTATTTTGCAGCTTTACATATCCTTTTAATCCTATTAGATATATAGATGTGCAATATACATACTGACATACTGTCCACTGGTAAAAATAATTCACTTAGGCAATGAGAACCTGCCGGATCTTGATCCAAATTGGTCAGAGGTCCAATACTTGTCTGAAAGTCAGATATACTTTTAGTTCCAAACCCGTAAAACAAAAAGGACTTCGGTTAAATTCTAATCATTTGATACCCTGGTTTTTACCTTTTTCTACAGAAGAGCACCCCTTTCTCCTGAAGTACTTCTTATAACTCGGAAACCAACATATTGAAATTATTTACCCCTTTATATTTGAGTATGCTTTGTTCATCACAACTCAAAAGAAACTTTACAACTTCATGTGATTTCATGCTGTAGGTAACTGAACCAAAGATGCTGAGATTTCTTCTTCAAAAGGAGCTTAGGCACAGTGATGTTGGTACTCTAGGGAGAGTTGTACTCCCAAAGGTTTGCACTTTAAGTTTTTAAACTTGTAAACTGATTCCTCAGAGAGGGTACCCTAACTAAAAGCCATGTGATGGTGAATCCTTGACAAGCTAAGTCATTTGCATTTTAGTACATATTGGGCGTGCATATCAAAGTTTGGATTTAATCTTGAGGGTAAGAAGTACAACCTCACGGTGAGGGTACCCACTTCGAAGAAATTCCCTAAACTTGAGAACATTCTTGATATGGTCCTAGTTAGTGTCAGTCATGTAGATTTAACAGTACCTATGACATCTCTCATTTATGATATAGCATTATCACATGGTTGCCTGATACTAGATATTGTATGATTGATATTCCATTTTGTTACTGCATTTTGATGTATGTCTTCTCTTTTGCACGCATGCAATGAATAAAATTGGCTCTCAGAGAGCTTCGGAGGCCTTCCTTCCTAGCCTTGATACCAAGGACGGCGTCTTTATCACCATGTATGACATGGATGGTCGGGGAGTTTGGGATTTCAAGTTCAGGTTTGAATCGTTTTCTTCATAACTAATGACGACTATTGATGTATTGAGTGGGATATATGTCTAATCTAAGAGAATGGATACTGGAGAGTTGATAACGTACAGTAAAATCAATTGTGGGCATTATACACAAGACATGCCTGTCTCCACATATGCTCCTTGAGTCCTAGCTAGCCGTACAATGTGAAACTGGACACTTTGATTTTTTAAATTATAAAATTTCACTATACTATTCAGTTTCAATGTAAATCTCAGACTTGGGTGATAATCGTAAAGCAATGAGAAGATTGATTATATTGGTGGCAAGCATGGGAGAGTTTTGGTTTCTTTTTCTTTCTTTTTTTCCTTTTGAAACGAAAGACTTTTTATTTACAGGCCTAGCTTCTTACTTGTATACGAAATTTGGTCTTAACTATCAATCCCAAGAGCGAGTTTATCCTACTAATGATAAGATTTCTCCATCCCTACTTCTGCCTCCTCCACAATATGTTTCTTGATGATTTATCGCATTTTTTTTTGTTTTTTGTTTTTCCAGGTATTGGCCCAACAACAATAGCCGAATGTATGTACTTGAGAATACTGGTGAGCTTCTTATATTTTGACCAATAATTTTTGTCTATATTGTTCAAAATCCACTAGACAATAATGTTGGTTATTTCTCAGGGGACTTTGTTAAGACTCACGAGCTACAAATTGGGGATTTCCTTATGCTATACAAAGATGAACACAACCAAAAATATGTAAATTCTGTCATTGTCTATTAATATTAGTTAAATTTTGTCTGGTATCATAGCTTTTATCGAGCATTTAATTTGTTTCTCAGGTCATTCGGGCTAGGAAGGCATTGGACTTAAATGTAAGTTGGGACGGACAAGTGTTATTTGATTCCAGTGTTCGACTTGTTCCTGACATTGAGGCACATAAACCAAATTACTTTCCGGTAAATTACTCCATGGTAGATGAGATGGATATGTTCTTCCCCTACAACAACACGTTTCCAGATCTAAATGTTTCAGACAGCATTTCAATGGACATTCCAAACTTTTCAAGCCTTGGGACAGTGACGGCAAGCGGCTTTGAGTCCTTTGATAACTTTCCTCTTGATGAATATTGATATTTGTGATGAACAAACAACATCAGCACTCTATGTTATTTCTGGCTGGCTTAATGTAGATGTTACTAATTAGTAATTACTATGTATGTTTTCTTTAATTGGACTAAAATGTATGTATGTGTTTTTTTCTGAATGTGGACTGAAAGTAATATCATAGTCGACATTCCGAAATTTAAATTTCGTGCTTTCTTAGTATCGACACATCAATCCATCTCAATCCTCTAAACTTCGATATATATGATCACGAAGTCAGATACAAAGTTCAGAAGTGTAATAATAATAATAATAAAAAACTGATTTGTACTCCAAAAACATTTATTATTACGAAACAAAAAAAAAACACTCATTCCAGACTTCACCTAGTTTTTAACACTCTTTCAGTCAGAACCAAAAATTTATAATCACACCCAAAAAAAAAAATGGCCGAACTCCAACCCACAGAAGTAATCCCCATAAACAACGGCGGCGGCGGCGGTTCATCTGAAAACATTGGTTTGGTGGGGTCAAAAAGACAGCGTCGGCCGAGCGTTCGATTAGGTGATATTGGTGACCAACCAGCGACACTGTCATATGATTCATACGTTAGTAGAAGAAGTAACAAACATCATCAGTGGGGTGGTGGGCCTGATAATTCATCAAGGTATCATCGTTCACACCATTTACATTCTTCTTCACAACATAACGATAACAACAACAAGGATAGTTTGGGTAATAATAATTAATAATAATAATAATAATAATAATAGTAGTAGTACTAATAATAATAACAAGAATTCAAAAACTAGACCTTTAACTAATTTGGTGGTGGGCCATGATGAAACCCTAGAAATGGATGATACTAATAAGAATGACAATTTGGATTTGTCGGGGACGGCAATTAGGAAGGCGAAAAGAGGAGGTGGGGGAGGGACAAAAAGGGTAAGATCTAGTTGGGTCAGCAATAAACTGGAGGATGGGAATATTAGTGGTGGTGAAGAGGGTGGGGATGTTGAAGGGTTTAGAGATTTCGATCCGGATGAAGGTTCGCAAAGTCCATTGAAAGAACACAGTCCAATTCATTCGCTTGAGAATCCCGATATAGGACAGAGGAGAGGGATTAGTAGGGCTAGGGTTTCCGAGAGTAGAGAACAAGAACACGAGGGAGTTGAGATGGATGGGCCGTCTGATACTGATGGGAGGGAATGGAATAATGGGGGCGGTAGTGAGAGAGGGAGATTTTGGACACTCGAAGATAGTGTTAGAATGTGGCTTCATGGACTTGGGTTGGGAAGGTATGCACCGGTTTTCGAAATGCATGAAGTGGATGAAGAAGTTCTGCCGCAGTTGACACTGGAGGATTTGAAAGATATGGGGATAAATGCAATTGGTTCGAGACGGAAATTGTACTCTGCTATTCAAAAGCTCGCAAAGGGATTCTCGTGAGTTTTTTATTATTTACTTTTGTGAATGTAGTTTCTAAAAGAAACTCGGCTGTGGAGAAAATCAAAATACAGGTCCGAGATGGTGCAAGTTCCTTCTCTTTTTTTCTTTCTTTTTTTGATGTTCCTTTACTTGCTAGTTTTGGTATGAAGTGCTTCTTTCTTTTGCTTCCTGTGGCGCTTTGTGTATTGATATATCTAGTGTAGTTTTTTGTCGAATAAAATTTCTTTAATCATGCTGAAGTTATCCTCGAAAATTTGGATGAGAATCAACAGTGAATGCTCAATATGCATTCACGATTAGAGAAATGAAAGATCAATGGATGATGAATATGCTGAAGTAGTTTCTCTTACTGTATATATGCGTATGTTCATGTTTAGCACTGTTATGTTATTAGATTATGGTTTTGCAAAATCATATTGGGCTCTGTACAAATAACCACTTGATAGGAAAGCTTCTAAGGTTTTCATACCTACATTTTTTTTCAACTTAAAGTTGTGGATATGTCTGTTCATTTTACTGCTAATATCGCCTTATTAATATTGTTATTATTCCTCATACAGCCAGCCACATTATGGACTTTGTCTTATTTTGATGATCCGTGTTTCTTACTTGCTAATCTTGAACTTCAATTGCCTTTTATTTTTTTATTTGGGGGTAGATTCTATTTCTTTATAATAGCAAAATCCTAGGTGCGTGCATGCTTGAGTGTGATGAAATTCCTATCCCTCTTTTACTTAATGAGAAAAATGACATCCTTTCAGAGGATACTGAGTTAGTTAGGTAGGTTTAGGAAGAAAGGGTCATATATCTGAAGCTTTGTTACATTTGAGTGATTGCGTTTATGTTTGTGAGCAATGATTGACCTAGCAACATGGGGTATATTGTTTTACGTTGATTACCTGGAATTGAATCAATGAATGACTATGTTTCACATTTATATAACCAGCGCTGGCGACACCTTGTTGCTAGAATTGTTTTACCCATAACACCAGGTGATTTTTGTGCCTTCGATTTCAATCGTTGTGAGTCTCCATATGCATAGTTTTCATGGAGCACATCTGTAAAAGCTAAGATGTTTCTGTTTGGGTCATAACCTATAGGTTGGTGATTGGCAGATCAGACAGTTTCCTGTGGTGGTACGCCGCCCTCAGAGAAATGGTAGAAGCGAAGTTTATTTCATCTTTTCAGGTGACAGTGAGTTGTGGTAGGGCATAAGGTTGGATGGAGGCGCCTTATGTTTGTGTCATTTTTAGGGGTGCCTTGTGCTTATAGTTTTGTGCCAGTTGGATGACAATCATTTCACAAGATCGATCTTGTAAATGTTAGGTTTTAAGTTGTAGAAACAAGGAACAACTCTTTGGAATTTTGTACGGATGATGGAATTTTGTACTGATTTTAAGCCAGAAAGTTCCTAAGCCACAGTTGTAAGTGAGAAATGGAAAAGGGGGGAGGGGGGAGGGGCCTTTTATAGTAGTATGGTACTATCAGGTGATTTCCACAAGAACCCATACTAGTTGGGAAGAGAGGAGTGGTTAAAGTATGTGTGGAATCCCAAGTAGACACTTAGTGGCTCTTGTATGTATCAGCTATGTAGTGATCGGGGATTGGGAATTTGGGACTCTATGCTTAGCAAGATGAGGGCTCACCTAGGGAGCGGAGGAAGGATGGGGAGGGGAGCCTTCAATTTTTGTATTGGGTTTGGAGCCTTGCCTAGGTAAAGGCCGTCATGCACAAAGGCTTAAATATTCATGTTCTATAGCTTGGTATATTATTGTCTATCTAATTAACGTTCTACAGTTTAACCTCAACTGCTTATTTTTCAAAATGTTGGAAATTGTGGAATACAATGAAGTAAAAGCATTATAAAGAAGAATGACTTTGTTGCGCTACGGAATACAAACTCTTTTTTAAAGGGTATGGCTCATTATATCACTTGCCTACAATTTTAATTAATGCCAATAGTTTTAGCTCAGATTGGAGAAGTGAAAAAACAATGAACGATGAATATGTTAAAATAGTTCATCTTTGTTTGTATGCAAATGCTCATGTTTAGCGTTCTTATGCTATTAGATTATGGTCATGCAAGATTGTGTTGGAATCTTTGTGAATACATAATTGACAGGAAAGGCTCCATTTTTTTTTTTGATGTGTTGTTGTGGTTTTATATCCTTTGGATGTTTGTTGGTCTCCGTATTCATGTTATTTATCTTACTATTGGACATCTTAATAGAAAGGTTGATGTATCTTGTTGGCGAAGCTTCAACAATGGATGAACATCAATAAGATTTAATAAATCAAACACCTAAATCTAGGGTTTAAACCTTCAAACATGAAGAACAATTCACAAATAATTAATAATCAATAATAACCAACCTAACAATGAAAGCCTAGATGCCTTTATATAAGAAAACAACTACTAAACCTAATTGGAAACCATTCTAAATCCTATTCCTAATTGAATTAGGAAATCAAATAAAATAGAAACTACTAATTAATTAATTAATTTAGAAACTTCCATATGCTCATGCATCAATCTTCCTTGCTTGAAATAATTCGTCCTCGAATTTGATTTCATGAACACACTCCAAAAAGTCAGCGTAAGTCACGTACATCACCATCACCCTTCCGCGGTTCAAAGGAATTCGGCCTCGAATTTTAGCTTTGTATCAGCTCACAAAAAGAATCAAGTGCCATAATGTTATTATTGCTCTATGCTGAAAATTCCAACGAATTGAATACCATAACTTATGAAATCTGCACGAAAGGGATGTATTTGTCCAAGCAAAAAAATTCTTCTCACAATGGAATATGAAAGGATCCAATATGTGTCTTGTACCAACATCATATTACTTAAACTGAGTCCTCTTGACATCAAAACAACTTCACCTTTGTCACGATTCTCAACAATCAGAATCTGAATTCCCTGTAAATCGTCCTTTAACTTTTCAGAAGAAAAGGAGTTTTGAAACTTGGATGCTTGAACTTCATAAGTAACAACCAGGCGAGCACAGGATTAGGTGCATCAACAATGTTCATATCAGTCAGCTCTTTCTTTGTGTCATCTTCATGTTTCTCTTTTTCTAAACCTTCAAACATGAAGAAAGAATTAATAATCAATAATAACCAACCTAACAATGAAAGCCTAGATGTCTTTATATAAGAAAACAACTACTAAACCTAATTGGAAACCAAATAGAAAACTATCCTAAATCCTATTCCTAATTGAATTAGGAAACCAAATGAAATAGAAACTACTAATTAATTAATTAATTTAGAAACTTCCATGCTCATGCATCAAAGGTCCTCTTATAATTCTTCGCTGTTATTATTTTTATTATTCATTGTACAACTAGCCATTGAGAACGCGCATGTCACACGGTGCACTTTTGGATCTACAAACAACACTCAAGTGTTGAGTTTACGTTATGAAATTTTTATACTTTTTATGACCAGTTTTTCATCTTGGCTAATCTATAACTTCGATTTCATGATTTTTTCCCATGGTGTGTGTGTCTAGGACTGAGGTGGGGAAGGTAAGTTCTGCTAGCTTAGGAAATATTATTGTTTTTCTTTACCATAGCAAAATCCGAGGACTTGACTGTGTAAGTGTGTCTCAATGGGTTTTATGAAATTCCTCTTCCTTTTTTACTTTGATGAGAAGATGACTTTTTTTTCAGAGGATGTTACCGGTAGATTTAGGCAGAAAGGGTCATTTATCTTAAGCCGTGTAATTTTCTTTAGATTGGCTTACACATGACAGTTGGAGCACTCGAGTTTATGTTTGTAACCCACGATTGACTTAGCAATATGTATATTGCTATATGTCAAGGTTACATTGACACGGGTAGGTGTGTCCGACACGGATACGAATTGTCGGACACGGCAAAATATCAAAATTCAAGGTAAATCTATCTAATAAAAATGTTTGGTGTGGGGCTTGTAGGGCTCCATCCGGCGGCTACCATTGTATTTTACAAGTTGTGACATGGCAGATCCAAAGTCTTATAAGGCATGTGCAGTTTACAATGTTAATTTGAAAAAGTACTGGATCATTGTTGATTTGTTCAACAATGGCTGCTTTGTGGGTTGGGCTTTTATCATTCGGTTGGTTGGGGTTCTTTTGGGTTAATTTGAAACAGTGCCGCGGGCGTGGGCTATATACTAGTTATATACAATGTGTCCGACACGGACACGTGGATATGTATCCAACATGGATTTTTTTTTAAATATGGCGTGTCCATATAACCTAGCTATATGTTGATTACCTGGAAGTGAATAAAGTGACTATAAATTTCACATTTATATAGCCAACGCCGACGAGGCCTTGTCCTTACTATCTTTTTACCCATAACGTACAAGGTGATTTTAGTCCCGGGGATTTTAATCTTTGTGAGTCTCCATTCGTGGAACTTTCATGAAATGTCAACAAAAGCTAAGATGGTGACTGGAAAGTTTCTATGGCGATGTGCCGTCCTCAGAGAAATGGTAGTGTGAATGAAGTTTCTTTGATCTATTTATGGGTTATTGTGCTAGTTGTAGTAGGGCATAAGGTTGCATGGAGGTGCCTTATGTTTGTGTCATTTCTACGGGGTGCGTTACGTTTGTGTCATTTCTACGGGGTGTGTTATGTTTGTGTTGTTATGCTAGTTGGATCCCACTCTTCTCACAAGATCGATCTTGTAGATCTTAGGGTTTAAGAAGTAGAAACAAAGAACATAATAATCAATTTTTTGGGACTTTTTGGTTAATGATGGGGAAAGTTAGAATGATGCTGATAGGCAACTGTCCAATTGGATTTCAAGCCAGATTGCCAGAAGCTCTTAAATTCAGAGAGTATTTGTAATGGAGAAATGAAAAGGGAGGAAATTGAGCTCTGGATATTAGAAACTGCTCTAGGTAGTTGGGAAAATTTGTAAGTCAGAAGCAGAACCATTTGCATATAAGATGACGATAAAGGCGAAGGAAGCTCCTGGTTTTGGGTGAATATTCCAAAAGTATTCCATCTTAATGAAGGCTGGCCATGAAGAAGATTGACATTGTCCTAAACTTCCATAGTCCTATCAGGTGATATGTACCATAAGTACATAACACATACTAGTTGTGAAGAGAGGAGTGGTTAAAGTATGTGTGGAATCCCAAGTAGGCACTTAGTGGCGCTTATATTTATCAGCTATGCTGCAATTGGCGATTGTATGTATCTTTATTTGGCTCACCTAGGGAGAGGAGGAAGGTGAGGGTGGCTGCATTCTTTGTGCTGGGTTGAGAGGCTCCCTTAGCTAGGTGATGGCTGTCATGCACAGGGACTCTAGTATTCATGTTTTATCCATCCAGTTAATGGTATACAGTTAACCTCAAATGTTTAGTATTTGCTATTATAAATAAAAATGACTTTGTAGCATGCATTTAGAGAGGGATGTCACATTAAAGGATGCAAACTCTTTTAGAAAGGTGAGGCTCAATGTCATTCTTAATGAAATGCCAATGTGTTTTAGCTCACACACAAAATGACAATTTAGTTGTTGTCTTCATAAATAAACATTAATCCTTATTGCACAGGATATAAGGTGTGGACCACCCTTGAAGGCTAGTCTCTTGTTAACCCGTATTTTGTTGTAGTTTTGGTTATTGTGTTTTAGCAATCTTTGGAACATCGTAGACCTCCTTTCCAAGCCCATTATGTTTGATCGAAGAAATATTTAGATTCTGTATTTCCTACGAAACTACTGTGGCAACTTGCGAGGACTTGTTTGTTTGTTTGTTTGTTTTTATGTATATAGTTTTTAAGAAAAAAGTAATTTTTCCCCGCTGCACTCTGCATTACTTCATTTTCCTTGCGACTTTCTCTTAGGGTGTCAGTTTCTATCTAATTTTCCTTTATCTGTTGGCTCCCCGTAGTTTCTCAACCATAATAACAGGAACTCGTTTGGAAAATACGCTGATCAACATTCTTATCGGACTCACTCCACAATGAGACATTTCTGACTCGATAAGAAGCTTTTCCCTTCATGCTATTTCTTCTACAAGCTTTTAGAAGCTGTCTGATTTTGTCAGAATGTGCTGAATGCTGGTTTGTTGGACATCATGGCCGGTGCAACAAGTGCATTCTACCATAGTAGAATCATAGTAGTCCATTTATTGTCTGCTTCCATAACAGTGCTATCTTTGTTGTATGCTAAGCTTCTGTGCCCATATCATCCAATGATGTGGGCATTCTTTCTAAACTCGTGATCGGAGTGTTAAATGCTTTGTAGTAGGATGAAGAGAGAACATGATTTTGCTGTCAAGTTTGAAGCCTAGAAGCTTAATTTAGGTTATAGCTTAACTACCCAGTATAGACATAAATTGTCAATGAGATATGTCTGGCTCAATAGTAAGCTGTCAGAGTATGCAGAATGCAGGTTTGTTGGACGATAAAGGCAGGTGTAACAAGTGCATACTTGCAGGGTAAAGCCATAGTAGTCCATTTACTGTCGGCTTCCATAACTATAATATAGGTGCGGTATTTTTGCTGTATGCTAAGCTTCCATGCCAAATGATATGGACGTTCTTTCAAAATTCTTGATCGGAGTGTTAAAGGCGTTGTAGCTGGGTGAAAAGACAACATGATTTTGCTTTTGGGTTTGAAGCCTAGAAGCTTAATGGTTGTTATAGCTTTAAGTATTGACGTAAATTGTCAAAAAAAGGAGAAAGTATAGACTTAAATTATTCAAATGACCTATTATTTTTTGAGCATGTCTTCAGTGCGCAGGTCGTATGGTGCGCAGGTAATATGGGGCTTTGAATCAGTACTTTTGCCATTAAATACACACGCACCTCTTGGTATGAGTGGCCGAGATGTAATGGCGCACCATACATGATACATCTCGCGCACCATAGATTTAGCCTTATTTTTATGTGTGTAAAGGTAATTTATTGGTTGTTTTCGTCGATCTGTTGCGTCATCTTGGCCCCTCCTTCACAATGTTTTATAGCTTTATGCCTTTATTATATACTTGTGAGCTCAAATGCAATGGTAGACATACCAGGACAAACAAGATCATTTTCTGTTACTGTTAGATTGGTTGGGCTTGGAACATCTATTTTAATTTGCCTAATATACAATTGTCAAGGCCCGATCCTTAAAAGCCTCAATTTCTTGTATCTTAAATAGTTAAATGTACCATTCCACACTCCAACTGACGGAGTGACGGCCCTAGTGCTAGAACTCAGAGATTGATTATATGCGCATGTAAGTTGTATGTTGTAACTCCAGGCTTGGGTTTGTGATAGTCCTTGCCCCTGGCTCTTACACGGGCTTAGGAAACTCGACGAAACGATGACCCAAAGCTTCGATTTCAATCCTGCTGAATATCTTGGTCAGGATCTGTTGGTGCATGAAGCGCCCTCGCCCCTATATACAAATTAGCTAGGTTCAACCGCCGTCCCCAAACCCTATTTACGTAACGAACACGAATAGGGCAATGGGACACGGGCAAAGGGTCATTAATAGGGGAGAATCAATCAACATCTGGAGTTGGCTTGGTTACTCAAGTTTTCTGACTCAAAGTTAACTTGAAATTCCTGGTGGATGCCACCCTAAAGAGTAAAGAGCGAGTATATGCAGTCCTGTTAAATGTTCCATTATGACTATGAATTAGATGTAGCCTTTCCGTGACCAGGTTGCGATAAGGTTAGCACGGAAGACAGCGAGACCATAAGACTCCCATTTCTGTACCAAAATTCTATTGGGCTAGGTCAATTATAGATCACTTGATACAAATTATCCGTATCATCTGAGACCTCCATCCATGGCGCTACTAGTAACAAAATTGGTAACCACATAATGGGGTATCAACTATCAACAAAAGAATCCCTGTGCCTAAATTGGCACCCTTTTACCTTTCACTGCCTCTCTACCTTTCTTCTTCTGGTATTCTCTCCTATAAAATGTAGACTTAATAGTACATTTTCTCGCTCTTTAGAAATAACATGGCACTATGGCAGTGAGGTGATTAGATTCGACCAAAAAAAGGTGATTAGAAGCCCTATTGTCTAAATTTTGGAGGGGCAAGTGCTAGAAGTTTTTCAGTGTTTGCTAATAGAAGTTTCTAGTAGTTCTTTATCATCTCTATACTACATTTGATGAACGGATTCCTTGCTTTCATGTGCGGGGCACTTAAGATGAAGCAAGCTGATGAGCATGAAAGCTTCTTTCTGATATAAATGAATAACTAACCCACCCAAATCATCTAAAGAGATGCTTTGCTTAACTCAGAATTTGGAGCTTGAGATGGCAAACTGGCAAAGTAAGTACCAAATGTTGCTTTCAAATGATATCTGCGGTGTTTAATCACCACTGAATGGTTTAACTGAAACGAAAAATAAACAAAGATAAATGAGACAACACCAGTATGTAACTTGTAACTCAGACAGTCGAGAACAATTGCAAGAAATTAAGTTGTTAAAACTTCAATAACGTTTGATTTTTGTTTCCCTGAACCCAATGAATTAGTGCGACAACTCAAAACTGAGACTAACAAACTACAAAGGAGGTTAAGAAAAAGAGATGAAAAAACAAAAATAAAATCGAGAAAAAAGGAAGGTTTAATTTACTGATTATGCAACATGGGAGGATACAAATTTAAAAAATAATTCATTTTAAGCACTTCTACTATAATTCAAAATCATGACATGATCAGTGGTTGAGGAGTCCGAAAGCAAAGTCACGACATTTCTCCTACTCCATATTGTATCCCGAACATGTTGCAATGTCAAGAAAGGTTTAAGCTGTTGACCTCTGCATGTTATCTCTATCTGTGTCATATACAACAATTTTTACAGAGAATCAATATTTTTTTATCCACATATTCAGTATGTATTCGAGAATGAAAGAATAAATGTACAGCAATAAAACTCAGATATATCTAATGTGAGTCATAAACTAGATAAATGAACGATCAACACTCACATTTCATAATTTTATTATACCATGATTCTTGCCTAACTGACAGTCGCGACCACAACAATATTCTTGCCTTTACAATATTCTTCCGTAGCAGGGTCATATAGTCTAAGTAATGGTCTAGCAATTAAAAATTTTATGGACAATATTTCATGGTGCGCACAATGCACATCATTTCCTTTTGTAGGCTTTCCTTTCCATATTTTAACACCATACACTACATTACATTTTCTATAGGGCTTTTTAGACAAACACCACCCCCACCCCCCAACCATGGTGAAATTAGACATGCCCTCCAAAATCCAACGGCTACGAGTTGTTTTTTTTTTAATTGAAATTTTATTATTAAGTAACAGTAAACATTACATGTATCAACTTAATGGCTATGAGCTGAGATACTTGAAGTAGTTTAACAGTTGGATATTGAATTTTGGGGGTGAGGTGGGGTGGTATGTCTAAAAGACCCTTTTCTATATTCTTACATATTTATATGATGACATATTTTGACACCATGCAATATATATATATACACTTAATTCTTACATATTTATGATGCATTGCTTTGTCACAAGCTTACCTATTGTGTTAGAAAGAAATTCTAGACCTTTCATAGTTTCATACACCTTTTGTACAATCTACTTTACCTGTCCAATCTCACTCTCTCTCTTCCTACTTTGTTTCTTTGTTGCCAAGGGTTTCTCACTTTCTCGTAACACCATGGGGAGGGTGCCCGGCCCACTATCTGATGCTGCCCAAGTTGTAATCATAACAGGGCCCACTTAGACTTTGCTCGTAAGCCATATCATGAACCATTGGACTTTTCTTAGTTTCCCTTTCTCAATTCCTCGCGTATTTTTCACTTTTATTTAGTTGACGGATCCATAAAGCAAGCCATGGAATCGGGACGATTCCCGATTTATTCAATTTTTCACCAACAATCTCACGCACGTCCCTCTCACTTCTTCTATAACCCTAATTAATGTAACTTGGTCTTGGGCAACACTCATCATTCCTTGGGAACTATTTTCATGTCCTAATCTATAATAAACTTCTCAATGATGGACCCCTTTCTTGAAAGTCAATCAATATTTTGAAGGTCATAAATCCCACCAAGATTGACTGTTACATCATGGAATATTGGGTTGGAATATATGTGAACTTCAATTTTCATATATGCTTACAATTCGCCAACACGAAAATGAACATGCATTTGTTTTTTGGCATGTCTATGCTCCATATTTTCTCCTCTTCACCAACTTTTGAATGATTCCATCTTAGATTTAATTCTCCTAGCTCCCTCATGCATTGCTTTCCTCCAACGTAAAATATGCGCTTCATTGTTTAATAGTACTTGTGATGTGATGATCATGAGAGTCTATATAATATACATACAAAGTGGACCACTTAAGGTTTTGATGGATCTATTTAAAGCATGAAACCTTAACAACATGTTTGTGCGTAGGGCCGAGCTGGTTGAAAAGAAAAGTCGTATTAGCGAAAGCATGACGAAAGGACGACAAGCTCGGAGGCATGCAAATTGGTGAAAATAACAGTGTCCACATGGTGATTTCGATGTTCCTAAGAGGCTAAGATCAAAATAAAAAAATCATGATATATTACTGTACATTATCTTTTTATGTGATCTATAATGAGTTATGAGTCTCAACTAGCAACAACAATCAATCAGCTAAGTATAGCATTGTGAATAAAACATAAAAGATAAAAAAAGATGAGGACTACTCATATTTGAGCATTGTCGTTCGTGGAATTATATTGATTGTGGCACTATACTTCCATCACATCTATGTATTCATGGAATTTTGAGCAGTAAATTATATTAAGAAAGAAGAAAGAAAAGTGAAAAAAAAAAGTGAAAAAGAAAAAAAGAAGTATTCATGGAATTGAAGATGCATGAGTATATTAAAGCTTCTAATTATTTAATTTGTATCTAATCGTTCCAATGAATACAGACCAAATTAACTTAGTTCGTGGGACGTGTATATATATACTAGAAAGTATGTAGGCCTGTGCATACGCATCGGTTATTTTGAAAACTTGTTTAATCATTATAATTATACATATATAAATTTTTTAATAAATCATTTTAATCGGGAGAAATCATTCTCATTTTCTTGATAACCCGTTTTAATTTCCTAACAAATTATTTTAATTAAGTTTTAAAAACTTATTTTTTAATTGGGGGAGGGATCCTGTTTTAATAGTTGACTTAATTTAGATGTGTGTTATTCCTGTTTTAATATGAGATGTATTCCTCTTTTAATTAGCAGTGCTAGATTTTTTATTTTCAATAGGGAATTCAATAGGGAAAGAATTCCCGTTTTAATAGGTTAAGGATTTCCGTTTTAATTATAAGTGCTAGCTAGAATTTCTCTTTTCAAAATAGAAAAGGAATTCCCATTTTAATAAGAGATGATGTGGAATTTTAATATAGTTAAAAAAAATACCCTTTGTTTTTTTTTTTTTGGCAAGCCTGTTTTAAATGAGATTAGTAACTCTTTGATACTGGCGGGGGTTCGAGCCCTAGACATCTGGTATCATCACCCAAAGGTTTTATCACGCGATTTTGCTAATCGGCACCTGAAAAATAATAATAATAATAATAATAATAATCAAAATCATGATTGAGCTTTAATATTAAGATTAGAAAGTACACATGTGCATACGCACTGACTCTTTTGAAAACTTGTTCAACAATCATAACTATACATATAAAAAAATTCTAACAAATCGTGATTTCCTTTTTCGTCGCTAACCCATTATAATTTCCTAACAAATCGTTTCAATTAAGTTTTAAAAACCCATTTTTTAATTAGTAAAGGGATCTCGTTTTAATAATTGACTTAATTTAGAAGTGTGATTTCCGTTTCAATTATATATACTATATTTTCCATTTTCAATAGGGAGGAATTCTTGTTTTAATTAGAAGTGATAGATTTTTTTTTTTTTTTTTCTAATAGGGGAGGAATTTCCGTTTTAATAGGAGAATGATTTCCGTTTTAATTATAAGTGCCTAAATTTTTTATATTTTTTTTCAATAGGAAAGGGATTCCCGTTTTAATAGGAGATGATGATGTAGAATTTTAATAGAGCTCGAAAATAAAATACCTTTATGGGAGCTTTAATATTAAAAGACTAGAAAGTAAACCCGTGCTTACGCACCGACTCTTTTGAAAACTTGCTCAATAATCATAACTATACATATAGAAATTTTTTAACAAATCATTTTTCCTGTTTTTGTCACTAACTTTTTTAATTTTCTAACAAGTTGTTTTAATCAAGTCTTAAAAACTCGTTTTAATTTCTCAACAAATTGCTTTAATTAAGTTTTAAAAACCCATTTTAATTTAGAAGTATGATTTCCATTTTTAATAGGAGAATGATTCCCGTTTTAATTAGAAGTGCTAAATTTTTCTTTTTTTAATAGGGGATGAATTCCCATTTTAATAGGAGAAGGATTCCCATTTTAATTATAAGTGCTATAATTTCTCTTTTCAGTATGAAAGGAATTCCTGTTTTAATAGGAGTTGATGATGTGGAATTTTAGGAGAGCTAGAAAAATACCTCTTATGGGGGCTTTAATATTAATATACTAGAAAGTAGACTTGTGCATACGCATCGACTCTTTTAAATACTTGCTCAACAATTATAACTATATATATAGAAATTTTATAATAAATCGTGATTTCTGTTTTCATCGCTAATTAACCCGTTTTAATTTCCTAACAAATTGTTTTAATCAAGTCTTAAAAACCCATTTTAATTTATCAACAAATTGTTTTAATTAAGTTTTAAAAATCTGTATTTTAATTGGAGGAGGGATCCCGTTTTAATTTAGAAGTATGATTCCCGTTTTTAATTGGAGAAGAATTCCTGTTTGAATTATAAGTGCTAAATTTTTCTTTTTCAATAGGGGAGAAATTCCCATTATAATATGAGATCGAAAGATTCCCATTTTAATTAGAAGTGATAAAATTTCTTTTTTTAATAGGAGAGGAATTCCCGTTTTAATAGGAGTTAATGACATGAAATTTTAAGAGAGCTAGAAAAATACCCCTTGTGGGAGCTTTAATATTAACTAGAAAGTAGACTCGTGCATACGCACCGGATCTTTTTAAAATTTGCTTAACAATCATAACAAATCGTGATTCCTGTTTTTGTCGCTAACCTGTTTTAATTTTCTAACAAATTGTTTTAATCAAGTCTTAAAAATCCATTTTAATTTATTAACAAATTGTTTTAATTAAGTTTTAAAAACTCGTGTTTTTTAATTGGGGGAGGAATCCCATTTTAATTTGGAAATAAAGAGTTTTTATGCTACTATTTGAGTTTTGGTTTTAAAAGAAAAGTGAGATTCCCGTTTGAAGTTGGATTCTAAAAGGAAAAGAGTTTCCCGTTTTAAATTAACTATTAAGTTGATGACGTGAAATTTTAATAGAGCTCAAAAAATACTCCTTGTGGGAGCTTTAATATTAAGATATAGACTAGAAAGTAGACCTGTGCACGCACCGATTTTTTTTTAAAAACTTGCTCAACAATCATAACTATATATATACATATATAGAAATTTTGTAACAAATTGTGATGTCTGTTTTTGTTGCTAACATGTTTTAATTTCCTAACTAAAAATCTTTTTTTTAATTGGGGGATGGATATTGTTTTAATTTAGAATTGTGATTTTTTTAATAGGAGAATAATTCTCATTTTAATTAGAAGTGTTAGATTTTTCCTTTTCAATATAGGGGAGGAATTCTCATTATAATAGAAAGATTCTCTTTTTATTTAAAATTGCTAGAATTTATCTTTTCAATAGGTGAATAATTCCTGTTTTAATTGGAGTTAATATTGTGGAATTTTAAGAGCTAGAAAAGTACCCTTTGTGGGAGCTTAACCCTTTAATATTAATATATTGACTGATTGATATAGATATATATATATATGGACACAAAAATAATAATTACAACTCATCACCATATATGGGATAGGTTCCGTTTAGAACACTTTTTATACAACGTTTTATATGATACCCCTTGAAAATATGAATTAAGCATTAATTCCTTGTAGATATGATCTTCACACCATGGAGATCATCTCCACAAAAATTCAACTCATTTGAAAACCCCTAACCATGAGAAAAATTGCTCTCAACCTAAGATTTTTTATCAACGGTCCAGAACTACCGATTTTGTAACCCTTTTTTGGCAAACGTAGAAATGTTCAAAGGACCCGACTTTTTGTGGAGGTCAATCATATCCATAGCGAAAACATCTTATCCACAAAAAATTAGCCTTTAAAACATCTTGAAGGGTCCGGTGAAGAATATTGTATAAAACGTTATATAAAAAGTATTATAAACAGAACTTATCTCATATATATATATATATATATATATATATATATATATATATATTGTAATCTAATTTAATTGTGATAATTACACAGAACCTAGTCATTTAAGTGCATGTGAAGGTGCAACTCATGTTTCACACTTCACGTACATCCATTTATAGATGGATCCAATGATTCCAACCATTAGGACTTGGTTTCTTCTTGTGTGTGAAAGACACGCCATATCTTTCGTAATTGGAGGGACATGGCAATCACCTACTACATATAATCATGCTCACTATTTGTCATATCACCGCTGGTCGTTGGTGATCCCACATATACACGGTGTATTTGTGTATTGGCATTCATTATGCAAAAGCAAAAGGAATGTTTGTTTTTGTCACATAGGCTAACTCTGTAGTAGGTGGTCTAGTAGAATATAGTTGTAGACTTGTAGTAATAACATGACATAGTTTTATGTGTACAAGGGTGAGGGAGGATATTAATTAATTTATATATATTTACTAATTTCAAGGAAGACCACTTCATACCATTCTTCTTATAGACGCGCCTTTGTTATATCTAATAAATAAGGTATGCATTCTAAATCAACGATCAATTCTTTATGCATGGATTGAAGTACAAGTGATGAACAAGAAACTTTAACTAGTATCATTGTTCATTTATAAAATGCAGGTGAATTGCATATGAACCTTACTAAAGAACAGTTGGAAGCAATATTTGCTGACAATGCATGTCTTTGTCTATATTATATATACTCATTTAGTCTACATTGTATGTCATACAAAATATAATTAAAGAAATTTCTAAAGATTAATTGGACACTCTTCTAGTTATATATATATTGCTCATTGATATTGCAAATCTAATCATGTAGAGAATTCCTAACAATCATGTAGAGAAATCCACAAAAAAATCAGCTCAATTAGATGTGTCTAGTCTTGTCAAAAGAGTGTTGAAATTTTGGACCGTCAGATAAATTTAGAACTTGAACTCAACTTTTGGTAGGTTAGACAAGTTCAAAGGAGCTAATTTATTTTGGAGATCGATGATCTACTCCATGTTGTGGAGATCATATCCCCATAAAATCAGCACTAAGTTCATTTTGTAGGTAGTTAGGATTGTATATATGTCATTTTTGTATGTCGATGTAGCCAGCCCGTTGATATAATCAATTTCAATTCCTTATACGTGTAACAAAGACGACCCAGAAGAACAAAGGTTGGAATGATGGACGGGATGATGGACTCTGGTAGATAGAGTCAAATTCATTTGTTGAACATTACAGCTGCGCCTTTGTATATTAACTAGGTGGGAAAGGTGCAAAAATAAATTGACGTATTGTCTATTATTGATGTTGGGTCGCGGTATTGACACCCCCATAAATAGGACTAGCACCCCTTTGACCAATTCAAAGGTACTAGCCCCTCCATTAAATACACAAAATATACTACCGGCAAGCAGCTGCTACGGGATCGCACAATCCACGGTATCAGATTGTTGCGAGATCCCATTATCCCATGGAAGGTGGTTGTCGTGGGTGGTTTTTTTTTTTTTTTTTTTTTTTTTTTTTTTTTAATAGCCACCGTAAAAAAAGTTAGTTGCCGCCAAAATGATTTTATTTACTAAAATGGAGTCTTTGCTCGTGTTAATTATCAAAACTCTTCTTTATTAATTTGATCACAAAATTTTCTTATAGCATATGAAAATATTTGACCGCAAGATAGCAAAATTATGGCTCGATTGTACATTTTTTTTGTCATGGTTTTGGTGTTGTTTTTGGAGTGTATAAAGAAACTTTAACGAAGAAAATGAGGTATACATATGTGTGTGTGTTCAATACGCAAAATTTGTAGTGAAAAAAAACAAAAAACACAAAAAAAATATGTCGCGGCAACTGTCTACCGTGGGATATGGGATCTCGCGGCAACCCGATGCCATGGATTGTGCGATCTCACGACAACTACCTGCCGTAGAACTACAGACATGTGGGGTGTAAAAGGACATATAAGAAATAACCATTATTGTTTTACTTTTTGTCAAGGGGTGCTAGTCCTATTTATGGGGGTACCAATACCGCGCCCCTTGATATTTATTAATGCCTGGTCCGATGGGAGTTAATCAAACTTTGTTACGGACAAGGCATAGCCAAACATGCATGCAACCTCTTACACAATCATGACCTTGTTGTTTTTTAGAGTAGACCACAATGGTTGATTGAATGCGGGAGTGTCCTGATGCATGTATAGTAGCCTATTTTAGATTTTTGACATTGTTGACGTATATGAGTGTCTTTGAGCCTACTCTAGTATATTAATAGAATTGAATTCTATTAATATATTATAGTAGGCTTAGAGACACTTATAAATGTCTTCTAGCTAAAGCAACCTTTTGTAAACTTTTCCAAACAGTTGCAAACTTTAGAAGGGACTAGCGCGCTAGCAGCGCAATTTGTAATGCTGGCTTGAACTTTAGTAAAATGAAATGGCTGAATAATAATGGAACAATGAGATTATTCAAGAATACATTCACATTGAATGCTGAGATTTCGCATTGATTCTAGTAGTAGATCCATAGTAAAAAACGTGTAAGTATAGTTGTGATTGTTCGAGAAGATAGGAAACAAAAGATTCGGTAAAACTAAGAAAATTATTAGGGAAACTATTAAAGGTTTTTTAGACATACCCCCCTATTTATAATTGGGAATTAGACATAACCCCCCACTCTAATTTTCTTTAGACATGCCCCCCCCATTTTAACGCTTAATGCCGGTTAATTATGTTTGACTCTCATTGACCGTTAGTCCAGGTTTCTATTTTCTTCTAATAAAATAATAATAATAATAATCTAAAACTCCTATGATGAAATGCCGAATATGCCCTCAATGGCCATCAAATACATGAATTAAAACTTTAAACACCCGTTGAGTGCGTTCATCGGTTCATGCTTGTTAAATAGTAGAATAGAAAGACTTGATTTTAAATAGCAAATTGCATACGAAATAGAAATCATTGAGGGCATATTCGGTATTTCATTATGGGAGTTTTAGATTATTATTTATATTTTTTATTGGAAGAAAATAGAAAATTTGTACTAATGGTCAATGAGAGTCAAATCTAGTTGACCGGCATCAAGCGTTAAAGTAGGGGGGTGGGGCATGTCTAAAGAAAATTAGAGTGGGGGGTTACGTCTAATTCCCAATTATAAATGTGGGGGGTGGGGGGTATGTCTAAAAAACCCAATTATTAATTGTATGAAGTCTACCTAATAATATGCTAGATTCAGAGGCACATATAGCAAATCGATATGATCGATCATCATGAGTTGTACCGCAATAAAACTAGATGTTGCTGGTACCTCCTTCTCGGTTCTTTCTTCCATAACCCGAGCTCTTGGTGCCTCCCCATATATAATTTTTTGATATGTCACCTCCCCAGAATTTCTTGCTGAAATGGGGACTACCAGAGAAAGTGATGACAAGAGCACCACGAGTAAGACGAAATGGGTTGCATCTAAACAAGGAGTGATCAAGATCAATGTGGATGGGGCAACACAAGGCAATCCTAGAAGGGCAAGCAATGGTATTATCTATTTGTATGAGTTCCTACTACTTTTCGGTAGAAATATAGGGATCACAGCCAACTACACCACAGAATGTACTGCAATTAGTGCTGGAAATGGTGCGGGTTTGGGTCGGATTCTCACTAAAAACTCTTTACCATATCCGGATTCGGGTCGGATTTCGGATATCCATATCCATTAAAAAACACCAGAAAATAGACTATTTTAATGATTTTCATATATAAATGTAAGATACATATTAATTTTTAGGCATCAAATTATAAATCGTGTTAAAATGGTTCAGGTTTCTGGATATTCGGGTTGGATAAATTGGATTCGGATATGGTCGATTCGGATAAAATGAATTCGAATATGGTCGATTCAAATTGAAATCCATACCATTCCCAGCTCTAACTGCAATTCGATCTAGACTGTGGAATTGGCACTAGAAAGATGATGGACAAAGATTTGGCTAAAATCAAATTCAGAAGCAGTAGTACGTAAAGGCCTTTGATACCTCGCAGTTTACCTTGGATGATGCTAACAAGATGGGACCTATCCAAAGGGTGTTGGAGTTATCCCTAACATGAGGATGAGGATGAAGGAGAGAAACTAGTATTATTTGTGTGAAGAAGTCTGAGCGCGCACGCACTCAGATTGGCCTTCCCCAAGGCACGCCCGCGCCCTTGCCGTGAAAAAGAAGATAATTTTTTCAGCCTCTCATGAAACAAATTAAGTTACTGGACTTTTGAGCTGGGAAAATAAGAGGGCATGCGCACGCTCGAATTGGTCTTGCTGAGAGTGCGCACGCACTCATGTCTAAACATCTCAAGTTTTTTATTTTTCTATAGTAACGCAAAATTTTGCAGACGCGCCAAAATTTCAGATTACTATAAAAACAAAAGTTAGGTTTTGGAAAACCAAGTTTTGAATAGAAACCTAATTTTGAGAGCAATCAAAATTGAGAGAAAACCCTTGTAAAGAGAAAAGCTTGTAAGGAGAGAGGAGTGATCTAGTAAAGTGGAAAGACTTGAGATGAGTGATTCTAATCTTCCTTCCCATACTTATAAAAGGATTAGCTCTTGTGGAAGTAGGCATATCCATCATTGGCCGAACCACGGTACATCTTTGTGTTGACCCTGTTTTACTTGCTTTATATTTCTATTGCCTGTTTGTGATAGTTATATCCATAGATTAGGATTGTGGTTGTTGGTTGTAGTGAAAGATTAAATTTTTTATTGGAGTAGTAGATTGTCCAAGTACAAGTTATCTTAGTGGGGATCGATTGGTATCGTTTTCCCTAACAAGTAGTATCAGAGCCAGGTTGGATTAAGCCCAACAAGGTTGTTATCCAAATCTTGCTCAGAAGGTGTTTGATAAAATTCTTGAGAGGAGGTTTGAGTTAAAATAGCTTGTTAAGATGGACCATTCTGTAAACATTCGTATGACTAGTCTAAATAGAGGTAACTACACTATTTGGAAAGCTAGGATGGAAGACTTGCTCTATTGCAAGAACTTGACACAACCCATTGAGAATGAAGGAGTAAAACCAGACGTAATTGCCGCGACTGAGTGGAAGACGCTTGATGAAAAAGCAATTGGGTGCGTTAGACAACGGATTGACAACATTGTAATCCACTTTGTATCCTAAGAGACCACTGCTTTCAGCCTATGGAAGACATTAGAAGACCTCTATGAGAAGACAAGAAAGGACGCACAGAATAGCTCCTGTCACTCAGAGATCCTTGTTACAAAAAAGCAAGAGAGAGTCAAAAGCAGAAAACCATCACATTCTAGAGGTGATGACAAAAGAAAATCTAGGAGCACGAGCAGACCTTCTAAGAAAGACTTGTTGTGTAATCATTTCAGTATCCATGGCTACTTAAAGTATGAATGCATAGAATTGAAGAGGGATGAGAAGACTAGTACCGTACAAGAAGACAAGTTAGAGTTGAAAGAAAGCACTACCGGTAGAGATGCCACAGACATCGCTTCAGAAGGTGAAGTAGGAATTGTGTCAAACTGTGATGAGTTATGCTTGAGCACTTCATGCCAGGGTACAGAGTGGGTGGTAGATACAAGTGCTTTCAACCACGTCACACCCTAGAAGAGTTTCTTCACTACCTACAAATCGGGTGATTTTGGTGAGTTAAAAATGGGCAACAATGAAGTCTCAAAGATTATAGGCATTGAGGATGTTCATGTAGAAACCAATGTCGGCTACACCTTGACACTCAAGGATGTAAGACATGTCCCTGACATTCGGTTAAGCCTAATTTACGCTGGGAAGTTAGATGATAATGGCTTTCAAAACTCGTTTGGTAACGGGGTATAGAAACTGATCAGAGGTTCCATTATAGTAGCCAAAGGGAAGAAAACTTGCTCGCTTTACAAGACACATGCTAGTTTGTATAAAGCAGAGTTGAATGCGGCACAAGAAGAAGCTTTTTCTAAACTATGACATAAGAGACTGTGTCATATAGGAGAAAAAGGCATGGAAGTTCTTGCCAAGCAAAAGGCCTTGCCAAACATATAAGGTACGCATTTAAATAGATATACTCACTGTTTGGTAGGAAAACAACACAGGGTGTATTTTCAAAGATTCCCCTCTCACAGAAAAGGACAATGTCCTTGAGCTAGTACACACAGACTTATATGGTCCTATGAAAGTAAAGTCCCACGGGGGAGCTTTGTACTTCTTGACTTTCATTGATGATGGGTCAAGAAAGATATGAGCATATAGTCTGAAGACCAAGGATGAAGTACTTGGCGTGCTCAAGACTTTCCATAGCATGGTGGAAAGGGAGATAGGGAAGCCTTTGAAGTGTATTCGCTCAGATAATGGGGGTAAGTACATTGGGCCATTTGAAAAGTATTACAAAAGTCATGGGATTCATCATGAGCAGACAGTTCAAAGACACCGCAACATAATGGTATAGCCGAGAGGATGAACCAGACCATTGTAGAGAGGATGAAATATATATTGTCTCACTCTAAGTTACCTAGAAGTTACTCGGTAGAAACAATGCGCATAGCTGTACATGTGATCAACCTATCCCCTTCGAAGCCTCTGAATAGTGATTATCCAGAAAGAGTATGATCAGGCAGAGATGTTGATTATGGATACTTGAGGGTATTTGGGTGTTGGGCATTTGTTCATATTCCAAAGGATGAAAGATTCAAGCTTGATGACAAAGAAGCAGTGCATTTTTCTGGGTTATGGGAATGAGAAATTTGGCTACAAACTTTATGATCCGATTAACAAAAAGGTAATCTGAAGTTGAGATGTTGTATTCATGGAAGACCAAACCATAGCAGATTTTGAGGATGGTGAAAAGCTAGAAGTTTTCACTAATGATCTTATTGATTTAGAACCAGAAGTTCATATTGTGGAACGTGCAGAATGCAGAGAACCATGGGTTTGAAACTCATGATAATGATCCTATAGCTCATGATGGGATATAACCTATTGATATAGAAGATGCAGATGAAGTGCATGAACCACCACCTGAGCAAGATGAAGTACATCCTCTTGAGCCACAAGAAGATGGGGTAAGAAGGTTTGACAGAGAGAGACAAGCTTCAACCAGGTATCCACCACATACGTATGTTTTACTATCTGATGGTGGAGAACCTATGTACTATCAAGAGGCTCTTGAAGGTACAAACAAAGAGAAGTGGATTCTTTGCATAAGAATCACACTTATAACTTAGTTGAGAAACTGAAAAGAAGAAAAGTTCTCAAGAATAAGTGGATCTACAAAGTGAAGCATGAGGAGAATAATCCACAACCAAGGTACAAAGCTCGCCTTGATTGTGAAGGGATTCGATCAAAGGAAATATATTAACTTTGATGAAATTTTCTCTCCTGTAGTTAAGATGACTTCTATCAGGGTGATATTGGGTCTGACCGCAAGTATGAACCTTGAGGTTGAGAAACTAGATGTCAAGACAGCTTTTCTTCATGGAGACCTTGAAAAAGATGTCTACATGGACCAGCCAGAGGGGTTTGAGGTTAAAGGCAAGGAGCACCTAGTATGCAAGCTGATAAAGAGTTTGTATGGGTTGAAGCAGGCACCGAGACAGTGGTACATAAAGTTTGATTCTTTTATGGTGAAGCATGACTACATAAAGTCCGCTTCAGATCATTGTGTCTTTGTTCAGAAATTTGTAGATGGAGATTTCATAGTGCTCTTGTTGTATGTGGATGATATGTTGATAGTTGGCCAGAACATCAACAAGATATCCAAGCTAAAGAAAAACTTGAGTAAATCCTTTGAGATGAAGGATTTGGGTTAAACAAAGTAGATACTTGGTATGCAGATCACTCGTGATAGAAAGAGTGGGAAGTTATGACACTCTCAAGAAAGCTACATTGAGAAGGTGTTGAAGAGATTCAACATAGATCAAGCAAAGCTAGTCAGTTGTCCGCTTGGTGGCCAGTTCCGTATGACCAAATATATGTCCAAAAGATGAGCATGAGCAGAGTCAAATGGAAAAAAAAATTTATGCATCCGCAGTGGGCGGCTTAATATATGCAATGGTGTGTACAAGACCGGATATTGCTTTCACCGTTGGTGTTGTAAGCCGTTTTCTATCAAATCCGGGTAAAGAGCATTAGGAAGGTGTTAAGTGGATATTGAGATATCTCAAGGGCACTTCCAAAGCGTGTTTGTGATATGGTGGGAGTAAGACCTTGCTTGAAGGCTACACAGATGCAGACATGGCAGGTGATGTTGACTCGATAAAGTCCACCTTCGGTTATCTGTTTACTTTTGTAGGGAGAGCAGTTTCTTGGCAATCTAAGTTGCAAAAGTGTGTTGCCCTCTCCACTACAGAACCTGAGTATATTGCAGCCACTGAGTGTTGCAAAGAGATGCTATGGATGAAGAGGTTCTTCGATGAACTAGGGCCAAATCATAAACAATTTGTAGTTCTATGTGACAGTTAGAGCACCATCCATTTGAGCAAGAATCCGAGTTTTCATTCTAGATCCAAATACATACATGTGCGTTATCATTGGATTAGAGAAGTTCTCAAAGACAAGCATTTGTGTATTAAGAAGATCCATACCAACAAGAACGGGTCAAATATGATGACCAAAGTCTTACCAAAAGGTAAGTTTGATGTTTGTTGTGCTACCGCCGGAATGGTAGCACACTTCTCTTGTTGATTTGGGAATATAGGGAGGTATCCCCCTTCACTGTTTGAGAGGGGGAGATTGTTGGAGTTATCCCTCACATGAGGATGAAGGAGAGAAACTGGTATTGTTCGTGTGAAGAAGTCTAAACGCACACTCGCTCAGATTGGCCTTGCCCAGGGCGCTCCCGCGCCCTTGCTGTGAAAAAGAAGACAGTTTTTTTTAGCCTCTCACGAAACAAAGTTATTGGAATTTTGAGTTGGGAAAATAAGAGGGCATGCGCACTCGAATTGGTCTTGCCGAGAGCGTGCACGCGCTTATGTCTAAACATCTTAAGTTTCTGATGTTTCTACAGTAACGCGAAATTTTGCAAACGCGCCGAAATTTCAGATTACTATAAAAATAGAAGTTAGGTTTTGGAAAACCTAGTCTTGAATAGAAACCCAATTTTGAGAGAATTCAAAATTGAGAGAAAACTCTTGCAAAGAGAAAATCTTGTAAGGAGAGAGGAGTGATCTAGTAAGGTAGAGAGACTTGAGAGGAGTGATTGTAATATTTCTTCCCATACTTATAAAAGGATTAGCTCTTGTGGAAGTAGGAATCATTGGCCGAACCACTGTATATTTTTGTGTTGTGGTATGTTTTACTTGCTTTATATTTCTATTGCCTGTTTGTGATAGTTATATCCATAGATTAGGATTGTGGTTGTTGGTTATAGTGAAAGATTAGATCTTTTATTGGAGTAGTAGATTGTCCAAATACAAATTATCTTAGTAGGAATCGATTGGTATCGTTTTCCCCAACAAAGGGAAGCTCACTAAATTCCAGATATCCTCAATTTGGCGGGAATTGAAGCTAACTTCTCGGCAAACCAAGCTGCCAATTATGCACTTAGTCTTACAGATAACAATAACTCAACTTGGGTAGGATGGTCTATCTGGAATTTTAAATGAGAAGTGCCAGAACAAATTTATTTACGAACATGTTTATTTAAGGTTTGATTAGTGTTGTATGTATTTCTTTGCACAGAAATACGTTAACACAAAATTGTATATATTGAACATCACCCCTCCCCCCTTTCCTTCTATTTTATTTCTTAATACAAAGTCAGCTAACTAAGAAAAAAAAACATATTAACTTACAACTATAAAAACAACAACTGCACCAACACCGTAACATCAATGAAGATGCATGAAGAAACACGATCGTAGAGCATATATGAGCAGGAAATAAGAATGGCTTCATTCTATTTGCATTTGACACTTTTGGATTTTTAGCACTCGAGTGGGTGGAACTTCTTAGGAGACAACAAAAGGTAATGGACAACAATAGGAGCGTGTAAAAAACCAATGAGTGAACCGAGAAAACTGACCGAACCAAAACAGTTTAGTCGGATTTTTATGTATTGTGTGGCTCATTTTGGTTTGGAAAATCACAAAACTGACATATAAGTTCAGTCGGTCCTCGGTTTTCGAAAGTTTAAACTGGTGAAAATTGAACCGACCTGACTTCGATCACCTCAATCACATAATATATAACTAATAACTTGACCATTAACATTAATCTCTCTCTCTCTCTCTCTCTCTCTCTCTCTCTCTCTCTCTCTCTCTCTCTCTCTCTCTCTCTGCACATTCACGTACTAGCCACCTCCACTTATCCTCTCTCCTCTCTTATTTCTCATGTCTAAACAAACCATCCTCTTCATTACCTACACATTGATTTGCTTTTTCTTTGATTCCTCCTCTCTCAATCTCTTCCAGAATTAAGGTATTGTTTTTCTTCTCTTTCACTCTCTGATAAGCACATAAATGATACACATTCATGCCCATATTTATATTAAGTTGTCTAGTTAAATGATATAAGTTCCTTTGATTAGTTTATTTCATTGGTTTTATAGAAATCAACACGAATGCAATGAAACAGGCTGAGACCTGAGCTTTTAAAAGGATTGTAAAATCCTCATGGTTTGATTACAGGAAGAATGCTCGATACAAGTTTGAAAATAACATATGAAAGATATCCATAAGCTACTGTAAAAAGTTGGAAATTTGCAATCCAAGTCAAAGGGTGCGTGCCCTATAGTATGCATTTATCTGAGGGTGTCTGCCTCCTCCTCCTCAATACGCAGAGATATAGGAAAATCTCATTTCCTTCATAACTCAGAATTCGAATTGGAAGCTCCTAATTCAATTCTACTCAACCACTTAATGGAACTTTCTAAACAAGAGTTCAAGCCTCACGCAACCTAAACAAAACCCCTATATATATGAATGAAACCCCAAGATTGGGAGCCTCCATAACAGTAGAGAAGAAGAACAGTAAAAAGAGATAGAAGGAGAGAGGCCGAGAGTTTTGTAGGAGAGAGACCGAACAATAAAATTGGATATATCTTTTGAAGCTAGGTCGAGACTTGGAGCAGTACAGGAGCAGAAGAGGAAGACAAAAACTTGAAGATAGGAATAAACAAACTCATCGTCTGCATGAGTTCATTTATCCCTTACTTTGGTTTTTGTCTAATTATCATTATGTGTAGCTAAGTTCCGAACTAGGGCTTAGATGAAGCCCTAGACTTCCGTAGGTGTTTGTAGTTGAATTGGTTTTTTGTTCTCTGACTTGGTTTTACAACATAATAGTTATTTGGTTTCTTTAGATCATAGTAGAATACTTTCATTAATTATATCTTGCATGTAAGTTCATGACTTGACTAGTTAATAGTTAGATAAATGTTCTGTTATTATCAAAACATCGCTTGTAACGTTAAATTAAATCTGTGAAAGGTGTTGTGCCTTAAATAGACAACTTTTGATAGGGTTTATATATATATATATTGTTGTTTGCTGAAATAATTCAATCAACCTAATATGTAGATTTATATAAGAACTTAACGATCATATTTTCGAGCAAGCAAGGGTTACCTTTCCCTCGTGCTACTCGTAATAAAAAGAAAACTTTGAATTAGTTAAATTAATTAGGATAATCCACAATGGTCTAGAGTGGATTTGAATGCCTTATTAATTTCTCCATTGCTAGTTTATATTTAAGTTTTATTGTTTTCATAGAATAGTTTAATTAGATAGATTTAGTTATTAGTAGTTCTACTTCCATTCAAGACACTATTGTTCGGATTAGATTAAGTAATATTTTAGCACTCAATTGTCCCCAACACGCATTCTCTGTGGGATTGATCTTGTATTTGCATACTTACTACAATAGACTTTGTGCGCTTGTGAATAGTATTATAATTATAGGGTTTAATTAGCTTATTAATTTAGGCAGACTAAATATCTATCACTCACTCATTGGGTTTTATTTAAACATTGCAATGAGGAAATTGTCTGTGTAAAAGGGAATTTGAATGGATTATATATGTAGAGATTAGGGATAATAAATTGGATTAAGTTAACCCTTCTCTTCGATCAAAGGAGGCTTGATTGAAAAAACCAAATTTTCATTAATTTGGTTTTAGTTTTGTTTGAAATTAGAGGAATTTTCTTTAGGTTTGTTATACCGAGAAAATGACTTAACCGAATAAAAAACATACCTTTGAATCGATTTCTACCTATGATGTTCAACCTATCACTACTACATATAACAAGAGAAAGTGTCACTACTATTGAAACTCAAGTCAATCTCTTTGAAAGTACATACATCTTTCATAGCCACCACTAGCCAATATATGTATGAAGTTGTGAACATTATATCACTTCAAAGACTACATTATTCCGATCCAACGTCGAGTTGACTCGGAACTCAACCGAGTCAATTCGACTCAACTGGACTTCGATGAAACTCGTTTGCACAAATTGTTTTACATGACTCACCGACTCGGTCAAGTAACCCAACCGATTAACTCACGAGTCGAATTAACGAGTCAACACAGCATAATTTATTTTTCGCAAAATTGCCTATAACACTCACTGAGAGCCAACTAACCATTCCAGCCACTTTTTTGTTGTGATATATATTGATATTTTTTTTCTCTATCTACTTAACATAGTTTGAATAGAAAAAAGTTAAATAAGGTATTACTAGAAAATAGGCCCATGCATCCGCACTGCTTTTTTGAAAACTTGATTAACAATCATAAATATACATTTAGAAATTTTCTAATAAATCGTGATTCATGTTTTCGTCACTAACCCATTTTAATTTCCTAATAAATTATTTTAATTAAGTTTTAAAAACCTATTTTTTAATTGGAAGAGGGATCCCATTTTAATAGTTGCTTTAATTTAGAAGTGTGATTCTCGTTTTAATAGGAGAAACATTCCTATTTTAATTAGATATGTTAGATTTTTCATTTTCAATAGGAGAAACTAGAATAACCATTTTAATGGGAGAATGATTCCCATTTTAATTAGAAGTGCTATATATATTTTTTTAACAAAGTTTAAGGTTCTCTAGACTTTTTTTTAATAGAGGAGGAATTTTCGTTTTAATTAGAAATGATAGAATTTCTTTTTTTAATAGGGGAGGAATTCCCGTTTTAATAGGAGATAAGATGACCATGAAATTTTAATAGAGAGCTCGAAAAATGCCTTTTGTCAGAGTTTTAATATTAAGATATGGATTAGGGTAGATGCATATTTTAACTTGCCGAGTCGATTCGTGAGTTTCAGATCCAACTCGACTCAATGCAATTTCGAATTTGATGGATTTCGAGCTTTTGAACAATGATTAATTTTAATATTTTTATTAGTTTTATTTTTTGAAGTAACTATGTTGACCACAACCTTATTCATAGGATAGACTCGTACATCGGGATACCTTCCTCTCATACAATATTCAATGAGCTCGGAAGCAACATACAATCCAAAAAACCTATTAAACCCTACTTCTCATACCTTTATTCAATTGATGTCAGTTCTCAAACAATGGCCGGTGCAGTAGCACTTCTGGTTCATAGAGATGAATGGAGGACTTTTGAGAAACCAAATAAAGCTAAAAGCATATTCAATATTATTTTGGCCGTGTATATGTTTATGAATCTAATATCGCCAGGATAAGGAAAGTTTCCTCACATTTGCTTGCATTCACTGTAATACTTTTGAAAGAGTGTTGAAGTAGTTTTTTTTTTTTTTTTTTTTCGAATGAAGCTTAGGGTTAAGGTGACCCCAACCTATATTAAGATTTAGGAATTCTTACATAGATCTTTCCTGCTTTGTCCTCGACAATTTTCATAAGCTTTTCATCAAGAGGAGGTACAAAATAACTACATTCTTGCTCACTACTCAGACTAGCTAAGTAATCGGCTGAAGCAGTCAATAGTAAAGGATGGTTGGACATAAATGGATAGAATCAGTGGGGTTGGGAATGTGGTCGCACATAGTCAAGTGTTATTACTAAAACATAAAAAGATAGTCAAGCGTTGGTTTTAGGAAGAATAGGAGTCATGTAGAAATTTAAGGTTTAAACTAAGTGGTGTTTTTTAAGCAATAGAAAAAATTTGTGCAAATAAAACGAAAAAATGGTCCTAGGAGGATAGACAGTATCGTAGTTGGTGAAGCTTGTTTTACAGCGAAGTATATATCATTTGTAGTTGATTGGGATATGAGATATTTTGTCCATGTCAGTTGTGTACCAACACAAATAAACGGTTGTTTTCACAATGGGATTATGGAAACATTTCAATCCTACTATTTACCTAATTTTCCACCTAAAACCATTACTAAATCCTTAATGAATAACTAAACAAGAAGCTTAAGTTAGCATAAGAAACCTATTCGCTCGAATAGCTATATTTAGCGCTTTTCTGAAATGCTACTTACAGCATCGTATATATGTCACTAGAGACATATATTTTACCTAACTATGATATCATCTATCTGTAGTACGTGTGCACCAATATCATATCATTGTAAGAAATAATCCTACTAGCTAGACATGAAACCCTTCTAGTTGTGCAGTTTCTTTCATGTTTCTAACACCAACCATGTTAGATACATGTTAAGAAATAAATGACTTCAGTGTTTGTCTTCCGTTTTTTTGGGTTCCTTATATGAAACTATGTGAGTTTTTCCTCTTATAACTAATTTTTAAATGGGGATGTAATTTTCACACAACAATTCCAAGAGCATTACATAATAGTAATAATTAAATAACTACTTAAGTTAGCAGTAAAAGGATGAACATTAGCATTATATTGATGGTTTTAAAACATACCTCTGATTCGCTATTTAGTCTCAGTTTGCTAACCAAATACTTCATCAACACTCGAACCGTCATTTTCCCATCTCTACGGAATTCAAGAAATGAACAAAGAAGGATCAGTAAGAAAAAAGAAGAAGAAAAGTTGCATGCTTTCTTGGTTTCCTATAATGAACCTATCTAACGCAAAATAAACACATGAAGTACATATATAAAACGATGCATATATAAGACAAGAGAATTACTTGATTCTGAGATAGCTCTTGGGTATTTGAGGCAAAAATGGTTCTTTTGTTCTGTATTAAATCACAAGTGCAATCAATTAAAATGAGGACGATCGAGTTTTATATATAGAAAACAAAACAAAACACAAAAAGGAGGAAGACACGCGCGCCCTCCTAATGAACAATATAGCTAGCTACTCTCCTAAGCTACTCAACTGATTTTGTAATGCTTGGAGTGAAAACCAAATGTTGGAATGATGTGGTCTCCGCGGTGCATCAATGACTCTCAAAATGGAGCTGGAACCTGCCATATCTGCGCTGGGCTGCGGAACTTGTGGCGGATAAAAAGGTCCAGGTGGCATGGATGATGAAGAAGAAGAAACTGCAGTACTGTGGTTCCATGGGTTAGGCCTATATCCCCATGTTACCTCATGTTGACCAAAATTTAAGCTGCTTGTTCTTGGGTGTTGTAAGAACACAGGTGTATCAACATTAGTGATGCTAGTGATCATACTAGTACTACTAGTAGGCTGCTGAGGAGCTCTAAATTCAGTCATATGGAAAGATGGGACTAGTGGCTTCAGATGTAACTGTGAACTACCTGCAGGTAAGAGATCTAGCTCGAGCAGCCCTCTTTTCGGTTGAGCCATCGGTTCAGCGTGATCATGACTGAGCTGTGGATTAGTCATATAACCTGCACCAAGACCCAGTTGAAGCCAACTCTCTTTTTTCTCTTCTTGTACATCTTTCGAACTTGAACCGGCTTCGTTTACACTACTAGTCCTCGACTCATCTTCGGCCATTATTGGACCAATCACCAAATCTGATCCTATACAACAGTCATACCCCTTAACAAGACTGTTCATAAAACCAAAGCTCTCAGTGAAACTGTCTCCACAACCACCATAACCGTCATAGAACTGCTTTTGTTGTTGTTGGTTAAAGAGATGTTGAAAAGGTAACATGATCATACTGGAGATCCAAAATATGATCTTCTTTTTGCGTTGTACTATTCGTCTCTTCGTCTGCTATCTTAATACGAGCCATCGATTAAAACTTATTACAAAATAGTTCAAATGGGAAAGAATGATCTCCTGTTGCCATAGTCAATAAAAGAAGAGGTACCCAGTATACAGGTGTGGTTCTTTTGTTGTTGCATTGTTGTAAGATTTGAAGACAACAACAAAATACCTATATCAAACCACCCTTTCCATTAATTCTTTTTGCTTGGAATCTTGTGGAGGTAAAACAGGTAGAGAGAGAGAGAGAAAAGAGAGAGAGAGGGCAGGGAGGGAGTAGTAGTTATATTAGCTTTATTGTTGTGATTAAAGATGCTAAAACGTTGAGTACATGGGTTTTGTGGACAAATTTACAATAAAGTCTTGTCCCTTTTCTGTAAGGTACCAACAAAAGGTGTTTTTAGCACCCAAGAGTTTTCATAGAATTCGTGCCTAATAGGTAGGTACGATGAGAAACTTACATAAGCCTCAATTTGTCTACTTTACTGCTCTTTGTGCTTGCCAAGCTGCAAGTAAGAAAGTTTGGATGTTTATCAAAATAATGTTTAATTAGATTATGTAAACAAAGAAAACAAATAATTAAAAAAAAAATCAAATCGGAACACGCCGTACGGCCGGTCAAGACTGCTGAGATTATTCCTTTTTTCTTATAATGTAAATTGTTGATCAGATTATTCACCCCATTCTAAGTGTGTCCTGTCTGTATTCTTTTGCCAGCCTCCTCTTGATATATACATTACGCACTCTCTACTATAGTTTGATCGAGCTAAGGTAGTTGGCTATTTGAAATGGTATTAGAGTTTTGGTTGTAGGGTTCAAGTCATCTCTTAATTCCTAGCTCATAATGTGCATTAAGTTTGTCCATCTGTTCTAATTCCATGTTCTTCTTCCTTAACGCGTATCACCACATACAGTCGAACAAAAAAAAAAAAAAAAACTGGGTATCTTCCTTATTTGTCTTTCCCAGCAACATGACATGCTAGACTTCTTCGAGTGAAATTTTGTTTATTTCATCATTACTAGTAATTAATCACTTTTGTCTAGTTAAGATCGAGCCTTCTTAAGGTAATAATTTGACTAGAGTAGAGATACCGATTGACTAGAGTACCAGCAGGTACCATGTGACTGGTGTACGCCGATTATATAACTTAGTCCAAAAATACAACGTTTGTAGAGTGTATGGGTAATCAAGACTCAAGAGTATGGTAGCATGTAGCATGCATGTATCATGTCTCATCAAAGCTGAAGAAGAAAATTCTTGATTATAACTTATAAGATTCAGCGGAAAAAGTCTTAGCTTCAGGCTTTATGTGCAACTTGAATATGTTACCCAGAAATTGCATAACGTGCTTTATTGATATAAAAAAATAAAAATAAAAATTGTACCAGCTGTATGGTGTATACAAATATGATTTTGCTATGGAAAACTACAAAATAAAATATATCAAACTGCCAACGACTGAAACGAGTGTAGAATATCCTATCATCAACAGATTCTCCCAGTCCAACCTAGTAATCTAATTAGTAATTACTAGGGTTGTCAATGGATCGGTTTGGGTCGGGTTTTAGAAAATCCGAATCCAAACCGATAAGAAAATTGAGAATCCGAAACCAAACCGAACCGATAATATTACATCTAATTTGAAACCGAATTGAATCGATAAGACATATTGCAAATCGAATCCGGGAACCGATCCAAACCGAAAACTATAAAATCAATTAAATCTTAAATTAAATTTATTAATTTTAACCACACAATTGATAAACACATACAAGATTAATCATAAATATTACTAAAATGCTATCTTATCGGTTCGGGTTCATATCGGTTCGGTTAGGGGTGCCAACGGGTCAGTTTTGGGTCGGTTTTTACGGTTTCGGTTTGGGTTTTACTATTTACAGTTTTATCGGTTTCGGTTCTCAACGATTTTAGTATGAGAATTATAGAACCCAACCCAAAACCATAAAAACCCACAGATTTTTATCGGTTTCGGTTCTAATTCGGGTCTTTATTATTTATTATGATTATTAGACAATTTCAATAATTTAAACACTAAAACTTATTTTTATTTTTATTTTCCTACATGATAATATTTTATATATAATTAGTGATGTATCAACAATCATATTTACATCAATTTATGAATACGTATCAATCATACAGGTTAAAACATTTACAATTAATGTGATAATTTAAACCTTTGATATAGAAATTAAAATAATCAAATATCTAACCTTATAATTTTGATTTATTTTTACATGCATACACATATATTTGTTTTCTTGTATTAACTCAATCGTGTACACGTGCAATCACATATATTTGTTATTTTGATATATTTTACGTGTATACACATATATTTGTACACGTGTATTAACTCGCATTTTAAATCGAATATGCGAGTACATGCGTCTTACAATTACATCTCATTATTAATTTTTAATATGAACACTATATATTGGTTTATAATAAGTGTGTGTACCACAATATATCAAACATGTATATTCTATTTAAATATACACGTGCATAAGTTAATAAATATAAAATGTATTAGTTAATTCATGATATACACGTTGACATTATTATTAACATCTATGATACACTTGTTTAACGTATAGTTATAAAATATACATTTAACAATACACATTCACTATTATGCTATATATATTTAATAGACTTTTATACGTAAAAAATATATTTTATATTATAATGTATGAGTTTGATTATCTTAAATGTAATATAATACTAAATTTTAAATATCGAAATCATAATAATCGGTTCCAATTTCGATTCGGGTACCCACGGGTTTTTTACTATTCAGTTCAATGGTTTTGGTTCTTTATCAGTTCGGTTTTTAATGACCCATTTTAAATGGGTCTAACTTTTTAAGATCCAGAACTGGAACATTCGGTTTCGGTTCGGTTCCGGATAATTGGGTACCCATTGGCACCCCTAGGTTCGGTGGAGGGCAAACCCAAAACCAAACCAATATCTTATTGGTTCGGTTCGGTTTCGGATCAATAGAGGACAAACTAAATTATCAAAACCCAAACCATTTTTTATCGGTTTGGTTCGAATCCGTTATCGGGTTATCGAAACCCATATTGACAGCCCTAGTAATTCTTCAAATGGTTACAGAAATAGTGCATACCAGCAAGGTAGCTCAACAATTTTTTATTTATTTATTTTTTTTAGCTAAGATAGCCCAACAGTTTGATCTGCACTGAAATAGGCCTCATCCATACATTAGAGATTAGACGACATGAAGCAGTACGTAGTGAAGTTCTCTCTCTCTCAGTTGCATTTGAGGAACACATGGTAGTTGGGGCATTATTTCCATTAAAATCTTATGACAGAGACTAATACCCAAAGGAGCTGGTAGATTGTTACTACTTAAACACAAAAGGTAGTGAGTTTCATATGTTGGAAGGGAGCCAGGATTTTAATTCAGGATGGGCAAATTAACATGCAATTCACTGGAAAAGTGACTCCAAATTCTTAACACCAAAAATAAAAAATTCTAAACATGTGTAAATTAATTATCTAAAAAAGAAAGAAAGTTTTCCAAGCACTCAAAATCAAACAAAAACATTAAAGTGTTGATGAGTATCCATTTTCTGAAAGTGTTGCACAATTGTCTCAGAATCAATATTTTTAAGTATCTCCTTTTCAATGTACGTTACCCGATAATTATTTAGCCACTCATCTCCTATACGATTCCGAAATCCATTCTTTAAAATAAGCAAATCCACACTTGACAGGCACAAGTTTCTGAGTAGAGATTTTTATAAAAAAAAATTACTGACTGAAGGAGGAGAGATTTTCTTTTCTTTCTAATTGGAGTTTTGATAAAGTGGTCTCAAGTTAGTGAAAGTCCAGCCTAATTAAATCGAAATCTTAAATAAATAAGTGACAGAAAAACATATTTTTGGTGTAATACATTTGGGGTGCTGGGTAGTACCGTAGCAAAACTTTACACATTTGGAATAAAAGAAAAACCAATACATGTAACTAGTATTTATTTTTTTTGGAAAAGTTCGGAGTGTGCAGCTGCCCATCCTTGGCTCCGCCTCTGGTTGGAAGAGTCCTTTTTTTTTTTGCTTGAATAAGTTGGAAGAGTCTCCGCACTTGTGGTTTCGTTGGATAGTTTTGGTATGGCAATTAGTAGTTTTGAGTGAGCTGTTGGGTGGAATGTGTGGGTCAGGTGATCATTTCAAAAGTGAAAAGGGTGCCACCTTTATGTAGTTTTTTCAAAGGAAAGTGTCGAAGTATCTAAGATCGAGAGGTATAAAATAACCGTTTACTGAAAATCAGCCGAAGTACTACTGTACTAGTGATCTAAAACTTAAAATGAAACGAAATAACGAAATATCCATGAAACAGTTCTATTTCGTGACTTACTATGATAGAAAATATGGTAATTCTATCCACAGGAAGCATATATTATCAGTAAGAATCAGCTCTATGGTCAAAAGCGAAACTAATCAAGTCAATTCATCACACATGTAGTGATGTAGTTCAGTAATATGCCTGAGCACTGTTCTCTCTTATATATCTATGTTCACTCGTTAATAAAGTTTAAATATAACGTGAGAAGGAGCAGAAGAGTACAAGCATGCTTGGCTCTAATCTAAAATAAAGGCACGCATCTTTTGCATGTCACTAGCTCCTAAATATTCCTTTCTTTTCACTTCCTTCATTTTCACTGTTTCCAACTCAAAATCACAGCAACCTCATCATTTCTAACTTCATGTTTAGGGCTTTTTGCTGGCTAATGTTATTCTTTCTTCTTTACACAAACAACCCGGCTTTCTCTATTATATCATTATGTTATATTGGTTATATTGTATCTTCTACAAGTGATTATGAGCATCATTACTATAAAGGGTACTTGCAATTACACTCGAATTGACTTCAAAGACACCTTTTACTTTACTTTTTCTTCTCCACTAACTTTGTGCTAGTTATTGAAAGAGAAATGTATGTACGTGGGGAAGAGGTGGTTGTTCGAGTATAGAAACACCGCATCTTCTTATGGTTGCATATACAAAAAGAACTGAAAGAAATAAATTGCGATCGATATGCAACTCATGCATGATCTTGGGGGACCCAGGCACTCAAATGTAGATGTATCACCTAGTTTTGAATGAGTTGAAAATATCCCATGTCTTGAATCGATCGTAATATCATGTAACCATTCTCGGAACCGATTTTGACCTCATTCTACCGGTTGGGTAATTATCAATACACAGTTGGTGTACCATAAAATCAGGTGTGAACTAGAAACTAATATTTTGTGAATATGTCCAACAAACCTTGAAGATCACCTCTACAAAATTTCAACTAATTTGATGATGTTTAGCAATATCAAATATGATTGCAAAATCAAAAAATTTGGGCCGTTAAAAAAAATTTAAAGTTGTCAACAATTTTTAATTAGGTTAGAGATTTCCAAATGAACCGAATTTTTGTAGAAAATCTATTAGTTAGGAGATCATATTTACAAAATATTAGCTTTTAACTCATTTTGTAAAGAGGCGTGGTATAAACCATGGTATAAAAAACCATGGTATACATAAACCTTCCCATATATATAGAGGTAGGTTCCATTTACAACACTTTTTATACAACGTTTTATACAATTCCCCCCACTAGACCCTTCAAGATGATTTAAGATTGAGCTAATTTTTTGTAGATAAGATGTTCTCACCATGGGTATGACCTCCGCAAAAAATAGGGTCCTTTGACCATTTCTAAGTTTGACAAAAAAGGGTTACAAAATCGATATTTCTGGACCGTTAATAAAAATTCATAGGTTGAGAGCAATTTTTCTCATGGTTAGGATTTTTTAAATGAGTTGATTTTTTGTGGAGATGATCTCCATGATGTGCAAATCATATCTACAAAGAATCAAAGCTTAACTCATCTTGTAAGGGTGTGGTATAAACTATGATATAAAAAGTGTTGTAAACGGAACCTGCTCATGTGTATACACATGAGCAGGTTCCGTTTACAACACTTTTTATATCATAGTTTATACCACACCCTTACAAGATGAGTTAAGTGCTTAATAATTTGGAGATATGATCTACTAACTATAGATAATATCTATACAAAATTTCATCTCATTTGGAAATCTCTAACCTAGCTAAAAATCGTTGACAACTTTGATTTTTTTTTAACGACTCAAATTTTTCGATTTTGCAATCATCGTTTGACTAGTTATATATTATCAAATGAGTTGATAATACATGGTCGCACTCTCTCGATGTCCCTGCAAACTTGAAAAAACAGTGGTGTTACCAATTTTGGTATTCCTCCTTCTAGGACTGTCAATGGATCAATCGATCGGTTTGGGTTGGGTTCTGGAAAATTCGAATCCAAACCGATAAGAAAATTGGGAACCCGAAACCGAATCGACCTAAACTGAAAACTATAAAATCAATTAAATCCTAAATTAAATCAATTATTTCAACCACACAATTAATAAACATATACAAAATTAATCATAAATATTACTAAAATATCATTTTATTGGTTCGGTGGAGGACAAATCTGAAACCAAACCAATATCTTATCGGTTCGATTTCAAGTTTGGACGACAAACCAAATTACCAAAACCCAAACCATTTTTTTATCGATTTCGTTCGGGTCGGTTATCGAAACCATTGACAGCACTACCTCCATCTCAAGCATGTTGAACTTCCAATCGCTAAGGCTTTCTATATTAGTATATAATATAATAGACAACGACCTGCTGTAAGCGGGAACAAGGAATGATCCTCCTCTGCCGTGGAAGTAACTTAAGCACCTGGTGCAACCATCACTCCATTGCTGAATGGGCTAGTTCCCACTCCACTCGGGATAGTTTAAATAGATAAGGGCATAAAGGTGATGTCCTCAATTGAGATTTTAGGAGTCAAAATGTGATGTCCACATTTCAGATTTCAGGGGCCAAAATTTGATTGTCCTCATTTGGCACTATGCATACAATCGATAGTAGCTAGAAATGAGCAACTCAATAAAACTAAAGAGATGTTATGTGAGCCCGCAATCTATTTACTAACGTGGAAAATGGGGTTACAACATATTGGTAATTGGTGTAGGATTACATGGACCTTTTTCTTCGTATTCAGAATACAACAACGTAGTGGTAAACATTGAACTATAAACCCCTTGTAACAACATTATGGACGTTGATGATTCTCGTGCAGACAATCAATTCCCCATGCGCAAAGATAGATGGAATTGGGAGGGCAGAGAGAGAGAGAGAGAGCACTGCAATCTTGCAATAGAGAACAAGTGCAACTAACAGCTCGCCCTAATATTCCCGACAAGACCTGGCCATAAAATTCCACGCTTCTTTTTGCATGGACGTGCGTGGGTTCTTGGTGGTGGGTCCCCATTCCTGACTGCGCGTGCAATGCCGGGCTACATGGGGTGTTACTCTTCTTTGCTGGACCCATGTCTCCAACTCCATGTTAACACTAATTTTCTAATCTCTTCATCATTACCTTAGCTTAATCAACATTCTTTTATTCTGACATTGTCTTATTTAGATCAAGGGGCGTCAAGACTCAAGAGGTATCTATTAATTTCACAAAGTTGGTAGCAATAACACAAGTATCAATCAACAACACACTATTCATTATGCGGTGAGACGACCAATCACCACAATCTCAGAGCTAACTCTATCTGAATTGTACTCGAAAACTCTTATATTAAGGTTGGGACGCCAGCACTACTCATTTCAACCTCAATCTCGAAATAAAAATCAGAACAAAACTACTACTAAGGGTTCAAATTATGAGTTGATATTAAGCCTTTAATGGCATATATATGAAAACGGAATGTCAATCAGTCAATGCAACATGTAGAATTGTATACTCTTCTAATGTCAGCCAAAATTGAAAGAAATGATATCAGTAGACAATACTGTTTGCGGTTCTTAATACGTTGCCAACCTGAACATCACCAACTGATTAAGTGATAGATATATCCTAATAATATTAAGCAGCTCTCTACTGTAGAGCCCTAACAGTGGAAGACCCCCCCCCCCGCCCCCCAAACACACGTAGGCATTTACAATTGTAACGAAAGCAAATGAGGGTCAGTGCTGCACTGTGTTCATTTATATTGTAGTCCTCAAAAAATAAATAAAATATTATCGTAATATAAATGTACAAAAACAAGAAATACAGTGTTAGAAACTTAGAATCCTAATGATATTTAATTTTGCCAAATTAAGTACCCAAGTTAAACTCTGACTGATTCTATGTACTTCTCTGTTTTGGAGTAATAGAACAGACTACACGAGCCGGTATTATATTAGTTTGACATTATGAATTTTCCCTCAAGTACGTTCTACTCTTAATGGACAAGAAGAATTAGAAGAGGTGGTGTTTTTGTATTATTAAAGGTTGGTCGCACTCACAGTTGAGTTACATGAAAACATTTCTTTGACTGCTTCAACTTGAACGGAATTTAGATATCATTAAGGTATTCACAATACGTTGGCATTTAGATTATAATAAGTTTCATGAACTATAAAACTAATGGTTGGATGGTTTAGCGCGCATTTAACATATAGTTTATTCAAATAAATTATAGGTCCAGGATAGCAGGGCGGTGTAAACAATCCACCTTGCTTGCCATGATCGATCATGCATCACATTAGATAAAAGTATAAAACCACATCAGCTGATAGCAAGGTGTTGTACGCGGAAACATAGATTTCTTTTTTATGTAATGGACAACTCGAACTTTTATCTTCTACTTCATCACCTTTAAAGGTTAGTAATAAAATAAGTATCTGACAGATGCACTGATGGCCCGTCAGATATGGGCTATGGTCCATATAGATTTGTAAGTGGCCAATGCCAACTGATAGTATACGAAGAACAAGTGGAGTTGGACCCCAATCCAAGTACAAGGCCCACACACTGATCCATAAGCAGTATATCACTCATGCATAATAATTCTATACTGACACAGAGAATTTGACACAGTTGACCGATACAGTGACGTGGCACTGCAACATTAATGTTGCACTATGAAAAACCACCACTGCAACATCAATGTTGCATCGAGAAGTACCATTGCAACATCAATATTGCACCATGAAAACCACTACATCGTCATTGTTGCACCATGAAAACCAATGCAACGTGAATGTTGCACTGAGAAATATCACTTCAATATCAATGTTGCACTATGAAAACCACTGCAACATCAATGTTGTACTATGAAAAATCAATGAAACGGATGGTTTGCTATGAAGAAAAAATGAGAATGGCAAAATAAAAAAGGAAATATGATAATGGAAAGAGAAGAAGTGTTTTGAGTGAGAGAAAATAGATTTTTGGCTTTTATTTTCACTACTGCAACATTGATGTTGCAATATGCCACGTCACTGTGTCTTGACTGTGTCATTTTTCCTGTGTCAGTATAGTATTACTCTTATTATGTATGCAGTTCTGTTAAGCAACAAATGAACTCCTATTCCAGTACCAAATCCCTTTTAGACTTTTACTAATGTCTGATATCCAGAGCACAGTGCTTCAGATACACTTCAGAACATTACCAATCAATGATATATGCTCAAGTTGACGAATAAGCACCTTTTACATCCCTGATTCTACTCGTTAATCCTTATATACTAAATTAGGAAGAGAAAGGGTATTCCTCTTTCTTTGATGGTCTTCTTGGCTATTGTACCCCAAAGTACAGTACAGAGGTGTAACCATGTAAGTTATACCAACTCTGCGTCTCTTGATCTATGACTAGTACTAAGTAGTTTTCTCAACAACTACAGGCATCCGATGAGTTGGTAGTTTGATTAAAAAAAGAAAGTGATTGAGCGAGTTTAGAGCCAACTGTTCAACTTAACCTTGCAATAAACAGGTGAAGTCATATTGAATTGAACAGTTGAACTGGCGTTTTCTCTATGTACATTGTAAGGTAACCGTGAATTTCATTTAGCTTTAAAAGTATAATGACATTTTTCATATATGACAAAAGATAAAAAACTAGCTGCATAAAGAAGCACCTGTTCAGGTAGCACGACTGCAATGGCAATGTAATTATCAACTCCATGTCTTCTTGGTTTATGTAGGAATGCATCCATGTCTTCTTGGTTTCTCCTGGATGCATCCAGACTTGATTAAAGTTTTTTCTGTGAACAGAAAGGAGAGAAAATAGAACTTAGCAACTCCATAGGAAAAACAGTTTAAAAAATAGCTCAAATGCTTATTTGACAAATAGAAGCTGCAAAGTTGATGGGAATTAGTATAAAAATGCTGCAAAGTTACTCAAATTTTCAGGAGTAGTATGATTGTATGAAGCTATAGAGAATAAAGCATGGAATCCCAAGTATTAGATGAACTACTTGTTGAGCAGTTTCCACAGCCTGAGAAAGAAAAAAAAAAAGAAAAGAATGAAACTTAACTTTTTTCCACACTTCAAATTAACAAGCTGATCTCACTAAAACCTGCATGTGGCTAAGTAGATAACCAAATTTCTTCAAATACTTCACTTCCTTGAATCCCAAAATTGAAGTCTCCAATTCGAGGCATCCCTCAGCCTACCATCTCAGAGACATCACTCTTGACAAGGTTAAAGAAGCTGTTTTTCTCAAATGTCCCTATAACTAACGCTCCCCGCTTGATGGCTTTACTTCCATCTTCTACTAACTATTGGTTTTGTGCATTTCCTTATTAACTACTATTCTATTGGATGTGTAGAATTGCGGGGCTTGGTGAAACTACTAGCTATGTTGCCGAGTCAAAAGCAATAGTGGAAGGCATAAACAAGGCTATTGAGTTGGGTTGGACGAATGTCTGGGTAGAATCAGACTCCACTGCAGCAGTAAAAGCGTTCCAGAACAACAACGTGCATTGGAAAGTTCAGGCAGATTGGAATAAGATAAAGGCTAAAGCTACCATCACCTTCACAAGTACATGGAGGGAAGTGACCTTCAGGGCAGACATGTGCACCAAAAGGGAAGCTTCTTTACCTAATGGAGTGAAGCAATGGTGGGCTGACATACCACATTTTCTGCATTGAGTAGAGAATCAGTTCTTTACTTATTTCAGATTTACTACTTAATGTAAGGGAGGATCCTAGACCAAGGTCCACAAAGAAATTAATTGTAAATTTTTTTTCATTTTTTGCTATAAATACCAATTACCCTTCAGCAAAAAAAAAAAAATTGGATGTGTAGAAACAAACTCTTATTTGGAGTAAGGAAAACAATCGAAGAGGAAGTTGGAGCATTACACCAAAAGAACATGTGGAACCTAGTTTCAGCATCTATAAATGACTATTGTTGAGAAACTTTATGTTATAAAACCAAATTACTCCATACTAGACAACTTGGTAGATAATAAACCCGACTAGGGGATGCCAACGCAGTCATCAACTTTGACTAAGATAGTCACGCTGCTAAGACAGAATTGTATCAACCAACAACCACTGCGCGTCTTTGTTCCTCAAAGTACAAAATCTTGGACACTAACAACCCTTTTGCATGCTCATCTTAAGAAGGTGTTCAAAGATATCAGCACCAGGTAAAAGGGAAACTGTCTACCCAGGTTATGGGTGCAAACTGAGTTGGGCTCCTTATGGACTCAAACAGGCTCTGTGGCCTGGTATTAAAGACTTTTTTATGTGGCTCCGACTCAAATGTTGCACCAGAATACCTTGTGAGGTGTTTCGACCAAATATGATCAAAACACTAAGTGGTGATGAAAGAGATAAATAATGTAGAAAGAGATGAAACACAAGTCAATAATAATGTTTCTGGGCAGATTACAGATCAGTCAGAGCCTCGAAGGAGCAGCGCACAGACTGTAAAAAGAAATCTAGACCAAGCATAGAAAGTAGAGAGAGATCTAGGCTGAGCACAGATAAAAAAAGAGAGGTCGAGGTCAAGCAAATCTGCTTTAACAAAAACATAAGAATGTAAGCGTAGCGATTTTGTTGCAGAACGTGATCGAGAGTTGTGAATAAGAACCGCAAACGGCGCCAATTATGTTTCGACCAAATATGATCAAAACGCTAAGTGGTGATGAAAAAGATGAATACCGTAGAAAAATAGTGAGAAAAGTGATGGTGATTGAGTGAATGATGAGACTGTACCTTTCGGTTTCCTATGTACCCAAATTATCGATGGGATCAAGTCTCAAGAACGTAGTTCTATATGAAAAATAGTTTGGTATTTATATCTGTAGAGTAGAGATTTCTTGTAGCTCAAGTAATTATAATTGAACCTGACTCTTAATTGATGATTATCTCTTTGATATGAAACATATCTAGACAAAAATTAATGTACGTAAGTGGCAAGCCATGTGGCTAGGGTTCACCCTAGACACATGAGTTAATGGGCCTGTACATTGATCTATGATATCGCAAATTGGGTCTTAGCCCTGTTAATTAAACGAATAAAGTAGAGACTCCTACTAATGGACGTTTGCCTCGTAGGTGGGGGTCGAAACATGAGGAATGGAATTATGGAACTGAGAAACTTTTTTTTCAAGAAATTTCACGTTCAGTCTTGCGTACAGAGTTCTGGCCATGGTTAGATAAAAAAAAAAAAACAAAACCACCAGGCAGGAGTGAGACCCCATAAAACTTGACTGTTTAACCCCAACAGAATAGGCTTGTGTTGAAGAAGTTGATAACTAGAGATGAGATGAATGACTTTCGCTGAGACCATCACCAAATTTAAACTTGAAAATAATATAAATGGGGGAAAATGACATGAAAAAAGAAAAATAAAGAGGGTATGTAGTGACTAGTGACCAGTAATAGAGAAAACAGGAAAGGACTAGTAGGGGTGTCTGCCTCAACAACCCAAAAACAACAATCTCCTTTACTTCTTACCATGTAGAATTATGTATTGGCTATCAATTACACCTCCCAAAAACGATATATGGATGTTTAACAAGTTTCAAGCCTATACAGAGACTTGTGGTAAATTTGATGTTTGACAAATCTTAATAATGTTGCTTAACAGAAACAATCTTTCAGTCGGCAAGGAACCATGGTTGGCTGAGCAATTTGGTCTCTGTTAGGACAATAGAAAGCTCTAAAAAGAGGGGCATCAGCCTAATTAATCTCTAAAAGTCAAGTTCCTAATATTTATATCCGAACGAGATAGACACAACTCGTTCACCAAAAAAGTTGAGAAAGAGAGCGTGACAGAGATGATAATTTATAGACAAACCAATTGATAAATAATGTTGTTGTGCACAATTTTATCCTCGCAATGAATATATCAAATACTACATGAGGAACACAATGGAAGTTATTCATTTACCTTGTCACCAAGATGCAGTATAAAGTCTTATCCTTGATCCAAACAAGGTTCACCATCCAATCAGTTTACTATGTGGAGGCTAATGTTGAGAGTGAAGAGAACACCTAGAGCAGATATATATAAGTTGTTGAATAGTTAGTATACATACAAAGTTGCCTATCATTAAATAGTAAATTCAACAACAAAGATAAATAATATACTATGCACAACCAGCAGTAAAGAGGCAAACGGGAACAACTTTAAGTCGACAAAGCAGCAGCCATCAAGTTGTCATGATGAGGGTCATTGCCCTACCATAACTACCATTGTTTGGCAACACAAAGACTAATCCTTCATTCAAATATTTGTGAAAGATTTAGAGTTCACTTAAATACCATGAATATCATTAACCTCTTAAACTTATACAAATGTTTAGGAACAGTAGGCCTGTGTGAAGCTAAGTTACATTGACACAGATAGGAGCATCCATATCCGACACGGATACAAAGTGTCTAATACGGCGAAATATAAAAAAATTAGGTATATCACTTGCAATATGTGTCAGTGGTGTGTCCGACATGGAGAAGTGGATACCTAAGTTACATTGACACGGATAGGTGTGTCCGTATCAGACACGGATACGCAGTATCTGATATGGCGAAATATAAAAAATTGAGGTATATAACCTACAATATGTGTTCGTGGTCCGACACGGACATCGGACACGTGGATACGTATCCGACATGGATTATATTCAAAATATGGTGTGTCCATACAACATAGGTGGATACATATCCGACACAGATTATTTTTAAACTATGGACTGTCCATGTAACATAGGTGCGAAGCAGATGACTATATGAGCATCTAAAAGGAAAGTAAGAGTTATACAAAACAGCAGCACTGAAAGGGTGGTCTAACACTTTGAACATTCAAACAAGTAGCATATCAAATAAAATTTAGACAACTTCATGGACGTATATAACTTTACTTGGAACAAAATATCTTCTAGAAATTCATTACTATGATTCGTGTAACTAGGAGTATCACCACTTTCCGATCATGGCAATTGTTCCTTCTATAGCTATTTATCCAAGACCACTCCCACCCACCAGGAATTTAAAAAAAAAAAATCAATTGTTCCATTTTCTACATTACATTTTAATCTCTCCGTTTTCATGGCCGGATAGAACTCATCCCCACCTCCTCAGCCGTCCCCCCCCCCAAATGCTCACGCACACGCACACCCCTTTAACAATCGAATTCTAATCCTACGATTATAGGAGTGTCAGATCACCTCCCTTTCAATTGGGCAGTGAAGAGTGGGGAGGAGAGTCTTAGGGAGGGTGTTGTGTCGTACTACTCTAAGTTGTACACTGAACCGGCTCCTTTCTGACCTACAGATGATAATCTTGTCCTTGAGGGCATCTCAGAGGCGAAAAGAGAGTCTTGAAAATGGTGATTGATGAGGAGGAAGTTAGGGAGGCTATTTCGCTCTTGAAAAATGATAGATCTCTAGGGCCAGATGGTTTTCCAATCGAGATTTTTAGAAAAGTTTGGGATGTGGTGAGAGTCAATTTTATGAACATGATTAAGGAGTTCTATGATACGAGTTTTTTGGCGAATAGATAGCACCTTTATAAAACTGATTCCCAAAAAACATGATAGAAGATATTACTGACCTTCGCCCTATTAGCCTCATTGGAAGCACTTACAAGATTATTGCAAAAATCTTTTTGATACGTTTGAAAAAGGTGCTTTCGAGAGTTATCTCTCAGGAGCAAGGTGCCTTCGTCTTTGGGGACAGATTTTAGATGGGGTGTTGATAGATAATGAGGCTATTGATGATAGAAAGAGGAAGAATGAGCCAGGTGTTATGTGTAAGATCTACTTAACAAAAGCATATGACCATGTCAATTGGGATTTTTGGATTATATCATGAAGCGTATGAGCTTTGGTACAAAATGGAGGGGTGGTTGGATTAGGAGAAGTGTCTCGTCAACGTCTTTTTATGTTCTTATTAATAGTTTTCCGGCGAGGAGTTCTCGAGGGATTAGACAGGGTGACCCTGTCTCCTCTTCTTTTCCTTTTAGTTGTTTACATTTTTGGGAAGATGATTGAGAGAGCTAATAGATTTGGGGTGACTGAGGGTTTCAAGGTGGGCCAATGTCAGATTCTCATATCGCATCTACAATTCGTAGTTGATACTGTGGTGTTTTTGGATCATGATCTTGAACAACTCAGGTTCCTCAGGGGTATCCTTTGTTGCTTCGAGGCAATTTATGGGCTTAGGGTGAACATGTCTAAGACCACCATTTTTGGAGTAGGCAAAGATGTTGAGGTTAATAATTTGGCTTCTTCTACTAGTTGTAAGGGTGGTGTCCTCCCGTCTAGATATCTTGGCCTTCCTTTGGGCGCAGAGTTTAAGTCTAAAGCCATTTAGGATCCTGTCATTAAGAGTTTTAGTCGGAAGATAGCAGGGTGGAAAGGTCGTTTCCTCTCAAAGAGTGAGAGTCATCTTGATTAAGAATACCCTTTTTCACATACCCCAGAGTGTTGCTCATAGATAGGAATCTATCATCAGAAATTTCCTTTGGGACGATACCAAAAAGAAACATAGATATCATCTGGTGGGTTGGAAGATTTTGTGTTTGCTTAAAGAGGAGGGTGGTTTAGGTTTTAGAAGTCTTCGTGAGTTTAATCTAGTGCTTTTGGGTAAATGGTTTTGGCGTTTTGGAGAGGAGAGAGAGAGAGCATGTGGAGGAAGGTGATCATCTCGAGGTTTGGATAATCTCAATTAGGTTGGGCTAGTGGTCAGGTGAAGATATCGTATGTTTGGATAATCTCAATTAGGTTTGGATAATCCCATATATTTCAATAGTCATGGAGTTGTTCCATAATTTTATTAGATTTGAGTTGGGAGATGGAGAGAGTATCCGGTTTTGGGAGGATATATGGGTGGATGAGAGACCTCTCTTTCGGGTTCTCCCAAGATTATACGTTTTATCTGAGTTAAGAATCGTCCAGTTTGTGATTTCATGCGGGAGAATAATGGCATTATTGTGTGGGATCCTGGGTATTCTTTGTGCTATCTCTGATAGGGATATTGTGAGCATAACTGCTCTCAGAAAAGCTAGGTTCTATTACGTTGGTGAGGCCAAACAAAGATAAACGCCTTTGGTCTTTCGACAAGAAGGAGAGATTTTCAACTAAATCTTGTTATTTTGTTTTCTACTCTCTAACCCTTTCTCCTAGCCGGGTAACGACTCCTTTTTTTTCCCCTTTTAATGTTATTTGGGGTTCCAAAGTTCTTTCTAAAATTGTTTTTTTTTTTTTTGGTGTGCTTCCTTGGGCAGAATCTTAACTGTAAATAACCTTAGGAGAAGACAATTCAAGGAACATCTTGTCAATTTTTGCCCTATTTATTTATCGGATGGTGAATCGGTGAACCATACCCTCATTTCTTGCCCTTTTTCTTGGTGGGTTTGGAACTGTTTTATTTATTTGTTAAATGTATATTGGGTGTTTCCTAATTCGGTGAAAAAGGTAATAGCTTCTTGGTTTTCGAACGTCCATTCTTAAAAGGGACGCCGTATTTGGGGAATGATACCATTTGCAGTGACGTGGGGCATTTGGTTGAAAAGGAATAAGAGACTTTTTGAGGGAGTTGAGGCGACTATGGAAAAGGTAGTGATGTCTATCAAGGGACTTCTCTTCTTTTGGACAAAGACTAATGATGACATGCAAAATATTCCTTTTGAGCATTTTGTGTGTAGATGGGAGTCTCTCATGTTTTGAGTGGATCTTTGTAATCGTTTAGAGTTTTCTTTTTCAGCTTATTCTTAGAGGAGATTTCTTGTATTGGTTTGGATACTTCATCCTAACCTATGTCTTATTTTTGTTTCATATATACATAAAATATATCTATTTACTGATCAAAAAATTATCCTTAACTGGGGAATTCTGAAAACTTACAAGAGAGGTGGATTCAAACTTTCAATCACTGAACAAAATACCCAACATTTGTTCGCAAATAGTCCATGGATGACTACCTTTATTTGCTGCATTGGAGCAGGACACATAACAAAAAGGCTTGTCTTAGTGGTGTATGGTAAAGGTGTATCATTTCATACTGATGGGATGGAAGTGATGAAAATATTAACAAGTAAAGTGCATCTTTTGAAGGAGTTTCTTACATTGAAATAAAGGTTGCTGCTATTGGAAGGGAAGATGAAATGATTTGAGGGTTCTAAAAACTGACCTAGGTGACAACAAAAGGAACTAAATTAACTTGATTTCTTTTTGAAAAGCATGCTATCCCAATCTTCAATGCTATACTTATTTTATAGTGTTCCCATAGGGCTTGGTACTTTAGGCATCTCACAATCACATAAACCTAACATCAAGTGAAAATTCAGTATGTAAAAAGACCCATCCAAGGTAATATGGTCTAAGAGTCTACGGCCAACCTATGCTTGGAATTCCTATTTAAATGAGTGTATTCAAGTTTGAGAGGAGAGTTCTTGGAACCAAGTATACACCCTCATATATAAGAAATCTTTTATTTATTTATTTATTATCGCCTTATCGGTAACAAATTCTCTTGTGAAAAGTAAAAGGAAAAAAATTAATTAAAAGAAATTTAAAAATAAATGTAAAAAAGAAGAAGAAGCATGAAACATCTATGTGGACCACTGGAAGTGATCACCAAAATATTTTTCCAAGAATGTAGTAAATGTATTGTTCACCTATACTGTGGTGGGAAGTCACACCTCTGCCTTCCTGCACGCTATCATCACAGCAAGCTATAAGTTCACCACGGAATTATTGGTTGGAGTAGTCAAGCGCCATTTTACCTGCAATAGAGGATGACTGGTGTGAGACTTTGACAAAAGGCAAGCAATCAAAGTTCCAGAGACCTTCTAATAAAAACATGGATATTGTGATACCCCTGGGCGAGGCTTGAGGAGGGGATATGATGGAAAGGTGCCTAGCCCGGGTATGGATGACGGTTGCGCCATGTTGTAATCCCACTTCGCTTAAGTGACTGTCCAAAGATCCTGACTATGAGTAATTGATCCTCCAAATCCTAACGTCGAGGCCTTTTCCGGAACATTTGGCCGGAATTCCGTAGGAACTCCACAGTTAAGCGTGCTAGGGCAGAAGTAGTCCAAGGATGGGTGACCTCCTAGGAAGCTGCTGTACGAAGTCTAAAAACCCCACACTGTCGGAGGTCCGCAGTGGCTAAATGGAGACAGTATTGATGTGGTAGGATGCGGCGGGTCGTTACAGATATGGAGACAATATTACCCACTAACACGGTTACCTTAGTAATACAAGACGGACTTGCTTTAACTCTATAGACCCACTACCAATAATCACCACACGAGCACACCCCTTTTGTAAAATGATGAAAACGATTCATATCCCTCACAACAATTTCACGCTGGACAACTTGGGATATGAACTTGATTGCAGCATGGCAGTCCACACATATCCGGAGATTTTTAATAATACGAACTGGTCTTCCAGGTGGTGTGCTGATTAGTCCAAAAGCTAGAGCTAATCTCTCACTATGTACCCAAAGGAGGCGATCCTTTTCATCCTCCTCAACATCTAGCAAAACAACGTTACGGTTGCAGACATATCCTGCTTTCTTGATCTTTATGTTCAACCATTCCAGCATCCCATTGATTAAACGCATCTCAGGGTGCGATGTATCTCCCACAGTGAAATAATGAACTTTGCTCTGGTTCTCAATCCAGCTAAGGCCTGGTTCCTTCTTCACTCCATTTCTTTTCATAAGTTTTCTGACAGAAGCTACACTTTCCCATCTCCTTGCACCAGCATATATGTTTGACAATAATACCATAGCAGACCCATCTTGGGGCTCCATCTTTAGCACACGTTCTGCAGAAAGTTTCCCAAGCTCAACATTGTTGTGAATAACACAAGCACCAAGCAAAGCACGCCAGAGCATAATACTATGTTCAAATGGAATATCATCAATGAGCTTAACAGCGTCATCAAGATGACCAGAACGTCCCAATAGCCATACCATGCAAGTATAATGCTCTATACATGGTTCAATTCCATACTCTCGATACATACAATCAAAATAAGACCTACCCTGCTCTACTTGTCCCGTGTTGCAACATGCTGAGAGGACACCGACAAAGGTTATTTTGTTTGGTTTTACCTCAGTCTCTTTCATTTTTTCATAAAGCATGAGAGCATCCCCACCCAAACCATGTAGTGAATACCCAGAAATCATAGAATTCCATGAAACTTCATCCAGTTCATTCATTGTGTCAAACATGAAACGTGCATTTTTTATGCTCCCGCACTTGGCATACATATCTATCAAAGCATTACAAACTACTGTGTCTTCACTGAAAACTGTTTTAGACATCAAACCGTGAATCTGGATCCCAGGCTCCAAGACAGCTAAGCTTGCACAAGCACGCAGAACACTAGAGTAGGTAACCTGTGTTGCCTGTACTTGGGCATCAAGCATCTGCAAGAAGAGCCTCAATGACTCTATCCCATCCCCTAACTGTACATACCCAACAATCATGGTGTTCCAAGTCACATCATTTTTTATTGATGTCTCTAAGAACAATTTTTTTGAATCCTCCATCCTCTCACATTTAGCATAGACATCCATGAGGGCGTTTCTAACAAAAACATCCGCATCAAGCCCAACCTTCAAAACACTGCAATGGATTTGCTCACCCAATTCAATACCTCCCTTGGTTGCACAAGCTTGTAGAAGACTAGCACATGTAAACTGATTCGGGGTCACAAAAGCTCGTCTCATTTGAAAATATAGCTCCACAGCTTCCTCACTTTTACCACTCTGAGCATAGCGTGCAATCATGAAACTCCAAAGGATCACATCTTTGTTAGGCATACCATTGAAAACCGCCAGAGCTGCATCAAAATCCCCACACTTGGTATACATATCAAGAAGATTAGCACCAACATAATGATCCATATCATAACAAGTTTTCAAGGCACAACCATGAATGCTCTTTCCCAAGTCAACAGCAGCCAACCCAGTGCAAGCTTTAAGTGTACTAGCAAAAGTATAGTTATTCGCTCCAAACCCAACTCTCCTCATCCTAGAGAAAAGCTCCAAAGCCTCCTCAAAATACCCATTCTCACTATAGCAAGCTACCATTCCAGTCCAAGAAACCATATCCTTGTCAAGAATCCCATTAAACACTTCTTTCGCATCCCCAACAAACCCACAAACAGTATACGCATCAATTAACGCAGTCCCAACAAATGCATTGGAATCATGACCAAGCTTACAAATACAAGCATGAACGCGCCAACAAAGCTCGGCATACTCCATACAAACAAACGACTTAATAACGGTAGTAAACACAAAAGGATTAAGTTCATGACCCTCTCTACAAAGCCTAACAAACAACTCAATCCCTTCACTAAATCTACAAGACTGTACATACCCTTGAATCAAAGTAACAAACGATATAGTATTTCTCTCATGCATTTCGTCAAACAATACACAAGCATCGCCCAAACAGTTTAGTTTTACAAACATATTTAAAACAATGTTCCATGCAAACAAATCCAAACAACCACCTCTCTTAATAATATCACAATGTACACTCTTTCCTTTCATGATATTATAGTTTCTAGTACAGTTTTGCAAGATGTGTGCATAGGTATGTGAATCAAATGAGTGTAAGTCATTCTTGGGTTCTTCAGGTAATTCTAAGGCTTGGACTGAAAACCCATGTTGGAATAAATATAAATAAGGATTGGGTTTGCATGGAAATGTGATATTTCTGAATGAGATTGTTTTGAAACACGTGTATTTAATCATGTGTTCTTAGTTTTATTGGATGTGTTTAAGAATATGTGATCATGTGTTGTGCACGTGTTTATTTAGTTAAAGTGACTTCTGGTTTTGAGCTGAATCAAAAAATTCGAGATTGTGACTGCACCTCGAAATGGTCGAGTGTGGAAAAGAGAGGCGGGGAATATGAAATGCTTAAAGTTTGTTGGGCCGTTGGGCGTTTGGCATCGAAGTGCAACAATAAACGCTGTATATTCAACACGGGCCCGTATATAAAATCCCTGCTAAAATTTTGAATATCTACTTCATAATTTTTGAATATATCATCTAACAGTTGTTTTGCGTAGCATGGCAGTGAGTAATTGTTTGTTACTACATCTATAATTTAGTTGGTTTGTTTTTAGAAGTTTTTGTTGATTCCGGCTATATAAAGACCAAAGCATACGTGTATTATATTGTAATAATTCATTAGACAATCAAATGAATTTTGTGCTCTTTTTTTTCTCAGATTATCACCCAAGTCTTTGCCAGAAGAGGATATGCCTTCTTAGTAAATCTCATATCCTCATATTTTAAGGATACATCCATCAATCTATGTATCTTACTGTAAGGGAGTAATATTCTCATTAAGGAATATTAAGTGCGCGTTAAGCATAAGCAGAGATCATAACGAACTCATGTCATCGACCTCCAAGATCAAGTCCTGAGCAGCTCGCTTCATGTGGGTGGTACATTTCAGCTCGCTCAAGAATACCTCAAGACGAGTAAACGACTTAAGGGAGAACGCTTCGAATAAAGACACCATCCCTAATCCAGATGTAATCATCATCAAAGCTTTACCTGTACTTCCAATCACCGTGAAATATGAACTATTACACCCACTCCCAATCATCACACAATTCCTACCAAAACCAACCTAACACACATTCATAATCTCCACCTTACATATGTACAAGAGAGCACACGTGTCGCGAAGATCAACACTCTCTTGTGCCTATAAATACCACCTACATGAACTACGTGAGACCTGATTCTTCTCTCCCCCCAGAATCAAGAGAAGATACGTAGGCAGCTCGCTCCTTAGTGAACTCGGTCATTCCTAAATCCAAACCCCTTCCTCTTCTTCACTTGTATGTAAAGGAAAAACACACCTTTACATTGGCGCCGTCTGTGATCTCGATTACTTGAGAAACCACTTTCACACAAATCAAAAACCAAAAATCTCAAGCCCACGAAGCATGGCAAGCCTCGAAGCTCAAGTTCAAAGCCTCGCAAACCAGCTAGGTTTAACGAATGAGAGCATTTCCTTGCTCAGGCAGGAAAATGCTACTCTTCGCGCACAAGTAGACGCACAACAATAACCAGTTGGGAACGTCGCTGAGAATGACATCAACGAAGTTAATCTACAAATTAACGAACTATCGCAAAAGATCGGCTAAAGTGCAGTAAGAAAAGACGCCACCCAGATAGTTCAAAAATACTCAAGACGTACCGCGCATCACCATTCACTACTGAAGTACTCAGTAAACCCTCTCCTCAAGATTTCGTTCAACCACGTTTTCCGATGCACAATGGTAGCACGTGCCCTGGTCAACACGTGGCTCGTTACATTCAAAGCCTTGCACTCTACAGTTCACCAGAGTTCGATCACCTACACTGTCGTTTGTTTCCCGCAAGTCTCAAAGATGGCGCACTCGATTGGTTTTTCTCACTCGAGCCGGACTTCGATAAAGACCTTCGAAAGGTTCACCGATTCATTTGCTAGTCAAGATGCGTCCATAACAGCGTAAGAAAGCTGATCTTGATTCGCTGTTCCAGCTCTCACTAGGCGAAGACGAAACAATTCGTGAATTTCTAGGTCGGTTCAAAGCTGAACTACTGTGCATGGAAACAGGTCTGAAAGAATCCTTTGCTACTCTAGCATTCTCCAATGCCTGCCGTGTGTGCAACACGGCACTCGCCAGATCGTTGATGAAAAAACGCCCCGAGACTTTATCTGAGCTGTACGCTTGAGTCGACAAGTACATAAAGCTGTAAGAAGGCCTGAAACGCCAAGGCCTACCAGAAGAAGAAGAGATCACAACAATATCAGACGACCACCCGGCTTCTAAAAGCGTCCCCGACAGCAAGATCGGAAGCAGGGAAACAGAATGAACAATGACCGCGAGTTCGCTGTCCTGACACGCTCTCCCAGTTACATCTTGAAAAAGATCAAATGAGCTTCATATTTCCGACCTGATGTGCGGCAACCAGTGGACCGACCTGACAAACCGTACTGCGCATTTCACCGAGCCAAGTGTCACGAGACCGATGCATGCTGGGGGCTAAAGCACTACCTCCAGGATCTCATCGAAGCAAGACATATCAAACAGTACACCAACATTGCCGATGGCGATTTGCGACATAAACTCATGGCACGCAGAGTGCGCAGTAGATCCCCACCTCGTCATGACCGCCACAATGTTCAAACTTGCTCCCGTAGTAGAGGACGTCTTAGAGACCGTGACTGTTCTCGCCATGAGCGACGACAACACTCGTCAGATCGCGACAACACCAGAACTATTCATATGATCACTTTCCCAAATGATTCCGTGACATCTTCCAGAGAAAAACGAAGGCGCATAGGCGCCCTTCAAGAAGTTTATCATTTTTCTTCGCAGGCAGCACACGCCCCGCGAAGTTCAGGTCACAACGCAGGGGATATCACTTTCACGGAGGTCGACCCCAACAAGGTCTGCCTCCCTCACAATGATGCACTCGTCGTCCATGTCAAGATTAGCGATTGGACAGTCAAGTGCGTCCTGATAGACCCTGGGAGTTCGTGCGACATTTTGTTCTACCATACCATCCAAGAGATGAACTTACCCAAGTCAGTCTTTATAGATCCGAGTGCTCCTCTTTACGGGTTCAACGGCTTCAGGGCCGACCCAATCGGCGACATCATACTCCCAGTTTCGGTGGGATCGAGAGAGGACAAAGTCAGCTTTAGTACACGCTTCAGCATTTGAGACATCAAGTCGTCCTACAATGCTATTTTAGGACGGCGTTGGATTCATCAAATGCAAGCTATACCATCAACGTTGCATCAAGTTCTCCGCTTTCCAGGCCCAGGAGGCATGATGGAACTTCGAAGCAATCAGCTCGAGGCTTATCATTGTAATCAGATCCTCTTAGCAAACAAAACCGTCGACCTACATACCCACACAAGGAACGAGCCCACCAGCTACATAATGACCAAAGACCTGGTCGCCGAAGTCTAAGCCAAAACATCAACATAGCACGCTGGGGGCTCCAGCAAGAAGGTCCATTCGTTTGTTCAAACCCCAGAAGTCAATCAAACCATTTTTGCTCCACCAGTCAGGACCTCAGAGGTCGCATCAGTTGTTGTTGATCCACCAGTCAAGACCCCAGAGGTCGCTTCAGTTGTTGTTGCACCACCAGTTAGCACCCCAGAAGTCGCACCATCATATTTCGTACAACCAGTACCAATTCCAAAGGTCACTCCATCCCCTGTTGTCATGGCCACAGAGGCCACCCCATCCCCTATTGTCGTCGCCACAGATCATCCTCCAGTTCCAGCCAGTTCCACTCCCTCACATCGACAAAGTATCTCTAGAGATTAATCCAACTGAGGAAGCATCAGCATCAAAGACAACATCTCAACATGCAGACAGAGAACGGGTGAACCTAGGAACTGAAGATGATCCTAAGTTCGTCTATGTAGATGTTGTCTTTTTGGCCATGAATAAAGATGTTTTTGCTTGGTCCTATGTCGATGTGCCTGGAATAGATCCTAATGTTACGTGTCATAGACTAAATGTGAACCCTAATGCTAGACCAGTTCGTCAACGACTTCGCTGACTGTCCCTGCGTTTCCAGAAATCCATCAATGATGAGGTCGACAAACTCAAACAAGTCGATTTCATCAGAAAAGTAGACTATCCAGACTGGATCGCCAACATTGTCGCAGTTCCAAAAAAGAACGGCACAGTTTGCCTTTGCGACGACTTCACGAACGTCAATCAGGAAACGCTGATAAAACATAAAAATGATAGTTTAGTCTACCTACGAAATGAACGATGAACTCAAAACGTAAGTAAACTAAAACTAATTTTACGAATCTATGTTTATCAAAGTTTCTACTCTCAATTCTATCGATATAGAGTGGAGTAACAAATTCGTTCCACTCCTAGTTCTCTAGCATGGAATGTTTTCTAGTCTAATTAATCGGTCTTAAGTCTAATGAGAGCTTTACGAAGGATGTTATACTCACGATACAATATGAAATTGATTATGTTGAATTTAAACTACTTAATGCTATGGAAATATGATTGTTTTTGAATCTAGATAAAGGATTAGAGGGGAATCGAATCCACCTCGAATCCAACTTAATAACCTAGCATAGATTCTTGTATCTCGATTCTTACGTTCTTACCGCAAGAAATTCGAGTTCTAATCCCTAGTGTTCATGGCATTTCTACCAAATACTAACTTGTATGTGAGGTCGTCCACCCATTCTCATGGCGAATCACGACCTTCTAGATTGGAATAGATTCTACAATGCTTCTACACTATACCACTAAGTTTTCATCAAGGATTCATCAACCCCTCTAATGGAGGTTTTAGCCTTGAGTCATCAAACCATCATTTCCCATTGAATTATAACTACACATCATATTAAAATTCTAACTTAACTAAATTAACCAACAATGTTTCAATCTACTTAAACTACGAAATGATAATCAACAAGAATTAAAACTAGATCTATAAATTGAGATGATAAAAATCGAAATTGACAAAATAACTATTTTATTTATCTAATCAATCAAGAACAATGATTCAAAGACTTAATCTAAAACAAGAATTGAAAATGGAACTAAAACTTAATTAAAATACTGGAAACTAGATCTAGAATTATCTATATTGTTTTAGGTCTAACTAGCTACCATTAACAAAGAGCTAAGCTTTCGTTTTTATACTTTCAGATCCAAAAATCGTGCATGGGCTTGGAGCCATGTTTTGGGCCAGAGAATCAGGCCCAAAACCCAATTCTTTCAGTCCAAAAAGGCCTCTTCAGTTGCAGTTGGCTTCAACAGACTTTTCGTCCACTTCTGCTCCTCTGATTAGATCAAGGCTTAGATCATTGGAAAGCTCTTTCCGAGCCGGTCGTTTTGAAATAAGGTAGGCCACATTCTGAGGTCTGAGTCCAAAGATACGGCCTTTGGAAGTTCTCACGACTTGTGTGTTTGTTTTCCACAAGGCGTCGACTTTTCAGCTTTTGACCGGGCTTTAGAAAGGCTTTGTCTTCTTGAATCTAGGCCTTTAATCATGGAACTCCTTAGTAACCGACCTTTGCTCCTTTATCTCGCTAAAGTGGCACATTTCTGCACATAATGGACTTTGAAACCTGAAATGCATAAAAACACGAATCGTGTTAACTCTTAATTATTACTCACATAATTGGTCTAATAATATGATCATTCTGAGGGGTTAAAACTACAGTTTTGGCTCTTATCAAACCACCCCAAACAGCATTTTGCTTGTCCTCAAGCAAAGATGAGAAATTAGAATAAGTGACCAAAAATGGAGTTCTATCTACTCGTTTATTGAGTCGCGATTGCATTGACCATATACAACAAGGCCTTTAAACCACTAGGAATTCCCTAGTGGACGAAGTTATAGCCTCGTGAGAGTTTTCCAAAGTGAAGGTACTCACAAACTTCAACTATACTACAACGACTAAGAAATAAAACTATTGTTTCCTCATTTATGTCCCAACTATCTATACATCTCACTAGCAATGGCCCGAATAAGAATAACCAAGTTAAAACCTAAACTAATATATGCATAATAATCAATCATCTATGATACAAATATATATACTATGAGTAATACTATGAAATGCCTAGCGGGTTCGTTTCTGAAAAACTTCGAATAAGCCCTTAAGTAGGTCCTCACATAATTGTCAAGATCGAAAACCACTTTCGATTTTTCCGCTCAAGTTTTAGCTACTCCAGTGCGTGGGGGCACACTTTACCTTACAATCTCAATGACAACAAGGAAGCCGGAGTCGATCAAACACATCTGCCGCTTACTATCACACTAACCTATTCCTAATTGAGCTAGAGGTCTTTATTACGGGGATCAGGAGATGGTTTAAGAAGGAAGGAAATGGATATTCAAAAGGACAAGTCTGAGATAGTAGAGTCTTCATATTATGTAACTTAGAGAAAACCTTATTATTTACTTTTGCTTCTATACTTTGTTTTCATCCTTAGCCATATTTTTTTTTTTTTTTTTCTTTGGCTTTTGACTCCTTTTATTCTATTTTTTTGGAGTTTTTATTTTATTTCTATTTTTATTTTTCTTTTCTTTGGATGGGAACTTCTTTTCTTTAATTTCTGAAGCAATTAACTAACTTTTGTTTACACCGGTTTTTCTCTTCTTCTTTCTTCCTCATTCTATTCTCAGACTTATTCTAGATTGGGTAGGTTGATTTTTTTTTTTATTTTGTTTTGTTTTTGTAACAGGGTAAAGGATTTGTGGGTTATGAAAGGCTAAAGAAAGGCTCAGAGGGGCGACTAGCGGAAAATAATTCATAGGTTTGAATTTCTGGCTATATCGATCCAAAGAGGGCCTAAATTCTCGCTTAGGATATGACATAGTGATCAAGCAAGTGGACGTGTGATTTCTCTATCCGGATTTTACTTCTCTCTTGTGTCATTTCTCAAATGTTTATTTCATATAAGGCTTTAGGATATATTCTCACAGGATTTGTAGAATAAGTACTCTAGCCTAGATTTCAGAAACTTACTGCTAACAATCATAGATACTCTTGTAATATATTTATAGATAGATGCAAAGATTATTACCTACATATTAACCTAAGTTTCTAACAATTATTCTGATGCAAAAGCTACGTGAGACTTCTAGATTGTTAAGAGCATAGAGAAAGAAAACAATACCAATATTCCTAAGTGTATAGCATAAACTTATTTATTTATATTTTTGAAATTTTTTGAAACTTTAACTAGAAAACAAATGCATATTATACATATCTATATCTTAACAGATGCCTTAATTACACGTGTTTCTATGCCCCCAAACAAGAAGAATGCTTTGTCCTCAAAGCATTTAAATAAAGAGGGTAGAAAAATACCATGGAATCGCGTGAAATTCTGGGACATCTACAAAACAAGGTTAGAACATACTAATATAGGAAATAAAAATACCGACGCTTGACTCTATAACAGCCCCACCTCTATGGGGTTAATGCAATTAAATTTGCTTGGGACATAAGCGCACAATAACAAAACTAAAAACTTACCTTATCTCCCCGCTTTAAACGCCCTCCTCCTCAAGAAAGATATGAGGTTCCTTCACATCCCGCCAAAAGTCCATTATAACTTTCCAAGCTTGCCGCCATTTATCATCTACTAATGCTAACCTTGTTAAGTGTTATTATGTCCTCCGATGGGATGTACAGGCGACCAATTGAGGCTGCACCGCCATCCCGGCCAAGTCATTATTCGCAATGAGCGAACCACTAATTGGTGGGTCTCATGACTTCAACCCTTTTCCAATCTGTGAATTGTGCACGTAATACCGGTAAACAACTACGCGATGATGCGGCTTACCAACACAGGCATAAGAAGATACTTACGCCTCATGGTTTGGGCTCTCTTAAGACTAGCGACTAAAACTTCGGGAATGTCATATCGGCGACATCCCTTTAGCTAAAGCGAGGAAAATGTCACCAGCGATCTTTTTTGCGAAATGAATGAACGCCATTCCCCAAAATATTCATCGGGATGAATAACATGGTGGTGCCTACATTTAGGGAAAGGCTACCAAGGGCAATGCTATATATCGCCTCGGTCCATTACTCGAAATACCCTCCCTCATAATACTCATGGAAATATGTATAATCATAAAGATATGCATTATCGGTCATATATGCCCATGTGTGAACAGGATCGGTATTGGTAATCCACGAAACTAAAGCGACCACATTTTTATTGAATTGATGTGTCGTGTCATCGACTCACGATGGAGAATTCTTGTTCTCCATCCCGATTATAATAGAATTTAACGTGGTCGTAGAAATAAGCGAAGAAGTCGTGGTGAATATGAATCGTCATCACTTACCGGTAGATGACGCCATCCTAACTGCGGGATCCCCGTGGTCCGGAACCAATGTCCATAGGTCTCGGTGCCCAACACGCCTTCAAAAACTGTTCGTATGACTATAGGGGATGTCATCTCAACGACTCTTGGAACAGTTCCAAAAAATCCTAGACCCTCCCTCCGAAATTGGAATTTTTATGCTCACGTATGAAGGCGGCAGGGTTTTTAAATTTCTGATGTTTTGGGTTTTGGTCGTTTTTCAAGAGGCGCTGGTCGCGCCTCGAAGCAAAATTTTTCGGTAGTGTATAGCGGCGCGCTCTCGACGAAGCGCAGCGTTAAGTGAAATCTTTGAACGCAAATTTAATTTGGAGAAAAACGAAGGAAAAGCTTGGAGTGAAAGGTGCGGGATTATGGTGGGATGTAGTGTGGTTTGTTAGTGTAGAATGAAGGGAGTTTAAATAGGTTTTGAGCTTCCAAAATGAATCGGCAAGTTCCCAAATTGTTTTAAGGCAATTTCCGGAAATAGAAAAATTCCAAACCCGAAAACAGAAACAACCCATTTTCGTGATTTTCTAAAAATCCTGGTATCTTTCATAATGGATTTAGAATAGTAACTTCTAAACTCTCCTACATTTCATGCTACCACCACACAAACCATAGATATGCTAATATCGGCCAAATTATCAACCTTTCCTTCAAGACTACTTTACCGCGGATGATCATATAACGAATTATGCTCGGTATAAATCTTACCACCCCCAAACAAGCTCGGAAGGTGTGATTAATGATAAAAAAGCAAGATTACTTCGAAATTAACCAATTATATTAAAAATAAAATTTAAATCCAAACAACATAAAACAAACACATTAATATTTAAATTTAACTACTTAATTAAAATCCAACTAATAAAACAATCAAAACCATGAAATAACAAATAACACAACCGATGGTGAACACCTAGCCATGTGATGAAGATGGGCCCGGAGATGGAGATTGGCTTGAACCATCTATCCTTCGGGCGACGACGCCATGCCCCGGGACTCGGTGAAACAGAGTCCTCCACGGGTAGCATCGTCAGTAGCATCTCTATTCGAACAAGCACCGTGCTTCCATCTCACCCCCCCGAGTAATCGCATATTGGGCTTGTTGATGCCGGTGGATAGTCTCCATGTTAGACGGATATCGCCCCGAACCCTTTCGAGCATTTCAAGTCTCGTCACGAAGGTTCGTTTGCTTCTTTCGAATTACAATCTGTCTATCTCGGATATCTTCACAAATACCATAAACGCAACGCAAGGCAGTTTGCAATACTTGTATGCGTTCTAAATTAGAACTACATTTATCTAATGCATCGTCATCCAGACATGTCATATCCTCCCTTTCATCCAGACAATAGAAATCACCATCAAGAATCAGCCACAACATGTTTATCTTTCGGGGCAGCACTAGTCGAGGGAGTGTGTCTGGCAAATCTCAGCACCACTCGCATACCTGTACCCTGCTCCCCGCCATCACTCTCGCCTTTTTCAGCTGGTGATATTTCTCATCCAGTTTGGCATATTGGGCACAGGCCATGGTATACGCATCTTGTGCTTTGTGTGCCACCCCCTGACATTGTTTGGCATACTCGGTCACTTCAGCTAGCTTCCCCTGCAGATCAGTCATAGCGTTAACTAGCGTAGCGTTCTCATCAGTAGCATCACGATATTTTTTGGTCATTACTTCCAGTTTATTCTTATCAACTCCCCACGCAGCTCGCATACATCCCAGCTCGACTCGAGAGTTAACATCGGTATCAACGTGCTGCGCAGTGTTCTTCAGTTTGTCATACCCTGCAAGAAACTACAAGTACAATACCAAAGTTAAAGTTGCCCAAGAAACAGAAAGAAAAACATAACACATGAAAAACTTACCAAACAAATAGCCATGTCCATGGTCCCCAACAGCGCTCCATATCTTCGTCCTCAACCTTAGCCTTATCACCATCCAACATGATCCCTTTCAGAAGACTGGTCGCTATGGGTGCCGAGTGGAAGTTGCAATCAGAACGTTTCGCAGCACACTTCTTCCACGTCTTCCCCATATAGTAGAATTCGCTCCCCACATCCCCGAGAAGTTGGGGCGAATTCTCACTAGCGACGTTGTGGCCTTGACCCAGGTCGCCACGTCCCTTAGCAGCTAGATCGGTCTCATCCATCTACCGAGGAGACCTGAATACAATGCCACCAGTCGAGCGACCTGAGGTCCTGGGTCGCTTCTTCCCCTTAACTTCTGCAGCAACAGTCTTTCTCTTACCTCGGTCACCATGCACATGCGGATGGAACTCCATTTCTTCCATTATAAGAGGGGAGGTTTCCCTCAAACTCCCCTCGCCCCTAGTGTATTTACAACACTTGGCCATAGTGAAATCTACAAACAAGACTAACATTAAGCGAGTTAGCAACCAAGCCACAGTTTCCAGTTCAAAATAGATATAGCTAAATATGGAAACAAACATACCTGGGTAAGCAACGAAGAAAATGGTGCACAATGGTTTGGAGAAGAAGAGATGCAGCAGCAAGACAAGCAAATGCCTTTGGTATTCTAGGAACAGTTCTACTTATTCTCAAATAACGTATCTTCCCTAGGCATGTCATAATTACATCGAGACGCCAAACGTCAGGCCGCCTGGCAGCCATCATTGCACATCTCTAACCGCTCATTTGCCTACACGTGTCACGCACGTGCAAAAATGCTTCAGCTCTCCAGAACGAAGAACTCGACATATGTCCTACTATCCCCGCAGTTCCTCACGAGTCACTAACTCTCGTTACATGTGGCCTATAACGCTAAATGACCAATTAAGGACAGGACGCTCATTCGAGACCACAGATTACTTAAACTCACCTACTTTTACAAGTAATCGTCTACGCAACTACACAGATATAGCAACATTGCCACTAATACATTCAACCATGCAAGAGTTACGCAAAGCAGAGAAGCAAGCAGCAAACATAGCATATAAGCAAAAGTTGAACTGGTCGGACAAACCCAGACCATAGTTCGCATTTTAGCCGAGCTGCTGAGTCTACTCAGGAAATCTAGCTCGACTAACCACCATTCATCATCATATTGACATCCCAGACTAATACGGGGTACCAAGTCGTTCAACATGTCAAACAACAGAAACAAGAAAAACGAACTGCCCAGGTTGCCCTAGGAAACCAGCTCTATTGTATCACAACTTACAAACTTTAAAATCAACAAATCAATCTCATAGATCGCCAGCATTCGTGTAAGACAACCAAATCTCCAACCACCAGCGAGTCTTCAACTTCAGCATCCCTCCCTTCGACCACAATTGACACACCATCCACATCTAGACTCACAAGTACATCAGACAAAGCAGCTTCAGTTCGAGGCGCAACAACCTCTTGGGCAACGACCGTAGAAGTAGGAGCCTTACAACCTCTTGAGCCTTGGAATCAAGGGAAAATGTCTCAAAACTTTATTCGGCTCTTTTGTTTCTTTCTTACCCATCTTTCCTTCTTTCACTTTGTATCTGGGTGCTTTACACTGACGACATTCTGTTAACTTAGCATCATCTTTCCAGTATAACATACAATTATTCTCACATGCATCGATACTTGTGACTTTCATTCCTAGATCTTTCAGCATTGCTTTCGTTACAGGGTATTTTGATGGCAAAGTGATTCCTCCTGGGAACCATATCCTCAAAAGGGACAAAAGTGCAGACACACTAGTTCCTGACCAACCATATTTCTTCTTCAAGTTATGAAGGTCAACAATTGCTAAAAGTGTGTAGTAACGGGAGCCTCACATGAAGGGTATAGTTTTTGTTCTGCCATTTTCTTGTATTCGTTGTACCTCTTCCCCAAATCAGGTTCAAGAACATATGGTGGTTCAAAATCCCGCATATGATTTTTTTCATCCTTATTCAAATCACATGCAACTACTTCATGCACTCCATAAGAAGCATCAACAAAATTCCCCATCCCAAGCCCTTCAGCCTCAGTGTTTTCTTCTTCAATCACTGGCTCCACCACCGGATCCGTACATGGGTTCTCACCATGTAAAACCTATACATGATAATTCTTATCCATCCTGTACCTAATCAAATGTTTAGAGATTGTACCAAACACAAAGCTTTTTCCATTTCGACATTCTCTACAAGGACAAGGACACGTGGTCGAGCCGCGATTGTTCACAGTCGCAAATTGAATGAAATCAGCCACCCCTTGTTTGTACACATCTCCAAGTCTGTCCAATTCATCCATCCACTCTTTCTGAATTGGCCGAGACATTCTGCAAAATTAGACATGTGTGGGGTTGAACAAGCACATTGTGTAATCTATCGATTTGATATAACATAATACACAATCAAACCTTGAATATAGACACAGAGCACTAAGGCTTTTGTATAAGTTGTTGAATCCTAAACTTGACTCCAACTACATCAAAAGTAAGCTCTAAGTCGGTCCAGCGCAGCTGGCCTAGGTAGCAAGCAGCACTAGTATTCTCAAAATTCTAGCTAAGTCTATGATATTAAAGGAATAGCTATAAATAGAATTAACTAACTACTTAACTGGTGTGTGCACTACCAATTAACTCATAGGGATACACAGAACAAGTATACATTGATCCACAATCCTAGTTCTCCTTTAATTAAAGCAAGTAGCACAAAATGAATTCAAGTAGTAATATTAAACATGTAGAATACAGATCTTTTAGTCTACCATGCATGAGAATACTTTACTTCACCTTAGCAAATTATACGAAAGCTTACCAGTAGCACACCATTTACAAAGAATACTAACAAAGAAAAATTGATTTAATCTGCCGTAACATTGGGCTATACTACCACCTTAGGCAGGCACCGCCGTCAAACCCTCAGTCGACATATCTTTATCTAAGCAACCACATATACTTCATCACTATTTCACCACTGAACATAAGAAAACTTCAAGCAACAGCAGCTATCAATACTCAGTCGACGTCAAATTGTGTACCAATGAAAAACTTGAGGAGTCCGTAAATTTAGATTTACCATGCTATTGTGATAGTAGTGGCAAGTACATCGACCATTGTGAGGATGACAATGGCGATATTGCTACTCTAGATATGGTGGCCTCTTGTGATGGCATAATTTGTTTACACCATCGTTTAAGCAAGGAGATTTCATTATGGAACCCTACAACAAACCTATTTACACAAAAACCTAGCATGCTTCATTTTCTAACACCAATGCTACATATTTGTTCATGTAAGTCTTTTTAAGTTAGCTTTCTGTAAATTGATAGTTTCGTTGGTGTTTGTTTCTTAGATCACAAAATTATTAGTCTCATTCACATGAAGCGTCAAGCTCGAACCATGAATGCTAACATGCCATATTTGTCAAAACAGTGCTAAAGATAACATATGCGAGATCAAAGAAAATGTTGATCATTTAAGCCCTTTTTGGGGTATACAACTCATGGCTGACCAATAGTAGTTTCTTACTGTGTCCAATGCGTGCTTGTAGTCTATCATATCTTTAGGGCATAGTGTTCGGAAAGGATAAGGTAATTTACATCTAACTTGAATCTGATGTCGTACCTTATGATGCATACAGTAGCCTACCATACCTTATATCTATTTGACCACATATTTTATTGTGAAGCAGTTAGTTTCAGTGATATATTTCTAGTGTAATCAACGTTATTGGTAGAATGTCAGTTCTCGATTTAAGCCCCTTTAACAACTTTCCTAACTCTATTTATGCTTGTTTGGATGGTATGACAATATGACATAACAAATTACAATATGAAATAAGTTGATTATCAGCTTTCACTTTTTGGTGTAACATCTTTGTGTATAGAGCCTTCAAGCATGAGTATAAAATCATGAAAATTCTAGACCCTAAACTTGAATCCCATGCATTTGTGCAATCACAACATTCAAATTTAAGTGTCCACATCTTTAGCCTAGGTTTCCTTATGGTTGTTGGTGGACAACATCGGCACAGCCGCACAGGGATATATGTAGGCATGATCATATGCTCTGTAAACACTTTTGATTTCCAAATTAGATGGTGATAAACTGATAACTGAATCCTAAATTTTTTGAGATATCAATTTTGTGGGGGATGTGTACAATGATAACCGTAAAAATAATAGAACACTAATATTAATGTTAACAACACTAATACGTAATCCTACCGTTCTTACGTTTAAATCAATTCTTCTTACTCTCAAAACATAATCATGCAATATAATAAGTAAGGATTCGTCCACTCTTAACTCTCTAGACTTAAATCGAATTCAACTAATCAAACCCAAAAGGAACAATGGTGAGAGTAATGATTTATGTGAAATTTCTATACTACCATTCCCAACACAAGAACAATAATAAAAACATGTCATTATGGAATAAGTAATTAACTTTATAAATCTAATAGAACAATAAGAACAAGATATGATTGAATGAATAACAACTATTTTATTTATCTAATGAATGATATTCAATGATTTAAATAACTATTCTAAAACAAAGAATGAAACTAATTAATGGAATGAAAACTAAGTAATTAACTAATCTAGATCTATCTTTTTCTAACCCTAAACTCCATTAACATTAGCTTCCTAACCTAACTTATTTTCTAACTTAACTATCTACCCTAAACAAAGATCTAAGCTTTTGTTTTTATACTTTCAGATCCAAAAATTGTGCATGGGCTTGGAGCCATGTTTTGGGCCAGAGAATCAGGCCCAAAACCCAATTATTTCAGTCCAAAAAGGCCTCTTCAGCTGCAGTTGGCTTCGATGGATTTTTCGTCCACTTTTGCTCTTATGATTGGGCCAAGGCTTGGACCATTGGAAAGCTCTTTCCGAGCGGTTGTTTTTGACATAAGGTAGGCCCAATTCCGAGGTCTGAGTTTAAAGATATGGTCTTCGAAAAGTTCTCACGACTTTGTGCAATCAAGCACCCGCGTGGACTTTGACTTTTCAGCTTTGACCGGGCTTTAGAAAGGCTTTGTCTTCTTGAATCTTGGCCTTTAATCACGTAAACTCCTTAGCAACCAACCATTGCTCCTTTATCTTATCAAAGTGGCACATTTCTGCATATAATTGACTTTGAAGCCCAAAAAACGATAAAAACACGTAATCATTATTAACTCTTAATTATTACTCACATAATTGGTCTAAAAGTATGATCATTTATTCTGGGGTTAAAACTACAGTTTTGGGCTCTTATCAAACCACCCCCAAACAGCATTTTGCTTGTCCTCAAGGAAAGATGAGAAATTAGAATAAGTGACCAAAAATGGAGTTCTATCTACTCTCATTTCGCTGAGTGCGATTGCATTGACCATATGCAACAAGGCCTTAAACCACTAGGAATTCCCTAGTGGACGAGTTATAGCCTCGTGAGAGTTTTCCAGTGAAGGTACTCACAAACTTCATCTATACTACAACGACTAAGAAATAAAACTATTGTTTCCTTATTCATGTTCTAAATTAACTATACCTCTCACTAGCAATGCATATAGAGTAATCAAGTCGAAACCTAAGCTAATATATGCATAATAATCAATCATCTATGATACAAATATATATACTATGAGTAATACTATGAAATGCCTAGCAGGTTCGTTTCTGAAAACTCGGAATAGCGTCCTTAAGTAGGTCCTCACATAAATGTCAAGACAAAACCACTGATTTTTCCGCTCAAGTTTTACTCCTCCGATTGGGCACACTTTACCTTACAATCTCAATGACAAACAAGGAAGCTGGAGTCGATCAAACACATCTGCCACTTACTATCACACTAACATATTCCTAATTGAGCTAGAGGTCTTTATTAGGTGTTGCGGGGATTAGGAGATGGTTTAAGAAGGAAGGAAATGGATATTCAAAAGGACAAGTATGAGATAATAGAGTCTTCATATTATGTAACTTAGAGAAAACCTTGTTATTTTCTTTTGCTTCTATACTTTGTTTCCATCCTTAGCCATATTTTTCTTTTTATTTTCTTTGGCTTTTGACTCATTTTTATTCTATTTTTGGAGTTTTTATTTATTTCTATTTTTTTTTCTTTTCTTTGGATGGAAACTTATTTTCTTTTTCTTTTCTGAAGCAACTAACTAATTTCTGTTTACACATGTTTTTCTCTTCTCTTTTCTTCACTCATCCTATTCTCAGACTTATTCTAAAATGGGTAGGTTGATTTTTTTTTTTTTGTTTTGTTTTTGTAACAGGGTAAAGGAATTGTGGTTTATGGAAGGCTAAAGAAAGGCTCGAGGGGCCGACTAGCGGAAAATAATTCATAGGTTTGAATTTCTGGCTATATCGATCCAAAGAGGGCCTAAATTCTCGCTTATGATATGGCATAGTGATCAAGCAAGTGGACGTGTGATTTCTCCATCCGGATTATACTTCTCCCTTGTGTCATTTCTCAAATGTTTCACTCATATAAGGCTTTAGGCTATATTCTCACAGGATTTGTAGAATAAGTACTCTAGCCTAGATTTCAGAAACTTACTGCCAAACAATCATAGATAATCATGTAATATATTTATAGATAGATACAAAGATTATTACCTACATATTAACCTAAGTTTCTAAAAACTATTCTAATGCAAAAGCTACGTGAGACTTCTAGATTATTAAGAGCATAGAGAAAGAAACAATACCAATATTCCTAAGTGTATAGCATAAACTTTTTATTTTTATTTTTATTTTTATTATTTTTAAGACAAATAATAATGTAATATACAACCTAATATGTGCTTAACATTTACATCGTGTTTCTATACCACCCCAAACATTTGGGAGAAGGGGTTCATGAAACAATTCAATAGCATAATTAAATTATGTAACTAACTAATTTTTATAATTTTTAACATTTTATAAATAAAAGTCGTAATTTACATCCTAAAAGTGTCTAATTTTTGCAATGTTTCTATCCCACCCCAAACAATCGAACGCTTTGTCCTCAAAGTGTAAAGAGATAAGGAAAGAATTTACCATAGAAACGCGTGGCAAAAATTGGCGATTACTGTGAATGTAAATATTGTAAAGATGATATGATAATATGAAGCATAATTAAACTGGTACGCACTAACTAACACAAACTCTACTGGAGTAAACATGACAGGCTTAGGGTGGCAACATGATTTGAAATGAATACCAAAATACGCCACCCCCAAACAAAATTGGAAAAATCTTTTTAAGTTTGAAAATTTTGTTTGGCCTATACTCCAGAAAGTTGGTATTGTACGAAACTTGGGTCTTTTAAAGTCAGATTCCCTAGACTTTATCTAATATATATGTATTAAAATGCAGTTTACCATATATCAACAATCGAAAAAGTTGTGGGTCTTTCCACAAATAATTAACATGGAATGTACCATCAAACAGAATTAAGCACCAAGATTTCCTATGACGTAGCTTAGTGGAATGAGAGCAAAGCCTTATAGATCTAAAACCTAATCGAAAGCATCTGAGTTTCTTCTTTGTCCTCCTACGGGGGATGCCAAGTAAATGAACGTGAGAAAATTGATGGTTGTGGAAGATATGTAGGATGTGGATAATTTTGAAAAGGAAAAAATGGAAAAAATGAAAAAGTGTCAGGTGGCTTGTCCTTGGGTGTTACTTCTTCACCAGTTGGTTTTAGATAGTTATGAAGCATAGGAGAAACGCCAAGGTCAAGTACAAACTCAATGGTTCTTTGAAAATGTAGAGGGCGAAGAACATTCGTGATGGAAGGTGAATGAGTGACATGAGGATGTGAGGTGGGTGAATGGTGTTCAACTAGTGTTCTTAGGTCTATATCATCAGAGGCCTTGAGATATGCAAGACATTCCTCAATAGGTGGGTAAGAAGAATCACCGGGATAGAGGGCTTAAAAATTCTTCTTCCGTCATGGCGTCAAAGAGATGAATGGATGTCAATAGGAGAAAACTTCATGCTGCGGCAAAGAAGGGTTGCAAAAAAGTCGAAGGAAATCCTCCTTGATGTTATCTACGCCTAGGGAGTAGAAATTGTGATCCTTCCTTCTTCCATAAGAGGGGTATCTACTAGTGTGGGGACTAAAGTGTCACCCGCGACTAATGTGAGGTACAAAACTCTCAATGGACTTCACTTCCCCTTTTACAGGCAAACCTAGTTGTCCCTATTTTTATCTAAACATGTTAACTTCTACATAAAGATTTCCAAAAGAAAGAGTCATTGAGCCATCCCGACAATTGATTTGGGCATTGGCGGTTGCCAAGAAAGGACGCCTTAAGATGATGGGAATGGAATCATGAGCAACTTCTGTGTCAAGAATAACAAAGTCGGCTGGATAGTAAAAATCCTGAACTTTACCAAGAATATTTTCAACTACACCCTTGGGATACTTAATAGAACGATTGGCTAACTGCAAAGTCATTTTGGTTGGTTGAAGTTTTGTTAGACCTAGTTGTTTATATAAATAAAAAGGGAGTAAGTTAACACTTTTCGCCCCGTGTCTAATAAAGTAGTTGTTATGAAGGTATCACCTAAGGTGTGCATTGTACAAGAGATCTACGACCGTGGTCCCTTGTACTTAACAATTCTGTTATGTTCGATAAAAAGAGGGATATTGTTCGCCAAGAATGCTTAGTGGGGTATGTTGGTTTTCCTCTTCTTGGTGCATAACTCTTTTTAGAAACTTAGCGTGTCCAGTAGACTTTTTATAGCTTCTAGAAAAGGTAGGTTTATAGTCAAATTTTTAAACACTTTCCTAATCTCATCAAAATTCTCGTCTTTTTTAAACACAACTAGTCTTTGGGGATATGGTGCTTTATCGCTATTTTTAACATAAGGGATAAAAGTATTATTAGTCTTTGCTTTATCTCTATCCGTTTTCCATCTAGGTATCCATATTGGAACCTCTACAGGTGTAGGGTCTTCACTTTCTATTATTGGGTCTTGTAATGTTTGCCCTTTTGGTTGTGGTTTAACTGGTACTTCTACAATTGTAGGGTCTTCAGTTTCTATTATAGTATTTGGTATGGTATCATTTTTAGTTTGTGCGGGTAATCTTTAGGCATAGTCACTTGGTTATCAACTACTTGCTCTGAACGAAGGGTAGTGACTGTCTGAAGGTCCCCTTGGTTTATATTACCATTACAATGAATACTTTTTATTTCGGGCGTGGTGTTTGTTGACTTAGGATTAGGCAATCGCTGACCTGGAAACACGCCGGGTTTGGTTATTATTTTGGTTAGAAGACATGTCAATAACCTTTTGGCACAAAGACTGCATCATTTGCATCATTTGTTTCATCATATTAGAGTTTTGATCATGCTGATCTTTCATCAAGTTGGAGTTTTGTTGCATAATTTGATTTTGTTTCTCCAACAAGGTCACTACTACTTTGTCCGTAGATGGTTGTATTGGAATTAAAGCTTGTTGGCGCTTCATGTCTTGATGTTGATAGTTCTGGTTATGGGTACTAAACCTCTATTCTGGTCACCTAAGTTCCCTTGTCCTTGATGTTGAGTTAATTGATTGAAGTATGGTAGTTGTGGTGGTGGTTGTGCATAGACAAGAGGACAATAGAAGTTGGAATGCTCAAGACTACAAATGCACATTACAACGAAAGTAGAGTTAATGTTCATGACCGAGTGGGTTGTTGTTGAACGAGAGATGGCATCTACCTTTTAGTGAGGGCATCGATAAGAGTTTTAAGCTTCGGGATCATGTTTAACCTCAAGAGAAGAAGGAGAGAGGAGCGGGAGGAATCGTTACCTCCCCAATTGTTGTTCTTCTTAGATTGATCTTCTAAGAATTTATAAGCCTCCAAGGCTCATTTACTAAGAAAACTACCCCCAGTCATGATATCTAGAACCTCCTTATGATAATGTGAAAGCCCTTTGAAGAAAGCACTAACAAAGCGTGTCTTTTCGCAAGATTATGATCTGGGGCATTCAATGAGAAGATTAGTGAAACGATTCCAGCCTCCAAAAAGGATTCATGAGGATTCCGGCCGAAGAAATGAATCTTGTGAAGCATTTCATCCGTCTTTAGTGGTGGGTAAAATTGTTCCATGAACAATTGAACAAGTTGAGCCCATGAGTCCACGAGTTTGGCGCTTGGGCGCTTAACCAAGACGCCGCCTTTGTCGGCTAAGGTGAAAGGGAATACCCTCGGTTTAATTTGTTCCGCACCAACCGTAGGATGGTGGAATGTTGTTAGGACTTGTTCAATCCTACGATGTAGCCGATAAGGTTTTTCATGGTCTAAACCATGAAAAACGGGTAACAAATTAAAAATATTTGGGGATTCAAAATCCTCCACCGGTCCGCTATAACGATGCAAGATTTGGGGCTATCGCTCGAGGCTTTTTAGAAGTCGAGAGAGGAGTCTCTCTTTCTTCACCATTATATCGTGGTGTGTGTGGGAATAGTAGCTAGAGGTGTAATGGGTGGTATACTAGATAGACGTGTTTGTCGACGCTGTCGCGGTAATTACGTTAGTTGTTTTTCTTCGACCGGACCTTTAATCTCATGCAAGATGAAGTCGAACTTAACTAAACATGCAACACTCCAAACAATTACGATATATACTAGTAGAAACCTCTAACCGGAGATCACGAGGTGTGGAAGAAAGGAATACCTGATTGGTCCTTGCTTCGCTTTTATAAATAGCGTCTTGTTCACCCGTGTTTAGTATATATAACAAGTTAGAACACTGAAAAACTTGAAAATTGAAAATTTGAATCAAAACTGTGGAAATCCGGCAAAATCAGCTGAGGGGCGCGGGTGCGCTTCACTTGGGCACAGGTGCGCGGTGCAAATTCGAAGTTCCAAGTGTTTTGAGCACAGCGCGCGCTTTGCTTAGGGCGTGGGTCGCACTCAAGGTTTTCGAATGTCCAGTGTTTTAGCGCGGGTCGCGCTCGGTATGGGCGCGGGTGCGCCTCAGGAATTTCAGATGTCCAGTGTTTTAGCGCGGGTCGCGCTCAATTTGGGCGCGGGTCGTGCCTCAGGGTTTCCGAGTTTTAGGCCTTTTATCGTAATACAAAAAATTTGAAATTTTTACAGTAGTTTTCTAAGACGTCTATCAAGTAGCCTGTAAAATTTCAGATCAATCGGAGCTACGAAAGTCCCTCTACTGCCCTGCAAAGTTTATGAAACAGTTTTCGGACACAATACAAACAACTGAATGGTTAACCCATCAAAACAAAGCTAAAAATTGCCAAATTTTTACTGGAGACTCCTGACAGATCCTACTTGTTCCTGTAAAAATTTTAGAGCAATTGAAGTTCTACAACCTCTCCTTATCGGCTGGTGTTCCAGATTTAAAGTGTTTTCAACACTGCAGAAACACACTGGAAACACTCTACTATTTAGGAGGTCAAAACAAATAAAAAACTCGTAAAATTTTTACTACAAACTCCTGACTTAGGATAGATACTTCTGTAAAAATCATAAATTTTTTAGAACTCCCTAAGTAACCTTACTCGTCTGTGTTTCAAGAACATACGGTGTGAAAACTGAAATGCAGCACTGTAAAGATCGTATTTTTTTCACAAGGTAAACCAACTTTGAAAAATCTGAAAATATTCCAGTAAATCAACAACACATTAAATATTATGTCTGAAAATTTTCAGAATTTTCGAAAATTTAAAAATACCTTCACCGCAGTGTTTTTCTCTATAAATCCGCAGCCCCTATGCCTAAAACAATGAACAGTTCCGAAAATTCAAGAAATAAGAATGAAAAATTAAAAGGGTGGGTGGGTAGAGAATGAGGGATTGCCCCTTAGATTCAAGCAATTGAATTCTTGTCTAGAACGAGATTAAGATGGCAGCGGCGCCATTTGATAACCATAAAAATAATAGAACACTAATATTAATGTTAACAACACTAATACGTAATCTTACCGTTCTTACGTTTAAATCAATTCTTCTTACTCTCAAAACATAATCATGCAATATAATGAGTAAGGATTCGTCCACTCTTAACTCTCTAGACTTAAATCGAATTCAACTAATCAAACCCAAAAGGAACAATGGTGAGAGTAATGATTTATGTGAAATTTCTATACTACCATTCCCAACACAAGAACAATAATAAGAACATGTCATTATGGAATAAGTAATTAACTTTATAAATCTAATAGAACAATAAGAACAAGATATGATTGAATGAATAACAACTATTTTATTTATCTAATGAATGATATTCAATGATTTAAATAACTAATCTAAAACAAAGAATGAAACTAATTAATGGAATGAAAACTAAGTAATTAACTAATCTAGATCTATCTTTTTCTAACCCTAAACTCCATTAACATTAGCTTCCTAACCTAACTTATTTTCTAACCTAACTATCTACCCTAAACAAAGAGCTAAGCTTTTGTTTTTATACTTTCAGATCCAAAAATTGTGCATGGGCTTGGAGCCATGTTTTGGGCCAGAGAATCAGGCCCAAAACCCAATTCTTTCAGTCCAAAAAGGCCTCTTCAGCTGCAGTTGGCTTCGACGGATTTTTCGTCCACTTTTGCTCCTCTGATTGGGCCAAGGCTTGACCATTGGAAAGCTCTTTCCGAGCCGGTCATTTTGACATAAGGTAGGCCCAATGCCGAGGTCTGAGTCTAAAGATATGGTCTTCGGAAGTTCTGCTGACTTTGTGCACTGTTTCTGCCCGCGTGGACTTTGACTTTTCAGCTTTGACTGGGCTTTAGAAAGGCTTTGTCTTCTTGAATCTTGGCCTTTAATCACAGAACTCCTTAGCAACCAACCATTGCTCCTTTATCTCATCAAAGTGGCACATTTCTGCACATAATTGACTTTGAAGCCTGAAACGCATAAAAACACGTGATCAGTATTAACTCTTAATTATTACTCACATAATTGGTCTAAAAGTATGACTGTTACAGGGTTAAAACTACAGTTTTGGGCTCTTATCATACAACATACTGTTAAAGTTTCAACCTTAATGGAAGTGCTAGGTATGATGACTATTAAAAGACGCTCAGCTCAACCTTTTTTTTTTCCTCTCCTTAAACGGGGTATTATTTGCTAGCATTGGTACATGCACGCTTATATTCTGTCTAGGTAGGCATTCATCCTTTCTTTTTTCTCTTCTTCTCCACCCACCCCGGTAATAGGCAGGCATTTATCCCATTCTATCGTTTTCTGTCATTAATAGTTTGTTAATCATCTCAACATTGTTAACATTTTCTGTTCAAGTGATGACCCTTCCTCACTCTGGATATGTTTTCTTTTTGTGCATATTTCTTGTCAAGTGTGTGGTGGAGAGTGGGTTTTATCTTTAGGTCCGTGAATTTCTGTGTCACTGTGAAAACAAAAGATAACATTATACACATTTTTCCCTTTGCCTATTTTGTGCTCAAGCTTCACATGGGTTGCAAACCAAACTCTCACACACTCTACACTCTACACTAATGTCAAGTCTCCTAACCAAGAAGCTACATAGTCAAACATGCAGTTACAAAGATTCTTATTGAAAAATAGTTTATCAATTAATTATGATTATTTGTGAACCTCCTTTCTCACGATGTCTCTCTCCTCTCATAAAATCTCACGGATAGTTCAAACGCTTCCCTCACAACACCTAGTTGTATCTCACAAACTCTTTCTTTCATCAATAACACCCACAAACAAAAACTCTCCTTAAAAAATTCAAAATTTCCAACAATTCTCACACACGCATACATAAAAACAAAAGCCCAGACCCAAATTCACAATTAAAAAAAAAAAAATCATACCTTTCAAATAAAATTTTACAATAATGTACATATCTCGTGCTTTTCTCTAGATTTCGACAGAATAGCTAACCCGATCTTGTTTTTGCAGGAATCAAGACATAATATTTACTGGATTGGTCTGTAAACAGAATTGGATCGAGATGATAATTAGATCAAGATGATAATATTAAACTGGATTGGATTGAGATGATGATTTTGAGGAAAAAGAATTTCAATTTTAGGGATCTTGAAATGCAAATGCGAGAGAGAGCTTTAGAGGAGAAAGAAATTTATGTTTTATATTTCGACCAAAATAATAGAGCGCGATTTTTTTTGTTTCCCTCTTTGGCGAAATTTTCAAGTTTTTAATTTGTAACACTTCTCCAACGATTTTTAAGCGTTAGCAATTAATTCCGGAAAATTCACCCAAATAAAGCAACGCTTTACAACATTGCCAACGCTTATTAACGTTGGCAACTTGCTAACGATAAATAACCATTGCAAAGCAAAAAAGGTGAATGTTGCAAATATCCTATTATGGTGTAGTGTCTACTTCGGCTCGTACTATAAGCAACGACACCATCGCCCGATCTGAGATGTTCGTCCTACGAGCTCGCCCCAGGGTGAACGGACGAACTCCTACAGAACACTTCATCTCATGACATCATCCCTTGTCCAGATGCAATCATTACTAGGGCCATACTTACACAGCCCATTACCGCAAAATACGAACCACTGTAACCACTCCCCATCATTACAGAATTCCTACCAACACCATCCATACACTCCTTCTCAATCTCAACCCTACATCTATACTTGCCAGTACACGTGTTGTGTGGATCCTCACGTTCAGTAGCTATAAATACCACTGATATGAACTACACCAGACCTGATTCTACTCTCCCCCCAGAAGTGAGAGATAGATACATAGGCAGTTCGCTCCAAACGAACTCGGTCTTTCCAATCTACCAACCCCTTCCTCCTCCACCATAAACACATTTGTAAAACCCAGACTAAATAACACCTTTACATGCTCTATGGCTGATTTTCCTTGTTTGTTTCAGCGCTTTATGAAGATCGAGGGAAGAGCCAAAACGGAAGGAAGAAGATTATGAGGGCTCATAAATTTCTGGAAGCATTCTAGCTAGATCCCAATTTTCATAGGGTTCATATAGACTAGTTCTAGTATGTCACTATGTATTGCTACATTCTACTTGTACAAACCCCAACAAACATAGACAATATATATATATATATATATATATATATATATATATATATATATATATATATATATATATATATATAATGGTTATTTAACATACTTTTTATACCATAGTTTATACCATGCCCCACCCACAACTTCACCTACAACGTGAATTATAACCTAGCTTTTTGTGGATGTGTTCAACTAACTATGAAGATCACCTCTATAAAATTTCAACTCATTTGATACTGTCGTTTAACTATGTCAAAAGATGATTGCAAAATCGAATAATCTGAGCCGTTAAAAAAAATTCAAAGTTGACAATGATTTTTAACTAGGTTAGAGATTTCCAAATGAGATATTTTTTGTGTAGATGCTATCTATGATTAGTAGATCATATCCACAAATTATTATACCTTAACTCATTTTGTAAGGGTGTGTGGTATAATAAACTATGGTATAAAAAGTATGTATATTGTCTAAATTTCTGCTACAATGCCTCTTCATTGTTTGGAAATGGAGAGAAGCATGTTCTTCTTACTTGAACAGCACATATGGAGTATATATTTACATTAAAACATGCCGTGAAAAATTAAAGGTATATGTATGTAGAGCGTAACATCATATAGTAAGGGGAGAATGAGAATAAGCTAGCACAGAAAAAAGCAGTTTTGACCCTTTAACTTGGACATGATTATTAGTGGAGACCCTAAAGTTCCATTTAGGCACTTTAAACCCAGGACTTGAAGAACGCAAGCAGGTCCGTTTGGGACACAAAATTCTGGTACCTGAAAGAGGATGTGGCAAATTATTTTCATGTGTGGAATTTAATTTTAATGATGTGTAATCCAATCAAATTGAACCAGGTGATTGGGCAAGCGCTAAGGTGTCCTTTTAACCCACATCATCACTAGCTAGCTAAACCACATACTTCTCACGTGTCATCTTTTTTTAGATGAGAGAATGATTTGACGGTCAAATGACAACCATCTGAAAAACTTAACACTCATCCATCCGACGACCATTGTTCTTCCATCATCATCTTCCTCAACCACCATCAACACCCAGCTACCACCTATAGACACCCCATTTTTGCACCCCAGGCATTATTCATTTACGATTTTGCCTTGAATTAAATTTGATCATATAATGTGATTTGCATTCTAGAGTCATCATTTCTACATCAAACTTCTTCCTTTTCATCTTATATCAGTGTCTTTAGACTCTCCTCATCATGTCCTAACTATGGCTGAAGTTTCATTGCTTTTTGAATTTCGAGCTGAAAATGACCAAAATGTCCCTGTAATCCTTTGGAGCCCAAATTTCGTTTTTTCCACTCTTTCTTTGAATGAGATTATTTCATATTTGAATTCCCCTTGAAAAATCCTTAGAAGTGAGTACAAGCTTGCCTAGGTTCCTTTTGGATTTCAAAAACCCTAATCTTGCCCTATTCCAGTTCAGCTCATTGTGCGCGTTGTTCAGTGCAATACATTTTTGGAGTAAGATTTTGACCCAAGGGTATTTTTAAGAGTTCATGGGCCTTATTAATGGATTATTGAACAATATTTATGAAGAAGAGTTTGCCTAATTTTGACCCGGTCAAAGAGAATTTGCAGTGTTAAGAAAATGGTCAAAATGGGCCTTTCTAGTTGGATTTGGACATGTGCTCATAGGCTGTGGATCCAGTTCGTGCTGGACCTTTTCATTAAGGTTTCTAGACTATTCTCAAGCCTCCACAACCCTATAGAGCCTTCCTTTTTTGTTTGATTTGATTTTATCCCTAAAATCAAGAATATTCTAGAGAATATGCCATTTTTGGAGCCATGTTTGGAAACTCAAGATTGTGAGAATATTGAGGACTTCTAGGGTTTGTTTTTTTTGCCCTAATCCATCTACAAAACCTAGAAATCAAGGGCCAATATTGCACCTCTCTTTCCACCTCTTGAATCAAGGGCCAGAATTAGGAGGTGCATCTAGAAAGATATCAAGCCATTGGATTTTTCTTAATCAATATTCATCCATTGGATCAAACTCATTACCATATTAAAATCTATTCCCAAACACTATAAATAAGGGTCTCATTCACCCATAAAAAAACATCTGGAGCTAGTTATTCGGAGCTAATAATCTGGAACTAGTTATTAAGAGCTAATGATGTGGAGCTAATAATCTGGAACTAGTTATTCAGAGCTAGGATCTTCAGCTAGTTATTCAAAGCTAATAGCCTAGTAGTTTTCTTTTCTTCAGTGTTCTTCATTTTAGCCATCTTTTCTCCTATTTCAATCCAGAGTAGAAGCTCCATTTCATCAAAAGTTGTTTCTTCTCCCAAATCACCTGTTTCAATCATCAAAGTTATCAATTCAAGATCAAGTTCATCATCATCATCAATAAATCAATCAATCTACAATAAAGTATGAGGCAGCATTCCAAACAAGGTGATATATATATATATATATATATATATATATATATATATATATATATATATATATATATATATATATATATCGGTTTGTCTAGAGTGCCACTCTAATATTGCCACTCTTATCTCACACTTCTCCTCAGCCGTCCGATCTCGCCTCAAGATCTGATGATCTAATTCCATGAAAAAATCCGATATTTCAAAATTTCGTATTATTTCAAAATCCAAAAAACGAAATATTACAAAAACGCGAAATTGGGTGAACTCTCTCTCTCTCTCTCTCGGCTTCTTCTTCTCCACTCCCTTTCTGGATTTTTGTTTGATTTTCGTATACCTTTTTTTCGTATACCTTTTTTTCGTATATCTTCTGGATTAACATGTTTTTTCGTATACCTTTTTTTTTTTTTTTTATGTAAATTTTCATTTCGTCTTATTTGATCATTTTTAATTACAGGAAGTCAACTGGAAGCTAATAAGAAGGCTATGTCTTTCAAATCATTTGGTAGTATATTATTACCAAAATGTTTTCGGACTTCAACCTAGCTTAGTAAGTTGTAATGCACTATTATTGAAAACCAAATTTGGTGGCTTTTATTACAGGAAGTCAATAAAACCTAAACCAATTTTTCCAGTCATTTATTGTTTAGGTTTCAGATGTCATTTTTTAAAATCTGAGATGCCTTTGGTGGCCGGATTTTAAATGCCCACCTGAATGGATTAATCAGTCGACATTCAAATCTTATCAACACAAATCTTCATGTTTGTTTATTTGCTATTGTTCTTGACATGTAGTTCACACTGAGTTATTTTAATCATGAATGTTTGCTCACTGTATGTTATGTATCTGGAAGACTAATGGACAGACTTGCATTTGCTTTCTTACTTCTTTGCATTCCTCATGGATTGGGTTTCCTTAGAACTTAAAAAGTATTGTTTTTTGTGTTAAATGCAGTTCAAGGTGTGCATGCAGACATTCATATGCGCTACATCGAAGGTGAAATGCTGTAACTGCTACCAACTTTGGATTTGTTGTGTTATATTTATCTCTGTTTTCTATAATTTTGCCTCGTCTTCTTTAAATAGTTTTTTTTCGCATCTGTTTTCATGGAATGACCGTACACTACTTACATGGGTTACCTAATCCAGGACAAAAATATCGACACATAATTTTTGTTATTTGGATATTTTTGGTACTGTGTGTTATTTTCTTTATGGAATTTAGCTCAAACGGTAGAGCGCTTGAGAATACTAGTGGATCTCCACTACATCTTAAGAGATGGTGGTTCGAGTCCACCAATATCCATTAGTGCTAGTGGGTTGTTCTGGGATGCAATGTGCTGATTATGTTGTTAATGTTAGGATCCTATGATAAGTGTTAAGTTTTGTGTCATATTGCATATTTTATTGCAGGATGGTAGTAGGATTGCATGAGTGAGATTTGACAATTGTGGAAGTTATCTTCTCTTGAACAAACCCAATCTTTAATTTTAAAGTGTAGGTGTGTGGCTATGTTACTCTGTAACAAGAAGTGTCTTAGATGGGTGTACTCTTTATATGCCAATGTAATGTGTGTTTACTTGTGAAGGCACTTGATGTAATGGATTTGCTTTTACCTTTTAGCTGATGATCCCATTGTTTTGTATGTTAGTGGTGGGAATCATCTCACATTTTTTTCGATTTAGGGAAATATGAAGGAGGTGGATTATCTGTTTGTCGGATCATCAAGAAACGAGCATATCTTGTTCTCGCAAAAGTTATAAGGATCCGAGGATTCGGCTTAATGCAACGGAGTTTTATGTTATTGTTCTTGATCGATATATAGACCTAAGCAAAGGTGCATATTTTAGCAACCACTTTATATTTCAAAACTAGAGAATGGAGTGGTACATGGTTTTCTTTATTTCAATTTTTTTGTTTCGACCGATAGTTTGCGTGCCGTTCATTTTTGTGAGCACTCTTGCGTTGGCATTGATAAGCGTTGTAATCTTCGTTCATTAGTTGAAATAGTTGCTTAGTAAAATATGTAATATATGTTTGTATCATAATGTGGAAGGTTCAAATTAATTAATGAAAGTAGCTACAAAATTGCCACAAACAGTAAAAACTTCTCGACATAATTTCTACGAGAATAACCGACATAATTTCTACAAGGTGGGGACTAGCACATACACCATACAAGTCCACCATATCTTTAGTTACAAGAACCTTTTCCAAAACTCCCAAAGCCTCTTCCTTTAATGAGGGCGCATCCCAATCAAGAACTTCTAGTATAGGGTGATGGCATTTGTTGTATGTAAGACATTAGCTTCTCTATGTTTGTCTTACGCGAAACCCGGTGTAAGTAGCGCTTTGCGTTTCATTGGTAGTTGCATGCACTTTTTCATGCAAAAGCGCCACTAAAAGCTCGAACAAAAGCGTTTGCCTTCGGACTATAAAATGTAATCGGTTATGCTTTGCAAAATGCCTCCGGTGTGCACCACACATTTATGGGTGATTGTTCTGAAACACCAACAACTGGTGGGTTTAGAGATGATATGAAGTTTGGGACTGCTCAAGGATAAGGTACCAATTAGAGTTCTTTGCCCTTGCCTTAGCTATTCGATTTTCAAAAGCAAAGGGTAGACTCCTAATTCAACCACCATCCTCCTCGAATTCAACATTTGTAGGATCGGTGAACCTAAAAGTGCACCAAGTGCATTTTCTTTTGCTTCCATCGTGCTAACACTCAAGATTTTCAATATTTCGAAGCCCACCAATTTTGATCGCTTCTTTGTGAGTTCGTTTCCGATTTTGGGAAATTTGCCAACAATCCAACTGCTACAATCTAAGCATTCCTCTTGTCCGTAGTCCTTGAGAAAGCGCATAAAGGTATCAATCTCTGCTTGCATGAGAAGGAACTGTACAAATCAGCAGTTCTCTCTTCAAAGAATAAGATTGATTCTCTTAGATGCGAATGTGGTCCTTCTAAAAGCCACTTTCGAACAGTTCCCAGCCTTTAATTTTTTTCGGACATGATATCGCCTTTTCTCATTTCGTCAAAGACCCTCAAATCCCTTTCCACGAATCTCGGGGAGAACAGATGCACACATGTCAACAAAGCTGCATGGAAACAAAATGAAAAGGAAGTAAACCACTAAGTAAAATACAAGTATTTTGTTCTAATTAAACATTGAAAAAAATGATGCAATGAGCATAGGTGATATAGATTGATACTGAGCTTGTAACAAGAGTATATTTACAACCGATTACTCTTTACACAACTCATTATACAAAAAGGAACCAAAATCACCACGAAATAACTTCCTCAAATATTAGACCGGCAGCCTTTAAAGTTAAAAAAAAGAATCTGCAACAACGACAAAATTGACATTAGTGTTTGCTTCATTTCCATCTTGGCAAACAAGCAAAATGATTATTAATAGTGTATATATACAGCATGTGGATAAGGCTATAGGGTAAAGAACAATGGGATAACAGAGAAAAACATATTGTATATAGAAAAATGTAAGACAACGTAATGTAAATCAACTAAACAAATAGATTCAGAAAGTTAGAGATACGAGTACCTCAATTCTAACAGTCCAAGAGGGTTTGGTAAAGGATAAAGGAGGTAAGATATTCGAATTTGGAAGGAATGCATCAGAAGAAGGTGGTGTTGGTGTGCTTCCTTCCATCAATCATCAAAAAATATGGCGTGTCTGTTTGGACTTTGTCCCAAACGGCATGGCCACACCGTTGGACTTAGTCCCAAAACGGTGTGGCCATTTCACAAAATCAAACAGACAGCATTTTTGAGAAGTTCAAAGTCCAAGCGGCATGGCCACACCGTTTGGCCTTAGTCTCAAACGGTGTGGCCATGCCGTTTGGAACTAAGTCCAAACGGTGTGGCCATGCCGTTGAAACTTGCAAAAAAATGGCGTGTCTGTTTGGACTTTGTCCCCAGCGGCATAGCCACCGTTTGGACTTAGTCCCCAAACGGCATGGCCATACCGTTTGGTACTAAAGGCCAAACGGTGTTTCCATGCCGTTTGGGACTAAGTCCAAACGGTGTGGCCATGCCGTTGGACTTTGAACTTGCAAAAAAAAATGGCGTGTCTGTTTGGACTTTGTCCCAAACGGTGTGGGCGGAAAGGACCAACGGGTAAAGAAAACTGAAGGGGAAGTGAAGAAATTGTACAATTTGTGAATATCCAAGATAAATAACATTGTCAACTAAGTTGGTCTCAAACGAAGTGTGCATATGGATTGTAAAAAATACGTGTTTTCAATAGTCGAACTTGGCAAAATGCAATTTTTGAGCATGGTTTCTCTGTCCTATATCTCTGAGTTTCTGAATCAAACGAAACATATAAAATGGCAGTTCCCCCACGGAACTATATTCCTACAAATCAAACACATCCTAAGATTATTCAATTCTGGACTTGGCGCTCAATGGGCATTCATGTACATCCTTCAAATTTTTATTACACGCACTATTTGGTAGTTCGCGAAGTGTACACTGGAATCACAATCCTCTCGAGAGCGTAAAGTGGCCATCAATGACATTATATCAAATCGTTAATTCAATTTGTATTTGCTTGGCTTAATGCTAACCGAAGAGCTTTAAGTTGACTAAATTTAAGTTAAGAATTATGGTTAGCTACTATATCACAATAGACAAATGTCATGTTAAAATCACCATTACATCCCAAAATGCGCAGTCTGTTTCAATATGCTCGGAGACAGAATGCTCCAATAGAATACATAATATGCCCGGAGACAGAACGGCACGCAAACTATCGGTCGAAGCAAAAAAATTGAAATAAAGAAAACCATGTACCACTCCATTCTCTAGTTACTGAAATATAAAGTGGTTGCTAAAATATGCACTGCTTAGGTCTATATATCGATCAAGAACAATAACATAAAACTCCGTTGCATTCAGAAGCGTCCTCAGATCCTTATAACTTTTGCAGAACAAGATATGCTCGTTTCTTGATGATCCAGACAAACAGATAATCCACCTCCTTCATATTTCCCTAAATCGAAAAATGTGAGCAATCACTTGCGTATTCCCACCACTAACATACAAAACAACAGGATCATCAGCTAAAAAGGTAAAGCAAATCCATTACATCAAGTGCCTTCACAAGTAAACACACATTACATTGGCATATAAAGAGTCGTTACACCCATCTAAGACACTTCTTGTTCTGAGTAACATAGCCACACACCTACACTTTAAAATTAAAGATTGGGTTTGCTCCGAAACAGAGAAGATAACTTCCATAATTGTCAAATCTCACTCATGCAATCCTACTACCATCCTGCAATAAAATATGCAATATGACACAAAACTTAACACTTATCATAGGATCCTAACGTTAACAATGCAATCAAAGCACATTGCATCCATGAACAACCCACTAGCACTAATGGATATTGGTGGACTCGAACCACCATCTCTTAAGATGTAGTGGAGATCCACTAGTATTCTCAAGCGCTCTACCGTTTGAGCTAAATTCCATAAAGAAAATAACACACAGTACCAAAAATATCCAAATAACAAAAATTATGTGTCGATACTTTGTCTGATTAGGTAACCCATGTAAGTAGTGTACGGTCATTCCATGAAAACAGATGCACAAGAAAAAACTATTTAAAGAAGATGAGGCAAAATTATAGAAAACGAGATAAATATAACCAACAAATCCAAAGTTGGTAGCGATTCTGACATTTCACCTTCGATGTAAGCGCATATGAATGTCTGCATGCACACCTTGAACTGCATTTAACACAAAAACAATACTTTTTTAAGTTCCAAGGAAACCCAATCCATGAGGAATGCAAAGAAGTAAGAAAATGCAAATGCAAGTCCATCCATTAGTCTTCTAGATACATAACATACTGTGAGCAAACATTCATGATTAAAATAACTTCGATTGTGAACTACATGTCAAGAACAATAGCAAATAAACAAACATGAAGATTTGTGTTGATAAGATTTGAATGTCGACCGATTAATCCATTCAGTGGGCATTTAAAATCCGACCACCAAAGGCATCTCGATTTTAAAAATGACATCCAAACCTAAACAATAAATGACTGAAAAATTGGTTTAGGTTTGATTGACTTCCTCAGAATAAAAGCCACCAAATTTGGTTTTCAATAATAGTGCATTACAACTTACTAAGCTAAGTTGAAGTCCGAAAACATTTTGGTAATAATATACTACCAAATGATTTGAAAGACATAGCCTTCTTATTAGCTTCCAGTTGACTTCCTGTAATTAAAAATGATCAAATAAGACGAAATGAAAATTTACATAAAAAAAAAAAAAAAAAAAAAAGGTATACGAAAAAACATGTTAATCCAGAAGATATACGAAAAAAAGGTATATGAAAAAAGGTATACGAAAATCAAACGAAAATCAAACCTTAATCCAGAAAGGGAGTGGAGAAGAAGAAGCCGAGACAGAGAGAGAGTTCACCCAATTTCGCGTTTTTGTAATATTTCGTTTTTTGGATTTTGAAATAATACGAAATTTTGAAATATCGGATTTTTTCATGGAATTAGATCATCATCGATCTTGGCGAGATCGGACGGTGAGGAGAAGTGTGAGATAAAGAGTGGCAATATTAGAGTGGCACTCTAGACAAACCGATATATATATATATATATATATATATATATATATATATATATATATATATATATATATATTTTGTTTTTTTTTTCTTTTTTTAGCATTGCATATTATGATTATTTTTTAGTCTTATTATAGTATATAGTTATTATCTTTTAAATAATTTAGCGAAGATCATCCAACATGGTAATAAAATTTCAAGTTTTCTTCATTCACCTATCTCAAAACATTACACCTCAATAGAAGTAAGGCTAGCTTTACCAGGCGAGCGTGGGTGCTGATAAGCACCAAAACTGTGATATTATACCCCATGGAGACATAGCAATTTGGTTAATTATGTGTTTAATAATCAGGAAATAATCACATTTTAGGTTTTTGCGGGTTAGAGCAACTAACGTAAAATGATGATAAAACCAAAGATTTAAGCACTGTAAATAGGGAGTATCTGAAATTTTCGATTAAGCCCACGTGAATCCCAACAAAATCCGAACTAAAGCCCAAAGACTCAAACAATACATAATCCATTCAGAAACGGGATTATGTGCACAGAAGTGACAAACTTCCGAAGCTCATTTCTCTTGAATCAGGACTCCGAATGCGACGAATGAGTTGCCCCAACGATTAGTGCGACGAGCTCTTCGCATAGGCGAGAAGTTGTAAAAATGTCAAAAGACTGGACTGCCACTAGACACTGCACATGGACCCACTAGGCGGGCCCACAAGATTTGATGAGTCATCATGCAAGTCAAGACAAATGTGCAAATAATTGGTGCAAATTTGACACCTTGCATGAAGTTAATGAGTTGGTTGGATTTAGGTGATGATTATCTAAAAAAATGGAAGGTGTCAAATGGGGGTTAGTTGTGGATAAGAGAAAAATAAATGAGATGAGAGTGCTTCACGTGGGAGAAGAGAAAAAGGCTCTCTTATGTAGAGGGAGACTGATTTTGGGAGTTAGCTAGCTTTTACTTCTTTGACTTTTACTTTTCATTTACTTCCATGTCTTTAATTTTGGTTTTTTAGTTCTTAATTTTTAGAGAAAAGCTTGTAACTTGTTAATGGGGAACTCTCTCTAGTTTTTAATAAACTTTTCTTCATTTAGGTAAACAGGTTGTAGTTTCTTGTTTCATTCTCTTTCTCTTTCATTTAACATATCTTCTTGTAGTTTAATTCAATCCTAGGATCATGAGCTAAAACTCTCCCAAGGGGGGGGGGGAAGGGGGAAGGGGTTAATAATGCTCATGTGAAGATCAGACTACAAATTTAGGATTCCAGAAATCACTACTTAAAGACTTATGATCTATTTTTCATCATGTCCCAAAATGACAGAGATTGACCAATATCTAATCAACTGTTGTAAAATAGAACTAGGAGTTGGAATGATATTTCAGAGATGAAATATCATTTCAATTCCATCATAAAGATGATATTTTAGAGATAGGTATATTGTGTTAGGAATTTGAGATGGTAGTGACCTATTTTTAAAAAGACTTGTAAAATTTTAAGCTTTGCGTGAGTAGGATTAATCCTTCCTTATCTTTCTCTCTATTTTTATTTAACTATAAAACAAACAAACTTACAAATTTTAGATAACTTGTGTAGCAAAAATCTATCTATCAAATCCTTCCGGCTTAATTCTCCAAGGTGTAAATTTCGGTGTGATCATTTAGATTCTTGTCTTTTGGGAGTGGACAAAATCTCTATTCGAATCCGTAAAAAAAAAACAGTGAGTAATGAAATATTGAGTTTTAGCACATAGCAAGTAAATTTCTAAAAACACTGAAAAGTGCTAAGATCAATGACACTGTTGCGTTTTCCGTAAAATTTGCAAAATAAATTAATTTGGTCACAACACTCCATAATCATTTCTAATCCCTCCACAATTTTTTTCATTTTCCTCTAAACAAAAAAAAAAAAAAAAAAAAAAAAAACCCACTGCCTTCTTCTTGATTAGCGAAAAAAAAAAATGTTTTCTTCTTCTTTCTTCTCTTCTTCCTTCCTTCCTTCTTCTCTTCTTCTCTGCGCTTCATCCTCCTGCTTCTTCTTCTTCTTCTATTCACATAAACCTCATCTCTACCCTAACTTCTCTTGATTTCTGCTTCTAAATCACGATTTCTTCTTATTGAAGGTGCTGCTATTGCAACTGGAAAGGCGTTGGGATGGTGGATGTTGGTTACGAGTTGGCGGTCAAAGTGGTTGGTCGGTGCTGCTGATGATTGGAGACTGTGGGACTTTGTTTGGTGGTGGTTGATTTGTGACAGTTGGTGGTGACGGTAGATGCAAGTGTGCTGTTTTGGTGGTGCTGGACTGAAGGTGGTGGCTGTTTGGTGGTGATGTCTGTGCTAGTGGTGGTTGTATTGTGGGGGTGGTTGCGAGTTGGTGTGAAGATGGTTGGTAGTGCTGATTGGTAGCTGCTTGTTGAAAGGGATGTTGATGCATAGTGAAGGAGCTGTTCGGTGCAGTGGATGTTGGCTGTTTCGGTAGTGGTGTTTGGGGTATTTGAATTGTTATAGTCGGTGTTGTTTCCGTAGTGCTTTATTGGTGGTGTTGGTTTGAGAAAAAGGTGAAAGTCTTGCTGCTAGATGAAGCTGATTTTCATGGTGCTGAATTGAAGATGGAGGTTGCTGCCTGATAAAGGAGACAATGAAGGGTTGGTGGCTGGAGTTGTGAATGAGTTAAGATGAATTTGAAAAGTGTGTCTGTGAGTGTTTAAAAAATGTGAGTGTAAAGATAGATTAGGTGAAGTGAGGTGTAGTGATGTTGAGTGTTTGAAAGTGTGTTGATTGACGAAATGCGTTAGGGGTCAGTGTGTGTGGGTGAATTGAAAATGTGGGAAGTATGTATTGACAAAGTGTAGTGAGTCAAGATAGTGCGTGGGCTTTAAAATTAAGTGAGTATTCAATGAATTGATGGTTGTTGGTTGGTGTGGTGCTCCTGTTTACTTGAATGTGTACCTACTGAGATGGCTGTGCCAGAGAGTGTTCTCTGCGCACTTCATAATTGTGCTAAAGAAAGTGAAATTGAGATAATTGTGCCTGTGTGCTCCTACTTAAGTTCGATGTTGGTGCTCCGCGACTGATGGGCCTTCTCCTGCTGTTGCTTTTGAATTCTACTTTTGATGTTGGTGGTTTGTGCTACCAAGAGAGTATGAAGAGTGTGGAGATGTCCCTACTGCCACTACCTCACATGTTGCGGCTTGTTCTAGAATCGAAAAAAATTGAACAAAGTTTACTTATGGCTGGCAAGATTGTTCTGGCGATTAATTCTATTGCCCTAGAAGTTCTGTCTATGCAAATACGTGCACTAGTGCATGCAGTGTCCAGGTTCTAAATTAAGTTTGTGCTACGGTTTTGTCCAAGTGTAAAGTGTGTTAGTATAAAGGTGTGAGAAGCGGAGTGATTGTTAAGGAGAAGTATTGACTGTTATTTATTTTATTTTGGAGGTGCTAAAATGTTAACAGTGCGGTTTTGTTGCTGCGAAAGAGATGGTGAATGACTGAAGGTCGGTGTTGCTTCTACTGCAACTTCTTCATGCCGCATACCCCGCGACTACTACACCTGCTACTATACATGGTAAGTGGATTGTTGTTTGAACGGATGGAGGTGTAGTGATGGTTGTTCTGTGTGTGGTGAAGTGGGAAGTCTGTATGAGGGCCGGATGCCCTGCTCTCCTTGACTGCGTGAGTGTGTGAGGTAGAAGAGATGAACTACTAGTGGTGATGGACTGGTTTGGTGTTAAAGGCCTGCTACTTGTGTCGTGACGGCAAGGACTACGCCATAGTGTTGTTGCTGCTGCAAAGCTTTGTGTGCGCAGTGCGCTGCTACTGCCACAAAATATTCTATACGAGTGTGTGAGCATGATGGGTCCGCCTGTTGAAATGACTCTCTGACGGTGCTGGAGAGTGGTTGGTATAGTAAAGTTTTGTAAAGAGAAAAAGGTGTTGTTTAGGATGGGTGAAGTGCTACGTGTTTAATGCTCATGTTGCTGCTGCTGATACATGTGCGTGGACTGCATGAGTGTGTGTTTGTGTGGCAGTTATGGTAGTGAGTGAAGTGTTGGTGGCTGTGTTTGTGAATGTGCTACTGCCAAGTGTAATGCTTTGTGAATGGATATGTGTCTATGCCAAGTGAGTGCAAGCTAGAGTGTGTGCTGGAAATTTTTTGTGGTGAGTGCACTAATGCTAGCACCTCCCTACAAATGGGTGCGGCCTAATAGCCAATGATGTAAAAATATAAAGAGCGTGCGCCGGTTTTTCATGACCAAATTATAAGCGCACGTCTATGGATTATTGTAAATAACTATAATAAAATAAAATAAAATAATAATAATAATAATAATAAATATTTTTTGTGTGTGTTTAGGATTTAATCCTTGAGGACATTGGACAATACCTAATGGACCAACGAAAAATGGATTTCGGACTTCAGACTTAATACCTTTTCGCCTGATCCTAATGCCTCCTCTCACATTTGATTGTGCTGAACACACAAGTGGACTCCGATTTTTATCGTCCAAGCACCACACATTTAAAATAATAATAATAATAATAAATTAGGATGTATAATTATTAGGTTTTTATTTTATTTTTTACTTGTAATTTTGTTGTTTTTATTTTTAAATATATTCATGTAATCAAGCCCTCGAAGGCAAATTCTGTAACTTATTGGCCTTGTGCCATCATTTCGGCCTAGTTATGGGCTTCTATATGTTTGTAAATAATTTTCTAAAATAGGTGAGTGGTATTGACCCCGACTTGTCAAACAGGTCAATGACCATTCAAGTCATCTTCGACCCAAGTGCGTGTCAGCACAATTTGGGAAGGTATGTTTTCTTTTATCTCTCCCTTGAATCTCCTGTCAAAGGGTTATATGCAATTTTCACACATGATTAGGCTACTTAAACGAAAATTAATTTTAGCCTTTTGGAAATGATATGATAGCATGTTTAGAATTGTGATTTAACGTTAATGCATGTTTATAATGTATGATTAGCAAACATGATTAGAATTTAAATTTTATGAATGCTTAATAGTTTTGCAAACATGATCAACTTTACACACATGCTTTTATATCAGGTATTTGAAACATACTTTTAGGGAATCTACCACATGCAAAATTTCCTACTATCACGGTAAATCAAAATGTAGACCAACCTAAGAGTAATAAATCTTTACCCTTACAAGAGATAAATCATCATTTCCGTTGTTGAGACCAATCTCTCGAATGGTATCTAAAAAAAATGTTAATTTGTCCTATTTTACATATCTAAGCCTCATGAAGGACAACTTCTGATGCAATTTTTATTTTCTATCTTGACACGGGTATGTAAAAATACCATTTTGTGGGGGTACTCACTAAACCCCAAAATCTTTCAACTATTACCTAATAGTTGATCTAGAAACATGCCACCCCGGTTTCATCTTGTTTGGGAGTGTGCATAGTCTAGGGGAATCTGACGTAAAAAGACTACACATACCTAGTCTCGGGAATCTGACTTAAAAAGACCCAACATAAAGTCTTGAGTATCTGACTTTAAAAAACTCATTTTCCGTTACATTCAAGTAATGCCACAATCAGGTAACTGCGCTATTCTATTTGGAGAGATAGTTGTAAGTGTCAGTTCCTTCGTCCAAATAACTCGTGTATTCCAATTTAGTACCTGATAGGTGGTAAGGTAATGTTTATCAACGACGCGAGTTTATTTGTTCAACATATTAGCAAATAATCTGTATTTGCTAAATCATTCCACCATCTGGGTGCGAATGCCAAGAGTTTCTACAAACCCTTATGCTTGATAAAAGTCTTAGGAATCTGACTATAAACGACCTAAATTATTATGTCTATATATGTGTGTATTTTGGTTGTTTTCTTTGATTGATTTCCCATTTTCAATTTTCTTGTTGCATGCTGTAATTTTTTCAGTCGAATTTTTGTTCACGTTTCTCAGGTAATTTCTTTCCCTATCTCTATTAATACTTTGAGGACAAAGCATCCATCTGTTTGCGGGTGGGAGAGAAACATTTTGCAAAAATTAGGCACTTTCAAGTTATTCATTTTTCTTTCTTTCTAAAAAAATTCAAAAAAATAAATAAATAAAAATTAGTTAGTTGTATTTAGTAATAAAGGTCTTGTTTCCTTTTATGTGATGAAAATTGTCTAGAAATCTCACATTAGCATTAGAATTAGGATTGGTTCTTAGAAATTTATTTTGTTAATACGTATGCAATAGTTTTTTTTTTTTTTTCATCTTTTCATGAATTTTCATACAATGAGTGTTAATGATTGTACATAGCAGTAAGTTTATGGGACCCACGGTTAGAATATTTAATTTCCAAATCCAGTGAGAGTCTAGCCAAAAAGCCTCAAACATAACTGTATCTAAGTAATGACCCAAGGATGAATCAATTCTGAGTAGAAATAAATCACACGTCCACTTACTTGATCACTATACCATATCCTAGGCGAGAATTTAGGCATTCTTTGGACCGATATAACCAAATATAAAAATATACAAACCCAAAAAATAAAATAATAATAATAATAAATTTCCCCTAGTTTTCCCCATTGAGCCTTTATATTAGCCATTTCATTTTTCAACCATTATTTCCTTACCCATATCCATATCTGATTAGTTTGAGAAATATGATGAAGAGCATAAAACAGAAGAGAAACCCTATACAAATATGAAAATTCGTTCTATCAGTTGGCATTGATTGATGAATCCAGTTAGCTGTGTCAAAACCAAGAAAAAAGTAAATTCCATGAAAGAAAAAAAAAATCAAACTTATAAACTCCAAAAATAAAATAAAATGGAGTAGAAAAGCCAAAAAGGGTGAAGTATGGAACAGTTTTGAAAGAGAAGAACACTAGGTTTTCTCCAATAATTATATATTTGAAGACCGTATTTTCTCTAACTCATTATTTTGTTATCCCTTCCTTTCCTTCTAAACCACTTCCTAAACCCCGTAATACGTAATAAAAGTCATCTAGCTCAATTAGGATAGGTCAGTGTGATTGTAAGTGGTAGACGTGATTAATCGACCTCGGCTTCTTTGGACGTCATTGAAAATGTGAGGAAACATGTGCACACTACACACTGGAGTAAGCAAAACCTGAGTGATAAAAATTATGAGAGAATTTGTGTTTCGACACATACCTGTGAGAACCTACTTAAGGATGCTCTCCAAAGGATCTAGAAACGGCCTTGCTTGTACATTTCATTGTAAAGTTCACTGCATACATATTCATATGTAGATGTTTTGATTATTGTACATTTATTAACGTAGGTTTCAAAGGAATTAATCTTCATTTCCCGCTAGTGAGATGTATAGATATCTGATATCTAATTTAGGGGACAAGCTTTTCTTACTGAGTCGTTGTAGTATAGGTGAAGTTTGTGGGTATCTTCTCTGGAAAACTCTCACAAGGCTAAAACTCGTCCACTAGGAAATTTCTAGTGGTTTAAGGCCTTGTTGCATATGGTCAATGCAATCGCACTTTGCGAAATGAGAATTAGCTTAGGACTACACATTTTTGGCCACTTATTTGTTTTAGTGTCTCTTCTTTGCTTGAGGACAAGCAAAGTGCTGTTTGGGGGTGGTTGATAAGTACCCAAAACTGTGTTTTAAACCCTGTAGAGACATTACATTTGGGTCAATTATGTGTTTAATAAATGTAAATTAATTGTATTTTCATGTTTTCACAAGTTTCAACAGCCAACAATAAAATACACACAGAACCTGCGTTTTAGCATGAAATACAACCGAATAAAGCTTATACTTGAAATCTTCAGTATTAGCTCATTTAAAACTCCAAACTGCAAGCAAAGCTCATGGACTCAGAGAACCATAAAACAAGTTGAAGAATCCAAACTTGAGTCCCTAAGCCAGCTAAAGAAGATATTTTGGTCAAATTGACCTAAATCATCCCGAAAGTCAGGAGAAAATTTCAAATGGCGATATCTTCCGTCTCCTAACTTTGATTTATGCATTCGACCAACTAAAATGATCAGCACAGAAAACTCTACGCAACGGTATCTAGCTTCCAAAAAATGGTCGTACGGTTTGGAATATGAAGATAACGCCAAAAGCTGTTACTATTTAGTCAAAGCCTATTACTATTCTAGAGAATATTTCTAGAATATTCCCTAGAATATTTCTAGAATATTCCCTGAGATATTATATTTTATTTGTAACCGTTAGATTTAGATTAGATGGATTGAATCTAGACCGTCTAAAAAACTGTAAGTCTAGTTTCAGTTTTTCGGATGGAATGGTTAGCATTCCATCAGTAGGAGTAGAGTAGTTTACTACTTTCCTAGTGTAATGAAGAATTTAATTTCCAGTTTTTAATTAAAATGTTTTTAATTTAGTTTTATTTTTTGTTAATTAGAATAACAATTTAGTTCTATGACCTCGGAGCAGAAACTCTGCCCGAATGAGGATTATATTTGTTAGGGAGGGTGTTTCGATAATTATAACGATTAGGAACCGAGTAAGTTCACCCAAAAATGAGGTTATGAATCAATTCCACGCTAATAACGTTCGTTCAGAGATGAAGAGTCGTTATCAGGGATCAAAAATCGAGACTAACTTTTTTAACGGAGATATGATTCCCTCAAACGGATTTTCTATATCCAAAATCAAAGTCTATTTTCTTTTATTTTCATCATTTTCTCACATAAATTCACTTTCACAAACATCACGTGATCAGATTAGTTTTTGTTTATAAATAACATTTTGCAGTTTTATTGAAATGCGAACGAAAATGACAAACTCGATTAGAGATCAAGGACTTTTTTGCTAAACCCCCACTCTCATCCTTTCATTTATTTCATTTTCTTGAGTTTCTTCATTTTTTTTTTTAAAATTTCCCGCGTTTTGCTATTGATCCGCATACTTTTTTTGGTTGCACTTACAAGTTCCAAATGCATCGACCTGGAAACTAGGCTACAACAAACACTAACCTTACTGTGAAAAATTTGGCCTGCTGTGCACATTTCTTTTCTTTGGCAGACTTGCGGGAAGCTTGCAGGTTCCAAATTTTAAATATTTTTGCATGATTCACATGTATATAGTAGTTATGTCATAGCATTGACTATTATTTGCGTATTAGATTAGAAATATGCATGAATCATGTGAATACGCCTGTGAATATCTATATATGGTTAAGTGACTATGAATTGCATCTAAATGTATATGTACATATACATGGTACTATTTTGCATGGTTATATATATATATATATATATATATATATATATATATATATATATATATATATATATATATATGGATGGAATATATAAATATGTTTAGCATATATATAAATATGGATGGAATATAATTGCATGTTAGCATTTTTAACTTTTGAGTTATACATAGTAATTACGGTGTGTTTTGGTAATTAGGGTATGTTTAGCCAAACTTTGGCTACGATTCTCTGAATCACGCGTGTGAGCTAAATTCGGAAAGATCTCGACAGCACGCACGCTGTCACCACCATGCTATGCTCGGTGGAGGTCATTTTCAAGGTCAAAATCAACTGTTTTCCCCTCCAAAATCATCATTTTAGAAAATTGTCTTGTTTAATAAGTCGACTTTGTCATGAAAGAGGAGAACATTCCAACGAGGGTTAAAATCTGATTTGGGTAAGTTGTTTTTAAACCCTCCGGGGTGAAGCTGCTCTCTATATGACACTCACAATCTCAATGAGTATTGACAAAATCAAATTATTATGGAATACAAGAGTCGTATTTTAGTATAATACGTTGCATGTTTAGTACGTCTTTGCCTAGTCATATATATATGTGTACATATAGTATCTTCGCATGCTACTGTAACTAGATACGTGTGAATGGTTACAATTTACCTGTTACTATAGATTTACGTATCCGTAATATATATCTACCTATTTGCCTACATATACATACTACTGATGTGTATTTGCCTATACGTATCGAAGTATTTATTGATGATACAACATTGCCTATTCGTATTGCTATACGTATGAGTAGAGTATCTTCACATGGTACTGTATCTAGTAATGTATGAGTATGTCGTATTTGCATGATTATACTTTCTCTCTTACATAAATTTTAAATAAAAAAAAAAAATTAATTAAGACCTTGCATAAATTTTAATTCCATAAATCTTAATCATATTCCAATGGTGTCTAGGAAACTTGAAAGATTGAGGTTACTTAATTAGAACCGTGTTTGCTCAGAAAGCCTCCCTCATATCTCTCTTGTGACCTGGCTGTTGGTTTATGCACACGTATTCATAGCTTCACTACTATGTTAGCAGCAGCTTAGGCCTACGTTGTTCAACTCTAATGCTTGAAGATAATCATAAAATTCAAGAAATAATAAGTTCCTTTTGTCAATTAGATCTAATTTTATGCTTGCATGAGATTAAGGTTTGGTTCTACTAAAGAATTTGAACATACTTATCGTAGGAGAAAATACAATAAGCATTTGCGTAAGTTTTCACCTCCACAAAGTTCTTCATCTATTAATTCAAATAAAAAAGATTCATCACCATTCCCATCATTCATTATGGCTGACAAAAATCCACCAGCTGAGAAGCCCCTTTCGGACTTCTATATAGCATTACAGGAAGGACCTTCTTCCTGCATCAAACTCGAGGACATTGTCGGTGATTTTTGAATTCCGCCAAATGTTTTTAGTTTGTTACCTGTGTATTATGGTTTGGATCATGAAAAGCCATACAATCATCTTTGTAGGCTTCAGCAAGTGGCCACACCATTTCACCATCCCGCCGTCTCTAAGGAACAACTCTTGCTAGCGGCTGTTTCCATTCACTTTAGCGGAAAAAGCGTCAATTTGGCTAGCTAGACAACAACCACAATCCATAGACACATGGAATAAACTTGTTCAAGGTTTCATGATTCAATTTTATACTCAGAAGAAAACTACTGAAATGCTTTAGAAAATTCAATTCTTTCGTCAAAATCCTCATGAATCCTTTACGGAAGCATGGAGTCGCTTTACTGATCTTCTTTTAGAATGTCCTCACCACCCATTAGACAAAGCTGTCCTTGTTCGTTCATCCTTTAATGGACTTTCTGATCATCAAAAAGAAACTCTTGATATAATGAACGGCGGTTGCTTCATGGACAAAGGAGCAACTGAAGTATATACTTTTCTAGAAACATAAGCGAAAAAAGGTACACATTGGGGTAACACTAATTCTTCTAGGTCATCTAAGGATACTGTTACAAAAGCTACGTCTATTTTTTTAGGTAAAACCCGACCCCGAATTAAAAAATTTGATAGAATCCCTCACTAAAAAAGTAGATGCCCTTGCAGTTCAAGTAAACGATCAACTCCCAAAACAGGTCATGAATGTTGACACATCCATGTGTTCTTTGTCTCAGTCCTGAACATCTTGATGCTTATTGTCCCTTGTTATATGCTTCCCTTTCTTAACCATCAGAAGAGGCATGTGCATTCAACATTCCTAACGCACCTTGGCGACAACATCCGAATTTAAGCCATGCCACCTCCACCACAGATGGCTCCTCCGGGTTTAAGCTAATCCACTGTTTTCACCCAACAACTTTATTCCATACCGCCAAGGAAATAATCAAAGATACCAAAAAGTCAAAATCAATTTCAAAGTAATTCTAATGCTAATTATCACAACAACCGCAGTCTTGTTCCCGCAAATCCCAATCCTGACTATAATCAACAACTTCTCAGCAATAATCGCGAACTAGTACCTGTTGCACAACCTGTGCCACTCGTTACGGATAGGACAACCAAGACTTTCTTAGCTTACATGAACCAACAATATCAAATTTTAACGTCTATCCAACAATCACTTCAGCAATTAGGGCAAGAAAAGAGTTAGAAAGGCGTGTTTCTTGGCCAAGCAGTTCTGAACCCTAATCCCGCAAACACTGCCTTTGAACTCAAAAATGCACCTGATAAACCAAGGTGAAGTGCACGCAATCGCTACTCTTCAATCTGGCAAAACTGTAGACAATCAAATACGTATGCCAGATGATCAAACGAAGGTATCCGACGGTTCCACTGAATCTACTTCCAATAATAAACCTACGATGGATGCACCAAGTCCAACTAAGTCCCCAATTCAGAAATTAGGAAACGAGCAAGCGGACCTCTACGCCAAATTCCGGCCTAAGGCACCGTTTCCTGCCCGTTTGGCAAAGAATAAACCAAATGAAAATTTTGAGGAAATTCGAGAAACTTTTCAGAATTTGACAATCAACTTACCTTTTCTCGATGCCCTAAAGCTATTGCCAAAACATGCAAAATTTCTGAAAGATATGTGCACCACAAAAAGGAGAACTAATGTTCCTCAACAAGCGTTCCTCACCTAACAGTTTCCATCCATCACCGAACACAATGGTATAGTCAAATATAAGGACCCTGGTAGACCAACAGTTTCATGCACCTTAGGTGACAAATATACGGCTACTGCGCTACTAGACCTAGGAGCTAGTGTGAACATACTTCCATATTACTTATTTAAACAACTAGGTCTTCATGAGCATAAACTTACCACCATGACTCTACAGTTAGCCTATCGTTCCATTAAGTATCCAAAAGGAATTGTGGAAAATGTCCTTGTAAATGTCCAAGACTTTTACTATCCTGTAGACTTTGTTATTTTGGATATAGAAGTTGCATGTGATTCCATTCCTATCATCTTAGGACGTCCATTCCTAGCAACTGCTAATGCTCTCATTAACTGTAGGGATGGTTCCATGACCATGTTCTTCGGAAATCTTTCGGTCGAGGTGAATGTGTTCAAGTTGATGAAACAAATTCCAGAGCTTGACATTGATGGTGAGGTGAACAGGGTTGACAGCATGTACAAGAGTATTTAACAAACTCTTTTCCTGAAGATGAAGTATACCAATTTCTTTCCTTTAGCGATTATGAATTTGAGGACGATGATTATACATAAGAAGTAAACGAGTTATTAAAGTCAATACCACTATTTGACCCTATGACCGTGATATCCAGTGACTTGGATGAACATCAATCTGTGTACTCCATGGAAAACTGACTTTCCTCAAGAATCTTTAATACCCACTCCTCCCGCACCTGACTTAAAGCCTCTTCCTTCGGAATTAAAATGCGTACATCTTGATCCAGATGGTAGTCATCCAATTATCATATCATCACAATTGACTGAGGATCAAGAATCCCATTTAATAGATGTCATTCAACAACACCGTTCTGCTATTGGATGGTCCCTCGATGACATTAAAGGCATTGACCTTACTGTGTGCACCCATCACATACACCTTGAAGAAAATGCTAAGACATCGTGCGAACCGCAGCGTCATCTAAACCCAATCATGAAAGATATGGTACGGGAGGAAGTTTTAAGATTACTCGATGTGGGTATTATTTACCCTATCTCTGATAGTGTTTGGGTGAGTCCAGTACATGTTGTTCCTAAAAAATCTGGCATTACAGTTGTGTGAAATGATAAAGATGAATGCATATCTGCTCGTATTCCAGTGAAATGGCGAATATGCATTGACTATCACAAACTTAATGCAATCACTCATAAGGATCACTTTCCACTTCTCTTTATAGATCAGATGCTTGAACGGTTAGCCGGTCATGCATATTACTATTTTCTTGATAATTATTCAGGATATTTTCAAATAGTCATAGATCCTGCTGATCAAGAAAAGACCACGTTCACCTATCCATTTGGTACATTTGCATATAAACGAATGCCTTTCGGCCTTTGCAATGCACTTGGTACTTTCCAACGCTGCATGCTTCACATTTTCAGTGATATGGTTGAGCGTTTTATGGAAGTATTCATGGACGACTTCTCAATATATGGTGATTTTTTCGATAACTGTTTGTCCAATCTGGAAAAGGTTTTCACACGTTGTGAAGAGAAAAACCTCGTTCTTAATTGGGAAAAATATCATTTCATGGTTACAAAAGGAATAGTTCTAGGACATATTATTTCAAAGGATGGAATCGAAGTCGATAAAGCTAAGATTGAAAAAATTGCTTCACTTCCTATACCAAAAATAGTTTGTGACATTCGCACATTTTTAGGACGCAGGATTTCTCAAAGGTTGCTCGACCTTTAACCAATCTCCTGCTTAAAGATGCCGTTTTTTACTTCACTTTCAATTGCAAACAAGCTTTTGAGACCTTAAAATCTGCCCTAACTACCGCTCCAATAATTCAACCACCTGATTAGTCTAAACCTTTTTAATTAATGTGTGACACGAGCGACTATGTTATTGGAGCTGTACTAGGGCAACGCCGAGAAGATAAGCCAATTGTCATTTATTATGCGAGTAAAACCCTTAATGAAGCTCAACATAACTATACCACCATTGAGAAAGAGTTTCTCGCCATTCTATATGCCTTGGATAAGTTTCGTCTGTACCTAGTGGGTTCTTCCACAATTGTCTACACTGACCATGCGGCATTCGTTACCTATTAGCGAAAAAAGATGCAAAACAGAGGTTGATTTGCTAGATTCTCCTCTTGCAAGAATTTACTCTAGAAATTAGAGATAAAAAAGGTTGCAAAAATATGGTTGCAGACCATTTATCACGACTCGTCAGTGAGGTCGATAATGATACAGAACCCATTTGTGATTCCTTTCCCGATAAACACTTGTATTCTGTCTTTTCGTTTCCTTGGTACGCTGATATAGTAAATTACCTAGTTACCGAAGAAGTTCCTTCATCTTGGTCTCGTAATGACCGAAAAAAGTTCTTATCCATTGTGAAAATTTATTTCTGGGATGATCCTTACCTCTTCAAGTATTGTTCCGACTAACTAATTCAGTGTTGCATTCCTGACTGGGAACACAATGACGTGTTATCCTTCTGCTATGAACAATCTTGTGGTGGTCATTTTAGTGGAAAGAAAACAGCGGCCAATGTTCTACAATGTGGATTTTATTGGCCAACACTATTTTGAGATGCACATGAGTATTGCAAAGCATGCAACCGCCCGCCAGCTAGGACGCATTACTCAACGCAATATGATGCCCTTAAATCCCATTTTAATTGTGGAAATCTTTGATGTATGGGGCATCGATTTCATAGGTCCCTTTCCAAATTCTCATGGCTTCCTATACATACTGGTAGCTGTTGACTATGTGTCAAAATGGATTGAGGCATTGGCATGTCATGCTAATGATCATAAAACGGTCATTTTGTTCGTAAAAGAAAATATTTTCTCTCGATTTGGTGTTCCCAAAGCTATAATTAGTGATGGGGGAAAACATTTATGTAATAAATTTTTTGAATCATTAGTAAAGAAATATGGAGTCACGCATAAAGTGGCAACTCCGTATCATCCTCAGACCAGTGGCCAAGTAGAAGTCTCTAATAGAGAGATTAAATCAATTTTAGAAAAGACAGTTAATCCATCTAGAAAAGACTGGTCTCTAAGATTATCTGATGCCTTGTGGGCATATAGAACATCTTTTAAGACACCTATAGGGATGTCTCCTTATCGCCTCGTTTTTGGAAAACCTTGTCATCTACCGGTTGAACTTGAGCATCATGCTCTATGGGCCATCAAAAGCCTCAATTATAATACCAATGCGGCAAGAGAAAAGAGAAAATTATAGTTAAATGAGCTTGAGGAAATTCGGAGTGATGCATGTGATCTCTCGAAGTCCTATAAAGCTAACATGAAAAGAGTGCATGACAAGCACATATTACGAAAAGATTTCAAAATTGGTCAAAAAGTTTTGTTGTACAATTCAAGATTACACATTTTTCCAGGAAAATTAAAAACTCGATGGTCTGGTCCTTTCATTGTCAGTGCTGTCACCCCTTATGGGGTTATATCTTTGAAAAATTTAAACGATAACAACGAATTTCAAGTAAATGGCCAAAGTCTAAAACATTATCATAAGTTGCGCTCTCCAGATGCCAAAAGACTCTTTTCCAAGATCCAGTCTACACAGACTAATAGATTCGCTGGTGTACTTCATTCCATGTGATTAAAACAGGGAAAGTACGCTTTTAGGGTAGCCGGCCCTCTTTTATTTTCTTTTCTAAAAATCCCTAGTGTGTGTGGTTGCAAGCGCCGGAACCTTAGTCCACAAAAACTCTAATCAGAACTAAGTATAAATGTCTTCTGTTAATCGAGCAAACGTGCCTTCTGGTAAACAATGGGTTCCCAAAATTTCCCCTCCTTCATTCTCTTTCCTTTTCTATTCTCTCCCTCGCAAACTTCAACTCATCATTTGGTGTAAGTCTCACCCATCTCGAATAGGTAATGGTTGTAGTACTTTTGCTCGAAAGCGACGTGCACGAAGGATGGGGTGGTGTATGAATTGTCAAACACCTTTCTGTCCAGGTCTTAAACTACTATCCGATATGAGCCGGTATAAGGTATATTATTGTCTGACACCAGCTCAGCAGGATAAACTTCAAAATATATTAGGATTCGTCTTGAGGATCTAACGTTAAAAGACTCAAAATGTATATACTTGTGTCTTTTATTTTCACTTTTGCACTAAGCGTTGTGCACAAAGAGAGTCGTGATGTGCAACATTGGATGGTCCCTCGTTCGCACGGGCAATGGATTTCACCAAGCCAACCCCGAATAGTTTTCTATTTGATGACAGTTCGGGGCGGTTTGAGGCTATACCATATGTACTAAGGGTAATATTATTATTAGACCATTGCACATTGGTCAGGGATGGTATTGTCCTGAACCCTAGGCCCCCAAAACATAAAAGTTAAGACACAGTCTAGCTGGATTGGGTTTGCCCCAGAGTTGACATGACAGTTGCCTGATTTTACAGTAATGGTTTTCTTCTTGAAGTCCGGTGTTGTTGACACGTTCATCTCCCCTTGTAAATTTGTACATTAAAAAAAAATAAAAAAAATAAAAAGGGGGGTTGCGTTCTGTTTTTACAAATTCAACCCCCCAACAATAAAAATCAAAATAAAAAGGTTTGAATGTGCCTTTGTCATATTCCATTGGATGACATTTTTAATGCCGATTGTTTTGACATCTCATTTGTTCAATTTGGAGTAAAAACGAATCGAAATTCCGCGATTTGAAATTTCAAGACATTTCGGAACATAAAGGGAATTTCGAATTCATTTAGGCTTGGGCCAAGAATTAGAACCGACCCAAATCACGTGTCTGGTCAGATACCCAACGGTCAGATTTCTAAACGGTCAGATTTTCCATTATAAATCCAACTCTCCTCTTCAACCTTCACTCATTCCCTTCTCTCACTCTCCACAAATTCCTCTTCACAAATTCTCATTTTCTTCAACATAATGGATCCAATCGAGCGATTGGAAATGGAGCAACGCGAATGGGCTATCACATTATTCATGATAACAGTATTTATCATTGTTCTATTGTCGATCATGCATAACATCCTCTAGAATATCTAGATCTATGTAACCGACATCTCTCTTTCCCTTTGTCGTTTTGTATATTAGTATGGTATGTTAAATAATTCTCACACATTTGTACGGTTTACATATTAAATGGAGAAGTTCCATATTTTATATTTGTGTGTATTAGTTGTATTTTTACCTTCTAAAATATATATATATATATAATAAATAAATAAATAAAATAAATAAATAAAGCAACAATCAAAACCATAACAAAGAAGAAAAATGTATAACTCACCAAAATAATTCAATCTCAACTTATTGTTTTCAGAATAGATCGTGCACGCTACACGGTATGCCTAACATTTGTCATGCACACAACTCGATAATTATACCTAGCTTCCTTTATTGAGGTATGATCATCAATTCTGAAATTACGTGTAGGTCTAACTGCCTGTGAAACCTTCCTCCATACTTTATATCATTTTAATACCTCATTAATTGTTGTTGGACATCTGACATGAAAAGAGATACTATGGATACCCATAGTTTATGTACATAATTGTGTGTACCAACACCACATGGTTCACTTGTGTTTTCACATATTAATTCTGGACCTAACTGTACTGGGCATCCTAATTCGTACAAAATCTTATATTGGCTATAAATCTCTTCGTTTCAGCCATTTTCATTTCACGGTTTCTCCACTATCCCTCCATCACTTACACTTTCGAATGGATCAACCAAGAAAGATAGTGCCCGAGAAGAACTACCGGAAAATTTATGATGATGGCCAATTTTCTCCTTTTTATGACACAGAAATTGTACGTCGAGGATGGATGCCTCTTCTATATCATGCAGACACAGCTTATTCCAGAGACTTGGTCTTGATGTTCTACCAATTTAGCGGACCTGAAAATGGAAAATTCTATTTCCATGCCTATGGACAACGATTTGAATTGACTAAGGAAATTATCTCCGACATACTTCAAATTCCAATGAATACATAGGAGTTCCACCTTCCAGAGTCATCATTTGATTCCATCAAATCTTTACTACGTGCCACCGTATCTCGTAGCGAAGTCGGAAATAAAATCACGTTGTTCTTCAATGCTCTTTGAAACAAAATCAACGAGCTGTGCTCCACTGGTTGGGACACAATGTGGTGGGTACGTCACACCAATCTGAAGTAACCAAACCTCAACTCCACCTACTTTTGATTATGCAGAATCAAAGAGATGATTTTTGCATAATCCAACACCTCTGGAATGCGATCACTAGGAAAACAAAAAGGTTAGCACCTCTGCCTACTTTAGTCACAAAAATTATAATGCGTTGGGGTTATTCAGCAGTTTCTCCAGAAATACCTCTTCAAAGAGCGGTTGTTACTGTACTTCACAAAGACTATGCCGGTGGTTCTTGGACGCCAGATACTCTGCCAGATGAAATGGATGGCCAAAACTTAAACTCTGCACATTTCTTTGATGAAAATGCCATGCATAACAATTTTAACCTCATGGAAGGTATTCAATTTCTTCATCAAGGCATGAGGGAACTACACGCACGTCAGGAAATTCTCATCAACTCTCTTATGGATTTCCAAGAACGTCAAGCAATGCACGATGCTCAACAGGAGGAAATCTTGCAAAATCATTCTCAATCCTTGCAAAATCACGATCTCCTAATGGAGAATCAAACTTCACTCTTTGTCAACCAAGGCAACATTCAATTGCAGCTAGGCCAACAAATTGATGCACTGACAAATCTTGTGCACGATCTGCGTCTCCATTATCATCATCATAATAATCCATGATTTTCTTATTGAATAAAAATAAAATAATAATACTAAATAAATAAATAAATAATCAAATATATTATTACGTTTTTCGTCGTATTATGAATTTTGTTGTTATCTTTGTGTCTTCTTTTGTAAGAAATGGCTACTAGAATAGTCATAATTCATGTTGTGACAAGAACAATTTTAACATGTGATTTTCAATGTCATTACAGGAGGGTCTATTTTCTTCCATACTCATTTATCCATCCAGTTTGCCTTTATCCTTACCCATTTCTTTACTTCATCCAACATGGCATCTTCATCAAACATTATATCTTCATCAAACATGACACCTCCAAAACTCATTCCTGAGCAATCCTTTCAGTCTATGATGTATTCCAATACTTATGACCATCTCTTCCATGACTACATCACTAACATTGGGTGGTCTTCCCTAGTTCTTCAACCTGACCAAACTTATTCTCTGAGTTTGGATGCATACTTTTATGCTAATATGGAAGACACACCAGCATTCAACCATGCGCATGGCTTCTACTTAGACAGTTTCACAATCCTAGTTGGTGACACACGACATATTTTTTCTGAACAACAGCTTGCCCTAACTTTGGATCTTCCATATCACGAACAGGCCGCATCATTGCATTACATCTATCACAATTCTTACCGCTCCTTTCATTGGCATGTTTGTCGCGAAGCTTACGGTGATGGTCTTGGGATTACATGAGAAGGAGATGGCCATGTGCCATGGCACGACATCACCATTCCCTTACCAAGCATGACCATGAACATGGGGATTGCGATGTTGTTTATACTCCTGAACATCATGGGAGATTGGCACTTTTCTATGGCCGAGGCTGCCTGCGTAGTATTCAATGCACTGGCTCAAGGTCATACATTATTTGATATCTTAGGTTGTTTTATCTCTAATCTGAAATGAGCACGCACTCTTTAGGATCAGTATATACTTTTACCTGTAACCACTTGCCAAATCATGAAGACACATTTCCCATAGTTTTCAGCTACTTTCCATGATTGGGTCAAGGTAGATTCTATGTGCCCAACAAACAAAATCATTCGTTCATTAAGGTTTATGCAATGGAAATGTCCCACTCGGTACCTAAGGCATGTTCGTTGTGACCCGAAGGATGAAAAAATGATGACACATTTGAGAAAATCCGGAGACAAAGAATGGGTAGAAATTTGGCAGGCTATTATCTTTTGGCGTGATGCTAAGGAAATGCATTTCATTTTAGAGGACGACAGACCAACACGTTCTAATGGATGGTAAATTTGAGTATGCCATTGTACATATATCTAATTGTAAATAGTTATGTTTCGTGTGCTACTGTTTTCCTTTGTTTATTTATGTATAATACATTATGTTATCCACACTTTGTGTTCCAGCAATCCAACCCTAATTTTTCTCACGGTTCTCAGGTAATTTCTTTCTTTATCTATTGAAACTTCGAGGACTAAGCATCATTCAGTTTGGGGGTGCTTTAAAGATGTAGTAAAAATTAGGCAACTTGTAGGTTGTATATAGTTCCACTTTCTTGTTAGTAAATGTACTTAGTGACAAAGTCTTATTTCCTTTTCAATGATGAAAATTATCTAGAAATCTCACATTAGCATTCAAATTAGGGTTTGTTTTTAAGAAACTTAAGATAATACGTACGCAATAGTTTTAACATCTTTTCATGAGTATTCATGCACTGAGTATCATCGATTATACATAGCAGTAAGTTTCTGGAACCCACGGTTAGTTTACTTAAACTATCAATCCTGTGAGAATCTAACCAAAAAGCCTCGATATGTGTGATATAAGGGTAATGACACAGAGAAGTAGTGTTCCGAGTAGAGAAAATCACGCGTCTACTTACTTGATCACCATCCAGGCGAGAATTTAGGCCATCTTTGGATTGACATAGCCAAAAATTCATACTTGTTACAAATTCTACCGCTAGTCACTCCACTGGACCTTTCATCAAACCTATCATTTTCACCAAAAATCCCTTACCCATCTAGTAACCCTAAATAAATTAAACCTACCCAAATGAGGAGTATGAGAAATAGGATGAAATGTAGAAAAATAAAGAGAAAGACTTGCCCCAAATAAAAGTCAGATACTTGCTTCAGGAAAGAAAAAAATAGAATCATGTTCTTAAGCCTCGGTAAAAAAAAAAAAAAAAAAAAAAAAAACAAAGGCTTGAGAGCAAAGTAGGAAACTCAGGTAGTAGCAGGAAAAGAAGACAAAGATTCTCTAGTGTAAATATCTTGAAGACCCTATTCTCTCATACTTGTCATTTTTTATTATCCATTTCCATTTTCTTCTACACCATCACCTAAGCCCCCACAATACCTAATAAAAACCTCTAGCTCAATTAGGAGTATGATGGTGTGATATTAAGTAGTAGTTGTGATCGATCGACCTCGGCTCCTTTGTTGTCATTGAGATGTGAGGAAAAGTGTGCCAATGCACACTGGAGTTAGCAAAACCTGAGTGGACAAATTATGAGCGAATTTGTGTTTCGACACATACCTGTGATAACCAATTTAGGGAAGCTCTCCAAAGGATCCAGAAACGGCCCTACTTGTACATTTCAATGTAAAGTTCACTGTATGCATGTTCATATGTAGATGTTTTAATTATTGTATGCATATTAACTTGAGTTTCAAGGGAACTAATCTTCTTTCCCCGCTAAGGAGATGTATAAATATCTGAGATTAATTTAGGAAACAAGCTTTTGTTACTAAGTCGTTGTAGTATAAATGAAGTTTGTGAGTATCTTCTCTGGAAAACTCTCACGAGACTATAACTCATCCACTAGGGAATTCCTAGTGGTTTAAGGCCTTGTTGCATATGGTCAATGCAACCGCACTCTGCGGAACGAGAATTAGTTAAGACTACACACTTTTGGCCACTTATCTGTTTTAATGTCTCTTATTTGCTTGAGGACAAGCAAAGTGCTGTTTGGGGGTAGTGTGATAAGCACCCAAAACTGTGATATTATACCCCATAGAGACATAGCAATTTGGTTAATTATGTGTTTAATAATCAGGAAATAATTGCATTTTCGTACTTTTGCAGGTTGGAGCAACTAACGTAAAAATGATGATAAAGCCAGCATTTAAGCACGAAATAGGGAGTATACAGAAGCTTTCCGGTTAAGCCTACGTGAAGCCCAACAAAATCCGGACTAAAGCCCAAAGACTCAAACAATACAGAATTCAGTCAGAAACGGGATTGCGTGCACAGAAGCGTCAAACTTTCGAAGCTCATATCTCTTGAACTAGGACTCTGAATGTGACGAGTGAGCTGCCCTGATGATCAGTACGACGAACTCTACGCATAGGCGAGAAGTTGTAAAAATGCTAAAAGACCGGACTGCCACTAGACACTGCACATGGACCCACTAGGCGGGCCCACAAGATTTGATGAGTGATAAGAGCCCAAAACTGTAGTTTTAACTCCTTAACAATCATACTTTTAGACCAATTATGTGAGTAATAATTAAGAGTTAATACTGATTATGTATTTTTATGCATTTCAGGCTTCAAAGTCAATTATGTATAGAAATGTGCCACTTTGATGAGATAAAGGAGCAATGGTTGGTTGCTAAGGAGTTCTGTGATTAAAGGCCAATTTTCAAGAAGACAAAGCCTCTGTAAAGCCCGGTCAAAAGATGAAAAGTCAAAGTCCACGCGGGCAGAAACAATGCACAAAGTCAGCAGAACTTCCGAAGACCATATCTTTGGACTCAGACCTCGGAATTGGGTCTACCTTACGTCAAAATGACCGGCTCGGAAAGAGATTTCCAATGGTCTAAGCCTGGACCAAATCAGAGGAGTAGAAGTGGACAAAAAGTTTGTCAAAGCCAACTCCAATTGAAGAGGCCTTTTTGGAGTGAAAGAATTGGGTTTTGGGCCCGATTTTCCGGCCCAAAACATGGTTCCAAGCCCTTGGACGATTTTTGGATCTGATTTCCTCCTTATCAACAAAGAAGACTTAACTCTTAAGATATCTAGGAGCTTAAGATAGAAAGTAGCCATTAGAATAGCTTTTAGATCTAGTTTTAATGGTTTTTAATTAAGTTTAGTTTCATTTCATTCCTTGTTTTAGATTAAACCTTTAGAATATTGTTATTCATTTGATTAGATTAATAAAATAGTTTATTATTATTCAATTCTTTTTTTTTGTCATTACATTTATAGATCTCGTTTAAATTCTTGTTGATATCATTTCTTAATTATTAATTAGATTTCAAGTATTGTTTGTTAAATTAGTAAAGTTGGAATCTTGATATTATGTTTAGTTTAGATTCATATGGAAATGATTGTGGAATGATTCTCGGCTAAACCTCCATTAGAGGGGGTTGAGAAGCCTCGATGAAAGCTTGATTCCGATTATCGTAGAGTCGTCGTAATTCCTATTCCACTCTAGAAACGATTAATTCACCATGAGAATGGGTTTAATCGTTCACATGCTAGTTATGAATTGGTAGAAGTGTCATGTGTAATTAGGGATTAGGAAGAACCAATTGTTACTGCGTAGCGATTCAATTCGGATTCTGACGATTAATCGGTCGTTAGTAAGTTAAGTTGAGTTAAGGTGGAATCAACCCCCTAATTCCTTATCATAGAATCAATCATTCCGTAGTTAATTAGTAGGATCTTGTGGGTAGTTGCATATCGTAGTTTATAATTAAGTAAATCTCTCATTAGACTTTAGTTAAGATTGATTAGACTTAGAAAACATTACATGTGAAAGAACTAGGAGTGGAACGAATCATTTACTCCACTATATCTCAATAGGATTGAGAGTAGAAATCTTTGATAAATCTAGTAGCAAAGTGTAGTTTTTAGTTTTACTTTCGTTTAGAGTTTCATCGCTTTATTCATTAGTAAAACTATTATTTATTTTATGTCTATCAAATGGCGCCGCTGCCATCTTAGTTCACTTTCGCATTGTTTTCATAGTATAAGTACTCTTCTTAAAGTCCCATTTCACCCACCCACCCTTGTTTGATTTTAACTGTGGTCGTCCGTTTCAGCAATTGAAAATTCCTCGAAAAAAATACACGGAGCGCACCTGCGCTTTAAAGGAGCGACCACCAGCCATGGAGCCTTGAGCGACACGGCCTAAAACCAAGCGCGACCCGCGCTCAAATCACTGGAACTTGAAGTTTACATTCAGCGCACCTGCGCCCAAGCCCTCAGCTGAATTTTGCCGGATTTCCACAGGTTTGTTTCAAACTTCGATTTTTCAAGTTTTTCAGTGTTCTAACTTGTTATATACACTGAACATGCGTAAACAAGATGCTATTCATAAGTGAAGCAAGGACGCAATCAGGTATTCCTTTCTTCCACACCTCGCATCTTCTGTTAGAGGTTTATACTAGTATATCAGGATTGTTTGGAATGTTGTCGTGTTTAGTTAAGTTTGGTTTTAGCCTTGTATGAGATTAAGGTCTGGTCGAACAAAAACACCTAACGTAATTACACGGCAACGTCAACAAGCATGCCTATCTAGTATACCACTCATTGCACCTCTAGCTACTATTCCACATACTCTACCTAACATAATGTCCGAAGAAGGAGAGACTCCTCTCTCTGACTTTTATAAAGCCTTGAGCGATAGCCCCAAATCTTGCATCGTTCTAGCAGACCCAGTGGGGGATTTCCGAATCCCCCCAAATATTTTTAATTTGTTACCCGTTTAGACCATGAAAAACCTTATCAGCACATGCGTAGGATTGAACAAGTTCTTACAACATTCCACCATCTTACGGTGGGTGCTGAACAAATTAAACTCAGGGTATTTCCCTTCACTTTAGCCGATAAGGCGGCGTCTTGGTTAACTGCCCAAGCGCCTAATTCTATGGACTCATGGGCTAAATTTGTTCAGCTGTTTATGGAGCATTTTTACCCACCCCTAAAGACGGATGAGATGCTTTCCAAGATTCATTTCTTTCGACAAAATCCTTATGAATAATTTTCAGAGGCTTGGAATCGTTTCATCGATCTCCTTATAGAGTGTCCACATCATAACCTAGCGAAAGACACGTTAGTTCGTGCCTTTTCAAAGGACTTCTACACCACCATAAAGAAGTCCTTGACATAATGAATGAGGGTAGTTTCCTAAGTAAAGGAGCCTCGGAGGCTTATAAATTTTTAGAGGATCAAACTAAAAGCGAAATAACAACCGGGGTGTAGTGGCGATATCCACCGCTCCGCTAGTTCTTCCAATACAGTTAAGGCCGCCAGTATGTTTGAGATAAAACACGATCCCGAGCTTAAAACTCTAATCGAATCACTCACTAAAAAGGTAGAGGCCATTTATGTACAACAAAAGCCTATCCCCGTCATGAATGTAAATTCCAATCCATGTAGTTTCTTATTTGGAGTCCCCGAGCATCCCGACTCCCATCGTCTATAACCTATGAACATGCTTGTTCCATTAATAGTGAACCTAACCCGCCTTGGAGACAAAATCCCAACTTCGGTTGGAGAAATAACCAACAAGTCACACCTCCAGGGTATAATAATCAATATGTTAGGCCAACACACAGTTATAACCAAGCTCTACCACGACAAGGACAGGGTCGGGGTAATTATAATAATTATAACAACCAAGCGCAACCTCGACAAGGTCAAGCACAAGGTCAAGGTAATTATAATAATTATAATGCTAATAGAGGTATCGTTCCGGTAAATAATAACTATCACAATCCGCCCATAAATAATCAACGCGAGATAGTTCTAGTCACACCACCAGTGACTACTGCACCCACACAACCGGATCGTCTTGACACCTTCATACAGGTGAGCCAACAACTCTTCCAAACCATGGCTCAATCTAACCAACAAATTCTACAATCCGTTAATAATTTAAGCCAACAGTTAGGCCAAGATAAAGCCCAACCCAAAGCTGTGTTTCCAGGTCACGCGATACCTAATCCTAAAACAACAAACGCAGCCTTTGAGGTAACCGGTAATACTAGTAATGAAAATGAATACGTAGGTGAGATAAATGCCATCACCACTCTCCGTTCTGGCATAGTAGTTGATAACAAAGTAACTATGCCTATAGTTACCCCACTAGTAGCCCCTACACCTGCTACTTTACTAGATACCGAACTAGAAACTGAAGAGCCTACCACTGTAGAGGTACCAGTTACAACACAACCTAAGAAACAAAAAGCCAAGGTTAAGCATCCAGGTGATACATATGCTAAATATAGAGAGAAACCACCGTTTCCACAAAAATTAGCCATGTTAACTAGGGATACAAATTATGAGGAGATTAGGGACGTTTTCAAGAATCTAACTATAAACCTTCCCTTCCTCCGAAGCTATTAAAAGCTACCACACCATGCTAAGTTTCTTAAGGAGTTGTGTACTACTAGGCGTAAGACCAATATACCAAAAGACGCCTTTTTAACATAACAATTCCCAACTCTATCTGAACATAACGGAATTGTGAAGTACAAGGACCACGGTCGCCCCTCTTGTCTGATGCACTATTAGGAGATTCTTATCTGACGACCGCGTTATTAGACCTGAGGGCTATTGTTAACTTACTCCCATTTTATTTGTATAGACAAATAGGTCTAGAAGAGATGCAACCCACTAAAATGACATTGCAATTAGCTGATCGGTCTATTAAGTATCCTAAGGGGGTGGTTGAAAATGTCTTTGGTAAAGGTTCGAGATTTCTACTATCCGGTGATTTCGTCATCCTTGATACAAAAAGTCGCTTACGACTCTGTCCCCGATCATCTTAAAGGCCCTTTCTTGGCAACTGCCAATGCGCTCATAAATTGCGCGATGGTTCGATGTCCATGTCTTTTGGCCATCTTTCTGTTGAAGTAAATGTTTTAAAAACAAAGACACGCTTACCCGATTATGGATGGAGAGGTTAGCATGATCGAGAGCTTAAACCGAGATTATTTCAACAACAAGTTCAGCGATAATCGGATGCCCAAATTTCTTTCCTTTGAAAGTTCAGACTCCAACATTTTCATCCCTACACTAGTCGATACACATATTATGGATGAGGACGAGATAGATGACTTTCTCAAAGATATAGAGGAATACCATAGTAAGGTGGATATGACCAAGCTAGATGAGGAATTCGATAAGTTTCTTAGAGCAGGTGATGATTCACCCTATCAAGAACTACTTTGCACAACATCCGCCTCGACTCCCCTCCTTCCACCCTTTTAAAGGAATCTCGAGTTTGCACTCGATCCTTTTGTTTCTCTTGTGCTTCATAATTTTTTAAATCCTCCTAGCAAACAAATACTTCAGAAGGACAAACCATTTGACACCTTCATTTTCAGAATTGAGACAGTCCCTACCTACACCATGAATGAGTTTTGTGCTAAACCCACATCCTTATTTTTTCCATGCTTTCCTTCTACAACTTATCCATATCCACCATATCTTCCACAACCATTCACTTTTCCACACTTATTCACTAGGATACCCTCTCGTTCAAAGATGAAAAAGAAGGTGCATGCTAGGTTACGTTATAGGTCTATCCGACTTCGCTTTCATTTCACTAGGTTGCGTCATAGGAAATCTTGGTGCTTGATTGTGTTTGGGTATGTTTTTTGTGATATTTATTTATGGAATGATCCACAACTATTTCGGTTATTGATATATGATAAACTGCATGTTCATACATATGTTTAGATAAAGTCTCGAGTATCTGACTATAAACGACTCAATTTTTGTGTTTGGTGCATTTTCTTTCATTTCCATATATTAGTGAGTGCACCATTAAAGTAACCGAGCCCTCCCTATGGAGTGTGTGGCTGTAAGTACCGGATCCTAAGTCCACGTTTAACATAATTCACATTTTCCACTCTTGCATGTTTTCTCGGATTTTTTAGTCATGTTTCTCTATGGGGTGAATTATGTCCTTATTGCTTATTGTTTTTCCTTATAAAAGTAAAAAAAATATTAAATAATAAACATAGTAATCTAGGAAGTCTTGGGAATCTGACTTTAAAAGACCCACTTTTAAAAAAAAAAAAATTTCTAACCTCTGTTGTAAAAATTTGTTTGGGGGTGGGGTGTTCGTGTTTCTATCCTAGAATGTTTTATGTCCCATTAGAGTTGCTTAGGCTGTTAAATTATATTCCGATTGGGGTTGACATAATCTATGAATTTAAAGTTTATTTATTCGCATAACTTACGTTATACACGCACTTTGAGGCATTTTCCATTTACTGATATGTCATCCATGGTCGGAATAGAGTGTTTTATGGATCAGTGGATTGGAAATTCTCTCCTGATTATTTCCATATCTCATTCGCAAATATCGGGCTGGTAACGAAGCGGCAATGTTATTTTGAAATTACGCGAAAAATCGAAATTGTCCGAATTCGAATTGGGCTTGGGCCCAACCCGCGCGCACCTGCGCCTTATCTTAAACCTTCAGTTCGCATTTTCATCTTCACCGCCACCATTAACAAGCAAACAAGCTTCAAACCCTAAACCAAAAATAAAAATTAAAAAGAAAACTAACTACACCTATGCCAAACATCCAAACCCACTCCAAATCTTCTCAAAACCGTCCCACCACCACCTCCATCAATTTACAAAACCAAAAACCACCAAAAACTCCAAATATTGGAGCTGTCGCGCCACCACACCACCACCACCATCATTTTTTAGTGAGGTTGTCCCTCATTGCTTCCCCCTACCTTATTCAAACCCATAAACCTTATCAAAACTTCCAATGGCTCAACAACGCCGAATTTTGCCAGAGCAAGTCTTTACTGTCGACCACTTCGCACCGTTTTACGGTGACGAAATGGTTAGTAGAGATTGGAATAGCTTGTGGTACTCGACCGACGACTTTTACCACGAAGAGTTAGTCCGACGGTTTTACAACACAAGGGAGTTGGAGGGGAATCGAATTTTTGTTATGGTGGCAAAGAGGAGGAAAGAAGTATCTATTGGGTTGTTGGCTGAGATTCTAGGCATTCCGCCTAGAATCCATCTTGATGCCATGTTACAGGAGTCCCAATATACTGGGGTAGAGCCTTTGATGCACGCGACTGTTACCGAAGGTAACTACAATGCGAGCTCGCATTGTGTTCGCTAGGCATCCCTTAGAACCAACCAGCTGGCTGTAGCTCAGTGGATTGGTAGGAATGTCATAGGGAAGGAGAAGGTCAGCGACATCGGTCTAAACTGCCTTCATGTTCTATGGATACTCCAGGAGCAGAAGTATGAGTTATGTATTTTGGAGTTTTGCTTAACATGATTATTAGGGGAGGGGGAAGTCTATTGCACCTCTCCCTATTTTGATAACCAAGATCATCTTGAGAAGTTGAGGCGACTCCGACGTCTGATGGGATTTGCCTCATCCGACACCGAAATCCTCGTATTTATACCGAGTGTATCCAACGAGTTTGGAGGTTGCCTGAGGATAGGGTAGTCGACGAGGAGGACGTCGGAAATGAGAATGACTCGGAGGATAAGGAGGACATGACATGTTTTGATGCTGATGCCTTGGAGAGGTGTTGGTCAGATGCAGAACGCATGGTTGTGATTCATCGTGGCATGCGTTCCCTCAATACTATTTGCAAAGACCTCCGGACTCGACATGCTACTATGCACCATAACTTCGAGATTTGTACCCAGCGAGAGGATGAGCGGTGGGAACAGATGAGGGCTGAGCTGGAATCTCAGCGCTAATTTCGAGCCGATATGCTTACACGCTTCCCACCTCATGGGGATTCTCCTTCTGAGGATACATCAATGAGGCACGAGCGTCGTCGCCGGAAGACGAATGGTGCTGGCCCATCGGGAGCCCAGGAGCCACCTCTTGAGGATGTGCCCTCCGCTACTAGTAGCGACGTGTTTAGGGATTCTATAGATTGATATTTGATGTTGTTATTTATTATTGTTGTTATTTATTTTTAATGTAAGTTTTAACTTTCGTAGATTTGAATTTTGTAGTGAAATGTACTTTGAATGAAAAAATTAATATAATGTGGTTATTTTTATTGTGGGTGGCTTTTTCATATTGATCCCACCTTCCCAAATTGTTTGGGGGTGGTATTATTTATTCCAACATGATTTTTATATGACCCTCATTTCAAGAAGTTATTTCGAGTTAGGGTGAGAATATTGCCGATATGGGCATATCTATGAATAAATATGGGGTAGGATGAAATCTCGATAAGTTAGGTAGTTTATCCTAAATTCAACCTAAAAGATACTAGGGTTGTTTTTAGAATCAAGAATATGAGTTGTTTCCGTTTTCGGGTTTGAAAATTTTAGTTTTTCCGGAAATTGCCGTAAAAGCTTTTTGGCAACTCCCCGATTCGTTTTAGCAACTTAAAACCTATAAAAACTTCATTCATTCTACACTCACAACCCACACTACACCTAACTTCCATCTCTCACCTTTCACTCCCACGTTTCCCGTTGTTCTTCACCATTTTCACAAATCAGCACCTCGGGCGCACTCGCCCTAAGCCATTGTCGAAAATTTTACACTGAAATAAGCACCCTCTCCCAAAACATCAGAAATCCAAAACATTCGAGCGCACTCTGCATACGACCTCCGTAGACCATAAATTTCCAGTTTTCTGGTTGTTGTTCCCGGATCGATTCGCAGGTTTGTTCCAGAGGGTCGTTTTGAGATGACATCTCCTACAATAATACCGAACACAGTCTTTCGAAGATTTGTTCCAAAGCACTACTTATGGTGCTTGGTTTCATGAGGGTGATCACATCGTAGGTTGGGAACCGCTTATGGTAAGACCTGATAAACTTTATTCTCCAGCACTTGCATCTTATTTTTATGATAATTGTATTTTCTTTGAGAGACCGGATGGAGAACAAGTGTTCTCCATCAACATTAATGAGGAACCAATGGAAATTACCAGGTTCTTGCTAGCATTTGTTCTTGGACTTGCTATGCCCTCTGAAATACAAGACCCATGGTGCTATTAGGTAGATAATATGCATGTCTACACTTATGAGTTTTTGCATGAGTCGTATGGGGCAGGCATTTTTCGTATCGACGACCAAGGGGAATATAATGCAGTCACCTTTGGTAGCCTGTCCATGAACATAGGAACTGTTATGTTTTGGATCATGCTAAACATTTTAAGGGAATGCCGTTTTTCTTTTGTGAATGATGCCACTTGTAGCGTCTTCCTTGCTTTAGCCACGGGACGTATGTGCCATGACCTTCCCAGAACCTTGATGTCTAGTTTAGCACGAGCCCATAGCATGAGGCATAAGTACCTTCTTATGCCTGTTCTAATTTCCCGTATTATGCTATGTTTCTTTTTCTGTTTTTGTACACGTTTCACGGATTGGATTATGGTCGACACTCTGCGACCCACCAATAGTATTATTCGATCTTTCCGTTCAATGACTTGGCAAGGGTGGAGGATACAACCTCATCAGGTTGCACCCTACACCCCCGTCGGAATCGAAAGTGTGGCTTTTATAGGTTAGCATAATAGATGATAAATGGCGGCAAGTTTGGCAAATTATAATGGCATGACAGGGATCACGAAGGAACCTCACTTCTTTATAGAAGAGGAGGATGATGAGTAAACGCTGGAGTAGAGGTAAGTTTTAGTTTCAGGTTAATTAATCCGCTTATGTCCCAAACCAATTTAATTGCTAACCCCATAATGGGTGGAACTCTTGGAGTTCGTGTAATTTTTTTATTCCTATATTAGGATATAGATATGTATTTAATATGTTCATTTGTTTTCAAGTTCCAAAATTTTTCTAAATATTTAAATTAAATTTGGACAAAAGCATACACTTGTTTGGGGGCATTGGTATTGTTTTAAGGCATCCTATATAGATATGTATAATATGCAAGTTTTCAAGTTAAAAATTTTGCATATAAATAATTAAGTTTGAAACATGGGTTAATATTGGTATTGTTTCTAATCTTTCCATCTATCTATAAATATATTACATAATTGTTATCTTGGGTGATTGTTAGGTAATAATCTTTATCTATCTATAAATATATTACATGAGTATCTATGATTGTTTCTACAAATCCTAGGCTAGAGAATATATTCTAAAATCCTGCCTTATAAGAAGCCCGAAAACATTTGAGAAATGACACAAGGGAGAAGTAAAATCCGGATAGAGAAATCACACGTCCACTTGCTTGATCACTAAACCATATCCTAAGCGAGAATTTAGGCCCTCTTTGGATCGATATAGCCAGAAATTCAAACCTATGAATTATTAAACGCTAGTCACCCCTCTGAGCCTTTCTTTAGCCTTCCATAAACCACAATTCCTTTACCCTATTACAAAAACAAAACAAAATAAAAAATTCAACTTACCCAATCTAGAATAAGTCTGAGAATAGAATGAGTGAAAAAAGAAGAAGAGAAAAACCTGTGTAAACAAAAATTAGTTAGTTGCTTCAGAAAAAGAAAATAAGTTTCCATCCAAGGAAAAGAAAAAGAAAAATAGAAATAAATAAAAACTCCAAAAATAGAATAAAAGGGAGTCAAAATCCAAAGAAAATAAAAAGAAAAATATGGCTAAGGATGGAAACAAAGTATAGAAGCAAAAGAAAATAACAAGGTTTTCTCTAAGTTACATAATATGAAGACTCTATTATCTCAGACTTGTCCTTTTGAATATCCATTTCCTTCCTTCTTAAACCATCTCCTAATCCCCGCAACACCTAATAAAGACCTCTAGCTCAATTGGGAATAGGTTAGTGTGATAGTAAGTGGCAGATGTGTTGATCGACTCCGGCTTCCTTGTGTGTCATTGAGATTGTATGGAAAGTGTGCCCACTACGCACTGGAGTAGCGAAACTTGAGTGAAAAAATCAGAGTGTTGTATCTTGACTATTATTGTGAGAACCTACTTAAGGACGCTATTTTGAGTTTCAGGATCGGACCTGTTAATGCATTTCATAGTATTACTCATTGTATATATGTTTATTCGTAGATGATCGATTATTATGCATATATTAACTTAGGTTTCGACTTGATATTTCTGTATGTGTTACTAGTGAGATGTATAGATAATTGGGAACATGAATAAGGAAACAATAGTTTTATTTCTTAGTTGTTGTAGTATAGATGAAGTTTGTGAGTACCTTCACTGGAAAACTCTCATGAGGCTAGAACTCGTCCACTAGGGAATTCCTAGTGGTTTAAGGCCTTATTGCATATGGTAAATGCAATCGCACTCCAAATAAACGAGTAGTTAGTTAAACTCCATTTTTTGGTCACTTATTCTAATTTCTCATATTTGCTTGAGGACAAGCAAAATGCTGTTTAGGGGTGGTTTGATAAGAGCCCAAAACTGTAGTTTTAACCCCTTAACAATCATACTTTTAGACCAATTATGTGAGTAATAATTAAGAGTTAATACTGATTACATGTTTTTATGCGTTTCAGGCTTCAAAGTCAATTATGTGCATAAATGTGCCACTTTGATGAGATAAAGGAGCAATGGTTGGTTGCTAAGGAGTTCTGTGATTAAAGGCCAATTTTCAAGAAGACAAAGCCTCTATAAAGCCCGGTCAAAAGATGAAAAGTCAAAGTCCACGCGGGTAAAATTGATTACACAAAGTCGTGAGAACTTCCGAAGACCATATCTTTGGACTCAGACCTCGGAATTGGGCCTACCTTACGTCAAAACGACCATCTCGGAAAGAGCTTTCCAATGGTCTAAGCCTGGACCAAATCAGAGGAGTTGAAGTGGACGAAAAGTTTGTCAAAGCCAAATCCAATTGAAGAGGCCTTTTTGGACTAAAAGAATTGGGTTTTAGGCCCGATTTTCCGGCCCAAAACATGGTTCCAAGCCCATGCACGATTTTTGGATCTGATTTTCTCCTTATCAACAAAGAAAACTTAACTCTTAAGATATCTAGGAGCTTAGGATAGAAAGTAGCCATTAGAATAGCTTCTAGATCTAGTTTTAATGGTTTTTAATTAAGTTTAGTTTCATTTCATTCCTTGTTTTAGATTAAACCTTTAGAATATTGTTATTCATTTGATTAGATTAATAAAATAGTTTATTATTATTATTCAATTCATTTTTTTTGTCATTATATTTATAGATCTAGTTTAAATTCTTGTTGATATCATTTTTTAATTATTAATTAGATTTCAAGTATTGTTTGTTAAATTAGTAAAGTTGGAATCTTGATATTATGTTTAGTTTAGATTTATATGGAAATGATTGCGGAATGATTCTTGGCTAAACCTCCATTAGAGGGGGTTGAGAAGCCTTGATGAAAGCTTGATTCGATTATCGTAGAAATTCGTCCCCAATTCCTATTCCACTCTAGAAACGATTAATTCACCATGAGAATGGGTTTAATCGCTCACATGCTAGTTATGAATTGGTAGAAGTGTCATGTGTAATTAGGGATTAGGAAGAACCAATTGTTCTCGTGCGAGTTCAATTCAGATTCTGACGATTTGTCGTTAGTAAGTTAAGTTGAGTTAAGGTGGAATCAACCCCCCCTAATTCCTTATCATAGAATCAACGCAGCATTCCGTAGTTAATTAGTCGTATCTTATGGGTAGTTGCATCGTAGTTTATAATTCGTAAATCTCTCATTAGACTTTAGTTAAGATTGATTAAACTTAGAAAACATTACATATGAAAGAACTAGGAGTGGAACGAATCATCTACTCCACTATATCTCAATAGGATTGAGAGTAGAAATCTTTGATAAATCTAGTAGCAAAGTGCAGTTTTTAGTTTTACTTTCGTTTAGAGTTTCATCGCTTTATTCATTAGTAAAACTATTATTTATTTTATGTCTATCAATGAGTCATCATGCAAGTCAAGACAAAGGTGCAAATAATTGGTGCAAATTTGACACCTTGCATAAAGTTAATGAGTTGGTTGGATTTAGGTGATGATTATCTAAAAAAATGAAAGGTGTCAAATGGGGGTTAGTTGTGGATAAGAGAAAAATAAATGAGATGAGAGTGTTTCACGTGGGAGAAGGGAAAAAGGCACTCTTATGTAAAGGGGGGCTAATTTTGGGAGTTAGCTAGCTTTTACTTCCTTGACTTTTACTTTTCATTTACTTCCATGTCTTTACTTTTGGTTTTTTAGTTCTTAGTTTTTAGAGAAAAGCTTGTAACTTGTTAATGGGGAACTCTCTCTAGTTTTTAATAAACTCTTCTTCATTTAAGTAAACAGGTTGTAGTTTCTTGTTTCATTTTCTTTCTCTTTCATTTCACATATCTTCTTGTAGTTTAATTCAATCATAGGATCATGAGCTAAAACTCTCCCAAGGGGAGGGTTAATGATGCTCATGTGAGGATCAGGCTACAAATTTAGGATTCCAGAAATCACTACTTAAAGACTTAGGTTCTATTTTTCATCCTGTCCCAAAATGACAGAGATTGACCAATATCTGATCAACTGTTGTAAAATAGAACTAGGAGTTGGAATGATATTTCAGAGATGAAATATCATTTCAATTCCACATGCTAGCATGATATGTTTAGAGATAGGTATATTGTGTTAAGGATTTGAGATGGTAGTGGCCTATTTTTAAAAGACTTGTAGCTAGGCTTTGCATAAGTAGGATTAATCCTTCCTTATCTTTCTCTCTTTTTTTTAACTATAAAACAAACTTACAAATTTTAGATAACTTGTGTAGCAAAAATCTATCTATCAAATCCTTCTCACTTAATTCTCCAAGGTGTAGATTTTAGTTGTGATCATTTAGATTCTTGTCTTAGGAGTGGAACGAAATCCCTACTCGAACTAGCAAAAAAAAACAGTGAGTAAGAAAATATTGAGTTTTAGCATGTAGTAAGTAAATTCTAAAAACACTGAAAAGTGCTAAGATCAGGTGCCTAACACTTTCCCACATCGTACCTTGACTCCTGAACCCAATAATCATCTAGTTTCGAGGGCTAGTCCTTCACATAGGTTTTACTCAACTTTTCCTTAATAAAGTTAGTGGCGACTCTAAAATCAATTGCATAGACCTAGGTACACATTTTGGTGCGTACACCACCACTTCCAACAACCATCATATTCTCGAAATTATCCCCATTAACAGAATCTTCATTCTAAACTAATCTACAAGTCTAGTGAATTCATAAACACAACTAGCTTTCGAACCCGTCCTACGAACGGGTGTTGTTATATTAAATTATTTTAAAACAGAGCTATGAGATATGAATACAATATTAATTACTTATTCAAATTTCTTGCAAAGTGAAAACCCCATTACCCTTGATTAAGCCCTTTGACATTTTTTTTGTTGCTTAATAATGAATGCATCGAGTGTCCAATTTTTCGTTCAATGCATTTGCATCGAGTTTCTCATTTCCCGTTGATTATTTTTTGAGGTTGGAGTTACCAACCAAACTGGAGAATTGAATAACCGTCCATGTCAAAAATTTAGTGTAGCGGTATTGCACTAAAACAAAAATCTTATTGTTCTCATTTGTACGTATTCAAGAATATAATTTCAATGGATAATAGCAATACACCATTGACATAATTGAGCCTAGTCTACTTCATTGCATGTACAACGCTATTTGTATAATTTTAATTAATTTTTAATTTAATTTAATTTTTTTCCTTTTCTGATAAAGACCACTCCAACAACAATAGCAATGCACCTTTGACATAATTGAGCCTAGTCTACTTCATGTCTGGTCCATTATTCAATTTCTTGCCTTAAGATTCTTTTGAGTTAGAGTTGTCAACACCTACTTCTATGCATGGCTCCATTGAACTGATTGAAGGCTTCCCCAGAATGAGTTTAAGCTTCATATGATATTTAAGCATGCTCTAGTCCTTCTGGTAAAATGAAAATTCAGCATTATTTTCTTAATCGGATTGATGAAATTCCGCAAAGAGCCCAAGAAGCTAAACTTCTTGGAATGCTTCCTAATTTTGCTGTGCATGAGTTGCCACCTCGAGTCCTCAACACCTATCTAAGATCCCATGGGATTCCATAACTTGTAAGAGTATGCCAAAAATCAAGTTCCATCCATAATCATCTATTATTCCTGCTAACGGCAATTTTCATTGCTAACAATAGTAGACTGCCCTAAGCCTTATAATTAGTGACAATACCAAAATCTTTGTATGTATAGTCCCACCATTTTGGCATTGGTTTCTTTTAGTATGTACAGTCCTACTATATTGGCATTAGGTGCTTTTGTCCTCATACACTATTTACACATTCTCGTCGTCAACACATGTAGTTATTCACTAATACTCCACTGCACCTATATTGAGTGAAATACGCACGTAGTATTAAAAGAAATGTTAATTGGCTAACTCTTACACATAATATTTGATAGATTAAAAAACATTATAGACCCCAGTAGCAGGGCGATAGTAACATTCTTGAATCCTGATTCTTAAAATCTCATATGGTTTGCAGCTTTACAATATCATTTTCTACCAGAACTTGTTTACCTTCCACAGAATAAATAAACCTTCCAAAAGATCAGCAACAGAATAAAATGAGAGGTTGTTGTTACCATAAATGTAGAGCGGGGAAAATACATAAAAAGAAAAAAAAAAACTTTGTTACACTTCTTACAAACCAGATAATGATGCATAACCATCAATCAATTTCAACCTTCAACACCACCAGAATACTAATCATTGTCTAAGACAACTCGTTTTATAAAGTAGATGAATTCATACGTATAAACTACATTGGAATTGAAGAGGCCAAAGAAAAAAAAAAGGCTTGGCAAGAACACCAAAAGCCACATAACTGGTTTCTTCTCGCAAATGGCAATTCAAATAGATTTTCGTGGGTTGTTCATAGTTGCACATGCATTGGAAAGTTCAACTGGAATCCTGAAGCACACAAACAATAACAAATAATATTGCACTAAACAAATAATATTGGTTTAGTTAGGAGTCAATTATGTACTTAATTAAGTTCACAGAACCTAGTTATTGTGTCAAGTCCTGATGAATATATACCTAAAGCTTGCCGATCTATGGTTAAACCACATGCATATATATGGTAGATAAGACTAATGATTCTAGATTTTAATAGAGATCACGTAAATGAAGCCAAAACACATTATTCAGAATGTCTCACCAACTTTGAGTAATGTGAAGATTATATATTGTTGAAAGAGTTTGAAACAAAAATTGTTACACTTCTTTAAGTGAAACCAAAAAAATTTATACTAATAATATTTGATAATTTGTAATCCTTTTACCAATTAAGGAAGTGCATGCTTGCAAGCTTTTTTGAATAAAGTGTAAGTGAGGGTGGTGAAAAGGAAACGTAATGGTATCAAGATCTTGTTTACCTTGTCAAATATGGGATACTCGACAGGCGCTTGTTGATCAAATTGATTGCAAGCTGATGCCAGTATTCCCAGACCTGCAAATCCATTCTTTGAGTATTTAACGTCTGGATACTAATAACGCCAAACAAAATCAATAACGAAAAGATTTTCTGTTAAATTCTTACATGCATCAAAATTAAATAAAGAAAAGAGCATAAATAAATAAAACACTAATGAAATACACAAACATTGCCTCAGTCCCTCATTGAATGAGTGATGTTAAAAGATAGGTTTAAGATAACTAAGAAAGAGAAAAGAGAGAACTAATCTTGATGGAGTTTCAGAAAATAAGTTGTGCCAAAAATCTAAAACCCCAAACCTTTTTTTTTTTCTTTTGCTTTAAGTTGTGATCACAAATGTTATGGTCAAATTGTCTAGGGGAATGGGGAGAGAAAGACCAGATGCTGAGGTAGCTAGTGTAGATTTCTTTTTTCTACAGGCCTATGGAGACCAAAGTACAATATAATCCAACAGACAAATCAACTCAGGACTCAACCTCAGTTCGCATAACACTTGCTCTTTAGCAATTTCCATTGAACACTCATCCCTGAGTCCAACGTAAAGGTGCTCTTCTCGAATGTTTGATGTCATGATAATCACAATGTTAGAGAAGTCCACCGAATGCCCATTGCTTACTGTACCTTCATTAAACAATTCCGTATAATAAGGTTTTCATCCTCAAAGAGTTCCATAGGAATACTTTTAGCTAGTTCAAATTTATCATCATTTAAAAGAATTAAGATTAGGATTGATTCAATTGGTCCTCCCGACTTATTTATCTCCCGACTTATTTATCAATTGGTACAATAGGTGGAATTGGTGGTAGTGCGGAAAACACACATATGCCAGACAATAAATCCTCCATATATCCTAGTCACATAATTTGTTGGCAAGTAAAACTAACAGATGGCATATAAAACATAATACATAATGACAATGAACATTCAATAACCTGGACGGCTTGCTTGTTGATTTTTTGGAGTGGGTATCAAATCGCCAAAGCATCAGCCTATCAGTTCACTTCTTCCTATGTAGCTGTAGGTTCAGCAGCATCTTACCCTCAAATTAATTCATTTTTCATGAAATTATATTGTCTGAGTAGTAATGCATGTTCAACCCATGAATCAATGATCTTTCCATTCATGCCATCCACCTATTTGAAAAAATGTATATTCATAAGTCCTCAAACTCGGTGAAAATCATATATGTTCGATTATGTGTATATTAGGAGTAGATAATTCAACAAAATCATAGCACCTGCTCTACCCCAAGAGCATCAAGCATCACATGAACAAAAACAAATACTAAAACAGTGCATATCTAATAAGCAGAGGGACTATCTAATGGACCCTAATCCTGTTTTGTGTCCTTATAAAAAATAAGAAACTTAAATCTCTATGCAAAAACACTATAAATGTAACGCCCGTATTTAAAATACATTTATTAATTAATTAATTAATTAATTAATTAATTAAATTATTTATTTAAAATTCACTGGATTAGATTTGGGATATGTGGGCCTGGTTTCTGGGCCTGAGTCTGTATTGGGCTTAGGTTTCAAACCCAAGTATATATTCATATTTTTATAGAGAATAGGGTTTTTAAATAAAAAAAATAATAAAAATGGAAGCAGAGATAGAAGATTTTTTTTTTTTTTTTTGAAATAGCTAGGGGTTACGGATGCCCCAACCTTTTATATATACTCAAGAACCTTGAAGTACATTTTTCCTTCCTTATCCCCTTGATCGTGCATTGAGTTTTGATCCATGGGGAATAAAGAACAAAATATCATTACACAAGGACCTATTAACTTTTGATAAATAATGAACCCGATTTCCTTCTCTAAATATATGCTTAAAGCTTTCAAAATTAATTCTCTAAATCGTGATATAGAAGCCTATTTGCTAGAGTGTTGAGCCGCTTCAATTCAACTATGATGAATTCGTGGGAGCTTTTAATAATACATGAGTAGATAGTTTTTCTATTTCATGGAATCCGTAGTTTTACTGGTATACAGACAAAATTCTACTGTCAAATATTTTCGTTCATTTTTTGTTTGTTCTGCTGTAGTTATTCGGCGATATTGTCGAATTGTTAAACTAGGTAATGTTAGTGTATCTTTTGCTTAAATTATTTTTTAGTTGCGGCTTATTGGGATGTTAATGGCGGTGCAAGCCCCACAACAAGATTTTGGCCTGTGTTTGGGTTAAACTCTTTTTGTGTTTCAGTTTTGAACTCTGCTCTTGTTGTGGTTTTGGTGGAATGGTGTTTGGTTGTAGTGGGGGTGTGGGAGTACTGATTGGATGAGGCTGTTAAAGCTTGAAGGTGCATTAATGGGGGCGCGAGTGTGATACTGTGATACTGGGGTACTGTTGTGGTGGTGGTGGTATGGAAATTGAACTGCTGTATGGTGTTATGGGTTGGTTGATGGATGATGGGTGATGGGGTAGTGTAGAGTGAGTGAGTGCTGTCGAATGGGGGCTGTTGAAGCTCCCAAAAGTTGGTTAATGGCGCCGACCTCGATTTGGGAGGAGTGGGGGAATCGGGATTTGTTGGTATGGGAAGATGTGGTTTCTCAAAATGAGTCAAACCACTAGAATGGAAGAAGGAGGAGAGATGGGGGTGGTCGGCGCGCGAGCTGGTGCGGTGGAGGGAGCTGGTGAGCTGAGGGAGATGAGGAAGACGACTGTTGCTGTAGTTGGGCCTTGGGCTGAACCAATTAGCTACTTAGGCTGGTCCACATTAGTTTAGGTTGTGTTGGGCCAAGTTTCTTTTGGGCCGGACTAGTTAGGTTTAGTTTTTCTTGGGCCAATTTCTATTCTTTTGTTTTGGACCGAATTCTATTAGTGGATGGGACAGTTTCTATTTTGTTTTGGGCCGAATTCCATTTGTGTTTTGGGCCAGTTCAGTTTAAGTTTTTGGGATAGTTTCATATCTTTTGTTTGGGCCAGTTCTATCATTGTTTGGACCGGTCCATATAAATTAAAATAGATTTAACGGGGTCTTTAAATATGTAGACTTTTGGGTTTTGGTTTCGGGCTTTGATTGTGGACTTTTGACTGTTTAATTGTGCTACGTTTTATGTTGTAAATTGTATGGACAAATCAAATATTAAAATGGTGCAGAAGCCTGCATAATTAGTTAGTCATTATCTAAGAAAGATTTGACGTTGAGGTTATGTATTTTTTAACACATGACGAGATAGAAACTTTAGGAGATATAATATTCCTAAAACACTATAAAAAATATTATGCGGTATGTTTGGAGCTATTGTGACGTTATGGGGTATGTTGAAATTGTTGTTCTGTAAATGATATCATATGTTAGGATATTGATTAAATGCAATATCTTTGAGAATTTATATAAACGCTCCATTATTATATATGTGAGATGCTACTATAAGGTAGTATAGTATTTGTGGATATTTTCCACGGGACTGTGGCGTAGTGCAATAATATATTAGCACGTGAAAGAATGAAAGTGGTTATGAGATATATTGAGATATTTCTAAATATTGTGGCTTAGTGCAATAAGGTATTTGACATGCACATGATATAGTGAAATTATTATGAGATATAAATGTATGACACTTGAATAAATTACGTAACGAAAATCCTAGAACCTAGCTACCACAACTCATGTGATTTGGCCCTTGTGATGGGCGTATGTGATATGATTGGCCCTTCTGGAGTTTCAGTGAATATGAATGGTCCTTCGAGAGTAAGTAATGTGATTGGCCCTTCGGGCTTCTCAGTGAATCTGAGTGGCCCTTCTGGCGTAGCCAAATAGTTGCTTGATTATTCCGTTCGCAAAATTAGAATGAGATGCGCGATATTTTATTCCGAATAGTGGCAGTACTTGCATAATGGCTTTCGTGTGAGGGTTACCTGGTGTGCAGCATCCCGCTCAGGGTAGTTACGCACGGAGTGGTTCATTATGTGAGAGGAGGCATGTGGATGTACATGTTCGGCATTGGGAAGCGATTCTGGTAGCTAGAGAAACTAGGTAAGACATAGATACGACGTAATTTTAGGAACACACAAAGAAAGCCTTAAATAATATAATTATGATAATATGTTGGTTAATGATATATCTTTAAATGTATGATTGTATATAGTTTTGTAGAAAGATGGGTCAAACTAATTACTTGTGCAGAGACAACCCACTCTGTAATTGAGCATGAAATGCTGTAAGTATAGAATATGCTTGACTGGTTTTTAGTTTAGTTAGAACCTAAGGCGCCTCGGTGGAGGAACTAAATGCCTTTGTATTATGGATGGGAAGCTAAGGCGCCTCAATGGAGGAACTACATGCCTTATTTATTATGCGTATGGTTTGTTGTGTGGTTAGTGGGAAGTTAAGGCGCCTTAGTGGAGGAACTACCAGCCTAATTAAGAATGTTGTATTAGTCGTTGGAAATTAAGGCGCCTCGGTGGAGGAACTAAATGCTTTATGGATTGTGTATATATATGTATAAGATTCATTTGTATTTTAGAGCTACTCACACTAGCATTTTTATAATGCTGACCCGATTTGCATGTTTGCTTATCGGGTGTGTTTATTAAATGAACATAGTTGATAAGTCTTGACAGGTTTAGTGTTGAAGAAGGTTGGTTGCTGCTTGTGGTTTGCGTTAGCATCGCATTTCAAGATAGGTTTTGTTTTCCCTTGAGGTGATATAGATTTTCAGTTGAGACAATGTTATTTGTATTTTCATTTGTAATTTTAAATAAAGAGTTATTGAAAAGATATTTGTAACCAAATCTTATTTGTGAATTTTTTTTAATGAAGATGACTTTTGTTTAAGTTAAAATTTTTATTGGTTTTTAACTATCCGCATATTTAAACTGATTAGGGGTTTTTGGGAGTTGAGAGTGCATCACACCTCGAAAATCGAAGAGTCGGAAACAAATATTGTTTTTCCGAATTTTGTTGAAATTCGGGGTGTGACAATAAATTAGAAACATGTTTTCACTTCTTGACATGTAAAAGAATATATAAAAACTTGCAAGGGATTCAACTATACGTAAGCCACTTGCAAGGGTTGTAATTACCCTAGTGTAACTCAGCAAACTCTTCTTTCTAGATAAACATAGTAGTATTTTTTTTTTCTTTTTGATAACATAGTAGTATAGTGGAAACCATTCTTAATTCTTAAACAATATGACCAATGAAAATAGGGCCTAAACTTACCAATCAAGTAAAGTGAAATGGACTAAGTAAGAGCATGGAAGGACTTTTGTTTGCACATTTGGAGTAATAACACCACCAACTAGTGCCAAAGATTGACGTTGTATGTGTTAACGATAGTTATTTATTTCTCCTTGTCACCCTCGTTCTTCTGAGCGCATGTAGTCTCCAACTTTGGAAAGGGTATGCATTGCTTATAGATTGGTTATGTACCAACAATGAGAAGTAGATAGATTAAACCCAAAAGCATTAGCTCTTAACAAAAAATATGACAATCTTGTGGCTTATATTAAAACAAAATCCGTTTTGAACTCGAAGTTCCTGGGACCTGTGGTGGAGAACGGAGATACCCTTATAGAGTATGAAATTCTATGTACTGATGTGATCTATACAAAAATTCTTTTTTATGGTAAAACTTCCTCCTCTGGTTCAATAAAAGCTTGACCTAATAGATTGATTGAACACTCAAAATTGAAATTGATATGTGTTAAAAATTGATTGAAGGTAAGAGAAGAAGAAGGAACAAACCGTGAATTTGTAGATTGAAGAACACGATTAGCGACGGTTATTTTCTCTGCTGATTTAGTTCCATTGATTATTTTATCACTGATCAACTAATCCAATACCAAGCCAATCTTGAAATACAAAGACGTTCTTAATTAATTAGTACCAAACACCAATATATACTGTTTCAACCATATCGCAAACATAATTTTCAAGGGAAAAAAAAAAGAAAATCAATTCAACGGGATTGTTTATGCAAGATGGTATAATTACTAAGAAATTACACAGGAGATTTAGATGTAAATCTCAACTCTGAAATAATCTGAAGAGTTAATATTTTACCTTATTCCCCAATGTTCATCTATAATATTTTATATATAGTTCCCCGACTTGGAAATGAATCAAACTGCTTGTAGGCATAACATGATGCATTCAAATTGAAAAGAAACATTGAAAATAATAACTTAACTTAAGAGCTTTCAATACAATTGCTAGTGTGCCAATGGTGCAATAATCGAGTTTCAACAGCGGCATTAGTACACTTCAATTATAAAAACAATGAACTCTTAATAATAGTTTGTAAAGGATGGTATTAGTAAAATAAGTTTATGGCTATCACTATTATCTTGAGGGTCCCCAAAATGTTTAACTCCCTATCCAATCAATTGTACCCATACCCCATAACAACAATCCCTATGTTCAATTCCTTCAAATGAACCTCAAGCCTTTTGTGTCTCCTTTCAAACACAACAAAACTCAAAAAGGGTAGTTCAAAGCAACAAATGCAAGAAATTGAACCTACTTCTATTTTATTAAAATATTCAATAATGGAAAAGGATAGTATGAAAGGGGACATACCTAGAGAGCCAAAAGGGATTCATTCTTCCTAAGTAGTTCTCGAAGAATGGCAAGCATATAGAAATTTGACAATCTCCTGACTTTGGATTCAAACACTTGCTCAACCATTCAAAACTTTGATCAAACCCTTTGGCTTCATGAAATTTGTTCGGGTTATTTTGTCAAAAATTGAAAGACTTGCTCGACTATCTTAAATGACTAAAGTGGCTTTTTGTAGTCTGTAGTTTTAGACTATACCGTTGACGTGTGAAAAGAATCCCATAGAGTATCCCTCTTTCATCATAATGCGGTGAGTAACATTATAGTATCTGCAATTGCTCCATGCCTAGTGAGACAGCATTGTCAACTATTAGCACATAAATTTTGATATATAAAGTAATTACAATAAAACTTGTAAAATTGATCAACATATCATATACAATAAAATTTCATCGTTTCAAAGACATAATTGTAACCCATCGTGCAGGTGTCATCGAACATGATAACATAGGAGGCAAGTGATGGATTAATACTAATCCATTATTCTCCATTCTTAGTTTGTACCTCCAGTCCATGTACTTGATTTTTGTTAAGTATTCTAACGAAACTTGCACTAGTATGCGTTTCTAAACCAAAGCTCTCGAAGTTCATTCTCCTTAACATCTGCTCCAGCTTAGATACTTATCTCACGTAGGAACCAAGAAATATATGACCAGGTGGAATAAGTAGTAAAAATTGTTATACTACTATCACTTGATCAGAAATAAATTGAAGTTCACTTGAATTGGGATATGACCAAGTATGTAAAGACAATCAAACTTCTGAGCACAAAAAAAAAATAGTTACATTTTTAATGCGATCAGAATTCGTGTAGGAAAAAAGAAAAATTTAAGAACTACTTTTAATGTTCTATCTAAGCAACTGGTTGTAACTTTACATTGTAATAACTACTAAGCAATTGGATATCTACGTGACTGTCATGACATCAATTAAAAAGCAACATTAATATTTGCAAAGAATTAAAATTGGTTACTTACGTGACACGAAATGCCTAAAAAGAATGTCCCACTCCGCAATTTGTTCTCTACTTCTTTGTTGATCAAGAAAATGACCCATTTCTGTGTTACAAAGATGGAGTTTCAGTAAACCAAGTTAAAAACCTCACATCCCCGTTAAATTAAACCAATACACGTTCAAGTTTTACGAAATTAATCCTAAAATTGCCCCATTCTCAAATTTAAATACCACATTTAAAAAAGATGAACTATACCTCAATTATAAGCTAATGTAAAATTTGAGAGCTGGCGATGGATAAAGAGATTGCAAATTAAAAGTTCTGCGAGAGCAACCGGTTAGAAGAGATGAGATTTCTAAGGAACAAAAGGGGATAAATCAATAAATTTTACTCATATTTTGGTACAAATAGAGAAAAAACAATCAATTATAATTGAAAACAAACAATTTTCAAAATCACAACTGAAGTTGTCGGATTCTCACATATAAAAAAAAAAAAGAAAAAGAAAAATGTATGAACAAACCTTCGTATCTCTTGAGATAAACAATTCTTTTCTCTTTCTATGAAAGCTTCTATCAGAGGGTCTTTAAAAACATGGTGGTGTTTTAGAATTGCAATGGTCTTAAATTCAACTATGAGATAACACATCCCCACTAATTACACACCGTAGATGAAATTAACAAAACATATCCAAATCAATAAATCCTCCAAACTCACAGAATATTATACAAAGGTAGAAACATTACTTCTCGTGAATCTTCTGAGAGTGTTGCATACTCCGCTTTCAGCTTGTTAACCTGCGCGGTCAAATCCTTTAGCATTTGGACTGTATCACCTAGAATAGCTGTTTTGTCATTCTTCGGCCGATCAGGGTCTGCAATGTGCACGTTAGTCTAGCATACATAAGTCTCTCATAGTTTCATAAGCGCACGACTATCAAAAGCAAGCTAGTGACACAGAAGATAAATAAGGATATATGGTACCTAGCGCATTCCCCTAGTCTTACTCAAGAAACTGCTCATTTAGTGGGTCCCTTCTCAACTTCTCACGGTCTACCTTTTGAACTTTTCTTGCATTAACAGGATCTTTCACTTCTACTTTTCTACAACTAAAAATTGTGGTTTCCATTAATTATGACAATTTTTACAGTAAATTCTTCTGTGCTATTCTATCCTTTCTACACATTAAATATTTTGGTCCTTTTACAGGTGAGGAGAATCCAATATCAATCCAAAACAAATGTGAAAGACAAAGCATTTGTAAAGCCTATGGGGCATGGGTATGGGCTGAGTATTGGGAATACTTACTTTATATGCTTATCGTTTTTACTAACTTTATAATGGCTTGAGTATCAAGTCTTCTTTACTTTGATTTCTCGATCAACAGTTAATTGGTTTTGGAAAATTCATCTCTTACAACTAACAATTAAAAGATGAATTCGATGGTTTTGGAAAATTAAACTGTGGGAATAAGAAGAAATATTACAACAAAAAATTAACTAAAAAAACAAAGACAGTGATAACAGTATGGAAATTGGTAAAAAGGTAAAAGAGAATAAACACAAAACAATAAGGGGGTGCATACCTGATATGAATAAGAAATTGAAAAGATTAGAGAGAAGAGAGACAAAATTTAGTGAAAGAATCTCTAGGGGTGTTTTTAATTTTAGTCGTTGTGTATGTTTTTTTTTTTGGGGTGAATAGGTCGTGGGTTTTTGTACCCAAACAGTTAAGAATGCAAGCATGTCGAATGTTTTTCATTGTTCTTGGTTAGTACGTGTACTTGCAATTCTAAAGATCATGTCTGCCTATACAAATAGAAATAGAAAGTAGTGTCCAATGAAAAATAAAATCCTTGAGCACATAAGAATTAAGATAGAAAGAAATGTAGGTCGTCTTGTTTTTTGATCTGCCATTCTTACTACTTGTTCTCAACACTCGTTATCCAGGGTAGAAGCAGTTTTTTGTTCAAACAAATGGTTCCAGGGAGTGTAGTATCATAGTTCCCTATATTTTAACTGATATAAGACTGATGTTAACAAATCCGTACAGTTAGTTTTCCCTTTCCTCAATTTTCTTAAGACGTTCTGATGGCCCCATCTACATATAGAGTCCTCAATTGGACGCAGGTGATTTTAAAGGCATGGATATCTTGTGCTCCAATGTGCAAAGAAAGCTTCGAGTGCAGCTACGGGAGAAATTAGCCACAATGTAGAATACCATAATTGGTGTGAGGTGCATGTTTTTGGATTTAGAATCATATCCAAGCAAATAACTTTAGGAATTGGTCATAACTTGAACCAAAAATTCTAATTTCATTGAAGTTATGCTACCTGGGTAGGGAAGACCAAAAGGCAAAGCGATCACACACTATATAAATAGCTAGCAGAATATCCTTAGTAAAGGCTCTCATTTGAAAAAACTTAAGCCACAAATAAAAGCAAAGTGTCCACCATTAGATAAGACAATGGAAATTGCTTCATTTCATTATCAAAGTATCAGTGGAAATTGCTTCATTTCATTATCGGAGTTCGCAAATCACTACACTAAAATTGAAATGGAATGCACTTGAATATGATATCAATTAATTTCTTGATTGGAAGAGAAAGCTTACAAATGGAGTTCACGCACATAGTTCCACAGGCAGTGAAGAAGAACTAAAAAATAGTAAACAGTGAAGTACATTTGTGTTAGGTAATTTAATTGAAACCAAATTCTAAAGTACACAGGCTGTACCTGCGCTATGACATCTGGGCTCTCCATCAGGCAAGGGGTGAGGGTGTATTGCATGGCAGAGTCTATAACAAGGCTCTAGATGCCAGCGCACCCACAATAATCCCGCATACTCTAGCAGCTCTATTAATTGAATGACTTGTTTAGCTTTTTGTCGTGCATCTTACATTCAGTATATCTAAACCCTTGAAGTGGTATGGTTGTCAAGGAGACCCTTGATAGTTAATGCTGCCACATAGTTGGAGTCTACCCATAGTCACCTCCACCATTTATTTGGAGCTTCGTCAATGCTATACATTCACCCATGGAGGATGTAATAAATTTCATTGTTCCTACATTATACAACATTAAGATAAAGAAACATAGGTCATGAAGCAACGTAAAAAAATTCACAGGTGAATAAACAGGAACCTTAAACAACCTGCAATCCCTAAAAGAAAAAAACCCTAAAATTTTTTATAATAAAATTTAACATTTATTATAAAAATTGTGATAATCGAAATGAAAGGGTATGTACTTGGTATAACAACTGTCTCTAATAAAAAAAAATCCCACATTAAAATAAAAAATTCCACATTAAAACCTGAGCGGATAATTAATGTCTCCAATCAACAATGCACTTATAAAAAAAAAAAATGAGAACCTAACTTGGGATTGCTACAGCACACCCATAAAGATTTGATGTATATTTTCATCATTAAGTTCTAAGAGTGTTTAAATCTCAAGTACGAAGCGGAGGCCAACCAACAAAAGTCTAAATGGCATCAACACCAACTAAAACACCGAGTTGAGGAGATAACTACGTGGTTCAAAGCTCCGAGCCTATTCCGCCACATGTTGCTCAGTTGCCAAGATACCATTTCAATGCCAAAAGGATGAATTACTATAGTGGAGTCAACTCAATCCAAAGATCAAGTCATTCATTAGTCTCTGCCCATTCAACTCCCTGCAATATGGTGCAACATTCAGTTTGGTAGTTGGCTGTGTTCTAAATTCTAATGCTCAAGGCCCCTAGAACTTGACCTACATTATCCCTCTACACAACTCCAATGCGTGCATGTCCTGGGCTTCCTTCACAACACCATCAATGTTCATTTTAATTAAAATAGAGATGGTGGTAGCCATTTGCACAGTGAGTTGATTGGTGGTGCCTTTGGCAGTATGGGTCCAATACCCCAATAGTTAAGAATGTAGGCATGTCCACAGGTTGAAACAATGTAGAAGTTTAATTAGAGAGGAAAAAGTTAAAACAGTGTTGTCATAAACCCACCATCTTATTCATTGAACCAACACATGTTTCACACTCTGTCAGGAAAGATGGTCTAATCAAGATGAGTGGGAGCAACTAATGATGGCAGTTAACCTGATATGGTACTTTGTAGAGAAGAGAAAACTAACAATAGCGTCAGGAATGCAAGTAACTAACATTTCATTGAGCAACATACCTTGTGTCGTGTTCTTCCACCTTGCATGGCATCATGCAAATGGACCAATGTCGAATGGCTACTAAGTGCATCCAACATTTACTTCGTTCAAGTCTAACAAAGCAGAATGTGACAGTAAGATTATACTTATTCCAAAGTTTTAACTAATAATGCGTCGTCGATGGTATAAGCATGGTGCACAATTCAATTAAGAAAAAGAATAATAGAAGAAAAAGGAATACAAATGTAGGAAGTAAAAAAACAATAGATTCTCTTAGAATGTCACATGGTTACTACAGAAGAATAAGAATAAAAACTTTGTTTTGAAATCCAAATCTAGATTTGTCTTAGTCTTGTTTATCTGTAGTATAAATTTAATCCCTTTACAGTTTTGTAACCTCTATTTAGTTTCTAATTTATAGGGTTTGGGATGCCAAATCCTGAAACCCTATCTCAACTACAGATCTCCATATGCAAGCTAAAACAAACGAAAATGACCAGTCTCGATGATTAAAGTTTGTACCTACAATTTCGAATAAAAAAATGACATTAAAAAATCATTAAACTTCATAGAAAGGTTGTCTGTAATACCATTACACAGAGACCTCCTCACCTTAGCTTACACACGATTAAGAACAATCTATTTAACCAATAATATTTGGGATTCATCACAGAGCTGAATGTAGTACCAACCAATTGGCCCAAAAATGAACCCAATCACATTGCTCAAAAGTGAACAAATGTAAAAAACAATATGCAATTACTTAGACATAGCTAATTTTTAATAGGTAATGAATTCTATGTTAGTCGGGCTGAAATCTAATAATACAAAAAAACTTGAAATAAATCTAGTAAAAAATATGGTTGCCACTGGAACAAAAAAAAAATGCTATATAGAGATATTAATTGGTTATCCATGGTGTATCTAGGATCTAGGATCTAAGATTGGTGAACTTCAATTGAAAACCAAGAAGAGGTTGAAAAATTATTGTAGAACTAAAGCGGATTAAAATTTGTCATAAACGATACAACTTCAAGTGTTTACAAAATCACAATTGCACTTATATGGACATACCTCCATGTCTAGACTTCAACTCTTCATAATGCATGGTCATGGTTTTCCTCAACGATAAAGTCCATAAACCTCATCCTATTAAACCTTAAGAGTTAAATACGAAATTAAAGATTTGATTTTCTAAACTTCTTAAAAACAATGTGAGAATGATTTAATATATCCTTTCACATTGTTCCAAGTCTAAATTGAAACTCTTAGGTATTAAGAAGTAAAGGAAGTTACACAAACCACAATGTGATAGTACGCATCAAAACCAATTATTACACAACACCAGAGCAACCAAGACCATTAACGGTGTTATGAAAGTGTAAACAGAAGGAACATTATGGCAATGTTTGGTTTGCGGAATCAAGTTTCCTCGAAAGTGATGGATATATTACGTAATAGAGAACGCGAAAAAAGGAAATGAAAATGGAAATCACGGGTAGATTGACACCCATATAAATCGAGATTTTTCCTTCTAAGGGTATCTATATATATTAGGGAAGACAATTTTCTTTATGAAAAAATGGTGTTGACCTTCCTTAAACCGGTGGAGCAGATTAGGTAGCTTCCCCTTCTTATGTCTCCTCTTCACGTACACAACTTCTTCAATCTCACTCTATTATTCCAAGAATCTCGATTCTCCAAGCCAAACACAGCCCTCGAGTTACCAAGTGAATAGAGAAATGAGCTTCATCTATATTCATTAAATAAGATTCCAATGTGTCATACCTTAGGAAAGACTGTATTTCAGGCTACACCATTTATTTTGCTTTCTCTTATCATGATTATATATCTGACTCAAATCATTGTCATTTCAGAGAAATTGGCCAGTAAATATGATACAAAAAGAAAGAAAATTGTTATAAAGTAAAAATTACGCAGAAGTGTTCTTAAATGTTTGTTGATTTTTATTTGGAGTTGTAATATCGATGATGCCAAAAATAAATGAGAAAAAAATAGTTATACATAGAATTATACAAATGGATGCACCCACAAATCCTAATTCAATGGAACCATGAACCATTATCAGATAAAAGGAGAAGTTTGAAAATGTTTATGTACCTTCAATGTTGCACAAAAGACCTACTTCACAGAGTCTTACCCATGCCTTAATTTATTATCTAGCAAACCAAATTAGATGGCTTTGAAGAAGAGTGAGATAACTACACCATTCCATACAATATGAACGCCTAGAATAGGAATAAACTTGAAACGAAATTGTTTCACTTTTTGAATGAGAGAAATAGAAGTTTTAGAATATGACGACTCTCATAGTGTACCTTTCTAATTACAATTGTTAACATTCATTGAGAATTAATTATGGGATTTACCTTATGAATCCATTTAACCACGAACCATTAACATTCGAAGCCCATCTCTTTTTTACCGTTTGTTTCTGTGTGCACAAACCAACCATTAAGTCAACAACATTTGAGCTTGTGTGAAACAATCAAATGGTACTATTAGTTCAAAATTGAGTAACAAAAATCTGTAAATCAATAAGAAAAAAAAAAAAAAAAAAAAAAAGATTGCGAGCAACCTAACCTTAAAAATGAAGAGAATGGAGTTAGGTGAGACAAATGGTTTCACTGTGTATTGAAAAGAGGCCGGAGTCTGTATTCAATTCAATAAATGAGAAGATTGAGGGTTACTCATAGTAAAAAAAGAAGGCATTCAATCATTCAGTTGGTGCGTTTCAGTATTTATTATTTAAACTATGTAGAAAGAGCTTTTTGGATTCCATAGAATTACATCTTTTGGGATTTTTTTTGTTTTGTTTTGTTTTTTTTTCCTTTTCTGACAATTCTTAATTAACCAAAGCTAAAGTGATTTAATGTCTTATTAAATGATTAAATGTGGGCGGCCCTACCTCAAAGTTTTTCTTAAAGCAATCTCCACTGCACACCTGCCTCCATCAAACACAGATCCCCACGCAATCCCGACCACCCTTTATCTATCCATTGTGTTTTATTATAATAGACTAGTGAGTGCCCGTGCCTTCGGCACGGAGTATATAAATTATTATTTTTAGGTGTATTAACATCTCCGAAATACTTATTGTACTTTTTGTTACCTTATTATATAGTTGTAAATTTTTTTTTTTAGTATGTTTAGTATACGTATCGTGATTAGTTATAGGCTTGATTTTGTATATATATATATATATATATATATATATATATATATATATATATATATATATATATATACATGTTAACAATGTGTCGCCTGGTTTGAATATGCTCGATATTTAGTAGATGCACAAAGTCGATTCTATGTAATATAAACTAACGCATACATTATTTGTAGTTTGACTATTTTTTTGAAATGTAGGCAACATGGAAAGTGTAATCAGCCCAAAAAAACACTTAATTAGGGATGCAGTTTGGGGTAACTTTATTTACTAAATATTTCACCAAGGCATTGAAAGCATTTAGAAGTAGATAAATAATACATAAATTTGACTATCAGGGGAAATAATGGTAATAAGAAAACTCGACTTTCAATTTGTTTGTTGAAGGTAAGATAGTGGCAAGTGAGGATCAAGTTTAACTCGTGATGTATTACAAATTAATTTATGTCGTCCATGGAATTTGAGTCCTGTTCTATATCATCATTTTTTGCGATTGGCTTCTCCCCAACCGAGACCTTTATTTTCATGTGCGACTTGTAGATGTTGTCGAAAATATAATTCACTGCTTTTAGATTTGTAATAATTGAGGTGTTATGGGCCTTATAAATGGTGAATTTTTCTTCAGAAGATGTTGATGGTGACTTGCTTGTATTTGGAGTTATGATTGGCAGATTATCCATTCCTGAAAAAGAAAAATATTGATTCAATCAACATATTTGAGAGGAATGAGGTAGGAATAATTCCATCGGACAAAAGTATAGATTAGTAGCAGTTACAGTAATGATAGGTTAGTATGATTAATCGGGTTAATAATAGAGGGAAAAAAATAAAATTAAAAAATAAAACTATTTAGAAATAAAGAATTTAAAAATACATACAAACATACCACAATGAAGAGGGGAAGGAGAAGGAAAGGGAAACTTTTAACAAATTTTTTCTTTGTCATCCGTTGAAAATGATTTATATCGAAGTTAGAGCTTAACGTGGAACCTAAAAGTGAAACCCAATGTTAAATAAGTTATAATTGACTTAATTACTAATGAGTTTTAGTTCTGGGTATTAACGTGCTTTGAAGTTACACGTTTTTTTTGGCGTTAAACCCTCATTTTGTTCATAGCATAATGGAAGCATTAAATAACAGTCATTCAGGGTTCATCAGACTGCGCAGTTTAGAAGTTTAGATCGTGATCTGTTTGCAACCACGGTAGTGGCATTAGGCAGTGTGTGTTTTTTTGTCGAATTTTCTTATTTTTTCAGTGTCGAAATGGTTGTGCTCTCAATTGACTGATTCCAATTGTACCCATTTTGGTTATCGAAGCTGTTGAAGGCTCTATCGCAAATAATTTTGAGGTTGCTGCTATATAGAGTCTACTGAGTGTGGGCACACTCAATATTGCTATATGTGGGTTGTTATGGAAGTGGAGTTCTTGGCTGGGGAATTGTATGTTTGCACTAAGATGCCTCCAAACCAGTATAGAGTGCAAAGTACTCACTTATATTTAAAGCACTTGCATGTCCAGTGATAAGAGCCCAAAACTGTAGTTTTAACCCCTTAATAATCATACTGTTAGACCAATTATGTGAATAATAAGTAAGAGTTAATACTGATTACGTGTTTTTATGCATTTCAGGCTTCAAAGTCCATTATCTTGTAAATGTGCCACTTTAGCGAGATAAAGGAGCAAAAGTCGCCAGAACTTCCGAATGCCATATCTTTGGACTCGCACCTCGGATTGAGGCCTACCTTATGTCAAAACGACCGGCTCGGAAAGAGCTTTGCAATGGTCCAAGCCTTGACCCAATCAGAGGAGCAGAAGTGGACGAAAAGTCTGTGGAAGCCAACTGCAGCTGAAGAGGCCTTTTGGATCGAAAGAATTGGGTTTTGGGCCCGATTCTCCGCCCAAAACATGGCTCCAAGCCCATGCACGAATTTTGGATCTGATGTATAAAACAAAAGCTTAGCTCTTTGTTAAGGGTAGCTAGTTAGACCTAAATTAAGATATAGAATTATAGATCTAGTTTTATTAATTAAATTAAGTTTTAGTTCCATTTAAATTTTGTTTTAGATTAAATCTCCGAATCATTGTTCGATTGATTAGATAAATAAAGTAGTATTTTTTATCAAGTTCAATTTGTCATTTCCATTTTAGATCTAAATTCAATTCTTGTCATTGTTTTATTCCAGCCATTAAATTAGATTCATTATTGCTAAATTAAGTAATTCTCAATTTCTCACATTATGTTTAGGTTAGATTCAATGGTAAATGTTAGATTGATGACTCAAGGCTAAACCTCCATTAGAGGGGTTGATGAAGCCTTGATGAAAACTTAGTTGTTTAGTATAGAAACGCGTTGTAGAATCTATTCCACTATAGAAGGTCGTGTTTCGCCATGAGAATGGGTGGGCTTACTCACATGCTAGTTAGTACTTGGTAGAAATGCCATGAAAACTAGGGATTAGACTCGAATTCTTGCCGCGGAAAACGTAAGAATCGAGATACCACAAACTGTACTAGGTCATTAAGTTGGATTCGAGGTGGATTCAATTCCCCTCTAATTCCTTTATCTAGAGTCAAACAAAGAGTATTTCCATAGCATTTGTAGTTAATTTCTAGTAATCATCTTAATTAAGTATCGTAGTTTAATATTTCGTAAAAGCTCTCATTGACTTAAGAGCTTACTAGTTAGACTTAGAAAACAATCCGCATAGAGAACTAGGAGGGAACGAACTTCCTACTCCACTTAGTGCAATTCGTGATCGAGAGTAGAAACTTTGATAATCAACCACGAAAAAGATAAGTTTAGTTTACTTACGATAGGATTCATCGCTCATTTCAGTGAGGTAAACTACTCATTTTACATTTATCAAATGGCGCTGCCATCTTAGTTGCACTTTAGCATTGTTTTCTTTGTAGAAGTAGTTATTTTAAGTCCCATTAAACCCACCCACCCTTGTTTGATTCATACCGGGTTGCCGCTTTCAGCTTTTGGAAAAATTCCGCAGAAAAAATACACATCGAAGGCCACGCTTCAAAGAGAGAGCGACCAGCGCTATCTTACCGAATTTCGCTTACAAAGAGCGCTTCAAAAAGAGAGCGACCCGCCATATCTTACGAGCTCGACATTGCCTTTTGAGCGCGCCGCCCAATACCGAAAGCGCGCCCCTTCTCCGAAATTCAGGATTTCCACAGTTTGATTCAACTTCGAGTTGTCAAGCTTTTCAGTGTTCTAATCTCTTATATACATCAACACGCGTACACAAGACGCTATTCATAAGCCGGGCAAGGACGCCATCGTGTATTCCTTTCTTCCACACCTCGCATTTCCGCTTAGAGGTTTTATACTAGTATATCGTAATTGTTTGGAGTGTTGCATGTTAGTTAAGCTCAACTTAGTCTTGCATGAGATTAAGGTCCGGTCGAACAAAACAACAAACGAATTACACCACAACAAACAAGTCTATCTAGTACACCACCCACGACACCTCTAACTACTATCACACACACCATACCCGACATAATGGTCAAGAAAGAGAGACTCCTCTCTCCGACTTTACAAAGCCTTGAGCGATAGCCCTAAATCGTGCATCGCTCTAGCAGACCCAACGGGGATTTTCAATCCCCCAAACATATTTAATTTGTTACCCGCTTTTCATGGGTTAGACCATGAAAACCTTATCGCACATTACGCGTAGGATTGAACAAGTCCTTATAACATTCCACCATCCTACGGTTGGTGCGAACAAATTAAACCGGAGGGTATTCCCTTTCACCCTAGCCGATAAGGCAAATTGCCTTGGTTAACCGCCCAAGCTTAATTCTCATGGACACGCGGGCTAAACTTGTTCAAATTGTTTATGGAACATTTTACCCACCCCTAAAGACGGATGAGATGCTTTCCAAGATTCATTTCTTCCGGCGTAACCCTAATGAATCATTTTCTCGAGGCATGGAATCGCTTCACCGATCTCCTTATAGAGTGTCCACACCATAACCTAGCAAAAGACACGTTAGTTCGTGCCTTTTTTCAAAGGACTTCAACATCACCATAAAGAAGTCCTTGACATAATGAATGGGGTAGTTTCCTAAGTAAAGGAGCCTCTGAGGCTTATAAATTTTAGAAGACCAAACTAAACGGAATAATAATTGGGGAGTGATGATATCCCCGCCCGCTAGTTCTTCTTCAACAAAGGCCGCTAGTATGTTTGAGAATAAAACCGATCCGTAACTTAAAAATTTACTCAATCTCTAACTAAAAAGTGGAGGCTATTTCGCTCAACAAAAGCCTATCCCCTCATGAATGTAAACTCCAACCCATGTAATTTCTGTTTGAGTCCGTAGAGCACCCTCGACAATTATTGTCCTCTAGCTTATGAACAACAACCACTAGAGCAAGATAATGTTTACTCTATTAATAACTATCCTATTCCTAACTGAGACAACATCCCAACTTCAGTTGGAGAAATAATCAACAAGTAACGCCTCCAGGGTACAATAATCAAAACGTTAGGCAAGCAAACAATTATAACCAAGCTCCACCTAGACAAGCACAAGGACAAGGACAAGGTCAAGGGAATTATAATAATTATAACAACCAAGCGCAACCCACGACAAGGTCAAGCACAAGGTCAGAATAATTATAATAATTATAATACCAATAGAGGTATCGTCCGGTTAATAATAATAACTATCACAACCCACCCATAAATAATCAACGAGATAGTTCCAAATGCACCACCCGCGACTACTACACCTACACAACCGGATCGATAGACGCTTTTATACAAGTTACCCAACAACTTTTCCGCACAATGACTCAATCAAACCAACAGATCTTACAATCCATAAATCGGGGCATACAACAGCTTAGCCCAAGAGAAAGCCCAACCAAAAGGCGTTTTCCAAGTCAAGCGATACCAAACCCTAAAACAAAGAACACACGCCTTTGAGGTAAACGGTAATTTAGTACGAAACTACAATCGTAGGTGACCTAAATGCCATCACCACTCTCCGCTTCGAAGAGTGGTTGATAACAAAGTAACTACTACCAGAGTTACCCCATCGCATCCTCTACACCGATATCGAACTAGATACCGAAATAGAAACCGAGGAGCCTACCACGTAGTAGAGGTACCCGCTTAAACCACAACCAAAGAAACCGAAAAGCCAAGGTTACACAGCAAGTAGAGCCATATGCTAAATATAGAGCTTAAACCACCGCTCCTCAAAAATTAGCCATGCTAACCAGGGATACAAACTTTGAGGAAATTAGGAACGGTTCAAGAATCTAACGATAAACCTTCCTTTTCTCGGCTATTAAAAGCTACCTAACCACGCTTAAGTTTCTTAAAGAGTTGTGCACTACTAGGCGAAGACTAACATACCCAAAGACGCCTTTTAACCGAATGAGCCCCAACTTTATCCGAAAAAATAATGGAATTGTTAAGTACAAGGACCCCGGTCGCCCTATCACAAATGCACCTTAGGAGATTCCTACACACGACGACCGCTTTATTAGACACTGGGGCGAAAGTGTTAACTTACTCCCCGTGATACTTGTATAAACAAATAGGTTCACAGAAATGCAACCTACAAAAAAAATAACGCTGCAATTAGCGGACGTGTCAATTAAGTATCCTAAAGGTGTAGTGGAAAACGCGTGCTTGTTAAGGTTCAGGATTTCTACTATCCCCGCTGATTTTGTTATCCTCGATACGATAAGTCGCTAATGACTCTGTACCAATCATCTTAGGACGCCTTTCTTGGCAACCGCCAATGCGCTTTTATAAATTGTCGTCGATGGAAAGATGTCCTTATCTTTTGGCCATCTTTCCGTCGAGGTAAATGTTTTTAAAATGATGAAACAAGCTTACGTGATTCGCCTCTATAGATGGGGAGGTTAGCATGATCGAGAGTTTAGCTCAAGATTATTTTAACAACACGCTTCCTCAAAACAATATGTACAAATTCCTTTCTTTTGGAACTTCGATTTTGTTAATGACTCCTACTTAGAGGAGGTCAACACCATCCCGAATCCACACCAATTGTAGACCCGCCGGTTGCTCCATATATCGAGTATGAAGACTTGCTACCTAAGCAAGTATTCATTACGCAAGATAAGGACACTTATGAAACATCAACGGACATACCGGTCCCACACCGTTTAAAACCTCTTCCCGGAGTTAAAATATATTCAACTTGATCCGATGGTAGTCACCCGATAATTATATCTTCTCTCTAACTAAAGATGAAGAGACATCGTTAATAAGGGTGATTAGGGGAACATCGGTCTGCGATTGGTTATCCTTAGCCGACATTAAGGGCATCAACCCTAATGTCCGCACTCATCGTATACATTTGAGGATAACGCCAAGACTTCTCGAACCTCGCCGCTTGAACCCCCGCCATGAAAGAGGTGGTTAGGGAAGAAGTCTTGCGATTACTCGATGCGGTATTATATACCCAATCTCCGATAGCTTAATGGGTAAGTCCCATTCATGTAGTTCCTAAGAAATCGGAATTACCATGGTATCGTAACGGGAAGGGTGACTATGTTGTCACCAAGGTCCTATGAAATGGAGAATCAGTATTGATTACGAGACGTTTAAATGCTATGACACGAAAGGATCACTTTCCTTACCATTTATAGATCGATGCTTGAACGTCCGGCCGGGTCATGCCTTTTATTGTTTCTGGATGGCTACTCGGCTATTTTCAGATTATTATTGATATTGATGACCAAGAAAAGACAACCTTCACATGTCCCTTCGAACATATGCCTATAAACGAATGCCTTTTGGCCTTTGTAATGCTCCCCGGTACCTTCCAAATGTGTATGCTTCATATATTTAGTGACATGGTAGAGCTTTATGGAAGTTTTCATGGATGATTTTTCTATCTATGGAGACTCCTTCACGATCGCTTTGTCAAACCTCGCCTAAGGTTTTGACACGGTGTGAAGAAAAGAGCCTCGCTTTTAAATTGGGAAAAGTGTCATTTCATGGTCAAAAGGGCATAGTATTAGGTCATATTGTATCTAGTGATGGCATCGAAGTAGATAAAGCTAAACTAGATAAGATAGCGAATTCTACCTAAACCATGGACTGTCCGCGGAGATTAGAGCCTTTCTAGGCCATGCAGGGTTTTTTATAGGCGTTCATTAAAGATTTTTCAAAATAGCTAGGCCTTTAACTAACTTGCTTTTGAAGGATGCAATCTTTGATTTTAATTTTAACTGTAAACAGGCTTTTGACACCTTAAAAGCCGCCCCTAACCATCGCACCTATTATACAAACCTCCCTCGATTGGTCAAAACCTTCGAACTCATGTGTGATGCTAGTGACTATGTAGTTGGTGTCGCCTTGGGACGTAAACTAGATAATAAGTCCATCGTTATTTATTATGCTAGTAAAACTTTAAACGATGCTCAACGGAATTATACAACTACTGAAAAAGAATTCTTAGTCATTTTTATGCTTTAGATAAATTTCGGCCCATATTTGGTTGGTTCTAAAACTTTAGTTTACACGACCACCATGCAGCCCTTAGGTACCTTCTTGCAAAGAAGGATGCTAAGCGAGATTAATCCGATGGATTCTTCTCCCCGCAAGAGTTCACATTAGAAATAAAGGACAAAAAGAGGGTCGAAAACGTAGTTGCCGACCACTTATCTAGACTTACCAATGACGATAGTAGTGATTCCGAGTCCATACCGGACTCTTTTCCGATGAGCATCCATGCTATTTTTCATCACCATGGTATGCGGACATCGTGAAATTATTTAGCGGCGGATGTTATGCCTTATAATTGGTCAAGAAATGAACGTAAGAAGTTTTGGCCGAGTCAAGTTATACTATTGGGATGAGCCCTACCTTTTAAGTATCATGCGGATCGATTATTCGCCGTTGCATTCCCCAAAGGGGAATATAATGAAGTTCTATTGTTCTGCCATGACAAAGAGTGTGGTGGCCACTTTAGTGGAATGAAAACAGCCGCTAAGGTTCTTCAATGTGGATTTTATTGGCCTACCCTTTTAAGGATGCCCAAGTGCATTGCAAGACGGTATTCGCTTTGCCAACAACTTGGGCTTAATCACGGCCGTAATATGATGCCATTAAATCCAATCTTAATAGTAGAAATTTTTTGATGTTTGGGGTATTGATTTCATGGGCCCTTTCCCTGCTTCCCACGGTTATATTTATATTCTAGTTGCCGGACTACGTGTCTAAATGGATAGAGGCCCTAGCTTGCCGTAGCAATGACCATAAGACCGTGTAGTATTTTTATTAAAGAATACATTTTCTGTAGGTTTGGCATTCCTAAAGCCATCATTAGTGATGGGGAACACATTTTTGCAACAGAGTTGTTGCATCCCTAGTGAAAAAAGTATGGAGTTACACACAAAGTAGCAACTCCTTATCATCCACAAACTAGCGGACAAGTAGAAGTTTCTAATAGGGAAATCAAAAAGATTTTAGAAACAACAAGAAACCCCGATAGGAAAAGACCGGGTCGGCGTCCTATCGGATGCCTTATGGGCATATAGAACTGCTTTCAAAACTCCTATAGGTATGTCTCCCTTTAGACTTGTATTTGGGAAACCATGTCATTTGCCCGCCAATTAGAGCACCGCGCTCGCGGGCTATAAAAAGCCTTAATTTCAATATTGATGAGGCGCGCCAAACGCAAGTTACAATTAAATGAGCTTGAAGAAATCCGTGAATGATTCTTACGATCTCGCCAAGGATTATAAAGCCAACATGAAACGCGGTTCATGATAAGCATATCCTGCGAAAAGAGTTTGTGGTCGGACAAAAGGTTTTGCTTTTACAACTCCCGCCTACATATTTTCCCCGTGAAAACTAAAACCCGTTGGTTCCGGTCCTTTCTCGTTATCAAGTCACCCCTTACGGGCAATTACCTTGGTAAATCCCAATGACAACAGTATCTTTCAAGTTAATGGTCAACGGTTAAAACATTTTCACGAACTTTTGTCCCCCGATGTGGAGGAAGTCCTTTTACAGGACCACTCGCCTATGAGGACTGACCTTGTCATTTGGTGTACTTACTTTCATTTCCATATACCGATAAGTACACCATTCAGTAACCGGCCCTCCTTATGGAGTGTGTGGCTCAGAAGTACCGGATCCTAAGTCCACAGTTCACATAATTCACGCTTTTCCACTTTCGCGATGTTTTCTCGATTTTTGAGTCATGTTCCTCTATGGAGTGAATTATGTATTTATTGTTTTTCGTGTTTCTTATAGTAAACAAATAAAAATAAATTAAAATTCATAAAAATCATAGACATAGCAATCCAACAAGTCTTGGGAATCTGACTTTAAACGACCCACGTTGTAAACAAATTTTGTGGTTAAAAATTTGTTTGGGGGTGGGAAATCAGTCTTTCCATCCGGATTGCTCGAACTTTCTAGTTGTGTTGTTTAGGTCCATTAGTATAGTTCATTGGGGTTGACGTTATCAAATTTAGTGTTCATTCGTTCGCATAACTTACGTCATGCACGCACTACGAGGCGTTTTCCACTATCTTATTAGTCACCCCCGGTTGGAATCGAGTGTTTTATGGATCATTGGATTGGAAATTCTCTCCTGATCATTTCCATATCTCATTCGCAAGAATCGGACCGATAACGAAGCGGGAAATCTAGTTTGAAATTATTATTAAAAATCGACGAAAAGTCGAAACAATCGAATTGGGCTTGGGCCGACTCGCGCTCACCTAGAGCGCGCTCGCGCCCCCCTTTCCAAAACCAAATCGCGATCTTCTTCTTCTCCAGCCGCTTGACACAAATTTTAAATCCAAACCCTATCAACCAAAATAAAAAAAAAAAAAAAAAAAATAAAAATAGAATACATCACAATAAGAAGACCACCCACGCCCATTGTGAAACACCAATCTTCCACACAATCCAACCGTTTCCACCATTAAAACATCCACCAATTCAAGTTTTCATACCCACCGTCGTACCTACCATAACCACCACTGTTGGTTTAGTTAGAGTTCATCAAACTCGCATCCACCACCATCTACAAACCCCAAATCAAGAAATAACTTCAATGGCGCTAACGACGAGAATTCTGCTTTTGAAACGCGTTTGCTTCCGATAGCCAGCCCATTTTATGACGCTGAGATGTTTAAGAGACATTGGAACGGACTGTGGTATTCGGACGGAGGGATTTCTATCACTATGATTTGGTAGAACAGTTTTATAAGAAACGAGAAGTGGAGGGAAATAGGATTTTCATTAGGATAGCAGGAACGCGGAGGGAAGTTACGAGACAGTTGTTGGCTGAGCTATTAGGAATCACCCCCGTAACCAACCTAGATACGACCATTCAGGAATCCAAGAATACTGCAGTTCCTGTTTTGATGAAAGATACGGTCATAGAGGGTGAATACAATACGATATCTCATTGCGTTAAGCGATTTCGACCACGAGAACCAATCAACCGGGCGCCGCCGATGGATTGGTAAGAACGCCCCTCGGGAAAGACAAAGTCAGCGACATCGGACTTCGATGTCTGACGCTCTCTCGAATTTGCAAACGAAGGAGTATAATTTCTGCATCCTTGATTTAATTTTGAATGTGATTAGAGGAGGGGAAAGAGCCCGGCCTCTTCCCCGTATTGATCACTAAGATTATGCTCTCATTTAGAGCCGCCGCTAGATCTGCTCCTATTAAGATCAAATTGCCTTCTAATGCGAAAGTATTTATAAGGAATGCATCCAAAAGACGTGGGCCGTTGTCCGCAGAGAAGGAAGTCGAAGTCGGATAATGTAGGGAAGATATGACATGGTTGGTTGAGGATAATTTTGATAGTCATACTTCTAATTTAGAACGATTGATAATGCTGCAAACTGGTTTGCGATGCAGTTATCATATCTGTGAAGATATTAGACATAGACAAATCGTGCTTCGAAATAAGCAAACGAACCTTCAGACGATAGTTGAAATGCTCGTAAAGGGTCAGGACGATATCTTGTCTAACATGGAGGTTATCCACAATAATCACCAAGCCCAGTATGCCGTACTCAAGACTGAGATGGAAGCACAGCGCTTGTTCAGGATAGAGATGCTACGACGCATGCCACTCGTGGATGAGTCTGTCTCAGCTGAGTCTGAGAGGCATGAGCGTCGTCGCCGCAGGCCAGATGGCTCAAGCCATTCGTCACCACAGAGCCAGTCTCCATCTCAGGGACCATCTTCTTCACACGCCTAGGTGTTCACCATCAGTCGTGTCCTGTTATATTATCGTTTTATTGTTTAGTTAGTGGAATTTTATTTTAGTAGGTAGATTTGAGTAGTAAGTTGTTTGTTTTAGATTGCTTGGATTTCATAGTATTTTAATATAATTTATTTTGATCATCTTCGTAAAGGTTGTCTTGGAGTAAAAGTTGAAAATAGTGGTAGCGAGGATATGTAGGAGAGTTTAGATACCGTGGTTGTTAGGAAATCAAAACTATGGTTAGTTTCGGTTTCGGTTTTGCGTTTTCTATTTCCGAAATTGCCTTAAAACAAATTGGTAACTTGCCGATTCGCTTTTGGAAACCCGAACCTATTTAAACTTCCATCATACTACACTCACAACCACACTACACCCCACAATCATCTTTCACTTTTCACTCCAAACCTTTTTTCTAGTTTTTCTTGTTTTTTTTCTTAGAAACTCACTTTCACCCTACGAAAGGCCACACAGCAAGCAGAGCGACTACCCTACTTTTATCAGAAATCGAAAATTCACTAGAGCGCCCGGCGCCAAGTAGAAGCAGCGCCAGCTCGCGACCAAACACCGGAAATCAAAAATCACCGAAGCGCCTACGCTTCCAAAGAATCACGAAAAAACCAAAGAGCCGACTTTCGATTTTAATGAAGCATGGCGCCTTCCTTCCAAGGTTCTTCCAGGTTTTCGCAGCTATTCTACAAGTAGTGTTGAGATGACACCACCTATAGTGATTCCCGAACAGTCTTTTGAAGACTTGATGGGAACCTATACCTATGGAGCATCGTTTCGCGAAATGATCGCGGTAATTAGGATGGCGGCATCTTCTGGTGAGTGATGACGATTCTTTTTCACCTAAGCTAACTGAATTCTTCTATAATAATATTACTTTTTTTTTGTACCCAAGAAGGAGAACAAAAATTTTCCCTTACTATTGATGGTACGACTATGGAATTCAATAAACACTTGATAGCTTTGGTTTCGGGGTTGCCATTACCTGACCCTATGCACACGTGGGGATATATGACAGATAACTCATACCTATATGAATATGCCTATTTCCATGAGTATTATGGGGGAGGGGTATTTCGTATCATGGACCAAGACCAATATAACATCGCCCTGAGTAGCCTATCACTGAATGTAGGCACAACCATGTTGTTCATCATGATGAACATTCTAGGGGAACGGCAGTTTACTTCAATAATAATACCGGTGACGCGTTTTCCTTGCTTTTAGGCGAGGGGACGTCGTAGGTATGACATTCCCCGAAGTTTTAGTTGCTACTCGGCGGCGAGCCCATACCTTGAGGCATAAGTACCTTCTTATGCCTGTTTTGGTTTGTCGCCTTTATCGCTTTGCCTACCGTCTTCGTACGCGCATTACCAGATTGGAAAAGGGTCGAAATCATGAGACCTACCAATCGTGTGGTAAGATCATTCCGAGCCATGACTTGGCCGGGATGGCAGGTGCAACCACATTTGGTTGCTCCTTACACCCCATCAGACCAAATAACACTAGAGAGGTTAGCAATAGTTGATGATACACGACGTAAGGCGTGGCAAGTTGTTATGGCATGGCAGGATCTTGAAAAGAACCTCATATAGAAGAGGAGGATGACGAGTAGATGTTGGGGTGCAGGTAAGTTTTAGTTAAGTTAGTGTCTGCTTATGTCCCAAGCAATTTAAGTCTGTTAACCCCATAATGGGTGGAACTCTTATAGTGTTGCGTCAGTTTTTATTTCCTATATTAGTATCGCTCTAACATTGTTTTGCGATGTTTACGAATTTCCCCGTTTCAATGGTATTTTTCCTACCCTCTTTTATTTAAACGCTTTGAGGACAAAGCATGCTTTTTGTTTGGGGGGCATAGAAACACGGTAATTAAGACATCTGTTAGGATAGAGATATGTATAATGTGCACTTGTTTTCTAGTTAAAATTTCGAAAATTCAAAAATATAAATAAAAAAAATATATATATATGCTATACACTTAGGAATATTGGTATTGTTTTCTTTCTCCATGCTCTTAACAATCTAGAAGTCTCAATGTGAGTGTTGCATCGTAATAATTGTTAGAAACTTAGGTTAATATGTAGGTAATAATCTTTGCATCTATCTATAAATTTATTACATGAGTATCTATGATTGTTAGCAGTAAGTTTCTGAAATCTAGGCTAGAGTACTTATTCTACAAATCCTGTGAGAATATAGCCTAAAGCCTTATATGAGCGAAACATGTGAGAAATGACACAAGGGAGAAGTTAAATCCGGATAGAGAAATCACACGTCCACTTGCTTGATCACTAAACCATATCCTAAGCGAGAATTTAGGCCGCTCTTTGGATCGATATAGCCAGAAATTCAAACCTATGAATTATTTTCCGCTAGTCGCCACTCTGAGCCCTTTCATTAGCCCTTCCATAAACCACAATTCCTTTACCCTGTTACAAAAACAAAAAAAAAAAAAAAAAAAAAAAAAAAGAGAATAAATCAACCTACCCAATTTAGAATAAGTCTGAGAATAGAATGAGTGAAGAAAGAAGAAGAGAAAAAACCTGTGTAAACAAAAAATTTGTTAGTTGCTTCAGAAAATAAAGAAAAGAAGTTTCCATCCAAAGAAAAGAAAAATAGAAATAAAATAAAAACTCCAAAAAAAAAAAAAAAGAATAAAAGGGAGTCAAAAGCCAAAGAAAAGAAAAAGAAAAATATGGCTAAGGATGGAAACAAAGTGTAGAAGCAAAGGTAAATAACAAGGTTTTCTCTAGCTACATAATATGAAGACTCTATTATCTCAGACTTGTCCTCTAGAATATCCATTTCCTTCCTTCTTAAACCATCTCCTAATCCCCGCAACACCTAATAAAGACCTCTAGCTCAATTAGGAATAGGTTAGTGTGATAGTAAGTGGCAGATGTGTTTGATCGACTCCGGCTTCCTTGTTTGTCATTGAGATTGTAAGGTAAAGTGTGCCCACTGCACACTGGAGTAGCGAAACTTGAGTGGAAAAATCAGAGTGGTTTTTGTCTTGACATTTATGTGAGGACCTACTTAAGGACGCTATTCCGAGTTCTCAGAAACAAACCTGCTAAACATTTCATAGTATTACTCATTGTTATATGTTTATTGTAGATGATTGATTATTATGCATATATTAACTTAGGTTTTTTACTGTTATTCTTATGTAATTGCTATAGAGATGTATAGATAGTTGAGCATGAAGGGGAAAACAATAGTTTTATTTCTTAGTCGTTGTAGTATAGATGAAGTTTGTGAGTACCTTCACTGGAAAACTCTCACGAGGCTATAACTCGTCCACTAGGGAATTCCTAGTGGTTTAAGGCCTTGTTGCATATGGTCAATGCAATCGCACTCAGCGAAACGAGAGTAGGTAGAACTCCATTTTTGGTCACTTATTCTAATTTCTCATATTTGCTTGAGGACAAGCAAAATGCTGTTTGGGGGTGGTTTGATAAGAGCCCAAAACTGTAGTTTTAACCCCTTAATAATCATATTGTTAGACCAATTATGTGAATAATAAGTAAGAGTTAATACTGATTACGTGTTTTATGCATTTCGGGCTTCAAAGTCCATTATCTTGTGAGAAATGTGCCACTTTTAGCGAGATAAAGGAGCAAAAGTCAGCAGAACTTCCGAATGCCATATCTTTGGACTTAGACCTTGGATTGAGGCCTACCTTATGTCAAAACGACCGGCTCGGAAAGAGCTTTGCAATGGTCCAAGCCTTGACCCAATCAGAGGAGCAGAAGTGGACGAAAAGTCTGTGGAAGCCAACTGCAGCTGAAGAGGCCTTTTTGGACTGAAAGAATTGGGTTTTGGGCCTGATTCTCTGGCCCAAAACATGGCTCCAAGCCCATGCACGAATTTTGGATCTGGATGTATAAAAACAAAAGCTTAGCTCTTTGTTAAGGGTAGCTAGTTAGACCTAAATTAAGATATAGAATTATAGATCTAGTTTTATTAATTAAATTAAGTTTTAGTTCCATTTAAATTCTTGTTTTAGATTAAATCTCTGAATCATTGTTCTGGATTGATTAGATAAATAAAGTAGTATTTTTTATCAAGTTCGAATTTGTCATTTCCATTTTAGATCTAAATTCAATTCTTGTCATTGTTTTATTCCAGCCATTAAATTAGATTCATTATTGCTAAATTAAGTAATTCTCAATTTCTCACATTATGTTTAGGTTAGATTCAATGGTAAATGTTAGATTGATGACTCAAGGCTAAACCTCCATTAGAGGGGTTGATGAAGCCTTGATGAAAACTTAGTTGTTTAGTATAGAAACGTTGTAGAATCTATTCCACTATAGAAGGTCGTGTTTTGCCATGAGAATGGGTGGGCGACCCTCACATGCTAGTTAGTACTTGGTAGAAATGCCATGAAAACTAGGGATTAGACTCGAATTCTTGCCGTGAAAAACGTAAGAATCGAGATACCACAATCTGTACTAGGTCATTAAGTTGGATTCGAGGTGGATTCAATTCCCCTCTAATTCCTTTATCTAGAGTCAAACAAAGAGTATTTCCATAGCATTTGTAGTTAATTTCTAGTAATCATCTTAATTAAGTATCGTAGTTTAATATTTCATAAAGCTCTCATTGACTTAAGAGCGACTAGTTAGACTTAGAAAACAATCCGTGCTAGAGAACTAGGAGTGGAACGAACTTCCTACTCCACTTAGTGCAATTCGCATCGAGAGTAGAAACTTTGATAATCAACCACGTAAAAAGATAAGTTTAGTTTACTTACGTATAGGATTCATCGTTCATTTCGTAGGTAAACTACTCATTTTACATTTATCATCCAGACCAAACTATTTTCTTTCACACTTCATTGAACAATATCTAGTCCTTAAAGAACAGCTCTAAAAAAAATCCAAACTCAAGCAAACAGATAGATATCTACATTCCCACACTAAACACTAATACAACATCATCTGGTCATTATCCTCTTGATGAAATCCCCTACCATTATATGAGTTACCAAACAAAGAAGGACAGAAGTCAATTTCGTAAAAACCAATACACTCAACTCAATATATATATATATATGCATTACGCAATAAAAAAACATATCCAAATCTACTATGATCAAAACAACTAATTTATTCCCATAAAGTTAACTTTGTATCTCTGTAAACTGTATATAGCCAATAATATAATACAACCAAGTTCTACTGAGTTCAAGTCCTAGAATGCAAGCAAATCATTTTTCTTACTTTTAATATTAAAAATTAGGGAAAGAGATAAGCATTACCACCGGTCAATCAATGAAAAAAAGCTATTACCAACTTGTGTAGTACATTTTACTTCATCGCAGCTTACCAAACACACGCATGTTGAATTTATAGAGTAAAAATGAATACCCAGTGATATACTAATAATATCCCTATTTGTTTTTGCTCAAAACAACGCAGTAGGTGTCTCATTTTGCCTACACCAAAATAAATTACTAACAACAAAACAAACCCACATGTACTCAGATACACAAATGGAGAACCAAATTAAAGTAGAAAGAAAAAAAGGAATAAGAAATTCTCAAACTATAAAAGAAAACTCTGTATATATTTCAAAAGACAGAAATTTACTAACCTTATCGACTGCATGAATTTACATAACCCACGGCCATATTTTTCGGTATTACATATTCCCAAACAACAATTCAAAGCTTCAGCAGGCAGGGCAACAACTATCACCATACCCTGGCGAAGGAAGGCTGGTGAATAGTGCTCTGAGGAGATCTGATTTCGGACAACTCCGATTCGACTTCTTCATGAGCTAGCCCGGTGCCATAAGCCAGCTGTTGTCAAGATGGCCAGTGGGAGGAGAATATAGTAAATGAATGTTCCAAAGCCCAAAGAGGCTGAAAAGCAATAGCCAAATCAATCCACCGGGGAATGAATCTCTTTCATGGGCATCCGTAGTAGATCAAGCAGACGAAGAAAGCCTTTCTTCTCGGCTAGGGGATGTGAAGAAGTTCCACAAGGCTCTCAGTCCTTATATATAGGGGCAATTATACTCGGTTCCAATGGCTTTTCCTAAAGAGCATTTTCTAGAGCGAAACTTCAATCTTGGAGGAAGTGTAGTTTGACACCTGTTGCATAAAAGCGGATGGGGCAACCGTCAACATAAAGCTAGATAAGCAAAGGGAGAGGGAAGGGCACATTGCGACAACTTAAGCTAGTCACGCTAATCAAGCCATAAGGAAAGCATTTTGGGGTGTCCATATTTTCAGCATAAGCAGGTTTCCACTTTAGGGATAGCCGGCATGCATAATTTAACGCGAACAAATAATGCTATTATTATAGTATTATCACATTGGAAGATACTGGCTCCTGCTACATAGATTGGATAGTAGAATTGTTTTGTAACTTTCGAAAGTTATGTTTGAGGCAAAATAAAACATTAACTTATCCATACATGCTTCCAAATAAAACAATGTAGGCAAAATCCTGTTGATCCTGGCAAATCACAACCTTCCTCTATAGCCATAAACCATAACAGCACTTACGAAGTCGGCTTTTCATTTTTTGTAACATTTTTTTATTCTCACTTGCACCTGACATTGGAGCAATGTAGAAGATCTAGTAGAAAAAGTGTATAAATCCATGTAAACTACCTATATATAGTCATTTGCTTGCCAATACCTACAGCATCCGCATATTAAATAAATATAGGAAATATCACTATTTTACTTCTCAACCAATTAAACGATGGCCAAATCTTATAAATGATCAAACATTTCTGTTCACCACAAACTCAAATTTAACTTATGAAGTTGAACTCACCATTTTTTTCTGCTCTGAGAGCTCCGGGGGACGCTCTTGATCGAAGCATTCCGTTATAGAAGCTCCAAACAGATCAACTGAGAAATCTTCATATACAACTGAATATACTTAAAAGTTGCAGGCCATGATTATTGTCCCACATATCTAAAATAAAATGAATGAAACAGAATCATCAGAAACACAGATTCTGTTGCGAACAAACTATCGCTGTATTACTAACCTATCCACAGGTTTATACCCGGTTGACTTTTCTCAAATCAATCTTATGCTCCTCGGCATCAATATAACCACCTTCCATATACCTTCAAGTATACAACTACAGAAATACAATTTATTTTTCACTTTTTGCTCCCGTCCTCTTCTCTTCAATTTGTTATCCATGTCAATATTTCTTTAGCAGGCTTCTGATAGAGACAAACCACCAGGTCTTTAACAGTGTTTTATATTTTCTCCATCCTGAGAAATACTTCCCTATTAATGCTTTATAACTGGGCCTTTGCTTGACCAACAGCCAGTACTCATCAATTTTGGGTTTGCTTACAATGTAGTCAACTTCCAGACCCAAGAGTTCTATGAGTGCCAGCAGTGGAATTAACATGACATCTTCCATACTGAACTCGTCTCCTACCAGATAGTAAGTTTCATTTAGTTGCAGCTCCACTTCGCCAAGAAGTTGGACGAGCTGTTCCTCACTTTCCTTCAGAGCATCCGGGTCTTTCAACTTGTCTGCTATATCATATGCGTCTTTCAACTTTAAATGATAGACACTTGCTAAATCTGGTGACTCGGCCATCCGAGCAATCACCACCCGTCTTAGGAATTTAGAAAAAAATACACGGTACTTTTCGAGGATGAGGGAGAGAGTGAATATCTCGGAATTCCATCCCTATATCTTGTGCATCCATTTTTCTACTTCTCTGTTACTATCCATGTTACTTTCAAAACCTGAAGAGAGTATCCTAATTCTCTCTATGTACCTGTAAATATATGTCACTGTCAAAACTTATCCTCTTCCATTAGAAAAGAACAAAGCAGGGTAATTTTTATAAGTAACTGGATTATATCAATAGATTCAATGTTGACCCAACAAATTGATTGGAGCAGCCTCCCTATGCTAAAGGCATTCAAGTTGATTTTGTTTCTGGAACCGGCGAAAAAGAAAAGAAGACTTTTCCAGGTCTTCACAGAGGAATATATCAAATTGGGATGGAAGGCATGCGCAGGGAAGGATTAATCCATCAAGTTTGCAGGGCATGGAAAGAAGGATGGCTTGCTGGGATACTGGACCAAAGCAATTGATCCGAGGCTCGGTAGGAATAAGAAGAGAGATAAAACAGCAAGAAGAAAGTTGGGATAGATTGAAGCACCGATGGGATAAGAGTGATTCGATTCCAAAGGATGAAGCATGAGTAAATTCATTATGAAGGCCTCTTACAGGTTATTCATAGGCAATACCGATATTAGACACATAAAGTTAATTTATTTTAATGTATATCATACCTTCTTTGCTTGTTTCTTGGAGCTCCCCCAGCAAGAATGAACTTGTTCAAAATGAGATAAACCTTTATAGATTAAATAAAAATGGGGAGGAGTAAAGTGGAGAGTTGAGAGGGAGACGTAAGTTTGGGGAAAATAGAAACGAAGGGTTTTTTTTTGTTTAATGTGGCTGAATAATTAAGGCCGCTAATTAATTAAGTTTCTAACCTCTCTCATACTGTGGCGCATTGGGGACCCTCGATTTATACCCTCTTAAAACAAATCCCAGCCGTTGGTCATAAAACTTCCCTCCCTTGTTATATTAGATATAAAGATAAGTCATCACCTATACTCTTCCCTACTGAATCTTGAGGAGAGAAACTTTCGCCCATTTTAAACGAATTAACACTCTGACACAAAACAAAATCCCTCCACTTTCTCTTACACAATTATCCCAAACACTCTAACATAAGTAAATTCCCGCTCCCGCTCCCTCTCCCACTACTGTGTTAAACGAGAGCATGCGCAAAGATGCCCAATTCAACCCAATGCTTACAAATTTCCCACGCCACAAAACATTATATGATGTCCACGTACTCAAATAAACAATAAACTTAGAATTGACAAAAATAAACATAAAGAAAAAGAATTAGCATAAATAATGGAGGAAGAAGAAGCATTTCAATGGATATTCAACTGAAGAAGCAGAAGTGTATACCCAGATCGGTAATGTATGAAAATCAGTTGGGAATTATGATACCCAACTTTCGGGTAATGAAAGTTATTGCTAGATCTATTTTACTGGCATTGAAAATTGTCACATTTCCTTTGATTGAATATCTTATTCAAGATTCGGGTTGGTGATGGAGAATGGTTTATCATTTAATCCAATCGATTTGGTTTTATTGCCTTTGATCTTTCAAGATTTAATTCATGGAGGCTTGTTTAAATTGGGCGTTAGCAGTGGGTTTTATAGTAGGAACGAATATGAAAATCGAAATATTTTGATTGATAATGGGATTGATTTGGTTTCTCAAGTGTTTAAGTTCAATTCAATATTGGTGGCATTGCTACTAACCCTTCCAATGCTTTTGAGAAATTATAAAATTGTTTATGTTAGGAAATTCGACAGTAAAGATGATAGTTGTTGGAGGTGGTGGTGGCGGGTTGTGGGTGTTATGGTGGTTTAGGAAGATGATGCTAGTAGAACAATGGCCGTCAGATAGATGAGTATTTTTTAGATGGTTGTCATTTGACTGTCGAATCATTCTCTCATCTAAAAAAAATTACACATGAGAAGTATGTGGTTTAGCTAGTGATGACGTGGGTTAAAAGGACACCTCAGCGCTTACCCAATCACCTGGTTCAATTTGATTGGATTACACGTCATTAAAATTAAATTCCACACATGAAAATAAGTTGCCACATTTTCTTTCAGGTACAGGAATTTTGTGTCCCAAACGGACATGCTTGCGTTCTTCAAGTCCAGGGTTTAAATTACCTAAATAGAACTACAGGGTCTCCGCTAATAATCTTGTCCAAGTTGAAGGGTCAAACTACTTTTTTCCCTAAGTTAGCAGTATGCATAATGTCTCTACTTGCATAACAAGCACAACTTGCAATCATCACTAACAAAGATTGGCTAATCATTGATCAAGAAAAAAAACAGTGACAGTATATATCTATCACCTGCGATTCTTGTCGAAAAACTTATCGAGGGGAAACTAAGCATAATAATTTGATATAATAATTGCCATGCCTGTGTGTCATGTGTTTCGTATTTTTTTTCTTGCATATAGCGTGACATTCTTTTAATTTAATGGTTAACACCACCAAAAGTACTAATAATTACAAAAAACATTTTATAAAAAAGAGATTATAGAAATGAATACTGCATAATCATTTTATAAAAGGCCTAGGAGAACGGACAAGCTAGACAGGAAGTTTTCACCTACTTCAAGATTAATGAGAATCATCATAGCATATGATAATCAATTGGTGTTTTGTTATTTTCAATAAAACAAGTGGTAATGTTTGGAGTGATTTTGTGGTGATTTGATCCCTTGACCTCTTTGTGGGATAGTTGTTTAAGTAGAGAACTTTAGTCCCACATTAGAGAGGAAACACTACTGAGTAGTGTTTATAAGTGAAAGTGTTTATAAGTGAAAGTCTCATACTAAGGGTGTGCCTTTAGGGTACAAAGGCTTTTGGGTTAAGAGGGAGGACTCACACAAAGCCACACACGTGCGCGCATCGAACCGGCCTGGCCGGGCTTTAGGCTTGGGCTCAGGTTCTTTGATCCCTAGCTTATCTTCTTTTTGGTAAACCATTTTCCTTAAATTGTTTCCTAATAAGTTTGGAAACATAATTGGATATGGATTGGAAATAGAAACGTATTGGACTTGTGGACTCCAATCCTTATCGGGAAACTAAAGCAGTTCCCTACAATTTCGGATCTATTAAGTGCTCCACGTTTTTTCCTCTATAAATACTCATCTACCAGCAACATATACAATATCTACAAAACAATATTTTATATTCTAAACGTCTTTGGGCAATCATAAAATATCAGTCTCGTTGTTCTTCCTTTTCTTCTTTGGTTTGTGTGCAGCAAATAGAGAAGAATAATAATTGGCTGTTGTATCCTGGATGTTGACGTGGTATGTCTGCATAAAGAGGAATAGACACAAAACAACCTTAAAGAGTGCGTACCGATCCATGCCTTAGCCTTATTATATTCACTGTTTGTTCTTATTGTAGAAATTATTCCAATAATTTTAAGGTTGTTTGACAATGGAACATGAAGAAGGTAACCCGTCCAAGTCCCACAACGACAATAACCATAACCGACCGTTCAAGTTTGCTGGTGAGCACTTCAAGCGGTGGAAGGTGAAGATGGTGTTTTATCTGACCCTGGTGAAAGTGGAAACCATTCTAAGTGAACTGATTCCTAATGAAGATGTCCTGCTGGAACCTGCTCTATCTGTTGCTATTGATAAATAGATTGCTGCAAATTTCAAGTGTAAGAATTACATCCTGAACTCACTTGCTGATGATCTATACGACTTATACTTTGAACTTCCAACTGCTTATGATGTGTGGGAAGCCCTGTAAAAGAAGTATGATACAGAGGAAGCTACCTCCAAAAAATATGATGTAAGTCGTTATCTTAAGTTTCAGATGGTAGATGACAAATTTGTTGTGTCTCAATGCCATGACTTACAGATTATTGTTCATGAGATACTTTTAGAAGGGATGAAAATTGACGGGCAATTTCAGGTTGATGTCGTTATTGATAAGCTTCCTCCCTCTTTGAAGGATTTTAGGAACATAGTTAGGCATAAGTCTAAGGAGTTTTCGATGGAGAGTCTTATTATGAGACTCCGTATAGAAGAAGAATCACGTAAACAAAACCATAATGAGGAAGTAGTCATGTCATCTGATAAGGCTAAGGTTAATGTGGTAAACCAACAAACCAGTAAGACTAAATATAGTTTGAAACCTAATAAGAAAGCCATGAAAAACAAACCTTTTAACTAGAAAGCTTCACATAATCAGAACCAGAACCAGAATCAGGTGCATATGAATCAGAAACCACCCGCTGATATGTCAGAAGTTGTATGTTATACTTGCAAGAAGAAGAGACATTATGCTAGGAACTGTAAGTTTTGTAAAGTCAATGTGGCTAACATTACTGAGGAACCTTTTGTTATTATGATAACTGAGGTCAATTCTGTTAATGTATGTGAGGGGTGGTGGGCGGATACTGGTGCTTCTAGGCATGGTTGCTTTGATAGGAACTAGTTGAAGAGTTATGCCACAACTACGAATCAGGAGTTCTACTTGATGATAATCATACAACCAAGGTTCTGGGTACTAGTGATGTTGAGTTGCAGTTCACTTCTGGGAAGAAACTGCTAGTAAATGATGTGTTTCATACTCCTGAGATTAGGAAGAATTTGGTTTGTAGTTTTATTTTGAACAAGGATGGTTTTCAGCAAGTCATAGGTAGTGATCAGTATGTGATCACTAAGTTTGGGGTTTTTATTGGTAAGAGCTATGCATGTAATAGGATGTTTAAGTTGAATGTTGCCGATATGAATAAAACTTCTACTTCTGCTTACATGATCTCTTGTTCTGTTAATGTTTGACATGGTAGATTATGTCATATTAATAGGAAGTATGCTAAGATCATGAGCTTACTTGGTTTAATTAATTCCCAACTTGAATGATGATTTTGCACATTGTGAATCTTGCAATAAGGTGAAAATCACAAAGAAGCCTCACAAATCAGTTGAGAGAAGTACAAATCTGCTAGACTTGGTACATACTGATATCTGTGAGCTTGAAGGAGTTCTGACAAGAGGTGGTAAAAGATATTTTATTACTTTCATTGATGATTGCTCGAAGTTTGCATATGTTTATTTGCTGAATAACAAAAGTGATGTTTTTTATGCTTTTAAAGCTTATATACTTGAGGTTCAAAATTAGCATGATAGGAACATTAAAGTAATTCGAAGTGATAGAGGTACTGAATATGGTTCTGCTGATTTTAATCTTTTCTTACAATCACATGGTATAATTCATGAGATGACAACTCCTTATTCACCTGAAATGAATGGAGTAGTTGAACGTAAGAACAGAACTCTTAAGGAATTAACTGTTGCTATTTTACTTAGTTCTGGAGCACCCTCAAATTTATAGGGTGAAGTTGTTTTGACTATATGCTATGTGTTGAATAGAATTGCTAATTTTAAGACAAAGGTTACACCTTATGAGATATGGAAGAACAGGAAGCCTAATTTGAGTTACTTCAGAACATGGGGATGTCTGACTTTTGTAAGGAAGTATGATCCCAAAATTTCAAGGCTTGAGAGTAAAGCTTATGAGTGTGTCTTTCTAGGCTATGCTATGAACAGTAAGGCCTACAAGTTTCTAGATATGAAGACTAATGTCTTGTTTGAAGCATCTGATGATGAATATCTAGAATATAGATTTTCATATTTATCTTGAAATAGTGGGGGGTGTGTCTTCCTCCAAGGCTCCTACTGCTAATGTTTCTGACACGAATATACCTAGATTACATGACAGAGACACTGTTAAATAATCTTAACCTAGAAGAGGTAAGAGAGCAAGGGTTGCTATGGGACCCAAATTTTTCACTTTTTCTTTGGAAGGAGATCCCTCCTCCATTGAAGAAGCTCTTGCATCTTCTAACTCTGAGTTTTGGAGAGAAGCCATACAGAGTGAGCTTGACTCTCTCATGGATAACAAAACTTGGGAGCTTGTTGATTTGCCTCCTAGTTGCAAGACTATAGGAAACAAATGGGTTTTAAGAAGGAAGTTTAAAACCGATGGTTCAGTGGACAAGTTTAAAGCAAGACTTGTTATCAAGGGTTTTCGATAGAGAGACAACTTTGATTTCTTTAACACATATTCACCTGTTACGAAGATAACATCCATTAGAGTATTATTTTCTATTGTTGTTGTTCATAATCTTGTTAATCAGATGGATGTTAAGACAACCTTTCTAAATGGGGATTTAGAATAGGAGATTTACATGGATCAGCCAACAGGTTTCATGGAACCAGGTAATGGTAAAAAGGTATGCATATTACTTAAGTCACTTTATGGGTTGAGACAGGCACCTAATAGTGTCACGAGAAGTTTGATAACTTTATCATTACTAGTGGGTTCAAGATAAATGAAAGTGACAAGTGCATTTATTATAAGTATTCTGATGGGATATGTGTTATTATATGCTTATATGTTGATGATATACTTATCTTTGGTTCTAATTTACATGTTGTGAAAGAGACCAAGAATATGTTGTCTTCTAACTTTGATATGAAGAACTTAGGTGAGGCTGATGTAATGTTGGGAATCAAAATTACAAGATCATCTGATGGCATATGGTTGGATCAGTCAGACTACATTGAGAAAATGTTGAAAAAGTATAACTACTTCGATTGCGTGACTATTAGTACTCCTTTTGATTCCTGTGTTAAATTATTTGAGAATAATGGTAAACTTGTGAATCAGAAGAAATATGCAAGTATCATTGGTAGTTTGAGATATGCTATAGATTGTACTAGACCTGACATTGCCTATGCAGTTGGTGTTCTTTGCAGGTATACTAGTAATCCTGGTGCTGAGCATTGGTGAGCAATTGGCAGGTTAATGAGATACCTAAAGAGAACTATTGATATGGGTATTCATTATCAAAGATATCCTGCTGTTCTAGAGGGGTATACATATGCTGACTGGAACACTCTCTCAGAAGACTCTAAGACCACCAGTGGCTATGTATTTAGCATTGGTGGAGGTGTTATATCTTGGAAGTCCAAGAAGCAGACCATTATAGCATAGTCTACCATGGAGTCTAAATTGATTGCTTTGGCTAGTGCAAGTGAGGAAGCTGGTTGGTTACGAGATCTTCTCACTCATATTTCGTTTAGCATAAACCAGTACCAGCCACTTTGATACATTGTGATAGCACACTGCTACTATTGGGTGAGTCCACAGTAAGTTTTATAATGGTAAATCACGATAGATTTGTTATAAACATAGTACTGTTAGGGATTTTATATCTAAAGGTGCAGTGACTATTGATTTTATGAGATTTGATGATAATCTAGCAAATCCATTTACCAAAGCTTTGGCCAAAGAAAAACTATGGACTACTGCTAGAACCATGGGACTGAAGCCAATTGAAAGATGAACATCTATGATGGTAACCCAACCTAAGGACTGGAGATCCCAAGAACTAGGTTTAAAGGGAAGAACAAGTCATAGAATGTTGGTTGTGAGACATGCATTATTACTAATCTGTCCCGTAGTTGGATAGTAAAATGTATGAAATCTTGAAGCGATAAATAAAGGTTGATGTTTTCTGGGAAAAACTCATAATGAAGTTCTATGGTCCTTATGGGTAGAGTGCATAGCTACAAGAGCATTCTTGATAGACTCACCTAGTGAATGTGAAAGTATAAGCCACTTTCTATGAGAATGAGGGTTGATTCTCTATATCATTCATGAATCCAAGAAGAGAGCGCAGGGCCTTTAATGTGCAGGACAGGAAAGGAGAACACTAGATGTGTTATGTGTGATTCTAACTTATTGTATACTCAAGACCTAAGTTTAAGACTTAGTCACTTATGGCTCTTATACTTTGAGTAATTTTCACTATGTAAAGGTTTAAATCTTGGACACCTTTATCTATGCATAACATGTTGAAACTAATATTAATTGCCCTTAAGTATATTTTATATTTTGTTTTTATCAAAAATAAGTAGGGGATTGTTGTGTTATTTTCAATAAAACAAGTGGTAATGTTTAGAGTGACATTGTGGTGGTTTGATCCCTTGACCTCTTTGTGGGATAGTTGTTTAAGTAGAGAACTTTAGTCCCACATTGGAGAGGAAACACTAGTGAGTAGTGTTTATAAGTGAAAGTCTCATACTAAGGGTGTGCCATTAGGGTACAAAGGCTTTTGGGTTAAGAGGGAGGACTCACATAAAGCCACACACACGCCGCCGAACCGAACGGGGAGCTCGAGCTTGGGCTCTTTGATCCCTTATCTTCTTTTTGGTAAACCATTTTCCTTAAACTGTTTCTTGATAAGCTTGGAAACAGAATTGGATATGGATTGGGAAATAGAAACGTAGTGAACTTGTGGACTCCAATCCTTATTGGGAAACTGAAGCAGTTCCTTGCAATTTAGGACCTACTAAGTGCTCCACGTTTTTTCCTCTATAAAAACTCCTTTACCAGCAGCCTATACAATATCTGCAAAACAATATTTTATATTCTAAACGTCTTTGGGCAATCATAAAATATCAATCTCGTTGTTCTTCCTTTTCTTCTTTAGTTTGTGTGCAGTAAACAAAGAAGAGTAATAACTGGTTGTTGTATCCTGGAGGTTGACGTGAAACAACCTTAAAAAGAGTGTACCGATTTGTGCCTCAGCCTTTTTATATTCATTGTTTGTTCTTGTTGTAGAAATTATTCCAATAATTGACCTCATCGATCATCCAAATACAAAAGCATTAGGATCTTTTACATATATCATTCTTGCATGCAGTCTTCACACTAGTCAATAAAAAACCAATAAAGGAAGTTGTGTTTGTACTGTGGTCCTAAATTGTTTTAATACTATAGGTAGCTCAAGCAAATACCACTACTGTGATCGAGTTCCTTTCATCCGCAGCCCTAGTAGACCAATTAATCTGGACAAATATTTCTAAAAACTGAGAGCCTTCCTTTGGGGAAGTCTTGAGTGTTGGTGTTGACATCAAAAGAAGGACAGCCGTCATCTAGGGGTGAGCCATCTATAGAGCTGCTCTATTGGACCACCTTGTCAACTGATGCTGATTCATTATATGCATTTGAAGCATCCCCTGAAAGGGGGTTTTCGGCAGTAGAAGATGGAACTTGGGCCATAATATCGTCATTTAATTTGTGAGTTGATGCTAATTCACTTGTGCCCTGATTGTAGTGATCAAGAAAACTATCTAATTATCAATGCATTGATGAAGATTTAGAATTGAAATGATAAAGGAATAAACTTTGGTTATTAATCAACAATGGCGGTTACAATATTTTCTCTATCTCTCTCTATTTCACTCTGGGTTTATAGTTTTTTGAGAATGAATCCAATTGATCCTATCTTCTTCCATCTAGTCTTTATATAGTGTTTCAGCTGTAGTCTTGCCCAATCATTTCCTGCCACGTGTCCCTTCTCTTCTTCCTCCTTCTTTTCCTGCTTTCAACCTGCTACATATGAACTCAAGCGCGATATATCGACATTTATGAAATGTCGATATTTCGAGTTTAGTTATGATATATGGGTTGGAATATCAAGTTGACGATATTTTCCCACGACATCGCCCCATCTCGAAACTTTCAAATTTCAATATCGAAAATTTGAATGCTTCAAGAAACAACCGGGAAAAATCAAAAAATTTCAAACTGAAAATTCAAATTCAACTTTCAAATTTCAAATTATCAAGCGGTTACTATTAGAAGCGAAAAACCGTTTCGAAATACCGACTATAAAACTCGCTTTCACTTTCTCTCTCTTTAATTAAACGCATAAAAAGCTTGAAACACTCAAACCTCACCACCATTAACAACTTTTGAAAAGCTTCGTCTTGGACTTATTCGCTGTTTTCTTCACCAGATTTACCTACAATCTTGTCAAGTTAGTTAAAATAAATATCAATATACTTTTTGCTATCATAAACACTTCTCTTTTCATCTATCTACTTTTAAAAACGCATCTGTTCCCCTTCTTAAATTAAGATAGTTAAGGTTTGAACTTAAATATTTTGTCTGTACAATCACCTATACTAACTAGATTTTGAATTATAATTTTTGACAGTATGGCTAGGAGAAAAACTTGTGTTAAATTTAAAAGCACCCTCTCAAAACAATCTTGGCTTCAACGTCAAGAACGTATGCTTTTGAGACACACATCCTTACCTCGAAACCCGACATTGTCACCACAAAACCTCGATACGTGTATAACAAATAATATATTATACAATTATACATAATATATCGATAGTAGTACAGATGAGGGATATAATTCTAATAAAAAATTTATATGTTTCTAGTGATACCATCATGTTGATTGAAACTATCAAGTCTGCCACTCAAACTAGCTCTTCTTCCTCAGCCTCGACATCACAAAGAATTGTAACTGGTGAACCAGATTGGCACCCAACGTATTTGGTTGATGGCTTAGTGATAAACGTAAAATAAAACGTTTACCTAATCTTAACTAATTATGCTAGGAATAAGTAAATGCATGCTTTTCCACTAATTGTTATCAAAATTCCTACTCTCAATTATCATGCAATAACGGGAGTCAGAATTCGTTCCACTCCTAGTTGCTTAAACGTAACAATTTCTCTAAGATAAACAATATCAATGAGAGCAATGGTTTAAAAAACTAATATGTGGGAATAACTAATTAAGATGTTCTAGATTATACTATGACAATTTAATGAAAAGATGTGAATGAGAAAAAATAGATTGGGGGGATTTGATTTCACCTTGATTAATTCTTAATATGCTAGTATAGAGTTGTTGCAATCCTAATCTTTATGTTTTCACATAAAGGTTAGGTCTTTTTAATAGCTAATTATTCATGGCAATCTCTACCAACTAATAATTAGCATGTGAGGCAATTGACACCCATTATGGTGGGTGGGTGAAGAATAGGGGATTACCCCTTGGATTCAAGCAATTGAATTCTTGTCTTGAACGAGTTTAAAATGGCAGCGGCGCCACTTGATAACCCGTAAAAACTCTACTAGATTTCTCTAAGTTATTCTTACGTTATCAATTATTTTATATTCAGTGTTCCAAATTCTTCGATACACTGAGATTGCATATCAAAGACGATATTTATACGCGTAGCAAGGAGGCATTCAGGTACTCCTTCCACTCCTCACCTTTTCTGTCTGAGGAGTTTAATTCTAGTATAATCAGGCTTGTTTTTCGTAGATGCAATACCACACGCCTATCTAGAATTTCACACACTACACCTGCATCATTGGCTAAACTAGAGACTCCTCTATCTGATTTTTATAAAGCACTAAATGATGGCCCTAAGTCATGCATCGTTCTTGCAGACCTAGTAGGGATTTTTCGTATTCCCCCAAATATATTTAACTTGTTACCGGTTTTCTATGGTTTAGACCACGAGAAGCCTTCATAATATATGCGTAGGATAGAACAAGTTCTCACTACATTCCATCATCCTAGCATAAGTCCGGATCAAGTTAAACTTAGGGTGTTTCCATTCACCCTAGCCGACAAGGCGGCGTCTTGGTTAACTGCCCAAATGCCAAACTATGTGGACTCATGGGATAATCTTGTTCAATTGTTCATGGAACAGTTTTACCCACCACTGAAGATAGATGAAATGCTTCAAAAGATTCATTTCTTCCACCAGAATCCTCATGAATCCTTTTCAGAGGCCTGGAATCGTTTCACTGATCTTCTCATTGAATGCCCGCATCATAATCTTGCGTAAGACACGCTTGTTCGTGCATTCTTCAAGGGGCTTTTACATCATCATAAGGAGGTTCTAGATATCATGACTGGGGGTAGTTTTCTTAGTAAAGGAGCCTTAGAGGCTTATAAATTCTTAGAAGATCAATCTAAGAGGAACAATAATTAGGGAGGTAACGACTCTTCCCGCACCACACCTTCTTCTTTTGAGGTTAAACCTGATCCCGAGCTTAAAACTCTTATCGATGCCCTCACTAAAAAGTTAGATATCCTCTCTGTTCAACAACAGCCCACTCCAGTCATGAACATTAACTCTACTCATTGTAATGTCTATTTTAGTCTTAAGCATTCTGACTTCTATTGTCCTCTTGTCTATGCACAACCACTACCACAACCATCAAACTTCAACCAGTTAACTCAACCTCAAGGACAAAGAAACTTAGGTGACCAGAATAAAGGTTTAGTGCCCATGACCCAGAACTATCAACATCAAGACATGAATGCTCAACAAACCTTAATTCCAGTTCAACCATCTACAGACGAAGTAGTAGTGATCTTGTTGGAAAAACAAAATCAAATTATGCAACAAAACTCCAACTTGATGAAAGATCAACATAATCAAAACTCTAAAATTATGCAACAAACGATGCAAATGATGCAGTCTTTGTGCCAAAAGGTTATTGACATGTCTCTTAACCAAAATAATAACCAAATAGGCATGTTTCCAGGTCAAATAGTGCCTAATCTTAAGTCAACAAACACCGCCTTCGAAATAAATAGTATTTAGTGTAATGGTAATATAACCCCAGGGGACCTACAGGTAGTCACTACCCTTCGTTCAGGGAGGGTAGTTGATAACAAAGTAACTATGCATGAAGATCGCCCGCAAACAGAAGCTGAAAATGAAACCATACCAAATACTGCCATAGAAACTAAAGACCCTACAACTGTAGAAGTTCTAGTCTCACCATAACCAAAAGGGAAACCCTTACAAAATACCACCATAGAATTGATGATCCTACACCTATAGAGGTTCTAATATGGACACCTAGATAGAAAACGGCTAAAGATAAAGCAAAGACTAATAATACTTTTGACCCTTATGCCAAATATAGAGATAAACCACACCGTATCCCCAGAGACTAATTGTGTCTAAAAAGGACGAGAATTTTGATGAGATTAGAGAAGTGTTTAAAAATCTGACTATAAACCTACCTTTTCTAGATGCTATAAAAAGTCTAGCTAGACACGCTAAGTTTCTAAAAGAGTTGTGCACCAAGAAGAGGAAAACCAACATACCCAATAAAGCCTTCTTAACTGAACAATATCCCTCTTTATCTGAACATAACAAAATTATTAAGTACAAGGGCCCTGGTCGTCCTACTATACAATACACCTTGGGAGATTACTTCATAACAACTGCTCTATTAAACCTGGGGGCGAGTGTTAACTTACTCCCTTTTTATTTATATAAACAACTAGGTCTAACAAAACTTCAACCAACCAAAATGACTTTGCAGTTAGCCAATCATTCTATTAACTACCCTAAGGGCGTAGTTGAAAACATTCTCGTTACAGTTCAAGACTTTTACTATCCAGCCGACTTCGTTATTCTCGACATAGAAGTTGCTCATGATTCCATTCCCATCATCTTAGGGCCTCCTTTCTTGGCAACCGCCAATGCCCAAATCAATTGTTGGGATGGCTCAATGACTCTTTCTTTTTGAAATCTTTCTGTGGAAGTTAACATGTTTAGACAAAAGCAGGGACAACTAGGTTTGCCTATATAAGGAGAAGTGAAGTCCATTGATAGTTTTGTATCTCACATTAGTGCGGCTGACGCTTTCGTCCCCACACTAATAGATACCCCTCTTATGGAAGAAGACAAAGATAAAATTTCGACTCCTTGGACAAGATTGATGACTTTCTCAAAGATGCAAATGAATACCATAATTATGTGGATGCGACCAAGATAGATAAGGAATTTTATAAGTTTCTAAGAGCTTGTGATGATCCACCCTCTCAAAAACTACCTAGAGCACCACCCGACCACCATCCACTTGAGCTAATCCCTCATAAAATCCAATCATTCTTCCCACCCTTTTCTTCTAACACTTATCCACATTCCAAGTGTTTTCCACAACCATTCATTTTCTCACGATCATTCACTTGGACACCATCTCATTTAACTAAGTTGCATCATAGAAAGTCTTGGTGCTTGATTGTATTTGGTAGTGCATTCTATATTAATTATTTATAGAAAGACCCACAACTTTTTTGGTTGTTGATATATGGTAAGCGACATGTACATATATATTAAATAAGTCTCGAGTATCTAACTATAAAAGACTTATTTTATTTTCCGGTGTACTCCATTCCAATCTTATGTTATGGGAGTGCATCATTAAGGTAACCGGACCCTCCTTTTGGAGTGTGTGGTAAGTGTCGAATCCTTAGTCCACGTTTCATGCAACTCACGCATTCATCTCCTGCATTTTTTTCGTTGTTTGAGTAATGTTTCTCTATGGAGTGAGTTTTATTTTTATTTCTTCTTCCTCATTTTGTTTTTTTCCAAAAAATCAAACATATAAAAATTAAAAAAATTAAAAACATAAACATGTATTAGTAAGTCTAGGGAATCTGACTTTAAAAGAGTTTTCCAATTTTGTTTGGAGGTGGCGTATTTTGGTCTTTTATTTCAAAACTTTTTGCCACATTTTGCTTGTCATGTTTACTATAGTAGAGTTTGTGTTTGTTAGTACGTAATAGTTTAATTGTGCTTCATGTTATCATATCATCTTTACAATATTTCTGTTACAGCTGGTACTGCCAATTTTTGCCATGTTTTTATAGTAAATTCTTTCCTTATCTCTTTATAATTTGAGGACAAAGTGTTCGATTGTTTGGGGGTGGGATAAAAATATTTGCAAAAATTAGGCACTTTTGGGATGTAAACTACGCACTTTTCTTTATAAAATATTAAAAATCATAAATATTGTTTATACTAGGCACTTAGTGATAATGGTATTGTTCCCTTCTCCATGATGATATTAGTCTAGAAATATCACGTAGTACTTGAATTAAGATTTAATTTTTGAAACTTAGATTAATATGTAGGTAGTAGTCATTGCATATTTTCATGAACATCTTGCATGAGCATCTATGATTGTACTTGGCATTATTTTTCTGAGACCTAAGTTAGAGTACTTAATATATATCTTGTGAGCATCTAGCCAAAAAGCCCATATGAATTAATATCTAAGTGATGACACAAGGGAAAAGTCAAATCCGAGTAGAGAAATCACATATCCACTTGCTTGATCACCACACCGTATCCTAAGCAAAAATTTAGGCCCTCTTTGGATCGATATAGCCAGAAATTTACACCTATATGAAATTTATTATCCGCTAGTCGCTCTACTGAGCCTTTCATTAGCCTTTTCACAAACCACAAATCCTTTTACTCAATAAAACACAATTAAAAAAAAAAAAAAAAAATCAGCCTAGGAATCTGGATAAGTTTGAGAAATAGGATGAGTGAAGAAAAAAGAAGAGAAAAACCTATGTAAACAAAAATTAGTTAGTTGCTTCGAAAGAAAAATAAAATAAAATAAAGCTTCTAAAAGGAAACAAAAATAAAAGTTAGAACTCCAAAAATAGAATCAAAAGGAGTCAAAAGCCAAAATAAGGGCTAAGTATGGAGCAAAAAGCGTAGAAGCAAAAGAACAAGGCTTTCTCTAAGTTACATAATATGAAGACTCTATTTTCTCAGACTTGTCTTTTTGAATATCCATTTTCTTCCTTCTTTAACCAACACATATTCCCCGTATTACCTAATAAAGACCTCTAACTCAATTAGGAATAGGTTGGTGTGATAATAATGTAGGAACCATTATTCAAAATGCAAATATTTCTAAAAACCGCGAACACCACGCGCAGCGGAATCAATGGGTGTCCACGATTTATGATAGATAACATACCTTTTAGATCCGGTTTGATAACTCTGAGAATCCAAGCTTTATGAATCCGAATCAACAATCAACCCCTTGATCTTCTGTTGTATTCCTTTAGAATATATTGGACGTTGTGTGGACAACGATCTACCAATCCCCTTCTTTCTCACAAAGCTAGATCCAATTTTGGATCTATCTTTCCTTGCCTCTTTTTCTGTTAAGATGAATAGTAAATTTCAGCCAGAGAGAGAGTATTCTATTTATAGGCTACAACAGGGACCATGAGGAGAAATTAGGGTTGGGCCTCCTGACGGGCTTGGGCTTCCTATGTTCGCCCAGAACACACGGCCCAAGTCCGACAACAAATGGCTTATTCCACTAAAGGTCATTGTTGTACTACCGCCCTAATCTCAAATTACATGTCAGCGTTTATGGGCTCCATATTATATGCTCATTGATTTTCTCGTGTTTAAGATATCGAATGTCCGTTGATTAAGTCAAGTTACTGACAACTACATTAATCAACTTCTTATGCCTTTGAGTAGTACCACTCAACCTCATTGTCATGTCGGAATAAATCCACCTGCATGGTTTACATGACAATCTTTTTGAGCTCCTCAAGGGGACATCATCAACCCGACTTCTTGCGGGACACAAATTCCTTCTATAATCAATAGCACACCTTACATACAATGTCATTACCCAATCCATCAAGTTTGTTGATTCACCAATGAATCTCACTCATTAATGATTTAAAGCAATGTACAATGCATGTAAGTGCTCGTTATTATATCCGGATTAGAAAGACAAGCATCCATAATAACAGAGGTGTTTGTTCTCATATATAGTCAGTATAAGGAGAAACAACCTCACTTGGTCATGTTCAATACACACAAAGTGTACTAGTGTAATCCTATAGTCAAGATAGACTAATACCAGATTATACTACAACCGTACTAATGGTTTGTCCAAATACATCTAGGTTGTGAACGATTACTTATACTTTATAAGGTATTGATGATATGATCTTCTGTGTGTTCACACCATATCATCTACAACATAAAGTATTAGACACATGCATATAACTAATAACATATATAATATGCATAATATTTGCCCATATGATTCTCATTCAAAATAAAAAGAATTAGAGTTAATACAAAAGTAATGCTTTTAGTATATAACCCTATCAAGTAAGTGGTAGATGTGTTTGATCGACCTCGACTTTCTTGGATTGTCATTGAGATTGTGAGGAAACATGTGCCCACTGCACACTGGAGTTAGCAAACTTTAGTAGAAAAATTAGAGTGTTATATGTTTTGAATCATTCCTTATGAGAACCTACTTAGGCACGTTACCCAAAAGTTTCATAAATGGACTTGTCATTGCATTTCATATCATAATTCATTATATAGTTGTTTATCCAAAGATGATTTAATTATTATACATGTATTAGTTTAAGTTTTAGAATGATCATCACTGTTTAAATACTAGTGAGATGTATAGATTCTGAGATAAAATTAGGGAACAATTACTTTTATTTCTTAATCGTTGTAGTATAAATGAAGTTTGTGAGTACCTTTTCTATAAAACTCTCACGAGGCTATAACTTGTCCACTCGGGAATTCCTAGTGGTTTAAAGTTTTATTGCATATGGTCAATGCAATCGCACTCAGCGAAGCAAGAGTAGTTAGGAATACATTTTTTGCCACTTATTTTAATTTCACATATTTGCTTGAGGACAAGCAAAATGTTGTTTGGGGGTGGTTTGATAAGAGCCCAAAACTGTAGTTTTAACCCCTTAATAATATTACATCTAAGCTAATTATGTTTATGATAAATAAGAGTTAGTAATGTTTACGTGTTTTTGTGTATTTCAGGTCTTGGAATCAATTATATGAAGAAATACATCACTTTTGTCAGATAAATGAGTCAAATTGCTTGCTAGAGAAATTATATGATTAAAGCCCAAGTTTCAAGGATAAAAATCTTTTTTAAAGTCTAGTCAAAGCTAAAAAGTCAAAATTAATGAGGGTAGAAAAAGAGCAGAAAAGTCAACAGAATTTCTGTAGGCCGTATCTTTGGACTCAGACCTTGAAATTGGGCCTATTGTATTTCAAAATGATCGGCTCGAAAAGCGCTTTCTAATGGTTCTAGCTTCAACCCAATTAGTGTAGTAAAAGTGGACGAAAATGGTATTGTAGTAAATTCCAACCAGAAAACCCTTTTTGGACATAAGTATTTAGGTTTTGGGCTTTGATTTAGTGGCCCAAAACACAGCTCCAAAGCCCATGCACGAAATTGTAAACCTAACCCTCTCCTATATAAAGAGGATTAAGGCAAAACTCTAATAATCTCTCCCTCCTATTAGTTAAAATAATTTAGCTCTCTCTCTCTCTCTCTCTCTTTCTTTTAGTTTAGTATGGTTTAAGTAATTAGAATTTATAATTGTAGCCTCCATAAAACCTCCATTAAAATATCTTCAAATTATTATTATTATTCAATTCAATTACTTCTTCTTTACATTATGTTTCCTTTTATTATTTTAGTTTACTTAATCCAATGATATTAGGTTAATCCCCCTATTAGAAGGAGTAATTATGTAGCCTAATGAGGAATAGATAGCTTAGTAAAATTATTTAATTGTGTATGTATTTCAATAACTTTAGTTTATTGTATGACTTCCATAATAAGCATATAGTAAATTAAACTAGGGATTGTTATAATTAAGTCGAGAGACTTAGTTGTAATAATCCACCATACTAGTAATAATGACTATAAAGATGTAGGTTGTTGCTAGGGATGATAAAGTTTGAGGCTTTAGGTTGGATCATTGTGTGAAAACCTAAAGATGATCTCTTTTCAATGAATAATTCTATTTTTGCTTGAAGCTAATCATTAGGTGGATTGATTACCCTTTTCTATAACTTTCTCTTCCATTAAAACCCTATTTCTATTAGTTTAGTTAATTTAGATTTATTTGAATCCGTAGTATAATCGTAGAATAGAAATCTCTCAACATGATATTACTCTCACCATTGTTTATTTGTGTTTGATTAATTGGATTCTATTTAGTCTTGATAAATTAAGGGTGGAACGATTTCGTACTCTATATATTACTTAAATATATATGTGAGAGTAGAAAATAAAATAATTGATAACATAAGAATAAGTTAGAGAAATCTGGTAGAGTTTTTAAGGTAATCAGTACTGCCAATTTTTGCCACGTTTTTATGGTAAATTCTTTTCTTATCTCTTTACCCTTTGAGGACAAAGCATTCGATTGTTTAGGGGTGGGATAAAAATATGGGTTATTTAGGGATTGGTCCTACTTATTTAGGGGTATTTAGGGATAGGTCCTAAAATTATCAATTATTAGGGATTGGTCCTACTTCTATCGATTGACCTTGAGTCGTCTCAGTTGACCGTGGTCAACCCATTTTTTAATAATAAAATTTTCGTTTTTATTCAAAATGGCCAAACTACCCTTCAGCGTGCTTGACACGCTACATTATATTGAATTGTTTTTGAACACCACGTGTCGAACAGTGAGGAATGAAATTATGTAAGCCTTTCGATCATTTTGTATTCGCATGTCAAGGAAATAAGTGAGATAGAGAGGGAAAAATCTACGCACTCCCCCCATTTTGTCCACTTACACTACAACAGTTCGTCTTCACTCACGAATCTTAGTCTTAATCTTCTCCATTAAAAATGATAACTTGAAGATCTCTCTTGTTTGCTACCAAACACTTAACCTTCACTCACGAATCTTAGAAAAAAACTTCAACTGTAATTGTTTGCTTTGAAAAAACTTCAACTGGAAATGTTTGAAAAACTTCAACTGGAATTGTGAGTGTTAGCTAGCTAGTCGTCGAATTTTGTTCGTGGACATCTCTCTTGTGGTGGTTGTGCAATTTTTCGGAGTTGCTCATTGTAAGTCAATTCAAAATTTGTACGTTTACACGTCAAAGCATGCATTTTTAAAGTGTAAAGCATGGATCTTTAGGATTGTTTATAAAAATCGTGTTTTTATTCCATTAATTCCATTATTTGTTTGTATTGATTGAACCCTATGTTTAAAAAACATTTTTTGTAGGAAGATTGTTGTGTGGGTGGTTGGGTGGATATATATGCATGTATTTTGTTCTTAGGGTACTCTTGTTATTACATGTTCTTAAAAGTAGGACTATTTTATTGTGATAAGTGTATAATGTCAGCATTTTTTGTTGCTTTGTTATGTCCAGTACTATTATGAACTATGGCCAGTACGGTGCTAGGTGTAAAATAGTTTGTTGTACATTATGGGGGTTCTTGGGGGACAACTACCCCTAGGAAGATTAAGGGTAGTGATTACAAAGGTGGTAGGAGAAGCAGTGCTATGGAATTTGATGGGGATGAATTCTGTATGAAAAAGGATGTGCAAAACTTGGTTGGTGTGGGAGTTGAATTTCAAATGGCAAGTATCATTCAAGGGTATATTTGCAGGTTAACAAAAGATGAACACCTGTTACATATGTGGTATGAGCTTAAACCTGGTAGAGACAAAAAATACCACTTGTATGTCTTTCCAGCTCCAACAACTTCTAAACCCACTAGAGCTCCTATAATCCCCACCACTACTTTTGACAACAGTCTCCCACCAATGAAGTCACCAGTAAAGGCCCAACCAGTAAAAGCCCAACCAGTAAAGGCCCAACCAGTAAAAGCTCAACCAGTAAAGGCCCAACCAGTAAAAGCTCAACCAATAAAGGCCCAACCAGTTAAGTCCACACCAGTAAAGGTCCACCCATTACCCACTACCCCCAAAAAGAAAAGTGTCCAAGTAAGTGCTAGTGTTAGAAAATCCCCTAGATTTACCACCACCAAGTCCTATACCACCACCAACTCCTATACCACCACCAAGTCCCATACCACCACCACCAAGTAAGACTATCACCACTTCTATACTTCCAACAACCATCAACAAAAGTATAAAAATGGGTGAGGCAGTTAGAGTTAGAAGATCCCCCAGATTCCTTGTATACAACCAAAGTTCTTCAAATAATGTCCAACTTACTGTGAAACCCCCTACCAAAAAGCAAGAAAAACCTTTAAGAAGGTCAGGTAGGCTGCAGAAGTTGAAACCACTTGTAGGCCCTAATGGAGAGACTTTGATGTTGGACGTTGTGTCTTCTTCTGATGATGAAGTTGAGGAAATAGTTGAAGTTGAGCATGTTATGGATGTTGTGGAACCTGAAGTTGCTTACACTGTCAATGATGTTGTGGATGAATGGGAACATGTATTGGGTTCACTTGATCCAGAAACATTTGATGAGGTTACTTTAAGTGAGACATTTACAGATGGTGATGGTGATGCATTAGATGACAAGGATAGAAGTGATGATGAAGGTGACAAGATGTATGAATATGGTTACAGTTTTGGACCAATTTTTGGTACTGTCACAAATAATGATTATTGGAGTGCTGAAGATGAGGATGAAGAAGATTACAACTACAATCCTTCAGATAGTGACTACTCAGTATGTGGTACTAATGATGAAGCCTTGGATGACATGGAGCCAATGGAAGAAGAAATACAAAATTTAGAAGAAGAGATACAAGGTAGTGACTCTAGTGTTGTGAGGGTCAGTATAAACATATTTGAGGCAGAGGAGATGGCTAAACTTGCAAGACCAACAATTGAGAATGTTTTTGTGTGTGACTTGAAGCTTAAAATGTCTTGGCCAACAGTTGAGGCTTGTAGGGATGTTTTCATAAATTTGGCAATTAGAAAGAAGTTTAGCTATAGAGTTAGTAAGAGCCCAAAACTGTAGTTTTAAGCCCTTAATAATATTACATCTAGGCTAATTATGTTTATAATAAATAAGAGTTAGTAATGTTTACGTGTTTTTGTATTTTTGTGTATTTGAGGTCTTAGAATCAAATATGTGAAGAAATACGCCACTTTTGCCAGAGAAATTATATGATTAAAGCCTAAGTTTCAAGGAAAAAAACATTTTTAAAGTCTAGTCAAAGCTGAAAAGTCAAAGTCAATGCGGGTAGAAAAAGAGCAAAAACGTCAACAGAACTTCTACAGACTGTATCTTTGGACTTAGACCTCGAATTGGGCCTATTATATGTCAAAACGACCGACTCGGGAAGAGCTTTCTAATGGTCTAGGCCTCAACCCAATTAGAGTAGAAAAAGTGGACAAAAAGGGTCTTGTAATAAATTCCTACCAGAAAACCCTTTTTGGACATAAGTATTTAGGTTTTAGGCTTGATTTAGTGGCGGAAAACACAACTCCAAAACCCATGCACGAAATTGTAAACCTAACTCTCTCCTATATAAAGAGGATTAAAGCAAAAATTTATTCCTCTCTTTCTCCCATTAGTTAGAATAATTTAGCTCTTTCTCTCTCTCTTTCTTTTTAGTTTAGTTTAGGTTTAGTTAATTAGTTTAGTTTTTGTAGCCTCCATTATAACCTTTTAATAAAAGCTTTAGTTTATTCAATTCAATTACTTCTTTTTTACATTATTAGACTTTAAAAAGGCTTTTTCTCCTTGAAACTTGGGCTTTAATCATATAATTTCTCTAGCATGCCATTTGACTCCTTTCTCTGGCAAAACTGACGTATTTCTTCACATAATTGATTCTAAGACCTAAAATACACAAAAACACGTAAACATTACTAACTCTTATTTATTATAAACATAATTAGCCTAGATGTAATATTATTAAGGGGTTAAAACTTCAGTTTTAGGCTCTTATCACTTAGCATGCCATCCTTTTGAGACTGTGACCTTGGAGTCAGAATGCAAAATTATGGAAGATAACAACATATGGAGTAGTGGTTTGAATCCTCACTTTCCAAAAAGACCCAACTTAGACATAGTTAGAGCTGCATACCAGATACCAGACACTATCATTCTTTGACATTATGATGGATGCAAGAAAGGGACTAGATGCCAAAGTGGCGATCCCCAAACAATCATCATTACTGTTGGGCAACTGGCTGCTGGTTTGCGGCTCCCCTTAACTGACCTCGATCGAGAGGTACTTAACTACCTTCCCATCTCTCTTGGCTAAGGCACGGGCAATTTTTGGAGATTGTTATATATTTGCAATTATTATAATTCTCATCTTGAACCCGATGTGCGGAGAACCCAAAGAATACAGCTTATCGACATTCAAAGCCACTACACCTTTGTTAAACGTACTAAAAAGAACAAAAATAGTATATCTAAGCCTAATGGCTATTTTTATCCCAAGAGACGAAGCAACCGACTGGGTATCATAAGAATAAATCGAGATAGTAACTTTAAATGGCCACTATATCCTATCATTGTATCTGGTCAATAGGAGTCATCTGCTTCGATCGTTGTTCCCTCCTTAGTTCATCGTGTTTTTAATGTTAGAGGTACGTTATTTTATGAACCCATCTTTTGAACCAATCTTTCGCCCCTCCATTTGGAACCTTTTATCTGATTGGTCTACCATTGTGACCTTGTTTTAATACTTAAACCTGCAACCTCGAGAAGTCTTGGAGAATCCATTAGAGTAACAGAGCTTCTGGAAGGCACTGATGAAGAAATATCTGTTAGAACTGGTGCTGATAAATATGGCAATCCAGCTTCAAATGTCGATTTACCCGATGTCGACAACTATGTTGCTCCCTTATACACTTTAAAGAGTAATGTGCTTAGAGGTCAAAATCCTTCATCTCCCCAACCTGTTATCCCTTCCAAAACTACTCCATTTTTATTACAGCCTTGTTCGTATGAAAAAGATTTAGAAAAAGTTTGATTCTTCTGAATTTCCTGTTAACACTCCTAGATGTTATTTTGATTATATGATAAATTGTTTTAAAATGACTGAAGATCTCTTTCCAAAAATCAAACAAGAAATTATGGACTTCTATAATTATCTACTTTTACAAGATGTGTTTGATCACCACTGCTTATTGTACACAGATATGGCATCTCGCATTCCTCATGTTCAAGACAAATCAACCAAATCCCTGAACAAGTTTCTAAACGTGAAAAAATCAACAGGTGGCAGTTCCTCCCAGGCTCCTACCTCTTCCAAAGAAAAAAATGTCGATCTTGGATCTTCATCAAAAGAAAAGAAAATAACCTTGTTCTACTGAAGTGCCACCAACCTCGAAGGTGACTAAGGCTGCAAAAACTACCACTACTATTGCACCTGTCCTTAAGCCCTCCAAATCTTCAACTATTCTAGCCACTCATAAACCCACTGTTCTATCTATTGCTACTGGTTCTTCTTCTCCATCTGAAGTTTTTGTGGCTGATTTTGTCCTTTGAAACTAAAAAAGGGTTCTGAAATTTGCTTCTTTATTTTCTGATCCTCCAACACCTGGACTCGGAGAAGCTCTTGTTATGAATACAATTCTTCCTCGAGATAGATCAGCGATGGCTAAAATTGCCACAACTGAATGATTTCAAATTTTGTGTTCTTCCCTCGAAAAAGTAAGTATATACCTTTGGCCTTACTCTTATCTCGGTTTGCCCATTATTTATAATGTACTCAGCTACTATATCTTGATTCTAGGCTAAAGTTGCTGCTGTCGGTCAGTTTGAGCATGAAATGGGTACCTTTCACCTTCTCACGGATGATAATGACAAATTGAAAAAGAGAAAGAAAAACTCCAACATTCTTTTGAAGAAGAAAAGAAAAAACATGCTCTCACTTGCTCCCAACTCAATGCTGCTGAAACCGCTCGTCATGCTGCACATGCCGATATGAAGAAATTCGTTGACGAGAATACCGAGTTGATTAAGAAAATAAAGAACTTTTATGCTGATATGGAGGGGAAACTCGAACAAGAAAAAACAAAATTAGCTGGTCTTGAGGCAGAACTTAAAAAAGCTAATCTCGAACTAGTTGTAGCTGAGGACAATATGAAATATTGTGTTTCAACTATGAAGAGTTTTAGATCATATCTTCTTGCTAATATTATTACTGAATACAACCTTGATTCTGATGATGAGAGCGATATGCCGTCCGAAACTGCTACCCCTAATCTTGAGAAAGACGTTGTCGAATCTGCTATCCCTGTCACTAAGGCTATCGAGACCGAGAAAAATAGTACTAAAGATAATGTGGCCATCCCACCTCTTGATCTTGGTTCATTTCGTCTTGATTCTTCTACCTTAGAGGGAATCGATATGCTTGCTGGTGTCGACCAAGCACTTGAAGCCCGATGCAACGTTCTCAATCCACCCAAAAATTTCACCCCGAGCTGAAATTTACTCCCCTTTATAATATTGATACAATGAACTGTCTTCTTTTCTTAAACTTGGTTCGATATATGAAATAGATCTCTTTTGCTCCTTTTGGCTTGTTTAATATTTACTCTACATCAGTTATTAACCATTTATACTAAAACACCTATCTGAAAAGAAAAAAATTGACTTTCAATACCACTCTACTTAAAAGCATTATCAATTGATACTTAGTAATATTTTGAAAAGAAAATTCAACTTTCAATACCGCTCCACTTAAAAGCAGTATCGATTGATACTTAGTAATATTTTCAAAAGAAAATTCAACATTTGATACCACTCTACTTAACAGCAGTATCAATTGATACTTAGTAATATTTTGAAATGAAAATTCGACTTTCGATACCACTCCACTTTAAAGCAATATCAATTGATACTTAGTAATATTTTGTAATGAAAATTTGACTTTCGATACCACTCCACTTAAAAGCAGTATCAATTGATACTTAGTAATATTTTGAAAAGAAAATTTGACTTATGATACCACTCCAGTATCGATTGATACTTAGTAATATTTTGTAATGAAAATTCGACTTTCGATACCACTCCACTTAAAAGCAGTATCAATTGATACATAGTAATATTTTGAAAAGAAAATTTGACTTTCGATACCACTAAAAAAATATTTTATTCAAGAAAAAAGAAAATTTGACTTTCGATACCACTCCACTTAAAAATCGTATCGATTGATATTTAGTAATACTTTGAAAAGAAAATTTTGACTTTCGATACCACTCCACTTAAAAGTAGTATCGATTGATACTTAATAATACTTTGAAAAGAAAATTTTGACTTTCGATACCACTCCACTTAAAAGTAGTATCGATTGATACTTAGTAATATTTTGAAATGAAAATTCGACTTTTGATACCACTCCACTTAAAAGCAATATCGATTGATACTTAGCAATATTTTGTAATGAAAATTCGACCTTTGATGCCACTCCACTTAAAAGCAGTATCAATTGATACTTAGTAATATTTTGAAAAGAAAATTCGACTTTCGATACCACTCCATTTAAAAGCAATATCGATTGATATTTAGTAATACTTTGGAAAGAAAATTTTGACTTTCGATACCACTCCACTTAAAAGCAGTATCGATTGATATTTAGTAATACTTTGAAAAGAAAATTTCGACTTTCGATACCACTCCAATTAAAAGCAGTATCGATTGATACTTAGTAATATTCTTGACCTGGTATCGAGATGAGGATCTACATATCACCAGGATTTTCTGTTTGACCTGGTACAAATACCAGGATTCGAACTCGTCACTTTGCTTGAATCCCTCTTTGGTAATGAACCTTGTAACATTTACTCAATGTAAACATTCATTTTTAACAATAAATAAACTCAACCAACTGGCTCTCAGTCTAACATGCATTTAAACTTTACTATCATTTAAACCTAAAACTTTCCCTCACCCAAGAATTACTTTTTCATTAACTCTCCTTGTTTTCTTAATAATCCACATTAAATTACCTCGTTTTCTTGCAAATCCCCATTAAATTACATCGTTTTTATAATTTTTACTACTATAAAAAAGACCATCATTTGCATGATTCTAAAAAAATCGATCTTCTGTAAACCTCTTTCTGAAAATACCCAATCCTAAAAAGAAAATGTCTCTTATCTCAAACTTCTTTATTATTCTTGCCATTTTTATGGTTCTCCCCGACTAGCCTCATTGGTCTGACTGTCCTACCACCAATTACTCAGATGACTACGAAAAATAAGAAGAAAAAGATGAAGAAAAAGAAGAAGAAAAAGAAAAAGAAGAAGAATATAAATGGCTTCGCGACCCATATTGTTATGAAAAGGATAATGATGAAAATGATGGTGATGATGATGGTGATGATGATGATGAGGGTGAAGATGAAGATGAGGAGGAGGATGACGACGATGAAGATGAAGATTATTGTTTTTCTTTATGTTATTTTAGTGTTTCCTTTAACGTGTAACAACCTTGTTTGGCCTATGTTTTTCTTATTTTAATGAATTATTATCCGCCTACTATTGCTTCACCATCAAGCTTTCATTACAATAAAAAGAACAAAATTGAATTTCGATACTATTCCCCTGATATATTTGGAATTGAAAAATACAAAAGAAAAGTATTCCTTATTGTGACATACCTTAAACATCTGCCTCCTTTTATTTTGACCTGGTATCAAGCATACGATACCACATACATATGCAAAAAAATCATAACTTTCTTGACCTGATATTGATATCTTTGCAAATACCAGGATTTTTCTCATGATCTTGACCTGATATCAACATCTCTACCACTACCAGGATTTTTATCACGATCTTGACCTGATATCGATCCTCCTGTTAATACCATAATTTTTTGAACCGAACTCGACATTGCTGCCAAGAACTGGATTTTTTTACCCGAACTCAATATTTTTGCCAAGAACTAGATTTTTTTACCCGAACTCGATATTTCTGCCAAGAACTGGATTTTTTTACCCGAACCCACATCGCTGCCAAGAAGTGGATTTTTTTACCCGAACTTGACATTTCTGCCAAGAATTGGATTTTTTTACCCGAACTCAACATTGCTGTCAAGAACTGGATTTTTTTACCCGAACTCAACATTTCTGCCAAGAACTGGATTTTTTGACCTAGCACCGAGATGAGGATCTATAGATCACCAGGTTTTAGGTTTTATATGGTATCGAGATAAGGATCTACAGATCACCAGGGTTAGGTTTTACCTGGTATCGAGATGAAGATCTACAGATCACCAGGGTTTAGGTTTGATGTGGTATTGAGATGAGGATCTATAGATCACCATAGCTTTTGATTGACCTGCTATCAATATATAATTCTAGAAATACAAGTATTTGTGATATTTGCATAGATATTGCTTTTGGAAATAGTAATCTCTTTATTGAATGTATAACTTTTGAGAAAAAACACATGATGATACTCATAATATTCTTTATTGATAAAATGCTTTCACATTGCTTACATTTTGAGGTTTTGGTAATATTACACCTTCAGCCGTTTTTAAGTAGTAAGCTCCATTGATTCCAACTTTGTGAATGATGTAAGGCCCATCCCAACTTGCTATTAGTTTGCCAGCCCCTTTCTCTTTAGTTGCTTAAGTAACCACTTTCAAGACCAAATCACCTTCTTGAAAATGTCTTTGTCCCACTTTCTTGTTGAAATCTTTTCTGAGCTGTTGATGGTATGTGTCGAGCCTTAATCTTGTTTGGTCTCTTATTTCCTCGAGATTGAGGACTTCTGCTACCATTACTTCATTATTTCGGCCAGTCGTTAAGACTTTTTTTCCTGGATGTCGATACCACCATTTCTAATAGGGTGACTGCTTCCATTCCATAAGCTAATGTAAAAAGAGATTCACCCATGGCAGTTCGAGGTGTCGTTCTATAAGCCCATAGAACGCTATTTAACTCATCCACCCAGAGACCTTTCTTGTCTTCCAACTTTTTCTTGATATTATCCATAATGGTTTTATTTGTTGCTTCTGTTTTCCCATTACCCTGAGCATAATACGGTGCAGACGTGAAATGTTTCACCTTGAATGATTCTAAGAAAGCTTGTACCTTTCTTCCCTCGAATTGTGGCCCATTATCCGATATAATGGCATACGGTAGCCCATATCGACATATTACTCTTTCAAAAAGAAAATTTATCACATCTTGCTCCTTTTTGTGCTGTAAAACTATGGCCTCTACCCATTTGGAGAAATAGTCTGTGACCGCAAGCACGAATCGCCTTTTCCCTCTTCCAGGTGCTAGAGGTCCGACAATGTCCATTCCTCATAGCATAAAAGGCCATGGGTTCGATACACAGTGTAACTCTTTAGCTGGAACGTGTATAGATTTTCAATGTATTTGGCATTGCAAACATTTTTTTAGCATAGCGAAAACAATCCCTTCGCATTTTAGGCCAAAAATATCCTTGCCTCGTGATTTTATTGGCCAATGACCTTCCAACTGAATGGTTCCCACTCTTCTTCGTGTAATTCTGCAATGATTAAATATGCCTATTCAGGTGATATACATTTGAGATGTGGACCTCCTGGATTCTTTTGATATAGCTCATTATCAATCAATACATATCTTTGTGCTCCAGATTTGATTCTTCTGGCCTCATTTTTGTCTTTAGGCACTTTTCCCTCAGATAAGTATGATAGATATGCTTCCATCCATGACGCCCCCATTGTATCGATTTCCATAACCTCTGGTTTGTCGACATCGATGCTTGGCCTTTTGATAATCCGATAAAATTGAATAGTTATACTCACAAATAAATAATGAATATCAAACGGAAGTAAAACTAAAACTTAATCGTAATAGTTCTTATCAAAGATTTCTACTCTCGATACTATTGAAGTAGAGTTGGAATAGAAGATTCGTTCCACTCCTAGTTCTTTAGCATTCAAGTTTTCTCGACTATCAATCCTACCAAAGTCAATGAGAGTTTTACCGAATTATACTACGATGCAATTTATACTAACAAGATAATGGGATTAAAATGATTCAACTACGAAATGCTACAGAATACTAAAGTTTGAATCTAGAATAAGAATTAGGGGGGAATTGAATCCACCTTGAATCCAACTTAATAAACTAGCATAGATTGTTGTAATCTAATTCTTACGTCCTTACGGTAAGATTCAATTAATAACTAGCATGTGAGGAAGGACGTAAGAATTGGTCGTTCTAATCCCTAATTATACATGGAATCTCTACCAATTCATAACTAGCATGTGAGGAAGTCTAACCCATTCTCATGGCGAATCAACGACCTTCTAGAGTGGAATAGACTCTTACAACGATTCTACACTATACAATCAAGTTTTCATCAAGGGTTCATCAAACCCCTCTAATGGAGGTTTAGCCTTGATTCATCAAACTATCATTTCCATATGAAATAAAACTAAACATCATAAAAAGATTGGAACTTTACTTATTTAAACTCAAATGGAAACTACTCATGCAATAATTGATTTAAACTAATAATGACAAATAAGTAAATCTAAGAATTGAAGCTAATAATTAATAGAAAACAAAATTAGAATATCAAGAACTAAATATTTTATTGATCTAACAACTAAATAACAATCATTCAATATTGAAATTAAAACAAGAATAACAACTAATTAATTAATGAAGTTTAAATCTAGATCTAAAAACTATTCTCTAATGGCTACTTTCTACCCTAAACTAATGATTGCTTAAGAGTTAAGTCTTGTGTTTTGAAATGGAGGAGACAAGATCCACATTTTTGTGCATAGGCTGAGGAGCCATGTTTTGGGCCGGAAAATTGAGCCCAAAACCCAATTTCTTCAGTCCACGGAGGCCTTTTCAGCTGGATTTTTCTTCAATAGACTTTTCATCCACTTCTGCTCCTCTGATTGCATCAAGACTTGGACCATTAGAAAGCTCTTTCCAATACAGTCGTTTTGACATAAGGTACGCCCAATTCTGAGATCTGAGCCCAAAGATACAGTCTTTGGAAGTTCTACTAACTTTTGTGTGTTGTTTCTGCCTACGTTGACTTTGAGTTTTCAGCTTTGACTTGGCTTTACAAAGCCTTTTTCTCCTTGAATATATGCATTTAATTACATAACTTCTTAGCAACCAACCCTTGCTTCTTTATCTCGCCAAAGTGACATATTTCTGCACATAATTGACTTCAATGCCTGAAATACATAAAAGCACGTAATCATCATTAACTCTTATTTATTACTCACATAATTGGTCTAAAAGTATTATTGTTAAGAGGTTAAAACTACAGTTTTGGGCTCTTATCAAACCACCCCCAAACAGTATTTTGCTTGTCCTCAAGAAAATATAAGAAATTAGAATAAGTGACCAAAAATGGAGTTCTAACTACTCTCGTTTCACCTAGTGCGATTGCGTTGACCATATGCAACAAGGCCTTAATCTATACTACAAACTTCATCTATACTACAACGACTAAGAAATAAAACTATTGTTTCCTTATTTATGCTCCCAATTATCTATATATCTCACTAGCAATGAATAAAGAATAATCAAGTTAAAACCTAGGCTAATATATGCATAATAATCAATCATCTACGAATAAACATATATACAATGAGTAATACTATGAAATGCACTAGTAGGTCCGTTTCTGAAAACTCGGAATAGCATCCTTAAGTAGGTCCTCACATAAATGTCAAGACAAAAATACTCTGATTTTTCAGCTCAAGTTTCGCTACTCCAGTGTGCAGTGGGCACACTCTACCTTACAATCTCAATAACACACAAGAAAGCCGGAGTCGATCAAACACATCTGCCACTTACTATCACACTAACCTATTCATAATTGAGCTAGAGGTTTTTATTAGGTGTTGTGGGGATTAAGAAATGGTTTAAGAAGGAAGGAAATGGATATTCAAAACGGAAAAGTCTGAGATAATAGTGTCTCCATATTATGTAACTAGAGAAAACCTTGTTCTTTACTTTTGCTTCTCCACTTTGTTTCCATCCTTAACCATATTTTTATTTTTCTTTGGCTTTTGACTCATTTGATTCTATTTTTTGAGTTCTAACCTTTTTTTTTTATTTGTTTATTTATTATTATTTTTTTTATTTTGATGGAAACTTTCTTTTCTTATTTGAAGCGACTAACAATTTCTTGATTTCAAAGGTCTTTCTCTTTTCTATTATTCATCTCTATTCTCAGACTCATTCAAAGAATGGGTAGGCTGATTTTTTTTTTATTTATTTATTTTGTTTTGTTTTTGTAATAGGGTAAATGATTTGCGGTTTATGAAAGACTAAAGAAAGGCTTAGAGGGGAGACTAGCGAAAAATAATTTAATAAGGTTTGAATTTCTGGCTATATCGATCCAAAGAGGGCCTAAATTCTCACTTAGGATATGGTATAGTGATCAAGCAAGTAGACGTGTGATTTCTCTATCCAGATTTTACTTCTCCCTTGTGTCATTTCTCAAATGTTTCACTCATACAAGACTTTAGGCTATATTCTCACAAGATTTGTAGAATAAATACTCTAGCCTAGATTTCAGAAACTTACTGCCAAACAATCATAGATACTCATGTAAAGATTATTACCTACATATTAACCTAAGTTTCTAAAAATTATTCTAACGCAAAAGCTACATGAGACTTCTAGATTATTCAGAGCATAGAGAAAGAAAACAATACTAATATTCCTAAGTGTATAGCATAACTTTTTATTTATATTTTTGAATTTTTGAATTTTTACTAGAAAACAAGTGCATATTATACATATCTGTATCCTAACAAATGCCTTAATTACACGTGTTTCTATGCCCCCCAAACAAGAAGCATGCTTTGTCCTTAAAGTATTTAAATAAAAATGGTAGAGAAATACCATAGAAACGCATGAAATTCTGGAACATCTGCAAAACAAAGTTAAAACATACTAATATAGAAAATAAAAACTGACGCAACTCTATAGGAGTTCCACCCGTTATGGGGGTAATAAGAATTAAATTGCTTGGGACATAAGTAGACACTAACTGAAACTAAAACTTATCTCCTCTCCCGCGTTTAATCATCATCCTCATCCTCTTCAATAAAGAAATGAGGTTCCTTCGCATCCTGCCACACCATGATGATTTGCCAGGCTTCACGCCACTTATCATCTACTATAGCTACCTGTCAAGCGCCACTTGGTCTGATGGGGTGTAAGGTGCAACCTGATGAGGTTGTATCCTCCACCCTTGCCAAGTCATTGCACGGAAAAATCAAATAATACAATTGGTGGGTCTCACAATGTTGACCCCAGCCCAATCCGTGAAACGGGCACAAAAAATAGGGAAGAAACATAGCATAATACGGCAAATTAAAACAGACATAAGAAGGTACTTATGCCTCTTGCTATGGGCTCGGGCTAAACTAGACATTAGGGTATGGGGAATATCATAGAGTGTATGTCCCCTAGCTAAATCAAGGAAAATATCACAAGTTTCATCATTCACAGAAGAATAATGTCATTCCCCTCTAATGTTTAGCATGATCCAAAACATAACAGTGCCCATGTTCATAGACTGGCTACCAAGGGCAACGTTATAATCCCCTTGGTCCTCTATCCTAAAGATTCCTGCCCCATAATGCTCATGCAAATCCTCATAGTTATACATGTACATATTATCTACCAAATAGGCCCATGAGTCTTGTATTTCAGCGGGCATAGCAAGTCCAAGAACAAAGGTTAGCAAGAACCTAGAAATTTCCATCGGTTCGTCCCCAATGGTGATGGAGAACACTTCCATCTATCAAAGAACTTACAATTATCATAAAAATAAGATGTAAGTGTAGGAGAATAAAGTTCATCAGGACTTACCAATAGCGGCTCCCAGCCTGCTAGAATGATCACTTCGTCAAACCACGCACCATAGGTGTCACTTTGGAACAAGTCTTCAAAAGACTATTCTAGTATGATACGAGGGGCTGTCATTACAAAACTACTCTCTAGAACAGCTGCAAACGATCTTGGAACAACCCACAAAAAATCGGAATTTTTCATGCCTAAGGAGGGCAGGGCGCGAGGTGCGCTCTGACTAAGCCTTGTATTGGCGCTGGTCGCGCTCCAGAGAATTTGGATTCACAGTGTTTTGGGCGCGGGTGGTGCTCCATCGGTGCTCCAGGCGCCTTGCCCGCTCGAGGCTGCTTAAGTCTTTGAAGTGAGAAGGAAAAGAAGGAAAATTTGGGAGTGAAAGGTAAGAGATGTGAGTTTTGTGTGGAGAATGAATAGAGTTTATATAGGTTTTGAGTTTCCAAAATGAATTGGGAAGTGGCCAAAAAGTTTTAAGGCAATTGCCAGAAACAAAAAATTTCCAAAACCGAAAACGGAAACAACCCATATTTTTTATTCTAAAACAAACCTAATATCTTTTAGATTGAATTTAGAATAGTAACTTCTAACTCTTTTAGATTTCATCCTACCACAACATCTAATCATAGGTATGCCAATATCGGCAATTCTCAACAATCACTCCAAAACAACTTCTAAAATTGAGGATCATATAAAAATCATGCTAGAATAAATAATACCACCCCCAAACAATTCGGGAAGGTGGGATTAACAATAAAATAAACACACAATTTGAAAAGAACCAAATTAAATTCAAATTCAAATTCAAATACAATTAACTACCGAATTCAAATTTAACTAGGGAATTCAAAAATTAACATCCGAACTAATGAAAACAAATAAAAACATAAAAGGAACAATAAAAAAACATCTAATCCATAAACTCTCTAAACCATCCGCTACTGGTGGAAGATGAAACATGAGAAGAGGATTGGGCCTGAGTTCCCGATGGTCCCAAGCCATCCGCCCTTTGGCGACGACGCTCGTGCCTCACAGATGCCTCCTCAGAAGAAGAACCCCCGGGGGTGGGAAGCCTTCAACCATATCTTCTCTGAACTTGTGTTGTGCTTCTATCTTGGCCTTCATCTCTGTATAATGCGCAACCTGACGCTAGAGGGCTGTCTCCATGTTATAATGGATATCCGCCTGTCTCTTGTCGAGCACTTCAAAACTCATCTGAAGGGTCTTTTGTTTATTTCGAATTATAATCTGTCTATCTCGTATATCTTCACAAATACCATAAACGCAACGCAAGCCACTCTGCAGCACTTGCATGCACTCTAAATCAGAAGTACACCTATCCAATGCATTTTCATCCAAACATGTCATATCCTCTATTTCCTCATCCGAATCTTCTGGCAACTTCCAAGTCTTTTGGATACACTCCATATAAATAATTGCATTTGAATGCAATTTTATCATAATATGAACAGATTTTGTGACAGCTCTAAAAGATAGCATGATCTTAGTGATCAATACCGGAAGGGGTGCAAAGCTCTTTCCAACTCTTCTAATCACATTTAATATAAACTCGAGGATGCAGAAATTATACCTCTTCATCTGCAATATCCAGAGAACATGCAGGCATGTCAGACCGATGTCACTGACTTTATCCTTCCCAAGAACATTCTTACCAATCCACTGAGCTACAGCCAGTTGGTTGGTTCGCAGAGACGACTGTCAAACGTAATGAGAATTCAGATTGTACTGACCCTCCATGACATTGTCTTTCATCAATGCAGGAACTCCAGTATATCGGGATTCCTGCAAGGTGGTGTCGAGGTAGCGTTCCTGCGTGATGCCTAAAATCTTGGCCAACAACTCTCTCGATACTTCTCTCTTCGTCCCAACCACCTTAACAAAAATTCTATTCCCATCCAACTCCCTCTTCTTATAGAATTGTTCGACCAAATCGAGTGGTAGAAATCATCAGTCGAATACCACAACCTATTCCAATCCCTCCTAATCATCTCGCCACCGTAAAACGGCGCAAAACGGTCGGCCGTAAAAGCTTGTTCTAGCAAAATTCTCCGTCTTTGAGTCATTGTAAGTTTTGAAAGGATGTGTGGGTTTGAATAAGATAGGGAGACGAGTTTGAGACAACCTCACTAAAAAACAATGGTGGTGGCGTGGTGGGGGCGGTGGCAGTTTGATTTTTTTTTTTTAATTTTTTAATGTTTTCAGTGGTGGGAAAGGTATGAAAATGGTGTGGGAGAGGTTTGTAGAAGATTTGGGGTTGTTTTAAATTGTTGGGCGTGGGTATAGTTACGTTTTCTTTTCTTTTTTTTTTTTTTTTTTTTTTTTTTTAAATTTTTAGTTAGGGTTTGTAAAGCTTTGTTAACGGCGGTGGGGAAGGAAAGTCACGATCTATTTTAGTTTAGAAGATGGAGACGCACGTGCGTGCGAGATTGGGCCCATGCCCAATTCGATTTTGTGAAATTTGTCAATTTTTCGCAACTTCAAACTAAAATTGCCGCTTTGTTACCAATCCGATTTATGCAAATGAGATATGGAAACGATCAGGAGAGAATTTCCAATCCAATGATCCATAAAACACTCTATTCCAACTGTGGATGACATATAAGAAGATGGAAAATGCCTCAAAGTGCATGACGTAGTTATGCGAACAGATAAAATTTAAATTCATAGATAATGTCAACCCGAATTGAAATACAATTAAACGGCCTAAGCAGCACAAATGGAAAGTTGAACAATCAAGGATGGAAAAACGAACACCCCACCCCCAAACAAATTTTAGACAACAGAGTTTAGAAAATTTGTTTTAAACGTGGGTCTTTTAAAGTCAGATTCCCAAGACTTCTTAGATTACTATTTTTATGATTTTAAACATTTTTACTTTTTATGAATAAGATTTAATATAAGAAAAATAAAAAACAATAAGGATATAATTCACACCATAGAGGAACATGACTCAAAAACCGAGAAAACATGCAAGAGTGGAAAACGTGAATTATATTAACCGTGGACTTAGGATCCGATACTTACAGCCACACACTCCATAGGGAGGGCCCAGTTACCTGAATGGTGCACTAACCAATATATTAAAGTATAAGGAAGTACACCAAACAACAAAATGAGTCTTTTATAGTCAGATACTCGAGACTTTAACAAATAACTGGATATATAAGTATATACCCTGCAGTTTTCCATATATCAACAACCTAAAGAGTTGTGGGTCTTTCCATAAATAAATAACATGGAATGCACCCCCAAACAAAATCAAGCACCAAGATTTTCTACGACTCAACTTAGTGAAATGAAAGCAAAGTCTGATAGATCTAGAATGTAACCGAGCATGCACCTTCTTCTTCATCTTTGAACGAGAGGGTGTCCAAGTGAATGATTGTGAGAGAATGGATGTTTGTGAAAGATATGGTCGGTATAGATGAATTTCAGACGAAAGGAATGGAAGAAATGAGAATGTGGGTTTAGCATAAAACTCATTCTTGGTGTAGGTGGGAACTGTCTCAATTCTGAAAATGAAGGTGTCGAGTGCCTTTCTCTTGGGAATTATTTCTGTATTAAGAGGATTTAGAAAATCATTAAGCACAGAAGAAGCAAGAGGGTCAAGCACAAATTCCAGGTTCCTTTGAAAAGGTGGAAAGTGGGGAAAATTGGTGATGGAAGATGAATGAGTGTCAACTAGAGCTCTCAGGTCTAGATCATTAGAAGCCTTGAGATATGCAAGACATTCCTTAATAGGTGGGTCAAAAGAATCACTGGGATAGAGGGTGAAAAATTCATCTTCCGTTATAACGTCAAGGGATGAATGGATGTTGATAAGTGGGGACTCGCGAGGTGGCAAAGAAAAGTTGCAAAAGAATTGAAAGAAATCTTCCTCAATTTCATCTACGTCTAAAGAGTCCTTGTCGAAAGTAGAACTTCCAAAGGAAATGAATTGGTGCATATGATTTTCAGGAAATGTGTTGTTAAAATACTTTTGAGCTAAGCTTTCTATCATGCTAACCTCTCCATCGATAGTCGTATCAGGTAATTGTTTCATCATTTTAAAAACATTGACCTCAACAGAAAGATGGCCAAATGACAAGGACATCGAAACATCGGGGCAATTTATAAGCGTGTTGGCAGTTGCCAAGAAAGGGTGCCCTAAAATGATCGAACAGAGTCGTTAGCGACTTCTGTATCGAGGATAACAAAATCAACAGGATAGTAGAAATCCTAAACCTTAACAAGCACGTTTTTCACTACACCCTTAGGATACTTGATAAACCTATCAGCTAATTGCAACGTCATTATTGTAGGTTGCATTTCCTGTAGACCCTTTGTTTATATAAATAATAAGGGGAGTAAGTTAACACTTCCCCCCGTGTCTAATAAAGCAGTGGTCGTGTGAGTATCCCCTAAAGTGCATTGTACAGTAGGACGACCAGGGTCCTTGTACTTAACGATTCCATTGTGTTCCGTTAAAGTTGGAAATTGTTCAGTTAAAAAGGCGTCTTTAGGAATCTTTGTCTTATGCCTAGTAGTGCACAACTCTTTGAGAAACTTAGCATGGTGAGGTAACTTTTTAATTGCTTCAAGAAAAGGTAAGTTTATTGTTAGATTTTTAAAAACTTCCCTAATCTCGTCAAAATTTGTATCCTTGTTTAACATAGCTAATCTCTGAGGAAACTGTGGTTTCTCTCTATATTTAGCATATGGATCAACTGGATGTCTAACCTTGGCATTCTGTTTCTTAGGTTGTGGTTTAACTGGTACCTCTACAAGGGTAGGATCTTCAGTTTCTATTTCGGTATCTAGTTCAATATCTGGTGTAGGGACTACTAGTGGGGTAACTATAGGCATAGTTACTTTGATATCAACCACTCTTCCTGAACGGAGAGTGGTGATGGAATTTAGCTCACCTATATTTTCATTGTCCTTACTAGTACTACCGTTTACCTCAAATGCTGTGTTTGTTGTTTTAGGATTAGATATCGCTTGTCCTGGAAACATACCTTTTGTTTTTACCTTCTCTTGTGCTATCTGCTATAAGAAAAGTTGGATAGCTTGTAAAATCTATTATTGGGTTTGTATAAAGGCCTCAAAACGATCCGGTTATGGAGTAGTGTTAGATATAGGTTGTGTGACAGGGACCATGTCACGTTGATTATTAATGGGTGGATTTTTATAGTTATTATTTACCGGAATGATACCTCTATTGGCATTATAATTATTATTGTTGTAATTATAATAATTACCCTGACCTTGTGCTTGACCTTATCGTGGTGGGCCTTGGTTATAATTGTTTGCTGGCCTAACATTTTGATTATTAAATCCTGGAGGTGTTACTTGTTGATTATTTCTCCAACTGAAGTTGGGATGTTGTCTCCAAGGGGCGTTAGGAATAGGATAACTATTAATCGAGCAAACATTATCTTGTTGTGATTGTTGTTGTTCATAAGCGAGAGGACAATAGGAGTCGGGATGCTCTGGACTCAAACAGAAATTACATGGATTGGAGTTGACATTCATGACGAGGATAGGCTTTTGTTGACATTCATTTTTTTTTTTTTTTTTTTTTGAACTAACTAGGGGTTAAGGATTCCCCGACCTTTTATTTAATGGCAACCTCAAAGTTTAATGGCCTCTACCTTTTTAGTTAGAGATTCGATTAAATTTTTAAGTTCCAGATCGAGTTTCATCTCAAACATACTAGCGGCTTTGACTGTTGTAGAAGAACTAGCGGAACAGGAGAAATCGTCACTACCCCCAGTTATTATTACGCTTAGTTTGATTTTCTAAAAATTTATAAGCCTCTGAGGCTCCCTTACTTAGGAAACTACCCCCATTCATTATGTCAAAGACTTCTTTATGGTGGTGTAGAAGTCTTTTGAAAAGGGCTCGAACTAGCGTGTCTTTCACGAGGTTATGGTGTGGACACTCTATAAGAAGATCGATGAAATGATTCCAAGCCTCTAAAAATGATTCATGAGGATTATGTCGAAAGAAATGAATCTTGGAAAGCATTTCATCGGTCTTCAGTGGTGGGTAAAAATGTTCCATAAATAGTTGAACAAGTTTAGCCCACGAGTCCACAGAATTAGGCGCTTCGGTAGTTAACCAAGACGCCGCCTTATCGGCTAAAGTGAAAGGAAATACTCTTAGTTTAATTTGTTCAGCACCAACCGTAGGATGGTGGAATGTAGTAAGGACTTGGTCAATCCTACGCATGTGCTGATAAGGCTTTTCATGGTCTAACCCATGAAAAACGGGTAACAAATTAAATATATTTGGGGGGATTCAGAAATCCCCCATTGGATCTGATAGAATGATGCAAGATTTAGGGCTATCGTTCAAGGCTTTGTAAAAGTCAGAGAGAGGAGACTCTCTTTCTTCAGCCATTATTTTAGGTGGTGTGTGTGGTGTATTAGCTATAGGTGTAGTGAATGGTATACTAGAAAGGAGTGTTTGTTGACGTTGTCGCTTGATTACGTTAGGCATTTTTCTTCGGCCTGACCTTAATCTCATACAAGGCTAAGCCAATCTTAACGAAACACAACAACACTCCAAACAATCCTGATTTGCTAGTATGAACCTCTAACAGGAGATGTGAGGTGTGGAAGAAAAGAGTGCCTGAATGCCTCCTTACTTCGCTTATGAATAGCATCTTGTTTACGCGTGCTCAATGTGTATAACAAGTTAAAACACTGAAAACCTTAAAAGAAATGGAAGTTTGAAACAAACCTGTGGAAATATGGCAGTTTCAATAAAGGGCGCAGGTCGCGCTCAGAATAGGCCTAGGTAGGGCGCAGGTGGCGCTCAGGTCAAGCTGGAGTTCCAGGCGGTTGAGCGCGGGTCGCGCTCGAAGTTAGCCTTGGCAGGGTGCGGGTCGCGCTCAGGGAAAACCTCAAGGTCCAAGCGCTTCAGCGCGGGGGGCGCTCTTGTTTTGCCTTGGCAAGGCGCGGGTCGCACTCAGCCAAAAAGTGGAGTTCAGGCGCTTGGGCGCGGGTGGTACTCCAATTTAGCTTGCCCAGGGCACGCGGTCGCTACGTGTAATTCTGAGGAAAATTTTCGATCTTTGAAACGAACAACCACAGTGAGAATCAAACAAGGGTGGGTGGGTTATGGGACTTTGGGAAACTAACAATTCTAAAGAAAACAATAGTAAAGTGAACTAAGATGGCAGCGACGCCATTTGAAAATGAAAAATGATTAGTTTTATCTACGCATAAATGATGAAACTTAAACGCAAGTAAAACTAAAACTTATTCTTATTGTGTCTGTGTTATCAAAGATTTTTCAACTCTCGATACTATTGAAGTAGAGTTGGAATAAAAGATTCGTTCCACTCCTAGTTCTTTAGCATTCAAGTTTTCTACGACTATCAATCCTACCAAAGTCAATAAGAGTTTTACGAATTATACTACGATGCAATTTATACTAACAAAATAATGGGATTAAAATTATTCAACTACGAAATACTAAAGTTTGAATCTATAATAAGAATTAGGGGGAATTGAATCCACCTTGAATCCAACTTAATAAACTAGCATAGATTGTTGTAATCCAATTCTTACGTTCTTACGGTAAGAATTGGTCGTTCTAATCCCTAATTATACATGGCATCTCTACCAATTCATAACTAGCATGTGAGGAAGTCCAACCCATTCTCATGGCGAATCAACGACCTTCTAGAGTGGAATAGACTCTTACAACGATTCTACACTACACAATCAAGTTTTCATCAAGGATTCATCAAACCCCTCTAATGGAGGTTTAGCCTTGATTCATCAAACTATCATTTCCATATGAAGTAAAACTAGACATCATAAAAAGATTGGAACTTTGCTTATTTAAACTCAAATGGAAACTACTCATGCAATAATTAATTTAAACTAATAATGACAAATAAGTAAATCTAAGAATTAAAGCTAATAATTAATGGAAAACGAAATTAGAATATCAAGAACTAAATATTTTATTGATCTAACAACTAAATAACAATCATTCAATACTTAAATTAAAACAAGAATAACAACTAATTAATTAATGGAGTTTAAATATATATCTAAAAACTATTCTCTAATGGCAACTTTCTACCCTAAACTAATGATTTCTTAAGAGTTAAGTCTTGTGTCTTGAAATGGAGGAGACAAGATCCATATTTTTTAGCATGGGCTGAGGAGCCATGTTTTGGGCCAAAAAATCGAGCCTAAAACCCAATTTATTCAGTCCACGGAGGCCTTTCAACTGGATTTTGCTTCAATAGACTTTTCATCCACTTTTGCTCCTCTGATTGGGTCAAGGTTTAGACCATTGGAAATCTCTTTCCAATACAGTCGTTTTGACATAAGGTAGGCCCAATTCCGAGGTCTGAACCCAAAGATACGGTCTTCGGAATTTCTGCTAACTTTTGTGTGCAGTTTCTGCCCGCGTTAACTTTGACTTTTCAGCTTTACAAAAGCTTTTTCTCCTTGAATCTATGCCTTTAATTATAAAACTTCTTAGCAACCAACTCTTGCTCCTTTATCTCACCAAAGTGACACATTTCTGCACATAATTGACTTCAATGCCTGAAATATATAAAAGCACGTAATCATCATTAACTCTTATTTATTACTCGCATAATTGGTCTAAAAGTATTATTGTTAAGGAGTTAAAACTACAGTTTTGGGCTCTTATCACCTTTCCTAGACACTGATGTGCAAAGTGCGACCCTCGGAATTTTCTAGCATCGCTACCACATAAGCTAGGGCGTCTGCATGCCTGTTTTCATTTCAATTGAGGTGTTGAAGCCTATTTTTCCGAAGTCCTTTAACTTAGTTTTTATAAAACTCAAGTAATCCACCATATTATCACATTTTGCCAAATATCCTCCATTAATCTGACTGACCACGAGCATCGAGTCACTGAAAATTGATAATTCTTTCACCTTAAGCAATTTGGCCATCTCCAATCCGGTGATTAAAGCTTCGTACTTGATAAACGGTAATTTTAGGTTTTCTCCTTTTAAGTCCAAAGTCCATAAACGTCCGATTAGTCAAGTTACCTTACTCACGTGGATTGGTATGATAAGTCGAGTAAGAGATCGTCCATACCTTAGGGCTTGGCAAAGTTCACAATTGGATTTACAGCTTTTAGTGAGTAGGATTTTAGGTTATTTCTCTGGTTTAGGTAAATTAACGATAATGCAAGTAACGTAAAATTACAACAATTTATTTCTACGTAAAATAAACAGGGATAGAGATACAGGAAAAAGGGTTAACCATACTCATGCAAAATCGGTTTCCAATGTTACAGTACCATATCACTTCACTACAGCTCTAATCTGTCTCGAGTTCATAGACAAACCCGAGATGGCATCGAGTATCGATCCCTAGTGAGATGCACTCATCTCTGAGCTCATCTCACTAGCATAAGGAGTTGAACTAACATTCCATCTGTGGAATATCATTTCAGCTTCTTGTTTGTTTCTACATCAGCTGCCCAAACCAAAGAGCTAATGCCACCATATAGAGTCTCGCGTGAGACTTTCTAGGTCTCTTGCGAGACTATTCTGGAGCAACATCACTCCAAACTTGGCCAGACTCAATCATTTTGGGACCGGATGTATAATCTAAACCTAATTCCTAAGTAGTGATTCTGGAACATTAAATGGCAACCTGATCCTCACATGAGCATCATTAACCCTTCCTTTGGGAGGATTTTAGCTCATGGTCCTTCAATGGTATCTTGCTGTATACAATGAATAAGTAAATAGAAGTAACTAAAGAAGAGGAATTTAATTTGAATGAAAATGAATCTTATTAAAGTGAGTACTTACAGTACTTGCTACCAAGCTTGGAATTGAATGAAATAAGCTACTAAAGGGAAATACAAAAACACGTAATGAAAATGAAAGCAGGAATCTCTCCAGTCTTAGGTCTCCCTCTCATATCACCAAATATATATCCCCTCCCACGTGAAGCCCCCTTTTTATTATGATTTTGTCATTTCTTTCAAACAAAACTTTGATTTTCATTTGTTTGTCCTTTTCTTGTCAAAAACTTCCAAAACTTTCTTTTCATACAAAACAAAACCTTCATTTAATGTTTTGTTTTGTTTCTCTTAGCAAGGTGTCACCAAGGTGTGCCCCTAACTTGCCACCTATCCCTGGTGACTCATCATGCCTTATGGGCCCGTAGAGTGGGTCCATGTGCTGTGTCCAGTGGCAGCTCGGATTTTGGCGTTTTTACAATTTTCTGTCTTTGCGTAGAGCTTGTCGCCCTAGTTGCTCTGGCAGTTCACTTGTCGAAATCGGCGTCCAGGTTTGAAAGATGTGAGCTTTGGAAATTTGTTGCTTCTTTACTCGTGGACCTGTTATGCACTGGTTTTGTCCCTTTGGAAACTTTGGCTCTAGTCAGGCTCTGTTGGGCTTCACTGGGTTGAGTGGGAAAACTTCAAGTATGCACAATATTCTTGTACTTTGATGCATGTTTTATTTTCATATTTACGTTGACTGCGAAAACCTGTAAAAGTACGAAAATATAATTATTTTATAATTATTAAACACAGAATTAACCAAAATGTTATGTCCCTCGGGGTTTAGCATTACAATTTTTGGTGCTTATCATACCACCCCCAAATAACACTTTGCTTGTCCTCAAACAAAGAAGAGATATTAAAACGATAAGTGGCCAAAAATGTGTCGTCCTAAACTAAGTCTCATTTCGCAGAGTGCGGTTGCAAGGACCGTATGCAACAAGGCCTTCAACTACTAGGAATTCCCTAGTGGACGAGTTATAGCCTCGTGAGAGTTTTTCAGAGAAGATACTCATAAACTTCATTTATACTACAATAACTCAGTAACAAAAGCTTGCTCCCTTAATTAATCTCATATATCTATACATCTTACTAGCGGGGGAAACAAGGATGAATTCTTTTGAAATTCAAGTTAATATACATACAATAATCAAAACATCTACATATGAACATGCATGCAGTGATCTTTACAATAAAATATACGAATAGGGCCGTTTCTAGATCCTTTGGATAGCGTCCTTAAGTAGGTTCTCATAGGTATGTGTCAAAACACAAATTCTCTCATATTTTTCCACTCAAGTTTTGTTAACTCCAGTGTGCAGTGGGAACATGTTTCCTCACATACTCAATGACAATCAGAGGAGCCGAGGTCAAGAATTCACATCTACTACTTATTATCACACCACCTTACTCCTAATTGAGCTAGAGGTCTTTATTAGGTGTTATGGGGCTTAGGTGGTAGTGTAGAAGGAAATGGAATGGAAAATTGAAAAATGATACGTATAAGAGAATAAGGTCTTCGAGATATTTACACTAGAGAAATCCTTATTTTCTTTCCTGCTTCTAACATGAGTCTCCATATTTAGCTTTTTTAAGCTTTTGTATTCCCTCTTGATTTGATTTTGGGGGAAATTCTTGGCGCAAACTTAAGACAGAAATATATTTATTGTTAAATAAATAAGAAAAATGAACAAACCTTTAGTTCAATAAACAAACAAACATTTTAGTTCAACTAATGAACTTAATTTACCAATAATTAAATCCGAGCCTAGTGAAGATTCACTATGTCCTTAAGACAGATTTTCCCCCTCACGATGCTTGAAGGTTAATGGAAAACTGTCTCCCAAGATAGAACTAATTTCCTTCTATAGAAAGCTAGCACTTTAATTCTATAGACTCAGCGAACACAACATAGTATTTGACTAAGAACAGAGGGTGAAGAGAAAGATCAGAACTCTGTGTGATCTAGTATGTCTTTCTCTCCAAATTCATCCACTATTTATAGGTGAGTGGTGCCTCTTCGAAACAACACAGTGACTCTTGGGAAAAAGTAAGCAACTCTTTGAAAAGTCACATGTTTCGAAAAGACACACCATTTCGACATAAAGCACTATTTCGAACCAGTCCCTATTTCGAAAGGTCACACCTTTTTGGCATGATGCACTGTTTCGAACCAGTGCACATTTTGAAAGGTCGCACCTTTTCGACATAATGCACTATCTCGAACCAGTGCACTCTTTCAAAAATGTTTTTCTCACTTTACGTACTATTTCAGGAGAAACCCATTTCATCTCAATGTGGGATAACTTGGGAGACAAATTACTCATTTATATCTCAATGGATTTGTGCAAATCCATTTTTCTAACAATTCTAACTTTGATTTTTGGAAACATATTTCTATTTTTCTTTTTTCTTTTTCTTTTCTTCTGAAGCAGGTAACTGATTTTGGTTTGTGACAAGTTTTTCTCTTCATTTTTCTACATTTCATCCTATTTCCCATACTCATCATCTAGGTGGGGTTATTTATTTGTGGTTAATAGATGGGCAATAAATTTTTGGTGAAATAGAAAGCGTTAATGAAAGGTTTAGTAGGGCGACTAGCAGTAAAAAATTTACAGGTGTGAATTTTTAGCTATATCCATCCAAATAAGGCCTAAATTCTCGCCTAGGATTCGGGTAATGATAAAGTAAGTAGACGTGTGAACTTCTCTATTCATAAAAACTACTCCTCTATGTCATTACTCACATATCACACATTTTGAAGCTTTTTGGTTAGATTCTCACAGGATATGGAAATTAAGTTGTCTAACCGTGGGTCCCAAAAACTTACTGCTATGTACATTTAATGATAGTCAGTGGATGTATGCTCATGAAAAGATATAAAAACTATTGCATACGTATTAACTTAAGTTTCTAAAAACAAATCCTAATTCTGATGCTAGGGTGAGATTTCTAAATATTTTTCATCACAGAAAATGAAACGAGAGTTTGTCACTAAATACACTTATTTAGATAGAAAATAAACTATATACAACCTATAAATGCTTAATTTTTGCGAAAGGTTCTAACCACCCCCAAATAGTAGGACGCTGTGTCCTCAAAGTGTTAAAAGGAAGAAAGAATATACCTGAGAGGCTTGAGCAAAAATAAAGCTGATATCTTCAAAAGAAAATTATGTTAACACCACATATAGTATACAACACAAAAGGGAAAAGACACTGTTAGGTTATTTATTTTTCACATTAAAAAGTAAAACAACAAATATGTACATCAACTTACACTGCCCTAATTACGAATTAGGGGTATATCCATTCCAACTTCATCTTTATCGAAATGTCATTCTTTAGCGTCACGCCAGTTTATCATGGTCTACCAAACTTCGCTCCACTTTCTCTTTCTAGAAGTGTCCAAATGAGCTATCATGTCTTTGTCATTAGGGAAGCAACGAACGTACCTCAGGTACCTTGAAGAGCGCCGATGCCAGACCCAAAATCTTAAAGAACGAATTATCCTATTCGTCGGACACATAGAATCTACTCGTACCCAGTCATGAAAAGTGACCGCAAACTATGAGAAGAATGTCCTCATTATCCGACATGCGATAACTGGTAAAGTGATATAATGCTGTCGAAAAAGACGAGCCCTTTTCAGGTTCTCAATTACTAGGTTCGTGATGTCGAAGGCGGTATGTTGCTGAGCGAGAGCATGGAAATTCTTGCAAGCTAATTCGGAGGTGGTGGAAAAATACCAATCCCCCATGATGTTCAGAAGGATAAACAACATGGTAGTCCCGACATTCATTGTCATACTAGCTAGGGGAATTGTGTTGTCTATCCATCGGCCAGGTTCCTCACGTTCAATGACTTGGGCGAGGCCATCGCCATAGAGGCCGGCAAAATCTTCCCAAAAATAGTGATTAAAAGTGTTTTGTATGATGTATTGAATTGGGGTGTTGGCTGATTATAGGGAAGGTCCAAAGCCATAGCAACTGTTGGCTCGTAAAAAAGATGTCTGGTGTTACCAATACGGATTGCAAATCCATTCAAAAAGAAACCACGTGCAGGTGTATCCTCCATATGATTATAAAAATAAACTGCTAAACCTGGAGAGTATGTCTGCTTAGGGTGCAAAATGAAAGAGGTCCAACCGACTTGAGTGATGAAGTCTCTGAAAAGATGTCCATATGCAAGAGAATTCAACAAATCATGAAAAGATTGTTCAGGAATAATCTTTGGAGGTACCATTGAAGAAGACGTGTGATGAAAGATACCACCTGTATACAAAGATAAACCAAAAATATGAATACGATGAAAATGACTAAGTAAAAACAAATGACATTTATTACAATATGAAAATTGCACTATACTAAAAACTAAAAAGAAAATGACAAAGAACATAAATTTGCAAAATTTAATTTGGGTCATGGCCCAAGTAACGGCGAGGATTCTTAGGTGAGAGAAATTCATTTATAAGATTCTTGATGAAGTCAATCTGTGCAATAGCCTATTGCAACAGGGCACTCTGTGTCTGGTAAATCTCAGCTTGGTTCTCCATTATGAAAGTGTGATTTGCCAAGAACTGGTTGTGGCTGTGCAAGAATTGTGCTTGTTATTCGTCTTGTATTGTTCGCAGGTCATGAAATTCAAGAAGACTAGTGATGATGATGTTCTGATGTGTATATAATGTCATTAGTCATTAGTGAATTAAACGAAGGCCTTCCATAGGATTAAATACGTTGTGTATTACATTTTCAGTGAAGATGTTGACAGCGGAACAAGCTTTGCCGATTTCTGCATCGGCATGGTTCTTTGCAACGTCGGGAGTCCAAAAACCGTTCATGCAGATAGAGTGAATGGTGAGAATATTAGCTGTTCTGAAGTACGTAGTAGAAGTAATAGGAAAACCCCAACGCACCATGATAAGTGTCACAATGGTTGGCAAAGGAGCTTACTTTTTCCTAGCACGTGCGATCGTGTTCCAGAGAAATTGAATTATGCAAAAATCATTGCATTTAGTCTGCAGTACCCAAAGTAGATGGAGGAGGGGTTTTGTTATTTCGTAAGTCTTAGATGTGCCGAGCACATTATGAGCTAGTCATTGGATCACAGATAATTGGTTTCTTTGCAAGGATCGCTGATAAACAATGCGGTTTTTTCGGTAGTATTAGCCGTAAAGGATAGTTGCAAACAACATATGACTTATATTGTTAAATGGTGAATCATGAAGGTGTACCCTCGGGTTCGTTATGGGAATTTGAAGGACCTCAGAGATGATTTCCAAAGTCAATTCACGCTCACATCCGTTTGCACGGACAAAGAATTGCCCGTTTTGGAAATAACCGTGTGTATAGAATAGCAGGACCAATTCTCTGGAATAAAGTGCCTCCTTATGATGTAATAAAGGGAACCATCCTCGACGTAAAATTTCAGTATCAAAATATGGGTGAAATAGACCGCTCTGAAAATTTTCCATAAAATTTTGCTCGGGCACGAAAATTCGAGTGAGGGACATTAAAGATGGAAGGAGTGGAGTGGTAAAGATAATTTAGTGGAAAAGGGAAGAGTGGATTTGAGAGGTGTCTAGCCTTGCTATAAATAGGCACCAATCCGAAAGTTACGGATTGAGGTGTCACAGCATAGTTAGACCATGTGTATCTCCTAAAATAATTCTATCGAGGTGCTTGCCCAAAAGATCGTTTAAAATCAAATCCCTAAGACTGTGAATCAAACGTGGAAAGAGATAGAATATACGAGAGAATGTTTCACAGGGTAGTTTGACCAACTTGTATATTCCTAAAACAAGGCGCAAAAGTGGATGTATTGTGGATGGAAAAGAATAGGGAATGTGACTACAAGGAGTGGCACTCTTCTTCCTTTTTTTTTTTTTTTTTTTTTAATTTTTTTTTTTTTTTTTTTTTTCGTAAGTAGAAGAACAAGGAATACGTAAATATAATCTCACAATAAGTTGTAATAACGTACAGGGATGTGAAAACACATCATAATGACAATGGGAAAACAAAATACAAGTCTATATATTAGATATGACTATGTGCCACATTAACAACATTAAAATAATAAAACTAACGAGCATGAAGATTTGAGTAGCATATTCAATTTGTTACTGCTCGGACTTTTCTAGCACATCCATGAAGCTTGAAATTTGGTAAGAACTTAAAAAAAAAACTTAATTAGAATTAAAGAAAAAATGTAGAGGGAAGAAGATGAAATGAGTGAATGTGAAGGATGTGGTGAACTTTCTTTTTGTAGAAAGGAAATGGAGCCGTTTTCTCGTTTTGGTGACCGTTTTGGAAATCGTTAGTGGACGGTAAAGCTCGCCGTTAAGTGTGACGTCAAAAATATATCCTCAGGGGCTGTTGAAGAAGAACCAGGAGTCCTGCGACGGCGTGCAGGACGAGCTCCCATGGAGGCTAACTGCTCCTGGATATCGCCTAGAGTATGCATCACCTGATCTTGAAACTGCTGCTGGTTCACCATGAGCATTCGCTGGAACTGATTCTGGCGAGTAGTCATATGATCCTAAAATGCTTTCATGGAAGTGCGCATTTCTTGCTGAAATTCGCCCATGGTGTCCGTCATTGAATCGTGATGAGTGGTCATCTCCTCCCTAAATTCCCCCAAGTTATGTTCTATCGATACATGGCGAGTATACATGTCTCACATGCCACTATTCATAGCGCGTAAGGAATCCATAGGATGGCTCATCTTGCTCATAGCAGCCTCATTAAAGAAAAGGTGGAGGGTATGGGGGAGGTGAACCCACGTTATCGTGTTCAGCTGCCATTGGTGTTGTAGGTTCCCATGGGGACAGTATGCACTTCTTGAAAACATGCATATTCTCATATGGCAGCATAGGGACTAATGGGGTAGCAAACAGGAAACCCAAATTAATCATAACTTGCGTGACATGAACAACAAGAGGGGTTGACCTGAGTGTGGAATGCGTAATGATGTCGAATAGAAAGGTCACTATGCAGAAGTTACCCTTTTGCTCCTGGAGAACCCAGAGTAGGTGTAGAAATGTCTTGTTAATGTTAGATGGCTTAGAGGTGCCAATGACATTCTAACCCAGCCATTGAGCCGCGACAAGCTAGTTCCACCACACAGACGTTAATACGCGCATTTCCCATCCATATTATACTCGCCCTCGATTAGTGTGTCGAGCATGAGGTCGTAAGTCTGTGGATACACAGACTGCTGCTGATTCAACACGTGGTCAACCAAAGATATTCCCATGATCTCGGAGATCAAGGCGGGTGTGACTGGGCGTGGCACGTCATCGATGGTGACCCAAAAATTGTCTCCATTAAAGCCGCCATTGTTGTAGAACTTGTGGCATGTGAGACATGTATACTCGCCATTGAGAATCAAAAAATGGAGCAAACATCCCACTTTCAAATAGGGATCCAAACAAAAATTCGACTGAGATTCACCTGTTTACGTCCATTTTGTGATCGCAGGAAAAGGATGGGTATTGATTTGAGATGAAGGGAAGAAATTGAAGTTGGTGGCGGAGCAGAATTCGATTATGAGCTATGGTGGTCGCGCGCGGGACTTGGATTTATCGTGGGGCTGTCTCGTGCGAGACTGGAACGGGAGGGGACGAGATCCAAATTTTGGGGAAGACGAAATGATGTAATGGTGACGCGTGGTAAGTTGTCTCGGTTTATAAATAGGCCGAGAATCACTGGATTTGGTCGGGCCCAAATTTTTTTCCAAGCCCAAATTAAGCCTAAAAAATGTAAACGCGCACACATGACTCGTTCGGACTCCGAATTGGATAAATGAGCTACCGAAATGATCGGCACGAAAAATGCCATTCCAATTATTTGAGTCATTCTCAAACGCCAAAAGAGATTTTGCAAAGAAGGAGGGATGTTTATTTATAAACCATGGCTTTGTTTTTGTTTTTTTTTTTTTTTTTTTTTTTTTTTTATGGTTTTATTTCTATACAAGGGAGATTAATGTGAACAACACTGGATGTCCAGAAGAGTCACCATCTAAAGTTTTTGGCAATTGTCATGTCGACTCTGGAGCGAACCCAATCTAGCCAGACTGTGGCTTCACCTTTATGTATTATGGGTCTAGGGGAAGGACGATACCATCCTGGACCGTGCGCGCTACGTTCTAATAATATTGCCCTTATTACATACGACTATCCTCAAACCGCCCCAAAGGGAACTCAAAGTAACCAATTCTAGGGGTTGGCCTAGTAGAATCCATTGCCCGTACGTGTTCCAAGTAGGCAACATCCGAGGTTGAACACAAATCTCTATGTGCACCTTAATGCAAGGGTAATTTTAAAAGACAACAATATATGCATATATACAAGGTGAGTCTTTTAACATCAGATCCTCAAGACAAATCGAGTCTTTTAACGTTAGATCCTCAAGACGTTGGCGAGTCTTTTAATGTCAGATTCTCAAGATGAATTGAGTCTTTTAACGATAGATCCTCAAGACAAATCCCAACCCGTGGGAGAAACGGTGTGGCGATGAAGTTTATCCTGCTCAACTAGTGTCAGACAAAAGTATACCTTATACCGGCTAGTATTGGATAGGAAGTCAAGACCTGGACATAAAGGTGTTTGACAATGCATACACCACCCCATCCTTTGTGCACGTCGTTTACGAGCAAAAGTACTACGACCATTACCTATTCGTGATGAGTGAAACTTACACCAAATGATTAGCTGAAGTTCGTGAGGTAGAGAGTAGAAAAGGGAAGAGAAGGAAGGAGGAGAAATTTTTGGTACCCATTGATAAAAGATAAAATTGAATAGTCTACCTACGAAATGAACGATGAACTCAAAACGTAAGTAAACTAAACTAATCTTTTGATTCTTATATTTATCAAAGTTTTCTACTCTCAAGTCTATGAGATATAGTGGAATAGAGTGATTCGTTCCACTCTTAGTCCTTCCGCATGCTATGTTCTCAAGTGTAAGTACTCTAAACTTAAAGTCTAATGAGAGATTTACGAAAAAGGCAACTAGACTACGATGCAACTACCCACAAAATGCAACTAGTCGACGATGGGAATAACTAAGGGAATGCTACGTTGATTCGATGATAAGGAGTTAGAGGGGGATTGATTCCACCTTAACTCGACTTAATCCTATTAATGACGAATCGTCGTAATCCGAATTGAACTACTTCACAGAACAATTGGTTCTTCCTAATCCCTAATTACACATGGCATTCCTACCAATTCATAACTAGCATGTGAACGATTAAACCCATTCTCATGGTGAACTAATCATTTCTAGAGTGGAAAGGAAATTATGACGATTCTACGATATTCGGAATCAAGCTTTCATCAAGGCTTCTCAACCCCCTCTAATGGAGGTTTAGCCGAGAATCATTACGCAATCATTTCGATTACATTTAAACTAAACATGATATATAAGAATTGAAATTTACTTAATTAAACAATAATGAAATCTAATTTAATGACTAAAATGAAATAAGGACAGGAATTGAAATAAGATCTAGAAATGGAAATGACAAAATTGAAATTGATAAAAATACTACTTTATTGATCTAATCAAAATGAAGAACAAGATTCAAAGGTTTAATCTAATACAATAATTGAAATGGAACTAAACTTAATTAATCTACATGAAAAACTAGATCTAGAATTCATTAATGGAGGCTAACTAATCTAAATCTAATCTAGGTCTAACTATCTACCATTAACAAAGAGCTAAGCTTTTGTTTTTATACATTCAAATCCAAAAATCGTGCATGGGCTTGGAGCCATGTTTTGGGCCAGAGAATCAGGCCCAAAAAGGCCTCTTCAGCTACAGTTGGCTTCAACAAACTTTTCGTCCAATTCTGCTCCTCTGATTGGGTCAAGGATTAGACCATTGGAAAGCTCTTTCCGAGCCGGTCGTTTTGACATAAGGTAGGCTCCATTCCGAGGTCTGAGTCCAAAGATATGGCCTTCGAAGTTCTCAACTTTGTGTGTCTTTGTTTACGCCCGCCCGTCGACTTTTCAGCTTTTGACCGGGCTTTTAGAAAGGCTTTGTCTTCTTGAATCCTGGCCTTTAATCACAGAACTCCTTAGTAACCGACCTTTTCTCCTTTATCTCGCTAAAGTGGCACATTTCTGCACATAATGGACTTTGAAGCCTGAAATGCATAAAAACACGTAATCAGTGTTAACTCTTAATTATTACTCACATAATTGGTCTAAAAGTATGTCTGTTACAGGGTTAAAACTACATTTTTGGGCTCTTATCAAACCACCCCCAAACAACATTTTGCTTGTCCTCAAGCAAAGATGAGAAATTAACATAAGTGACCAAAAATGGAGTTCTATCTACTTCTCGTTTCGCCGAGTGCGATTGCATTGACCATATGCAACAAGGCCTTAAACCACTAGGAATTCCCTAGTGGACGAGTTATAGCCTCGTGAGAGTTTTCCAGTGAAGGTACTCACAAACTTCATCTATACTACAACGACTAAGAAATAAAACTATTGTTTCCTTATTCATGCTCCAAACTATCTATACATCTCACTAGCTATGAACAAGAATAACCAAGTCAAAACCCGAAGCTAATATATGCATAATAATCAATCATCTATAATAAACATATATACAATGAGTAATACTATGAAATGTCTAGCAGTGTTCGTTTCTAAACTTCGAATAAGCGTCCTTAAGTAAGTTCTCACAATAATAGTCAAGATACAACACTCTCATTTTTCCACTCAAGTTTAAGCTACTCTAGTCTTGCTGTGGACACACTTTACCTTACAATCTCAATGACAACAAGGAAGCGGAGTCGATCAAACACATCTGCCACTTACTATCACACTAGCCTATTCCTAATTGAGCTAGAGGTCTTTATTAGGTGTTCTTGGGGATTAGGAGATGGTTTAAGAAGGAAGGAAATGGATATTCAAAAAGGACAAGTCCGAGATAATAGAGTCTTCATATTATGTAACTAGAGAAAACCTTGTTATTTACTTTTTTGCTTCTACACTTTGTTTCCATCCTTAGCCATATTTTTTTTTTTTCTTTTCTCTTTTTTTTTTTTTGGCTTTTGACTCCCTTTTATTCTATTTTTTGGAGTTTTTATTTTATTTCTATTTTTATTTTTTTTTTTCCTTGGATGGAAACTTCTTTTCTTTATTTTCTCAAGCAATTAACTAACTTTTGTTTATACGGGTTTTCTCTTCTTCTTTCTTTCTTCCTCATTCTATTCTCGGACTTATTCTAAATTGGGTAGGCTGATTTTTTTTTTTTTATTTTGTTTTGTTTTTTTTAACAGGGTAAAAAGGGATTGTGGTTTATGAAAGGCTAAAGAAAGGCTCGGAGGGCTTACTAGCGGAAATAATTCATAGGTTTGAATTTTTGGCTATATCGATCCAAAAGGGCCTAAAATTCTCGCTTAGGATATGGCATAGTGATCAAGCAAGTGGGCGTGTGATATCTCTATCCGGATTTTACTTCTCCCTTGTGTCATTTCTCAAATGTTTCATTCATATAAGGCTTTAGGCTATATTCTCACAGGATTTGTAGAATAAGTACTCTAGCTTAGATTTCAAACTTTATTGCTAACAATCATAGATACTCATGTAATATATTTATAGATAGATGCAAAGATTATTACCTATATATTAACCTAAGTTTCTAACAATTATTTTGATGCAAATAAACTCATTGAGACTTCTAGATTGTTAAGAGCATGGAGAAAGAAACAATACCAATATTCCTAAGTGTATAGCATAACTTATTTATTTATATTTTTGAATTTTTGAAATTTTAACTAGAAACAAATGCATATTATACATATCTATATCCTAAGATGCCTTAATTACACGTGTTTCTATGCCCCCAAACAAAAGCATGTTTGTCCTCAAAGCAATTAAATAAAGAGGGTAGGAAAAATACCATTGAAGCGTGAAATTCAGAACATCTGTAGAAACAAGGTTAGAACGTACTAATATAGGAAATAAAAAGTGACACAACTCTATACGAGTTCTACCCATTATGGGGTTAACAAGAATGAAATTGCTTGGGACATAAATAGACACTAACTAGAATGAAAACTTACCTTATCCCCCATTATTACGTCATCTTCCTCATTCTCTTCTTCCATAAAGAAGTGAGGTTCCTTCGCGTCCTGCCATGCCATGATAATTTGTCAGGCTTCCCGCCATTTATCATCTATTATTGCTAACCTATTAAGAGCCACTTGGTCTAACGGGGTGTAAGGTGCAACCAGATGAGGTTGTATCCTCCACCCTTGCCAAGTCATTGCACGGAAAGATCGAATAATACTATTGGTGGGTCGCATGCGATTAATCGTGCCGTAATCCAATCCGTGAAGCATGTACAAAAACAGGAAAAGAAACATAGCATAATATGAGAAACTAGAACGGGCATAAGAAGGTACTTATGCCTCATGCTATGGGATCGAGCTAAACTAGACATCAAGGTTCGGGAAGGTCATGACACATACGTCCCGTGGCTAAAGCAAGGAAGACGCAAAGTGGCATCATTGGCGGAAGAAAAAAGCGTCATTCCCCTAAAATGTTTAGCATGATCCAAAACATAACAGTTCCTATGTTCATGGACCCGAGGATACCAAAGGCGGCGTTATATTCCCCTTGGTCCTCAATACGGAAAATGCCCGCGCCATCGACTCATGCAAAAACTTCGTAAGTGTAGACATACATATTATCGACCCAATAGCACCATGGGTCTTGTATTTCAAATGGCATAGCCGGTCAAGAACAAATGCTAGCAAGAACCTGGTAATTTCCATTGGTTCATTATCAATGTTGATGGAGAACACTTGTTCTCCATCTGGTCTTTCAAAGAAAATGCAGTTATCGTAAAAATAAGATGCTAGAGTCGGAGAATAAAGTGCATCCGGTCTTACCATAAGCGGCTCCCGCCAGCAATCAATGTGATAAACGCCGAAAACCAAGCACCATAAGTAGTGCTTTGGAACAAATCTTCGAAAGACTATTCCGTATCAATGTTGGAGATGTCATCTTAAAATTACGCTTTGGAATAGCTGCGAATGATCCGGATACTCTGCCGAAAAATTGGAAATTTTCTGGTTCCACGGAGTCGTATGCGAGCGCTTTTGATAGGGAAGCCTTGATCGCTCTGAAGAAATTGAAATTTCCAGTGTTTGAGCGGTCGCTCAGCTTCGGCTTGGCCGCCCGACAAAAACTCATAAAAAATATCTGAGCGAGTCGCGCTCTCAGAGCCTTGAAGTCTTCGGAGTTGTAGAAACTCCGGAAAATGAGCCAAACGAGGGAATCGCGGGAGTGAAAGGTGAGTGATGGAGTTTAGGTGTAGTGTGAGTTGTGAGGATAGATTGTATCAAGTTTATATAGGTTTAAAGTTGCTAAAATGGATCTGGAAGTTCCCAAACCAAATTACGGCAGTTTCCGAAAATCCTAAAATTTCCAAACCCGAAAACGAAAACAACTCATATCCTTGATTCTAATTCAAACCCAGTATCTTTTAGGTTGATTTTATGATAGAATGTACCTATTTAATCTAGATTTCATCCTACAATGATACTCAATCATAGATATGCCTAAACGGCCATATTTTCACCTTGACTCCGCAATAAATTCTAACACGAGGGTTATAAAAATAATGCTTGAATTGATAAAACCACCCCAAACAAGTTGGGAAGGTGGGATCAATATGAAACAACCACGATACCGAAAATAACCCCTTATATTAAAATTTTCATTCGAGTACATTACACTACAAAATTCAAATTACGGAAATAAACTTGCAATAAAATAAATAACAATAATGAAATTACAAATAAAACATAAAACCTAAAACTATACTATCCCTAGCTACTCCGAACTGGTGGGAGGGGAACATGCTCGAGAGGCTGCTCTGAGCTCTGAAGAGCCACACCATTAGATCCTTCGGCGGCGGCGCTCGTGCCTGGATGGTGTGTCCTCGGAAGGAGAGTCCCGTGAGGGTGGGTATCGCGTCGACATCTCGTCCGAGGCTGAATCGGGCTCTAGCTTCGGCGGCTCATCTGTTTCCACCTCTCGCCCTCTCTGCGGGTACAAGCTCGAAGTTGTGATGCATCGTTGCTGTCGAGTCGGGAGGTCTTCACGAGATAGTGTTAAGCGAACGCATGCCTCGATGGATCACAGCCATGCGTTCTGCATCTGTCCAGCACCTCTCCAAGGCATCCGCGTCAAAACAGGTCAAGTCCTCCTCATCCTCGGAGGCATCCTGATGTCCCCCAGCCTCCTCGGCATTCTCAGCTCCTACATCCTCTTCTTCTTCTTCTCTATCCTCAGCCAATCTCCAAACCCGTTGGACACACTCCTTATAGATCGCGAGGGTTACGGTGGAGAGTGATGTATGTCCGATCGATCGCTGAAGCTCAACTTGAGCATGATCTTTGTTATCGACACAAGGGGAGAGAGGCAACATCCTCCCCTACTCCCCTAATCATGCTCGGTAAAACTCTAAGATGCGGAAGTCATACTTCCGCTCACGGAGTATCCATAAGATATGGAGGCGATTCGGGCCGATATCGCGACCCTTCCCTTCCTCGGATGTTCCGACCAATCCACGGGGCTATAGCCGTTGGTTGGTCCTAAAAAGCCTGTCGAACACAATGTGATCTTGCATTGTAGTCCCCTCCAATAATCTGTCTCGTGCATCAATGGCTCTACCCCATTATCTTTGGGACTCCTGCGGTGACATCCGGATGGACTCTGGCGGAATGCTTAGAATCTCAACCAACAACCCAGTCATCACTTCCTTCCGCCTCTTCGCTACAACAACAAAAATCCTAGTCCCTTCCAACTCCCTCGTATCATAGAACCGTCGGACTAAGTCCTCGTGGTAATAGGCTTCAGTCGAGTACCACAAGCTATTCCAGTCTCGACCGATCATCTAAATCATCCGTAAAAGCGGCGCGAAGTGGTCGGCGGTAAAAGATTGCTCGAGCAAAATTCGGGCGCGTTGTTGAGCCATTGGAAGTTTGGAATGTAGTGGGGGTTTAAATGTGATGTAGTGGTGTGATTTTAATAGACCGGTTGAAGCAACCAGTGGTGGTGGTGGAGTGGTGGTCGGCAGCACCAAAATTTTGAATTTTCGGTGGTTTTAGTGATGGAAATCGGTAGTGGTGGGTGGTGGTGGTGTTTGGAATCGATTTGGGTTGGGATTTAATTTGGGGCGGGGTAAATTTTTGTTTTCTTTTTATTTTGATTTTGTTTTTAGGTTTTGGAGCTTGGTCGTTAATGGCGGATGGAGAAGAAAAACGATGAACCGATGGTGAAGGTGAAGGGCACGGCCGCGACCGATGGTTAAGGTGGGGGTTGGGCCCAAGCCCAAAATCGAAATTTGTGATTTTTTTTCGATTTTTCGCGAAACTTCAAATCAAAATTTCCGCTTTGTTACGGTCCGATTTTTGCAAATGAGATATGGAAATGATCAAGAGAGAATTTCCAATCCACGATCCATAAAACACTCTATTCCGACCGTGGATGACATATAAGATAGTGGAAAACGCCGAAGTCGTGCATGGCGTCGTTATCACGAACAATTGAACTCTAAATTCATGGATTATGTCAACCAATCGTAATACAATAAAACGGCCTAAGCAACTCTAATGGGACATAAATATTTAGTAATGGAAACATCAACACCCCAAAAACAAATTTTTACAAAGCTTTAGAAAATTTGTTTTTAGCGATGGGTCTTTTAAAGTCGATTCAGAGACTTCCTTGGTTACTATGCTTATTCTTTAATATATATTTAATTTTAAAAAGAAAAACAATAAACAATAAAGACATAATTCACCCCATAGAGGAACATGACTCAAAAATCCGAGAAAACATGCAAGAGTGGAAAATGTGAATTATGTCAAACGTGGACTTCGGATCCGGTACTTACAACCACACACTCCATAGGGAGGGCCCAGTTACCTTAATGGTGCACTCTCCAATATATGGAAATGAAAGGAAATGCACCAAACACAAAAAGTTGAGTCGCTTATAGTCGATACTCGAGACTTCATCTAGACGTATGTATGAACATGCGGTTTTATCATATATCAACAACCTAAATAATTGTGGATCATTCCATAAATAAATATCACGTAAAACATATCCAAACACAATCAAGCACCAAGATTTCCTATGACTCAACCTAGTGAAATGAAAGCGAAAGTCGGATAACCCTATTATGTAACCTATCATGCACCTTATTTTTCATTTTTGAATGAGTGGGTGTTCTAGTAAATAAGTGTGGAAAAGTGAATGGTTGTCGAGAATATGGTGGATAGGGATAAGTTGTAGAAAGACAGCCTGTAAACAATGAGGATGTGGTTTTAGCACAAAACTCATTCATTGTATGTGTAGGGACTGTCTCAATTCTGAAAATGAAGGTGTCAAATGGTTTCACTACAAGAAAAAATGCTTTATATCACTGTTAAAAACAGTGACAAAAAGCCTTTTGTCACTGTTTTTTTTTTTCCCAAAACCGTGACGGAGTGAGAGTCATTTATTTTTTTCCCAAAACCGTCACAAATATTTGTTCTAGACTAGCCTCTCTCAGCCATTAAAAACGGTAACAACTGCTCAAAAACCGTCACAAAAAAACGTATCTTTTGTGACAGTTCTAGCAAAACCGTGATAAATGTTATAATTTTTTTTTTAAAAAAAAAACTGTATATATTTGAAAACAGACATTTCACATTGAATTGGACCTGCAACAAATATACACCTGAAATATAATCCATTAAAATTCAAATAGCATTCATAAATGCTAACTCCATTAAACATTCCAATAGCAAAAATAAACACAAGACGTACTTAGGTAATAAATAAATAAGTACTTAATAATATACAAATGAATGGATTAGGAAAGAATTGTGACTAAGTCACATTCACGTCAAATACTCGTGATTAGTCTTCATCATAGTTCGAAATACATTCTTAGAGGCACCGAACAAACTAAGAGCTTTGACATCTATCCGGAGGTAGAAGTCTTCTTCTTAGTTTCTTGATCTGCAAAAGTTAAAAAAAAAAAAAAAAAAAAAAAAACAAGGCTTGGGCAGCTACCACACTACACTACTAGGTCATCTTCATTGAATACCCAGCGATCATTGTTGATCCCACCAAATCTTAAAAATACTAAAGATAAAGTGAATGACAAAAAAATCATTTCCCTGACTTTAATGATTATTCAAATAAAGAGAACTGCAAACAAATAAAATCCATATAACAATTGCTTCTAATCTTTAGTGAATAAGAAAATAGGGTTGTACAAAGTAAGATAACAACATTTTTAAAAGTTGGACAAGGGGTGATCCTTAATTAACCATAGAACAAAGATGAAACCTCGTCAAGGACCAAACACGGTGTGCAACAATAGCCCACAGTGTACCATCACAACTACCATCTACAAAAGGTGTTTCTAGAAGTCACATTCTAGTTTAAATTAGATACAAGATTGAGCACTTTCTGTGAGCGGGAGGAGTTTTGAATTATCTACACAGTCTTTACCCAAATCTGAAGTCAATCAAGAGATGTTGTAACTTTTGTTAACATTTCTAAAAAAATAGTGTTTGATTAACTTTTGATTGCTACTTCATGTGTTGTGGCAAACACAAATATATTTTGGGGAGGGAGGATAGAGCCACTCCTTTATTTACAGTCCTATAAAGTGACTCCACTCCACAAATAAGCTTCTTCGATGGTTAAATTTTTGGTCCGCAGTTCTCCGACTCTTTTTGAAAAGGTTAGAAATATTCAAATGGGTTGATTATTGTTGAATGATCTTCATGGTAAGGAGATAATCTCAACCGAAAATCAGCCCCTCATTCAAGTTATAGGAGAGGCTCTATCCCTCCCCATATACTATAGAAACATTTTTTATTTTATGTTGCAGGCATCCGCTTTAATCCTCGACTCTCCTCTACTAAAATATTAGTCGCCTTCCTAGGGACACTAATTTAACTGCATAGATACCGGTCGAGGGTCAGATGTTTCTAGAAGTCACATCCCTGTTCAAGTTAGATACAAGAATGAGCTCTTAGTCATGAGTGCGAGTTCCTGAATCAACTCTAAAGCTGAGGAGTATGGTAACGGTCAAAAAAAATTCTAGTGTTACTAGATATTGTGTTTTTTAACATATATATATTTTGGTTTTCTAATGTTCCCCATCCGAAAAGGGTACCAAGACAACTATGTACCCTTCGTATATTTGTTTTACAAGGCAAAAGGTATTTTAGTGTTGATTAATGTAAGAAGGAATCTATCAATTGAATCTAGCTCTTACCTTCATTTAGATGTCGTTGAAGCCGAACATTCTGAGGGAATTGCCTTGCCCGAGCCTCGAGTGCATTGTCGAAAAAGCGGGGATGTTGTTCGACTCACGGACAGATTCAAGAACCTTCCCATGGCATTGTAATTCTATCCTTTTCTCATTATGTATTTCTTTGATATGTGACCATAAAAGTATATATTCAATAATTAATTTTCTATACTTGCTTTGCAAACCTTTCTGAGGAGGAAGGGGTGGCAAGTCAAATAGAGAATGCCTCGACGAGGAAAAGAGATCGACCAAAGGTTCACATAACAAAATTCTAGTTCTCACCTTCACCAAATGTCGTCAAAGTTTAACATCCTGCGGGTATTGGCTTTCCTAAGCCTCTCGTGCCCGTCGGAAAAAATAGGATGTTACTCAACCCACACACGAAGTTCCAACCTTTGCATAGCATTGTAATTCTATTTTTTACCGTGTTCAACGTTTCTTTGATATGTGATCACCAATTATATTAATTAATTAATTACATGTCTTATGCTTTACTTGCTTTGCAAACTGATCTACAGGATGGGGTGGCTAGTCAAACAGAGTGTTTCAACAAGGAAAAGAGGTCGACCAAAAGGTTCACTTAATAAAGAATTGGGGAAAGGTGGTGAATTATTGAATGGATGATATTATTTTCCTTATTAGAAATTGTTTTTTTTGCGAAAACTGACATCACATGTTTAACTCTGTAGGTAATATTGGAGGAATGCCTGAAGCTGAGGATTCCTTAGATGTTGTGCAAATGAAGCTAAGATAGCCAGGATGTAATAGTTTGATTAAATGCATGTCTTAAAAGTTGAGACAATTACAATATGCACTACTTTCTAATGCTCATATGTCAGGATTAGCACCAAATACGTTCATTAGCCATGTCATAAGTCCACTAGAGAGTAAAAAAGAAAGGCAAATATAAACCCAAAGACTAATGTAAATAGAAAGAGTGCAAAAAATTACCCGATCCTTGCAAGCTTCATCTTAATCAATCATGAGATCATCGGCATCTCGTATTTGCAATACCTTCAAATCAAATAAAAAGAACATAAACCACAATCCAAGAAAAGCACAAACACCAAAATCTATTCATACCACAAGAATTCTAAACTCACAATAAACTTCGATCAGGAGTAAATCATGACTGTCTATAGGATTTAGCCCTCTTTGATAATTTAACTAACTTTTTTTTTACCAACAACATAATATTCATATATCTGAGAATTTAAAGAAATTAGCCAATGGTGTTTTCCATTTCGATCTCTACTGTCTAGAATTCAAAATCAAAACTTAAGTCATAACTCTAACAATTCAACAAAGTGAACACAGGCGCAACATAACAATCCCGTCACGGCATCCATCTCCTTCCACTCCTTCAAAGGTCTTGCACACTCAAACCTGGTGGGAGAGACTTGACTTATCGACCTTCTCGAATCAAACACACAAAGTGTGTACAGATACTTGGAGCAACGAACCTTAAACTTGACGACATCCTTGCTCTTCTTTATCTTAACAGAACGAGCATCCTTCCTTCTTGTAGTAAGAAGGAAATCCTTAATCTCGTGAATTTGCTTCGGCATTTCTCTCGTTAATCTAATCCGGTCCATTCCTTGTCTCCAGGCTTGTAGAATGCTAACCTACTAAATTGACCATAGACTGCCATAGCAACAAAATCGCGATTTGATGATGGGTTTGCTGACAAAGCAACCCTTTCCAGGTAATAGACGCCAAAAATCTCATCTTCCTCAGCTTCAAATGTTTTCAAAGAAGGAAGATGGATCTCATTATCCACAGAACAAGAATGGGTTAAAAGACAAACATCATAATTCTGAGAAACTGTTACCAACCATCCATATGTAGAACCAGCGCAAAATCTGTCGTGAGAGTGAGAGAGAGACGTGGGAGATCGACCGTTTTTTTGGTAAGTGTTTACGGATGTCTTTGGAAGGATGGGAAACGAGCCCCCTAGGTTTCTAACTACTTTTACTTAGTGGGCTCTTACAGCTTTTTTTTTTTTGTAACTTGGGCTCTTGCAGTTGGGGAGCGAAAAATACCGGGTATTTAGGATCACACATAAAAATTTATGTAACCTGTTTTTGAAGACCACCACAAATTATACTCCACAGACCTAGAAAAAACCATTTGTCACACTTTTGGATATGATGTCACAAATAATTCTCTACACATATACACTTTTTTTAGGAAAAAAAACCATTTGTGACCGTTTCAAAAATGCATGTCACAAAAAACTTCTTAAAACAGTCACAAAAACCCTTTTCTGCTATTTGTGACCGTTTCGAACAGAATAGTCACAAATAATATTTTAAAACAGTCACAAAAGGCCTTTTTTCTACTAGTGTTTGTCCTTCTGTAGTATTTGTTTACTAGATGGATTTAAAAAATTATGAAGCCTGAAAGAAACAACAGATCCAAAGGTAAACTCGGGATTCCTTTGAAAGGGTGGAAGGAGGGGAATCGAGGTGGATGTTGTGCAAAGTAGTTCTTGATAGGGTGATTCATCACTTGCTCGAAGAAACTCATCGAATTGCTCATCTAGATTGGTCATATCCTCGTTACTATGATAGTCCTCTATATCTTTGAGAAAGTCATCTATCTCCTCCTCATCCGTAATATGTGTATCGACTAGTGTAGGGATGGAAATATTGGAGTCTGATCTTCCAAAGGAAAGAAATTTGGGCATATGATTATCAGGGAACGTGTTGTTGAAATAATCTCGAGCAACGCTCTCGATCATGCTAACCTCTCCATCCATAGACGAATCGGGTAACTGTGTCCTTGTTTTAAAAACATTGACTTCAACAGCAAGATGGCCAAAAGACATGGACATTGAACCATCGCGGCAATTAATGAGCGCATTGGCAGTTGCCAGAAAAGGTCGCCCTAAGATGATGGAACGAGTCATTAACGACTTAACGCGTCGTGGGAGGATGACAAAATCAGCGGATAGTAAAAATCCTGAATTTTACCGTAACATTTTGACGACACCTTTAGGATACTTAATAGACCAATCAGCTAATTGCAACGTCATTCTAGTGGGTTGTATCTCGGCCTAGACCTATTTGTCTATACAAATAAAACGGGGTAAGTTGACACTAGCCCCCAAGTCTAATAACGCCGTCGTCGTATAAGAATCTCCTAAGGTGCATTGTACAAAGATGGGGCTACCGAGGTCCTTGTACTTAACAATTCCATTATGTTCGATAGAGTTGGGAATTGTTCATTAAAAGTCTTTTGGTATATTGGTCTTACGCCTAGTAGTACACAATTCCTTAAGAAACTTAGCATGGTGTGGTAGCTTTTTTATAGCTTCGAGGAAGGGAAGGTTTATAGTTAGATTCTTGAAAACATCCCTAATCTCCTCGTAATTTGTATCCCTAGTTAACATGGCTAATTTTTGTGGAAACGGTGGTTTCTGTCTATATTTAGCAATGGTATTACTTGGGTGTTTAACCGTGGCTTCCTGTTTCTTAGGTTGTGTTGTAACTGGTACCTCTACAGTGGTAGGCTCTTCAGTTTCTATTTCGGTATCTAGTAATATAGCAGGTGTAGGGGCTACTGGTGGGGTAACTATAGGCATAGTTACTTTGTTATCAACCACTCTACCAGAACGGAGGGTGGTGATGGCCTTTAGCTCACCTACGGTTTCATACTCATTACTAGTATTATTGGTTACCTCAAAGGCTGTATTTGTTGTTTTAGGATTAGGTATTTCGTTACCTGGAAACACACCTTTGGGTTGGGCTTTATCTTGAGCCAACTGTTTGGTTAAATTATTAACGGATTGTAGAAGCTGTTGCTTAGATTGAGCCATGGTTTGGAAAAGTTTTTGGCTCACTTGTATAAAGGTGTCAAGACGATCCGGTTGTGTGGGTGTAGTAGTCACGGGTGGTGTGACTGGAACTATTTCAAGTGAATTATTTATGGGTGGATTTGGGTAGTTATTATTTACCGGAACGATACCTCTACTAGCATTATAATTATTATAACTACTTTGACCTTGTGCTTGACCTTGTCGAGGTTGCACTTGGTTGTTATAATTATTAAAATTCCCCTGACCCTGTCCTTGTCGTAGTGGGGCTTGGTTAAAGCTGTGCGTAGGCCTAACATATTGGTTATTGTACCCTTGAGGTGTGACGTTTTGGTTATTTCTCCAACCGAAGTTGGGATTTTGTCTCCAAGGGGCGTTAGGTTCACTATTAATGGAACAAGCCTGTTCATAGGCTATAGGACAGTGGGAGTCGGGATGCTCAGGGCTCCAACAGAAACTACATGGATTTGAATTTACATTCATGACGGGGATTGGCTTTTGTTGTACAGAAATGGCCTCTACCTTTTTGTGAGGGGATTCATTAGAGTTTTAAGCTCGGGATCTGATTTAACCTCAAACATCTTGGTAGCCTTAATCAAAGAACTAGCGGAGCGGGAGTAATCGTCACTACCCCCAGTTGTTATTTAAACGGAGTTTGGTCCTCTAAAAATTTATAAGCCTCGAAGCTCCTTTGCTTAAGAAACTACCCCCATTCATTATGTCAAGGACTTCTTTATGGTGGTGTAGAAGTCCTTTGAAAAGGCACGAACTAACGTGTCTTTAAGCTAAGTTATGATGTGGACACTCTATAAGGAGATCGGTGAAACGATTCCAAGCCTCTGAAAATGTTTCATGAGGATTTTGTCGAAAGAAATGAATCTTGGAAATCATCTCATCCGTCTTTAGGGGTGGGTAAAAATGTTCCATAAACAATTTGAACAAGTTTAGCCCACGAGTCCACGAATTAGGCGTTTGGGCGCTTAACCAAGACGCCTTTATCGGCTAAGGTGAAAGGGAATACCCTTAATTTAATTTGTTCCGTACCAACCGTAGGATGGTGGAATGTTGTTAGGACTTGTTCAATCCTGCGCATGTGCTGATAAGGTTTTTCATGGTCTAATCCATGAAAAACGGGTAACAAATTAAAAATATTTGGGGGGATTCGGAAATCCCCCTGTGGGTCTGCTAGAACGATGCACGATTTGGGGCTATCGCTCAAGGCTTTGTAGAAGTCGTCGAGCCTCTCTTCTTCATCTCATCGGGCATTGTGTCAGGTGATGTGTGTGAAATAGTAGCTAGAGGTGTAGTGGGTGGTATACTAGATAGACTTGTTTGTTGACGTTGTTGTGTAATGACGTTCGGTGTTTTTGTTCGGCCAGACCTTAATCTCATACAAGGCTAAAACCAAACTTAGCTAAACACATCAACACTCCAAACAATTCTGATATACTAGTATAAACCTCTAACAGGAGAGCGAGGTGTGGAAGAAAGGAATACCTGATTGCGTCCTTGCTTCGCTTATGAATAGCGTCTTGTTTACGCGTGTTCAGTGTATATAACAGGTTAGAACACTGAAAAATATGAAAAATCAAAGTTCGAATCAAAACTGTCAAAATCCGGAAAAATTAACAAAGGGCGCGGGTGCGCTCGGATAGGGCGCGGTCGCGCTCCGGGTAATTTTCAAATTACAGTGTTTTTAGGGCGGGTCGCGCTCTTGCTCCAGTATAAGCTAGGCGGTCGGCTCAAGGAAAAGCCTTGTAATCGGTAATTTTTACTCGGAATGTTTCAACTCTGAAATGGACAACCACAGTATGAATCAAACAAGGGTGGGTGGGTGCAATGGGACTTTAAGAACAGTACTAACACTACGAAAACAATACGAAAGTGAAACTAAGATGGCAGCGGCGCCATTTGATAAAAGTAAAATTGAATAGTCTACCTACGAAATGAACGATGAACTCAAAACGTAAGTAAACTAAACTAATCTTTTGATGCTTATATTTATCAAAGTTTCCTACTCTCAAGTCTATGAGATATAGTGGAGTAGAGTGATTCGTTCCACTCTTAGTCCTTCCGCATGCTATGTTCTCAAGTGTAAGTACTCTAAACTTAAAGTCTAATGAGAGATTTACGAAAAAGGCAACTAGACTACGATGCAACTACCCACGAAATGCAACTAGTCGACGATGGGAATAACTAAGGGAATGCTACGTTGATTCGATGATAAGGAGTTAGAGGGGGATTGATTCCACCTTAACTCGACTTAATTCTATTAACGACGAATCGTCAGAAATCGAATTGAAATCGCTTCGAAACAATTGGTTCTTCCTAATCCCTAATTACACATGGCATTCCTACCAATTCATAACTAGCATGTGAACGATTAAACCCATTCTCATGGTGAACTAATCGTTTCTAGAGTGGAAAGGAAATTACGACGATTCTACGATATTCGGAATCAAGCTTTCATCAAGGCTTCTCAACCCCTTTAATGGAGGTTTAGCCGAGAATCATTACGCAATCATTTCCGATTACATTTAAACTAAACATGATATAAAGAATTGAAATTTACTTAATTAAACAATAATGAAATCTAATTTAATGACTAAAATGAAATAAGGACAGGAATTAAAATTAGATCTAGAAATGGAAATGACAAAATCGAAATTGATAAAAATACTACTTTATTGATCTAATCAAAATGAAGAACAAGATTCAAAGGTTTAATCTAATACAATAATTGAAATGGAACTAAACTTAATTAATCTACATGAAAAACTAGATCTAGAATTCATTAATGGAGGCTAACTAATCTAAATCTAATCTAGGTCTAACTATCTACCATTAACAAAGAGCTAAGCTTTTGTTTTTATACATTCAGATCCAAAAATCGTGCATGGGCTTGGAGCCATGTTTTGGGCCAGATAATCAGGCCCAAAAAGGCCTCTTCAGCTGCAGTTGGCTTCAACAGACTTTTCGTCCACTTTTGCTCCTCTGATTGGGTCAAGGCTTAGACCATTGGAAATCTCTTTCCGATCCGGTCGTTTTGACATAAGGTAGGCCCCATTCCGAGGTCTGAGTCCAAAGATATGGCCTTCGGAAGTTCTCACGACTTTGTGTCTTTGTTTACGCCCAGCGTTGACTTTTCAGCTTTTGGACGGGCTTTTAGAAAGGCTTTGTCTTCTTGAATCGGACTTTAATCACGTAACTCCTTAGTAACCGACCTTTTCTCCTTTATCTCACTAAAGTGGGCATTTCTGCGCACATAATGGACTTTGAAGCCCGAAATGCATAAAACACGTCGAATGTTAACTCTTAATTATTACTCACATAATTGGTCTAAAAGTATGTCTGTTACAGGGTTAAAACTACAGTTTTGGGCTCTTATCACCCATCGTTTACCAGCATGAACATTTGCTCGCATTTCAGGAGACATTTATACTCAGTTCTGAAATAGAGTTTTTATGGACTACGGCTCCGGTGCTTGCAACCACACACTTCAAAATACTTTTGAGATCATAAAATAGAAGATGGCCCGGCTACCAAAATGGCGTACCCTCTACAGAAAAAACAAGATTGAGTACGCCAAATGAAACATCTAGTCTATGTAGACCGGATCCCGGGGAAGAGTCTGTTTAACAGTTGGGGAGCGTAACTCATGGTAATGTTTGAGGCGTTGGCCATTTACTTGAAATTCGTTGTTATCTTGTGGATTAAGCAAAGAGATTTCCCCATAATGTGTCACAGCTGACATAATGAAAGGACCAGACCATCGTGTTTTCAATTTACCAGGAAAAATGTGTAATCTGGAGTTGTAAAGTAAAACTTTTTGGCCAATTTTGAAATCTTTATGCAAAATGTACTTGTCATACACTATTTTCATATTAGCTTTATAGGATTTCGAGAAATCATATGCATCACTCCGAATCTCCTCAAACTCATTTAATTGCAGTTTTCGCTCCTCGCCTGCCGCGTTGATATTGTAATTAAAGCTTTTGATGGCCCATAGGGCACAATGCTCAACTTTAATCGGCAGATGACAAGGTTTTCCAAAAACGATGCGGTAAGGAGACATCCCTATAGGTGTTTTAAATGCCGTTCGGTATGCCCACAAGACATCCGATAAGTGGAGAGACCAGTCTTTTCTTGAGGGATTGACAGTTTTCTCCATAATAGACTTTATCTCTTTGTTGGAGACTTCCACTTGGCCACTTGTCTGTGGGTGATACGGAGTAGCAACTTTTTGAGTAACTCCATATTTCTTCATTAAAAACCCAAAAAATGTATTACAAAAATATGTACCCCCATCACTAATGATAGCTTTGGGAACACCAAAACGAGAGAAAATGTTTTCTTTTACAAATTTCACGACAGTCTTATGGTCATTTGAGCAACATGCGAGTGCCTCAATCCATTTAGACACATAGTCCACATCGACTAGAATGTAAAGAAAACTGTGAGAAATAGGGGTCCCATAAAATTAATGCCCCAAACATCAAAAATTTCCATAATTAAAATGGGATTTAGTGGCATCATATTGCGTTGGGTAATCCGACCCAGGTGCTGACAACAAATGCAAGCTTTGCAATGTTCATGTGCATCGCAAAAAAGGGTAGGCCAGTAAAAACCACATTGTAAAATCTTGGCCGTAGTTTTCTTCCTACTGAAATGACCACCGCAAGATTGTTCATGGCAAAAAGATAACACATAGGTGTGTTCCCAGTCGGGAATGCAGCAACGAATGAGTTGGTTGGAACAATACTTAAAGAGGTAGGGGTCATCCCAGAAATAATATTTTACAGTGGATAAGAACTTTTTATGATCCGGACGTGATCAAGAGGAAGGAACTTTCTCAGTAACTAGATAGTTAACGATATCCACGTACCATGGAGAGGAGAAAATGGAGTACGAATGCTCGATCATCTGGGAAGGAATCACAGATGGCTTCAGAATCACTATCAATGTCACCAACCAGCCTTGATAAATGGTCGGCCACCACATTTTTAGATCCTTTCTTGTCTTTGATTTCTAGGATGAATTCTTGCAAGAGAAGGATCCAGTGGAACAATCTCTGTTTCGCATCCTTTTTCACGAGTAGGTACCGAAGTGTGGCATGGTCAGTATATACGATGGTGGAAGATCCGACCAGGTAAGGGCGAAACTTATCCAAAGCATAGATAACAGCTAGTAACTCTTTCTCAGTTGTCGTGTAATTACGTTGAGCGTCATTAAGAGTTTTACTAGCGTAGTAAATGACAACGGGTTTGTCATCACATCGTTGCCCTAATACGGCCCCAATAGCAAAGTCGCTAGCGTCACACATCAGTTTGAATGGTTGAGACCAATCGGGGGTTGAATGATAGGACCGGTAGTCAGAGCGGTTTTTAAAGTTTCAAAAGCTTCTTTGCAATTGAAATTGAAGTTGAAGACCGCATCCTTAAGCAAGAGATTGGTTAAGGGTCGAGCAACTTTAGAAAAATCCTGAATGAATCGCCTATATAACCCAATGTGGCCTAAAAAGGCATGGATATAACGAACTGTTCAGGGGATAGGTAGAGAAGCAATTTTAACAATTTTAACTTTATCAACCTCTATCCCGTCTTTCGAAACAACATGACCTAGAACAATTCCTTTGGTAACCATGAAATGATACTTCTCCCAATTAAGTACCAGATTTTTCTCTTCGCAACGCGTTAACAATTTAGAAAGGTTGGATAGGCAGTTGTCAAAGGAGTTTCCATAAATAGAAAAGTCGTCCATGAAGACTTCCATATAACGTTCCACCATATCACTGAAAATGTGAAGCATGCAGCGTTGGAAGGTACCAGGGGCATTGCAAAGACCAAAAGGCATTCATTTGTATACAAAGGTACCAAAAGGACATGTGAAAGTTGTCTTCTCTTGATCAGCTGGATCGATGACAATTTGAAAGTAGCCGGAATAGCCATCAAGAAAATAGTAGTAAGCATGACCGACTAAACGTTCTAGCATCTGGTCAACGAATGGAATAGGGAAGTGATCTTTATGTGTTACGGCATTAAGTTTGTGATAGTCAATGCAAATTCTCCATTTCAACAGGATGTGAGTTGAAATGTATTCATCATTTTCATTTCGCACAACTGTAATGCCGGACTTCTTTGGAACAACGTGGACAGGACTAACCCAAACACTATCATAGATAGGGTATATGATACCTGCATCAAGTAAACATAAAACTTTCTCCCTCACGACCTCCTTCATGGTGGGGTTAAGGCGACGTTGCGGTTCCCGCGATGTCTTTGTGCCGTCATCTAGATGTATGCGATGCATGCATACACTAGGGCGTATTCATTTGATATCATCTAAGGACCAACCAATAGCGGAACGGTGTTCATGAATGACATAAATCAAACGTACTTCTTCATCGGTAGTCAAGTGAGAAGAAATTATTATAGGGTGACTACCATCGTGATCGAGATGCATGTACTTCAAATCAGAGGGTAGAGGTTTTAAATCTGGAATTGGAGGATTGGAGATCAAGGATTCATGAGGGGCCATCTCTTCAATGGAAAAGAGCGAGTCAAGTTCTTCTGAATCGGTTGGAAATGCAGTAGTAGGGTCAAATAGTGGTATTGACTTTAATAATGCGTGGAGAACCTTAACATACGAATCATTGTCAAACTCAGGATTATCAAAAGAAAGAAATTGGTGTACCTCGTTTGTGGGAAAAGAGTTTGTGAAATATTCATGTGCTTGTGAACGTACTAGAAGTTGGATAAACAATTCCAGAGAGTCCAAAATAGCACTGAGAAGGGAAGTGACTTGGGCCTAAAAACTTGAGTGCTGACACTCCAGGTGAGTCTCACGCGCTACCCTGGAAAGTCTTGTCCAAGACTGTAAAATCAATGTAGTACTTCAACTTCCTATGGAATTCTTAGACTATGCTAATGATGATAATCACGATCTGGTTCACAAATATGTACATAACACGTTAGTATCGCAAAACAAATGAAAATCAAAAAGATGAGGGGTTAGGAAAGGGGGGGGATGGAGGGTTGTCCAATGATGTATTCTAGTTGTTTTGTTTAATGTCCGGACTCCTTAGGTGTGCAGCGGCGCCATTTGATAAATGGTAATTTCAAGTTTTCTCCTTTAAGTCCGAAGTCCAAAGTCCAAAGTTCGTAAACGTCCGATTAGTCAAGTTACCTTACTCACGTGGGTTGGCAGGATAGGTCAAGTAAGGGATCGTCTATACCTTAGGGCTCGGCAAGGTTCACAACTAGATTTACAGCTTTTAGTGAGTAGGATTTTAGGTTATTTCTCTGGTTTAGGTAAATTAACGGTAATGCAAGTAATGTAAAATTACAATGATTTATTTCTTCGTAAAATAAACAGGGATAGAGATACAGGAAAAAGGGTTAACCATACTCATACAAAATCGGTTTCCAAGGTTACCGTACTACAGCTCTAATCCGTGTCTAGTTCATAGGCAAACTCGAGACGGCGTCGAGTATCGATCCTTAGTGAGATGCACTCATCTCTGAGCTCATCTCACTAGCATAAAGAGTTGAACTAACATTCTATTTATGGAATATCATTTTAGCTCCTGATTTGATTCTACATAAGCTAGACAAACCAGAGAGCTAACTGCCACCATACAGTCTCGCGCGAGACTTTCTAGGTCTCTTGCGAGACTGTTCTGGAGCATCAACACTCCAAACTTGGCCAGACTCAATCATTTTGGGACCGAATGTATAATCTAAACCTAATTCCTAAGTAGTAATTCTGGAACATTAAATGGCAACCTGATCCCCACATGAGCATCATTAACCCTCCTCTTGGGAGGATTTTAGCTCATAGTCCTTGGATGGTATATTGCTGTATACAATGAATAAGTAAATAGAAGTAACTGAAGAAGAGAAATTTAATTTGAATGAAAATGAATCTTATTAAAGTGAGTACTTATAGTACTTGCTACCAAGCTTGGAATGAAATAAGCTACTTAAGGGAAATACAAAAACACATAACGAAAATGAAAGCATGAATCTTTCCAGTCTCAGGTCTCCTTCTCATATCACCAAATATATATCCCCTCCCACGTGAAGCCCCCTCTTTATTATGATTTTGTCCTTTCTTTCAAACAAAACTTTGATTTTCATTTGTTTGTCCTTTTCTTGTCAAAAACTTCCAAAACTTTCTTTTCATACAAAACAAAACCATCAATTCATTTAATGTTTTGTTTTGTTTCTCTTAGCAAGGTGTGCCCCTAACTTGCCACCTGTCCCTGGTGACTCATCATGCCTTATGGGCCTACAGAGTAGGTCCACGTGCTGTGTCCAATGGCGGCTCGGATTTTGGCATTTTTACAACTTTCTGTCTTTGCCTAAAGCTCGTCGCCCTGGTTGCTCTAGTAGTTCACTTGCCGAAATCGGCGTCCAGGTTTGAAAGATGTGAACTTCAGAAGTTTGCTGCTTCTTTACTCATGAACCCATTCTGTACTGGTTTTGTCCCTTTGGAAACTTCGGCTCTAGTCAGGCTCTGTTGGGCTTCACAGGGGTTGAGTGGGAATACTTCAAGTATGCACAGTATTCCCGTACTTTGATGCATGTTTTATTATCATATTTACGTTAACTGTTGAAACCTATAAAAGCACAAAATATAATTATTAAACACATAATTAACCAAAATGTTATGTCCCTCGGGGTTTAGTATTACAATTTTTGGTGCTTATCAATATTCAGCCTCGTTGTTTGATGCATAGAAGCCTAATATTACTGCTGTTTCGAGCCTTTGATTTTCAAGTGTAATCAATACAACCCCGATACCACATCCCTTACTCCTAGATGATCCATCTACAAATAATTTCCAACTATTTGTTCTAGCCTATGGATCATCTGAATTGATAATATCCTCAGGCTCTTCAGCGTTGAGAACTCCTCCTCTTCCATGCCCCAACTAGCATCCTCACATGGAAAATCAGCCAAGAAATCGGCCAGTACCTAACTTTTCTCCGATACTCAATTTCGGTATTCGACACCAAATTCGTTTATTAGTACTGACCATTTCGACACTCTTCCAGATTTGGCAGTTTTTGCCAGAGTCTGCTTTAATGGGAGATTCGTCATCACAATCATAGAATGTGATTGGAAATACGGCTTCAGCCTCTAAGATGAGAATAAAAGTGCCAAAGTGTATTTCTCCAGTGTCGAATACCGTGTTTCTGCCACGAGCATTACTTTACTTTGAAAATACACGGGTCTTTCAACAACATTTTCAACTTTTACCAACACTGAACTTATAGCAAATTCTGATACAGCCAAATAGAGAAGCAAACTTTCTCCCTCATCTGGCTTAGTAAGTGTCGGCATTTCTTGTAGATATTTTTTTTAATTCAGAAAATGCCTCTTCACATTCTTCATTCCAACAAAATTTAATATTCTTTTGAAACAACTTAAAAGGTGGCTTACATTGATCTGAAGTTCTGGAGATAAATCTGTTGAGCGCAGCTATTCTTCCAGTCAGTCTTTGTATCTGCTTTCTAGTCGTTGGTGATGGCATTTGTTGAAGCGCTCGTATCTGATCAGGATTTGCATCGATGCCTCGCTTTGTAACAATATATCCCAAAAATTTGCTAGAGCTAACCCCGAAAGTACATTTGTCTAGGTTAAGTTTCATATTAAACTCTCGCAATATTCGGAATACAGTGTCGAGGTCCTTCACATGATATTCAACTTTCATAGACTTTATGACCATATCTTCGATATAAACCTCAACAATTCGCTTGATGAGCTTCTTAAACATCTTTGCCACTAACCTTTGATAAGCGGCTCCAGCATTTTTCAATCCAAATGGCATTTTGATGAAACAGTATATACCTCCATTAACGACGAATGCCGTTTTTAATTGGTCTATAATAGACATTAGAATCTGAAAATATCCCGAATACCCATCGCAAAAACTAATTAATTCAAAACCAATTGTTCGATCAACCAGCTCATCTATCCTTGGCATTGGATAATGATCTTTAGGACACTTTTTATTTACATCAGTAAAATCGACACAAATTCGGACTCTACCATCTTTCTTAGGCATTACTACTATGTTTGCCACCCATTGAGAGTGCTCCACTTCTCTGATTATGCCATTATTTAACATCTTTTGTATCTCAACTTGCATCGCTTCCTAATACATCGGTCTAACCTTTCGATGCTTTTGATGGACTAGACTTGCATTTTCTTCCATATTAAGCTTGTGCGAACAGATAGCTGGATCGATACCGGTTAGATCCGACATTGACCAAGCAAAAACATCTTGATTCTCTTTTAAAAAGACCATCAACTCATTTCTAATTGTGGCCTTCATTTTTGTACCAATGAACGAATGACGTTCACTTTCTCCTGTACCAATATCAATTTTCTCCACCACCTCTATTGTTTTTCTTTCCCAAGGGGTTTCTTCAATTTGCTTTAGCTCTTGTGTGAACTTTACCTGCTCATGTATCTGCATATCGGTGTCGACAAATAAAGCTTGTTGTAACTGCTATTTAGAGTTTTCCAAGACACCCCCAGTGTCTTGGCCTTTTCCCTTCATCATTCCCTTCACCGTGACGAAATTACAATTTTTTTACTCCGACTGATCCCTCATAATTTCATGCAAGCCATACACTATGGGAAATATGAGTACCTGATAAAATGTACTTGGAACAGCACGCATATCGTGTATCCACTTTCTGCCTAGTATTGCATTATGGTCAGAGTAATGCTTTATGACCACAAACTTTGTCATTACTGTCTAGGGTCTTGCTCAAACTGGCAATTTTATTTTCCCCACTGGCTTGGTAGAGCTTCAATTAAAACCGAACAAGCTGAATTGTGGGGGCTTTAGATGAGTCTGATCGAGACCCATGCCTATGAATGCTTTCCAAAATAAAATATTAACAGAACTACCATAATCCACAAGTATCTTTTGCACATCATATCCAGAAATTCGCAAAGTGATAATGCATTATCATGTGGTAACATCACCTTGGACAGGTCATCTAGCACGAAGATAATTGCTCCTGGGATGCTAGCCGATACCAAACTTTGACTTACTAGAACAGGCTCGACATTGACCTCAAGCACCTCTTTTACTGTTGAAATCTTCATTATTTTATCATGAAGGATCTTTTTCTGTGGAATCTCCCCTATATATCATATTTATGACTCCAAGAGTCCAAGTGGCTTCTCGTGGATGGTTGTCATTTCTATGGGTCTAACGTCAGCCCTAAATTCTAGCAATTTTTCATCCTTCATCAGCCTATCAATCTCTTTCAATAGCTGCAAGCACCTATTAGTCTCATGGTTTTCAATATTGTGGAATTGACAGTAAGGCCTTCCCTTCACCTCCCTAAGAGTGTATTTTGGCCAGGTCACAAAATCTTCTTTCGCTATCCTCCTCAGTATATCTTCTGCTGTAGTATTGATGGCGATGAAGTTACTAGGCTCTAACTTTTCTTTCAATGTTCTCTCATATTTCCTTCTTTGTGTGGGTGATTATCTCGGTTTGTATAATGTTCTTGAGGTCTTTTGTTATATGACCTCGAGGAGTCTCGATTCTCATGTCGATCACCACTATCTTTATCTCTCTTCCCTGTGTCGGAGACTTCCAATACTGCTTGCACAATGGCTGCTTCCAACCCCTCTTCTACTCTGATATCTCTGTCAGCCTTATCATACAATTCTTACAAACTTTTAACTTCCTTCCTCAAAAGGTATTTATGCATAAAAGATTTAGGTATCACATCTGTTTGGAAAGCCATGACTGCTGTCATCTCAGACTCATCTAGCATTTCCACTAATTGAGTTTCGGCCTTGAACCTGGCCAAGAAATCCTTTAATGATTCCTTCTTTCCTTGTTTCAACTGAAATAAGATCAACACCTGTTTTGGCTTCACCCTCTGGTGACCGTAGTTGGTGAGGAATCTTTCTTCAATTTCACAAAAACACGAAATAGTTCCCTCTGGAATTGTATAGAACCATTTTAGTGCTTTGCCTTTAAGGCTCGAAGGAAACAATCGACATAGTATAGAATCCCAATACTCGGTACCTTGATATATCGAGAACTGGTGTCAATATCAAAAAAGATGGTCCATGGGATCAGTAGTCCCGTCATACTGATTGAACTTTGGATTCTTAAACTTTTGAGATAATGGCACCCTCTCTATATCCTTTTTCAATGGGTTTTGACTACATCGTCTACTAGCTTACGTATCGAGGTAGATACCTTTTCCAGCAACTAGTCCCCAAATTGCCTCTGCATCATCTCCTGCACCATTTCCTTCGTGATTAGTGTTTTTACCTCTTCCTCTAATATTGTCTTTTGCGTCGGTTTCGCTACCGATTGCACCTCTTCATGGTGGGTTTTCCTCATTTCCTTGACATGACTCTTTCTCATCACTGGAGTGCCTAAACTCGACGCTCTCCATCTTTCTCATACATTGCGTCTTTTGTACGCTTCTCATTCTCTTCTCTCACAACTTTATTTTCAGCCATTAAAATTTTGTTTTGCTTTTCCAAATCTTCAAACCTTCTCAACAAAGGTTTCAAAGACACCTCTTCTTCATGTATCTCCTCTACTTCTTCCATCACTCTACTTGCTGATCGTCTTGCTCTCTCATTCTTAGACGCAGCGTGAGAAGTACTTCCTTCATTCACCATCATTGTTTTACTTGCTATAGTACGTTTTGGAGGCATCTTGATTACCTTCTTCAGCACTTCATTGATCTTACCGAAGTTTCTTGAACACAAATAGTTACTCTTTATCTCAAAACTTCTAACAAAAGGACTCGATCATCAAAGAAAGAAGAAAAGAAAAAACAATCCTTTCTTGTCCTTGAATCATAGATGGCGCCAATGTAGTGATCAAAAAAACTATCTAATTATCAATGAATTGATGAAGATTTAGAATTGAAATGATAAAAGAATAAACTTTGGTTATTGATCAACAATGGCGGTTACAATATTTTCTCCATCTCTCTTTATTTCGCTCTGGGTTTACAGTTTTTTGAGAATGAATCTAATTGATCCTATCTTTTTCCATCTAGTCTTTATATAGTGTTTCAGCTGTAGTCTTGCCCAATCATTTCCTGCCACGTGTCCCTTCTCTTCTTCCTCCTCATTTTTCCCTGCTTTGAACCTGCAACATATGAACTAACTCAAGCGTATATCGACATTTATGTTGATATTTCGAGTTTAGTTACGATATATGGGCTAGAATATCGGGTTGACGATATTTTCCCATGACATGGCCACTAGAATATCGGGTTCTTGCCCAATCATTTGCCCATTTTCCTGACACGCGATTACCACTAGAATATCCATTTATGTCGATGTTGCATGCCTTCTTTTCGTTATGGTCCTTCGATGCATCTGTAGATGAGCTTTTAGATTGATTGTTGTTTCATTGGCCGAAACTTCCAGGGATGCCTGAATATCATAACCAAGAATATTGTTAGTTCATAACGAAGAACGAACTGACAATCTAAAATGTTATAAAGAAAAATATACCTTGTGACTTGATGCATGGTATTAGTTCATTTGTCCAAAAAGATTTTCGTATGCAGACAATGTCGTCATCTAGGGGTGACCATTCCGGAAAGCCACTTTGTTGGTCCCCCTTCTGATCTAATGCAGGTTGATTGTAGGCATTAATAGCTTCCCATAAAGGAGAGTTATCAGTTGAAGAAGATAGAGCTTTTACTTCAATGACGTCATCTATGGGTGACAAATGAGACTGTTGGGTTGAGGCTGGTTCATTGTAGGTATTGACATTAGGGGTGCAAACGGATAGGTTCGGATGCAAATATGTTTTGTATCCAAATCCGAATCCGAAAATTTATACCGATATCCAAATCCGAATCCGACAGATATTAAAAAAATTATCCGAATCCGATTTCAAATATCCGAAAACGGATATTGGATAATATCCAATCCGAAAATTAAAATTAATTAAAATTTTATTTGCTTTGAATAATTCATTTTACCACTATAAAAACTAGTATAAATATATATATTTGTCATTTATTATTATTATTTTGTTATTATAGTTTTATATTATTAGTTTATAATTTTATATAATATTTTATACAATAAAAAATTAATTAATTATATATAATAACTTTTAATTTTTTAAATCGGATCGGATATAATCGGATGCGGATATGGCAGTATCCGAATCCGTATCCGAAAGCCAGTTCTGACATAAAAAAAAATATCCGAATCCAAATCCGAAATTTTCGGATAATATCTAATTTTTCGAATACGAATTCAAATCCGATTCAAATATTTGGATATCCACTTGCACCCTAATTGACAGCCTTGAACAAGGGTAATAAATAGAAAAAGATGGGATCTGAAATTTAATTTCGTCATCAAGGGGTGACCGATCCACCGTGCCGCTCTGGTGGCCCGCCTCTTGAGTTGATGGTGATTCTAGCTTTGTATGCATTGACAGCTTCCCCTGAAGGAGGGTTCTCGGCTGAAGAAGATAGAGCTTGAGCTGCAATGTTGTCATCCACCTTGTGACGCGATGGTGACTCATTTGTGCCTTGATTACCAACAAAGGCACTACTCTTTAAGTCGTTCCTTTTATGGCATTTCTTCTTTTTCTTACTTTCCTTTGATGTGCCTGTTATCCGATTTGGTTCATCTTCCTTCCAATGAAGCTCTTTGTCAGCCGAAACATTTAAGTGTGCCTGGGTATCAGAATAATGAATATTGTTAAGTTGGAATAATGAAGGGGAAGTAACGATCTAAGATATATTACAGGAAAGTACCTTCTGAGTTGGTGCTGATTCATTGTAAGCATTGGAAAGTACCTTCTGAGCTGATGTAGGTAGATTGTAAACATTGGAAGCATCCCTTGAAGGGGGGGTTTTCGGCGGATGAAGATGGAACATGAGCCACAATGTCATCGTCTACTTTGTGAATTGATATTGATTCACTTGTGCCCTGATTACCACTAGAAGCATTACTTAGGTCTGTGTTGCATGCTTTCTTTTCTCTGTTGTCCTTCGATACATCTGTAGAGCTTTTCGATTGATTGTTCTTTTGTTTGTAAGACGAAACTTCCAGGGATGCCTGGATATCAGAACCAAGAATTTTGTTAGTTCGGAACGGAGAAGATGAACTGACGAACGAAAATGTTATAAAGAAAAATATATACCTTGTGACATGATGATAGTAGTTCATTTGTGCCCTGATTACCACCAGAAGCACTACTCTCTGCGTCCTTGTTTTTAGCATATATATTCTCTTTGTTATTGTTCCTTGAGACCGCTTTCTTCTGTAATAAAGTTTCCTTCCTGTGCAACTCTTCTTCAGACGAAACTTCCAGATGCACTTGGATTTCAGAATCAAATGAATAATGCTTTTTAATTTAGAGCAACGAAGATGAAGTAACGATCTACTCTGTTATACAACAAGCCAACAAGGGGCAATACAACTGATAGGTAAGTGTGAAGCCTGATTGATAAGTCAATTAAAGCAGCAACTCAATTCAAAGTGAATGAGTGACCACCCCAAATTAAGCTTGTAAAAACATGGAGACAACGAACCTTAAATTGTGGATTCAAAGTAGTTTGCAACTATTTGCAGAGGGGAATCAGATGCCTATAAATGAGTGCTTTGATTTATTCTTTAAAACACAATTCAGAGAGAAAAAATCAGTAGTCTTGAGTGATTTTGTGTTTTGGTTTCATTAAGAAAACCAAAACTTAGAGAGTAAGAGACATAGAGTTTTGTAAGGGCTTATCATCTTTAATAAGAGAAACTGGTGTGCTCTTGAGAACGTAGGCAAATTGTCAAACCTCATAAATTCTTGTTGTTGTCATAATTTCGTCGCATTCATTTAAATTCTCTTGTAACGTTCTTGTTACATTGCTTCCAAGATCTTATTTATTTTCGGGGTTGTTTCATTTACACCCTAACAATTAGTATCAGAGCGGTTAGTTTCTAATTAAAAAAAAATTAATTTCTTACTTAGTTAGAGTGGGAGCAATGGCTGCAGACGAATGAAAGTTAAAAATAGAGAAGTTCAATGGCTCAAACTTCGGGTACTAGAGTATGTAAATAGAGGACTACCTTTATCAAAAAGATCTGTATCTTCCACTTGGCGGAAAACCGACAGACATAACACAAGATAAATGGATGTGCTTGACAGAAAAGCACTCGACACCATTCGATTATCACTCACAAAATCCGTTGCTTTCAATATTGCAACAGAGAAGACGACAACGTCTCTCATGGCCGCCCTATCAAAGATGTACAAGCAACCCTCAGTAGCAAACAAGGTGCATCTTATTAAAAAGTTATTTACTTTAAAGATGCATGAAGGAGGATCTTTCGCAGAATATCTAAACGAGTTCAACACGGTGACTTCTAAACTTTCGTCAGTTGAAATAACATTCAACGACGAGATTAGAGCCTTGTTGGTTCTAAGTCAAATGCCCAAGAGTTGGGCATGTATGGTAACAACTATTAGTAGCTCTGTCGGGAAGTTAAAGTTGGAATTTGATAATGTGGTAAGTTTGATTCTGACAGAAGAAATCAGAAAACAAGCTACTAGAGAGTCTTCAGGTGCTGTTTTAAATGTTGAAAGCAGAGGGATAAACTCACAAAGCGGTTCGGTCCCAAGAGGGGCAAGTCAAAGTAAAGAAAATCGAAAGTTGTATGTTAGAATTGTGGCAGCCATTATGCTAACAAATGTCGGCTGAAGAAGACGGAGCTTGAGCTACAATACTGTCATCCACCTTGTGACGCGATGGCGACTTATTTGTGCTTTAATTACCAACAAAGGCATTACTCTTTAAGTCGTTCCTTTTATTGCATTTCTTCTTTTTCTTACTTTCTTTTGATGCACCTGTTATCCAATTTGGTTCATCTTCCTTCCAATGAAGCTCTTTATCATCTGAAACATTTAAGTGTGCCTGGATATCAGAATAATGAATATTGTTAAGTTGGAATAATGAAGAGGAAGTAACGATCTAAGATATATTATGGGAAAGTACCTTTTGAGTTGGTGCTGATTCATTGTATGCATTGACAGATTCCTTTGAAGGGGGATTATTAGTGGAAGACAGAATTTCAGCCACAATACCGTCGCCTATCTTGTGAGTTGATGCATAATCATTTGTGCCCTGATTCTCCATAAGCACTACTGAGCCCTTGATTTCGTTGTATTTCTTCTTTTTGCTGTTGTCCTTCAATACGTCTTTATTCCGTTTTGCTTGATCGTCGTTTTTAAGCAACTCTTTGTCCACCAAAACTTCCAGACACGCTTGGATAGCAGAACCAAAAATGTTATCAGCATGTAAAAACAAAGAAGAGGATCTAAGATATTATACAGCAATGTACCTGTATGTATGACTTTACAATAGACAACATTATTTCTTGGCCGTAATCATTTGCTTCATTGATCCTGAGTTCCAATTGATGCATGCCCTCGACAAGTGTCATTATATGTGTATCAAACTTATTGAGCCGCAGAACCAGTAAAACACCAAATTTTATTAGAACAAAAAAAATACTTATTCGAAATAGTAGTCTTACATAATGAGTGAGTTTCTATAATTATTCCACCTTGCTCTCAGATCTTTCTATGATTCCAGTGTTACGTAAACGAATGCGGAAGTGTGACAATTGGACAAAGAAGATTGAATGTGGTGATAGAAATCGACAAAAACAAATCAATTAAAATACTTACCAATGCAAAGCGAATAACTAATAGAAATGGAGACGAGATTTACGTGGTTTGGCGTTAGCCTAATCCACCAAGCAAAAGAGGAGAACTTTACTAATCAAGAGATAAACATATAGAGTACAATCACTTAGGGGTTGTTTGTTTTTTTATTTTTAAGCATTCAGCACCGCTGAATACTAAGTTTTCAGCCTTCAGTGAAAGGTAAGTTGTTTGTTTTTATAGGAGTCTTCAGCATTCAAAGGTCCAAACCGACTTTAGCATTCCGCGTTTCTTTTCTCACTGAACGCTGAAGAAAGAGTTGCTCAAGTTAGGTTTCCACCTCTATCCTTCCATAACTTGATAACCCTCTCTACCCTTCCATAACTTGATAACCCCCACAACGTAACTCGGTCATCTTCTCCCACTTTTGGCTGTTGCTCTATAATAATTAGGTACGTAAAAATTGTGTTTTATCAATTTTTTTTTTTCTAGCAAATACTGATTTTATCTTAATATTTGTTGTGTATACCGTTTATATATCTGCTTGTTTTTGTGTTTTTGTTGTTTTTTTTATTGGCAAAGATGTTTTTGTGTTTTTGTTAAGTTCTTTTTATATATCCAGTACCGTTCATAATCAGTAGGAGTTCACGCAGAATACATTCTCATGATATACACATATATATATAGCTAGAACAACTAGGTATCTATCAATATTGCCATGCGGGTAACTAGCTCATATGATCTACAAGATGACTTGTTAAGGGATTTCGCCATATGATCTACTGGAGTTTGATAGTTTAGACTTCTACCAAATACGTACCTTGAAGTCTTGAACGAATACTCTTAGGTAGTTGAGAAACTCTCCACTAGCTGTAACGAGAAGTTAGAATAAAAGTTCAAAGTAACTTGTAACCACTTGAGACTCCCGTTTGTATGCTTTCCCTCTTTGTGTTAGTTCAATTACGACACCATATGGGTAAGCATCGTGCAGCCCTGATGAGCCTAAGGATCAAAAGCCTTGATGAGTATAAGTGGTACAAAGAAGACCTTGTTTTGTTGTCTTGTGTTGGTATTAGACCTGTTTTAGTTCATGGGGGGTGGTCCAGAAATCAATATTTGGCTGAATAAAGTTAACATTCAGCCTCATTTTCTTAATGGTCTTCGCGTTACGGACGCGGCAACTATGGAAATCGTGCAGATGGTACTTGTGGGGAAGGTTAATAAGGGGTTTAGTTTCACTTATTAATAAAAGGCGGTACGACGGCGGTTGGTCTTCTTTGAATAGATGGTTATTTATTAACCGCTAGGCAGAAATCTGTCTGACTTGGGTTTGTGGGCTTACATTGTGAGAGTTGATCGTCGGTTTACTTCCACTTGTTGATCTTGGGGTTATTCCCTTGTGATTAAGATTGCGTGGCGAATAATGAGGATGGGTAGACTTTTAATATTAATCTTCTGATATGTGGTGGGAGAGATAAGCGGCACTTGGGGACGAAAAAGTTGATATTGTTGATCGATATTGCTTGGGATTTTAGAAGATAAGAATGATCCTAGTACTTTGGTGAAGCAAATTGATATTAAGGGTGTGTGAAGGATGATGGTGGAGGACGGGAAGGTAGCCGGTGGAATGATTCGAAAGGTAAATTGTTGTGTTAGATCGCTTATAAGGAGTTAGGACGACTAGCATTATCGATGGAAGGGTAAAACATTCTTTACTTCTTGAAGTTCTTCTTGATGAAGGAGCCGGTACTATGATCACTGGTTGATGTTACTTTATTTATGTACTTAGACTTTTTGATCTTTGTATGATTAGAATCTATAAACTCACCGTGTAAGGATTTTCAAAAAAGAAATTATCACGAGTAATTTTGAATTTATTGGTGCTTTAAAGTGCTTAGAATTTGTTTTTGGTATATGTTCATGTGTTTTCATATGAGAATCTTGTGGAGTCAGAGGACTGAGATCATAGAAATATAGAATATGGATCGTTATTAGCCCAATGTAAGGTAATTTGTAGGAATTTTAGTCCATAGGTATATAGAGATGCAATGATTATGTGCATTCTTAACAAGGAGAAGGGTGGTGAAATGTTTGGAGAAGTTAATGGTGTAATTGACATGAACTCCCAAAGTTGCTGACTTGTTAAGGGATTTCGCCATATGATCTACAAATATGATCTACAAGATGCAGTGGAGTTCGATAGTTTAGACTTCTACCAAATACGTACCTTGAAGTCTTTTTTTGATACGTACCTTGAAGTCTTGAATGAATACTCTTAGGAAGTTGAGAAACTCTCCACTAGCTGTAATGAGAAGTTAGAATAAAAGTTAAAAGTAGCTTGATTTATTCTTAGTGAATAGATTGTGCAAATATTTGTTTTTATTCAAAACTGCATTCGTCTATGCTTCTATGTATTTTTTTTATTTTATTAGTGGGCATTACTTTAAATTCATTTAAATGGCTAATGAGTGACATTAGGTATGGGTCCTCGGAAGGAAAAATTAACTCCAAGAGTTAAGAAAGAAAAAAAAACAACTCAGGAAGTGGTTGAGAAATCTGCTCCAAATCTTAGGTTAAAAACTGATGATACGTGGAAAAAATATTTCATCGAAATGTGTTTGGACGAGGTTAATAATAAAGGCTTTAGTGGAACTTCATTAAAATCAGAGTCATGGACTAAGATTAATGAAAAAATGAGCAAGAATTACAATGTCCAATACACACAAAGGCAACTCAAGAACCAATGGGATTATCTCCGAAAGCAATATGCGGCATGGAGGTTACTATCAAAACGGATGGGACACGGAGTCGATTTTGTTGGAGGTGTCTTTGAATTCCCGGATGAAGTTTGGGACGACTTAATTGAGGTAGAAACCCACATTTTTTTGTTCATACAAGTTATATAAAAAATGATATGCATATTATTTTATTTGTTTAATTTGATTTTTTTTTGCTATAAAATGTAAATATCCGTTGATGGGTCAATTCAGGCATGCTCCGTTGATGAATAGGGAGTTGTTAGAATCCTTGTTTGAGCCCACCCTAGCTTCTGGTGATGAAATGTTTAATCACAAGCATCCAATTCCAATGACGAATCCCCCCAATGATGATGTTTCAAAGGTTCAGAATATTGAAAGTGATGGAGATGAGGATAACTAGATTCATGGAGCTGATTACTTCCCTAATGTCACAATTTGTGGGGACTATGATCCTTACACATCACAGGATGTACCCATGGATGACACACAATATAATCCTTCTCATGATATCCTATCTGATAATGAAGAATCTCCTACATATGTACAGAATACTCCAGCAGATGGACCACCTAACCAAAGACAGGTTCCGACTACATCACGAGCAAAGAGTGATGTAAGTAGCTCGCAGCAAAAACGTAAGAGAGATTCGATTAAGCCAGCAGATCCTCTTGTTAAGAGTATTGGGGAGCTTGTGGAGATGGTGAAGGCTGAAACCATGGGAGACAAGAAGCTTGTGGATGAAGGTGATGCGCAGGTGCAAGAGTTATATGTTTTGGGTTTGCTAGATGATTATCTTTATCTTAACTCCTTGGAAGCTCTTTCCCTCCACGCTTCTCATAACAAGAAACTTCTGAATCTTCAAGAAAATAGGCTTAAGATTCAATTCCTGAAGAATATTACTTCTAGGATGACATAATCTTTGCAAAATTAATTATTTGGATGACTATCGTATTTACATTTTGTTGACTTGGATTACTGTCATATTATGGTTATTATGACTCAACATTTATGAGTATTTTTGTTGACTTGATTGCTTATGGTTGCTATAAACTTGTTACTTTGAGGTTAATATTTAATTTGATTGATTTATTTATTTATTTATTTATTATTATTTTAATTCAGGAAAAATGACACAACGACAATGGTTATTAGTGTATTTAATCATAATATTCACATGGCTTTTCGACAAAGCGTAAAGTATATATAAAGCGAAAGATATGCATATATCCGCTTCTTGGGAAAATGTATGTACAAAAGCTTCTACATGGAACTTCCACACATATGTTTAACATGCTAAGGTTGAAGAAGCCTGCCTTCATTATGCTATGTGATCACTTTCGGCAAAGGGAGTGGCTTCATGATAGTAAACATATTGATGTAGAGGAAAAAATAGCTATGTTTTTAATGACTATTGGTCATTAATAAAATTAAATCGATCAATAGTGGATCGATTTCAACATTCAACACAAACCATTAGTAAGTGTTTTCATGAGGTGCTAGTGGCAATGCTCCATTTCTCAAAGGAGATGATAATTGATCCGCCGTTTGATGGGGTTATTCATAAAGGTGGATCTCGTTAGTCGTTACCAACGCCGTCTTAAGAGAGGACCATTTAAAGGAGCAATTGGAGCTTTGGATGGTACATTAGTAGATGCACACATTCTACTTGATAAGCAAATTCCCTTTCGAGGAAGAGGAGGTAAGGATTATTTCCAAAATGTTCTTGGTGTGTGTGATTTTGATATAAAATTTACTTATGTGATGGCTGGATGGGAAGGGATTGCACATGATGCTCGTGTATTAAATGAGACATTAAGGTGACCTGAAAAAAACGGATTTCCATTGCCTCCTGAAGGTACGTATCAAAACAACCTCACTGATCAAATATATATTTTTGGTTTACATATTTATGTGTCTTATTATTGTAGGTATGTATTACTTGTGTGATGCTGCATACACACATACTAGGGGCTTTATGTGTCCTTATTGGAATGCTAGGTATTGGTTGGCAGATTTTAATCACGGTGGTCGTCCTAAAAACAAAGAAGAGAAATTTAATCAGGCACATTCTTCGCTAAAAAATGTAATTGAGAGAACATTTGGTGTCTTGAAAGCAAGATTCAAGATATTGAAGAAGATGGCTCCATATAGTTTTCGTATACAAAGTTCAAATTGTTGTAGCATGCATGGCAATACACAATTTTCTCCGCCTGCGGCCATTGATGATGATGATGATTTGTTCATTGTTCAGCGATATGAAAAGAAAATGTGACTATTCCAAAGGAGGTCTTCAATTAACTCGACGGACCAAAAGCACCACCAAGTATAAATCACACATTTGGACCTCGAGGCACATGAGTACATGATCAACTTTTTGCGTGATCAAATTGCGAAACAATTGTTTAATGGACATATATGATCAAGTTTACAAGAGCCGAACTTTGGAGTTACTTGTAATGTCATTTAACTTGGTATGCAAATTTTATAGATGACCTTATGGTTATTGAACTATTATTTATGTTTATATTTTTAGTATTTTTTTTTTTTAATCTCATATTACTATATGAGTCTTTTAGGCATCAAAATGTTGAATAAACAAAGGAAATTCTCAATCAATCCATTTTTAACTCTTTGGTTTTACAAGTAATCAAGTTAGTGTTCAAAATAGATTGCAAGGGTAAAATGTCTAAATGATTTATATTCAAAGATTCAGAGTCAGGTCATTCTGACAGAAAACAAACATGTTTTTCTCGAGTAAAAGATTCAGCATTCAAAGATTCGAAAGTAGGTCATTCAAAGATTTCAAAGATTCAGTAATTCAGAGGCTCAAAAAAACAAACGACCCCTTACAAACGAATTCCGAAGAATTCACAAACTCTCTCTCACAAACTTGAGCATAACAAATCCCACAAACTGGTTTCGTATTTATAGAGGTCGTGGGTATCAAATTAGAATCCCATTTAGAATAGGAAATCAAAACCTTAACCGTGTAGTTTATCCAAATCTGAGTCATATACCAACATCCAGATGCTCTTCACTTGAAGGACCTGAAAATATCCAAGATAACAAGACATCTCTAGTGCTACGCTTCATTGAGTTCATGCAAGCAAGGGAATCACTGCAAAGCGAAGACTCATCCAAAATCAGACATGACGAATCACCATTCAGTGAGATCCTTCCTTGAACTTCAAATCTCTGGTGTAAAAGTGGCTGAATTTCGTCTCTGGCAGAGAACTCCAAAGCGTACTGAGATATACAAACCAAACCTGTGAGGATCTCTTAAAAGTTTACAGGCACCAAGAAAGCAGACGCAGTAAGAAGTTTCATGGAAGCCAAAGTCCTGAATTAACGAGTTGGGACAAAGCTCATCCAACTCCCTTTTCATGTACTCTGTCACCTTATTCATGTTTGAAACCGTGAGATATTCGTTTACTAATAAGCCGAGAAGCAACCTCTGAACGTTAAACGATAAGAATCATTTGTTGTTGGCAAAGCAGGACAGAGACTCCTTGCCATTGTCTTCGTATCAAAGTCAATTCTTCTTGACAACTGTGCTTCAGACCGATTGGTTGAAACTCTAGTATTCTATTAGTATGAAAATCAATATTAGTCGTATGATTCTTTTTCTTAATTAACCTCAAAATATCCTCGAGTACGGGCTTCCACATGCTTCTCAAGTGCCTGCACTGCAGCAGAAGTATCTAGTGTTCCCATGTGTTTGTCCACTATGGCTGACAGCCAGTAACTATCGACTTTAAGACAATTGAGAGAACAACTATATATGTTCTGTTGGAAGTTGATGTCAAAACAGGTTGCAGATGCGATTCAGGATCAGAAAATTTCTCACCACACTGACCAGCACTTCCACAATGACCATTCCGGGTTATTTTTATCTTTAGCGAACAACAACGCTTCTGATATAACCTCTCCAGCCAGTTCATGTTCTAATGGACTGAAATGAATCTTTTTAATTTTTATCTAATGTTCTAATGGACTTTGTTCTAGCATTCCTGAAGATGAGGCTTTCTGCCCTTGAGTGGCAGTTAATAACTTAATATACTGTTTTCATTATTCCAAAGTAAGGAATTCCAAAGATACACATCAAATTGATATTTCGTGGTATTTCACGATATGTCGATGATAATTATTACACTTAGTTACTTTGATTTCTTCACGGCACGCCAAAGAGAGCTTCATATCAATTCCAAGATGTTTATGATGGTTAGAGTTTTTAGGAGGACACTATTTACTGCTGCTGCCAGATCAGCACAAGCTTCAAATGCTAATACTGCTGCTTCTTCAACAATGTACAATCCATTGGAAGCGTTTTTCGAGGCTGACCGAAGTCGGGAAGAGGACAAGCCTGTTGTTTATGGTACGTTATACGATTTCCGTTCATGTCTATGATATCAATGCTTATACTGCTTTCTTAATAGGGTATAACTAAAGTGAATAGGTATTATTATTATAACCCACTCGTTGTCTTCTTCCCCACTTCCATGTAGTCCACTACTCCCCTACTACAAAGATGCATCTAATTAAATGGGATAAGTTTTGCCTAACTAAGGAGAAGGAGGATTGGTTTGTTAACACATTTTGGAATTTTGCTTATGAACAAGACCAGAAGACCTTGTTCAACAGAGTGGGTTTGGAGGTATGGGACATCTGTGGTGGACAACTATGGAGAGGGGGAAAGCAAGTGGTCTTTAAAGATTCCAACAACTCCCTTTGGGAGGACTTTTAAAGGGCATAAAAAGTCAGTGAGACATGCTTAAAAAAGGTGTGGTTTTTTACCTGCCTCCAGCGAGTCCATGGCTTTCAGGGAGGATGCTCGCCTGCTCAGGTAGTGGCATGTATAGTTTGGCGTGCAACACGAACACTTTGATATTAGTTTATTATGACAAATAATGGTGTGGTGGTGTGGAATATTTTGCGTAGAAGAACTCTCAATGATTGGGAAATAGAAAGCTTTGGCACTTTCTTAAAATACATTTATCAAATGGGGAATAACGTGGACTCAGGGAAATCGATTTGGGTTTTCCATGAAATCTTTTTACTTGGTCTTGGCCAAGGAAATCACTTTGCTCACCCTTGAGCTCGAAGAAAGAATTATCACTTTTTCACATAGGATTTTAGAAGGATTTGGTCATTTGGATAAGCTCTATACCTCTATCTCATTCAAAGTAATCTTCTTTTATTGGCTTGCTTATTCAGGAAGGATCCGAAAGAACAGTAATCTTAAACGAAGGAGTATAATTCTCTATATTCTTTGCTCACTTTGCATAGGGGTGGAGGAATGTATTGATCATCTTCTTGTTCTTTGTCCCTTGGCTACCTATATATGGAAGAAGAAGAAGAAGAAAAACGAAAAAAAAAACAAATTGACTCATTCCATAACCATTGCCGACAAATGTTAGAGAGGCATTGACTAAGGAATTGATTGAGGGACTACTCTCTTGCAAGGTCAAGTGGCTAGTGGATCATTTTCCAGGTGTGATTGTGTAGAAATAATGGGAGGAGAGAAACTTGAGGGCCTTCGAGCGTAAGGAGAAAAAAATTCACAAGATGCTGGAAAAGGTCAAAGATGTTTTGTTTGATTGGGCTAATACTTGTCCAAGTTTCCGTTGACTTAATATGTAATTGGGATAATCTTGTAACTTGAGAGTTTATTTGGGTATGGTCTTGTGGCATCTTGCTACCAAAGATCATTTTCTGTAACTTGTAATATGTTATCACTGAAATTGTAATGAATGAATTTAATTTTAGCGGTCAAAAACTAACAAAAAAAGACAGAGAAATAACATATACATTTTTGCTCACAAAGCGTGATGGACAATTTATCAGATTTGTGGGTGTTATTGAGAGGAAACACTAATGATACTCTAGAGCTCCTGCCATATTGAGCATGTGTTATCTCATTTTGAATAACTTAACTCTGTAGCAACCAATGCTAGTCACACTTTGGGTTTAATGAAATGAATGTCATCAATAGTCATAGCAACCAATGTTAGTCACACTTTGGGTTTAATGAAATGAATGTCATCAATAGTCAAGCAGGAAATTAATGAGAACACTGTCATATAATTATTGTGTCGGTATATAAAGATAAAAAGTTATTTCATATGCTTAAGAAAACATGGGGAGGGGGTTATATAAAGATAAGTAAACACTTGTCAGAGAGAGGTATGTAAACGATGGATTGGATACTATATTTCATACAAGAATCTCATTCATGCCCCTCTCTCTCCATTCTAGTCTTGCATCATTGCTAATGCTCTAGCTTGTACAGGTCGAGGTTGGAAGGCTTCTGAATTGCGTCTCAAGTCGTGGGATGATCTTCATAAGCTTTGGTATGTATTGTTAAAGGAGAAAAACATGCTTATCACCCAAAGACAGATGCTTCATGCGCAGAACCTACGATTTCCTAATCCTGAACGCATCCCTAAGGTACACAGTACCTTTTTTTGGTCATCATTCGCTTATTTTATTGAAGAATTCATTTCCTTTTTTTTTAAATGTTTCCCAAGTTGGTTAAGGTATTCCAATATTTTATTGAGTCTAGATGAAAGTGCATTGCATCATAGCCTTAAGAAACAACTTTTGGTTAAAAGCACTTTGCTTTTCTTTGTTTTACTTAGCAGGCATTAAACTTATTGAGGCTATATGTTTTTATCTTGTGAATGACACTGTCAGTTGCATTTAAGAAAGCTTGAGCAAAGTAAGAGACATATCTCTAAAGAACAATAAATATTATTGAGGGCTTCAAGCCTTAGATATTGATTGATTTTTACCGAATTTGGATGGGTAAGTTCTCAAATAAAAAAAGAGGACAGCTCCAAGGAGTCACTGACTAACTGAGGCTTAGGCCTCATTCATTGGAGGCGAAAACCCCTTCAATCAGCATCGAGGCTATAGCCTCTGTGCGTTTTTTTTTTTTTCCATATGGCTTTGAAGCGCCCGTCGGAACATAAACTTCGGGACATTCTATTTAAACATTGTTGATAGTGATGTTGAAGACTGTAAACCGTCAAATGTGAGCTATTATCTCAATCCTAACAACCCAAATGCGGCCAAAGGGAACCTGGCTTTCAACCTACATTGGGATGATGCCGCGTGTAAAAGATTATTCTCCAAAGACCACCTTCTCCAGTACTAGCTCACTACCACCATCCATCTCCACTACTAGCCCACCACCATTAACCAATCACTCCCACAGCTAACACATCACCACCACTTCTAACAAGATGTTTGGGCCACTGCCATTCTGTTTTAATCTATGACCTTCGCTGAGAATGGTAATCTTACTGTGGAGAAGAAATGTTCTGAGTGCAAATGGACATGACTTGAAAGATGAAGTGATGCCTCTGTCACAGAGAAGATTTTTTGTGAGGAGGGCTTTTTCGTGTTGAAGAAGATGTTGGGATGGATTGCAAAGAAGCTCCACATCTTGGCTTCGAAGCTGTAAGGCTCGAGGTATGGACATCCATGAAAAGAGATAAAAAGTTCTAATGTAATGTTTTTAGTTTTATTTTGTTTCTTTGTAATAGTAGGCTTTCTCGGCCTACTTTCTTTTCACTTTTAATGAGATTTCATCTTTTACCGAGCCAAAAAAAAATACTCGAGCAAATTTTTAAAGATGTAATACCTTTTTTAACTCTGGGAAGGGTTACTACAATTCATTTTGATGAAGGTAACAAAAGGGTTCGGAGCAGGTTAGAGAGGGTTTCACCTATTAAAGGAAAGATCAACTCGAGAGCAAACTGTGGTCGAAGATGGTTTGCTGGGCCGACAAGAATTGGTGATGTTTCCACCTCCTCTGTGGTGATAGTATTTTCAAATAGTAAGGTTAATAAGAGGAGGCACTTTTACTTGAGATCCACAATTTTTCTAAAGACTGGAATTAGGTTTGCCGTCTGTGGGTAAATATTTCACTAATTATGCTATCCTACTATCCTATAAGTTTAAACCTAAATATCTTATAAGGCTAAAAAAAGATGAAGTTAGGGACTCCATTCTACAGGCTCTTGTCTGAAGATTGATTTCAAGAGATGGATTGTTTATGCAATCAAACCAAAATAGATGGCTGAAGATATCAGACTCCCTTACCGTCTTTTGGAGTGCTGAAATTCTTTCTAGATTTGTAACATGGGGAAAAAGTTGTGTAAACTCTTGTCTTCATTGCGTAGAGGATGCCATCCCAGCTTGTCCTCATTGCATGTAGGTCAAAGAGGGGACGGCTATGTATTAGCTGCTGATATTCCAGGAGAGAATCTCCGATGATATAGGATATGAGATCTCAATACTCTGGTTCCGATTGGGTAAAGTGTAAAATATAGTGGGATTCTGTAATTGATTGAAAAAATTTAGACACACACAGCTGCTGGTAATTGGTCAGGTAGTCAGTGAAGTACAACCGCTAACAACCTTAATTTGAATTCAAGGAGATGACCTCCAAGGTCTGAAATTGTGAGAGATGATAGTAGGCGAGAGCATGCTCAAAGTCAGGACAGTGGTTCTTTGGGAAAATGGAGCAATCTACAATTCCAAAGGCTGTACTGCAAATCAGGAAACTTGATTAATCATGAGGTCGTATACTATAAATTTATTTTGTTTTATTTTGTGTTTTGTTTCAGTGGTTAGTGTATACTATAAACACTACCGGTTGTGAGATTTGTGTTGAACGTCACACTGTATATTCCTCTTTCTTATATATATAATACCACACTGCTGAGTTAGCCAAAAATAGTGGGATTAGACTTGATTTGGAGAGAAAAAATTTGATGACCATGACCAGGAATGATGCTAAACAGTTGGATAATGAGAAAAGGAAAGGTATCAAGGCTGATGAACATGACATGGATGTATCCTTAATTAATAGGATTTCAGAATCGATGGTAGCGCAAAGAACTTGTTCCTAGGGTTAATGATCTGTTAAACCCTAAGATTCTATCTTCAAAAACTTGTGGGTTAGGATGCGGGGAAAAGGTGGATGGGATGATTTTGACACGTACAAAATAAATGTGGCAATAGCAGGAGAAACCATCATGCGAGTGTTTGAAGAGAAATCACAGAATCGTTGAGGCTAAAGACCACGGTACTAGACATCGAAGTGTTACTTTCCTTTGGAGTAGCAGTGGAGGGAGTTGAAGGAGATACCTTTTGGGTGTTTTGCTCTCTCTTGGGGTAGGGGTGATTTTGATGCAGCGACACGCTTATGGTTACTTGTGTACTTCCCAATGTTGATGATGGGGGACAATAATTGACTAATTGTTAACCATTGTAAGGCATCAACCAATTCCTCACTTTTCAACTGGACAACAGGGCAACAGGCAGAGTGGAATTTTTTTTTATTGTATTCATAGTTGTATTTTTGTTTCATCATGTCATCCAAGTATCCGCTAAATCTTTTCTTGAAGATGCGGTTTTCATTTTAAAAGCTATATGTATCTCAAAGCCTAGTTGAAAGTCAACTTTAACGCCAAGACCATGGCCAGGTGAAAAAAAATCCCCTAAGACCAAATTCAAAGTCATTAAAGTCATAGCAAGAGAAAGTAGACGAAGTTTTGCACTCTCCAACTAAAGATATATGGGATCCTCCCAAATGGCCATAGGACTAAAAGCCATCCTATTACTAGTGTGATGCTACAATTACCAAAGGGGCACAGCATTCAATAGTGTAATATGGAAATCTAAACTATGATCCCACCATAAAATTACTACCAGAAAGCAAGTGACCACAACTTAAGATGGACTGACAACGGAATGCTGCTTGTTCGAGCTATATCCATGCTTTAAAAATGGGTCAAAATTCAGTTATCAAATATGTGAAGTGGGCTCTGTTTATTCACATCCATATTAAGTTGCAGTGATTGGTTAGTTTGACCACTGGGATTTAGATTTTCTCTCCTTCGTGGTTCTGACAAACTGGAAAGTGGAGCAGGAGAATGGGATGGCCAATCCTTGAAACAATACTTATAACTGGATACTGAGTGGAATGGCAACGGGAGCAGGACACCCAGTAGGAGAATTTTGATTCTAAGAGTGGATCACAAGTTTTTATCTTACCCATTGTACTATTTGAAGTCATATTTTTGTCTCTGTTTTAAGGCTGATATGATATCTTACCCATTGTACTTTTGATTATTGGTTAGTAACCATTAGTCCATTACAATGTTAGTGTAGCCCTTCGTATTATGTTAATACCAAGATAACCCACCCTTGTAAGGCTTCACCCCTCCTCTCTTAAGTTCCAATTTAACAGACACCAAAATAATAGAGGAAGGAACAAAAGTTGCATTGGTTATTGTTTGTGCCATACAAGCACGTTTTCTCTAATTTTAAACCAATTGTTACTATCTTCCAATGTGAGTATTTTTTTTTTTAATAATAAGAAGAATTAAATTAGTTGCTTTTCTGATGCAGGTAAGGAAGTCAATGTGTCGAATCAAGCATGTGCTAACTGAGAGAGCAATTGAAGAACCCGATGCTAGGAGGTCTGCTGAGATGAAGAGGATGATCAATTCTTTATGATGTTTTTGTGATCACAGGGTTTCTGTGTGTATCGTGTACTGCTGACTGCGTGCACTTACAGAATTGACCTTGTCTTTTCTTTGATAAGCCTTGTTCGTGTTAATCTTCACAAACTCAGTCAAGCAGGTTTGCTGTCGAAGAGGAAAAAGTTATCATCTTCCATGAGACATTTATAAGTAGGTCGTACCAATGAACTGTACCTTACTATTCTAGTGAAAAGTGGAGTTTTTATTGTCCAAGTTAAAGTTAGTAACTGATTTGATATTTGTGTTCTAGGCAAGTAAATATCTTTTGAGGATTGCCTCGTTCTCCTATCTAAATTGCAGTATCGTATTGTCACTTTGGAGTTGATGGGAGTTGTGAAAATGCACCTATCTATATGGTACAGGTCGTCGTGGTTGATAAAAATTGCTACTGCGACAAATTAACTTGCACCTACTGATGAAAGCCACAAAATTGGTTAATACACGTTAGCGCGAAACTAATTTTACTTGGTATTCGTCTGTTTGCAGAGAATAGTTGCATCTATAATATTTTTACAGCAGATTTGATTACGATGAATCATTCTGACAGTTATTAAACACAGTCAGTTTACAAAGACTATAGAAGTACACAACACGGTGAAAGAATTTCTGGACGAAAAGTTCTTTGGGGCATTGGACTCCATTTCCAATTTCAGTTTAATTTTCTCGTTCAGCAAAGAATTGAGTATCGAAATTCCTTAAAACTAACTACAAAGTAAATATCCCATACGCCAATATCGACGGTAACTGCAGATTTGCATTATATTTATTTCTACACAGCTTTTTTTTTCAACTCAATCAATCACAGCAAGTTGCTGGTATTCTGGACCACTCAGCGCAAAACGCATCACACTAACAGGGTCTGGAACATCTTCGTCTTCCAGGAACAATTTCATTGCATTTTTGGAAAACCCACTGACAAGAGCCACACCCTTCTGATTACTCGTTACTGGCGTTGCCTTTGAATCTCTAAGGTTCCAAAATACAATTTGTGGGACTGTATACCCCCTTTCCTCAAACTTCCTTTTTATCACCTCATAATCTGTATCCCAACCACTAGCTGCTTGTTGCCTGTAATAACCATATCCACCTCTGGCAGTGTCGAACTCCATGTCGCTGAAAATGAAGACTTTCTTTATCATCTTATCTTTATCCAAGTTTCCAGTAACTTTCTGGAAATTTGTACTTCCACCTCATTGCATCCCTCTAATAAATTGCGTCTTGGAGCGCAAGTCATCTCCTTGGACCTTCTGAAGCGTAGGATTCGAGTGGAAGGTTATTACCTGTCCATTCCATGGGTGTTCACTCAGCTCAGAGAGCAAAAGACCGAGAGCTACACAGACCTCCATTGGCTCACCACTCATGCTTCCAGATACATCACAAACAGCAATACAGTTCTGCAATTTACCTTTTTCTGAGAGATCATCTACCATTCTCTTCCATTGCAGCTCTGCAACACGACCACCATCATTCTCCCCGTCATTTAAGCGCTTTATGATGTCATGAGGAAACAGAGCTCCAGCTGCAATTTTCTCTTCTCCACTCTCAACCTTGCTCAGGAACTCATTAAAGCGAGTTTCATCGTGTTTCAAAAAGTGCTTCTTGTAATTGGACATTGCAATTGAGGCCACTCGAGGATATGGAAGGGAGTTCCACTTCTTAGCACTCATGTAAATCTCTGGTAATTCCAGTGCTTGACGAAGTGGAACAAGAACCTCTTTTCTGAGTCTGTCGCGAACTCTGTAAGCATAATGAGCATCTTCCACGCCATCATATTCTGGATAGAAATCGCGTGGAAAGACTTTCCTTGCAATGCTTTCACAGAGAAGAGTAGTATCGAAAGAAGAATCCAAAGAGGGACACCACTTAGAAGCCAAACGAAACTCACAACGATTTGAGATCAGAAACAAGATGATCACCAAAGACTTGAGATATTTGATCGTGTAAGAATCTGAAATCCTTATCCCGTGAGAATCTCTCAACAACTTTCCTGGCCTTCTTGATCTCTTTCTCCTTTCTGAGATCTTTTGCTGTTTTCTTTTGAATTTGTACCTTTCTCATCTCATCAACAAGTCTCTTTTCTACGGGTATTCTCCTGTTTGTCCCCCTCCTGTTGTTGGAATCTCTTGTGTATTTCTAAATACTAATGTGTGTGTGCAAAGTGGAGGAGATGAACAAATGGTATTCTCGCCACTTTAGTGCATAGTAGATAGTCCCACATTGGTTATCCACCACATCGGGTAGGGTTCGGGCCTGGGCTTGGGCTTACTGTTGTGGGTAGTGGTTTGACCAATAGCCTAAACTTGTTTTGCCTTTTTCTTGAAAGCAGCAAGTTTCAATGTTTCTATTAGGAGTTGGTCTCTCTTTCTCCTAACCTCTATAAATAGGATTTGTGAGTCCATAGAAAAATAGACTTGATCGAAAACTCAACTCGTGAGAAAACGTAAAACTCAAACCAATCCTTTTTCTTCTTCTTCTTCTGTCATCGGCCGAGAGAGTTATATTCTTTTTCTAGAGGGTAGTGCGTTCTAGTGCAAAGTCGGGCTAATGTTAACCATTGAATCCTGTGAGGAAAGACATGCTGTTACCTTTCTCGCACCATTGGAAGGGGGAAATCTTTCCTTAAGACGCCCAACTAATCCGCGCCTTGGTTATTCCCGCCATTCACTGCGTCCTTGTTTCTTCATTGCTTCACTGCTTCTTTTCTTCGTTTCTACTTTAGTTGTTGTGTTCATACAACTATTCTAACAATCTTAAGGAAAGAGTTTTGTAGTAGAACAAAGGAGAGTGCTTTATATCTGACAATCAAAAGATAAGTCTTTTACTTTGAATTATTTTTGTGTTATTGTGTTATGACTTTAGAAATTTTCTAATAATTTCGTTTTTGTTAGGGAAACCAATTAAAGATTCAATATTTATTGATCTTTTGTGGTTTATCAAACCCTATATGGTTGTAGACCTTTCTCCTACGTTTGTGGGAGTCAAATATGAGATTTCTATCAAGAAAAACGTCAAAGTTCGTCTTTTTGACAGCTGCGTTACTTGTTACGGAAACTGCTATAACTTTCAGCTCAGAGCTCGGTTTTGCAATCCGCTTCTTGTGTTGGATAGCTGATTCAAAGAGCTTTCCAGTGGTATAAGGCTTGATACCCAATTCATCCTGAGCTGATTTAGAATTACAGTTATTTTGAACTGTTTTTCTAGAAGGAGGAAAATATGGTAATCCGGTTTTTCAATCGGTTAGGTATCGTATTCTTTCACTCTTTGCAATTCTTTTGGTTTAATTATATGGTGATATTCTTGCCTTGAGTTGCATGCTAGTTTTCTTAGGAGGGAAATCCCTAAGCTTAAACTTCTTTAATAACCTAGTCAACAAATTATACGTGTTTATCACTGAGGAATTAATTAGTTTGACTAAAAGTAGTTTGATATTAATTTTCTTTGTACATATGTAGATGTATGTAGATGGTCTAAGAGAGACCTTAAGATAGTTAATATCAACCACACTCAAATTTTGGATAGTAATTATAATGTATTCAATGCATAATTGCTTATCTTTATTGAGTGAACGTGTTGTTAGACGATGGTTATAATTGTACTATTTTGAAAATACATGTTAGATGAAGTAACTTGTAGCTTATATCCAATATAGCATATGTTAAAGTTGTGTAGCATGCTAGTTTTGGATATTAATCATCGTGGATTTACTTTAAACTTGATAATAGTTTATTGGTAAATTTTTCTAGTTGAAGACATTAATAATGGATTGAGCCATTAGATGTTGTGGTAGTACTTGAGGTCTTATTGATAGGGTATTCTATCTTACTTGAGCTCATATAAAAAGAGGAGGTGGAGTCCTCGGTTGTTTTGCATATTCAAAGGGCTAGATTTGCTTAAATATTGTATACTTTTTGTTGTGAGGGTGGTAGTTAAAGTTTACTTTTCCCCGAACCTATGATATGATATTTACCATGTTTGGCATGAATGCATTATTTAACATTGACATGAAGTTTAACCATGTCATATATTATTAAGTAATGAGCATCGTTGTCTACGAGAGGAAACAATCAATATCCTCTTAAACCTAATTTAGTCAAGGAGATGTAAGGTAATGGTTTGTCTTCTTAGACAATATCCTCCAGTGACTATTTTAGACAAGGAGATGTAACGCTTGTAGATTGTCTTATTAGGCATTATCCTCCTATGACTATGGATAAATAGCCAAGGTGATGTACAAGTGCGTGGATTGTCTCCCTATGACAGTTGGAATGTTGAATGATGAAAAGAAGGATGATAATGATATTATCTCGGGTAAAACCTTTTCCATCTAATTCTTCTATTCTTTAAAATTCATTTGAATCACTTGTGGATTTCCTTTCATATAGATAGCATGAACATAATATGACTATGTTTAATATGATCTAGAATCATAGACTTGAGTAAAGTATATTCTTGTCATAAGAGTGCATTTTATTGTTGTTGTTTCTTTTAGTGTTTGCAGCGGTATAATGTGTTTTGCATGTAAGTTTGATTAGGTTGAGTAACTATTGAACTGTGGGGGGTAGTGACCCATATGCATGACACTGTTTTACCATAGTTCATCACACAAGATAATTGGAAAGACATCGAACTACAAAGTATGGAAAGGTCTTGGGCCTATCCAAAAATGTTTCAAAATGTGGGGGGTGTCTTGCCAAGGCTATTGTGAATGAATCTAAAAGAAATATATATATTTTTTTTGAGACCTAGAATTATCAAGTAGATGTTCATTGGTGAAAACTCATAATAGTGATGTTTGTTTTCAGTTGTCATAGTGATAACAATTTTGTAGATACCACACTATTATTGAATGTCTTATATATGTAATTTTATTTGAGGTCAGTGCTTTCGAGAAATTGGCATAGAGTGGTTGAATGTTCATAATGAACTACATAAGATAATCCCATTATTTCTGCACAAGAAATTTGGAAGACTATCAATGAGTATTTCCACCATTAACGGTGATGATGTTTATATGTTTCTTAAGGAAGATTCATTAACCTATAAGGAAGTTGTCCGCCTATGAGAAGTGTCTTTTTGAAGGATACAACTCCTCTAAACCGGACTCTTGATTTATTGGGGATCTATAGGTTGAATTGCATCTTCAAGAGAAAACTAAAACGTGATAGTTGTATTGCAAAATACAATGTTAATAATAATAGCCAAGGGGGTTCAATCGAGACAAAATTTATCATATTTTGAAACCTTGCTCATATAACTAGAATTTCTTCTACGAGAATTCTAAAGACTCTAGTTGAGTAGTTGTCTTGGAACTACAATACCAAGTAGTACCGTGTGATGAGTCAAGGTATACAATTTAGTTAAATCTTTGTATGAGTTGATTCAAGCGCCTATAAATGGCATGAGCAATTCAACAACATATTAGTGTCATATGGATGTCAAAGTACCGTTGTTGATAAAAAAAAAAATGTGTACTTTCTTTAGAGCAAAGCAAGACATATGTGTTAATCTCTCTTTGTTTAGATGATTTAATATCATGAGTGCTAGCATTGAGAATGTGTATGAGACAGAGAAATTCCTATTTGAAACACGTCATAAACCGTCATTGAAAATGATAGTTTATTATGTTGTTAAACTCATTTCTGTAACTGCTATATTCAGTTGTCAAGATGTTGACGTTTGAATATGGTTGAAGGCCACAGCGTACCTTAAACCAGACCGGCCGGATGGTATAGGGAATTTTGGGCACTACAGAATTGAATGACTGGTGAATATAGGAATTAAAACTCATGTTGGTCTCATTATATTGTTATAGCACTTAGTAGAAATATTTTTCATTGAAAAGTATGGGTATTATGATAGTAAGCATGTGTTAACACATTTTGTGGCAAATATCCATCTTATGAAAAATAATCTCCTTGTGTTTTCTCATACTAAATATGTCAATATCATTGGTAGCCAATTGTACTTGATGGATAATGTATGTGAGACATGACATTGCCTACATTAATGGCATCTTGGTGATAACCCATTGTGTCCTTATAAGGAACTTTGATGTATATTGTCGATTATCCAAGTACTATAGCAGCCATTGATTATGGACTGATATTTAGTAGATTTTCATCATTGTTAGAAGGGTAATATGTTATAAACTGGATCCAAGAATGTTTATATGTTTACCTTTGGTGGAAATTGAGTGTCTTGGATATCATCCAAGCTAATCGCCTTAGAAAAGGCATGTGATGATGATGCCGAGTGGGTTAGCAACCTCTTGGCAAATCTTCCCATTGGCTCTAAACACCTCCCGATGTGTATATATGCTTTGCAACCTGTCTCATTGCAATAGCTAAGACATGTTATCTTATGTGCAATGGGGAAAAGAATACATGTAAGTTGAGATATAACTTAATCAAGCAAAATGCTAGAGATTATGTTAGGTTGGACTTAGTTTGGCCACATGTCTAACTGCACCACTTCTTTGGAGGCAAGTGGTTATACGCCGAGGGGATGGGACTTTTGCCTTAGATAGAGGGCTTAATCGACGGCAACCCCACCTATGTGATTGGAGATCCCATGAATTAGGTTCAAAGGGAAAAACAAGTCACCTCGTCGCTCTGGTATGCTATTGTCTTTCTTTGAGACGTCCCACCCTATGACTAGATAGCATTATTGTATACTTTGTATAACTTGAATAGGAATGAGAAAAGGCTGAGTTATTTTACTCTTAATGGAATCCATAGTCCATTATTTTTTATGAGATAGTGTATTCTAACTGCTATGTACACTTGATGGATATCCACCTACGTGAATGTAGAACTGGGTCGGTTCTTATGAGTATTCAGGCAAGTACTCTAGAGCATTCACATAACACGTGCGTATGAAGGGGCAAAAAAGTGCAACACCGCAGAATGCATATAATGAAAGAGCAATGTGGGTGCATGTCCTCTATTTTACTACAAGGGAATGTTGGTTCAAAGATTTTTTAATCCACCACTTTCACGTATTATAAGACATTTTACCCTATGACTGGTTCAAGCCCGTAAAGCACCAATATCTTATGCATTGTTTTTTCGATTCTCTCTGGCATTTCATTAACCCATTTCTTTTGTAATATCCTATTCCAAAATAGTGGGGGACTATTAGTATTTTGAAATAGTGGGGGATTGTTGGAATCTCTTGTGTATTTCTAAATACTAATGTGTGTGTGCAAAGTGGAGGAGATGAACAAATGGTATTCTCGCCACTTTAGTGCATAGTAGATAGTCCCACATTGGTTATCCACCACATCGGGTAGGGTTCGGCCCGGGCTTGGGCTTTCTTGTTGTGGGTAGTGGTTTGACCAATAGCCTAAACTTGTTTTGCCTTTTTCTTGAGCAAAGAAAATTTCAGTGTTCTATTAGGAGTTGGTCTCTCTTTCTCCTAACCTCTATAAATAGGATTGTGAGTCCATAGAGAAAATAGACTTGATCGAAACTCAACTCGAGAAACGAAAAACTCAAACCAAATCCTTTTCTTCTTCTTCTTCTTCCGCCGCCGCGAGAGAGTTATATTGCTGTTCTTCTAGAGGGTAGTCCGTTCTAGTGCAAAGTCGCCACTTGTTAACCATTGAATCCTCGTGGAGGAAGACGCCATTGTTACCTTTCGCGCACCATTGGAAGGGGCGAAATCTTTCCTTAAGGACGACTAATCCGCCTTGGTTATTCCCGCCATCGCTGTCCTTGTTTCTTCATTGCTACTGTTCTTTCTGTTCTACTTTAGTTGTTGTGTTCATACAACTATTCTAACACCTGTTTCTGCTGTCGAACACTGTTGTTCCCTTTGGTTGCCTGCTTCTACAAAATCTTTGACCTCTTCGAGTAGTTGGAAAAACTCCAGGCGTCCTTAGCCTCTTTCTTATCTTAGACTCCTCTCTCGCAGCTTTCCGTGCTTCAGAACCTTCAAAAATCCGATACAGAAGTTCGGCAAATCCTTAAAATACCCAAACTCCGCTATAGACTTCATGTTACATGCAAGGGTTTTAGGATGGTTCTTGTGTAGCCATAGTGCCGCCGCATAAAACCCCTCCTTGTCTGACTTCCCTGTACCACGGACACCACGCAAGTGACAGATCAATTTGAGGGCTGCCAAGTCGTCGTGTTTCCATGCAGCCTCTAACCGTTGTTCTACACTATGTGCATCGGTGTTGGGGACAACGTGAAAGAAGAAGTCTAGGCAAGGGTTACCAGTTGCCAAGAAAGTGGGAGACATGTTTTCTGTGAAACCCATCGGTGGGTTTACTGGAAGTTGGGCTTTGTTGAAGTTGGACAACATTAAATCCATGAAAGCATCCCCGGTATTCGAAGAGATGATGAACTACGCGAACGTGGTTGGTTTTCTTGGAGTTTTGGAGGACCCAAGAAACGAAAATGAGTAGCCATGTAGGGTTGGTAATAATAAAGTGGAAATTTTATTGATAACGAGGTTGGGCGGGGGCGATTTAGTTGTGAATAAGGTTTCTTTGATAATGAGGTACGTATCAAAGAGTGATTTTTTGCTCCTAGCGGGATTTGCTCCAAGAGCTCCAAGCGAAACACGAACCAGCCACGTGTCTACCAAAAAGAGATTGACAGTTATCAAATTCCTTTCTTACAACAAACTTTCTGATTTGCCCCCACTAAAAATAGAAATAAATAAAAAGAAAAAGAATTAAAAAATCTCATTGTAAAATATATAGGAGTTCTTTCCATCATTAGCTAAAGATTCTTTTTATCTTTTTTAGTTTGAAAGAAGTGTCATTAGTTCAGCACTTCAAGTTTTTTATTCATTTTTTTTTTCCCCAACAATTAAGACCAAAAACTAGATTTTGTAACCGGTTAAGTTTTTTTCTTGTATTTTTTTAAGGTTGGGGGTAAATCAGGAAGCATATATTAAGGTGGGAATTTGATAACTATTGACCCCTTTTCAATGGACACTTGGTTGGTTCCTGTTTCTCTTGAAGCTCTTGGAGCAAATCCCGCTGGGAGCAAAAAATTACTCCGTATCAAAGACCATTAATACTAAGTAGTTGAAAATGTTCCCAGTGACCCACGTCAGCCCTCTTTTTCTCTCTAAGATCGACACATCAGATTTTACAATAATTCGGCCTTAAAAAAGCAAATCTACGCCTGTTTTTTGCCGATTTCTAAAAAACAAAACCCCTTCTTTCCATACTCTCTTTTCAATTCTACAAAACACCCCAACTAAAAAAAAAAAAAAAAAAAACATCTCTTCAAACCCTCTCTCTTACCAACATTATTGAAGTTTCAAGTCTCTCTCACACAAAAAAAAAAGAGATGCATCGAAAATCCAAGAGGCGATTCTTTCTTTCCAACTATATCTCTCTCACTCCCACTAACCCCATTTCATTCTCTAATCGAATCAGAAGACGAACTCTGAAGATATGGAGAAAAAGAACGCACTTTGAAGAAATTATACAATCTGTTCTTAAATCAAGTACTCTCTCTCTCTCTTCAAATCAAATTATCTCCCTCAAATTAATTGAACGATGTTTATAGTAGACATGTGAAAAAACAGATAAAAGGAACGCACCTCTATGTTGATAAGAATTCCAACCGACTTGGAGGCTTTGGCAAGGACCAGAAACTCAGCGAGTGTAAGGAGTTTGCCATTGTTCTTATTTGCTGGGTTTCTTGCCATTGTTCTTCCGGTACTGCTATTTGTGCTGGAAAAACAAATACCAAAATGAGTGTGAGAACATTCTTCCTCAAAAAGATTAATGGCAGGAGGAGTTCATGAAGGTGATCTACGATCATATCATGTGAATTTGGTTAGTTATAATCTTTCTCATTTTAGTTACATAAACAGGAGCGTGATTTATTTAGGTTGGAGTACTTATTTATGTAAAGCTCTTAATGATTTTCAGATTTAGAAAAAAGACAAGACATTACTTTTCCATCAGCATCAACTTTTCATTTCATTGAGGATATTTTCTCAAGCACCAAGAATTACGCGTTTTGGCATCTTAAATAATTCTAGATGTATAAGCATCAAACACAAGTTTGGATGAGATACGAATATATTCATTCAAATACAAAATACCATTGATGAGGATGAACTTACGCTTTAAACTTTGAATTTCGCTTGCCGTTAGGTCAAATGAAAATTAAATATTCCTGTCTTTGATTGGATTTCAGGGACCAAAGAAGCTCGGGCCATGAAAGTAGTCACTGCAGTTGTGTCACCCGTGAGATCTACTGAAGCCAAACAGAAAAGGAATTTCATGCTTTGACATTTGGATCGAAAGCAATCTATTGCATCGGCACCATCTCGGATTGCTTGCGATAAGCGAGATTCTTGTGAAGTCGCATAGACTCCACTTGCTCCATTGTGGGATATGACCAAGGGATCTACAAAATCATATAAACATAAGAGTGAGCTCCCTTATCCACTCAATTAGTTTCCTAAAAGAGCTGAAAATAAGTATGTCACCTCTTACAGCCAACATTTTCTGGTTATGTGCCAAGCAAGCTGAAAGACAAGAACCGTTGCAAACATCATATGAGATGATATGAGTAATGGTACTTCTAAAAGCTTCTACTGAGTATTTCTACAAGAAATATAAAGAACAAAACAATAAAAGAGTTTAATAGACACAACTCACCAATAGCCTCAGATGCAGTCGGAGGGAAGTCTGTAAGTACTCCATCAACAGCAAACTCTGAATTATCGATGAACTGCAAGTACTCTTTCGTGCGGTCATAGTTGTAGTTAAAGCTTCCAGGCATATCATTTGCAAAACCTGTGGCAAATCTCTCTTTCTCTCTCTAATGCTATCAATGGCCGAAACAATCTTCAATTTCATGCTTCCGTTTTCTTCAGTACCCAGAGGTTGTTATTGGCCGGAACAAGCTTCAATTTCATAGGTTTGTATCTATCGTCAAAAAAGATGCTTCTTTCATTTAATTAGTATATTGGTTGATGCATTTTTCGTATGAAATTTATTGGCGATGCTAAGGGTTTGTTTCTGATATGCGTGTATTAAAAAAAAAGTTTTGTGAATATTTCATTCCTGTTGGGGCTGAATTATTAAGTGAGGAGTTTTAGTTGGTTCAGTTGATTGGCTTTATAAGGGATGAATGATTCATTTTTTCTTATCAACATGTGTTACTACGATTGTTAAAGGACTTTTGTGAATTTCCTAAGAAGAAACATTAAATACTTATATAGTTATATGGTCTTATAGCCAACCATCAGGTATATATTACATCAGTTACCAAAAAAAAGGTATATATTACATCATCTTCAATACAGTCAGGTTATTATCTTTATAACATGACAACCACAATCCTTATGATAATGATAATGATAATAATATTATGGATCCTGTATGTGCCACCATATCTGCACTCTTATAAACAACCATCGTTGGGTACCATTATAGTGCCACTCACTACTAGGCACGATGCCCAAGATTATAGCATGTCAGCGCCGCCAAAAATTATGGCGTGCCTGTGCTGCCCAAAATTATGGTGTGCCTGCCCTGCCTAAAATTATAGCGTGCCTGTCCTGCCCAAAATTATGGCGTGCCGGCCCTGCCTAAAATTATGGCGTGCTTGTCCTGCCCAAAATTATGGCGTGCCGGCCCTACACTGCCTTGCCCAAAATTATGGCGTGCCTGCGCTGCTCAAAATTATGGCGTGCCTGCCCTGCCCAAAATTATGGCATGCCTGTCCTGCCCAAAATTATGGCGTCGTGCGGCCCCGCCTAAAATTATGGCGTGCTGCCGCCCAAAAATTATGGCGCGTGCACTCCGCGCCCAAAATTATGGCGTGCTGCTTATTTGCCTAAAATTATGGTGTGCCTGCCCTTCCCAAAATTATGGCGCCATAAGCTAGATATAGCAGGTTTAGATTTAGAAAACATATTTGTCAAGATATGCTTCCATATTAAGACTTTACATAATTACATAAGATTTTCTAGCAATTAAGGAAATGATATTTCTCATTATTATCCTATAAATACTCCATTCCTTTGAAACAAAGAACTACGTTCATTTGAGAGACTTGATTCCAGAGAACGATTTGGATACGTAGGCAGCCATTGAAGGTACAGTCCCAACAATTCATTACAACAACCTCCCTTACGAAACCATTGGTGTGTTTGGGCGAGTTCTTACCCAAACATAATTGGCGCCGTTTGTGGTTTTTACCAACGAACCTTCGTCTACATTCTTTCTTCCAAGATTCGGTAATGGCAAAAACAACAAGATCTCAAGTGAGCAAAAACGCAAGATTACAACAAAAAGAAGAAAACAACTTACCCAATCCCGAAGTTCCGACTAGTCAGACCTTGATGAATCAACCAGTCGCTTTAGATCTACAAGCTCAGCCTTCAGGTGCCACGATAGCGCAGATCTAGACGTACACGACTTCAGGCTCCAATAACTCATTCTCAAGATCTAGAGGCAAACAAAGCGGATTCAGAGAATATGGAGATAGGAGATGAAGATGTGCCTTTAGAAGTGTTGCGTCAGAGATTCAGAAGAGAGAAAGAACATAACAACTACTTACAGAAGCAACTGGATAAAGGGAAGCAAGTACAAAGGGATGACGCCGATGCTGCATCTTCCACACTGGCAAGAGCCCCCAGATCTGGTGAAAATCGGAATGTATTCAACCGACTACAATTTAATTACGGTACATCCTATCCATTGGATCCTATCCCTGAGCATCATCAGAATCACTCAAGGTCAAGCAGACATACATCCCATTCAAGAAGGCGATCCAGATCTCGAAATACCAACAACACTAGGCGTAGCAGTGGTCATAACATGACAAGATCATTGAAGGTTGATCATAGCGCATCAGAAAGGTGGACAACATTCACCATAAGGCACAATGTTGGACGCCAAGATCAGGACCTCAGAGACGAATTGCAACATGACCTTAGACATGGCTTGAATGCAGCAAACCGATACAGACAGGTTAACAAAGGTCAGCCTAGAGTACGACGACACCAAAGAAGAAGCCTCCCGGTCGGCGGCTTAGCCCTTTTTATCGGCATAGGTCTCGCAGCCCAAGGAACCAGCCAAATATTGAAGCAAGCAATAGTTGGGGGCGACAACACCGTGAGATGCAACATGGTGAAATTACTCCTCAAATCGGAAATCTAGAAGTCACAGGCGCACCATTCATGAAACAACAAATCAAAGACATTGTCAAGAAAACAATAACCAACGTGGGTGTCGCTGATGCACGATGGAAATACCTTGCAGTGAACGAAGATGTCGTCGGGAGATTTTCCCTAAAGATGCAAAATGCAGAGCATCAGGAAGGATTCAAACAACCAGAACTTCCTACGTTCAAAGAAGCAGGCTAATTCTCTAGCGCAGAGATGATCCCCTCTTATGCAAACTTTTTCCGTCTACGTTAAAAGGAGAAGCTCTACATTGGCTTTTCATCTTGCCAGCTCAATCTATCGCGTCATTCCAGGAATTAGCAAACCAGTTCACAGATCGGTTTAAGCATAATTGGACACGTCCTAAGGATGTCAACATCTTGCTTAACACCAAGCAGCAAAAGGATGAAGCACTGGCAAAGTTCGTAATTCGTTTCCGCCAAGTACAAGCAGAGGTCACCGATGTCCCTGACGTAATGATCATTCATGCATTCAAGGAAGGAGTTCATTTTGATAAAAACAGAATCTACAACTCCCTTGTACGGGACCCCCCACAATCAAAGTCTGATTTGTTTGCACGAACGTAACAGTTCATTAATGTGGAAGAAGATGTTAGATCAAAAGCTTCCAGAGATAAAGACTTTTGGAGTAAAGACTCAAACGAAGGTAAAGGAAAACATAAGCAAAACATATCGGAAGGGCAACAACAGAAATTTGAAAATGTTAACACAGTTAGTGAGGAAATGAAGCTCACTCCATTAAATGCCAAGTATGATGCGATATATGAGAAGATCAAGGGACGCAACTTACTTTTTCCTCCGATGCCCTTACCTGAACACACTAAGTCTAAACGTGACAAAAATCTTTGGTGTCACTTCCACAATGATTTCGGCCATGAAACAGAAGAGTGCATATCCCTTAAGGGAAAAATACAGAGACTAGTGGACAAGGGACAATTAGACAAGTTTTTGCTTTCAAAAACTGTGAAGCAAAATTTAGTAATGACTAGCCACAATGTCATACTAGCTGGTCATGCCAAAATCAATGACATTTCACGAGCAAGGCAAAAGTGTGAACAACGAGCTAAATTCGGTTTCTTGCGTGAATTTTATCACGTCAATAGCAGTGATTTTGTTGAAGGAATTCGTTCAGAAACTACAGAGCCTGGTCCCCTATGTTTTAGTGATAGAGATCTAATTGGCGTCCATCATCCTCATTATGATGTTGTCGTCATCTCAGCTTTCGTTGGATTATGGCGAGTTCAGCACATCATGATAGATACTGGAAGTTCTGTCCGCGTCGTTTTTGCAGGTTGCTACAAGAACATGCAGCTGTCAGAAAATTTAATTATTGTAGAAAATAATCCAATCATTAGGTTTGACGGAACAGCAACAACCCCAGTAGGAAGAGTCTCTTTACCAGTCACGCTAATGGACAAGTCAATCGACATTGAATTCCTTCTGATGAATTGCAAATCCCCTTACAATGCAATCCTAGGAAGGGACTGGCTCCACAGCATGGGCGCGGTAGTCTCTACATTTCACCAGGCAATAAAGTTCCCATCTCTTGACAAAATTTGTAAGGTGCGCGGTGACCAGATGACTTCCCACAGCTGTCACGAAAAGGTGTTGGAGGAATATCGTCAGTCGAATATGCAGGGAAATACAATTCTCAGTAATTCGCAACAAGTATCTAAATCAGAATCAGTCCCACACAATATTTACACTGCTAGTTCAAGAAATAAAGGACCGCCGACCATAGACCGCCTCTTAGAAGTTCATATTGGGAATTTAGGCGAAGAAACAACTTTCATATCGGCAGAACTTACGGAAAATGAACAAAAGGTAATGGTAGCTCTCCTTAGAAAGAACAAAAAGATTTTTGCTTGGTTAGTAGAGCAGATGCCAGGAATTAGCTCAGAAGTTGCATGCCACACACTTGACATTGATCCTACCATCAAGCCAATTCGGTAGAAGCCTAGGCGCATGGCCCCAGAAAGAAAACTCAAAGTCAGAGAGGAAATTGATCGTTTACTCTCAACTAAGTTTATACGGCCAATTTCATATCCGCAGTGGTTGTCTAATGTGGTTGCAGTACCCAAGAAAGAGGGTAAAATGAGAGTGTGCATTGATTTCACGACCCTTAACAAAGCTTGCCCGATTCATCCCTACCCTCTCCCACGAATATCGGAATTTGTGGATGCTACGTCTAGCTACCCACGATTATCATTTATGGATACGTATTTGGGTTACCACTAGATCCCACTAGCTGTGAAGGACCAAGAAGCAACTGCATTCATAACTGACCAAGGGATTTTTTGTTACCAAGTTATGCATTTTGGTTTAAAAAACGTAGGGGCTACGTACCATCGGATGATCGACACCATATTCGGAGATATGTTGGGCAAGTCAATGGAGGCTTATATTGATGACATGGTTGTAAAATCCAAATACAGTGGAGATCACATCTTTGACTTACAATAAGTTTTTGACAGAATTGATGAATTCAACATGCAGCTAAATCCTTTGAAATGTGCTTTCGGACTTATATCAGGGAAATTTCTAGGGTATTTGATAACTCGTCGAGGCATCGAAGCTAACCCAGAACAGATCCGATCCATTCAAGCCATGCCCTCTCCAAAAACAAAAAAAGATATTCAACAGCTCACAGGGCGCTTAGCAGCACTAAATCGTTTCATCTCTAAGTACTCGGACCGGTGTCATCCTTTCTTTCAAACGTTAAAAGACTCAGCAAGGTGGAATGATGATTGTGAAAATGCCTTTCAATCAATCAAGAACTACCTGGTTTCGCCACCAATCTTGGCCAGCCCAGCTACAGGGCAACCTGTTGGAGCTTACTTGGCCACTACAAATACTGCAGTAAGTGCAGTCCTGTTCATCGATGGAGAAGACGGTCGTCCGATCTTCTTCATTAGTAAAACACTAACGGGGGCGGAAAGCAGATATTCGAGAATTGAAAAAAATGCTTTAGCGTTGGTTCATGCTGCCAGACACCTCAAGTCGTATTTCCAAGGGAGACTAGTCAAAGTATACACGAAATATCCTCTACGCAAAGTTTTTCGAAGTGCCTAGGAATCAAGTTGACTCGTGGAATGGGACATCTACTTAAGTACTTATAACATCAATTTTGAACCTCGCGTTTCAGAAAAGGGTGATGCACTTGCATCCCAAATGGCAGATTTTCCTATCGACGATTTCATCCCTGAAATCAACCAAGACGAAGGCATCTCTAGTAAAGTGCTAGCAGTTGGGGGCAAGGAAGGCCCAACAAATCTTACGACCCCATCACCCGATTCATGGATGGTTTACACGGATGGCTCACACAACAAATCCGGCTATGGATTAGGATGTGTTTTTATCAAGCCAGACAATTAGTAGTTTGGGTCGACAGTTCTTTAGAACTGGTCCTTGAAGTAATCTTCTTTTGTTTTTCAGATTATCAATCATCAATAAAATGCATTATTCCATAGTTCTTTATTTTCATTCAGTTAGTTAGTCAAAAATAATATATATCAATTACTCAGTTACCATTCTTAAAGACAAACAGTTGATATGAAGGCTCAACTATACAAAATATATACAAATTTAAAAGTCATGGAGTTTGCGTTTGCAACACCTCTCTCCATGCACCAAAAAGTCATGGAGTTTGCGTTTTCAACACCTCTCTCCATGCACCAAAAAGTCGTGGAGTTTGCGTTTTCAACACCTCTCTCCATACACCAAAAAGTTATGGAGTTTGCGTTTGCAACACCTTACTCTATGCATCACCAAGCCATGGAGTTTGTATTTTCAACATCTCTCTCCATGCACCAAAAAGTCCGTGCATCACCAAGCCATGGAGTTTGCGTTTACAACACCTCTCTCAATGTACAAAAAAGTCATGGAGTTTGCGTTTGCAACACCTCTCTCCATGCGCCACAAAGTCGTGGAGTTTGCATTTGCAATCCATGCACCACAAAAGCTCAAATTTTACAACAAAAGTCAAGTTTCACCAATATTTTATACACAACTTAAAACTGGGGGTAAGCACTGGTTGACATTGAATAGTTGGAATATCTATCCAACTGTCGTAGAATATGGTTATTTCTCCAGTGAAATACCAACAATTGGGGGCGACTACGATACGTTTAACGCCCAAAAAATTTCTCCATCTCATTAGTATTGAGTGTTTTCATACCACTGGTGTTGCCTGAACTAAGCAGTGAACAAAAACAACGATCAATTTCATGGTCGTACAAACAGCCTTAGGCATTCATGCCAAGCAAACAACATTTGGTTGCTTTCTTTTCACAATCTTCACCTTTGTTTATAACTTCCATTATCTCATCCTTTTTGAACCAATTTTTGTTATTATTCTTCACCACAAGGAACTAGTTCCATCCGACAAAGAGGGGGCGGTGTATGTGCCACCATATCTGCACCCTTATAAACAACCATCGTTGGGTACCATTATAGTGCCACTCACTACTAGGCACGATGCCTAAGATTATGACATGCCAGAGCCGCCCAAAATTATGGCGTGCCTGCGCTGCCCAAAATTATGGCTTGCCGGCCTTGCCCAATATTATGGCGTGTCTGCCTTGCCTAAAATTATGGCGTGCCGGCCATGCCCAAAATTATGGCGTGCCTGCCGGCCCAAAATTATGGTGTGCCTATCCTCCCCAAAATTATGGCGTGCTTGCGCTGCCCAAAATTATGGCGCCATAAGCTAGATATAACAGGTTTAGATTTATAAAACATATTTGTCAAGATATACTTCCATATTAAGACTTTACATAATTACATAAGATTTTCTAGCAATTAAGGAAATGATATTTCTCATTATTATCCTATAAATACTCCATTCCTTTGAAACAAAGAACTACGTTCATTTGAGAGACTTGATTCCAGAGAACGATTTGGATACGTAGGCAGCTATTGAATGTACAGTCTCAACAATTCATTACAGCAACCTCCCTTACGAAACCATTGGTGTGTTTGGGCGAGTTCTTACCCAAACAGATCCCACGCCAAAGACCATGGAAAGGAAAGAAGCAAGTAGAACCACCCATCCCCTCTTATAGGCTTACTACAAAGGTATAGACCCCATGCTTCCATTACTGAAACTTCCTTCAGTAGAAGCCTCGAAACTAGTCTCAGGACTAGCCACACAATGCCAGCAATAACCATGAGTGATCGAACTCGATCCATACTGAGGTCACGCCTTGGCTCGGCATTTCGAACTGGACTAGCATGCACCGTAGTAGGTTGCATTACCCTATTTGGTCAACTCACTCTCCAGCACATGTTAGCATTCCCAGCTCTATCATATGTGACTGTAATCCTTATTGTATCTGAAGCAACTCTTGGTGACGCTTTGCGCGGTTGTTGGAATGTCGTCTACGGTACTGTCCAAGGGGTGCTTCCTCCTGTGTTCAGTCTGTGGGTGCTTGGACCTGCAAGGTTCTCTGTTACTACTATTGTCATTGCAGTGACATTGAGCACATTTTCTATCGTCTTTGCTGAGTCCACACACGCGTTAGCTAAGCGGATTGCACCGCTCGGTAGTTATTATATCTGGTGTGACTTCTACTGAAGGTGTACTTCATCCGGTACACGTAGCGGCCAAGACGGTCATTGGGGCCTTTGCTTCGTGATGGCATTGCTGCTGCCCTTCCCTTCCCGCGATGCTGCTCTGAAGTACTTATTAGTTCATCTCTACAACTTAATCTCCAGCGCTATTTCTAAGCCTCTAAAAGATCCTCGCTCAAAAGATGCTTCTCAAAGGTAGATTTACGTAATTGTGACCAAAGTTAGCGAACTTGGATAATAGTATTTAATCGTGCTCCATATTTCATATAGGTACCATGTGCACCAGTATACTAATGGCACAAGTTGTGATCTCACCAATCGGCCTCGAGAAAGGTATGTAGAAATCAGCTTGACTTTTGAATCCTCTAATATTTTTATCATTTAGTTCCAAGTTGAATTTTCTGATGAATCGCTAAACACGTATAATCCATCGGCCTCCATATGTTTATGCACAGGTAGGATTTGTGTGCTCGGAGCCTAGAGTTGTGATTGCTTCTATAATGGAGCTATCAACTTGCAAGTATGCACTCACACTTCATAGCCTAATGTTTTGCAAGCACCCGTAAGTCCCTTTCATCTCGTAATCCTTTTTATTCATGTTTAAACCTATCTCCTTTTTTACTATTCTCTTTTTCTTCGATCTATTTCTTCACTCCATCTATTAGATCCATATTGTTTTAAATAAAAATCAGTGACAATAATGGTGTGAACTAGAAATGATTAATTAATTAAATAATTTGTTTATTTTGTTTTTTGGTTAGTTTGTGCAGGCAGTGGATTATGGTGTTCATAAGCTATGGGAGCTAACAATATCGGGGTATTAATTCTACTACTATAATTTAGTCTGTCTATTTATCAAATCATATTGCTCACACTTTTAAGAACAATTTAACCATGATATCCTCGACTGCCCAAACTTAGGTTTGCAAGCAATTACTTGCTAACAAGTAAGAACATTTGTTCTTCTATTTAGTAAGACTTACTAGGAGTACCTTACAGTGTGAAGTTATGATGATTTGCATTTAGTAGGAAGCATGTGGACTAGACCAAAATTTGGATCATACAATATTTAAAAAAAGGTTTGGTATTTGTATTCAAGCCAATAAATATAGTGAATGTTCTTTAGTAACATTGCAATATAGTTGTTCAATCTATGTCTCTATAGATGTTAAAGCATAAATATGTGGGTCGACTGTTTTTCACCTCAAAGTTTTAAGTTGTTTGTTAAAGGAACAAGTTGAAAGAGTCCCAATAAAACATGGGAAACTATAATTTATTTTAAATTAGTAACAAATTTTCTTTTTCCACATTGTTTGCATAATGAAATTATTGGGTCAAAGGTCTAAGAATAGGTGCTTCTTTTTTCTTTTCTTTTTTTGTTTAAAAAAAAATATTATCATTTGTAATTGTTATTATCATAATTTAGTGCTTCAGTTACTTGAAAGTAAACAAAGTATCTAGCACTGAATATCCAGTGTTTGATCCTTCTAACCATGTATTCCAAGACTATTCCCATAAGAGACCTCAAGTTTATAGAAAACCTGAGGATTTGCAATACTTGCAAGCAAGGAATAGTGAGAGTTTCGATCACAGAAAACGAAAGTATGAATCCCCCAATTTTTTAAGTTGGATCGGGAAGGACTCTTGGCCAACGGAAATTTGTTTCTCTTAGTGCCTAACTATTCACTAATCTCTGAACTTCATGCTTTAATTCACGTGTAATGATTTCAAAATGGTGACGATATGTCCACAAGATAATGTCCCGTGGGGTTGTCATTCCGAAAAAGATCCTTCAGTAAATTTTACTCTGTTCAGTTAAGCATTTTTGATAATTTGTTTCATTGTCATTTTTTTTTTCTTTTTTTTAGTGAAGGTAAACCAGCTTTCTTAATTGTAAGAAGAATGTGACTTCCCATTTCCCAACTGATGCAAGAAAAGGAAAAATATGGAGTTTCAAACCATATATCAAGGTGACGGGTTGAGCGCCATAATCTCAGTTATGCAACATGGGAATTACTTCCACATGCAGATGTTGATGCTGAATATTGCAAAGAATTTAGTGCACATTACGTCGTTAATCACTCAATCATGTGCTATCAAGTTGCGTTATAGAAGTTTTGGCGATAATTTGGCAAGATAATTGGAGAGGTTTTAAATCATGAAATTGGGTTGAAGACCCGGACCCTCATTTGATATCTGGTACACACGTAAACCCAAAAGAGGGCACAGATACTTTATTTTGCCCTTGGGTGAGAAGAGAGAATGGAGAAGATAAAGAATTAAAGACAAAAACTACCGTGTACAAGAAAAGTGCTTTCTTTTCCAACCCAACTCAAGGGATTAATTTTTTATGAATTATTCAGGGACATCTACACGATAAGTGATTTGTAATTTGTTAGTTGTTACTGTTTCTTACTGTGTTGTGATCTTAAATAAGTTTGAAACTTCAAAGGTCATAACAGAGTGAACACGATCGGTCTGCAGATTACTTGGCCTGAGAAAGAAGATATTTCTATATATACATGTAATTGTTATTGTCATAGTAAACAGAGAAGGGGAAAAAAAAACTAAAAATTCACTAAATCATAAATGGACTTAATTTTACATGCTCAGAAGCATATAGGGGAGGATAGACAAGCAAACATAAAAAAGGCAGTGTACTGCAACATATGCCTTTAGAAGCAAAGTGGAGATTTTTAAACGGAATGGATCACAAATACAATAGCAAGAGCAAACGCTGGTCAAATGTTAGTTTTTACTTCATGGTCCCAGTTCTCAGAAGATGTAATAGATGTGCAACTGTATTTCTAACTGTATTAGAGAGCCATGAGGCATATACCTTCAATTCTTCACGAACCTATGTCCTGAGTCAGTGAAGCTAGATCAACTAGCGCTTCTGGGGGTTGCGTGGAGTGCTCTATATGATGAAACAGAGCGATGTACTTGAATCTCTATACATATCCAACACAATATTTTGAGTCAACAGCATCTGTAGTAAGTTTTCATGAAATCCACCTTTTCCAGCGTCTCCAAGGCAGCCTTGGGCTGGCCCATTTGGACCATGTGACCAACATCATGGACCTGTTTGTAGTCACACAAGTTAGTATCATAATATTGCTTATATTAAGGGAAATTCGTTAGGAAAAATGCGAGTAGTAATAGCTAAGATTTTAAGGGTAAAATGTGGAATTTTAGGAAACTGATAGGAGTTTGGCTTTTCAACTATCCAGCTTCTGCACCATAAACTAGAATTGGAATAGAGTGATCCAGAAAACTCTTTCTGATTAGACTATACATGATGAATCTGAATAAATTAGATAATCAACTGAGGAGCCAACCTTGGACGAAGAAAAAATCCTACCAAGACAGTTGCATATGTGCTAATACTCTTCAGCATATAGGAACATTTTGATTCCATTCTCAAGGAGGCGGGGGGATCCCGACTTCTAGATTCCTCTTCCTGTATATCATCATGGCTTCATAGTTTAAGTTTATACACAGTAGGGGTACAAGATATGAAATCCACTCCATTACATGTATTGATGGATTTTTATTTGTTTGTTAATTAAGGTTTCTCGATTGTTCGGATTTGAAGAGGTTGATTTCCCTATACTTGAATCTGAGGCGCTTTTTATTCGCAAAGTCGGGGAAGAGATTAGAGACCAGGTATGCATTCTTCTTTTGTAATAATGCAGTTTGTACTTATATACGTATATGAGTTCTGGGGTTGAATTAAAGAGATTGTAAATTCTTGACTGAATTAAAGAGATTGTGAACTCGCGAAGTGAGAAAGACCACTTTGTTATTTGGAAACATAATTATCTTAATAAGCTTTACCGATTATTGAGTTCTTCTCAATTGGTTGAAAATTGTCTTTTTCTCGGCATTGATGAACTTTTACCATTAACAGATATCTCATGTCATGTATTGTAGGTGGGGATCTCAGTATACTCTTACTTCATTTTGTTCTTCCAACTCTTTCATTTTAAAAAGTGTATTTAGCGTCTGAAACTTTCAGACCTCCCAAGATCACGACTCATGGTTTCTTGGGCTGGGTCGTAAACTATCATGCATCATACCTCTTTTTTTAAGAAATAAGCAAGGGTTAGATAGACCCCTACCTGTATTCATTAAGATAATTTTACATATTGAGTCCCAATTGCATCCTCCTCTATCAGTACATTGAGCTCACTATCTAAAAGATGACCGAAAACCAACAAAGATGGAACATATTATATCACAGGGTCTGTCTAACCCTTGCTTATTTCTGATAAATTGACCACCTTGCTGATCTTTCAAAGTGTTTATATCATTTAAGGAGAAGTTCATCTTCTTCCAGCTCAAAATTTCAGTGAGTCGGGTATTTAGGGGACTTCATTTAAGGAGGGTATCTTGCGAATGAGGAAGCTCTTTTCAGTAGATGCTACTGCAGCTCATGGTATTTAGGGGACACTAGCATACGTTTTTATTCATACCATAGTACCATGAGACAAACCAGTTACAACTTATTTTAATAGACAGGTTTTGGTGTTTTTCTTTTTCATTTTAGTTCTAATCAATTGAATCCCGATGTTTTGTTTTGTTTTATTAGGTTCCATTACGATAAGTTTCTTTCACTAATTAATCTCTTTATCAAATCAGAATGAAGAAACCCAAAATCAATTGGCACATAGCCATTTGGTGCAAGTACATAGTACATTACTACATACACCGTAAGGTATCAGCTATATCCCGAAACAATAACATGGATGTACCGCAATAGATTCCATGATCAAGAGAAGGGTCTTAGGCTGGCTGTTGGCATCTAAGTTTGTTCTGTGTGGTGAAAACGAAGAAAACTTGCACCGCCTTCTTTGGGAGGGCAGATTCACAAGGTCTGTTTCGAACTGGATGGCGGGTCAGTTCAAGTTCAAACTTGATTTCCACATGTTGAGATATGCTCTTAAGCTCTCCCAGTGAAGCTGACCACTAACTTTGGGAGCAGCTGTTGTTGGCACCATTAAACAAAATGTATTCGCAGCAGGAAAACTCTCTTAAGCTATTTCCTACCGATGCAGGCATGAAGATGAGATCTCAGTTCTTGGGGCAATAGTTCTAGATATGCTCAGCCCAAACCACCTTTTCAGGGAACTTGACTACCTTCCACAACCCAACAAGTAAAGATAAATACTTATGGTTGCAGGGAAAGGACTAGGCCATGGAAATTTGCAACAAAGCAGGGTATGAATGTGTTGCTATTTTGGAAAGTGTTGAACATGCAAAGACTCATGGATGGCTACACTTATGGGTGGAGCCCGATGCTACACAGCGATCCAATGCTTCAAAACACAATCGGTACCTTGGAAGCTACAGAGCAGATGGAATTTTATCCAACAAAAGATGCAAACTATTTGCATTACCCACATTTGGAGGGAAGCAAATATATCTGCAGAGATTGTCGTTAATCTGAGTTACAAACTGTAATGATACTCCACCCATAAAAAAATACTAACTTATTGTATCTTATTTTATAAATATGGGCAACTGTGAACATTTAGTATATGAGGTACAATACTGATTTGCAGATATAGATTTAGAACAAAACAAATAGTAAAACAACACCTAAGCAAAAGTTTCAAAGACAAAAACATGCTAGGTTACCTTAGTGAAATAGATAAATTTTGTATTCAAACAATTTGTTTCATTCAATTTGAGCCCTCTTTTTAGTTCTTACTTTTGTTATTTGCCTACTTTTTATTCTATTGAGAGCGTGTCAATGTTTGGTAGCTGATTATATTATTCCCAAGATGCAAATATGTTGGATAACGCGTTCCAGTGTTGTTATTAGGGGGACATTGTGCATTAAGGATTCGAAAAGAGAACAACAGTATGTTGCTTTAAGTAATTGTGTGTATATGTAGTGGATCGACTTTCTGTATATATGTCTTCTTATCTATTGCTTTATTTTATATTTACTTTGTTTTTTCCCAAGCCATTATTATATATTTAAGTGTTTCCGGGTAGTGTGTTAGTACTAAAATTGGCCTATTTCATTCCTTCAAACATATGGTATGCAGATAAAGAGACCATTGTACACAATGAATATAATTCGGTTATCGCTTAAACATATGGTATGTTCTGAGTGTTCTATTCCTTGATTGTTGCATTATATTTTGATAGTGAATTGTTATTTAAGACAATAATACTTAAAAAAAAAATTAGAAAAACATAAACCTATCAAACAAAGTATATATATATATATATATATATATATATATATATTATAAACAGTGAATCATTAGCTATTAATATACATATATTATTTATTCAAGTGGACTTTAGGTTTTTGAGTCATTAGCTATCTATGTAGCAAGTCTGGCCATGGGCCGGGCCAAATGGCTAGTTTATAGAAGTGATAAAGAGACTTTGTGCTGGAAGGACTTTTCTTGGGCTCCAAGGTAGGGGTGTCAATGGTTCGGTTCTTAGTGTTGCTGTATGAACCAATAACCATTTAATTTTACGGTTTCGGTCCTGTGCAGTTTTTAAAATTATGGAACCATACCCATAACCATCGGTTCCTAGCGGGTATTTTTAGTTCCGGTTTTTCATTTCGGTTGTTAAGATATTCACTATTTACACACATTTTTTATTAATTTTATTAAAAATTGTGTACTAAAAACACAAAAATACACACGAACGAGTCACTTTTTAAATATTGATATAAATAATTATGTCATTCAATAATAAGTTAAATAAACATATATTTAAGGTTGTAAGTTTTATTTTTATATTATTTATAACATTAAATACTATGAAAACTACATATTACACTAATAAATAAAATTTAGTAATATATAAATGAACGTTTTGAGATTTTATATTATTTATTTTGATATTTTTTATATTAAAAGTACGATAACATTCGATTCCGATTCTGGCCCGGTGTTTTTTGTTTAAAAAACCATTTAGTTCTATATGGTCCGGTTTTTTTAGTATCCATTTTTAAACGGTTCTTAAAAATAGGAACCGGAACCATAATTTTTTATGATTTTTTCTCCGGTTCCGGTTAAATGGGTACCGTCGACAGCCTTACTCCAAGGAGGAGACCGTACTCCAAGGAGGAGACCGTATCCCAAACTGGACCTCATGGCCAAAACCCATTTTAATTTTTAATTTTTAATGCATAATTAAACTGGGGAATCTTACATAAACCAACTGGTATTGACTTCTCTTCATTCGGTATAGTGAATTCAATTACAGGTGCTCGACTTCATTGCAAACTCAGCTATACTAGTTAACATGTTTGTCCGACCAGGCGAACAGTATGCGTCTATATGCATACGTTTAGTTCAAGAAATTGGAAAATAACCACCAGCCTATTTCAATTTTAGACAGCTCTGATCTAAGCAGAACCATTATCACCCAATTTCCAACTATCTTCCCCAAATATCCACCTGATCAGCCGAATATCAATGACAACGTGTTTCTTTAGTACTACACTACTACAGATTTTAACAAAACTCATTACACTACTATTATCGTAAAAAAAAATCCACTGCAAAGGGAAGGAATATAGTAACTTAGTAACACCACGTCAGCTTCTGAATCAGGTTGAAGTTCCCAATAAGAGTATTTGCGGGGGAGAAACACTAGGCACAACCTTAGATAAAGGCAAAAGCTTCAGAAGGATAGGACTATTTATCAGAAACTGTGGCGCGTTGAATAACAGCAGACTTGTAATTTTGAAATGTAATGGCTCAGATTCAGATGGGTAAACTTGTTGTTGAGCCTAATTCAGTCAATTGGGGTAGGAAAAACTCACAAAATTACATAGGAAATAACTTGTGCCTATAATAAAGATAATATCTAATTCTGTTTCGAGTTTCATGCAACATATACAAAGTTTCACAATCGATTAAGGCATAGGGACCACTCAGAACCTGGCTGTATTAAAACTTAACACGCTAAATAGAGACATTAACAGCAGCAAATAGCGGAAGTCCAATATACTCGATCAGATTAATAGAACCCGCCTAAAAGCAGCATTCCTCCAGCACACAGCAGCAACAAAGAGCAGCCAAACTGTGAAGGCAATATAAATTTCCAGTTCAGTATTATCTTCTTTAGAGGAGGTATCTAAAATAAATCAAAACATTCAAAATTAAAAAGAATTTCAGTTTTAGTTAACATCAATAACTGAATTGGCACAAGATAGAAGATGGGCAAGTTTGAACCTACAATAAAATAGCTTTATTCCTAAATGATATAGCTCTAGTAAGCCCAACCAACAGTCAACAGCTTCACGCCTTCACAGCAGTTACCATCATCCATTACAACAATTTTCAACACTGTTTAAGCCACCTGACTCAACCTCACCAGTTAAGATGACTTAATTTATGACAGAAAAAATAACTGGATAACAAGTTTCGCAAGGAAGCATGGTGTTGAAACCATAAGACTCCTGTAATCAAGTGAAAATCGGTTGAAATCTAAAGTGATATCAACCAACAAAAAATCATATAGGAATTTAGAAGAAACTTCCCTTGAAGAAAAAAACAGGTCCTTTTATTACGTGTATTTGGACATGCCGACATGAAATCCTAATTTCATAGAAAATTCTACCTTGTCTCTCCTCTTGAGAGAAAAATCTCAGAGATCTATGTTCATTGTCGCACATTGTTTCCTTAATTTTACTTGGCTGTTTACCCCCTAAATTAAGAATATTTCCTAGTTCACCACTCGAGCCTCTTGATCTCCTTGGCCACTTCCTATTCCTGGTCTGTATGCAATGCCTCTGTTCTTTCTCTCACTTTTACCTCAGTAACCCTCCTTCAATCAGCCTGAGGCTACAGTGCTAGATCAATCTGCTATTGTTGCTCTCTCAAGCAAAAGTAAAAGGTACACAACATGCTTTGAATTCATCAAGATCACTCGAGTCGGTGACGCATGATATTGACGACCTTCAGCTCTCGAAAAAACTCAAAAACAAAGATCACCTTGTGATTATCCATCTTTAATGAGAAATCCGTTCTCTCTCAATTTTCTCATGTGTCGTGCTACCTGTCGAGCAAAACCATGAATTTTACACACTGCTGATCCTAGTGCTTTGAGCAGCCATGCTCCTTGCCTTTTTAGCGTTTTTGAATCCCAACTCTTTCGTCTCCCTCACATAAAAAAATTATGTGCAGACCCCAAAGAGGATTGTAGAGGGATGGATAAAAACTCAAAACTTTTTACATTATTTTCATATGATGTAGGCCCTCTTCGTCACAATTAAATGTGAATTAGGATTTCACATTGTTAATTGAGTCCTATATTTGATGTAGAACATTAGTTGTTGTTGTCAGTGTCATGGGCATGTGCCCTTAGTTGAGTCCAAGCCCATGGTTTGAGTCCATTAGTTAGTTGTGACACATATCGTGTTCCTATTGGTTTATATTTTCTAGGGTTAGTACAAATAAGAGCTTATAGTTAGGGTTTCAGGGAGTTGTTTTAGTTGTGTTATGAATTATTGAGTGATTATCAATAAAAGGTGAGACTTTTAGGGTTTTACAAAGTGTAGATTTTGATTAAGTGTTGCTTCCGCCACTTCAATCTACATTAATATTAGTTTATATGTCATTAGGGAGTATTAGAATTAACATTTTTTTTGCTATTTTCGGATTATTTAGTATAAATGTATTTTGAAGGTTATTTTAATTCCGAATTTAGAAAATTTTATTTGTTTTAGAAGTTGTTTTCCTATATAAAGACTTATAGGCCTTTGGCCGATTTAGTTTTTTGGTTGAATTGAATAATGTGTAATAGAGACGTTGAATTTCATTATTGCAATTGTAATTGCATTAAATTGGTATCAAGAGCCAAATTTCAAGAATAATAAACTCTATGCCTTGAAGGTCTTGGTTTATTATTCTTGTTATTGAAGAGGGTAGAAAATCACATAAAAAATTGCTTCTACAACATGCTTTACCATCACCGCTCAATCAACTGGTTCTTGGAAATTGTTAGTGCAAATTTCAAGCATCTATGAGAGGTAGATCAATTGGTTTGTTGTTTTCTAAGATTTAATAATTTTTTTAGGGTTTAAAGCACGTTTATCGACATTGTTCATGTTACTATTTTCACTTACTTCGTATTGTTCACTGCATTACTGTTCATTACTACTATGGCTGCTACTATTATAGAACTCAACATGAAATTCGAGGTTTTAGAGAAGAATGTAAATGACATAACTAACAAGATTTTGGGTTATGACGAGAAATTTACTGCTTTAGATGAAAAGTTTGAGAAACTGGCAGTGGATTTGACTAACTTCTCTCAATGCACGTTTTGCCGAATTACAAGATTTGTTGATAAATAGAAAAGAACCTCGTAGAGATAATTTGACTCCAATTATTGTGCAACGTCCTCCACAAAATGAGCGTGAGTTTAAGCCTAAAGTTGACATTCCAGAGTCTACAACTATCTTAGAACCCGAGGTGTGTCTTGAGTAAATTGCCACATTAAAAAATGTGTTTGCTTATCAAACATGTCGGAAGATCAAAAGGTTGCTTAGGTACCAATTTTGTTGTGAATTAACGGCAGAAGCAACTTTAATCACCACACCATTGATAAACTAACCCTAATTTGATGGAAAAGGGGTTTTAGTAATCAACACGCTTTTAATCCGAAATCACTACCATATTCTCATTAAATCAACCCACTAATTTGTGAGACCAAAAGTTTTATTATACAATTCAATCCTTGAGCTCCAAGGAATTCCAATTAAAAACCAACTACTAAAATAAATCCTACTATAATAACAATTACTAAATAAACTATATTGCTAATTACTAATTCCATTAGTAGAACTTAATAATCTTATTAGGAAGTGGCTCTATACAGATGACATGGAGGAAAGGTAAGCTATTTTCTTCTCCGACTCAAGCAAAACTGTAAGCTTCCTCCAAGATATTATAATCCGCACATGGACTAAATCATAACAAATGTCTCCCTAAGACCATGCAGATAACTGCAAATGCAGATGTCCTCACTCTCTGGAAGGTTGAAAGTTGCAACATGACTATAGATGGTAAAAGGACTCAGTATACTCTTACACAGCCTTTGAATCTTGTTTCGAAGGTATTAGTCCGTACAATTGTTGTGCATAATTAATAGGCACAAACATGGTAACCAAAATTTTTTTTATGCGCTCCCAAGTTGACGCCATTGGAGAAACTTTGTACACCAAAACAAAGCAAAACCTCGAAGCCTAGTAACAACCAAAGCAACCTTTCAATCTCCCACATAAGCAAACACATTTTTAATTGTGGCAATCAACTCAAAACAAACCTCGGATTCTAGAATATTTATAAACTTTGGAATGTCAAACCTTAGGTTTAAACTCATGCTCATTCTATGGATGACGTTGCACAATAATTTAGAGACAAATTATCTCTATGAGGTTTTTTCTCATTTATCAACAAATCTCGTAATTCAACAAAATATGCATTGAGAGAAGTTGTCAAATCTACTTTCAGTTTCTCAAATTTTTCATCTAAAACAGTAAATTTCTCATCATAACCATCTTATTAGTTATAACATTCACATTCTTCTCTAAAACCTCGAATTTTACATTGAGTTCTCTAATAGTAGTTTCTCAAAATTTTCATCTAAAGCAGTAAATTTCTCATCATAACAACCATCTTGAAAGTTATAACATTCACATTCTTCTCTAAAACCTCGAATTTCACATTGAGTTCTCTAATAGTAGTAGTCATAATTTGGTTGAACAGTAGTAATGAACAATAATGCAGTGAACAATATGAAGTGAGTGAAAATAATAACATAAACAATGTCAATGAACAGTAGTACCACATTTTTTTTTAAACCCTAAAAAAATTATCAAATCTTTTTTCAGAGAAAACAACAAACCAGTTGATTTACCTTTGTTTGAAATTTGCATGAACAACTTCCAAGAACCAGTTGATTGAGCGGTGATGGTAAAGGCAGCGAGTTTTGCAAAAGCAATTTTTTATTTAATTTTCTACCTTCTTCAATAACAAGAATATTAAACCAAGATATGCAATGCATAAAAGTCTTGAAATTTGGCTTTTGATACCAATTTGATGCAATCGCAATAATGAAATTTAACGAATTTCTCTACTAAACCAATATTCAAATCAACCAAAAAACTAAATTAGCAAAAGGCCTACAAGTTTAAGGAAAACAACTTCTAAAACAAGTAAAACTCCCTAAATTCGGAATTAAAATAACCTCCAAAATACCCTTAAACTAAATAATCCGAAAATAGCAATTATAGCTAATTCTAATACTCCCTAATAACATAGAAACTAATATAGGATTCAATTAACAGTGTGAAACCCTAATTCACATCATAGAAGTTTGCAATTGCTTGCAAAGAAAGAGATGGTTTCAAGGTTGTCAACTATTGATGTTCCTAATAATAAATGTGAAAGTTGTATCATTGGGAAGCAACATCGAGACCCTTTTCCTGTCGGTTCACTCTGATTTGTGTGGGCCTTTTGAAGTTTCTTCACATGGAGGTAATCGATGTCAATTTTTTCATGGGTTTATTTGTTGAAACAAAAATCAAAAGCGTTTGTTTCCTTTAAAAACAAAGCTTATTATGCTGAGAATCAGATTGGTTATCGGCTTCCGGTGTTACGAACAAATCCAAATCTTAAAATCAAAACCCAAATTCCCATATTAGGCATTCTTCATCAAACCTCAAAGCTCTCAAATCAATTCTACATCTTCAGATGCAACTTCAATGCTCGATTCCATATGAAAAAACAGATCAATCTCTAACTCACACTTAATACTCCACCCACTGTAATTCTTACCCACCCACCCAACACATTCAATTTACCTTCTCAATTCAACTCCACCAACTTTGCTATGGCAAGAATATAAATCTTACGGAAAGCTTCCTCCCTCCACTTCAGCAGCATATGTTACTAGAGGGAAACTCTAATAAAACAATAAAACCACAAGTTGTACTCTCCACCTATGCCTCTCAACAATGACAATAAATGAAGTCTAATGGATATAAGAATGTAAAGTACACCATTTGTCAGACTTTAAAAGTGTGTCACACAAGAAAAGTTCTAAACAACACTTTCAAGAGCCAAAATCCAGAGAAAGCCTTCACTTGTGTTGCATCTATCTGTAACCCTCAAATCAATGAATACATTAATATGGACCAAATTTTTTGGCCATTCACCAAAGGTCTCCCAAAGACTGACAAAGATCTCTTGCCAACCGTGATAAGAGGAAGAAAGAGTTTACATCAAATTTACAAGCTTATGAGTCAATATAGGCTTCTCAATAAATAATTTTTGAATGACAGTTAAACATCTATGCAGAAGATAATATAACAATACATGGTGAAGAATAGAGAATAACATCTGGAAACGGAGGACTCCCGTTTGGAAAGAAAGACGTATACGAACAAGCACACTCCAAGTCCAGGAAATTTATTATACCCCGCCTATAAACTTTGCTAATACTATCTCAAGTAAATTTCTAATCTCACAGATAATTGTTATTTTCCAGCTATTGCACTTTTGTACACGTAGTCAGAACACTGCAATATATTGACATAATATGAAGATAGATAGAGAAAAACATACCAGCCTTTTAGGAAAGAGGTACAACCAGACTGATCATTATATTCATGGTAGTGATGCTCCGGGTAGGAAGCATGTTGAGGTGGTGGTTGTTGGTACCCATCATTATTAAAGTATCCTTGATATCCTTGTGGTGGTGGATATGGCTGTGGTGGGTATCCTTGATTCCCATGATGATGTTGATGATGATGTTGATATCCAGGTGGTGGTTGTCCTGGGTACCCAGGTGGTGGATGCGGGTACCCATCTTGTGGTGGTGGGTAATACCCTACAAAAAAACAATTAACAACAATTTAAACAAATATTGAAATAATTGCATGTACGAAAAAAAAAATCAGTGTTTACCTGGTGGAGGATAGTTGTCTTGGGGATTCTGATAACTCATCTAGTTAGTTAGTGTTAGGGAGATATTTGCAGAGGAAAAAAAGTTGATCACTGTGTTTGCAAACTGAAACTGAATCCCGTGTTAGAGATAAGAAAGTCTTGTTTTTTTAGTGACGAATTTTTCCTTAACAGCTAAGCAAAATTAATCGTTTTGGTTTAAGTACCGAAAATAGGTTAGCGTCTAGCCGTGTGTGATCATATTTGCCATCTCTGTCCAGATGTGTTGTTTTGTTTGGTTGTGTTTGTGAAACGTTTATTATAGTTCGATCGTGCGTGCATGGGCCCACAATGCAGTGATCTTAATTATTGTTACCTCCTTGCTTATCTCACAAAAATTCTGGTTTCTTCTGTGGGTACCAGTTATGGACTTTAAAATAGGTGGGACCGTGGAGGTAATTGCAGTAGCCAACAACAGTGTCCAAAAAATTTGTTAAGTTCCAATCAATTGGACTCGAGATCCCTACAACCGGGTACAGATCTCTGTAATGTAACCGTGTTATCTCTCCATTGATCCGAATTCGAGATGTGTGTGTGCCTCGATTAGGGGTGGGAATTTGGCCCTAACGACCCTAATCCGGCCCTGACCGACCCGACCCTAAGCCCTATAAAGCCTTCACAACTAAAGCCCTCACAGAGTTTAGGGCAGGACCGATCCGCCTCTAATGCCTTCTAAGGCGAGGGCGCTAAAGGTTCAAACATGGACCAACCCTAACCAAGCCCTAGTTATAATTTCACTATAAAATACACAATTAAAACTATCAAACTCCTTGCTACATATTTTCAATTAAAATAACACCGTCCTTTCAGAATTTATCACTTACCGTATGGGTATTTCTAATAACTTGTCTTTACATCATAAAAACTTGTAAACCTAATTGTTTATATCTCACAACTCACGCGACACCTTACAACTCCCCATCTAACCTAGTCGCCAAGAAACAATAATGAGCATTGGGCACTAGCCTAAATGAAAAAATAGGTTGACGTCGGTAAAAACTCAATTCATACTCTTATTTGTCTCGTGTTCTTCAATGTTAAATGTAATTTTGGTGAGATTTGATACAAGAAATGACGGATTTATGTCGGTGAAAACTCATTCCAAAATGTGTCTTTTTGTGCATTTTCAATCGTAATTTTGAAATATAAATATGAGTCTCTATGTCTTTCAGTTTATTAGATTGTGGATATGCATTTTAAATTGTTGGACTTATCGAGAATTATTACTAGATTGGTTGTTATTCAAATTTCAAAGTGGTGGGACTTTGAGTTTGCAAATCTTTGAATTTTTTTTTTTTTTAATATAAATGAGTTTTAAAACTGATGTAGTAAAAAGAATATAATATATAGGCCCGGCCCGACCTGGGCCTAAACTGTTAAAGAGGGCTTAGGGTAGGGTCAGGGCTTGAAATTTAGACTCATGACCGGTCCCCGACCGATTCCTATGGGGACTTTAGTAATAGAATTGGCCCTTTTTTAATAATTGAAAGGCTTTAAATGTTTAGGACCGGGCTATCCCGACCCGGCCCATTGCTCACCCCTAGCCTCGATACTTGTGTGTGTGTGGTACAGAGATTGATCTCTGTACCCGGTTATAGAGGAACCGGACTCAAATCAATTAAACCCGACCAACACAACTATCAAAGAAAAGGGAATACACAAGAAAAAATAAGGCAGGAAAGATTTGTGTGGTTCAGCAATTGCATGATCTACAATCGCACCGAAAATCTACTAATAACTAGTATACTGTATGGCAGTAGAGAGTGAGCGGAGTGCTGGGAGAGAGAGAGAGAGTTGGGTGAAGGAAAAGGATGATTTGGGGGCGAAAAAAATAAGAGAAAAGTTGAGGACAAACAAAACCAACCAACCAACGTTTTAAGCCACCTACCCCCACCCAACCCAAAATCGTTCGCTCCGCTCACTTAATTAATTAATACAGAGTAAATTACAATATTAAAAAGCCTCGCACAGTATCACAAGCACCAAATCTTTCTCCCATGAGTACACAACTCACTCCCAATCAATTTATGTACTGTGCGCATTCTCAATGTTGCTCTCACAAAAGCAATACACAAAACTTTGATTGGTCCTACAATTTAGTAACCCAAAATACTACTCCATTTGAGTATTCAATTAGACGGTGCTTGGTTTCCAATTGAATTTAGAAACCAAGATATTATTGGATACCCCACGTGTGATCAAAGACCATTAATACTGAGTAGTTGAGAATGCTCCCAGTGACCCACGTCAGCCCCTCTTTTTTCTCTGGGATTGACACATCAGATTTTACCTAAAAAAATGAATTCTACACCCATATTTACGCCCTTTTTTTGCGATTTCAATTGTTCGTAGCCCATAGATAAGTAGATAAAAACCTTTCTTAAATCTTATCTCAATTCTTAAATTTTATCTCCATTCTTAAGCCGTTCTTAAATCTTATCTCCTTCTTTTTTATTTTAGTACCGTGTTTCAAATCAAAGGCTTAACGTGAATCTTCAAGCAATCTTACACCTAATTGTGAAGGCAAGAGAAAGGATAGGTAAACATATTATTCATGATAATCTCTCTTTATTCTCAACGATAAGAAACAAATTAAAGGCGTCACATAGTACTCCAAAAAATTTGCAAAAGTCAATGGCGAAGCTTGCTAAAGGAACGACTAAAAATTCCTCTTATCGAAAAGTAAGTCCATCCAAAACCATTATCGGAAATCATTCAAGGGAGTGAAGAGAAGTCTCTTCATCTATTTGTTCAAACATAGATGTAAATGACGAAGTTTCATGTGCTCATGAACGAACAGGTAAGGACATAGATCTCATGGATGAGGGCCCAAATAGTTCTCAAAGCGTTGGAAGTGAGGATGAAAGAGTTGATGTTGAGGAGAATGGTTTGGATGAAGAGCGAGCCTAAATTTTGAAGAGATGGAATCGAAATCAAGAAACTTGAAGATGAAATGAGAGAAATTGCTGCTCTTGAGGTTTCCCTTTATTCTGTGGTTCCGAGCATGGGAGCTCGGCACATAAGGTTCACACCCCCGCTTCGGGCGCCTTTCTAGCGAGCCTCCATTGCTAGAAACACCTCCTCGACGTGTTTGGTAAAATTCTCAATTATAAAATAGGTTAATGGTAGCTTTTGTTTTATGAAACTACCTAATAACCAACAATCGATATACTAAATCATTATAGAAACATAAAAAAGTTTGGTCGTGGTACACGATGATGAGTGTAAACCCGCATCGGGTCAAATCTTTGGAATGGTTTTTCAATAATTTTTATGATGTGAGTGGAAGGTGTTTTTTCTGTTTTTGTTTACAAATTGATCTTTTGCGAATCGGTCTTCTATCCTTATTTCATTTTCACTTTCCATCTTATTTTCAAATTTGGATCATTGGGGTTTTTGAAATATATTGTTTAATTTTATCTTATGCTAATTTTATTTATACACTAAACTGATTGAAAAGCATTATTGCTTTGGTTTTCAGTTGTACTCAAAGAGAATGTTTTTATTTGTGAAAGACGACAAGTTTTGATAGGAAGTGAGTGAATCGAAGCCCAGAACATAATAAGTGGCACTCCAAAGAGATCGCATGAAGAGGTAAGTCATTCTTCGGCTTCAAAACATGTGATTGAAAATGCGAACCTGTCTCATAGTAATAATCATTCTCGAAAATTGAAACAATTGGCTTGAGAACGAATACCATCAATTGCCATTTGAATCGGGCAAGATGGGAGGTCACCAAAGTGCCTAGAACTGAATCCCGTGATGTCGATAGGAGGTCACCCATGCATCCAGGTTTATCGATCCCAAAGTAGATAATAGAGATTTCAAGGGTGAAACTAGGGACATGTATGCCGAAATCAAGGGTTGAGCCTCAAAGTGGTAAAGGTGTTCGGTTTCCTTTTGCGATTCTTGACAGAGTAGTTATCAAGGTATGTTGTTTAGATTTAAATATGTATGCTTGCTTTGTCTTATAAAAGTTGACCAGAAAGTAACCGAAAAGAATTGGAAGCGGGGAAACAAGAGGACACCTCTACGCCAGGGGACGGGAAGTTGTTGTAACAACACATTGTTTGAATGGATGGTTAGTTATTTTTTGCTTACATGTGTTTTAATTTCTACGGGCTTATATTTGTGTGCAACTGTGCACTCACAAATTCTTAATCACCCATATCTTTGTGTGAAAGTAATGGAGGCAATTATCGATGATGTTACTTGCCGTCACCTACTCACCTTCTTTGGTACTTTCCCTCGCTGTTATAAATCTCTTAGAGCAGAAAGTTTAGCATCACCGTATACATAACAATATTCAATCACAAGACTCCTATAGCTACCATCGTTGGTTTAACATTTGGGCAGATTGGCAACAACAAACCCAGTAAGCCTTAGTTTCAGTAGTTAGCTTTAGTTCAGTTTGGGAAATACACGTGAAAGACAACTCCACGCATACAATGCATAGTTTCATTCCTATCTCAAAAGTTATGAGAAACGATTCAAGAATGCCATTCCTTCATTCATATAAAAAATGATTTCGTGCTCAAGTATAGACGCCCTCCATTCTCCTATCTCATCGGTTCCCATCCAAAGAAGTTAATCGTTATTTCAATTTATGTGCATTTACCACACCTATATTGTAAAAGCGAATTGTACCCTTTTGCACCTGCTCTTGCAGAGGGCTCTCAGAGAAAGAGTACTTTCCCTCGAGGATTCCGACTTTCTTTATAATTCCGAAAGTTTTATATTTTTGTTATTATTCTTTCTTGTGTGCTTCTATGTGTTATATTGTTTGATTTAGTGGATGTCATGAATTGTTGTTACTTTTTAGGCCAAAGATTGGTGGGTTGGTATGACGACTTGAATTTTGATTAGTGATATATGGTCATTGTTTTGTTTATGAGTGTCCAAATTAGCATTATGATCTAAGTACTTGCCATTAAACCTTGGATTCAGGGAATTGAATAGCATGCCAAAGAATTTAGTGATAGCCAAATTGAGTTTCGCCATATCGCGACAATGAAAGCCGCATTATGAAACCGATGAAATATATTTACTATATTGAAGAAGTGCAAGTCCGAACAAAATAAGCAATCTTAGCCATCAATGATCCCGAAATGTTTGTCGATCAAATAACCATGTTTACTACATAAGCCAAGAATTTATAACTCATACCATCACATTTTTTAGCAGATAGCTTTAGGTAGTCAAAGTTCTCGTCTCTTCTTATTTCTTTCCATTTTTTTTTTTCTCTAATGATTATTTTCTTTGTCGAAATGTGTGACCGCACTTTAGCTGCGCAGCAGTCTAAATAGACACTATACTATGGGAATCTACAAAGATGATGAAAGAAAATATGCAAGAAACCATGTTGCTCTATCAAGGGTCGCTTCTTACCTGCTCCACTATACCATATATCTTAATTCTCGTGGAGCATAGTATTGAGGTGCCAACTCGGGTAACCACAATTGATCTATTATTGTTATGTTGGGATGTAATCATCATTTGTTCGAACCAGTTCATTGAATATTATGCATTACGCCTTTGTCCTAATAACACCGAAGAAGGATGAATCCGACTATCGACCACCAAAGACATACCCCGCACAAAAAATATGAGGTTGACATATTAGAAATAATTAATAAGAGCTGCATAAAGAGCTCGAGAAGCATTTCGCTTCATCAAGTAACAAGCAACATATATATGGGATAAATCATAAGTCACGGTGTTTGGTTAATATTACTCGGTTGTCAAATTACATAAGGTCATGTGAAGTTCGGACTGTAAGAACCATCCGGGTCGCTTTTAGAAGTCGCATTGAGGAAAAAGGAAGCAAGAAGGCATCTTCGAATTGAACAATTTCATCTCCACATGAAGTAATACGCAAACCCATCCGTCAACGTGCCCTCTTATTTGACTCAAAAGAATGAAAATTATGTGCATAAGGATGAAGAACGACGATGAAACCATAAATATCAACGTAACTAACTTATATGAAAAATGGGTAGTAAGGTCCACAAATGCAAATTACAACATATACACTACATAGATAAAATGAGACGGTATTCATAACAACATACCCTTTCAAGTGACTAGAGAATAATATCACAACTACAATTATATTCAGATGGCAAATATTTGTGTGGTGCAAATGTGACTTATCTTAGCACAACCCGGTCTCGAAAATAACTGCCTCAAAGACAAGCTCTTAAAGTTGTATCTACTTCGAAGACTATAGAATTCAAATATCATGTATAACAGTTTCATGAAGTAGTCCTAAGTACAAGGAATTGATGAAGCAAATGTCAATCTCCAAAGCAGGTAACCTGAATGATCAGATTGACTTGGAAATCTAAAGAAATTACATTTTTGTTGTGATAACTATTATTTGTCTCAATACTTCAATATTGCAAATGGTGCAATATAGTGTACAAACAAACATTCATTGTCACCTATATCATGATATTTATCTAGATTTGAAATTGACATCGATTTCTCTTTCGCTACTGTTGATGCATCAGCCAGAAATAATGTATGCATTACACGTACTATATCATGGTTTGAGAGCTTGCAATCTCTTAAGAAAAATATAAAAACATAAACTCTTCAAACAAAGTATGCAATGAATCATTAGCTGTCAATATATATATATATATATATTATTTATTTAAGTGGACTTTAGGCTTTTGAGTCATTAGCTATCTATGTAGCAAGTCCGCCATAGGTCGGGCCAAATGGCTAGTTATCTTAACAAAGCTGAGATCAAAATTTCGATAACATTTCAGACGCCGTAAATTGCCATGCGCCATGGCCCTTTGCGGGTTCAATTGGGTTGGGCCATGAGTACGGTGAATAATAAAATATTTTAATTGGATCTATGCCATCAAGCCGACATAGACACGTAGTTGAGTTTTTCCTAAGATGAATGCCTAAAATATTCTCTAGAAACTTGACACGTTATCAACAAGTCAACACGTCTAAAAATTCCTGACATGCGCAGAGTATAGAACTCAGATTTAATGACATGGACCACCGCCGACGTTTATCCTTATCTTACTCGTTAAGAAAGAAAAGATATATCATTTTACGCAAATGCCCTCTACTTAAAGATTTATCAGCTGCTAACACTGCCCAAAACAATATCGACCTTAAAGGGCACTATTGCAAATTCAACAGGAAAAAAATAACATGAATCATGGATTCGTGGTCAATTGGTCACTATAAATATCTGTCTCCCTGTCCATTTTACAGTAAAAATCTCACAGCACAAACATTTCTGATAATCTGACAAAACATATCTTTCATTCCAAACATGAACACCAAACCTGAAGAAGCCCAACCCAATCAGTCCTCAACACCACCAGCTAGTGCACCATCTGATCAAAATCAAAGTACAGAAAAATGGGGAACAGATATCATGGGTGCACCTGCTTCACCATCTTCACACCCAAATAATCAAAAGGCAGCTGCCTTATGGCAAGCTGAGGAGCATCATGAACCTCCATATCATCCATATATTCAATATTCTCCAGTTGATCAAAAACCAAGCAATAATCCTATTGAACCTGTTATCCATATCTTCAATTCTTGGACTACCAAGGCTGAATCTCTTGCTCGTAATATCTGGCAGAATCGTAAGCTCACACAGTTCCATTTTTAATCTTTACGTTGTCTTTTTTTCTTTTTTTGAATAGTACTTATTTCCACGATATATCAAAAAAAGAAAATATACCGAAATTTTAAAACATAATCGGTATATTGCCGACTATTATTGGCATATATTGTACCGACACTCTGAAGTTTCGTGCTGATTACATTAGATACATCGCGGTATACTGCAATATTTCATGGTGTCATAAATTCGAATTTTCGATAGTCAACTTCCTAGCAAATTTGGCATATTCTGATTTTTTAGCAACTTATCGGTGTTCAATGGGGCTTTTGGTTATTTTTGCAGTTAAAACTGGGTCATCAGTTCCAGACACTTTGTATGGAAAGGTGGGTCTGACGACCAAAGTATTGACGGGTGGTGGTTTTGAAACTTTGTACAAGCATACCTTTGTGAATGACCCAAATGAGAAACTGAAGAAAACGTTTGCTTGTTATCTGTCCACGGCAACTGGCCCAGTTGCTGGAACTCTTTATCTCACAAATATTAATGTGGCTTTCTGTAGTGATCGTCCACTTTCCTTCACTGCACCATCTGGTCAAGTGGCTTGGAGCTACTACAAGGTAAAAATGAAGTCTAATTTCTGTTTACTTACAGTAACTATCATTTGAGGTATGTAGTTTAGAAATGAAATTAAAATCGTACACAAATCGCCACATAGTTGTGAACTTGTGATATTTTGTGGCAGGCGTTGATCTTTCTGAGATTGGAATTTAACTATTTATCTAGCTGAAATGTTGTTAAACGTAAAAAAGGTTAAAACCCGACAACGGGGATCAATAGGAATTCTGCTGTGCCGCGGTATTTATACTCAAAACATATTCAGATTAATTTAGGAAATCGGTAGGGGCTATGCAAGAATTAACAATGGAACGTTTCATTCTAGTTCTGTAGTTTCATACTGTGATGTTGTAGCGCGAGGATGTAGAAACTTAGACTTTAGACGTATCATTTTTAGAAACACACACTGCACTAAAATTGACATACATTTTAGGAATAAATACTGAAACACTAAGAGGGTGATGTATTTGCTAAGAGGAAAGGAAGGAATAAGATCTATCAGTCGTGATAAACCCTAAAGGTTGATTCATTCCCTGCAAAGATTCCTCTATTACGATCTGCTGCAATCTCTGATATTAGCATTTTGTTTGGACAGGTGATGATCCCTTTGGCAAAGATCAGCTCAATAAATCCAATCAGCATGAAAGAAGATCCACCGGAGAAGTACATCCAGATAGATACCATTGATAACCATGACTTTTGGTTTATGGGTTTTGTCAATTATGATAAAGCTTCGCAGAACCTCTCCCAGAGTTTTTCAGACTTTGTATCAAGGACAGCACATTTTGCTGGTTAAGAGACTAGCTGAATAGTTGGTTTTCATTGCTGTGAGGACATTGCGGTGTTCGTATATTTTGTTCTACATTTGGTGTATTTTGTTCTACATTTAATTACAAACATACTATTCTAATTTTGTTAGTGTTGTATACATATGATTGAATCACGTTGAGTGCTCTAAGTTTGTTTGGAATACTCCTATATACAACTTACATGTGCTATAACATTTACCGGTTGCAAAGAGGCTAGTGCCGTAGCTCACCATATATACTTGGACCTTAGTAGGTACCTGTTATGGCCTTATTTAGGCTATGAGGCCTATAGGTCCGAAAGATGAGGCCCATAAGTCAGCAGTATAAAAAAAAATCAGATGAGTGGATAGAAGGGGGGAGAAAAGGGAGAAGGGTTTTTTAGGTCATAATAATGGCGCCGTCTGTGGGCCCAGAATAAAAAGTTATTGTTCTGCACTGCATCGTTTTGTTCTCTTTCGTATCAGGGGAAGAATTACCTACTTGGTGAAACCCCTTCTTTTTCCTTATCCAAAAATTTATCCTCTTCAACGAAAAAAAAAAAAAAAATTGTCAAACGTCTTAATCTACGCACCAATTCCCTTAAAATTCACCTACACAAATCCTTATCATACACACCCTGTTCTCTTCTTCACAACATCACTCTCAAGGTTCAACAACAATAGTGTTGTTGTTTCTGAGGAATAGCCCAAAGAAACTGACCCTTCCTCTTCTTCATCTTCACCTTCAACTCAAGAGAAAGGACTAAGATTCACTTTTATGGAAAAGTTAATGCTTAAAGCTCGTAACCGTGATGTTACATGTGTTTATGATATGGTTGCTGCTGGTTTAAGTCCTGGTCCAAGGTCTTTTCATGGTTTGATTGTTTCTCATACTCTTAATGGCGATACTGATGGTGCGGGCTTTACATCCTTTTCCGTTGATAGGCACTTGTAACCTGGATGTCCACAACTTCTTTATTACTCGCGAATTTTCTCAATTCTCAGACAATAAAACAGAGAAACTGTACTGCAACTGATTCTCAAATTTTGACTTTAACGGATGTGAGTACCCAATATTTGACGTTCATATATTCATCCCTTTATTCAATTTTTTTTATTCATCCCTTTATGAGTGATAATTTATTTGAAATTCAAATTTTCATCTTAGAATATCTTCTCATGTTGATAATCATAAGGGGATCGAAACATGAAAAGGGCGGGGCATTTGGGCTCGTCCAAAACATGAAAAGGGCACAAGTCCTGGACAAGGCATAAGGACCAGTACGAAACACGAAAAGGGCACAAGTCCTGGATGCGGCATTTGGGCCAGTCCAGAACACGAAAAGGGTGCAAGTCCTGGATACGGCATAAGGGCCAGTCCGAAACATGAAAAGAGTACAAGTCCTGGACAAGGCATAAGGGCCAGTCCAAAACACGAAAAGGGCACAAGTCCTGGATGCGGCATTTGGGCCAGTCCGAAACATGAAAAGGGCGCAAGTCCTGAACGTGGCATAAGGGCCGGTTTGAAACAGGAAAAGGGCGCAAGTCCTGGACGTGGCATTTGGGCAATCCGAAACATAAAAGGGGCGCAAGTCCAGGACGCGGCGTAAGGGCCAGTCTGAAACATAGAAACATAAAAAGGGTGCAAGTCCTGGATGCGGCATTTGGGCCAATTTGAAAAATGAAATGGACACGAATGGGTGTCCTAATTAAGTCTGAAACATAGAAACATAAAAAGGGTGCAAGTCCTGGATGCGGCATTTGGGCCAATTTGAAAAATGAAATGGACACGAATGGGTGTCCTAATTAACACTTGGGGGCCATTCTGGTCTGAATCAAAGACTTGGGGGCAAATAATATATAACAACCCCAATTTTTAAACAACATAAATTAAATTATTTGATTGAAAATAACTATTATATTATGAAGTCTAGCTTATTCTAGAATTTGTTTAGCTATTGTTGATTTTCAAAAAAAAAAGTTAATGTTTTTACTTGAATTGTTTGTTAGAACTTATGTGGGTATTTTATAATCATTTTTTGGGCTTGAAAAGATTGTTAAAATATACCCATTCATATAGGTATGGACCTTTGTGTTTTTAGACCCATCGGAGTCTATAAAGTTACCTTTAAAACGTGACTTAAAACATGGAATAAATAAGAGCCGCTGAATTTTCTCTCAGAAAAATATGATTATTCAAAAATCAAAACCCTAAATTTCCAATAAAAAAAGAAGGGGAAGAGGAAGAAAAGAAAAAAGGGGACGCTAAAAGTATTGGGCTCACCGCACTATTGATATTCATAGTTGTTTACATCTTGTAGACTTAATAAGGTGAGTTATATTTATTTCTTTTATTGTTTCCATAGAAATAGGATATGTTGTTTGTTATGTGTGATCATATGGATTGTATATTGGGAGGATAAAGCCATTAATAAATTGTATAGAGTTTTGTGAAGAAGATGAACAGCTAACAAGAAACACCCATTCTAGAAAAGTTGTCTGCGCAGTCTTTTAATTCTGTTCAGATGGAGATCTTTCCGCACACGGATGTCTCTCAAATTTAATCCATAGTTTCCTGACACATTGTAGTCTGACATATTAAAATTTTAGACAGATCCAACGGTTGGATTTCTGTCGAGGTGCGCATAAGCGTGACACGTCGTAGTGTTTCTACACCAGAAAAACTGCAGTGTGCAGTCTTTTGTTTCTGCTTAGATGGTGTCGTTTCCATACTCGGATTTGTATGAAATTTAATCTATAGTTTCCTGACACATTGTAGTCTGACATATTAAAATTTTAGACAGATCCAACGGTTGGATTTCTGTCGAGGTGCGCATAAGCATGACAGGTCCTAGTGTTTCTACACCAGAAAAACTGCAGTGTGCAGTCTTTTGTTTCTTCTTAGATGGTGACCTTTCCGTACTCGGATTTGTATGAAATTTAATCTATAGTTTCCTGACACATTTTAGTCTTCCATATTAGATTTTTAGATTTATCCAATGGCTTGATATCTGTCGAGGCTTCCATTAGTGGGACTAGTCGTAGTAGAAAACTACACCAGAAAAACTGATGGGTGCAGTCCTTTGTTTCTGTTTAGATGGAGGTCAACCTATTATCGGATTGACCTCAAATTTAATCCATAGATTCTTGATATCCAGTTAAATGACATATACAAATTTTAGGCAGATCCAATGGTGGGTTGTCCGTCAAGGCACGGATTAACAAGGTTGTTAGAATTAGCTCAAGTTTAAAATAGATATAGTTGGGTGGTTACATGATGGCATTAGATGGTCGGTGGTTATTATACTTTCAATATATTCTTACTATCGTGAAAATATTGGTGTGGAATGAAAATATATCTATATGTTTTATTTTATCGCGATTATTAAAATATTTGGAGAATTGGTTAAGAGCTACGTAAGGCTTGATTCTAATCTTAAAAGATTGGATCACGAGGCGTGACTTTATGTACAAAAAGTCACTATATCTATAATATATATATTAGTTTGTGTGATAACTATGTGATTGTGTTAGAAAGCATCATTGTTTTGATACTACATAAATATATATGTGTGAGATAGAAGTTGTATATGAATATAGACTTTAGTATATGTAGATATGTTTTGGACATTAGTGTGTGTGGACTTGAATTTGGGTTAATGAACTATTTGTTTACAATATTGTATATATGAGTGTGGTTATGTAAATTGTATTTGTTTGATTATAAGTCCGCTTTTACATTAAATGATGCTTAAGTGCTTGATTTGCCTTGACACGCTAAAAATGACTCTACATACATGTGGGTCCGTTTTGACATGAGTAATGCTAGTATAATTATAAGTGATAATAATGTTTTAAAGTGTCGCCCACATCTTTAGAACTCTCTATGCCCTCGTGATTTGGTAATGAGATATTATGACTTGTGATGTCATGTGATAGATGGGTATTCATTGAATGTGCCATGAATGATCCGGTATTCATTGAATGTGCCATGAATGACCCGTATTCATTGAATGTGCCATGAATGACCCAATAGTTTGATTGCCCCTGAGAGGAACTAAGGTATATTCGCGGCTGGGGTTGGTCGTATTCCTCGAATGTACGGGAATGTAGGTTTTGGGTATTCCTTGAATGTGGCGGAATGACTCGGGGCATTCATTGAATGTGCCATGAATGGCCCGTTAGTGTTATGATGGGTATTCCTTGAATGTGGCGGAATGACCCAAGGTATTCATTGAATGTGCCATGAATGACCGATATTTTGTTATGCCCAAAGGAGGCTTTGTGATTATGTGTATGGAAAGCCCGAGATGGTCGCGGACTCACAAGTTATGAGTTTACAAGATAAAAATATGTTTCCGAGAGGCTTATATCCCGCTTGGGACATATGTCTTGTAGTAGTACTTTCGGTGTGAGCGAGGCACACGGATATGTATGATTTGGCAAATGTGTGTAGTGCAAATCGTGGAGTAGGAACTAAAGGTCAATGCGGTCTTTGAATAAATGAGTCAACGAGATAATTAATAAGCAAAGTAAAATATTGATTCTACGTGTGATGGAGTTATTGCATATGATGTATATGATTTCTTATGATAAATGCTTACGTGGTTTGTATGAGTTGATACTCACAAGGGATGAATGTACTCCTTGGTTGTGACTTTTCCTCGCTCTCATAAGTAGACGAAAGTGATACTAAAGTAAAAGTATATGAATCTGTGTAATGTTATGGATATGAAGTGTAACGGTAAAAATAATATTAGTAAATGATTGTGATTTCTATGTGATTGTGAAATGACTATAACTTGATATGTTATTACTAAACTATTAATGATTTGTGATAGTCCGAGATCTATGGTTATGCACGCCAGTAAACTTTATGACGAATGATGTCATATGAATGACTACCCTTGATGAAGGTATTATGATAAGTGGTATTCCCCGAATATGCGACCTAACCGTAATATCAATTAGACTTAATTGTCTTAAATGAGGTTTGGTTATGAATGAAATTTTGACCGGGCCGAGATAAATCATTTTATTGTAATGTCTAACTCGCTTTTGCGTGAGGGTAGGATCTATTAATCTTTTCTCTCGAGGGACGAAATATCCTACCCTAAGACGACGTGTTGGCTTAAAAGGTAAGGTATACCAAACACATATTTAATTAGGTTGTCATATGTGCATTTAATAAATGGAATGTAAGTGGTATTGTATTGTGAGTTATTTTGGAAAGTTGGAATGACGAAGATCGTTATATGAGATTCTTGAATTTGTATGTTGGGGTGAAATCTTACTTGGGAAGAAACTATTATCCGTTTTTGGAAAACGGAACTATATTGTTTTCCAAGTTGAAATTGTTTGAAATGTTACATTTATTCATTTAAAAGATTATTATATATTTTGTTGTTAGTCTACTCATACCAAAAAATTCAATTTGTCAACCCATGTTTGCTATGTTTTGGTAACGCGTGGGTGTGTTCTTAGGAACATAGATGGTGGAGTCACGATGGATAAGGAGACGCGTGATTTGGAGTTGCTCTTGAGTCTTCCTGGTTTAAGATTTTCTGAAGAGTGGGTTAGTTTCTTTATAATTTAATAATGTAATTTAAGGATTTTTGTCACACCCCGAATTTCGACAGAATTCGGAAAAAACATTATTTGTCCCCGACTCTTCGATCTCCGAGGTGTGACGCACTCTCCACTTCCAAAAGCCCATAAACAGTTTAAAATATGCGGATAATTAAAACCAATAAAAATTTTAACTTAAACAAAGTCCTCTTCATTATAAAACAATTTACAAATGAAAATGCAAATAATATTATCTCAACTGAAAATCTATATCACCTCAAGGGAAAACAAAACACAATTTGAGATGTAATGCTAACGCAAACCACAAGCAGCAACCAATCTTCTTCATCACTAAACCTGTCAAAACTTATCAACTATGTTCATTGAATGAACACACCGATAAGCAAACATGCAATCGGGTCAAGATTATAAAAATGCCGGTGTGAGTAGCTCTAAAACAACATATACTTATACAAATATATACATACTCCATACTGCAGCTTAGTTCCTCCAATCGGCGCCTTTAACTTTCAACGACTAATATAACATACTTCAAGTACAATAATTAAGGCGGTAGTTCCTCCAATCGAGGCCTTTAACTTCTCACTAACCATACAACAAACTATACGGATCATAAATAAGGCATGTAGTTCCTCCATCGAGGCTTTTAGGTTCTAACTAAACAAATAACCAACCAAACATATTACCATAATTAGATTATTTCGGGCTTTCTTTGTCCCCCTAAAATCACGTCAGATCTATGTCTTACCTAGTTTCCACGCTACCACAATCGCAACCCAACGTAACATGTACATCCACATGCCTCCCCTTACATAATGAGCCACTCCGCGTAACCACCCCGAAATGGATGCCGCGACACCGTAAATCCTCACACGGAAGCCAAATCTATGTAAGCACCGCCACTATTCGCATAAAATATTTATGCATCATCGCTCTATTTTGCGAACGGAATAATCAAGAGGGCGCGCCGAAGGCCATTCAAATTTTAATCGAACGCCGTAAGGGTCAGCCCGGCGCCATTCGGATTAACCGAAACGCCGGAGGGCCAATCACACGAGTTGTGGTAGTCGTTCTGGATTTTCGCTACGTGAATTTATTCAGTGTCATACATCTATGACTCATAAACATTTCTACTATATCACGCGTGTCAATTACCTTATCGCACTAAGCCACAATCTCTAGAAATATCTCAATATATCTCATAACCATATTTCATACTTTCACGCTAATATCTTATTGCACTACACCACACTCCCGCAAGCAAATATTCACCAATGCTATATTAGCATCTCACATATAAAATAATGGAGTGTAAATACATTTCTCCAAGATATTGCATTAATACAACTATCCTAAAGATATTATATCATGTCACAATGCTTCAACGATATCACATACATTATAACGATTAGGAATATAATATCTCCTAACATCTCAATATCGCCACGCGTCAAAAATACACAATATCAATGTCAAATCTTTATTAGATAATGACAACCAAATATATACAAGCTTCCATAAGATTTTATTACTATATGTGTCCATATAATATACACATAAAACGTAGACAAATAAAATGTTCACACAATCCACAATCAAAGCCCAATATGTATATGCTTTTTACACACTACTCACGCCAAATCTAAATTAGATAATGACCAACCAAGTTATACAATATCCGATAATACATTATTACTATATTTGTCCATATAAACAAACATATGAAAAACTCGAAAAGTCAACATTCACAAATAACGGTCAAAGTCAATCGGGCCAATAGTCAAAGTCAACGGTCAATGGTCAAAGGTCAACACCTCATGGTCAAGGTCAAACTCAACATGTCATGGTCAAAGTCAAACTGTCATCGCCAAAGTCAAAGGTGAAAGTCAACCGTCAATGAATGGTCAAAGGTCAAAGTCAACCGCCGATGGTCAAAGTCAAACCGTCCTAGTCAAAGTCAAACCGTCCAAGTCAAAGTCAAATCATTATCGTCAAAGTCAAACTCATTATCGTCAAAAGTCAAACTGTTTTTCCATTTTCGACAGTTCATGATCATAGCCATGGTTCATACGGCTAAGGTCAGGTGTATGGCTCATGGCTCACGGTTAAGGTCATGGTTCGACCTAACCGCCAAACCCAACCTTAAAACCCGAAAGTCTAAAAGTCCACTTATTTATTCTACCCGACCCAATTGATCTATTTTAAGTCCAATGGACCGGTCCATGCAATATTAGAAACGGGCCAAAAATCAAGAAGTGGTTCGGTCCAAAAATCAACCGATGCGGCCCAAAAATTTTACTTTAAACTCCGCCCAAACTAAACAACCAAAAATCGGCCCAAAACTAAAACAAAAGAAATACAAAATGGCCCAAAGACTTAAACCAAATTGGTCCAACTTAGTTGAACCGGTCCGCCCAAGCCCCAGCCCAAACCGAAATCAATCGCTCATCATCTCCTTCAACAGGTTTCTCACCACCACCAAAACCGACCGCCACCACCACCACTAATCCCTCTTCACACACATCGGTTTTACACTAAATGAAAAACCCAACAACATTTGTTAACACAAAACCCCAAATCATCAAATTCCCATACTCCCTCAAAACTAGATCTAGGAATTTCGGCCTCCATTAAAGCTTGCTTCCAAGCTTCCAAAAACTTAACCTTCAATCCGACATCACTATCCAAACCTCAACCCCTTACTACCCCAATCTTCAATCAACAACAAATAAAACAACAACCACCGGCCACCTAACCTTTTATCGGCGATTTTCCTTAATGCCGCCATTACCGCCTCTCACAAAGCTTCGACAAAGACCCATGATCAGGCCCCAACTCCTCAATCAAACAACAATAATACAACCTCAAAATCCACAAAACAACCCAGCGTATCAAACACCTAACATAAAACCAAAAATAAAATCCCTCGGTATCCCAAGAATAACGTTTTTATCGAGAGGAGGTGCGAGGCTCGCCTCCCTCACCGACTTCGCGAGGCTTCCCACAAGCATCCAAAATGGTTGGGTTCCGATCCCCTCACCACCAAACTTTTGAGTGTAATCAACCCCCACTCCAAACCTCCAGCTTCACCACATCGCCGACGCCAAGAACGTCTCACAAGCTTCGACAAAGACGACATCAATAACTCGATAAAAATCCAAAACAAAAGGTTCAAACAACCCAAAAGACAGACGATGCCATTACTCGGGCTCGTGATAGCCTTTGACGCCTGGTCGAATGCTTCAACAAATTCAAACAGTTTCACTACTAACCCAAAACAATATACCAATATTTAACATACCAATATTTAACTAGTTTAAATAAAATAACTAAACAGACAAAAAAGAATGAACAATAAAACAATTTTTGTATACCGTGTAGTAGAAAAATAACTACTCACTGACGTACGTATGAATCATCGAATCCTCCTAGCCCGATTAAAATCATGGGCCCAACGCCTCCAAAGAAACCGAACTTCTCTCTTCCATTTTTTTTAATTATTCTATTCTCCAGAACCCTATTTTCTAGAAAAAGTGTTTATATACTTGGGTCCAAAACCCAAGCCCAACACCGACTCGGCCCAAAACCAGGCCCATGTATCCCGAGTCCAATCCGGACAATTTTGAAAATAAATAATTTAATTAATTAATAAAATAGAAAATACGATTTTAAAAATACGACAAGCATAAATATATACACATCTCAAAAGAATCTCGTCCCGAGATTCGGAAGTAAAGCTATACGAACAAATAACGTTGGTTATTAACTTAGAACCTATACAAGAATGCACGTTGATTAAACTTAAACAAGATAACATTGATATTATTTTTTTTTTTTTTATAAATAATACCCGAATATATATCCTCATGCCATTACAAAATCTATTATAGTTTAACTGTCTATATTAAAACAAATTATTACTGTCACTTAAACACAAGACAAATATATCATATCTTATTAGCATGCAGTTTCTTGACACGTAGCAAACTCTACGAAAAATTAATATTCTACGTAACTAATCAATAATATGGAGAAAGTTCATCCCAATATAAAACATTAGGGAGTCTTTCATATCATGCATAAAAGAAAATTAGTGTCCTAATACACTTAAAACAAAAATCACTCATGTCATTGATACTACAATAAAACTTCATATTACTTTAGTCATGCTCTCAGAAATATTAAATTTAAAACAACCCTTGAATCCTAATTCATGCTTGCAACTGGATCAAATATAACACGTATTCAAAAACATAATTTTTTTTTTTTTCTTCATATTCCTCTATCGAAATCATATAGACTGAAACAAACAATTAAGGATAACTACTCGAATATGCAAAAATCATGTGAAACTAATTTAACGATATTAATCAATCATATACGCACGGTAATAGTTCACCTATATACAATAATATAAAAATAATGTGTATACGCAAGTATACACATCTCAAAAAGAATACACGTATATTTTATTTATTATTCAGTCTATTTCTAACTAATCACCTCTAACAGATTAACCTCTTATACTTAAAAAATACTATTCATCCATTACAATGTACGAGTGAGGCGAGATAGTTCCTCCAACACCGAGGCAATTAGTTCCTTACACAGTACGTCACAAAGCCATCAAATAATGCAACTCATTCAATATAGATTAAAATATCTCATTGTTTCTTAAATAATAACATAACACTCAAATACAAAGTTCACAGACAGGTCGTCATACTTAATCCATACTCCACGTGAAAATGATCACCAACAACAAAACATCATTATAGTAGTACACATCATTTTGATCAAATCCATTAATAATTAACATATTATACATATAACCACTCCTCATATGATAAGGAAAAATAAAAACACTTCATATGCACTCCACAAGAGTAACTAATATAAATATACACATTACACGTACAAACAAATCAAGAAAAATATTGACTCTCTTTGTTTCTATATCTCTTTCATTTTATTTGTAAAAATAAAACAACTACCGGAAATAGTTTTGAAAATAAAACTTCTTAAACACTACCCATAAACCACGATCTGAGAATCACCTAGACTCACCCTAGTCTAAGCTAACCAAATGCTCTGATACCAAACTGTCACACCCCGAATTTCGACAGAATTCGGAAAAAACATTATTTGTCCCCTCGACTCTTCGATCTCCGAGGTGTGACGACTTCCACTTCCAAAAGCCCATAAACAGGTTTAAAATATGGATAATTAAAACCAATAAAAATTTTAACTTAAACAAAGTCCTCTTCATTATAAAACAATTTACAAATGAAAATGCAAATAATATTATCTCAACTGAAAATCTATATCACCTCAAGGGAAAAACAAAACACAATTTGAGATGTAATGCTAACGCTAAAACCACAAGCAAAGAACCAATCTTCTTCATCACTAAACCCTCATTAAAACTTATCAACTATGTTCATTGAATGAACACACCCGATAAGCAAACATGCAAATCGGGTCAAGATTATAAAAATGCTTGGTGTGAGTAGCTCTAAAACAACATATACTTATACAAATATATACATACTCCATACCTGCAGCTTAGTTCCTCCACCGAGGCTTTTAACTTTCAACGACTAATATAACATACTTCAAGTACAATAATTAAAGCGTAGTTCCTCCACCGAGGCTTTAACTTCTCACTAACCATACAACAAACTATAATGGATCATAAATAAGGCATGTAGTTCCTCCATCGAGGCCTTAGGTTCTAACTAAACAAATAACCAACCAAACATATTACCATAATTAGATTATTTCGTGCTTTCTTTGTCCCTAAAATCACGTCAGATCTATGTCTTACCTAGTTTCCCTCGCTACCACAATCGCGAACCCAACGCCGAACATGTACATCCACATGCCTCCCTTTACATAATGAGCCACACTCCGGCGTAACCACTCGAAATGGATGCCGCACACCGTAAATCCTCACACGGAAGCCAAATCTATGTAAGCACCGCCACTATTCGACATAAAATATTGCGATCATCGCTCTATTTTTTAACGGAATAATCACGCCGAGGGTCAGGGCGAAGGCCATTCAAATTTAACTCAAACGCCGGATGGTCGCCGGCGGCCATTCAGATTAAAGCAAACGGAAGGGGCCAATCACACGAGTTGGTAGTAGTCGTTCTAGGATTTTCGCTACGTAATTTATTCAGTGTCATACATCTATGACTCATAAACATTTCTACTATATCACGTCGCAAGGTCAATTACCTTATTGCACTAAGCCACAATCTCTAGAAATATCTCAATATATCTCATAACCATATTTCATACTTTCACGCGCTAATATCTTATCAGACTACACCACACTCCCCGTAAGCAAATATTCACCAATGCTATATTAGCATCTCACATATAAAATAATGGAGTGTAAATACATTTCTCCAAGATATTGCATTAATACAACTATCCTAAAGATATTATATCATGTCACAATGCTTCAACGTATCACATACATTATAACGATTAGGAATATAATATCTCCTAACATCTCAATATCGCCACGCGTCAAAAATACACAATATCAATGTCAAATCTTTATTAGATAATGACAACCAAATATATACAAGCTTCCATAAGCATTTTATTACTATATGTGTCCATATAGTATACACATAAAACGAAGCACAAATAAACAAATTCACGTCACAATCAAAGCCCAATATGTATATGCTTTTACACACTACTCACGCCAAATCTAAATTAGATAATGACCAACCAAGTTATACAATATCCGACAATACATTATTACTATATTTGTCCATATAAACAAACATATGAAAAACTGGAAAAGTCAACATTCACAGTCAACGGTCAAAGTCAACGGTCAACAGTCAAAGTCAACGGTCAACGGTCAAAGGTCAACACCTCATGGTCAAGGTCAAACTCAACATGTCATGGTCAAAGTCAAACTATCATCGTCAAAGTCAAAGGTGAAAGTCAACCGTCAATGGTCAAAGGTCAAAGTCAACCGTCGATGGTCAAAGTCAAACTGTCCTAGTCAAAGTCAAACTGTCCAAGTCAAAGTCAAACTGTCATCGTCAAAGTCAAACTGTCGTTTCCATTTTCGACAGGTTCATGATCATAGCCATGGTTCATGGCTAAGGTCAAAGGTGTATGGCTCATGGGCTCATGGCCAAGGTCATGGTTCGGACCCAACTGGCCAAACCCAACCTTAAAACCCGAAAGTCTAAAAGTCCACTTATTTATTCTACCTGACCCAATTGGATCTATTTTAAGTCCAATGGACTGGTCCATGCAATATTAGAAACGGGCCCAAAAACTGTTAAGTGGTTCGGTCCAAAAATTGAACTGATGCCGGTCCAAAAATTTTACTTTAAACTGGCCCAAACTAAACAACCAAAATCGGGCCCAAAACTAAAACAAAAGAAATACAAAATGGCCCAAAGACTTAAACCAAATTGGTCCAACTTAGTTGAACCGTCCGCCCAAGCCCTAGGCCCAAACCGAAATCACCGCTCATCATCTCCTTCAATGGTTTCACCACCACCAAAAAAACCGACCGGCCACCAGCCACCACTAATCCCCTCTCTCACACATCGGTTTTACACTAAATGAAAAACCCAACAACATTTGTTAACACAAAAACCCCAAATCATCAAATTCCCATACTCCCTCAAACTAGATCTAGGAATTTCGGCCTCCATTAAAGCTTGCTTCCAAGCTTCCAGCCGACAGCCCCCAACAAATCCAACCTTCAATCCGACATCACTATCCAAACCTCAACCCCTTACTACCCCAATCTTCAATCAACAACAAATAAAACAACAACCACCGGCCACCTAACCTTTTATCAAGCGATTTTCCTTAATGCCATTACCGCCCTCACAAAGCTTCGACAAAGACCCATGATAAATTCCAACCCCACTCCTCAATCAAAACAACAATAATACAACCTCAAAATCCACAAAACAACCTAGCGGATCAAACACGAACATAAAACCAAAAAATAAAATCCCTCAAGATCCCAAGAATAACGCTTTTATCGGAGAGGAGGTGCGAGGCTCGCGCCTCCCTCACCGACTTCTGCGAGGCTTCCCACAGTACCCAAATGGTTGGGTTCCGATCCCCCTCACCACCAAACTTTTGGAGTGTAATCAACCCCCACTCCAAACCTCCAGGCTCACCACTGTCGACGCCAGTAACGTCTGTCGAAGCTTCGACAGCACGACATCAATAACTCGATAAAAATCCAAAACAAAAAGGTTCAAACAACCCAAAAGACAGGACGATGCCATTACTCGGGCTCGTGACGCCGCCATTGACGCTCTGTCGAGCTTCAACAGTCCAAACAGTTTCACTACTAACCCAAAAACAATATACCAATATTTAACATACCAATATTTAACTAGTTTAAATAAAATAACGAAACAGGACAAAAAGAATGAACAATAAAACAATTTTTGTATACCGGTGTAGTAGAAAACTAACTACTCACTGACGTAATGTACCGGCGAATCCTCCTAGCCCGATTCGTTCGGCCAACCAACGCTCCAAAGAAACCCAAATTTCTCTTCCTCCATTTTTTAATTATTCTATTCTCCAGAACCCTATTTTCTAGAAAAAGTGTTTATATACTTGGGTCCCAAAACCCAAGCCCAACACCGACTCGGGCCCAAAACCAGGCCCATGTATCCCGAGTCCAATCCGACGAATTTTGAAAATAAATAATTTAATTAATTAATAAAATAGAAAAATACGTATTTAAAAATACGGGCGTTACAATTTTTTTCCTTTTCGTTTATTTTGATTTCAGTTTTTGTATATATCGTGTTTGATAACAGGGTTTTGGGTTTTGTTTCACCCCGGGTTTCCAGATAATTAAATATAATTGTTTTAAATATTGTCTGGAAATTTGGGGTGTGACATAATAGGTGTCTCGGACTTGGCATGGTATGCCCATCTGAAACATTAAAAGGGCGCAAATAGGTGTCCTAGATGCGGCATGGTACACCTGTCCGAAAAATAAAAATGCCACAAATGGGTGTCTTCGCCATTAGTCCGAAAAATGAAAAGGGCTAAGTCCCGGATGCGACACTTGGGCCAGTCCAAAAAATGAAAAGGTCGAAAGTCCTGGACGCGGCATTTGGGCCACTCCAAAATAGGAAAGGGGTGCAAGTCCTAGACGCAACGCATTTGGGCTAATTCGAAAAATGAAAAGGGCACGAATGGGTGTCCTAATTAACACTTGGGGGCAACCTAAGCAAGGAAAAGGCCAAGTATTCCTGAGGATTAACAGAACTCGGGAACAAACAAGATAATGACATGACTAAGTATTTCCAAGATCATCTATCGAAGATTCTAAACACATAGCACATGATAATGGTTTACCTAGAATCTCCAAAATTATATGAATTCTTAAGGACTAGCAGTACTTGGGTGCAAGATGATATGCGGATCCAATGGTTAATAGTTATATTTAGTTAGTTGATCCCAGGCTTGTTGTACCAAACTAGCCGGCATCAACTTGGGGGCACACAAATATAACAAATACTTGGTACTTGTTCAAAAGGAAAGAGTGGATTATGAGGAAAATGGTGACCGACGTTCATAAAGATGGATTGTGCTCTCGTTGCACCATTTATTTGTGTTTAATGTACCTTGTTCAGCATGGAAACATAGAAGAATGAGCTTTCTTTCATGGGGTAAACAGTTTATGCATGTACCAGTGGTTTGTTTGGGTGTTCTATGTAAGAATATATTTTACATTTATGGATGTGTCAGTTATGCCCTTAAACTGAAGCACTTCCGCTTGTTACCAAATTCCAGTTATCAGAACAAGTCGATTCAGTGTTTCCAAAAGGAGTCCCATGGGAATGGGAATATCATGGTATTAAGTTATTTACAAGGATGTGAATATTAATATGATCTGGCCTGGAAAAGAGGGTGTTTCAGGGGTTGATAGTGTGGGAACAGATTTAGCATCACTTGTCACATGTGCTTCTATCCAAGCACTACAACAAGATCTTATCATAAATACAGGGACTTCTGATGGCTTTAAGGCAAAAGGAGCATGCTTTGGAGATGTATTCCTTGTCTCTGGTGTTGCTTTTCATGATAGAAGGATCCCAAATTCGTCCTTCCTGAACAGGGTGGGAATTTACGTTTTCCCTTAGTATGAAATTTCTACGTGAGTACCAAGTGAAGTTCGAAAGGCCTATGTAATCGTGTTGGTCTTGTATTCTTTTAAGTTTGAAGAGACGCAAATAAGTCATGTTGGTTTTGGTGTATAGTTTGTATCGACTTCAGCTCTGTTGATGCTGAAAACATCGAGTAGGTTATTTGTTTTCCGTTTTTCCTCATCTCTTTCCTTTCCCTATTTTGATATCAAGACATATGATAGTTCAGCAGTAAAAGAAAATGAGGGGTTCTAACTTGTTTTGACTCGGCATGCCCCCCTTGAAATAGTTGTAGATAGATCAGTGTTGACAATGTACAGGTTCTCCCTAGTATTACTGTTATTTCCATTGGTCGGTTTTGTATAAGTTTGTTTGGAAGCATAACATAATTTGATGATAAGATGGTAGGGGTTCGCAGTGCACAATCTTCAGGGGCATGGTTATGATTTTACTTTAATAAGCATCTATACATATTTATATATTATTTCTTTGTGTGGTTGACAAGATAGATGGTAAGGCTTGGCATATCACATTGTTTAGGAGCATGGGTATGCTTCTATTGATATTTTAGTTTTATTTCTTGTGCTATGCCAAGATACTTTGATTCATTTGTACTCAAAGTTATTTGATCTTTCTTTTGTCGGATATTTATAATCGTATTTACCTATCTATTTGGGTATTGGTTGTGGTGTTCTGATTTAGAGTTGTTATTATAGTGCCTGGTATGCCTTCATTGTACAAAACTATTGTTTTACATGTTGGCTCACTAGACATATTTCTTCCACATGAGTGCATGACACAGGATGTCATTTTTGCAATTCTTTCAATGGCTTAGTTAAACTGTTTATCATGAATGGCTCTTTAGCATCCTTGTTTACCATTTATCGCTTACAAGTGTTTTATCAAATCAATTATTCAAATCTGCTTTAATGCTTGCATCTTTGGTTTGTTTGGCTAGATTGTGATGATGAATTGTATCGATCAATATTTGATAGCAAGAAAATCGGGGATGAATTTAGTAAAAAGTTAATTACCTGCACTCTTCAATTTCAGTTTCAGTTACCAAAAACAGCATAAATAAAAAGGTCTAATAGTTAAAGTTGTGCGTAGTTTTAGTGACCCCTGCCTGCCTAAACTGTTGTGGCTATTGTTAGTTTTTTCGTGGCAAATAGCCATTAGTGTGTATATACCGCATACATGAAAATAAGAGATGTTGAGAAATTTATTTGCGGAAGCTACAATGGTGGAATGAAAACTCAGGCTTCTTGGCATCACATACCAAATGAATTGGAATGAAAACTCAGGCTTCTTGGCATCACATACCAAATGAATGGTCTGTGGTACCAAGAGGGGGCAACTGTTATGGCCTTATTTAGGCCTATGAGGCCCATAGGTCCGAAAAATGAGGCCCATAGGTCAGCAGTATAAAAAGAATAAGATGAGTGGATAGAAGGGGGGAGAAAGGGGAGAAGGGTTTTTTAGGTCATAACAGTACCTAAACCTTATTCTCCGATATACAATTCCTCATCCGTTATGGATTTGCGGACAATAAATAACAAACGATGAACACAAGTATCTTTTAGGTTGTTTGGGCGCTCTCTTTTAGGTTGTTCGTTTGTGTTTGTTTTCTGTGTAGACAGACCACACAACTCCTCCTAAGATACAATGGTATGCTCTCTAATCCTTTTAGCACTGTCGATCTTCATCAAGAATACATATTTTATTTAGGACCAATCTCAATCCCTACATTTACTATGTCATGACTTGCAGGACATACAACAACTGTCAAGTAATTTCTTTTGTTAGTAAGGAGAGTTAAGTAATTGTAATAGCTTAAGTGTAGTAGGATGGGAACACGTGTAGGGTTAAGAGTAGAGCAAATCTCTTGGATCTAGTTTTGTTAAAAAGAGAGAAAAGATTGTAGAAAGGAGGAGAAGGGAAGAACAAGAAAAACAGGCTCTTGTTTCAGAGAAACAGAGATTCCTTTTCATTAGTTATAATCAGTTTTTATGTATTAGTTTGTAGTTTATAACAATTGGTATTAGAGCATTCGTTTCTGGCAAAGATGACGCTAGCAGACGTGGAGAAAACGGCGAGAGAAACCAAACAACAGGTGAATGAAATGCAAGGTTTGATGAACTAGTTAAATGATAGGTTAATCAGGGAGATCCAATCAAGAGAAGTAATAGAAAAGAAGATGGATACGCGATTTGAACTGGCAGATAGGAAGTTAGAGGCCAAGTTTGAACAACTATTTCAGATAATGAACAACACAAAGGCAACAGAATTACCATCCAGCTCAAAGCTGCCAGTAGAGACTACCACCGAAGCAGACCATTCAGCCACCAACTCACCAAGAAAGAATAGATTCGATACAAACGATCAAGGTAAGTTTATCAGAACGCCCAAACTTGATTTTCCTCGTTTTGATGGATCTAACCCGAGAGCTTGGGCAAGGAAATGCACTCAGTTTTTTCAACTATACCCCATGGAGGACCTTAAAAAGATTAGTGTAGCTTCGCTGTATTTTGAAGGGAGGGCCGACTCATGGTTTCTTACTTACCAAGAAGGAAAGGAACTAACAGTTTGGGCAGACCTAGTCGAAGTAATTTGTACTAGATTTGAAGTGGTAGGGCAGGAAAACTATGTGGGAAGTTTTAACAAACTCATTCAAATAGACAGTGTGGATGAGTATTTTGAGCAGTTTGAAGAACTCCAAGCTCTCATGGTAACCAAGAACAAACAATTAACGGAGGAATATTTTATCCTTAGTTTCTTGAGTGGGTTAAAAGAGGAGTTGAAAGCTTCAGTTCAAATGTTTAAGCCGACCACCCTCAGTAATGCACTCTACTTGGCCAAGATGCAAGAAGTTGCCTTAGAAGCCCAAGGAAAGAAAAACCCAAAACCGATACAAAAACCTTACCAACCGATTACCACCTCATATTTTCCCTTCCAAGATAAACAAACAGCCTCCACCAACTCCATTCCAACAGCTCCACCCATTGTCAAACTTGCCAATAACTCACCCATCACCAACACGACAACCACCAATTTACCATCTATCAAAAAATTAAACCCAGCACAAATGAAGGTACGTCGAGATAAGGGACTGTTATAATTGTGATGAGATCTACAAACCAGGCCACAAGTGTAAAACTCAACACTTGTATATGCTAGTTGGAACAGAAGAAGACGATACCATTGATGATGCTAAAGGAGAAGAGGATCATGTGTTGCAGCAAATCGAGACAGACATGGAAATTTCCTTCCATGCTTTAACGGGTAATGTGGGACAGAACACCATTTGCATACAAGGTCTACTCAAGCAGAGACCTATTACCATACTAATTGACACTGGAAGTACACACAGTTTCTTAGACTCAGAAGTGGCTAAGCACACAGGGTGTAACCTAGATCCTACAGCTCACATGTTGGTAACAGTTGCTAACGGAGAAAGGACGATCAGTAAATCAATTTGCAGAAAGCTAAAGTGGGAGATGCAAGGGCATGTATTTGAGGAGAATATAAGGACTCTACCTTTGGGTGGTTGCGATATGGTCCTAGGTGGAGATTGGCTCAAACAATGTGGGGATGTCATGATTAATCTACATAAACTTCAGTTATCTTTCAACCGGAAGGTAAGAAGATTGTGTTAACTGGTGGACCTAAAGTGGCTTCTGTAAAAATGATCACCGCTAAGGCCTTGTCAAAGTTTTTACGAAAAAACACCCATGCTCTTGTGGGACAAATTTTTTCCATCACAGCTACTAAAATACAACCAGAAGTTCCAGTAGAAGTCACTTCCTTACTTCATGAATTTGCTGATGTCTTCCAGGAACCCAATAGCCTTCCACCTTCCAGAACTCTAGACCACCACATCCCATTAAAACCCAACTCAGAACCCACCAACCAAAGGCCTTACAAGCAACCTTACATTCAGAAAGCTATTCTTGAGTCTCTAATGGCGGAGATGCTCAAATCTGGTTTGATACAACCTAGTCACAGCCCGTTTGCTTCCTCAGTCTTACTTGTGAAAAAGAAAGATGGCTCTTGGCGGTTTTGTGTAGATTACAGACAACTCAATGTTATGACGGTGAAAGATAAGTTTCCAATACCTGTGATAGATGAGTTGCTTGATGAATTACATGGAGCTTGCATTTTCTCAAAGATTGATCTTCGCTTTGGTTACCATCAGATTTTGGTGCACCCAGATGATGTGTACAAGACAGCCTTTCGAACTCATCAAGGGCATTATGAATTTAAGGTAATGCCTTTTGGCCTCACTAATGCCCCAGCTACTTTTCAAGCCTTGATGAATGAGATTTTCACCCCAATTCTTAGAAAACACGTCCTAGTATTTTTCGATGATATTTTGATTTATAGTACTACATTGGAGGACCATACGATCCACTTAAGACAAGTTTTGAACACCCTCAGAGAACATCAGCTATTTGCAAAAGCTTCTAAATGTTCTTTCGCCCAATCACAACTAGAGTATTTAGGTCATCTTATCACACCCAAAGGAGTGGCAGCCGATCCTACCAAGGTTGAGGCAATGGTCAATTGGCCAAAACCTAAAAACATTAAAGCCTTGCGAGGATATTTGGGACTGACAGGATACTACAGAAAATATGTGAACGGGTATGGCAATATCAGTAGACCTCTCACGGACATGTTGAAGAAGAATAGTTTTCAGTGGTCACCAGCAGCTGAACAAGCATTTGAGGAACTTAAAAGAGCTATGATCTCTACACCTGTGCTAGCACTTCCTAACTTCAAGGAACATTTCATTGTTGAGACATATGCATGTGCACGAGGAATTGGGGCAGTTTTAATGCAAAATGGCCGCCCGATTGCTTTTTTTAGCAAGGCATTGGGACCCAAGGCCTTGGGATTCTCTACTTATGAGAAAGAGCTCTTAGCCATTGTAATGGCAGTGTCAAAATGGAGGTCCTATCTCACAGGGCATCACTTCATCATTCATACAGATCAGCAAAGCATTAAGTTTTTCATGGAACAAAGGATTACTACTTTACTGCAACAAAGGTGGCTCACCAAGTTGTTAGGATTTGACTATGAAATCAAGTACAAAAAGGGGAAGGAAAATACAGCAGCAGATGCCCTTTCAAGAGTGGTAGAAGAACAAGGAGAGTGTAGCCTCATTACTACAGTCCAACCTCAATGGATGACAGAGGTTTCACTAAGCTATGCTCATGATCAAGGTCTACAACATATTATCTCTCAATTGTTGATCTCACCATCTAGTATTATCCATTACTCTTATGATGCAGGATTGCTTAGATACAAAGGGAAGCTTTACATTGGCAAAGAATACGGACTTAAGGGCCAAGTTATTAGCTACAATTCATTCTTCTTCTTCACAGTGGACACTTCGGGCATCCAAGGAACCCACCTCGAGCAAAGACGCATTTCTATCGGCCGGCCTTAAGAAAGATGTACTCAACTTTGTGGCCACCGATGATGTGTGTCAAAGATGCAAAGGAGAACACACCTATCCAAAGAGGACTACTTCAGCCATTACCACCGCCGGGACCAAGCTTGGCAACACATCGGCATGGACTTCATTGAAGGTTTGCCAAAATCGAAGGAAAAGAAGTTATTTTCGTAGTGGTCGACAGATTCACTAAATACAACCATTTCATTGCTTTTAGTCACCCTTTTATCACGCCACAAAGGGCCAAGGTGTTTATGGATCATATATATAAACTACATGGGCTGCCTCGGACTATAGTTTCCGATGAGACAAGGTATTTATCGGTTTCATTTGGCAAAGTCTTTCCAAATCTTTAGGGACATCACTTCATCTCGATCGGACATATCACCCACAAAACCGATGGTCAAACGTAACACACCAATGCTTGTTTGGAATCTTATCTCAGATGCATGACTGGGAACAACCCTCAACAATGGGTGAAATGGCTCTCTCTAGCGGAATGGTGGTTCAACACCAACTTCCACACAAGCCTAAAAATGTCACCCTTCACAGCTCTTTATGGATACACTCCACCCCACTTGGCGATTCCACCTACGATCGACAAGACACCCATTCTGGTGATTGAGGATTATCTGAGACAGAGACAAAGCATGGTCGAGTTGATTAAAGATGGCTTATGCAAGGCTCAAGAGCGCATGAAATACTTTGCTGATAAAAAGAGAACTGACAGATCCTTCGTGGTAGGTGATTGGGTATACTTAAAACTACAGCCTTACCGACAAACCACAAAAATCTCCATTCGCGAAGTCTCAAACTCACCAAGTTCTATGGCCCATTTCGTGTAGCCGACAGAGGGTAAGGTGGCGGCATGTGCTCAACCTCCCAAAGAACATCCAAAATACATCCTGTGTTTCATGTCTCTCAACTCAAAAAGAAGTTAGGCTCCACAACAGTTCCAACACCTACACTTCCTTTGGTGGCGCACTCCGGGCAACTATTAATGGAACCTGTTGCTATTCTGGCTTGCCGAATCATCCCAAGAAACAATCAAGCTGTTACCCAAGTACTCATTCAATGGTCTCACACCTCCCCAGAAGATGCCACTTGGGAAGATTGGTCGAACATTAGCACCCATTTTCCTCAATTCAATCCTTGAGGACAAGGATTTTTAAAAGGGGATGGTATTGTCATGACTTGCAGGACATACAACAACTGTCAAGTAATTTCTTTTGTTAGTAAAGAGAGTTAAGTAATTGTAATAGCTTAAGTGTAGTAGGATGGGAACACGTGTAGGGTTAAGAGTAGAGCAAATCTCTTGGATCCAGTTTTGTTAAAAAGAGAGAAAAGATTGTAGAAAGGAGGAGAAGGGAAGAACAAGAAAAATAGGCTCTTGTTTCAGAGAAACAGATATTCCTTTTCATTAGTTATAATCAGTTTTTATGTATTAGTTTGTAGTTTATAACATATTATACGATCAATTGAAGATGTCAACATATGAAAACCAAAGATGCGTTCTTAAATTAAAGTTTTTCCTATCAATAATATACACAAACTTCAAAATTTGGAGAAAAGTAAGAACTTCTTCAAAGCTAAAGTGAGGGGGTGTCGCGGAAAGTTCTCTTTTCGAAAACAGGCAAACCGGTCCGGCCCATTTGGGAATTCACAGACTTTTCAAAGTATTTCATTGATTTTGACCGGGAATAGTAAAACGCGTTTTTCAAAACCCATATGTAAATAATAAATATATTTAAATAAGATCAACTCTCTCTTTAATCTTCATTCCCCAAAGTCAAGAAAAAAATAGAAGAATTGAAGATGAATAATTATGATGCAAAGAAAGAAGAGCCAGCAGTTGGGATCCCATACCAACAACAACAAGGATATTACGTGGGTCATAACCTATATCAAGCAGGTATGGTCCCACCAAACGCAATATATGATGATCCAAAAGGTATTCCGTTGCAGCAGACCATTTTCAGAGATACTCCCGCTCCTTTTAACTGCGTTTACTGTGGCTCCTCTGGTGTTACCACAATCAAGTAAGTAGCCTCTATATTAATAATGAGTTTGATTGATTTGTTGTGAGTCGATATTTAATGTTAAAATAGAAAAAAAAAAAAAAAAAAAAAAAAAAAAGGGTTATCATGTTGCATTGCATTCTTGTTCATTTGCTAAACTTGCTAATTAGTCTGCTACCCTATTTGTTTCTCTACAAACATGTGTATATTATATATTAGAGCTTCTGAAACCTAGGGGCCAGGCTTTGAACCTCTTTTGTTATGTTGAGGCAGTACCATGGTGTTCACTAACACTTTCTGATCTAGCATGATACACCCTTTAAATCCTTGCAGAATCGCTTGTAAATCCTGAAAGAGTATAGACTTCAGATCATTAGAACCTGAATAAGCTAGTAGCAGTTCACCTTCCGGATCTCGAATAGCTCCACCATATCCTGTCCTTGAGTTAGATAAGACCCCATTGGCATTGAGTTTAACCCACTCTTCCTTAGGTCTAAGCCAGTTTACTCAATACTGCTCTCCCTTGTGGTGCATCATCAAGCAATTTGAGTAGACCTTGTAGGTAGAGTGTTATGCCTCTTAGTATCCTTCCAGCTACCACGTGACTTGGTTGTGATGTTCCTCAAAATCGCCTAAAGTTCCTCTCCCTTTAGATGTAACTCACTGTTGCACATGTGAACACCTTTACTATCTCAGCTTTCAATATTATTCCTGTTACAAAGGTTTAGTAACATCATCCATTCCCTGTAAGAATTAAGGAACTGAGAAGTTAATCCTATTGCTGATTTGACAGGCCAAATATCTGAACTATAAGCGCATTGGAAGAAAACATGTTTAGAATTCTCCCCTATAACTATTGCATAAGCAACATGAGGATGCACTTAGGACCTTCCTTTGAATAAGCCTGTCTTGAGTGGGAAGGTTTCCTGAAAAGAGTTGCCAAGTAGTGAAGGAGTGTTTAGGGATTACCCATTTACCCCAAACCAAGTTGAACCATATCGCCTTCTCCTTTGGAATTCTTAAAGCTTCATATGCGACTTGGAGCTGAAATTACCACTTGCTTCAGGGGCCCCATAGACTGAGTCTTCATCAATGTAGTTATTGATAGAGGTATTCAGAATATCATCCTTGAGAGTTCCTTGAGCCAGACCCTTCACTAAATTGTTCCATTCTCCATTAGAAATAAAGAAGCTGACCTTAGCATCCAATGGTAGCTGAATACTATTTCTAGCTACTGGGTCATCATACAGTATCCTATGCGCACACCATGGTTCATTTCATACTGGGTCATCAACTTAATCTGATTGTAGTTTAAACTGTGGATTTTGAATGACCTCTGTTTGTATAAGTTCTTGGTAGTAGTATGATGTCTAGTTCAATCTGAGTTTATGGACAAGCCATTTAATTCATCCTTTTAAGGATGAAATAAAATTTTAGGAGTACAGAAATATAGAACTGACACGTCAGTTTTAGATCATTACTTGCTGTAGTTTTTCAGTTTTTTTTCCCAGTGCATGGACTGAGTTGTAATGTCTATTACAGATCAAAACCAAGTCTTGCAGCTGCTGTTGCTTGCCTGGTGCCTTTTGGTCTTGGGATCTGCTTCCTTTGCCCTTCTGGGGACTGCCTGTGGCACAAATATCACTATTGCCCAAACTGCAAGGAGAAGGTAGAGATGCTTTTTTTTTTGTGTGCCTGTTGTCATCAAAATCGTCTATTAAATTTTTTCCATTTGAATGTCATAGGTTGCCGATTTTGAGAAATCAGATGCATGCATGGTGATGGACCCTCCACAGTGGAGCCAGACTAGCTTTGCAGTACCAATGTGATAGCATGTTTGATATTGTTTTGTGGTTTATGGTGATTTCTCTGCATTCTTCTCCTCTTCTATGGGAACTTAGTGATTCTCCCTGTACTGGGCTGTAAAACAATAGGGAATCTCTTCCTTACATGATAAAAACATAGGCTTGAATATACTATGAAAGGGATACTTGATTGTTCTATCAATAATATGTTTAACTGTTAAAGTTTGGTTAAGGATTCATCTGAAGTCGTGGTGTCATTGGCATTAGTCGAGACAGTGTTTAGAATCCCAAGCCTTGTTGATAGGTAGCCCCGGCTGCACGGCTGTCCTGTAAAACAAGGGACCTAGTCCAGGCAAATTCATTCCGTCTCTTAGTGACTGACTGATATATAGGACCTCCCAAGTTTCTCCCTATATGAAAATGCTACCAATGATGAACATATGTAGAAGCCTATAATAACTTGAAGTTCAGGTGAAAAAATAAACCTTCGTCTTACTTTAGGTTCATAGGGGTGGGGGGTGTTAGAGTAACTCGAAAGATAGGAATGAAGAGCAAGCTATTCCTATCTTCGTGGTCATTTTCTTATGTAACTTTTGATTGTCATCTAGAGAATTCTTTATATCGCAGTTTGTTAGAGAGATTTTCTTTATGAAACTTTCAGACTAGGCTGTGCTTGTTTACCTGTAGAACTTTCCTTGTAAATTTCAAGTAGAACAGGTTATGGTCCCGAACTCTCGAAGTAGAATAGATGTTTAAAGCTGTTGTTTGGTATTTTTACCGAAAGTTTGTTCCTAAGAAGATGCAAATAAAGGTAAAGCATTGCATTTTTCAAATGGCAGCAAAGTCGGGAGTGAATTTTGCATCCTCCTATTTGGCACATTTTCAATGGTGGAAACACCTACCAAGTACCAACTGGTGACATATGGGTGTGTTTGTTATGATGGAAAGGAAAGGAAATACTATGGAAAGGAAAGGAAAATAAGAAAAGTCAACCACGTTTTCCATAAACAGTCCTAATGGCTAATGAGAAAATAAATGGGCTTTTCCATATTCAAACAAACTGGAAAAGGTTTTGTCACATCTTGAGAAATTTTTGTGGAAAGGAAAGGAAAGCTAAATAGATAAATAGAAACTTACTTTAATACACTCAACTCAACAATTTATTCCTTTCCAATTTTGAAACAAACATGATTATTTTTTCCCTAGTTTTTTTTTTCTTTCCCCAGTTGCATACCATTTAAAATTATTTCTCCGATTCCATTCCATTCCATTCCATAGTGGACCAACCATTTTATTTCCTTTCCTTTCCATGAGTTAAAATTTAACAAACACACACATACTCTTTCTTAGTTTTAATTTACCTGGAAAAGTCAACACGTAAATAAACAGTCCTAATGGCTAATGAGATTTGCTTTCAAATTTTTTGTTCAGCTTAATGTCACATCTTGAGGTATGCGTGGTAGCTAAACCATGATCTTTGTGTCAACTCAGATTGATCTTTCAATTGTGAAACAAGCTTTGCTATCTTCCGGTTGCATATTTGATATATCCGAGCTCACTAACAAGTAACAACGCATGTTTCGTGAAAATTTATGATATATATACGTTGAGAGGTGGAATCCCAAAGACGATCACCATCATCGCTCTTTCCATATATGAAACAAATGAAAAATGTTTTGTGTCTTTAAAATTAACCCCCTCAAAATTTTTGTGGAAAGGAAATAGATAAATAGGGACTTACTACTAATACACTTCACTCAACAATACAATTATTCATTTCCATAAATTTTTGCAAACAAACACGATTATTCCTTTCCCCGCTTTTACTTTCCTTTCCCCAAGTTCTAAACACATACCATTTAAAATTATTTCCTTTCCATTCCATTCCATAGTGGACCACCCATTTTATTTCCTTTCCTTTCCATAAGTTAAAATTTAACAAACACACCCTAAATGTATGCAACTCACTAGCCGGTTGCATTCCTTTATCTATCCAAAAAAGTGTTAGAAGATAGGAACCAAGTCAACGATTACCTTTTCCCGGTGCCTGGTGGAAATACTGCTTCGAAGTAGATTGAACTTCTTAATAGAAAAATCACTGGTCGATTAAGAAGACGCATGTACCTACGTAAAATTGTGCATTCAGTTCTATTTCACAATTACCGCGAAACTATTAGCCGAGCTTTGGCAAATACAACTCGATCAAATAGTACAAGGTGATTGCTTAGCTATGTGTTCAAAGCATATAATTATTCATTCTACAACTACAATTTTGTACAATTATGAGTTTTCTAGACTAATGAGTAACGAGGGAACTCTAAACGCATAATACCTACTCTTTGATAAACACAGATAAGGCAATCCTAGTTCTTCCATTGGATAGCACTTTGCGTAAGTAGTCGTATAAATGAAAGATCTTATTGCAGCCTCTTATTGCCAAAGACGATAACAGAGATGGCAGTTATAATGGTGGAAACACAACTTGGTCAATTAAATTACCGTGACCAGTATTGAGTACTTGGGTGATACCAGTATCCAGGTAAACAAAAGCGAGTACAGCTTCGATCAACATATAACTTTCTCATCTCAGAGTTTCTCATTTTGACAATTAATAGCTAAAAGTAGTTGCGACTCTAGTTGCCTCACAAAGAAAAAATAACAACAAACACTCCCAACTCAACTACCATGTTCAGCGTCTTTTCTTGCTTGTCTTTGCAGCACCAGATTTTGATGGGGTACAACCAGGTATACAAACAACACTGTAATGATCAGAGAAACCACTTATGATTTACAAGAATGAAGAACTAAAGATAAGAAATGAAGATTGAATTGAACTGGAAACAAAGCTTTAGGGGGTGTTTGGATCCTATTTATTTATTGCTAAAAAGTGTTTATTAGTGAAAAAACATTTTTTGAAAAAATAAATGTGTTTGGTTTCTATTTAAAAAAAATAGTTTTTCATCCAAAAACACTTTTGGTCCCAAAACTTGTTTTATGATAATTAGGTAAAACTTGTTTTTAAGTTAAAAACTATTTTTCTTTGAAGGAAACACTTTTGGAGCTAAGGGTGTGTTTGGAATCTTTGATTTGAGGGAGAATTCGTAATATATTTCCAAGAATTAGGAGTTATCTCGCTTTGGCAACATTTTGTGCTAGAATGGAAATTCCAAAACCCCAAAATAAAGGAATCGCAAGTTTCTATGGGGGCGAAACTTGAGATTTCAGATTCCACAATTCCTTTTTATCGGGTAAGATATATTTTCTACTTCTTTAAAACCTCTCGTATATCCCACTCGATCTCTCTACCAACACTAGTCGAAAACTCAACCATTTTTTCTCTGCAACTCGTCCAAGGTGCACACTCTCTCACCTCATCTCTCATCTCTCATCCTTCATTATTCTTGTTGTTGTTTGCACAGTTCTATAATTCTTATATTTTTTCTTTCTACTTTTTATGCTTTATATTAAATTTCTAGTTCTCTTGATTATGTATCAATGGCTTACTGTTTTGAACACAAGGTTTAATCTAGAATCATCTTAAATGAAGTACTGTAAACCACCTGCAGGGTGTCTCTTAGTTTCTATAAAGCCCATATTTTTTTTATAGCTATAGATTTCCTTTCAATAGCTGATTGGGATATCAAGTATAACCTTCCATGGTTCGGCGCCTCAAAGTTACATTTAGTTGAATAGCGGCTCAGTGGTATCTTTATTCTCATCCGCTAGCGAGAAAAAAAAAGAGTTCAACTATACAAAGCTGGCTGAAATGAGAAGGTCTTGCAACAAAATAAGATAAAAAATGACATGATCAAGGCATATTAAGAAAAAGTTAAAAGAGGTGGAAGTCCAACTCTCTTCTCATTAAATCTGATTCCTAATTTTGCACTCAACCTACATGTCCTTAAAATATAATTTAGACACCATGATTCCCTCAATCCTTTTTGGTCTCCTTAGCAAAATAATTAACAAGATGTTTAATTCTAGTGTGTAGGCTTTAATACCTGCCTTAGCCACCTACCTTGCCACCGCTCAATCCCTAGCTTGGGGATAAATCATTGAACTCTATTCCTTCCAATTATTGGCTCTTCTTCGAGATCCCGATGAATCATTTTAAGGACACTTTTGAAATAATTCATATTGATGGTTGTTTCCTATTTGAGTACATCATTATTACTTTGCTTCTTTCATTATTTGAGCATGCATGCAAGCTATTTGCTAAGGAAGTAAGGATGACAATGGATTCTCGATTGGTATACTAGTAATCGAAAACCGATAGAGAACATAGTTAGTTTAAAACCTTGTTTATAGCATGAACGACTTTCAATAGGGCCACAATTCGACCTTTGGCATTTGTAGTTGACGAATGCACTATTTATAGCTGCGGTATTGGCTTTCAAGGAAGGCAAAATCCCTTGGCAACTGAAGGCGAAAAGAGCGACTCAAAAACTATATCATTTTCAGGAACAAACCCATTACATGCATTAGCAAAATACAGCGCATGAATGACAAATAAATCTTAATCATCATAATCAATTTTGAAATACAAAACCAGCTCCTAGTATATGTGAAGAATATTTTCAGTAAAAATTTAGTATACGTTCCACCCACTTGTAACATTCTCTCTTTTTTAACATTCTCTCTTTTTTACATATCATTTTGGTATTTTAGTGTGTCAACAACGAGACTGTCTTATATTTATACCTGCGATGTATGTAGTGACGGGGGTTATGTATATTTATGCATTTTCTTTGCATGCATGTATTGATGAATAATTTGATGCTTATAATATAGATGGAAGATCATACATACGATAATCGATTTGATGAGATGGATGTTGTTGTAGCTACATGTGTGGCTACAACGCGTTATGTCTTTATAGGATGGTACCACGATACATATATAGATAAATTTCCTACATCCAATCTTGATATTGAAAGAGAGAAGTTTATGAATAGGCTGACTAATGGGAATGATAACGATTGTCGCAACATGTTACGGATGAATAAAATCCAATTTCTTAGTTTGTGTGATTTTTTGCGTCGAAAAGGAGGAATACAAGATTCAAAGTTTGTTTCTCTAGAGGAACAGATTGCATATTTTTACATACCATTGCACATGATGTAAGAAATCGAGTAGTGAAATTTGGTTTTAATCGCTCGGGGAAACCGCTCATCGCCATTTTAAGCGAAGTTTTGAATGCAATAATACGCGGTGTATAAGTATCTTGTTAGACGACTGGGGACTTCCATATCCACAAATTGCCGAGAATCCAAGATTTACATATTTTAAGGTAAATTTATATTTTTAAATATGTGTTGTTTGAACAAAAAGTTTTGTTCTTATTCATCTAAAACTTTTCAACACGGGATATTAGGATTGCATGGGAGCACTAGATGGAACTTATGTCCCCTGCAAAGTCCCACTTGCGTAACAAGGAGCTTATCGTAATAGGAAGAAACAAATTTCACAAAATGTCTTAGGTGCATGTACAATGGACATGAAGTTCACATATCGCTTTTAGCCGGTTGGGAAGGATCTCGGCGCATAGTAGAGTACTACAATCTGCATTACGGAGGCGGATCCACTCCCTCGCTTTCAATTGGTATGTTCTTTACCAATTGCTATTAAAGGATCGATATACATATTCATTAGAAATAGATCGACTAATGAAGTGTTGTCATTTTAAATAGGTAACTATTACCTTGTGGATGCGGGATATGCCAATGCCCCCGATTTCTTGCCCCATATCGTGGTGTTCGCTACCATCTCAATGAATGGAGGGAGGCGAAGACCACAAAATTTTAAGGAACTATTCAATCATAGGCATTCATCGCTACGCAATGTGATCGAAAGGACATTTGGATTGATAAAAAAACGATGGGCGATACTAAGAAGTGATCCATTTTATAGTTTTGAGATGCAAGTGAAGATTGTGCTTGCTTGTTGTGCTGTTCACAATTATATAATGGCCATAGATCCAGATGATCCTTTATTAGCTGAGGTTGATATTGAGTTGGAAATCTTAGGGCCAGAGACAAATGAGTTGATCACTGAAATTAGTTATGGCAATGATGATTGGAATGTAATGAGGGACCAGATGGCACAACAAATGTTTGTCGACTATATGGCCGAGAAATCGTTAGATGACTTGGTCTTATAGCTTTTCTACTTGAGAATTGAAATCGTTAAATGACTTAGTCTTATAGTTTTTCTACTTGAGAATGTTTTATTTTCTAGTCTATGTTTGGTCTGTTGCAATGTTTCTTGGATTGAATTTATGTTATTCTTTATATTTCTAATTAATAAGCATTTATATCATGTTGCATGGGAACTCAATGATAATTTTTGTATGTAACTTTTGAACTGTTAGAAATGGAGAACAATCAATCACCTGAACAACCAAAAAGCACCAAAGCAAAAGGAAACTATGTGGTTTGGACAATTGAGATGGATCGTGTATTAACTGAGACATTTCTTGACCAAGTTCAAAAGGGAAACAAATCTGAACAAGGTTGGAAGCCTGTTGTTTGATCAGAATCGTTGATGCCATCAAAGAAAAAATGTGGAAAAGCAAAGGACAAAGGATAATGTTCAAGCTCGCTTAAAGACTTGGACTAAGAATTTTAATATCATGACTGAGCTTCGAGACCAATCAGGATTCGGGTGGGATGACAATCGCAAGATGATTGTGGTGAGGGATGATGTTTGGGAGAACTATGTTAAGGTAATTTTTTTAGTAATATAAATTTGCCTTTTATTGTCAAGGTGTTTTTTCTTAAATATTTGTTAAATAATTTGCAGTCACATCCCGATGCCAAAGGGTTTAGGTATAAGCCTCTCACAAACTATGATGAGTTAGCAATTATTGTTGGGAAGAATAATGCAAAAGGAGTTGGGCGCTAACAACACGGAGGAGAACTTGATAAAGCAAGAGAAGAAGTTGAAAACAATGGCAGCAATGAGAATGATGGCCATGAGGACATTAATGGCTAAAATGAAGGAAGTGACAAACAATTGAAAAGAGGTTCGATGAGAAACAATCTGCAAATAAAAAGTTCGCATTGAGATGCCATTGCCATTACAATTTGTGACTTCCATGACCGATACATTGAAGTCTATGGTAGAGACCAACTCACGCGGCACGCCTTCCCAATCGCTGATGTGAACAAGTTATGCCAAGAAGTTAATAAAGTTCCGATTTTGATCGCTCTCTAACACTACGAAGTTGTTGATTTGCTTGCAGCCGATAAGACTAAGGAACACGCCTTTTATGGGCTTCCTGGATGATTTTAAGAAAGAATGGTCGATGATGCATCTCAATGTTTAGAATAAGAGGAGGTTTAAACATTCAAAAATAAAGTTTATAATAATTTGGTCCGTAGACCGCTGGTTTAGAGTACATTTTTTTTTTGAATATATCAACTTTAGTTTCAAATTTTGAGTGGCCAAACAGTTGATTTGAGATTCGAATTTGGAAATGAATTCAAGTAACCAAACATAGGAATTCCAATTTAAAGAATTGTAACTACTTGAAATTGTAAGTCTTGGAATTATATTTTCAATTCCAATTCTACAGGAAAACTTCCAAACACACCCTAAAGGCAAATGAACTCTCCGGATGTTTTAGACTTTAGTGATTTATGCCACGATATGCCAAAATATATCGAGAAACATAGTATGAAATCTGATTTGATAAAATAGCTTTTAAGAAAAGTCACAACCAAACATGTTTATTGAAAAACTGTTTTTAGAATAAATACTTTTTCATAAAAGTATTTTTTAAGAAAAAAATACTTTTTTGAAAAAATGAGAACCAAACACCCACTTATTATTGAGTAACAATATCGGTTACAATATCCTCACTCTCTATCTCTCTGCTCTAGTTTTTACAAATGATTTTGTGTAATAATTTTAGAATGAATCAATCTTTCTTCTTCCAGTCTTTTTATAGTACTCTCATAATAGCTTTGACCAATCAAACCTTGCCGCGTGTCCATCCTCTTCTTCTCCCTTCCTTTTCCTGCCTTCTACCTGTCATCTACAAACTTATTTACCAATTAACGATATATCACTATATTTCAAGATGGAATATCGGGGTGACGATATTTGCCCACCCCTCTCGAAACTTTCAAAATTTAACCCCGAATAATTTGAATGTTTCGAGAACCAAACCAAATTTCCTCAATTTTCAAATTCAAAAATTCAAACGGTTACAACTGTGCACACCTCAGCTACCTCGAAATTACAAACGCTGTATTTTACTTTCTCTCTCTCCTAACTTTTTGAACTTATAAAACCCTTGTTTCATTTTCTCTTTCCTCACTTTTACAAAATAACTTGAACAAGAAACCATCTAACCCCACCCCACCACCATTATCGTCTCTAGAAAAGCTCCGCTTTGTCTGTACTTGATGTTGCTTTCAACAAATCCCTCTGCACAATATCAGGTTAGTACTACAAAGTAACTTAACATGCTATTTCTTATTCCGACTTTATAATTTGTTGAAAATATTTTAACTGATCTCGCTATCTTCTTTTTCCATATTATTCTACTTAGGGTTCAGGCTTTGAATACTTGAATATTACCTGTGTATCCTTATACTGATTAGATTTTAAATAATAATCTTTGACAGTATGGCTAGGAGAAAAACTTGTGTTAACTTTATACATACTCTCTCGAAACAATCCAGGCTTCGACGTCAAGAACGTATGCTTTTGAGACACAATTCTTCACCTCGAACCCCGACATTATCCTCTCGAGACTTCGATATGTGCTTAGTAAATAATATTATACTTACACTAGGTATAGCGATAGCAGCTCAGATAAATGATATAATTCTAATAAAAAATTTATTGTTTCTAGTGATACCACTATGTCGAACGAAAGTATTGAATTTGCAACTTGCATCAACTCGTATGCTTCGGCTTCGTCATCCTAAAGAACTGAGTTTGCCGAACCAGAATGGCATGCCTCGTATTTGGCTGATGGCTTACCTTGCCATCCCTTTGAAACTGTGGATTCTGACACCGATCGCGAAATTGAGGATCATAGCATGTGGAATGGTGGTTTGGACCCTTGTTTTCTAGAAAGACCAAACTTACATATAGTTAGAGCTGCCTACCAAATACTAGAGTCTATCCAACTTCGACACTATGCTGGAAGTAAAAAGGAACTCAATGTCAAAGTGGCGAACTCAAAACCACCATTGTTACTGTTGGGCAACTGGCTGCCGGCTTGTGTCTTCCCCTATCTAACCTCGATCGAGAAGTATTGAACTATCTGGCCATCTCTCCTGGCCAAGGCACAGGCAATTTCTGGAGATTGTTGTACATTTGTAACTTCTATAATTCTCACCTTGAACCTGATGTCCGGCCTTCGAAAAGAATACGTCTCATCTATATCCAAAAACACTATTCCTTTCTTGAACGAATCGAGAAAAATCAACATGGTATCAAAGAGCCCAACGATTATTTTTATCCTAAAAAACGAATGAACCATGCTAGCATTATAAGGATAAACCGAGATAGTGATTTCAGATGGCCATTATACCCTATCATTGTATTTGGGCAATGGGAATCCTCTGAGCCGATAGCAGTTCCATCCTTGGCGCATCCTGTTTTTAACATTAATGGTACGTTATCTTTTGACCTCCCATCCCTCCTTTATCTCGAACCTTTTATCTGACTGGTCTATTATTGCGAGCTTGTTTCAGTTCCTAAACCAGCCTTGATGAAAAGCCTCAGGGAATCCACTAGAGTAACAGATCTCCTAAAAGGCAATGAAAAAGAAGTCAATGCTCGAACTGGCGCTGATAAGTATGGCAACCCAAAATTGACTGTCGAGCTTCCAGATATCGCCAATTATGTCGCTCCTTTATACTTCTTAAAAAGTACCGTTCTTCGAGGTCAAGATTCCTTACCTTCCAAATCTAATATGCCATGCAAAACTACTCCATGTCTCTTACTGCCTTGTTCTTCTGAACAAATGTTCAGATCAACCTTCGATTCTATTGAATTACCAACTAATACTCCTCGATGTTATTTTGAATATATGCTTAATGGTTTTAAAATGACTGAAGATCTTTATCCTCAAATCAAACAAGAGATTCCCGATTTCTATAATTACCCTTTTTTTAACGATGTATTTGATCACCACTGCTTATGTTTCACAGATATGGCATCTCATATTTCCCATGTTCCAGTCAAGGCCTCGAAGTCACTCGACAAGTTTATGAGCAAGAAAAAATCAACAGATGGTAGCTCGTCCCAAGCTCCTACTTCTTCCCGAGATCAGAATGTCGACCCAGTACATCATTCGAAAAAAAGAAAAGAACCTTGCCAAACTGCAACACCACCAGCCCGAGACCAAGCAAACCTGCAAAAAGTACCGACATTGCACCTGCCACTATACCCACCAAGTCTTCAACCTTTCCATCCACCACAAAGCCTATTGCTTCTGACTCCTCTTCGTCCACTGGTGACTTTGAGGTTAAACTTGTTCTTCGAGACCAGACCCCTGTCAAAAAAACTGCTTCTCTGTTATCTGAACCTGCGGTACCTGGTCTCGGAGAAACTCTTGTGCTGAATACTATCCTTCCTTGAGATAGGCGCGCAATGACCGAAATCACCACAGAAGAAAGATTTCAACTCCTATGCACTTCTCTTGAAAAAGTAAGTATCAATCCCTCTCCTTACTCTTATCCTTATTTACCTATTACCTTATCTATACACCATATCTTCTCCTTGCCAGGTTAAAATTACTGCTGTGGGGCAATTTGAGAGTGATATGGCTAGTTGTCGTCGCTATAGGGAAGAGATTCAACAACTGAAAAAAGATAAAGACAGTCTTGAACGTTCTCTTGCGAAAGAAAAAGATTGTGCTGTCGAAATGCAGAAATATTTTGATGAACACAAAGAGCTGCATCAGAAACTTAACACCTCTTTCCAGGTTATGGAAAAAGAACTTGCTCAAACCTAAATTTTCCTCACTACTGAAAAATTGAACGGGTAGCTGAAAAGAATGACCTGGAAGCTGAACTGGAGAAAACCTATTCCAAAGTGACTGATTATGCTGCACAGATGGAGTATTGTGTAGAGACCATGAAAAGTTTCAGGTAATTTCTTCCTGCTGATGTCATTAAAGAGAAAGGTCTGGATTCTAATAACGAGAGTGAACTGCCCTCCGACATTGGTGCACAAGATGCTGTGGATTCTACCGCTCTTGCAAATATTGATGTCGAGACAGAAATAACCACTCCACCTTTTAATCCTGACTCTCTCATTAGTACTCCCAGTGCTTTGGATGACCCAGAACTTTGGGCTGGTCTCAACATTCTTCTCGAGACAAAAAAGCTTGGACTAAAACCCAACGAGATCTTCACCCAACTTTAGTTTCCTTGTCCCAACATTTTGTGATTGTAATATTGATACAATGATCTGTCTATTTTACCCTTGAATATTAATGCTGGTAAAATTGCTTTTGTAACTATTTAACACTCCTTTTTGCTTTTTATAGTCTTAACTTGTATGCATCACATATGATATTTATCATACTTAACTATGAGAGCCATATCAATTTCGATACCATTCTAACTAAAAGTAGTGTTGATACTTACTAACACTTTGAAAAAATGACTTAATAATATTTGGAAAAATCAATTTCGATACCACTCCCACTAAAAGTAGTATTGATACTTAATATATAATTAACTTTTAAAACGAATTTCAATACCACTTCTCCTAAAAACAGTATCGATACTTAACATATAATTGAATTTTAAAACGAATTTTGATACCACTCCCTTTAAAAATAGTATCGATACTTAACATATAATTGAATTTTAACACGAATTTCGATACTCCTCTCACTAAAAACAGTATCGATACTTAATATATAATTGAATTTTAAAACGAATTTCGATACTCCTCTCACTAAAAACAATATCGATACTTAATATATGATTGAAATTAAAAAATGATTTTCGATACCACTCCCACTAAAAGCAGTATCGATACTTAATATATAATTGAATTTTAAAACAAATTTCGATACTCCTTTCACTAAAAACAGTATCAATACTTAATATATAATTGAATTTTAAAACCGAGTTTCGATACCACTCCCACTAAAAGCAGTATCGATACGTAACATATTATTGAATTTTAAAATGAGTTTCGATACCACTCCCACTAAAAACAGTATCGATACTTAATATATAATTGAATTTTAAAACCGAGTTTAGATACCACTCCCACTAAAAGTAGTATCGATACTTAACATATTATATTATTCTTTGTCATGCATTTAATATAGCCAATAAATATTCTTTTGACCAACAAAGTACTATCTAACAGGCTCAAAAACCAAAACTGATTGTACTAAACCATGTTATTAAAACTTATACAAACGTCCTTCAAACTTCTGACTGGTTCCGCGCACAGACAACGAAGAAAACCAGCTTTTTCGTACTACTTCCTCGTTTTCATGCTCACCTACCATTAGTACTCCTCTTTTTATTATCAAATCATCATTAAACAAAACTTTTTCCTACCTATTATTTCTCCTATTAAAACCCTTTACAACTTTGCATTTTAATGTATATATTTCAATTTCCTTTTTCCAAACTCCTTACTCATTCTCTTAAAGAAAAAACATGACTTATACCTCTATCTTCCTCATTATTCTGGCCATTTGTATGGTTTTACCCAATGATTCTCCTCTAGACCATTGGTCTGATTGTCATACCACCGACCTTTCTGATGATGAAGAGCATTCAGAAAAAGAAGCTAATGAAGAAAAAGAAAACACAGAAGAAGAAACTGAAGAAGAAGAAAATGAAAATGAATATACCAATGAATGGATGAAAGATCCACATTGCAATGACTACGCCAAAGATAATGATGATGATGATGAAGAAAACCCTAGTATTTATACTGATGAAGATGATGGTGAAGATGGTGATGATGACAGTGAATATGAATAACAAGATGATGACAACAGCGAAGATGATGATTAGTATTGTTTCATATATTTTAAGCTTTTACTATGACCTGTAATAGGCTGCTTAACCTCCCCTTTTCCCTTTTAATGAAATCTTATTGGACTATCTTTGATACCATCTTCCTTAATTATTCATACTTGCTTCTGCTCTTGACAATAAAATAATTAAAAAAAACACGATGTCGCCATTCGATATTACCATTGCAGCAAAATATTTATCTATAAAAAACATACCTTACTTCCTTCGTATTTCGGTGTCGACACCTCAACACTACCTATTCCATATTTTATGCCCTCGCATTGCTGCCAATAACCGGATTTTATTGACATGATATCGAGATGAGGATCTACAGATCATCAGGATTATTTGACCCGAACTTGACATTTCTACCAAGAACTGGATTTTATTGACCTGAACTTGCATTTCTGCCAATAACAGGATTTTATTGACCTGGTATCGAGATGAGGATCTACAGATCACCAGGATTTTTTGACCCGAACTTGACATTTCTGCCAAGAACTAGATTTTATTGACCTGAACTCGTAATTCTGCCAAGAATAGGATTTTATTGACCTGGTATCGAGATGAGGATCTACAGATCACCAGGATTTTTTGACCCGAACTTGACATTTCTGCCAAGAACTGAATTTTATTAACCTGAACTCGCATTTCTGCCAAAAACATGATTTTATTGACCTGGTATCGAGATGAGGATCTACAGATCACCAGGATTTTTTGCTTGGCCTATTTTCAATCATATAATTCTAGAAATACAAATATTTGTTATACACATATCAACATTGATTTCGAGAATGATAATATATTTATTAATGTATGCCCTTGATAACAAAAAATTACATCATGACACTGGAAATATTCTTTATTGATAAAATGCTTTCAAATTGCTTACATTTTGGGGCTTTGGTAATATTACACCTTCAGCCGTTATTAAGTAGTAAGCTCCATTGATTCCGACTTTGTGAATGATGTAAGGCCCCTCCCAGCTTGTTGCTAGTTTGCCAGCCCCTTTTTCTTTAGTAGCTTGAGTAACCACTTTCAAGACCAAATCTCCTTCCTGAAAATGCCTTTCTCTTACTTTCTTATTGAAAGCTTTTCTAAGCTGCCTATGATAGGTGTCGAGCTTTATTCTTGCTTGATCCCTTGTCTCCTCGAGATTAAGAACTTCTGAAGCCATTTTGTCATTATTTTGACCATTCTTTATCATTTTTGTTCTGGATGTCGATACCACCATTTCTGATAGAGTTACTGCTGATAAGTGCTCAAAAGTAATAATTTATAACCCCAATAATGTGTATGTTAGTCTCAATTTTATATTTAAATATTCTAATATGATGCAATTTGAGTTTTTGTAGGTCAAAGAACCTAAATATGAAATATGGAGGGAAAAGAAGTCAAAGAAGTCAAAAAGGAGTCACTGGGAATTACAGCTAAAGGCCTAGGGCAAAAATGTCATATTTGTCTCCATAAGTGCCAAACCTAATGTGACTCTAAAAGAGGATAATAATTGAGTTAGAAGAGTCTTCAATCTGATCTCAAAGCCTTAATTTTGACTTCATAGGAAGATGAGATCAACATGGAGAAGAAGTTAGAGTTTCACAAGAATTAGGAAATTGAAAGCTGTCAAAAGCTGCAGCTTGGGAAATAGCCTGCATGGCAAAGTGGACCACGTCCAACTTTGGTCCAACCGAATTTAACTTTTCCAAGATTGCTTCTAGAAAGATTACAGAGAGTTTGACACCAAATAAACATAGGATTCGGATCTCTATCCAGACGAGCATGTAAGCCAATATATAAGGCACAAAAACCTCAGTTTATATCATCTAGGAAATTTAGTGTTTGCATCTTAGATCTAGAATTAAGAGAGAAAAAAGTTCAGACCTTTTCACCATTAATAGCTATAAAGATTATTCCTTTTCATATTGTGTTCATAGCATAGTATGAGGGGCTAATCTCCCTTCTCTTGGGAGGGGAGATGAAGCTTTTTTCGTATGTTTTAGTTTAGTTCTTCTTCTATCATGTTTTAGTTTAAATTTCTCATTGAGTTTCTTCTTATTCGTCCATTGATCTAACGCTCTTGTGGAGGTTAGGAGGTCTTAGGGTAATTCAAGATTGTGTAGAGCCAAATACCACAAACCCTAGATTCTTTTCTTCTAGTTTTTAGTGTTCTAGTGTGATGATTGGATTCTTTATGGCACCTCAATTAGTTGTATGGTTAATGCCACATGTGGATTTTCCATGGCACCTAGAGTTGTATATTGAATGCCACTTAAAGCACAATTTGGTTAGATAGAAGATATCATTGGAGATTGAAGAAGTATTTGATGGAAAGATAGAAAGCACGTTGAAAGCCACATATTATCATCATGGTTATGAGCATAAGGTTTGTAGGTATGGTGAGTTTCTATTGGTGATTTATATTAAGCATGATATGTAGATCTATTAGACTAATTCTATGATTTTGGTGGATTCATCTCTCCCAAGATATTCTCTCTCTTGATTCATATTCATATATTTAATTTAGTTTAGTTTATGCATAGTTTAAATCTCAAATCAAATCAACCATATATTAATTATTACTTAGCCACATCTTTTACTTGCATCCGTTAGAGTAATTTAGATTAGAAATTTCTATCATCATTACTTAATTATTTAGAGTATGATTGATACCTTGCTAGCCACTATACTAATCAATATTTAATAGGCTAAGTAAGATTTGCAAAAGATACGTAACACAAACAACGACATATAAATAATTACGTGTTGCGTGCTTTTTCAACTGCCTCCATACTATAGGCCAAAGTAAAAGGTGATTCCCCGTTAGTTGTTCGAGGTGTTGTTCTATAAGCCCATAAAACGCTATTTAGCTCATCCACCCAAAGACTTTTCTTATCTTCTAATTTTTTCTTGATATTATCCATAATGGTCTTATTTGTTGCCTCTACCTGCCCATTACCTTGAGCATAGTATGGCGCAGATGTGAAGTGCTTAACCTTGTAAGATTCCAAAAAAGCTTTCACTTTCCCTCCTTCGAATTGTGGCCCATTATCTGATATAATAGCATAAGGCAATCCATATCGACATATGACTCGTTCGAAAATGAAATTTACGACATCCTTTTCTTTGATATGCTGCAGAGCTATAGCTTCTACCCATTTTGTAAAATAATCCTGTGACTGCCAATATGAACCTTTTTTTGCCCCTCCCTGGTGTAAGTGGACCGACAATATCCATACCCCATAAAGCAAAAGGCCATGGGTTTGAAACACAATGTAACTCTTCAGCTGGGACATGTATGGCCTTCCCATGAATTTGGCATTGTACACACTTTTTTGCATATCGAAGACAATCCCTTCGCATTTGAGGCCAAAAATATCCCTGTCTTGTGATTTTATTGGCCAATGATCTACCAGTTGAATGGTTTCCACATTCGCCTTCGTGAAGCTCAACAATGATTAGCTGCGCTTCCTCATACGATATGCACTTTAAATGTGGACCTCCAGGATTTTTCGATACAATTCATTATCAATCAATACATATCTTTGGGCGCCAGACTTGATTCTTCTGGCCTCATTTTTGTCCTCCATTACTTTCCCACCAGCCAAATATGAAGTATATGCTTCCATCCATGGCGCCCCCAGTGTATCAATTTCCATAATTGTTAACCCTTCAATGTCGATGCTCGACTTCTCTTGAACGCCGATATCCAGAGTACGACCTTCTGTGTTTTCTAGCATCGCTGCCACATATGCTAAGGCATCCGCATGTCGATTCTCATTCCTATTGAGATGCTGCAGTCTTATTTTACTGAAATTCTTCAACTTGGATTTTATAAAATTCAAATAATCAACCATATTTTCAGACTTTGTTGAGTATCCCCCATTAATCTGGCTGACCACAAGTGGTATAGTGTAGAAGCATTGTAGAATCTATTCCACTCTAGAAGGTCGTGATTCGCCATGAGAATGGGTTGACGACCTCACAAGCTAGTTAGTATTTGGTAGAAATGCCATGAACACTAGGGATTAGAACTCGAAATTCTTGCCGTAAGAACGTAAGAATCGAGATACAAGAATCTAGGCTAGGTTATTAAGTTGGATTCGAGGTGGATTCAATTCCCCTCTAATCCTTTATCTAGATTCAAAAACAATCATATTTCCATAGCATTCGTAGTTTAAATTCAACATAATCAATTTCATATTGTATCGTATTATAACACCCTTTGTAAATCTCTCATTAGACTTAAGACCGATTAATTAGATTAGAAAACATTCCATGCTAGAGAACTAGGAGTGGAACGAATTTGTTACTCCACTCTATTTCGATAGAATTGAGAGTAGAAACTTTGATAAATATATACACGTAAATAGTTTTAGTTTACTTACGTTTTGAGTTCCTCGTTCATTTCGTGGGTAAATTATTCAAATATTATTTATCAAATGGCGCTGCTGCCATCTTAGTTTCACTTTAGCATTGTTTTCATAGTATAATTAGTCATTTTTAAGTCCCATTAAACCCACCCACCCTTGTTTGATTCATACTGTGGTTGTCCGTTTCAGCGTTGAAAAGTTCCACAAAAATATACACGGAGCGTGACCGACCGGCGCCCTAACCGAAAGCACTTTCACCCAAAAGATCGAACCTTGAGCGACCGCCCCATCTTGAGCGCGACCAGCCTTAAAACACTGGAATTTCAAGTTACTTTCGAGATGACGACGCCTAAGTTTAAGTGAAAGCGACCAGCCTAAGCTAAATTTTCTAGATTTCTACAGGTTTGTTTCAACTTCGATTTTTAAGTTTTTCAGTGTTCTAACTTGTTATTTAACCGAACACGCGAAACAAGACGCTATTCATAAGCCGAAGCAAGGACGCTATCGGTATTCCTTTCTTCCATACCTCCTGATCTCCGCTAGAGGTTTATACTAAAATATCAAGATTGTTTGGAGTGTTCACTACACCAGAAAAGGCGTTTACTAACGATTATATTCGTTACTTATATTTTTACTAACAGTTATATCCGTTAGCTCAAGACGCCACTCACTTAAGCCAAATTTAGTAACGGATATAACCGCTACTGATAATAATTTTAGTAACGGTTATATCCGTTACTAAAATTCTTTGTAACAGATAGTCAACTGTTGGTGGCCCGATTAAATTTGTAATTTCTAACGGATATATCCGTTAGTAATGGATGTGCTATTTACTTAACTATTGTTTGTAACGGATATATCTGTTAGTAATAGATGTGATATTTACTAACTATTGTTTGTAACGGAAATATCCGTTAGTAAATTGTATCCACTAAGGAAAAAAAAACCTAGGTCAAATAATGTCCACTATGCTGCACATCTAGTTCATGCAAATATGATATAAAAAACACATTCCACAAACTTAATCAACAAATGAATAACAAAAAACAAAACCACCAATCAATTAAACATTATTATAAAAATATAGCCATCAATCTAAATCCCAATTTACAAATCAAACTTACATAGAACTGAATTCACGTAATCTAATCTTGAGATGTCAGTCATAGAAGATCGCATTTATGACCCAACTCATTTATGTGCATGCTCACGTCAAAATTGGTTAGAACATTAATCTCTCTATTCAATTGCTACAATGTCGTAAACACGAGCAACAACCTTTTCTTGAGTAACTGCAACAAATAAGAAATCAATTAAGGCACATGCAATTAAAGGAATAGAGCTAAGCAATTAACAAATGAACAACAAGTAAATTGCCAACTTCCATGCACTAATACAAGCCTAACCCCCTAGCATTACAAATAGAGACAAATTGGAACGAACTCTTCTAAGCAAAAAAAAAAAAAGAAAAAGAGAACTGATACCGAGGGAGTTTCAGAATAGAATACATCCTTTAAGATAAAAGAATGTGTGATTAAAGGTATCTTACATGCTCTGTTTCTGAGTAGACAAAGACAAACAGTAATACCAGGTATGTCTACCGTTAGATTCATGGAAATTTCAGGCCAGAAAAAGAATCAGCTAGACCAATAGTGGTTAGGACAAGCAGACAAAAAAATATATATAAAAAATACTAATGAGAGAAGTTTAAGATTTGTCCCCTTAAGCAAAACAAGATTACCTGATGACATCGAGCCAACAAAGGTCTCAAGAAACCTAATTATGACCAGAAAAAAAGTTTTGCCCGGATGACTCGTGACTCTTCTGATGACATTGTCCTGGAAAGAATAACCGTCCAGTTATAGAATAAACTTAAGAAAAAAAAAAGAGAGGTATAACATATAGGTGCGTATTCTAATGGTTAAAGTCAAGTCGCTATAGCAGACCTGTACAAGGAAATTGTCATCTTCATACGATCCATCATGCACATAAATGTGAAAACAGGTATTGTCAGTTGGAGGATATATCTTAATAAATTAATATTTTGTAAAGCCTAGAACTAAATAATCATACCGCATCATTTAGAACAGCTTCAAAGTTGGAAGATTTCTAATAGATTTTTAATCATGCAGCAGGAAGATTTTGGCCGAGTACTGGTTACTGTTGTGAATTGAAGATAACAATACCACTACCACCACCTCCTCCACTGTGTGCATCTGTACCAGCACTCCAAGCTAGCAACCATTCTTTGAAAACAACAACAGAGTTGAACCTAGCAAAAAACTAACAGTAGAGTTAATAATAATAATAATGAGAGAAGATGCAACATTAATAGTATGTTCCAACTTGTATTGAATGAAAACATAAAGATAAACTTCACGGTACTAAGTGCAAAAATCAAAAGCAATAAGTGTGTATCACTTGCATTTGAAATAAACAATTATGGGAAGAGCAAAAATACTACAGAAGCAACTTCAGATGTGTTATGTGAAGAACGAGATGACAAACAATGTAGCAAGGAGATGTTCTAACCTCACGAGGTGGAAGGACTCCCATCAGCCGATCAAAAAAGTTTAAATGGTACCCCCATATTAAATGAGACATTTACCCCCACCGAGGCCCTTTCACCGAAGCAAATGGACCATAATGGTAAGGATAAAACCTACGACAAAAGCAGATGCAAGCTTCTTAGCGTAAAGAATATCGACCCATGAGTATAATAATTTCACTATGAAAAACAGAACCTACCAATTCCATGACTGACTCCAAAATAGTAGTCTTGAAGCACCTAACATAGGCTTTGGTGTACTTTCCAACCTGCAAAGGATAAAAATAGAACACTCAAAGAACCGAAAAAATATACTACCTTATATACCCAAATACACGAAATTGCTCCTGATTGAGAGCACTAGCATGATTGCCTTCAATTTGGTACTAAGTTGTCAGTGTAAGTTGTTGACAAGAGAGTGACTAAGATCTCATTGACGCCATGTAGATGCTTGTCATAAAGCACACTAAAAATAAGTAGGACAAAGATATTCGCATAAGCCTAAGACGTTGGATACACACTTACTACATAGTATATACTATATACTAAGAATAGCATGTAGCAACTAGTAACACCGGAAAACGATTACATCCTTATGAGGGCAGACCACAAGGAAGTCTCATTCACGTAATATATGCATATGTCCGAGGAACTAGCAAATAAGACCTAACATGAATGAATATCAAATCAAAACTTAGTCTAACATTTTATCAAATAGATATCACGCAACTTGCCTAGCTAGACAATACCTTGCATAGTATGCAACACATGTCGCATGTCGCAGCTCCATATCTCCCTTCGTTAAGCATTCAAGCCCGAGGGAATTCTACTGATCTGAAACTAACAAGACAGGAAATACCCTCATTTTTTTAATTCATCATTTTCTACTGAAATAAGATCAATAACAAGTATAACATGTGGACCTCCACAGAAAGTCAACTGAACATATAATCGTGATAATCAAATAATTAGGAAGGGTGATGGATAACCTTATTAAGTATCTCAACGTCATTGAAAACACTGGGTCGTAGGCATTAAAGTGAACTCTAAGAAAGGAGGAAAGAAATCCAAAGAATGTCAAACCTCCTCCTTCGACCACTAAAACAGATAGAAGTCATAAAAGCGTGTAAAATAATGTCTTAATAAGTAAAGCTATAACAAACGTATTAGGATCGCCCCATCCAACGCCACCACCCCAACAAACATCCCCTTACATCTAACAATCTACCATTACGTGCAAAATGATACCAAAACTAAAAAAGAAAAATATTAACAACAAAATGGAGATAATATTAACTATTAATATCATTAGGACAGAAGATCCTAAGTCTTTTAACACTTCAACCATACTAAAACTGTCTTTTAGCACTTAAAAGTCTAACACTAATAGAAATAACTTTGCTACATGATTGTTATATATATAGTAAAATTGTAAAGTTGTTAATGGAGAGGAAGTTTGGAGAGAAAAGAGAAGAAGATGATACAGCCTTATTAGTTTCATCCTTGTATCACTTCAATATATATATGAAAATAAGAGCTTACAATAATAAAAACTTCCTAAAAAATTTGGTTCGGTGGCGTGTCCACAAATCCGCAATGGACCACCTGCACACAACGAAAGTAGCAATGTGGGACATCTCCCTTGGGGGATGTCCTCTTAAAACTTTTTAACAAATTTACAATCCATTGTGGCATGCCAACATCTCAATGAAAACGCATACATGGGAAACAAAAGAAAAACTAGTATGATTCGTCAATGTTCTTGCTAAACAAGAACCAAATAATTATCTGCGACTCAGGACTTCAATTTATTTGAAAATGAACGTCTGGAAAATACAAGGATGCCATGTTTCCCAAACATGGAATTTAAGATTGTTTCATAACAACCCACTGTGCAACAAACCTAGGTTTTTTTGGTCTCTGCAGTTAAAACCGATAAAGTAATTCAAAAGAAAAAAATTCTTTCTTGTTTATTTTTTTATATAAATAAACACATGCTATAGACTATTGGGTGTAGTCCTGATAATGGTATGTAGTAGTAACAAGGGACTCTTAATATCAAATAAAGCACGTAGGAAAAAAAAATGTAGTATTCATAGAAGTAAGAAGTAATATGGTTACCTCAATTGCCACGAGGGGGCTTGATCATCTTTGTCAAATATAAGTGCAAGAAGCACATGTTTAAACTCTTCATATGCTTCCCCGAGAAGTAAAAAATAACATGTCATTGTCAAAGACACGCATAGAAAAATATAAAAGACAAAAATTTCACAAAAAGTAAATCCAATGAAGAATCACAACACATGTTTTCCGGACAATCATTATGCTAAGGTGACCTAAATGGCATCGGTGTTGAAAGAAGCAAACAAATTCTACAAGAAAATGAGATCCATATTTTCTTCAATCGTTTCTTACCAATAAAACAAAATTTCTACTACTATATGTAGGGAATGACTAGCAATAGTAACACACTTTCCACAATCGATCCAAATTTTTGTTCCAAAAATACCATCCAAAGAAATAGTCTTGCATGGTTAACAATAAAGTGAGATACTTGAGGAACCGATATAGTAAATGCTATTTATTTCTCATTTTCAAGGAAGCACATGACAAAAAGAATCTTGACATTTCCCTTCCAAGGAAAATTGGATAAGATGGTTCAAGATGGTTCCGAAGTTTTGTAACTCATCTTAAGTAATGAGCATACACTTACACAAAAGGTCGTCCATTCATTGAAATTTTCTTAACTTTCAGTTTATTGAAAATGCAATCGTTATGTTGTACCACTTAAATTGCCTGAATCTAGCATCATTCCAAAACAAATATAAGGAAATAATCGGTACAATAATTGGTATCCTTTCTGTAAAGAAATGTAAATACTCTTAAAGTCAGCGTTACGAGTTGAAGAATGCTTATGAGTTAAGGTAACAGACATCCACACGCAATATATTGATTAACAATGTAACATAGCTGGTTTATAGCTTCAGATGGAAAATCTGCACTCAAATCGAGAAGGGTTCTTGTAAGCTCTAGAGATTAACGTGAACTCTGAATTATGCCAATATTGCTTATCGAAAAGAAAAAGGTCAAGCCCAAATCCATGATAACTACTGATGCATAAATATATCTTGAAATCTTAAGGAGCACTAGGATGAAGCTCAAAGAGAATCCTCAAGAAAGATTTGACAACTATGCGTATGTATTTGTCTTGCAAAATCCAAAGTTAAGCTCATTAATGAGAACAGTAGTAGAAACACATTCTTTATTTCTCTTTTCTTTTTTTTCCTTTTTCTAGTAGTTAAGGATGTATTTCATTCATTCCAAAAAAAAAGGAACATTGCAATTATGTAATCACCCGTTAGCAAGATACCAAGTTGCGGGATTTACATCACAAAATGATGTTGTCCCAATTGAACACAAAATCTTGGAATATTTAGATCTTCAATTCCGATCCTCCGCTAGACCAATTATAGAGTTCTTCCTTTATCTCCAACAAGATTTTAAATGCTTCCCTTGTTTTTCTTTTTCTTTTTTCCAAACAACCCAAACTTGGAATCGTTACTAAAATAAGTCAAGTGCAACTTGCATCTCAATAAGCAGGCTTGAGACTTCTTCAATGCCATCTTTAATACCAAAGGAATCCAGTTTCTTTGAAGCAATTCCAAGACACAAAAGCCTATCTAGTCTATTGTTTACATTTCCAGGCAAAATTCACAAAATTTCACACCTATTTTTCAATATTTTTATTAAAAAATAAAACCTTGTATAAAATTTAAGTGACTCGAAACTTTTCAAAGATCGGGTTTTTCGTGTCATAGCACAAAAAACTCACCCTTCAATACAAACACTTAATTTATTTCATATACATACATAGTTCTTCTTCAAGTCTTGGTATAACTTTTTTCATCTTTTTTAGCTGAAGAAACAGGGACGATATACAAAAAATTCCATAGTTGTTGCAACAAAAAAAATGGCAAATAACAAACCTCAAATTCCAGAGATACCTCCTTTTAGCTAGGGGGCAGATACATTAATCCCCAAATTGAAAACCCAAAAAGAAAAACAATTAATTAGGCCGCCCAAACAATTAGAGGGAGTTTACCTAGTTTGTCTTCCTCCTTCAACCTATCGTTGACCCGGTTTGTCTGCTACTGAGTTGTTGTTCGTCTGCAACTAATGCTTCGTCTTTCTACTTCAAAGAAGGTTAGAGTTTTTACAGTAAGTGAGCATACCGAGATGTTCGTCTTCCTCCTCCAATCGGTTAGACGGAGAGATGGAATTGAAAGGGTTAGACTTTAAACTCTGAAATCAAACAGAGAGAGAGAGATGGGGAATTGAAAGGGATTTCGGGGAGAGATGAGTGCATAACAGTAGTTTTACAAAGAGAGAGAATGAAAAACATTAAAAATATTATTATTATTGATATTTTCTAACGATTGCTTCCATTTCTAACGGATATATCCGTCATACTGTGTGTAACGGGTATAACTGTTACTAATGTAAATTTAGGCCCGTTAGAAAATGACAGTTATGGTGTAGTGGTTGTCGTGTTTAGACTTAGACTTGCATGAGATTAAGATCTGGTCGGAGAAAAACACCGAACGTAATTAACTGTCAGCGTCAACAAACAAATCTATCGAGTATACCAATCACTACACCTCTAGCTACTATTCCACCAACCACACCGGACATAATGGCTGAAGAAAGAGAGACTCCTCTCTCCGACTTTTACAAATCCTTGAGCGATAGCCCTAAATCTTGCATCGTTCTAGCGGACCCGATGGGGATTTTGAATTCCCCAAATATATTTAATTTGTTACCCATTTTCCATGGTTTAGATCATGAAAAACCTTATCAACACATGCGTAGGAATGAACAAGTCCTAACAACATTCCATCATCCTACGGTTAGTACGGAACAAATTAAACTGAGGGTATTTCCCTTCACCTTAGCCAATAAGGCAGCGTCTTGGTTAACTGCCCAAACGCCTAACTCTGTGGACTCGTGGGCTAAACTTGTTCAGCTGTTTATAGAACATTTTTACCCACCCCTAAAGACGGATGAGATGCTTTCCAAGATTCATTTTTTCCGACAAAATCCTCATGAATCATTTTTAGAGGCTTGGAATCGTTTCACCGATCTGCTTATAGAGTGTCCACACCATAACCTAGCAAAAGACCGTTAGTTCGTGCCTTTTTTCAAAGGACTTCAACATCACCATAAAGAAGTCCTTGACATAATGAACGGAGTTTCCTAAGTAAAGGAGCCCTCGGAGGCTTACAAATTTTAGAAGATCAAACTAAACGTAATAACAATTGGGGGTAGTGATGATATCCCCGCTCTGTTGTTCTTCTTCAACAGGTTAAGGCCCGGTATGTTTGAGATGAAACCCGATCTAGAACTTAAAAATTTAATCGAATCTCTAACTAAAAAGGTTGAGGCTATTTCGTTGCAACAAAAGCCTATCCCGTCATGAATGTTAACTCCAACCCATGTAATGTCTGTTTGAGTTAAGGCACCCTGAATCTATTGTCCTCTTGCCTACGAACAACAACAATTAGAGCAAGACAATGTTTGCTCCATTAATAGCTATCCTATTCCTAATGCCCCATGGAGACAACATCCCAACTTTAGTTGGCGAAACAATCAACAAGTTTCACCTCCAGGGTTTAATAACCAAAATGTTAGGCAAGCAAACAACTATAATCAAACTCCACCTAGGCAAGGACATGGACAAAGTCAGGGAAATTATAATAATTATAACAACCAAACGCAACCACGACAGGGTTTAGCACAAGGTCAGGGTAATTATAATAGTTATAATACCAATAGAGGTATCGTTCCGGTTAACAATAGTAACTATCACAACCCACCCATAAATAATCAACGTGAGATAGTTCGGTCGCACCACCGTGACTACTACACCATCACATCCGGATCGTTATAGACGCGCTTTTATCACGGGTTACCCAACAACTTTTCCAATCAATGACTCAATCAAACCAACAGATCTTACAATCCATAAATCGGGGCATACAACGGTTAGCCCAAGAGAAAGACCAAAAAAGGTGTTTCGGGACAAAGCGATACCAAACCCTAAAACAAAGAACCACGACCTTTGAGGTAAATGGTAATACTAGTACTGAAACTACAATGCGTAGGTGACCTTAATGTCATCACCACTCTCGCTCTGGAAGAGTGGTTGATAACAAAGTAACTATGCCTATAGTTACCCCATCAGTACTCCCTACACCGGATATCGAACTAGATACCGCAGTAGAAACTAAAGAGCCTACCACTGTAGAGGTACCAGTTAAACAACAAACTAAGAAACGAGAAAGACAAGGTAACACATCAAGTCGAGCCATATCGCTAAATATGAAGCGAAACCACCATTCCCTCGAAGTTAGCCATGCTAACCAGGATACAAACTTTGAGGAGAGTAGGAAGGTTTTCAAGAATCTAACGATAAACCTTCCTTTTCTCGAAGCTATTAAAAAGCTCTTTAACCACGCTAAGTTTCTTAAAGAGTTGTGCACTACTACTAGCGTAAGACCAACATACCTAAAGGCGCCTTTTCTAACCGGAACGGTTCCCAACTTTATCCGAAAATAATGGAATTGTTAAGTCTGAAGGACCACAGTTAGATCCCTCTTTGTAAAATACACCTTAGGAGATTCCCACACGACGAACGCTTTATTAGACACGGGGCGAGTGTTAACTTACTCCCGTATTACTTGTATAAACAAATAGGTCTACAGAAATGCAACCTACAAAAATAAGCGTTGCAATTAGCGGACATGTCAATTAAGTATCCTAAAGGGTGTAGTGGAAAACGTGCTTGTTAAGGTTCGGGATTTTACTATCCCCGCTGATTTTGTTATCCTCGATACGAAGTTATTAAGCGACTACGTGCCGATCATCTTAGAAGCCCTTCTTGGCAACTGCCAACGCACTTATAAATTGCGCGATGGTAAGATGCGTCCTTATCTTTTGGCCATCTTACGGTTGAGGTAAATGTTTTAAAATGATGAAACGAGTTACGGTTTCGTCTATAGATGGGGAGGTTAGCATGATCGAGAGCTTAGCTCAAGATTATTTTAACAACAACCGTTTCCGAAAATAATATGTACAAATTCCTTTCTTTTTGAATCTTCAGATTTTGTAAATGACTCTACTTAGGAAGTCAACACCATCCCGAGTCCACACCAATTGTAAACCGCCCGGTTGCTCCATATCTTGAGTATGAAGACTTGCTACCTAAGCAAGTATTCATTATGCAAAATGAGGACCCGACGAAACATCTATTGATTTTCTTCCACCCCGGTCTTAAACCTCTTCCCGGGTTAAAATATATTCAACTTGATCCGGATGGTAGTCATCCGGTAATTATATCTTCTCTGTTATCTAAGAATGAAGAGACCGCGTTTAATCCGGGTGATTAGGGGAACATCGGTTCGGCGATTGGTTGGTCCACTAGCCGACATTAAGGGGAATTGACCCTAATGTTTGCACCCATCGTATCCATTTGGAGGATAGCGAAGACTTCTCGCGAACCTCGGCCGCTTGAACCCTGCCATGAAAGAGGTGGTTAGGGGAAGAAGTCTTACGATTACTTCGATCGCGGGTATCATATACCCAATCTCGATAGCGAATGGGTAAGCCCCATTCATGTAGTTCCTAAGAAATCGGGGAGTTACCATGGTGCGAAGCGGGAAGGGTGACTATGTTGTCACCTGAGGTCCTATGAAATGGAGGATCTGTATTGATTACAGGACGTTTAAATGCTATGACACGAAAAGGATCACTTTCCTTTACCTTTTATAGATCAAATGCTTTCGAGCGCCTAGCTGGTCATGCTTTTATTGTTTTACGGATGGCTACTCGGGCTATTTTCAGATTATTATTGATATTGATGACCAAAGAAAAGACTACCTTCACATGTCCCTTTGGAGCGTATGCCTATAAACGAATGCCTTTTGGCCTTTGTAATGCTCTGGTACCTTCCAGATTTGTATGCTTCATATATTTAGTGACATGGTAGAAGCGCTTTATGGAAGTTTTCATGGATGATTTTTCTATCTATGGAGACTCCTTCCGCAATTTTTGTCTAACCTTGTCTAAGGTTTTGACCGCGATTGTGAAAAAAGCCTCGTTTTTAAAAGCTGGGAAAAGTGTCATTTCATGGTGAAAAGGGCATAGTACTAGGTCACATCATAAATTATCTAGTGATGGCATAGAAGTAGATAAGGCCAAACTAGATAAGATAGCGACCTACCTAAACCACGGACTGTTTGTCCGTGATATTAGAACCTTTCTAGGCCATGCAAGTTTTTTATAGGCGGTTTATTAAAGACTTCTCCGAAAATAGCTAGGCCCTTTAACTAATCTGCTTTTGAAAGATGCAATCTTTGATTTTAATTTTAACTGTCGCGGGCTTTTGAAACTTTAAAAGCCGCCTTACAACCTCTGCACCAATTATCTGACCTCGATTGGTTTTAAACCTTTCGAACTCATGTGTGATGCTAGTGACTATCACGGTTAGTGCGGTCTTGGGACAAAAACTAGATAATAAGTCCACTTTGTTATTTATTATGCTAGTAAAACCTTAAAACGATGCTCAACGGAATTATTCAACTACCGAAAAAATTCTTAGCTGTCATTTATGCTTTAGATAAGTTTAGTCCTTATTTGGTTGGTTCTAAAACTTTAGTTTACACGGACCATCTGACCATATAAGTACCTTCTTGCAAAGAAGGATGCTAGCAGATTAATCCGATGGATCATTCTCTGTAATAGTTCACATTAGAAATAAAAAGGACAAAAAGAGGGTCGAAAAAAAGTGGTTGCCAACCACTTATCTAGACTCACAAACGATGATCGAGTGATTACGAGTCCATCTGGGACTCTTTCTCATGATGAGCATCGTATGCGATTTTTTCACACCATGGTATCTTGACATTGTAAATTATTTAGCGGCTGATGTTATGCCTTATAATTGGTCAAGAAATGAACGTAAGAAGTTCTTGGCGAGTTAAGTTATACTCTTTGGGATGAGCCATACCTTTTAAAGTATTGTCGCGGATCAGATTATTAAATCGTTGTATTCCCGATGGGAATATAATGAAGTTCTATCGTTACGCCATGACAAAGAGTGTGGTGGCCATTTTAGTGGAATGAAAACAGCCGCTAAAGTGCTTCAATGTGGATTTTATTGGCTTACCCTTTTAAGGATGCCCAAGTGCATTGCAAGGCGTGTATTAGTTTGCCAATAACTTGGCGAATCCGGCGTAATATGATGCCATTAAATCCAATCTTGATAGTAGAAATTTTTGGCGTTTGGGGCATTGATTTCATGGGTCCTTTCCCTGTTCCCCTACGGTTTCATTTATATTCTAGTTGCCGTGGACTACGTGTCTAAATGGATAGAGGCCCTAGCTTGCCGTAGCAATGACCATAAAGACTGTTGTATTTTTTTATTAAAGAATATATTTTCTGTCGGTTTGGCATTCCTAAAGCCATCATTAGTGATGGTGGAACACATTTTTACAACAGTTTGTTGCATCCCTAGTGAAAAAAAGTATGGAGTTACATACAAAGTAGCAACTCCTTATCATCCACAAACTAGCGGACAAGTAGAAGTTTCTAATAGGGAAATCAAAAAGATTTTAGAAACAATTGTAAACCCTTATAGGAAAGGCGGGTCGAGCGTCTATCGGATGCCTTATGGAATATAGAACTGCTTTCAAAACTCCTATAGGTATGTCTCCCTTTAGACTTGTATTTGGGAAACCATGTCATTTGCGGATTGAATTAGAGCACCGTGCTCTGTGGGCTATAAAAAGCCTTAACTTCAATATTGATGAAGGGGGTGTCAAACGCAAGTTGCAATTGAATGAGCTTGAAGAAATCCGTAGCGATTCTTACGATCTCGCGAAGGATTATAAAGCTAACATGAAACGTGTTCATGATAAGCAAATCTTGCGCAAAGAGTTTGTGGTTGGTCAAAAGGTCTTGCTTTACAACTCCCGTCTACATATTTTTCCAGGGAAACTAAAAACCCGTTAGTCTGGCCCTTTTCTGGTTACTGAAGTCACCCCTTACGGGGCAATCACCTTGGTAAATCCAAATGACAATAGTACCTTTCAAGTTAATGGTCAACGGTTAAAATATTTTCACGAACTTCTGTCCCCTGATGTAGAGGAAGTCTTTTTACAGGACCCTGTTTATGAGGATTGACCTTTGTCATTGGTGTACTTCCTTTCACTTCCATATAGTGGTAAGTGCACCATTTAGGTAACCGGGCCCTCCCTATGGAGTGTGTGGCTGTAAGTACCGGATCCTAAGTCCACGGTTAACATAATTCACGTTTTCCACTTTTGCATGTTTTCTCGGTTTTTGAGACATGTTCCTCTATGGGGTGAATTATGTATTTATTGTTTTTCGTTTTTCTTATAATAAACTAAAAAATAAAAAATAAAAAAAAAAAAATTCTAAATCATAGAAATAGCAATCCAACATATCTAGGGAATCTGACTTTAAACGACCCGCGTTAGAACAAATTTTATGTTTAAAAATTTGTTTGGGGGTGGGCAATCGGTCTTTCCATCTGGATTGCTAGAACTTTCCATTTGTGTTGCTTAGGCCCATTACTTGTAGTTCAATTGGGTTGACGTAATCTAAACTTAGATTTCCTTCGTTCACATAACTTACATCACACACGCACTTCGAGGCATTTTTCCACCCTTTTATACGTCACCCATAGTTGGAATCGAGTGTTTTATGGATCATTGGATTGGAAATTCTCTACTGATCATTTCCATAACTCATTCGCCAAAATCGGGCCAGTAATGAAGCGGCAAATTGAATTTGAAATTGCGCGAAAAATCGGAAAATTTCAGAATTCAAATTGGGCTTGGGCCCAAACCGCACGCACGTCTGTGCGTCTCCTTCCTTTCCAAAAACGCACAGTTCTTTCCTTTTCAATCCCGCCGGTTACCAAGGTTTAAAACAAACCTTAAACACCAAAATAAAAAAAAACCAAAAAAAAAGAGAAAAGGAAACCTAACTACACCCACGCCAAGAAATTCAAATCCAACTAAAATCCTCTCCAAACCATTACCACCACCAACCTAACTCCGAAAAACAGCCACCAATTCAAGTAACCACCGCCACCACCGTTGTTTTAGTTGTTTTTCTTCAAACTTCGCCTCCCCAGCGGTCTACAAAACCATTAGTTATCTCGAAACTTCAATGGCGCTCTGACGAAGAATTTTCTTGGAGCATCGTTTTGCTTCCCAAACTGACTTAGCCCATTTTCACGACCGGAGATGATTAGGAGGATTAGAGCGGATTGTGGTACTTTCGATCGAGGAGTTCTATCATTATGATGTGGTAGAACAGTTTTATAAAAGCGAGAATTGGAGGGATAGGATTTTTATAAAGGTAGCGAGGAATGAGGAGGAAATAACGAGGCGGTTGTTGGTCGAATCATAGGAATTACGCGCTTGAAAGCAACCTCGTAACGACAATTCAGGGATCCCGATATCTTTGGAGTTCCCGCTTTGATGAAAGATACCGTCGTGGAGGGTGAATACAATCCGACATCTCATTCGTCCGCCCGATCGACCACCAAACCAATCAAGCCAGAGCTCGGTGGATTGGTAGGAACGCCCTCGGGAAAGACAAAGTCAATGATATCGGCTGCAATGTCGCACGTTCTCGGATTTTGCAAACAAATAAGTATAATTTCTGCATCCTCGACTTAATGTTTAATGTGATTAGAGGAGTGGGAAAGACCTTTGGCCTCTTCCCATATTGATCACTAAGATCATGCTCTCCTTTAGAGCCGTCGCCAAAATCTGCTCCTATTAAGATCAAATTGCATTCTAATGCAAGTATTTATCTGGATTGCATCCAAGAGGCGTGGCGTTAATGCGAAGGAAAGGTTGTTGAGTCGGAGGATGAAAGGGAGGATATGACATGTCCGGATGGCGATGCATTAAATACTTGTAGTTCTAATTTAGAACGCATGCAAGTGTTGTTAACCGGCTTCGCGTTAGCGTTTATGGTATTTGTGAAGATATCCAAGATAGACAGATTGTAGTTTGAAAGAAGCAAAGCGAACCTTGGTGAGACTTGAAATGCTCGAAGGGTTCGGGATGATATCTTGTCTAACATGGAGACTATCCACCGGCATCAACAAGCCCGGTATCGATTTTTCGGGATTGAGATGGAAGCCGGCGCTTGTTCGAATAGAGATGCTTCTGACGATGCCCACCCGTGGAGGACTCTGTTTTAGCCGAGTCCGACGCCGGCATGAGCGTCGTCGCCGAAAAGCGAATGGTTCAAGCCATTCTCCATCCTGGGCGAATCTCCATCTCGGGGTCCATCTTCATCACATAACTAGGTGTTCACCATCGGTTTGTGTTATTTGTTATTTCTTGATTTTGTTTTATTAGTTGGATTTTAATTCAGTTGTTAAATTTAAATATTAAGGTGTTTGTTTTATGTTGTTTGGTTTTAAATTTTAGTTTTAATATAATTAGTTATATGATCATCTGGCTGTAAAGTTGTTTTGGAGGAAAGGTTGAGAATTTGGCGATGATGTCGGCATATCTATGATTTGTGTGGTGGTAGCATGAAATGTAGGAGAGTTTAGAAGTTACTATTCTAAATCCGGTATGAAAGATACCGGGATTTTTAGAAAATCCGCGAAAATGGTTTGTTTCGTTTTTTGGGTTTGGAATTTTTCTATTTCGGAAATTGCCTTAAAACAATTTGGGAACTTGCCGATTCGTTTTGGAAGCCTCGAGAACCAATTTAAACTCCCTTCATTCTACACTAACAAACCACACTACACCCCATCATCATCCCGCGACCTTTCACTCCAAGCTTTTCCTTCTTTTTCCTCTAAACTCCTGTTTTCAAGATTCTACGAAGGCGCTGCTGCACACTTTTCACAAAGTTTAGTCGAGCGACCCAGCCCCTCCTGGCGACCACCAAAACTCTGTAATTCTAAAAACTCAGAGCGACCAGCGCCCCTCCATGGCGACTTCGGCAAAAACACTATAATTCTAAAACCACGAGCGACCGCGCCCAAAGCAAAAGCGCACCACCACCGCCATCTGTGAACCGCGGAAGTTCCAATTTTTGAAGGTCATTCCAGGATTTTTGGAAATGTTCAAGGAGTCGTTGATGACATCTCCTATAGTCATACGAACAGTCTTTTCGAAGGCGTGTTGGGAACCGAGACCTATGGACATTGGTTTCCGACCACGGGATCCTGATTAGGATGGCGTCATCTATCGCGGTAAGTGATGGCGATTCATATTCACCACACGACTTACTTTTTATTTCTACGACCACGTTAAATTCTATTGTAATCGGGATGGAGAACAAGAATTCTCCGTCGTAGTCGATGACAGGACACATAAATTCAATAAACATGTGGTCGCTTTAGTTTCAGGATTACCAATACCTATCCTGTTCACACATGGGCATATATGACCGATAATACATATCTTTATGATTATACATATTTCCATGAGTATTATGGGGGAGAGGTATTTCGAGTAATGGACCAGGGGCAATATAGCATTGCCCTTGGTAGCCTTTCCTAAACGTAGGCACCACCATGTTATTCATCCCGATGAATATTTTGGGGAATGGCGGTTCATTTCTGCAAACAAGATCTGGCGGTGACATTTTCCTCGCTTTAGGCGAGGGGCGTCGCCCGATATGACATTCCCCGAAGTTTTAGTCGCTAGTCTTAAGAGAGCCCAAACCATGAGGCGTAAGTATCTTCTTATGCCTGTGTTGGTAAGCCGCATCATCGTAGTTGTTTACGTGATTACGTGCACAATTCCGCATTGGAAAAAGGGTTGAAGTCATGAGACCCACTAATGGGGTGGTTAAGCTCATTGGGAATAATGACTTGGCGGGATGGCGCAGTCGCGACCTCATTTGGTCACCCGTTACATCCCATCGGACATAATAACACTTAACATGTTAGCATTAGTAGATGATAAATGGCGGCAAGCTTGGCAAGTTATAATGGACTGGGGGATGTGAAGGAACCTCATCTCTTTAATGAGGAGGAGGATGTTGCGGGAGATAAGGTAAGTTTTAGTTTTGTTATTGTCTTCTTATGTCCCAAGCAATTTAATTTTGTTAACCCCATAATGGGTGGAACTCTTTATAGAGTTCGTCGGTTTTTATTTCCTATATTAGTATGTTCTAACCTTGTTTTGCAGATGTTCTAGAATTTCCGCGCATTTCCATGGTATTTTTCTACCCTCTTTATTTAAATGCTTTGAGGACAAAACATGCTTCTTGTTTGGGGGCATAGAAACACGTGTAATTAAGGCATCTGTTAGGATATAGATATGTATAATATGCATTTGTTTTCAAGTTAAAATTTCAAAAATATAAATAAATAAGTTTATGCTATACACTTAGGAATATTGGTATTGTTTTCTTTCTCTATGCTCTTAACAATCTAGAAGTCTCCGCGTAGCTTTTGCATCGAATAATTGTTAGAAACTTAGGTTAATATGTAGGTAATAATCTTTGCATCTATCTATAAATATATTACATGAGTATCTATGATTGTTAGCGATGAAGTTTCTGAAATCTAGGCTAGAGTACTTATTCTACAAATCCTGTGAGAATATAGCCTAAAGCCTTATATGATGGCCGAAACATTTGAGAAATGACACAAGGGGAGAAGTATATTCGAATAGAGAAATCACCGTCCACTTGCTTGATCACTATGCCATATCCTAAAGCGAGAATTTAGGCCCTCTTTGGATCGATATAGTCGAGAAATTCAAACCTATGAATTTTTTTTTCTAATTAAGCCCCTCTGAGCCTTTCCTTAGCCTTTCATAACCCACAAACCCTTTACCCTGTTACAAAAACAAAACAAAATAAAAAAATAAAAAAATCAACCTACCCAATCTAGAATAAGTCTGAGAATAGAATGAGGAAGAAAGAAGAAGAGAAAAACCGGTGTAAACAAAAGTTAGTTAATTGCTTCGGAAAATAAAGAAAAGAAGTTTCCATCCAAAGAAAAGAAAAAGAAAAAGAAAAATAGAAATAAAATAAAAACTCCAAAAAAATAGAATAAAAGGAGTTAAAAGCCAAAGAAAAAGAAAAAAATATGGCTAAGGATGGAAACAAAGTGTAGAAGGAAAAGTAAATAACAAAGTTTTCTCTAAGTTACATAATATGAAGACTCTACTATCTCAGACTTGTCCTTTTGAATATCTATTTCCTTCCTTCTTAAACCATCTCCTAATCCCCACAACACCTAATAAAGACCTCTAGCTCAATTAGGAATAAGTTAGTGTGATAGTAAGTGGCAGATGTGTTTGATCGACTCCGGCTTCCTTGTTGTCATTGAGATTGTAAGGTAAAGTGTGCCCACTGCACACTGGAGTAGCAAAACTTGAACGGAAAAATCAAAGTGGTTTTCGTCTTGACATTTATGTGAGGACCTACTTAAGGACGCTATTCCGAGTTTTCAGAAACGCACCTGCTAGACATTTCATAGTATTACTCATAGTATTTATATTTGTATCATAGATGATTGATTATTATGCATATATTAGCTTAGGTTTTTGACTTGGTTATTCTTATTCATTTGCTAATGAGATGTATAGATAGTTGGGACATGAATGGGGAAACAATAATTTTATTTCTTAGTCGTTGGAGTATAGTTGAAGTTTGTGAGTACCTTCACTGGAAAACTCTCCGCGAGGCTATAACTTCGCCCACTAGGGAATTCCTAGTGGTTTAAGGCCTTGTTGCATATGGTCAATGCAATTGCACTCAGCGAAACGAGAGTAGTTAGAACTCCATTTTTGGTCACTTATTCTAATTTCTCATCTTTGCTTGAGGACAAGCAAAATGCTGTTTGGGGGTGGTTTGATAAGAGCCCAAAACTGTAGTTTTTAACCTTGTAACAGTCATACTTTTAGACCAATTATGTGAGTAATAATTAAGAGTTAACACTGATTACGTGTTTTTATGTATTTTAGGTTTCAAAGTCCATTATGTGGAGAAATGTGCCACTTTAGCGAGATAAATGAGCAAAGGTCGGTTATTAAGGAGTTCCGTAATTAAAGGCCAAGATTCAAGAAGACAAAGCCTTTCTAAAGCCCGGTCAAAAGCTGAAAAGTCGACGCGGGCAGAAACAGCACACAAGTCAGCAGAACTTCCGAAGGCCGTATCTTTGGACTCAGACCTCGGAATGGGTCCTACCTTATGTCAAAACGACCGGCTCGGAAAGAGCTTTCCAATGGTCTAAGCCTTGATCCAATCAGAGGAGCAGAAGTGGACGAAAAGTCTATTGAAGCCAACTGCAGCTGAAGAGGCCTTTTTGGACTGAAAGAATTGGGTTTTGGGCCTGATTCTCTGGCCCAAAACATGGCTCCAAGCCCATGCACGATTTTTGGATCTGAAAGTATAAAAACCAAAGCTTAACTCTTGGTTAATGGTAGGTAGTTAGACCTAAAACTATATAGAACTCTAAATCTAGTTAAGTTAGAATTTTAATATGATGTATAGTTATAATTCAATGGGAAATGATGGGTTGATGACTCAAGGCTAAAACCTCCATTAGAGGGGTTGATGAAGCTTTGATGAAAACTTAGTGGTATAGTGTAGAAGCATTGTAGAATCTATTCTACTCTAGAAGGTCATGATTCGCCATGAGAATGGGTGGACGACCTCACATGCTAGTTAGTATTTGGTAGAAATGCCATGAACGCTAGGGATTAGAACTCAAAATTCTTGCCGTAAGAACGTAAGAATCGAGATACAAGAATCTAGGCTAGGTTATTAAGTTGGATTCGAGGTGGATTCAATTCCCCTCTAATCCTTTATCTAGATTTAAAAACAATCATATTTCCATAGCATTCGTAGTTTAAATTCAACATAATCAATTTCATATTGTATCGTAGTATAACACCCTTCGTAAATCTCTCATTAGACTTAAGACCGATTAATTAGATTAGAAAACATTCCATGCTAGAGAACTAGGAGTGGAACAAATTTGTTACTCCACTCTATTTCGATAGAATTGAGAGTAGAAATTTTGATAAATATAGACACGTAAATAGTTTTAGTTTACTTACGTTTTGAGTTCCTCGTTCATTTCGTGGGTAAATTATTCAAATATCATTTATCATGTATCTATATGCTAGTATTAGTAGGCAAAGTTTGCTATAACTGCTAAGTAGAGTTTTCCAAGACGCCCCCAGTGTCTTGGCTTTTTCCCTTCATCATTCCCTTTACTGTTACGAAGTTACATTTTTCTGATTCAGATTGATCCCCCCTATTCTCGTGCAATCCATATACGGTTGGAAATCTGAGGACTTGATAAAACATACTAGGCACAGCACGCATCTTGTGTATCCATTTCCTTCCTAATATGGCATTGTGATTTGACTGATGTTTGATGACCACAAACTTCGTCATTACCGTTTGAGGCCCCGCTCGAACTGGCAATTTTATCTCTCCCGCAGACTTGGTGGATGTTCCATTAAAACCATATAAATTGAACTTTGGTGGTTTTAAATGCATCTCATCGAGACCAACTCCTTTGAATGCTTTCCAAAATAAAATATTAATTGAACTCCCACAATCTACCAATATCTTTTGTACATCATAGCCCGAAATACGCAAAGTGATTAACAACACATTATCATGTGGCAACATTACCTTAGACAAATCCTCCGGTACGAACATGATTGCTCCAGGAATGCTAGACGATATCAACTGCTGACTTACTGGCACTAGCTCAATATTGACCTCGAGAACTTCTTTGACCATCGAGATCTTCCTTATCTTGTCTCGAACAATCTTCTTCTGAGGAATTTCTTCCTTGTAAATCATGTTTATTACGCCCAATGGCTTTTCTCTTATGGTTGTTGTTTCTGCAGGTCTAACATCAGCATGAAATTCTCTTAATTTCCCATCTTTCATAAGCCTGTCTATCTCCTTTAATAACTGGAGACACCTATTTGTCTCGCGGTTCTCAATCTTGTGAAATTGACAATATGGCTTTCCTTTCATTTCTCTAAGAGTGTATTTTGGCCATACCACAAAATCTTCCTTCGCTATTCGCCACAAAATATCTTCTGCCATGGAATTTAAAGCTATGAAATTACTAGGATCAAGCTTTTCTTTCAATATTCTGTCATACTTTCTTCGTTGTTGAGACTGATTATCTCGATTTGTATAATGCTCTTGAGGTCTTTTGTTGTCTGACCTTGAGGAGTCTCGATTCTCATATCGATCATTATTATCTTTCTCTTTTTTACCCGCGTTGGTGACTTGCAAAACCGCTTGCACCGTGGTGGTTCTTAACCCTTCTTCTACTATGATATCTCTATCCACCTTATCATACAACTCTTGCAAAGTTTTCACTTCTTTCCTCAACACATACTTATGCATAGAAGATCCTGGGATTACCCCCGCTTGAAAAGCTATAACCGCTATAATTTCTAACTCATCCAATCTTTCCACTGACTGTGTTTCGACCTTGAACCTTGTTAGAAAATATTTTAATGACTCTTTCTTTGCTTGCTTCAATTGGAATAACGCTGACACTTGCTTTGGCTTCACCCTATGGTGACCATAATTAGTGAGGAACCTTTCTTCAATCTCTCTGAAACATGAAATGGATCCTTCTGGAATTGTGCAAAACCACTTTAATGCTTTTCCTTTCAAACTTGATGAAAATGACTGACATAACACAGTATCCCAATATTCAGTGCCCTGATATATCGAGAATTGATGTCGATAACTAAACAGATGGTCCATGGGGTCTGTAGCTCCTTCATATTGGCTCAATTTTGGATTTTTGAACTTCGGAGGTAACGAGGCTCTCTCTATCTCCTTTCGTAATGGGTTTCTACCGACATCATCTGCCAGCTTTCTTATCGATGCCGAGACTTTTTCTAATAACTGATTTCCTAACTGCTTTTACATCATTTCTTGCACCATTTCCTTTGTGACTAAGGCTTTACCTTCCTCTTCATTCACTTTTTTCGGAGTCGTTCTTGCTACAGACTGTACTTCCTCGATATGACTCCTTCTCCTCTCCTCTAAATGACTCTTTTGCACTATTGGAGTTCCTGAACTCGATTCCTCGTCGTCTTTCTCATACATAGCGTCTTCAGCACGCTTCTCCTTTTCTTCCCTTATTGACTTATTCTCAGCCATTAACATCTGATTTTGCTTTTCTAATTCATTCATCCTTCTCAACAAATCTTTCAAAGACACTTCCTTCTCTTGCATTTCCTTTGCTTCTTCTATCATCCTACTTGTTGATCTTTGAGTTCTTCGCTCCTCATTCTTAGATACAGCCTAAGAAGTGTTTCCCTTATTCACCATCATTGCTTTACTTGCTGTAGCATGCTTTGGAGGCATCTTGATTACTTTCTTTAACCAAATTCCTACTCTCCACTAATCCTATCAAACTCTTTCCGATTCCTTCACACTATATTCTCAAATTTCAAAGAATACCAAGAAAAGAAAACTCTTTCTTGATCCTTATTTCCACACTGATCTTACTACCAGTTTCCCTTTCTCACTCAGATTTCAATCAATGGATTCGAACAAAGAAGACGAAAGACAAAACAAATCGATTGTTGTCTTTGAACCCAGACGACGCCAATGTAGTGATCAGAGAAACCACTTATGATTTACAAGAATGAAGAACTAATGATAAGAAATGAAGCTTGAATTGAACTGGAAACAAAGCTTTATTATTGAGTAACAATATCGGTTACAATATCCTCACTCTCTCTCTCTGCTCTAGTTTTTACAAATGATTTTGTGTAATGATTTTGGAATGAATCAATCTTTCTTTTTCCAGTCTTTTTATAGTACTCTTAGAATAGCTTTGACCAATCAAACCTTGCCGTGTGTCCATCCTCTTCTTCTCCCTTCCTTTTCCCGCCTTCTACCTGTCATCTACAAACTTATTTACCAATTAATGATATATCACCATATTTCAAGATAGAATATCGGGGTGACGATATTTGCCCACGACAAACACCACAATGGATATTACAGACACGAGTGAGCCATATTTCACCAACAACCTCTGCATTGGTTAAAATGATAATCAGATTAGGAAAGTTCCTATCACATTCTGTAATCTTAAAAAGATACTATCAAGCAAAGGAAGAGGGAGACACAAATAAAGATTCTGCATCTGCCTTGACATACGACCATACTAGAAGCAAGAATGCGGTGCGTACGTCCCAACATTTCATAGGTCTACCATAAGCTTATCTGTTGATTGATGTGATCTCGTGATCACATTCATTAGGTATTCCACAAAAGCAGCTTTGTAACATTTCTAAAGTGTTGCGATGACTCAATTCATAACACTTCTAAAATATCACAGATTCTGTGACATTTTCAAAATGTTACATGGCGTATGTATGAACCTAAAATCTCTCTTCTCTCAAATTACTCTTTTTTCTCTCTTTTTCTCACTGCTCCTCCTTTTTTCTCTCGCGGCCTCTTTTTCTCTTCCCATTCTCTTCCTTTTATATATCTCTCGCCCCCTCCTAGGCCGTCCATCTGTCGCCTCATCGCATGGCTCTCCTTCCTGCCATATGTATGCCACATCGCAGTCTAGGGTCCCGCTGTACTGATCCCGTACTTCTCCTTTTCTTCATCTTATGTTGCATCCTATCCTCTGCGCCGCTGACCTAGTCCAACTTCCAGCACTATGCCATTACAAATGCCCCTTCTTGACTCCGCGGTCCTGTTAATGGATCTGGGGTCGAGAACTCTCCTTGTTATTCTCTTTTCACTGTACACGTTTTCCTTTCCTCGATTTGCACGTGATGGGACTGCACTCATCACGCACGTATCAGCCGCCCCTCGTACCTCGCGCTTCCATGTGTCTCAATTTGGCTGGGCTATCTGCCCGACTCCTCAAAGTCCCCAATGCCAATAATTACCTCTTTGCCCTTCCTTTATTTAAACTCCCTTCTTCTCCCTCTTTTTCATTTTATTTTCCCCCCTCCATCTTTTCTCTTCCACTGCTCCTCTGTTTTTTCTTTCTTCCTATCTGTTTCCGGCTTGCGCGTGCTCCTTCAGTCTTCCGGCGGTTCATTCATCTTACTGGCTCTCTACTCAAGCATAAACACTCTCTCTTTGCCTCCGTTGGTACGTTTTCTAGGCCTTGCTTATTTTTGTTTGTGTTGCACATTCGAGTCTGTTCGTATCTTGTGTCTGTGACTCAGCTTTTGCTATGTCGGGCTCAGAAACCGATGAGTCTTCCTCTTCTCAATCCCATAGAGTGGCGTCTCCACCTCCTATTGCCACCACTGAGATCCCATCCACCTCAGGACGCCAACCTTCTCTGCTGCCACCTCCTTCTAGGTGCCGCCGTCCTAATTTGGATGCAATTAGGGCTGCTTATGGCATTCCAGCTAACATAACCTTAGAACACGTGTCATCTATCACACACTATCCCCATCTGGTTCCCCGCCGTCCGGGGTATCTTGTGGTCACTGTGGGCCAAATAGTCGTCGGTCTACGACTGCCCCTCACCTTACTGGACGTCGAGGTATGCAATCATTTCAATATTCCCCCGTGTTAAGGCATAGGGAATTTTTGGAGAATCATGTATGCTGCGAACTCATATAATAAGAACGGGGACCCTAAGATTACGAGTCGCGACATCTTCTCTCAATATTTTATTAAGAAAAGTACCAAAGATGTCGGTGTGGGGTACCAGTCCTTTTGTGTACGTCCCCGGAAGCAAACCTTTCTCCTCCGTGTTACCACTTCGGACAAAGTGTGGCATCACTACCCGTTGTACGTATCAAGGCAGTTTCTGTCCGCGGACCTTCCTTCTCATTTGTGTCTTAACAATCTCGCCTTCATATCCCGCGGTGCATATTTCGAATCTCCCCTTCTAACTTGGTATACAGCCCCTGTTATTTCTAACCGTGATATCTCTCTGTTTTTCAGGTTGGCGGTCAGATTCCAAGTCCGACATTTACTCTGGCATTTCAAGCCCTATTTTTCAACAGCTCCGTGACCTCGGCCCGTCCCAAGCCGACTGCCTGGGCATCCATCCTACTACAGCTACCCCCTTCTTACCAGTTCCTGCCCTACACGACATAGGCGGTTTCTCAGCCCCATTTTATCGCCCTCCGCCTCCCAAAGAGCGTAGACCTTGTGCATCCCCTCCTCCCAAGAAAAGGTCTCAAGCCCCCACAGTCCGCCGCAAACTCCCCCGAACCTCCACGCCCTCCATCGCTTCCCTTGAATCTCCTGATCCTCCCACCTCCTCTGCTCCCGAAGACGTCCCTTCATATTGCTCCATTTCCCAGTGGGACGACCAGTACACTTCACCCCTCTCCCCTCCTTACGACATGGACGTACACACACAAAAGCTTTTTGACAGCGATTCTGATGAGGATGTTGTGAAGGAGGTTTCCCCCACCGAGATACGGACATCCGCTAACCAACCTCCATCCAAAAGGCAAAGGACCTCGACCTCTACTGAACCTGCCCCTACTACCGAGCAACCCTCTGAAGATCTTGCCACTACTAATTCACCGCATCAACCTGCTGCCACTTCTCCTCACCCACGCTGGCCTGGCAAAGACCCGGTCCCCCCTGCTGCCCCGACTTCTGAGCTCGCACCTATGGATGACTTATGTCCTATTTTCACAGTGCACAATTGCCGAGTGAATATTGCGGACTCTACTTTGGACAATGCAGCCATAGCCTCCTCTCTCTTTTTCCATGCTCATCTTCCAAAGGACATAGCTTACGCCGATGGGGGTTCGTTCGATCAACATCGCACTTCCCTGTATACCAACTGGGAAAGGGTACCATTTTTTCTCTCTCTGTTTTTTTTTTTACATCACTCTTTCTCTTTAATTCTAGGTGAGCCTGGATGTCTCGTTCATGATCCACGGTCTATATAATGCCAAGACCAAGGTAGCCGCCCTGGAGAAAGAGCTTAATGGCCCTGGTGGCTTGAAGTCTACCTGTGTTGTCCTCCAATCAGATCTTGAAGTTGCTAATTTGGACAAAGTCCGGGTCCAAGATGAACTTTGGTCCGTGGAGAAAGCTCACCAAGAATACATGGACACTATCAATGAACGCCTGAGCAACCAAAGGGTGGCGCTTCTTCAACAACATCAACTCAACCTGGACTCACTCAACCGTTAACACCAGGATGCCATGGATGCACCCAACCAGAAGCACAAGGAGGCCTCATATGACTTATTCAAACAGCACCAGGCCGACCTGACTTTGCTCTGCGAATGTTTCAAGCTTCTGGCTGACAAGCGTGTGGCCAAGAAAATTCAAGAGGAGCACGAAAGACTCACACAGGAAGATCGTCTTCTCCCCAAGGGGTCGGCCACCTCGGTGATAGATTCCGTCGACGTCTTGAGAGAAGCAATGCCCACCCAAGAGCCCATTCTCAAACATCCTGCAGCCGTCGAACCATCCACCCATACAACGATATATCCCCGAGGCCATGGAGTTCGCTGTTGAGGAGACCAATGAAGGGGTTGTCGAAGAAACTACTGATGGTGTAACCGCTGCTACCCTTCTGGGCACTGCAAAAGGGGCGATTGCTGATGATTCCACCTTTGCGATGCCCTAGAGAACTTCTTTATGTAATAGAATATTTTTGTCAACTCTTAACTTGTTGTTTGCCACCCTCTTCATTTTGCTATTATTCCCGTTAATATGATGCTTGTTTTTGCCTGATGTGCTTGTTGTCTCTTTATTTATTGACTCTGCCACTAATTCAACTTGCAATATATCTCTATCTTTGGGTTTTCCATGACTCAATTAAATGTTGCTCTTGCCCTGTCACACTCTATTTGTTTGACTATTTATCCATACGAAGGCAATTCTTCGTGCCCAACATGTAAGTTGCGTCTCTCGTCTTCGGAGACTCATTAGGGGCCTCTCCCTGCCCCATGCTTGCTTAGTACATAGTATCAGCGAAAAGACCCTTCCCTCCGCTCTCCCTCGTGATGATCGGACTCCATGCCCCATGTGCCCACTGTATCTCTCCTCTGCAGACTCTATAGTCCCATGAGGTGAGGGGAGCAGCTCATCTTGCCCCAGGCCCAACCCCTGCTTTGTGTCAGCGAAGGGCTCCTCCCCTCCACTGTCTCTAACCATGGTTGACTTCCATGCCCCAAGTGCAGTGTACGTCTCTCGTCCGCGAAGGGCTCATCCCACTCCGCGGCTCCTTGGTCTCAAGCCACGAGTAGGGGGCCACTCATTTTGCCCCAAGTTCGACTCTGGCATTGTGTCTGTGAAGGGCTCATCCCCTTCACGATCTCTCTTCCTGCTTGAATTCCATGCCCCAGGTGTAGTGTGTATCTCTCCTTCGTAAAGGGCTCACCCCACTTTGCGGGCTCCATGGTCTCATGAAGCGAGTAGGGGCACTCATCTTGCCCCAAACTCAACTCTACCGGCGAAGGGCTCATCCCCTCCGCGGTTTATATAGTCTCATGAAACAAATGGGGGCAACTCATCTTGCCCCAGGTTTGACTCTGGTATCGTGTCAGCGAAGGGCTCCTCCCTTTCGCTGTCTCTCCCCCTGCTTGGAATCCATGCCCCATGTTCATTTTGGACTACTGCACTATGTATGCTATTCTTTTCTCAAAAGTGCTATCGTATTATCTATTTACATACAGCCATAAACTCTTTCTCTAGATCTTCATTACATTCAAGTGTGAAATCTTTTTAGAATCCTCACGTTCCAGGGTTTCTCTATCACTTTGCCTTCCTGTGTTCGCAATTTGTACGTGCCTGCTCCCCCTATATCCACCACAGTGTAAGGTCCCTCCCAATTTGGACCCAACTTTCCGTCTGCCTCCTTCCTGGTACTAGGCGTCACTCATTGGAGTACAAGGTCTCCCATATGGAATTTTCGCGGCTTGACCCTCTTGTTATACTGTCTTTGCAATCTGCGGTGGTACTCCTCCAACTTTATACAGGCGGTGTCTCTTCTCTCCTCTGCCAGATTCAGATCCGCTGCTAATATTCTCCAGTTTGAGCCCTCCTCCACTGCCTTTGTTCGCGTAGTAGCTGCCACCATCTCAGAGGGGATCACGGCTTCCACTCCGTAAGCTAACGAGAATGGGGTCTCTTGGGTAGACGATCGCGGTGTGGTACGATAGGCCCACAGTACATGATTCAACTCATCTGCCCATGCCCCCCCTTCCCTGTCTTCCAACTTCCTCTTAAGGTTGTTCATAATGGTTTTGTTGGAAGACTCTGCCTGTCCGTTGCCTTCGGGATTGTAAGGGGCTGAGAACCCCTGTCTCACCTTATAAGCTTTCAAGAAACTGGCCACCTTGGCTCCTGTGAATTGAGTCCCATTGTCTGCTATAATGCCATATGGCAGTCCAAATCTGCAGATAATATTCTCCCATAAGAACTTGATCACTTGTGCTTCCTTCACCTGCTACAAGGGTACGGCCTCAATCCATTTTGTGAAGTAATTAGTGGCTGCGAGCATGAATCTTCGTTTGCCACTGGCCATGGGCAGTGGTCCCACTATATCCATGGTCCACATCGCGAACGACCATAGGCTTGAGACGTTATGTAACGGTTCTACGGAGGTGAAGATCAGCTAGGCAAACCTCTGACATTTGTCACATCTCTTAGCAAACTCCACTACATCTCTTTTCATATGGGGCCATAAATACCCCTGTGTCAACAGTCGATGTGTTGTGGTCCTGCCCGCGGAGTGGCTCCCGCAATCTCCCTCATGCAACTCTGCCAGCATCTCATTTGATAACCTCGGTCCTAGGCATTTTAACAGAGGTCCATTGAAGTTTTTTTGGTATAGCTCTCCTTCTAGCAGAATATATCTCTGAGACGCCTGTTCCCATTTTCTTCTTTCCTTCTTATCTGTCACTTCCTTCCCCGCCAAGAAGCCCTTAATTGGTTCCATCTAACCCTCATTCTCTTCCGTGACCTGACAAATCTCTGTTGCGCCCTCGGTGCTCGGTTTCTCCAACCTTCCCACCCATATCGTCCTTTCTTCTGACCCGGGAATAGTGGTGGCCACGTAAGCTAGAGCGTCAGCATGTCTATTCTCTCCGCGATGAACCGGATCTTTGTGAACTTCGCCGCCCGTGTGTGCAGCACATTCAAATATCTTGCCATTCTGGGGCATCAGGCAGTGAACCCCCCATTCGCTTGACACACCACCAAATTTGAATCGGAATATACTGTCAGATCCTCCACTCCCAAATCCTCAGCCATTCTCAATCCTGCTATCACCGCTTCATATTCAGCTTCGTTACTGGATGCCGCAAACCCCAACTTCATGGTTTGCTCTATTATGTCGTTATTGGGTGTGACTAATACAACTCTTATACCGCTGCATGCATCGGTAGCCGATCCATCTACAAAGACCCTCCATCCATTTCTCTTTTCCCACAGGTCCAGTAGGTCTGGTTCCCCCTCTTTCTCTAGTTCCATGACCATCTCTTCCCCCCAAGTGGGGTCCTCTGCAGGAAACTCTGCCAGAAACTCAGCCATCGCTTGTGCCTTTTCGCAGTCCTTATCTGATATTGTATCTCATAAGAACTTAGCATCACAGCCCATTTCAGCATTCTACCAGATTTTTCTGCCTTCAATGCTTGCTTTAGAGGTAAATTTGTCACCACCACCACCACATGTGCCTCAAAGTGAGGTTTTAGCTTCAAGGCCGAGAAAACTAACGCCAAGGCATACCTCTCGATCCTACTATACCGCGTCTCTGCGACCAGTAATGTCTTGCTCTGAAAATACACCGGTTTCTCTGCCCTGTCTACAATTCGGACTAGGACTGAGTTGACTGAGTACTCTGTGGCCCCCAAATATAAATACAGCTTCTCCCCCATCTCTGACCGTGACAACAAATGTGCTTTACCCAAATATCTTTTTAGCTCCTGAAAAGCCTCCTCACACTCCACGATCCACACAAAGTCCAGCGTACTTCTTAGCAACCTATACAGCAGTCTGCATTTATCGGATGATTTAGAGATTAATCTATTTAAAGCCGCGACCCTTCCTGCTAACCTCTGTACCTCCTTGACATTCTCTGGAGATGGCATCTCCACCAAAACCCTTATTTGTTCAGGGTTAGCCTCGATTCCCCTATGAGTGACGATGTAACCCAAAAACTTTCCCGTGGTCACCCCGAATGTGCACTTTTCCGGGTTCAGTTTCAAGTTATATTTCCATAGTATCCCAAAGGTCTCTCTCAAACCTTCTATATGTTCCTCTTCCGACATGCTCTTTCCCACCATGTCGTGTCTATGTAGATTTCAATCCCCTTTCGAATCTTGCTTTCGAACATTTTCTCACCCAACTACTAAAACGTGGCCCCCGCATTTTTCAAACCAAACGAGATCCTCGTATAGCAGTACGTACTACCTTCCACCACAAATATTGTCTTTTCCTGATCTAGCCCATACATCGCGACATGGTTGTATCCCATTGAGGCATCCATGAAAGAAAATATATTGAATCCTGCCGTCCTATCCACCAACTCATCCACTTGCGGCATGGGATAACTGTCTTTTGGGCATTCGAGGTTTACATCAGTAAAATCCACACACATACGCACATTTCCATTCTTTTTCGGCATCGCGACTATGTTAGATAACCAGTCCGTGAACTCCACTTCTCGGATTATCCCCGCCCCTTTCAACCTAGTGACTTCTTCACGAATCCTTCGGCATATTTAGGCCTAATGTCGCGCATCCTCTACCTCACTAGTTTAGCATCCTCTTTCATGTGCAAGCGGTGGCAAGTGAATTCAGTATTGTCCAGGCGAAGATATCGGTATTTTCTGACAAGAACTGTATCACTTTACCCCTCCACTCTTCCGGCAAGCTAGATCCTATTGACGTGAACTTCTCCTCTTCCCCTTTCCTAATATTTACCACCTCAATCTCATCGAGTGTCTTCGGTCCCACCGGCGTCTCGGCTTCCCCCTCCACCGAGGAGCATTGTAATTGCTATGCCTGCCTCTTCCTAGGATTGGAAGTTTCTCCTTCTAGTCTGCAGATCAACCGCTTCATTGTCCCTCGATGACTATTCTTGGCAGTAACCTGATCCTCGTAGACCTCGTACATGCCGGTAGGCGTGGGAAATCGTATTACCTGATAATACGTTGCTGGGACTGCCTTAATCTCATGAATCCACCGGCTTCCTAAAATTGCATTGTACTGTGAAGCAGAATCGACCACCATGAATCGGGCAAAAACTGTCACTGGTTCGGTCGTCACGGGCAATAAGAGTTCCCCCATAGGCTCCGTCATACTCCCATTGAATCCATACAAATTAGTTCGCGAAGGACGCAATTGCCTAGGATCAACTCCCATTTCCTCCAGAGCACCTCTGAATAACAAATCCACTACACTTCTGCAATCGATCAACACCCTTTTCATCATGTAATTTTCCATCGCGACTAGTAATGACCAGCGCGTCTTCATGTGGTGAGTCCACTACCCTGAGGTCCGCGCTACTAAATACAATTCTATCCTTTTCTGCCGTCGTCACCTCCCTCGGTCATGGTCTATCTATTCTTTCATTGATCTGCTGGATGCTCGCGGTCCATCTTATCTTATCTATATGAGAATTATGACTAAAAACCTCCCCGTTGTAGATCACATTGATGGTTCCCAGTATTCTTCCTTGAGGCAGCATGCGTTCCTCATTCTGGACATCCCTCACAAACTCTCTCATCCTCCCCTTCTCCACCATCCTTTGCACCAGCCATTTCAGGGCGTAACAGCCATTCGTCTCATGGTTCCGTATCTAATGATATGCGCAGAAGGGTTTCTCCGGTATCTCTGTCGGTGTGCTTCGCGGTCCTTCATACCCCAGAAGGTTCTTGATTAGGGGCAGTATCTCACTCAGGGGCTTATTCAGCAGAGTCTGTTCCATCTCGCGGTATGGCTTCCTCTCCCTGTACTCCTTTGGACCTTCCCGGCTTCCTTCTACCTCAGATGTATCAGATTGGTATCCAAAGACTTTCTTTTTCGTCTACGCCCTCCGATGTTCCTGTTCCTTCTCTAAAGACAACACTGCCTTTCCTGATCTCTTAGAATCCTTCTGTATGGTATCTTCATACCTTATATACTTTTCTACTCGCAGATACAACTCATGTAGAGTTGCTATCTCATTCTTTGCCACGGACTGGTGCACTCCGGTCTCCGGACGCAATCCCCTCTCAAACGTTATCACTACTATCCTCTCATCCAGATTTTCCACTTTCAGTGTCTCAGCTTTGAACCGGCATAGAAACTCCTTTACTGACTCCGCGGACCTCTGTCACACGTTGAATAAAGTTGCGATATCTACCACCCTCTTCTTCTGATGTATGAAGTGGTCTATGAACGCCTGCTCCAACTCCTGGAAGTTTTTTATGCTTCCAGCTGGTAATTTGTAGTACCAATTTGATGCTCCTCCTTTAAGACTAGCCGAGAACATTATACACCACAGACCATCATACCGAGACTCCTGCCAGAGTGGCATCTTTTGCCGAAAATGATGGATGTGGTCTGCTGGATCTCCTTTGCCATCGTACCTCTCGAACCTCGGCTGAGCGAACCGCTTTGGGACCTCTGAAGCCCATATGTCATCTGCTAATGGATTGCGATTCAACCCTACCACCACCTGACTGGCCGCTCCTCGGTGCTCCTTCGCCTGTCGCCGGTTTGCCTCCCTATCATTGTTTATCATTTCTTGCACTTGCTCCATTGTTAAGCTAGCTACTGGGTTTTCCACAAGCTCTGGCCCGGGCTCCCCATCTTCGGACCCTTCGCCTATTTCTTTCCCGGTCTCTTCGTCCACCCTCTCCTTCTCTCTCCTCAGCTCATCGTTCTCCTCTCTCAGCCTCTCAATCTCTTCTTGCATCAGTCGTGTTTCGTCCACCGCTCGCACCTCTTATCGTTCTTCCCCCTCATCAACCACCACCTCTGGCGTCAGCTCCTAAACCACCACCCTTTTTGGTCTACCCACTGCTCTCTTTGGTGTCATTTCTAACTTGCCTTTCTCTCTCCCCACAGATGGCGCCAAATGTATGAACCTAAAATCTCTCTTCTATCAAATTACTCTTTTTTTCTCATTGTTCCTCTTTTTTTCTCTCATGGCCTCTTTTTCTCTTCCCATTCTCTTCTTTTTATATATCTCTCAGCCCCTCCTAGGCCATCCATCTGTCGCCTCATCGCATGGCTCTCCTTCCTACGTATGCCACGTCGCGGTCTAGGGTCCCGCGGTACTGATCCAGTACTTCTCCTTTTCTTCATCTTATGTTGCATCCTATCCTCTGCGCCACTGACCTAGTCCAACTTCCAGCATTATGCCACTATAGCGTACGTTTGTAATATTTTAGAAAGAGGGAAAGTCGTCCACAAAAATATGGATACTATCATCTACAGTCTACATAACACCATCTTGTCAGGTTTAACATGGAACAAGATCTTAACATGATCCAGTCTAAGCGCAAAATAGGATTACTCCAACTAGTACTTCATATCATCTGTAAGTATGGAAGGAAGATGCAAGAATTCCTTATTTCGATATAAATAGGTGTGAATCTTACCTTTGCCTGAGCAGATTTGGTAACGGCCAAAGAAGATCCAGTAAAGGAAACGAAAATTAAAAAAATCATTCAGCATCAAAGTTGAATCTAAAATGTCAATCGAAAATTAAATAAAATGTGATTTGTCTAAAAGGAAAAAGTCTAAGTTACAACTTACCTATTCGAACTTCTTCTCTAGTTCTCTGCAGGTCTGTCTGCAAGGATATCAGAGGCAGAATTGGGGTTGAGTAAGCCTCCTGCAGATAATTAAGTTCGCATTGTCAAAAAGGCAAAATACACATCATTTCAACACAACTTAAAAGAACATTGTGTCCAATAAGATGCAAACCTGCAGAGCAGCCTTTGTAGGATTCCTGAATTTTATGATAGCTGGCCTGGGGCACCATGAAACAGGCCTTTCACTTTGGATTCTAGAGTAAAAGAGTGAAACAATAGGCCACTGTCATAGATGTAAATAAGTTTAGAGCCCAGGTTAGCACACAGGTTGTGCATATCTATTTTAGGTTTTCAAACTTATTGTTGTACACCTATACATCTCTACACTATATGATAGCCGGGTTTTCAGGAACCTACTCTCCACTATCGAGTAGGCAAATTGAAATCTCTCTATTTGTTCAATTTATAAACACCTCCCTCATAAAAATTAAAAAACCCCCATTTTATTAATAATTTAGAAGAATCCCCCTAATGTCACTTTAATTATTTAATTATTTTCTATTTCCCTCCCTGAATTTAGAACAAGCTCTCTTTTATTAAGAATTTAGAAAAAAAACTTCCTAATGTCACTTAGAAAAAAAAAAACCTCAGTGCATAGCACGGTTTGCATATTTGTACTGCAATAGTACCACATAAGGTAATGCTCACCGATTTGTTGTGCACATTTATTTAATGTGTATATGCATAATGAATGTATGTGGCTATGTGCATACCTCAAAATTTTGACATCGATTGTGCATACCAATTTTTGGGTATGAAAATGGATTGTTGTGCATATTGCCAATAGGTATGCATATTGAATGTGTACGCGTTTTTTATTTTGCGTAGGGGAAAAAGTTGGCCTTTTATCATTCTGGTGATTTTGACATAAATGTGGTATTGCGGGTCATTAAAGCAGTTATTAATCCTCTTCTCTGCTATACTATGGGGGTCCTCCACCCTATTAATAAGTAGCGGAAAAAGAAGGGAAATATCCTAAACAAGGCAAGAAAAGTGCCCATTCTTCTCAATCCAGGCAAAACACTCAATTTTGACCAATTCAATAAAAAATTGACACTTTTGCCCTTTGTACTTGGGAGACAAACTCTTTCTCTCTCTCCCACGTGATGTGACCTTATAGTCAACATATACCACAAGATCATCTTAAAGATTTGCACAAAAAAATCTGGACCGTTAAATTTTAAGGTCGAATTAGAAGAAAAAAATGGTAGTATTTTGTCCAGTGTAGAGAAGTAACTATCACTTACTGAAGGTAGCAATAAATTAAAGACTTATTAACAACTTTTATGTCATTGCCACATAGACAGCTTATATCTCGGTTTTCGCACTCCCAAACTCCAAAACTTTGTACAAACCTCAAAAACACAAAAAACTTGTTATACTTTCTTCTTCTTTCTCATTGTCTTCCCCCTTTTCGATTTGTTTAAGATAATAATGGAAGAAAACAATAACACACACATCCACAAAGGTAAAGGTTAGGGTCTCTAAAGGTTATTCTTGTTTTCTTCTTATTTTATATATGTTGTTTTGCATAGGTTGTTGCTGCCGTGGTTGTACTATGTTTTGGAAGTGGTCCAAAAAGTTTCATCTATCAAGTATTTACTATCTAGTAATTATTGTAGATTTTGTGCCATAAATGTGGGAGCTTTAACTGTTTTAAAAAACTTTTTTTTTTTTGTTTTTAGGTGGTACTTTGGAAGTTCTAATTTATTATGGTGGTGAAATGAAAATCGACAAGCATGGTGTGTATAGGTATGTTGGTGGTGAGGTTAAATGGTGTTCAGTAAGACAACATCATATGAAGTCTTTGTTAGTATTGTTGAAGATGTTTGTTCAAATAGTAGAGTGGAGTTTTCATTGCGGTACTTGATGAGTAAGAACCCATGTAGAATCGACTATGAAACAGATTATGTAAACTTAATCAAGAGACATGAAAGGTATCCAAACAAAGCTATGAAGGTATGGGTTATTAAGGAAGAAAGTCTTGCAAGATTTGTTGTTCAAAGAAGTCAAGGAAAAAGTGTTGCTATGAAGGAAAAGGTGCATGTTGAATTGAAGAATCCAAATGTGCATGTTGTATTGAATGATGAGCTTGTTCAGTTGAAGCACAAATCTACCACATCATCTCCTAGACTAAGCAAATTGAAGAATCCAAAGGTGCGTGTTGAGTTATTTAAAGAAAAAGTTGAAAACCATCCACAACCATCTCCTGTAAAGCAGAGTTTGTTGAACCAAAAGGCATTAGCGCGTAAGAGGCCTTTCACACTAGTAGATGAACCTATAGGTATGTAACACATTTTGTTTCTGTTTTATTTGCTAATAGTCATTGGTTTAATTAGTTGCTCACATTGTGGCATTTTGTATTCCCAAGATAATCCACTTGAACAACAAAGAGAGAGATTATCCAGTCGCCAAAGATGTTGTTCCTGAAAAGCCCCACAGTTTTGCTACTTATCAAAAGGTTATGGTAGGTAATTGAGTGTCTTTGTTATAACTTGTACCATGTTATTGATAGATATTTGCGTAAATGCTAACTATTAGGTGACCACATGCAGATTTCTTTCCGAAGGCTACTTCAAATCAGTATACTGTGACTACTTCTTCCACTGGAGTACTTCATTCAGATGATGAAAATGAACAGATTGTACCTCCATCTTTAGCGGCTAAAGGTAAACTGGGAATTTCATTGTTGTGTTGTCAGTTGTTTCTTCATATAGTTAGACTTGCTAACGGTACCTGTATGCGTTGCTTCTCATTTCTAGAGATTGTCACTGATAATGAGGAGGCAGATGAAGATGACTTTGATTCACAACAACCATATGGAGGTACACAAGACGTGCCTGAGGAATATAGAATTAGCACAAATGCCACTAATGATGACAATGATAAGGACGTCGTGACTTTATTAGGGGTTGGTGTAAGAAGTGATCCAATTGAAATAGATTCGGAAGTTCAAATAGCTGCTAATGCAGATCAATGGTTCACACCTACTCGAAGTGAAGTTCAAGTGGATGTTGATGCAGATCAATGGTTCACACTTAATCGAAGTGAAGTGGATGTTGATATAGATATGTGGTCTACTCCTAACCGTAGTCAACAATATTTTTGGGGCGACACTCCAATAACAATCATCGACGATGAAGATGAAAGAAGCGATCTTGACTTTCAATTGGATGGGATGGTAAATGTCAATGTTGCTGATCATGCAGAAAATGTAAATAATTATGGTTTTGATCCATTGCATTCCCCCCAAATTCAAGAAGAACCCATGCAAGAAACAGGAAAGGATGACGATCAAGTTATGCACCAAAGTGTTGTGCAGAAGTTCATACCCCCCAAAGTTGGTCAGCATTACGCCACTCGTGATGAGCTCATCAAAGACATGAAATCTTATGCAGTGGCGAGCATGTTTACTTTGCACTGTGCACAAACTTCAACGCGAAGAGTGGTCATGAAGTGTAAGGCTCCTGGTTGTACATTTCATCTTTATGCAAAACCCACGACTACCTCTGATAAATAGGTTATTAGCACCTTCAGAGTAGCTCAGATCAGGATGTTGCAACAAATCCACAAGCAAACGCGTCATGGGTAGCACAAATAGTTAACGCAAAACTTAGGGATAACGAAGAACTGTAGCCAAAACATTTACAACAGGAGGTCAAAGGAATCCACCATACTGAAATATCATATAAGATCACTTGGAAAGCAAAGAAAATTGCACTGAACAAGGTAGAAAACAAAGAATAAGGTATTAGAAAATATATGTCATGTCAGCAATATGTTTACTAACACGTAGGAAGTGGTAGTTTAAACTTTGCGTGTTATCTTTTCCATGTAGATTACAGGTAGCTTCAACACCCGTACTATCAGCAACATGTTTAATAACACGTGGCACGTGGTTGGTTTTTACTCATTTTGTTATATTTTTCATGTAGATTAGAGGTAGTTTCAGTCAATCATATCAAATGTTGTCTACTTATTGCAAAGAGCTTAAAAAGATTGATCCATGTTGTTTCACCGACATATAGACAATGCCACATGAGCACAAATTTGAACGTTTTTTTTGGAGTTATGGCATCACAGTTCGTGCTTACAAAAGATGTCTCCGTCCTTTGGTTATGATTGATGGTACATTCTCGAAAGGTAGGTACAAGTATGTAATACTCACAGCCCTTGCTGTTGATGCAGATAGTCATTGCTTTCCGATTATAGCTGCAATTGTCCCAAAGGAGAACAACGACCATTGGGATTGGTTCTTGGAGAGATTGAGGGACCATGTTGTAGGATCTACAAAGAGTTTTGTTTTTCTATCAGACCAACATAGTAGCATTCTTCAAGCAGTTCCTAAAATTCTTCCAAACGCGCACCATTGCTTTTGTGCACAACATATATCTAACAATGTTAGCAAACAAGACACCAAATGGAGGGTTAAGAACCGCAGAAACCTTTGATAAAGATGAGTTTGTTAGAATTATGGGTCACATCTGGTGCAGTGACGATAAAGCTTGTGCAAAGTTAGTTAGAATTCCTAAAGAATCATGGTGCAATACCTTTGCTCCAATGAAAAGGCACAGAATTGTTTTTAGCAATCACATAGAGAGTTGGAACAAAATGATAATTCCTGAACAAGCTATGTCTGTTACATCTCTTGTGGATGGTATTCGGAAAAATATAATAACGCACTTCTACGACTACTGTGTTATGGCTGCAAAGTTGAAGACCAAACTCACCAAATCAGCAGAAGACCATATCACCACAGCCCGATTCGAGAGTAGGTCGTACACTGCAAGTAGGGCAAGTGAATTCAGTTTTTTCAGTCGTCACTAAAGATGGAACAAACACGGTAGACCTTGAAAATAGAACTTGCACTTGTGGGTACTTTCAACAAGTGGGACTTCCATGTTCCCATGTCGTTAAATGCATCGACACTTCCAAATTTTCTGTGTATGACTATTGTCTCCCATGCTACAACAAGGAGATGATGATGGACACATATTAGGAAAATTGGACACCAATGAAAGGTCAAGAACAATGACATTGGGTTAAAGATATCATGGTACGTCCACCAATTGATGAGGTACAGGCTGGCCTAAAAAAGAAGCAAAAGAGATCTAAAGGAGAGGGTATCCCTGTCCAAATAAGGAGATGTACCGGATGTGGTGGTGTTGGTCACAATGCAGCAACATGTACTTCTTACACTGATGATGCTGAATGGATTGACTTTGCTGCTGGTGTTCCACCGGAGTTTGATAATGATTTCATATGATCACGGATTTTAGTGTGATTGAAGGGACAACTCTTATGTAGTTTTCAATAATTCTTGTCTCGTTCAATTATTTGAAATATTCATATTTTGGATGGGCTTTGGTATATTGTAATTTCGTTTAAACGCTTTTGTAAAGGCACCATTGATGTAAACTTTTTAACATTTTGCATGGTATTGTATATGGTTTTTGGAATTTTTCATGTTCCCTTCTAGCATTTTCTATTAGGTAATGTATCAGCATCTGGTCTAGCTTGCATTTGAAAGAAAAAATGGTTAAAAAGAAATGGAAAATACTTAATAGTACAATTAATTTCCAACTAACAATTTATTTACAAGTGCCCTTATGTTTTTTCCCCGCCAACATGTTTATGTACATATGTACATTACTACATTTTAAAGACATCAATGACACTTTCTAATTAAGGAACAGTTAGCAACACCTGTTGCAGTTTTGTTCTATAACCTGTCAGAATTTTGATGTCTATTTTTAACAAACACAAATTTTGAAAATTTGAAATTTCAAGTTAGTTTAATTTTGAATTTTGAGATGGAAAAGGTGAATGCCTTAAATTTTCTCTCCTTTATTTTGTTTTCAATTGGATTCCAGTGTATTTAAAGTTTGATTACATATAAGATAAAATTATATAAATCAATGTTCATTAAAGTCCTTAATTTTTATTGCTTTGAAAAGAATTCCTATTATATAGCAAATTTGTGTGTTATTTTTGAACCGTTGGATCGTAATAAAGTCAAAATTAAACATCATTGAAGAAGCAAGTGGTGAGAGTATTTTCCACCATTGAAGAAGAAAGAAAGAAAGAAGATGATGGAGAAAGGAAGAAAGAAGATGATCGTGAATTTTAGTCATAAGATTGTAAATGTTTCAGTTGCTTTACTTATCACAGTTAAGATATGATTAAGCAGTTATAGAAAAACACATTATCAGACTGCATGTAATGAAGCATCAACAACTAAGAGAAACAAACGTACAAATTTGCAAAACCACAGTTAGATCATAACAACAGTTATAGTCTAGTCATAATCTGAAAACCACAATTACTCCATGATATAGGTTATTAATTATTACAATATACCAAAAATTGGCCCAAACATTGACCAACATCAGAATACAAACAATCAAAAGCATGAACTAGCATGCTTAGAATCATGGACCATGTTCCCCAAAATTCAGAAATACTTACCTGTTGTCTTACTTCCCCTATGGTTCTTTCTCCTTATTCTTTTTGAACCAATTCACAAGACTCTCTATCAGTTCCTTCTACCTTGTCTCTGCGGTGTTGGGATTGATGCCATAGTTGATGATATCCATTCCAATCCTCTTGCACATTTGCTCTGGAGTCATTTTGATATCCTTTACTTGGTTAGGTACGCTTCTAAGAAGGCAATCAAGGAAAGCAAGGCAAAAAAGGCCGCCACAACTGTTCCCATCAGGTTGTTGGGAGACATGGACAAACTCACGACTCCATGGTGAATCCATATCAACATAGATACTTCGATTAGCGCACTTAATGACATATGGGAGCATTGTCTCCCAGGTTATTTGCTCATTAGAAGCTTTTTTTACCTCCAAGTGAATCATATGTGTACACTTTTCTTTCCTCAAAATTGTAGACCTGTAACACCCAATGAGTACAGTTAATTTGTATCGGAATTATAACTCCCTTGCACTTGGTTGGTGGTGGTGGATATTGATTGATGTCTCTGGATGGGATGAAGTATTCAGCTGTTACTTCATTTGGAAGGTAGTAACCTTTGTTAACTCTCTCATAAGGAGTTGTATCTTTAAACCTTTGGTATTTCATCTTCTCTGCAAATACATTGTGCTCTCTGATGAGATATTTCTGCAACAACAGTGTATACATTATACTCAACTTTAATAAACAACAATAATGACAAAGAAAAGTAATCCAAACACAACTTACATCAAAGTATACATCCTTGAATATGGTATAAACTTCACAATCAGGCAGACCATTCTTCTTGCAATGTTGGTAGTACCACCTACGCAACAACTTCACATATATGCTGAGCACCTACAAATAAATAAACATGATAATTGTTCAGTAAAACAATAAGTTGTTGATGGTTGATGCATGAAAGACTATCAGTACGCTATTGTTTTGTACTTACCTCACCATCTACCCATTGCCTTCCATGCAACGAGTGGAAATGTTACACATCAATAGTGTCATTGTAGCCAAAGATTCTTATATCCTTTGAGGAATTTGGATTCTGGTTTCTGGTAAACATCTTCCAGTAGTAATTGAGTATTTTGACCTCACCTTTGGTAGTGGGTTTCATGAGAAAGGTAGTACACAAAGCAGTCTCGATCAGGGAGTCACAATCCTTGCCAATAAATTTCTCCAATGACCACGCAACACTGGACTCTCTGTTTCTCCTTTTTCTGGTAGCAGTCTCCTCACTTTTTCTATCCATTTCAGCATCCATTTTAGTCTGAATAAGAACCACATCTGGCAACACGATGGGTTCACCAACATTGTCCTCGTCCTCTACTTGATCATCAACCTCACCCTCACCCAAATGTACCTCCTCATCATAATCCATTATACTTGCACTACCATGTTCACCCAACATAATAATATCATTAACCCTAGCTCGATCATCAACCTTATCTATGGCAACAATATCATCAACCCTACCTTGATTATCATCCCCAGCCATGGCAACCAAATCATTCACCCTAGCTTCAGTTTCAACTTGACTCATCACAACATCATTCACCCTAGCTTCATTCTCCACATCACCCAAGTCTACCTCATCAGCAACAGTAGCTTTAGTGTTACCCTCCTCATTTCTAGATTCCCTCACATTCTCAGGGGTTCTGTTCACACTTGGTGATAGGGATGGTAAGTCAGTGATGTCACTAAGCTCAGCAGTAGCAGCAAGTAAACCAGCCAAGTTTACCTTCCTAATTTCAGTGTTCAAAACTTCTTCTGCATCTATATCAACATGATTGTCAACAAGCATACCTCTAGGATCTACAACATTCAAAGGAGTATACTCTTGGACCAATTCAACTAATGCCATAGTAGGAGCTTCTTCTTGCTCATCCACAAGTACAGATTGACTCCCCCCATTTATTTCATCTGTTGCATTCTCTTTCTCTTTCTCTTTTTCTTCATTATCTAGAACTTTCTCTTCTCTTCATTTATCTCCCCACCCACATGCCGAGCCTCCAATTCAATTTCAATATCACCATCAATCTTAGGTAATTCTTCACTAATCTCAGTCAGAACACTAGCTGCAAATGACTCTATTTCATTATGCTCCATCTCTTTTACTTCCATGTCAGTCTCTTCCTCTTCATCAGTTAAAATTAACTTCATTCTTTTAATTTTGTTAGCTTCCTTAACCTTATTCTCCATTGCCTTTCTTTTCTCACTCACCTGATTTAACCTTTTCATATTTTGCCTTTTACTCTTGGCTACTGCCTCTTTTTTACTAACTCTAGATGGTTGAACTTGGACATGTTGTGGCTCTCCAGTCCTATTCCTCTTCACCATTTTGAACGTCTCAGGTATTGTTGCATCAATTAGCACCTCTTGACAACTTTTTCCTTCAGGAAGATCAAATGAAACTTTCTTTGTAGATGAATTCCTCTTTTCAGTTGACCCTTTCTTTGGAGATGAACTCCTTTTTTCAGTTGACAATTTCATTACAGATGAATTCCTTTTTCGACTGGGTGAAGACACAATTTTCTCAGTATTTGAAACCTTCTTTCTAATAGACTTTGTTCTTGGTGCCCTAACAACCCCATCAGATGCTTTCACCTCCCCATTGCTTGTCTCCAGCACAACTTTATTCTTCCCATGAACAATTTCTTGCAGTATTGTTTCCATCCCATTTCTAATTGAAGTCGTAAGCTCAGTCTTCAGCTCTTTTCCAATAACCCTAACCTCTTTTGTCATCTGTATGAACATTTAATTTCAAAATCACATAAAGCTTCACAAAGTTGTTGACATATCCTACGTCACAGAGTGCAAGTACAAAAAAGACACTCACAATTAAACATATAAACCCAATTGAACAATTCTTAAATAACAATTTTCTTCAGTCCAACAAAAATCTTTAATTTAAGCAATTGTTAACCATTGATGCAATATAAAACAATGATGTACATTGAAGAACAATAACATAGTGGCTGACATATCAATAATGACAATGTGCTATATGAGAATCTTACTAGGCCCTTCAGTACTTTAGCATGTCTCTCTAGCATGAACCCCTTATCAGAAGTACCTCTTTGTTCTGCATGTAGCTACAATGCTTCCTTCATTACTACCTCATTCAATTCTTCGTCAAGTATATCCAGATGCTCAAACACCACAACCTTCCCCTTTAATGGCTCCAATTTTTTCTTGAAAGTCTGAAGATGCATGTTCCTAGGAGGAACTTCTCCCAATCAAGTATTCTTGGAAATCGAGCACGAGCACCAAATGTAGGAATGTGAAGATATGCCCATACAACAAAACATATTACACAACCATAGACATGAAAAGAAAGCTTCCCTTCTTTCACATTATTGGAAATCTCTTCCAAAGAGTCATCCAACATCTCAAACAAGGGAGTTCCCCAGGGGAACTTATCAAATGTATCTAAATCGACCGCAAGATCAATAAATCTTCCATCTATTGTCCTAGAAGAACCAGGAATTACAATTTGAAGTAAAACATACAAACAATTAAGTCGAAATATGTCTGCTTTATCTTCACTAGATTTGGATAGTTCTCTAGCTTCCAAGATTTGGTTTTCACTAACAGAAATTCCATTGAAATACCTTGCTCGAAAGTCTGATGGTATCTTCACGTCTCTAGTGTAAAAAGAGTTGGCAACTGGCTTGACACTTAAACCCATTATCAAAGCCACGTCACTCTTCTTAAACTCCAGATCTTTGTTGCCGATTCGATAATAGAGTCTACTAACCATGTGCTCCATTACATCACAAACCAGAGTAGTCATCGTGTGCAAATTCTCTTGAATGTTTAGAAATTTAGAAAAGCACGATTTCTAAAAATCTTCTCTCCTCCTCCTGACTAAAACTCTTGAACAGTTTATGCATTTTGTCTAGAGATGAACGACATGTGAGATTAAGCTTTCTCATTTTGGGAATATTTTGAATTGTAATTTTGCTTAGAAGGTTACTTAAGGATTTTTTTTTGTTAGTTAAGATTGCATCCGTAATTTTATTTTTAATCGGGTTACAGACATGTGTCAATTAGGACACTTCGTCGTGGTAATACAGTAATGGGCTTCCCGCCACACTAAGTTCCCTTATGTTTTTTCCCGCCAACATGTTTATGTACGTGTCAATTGTTTCACTCTTATGTTTTTGTTTTTTATAAGTTGTTGATTGTTACTGCAATGCAGTATGCCAGTTGCAATAGATGTATATGTATAAGAACAATACCATATTGGCGGGAAATTTAGGTGGGAAACTATTTAGGCAGGAAACCTTTTCTTTATATTCATGCTCATTCACCCAGCAGACTTGTATACATTTCTCTTTACTGTCTCTCAAACAAATGGGTGGGGGAGAAGGTTCTAGTGCTACTAAAGCAACTATATATGGATTCAACATTAACCGAAAATAGCAAGTGTTTTGGGTGCGGGTCAACTGGCCATTGGCAAATCAACTGTCCATGGGCAAAGCTTAAGTGTCCAAGATACTTCAATACAAATATGAGGTATGGTATCAGTAAACAGGAGTGGAGTCTGGGGCAAAGGTATCTGTCATGCAAGATTAGTATTGGCAATGGTGAATGGTGCAAAGGTTTTAGATGGATTGATTTGCCAAGTGAAACAAGTGAGGATAAGGATAAACAACCTGCTGGAGAAGGACCAGTTCAGGAAAGCCATTTGAAAGTCATCATTGATGGTCCGGTTAAAATGCTAATAGAAGGCAATGTTGACAATGTCAATGAACTTGTAAGGAAACTATTTATTAGAGATTAAGTCATTATTCCTTTAAATCTTGCTTGCTTTATTTTGTTATGGATGTTATGGTTGTTTTGACATTCTGAACTTGTTCAAATGGTTGTAATTAAGTTTCATATTATGTAAATAAGTTTTCAGAATAGTCTTTAATTTGCTATAAGTTGTTGATGTTGTTGCACTTAATTGCTTCTTCATTTACAGTGTGTGTACTGTGCGTGAGGAGTGTTAGAGAAGGAGAAGAATGAGTGTTGGAGAAAAGAGATTGATGTTTAATCTTGACTCTATTGCGATCCAACGGTTTAAAAATAGCACACAAATCTAAAGAAAATCGTCTAGTGACAATGAGACAAGGTCAGATCAGGGGGGACAAGGAGAGAGGAGAGAGAAGTATTTTAAATTGGTCAAAATTGAGTGTTTTGGCTGGATTGAGAAGAATGAGCACTTTTCTTGTCTTGTTTAGGATATTTCCGGAAAAAAAAAGTCTTCACAACTAAAGACAGAAACAAGAGGATGAGTTTCTCCACATTAATAAGAGGATGAGTTTCTCCACAATTCCACAGCTGTAAGACAGAAACAATAGGGTTATTCTGGACTCTTAAAGTCAACCGAAATTATTTGATTGATTTATTTATTTTTGAGTCAAGGAAGAGTGGCAGACCCCCCACTTGTTTTACTGCAAAAGGTTAAACCTTACAAAGTTAGCTCTAATTCATGTGTACGTGTACTCTTTTTATGGTTGATTCTTTAAAATTCCTTACTTGCATGCAAAAAACCAATGGTTGATTCTTTAAAAACATATATATTCACGCCAACATAAACTGTAGACACCATATTTTAATGGACGATAGAACAATCAAACTTGATAGTTTCTCTAACATAATTTATTTCCCTCAGAGCATCTTGAATGTTCATTCACTCAATAGCTAGTTGCTCTGAACAAGCTACTCTAGTTCTCATTATGCAGCTCAAGGGCATATCTATGATAATTACCAACTTCATAATTACATTTTGTTCTCAGAAACATCTTAAGTTGAAGATTTTTCAAGTTATATTACCAACTTCCAATGGTATGGATCCGGTCAATGTAATTAAACGCGAGGACAGAGCAAAATCTTGTTCTGGTATGGTACCTGTAAAATTGTTATGCGAAAGGTCCACAACTCCACATTGTTCTGCAAATCTGCAATGCTTCCTACCAAGAAGTTGTGTGATGAAGTAAAAGCGAATAACACAGACTCTGTACTCCATCAGTAAAATGAAAATAAGGAAGAAAAGGATTCATCAGAAAATAATTTTAAGTTCCATATTTTGATATACGAAACTGGAATAAGATTAAGCAGTACAGAGATTGAGTGAACCAGTAGTTCTACACTTCTACTCGACATTAATTAGAATGAAAAAGGCCCTGATTACCAAATTATGTTGGGTTTGTTGGAACCGTCGAGCTTTGCTCCGGTGTCCGTATACCACACTCACCCCTCGTTCGATGAAGAGGGCTTCCATGCTACCATGACCGTTTGAAGAAGCCAAGGCTCACCTAAGGGCGGACTCAAGCCAAGCTCTATTGAAGAGGGCCTCACCACCTATGGGGCAGCCGCCTCAGGTGCTCAATTGAGGCCCAAGCCCATTTTACTTCCCCTTTGTCTATGTACACATATATAAAGAAAATAGATTAGGGTTTTGAGGTACAACTTTGAGAGATTCATTTCTAGGGTATTGTGGGAGCTCTGTTGAGCTAGGGTTTGAGTGAGGCCTCTTCTTATTGATTCTTGATCTCTTGTAAACTCTCCAATCTTTGATATAAAGGAAACTCGGCTCTTGTGTGTGGATGTAGGTAACATTTACCGAACCACCTAAATCTCTGTGTCTCTTTGCATTGTTACTTCCATTATTATTGTTGCTATGGATTGTGATGATATTGTAGTGGTTTTGCTTTGTTGAGGTTGTTGTGATAACTACCAAAGTCTTGGGTGGGTGATTTCCTTGGTGTGATCTCCAAGTTGAAATCATTTGGGATAGAAAGTAGCTAGATTGAGGTGTGACTTTCTAGTGAAATCTCCCAACAAGTGGTATCGGAGCACGGTTTTGAATCATTGGAACAAGGTGTGTGAGGAAAGTTTCCACCTTTAGCACAGAGAGAGCTAGGTGTTTGAAGAAATTCCTCTGAGAAGTTCTCCACCGTTGTTTTGGTTCAGTGGGAGTCATGACGACCGAAAAGGAAAGCTACAAGATAGAGAAGTTTGACGGAACAAACTTCGGCTATTGGAAGATGCAAATTGAGGATGTTCTCTATCAAAAGGATTTGATGGAAACATTGATATGTGAGAAGCCCGATGAGATTCCGCAAGATAAATGGGATTTGCAAGATAGAAAGGCCTTGGCCACAATCCGATTGAGTCTCTCGAAGTCAGTGGCCTTCAATATTAAAAATGAGAAGACGGCGGCGTCTCTCATGAAGGCACTAACGTGCATGTATGAGCAACCTTCGGCCGCGAACAAAGTCTATTTGATTACCAAGCTCTTCTCCATGAGAATGTCGGAGAATGATTCCTTCAAGGACCACTTAAATGAATTCAACCAAACGAAAGACCAATTGAGTCGGTTGAGATTACATTTAGTGATGAAGTGAGGCGTTGGCGATAATAGGACAAATGCCTCCAAGTTGGAAGGCTACGGTTCGCGCTATTAGTGGCTCGGCAATGAATAAGCTGAAATTTGATGATGTGGTTAGTATGATACTAGCGGAGGAAATTCGAAGGAGTTCGGATGGAGCCTCGACATCGGGTTCGGCTTTGAAGCCGAAGGGATGCACATGCACAAGGGTCGTGGTAGACCGAGAAATAGAAGGGGAGAATGAACTCTCATGCCCCCCAGTGATGAGCCTAGAGATGTTAGTATCATTATATGTTACAATTGTGGTTTGCATTACTATAGTAACCGATGCCAAACACCAAAGAATGACAACTACAAGAAGAATCAAGAAGCTAATGTAGTTGAAGTGGAAGATGATGCTTTGATATGTTCGATGGAGAACATTAAGGAGTCTTGGGTTTTAGATTCCGGCGCATCATTCCATGTGACCTCAAATCGAGAGTTCTTTGTGAACTACACCAAAGGTGACCTTGGAAAGGTCTTTCTTGGTGATGACCAATCTTGTGCCATTGTTGGAAAAGGTGATGTCCGTGTTATGTTGAAAGATAGGACATGGTTATTAAGGGATGTTAAACGTTCGGTTTGAGGAAGAATTTGATTTCGGTGGGTCAATTGGCTTGTGAAGGATTTGTTACAATCTTCATGAAGGATACTTGGAAAATCTCTAAGGGTTCTCTAATAGTCGCTAAAGGCGACAAGGATGGTACTCTCTACATGACCGCACACGGGTGTGGGTCGGATGCCGTGGCAAATGGCAAAGAGGATCCAAATGTTTGGCACCGCAGACTTGGTCACATGAGTGAGAAAGGAATGCAAGTCCTTCACTCCACTGGTAAACTCCCGTTAGAGTCGACGGACTTTGACCTCTACGAGAATTGCATGTTTGAAAAGCAGAGAAGGGTGAGTTTTCAGGAGATGGGTCGAACTCTGAAAGCTAGGAAGCTTGAGTTGATTCATACAGATGTCTGGGGGCCAGCTAATGTCTCTTCACTTGGCGGAAAGTTATACTTTGTGACTTTCATTGATGACCATACTAGAAAGGTGTGGGTCTATTTCTTGAGACACAAGTCCGAGGTATTGGAAGTGTTCAAGACGTGGAAGGCCATGGTTGAGAATGAGACATGCTTCAAGGTGAAGAAGCTGAGATCCGATAATAGTGGAGAGTATATTGATTCAGGTTTTAAGAAGTATTGTGCTAACAGTGGCATCAAGATGGAAAAGACTTTGCGAGGGACACCTCAGGAGAATGGGGTAGCAAAGCGGATGATTAGAACATCTTGACATATAGGGCTAGGTGTATCGTTACACTAGCGGACTTGCCCGAGCAATTCAGGGCGAGAGTGTTAGCAACGCCAGACTTACCCGATCAACCGAGGGACCGTCGGTACCTTTGGATTCCAGAATTCCGAGGAAGTGTGGAGTGGGAAGGATGTGAACCTTTCCCATTTGAGAGTGTTTGGGTGTGAGTCCTATGTGCACACTAGTGACCAAGCTAGGAGTAAGCTTGATGTCAAGTGTACCTTCATTGGATATGGCGATGATGATCTTGGTTATCGTTTTTGGGATGACCAAAACCGGAAAATTATTCGTAGAAATGCCTTGTTCATGAGATGGTTTTGTACAAGGACGAAAAAAAGCAATGCCCGTGGAGCCCGGTTCTAGTGACACCGAAAGTATGTTGAGTTGGAAGGCTCTTATATGAGTCGTGGTGTTGTGGAAGTTCCACAGTCAGATGATGATAGTAGTGACTCGGGTGAAGAGACTACGCCACCAAGTCCATCTCCACCTCGTGCACTAAGGAGGTTATCCAGCAAACAAAGCTGTCGAGCATGAAGTATCCTCCCTCCACCTATTTATTTATCGATGATGGTGAACCTCATTGCTATGATCGCGGCATTGGAGGTTGGTGATGCTAGCAAGTGGGAGCTTGTTATGCATGATGAGATGGAGTCCCTCGCCTTTAGTGTCACTTGGGGGAGTTGGCCAAAGTACCCAAGGACAAGACTTACAGAGCAAATGGGTGTATCGAGTCAAGGAGGAACATGATGGTTCCAAGAAATATTTGGCAATGATATTCTCCCCAAATACTTTTCAGGTCGGTGTTTAGTATTGTTGTAGCGGAAGGTTTAAATCTTAAGCGGTTAAATGTGAAAACTGCTCACCTCCATTGTGACCATGTTGAGGAGATTTACACGCGACAATCTTTGGGTTTCCTACGAAGGATAGAGAAATATGGTGTGCAAGCTGAAAAGAGTTTGCATGGTTCCCGACAAACCCCTAGGCGGTGGTACATGGTTTGCACGCGAGGATATATCCCATGCGATGGGAGTTGCTTGGAGGTTTATGGCTAACCTGGCACACATCATTGGGAAGCGGTGAAATGGATATTGTATTATTCATGGAGTATCACGCGGAGACATGTCTATGTCATGATAGGGTGTTGTGGAGGCGAAGTTGAAGTGTTCAACTTCGGGGGTTCTTGCTTGGAAGACCATGATGGATGGTGAGTGTTTCTTTAGTTTTTTTTTGGATTTGGATTGAAGGTACAATTGAGATGTGATGTGCATGAAGCATCTCGAAGGTTCCAAGTGGGAGATTGTTGGGTTTGTTGGAACCGCCGAGCTTTGCTCCGTGTCCGTATACCACACTCACCCTGGTTCTCGATGAAGAATCTATAAAGCCTTCAGCTCATGACCGTTGAAAAAGAAGCGCTCTCAGGCCACCTAAGGGCGGACTTCAGCTCAAGCTCTATTGAAGAGGGCTTCAAGGCCTCACCTATAATTTCGAGGTGAGGCCCAAGCCCATTTTACTTCCCTTTGTCTATGTACACATATATAAAGAAAATAGATTAGGGTTTTGAGGTACAACTTTGAGAGATTCATTTCTAGGGTATTGTGGGAAAATCTGTTGAGCTAGGGTTTGAGTGAGGCCTCTTCTTATTGATTCTTGATCTCTTGTAAACTCTCAATCTTTGATATAAAGGAAACTCGGCTCTTGTGTGTGGATGTAGGTAACATTTACCGAACCACCTAAATCTCTGTGTCTCTTTGCATTGTTACTTCCATTATTATTGTTGCTATGGATTGTGATGATATTGTAGTGGTTTTGCTTTGTTGAGGTTGTTGTGATAACTACCAAAGTCTTGGGTGGGTGATTTCCTTGGTGTGATCTCCAAGTTGAAATCATTTGGGATAGAAAGTAGCTAGATTGAGGTGTGACTTTCTAGTGAAATCTCCCAACAAATTATTCTACGCAGCATGATTAATGGAGATCTTGACAGGCAAGACCAAATTTGAAGTCTGAAACGGAGGATTCACATTTGTGAATCAACCAAGTACACATTGCAATGCTCCTATATATTGCTACAATACATACCTTAGTTCTACAATTCTCAAAGATGATTTCAATGGCATTTACATTACATAACTTTTACATGATCTTCCTACTCTTTAACCAATTGTTACAAACAAAACTTTCTATGGCCACCTCAGGAAATGAGACTGATCTTCTATCTCTAATCGCCATTAGAGATGGAATTGAAGGCTTAAGCTCGTGGAACCAATCTTTTCACTTCTGTCAGTGGCAAGGCATTACATGCGGCAAGCATCATCAAAGAGTCATAAGTTTGAATCTTTCCAGCCAGAGTTTGGTTGGATCGCTATCGCCTCATGTTGGAAACCTCAGTTTCCTAAGGGTCATCAACCTAGACCACAATAATATCTACGGTGAGATCCCACAAGAAACCGGTCGGTTGTTTCGTCTTCAAAAACTCGATCTGTTGGATAACACTTTCGAAGGAGAAATTCCAGTCAATTTAACCCAGTGTACTGAACTCAGGTACATTGATTTAAGTTGGAACAAATTGTCAGGGAATATTCCGTCAAAGCTTGGCTCATTGTCAAAGCTTGTATTCTTGAAAATTGGAAGAAGCAATTTGACAGGAGTGCTACCCCCTTCTTTAGGTAATCTTTCGTCGCTTCAAATCTTTTCTACAAAACAAAATACATTGGTTGGAAGTATTCCGGCCAATAGACTGTCAAGCTTAACATACTTCAATGTTGGAGTTAATAGACTGTCTGGTGAGGTCCCGTTAACAATTTTCAACATCTCATCCTTGAATCTCTTAGGAATTGCCGGTAACCAATTTAGTGGTAGTCTTCCATTAGACATGGGCATCACCCTTCCTAATCTCGTTGAATTCTTTGGGGGTGGAAATCAACTTTCTGGACTACTCCCAGTTTCATTAGCTAATGTTTCTAAACTTCAAAAACTTGATATTTCAATAAACAATTTCGAAGGACGAGTTCCTGAAGATTTTCAATTCCCTCAAACTATCGAAATGATAAATTTTGCAAGCAATTATCTGGGAACAGGAGAAACTCATGATTTGAGTTTTATTACTTATTTGACCAACTCCAGTAATCTAACGATGTTGGACTTGTCCCGAAACAATTTTGGAGGTGTTTTCCCGAACTCTATTACCAATCTCTCTTACAAAATGAAGGAGTTGTATCTAGGACATAATCGAATATCTGGAATTATCCCAGAAGGGATTGGGAACCTGGTCAATTTGTTTTCATTGGCTCTCAATTCTAATAACTTTTACGGTAGTATTCCATCTTCTATTGGAAAACTTCTTGGTTTACAGAACTTACTTCTGTACGCAAACAAATTGTCTGGACCGATCCCATCTTCTCTAGCAAACAATACTAAATTGAGTTACTTGTTTTTAGGAAGGAACAGACTGGAAGGAAACATTCCTTCAGGTCTTGGTGATCTTAGCCAATTGCAACAACTGGGTATGGAACAAAACAACCTAAATGGTACCGTACCAAAAGAGATCTTTAATATATCCTCTCTGTTGCTTCTTTCCTTTGCAGTGAACTCCTTAACTGGTTCCCTACCTTTAGAAGTAGGAAAACTAACAAATCTTGTTACACTGGATGTGTCTGAAAATAAGTTATCTGGTTCATTGCCTAGTACTCTTGGTAAGTGTTTGACTTTGGATTATCTTGACTTGGGCAAAAATTTGTTTGAAGGGACTATTCCTCAATCTTTGAGTTCTTTAAAGAATATCCAAGAGTTATATCTATCAAGAAACAACTTGTCTGGTGGAATTCCAAAATATTTAGAGGACTTTCAGTATCTCCAGCGGTTAAATCTATCCTTCAATAAACTTGAAGGTAAGGTACCACTGAATGGAATCTTTAAAATTGTAAGTAATTTCTCAGTAGCTGGAAATTCTGATCTCTGTGGGAGTATACGTGAACTACAATTGCCACTATGCCGAATTAACGAATTTGAAAAGCAAGATGAAAAAAAGCAAGGAAGGTCCAATACTTCCAAAATAGAAATTATGATCAGTGTGGCAATCTTTATCCTTTTGGCATCATGTTCTCTAATATTTTACTTGAGAAGAAAAAGTAAAGTTAAAACAGCTTCTTTGCCATCATTCAGTGATCAGCATGTTAAGGTCTCTTATGGAGATCTTTCTCAAGCGACTGGTGGATTTTCTCCAACTAATTATGTTGGTTCAGGTGGTTTTGGCAGTGTGTATAAGGGAATGCTCAACCAATATGAATCCGTTGTTGCTGTTAAGGTGTTCAAACTTCATTTGAAAGGAGCTTCAAAGAGTTTCACAACAGAGTGTGAATCATTGCGAAATATCCGCCATCGAAATCTTGTTAAAATTCTAACTTCTTGCTCTAGTATGGATTATGAAGGAAATGAATTCAAAGCACTAGTCTTTGAGTTCATGCCAAATGGAAGTTTAGAGAAGTGGTTGCATCAAGAGACCAATGAACAAGACGAAGAATTGAATTTGAACATACTTGAAAGACTAAATGTCGCCATTGATGTTGCTTCTGCACTTAGCTATCTTCATCATGAATGCCACGTTTTGGTCATTCATCGTGATCGAAAGCCAAGCAATGTGCTTCTTGATAGTGATATGGTAGCTCATGTTGGTGATTTTGGTTTAGCGAAGCTTCTTTCGGGATCAATAGAGAACTTGCATGGTAATCAAAGTACCTCAACAGGGGTAAAGGGATCTATTGGCTATGCCGCTCCAGGTAGGAATTTAAATATCGACATATGTTGATTTTAGTCCTTTTTCCAATTCATAAATGCATTAAATCAATATCTGCCAACCAAAAAAATAAAATAAAATAAATCAATATATGATATAATGCATTAGTTATAATTAATCTTTCTGTGTAGCCACATTTTAGTGAAACTCAAATCCTTTTGTCTCTTTTTTCCTGCATGTGTTAAGTTCAACGCCATTAACACCCAAGTTACACAAGCTAATATAGGTAGAGGTGGGCCTTGGATAGTTAGATGTTTTCATCTTCGGATCTAGCTTATAACATAGTTATTTAGATATCTTAATTAAAAGAGGAAAAATGAATTGTTAGTGCAAATAAAAAGTTGTTAGAGAGAATAAAAACTATCAAGATCTAATTTCTTTTCAGTCCATGTTAGTTGAGTTAAAATTCAAAAGATCGATGATGAAAAAACTGTAGTTGTGGTGGCAATTAAGCTAGTTTGTTTACTTATCTTAAATGACGATTGTGAAGACCTTATCAACATTACGATATTACTATTATTTTTCTTTATTTGATTTTTTATTTGATTTTCTTTTCTTTTTTTTTTTTTTTTTTGGCCAATGCTTTTGATATATATTTATTTTTATATTTAAATTGTTTAATGGACACTAGTGATTGATTTGTATATTGCAGAATATGGTATGGGAGCTGATGCATCCATACAAGGTGATATGTACAGTTATGGAATTATGGTGTTAGAAATGTCCACAGGAATGAGACCAACCGATGAGATGTTTAAAGACGGTTTAAACCTCCATAACTATGCTAGCAACGGTTTACAAGATCATCAACTTATAAAGATTGTAGATCCAATACTTCTATATGAAGGAGATGATACTTTAGGAGATACTAATAGCATGAAAATTAACAGTCACAGAAGAACAAATCTGCTAGAGTGCATGACTACAATAGTCAGAATTGGGGTTGCATGTTCTGTGGAATCACCATCAGAGAGAATGGATATTAGAGATGTCAGTAGAGAATTGCACGCTATTAGAGACACATTTCTTGGTACTAGGGTTTGAGAACAATGTAACTAATTCCAAAGACAGTTTAATTGAAAGGTAAAATCACATCTCTTACAAATAAATAAATATGAACGAGATAGAAATAGCAGAAGAAAATAGTATTTTGCTATGTAAATTTTCTTTCATTTATGTTCTTTAGAGATTAATAAAATACTGTTTAGAAACATTTATAACTAGAGTAAACAGGATATTGAAGGCAGATTCTTTATACATGTGTTTTGGCATCTACTTGAGGGGAATCAAAATTTTCAGCCGACCAATGGTTATATAAATGGGAGGCTCCCCTAGACTATGTATTTTAGATTTGACTAGCTAGTTGTCTTTCTTTTACAGGGAGTTGTGCAAATGATTAGTGGGATTGTAAGGGCCTACTAGTAGGATTGTTGCATTTTCGTCCCTCGTATATAACTTCTTCCCTACTACTGCATGATGCACGAGCTCCACACACGTGTTTTTTTTTTGAATCTAAATAATATATTTGTCCTTAATGTTAATTCAAATTTACTTGAACTTTTTTATTTGGGTTTGTGTAATTAAATTAACATAGTAAGGACAAAACCGTATATAAAAAAAAATTGAAGAGTTACATATAAACAAATAATAAACCACTATTGCGGGATTGTAGCTCAGACCTGAGATCTTTAAAATAGTTTAAGATATATGTTAGAGGTTGCGACCAACCAGTACATGATTCACAAGATAGTGGCCATATGCTCTGCTTCTGTGAAGTGAAAGTTATTGGTGATTTTGTATCAACTTGGTTATTATGCAATCTTTGTTAAATATATCCCTATAAAACCCTGAAAATCTCCCTCTAATGGCCCTCATAACCATATTCTTCTATCAGTAACTGAATTTATCACCGTGTATATGCAACTACATATGCAGGTTGACTCAGGTCTAGCTCACACAATCCTTTTCCGAACACTAGCACTTTATTTCGAAAAATTTATTGTTTGAAAATTTGACTACACTAGGCGCCTCTCATTGGCATGGCGAAAAACATGATAAGCCATTTCGAGTGGCGTCCCATACTTAGAAATCAAAACCATTGTAGCGCTCATTATTGCTGTTAGAAAAATTGATTTGCTTTGCACAAATGCATTGAGATATGAATGAGTAATTTGTCTCCCAAGTTACCCCACTTGAGATGAAATGGGTTTCTCTTGAAACAGTACGTAAAGTGAGAAAAATCTTTTCAAAAGGAATGCACTAGTTCGAAACAGTGCATTATGCGAAAAAGTTGCGACCTTACGAAATGTGCACTGGTTCGAAACAGTGCATCATGTCGAAAATGTGTGACCTTTCAAAATAGGCACTGGTTCGAAATAGTGTTTTATGCCGAAATGGTGTCTTTTCGAAACATGTAACTTTTCAAAAAGTTGCTTACTTTTTCCCAAAAGTCACTGTGTTGTTTCGAAGAGACACCACGAACCTATAAATAGTGGATTAATTTGGAGAGAAAGACACACCAGATCACATAAAGTTCTGATCTTTCTCTTCTCCTTCTGTTCTTAGTCAAATACTATGTTGTGTTAGTTGATTCTATAGAATTAAAGTGCTAGCTTTCTATAGAAGGAAATCCGTTCTATCTTGGGAAACAGTTTCCTATCAATCTTCAAGCACTGTGAGGAGGAAAATCAGTCTTAAGGACATAGTGTATTTACACTAGGCTCGGATTTAATTAAGAAATACAAGACACGTACAAGACAAAAGGTTTGTATAGTTTGGTAATTGGTAAAGAGTAAGTACAATTAAGTTGTATATTCCTAACAATCGCATCCCTATCCACTGTAGAATGTAGAATATATAGATGTATCCACTCAAACCACAAGAGTTGGTCTAATTGTTAGCAGATACTAAATGTGATCTTCCTAATGTAGGAAACATGAGCATTACTCCTAAGGAAAGACCTAAACATTATAGTTTTTTCTTGAATCACAGGACAGCGTAGGACTTCCTCGAATTGGGACTATGGACCTTATATGGTTGAGCTCCTTGCTGTAGGACTTCCTCAAATTGGGACTATAGACTTTATATGGCTGAGCTCCTTCCGAAACTATTGTTCTGGACACTACGTCCATAGACTTTTAGAATGAGTTTTCCTACTTTTTTGTACATCTATAGTTTTTCCTTTCATTAAAAGCTTGTTCGCCAAGGAGGCTTTCCTTGATAATGAGAAATAAGCAGTGACAATGATACTTGTGTTTGTTGAAAATCTTTTTGCAACTAATGTTTGGCCTTAATTTTAAACACCACATTTAGTTGTAGCAAATATTGTTTCGTTGTATTTGATACACAATCATGTTATTCTATGGTTTCGGCTCTTGCGGAGTTGCAGTCTTGTTTCAACATCCAACATCAATATTGCACCATGAAAAACCACCATTGCAACATTAATGTTGCACCATGAAAACCACTCACAGCATCAATATTACACTATGGGAAATCAATGAAATAGATGATTTGCTATGAAGAAAATATGAGAATGGAAAAACGAGAAAAAACATTTTGAGAGGGAAAATAAATTTTTAGCTCTTACTTTCACTACTGGAATATCAATGTTGCAACACGCCACGTCAATGTGTCTTGTCTTTGACTGTCATTTTTCCTGTGTCAGTATAGTATTGTTGTTCTCTCCTTCCCAAAATAACTTCAAGAAGAGCCCAAAAGATTAAAGAATTTTTTTGAGAAATAATCTTCTCTCCTTCCCAAGATAACTTAAAGAAGAGCCCAAAAGACTAGAGAAATTTTTTGAGAAATAATATTAGAGGTACAGGAACCATACAAGCAGCAGAAAAAGCTGGCAAGTGAGCAACTTAGATACAAATGACTAATGAGTAACGACGGAACTCTTAAACATATAATACAATGTTCTTAGATAACCACATAAAACACAATCCTCCTATTTCTTCCATTGGATAACACTTGGCATTTGAAATTATATACATTAAAGATCATATTGCAGCCACTATTGCGAAAGCCAATAACAGAGATAAATAATTGTGGAATTTTGGAAACACAATTTGGTCAATCAAATTACTGCGACCAGCATTGACTACTTTGGTGATACAAATATCCTAGTTAAAAGGAACTTTCGATAAGACCATCGTCTGAAGAATTAAGGCTACGACGTAAAAACTGTACTTAAACTGAGATTAACGGCACAAAATTCATATTTTCATCACCTGTTTTTTCCTTGAGTGAACCTACTTTAAACAAAAGCGAGTACAGCTTTGATCAACATATAACTTTCTCATCTCAGAGTTTCTCATTTTGACAACTAATAGCTAAAAGTAGTTGGGACTCTAGTTGCCTCACAAAGAAAAAATAACAACAAACACTACCAACTCAACTACCATGTTCAGCGTCTTTTCTTGCTAGTCTTTGCAGCACCAGATTTTGATGGGGTAGCAACCAGGTATACAAACAAAACCACAATGGAGATTACAGACACGAGTGAGCCATATTTCACCAACAACCTCTGCATTCATAATAATGATAACCAAATTAGAAAAGCTCCTAGCACATTCTGTAATCTTAAGAAGATACTGTCAAGAAAAGGAAGAGGGAGATAGATAAAGATTCTGCATCTGCCTTGTGACATACGACCGTACTAGAAGCAAGAATACGGTGCTAAGGTCCCAACATTTCATAGGTCTACCATAAGGTACCAACAAGAAATGAAATCAACCTGATTGGATGACCCTAATCATTACTATGTAGCATTCTCAGAATAGATATGCTAAGAGGGAAATCCGACCACAAAAATATGGTTACTACATAACACCATCTTGTTAGGTTTAACACGGAACAAGATCTTAACAAGATCCAGTCAAAGTGCAAAATAGGTTCATTGTAACTAGCACTTCATATCATCTAAAAGTATGGGAGGAAGATGCAAGAATTGCTTATTTGGATATATATATAGGTGTGAATCTTACCTTTGCCTGAGCATATTTGGTAACGGACGAAGTAGATTCATCAAAGGAAAAGACAATTAAAAAAAATCAGTCAGCATTGAAGTTGAATCTAAAATGTCAATCGAACAGTAAAACAGATGTGATTTGTCTAAGAGGAAAAAGTCTAAGTTGCAACTTACCCATTCAAACTTCTTTTCTGCAGGTCTGTCTGCAAGGATATCTAGAGGAAGGATTGGGGTTGAGTAAGCCTCCTGCAAATAATTTAGTTAGCATAGTCCAAAATGGCAAAATACTCATCATATCAACAAAACCGAAACAGACATTGTGTCCAATAAGATGCAAACCTGTAGAGCAGCCTTTGTAGGAATCCTGAATTTTATGATAGCTGGGGAACCATGAAACAGGCCTTTCACTTTGGATTCCAGAGTAAAAGAGTGAGCAACAATAGATCCACTGTCATAGATGTAAATAAGTTTCGAGCTAATGAGGTGAAAATGATGATAGGTAAATCAAAGAGCTCGATATCTAGAAAATAAGGATAACTTACGCATCAAGCCTTTCCCAAGATGTGGAAGTTTTACCACTGACAACTTCAAAAGCATCTGAGGGCCAACTATCATCCGTAAGCATTACATCATATGCAGTCCTGAAATGATTACCAAAGAAAAATGGGTATTTATGACAACCTAAATTGATAACTTACAGCTAAGATAATAGAAATTATAACTCTAGTACCGATAAAAAAAAAGTATATAGCTTTAGCATGCTCTCGATAAACAATCGTAGGATTACTTGTAAATTATAACAGAAAAATACATCACATGTAACAGTGAACCTTTTCTATGAAAACTGCCCCGAAACGTCTAAACCAACCAGTTGATGACACAAACCTTAAGTTAACCTATGAAGCACAGACACGTGACACTGATACGATCCAACATGGATACAGCAATTTTCAAAGAGGATAAGGAAATGTGAAGGGCACATTATATGTATATTTTTTAAATATGTATATTCAATTGAACATTACATTCTCCACCAAATTCAATCAAAATACCAACATTTTAATTAACTAATTTATAGCATTAAGCAGCATAAAACCCTTATATTGGGTCCAATTCTACCTATTGTTTTGTTTGAAATGAGTGAATAAAACCCCTATATGGGGTCTTGTTTTGTTTTTAATTTTTTTGCTAAGTTACATTGGATATGTGTGTCCATATCCGACACGAATACAAAGTGTCTGGCATGGAGAAATATGCAAAATTGAGTATATCACATGCAATATGTGTCCGTGGTGTGTTCAACACGGACACGTGGATACATATCCGACACAAATTACTTTTAAGATATGGCGTGTCCATGTACCATAGATTTTTGTCAAAAAAAAAACAGCACACAAATAGTGCCCTGTGCATGTCATCAGCGTGTTCCAAGCATTTCTCAAATTGTAAAATATATTTAATGAATCGGATACTCCAAACGGAGTATCAGACACATGTCAGACAAAAATACTTTGCCTCGGAAGAAGTATCCGTGCTTCATAGAAGTTAACCTTACAGATATGAGCAACGGGAAAAAAGGACCTGACTTGAAAATTTGCAGCACCTAAAGTCTTGGAATAGTAGAAACTACAGAATTTTGAAATACTAACAATATTTTAAATGGTTAAAATTACACGAGCAACGTTTCAGAAACCCAGCTTTCACATCTCCACATATTTATATAGACGATACCATGATGATTGGCCCAATATTGAGTTATCATCTGGTCATTGCAGATTTTAATTTACATGAGGATCCACACTAAAATGTTTGCCTATGTCATAGAGCCACACATCACAAAGCATTGGAAAAATATGACTTCAAAAAATTTGTTTAGAAGCCCATCAATCCCAACTGCGGAACTGAATTGTTACTTCACGTCAAATCTATGACTATAAAGGCATAATCGATATATTATAAAGATATTGATTATTATATTGGGAATCACAACACATATCAGACCAAATATATACGTGACGGAGCTGAATTGTTACTTCAAGCCAGTGATATAAACATTTACTACCATTACGAGTATGTGCAAAAGGAGAAGAACCTCCTGAACTGACAATTCTCAGCACCTAAAATAACCGAACCAGCCAAGATCATGCGGTTAATGTAGTTAATCCTAACCATCCCTAAACACCTAAACCAACTACGAGGGGTGATATCAACGTTATTGGTGTGGGTGTTCAGTAGCCTACAGGTCAAGACTTTGGAGGTAGGGCCCAAGGTATTGGGTTTGATCCCAACCTTCACCGGGGGAAAAGAGAAATTAATGGGATAGGGAATAAGTTCCAACTTTTAAAATATAGGATATCCAAAACAGAGAAAAATGACCATGAGGATACTAAATCTTCGAATCTCAATGCTGTTGGTAATGGTATTCCAGAGAACGAAATTAAACTGAGTGCTACATGACACTCCAATTCAATAATGGTAGAAAATACCAAAAATCATTTGTGTATATGAGACCAAAAGGATGCCACACACGCACACACAGGAAGCCATAAACAAGAGAAGACATTACAAGCACAGGGAACAAGTTCTACAACGCCTTCACAGTGCTCCACATACTTCCCAAACCCATCATAAACAGTACATAAACTAGGAAACTCCAACTATCATCAGTATCAAGGTTCCAGAGTTATTAGCTTAGCTATATCCAATATTCGAACTGTTCATTGATGGCTACATAGTATCTTATATATGAACACACTTTGATTTTTTTCTTTTTTAGTTTTTTAAGAAACTATTATAAATTCCTTTCCTAGCAAAGCCTACAATAAATCCTTCCATAATTCATTCAAAATATATAACCCATTTAATCCAATAATGATTAATTTACAGTTAAAAAAAAAGATGAGATCTAATAAATAAAAAATTAGTTTTGAGTTTATGAGTAAAAAAGACATACGCAGATCCTTGATTGTAGATGTCGATGGAAACAGATACTTTCTCCGACCCAGATTTCAGCTTAGTCAAACCCACTTTCTTATGAGCCACAATAAAAGGCAGCTGCTGCTGTGAATCTGATGAGCTGGCAAACACGGTCCATGACATCATCATCATTAAAACCATTACCACCACACTCTTCATTTTTTCTTCTTCTTCGGTAGTTTCAATGCAAATCTAGGGTTTGTTTTTTTCTTGGTCTGAAACAACTGAAATCAGAAATGCTAACTTTTAATAAACAACTGAGTGTTTGTATGGACCGGACCAGGCCCAAATAATACCATGAGCTTTTATACTGTTGTTGGGCCCACATTAGCAAGAAAATATACGGACAATGTAAGACCCTTCTTTCTCTATCTTATTTCTTACAAATGAACTTGTACAAGTACGCTAACCGGGCTGCATAGGTTTTTTTCAAATCTTCAAATCTGTCGCTCTAATATCTTTAAAAAATAATATAAAAATATTAGAAAGAGTTGATTATAATTTTCTAAATTATTTTAAATAATATAAAAATTAATTCTAATTTCAGTGAGGTGAGTGAGTTTTTTGTAAATTACTTAAAACGGAGGAAGCTGATTAAAATCATTGAGGGAGGTGTTTCTAAATTGTAAAACAAGAGAGATTTTTTTTTTTTTTTTTTGCTAATCACCCATCACATTAAAATTTAAATTTAAATAAGATCACAATCTAGAGTTGCAATACACTTTGGAAGAGGCTCCATGTCTTGATTCCTAATAGCCCACCTAGCAAGTTCATGGGCCTCCACGTTAAATAACCTACTAATCCCATGCATATGAATTATACTACGAGATATAACTTTATTAAGAGAAAGCTTTGAAGCTGTTACAATGGTCTCTAGTTGCCACTCTAGGTTCTCAAAAGTAGTAAAAGGTGCCGGATTTGCTAGAGTTTGAATCACTCGTTGATTGTCTCCTTCAATGCGAAAGCAACTTGCAGATAGAGTTCCAGCCAAGTGGATAGCAGTTTAGCTGCCACAAACTCTGCTTCTTCAGCACTTCGAACTTTGAAGGTTCTGAAAACTGTAGCAACTGAGCTATCACTCCTGCCTCTTCTTCTTTTTCCTGTCAAAAGAGGCATCAAACCGTATATTAATACAATCTTCATTAACAACTGGAAGCGATTCAACCATATTCAAAGTATTAGAGTTAAGGTTAAAGATACGAATGGAATCCTCTTCTTCTTTGTTTGCTTTATATGCTTCCAAGCATTTCTGCCGACATATAGCCATTGCTCCTTTTATGACGCCCTCTTTTGTTGAAGTTTGTATGTTCGAACTTATACAAGTTCCTTGCTTCCCAAATGTGATGCATGACTATACAAACTAGAAAACCTTTGGTTGCTATATCCTCATTCTTATTGTGACACCAATTGACAACCTCGTCAAGCCAATGTCTTATGCTCCAATCCGAGTACGCTTCAGCTCTCAAGTTGATAGGGTTAGCGAACCACAAACTCTTTGTCCAATCACAAGTTTGGAAGATATGTACTTGTGTCTCAATACAAGATTCATAGAAGGGGCAACTCATATCCCCTTCTATCTTTCTTTCTAGCAGCCGATCTCTTGTAGGTAGAGCTTGCATATACATCTTCCAAAAAAAGTGTTGCCATTTTCCAGCCAATTTCAACTTCCAAATCTTAGCTACAATTTTCTTTTTATAAGAAAATGAATGTGTACTCTAATAATCTTGACCGGAGGAGATGCTGAATGCAAATCTCACATAAAAAAAGGCCATTTGAAGAATGATTCCATACGAGCTTATCACTCTCTACATCAGGCCTAATTGTCAAGGTTTAAATGAAGGGAGTTATTTGGGGTGGGAAAATATCATTCATCTTAGGTATATCCCATTGAGCACCGCCGTCCAACATCAACTCAACAACATTAATGTTTTTCAAACCATTTGGCATAACCATGTGGTCTTCGAGAACAATGAAGCGTTAGAGATAGGTTTACGTTTTTGACCTAGCCACTTATTACCATATATGGCTCTAAAAGTTCTAGCCCAAAAAGATGTAGTGTCAATTATAGCTCTCCAGCAATGTTTAGCAAGCAAAACTTTATTCATATCACTAGCTTTTCTAAAGCCAAGCCACCCCCCCCCCCCCCCCCAAAAGATTTGGGTTTGCAGAGTTTGTCCCACCTGATGGTATGGACCCTTTAGTATCATCAGTACCGTGCCAATAAAAACTTCTGCATGCCTTATCAATTTTGTTACAAATATTAACAGGCAACACATAGGTAGATGATAAGTACCTAAAACTATGTTTTAAACCCTGTAGAGACATTATATTTGGGTCAATTATGTGTTTAATAAATGTAAATTAATTGTATTTTCATGTTTTCATAGGTTTTAACAGTCAACGATAAAATACACACAAAACCTGCGTTTTAGCATGAAATATAATCAAATAAAGCTTGGACTTGAAATCTTCAGTATTAGCTCAGTTAAATCTCCAAATGATTGGGTAAAGAGAACAAAGTGGATATTGGCTTAGAATATGATTGGATTCCTGCAAAATGTAGCATCTGCAAAACTTTCGGGCATTCGGATGATCGTTGCCAAATGAACAAGGATGCTCAACAACCTCAACATGCAGCGCAACCAGTGATAGCTCTGTAAAAGCAAACAAAAGCAAAAGCAACATTGGGCTCTTAAGAAAACTCCTCAATAGGGGGAAACCAGTGTTAGCTCTGTAAAAGCTTCACATGATCAACAAGCTAAGAATATTGGTACTACTCCTGCAGACCATCCATCAACTCCCATTAATCATGAAGAGGTCTCTGTAGAAGCTTCACATGATTAGCAAGCAAGGAATATTGGTACTGCTACTACAAATCATCCATCAATTTGTAATCAGGAAATTAATCGTGGAGATGGGGATTGTAAGGTGACTCCAATTGTCATAGCAGATAGCCAACAACATGTGGAGGTACAAGTTGAGCAGCATGAGAATGAGCCACCTCATCAAGAAGTTGCTCTTGTACACATGAATTCTGAAATTTGTAGTGTAGTCTTGGATGTTGTGGTTCAAGTGGATTCTGCTACAGTACAGGTGGATGCTGCTGTAGGTACAAATGATTCCCAAAACCTCTTGATTAGTGAGTAGTCTTGTACTCCCATAGAATAGCATACGAGATATAAAGCACAACCTATCTCTTCACATGGTACAAGGTCGAGAGTACAGAGGGAAACTCGAGCTGATGAGGAATGAACTACGGTAAAGTCAAAAAAGAGAACTAGCAAGAAACTCTCTCCTTGTGTGGTCAGGGGGCGCTTAGCTGGTGAAATTAGTCCTACCTTAGCTATGATTAAGCAAGCTTTCAAAGTAAGATATAAAGGTAAAAACCTTGATGGATATATCAAGGAAATTTTGGATGATACTCTTGGTCTAACATATGCTTGCGGTGAATGTGGGACCTTTTTCTATGACTTCAAGCACACATAAACACCTAAGGAATAATCACCCGGTCTTAAGAGATAAACTTTTGTTTGGCGGCAGACATTAGATGTTTTTATGTTGTTAAGTCTTTGTGTATGTACCCGAGTGGGTTATTTTCATGAGTTTCTCATGATTGTAAGGCTTCGAGCCTATTATTATGTACTCAGGATTTTCCCTCTAATGATCATACTCTTGGGGAGGTATGTAACTCTTTGAAGTTTAATCAACAGGTAGGGGTTTGCCTCAACCCCATAACCATTTAAAAAAAAAAAAAAAAAAAAAAAAACTGCCAACAAAGCCCATGGACTCAGAGAACTATGAAACAAGTTGAAAAATAAAAACTTAAGTCCCTAAGCTAGCTAAAGGAGAGATTTTCGGGTAAAAAATTTGGTCAAACTGACCTAAATTAGCCCGAAGGACAAGAGAAAACTTTAAAAGACGATATCTTCTGACTCCTAATTTTGATTGAAGTATATGACCTGTCAAAATGATCAACACAGGAAACTCTACGCAATGACATCTTGCTTTTACAAAATGGTCGTATGATTTGAAATCAGAATTAAAGCCAAACACGTCACTATTCATCAAAGACGACGTAAATATTTTAGATTTTTTATTATTTAACTTTTTGTAAAGTAAAAAAATGAATAGTGTTGAATAGTATTGAATAGTGTCAAATAGTGATTACTATTCCTTAAAGTCAAAAAGTTGAATAGTGATCAAATCTCACTCATTGGATCAGATTTCTGACATTCGATCATGACCGTATATTCAACTATAAATAGAAGGGTCTAGCTCTACTTATATATAGAGAATGCACATATGAAGATGATATTCCTATCGATCACTTAATAGTCAACTTCAACTCAATCTGCTTCTAGCTCGATAAGGAATATATTCTAACATATATAACATATATAGATCGAGGATGGGTGAACGTTCTTCTACACACATTTTTTCGTAACACAATCACAATAGTATAATACTATATTGGATAAAAAGGGGCTTAAATAAAGATACGGTATATATTGTGCCAATGGTGCACTGGTGAGGCAACTTAATTGGGCGTTGAACAAGTAGCTTGGCTTTTAGCTATTTGAAAGGCTCATGAAAATGTGCAGACATCCATTTTACTTTTATCTCCTTTTCAATCTTATGATACACTATTTAACCATGGAAAAGCAAAAAGCACTGAGAGTACGTGTTCTCAATTTCAGAGAAAAGAAACTGCAGAAGAAAAAAAAGGAAATCCATAAGTTGAAATTAAGACATTGAGGATGCATGCAATATGCAATATGGATGGGCATGTTGACCATTCTATGCATATGGGGTAAGAATCCCTGACACTTTATTCGTTTGGCTAACCAAAAGAGAATGATTGGCATTATGCCTATTGAAGTGACGAAGAAGATTGTTATATGATGATTTGGAGACTGCTTTTTGTATGATTTTGATTGAAAGAGTCACAGGTCAATGACTAATCGAGGATTTGGACGAGAATAATATCTATCCGGCCTATTGTCAAACTAAAGGCATTGACTTAGTTCGGAAGGAATGTTAAGATTTCATTGATGTAGTAGAAGGGAATCCATTTGCAATTTTGCATGCTGTACGTACGTGGTCGACTTGGAAATTTGAAGAAAGACGAATCGTTCTTCAATTTTTGGCAACACTGTTTTCCCTTTTAAATAGCTATATGCCTACTTATTCACAGCCCAAATTGCCTTATCAGGGACAATATACTGTATCATGTTACACTTTCTCACTATTGACTAAGAAACATTTGGTGCTGACTGCACAACGATATTCCCTGCTCTCCGTAAACCTTTATTTGCTCCGTGTATATTCCATAATGAAGTTAGGAATATGATTATATTTCTCTGCATTCTCTATAAATAGAACTTCTAATATGATAATTGGTCTAACAATGTATGTAGTATACAAAAACGAGGGAGAGAAGGGTCTTACACGAAGATTAGAGTCTTGTTTGGTAGCCAAGGATGACTTGCCTACAACCTCCTCAAGGTCTCTGTATGATGCAATATTATCTTATGGACCCAATGACTTTTAGATTAAGTATGAATTTGCCATTGGGTCAACTAATGAACTAATAGTTGCTTGACATTTTATAGTATCTGAAGGGCTTAAGGATTCCTGATGATTGAAATGCGAATTAAATGAAGTGTCATTCTTCCTGTGATCGATCGCTAGACTGTACATAATTAAGTAACCAGACCAATCCACTTGATTTGTTAGAGTAAAATGTTTTGTTGGAATATACGCAAAAGGCCGGTGCAAGTCCATTAATGTAGAGTCATCCTTTCGATAAAAGTAAAAGGGTAATATAAGGTTACTAAGATCAAGTCTAACATGCATAAAACCTGTTTCTCTAAATTTAGAGCTTCCAGTGCTCTACAAGCTGAATACATTGCTGTTGAGCTAATGAGCTGGCATGTAAATTTATGCAATCTATATCCCCTGAAGTTGCTGTACTACATGGAGATAATCAGAGTGTCATGAAAACCATGCATTAAATCTGAGCAAGATCCTTCAGACTGGAACTGTACCTCTATTCTGAGTAGTATTAGGTCTAGCCTTAATTCCTTGCATTTTCCTTCTACTTGTAACTGGATTAGAAGAACCGAAACTGGGGAGGCTCATTCTATTGCCAAGTGGGCGCTTAAGTTTTCAGGAAATGAGCCTCGGCCAGAATTTTTGTTATGTAACCTTCAATATTTTGAAACTTAATATATGGCTCTGGGATTATCGAAAAAGAAAAAGGCATAAAAGCTGCATTGCTAAAGGTAAAAGGGTAATATAAGATTAATCTGATCAAGTCTAAAAAGCATAAAACCTGAATTGCTTAAAACCTCGGATACATTATTGCACCACTAGCTTGATGGAGATGCATTTTTACAAAATCATTTGATAGTTTCTGTCTGCAAAGAATGCTTGGGTTTAGGAAGAAAAAGTTGGGGTTATGCCGATATGGGAAGAGAGCGAGATGCCGAGATGTTGCCAAAACACTGGAGAAGTTATGGAACTTCTCAAGTACATCTTGTTAAAATTAAGAAGTAATGAGTAGGCGGGTCAACTTTGGAAGAACAAACTGTTACGTAAACGAATGCGGAAGTATGACAATTGGACCAAACACGACTGTACCACATAGTGGATGCCTACGTACTCTTGTTAAAGGATCAAGTCGACCGTAGTTCACCAATGCCCCTAAGAGCCAAATCATCTCAAATGAAGGATATGAATCAAATTCAAACAATGTTGAAACTTGATTCTATAAACCACTTTGGTTAACATATCAGCTGGGTTCTCCTTGGTGTCTATCTTAGTGAGTAAGATATTACCCTCTAAAATTTCTCTGACAAAGTAAAATGCACATCAATATGCTTCGTACGGGCATAATGAACTTGGTTCTTGGCCAAATATATAACACTTATGCTATCATAGTGAATCTCGAGCTGACCCTGCACAATACCCGAGTCATCTAACAAACCCTACAACCAAATAACCTCTTTCATAGCCTCAGTCACCGCCATATATTCTGCCTCTGTCGTAGAGAATGCAACTGTAGACTGCAAAATAGACCTCCAACTTACCGGAGCACCAGCTAAAGTAAATATATACCCAGTAGTGGACCGGCGCTTATCCAAATCACCTGCATAGTCAGAGTCCACATAACCCACACAAAACCTACTAGTATCCCTCTCAAACATCAAACCAACATCTACAGTACCAAGAATGTACCGTAGAATCTATTTCACAGCTTGCCAATGTTTCTTCCCAAGGTTATGCATATATCTACTGTTTCGACCCCCACCTACGTGGCAAACGTCCATTGGTAGGAGTCTCCACTTTATTCGTTTAATCGACAGGGCTAAAGCCCAATTCGCAATATCATGGATCAATGTACATGCCCATTAACTCATGTGGCTAAGGCTGAACCTTAGCCACATGGCTTGCCACTAATGTACGTTGATTTATGTCCAGATTCATTTCTTATCAAAAAGATAATTATCAGTTGAAAGTTATAGTCTATCACAATTACTCAAGCTACAAGATTACTTGAGCTACAAGGACTCTCTACTCTACCTATATAAATACCAAATTATTTTTCATACAGAACTACGTTCTTGAGACTTGATCCCATTGATAATTTGGGTATGTAGGCAACCGCAAGGTACAGTCTTATCATTCCCCCGATCACCATCATTTTTCCAATTACTTTTCTACATTCTTTGTCTCTTTTATCAACACTTGATGTTTTGATCATATCTGGTCGAAACATAATTGGCGCCGTCTACGGTTCTTATGCAAAACCGACGATCACGTTCTACAAAAGTTATGACGAATACTCGACGAGCCTAAGTTCTCAATGCACTTACTGACGATCATCGCGAATGTGCGATTCCAGGTCAACCTGGTGGTATCGAACTACTCCCTCCTATTCCTTTTCAACATCCGATTGCATACGACCCAGCTACCATTCCACCGATCAAATTATTATTCAAAGACGGTTATTGCCTCTGACGATTCTTTATCATCTGTTGCGGATAATGTCCGTCATATGTCTCGAGGCATTCTTGTATTGAAAATATTACACTGGCCTTGTTTCATGTTGTCAGACGTCTTAAGCTTATTTCAAAGAAGGAATAGTTGAAGTTTATACTTGTCGAATATCCGTTGCGCAAGTTTTTTCGCAACGTCTACGGATCGAGTCGCAGAATGGAAAAGTTAACTTAGCGTTTACAATATTGTCTCTGACACTCATACAATTAAACAGAGACAAACTTTGGTTTCGCTAATGACTGATTTTCTTATTGATGATATTCCTATGTCGAAAGCATTACTTGATGAGGAAAACGTCGATCTCTAATTGTCATTACCTCCTGGGGCGATGACTTGAAATATTTATCGGATATATCGCCTACTTGCTAGATTTACACCGATAGTTAAGCATAATAAGTTTGCCTCCTGGTCTTATTTGTGTCATCTTGAAGTTTGAATGAAGACATAATTGAGAGGTCTCTACATTGGGGATTTGATCGTCAAATAATATGGCCGAAGTCCGAAACTATCATTTGTGGTATACGCAACTCTTCATTGGGGACTAAGTTCACGATTAATTATTCTAAGCTAGTCGTTAGCCAATTTGAATGATAATATGTGGCTTGTAATGATAGAATGGACGTTTATTTAGACTTCGTTCAACGAATTGCATGAAATTTTACATCTATCATTCCGTGACAAGTATCCACGTTATGATGTAAGGCATCCCCGATTCTATCGCATACTTATTCGTAGAAAATCAAGTCGCCAATCAAGTATGACAACACCGGATTAACCACTTATCTTTGTAAGATGATTCCAACGAGCTTGGCAATCGATAATGTCTCGGTATCTATCGACGACGATCATGCGGTGGACGATGCTCGTGGAATTCCTCGATGACTAAAAACTCTATCCACAAAGAAAGACAAGTCTCAATCCTATCCTTCGTTGTTTAAGCGTAACGAACAATTTACTAGGCCTCGAAGGAATTCATTCAGGACTATGTGAACACCACTCCCGGGGGCGAAGTCTTGCTCACATAGCAATGACCCAATGGTATTGGTGACCATACATGCCAAAGGATGTTAAGCGTTTGTCCGAGAAGTGTGTGCCTTGTCAAACACATGATATATGATATGGGTCAACTTCCCGCGACGAAGCGTCATCCAATCCATAAACCTTGGTCATTTACGAAATGGGGCCTTGACATTGTTGGTTTATTTCCGGCCGACCCACGGCGGTGTTAGTTTACGCTCGTCGCAACAAATTATTTTACTAAATGAGCGGACAAAATTAACAAGTTGAACGAAAAACCTGAGTTCTAATGTTATAATTTTGTTTCCATCGCAACGTTACTATCGCTCCGACAAAATTTGACGAAATTACCACGTTTAATTTCGTCAGTCTAAGTTGAACGCTTTTATGCTCGCTTAGTCGTTACTATCGCTATAATAAAATCTGGCGAAATTACCACGTTTAATTTCGTCAATCCAAGTTGAACGCTTTTACGCTCGCTTAGTCGTATTATCGCTACAACAAACTCTGGTGAAATTACAACGTTTAATTTCGTTCGGTCGGTCTAAGTCGAGCATTATTTATTCAGCTCACTATCGTTATTATCGTTACGACAAAATCTGACGAACTTACCACATTTAATTTCGTCAGTCTAAATTGAACTATTTTACGCTCGCTTAGTCAGTTACTCGCGCTATGTCAACATTTGATGAAGTTACCCCATTTCGTTTCGTCAGTTCTGCGTCGGAGCATTTTTTCGCTCAATCTAATTTTGCAAGCTTAAAGTTAGCATTGGGGGCGTTTCATTCTATTTCGTGTCATATATATAATTCAACAACATTGTCAGTTTTCCACAGGTATGTTATCTGACATCACAATGATATTCAATTGCCAACACATACTTTATTTTTATTCAAAAAGAATTTTTAGCTCTATGGTATTACAAACGCAAAATCACATGATCATTGGTTTGGGCAAATCCAATGGTTCCTTACAAACTTTTCGCATATACAACTCGTACAAATCTTTGTAATTCATCTTCTCACGTTCTAGTTCATCTCCCGTTTCTATTAAAGTCTCTGTCAATTGTCTTACGGACGATTCACAATGTGCCATTTGCACGTGATCTTGGCCGAGCCGCTCGTTTAAATCTGTCATTCGCTTGTTATTTTTCTCTGCCTCTTTTTGCGCACGTTTAAGTTCCTGATCTTTGGTCGCCACGAGTGCCTTTAATTCTATCACATCTGCTTTTAAGTGTTTGTGTTCTTCCATTATCTCACAGGCTTTCCCAAAGTCTTCGTACGATCTCTGCTCGGCTTCTTCCGTCCGCTCGGTTAAGTTTTTGTTTTCGTCTTCTAACTCTCTGTTGGTTCCGCTTAACGCTTTGTTTGCCTCTTCCAATTTTCGGTTGAGTATTTTCACTTTCTCTATTCTTCTACGACATTGACTTCATTCGGATCGATACTTTTCTTCGCAACTTTTTCATGAATTTCTTTGACCCGCACTACTGCCGTTTTAACCTGCGGCGAAAAATATCTGTTTTCATCAATCTTTTAGACTTAAACACAAGTTTGCAGTAAATGATAAAAAATACAAAATAAAAAAAATACTATCATACCTGGTTCATATTATCGAAAATCATTGACACTGCTCTGTCATATTCTCCGATGTTCTCCGTATTCTGGTCACAGTTTTGATATTTTTTGAGCCCCTCCATTGGCGTGGTCCCTGGCGATACCTTCACTTCGTCATCCAGACTTGAACATCTTTGCTTCATCTACCAATTTCATCGGTTTAGTGTCGGACATAAATTTCTTTACCGTCCTAACGCAATAGTAAAAGTCAACGATCAACTTCATCATTAACAAATTATGTGGTTTTCCTCCATGAAGTAGTACTACCCCGACAAGATTGCCAGTGGTGGTTGGCTTTTTGCTCCTGCATTTTGTTTTGCCGTTTGTTTTCTTTCACCGACTTTGTGTTCTTCGCTGCACTATCTTTTGTATGTATCACGGTTTCGTTCTTTTCCCCGCCATTCTTTTCCTGTATACACTAAACCAGAGCGAGATATTACATCTCCCCACACTTTTACATATATATGTTTTCTACGGTACATACCTTTTCCTCTTTGTGTTGAGAATGTACTTTATTTCGTCTGGGCTATTTTGTGCATTGTAGTCTCGTCCCTCGAGGCATCATACATTAACGTTGGTTGTCTCTCTTGGTCTCCGTTACCCCGTTTTCTTGTGGAACATCTTCTTTTGTACAATTAAGCTATTTGTGTTTGGCAAGCTCGGCAAAGACTAATTCTCGGCTGTTAATTCCGTTCCATCTTCTTTTTCACTATCGCTATCGCTGCCAAATATTGCATTTCTGAGAATCTTATTCTTCTTCGCCATTTCACTATGTGTCTCCTTGGACCTATCGGGCTGTTGTTCGTTACCCCCGTAGTGTTGGAAATCAACAATATCATCAAAGTAGCTCAGATCTACCAATCTTTCGTCAGAACATTCATGAAAGAAGAAATGAAGGTTGTTCTCCACTTTCTTGTCCAATTCAAGGTTTGGTAGTGTACTCGCGTTTTCTATTAGACACAAAATACCTCGTGTTAGTCAACCGGTTACTCGTAGTACAGTTTTCAATACTTATGTTTTGGCTTACCTCGAAATTTGTTTGGCACTTTAAACTCTGTCGGATTCCACTTCCTTCGCAAACGGTACAGAAATCTATCCCATCCGGTGTATACTTTTGGGAACCCTTTAAAAGTTCTGTTTGAATCCTTGAATTCAACTTTAAATTGTATGTACCCTTTCGTCAGTATGGCTTTCGGTCGTATCAACGCGAAGATTTCTTGAGCCCCAAACCTTCATTAAATTCATTTTGTAAACGATTGTGCTCTCGTAAAGATTAACCCGAACGATATTAGCGGTTGTCCCGTGCAATTTGCCACCACTCCAATAATTAGCAATTTCTTTATTCAACGGAATTGTATTCCTGCAATTTAATTGTGTGTAAGCCATTACTACTTCATCTTCTTCGACTTTCGTTTCAAATTCGTACACTTCTTCCATCTCAAATTTCTCGAGTCCTAGTATTTTCTGTATTTCCTTCAAATACCATCGACGCGGTTTGGTAGTCGGCCAGATATCGTCACCTTCTTTCCACCTCACCAAGTCTCCGATCGTCATCGAGTTTTTTTCTTCTCGATTATCTTTCATCCGTGTAATACAGTCGTTTCTACCTGCAAAAAAAAAAAAAAAAAAATCGGGTCAGATAGCTCAAAAACCGGATGCACTAGCTCCACAAGGGTGAACCGGGTCAGCTCAAGGCAACACAGGTACGGTGCCCTTCCTTTGCTGGTGCGGCACCGTATCTTGTTTTATTCTTTCAATTCCGGATACACTTTGCCCATATTAAAAAGAACAGGTACGGTGCCCTTCATTCACAAGCGCTGCACCGTATCATATTGGTTAGTACCAATTTGAACGTGAGCGCCATCTTCATCTTCAGTACCTTTTTATCACCGTCTTCTCCAGCAGTTCTTCATGATCACTAAAAAAAAGAAAAAAAAAAACAAACACCAAATCAATGGGGCCAGTGCACGGTGCCCTTCCTTAGAAGGTGTTGCACCGTATAAGGTTTGATTAATATTGGTTTTGAATTCTAGCCCCTTCTTTCATCGCTTTTAGCAACCACAAAGTCGTGGTTTTGCGGATAAAGCGTTCCTCTTCCTACAACTTACTGTTTCGATGAGATGACGGTGGAGGAGTAAGCTAGGCATTTGTTAAGCCTTTACGCCATAGGAAGTAGTAACCGATTACCGGTTCCGTAGTGGTTACGGTAAGACAGCTTTTGACAAGAAAAAACGACCACGAAAATCAGCACCACCGCTTGGTGTTTTCCCCACCAAGACAGGTTGAATCCTCCTTATGATAAGGGTAAGAGGATGGTTATACCTGGTGCTATCAAGGTGTGGCGTTTTCAACCTGGACAAAAGTATGGTTTGATGGGATCAATACAAGGAGTATAAGGAGTAAAGTTTTACTTACCAAAAATCTACGATGAGCTGAACATGTGCCTGTTCGGTGGAAGACGGCACACAACGTTCAAAAGCGGCAGTAATACGGAAGACGACGAGCTTTATGCGACTTCAAAACTTCTCTTGCCTACGTCTGTTCTGTTGGATGAGCGTATAGTGTTTTTCTGGATTGGGATATGCCCAGCACTTATATAGGATTACGAGCGGGTTTTCCAGTGCTGGTGGGATTCTTCTCCAACTCCAACTTCATCTCTACTCTCAATTCTTATCTCATCCGAACACTTTGAGTCCAATTCGTATTTAACTTCATTTTATTATTATTATTACTAAATTGCCCCTACGTTTAATTTTCAACGGTATAATCCACGTATCGCTATTCCGTTGGCACGCATCGTCGAATTCAAATTTCGTATTATTACGTGACGCGTTCGGTACAGTTTTCGCCAATCGATTTTTTTTGCAATTTTATTTCTGTGCATATTTTATTTTTTTCTGTGCATTTTCGGCCATCTTTTATTTAACTACATTGCGTCCCGTATACGTTGGTTTGCCATTATTTCGTTCCCGATAATTCACAAATTTTTTTTCGACAGTCAATTTTCCAATTATTTCTTTTCGCACGACACTTCGTTATCATTCCGATCATTTTTCTTTCTTCTTTGCCATATGAACTTTGTTCGCATGCCAAAGAGGGGGCGGTGTTTCGACCCCCACCTACGTGGCAAACATCCATTGGTAGGAGTCTCCACTTTATTCGTTTACCGATTGCGGGGCTAAAGCCCAATTCGCAATATCATGGATCAATGTACAGGCCCATTAACTCATGTGGCTAAGGCTGAACCTTAGCCACATGGCTTGCCACTAATGTACGTTGATTTATGTCCAGATTCATTTCTTATCAAAAAGATAATTATCAGTTGAAAGTTATAGTCTATCACAATTACTCAAGCTACAAGATTACTTGAGCTACAAGGACTCTCTACTCTACCTATATAAATACCAAATTATTTTTCATACAGAACTACGTTCTTGAGACTTGATCCCATTGATAATTTGGGTATGTAGGCAACCGCAAGGTACAGTCTCATCATTCCCCCGATCACCATCATTTTTCCAATTACTTTTCTACATTCTTTGTCTCTTTTATCAACACTTGATGTTTTGATCATATCTGGTCGAAACATCTACTAACAACACTAACAACTTGTGAAATGTCTGGCCTAGTACACACCATCGCATACATCAAACTACCAACAACACTTGCATATGGAACATGAGTCATGTACTCATGCTCCTCATTGGAACTCGGAGACATAGTAGCACTAAGTTTAAAATGAGGGGCAAGAGGTGTATTCACAGACTTAGTGTTCCCATCAATACCAAACTTCTATAGTACCTTCTTCAAATATGTCTTTTGAGACAAACAAACTCTACCTTTTGTTCTATCTCTCTGAATCTCCATGCCAAGAATCTTCTTAGCTTCACCCAAGTCCTTTATCTCAAATTTTGAGGACAAAAGCTGTTTAAGCTTATCAATCTCAGTCTTGCTTCTTGAGGCTATAAGTATATCATCAACATACAAGAGCAAGTAGATGAAAGAACCATCATGTAGTTTGCGAAAATAGACACAATGATCGTAGTGACTTCTTGTGTACTTGAGCCCTAGCATAAACCGATCAAACCGCTTATACTATTGCCTGGGAGACTGTTTCAAATCATATAGCGATTTTTTCAGTTTACACACTAAATCCTCTTTTCTTGCAACTTAAAACCCACTTGGCTGAGTCATATAGATCTCTTCTTCTAAATCACTATGTAAAAAAAACAGTTTTTACATCGAACTGGGCTAGCTCCAAATCATACTGAGCTACTAAGGCCAAAAGGATGCGTATGGAGGAGTGCTTCACAACCAGAGAAAACACCTCATTATAGTCAATCCCCTCCCTCTGAACGTAGCCTTTAGCTACCCATCTTGCCTTGTAACGTAACTCATTACTTAGAGATCATTCTTTCAATGCAAACACCCATTTCCCGCCTTCTTACCCTTAGGTAACTTTACAAGCACCCAGGTATCATTCTTATGAAGATATTACATCTCCTCATCCATAGCTGTCTTCCACCTTTCTGACTTGGAGCACTGGATTGCTCCATAATATGAGGAAGGAACATCTTCATCAAAACTTTCAATAACAGGAAGTGCATATGTAACGTAATCATTTAGCCAATACAATGGGAGAACATTCCTCTTAGATTTACTAGTTGCAAAGGCTCATGAACCGGAGCCAAAGGACCAACATTCATTTGCTCCTCTAATGGAGCCATATCCTCTGCATCATCATTTGTTCCATCACCTGTAATCACTATTTCTGTGTCTTCAATTGGAACATCAACTGACTGACTACCCATGGTTGCCAATCTACTAGATACAAAACCATCTAGACTAGGTGAAGATGCATCAATCTCCATCTGCTGAGAGTCAGTAGACTTCAACATAGAAGCCTCATCAAATGTCACATCTCTGCTCAAAACAAATTTCTTATCTTTTGGATCCCATAGCTTATAACCTTTAACTCCACTTTTCAGACCCACAAAGATAGCTTTCTTTGCTCTAGGATCAAACTTACCATCTTTGACATGAAAATAAGCAGGACACCCAAACACACGAAGGGAATCATAATCCTGAGAAGGTTTACCAGACCAAACCTCCATAGGAGTTTTACCTCCAATTGTAACCGAAGGCAACCTGTTAACAAGGTAGCATGCATAACTCACAGCCTCAGCCCAAAATGTTTTGCCCAATCCAGCATTGGACAACATACACCGAACTTTCTCCATTAGAGTACGGTTCAGGAGCTCAGCTACCCCATTCTGTTGCGGCGTACCTTTCACTGTGAAGTGCCTCTCTATTCCCTCATTCTGACATACTTGCAAGAACGGATTACTCATATATTCATCACCATTATTAGTTCGGAGTCTTTTAATCTTTCTGCCAGTCTGAGTTTCAATCAACTTCTTCCACTTCACAAAGATATCTAGGACTTCATCCTTGTTTCTCATGGTATATACCCACAAACGCCTAGAGTAATCATCAACAAAGGTCACATAATAATGTTTGTTCCCTCCAAGAGATGCATTCCTAGAAGGACCCCCTCCCCCCCAAACATCCGAATGAACATAATCAAGGGTTCCATGTGTATGGTGGATAGTGGTGCCAAACTTTACCCTTGTCTGTTTGCCTAGAACACAATGCTCACAAAAATCCAACTTACAGGTCTTAACACCTTTCAACAGTCCTTACTTTATTAATGTTTGCATGGACTTCTCATCTGCATGTGCAAGACACATATGCCATAATCTGGTAGCCTCCTTAGCAACTGCCTTTGAATGCTCAGTAACAGCTACTTCTCCACTAACTATACCACCCTTCAAATAGTACAAGTTATTCTGACGTATGCCTTTCATGATAACCATTGCTTCAGAAACTATCTTTAGAACACCAATGTCAATGACTACCTTGTAGCCCTTAGCTTCTAAAGTACCAACAGAGATAAGATTCTTCTTCAAAGCGGGAACATATCGAACATCCTTTATTTTCTTAACCATTTCATCATACATCTTGAGACGAATATTACCCATCCCCATAATACAACAGGGTTGATCATTCCCCATCAACACATCACCACTTTCAAGCTCTTTGAAACTTGTAAACCACTCCCTTACGGGACAAATATGATAGGTAGCACCTGTATCCAAAATCTAATGACTGGAATTAATGAAACAAATACTCGATGTAACAGGAAAAGAGAAATTTGAACTATCAAAATCATTACCTCCTTGAGCAATATTGACATTAGACTGTTTCTGCTCAGTATCTTTCTGCTTGTGTTTCAACTTCTTGCAGTCTTTCTTCCAATGTCCAACCTCATGACAAAAAACACACTCATCACGGGCAAGATTTCACCTTCTCGACTTGGAACGAGATTTACTTCTTCTACCACCAGAGTTTGGGCGGTCATTAGACCTCCCTCTTACCACAAAAGCAGTGCTCGTCGACTCTCTTGGCTTCTTTTCATTGTTGTTCATCATATCCCAATTTGTCAACGCAGACTGCACTTTAAAATAGTTCAAAGCTTTCTTTCTGAACATAATGGTGGTTTTTATATGCCCATACTTCTCCTTGGGAAGAAATCTCAACAAATGGAAAGCTTTGTCTTCATCCTTCGTTTCTTCTTCAATGTTCAACAAGTCGGTTAGTAACTTGTTAAACTCGTTCATATGCTGGGACAATGAAATACCTTCTTCACCTTCTTTCTTTCTCATATCATACAACTTTGATTTCATAAAGACACGACCTTCTATTGTCTTATCTAAGTACTTCTCTTCAAGGATTCTCCAGATTTCCTTGGCCGAAGTCTCATTAAGAACAATGTACTTCACATCCCTAGCCAAACACGATCTTATGATACCACAAGCTCGCCTATTTTTCTTAACCCAAACACTCTCCTCTATATCCGATGGTTTTTCGTCTAACACATCATCCAAGTCTTGTTGGCATAGTGCATCTATAACTTCACAACGCCACATACTAAAATTGTTAGATCCATCGAATTTCTCCACATCAATCCTTGCATGATTAATATTCAAAGTCGTAGGAGGTGAATTCTCCTTAGACGTCGTAGAAGTAGTACCCGATGGAGGATCGTTCGCCATACTTTCTCAAACTTTCATATACCACAAAACAATCAATAAACTAACAAAAGAAGCCCTAGGTAGAACCTTGGCTCTGATACCAATTTGTCATGCTTCCGCATTCGTTTACGTAACACAAACTAGTCTGTTAGATCAAAGAAAATCTTGCTAAAATATTGCCTGCAAAAGTTCTTCTCAATACTGGACGAAAAGTGTCGACAAGTAGACGTACTTTCCACTCGTAATATAGAGAAAGTAGTAACTAGAAATTTAGCTATTAAGGGATTGAGGCAATACGGGGATGTTGACCACTATTCCATATATGGGGTAATTAAGAATCCCTGTCTCTTCACTCGCTTGGGATGACTAAAAGAGAAGGATTGTCATATTTATGCCCATATTTTCATGTCCCATATGATCTACAATGTTTTGGAGACTGCTTTTGTATGATTTTGATTGAAAGAGTCACAAGTCAATGACAATTGGAGAATTTGCCAAGAGAATAATATCCGGTCTATTCTCACAAGCGCGCATTGACTTTTTTTTTTTTATTGGCAAGTTTGTTTTAAATGAGATTAGTAACTCTTTGATGCTGGCGGGGTTCGAGTCCCAGACCACCTGCCATTGACTTAGTTCGAAAGGAATGTCATTGTCATTGAAGGAGTAGAAGGGAATCCATTTGCATGGTGTAGGTGGTCGACTTGGAAACAGTAGCTATGTGACTCAAAAGGTTGAAAAGGAGATTGATGTTGATAAAAGTAAGATGAATGTCTTCGATAACATTTTGCTCTTTTTATAAATAATAACTAAAAGCCTACTTATCCTCATCCCAAATTGCCCCACCAGGGTACGTTTCACTATTCCTTATGTAGATAGGAATATCGTTACCCATTGTGTGTATTCTTTATAAATAGAACTTCTAACGAGATAATTGGTGTAACAATTGATGTAGGTGCAAGCTAGTCTCCAATGCGAGGGAGAGAAGGGTCGTACATGAAGATTAGAGTCCTGTTTGGTAGCCAAGGATGACTTGCCTGAATCCTTGTCAAGGTCTCTGTATGATTCAATATCTATTGGAATCCAAGTATGGTTCATAGGCAGTCTACTTGGCTAACTTGGCAGTCTCTAATCTTACATGCTAGACCCATTTTGTTGCCTATGGATGTCTTCCAGTCTATAACAATATATTGTTACTCAACGTATATATATGTTGGTCGATCTTGTGAATACTACTAATCTCTTTGGGTTTGGATTCAGGGAAATACCACTCTCTATCTTTGGGCAAAAATTTGAAAGTCTTGAAACAGAGAAACGTACTGGTTCCTAAACTATCAATACTTCCACATAACTTTTGCAATATCTGTTGTAAGGAGCAGTGAAGCAATCCTTCACCGATGTTTTGGTGGAGTTAAGAAAGAAGCGTTAAATAGATATTATGCTAAATCTGTGACGGTTTCTCTCATTAATCCAATTTCCTAGTAGTGAAACTACGCACTGTCGCCGTGACAGAGTAAAACTCTCCCAAACAGAACAATGGTCCCCCATTTGAATTAGTGAATGACATCATGGGAACCAAGCCGAGAAAAGGGTAGTGAAAATGCTAATCAAACAAAGGCACGTTTCACTAAATTAGACATAACAAACACATTTGACACTGTAGTACCTATAATTTAATTGTGTTTGCTTGTGCAAATAAAATAATATGATAAATTGTACTTCGTCTATGCTTTCTCCGTACTCAATCTTTTTTATTTTTTTATTTTTTTATTTTTTAAGATTAAGTTGGAGTTAAGGAAGACCCGACCTTCTTGTTTTTTTTTTAAAGATTAAGCTGAAGTTAAGGCAGACTCCAACCTATTATTATTACAAAAGGTTAAACCTTACAAGCCTCCCTAAGAGTTAGATCATTAAAAGGAGAAACACAAAGACACTATACCGAGAGGCTTCAAGCCTAACATAGTCATCCTACAATTGAACCTAAGAAAGTAGAGATAGTAGTCCTACTTTCTAGTCATGATTTCTTTAACAATCTTAGGATGATCCTTCCTAAAATGAGTCTGTGCTTTCTCATAGTCACAAAAGAAACCTTCGCAAGCACAACACGCATAAGTGAGTCCCAAAATATCATCCAAATTTTTTTTTGGTGTAGTCCTCAAGATTTTAAATCTTTTTGTTTTTCATTAATGACTTTACTTTCTTCATCATTGCAAGCGTAGGCTCTATTTCTCTTGAAGAACGCTCTTGGATCCGTTTGTTTTTTTTTTTTGGCTTCACAGTACTGTTGTAAAATGGGTTAGATAATCGAATTGAACAGAAGGACATAGGAAGAACGGACTGTCAAGGTGTGTGAATACACATACTGTCCTTAAGAAGAGATTTCGCCCCCTCAGATGGTATAAAGGCTTCACATGATTCTTTACTCACAAAATTCAATGACTGAAGTAGACTAAGATATACTTCAATAGGCTACTCTCTATAACAGCAACACAACTCTCTCTGGCGATGGAGGAAGAAGAGAAAGAAAAGGTTTTGGGTTCCTTCATTGAGTCCTTAGATCTAGACATGAGTCATGTTTATATAGAGATCAAAGGTTTGTTTTTGTTTCTAATACAATATTAGAAACCTACTATAACAAGGAATTCAAAACTTGCTCAAGAAGCAAAACTAGTTTTGGGAATTAGTTAAGCTCACTACATATCACACATGAGAAGCCCAAGCTCAAGCCCGAACCCGACAAAGTTAGTGGTAGCTTACCAATATGGGACTATCACACAAACATAAAGTAGGAGGGAACACTCATTGTTCTACGTCTCCACTTTGTATACACAAGTAGTTTGAAATACATGAAGAAGATTTTCAGCAATCCCCCACTATTTCAAAAATACTTATATATAGTCCCCCATTATTTTGGAATAGAATATGACAAAAGGATTAATGAAGTGCCAGAGAGAATTAAAATTACAGTGCATAAAATACTGGTGCTTTACGGGCTTGAACCAGTCATAGGGCAACAAATCATATCTCACGTGAAAGTGGTAGAATAAAATCTTTGAACCAACATTCTCTTGTAGCGCGCGAGATAAAGGACATACACCCATACTGCTATTTCATTGTATTGCTTGTTCTGCGATGTTGTGTTTTTTGTCCCTGCGCTACCTATGCTACATGAATGCTCTAGAATACTTGCCCAAATATCCATAAGAACTGACCCAATTTTATATTCACATGGGTGAATTTTCATTAAGTATATATTGCAGTTTAAATGCACCACCTCATTAAAATATGGGCTATGGAATCCAATAAGAGTTAAAGAACTCATCCTTACTCACTGCAATTCTAGTTATACAATGTATACTATAGTACCATTTCGCCATAGGGTGGGACATCTCATAAATAAATAAGACGATAGTACTGCAGGACGATGAAATGACTTGTTTTTCCCTTTGAACCTACTTTATGGGATCTCCAATCACATACGTATGGTTGCCATAAGTGTCGCCCTATATATGGGCATAAGTCTCGTCCCCCTTGACGTATAACCATTTGCATCTAAATAAGTGGTGCGGTCAGACATGTGGCCAAACTAAGTCCGACCTAACATAATCTCTAGCAGCTACTTGATTAAGTTATATCTCAAACTTATATGTATATTTTTCCATTGCACATATTTTTTTATGTTTTAGCTATTGCAATGAGACAGTTGCAAAGCATATACACATTAGGAGGATGTTTAGAGCCAATGGGAAGATTTGCCAAGAGATTGCTAACCCACTCAACATCATCATATGCCTTTTAATTTCTAAGGCGATTAGCTTGGATGATATCCAAGACACTTAATTTCCACCAAGGGTAAACACATAAACATTACTAGATCAAGTTTATAACATATTATCCTTCCAACAATGATGCAAATCTACTAAATATAAGTCCATAATCAATGGCTCCGCTATAGTACTTAGATAATCTGACAATATACATCCAATTCCTTCTAAAGACAATATACATCCAATTTCTTATAAGGGCAATGGGTTATCAGCTCAGTATGCCATTAATGTAGGCATTGTCACCAAGTTTGGTTTTTTTTTTTAATAAAACACGTTTAAAACCCGTTAAATTGCCAAGCCGTCTTGTATACATTTAGGACCCATGCTTTTCAAAATATCGCGTTTGTTTGAAATGCGATTTAAACGTAAAAACTGTATATATCGCGAGATTTCAAAAAGATCGCCATTTTAAACTTTCTTCTCTTTGGTTTTGTCCAGTCACTTACTCACAAAAAAAAAAAAAACCCGAGAACTTTACTAAAAAAAAAAAAACCCGAGAAGAGCTCCTTCACCAGTTCACCACCAAGTCGCCAACTACCAAAAAGTACAAGGTTAGCTCTCTCTCTCTCTCTCTCTCTCTCTCTCTCTCTTGCAAGAAGTAACAGACTTGCACAGTTGCACCCCCATTAATAACCCGAAATAGCCTTGCAATAAGTAATTGAAGCATTAAATTTATGTTAGTCCATTCAATAATTGTTGTTGTTGTTATTTATGGAACTATATTTTCAAATTTGTTATCTTTTGATTCTTTTATGATGTATTTTTAGATATGCTAAGGGTTAGAGATCCATTATGGGAGCATGCCAAGCCAACAGCACAAAATAAGAACAAATGCAAATTTTGTCAACTTGAGATATCTGGGGGAATAAGTAGGCTAAAGTATCACTAGGTGAAAATGATTGGGCATGATGTTTGTCCTTGCACTGCTATGACTGATGAAGTGATGGAGTTGGCACTCAATGTCATAGTTAAAATAGAGGACATGCCTCGTGTTAACAAGAAAGCTAGAGGGAGTAACTCCAAAGAAGGAAACACATGCTCAAGCTTCAATTTCGGGTCTCAACAATCGGTTTATAGGGCATCAGGACAGTCAATCACCGTTTCCCACCAACCAAAGGTTTTGGGACAACTAAAAAAGAAGGAAAAGGATGTTGCCGATACTATAGGAGTAAAATTTATTGTTGCAAACAACCTTGCATTTAATATTTTAAGATCAGACGAATTAAGAGAGTGGTGCCAAGCTATTGGGAAGTATGGTGAGGGGTATGTGCCTCCTGGTAGTGAAACTGCGCGTACCAAGATTCTAGGTTCATTGAAAGATGTAGCAACAATGTATGTGAAAAGTGTCAAAGAGTCATGGGAAGATACGAGTTGCACATTGATGTTAGATGGTTGGACAGATGCTAGAAGAAGGCACCATGTTAACTTGTTAGCTAGTAGCCCAAGTGGAATCGTGATCTTGAAGTCCGAGGTTGTTAAAGAAAAATAGACGGGATAATATCTCGCTAACTTCATAATGAGCACCATGGAAGAAATTGGTTCACATAATGTGGTTCAAGTTGCTACAGATAACGCAAGCAATATGGTTCAATTGGAGCTATTATTCAATCTCGTTACCCGCATGTTTTCAAGACTTCATGTGTAGCACATTGCATAGACTTGATTTTAGAGGATATTGATTAGCTTCCTTTTGTAATGACAATCATGAAAAGTGCAAAAGAACTTATTACTTTCTTATACAGGTCAACCTGCAATTTTGGAAACAATGAGAAAGTTTACAGACAATCGTGATTTGAAGAAGTCGAGCAACTAGATTTGCTAGCCAATTTCTTTGCTTACAATCTGTATTGAAAGAAAAAGAACCTTTGAGATTCTTGGTAAGCTCAAATGATTGGCAAGCTCATAAGAGGAGAAGAGAGGATGATGCTAAAGCACTTGTTGAGGTAATACAATCTGATGCCTTTTGGATTAAAGGCAACGAAGTGGTTGCAATTGTTGAGCCTATTGTGAAACTACTTAGGATGGTTAATGGAGATCAGTGTACATTGGGATACATATATGAGGGCGTTATTAGAGTCAAGGAGTCGATAAAGATGATTCTCAATAATGATAAAGATAAATATGACCCTTATTTGGCAATCATTGAAAGGAAACGAATTCAACGCCTTCATAGCCCCATTCATGCAGTGGCTGCGTATCTCAATCCCAAGTTTTACTATGAAAATATTGTTAAGATGGATAGTGAAATTAGAGATGGTATGAATAAGGTGAGACAAAAATTACTTACAAGTGAAGAGGGGAAAACCTTCACTGAAGAGATAAGTTTTTATCATGCAAGACATTCAAAGATTTTCATCCCAAAGGTAGTTGATGCTCTATCAAACACTCATCCTCGTACGTAAAATTATTTCATTATTAATTTGTTTCTTCTTAATAACTATTAGATGTTGATTGCTGTCACGCCCCGAGACCCAACACACATCCCGAGGACTAAGGAGTGAATCTCGAGGCTAACACCATCCCAATTCTAACGAAATTTCGGCAGAGTTTCCTTTGTTTAATCGACGTTTCTTATACAAAAACCTGTCATAACCCCTGGACATCCCATAATTCATCCTTCCAACCATATATATATCCAACAACCATATATACTACTCTTAACTTTAGATACTACATGGATATGACGGTATATCTACAAAACAAGGAGAACCGTTGCCAAATATATCGATTATTACATCAAAATGACCTAGTTCTCTATATATACAACAAAAGAAGCTAGTCTCTTTCTATACAACAAAAAAAAAAGAGCTATGCTCTCTATATCCAACAAAAGAATAAACTATACTATCTCTATACAACCCAAAATATGAACTTGACTCTGTCTCTCGTCAAGCATGGGGGAACCCACCCAAATCCCCATAACCATCATCCTTGGTGGTAGGGAAAGTCTCCTCTGCAACGGGCTCGGCTGAAATGTTAATGTAGGATGAGCAAAACAACTATGCCCAGTAGAAACGCACATAACCAATAAATAGTCTATTTATAGAAAACATTTAAAACATGCAGGGTTTCCATAAAAGTATTCAAATATCGTGACTATATACATACATCACTAACTAGCAGAAATCATTTCGACATGCTTCGTTAATATTCAAAATATAGTTTTCACAATCATCATACAACTATTGTGGCCGCTGCATCCTATTAGAATGGTGAGGGTAATGACCGGTACTCAGCCCGATCCGCGAGCAAATCTCGGTTCAAGACTTTCCAAAGTGAACCATGCACCGTTGTTTTCCGATTTTACCAAATAGGGAGCTGTAAATGCCGTTGTTGTGTTCGACACACAAAATCCCCAAAGCTTTTAGGGCTCGGGTGGGCCCCCTGTGACCACGACCCCATACGGGCTGTCACCTAACTTACGGTGGTCAACCATTCGACGACTGCAGACTGCTCAGGATCCTGACACACATCCAGGAGTGGACTAAACTCTCACTCCTCGCGTCTAAATCTCATCGAGGTAGCATGTAACCTCACACAAGCTAATCACCATACAAATGACGACACGCATAACCATGGTTATCTAGAAAAGTAGAAAAGGAATTCCCGGACTACATCCTGTGATGCATCCCTTTAAAGGTGGCCCACCACCTCGAAAGGTGTACCCCACAGTTGGAATCTTAAAGTGAATTGCCGTCTCCGGAATGCGACAACAGTTCCTTCTTTATAGGAATTCACCAATTCTTTTCCAAATCCCTTTGTGATAAGCATAGTAATATATATATATACTCGTATTACCGGTTATTTCAAAATACTATAATTACATATTTAGTTTTCCTTTTTAAACTGTTGATTCTGTAGGTGTGAGTTCCTGGATTTCCCACCATCAAGTAAAAGCAACCTATGACTCCCAAACGGGCCAGTCATAGTAAATAACAACCGATGATTCCCAAACGGCGAATCATCGTAAATAACAACAACCATCCCGGGAACAATCCAGAACCTCACACCTAGTTACAAACAACCGGGTAATCCTTACCCGCATTACAAAATCCATCTCTCTGTCTCCTTACTGAGACAAGAGACGAGAACCCTTCCCAAAACCAGTTTTGCTCTTTTAACAAAGAAAATAAATCCCTGGTACCCCGCTTTCGCAAACTCATTTTTCACACAAAAGCTATCCGTATATTTAGTTTATATCGCGGAAAAATACAAATGCAAAACATGAATACCATATATACATGCATGGTTGATACGCAAACTATCTCTTAACAATTTAAACAAATCAAATCATGCATGAAAATAAGCATGCTATATATTGGTATGTAGGTTCCTACCTTAGCAAGCTCCATTCTCCTCAAGCCCACTTAACCGAATCAAGCCCACTTAACCAAATCCACTCGAGATCACTCCTATAACATCAGATGTATACGTCGGTCGTTAGAGTTTATCAAACTAACGAGGAAATTCTTATCTACGAAAGTCGAGAAGAATCTCGACGTTAAAGATTTGGTTTTGTAGATAGCATCAAAACCAAATTCTTTCTCAACGTTAATAATACTAACGTTGAATATTACTAAGTGGGTTGAATAATACTAACGTTAATAATTCTAACGTTGAATATTACTAACGTTAATAATAATGTTAACGTTGATAATACTAACGTTAATAATACTAACGTTGCTACTAATGCTAACGTTGATAATACTAACGTTAATAATACTAACGTTGAATATTACTAACGTTGAATAATAATGCTAACGTTGAATATTGTAGATAGCATAGTAATTCTTTCTCGACGTTAATAATACTAAGTGGGTGTTCTTTCTCACTCACTCGATACTCAACGTGATCTTAAACAAGCCTAGAACCAACATCAATTATCTAAAATAGATTGAATATACTAAAATCCTTACCAAATCGGTAGAATAGCTCCTTAGCTTCCGATTCCACCAATTTTCGCTCACTCTACCTTCTCCTCCACCAATTTCGCAAGCTCTACTTCTCCAAACAAGCTAATGCCGAATACAACACCACCCCATATCAATTATCTCTCATCAATTACAACCAATTAAATCGAAATCAAGTTTACACTATCAATTTGAGAGGAATTAACTCACCTGTCGCTACGATTTCACTTCGGTATGCTGGAAATTCGAACTCCCACACTTGAGGTTATGGTCCCACACTTGAGGTTATGGTTTCTAAGGATTAGGTGTGAAGAATTCTTGGTTTGAATCGATGGAATTGGGCGAATTTGGATTTTCTCTCTCTTAGGTTTTGAAATTGGCGAATTGGGGAAAAAAATTTGGGTGCGATTTTGTTTCTTGCGATTTTGTTTTGTTTGGGCCGATATTTTAAGGCCCAAGCCCAATATATCCCAATTAGGCTTAAGGTCCTAATTCACTCCTAACCACTAACTCATTTGACGTCGCGTCGTAATTATTTTTTCGGCTCATCCCGCTAAATTTAATCTCCTATATTCTATCTCACCGCATGCTATAACAATAAGCCACTCATGCGTGTAAGCTGTTAACTCGTGCCAGCTTCGACGCAGAAAAGCCACTAACCGACATTTTGTCAAATTTTTCTCATAAGATTTGCTTATCTAACGTGGCTTAGGAGTCTGAGGTAAGTTTCATTAATTTATGTACGTTTGAAATGTAACCCGACCGACCAATTATATAAATGTCCCTAGGTTTGCTATGTAATTTACGAAAATACCCTTAACGAGAATTTGAGTCTTTACAATTGCATTTATCTATTTGATTGTTATGCTTTCTAGGTTTATGGTGGGATATTGATAAGCTCCCAAATATACGTTTTATTATCCTTATATTAATATATTACAGCCCTTCTTATGCTTAATGAAAAGACAACTCATAGCTTTTATTGATTTTTTCAGGTTATAGAGAATTTCAAACCACTTATCATCAAAGCTGCGTCTTAGCACCTAAAGGAGCCTTAATCCCGCTTATTATGAATACTAGAAGCTGCTATAAAATAGTGCTGAAAAAGTCAAAGGTCACAGTCAAAGGTCAATGCCCTCAACTCAAAAGACCGGAGATGGAGGCCCTTATATCAAAATATGACATTCTCAAAAACCTACCTTGGTAAAGAATAAATCAAAAAGAAAAAGAAAAAGTTAAAGCATAAAGTGAAGTGTGAGGTGTCTCAAAAGTAATGGAGAAGGGAAAATTAGTAAAAGACAAAAAATAAGGATATATAATCTAAAAGTTAGGGAGAGAGAATGCACCTAGACTTTATTATTCTTCATTTTCTTTTCATTTCAATCTTGTTATTTTGTTTATTTCAATTAATCAATCAATCTTATTTTGTTTCAATCTTCATTTCAATACTTCCTTTTATTGTTTTGAATCATTTCCATCTTAAACAACTTAACTTTCAATGTTTTTCATTCATAAACTAAGAAACTAAACTAGTTCTAACTAAGACTCTACCTTCTTCCTTCAAATCTTCCAACATTCAAACTCTAAATAATCTAGGATGAACCACATTCAAATCAACTTTGAAGACACTCCAATATACATAACTTCAGATATATATGGTGGTAATCTTCGGTCATGCATAAGATTGATGTAGGGGGGATTTCCCGTCACTGAACAGATGACACGTATATGAGAAATAACCTAAGACTATAGATGTCCAGAATGAGACGAGGACTATTGGATCAGTTCTATGAATAAGTGATCTCGTGCTGAGCACGAGTGTTTAGTGGACATGTGCTAGGCACATGACTGACCGTCTTCAAACATAACAGTTACCCCAGTCGTTAGGAACTGATATAGATAGTTCTTGAACAGAAGGAAACTGAAGATGGCGATCTTTGATAATAAGGAAGGAATCATGATGATATATCTTAGGAGTTACCTTTTAGATATAATCTTCTCATGCACGATGGGACATTATGATCAACAAGGAAACTTACCTCTCATAAGATATGGTCTAGATTCAGACTTCCATAAGAAGAGGAATCCTAATAGGAAGACGGAGTCCAAAGATGGAAGGGAACTCACAAGCGGTGAGGACAGCCCTAAACCTAGGACTCTCGTCACCCTTCCTATATAAACCGTAGGGATTCACTTTTAGGAACTACGCAAAATAGGGTTTGATTCTCTAATAGAACCAAGGAGATACGTAGGCAGCCGTCAGATGGTTCAACCCTAAACTCACTATCATCTCATCCCTTCTCTATTGAGCAAAGGATTCCAGATCACAAGGCACAGAGGAAGATCAGGGGATACTTGGAATTTCCCCATCATCTTTTGCCATCCGTATTAATGGCAAAGCAAGTAAATATTCGTTCCAAACGATTGATTTATTCTAAAAACTCTTATTGTTGTGATAATAGGAGCAAAGAAAACAAAGGGTGGCGCTACCACGCGCAGCGTCGCCATCAGAGAAGAAGAGCATGAGATGCCTGAAGGGGGAGAGAATGTTGGTCGACAAGATGCGAATGATCCGCCCTAAGGACCTATGACCAGCACTGATAAACCAGTTATTCCCAGAGCAGGTCTCAGAAATAACGCTCAGGAGGAACGTCAGAATGGCGAGAATGTTGTCCTCACCAACCCAGAGTCTGTTAAGGTGAGTCAGGCGGTGCAGGCTCTGGAACAACAAAGGAGCCACCTTGAGCGAGAATTACAGCTGCTAAGGAACTTATATCAGTCCGACACAGGGAAGGAGCCACTCATTGATCTCAATGATGACGACCCTCCCGAAGCTGGTCGTACTAAGAACCCAAGGCGTGGGGGCCTAGTTCAGCATGAGCTATCTGAGTCATAATACAGCAACTCAGATGAGGACTCAGGAACAGCCTCAGAGCCAGAGTCCACAGACCAGGATCGTGATGTCGACCCTAGACACCAAAAAAGAACTCATAACAGAAAATTTTCTACCAAAGAAAGTGCATGAGAAACTGAGAAGAATGACCTGATCCGCCAGATGTATCGGATGACAGGCAAGGGGAGGAAAATGCAAGACTCCCTTGGTCAATCAGCCATAATGGGAGCAAGGAGATCTCCTTTTACATCATGGGTGATGAGGAAGCCATATCCCCGTGGGTACATACAACTGAAGTTCAGTGTCTTTAGTGGCAAGTCAGAGCCGGTCGATCACGTATTTAGGTATCGTGCCACTATGGGACAATATGAGAGATATGACCATGTTATGTGTAAGGAGTTCAAAGCCTTTCTGTCTGGATCAACGCTCCAGTGGTACCACAGAATACCTGAGCGTCAGATCAGGTCCTCAGAGGAACTATTTAGGACCTTCATTGACATGTACTCATGCAACAAGCATCAGCCAAAACGCATTGATACACTGTTCAACATCAAGAAAAAGGAGGGAGAAGCGTTGAGATCCTACATGCAACGGTTCATGGAAATTTCAATCCAAATAGAGTCTTACGATGAACAGAATACTATAATAGTTTTCAAACAAGGGTTGGATGAAAACAATGCCTTATTTGGATCTCTCTCCAGGAAACCACCCCGCAATTTAGAGGAACTCCTTGACAGGGTTGAAACTCATGCAGGGTGCATTGTCACCAAGTTCGGCATTTTTTTGAAAAAAATGAGTTTAAAACCCAAGATATTGGCAAGGCGTTTGGTTCCAGTTTAAAACCCGGGTTTTTTAAAAAAAAAACCCCGTTTTAAACTTAAAAAACGTTTAAAACCTGAGATTTTGAAAATCTCCCGTTTAAATTTTTTTTTTTAATCTAAAAGAAAACACGAAGAAGAAAAAGGGATTTTGGAGTTTACCTTTTTGAAGAGTGGGCGTTAGATTGACTTATTGAGACAGTTTTATTTTGTTTTGGACTATTAATAATTAATTATAAATTTTAAAGTTATTAACTTATTTGTAGAACTTGATTATGCCATTATGGTTGGTAATTAATAGTATCTTATTTAGAGTCGGTTTTGGTAATGAATCTAAAACTTCTAGTATTTGGATGAGTAATGATAATTTGATACTTTCATGTATTTGAATTTTCTTTCATTTGTATTATTTTTATTTTTATTTTATGTGTCAATTCTTTTTCCACTCTTATAAAAAAATCAAATTATTTATCTATTATATTCTTTTATCATCGGTTTTACCGCTTTTTTACGATTGTATTATGCGATTATCGCTTTTAAACCCGCTTTTACCGCTTTTAAACCCGCTTTTTATGCCCCACATTTTTTTACGATTTTTTTCCCGAGACGTTCCGTTTAAAACACGAACTAAGTTTTTTTCAAATACACCGTTTTAAACCCGTACCGTACTTGGTGACAATGGCAGGGTGGGAAGAAGATGTCCTGAACAAACGTCAAGAAGCAAAGAAGATAAGTCAGGCAGCTCCTGGGCTTCCTCGAGAAGGGAATGAAAATTCTTCCCCTCAAAAATCAAAGAGAGACCATAATCATAATCGCCAAAGGGCCAAATCTCCATCAAAAGGACGAATGCCTAGAGGGCAATACCAAAATGTAGCCAGTAGTGCCGATGGGAAGCCACAGAAGAAGCCACGTGTGGAAGGAGCTGAAGAAGCTCTTCCCTCGATGGACAGGAACTTTGCCCCTCTGAACAAAATGCCAGATGAGGTTTTGGACTCGATAAAAATCAGAGCTACATCAAATGGCCAGCTCTGCTAAAACCAGGCTCCTTGGGTACCAGAGACCAAAAGGCCTACTGCAAGTTCCATAAGAGTAAGGGTCACAACACCAGAGCCTGCAGGACCCTGAAAATGAACCACAAGATCTGATTGAAAAGGGGTATCTGAAGCAGTTTGTGGCACACGAATAGGCAAATGCAATACAACCTGAGGAGATCAGCACGTCATTTCAAGATCCTCCAGGTGCTGGACCGCTTAATGGTCGACTCTAGATAAATATGATTTTCGGAAAAGCAAGTAAACGGAATAGATCACTGAAAAGGGTGTGCGATATCAAATGCGGATCGCCAAACAGATGAGGATCATGAACAGTGAGCTAACTACAGAAGCTCAGGATAACGCGGTACCCCACAAGGATCCGCTTATCCTCTTCACCGAGGCTGGCTGTTGCAGCATCCAGACCCCCCCCATAAGGATGCGCTTGTTTTGACACTTCCTTTTGGGGATTATGATTTGCATCGCATATTGGTTGATCTAGGCAGCTCAGCAAATGTGCTATACTACGCCGCATTCAAAAAGCTACAAATTCTCGACTCTGAAATGGTCGCCACCAACTCCAACCTGTATGGATTCAGTAGGGACAAAGCTCTGACAGTTGGAGAGATCTAACTACCCGTAGCTACTGGTCCGGTAACTCTCATTATAAACTTTGTCGTAGTAAAAGCTAACACACCCTATCATATGATCTTGGAAAGGACCTGGCTACACAGACTCTGAGCTGTTCCCAGCACCTATCACCAATGTTTGAAGTTCCTGCATAATGGGACAATAGAGACGATCAGAGGAGATTATATTGCTACCAAGGCATGCTATGTGCTGGCGACAAGACAGTCCCCACTCCCTTTTGAACCAATGGAGGTGGGGCGACCTGCCAAATAGCAATTACAGTTGGATCCACCTCTCTCGGACTTGGTTCCACGAGAGAGGGAGGACCCCCCCCCCCCCTCACTGGAGCCGTTAGAGGAAGTGGAAATTGTAGGTGGTAACTCGCCAAAAACCACTTTCATCGGCACCTTGATGAGTTTTGAAGAGCGCCAAGCTTTAATACATTTCCTCCGAGAGCACAGAGATGTGTTTGCTTGGTCATTTGAAGAAATACCAGGAATTGACCATCATGTGGCATGCCACCAGCTCAATGTCCGCAGTGATGCAGTAGTAGTCAAGCAGAAACCGAGAAGGATAGGTGATGACAGATCCAAGGCGGTAAAAGCTGAAGTTGAAAAACTAAAGGCATCTAATTTTGTCAAGGAAATCAATTTCTCCACCTGGATTTCTAATATTGTCCCAGTAAGAAAGAAGAATAAGTCGTGGAGAATCTGTATCGACTTCACGGATTTGAACCGTGCATGTCCGAAGGACAACTACACCTTCTGCCATGAATTGACAAGTTGGTGGATGCGACGGCCGAACATGAACTGTTATCCTTCACAGATGGGTTGTCAGGCTACAACCAAATCCCTTTACATGAAGAGGACCACAAGCATGCCAGTTTCACAATCGAGGATGGCCTGTACTGCTATTAGGTCATGTCGTTCGGATTGAAAAATACAGGAGCCACATACCAGTGTTTGGTAAACAAGATGTTCGAAGGATTAATAGGAGACATTGTGGAGGTGTATGTGGACGATCTCCTGATCAAGAGTTTGAAACTAGGAGATCATCTCTCCTACTTGAAACGTGCATTTCATGTTCTTCGAAAGTATCGCATGAAGCTCAACCCTGCGAAATGTGCTTTCGCTGTATCATCAGGAAAGTTTTTAGGGTATCTGGTTACTAAGAGAGGGATTGAGGCGAACCCAGATCAGATCCGAGCGCTCATAGAGATGCCCTCACCTAAAAGTATGAAAAAGGTTCAAAAAGTTACAGGCAGGTTAGCAGGTTCATCTCCAAGAGTTCAGATAAGTGCAAACCCCTCTTTTAATTACTGCAAAAGAACACCTCCTTCGCATGGACGGAATAGTGCCAAAAGGTGTTTAATCAACTCAAAACATACCTGGGGGCACCACCGATCCTTTTGAAGCCTGTTGAGGGAGAAGTCCTAGGTCTCTATCTCTGTTCCTCTTACTACGACATCGCCCTTACGTACTAATACGCCGCGGGATGAAAAGAAGGTTGAGAAGCCTGTCTATTTCTTGAGCCGGACACTCCTACTAGCAGAAATAAGGTACCCTAAACTCGAAAGAGTCGCTTTAGCACTTGTTTTTACCGCAGAGAAATTACGATCATACTTCCAGTCCCACACCATCAGAGTGATCACAGAGTACCAACTGCAATCAATTCTGGAATGACCGAACATGTCAGGAAGGCTAGCTAAATGGTTTGTGCAACTGTCAGAATATGATATTATTTATGTTCCCAGGATCTCAAAGAAAGGTCAGGCACTAGCATAATTCTTGGGAGATTTCCCAATGACCTACACAGGGTACGATTCAATAACCCCCAGTTCTGATGATGGCATCCTACCTAAATCTCCAAACTCCCATCCATACCCATGGGAGTCGAGCTCCGGATGGCGGCTGTTTGTGGATGGATCTTCAAATGACAGAGGTGCAGGAGTTAGAGCTGTGTTAGTTACTCCAGACAATATACGACTAGAGAAATCTATCCGACTAGGTTAGAACGCCTCTAACAATGAGGCAGAGTATGAGGCGACACTTGCTGGCCTCACAATGGCCCTCGACCTGGGCCTAACACAACTTACAGTTTTTAGTGACTCACAACTGGTTGTGTTTCAAGTTGATGGAGGGTATGAGGCCAGGGACGAATGAATGACCAAATACCTAGAATTGGTAAGGGGTCTTCAAGAAAAGTTTGAGAAGATTCAGTTCTATCAGCTACCTCGATCCGAAAATTCACACGCAGACGCTTTAGCATATGTTGCTTCGATGTTGGGCAACAGCGAGTCACGTTTCATCCCTATAGATTTCCAGAAGAAATCTAGCATTCAGATCCCAGTTACAACAGTTTGTGTTGTTCCATCCATTACTTCAAGTTGGATGGATCCATATAAGTCTTATCTCAAAGATGTAAAACTCGTTGAGGATAAGAATGTAGCAAGGCGTCTGCTTGTAAAGATACAAAGATTCACCCTCGTAGGAGACGATTTGTACAACAAGTCCTTTCTGGGACCTCATCTCAGATGTCTCTCCCCACATCTCGTTGAATAGCTTATGCGAGAAGTACATGAAGGAATTTGTGGAAACCATGCTGGGGGCAGAACACTAGCTCTCAAGATCCTAAGACAAGGATACTTTTGGCCTTATATGCAAAAAGATGCACAGGTTTTTGCCCGTAAATGTGAAAAATGTCAACGGTATGCTCCTCTAATCCATGTTCCAGCAACATAATTACACCCATTGGCCAGTCAATGGCCATTTGCACAGTGGGGAACTAATATCATAGGACCCCTACCACCTGCTCCAGGCAATGTCCGATTCCTACTAGTTGCGACAGATTACTTCACCAAGTGGATAGAAGCAGTCCCCTTTGTCTTCATTCGGGAACATGATGTCAGAAAGTTCATTTGGAACAACATAGTCTGCAGGTTTGGCATACCCAAAGTTATCATCTCAGATAATAGGCAATAGTTTGCTGGTGGATTGGTTGCTGAACTCTGTGAAGAATTTCATGTTACCCATCTGTTCTCTACTCCAAGATACCCACAAGGCAATGGCCAGGTTAAAGCGTTTAACAAGGTCATCTTGGATAACATGAAGCATAAATTAGACGACGCGAAAGGTTTATAGGTTGAGGAACTACCTAGGGTCCTATGGGCATATCGAACTATACCCAGACGGTCAATTGGTGAATCCCTATTTTCACTAACCTATAGAACTGAGGCTGTCATACCTCTAGAATTGGTAGCTCCCACTCAGAAGTCAGATGTTGTACACACTCTGGACAATGAAGAGTTGTTATGTTGAGAAATGGATCTCCTAGATGAAAAGCGAGAAGGTGCCGCGACTTCGCTTTAGCTACTAACCGCCAGATTCTCAAGAGATCATACGACAAGATGGTCGCATCCGATCTTTCAAATCTGAGATCTAGTTTTATCGCGAGATCCTAGAGCCCAAACCGAAGGACCATACATCATCAACAAGGTTGGTCGAACTAGTTTTTATTATCTATGCATTTGTTGAAGGGACGCGTTCTTGTGAAACCATGGAACGCCAGCGCACCTTCATAAAGTATTATCGAAATTATTATTCTATGCTTTTTAATGAATTGTTCACTCCTCTCCAATTCATCAATAAAGTGTTTCACATTGTCATCAAATTTATTCCTTGCGTTTGTTCTTTATTTATGATCCACAATGGACTAAGCCTTTAGGGAACTATTTTCTCACTATCTGTTCAAGAATATTGCATGCCAATTTGCTTTAGAACCAATGATATTGAGCATGGGAAAGTTAAACTGTATGCCAGCTCCTTTATTACGCAACTGGAACTGTATGCCAGTTCCTTCAAAATGCAATTATCCTCGATGGGTTAAACCTTTAGGAAATTCGACCACACTAATCGCTCAAGAAAGCAGTATGCCGGTTTGACGGGAACAAGAGATAGTGTTCTCGAGCCCTGAATCAGTGCCGCCTCCTCGTGCTCTCAAAATATCAATATAGGAGTTGCTAGGAAGATCCGGGTTGGATCTAGATCCTAGCACGCAAATCACGAGCCTGGAATAGTATCGGCATGATAAGCGCTGAGGAAAACTCCACCACTGCTGTTCTGGCGATAACCTATTTATTTTTTAAAAATAAATAGAACTTATCGTTATTAAACACAGTGTTGTGCTCATGGCACCTAGTTCCTTTGGCAAAGACATAAATTCTATTGTGATCGAACTTCTACTTACAGTTAACTTGAATGGCTCCCATGATATCCTAATCAGATTCTAGTTATGCCTAATTTTAATCTGTTTAGTCTACTAGGGTTACCTATTGTTGTTCCGAACGAACTTTGGGGGCATTAGGGGTAGAGTATGTATAGTAACACATGTCATATAACATAAAGTGAAGATAGTGTATACATAAACTAGAAGAGCTGCAGAACTTCGATAAATAGTAAATGATGCATAAAAAAATAGAAGAGTCAGAGCTCGATAAGTAAATTGTATGTGAGCTACATAGCTCAATATTACAGATCTATAGAGTAATTATTGAAAATAATTGTTTATGAGAATGATCAACTGAAAAACTTATGAAGCATAGAATCAAACTTTGGTTCACTATCAGTGTTTGTTGTTGCACCATCGTCAGGAACTCTGGATTCACTCTCAAGAACAAACTGTGTGGTTGGATTAGCTGGAATGGTCGAAGGCTGAACAGATCACTCACCTAAAACTGGAACTGGCAAAAAAGGAAGCTGAACGGGAGGCATGTCATCATCAGTATCTTCTTCAAAGGATGAGGAGGCATCAGGCATAAGTTCTTCCTGGATAGTTGAGATACTGGTGTCTAGATCAGGAAACAAGATGAAAGGGTTGGTCACTCGCCCCTGAGCATCCAGCTGAGAGACATACCCAGTAGCCTCAATAACTTCCTCAAACTTAACTTGTCTGGCAGCATCGAAGGACTCTCGAAAAACATCAAGTACTCTCAGAGCAAAGCGAATGAAATTTTCAGCTGACCTCTTCTTCACTTCCTTCACCACTTGAGAATAGAACTCAGAGGTCTCCACCAGGAGGTCATCAGCCTTCTTATTAGAGTGAAGACGTTTCTCTTTTAGAGCCTTCTCATAGCCTGACATGACCTCATTTGTATGGCCAATGGCTTGCCCAAGGGTCCTCATGTCGGTGTTCCTACGGTTAAGTTCCCCTTAGACTTGGTCATGTTTTTCTTGCAGGGTAGTGAAGTGGGCACGCAGTTCCAAGAACTTCACTTTCCAAGTGGCAGCATCAGCAGCTCCTTTTTGGGCTTTCTCCAGAGAGTTCTGAAGGTTGGAAATAGTGTCCCTTATATTCTTGAAGCCATTATTAGATTTCTTCTCTTTAAGCTAGAGAGCTGGTCAACTCGAGCTACAGACTTTGCAATTCTTATTATCAATCCTCCTCTTCCGTCCAGATGCTCACCAGTAGCCATGGCATCAGTGGATGAATCAGAGGAGGCTGCAAAAATGGGTTCTTTCATAGCCAAAAAATTATTCACTAACTGGAAAATAATATAGGATGTGTAAGAAGCACAATCAGAGAAATCAAACACTGGACAGAGAAGAAAGTCTTATCTTTGCAAGGTGAACAACAGATCGGCAAAAGGACAGGTCTAGGGTCCCAGCTATGTTGGCTTCCAGCTTTGTCAATCAGAAGACGCTATGACTTCTAGAACTCCAAGCGATATCAACATCCTTAACAGAGTGCTTGTTGGTAACAGGTAGTTCATCAGTTCGCCCCCAATGCCTCATCTCCACAATCATCTCCCTCTCAGGAGAATCTGGAGATCTTGGCAAAAAGGGCAGGTCGTCACCCACCTCCCTCCTATCACTGGATCGAGGAGGAGGGAGAGCGACAGTTACAGTAGTGGTTTCAGCAATACCCTTCCCCTTGTGATTATCGTGGAGGGAGGGTCAATCGATCGAAGGACATTATCACCAGGTTTGTTCAGAACCGGTAGAAGGAACTGAACCGGTGGGGTACAACTACATCCTTACAAGACTTAACAGTGGGGAATACTAGCGGAACTTTAAAAGTGTATCTTCACTAACAGAGAGAGAAGGTGAAACTTCGTTTTCTTACCAGAGGGGGCAACATCAGAAGCGGTATCAGACCACTTCAATTTTGAACGGTTGGACACAAGCACTACCCTTTTAAAATTGCTGGCCACAAGCAGTTCATGAGGCAATTTAGGGCCCCTCCCGCTAGTGATCACACAATCATCACTAACAACAGGCTCCTGAACTGAACCCGACGTCATAGCATCACTAGAAACGGCCTCCAAACTCTTCTCTTTACGGTTTCCTCTTCTTCTAGTGATCAAAAAGGATTCATCCTGAACTGGAAGAGGAAGAAGTCTGACATCCTGATCAATAGGAGGAGGAAGTGTTGTGCACCCAAAATTCACAGTATTTATCCCAAAGGGGGAATAGCTAGGAACAAGTAGCAGCAGTTCTTCAGTAGACATGTTAAAATATTCAAAAAGATGGGTGGGATCACGAACTATCACCCAAGGCATCCTCTGTTCCTTGGGGATCTTCTTGATGATATCCACTGTAGCACCATCCGTTGCAGTCAATTGATTCCAGGGAGAAAAGTCATCTAAGGAATAATAGCAAAAGATATTCAGGCAAAAGACTCCTATAACAAGTTATAAAGTACCTGAGTAGGAAGACTTACTGGTTGGAACATGGGTGTGTTTTCTGGGAACAGGAATTCCCATTGGCTCACCATCAACATCAGAGGGGCGAACATCCCACGCATCACCCAGCACACGAAGGTGGTGATCAACCCAGCCTTCGTCACTCTGCTTCCCTTCAAAAAAGACGATTGGAGAATTCTTGTCTCTGGTCATGGGGTAATAGTACAACTAGTCTCGAATATGCCGGACCTCATAAAAGTAACCGAACACCCAGCAGTTTAGAGAAAACCCATGTCTCTTGGCAAGAAGGGCATAGTGCATAACAGTTATGTAAAATAAGGGTGCTGCCTGACCAAGAATAAGATTGAAATGAATCATACACTCTCTTAGCAATGGGTGGAGGGGAAGAGTGAGTCTGGCCTTAAGTTGACCAATGATGATGAGTGCCACCTCCTTGTAGGCTAACTCATCATGTAACCTCCCCCATTCCAGGCCGATATCTTTAGGAATGTGAAATTTCTCGCGAATCAGTTCTAGGGAGAAAAGATCTCCGAAGTTTACAAGTGACCAGTTGGGATTCATGATCAAGAAAGAGGAAAAGTTTCAAGCTTTGGTTAAACCCTAACGGGAGATCAAAATGTTTAGTATGCAGGAAAAGGTAGCAAAAGAGATAACGAAAGTTCTCTCACCAGGTCCTTTATATACAAATAAGATGGATGGTTAGGATGAGCCCAAACGGTGTGTCTTTTCGGGATGGAACTGCCATCATTACCTTTTTCGGGAAACGGCGTGTCTGTTCGAGCCGTCTTTTTAGGGACTTAATTAGTTGGGTACGTCAGCAGTTCTAACATACAATTTTGGAAAAGGATTCTCACACCAAAAGCAGTGTAACTTCAAGCGCCCACGTGCTAGCTGGCACGAGCGGGGGCATCTATAGGTGGGATTTCCGGTCATTGAAAAGATGACATGTGTATGGAAAATAACCTAAGACTATAGATGTCCAGAATGAGACGAGGACTATTGGATCAATTCTGTGAATAAGTGATCTCGTGCTAAGCACGAGTGTTTAGTGGACATGTGCCAGACACATGACTGACCATCTTCAAACATAACAGTTACCCCAGTTGTTAGGAATTGATATAGAATGTTCCTGAATAGAAGGAAACTAAAAATGGCGATCTTTGATGATAAAGAAGGAATTGTGATGACATATCTTAGGAGTTACCTTTTAGATATAATATTCTCATGCACGATGGGACATTATGATCAACAAGGAAACTTACTTCTCATAAGATATGGTTTAGATTCAGACTTCCATAAGAAGAGGAATCCTAATAGGAAGGCGGAGTCCAAAGATGGAAGGGAACTCACAAGCGGTTAGGGCGTTCCCTAACCCTAGGACTCTCGTAACCCTTCCTATATAAACCATAGTGATTCGCTCTTAGGAACTACGCAAAATATAGGGTTTGATTCTCCAATAGAACCAAGGAGATACGTAGAAACAAACCATCGACGGTTCAACCCTAAACTCACTATCATCTCATCCCTTCTCTATGGAGCAAAGGATTCCGTGTCACAAGGCACGAGGGAAGATAAGGGGATATTTGGAATTTCCCCTACAATTGCTATGAGGCTTCTTAGTCAAACATGCAAAGGCATCGACTTTTGGCGAGAGGAATTGGAGTGCCTTTAGTGCCGCACAAACCAAAAAGAGAATTCACTACACCATAACAGGCTATTTGCAACGGCAAAAAAGCGTTGCTAATCATTTTTGCAACGCTTTTTAAGCGTTGCAAATATGGCGTCGATAAAGTGTTGGAAATATTTGCAACGCTTAAAAAGCGTTGCAAATAGAAATTTCCAACGCTTAAAAAGCGTTGCAAACAGAAATTCAAAGCGTTGCAAACAGAAATTTCCAACGCTTAAAAAGCGTTGCAAACAGAAATTCAAAGCGTTGCAAACAGAAATTTCCAACGCTTAAAAAGCGTTGCAAACAGAAATTTCCATAATTTAAAATTCATTTGTAACGGTTATAAACCGTTGCTGATGGGTTGCTAATAAAAAAATAATAATTTCTCATATTTTGTAGCGAGACCAGCTAAACCTACAATAACCAATGAATACAAGAATCCAATGAATACAAAAATGGTTTAGACAAATATATATATAGCTACAAATATATTTATCAGCAGTCCAGGTCCCTTACCACCAGAAATTATCTGGTCGAGTACTTCGCTAATTGCAAATATCAAGCAGCGGTTTTCAAGTACGCCAAAAAAAGAAATTCTATTTTCACTAACAACAAGCGGTCATAATGCGAAAACCAAAATTCCAAGATTATAACAAGTATAGTTAACTATAGGTCGCATACAAAACCCTTAAAGCGTATCTTTATAAACGTCAGGATCTAAAGCTACTAATTACCACCAAGGCAGCAACTATTTATATCTGTATGGACACTGTTTGAAGCAATCAAGCCTAGCTTGCAGGTTCGATATGGCTACAGGTACAATAGTCTGCAAACCCCTCTTGACAAATCAATTCTTCAGTTGTGCGTCCCTGTTGAACAAAGAATGTTTATCGGTTCAATTCTATAGTGTGAGTCGGGATGCTAATATGATTATAGCAACAACATGATATATATTGAACGTGGCATCATTAACCACACCGCGACGCTAAACTAATCTATTCTTATTACCAGTGATACATGCTAGAAAGCAATCTAAAGGCTTCTCATTTCCATATTATGTTATTGAGAGCTTTAACATACCCTTCACAACTTCCTAAAACATGCATGTGGCAAGAGAAAGTCAAACTATAATGAGATGCACGAAAACTTACAGATTCAACTAAATCATCTGCGTCCGCACCAAATCGCGAACCGGTTCCAGCCCTCAGATCCTACTACCACACCTTGAGCAGTTGCGCGATCGAGGATGAACTTCGGCGTGGGATCACCATACCGATCCACTTCCTATATATAAAAGTGAGTCGCAAAGGCCAATAAAGCAAGTATGTAATAAGATAATTTCAATTACTACTAGGTTGCCCTCGATTCAAACCGCACTTGCAAATGGGAGTAATCTTGTAGTAGAAATAGAAGCATAGCCTTGACATGAAAATTCTATTGTGTGGAATTATATGTGCAATAAACCGAAACTTAGCTATGACTTTAACCTAAACCGGTCTATAAGTTCATTCCAAGAGTCGCTAAACCCCTGAACCGCCTTTTACACAATCGAGAAGTTAGACTACTAGTTACTTATTATGTATATTAGAACTATGCATGGAGTTTTGAGGTTCATGGCACAAGCAACAATAACAAACAAAACGCTAAGTGTACACAATGATATACATGAATTCTAACAGAGTAAAGATTTGTGTCTCTTCTTCACTTAATATCATACAATGATCGAAAGCGATATTAAAATGCGACTTCAAATGCACAAATATCTTATAAACCCCAAATATGTCCAATTTTGCATGCATTGTTAAGAAAATACGACACTCCACAAGACAATACTAGCTTGCTATCACAACCATAAAGACATGACACAAAGACAACCTTCTCTTGCTAATTCACTATCCCTGTTCACCATATTAATGCACTAGCTTGTTTACATCATTGAGTAAATGCATCCAAATGAGAAAAGAAACTCGAAGGACATGTTAATTGTTCAAATAACAACAAGAATATTAGAAACACAAAAAAGTGAAGCCCACTTCATCATATGTGTAGGCACAGTTAAGTAGTTGACAATAGACAGAAAGAGAACAAAGATGCTCCGAGATTTAACTGACCAATAAGAGGGTTCATATTATGGACTTCCTAGGCTATCATCCATCGAAGAAGTGTGGATTGTGTTTGTGTGTGTGCTGCTCACAATAAGTCATAGTGACTTGTGAACAAAACAGTTTCACAAGCATGCCCCAGCACGACAGCACCTATCTCACAAGCATTACGAATGTAAGTCCCCTGCCTTCCAAATTCGACAGATGGATTTTTTTTGTACTATATATTTCTTTTTTCAATGCATTGATCCTGCTAGCATAGCCTGCTTGATAATTATGACTTAATTTATTATTACTTCAGAGCTTTTTAATCGCTTTCGAAAGATAATTTACGATGTGATCTTCTCTTACATTCTGAGAACAAGTGGAAGAGGTTTGTTTGAAGTCATTCATAATAGGTTTCTCAGTTCATGATAAGGTCATTAAATCTAAATTAAATAACAAAGAAAAATGACCAACAACACCAAGGATCAACAAAAATGAGCCATGAACACAACGACGTGGATCAATCATATGCCATATCCCAACATTTACATAACACAGCCTTTTTCATTATCTTAAAAAAAGTCAATCGAGTAAGTCATGTATAAACAGAAACTTCTCTTGTGATTAACAACAAATAACCTCTATGTATAAGATAGTACACATTAACGCAAATCAACACACATGTTATCTAAAAGTAATTCATTCATTGATTTTTCCATTAAGAACCAAGTATGAAACAGAGCATTAGATGAAATTAAATCATATACATGAACACTACCCATGAACAATAGTACTAAAAAGGCAGCTAAAAAAGAGAGAGATGGTGAGAAATACTTACAATAGCACACAAAAAATCTTACATACTGATGCATATCATCTGCAAAAAATTTAAAATAAAATACTTGACGATCAACAATATATGAACAACGGCTTTACAAACCAATATTTCTTCCATATCAAAACAAGAAAACCAAAATATTACCTTGATGTTATCAAAATGTCCTCCACGAGATTCTTAAGCCCAGATTTAGCCATTCTTTCACCAAAACAAAGTTTACGTTTTCAAAATGAAGAACAACAACTAAGAAAAAACAAGACTAATAACACAATATCTCTTCAAGTCAATAAACATTACCTTGTAGTCAATATAATCATCATCACGTCCAAGTTCTTTGCTAGTCTTCATTTTTTGTTTTTAAGGATAGAAGAAAACTATGAGGATATTGAAAACTTTAATGATATCGATGGCGAGAATTTTGAAAAAAGATTATAATGGAAAAATGGACGAACAAAATGATAAACATGAAGTTGTGAATAAAAGACGTCTCCAATTAGAAGAAAGAAGATACGGGTCATAAAGATGAACGAAAAGAAAATAAGAGATTGCCCACTACAAGATGAATAAGAGTTGATGAAGTAGAGAAACAAGAAGAAGTTAAAAAAGAAGTAGGAAGTAATGAGTATAGATACAAGGAAGATAAGAAGGTACCCAAAACGTTGATACAAGGTTAATGCGAGACCATTTTCTCATTAACCTGAAATATATATATATCAATCAATAGAAAAATGACTTAACCGAAATTCGAAAAAGAAAAAAAAAACTTAAACTTGCCTTTATCGAAATTATTTGGTACGATTCTTGTTCGAATTTTAAAGGTACCAAGTAGAAGCAATTGAGAGAGGTGAAGAAGAAGAAGAAGCCCATAGGAAATCAATGATCAATGCAAATCCAAGAAGAGCACCGGTTTTGAGGAAATGCTAATTGCTCTTCCCGGTTGTTCTAGCCATTTATATGTCTCTCGCAAATTGGCTCGTCCCTGTGTCACCGATGGCGCCGGACAACACCCAAAGAGCAAGAAAGTGGCACCCACGCAAAGACACCGGCACACACCCCACCCAAAGAAGAAACCGGCACACACACTCCACCTAGCGCAAGAATAAACCACACTCACACACACCATGCAACCACGGTATCGCATCACCGATCCACTTCATTACCAAATCACACCACCGCACACCACGTCCACCACCACACACCGCACTAACAAAGTCCCACACACCGCAAAACCACCAATCCACCACCATACACCGCAAACCCACCAGTTCACACCTTTGCACCACCACCATTCCACATAATTTTGTGGCATACGGCAAGGGCAAATCAAAGATATCATGAGCCTACCGTGTCTAACCGGCCAATAGATCGAGGAAAGCACTTTAACTATTTAATCATTAGTTAATTATAATCAAATGCTTTTAATTTGATATCAAGCTCAAGACCTCAAACGTATCTCCTCCGTTGTAGTCTCTATTGCATCATCACGGTAACCAAGAAGGGCAACTTAGATCTAACGAATTCAATACCGAGCATTCTCTCGCAGCAATCGACATGCGGTAATCACAAACCGAGCCACCAGATTTACTGGAGGAATAAAGAGAAAGAAGAGAACCAATACCAGACTCGAGACAAATACATTAGCATCCAACAAAGGCACATTCCGAAGTTGCTCACTACTTCTTTACTAAGAATGTAGAAACACTGAACTAATTTCCAACAAGTGAATTAAGCACTAAAAAAGTGATAGCATCATTAATTCATCATTCCATCACATGTACTGACTACAAAAGTTCCCCGATGCAAACATCATTTCCTGTAAGACTAGGGGAATCAATTGGGAATCTGATGTCCAATGTCAAAGGTCGTTAAAATACCATATTACCAAATAATCACATTGAACCACATCATTCTACAATACCTCTTTTCCAATAAAATTTCTTCTCTACTCTCAAGTATCAAGACTTAACAAAAGTTTTAGGCCAAATCGAGAACAATATACTACAACCCGATGAATTAACGACACTCAAAAGACTTCAAGAAGGAATTCACCTCTATGCTTCCGTTTTCATCTTCTTGTTCAAAGACTCAACCGACGAGAACATACAACACCCCTCAATACATACCACATATTCAAGCCTCAACTCATTTACAAAGAGAAATGGGCGTGAAATTCATCGAAGTGTAGTAACTCAAACAATCACTAAATTTACTTAAATATAAAATAATCTAGCTTGAAAACAGCGAAAAAGTGAAAAACTCGCCTGAACAATGCCGGTATGATCTCTGATATTAACAAATGTAACACCACCATGAATTCTATGATCTCGAAACAGTGAATTGCAAAACCCAAAATCAACTAATAAAAAAATAACCAAATGGAACGACCATTGTTTTCAATTTCGTGAGAAATTGAGAGAACCAAAGATTTAGGGATTGAGGAGTCGCGAAAATTAGGGATCGACCATTCTTCTTTCTTTGATTGAAGAGTCGCGAAAATTAGGGATCTTGAGATAATGCTTGCGGTGAGAGAGAGAGAGAGGAGAAAAAAAAATTATGTTTTATATTTCGATATTTTTGGTTCGATATTTTTGGTTTCCCTCCTCGCTTTCTTGAAAATTTTAAGTTTGTAACACTTCTCCAACGCTTTTAAGCGTTGGCAATTAATTCCGGAAATTCACCCAAATAAAGCAACGCTTTACAACATTACCAACGCTTATTTAACGTTGGAAACTTACTAACGCTAAATAAGCGTTGCAAATCAAAAAAGGTGCGTGTTGCAAATATCCTATTATGGTGTAGTGATTAGATTGGAGCCAAAAAGATTGCATGACTTGGTTTATGTTAGGATGAATCTCCATATGCAGAAGACTAGTGCTAAAAAGATGGAAGATCATCTAAAACCGATTCAACTAGATGAGATTATAGCTTTTCCAGATTACCCGACTCTTGTAGTTGGAAATGATGTAGAGAATATTGTTGATGGTAGTGATATATCTGATGATGTGGAAGATGTAGATGTCGATTATGGTGGTAATGAGGCTCATGTTGAAGCAGACGCAAATAATGGAAATGTGGATGATGAAGAATTTCATCGTTTAATTAATGTATTTGAATGAGACATCTTTATTTAGGTTTTTTTTTTTTGTTTTTTGGACTACTGATCGTTTAATGAATGTACCTTGTTTAGTTTGTGTTTTGGTACCCCTGTTTCATAGATTGAGCTAGTGCCCCAATTTGACTGGAGGACTTGAACATTTACCCCATAATATGATCCTGGGGAATGCTAAGATATATCGGAAGTGTTTTGTTAAAGTAGTAATAGAATGGCTTTGCATCATCGTGCAGTTAATATCTCCCAAGTTTCTTGTCAAAACTACTACTACTACAAATCAAGTAAAAATGAGTATGTAGAGCTTGCAACTTGTTGGACCGGATCACCGCTTTATAAAATTAGCGTTAGATTTTCACTTCTTAGTTCATTATTATACTCCAATCTTTAACATCTACCACAATGGCGGTAAATACAGAAGGTCCCTAAATCCACGATAACACAAGAAAATAATACATCAAGCAAAACCAAGGTTGATTACAATATCACGAAACCAATCTGCATTCTCTAACAAAAATTTCAAATAAACCAAGAAAAAAGTCGATACAGATTTTACAAGGATTTCAAAAATATATGTAAGGGAAAAGTCAAAATCAAATGGTAGAAGAAAATGACTAAAAGAAAAAGTTTACAAAAAACGATCAACTCCTTATTATTATTTTTTTGCTCATTCTTTTTCCAATCCTATATAAAATCAATCTCCTTATCTATAGTATTTTTTTTTTTTTATTGTTTCTTCTTACCGTTTCTTTTTAATGATTATTATCGTTTTAAACATGTTTTTATGCCTTGCATCTTTTTACATTTTTTGCCAAGATGTTCCGTTTAAAACACAAACTAAGTATTTTTCAAGTACACCATTTTAAACCCAGATCGCATTTGGTGATAGTTTTATGTAAAGCGGTGTCATGTCTCATATATATAATCCATCAACTACAATAAGCTACAAATGATATTGACATATTTGGTATGATAGACACAAGTAGATTATTTTTCATAAGATAGATATTTACCACAAGATGTGTTAACACATGTTTATTATCATAATACCCATCCTTTTCAATGAAAAATATTTCTACTAAATGCTATAACAACATAATGAGACCAACATGAGTTTTAATTCATGTATTCACCAATCATTCAATTCTATAATGCCCGAAATTCCCCTATACCATCCGAAGGTTTGGTTTAAAATATCGTTGTGGGCTACAACCATATTCAAACGTTAACATCTTGACAACCGAATATAGCGATTCTGAAATGAGATAAACAACATAATTAACTATTATATCTCTAATGACCGGTTTATATGTGTCTCAATAAGAATTTCTCTTTCTTATAAACATTCTCAATGCTAGCACTCATAAAATTAAATCATCTAAACAAAGAAAAATTAATACATATATGTCTTACTTTACCCTAAAGAAAATACACATCTTTATTAACATCGCTATTTTGATATCTACAAGACACCAATATCTTGTCGAATTTCTCATGTCATTTATAAAGCGTTTGAATAAACTCATTCAAAGATGTATATCTTAAGCTCATCACACGGCCACTACTACTTGATCTTGTAGTTCCTCAAGTTGATCAATATAATTTTTCTTCATCAAGATTACCGTTTTAGGAAAAGTTTTTTAGAAAACCATTTGATAAATAAAATTGTCTCTTGAACTAGAGTCTTTAGAATTCTAAAAAGAAATTCTAGTTACATGAGCAAAGTTCAAAAATAGTATAAATCTTTTCTGTGAGTAAAACCCATTGGCTATTTATATTAGCCTTGTATTTTGCAATACAACTATCACGTTTTAGTTTCCTCTTGAAGATTCAACTTCAACCTATATATCCCCCAAGAGATAGATTAACTACCTCCCTTTAATGATTGTGTAAATCAAGAGTTCAGTTTAGAAGAGTTGTATCCTTAAAAAAAATGACACTTCTCATAAATAGACAACATCCTTATAAGTTAATGAATCTTCCTTTAAAAAAACATGTAAACGTCATCACCAGGAATGGTGGATGTACTCACTGATAGTCTTTAAAATTTCTTGTTTAGAAATTATGGGATTCTATTTCTATAGTTCATTATAAACATTCAACCACTAAATACCAATTTCATAAAAACACAATCTCATTAAATTAGCATATAAGACATTTAATAATAGTGTGGTATCGACAAGATTGTTATCACTCATGACTGTCTTGAAAACAAACATCACTATTATGAGTTTAACTAATGAACATCTACTAGATAGTTCTATGTCTTAAAAATATTTCTTTTATTCATTCATTCAATATCCTTGGCAAGGCATCCCCACATTTTGAAGCATTTTTAGATAGACCCAAGACATTTCCATACTTTGTAGGTTGATTGTCTTTCAGTTATCTTGTGAAGTAAACTATGGTAAAAGCGATTATTCGGACATATGTAGGAACTGTTATGGTTGCATCGAATGATTTACAAACCCCTTAAAACCAATGCAAATGGAAAAAATGGTTCTCCGCGATTTGGTATAGAATTCTTACCTTAGATCGGTGCGCGATTTCTCACGAGAATCAAGATCTCTAGCAATTAGCAACCTCTTAATCTTACATTGCATTTCTATCCTTAGAATGGGCGTTGTGTGGGCAACGATCTTCCGACCCTTCTTTCTCTTTTGGTCTCTCTCACTTTTTAGTTTAGAACCGAATTTAGGAACTAACTTTTCTTGAGCAAAACACGAGTATTTGGCCGAGAAAGAGATATTTCTTTATATAGGCTACTAACAGGAACCATGAGGAGAAATTAAGGTTAGGTCTCTAGCGGGCTTGGGCTTCCCATATTAACACCGAACACCGCGACCCAGTATGTCAACAAATGACTTATTCCACTAAAAGGCCATTGTTGCACTACTTTAGTCCCCAATCCCAATTATGTTTATGGGCTCCATATTATATGCTTGTTGATCTCCCGTGTTTAAGATATCGAATGCGTTGATTAAGTCAAGTTATCGACACCCTACATTAATCGACTTCTTATGTCCTTGAGTAGTACCACTCGACCTCATTGTCATGTCGGATTAAATCCACTGCGGGGTTTACATGACAATCTTTATGAAACTCTCAGGAGACATCATCATCCGACTTCTGCGGGTCACAGTTCCTTCTATAATCAACAACACGGCTTACATACAATGTCATTACCCGATCTATCGAGGTTTGTTGATTCACAAATGAATCTCGCTCATTGATGATTTAAAGCAATGTACAATGCACATAAGTGTCGTTATTATATCCGGATTAAGAGGACAAGCATCCATAATAGGAGGTGTTTGTTCTCTTATATATAGTCAATTATAAAGAGAAACCTCATTTGGTCCCCGCTCAATACAAAGTGTACCGGTGTAATCTTGTAGTTAAGATAGACTGGTGACTTCGAGTTACATTAGTACATTTTGTGTGTATTGACGAGACCAAGCGAGGTCGCTTTCTTTATCGACTATATAAGAGAACAAACACCTCAAGTATTATGGATGCTTGTCCTTTAATCGGATATAATAACGCACTTACGCATCAGCATTGCTTTAAATCATCAATGAGTGAAATTCATTTGTGAATCAACAAACTTCGATAGATCGGGTAAATGACATTGTATGTAAGGTGTGTTGTTGATTATAGAAGGAACTCCGACCCGCAGAAGCCGGGTTGATGATGTCCCTTTGAAGAGCTCGCCAGGATTGTCATGTAAACCTTCGGATGGATTTAATCCGACATGACAACAATGAAGTTGAGTGGTACTACTTCAAGGATAAGAAGTTGATTAATGTAGTTGTTAAGAACTTGACTTAATCAACGCATTCGATATCTTAAACACCTTAGAGATCAACAAGCATATAATATGGAGCCCATAAATGTAATTTGGGATTGACGATTGACGAAGTGCAACAATGGCCTTTAGTGGAATAAGTAATTTGTTGACAGACTTGGGCCGACGATCGGGCGGCTATGGGAATCCCAAGCCCGTCGAGACCTAACCTTTAATTTCTCCTCATGGTCTGTTAGCCAGCCTATATAAAGAAATATCTCTTTCCTCGCCAAAATACTCGTGTTTTGCTCAAGAAAAGTTAGTTCCTAAATCTCGGTTCTAAACTAAGAGAGGAGAGAGGCCAAAAGAGAAAGAAGTGGGTCGAAGATCGCTGCCCAATAACGCCCATTCTAAAGATAGAATTACAAATGAAGATCAAGAGGTTGTCGATTCGTAGAGCTTGAATTCTCAAAGAAATCACACCGATCTAAGGTAAGAATTCTATACCAAATCGTGAGAACCATTTATTCCATCACTGTGATTGGTTTTTTATGGGTTTGTAAATCATTCGATGCAAACCATAATCTGCCTCCTACATATGCCTAACATTGTTTTACCATAGTTTACTTCACAAGATAACCGGAAAGACACCCACCTACAAAGTATGAAAATATCTTGGGCCTATCTAAAAATGCTTCAAATGTGGGATGCCTTGCCAAGGCTATCAGAATGAATCTAAAAGAAATATTTTAAGACATAGAACTATCTAGTAGATGTTCATTGGTTAAACTCATATTAGTGATGTTTGTTTTCGATAGTCATGAGTGATAACAATCTTACTGATACCACACTATTATTGAATGTCTTATATGCTAATTTAATTGAGATTGTGTTTTCTATGAAATTGGCATTTAGTGGTTGAATGTTTATAATGAACTACAAAAGAAATTTTAAAGACTATTAGTGAGTACATCCACCATTCATGGTGATGACGTTTACATGTTTTTTAAAGGAAGATTCATTAACTTATAAGGATGTTGTCTATTTATGAGAAGTGTCATTTTTTTTAAGGATACAACTCTTCTTAACTCAACTCTTGAATTACCGAATCATTAAAGAGAGGTAGTTCATCTACCTCTTGGGTGATATATAGGTTTGAAGTTGATCTTCAAAAGGAAACTAAAACGTGATAGTTGTATTGCAAAATACAAGGCTAATATAAATAGCCAATGGGTTTTACTCACAGAAAAGATTTATACTATTTTTGAACTTTGATCATGTAACTAGAATTTCTTATTTAGAATTCTAAAGACTCTAGTTCAAGATAGGTCTGGATCTACAATTTTATTTATCAAATGGTTTTCTAAAAAGACTTTTCCTAAAACAGTAATCTTGATGAAGAAAATTATATTGATCAACTTGAGGAACTACAATATCAAGTAGTATTGGCTAGGTGATGAGCTTAAGGTATACACTTTAGTTAAATATTTGAATGAGTTTATTCAAACACTTATAAATGACATGAGAAATTTTGACAAGATATTGGTGTCTTTGGATATCAAAATAGCGATATTAATAGAGATGTGTGTACTTTCTTTAGGGTAAAATAAGACATATATGTGTTAATTTCTCTTTGTTTAGATGATTTAATTTTATGAGTGCTAGCATTGAGAATGTTTATGAGACGAAGAAATTCTATTGAGACACATATAAACCGGCCATTAGAGATATAATAGTTAATTATGTTGTTTATCTCATTTCAGAATCGCTATATTCAAATTGTCAAGATGTTAAGGTTTGAATATGGTTGTAGCCACAACGCATTTCTTTAAACCAAACCGCCCGGATGGTATAGGAGAATTTCGGCATTATAGAATTGAATGATTGGTGAATATATGAATTAAAACTCATGTTGGGTCTCATTATGTTGTTATAAAGACTTAGTAGAAATATTTTTCATTGAAAATGATGGGTATTATGATAATAAACATCCGTTAACACATCTTGTGGTAAATATCTATTTTATGAAAAAAATAATCTACTTGTGTCTCTCATACCAAATATGTCAATATCATTTGTAGCTTATTGTAGTTGATGGATTATATATATGAGACATGACACTAACACCTTACATAAAACCTCAAACAAAGTACACGATGGGGGGACGAAGAAGCTAGGCGATGGCGGGGGGTTTAGAACCGTCCAAGTAGTTTTTTTTGTTTTTTCTTTTTTTTCTATTATGGGAAGGCAAAGTGTTCCACGGTATTTTCTTGTAGTGGAGGACGGGAGGACTCTTTTTTTTTTTTCCTTAAACCGACCTAAGTCTAAATCAACAACCTAAATTGAAACAAATAGCGCACAAATCACGAGTTTGAGACTTTTCGAGTATAGTTTTGTATTTTGGTTTAGCAGTTATTTAATATATAATATATATATATATATATATATATATATATATATATATATATATATATATATATATTTTTTTTTTTTTTTTTTTTTTTATAGTAGTTGTTTTGTTTTGTTTTCTCTTTCTTGAAAAGTAGGAATGTAAAAAAGAGTTGACCCATCATCTAGTAGGGTACCGGTTTTCACCACCCAGCCAAACCCGCACCGATCCGAAAAACAGGACCCGCTCCGCCCGATACCCGTTTTTATGCGGTCGGGCTATGAGTATAAGTTCTATGCTCAAATCCGACCCGTTAAAGCGCCCCAGACTGTTAAAAGTCGCTGACCAAGACAATTCAATACTCTAACTCTAATATTTTTGTATTCTATTTATACTTTCTTTTAATTTTTGTAGAAATTTGGGAGATATGAACACAAACTTATGAGTTCAACATCAATTTCAAATATTTAAATTTGAACATTGGGCATATATCAAAAGTTCAAATTCAACTTTTGAATTTTGGAGAAGATGAATCATTCATCCTTGTATTAATTTCTAATTCTTTTAGTTTATATTTTATTATTTTGTACCATAGATCCTCGTTCCCATCTTCATTTTATCATACTATGAAAAATAATCAATTTACAAATAGTAAATCACGATAAACAAATTTCAAATTTACAGATATAGTTTTGGATTCAAGTTCAAGTTTTTTTATTTTTGTTTATTTTTTATTGATTGATTATATTTTTTTTCTATGTTGTGAATTGAAAATATATTACTTTGCGAGAATTAGAAAGTTTTTTGGGTGAAATTGGGTTAAAATGTTAATTTCCACCCGACCCGGATGACCCGCCAAAACCCGCCCAGAATCGACCCAACAGTAGGGTGATGGTACTAAGATATAACACTTCAACCCGCCCCCCCGCTTCCATCGGGGACCACTTGGATTTGATCCCCAAGACCCAAGGCGACCCATCCATCACTATTTGACCCGCAGATTGACCCTACCCCTTATTACCCCCTACCTGAAAAGTGACACAACAAGACAAACCACTAGTGTCACTTTTGAATAATGTGACCCGAAAAATTAAAATATTTGTGTCACTTTTCCTAGAAGCAACACGTCAACCCTCGTTCCATATAAAAGTGACACATTAAACTTCTGGGTGTCACTTTTTGGTACCGAGTGACACGAGACCTAAAAAAAAGTAACACAAAAAGCCATTCTTTTAGTAGTGATACACCAACTTTGAGATCAACTTATAAAAGTTAAAAGAATGTAATCAAAGTTATTAAGTTGTACATCATCGAAGAAAACAACTTTGGATCCAAATTACAATAATATTATATGTTGCCCATTTGCATTGTACGCTTAAATTGGTGACATGTCTAGTCTTGAGATCCAACGCCCTGCATTGAAAACTGGCAACTATCCTTCATTCTTATCAAAATTGGGTGCAGGACATTTGGTCAATTTTACAGGTAGAAAAGTGGTCTGGAGTATAAATGTTGTCTTGGTGCACACTCAAATTACTCATTCCTTGTGTATTCTTTTGGTTTGGTCGCATGTAGAAGTACGCCTTTTGGAGCTAGATTGTTCACATACTTTTGCCCAGTCTCGAACCTTGATGCCTTGATGTTGGGCCAATCTTGCAGGTAGAAAAGTGGTACGTTGTGTAGAACCCTTCATCATGTTAGGTGCGTTGAACACCATTTAATCATGACTTGTTGGTCAAGGAACCTCACCTTTCAGAGTATATATATACACTACATAAAAGTTGCACTAAACTATTATGAAAATAGAACCTAAGCATATTTATTGCTGACTCTGCCCGTTATTTACACTATTTACATGGTGAAGCGGAATTCTAAATGAGTATGTCGGAATGAGAACAAAAGACGACAAACCAATACAAAGAAATGCATAAAGAAGAAAATGGAAAGAATAAAAAATTAGAAATTTGCAACAATTCTACTAAACAACTAATATCATAGCATACATAGCAACTACGAATTGCAATGTGTCTATAAAATCCAAATTTCAAATACACCTTTTTGTTCTCAAACAGACCAAATGCAGATTCTACTAATGTGGTATGTATGAAACTCACAACTGAGTTCCCACTTGGTATTCCTCATGTGTCAAACAGCTGGGATTGGTGGTAGTGCCGAACACACAATCTTTGGACTATTCCACGTTAAATTATCCTTTTTGGCACTACCACAAAAAATTGGTGATTGTGAATAAATAACCTTTATATATATAATAAAAAAAAATATCTAGCAAAAAGGATAGGAAACATTAAAAAATTTCAATATTTATTTGAGACATGACTATATTTAATATGGACTTCTTATTAGTGTCTTTATACTGCTTCACTAATTCAATTTTAACCCTAAAAAATATTTTCCTTATGGTTACATGAAATCCAACATCAGAAGCATAATGAATCCTTAAAAATAAAATGCATGTTAGAAAAAAAAAAAAAAAAAAAAAAAAAATAAAAAATTTTTTAATAAGAATGGCCATGACAAAGTAGTAGAGTTGTACCTTCAGTTTGGTTTATACGCCGGTGACAGCGATTTCTATACCTGTCGCCGCCGTTCATTCTCAGGGATCCATTGCTGATGTCTACGAAGCCGTTCAGCACTTGGCATTATATGTTATCCAGATTATGTGGAAAATCATAGCGCCATAAAACCAGAAAAAAGAAAAAAGAAAAAGATTTAAGAAACTAATGAGAAGAAAATCAGAAAATTCGGAGATCGATGTTACCCAAACATTGATAAATTCCAGAATCGAAAACCGGTGAGAAGACATAAACATAAAATAAGCATTTAATCAAAAACTTCCTAATTAAATAAAGGAGGAATGAAAACGACAAAAAAAAATGGAAGAGATTACACATCTTCAAGCAATAATGATTACCGACATGTTTGTGCATTAATTGGATCGATCAATAATGGAAAATAAGATAAATACATAACAATCTGCTTCCAACTCTATGAATAAAAACCCAATGACGGAGGAAACCCATATGTAGAAGATTAGGCAATAATTGGGTATGGGTATTTCCTTTTGCCATAAGCAAACACTAAAAGCAAAAACAATTGATTACAAAAAAGCAAGCCGTTTTTGTTCAACAGCACTATCTCAAGAGCATGTATGTTCAAAGTAGCGAAATCGAATTAAAAAATAGATAACTTAATTTAAGAGAAATGGGTATAACACCATACCATTGCGCTCGAAACGGGAAGTTGTGAATCACAATTGATGAAATAGAAGTGCTCTGAAATCAGAAGGATACTTGAAATGTAAAATTCACAGTTGACTCTCTCCTCTTTGCGTTTCAGAACTCCAAGCGCGACAGGAAAGGGACTGGCTGGATTATTTTGGAGAACAGAAGCAGATCGATTTTTCAGATGGTCGTATATGGGAAGAAGGAGATCGGATGGTCATAATTATTTGTTAGGGATAAGAAGAGTCGGGATGTTTGGTGCATAACTACTTTTCTTACAAATTACCAGAATGCCCCAACGTTTAAAGGGCATTAGGAGTTTGAGTGGTGAAAGTTTTCGGAATCCTTTTTGAAAAAAGGTTTGGTCTAAGTTATTTTTTCAAAAAATTGGGTATAGGACACAGACGCAAATTTCTTAAGTTCAGAGGAAATAACAAACTTTTTTTTTGTTTTTCCTCCATAAAAACTGAAATTTGACATCTGTCTCAAATTTCAGACTGACTTTTACAATTTTGACCTCTTTTATTAGTCCCAACTAAAGAAGCCAACTACCAACAAAAAAAAACTACGGACTAAATTAGTTACCAAAAGAGCAGTGGGTTAATCAAAATAACTAAAAATCATCTGAAATTTACAAAATTCCAATTAAAAGTGAGATGAATTTCTGGAGAGACCAAAACAATGTTGAAAACATCAAATTCAAAAGCGGAAATGTTGATTACAACTAATTTCAATACAACTTTAACAATTTAAAATGATCTCCTCGATAATTTTGAATAAGATGTTTAAGCTTTGTTTGATGTAATTCAAATTGTGAAATTGTGAAAGGACAAATGGTTTTTTTTATAAGACAATTGTATTATTTGATTGCAGTACATTTTAGAGCAATACACATGCACCCTTGCTTGATGAGTGGCCTCGATTGACACACACACCTACAGCCTGCGCACATTAGATTTTCATATTATTTATTTGTGGAAGAAATTGACAGTTACAAATGAAAGGGTAAAAAGGAGAAATAAGAAGTTTTAAAAACTAGAAAATTGGGTATAAGTACACAGACACAAATTTCTTAAGTTCAGAGGAAATAGCAAACTTTTTTTTTTGTTTTTCCTCCATAAGAACTGAAATTTGACATCTGTGATTGACTTTTACAATTTTGACCTCTTTTATTAGTCCCAACTAAAGAAGCCAACTACCAACAAAAAAAAAAACTACGAACTAAATAAGTTACCAAAAGAGTAGTGGGTTAATCAAAATAACTAAAATTCATCTGAAATCTACAAAATTCCAATTAAAAGTGAGATGAATTTCTAGAGAGACCAAAATAATGTGGAAAACATCAACTTCAAAAACGGAAAAAATATATGTTGATTACAACTAATTTCAATATAGCTTTAACAATTTAAAATGCATCTCTGATAATTTTGAATAGCATGTTTAAGCTTTGTTTGATGTAATTCAAATTGTGAAATTGTGAAATGACAAATGGTTTTTTTTTATAAGACAATTGTATTATTTGATTGCAGTACATCTTGGAGCAATATACACGCACCCTTGCCTGATGAGTGGCATCGATTGACACACACACACCTATAGTCTGTGCACATTAGATTTTTGTATTATTTATTTGTGGAAAAAATTGGCAGTTACAAATGAAAGGGTAAAAAGGAGAAATAAGAAGTTTTAAAAACAGTTAATACACCCAAAAAGTGACGTGTTGCTTAAAATTGGAGTAGAATCAAAAGATAATATTGGTCTTTCTCTAGACAAAAAGCACACTAAAGAAAGTGTCTAGAGCCCAATTTCTAGTTTTAAAAACAGTTAATACACCCAAAAAGTGACATGTTGTTAAAATTGGAGTAGAATCAAAAGATAATATTGGTTTTTCTCTAGACAAAAAACACACTAAAGAAAGTGTCTAGAGCCCAATTTCTAAGTTTTTTTTCCGGGCATCTAATTAAAAGCCGGGACTTTCTAATTATATAGTAGAATAGATAGATAGATAGAATATATATATATATATATATATATATATATATATATATATATATATATAGCTTCGGCTCCTAAAAGGACCTTAAATAAGTACCAAATCTAAAACACCCACAACTTCACCTACAAAATGATTTAACCCCTAATCTTTTGTGCATATGATCTACTAACCATAAAAAACATCTCTACAAAAATTCAACTCGTTTGATATCCTCTAACTTAGATAAAATTGTTTTCCACTTTTGAATATATATATATAAAGGTCCGAAAATGTCTAGTTTTTGCATTCATCTTTTGCCAGTGTTAAAAATTGTCAAACGAGTTGAATTTTTGTAGAGATGTTCTTTATAGTTAGCAGATCATATGCACAAAATATTAGGGTTTAAATCATTTTGTAGGTGAAGTTGTGGGTTTTTTAGATTTGGTACTTATTTAAGGTCCTTTTTAGAGGCCTTCTTCAGATATATATATATATATAGATATATAGTTTTGGTCTAGTCAGGACTTCCTGGATAAAAAATCTTCCGGACTAAATAAATTCACGTGATTTTTTTTCTCTCCTTTCTCTCCACTTTTTTCTCCAATCCCACTCTTTCTCTCTCCTCTCTCTCTACTTTATTGATTTTCTTTGACCCCACACACACTTTCTCTCTCTCTCTCCTCTCTCCACTTTATCAAACAATTTCACGTACTTTTTTTCTCTCTCCTTTCTCTCCACTTTTTTCTTCAACCCCACATTTTCTCTTTTCTCTCTCTTTACTTTATTGATTTTCTTTGACCCCACACACTCTCTTTCTCTCTCTTCTCTCCACTTTATCAAACAATTTCACGTGCCTTTTTCTTCTCTCCACTTTATCAAACAATTTCACGTGCCTTTTTCATTCTCCTCAATTTTTTCTCTCACGCCTCTCTCCTCTCAATATTTTAATTTCTTTTTCCACATTTCCCAACTTCCGACCCCACCTTCATACTTTCACCTCAATATCACCACCACACTTTTTTTTTTTTTTTTTTAAGAGTGTTCCAACGTGGAACAAAATAGTCAACACTATACTATTGCTTTTCAAAGATCGATTACACAAGTAAGCTCAATTTTTTCCTTGTTTTTTTTTTCTCAAATTTTTATTATTAAATGTTAATTAATTATATTCCGTTTTTAACATATTGGGTGGTATGCTCAATTTATATGCATTTAATTTCTTAAGAATTATTATTAAATGCCAACTAATTATAATGCTGCTCATATTTTGAAATTGATATGTGTAGCATCTATTGAATGGATATGGCGTTTGAACATTTGGACTCAGATGAAGAAGAACAGTCTGATATGGTTTATATGCCTGGAGTAAAAGAAGATTGCAAACCGAAAATAGGACAAGAATTTCACTCTTTGGATGAAGCTTATGAATTTTACAACACTTACGCAAAAGTGGCTGGATTTAGTATACAAAGTAATTCTACCGAAGGATAAAGAAGGCAATGAAATAACTAGGAAGGAAGAATCTTGTTGTTTCAAAGAAGGGAACCTAAACGAAAAAATAAGAGAGAAAATAAAAGACGACGGGGATTGTTCGTGAGGGTTGCAAGGCAAAATTGTCGGGTTTGAAGAATAAATTGAAGTCCAAGTTACAAATCGACCAATTTATCGAGGTCCACAACCACTCACTTTCAACCCCTCATAAAGTACATCTGTTGAGATCTCACCGTATGATCTGATACAAAAAAGTCATTGTCTAATCTTTTATCATCTGCTAATATACCTATAAACCAACAAATTAGTATTCTTTCAATGGAAGCGGGTGGAATAGAAAATATTGGTTGTACAGAAAAAGACCTTAGAAATTTTGTTAGAGATTCAAAGAGCTTAGTAGATGGGCATGATGCAGAGATATTGATGGAATATTTTTGTCGAGCAAGAAAAAAAATTCTTCATTTTCTTTTAAAAATGAGATCGACGAAGAAAATAGGTTAACTCATTGTTTCTGGGCTGATGCAAAGGCAATAAGGGCGTACAAGCTTTACGATGATGTAGTAGTGTTTGATACAACCTACAAAACCAATAAATATGGTATGATATTTGCACCATTTGTAGGGGTGAATAAACATAGTCAGACTGTAATATTTGGTTGTACATTCCTGTGTGACGAGAGGACAGAATCATTCATTTGGCTACTCCAAAAATGGATGGAAGTAATGTCAGTTGGCCCTCCCAAAATGATTATCACCGATCAAGACCCTGCTATGTCAAAAAGCTATTGCTCAAAGCTCTTCCAAATACATATCACCGATATCTTGCATTTGGCATATTCTCAACAAGTTTTCTGAAAAATTAGATGCAATCATTTATAGAGATCACTATATTTAGCGTTTCAAAATGCATTTGGAATACGTGAGAGTCCAGGGAAGAGTTTGAGGCAATGTGGCAAGAAACAATAGGGAAGAGCGAACTAAAGGATAACACTTGGTTAGCTGCATTGTATGATATGCGGTCCAGGTGGGTTCCGTCATTTGTGAAACACATTTTCGCTGCCGGCATGTCAAGTAGTCAACGGGCGGAAAGTTCACATGCATTTTTCAAGAGGTATGTCTCTAAAAAAATTCTTTAAATGAATTTGTTCTGCGCCGATTTAATAGGGCACTTGAATACCAAATCATAAAAGAATTGCAAGCTGATCATGTTGATAGCAATGAGCGACCCGTGATGAAAACCCCAATTTCTATGGAGAAGCAGATGGCAGATATTTATACATTGTCTATTTTTCTTAGATTTCAGAATGAGTTGTGGGAGAGTTTGGAGTATTTTATTGAAAGTTCAATTAGAAAATGAAAAGCGGTTGTCTACATGGTGAAAAGGCCATGTGCAAGAGATTCTAGACCGGAAAATTGTATATGATATGGCTCTAAATTTTGCTACATGTACCTGCAAGAAATTTGAATTTGAAGGAATTCCTTGTAGACACATTTTGGCTTACTTGAAAGTTAGACAAATTGTTTACTTGCCGGATGTTTATATACTGAGTAGATGGAGGAAAGACACAAAATTGGAAGAAATAATATCAGATAGTGGGAAAGAGGTGAAAGAAAATAGTAACAATGACTTTATGTTGTTGAGGCACACAAAATTATCTCATCTTACTTCAAGGGTACTTGATGACGCTGTAGCTTGTGGAGAGGCAAGTGAAGTATATGAAGAGCATTTGAAAGTGGTACATGAAAAGATTAAGGAAGTGCTGGTTATTAAAGGAGTTGGAATTTCTCCAACAGAAAAAACGCATCGACATGTGACTTTGAATGAGCCAAATCCTGTTAAAGCAAAAAGTAGTGGAAAACATAGATTACAAGGGGGAAAAGAGAAGGCAGGTTCAAGCAAGTCAACTAAGGCGTTGTAATGGATGTGGACTTACTGGGCAATCACATGACAAAAGAAACTGTTCGAAGTTGATTGGTAATTTTCGATTGCTTACTATTTTTATTTAATAAGTACTCTTTTATTTTTATTTGTACTGAGCTTAATATTGGATGTTATAGGTTCAACTGACACTCAAAGTCCGGCTGATGGTGGTGGTAACTCATCAGCCTCTACATAAGTTGAACGCTTGCCTTGAGTGGACCATATAGTGAACTCGGTGGCTATCCATTTGTGAAATGGAGTTGGTAGTTTTTTCTTCAAGAAATTAAATGGGGTTAAGAACTAGAATTAGCAATCGTTCTTTAGTATATGAATTGAGGTGTTTCTATTTTATTTTTTTTAAAGCTAATGAATTTTTAAACTTCTAACTTTTAATGACCTTCACTAGTTCTCGGTACAAGTTTGTTAAAGAATTTGATTCAAGTTTCCAACCAAAGGACTATTCATCTGCTTTCCTTGAATTGTTCCAATCGTTTTACGACATAAGTTTCGACAAAGACAAAATTGGTGTCACAAAAAGTTCCACACCAAGAGTACAGTTGTAGTCCCACACCTTTTCCCTCCAAATCGATGAAATCCATACAATACACCTAGCTTAGCAACCCCAAAACCCGAGAGGAGACAACTCAAGCAACATAACTTATAAAGTTATAAGGAGTTTGTCCGATACGCAATCGGTTGGTACAATATACAGTCCCAAATCCTAAAAAATCTGCCCTTTGAAGTACATTAAGATAAAACCCATCAATATGAAACAAAGAAGCCATACCTTAGGCAAAACGAAAACATAGACAAGCAAAGCAAAATAGACAAACTCTTCTAAATTGAGTGAATATTGTAATACTGAGCCGGGGTTCTATACTAATCTAATGAAGAGGCCATCCCAGTTAGACAAGAAGTGGGTGAGAATTGTTGGAGAAATTGGGCAAAACACCATAATAAACAAATGTGCTTCAAGTTTTTTTCGTCATATATCGATGTTGAACGTAACTCAATACTAAACTCGAAGTTACTTGGAACTTATATCGATGCCTTATAATTTTGTTGTATTACACCGATCTAATATCCGAATCGCAATATGGTCATTTCAGGTTAATTTTCAGATGTGCCTTCAAGAATGGCATGCATTTCACCCCTTTGTCTACCATTCTTGTCAATTTTCATTTTCCCACGTGAACTTTCAAGCCTTCAAAGTCACACCATGCACTTATGGAATAAATGATCATTTCTCCCAAAGTACATTCATAGTTCTCAAAATTACCGTAGTCACATTTCGTAATCCTATTATCTATACCAAAACATACAAAAGCAACTTAACCAAATCCCTTCTAGTGCTCTTGTTCCAGAAATGTCCGTGCACATACCGCCAAACATAAAATATCCGAGGATCCCGAAGTTCTCGAGGTCCAAGAAGTTGCCAATACACATTTTCGTGAATTCAAAAGGAGAATTCATTGACCCCCAACGCTTGTGTGCCCTTTGTAACAAGTCCTTTTCCAAAGATTCCCAGAAAGACACATAGTTCATAAAAAGGAATTCTGAATAAACAAATAGCAAAAGTATCCAAAAACAAGAAGGTAGGTTTCAACATTCAAATAATAAAAATGCCAACATAAAATAAGAGCAACAAAAGTGGAGAATTTGTGGAAAGTACTTATATAAATTATTATTAAATGCTTGAGCTAATTTTCATTGAAGAGGGATCCATATATCAAAAAGATTCAAATATAAGATTTTACAAAATTGATTTCAAGATGTCCCGTGGATTTTGCTTCACCGAAAGGTTCTTCAAAATCAAATATTTCTACGCCCATCACAGATGGAGGGTCGCCCATGGCGTCAAACTCAAATACCATCGCGATGCAAAAAGTATCGATGAGTAGAACGGTATGCAAAATATTTCACCGACAGATATGTAGCTTTTACAATGTTAATGCCACTTCCATAAAAGGAGCTTACCATTCCATTGAGGATCAAGTATTGTCTTCGCCATCCTAAAATAAGATAATTAAAAGCTTGTGAATGCAAAGGCACATATGGGCTACAACAAAGCACTTATTAATCAAAAACATTAAAAAATAAAAGAACAATCTCTATTAGTAAAATACACCATAATTAACCCGACCTTTTAAATTAGACCAAATTTTTTTCTACCACCTAATAATTCCCTAATTAAATACAAAAAAAATATTATTCAATGTCTTTAAAAAGGACTATTTTGTCATTTAATTTTTATTTCTATTTATACCCTTCAATTACAACACACGCACAAAGGAGTTTTATGTAAATTCGTGGCAAAACCAAATCCACTTATATATTGACATGTACGCGGTGTTGCCTTGCCATTAATACCCACTTAAATATCATTAATATCCACTTAACTACCATTAATAGTGAGTTCTTTCAACTTCCCCTCCTTTCTTGATGAACTCTTTCCAGTACTGGTTTTTGCTTGATGCTTCCAATTCCGGTTAGAAAAGACGAGAGAGAGAGTGCAAAGGAAGTAAACCATTTATTATTTTCTTCTCACTAACCCAAAATCTACCCCACTCTTCCAACTCCCTAATCTCTCTGTTGCTGAAAGAAACCCAACTACTTCTCATGTACACGACTATTAATTCTCCATCACCATCTTGCGTTCTCAATTCAGTTTTTGCTTCTCAACTAAGATTTTTAGTGCTGCTCTGTGTTTGAATCATCAAGAATGGCACCTGCTGAACTTGGCAAAGAAGAGGGAGTTGCTAAGGTTATTTTCGTAGATTTACTCCTCCATATTAGTATAGATCCATGATTTTTCCATGAGGTCGGGTTTCTTTGACAAATGATGATAGGGTACTAGACTCAATTGGGAAGAAATGCATTTTGAATGTGGCCTGGTGGACTAGCATACAGACGCGCGCATGACAAGATACGTCCTTGTAAACTGATAGCGCGCGATAATATGAGCATAGCTATATGTATTCTTTGGTCGACCAAAATAATTCGTTTTTCTTATCCCCTCCCCCACCCATCAACATTGCACCTGTTGAACTTGGCAAAGAAGAGGGAGTTGCTAAGGTTAAAGTCATTAACAAGACTAATGTGGTACCCAATAAGCAACTAGGAAAGAAAGAATGTCATTTGCTCACATTTGATCTTCCCTATGTGACCTTTTACTATAACCAAAAGTTGTTACTTTACAAGGGTGCTGATTTTGAAGATGCGGTGGCTTAAATTGAAGGAAGGATTAGGGGTTGTTTTGAAGAATTTTATCCCTTGGCGTGAAAATTAGGGAAAGATGAGGAGGGAGTATTGAGGGTGGAATATGAGGATGAGAATCTTGGGGGTGGAGGTCGCAGAGGGCGGTTGCCGCGATGTATCGATATAGCCGAACCGGCAAAGGAGGATGCTTCTTAAGCATATTGCAAGAGATCATTCCCCGCACCAATGTCATGAACTTAGAGGGACTTCATCGGCCATTGTTGGCGTCGGCAGTCGATCCTATAATTTATAGCTAAAGTAAGAGATCTCCTGAAGTAATTCATAATAGCATAATCACATAGTAAAACGTGGTTTGTGCTTGGTCTCAATTAATTAGTGAGAGTTAGAAAATTCACTCGGTATGTTTACGCTTATTTGTAGAATTTGCAAATAGAGAATCGACGTTTGAAACTTTGAATGCAAGATAGGCGGTGTGTGCATTAAAATCTACACATAAGTGTCGACATTGGTTGATACCGTGGGATATATTCAACAACCACCACTACAAGTTGGTCTATGTACCAATCGAAGTTTGTGTAGTGTTACTAACTGTAAGGAAGCTAGGATACTTAGTATTATTACTTGTATATGTAAGGTTTCCAAAAGGGTTTGCACCGCTAATCTACACATGACTCATACATATGCTATATACCCAACCCATGATGCGGATGAGTTGTTTATCTACACAATGAAGTTTCGGGTCACAATATATAATTATATATATGGGTTGTCCCATATAACCCCCGCCGTTGATAAAGTATGACTCGACACCAACCTAGAGGTGTGTGCTACATTGAAATGAGTAAAATATTTCTCATGTGTACAAGAGATTTAATCATGTTTATTTAGAAGCCAACTCTTATGAATGACATAATCAGTCGAAATCTTCAAGTTTCAACCTACACAAAGGGCTCTATATACAAGAATCTCTTCCAAGAATCTTGAACTTCCCTCTTAATAGATTGTACCCCGTGTATCTCGCTTCTACAAATCTAGGTTGAGAATATGCACCATTTGCTCTTCATTTGAACATCAAGAGCTTCCGGAACTTCTAGGCGATGAAAACATTCCCCGCCCATATTAACTTCGGTTTCTCCCAATTAATTGTATTGACGGATGCGAACCAAGATTCTATATAGAATTTACTCAACATTATACATGGAACAAGTCCTTAAGCCAATCGCACCCAATAAGAAGCCACCTAAAAGTCATTATCGCGGCAATTGCAAATTGTCTTTTAATTTTGGTATGATCCTATATGCTTTATTTTTCATCAAATTTAAAAGCTATCATTGCAAATACTAACAGTTGTCTTTTTAATCATGACCAAGCAATGTCAAAAAGCGGGGAAGAACTCACGATTCTAAGGACATTGTATGTCCCGGGGCTATTTCACTAGGGTACCTTGAGGTTAGTAAAAACATTTGAAGACATTGTATTTGTCCCTGGCTATGTCACGATTCTAAGGACATTGTATGTGTTGTTTTTAAAATTTTTGCCAAGTGCTTATATTGTAATAATTGGTTTGGAGACACCGGTTGTTAATTATCGCTTAAACAATATTTATGTTGTAACCTCCTCGTCTATCTCTTTTGCACTTAGACATGAAGTGATGCCGAAGTTGTTGACTATTTGAAACACATGTAACCTTCGGGATATCCCCATGTCACTTGGTCGTGTTTAGCATGAAATTTTTCTTGATATGCTCTTGGTTCGGGCTTTTTGACCTTTTCGAATGTAGAGACCTTCACTATGACAAGAAATGATCTCTTTATACAATCGTGGTGGAATGTCTCAATCTCTCGTGGTGGTCCGGGCGACCGGTAGATGTTGTTAAGGCACCATGATAATAGGATATCATTATGGCATCATTTCATTGTAGTTAAGTTTATGATTGATGGGTTGATTGAATCGTGAAAAATTCCAAACCGCATAGCACTCCTGTGGTATGACAAACTCCAAAGACAAGTCCGGAAAGATAGTTATGTAGTTTGTCCATAAGTTATTGTATTTGAGTAATCAATTTGCTTTTGCATTATTGGTGGTCAACTTTCATTTTAATCAATATGAATTATGAATTACAAATTAGCAACTCATATGCTAAACCGATCTCATTTAAAACAAAGCTTGCATTGCCAATAAAAAAAAAATGAATTAGCAATAATTAGTTCATTTGTGTACTATTTTCATATGTAAATTTGGTTCAATGTTTGTAGTTGCCTCCATTTTTCGCAGGTTGTTGTGGCAACACTCATGACATGGTTGACCGCTCATTTTTGGGAAGGTGGTGTTTACTCTAAAGCTATTGATGGATTTGAACCGCCACCGCAGTTTGGTATTTCAAGATCGTAGTTGCCTACCCATGTGCACTCGGTTCAACTACCTAACTAAATCATGATTTCCACATGAATAGGTGCTTCCCAAGGCGTTCTCATCAAGGGTAGAAATGCTCTTGAAAAAGCACACAAAGCAAGAAACTCAGATCTAATATCCGTTAATAAACATTCAAAACTGTTATATGTAACTTTTTATATCTTCTATTTTGTCTTTGATTCTAAACACATTCTATTGACTAAATGCATAGAAAGATGATTCATTGGATTTCAACACTCACGGCTCCGTGAAATGTGTTGTGTTTGAGAAGACCTGGAACTTTTCATAGTAGAGAAGTCTTTGGTAGTTAGTGCGATGTTTGTTTTCGGACATGGCTATTCAAGCATTTTGGGACATGGTATGCTAATGCAAGAGGTAGTCTCTTTTCTAGCCCGAAGTACCGTGTTATGTCATTTTACGCCAAAGCCCCGTGTACTTTTTCTTTCTTTTAGACCTGTTTTTTCCCCCTCGTTAGAGTTTTGTGGTTTTTTGAATTGGTGTGGATCTGAGATCCTCTCTCCTCCTTTTCGCCTTATATCGGATACATCATAATAAAGAGTGTGCTCACCCAAATTATGTTTACACTTTTCAGCAAGTTTTGTTTAACATCGCGTGCATAGCACGTGTATAAATACTTTATTATGTTCAAATGGATTCTTGAGCATAAGGTGTAAGATTATAATAGCACGTGTATGTTTACACTTTTCGGCAAGTTTTGTTTAACATCGCGTGCATAGCACGTGCATCTTGCTAGTAAATAAATAAAGATGGTCGCTATCGTAAGTAAACCATACATATGGCCCATTTCTAAGGAGAATATGTGGCTATCAAATTACAAACTTTAACAATTACCATTCAATCTTGATTAAACATCTACTGTCAGAAACGATATATGTTAAACTGTTTTAGAGTTATCGGGATTTACTTATCCATATGCCACACCATACTCTTCTGCTTAAACGAGCCAGGTTACCAAAAAACTAATGTTACTTCATCCTCAGTACCTCTTGTACAAATAAAGTAGATCCACACCAACTCCATGAGTGGATTTTTAAAAATACATCTAATAGCAGCCCAAAGGCCTTATTCCAAAAGTGCAAGGCCGTGGAGTCACTTAACCGCATTCTATGAAACATTGGAAAGCAACCCTACCATTATCACTAAGTAATTCCAGGCATTCAATTTTCCATCACTTCCTGAAGAGAGAAGAGAGTTCAAACCTACCAAATGTGCAGGGATTAAGGACAACCCTTGTTACTGCAATTCAACTTTGTATTTAATTGAATCAGTACTAGCTTTAACCTAATACCCCACAAGACAGGGTAAGAGAAAGAATGCAAAATGAGGTAATGATATCTTCCGAAAGGTGTGCTTGTAGTTAACAAGAACATTATTCACTTCATTTTATATTCAAAACTTAATGAATGGCCTACATGCAAAAGCTGGTTTATCCTAAAAATACCAATTATTGTTTCTTGTTGTTCACAAATAGATATGAGATAAAAATAATACCCATTGGTCCTAAGCAGTCTCCTTTGAGCTGCCGTCCCACAAATGGAAAGCAACGACAACAAACTCAAATACCTCTGCATGCACTAAAAGTATCAGTGAGTAGAACGGTATGCAAAATATTTCACTGAGAGATATGTAGCTTTTACAATGTTAATGCAACTTCCATAAAAAAAAGGAACTTACCATTCCATTGAGGATCAAGTTTCTGGAACTTGATAGAACTGGTTTTTGTTTTACCGTTGCAGGTAAAGATTAAGTATGGGTCTGAGAAACCAGTCGAATCGACAGCTGCTAAGCTATCACCTTCAATCAAAGCAATGGTTAACAACCAACCTTCCCCTGTGCTTTTACTCCATGATCAGTACTTGTTTTTAATAATGTGACAAGAAAAGAAATCTGTTACTAAAATGTCTTTAAAGCACGGGATCCAAAGGACGTTGATGGGCATTTTCGAAGGTAAGATGCATATTTAATAGTGAAAGATTTGCAATTACAAGAGAATCAGTAACAGGCAAAGCAGTAACAGACAAAGCTAGAAGGTCACTACTAGCAAATAAAAGATCTCTCATAGATATGAACCAGAGTCTCATAGATAAGAAATTCCTCGGCGCGGAAGCTCAAATAGTTTCTGGAACGCCGTATTTGTTTCAGGCGACGACATGTTGATCTAAATTGAACATCATTTTCAAAGATAAATGAATCTAAGGTTCGAAACGTACATAAGATGACAAGAATAGTCACCGAAAGAATCAGCTGATGCATACCTTCTTACCAACCTCCTTCTCCACCTTTGTCAAGTACTCTTTCATAGCCTTGTTACCTTTTGTATTATTCATGAAAATTTTCAAATGCAGTTTAGACTGGCATGCTTGAGCTAATTTTCCTTGAAGAGGGATCCATATATCAGCAAGATCCGATATATAAGATTTTACAAAATTGATTTCGGCATGTCAGATCAGGGATATTTGAGAGACCGAGGAGAGAGGGAGATTGAGTTGCTGGGATTGAAGGAGAAAGGGAAGAAAGAGTGAAATGATAGAGAAAAGTCTAAACTATTTATTTAATGTGAGAGAGTGTGCCTACTGCCTGGTGAGAAGTTGCTTCCTCTAACAATTAGATCTTTTATCCATAGAATAAAGTATTATGGGCATATCTATTTCTTCATATTTTGGCTTATATGAAGTCTCGTTCTTTGCTACAGCTGATAAAAATCGTTGTTTTGTACGATACATATGTAGAAAGCCCATTTTATTTTTTCTTTCATAGTATTTACTAGCAGATTGATAAACTCATAAAAGTAGGAGAAATAGTGTGTAGGGTCGGAAGGGAGAAAAAAGTAGAGAGAAAGGAGAGAGAAAAAAAATCACGTGATATTGTTTGATAAAGTGGAGATAGAAAGAGAAGAAAGTGGGGTTGGGAGAAAAAGTAGAGGAAAAGTTATATATAAAAAAAAATCACGTGAATTTGTTTTAATTCGTAAGATTTTTTATCCTAAGTTCTTACTTAACAAAACTCTATATATATATATATATATATATATATATATATATATATATATAAAGATATAGAGATTTGTTTTAGACTCGGAAACGGAAAAAAATTCGCGCTATATTATCGAAGTCCCAGTTGTTCGCAACTGTCTTTTTAGTGAACCTCTCTTTCATTGGATGTCTCTCAAATATCTATCTCTTTTAGTCTCGTTGTGCTCTCTCGCTGTTGCCTTGCTGCTGCCGTAAGTACGCCTTCCCTTTCCTCTTAACCTCTCTCTTTCGCCTTCTTGTCGTAGTTTCTTATATATTTGTTTTACTTTCAAGTTTATGTATGCAAAAGATTCTAAGAATTGATGTTGTATACTTGTGTCATGGTAGGTAGTAAAGTAGTATTCAGGATTTCAGGTATTGTGTCATGGTACAGTTTTTAAGGTCCCTTTTAAGATTGGTTTGTTTTTCTCAGGAGAAAAAAGTTGGTGACTTGTTGTATTCTGTGTGATCAAATTTGAAAGTCTTTGTCAATTGTATAGTTCTGTCCTTTCATGCATAAACTATAATACTTTTTGACCTTTGAATGTGCATCTAAATTCAATGACATACCCAGTTATCCACCCAGGTTAAATTGTTCAATAATCCTCTTAACGAAATAAGGTGTGATGATGTTGAACATGATGTATCAGGTATGAATGTATGATGTTGTTGTTTTCAGTTTACCAACCTTCTTAACATACTTCCATAGTTCCATCTTCATAGGCTGCTCCTAGCTTTAATCCCTCCTTGTTCATTGTGTCTGCAAAATACCTGCCTAACCGGAGACGCCAAATTTGTCTGTTTCTTTGTGTTCGTGTACTACAAGACCTTCTACGAGTGTTTTTTTAGTCAAATTACAAAGATGGAAATCTTCAGACCCATAGTTGTAGCCTTGTAGGGCCTTCATGACCTGGACAAAATCAACCATCATATCAAGTTTCTCTGATCCTAAAGGCTAAAGTTGAGGATGGACCTTTAAGACCAGTTTCTACTTTTGAGTTTTGAACACCCTTATACTGTCTGTTTTGTTTATTAAATTTTTGATGCATTAGTTGAGTTCTCACCTTCTGTTAATCTTTTCAGGTGCATTCCTAGTTGCGCGTACTAAGGAATCTTGAAGCAGGAACAAAGTAAGAAAACAGATAGTAGCAACTCATGGCTGGTTTAACCGTGCTTAATAAACTTGATACGGCAAAGACTCAATGGTATCATTTCACAGCAATTATTATAGCTGGTATGGGCTTCTTCACTGATTCATATGATCTCTTCTGCATCTCGCTCGTGACCAAACTGCTAGGTCGCCTATACTACCACGTTGATGGTGCTTCCAAGCCTGGTACATTGCCACCCAATGTATCCGCAGCAGTCAATGGCGTTGCACTCTGTGGCTCCCTTTGCTGGCCAACTCTTCTTTGGTTGGCTTGGTGATAAGATGGGCCGTAAAGCGTGTTTATGGTATGACTCTCATGCTCATGGTTCTCTGTTCTATTGCTTCGGGACTTTCCTTTGGTCACGATGCAAAATCTGTAATGGCCACTCTATGCTTCTTCCGGTTCTGGCTTGGCTTTGGTATTGGTGGTGACTACCCGCTGTCTGCAACTATTATGTCTGAGTATGCTAATAAGAAGACTCGTGGTGCCTTCATTGCTGCTGTCTTTGCAATGCAAGGTTTTGGGATTTTAGCCGGTGGTCTTTTTGCAATTATTGTGTCCACTATATTCCAAAGCTTGTACAAGGCTCCTCCATACCAAGTTGACCCGCTTGCCTCAACTATCCCCCAAGCTGACTATGTCTGGCGCATAATTCTCATGTTCGGTGCATTGCCAGCAGCTTTAACATACTATTGGCGTTTGAAAATGCCTGAAACTGCCCGTTACACTGCTCTTGTTGCAAAGAACGCGAAGCAGGCTGCTGCAGACATGTCAAAGGTCTTGCAGGTTGAAGTTGATGCAGAACAGGAAAAGGTTGAGCAGTTGACAGAAATGACTTCCAATTCATTTGGTTTGTTCAGTAAGAAGTTTCTTAAAGCCCACGGGAAACATTTGCTTGCAACCACTAGTACATGGTTCTTGCTGGATATTGCATATTACAGTCAAAATTTGTTCCAGAAGGATATCTTTACTGCAGTTGGGTGGATTCCTCCTGCAAAGACGATGAATGCAATTCAAGAGGTCCATAAAATTGCTACCGCACAGACCGTCATCGCTCTCTGCAGTACTGTGCCCGGATACTGGTTTACAGTGCTTTCAATCGATTACATTGGAAGGTTTGCCATTCAAGTAATTGGTTTCTCCATGATGACAATCTTCATGTTTGCTCTTGCTATCCCATACCACCACTGGACCCTTAGAGAGAACCGTGTTGGATTTGTTGTTCTGTACGCTCTTACCTTCTTCTTCGCTAATTTTGGTCCAAATGCCACCACGTTTATCGTACCAGCAGAAATCTTTCCAGCTAGGCTTCGTTCAACTTGTCACGGTATCTCGGCAGCCGCAGGGAAAGCTGGTGCAATTGTGGGTGCATTTGGATTCTTGTATTTAGCACAGAACCAGGATAAATCAAAGGCAGATGCAGGGTATCCAGCAGGCATTGGGGTCAAGAACTCTTTACTCATTCTTGGCGGGATCAACTTAGCAGGTTTATTAATGACAATGTTAGTGCCGGAGTCAAAAGGAAAATCACTTGAGGAGATCTCGAAGGAAAACGAAAAGGAAGAAGTAGAAGTAACGGAAGGGCAGAACGGAACCCTTCCTCCCATTTAGGCTTCTGTGTGTGTGTGTGTTTATATGGGCTACATTTTTCACTTTAGAGTTTGAATTTGTTTATGTTTGCATTTGCGGTATTATTGAGTTTAGTTATTGTGAATTAGACTTCTAATATTTTGGGACTAAACATGGAAGAATCGCCTACATTGTGAGCCTCTGCCACGGAATAAACCATGGAAGCTAGTCTATTTGAGTAGATAGCTTATGCCATCGTTTGTGTTTCAAAATCAAACCCCGACATCTCAACCCATCTCTAACTGAAGATGGTGACTAAACCATTACTTCTTTGATTTAGTTTCAAGACAGACCAGAGTCGTTCCACATAAATTAACTATCTCTGACCTTTAACCATTAAAATTAGGATTTTTTAGTATTACCTTCCTACTAGATGAGCCAATTAGGACTGAGTACACACAAAAAAAAAGTAGATGGGGAAATTAGGATCTCCCCTGAGTACAAAAAAAAAAAAAAAAAAAAAAAAAAAAAAAAACTAAATCAAAGAAGTAATGGTTTAGTCACCATCTAGTTGGGGGAGACCCTAACTAAAAAAAAAAAAAAAAATAAATCACTAAGGGTGTGTTTGTTAACTGGCAAACTTCTAGTGGGAAAATATAAGATTTGCCAGTGTTTTCCCACTATAAATTTGCCAGACAAATCTATAGTGGGAAAATTTTAGTTTGCCAGTGTTTGTTTGCAAAAATTTATAGTGGGAAAATATAAGATTTGTCAGTTTTGCCAGTGTTTGTTTACATGGTTTTTCTCCAGTGGCAAATGATATTTCAATTTTTTTGAGATATTTTTTTTGGTTTTCAAACTCAATGAAGTATAACAAAAAATTAAATAAAATACAAATTAAATAAAATAAAATACAATACAACTCAACTTTAATAGTATCCATAGGATGCCTTCTTAAACAACCATCGCAAAGATAGCAATAGCAAAGCAAAGACACCACCACCACTCCACCACACCCACCACACCACCTAATTGCACACACTACACACACTACCACACACACCAACCCACTACACGCACACAAAGACTCAACAAGAACACACAATAAAATATCCAAAAGTAACATCAATGTCACTTAACAATAATATATCGGGTCCACCACTTAACAACAATCCCACAAAACATATAGTTCAAACATAGAAAAAAACCAAAAACAAGGTTGAATCAACGCCCAAATTTTGTTCTAGCCTCCTAAACAACCATGAAGCCTTGATATCCTCTTTAAGGCCCAAGAAGACCTTAATAAGCCTATCATTCTCGACCAGCAAGTCAAGCGACCTTAAGAAAAGCTCAGGATTCATATCAGGAAGAGACTGCAAAGCATCCTTCAACAAATCTATTTGGTCTACTTCTTCTTCTTGTGGTTCTGGTTTGAGGGCCTCGGCAATTTTTGCCACCGCTTCAGTTAACACCTTAAACGAAGGGGGTTCAGGTATATCCTCAAAGAATCGAGACTTCCTAGTCTTCTTAGAAGTAGGTGTAGTGCTTCTAGGACCACTCTCAGTTTGAGAAGTATCCCTACTAGTATCTGAGGGAGCACCAAAAGCTTAGGACTCACTAGCATCAGAATCGTCACCCCCATCTCCTTTGGTTTGCCTAGAATCATCTAAACAAGAAGTTGAAACAAAAAGTTAATTTCAAAACTAGTTAGACACACAAAATTCAACTCTATTTACATCTAATCAATTTACCTCCATCCACCATGTCATCATCGAACCCACTATTGCCCCCTTCTCCAGTTGCATAATCATTTCCAAAAATGAGACAACATTTGTCATAGTAAGGAAATGATTTCTGCCTGAGAGTGTTTGCCAACGGATGAGCCTAAATCCCACAATATACCAATTAATATGGCATCCAAAACCAAATCCTATAAAAAAAAATGAGATTATTTTATTACCTTTACATAACTCTCCCATGCATTCTCATCTACATCAATTCTCTTGGTCTCTTTGTTGAAAGACAAACCAAACCCACTAACATCAACTGCATGTTTCGCAACTTGCCAAGCAAGTCTCATTGTTTTCAACCTCGACCTGACATTGTCTGAAACACAATTCATTCCAAGTCGCGTATTGATCTCATCAGCAGTACGCTTCAAGCTCTCTTTCCTCCACCCATTATCTACCCTCTTGCCCCCAGTAGCTAACTCCTCTAACAACACCTCTACCAAGATGGCTTCCATGTTGGGATACCATCTAATTTGGGGCGATCTTGTTTTCACAACTTTTTTCTGTTTTCCAGCCATACCTAGTTTGAAGCAATGACCAACAAAGAACATAGCATAGTAACATATCAAGGTAACAAATAAGAAAGATTGCATGTGAATAAAACATTATAATTAGTTGAAACATAATAGTGTCTATTACAAAAACAATCTAATAAAATCATAAGTCTACTACAAAAACATCACTCATAAAATCATAATATCTATTATATCACTCGTTATCTGCCCACATTGCAATTGACAACTCATCCCTAAAATTAGTCCACCCAATGCTTGGCTGCATATCAATATTCATATTTGGAGCATTCAGAGAGTTGTCAGCCTCTTCCTCATCATCAGTGAGCTCCTCATCACTCAATGTATTATCAGGATCTTCTTCTTTTCAAAGAAGTTGTGCAATGCACAACATGCAAGGATAACCTTTGTGTGTGTTTTGACATCGTGGAAAACTGCATGCCTTAGATAGGCAAATCGCTTCTTCAAGAGACCGATTGTCCTTTCAACAACAGTACGCAAAGATGAATGACGAAAATTATATTGTTCTTTATGATTTTGAGGTTGAACTTCACCGATCTCTCTAAGATGGTACCGTACACCACGGTAAGGCGTGAGGAACCCTGGCACTAAAGCAAATCCAGCATCCGCAAGATAGTACTTGCCATTTGGAACAGTAAGCTTATGCCCAGGACGAGCCACATCACTTCTCAACAACCGTCCATCGTGTGCCGATCCCTCCCACCCTGCTAGCACGTATGTGAATCTCATGTCAAATGTGCAAGCTACTAACACATTTTGGGTCACGACACCTTTCCGGTTACGATACCTAGCCTGTTGTGCTAGTGGTAAATTGATTGGAAAGTGTGTACCATCAACCGCACCCATAACATCCTAACATAAAAAACTTCATAAATATTTATTGAACTATTAAACATTGAAATCAGAATGATCCTATCCATTTTCTAAAAAGTTGGCTGACCTTGAAATAACAATGCCAATGATGTGTATTGGTACACTCGCGAGGGGAGTTATCAGTGGTAGCATTTGTTACTAACTCTCTGAATAAACAAAGGATTGCATCAAACACAAGATGGAAATAACGGTGAACTGTTTCTCCTGAACGGAAGAATTGAAATGTTTCATTCCGATTGCGCATGTCATGCCCAACAGTGTTGAGAAATAGGGCAACTTGCTTTTCCAATGTAACATGTCTGCTTTCACGTAGACCATGACCATGCAAACGAGTGCACAAGCGACGAAACATTGATCGCCTCATCCTTAATTGCTCGTGGCAAAATCTGTCAGTGCTTGTATACATCCTACCCAATACAGTTCTCCGCACTTGATCCCAATTCCTACGAGGACCTCTAATAAGAGCGGGGGGAGCCCTACGCCTAGGCCTATACCTCCCAATATACATTCTCCTATACCACCATATCATCATTATATATGCACTTATAACTATAAGTAGAAATGCCACTAACCTACGCTGACATTCGGTAATCATTCTACAATATCTCAAAAAGAAAAGAAAAAATTAATAAAGTATACAAATTCATGTACTCAATTAACGAAACATACAAATTGATACAAACATACATGCATGAACAATGTGGAGGAAATATTATAGAAATCGCAAAAAGAATATGTCCTAACATTATTTATACGAAAAATGAGACTAATCTTACATTCCTGAACATTTAAGTTTTCACTATTAAGTTCTTGTTGTTCATCGCCTTCTCCTTAATCTAATCTAAAATGAATGTAGAGTTGGTCGTTAAGGCAAATGGCTTTGTTTTGTTTCTACTTTTAAGAGTAGCTCTTTAAACTTTTAAAAGTCTTGAAATGGGGATTGAGGGGCTGCCTATTATGACCTTTCTTGCTCTTGGGTAGGAATTTTCTGCGTCTGGCGCTCTAAGGATAATAAGAAAGAATCTTAATCAGATATGTCCAAATTTTTTGTTATAACTTAATGCCTAAGGCAGAGACTTCATCTGATTACATAACTTTTATGAATGAACATCTGCACTGAGACTATACTTTCGTAAGACCATAACCATATCTTCAAAATGGAAGAAGTGACGCTATTCGGAAGAGAGCCTAGTCCTTTTACTTACAGAGTGATATGGGCATTAAAACTGAAGGGTATAGATTACACATACACAAATGAGGATTTTACAAACAAGAGTGCCTTGCTTTTGAAGTATAACCCAATTTATTAGAAAGTTCCAGTTCTTGTTCATGGTGGAAAAGCAATTGCAGAGTCTGTTGTTATACTTGAATACATTGATGAGACATGGCCGAAAAAATCCACTCACGCCAAAAGATTCCTATGAGAGATCATTCAAACCGATTTTGGGCCAAGTACTTCGACGATAAGGTAATACTGTTGATCGTTGATTTTTTTTTAATGGAAAATTACAACCATTCTACTAATCAAATTGGTCTTCTAAATAGCTGAGTTTGATTCTAACTATTTATTAGAGATATTAAATTCTATTCCCACATATTGCCCAAACTATAGTAATGGATTAATGGCTTAGTTTGCCTACCCCAGAAGCCATAGCATTGACATCCAACATCTCTGGTAATTTTTAGTTCAGGATCAATTACAAGTATCTAAATAATTATTTGGCAGTAAGTCGAACTGAGCATAAAATTTACTGAATTTGCAGTGGCAACTGGAGTATTACAAGTTGCAACAACAGAAAAGAGTAAAGAAGGATGCTGATAAAAAATGTAACTGGTCGTTCTCTTCTAGATATAATTTATTTTCATTGACTGTGGAATATTGGGGCTTGACTGAAGGCAGCTAGACTATGAGTTTGGACAAAAGAAGAGTCTGAAAATGTTTACTTGAAGCAGCAATGAAAAAAAAAAAAGGGATAAATGCATGTAACAGTAGAAAACAAGAACTTAAATAGTGAAAAAAGAGATTGAGATAAGAGAGATAAGAGATGAGAGATGAGAGATGAGAGATGAGAGATGAGAGCGAGAGAGTATACCTGAAAAGAGAGCGAGTTGATGAGAGGCGGCAGTGAGAGAGAGAGAAGAGAGATGAGTGGGAAAGTTGTTTCTATTGGCAGTGAGAAAGAGAGAAGAGAGATCGAGAGGGAGAGTTGTTTTTATTTTCCTATCATAGTGGAAAAATACCGGGTGACTAATTCAACTTTGGGGGGAGGTGTTTTCTATTTTCCCACTTCTAGTGGGATAATTTGATTTGCCGGCTAATTCCAAATAGTGTTTGCCAGGGCCCTTAAATACACCCAAACACTGGCAAATGGTGCTTCTAGTGGGAAAATACAATTAGCCACCCCCATTTACCAGTTAACAAACACACCCTAATATTCCAGTGTTTGTTTAGTGGCAAATGGGGGTGACAAATAAAATTTTCCCACTAGATGCACTATTTGCCAGTGTTTGGATGCATTTAAGGGTAGTGGCAAACACTATTTGTTATTTGCCGGCAAATTAAATTTTCCCACTAGAAGTGGGAAAATAGAATCCAGCTCCCCCCCTAAACTCTTTTGCCACCCCTTATTTTCCCACTAGGGCAATAAAAATTTGCCACCATCTCTTCTCTCTCTCTTTCACAGCCGCAACACTTCGCTCTCCATCTCTCAAGCTCGAACTCAAAAGGTAATTTGTCGCTCTCCTCTCATCTCTCTCTCTTCATCTGCTCTCCTCTCTCACTTCTCTCTTCATCTCTCTATCTCCTTCATTAAAATTTTCTGTCCTCTCAATGCTTTTTTTATTGGTAACTTTCGAAAATTGAAGAAGATTGAAGAAATTAAGGCCAGTACAAATTTGATTGCTTTAGATATGTTGGTTTTTTTAGAACTATGTTGGACTGTTGTGTTGTGTGAATCATTGTAGAGTTGTGGTAGTGAATGTCAACAAATTTTTGATTGAATATACAAGTTCTTTAATTCGACTCTTTAGTTTAACCCGACCACATCAATTGTTTGATCGCCACTTCAAACTTCAAAGTCTATTTGGAAATTAAAACTCCTCACATCAGTTGGTTACTCCTCACTTCAAACTTGAAGTTTGATCGCCACTTCACTTCAAACTTCAGTTGGTTACTCCTCACTTCAAACTTGAAGTTTGATCGCCACTTCACTTCAAACTTCAGTTGGTTACTCCTCACTTCAAACTTGAAGTTTGATCGCCACTCCACTTCAAACTTTAGTTGGTTACTCCTCACATCATTAAATATTTGGTTGGAGATAGTTATTCATCTTTTTAGTCTTTAACGTAACAAGAAAAATAAGTGTATGAACTGAAATTTTTTGACTTTACCGATCAGGAAGAACAAGTGTTTTGGTCGTAAATTTTACTTTCAGTTTGCTCTGGCTAGTATCCAACACAGCTTGACATATAAACACCGCTAGGAATCTGGGGTTTTTTAGTTTTATTAAATGTGTGGAGTTCAAAGATTACTATGTTTTTAGTTTTATGAAAAGTGGAGTTCAGTGTACTATGTTACAATCGAAAGGTTTCTTTTGATCGAAACTTGAAAGTTTCTTGATCCATTCATACACAAAAGCAAGTCCGGTCGCTGGTTCCAACGCCTAACCCTTCACTTTTGAGAGTGTGTGTCGACTATTTAATCAATACATCCAGTTTTCAACCGCCTCCCTTACTCCGACTTATGATAACTACCGAGTGTACTTATTACAACAGTTAGTTTTAACTCTTTACAAATATGACTAACCCGCAACATATATTCTAAGAAAATATTCTACTCACGAGTATATATTATACACATTCAAGATGTAATCAGTAATTCAAGATAATGTGCTCAAACTTAATCATATTTATGGCTCATTATCATTGTTGTTAGTAATGGCTCATTTGAGTCATTTCCCAAACTAGCTATAACTAGAATCATTAAGCTTGAAAGTATCTTGTCATTGGTCCAAATTACATTCTCAATCATCTCAACATCGCTAGCAGGAAAAAATAAATTCTGAATTAGAAACACTATCACATCGCCAGTTGAAATATGTAAACTTTGAACACAACATCTTCCTTCTCAATCATCTCAAACACACTTTTATAGTTGATCATTGCATTTAATAAAACTAAATATAAAAAACCTAGTTGATCATTGCGTTATATTTTAGTTTATTTATTTCCTAATGGATATTTTAGTTTGACTTTACTGATTGGATGATGATTGAGTATGCTTTAGTTGATCATCAAATGGTATGTGTACTTTTTTTTATTGTTATTATAATTTTGAGTGCCGTTCAGTTATTGTTAGTAGATAAGAATGCTTATGATTCAAAGTTTCTGATGTCGCGTGGAGGGTTTAACTTATAGGGCATATGTTTATAAATCTTGCAATTAATTATGTTGCTTTAGATATGTTGGTTTTTATTCGATTTTAAGGCTCGATAGTTGAAATTATGAACTTGGGTATTTGTATTTACATCTGTTTTGGTAACTGTTATGAACTGTTTTGGGTATTTGTATTTGTATTCGATTTTATTCCACAATACATCTCCCATTGATGGCCTATCAACACCATAATCCCATTGATCGTTGTATTCTTTTTTGGAATGACCATGCAACCGAGAAGGGGTAATACCGGTTCGATGATATGGAAACAGATTCGAGGTTAGCTGATTTTGAAGTAAATAGAGTTGATTTTTGTGCATCTAACTTGTTATGAAATTAACTTTATGTTTCTATAACTTGTTTAGATAATATTGAGGAAACCCAAGGAAGTGGGGTGATGCACCCGGTTTCCGAGAGCTTAAGTCGATGGTGTCACTTTTCAAAACCGAGAGTGCTCGAATACCACTACACCTACTTGCCAAGAAATCTAGGAAGTCTCGGTTTCTTTGAGGATATACCAACCCCCTTCGCTTAAGGTGTTCACCGCTGCGGTAGTTGAATTAGCCAAGGCCTTGAAACCACCGAAACCTGCATTCAAGTAGTAGTTGCCCCAAAGCCAATAGAATTGTTGAAGGATGCTTTGCATTCTCTTCCGGATATGAATCCGAACTTTACCTAAGGTCACTTGACTTGTCGGGCAGTTGATTTGCCACTAATGGAGGTATTCTTGGGCCTTGAAGAGGATATCAAGGCTGCTTGGTTGTTTAGGAAGCTACACCAAGCGTGTCTTTGAGCGTAAGATGTTTCTAAGGTTTTATGTTGGCAAGTTGCAACTTTAATAAGTTTTTATTTATGTCCTACATGCATCTATTTGATTTGTAAGGCCAAGTGTGAGTTTAGTTTGATATTTTGTATTAAGGTACAAGTGTTGGATTATTGAATTTAATTCTCCTTACATGTTAGTGGTATGATTATATATGACATCTATTTTGGCACTTTCTCTTATTTTGGCGGTTTTACATTTCTCGACTTTGTTTCTAGTTCTTGTTTTCGACAACTACTTTATTTCACTTGAATTTGGCGGTCGGGCTTTAGTAGTTGTCAATTCTTCCGGTGGTGGGCGGTGGTGGCCGAAAGTGTTGAGTGTTGAGTGTCTTTGCGGTCTTGAGTCTTGAAGTGTACGCGTGTTGAGCAGAGAGTGCTTTGTGGTGGTAGTGGTGGTGGTGGTGCGTGTGTGCCGTCTTTGCCGGTGGCCGCGTGGCGTGGTGGTGGTGCCGATTGTTGAGATTGCAGAGTGCCGTGGTGTGGGTGGCTGTGGTGGTGGCTGTGGTGGTGGCTGTGTCCGATTGTTGAGACCGCAGAGTGTCGTGGTGCGTAGTGCGTGGTTGTGGCTGTGCAGAGGCCGAAAAGTCTTGAGTGTTGAGTGTTGAGTGTTGAGTGTTGAGTGTTGAGTGTCGCCGCGCGTGCGAGTGTGGTGTCAGCTTGTAATGCGCGTGTGTGTGTTGCAGTGTGTGTGTGGTGTGTTGCGGTGGTGCATTGCGTGTGTGTGTGGTGTGTTACGTGGTGTCATTTGTGTATTCCGTGCGGATCCCGACCAGATTTCTCCCCGATTTTGAACTTCCCTGAACAAAAAAAAGACAAAAAGTTCAAAATGAGTGCTCAAAGTTTTCTGCCTTTGAGTGAAAGTTGAAGTCGAAATTCAAATGGGAATATAAGAATCAACTCACAAAGACATAAAACCTACAATCAATGACACAAAAAATAAAAAACGTAATATTTTCTTGCACTTCCACAATTCTACTAGAAGTCCAGAACCAAGACTTGTGTAGAGTAGTAAATTGAATGATGCATGCCTTTTATTGAATTTATGCCCACTAAATTGAATGATGCGTTTGATTGAATTTACATGCAATAAAACTGAATAATGCATAATTATCATTGCAAAAATCATCATGGCACGATATCCGACCACGATCGCCAACTATAATCAGTGAAAATCCATTACTTGCATAAGAAATTCGTATATTATAGTTTTACTTTCATGATTTTTGGTTATGTGGTTGTGGATCACGATGTTGAGACTTGAGACCTAATGGCGAGACTATATATATAAAAGTGGAGCTTTTGTGTACACCATGTAGAAAACATGGGCATGCATGATGCTTGTAAGCCAATTAGCCAAGTTTATATTATAATTTATAACTATACAAGTATGTGATAAGTAAGAATTCCCTTTATTACGCCAGCGTGCTCTTACGATGATATTTTCTTTATGTTTCCCCATAAAAGAGTGACGACCGATCTTTATCATTTTGTCGGTGTGTTATTTAGCATTTTCTAATATGATGACAGAATGGGAAACCTCGTATTGTTACGTAGTACTCGAAGGAAAGAATCGCGAGTGTATACAAATTGGGATGACTCAGAAGCCTGTGAATGGTCATAGTAACGTAGATTACTATGGATGAAGTCCGTAGAAGAAGCTAAACAAAGATTGGTCACTCACCTTCAGCGAAGAGGTCTTCGAATCCATTATTCGTAGGTGCACACGACCTCCCCAAGTGCTAGCTTCTCACGCCCACATGCACCTCACATAGAAGTTCCATATGCACCCATCGAAGAGACCAATTTGACAAATTCACTACCTCCCCAAGTGCTAGCTTCTCACGCCCGCATGCACCTCACATAGAAGTTCCATATGCACCTCACATAGAAAATCTGAGAGGTCATGTAGGCCGAAAGCAACGCGATTAGGTCTACATCCGCTACTTGGTCATGGTGTTTTTAGTTATTTTAATTGCTGTAATGATCAAATTACTATTTGTCTTGTAGTTGTACTAATCTGATATGTCCGTGGAATCTTCTAATTAAATTTATGTTTATGTGGTTGTAAATCGACATTTGGACCAAGTTTGTTTTACTAATTATCCTAATGCACTTTCTTAACTTGTCATTGTTTTAAGTATATTAACTAAATTTGTATGCTTATTAATTAGATATGGCAATGCGATGGACAACCGAGATGGACAATGTTCTTATCGGTATATTCCATAACGAAGCTACTTCTAGGTCATAAGAATGAGAACGGATTTCTTCCAATATCAAAAGAGCGCAAGAGAAACACTCCAAAACACATTTACATTTGGTATCGACTTGACTATTAGTCATGTAACTCATGGAAGAAGACCTTACACGATGGATAGCACGCGATATTGCTAGTGTAACAATGCAACAGGGTTTGAATGGAGTTATGAAGAACGTAAGATCATAGCTAGCAACGAGGTTTGGGATCAAGCCATAGCACGTGATCCGTGTATGAGAAAGTATAGAAATAAAATTTATCCAAGGCACAATGACATTTTATATGTGTTTGGATAACAATGGTTGTTAAAGGGTATTGCACTTTGACTTTATTTTATGGTTGTTTCAAAGACACTATTACTATTAATGTTGAGTTGTATTGTTTTAATTATCTTTATTTTGTATTTTATTTTTAGTTTTTTTTTAGACTATTGAGTTTGAAAACAAAAAAATATATATTTCCAAAAAGTTGAAAAATTATTTGCCATAGGAAAAAAACCATGTAAACAAACACCGCAAAATTGGCAAATCCCATATTTTCCCACTATAAACTTTTTGGTGCAAACAAACACCGGAAACCTGGTTTCCCACTACAAATTAGCCCCGACAAAAATTCTAGTGGGAAAAGCTTTCTAATATTTTCCCACTTCAGTTGCCACTAAACAAACACAAATTTAAAACTTTTTTTTTTTGTGTACTGTCGGGAAAAACCCTAATTTCCCCATCTAGTTGGGGAAAATCCTAATTGACTAAGCTAGTAGGCGGTAATACTAGTTAACCCTTAAAATTAAAATGACCTCCTTTACACGAAAGGAGATGGATACCTTTTTATTGGATTGTCTAGAGTACGAGCGCGAAAAAATCAAGTTATCAAGTGTTTGTGCATCCAACCACCGCAACATTAACCCAATCGATGTCCCACCCTAACATTTTGGTGCATGCAACTCAACCTGCACTCCTAGTTTTTATCCTTTATTTAGAGACTCTTTTATTTCTAGAAAAAAAAAAAAATAATAAAATACTTAAAGAGTTATAGCCGTTAAGTTCAAGTTTAAAGAAATGAACTCTAATCTTCGTCTTCCCTTGTCTAAATAATCAGTAATTAAATCCACACACACACACATATATATCGATCATTAGCTACATCAGACACAAATTAATCGTAGTCGGGCAAGCGTGCAGCACAAGTACCACATGCACGTCAGATATACGGTAAGCATGCGTAACAGCGAGCTGTATGTATGGGAAGAGATGGGTCTAGCATGAGAAATAAGAGGCAGTCAAGTTAGCCAAGGAGACTGCCTGTGAACCACCTTAGGTTAGGACATCTAGAAGGAGAGTCGTCCCTTGGAAGGGTACAGGCAAGTCATCCTTTAGAAAATATATATAGAGAGAAGAAGGGATGGGTTAAGGCACGAAAATAATATCAGTGGCAGAAAGTCAGAAACTGCCTTTTCCAGATTTTTATCTTACATCATAACAAAGTAACTTTAAATCTTCTAGCTAGGCGCCCATAAAGGAATATATTCTTGTAGACTTGTGGTACATGTGGTGTGGACCAACACACTCGATCTGTGAATTGTTATGGTTCCTTCTGTTCTCACACTCTTGTGTCTCTGTGATTTGTAATTGTTCTATTCTCTTGCTGTAAAAATGTACTTGTTTTTTCTCTTTCCAATGCAGAGTTAACAGTCACCTGTTGCGGAGTGAAGCCAATGCCTTTTACATGGCAAGATTGCTCTCCTCCAATATGTTGCCATTGACTTCTTTCCGATTCTTTCAGCCAAAATCTTGGAAAAGCAATCTCAGTATTGAAACGTTATAACAAGTTTCTTCTTCACTTTATCAGGCATAAATGTCAATAATCCTCTTTTGGTTTGAGAGCGAATAAGAAAACAACATTCTCGGCCTATAGGGAACGTCAGTAGCCCCACTCCGCTATTTTTTATTTTTATTTTTATACTTATATGTTTTGCCCTAATAGTTATTCTACAACAGTAGTTATTCATTTAGTTTATAGATCACATATCCATGCATGCTAGAATATATTCCTTGTGGAGCTAGAGGATTGAGATGAAATTGACTATTTCATATCTAAATTACGAGAATTAAGCTATCCACAAAGGATATGATCTGCTTTTCTTCATTCTCATCTATAAATGGAGGTTCTAGTGAGAGCATTAATTGGTATAACATAACAGGTGCAAGTTTGCAAGATGTGAGCGAGAGAAGGGTCTTACATGAAGATTAGAATCTTGTTCGGTAGCCAAGGATGATTTGCCTATATCCTCCTGAAGGTGTCGTCTGTGTATGTTAGGCATTATCTTATTATGGAATCCTCATGTGGTTCATAGGCAGCCTCCTTGGCTAACCTGACTGTCTCTAATCTCTTTGCTAGACCCTTCTCTTGTTTTCCAGTCTACAAGTACGTGACCACGCAAGAATAACACGGTACTTTATTGTGCTTTACTAAAACATAGACAACTGAAAATTTGCACAACTACACACACACACATATATATATATATATATATATATATATATATATATATATATATATATACAGATTTTCTCTTAAACGGACATGTTCATGGACAACTTATATAGTGTCTTGACCAGCTTTTCAATTTACGCTTATTAACTTGTTCGTGGGCAGCTTATATACAAAACTATATAAACTGTGCAAGACACTATATAAGCTGCCGAAGACACATATAACATGGACAGTCCGTTAACCGACAGTCCGTTTAAGAGAAAGCCTGCATATATGTATACTTTACTTACTCAACATGCTAGCTTGTTACGATTTTAATTATGTAAATACCAGCTAACTCTTTTGGTTTGGATCCTACGATTCTCTGAGTAGTTTTTTAAAAATCGGTCGCTAGTTTCTATTGAACTGACACTGGTGAGAAGTAGGGTCATGTGGGCCCTATATACTTGTTGTGAGAAATGTCCACCTCAATGTCTTTTTAGCCTCAAAATGATTGCTAGAATCCTGCACATTCCCCTCAATTCAGTGCCAGAAGAGATAATAAGGGGAAGAGCCACATGGATCTTAGCTAGAGGCAATCCGGCCTTGCAGTTATTGGCTTATTGGCGCATCATTTAGAGACCGGCCACTTCAGCAACCATTTTACTGGGTAAGTGTCTTGCAGTGGTTGAAGATGTAGAGAGGCCTCTAGATAATCAACGGTGCAACATTTGGGTGGAGTCAGATAAGTCAGCAACAGTTATGGCATTCAGAACCAGATCCATCCCGGCCCTTACCAGCTGAGGGGTAGATGGGATGCTTGTCTGCATAAGGTCCAGTCCTATATTATTTCTCATATCTGGAGGGAGGGCAATATAATACTTTTTTTTTTTTTAATTTTTATGATAGGTAAATTTTATTGATTAGGGTGTAAATGAGATACAAATGTGAGAGAGAATCTCACTTACATGGTTTAAACAGTGGAAGACCATACATCTCCCAGGACGTAGTTCCCGTTCAAAGGAACACCTTAGTGAAAATATACCCCCATCACCCCATGGACGACCCAATTACAGACTCTCGACTAACTACAAACCAAAAGTTAGACAAGAAATCCCAATAACCTATAACTAGCAACTACGCCATTGCTAGCGATAGGATATGCTAGCTAAACCAGCAGTTGGTTTGTTTATAGTGGCAAGGCCCCATTGGTTACGAAAATGGGAATGCCCTATCACACTTTTGTAAGATTTGGCAGACCTTTTGTGCTTGTGCAGTGCAAGTTTGTAAGGGTTTTATACAAGAAAGATGAAGCACTAGTGTCTCACTTCTGGACCATGCATCGTCCAGGGTAGAGTAACCAACTCACTCTCCTCTATCTGCTGTTTACCCTGCCATGTTCCCATGTGCTCGCATAATGAATTTGTCTTGTTTACCTTTTTCTTTGTAAAGTCGATCTACTTGAGTGGTTCTGTTGTATGGATGAAGGGGTTAACAAAGTTATGGCAGAAGCTTTCTAATTGATGTCGTTTATGTCCTATGGGTTCACCGGGTTAAGAAATGGTATGGCTGCACTCACTAATGAATGTATGACATCACTATTGTGTTTGCCATTTCTCACCATTTATTTTGCCTTCGCCGATTATTATTTGTTATCAGATTAAGGTCATTGTTCAGACTGTGTGAGATGCATTCATACATTATACCAATGTCATACAGCGGAAGCTTACCTGTATTTGGCAAGAAGGAAAGGCAAGTACTTGCTAATGCAGAGCAAATTAAAGTATAAAGTAGTTGTATACTTCTATACCAGCTTTTAAGCAAGAATAGAATGCCCGTGTTTTACTATATGTTCCTTTAGGGAATCTCATTTATTTTGCTGGTGTTGGTTATTATATTAATCCATGGTGGTCTGTTGCCTCACACATGTAATATGTATGTTCTGTTTCCCTAACTTAAATAAATTTTGTGTAAAACATTATAATTTTAATCTAAATGAGCAATTTATATTAATATAAGAAATAGTGTTACATGATCCCAAGTCCAATCTAACCTTAACAGAATCTGTAGTATGTGGAATCAGCTGATTTCCTACATTTTAACCAACTAGATAGGTCTGCCAGTATACACCACCTGTTCTACAGTAGAATTCAATGTTGTGGCATACTTGGCAGCTTGATCCGCAGCAAAGTTAGCCTCTCCAAGTGTTAGAGTTGAGGCCCTAGGCCTCAAACTCCATGGAAGTTGAGATGTACCATAAGCAGTGACAGCTGCAACATACCTGAGTCGAGTCTGAATCGATGCATAAATCCTTTCATAGTTCCATCCCATGCTGATAGCCTCTTCAATGCTTTCGATGATTGCCAAAGACTCCAATGTTTCTGCAAAAAACCTGGAGAATCTCGCATTTACTATTTCTAAAAATTGCACCATATCCTGCAGGGCCAAGATTTCCATGAGAATTGAGAAGAAGTGAAGAACCATGCACATTTATCTTTATCACCCCTTCATCCAAATTTGTAAAAAAATTGTTTTTCTTCTTAAGGTCAATGAATGCAATTACTTGTATCTTAAGCCTCTTGTTTATTTATTTATTTTCCTGTTTCTACTTGTGAAGAGGAAGTGACTGTGACTCACTCAGGTGAGGAACAATGGTTCTTAACATCAATAATCCTTATTTTCTTTTAAGGCGTCAATACTGTATTGTGATTCTTTGGAGTGTAGATACTATCTACAATGGATCATGGATGTTTGAACTTGGAGTTCTATTCCTCCAGCAAAAATTTACGTTGCATGGGCTTGAAAACTAAGTTTCTAATTAGATGACTTCAGGAAAAAAAAACGAAAAACAAAATAAAAAATAGACTTCCGTGTTTAATTCCAATTTGAAAGGTAAGAGCCAAACTGCTCATGGAGATTTAGGTGCCATCAGGTATGGTTGATGTTCTGATTCTTAGGCGCAAACAGTAGCTTACGAGATAATGGGGCATGGGCTGTGGTTGGAGCATGCATACAGATCGATAATTGAGGGGTGACCAATACCACACATCATGAGATGGTGTTTGATAAAATTTAAAGCGCACTCTTTGTGGCATGCACGCGGTCAACTTAACCTTGGGCTGCTTCTCAAGTGATCTGAGTGCATATTTAGATGCTAATGAAAGTACAATCATAGTGATTAGTGACCAGTAATGCTACAACATTTTTCAAATTAGGGACCCTTATTTGCTGCTTTAATTCTTTCTCTTTCTATTTTGTTGATGAAGGTGATGGTTTAGCTATATGATTAAATGTGATGAATGTAGTTGTAAACAATGAAAAATAAATAGCAAATGCTAAGGTGTAAACCTACAAAAGCTTCCATGCATTACTCAATATAAGCTCCCTGCCACCAGATTTTGCCAATATATAGCCATCCAATAGGACCAATACTTTTCTACATTTATTTTCTCTATACATTTTGCTCGGTGGCAAGGTGCTCAATAGTAAAAATGAAGAGCAAGCCAATAATTTCTCAGCGTTTTTTACGATCTTTGCTTTGATAGACTGTTGTCATTTCTTCCATTCAAAAGACTAGTAAACCAAATATATGTAATTACATATATGGTATATATGTAATATGAATGTACTTAGCTTGTAGAAAACACCCTGGGGGATGAAAACGGGTCTAGCATGATAGACTAGAGACAGCCAAGTTAGCCAGGGAGATTGCCTATGAACCAAACAAGGATTCCATAAGGTATTGCATCATACAAAGAGCTTGAGGAGGACACAGGCAAGTCATCCTTGGCTACCAAACAGGACTCTAGTCTTCATGTAAGACCCTTCTCTCCCGAACATTTTGCAAATAACTTGCACCTACAATGTTATCCCAACTTAGAAGCTCTATTTATACAGAATGCACAGAATATAATCATGTTCCTGAGTTCCTCTGTATCGCACGCTTCTCATCAATTCAGTAGTCCACTTAAACTCAATCCTCTAACTCCATAAGGAATATATTCTAGCAAAGCATGGCGTATAGGGTTACGTACGTGGAGTACCAAGATAACCAAGATTGCTCTACAGTCTGGACCCAATGTTCCAAACTCAATAGTGAAAAAGTTTAACATGATATATGGTATATTAGCCGAATGGTACCACTGGTATGTATGAGGCTATGAGCAACTTGGGCGTTGAATAATCAGGCTTTTAGTTGGTTTAAAAGGGCAAATCCTGAAGACATTATTCATCTTACTTTATCGACATCAATCTCCTTTCAATTCTTATGGGTCAAATAGCTATCGTTTTCAAGTCGACCACGCAGAGCGAGCAAATGCAATCTCAACAATCCGTCTCTCAGTGCCTTTTAGTGCACATTAGGATATTTTTTCTCCTCCAATATTCAATGACTTCTGATTATTCTTTCTATTAAATTAATATAAAAGCAGTCTTCACTTCAGTAGGCATAAATTATCCCAATCAGTCTCTTTTAGTCCCCCAAGCAATGTTTTGAAAACCGAACCGGTAATCGAACCGATTTTTTGTTAAAATGGTTCAACCAGGTTCAACCATGGTTCGATTCGGTCGGACCGATTAATGTTTATTTAGCAAATTTTTTAATAATTATAATAATAAAATAAATAAATACATGTTTTAATTCAATATTAATTGATATTATATATCAAAATAAATTTCTTACACAAGAAATACATATTAGTATGTTGGTTTGGAGTTTGGATTATCTTGTTTAGGTGTTAGGTTCAACTCCCTATATTATCAATTTTTCAAAAAAAAAAAAAAAAATTTATATAAGGGTGATCCGGTTTAGAACTGAACCGGTTCGCCGGTTCAACTACGGTTTAAGCTTAGACCGAGAATCCAACCATAAACTCAAATTTTAACTGAACCGAACCGAAAATTTACCGGTTCTAGTCGGACCCCGGTTCAACCACCGGTCCGGTCCGGTTTTCTAAACACTGCCCCCAAGCGAATAAAGAGCAGGGAATTCTTACACCATATGGAATGGCCGATAGCCCCATATTGCCTCAATTGCTCGATCATTTATGGTTGTTCTTTCCTCTGTTTCTTTTTTCTAAAACTGAGATCACTCGCTGTGATCTTTTTGCTTTTCCATGATTAATTGATGTATCCATAATTCATAAGATTGAATTGGAGATGAATGCAGATAAATATAAATAAAGTAAATTGAATGTATGTGCATTTTGAGGACGTACACTACTTATTTTGGCATAAGCCTTTGGATCGAATAGCTAAATGCCAAGCTACTTAATCAACCCTAAGTTGCTTAACCACTGTACCATTTGGACACTATACTGAATCAAGATTTAAGCCAATATTTATTTGTTAGTTTATGGCACGTGGACTTGAATTTTGGAGGTTTCCAAATTCATATATTGGAAACAAGCAATAGTAAGCACGCATCGCTGTTCTCGCATGTTTTGGTTTTGTGAACTTATTCCTAATTGGTTCTCATCATCACACACGGTTTGGGTTTCTAGTTGGGAACTAATTCCTAATCTTTCTCCTCCCAAAACAAGGAATTAGGAATTAGGAATTGGTGTAACTTGTTTTTGTGATATGGTGTGATATGGTTTTCTCTTACAAACAGTCACTGGGGGACTGGAATAGATGATTGGATGAGACCGAGTTCGACTTGAGAGCGAACTGCCTACGTATCTTACTCTAGGTTGTATGGGGGAGAGTAGAATCAGGTCTGGTGTAGTTCATAGGAGAGGTATTTATAGAGATTGAGAGTGTATCCTTGCTCACCACGTGTAAAGGATGTCCCAAATGAGAGGTGGAGATTAGGATCATATGTGAGAACCGCCTCCTAGGTCCGGCCAAATGATGTGGAGTGGCACCAGAAAGTAGCTTGCGGCGCGACCAGTGGTGACGATCAAGATATGTGCAAGTACACCTTTAGTCATGATTGCTTCGGATAGGGAATCCGTGTCACTTTCGTGTAGTTCAAGCGATATCAAGGCCTCATGCCTCAGAAGCGTTCTACTAGCTCATGGATGCGACTGATCCATAGGTCGATGTGTCATTCCCACCATGTTAGGCGTCTTTGGATAGAGAATATCACTCCCCTACACGTACCCCCTCAAATGAGGGTTGTGAGAACGACCTGCCGAGAGAGAGATCGATAGCTTGCCAGAGTATATGTTAGAGGTGGAAATTTCCAACGACCTGTGAGGAATCACTACACCATAGTAGCATATTTGCAACACACACCTTTTTTTATTTGCAACGCTTATTTAGCGTTAGTAAGTTTCCAACGTTAAATAAGCGTTGGCAATGTTATAAAGCGTTGCTTTATTTGGGTGAATTTCCGGAATTAATTGCTAACACTCAAAAAGCGTTGGAGAAGTGTTACAAACTTAAAAATTTCGCAAAACGAAAAAAATCGAAATATAAAACACGATTTTTTTTTTCTCTCCTCTCTCTCTCACCGCCGCATTATTTTCGCACTCCTCAAAACCTAATTTTCAGATTCAGTAAACAGTCAATCAAAAAAAGAAAAAGAAGAAGAAGAAGAAAACAAGGAGTTTGGAAGTCCGTTTTGACACAATCCATTTCTTACAGTTTGAGGTAAAATATGGCAACAAGGCTTCTTCTTCTTCTTCCTTTCCTCAGAGGGATTTGTTGTTGGAAGCTTTGTTTTTTTTAACTTAATTTGTCTCATAGACTTCACTAATCAAATCAAGATGTCTTCTTTTAGTACTTGTCTTGGAATTTATTATGTCATATTGTCATTCTGTTTGATTTGATTGGTCGTTGATTTGTTGATCATTCTGTTTGATTGGTCGTTGATTTATTATGTCTTGGAATTTATTAAGAAGAAGAAGACGAAGAAGAAGCTCGGATTGATTTGTTGAAGAACACGCCATCGAATATAGCGAGATTAGAAGATGTGATTGATCAGTGTAAAGCTCGTCAAAAGTATTTAGCTCAAACTAAAAGTTCTTGTGATGGTGAAGATGTTCGTTGGTACTTTTGTAAACTTCCTCTAGCTTAAAATGGTCAGTTCTCAACACTTGAATTTGAATTTGAATTTGCATTTGTATTTATGTGTATTAATTGATGTTTTGCTAATATGTGTTTATTGATGTAGAGTTAGTCGCTTACCTAGAAACGGATGTAGTAGGGAAGGGTGAGTACTTTCGGTTCGGTATGAGGGATTCTCTTGCATTGGAGGCCTCATTCTTGCAGGTAATCATCATAAATCAGTTTGTTGTGAGTTGTGAATTGTGAATGATATTCTGTGTTTGTGTTTACTTATTTGTTAAAACTAGTTCATTCATATTGAGGTCGTTGCGGGGGAGAAGCCCTTAGTATTCTTAGTGGATAGAATGAAGCATTAATAATTAGTTGGAATCTTGTTCTATTTTAAGAAGGTTAATAATAGTTGACTGGATTTGCTCCATCCACTAAACCCACTCAACTGTTTTCAGTTCAAATTTCAAATTTCTTCCCCCCATAGGTAAGAATACATTTCAATAGGTACTTGGTAGTTGCGACATTTTAGTACTTGAACACATTTTCTACCCAACACTATCAAGTTGATAAATTCTACCCCCACACACCTCATACGACTAGAGTTCATGGTGTAGAAACAAGTCAAGAAGACATGTAAACTTTATATACATGCACAAGTAAAACAATAGGAAAGTGAAACTGAATTCATAGGCCCAGTTCCTCCAAGATGTTCAGGTGTGTCAGAAAATTTTCAGGTGTGGAATGAAAGACTTGTTAACAAGAGCTTCAGGTTGTCTTGAATGTACTCTGCAGTTGCAAAAGGAATGAGATTGTAAACGATCAATGTCACCACTGCACTTGATTACTTTAAAAGGTCTCAGATTCTTAGATCCAAGGAATTTTTCTATCTTTTGCGTTTTGTTGCTATGAAATGATATTTTCTCTCTAGTGAAGTAGACCGAGAAAACTGTTGATGGGCTAGAAGCTTGGAGTGAGTACATGACACAAAATGGTTTTCCATTTAGCATTGGTACTATATATATAGCATTAGTTCTTTCGTCATGCAAATGTTAATGCAATTCTTATTAAATCATTTTGTCATTGATAGATGTGGCTCAGATGAAGAATTTTAACTTGAAAAGCATGTGGAGAAGTCGAAATTGAACAATCGGGAACATTGTGAATGGTCATAACAATAAATGATGCTTTGACAGGTGGTACGCCTTACTCGCTCGTGGTATGATTTACGTGTTTGATGTTCGAGTATCGATTTATTAACAAAAATGTTCTTACATTCTGAGTAATGACAGAGGAACGCTTAACTTCTGGCGCCTTTCTTGTCGACCAACCACATATGCATGCATTTGTTGATCAATACCCATATGCATGAATTTGTTGTTTTGGCGGTCTTTTTTCTCTCTTCATGAACCTTACCAAATTGGGAAGAAAATAGACATTTTGAAGAGAATATCTTGAGACTATGTCCAAGATATTAGAGAAAACAAGACACATTTGTCTTTATTACTAAATTAATTCATTCATTAAAAACACACTACAAGTATAAATAGTCTTTAACAATTTAGAGATAAGGCTAGGTTTCAAACATGGGGAGAGCAACAATTTTTGCTTTTCTCGCTTGTTTTGTTGTGGTTTGTGGTGTTGATGCTTTGCTTTTGTCAAGTATAATACATCAATTTGGGACTGCATAAAGGAAATTGAATGTGCATTTAGTTCCTCATTCACATGATGATGTTGGTTGGTTAAAAACTGTTGATCAGTATTATGTTGGATCTCTTTTGTCACGGTTGGTAAAATAGGTACATTGTGGAGATTTGTTACATGAATTTTTTTAAATTTGGTTTTGTGTTTTTTGTGTAGGGTGCTTGTGTTAGGAATACATTGGATTCTTTGGTGGATTCGTTGGTTCGATCCTAATAGGAGGTTTATTTTTGTAGAAACAGAATTTAAGTAATGCTTTTCTTTGATTTGATTCTTGTTTATGTTACTGGTTCTTGATGCTGATAACTAGAACTTGAATTCGGTTTTTAGGCAATGGAGTATTGAACTATTATTCATATTACATAATTATTTACATTGAAATAGTTGTTAACAATTATAATTGAAGTTAATTAACAAAAAGATGTGCCCCATTACCACGAAATGTAGTATAGTTTGTTTCGTTATAAATTGCAAATCCATGAATGCTTCCTGAGTTCAGTTAGCTCAAACAAAAACTTGACATACTTCTCTTTCTTATCCTTCTCATCAATAGCAATCTCATAGAGTTGGCCACTATCGCCCAAGAATAAATAGAAAATAGAATTGAATATATATATATATATCAATGAGGTTTATGTCTAAGAATTGGGAAACCGATTAAAAGCTGTTGTATGCATGAAATAAATTTACAAACGTTGTTGTGGGCGGAAAGATAAGATAACATGATTGATGGATATCTCACCTTGATTTCTTGTACTAGAAGCAATGGCCATGTTTACCATGGATGTGTCCTCCGATTGTGATTGATGGTTGGGTCGAGGTGGCCAAGTTTTGTCCACAACTTAGACTACTTAGGTATATATTGGCGACAAACAAATCCGCGTGGTTTAAAGATGTTATTTGAACATGTTAAGATACACTCCTCGACATCTCATGTAAGCATTTGATGGGAAAAATACTGATTGTCTGACTATGACTATGTTCATTGAAACTCTTAAATGTCAAATATTGATGATACTATTGTTTACCTAGACTTCTTATATACAGTTTTTTGTCTCAAGAATTCACAATCTTCTCAGCTCATTATCTAAACTAGTGCAATTGCGGGTTCGGTTTGGATGTGTTGCAGGAACAGTCATCTTTGCCTTTTGATATCCTATTGACAACTTATGACATAGTTTTCTGACGAAGCAAACGGTGCTGCCTTATTCTCAGAGGATCCATACGATGCTGAACTGTTCTCTGACCATGTCTTCCTTTTTTCATTTGTCCTAGCTTGTAGATTTTCTTGGCATGGGAATGAAAATTCAGGAGAACTCTTCCGTGGTTGATTGATTGTTGAAATGATGTATTCTTGCTGTTCTGCTGAAATTCTATTGTCCCGATTAGAAAATTCTATTGCTTATTAGAAAAAAAGATTTGCTCATTCGCCTTTTTGTTCTTGCAATCCTCTTCCAACCCCGACTTACCTACTTGATTAAGGGAAGGAATGGTATCAATGCATCCGGGTTTTAGCCCCGTCTCATCTCGTTCTTCCATAATATCCGACCGGTTCCCATGTTCACGGGACTCGAGTATAGCAATTATTCCTCTGAACTTATCTTCCCATTCCCTTTGAGCATTTACCTCGATATGTTACTTATCCCATTGCTCTCCAAAATTGCCAACACCTTAGCAAGTAGCCTTCTCGGCTTTATTTCTTTGTTGAGATACCTATGTTAGTCGCTCCACTACCCTTTTAGCTAATTCATCAGCTCGCCTTGCGTTCTCGAGATGGATCTTTCTCGACAAGAATCGGGCCAAAGGAACTCTATAGTCATTGAAGTTGACTCCTCCATGACAATTTTCTTGTTATGATCAAGCTCCTATCAAACTTTTAGTCTTACCTTCTTATTGATGCCGTGAAATTACAGGGACCTATCATAAGTCGCTTTTGAATTTCACAAAACCTAGTTCTTCGTATCAAACTTTTAGTCTTACCTTCTTATCGATATTGACACCAGCATTTTCTTTCGGATCAAGATACCTTTATGCAAACATTACGAGTCACAGACATTGAGGACGAGGGATGGCAATGATGCCGCCATACAACCGAAGAACAAATGTAAGCTTTTGGATAGTAGGGTTGAAAATGGAGGAGCTGAAGTAGAACGATAATAACTTGTGAAGAAGATGAAGATGTGCTTCTCCAAATGTAAGCTAAGCTATGACCACCTTGTTTAATTCCTTGACTTTAAAATTTAGATGATTTTCAGTACATTCTATCTTATGCATGTCTTTTTGGTCATTGACTTATAGGAGCTCAAAGCTTTATGAGTTTGAAGGAAAAGGAGATAAATGGAAGGAACTATGTCCTGGTACCGTAAAGCTATTGAACCACAAAATAACTGGAAAAGTTCGATTGATTATGCAACTGTGGAATTCATAGTGAATACCTTACATCGGCTATTTCCATCGTTTGATTATAGGTACTAGCTTATTCTGTTTCCTTCAAATATGCAGGTCTTAAAAATGGATTTTGAGCATACGGATGACTAATAAAGACATCTATACATCATCTTTATGTTTATTTTCTATTTTTCTGGCCCCTAAATATTAGGATTTAACTGCTCTTAACTTAATATTGTAGGTGGTTGATTGACGAAATGCGTGAGAGTTTACCAAAGGCAAGTATGCCTAACGATATAAAATTTTCTATGTTATTCATCTACTTGACCATCTCAGGTTATTTGGGTTCTTGCTTTTCTGGTCTCTTTGTAATCTATGATTAGAGTGTCACAAATTAGGTGTTTTTTTATAATTATATCTATAGTTTACAAGCGGGTTTCTGATTGTTGATTTATGGTGAGTGAATTGTTATATTTCCAACTAGAGAAGGAACCAGCGTCTCACTAAAAACTTGAAAAGTCTTTTACTTGCGTTGTAACTTGTAAGGATCACCAAGATTAGTCATTTTCAATTGCCCGATGATCGAAGTTTGGTTAAGACTGTGAGGTACCTTATTATATGTGTTAATCTTTTTTTATATATATTTTTTATATTATATTATATTAAGGGTGTTTAATTTTGTGTATTATACCATTTTTTCAGATGAGAGAGAATATTTCTGCTGAGAGGGTGATAAGTTCAAATCATTTATCGACCAAGTCGAAAAGCCTACATAGTCAAGGTACTTTTCCCCTTTGTTTTTATTATTATGTCTACATTTGGGCATGATAGCTTCTCTAGTTTGATTTCAAAGGGCTAGCTTGCAATATAAAACAAAAAATGTATCATTGAATTAGTTACGATTTTGATGTACCTAGCATACTTGATTTTATTGTTACAATGCTCCCGCACCCGTTTGTCTTGAAGTACAAATGTAAGTAGGACTTTATTAAGCTTAGTAAAACACTATAATGTTTTGGCGTATGTATGACCACACTCGATATTGCTTATGAATATAATATGGAGAAAACACCGCTTTTTTCTTCCACTTATATGTTCTCTTTTGCTTTTGGGTTCGATTCGAATCCCAGGGAACAAATTGCAGATGCCGGCTTTGTTAGATATTGCCAACACCATTGTAGCTTCACAAATCACAAAACAATGATGGAATTACTCCATCCGATTTCATTACTTCATTACTTAGTAAGTTTGCACATCAAAATGGTGAACTGAAAGAATCGAAATCCAAGGGACTCAATGGCTTGGGGTAATTTTGGTTTTGTTTGTCATTCACATTATAAGAAGGGCGGTGGATGCTCAACCATGTCGGTTTTACTTTTTTTGATTATCTTTTTGAAATAGAAATAATTTTCAAGTTTTTCCCTCCTTAATTCAATAAATCTTCATTTAAATATGTGTTTCTAATGTAATTTAGGCTTGGGCCTATGGATATGGAAATAAAGCAGCGGAATATGAGAAATTATGAAATATGATATTTTTTTTTTATTAGCAACCCATCAGCAACGGTTTATAACCGTTACAAACGGATTTTAAAAAATTAACTAACAACTTTGCAACGGTTAAAAACCATTGGTAAAAATTTTAACAAATTACCAACGCTTAAAAAGCGTTGCAAAGGTTTTAAATATGTATATGCAATAGTTATAATAAGCGTTGGAAAGTTCTGCTTGCAACGCTTTTTAAGCGTTGGAAATTTCTGTTTGCAACGCTTTTTAAGCATTGCAAATATTTCCAACACTTTACCGACGCCATATTTGCAACGCTTAAAAAGCGTTGCGAAATTATTAGCAACGCTTTTTTGCCGTTGCAAATAGCCTGTTATGGTGTAGTGAATGGCTCATGTTAACCATGTGAGCTAGTGGGTGCTTAACGCTTTGACGCGTGTCGCGACGCGTGGCGATGATCCGAAAGCGATTCGCAGAAGAAAACGTGGCACCCCATTTTTTCGGGATGTGAAAAGACAGGACAGTTGGTTGAAAGTCGTGGGCAGCTAGGGCTAGGGTGTAATCATGATGCCTTGGAAATTGGAGGGGCGGTTGCTCAAAAATTTCACTTGCTCTGTTGAGACTTCATTTGGTCGCCGATGCGGTAGAGGCGAACTTCATTATCGCATCATCCTTCAGGTTAGTTATCTGCCATTTTTGAACCTCTTCTTCTTGTTTGGTGCTAAGCCTCTGTTCTAGGGTTGTTAGGATACCCTGTTAGATACTAGTAGCTAGACTTGTTAGGGTTAGAAGAGAAAATGTCGGACTCCGATGACACTCGATCTAATGAGGTTCGCGAAGTTTCTCTTGGCTGGGATGGCGAAGGTGATGAGAAAGATGAGTCTGTGTGTGAGATGGTTGAGAGTGATGATGAAGGCGAGGCGGCTGAGGGGGCTAGCAGTGAGGAAGATGTGGCTCGATATGCGTCTGTAGCTGCTAAAGCTAGCACTTTAGGTCGCGGTGAGGGGTCGTCGTCATCAAGCGGCCTGCCGCCTAGGGCTGTGGATAGACATGCTTTGAGGGCGTTCCCATATTTGAGAAAGAAATATGGGATAACCATAAGCGATCTGGAGATCCACGAGCCTGATCAGAACGCTCTGGTTTTTAGTGATAGGTACACCCCACCAAATCATAGGGTGATCATCTGTGAGGGACAGCTGAGGGCGCACATGACGATACCGTTCTCCAAGATGGTTTACGAGTTCCTGAACTATTGTGGCAAGGCGCCTGTTCAGTTTGTGGGTAACACGTGGCGATTATTTAAGGTTTTTGACCTCTTGAATGCCAGTGGTGAGTACCGAATCGAGGTCACTGATGTTATCGAGCACTACCTCGTAAAGCGATCTAGGTCGCTAAACTTTAGCCTGCAAACTCGAGCTACGCTGTCGGCGTTCTGGATGGTAAGAGTAACGAGTCGTGGGATAAACGACCGCTGCTCCTTGTAGGGCGCTATTGTGCTAGCGGGTTCAGTGTGGACCATAAAATATGCAACTTTACTGGTGGGTAGCAGCGCGTTGTCTGATTAGGTCAACTTGGTTTTGTTGAACTTATACTGAAACTGTTGTCTTGTTGCCTATGCAGATATCCGCCTGAAAAAAGAGTCAAGTCGACAGGTGATCGAGAAGTTTGCTAGGCTGTCGCGAGCTGAAAAACAGGCAAAGCTATCGGAAGTTGCGCATTTCTTTAAAGAGCGCGGAGGACCTGCCATCCGGGAAAAAAGAGAAGAGCAGAAGGCCCGAGCGCGGGGTAACGTGAGTGGGAATACGTCGAAGAAAGCTGTGATGGAGAAGCGTAAGAGCGATCGGTGACGCTGGAAGACAGCAACGAGGTCAGGGGGGGTGAAGCGACCGAAGGAATTCTTTGGGGCCTCGGGTCTGGTTCGAGCGGGAAGGGTCGAGAGGGCGCCATTTTGATGTGGATGACGCGTTCTCTTCGACATTCCGTGAGTATCGACTGCGGAAGGCTGCGCGAGGTGGTCGGTGACCGCGACCGGGTGGTGAAGTCTGGGGGGGAAGGGCGGCTCGCAGCTCGAGGGCGAGGCTGATGCCCAATTTCAGCGTCCTAGGTGAGGACGCCCCGGAGGTTGCCCCGGAGGTCGCCGACCAAGGTTGTTGGAGATTCCTTTGGCAAGATGAAGGGAAAGGTTGGTGCAAGAAAGACTGGTAAGGGGCACTCCAGTACTGGAAAAGACGAGCTGGAGCGCAACCTGATGTACATCGATGATGTAACTGGGAAGAAGCGCTATGTGAAGAGGTCGGACTGCAGCTACAAGTCCGCACCCATAGCTGCTTGCTTGTTGGAGGGGATGACCCTGGACGGTGATAGGAAGGACCTGGATGCTAAGGAGCTGGAGTCGAACCTGAGGGGGATGGACAAAGCGATGTGCCTGGTGAGTAACCCTTTCATTCTACTTGACTGTGTTGTTGTGTTACATGCTGTTTGTTTGGTAATAACATGATATGTTGTGTGATCTGTCGCAGCTGATCGCTGGGTACCAGAAGCTGAAGACGGCTGCGCAGATCGTTGAACTGGAGAAGGCGGACGTTGAGTCACTAAGGGACGAGCTGTCGAATCTGCGAGCGGTGCAAGAGGTGGAGAAGGCCGAATTGGATGCGCGGAGGCCTCAGCTCACTGCCCTGACTCTAGAGAAGACCTCTGCTGTGAACGAGTCGATCGAGTTAAAACATGAGGTGGAGGCGTTGAGGGGCCAACTAGCCGCGGCTAACACTTATGCTGAACGATGTAAGACTTTCACTCTGCAAGCAAAAGAGGCCTATCTCACCATCCGTGCTGAGGTGGAGGAACTGGAAAGGAAGATGGACGACCTGTAGGAGGAGCGGGAACGCCGGATTTCAGGCGAGCTCGAAGGCGAACTGCCTGAAGATGCCGCCCCTGTTCCGGCAGTCGTGTCACCCACCCTCACTGGTCTGATGAGTGAGCAGCTTCAGGGGTCCAGCAATCTCCATGTGGTTGGTGCTGAGGCAGTTGTGGCGTCTTCTGGTGATCCAAGCTCCGTCTCTGTTTTGAATGTTGCTCTCGGAGACGATTTAGGCGAAAATGTTTAGAACATTTGTTTATTGTACGCGGTTGTACTGGGCTTATGGCTGTAAACAATAGAGCTGGTTTCCTAGGTTGACCTGGGCAACTCGCTTTTCTTCTTTGTTATTGATTATGATACTTGATGTTTAACTGTGCTGGATTTCCTGAGTGGTCTCAGCAGCATGGTTAATCTGTGAACTGGGGCGTCCCTCTTGTCATTAGGTCGCTCCTTGTATGAATGTGAATCTTGTTGCTCTCTCCTTTTATACCTAGCCTTGTGTTTGAGAATAAAGTTTATATTTGTAAGCGTGTGCATCTTTGCCGCGAACTAAATGGTGCGGTGTCGCCATCTCTACGGAGAGCGGCGGCCTTACTACTGGAGCCGGCCCGAAGCTATAGTCGCGTCGTGGCGCGGTCGGGATAATGGGGGCGGTTGGGAGATATGAAATGATGGCTGCCGTTATGGGGCGTTTGGTGTCTCGATGCCATAATGGTGTGCCTTGGGAAGAGACATTTCGTGGGTATAAATATGACCGGTCTTGGGAGAGCAATGGCATTTGCTCTTATTGTTCTTCCTACTGCGGCTGCTCCCCTTCCCACTTTACTTGCGCTCTCACGCTTTCCGCTTTACTCGAATGCGTTTCTCTTTCCTTCGTTCAGATCATGAACGTAGAGGTTACTGGCCGCTCTGACCATCTCTGTTTTGTTTTCTGTGCCCAGATTTCAGTATGGCTCGGTGTTTCCCCTACGTCAGAGGAGAAAGGAGTGCAAGAGCGGGTTCCCCTCTGCTCATGGAGGAGATGGAGTTCCGTCCTCATGTGCATGGGGACCGCGGTAAGAGGAAAGTGGTAACGTCTGGGGCAAGAAGAGCAAAGCGATCCAAGGGATCAGTCGCCGACGGGCGGTTTGTTTAGGTCGCCCGCAATGAGCGGAATGCTCCCATCGGGTCGATTGGAAGCGGCGACACAGGGGCAAGGTCGTCGCGTCGCTAGTGAGAGTTCGCTCCCTCATGTCGGGGGGGTGGGGGCCGAATTCTACTACGGGGAGAAACGGGGAAGAAGCGTCTTTGTAAAAACGCCGATTGCAAATTCCACTCGGCCCATAGCGACCCGATCTGGCGAAGGGGATCGTGTTAGATGGGGATCGGCTGAAGTCGAGGATGAAGACATGGATACGCCTTTGGGGACCATGGATATGGCTAGTTGTTTGGTGAGTGTTTCTCATCAATAACGCCGCTTTGTTGTTGTAAGTGATTCTAATTGTGATTGTGTCCTTGTAGTTTCTGGTTGGGTACGATAAGCTTAAGAACGCCGCGGCAAACGCTACCGATACGGGACGTGAACTCCCGTGTCGAAATTGGATGCTTCGCGAGCTGCACGGGGGCTGACAAGAGGAAGCTGGAAGCGATGGCGGCGAAGCAACGTGCTGCTGTTGATGAGAACGCTCAACTGGTCGCTGCAATGGAGGAGTTGCAAATAGAGGTAGCGGAAGTCACTGAGTACGCTAAGCGATGTCAGTGGGTTGCTCGTAAAGCTCAAAGCGCGTATACTACGACTTCAGAGCGAGTATGCCAAAATTTGAAAGTATTGTCGGTGACAAAGGCGCACGGTGTTCAAGGGGCGGGTATGCTGCTGTTCTCATGAGTCGCGAGGCATTCCTTCGACCAGCACAACTCCTCAAGATAAACATGTGGTTGCAGCTCCGTGATGGTGATTTCTCTTCTTGGTAAGAAACTTAGTTTGTGTTGAAGTGATTGTATCTGTTCTTTGCCCCTACGAGGGTTTAAACATTAGAGCTGTGTTTTCAGGCTTGTCCTGAGCAGTTCGATTTTATGTGGTATAGAGAACTGGTATCCACGAAAGTGGCAGTTCGTTAATTTTCCTTTCTTTGTTCACCGGTCCGATCTGGATTTCCTGGGTAGACCCAGCAGATCGGTGGGTTTGAACTGGTTACCTGAAACCTGTTGTATAGCTCCATGGTAATTGTATGCTGAATGTTTACCTTTTGCTTGACTGCCTGTAGCTATTACTCTCTTATTTAGCTCATTGGGCTTGTTTCTGAGATGTATTCTCGTAAAGCGTTATGCTTGTTTAGTATTGCTCGGGAGAGCGATCTAGGAGATGTAAGTGTTTGATTAGCTTAGGCTTAGGGGGAACGTGACCCTGCGAGTTCCTGAGGTCGTGTTGCTCGCTGAGAGCGTTCTTACGTGGTTGATCTTAGGAGTATAGGTCTTTGATTAGCGAGGCTCAGGGAGGCTATGAGCCTGTAAGCCCCCGAGGCGTTACGCTTTCGCTTTGAGAGCGTCGTAGCCCCCCGAGTCTTTGCTCCCCGAAGCATTCCCTTCCGAGTTGGTCCTAGGAGTGTAGGTCCTCAACTTAGCAAGATTCGGAGAGGCGATAAGCCTGTAAGCTCCCCGAGGCGTTACGCTTTCGCGAGAGCGTCTTTGCCTCGGTAGGCGTTCTCGAAGTTGATCCTAGGAGTGTAGGTCCTCAACTTAGCAAGATTCGGAGAGGCGATAAGCCTGTAAGCTCCTGAGAGCGTTACGCTTCGCTTGAGGCGTCGTAGCCCCCGGGCGTCTTTGCCCCGAAAAGGCGTTCCCTACCGAAGTTGGTCCTAGGAGTGTAGGTCCTCAACTTAGCAAGATTCGAGAGGCGATAAGCCCGTAAGCTCCCGAAGGCGTTACGCTCACTTGAGAGCGTCGTAGCCCCCGGTATCTTTGCTCTTGAAGAGTTCTCGGCCCGAAGTTGATCCTAGGAGTGTATGTCCTCAACTTAGCAAGATTCGGAGAGGCGATAAGCCTGTAAGCTCCTGAGAGCGTTCTGCTCGCTTGAGAGCGTGCGTAGCCCTTGAGGGCGTGCTGCTCCTGAGAGCGTTCTCGCTTAGTTGATCCTAGGAGTGTAGGTCCTCAACTTAGCAAGATTTGAAGAGGCGATAAGCCTATAAGCTCCCCGAGAGCATTCGCGCGCTTTGAGAAGCGTCGTAGCCCCCCGAGTCTTTGCTCTGCCCGGTAGTTCTCGGCGAAGTTGATCCTAGGAGTGTAGGTCCTCAACTTAGCAAGATTCGGAGAGGCGATAAGCCTATAAGGAAGCAGTGCATATGGTGCTTGCGGTGCGAGTGGCGTGGTTTGGAGATGCGAGTAAAACCGCAGTTTATGATAACAATCTTGAGTATCTTACACTTGAGCTTGTAGTGAATGGAAACATGAATTACAATACATAATGCAACTACTGGTAAAATTGCTTTAGCAAGTATGTGTTCCAAGGTCGTGGCAACAACTTCCCTTCCTGGGTTTTAATCCAATACGCTCCATTGCCAACGACGCGTTCCACTATGTAAGGGCCTTCCCACGTTGGCGCTAGCTTAGAGTCATCTTGAGTTTTCTTCAGAACTAGATCCCCAGGTTGAAAAGATCGAGGATGTACTCATTTGTTGTAAGATCGCTTTAGGACTTGTTGGTAGGATGCTACTCTGATAGCTGCTAGATCGCGCCGTTCCTCGAGGAGGTCGACCTCACGAGCTAAAACTGAGTCATTATGACCTGACTCGACAAGCTCAGATCGGGTTGTCGTGATTGTCAGCTCGGTGGGGATGACGACTTCTGTGCCATAGCATAAGGAAAATGGTGATTCGCCGGTGCTGGAGCGAGCTGTAGTGTGGTGAGCCCATAGTATGTTCTCGAGCTGATTTGGCCATTGGCTCTTGTTCTTTTCGATTTTCTTCTTCAAATTCTCTAGAATGGCTTTGTTGCTGGCCTCCGCTTGTCCATTGCTTTGAGCGTACTGGGGCGTAGAGAATGCATGAACGATCTTCCACTTGGCCAGGAACTCTTTGACTGTTTTGCCTTTGAACTGGGAGCCATTGTCCATCACCAGTGTGTGTGATAAGCCAAACCGGGTGATGATATGGGTCCAAATGAAATTCCTGACATGTGATTCTTTGACGTGTGCCAACGGAATTGCTTCGACCCACTTAGTGAAATAATCTGTGGCAGCTAGGACAAAGCGGAAGCCGGTGCTCTTCTGAGGGATGAATGGTCCCATAATGTCCATGCCCCACATATGGAACGGCCGAGGGCTCGCGATGTTGATCGGTTCATCGGGTCGGTTTGATGATGTTGTGACCAAATGTTTGACATTTGACACACTTGAGGACATACGATTTGGCATCAATCTGCATACGGGGCCAGAAGTATCCTTGGGAGATCACTTTGTGGGCCAATGAGCAACCTCCAACGCATGATTGCCACACTCTCCTTCATGAAATTAACTGACCTTGCTCTGGACTGATGCACCTCAGATGAGGTCCCCCTGCGGACTTGCAGAATAACCTGTCATTCACCAAACAATAGCTACGTGCCTGGTGTGGAACCTTTCTGGCATTGGTACGCTCATCTGGGAGTGTGCCGTGCTGGATGTATTGTATAATAGGCTGCATCCATGTTTGACTCATCTGATCTTCAGAGAGTGGGCACAGGTCACTGATTGCCAAGACATGGTCCGCTTGGTAAGCTGGTCGATCGACCACTTCAATGGTCAGTTGTCTAGGGGCACAATTCGGTGTCTGAGTGGCTAGGTATGCTAAGCTATCTGCGTGACGGTTCTCGTCACGCAAAAAATGGTGTACCGTAGCTCTGCTAAAAGAAGGAAGCAAATCATTAACAACTTGAAGGTACTTGGAAAGGTTACCTTCGCTGGTAGTGTACTCTTTTGCGATCTGGCGAACGACCAGTTGCGAGTCACTAAAGATTTGGAGTTCCCTTACACCGAGCTGGATTGCCGCACGCATTCCCATTATTAGTGCTTCGTACTCTGCTTCGTTGTTGGAAGTTGCGAAGTCTATGCGGACTGCTTTCTCTATCATAGCTCCCTCGGGGGATACTAAAACGATGCCGATACCGCTGCCTCCTGGGTTGCTGGAACCATCGACGTAGAGGACCAGACTGTTTTTATGTTCGCTTTTGTGGGTGCGACCTCTGTTTTTGCCTCCCAATTAGGGTCGTCGACTGGAAAATCTGCTAGGAAATTTGCGACGACCTGACCCTTCTGCGACGTGCGGGGGACGAAGTCCATGTGGTGCTCGCCCAATTTTTCGGCCCATATTGCCATCCTAGTGGTCTTATTCTCTTTGTGAAGGATCCTCTTCAACGGGAGATCGCTAAGTACTTTGATTGGATGGGCTTGAAAGTAAGGTCTAAATTTTCTTGCCGAGTATAACAAAGCAAGGACTGCTCTCTCTACGTGAGAGTAATTCCTCTCGGCTGGAGTGAGTGTCTTACTTGTGAAGTGGATCAGCTTTTCTGAATTGTGTTCCTCTTTGAATAGAACCGAACTGATGGCGAAGTCCGATACTGCCAGATAGAGCCCTAGAGTTTCTCCGTCTGTCGGCTTAGCTAAGACGGGAGGTGTTGTGAGGTATTCCTTAAGAGTGGAGAATGCTTGGTGGCATTGATCGTTCCATGAAAACTGCTCGCCTTTTTTTAGTATCTATAGGAACGGTCGGCACTTATCTGATGCTCTCGATATGAATCGGTTGAGTGCAGCGACCATGCCTGACAACTTTTGTATCTGTTTCTTTGTTTGCGGGTCGGGCATGTCTAAGAACGCCCGAATTTGGTCTGGATTCGCTTCGATACCTCGCTGCGAGACCTGATAACCGAGAAATTTTCCGGAGGACGCTCCAAAAAGGCACTTCTCTGGGTTCAACTTTATTCCGGTTAAATCAGATCCGGAGAACGCTTTGCTCGAGGTGAGTAAGGTGGTCGCCTGCTTTCTTGCTTTTGACAACCATATCGTGGATGTAGACTTCCATGGTATCTCCTAACATGTCCTGGAACATGTCAGTTACTAGTCGTTGATATGTCGCCCCTGCATTCTTCAGTCCGAACGGGAGAACATTGTAATAATAAATTCCTTGCTCAGTGATGAATGAGGTCTTCTCCTGATCTTCTTCAGCGAGTGGTATTTGGTTGTACCCACTATATGCATCCATGAATGATAGCAGCTCGTGCCCACAAGTCTGGTCGACAAGTCGGTCGATTCTGGGTAGTGGGAAGCTGTCCTTTGGAGTTTCTTGGTTGACGTTGGTGAAGTCGACGCACAGGCGGACTTGTACCATTCTTTTTCGGAACGGCCACTATGTTTGCGACCCAATCTGGGTAATCGACCTTCCGGATGAAACCTACTTGTTTAAGTTTATCGACCTCATCGTTGACTGCTTTTTGAAAACGTAATGACAATCTTCTAGGTCGTTGTCGAACTGGTTTGGCACCAGGGTTGACGTTTAACCGGTGGCATGCAACGCTAGGATCTATACCAGGCATGTCGATATACGACCAAGCGAACACATCTTTATTCATGGACAGAAAATTTACAAGATGAGCCTTAAGTGTGGGGTCGAGGTTAGCCCCGACATAGACGAGTTTAGGGTCGTCTTCTGTTCCCAGATTCACTTGCTGTTTTTCTTCGGTCGGTGCCTGGTTCTGTGCGTTTTGAGTGTTCTCTAGAGGATTGCACTTTGCAGATGATGTGCTGGTCTGATGACTGGCTGGAGTAGCCGTAGGAGCTGGAGCGTCTTCTGTGGTTACGACAATAACAGGTCGAGGTGATTGTTGCCGCGTGACAAATGTAAACCGGGTGGTTTGCTACGGCTCCGCTAGTTGTATGAGAGCTGGTGGGGCGATCTCTAGGCTTTGTTTGCACATGACGTTCTCCATTGGGGTGACCTCAAGGATTTGCAACGCTGGTACACCTGCTACCTTGGTGGAGGTCGGGATCCGGGCTGGTGAGAGGAAGTTCTTGTTGGAGCCCCAGCGTTCTGTTTTGGTGCGCTGGCTCTCACCTCGGCCACTAAGTCTTTGGCCATTGTATAGCTGGTGGGCTCGTTTCTGACGGTGATGGGAGATTCGGCGATCTTGTTTGCTGCGATGATCTGGTTACAATGATGGGCCTCGAGCTGGTTGCTTCGAAGCTCCATCATTCCCCTTGGGCCCGGAAAACGGATCACTTGGTGCAAAGTGGACGGTACCGCCTGCATTTGATGGATCCACCGTCGTCCTAGAATGGCGTTGTAAGACGACTTGGTATCGAGGACGCTGAAACGCGTGTTGAAGCTGACCTTGTCTTCTCGGGAGCCCACTGAGACTGGGAGTATGATGTCTTCTATTGGGTCGGCCCTGGAGCCATTGAATCCGAAGAGGGGTGCGATTGGGTCTATGAAGACCGACTTTGGCAGGTTCATCTCTTGGATCGTGTGGTAGAACAAGATATCGCAGGAGCTGCCAGGATCTATCAAAACTCGCTTGACGGTCCAGTCGTTGATTTTGACGTGGACCACGAGTGCGTCGTTGTGCGGGAGGCAAACCTTGTTGAGGTCGGCCTCGAGAAGGTGATGTCTCCCCGCCCCGTCCCCGAATCGCATGCGGGTGCGGCTGTGAAGAAAAGTTGTAAACTTCGTGAAGGGCGCCAACGCGCCTTCTCTTTTCTCACAAACTTGAGACGGAATCATCCTGAAGTGTGATCATGTGGATGGTTCTGTCATACTCGCTTGACCTCTTGATGGTCGACGGTGATCTTGACGGGGCGTTCTGAACGCCCTCTGCTGTGAGGGGCGACTTTGGGACCGCTGGATCGCTACGCCGGGTGGGGATCTGCCGTATTCTCAAGGGCCATGAGCTTGTGACGTAGGTCACCATCGGGTATATTGGTGTATTGCTTGATGTGTCCGGCTTCAACCAGGTCCTGCAAATAATGCTTGAGCCCCCAGCACACGTCGGTCTCATGGCATCTAGCACGGTGAAACGCGCAGTAGGGCTGGTCGGGGCGATCTGCTGGCTGCCTTATCTCCGGTCGGTAGAAGGCAGCTCGCTTGATCTTCTCTAGTATGTAACTAGGAGATCTGGTGAGCACGGCGAACTCTCGGTTATTGTTTGGTTTGGGTTTGGAGGATTGCCCTTGTTGTCGGGGTCGCTTTTTGGAGGATGATGTTATCTCGTAAACCTCTCCCTCTTCTGTTTCTTCTTCTTCTTGGTTCTGATCTTTCAAACCTTCTTGCAACTTGATGTATTTATCAACTCGAGCGTACAGCTCGGCTAGCGTTTCTGGAGCAAATGACTCTTTGAGGCCGCTTTCCATGTCCAAAAGTTCTGTTTTGAACCGGCTTAGGAAGGAGCTGTAGGTTTCCTACTTACCAAGAGCGAGCTGAAAGAGTGAATTGAGATCACCCTTCTTACGTCTGTTATGGACGTACTGGCTTGCGAACAGGTCGGTGAGCAGTTCGAAGCTTTTTATTGAGTCTGCCTTGAGGGAGAAGAACCAGTCGAGTGGGCCATCTTTTAGACTCGCCGGAAATAGTCTGCAATGGAGATGGTCGAACTCTGGTGCACTGTAGAGTGCAAGACTTTGAACATACCGGGCTATATGCTGGCCTGGGCAAGTGCGCGTCGTACATCGGGAACCGTGGTTGGCCAAAGTCTGGAGGAGAGACTTTGTGAAGTATTTCAGCAGCAAATGGAGATGCGCGGTAGGTTTTCAGCATCTTTTGCACTATCTGGGTGGAGTCTTTCTTTACCGCATTTTTGTCGAGCCTTTGGTTCAGCTCGGTGATCTGTTGACTGACGTTGATGACATCGTCCTCTGTGGTGACACCTAGTGGGTTCTGTGTATCCACCTGTGCACGTAGTGTGACGTTTTCTTGCCTGAGCTCAGCTATTTGCTCGTTCACTGTCCCTAGTTGGCCTGCTAAAAGGTGGAGTTGAGCTTCGAGGCTTGCCATGCTTCGTGGGCTTGAGAGTTTTGGCTATAGATTTGTTTGGAAATGGTCTGGTTTCTCAAGTAATCGAGACCACAGACGGCGCCAATGTAAAGGTGTGATATGGTTTTCCCTTACAAACAGTCACTGGGGGACTAGAATAGATTATTGGATGAGACCGAGTTCGACTTGAGAGCGAACTGCCTACGTATCTTACTCTGGGTTGTATGGGGGAGAGTAGAATCAGGTCTGGCGTAGTTCATAGGAGAGGTATTTATAGAGATTGAGAGTGTATCCTTGCTCACCACGTGTAAAGGATGTCCCAAATGAGGGGTGGAGATTAGGATCACATGTGAGAACTGCCCTCCTAGGTCTGCTGTAATGATGTGGAGTGGCAGTCTGTATAAGTAGCTTGCGGCCGTGACTAGTGGCTGACGGTCAAGATACGTGCAAGTACACCTTTAGTCATGATTGCTTCTGGATAGGGAATCCGTGTCACTTCCTCGTGTAGTTCGCGTGATACTGCGCTCTGTCTTTAGCGTTCTACTAGCTCATGGATGCGACCTGGATCCAAAGGTCGATGTGTCATTCCCACCATGTTAGGCGCGTGCTGGATAGAGAATATCACTCCCCTACACTAATATTAACATGTATTTTCTGTGATTTTAAACTCTTATGTCTGGGGCTATTTAATTCAAAACCTTTCTCCTAATAACCGAACTCAAATTTTTGGCGGTGGTAGTGAGTAGAGGTGATGTTGATAATTTTGAGAGAAGAAAGAAATAGAGAGAAAGAGGAAGAAAAGTGAGAAAAGTAGGAGAGAGAGAGAGACGGTGGTGGTGGTGTTCATGTGGTGTCTAGAAGGGTAATGATTATTCTTTCAACAGTTAACATTCTTTTCCTATTGTTCAGGTTTTTATCCACACGACATCTTGTCATTGGCCGATAAAAAGTCTAACACAATTTTTTTTTACTCTAATGAGGAAATTTGGGCGTTGAATAAATAGGATTTTAGCGATTTAATATGAGAGGGAAAATGGATTTGATAAAATATGAAGACGTTTATCCTCTTTTATTACCACATCCATTTTTATAACGGCACTAACAACATATAAAAGTACACGTTTTTGTCTTAAAATGATAGTAGTTTATTGATTGGTTTTTTAATTTTTAGTGAGAAGAATAGTCATACAAGATGGCTATACTAAGACAATTCCGTCTACTACTACAATTCCATTCAACAAGACTAGTTCCATTATGAGCTTATGCGATAACTATGACTTAGGATATGAGACCTGTATAAAACCAAATAATTTTTTTTTAGATGTGCATCGCAACATCATCGTATCGATGATACTATTGTAGAAAAATTTAGTTTCGACGTATTTGGAGAAGAGTTTGTTCATTAGTGCAGGTCCTATGTCCAATACTTAAAACATAGGACCATTGGCGTTGAAGTAATGTCACTATGCAATAACAATACCAACAAAACTTTTGGTATAGTATTGGATTTCATACCCCATTATAAGTTGTTTTTTTTTTTTTTTTTTTTTTTTTTTGTTTTTTGTTTTTTTTATGGGTTTTTTTTGTAATGTTATCTTTAACCTAGTTACAAAAATATTTATGATGCAGGAACACCTCAAATGGAGTTGCTCATATATTGGAACACAATATATTTCACGGTTCCAAGAAATTTGTAGTTAAGTATTTAATTAAAGAGGTATCCACCGGTTGTCTTCATACATATTTGAATGCATTTACGATGTCAGACCAGACCATGTATGTTACCGCATCCACGTGTACGAAGGTAAATAATATTTTTGTTCTGTTTGGAATCATGATGTTTATGATTCCAAGAGAAAAATAATATATTAATCACAAACAAATGGAGCCGTCTTGAAGTTCTGTATTTTTCCCATTTTGTCTCAAAGACCAATGTTAATGCTAATGGTAATTTACGTAGAAATGGTAGCTGCTTTCTATCGTATGAGATTGCTTCTTGTTGAGGCTCACATTCTCGCACATCTCACCGAACCCTCTAAAACTTAAATACATCTTATCTTGAAAATGACCAACTCAAGTTCAGCAGAATGTTCCTATTAACACAAGGATATTGTTATGTATCAGGACTTCTATCTCTTAGTAGATGCTTTTCTTGATGTCGTCTATTTTCCAAAATGCTTGACTGATATCTGTATATTTCGTCAAGAAAGATGGCGCTATGAGGATGATAGCTTTTCAAAAGAATTATTGCTGAGTGGTACACTTCTATTTCATAGTCTTAATTGGTCTTCTATTTTCACCATTTCAAAAGGTGAGATTAATAGTATAAATAATTTTCTGTTTTCACCATTTGGTTTTTATACATGTCGATAGTCTTGAGAAAAACACTTGTTGAATAGGCAATTTAATATTTGTTAGGAATTCCAATGTAGGCATATCAAACACTTGTTGAATAGGGTGAGTGTCACAATCTATCACTAAGTGTTGTAACCTTATCGACCTGTATAAAACCAAACAACTTTTTTTACATATGTGCATCGCAACATCATCGTATCGATGATACTATTATAGAAAGATTTGGTTTTGACGTACTTGGAGAAGAGTTTGTTCATGAGTTCAGGTCCTATGTCCAATACTTAAGACATAGGACCACTAACGTTGAATTAATGTCACTATATAATAACAATACCAACAAAACTTTTGGTATTGGAATTCATACCCCATTGTAAGTTGTTGTTGTTTTTTTTTGTTTTTTTTGAAGTGGAAATTTTTAATAATAATGATAATGAGTTTTACAAATGATTAAGACAAACGTGCAACAAGCTGCGCCGCAAGTCCTTTCTGAATGACAAATCCTATCCTTCTAAATGCAAACTCGTTAGAACCAGCTGTCATTACGTTACTGTCCATAATTTAATTTAATTTAATTTATTTTTTATTTATTTTGTTTTATTATGGCCTTTGCTTTTGTAATGTTATCTTTAACCTGGTTACGAAAATATTTATGATGCAGGAACACCTCAAATGGAGTTGCTCATATATTGGAACACAATATATTTTATGGTTCCAAGAAATATGTAGTTAAGTATTTAATTAAAGAGGTATCCACCGGTTGTCTTCATACATATTTGAATGCATTTATAACGTCAGACTGAACCATGTATGTTATCGCATCCATGTGTACGAAGGTAAATAATATCTTTGTTGTGTTTGGAATCATGATGTTTATGGTTCAAAGAGAAAAATAATATATTAATCACAAACAAATGGAGCCGTCTTGAAGTTCTGTATTTTCTCCATTTTGTGTCAAAGACCAATGTTAATGCTAATGGTCATTTACGTAGATGTGGCAGGTGTTTTCTATCGAATGAGAATGTTTCTTGTTGAGGCTCGCATTCTCACACATCTCACCGAACCCTCGAAAACTTCAGTACATCTTGTTTTGAAAATGACCAACTCAAGTTCAGTAGAATATTCCTATTAACACAAGGATATTGTTATGTATCAGGACTTCTATCTCTTAGTAGATGTTTTTCTCAATGCTGTCTATTTTCCAAAATGCCTGATTGACATCCGTATATTTCGTCAAGATGGCGCTATGAGGAGGATAGCTTTTCAAAAGAATTATTGCTGAGAGGTACACTTCTATTTCATAGTCTTAATTGGTTTTCTTTTTTCACCATTTCAAAAGGTGAGATTAATAGTATAAACAATTTTTTATTTTTACCGTTTGGTTTTATACATGTCGATAGTCTTGGGAAAAACACTTGTTGAATATGCAATTTAGTGTTTGTAAAACTCTATAAATAGGTCTTGTAATATGAAAATGAGCAAGTAGAAAAGCCTTTTCAATGCATGCATTATTGTAAAACTTTATATATAGGTACTGTAATCCAAAAATCAGAGTTTATGCATGATTAAGGGCTATAAATCCCTAAATCTAAACCCAAAGAGTTAGTAGTATTTACACGATCAATCAACAACATAAATGTATAGTAACTACATGCTAATAACTATTCTTAAGCACATTAATGTCCAATGCTAACCATATATGGTTAATGTATCTGGTATAGACCAGAAGACATCAAGAAAATGGGTCTAGCATGTGAGATTATAGACAATCAAGTTAGCCAAGGAGACTGCCTATGAACCACACTAGGAATCCATAAAATGTTGCATCCTATAGAGACCTTGAGGAGGATACAGGCAAGTCATCCTTGGTTACCAAACAGGACTCTAATCTTCATGTAAGACCCTTCTCTCCCTCGCATTGGATATTATAGCTTGCACCTAGCTACATTGTTAAACCAATAATCTCATCAGAAGCTCTATTTATAGAGAATGCACAGAAGGTGATCGATGATGTTCCTATCTACATAAGGAATTAGCAATGCATGGAACAAAGGTTATGGAGATTAGCAAATATGGTTTGCAGTTGACACACAATTGTTTCTTGTCAACAGGGGAAAAGTGTAACAAGATATGATATATGAAGACTTTTCGTGAGGCATTGGGCTGATGTGGATTGGATAAGTACACTTTTAGTTCTTTAAAAGGGCAAATTGTGTTGCCAAAATGTGGTTGATGAAGATGTTCATCTTCTTACTTTATTGACATCAATCTCCTTTTAAAGCTTATGAGTCACATAGCTATCGTTTCCAAGTCAACCACGTACAACATGCAAAATAAATTCCCTTCTAGTGCAATCTCAACATTCCTTTTGAATTGATTCAATACTTTTAGTGTGAGAATAGTCCGGATATTATTCTAGCTTGCCCAAATTCTCCAATATTGTCAATTTCACTCGTAACTCTTTCAATCAAAATCATACAAAAGCAGTCTCCAAAACATTATAGAACAATCTTCTTCGTCCCTTCAATAGGCACATTTTACCAATCATTCTCTTTTGGTTAGCCAAACGAATAAAGTGTCAGGGATTCTTACCCCAAATGGATTGGTCAATAGGCCCATATTGCATCCTCAATGTCTTAATTTCTACTTATGGTTTTCATTTTTTTCCCCTTTGTTTCTTTTAGGCTGCATTTGTTTTAGCCAAAACTAATGGAAAGGAAAGGAAAAGTATGAGGTGGTCCACCTTTTCCATAAGTTTGTTGTGTTTGTTTGCTATGGAAAGGAAAATTGTCTTTCTATCCCTTGTGGAAACAAAACTATGGAATGGAAAGGCTTTTAGATTCCGAGGGTCAACCCACGAATTTGAGAGGAAAGGAAAAGGAAAAGGGATGTTTTCCTTTCATGTCTTTAGTTTTTGAATAAAAAACATGAAATGGAAAAGAAAAGAGAAAAGAGAAAAATTAAAACCTTGAATAAATACATTTCATTTCCATTTTCCTTTTCTTTATTTAGTATTTGCATAACAAACATGGTTTATTCCATTCATTCGTTTTCATTTCTTTTCCCTAGTTTACCAAACATACAACACCAAAATTTAGTTTCCATTCCATTCTTTTCTATTTTGTTCCAAAGTGACCATTCTATAGCTTTCCTTTCCTTTCCTTAACGAAGTGAGTAAACAAAGAGTGAGAACACGTATTCTCAGTGTTTTTTGCTTTTCCATGGTTAAATGGTGTGTCATAAGATTGAAAAAGAAATAAAGTAAAATGGATGTCAAAATTTTGATGACACTTTGTACGTATTACTTGCTATGGCCAAGGCCCAAAATATCGATATCGATCAATATATCGGTATACCCAAAAATCGATATATATCGGATATATCTATTATTTTGGTGACCATTCCAAACTATTTAAAATATCGGAAATATTGGACATATAATATCGGAAATATCGGAAATATATTAGAAATATTGGATTTATATTAAAAAATGGTCAAAAAGTCAACCGATATATATCGTAAATATCGGATATATCGATTATATCGGTGATATAAAATTTTATATCGGAATTTCTGATATATATCGGAAAAAAAATAGTTCTATATTCGTGGATATATGTCGAAAATATCGATATCGATGTACCAAAATACTGATATATATCGGTGATATATCGGATATATCGGCGATATTTTGGTCCATGGCTATGGCACAAATAGTGGTGGTCAAATTTGGAAAACCAATATACTATGATTATAGTGTACTTCATGATGAATTTATGAATTTATTATAGCAAAAAAAGAGATGGATAGAGGCGGGTCCATTTTCCAATGTTGAACTTTGAACCACTCAAAAAAGACTGTAACTTAACATTGAGTTTGGTTTTTTTCCTATAGCCCATAATTGTTATTACCCAACTCTACAGTACACTTGTTAGTTTTCAATGACAATCTTCAAGAATTCAAGACTCCGCCCAACAATTTGCACTCTTTAATACTTGATTTTCCACTGTACAATTCTACAAATTACAAAATATTGTTAAAAATTATCCGAGATTCTGAGAAGTGTCAAATTTTATTAATTTGACCATTGAAAATATTTTGAATTCTTGAGTTCTTGTCTAGGATAGTTCGTGCTATCATTTGGAACAATAGATAAAAATGTCTACTAATTCTTTTACAATTACTTGAGGTGAATGCAAAATCGGAATTAAAAAATGATCATAGTTGTATCTCTAATTGTAGTTTAAGTTTGTGTTGGTTCCCTTGTAGTTTCAATCAGGTGGCATATTGATTTAGATATTATGTGGTAAGCTTTAGTTGACACACTAACAATTTGTTCTGTTTTCCTTCTAAATAGGCAAATAGTGTGTTTATGAACTCAGTTAATTATTATTATATGGAACCCAAGAGAACTCAATTATATATTCTTGGTAAGAAGAAACGAAATATTTGTGGTTATCCTACCTATATTAATATCCGTTTCTCCCAAGATGCTTCATAATGGAGCCCACATCAGATTTAAATCCATATTTGAAAAAATAATTATTTGCCTTCTTACCAAACTAACTTATCGAATTTGGCTTTTCTCTAATTTAATATAAATTAAAATTGTCCTTTGGATGTTAAACTTTTCATTATTTCAAAATAAACACAAAAACAAAACTAATTATTTCATTATTTTTCAAATGTATATGGGATAAAAAAAACAAATTAAAAACAATGGATTAGTTAATTGATATGTATTGGTTATTGGATATGGATATGGATATGTATTAGTTAATAGATATGGATATGGATTACTTATTGGATATGGATATGTTAAACTTCCAAGTGCTTCCTTTAAATATAGGCCCAGACATGATGGGTTTAAGAATAATAGGCCCGGCCACAGGTCGGGCTGCATGGCTAGTTATTAGTAAATAACTAAGTACAAAGACCGTTTGTTAGCGTTTGGGCTCACCCTCACCCAAAATCCTTGCTCCGCCACTCGGCACAAGCCTTTGGAATAGCTAAAAACCTAGCTACTCATTCAATGCCCAAGTTGCCTTGCCATGTGTTCCATTGCGACGACAGACAATATCTTTATTTAAGCGCGCCATACTTGTTATCATTATAGTATTATACTATTGTGATTGTATTAAGAAAAAATGTGTGTGCAGAACGTTCACCCACCGATCCCCTATGTACAATGAACTTTGCTCCAAGCATACGAGAATATATTCCTTATGGAGCTAGGGGATTAAGCGGAAGTTGACTATTTTACCTAACAATTAAAAGAAAGGGGGGGCTGAGTTGACTATGATTTCCTAAAATGGTGAGAAGTGGTTGATAGTAATATCATCTTCATCTGTGCATGCATTTTTTATAAGTAGAGCTTCTAATTACAGTATGTATGTATAACATTCTAGGTGCAAGTTTATTAGCAAAAAATGAGATAGAGAAGGGTCTTACATTGAAGATTAGAGTCCAGTTTGGTAGCCAAGGATGACTTTCGTGTATCTTCCTCAAGGTGTCTGTATTATCTTATATGGATTCCTTATGTGCTTCATAGGCAGTCTCCGTGGCTAACTTGATTGTCTCTAATCTCTCATGTTAGATCCATTTTCTTGCTAAGAATGTGTTACCGTCTTCAAATACTTAACAAATATTGATCATTGTTCATTAATTGTGCTTTCATGTACTTTAAAAGAGGCAGTTGTCTATTTTCGGTCTAAATGAATTTAGGACAATAATGTATTAGTGCAAGTTTCGACATGGAAGATTAATTAGTGAATTTTAATGAATGATTTCACATTAGATTGTTGTATAATTCCATCCTGAATTAAATATATGCTGTGAAAAATTGTTGGTCACAAATCTTCAATGCTCCTTCATTTGAATATACGTACATTATGAGATATCAAATGGCGCCACTTCACTTCAAATGGGGTAAAATGATTTTTTTTTTATGTTTTTAAGTTTTCTAGACCCCTCTTGCTAAAGTAGTTTGGTTTTTGTTATTGTTTTTCCTTTTTTTCCTTTTCAAACCCCTTCCACTGAAATGGCGTAGAATGAAAACCTCAAAACCATTGGACTTGGCCTTATTGCAAAGATTATAAACTCACCCTTGCACACCATGCAAACTTTGATACCAAGTAAAACATATACATGAATTGTCTAGAGACCTAGCTTGGAAATTACAAACTACTAAGTTTTACAGGTATATGTTTTTCATTTATCCGTGCAATAAAATAATATTTGGTTTTTATAGTTAGGGTTAACTAGTATTACCCCCTCCTCAAGAAAAATGAAGAACGCTCAAGAAATTAAAAGACTACTATTCTATTAGTTATCTGAATAACTAGCTGAAGATATTTTTTTGCGGGTGAATGAGACCCCTATTTATAGGTTTTTTAGATGGATTTCAATATGGAAATGAGTTTTCTCTAATGGCTGAGTATTGATTAAGAAAAATCCAAATGCTTGATATCTTTCTGGATTCACCTCCTCAAATAAGCAAATCATGACCATTGACAAAGGTGGTGGAATGAGGGGTGCAATCTTGGCCCTTTATTTTTAGGTTTTTCTAGATGGATTAGGTAAAAAATAAAACCCTGGGTGTCCTCAATATGCCCACAATCTAAGGTTTCCAAATATGGCTCCAAAATGGCATATTCTCTATGGCATTCTTGATTTTAGGGATCAAATCCAATCAAATAATTAAAGAAGTTTCTCTAGGGTTTTGGAGGCTTGAAAATGGGCTAGAAACCCTAATGAAAATTTCAAACATAATCTGGATCTATAGCCCACGAGCACGGGTCCAAAATCCACAAAAAACCATTTTGACCATTTTTTCAACACTGCGATTTCCTTTTGACCGGGTCAAAATTAGGCAATTCAAACTCTTTGTTCAGCCTTTCCTTGTGTATACGATGTTTGAATTGTACACATGCTCAAATGCGACTCATTCAAGTACCTTACTCACATGCACGTTGGAATACATGTCGAGCAAGGGTTTCGTTCTACTCCTAAAGACTAGAATACGTACTTGTTCGCAATTCACTGAAATTTACCATACTAGGGAATTCATGAGAAAGATTTATTAGTGGTTATTTTAACTATTCTACTATATTGCTTGGAATTCAAGTTACTACAACTATAAAAAAAACTGATTTTCTTAATACAAAAGAGATAGAGAGAAAGAATGGTAGAGAGTTAAATCTACTCATGTTAAACTATTTCCATAATTAAGAAGACGGTATCATGTTGACTCTAACCTATTTTGGGTTCATAGACAAATCCAAAATGGGTTAGAACGTCGATCCCTAACAACATGCACCTATCTCCTAAGCCCATCTTGCTAACATGAGAAATTGAACTGATATTTCATCTCTGAAATACCATTTCAATCCCTAGTTCTATTATACACCAGTCGCTCAAATTTTAGAACCTGGATTCACTAGAGGGTCGCGCGCGCAACTAGGCCCAGTGTCACTTGGGTCACACACACTATCTTATCTAGAGCTCCAGGCTCCAATCTTGGACAATCACTATCATTTTGTGACAGGATGTTAAATACAACCTAAGTTCCTAAGCAATGATCCAGGTCTTCTAAAACGGAATTTGATCTTTATATGAGCGTCATTAACCATCTACTAGGGAGGGTTTTAGCTCATTTTCCTAATTTTACGAATCAGGAGATGAAATAAGAAATAGAATAAGATAGAGAAATCCTAATTTTACAAGAAAAGATTTTTATTAAAATGCTTTGTATCAAAGCTGGCACATAATTTTTTTGCTTACAAACTAAAATGGAAACTTGGAAGAAAATGAAAGCTAACTATGGAGTAAAACCAAAAACCAAAACTAAAACTAAAAAGAAGAAAAGTCATTGTGCCTTTGAAGCCCCTTCCATTTTAAGCATAAAAGAGTGCTTAAATTTTCTTTCCACCCACATGAATCAACCACCCATCCAACCATCTCATTAAATGCTCCAATTTGATTTTTCTTTGATCAAGACATTTGACACATTTAATTGCAACTTTTACCATCCAACTAATCAAGAATTTCATGCCACCTCATCAAAACTTTGTGCATACAAAAGTCTTTCATAGTTTTAATGCAACTTGACTTTGAGAACACATGATGATAGCCTGACGTGTAAGCTTGGTCATCGGCAACCAAGTCTGCGGGTCTACATAGTGGACCCATGTGCTCTGTCCAGTGGCAAGTCCGAAAGTTGATTTTCTGCAAAATCTGGCATTAGATAGAGCTTGTCATATTGATTGCTCTGATGATTCACTTGCCAAAGTTAGAGTCTAGGTTCAGAAGATATGTTTGTCAGAAGTTTGATATTTTTTGTACGTTAACCCTGTTCTGACCTGGAAATGTCATGTTTGAGTCCTAGGCTTTGGTCAGACTTTATGGAGCTTCGCATGGGTTAAATCGAAATACTTCATGTAAATAGATTATTCCATGCTTAGATACTGGTTTTATCCTCATTTTTACGTTCATCATGAAAACCTATAGAAGCATGAAAATATAATTAATTCATGACTATTAAACACATAATTAACCAAAATGATATGTCTTTACGGGGTTTTATATTACAATTTTGAGTGTTTATCACTCTCCTTCATGAAAAATGATTTTTAACCCATTAGGAAGGCCCATTAACTCTTAAAAATACCCTTGGGTTGAAATCTTACTCCAAAAATGAATTACATTGAACAATGCGCAAAACAGACTGAAACGGGATAGGGCCAGATTAGGGTTTCTGAACTTCACGAGGAACCTAGGCAAGCTTGCACTCATTTCGAAGGATTTTTTTAGGGAAATTCAAATATGAAATAATCTCATCCAAAGAAAGAGTGGAAAATTTGAAACTTGGGTTGCAAAGGTATTACAGGAGATCAAAAACTCACAATGCAACGAAACTTCAGCCATAGTTAGAACATTATGAGAGGAGTCTAAAGACACTAATAGGAGATAAAAAAAAGAAGAAGATTGATGTAGAAATAAAGACTCAAGAATGCAAATCACCTTATATTACCATCAAATTTAATTCAAGGCAAAATCATAAATGGATTATGCCTAGGGTGCAAAAATGGGGTGTCTACAGCTGACCAACTCTAAACTGGAGATCCTATATCCTTTTTAACTAATCTATCAATGGATAGCAATATATCTTCTTTTCCTCCTCTTCCTTCCCATCCAACTCCACTTTCTCAGCCTTCTTGTGCTGATCCTTCACTCTTAGTAGATGCTACACCGTCTGAGCTGCTTATCTCCTCAATGGCAACACCTTCCTTAGCTAGAATTCCACTAGTTGTTTCAGTGCCTACTACATTATCATGGAGTAGCTTATTCCTTCAAAATAGAGTGTCTGCTCTTAAAAAAACACTAAAGCACTTCACTTTACAAGAAGTGAATGGTGTTACTCAGGTACCGATGGATTTAATTATGTAAGGACATAATGAATGGAGTGGCTACATAGTAGGATTCTTTATAAAGCAGCGCCTCTAATTCCCATATGTGAAAAACGTCCTTCAACAACGATGGAAAGATAAAAGGACATTTGAAATTATTGAAGATAAAGATCTGTTCTACTTCAAATTCTTGAGCAGTGAAGCTCGTCATGCAGATTTAGAGGAAGGTTCAATCTTTATTGGTGGTTGCTGCTTTATCATAAGTCCATCGACTCGAGGTGTTGAAAAACAACGAGCAATGGTAACAAAAATCCATGTGTGGGTTAAATGTCACAACGTCTTGATAAACACCCAAAAGTGTATTTTAAACCCCTTAATAGTATTCTACTTAGGTCAATTATGTTTATAATAAATGAGAGTTAGTACTGTTTATGTGTTTTTGTGCATTTCAGGACTTGAAGTTAATTAGGTGACTAAAAGCACCACTTTTGTATGGAAAACGAGTCAAGATGATTGCTGAGGAAGTTTTTTGTTTAAAGCCCAAGAATCATAAAGAAAAGAATTTTTCAAGCCCAGTAAAAGCTGGGAAGTCAAAGTCAATTCTGGTAGAAAAAGAACATAAAAGTCAACAAAACTTCAACATGCCGTACCTTTGGACTCGAGCCTCGGAATTGGGCCTACTTTATGTTAAAATGACCAGCTCGGAATCAGCTTTCCAATGGACCTGACCTTGCCCCCAATCAAAGTTGTAAAAGTGGACGAAAAGGGCACAGAAGTAATTTCCAACAGTTATAGCCTCTTTGTACTTAACCTAATGGACTTTGGGCTCACATTAGAGGCCCAAAGTCCCCTTTTTCGACCCATGCATGAAAATGTAACCCTAACCTTCTCCTATATAAAGAAGGTTAAGGCTAAACACTCCGATCCTCTTCTTTTCTCTCCCTTTAGTCTCTTATTAGTTTAATTTTAATTAGGTTTACTTTCTTTAAGTTTATAATTAGGTTTAGCATTGTAGCCTCCATTAGAACATTTTCAATAAAGCTTTCTTAATTCAATTCAAGTTTTTTCATTCCTTATGTTTTCTTATATTAATTGTTTAGTTAGTATGATTCTGATGACACAAGGCTAAACCTCTATTAGAGGAGGTTTATAAAGCCACGTACGCGAGGATGAGTAGCCATTAGTAGTTATTGTTTTGCATAAGAACGTCAAGTTCTTCGTTGTGAGTGTCTAGAGATAGTGCTCATAACGGAGAACTAGAGTTTAGAGCCACCATCAAAGAAATTTGTGGTAGAGCTAAACTCTCATGCTAGTGAAGCCTTGATCCGAGATGACTTGGTGTTCACTAGGGAACAAAACAAGTGATTCGATAACTAACTAATAGTCAATTGAATCGCGTGGTGGATTAAACCCCTTCTAATATCTTCCCTCATCATATAAAATACTATTTTTCACCCTTAAATCTACTGTTTTGACTCTCACTAGTAAAACATTTATCTAATCTAGACTTGCATTCAAGTAACGTACGACTAGAGTAGTATGAACATGACTACTCCTCATTATTTCTACGATATTAAGAGTATCTAATCTACTATTTTTCCATCATAATTCTACTGTACATGCATCTTTTATTCACTGTTCATCAGCATATTTAAAAATCGGTCTTATCACAACCCTAAGGAGCTGTGGACTGATGATGGTTTGGGGTTCATAGCTGCTAGCTAGGTGACGTGGGCATTCCTTTTAGTCAGGATGAAGCTACAAAGCAAAAGAAGCGAATCGATTATGCTCGACTATGTATCGAGGTAAATGTTTCTACCAAGCTTACATATTCAATTCATTTACAGTTGAACTAGCACCAGGAGATGAACGGATTATCACTTTTGAGTACCATTGGATCCCAAAAAGATGTGAGAAGTGTCAAAAGTTTGGGCATGAAACTGAAAAATGTTTGGGTGATGCAAATTTAAGGAGGCTGAATACCACTAACAGAAGTGGAAGAATGAGTAAACTCAATACTATACAATCTACTGGATTGGATGCTAACAATGTATGTAATCAGTTCACAGGAGGGAAGGCAGAATGAAAGAATGACTCATAATGCCAATGTAAGCTATGAGAATGTTGTGAGGAATACTGTAACGTATGTTGGCAATGGAAGTGGAGAAGATGTGAATAGAAGAATATGGAGAGTTAGGAGTCGTCCTAGTGCCCTCTCTAAAGGTGCATGAACAAGTTGCATAAGAGATAATAGAGGCGAAGAGACCATGGAGTAGCCCACTGGTACAACTGTCCAACATGAACCAAATGGCATGAGTAGTGGTCCTCAGGAGAATGGAACAGAGGTTGAAGAGCTCAATACTGGTATATATGAGAATGGAACCGATCTTTCCATTAGACTTCAGCTCGCACTTTATGTGCCTGCTGAGATAACAACTCCTATAGTATAAATATGATTGGTGAAACTATGGATACTCCTCATGTGAACACTTTTTTGCAAAGAGGAACTTCAAGTAACCAGAGAGATAAGAGTAATATGGTTACACCAATCTAGAGTCAGCCTAGAGTTATTACAATTAACCAACTGCCAAGTAGTAGAGAACGGAACATGTATGAAGGGCTAGTTGCTGGAAATGAGGATGAAAATGATGATCTCTCAAAGAATGAGTCTGAGTTCTTTATGGATGCAATATCCCTAACACTTGTTTTGCATAAGAGTTTATCAAGGTATGTAGCACCTTTTAAGGATCAAAATCAATGGACAACTTGTTGGAATTCTCCTTCATGTATTTCAAACTACTTGTGTACACAAGGTGGAGAAGTAGAACAATGAGTGTTCCCTCCTACTTTATGTTTGTGTGATAGTCCCACACTGGTAAGCTACCACTAACTTTGTTGGGTTCAGGCTTAAGCTTGGGCTTCTCATGTGTGATATGTAGTGGGCTTAGCTAATTCCCGAAACTAGTTTTGCTTCTTGAGCAAGTTTTGAATTCCTTATTACAGTAGGTTTCTAATATTGCATTAGAAACAAAAACAAACCTTTGATCTTTATATAAATAGGACTCATGTCTAGATTTAAGGACTCAATGAAAAAACCCAAAAACCTTTTCTTTATCTTCTTTTTCCAGCCGCCAGAGAGAGTTGTGTTGTTGTTCTAGAGAGTAGCCTACTGAAGTGTATCTTAGTCTACTTCAGTCATTGAATCATGTGAGTCGAGACGCTTGCTGTGAAGTCTTTACACCATCTGAGGGGGCAAAATCTCTTCTTAAGGACTATTCACATGCCTTGACAATCTGTTCTTCCTCTGCCCTTCTGTTCTATTTGATTATCTAACCCCTTATACAACAATCTTAAGAAGATATATTCGTAAAACAAAGGATAGTGCTTTCAGACAACAATAAAAAAAGATAAGTGTTTTACTTTTAGTTATTGTTTGGTTTAATGAGTTATGATTTTATAAATTTTCTAATAATTTTGGTTTTGCTAGAGAAACTATTTAAAGGTTGAATTTTTATCGATCTTTCATAGTTTATCAAACCCTAGATGATTGTATATATCTCTCCTACGTTTGTGGGAGTCAAATATGGGTTTTTCAATCAAGAAAATGTCAAGGTTCGTCTTTTAGACTGCTCCATCAATCGTTACAGAAAATGCTATAACGTTGGCTCAAAGCTCAATTTTGCAATCCTCTTTTCGAGTTGGATAGAGGATTCAAAGAGCTTTATAGTGATAAATGGCTTGATATCTAGTTCGTCCTAAGCTAGTTCAATTTCACAGTTCTTTGGGACTGTGTTTTCTGGATGGAGGAAAATGTGGTAATCCGGTTTTTCAATCGGATAGGTATCGTATTCTTTCACTCTATTGCAATTCTTTTGGTTTGATTATATGATGATATTCTTATCTAGAGTTGCATGCTAGTTTTTATTCTTAAAAGGAAAATCCCTAAGCTTAAACCTTTTACTATTAATAACTTAGTCAACAAGTTATTATACATGAACTTTGTTTATCATTAATGATATTATTTGGTTTGACTAGATGTAGTGTGATATTTTTTCTTTATACATATGAAGATTTATGTAGATGGTCTAAGAGAGATCTTAAGATAGTTAATATAAACCGCATTCAAATCTTGGTTAGTAATTATAATGTATTCAATACATAATTGCTTACCTTGTCTATTGAGTATATGTGTTGTTATACAATGGTTATAATTGTAATATTATGAAAATACATGTTAGATGAAGTAACTTGTAGCTTATATCCAATATAACATATGTTAAAGTTGTGTAGTATGCTAGCTTTGGATATTAATCATCGTGGATTTACTTTGAACTTAATGATATAGTTTATTGACAAATTTTTTCTAGTTAAAGACATTAATGGGTTGAGCCATTAGATGTTGTGGTTGCACTTGAGGTTTTGTTGATATGATATTCTATCTTACTTAAGCTCATGTGTGGCTTGATATCTAGTTCGTCCTAAGCTAGTTCAATTTCACAGTTCTTTGGGACTGTTTTTTCTAGATGGAGGAAAACATGATAATCCGGTTTTTCAGTCGGATAGATAGGTATCGTATTCTTTCACTCTCTTGCAATTATTTTGGTTTGATTATATGATGATATTCTTACTTAGAGTTACATGCTAGTTTTAATTCTTAAGAGGGAAATCCCTAAGCTTAAACCTCTTACTATTAATAACCTAGTCAACAAGTTATTATACATGAACTTTGTTTATCATTAATGATATTATTTGGTTTGACTAGATGTAGTATGATATTAATTTTCTTTGTACATATGAAGATATATGTAGATGGTCTAAGAGAGATCTTAAGATAGTTAATATAAACCACATTCAAATCTTGGTTAGTAATTATAATATATTCAATGCATAATTGCTTACCTTGTCTATTAAGTGTACGTGTTGCTCTATGATAGTTATAATACATGTAATGTTGTGAAAATACATGTTAGATGAAGTAACTTGTAGTTTATATCCAATATAGCATATGTTAAAGTTGTGTAGCATGCTAGCTTTGGATATTAATCATCGTGGATTTACTTTGAACTTGACAATATAGTTTATTGATAATTTTTTTTTTCTAGTTAAAGACATTAATGGATTGAGCCATTAGAAGTTGTGGTTGTACTTAAGGTCTTGTTGATATGATATTTTATCTTACTTGAGCTCATGTATGAAGAGGAGGTGGAGTCCTCTGTTGTTTTGCATATTCAGTGGTTGGATTTATTTAATATCGTATACCTTTTGTTGTGAATGGTACAGTTAAAGTTTACTTTTCCTGGACTAATGGGATGGTATGATATTAAGTAGGCTTGGCATGAATGCATTCTTTACCTTTGGCATGAAGCTTAACCATGTCATATAATTTTTAAATAATGAACATCGTTGTCTACTAGAGGAAACAATATTTGAAACAATCAATATCCTCCTAAACCTAATTTAATCAAGAAAATGTAAGGTTATGTATTGTCTTATTAGACAATATTCTCTTGTAATTATTTTAGACAATGAGATGTAACGCTTGTAGATTGTCTTATTAGGCATTATCCTCCTTTGAGTATGGATAAATAGTCAAGACAATGTACAAGTGTGTGGATTGTCTCACTATGAAAATTGGCATGTTGAACGATGAAAAGAAGATTGATAATGGTATTATCTTGGAGAAAATATTTTTATCTAATTCTTCTATTCCTTAAGATTCATTAGAATCATTTGTGGATTTCCTTTCATATAGATAGCATGAACTTAATATGACTATGTTTAATATGATTTATAACTATAGACTTGAGTAATGTATATTCTTGTCATAAGAGTGCATATATATTATTGTTGTAGTTTCTTTTAGTGTTTGCGTTATAATGTGTTTTGCATGTAAGTTTGATTAAGTTGAATAACCATTGAACTGTTGGGGGGGGGGGGGAGGGTTGTGCCCCATATACTGATAGGGTTATATACTAAAAGCATTACTTTTGTATTAACTCTAATTCTTTATATTTTGAATGAGAATTATATGGGCAAATGTTATGCATATTATATATGTTATTAGTTATATGCATGCGTCTAATACTTTATGTTGTAGATAATATGGTGTGTGGTGACACACAGAAGATCATATCATTAGTACCTTATAAAGTATAAGTAAACGTTCACAACCTAGATGTATTTGGACAAATCATTGGTATGGTTGTAGTATAATCTGGTATTACTACTAAAATAAGGACTTTTTGTGTCACTTTTTAAGTGACACAAGAAGTCACTTGTGTCACTTTTGAAACTAATTCTAAAGTGACCTATAAGCCCTTGACACATAAAGTTCTACCAAAAGTGACACAAAAGCCTTACTAAATGTGTCACTTTTTGTTAATAAAAGTGACACTTAAGAATAGCCTCTTGTGTCACTTTTAAGAAAGAGTGTCACAGTGCTTGTCAAAAGTGACACTAGTTGTATCCGTTTTGGACCAGAGTGGGATATAATTTCATCAAAAGTGACACATTAAGTATACTAGTTGTGTCACTTTTGGACCAGAGTGAGATATAAGTACGTCAAAAGTGACACATTAAGTATGCTAGTTTTGTCACTTTTGGACCAGAGTGAGACATAAGTACGTCAAAAGTGACACATTAAGTATACTAGTTGTGTCACTTTTAGACCAGAGTGAGACACAAATACGTCAAAAGCGACACAAAAGCCCCTTACTTCTTGTGTCACTTTTGGGAATCAACTCCATGTAACTCGTATGAAAAAGAAAGCGACCCACATAAGAGTGGTCAGTTGTGTCACTTTTAATAGATATTATGTCACTTTTTCCAAAAGTGAGACAAATGAAAATATTTTTTTTTAAACTTTTTCTCATTTTTGTATTCGATTGTATTCATTTCTCAACTTGCATCCTATACGTCATAACCAAAATCTCATTAACCTGCTTTATGACAGAAACAACATCCATATATATTTTTATCAAAATATCACAACTAAAATCACTTTAACCTGCTTTATGATATGAAAACAACATCCACTCGAGAAGAAATAAACAACGTTCAAAACAATTAACTTCTATTGATTTCATTGATCAAACCAAGTATTTATCATCTAGTTTGACTCCAAACAAAAGAAGTCATTTCAATACCAAAAGAATCACAATTAAAAAAAAAAAAAAAAAAAAACTATATAGCGCTATTTGTAACTCTTCTTACTAGAGAACTCCAATACCTATTCGACGAAAAATATATTATAAATATTATGAAAATGAATAATGCAGACACCATATTTACGCATGCACCAATTTATAAGCTAGCTAAGATTATATAAAAATAATACTACTTTACAGTCACCTTCTTTTTGAGTGGTGGAGATTTTCCACTAAATCTCACATAAAGCGTAATACATAATATCCGCATACAATCCCTCCTTATTGTTGTACTACACATAATTAATACTTGCATTAACACATACACAAATTGGAAGATACTTTGTATTGTATTCCAAAGAAACTAAGCTTACTATCACATAGTTCCAATTTGGATTTGGATTCATCTTTCTTTTTCCTTTGGACATATTTGATGTCTTGATCGCACTGAAAATGCATTTGTTTCATTCTCATTATTTTCAAGATAGAATCAAATATAAAATGAAAAATACAATAAATAAATATTAAACTCACATGTTCATTAATAATTTAAAAGCTGGATCCGGCGGCCCTCGAAAATCTTTTAAAGAGTCCAACCAGTACACTTCTATTGATGGTATGTCAAGAACCATTAACACCCAATGCCCCCTACATGACCAGTTATGTGGATACAAATCCAATTAAGTACTTTTAATTATATAACAAATTGGAAATAAATAAATAAAAATAAAATAATTTTAATTATATGAAAATAATGTATATGTACTGCAAATGTATAAGCATTGAAATGAATTAAAAGCACACGATCACCATGTTCTTCAGCCTCCTTTTGAATATATCGAGCCTTCTCATCATCTTTTGTATATATAGTCAAACTTTCTGGGTACCAAATGGTGTACTTTGCTTGAGCAATTCCAAAAGTCAAGTATAAATATCTACAACATATATATACATTCTGTTAGGTCATCGCATATGAAAAGTTAAATTATAACTAACACAAATAAGTTAACCAAATTATTCATACCTCATATAGGTTGAGCAAACAACAATGCTTAGTAGGTGGCTCACACTGCCCTGCCACCACAACTAAAAAAATATATCAAAGGAATGCTTAATTAAATGAATCTATACGATATATATCATTGCTACCCTTTACAATCAAAATCTAAATATCTTATACAATAATTATATATCCTTTATAAACCATTCCTATCTATTGAAAACCTTTTACTCCATTCAAATATATACACTTTGAAAGAAACCAAGCAAGCAACCAATTGCACTCCGGCCTAGGTGAGTCCCCAATCATACTAAAATCCAACCAATTGCACCAAATGCCGACCCAACACCTTAACTGTAAAGCCACATCCAACACCAAATTTTCAATTCCAACAGGTCATAAAACCACGGGGAATACATCCTAGTGTGCTCACACAAGTCAAAATCCTTTGTCTTGATATACACCAATCAATAATACAACTACACAATCAATAATAAACCAAAAATATAAAACCTGTGAATTTAAACTTCAAACCTGATTGAAGTCATTCCCCTTAGAATTTTAAATACAACAGTGAAAACGGTTCAACAAACAGAGTTATAATGAGAAAGTTATGACCAAACAATATACATTCTAATTAACCCAAGTACATGGACAATTCCGAAAATCCTTGATGAAATATTGAAATTTCAGGAGGTGAAAACTTGTTGCAGTCCAAGTTTTGTGGTTGAATACCTAATAACAAAACATAAGTAAACTACTACAATCAATGAATATGGTTTTACATCATTCTAAACAAGTTTTGTGTGATTTAGCTCAAAATGCGTCATAAACCCTACTTGTGGACCTATGAGTTAAAACTTGTACTAAAAAAATCAGCACTTAACATGAAGTAGAACCCACTAACTTCAATTCAATTCTAACATAATTAGAACGTAAAACAATTATTGAGTAAAGTCTCTAGCATGCTCCTAACATGGTGGAAATAAAGGAAGGGGAAGACACCTACCTCAAATTTTGAGCAACCCAATCAAGCTATAAAGAACAAAACGACTCCAACTTCAAAAGTGAATGTTCCCAAATGCCATTCCCCACAAAAGTTTCAAACCACTTGAAATAAAAATTGAATAAAAAAGAGAGAGTATAAGTATCATGGCATACAAATTTTCTTATGTAATACATTGAGTGATAAGCACCCAAAACTGTAATATTAAACCCTGAGAGACATAGTATTTTTTTTTTGATTGGCAAGCCTATTTTAAATGAGATCAGTAACTCTTTGATGCTGGCGGGGTTCGAACCCCAGACCTTTGGTATCATCACCCAAAGGTTTTACCAACTTTGCTAGTCGGCACCTGCAAAATGTGTGGGCAAGCCTGTTTTTAAAGAGATCAGTAACTCAATAGTGTGTGGCGAACCCCAGACCTCTGATATCATCACCCAAAGGTTTTACCAACTTATCTAGAAGGCACTTACAAAAAATGTGTGGGCAAGCCTATTTTTAAAGAGATCAGTAACTCAATAGTGTGTAGTGGGGTTCGAACCCCAGACCTCTGGTATCGCCACCCAAAGGTTTTACCAACCAAGCTAGAACCCCAGAGATACGTAGGAGAAATATATTGTTAAGTTCCATCCATTAATAACATGACATGAATAGTTGTTAAGTAATTCGAACTATGAACAACAACAGGCGTTGTATCATGGAATATAGCCGATTTGTTAATAGTTGGTAAGTGCAAAGATACATAACATGAATTATTTGTAACCACACATTCATGACTGAGAATGGAACTTTGGATCAATACATTTACTAACTTATCTAAAAAACTAAAAAAAACTTACCGAGTTCTGAAATTATTGACTTCATTGTTTGCCAAATTGATGTAGAGCTTCGCTGCACTAAGTGAGGAGAGGAAGATGGTTTCCTATAAAAACAAATTGCCACAGTTTTTGCATTGTTACCATACATAATACATACATGAGCACATAGTTGTAATGAGGGAAGTTGCAATGATAACCACATTTTCTTGTTCCATGAATTTGTCTGTAATTGGTATGGGTTAAGCGCCCTATAAGGGAGTGACAACTCCATTTTAAACTAAATCCCATAAAACGCCAACATGGTATAATCTAATAACACTTCTCAGAATGCAATGTACCTCTTATTGACAATGACGATCTTTCGCAAGATTTGTTCAAAGTCCTTGTCGTGCTGCCACTGAGTCATATTTGACCAACAATCTAGTTCAACTTTGTGTGATAGCCCCCAATGAACACCTTCAATGACACTCAAGATTCAGCAAGTTCATTGGTAGTGTGGTCTAGGTCTATTCACATAGTACCAATGACTACATCTTTGTAATCTCTTAAGACATCCCCGGCACCAGCAAGTCTTTAGCTGCCTTTAGTAGCGCTCCAAAGCACAATTCACTTTAACAAAGTCTTGTGATGGAGGATGCCACCAGCACACTGCTTGGAAGTTTTTTGTTTTTAGTATCTGGTCCATGATGACCTAATCTAGTTTATATGCACAGTTGATACATAATCAGGTTTAGAACTTACATTTGCTGACATTGTAGGCAACATCATCAAAATAAGGCAGGTTCGTTCACCCTTAGTGCCCAGCAACTGTCCATAATTCATTAATAGCCAGGCTTGAGTGCTTGGGCGCCCTTGTTATCTGTCCTTGGAAGTCATTGAAGTATTTGGTGAAGCTGAACACCATGCTAGCCCATTGCCATAGCTTCTGAGAACCACCACATACCAACTTCTTTACATATTGGTTCCCTTAGAAAACCACCACATACCAACTTCTTTACAAATTAGTTCCCTTAGAAATTGAATACCGTTAAGCTCAGCTCTAGCGTGTACCACTTTTGATTCCTTTGCTAAACAAACATTATTATAGCATCGGTTTGAAAAATGTATAATGTCGAAAGGTCAAACAATCAACTTTTGCTACAAAATATATGAAAAACTTTGGTCGATCTAATTCTAATTCTTGGCATTTAAAATTCTATGACCCACATATTTTTCAGTTCAAAGCAACTGAATTTGAAGCTTGTGCGAGCCTTTGAAAGATAATTCTTGCACCACCCTTCTCAGATTACACGCAAAAGCAAAAGAGAAATATGCCTTAGGAAAACGCTATTTACATTTAAGGCTTCAAATACATAAATATGCACACACGCAAAATAATGAGATCAAATAAAAGGAATGAAGAGATAAAGTAATTAAAATCTACTCTTGGCATAAACAATTGGATAAGTGCAGGCCTGTATACGTGTAAATTATTGGCGTATATAACATAGACACTTTAGTAGTCGTTTCACAGTCTAAACCCTATTTTGTACCTTTCATATCGGCCTCGAATTATCTATTTTTCCTCTTGGTAGCATGAAGTTGAAATGAAAGAATGATTGCAAACATCAGGCAACCACATACCAGGTTTAAGAGTTCATTACAAAGAGATAAATAACCATGACACCGTGATGTGTTGGTTAGCATCCTAACCTGGCACTTCAATTGTATTCTCTTCCAGGGTGTTCCTAAAGAAAGCTTGTTGTTGCATGATCATAAACCATTTCGTTCACGCTCTTTTCATCTCTATATATAAGCTCCATGTCCATGCTGATTGCTACATTCTTATCAATTGTCTTGAAGTGCTAAGCAACTTATCAATAGCAGCTTCTTCACTGAATATATGTATGGCTGCAAGTTAAATCACATACAAAAAGAAGAGAGCCATGAATCAGGATGTTTTGCAATATTAATAGAACATTCACCTACAACAAAAACAAAAATAAAAAATGCAACAGACGGAGTACCTCAACAATTTCAGAAAAGATAACATAAAAAACTTTGTAATTGTTAAGATGAACATGGCAAAGAACGATATTAGGATATTCAACCAAGCAAGAGTAGTATTGAAAGGCAAATCCTTCATTTATGCAAGTAAGTTTTGAGTGAATATTGTGTGAGCACAATAGGTTAAAAAATCATCCAACTAAAATACACTGTTCTGCTAATTGCACACAAAGATTTGACCATTTTCCTTAAATGAGTTGGACTTGAAGATCGCCCATTCAGCAGTTTAGTACTTTAGTACGTTATAATTAAAGGATGTATATCAAATGTCAATACCTTGTAGACATAGATAGGAAATACAAACCAATAGATTGTCTAAGATAATAAGCCAAAAAGAAAGTTATCCATGCAAACAATATAAAAGAAATGCATAAGTTACCTACTTAAACTGAAATTCTAAGTTCACAAAGACGTCAAGAATCACAGTACCTTGGTACTCCTACACTGGAAATGAAATATTGTTCTTCCATGGTCGGGAATCTAAAATTTGTTCCTAATAGGGTCATTGAGATAGAACACTGTAACGACTTGCTATAAAATGGTGAGATTAGTATTGCACCATCACCTACTTGTCTTCATTTTGTGACGGTCATGTCGATTTCAGTTGATTTCAGATGTGTCATAGACCACCATCGTTGGTCATAGTTACAACTACACTACATGAAGTATTTTTTAGGCTTTATATTTCCAACTACGTATAGGTCTGAAACACTGAATTTAGACTCCAAAAGCAACTAATAACTCAGTACATTACGTACCTATCAAAAATAATATTCTTTACTCCATATCGACTTAAGTAAAACTGTTTTCCTGTTTTCCGTTCAACAAAAAAAATTGAAAATGTAAGGACAATGAAACTCTAAAAAAAATCAGATATATACATGCCTCTACTAAATCATGCATTTGCATCCCTTCGTGGATGACCAAGGGATGAGACTATCTAATCATTAGCTATTGAAACAACTTGTGATATCCAAATACACCATTGTAGACTTGAAATGAGTTTCAAATTACATGAACAAAAAAAAAAATATACACGCTTTTATGGAATATAATCCTGCACAAACAATTAACCAAGCCTACCTATTGCTTTGTAATCCATTTTACTACGTATTTTTTTATGAGAAATATGCATTATAAGGCATACCTCAGATAACCACAGGGTTGACGAACAACACTGAGAGTTGCAAAGAGAGAACCAAAGTTACCGAGTTAGTACTTGTTGAGAGTGTGAAGTCCACTGCTGACAATGTCAATGAGCAAAGTAAGGAGATGAGTGAAACAACCACACTCAAATTACAGAAATTGTTCAGCTTCCTTGGCAAAACCGAAATCCACTTGAGCGGGGGTAGATGGAGGGGCAGAAAGTGGGAGATGGAAAACGAAGAGTTTAGACTGGTTAAATTGGTGGGAAGTTCGGCGGGCATTTTAATAGCTGGCGTTTTTAATTCTAAATGGTCGAGGTGTCTATCCAGGTGTCTTAAGTCTTGACCCTCGATTTATAGAGATTTAAACAACAAAGATTTGAATCCCATCCCTCTCAGAAATTTATAGTAATTTGAGTTCATTCTGCTTTTTCTGGGTATGTTATCAGTACTACATCACCTTAAAGAATACCATTGAAACCTTTTAACAAATCAATCGCAATGGTTTAGATTAGATGAATATCCTAAGGTCAGAATGAAATTCTAATTCCTATGCATTCATAAATAAAAGTTGGCATTCCCACTCTTCCTTCTCAATACCATGAAATACTTAACCGGTGAATTAAGCTAAAGACAAATCTATATCTAGAAAAATAGATTAAGGATTGAATACCAACACACATCAGGATCCTCAGCCATCCGTGTGCAAATCTGCTCTAGCATCCTTGGCCAATGCATTTCTGTTGTGTACCGTTGTACCATGGTGATTGTATATTCATAATAGGAAAATGTATATTAGACTGGGATAAAGAGTTCTAAACCTGTAGCAAGTAGCAACAAACTCAGAAGCTAATACAAAGCTAATAAACATATACGACCAGTTGCCTCTGCAAAACTATGTGACACATTGGTGATATTGAATACAATTGTTCCTAGAACTTGTTCCCAGAAGTTTCTTACATGTGGTTCTTCTGATTTTAAGTGTCGTCGATGCAAATAAGGAAAAATGAAAAAGTGAGAATGATAGCATACACAAAAAGGAAATACATTAATAGGTTAATGTCTGAAACAAAGGGTTACTGTCATACGAAGTGGGTACTCAGTGATTGGTATTTCTACTCCTATTAATATTATGATTCGACTCCCTGGTAAAATCTTGCTATGTCATTTTGACCTTTCCCGTCCAAACACAAACCATTAAGAGGAGAGTAAATTGAAAAACGATCTGTTAAGAAATTACTCCACTAAGTGGAGTAGGAAAATATCTTCAAAATAACTAATATAGCAAGTAAATAAAGCATGGAGTCGTAAACTGCCACTAAAGTAATAAACTCGAGAAAAAAATTAAAGTTTAAGTACCCATCACTTGTTACATACTTTTTTGCTAATATTCCACCTCACTGCTAACCCTAAGAAGAAATTTAAACGACAAAGATTTGAATCCCAACCCTGGGGTGTCTCGGAAATTTATAGTAATTTGAGTTCATTCTGCTTTTTCTGGGTATGTTATCAGTACTACATCACCTTAAAGAAGACCATTGAAACCTTTTGGTTTTAATTTTGTTCTTGTTCTTAGTTTCTTCTTGTTCTTGGTTTTCCAACAATTATTAGATAAAACTATTACTGACAAAGTCCAATTCTTTGCTGTTTTTTTCAACACAAATCCTACATTCTAAGCAATAGAAATAAACCGGTTAATTAGAAAATTAAATCTTATGAAAGCACATATTAAACTAAGGATATTAAACAAAACATGTAGATATTAACCTTGATTTAACAATGAAAAAAAAATGACAAAAAAAAACCTGTCAACTAATAAGTCATATCAAGTATACAAAGCATCAAAGAAATAGCTTAACAAAAACAGAAAAGAGGTGTAGGTTTCTCAAAACTAAGGAAGTATGAATTTTGATTCAATTAAATGAAGTTCATGTGATAGAATATGAAAGTAGGTGTACAAACCTTCCTTCTGTGAGTTCTGCCCTCCATACTCGTGTTTGCCAATCTATTGCTTCCGTTGCTTAACTACAATGAAAATCTGAAAAAGAAATCCCAAATTATGAAACCAAGAACCCCATTACCTTTTTAAGAAAAATTTAGAATGCTTCAGATAGATTATTTAAGAAGCATAAAAATATATCTATAGATTACCTAGCTCGACAAACCATCTCGGTGTAAGAAACAATACTTAATATAGAATAGATATGAAACAAATGATGAAACGATAATCAGAATAAAAAAGAATTCTTATGGTTTTGTCTTTGAGAAAATAACTCTTGCATAAACTGTGTTTCAAGTTACGCAACTTCCACAATAATCGAAGATAGTTCAACATAAGTTGATTATAACAGAACTTCTGGGTACACGATATTTGTGGTACAACTAGAAGAGTTTGGTGGAAGGACTACACTAATTCTCTTTGAAGATGTGCATCTGGAGAGTGCCACGTATAACTGGCCATGGCTGAATACAGGAGTTCGCAAATCTATCCCAACATACTTCATTGATTGTCCTTGGGATTTATTGATTGTCATACCGTACACAAGTCTAACTTGGAATTGGCGGCGTGTCATTGGAACGGCCATCTCTGTAGATGAAGGTGTCAAAGAGATTCTTGGTAAAATGGCTGGCTCGCCTGCGTGTTCCCCGGTTATAATCACTGCTTCAATCACTTTAGGGGCACATTGAAGAACAATAAGCCGTGTTCCATTGCAAAGGCCATCTTTGGGTCTAATATTTTTGAGCAACATAATTGGGCACCCAAGTTTCAACTTGAGTCTGAATGGAGGTAAACTGGATGGGTCAAGTGAGTTGAGGAACTAACTTGGATATTCGCCAACAGGTGCAGGAGAATTATCACTATTCTGCCTTTTCTTAGACTGAGAGTCGGCAACATTTGGAGTTGAGTTGTTTGTTTTCCTTTTTTTTTGTGGGCTGGGATTTACAATCACTATCAATAACTTTATCTGCAGCCAAATATTTGATAACTTTGCCAGGAAACAAACTCAATGCCATATCATTAATATCCTTGATATCATCGTTTCTTGCAGCTAGAATAGTACGTTCTCTGAGGAATTTTGCTGAGGTCATGCCCTCCTCGTCTAATCGAGGGTATACATAGAAAATGAGGTCTTTGAGATCTGTACAACTTTGTATACCCGATGGCAGCTCAACTGTTTCAGCTGGATTTGTTCCTATCTACACGATCAATTAAAAATAAAGTGCTTAGTTCAACGTTGAGCATTTGCGCCAAAAACATTTCAAAGGCAATGCTGTTATAAGTATTTACCTCCGTAAGATAACTTCCAAAGTCTATGTTATCTGGATCTAACATGTCCAGACACATGTTTTGAAACAGATGCAAAACGTGCACATGCCTCCAGAGTTGAGACCTACGCAAAGATGCAGCAACAAAATCTTCACGGGCCCCTTTTGGTATAACAGGCAACGGTTGCCGGAAATCCCCCTAGGATAACGGTTATTCCACCGAAAGTTTTCTTGTTTTCATAGATATCTTGAAGTGACCGATCAACGGCTTCAACGCAGTATCTATGTTGCATTGGGACTTCATCCCAAATTATAAGTTTTGCCTCTCTAAAAAGGCCGGCCTACAATGAATCTTTGGAAAATCCACACATGGTGTCGTTGAAGACGTTAAGGGGCAAGCTAAATGTTGAGTGAGCAGTGCAACCCCCAGATAATAGCAAAGATGCAATTCCAGAGGAAGCCACCATTACAACGACATGACGCTGCAATTGTATTGTACAAAAATGTCTTCCCTGTATCGGCGGCTCCATTCAAGAAAAAAATCTTCCCTTGACCATTGTGTACAGATTCTGTCACTGTATTAAAAGCATTGCGTTGGTCTTCATTAAGACGACTAATATTAGCATCCGTTGCTTCTTGTAGGCCATGCTGGTGAAGTTGTTGCTGCTCCCAAATGAGTCTATTTCCAACTACACGGCTCCAATTTTCCTGTGGGAGGGGCATGTCAGGGAAATTTGATAGATCCTTCCCACTTTCTTGAAGGAGTTGTTCCAACAAAAACAAACCGTAGTCTGTAACTCGGGCCTCAGATGGATTCTTTATAAGAAACTTAGTTTTCATCCTGTGTGGAAGGTCATCACATATATTCACTGCAAATTTCTTCCACAATACTTCTGGACGCGTTGGAGAGCACTCTGCTAGGATAATGCTGAACAATCGGCGTAGTTGATACCCAGTCCGCATGCAAGATGCCTCCTACAAACATTGGTTCCACTCTTCATCATCTTCCAATAGACCTTGTGCAATACATGCTGCCTTGAAGGTACCGAACGGAACACCGTCCACCAATTTAAGTGACTCGAATGATGTGGGGCCTTTAACAACGGTTAACAGGATGCGCAGATAAAAACGCTCCCCGGCATTAGGTTTTTCAAAAAACATTCGACTGATAGAAAAACAACTGTCTCGACACCTAGAGGCCCATTTTTTGAAGCCCTTGTTGTAAACGAAGGCTCCAGGCATTTATGGATAAGTTAACTCGCGAGTTTTTGGATTTTCAGCACAACATTTGAAGAATGCGGTTAGAGTTGATTGTTGATGTTCAGCTCGAGCGAGAATTTCATCCATTGGTTCAGTTGGGTTGTACAGAACCCGATGCATCCCAGGCAAATGTATTGCTAAGCGAACAATGTTGGGCACCTCTTGGTGCATGTTAAACTCTAGAAGCCGCCATACAGCTTCTTGTGGGCCGATATACCTCGCGTCGATGTATTGTTGTATCTCATCATTTGCTCCAGTTAACACCATGTTGTTTTGTCAAAACCCTTGTAAATGTATTTATGGATATATTTGACTGCCCTAACTGATGCACACACCTCAACATTAATGTGGCAATCAAACAACTCAGATAGGTACGGATTATATGGAGCAACATTGCGGTTGGTAACTTTATGTTTCTTGCACTTGTACACTCTGCCGGTGTTGCGACGCATATAAAGTGGGTATCCTTCTTGATCCATTGTTGTCTTCTCTACAAATTCCCGCGGGTATTGGAACCTGCAATGGCCATCTTGCATGCAGGGCGCTTTTGAATTTTCAGAACCACACGGACCATGAATCATACATTTCATAAATGTTTGAAAGAGAGCCGGCTATGTGTCAGGATTGGGAATCTCAGCAGAAACAATTCGATCGACTTGTTCAGTGGTACGAATCTTGTCTTCGTGTTGGAGGAATATGAGAGCGTGCATGTGTGGAAGACCACGCTTTTGGAATTCAATGGTGTAAACATGTGTGACGACCGCATCGAATCGAAAAATGTGTTTCTTGGTGATTTCTTCCATGATTGCTCTACGCTTCATCTCAAACACACGCGCAACTAACGTGGGTTTATCAGTTGATTTTTGATGGCTCTTAAGCTCCATTAGAACTTCTGGCCAATTCGGATTCCCAATTGCCGTAAGGAAAACATCCGGATGTTTATTGGACAGTGTGATGGCCATTGAATCCTGGTAAATCTCGTACATATGCCTTGGGCTGCCTGTATAAGACGATGGCAGGATAACACGTTGCCCAACTTAACCTGGATGCAGCTCCTGTGCTGCAATATCCATTAATCCCTAGTACAACTCTGCATGAATCTCAACTTGGTGATCTCTGAGAAAATGCACGCGGTTCGGTCTGTTACAGCCCAAGCATTGACTAAAAATTGTTGGCCTAGGGCGCCCGTGTTCAAAACAGGGGAATACTCTGATGGGCGATCAAACATACAATAAGCATAGTATTGCGCTTGTGTCAAGCGCACATTGGTGGGACAATTGTTAATGACGTTCCACTAACGCAAGTCAGGGGACCAACCGAGATCCCCTCGCGGAAAGAGAAGAACATAATGGAGGGGCGAATATGCAGGGTTACACTCGCTGATCCTTTCTAACCCACCTTTTCGCAAGTGAAGAACAATATCTCGCATGCTATTAAACGCACTCCCCTTGCCTGGCAAAATCACAGCTATTTCTGTTGTGGACAGAAGGTTATAGCGACGACGGTCACTCCCGGAGCTATAATGAAGGCGGGCTAGGACGTTGTTATTTGCAGAATCAGTTGCATTTAAAATCTCAAAAGCATTCATACACAACCTGTAAAAGTGGTTGTTTTGGATAAGAGTGTCCTGAATGATACTCAAAACGTCCTTTGATAGTTGAGGGTTTCTACGAAGATGGTGATTCAAAGCCTCGTTTCCATCATAGAAGTAAAGTTGTGAATAGATGGGAGCCCTGCCTAGAGCTGGCAAGAGTGACCCGATGCTATGGTAGAGTTCTCCATGGATGACAAATGATTGTGGACCACGTCCACTCAATACGCGTTGGTCCGGATCCACACAAAGGCTTGTAAAAGCATTACATGCATTATATGCACAAATGTGCTCACGGAATGAGGTTGCGCGCCCATAATTTCCTTCATATAGTGAGTGGAGAGCAGGTGGTAACAGCGAGAGCGATGGTAGCCAGACTTTTTCTTGTAGACAACACATACCAAATTTAGGGTTTTTTTTTGGATGACTGTTTCAATTTCTCAGCCATCCAGTGAAGAGCTGAACAATGTGGGCAACAAACATCCATCTGTTCTAGAAAATGGCGTCCTTCTAGCAAATCAGTCAATGGTTTCACTAGAAGATTTGTTGTAGTGCCTTCGCTAATGCAGTCTGAATCAAATGGATTCCACATTTCTTCCCCATACGTATTTAGCAGCCATACAATTGGCTCTTTCGTAGCATCGCTCAGACTGGGTACTGTACATGAAAAAGTATTTAGCATATGAGTTTTCTCCAAAATAGTACCAAGCTTTGAGCGGGTAATCCGAACAGTAGAGAAAATACGTACTTGAAGAAATTTGAGGAGGATGGTCTTCTTTGACTAACACACATGGGTTGATCAAAGGTGCCAACATCCTTAATTTTTTCTCGGAATAGAACGTCATTCTCTCGTGTGTAGTCCCCTTTAGATGATGACCCAACCAAATACGTGATTGTGTAATGCCGTGGTTTCGGAGCGGAGCAGAAAACTTTGTTCTTCCTGTTATTATGATTTTCATTCGGTGCTGATGCGGAACCGCCAACGATAGGTGCGTAGCAAGCGTCCTGATGAGTGTTTGGTGGCACACAGGCACACTTAATTAAAGTTGACCTAGGAAGGCGGGCCATTTTCTCCTTATCGCTTCGGGCATGGCGCGCTAGTGTTTTTCGGTTTGGTGTCACGGTTGGGCTCAAATGGATGCGAATATCTTGAGATGATAGTTGCATGCCATGAGATGTGGATGAAGACAAAAGACACTCTCTTTCTCTTCGAGCACGTTGTGCAATGGTGTGTCGAGAAAGCATAGGAGGAGCAGATCTTGGAGCAAGCTGGCGTTGGAGCTGCACTCGTGCCGCTTTGTTTGAGTTTGCACAGTTCTTTGAATAGCAATTAATTATTGTCAGCATAGTTTAAACGAAACGCTATAACCGGAATAAGAGTTGGTAGCATAAAAAACAACATGATATGGTTGTAATAAGACATTGTGTTAACAACAACACAATAATCCAATATATTTTTTTTGTGTTTAGAAACTGGGGAAGAAGACACACGCACAATGGGTTCATTAATAGTTTAAGGCAGAAAGTGTATAGTGGATAACAAAACAAAATAAATACATGTGCAGGGAATAAACAATGAACAAAATATATGATGTAAAAAAATACAAACGTACATTAATGTCGTTAACCGCTTCAGATGGAAGTTGCTCCCTCGCCCTTGATCGATGAACATGTAAGACCGACTATGGGTAAAAAAAGAAAGTAGACAGTTTTTCGGTTGAGTTAGTAACTGGGATAAGATACGGTAGCATCAAACAACACTTTGCGAGGTAGAGATAAGAATTATACACATACCTCAACTTCTTTGACAATTTGAGTTCGGATTTTGTTACGTACTGTCGCCCGTAGATCTCCACAATCCCTTTAACAGTGAAAATGTAATGTCAACCTCAAAAACACATTAAAAGTATTTATAATGAGATGGATAAAATTGCAAAGCGTCACTAATAACAAAGGCATGGGAAAAAATTGCACCGTATATGGTATACCTCAATTTCAGGAAACTGGTGCCCTCCAGCCGGGTCTACCATCTTTTTCTGAGAAGTCACAAAAGTAAGAGTTAATCTAACCACAACTAACCAAGAAGTAAAAAACTTAAATAAAAAGGTGAGGAGAAAGAAACCAAAGTTGTCCTAAAGTTGTAATAAGATCGAAACGTAATGTAAAGGAATTTGTCAAGAAAGTTAGAAATGTGGTAAAAACAAACAGGAAAACGTGGTGCTTCTTTGTAATGCCAGTCTACGAATGACAAAGAGGAGGTGTAGCTCTTGGTGGTTTAATTTGTCCTTTTTTGGGGGAAAACGCATTCAAAGGGAGAGCCAGACTCCTATGACCTTGTGCACTTCCAATCGATCAAGCGTATATTTATGAAGAGTAACAAAAAAAGAATGAACGTTAAGGAAACAAAAAGTGATAAGCGGAAAAAATAAGAACGAAGGAAGAAAGAAATAAAATCTGGCCAAAGCCGTTAAGTAGATAAGGAATTCGATGAAAAGAACATTTAAAAAGATGCGGTTAGAAAAAAGAACAGAGACAAAAATCAAACCGTATATTGGACAAACATATAAAAGGAGATAATGGTAAAAGTAAAAACTGTATAAGAAATCAGCTCGGATACCCTAGTTGACAAGCATACCCTATGAATACAATGATAGAGAATATGACATTGAAGATTCAAAAGCCTCGAACCTCTAGATACAGGTCATAGAAAACGAAATGTAGAAAAATAATTTCATAAACGAAAAGAAAAACAAAATACAAAAGATATTTACTCTAAAAGATGGTATACCGGAGCCCATGTTTACCTGCAAGCACAGATGTAGGCATCGTATGATGTAAAAGGAGGACAAATCTAAACATTTTATCTCCAACTGGAAGGAGACCAAGTTTGTCAGCCAACATAACAATTCCAAGCCCTGCCGGCGGAACCAAAACCAACCGTCCAAAAATGATTGCAGCGGTTGTTCTCAGGCCAAGCTTTGAGCTTCTTGGACCTACATCAATATCATTCATTGTAATGTCACAAGAACTCTCAGGATTCTTAAATTTAAAGTATTTTCATACAACAGCTATTCCATTAATTCAATAGCATGCATCATGGATTTGCCCTCTTTATACATGCTTGTGATTCTAATGTTTGCAGAAACAATACTTTTACTTGGCATCATTTGCCCTCTTTATACAATAAGATGAATGCAGTAGAGATAAACCTATGTTACATTGACACAGATACGTGTGTCCATATCCGATGCGGATACCAAGTGTCTGACATGGCAAAATATAAAAAATTGAGGTATATATCAAATACAATATGTGTCTGTGTCTGTGTCGTGTCACGTGGATATGTATCCGGGAAAAATATGGCGTGTCCATGTAACATAGAGATAAACTTACCATCTACAAGATTGCCGCCAAGTGCCAGTAAAATGCATGGAATTATCGCTTCCCTGATACAAAGTTACGAGTTAGATAAATGAATGTTCATACAAGTGCCAGTAAAATACATAAATGTTAGATATCATTCTAAGACTGGCTTCGAGAAATCGATTAATTGACAGATGCAGAAGGATCTTCTGACAAAAAATTTATGCACTTTAAAAAAGACAAATGAATGTTCATACTTAACAACAAAGTTACGATTCATCAAGTAAGTACCCCCAAATTTTCAGAAGAAATCTTTTAAGTATACCACACAGGGCTTTACTTTCACTTCCTTAAACTATAACTGTAGTTCCAATATGTAATTTAAAACTTGGAAAACAAACCAAGCTATAAGTACAGTAACTCGCATGAATTATTTTTTGGAAAATATAGAACGTACCTGAGAATTATGCAACTGTCAGTGAAGAAGAAGAGTGGGGCATCATCAGTCCACACCAATCTTCCATTCTGACATAACATTCACTACCCCAAAGCCTCCCTCTTTGCTTGGAAATGCTACTTCTCTACAAGAGAACACCTTGCACAACTATTTTCTATTTCTGACAAGTCATGCATGATGTGTGGCAAAGCCATAGAATCCATTCATCATCTTCTTTTGAATTGGCATTTTATGAAAGCAATGTGGTATCTTATTCCCTGGCAAATAAGTCTGACACAATTTCAAAGCTTGCAGGTCAAGCAATGGATTGATCTATGGTATAATCAACTTAACCGGGTGGTTCATTGATAGAATTATTTGGACTAAATACTGCCTATTTTTTTTGTGTTTGGAACATTTGGCTTATAAGATGCTCAGGGTACCACAACAAAAGACCACTGAACTTGTTTTCAAAGATGGCAAACAAGTTCTTTGTGGCATCAGAAATCTTGAAATTCAATTCTGGCAACTATCACCAAGATAGTCCACTGGATCCCACCAGAAAAATAATTCTATGAACTTAAAACTAATGCTTGTTTTAAACATTGCAATATTTCTAGTTATGGCTATACCAACAGAGATTGTAATGGTGATTTTATTGCAAGGGGAACTGAACAAGGAAGGGACCTCACAGCTAAAGCAGAAAGCAGAGGGATGCTCCAAGCAACCAATGGAGCAGGAAATTCAATTACACACACCTAGATAATACATTATCCAATGGTAATTTTTCTACTATAGAAAATGCTCTAATAAGTGGGTCAAGAGATCAGGAGACAAAGTAGCTCATACTTTATATCAGTGAGGCTACCTAAATGACTTATCTACACCATCGGTCCACCACTCAAAGCCTAAATAACCCAAACCCATCAATTAATTATATTCAAAATTCACCTGAACTAGTTGATTTTAACCAAAAGAAGTATCAAGTACCTGGGCTTGCTGAAGTGAAGCCATGGCTTGAGGATTAAGAGCAGCTTCAGGAGGAGGAGTTGGAAATGCCGACGTAACAACAAAAGTGAGAGTGCCCATAAATCCACCAATAGCAACGCCTTGGATTGCACTCGTGGCAGTGACTACAGCAGCTTCGACTGGTAATGATTTTTTAGCGAGCCATGCACGGAAGCCGGATTCTAAGACTTTAAATTTTGTTTGGAGTTGAACTATGGGATTTGTAGGTGGTAATAATAATCCTAGTTGTTTATTTGGAGTATTATGATTGGCTAATACTACTACACCGCTGCTATCGACTTTTTGTTTCATCATCTTTTTTTTTTCACTCTGGGTAGAAGATACAGAAGGACGAAGAAGAATGTGAAAAGAAACTTTCACTAATAAAACAGTACAAATAGACGTGTCGTTATTTTGTTTTTTGTTTTTTTAATTTTTTTGCCTTTATGGAAAATACCCCAAAAATATATGGGAGATATTATTGGATTTAGACAGTTATTGGGGTATGACAAAAATTTATGTTAGTTACGGGGTATGGGAGTGTTTTGTTGGGTATGTCCAAAATCACCCTAACTTAGTGATATTTAATTTCTGTATTATGCTTATTTAAAGTTAAGCTTAAACTGTTTTCTAACTAACTCTAAAAAATGAAGTTTGTTTTTTCCAACTCTATTCTTTTTATTATAAATGTGTCTGCAAGCAATAAGATCAACAGAAGTTTTGAATATGGCCGCACCCAGTGAAGCATGTTCTCATTGTGGCGCGATTGTTTGGAATGCAGAAAGAACCAAAATTAAAAAAACACCACGTCATCTTGAATTATCGGTTTGCTGTCAATCTGGAAAGGTAAAACTGACCTTATTGAAACATCCACCACAATATATGGCTGAACTTTTAGATTACAATAGGGGTGTAAGGCCAAGGCGTTTCAGGATAAAACATTCATTCTTACAACCTCATTTTCGCTTTTACTTCAATATGTGGTGTAAAAGGGTGTTTTGGATTTTCTGTTGGGACCGAGTTCGATTCTGAGCGAACTGCCTACGTATCCTCTTTTTTGGTTTTTCTTTTTGGGGGAGAGAGGAATCCGGCCCGACGTAGTTCAATCAGGTGGTATTTATAGGCTTAGGGAAATGTCAATCTAGAAGGCACGTGTGTCTATGGTACACGTGTAAGGTGGAGATCGCGAATGAGTGTTGAGCTGGTTATATTATAAGTCGTGTGTTGATTGGGTGTTGGCGAGGTTACCCCTATTTCCCGGTGGTGGGAAATACAATCAAAATTTTGGTAATGATTACCCTTGGTGGTGATCATTACCCGAGGCGTTCTGCCTTTAGCCAAGTGCTTGTACCGAGATATCTTCGTTCGTATGCAATTCTGGAGGTCGTTCTTGGAGGTCGATGCATTGAAGTCGCGTATGCAATGTTTCTTAGAGAGCTGCTTCATAGATCGGTTCTGGAGGTCACTGTACTGAGATCGTTTATGTTTTGTATGCAATGTTCTAAAGGGGATATTGCTCCCCTACACAGCCCCCTCTCAGTAGATTGGTTGTGTTCATGCAAGCATCTGCTAAGAGAAGAATCAACACTTGGGTGAAGTATGAGCGAGCTATGGTGATCGTTCTGACTGAGATGGCGCTGAGTTTGAATCTTGTAACATGATGGTTTTGGCGGGAAAGAAAGATTAGGGCGTGGGTGGCACGTGACAGAATCCTAGCAGTTGGAAAGGAGTCGTGTCGCCGCGTTATTCGAATCCGGGGAAAAAGACGAGTCCTTAGACACGCAGTGGGTTATATGATAGGTCGTAATCATAACTTCTTGGGAACTGAACAGGCGGTTGTGTAAAATCAAATTTGGGATAATCGAAAGGCATTTCCAGGCTTCTTCTTCCGCAAAAACTCAAGCTTGGGCTCTGCAGGTGAGTGCTTCTGTTGCTGTTTGCTTTTCATTTTCACTTTGCTGTCTTCTCGTTCCAGTAGGGTTTGTTAAGTGGGTAGGTCAGTGTTAGGTTGTAGGGTTTAAGGTTGGGTAATTTGAGAAAAGGAAATACTACAATGTCGGATTCTGACGACACTCGCTCAGAAGAGGTTCGAGAGATTTCACTGAGCTGCGGAGAATATGAAGAGGAGAATGAAGACTCGTTGAGTGGTGGTGGTGGTGGTGGGACTGAGGTGGATGAAAAAGTTAGGGTAGAGGAGGTTAATAGTCGATCTGGGTCAGACGATGACGTGGCTAGTACGTCGGGTCGAGGGGAGATGACGCCAGCAGGTGAGTTACCCCTAAGGGCGGTATAGCATCGTGCTGCTAGCTCGTTTCCTGAGCTGCGAGCAGCTTATGGGATCAATGTGCCCGACCTGGAAATATATGAACCCAGGCTGAGTGAAGATGTTCGTAGTGAGAGGTACAATCTTCCGAATGGTGGAATAATCATTTGTGAAGGTTAGGTGAGAGCCGCATACATCGGAGATACCGCTCGAAATTGGTTTGTGACTTCTTGAGTCACTGTGGGAAATCTCCATGCCAGTTCGTTGGTAACACCTGGCGATTATTTAAGGTGTTCGACCTGTTGAATGCCAGTGGTGAATACCACATAGGGGTGTCTGACGTAATAGAGCACTACGTAATGAGGCGGTCTGGTAATCTAAATTTTAGCTTGCAAACCATGATGACGCGTTCTGCTGTGCTCGATGGTGTAAGCAATGAGGCCTGGATGAAGAGGCCGTTCTTTGCGCTAGTTGGCAACCATTGCTAGTGGATGTAGGTTCGCGAACTAGGATGTGTAGCCTAGCCGGTGGGTAGGCTTGTCTTGCTTTTGACACTTTAATGGGTGAGCGACTGTTGTTCTAACTGGTTCATCTCTTTATTTTATTTGCAGAATTTCTGTCGCGGACACCTTAACCGATCGGGGATATAGAAAGGTTCGCGCGGTTGAGTCGAGAAGAAAAGCGTGCGAAGCTTCCGGAATTTGCTCATTTCTTTGAGGAAAAAGGAGGTGCTGCGATCCGGGAGAAAAGAAAGGCTCAAAAAGAGCGAGCTCTAGGTCGAACGAAGCGGGTGGTGATGGAGAAGCGTACAAGTGATCTGATAACACGGGAGGACCGAGATCGGGCGCGTGGCGTCCCGAGGCGTCCTCCTGGCGGTGGTACTGCAGGGGCTGGTAGTTCGAGCTTTCGTTCTGAAGGGTTAACAATTGACGCTCCTGTGGAGCTGGAGACTGTAGCCTTCACTGCTCGTCCCAGAGGCAGATCGGAGAAGAGAAGAGCTGAAGCGGCTGAGCCAGAGGGGGCTCGAATGGCTAAGGTTGTGCGACACGCCCTGGGGGAGAGCTCTAGTGGGGGGGGTGGTGCTAGCGGTGGGCGCCGGAGTCGGGCGAGGCCTGAGCAGGTCATGGACTTGGCGACCTTCGGTGTGGGATCTAGTCCGTCTCGACGAGGACGGGAACCCAGTCCGCTAGCAAAAGCGAAGGCTCCCCGCAAGGCGAGTGGGAAGGCTGTTGTGAATGCTGATGACCTGGAGGCCCAGTTCGTGTATTTAGATGAACACGGAGGGCAACGAACGATAAAGCGTACTGACTGCAGTTTCAGGTCGAGTAAGGTAGCGGCCTGCTTGCTGGAACAGATCGCGTTAGATGGCAATCGCAAGGAACTGGATGAGAAGGGACTGGCGGATAACATACGTCGGATGGAAATCGCGCAATGTCTGGTACATGGTTTTGTTGTCCTTTGAGATAGCGTGTTTTGTTATGTGCGTTGTGTTGATTTGTTTATATATATGGACTATGGCAGCTTGTCAGTGGTTTCCAAAAGTTGAAAGAGATTGCACAGTTCGCTGAAACGGATAGAGAGTCTGTGTTGAAGCTGTCAGAGGAGCTGAAGAATGTGCAGGACGCTGCGAAGATGGAGCGTGAGGAGCTTGAGGACCTGCGGAAGGCTCATGAAAATCTGAATCTGGCGAATATGCTGAAAGATACTGAAGCTGAAGATCTGAGGCAAAAGCTAGAAGGGGCTGAAGGGAACGTTCGTGCCGCCACTGTGGAAATTGGAAGGCTGAACGATTATGCCCTTCACTGCAAAAAGGTTGCTCAGGATGCTACTAAGGCCTATGATGATCTGGATGCGGACTTCGGAGATCTAGAAGCGGATTACAAGGCTTTGAAGGAGGAACACGCACGCTGCACGTCTCGTACCTTAGTGGAACAGTTCGAGGGAGAGACGGTGGTGGGCGATTGCCTCCTCCTTGACATGCCAGAGGCCGTGGTGTCCGGTCCGTCGAGGCTGTGATCCGGATGCATTGATGAGTTTGGAACTGGATGGCGTATCGATCGTAGTGGACGGGGGAGGCTGAGGTCGATGAAGCTTTTGAGGCTGCAGGACTACCTGTGGTGCCCGGGGAGGGCGAGTTGTAAATTTGTTGATTGTCTCTTATCAACTTATATGCTGCGATATAATAGAACTGGTTTCCTGGGGTAACCTGGGTAGTTTGCCTTTCTTGCATTTCTGTATTCTGTTTTGTTGAATGAATTGGTATCCCGTACTAGTTTGGGGTAACCATATGAAGTTAACTTTTGAGGTAGCCGGGTTGGATTTCCTGAGTAATCTCAGCAACCCGGCTAAAGAACGAACTGTATGAAAGTGCTATGCAAAGAAGGTCGTTATTTGCTTTCCTGCGATGTTGGCGCGAATTTCTCTTTGGATAGCAGATTGCTTTGATGGGAATGCCACGTGACGCTTACGCCTCAATGTAATTATGAGACGCTTTAGGAAAAGACGTTTCCTTTTGAATAAAACGGTTCATCGAATACCAAAACAAGTATTTGCTTGTCTTAGTGCCAAAGCTTCAGTCTGTCTTCTTGCTTTACTCGTTCGCTGTGCATTTCCTCCATTGCTGCTTATTCAGGTATGTTCACTCTCTTCTGTGAGTATTCTTTCGTTGAGAAAAGTTGGGGATAAGACTGTAGCTCATGTGACAGTATGTTCCTTTCCTAGGTTTTATCATGGCGAGATGTCATCCTTACGTGAGAGGAAAGGACAACATAAGGGAAACTTCTCCGCTGATAATGGAAAAGATGGAGTTTCACCCGCACGTGCATGGTGATCGCGGGAAGAGGAAAGCTGATGCTGTAGAAGCGAAGAGTCATAAGCATATGTCCTAGGAGGGCTGGACGTCCAACTGGCGGCATTGTCTTTAGGTCGCCGCAGCGGGTAGGCGACACTGATCGTCACGCCATGAATGTAGCGACCTGGGGCAAGGTCGCCCAGGAGCTGGTGAGAGTTCGTCCTCGCGCTGTAGTGACGTGGGGAACGAGTTCTACTACGTGGGGAAGACTGGGAAGAAGCGTATGGTGAAACGGTCAGACTGTAGCTTCCACTCGGCGCCCATAGTGACCAGCGATTCTGAAGGGGATCGTGTTGGATGGCGACAAGGCAGAGATGAAGGATGAGGACATGGAGACGCTACTGGGGACGATGGATATGGCCGCTTGTTTGGTAAGTTCATGATGCACTAGGCTGTTATGTCAGTTACCAAGGCGAACTAACTCTTGGACTTCGTTCGTGCAGTTTCTTGCAGGATATGACAAATTGAAAGAAGTTGTACAAAACACCGAGGCTGTTGATAACCCTCACGTCGAGCTGGGGTGTATGCGAGCGGCGTGGGGGGCTGACAAGAGAAAGCTGGAGGTGATGACTACCAAGTACCAGAACGCAACTGCTGAGAATGCCGCGTTAGTGACTGACGTGACGGAGTTAGAAAGGGAATTAGCTGTGGTGACTGCTTATGCTAAGAAGTGTCGGCGGTGGCGCCAAAAGCGAAGAAGAAGATATCTTGAAGCTCAGATCGCCCTACCCGCCTGGACGAAAGTAACGATGCTGAAGAAAACGATTGCGAACGACGAGCGAGGTCATGAGATGCGTGTGATGCTGAGGTCGTCTCGTCATACTGCTTCGACTAGCGCAGCGCCAGAAGATAAGCATGTCCTAAGTGAAATTTGATTCTGATTTGGCTCTGTCAACCATGAATTGTAAGTTCTGTTTACATTTCCCTCTCTTATACGAGAGTTAACAGTAGAGCTGTGTTTTCAGGCTTGCCTGAGTAGTTCGCCTTTTTTATTCAGGAAACTGGTGTCCACGAAAGTGGCAATTCGATACTCGGTTCAGTTTTGTAATGATCACCGATCTGGATTTCCTGGGTAATCCCAGCAGATCGGTGAATGTAGTTGTTGTGACGAATGGTCGTATAATTTTATTGGTGATGTTCCGTATGCATGTTGCCGTGCATTTGTGTGTGACTAGCGCTCACTTAGGATTCTAGAAATATGCGTTACGCCCTTTGTGGTCAACCCTAGAAATATAGGTCGCCGACGCGGATGAATTGGAGGCTATGTAGCCCGTGAGCTCCGGAGAGTCACCGCTCATGGAGAGCGTTCGTCGTGTAGTCGATCCTAGAAATATAGGTCCTCGACGCGTAACAAGAGTTGGAGAGGCGAGGTAGCATGTGAGCTCCAGAGAGTGCGCGCATGGAGAGCGTGCTTTCGTGGTCGATCCTAGAAATATAGGTCCTCGACGTAACAAGAGTTGGAGAGGCGAGGTAGCCTGTGAGCTCCAGAGAGCTGTCTGCTCATGGAGAGCGTGCTCGTGTGGTCGATCCTAGAAATATAGGTCCTCGACGTAACAAGACTTGGAAAGGCTGTAGAGCCTGTAAGCTCCGAGTCAGTCATGATGCCGCGAGAGCGTGCTCGTGTGGTCGATCCTAGAAATATAGGTCCTCGACGTAACAAGACTTGGAAAGGCTGTAGAGTCTGTAAGCTCCAGAGAGCTATATGCTCGCGGAGAGCGTGCTCGTGTGGTCGATCCTAGAAATATAGGTCTTTGACGTAACAAGACTTGGAAAGGCTTTAGAGCCCTGAAGCTCCGAGAGAGCTGATGCTCATGAGAGCTGCTCGCTCGCTCAATTCCTAAAGTCTTCGCTGGGTGAGAAATGGCGGACCCAGTAAATGTGTTGATTATCTATGCTGTGTAAGCTGTTTGACTTGTCAATACAAGTAAATAAATTATATTGTATTAGTTAACACAAGAAACTTAAGTTTCATTAATGTGAACAAAAGGATATACAACATGAATAGCGCTACTGGTAAAATTTCTTTAGTAGATAGGTATTCCAAGGTCGAGGCAACATCTTCCCCTCTTGGGTTCTTAGCCAGTATGCTCCATTTCCGACGACGCGTTCCACGATGTAGGGGCCTTCCCATGTGGGTGCTAACTTGGAATCGCCTTTGCGCTTTTTTTTCAGCACTAGGTCGCCAGTTGAAAAGACCTAAGATGCACTATTGTAGGAGTTCTTCGAGTTTGTCGATAAGATGCAACTCGATGGCAGCTAAGTCCCGCTTTTTTCCAACAGTCGACTTCTCGCGGCTAACACGGAGTCGTTGTGTCCCCGACTTCGACAAGTTCCGATCGAAGTCGTGAGCGACCGTCCACCGGTGGAATTACGGCTTCGTGCCATAACATAAGGAAAATGGTGATTCACCGGATCGATCGAAATTGTGGTGCGGTGAGCCCATAGAATATTCTCCAATTGATTTGGCCATTGGCTCTTATTCTTTTCAATATTTTTCTTCAAGTTTTCCAAGATTGCTTTGTTACTGGCTTCTGCCTGACCAATACTTTGAGCGTATTGTGGAGTAGAAAATGCGTGAACGATCTTCCACTTGGCTAGAAACTCTTTAACCGTTCTGCCTTTGAACTGAGGCCCATTATCCATTACTAATGTATGTGGCAAACCAAATCTGGTGATGATGTGAGTCCAGATGAAGTTTCTGACATGTGACTCTTTGACGTGTGCTAAAGGAATAGCCTCGACCCACTTGGTGAAATAGTCGGTTGCAGCTAGGACAAAGCGGAAGCCCGTACTTTTCTGTGGGATGAACGGTCCCATGATGTCCATGCCCCACATGTGGAATGGCTATGGGCTTGCTATAATCGACGTTCATGAAAGCGTTTAGATGATATTGTGGCCAAATGTTTGACACTTGACACATTTGAGGACGATGCTTTAGCATCGACCGCATATACGGGGGCAAAAATATCCTTGTGAAATGGCCTTATGGGCTAAAAAGAGCTTACCACCGCATGATTTCCACATTCTCCTTCATGGATCTCTGCGAAAACTAACTGACCCTGCTCTGGAGTGATGCAACGCAAGTGTGGGCCACCAGCGGATTTCCTGAACAATTTGTTATGGAGCAAACAATAACGTCGTGCTTGATAGGGGATCTGCTTAGCCTTGGTACGTTCCTCCTCGAGGGCGTGCGGCCGATATATAGTCGATGATAGGCTGCATCCATGTTTGACTCAACTGACTGGCTGAGAGAGGGAATAGGTCGCTTATTGTCAGGGTGTGCTCGACTTGGTACGCAGGTCGATCGACTACTTCTATGAGTAGTTGTCTTGGGGTGCAGCTCGGGGTCTGGGTTGCTAGGTAAGCTAAACTGTCCGCATGACGGTTTTCGTCACGCAAGAAATGATGTATGTGTACCTGCTTAAAAGAAGGCAATAATTTATGAACGACCTGAAGATATTTTGAAAGATTACCTTCATGGGTAGTGTACTCTTTTGCAACCTGGCGAACAACCAGCTGCGAGTCACTAAAGACTTGGAGCTCTTTGACACCGAAGCCGCAAATGCCATACATACCAAGTCCCCTCGACGACGTACTGCCTCGTTATTGAAGTTGCAAAGTCGATGCGAACCGACTCTCCATCACCGCTCCATCGGTGAAAACTAATACAACCCCTATGCCGCGCCACCGGGTTGCTAGAACCATCTACAAAGAGAGACCGTGGGATTTGATGTGCTCTTTTCGAATCTGAGGTCGGTTTCTTGTGCCCAATTGGGATCATCAACAGGAAATCTACTAGAAAATCGGCGACGACCGGCCCTTTCCGAGAAATCCGCGGGTACGAACTCCGTGTGGTGTTCGCCTAGTTCTTCGCCCAAACCGCCATTCGAGTAGTCTTGTTTTCTTTGTGGAGGATTTTCTTCAATGGGAGGTCGGTAAGAACTTTGATTTGATGCTACCGAAAGTAAGGCCTGAACTTCCGTGTGCGAATAATACAACAAAGCAAGTACGGCTTTTCCGTGAAGGAGTAATTCTTTTCCGCCGTCGCGAGCCGCCTTGCTTGTGAAGTAGATCGGTTTTTCTGAATTGTTTTCCTCTTTGAAGAGAACTGAGCTGATGGCGAAATCGGACACTGCTAGATAGAGCCCCAGAGTCTCTCCATCTACGGGCTTGGCTAAGACGGGGGGCATGGTGAGGTACTCTTTGAGTTTGGCGAATGCGTGATGGCATTGATCGCTCCATGAGAACTGCTCGCCTTTTTTAAGGAGTTGCAGGAACGGTCTACACTTATCGGATGCCCTTGATATGAATCGGTTGAGTGCAACGACCATGCTTAACAATTTCTGTATTTGTTTCTTCGTGCATGGATCGGGCATGTCTAAGAACGCTCGGATCTGGTCTAGATTCGCTTCGATCCCTCGCCGAGACACTTGATACCCTAAAAACTTGCCGGAGGACGCTCCAAAAAGGCATTTATCTGGATTTAGCTTCATGCCCGCTCGGGCGAATCTAGAGAACGCTTTGTTCAAGGTGGGCGAGGTGATCACCGGCTTTTTGCTTTTGACGACCATATCGCCGATGTAGACCTCCATGGTGTCGCCTAACATGTCTTGGAACATGTCGCGACCAAAGCGTTGATACGCTGTTCGGCGTTTTTCAGCCGAATGGGAGAACGCCAGTAATAGATCCCTTTGCTATGTAATGAAAGAGGTCTTCTCTTGATCCTCCTCTCTGCGAGTGGGATTTGGTTGTACCCACCGTGACGCGTCCATGAAGGAGAGAAGCTCATGACCACAGTCCGGGTCGACAAGTCGGTCGATGCGAGGTAGGGGAAAACTGCTTTTTGAGTGGCCCGATTTACGCTTCAATAAAATCGACGATAGCTTAACTGTTTCGCTCTTTTGGGTATTGCCATGATGTTAGCGATCCATTCCGATAGTCTACTTTTTCTCGATAAAACCGACTTGCTTTTAGTTTGTCGAATTCGCCGCTGATGGCTTTTTGAAAACGCAGGGATAGGCGGCGGGGTCATTGTCGGACTGGTCTAGCATTGGGATTAACATTTAATTTATGGCATGCGACTGCGGGATCTATTCCGGGTACATCGATATATGACCAAGCAAAAACATCTTTATTCATAGATAAGAAATTTATAAGGTGGGACCTGATTATGGGGTCGAGGTTAGCCCCTACATATACAAACTTGGGGTCGTCTTCGGTGCCTAGGTTCACTTTTTCTTTCTTCGCCACCGGAGGTTTTGCAATCGATGGGCGGCTACCGCTTTGGCATTCGCTATCGGGGAGGTCCAACACTTTGTGGATCGCGCCATGACCGGGTCAGCCGATGGAAGAGCGACCAGGCGGGCAACGCTGACAGGGGTACCCGCGACGACTTGGGAAGTGGGACCTGGCTGCATGCCCATTGATGGTGTGGCTGCTGCTGTCATCTGTGGCGGCCTAACACGAGGTGAGACGACCTCTGATACTTTAATTGACGAAGTTACTGTCGGTGGATCAATGCTGGAGATCTTTGCTGGTGAAGTAAGGACTCGGGAGCGAGTCCGGGTATCTGCATTGGGGAAAAAATCTGCTTGCTAGAGCCCCGCCGTTTTGGCGGTTCGGGGCTGGACTTCGCAACCAAGTCATGTGCCATGGTGTAATTGGTGGGTTCATGTGTGGTGGGGGTCGGTTCACGGGCAGTTTCACTTGTTGCATGATCTGGTTACAATGGTACGCTTCAAGTTGATTGCTTCTAAGTTCCATCATTCCTCGAGGTCCTGGGAAACGGAGAACTTGATGCAAAGTTGACGGACCGCCAGATCCGATCCGATGGATCCAACGTCGTCCGAAAGTATGACATTGTATGGCAACTTGTCGCCTAGAACGCTAAACCGTGTATTGCGGTGATCTTGTCCTCGCTCTAGATCCCACCGACAATCGGAAGTATAATATCACCAATGGGATCGGCCCGGGAACCATTGAACCCATAAAGGGGACCGATCGGGTCTATGAGGACGGACTTGGGAAGATTCATCTCTTGCATGGTGTGGTAGAACAAAATGTCACAGGAACTGCCGGGGTCGATCAGGACGCGTTTGACTGGCAGTCGCTAATTTTGACATGGACTACCAATGCATCATTATGAGGAAGGCAGACTTTGCTTAAGTCGGCCTCCGTGAAAGTGATATCGCCTCACGCCGCGACTGAATCCACGCCGGCATGAGCTGCCTGTGAAGTGAAATGATAGACTTCCTGAAGAGCGCCGACACGACGTCTTTTCTCTCTGGATGAAGTGACGGAGTCGTCCGGGAAAGTAATCACGTGAATAGTTCGATCATTGTCACGATCGGATGAGTGCTGCGCCTTCGCCGTATTTAACGATCTTCGCGGGCGCCCTTCCTCGCCAGGAGGACGAGCTTGAACCTCTTGGTAGCGACGGGGAGGTGGAGATCGACTACGGACTCGGCGAGCCATCAATTTTGACGCAAGTCGCCGTCGGGAATGCTAGTGTACTGTTTTATATGGCCAGCTTCCACTAGATCCTGGAGATAATGTTTAAGCCCCCAGCATGCATCAGTGTCATGGCATTTTGCATTGTGAAATGCGCAAAATGGCTTGTCAGGTCGATCTACTGGTTGCCTCACGTCGGGTCGGAAGAATGGGGCTCGCTTAATCTTACCCTAATGTAACCGGGGCGCGGTCATGATAGCTTAACTCTCTCGCTGTTGTCCGACCGGTAATCGGCTTTTGGTACAAGCGACCTATGGCGCTTCTTGGCCCGTAGAATACGATCTGAAACTGCTGCCACCTCCTGGTTCTCGTCTAAGCCGTGGAGTTTCAAAGATTCCTGCCACTTGATGTACTTGTCCACGCGAAGCGTAGAGTTCGACAAAGGTCTCGGCTGTTCCTTCATCAACGACTGGAGAGGTCGGTGTTACGCTTTCGGCAAGCATTTGAAAAGGCGCCGGGGCGAAAGATTCTTTCAAGCCGCTTTCCATGCATAACGGTTAGCCTTGAACCGTCCTAGGAACTCACGAATAGTTTCGCTTTCCTTGAATGATAATTGAAACAAAGAATCAAGATCTGCCTTCTTCCGCTTTGTTGTGGACGATCGGGCCGGGCGAACAAATCGATGAAGTCGCTCGGGTTTTGATAGAATCGATTCCAAAGAAAAGAACCAATCAAGAGCCCATCCTCGAGATCGGCAGAAATAATCTGCAGCGGAGATGATCAAACTCGGGTGAGTCAGTAAAATGCCAAACTCAATGTAGCGAGCTACATGTCTTTGACACGCGTCCATCATCATACATGGGAAAGCGTGGTTGGATAAAGTCTTGTGGAGAGGGTTTATTGAGGACCTCTCATACCGAATCGGAGACGCCGATATGTCTTAAGCATCTTGTTCACAACTGTAGTCGAATCCTTCTTTACGGCGTTCTGACTAATCCTTTGTGATAATTCGTTAATCTGTTGATTAACGTCGTTGACGTCGTTCTCTGCTCCATTACCGACTTGTTGTTGCTGGTAACTATCCACTTCAGCTCGTAAAGTAGCATTTTCCTCCCCGAAAGCAAGGAAATGCTCTCGCTCGCTATTCCCAACCGGGGGCGAGGTGGTGGACTTGAGCTTCGAGGCTGACCATGCTTCGTGGGCTTGAGAATTGGTGATGTATGAACTGATTTAAGGTGGTTCTCAAGTAATCGAAACCACAGACGGCGCCAATGTAAAGGGGTGTTTTGGATTTTCTCATTGGGACCGAAGTTCGCTTCGAAATTAACCGCCTAACGATCCTCTTTTTGGTTTTTCTTTTGGGAGAGAGGAATCCGCCCGACGAAGTTCAATCGGTGGTATTTATAGGCTTAGGGAAATGTCAATCTAGAAGGCACGTGTGTCTATGGTACACGTGTAAGGTGGAGATCGCGAATGAGTGTTGAGCTGGTTATATTATAAGTCGTGTGTTGATTGGGTGTTGGCGAGGTTACCCCTATTTCCCGGTGGTGGGAAATACAATCAAGATTTTGGTAATGATTACCCTTGGTGGTGATCATTACCCGAGGCGTTCTGCCTTTAGCCAAGTGCTTGTACCGATATCTTCGCTCAGTATGCAATTCGAGGTCGCTCTTGGAGGTCGATGCATTGAAGTTGCGTATGCAATGTTTCTTAGAGAGCTGCTTCATAGATCGGTTCTGGAGGTCGCTGTACTGAGATCGTTTACGTTTCGTATGCAATGTTCTAAAGGGGATATTGCTCCCCTACATGTGGCAAGGTCGATAGAAAAATAAATGATAGTGGTGGTCCTTATGCCTTTCGAATCAAAAGACAGAATTACCATAGGATTTGTACATTACTACCAAGTGAAGGCCATAAACCAAAGTTTGCACAGTTATATATTTATGATACATAAAATGAGGTGCAACATAGAATAAACTATGTTAATAGAGAAGACACTGACGGAAATCTCAATCATGTAGTTGTCAAAGGACTTATAAAGATGTTTGACGATAACAATCGGTTAACAGAGGCTTTTCAAATGGCCAGAGACAAGTTCCGTGAGGATGAAATACTAAATGTTAGATTGAGAATCATTGGAAGTCGTGAAAATGAAGATAGACAATATGACTTGCCAACTACTTCTGAGGTATCTACCAAAAAAAAAAACTACTTCTGAGGTTGCTGCCATTTTGGTTGGAGACGGCTCAGAGAGTAGTGAAGGTCGTGATATTATAGTAGAGAGAAAAGTCTGGATTTCAAAGAATAGGTCAAGTGTATAGAAACTTTATAGCTATGCAGTACTCAATTTTGTTTCCTTATGGAGAAGATGGATTTACTGTTGCGTCTTCACCAACAATATATGGTCGACGCTTATGCATGTATTGAAGAAGCTAGATTATGGTGGTACAGAAATAACCGAGCAACAGTTAGAGCATAACTATACAAAGGATTAGTGGATGCGGTTGTTGCAGGTGATACCACACCTGTATGCCTCTGTAGGCAGAAGACTAATATTGCCTTCCTCATTTACAGGGGACAATATCCCGATATATCGCGATATTTGGGGATATCTATCTAGATTTTAGAGAAAAATATATAAATATCACGATATGTTCAGAGATATATACGACTGTAAATATCGGTGATATTTCGATGATATTTGCGATATTTACGATATTTGGCGATATTTGGCGATATTTTGTGTATATAACAATTTTATTTAATATTTACCATTATATTTTAAATAAATATAAATAATGTATCATGATATATCAAGAAATATCCACAATATCTATGATATTTGTCGATATTTTGAATATATCCACGATATTTGCATGTGAAACAATGTCAAATATTCCCAAAGAGGGAGATATATCCACGATACATATCTAGAAATTGAATATCGATAAATACCCATATCATGATATTTTGTACTATGCCTTGATATATGTATGAAAATTATCAGGATGTCATTGCTATTTGTAGGTGGGCAGGCCCTCCGAGCCTATTCAATACTTTCACTTGTAGCCCAAATTGGCCTGAAATAAAAGAAATGCTAGAAAAATCTGGTCAGAAGGTAGCAGATAGACTGGATACCATTCCCGGGTTTTCAAGATGAAACTTGATGAGCTTATGAAATATTTACAACATGGCAGACGATTTGGTCGTGTAAATGCAGGTAATCGTATTTATGTTTAAACAAGTATTTTGTTACACAAATGCTTCAAAAAAATTTGCACTTCATTAACATGTCTTTTATTATATATTTTGTAGTGGTATACACAATAGAATTTCAAAAGAGGGGCTTTCCGTTGTTTTACTGTTCTTATATCCAGCTGATAAGCCAACAATCATTTCAGATATGGATAACATAATCTCAGAAGAATTGCCAGATAAGATGAATTGAATGATCCAATTGGATATGAGCGTGTAGTGCAGTTCCTGATTCATGGACCGTGTGGCCAATTAAGAAAAGATGCACCCTGCACGAATACTGGGAAATGTTCTAGGCATTTTCCAAAACATTTCTCTACCGAAACTGCCATAAATGATGAAGTATTCTATGTGTGATTCTAGAATCGCTTTAAAAAAAGATATCGAGCTTGCTTAGACAACAGATGTGTTATATCTCCCTCGTTGCTGTACTGTTATATCTCAACCTTTGTAAATATCTTTTGTGCTTATGCGCTTTTCCTCAATTAAGTTAACTTTTCAAATATAAACAGGTATGCCGTAGTGGCATACCCACTGTTCTAAAAATTGGTCTAGGCGGTCTCTAGGCACTAGAAGGTGCCCAACCGACTCACCTAGGCCCTAGTCGTTTAAAAATTGGTGGACCGACTAGGCAGGTCTAGGCGGACCGATTAGGCGGTCTAGGCAGTCCAGTCAAGTTTTTTTTTTTTTTTTTTTTTAATGATAAAATGTCGAAAAATAAAGGCCTGTGTAGGCTTAAGATTTGAATGAGTTTAAAAGACTTAAGTCTAATGTAAATTATATGACACTATAACAAAGACTATGTTTTTATATGAAGTCAATATTCCTCAACTATTACGCCCTGTTTGACAACATGAATTGCCCAACCTGTAGAAGGAATAAGACCCTGTATACCAAGTCGTAGTGTTTGGTCCCGTCCATTTTATGAATTGGGGCCACAACTAATGAGTAGGGTATAAACCAGGTAGATTGTGAAACCAGAAAAAACGTGTATAGTGGATCTTTGGGTTTAGGTGAGATAACGTAATACACGAGAGAAATACAGGAGAGAGAAAACATCCTTTTATTATTCATTCAAGTTATACACTCAAAAAATTGAGCCTTCTTCTTCACCCACTCATTTTCTTCTCTCACAAATTTCTCCCTTCACCTTTCCAAATTAAAATTAGAGATTATAAACAGGAGGAGCAAGCAACAAAAAAAACATAAATGGTCTATGGTTTCTTCTTCTTTACCGTCTCCATTCCAATCGACCGACCATCACTTTGATTCTTCAATGAAATTATGTTGAATTGAAGTTTGGTTTTTCTTTTTGAAGTTATTGATACAGGTTTTCTTTGGTCGATTTGTGTTTTTTTTTTTTTGGGATTTTTATTCCATTGGGGAGTTGAAAAAAAAACACAATGAAAAACAGCACGAGACAATCTCTCTAAAGAAAAAGAGATCAAACAGTTTCTAGAGTAACTACTTTTTGAGTATCCACCACTTATTTTCCATACCCTAAACATGGTCGAGTACTACCAAATTTCACATGGCCAAATAGAGCCTTACGCATTTTTGTAATAAGTATATTTGTTTATGTTTATATTTTGAATTATGGTAAATGATTTTCTTCATTTCTTGTAGTATATGTGTGTATTACTATATATATTAGGAAAAAAAAAACGCCTAGCGCCTAGCCCGTCTAGGCACTCACTAGAAGGCCTAGGCGCTCTCCCACCGCCCGACTACCGCCTAGCGTTTTTTAGAACACTGGGTGTACCACATCCTCAAGATTTGGTAGTCAAGTAAAAGGCCCATATCAACATAGAAATCTACAACCAAGGAAGATCGATAAAATACTTATTCAAATACATAAACAAAGGTCAAGATAGAACTACTATAATAGTTGAAAAAAATAAGTAGGAATTTCAGGAATTTCTTCTGATGAACAAGTTGTAATTCAACAAGTGGATGAAATCAAGACATATCTGGACTGTAGATGCATATCTGCTTCTGAAGCCAGTTGGAGAATTTTGGATTTCCTTATTCAGTTTCGTTACCCAGCAGTTGAAAGAATCTACTATCACTTGGAAAATGAACACACTGTAATCTTTCGTGACAACGAACCCACAGTTAATGTTCTTGCTAGAGAAAACATTGAGAAGACAATGTTTACAGAGTGGTTTTATACGAATTCATTGTATGAAGACACTAAACTTACATATGTTGACTTCCCAACAAAATGGGTATGGTGGAAACCATAGTACAAAATATTCCGATATATTCCGATATTTGGGGATATCTATCCAGATTTCAGAGAAAAATATATAAATATCATGATATGTTCAGAGATATATACGACTATAAATATCGGTGATATTTCAATGATATTTACAATATTTGGGGATATTTGGTGATATTTGGCGATATTTTATGTATATAACAATTTTATTTAATATTTACCATTATATTTCAAATAAATATAAATAATATATCATGATATATCAAGAAATATCCACAATATCTATGATATTTGTTGATATTTTGGATATATCCACGATATTTGCATGTAAAACAATGTCAAATATCCCCAAAGAGAGAGATATATCCACGATACATATTCAGAAATTGAATATCGATAAATACCCATATCCTGATATTTTGTACTATGGTGGAAACATCTAAAGAAATGGACCCGAAGAACTAGAACGAAAATTGGAAGATTGTATTATGCGCATCAAAATTCTGGGGTCCATCTTTTACTTAATATATTGTTAAAGGTCCACAGAGCTTTCAAGATATCCGAACAATTGATGTGGCCTTAATGCTAATCAACAGTATTGCCTGGTTGCTAAGAGAAGAATTAATAAGTTATGATCAGTCATCGCTAGCTTCGGATTTCTCTGAGCTATACAATATATTTTGGACGTCAGTCATACTTTCTTGGCCCACCTGATAATTAAAATAGTCAGCAAACAGGCAATACAAAACTTTTAGCTTGAGGAAAGAAACTTATGAATCATGGAAGGCCATTTACCACTTTAATATTGCATGTTAGCTATTTCTACTAATTAAGATATGATAAAATAGATACTGTGGTTGACAAAAATGTACACTATAGAACTTAAGCATCATATCCTTTTAGTTTTATGTTAAACCTAAGTTGCATTGACATGGACACATGTGTCCATAGTCCGAATCTGTGTCAGCACTGACACGGATTCGGAGTGTCGAACACGGCGAAATATAAAAAATTGAGGTTTAAAAAGTTCTTATATATATATATATCTAATTGTCATTGCCTAAAATCTTCATTGCATGATAAAACAAAGTGAATTGATTTGAACCTATCCAAGACAAAACTAGCTCTCCATGGTTTTTTTTTTTTTTTTTTTTTTTTTTTGTGGTTTTTGCTTTGGTTTGATATATTAGCACAATTGGTTAATGTGGGTTTTATTTGCTGGTGTATTTTTCAGATCGATAAGGTAGTGCAATGTCACTTGGCAGTTGGCACCAATAACAATTGAGGCAACATTGACGAGACAAGTGGTTGCCATTATTGTCAGTCCCCCTTATACTTGCTTTTTTTCATTGGTTTCAGGTATATATCGTCATTGCTCTTTATTCCTTATGCACGTTTGTCTATTAAGAAGCTGGGTTGTAAGCGTCCTCTAAATATTGGTTCATTGTGACTTTAGACCTAAGGCTTATAGAGTATTGGTACGTTTGTAAGTCGTTATTCCTTTGACTATTCGATTTGAAATCAAAGTATCTTATTTTACAAGTATCTAATATATAACTGAGGTTAATTACTATCCTAATCTGATATTCATTACAAAATAAGTCATTACTATTAACTATTTTATTAGATGGTAAATAAGGCTAATTACATAAACTCAGTATAAGCAAATAGTTAATGAAACACGAAAAACTAAATATTTAGATATTTAGTATTTGCTTAAACCTGTCAGCTTCGTTTCAGATCCAAAAGAGAACACATCAATTTCTATAATTTTTAATGGTGTTGAATAACGAAGAATTGATAAGTTGTGAAGTATACTCAGGATTGGTTTTTCTTATGAAATCTTCTTTACTTAGCTTAGATTAAGATCATCATACCGGTAAATTCAATCAAATTAAGAAAGAATGAATTTAGTTTGTGATTCCTCTTTCTGCTCTTCGCTTATCAACACCGGTTTACATATGCCCATTTCCGTCATGGATCTAGGAGTAAGTCTTACGAATAATGGCTAGCAGGATTTTGTATTCAACCAGAGTTTCCTTAGTTGGTTTTTAAAGGGAAGGGAAGGTACTCAAGACTCTTTATAGTGGTTTATGCCCTTATTTGGCTTCAAGAAGCATTCCTTAGTACGAGTAAAACAAGCTCACAAGCTAATTAAATTATCAGAATGATAATGCATGATACAACGTTTAGGATACAACAACAAGAATTTTTTAGAACGCTCACTGTATCTTATGACAATATTTTTTGTCTAATGCTCTATGTGTTAGATGGGCAATTGAGACGAGGTCATCTTATCGGTTGAGATATTGACTTTACGTTGAGATGATGGAAATACGATCGGTTAAGTAGATTTTCACCTTATTTTCCTATTACTTCTACATTGTAATTCACAATGTCTATATGTAATAGAAGAAAAAGGATAAAGAAGCTACCATTGATATTCGGATTGATTTAGAATTTCTCATGTTTTTTGCACTGTTCTAAATATAGTTTATTACTTTATTTATATGAGCTTTGTTACTTATTTTCATTGTGCTCTAGGATGAATTGATCATGAGATTTGTTGGCCATATTGGTTCATATGACATGGACATGTAGTGAGGTCAAAATCTGTATAAAACTCACTTACTCTTCCTGAAGAGTAATCGTGTTTCTAATTGGTCTATTCAATTGTGATAGCAAAACTGGTACACACATTGGTAAATAGATTTGTGATGCTCCCTATAATAATTAGCATAGAGGAATGGGCCGTGAGAAACTAATATATATAGGTTTTTTTTGCATGAATGAGATGGAATTTTTTTTTTTTTTTTTTTTACAACTTTCATTAGCGAGATATATCTACCAAAAGACCCATTTTGAAAGCTTAGTTGCATTAAAGTTGTTTCCGTGAACCCAACAAATAGAGCCTCCAATAACTTATAGCAAAGAGTGTGTAGTCAATTATTTATTGGTTTCTTTGTCCATCGAGGAAGTAGGAACTCGCCCTCGAGTGTAACCAATCAATAGGTTGTTGTGAACATATTTTGTGAATTGAACCACCCAATTTTTATACTTGAGAGGTATAATATTGTCAAAACTTAACAAGCCTTTTAAGACTTGCATTTTTGTATCGCAAGATTTTCACCTTCATTATTGCTCCTTAGTATCTACTGCTACCAATTGGTATAATATTAAGACTTCTATTATTGTTATAATTTTTTTTCTTCTAACTAAGCATTTAGTCTGATCTCATTTGTTGTTGTTTGCATTAGATTAAAATTATTTACAAGTACTCACTGTCAGCTTGATTGAGGCATGGATTTTGAGATCAGTTCTTGATCTAATGTTGTTCAAGTCAACAAAAAAATTAAAATGGAGATAACTTCTTACAATATTATGATTGGTATATAGTAAAACTGGTATTATTGTTTTCTATATGGCTTCAAGATTGACAATATACTAATATTGGTACATATCTTATAGCTTCCGCGACTTTAAGATTGATAATATACTAATATTGGTACATATCTTATAGATTCCGCTTCCATGGCATCCTTCTCTGTGCAAATGACAAATCTACCACATTTTTTTAGTTCAAAAGAGAAAGTCCACAACTCTGCATATAATTATTTTATTATGTTCGCAATCGCATTGTATCCTTCCAAAAGGTTTTTGTTCAATTCAGAGGTGGCGAGATAAACATCTTTTTCGACATTTAAGATAATGAAGAGTCGTGTGTGGATTCCTTTGATGTCATGCTAACCCAATGATTTTGATCTTGGTCAATGATTGCAATTTTGTTTTAGCCAAATGCAGGCCATGACGACAATCACAACTACATATTTGGCTTTTCATCCTCGAGACATTACTATTGTGGTAAACATGGATAATTCTATTGTATAGATATATATTGTTCACATGGAAGAGGTCTATCGTTATGCCATAAGACACATCTTAGAGACTAAATTGACACTCTTTCGTGCAGGTGAAAATCTAGCTGAAAAGCATACTTCAAACAAAATGATTTTTCAGCATACGTCATAAAGATGGTGTTACTAGCCCATTGAGAAAGTATGTAGTTGATTTCTTCATGCCTTCATGTCTATTTTGTGTTTTGACATTAACACTCAAGTTAAAAAAATGTTACGTACATTAGAAAGAATGAAGTAATAGTCCTTAATATCGAACTTTGGTATACCACATTTAGAATTCAAATGTAAATGAAGTCGACGTCCTCAATTACACGGTGGCTCGGGGAAGCAAAACTAGGAAATGACCCCGAGAATTCAAAAGAAGTACTCAGTCATTGTTCTTAAATCAGATCATGCGAAAAAGGTTATAAAGCTGAGAACTCAATTTGAAGAAGTTTACAAACCGATCAAGTTCATTATTCATAAGAAAAGCTTATTTAGTGGCTATGTCAAATATCCAATTGCCTTATCTAATGTAGTATTTTTCCTATAATCCTTGGAGTATCTAACTTCATAATACAAATTATAATAAGTGAGATATATTTGAAATGCCGAGTTATAAATGATGATTTTCACAGAACTGGACTTACTAAGAAGAAACAAAACATCTCAAAAAAATTCATAAAGTTCACAATTGGAATTCATGTGATATCCCATCACAATGTGATTGTCGCTATATTATTTCCAGTGTAGCAACGCTCCCAAACTGCAACATGCTATCATACTATCAATTTTCAAATGCTTAAAATGATTGCTTATTATTCACCACATATGTTTTGAGTCATTAAGAACAATCTATTGCAACAAATGGCACACATCAATTACCAAGTTGCATCTTATTTGTTTAATTTGATATCATATGCTCATTGCCAAATTTTAGGTCAACCTATTTGTCGTTCTTTATATTAATAATTAAGTAAATGCTACAGATATTTCTCTACTCATAGATAACTCCACATTAATACGTACATGAAAACGATCCCCGTTCGTTGAACGGGCTCAAAAACTAGTTAACTCAAATTAACTAAACCTTTAAGGAGATAAGAAACTACGTTCCGTGTCATTCAAGTAATAGCAAATTTTGTTCGAGTAGTGATTTTATGTTGGTGCTCTCCGACTACGAGTAATTGTTGTGCAAAGCCCCGCCTTCTGGGTCTTTGTGCCAATTTTCTTTGTTTTGTTTCGTAACAATGTACCTAGAGCCTATGATAATGTGTCAGTGCATACTACTTCTTGGTATGGCGAGGTATGCCTATGTGTATACCAGTGGCGGAGCTAGGGGGTCCCAGGCTCGGGTACACCCTGGTTCACCCTCAAATTTTGGAAAAAAAAAACTAAAATATATATATATATATATATATATATATATATATATATATATATATAAGAATAATTATAAAACAATTTATATAAATATTGATTTGTTACCTAACCTACACCTACACCTACATCGTACGTAACATACCAAAAACGAAAAAGAAACCTTGTCAGTCTCATATCTTCTCACGGATTGTTTTTTATATCTATTTTTCATTCATAGAACAATACTTTTGGTACGAGTTTTATAAACATTTATTGTAATTCTTTGGTAGGAAAAATAAAAAGGAAACAAAACAACACTCACGTCCCAATATTTAATAATATATTTTCATTAGTACGTTATCTAAACATTTTATATCAGTTATTGCATTCATGATATTTATATTGGTTGTAATGAATTATATCAGTTAATCGAATTCATGATAATTTATTGTGTTGAATGTGTTTCTACACTAATTTTGATTATTTATTGTAATGAAATTAGTTTTGAATCTACTTTAGGACATTGATTGAAATTTTGGAATAGAATGAAAAACAATTAAAGCAAACGCGTAAGTGAAGACAAAAAGAAATACACTAAAGTCTACCATTTTACAATATTTTTGCCATATTGAGTGGTGACAATTTCTTTTTTTCCATTGCCTCGACTATTTTTCTTATGACAGACCTAAAAATTCTTTGCTTTTGTAAATTGTATAGTTTTGAAGTGGTTTCCTAGCTAAAGCATATATACGGAATATTTTCTATTTTTAAGTTTTTAATTTTCTAAAGCTAAATGAAATGTTAATTGTAATTTCGAAGATTTAAAAAGGACAAATTGAGTGTGTTAGTGTGTATTTTTTGTTAGTTGTGTTAAAGTGGCTAACCCTCACCAATATTCCTAGCTCCGCCATTGGTGTATACCAAGCATCTTAAAGCACATCATCTAAAAGTACTTCAATAAACAAGCATGTGCGAAAGCCGTGAATGCAGATAACTCACAAGATGTCTTAGTTCTTAATTGTGCAAACTACCTGAAAAAAGGCAGTAAAACAAGAACGTATAAATTGAAGGTATTACCCATGAAGAGCAAAATCCTTCAACTGCTTAACTTTCACAAGAAAATGCAAACGGAGAAACTGCTGCAATGGTCCCAAATTCCCAACAGATTCCGCAAACATAAAGCTGTCTTGGATTTATCAAATCCTTTTTTTTTTTTTTTTTTTTTTTTTTGAAGATTAAGCTAGGGTTAAAGCAGACCCCCACCTGTTATTATTGCAAAAAGTTAAACCTTACAAGCCTCCCTAAGAGTTGATCATTAAAAGGATGAACACAAATACTCTATACCGACAGGCTTCAAGCCTAACATACATAATAACATACTAGTCGTCCTGCAATTGAACCTAAAAAAGTAGAGATAGTAGTCCTACTTTCTAGTCATGGTTTCTTTAACAATCATAGGATGATTCTTCCTAAGATGAGTTTATGCTTTCTCATAGTTGCAAAAGAAACATTCGCAAGCACAACACACATAAGTGAGTCCCAAAATATCATCCAATTTTTTTTTGGTGTAGTCTTCAAGATTTCTCATCTTTTTGTTTTTCAGTAACAACTTTACTTTCTTCATCATTGCCAGTGTAGGCTCTACTTCTCCTGAATCACGCTCTTGGATCCACTACTAAAGTAACTTGAAAAGACAAGTGGCCTAAACTTGTTGGACAAGTAATTAAGTAAACATATTTTTGAAGAAAGCAAATGGTCTGGTCAATGTTTATGAGAAAAACAAGCCAAAATCATGATGGCAATATAGTCTTTGTCAAAAACCCTCAAACCCTTATGGGCTGAAAAAGCCCTCAAAACAAAGCCCACATTGATTTGAGGGTTTGAGGGGAGGGGTAAGGGCCTAGACTTCAAATCTTAAGCCCGGCCCACAACCCGACCCTATTAGGCCCTCATTCAAAGGAAAAGAAGATCTATAATTACCTATTTACCTTATTACCATATTAAAATTTTGTTTTACTTAAAATACCCTTAGGGTTATAATATCTACCCTTTAGAAATTGGGTAAAGTTGTCATTGTATTAATATAAAAAGTACTAAACAACAAACCCTATTTTCCCCAACCCTCATTTTCCCAAAATTCTCATTTTCACCATGGTTGCCGACAGGTTGAATCTCTCAAGATTAGTTTTCATTCTTTTTATACTTCAATTATTTTAATATCTAGTGGGAGATCGGAAATGGTCTCTCCTCACACCGTTGTTTTGTGTTAGATCTTCCACTTTTGTATTTCTTGGCCACTCGATTATTCATCTCTCACGTTCCTTTAGTTTGGGGGAGCAATAAATACAATTATATCTCTTTACTTTAGATTTCCGCATCTTTCACTAAATCTTTCTAAACAAAATTCCATCTTTATAGGAAGTTATGTAACTGATTCTCCATGGCCAAAACTCTTTTGAAATCAGCTTTTCCTTCACAATTTTCTCCATCTTCATTTCCCAGTGTCTCATCCTCTTATCGACGGAAAACAAGGCGTGTTAGGCCAAAATGACAAAACATGGGCTAAATAAAGAGAAGCTAACTCATTTTAAAGTCTACTGGCATGATGTTGTAGGAGGTCCTAAACCAACTTCATTTCGTTTGTAAATCCACCTAACAAAGACCTTAAATGGTGGATTTGGATTTGATCTGTAACAATTGAAGTTGTGGCGGCGTAGATTTTACATCAAGTCAATCAAGTCAAGTTTAAGCTTCATATGCTTTCTTTTCCTTTTTTTTTTTTTTTGTTTATGGTCCAGGTTGTTGTTTTGGTAGTGGTGGAGAACCAAGCTATAAGAAATCCTTGAATCACATCAAAGTGTCTTTTTGTCGAGGTAAAATGATTTTCAATCTTTCCTCAAATTAGTTACTTCTTCATCGATCAAAATAAATACTAATATTCTATTATATACTCATTTGTTTTAAATGCAGAGTTTATTTGCACAAATTATTATTTCCTTAGGTTTGCTTCCTTCATTTATATTTTCTTTACTAGATAGATAACATATTGGATTGTGATTAAAGGTAGAATCTCCAAAACCTTCTTTGTAAGTCATTGGTTCTCATGATTACACTCCATTGGTAAAAAACCAAGATCTTCCATTTGGGACCATTTTAATGTTAAGGCTGATAAGAATGACGATGGTAGTGAAGTAAAAACATGGGTCTGTTAAATATAGTGCCGTTTGTAAAATTTTGCGAAACTCTTCTTTCTCTTGGGGGGGTAGGGGAGGACTAGTCACCTTCAAAACTTGTGTTATTAGAACTTCAACCATTAATTGGTAGAACTGAGAATGGTGTGGTTTATTCCTTTAAGTTTAATAAGATAATTGCCCGTCGATTAGGGTATTTTGTCATATTTGTGAAAGTTGAGAAACCAACCTTTCATAGATGGATTAAGATGGCATTTGGTCCGAGTTTAAACCTCCTTGTCGTTCAACAATGAGAAGTGATGTGATGTTGAGTTTTCAAGAAGAACGGTAAAGATATCTTGAGAAGTGTTCCCCGGTAAAGTTTGTTTAACATCAGTTGTGGACGCCAAATCGGAGCTAGGATATATGTGTATAACTGCCCACTTTATAACTAAAGACTCTTCATAAACGAGTCCTTAGCTTCCCGTGCTTCCCCGCACCTCACACCTTTCAAGAATTTTAGTGATGCAATGTATGCCAACTTGTTGAGTTGGGGGATATGTGATAGGATAGGAACTATAACTTTGGATAATGTGTAAAGATAAATTTTTTGGTGATGCTACATTAAGTAGAGTTGTGTCATCTTAAAACATCAAAATCTCAAATTAAAGCATGTTGAGGTGTCCCTTAATAACATTAGAGAGAGTGTGAAACATCTTCTTCTCAAGTAAACCTGAAAAGTTTTTTGAGAATTGAACATGAAGACAAAAAAAGATTGCCCGTTGACATTCCGACCGGTGGAATTCCACCTTTATAATGTTGAGAGATGCAATACCGCACCAAAAAGTTATTGATCTCTTCTTTTTATGGTGAGGAGTATGCAAATACTCCTACTCTTTTGATTGGAAAAATGCCGTTGCTATTAGAGATCTTTTCAAAGGTTTACCAGGATCACTCTCTAAGTTGTTTTCGTGGAGTCGAGATGTTACATCTAGTGCCTTTTGTTATCATCTGAGTAAAATCTTGTTGGTCTTGAAAAATGTGATAGTGAACCCTGCTTTCAAACCTATGTATACTAGCATGAGAAAAAAATATGATAGATATTGGAAAGATGTTCCTTTGGTTCTTGGGGGCTTCATGCATGGATCCCCGATAAAGTTCTCAAAAACCTGAATTATGAATCTGAGCCTCAAGTTGTACCAAACTAACTTACATTTAATCAAAATGAAGACTTATAAAACCAAATTGGCCGAGCTCTTTGAAGAATATGAAAAGAAAATGGAGTATCCTTTGAATCATTTAAATTACATTGATGATGATGACATTGTATTTGACTTGTTGTTACAATGGAGAGCATCTTCTAGTAATACTAACAAGTCCGATTTGCAACATTATTTGGAGCGACCCGGTCATTAAAAGTCGACAAAGAGCCACCATTTAAACATTGGTGGAAAACTTCGAGGAAGGTACTTATCCATTTCTGCGGGCAAATGGCTCGAGATTTACTAACTTCAAGTTTCTCTACAGTTCCATGCGATTTTAAGCGCCAAATTGAGTTAACTGCAGCTCTTTGTTCAAGACTATTGAGGCTTTGATGTGCTTGAAGGATTGGTTTCAAAATGCAGAAACAAGATCATGGTGTGAAATGGAAGAGGCGATGCAAGATCTCGAGTTGTAACTTCGATGTCTATTTTGGAGTTTTGGAAATAAAATTTTGGTTACATTTTGCGTTCCATTATCTTTCATTTTCCTAATTCACTTGTTGGTAATTTTGGATAAATTTTTGGTGGGGAGATGAATGGTCCGACTAAACTAGGCCATTTATTGGAAGAATTTAGTTTTTTTCAATATCTTTTTATAATAATTATTATTCTTTATAGTATTACTATGTCTTATTAAGTTTAATTTTATGTTTTCCTGGTATAGGTATCACATTGCATATTCAGTCATATATTTGTGTAGTGCTATGGTGGGTGGTGACTTTGTTACCTTTCAAGAATAGTTGATGGTGTTGATTTCTATGTTATTTTGCTTTTATGTACTTATGTAAACCTTTCCTTTGTCCCGATACTTGAGATTGCCTTCACATTTTTTAGACTTGCAATGTAAATTTTGCATATTTGGTAGTGACACAATTGGTTTATGCCATCCGAGTTGGAAATCAGTGTATTTTACAAATTATGGCTTTTGACTTAATTTGGCCGGATCAATTAGCTTTTCAGGTTTACAAGCTTGTCTAACTATATATTAGTTTTCTTCTTATGCAATTATCTTTCATTTCCGTGCAATGGTCAATTGAAGAACAATGAACTTCGAAAGGTACGCAAGTTCACTTATTTGTTAATGTGTATGAAGTTTATTGTAATAATTAAGTTGGTTCTGAGACCATTTTTCTTAAAAGGCATGTATATTGTCGTTGACTCGTTGTCTTTGCATGTTCGGTATGCCTTGAAGTCATGACCTGATTCTTTAATCCAGTTAGTTGAAGCATAGAGTATTGTTCTTTGTGACATACAATCCATAAAGGTTTAGGATGTGGTGGGCTGGTGGCTAAGTTTGAGTATACAGGCACTTGTTCTTTTCAAATGTGTTGTACACTTGTACACTTGTCTTTTATTTCCTGAATTTGCTGGAGTCTGAAGTCTGCTGGAGTCTGAAGTCTTCGCCTGTCTTTTGCTAACCACACCCAAAGATTTAGAGAACCATGCCGGTATTTTCTTGTGGTGCATGGTAGCTCCTCGAGTTCTGGAACTCACTCCCAACCACTGAAACTAAAGTGGATAAAAAAACATGGAAAGAGAACAAAGAGAATTTTATTTTGTGCTGTCTGTTGGAATATACTGCACAGGTGCTAAAATTCTTATTATATAACTTTTGTGACAGAAAATATACACAGAAGTGATGAATGACAAATAGGGGTTAGGCGATAGTGACACTGTCGGAAAGTTTTTGAATCCCACCAACCTCTAATTTCCAGTATATAGGTTTATAGTTTTATACTAATGTCCTCCCTTCCAATAACTCCACCATTGAGCCTACTTAACTCTTACTGATGTTCATAGAGGTAACCCATTCACAGGAAGGTATAGATAATAAACCATAGTACAAAGTGCCATTTTTTGTGAAAAATATTGGTGCACCCAAAAACTGAAAGCTTAGAAAATTAATGTCTACCAATGAATCCCACAAGAAGATCGAAGTTAACAATTCATCTATGAATGTCTGTTTGATCACTAAGGTGATCATAAGAAGAAACTAATTTCAAGAGTTCAGCAATTAAATAATTTCCAGTCCTGACTGTAAGAGGTGTAGATCAACAATGAGATGCTCATCTAAATAACATAATGATTAAGCTGTTGCTAATCACTCAGATACAACACATGCACTTTTTATTCACTTTTAACTTTTTAAGGATATACTTATACACATATAGTTGAACTTAAATATGACCAGGAGCACATGGGGCTTAGAATTCCCAGGACCATAAACAGAACAAGTGGGTCAAAAAACTTCAATATAGTGGGTAAAAAAAACTCCTAACCCGGTCTCAATCTTTAACCCGCCCTCGGCCCTATAATAGGCCCAGAACAAAAACCAAATTTTCTATTAGCCCGATGGCCGGCCCTCAACAAATGAGGGGTAACTTGTGGGGTTTCAAAGGCCCATTTGACAGCACTATGGCAATAGATAACTATGTGGTTTCAAAGACTTAGGGAAACCAGAATTTTTCTTTTCTTTCACTTCACATTGAAGGTTGCATATGCTTTTGTCACAACTAAGAACATTCAGTGTCATCAGATTCATAGGCTATTATCTCCTTTCTAAAGAGAAATTTGAGGAATGGAAGAACTTTTGGAAGCACCGGTAGGTCTGCTATGTTGATGCTCATGAAGTCAAAAGCAATACATGTTTTGTGCATGTAGGTCTCATCAAAAACTGGGATCTTTGGGTACCTCTTGCTGAAGTGAGTAAGGATGATTCTATATGCATCAGCAGAATCTCCCACTTCAATGGCTTCTTTTGTTGTGTTGTGTTTCTTCTTAATGGCATCCTTCACCATGCCATCCTCAAAGGTTGCCTGCAAAACAACAAACAAAAAGAGGGTATTTAACGCTTTCTGACTTTTATCTAGCAATAAAAATAGACATTAAACCACAAAACAGAGCATTAAACTTGGAATTTGGAATTCTAGGCACAAATCTCATACGCCTATGTGTACATTTCGAGGTTGCAAATTTAGGCACATCCACCCAATCATTCCTAAGCACGAGACGTCTAAATTTCCAAACTTTAGTTTCTTCAATACTAGGAGAACTGTATTGTCTTAACCTTTTCAATATATATACATCTTATCAGTAAGCAATTCCTCAATTACTAAGATGCTTTTGATATCGCTACTAAAGTTATACACACACATGAGGCCATGATAAATCAAGGCCTGCATATGATTACCTTCTGATCGCAACACTACAAAACACCACTCATAAAAGAATTTGTCCTCGTTGCAGAGAATGACAGTTATCTGGCTCCACGACAGAGAAAGGCTAATTGCTAATGAGATTAGAAAAAACAACAGTATAAGTTTTTCATTTAATAACTTGCCTCGTGTATGAGAACTGTTGCTCCACGAGCAGCTTCTATTAGTTCCGAACAGGGCCTTGTGTCACCTGAGTAAACGAGCTTCCATCCTGGTATGATTTTTCCTGTGGTATTACTTCTCTCTGCAGCCTTCACAACTAACCCAAATGCCTGGGGACAATGCAGAACAGGAATGCTGACCAATACCTCCAAACTCGCTTCTTCCAGCACTTTCTTTAAATTCTTCAGACTTTGAAGATGTGTGTTAGTGTTTACTGTATCACTGCGTAGCTCCAAAGAGTTTTCAAGAGCAGTCAAATGACAGTCTAGAAACTGCATGTCTAGATCTTCGAGTCTTTGATAACAATCCAAGATATCTTTCAACTGCATTGGCCCAATAACAAACAAGTGAAACAACGGTTCATGAGGAACCACCCTTAACAATTCGCACCGCCAAGCAAGAATTCTTGTTAGACCTGTGTGATGATCAGCATGAATATGAGAAATCCAGACACTAAACTTCTCACAACATCATCCGCACTTGCACCGTATCTGTTCTCAGAGAAAATTAATATATTTATCTTTTAGCTTAACATAAAGTATATAAATCATTTATTTTATTGAGTTGCTATACAATAATGGTATGAAAAAAGTGCACATTCTAGGAACAAGGATGTTACCTTCTTTTTAGCTGTCCGAGGGTTCCTTCCCCACAATCCAAGAGTAAACCACCTTTCGAAAAAAGATTCACCAAAATGGAACTAACATTGCGATACTGGGATGGTTGGGATGAACCTGTTCCAAGAAAGACAATCTCCATGTCTTCTCTTGATATATTCTCCAAGGAACTTGGAAGTGGACATTCAAATTTCCCTTCACTTGTGTTGGAACATTTTAGACCAAGGGTCCCCTCACTAGAATTTCTTTTATTTTGAACCCTCAAATTTGTTTTTGGTAAGGAAGAATTCCCATCAATCAATGGCTCCTCGACTGTAACTACATCTTCCTGCTTTGGTTCTCTTTCAGTATCCGTGGACTCATTCCATAAGTTTTGGACTTGTGCCACAGAATCTACAATCTCAGGAATCTCTGATATGAGTTCATTAACAATCTCTTTCTGAGTTAACGAGTTCAGAATACCAGATCTGTTCAGCCCAAGCTGTCTGTAAAGAAGTAGCTGGAACTACGATGCAAAATTGAAAGAAATACTACAATTAGGAAAGAATATTGATGTGACAAGAATATAAATATAAGCACTACTTATTCCTATTCGGATTCGGATCAACGACGAGATAACACGGTTACAGAGATGATCTCTGTACCCGGTTGTAGAGATCTCGAGTCCTATTCGAGACCGGTTCCTCTATAACCGGGTACAGAGATTGATCTCTGTACCACACGCACACATCTCATATCTCGGCGCACACACACATCTCGGAGCACACACACAGGTATTGAGGCACACACACACATCTCGGATTCGGATCAACGGTGAGATAACACGGTTACAGAGATGATCTCTGTACCCGGTTGTAGAGATCTCAAGTCCTATTCCTAAGACCATAAAGGTCTCCATCACTAAAAGACGTGTCAAAATAACGTAACTCATAGACAATCTTGAGTGGTGAAACATTTTGCCAAACTGAAATGGTTTATTTCTTCTTAGCCAATTTTTCAAACAAATTAGGCATGATGTAGCAGCATCCACTACACCAGATTTAAAAAGAAAAGACAAAGCTACCAACACTTTTGTTTTGTCTTTTTATGAGTACGCCCACTACGTGTCGTTGAACTCCTCTAAACGTCGGATCACATTATCACAGCCCATAGAAAATAACCTGTTTCGTTCTCTCTCACCAAAATAAGAAAAAACCACTCTCAAAATCACTCTCAAAAACCACTCTCAAAATCTTCATAATATTTGATCGATCCTCAAATCGCTATCTTCAGCAAATCTACAATCTCTTTAGGTAATTTCAATTATTTCTTTATCAAATATACAATCTCTTTATCAGATCTAAGCGATTTCGTTTAGATTTTAACGTTTTTTTAAAGATTAATTCATATAATCTTTAAACATGTAATCAAGTTCGAAATGAGTGATTCATTGATTTATTAGATTCGGTCAAATTGAATGGCGGAGGAGTATTTGTATTTACGTAAATGATATCATAATTAGATGAATTGATTGAACTATAATCATGTTTTTCCTAAGATGTCGGTTGGCGCATATTGTCGGGAATATATAATTAGTTAGTGTTGTATATGCTAAAGTTAGAACGATAATGTAATGGGATATTCTTTATTTTGGGTAAAAACAGATAATGAATAATATTGGAGTGTAAAATCAGGAATTACAACAAATGTCATTTGCAACAGTGTTGGAGTTATGAATTTTCGTCTTCTTCAGATTGTGTGTATTCAGAATGCCACTCTTACCTTTGTCACCCCCTGGAATTACGTATATCTGTTTTTAATTAATTATTTTTTGTAATATCGTGTTTTTTTTCAAGTAATCACTTTCACTTGTTTACATGGTTTAAAGAACATTCAATTGCTATTTAGCTCATTGAAGTCCATAAACCGATAAACGTAAAGATCTTCTTTATCAAAATAATACCGATGGTTTTAGAAATTTCAGATTTCTATGATCATATGTCATCTCATCACAACTCACAACCAATCTGATCTTAGCAACAAATTGCTAAGAACATCCAAATGGAATCTAAACTGATTGTCATTGACAATCTACCGCTCTCGTATGGGTTAAAGTCCCAGGCCTCCTTCTTGAATATTGGGAGGTTGTCATACTAATTGGCAGTGGGATTACAGGATGAACATTGGGTTGTCCTATAAGAGTTGTGTCAATACCAATGCCTAAAAGAAAGTTTCACTAGAGTAGATTTCACAAAATAGACAGTACTTTCATGTCTTCAGTTTATGATTTTCAATTGGCAGTAGCATCTCATTCTCAATTTGACACAATCCTATATGGTTCTTATAGTTCTGTTCTGCTCTGCTCATTGTCCATCAGCTTCAAAAATCTTTTGTTCCAGTACCCCTATTATTTCCAAATTACAATCCATGGAGCACCATTTCCTCATTTGTGACAGCTAGGAGAACTTTCAGTAATTACTATTTATGTAGCTTAGTCTTCTTTCCTAATGAAGAGGCCATTAGATATCTTTGCTGGAAAACGAATGAAAATTGATCGGGTTAATGGTCGAACAATAATATTTCTCAACGCTCCCCACCCCTGCATTCTCTCCAACAAACAAGTGTTCTTGAAACGAAAATGAAAATTTTGAATTGGGCCTCTTCATTAGGTTGCATGGACAGAAATAAACAGGTTGCTAATATTGGTGCCGAGTGTAATATAATAACCTTAGCAAGATGAGTGATACATGAACTTATGAACGCCCTTTCTTCACTATTTCATACTAACACTTCCCATCTATGACTTGCTATATACTAACAAGCAACTCTGTGAAGATCTGCATGATTGCTGTTGATCTTACAGACAAGAAAAAGGCTAAACTCGTACCAGCAAAAGTCTTGAGATACTTCCCATTAATACCTAGGTTACAAAGATTGTATAGGTAAGGCTTTGGCTTCAATACTTGTACGTTATCGCATTTACTTCTTACCCTTTGAATCAATCAGTTTTTAATGAAATATATGTATATATATTTTTTTAGTGTTCCATGGATTGCGGAGAACATGACATGGCATTCGAGGGCTGTGGTTGACGAAAATAGAGTGAGACATCCGGTTGACTCTCTCAATTGGAGCACGTTTGATGCAAAGTGGCGAGAATTTTACGTTGAGCCACGCAATGTTAAATCTGGACTTCATGCGATGGATGGATTTAACCCATTTTCTCTCATTCTAATAGTTCTTATTCATGTTGGCCCGTTATGATTGTTCCATATAATCTCCGCCATCTCTTTGTATGGTTAAACAGTTTATTATGTTGTCCATGTTGATACACGGAAAAGTAGTCCAAGGAAAGACATTGATGTCTATTTGCAACCCCTAATCTCCGAAAGTTGAATGAGTTGTGGTCTCACAGGCACCAAAACATACGACTCTCATAGTAACACCACATTTACTATGAAAGCAGTTTTGTTGTGGGCCATACATGATTTTCCCTGCGTCGCATGTTATCGAGTTGTAAGACCGGTGGAAATTATGGTTGTCCTCCATGCGGCGAAAAGACATATTCAATTAGATTAAAACATGGGAATAAGAATGCATATATGGGCACTAGGAGATTTCTTCCAGAAGATCATCCTTTTAGGCGACAAAAAAGACCATTTGATGGGAAGGAAGAACATGGGGAAACTCCAAGAAGATTGAGTGGCTCTGAGGTAAAAAGCAAAGTGGAAAGTTTTGAAACGGTCTATGGAAAGGTAGCACGAAAGAAAGGGAAAAAAAATGTTAATGATGAGGGCGTGACTGCATGGTCGAAAAGATCAAAACTCTTTGACTTGCCGTATTGGGAGGTAACTTAATTTTCCATTTCTTAATTTGGTTTCTTGTACATCATTATACATCATTGTAATTTGTGTGTTTTTGTGATTAACAGTTCTTGCTTAGTGCTCACAATGTGGATGTAATGCATGTGGAGAAAAATGTAGCCGAGAACCTTATTGCGACAATTTTGGAAATGGACAAGAGCAAGGATGGTTTGCAAGCACGCTTAGACTTGAAGGAGATGAATATAAAGCAACACTTGTGGCCAAAAGAAGTGGGAAATAAGTTGTTCCTACCAAAGGCTGATTTTACTTTATCCCAATCTGAAAAAAAATTGTTCTTTGAGACCTTAGCCACATTAAAGGTACCTATAGGATATAGTTCCAATTGGAAGCAACGGGTGAGCAAGGAAGATTTTCAATTAAAAGGCTTGAAGTCGCATGATTATCATGTAATGATGCAACAACTTTTGCCGTTATTACTCATGCATTGCTTTAAAGAACATAAGCAATTCGCGGTAGCAATCCGACAATTGTCAACATTTTTCAACATCCTTTGCTCCAAAGAAATATACCTCGATGAGCTTGAAGCTGCTAGACAAAGAGTGATTGAAGCGTTGTGCGTTTTTGAGAAGTATTTTCCTCCTTCATTCTTTGTCATCATGATGCATCTTGTTGTGCATTTGGCGGAAGAGGTAGAACTTTGTGGACCTGTTTGGTGTCGGTGGATGTATGTTTTCGAACGGTAAGTTTTATGAGTGAGCTATCTATATTTTTGTTATTCGATATGAGTAATATATGTTGTTAATTTGTACTAGGATGATGAGAGACTACAAGAGGTATGTAAAGAATCCAACACATCCTGAAGGTTGTATTGCTGAGCGTTACGTTGTTGAGGAATCAATAATGTATTGTATGGAGCATATGCCTGATGGTTCAAAGGGAAGCTACAAGCGAGGTAAAGAGAGATTCATGGATGACACAGGAGAGCTGACAAATGAGAAACCTCTCAATAAGAAAGGTGTATATAGATTGAGTAATGTGCAATACGAACAAGTACGTAGATGGGTGTTGCAATGCTCAAAACTTTCTATTCCATGGCAAAAGTAAGTCTACTCTTGTCATGTTTATAATGTTGTATATGAGACCGTGAAACTATAAAGACCTATTTAACTTGTCTCTTGTGTCATTTCATTGTAGGAAATACCAAATATACTTGCAAGGATTTAAACCGAGTGGTCGTAAGAGAAAAGGCAACACCGAAACACCAATGAGTTTTATTCCTTGGTTAAGGGAACAAGTATAGTTTCAGTACCTTAGTAATCACTTAGAGTAACACGTAGGATCATGTAGTTCTTGCATAATAATATTAGCTTTTGTGGATTTTTTGACAGTTACAAAATGAAGAGGTTTCTCCCATCAAGAGACTTGCTGATGGTCCCAACTTCCAAACGATTTCGTATAACACATACTAAGCCAATGGATATGTGTTTTCTATTGTTGAATGGGACACTAACAAGACAACTTAGAATTCTGGAATTAAAATGAATGCGATGACTAACTTTCGTGCAAGTGCAAAGGATAAGAAGCTCGTGTCTGATGATACTACTTATTATGGGCTCATTAGACAAATTCTCGAACTCGACTACTTTGATTTTACTATAATTGTTTTTTGTTGTGATTGGGTTCGTGTGGAAGATAAAGTGAATGGATGTTACACTGATCCGGATATTAATTTAACATTCGTGGATTTGAGCAAGTTTAAAGGAAGTTCGAAGATTGTAGATTAGCCATTTATTCTTGCCTCACAAGCATCACAGGTTTTTTATTGCAAAGACCTAACAAGGAGTGGTTGGAATGTCGTGTTACATGCTCCAAAGAGAATGACTAGAGACATGGATGCGTATGAAAACCCTTTAGTTTTTGAATCAAGATTGTAACAAGACACTTTTGAGTTCATTAGTGTAAGAAGATAAATGATTGATGTTCACTGATATTAGGTAATATCTAAGTCAGGTGGCTTAACTAATACTGTCTTATAATGTCCATCTTAGTACAATGTCTTGACATGTTATTGATGATATACTTAAATCTGATTGCACGTATGACATTATTTGCAGGTCAAGCATAGTGTTTTCCTTCCAGCTGTGTTGGGGTTTCTGCTAAGTGTGTATTCGTTGAAATCCATAGGATCGGATATGTCGGGACAGGAGAGCACAGAGGTACTTTCTTTTAAATACGTAAAATTTCAGTTTGATCGGTCATGGCCATCACACTTTTGATATTGGTTGCTGGGGATAAGTAGAGACTGCTGCCAAAGTAGGGGAATCAATGGGGGAGGTAGAGACTGCTGCCAAAGTTGAGGTCTGGGAAATGCTCCTTGAGTTCTGGCCATTTCACAGTTAACTTGTGTAGAAACTTCAAGCGGAACATTCTGAGATTGATACTGGTCAATCTCAGAATCTCGCAAAGTCAGGGTTGTATGTTGTTGCATTCTGGTACTGTATGTACACCATTCCCTTGTAGTCCACTGGGGTCTCAAAGGAGGCTCTGAACCAGTTGATACCAAACAAGCTGTAGTCACGATGTCTTCATAGTAAATGAACCAGTTGAACTAATGACTTGTAGTTAATGAATTTTGAGGTTCTTTTAAATACGTAAAATTTTAGTTTGTTAATGGTTGCTGCCTAATAGTCTATCTTTTATCCTATTAAGAGCTCAAAGCAAGCGGAAAAGAGGGCTAGGAAGACAATGTTATCAATGTGAGGGTTGTGATGGCTAGAGATCTCAACGGGTGGCATACATATTTCTGATTCAGGTACAAAGTTTAAATCTAATGAAGGGTTGGCAATTATAGGCACTCTATTTACTCAATACTAAGTTAAGCTAGTCCTTTTATACTTGCAGACTCGAGGCCTTCCTTAGTATCCCGTTTTTTTGAGCATCTTGGGGGTAGGGATTTCCTTGCAACACAAATAAGAAAAACATTATAATCTATTAAATGTATTGCACCTGTATCTGATATCATAACTTTTCTTGATTCCAGGATCATCATCTAGTGATTCCCAAGTTTCTGGAGGTGGAGGTTCTTGTGGTACATATAGTATTTGTTTAGTAATTTTATTTGTTGATAGTTATTCTTTTATATATTCCCACGAATTGATTGACATATTTTTGCCTTTTCCGTAATTTTATTTTTATTTTATAGTCTCTTCAAAGGGAAAGAAGAAAGTTGAATTTGACTCTGACGAACAGCCTGTTGGAGACGGTTCAAAAGAATTTTCTAGTTTGCTTGGTGGGACAACAAAGACACATTGTCCTATCTCTTATGAGAGTTTCAAAAATGTGCCTAGTCCAACAAAAAACATAATATGGAGTAGCGTTGTGGTTAGTCTTCTGCTCTTATCCATTATGGTTCCTCTCTCTTTTTTTAGTGTGAGTCATGCATGGCTTTAAAGACCTTGGATATCTAGTGTAGTGCTGGATACAATTATTTTATCTTAAATGCTGAAACCAGCCCTTTACTCTTAGACTAATTATCACACCTCATGTCTGTTGGTAACTGCTTGTACGTACACACCAAATATGTGGATATTAGTACCTATCATTTCTACATCTATTTTGTTGGTATACATCTATTATTACTGCTTGTGTAACACCTACGACTTAAGGAAGGTCTATTATTCTACACTAGGGTTTGATAGGTTTTCCCTTGTGTTTTATTCTCCTGCAACAGAAAACTTACATTGCTTATTCTTAGAGAATCAGTAGAGTTTGTTACAAATATAGCTCAGACACAGTTGTACACGCATGAAACACAGGGTTTAGAGTTAGTGTCATAGCACTCGAATTGTCACCCTACAAAGATTGGTGGATTTGACGATACATTTTTAACAAGGTCCTTAGCCATGTCATTTCTGCAGATCTATACTCGCTTCTATAGAGGATCTTGATACGACAGGTTCTTTGCTTCTTTGAACCGAAAAGAATCATAAACCACTGGTTGACCTTCTACCATCACGGACACCACCCCGGTCGGCACCAAAGATATGCAATGACTTTGTCTTTGTCCTTTCTTTAACCTTATACCAAGTGAGACAACCCTTTAAATATCTCGGAAATTCTCTTAACAAAATTGCAAGATGTGTGCTTCTTAGTTGATGCATGAACCGACAAACTTGATTTATCATGAACCTAAGATCACGCTTATCCAAATATTATATTGGAGTGTTCCTACAAGAGATTTGTTGGATCTCTTAGAAGTTCACACGTTGTGGGTTGTCTAATTTCAAACTTGTGGAGCATGGTGTTGAACATTTTTAGCTCCTTCTATGTTTACTTTCTGGGTACTTCCAAAGGCATATTTGGATTGTGTTAAGAACATTTCTTCTTCATGTTTAGAAACCTATGATCCCAAAAAACGATATAAAGTCTCTAAATCTTTCATGGCTAACTTTGTACTGAGTTCTTCAATGAGTGAGTTATAGAAAGACATTTAGCATCCAGTCACTATAATATCATTACATAAACGAGAAATTCTGTCATATAATTTCAAATTTAAAGATTTCTGATAATGTTACTCCTCATAAGTTGTTTAAAGATTAAAACCACCTATTCGGTTATGTTTCAGCATCAAAACACCTCATTCTATTAAAAATAACAAACTTCCATCATCACCTACTTTTCCTCATTCTCTCCCTTTCTTTCTTTTTTTTCATTGAGGCTTAAGCCCTCAAGCGCCTCTGAGGCTCGCCTCAATTCTCACCAAGGGAGAGAGCCTTGATGCGTTTTTTTGTGTTTATTAGATAAGGATAATTTGTGTTTGTATGGTATGCGAATGAGAGTTGGGAAGTAATATTTAATATCTCTAATCCATCCAAGTACACCAAATGAGAGAAACATCTCTACATGAGAGTATGAGACATTACTAGAGTAGCTGTGTTTTCGACCATTGCTATATGTTCTCTATTCAGATAACCAGCAGGCTCAAGCCTTACAAGTAGATGGAAACACACAAGACATAGCTACTAAAGAGCTCAACTAGAACAAAATGTATCGCCTCTGCTGCTGCAGTTCTACTTTAGAACAACATAACCTCCTCCGACGACAATTTTTCACTATATCTGAAAACAAATTATCCATTTGAATAACTCTGAGAGTACTTCTTTTAACTGGGTGTTGTGGTTTCTGAGAGTACTTCTTTTACACTTTCTTCTTGATCAAGTTGTGGTAGTAGTACTGATTGATCTCAAGTAGTTTCTTTGATATGTTGAAGAGTACAATCTGTGGCTAATTATGAACTGCAAATGGGCTGCATTCAATTCTTTCCATCCTTGTCTGGTCTACCAATTGCTTTACCATAATAAAAAGTACTAGTAACATTTATGGGCTTCCTTGTTGCATGTAAACTATTTTGATTCTTATGGACTTTTTGGTTCAGTGGAAAATTTTATTGGATGAAAATTGTGATAGGACTTAATTTTTACTAGAATATTGTTTGTTAAGTGCAAAAAGACTTAAATAAAGCAATTGGGGGGTTGAGGTTAGTTTGTATCTGTCATGTTTTGTATGTTGATAGTATTTGTTGTCACTAGTGTTTTGTTCTTTCAGTCTCAGACATTTAAAGAGTTCTGTTTTTAAAGAAACATCTTATTATCTGTTTTAGGTTCTACTGAGTTTCCATTAATGAATACACAACAAGAGGTGGGAAGTCGAGGATGGAGAATTCCACCAAGATCTGATGTATCTTAAAAGCAATTGGTACTAGAAGAATACACTATTTTTTGTTTTGTTTCTATGGATGGATATCCTGAACTTTTTAGGAACTTAGTACCATTTAATGACTAAATGTTTTGGTTGAGTTTTCTGTTTTGAGTTTTGGTTGAGTTTCTATGGATGGAATATCCTCAACAAGTAAATAGGCTTTGTCTATTACTGCACACTTCAAAAGGCATAAGTATCTGTTTATTACTGATGCTATTAATGCTACAGAACTGTAGGGGCATTTTTTGGCCCTGATTCATCCTTTTTTAAAAAATAAATGAAAAAAAAAACACACTTGTCAAGTGTTGTAGAAAAAAAAAGACTGCAAAAAAAAACGGGTCACCATACGACACCTAAAAGTGTATTTTTTTTGGAAAAACGACATCCAAAAGTGTCTTTTTCCAACATATATGGTGTAGTGATCAAAAAATGTTTTGTAGCTTCTTGGGAGTTGACCTTTTAAAATTCAGTAACAGCTCTACGTGTGGGTCAAACATAAACACAAAACCAGTGTACAGCATCAGGAATGACCACCCACAAATATCCCACTCCATAATAAATATTTCAATAAATAAATTAGATATCAGAAGTGTATGGTTATGTGTAAAGAAAAACGATGTTTTCTCATTCTGGTGTGAATGGCGCGACCCACGCTCCATTTACACTTAGGCAAGGCGTGACCTGCACTCATGCTTTGGCGACCTCCAGTGATTTAAGCGCGACCCGCGCTCCACCTTATTTCAGCACGAATTTGCTCTTTTTCGGAAGTTTCCTTAAAAAGTATAAATATAGGTTTTTTCTATAGAAACCTAACTTTTCCAAAACCAAGAAAGAGAGATTATAAGAGAGCAATTCTTTGTGAGTTGAGTGTTCATTCTTTGTGAGTGGATTGAGAGACTTATAATCTGTTACTCCGGACATCTAGTAAAGCTTGAAACTCGCAGTGTGAAAGTAGGCAAATTGCCGAACCACGATATATCTCGTCTTGTGGTTTGTTCTTCTTTTACATTAATTATTTTACTTTATATGCTTGTTATTTGATATTGAGAAGTGTTGGGATAGTGTTTGGAGGGTGTTGAAGTCTTGTCTAGTAAGAATGATTGATCCTTGTGTAGGATTGATCTATTGTAATAGGTAACGTTGTTTCAGCAGTGTTATATTCACAACAATTAGTATCATAGCGTAGGTTTACGACCTAGGATTTTGAGTTTAGTGTTCGAAATTTGTGTAGACAAGGTGTTCGATTAAATTCCGAAGTGAAATTATTTTTGGGTTATTGTGTGTAACTTGAAAGATAGCTCCCAAGATATCAAACGCAATGTTTGAAGTAGAGAAGTTTAATGGGAAGAATAACTTTGGGATTTGGCAAGTCCAAGTAAAGGACATCCTCATCCAACATGGTTTGCACAAGGCTTTAAAGGGGATTAAATCTAAGGCGGCGAATATGAGTAATGATGATTGTTTTGGCAGTAACCTGTTTCAACACAACGAGAGCAATGATAAATAACGCACTAAGAAACAGAGGAATTTGATGTTGGGGGAGATGAAACTGAACCAAATAATGGCTGCCTACGTACCCAAGATCTATTCTCTATGGACCAAGTTTCAACGTAGTTCCTTATTGTGAGAGAGAATGTTTTTTATGAATTGGTAGAGACTGAGTCCTAAGAGGACTATGTTTGTTTGTCCAAAGAATTCTTATCTCTTTGAACACTTATCCTTATATTTTAGAATAATGAACCTGGACATATTTATAAATAGACCAGTTATTAGGTGTAGCAAGGATTAAGCCCTTGGACTTAATTGAACTGGGCTGGATCCGTGGGCTTAAATAAGCCACAAAGTGGGGGTCTATACATCGCCCTCTCTTTGGTGGATGGGCAAAGCCCATGTGGCAAAGAAGTTAATATAGAAAAAAGAATGGAAGAACATCGATTTAAAAGAAAAAAAATAAAATAGAATAAATGTTACCAAGTATGAGTGTGTGTAATCTCATTGTCAAAAGCGATAGTAGGCGATGACATGAGACTAAAATTATTGGCGGAAGTAATTGGCGAAAATTTATTGGCGGATATATTTAGTGGAAATAATTGGCGAAAATTAGTGGCGGAAATAATTGGCGAAATGGCGAAAGTTATTGGCGGAAGTAATTGGTGAAAATTAGTGGCGGAAATAATTGGCGAAAATTATTGGCGGAAGGGCGAAAATTATTGGTGGAAATTATTGGCGGAAGTAATTGGTGAAAATAATTGGCGGAAGTCTTAACTTAAGAGATTGTGTGAGGTTGGCTTTAAGCATATGGGATTTGGCCGGTTGAATGGGATGTAAGTAGTTTGCCCAAAAATAGAGTAACAATAGGACTACTAAAAAGGCTGGAGTGATAAATTAAACTAATAAAATAAAAAAGGAATTGTAATTGGTATTGATACGGATGATTGATATGACTGGCTAAAAGCTTTGGGTAATATAATATCTGTTTTGGGACTTGCTTATTGAGTTGGGACTTCTTATTGAGCTAGTCATCATATATAGATATGAATAAAAGATTGGCAATGTGAATACCTAAAAGCTTTGGTGAATAGGAGGGCCGGCCTTGATCTATTTTTGTTTTTTCTGGTTTTAGAAAGAGAGTAGACCGGCATATATATGGACCGCTCCTTTATCCTTTACATCATTCTCTCGCTCACCTCTCTCTAATTTTTTCTATTATAAAAAAAGAAAATAAAATAAAAACATGCTGTTTGAAAATAGTATAGGTTCATTCTCTATTTTCGTGAAGCTGGTAGGCTTAGGACCTTAACGAAATAGTCTTGCGATTTCACTTTTTGAAAAAGGTGAAGAGCAAACATAGTAGTATAAGGAAACAAATAAAATAAAGTTTCTGAGTTTGTTCCAATGGGGAGTAGAGTCCCATTGCTAGAGGGAAACAGACTTACAGTTCTAATCCAATTCAAACAAAAGAGTTCATCATTATAAATAACGAGGTAGGACACACATGGATAAAACATATTGAAGGAAAGAAAAAATGACAGGAAAGCGAGATTAAGTAATATGATATAATAAATTAGAAGCGAGAATTTGATACGATAATGGTGAGAATTCAACTTCAATGAAGATGGACCAAAACAAAAGGTACTCTATACATACGAGGTCAACCAAGGAAGACTTCAATAACGAAGATGAAGAAACGGTTTGCATTACAAGAATTCAATGTGGACAGTGTGAAAAGTGTTTTACAAAAAACCAAAGAAGATGAAGTAGTAGCAACATGGCACCAATTATCATATGGTTTGAAATTTCCCTTAGATAATATTGTTGCAAGGATCTTAGAATGGTGGCATGTTACACCTGCACAGATGTCAGTTCCATTTTGGTTAATAGTCTCAAGGATGCGAAGATTACAATTACGAAGATTTGGGTGTCAAGAGCTTTACGCAATTGCAAGGCCTCGTGTCACTTCGAAAGACAATTTCATAATGCTCGGCGTGCACTTTAAAAATAGAAGGGAGAGGTTTAGTGGTATTCCAGATAGCTACAAGCATTGGGAAGATTATCTGTATCGCATAAGAGGGAAGTGGAACACGACAGGAAGGGACATTCCAAACAATTTTACTAGTAAGTAACTGTATTGTGTTTACGTATAGGTGATACTATGTTTGTGTTTGGAAAGGAAGATTTTGCAATAACTTAATTACTAATTGTGTTTCTGTTGTTGGTGGTATTTGTAAAGGAAAATCCGCCGATTGATATGGTAGACATGGATAGCAAAACACAGGATAACTTAAAATTTTACTTCCATGGGAAAATACCATCTGAAGTATTTGACCTAAGTTTCCCAGATGATATTGTAGACTTCCTATGTGAGGTGGAGGAAAAGGCGGAAAAAGAGGATGAGAGTGAAGGGCAAGAGAGTGAAGAAGAAAGTGATGAGGGAGAAGAAGAAGGAAGTGTTGAAGGAGAGGATGAAGATAAGAGTTGTAAAGTTGTAGGAAGAAAAATAATAAAAAAGGTGTGGAGAAAAAGCGAACTAAAGAATTTGAAGTTATGAGTGGACAATTAATTAGACAAAATAAGATCAAAGACCAAAACAATATTATTAGGAATAAACGAATAATCGTAGAAGATGAAGATAGTAATAGTGATACAGAGGAATGGGTGAATACTTCAAAAAAGAGGAGAACATTAAGAAGAAAAGATTATGAGTTACCGTTGAAGGACGACGGTGAAACCTATAAATTTTTAGAAGATGATTATGGGAGAGAAGAGAGCATAAAAGAAAAGGAGAAAACTGTGGCTAAAAATTTAGAGAAGAAAGACGATATTGTACAGGTTGGAGTTGGCATTTTAGCACTAAAGGAAAATCACAAAACGCAAGGTGAATCCAACAATTTAATCCAAGTGACAACTAGCATGCAACGAGAGAAAAGAAACGAGGTAAATTGTTTGTTCTATTTGTTTATTTATTTAACTGTAACATGCGTTTTAAGGTTATGCATGTTAATGTTTCAGGTAGTGAGAATAATGGAAGAATTAAATGAGATGGAAGAACAGGAGCGAACGCCACTGTAAGGACCAAAGAATTAGAAGATTTGAAAGACCAGGTGAAAACGCAGGAAGAAGAAAACGAAAAAATGACTGCAAAAGTGTTATTAAGTGCTGCTAAGAAAGAGAATGTGAAAAATAAGAAATTGTTAACACAAGCTTCCCTTGAGATAGGAAATAAGGAGATGGAGAGGATGCAAGCAATTATGCAAAAGGCAGATGTTCTGGAAGAGAATGAAGAGAGAAAGAAGACCTATAATAAATTATATCTAATATATATGGAGATTGTTAAAGTTGCTCCGAAAGGTGTGCCTTTTCTAGAGGGAACTTAATAGACAGTTGATTTTGAAATAAATGTAGTAAAAATACTACCAACCTTAAATGATCATGCATTGTCGGCAATAACTTGATAATAATATATCATCTCGTTTTTTATCTTGCGTGCTGTGCTGTATGTTGATACGTAGTATGGATAGAAAAATATGATAGGGATATAACGAGGGGAATGCAGACGCCCCCAATATAAAATCCATTGGAGAAAGTGTGATTGAAAGGCAAAGGGGCCATGATCGTCCTCAATGAATGTAGCTATTCAGGCGTCAAAATAGTTGTACCGAACGTGAGGCAAGGCCTGACAACTTTCCGAGTTTCCACACTAGGGACCAAACTAAAACACAACATCGTTGCCTTAGTAGTGGATTTTGCACGGATATTGTAATTTGGGAGTATTGCAATACTTGTACCGAGCAAGAATAACCATCTTATTGACTCGGATTTCCTTCAAGTATGCATGAATGCGACTGACTTGGACCGAAGAAGGCATAATATGGATGACCTCTCTGGAATTAAAGTCAATGAATGACATTGTTGAAAGGAAGAGTACAGAAAAATAGAGTAATGTAAAATGACAACCAAACATATGAGAATGGAAATTGAATGTCTTTATTGATGGATAAAATAGAACGAACTACATAGATGGATAGATTTGTTATTGATGGAGTAAACACAAAAATGCAAAAGATTTCCTAACGATAAAACTTGCGAAGGTGGTAAGCATTCCATGGTTTCTCTATCATTCTTCCAGAAACATTACGGAGGAAATATGACCCCTTAGATGCTGGACGATCTATGATGTAGGGTCCTTGCCAATTTTCTCCGAACTTTCCCGATTCTATAAGCTTTGGGTTTAAACAAACAGACGCCCCCGGTTGAGCCTATGTGGAGGATGACACTTGCCATTATCTCTTACAAGAGTTGGAGATTTTAGGGGTACACACATTCGGGTCCGCCTGGAGACTGTCTTTTTCTTTGCGTGTAACCAGCATATCTAAGTCGGTAGCTTGTCTGGGATCGTGGTCTTCCCTCTAGTTGCTTCTGTGACACCTTCCTTCCCAATCGGATCAGACCTGTTTAGGATGGCGATTTTCCTCTAGTCAACGAGATCGGCCTTCCCTGTCACGTCGGTCTCGTTTGGGATATTGTTCTTCTTTATATTTTCTTCCGTGACACCTTCTTTCCCTGTCTGGGATGACAATTTTTCTCAAATCTGCGAGGTCGGCCTTCCCTGTTAGGTCGGTCTGGCCTGGGATTATGGTCTTCCTTATACTTTCTTCCGTGGCACCTTCTTTCTCAGCCTGTCTAGGATGGTGATTTTCCTCAAATCTGCGAGGTCGGCCTTCCCTGTCAGGTCTGTCCGGTCTAGGACGATGGTCTTCTTTATAGTTTTTTCTGTGATGATATTTTTTTGTTAGGTCAGACCTATTTGGGATGGCAATTTTCCTCAAATCAGCAAGGTCGGCCTTCCTTGTCAGGTCGGACCTGTCTAGGATGTCGGTCTTCCCTGTCAGGTCAAACCTGTTTGGGATGACATTTTTTCATAACTTATCAAGTACATTTCCTTGACCATCAAATTTTAAATTTTGACATCCCTTGACTCTATCGTTAAGTTCTTTTGCAATCAACTATTTCAATTGTTGTTCCATCAGAGTTAAAGTATTTGCTCAAACAGATAGATGCCCCCGGTTGTGCTCATGTGGAAAGAAGGATACCTTCCATTGTCTCTTATTGAAGTTAGAGATCTTTGGCGGTAAGCACGATTAGCTCCGACTGGTGATTGTCTTTCTCTATCCCTGTAACCAGCCTGCCTAGACCGGTAGTCACCCTTGGCAGGGCGGTCGGTATAATTATACCGCTCTTCCATGTTTGGTTGCTCTTGTCTGCGGTGCCTGCCTTCCCAATCATGTCAGACATATCTCGGATGGCGGTCTTCCCTGAAATTGATTCTCTGAGGTAAATCTTCCCTTTGAGATCGGACATGTCTAGGGTAGTAGTTATCCCTGTTAATCCGATTCTCCCCATAAGTTCGGGTAATATGGTCATTACTCTTAGAGCGTGCACTGGTTGATTGTGCTTGAGAAATAACACCTTGTGGTGGCGCTGCTACAGTTGGATGTTGAGAATTGATCCTACCACTAGGAGCAACTCGATTGTTCAACGGTTCTTGCATTGGCCGACTTGAATTTTGAGGGTTGCGATTCCTATTGGCAGGAGGAATATGTTGACTATTTGGTCTGCTTTTTGTGCTTACCATCTTGATTGTTTCACATGATAATGGATTCAAAAAACCCACAAACGCGAATTATTATGTTTTGGCAAAGAACTTCACCACACAACGAGCAATGGTAAAGAACGCACTAAGAAACAGAGGAATTTGATGTTGGGGGAGATAAAACTAAACCAAATAATGGCTGCCTACGTATCCAAGATCTATTATCTAGGGATCAAGTTTCAACGTAGTTCCTTATTGTGAAAGAGAATGTTTTTTATGAATTGGTAAAGATTGAGTCCTAAGATGACTGTGTTTATCCTTTGAACATTTATCCTTATATTTTAGAATAATGAACCTGGACATTTCATAAATAGACCAGTTATTAGGTGTAGCTAGGATTAAACCCTTTGGCTTAATTGAACTGGGCTAGATCCATGGGCTTAATAAGCCACAAAGTGGGGGTCTATACAATGATTGGGAAGAGTTCGATCTTCAGGCTTGTTCATCAATCCGGTTATGTCTTGCTAATGAGGTCATGTATAATGTGATGGGAGAATACCGCTGCCGGTATTTGGCTCAAACTAGAGTCTATGTATATGACCAAGAGCATGATGAACAAGATGTACCTTAAGAAGCGTTTTTATCGGTACATGATGGTCGATGGTTCAACGATGCAAAAGCACGTTAGTGAGTTCCATCGATGTCTAGCGGATTATTTGAATGTTGGTATGAAGATGGATGATGAGGATCAAGCGGAATGTTTAATATTCTCCTTGCCAAAAAGCTATGAGCATCTAATGAATACATTTATGAACAGAGAAGTCGTCGATCTTGACGAAGTTCAGAGTGCACTTCTTTCTTATGAGTTAATGAAGAAGACACGTGTAGAGAATAACATTGATATAGGTCAGGGGTTAGTGGCAAGAGGAAATTCATATGAACAGAATTCTACAAGTAATGAGAATTCTAGGTCCAAGTTAAAGAAGCATTTAAAACATGTACAATGCTACAATTGCAATAAAAAGGGACATTACGTAAGTAATTGTCCTCACCCGAAGAAAGAGAACAAGAGAGATGGTCAGAAAAAAGGTAAGGCAAAAATTGAGGCAAGTCTTCAGGCTCTAAAGAAGATGAGTTCAGTCTCTGTGTGTCCACACAAGACTATATGATCGAAAGGTGGATTCTTGATTCCGGATGTTCTTATCATATGTGCCCAAATAGAAAGTGGTTTACTTCTTATGAGAGCATTGATGGTGGTTCCATTTTGATGGGTAATGACATTGCTTGTAAGACGGTAGGAATTGGAACTATATGGGTCAAGATATATGATGGTGTAGTGAGGACTTTAACCGATGTGAGACATGTTTCTGAGCTAAAGAAAAGTCTTATTTCTCTTGGTACCTTGGATTACAAAGGCCACAAGTTTGTGGGCGAAGGTGGAGTCCTAAATATTGTTAATGGCTCTTTAGTTGTTATGAAGGGTCAAAAACATGGAACCTCGTATACTCTGATAGGTAGTACGGTGATAGATGATGTAGCAGTGGGTGCATGTAGTAATGATTCTGAGTGCACTAAGATATGGCATATGCATTTAGGGCATATGAATGAAAAGGGTTTGTCTGAGTTGTGCAAGCAAGGGTTCTTGAAGAATTTGAAGAAGCCAAGTATGGGGTTCTGTGAGCATTGCGTCTATGGGAAGCAGTGCAGAGTCAAGTTCAAGTCAAGCAAGCACACGATAACAGGCATCCTTGACTATATGCATACGGATGTTTGAGGACCCTCCAGGGTGGCTTCAAAGGGAGGTAACCGCTACTATGTCTCATTCATTGATGATCATACTCGTTATGTGTGGGTGTATATGATGAAATCGAAAGATGAAGTGTTTGAGACATTTAAGAAGTGGAAGGCAAGGGTTGAGATAGCACAGATAGGAAGGTAAAGACATTATGGTCTGACAATGGTATTGAGTATACCTATGGACCTTTCCAAGAGTTTTGTGCGCAACAGGGAATTGCTAGACACTGGACAGTCAGTGGCATGCCACATCAAAATGGAATGGCAGAGAGGATGAATAGAACCTTGCTTGAAAGAGCGAGATGTTTGTTGTCTAATGCCAGTCTGGGCAAAGAGTATTGGGCAGATGCAGTGTCCATGGCGTGTTACCTGTACAATGGTGAGTCTATAGAAGTTTAAGCTACTGAGCTTGAGTTGTCTGATGCAGCAGATGACTGGTTAGATCATGATGAGGTACCAAATCATGGAACCACACAGCAACAGAAAGAAGAGCAAGAGCATTCACAACTTGTAGTGGCTGACCCTAGGCCAAAGAGACAAGTTAAAGAAGTGCAAAAGTATGGGCACGAGAAGCCGGTGAAACACTATGGTTAAGTGGATTTAGTAGCATATACACTGAATATCAAAGATGATAAGCCAGATAGCTTCAAGGAAGCTGTTAGAGATGTTCATTACAGAGATTGGTTGGTAGCTATGCAAGCAGAGATGGAATCTCTTGATAAAAATCACACATGGGACCTAGTTTTATTGCCAAAGGGCAAAAGGACAATCGGCAGTAAATGGGTGTTTAGAAAGAAGAGGTCTTTCCTGAGTCCGATAGTACTGGGTACAAGGCAAGAGTGGTAGCAAAGGGTTTTTCACAGAAGGAAAGAGTCGACTACAATAAGGTATTTTCCCCTGTGGTCAAATATACGTCCATTCGTGTGTTATTGAGTTTAGTTGCTCACTTCGACTTGGAGTTAGAGCAACTTGATGTGAAAACTGCTTTCCTGCATGGGGACTTGGAGGAAGAGATCTATATGAGACAACCTGAAGGGTTTGTCGTTGCTGAGAAAGAAGATCATGTATACAAATTGAATCGGTCACTGTACGGGTTAAAGCAATCTCCCAGGCAATGGTACAAGCGCTTTGACACATTCATGATGCAACATGAGTACACCCGAAGTAAGTATGATTGTTGTGTTTACTTCCGTAGGCTTCGTGGTAATGACTTCATCTATCTTTTGCTTTATGTGGATGACATGCTTATTGTTTCCAAAAGCATGGTGGAGATAGAAAAGTTGAAATCTCAACTTAGCTCTGAGTTTAAGATGAAAGACTTAGGTGGAGCCAAGAAGATACTGGGCATGGAGATTGATAGAGATAGGCAGAATCGACGGATAGTTGTATCTCAGAAGAAATACCTTCAGAAAGTACTTTCGCATTTTGGTATGGAGAATTCAAAGTCGGTTTCTACACCTTTGGCTGGGCATTTTAGGCTTTCAGCTAAGTTCTCTCCTAGTTCGGTGGAGGAACAAAAACATATGGCATATGTTCCTTATGCTAATGCAATGGGCAGTTTGATGTATACTATGGTGTGCACACGCCCAGACATTTCACAGGCAGTTATTGTTGTAAGCAGGTATATGGCTAATCCTGGGAAGCAGCATTGGGAGGCGGTTAAATGGGTATTACGGTACTTGAAGGGTACCTTGGATGTAGGATTAGTTTATGGTGGAGGCACTTGTTATGTTAGTGGATATGTGGATTCAGATTATGCAGGTGATCTAGATAGACAACGATCGACTACTGGTTATGTGTTTATGATGCATGGTGCACCGGTTAGTTGGAGATTTATGCTACAGGCTACAGTTGCTCTATCTACTACTGAGGCAGTGACAGAGGCAGTGAAAGAGGCATTATGGCTTCGAGGTCTTCTGGATGATATGGGCATTGAGAAGAATAGTGTTGCTTTGACATTGTGATAGTCAGAGTGCTATTCATTTGGCGAAAAATTAGGTTCATCATGCTTGGACCAAGCATATTAATGTCCGTTATCACTTTATACTGGATGTCATTGAGGATGGTGATGTAGTACTTGAGAAAGTGGACACCCATGACAATCCTGCTAATATGCTGACTAAGGTTGTCACTAGAGTTAAGTTCCAACAGTGTTTGGACTTGCTCCAAATCTTACATGATTAATAGAGCCTTTTGTGGGCGGATGGACTGCGAGTTTCTGGATGGATGTGTTCTTGTTGGATGTGTTCAGCTCGGTTTTATGTGTTAAAACCTCACCGAGGTGGAGAATTGTAGAGAAAAACGATGTTTTCTCATTCTGGTGTGAAGGGCACGACCCGCGCTCTATTAACACCTGGGCAAGGCGCGACCCGCGCTCATGCTTTGGCAACCTCCAGTGATTTAAGTGCGACCCACGCTCAACTTTGTCTGGTCGAGGGCGCGACCGGCGCAGACACCTTATTTCAGCACGAATTTGCCCTTTTTCGAAAGTTTCCTGAAAAAGTATAAATATAGGTTTTTTCTGAAGAAACCTAACTTTTCCAAAACCAAGAAAGAGAGAGATTATAAGAGAGCAATTCTTTGTGAGTGGATTGAGAGACTTGTAATCTGTTACTCCGGACATCTAGTAAAGCTTGGAACTCGCAGTGTGGAAGTAGGCAAATTGCTGAACCACGATATATCTCGTCTTGTGGTTTGTTCTTCTTTTACATTAATTGTTTTACTTTATATGCTTGTTATTTGATATTGAGAAGTGTTGGGATATTGCTTGGAGGGTGTTGAAGCCTTGTCTAGTAAGAAGGATTGATCCTTGTGTAGGATTGATCTATTATAGTGGGTAACGTTGTTTCTGCAGTGTTATATTTACAACATTATGAGATATGATGCCTTGGTATCATTTTACTAGTGGTCTTCGTAAAGTATGGTTATGAGATGAACCAAGGACAAGCTTAAATAATTCTTCACGAACTACATACCTTCAGAAGATTCTCACCAGTATCTCCCAAAGCTTTTGTCCAGAATCCTGAATAATAAAAGTTAACTACTCAATTGCCAGTCGTTTCATACAAACAAGTGACTCCTAAGAAAAATGAGCACAATAAGTAATCATTTCGTCTCAAAGGCAAGATTTAACTAACAAACCTCACTCAAACCATATGGCTCTCGCACATAAAGGTGTTGAAGAGACAAAAATCCTGAAGCCGGAAAGAACTGAGGACACAAATAATTAAGTCGTGCGGCAACTCTAGCACTGGCTTTTAGAATCGGAATTTTCATATTCTTTCTGCAGAAACGTAAAAGGGTTAGAAAAACTACCACATGAAATCAAAAAGTTAACGAGCATGTAGGAATGCCCTCCATATAACATCCAGCAAGAACAGGCCTTTACATTTCATATCCAGCCATAATATGCTGCGCCCCACCAAATCGTTTCATCCACTTATGGTACGTAACGGTCCTTGTGACCAAGGATGGACTCAAGTGAATAATACAATCCACAAACTTAGCCCTATCTGTAGGGGAGCGATATCCTCATAGAGCATCGCACACGCGAGGAGCATAAGCGAACTGAAGACATCGACCTACAAAACCGACCTGCGAATAGCGCCCTGGTAAGCACACGTGTGCACAGCATAGGAGAACCCAAGGCGACCTCCAAGATCGACCTGCGAGCAGCTCCCTTCGAGTAGGTGGTGCGAACGAAGATATCTCAAGATTTAACACTTTGCCGATCTGAGCGCCGGATAGAAACACACCCCACCAAATGTAATCATTGCCAAAATCTTATTTGTATTTCTCACCACCGGGAAATAGGGACGACCGCACCTACCCCCAATCAGAACACGACTTATACTAAAACCAACCCAACACTCATTCGCGATCTCCACCCTACATTTGTACAAAAGAGTACACGTGTCCGAAGGATATCCACTCCCGGAAGCCTATAAATACCACCTACTGGAACTACGTCAGACCTGATTCTTCTCTCCCCAAAGAAAAGGAAAAACGAGAGAAGATACGTAGGCAGCTCGCTCCTGAGCGACCTCGGTCACACCCAAAATCCAAACCCTTCCCATCCTTTTCTACTGTAATTAGGAGAAGATCAAAACGCTCCTTTACATTGGCGCCGTCTGTGGTTTCGATTACTTGAGAGCCACTTTAAACCAGTTCATCCATCTCTAACTCTCAAGCCCACGAAGCATGGTTAGCCTAGAAGATCAAGTCCAGCACCTTGCCCACCAGTTGGGAATAACGAATGAGAGCATTTCCTTGCTCAGGGAGGAAAATGCTACTTTACGTGCTCAGGTGGATAGTTACCAGCAACAACAAGTCGGCAACGGAGCAGAGAACAGCATCAATGACGTTAATCAACAGATTAATGAGTTATCCCAAAGGATTGGCCAGAACGCGCGCAGAAGGATTCGACACAGATTGTGCACAAGATGCTTAAGACGTATCGCGCATCTCCGTTCACCGCAGAGGTCCTCAATAAACCCTCTCCACAAGACTTTATCCAGCCACGCTTTCCCATGTACGACGGCAGCACGTGCCCTGGTCAGCATGTGGCTCGCTATATTCAGAGTTTGGCACTTTACAGCTCACCAGAGTTTGATCATCTCCACTGCAGATTATTTCCAGCCAGCCTCAAGGATGGCGCTCTCGATTGGTTCTTTTCACTGGAATCTGATTCTATAAAAACCTTCGAACAGCTTACTGATTTGTTCGCCAGCCAGTACGTCCACAACAGGCGGAAGAAGGCAGATCTTGATTCTTTGTTTCAGTTATCATTCAAGGAGGACGAAACTATTCGTGAATTCCTAGGACGGTTCAAGGCCGAACTGTTGTGCATGGAAAGTGGCTTGAAAGAATCTTTCGCCACACTGGCCTTTTCCAATGCTTGCCGAGTGCGAAACACCGACCTCTCCAGGTCGTTGATGAAGGAACGCCCAGAGACACTGTCCGAGCTCTACGCTCGCGTGGACAAGTACATCAAGTTGCAGGAAACTTTAAAACTCCACGGCTTAGAAGAGAACCAGGAGGTCGCAAGCCTCAGATCGTACCCCACGGGCCAAGAAGCGCCAGTCGCTTTGCACCAACAAAGCTCGCATTACGATCGACAACAACAAGAGAGTTCGCTGTCCCCGACATCGTTCCCCCACCACATCTTGGACAAGATTAAACGCGCCTCATTTTTCCGGCCGGCGTCGGGCAGCCCGATGCGATCGACTGGCAAGCCATTTTGTGCATTTCACAAAGCGAAGTGCCATGAAACTGATGCATGCTGGGGGCTCAAGCATTATCTCCAGGACCTTGTGGAAGCTGGTCATATCAAACAATACACTTTCGCATTTCCTCGATGGCGACTGCGTCCTGGCGACGATGGCTCGTCAGGTAATGCGTGAGTCGATCTCCACCTCACCGTCACCACCAAGGGGTTCAGGCTCGTCCTCGCAGCAGAGGACGCTCCCGCGATTGTTCTCATCACGAGAGAATGCAGCACTCGTCTGATCGTGACAATGCTCGCACTATTCATGTGATTACTTTCCCGGACGATTCCGTGACCTCTTCCAGAGAGAAAAGACGTCGAGTTGGCGCTCTTCAGGAAGTCTATCATTTTACTTCACAGGCAGCCCACGTCACGCGTGGTCCAGGTCGCAGCGCAGGCGATATCACTTTCACAGAGGCCGACTTAAGCAAAGTCTGCCTTCCTCATAATGATGCATTGGTAGTCCATGTCAAAATCAGCGACCGGATAAATAAGTCGCCCCGATCGACCGGCAGTTCCTGTGATATCTTATTTTACCACACCATGCAAGAGATGAATCTCCCCAAGTCCGTTCTCGTAGACCCAATTGCCCCCCTTTACGGGTTCAATGGCTCCAGGGCCGACCCCATTGGTGACATTATCTTGCCCGATGTCGGTGGGATCTCGAGAGGATAAGATTACCCGAATACACGGTTTTCGTTCTCGACATCAAGTCGCCCTATAATGCCATACTAGGGGACGCGGCCCCGGATCCATCAGATGCAGGCGGTCCCGTCAACATTGCATCAAGTTCTACGTTTCCCAGGACCTCGGGGAGTGATGGAGCTTAGAAGCAATCAGCTTGAAGCGTACCAATGTAACCAGATCATGTCACTGTGGAGATCAGGGGACCGACCCCCATCATACACGAGCCCACCAGTTACACAATGGCACATGACTTAGTGGCCGGAGTCCGGACTTCGAACCGCCAAAGCGTAATCTTTGGGGGCTCCATAAGCCGACACTGCGGTCGCCCCAACTCATTACTTCACCAAAGAAAGATATCCAACGCGTTGATACAAAGTCGGGCCGCCCATCGGTTAGAGTATCGGTCGCTTCAGATGGTGGTGGTCACCACATGTGACAACAACAATATAGTCCCCCACCGTTGCATACCTCCAGGTTCCCGCGATCCACGGCTCGGGGATATCCCGTCGGCCGGCTGCCGCCAGTCGTTTCGACCCCAACTGCTAGCCACTAGCTAGCCCGTATCCAAGTCCCCTCGAGAGCGGAACAGGGGGTGGAATAGCTATACGAAGTAATCATACAAATGTGACCTTAGATCTATAGTGCTTAAATAACAGAACGTCATGCAGCGGTCATCCGATGCACAACCAGTATACTTCCCCATTCCACCACGCTTTAACGCCACACACACGCTCTGGGAGCGCATACCTCTCGAGCTTACAGCTACATAGCCTCTCCAATTTTTGTCACGCCGAGGACCTATATTTCTAGGATCGACTAAAGCGAACTTCCGCGGAGCGTACAACTCTTTGGAGCTTATAGGCTAGCCTCTCCAATTCTTGTCACGTCGAGGACCTATATTTCTAGGATCGACTAAAGCGAGAACGCTCTCCGTGAGCAGACAGCTCTCTGGAGCTTACAGGCTACATAGCCTCTCCAATTCTTGTCACGTCGAGGACCTATATTTCTAGGATCGACTAAAGCGAAACGCCTCTCGGAGAGCGCTCTCTAGAGCTTCTTACATACATAGCTTCTCCAATTCTTGTCACGCCGAGGACCTATATTTCTAGGATCGACTAAAGCGAGAACGCCTCCTTAGCCTCTCCAATTCTTGTCACGCCGAGGACCTATATTTTTTAGGATCGACTAAAGCGAGAACGCCTCCGCGGAGCGCATAACTCTGAGCTTACAGGCTACATAGCCTCTCCAATTCTTGTCACGATGAGGACCTATATTTCTAGGGTCGACTAAACGAGAACACTCTCCGCAAGCAGATACTCACTTATCGCAAACCACGTGCCTCATACACAGAACGTTAGTCATACACACATAGGCAACAACATGCATGCGAAGCATAAGCAATAACAATACACGACCAAACGTCGCGACAGATATGTTCACCGATCTGCTGGGCTTACCCAGGAAATCCAGATCGGCGTCTATTACAAAATAAGTAAAGTATCGAACTGCCACTTTCGTGGAAACCAGTTCTCCGAATAAAAAGGCGAACTGCTCAGGCAAGCCTGAAGACACAGCTCTATTGTTAACTCTCATATAAGAGAGGAAAGCGTAACCGGTACTTACAATTTCCAACTGACAGAGACTATGGTCGATCACATCCTCAAACCTCACTTATGACATGCTTATCTTCTGGTGGCGCGCTGGTAGAAGCCGTGTGCCGGGCAGATCTTAGCATCACCCGCATCTCTTGCCCTGATTCATCGCCCACAGTCGCTTTCTTCAGGGCCTCATACTTCTCGTCCAGAGCGGCGTAGCCGATACAAGCTTCGGAATACGCCCTCTTCGCTTTGTGCCACCTTCTGGCATTTCTTAGCATAAGCAGTCACCACAGCCAATTCCCTTTCTAGCTCAGTCATATCCGTCACTAGTACAGCATTCTCCGCAGCAACGTTCTGGTATTTGGTGGTCATCACTTCTAGCTTCTTCTTGTCAGCCCCCCACGCAGCTCGCATCAACCCCAGCTCCACACGAGGGTCGCCACCAGGGCTCGATTATTGCCGACGGCATCTTTCAAATTTTATCATACCCTACAAGAAACTGCATGAGCAAAGTTAGAACACCAGACTCCCTTGGAAAACGGCAAAATAGCTTAGGGTGTCCTGAACTCACCAAACAAGCGGCCATATCCATCGTCCCCAGTAGTGTCCCCATGTCCTCATCTTCCACCTCTGCTTTATCACCATCTAACACGATCCCCTTCAGAACGCTAGTCGCTATGGGCGCCGAGTGGAAGCTACAGTCCGAGCGTTTCACCATCCGATTCTTCCCCGTCTTCCCCAGATAGTAGAATTCGCTCCCCACATCCCTACCTTGGGGAGACGAACTCTCACCAGCGACTGGGTGACTTTGCCCCAGATCGTTGCGCTCAGTAGCCCGACCAGCAGTTTCGCCCGCTCGCAGTGGCGACCTGAACACAATGCCGCCAGCGGGGCGACTAGCCCTCTTCAGTCGTTTGTGACCCTTGCTTTCTTCACCAGTAACTTTCCTCTTCCCACGATCACCATGAACATGAGGCTCAAACTCCATTTCCTCCATTGTCAGCGGTGACGTTTCTCTCACAAACGCGCGACATCTAGCCATGCTCTAACCTAGCAACAAAGCTAATGCGGCATGAGTTACAGTTTACTCCAAGTATTTCTCAAACAGAATAACATGCACAAATAAGAAACCACGTACCTGATGAAGCAGCAACGAAGGAAAGGCACAGCGAAAGGGCAGAGCAAAGAAGGCTGAGGGAAGTTTAGGCACAACGATGATCAAACCCCTTGATGATATTCGAGGAGCCGTTTATATTCCTTAGGAAACGTCTTTTCCTAAGCGCCTCATAATTACCTTGAGACGCCAAACGCCATCTGCCCGCCATCATTATGTTCCTTGAACCGCTCATCTCCCTACACGTGTCACGCACGCGAGGGAACACTTCGGTTTACAACACCGAATACAACGCGATTCGACTTACGCCTCGAGCCAGACTCCCGCGATCTGACGGTCGCAAGACGCGCGACACTTCACAGCTAACAACAATCTAACAACAGCACGCTCATCCTAGCTTACCAGTCAGATGCGGAAAAGTTGCCACCACAATACACCAATCATGTTCTATTATGTGCAGTCTATTCCTAAACAACTATGATCAAGCGAGCGAATCAGGCATACATGATAAGAGCCCAAAACTGTAGTTTTAACCCCTTAATAATCATACGGTTAGACCAATTATGTGAATAATAAGTAAGAGTTAATACTGATTACGTGTTTTATGCATTTCGGGCTTCAAAGTCCATTATGTGCATAAGCGTACCACTTTAGCGAGATAAAGGAACAACGATCAAAAGAACTTCCGAATACCATATCTTTGGACTCAGACCTCGGAATTGGGCCTACCTTATGTCAAAACGACCGGCTCGGAAAGAGCTTTCCAATGGTCCAAGCCTTGACCCAATCAGAGGAGCAGAAGTGGACGAAAAGTCTGTTGAAGTGAACTGCAGCTGAAGAGGCCTTTTTGGACCGAAAGAATTGGGTTTTGGGCCTGATTCTCTGGCCCAAAACATGGCTCCAAGCCCATGCACGATTTTTGGATCTGGATGTATAAAAACAAAAGCTTCATTCTTTGTTAATGGTAGCTAGTTAGACCTAAATTAATATATAGAATTCTAGATCTAGTTTTATTAATAGATTAAGTTTTAGTTCCATTTCAATTCCTGTTTTAGATTAAATCTTTGAATGATTGTTCTTGATTGATTAGATTAATAAAATAGTTAGTTGTCAATTTGAATTTTGTCATTTCCATTCTAGATCTAAATTAAATTCTTGTTCTTATTCCATTCCAAATGATTAAATTAGATTCATTATTGTTAATTAAGTAAATCTCAATTTCTTACATTATGTTTAGTTTAGATTCAATGGGAAAAGTTAGTTTGATGACTCAAGGCTAAACCTCCATTAGAGGGGTTGATGAAGCCTTGATGAAAACTTAGTGGTTAGTATAGAATTTGGTAGTAGAATCTATTCCACTCTAGAAGGTCGTGTTTTTATGAGAAATGGGTGGGCGACCTCACATGCTAGTTAGTATCCGGTAGGAATGCCATGAACACTAGGGATTAGACTCGAAATTCTTGCCGGGTGAAAACGTAAGAATCGAGATCTGACAATCTATACTAGGTTATTAAGTTAGATTCGAGGTGGATTTAATTCCCCTCTATTTCTTTATCTAGAGTCAAACAATCGTATTTCCGTAGCTTCGTAGATTATCTTTAGTTTATATTTTATCTTGTTATTTATTATATCTAGTTATTTAAAATAACGCGTCTTGTTAGCATAACATTTCGTAAAGCTCTCATTAGATTTAAGACTGATTTCTTAGACTTAGGAAATAATCCATGCTAGGGTACTAGGAGTGGAACGAACTTCCTACTCCACTTAGTGCAATTCGCATCGAGAGTAGAAGCTTTGATAATAGATTCGTAAAGTCCAGTTTTAGTTTACTTACGTTGTGAATTCATCGTTCATTTCGTAGGTAGACTATTCAATTTTACATTTATCAATACACAAGCAAAACAAGTATCCATCATCGCATGAAAACAAAAGACGACCTGGTTTAACAGCTTTTTCATACAGATCGTTCTTGAGCCGAGTTGCTGAGACTACTCAGAAAATCCAACCCGGCTCCACACGAATTAACATCACTTGGTTACCCCGAATCAGCACGGGACACCAACTCGTTCAAGATTATAGTATACAAACACAAAAAAGGCGAACTGCCCATGTTACCCCAGGAAACCAGTTCTATTGTATCACAACGTATAAGCTGATAAAAGACATGCAACAAATTTACAATTCGCCCTCTTTGGGCACCATAGATACCTCTCCATGCTCAAAAACTTCATCGACCTCAGCATCTCTCCCTTCACTATAATCGATATGCCATCCAATTCTAAGCTCATCAACGCATCAGATGCAACAGCTTCAGCTCGAACTACCCCGGCTTCTGGCACGATCAACGAAGAGGCAATCGCCCCATCGACATCCCCTTGTACCTCTTCCACTGAGGGACGGGACGCACAGCGGGCATGTTCCTCCTTCAAGCCATTGTAGTCAGCCTCCAGCTCAACAAAGTCTGCGTCCAAGGTGTCATAGGCCTTGTTAGCGTCCTGAGCAACCTTCTTGCAATGCAAGGCATAATCGTTCAGCCTACCAATTTCCACGGTAGCTGCCCGGACGTTATCTTCAGCTCCTTCTAGCTTTTGCCTCAGATCTTCCGCTTCCGTATCTTTCAACATCTTAGCCAGACTCAGCGCTTCATGAGCTTTCTTCAGATCTTCCAGTTCCTCGCGCTCCATCTGCGAGGCGTCCTAGACATTTTTCAGCTCCTCAGCCAGCTTCACCACCGTTTCCCTATCTGCCTCTGCAAACTGGGCGATCTCTTTCAATTTCTGGAACCCACTTACCAGCTGCACGAACATACACAAGGTTAATACCAACAACAGCTTATGTAAGCAAACAGTTACCTCAGACGAAACTACACAGACGTACCAAGCATTGCGCAATCTCCATTCGTTTCAAGTTGTCGGCCAACCCCTTCTCATCTAGCTCTCTGCGGTTGCCATCCAGAGCTATCTCTTCTAGCAAACAGCCCGATACCTTCCATCGGTTTCCGCTTCGCTTTCACCCGTTCGCCCCATGCTCATCCAGGTACACAAATTGTCCCTCCAGATCGTCCGCAGACGCAACAGCTTTTCCACTCACCTTACGGGGAGCCTTGGCCTTCTTCACCGGACTGGGGTCACGCCCCCATCGAGGCGTACTGTACCCCATCCCAAAAGTGGCCAACTCCATGACTCGCTTTCAGTCGCATTCGCCCCCGCGAAAACCGTGGCCCCAGCCGAGCCACCATCAGAACCGCCCCTCTACTGGAGCCCCTCCCTAAGTGTGTTGAGCTACTTCGCAACTTCGTCCAAATATTGCTCGAGGTATGCCGCCGCTACCTCCTCTCCGACCTGCCCCTAGCCCGAGCGGTCAGAGTTACCGGCTCCAACTCCACAGGAGCATCGATCGAACCCCATTCAGGGCGGGAGCTCGATCCTCCAGCTCCTGAGGTACCACCCCTAACAGGACGTCTCGCACTCCCATGCGCCCGTTGCCTCTCCTCTCGTGTTACTAAGTCACTCGTTCGCGCCTCCATCATTTCTTGCCTTAGTGGAGCTCGAGCTCGCTCTTTTTGCGCTTTCCTTTTTTCCCGGATTGCCGGTCCACCCTTTTCCACAAAGAAATGTGCAACCTCGGGCAACTTCGCTTGTTTTTCCGCACGAGTCAGCCGGGCAAATCTTTCTATCTCCCCACGATCAGTTCGCTTTTTCACAGAAAACTCTGCAGCCAAAGCAAAACAACGACCTGTTAGAACAAATTTCAATCGTTTAAATAGAGAAACAACACAGAGGTGTTCCTACCCACCAGATATGTTACAAATCCTAGTTTGCAATCTACACCCATTTGCACAGTAGTTGCCAACTAGCAAAGAACGGCTCTTGGTCCAGGCCGCGATTCGCATCGACCATCGATCCAGCCAGAACGCGTAGTCATGGTTTGCAAGCTAAAGTTCAAGTTACCAGATCGCCTTACAACATAGTGCTCAACTATGTCAGATACCCTTATGTCATATTCCCCACTCGCATTCAGCAGGTCGAACACCTTAAATAATCGCCAGGTGTTACCTACGAACTGACAGGGAGACTTCCAACAAAGCGCCAAGAAGTCGCATACCAGTTTCGAGAACGGTATGTGCATATGCGCTCTCAGCTGGCCCTCGCAAATTATTATTCCACCATTCGGCGGGTTGTACTCCTCACTACGAACATTTTCACTCAATCGGGTTCAGATATTTCCGTGTCGGGGACATTAATCCCATATGCTGTCCTCAGCTCGGGGAACGAGTTAGCAGCACGACGGTTTACACTTCTAAGGGGCACATCACTTGATGACGACATATCCCCTCGACCTGACGTACTGGCTACGTCACCTCCTGACCTAGATCGGGCATTACCCTCACCTATCCTATCATCTTCTTCCAAATCAACCTCCACGCCAACACTCACTGCCTCTTCATCCTCGTACTCTCCACAACTCAAGGATATCTCTCGGACCTCCTCCGACCGAGTGTCATCAGAATCAGACATTATGGCAAGTTTTTTTTTTCCCTACCAATTACTCAAGCTGAAACCCTATACCCTTATGATGACCTACCTACTTAAAATAACGAGCCGAACAGAGAGGGAAACAAATGGAAATTGGAAAGATAACAGCAACAGGAGCACTCACCTGAGAAACCCTAGCTGGCGTTTTTGCGGAAGAAGAAAACACGCAATAGCTTTTTGGTATCTCAAATCTGATTTTGTATAAACCGCCCGTTCAGTTACCAAGAAGTTATGATTATAGCCTACACTATAGCCCGCACACGTGTTCCAAGGCACTGTCCTTTCAGCAGTTCCGCATAACGCGGCGACACGTTTCTTCCCCAACTGCTACGATTCTGTCACGTGCAATTAAGGTAAAACTACCTTTTCCCGCCAATTCACCAGTGCCACAAAGATTCAAAAGTAAGCCCTCCCGGTCCGGTTCATCTACTACTACTCGCTCATGCTCCAACACGGTCTTCCGATTCTTTCTCTCAAATAGCTTTTACATCAACGCCTCTATCGGTAGGGGCTGTGGTAGGGAGCCGATATCCTCATAGAGCATCGCACACGCGAGGAGCATAAGCTTAACCAAGACATCGACCTACAAAACCGACCTGCGAATAAGCCCTAGTAAGCACACGCGTGTACCGCGATATAGAGAACCTAAGGCGACCTCCAAGATCGACTGCGAAAGCAGCTCCTTCGAGTAGGTGGTGCGAACGAAGATATCTCGAAGATTTAACACTTTGCCGATACGTAACGCCGGATAGAAACACACCCCACCGGATGTAATCATTGCCAAAATCTTATTTGTATTTCCCACCACCGGAAATAGGGACGACCGCACTACCCCTAATCGTAACACGGCTTATACTAAAACCAACCTAACACTCATTCGCGATCTCCACCCTACATTTGTACAAAATAGTACACGGTCCGGGCTGATATCCACTTCCGAAAGCCTATAAATACCACCTACTGGAACTACGTCAGACCTGATTCTTCTCTCCCCAAAGAAAAGGAAAAACGAGAGAAGATACGTAGGCAGCTCGCTCCTGAGCGACCTCGGTCACACCCAAAATCCAAACCCTTCCCATCCTTTTCTACTGTAATTAGGAGAAGATCAAAACGCTCCTTTACACTATCCAATTTTCTGCCCAAATAGTAATCCTTAAGAGATTGAATAGACACCAACTCCTGCAAATGAGATAGTGTAGGACAATCTACAATGAGCACAATTGGGCCAGGGACTGAGGGGCCAAGTACATCGCTTGGATGAACCTGAATAACCAAAAAAAGTAAAATATAAAATCAAGAAATAGTATCATATTCCAAAAATAAATTTGCAATAACAACAACATATGAGCCAAAGGAGGTGGTAGCTATCTTCACTTAACCCACCATCATGTTTTGCTTATCTGACACGTTGAGTTTCCAAGTTGCAGTTCACGATATTTAGGTCTGGGTCTCAATCCAAGAGCCACAGCTTTTGATGGATCAAACTTCCCCTTAATTTCAGGCAACTCACAAACATAAATTGCGCAAATATCACCAGGCTTCAAAACCGAACCACAAGGAGCTTTAAGAAGTCCTAGAGACCACTCTATTTCCTCATTTATACCCACATATGAAGGAACCAATTTGGTGGAATTACTATCAAGTTGACAAACAAGTGGACTACTTGGCTTTATCAAAATAGCTGATATCTTGACAACATTATCAACAGATAGGGAGTAGGAAAATTTTCCAAAGGCAGAGTCAATAGCTCAGTCAACATTGGGAATTAGGCCAAAGCAATGAGTCTTCACCGCACTACTTTTGATAAATAGCAACATTGCATCAACCAAAGATTGGAGATTTTTTTTTTTATCGGTAAAGTATAATTTTATTAATATAATTAAAGATAGGTACATAAGGATGAGATATCCTCCATTACATGCATATAGAAAAAGAAAATAAAAGAAAAACCATAAAGTGACAAGTCTCTTAGCCCGATCATCTCATTATGGACTCCCATCGAAACACAAATGCCTCAAAATGGTATGTCTCGTGTCTCAATATGCACTTTTGACCAGAAACACAAAAGAGCTTTGATTGCCAACACAACTTTCTCCATAAGCGTTGTTGTTCCCTCAAAGTGTCTCTGATTCCTCTCCAACCAAATGCCCCACAGAATCGCAAAAGACAACATGCTCCAAATTCGTCTCCCCTTCCCATAGTGGACTCTCAAGTCCCATGAGGCTAATATCATCGTCACCGAAACCGGACAAACCTAAGAAACCCTTGACTCTAGAATAAAATGACATCAAACCAGCCATGAAAAAGGACAAAGCAAAAGAATATGATTAACAGACTCCCCATCCCTTAAACACAATGGACAAAAGTTGAGAAGAACTTCTTTGACACGTCTTTTTCTGAGATTGTCAATAGTCAAGATTTTACCAAGAGATGCACACCAAACAAAAAATACAACTTTTGACGGAACTTTAGAACCCCAGATAATATGACCAGGAAATTTAGGAAGGGCATTAAGATCATGATGGGAGATTAGAGAACAAAGCTTAAAGTAAAATGATCTAGAAGAAAACCTCCCTTTCTTGTCAATAGACCAAAGCCTCTTGTCTCTGTCCGGTCTCACAGAAGGAATAGAGTCTAACATCATTGTCAGAGCAGCACACTCATTATATCCCTGTCAGAGAGAGCACTATGAATACCCAGGTCCCAAGCAATAAAACCATTGTGTTCCCTCATGAATGATTGAACTGGCAGGTTCCTTAATGCCCTTCGATGGGGATCAATTTACCTTCGATGGGGTCGGCGGGTGGGATTTGTGCTATATGGGATAAGGACAAGGTAGAGGTGTGTGATAATATTGTTGGATCTTATTCAATGTCTCTTGTCTGCAATTTTGTGGGGGAAGCAGACTCTAAATTAGTTACTGCTATTTATGGGCCTTCTAAGAAGAATAAAGAGGAGTTTTCTTCTTTTTGGAGAGAACTTGATGATGTTTATGCTTTCAATAGGGGAGGCTCGTGGTGTATAGCGGGTGATTTCAATGTGATTAGATTTTCTCATGAGAAAATGGGTGGTTGTCGTATAACTTCTAAGATGAGAGAGTTTGATGAGTGGGTTAGGAGGTGTGCGCTTATGGACATTCCCCTCACTGGGGGCAAGTTCACCTGGTCAAATAAGCATGAGAATCCCACCCTTTCGTCTTTGGATAGATTTCTTGTCAGTAGTGACTGGGAAGAGAGATGGCCTCGTTTGATTCAAGCTGTGGTCTCTAGTAAGACATCGGATCACCACCCTATCACCTTATCTAAAGAGATTGGTGGAGGCAAACCTACCCCGTTTTGATTCGAGCTCATGTGGTTCTCTGATCCCAATTTAGTGGACAAGATTAGAGAATGGTGGGGGGTTTATCAGGAGGGAGATAGACCTAGCATTATGTTTTCTAAGAAACTGCAGTTTGTTAAGTTTAAGATTATGGAGTGGAATAAGACGGTTTTTGGTAGGATTGATAGGAAAAAGGATAAACTCTTAAGTGATATAAGGATTTTAGATTTGAAGGAGGAGGAAGGTCCTTTATCCAAGGAAGAGTGGAGTAGTCGCTTAAACATGAAAGCAAATTTTGAGAAGGTGGTGAACTTAGAAGAAATTTCTTGGAGACGGAAGTCAGGAGAAAGATGGATCAAGGAAGGCCAGTCTAATACTAAATTTTTCCACCAATGTGCTAAAGCGAGATTTTGAGAGAATTTTCTTCAGAGATTGTTAATTGAAGGCGAGGAGGTGAGGGGAAAATAATCTCAGACATAAGGTGGTGCAATATTATTCTAAGTTGTATGCTGAGCCTAATTCGCCCTCGGGTTGATAATCTTGGCTTAGATTGCATTTCAGATGGGGAAAGGGATGAGTTAGAAAAGAGCATGGAGGAGGAGGTATGGGAAGCTATGAAGTGTCTGAAGAGTGATAAGTCTCCGGTCCAGATGGTTTTCCAATTGAGTTTTTTAGAAAAGTTTGGGGGGTGGTGAAAGACGATTTTATGGATATGGTCCGAGATTTTTATGAGTCGAGTTTTTTAGCCCATAGCCTTAATAACACCTTCATAAAGCTTATTCCAAAAAATCAAAGGGTGGAGGATATTGGTGATTTGCGTCCCATTAGTCCCATTGGAAGTGCTTATAAAATCATTTCAAATGTTCTCTCTATTAGGTTAAAAAAGGTGTTATCTAGAGTGATCGCTCAAGAGCAAGGGGCTTTCGTTTTTGGACGACAAATTTTGGATGGGGTGTTAATTGCTAATGAGGCCATTGATGACAGGAAGAGGAGCGGCAACCTAGGCATCTTATGTAAAATCAATTTGGCTAAAGCATATGATCATGTGAGCTGGGATTTTCTAGATTACGTTATGATGCGTATAGGTTTTGGAGTTAAGTGGAGGGGTTGGATAAGAAGATGTGTCTCATCGGCCTCTTTTTCTATTCTCATAAATGGGTCGCCGGCGGGGTTTTTTAAGAGTTCTAGAGGTATAAGGCAAGGGGATCCTTTATCCCCGCTTCTTTTCCTCATAGTTGTGGAGGTTTTTGGTAAAATAATTGAGAGTGCTAATAGGTTAGGGTTTTTAGAGGGTTTTAGAGTTGGTAAAGACTAGGTTTTGATATCTCATCTTCAGTTCGTGGATGATATAGTGGTTTTTGTTGGGCAGGAGTTAGAGCAAATGAGGTATCTTAGGGGTATCCTCTGTTGTTTTGAGGCTGTATCGGGTCTTAAGGTGAATATGGTGAAAAGTACTATTTTTAGGGTGAGTGAGGGGGATAATTTGGATGCTTTGGCGTCCTCTGTAGGTTGCAACAACGGTAGTCTTCCCTCCAGATACTTGGGTCTTCCTTTGGGAGCGAGTTATAGATTGAGTTCTATTTGGGATTCGGTTATTGAGAGATTTAGTCGTAGGCTAGCTGGGTGGAAGGGACGATTTTTGTCTAAAGGCGATTGAGTGATCTTGATTAAAAGCATTTTCTCAAGTCTTCATGTTTATTATATGTCCCTTTTCCACATGCCTAAGAGTGTTGCCACTAAATTGGAGGCGATTATTAGAAATTTTCTTTAGGATGACAGTGAGGAGAGGCATAGGTTTCATTTGGTTAGTTGGGAGAAGGTGTCTCGTTCTAGACAGGAAGGTGGTTTAGGTATTAGAAGCTTACAAGAGTTTAATCTTGCTTTGCTAGGTAAATGGCTTTGGAGATTCGGGGAGGAAAGGGAGAGCTTTTGGAGGAAGGTGATTGTGTCTAGGTTTGGAGAACATGATTTGGGGTGGAAGAGTGGTCCTGTGGCCATACATTATGGATGTGGTATTTGGAAAGGCGTTTAGAGAGTGGGATAGGCATTCTACAAACATATTAGATTTGCTTTAGGCAAAGGTGATAACATCCGCTTTTGGGAGGATATATGGCTAGACGAGAGGCCTTTGTCACACATTTTCCCTAAATTATATGCCGTTTCTGACAAAGATTGGAGATCTGGGGGACCGTGTATACCTTCAAGACAATAAAGTTACAGATCACATTATTAAGATGGCACGTCAAATAATGATTAATAGAGGGAAATAAACTGAGACTACGAAGCTAAAATATTCCTTGGCCAAATTTCATGTTATTTGGTAACTTTGGAATTGTTTCAGACAAATAAAACTCAAAAGATTAGTTCTGCCAAGGATTTTGCTTCATTGATGTCTTCTCCTATTATGAAGGGAATCAAGTGCCTAGGGAAACAAGTGTTGGCTTTATCCCTCACATGAAGAGGAAATGATTTCATTCTGCATGGAAATGTCAGAGCACGACCCGCGCCCAGATTGGCCTTGACCAAGGCGCGACCCGCGCCCATGCCGTAGAAGATCTCCAGTACTTTTAGCGCGACCGGCGCTCAGATTGGTCTTGACCCGAGCGCAACCCGTGCCCAAATCTAATTTCGTGGGCTTCGCTACAGTAACCACAAAATTTGTTTTTTCCTATAAAAACAAAATCAAGGTTTTGGAAAACCAAGACTAATGCAAGCAAGCAACCAGAGAGAGAAAACCCAATCTTGAAAGCTATCAAGATTGAGAGAGATAACCCTATAAAGAGATAAGAGTGATCTAGTAAGGTGAGAGACTGAAAGGAGAGATTGTAATCTTCTTTCCTACTTTATAAAGAACTAGCTCTTGTGGAAGTAGGCATCATTTGCCGAACCACGGTAAATCTTTGTGTTGTGGTTTGCTTTTACTGCTTTACTTTATTATTTGTTGTCAATAGTTGTTTAGCGAGTTGGGCATGTTAGTATAGATTGTAGTTGATATTTAGAATTTGTCTGGAGTTGAATTATGTTCAAATACAAGTTATCTGTGTAGTGGGGGAATCGATTAGCATTGGTATAAACCCCAACAAGTGGTATCAGAGCCTTGGTTAGATTAGCTTATAACTATAAAATGATTAGTCTACCTACGAAATGAACGATGAATTCAATCCGTAAGTAAACTAAAACTATCTTTTACTATCTCAATTATCAAAGCTTCTACTCTCAATGCGAATTGCACTAAGTGGAGTAAGAAGTTCGTTCCACTCCTAGTTCCCTAGCATGGATTGTTTTCTAAGTCTAAGAAATCGGGTCTTAAGTCAATGAGAGCTTTACTGAAGGGAATTAGACTACTGATGCAACTACCCACAAAATGCAACTAGTCGACTATCAGACAACTAAGGGAATGCTACGTTGATTCGATGTTAAGGAGTTAGAGGGGGATTGATTCCACCTTAACTCAATGATAAATATAAAATGAGTAGTCTACCTACGAAATGAACGATGAATTCAAAACGTAAGTAAACTAAACTTAATGATGCTAAATGTTTATCAAATCTTTCTTCTACTCTCAACCAATTGAGATATAGGGGAGTAGATAGAGTTCGTTCCACTCCTAGTGCTCTAGCATGGATGTTTTCTAATCTAACTAGTCGCTTTTTTAAGTATGAGAGTTTTACTGGGGAAATTAGACTACGATGCAACTACCCACAAGATGCAACTAATGGGTTATCGAATACTAAGGGAATGCTCGTTGATTCTATGATAAGGAGTTAGAGGGGATTGATTCCACCTTAACTCAACTTAATCCACTAACGACGAAAATCGTCAGTAATCGAATTGAACTTCCGCGTAACAATTGGTTATTCCTAATCCCTAATTATACATGGCATTTCTACCAATTCATAACTAGCATGTGAACAATTAAACCCATTCTCATGGTGAACTAATCATTTCTAGAGTGGAATAGAAAATACGGCGACTTACGATAATCGAATCAAGCTTTCATCAAGGCTTCACAACCCCCCTCTAATGGAGGTTTAGCCTTGAATCATTCCGCAATCATTTCCATTTATATTAAAACTAAACATAATATAAAGCATTGAAATTTATTTAATTAAACAATAATGAAATCTAATTTAATGACTAAATTGAACTAAGGACATAAATTGAAATTAGATCTAGAATTGGAATTGACAAAATCGAAATGGATAAAGAATACTACTTTATTGATCTAATCAAATGAAGAACAAGATTCAAGGTTTAATCTAATGAAATGAATTAGATATTGAAACTATACTTAATCAAAAACAATTAAATAAAACTAGATCTAGAAGCTATTTTAATGGCTACTTTCTATTCTAAGCTAACTATTATTTTCTAACTACTGGCTACCATTATCTATCTACCATTAATGAAGAGCTAAGCTTTTGTTTTTATACATCCAGATCCAAAATTCGTGCATGGGCTTGGAGCCAGGGTTTGGGCCAGAGAATCAGGCCCAAAACCCAATTCTTCGATCCAAAAAGGCCTCTTCAGCTGCAGTTGACTTCCACAGACTTTTCGTCCACTTCTGCTCCTCTGATTGGGTCAAGGCTTGGACCATTGCAAAAGCTCTTTCCGAGCGGTCGTTTTGACATAAGGTATGCCCAATTCAGTGTCTGAGTCCAAAGATACGGCTTTGGAAGTTCTGGCGACTTTTGCTCCTTTATCTCGCTAAAGTGGTACATTTCTGCACATAATGGACTTTGAAACCTGAAATGCATAAAAACGCGTGTCGGTGTTAACTCTTACTTATTATTCACATAATTGGTCTAACAAGATGATTATTAAGGGGTTAAAACTACAGTTTGGGCTCTTATCAAACCACCCCAAACAAAGATTTTGCTTGTCCCTCGCAGCAAAGATGAGAAAATTAGAATAAGTGACCAAAAATGGAGTTCTACCTAATCTCGTTTATTTGAGTGCGATTGCATTGACCATATGCAACAAGGCCTTAAACCACTAGGAATTCCCTAGTGGGCGAGTTATAACCTCGTGAGAGTTTTCCGATGAAGGTACTCACAAACTTCATCTATACTACAACGACTAAGAAAATAAAACTATTGTTTCCTTATTCATGCTCAACTATCTATACATCTCTCTAGCAATTATATAAGAATAACCAGTCAAAACCCTAAGTTAATATATGCATAATAATCAATCATCTACAATAAACATATATACAATGAGTAGTACTATCAAATGTTTAGCGGGTTTGTTTTTCGAACTTCGGAATAGCGTCCCCCAAATAGGTTCTCACAATAATAGTCAAGAAACAACACTCGATTTTTTGCACTCAAGTTTATTTACTCCGGTTAATCAGTGGGCACACTTTACCTTACAATCTCAATGACAACAAGGAAGCCGGGGTCAATCAAACACATCTTGCCACTTACTATCACACTAACCTATTCCTAATTGAGCTTAGAGGTCTTTATTAGGTGTTCTGGGATTAGGAGATGGTTTAAGAAGGAAGGAAATGGATATTCAAAAGGACAAGTCTGAGATAATGGGAGAGTCTTCAGATTATGTAACTTAGAGAAAACCTTGTTATTTTCTTTTGCTTCTATACTTTGTTTCCATCCTTAGCCATATTTTTTCTTTTTCTTTTCTTTGGCTTTTGACTCCTTTTTATTCTATTTTTTTTTTTTGAGTTTTTTTTTATTTTATTTCTATTTTTTCTTTTCTTTGGATGGAAACTTCTTTTCTTTATTTTTCTGGCTTTAAGTAACAATTTTTGTTTACCTGGTTTTTCTCTTCTTCTTTTCTTCACTCATTCTCTTCTCGGACTTATTCTAAATTGGGTAGGTTGATTTATTCTCTTTTTTTTTATTTTGTTTTGTTTTGTAACAGGGTAAAGGAATTGTGGTGTATGGAAGGCTAAAGAAACGTGCTCGAGTGGTGACTAGCGGAAAATAATTCATAGGTTTGAATTTCTGGCTATATCGATCCAAAGAGCCTAAATTCTCACTTAGGATATGGTTTAGTGATCAAGCAAAAGTGGGCGTGTGATTTCTCTATCCCGATTTTACTTCTCCCTTGTGTCATTTCTCAAATGTTTAGCTCATATAAGGCTTTAGGCTATATTCTCACAGGATTTGTAGAATAAGTACTCTAGCCTAGATTTGAAAAACTTCATAACAATCATAGATACTCCAATTAATATATTTATAGATAGATGCAAAGATTATTACCTACGATTAACCTAAGTTTCTAACAATTATTCTGATGCAACAACTATGTGAGACTTCTAGATTGTTAAGAGCATGGAGAAAGAAAACAATACCAATATTCCTAAGTGTATAGCATAAACTTATTTATTTATATTTTTAAATTTTTTTTTTTTTGAAATTTTAACTAGAAAACAAATGCATATTATATATATCTATATCCTAACAGATGTCTTAATTACACGTGATTCTATGCCCCCCCCCAACAAGAAGCATGCTTTGTCCTCAAAGCATTGTAAATAAAGAGGGTAGGAAAAATACCATTGAAGCGCGTGAAATTCAGAAACATCTGCAAAACAATGTTAGAACGTACTCATATAGGAAATAAAAACTGACACAACTCTATAAGAGTTCCACCCATTATGGGGTTAACATAATTAAATTGCTTGGGACATAAGCAGACACTAACAGAAACTAAAACTTACCTCCACTCCCGTTGTTATTCGTCATCTTCGTCATCCTCTACTTCTATAAAGAAGTGAGGTTCCTTCAGCGTCTGCCATGCTATGATAATTTGCGGGCTTCACGCCATTTATCATCTATGGTTGCTAACCTATTAAGTGCCACTTGGTCTGATGGGGTGTAGGGTGCAACCCTGGTGAGGTTGTATCCGCCACCCATCCCAAGTCATTACGCGGAAAGATCGGATAATACTATTGGTGGGTCGCCGCGTGTCTACCTTAATCCAATCCGTGAAACGTGTACAAAAAACGGGGAAAGAAACATAGCATAATCATTGAAATTAGAACGGGGCATAAGAAGGTACTTATGCCTCATAGTATAGGCTCGTGCTAAACTAGACATCAAAGTCACCGGGAAGGTCATAGAACCCGGCGTCCATTGGCTAAAGCAATGAAAACGCTGCAAAAGTGGCGTCATTCCGCGGAAAAAAAGCCATTCCCCTAAAATGTTTAGCATTATCCAAAACATAGCAGTTCCTATGTTCATGGACCGGGCTACCAAGGCAACGTTATAGTCCCCTTGGTCCTCAATCTGGAAAAATGCCTGCCATAAGCCTCGTGCAAAGACTCATAGGTGTAGACATGCATATTATCGACCCAATAGCACCATGGGTCTTGTATCTCAGCGGGCATAGCAAGTCCAAGAACAAAGGCTAGCAAGAACCTGGTAATCTCCATTGGTTCATCGTCAATGTTGATGGAGAACACTTGTTCTCCATCCGGTCTCTCAAAGAAAATGCAGTTATTATAAAAATAAGATGCAAGTGCTTTGGAGAATAAAGTTCACCCGGTCTTACCATAAGAGGTTCCCGACCAACATATGTGATCACCTCCGCGAAACCAAGCACCGTAAGTAAGTAGTGCTTTGGAACAAATCTTGAAAAGACTGTTCCGTATCAATATTGGAGATGTCATCTCTAAATTCGCTTTGGAATAGCTGCGAATGATTCGGATACTACACGCGAAAAACTGGAAAATTTCTGGTCCGTAGAGAAGTCGGTAGCCAACTTAGAGGCGTGGCGGCTTCTTTGTATTTTTTGATTTCCAGTAACTTAGCGGGGTCGCTCGACTAGAAGCGTGGTATCGACAAAATTTTTACGACAGAATTGTAGAGGCGCCAGCGCTCAACTAGAAGCTGGTATCCGCCCGGAGTTCTTGAAGTGCGAAAATGAAGTCGAAGCGTGGGAATCAGCGGGTTTGAAGGGTGAGTGATGGAGTTTAGGTGTAATGTGAGTTGTGAGGATAGATTGTATCAAGTTTATATAGGCTTAAAGTTGCTTTCGAATGGATCGGAAAGTTGCCAAAACTAATTTAAAGCGGTTTTAGGAAATCCTAAAATTTCAAACTTCAAAATCGAAACAACTCATCTCACGGATTCTAATTCAAACCCGGTTATCTCTTATTTGGATTTTATGACTGAATGTACCTATTTAATCTAGATTTCATCCTACAATGATTCTCAATCACGATATGCCTAAACTTCCATATTTTCACCTTACTCCATGATAAATTCTAACACTAGGGTTTTATAAAAATACAGCTTGAAATAATCAAACCACCCCCAAACAAGTTTGGAAGGTGTGGTCGATATGAAATAAGCACACAATATGAAAATAAACCCTTGTATTATAATTTCATTCGAGATATTACTACAAAAATTCAAATTACTTGAAATAAAAGTTACATTACAATAAAGACAACAAAAGTAAATAAAACAACAACTACTAAAACATAAATAACAGGACTATCAATCGCTCATCCTCTCTAAACACCTCGCCATTTTGGTGGCGGAGGGCCTGAACTTCAGTGGTGGCTCACGGGCTCCGAAGATCGGCAGAAGAAGTCCCGTGGAGCCCGTCGGCGGCTCATGCCTAGTAATGTCCTCGAGAGGCGCGATCCGCAGGAGGGGGGAAGCGTGCTAGCATATCCACTCTAAAGGCTGGGGGCTTCCATCTCACCCTCACTGCTCCCATCTCTCATCCTCCCTCTCGGGTCTTGGAGCTCGAAGTTGTGGTGAATGGTGGCCGAGTCGGAGGAGGTCTGCCGCGAGAGTGTTGAGTGAGCGCGTGCGCTATGTAGCATAGTCATCGCTCGGCATCGACCAACACCTCACGGAAGGCATCCGGTATCAAAACAGGTGCCATCCTCCTCATCCTCCTCCGACTCATCCTCATCTACCCTCTGCTCCTCCTCCTCCAGCCTGTTCCTATCCTCGGGCAATTTCCAGACTTGTTGGACACACTCCCCATAGATCAGCGGGTTCCGTGCGGGGGGTAATGTAAATCCTCTCGAAGCGGGAGTTGCCTTCATCTTGACATGATCTTAGTGATAAGCACAGAAAGAGGTGCCAACGACCGTCCGATCCTCCTGATTATGTTGAGCAAAACTCCGGATACAGAAATCGTACTTCGGCTCACGAGTATCCATAGGGCGTGGAAGCAGGTCAGACCCGATATCAACGACCTTGTCCTTGCCTAGGACATTCCGACCAATCCAGCGGGTCGCCCGGTTGGTTGGTCCTCGAGAAGCTCGGGCGCACCTGAATGGGAGTTTGGATTGTAGCTCCCATTGATGGCGATGATGCCCATCAACGGCTCAACCCGTCAAAGCTGGGGCTCTAAAAAAGCATCATCAGTTGATTCTAGGCGGAATGCCTAGAATCTCCAACAAACCCGTGAGTCAACTCCCTCCTCCTCTTCTTCACCAAACAAAATCCGACTCCCTCCAACTCCGGTGTTGTAGAACCCGTCGACCAAGTCTTCATGGTAGAAGTCTTCGTCGTCGAATTACCGAAGACTATTCAGATCTCTACTAGCCATTTCGTCACCAGTAAAGCGGTAATGGTCGGGTGGTGAAAATCTGCTCGGTATAATCTGGCGTTGAGCCATCTAGTTTTGAAATGTCGATTAGGGTTTATATAGGATGTGGTGGTGGTGGTTTAAAACTTGACCGACTTTAAGAACAATGGTGGTGGTGGCGTGGTGGCAGCACCAAAAAAATTTTAAATTTAGTTGGTTTTGATAATAGAAATCGGTGGTGGTAGTGATGGTTGGTGTTTTGAAGTCGATTTGAGGTTTTGGATTTGATTTTTGGCGTGGGTTGTTTGTATTTTCTTTTTATTTTGATTTTCTTTTAGGTTTGGAGCTTGGTAATGGCGTTAATGGAAGATGAAACGATGAACTGTCGTGAGAATGTAAAGGCCTTGGCATCTCCATGGGCTGGTGGGCGCTGAAGTTAGAAGCCCAAGCCCAAAAATCAAAATTTTCGATTTTTTTCGATTTTTTCGCGAATTTCAAATCAAAATTCCGCCGTTACCGGGTCCGATATTTGCGAATGAGATATGGAAATGATCAGGAGAGAATTTCCTATCCAATGATCCATAAAACACTCTATTCCGACTTCGGATGACATATGAGATAGTGGAAAACGCCTCGAAGTGCGTGACGTGGCGTAAGTTATCGCGACGAATGAACTCTAAATTAATAGATCATGTCAATCCGAATAAGTAATACAATAAAATGGCCTAAGCAACTCTAATGGGACATAAAACATTTTAGTCGCGGAACCACGAACACCCCACCCCAAACAAATTTTTTACGAAGCTTAGAAAATTTGTTTTTAGCGATGGGTCTTTTTAAAGTCGATTCGAGACTTCATAGATTACTATGTTTATTTTTTTTTTTTTTTTTTTTTTAGTTTTAAGGAGGAAAAAACAATAAGCAATAAAGACATAATTCACACCATAGAGAAACATGACTCAAAATCCGAGAAAAACATGCAAGAGTGGAAAACGTGAACTATGTGAACCGTGGACTTAGGATCCGTACTTACAGCCACACACTCCATAGGGAGGGCCGGTTACCTTAATGGTGCACTCCACCAATATATTGGAATGAAAGGAAATGCACCAACACAGAAAATGAGTCGTTTATAGTCGGTACTCAAGACTTTATCTAAAACATATGTATGAACATCTGCAAATGATCATATATCAACAACCGAAATAGTTGTGGATCATTCCATAAATAAATATCAGAGGAAACATATCCAAACACAATGAAACACCAAGATTTCCTACGACTCAGCCTAGTGGAATCCAAACGAAGTTGGGTAACCCTATTGTGTAACCTATCATGCACCTTCTTTTTCATTTTTGAATGAGTGGGTGTTCTAGTAAATAAGTGTGGAAAAGTGAATGGTTGTGGAGAATATGGTAGGTATGGATAAGTTCTAGAAAGACAGCCTGTACACAATGAGGATTTGGTTTTAGCGAACTCATTCATTCATTGTGTGTGTAGGACTGCCTCAATTTTGAAAATGAAGGTGTCACAAAGTTTGTCCTTCAAGTATCCGCTTGTTAGAGGATTTAAAAAAATATAGAGCACGAAGAAACAACAGGATCGAAAAGCAAACTTCGAGGTTCCTTTGAAAGGGGAAGGAGGGGAATCGAGGTGGATGTTGTGCTAGTTAGTTCTTGATAGGGTGAATTGTCACCTACCAAGAAACTCATCAAATTCCTCATCTAGATTGGTCATATCCACATTACTATGGTAGTCCTCTCACGCCTTTGAAAAGTCATCTATCCCATCCTCGCATCAATAACATGTGTATCGACTAGTGTAGGAAAGAAAATATTGAGTCCGACTTTCCAAAGGAAAGAATTTTGGGCATATGACTATCGTGGAACGTGTTGTTGAAATAATCTCGAGCAAAGCTCGATCATGCTAACCTCTCCATCCATAGATCGAATCGGGTAACTGTGTCCCTTGTTTTAAAAACATTGACCTCAACAAACAAGATGGCCAAAAGACATGGACATTGAACCATCACGCAATTAATGAAGCGATTGGCAGTTGCCAAGAAAGGACGCCTAAAATGATCGGACAGAGTCGTTAGCTTAATTTCGTATCGAGGACTACAAAATCAGCCGGATAGTAGAAATCCCTAACTTTTACAACACATTTTCGACTACACCCTTAGGGTACTTAATAGACCGATCGCCTAATTGCAACGCCATTTTAGTGGGTTGCATTTTGTCTAGACCTATTTGTCTATACAAATAAAATGGGAGTAAGTTAACACTAGCCCCCAGGTCTAATAACGCCGTCGTCATTATAGAATCTCCTAAGGTGCATTGTACATGAGGGCGACCGTGGTCCTTGTACTTAACAATTCCATTATGTTCGGATAAGGTTGGGAATTGTTCTGTTAAAAGGCGCCTTTTGGTATATTTGGTCTTCGCCTAGTAGTACACAATTCCTTAAGAAACTTAGCATGATGTGGTAGCTTTTTAATAGCTTCGAGGAAGGGAAGGTTTATAGTTAGATTCTTAAAAACATCCCTAATCTCCTCATAATTTGTATCCTTAGTTAACATGGCTAATTTTTGTGGAAACGGTGGTTTCGCCTCATATTTAGCAATGGTATCTCCCGGATGTTTAACCGTATTTTCTTCTTTTCTTGGTTGTTTAATCGGTACCCTACAGTTGGTAGGCTCTTCAGTTTCTATTTCAGTATCTAGTAATATAGCAGGTGTAGGGGCTACTGGTGGGGTAACTATAGGCATAGTTACTTTGTTATCAACCACTCTGCCAGAACGGAGAGTGGTGATGGCATTTATCTCACCTACATTTTCAAATTCATTACTAGTATTATCCGTTACCTCAAAGGTCAGGTGTTGTTTTAGGATTAGGTATTATGTTACACGAAACACACCTTTGGTTTGGGCTTTATCTTGAGCCAACCGTTGGGTTAAATTAGTTCACGGATTGGTAAGTGTTGGTTGGATTGAGCCATGGTTTGGAAAAGTTTTGGCTCACTTGTATAAAGGTGTCAAGACGATCCGTCGTGTGGGTGTAGTGGTCACGGGGGTGTTACCGAACTATTTCCCGTGAATTATTTATCGGTGGATTTTGATAGTTATTATTTACCGAACGATACCTCTATTAGCATTATAATTATTATAATTACCTTGACCTTGTGCTTGACCTTGTCGAGGTTGCACTTGGTTGTTATAATTATTAAAATTACCCTGACCCTGTCCTTGTCGTAGTGGGGCTTGGTTAAAGCTTTGCGTAGGCCTAACATATTGATGATTGTACCCTTGAGGTGTGACGCTTTTGGTTATTTCTCCAACCGGTCGGATTTTTTCTCCGCGGGCGTTAGGTTCACTATTAATGGAACAAGCCTGTTCATAGGCTATAGGACAGTGGGATTCGGGATGCTCAGGGCTCCAACAGAAACTACATGGATTTGAATTTACATTCATAACGGGGATTGGCTTTTGTTGTACAGAAATGGCATCTACCTTTTTTGTGAGGGATTCAATTAGAGTTTTAAGCTCAGGATCTGATTTAACCTCAAACATACTGGTAGCCTTAACTGTGGAAGAAGAACTAGCGGAGCGGGAGTAATCGTCACTACCCCCAATTATTATTATTTCTTTTAGTTTGGTCCTCTAAAAATTTATAAGCCTCCGGTGGCTCCTTTACTTAAGAAACTACCCCCCCATTCATTATGTCAAGGACTTCTTTATGGTGATGTTGAAGTCCTTTTGAAAAAGGCACGAACTAACGCGGTTTTTCGCTAAGTTATGATGGGACACTCTATAAGCGATCGGTGAACGATTCCAAGCCTCCTCAAAATGTTTCATGAGGATTTTGTCGAAAAGAAATGAATCTTTGGAAAGCATCTCATCCGTTTTTAGGGGGGTAAAATGTTCCATAAACAAATGAACAAGTTTAGCCCACGAAGTCCACGTAATTAGGCCAAGGCGCTAATCAAGACGCCTTTATCGGGCTAAGGTGAAAGGGAATACCCTTAATTTAATTTGTTCAACCAACCGTAGGATGGTGGAATGTTGTTAGGACTTGTTCAATCCTACGATATAGCCGGTAAGGTTTTTCATGGTCTAAACCATGAAAAACGGTAACAAATTAAAAATATTTGAGGGATTCTGAAATCCCCCGGTTTGGTTTGCTAGAACGATGCAAGATTTGGGGCTATCGCCAAGGCTTTGAAGTCCGGAGAGAGTCTCTTTCTTCCCCATTATATCGTGGTGTGTGTGGTGTGTGATAGTAGCTGGGAGGTGTAGTGTGGTATACTAGATAGACTTGATTGTTGATGTTGTTGTGTATTTACGCTCGCGTTTTTGTACCACCAGCACCTTAATCTCATGCAAGACTAAGTCGAAAGCTTAACTACACATGCAACACTCCAAACAATTCTTGATATACTAGTATAAACCTCTAACAGAGATGCGCGAGGTGTGGAAGAAAGGAATACCGATTAGGCCCTTGCTTCGCTTTATGAATAGCGCCTTGTTTACGTGTTCAGTGTATATAAGAGAATAGAACACCGAAAAACTTGACAACTCGGGTTCAAATCAAACCGTGGAAATCCCGAAATTCAGAGAAGGGCTGGCGCCATTTATCTTCATGCTGGCCAAGGCAAAGTCGAGCCGAAGAAGATAGCGCTGGTCGCGCTTTCGTAGCTGGCGTTGCATAAACGAAGTTCAAGAAGATAAACGTCTTTGGCCAAGCGATGTATAAACGAAGTCCAAGATAGCTGGTCGCGCTTTCTTTGGCTGGCGCCATGTTTTCGGCGAATTTTTCCAAAACTGAACGGCAACCACAAGATGAATCAAACAAGGGTGGGTGGGTGAAATGGGACTTAAAAATTACTAATTCTATTATGAAAACAATGATAAAGTGCAACTAAGATGGCAGCTACCATTTGATAAACGTAAAATGAATAGTCTACCCACCTAAATGAACTATGAATTCAAAACGTATAAACTAAAACTTAATGATGCCTATGTTTATCAAATCTTTTCTTACTCTCAACCAATCGAGATATAGGGAGTAGATAAGTTCGCTCCACTCCCAGTGCTCTAGCATGGATTGTTTTCTAATCTAACTAGTCGCTTTTAAGTCTATGAGAGTTTTACTAAGGGGAATTATACTACGATGCAACTACCCACAAGATGCAACTAGTCGGTTATCTAATACTAAGGGAATGCTACGTTGATTCTATGATAAGGAGTTGCAGGGGGATTGATTCCACCTTAACTCAACTTAATCCACTAACCATTTAATCGTCGAATCCGAATTGAACGCTTACGTAAACATTTGGTTATTCCTAATCCCTAATTATACATGGCATTTCTACCAATTCATAACTAGCATGTGAACAATTAAACCCATTCTCACGGTGAACTAATCGCCTTTCTGAAAATAGAAAAACAACTATTTCTATACGATAATCGAATCAAGCTTTCATCAAGGCTTCACAACCCCTCTAATGGAGGTTTAGCCTTGAATCATTCAATCATTTCCATTTATATTAAAACTAAACATAATATAAAGCATTGAAATTTATTTAATTAAACAATAATGAAATCTAATTTAATGACTAAATTGAATAAGGACATAAATTGAAATTAGATCTAGAATCGAATTGACAAAATCAAATGGATAAAAGAATACTACTTTATTGATCTAATCAAATGAAGAACAAGATTCAAGGTTTAATCTAATGAAATGAATTAGATATTGAAACTATACTTAATCAAAACAATTAAATAAAACTAGATCTCAAGCTATTTTAATGGCTACTTTCATTCTAAGCTAACTATTATTTTCTAACCATTCTGCTACCATTATCTATCTACCATTAATGAAGAGCTGCTTTTTGTTTTTATACATCCAGATCCAAAAATTCGTGCATGGGTTGATTGGTTCAGGCTGTGAGAATCGTGCCCAAAACCCAATTTCCTTTCAAATCCAAAAGGCCTCTTCAGCTGCAGCGTTGACTTCCACAGACTTTTCGTCCACTTTCTGCCCTCTGATTGGGTCAAGGCTTGACTATTGCAAAGCTCTTTTCCGAGCCGGGTCGCTTTTGACATAAGGTATCGCCCACGAGGTCCGAGTCCAAAGATAATGGCTTTCGAAGTTCTCACATGACTTTGCCCTTTATCTCGCTAAAGTGGTACATTTCAAGCACATAATGGACTTTTTGAACCCTCGAATGCATAAAACGCCAGAATCTAGAATAAAATGACATCAAACCCGGCCATGAAAAAGGACAAAGCAAAAGAATATGATTAATGTGACTCCCATCCCTTAAACACAATGGACAAAAAGTGAGAAGAACTTCTTTGACACGCCTTTTTCTCGAGATTGTCAATAGTCAAGATTTTACCAAGAGATGCACACCAAACAAAAAGACAACTTTTGATCGGAACTTTAGAACCCCGTGATAATATGACCAGAAATTTAGGAAGGGCATTAAGATCATGATGGGAGATTAGAGAACAAAGCTTAAAGTAAAATGATCTAGAAGAAAACCTCCTTCTTTCTGTCAATAGACCAAAAGCCTCTTGTCTCAGTCCGGTCTCACGTATGAATAGAGTCTAACATCATTGTCGAGCAGACACTCATTATATCCCTCACGAGAGAGCACTATGAATACCCAGGTCCCAAGCAATAAAACCATTGTGTTCCCTCATGAATGATTGAACCGGGCAGTTCCTTAATGCCCTTCGATGGGGATCAATTTACCTTCATAGGGCCTAAGGGTGGGATTTGTGCTATATGGGATAAGGACAAGGTAGAGGTGTGTGATAATATTGTTGGATCTTATTCAATGTCTCTTGTCTCAATTTGTGGGGAAGCAGACTCTAAATTAGTTACTGCTATTTATGGGCCTTCTAAGAAGAATAAAGAGGAGTTTTTCTTTTTTTGAGAGAACTTGATGATGTTTATGCTTTCTAGGGGAGGCTCGTGGTGTATAGCGGGTGATTTCAATGTGATTAGATTTTCTCATGAGAAAATGGGTGGTTGTCGTGATAACTTCTAAGATGAGAGAGTTTGATGAGCCGGGTTAGAGGTGTGCTTTATGGACATTCCCCCAATCAAAAGTTCACCCGGTCAAATAAGCATGAGAATCCCACCCTTCGCCTTTGGATAGATTTCTTGTCAAGAGTGATTTGGGAAGAGAGATGGCCTCGCTTTGATTCAAGCCATGGTCTCTAGTAAGACATCGGATCACCACCCTATCACCTTATCTAAAGAGATTGGTGGAGGCAAACCTACCCCGTTTAGATTCGAGCTCATGTGGTTCTCTGATCCCAATTTAGTGGACAAGATTAGATAATGGTGGGGGGTTTATCAGGAGGGAGATAGACCTAGCATTATGTTTTCTAAGAAACTGCAGTTTGTTAAGTTTAAGATTATGGAGTGGAATAAGACGGTTTTTGGTAGGATTGATAGGAAAAAGGATAAACTCTTAAGTGATATAAGGATTTTAGATTTGAAGGAGGAGGAAGGTCCTTTATCTAAGGAAGAGTGGAGTAGTCGCTTAAACATGAAAGCAAATTTTGAGAAGGTGGTGAACTTAGAAGAAATTTCTTGAGACGGAAGTCGAGAAAGATGGATCAAGGAAGGCCAGGTCTAATACTAAATTTTTCCACCAATGTGCTAAAGCGAGATTTTGAGAGAATTTTCTTCAGAGATTGTTAATTGAAGGCAGGGGAGGTGAGGGAAAATAATCTCGCATAAAGGTGGTGCAATATTATTCTAAGTTGTATCTTCGAGCCTAATTCGCCTTCGGGTTGATAATCTTGGCTTAGATTGCATTTCAGATGGGGAAAGGGATGAGTTAGAAAAGAGCATGGAGGAGGAGGTATGGGAAGCCATGAAGTGTCCAAGAGTGATAAGTCTCCCCGTCCGGATGGTTTTCCAATTGAGTTTTAGAAAAGTTTGGGGGTGGTGAAAGGCGATTTTATGGATATGGTCCGAGATTTTTATGAGTCGAAGTTTTTAGCCCATAGCCTTAATAACACCTTCATAAAGCTTATTCCAAAAATCAAAGGGTGGAGAATATTGGTGATTTATATTCCATTAGTCTCATTGGAAGTGCTTATAAAATCATTTCAAATGTTCTCTCTATTAGGTTAAAAAGGTGTTATCTAGAGGATCGCCTCAACAGCGGGGCTTTCGCTTTTGGACGACAAATTTTGATGGGGTGTTAATTGCTAATGAGGCCATTGATGATGGAAGAGGAGCCGCAACCTGCATCTTATGTAAAATCAATTTGGCTAAAAGCATATGATCATGTGAGCCGGGATTTTCTAGATTACGCTATGATGCCAGATAGGTTTTGGAGTTAAGTGGAAGGGTTGGATAAGAAGATGTGTCTCATCGGCCTCTTTTTCTATTCTCATAAAACGGGTCAGGGCGGGGGTTTTTTAAGAGTTCTAGAGGTATAAGGCAAGGGATCCTTTATCCCCGCTTCTTTTTTCCTCATAGTTGTGGGAGGTTTTGGTAAAAATAATTGAGAGTGCTAATAGGTTAGTGGTTTTTAGAGGGTTTTGTGAGTTGGTAAAGACCAGGTTTTTGATATCTCATCTTCAGTTAAGTGGATGATATAGTGGTTTTTGTTGGGGACTTAGAGCAAAATGAGGTATCTTAGGGGTATCCTCCTGTTTTTTGAGGGTCAGATCGGGTCTTAAGGTGAATATGGTGAAAAGTACTATTTTAGGGTGAGCGTAGGGGGATAATTTGGATGCTTTGGCCCTCCTCAGAGGGTTGCAAATAACGTAGTCTTCCTTCCAGATACTTGGGGTCTTCCTTTGGGAGCGAAGTTATAGATTGAGTTCCTATTTGGGATTAGGTTATTGAGAGATTTTAGTCGAGGCTAGGTAGGGGTGGAAGGGACGATTTTTGTCTAAAGGCGATTGAGTGATCTTGATTAAAAGCATTTTCTCAAGTCTTCCCCGCTTATTATATGTCCCTTTTCCACATGCCTAAGAGTGTTGCCACTAAATTGGAGGCGATTATTAGAAATTTTCTTTAGGATGACAAAGTGAGGAGAGGCATAGGTTTCATTTGGTTAGTTGGGAGAAGGTGTCTGCCTTCTAGACAGGAAGGTGGTTTAGGTATTAGAAGCTTACAAGAGTTTAATCTTGCTTTGCTAGGTAAATGGCTTTGGAGATTCGGGGAGGAAAGGGAGAGCTTTTGGAGGAAGGTGACTGTGTCTAGGTTTGGAGAACATGATTTGGGGTGGAAGAGTGGTCCTGTGGCCATACATTATGGATGTGGTATTTGGAAAGGCGTTTAGAGAGTGGGATAGGCATTCTACAAACATATTAGATTTGCTTTAGGCAAAGGTGATAACATCCGCTTTTGGGAGGATATATGGCTAGACGAGAGGCCTTTGTCACACATTTTCCCTAAATTATATGCCGTTTCTGACAAAGATTGGAGATCTGGGGGACCGTGTATACCTTCAAGACAATAAAGTTACAGATCACATTATTAAGATGGCACGTCAAATAATGATTAATAGAGGGAAATAAACTGAGACTACGGCTAAAATATTCCTTGGCCAAATTTCATGTTATTTGGTAACTTTGGAATTGTTTCGCACAAATAAAACTCAAAAAGATTAGTTACGCCAAGGATTTTGCTTCATTGATGTCTTCTCCTATTATGAAGGGAATCAAGTGCCTAGGAAACAAGTGTTGGCTTTATCCCTCACATGAAGAGGAAATGATTTCATTCTCATGGAAATGTCGAGCACGACCCCGGATTGCCCTTGACCAAGGCCACCCACTTCCATGCCGCAGTAGAAGATCTCCAAAGATTTTTTTAGCGACCCGGGCCAGATTAGGTCTTGACCCGAGCACGACCCGTGCCCAAATCTAATTTCGTGGGCTTCGCTACAGTAACCACAAAATTTGTTTTTTCCTATAAAAACAAAATCAAGGTTTTGGAAAACCAGGACTAATGCAATCAAGCAACCAGAGACAGAAAACCCAATCTTGAAAGCTATCAAGATTGAGAGAGATAACCCTATAAAGAGATAAGAGTGATCTAGTAAGGTGAGAGACTGAAAGGAGAGATTGTAATCTTCTTTCCTACTTTATAAAGAACTAGCTCTTGTGGAAGTAGGCATCATTGGCCGAACCACGGTAAATCTTTGTGTTGTGGTTTGCTTTTACTGCTTTACTTTATTATTTGTTGTCAATAGTTGTTTAGCGAGTTGGGCATGTTAGTATAGATTGTAGTTGATATTTAGAATTTGTCTGGAGTTGAATTATGTTCAAATACAAGTTATCTGTGTAGTGGGGGAATCGATTAGCATTGGTATAAACCCCAACAAGTGGTATCAGAGCCTTGGTTAGATTAGCCTAGGGTGTTATCCAAATCTTGGTTGGAAGGTGTTTGACAAAACTCCTGAGAGAAGATTTGAGTTTAAATAACTTATAGAGATGGATAAGTCCATGAACACTCGCATGACGAGTTTGAATAGGAAGAACTACACCATCTGGAAAGCCAAGATGGAAGACTTGTTATACTGCAAGGACTTGGCACTACCCATTGAGAATGGGGGAGTAAAACCAGAAAATACCGATGAGGCCGAGTGGAAAAAGCTTGACGTAGTGCCGATTGGATACATTCGACAAATGGATTGGCGATTTACAGTGTCTTTCACCATGTGTCCCCCGAAGAGACTGACGCCCGGCAATTGTGGAAGAAACTTCGAAGACCTTTATGAGAGGAAGTCGGGTGGAAACAAAGTGCTTTGGTCGTTAAGAAGTTTGCCGACACGAAGTACCAAGAAGGTTCTTCAATGTCTGAGCATCTTAACAAATTACAGAATACCATCAATCAGATGCATTTGATGAAGATTTATTTGGGAGACGAAGTTGAGGCTTTGTTTCTATTAGGCTCTCTACCCGAAAGTTGGGAGACATTAACAGTCTCTCTACACGGAGCAGCCAATGATGGAATTGTTACCATGGAGATGGCTACCACATCTTTGTTAAATGAGGAGACTAGAAGGAGTTCAAAAGGCAGCTCCTCTCACTCAGAGATCCTTTTCACAGAGAAACGGGGAGAGGTAAAAGCGAAAAACCATCTCGCTCTAGAGGTGATGACACGTATAAATCTAGGGGTGAAGCTAGAACTCCTAAGGCGCAGAGAGGTAATGCTACTGTTGTGCCACCAAGGGTCACTTCAGATATGAGTGCGTAATCAATCAAGAGGGATGAGAAGAATAACTGTGTACATGAAGACATGGTGTAGAGAAACGGAAACACGCGAGAGATACTCACCGCACTAGTCGGCGACCCTAGTGGGGAATTGTGTCGATTGTGGTGTGTGCTGCCTTAGTACCTCATGTCGATACGAGTGGGTGATAGATACTGAGCATCCTATCACGCCACAATCGCGATGGGATTCTTCACTACCTACGCCTATGGTGAATATGGTGAAGTGAGAATGGGTAATGTGGTGTCCTGAAGATTATAGGTATTGAAGATGTTCATGTAGAAACCAATGTCGGCTACACCTTAACACTCAAGGATGTGAGATATGTCCCTAACATACGGTTAAGCCTAATTTCGGCTGGGAAATTAGATGACGATGGCTTTGTAAACTCGTTTGGTAACGGGGCATGGAAACTGAGTAGAGGTTCCATTGTAGCAGCTAGAGAGAAGAAAACTTGCTCTCTTTACAAAACACAGGCTAGTTTGTGTAAAGCAGAAGTGAATGCGGAAGAAGAAGAATCTTCCTCCAAATTGTGGCACAAGAGACTGTGTCATATGGGCATAAAAGGGATGGAAGTTCTTGCTAAGCAAAAGGCCGTGCCAGATATTAAAGGTACACATTTAAATACATGTACTCACTGTTTGGTAGGTGATAAAAGTGATTTTACGTATTATAACTATCTATGCGTAAACACAAATAATCAATTTACATAAATACGTGTTTATATCAATATTCCTACTCTCAATAACGGCTAATATAAGAGAGTCGATTCGCTCCACTCTTAAACCCTCAAGACTTAATTAGAATTCAACTACTCAACACAAAGAACAATGTGAGAGTAATATGTGATGTGAAATTTCTAATATCATTATACTATCATTTCCCAAGCAAATCAAACAAGACATGGTATAAAGGGTTGAACTTTGCTTGTTCGAATTTAAAAGGAAACTACTCATGTAAGAATTGATTTAAACTAATAGTGACAAATACTAAATCAATGAATTGCAATAGATGTTTAATGGAAAATGAAGCTAGATGATAAAAAACAACTAACTTTATTAATCTAATGAAAAGTAACAATGATTCAATAATCTATATTAAAACAAGGTATGAAAACTAATTAATTAATGGGATAAAACTCAAAACTAGATCTAGATCTATCTTTTTCTAACCCTAAACTCCATTAACATTAGTTTCCTAACCTAACTACCTCCCCTTAACAAAGAGTCAAGCTTTTGTTTTTATACTTTCAGATCCAAAAATCGTGCATGGGCTTGGAGCCATGTTTTGGGCCGTAAAATCGGGTCCAAAACCCAATTTCTTTAGTCCAAAATGGGCTCTTCAGCTATAATTGGCTTCGACAAACGTTTCGTCCACTTCTGCTCCTCTAATTGGGTCAAGGATTAGACCATTGAAAAGCTCTTTCCGAGCCGGTTGTTTTGACATAAGGTAGGCCTAATTCCGAGATCTGAGTCCAAAGATATGGTCTTCGGAAGTTCTCACGACTTTGTGCAATCTTTTTACGCCCGCGTGGATTTTGACTTTTCATCTTTTGACCGGCTTTACAGAGCCTTTGTCTTCTTAAAAATTGGCCTTTAATCACGAAACTCCTTAGCAACCGACCTTTGCTCCTTTTATCTCGCTAAAAGTGGCACATTTCGCGCATTATAATGGACTTTGAAGCCCGAATGCATAAAAACATCGAATCGCGATTAACTCTTACTTATTATTCACATAATTGGTCTAAAAGTACGATTTTTAAGGGGTTAAAACTACAGTTTTGAGCTCTTATCAAACCACCCCAAACAGCATTTTGCTTGTCCTCAAGCAAATATGAGAAATTAGAATAAGTGACCAAAAATGGAGTTCTATCTACTCCCGTTTTCGTGAGTTGCGATTGCATTGACCATATGCAACAAGGCCTTTAAACCACTAGGAATTCCCTAGTAGACGAGTTATAGCCTCGTGAGAGTTTTCCAGTGAAGGTACTCACAAACTTCATCTATACTACAACGACTAAGAAATAAAATTATTGTTTCCTTATTTATGTCCCAATTATCTATACATCTCACTAGCAATGAACATAGAATAATCATGTCGAAACCTAAGCTAATATATGCATAATAATCAATCATATACGAATAAACATATATACAATGAGTAATGCTATGAAATGCTTAGCAGTCCGTTCTGAAAAACTTCGAATAAGCGTCCTTAAGTAGGTCCTCACATAAAAGTCAAGACAAAAATCACTCTCTGATTTTCCTCCAAGTTTTCAAGCTACTCCAGTGCGCAGTGGGCACACTTTACCTTACAATCTCAATGACACACAAGGAAGCCGGAGTCGATCAAACACATCTGCCACTTACTATCACACTAACCTATTCCTAATTGAGCTAGAGGTCTTTATTAGGTGTTGCGAGGTTTAGGAGATGGTTTAAGAAGGAAGGAAATGGATATTCAAAAAGACAAGTCTGAGATAATAGGGTCTTCATATTATGTAACTAGAGAAAACCTTTTTCTTTTGCTTCTACACTTTGTTTCCATCCATAGCCTTTTTCTTTTGGCTTTTCGACTCCTTTTATTCTATTTTTGGAGTTTTTATTTTATTTCTATTTTTCTTTTTCTTTTCTTTTCTTTGGATGGAATTTTTTTTTTCTTTTTCTTTTCTGAAGCAATTAACTAATTTCTGTTTATACAGGTTTTTCTCTTCACTTTTCTTCACTCATCCTATTCTCAGACTTATTCTAAAATGGGTAGGTTGACTTTATATATATATATATTTTTTTTTATTTTGTTTTGTTTTTTTTTTTGTAACAGGTAAAGGAATTGTGGTTTATGGAAGGGCTAATGAAAGGCTCAAAATGAGGCTTAATAGCGGAAAATATACTTAGGTCGGAATTTTCTAGCTATATTGATCCAAAAAGGGCCTAAATTCTCTCTTAGGACATGGTATAGTGGTCAAGCAAGTGGACGTGTGATTTCTCTATTCGAATATACTTCTCCCTTGTGTCATTTCTCAAATGTTTCACCATATATATAAGGCTTTAGGCTATATTCTCACGGGATTTGTAGAATAAAGTACTCTAGCCTAGATTTGAAAACTTACTACCAAACAATCATAGATACTTATGTAATATATTTATAGATAGATGCAAAGATTATTACCTACATATTAACCTAAGTTTCTAAAAACTATTCTAATGCAAAAGCTACGTGAGACTTCTAGATTATTAAGAGCATAGAGAAATAAACAATACCAATATTCCTAAGTGTATAACATAAACTTTTTATTTATATTTTTGAATTTTATACTTTTCAACTAGAAAACAAGTGCATATTATACATATCTATATCCTAACAGATGCCTTAATTACACGTGTTTCTATGCCCACCCCCAAACAAGAAACATGCTTTGTCCTCAAAGTATTTAAATAGAGAGGGTAGGAAAAATACCATGAAAACGCGTGAAATTCTGGAACATCTGCAAAACAAGGTTATACCATACTAATATAGAAAAGAAAACTGACACTACTCTAGAAGAGTTCCATCCATCATGGGGTTAACAAGAAATAAATTGTTTGGGACATAAGCAGACACTAACTGAAACTAAAAACTTACCTCCACTCCAGCGTTTACTCGTCATCCTCATCTTCTATAAAGAAGTGAGGTTCCTTCGCGTCCTGCCATGCCATGATAATTTGTCATGCTTCACGCCATTTATCATCTATGATTGCTAACCTATTAAGCGCCACTTGGTCGGATGGGGTGTAAGGTGCAACCTGATAAGGTTGTATCCTCCACCCTTGCCAAGTCATTGCACGGAAAGATAGGATAATACAATTGGTGGGTCTCACAATTTCGACCCCAACCCAATCCGTGAAATGGGCACAAAAAATAGGGAAGAAACATAGCATAATACGGCAAACTAAAATAGGCATAAGAAGATACTTATGCCTTATGCTATGGCTCGTGCTAAACTAGACATCAAGGTTAAGGAAGGTCATGGCACATACGTCCCGTGGCTAAAGCAAAGAAAGAAGACGCGCAAGTGGCATCATTCACGTAAGAAAAACACCATTCCCTAAAATGTTTAGCATGATCCAAAACATAACAGTTCCTATGTTCATGGACCCGGGCTACCAAGCGGCGACGTTTTATTCCCCTTGGTCCTCGATAATGAAAATGCCTGCCCCATAAGCCTCATGCAAAAGTCATAAGTGTAGACATGCATATTATCTACCCAATAGCATCATGGGTCTTGTATTTCAGCCGGCATGGCAAGTCCAAGAACAAATGCTAGCAAGAACCATAAGCGGTTCCCGAAATTTATGTGTGTGATCACCTCATGAAACCAAGCACCATAAGTAGTGCTTTGAAACAAATCTTCGAAAGACTGTTCGGTATTATTGTAGGAGATGTCATCTCAAAACTACGCTCGAACAGTACCAAATCACCGGGAACAACCCGCAAAAACCGAAATTTCCGGTCTCACGGAAGTCGTAGCGCAGTGCGCTCCACTGGGCGCAGTCGCCTCAGTGTTTTGACTTACAGTGTTTTGCCGCGAGTCGCTCAACTTGGCGCGCAGGTGCGATCGATTGCAAAATTTCAGAAAATGGCTAGGGCGGTGCGCCCGAGGTGTGCCGATTTGTGAAAATGGTGAAGAACAACGGAAACGTGGGAGTGAAAGTTGAGAGATGGAAGTTAGGTGTAGTGTGGGTTGTGAGTGTAGAATGAATGAAGTTTTTATAGGTTTTGAATTGTTAAAACGAATCGGTAGGTTGCCAAAAAGCTTTAAGGCAATTTCCGGAAACAATAAAATTTCCGAACCCGAAAACGGAAACAACTCATATTCTTGATTCTATAACAACCCTAATATCTTTTATACTGGATTTAGACTAGTAACTTTTAAACTCTCTTAGATTTCATCCTACCACCACATCGAATCATAGGTATGTCAATTACGACAATATTCTTAACCTTCACTCCAAAACAAACTCTAAAATGGAGGATCTTCTACAAATCATGATAGAATAAATAATACCACCCCTAAACAATTCGGGAAGGTGGGATTAACAATAAAAATCCATGCACAATTTGAAAAGAACAACATTATATTAAAATTGAAATTCAAACAACATTTAACTATCAAATTCAAAGTTAACTACGGAATTTAACAACGTAACATCCTATCTACTAAAAATAATAAAAAAACAACATCAAAACAACAAACAAGGAGAAATCTAGCTACTCTTAAAGGGAGCGAGGTGGGGATAAGAATAGGAAGTTTAGTGATCAAGCATGGAAAAACCAAACACCCCACCCCCAAACAAATTTTTGAAAATAGGTTTGTAAAAATTTGTTTTAAAACGTGGGCCTTTTAAAGTCAGATTCCCTATACTTAAAGTGATATATATGTATTTACATGCAGTTTCCCATATATCAATAATCTAAACAATTGTGGATCTTTCCATAAATAGTTAACATGGAATGCACCACCAAACAGAATCAAGCTCCAAAACTTTCTACGACGCAACTTAGTTGAATAAGAAGGTGTCCAAGTGAATGATCGTGAGTAAATGAATAGTTTTGGAAAATACTTGGAATGTGGATAAGTGTTAGAAGAAAAGAATGGGAAGAATTATTGGATTTTATGAGGGATTAACTCAGGTGGATGGTGGTAGGGTGGTGCTCTAGGTAGTGCTTGAGAAGGTGGATCATCACAGGCTCTTAGAAACTCGTCGAATTCCACATCTAGGTTGTTCGCATCCATATAATTATGGTATTCATCTCCATCTTTGAGGAATTCATCTATCTCGTCTATTGTGAGGTTTAGTCCATCTCTTCTATGGTCAAAAGGCAGGGTTGAAAATTCTTTCTCTAGTTCAGTTATGTTTAAAGAGTCAAAATTGTGATCTTTGTCTTCTTCCATAAGAGGGATATGTACTAGTGTAGGGACGACATCGTCGGAAGCACTAATGTGATATACAAAACTCTCAATAGACTTAGCTTCACCTTCTACAGGAAAATCTAGTTGTTCATGCGGTGTTTTATCCCTATACCTAATATGAGGGGGAACATATTTGTTAACCGTTGCTTTATCTTTTATCACTTTCCAACTAGGTTTCCATATTGGAACCTCTACAGGGTGTAGGTCTTCAATTTCTATGAATGATTTGGTATGATATCATTTATAGTTTCATGGGTGATCTTTAGGCATAGTCACTTGGTTATCAACTACTCTCCCCTAAACGAAGGGTAGTGTATTTGCACATAGGTCCCCTTAGTTTATATTACCATTACACTTTCAATACTTTTTTATTTCGGCGGTGTTTGCTAACTTAGGATTAGGCAATCGCTGACTTGGAAACACGCCGGTTTGGTTATTATTTTGGTTAGAAGACATGTCAATAACCTTTTGGCACAAAGACTGCGCATCATTTGCATCGTTTGTTTCATCATATTAGAGTTTTGATCATCTTTGATCTTTCATCAAGTTGGAGTTTTGTTGCATAATTTGATTTTGTTTCTCCAACAAGGTCACTACTACTTTGTCGTAGATGGTTGTATTGAATTAAAGCTTGTTGGCGTTCATGTCTTGATGTTGATAGTTCTGGGGTTATGGGTACTAAACCTCTATTCGGTCACCTAAGTTCCCTTGTCCTTGATGTTGAGTTAACCTGGTTGAAGTGTGATGGTTGTGGTGGTGTTTATGCATAGACAAGAGAGACAATAGAAGTCGGAATGCTCAAGACTACAAACGCATATTTACACGAGTAGAGTTAATGTTCATGACCGGAGTGGGTTGTTGTTGAACAGAGATGGCATCTACCTTTTAGTGTGAGGGCATCGATAAAGAGTTTTAAGCTTCGGGATCATGTTTAACCTCAAAAGAAGAAGGAGAGGAGCCGGAGGAATCGTTTCCTCCCCAATTGTTGTTCTTCTTAGATTGATCTTCTAAGAATTTATAAGCCTCCAAGGCTCCTTTACTAAGAAAACTACCCCAATCATGATATCTAGAACCTCCTTATGATAATGTGAAAGCCCTTGAAGAAAGCACGAACAAAGCGTGTCTTTCGCGCAAGATTATGATCTTGGGCATTCAATGAGAAGATCGATGAAATGATTCCGTGCCTCCTCGAAAAGGATTCATGAGGATTATAGTGGAAGAAATGAATCCTATGAAGCATTTCATCCGCCTTCGATTGTGGGTAAAACTGTTCCATGAACAATTGAACAAGTTGAGCCCATGAGTTCCAGAGTTTGGCGTTTGGGCAGTTAACCAAGACGCCGCCTTTGTCACTAGGGTGAAAAGGAAACACCTAAGTTTAACTTGATCCGGACTTACGCTAGGATGATGGAATGTAGTGAGAACTTGGTCTATCCTCCCACGTCTTTGGTAAGGCTTCTCGTGGTCTAAACCATGAAAAACCGGTAACAAGTTAAATATATTAGGGGGATTTGAAAATCCCCACACTAGGTCTACAAGAACGATGCACCGACTTAGGGCCATCGTTTAGGGCTTTATAAAAATCGAGGAGAGAGGATCTCTTGTTCTTTAGCCATTGATGCAAGTGTAGTGTGTGAAATTTTAGATAGGCGTGTTGTATTTATTTCTACGAAAAACAAGCCTGATTATACTAGAATTAAAACTCCTCGTAAGAGGAGGAGGAAGAAGAAGGAGTACCGAATGCCTCCCTTGCACTGCAGCGTTTGAATAGCGTCTTGTATCGCGCTATCTCGATTAATATTTAACAAGTTAGAAACACCGAGTAACTTGAAGAAATAGAAATTTGAACTAACCTGTGAAAATTGGGCTGTTCACGCTGAATTTTCCTTCGAGGGCGCGGGTGCCCTCTGTTTGGGCGCAGGTGCGCTCAGGGTTTTCGAATGTCTAGTGTTTTGGGCGCGGGTGCGCTCCTTTTGGGCGCGGGTTGCGCCTCAGGGTTTTCGAATTTTAGGCCTTTTATCGTACTCCAAAAAATTTGAAATTTTTACAGAAATTTGCTAAGACATCTATCAAGTAGTTTGTAAAATTTCAGATCAATTGGAGGTATGAAAGTCACTCTACTGCCCTGCAAAGTTTGCAAAACAGTTTTCGGACACAATATAAACAACCGAATTGTTAACCCATCAAAACAAAGCCAAAAATTTCCAACTTTTTACTGGAGACTCCTGACAGATCCTACTTGTTCCTGTAAAAAAGTTAGAGCAATCGGAGTTTTAAAACCTCTTTTTATTGGCTGGTGTTCCAGATATTAAGTGTTTGCAACACTGCAGAAACACACTTGAAACACTCTACTATTTAGGAGGTCAAAACAAATCAAAAACTCGTCAAATTCTTACTACAAACTCCTGACTTAGGATAGATACTCCTGTAAAAATTATAGAATTTTTAGAACTCCCTAAGTAACCTTACTCGTCTGTTTTTCAAGAACATACTGATTATGAAAACTGAAATCGATCAGTAAAGATCGTTTTTTTTTTGAAAATTTAGAAATACCTTCATCGCATATTTTTCTCTGTGAATCTGCAGCCCTATGCCCTAAAACAAAGGAACAGTTCCAAAAATTCAAGAAATAAGAATGAAAAAAATTAAAAGGCGGGTGGGTAGAGAATGGGGATTGCCGCTTTGGATTCAAGCAATTGAATTCTTGTCTTGAAACGAGATTAAGATCTTGTGGCCATTTGATAAAAGTTATTTTAATTATTCTAACTATCTATCGTAAATACAAATAATCAATTTACGTAAATACGTGTTTATATCAATATTCCTACTCTCAATAACGCAAGTAATATAAGAGAGTCGATTAAGTTCCACTCTTAAACCCTCAAGACTTAATTAGAATTCAACTACTCGACACAAAGAACAATGTGAGAGTAATGTGTGATGTGAAATTTCTAATATCATTATACTATTATTTCCTAAGAAAATCAAACAAGACATAGTATAAAGGGTTGAACTTTGCTTGTTCGAATTTAAAAGGAAACTACTCATGTAAGAATTGATTTAAACTAATAGTGACAAATACTAAATCAATGAATTGCAATAGATGTTTAATGGAAAATGAAGCTAGATTATCAAAAACAACTAACTTTATTAATCTAATGAAAAGTAACAATGATTCAATAATCTATATTAAAACAAGGTATGAAAACTAATTAATTAATGGGATAAAACTTAAAACTAGATCTAGATCTATCTTTTTCTAACCCTAAACTCCATTAACATTAGTTTCCTAACCTAACTACCTCCCCTTAACAAAGAGTCAAGCTTTTGTTTTTATACTTTCAGATCCAAAAATCGTGCATGGGCTTGGAGCCATGTTTTGGGCTGTAAAATCGGGCCCAAAACCCAATTTCTTTAGTCCAAAATGGGCTCTTCAGCTGCAATTGGCTGCGACAAACGTTTCGTCCACTTCTGCTTCTCTAATTAGGTCCAGGCTTAGACCATTGAAAAGCTCTTTCCGAGCCAGTCGTTTTGACATAAGGTAGGCCCAATTCCGAGATCTGAGTCCAAAGATATGGTCTTCGGAAGTTCTCACGACTTTGTCTTACCATTTGTTTTTACTGCGTGGATTTTGACTTTCATCTTTTGACCGGGCTTTACAGAGGCTTTGTCTTCTTGAAAATTGGCCTTTAATCACAGAACTCCTTAGCAATCGACCTTTGCTCCTTTATCTCGCTAAAGTGGCACATTTACGCATAATGGACTTTGAAGCTGAAAATGCATAAAAACACGTGTCGATGTTAACTCTTACTTATTATTCACATAATTGGTCTAAAAGTACGATTGTTAAGGGTTAAAACTACAGTTTTGGTTCTTATCGAGTAGGAAAGCAACACAGGTGTCTTTCCAAAGATTCCCGTCTCACGTAGCGACAATGTCCTTGAACTAGTGCACAATCGATTTATGTGGTCCTATGAGAGTAAAGTCCCACCGTGGAGCTTTGTACTTCTTGACATTCATTGATGATACGTCCAAGAAAGATATGGGCCTATAGTCCGAAGACCAAGGATGAAAGTACTTGGCGTGTTTGAGAAATTCCAAAGCATGGTGGAAAGAGAGACTGGGAAGTTGTTGAAATGTATTCGCTCAGATAATGGGGGTGAGTATATTGGGCCGTTTGAAGAGTATTGCCAGAGTCATGGGATTCGTCATGAGCAGACCGTTCCCAAGACACCGCAACAGAATAGAATAGCAGAGAGAATGAACCGTACCATTATAGAGAGGGTGAGATGCATGTTGTGTCACTCTAAGCTACCTAAAACCTACTAGGTAGAAGCAATGTGTATAGTCGTGCATGTGATCAACCTATCGCCATCGAAGCCTCTGAATAGTGACTATCCAGAGAGAGTATGGTCAGGCAGAGATGTTGATTATGGATACTTGAGGGTATTTGGGTGCAAGGCATTTGTGCATATTCCGAAGGATGAGAGATCCAAGCTTGATGACAAAGCCAAGCGGATTATTTTTTTAGGTTATGGAGATGAAAAGTTTGGTTACAAACTCTATGATCCGATTAACAAGAAGGTAATCCGAAGTCGAGATGTTGTGATCTTAAAAGACCAAACCATAGCAGACATTGAGGAGGGTGAGAAGCTACAGGCATTCACCAATGATCTTGTTGATTCAGAACCAGAAGTTTCTACTGTGGAACGTGCAGAAGGCATTGAGAATGCAGAGAACCATGAGCCTGAAGCTTATGATGAAAATCCTATTGCTCATGATGGGATAGAACCTATTGGTATAGAAGATGCAGATGAGATGCATAAACCACCACCAGTGCAAGCAGAAGTGCATCCTCCTGAGGCACCAGCAGATGGGGCAAGGAGGTCAGACAGAGAGAGACTAGCTTCAACCAGGTATCCACTACATACGTACGAGCTACTATGTACTATCAAGAAGCACTTGAAGGTACAGACAGAGAAAAGTGGTTGAAGGCCATGCATGACGAGATGGATTTTTTTTATAAGAATCACACTTATAAGTTAGTTGAGAAACCGCAAGGACGAAAAATTCTCAAGAATAAGTGGATATACAAAGTTAAGCATGAGGAGAACAATCCTCACCCAAGGCATAAAGCTCGCCTTGTTGTGAAGGGATTCGGTCAAAGAAAAGGGATTGACTTTGATGAGATTTTCTCTCTCTGTAGTAAAGATGACTTCTATCCGGGTGGTATTGGGTATGACTGCAAGTATGAACCTAGAGGTTGAGCAGCTAGATGTTAAGACAACTTTTCTTCATGGAGACCTTGAAGAAGATGTCTACATGGACCAGCCAGAAGGGTTTGAGGTCAAGGGCAAGGAGCACCTAGTATACAAGCTGATAAAGAGCTTGTATGGGTTGAAGCAAGCGCCGAGACAGTGGTACATAAAGTTTGATTCCTTTATGGCGAAGCAAGGATACAAGAAGTCTGCTTCCGATCATTGTGTGTTTGTTCAGAGATTTCCATATGGGGATTTCATAGTGCTCTTGTTGTATGTGGATGATATGTTGATAGTTGACCTAAACATCAACAAGATATCCAAACTGAAGAAATACTTGAGTAAGTCCTTTGAGATGAAGGAGTTAGATCAAGCAAAATAGATACTTGGGATGTGGATCACTCATGACAGAAAGAGTGGGAAGTTGTGGCTTTCTCAAGAAAGCTACATTGAGAAGGTGTTGAAGAGATTCAACATGGATCAAGCTAAGCTAGTCAGTTGTCCGCTTGGTGGCCAGTCCGCATGACCAAAAGAGATGTGTCCAAAGAAGGGTGAGCATGAGCAGAGTCAAATGGAAAAGATTCCTTATGCATCCGCAGTGGGCAATTTGATGTACGCAATGGTGTGTACAAGACCGGATATAGCTTTCGCTGTGGGCGTTGTAAGCCGATTTCTGTCAAATCCGGGGAAGGAGCATTGGGAAGGTGTTACGTGGATATTGAGATATCTCAGTGGCACTTCCAAATCGTGGTTGCATTTTGGTGGAAGTAAGCCCTTACTTGAAGGCTACACTAATGCAAACATGGCAGGTGATGTTGACTCGATGAAGTCCACCTCCGATTATCTAGTTACTTTTGCAGGGGGAGCAGTTTCTTGGCAATCAAAGTTGCAAAAGTGTGTTGCCCTCTCCACTACAGAAGCCGAGTTTATTGCAGCCACTGAGTGTTGCAAAGAGTTGCTATGGATGAAGAGGTTCTTCAATGAACTAGGGCTAAAGCAGAAACAGTTTGTAGTTCTATGTGATAGTTAGAGCGCCATCCATTTGAGCAAGAATCTGAGTTTCCATTCTAGATCCAAGCACATACACGTGCGTTATCATTGGATTAGAGAAGTACTCGAAGACAAGCATTTGTGTATCGAGAAGATCCATACCGACAAGAACGGGTAGGATATGATGACCAAAGTCGTATCGAAAGGTAAGTTTGATGTTTGTTGTGCTATTGTTGGAATGGCAGCACACTCCTCCTGTTGATTTGGAAATTGCATGGAGGAAGCTCCCCTCACAGTTCGGGAGGGGGAGATTGTTGGCTTTATCCCTCACATGAGGAGGAAAGGATTTCATTCTGTGTGGAAATGTCAGAGCGTGACCCGCGCCCAGATTAGCCTTGACCAAGGCGCGACCTGCGCCCATGCCGTAGAAGACCTCCAAGATTTTCAGTAGCGACCAGCTCAGTTAATCTTGACCCGAAGCGACCCGCACCCAAGTCTAATTTTGTGGGTTTCGCTATAGTAACCATGAAATTTGTTTTTTCCTATAAAAACAAAATCAAGGTTTTGGAAAACCAGGAATAATGCAAGCAAGCAACCATAGAGAGAAAACCCAATTTTGAAAGCTATCAAGATTGAGAAAGATAACCTTTACAGAGAGATAACCCTGTAAAGATATAAGAGTGATCTAGTAAGGTGAGAGACCGAAAAGAGATTGTAATCTTCCTTCCCACTTTATAAAGAACTAGCTCTTGTGGAAGTAGGCATCATTGGCCGAACCACAGTAAATCTTTGTGTTGTGGTTTGCTTTTACTGCTTTACTTTATTATTTGTTGTTAATAGTTGTTTAGTGAGTTCGGCATGTTAGTATAGGTTGTAGTTGATATTTAGAATTTGTCTGGAGTTGAATTGTGTTCAAATACAAATTATCTATGTAGTGGGGAAATCGATTGACATTGGTATAAACCCTAACAACAAGAAGTATATATATATAGCCATAAGTGAATTGTCAAATACAGTTACAGACATTCATGGAGAAGAAAGGATGGGAAGAATGAGATGTGGAGATAGCATACGGGAAGCGTTTAAGAGTTCAGAAGACCTGCTTGTGGAATATTTGAAACATAATGATTCAAACCTCTTAGAACTCAAAACTTCTTAATACAATTTTACTATTACATGGATATGCCATATTTTAAAAATAATCAGTGTCGGATACATATCCTCATGAACGTGCGGACACGACACAGACACATATTATTGTGTGTGATATATTTCAACTAGGAGTAAAAATATGAAGATACAAGCTAACCAACTTGACAAAAAATACTAGCTTCTAAGATAACATCCTAGATAAACCAAGCATCAATCTAAAAAATTAGAATAAATTTTTTAAATTGTACTAATAGAATGGTCTCCTGGACTCTTAATAGTTGGTTGAAAATGATGATACAATAAAGTCGTCCAATAGCTCCCTATCCCCTTAAAAGTAGAGCTAAAGTCAATGATTTTTACTCTCTACCATTAATTCCCTCGCTATATATACAAATGATTTTACTCTCTATCTTTATTTTATTCTGTATATATAGAAAGTAAAATAAGGATAGAGAGTAAAATCTTTTGTATATATACAGAGAGAATTAATGATAGAGAGTAAAATCTGTTGACTTTAGCTCTACTTTTAAGGGGATATGGAGCCATTGGACTCAGCCTAAGAACAACAAAACCATCGATACGGTTCCTTGGACTTTTAAGCAATCACAAAACATAAACTAATTCTAATTGGAATCTTAAAAATATAGACTAACAAAAACTACGCAAAACAGAAACTTCTCAAAAAGGTATAAACCTTTTTTTAAAATAAAATGAAGTAATGGTATGACGACCTACATCAGAATTTCCTTTCTCTCCCATTCCAGCCAACGTCAACAGGAGACCTGTGAGGTATTGAAGACAAAAGGAGATTCTTAGCAATTTTCAAAGTCATCTATTTGCATCAACAATTCAAAACATTAAATAAAATGTGACCCATATTCTACTGAAAAGTGAAACCATTAGATATTGTTAAAAAGTTAAAGAGCGACTCTAGCTAAATACTAGGAAAGCCAAGGGTGGTACACTCCTTATCAAAGAACCTTCTGCTCTATGAAGACGCATCTCATATCTTCATAGGAACTTTTAGAAAGTGATTCAACTTGTAGTTGCCAAAGGACACTTATTTATTTATCATTTTCTTCTTATTTTGGGAGTCTTAAACTTAAAGTATGTTGTCCAAATGCAAATCCCTTTCTTATGTGATTTTCCTAATGAAAGTGGGTTGGGAGAAAGGGATTTGGTCTTTAACTAATGGATGATGCAAATATTCATCTAGGCAGGGCGCCTAGAGCAGACTACAGAACAGGCTTTCAAGATTGTGGCTTAAGAAAATTCCTAGCTAAAGTTACAATCAAGGAAGTAAATGATAGAAAGAAATGGAAAGAGGCCGACTATAGTATTCTTTTCGTTGCCTTCTTCCGGAAGATGCTGACTTCGTCTACCTCTCCAGAGATGGGGCGTGACACCCTAAAATATGTTTTAACGGCTTGAAAATGAGAAATTGTTATATTTGGTACTACCGTACTACAGTAAAGCACCTAGTTGCTGTCCTATTTCTAACATTATAATTAGAGTTTGTCTACCCCGAGGACATCCTCATAGGGACGAGGTCCGCGACCGTTGGATGTGTAATCTAACGGTCGGAAAATACAAACTCATCTCATTTTCTCTCTCATCCTTTTTGTTTTTGATTTTCTAACCGTTAGATCACACATCCAACGGTCCGCGGACCCTCATCCCTATGAGGATATCCCCGGGATAGCCCAGGCCTTATAATTATAAATTTTGTATTCTTCACCAGTTGACGTGTTGCATGCAATAAATGTATGCAATTTTGTATTCTTCACCAGTTGACGTGTTGCATGCAATATGTTGTGAACACCATGAGAATTGTCCTTTTCACATGCATCACTGTTGTCACATGTTACTTTTTGGCTAGAAATTGCTATGTGAGACCATGCTCACACAATGATGATATATCCATTCTTTGATGTCTATGATGTGCTGATACGGGTACTGATATCGATATCGATAAGGCGACATGAGTTCAGGTACTGATAGGGATATGGAAATTTAAATAAATTTTTTTAAAAAAAATAGCATTTTAATATGACTTCGAACAAAAATTGTTGGTGTGATTATTAATTAGTAACAAAGTAGATATGAGTTCCTCTCTATTTTTCTCTTTTTCTTCTGTTCCATCTATGTTTTTTTCGCACCACTTGAAATACCAACACGAGAAATAAGTCAATATACACAACTAACCTCGCAAGAAAAACATAGATTTAGACTTTAGATCTCCAATTTCTTCCAACGCAATTTCTAATTATAAACAATGGCACAATACCAAGTACACACAATTACGATTATACGAATAAACCAATATCAACTGACTTAAATCAGCAAGCATAATATTTAACCTATAGTCAATATTAATATATAAATACATTAAAACATACAACATATTGGAAAACATATCACCACAACTTGTAAAGTATAAACACCATCAACCTAAAGTCAACATCAATTACACTAAATATCAAAACACATGATGAATTAACATCAGCAGGAAGCATTAAAAGGAATAGAGTTCGTCTACCACGAGGATATCCCTATAGGGATGCCAGCCGAGACCGTTGGATCCGAGATCTAACGGTCCGAAAATAAAAAACAAACCCATATTCTCTCTCTTCCTTTTTGTTTTTGATTTTCTGACCGTTAGATCTCGGATCCAACGGTCTCGAAACACTCATCCCTATAGGGATATCCTCGTGGTAGGCCAGATCAAAGGAATATAAGCATAGACATGCATTGGATGTAGATATACATACTAATAATAGCATGAACATGATAAACTTTACTGTAAAAAGTGAAGATGTCAACATCAATCAAAAACATAAGGAGTTATCAACGTCAGCATCAAAATATGGATACTTATGGTAAGCACAGAGTTGTTTTTTGATAACCTAGTAAGTACACAGATACACATCATCTGACACTAGGGTATGCCGTGGACGTCGGGATCGATAGAGTCGCTGCGGACGCTAACTCTAGTAAAAAGCGAACTTGAACCACGGCCCCCTTGATTTTGATTATATTATCGGCTATTGTTCCATTTATAGTCAAGAATGATTATTAGGCTGAGAAACTCGACATCACACTAACTTGAATTGAACCACCTGAGGGGTAATTTGGATAGAACATCCCCATTATTTTATGACTTTCCAATGTTTTGGATCATGTTAAAAGGCTGCAAAGACAATTCTCATTCAATAAATCGGGTAGTGATTTGCATAGATGCTCTAGACTCATTCATCTAAATGGACTTAAACATAGAAGAACACCAATTAAACCAAATGAAATAAGAACAATATGAGAAACATATACATAATCAGACTCCCACAAGTGGTTTGAATGAGGACATCAAAACAGTACCAAAAAGAGCACCACAAAAGTACGCCAAGTACAAAAAAAAGTAGCGAAAGTACAGATAACATTATTGACAATCATAACTCTTCCGGAAACCCCAACCTTGTTCGCCAATGTCAAGGTCATTATCATAAATCCCAAGCCTTGAGAAAACTTCATCGAAGAAGTATGTAATTATCTGTTTTAAATTCGTTAAATAGAGTGAGTAGGAAATACTATATATACTGAAGAGAAGAAGAAATTGACAATTTAGAAGTGAAACAATGAACGATTGTATTCACCTTTAGACTCTTTTCTAGGTGAATGCAATTACAATGTAATTTCTAGGTGAAATACTATATATACTGAAGAGAAGAAGAAACACTATGTAACGCCCCAAAACTCAAACAATTACAAACCTATGACACGTGGTTTTTATAGTAAAATTTCGGCAACATCTCCTCTGTATTTTTGACATTTCATAAATATAAACCTGTCATAACCTGAAAATCACAATCATATATTTCTAATTGGTTAATCCAGTTACTTAACCGTCTCGACAGATACCGGTATCCAAATAACTGGCTTACAAAAATGAGACCACTTCAACATTATGACTTAGTACGCCAAAGTATTTGACTAATACTAGATCATCAAAGCACCTCGTAGAAAGTCATTACCGAAAACACAAGTAAAGTACATACATCAGAGTCCCATAACTATCAAAAGGTCTACACCCATAACAAATGATATTTACAATGTATACATATACCATATTTCCTAAAGTTTCCATTGGGGTAGTTCCACAAACGCGACTTTCTGTAACAACACTAATAAATCAAAGAACAAACAATAGCCACCGAAATGCTACCTGCACTAAAATACCTATAAAAGCAGCATAACCAAATCAAAGCTCAAATCAATCAAAATTAATACTTTTTGACAAACCCAAAACCAAAAAATAGAACCCTTAATAAATAAGCAAATAAATAAACCAAATAACACCGGGAAGAAGCTCGGACTAAACCTTTACATAGAAGAAAATAAATAATTCATCTCTGGCTAAACGATTTTAAAACGAACTGAATCTTTACATGGAAAATCAAAGAGATTGAGTTATAAGAGAAGAGATGTTACATGTTTCACTTGACCTGAGAATCAGCAGAGATCACTAAGTTATAGTGATTGACCAAGGTCCCATCGCCACGTTCATGGATGAAAAAATTAAACAACATAATAAGTAGAGAGGCGGCCGGGAAGAAAAAATGAAAAAAAATGAAAAGGAACATACACGAGAATCAGCAGAGATCACTAAGTTTGAAGATATGAGAATTGAAATTTCTTAGTTCAAATAAATACCATATAAAAAGACGTCACCATTTAGTACGAATTGAAATAGATTTGTATAGAACTATAAATTCAGGTGTTGTAAGATCAAAAAGAAGAAATTAGAACTAACCAAGGTTCACAAAAAGTTCTTCAACGCAATAATCTTGACAAAATGTAATTACACACCAACTCATAAAAACCTACATAATTTGAACGAAGCAAATTAACCAAGTAAGAGCAAATACAAATGTATCAATTTAATGACTATAAATTCAATGAGAAACTACTCAACACGTGACTATAAATGAAAAGAACTTACGGATTATAGTAAGACTTCTGGGTAAACAAAGTTTGGGGTGTGACTTTCCGAATTTGGAGGGAGGAAAATATTGATTCTGTCTGAAGAAGTGCACCTTGATAGTGCGACATATAATTGACCGTGGCTGAAAACTTCAGTGCAAAGGTCAATCCCCACATACTTCACCGATTGTCCTTGTGACTTATTTATAGTCATTGCATAAGCAACACGCACAGGAAACTGTCTTCTTGTCATATAAAAAAGAAAATAAGAAGACGACGGTGACAAAGATATTCTTGGAATAAATGCATGATTACCCGCTTTTTCACCAGTCAAAATTCTTGCGAAAAGAACGTGAAGTCGACAGTGGACCACCATCAATCGAGTTCCATTGCATAATCCATCTTTGGGAGCAATATTTCGCAACAACATTATAGGACAACCGACTTTTAGGTTGAGACGAAACGGTGGTAGACCAGCTGGATCAAGTGAGTTTAGGTACTCATTTGGGTATTGATTAATATTGGCTGGGTTCGTTGCATCCTCATCTGCCATCTTGTCTGCAGCTAGAAAGAGAGTACTTTCCCCTGGGAACATATTTAAAGATGCTGCATTAATATCATTGACATCATCATTGCATGCAGATAGAATTGTGCGCTCAGTTAAATATTCCGGTGTAACTGTGGTAGGTTGATTTAGCTGAGGATATGTAGTAGAAATGAGATCTTGAAGATTTGCACATCGATGAATTGTTGATGGTAGTTCAATTGTTTCGCTTGGGTCACTTCCTATCTAATTAACCAGAAAATAGTAATGAATATTAGTACGAATAAAAATAGAACAAAGAATGATGCAAATGAATATCAATATTAAGCAAAATAGACAAAGAAAAATACACAGTTTGGTACCTCCATTAAGAAATTTGCGAACGCAATATTTGCAGAATTTCCATTTTCCAATCACATGTTTTGGGCAAGAGTTAGAACATGAATGTGACTCCAGAGGAAGGAAGATCGCAAGGAAGCACGCACAATCTGTTCTCAAACCCCTTTGGGTATAACTGGAAGGCATTGACGGAAGTCACCACCAAGTACTGGCTGTTATTCCACCAAAAGTTTATTATTGTCGGTATCCTCCCGAAGTGTCAATCAATCGCTTCCACACAAAACTTATTTTGCATTGGGACTTCATCCCAAATAATAAGTTTAGCTTCCACTGAATAATTCGGCATGCATTGAATTCTTACTAAACCCACAAAAGCGAAGTATCAAGAATATCTAGTGGGATCGCGAAAGGTCGAGTGAAAGCGATCGACCGCCCGATAATAGTAATGAAGTTATTCCAGATGAAGCGACCATAATAACAATATGCCCCTCAGCACGACACGTAGCAGCGATTGTGTTGTAAACAAAAGTTTTGTCTGTTCTTACTGCTCCATTCAAAAAGAAGAGTTTCCCTAGATTTTGAGAAACGGAATCTATCACTGTTTGATATGAAAAGCGTTGCTCTGCATTTAAAGTCTTTTACGGTTATTTGCCGTAAACTAAGTGTTATTTGCTGAGAGCCTGAGATTTAAAGTCTTTTACGGAATTTGTATCCACACATCCATTATTGTATCAAATATGTACAGTCATGGGCACCACCGTAGAGCATAATGGCGGCATTAGGAAGAGGCGTTAAAGTTCATCCACTTGCTACTGAAGCTAAATGGCTAGCTGAACACGTTCCAAACTGAATCATTTGGAAGGAAAAATAGAAAAGTAATTGAGCATGAGGTAAGGGATCTGCACAGAATATACCTAGATGTAAAAGTAACTTTGCAAATTCAACTTATAGATGGTTAAGATATCAAGACTTTGCGTGTAACTGGAATTTTCGACGTAAAATTATATAGTTGGGCTGGGGCGGGCTATCACACTCATCTAGTACCCTTAAGGTAGTTTAAAGGAGAACCTGTCTGCAGAAAGCTTTGTACTCTATATGTGAATTTCACTCCAAAAAAATCAATTCAGACATGTTTGGATTAAGAAACGGAGATAGTGAGTATATAGTAAGTTCAAAATTGATGTTTTGTTTGAAGATATGAGGAAATAAGATCTAGTAGATCCGAGTGTTAGGGCGTAAAGAAGCATACTATTGGGGATTGGCTTATTTTGCCATGTCATAATTTAGAAAAGACAAAGACAACCATAGGATGGAAGCCCGGTGGGCCCCACACCATTGCTTTTTATTAGATAGATAGCGATTTCTAGCCAAAAATAAGAACACGTGACAACAGTAATGCATGTGAAAAGGAAAACTCTCATATGGTGATCGCAAAAACAAACAAATATAGCATACAACACATCAACGTCGTGAAGAATATAAAATTGATAATTATAAAGTTAGAAATAGAAGGACATCAAGTAGGTAATTGCATGTAGGACTCCAGATCTCTATAACCGGATACAGAGATTATTTCTGTAACCGTATTATCTCGCCATTGATCCGAATCCAAAATGTATGTGCCTTGATACCTGTGTGTGCTCCAAAATGTGTGTGTGCGCCGAAATATAAAATGTGTGTGTGATACAGAGATTGATTTCTGTACCCGATTATAGAGAAACCGGTCTCTTGCATGTAATACCAAAAGTTAACCCAATTTCTCATTTTCGAACTGGAACCAATCAACTCATCCTTCCCCAACTGTCACACCTTTTCTTTTCTTCTGTACTATTGTTTTAATTATGACGATGATAAACTCTAACCCAATAGAATGCAGTACTACACAATTGGGCATACAATAATCCCAATGAGAAAATAAGTCTCCCAAGACCAAATCCAAATAAACCTTAGCTAATTACTAATGATTAATTATATTAACTAATTAATAAATGAATTACTGAGTATTACATGGGGCATAGTTCATATTCTCATGACAACTTCTTGTAGAATCTAAAGGTTGCTTATTCTTGTGGGAGGTGGTTTAGAATTGGATATCTACCAAGGAGGTAGTTCAAGTCAAGGCCCAAAATATCGATATCGATCAATATATCGGTGTACCTAAAAATCGATATATATCGGATATATCTATTATTTTGGTGACCATTCTAAACTATTTAAAATATTGGAAATATCGGAAATATTGGATATATAATATCGGAAATATATTAGAAATATCGAATTTATATTAAAAAATGGTCAAAAAGTCAACCGATATATATCGTAAATATCAGATATATCGATTATATCGGCGATATAAAGTTTTATATCGGAATTTTCGATATATATCGGCAAAAAAAATAGTTCTATATTTGGTAGATATATGTTGGAAATATCGATATCGGTATACCAAAATACCGATATATATCGGTGATATATCGGATATATCGGCGATATTTTGGTCCATGTTTCAAGTGATACAACAGAAACACATATATATATAGCCTATATTTATTTTTTCCCATCTTATAAGTATTAGCTGGAAACTAAAAAGAATACAAAACGCTTAAGAAATGTTAACTAGAATTACACCAGATTGGGATCAAATTAAAATTTGGTTAGACACCAGGTAATCTTTTGAGTTCTCTCGCAGCCATCCAGAATCCAATTATGACTCGCTAACTGTACACTGTATAGGCTAGCTAGGAGTAGCAAAGCAATGAGTTTAGTGGTAAATTAGTGGATTCAATTCCTAACAAGTCGAAATTGAACGTCTTTATCCCATTATCCATTGAGTGATTGGTTATTCATTCGTCGCCAATTTAGCAAAGATTAGTGACAAGTACTTGCGATGATGGAGATTAGTATGCGTCTAATCCATCAACAATTAATCACAAGTTAGAATACCGTCCTTCCCCAAATTACTGATTAATTTGTGGTTACTCGCGATTTTAACTGCATCGTTGAAGTGCAAATTGCCAAAATGAGAGAGATTATCTACTAGTTGCGTATCTTACTGGCTTCTAGTCTCAACGTGTATGGCATCAGTTCAGACCAAAATATGGTCGTAATGTGGACTTGGCTGCGCTACCAACTCCAGGACAACAAGGTGAGTTTCCCACAATTACATTAATAGATGATGAACTGGAAAAACGGTGGACTTTTGTAAGTTTGCTTTGGTGGGTCGTTTGGATCTCAAAAAGATGAACTTACAAGAAGTTGGAAGAATAGTTTCTATTCTATGGAAGCTAAAAGGTGATTGGTTGACAACACCCTTAGGAAGAGGGTATATTATGGCAAGCTTTGATTTAGAAGAAGATTATCAACTGATCTGGGACCAAGGAACTTGGATTTTTGACAAACCGGTGCTCAGATTAAGTGAATGGTCACCCAATTTCTCTACGGAGAAACAAACCCAGTCACATACTGCTGTATGGGTTAGGTTTCTAGGACTTAGTTTGGAATACTGGGAGGTGAAGAACTTGCTTGCTATGGGCAGGGCACTGGGAAAACCCTTATATGTTGATAAAACGACAGCAAAACGGACTTTGGGGTTCTATGCGAGTGTTCTAGTCGATGTGGATTTGTCAAAGAAGATACCAAATAAGATATGGGTGGAGTCGAAGAAATTTGGTGTGGCTTTCTGGCAAGAGGTTCAGCTTGGCAAGATTCCTGACTTTTGCAATCATTGTAAAGGGGTAGGACCAGTGGCGGAGCCAGGAATGTAAGTGAGGGTGAGCCACTCATAAACCAAGCATAAAAAAAATAAACACACTAATTTTTTTTTAACTAAAAATTCAAACCCGATCACAAAACAAGTATATTTCGAACATAAAAAAATCATATAAAATAATTCGCGATAAATGTAATATAAAAAATTTAAAAAAATAAAAAAATAATTCAATCTAAAACAAATACTTATTCATAGTTGTCCTCGGCCCTTCTTTTTTTTTCACCCTTCTTCATCTTTGGGCGTTCTTGAGATCAACTTCGGTATCAATCTTATCAAAACTTTTTCAATGTATGTTATTAAACAATCATTCAACCATTCATCCGCCATCCGGACAAGTAGGCGATTCTTTATGATATTCATAGCGAGAAAATGCCCTCTCCACAAGCGATGTAAGCAATAAAATCGAAATGCAACTTAATCAACAAATACACAAGTGGGTACCTGAATATCTTTCTTTGTCTCAACCATTATTTTTGGCTAGGCTGCTAATTCCGTTTACTTTACCAAACTTAGTATCGGGCGCACATCAATGATATAATTCTCAAAGTTGATCCGCTAATTCCATCTGATCTATCTCACGAAAAATCATCGGGATAAAATCGAAGCAAAATGGATCAATTTTTTTGCTTATCGAAAAGCGACAAATGACTCACAAGGATCAAGACATGCCATGCAAAGAAGTAATTTCAGGTTTGCTTCATTAAACCGGTCGTTTAACTCTTGAAGTTGCAAATCAATACAGTTGATAGAATAATCCAACACGATAGTAATGTAAATTGGTGCTTCCTTCCTCTTCGTCGAGACCTCCCTCGAGCCACATACCTCTCTTCCATATTTGGAACAACCACATCATGTTTGGCACATAGTGAAGAAACTTCAATCGAGAGACTATCCCACCCATCATCTCTCATCGCCTGCGTAAAAGTATCTTTGTTATTGTAACAAGAGCCATAAGATTGACAATGTCTTGGTCTTCCGCGTTAAAAGCCTTTGACAAATCATTGCTAATTCCTAGTATCGCTTTCATCAAATGCAAATTTAAGATAAATTCAAAAGATCGCGACTCAACTCAATAATCCGTAAGCCTCACCTCTTTGTTCCGAGAGCTTGAACCATCTTCCGCTATATTATCAAGCACATCAAATCTTGAACCATAACCGTTTATCATGCCAAAAGTGTATAATAGTGTAGCCCCATCGAAGTGTCACCGGATCGTTTAAGACTAGTCTCTTGATTCAACCCTTTACCACTTGAAATTTCTTCGCTTTGTAAAGAACATAACAACTCTAGTCTTCATTGCTTCACGTAACATATCTCGTCGCTTTACATGATGCTCCAACAAAGATTTACCACATTAGAGAGAACACTAAAAAGGTTAGCAATTGACTTCATGGTTCTTTGCAAATCGATACAAGGGCTAAGCTAAGTCGATGGCCGAAACAATGAACATAAAATCTGGATTTCGTTCTCTTTCATTATAAAGTGTTTTTAGGCCATTCAAATCACCTTGCATATTCTTTGGCCCCATCATACCCTTTGTCCACGCAGATCTAGATATGCTTAACCCATGCTTAGAGAACAACTCATCAATTGCCTTTTTAAGTGTTCTTGCACTAGTTTCCTTAACATGCACAACTCCAAAAATCTCTCAATCAATTGACCTTTCTTGTCGACATAACGCGAAAACAACCGCCATTTGCTCTTTAATTGATATATCACCGCGTCTTAAGACTAAAATAGCAAACAAATGAATTTCCATAATCCTTTAAAATAACATTTGTAGTTTCCACAGCGAAATGCATTCACAATCTCTTTTGTATATCGGTGAGGTCAATTTTCGATTTTTAGAAGCATTATCAAGAACATTCTTAATGACTTTATGATCTTTCAAAAATCGTATAAGTTCAAAGAAAATTACCTTCTTGATCGACTCCTCTGATTCATCATGGCCCGCGGAAAGCTAAACCTTGTCTCAAAAAGAAACCCTAATCTGATCGGTTATTGCGGTTAGATGTATTCGGTAATCCGCCGAACTTGGTCGTTGTCTCAAGAAATGTTTCGATATCTTTGCTCTTGATTTAGCAATGCCCTCAGGTACGCCTGTAGAAGCAATATTATGAGCACTATTTGGTCCTTCACATGCTCTTTTAATTTGGTTTTCCTTTCCCAATTAGTAAACCCCCTTGTAAAGAGAAAACATCTCCGCCTCGCGTACCCCCCTCGGATCAGATTTAAAGAGATAACAATAGTGACAAAACGCGGCATCTTTGTGAATACTATATTCCAACTAACTAAACTCTCCATACCACTCTTTCCGGCGGCGGTTCCTCTTGCCTATTGTCCTTGGAGGAAAAGTATGATTAAATTTGGCAAGGACCCTAAGCAAATATGTTCTTCTCGATTCCACGATCATTAGGATGATAATCCTAAATCTTGTTCCTCAATCCGAGGTCTAAGAAAACCCGGTGATGGAAATGCTGCCAAAGGAAAAGATTATGGTGGAACAAAGTCTGGCGGATATTTGGATTATCCAAGAGATAGAGAAGGCACTTGAAAGAGAAAGAACAAGGAGAAAGCAACGCCCAGTGTTTCGATATTCGGGTGGTGTTGAAATAGTGGTGTTGGAAGCTGAAGAAGATATGGAGTTAGTTAACTAAAATGTCGGGCCAGAAGTAACCCAACATAGGATACAATTGATCGATTACTCGTGGTGGTGTTAACTGTGTGGGAGGCTGGAGGTCATGAGACTAGTCAACACCGTGTCGGAGGCTCGTTACACTAGTTCATGCTTCTACCGTGGAGGTTGTAGTGGGAGAGGAAGCTAATGATGTGTTGGAGAATACTATCACACAAGTCATTAACAGTGTAGTGGGACACGAGAAACAAGGTGAGCCTATGAGTTAATTGTTGATTTCTTTCAATACTCCAAAAGGCAAGCCGTAATTGATGAGGTGGTGGCAATGTTAGTCCCAATCCACAGATTTCACCCGATGAATCCGGAAGTGCCGAAGAAATAACTTTTATGTAATGGATAATGAAGAGGAGTGGTGAGTGAAGTCTCAAAAGGAGGGTGATACTAGATTTGTTAATGAAAACTGGGCAGAGTTAGGCGATAAAGAAGGCGATCTTCAAGACAAAGAGATGTGACTCTGAGAACCAAGCGAAGAATAAAAACAAAGAGAAGAGAGGGGAACTAACTCGCTGCGGTTATAACCCCACCAGCATAGAAAGCCACAATCGCTCGTTTCTAAATGAGGACATTATTTTGGAATGTGAGGGGAGTTAAGAAAGATATAGCGATTAGAAAGAAGAAGAGGAGTTGGTGGCGGGGCATAATCTAGAGATTATTTGTGCGGTGATTTAAGATCAAACCGGCCGTTAGTAATATTAAAAGACTTGGCTTGAATATGTATAATGATTCTATTATACATAATGGTTCTCGGAGACTTTTGGGAAATCTATGAGTGATGAAATTGAAGGGTTGTGGTGATTAGACATCTTTTCAATTCAATCAGCATATTATTGTTGAATGGAATGGAGCTATCATTTCTTTTGTGCATGCTAAATGTACTCTTGTTGAAGGAGAGAGCTTTGGAGGGATCCGGAAAGAATTAAAACAACTTGCTCCATGGCTAGTGGTGGGAGATTTTAATGGTGGTCATGGCAAATGAGGAAAAAAAAAAGGGTGATAGGCCGCCTTTAAGAGTAGCGATGAATGAGTTCCATGAAATGGTCAATAATGTGAACTGATGGAGAGTCCTTTTGGGGGCTTGAAAACAACATGGTGCAATAATCGAAGGGGATGGGGAGAACTTATTGCAAGCTGAATAGATGCTTCTTTAATAATGGTTGGTGTTTGAAGTTCGCGGGGCGGAGTTATAAAGTGGGTTCTAGGATAGGATCGGACCATGCCCCTCATCATTGGGCATTGTGTTCATGTTCTAAGCAAGAATACACCATTCCGCTTTCAACAACTGGCTTTGGACACAAATACAAAGGGTTTATGGAAGTGGTGAAAATAATTGGAATCAAAAGCTGCTGGGTAAGCCATTGTTTGTAGTTCTTTTAAAACCGAGATTGAAACAAGAGTTGAAGAAATGGAATTGTGAAGTGTTGGTCATACGGATACTAACATTAAGAAACCTGATAGGAATTGTTTCAAATTTGCGGTTACAAGCGAAGCAAACCGGAGGATGATAACATGGAGTTCTTAGTTATTCAAGCCGAACAAACATTAGAAGAAGCTCAACAACAAAGAATCTCTTGTCAAGCGAAACCGAGAAACAAATGGTATGATGAGGGAGCAAAGGAATTCTGCTTACTTTCATGCTTTGTACAAAATGAGGTTGGGGACATCTATGATTGAGGAGATCCTTAATGATGATGACCAAGCAATCGAAGGAACAAGTTGAGATTTCAAATTTATTATCAAATATTTTGAGACTAAATTCCAAGATAAAAGAAATTCAAATGGATGAGCAACTTTGGAATTAGTCCCAAGGCAAGTTAATGATGATGATAATAGAGAGCTAACAAATATACCGGAATTTGAGGAGATAGAGAGTGTTGTTTTGCGATCAACAAGAATAGTTCTCGAGGGACCGATGGTTTTAATGGGGTGTTCTTGAACGATGAATTCAAAACGAAGTAAACTAAACTTAATGATGCTAAATGTTTATCAAATCTTTATTCTACTCTCAACCAATTGAGATATAGGGAGTAGATAAGTTCGTTTCACTCTAGTGCTCTAGCATGGATGTTTTCTAATCTAACTAGTCGCTTTTAAGTCTATGAGAGTTTTAATTAAGGGAATTAGACTACGATGCAACTACCCACAAGATGCAACTAGTCGGTTATCGGAATACTAAGGGAATGCTACGCTGATTCTATGATAAGAGTTGTAGGGGATTGATTCCACCTTAACTCAACTTAATCCACTAACCACGAATCGTCAGAATCCGATTGAACTTCCGCAGCGCAATTGGTTATTCCTAATCCCTAATTATACATGGCATTTCTACCAATTCATAACTAGCATGTGAACAATTAAACCCATTCTCATGGTGAACTAATCATTTCTAGAAAGGAATAGAAAATACCTAATTTACTAATAATGATAATCGAATCAAGCTTTCATCAAGGCTTCACAACCCCTAATGGAGGTTTAGCCTTGAATCATTCCGGCAATCATTTCCATTTATATTAAAACTAAACATAATATAAAGCATTGAAATTTATTTAATTAAACAATAATGAAATCTAATTTAATGACTAAATCAACTAAGGACATGAATTGAAATTAGATCTAGAATTGAATTGACAAAATCGAAATGGATAAAGAATACTACTTTATTGATCTAATCAAATGAAGAACAAGATTCAAGGTTTAATCTAATAAATGAATTAGAACTTGAAACTATAAATCAAAACAATTAAATAAAACTAGATCTGAAGCTATTTTAATGGCTACTTTCTATTCTAAGCTAACTATTATTTTTCTAACTATCTACCATTATCTATCTACCATTAACAAAGAGCTAAGCTTTTGTTTTTATACATCCAGATCCAAAATTCGTGCATGGGCTTGAGCCATGGTTTGGGCTGTAGAATCAAAGCCCAAAACCCAATTCTTTCAAATTCAAAAGGCCTCTTCAGCTGCAGTTGACTTCCACAGACTTTTCGTCCACTTCTGCTCCTCTGATTGGGTCAAGGCTTGACCATTGCAAAGCTCTTTTCCGAGCCGGGTCGTTTTGACATAAGGTATGCCCAATTCCGAGGTCCGAGTCCAAAGATACGGCTTTCGAAGTTCTCACTGACTTTTGCTCCTTTATCTCGCTAAAGTGGTACATTTCTCGCATTATAATGGACTTTGAAACCCAAAATGCATAAAACGCGTGTAATCGTTAACTCTTACTTATTATTCACATAATTGGTCTAACAAGATGATTATTAAGGGTTAAAACTACAGTTTTGGGCTCTTATCAAACCACCCCTAACAAAGATTTTGCTTGTCCCTCAAGCAAAGATGAGAAATTAGAATAAGTGACCAAAAATGGAGTTCTACCTAATCTCGTTTCACATTGAGTGCATTGCATTGACCATATATGCAACAAGGCCTTTAAACCACTAGGAATTCCCTAGTGGACGAAGTTATAGCCTCGAGAGTTTTCCAGCTGAAGGTACTCACAAACTTCATCTATACTACAACGACTAAGAAAAATAAAACTATTGTTTCCTTTATTCATGCTCAACTATCTATACATCTCTCTAGCAATTATATAAGAATAACCAACCAAAACCCTAAGTTAATATATGCATAATAATCAATCATCTACAATAAACATATATACAATGAGTAGTACTATCAAATGTTTAGCAGTTTTGTTTCTCTCGAACTCCTAATAGCTGCCCTTAAATAGGTTCTCACAATAATAGTCAAGAAACAACACTGATTTTGCACTCAAGTTTCGCTACTCCAAAGGTACAAGGGGTACACTTTACCTTACAATCTTCAATGACAACAAGGAAGCCGGGTCAATCAAACACATCCGCCACTTTACTATCACACTAACCTATTCCTAATCGAGCTAGAGGTCTTTATTAGGTGTTACGGGATTAGAGATGGTTTAAGAAGGAAGGAAATGGATATTCAAAAGGACAAGTCCGAGATAATAGAGTCTTCAGATATGTAACTTAGAGAAAAACCTTGTTATTTTCTTTTGCTTCTATACTTTGTTTCCATCCCAGCCATATTTTTCTTTTTTTTTTTTCTTTGGCTTTTTTGACTTTTTTATTCTATTTTTTTTGGAGTTTTTTATTTTATTTCTATTTTCTTTTCTTTGATGGAAACTTTTTTTTTATTTTCCCAAGCAAGTACAATTTTGTTTACACAATTTTCTTTCTTCTTCTTCACCATTCTATTCTCGACTTATTCTAAATCGGGTAGGTTGATTTATTCTTTTTTTTTTATTTTGTTTTTGTTTTGTAAATGTGGTAAAGGAATTGTGGGTGTATGGAAGGCTAAAGAACAGGCTCGAGTGGTGACTAGCGAAAATAATTCATAGGTTTGAATTTCTCGCTATATCGATCCAAAGAGCGCCTAAATTCTCACTTAGGATATGGTTTAGTGATCGCTAAGTGGACGGTGGATTTCTATCCTGATTTTACTTCTCCTTTGTGTCATTTCTCAAATGTTTCGCTTCATATAAGGCTTTTAGGCTATATTCTCACAGGATTTGTAGAATAAGTACTCTAGCCTAGATTTCAGAAACTTATCGCTAACAATCATAGATACTCATGTAATATATTTATAGATAGATGCAAAGATTATTACCTACGATAACCTAAGTTTCTAACAATTATTCGATGCAACAACTATGTGAGACTTCTAGATTGTTAAGAGCATGGAGAAAGAAAACAATACCAATATTCCTAAGTGTATAGCATAAACTTATTTATTTATATTTTTAAATTTTTTTTTTTTTGAAATTTTAACTAGAAAACAAATGCATATTATATATATCTATATCCTAACAGATGTCTTAATTACACGGATTCTATGCCCCCAAACAAGAAGCATGCTTTGTCCTCAAAGCATTGTAAATAAAGAGGGTAGGAAAAATACCATTGAAGCGCCGCGGAAATTCGTAAAACATCCGCAAAACAATGTTAGAACGCACTAATATAGGAAATAAAAACCGACACAACTCTATAAGAGTTCCACCCATTATGGGGTTAACATAATTAAATTGTTTGGGACATAAGCGTACACTCAACGTAAACTAAAACTTACCTCCACTCCCGTTGTTATTCGTCATCTTCGCCATCCTCTACTTCTATAAAGAAGTGAGGTTCCTTCGCGATCCGCCATGCTATGATAATTTGCCGCTTCACGCCATTTATCATCTATGGTTGCTAACCTATTAAGTGCCACTTTGGTCCGATGGGGGTGTAGGGTGCAACCTGGTGAGGTTGTATCCGCCACCCATCCCAAGTCATTGCACGGAAAGATCGGATAATACTATTGGTGGGTCGCGACCGTCTACCTTAATCCAATCCGCGGAAACGTGTACAAAAAAACAGGAAAGAAACATAGCATAATACGTGAAATTAGAACAGCATAAGAAGGTACTTATGCCTCATAGTATAGGCTCGTGCTAAACTAGACATCAAAGTCCCGGAAGGTCATAGAACCGGGCCCATTGGCTAAAGCAATGAAAACGCCGCAAGTGGCGCCATTCACGTAAGAAAAACGCCATTCCCCTAAAATGTTTAGCATTATCCAAAACATAACAGCCTTATGTTCATGGACAAAGCTACCAAGGGCAACGCTATAGTCCCCTTGGTCCTCAATACGAAAAATGCCTTCCCCATAAGCCTCGTGCAAAGACTCATAGGTGTAGACATGCATATTATCGAATCTAATAGCACCACGGGTCTTGTATCTCACCGGGCATAGCAAGTCCAAGAACAAAGGCTAGCAAGAACCCGTAATCTCCATTGGTTCATCGTCAATGTTGATGGAGAACACTTGTTCTCCATCCGGGTCTCAAAGAAAATGCAGCTTATTATAAAAATAATGATGCAAGCCGGAGAATAAAGTTCAGCGGTCTTTACCATAAGAGGTTCCCACCAACATATGTGATCACCTCGCTAAACCAAGCACCGTAGAAGTAGTGCTTTGGAACAAATCTTCAAAGATCGCTTCGTATCAATATTGAGATGTCATCTCTAAATTACGCTTTGGAATAGCTGCGAATGATTCGATACTACACGCCAAAAACCGAAAAAATTTCTGGTCCGTAGAAGTCACTTGCGGCGCGGCCACTTAGTATTTCTTAGCGCCAGCTTTTGTATTTTTGATTTCCAAGAACTTAGCTGGTCGTCGCTGACTAGGCGCTGGGCGCCGACAAAAAATTTTTCGACAGAATTTTAGGGCTGAAAGGCCAACTAGGCGCTGCTGCGCTCTTCGAAGCTGCAGAATTGCTAAAATGAAGTCGAAACGCGGGAATCGCTGGTTTGAAGGGTGAGTGATGGAGTTTAGGTGTAATGTGAGTTGTGAGGATAGATTGTATCAAGTTTATATAGGCTTAAAGTTGCTAGAATGGATCGGAAAGTTGCCAAAACTAATTTCGGCAGTTTCCGAAATCCTAAAATTTCCAAACTCGAAAACGGAACAACTCATCTCCCCGGATTCTAATTCAAACCCAAAGATTCTTATTTGGATTTTATGACCGAATGTACCTATTTAATCTAGATTTCATCCTACAATGATTCTCAATCACAGATATGCCTAAACTTCCATATTTTCACCTTTACTCCGCAAATTCTAACACTAGGGTTTTTTATAAAAATAAAGCTTTGAAATAATCAAACCACCCCAAACAAGTTTGGAAGGTGTGGTCAATATGAAATAAGCACAATAATATGAAAATAAACCCTTGTATTATAATTTTCATTCGAGTATTACTACAAAATTCAAATTACATGAAATAAAAGTTACATTACAATAAAGACAACAAAAAGTAAATAAAACAACAACTACTAAAACATAAATAACTGGGACTATCACCGCCATCCTCCTTCTAAACACCTCGCCATCGGTGTGGCGGAGGGCAATGGGACTTCAGTGGTGGCTCCTCGGCTCCGTAGTCCAAGAAGAGCAGTCGCCCTTCGCCGACGACGCCATGCCTAGTAGCCGGGTCCTCGAGGCGAGTCCGTCTGAGGGTGGGAAGCGTGCTAGCATATCCACTCTAAACCGACGCTGGCTTCCATCTCACTCGCCGCCCCATCTCTCATCCTCCCTCCGAGCTCGGAGCTCGAAGTTGTGGTGAATGGTGGCCTCGTCGAGTCCTGAGGTCTGCGGACAGAGTGTTGAGAAAACGATGCCCCTGCCTATGTAGCATAGTCATGCGCCAAAGATCGCATTAACACCTCCTCGAAGGCATCCGTGATCAAAACAGGTGCCATCCTCCTCATCCTCCTCCGACTCATCCTCATCTACCCTCGCCTCCCTCCTCCTCCCGTTCCCTATCCTCGGCAATTTCCAGACTTGTTGGACACACTCCCCATAGATACGCTGGTTCCCGTGGTAATGTAAATCCTCCGTAGGTCGGAGTTGCCTTCATCTTCAACATGATCTTAGTGATAAGCACAGAAGAGGTGCCAACGACCGTCCGATCCTCCCCGATTATGTTGAGCAAAACTCCAGGATACGTAAATCGTGATTCCGCCCCCCGAGTATCCATAGGACGGAGGAGGCGTGTCAGACCGATGTCACCGACCTTGTCCTTGCCTTAGGATATTCGACTAATCCATCGGGTCAGAGCCGGTTGGTTGGTCCTCGAGAAGCCTCGGCGCACAAAACGGAGTTTGATTGTAGCTCCCATTGATGACAAACGCGCATCAACGGCTCAACCCCATCAAACCGGGGGGCCAGAAAACGGCATCCAGATTGATTCTAGGCGAATGCCTAGAATCTCACCAACAGCCCGTGAGTCAACTCCTCCTCTTTCTTCTTCACCAAAACAAAATCCGACTCCCAACTCCCGGTGTTGTAGAACCGTCTGACCAAGTCTTCATGGTAGAAGTCTTCGTCGAAAGTACCGCAGACTATTCCAGTCTCTACTAGCCATTTCACCACCGTGAAAACGGCGCGAAATGGTCGGCGTGAAAAATCTGCTCCCAGATAATACTGGCTGGAGCCATCTAGTTTTTGAAATGTCGATTGGGGTTTATATAGGATGTGGTGGTGGTGGTTTAGCTTGACCGACTTTAAGAACAATGGTGGTGGTGGCGGCGTGGTGCACCAAAAAAAAATTTTTAAATTTCGTTGGTTTTGATAATAGAAATCGGTGGTGGTAGTGATGGTTGGTGTTTTGAAGTCGATTTGAGGTTTGATTTGATTTTGGCGCGGGTTGTTTGTATTTTCTTTTTATTTTGATTTTCTTTTAGGTTTGGAGCTTGGTAATGGCGCAATGGAAGATGAAACGATGAACTGTCGGAGAATGTAAGAGCGCCGCCTCCCATGGGCGCTGGTGGCTGAAGTTGGGCCCAAGCCCAAAATCAAAATTTTCGATTTTTTCGATTTTTTTCGCTAATTTCAAATCAAAATTCCCGCCGTTACCGGGTCCGATATTTGCGAATGAGATATGGAAATGATCAGGAGAGAATTTCCTATCCAATGATCCATAAAACACTCTATTCCGACTTCGGATGACATATGAGATAGTGGAAAACGCCTCGGCAAGCGCGGCATGACGTAAGTTATGCTAACGAATGAACTCTAAATTAATAGATCATGTCAATCCGAATCGTAATACAATAAAATGGCCTAAGCAACTCTAATGGGACATAAAACATTTTAGTACGGAAACATTTAACACTTTCGACCCCAAACAAATTTTTACAACGAATTTAGAAAATTTGTTTTTAGATGGTCTTTTAAAGTCGATTCCCGAGACTTCATAGATTACTATGTTTATTTTTTTTTTTTTTTATTTTAGTTTTAGAAGGAAAAACAATAAGCAATAAAGACATAATTCACACCATAGAGAAACATGACTCAAAAATCCGAAAAAACATGCAAGAGTGGAAAACGGAACTATGTGAACCGTGGACTTAGGATCCGTACTTTACACCACACACTCCATAGGGAGGGTCCCGGTTACCTTAATGGTGCACTCACCAATATATTGGAATGAAAGGAAATGCACCAACACAGAAATTGAGTCGCTTATAGTCGATACTCAAGACTTTATCTAAAACATATGTATGAACATGCATTGATCATATATCAACAACCCAAATAGTTGTGGATCATTCCATAAATAAATATCGAGGAAACATATCCAAACACAATGAAACACCAAGATTTCCTACGACTCAGCCCTAGTGGAATCCAAACGAAGTTGGGTAACCCTATTGTAACCTATCATGCACCTTCTTTTTCATTTTTGAATGAGTGGGTGTTCTAGTAAATAAGTGTGGAAAAGTGAATGGTTGTGGAGAATATGGTAGGTATGGATAAGTTCTAGAAAGACAGCACTGCAATAATGATGAGGATTTGGTTTTAGCAATCGAACTCATTCATTGTGTGTGTAGGGACTGCCTCAATTTTGAAAATGAAGGTGTCACAAAGTTTGTCCTTCAAGTATCTGCTTGTTAGGAGGATTTAAAAATTATAGAGCAATGAAGAAACAAAATGGATCGAAAGCAAACTTCGGGTTCCTTTGAAAGGGTGGAAGGAGGGGAATCGAGGTGGATGTTGTGCTAGTTAGTTCTTGATAGGGTGAATTGTCACCTACTCAAGAAACTCATCAAATTCCTCATCTAGATTGGTCATATCCACATTACTATGGTAGTCCTCTACGCTTTGAGAAAGTCATCTATCCCATCCTCGCCAATAACATGTGTATCGACTAGTGTAGGAAAGAAAATATTGAGTCCGACTTTCCAAAGGAAAGAATTTTGGCATATGACTATCGTGGACGTGTTGTTGAAATAATCTCGAGCAAAGCTCTCGATCATGCTAACCTCTCCATCCATGACGAATCGGGTAATCGTGGTCCTTGTTTTAAAAACATTGACCCCAACAAAAGACAAGATGGCCAAAAGACATGGACATTGAACCATCACGCAATTAATGAGCCGATTGGCGGTTGCCAAGAAAGGACGCCCTAAAATGATCGGACCCTAGTTAATTAGCGACTGTATCGAGGACTACAAAATCAGCCTGATAGTAGAAATCCTCGCGACTTTTACAAGCATTTTTCGACTACACCCTTTAGGGTACTTAATAGACCGATCGACTAATTGCAACGCCATTTTAGTGGGTTGCATTTTGTCTAGACCTATTTGTCTATACAAATAAAATGGGAGTAAGTTAACACTAGCCCCCGTGTCTAATAACGCTGGTCGTCCGTATAGGAATCTCCTAAGGTGCATTATCAGACAAAGGGCGACCCGTCCTTGTACTTAACAATTCCATTATGTTCGATAAGGTTGGGAATTGTTCTGTTAAAAGCGTCTTTGGTATATTGGTCTTACGCCTAGTAGTACACAATTCCTTAAGAAACTTAGCATGATGTGGTAGCTTTTAATAGCTTCGGTGAAGGGAAGGTTTATAGTTAGATTCTTAAAAACATCCCTAATCTCCTCATAATTTGTATCCTTAGTTAACATGGCTAATTTTTGTGGAAACGGTGGTTTTACGTCTATATTTAGCAATGGTATCTCCGGATGTTTTACCGTAGCTTTACGTTTCTTTGGTTGTGTTGTAATCGGGTATTCTACGGTGGTAGGCTCTTCAGTTTCTATTTCAAAGATCTAGTAATATAGCGGTGTAGGGGCTATCTTGGTGGGTAACTATAGGCATAGTTACTTTGTTATCAACCACTCTGCCGTAACGGAGAGTGGTGATGGCATTTATCTCACCTACATTTTCAAATTCATTACTAGTATTATCCGTTACCTCAAAGGCTGTGGTTTGTTGTTTTAGGATTAGGTATTGGCGTTACCTGAAACACACCTTTGGTTTGGGCTTTATCTTGAGCCAACCGTTGGGTTAAATTAGTTACGGATTGTAGAAGCCGCTGGTTGGATTGAGCCATGGTTTGGAAAAGTTTTGGCTCACTTGTATAAAGGTGTCAAGACGATCCGGGCCGTGTTGGGTGTAGTGGTCACGGGTGGTGTTCTTTGGAACTATTTCCGTGAATTATTTATTGGTGGATTTTGATAGTTATTATTTACCTGGACGATACCTCTATTAGCATTATAATTATTATAATTACCTTGACCTTGTGCTTGACCTTGTCGAGGTTGCACTTGGTTGTTATAATTATTAAAATTACCCCGACCCCAATCCTTGTCGTGAAGTGGGGCTTGGTTAAAGCTTTATGTAGGCCTAACATATTGATGATTGTACCCTTGAGGTGTGACGTTTTGGTTATTTCTCCAACCGAAATTGGGATTTTTCTCCAAAGGGCTTAGGTTCACTATTAATGGAACAAGCCCTGCTCATAGGCTATAGATGACGATGGGATTCGGGATGCTCGTGGGCTCCAACAGAAACTACATGGATTTGAATTTACATTCATAACGGGGATTGGCTTTTGTTGTACAAAATGGCATCTACCTTTTTGTGAGGGATTCAATTAGAGTTTTAAGCTCGATCCGATTTAACCTCAAACATACCTTGGTAGCCTTAATCTGTGGAAGAAGAACTAGCGGAGCGGAGTAATCGTCACTACCCCCAATTATTATTTACGCTTAGTTTGGTCCTCTAAAAATTTATAAGCCTCCCGAGGCTCCTTTACTTAAGAAACTACCCCCATTCATTATGTCAAGGACTTCTTTATGGTGATGTTGAAGTCCTTTGAAAAGGCACGAACTAACGGTCTTTAAGCTAAGTTATGATGTGGACACTCTATAAGCAGATCGGTGAAACGATTCCAAGCCTCAAAATGTTTCATGAGGATTTTGTCGAAAAGAAATGAATCTTAGAAAGCATCTCATCCGTCTTTAGGGGTGGGTAAAAATGTTCCATAAACAAACAACAAGTTTAGCCCACGAGTCCACGAAATTAGGGCGCTTTGGGCGCTTAACCAAGACGCCTTTATCGGCTAAGGTGAAGGGAATACCCTTAATTTAATTTGTTCAACCAACCGTAGGATGGTGGAATGTTGTTAGGACTTGTTCAATCCCACGATCTTTGGTAAGGTTTTTCATGGTCTAAACCATGAAAAACGGGTAACAAATTAAAAATATTTGGAGGGATTCTCAAATCCCCACTGGGTTTGCTAGAACGATGCAAGATTTGGGGCTATCGCCAAGGCTTTGTAGAAGTCCGAGAGAGGAGTCTCTTTCTTCCCCATTATATCGGTGGTGTGTGTGTAATAGTAGCTAGAGGTGTAGTGTGTGGTATACTAGATAGACTTGATTGTTGATGTTGTTGTGTATTTACGCTCGGTGTTTTGTGCGACCGGACCTTAATCTCATGCAAGACTAAGTCGAGCTTAACTACACATGCAACACTCCAAACAATTTCGATATATAGTATAAAAACCTCTAACGAGGAGATGCGAGGTGTGGAAGAAAGGAATACCTGATTCGGCCCTTGCTTCGCTTTATGAATAGCGTCTTGTTTACGCGTGTTCGAGTGTATATAAGAGAATAGAACACTGAAAAACTTGACAACTCGAAGTTCAAATCAAACCGTGGAAATCCGAAAATTGAAGAAGGCGCTGGCGCCGCTTATCTTGATGCTCGGCTCAAGGCAAAGTCGAAGCTCGATGAGATAGCTGGTCGCGCTCTCTTTGTATGCTGGCTCTTCAGGCGGTCGAAGCCGATGAGATAAGCGCTGGCGCTCTTTTTGAAGCGTGGGGCGCTTCGATGTATAAGCGAAGTCCATGTAAGATAGCGCGTCGCCGCTCTTTTGAAGCGTGGCCCGATCGTTTTCTCGAATTTTTCCAAAACTGAAACGCAAAACCACGGTATGAATCAAACAAGGGTGGGTGGGTGAAATGGGACTTAAAAATTACTAATTCTATTATGAAAACAATGATAAAGTGCAACTAAGATGGCAGCGGCGCCATTTGATAAACGTAAAATGAGTAGTCTACCTACGAAATGAACTATGAATTCAAAACGTAAGTAAACTAAACTTAATGATGCTATATGTTTATCAAATCTTTCTTCTACTCTCAACCAATTGAGATATAGGGGAGTAGATAGAGTTCGTTCCACTCCTAGTGCTCTAGCATGGATGTTTTCTAATCTAACTAGTCGTTTTTAAGTCTATGAGAGTTTTACGAAGGGAAATTAGACTACGATGCAACTACCCACAAGATGCAACTAATCGGTTATCGGAATACTAAGGGAATGCTACGTTGATTCTATGATAAGGAGTTAGAGGGGGATTGATTCCACCTTAACTCAACTTAATCCACTAACGACGAATCGTCAGAATCCGAATTGAATCGCTTCCATGAACAATTGGTTATTCCTAATCCCTAATTATACATGGCATTTCTACCAATTCATAACTAGCATGTGAACAATTAAACCCATTCTCATGGTGAACTAATCGTCTCTAGAAAGGAATAGAAAATACTTAATTTACTCTACGATAAATCGAATCAAGCTTTCATCAAGGCTTCACAACCCCTCTAATGGAGGTTTAGCCTTGAATCATTCCGCAATCATTTCCATTTATATTAAAACTAAACATAATATAAAGCATTGAAATTTATTTAATTAAACAATAATGAAATCTAATTTAATGACTAAATTGAACTAAGGACATAAATTGAAATTAGATCTAGAATTGGAATTGACAAAATCGAAATGGATAAAGAATACTACTTTATTGATCTAATCAAATGAAGAACAAGATTCAAGGTTTAATCTAATGAAATGAATTAGATATTGAAACTATACTTAATCAAAACAATTAAATAAAACTAGATCTAGAAGCTATTTTAATGGCTACTTTCTATTCTAAGCTAACTATTATTTTCTAACTCTTGCTACCATTATCTATCTACCATTAATGAAGAGCTAAGCTTTTTGTTTTATACATCCAGATCCAAAATTCGTGCATGGGCTTGGAGCGGGGTTTGGGCGGAAGAATCAGGCCCAAAACCCAATTCTTTCAGTCCAAAAAGGCCTCTTCAGCTGCAGTTGACTTCCACAGACTTTTCGTCCACTTCTGCTCCTCTGATTGGGTCAAGGCTTGGACCATTGCAAAGCTCTTTCCGAGCCGGTCGTTTTGACATAAGGTATGCCCAATTCCGAGGTCTGAGTCCAAAGATACGGCTTTCGGAAGTTCTGCTGACTTTTGCTCCTTTATCTCGCTAAAGTGGTACATTTCTGCACATAATGGACTTTGAAACCTGAAATGCATAAAAACGCAGCGTGTCGGTGTTAACTCTTACTTATTATTCACATAATTGGTCTAACAAAGATGATTATTAAGGGGGTTAAAACTACAGTTTTTGGGCTCTTATCACTCAACTTAATCCACTAGCGACGAGTAAAATTAAGTAATCCTAATTGAACTGCCACGCGAAACAATCGGTTCTTCCTAATCCCTAATTACACATGGCATTTCTACCAATTAATAATTAGCATGTGAACGATTAAACCCATTCTCATGGTGAACTAAACGTTTCTAGAGTGGAAAGGAAATTACGACAATCTCCGATAATTGGAATCAAGCTTTCATCAAGGTTTCTCAACCCCCTCTAATGGAGGTTTAGCCTTGAATCATTCCGCAATCATTTCCATTTAAATTAAATCTAAACATAATATAAAGCATTGAAATTTACTTAATTAAACAATAATGAAATCTAAATTAATGACTAAAATGAATTAAGAACAAGAATTGAAATTAGATCTAGAAATGGAAATGACAAAATCGAAATTGAATAAAAAATACTACTTTATTGATCTAATCAAATGAAGAACAAGATTCAAAGGTTTAATCTAATACAATGAATTGAAACTAATTAAACTAAGTTCTAAAACTAATTAATGGAGGCTAACTAATCTAGGTCTAACTATCTACCTAACCTAACTGCCATTAACAAAGAGCTAAGCTTTTGTTTTTATACATTCAGATCCAAAAATCGTGCATGGGCTTGGAGCCATGTTTTGGGCCGCAGAATCGTGCCCAAAACCCAATTCTTTCAGTCCAAAAAGGCCTCTTCAGCTGCAGTTGGCTTCAACAGACTTTTCGTCCACTTCTGCTCCTCTGATTGGGTCAAGGCTTGGACCATTGCAAATATTTTTCCGAGCCGGTCGTTTTGACATAAGGTAGGCCCAATTCCGAGGTCTGAGTCCAAAGATATGGCATTCGGAAGTTCTGCTGACTTTTGCTCCTTTATCTCGCTAAAGTGGCACATTTATGCACATAATGGACTTTGAAGCCTGAAATGCATAAAAACACGTAATCAGTATTAACTCTTACTTATTATTCACATAATTGGTCTAACAGTATGATTATTAAGGGGTTAAAACTACAGTTTTGGGCTCTTATCATTAGCCTAGGGTGTTATCCAAATCTTGGTTGGAAGGTGTTTGACAAAACTCCTGAGAGAAGATTTGAGTTTAAATAACTTATAGAGATGGATAAGTCCGTGAACACTCGCATGACGAGTTTGAATAGGAAGAACTACACCATCTGGAAAGCCAAGATGGAAGACTTGTTATACTGCAAGGACTTGGCACTACCCATTGAGAATGGGGGAGTAAAACCAGAAAATACTGATGAGGCTGAGTGGAAAAAGCTTGACAGAAAAGTGATTGGATACATTCGACAGTGGATTGACGATAGTGGATTGACGACAGTGTCTTTCACCATGTGTCCCAAGAGACTACAGCCTTCAGCTTGTGGAAGAAACTCGAAGACCTTTATGAGAGGAAGTCGGGTGGAAACAAAGTGCTGGTCGTTAAGAAGTTTGCCGACACGAAGTACCAAGAAGGTTCTTCAATGTCTGAGCATCTTAACAAATTACAGAATACCATCAATCAGATGCATTTGATGAAAATTTATTTGGGAGACGAAGTTGAGGCTTTGTTTCTATTAGGCTCTCTACCCGAAAGTTGGGAGACATTAATGTCTACTACACGGAGCAGCCAATGATGGAATTGTTACCATGGAGATGGCTACCACATCTTTGTTGAATGAGGAGACTAGAAGGAGTTCAAAAGGCAGCTCCTCTCACTCAGAGATCCTTTTCACAGAGAAACGGGGGAGAGGTAAAAGCAGAAAACCATCTCGTTCTAGAGGTGATGACAGAAGTAAATCTAGGGGTGAAGCTAGAACTCCTAAGGCAGAGAGGCAATGCTACTGTTGTGCCACCAAGGGTCACTTCAGATATGAGTGCAGAACACTGAAGAGGGATGAGAAGAATAACTGTGTACATGAAGACATGGTGTAGAGAAACGGAAACACAGGCAGAGATACTACTGCACTAGTCGACGACTTAGTGGGAATTGTGTCAGATTGTGGTGTGTGCTGTCTTAGTACCTCATGTCAGGATACAGAGTGGGTGATAGATACAGGAGCATCCTATCACGTCACACCGCACAGGGGATTCTTCACTACCTACAGCTATGGTGAATATGGTGAAGTGAGAATGGGTAACAGTGGTGTCCTGAAGATTATAGGTATTGAAGATGTTCATGTAGAAACCAATGTCGGCTACACCTTAACACTCAAGGATGTGAGATATGTCCCTAACATACGGTTAAGCCTAATTTCGGCTGGGAAATTAGATGACGATGGCTTTGTAAACTCGTTTGGTAACGGGGCATGGAAACTGAGTAGAGGTTCCATTGTAGCAGCCAGAGAGAAGAAAACTTGCTCTCTTTACAAAACACAGGCTAGTTTGTGTAAAGCAGAAGTGAATGCGGAAGAAGAAGAATCTTCCTCTAAATTGTGGCACAAGAGACTGTGTCATATGGGCATAAAAGGGATGGAAGTTCTTGCTAAGTAAAAGGCCGTGCCAGATATTAAAGGTACACATTTAAATACATGTACTCACTGTTTGGTAGGTGATAAAAGTGATTTTACGTATTATAACTATCTATGCGTAAACACAAATAATCAATTTACATAAATACGTGTTTATATCAATATTCCTACTATCAATAACGAAGTAATATAAGAGAGTCAGGATTCGTTCCACTCTTAAACCCTCAAGACTTAATTAGAATTCAACTACTCAACACAAAGAACAATGTGAGAGTAATGTGTGATGTGAAATTTCTAATATCATTATACTATCATTTCCCAAGGAAATCAAACAAGACATGGTATAAAGGGTTGAACTTTGCTTGTTCGAATTTAAAAGGAAACTACTCATGTAAGAATTGATTTAAACTAATAGTGACAAATACTAAATCAATGAATTGCAATAGATGTTTAATGGAAAATGAAGCTAGATGATAAAAAACAACTAACTTTATTAATCTAATGAAAAGTAACAATGATTCAATAATCTATATTAAAACAAGGTATGAAAACTAATTAATTAATGGGATAAAACTCAAAACTAGATCTAGATCTATCTTTTTCTAACCCTAAACTCCATTAACATTAGTTTCCTAACCTAACTACCTCCCCTTAACAAAGAGTCAAGCTTTTTTTTTTATACTTTCAGATCCAAAAATCGTGCATGGGCTTGGAGCCATGTTTTGGGCCGTAAAATCGGGCCCAAAACCCAATTTCTTTAGTCCAAAATGGGCTCTTCAGCTATAATTGTCTTTGACAAACGTTTCGTCCACTTCTGCTCCTCTGATTGGGTCAAGGATTAGACCATTGAAAAGCTCTTTCCGAGCCGGTTGTTTTGACATAAGGTAGGCCTAATTCCGAGATCTGAGTCCAAAGATATGGTCTTCGGAAGTTCTGCTGACTTTGTGCACTGTTTCTGCCCGCGTGGATTTTGACTTTTCATCTTTTGACCGGGCTTTACAGAGCCTTTGTCTTCTTAAAAATTGGCCTTTAATCACAGAACTCCTTAGCAACCGACCTTTGCTCCTTTATCTCGCTAAAGTGGCACATTTCTGCACATAATGGACTTTGAAGCCTGAAATGCATAAAAACACGTCATCAGTATTAACTCTTACTTATTATTCACATAATTGGTCTAAAAGTACGATTTTTAAGGGGTTAAAACTACAGTTTTGAGCTCTTATCAAACCACCCCCAAACAGCATTTTGCTTGTCCTCAAGCAAATATGAGAAATTAGAATAACTGACCAAAAATGGAGTTCTATCTACTCTCGTTTCGCTGAGTGTGATTGCATTGACCATATGCAACAAGGCCTTAAACCACTAGGAATTCCCTAGTAGACGAGTTATAGCCTCGTGAGAGTTTTTCCAGTGAAGGTACTCACAAACTTCATCTATACTACAACGACTAAGAAATAAAATTATTGTTTCCTTATTTATGTCCCAATTATCTATACATCTCACTAGCAATGAATATAGAATAATCATGTCGAAACCTAAGCTAATATATGCATAATAATCAATCATCTACGAATAAACATATATACAATGAGTAATGCTATGAAATGCTTAGCGTGTCCGCTTCTGAAAACTTCGAATAATAAGCGTCCTTAAGTAGGTCCTCACATAAAAGTCAAGACAAAATCACTCACGATTTTTCCGCTCAAGTTTCTTTACTCCGGTCTTGCGATGGGGCACACTTTACCTTACAATCTCAATGACACACAAGGAAGCCGGAGTCGATCAAACACATCTGCCACTTACTATCACACTAACCTATTCCTAATTGAGCTAGAGGTCTTTATTAGGTGTTCTGGAGGTTTAGGAGATGGTTTAAGAAGGAAGGAAATGGATATTCAAAAAGACAAGTCTGAGATAATAGGGTCTTCATATTATGTAACTAGAGAAAACCTTTTTCTTTTGCTTCTACACTTTGTTTCCATCCTTAGCCTTTTTCTTTTGGCTTTTCGACTCCTTTTATTCTATTTTTGGAGTTTTTATTTTATTTCTATTTTTCTTTTTCTTTTCTTTTCTTTGGATGGAATTTTTTTTTTCTTTTTCTTTTCAGAAGCAATTAACTAATTTCTATTTACACAGGTTTTTCTCTTCACTTTTCTTCACTCATCCTATTCTCAGACTTATTCTAAAATGGGTAGGTTGACTTTATATATATATATATATATTTTATTTTGTTTTGTTTTGTTTTTGTAACAGGGTAAAGGAATTGTGGTTTATGGAAGGGCTAATGAAAGGCTCAGTGAGGCGACTAGCGGAAAATATACTTAGGTCAGAATTTCTAGCTATATTGATCCATAAAGGGCCTAAATTCTCTCTTAGGACATGGTATAGTGGTCAAGCAAGTGGACGTGTGATTTCTCTATTCGGAATATACTTCTCCCTTGTGTCATTTCTCAAATGTTTCACTATATAAGGCTTTAGGCTATATTCTCACAGGATTTGTAGAATAAGTACTCTAGCCTAGATTTCAGAAACTTACTACCAAACAATCATAGATACTCATGTAATATATTTATAGATAGATGCAAAGATTATTACCTACATATTAACCTAAGTTTCTAAAAACTATTCTAATGCAAAAGCTACGTGAGACTTCTAGATTATTAAGAGCATAGAGAAATAAACAATACCAATATTCCTAAGTGTATAACATAAACTTTTTATTTATATTTTTGAATTTTATACTTTTCAACTAGAAAACAAGTGCATATTATACATATCTATATCCTAACAGATGCCTTAATTACACGTGTTTCTATGCCCACCCCCAAACAAGAAACATGCTTTGTCCTCAAAGTATTTAAATAGAGAGGGTAGGAAAAATACCATGGAAACGCGTGAAATTCTGGAACATCTGCAAAACAAGGTTATAACATACTAATATAGAAAAGAAAACTGACACTACTCTAGAAGAGTTCCATCCATCATGGGGTTAACAAGAAATAAATTGTTTGGGACATAAGCGCATTACACTAACCAAACTAAAAACTTACTTCCACTCCACGCTTACTCGCCATCCTCCTCTTCTATAAAGAAGTGAGGTTCCTTCAAGGCCCCGCCATGCCATGATAATTTGTCATGCTTCACGCCATTTATCATCTATGATTGCTAACCTATTAAAAGCCACTTGGTCGGATGGGGTGTAAGGTGCAACCTCGATAAGGTTGTATCCTCCACCCTTTGCCAAGTCATTACGACGGAAAAGATCGGATAATACAATTGGTGGGTCTCACAATTTCGACCCCAACCCAATCCGTGAAACGGGCACAAAAAATAGGGAAGAAACATAGCATAATACGGCAAACTAAAATAGGCATAAGAAGATACTTATGCCTTATGCTATGGGCTCGTGCTAAACTAGACATCAAGGTTCTGGGAAGGTCATGGCACATACGTCCCGTGGCTAAAGCAAAGAAGACGCTGCAAGTGGCATCATTCACAGAAGAAAAAACACCATTCCCCTAAAATGTTTAGCATGATCCAAAACATACTTGAGTTCCTATGTTCATGGACAAAGCTACCAAGGGCTGCGACGTTATATTCCCTTGGTCCTCGATACGGAAAATGCCTGCCCCATAAGCCTCATGCAAAAAGTCATAAGTGTAGACATGCATATTATCTACCCAATAGCATCATGGGTCTTGTATTTCAGCGGGCATGGCAAGTCCAAGAACAAATGCTAGCAAGAACCATAAGCGGTTCCTTTCTACGTGTGTGATCACCTCGAAAACCAAGCACCATAAGTAGTGCTTTGAAACAAATCTTCAAAAGACTGTTATGGTATTATTGTAGGAGATGTCATCTCAAAAAACTACGCCTGGAACAGCTGCAAATCACACGGGAACAACCCGCAGAAAACTGGAAATTTCCGGTCTCACGGAAGTCGCGGCCAGTGCGCTCCACTTGGCGCAGTGCCTCGTGTTTTTGACTTACGTTTTTAAGCGCCAGTCGCTACAACTTGGGCAGGTGTGCTCGAGTGTAAAATTTCAGAAAATGGCTAGGGCGCAGTGCGCTTCCATCAAGCAGTGTGCCTCCGAGGTGCCGATTTGTGAAAATGGTGAAGAACAACGGAAACGTGGGAGTGAAAGTTGAGAGATGGAAGTTAGGTGTAGTGTGGGTTGTGAGTGTAGAATGAATGAAGTTTTTATAGGTTTTGAATTGTTAAAACGAATCGGTAGGTTGCCAAAAAGCTTTAAGGCAATTTCCTAAAACAATAAAATTTCCGAACCCAAAACGGAAACAACTCATATTCTTGATTCTATAACAACCCTAATATCTTTTATAATTGGATTTAGACTAGTAACTTTTAAACTCTCTTAGATTTCATCCTACCACCACATCGAATCATAGGTATGTCAATTACGACAATATTCTTAACCTTCACTCCAAAACAAACTCTAAAATGGAGGATCTTCTACAAATCATGATAGAATAAATAATACCACCCCTAAACAATTCGGGAAGGTGGGATTAACAATAAAAATCCATGCACAATTTGAAAAGAACAACATTATATTAAAATTGAAATTCAAACAATATTTAACTACCAAATTCAAAGTTAACTACGGAATTTAACAACGTAACATCCTATCTACTAAAAATAAAAATAAAAAAACAACATCAAAACAACAAACAAGGAGAAATCTAGCTACTCTTAAAGGGAGCGAGGTGGGGATAAGAATAGGAAGTTTAGTAATCAAGCATGGAAAAACCAAACACCCCACCCCCAAACAAATTTTTGAAAATAGGTTTGTAAAAATTTGTTTTAAAACGTGGGCCTTTTAAAGTCAGATTCCCTATACTTAAAGTGATATATATGTATTTACATGCAGTTTCCCATATATCAATAATCTAAACAATTGTGGATCTTTCCATAAATAGTTAACATGGAATGCACCACCAAACAGAATCAAGCTCCAAAACTTTCTCTGACGACGAACTTAGTTGAATAAGAAGGTGTCCAAGGAATGATCGTGGAGTAAATGAATAGTTTTGGAAAATACTTGAATGTGGATAAGTGTTAGAAAAAAGGATGGGAAGAATTATTGGATTTTATGAGGGATTAACTCAGGTGGATGGTGGTAGGGTGGGTGCTCTAGGTAGTGCTTGAGAAGGTGGATCATCACAGGCTCTTAGAAACTCGTCCGAATTCCACATCTAGGTTGTTCGTGATCCATATAATTATGGTATTCATCTCCATCTTTGAGGAATTCATCTATCTCGCCTATTGTGAGGTTTAGTCCATCTCTTCTATGGTCAAAAGGCAGGGTTGAAAATTCTTTCTCTAGTTCAGCTTATGTTTAAAGAGTCAAAATTGTGATCTTTGTCTTCTTCCATAAGAGGGATATGTACTAGTGTAGGGATGACATCGCCGGAAGCACTAATGTGATATACAAAAAACTCAATAGACTTAGCTTCACCTTCTACAGGAAAATCTAGTTGTTCATGCGGTTTTTATCCCTATACCTAATATGAGGGGAAACATATTTGTTAACCGTTGCTTTATCTTTTATCACTTTCCAACTAGGTTTCCATATTGGAACCTCTACAGTAGGGTCTTCAATTTCTATGACAAAGATTTGGTATGATATCATTTATAGTTTGCGGGTGATCTTTAGGCATAGTCACTTGGTTATCAACTACTCTCCCTAAACGAAGGGTAGTGGATCACCAGAGGTCCCCTTAGTTTATATTACCATTACAATCAATACTTTTTTATTTCGGGCGTGTTTGTTAACTTAGGATTATGCAATCGCTTGACTTGGAAACACGCCGGTTTGGTTATTATTTTGGTTAGAAGACATGTCAATAACCTTTTGGCACAAAGATTGCATCATTTGCATCGCTTTGTTTCATCATATTAGAGTTTTGATCATCTTGATCTTTCATCAAGTTGGAGTTTTGTTGCATAATTTGATTTTGTTTCTCCAACAAGGTCACTACTACTTTGTCCGTAGATGGTTGTATTGGAATTAAAGCTTGTTGGCGCTCATGTCTTGATGTTGATAGTTCGGGTTATGGGTACTAAACCTCTATTCTGGTCACCTAAGTTCCCTTGTCCTTGATGTTGAGTTAACTGGTTGAAGTGTGATGGTTGTGGTGGTGTTTATGCATAGACAAGAGGACAATAGAAGTCGGAATGCTCAAGACTACAAATGCATTTACAACGAAAGTAGAGTTAATGTTCATGATCGGAGTGGGTTGTTGTTGAACGAGATGGCATCTACCTTTTAGTGAGGGCATCGATAAGAGTTTTAAGCTCCGGGATCATGTTTAACCTCAAAAAGAAGAAGGAGAGGAGCGGAGGAATCGCTTCCTCCCCAATTGTTGTTTTTCTTAGATTGATCTTCTAAGAATTTATAAGCCTCCAAGGCTCCTTTACTAAGAAAACTACCCCCAACCATGATATCTAGAACCTCCTTATGATAATGTGAAAGCCCCCTTGAAGAAAGCACGAACAAAGCGTGTCTTTCGCAAGATTATGATGGGCATTCAAAGGAGAAGATCGATTGAAATGATTCCGTGCCTCAAAAAGGATTCATGAGGATTATAGTAGAAGAAATGAATCCTATGAAGCATTTCATCTGTCTTCAGTGGTGGGTAAAACTGTTCCATGAACAATTGAACAAGTTGAGCCCATGAGTTCACAGAGTTTGGCATTTGGGCAGTTAACCAAGATGCCGCCTTGTCAGCTAGGGTGAAAGGAAACACCTAAGTTTAACTTGATCTGGACTTACGCTAGGATGATGGAATGTAGTGAGAACTTGGTCTATCCTACGCATGTGCTGGTAAGGCTTCTCGTGGTCTAAACCATGAAAAATCGGTAACAAGTTAAATATATTAGGGGGGATTTGAAAATCCCCCACTAGGTCTGCAAGAACGATGCACGACTTAGAGCCATCGTTTAGGGCTTTATAAAAATCAGAGAGAGGAATCTCTTGTTCTTTAGCCATTGATGCAAGTGTAGTGTGTGAAATTTTAGATAGGCGTGTTGTATTTATTTCTATGAAAAACAAGCCTGATTATACTAGAATTAAAACTCCTCCTCGTAAGAGGCGAGGAGTGGAAGAAGGAGTACCGAATGCCTCCCTTGCTACGCTGCGTTTGAATAAGCGTCTTGTATACGCTATCTCAGTGTATTTAACAAGTTAGAAACACTGAGTAACTTGAAGAAATAGAAATTTGAACTAACCTGTGAAAATTGGGCTGTTCACGCTGAATTTTCCTTCGAGGGCGCGGGTGCCCTCTGTTTGGGCGCAGGTGCGCTCAGGGTTTTCGAATGTCTAGTGTTTTGGGCGCGGGTCGCGCCTCAGGGTTTTCGAATTTTAGGCCTTTTATCGTACTCCAAAAAATTTGAAATTTTTACAGTAATTTGCTAAGACATCTATCAAGTAGTTTGTAAAATTTCAGATCAATCGGAGCTATGAAAGTCACTCTACTGCCCTGCAAAGTTTGCAAAACAGTTTTCGGACACAATATAAACAACCGAATTGTTAACCCATCAAAACAAAGCCAAAAATTTCCAACTTTTTACTGGAGACTTCTGACAGATCCTACTTGTTCCTGTAAAAAAGTTAGAGCAATCGGAGTTTTACAACCTCTTTTTATTGGCTGGTGTTCCAGATATTAAGTCTTTGCAACACTGCAAAAACACACTTGAAACACTCTACTATTTAGGAGGTCAAAACAAATAAAAAACTCGTCAAATTCTTACTACAAACTCCTGACTTAGGATAGATACTCCTGTAAAAATTATAGAATTTTTAGAACTCCCTATAACCTTTACTCGCCTGTTTTTCAAGAACATACGTGTGAAAAACTGAAATGCAAAGATCAGAAAGATCGATTTTTTTTCAAAATTTAGAAATACCTTCACCGCAGTATTTTTCTCTCGCGAATCCAAGAGCCCCTATACCTGAAACAGTGAACAGTTCCAAAAATTCAAGAAATAAGAATGAAAAATTAAAAGGGCGGGTGGGTAGAGAATGGGGATTGCCCTTTTGATTCAAGCAATTGAATTCTTGTCTTGAACGAGATTAAGATGCAAATACATTTGATAAAAGTTATTTTACGATTCTAACTATCTATCGTAAATACAAATAATCAATTTACGAAATACGTGTTTATATCAATATTCCTACTCTCAATAACGGCAATATAAGAGAGTCGATTCGCTCCACTCTTAAACCCTCAAGACTTAATTAGAATTCAACTACTCGACCTGAAAGAACAATGTGAGAGTAATGTGTGATGTGAAATTTCTAATATCATTATACTATTATTTCCCAAGAAAATCAAACAAGACATGGTATAAAGGGTTGAACTTTGCTTGTTCGAATTTAAAAGGAAACTACTCATGTAAGAATTGATTTAAACTAATAGTGACAAATACTAAATCAATGAATTGCAATAGATGTTTAATGGAAAATGAAGCTAGATTATCAAAAACAACTAACTTTATTAATCTAATGAAAAGTAACAATGATTCAATAATCTATATTAAAACAAGGTATGAAAACTAATTAATTAATGTGATAAAACTTAAAACTAGATCTAGATCTATCTTTTTCTAACCCTAAACTCCATTAACATTAGTTTCCTAACCTAACTACCTCCCCTTAACAAAGAGTCAATCTTTTGTTTTTATACTTTCAGATCCAAAAATCGTGCATGGGCTTGGAGCCATGTTTTGGGCCGTAAAATCGAGCCCAAAACCCAATTTCTTTAGTCCAAAATGGGCTCTTCAGCTGCAATTGGCTTCGACAAACGTTTCGTCCACTTCTGCTTCTCTAATTAGGTCCAGGCTTAGACCATTGAAAAGCTCTTTCCGAGCCAGTCGCTTTGACATAAGGTAGGCCCATTCCGGAGATCCGAGTCCAAAGATATGGTCTTCGAAGTTCTCTACGACTTTGTGCAATCGCTTCGCCTGCGTGGATTTTGACTTTTCATCTTTTGACCGGCTTTACAGAGGCTTTGTCTTCTTGAAAATTGGCCTTTAATCACAGAACTCCTTAGCAACCGACCTTTGCTCCTTTATCTCGCTAAAAGTGGCACATTTCTCGCATTACAAATGGACTTTGAAGCCCTAAATGCATAAAACATCGTGAATCGCGATTAACTCTTACTTATTATTCACATAATTGGTCTAAAAGTACGATTGTTAAGGGGTTAAAACTACAATTTTGGGTTCTTATCAGTAGGAAAGCAACACAGGGTGTCTTTCCAAAGATTCCCGTCTCACAGAAAGGACAATGTCCTTGAACTAGTGCACACTGATTTATGTGGTCCTATGAGAGTAAAGTCCCACCAGGGAGCTTTGTACTTCTTGACATTCATTGATGATACGTCAAGAAAGATATGGGCCTATAGTCTGAAGACCAAGGATGAAGTACTTGGCGTGTTTGAGAAATTCCAAAGCATGGTGGAAAGAGAGACTGGGAAGTTGTTGAAATGTATTCGCTCAGATAATGGGGGTGAGTATATTGGGCCGTTTGAAGAGTATTGCCAGAGTCATGGGATTCGGCCATGAGCGCACTGCGCCCCCAAGACACCGCAACAGAATAGAATAGCAGAGAGAATGAACCGTACCATTATAGAGAGGATGAGATGCATGCTGTGTCACTCTAAGCTACCTAGAACCTACTAGGTAGAAGCAATGTTTATAGCCGTGCATGTGATCAACCTATCGCCATCGAAGCCTCTGAATAGTGACTATCCAGGAGAGTATGGTCAGGCAGAGATGTTGATTATGGATACTTGAGGGTATTTGGGTGCAAGGCATTTGTGCATATTCCGAAGGATGAGAGATCCAAGCTTGATGACAAAGCCAAGCAGTACATTTTTCTGGGTTATGGAGATAAAAAGTTTGGTTACAAACTCTATGATCCGATTAACAAGAAGGTAATCCGAAGTCGAGATGTTGTGATCCTAAAAGACCAAACCATAGCAGACTTTGAGGAGGGTGAGAAGCTACAGGCATTCACCAATGATCTTGTAGATTCAGAACCAGAAGTTTCTACTGTGGAACGTGCAGAAGGCATTGAGAATGCAGAGAACCATGAGCCTGAAGCTTATGATGAAAATCTTATTGCTCATGATGGGATAGAACCTATTGGTATAGAAGATGCAGATGAGATGCATAAACCACCACCAAAGGTAAAGCGAAGGTGCATCCTCCCGAGGCACCAAAGATGGGGCAAGGAGGTCGACAGAGAGAGACTAGCTTCAACTGGTATCCACTACATAATGCGTGAAGCTACTATGTACTATCAAGAAGCACTTGAAGGTACAGACAAAGAAAAGTGGTTGAAGGCCATGCATGACGAGATGGATTTTTTTCATAAGAATCACACTTATAAGTTAGTTGAGAAACCGCAAGGACGAAAAATTCTCAAGAATAAGTGGATATACAAAGTTAAGCATGAGGAGAACAATCCTCACCCAAGACATAAAGCTCGCCTTGTTGTGAAGGGATTCGGCCAAAGAAAAGGGATCGACTTTGATGAGATTTTCTCTCTGTAGTAAAGATGACTTCTATCCCAAAAGTGGTATTGGGTATGACCGCAAGTATGAACCTAGAGGTTGAGCAGCCTAGATGTTAAGACAACTTTTCTTCATGGAGACCTTGAAGAAGATGTCTACATGGACCAGCCAGAAGGGTTTGAGGTCAAGGGCAAGGAGCACCTAGTATACAAGCTGATAAAGAGCTTGTATGGGTTGAAGCAAGCCAGACAAAGGGTACATAAAGTTTGATTCCTTTATGGCGAAGCAAGGATACAAGAAGTCTGCTTCCGATCATTGTGTGTTTGTTCAGAGATTTCCATATGGGGATTTCATAGTGCTCTTGTTGTATGTGGATGATATGTTGATAGTTGACCTAAACATCAACAAGATATCCAAACTGAAGAAATACTTGAGTAAGTCCTTTGAGATGAAGGAGTTGGATCAAGCAAAATAGATACTTGGGATGTGGATCACTCATGACAGAAAGAGTGGGAAGTTGTGGCTTTCTCAAGAAAGCTACATTGAGAAGGTGTTGAAGAGATTCAACATGGATCAAGCGAAGCTAGTCAGTTGTCCGCTTGGTGGCCAGTTCCGCATGACCAAAGAGATGTGTCCAAAGGGTGAGCATGAGCAGAGTCAAATGGAAAATATTCCTTATGCATCCGCAGTGGGCAATTTGATGTACGCAATGGTGTGTACAAGACCGGATATAGCTTTCGCTGTGGGCGTTGTAAGCCGATTTCTGTCAAATCCGGGGAAGGAGCATTGGGAAGGTGTTACGTGGATATTGAGATATCTCAGTGGCACTTCCAAATCGTGGTTGCATTTTGGTGGAAGTAAGCCCTTAGTTGAAGGCTACACTGATGCAAACATGGCAGGTGATGTTGACTCGATGAAGTCCACCTCCGATTATCTAGTTACTTTTGCAGGGGGAGCAGTTTCTTGGCAATCAAAGTTGCAAAAGTGTGTTGCCCTCTCCACTACAGAAGCCGAGTTTATTGCAGCCACTGAGTGTTGCAAAGAGTTGCTATGGATGAAGAGGTTCTTCAATGAACTAGGGCTAAAGCAGAAACAGTTTGTAGTTCTATGTGATAGTTAGAGCGCCATCCATTTGAGCAAGAATCCGAGTTTCCATTCTAGATCCAAGCACATACACGTGTGTTATCATTGGATTAGAGAAGTACTCGAAGACAAGCATTTGTGTATCGAGAAGATCCATACCGACAAGAACGGGTAGGATATGATGACCAAAGTCGTATCGAAAGGTAAGTTTGATGTTTGTTGTGCTATTGTTGGAATGGCAGCACACTCCTCCTGTTGATTTGGAAATTGCATGGAAGAAGCTCCCCTCACAGTTCGGGAGGGGGAGATTGTTGGCTTTATCCCTCACATGAGGAGGAAAGGATTTCATTCTGTTTGGAAATGTCAGAGCGTGACCCGCGCCCAGATTAGCCTTGACCAAGGCGCGACCTGCGCCCATGCCGTAGAAGACCTCCAAGATTTTTCTTTAATTCGCTTGTTCTTTGGTCTTGACCCGAATTCCAGCCCACCAAGTCTAATTTTGTGGGTTTCGCTATAGTAACCATGAAATTTGTTTTTTCCTATAAAAACAAAATCAAGGTTTTGGAAAACCAGGAATAATGCAAGCAAGCAACCATAGAGAGAAAACCCAATTTTGAAAGCTATCAAGATTGAGAAAGATAACCTTTACAGAGAGATAACCCTGTAAAGATATAAGAGTGATCTAGTAAGGTGAGAGACTGAAAAGAGAGATTGTAATCTTCCTTCCCACTTTATAAAGAACTAGCTCTTGTGGAAGTAGGCATCATTGGCCGAACCACAGTAAATCTTTGTGTTGTGGTTTGCTTTTACTGCTTTACTTTATTATTTGTTGTTAATAGTTGTTTAGTGAGTTCGGCATGTTAGTATAGGTTGTAGTTGATATTTAGAATTTGTCTGGAGTTGAATTGTGTTCAAATACAAATTATCTATGTAGTGGGGAAATCGATTGACATTGGTATAAACCCCAACAACAAGAAGTATATATATATATATAGCCATAAGTGAATTGTCAAATACAGTTACAGACATTCATGGAGAAGAAAGGATGGGAAGAATGAGATGTGGAGATAGCATACGGGAAGCGTTTAAGAGTTCAGAACACCTGCTTGTGGAATATTTGAAACATAATGATTCAAACCTCTTAGAACTCAAAACTTCTTAATACAATTTTACTATTACATGGATATGCCATATTTTAAAAATAATCAGTGTCGGATACGTATCCTCATGAACGTGCGGACACGACACAGACACATATTGTGTGTGATATATTTCAACTAGGAGTAAAAATATGAAGATACAAGCTAACCAACTTGACAAAAAATACTAGCTTCTAAGATAACATCCTAGATAAACCAAGCATCAATCTAAAAAATTAGAATAAAATTTTTAAAATTATACTAATAGAATGGTCTCCTGGACTCTTAATAGTTGGTTGAAAATGATACAATAAGGCTGAGTCCAATAGCTCCCTATCCCCTTAAAAGTAGAGCTAAAGTCAACAGATTTTACTCTCTACCATTAATTCCCTCGCTATATATACAAATGATTTTACTCTCTATCTTTATTTTATTCTGTATATATAGAAAGTAAAATAAGGATAGAGAGTAAAATCTTTTGTATATATACAGAGAGAATTAATGATAGAGAGTAAAATCTGTTGACTTTAGCTCTACTTTTAAGGGGATAGGGAGCCATTGACTCAAAATTCTAAGAACAACAAAACCATCGATACGGTTCCTTGGACTTTTAAGCAATCACAAAACATAAACTAATTCTAATTGGAATCTTAAAAATATAGACTAACAAAAACTACGCAAAACAGAAACTTCTCAAAAAGGTATAAACCTTTTTTTAAAATAAAATGAAGTAATGGTATGATTTACCTACATCAGAATTTCCTTTCTCTCCCATTCCAGCCAACGCCAACAGGAGACCTGTGGAGGTATTGAAGACAAAAGGAGATTCTTAGCAATTTTCAAAGTCATCTATTTGCATCAACAATTCAAAACATTAAATAAAATGTGACCCATATTCTACTGAAAAGTGAAACCATTAGATATTGTTAAAAAAGTTAAAGAGCTTACTTTAGCTAAATACTAGGAAAGCCAAGGGTGGTACACTCCTTATCAAAGAACCTTCCGTTCTATGAAGACGATCTCATATCTTCATAGGAACTTTTAGAAAGTGATTCAACTTGTAGTTGCCAAAGGACACTTATTTATTTATCATTTTCTTCTTACTTTGGGAGTCTTAAACTTAAAGTATGTTGTCCAAATGCAAATCCCTTTCTTATGTGATTTTCCTAATGAAAGTGGGTTGGGAGAAAGGGATTTGGTCTTTAACTAATGGATGATGCAAATATTCATCTAGGCAGGGCCAGAGCGTACTACGTAACGTGCTTTCAAGATTGTGGCTTAAGAAAATTCCTAGCTAAAGTTACAATCAAGGAAGTAAATGATAGAAAGAAATGGAAAGAGGCCGACTATAGTATTCTTTTCGTTGCCTTCTTCCCGAAGATGCCGACTTCGCCTACCTCTCCAGATGGGGCTGACACCCTAAAAATATGTTTTAACGGCTTGAAAATGAGAAATTGTTATATTTGGTACTACCGGTGTACTACAAAGAAAGCACCTAGTTGCTGTCCTATTTCTAACATTATAATTATAAATTTTGTATTCTTCACCAGGTTGACGTGTGATTCCATTGGGCACTCATCAAATTGGATTGGGCAACCCCTCAAAAAAGAAATTTTACAAATTTGCCATATTACAAATTTGCCATAAAGCCCAAGCCCAAAGAACCAATTCAACCGGTATTGCCAAAACGAACCCTCCCGTCGTTTCGTTTATTAATCAAACGACACCCACCACCATGTCGCCCGAGTGTACACTCAAACGACTTGGCGAAAGTCGTTTTCTGTTTACACTCAAACGACATGGTCGTGTCGCTTGAGTAAAACGTAAAAACGATATGACCATGTCGCTTTGAGTGAAAACAGAAACGACTTCGCCAAGTCGTTTGAGTGTACACTCGCACGACATTACGACCATGTCGCTTTGAAGTTACTTTGAGCCTGAGTTACACTCAAACTAGATGGCCAAGTCGCTTGAGTGTATACTCAAACGATATGGACAAGTCGCTTTGAGTGTTACTCACACTAACATCGAAACTACGCGGTCCATGTCGTTTGAGTTTACACATCAAACTACGCCGCCCATGTCGCTTGAGTGTATACTCAAACTACATGACCGATGTAGTTTGAGTGTACACTCAAACGACATGGCCGCATTTGAGTGTACACTCAAACTACATGGCCGCCAGAAGTTTTCAGTGTTAGTGTGAGTAACACTCAAACGACGGGTTCATGTAGTTTGAGTATACACTCAAACGACATGGCTGAGTAGTTTGAGTGTAAACCTAAACTACATGGCCGCGTAGTTTGAGTGTACACTCAAACGACATGGCCGCGTAGTTTGAGTGTTAGTGTGAGTAACACTCAAACGACGGGTTCATGTAGTTTGAGTATACACTCAAACGACATGGCCGAGTAGTTTGAGTGTACACTCAAACTACATGGCCGCGTAGTTTGAGTGTACACTCAAACGACATGGCCGCGTAGTTTGAGTGTACACTCAAACTACATGGCCGCCAGTTTTTGAGTGTTAGTGTGAGTAACACTCAAACGACAAAGTTCATGTAGTTTGAGTATACACTCAAACGACATGGCCGAAGTAGTTTGAGTGTACACTCAAACTACATGGCCGCCAGTAGTTTGAGTGTACACTCAAACGACATGGCCACAACCATATGACCGCCAGAAGTTTGTGTGTTAGTGTGAGTAACACTCAAACGACTTGTCCATGTAGTTTTTTAGTATACACTCAAACGACTTGACATGTAATTTGAGTATACACTCAAACGACTTGGTCACGGTTTGAGTGTACACTCAAACGACGCGGACACGCGACTCAAACGATTCCAAATGCACTCAAACCATTTCAATTGAATTAGAAAAATTGAACCGATTTAAAAAATTGGGTTAGAAACAACACAATTACATCAATAAAACTACATGCACTCTACACTCTTTATCTGTTATGACATAGTATCTTTATAACCAAGTTAAAACATGTAATCAAACATGCTATAAAATCTAAAATAATAATTTGTTTTATATCTAAACTTGTTATTATTATTATTTTTTCAATTGTGAATCATAAACTAGTTTGGGGTTTAGAGTTCAGAGTTCAAGGTTTAGAAATTTCGTACCAACATATTTCACTTAATTATTTGAAATAATAATTTGTTTTATATCTAAACTTGTTATTTTTTATTTTATTTTTAAAATTGTGAATCATAAACTAGGTTGAGATTTAGGGTTTAGGGTTTAGAGTTGTTTACAAATTTCGTATAACAAATTTTACTTAATTATTCAAAATAATAATTTGTTTTTTTATAAACTTATTATTTTTTATTTTCTTTTCAAATTTTGAATCATAATCTAGTTTGGGGTTTGGGGTTTGGGTTTAGGGTTTAGGGTTTACAAATTTCAGAATCGACACATAAAAAAAAATTTAATTTCAAACATATTTCACTAAATTATCCAAATCTAAAATAATAATCTGTTTTATATCTAAACTTGTTATTTTCCATTTTTTTATTCAATTGTAAATAATAAACTAGTTTGGGGGTTTACAAATATTTTCACTCAATTATTCAAATATATCAAAATTTCAAATATATATAGAATACTCATTCACTCACTTTTAGAGTTTAGGGTTTACATAGAATACTCAAGTTTCATACTCAAGTTTCTCTACATACTCAAGTTTCTCTACACACTCAAGTTTCTCTAAATGGAACATGAAGATGAAGAAGAAGTATTTGAGGTAATGTTTGATGTACAACAACAAATTAGAGAAGAACAACAAATTAGAGAAGGAGAAAATAGAAGATATGTTGAAAGTGAAGAAGTGGAACAAAATGTTGAAGGTCAAGGTGAAGAATTTGAAGATGCAAAGTCGAAAGCAAATGAAATTCGGTGAAATCATCGACGACAAAAAATGCAAACCTAAATAATGAGGTAACACTTGATTAAAATGAATACAAAACACTTGATTGATTGAATGAATGAATGAATGGATGCAAAATGAATGAATGCAAAACCCGAGCCCAAACGACATGGCTGGGTCGTTTGGGAACACTATCAAACGACATGGGCCTCAGTAGTTTGAGAACACTACACGAACGACATGGCGGTGTAGTTTGAGAACACTACTTTAACGACATGGTGGTGTAGTTTGAGAACACTACGAAACGACATGGCTGGGTCGCTTTCATTACACTATAGAACTACATGGCCGTGTCGCTTTCATTACACTATAGAACTACATGGCCGGTCGCTTTGGACTCTTGATGAAACTACATGGTCGGGTCGCTTTGAAACTAAATGCATTGTTTGAGACTCTTGTTTTATTCTTCTATATGTAGAATTCTTTTGCCGCTATCCGAAACCGATCTTCTGCAAACTCGAATGATGTGGATTGTCAACCGATTTTAAGTGATACAACAGAAATTTTTACTACGTAAGAGGTATGATTGAGTAGGCATTGATTTCATTTTTTTTTTTAATTTTCTAAATATAATTTTATTAGTGTATTAATAATAGTTGTTGTTTTTATGTGTTTAGGTCTTTCATACACGACGATGCAGGCAATCGATTGGGCAACCGCTAGAGGAAGACAAGTTAATGTTGTTGTGGTCATTGAAAAGCCTGAGTGTGCCAAAGGAAACCGAAGTAGCAAGATTGAATTTGGCTTGCGAGTGCTCGTGTATCGGTCACACACAAGAAGGAAGGCTAAGAGAAGGCTAATAAGAGAAGGTCGGAACCAAGAAATCGGATGTCCATTTGTTAAAAGGTATTTTCCAACGCCACCGCCGATAGTTGAAAATTGTCGCTCTTAATGGTGTTCACAACCATCCATCGGGCGAAGACCCTTGAAGGACATGCATTTGCTACTCGACTAACCGCTCCAGAGTTCGAAAGCATTTGTCGAGATGAGTAAGTGTGGAATAAAACCTAAACAAATATTGATTCCATCAAGAATAGGTATCATGATAACATCTCTAGTATATCCCAAGTCTACACCGCAAGGCGTGAGGAGGAAATCGATATGAACGGCCCCACACAATTACGATCAATTGCGCGAGTTGTTAGCAAAAAGAACATTATTTTGAGGAGTCGAGACAGATGAGAATACCGAGGAGATAACGGATTGTTATGGGCCCATCCGTAAGGTGTTAAGTTGGCTCGACTTTTCCAACAGCTTTCATGTTAGACGCTACCTACAAAACTAACAATCGGTGGCGCCGCCTTTCGCATTTGTTTGTCAGCGACTTCAACATGGAAATCTTTCACCGCGGTGTCGTGCCGCCTTCACCAAACAACAAATGACTATGAGTGGGCCCTCATCATTTTAGTGGCTTGCTTGGTGACATAAGTCCATCCGCGGATCGGGTCCGACAGGGACTTAGCCCCGATGAGTGCCGCCGACAGTTTTTCCTAACGCACACAAGCATCTATGTAGATGGCATATCGCTACGCAAGGCCCTTTCAAAATGTTACGATATTTTTCCAACTACGTAACTTGTAGAGAAGGCCCGCCTCGTGGAACACCAGAGTCAAATCGAAGACAGAGGTTATTTTCCAACAGATGGGATGATTTGGAAAAATATTACGTGGTCGAAGTACTCCAATTTTGTTTGTTATTTGCGAGAGACTTGGTTTCCTCACATTGGATCGATTCGTATGTTGTTGGACCCACCAACACATTCACTTTGGGAGTACAACGACCAATAGAGTTGAAGGGGTCTCATGCTCGTGAAGCGCGGTACTAGGAAATGCAAACCGCCATGATTTTTTTGAGTATGTTTAGCTTAATCCACCCGATTCTAGAGATCCGTGATGTCCGAAATTAGAGCTACCTTCGAGAAAGTATGATTGTAACTCAAAGACCACCACCGATTCCTTTGTTTCGCGGAACTCGAGGCCTTGTCTCACGCAAGTGTTTAGACTTGTTATTTGAAGAAATAGATACCCGCCAAAAGCGGTTAAAGATGGAGAGATAAGGTGTTGGTGCTATTTGGCGCACGAGCCATGGACCGCCATGTGCTCATGAATTAATTGAGTTTGAAGAGCAAGAGCGTCCATCCCTTTGATCGCTATCGACCCTTTTGGAAAACATTGTCCGCTTCTCCCAATGTGTCACCGGTGTTGGTCCCGATGTTGCACCTTCACGGACTTGTTCATGAATAGGTTTGCAATGGTTTCGAAGAAGAGCAGAGGTTATGATTAGGAAGCTTATGGAGATTGCCGCACTGTAAAGTACATGGCTAGTACCGCCTTGTGAGGAAGCAAAACCAAAGGTCGGCCGAAAAGGTAGCCGCAGCAGAAAAGCTTCAAACCGAGATGATAACTCTTCAAAGCGAGATCCATCTCATTTTGAACATTCTCAACGCGGACCATGAAGAGCTGGTCTCGCCACAACCAAACATTACATCACACCCAAAACATCCACACTACACCAAGAAAGAAGTCTTCCCAAAACTACCAACCCAAAACATCCACACCACACCAACAAATAAGCCTTCTCCAAAAACACCAAAACAACCACACCAAGAAATAAACCTTCTCCCAAAACACCAAAACAACCACACCACGAAATAAGCCTTCCAAAAACAAACACACCACCTAAATGTGAGAGATGGCTTAGACTTTGGAAAGACGGGGTCCTAAGGATTACGGGTTGATATTCCCCGAAGAAATGCATAAATACATTGTTAGAGTCCATGACCCTGGCATGGCGATGGCAACTCATGGTTTATAGAGCTTTCGCATTGCATTAGGAAGAAGTCAAGAAGAATGGCCACGATGAGAAGAAGAGTTGACGAAGAGCTTATCGACAACCTCCCCTTTATTGTACTTTGTACAATCAAAGTGAGGTTTTTATTCGATGAAGGAAATCCTACATGAAGAAGGTTACGCGACCCTTAAATAAGTGGATGAGCATGCCTTTGGTCGGATACTTATTTGCTTCAAGATTTAATGTTGTCCTTATGCATTTAGAGCTCGCCGCTTTCCTTCTCATGCCGAAACCCAAGCAAATCCTCGAGAGTGACCCAAGTGTTAGGTAGCCATTACGTTGGTGGAAATCATTTTGTCAATGTTGAACTTGTCAAGATTGTCCGGTTCCTCCAAGAATGTATAAATGGCTTAGAGCTCGATATGATATTGCTGAAAGTTGAATTTGGCCTTGACAAGAAGGCAATTGCAATTTATGGCATTGAACATTCCCAATTTAATATGGGAAAATGAGCTCGTTTGAAGACCCAACAAGATATGTTATCGACTAAGTTGTTTGTATGTTGTCGATATGATATTTTGATGTAATTTGTATTTTGATGTAATTTGGAACAAGTGTAATTTGATTTGATTTTTATGTTATCAATGTTAGGGCTTTTATTTGATTTGATTTGGAAATCGAAAGTAATCGACTAAGTTGATTCGACGGCAATCGAAAGTGATTTTGAAATCGAAATGCGATCGACTAAGTGATATATTGATGTAATTTGATATTTTGATGTAATTTGGAACAAATGTAATTTTATTTTATTTTTTGTTATTTGGAAATAATGTTAGGGCTTTTATTTGATTTGATTTGGAAATCGAAAGTGATCGATTAAGTTGATTCGACGGCAATCGAAAGTGATTTGGAAATAGAGCGATCGACTAAGTTGATTCGACGCCAATCGAAAGTGATTTTGAAATCGAATGATCGACTAAGTTGATTCGATGGCAATCGAAAGTGATCGAATAGTTGATTCGACCTCAATCGAAAGTGATTTGAAATAACGCTCAGATGTTGTCAATAATGACCGAAACTACACGGTGAAGTCGCTTTGGCTTTAATACAAAAAACCCAGCCAGCCTCGCTTGGTCTAAAGGGCAAACGATGTGGTGAAGTGTCGCTTTGGCCTTTAGACCAAACGATGTGGTCATGTCGTCTTGTCCTTTAGACCAAACGATATGGTCATGTCGCTTGGCCTTTAGAACAAACGATCTTCGTGGGTCGCTTTGAGATTAAAAGAGACCGATCTTCCATGGTCGCTTTGGCTTTGATACAAAACGATTCACGAGGTCGCTTTGGCCTTTATGCCAAACGATGCGGCCGGGTCGCTTTGAAGAAAAATTTTCAAAATTCGCTTTGTTTTTACAACACTTTCATATTCATTCAAAAATTCCACTTTTCCATTTAAAACATCAAATATCAAACACTCTCATTCATCAAATTCCACTTTTCCATTCAAACATCGATATCAAACATTCATCCATATCCATAAAAAATTCCATTCATACATTAAACCCTAAACTCCAAACAAATTACATTCAAACATTAAACCCTAAACCCTAAACATTAAATTCCATTCAAACATTCATGCAAACATCATATCCATCAATGTATGAATTAAATTATCCAAACCAAACTAAACATCCACAAACTAAATTACAAACCCTAAACCGAAACAAATCAACTATAATACTTCACCAATGTAATTTTGCACCTAGTCAAGTTGTACTGCTCAAAGAGGACCTTGCTTCCTCCGCATATCATTCCCAGCCAATTGCAGACCTTCTTCTAGCAAACGACCGGTTTCATCGATGACGCCGCTCATTTAAAAAGAAAAAATCAAGATAAGTTACCAATCGAATGCAAAAATCACGCTTAGAGAAAACTCAATTAAAAATCACAATACTTACAATCGGTGAACAAGCAAGGGCAAGTGTTCCGTGGAGGGATGAATCGGAAGAAGCTCAGGGTTCACCAAAACTACATGAGAATTCCTCGCGATACCAAGTCATGTAGTTTTGATGACACTCCCATGGATAAGATGAAATAGGTCCTCGGTTGCAGAGTTGGATCACGTGATTCTCGCCACGACTCCCAAAGAAAGTGGCCCAATATTGGTCCAAATTTCACCTCATACCCGCCCCGCCATTAGTTCTTGTTCTCCAATTTGGCATTGAGGATCTTTAGGTACAAGTTGCACGGGACCTAACCGACGCGACCACCCTTTGCGACAACAAAAAGCTCGACAATGTTGAAAACATAGCAATCCCTCAAAAATGCAATGTCATCGATCGGGTTTGTATCTCTCGATATTTTTGTAGGGATGCCAAACAACCTCAAACAAAATCAAATGTGTCATTAACAACTCTAATGATCAATTACTAAAAAATAAATATAAACAAACTTAAATACCAAATTGTCATTGAATTTAATACTTACATTGAACTCATTCAAATCATCAATTATCGCCGATAAAACTGCAATGCATACGCTTGGTCGTAATAATGTGGAGCGACTCGATGTGTCTATGAGCACGCCGGGTGAGACGAGATATAGTTGAAATTTGGGACTGTCATGAATACCGAAAATACTCATAGATCCATGCCTAGATATACACAAATAGTTAACATATTGATAGAGTAATAAAATTAACATTAAAAAAAAAATAAACTCTAAAATACTCAAATTTTACCTCAGAAGAGTCATATAGCCTCAGAACCCCTTTCACCTTCGCACATGTGGCAGCCCCGAGACCTCTATATAAAAACGCCAAAATTGTCGCACCCCATGCATACTCTTCTATCTCATCAATTTCAACAACGGCCTCGATAACATATAGGCACTCCAAATCTAGACTTGTCAAGAAAACGCACATCCAAAGAAAAAAAATGTAATAAAAGCTCTAATAAATCGCTGAACATCCCGAAACTCGAGGCCTTCTACCACATTCCCAAAGTCATCACATATAGGGCTATCATGAATCTTGTTCGCAAAAAATGCTTCCGGATGAATTCTAGCCTTACTTTTGAAGTGAACTTGCTAGCTTCCATCTCCTCCTCTAATCAAATCAATAGGGAGCCCTGCATCAAGATGTAAGAGATTTATCGATTGTTGTAAGTTCAGCACCGTCCCCTTTGCACCGCTTCTTCCTCTAATCAGGATTCCACAGATTTGGACAACATCGCCCAAAGTCACAAATATCTCCCCTAACCGCATATGGAAGGTGTTGGTCTCCTCGATGCCATCTCTCCACAAACGCCGAGATCAATGGTGGATCCATATGCTCGTGATAACCTTCCACGATCAAACAACCCAAATCTTCTCAACCGCACGCAAATCTCGAGACCTTTCACATTCATTTTGAAATTCCATTGATAACTTCGCTAAGTGTGAAACACACTTCAACGCCCGCGATCCTCCTTGAAACAACCGAAAGCACGATTAGATATATATGAACGTAAACAAAATATTTTGTAAAAGAAAATCAAAGTACACAAGAAAAACAAAATATTACCCTTCTCTCCCCAAACATCGCGAAATGACATGCACCGCATAGTCATACAACAACTCGACTCATACGGGCCTCCCCATACACACCTCTTTTGAAACTCCAAATCATCATTGGATTTTCTTACGAAATCCAATACCGGAGGTGCTTCTTCCACTCGGTGGTACGCCTTCTACCACATATTCTTCAACATCATCATCCCCGCTCATCCTCCTCCTCACTCTCCTCCTCCTCACTCTCTCTCTCCTCCTCTTCTACTATACTCTTCCCTTTGTCTAAACCTACATCTAAACCTACATCTAAACCTACATCTAAACCTACATTAGTATCACTATCTACACTATCTACACTATCTTCACTAAACTAATCAACCTCGTGAACCTCAAGAACCTCTTTTTCCAAATGGTCCCCTACGCTACCGATGCCGCTAAGCCGCCCCGCCTCTATGTCTTTTTCTTCCAACTGCATCACCGCTAGAGGAACCGCCACCAAACAATTTCTTAACACCCTTTAATGTAGTTTTCGCTACATTCTTCACATTCTTTGATCGAGGACCCATCGCTACAAAGAAAAAATAAAACAAGTATTAGTAAACCATATTTAAATAAACAATGTACAAAGAAAACCACTAGAAAAAGAGATCATCCCACCGTGAAACTAATGTACTTATAAGCTTGCTATGATAACTCCAAGTATATATGAAGAAATAGAATGAGGTTACACTATCCAAATTCTATCAATTTTGGCAGAGTTTCCTTTGTTTGGTCAACATTTCAGATACTTAAACCTCGCTATAACCTCGAAATCAATAATGACATCCTTCCAACAACCATATGTACATATAACCTAACTTTTACACGACAAAGGCAAAATGTATATATATATAAGATCAAGTTTCAGATGAACCGCCATTTATGTACATCAAGTATTACAACAAAATAACCGGACTCTCTACAACAAAATGAACTTGACTGTCCCTCGTCAAGTATAGGGGAAACCACCCAAAAAAACCACCTTGATTGTACATTCAGTAAAATTTGATAACCAAAGAAAGAGCTTCTCACCTATAATGCTTTACCGCTTCAGTTTTGTTCCCCTCAGATCCGCACCTTAAGCAAGTACTGTAAAAGCCGCATGTGATCAAGGTCATTACTCATTAGCCAAGACTCAAGAACATAAGCAGTATGAAAGGTGAGTAACAGAATGTACAGAAACACTAATCATAAAATGGTAAAAGTATCTTCTCTTATAACATCATTCATCATTCATGATCAAAGTAGCTTTCCCCCAAGTAGTAACTTCATATTCATCATTCATGATCAAAGAAAAAGGTTTCTTTACATAGAAAAAACGATACATTTAAAAACATTACCAACCACTAAATCATAGATATGTCTTATGCTTGAATTTTGCAAAACAAATAGATTTAACATGTTCTCAAAGCATAGACATGTTTTAATAGATTGCTTATGATGCTTTGATTAGTAAATTGATCGATTCGATAAAGGCAAATGGATGCTATACCAAATCAAATAATATGTTGTATAGTCCCCTTGAAACACCTATAGATTTTATTCCACTTAATAATATCTTGTAGTAAAATAGAATTTAAAATAGAAAACCGCTAAATTTCTAAACTCAAACATGATCAAGAAAATCTCAACTCAAACATGTAGATTACAAAACGTAAATAAGGAAATAAAGAAATAAAGAAGCGCACAAAAAGAAGAGAATAACCCTAATGTATTTCGCTTGTCACCTATCCTAAAAGTAGTCTTTGATCTATGATACATAACCCTAATGTATTGATCCTCAAAAGAGAAAGCCTCAGATAACAGCAAGGCACCTTGATGCTATGACACATTGTCACCCTCTTCTAAGTTCTAACCATACCACAAAAATATTTAGCTTGGGGCCAATCTTAAATCGAAATGCACCAAAAATTAGATTCCAATGAGATCTGAATTTACATTGCTTCGTAAAACTAATTTACAATTGAATCTAAATTTGTATTTTCAAAACAAACGAAGTTTATTGTGATCCTTGATTACCGTAAAAAGAAAACTCAAAAAAGAAGAAAACAAGTCATTTTCCAAGAATTGTAACAAAATCAAGTTCGATGTCCAACACCGATTTAGGAAAACAAATCGGACATCCCAAATCGCAATCGATGAATATAACCTTTCTTTGTTTTTACTTCATTTGTGGTTTTGAGGGTAGTTTTCCATTTCAACTATTAAGGTTGGTAAAAGGATTTGAATCCATACAAAGTTGTTATTCTTTTGGGCCGGGCTAGGACCTCACATTTCAATGAGACTTTGCATTCCGGGCCTAGCATTGGCCAACCCCATGTCCCAAACTCCTAAGTCCCAACCCCCCAAAACCGCCTTCACGCAAATGATCCGTCGAGTAGAAACCAGTTGCCGAGAGTTTAGATGTCACACAATCAAGAATTGAAACTAAGGTGCGTGTCCGTGGTACAAGGATGCATAACCGTGAGAACCAATTACATAATTGCAGCTTGTAAACTGTTCCTTAATAGGTGAGTTAATAGTTAATACCTCTGAAAACCGAAAGTACCATCAAGTATTGTCGAAATTTAATTGAATGCACAACTATTTAGAAGGCAGTGGAGGCTTACACCATGACTTGCGAGAAGGCAAAGCTTATGAATCTCCATTAAGGCTTCAAGGAAATGCCCTTCAACGGCTTACAATCCTCCGATATGAAGGCAAGCCTTTTAATTTATCTTATTGGTTGTTTGTACAAATTTACAAATAGTTATTTCTTCAAATAGTGAAGCTATCACGAATTATATTAACAACCTAAAAACGTAAGCTATTACACACTTTCCACCAAGCTTGAACACTTCATAATACACTTACTATTTTCTTTTACCATTAATCTCTACAAGTGATACTCAAGTGAACCACAACAATCTCGGACCTCTTTTACCTAGTTCATTTTACAATTTTTATTCAAGCTTGACATACTCCTCTTTTCGTCATTCTTGAAGACAATGATATACGATTCTATTTTTGACTGAAGCATTTGATGGAATAGCAAAACGCTTTGTCATTCATGCATGCAAGTCATTTACACTTTTACTTAAACGGAGGTTATATTTACTCACTACTCCAAAGAGCATCATCCAAAATTCAACTCTCCCCGACTTACGTGACCGAAAGAAACTAAGTAGGTGTTCATGCTCATGCAAGACTACTATCCAAAAGGAATTCTGAATAAGTTTCTAAAATCGACACAACACGAGCAAGGGCTCAAAATGGTGGCGATAAGTAAGTAAATAAGAGAAGGAGCTTTCGAAGAGCAAGAACCTTCTAGCCACCGACACTGCATGCTTTTTTTACTACACTAGCAAAATGGTGAAAGTAATTAGAGATTCGGGCTGATGAGGAAAAACCTCCTAGCCACCCCAATCTGTCTTAGCTATCGACCAACCAAGTGTTCTCGCTTTTAACCTTTCAAAACAGAACAAAAAGCAAAATCATCATTTGTTTCAAAGCATTATTTTCAGATCTCGATAATTAACACAAAAAAGCAGTCCTTCTAACAACCCCGATTGAAAACAATTGTTGCCCGGAAAAACAATTTCCCAAAGTGTAAACTAATATTTGGAGCCCCGACCATATCATTGCCCACCTAACAAACCATCCCAAAAGAGGCCTCCTAGCCTTTGTAGAATTCAATCGAAAGGCCCGAACTACAAGACATGAACAAAGTCGATCTGAGAGGCCCTACACCAACTCCTCAAGGCCAAATTAAACATATTTCTTTTTTTTTTTTTCTGGTTTTGCACATGCCAATCCTTCCTTCAAACCGACAAATAATGCCTTGAAACGACCCAAGCAATAATAATTGACATGTTATAATTCTTCCAAATTTACCTGATAAACCAACTTCCATAACCCACATTTTCACTAGGCATCGCAGGTATATATACTCACTAAAATGCCACTAAAACTTCTCCTACCAAAAGAACAAAACAGTTCGAAAAGATCAAAGAGGATACTCCTCCCATCAACCAGATAGAACACATTGCCTTCAACATCCGGCAATTCAGATACAAAGGTACAATCTGTTATGTACTCTACTTCTACTTAAGTACCGTAGAGCATTATGAAGAAACTCCAAATCAATCAGGCCCGTGAACCCTACCATACAAGTTGCTATCTCCCTCGATCTCTTCCTCCAAATTATGAAATTCATTTGAAATATCTTTCACTCTCCAATAGAATCAAAATCTACTCCAAGCTCTAAAACAAATCAACCCCTAGATAAATAAACTTCCTCAAACTGTTTCTCTATCGAGCATTAACACTAGAAACCACTCACATTGGAGGATCGCCAAGTGCCACCCATCTAAAGCATCCGGTGGTTTGATTTCTAACACCGGCATTCCATTAATTTCATACTTGTTATGACCAAAGCCATGAACCAAAAATAATGAGAAGTTTGCTAAATCGAAGTAATAGTTGGCCTTTCATTCTTTGATATGCACTAGTTTTCTTGTGCCTAACAAATCCAACAAATATATCCTCATCCAAATGAATTCCCACAAAAAGTTTTTCTCGATTCGGGTACTCGTGTCTTTTTACTACACCATCTTCCAAAGAGATGTAATCGCATAATGACAAGGACATCTAGCCCATTCCTCCCCAAATACCTACGGAAATAAAGCACCCATGACTAATCTACATTCCTTTGCCACTACAGTTTACTCCATGCTCATTTAATACTGTAGTCAGGCTTCGCTACTTGTGCTTATTGAGACACCCATCAGGGTTTTTTCTTTTAAACCCAATTTTTTTTATCAATAGCATTCTCATCAAAGCAAAACGCTTAAAAAATACACCTCAATGCTTCACATTATACAACTCCATTCTTTCTGCACCTAGCCAGTAAGTTTGTGCATGACAAATTAATAACGTGCAAATTTTAAGGGATACACTCCAAGTTTCTGAAAAACATTGGATGCACAAACAATAAATCTATATACACATACCATAAAAGTATTACTGAAAAACAATTAACAATAACAACTAACAAGAGATTATTCAGCAGAGGCATCCTCGTATCTATTACTTTTTTTTTTTGGATAATGTCATTGTCACTACTACAAAATACAGAGACTTGAAAAAGAAATCGTGTTTCAGATTTCGTGTTTGCATTCACTATGCAGGTGTTTTCAATAATTTCTTTGAAACAACTCAAACAAGAAAATTTTTCTTCAATGATACAGACATGACTTATAATTGGAGGGGAAATAATAAAAAAAAAAAAAGAGAGAAACTTACGAAAAACTTCTCTCGCAGGTCGTCTTCGACATGAAGAACTTCATGAAGAACTCACAAAAGAATGGCAGAAATTGTACACATATGCTTCACATATTGTGGCAAATAATTGAAGAACTCGCAGAGATTGAAAAACTCGCAGAGATTGAAGAACTCGCAACCAATTCGCAGAGATTGAAGAACTTCACTAAAACTGAATTGGATCGCCTCGTTTATGGATTGTTTCAATTAGATTGTTGAAGGGTTCAATTGGATTGCTTGCCGAAGAGTGATGATCTTACAATTGCGATAACAAACGTCGAATTATTGGAGGATACCGTTGGTTTCTCTGCTCTTTCACACTATGTCGACGTTTCTTTACACTAACTTCTCATCACCTCTTCACACTAACAGAATTATTGTGACAGCTGGAGGATACCGTTGGTTTCTCATACAATTGCGATAACAAACGTCGAAGGGTTTTGGACGACAAAGATGACCGAAGGAATAGGTTTTCCAGGTTTGCAATTTGGTGGGAGGGGGTGTCTTGGGCTTTCTTGTTTGGACCTTGTTGTTTGGTCAATGGAGGCTGCCTCGATCTAATTCCAGTGGCTCCAATACAAACACTCTAAATGTATGCAATTTTGTATTCTTCACCAGTTGACGTGTTGCATGCAATATGTTGTGAACACCATGAGAATTGTCCTTTTCACATGCATCACTGTTGTCACATGTTACTTTTTGGCTAGAAATTGCTATGTGAGACCATGCTCACACAATGATGATATATCCATTCTTTGATGTCTATGATGCTACCGATACGGGTATTGATATCGATATCGATCACGGCGACATGAGTTCGTAATCGATAGGGATATGGAAATTTAAATAAATTTTTTTTTAAAAATAGCATTTTAATATGACTTGAACAAAAATTGTTGGTGTGATTATTGATTAGTAACAAAGTAGATATGAGTTCCTCTCTATTTTTCTCTTTTCTTACCTGCTCCATCTATGTTTTTTTAAGACCACTTGAAATACCAACACGAAAATAAGTCAATATACACAACTAACCTCGCAAGAAAAAAACATAGATTTAGACTTTAGATCTCCAATTTCTTCCAACGCAATTTCTAATTATAAACAATGGCACAATACCAAGTACACACAATTACTTATTATCTTAATAAACCAATATCAACTGACTTAAATCGAAAGCATAATATTTAACCTATAGTCAATATTAATATATAAATACATTAAAACATACAACATATTGGAAAACATATCACCACAACTTGTAAAGTATAAACACCATCAACCTAAAGTCAACATCAATTACACTAAATATCAAAACACATGATGAATTAACATCAGCGGGAAGCATTAAAAGGAATAAAGTTAAAAGTTCGCCTACCGCGAGGGATATCCCTATAGGGATGCCGGTAGAGACCGTTGGATCCGAGATCTAACGGTCCGAAAATAAAACAAACCCGTATTCTCTCTCTTCCTTTTGTTTTGATTTTTCGGACCGTTAGATCTCGGATCCAACGGTCTCGAAACACTCATCCCTATAGGGATATCCTCGTGGTAGGCCAGATCAAAGGAATATAAGCATAGACATGCATTGGATGTAGATATACATACTAATAATAGCATGAACATGATAAACTTTACTTGTAAAAGTGAAGATGTCAACATCAATCAAAACATAAGGAGTTATCAACGTCGGCATCAAAATATGGATACTTATGGTAAGCACGCGAGTTGTTTTTGATAACCTAGTAAGTACACACGGATACACATCATCCGACACTAGGGTATGCCCGTGACGACGGCGGACTAGAGTCGCCCACGACGCTAACTCTGTAGAAGTAGCCTGAACTTGAACACAGCCCCCTCCCCCGTTTTGATTCTATTATACTGGCTATTGTTCCATTTATAGTCAAGAATGATTATTAGGCTGAGAAACTCGACATCACACTAACTTGAATTGAACCACCTGAGGGGTAATTTGGATAGAACATCCCCATTATTTTATGACTTTCCAATGTTTTGGATCATGTTAAAAGGCTGCAAAGACAATTCTCATTCAATAAATCGGGTAGTGATTTGCATAGATGCTCTAGACTCATTCATCTAAATGGACTTAAACATAGAAGAACACCAATTAAACCAAATGAAATAAGAACAATATGAGAAACATATACATAATCAGACTCCCACAAGTGGTTTGAATGAGGACATCAAAACAGTACCAAAAAGAGCACCCACAAAAGTACGCCAAGTACAAAAAAAAGTAGCGAAAGTACAGATAACATTATTGACAATCATAACTCTTCCGGAAACCCCAACCTTGTTCGCCAATGTCAAGGTCATTATCATAAATCCCAAGCCTTGAGAAAACTTCATCGAAGAAGTATGTAATTATCTGTTTTAAATTCGTTAAATAGAGTGAGTAGGAAATACTATATATATTGAAGAGAAGAAGAAATTGACAATTTAGAAGTGAAACAATGAACGATTGTATTCACCTTTAGACTCTTTTCTAGGTGAATGCAATTACAATGTAATTTCTAGGTGAAATACTATATATACTGAAGAGAAGAAGAAACACTATGTAACGCCCCAAAACTCAAACAATTACAAACCTATGACACGTGGTTTTTATAGTAAAATTTCGACAACATCTCTGTATTTTTGACATTTCATAAATATAAACCTGTCATAACCTGAAAATCACAATCATATATTTCTAATTGGTTAATCCAGTTACTTAACCGTCTCGACAGATACCAGAGCTATCAAATAACTGGCTTACAAAAATGAGACCACTTCAACATTATGACTTAGTACGCCAAAGTATTTGACTAATACCAGATCATCAAAGCACCTCGTAGAAAGTCATTACCGAAAACACAAGTAAAGTACATACATCAGAGTCCCATAACTATCAAAAGGTCTACACCCATAACAAATGATATTTACAATGTATACATATACCATATTTCCTAAAGTTTCCATTGGGGTAGTTCCATAAACGCGACTTTCTGTAACAACACTAATAAATCAAAGAACAAACAATAGCCCAAATGCTACTGCACTAAAATACCTATAAAAGCAAAGATAACCAAATCAAAGCTCAAATCAATCAAAATTAATACTTTTTGACAAACCCAAAACCAAAAAATAGAACCCTTAATAAATAATCAAATAAATACCTGTAACAACACCAGAAGAAGCTCAGACTAAACCTTTACATAGAAGAAAACAAATAATTCATCTCTGGCTAAACGATTTTAAAACGAACTGAATCTTTACATGGAAAATCAAAGAGATTGAGTTATAAGAGAAGAGATGTTACATGTTTCACTTGACCTGAGAATCAGCAGAGATCACTAAGTTATAGTGATTGGCCAAGGTCCCATCGCCACGTTCATGGATGAAAAAATTAAACAACATAATAAGTAGAGAGGCCAGGGAAGAAAAAATGAAAAAATGAAAAGGAACATACCTGAGAATCAGTAGAGATCACTAAGTTTGAAGATATGAGAATTGAAATTTCTTCGTTCAGCTAAATACCATATAAAAAGACGTCACCATTTAGTACGAATTGAAATAGATTTGTATAGAACTATAAATTCAGGTGTTGTAAGATCAAAAAGAAGAAATTAGGGGGGGGGGAAACTAACCAAGGTTCACAAAAAGTTCTTCAACGCAATACTGACAAAATGTAATTACACACCAACTCGCAAAACCTACATAATTTGAACGAAGCAAATTAACCAAGTAAGAGCAAATACAAATGTATCAATTTAATGACTATAAATTCAATGAGAAACTACTCAACACGTGACTATAAATGAAAAGAACTTACGGATTATAGTAAGATGATAAGAGCCCAAAACTGTAGTTTTAACCCCTTAATAATCATACTGTTAGACCAATTATGTGAATAATAAGTAAGAGTTAATACTGATTAAGTGTTTTTTATGCATTTCAGGCTTCAAAGTCCATTATGTGCAGAAATGTGCCATTTTAGCGAGATAAAGGAGCAAAAGTCAGCAGAACTTCCGAATGCCATATCTTTGGACTCAGACCTCGGAATGAGGCCTACCTTATGTCAAAACGACCGGCTCGGAAAGAGCTTTGCAATGGTCCAAGCCTTGACCCAATCAGAGGAGCAGAAGTGGACGAAAAGTCTGTGGAAGCCAACTGCAGCTGAAGAGGCTTTTTTGGACTGAAAGAATTGGGTTTTGGGCCCCGATTCTCCGCCCAAAACATGGCTCCAAGCCCATGCACGATTTTGGATCTGGATGTATAAAAACAAAAGCTTGACTCAGTATTAATGGCAGTCAATAGCCAGGTAGTTAGAAAAAAAAGTAGATAGCTTAGAATAGAAAGTAGCCATTAAAATAGCTTCTAGATCTAGTTTTATTTAATTGTTTTGATTAAGTATAGTTTCAAATCTAATTCATTTCATTAGATTAAACCTTGAATCTTGTTCTTCATTTGATTAGATCAATAAAGTAGTATTCTTTACCCATTTCGATTTTGTCAATTCCAATTCTAGATCTAAATTCAATTCCTATCCTTATTTCAATTTAGTCATTAAATTAGATTTCATTATTGTTAAATTAAGTAAATTTCAATGCTTTATATTATGTTTAGTCTTAATCTAAATGGAAATGATTGGAATGATTCAAGGCTAAACCTCCATTAGAGGGGGGGCCAGAAGCCTTGATGAAAGCTTGATTCGATTATCGTAGAGTCGTTAAGTATTTTTTCTATTCCACTCTAGAGACGATTAGTTCACCATGAGAATGGGTTTAATTGTTCACATGCTAGTTATGAATTGGTAGAAATGCCATGTATAATTAGGGATTAGGAATAACCAATTGTTAAACGGCGATTCAATTCGGATTCTGACGATTAAATCGTTAGTGGATTAAGTTGAGTTAAGGTGGAATCAATCCCCTCTAACTCCTTATCATAGAATCAACGTAGCATTCCCTTAGTATTCTGATAACCGACTAGTTGCATCTTGTGGGTAGTTGCATCGTAGTATAATTCCCTTCCGAAAACTCTCATAGACTTAAAAGCGACTAGTTAGATTAGAAAACATCCATGCTAGAGCACTAGGAGTGGAGCAATTAGTTACTCCATTCTATTTTCGATAGACTTGAGAGTAGGAAACTTTGATAATCAACCACGTAAAATTGTTAAGTTCTAGTTTACTTACGTTGTGAATTCATCGTTCATTTCGTAGGTAGACTATTCATTATTATCATATTCATTACATTTACAAAATTAATTTTATCAAATGGCTGCCATATCTTAGTCTTAGTTTTTTTAGCATTGTTTTCATAATAGAATTAGTAATTTTTAAGTCCCATTTCACCCACCCACCCTTGTTTGATTCATACTGTGGTTGCCGTTTCAGTTTTGGAAAAATTCCGCGAGGAAATATACCGAATACGCCAGCGCTTCAAAAGAGAGCGACCAGCTATGTTCTTGGAATTTGATCAATACACTCAGCGCCGCTTCAAAGAAAGCGACGACCCGCTAAGTTCTTGGACTTTCGAATTTACAAAGAGACAAAGATAAGATAGCGCCAGCCCTTAGCTGAAATTTCCGGTTTCCACGGTTTGATTCGAACTTGAGTTGTCAAGTTTTTCAGTGTTCTATTCTCTTATATACACCGAACACGCATTACAAAGGCGATATTCATAAAGCGAAGCAAGGGCCTTGTCGGTATTCCTTTCTTCCACACCTCGCATCTCCGTTTAGAGGTTTATACTAGTACATCGAATTGTTTGGATCGTTGCATGTTTAGTTAAGCTCGACTTAGTCTTGCATGAGATTAAAGTCCGGCGAACAAAACACCTAACGTAAATACACAACAACATCAACAAACAAGTCTATCTAGTATACCACAAACTACACCTCTAGCTACTATTCCACACACACCACCGATATAATGGGGAAGAAAGAGACTCCTCTCTCGGACTTCTACAAAGCCTCGAGCGATAGCCCCAAATCTTGCATCGTTCTAGCAACCCACCGGGGATTTGAGAATCCCTCAAATATTTTTAATTTGTTACCCGTTTTCATGGTTTAGACCATGAAAAACCTTACCAAAGATACATTAGGATTGAACAAGTCCTAACAACATTCCACCATCCTACGGTTGGTTGGAACAAATTAAATTAAGGGTATTCCCTTTCACCTTAGCCCGATAAAGCGGCGTCTTGGTTAACTGCCCAAAGCCTAATTACGTGGACTTCGTGGGCTAAACTTGTTCAAATTGTTTATGGAACATTTTACCCACCCCTAAAGACGGATGAGATGCTTTCCAAGATTCATTTCTTTCGACAAAATCCTTATGAATCATTTTCGAGGCTTGGAATCGTTTCACCGATCTGCTTATAGAGTGTCATTACACCATAACCTAGCAAAAGACACGTTAGTTAGGTGCCTTTTTCAAAGGACTTCAACATCACCATAAAGAAGTCCTTGACATTATGAATGGGGGTAGTTTCTTAAGTAAAGGAGCCTCGAGGCTTATAAATTTTTAGAAGACCAAACTAAGCGAAATAATAATTGGGGGTAGTGATGATATCCCCCTAGTTCTTCTTCAACAGTTAAGGCCGCCCGGTATGTTTGAAATTAAACACGATTCGAGATTAAAACTCTAATCGAATCACTCACTAAAAAGGTAGAGGCCATTTCAGACAACAAAATCCTATCCCCGTCATGAATGTAAATTCAAACCCATGTAGTTTCGTTGGAGCCACGAGCATCCCGATTCCAACGTCCTATAGCCTATGAACGGGCTTGTTCCATTAATAGTGAACCTAACCCCCTTGGAGACAAAATCCCAACTTCGTTGGCGGAATAACCAAAACGTCACACCTCAAGGGTACAATCATCAATATGTTAGGCCAACGCAGAGCTTTAACCAAGCTCCACTACGACAAGGACAGGGTCAGGGTAATTTTAATAATTATAACAACCAAGTGCAACCTCGACAAGGTCAAGCACAAGGTCAAGGTAATTATAATAATTATAATGCTAATAGAGGTATCGTTCCGGTAAATAATAACTATCAAAATCCACCAATAAATAATTCACGGGAAATAGTTCCAGTAACACCACCCGTGACCACTACACCCACACAACCGGATCGTCTTGACACCTTTATACAAGTGAGCCAAAAACTTTTCCAAACCATGGCTCAATCCAACCAACAGCTTCTACAATCCGTAAATAATTTAACCCAACAATTGGCTCAAGATAAAGCCCAACCCAAAGGTGTGTTTCCAGGTAACGCAATACCTAATCCTAAAACAACAAACACAGCCTTTGAGGTCACCGATAATACTAGTAATGAATATGAAAATGTAGGTGAGATAAATGCCATCACCACTCTCCGTTCGCGGCGGTGGTTGATAACAAAGTAACTATGCCTATAGTTACCCCACCGTAGAGCCCCTACACCTGCTATATTACTAGATACGAAATAGAAACTGAAGAGCCTACCACCGTGTAGAGGTACCGGTTACAACACAACCTAAGAAACAAAAAGCCACGGTTAAACATCCGGTGATATCATTGCTAAATATGAGACGTAAACCACCGTTTCCACAAAAATTAGCCATGTTAACTAGAGATACAAATTACGAGGAGATTAGGGACGTTTTCAAGAATCTAACTATAAACCTTCCTTTCCTCGAAGCTATAAAAAAGCTACCACACCATGCTAAGTTTCTTAAGGAATTGTGTACTACTAGGCGTAAAGACAAATATACCAAAGAGCCTTTTTAGCAGAACAATTCCCAAACTTATCTGAACATAATGGAATTGTTAAGTACAAGGACCCTGGTCGTCCTACTGTACAATGCACCTTAGAAGATTCCTATACGACCACCGCGTTATTAGACCTGGGGGCTAGTGTTAACTTACTCCCATTTTATGTGTATAGACAAATAGGTCTAGACAAGATGCAACCCACTAAAAATGGCGTTGTAATTAGGCGATCGGTCTATTAAAGTATCCTAAGGGTGTAGTCGAAAATGTGTTGGTAAAAGTTCAGGATTTCTACTATCCGGCTGATTTTGTAGTCCTCGATACGAAAGTTAAGCTAAAGACTCTGTCCGATTATTTTAGGAAGCCCTTTCCCGGCAACCGCCAATGCGCTCATTAATTGCCGTGATGGTTCAATGTCCATGTCTTTTGGCCATCTTGTTGTTGAAGTCAATGTTTTAAAACAAGGACACAGTTACCCGATTAGTCTATGGATGGAGAGGTTAGCATGATCGAGAGCTTTGCTCAAGATTATTTCAACAACACGTTCCCGATAGTCATATGCGAAAAATTCTTTCCTTTGGAAAGTCGGACTCCAACATTTTCATTCCTACACTAGTCGATACAACGTATTATTGATGAGGAAGGGATAGATGACTTTCTCAAAGATGTAGAGGACTACCATAGTAATGTGGATATGACCAATCTAGATGAGGAATTTGATGAGTTTTTTCGGGTGAGGTGAAATTTCACCCTATCAAGAACTAACTTGCACAACATCCACCTCGATTCCCCTCCTTCCACCCTTTCAAAGGAATCTCGAGTTTGCACTCGATCCTTTTGTTTATCCTGTGCTTCATAATTTTTTAAATCCTCCTAGCAAACAAATACTTGAGGAAGGACAAACTATTTGACACCTTCATTTTTCAGAATTGAGGCAGTCCCTACTACACACAATGAATGAGTTCGATTAAAAACCACATCCTCATTGTTAATGCTGTCTTTCTAAAACTTATCCATATCCACCATATCCTCCACAACCATTCACTTTTCCACACTTATTTACTAAAACACCCACGCATTCAAAATGAAAAAGAAGGTGCATGATAGGTTACACAATAGGGTAATCCGACTTCGTTTGGATTCCACTAGGTCGTGGGTCGTAGGAAATCTTGGTGCTTCATTGTGTTTGGATATGTTTTCTGTGATATTTATTTATGGAATGATCCACAACTATTTCGGTTGTTGATATATGATCAACCTGCATGTTCATACATATGTTTTTTAGATAAAGTCTTGAGTATCGACTATAAATCGACTCAAATTTCTGTGTTGGTGCATTTCCTTTCATTCCAATATATTGGTGAGTGCACCATTAGGGTAACCGGGCCCTCCCTATGGAGTGTGTGGCTGTAAAATACGGATCCTAAGTCCGCGCGGTTCACATAGTTCACGTTTTCCACTCTTGCATGTTTTTCTCGGATTTTTGAGACATGTTTCTCTATGGTGTGAATTATGTCTTTATTGCTTATTGTTTTTCCTTCTAAAAATAAAATAAAAAAATAAAAAATAAAAATAAACAGAGTAATCTAGGAAGTCTCGGGAATCTGACTTTAAAAGACCCACTGCTAAAAACAAATTTTCTAAGCTTCGTTGTAAAAAATTTGTTTGGGGGTGGGGTGTTCGTGTTTCCGTACTAAAATGTTTTATGTCCCATTAGAGTTGCTTAGGCCGTTTTATTGTATTACGATTCGGATTGACGTAATCTATTAATTTAGATTTCAGTCGTTCGCATAACTTACGTTATGCACGCATTTCGAGGCGTTTTCCACTATCACGTATGTCATCTGAAGTCGGAATAGAGTGTTTTATGGATCATTGGATAGGAAATTCTCTCCTGATCATTTCCATATCTCATTCGCAAAAATCGGACCGGTAACGAAGCGGGAATTTTGATTTGAAATTCGCAAAAAAAAAAAAAAAAATCAAAAAATTCGATTTTGGGCTTGGGCCCAACCCGCGCCCACCCGCCCATGGAGAGCGCGCTCGCGCTCTTACCTTCTCACGAACAGTTCATCGCGTTCTTCATCTTCCACCGCCATTAACGCCAAGCTTAAAGCTTAAACCTAAAACAAAAATCAAATAAAAAGAAAACTAAAAACAACCCACGCCAAAAAATCAAATCCCAACCCCAATCGAATCTTCAAACACCAATCAAAACCACCTCCACCAATTTAACCCAACAAAACCACCAAAAATTCAAAATTTCGTCTGCGCCGCCACCACACCGCCCACCCACCACTGTTCCTTCCGGTCGGTCAAGTTAAACCACCACTACCACACCCTCTACAAACCCCAAAACGTATTCAAATTTCAAATGGCTCAACAACGCCCGAATCATACCGAGCAAGTTTTTCATTGCCGACCATTTCGCGCCGCTTTACGGTGACGAAATGGCTAGTAGAAGCTGGAATAGTCTCACGGTACTTTCGACCGAAGACTTCTACCATGAAGACTTGGTCCGACGGTTCTACAACACCGGGGAGTTGGAAGGGAGTAGGATTTTTGTGTTGGTGAAGAAGAAGGAGGGAGTTGACTCACGGATTTTGTTGGCTGAGATTCTAGGCATTCCGCCTAGAATCTCTGACCACTTTACAGATCCTCGGTTTGACGGGTAGAGCCGTTGATGGGCATTATCATCATCAATGGGAGTTACAATCCAAACTCCCATTGTGTTCGCCCGGGGCATCCCTCGGGACCAACCCAACTTTCTGGCTTCGGTGGATTGGTCGGAATGTCCTAGCAAGGACAAGGTCGATGACATCGGTCCGACCTGCCTCCGCGTCCTATGGGTACTCGAGAGCGAAGTATGATTTCTGCATCACGGAGTTTTCTTGAACATTATTAGGGGTTCGAAGGTCTTTGGCACCTCTCCTTGTGCTTATTACTAAGATCATCTTTGAAGATGAAAGCAACTCCCCGTGATCCGAGAGGATTTACATTACCCCGCACCGTAACCCCGTATCTATAGGGGAGTGTGTCCAACAAGTTTGGAGGAGGGCTGAGGATAGAGGGAAGAAGAAGAGGATGGTGGAGCCGGGGACAGGGATGATTCGGAGGAGGATGAGGAGGATGGGACTTGCTTTGATACGGATGCCTTCCGAGGTGTTGGTCTGATCTTTGGCGCATGGCTATGCTTCATAGGGGCATCGCGTTCACTCAACACTCTTCTCGCAGACCTCGGACTCGACGAGCGACCATTCATCACAACCGAGATCCGCACCCGGAGGATGAGAGATGGGAGCGGCGAGGGCTGAGATGGAAGCCCAGCCGGTTTAAGAGTGGATATGCTAGCACGCTTCCCACCTCATCTGGACTTCGCCTCGAGGACACAGCCACTTAGGGCATGAGTCGTCGACGAAGACGGCTGCTTCTTTGGACCTTCCGGAGCCCGGGAGCCACCACTAGAGATCAGCCCTCGGCCACCACTGGCGAGGTGTTTAGAGAGGATGAGGAGTGATAGTCGAAGTTATTTTTGTTTTATAAGTTGTTGTTTTATTTACTTTTGTTGTTTTATTGTAATGTAACTTTTATTTCCGTAATTTGAATTTTGTAAGTGAAAGGACCTCCGAATCAAAATTTTTAATATAAGGGGTTATTTTTCAGTTAGTGTGCTTGTTTCATTTTGACCCCACCTTCCCAACTTGTTTGGGGGTGGTTTTATCATTCAAGCTGTATTTTTATAAAAACCCTAGTGTTAGAATTTCTTCATGAGAGTAAAGGTGAAAATATGGAGTTTAGGCCTATCTATGATTGAGAATCATTGTAGGATGAAATCTAGATTAAATAGGTACATTCAATCATAAAATCCAAATAAGAATACTGGGTTTGAATTGGAATACAGGATATGAGTTGTTTCCGTTTTCAAGTTTGGAAATTTTAGGATTTCCGGAAAACTGCCGTAATTAGTTTTGGCAACTTTCCGATCCATTCTAGCAACTTTAAACCTATATAAACTTGATACAATCTATCCTCACAACTCACACTACACCTAAACTCCATCACTCACCCTTCACACCCGCGATTCCCACGTTTTGTCTCCATTTTCACAAAAACTTCGAGCGCGCCAGCGCGCTTTGAGCCTTCAGCGCCCTTCACTTCTGTCGAGAAAAATTTGCTCGAGCGCGCCAGCCAAGTCAAAAGCGACCAGCTAAGTTCTGGGAATTCAAAAATACAAAGCCAGCGCCTATTTTTTATTTAGCGCCATTTGATACTGACTTCCGGACCAGAAAAATTCCAGTTTTTCGCGTTGTGCCGGTCGTTTTGCAACTATTCCAGCGTAGTTTTGAGATGACATCTCCCATAATAATACCGAACAGTCTTTTCGAAGATTTGTTCCAAAGCACTACTTACGGTGCTTGGTTTCATGAGGTGATCACACACGTTGGCTGGGAACCTCTTATGGTAAGACCGGCTGAACTTTATTCTCCAAAGACTTGCATCTTATTTTTATAATAACTGCATTTTCTTTGAGAGGACCTAAGTGTTCTCCATCACCATTGACGATGAACCAATGGAAATTACCGTGTTCTTGCTAGCATTTGTTCTTGGACTTGCTATGCCCGGCGAGATACAAGACCCATGGTGCTATTGGGTTACGATAATATGCATGTCTATACTTATGAGTCTTTGCCGCGAGGGCTTATGGGGCAGGCATTTTCCTCAGTATTGAGGACCAAAGGGGACTATAACGTTGCCGCGGTAGCCCTGTCCATGAACATAGGAACTGTTATGTTTTGGATTATGCTAAACATTTTAGGGAATGGCGCGTTTTCTTACGTGAATGGCGCCACTTGCAGCGTTTTTCTTGCTTTAGCCAATGGGCGCCGGTTCTATGACCTTCCCGGACTTTGATGTCTAGTTTAGACGAGCCCATACCATGAGGCATAAATACCTTCTTATGCCCTGTTCTAATTTCCGCGTATTATGCTATGTTTCTTTCCTGTTTTTGTACACGTTTCACGGATTGGATTAAAGGTAGACACGGGTCGCGACCCACCAATAGTATTATTCGATCTTTCCGTGCAATGACTTGGCATGGGTGGCGGGTACAACCTCACCGTGGGTTGCACCTACACCCATCGGACCAAGTGGCACTTAATAGGTTAGCAACCATAGATGATAAATGGCGTAAAGCCTGGCAAATTATCATAGCATGGCAGGACGCGAAGGAACCTCACTTCTTTATAGAAGTAGAGGATGACGAAGATGACGAATAACAACGGGAGTGGAGGTAAGTTTTAGTTCTGTTAGTGTCTGCTTATGTCCCAAGCAATTTAATTATGTTAACCCCATAATGGGTGGAACTCTTATAGAGTTGCGTCAGTTTTTATTTCCTATATTAGTACGTTCTAACCTTGTTTTGCAGATGTTTCTGAATTTCACGCGCTTCAATGGTATTTTTCCTACCCTCTTTATTTACAATGCTTTGAGGACAAAGCATGCTTTTGTTTGGGGGCATAGAAACACGTGTAATTAAGACATCTGCTAGGATATAAATATATAATATGCATTTGTTTTCTAGTTAAAAATTTCAAAAATTTAAAAATATAAACAAATAAGTTATGCTATACACTTAGGAATATTGGTATTGTTTCTTTCTCCATGCTTTTAACAATCTAGAAGTCTCACATAGTCAGAAGATCGTAATAATTGTTAGAAACTTAGGTTAATAATGTAGGTAATAATCTTTGCATCCGCCTCTATAAATATATTACATGAGTATCTATGATTGTTAGCAATGAAGTTTACGAAATCTAGGCTAGAGTACTTATTCTACAAATCCTCGCGTGAGAATATAGCCTAAAAGCCTTATATGAGAAAAACATTTGAGAAATGACACAAGGAGGAGAAGTAAAATCCGATAGAGAAATCACACGTCCACTTACTTGATCACTAAACCATATCCTAAGTGAGAATTTAGGCGCTCTTTGGATCGATATAGCCAGAAATTCAAACCTATGAATTATTTTCCGCTAGTCGCCACTCGAGCCTTTCATTAGCCCTTCCATAAACCACAATTCCTTTACCCCCTACAAAACAAAAAAAATAAAAAAAAAAAATATATATATATATATATATATATATATATATATATATATATATATATATATATATATAATAAATCAACCTACCCAATGAAGATAAGTCCGAGAATAAAATGAGTGAAGAAGAGAAGAAGAAGAAAAACCCGTGGTAAACAAAAATTAGTTAGTTGCTTCCAAAAAAAAGAAAAGAAGTTTCCATCCAATCCAAAGAAAAAAAAATAAAAAATAAAAAATAAAATAAAATAAAAAAAAATAAATAAAATAAAAACTCCAAAAATAGAATAAAAGGGAGTCAAAAGCCAAAAAGAAAAAAGAAAAAAAAAATATGGCTAAGGATGGAAACAAATTGTAGAAGCAAAAGTAAATAACAAGGTTTTCTCTAAGTTACATAATACGGAAGACTCTATTATCTCAGACTTGTCCTTTTGACTATCCATTTCCTTCCTTCTTAAACCATCTCCTAATCCCGTAACACCTAATAAAGACCTCTAGCTCAATTAGGAATAGGTTAGTGTGATAGTAAGTGGCAGATGTGTTTGATCGACCCCGCTTCCTTGTTGTCATTGAGATTGTAAGGTAAAGTGTGCCCACCGTATTAATCGGAGTAGCTAAACTTGAGTGGAAAAATCAGAGTGTTGTTTCTTGACTATTATTGTGAGAACCTACTTAAGGACGCTTATTCGAAGTTCTCGAAACAAACCCGCTAAACATTTGATAAGACTACTCATTTAGATATATGTTTATTGTAGATGATTGATTATTATGCATATATTAACTTAGGGTTTTGACTGGTTATTCTTATGTAATTGCTAGAGAGATGTATAGATAGTTGAGCATGAATAAGGAAACAATAGTTTTATTTTCTTAGTCGTTGTAGTATAGATGAAGTTTGTGAAGTACCTTCACTCGAAAAACTCTCACGAGGCTATAACTTCGTCCCACCGGGAATTCCTAGTGGTTTAAGGCCTTGTTGCATATGGTCAATGCAATCGCTCTCAGCTAAACGAGATTAGGTAGAACTCCATTTTGGTCACTTATTCTAATTTCTCATCTTTGCTTGGGACAAGCAAAATCTTTGTTTGGGGTGGTTTGATAAGAGCCCAAAACTGTAGTTTTAACCCCTTAATAATCATACTTTGTTAGACCAATTATGTGAATAATAAGTAAGAGTTAATACCGATTAAGTGTTTTTATGCATTTCGGGCTTCAAAGTCCATTATGTGCGAAATGTGCCATTTTAGCGAGATAAAGGAGCAAAAGTCAGCCAGAACTTCCGAATGCCATATCTTTGGACTCGGACCTCGGAATGAGGCCTACCTTATGTAAAACGACCGCTCGGAAAGAGCTTTGCAATGGTCCAAGCCTTGACCCAATCAGAGGAGCAGAAGTGGACGAAAAGTCTGTGGAAGCCAACTGCAGCTGAAGAGGCCTTTTTGATTTGAAGAATTGGGTTTTGGGCCCGATTCTCTCGCCCAAAACATGGCTCCAAGCCCATGCACGATTTTGGATCTGGATATATAAAAACAAAAGCTTGACTCAAGATTAATGGCAGTCGAGTGAGCCAGAGTTAGAAAAAAGTAGATAGCTTAGAATAGAAAGTAGCCATTAAAATAGCTTCTAGATCTAGTTTTATTTAATTGTTTTGATTAAGTATAGTTTCAAATCTAATTCATTTCATTAGATTAAACCTTGAATCTTGTTCTTCATTTGATTAGATCAATAAAGTAGTATTCTTTACCCATTTCGATTTTGTCAATTCCAATTCTAGATCTAAATTCAATTCCTGTCCTTATTTCAATTTAGTCATTAAATTAGATTTCATTATTGTTAAATTAAGTAAATTTCAATGCTTTATATTATGTTTAGTCTTAATCTAAATGGAAATGATTATGAATGATTCAAGGCTAAACCTCCATTAGAGGGTTGTGAAGCCTTGATGAAAGCTTGATTCGATTATCGTAGAGTCGCCGATTTTCTATTCCACTCTAGAGACGATTAGTTCACCATGAGAATGGGTTTAATTGTTCACATGCTAGTTATGAATTGGTAGAAATGCCATGTATAATTAGGGATTAGGAATAACCAATTGTTCTGCGAAGCAGTTCAATTCGGATTACGACGATTCGTCGTTAGTGGATTAAGTTGAGTTAAGGTGGAATCAATCCCCCTCTAACTCCTTATCATAGAATCAACGTAGCATTCCCTTAGTATTCTGATAACCGACTAGTTGCATCTTGTGGGTAGTTGCATCGTAGTATAATTCCCTTCGTAAAACTCTCATAGACTTAAAAACGACTAGTTAGATTAGAAAACATCCATGCTAGAGCACTAGGAGTGGAACGAATTCGTTACTCCATTCTATTTCGATAGACTTGAGAGTAGGAAACTTTGATAATCAACCACGTAAAATTGTTAAATTCTAGTTTACTTACGTTGTGAATTCATCGTTCATTTCGTAGGTAGACTATTCATTATTATCATATTCATTACATTTACAAAATTAATTTTATCATAAGACTTCTGGGTAAACAAAGTTTGGGGTGTGACTTTCCGAATTTGGAGGGAGGAAAATACTGATTCTGTCTGAAGAAGTGCACCTTGATAGTGCGACATATAATTGACCGTGGCTGAAAACTTCAGTGCGAAGGTCAATCCCCACATACTTCACCGATTGTCCTTGTGACTTATTTATAGTCATTGCATAAGCAACACGCACAGGAAACTGTCTTCTTGTCATATAAAAAAGAAAATAAGAAGACGACGGTGACAAAGATAATCTTGGAATAAATGCATGATTACTCGCTTTTTCACCAGTCAAAATTCTTGCGAAAAGAACGTGAAGTCGACAGTGGACCACCATCAATCGAGTTCCATTGCATAATCCATCTTTGGGAGCAATATTTAAACAACATTATAGGACAACCGACTTTTAGGTTGAGATCTAAACGGTGGTAGACCAAATTGGATCAAGTGAGTTTATGTACTCATTTGGGTATTGATTAATATTACCGGTTCGTTGCATCCTCATCTGCCATCTTGTCTGCAGCTAGAAAGAGAGTACTTTCCCCTGGGAACATATTTAAAGATGCTTTGCATTAATATCATTGACATCATCATTGCATGCCGAGATAGAATTGTGCTTCGCTTAAATATTCGATTAACCTGTGGTAGGTTGATTTAGCTGAGGATATGTAGTAGAAATGAGATCTTGAAGATTTGCACATCGATGAATTGTTGATGGTAGTTCAACTGTTTCGCTTGGGTCACTTCATATCTAATTAACCAGAAAATAGTAATGAATATTAGTACGAATAAAAATAGAACAAAGAATGATGCAAATGAATATCAATATTAAGCAAAATAGACAAAGAAAAATACACAGTTTGGTACCTCCATTAAGAAATTTGCGAACGCAATATTTGCAGAATTTCCATTTTCCAATCACATGTTTTGGGCAAGAGTTAGAACATGAATGTGACTCCAGAGGAAGGAAGATCGCAAGGAAGCACGCACAATCTGTTCTCAAACCCCTTTGGGTATAACTGGAAGGCATTGACGGAAGTCACCACCAAGTACAACTGTTATTCCACCAAAAGGTTTATTATTGTCGCGAGTATCCCGAAGTGTGCGATCAACTGCTTCCACACAAAACTTATTTTGCATTGGGACTTCATCCCAAATAATAAATTTAGCTTCCCTGAATAATTCGGCATGCATTGAATTCTTACTAAACCCACAAACAGAAGTATCAAGAATATCTAGTGGGATCACGAAAGGTCGAAAGTGAAAGCGATCACGACGACCCCAATAGTAATGAAGTTATTCCGGATGAAGCGACCATAATAACAATATGCCCTCAAAGACGACCGTACACGGCGATTGTGTTATAAACAAAAGTTTTGTCTGTTTCTTCTTTGCTCCATTCAAAAAGAAGTTTCCTAGATTTTTGAGAAACGGAATCTATCAATCGCTTTGATATGAAAAGCGTTGCTCTGCATTTAAAGTCTTTTACGGTTATTTGCCGTAAACTAAGTGTTATTTGCTGAGAGCCTGAGATTTAAAGTCTTTTACAGAATTTGTATCCACACATCCATTATTGTATCAAATATGTACAGCCATGGGCACCACCGTAGAGCATAATGGCGGCATTAGGAAGAGGCGTTAAAGTTCATCCACTTGCTACTGAAGCTAAATGGCTAGCTGAACACGTTCCAAACTGAATCGTTTGGAAGGAAAAATAGAAAAGTAATTGAGCATGAGGTAAGGGATCTGCACAGAATATACCTAGATGTAAAAGTAACTTTGCAAATTCAACTTATAGATGGTTAAGATATCAAGACTTTGCGTGTAACTGGAATTTTCGATGTAAAATTATATAGTTGGGCTGGGGCGGGCTATCACACTCATCTAGTACCCTTAAGGTAGTTTAAAGGAGAACCTGTCTGCAGAAAGCTTTGTACTCTATATGTGAATTTCACTCCAAAAAAATCAATTCAGACATGTTTGGATTAAGAAACGGAGATAGTGAGTATATAGTAAGTTCAAAATTTTAAGAACAAAGAAGTTGATCACATAAGCAATGCCAAATGAAGCTCAAGACACATTAAATTATGAGTTCCCAAACAAACAAATCAGACACAAATCACTATATGCCTAGTATCCCACCCCCCTGCGAATTGAATCGTCCCCTTTTCGAACCCATACACCACCCATCAACCAAACAACTTCAATACTTTTTCAAAAATCATAATAATATACCAACAGATTCATACAAGCAATACAAGTGAACATACCTTATCTAACAATCGCAAAGTCAACATTTTCCTATAAAACAATACAGACCCAAATAATTACCTGACGATTAAGAGTAGTGGGGTTATGTTTAGACCAGAAAACATCAAGCAAAGTCTCAAAGCTACACTCTTTAGGATCATATTGAACCCGAACAACTTCCGAATGTTTCGTTGACCCGGAACAAACATCATGGTAAGTAGGACTATCCAAAATCCCTTGGGTATACCCAACTTCAGTTTTCGTCACACCGGGCACTCTTTGGTAGGCTAATTCAACACTCCAAAAACAACCAGCACCAAACTGAGCAAAATTTTGACCGGGTAATGGGTGTCCGAATCGGGACCTTGTGCAATAATTGAAGAAGCCATGGTTAAAATAATGAACAACAGCTGAATAATACAAAAACAGACCTCTCTTCCTTGCATGAAGTTTGTTATATACAAGCTTCCTTTATTTTCTTCTTGTGAACATTGCTTTTGAACTAATGTGTCTGAACACTGTTTTATCAAGTCCCTTCCAAAAATTGAACTAATGTGTGACGTTGATATCTAATGTGTCTGAACATGCTTTTGAACTTCAACACACTTGATAACAAAAGCATCATAATGTCTGAACAGATGACCACCACTTAAGCAAATAAAATGTTATAATCATTGAATGGACCAGATTTTTATAATCATTGAACAGATGACCATCATAAAACTTCAAAAATCATTGAATGGGTATGAACAAACCTTTAGATTCGCTTAAACAGGTAGACCGCTTACTCTCGACTCTTGACTCTTGCTGGACACGTAGACCGCAAAGACGCAGACCCTCCCTTCTCGCCTATATTCTTATCGATCTGCAAAAGAACATACATGCCCTCAAAAGAAGTTTTGTTGAAGCAGAGAGAAGTAGTGAAGTGTGTACAGTTTATTAGAGTGAAAGTGTTGCAGCTTTCACTGTGGCCAGCTCGGGAAAGTGTTGAAGCAGAGTGAAAGTGTTGCAGAGAGAAGTAGTGAAGTATGTGTGTAACAGAAAAACATCAAGGAAGATAGACAACAGTGGCCAGTTCGGGAAACCTGGTGCTTTGAAATGCTATTGGTGGTTGGTGCTCCCGAGCGCAATTGGCGCATCAATGAATCTAACCGGAAAAAAAATTTAGAAACAGCAACTCTTGACGGCGGCGAATAGGGCATTGATGTTTTGTTTGAAGATATGAGGAAATAAGATCTAGTAGATCCGAGTGTTAGGGCGTAAAGAAGCATACTATTGGGGATTGGCTTATTTTGCCATGTCATAATTTAGAAAAGACAAAGACAACCATAGGATGGAAGCCCGGTGGGCCCCACACCATTGCTTTTTATTAGATAGATAGCGATTTCTAGCCAAAAATAAGAACACGTGACAACAGTAATGCATGTGAAAAGGAAAACTCTCATATGGTGATCGCAAAAACAAACAAATATAGCATACAACACATCAACGTCGTGAAGAATATAAAATTGATAATTATAAAGTTAGAAATAGAAGGACATCAAGTAGGTAATTGCATGTAGGACTCCAGATCTCTATAACCGGATACAGAGATTATTTCTGTAACCGTATTATCTCACCATTGATCCGAATCCAAAATGTATGTGCCTTGATACCTGTGTGCGCTCCAAAATGTGTGTGTGCGCCGAAATATAAAATGTGTGTGTGATACAGAGATTGATTTCTGTACCCGATTATAGAGAAACCGGTCTCTTGCATGTAATACCAAAAGCTAACCCAATTTCTCATTTTCGAGCTGGAACCAATCAACTCATCCTTCCCCAACTGTCACACCTTTTCTTTTCTTCTGTACTATTGTTTTAATTATGACGATGATAAACTCTAACCCAATAGAATGCAGTACTACACAATTGGGCATACAATAATCCCAATGAGAAAATAAGTCTCCCAAGACCAAATCCAAATAAACCTTAGCTAATTACTAATGATTAATTATATTAACTAATTAATAAATGAATTACTGAGTATTACATGGGGCATAGTTCATATTCTCATGACAACTTCTTGTAGAATCTAAAGGTTGCTTATTCTTGTGGGAGGTGGTTTAGAATTGGATATCTACCAAGGAGGTAGTTCAAGTCGAGGCCCAAAATATCGATATCGATCAATATATCGGTTACCTAAAAATCGATATATATCTGGATATATCTATTATTTTTGGTGACCATTCTAAACTATTTAAAATATTGGAAATATCGAAAATATTGGATATATAATATCGGAAATATATTAGAAATATCGAATTTATATTAAAAAATGGTCAAAAAGTCAACCGATATATATCGTAAATATCAGATATATCGATTATATCGGCGATATAAAGTTTTATATCGGAATTTTCGATATATATCGGCAAAAAAAATAGTTCTATATTTGGTAGATATATGTTGGAAATATCGATATCGGTATACCAAAATACCGATATATATCGGTGATATATCGGCGATATTTTGGTCCATGTTTCAAGTGATACAACAGAAACACATATATATATATCCTATATTTATTTTTTCCCATCTTATAAGTATTAGCTGGAAACTAAAAAGAATACAAAACGCTTAAGAAATGTTAACTAGAATTACACCAGATTGGGATCAAATTAAAATTTGGTTAGACACCAGGTAATCTTTTGAGTTCTCTCGCAGCCATCCAGAATCCAATTATGACTCGCTAACTGTACACTGTATAGGCTAGCTAGGAGTAGCAAAGCAATGAGTTTAGTGGTAAATTAGTGGATTCAATTCCTAACAAGTCGAAATTGAACGTCTTTATCCCATTATCCATTGAGTGATTGGTTATTCATTCGTCGCCAATTTAGCAAAGATTAGTGACAAGTACTTGCGATGATGGAGATTAGTATGCGTCTAATCCATCAACAATTAATCACAAGTTAGAATACCGTCCTTCCCCAAATTACTGATTAATTTGTGGTTACTCGCGATTTTAACTGCATCGTTGAAGTGCAAATTGCCAAAATGAGAGAGATTATCTACTAGTTGCGTATCTTACTGGCTTCTAGTCTCAACGTGTATGGCATCAGTTCAGACCAAAATATGGTCGTAATGTGGACTTGGCTGCGCTACCAACTCCAGGACAACAAGGTGAGTTTCCCACAATTACATTAATAGATGATGAACTGGAAAAACGGTGGACTTTTGTAAGTTTGCTTTGGTGGGTCGTTTGGATCTCAAAAGATGAACTTACAAGAAGTTGGAAGAATAGTTTCTATTCTATGGAAGATAAAAGGTGATTGGTTGACAACACCCTTAGGAAGAGGGTATATTATGGCAAGCTTTGATTTAGAAGAAGATTATCAACTGATCTGGGACCAAGGAACTTGGATTTTTGACAAACCGGTGCTCAGATTAAGTGAATGGTCACCCAATTTCTCTACGGAGAAACAAACCCAGTCACATACTGCTGTATGGGTTAGGTTTCTAGGACTTAGTTTGGAATACTGGGAGGTGAAGAACTTGCTTGCTATGGGCAGGGCACTGGGAAAACCCTTATATGTTGATAAAACGACAGCAAAACGGACTTTGGGGTTCTATGCGAGTGTTCTAGTCGATGTGGATTTGTCAAAGAAGATACCAAATAAGATATGGGTGGAGTCGAAGAAATTTGGTGTGGCTTTCTGGCAAGAGGTTCAGCTTGGCAAGATTCCTGACTTTTGCAATCATTGTAAAGGGGTAGGACACCTTGTGGGGAGTTGTAGATTTCTGAAAACTGATCTGGCTCAGTCTAAGAAAACCAGTGACGGAAATGCTGCCAAAGGAAAAGAGATTATGGTGGAACAAGCTGCTGTGACAGATGGATTATCCAAGAGATAGAGAAGGCACTTGAAGAGAAAGAACAAGGAGAAAGCAGCGGCCACAGGTGCTCAGTATTCGGGTGGTGTTGAAATAGTGGTGCTGGAAGCTGAAGATATGGAGTTAGTTAACGAAATGTCAGACGCGAGTAACCCAATATAGGATACAATTGATCAGTACTCAGGTGGTTTTAACGCTGTGTGGAGGCTGGAGGTCATGAGCTAGTCAACACTGTGTCGGAGGCTCGTACACTAGTTCATGCTTCTACCGTGGAGGTTGTAGTGGGAGAGGAAGCTAATGATGTGTTGGAGAATACTATCACACAAGTCATTAACAGAGTAGTGGGACCTGAGAAACAAGGTGAGCCTACGCAGTTAATTGTTGATTTCTTTCAATACTCCAAAAGGCAAGCCGTAATTGATGAGGTGGTGGCACAGATTAGTCCCAATTCACAGATTTCACCAGTGAATCCGGAAGTGCCAGTAAGAAATAACTTTTATGTACTGGATAATGAAGAGGAGGTGGTCAGTGAGTCTCAAAAGGAGGGTGATACTAGATTTGTTAATGAAAACTGGGCAGAGTTAGCTGATAAAGAAGCTGACAGTCTTCTAAGACAGAGATGTGACTACGAGAACCAAGCAGAAGAATAAAAACAAAGAGAAGAGAGGGGGAACTAACTCTGCAGTTATAACCCCACAGGCATAGAAAGCCACACTGTCTGTTTCTAAATGAGGACATTACTTTGGAATGTGAGGGGAGTTAAGAAAGATATAGCAGTAGAAAGAAGAAAGGAGTTGGTGACAGGGCATAATCTAGAGATTATTTGTCTGGCTGAGCCTAAGATCAAACCGACCGTTAGTAATATTAAAAGACTTGGCTTGAATATGTATAATGATTCTATTATACATAATGGTTCTCAGGAGACTTTGGGAAATCTATGAGTGATGAACAGAAGGGTTGTGGTGATTAGACATCTTTTCAATTCCAATCAGCATATTATTGTTGAATGGAATGGAGCTATCATTTCTTTTGTGCATGCTAAATGTACTCTTGTTCAGAGGAGAGAGCTTTGGAGGGATCTGGAAAGAATTAAAACACTGCTCCATGGCTAGTGGTGGGAGATTTTAATGTGGTCATGGCAAATGAGGAAAAAAAGGGTGATAGGCCGCCTTTAAGAGTAGCAGTGAATGAGTTCCATGAAATGGTCAATAATGTGAACTGATGGAGAGTCCTTTTGTGGGGCTTGAAACAACATGGTGCAATAATCAGAAAGGGATGGGGAGAACTTATTGCAAGCTGAATAGATGCTTCTTTAATAATGGTTGGTGTTTGAAGTTCGCAGGACGGAGTTATAAAGTGGGTTCTAGGATAGGATCAGACCATGCCCCCCTCATTGGGCATTGTGTTCATGTTCCTAAGCTTAAGAATACACCATTCCGTTTCAACAACTGCTGAACACAACACAAGGGGTTTATGGAAGTGGTGAAAAATAATTGGAATCAAGAGCTGCTGGGTAAGCCATTGTTTGTAGTTGCTGCAAAACTGGAGATTGAAACAAGAGTTGAAGAAATGGAATTGTGAAGTGTTCGGTCATACAGATACTAACATTAAGAAAGCACGACAGGAATTGTTTCAGCTGCAGTTACAAGCAGAAGCAGAACTGGAGGATGATAACATGGAGTTCTTAGTTATTCAAGCCGAACAAACATTAGAAGAAGCTCTGAACAACAAAGAATCTCTTGTCAAGCAGAAACCGAGAAACAAATGGTATGATGAGGGAGCAAGGAATTCTGCTTACTTTCATGCTTTGTACAAAATGAGGTTGGGGACATCTATGATTGAGGAGATCCTTAATGATGATGACCAAGCACTGAAGGAACAAGTTGAGATTTCAGAATTTATTATCAAATATTTTGAGACTAAATTCCAAGATAAAGAAATTCAAATGGATGAGCAACTACTGGAATTAGTCCCAAGGCAAGTTAATGATGATGATAATAGAGAGCTAACAAATATACCGGAATTTCAGGAGATAGAGAGTGTTGTTTTTGCGATCAACAAGAATAGTTCTCCAGGACCCGATGGTTTTAATGGGGTGTTCTTTCAGCATTGTTGGACCATCATTAAATGGGATGTATTTGCTGCTATTAGATCTAAATTCGTACTTCTTAACACTGATTCTAAAGGAGAAAGAAACTAAGAAGTTATCCAAGTTTAGACCCATTTGTGTGGGAAACCTGCTGATGAAAATGATTTTAAAGGTGCTCCAGTTGCGACTTTGCAAGGTTGTTACTAAGCTAGTGTCACCTGAACAAGCTGGATTTATACATGGGAGATGCATTCAGTCTAACATTGAGCTTGCTTCAGAAATGGGGAAGAAGAGATATGATGGCAATGTGGCCATCAAAGTTGACATCTCAGAGGCTTATGATACCCTTAGTTGGGAGTTCTTACAAGCTGTGTTGGTAAAATTTGGGTTTGCACAGAGATGGATAGATTGGATTTTTTGCATCATCAGAATTGCAAAAAAAATTCAGTTTTGATTAACGGGGGGCCGTGTGGATATTTTGGTGTTTGAAGGGGTCTTAGGCAGGGCGACCCATTGTCACCGTTACTATTTGCATTGGCAGAAGATGTACTGAGCAAGGGAATAAATTTTCTGAGAGAACAGGGCTATACTAAGCCAATGGTTATGATAAAAAACACTCCAGGGCCTAGTCATCTCTTATTTGCAGATGATATTTTTCTTTTCACAAGAGGGGATAGAAGAGGTATCGAGTACATAGCATGGCTGCTACAAAAATATGAGAACACTTCGGGGCAATGTGTCAGTAAGGAGAAGAGTAAACTATTCACAGGTGGTATTCATCACATAAGAATAGAGGATATTGAGCAAGTATTGGGAATTACTTCTGGAGCTTTTCCTGAAAAGTATTTAGGAGTGCCAATTATACAAGGAAGAGTCACCCATGTTGCTCTGAGGTGTGTCTTGGATAAAATTAAGAAGAGAATAAGTAGTTGGTCTGGAAAACCACTCACTTTTCAAGGAAGAGTGGTGCTGATCAAATCTGTTTTGAGTAACATCCCAATATATAACATGTCCATTTATAAATGGCCAGCAAGCTTGATCAAAGAAGTTGAAATACTGATGAGGAATTTTCTTTGGTCTGGGGAGCCAATGGTGAGGACGTCAATTACTGTATGTAAGTTGGGACAAATGTTGTAAGCCCCCGATGAGGAGGGGTTAGGTCTGAGAAGACTGAAAGAAGTGAACTTGTGTATATTGATGAAACTGGGCTGGCAGATTCTAAATGGCAATGAAGAGTTTGTGAAGTTCATAAAAATCAAGTACTACATGAAGAGTGAAAATATTATTAAGTATTACAGACCCTCATCTATTTGGGGAGGCATTAAAATGGCATTAGGAAAGGTGATCCCTCGATCACAATGGACGGTTGGAAATGGTCAAAGCATTGATTTGTGGAGATCAAATTGGCTGGGAAAGAAGTCCATTCAGGAGTACCTACAGCTACCAGACGAGGCCCTAGTGAATTGTAATGCTACAGTAACTTATTTGATTCAAGATGGAAGTTGGGCACTGCCAGAGAACTTCAAGGAGTTTCTTCATCAAAATGGCATTGATACTGGAATCATGGATAAACCCTTGACACAGGATAAGGACAACAGGATTTGGTGTCCAAAGCTTAAGGGAGATTTTACAACTGCATCAGCATATGAAGATCTTAGATGCAAAGAGAGTAAGATATTGGGTGAGCCTGGGTGAGTTTGTTGAAGGATTGGGTCATGGTCCTATTACCTCATCAGACAATCGTCTTTGGAGCTTGTTACCATTTGCTATTTTGTGGGGTATTTGGATTGAGCGAAATCGTCAACACTTTGAAGGCGTTTCCGCATCTAAGCAGGAGCTTATCATATCTATTAAGGCTTATTATTTTAATGGTCTAAGATTTTTAAAGAGTTTAGGAGTATCCTTTTGAGTATTTTGTGGTGAGGTGGGATAGACTTTTGTATTTAGAAGTAGAATAATTTGTAGTTCTTGGGTTAGCCTCCTGTGGCTATGTTTTTAGTTTTATTTTGTTTCTTTGTAATAGTAGGCTTTCTTGGCCTACTTAATTTCTTTTCACTTTTAATGAGATTTCAACTTTACCGAGCAACAAAAAAATAAAAATAAAAAAGAGTAAGGTCAGCTGACATAAGGTGTTATGGAGTGCCCACATACACCCAAGTACGACTGTGAATGCATGGAAACTGATGAGAAACTGTGCAACAACTTAGGAAAAACTTAAGAGAAAAGGGTGCAGCTGGTACCAAGATGTGAGATTTGTAAAAAGGATGCTAGTGAGGCATAAGTGGGAAGCAGCAGTAGTGAGTGGTATGATGGCTCTTTTGTTTCACAAAAATAAGGTACACTTTGAAGACGAAGGTAACAACTTTACCTTTTGTACAAAGTATGTGAAGTAACAAGTTAATTGTGTTATACACATTTTAAAGGGTACTATGTATGGGACTGCACATGATCACTTTGTGAGATTGGCTTGGGGTGCTGAACTGAAACTAAAGAAAGCTCCACAGATCAAGGACTGCAAGTGGTTACTGTCGGAAGTAGATCAAGTCAAAGTTAATGTTGATGGCTCCTCCATAAGAAATCTTGGACCAATAGGGTGGGGTGCAACTTATCGAGATCATAATGGGGAGTTTTTGCTCGTGAGTTGTAAGGGCTTGGGGGTGGAGACGAACTATGTGGCTGAGTACTATGCAATTCTAGAGAATGCGGAAATAGCAATTGAGAAAGGTTGACTGGAGTTATGGTTACAATCTAACTCAGTGGTTGGTGGTAGAAGCTTTTAGTATGGGCAAGATACCATGGCAACTCAGTAAACGATGGGGGTGGTGTAAAAGCAAATTGCAAAGATGTATGTTCTCTCATACTTGGAGAGAAGCAAATTTTGCAGCTGGCATTGCTGCAAAAAGAGGATCTAGCTTAGATAAGGATGAAGTGAGTGTGTATGCAGGAAATCCCCGATGGTTGTATAAATAGGAGAATCCTAATGGGCAGTATTTTAGATTTGAAACATGAACTTGAGATGAGATGTTATCGACCAATATGTGGCTTAACCCTCATGGAGTTCACACACTTTTATAACTTTCCTTTTTCTTATATACAAAAGATAAACTTACCAAGCAAAATAAAAATGGCATCAGTTAACCTTCTTGTGTTTCATAGTTTTTCCTCAGTCCATTATGGAGGTACCCCGAGACCAAAATTATCAAAGTTATCATAAAGGGACCAAAATATTACTATTGGGATCTTGCCATAATGCCACATATCTCACATGTTGGACCCTATGGCTCGAGAAACACTAGTGGCTTTAAAAATCCAAGACATAACATAGATAGCTAGCAGTACGAAAAGAATGACTGTTGAAAGATTGTTGGTCAATTTGCACAATCATAATTATGTAGGTAGCCATATATATATGTATATATATCTTAGTACAAAAAGAATGACTGTTGAAAGATATGTATATATATCTTTAGTTTTTAAGTTCTTCAACAAAAATATTTATGCCACTGATTAATTAAATTTTACTGGCTCCCAAAAGAAAAGAAAGAAAAAAATTAGAAAATTAAAAAAAACAAACAAACATTAGATATAAATTAAAAGGCACTAACCTGGAAGTTCCCCTGCAGCTTCTGAGCAAACACGAGAAAGGAATATGTGATTAATCTGAACAACAAATGTAAAACACCACCAAGGTTGGTTTCCACATTACAATGAACAATAATTATAAACTAGGAACAGGGACTTGTGGTAGAAAGTTTTGAGATATAAACATATCAAGTTCGAAGTTAACTCTTACCTTCGATAACTTAATCTGATGCTCCACACAGTATCGTTGCAGACCCTAGAATAACGAGAAGCTATTCAGCACAAAATGTTTCTCTCTAAGAGTTTTCAAGTAATCATGGAATGAACATAAATATGTTTCAATTTACTAATACAGAAGCCTCTAATTTTATTTTTGGAATAAGCAATTAAAAAAGTTTGCAACTTTATATTCTTTGTTGTCTTGCTCTACAAGTCCAAAGAACTCACACTTTTCACATCACCTCTTGTGGAGGCGATTCCTAAAATCCCCCAAATATCCTTTTGACCTTTCTCCAATGTTCATGCTCTCTTAATTCAAGTGTTGTACATTGTTCAAATGTCTTCATCTGTTACAAGAGCATCTTTGATGCAGGAGGATCCGAGTCAGATGATGCTGAGTTGACAGATTGCACGTTGATGGCACTAAAGTATCATGAGTTGGCGGATCAATGCAAAGATGGCAAGTAATCGTGATCTTTTCCTAATTGGGGTAAATGTTTTGGTATTTTGGCCATAACTTTGACTACAGTTGTCTGAATTAGGCGTGTGACCCCAATTCAGAAAGATCTCAACGGCGCACACTCTGTCACCATTGAGCTAGGCTCCGTGATAGCCGTTTTCGAGATCAAAATACACTGTTTTCCTTCCAAATTCATCGTTTTAGATTTTCTTTTATCTTTTTACCGTTTCGAAAGTAAATCTTAGTCCAATTTGGGCTAGATTTTTGGTAGATTACTTCTATTATTATCTAGTTAATTTTAGTAGGAATAATATTCGGATTTAGAATGTTTTACAGCTATAAAGTCCGGCTTGTGGGCTAATATTGAATCATTCTTGATTTTATTAAACTTTAATAGACATTAGAGACAATTTTCTCTATGCTTAGGGCAAAACTCTTGTGTTCTTTCCTATTTATTATCTATTATTACTAGTCTACAAGATAATCGCTATTCTGTTTGGCTTCAATCTTTCTAAGGTAAACCCCAACATGTTTTTCAACATAAGGGATTGAGCTTTCAACACAAAAAAAGAAAGTATTAGGAGTATCGCTAATGCCATCCAAATTACAATCTCTAGTAAATAGTGAAACACATGTTTTATTTATAATTATTTATGATATTGATATTTATAGCAAATTGTCTTTTACTATTTATTGAAAACAAGTTGGGTTCGGGTTCAGATTTGGATTCTCTGAAAAGTGAAAAATGATTGTGATGTAGGAAATATATTAAAGCTCTGCATCAGATTCGTTTCAGATTCAGGTCAAGCTCAAACCAGCCCGAACACAACCTGTTCCTATGATACCCTGATACTGTAGATTACCATCACCAGTATGCATCAGGTACACTACTGATACTGAAACACGTATCCTCACATGGCCATGAATCATAAGAGGAGGAGGGGAGAGAAACACACAAATAGAGAGATGGAACATAAGAAATAGAAAAAAGTGAACAAGAACTCGCACGTACTTCGTTGCCAATCAGTCACACCACCACTTTATGTTTGAAGTCACACTTAAATGCTAATTCATTGTTTATATCGAGATTTCTAGTTACTGTACCCGTGTCCTATATTTTAAAAAATTCCATAATGTACCCTGTACCCGTGTACGCACCTATATCTGTATCCGTGCATCGTAGACCTGTTCCATGCCCTAGTTTTCTTCACGAAGATTTATTGGTGTTCATCTAAAGGCTGCCTAGTTTTCTTCATGAAGATTTATTGGTGCTCATCTAAAGGTTTCTTTTGCATTTAGCTTACAAGAAATTTGGTATCCAAACATAATTACATAACCGGTCTTCAAGAACAACTACCATAAATTAATATTTGTGAAGAAAAATAAATAATATATAATAAATAAAGAACAAAATTGGACATCTATCCCATCAATGGAGCACCTATTTGCACCATTCATGCAAACCAACAACAAAGGTAAGGTTGTTCCTCAATCTGTTCACATCTCAGACCCCACGTGTTAATCCTATTGCTACTAGACTTCTTAATACTGAAGTGTCTGTGTGTTGTTAGACCCACATCACAATCACAACTCTTTTTCAATTTTAACCACTATAGCAACTATTTCCCAGTGAAGGAGGAAGATTCCTTTCTAAATTCTTATTCTACTCAAGACACAATTTAAAAATCTTTAAGCAAAATGTTACAAACACAAGTATTTGTTACCTCTCCAGCATTGAACAAAATTTTGTGCTTGTCAAAAAATAGCAAAATGGTTGGCGATGTCTCCTAAGTATCCATTCCATTTCCAAGAAACTGCAAAACCAAATTCAACACGAATAAGAAACAAACCAAAAAAATACAAAAAACAAAACAATGTCCACTGTATTCACCACATGAATGTAAGAGCTTGTATTGACTGGATTATTCTTTTTCCCATCCTCTGACGGTTTTTTATCATTGTTATTATTATCTCTCCATTATTCTGCCTTTCTCTTGTTCAACCCAACGGGAGGTATTGTAATGTTTTCCTTCATAGTTCATACTCTCAATTTTCTGAGGGCTTCTTCAATGCGCGTGATGTTTTGCTACGCACGATTTCTGACCACATATTTTCCAACCTGTAACCAGTAGACCTAGGGGTGGCTTTGGCATTTCACATATTTTCCTTCGTCCCCAATTTATCGTATTTTCTATTCTTCTCAATTAGATTACGCGCCTAAATCTTCACCCCCTTCACCTCTTCTTTAATTCATGGTCAATCATTTAATTCTTTCACTCTCTAAAATTTACAACAAGGAAGTAGAGCAAAAACAAGTGACAGCAACCAACAACACTACACGGCTTGAATACGTTCGAACATTGAGGTTAGTTTATCATCCAATCACTAAAGTCGATTTAATCTTTCTTCTTCTCTTTAAGGTACATTAGAATTTTTTATGTTTAGGTCGTTTGTACCAAAAAAAAATTCTTTATTTAAGTAGGCGCTCCTATGATGAATCAAATAAGGCTCGATGATGAAGAGTTTCTTAGAAGTCTATGTTTCGAAAGTTTTGCATATGATGAAAGTGATTATGTGGATGTGGAATCAACTGTTTCTCTGATGGAGAATGAAAATATTGACAGTAGTGATAGCGATGTTGAAGAGTCTGATACATATAGGGCTTATTTTTTTTATGCAGTTCAAGACCTCGGACGAGGCCTACACTATTTATAATTAGTATGTCAAATCAGTCGACTTCGGTGTTCGTAAGGATGTTTATAGAATTCATCCAAATAGAGTTGCTATTAAGCGTAGATTTGTGTGTTCAGTCATACAGATAAACTCCAATTGATGACACCCAAAAAAACACCCAGACAGATCACTAGGTTCAATTGTAAAGCCTGCATTGTTATTATTTTTTATTCTGAAGCAAAATTGTGGACTCTGAAAGAGTTTATTGGGGAACACACACATCCACTTGTACCGCATCCGAGTTCAATGTTTCTTTGGTCACATAGAAATGTGAGTCGAGAAGTGTTGGAATTTGTTATGTGCCTAAATGATATCGGTGTTCGTAAATGCCAGTGATGGGTCACTTTGCACATATAGCTGGAGGTTTCCTTAATGTTGGTTTTACTAAAAAAGACTTGTAAAACAAAATGGGAAAAGAGAGGAGAAGTCGTTGTATTGATGGCGACGCCAACATACTGCTTGCTATTATGGAGGACAAAGTGAAGTTAGATCCTTTATTTTATTACAACTATGAGTTAAATGCGAGTGGGCAGTTAAATTTGAGCTGCTTTGATATCGGTGTTTGATTCCACCTCCATATAGCTGGATTTCCTTTAATGTTGGTTTTACTAAAAAAAGACTTTGGCGATATGTTGTTGTTTGATTTAACGTTTTATTACAACTATGAGCAATCGCTTTGGGCGGATTCCACCTCCCGCCTGGATTACTGTAGCTTTGGCGATATGTTGTTGTTTGATTTAACGTACAGGAGCAATCAGTACCAGATGTCGATTGTTTTGTTTGCTAGAATCAACAACCACCTACAGACTATAGTTTTTGGTTTTGCTTTGATCATAAGTGAATGCAATGACGCTTATAAGTGGGCATTGAAATCATTTATTGATGCAATGTGTAGTGAACACCCTAAATCAGTCATTACTGATGGTGACCCAGCGATTTGTAAAGCTTTGAAATCTATTCTTCCAGATTCGAAACACCAGCTGTGCACTTAGCACGTATTGAAAAATTGCATCACCAATGTCAAAATCCCTGGATTTGCAACAGAGTTCAGCTCTATTATGTTTATAAAACGTTCTCGGGGAGAGTTTGAAGAAAGGTGGAAACAACTAGTGGAAAAAATACAAAGTTAGTCATAACACATGGGTGATGAAGGTACAAAAGAAACGGGCGAGGTGGGTAGAATCTTATCTTCATGGTAAGTTCTTTGGCGGTTGCAGAAGCAACCAACGTTGCGAGGCTATTAACTCTGTTATATGACATCATGTTAAGCCCGGGATGCAGTTGTGTGAGCTATTTGGGAAAATAGAATTGGCAGTTGCAAATATCCGTCCCCGAGAGCACGAAAAAGAGGTAAGGACTACAACGACGAAGCCTTTCATTGGTAGCCATTTGATTGAATATGCAAAGCAGGCAGAATCCATCTATACTCAAGCTACTTTTCTTGCTTTTATGAAGCAGTTACATGAGGAAGCGATGTACACTGCAGAAGATAAACGTGATGTGGGTGACAATATTCGTGTATACACCATCAAACGTCATCTGAACAGGCAAAAAAAGACGAGTGTGGAACGAATACAACCTTTTAGAGCAGGATGCTAGATGTTCATGTGGGCTATTTAAGTCGTTTGGATTTCCATGTAGACATATCATTTCGATTTACAAACACGAGGACCTTCATGAAATACCCCAGAGCTATTTTTTAAGGAGATGGACATGAGTTGCGAAATCTGTCATTCCAAATAATGATCCAAGTTTTTCTTCACAGACTGCTTTCATTATTCATCACAGTGAGCTTATAGAGAAATGCAAGGAGATATGTTTGTGGGCCTATCAAACAACCAAAAACAGTGAAGCTTTTAAATCCATGTTGTCATCTTTTTCTAGAGCTTCTGAAGGCAGTCCATAAGTTCCCTTTAAAATGCCTTATATTCCACCAGAAAGTGGTACAATGGATGACATTCTGTCTTCTAAAGGCACCGCCGGGGTAGAGATGCCTTTCACCCAACCTAAAACCACCCATCGTCCATTTGTTAATGATCCACCACACATAAAATTGAAGAGTAGGCTGCATAAACCTAGTAGATTGAAAGGTCAGAATGAGACAAGAAAAAATAAGTGTGGCCACTGTGGTATCGTCAGACACACAAGGCCCACATGTACACTTTTGCATCCAAAGGATGGGGGTAAGTTTCTTATAATGTTGCCATATTCTCACTTTTCTGTTAACATTAAATAGTTACGAAAGTTTGTTGATTCTGATTTGTATTCGTCAATATCTTTCTTGTGGTGCACTGTTTTACAGGTCCAAGTGCTAAGCGCAACTATGTTGAGTGTGCTGCAGGAGTTGCCGATGTGAGTGAGGATGATGACGGGTTAAACAGAGATATTGGATGTAAGTGATAATTTTGCATGTTATCTTTTTTTTATAAACGCAAAAAAATGTTTCTTGTTTGTTATTTTCATGGGGTTCAAAGTAATGTTGCTTGTTTGGTGGGCATAGTGGAAGTTGGTAATGAAGTAGGAGGATCTCGAAAGACCAAGCAATGTAGCAAGTGTCGATCTACGGAGCACACAAAGTGTAGGTGTCCAGATTTGGAAGGTATGACACAATTTTTACCGACGTAATTTTTCTAGTAGGGAGTAAACTAAACTTAGATTGTACCATTAGAGTGACTATTTTTCTCCTGTTGAACTTATAGCATTTCCCGTGGATGAGGTTGGGAGCAAGGCTTCGGAGAAATTCAATGTTGAAAAGTTTTATAGTGACGATGGGAGAGTCTTTTTCCATATTACGGATAGCTAGTTAACATTAGGAAAGAGGAGTACAATGTTGCTAAGCTTTAGAGCAATTGTTGCTAATCTTCTAACAAGATTTTTGTAAGCATTTTTGTAATAGTTAGATCAAGTGGAGCATGTGCTATTATCGCATAATGGTGAATATTTAAAGATTGACTTCTAAATTATTTTGTAGCGGTATCTATGGTGTTATTTTCTTTAGTTTAATCAATAAAATAGAGCAATATTATATACGCTATATTGACAAGCATTGTATATTATGTTGTTTCTTATTGTTTGGATGTTGGTGTTGTCTCTCACCATGAGACAAGACCATCAGCAGACATATGTCAGTTAGTATGACATTGACATGTTCATAAATAGATCTGTTCGTTCTTACAGCGCCGAACAGAAGGTTGGAGAGGAATATGTCACAAACAGTAACATAATATTCTAGTATGACAAATATAGTGTCATATCTATCTGAGATTCTAGCGCTTATGATATACTACCAAACGTATAAAACTCTTATTGACATATATTATAAAAAGTGACATAACATTCGAGTATGACATATATAGTGTCATATCTATCAGTGATTGTAGCGCTTATGACATACTACCAAACGTATAAAACTCTTATTGACATACGATATCCTCTTAAACAATTGTTTTACATTGTACCATGAGACCACCCATAAAGTATGATATACCTTCTATTTATACAACTATTAATTAATTACATACTACAGACTATATGACATTTTTTTATAACATATATCTATGTTTTTACAATGCAATCTTATGTACCGAGTAGTAGATCACGTACTCTGTACTCTATGAAATTTTGCATAACATACTATACTAAGTATGTTATTTATAAACATATATACAATTATTTTTACATAATACATTTGTACCGTGTTGGGTATGTACTTTGTTATGTCTGACGGTACGCTATGATATTTTTCATGACATACTATACTATGTATGTTATTTATAATCACATATAACGTTATGTTTACACAGTACCTTTGTAAGGTGTTACTTATGACATACTTTCTTGGCTATGACTATTCGAGTGACATACTATCATGTATGTCAAACATAATGATATAGACAATTATTTGTATATACTAATTTTTAGTGAAGCGTTTTTAATGACATACTTTACTACGTATAATGCTTTGTGAGTTTTAAGTGTTAATGATGTGAGCTAGGATTTTGCGGCTCCCTTGGAGCCTTGGAGGAATGAATGTTGCAACCGTCAATGAATGGTACGAGTTAGGAAAATTTTCTAGTAGGGTGGAGTCCAATAGCTATACGTACAACAACATTTTGGATAGTGATCGATGGATAAATATGATGATCTATTTTGGATGATACTTAGGCACCTAGCTTTTCGGATAAGTGTGTAACTTCAGAACTTATAAATAATTCCAAAATCTAGTATTTGGTTGAATATGGATTTTGTTAGTTGGTTCAAATTTTTATTTCATATGATTCTTAGGAAATTCGAAGAAAAGAGTGGAATCTGAAAAAGAGAAGCAATGAAATCTCATGTAATGGCATCTAATTTGAAATCAGTGTTCGTCTCATTTTTTCTTTGTCAGTGTAGAATTAGTGGTATCCACACATATGTAATTTTTGACGTCTGATAAGTACAAATTGCATCTTGTTGAGAATGGGTTAAAATGGCATAGTGGAAGTCTGTCAGGACAATACACACAAAGTATCATCCTGTTGGGCACCGTTATGTCTTGGTTCGCACCATTTTTACTAGAATTTCTGGGATGATATATACAATGTAATATCGTGTATGTCTGGATAATACATATAATATATCATCGACCCAAGAGATCAAGAGAGAGAGTGAAAAAATGATTTTTTCGTTGTGAGAGAGTTAGATATGACATTTTCTTTGTGAGAGAGTTAGAGAAAACTTTTCGAGGGTTTCTTTGATGTCTTTGAGAGAGAACATAACAACAAGAAGTACAAAATCCAAAATAAATTCTAACTTCATTAAGTCATGAGTATCTCCCAATAATTACATAGTCATAAAAACCAAAGCACCTAATGAGTAATGAAATCCTCATGAAACATTTTCAGCAACATGGACAAAATGGATCATCACTCTTGTCCCCACATTCTAAAATCTAAATGGTACTCATAAGCAACCAAAGCAACTAATGATCCGAACAAAATATATATTTTTAGCACCATATACAAAACGGATCATCACGTTAGTATCTAGTACCCACATTCTAAATTTATAGACAAAAAACTAACTAAAGTACCGAATGACCCCTGAAAAGATATGCAGTTTCAGCAACAAACACAAAATAGATCACCGCTTTAGTTCCCACATTCCAAATCGTTTTTTGGCTAGATGATGTAGCAACCATTCCCTATGTCTCTCCACCCTTAACGCCATGAACACCCTGGGTTTTTTGTCATAATCAAGGAGCTCTAAAGCTTGAATGAAAGTAATGCTATCTAGGTCAGGCACATTTTCTAATTCATCAATGATCTTTGCTTCTTCTGTATGTTCAACACTAGAACCAGTAATTTGTTTCTTCATATTACGACCCTTTTCAGAAACTGCAATAGTTGCCATGCCATGAATTGCCTCTTCCATACCCTCTCCAGTGATTTTCCACAGTTTCCTAGCATTGGATTGATTGCTTGATCGCGTTGATCGATTCCTCTTAGCATTAGTTGATGGGACTTGAACATTCTTCATTACCTTGTGCCTTCGTTCTAAATAAAAGACATATTTACTTAATCGATCAGTTGATAACCTTAATACCTGACAGTAGTATGACATAGAAAATGACGCCAACAATACATGTGTTTACCAAGTTACCAACTAAGTCTATGTATAGTTCATTTATCCTATTCATACTCCATAAACCACAATGACAACTGAAAAGGGATTGACAATTTTGATCCTTGCCATGGCCCAAAGAAGCTAATTCTTCATCTACTAAGTTGATCACTGCTGCATTTGAGGGAAGAGTCACAGTGCCTCTTGTTTCATCTAAGGCCGCTCTTCTTGCTGCCTTTGTTTGATATTTTGATTCTAGAAGAATCAGCACCTCGTACCTAGACTGCCTATAACGCATGATACGTTGATTTCTTTCTTGAAAGTTCAGACCATTTCCACTTTGATTTGTCTGAGCCATATGAAACCTGAAATAAAAAGTTTTTATGACTCTCTAAGGTACCAATCAACCACCCTACCTCTACTAAAGCTTTATAAAGATGTACAAATGCTCCAAAATAAAATGATTTCCAAAATAATATATTACTTAATTAAATAATTAAATAATAAAGCTCAACAAACTACTGCTTTTTTCGACTTCTAGTTCCTATGAAAGCAACTTACTGAAAAGACGTTTTTAGGTGGTGGTGGTGTTTCGTTCGAGGGCAGAGGCTAGACAGGCGGTGGTGGTCAGTGAGAAGGGACTGGGATGAGACTATTTTGTGTTCGAGAAGTTTGGTGACGTGGTGGAGTCTGGAGATAGAGTTTCAGTGATTTCAGGGGAAGGAAATTTTGGGAAATTCTGAATAACGGTCTGTAAGAACCGTTATTCAGAATGCAAAATTTCTACAAACCACGAAAACCCACGCACAGTGAAATTAATGGGGTTCACGGTTTTGGATTGGAAACATACCTTTGAGAATCGGCTTAGATGTAATCTCAGAGAATCCAAGCTTTATGAAATCCGAAATCAACCCCTTGATCTTCTGTTGTATTCATTTAGAATAGATTGGACGTTGTATGGACAACGATCTACCAACCCCCTTCTTTCTCACAAAGCTAGATCCAACTTTGGATCTATTTTTCCTTGCCTCTTTTTCTAATCTAGGTGAATAGTGAATAGGTTAATTTCATCCAGAGAGAAGAAGGATTCTATTTATAGGCTACAATAGGGACCATGAGGAGAAATTAGGGTTGGGTCTCCTGACGGGCTTGGGCTTCCCATGTTCGCCCAGAACACACGGCCCAAGTCCGTCAACAAATGACTTATTCCACTAAAGGCCATTGTTGCACTACCACCCTAATCCCAAATTACGTGTCAGCGTTTATGGGCTCCATATTATATGCTCGTTGATCACCCCGTGTTTAAGATATCGAATGTCCGTTGATTAAGTCAAGTTACTGACAACTACATTAATCAACTTCTTATGTCCTTGAGTAGTACCACTCAACCTTATTGTCATGTCGGAATAAATCCACCTGCAGGGTTTACATGAAATTTTTTTTGAGCTCTTCAAGGGGACATCATCAACCCGACTTCCTGCGGGTCACGGATTTCTTCTATAATCAACAGCACACCTTATATACAATGTCATTACCCAATCCATCGAGTTTGTTGACTCACAAATGAATCTCACTCATTGATGATTTAAAGCAATGTACAATGCACGTATGTGCCCGTTATTATATCCAGATTAAGAGGACAAACATCCATAATAACAGAGGCGTTTGTTCTGTTATATAGTCAGTATAAAGATAAACAACCTCACTTGGTCCTGTTCAATACACACAAAGTGTACTAGTGTAATCCTATAGTCAAGATAGACTAATACCAGATTATACTACAACCATACCAATGGTTTGTCCAAATCCATCTAGGTTGTGAACGATTACTTATACTTTATAAGGTACTGATGATATGATTTTCTGTGTGTTCACACCATATCATCTACAACATAAAGTATTAGACACATGCATATAACTAATAACATATATAATATGCATAACATTTGCCCATATGATTCTCATTCAAAATATAAAGAATTAGAGTTAATACAAAAGTAATGCTTTTAGTATATAACCCTATCGGTCATGACTCATGACGTCGGTGAAAATTTACTAAAAGGAAAGCGATTATACACATTTTCCAAAAAGGGTTAACAAGTATTACCCCCACTAGATGAGCCAATTAGGATTTTCCCCCAATAGATAGGAAATTAGGGTCTCCCCCTCAAATAAACACAAAAAAATATGGTCAACCCAAGTTGACTTTTTTTTTTTGTGTACTTAGGGGGGAGACCCTAATTTCCCCATCTAGTGGGGGGGGGGGGGGTGTTAATACTAGTTAACCTTTCCGAAAATTGTATTCTCTGACCGGGAAGCTTCTTCTTCAATTGTAGAACAACCGTTGGTGAAAATCTTCTTTGTACTAGGTAGGTTATATATATTATGATAGAATATGTCTTGTTTATCTCGAAGAAATGGGAGGAATAGCTATCCCAATTCCAAAAATATTTACAATGTTCAGCAGCTTCTCGATGGCTTCTCTTGCATTGCCTGGAATGAGTGGCTTTGTTGCAGAATTGGTAGTTTTTTTTTGACTCATTACGAGCCAAAAATTTCTTTTAATGCCAAAAATACTAATTACTTTTGTAACGACAATTGGAATGATATTAACTCCTATTTATTCATTATCTATGTTACGTCCGATGTTCTATGGATACAAGCAATTTTATGATCCAAATTTAAATTTTTTGGATTCTGGACCACGAGAACTGTTTGTTTCAATCTGTATCTTTATACCCGTATATATATTTATTGGTAAGCTTGTTTTAAATGAGATCAGTAACTCTTTGATGCTAGCAGGGTTTGATCCCCAGACCTTTGGTATCATCACCCAAAAGTCTTACCGACTTTGCTAGTCAGCATCTGCTAGGTAGGTTATACTAACCCGTTGTTGCATTTTATTTGTAGTTGTTCGTCCCTGTATTTAATTTGTCATCTAAACATAAAAAAATGTGGCAATATGGCAAGATAACTATTTGTAACTTTTTGCTATGTTTGAAGACTAGTGATAATGCGTTTGTAATACCATGCTTTATTATTTCAGTACTATGTTTTATTTAGTGTTAAATAAGTATGGAGCTTTCTTTAGGTGATTTAATCGGGCACTTATCAAATTGCATTGGGCAGCCTCCGACCCAAGCCCGACAACAATAGCCCAATACACCCCCACACCTCAACGCATACCGGCAACCATTTTTTTCAAACCTTTTTAGCCGGTATCATCTCTCTCGCGAGACTGAATGCCAAAAAAAAAAAAAAAACTTCGAGTTTTCTGTCGTGTTCATACTTTGAGTGTTGAGTTGTGAATCAACAATGGGAATTGAAGTTGGTGACTTCACCCAATTCGAAGTCGTGTCCCATTTGAGTATATACTCAAACTTGGTTGGATTGATTAAACTTGATTAGGTTGATTAAATTTGATTGGGTGGAATATTGGGTTGATTAAACTTGATGATTTCAAACTTGATGTTTTTTTGGAGTTTGGGTGGAAGATTGGGTTGATTAAACTTGAGTTCAAGTTTGCCCAAGCTTGATGAAGTCCTTTTCGAGTTTGAGTTTGAGTTTGGGTTGATTAAGTGGATTTGATTTTTAAAATGAACATCATGACAAACAAACCGAATTTTTTAAGTCCAAACGACCCAGCCATGTCGCCCAAGAGAGTCCCCAAACGACCTCGCCATGTTGTCCTGGAGATTGCCCAAACGACCCCGCCATATTGTCTAGCAAAAAACCAAGAGTTTTGTCTCAAACGACACGCGCAGACCATTTGAGTGTACACTTAAACTACATGGTGAGGTCGTTTGAGTGTACGCTCAAACTACATGGTGAGGTCGTTTGAGTGTACGCTCAAACTATATGGTGAGGTCGTTTGAGTGTACATTCAAACTACATGGCGAGACCGTTTGAGTGTACACTCAAACGACCCGAGGGGTTCGTTATGGCGAGACCGGTTGGATTGGTTGTTGAGCTTGGGCTTTGATGGCAAACTTGTAATATGGCAAACTTGTAATATTTCTTTATTTTTGGGGGTTGCCCAATCCAATTTGATGAGTGCCCAATATAGGACCCTTTCTTTATTATTTGTTTAAAACTATGGCAAGTGGTGGTGTCAATCTAACGAATGCAGGTGGTGTGCAACCAACGTTGGATAATGGCAATGGAAAATGTAAAGACTGAAAAACACCCAACTGAGATGGTATCCGAACATGGAAGTGATCTTGGTTGAGGTGTTATTGGAGGAGGCTGCTAGTGGGGGGAAAGAAGCCTAATAATGGTTGGAGGATAGAGAGTTTTAAGCGAACTGCTGATGAAATAAACCGATGACTAAATATGATTTTTGTATCTGACAATGTCCGATTGAGGTGATGGTTCACAAGCTAGTGAAAGCTCAACTAGTGTAGGTGATGGTTCTCAAGCAAATAGTGGAGTTAAATGCACTACCCCAACTGCCAAAGAGGGTCAAAAGTCTCGGTTCTTTGAGACATACCTGAACCCCCTTTTTTTAAGGTGTTTACTGAAGCGGTTGTTGAAATAGCAAACTGATGAAGATCTTCTTGGGGCAAGATGAGGAAATGAAGACACCTAAGCTATTTAGGAAGCTTTACCAGGCAGGGCTATGAGGGTCAATGTTAATTGTGGTGGTCATGTTATGAACTCGTTAGTTGTTTGTGTTAGGAACTCTTTATGTGCAACTCTCTTGTATTTTGGGGGTGCGTTAGTTGTTTGTGGTTGTCTCTTTATAGGCAACTCTCTTGTGTTTTGAGAATGCTCATTTATTTTGAAGTTGTTATGAAGTCATTACTCTGTTATGAACTCGTTTATTTTGAAGTTGTTATGAACTCTTGACTATGTTAGGTGTTGACTGTTGAGTGCAAGTGATGATTGGGTTAAAGTGGTGTTTCGGTGTTGGTTTAGGTTGGTGTTTGTGTGCAGGTTGGTTTAGAAGTGCTTGTGATGGTTGGGTTAAATTGGTGTTTCGGTGTTGGTTTAAGTTGGTTGGTGTTGGAGTATGCCACTGTTGATGACATATTGTTGAAATACTTCTGTTCGAGTCGAACAGATCCAAATGAGAAATTGGAGTTGGAGTATGACACCATTGGAGACATACATGTAGCAATGTGTCAGTACTCGTGCAATAGAATATATATTACATCTAATCTACATACTCATCAACAATTTGGGTGCCTACTTCAAATGTCCCTTGCATATTCTTGTTCCACCTGGTTACTCTGACATTTGGGCCTGCTCTTTTGTGCATCTTCCACAGCATGGGTCTCGTTTTTGCAAGTTCGCCTCTTTGTGGTCGTTATTTGCGTCATTATAGGCTCTTGTTTCTGCAGTGACGGTCGTACTTGTTTGTCCACATTAGATGCCTCTTGCATTGGAGATAGTAGTTGCTGCTGCAGTAGCTGTTCTTGCGCTTCAGATCCTGGTACATACCGACACCCAGGATAAATCTCTGAACAACTGCATATCAACTTTACAACTATAGAAGCTATGTATGTTAGGCCTTTGATCGATCTACTGAAAAAATTATTAAAACAGAAAATGTACGAAACTAATCAAACCAAACTACCAACAAACCATAAGGTAGCTAGGTATGGTAGATTAAGGAGTTTTCAAAGTCTGTTATGCTAGAGTAACATATGAATGCATACAATTCTACAAGCACTTCAACTTTGGTAGTGTCAATTCTTACACAGGAGAAACAAAAAAAATCATAAATTGACAAAAAAGGGTTAAAAACCCTCATAACCTAATTGTGTTCCAATATAGTTCACCTGATTGTGTTCCCTCATAAGCTCCATTTACCCCTGCTTTTCTAACTTGTTTCTGATTGTAAGTAAGTCCAAAATGATGGTACTCAACAGTGATGTTGTTGTCAGGTATAATCAATTATGTATGGATTTGGAATACACGTCAAGAAATCTACCAATATGGATGCCCGGGAAGTTTGATGTAACATATAATATCCCTAAGTAGTTAGTACTAAAGATATTAGTCATTTAGGATGATTTATATAGGGTTTTTTAGACCAAAAATTACCTGGAGTAACGCCATCAGAAACTTGACCCGCTCGTGGGCGGAGGCAAATCTTGTTAGGGAGAGCTACTTTAACAGCAATAATTGTTTCTCTCTGCATGTCATTCTTTGGTTTCTTTTTCATTGGGCCATCTAAATATGATTGAACAATATAAAAACACACAGTGAAAAATTACTTTACATGACAATACGACACAAGAAAAGGTGAATGATAAGATAAATTTAAACGTGATCAATATATAGTCGACTTACCTATTACACAATCCAGTCTGCTGTGAACCTGAGCCACAAAAAGAGATGGAGTTTGTGGAGTACAACAAGATGAACTTTGACTTTGATTACAAAGCTCGACTGTTGTCTCAAAGATGGGAGGCTTAACATGACAGCTTCTAGTTGCTTGGCCTTCTATAAAGCGTTTCTTCATGGGAACATCTATAAGCACACAAATCATATATATTAAATGGTATGACTATGATTTCACAACATATATGTGATTCAATGCACCTTCAATAAAAATTTGAACAATTTTGTCTATATTATTAATTATTAATTAAGCACAATGTCTAACGGGAATGGTTGCACATCACAAAGAAAATGGTGCTAATAATATATCGTTAACCATCACCTCGTATGAAGGGCGGAAAAAGTTATTTGATACAACGTTTCTTAACTACTTTTTGGTAATAGAGCCCGCCCTAAGAATATACGATGTTCCATTATGGTTCTGGCATTATTTAACGACAAATATCAATATTGAGCACAAGTACAATAATGCAATGACAGCAAAGGTAACCCCTTTACCTTTATCTTCGATCACATTCACCCTCGCATCACCTCCATTATTGTTGTCTACACATAAATTCGTTATTTAATGCACATACAGAACAAATTTATAAGTCAAATATTCGAAACTACACACAATTAAATTACTATGGCAAATTAGTTAATATAATATAATAATAGAGAAATGCTAGCGGGTTACCCCTCTTTGGCTCCTTCACGTAGCATGGTCATACCCCGTAAGAATACAAGAAAACTTAAGTTGGTGTATACATGGGAAGTTCACATTTAATACGCAATAAAAAGTATTCTCTCTGTTCCCTCTCTATTTTTCAACCTTTTTTAAGAATATTGTGCCGTCACATAGTTGTCTCCTAATCCTCATGTTTTCACCAAAGTACATTGTTTCAGTGGATGATTTTTTATGACCAAAGTACATGAAGATTAAGGACTTATGTCAAATATACAAATTAAAGTGCTTCAAATTTTACAAACAAACCCATTCATGTATCTACAAACATTGTTAATGTCAATATGCTACCCTGAAACATAACACGGATGTGAGGGTGTAATATTATTGAGAAATAAACCAAATAATGCAAATGAAACTTGTTACCTTCATGCATGTCCCTCTTCGCACTATCTTCGTGCACCGAGTTCAACATGTTTACATCCGGGCCATCGCGACTACTTGCATAACCAATTAAGACAAAATCAGACTTACACAACATATATTAAATGCTAACATTGCGTGGATGTTAAATTTAGACATTGTTGAGTTCATTGTAAGACCTAATAGTACTCTGTAGGTCCAAGTTGCATATCACAAAATGGTACTAGTACATCGGTTACCATCACATACACAGTCTCAAGGGCAACGTAAAGTTATTAGATATGGTTGCGCACTACCTTTGGTGGTTTGCTCCCTCCGAAGAATCATGTTCCATTTCGATTCTAAAATAAACTATCCACCAACAATTACCATTATATACCAATTACAAGTATTTAGCACAAATATTATTAATTTACAAGTATTTAGTACAATTACGAGTATTTTTCTAATTTAATAGATATATAGCATAGAAATACCATTGTGTATAATTTTTTCTTTATAATTGCATTAACATAGATGTACCCAAATAGTTGCAATAAAAACCCGTTTACTTGCACATATGTCCGACATCTCCATTCCTTCAAACATCGACTTCAACATGTTTGCATCCGGGCTACCACATGTACTTGCATAACCAATGGAGAGAAATGTGCGTTACAAGTAACCCATTTATGTCAAAACATAGTCATCCTTGACTAATTTACCTTCGATCACCTCTTGCTCGACTTCTTCTATGCCACTTGCACATCCTCCACTAATATTATCTACACCAATAAAACTTAATTCATATACGGTAAAAAAAGGTGAGCAACTCCAACATTTATTGGTTGTCGGCATGCACCTACCATATTCAAGGTGAGGACTAGGTTGTGTTACAATAACGACAATATTATCAGCTAAAGGAGAAAAATGCATAGCTCTCAGACTAGACCAATTTCCTGCATAACAATAAGGAAAAAGGCATGTTAGAATGATGAGTTTTAACAATACCACTTCATCCATTTTTCTCTTCAAGTATACGTACCGACCAAGATTTAACTACAATGACAATATAATAAGAATCATGTCAATCTAGAAAACTTATACTGTTGAACAAACTATCATACACCACCAACAATGAATCAAATTTATAGTTGGATCCCATTACCTGAAGGCATGGTTTGTCTTCCCCGAGTCCCTGTAGATGGTGAAATATCTTAAAAATATCCGGTTGAGTTTCCACAATATTTTCTTTTTGGCTAGATTCTTCAAAGTCACTGCCACTATCTGCATTTGAATATGTTAATGCCTGAAATGGATCTTCTTGTTCAAATTCATTGTGATTTTTACTCAAACCATTGCCACCACCCATTTCAATATCTCTGCACGCAACAGTTGCAAATCTTGTAGGATTTTTTCATCAGGAATTGTTTTCAGTAATGGTTCAACCAACTCTTGATAGTCATAACGGTGCACCTTCTACAACAAATCCAATGCTAACAATAAGCAGATAATGAAAACAATGTTGAAGATATATAGACTAAAAAAACCTCATCTATGTTTTCATAATGTTGTAAATAAATACTTAATCTACATATGGAGGATACTGCTATGGGAATTGGGAAGGCAGATTGGTGGTGGCTAAAGTAATATCTTGTGTACTTCTTACCACCTACACCACCTAAAATACAATTGTATGTTCCGATTAGAATAAATTCCTTCTACTAAATTAAATACAAGCAATTCTACACAAACATAGATAACAACATGTTTTTATTACATTACTTCATCAAAAATAACATATTGAGCTGATGAGAACCTATGCCATCAAAAATTCAGCAAAAAGAAGAAATAATTGCCACCTTTTTAGCTTTCCAACAAAAAGGCATCAGTAGGTTACACTTACAATAATTATTTTGAAGTCTAAAATAAATGGAGGGGATAATTACAGTCAATAGATTTAACATAAAAAAATAGTGGTAAAACAAAATAAGCAATTTATTGCAAATTTACCTCTTTACTGCACTGATTCATGAGGAACAACTCCCTTAAGGAAAATGGTTGAGTGCGACTCATACAATGCTCCTGATACCAATCTAGATAAGCTGCATTTGAAGCAGAAGGAAAGTTGACTTCTACTTCACAACCACCCTTCCACCAAACATTCCACTCCGTAATAAATCTTTCCAAAAAAGAACCATTTGCTTTAGGATCCCACCTGAGTGGTTGCTCTGGTATGTGTTAGTCAAGCCCAAATTGACGCATACATCGATTAGGCATATACCTCTCTACGGAGTCGAAATGGATCATCCATGTAGAGACAGGCAACACGCGAGAATGGAGAGAGGCAAAATGAAGAGCATGTACCCATTTATCCCACGGCTGCCAGATAACCTAATAGAATAGAATCAATACTAGTAAGAAAGTAGACAATAGTTTGGTACAGTTTGATGAGTTATGGATACTAATTTTATACTAACCTGATCTTCACCAAGTGAATCCAACTCTTTGCGTAGGTCCTTATACACTTGTTTTGTACAAGGTCGGAATTAGGGATTTTTCCATTTGCAAGCAGCAGGGAACACAATTTTCGGTTCTCGTTTCAGTAGGTGTATGGGGAACCTTTCATAGAACCATGCCTATAACCAAGTTTTCAAAAGTTAATAAAAAAATAGTAAGATATACATAATAAAATATCATCAAGTATAAATGGGCTATACGTACCAACAACAACGTAGACGAACCACAAATATTCTGCACAAAATTAGATTCCTTTTCTAGCTTGTTCCTTTTCTTTGTTGTGGATTTATGGCAAAGTGACACTCGATTGAGCACTTTAAATAGATATGCAAGAACAGCAACAGCCCAAGTATAGGTAGCACACACTTCTGTATTAGCTAGGAATTTTAGGTACTTGGTGTGCACGCAATTGCCGCCACCTTTTGAAAATATTGTGCTCCCAATGAGGTACAACACATATGCTATTGTGCGTTTTTCCTCGTCAATTACCATTCCAGTGCCCTTAAATGTATTTCTGAACCAAGAGGCACAAACGGATTTCCCTCTAGATTTATCTTCTGAAGGAGATACTCCCAAATATTTTAAACAAGCTTGTGGCAGTCAATTATGAGGTGTCGACGATTGATTCCCCAAAGGCATTCAAGCCCAATATGTGGGCCACATCCTAAAGTGTAATTGTCATTTCAAATGACGGGAAGTGGAAAATATTTGTTTATTGCCTCCAATGGTCAACCAGAGCAGAAATCAGGTCTCTATTAGCTTGGAAATGTCCAATTTTCCTAATGTTTTTGAAACCCATTGCAGAGATAAGCTTCTTTTGTCTATGACTCAACTTCCATTCTTTCAGTTTTTGGTTGTGCTCATGAATCCGCACAATCGGTCGCTCCTGTTCACCACTTACACTTGTTATTGGTTGTGAAGTCAAATAAGCAAACCAAAACCGGAGTAATAAATGCCAAAAAATTACCGCTCCATGCATTAGTAAAGAAGATATGTGGCGACTCTGCATATACAATTATTGATTATTTGTTGCCCCTCTCACCATCCCCATCTCGTCTAGAGATATACTAAAATAATGCAATAGATTAGTAGAATCAAACTAAGACAATATATACACAGATGACAATGTAAACCCCTTTCAAAAAATCAGATGTCTACAATGTATAAAACAACAAAGACATATATTTCATTAATCTATCCAAGTTTATGCAGCAAAATCATTGTTCTCATATATTGAATGTTTGTAAGAGATAACAATGAACTATAGACATGTGTGGAGGTAACGAAGGTGAGTTCTCGACAAGTGCAACCAAATCACACTCTCAACCACAACCACTACATGTAAAGAGGTATCCCAAAAACTCCTCTTTTTATATTAGCGATGTGTGTCAGAAGGATGATTGGAAGTCTTTTCCAAATGGGAAGCACGATTGAAAAACTAGTAAATAAATTTCATTGTTGCAACACTCCATTTTAGATAAGTCAGTCTTTCTAAAGAGGATCACTGCATTAATTTAAACCATGAAGTGAGCGTAGCTTATAACTTTTCCATGTGTCCATTTGAGTTCACAAAGTATGCTACTTCATTATTTAAAATGTTGGGTTTTTACTGAAGCTGATGGTGCGAAAGAATATGATATATTACTTCATGAATCATACATGAGTTAGCAACTCTCCATAAATACTTTAATTCTTGATGCTAGTGACTCTTTTCTCAATTTGGTAGTAGGGGAAATACTCGAGACATTATCACAACAACAAAACTATTAATAATTTGAACACATACCCTAGTGGCCAAATCACAAAAAACCTTGAAAATTTTATCAATTATACCATCAATTCCAGCTTAGTGCATTGATAGCCCGTAAAAACTCAACTAGATTTCTCTAATCTATTTTTATAGTATCAATTATTTATTTCCTACTCTCACATATATATTCATGCAATATATAGAGTACGGAATCGTTCCACTCCTAAACTACTCAAACATAAATAGAATCCAATTAATCAAACACAAGGAAACAATGGTGAGAGTAATATTTAAGGATACACTAATATGGTGAAGACTAATATTGGCTATATTCTAAATTAACTATAATAATTAACTAATAAGATGTGAAGATAGAGAAGGAATTAGGGAGATTTGAATTCACCTTGATTAATTCCTAATATACGAGTGTAGATTATTGCAATCCTAACCAATTAATATTAAGTATTTTATCCCTAATTATTCATGACAATCTCTACCAACTAATAATTAGCATGTGAGGAAGTTCAACTTATTCTCATGGCGAATCAACTAACCTACTAGAGTGAAACTCTTAAATACAATAATTCTAACTAACATATCAAGTCTTCATCAAACCTCTTTAATGGAAGTTTAGCTAAGATTCATCAGACTATCATAAACATAATAATAAATAGAAGAAGACATCATGAATAACTACTTTATTAAAGATACTTGAATTGAATAAATTAAAGCTTTTATTAAAAGGTTCTAATGGAGGCTACAAACTAAACTAATTAACTAAAACTAAACTAAACTAAAAAATGAGAGAGAGAAAATCCTAATTTAAAATTAAACTAAAGAGGGGAGTAGCCAAGTTTTGTTTAGCCTTAAACCTCTTTATATAGGAGAATATTAGGTTTATAATTTCATGCATGGACTTTGGAGGCATGTTTTGGGCCATGAAATTAAGCCCAAAACCTAATTACTTAAGTCCAAAAAGGGTTTCTTTGCTAGAAATTACTGTAGCAGCATTTTCGTCTAATTTTACTCTTCTGATTGGATCAAAGTCTAGACTATTAGAAAGCTCTTTCCGAGCCAGTCGTTTTGACATATAATAGGCCCAATTCCGAGGTCTGAGTCCAAAGATACGACCTGCAGAAGTTCTGTTGACTTTTCTGCTCTATTTCTTCTCGCGTTGACTTTGATTTTTCAGCTTTGACTGGGCTTTAAAAAGGCTTTTTCTCTTTGAAATTTGGGCTTTAAACATAGAACTTCTTAGCAACCAACCTTTGCTCCTTTCTCTTGCTCTTATTTATTATACACATAATTTGTCTAAATGTAATATTATTAAGGGGTTAAAACTACAGTTTTGGGCTCTTATCATGCATGTTTGTGAAGCATCATTACTTTGTGATTGAAACATTTTTTATTTTTATTTAACAGTTGATAGGCAATACATGAATTTTGCATACAAGTTTCCATAAAAATATGTAAGATATAAGAGGAAAACATGTTACCAAAACCACGTGACTTTAGACGGTGGAGATGGTGGGTTCTAAGACGTTGGTGGTGGCGGACGTGGTGCTCGGTGGAGTGTGAGGGAGGGTTTGTGTTTATCAAAAAAGTGAGGGACGGTTTCTACAGTAGGAGGAGTGTTGGAGAAGTTTCATAGAGGGATTATGAAAAGAGAAAATAAATATTTGCTGACGTGGTTAGAGATTGGAGGGAAATTTAAGTGATTGCATGGATTTTATTTGAGGGGTGGGGGGGATTTCTGTTGAAATTGTTAGTTACTTTATTCAGGAGAGCGATGGAACATTTCACTCGCTGCAGATATTATTTCCTGAAATATTAGGGTACAATATAGATATTTTGAGCAAGGCCCAAAATATTGCCGAGATATCCGAGATATCGCCAATATATCTCGTTTTTTGGGTACACCAAAATATAAATATCCGATATATCTCAACCAAATATTGAATCTATTTTTTCCCGATATATTTTGTAATTTCCGATATACCAATATATATCGACCGATATATACGATATAAAGTGTTGACTTTGACTAATATTGTTGACTTTGACCGAATATTGTTGACTTTGATTAATATATCGACATAGAAAACAAAATTTTGACAAGTCAACAAAAAAATGGATATCTCTGATATTTCTAATATATCTCGGTTTTTTGGTACATCGAGATATTCACCGAATTCGATATTTTGGTCCTTGATTTTGAGCACACATCATCTTGCGGTTGCCCAGTTTCACTTCGCGCACCGTAGAATTTAGGGGTTGCAAACGGATAGGTTTGGATTCAGATATGCCTGTATATATCCGAATCCGAAAATTTATACTGATATTCGAATCCAATATCCGAATCGGATATCGGATAATATCGGTTCCCAAAATTAATATTAATTAAAATTTTATTTGTTTTGAATAATTCATTTTACCACTATAAAAACTATATTATAAATATATATATTTGTCATTTATTATTAACATTATTATTATTATTATTTTGTTATTATAGTTTATATTATTAGTTTATGATTTTATATAATATTTTATACAATAATAAATTATATATAATAACTATTAATTTTTTAAATCGGATCAGATATTTTTGGATGCGGATATAGCAGTATCTGAATCCGTATCCAAAACCAGTTCGAACATAAAAAATTATCCGAATTCGATATCCGAAATTTTCGAATGATATCCGACTTTTCGAATACAAATTCGAATGGGATTCGAATATTTGGATATCCACTTGCACCCCTACCGTAGATTTAGGCATTTAGCTAAAAGGGACTAAACTAGTTCAACAACAGTGACAATGCTTATCCAGGTTCTCTTCTACAATTTGTCTGTAAATTGTCCATGCAAAAAAATGAACAAGCTAGGTAATGTTGGGGTTGTCCCTCACCATAAGGCAGACGTACACAACTCATAATGGCATGAAGTATGACACTGTTTGTGGCTTAATGTTTATGTTCTGAGTTGCATACTCCTGCCCATGCTCTTCGGTGCCTCATGGTGAGGGACGATGGACAACCCTAACATAATAGACGACTGCTTCACTTCCTAAAGCCTCATCTAGAATTTATGTTGTGATCTTAATAATCGATTGAAAGAGGATTTTTTTAATTTATAGTTTCATTCATCCACAAATATGGGAAATAAATTTGTTAATGGCAGATTTAACTAGCCTAAATAAATAGGCTAATTAAAACCATACTTTAATTATACTTGCAAGGGCACGAGGTCTACTATATTAGACAAGCGAGAACGAGGTCGAAACCTCAGGGATTGCTATCTAGGAATAATTGAAATCTAAAATCTATTTAACCTAATCCGAATGATTATGGTTGTTGATTTGAAAGTTGTTTGAATTAACAATTGAAACTATCTACTTTAACTATACTATGAAAACAGTAAACTTTAATTAACTATGAAGGGTGGTAACACTAAGGCATTCGAATCCACCCTAGACCGTTGTAGTTTCTATTAATTTAACTAATCTAAAGTTCTCTTTTGAATCACGAGTAGCATGAGAGAAAGGAAACCCTAGCTTGCTTGAATATGTGATCGTTAAGTCCTAATATGCATCTATATATGCGCGGTTGATTAGAATTTCAGCATGCAAACGTATAAACTCCTAGCAAAAGTTATCTTCTTATGGCACAACTTCTAACAACCTTATATAGACATTAAAAACTGATGTTTAATTAGATAATAACGACACTTAAAGTAACTATTGATTAGTCAAAACATGGTATCACATGCTAGATATAACCAATGAAAGAAGCTATATATACTAAAAATCAGTATGAAATCGATCACTTAAACATTATATGATTTGAGAATATTAAACAGTGAATAAAAGAAATCCTATGCAAGTTTAGGGCTTCATATTTTTTACTTCTTTGTTGACTTTTTGACTTCTTTTTTGAGAAAGTCGAATTTTTTGTGACTATTGTTAGTCATAGCAAATTTGGAATTCGATGTAAATTTGGCAAGAATGAAAATATAAAATTCGTAGAAATTCGATTAAAAATTTTCAAAATTTTGTAGGAAAGCCATAATTATCAAATTAGAAATAAGATGAGCGTTAACATAAATAATTATGCAGTGTGTGATTGCGTATAATGTCAGGGTTTTTGGTTTTATTATAACATCCAATTATAGGTGGTATAGGCTATCGACTATATATAGGCCCTAAACCAAAAACCTTATAATTTTTGTGCAGGATATCGAATTATACATGATTACTTCTCGAAATGAATTTATTAATTAAATTTTTTCATGTAAGTATAATTTTGAAGGAATGCATATATGTGCATAACTGAATATAATGCCTATGATCCTCTTATGCCTAACTCTTGCTTAATCGCTTTATGACTTCGATTTAATCTAAAGAAATGGTCACTCAATTTTGACTAGTCTCATGAGTATCTATTTTGCCATCACCAACATATAAACTATGCTAAGAGTAGAGCATTCATATGTACGATTTCAACTAGGAAGAGAGTGTATGTCAAAAGGATTGGCATTTTGGATGCATGTTAGGTTAGGACGTGGTAAGTGGTTCTAGTTAACTGACATATGCAGAAAATAGGGAGTATATATATATTTTTTGCAAGCAAATGTGAATATATTATTATAAATATAAAGTTACATATTATAGTTTCCACCAGAAAGAACATAAGGAACAAAAGGGCATCTTGCTACACTCTATGGAAATCCAAAGTATAACTGGTCCTAGTTTTCCAATTTTGTGACAAAAGGTGGTCTTTCCATGCTCCATACAAATTCAACTTGGTCTAAAGTGGCTCGAACGTTCTAGAGTAGATCATTCATTTCTTAAGTTTTGGAGGTTTCCTTGCCTTTGTGGACGGGGGAGAGTGTTCCTGCATCATCCATTGTGGCTTGTATTTTTTCTTGGGTATCGTCTGCCATGGTTCATCACCATCCTCCGAGTTATCCTCATCATCAGCTAAGTCTAACCAATTAACCGCTCTCAAAATAAAGTTAGTTTCGTTCACTACATTGATTTGATCGGCTGCTCTTGAGGAGGAGAATGAGGACTCCGCTCTTGTTGCCGAAGAGGAATAGGAGTTTAGAGCTCTACTATTCATGGCTTGAGCTCCAACAGCCTCTTCATTTGTAGAGATGAAGTTAGACACTATGTTGGGTTGCCCATGTGTCATTGGAGACATTAATTTGTCAACACCTGTAGAAGCATCCACAACCTATAAACCAACAGCCTCTTCATTAGGGGATCGGAAGCTAGACATTATATTGGATGTAGGGTCATTTAAGACTGGATAGGTTAACAGAGCTACTACAAACATGTAATCATTACAATCAAAATTATAGAATGATATGCAGGCACCAAATGATTTACTGACCTAGTAACTTATATAAAGACCATGTGGGAAGTACTTTAGATGAGATTATTTGCTGGCACATTTTTCTTCATTTAGATCAGTGTAATCAAGTTAGATCGTGCACCCGTTAGCATTGCATTAGTACCAACACAAACACTTCCCATCAACTTTGTTCTTCTTCACGCCTAGCATTAAATGTCACATCCATTCACAAACTTCTCATAGCGGACTTGCCCCTTGGGGTGAATAATCATCATCTGAACCATACAACTCTTCGTAAAAATTTCCCCTCTTAGGCTCATTTATCCTTGACTAATCACTAGTTCTCATTCTCACAACTTCACTTCTGTACTTCATCACACTCCAAAATCAAAGTTTCAGTTTTGAAATAGAGAAATCAACAATGGCAACCCGAAAAAGTAAGTTGATATTTAATATTTTTAAGCTTCTTGTGTACATATCTCAGTGGGGAAGATGATGAACAGATGTATTGGTGTATTGCAGTTGTTATTACATAAGATTGCAAAGTTACTTTATTTTTACATATTCTCTTCATCACACGTATGGTCATCTTCTAGATCCGCTACAACAACAAAAGTTTCACACTTACAGTTTTAGTTACAAAGTTTTAGACACTAAAGTGACAGCCTTTTGGTATGTTGCTTCATTATCCTTGGCAAAGTGTGAATCATATGTGTATGTGTTTCAGTACCATATCTAGTAGAAAAGCACTACCTATTTTTACGACAGAATCTTATTTTGGTGAAATCTTCATAATTTTTTTCTAGATTTTAGTGTACCAAATTCATATTCCTACTTGTAAACTACCATATATTGGATTGCTATACATAGATAACAAGTTGGTTTCTTTCGCAAGTCTTCTGCATATATATGGCATATATATTTTGTAATGCCCATATTTAAAATATGTATTTATTTATTTATTAATTTATTAATTTATTTATTTAAAATTCATTGGACTGGATTTGGAATATGTAGGCCTGATTTCTGGGCCCGAGTATGTGTTGGGCTTAGGTTTCAAACCCGAGTATATATTCATATTTTTCTAGAGAATAGGGTTTGGAGATAAAAATAAAATAAAAATGGAGGCGGAGATAAAATCTCATTTGCTAGAGTGTCGGAGCGGGATGATTCGGACTAGGAGGGATTCGTGGTGCTTTTCATTATTGTGAGTAGATTAGTTTTCTAGTTCACGTCTAACTTTACTGTTAAAAGTTTATGCTCATGTTTTCGGTTCATTATTCTGTTATTATCATTTGTCCTGTAGTTGTTAAAATTGGTTAAACTGTCTTTTGAAACTCAGTTGAGACTCGGAAATTCGACATTTAAATGTCGAAGCTTGATGGGTCGCTAATGGCGTTGCCAAGCCCAAAAGAGAGAATCGTTCAGGTCTAGTATTTGAACTCTCCTGGTTGTGGTTTTGAACCCATACTGTGGTGGTGTAGATATTTATATTTGAACTATGGATTGGGGTATTTGTTAGTTGAAATCGGTGGTTAAACTGTCGAGATTGAAATCGATGGTTAAACTGTCGGGGTGGATAGGTGAAGTGTGTTGATTGAACTGTGTTTAGGGATGGATGTTGGGTTGTTGTTGTATACGGTTTAGGGTGTTGTGGAAGCTTTGAACCAGCGTTAATGGAGGCACCATCCCATAGAAATCGGTACTGTTAACTATTTTGAACCTTGTTAATATTTATACTGTGGTGGTTGTGGGTTAGTTTATGTTTGGTGGTAGTGGGGTGATGGAGTGTTGGAGATTTGGGTGGGGGCTGTCGGAGGTTGTAGAAGCCATTAATGGAGGTTGCGCGAGATCTAGAATTGATGAAGGGGGATCGAGGTAATGAATTGAGTTTTTGTGTGTATTAATGTTTTTTGGTTTTTGATGAGGAATGAAACCGATGTGATGAGGAAGGGAGAAGTGGTGGCCGGAAACCGAGCTGGTGTGGTGGAGGGGATGACTGTGATTTTGATCCAGTGCTCCCATCTCACCATTTCAGTTTCTATTCGGTTGGCTTGGGCTTTAGACTTGTTTGGTTTGGGCCTTAGCTAGTTTAAGTTTTGGGCCAGTTTTATTTCTTTTGTTTTGGGCCAGTTCAATTTAAGTTTTGGGGCCAGTTTCATTTTTTTGTTTGGACCGGTCCATATGACTTAAAAATGGGTCCAATTGGGTCTTTAAATGTTTGGACTTTCTGGTTTTGGTTTTGGGCTTTGATTGTGGATTGTGGGCTGTTTAATTGTACTACATTTTATGTTGTAAATTGTATGGACAAATCAAATGCTAAAAAATGTTGTGGAAGCTTGTATAAATTTTGGTTGTCATTATCTAAGAAAGATTTGACGTTGATATTGTGTAATTTTTGACACGTGACAAGAGTGAAATTTTAGAAGATATAATATTTCTAAACGCTATAAAAATGTTATGCGATACGTTTGGAGCCAATTGTGACATTATATGATATGTTGGGATATATATATTAAATGCAATATTTTTGGAGAAATAAATGTATCAACGCTCCATTATTTTATCTGTGAGATGCTACTAGGAGGCAGTATAGTATTTGTGGATATTTCCCCCGGGATTGTGGCTTAGTGCAATAATATATTGGCACGTGAAAGAATGAAAGCTGTTATGAGATGTATTGAAATTATTCTACATATATTTGGCTTAGGGCAATAATGTATTTGACATACACGTGATATAGTGAAATGATTATGAGATATAAATGTCTGACACTTGAATAAATTACGTAACGAAAATCCTAGAACCTAGTTATCACAACTCATGTGATTTGCCTTTGTGATGGGCGTATGTGATATGATTGGCCCTTCGGGCGTTTCAGTGAATCTGAATGGCCCTTCTGGCGTAAGTAATGTGATTGGCCCTTTTGGCGTTCGGTGAAGTTTGAATGGCCCTTCCGGCGAGTCGAATAGTGGCTTGATTATTCCGTTCGAAAATTAGAAAGCGAGATCTTGCGCGATATTTTATCGCGGGAATAGTGGCGGTACTTGCATAATGGCTTTCGTGTGAGGGTTACCTGGTGTGCGGCATCCCGCTCAGGGTAGTTACGCACGGAGTGGTTCATTATGTGAGGGGAGGCATGTGGATGTACATGTTCGGCGTTGGGAAGCGATTGTGGTAGCCAGGGAAACTAGGTAAGACATAGATACGACGTTGTTCAATTGATGGAAGATGTTGCTCAACTAATGGTAGAGTTTGCACAGCTGAAAAAGCAATTTTCTGAATTTGTTAAGGGTCAAAAGGACACCAATATTGGAAGATGACATTAACATTATAAGTGTCTCTTCTTACAAAAAGGAAAGCTTCAAGACTCCTCCTTTTGTTAAAAAAGACAGACAACTGTTTAAATCACCTTCAGAGTCTGCAAAGAAAATGAAAGTGGTTGTCGATGTGGAGGTATCTTCACTTGGCCATATACAAAATATTTTTATTTAGGTGAATGATAAATTAACATTAAAAATTTTATTTGTTTTCTTTTATAGGCTCAACCTGACACTGATATTGAAGATTCTCCTTTCAAGAATTTGAAGGAGTGGTTGAAGCCACACAAGTCATTGACTACTGAAGAAGCTAACTTCTTCCGATGGATATTTTCACCGTCTGCCAACTCGAGGTAAAGGATCTCGTCTTTCTGACGTTTTTTTTAAATACTAATTATCTCATCCACCAATTGAAATGCCTTAATTTCTTGGTTGTAGAGACTTCATTGTACATTTCACAAGGTGGCAAGAGACACGAAGTACATTCAGATGCCTACTAGGGAATACTGGCATGACAAGCTTTGTATGTTGATCACCGTAATTAATGTTCGATTTATTTCCTTTTAAACTACTAGTGTTACTCTAATACAATAGTTATTTGGTGCCTACTCTTATATTTGTCGCAGATAGTCTTTGCTTGGTGTGCATACCTAAATGACAAGGAAAAACACTCAACTTCCACCATAGGTCGGAGCTACTACTATCCTGCCATGATCATGGGGGTGACTTCAGTTAACGTATCAAGCAGAAATCAATTTTTTTGAGAATAAATGAGACATGGACTCAATAGTCAAGCACTATAGTGATATTTGTAGAGATGTAATTTATAGTGATGAATGCCTATATATAATATATATATATATATATATATATAATATATATATTAACTACTTGCTGACCAATCTTCACTCTTCATGTCTATTTTGCGCATCCATGCATGGTTTTCAATTTCCAAAATATTTTTTTGTAGGAGACTGAATCAGAGGATATTGACCTCCTAGAAGAATCACGGGAGATCCACCTAGATCAGCCAATCCACGATTATCGCTTGGTAAGATAATTTTGCAGTACACGATGTGGTATATTATAAGATAATTGAATATAATTTGATATATAGGTCTAAGTACAAAGCAGAAGCTTCAACTAATTATGTTTCGATGTGAGTGTGTAGTGGTTCGTGACAGTTGTGAACAACTACCATTGGTGGTTGTACGTCTTTGCACCTGAACAGAGGAGGGTTGTCATTATGGATTCCTTAACTAGTCTAGCATGAATATCGGGAGGGGAGCAATCAATGAAGAGAGTGGTACGATATATGCTAATGACCAATTATGTGATCATAATTTTTACAACATGTTCTGAGTTTTGCCAATTCCATGACTTATTTTTGTGTTTGCTTTATTAGGTCACCTACATGCATCGATCCTGTCTCTACTTGGAGATGAGTTCGCTGGGAGTTGTACAGTTAAAGACTGGAGTATTGAACAGTTGATCGAGAATAATGTTCCACAACAGCTGAATGGGTAATCTCAATTTTCAAGTGTAAATTTGCAACAACTTGGGCTTGTAGAGTTACTAAACTATCTGTCTCTATGTAGATTCGATTGTGGAGTTTTCATGATGAAGTATATGCAGCTTTGGGATGGTCACAAACTCTCCGAAGAGTTTTCATAGGTAGTTACTTAATTTAATTGTTCAAAAGCACCATGGTTTTATTTATTCACACATCCATTTTGACTATGCATGACTGTATATGCCAACTTGCAAGCAGACATGCCATATATCCGGCATAAAATTGCCGTCTAGATGGTGATGTCCGATTTGAACAAATCACAACCACAGCTGGACAATATGTAACTTTGGGAAGTTTTGAATGTTTGGGGACTCTCATCATGTGCTTTTGAAAACTCTTATTAACTTCAACATGTGGATGCAATGATTTTGGAAACTAAGGATGTATGTTATGTCGTATTTTGCCGCACTATCCATATAATATTTCGAAGACTATGTATCAGGATTGAAGTTGGGATATGTACCATTCCAATTTCAATGTGTTGTGTTATGTACTGTGTGTGTAATGTGGATGAATATTTTGGTGTCAATGCATGAATATGTTACTTGATCAGCACATCCAAGCAGGTAGGTGATCACATCCAACAATTATCTGCTTAAATTTTGTGTAGCTGCATGAACCCATGTAAAATATTTACTAAAGGAACACACTACTGCAGGAATGGTTGTGAATGTTGTTGTTTTTCCTCTTTTTTTTTTTTGGATTTCTACTCATTTTGTTCATTCAAGATCCTTAATGTTGTTAAACTACGTAAGTTATTAGAGGAAGTTATATAGTGGATGCAACTAATTTTGCTAGTAATTGTTGTTGGGCAGAGATATGTCAGTGGAGTATGACACTGCTTTTGACATATGTGGAAATTATACGTACTGTTCGGTACTATGGAGCCGAACGGAAAACAAAATTGTTGTGCTCTGCTAATATTTCATTCCAAGTGACCAAAAGTTTGCACTTGATATTAGTCCAATAAATGAAAATTAAAAAGTTCGAAATACAAACAAAAGAGGATAAACAAATTTGGATACAGATTAATTGTCAGGGATAATATAGCCTAGGTATAATTGTTTGGACCACTCACCGTTTTGATCAGATACATCATACATGTTACTCTTCCATTTAACTACTGTACAAACTGTTGCCAGTGTGGATCACATATGTTGAAATTCTTCTGTTCGGCGCTAAAGAGTCGAATAGAGCCAAATGTGAGATTGGAGTTTGGGGTATGACACTGTTGCTGCCATACACGTACCAATGTGTCTGTTCGGCAGTAAAGTTCCAAATATAAAAAGTCAATGTATTATGTCACAAGGAGTGACATAACTTTGACGTATGACATATATTATGTTATAGCCCTGCATTGCAGCGAAACCGATATCGATATTAGATGAATTATTGCCTCGTATGGGTAGGGCTGGTCATCGAACTACTTGAGTACCCGAGTCGAGTTTTGATATACTGAAGCTTGACTCACACATGCAGAAGCTTGACTCGAATTAGTTTTCGAGCTTAATATTGAAGCTGAAGCTCGACTCGTCCAGTGCTACTAATAGCTCAAGCTCAGCTCGGCTCGACTCGTTTTGAACTTGGAGCTCGATGACATACTTCTCCAATTCCATCTTTTCCTTCTTAGATTGCCTCATTCATAGTCTACTTGATAGAAGGGTATGTAATTGAACAGGCCAAAATAATCCAACACAAGCCAAAAGTCCAAAACCACAACAAATTGGAGTAAACTGACTAGAGTTACTCAAAATTGATGGAAATTTTCTGACATACTCGAGTTTCCTTAGTTTACAAGGAAAATTTCTAACAAACTTAAGGAAATTAATTTAACTAAGGAAAAAGTACAAGGGAGTAAACCGACTTGAGTTTCAAATAGAGTACATGGAGGAACTAGCCTTACTTACAATTTTGAGTACATGTTCATCAATTTATATTGAGTTTTGAAAATTCTGACAGAGTCATTTTTAGTGTAACGATGGGTTCCGCAGTCAAAGTGGTTTTCTTCTTTCTTGACTCCCTTTTTAGTGCATCTTCAAGCCATTCAAATCCCTTGCAGCTCTCGCATTTCAAGTATTTCTTTCCAACATTTAATCCATACTTTGTAGTTTTTACAGTCCTCCTTCCCTTACAGTCATTTTGAATGCAATGACAGTCTACTCAAGGGCACTTTGACATCCAATGACCTGTTTGACCACACTTAAAGCATTCATTTGTTGATGAGCTTGATCCAATCCCATATTTTTTTTTCTTCAGAAATAGCTTCATCCAACCATTGCAGATAACTTCGACATGTAGAATGCTAACACTTCAAGTACTTCCTTCCCGATTCTTTGTTGTTTGCGATATGCCCAACAATCGGATACCATCACATGCAGCTTCCTTACAAGGAGCGCACATAAATTGGCACTCAATAGCTGAGTGTCCAAGTTGATCACACAAATGACATTCAACCTGTGGTTAACAACTCAAATATATACTAATTCAGGAGAGCTGAAACAACAAAGTTTTCACATCAATGAAAGCTCAAGAAAAGTGCAAAAAGAGGGATAAAAGTTCACTACGTCAGGTTTTAAGTAGTGTAATACGTGCTTCATGAAACTGGAATATGGTGGCGAGGAAAGACAGGAACTTATTGCCTACCAATATGCTGTCTTAGGTGTGTTGGGTCTGTAACTATTATAAGTTATGTACTAGAGAGACCAATGACTAATGTCCAACTTTCATTACCTCCACTACTTCCACACGACACCTCAGATCCAACACCAGCATTAGCACCATCACTACTACTACCACCATGCCCAGCACATTCCCAGCAAATACTCGTATTAGATATGTGATAGCTCAAATTCTTATACTACAGAGTATCCAAACTCACCAACAAAAAGAATAAAAAGAGGAGAGGGAAGCAGCATTGATAGCAACTCAAATGAACAAGTGTGCAACATTATTAAACAAAACAAAGTCTATCATATTTCCTCGACTACTTCTTCAGACGTTGATTTTGTACTTAAAAGAAAAAGGTACAAGAATTCCACATTTCAAAATCAGATGAGTTGCAAAATTATCTATATGTGGATATAGACTCAATAAAATGTTCAAAATTTATTGTAAATTACCTTCATTGTTGCAAAATTAGAGCTCGCGATTCGATTGTTTACATCTTGATTCAAATCTTTCAGTAGCAGTAATGGGTGGTTGTATTTGGAAGATGCAAAAATCAATATAAATTTGGTGGGTATGTATCCGCACCATGAATAGTCAGACTCGTGTTTGGAAGATGCAAAAATCAAGGTTTGAAGCTGTTCAAAATATTCATCTGAGATATGACGTGGCAATGGCGAGTTTAGTGGAGGGGTATTTTGGTAATCTCCATTATTTCATTAGGTCAAACGTGGGGGGTATCGCAAAAATGATCTTTGAATGTGGGGGTATCACTAATTTACTTTTTTTTTTATTATGTGGGTCCCATAAAAAACCAATGTTCTCTATTTTTTTAAATTGCTAAGTTAACAAAGACGAAAAAAATAAATAAAAAAGATGAGGAAAAAAGATAATGATTAAAAAAACAAAAACTAAAAATACGTAGGGGCTCATTGTTGAAAAAAATGTTTTTTTTTAGATTTGTGGGGCCTACGCGAGCTTTTAAAAGAACTTTTGATTTCTCTCTTTAGAATTAAAGGACCATTAAAATTGCCTAATTAATTTACTCTAATTAGTGGAAACTTTTTTTAATCTAAAATTTGATATTTTCATGTCGGTTCCATCATAATAAAAATGTAGGTATTGCGAACACTAAGTCCCCACTTCATATTTTATCTTTTTTTTTATTCACTTATTAATAAAATTGCTAATTCTATGGTGGAAAAAAATTTGACAGTAACTAAATAATATGATAAATAATAGAAGGAAAATAATAATATGATATTTATTTATTTAGTTTTTTTTAGTTATGTAGGGCCTACAAAATTTTTAAAAAAATCTATACAATAAAACACAACATGATTTCCACTGTGCAACAGATGTCAGATCATGCCACAGTTACTAATCTATAAAGAAAGTTTTGTGAAACAAATGCTAGATCATCCAACCAATCAGTAATGTATAAATAAATTATTTCACAAATGTTCCATATCAACTACACAGACACCATGTTCCTACCAGTAAAGAAACCTAAAATAAAAACAAATAATAGCTCTTCAATGCACAGGATTCTGTTTTGAACCATATTTTGTGCATTTTATACACAATGCATAGTTCCATAAATGAAAGTTAGTAGAAAAACTATTTACATAGGTCGAACTTTTTTCTGTCTCTATTCAAATTGTATACCCCACCATAATCCATTGGGAAAAAAATTTCAACCCCACCTTTTTTGCATCCAGATTCTCTCCTCTAACTGCTTCTGTCGTAGTTGGTATGTCATTCATTACTTTACAAAAATATTTTTGTTACGCCTCACCTCAATTTCCAGCATGACAGGTCAATTTTCCTTGGGAAAAAATACATAGAGAAACTAATGTCTATCATTTATGCAATAGGTGATAAAGATTGTGTTTGGCATTGAACAAGAGATGAGATATATTAATTTTAAAATGAAAAGTTTGTATGTTATAAAGAGTGTCAAGTGTTGAGCTCTGATACCTGGTAAAGATGTGAAAGAAATGTTTTATCAGAGAGAAAAAATTAGGTTTGCATGAAAAGGGTAAAAAAAATATATCACTTATTATAATTAGGTATACTACGGATTAGCGAAAAAAAAATAAAAAGAATTAAATATAATCCCACTTCCAAATTTACCCATTTTATTATTATGTGGGTCCTAAAAAAAACAATATTCTCAAAAAATATTCAATTGCTAAGTTAACAAAAATGAAAAAAAATTAAGAAAAAAGATAACGATTAAAAAAAAACCGAAACTGTGTGGGGCCCACTGTTGAAAAAATATTTTTTTTTACAATTTTGTGGGGCCTACGTGAAAATAAATTAATTTTTTATTTCTCTTTTTAAAAATAGAAGACCATTAAAATTCAGGGTTTTTTCGGCTTACCCCCCACACACCCACACACAAAATAGACCCCCTTTTGAGATAACCCCCAATTTTGAAAATCATTACTGATTGACCCCCACTCCGTCAGTTACTCTGTTTTGTGCATAACGGACGTTGGTATTTTTTATATTGACAATTTTGGCCCATTTACCAACCTTCTAAAAAAAATTGGAAAATTAGGAAAAAAAAATTTCAAAACTAAAAAAATTCGTAAAATTGAAAAAAAAAAAAAAAAAATGAAAAAACTTGCAAAAACTTGAAAACAAATTAAAAAATATTCGATAAAAGGAAAATGCAAAATTCAAAAAAAAAAATCCAAAATTTTGAAAAAACAAATTGGAATAAAAATTCTAAAAAAATTTCAACAAAATAAAATAAAATAAAAAATGCATAAAAAATTGAAAAAATAATAAAAGAACTCAAAAATTTTGAAAATAAAATAAAATGGAGTTTTTGCTATTTTTTTCATTTATCTTTTTTTTCAATTTTCCAGAGTTTTTCAGAAACGAATCATGCCGCCCTGATGCCTTTGCTAGGTATGCATCCAATCTAGCTGCAAATGAAGAATGGATGGATAACTCGTGTCCTCAACAATTTGATCAACCTATGGAAGTTCAGCATCTGTTCAATCCTTTCACTTCCTTCTAGTGGAATCAGTGTCTATCATTTGTATCTCGTGTAATCTTGTCTGATATACAAGGCTTTTGTATAGAACTTCTAGTATTTCACTAAATAAATATAATTATCTTTACCAATATATATATATATATATATATATATATATATATATATTGCTAAATCTATGGTGCGCGAGATGTTTAATGACCATCAAGTCTTAATCTTGATATATATATGCTAAATCTTTTTTTTTTTTTTTTTTTTTTTTTTTTTTTTTTTTTTTTTAAATTAAGCTAGGGTTAGGCAGACCCCCACCTGTATTGATTCAACTAATTTGTACATATATTTGGCCACTAGCATCATCATTTACAATACATCGCAGACTATGATCTAGCGGAGGGACAAATTGTACAACAAAATTAGTTGCATCATGATGAGAAGCTAAATAGTCCGCAGCTCGGTTCACTTCTCTATAAACATGAGAGAAAGATATAAAAGTGAATTCCGATCTTTTCATATCTATAACTTTTAGCATGTCCATGCAAAACCAAGAGGGGCTTCTCCAGCTTGTTGATTGCATTCAAAGCTCGCAGAGAGTCCGACTCGACCTCCACTTCCTTATAGCCTTCTGCTATACATCTGTCTAGGCATATGTTGATAGCTTTGATTTCCTAAAACAGCACAGATGCCAAACCTCCACTGCCACTGAACCCCGCTAACACCTGCCCTTCATTGTCTCTGATAACTCCGCCTTGTCCTGCTCCCTTACTGCTCACTGCTCCATCGGTATTGGCCTTCACACGCCTGTCATTTGGAGGCCTCCACACACATTCTACTTGCCTTGGCGTCATATATTTGGGTTCGATGTTAAGTCTCTGAAACAGATCCCTAACCCTTGCCGAATTCTGGACTTCTGGCTTTAAGACTTGCAGGTAGTTCTTTATATCTCGTTCCATTTTCTCATAAAGGTTTTGCGCTGTCTTGGCAACATGCTGAAATCTATGGTCGTTCCTTTCCTTCCATAGGTATGCCACTGATGCGCAGAAAAAAAACCTTGTAGATCTCTCCCAACTCTTCTTCTTTGCATATGCGAAGGATAGACGACCACTCTCTATTTGTTGTGCGGTTATCAGTGCTGATACCGAGCAGTCGCTTGAATCTAGATATGACTTCCTTGGAGTACAAACATTCAAAGAACAAGTGACCTGAGTATTCTCGGCTGTTGTTGCATAGGCAGCATGCTGAAGTTTGGAGAATTTTCCTTTGCACAAGTCTGTCCTGTGTGGGGAGACTTTGAGAGAACAGCTGCCATGTAGAGAAAGAGTGTCTAGGAAGCACCAACTTACCCCAAACCAGCTTGTGCCATTTCTTCTTTTCCTTCTCTGGTGATAGTGCCTGATACGCACTGTGTGAGGTGAACTGCCCACTTTGATGCGGCGTCCACACTATCTGATCTTGTGCGAGATGTTGGCTGATGTCCACCTCTTGAATCACCGCCTTTAAGGTTTGTGACGGCATCAGATTGACTGCATCCGACCATTCCCCATTAGAAATGATAACACTGACCTTAGCGTCCAGCGGAAAATCCCATTCTGCCATTGCTTCAGTGTCTTCAAACAACGGTGATCTTGTGCACCAAATATCGTGCCACAACAGCGTTTCTTTCCCTTTTGCAATGGAGTATTTGATAAGTTTCTTGGCTACGGTTCTATTGTTCAAAATGCTTTGCCACGTCCAAGAGCAATCTCTTGGTTCTTTCATAGTCCAAAAGTAGTTGGACTTGATGTGTTGTTTCCAAATCCAATCTACCCATATGGTGTCTTCTTTAGAGACTAATTTGAAGATCAGCCCACAATGTGCATCCACATTCCATCTGTGAACATTCATAACTCCCAGCCCACCTTCTTCCTTTGTTTGATAGACTGTGCTCCAACTCGCCTGATGCAGCCCTTTTCTATTATTTGTGCCCGTCCAGAGGAATTTTGCACAAATACTTTCCACTTGCTCGAGTACTGTCTTGGGAAAAATGAAGGTTCTTGCCCAATATGTGTGAAAAGACAGCAGGATGGACTTTATTACCTGTAATCTACCTGCATGAGATAATACTCTTGATTTCCAATTGGTAATCTTGCGAGTGACCTTCTCTACCAGAGGTTGGCATTCCTTGATACTCAATCGAGCGGAGATGAGAGGAAGTCCTAGATATTTCACTAGAGGTTTGATCAAGTCAACCTCTAAAATGTTAGCCAGAGCACTCGCCTCTTGATCATTTAGACCTCCCACAAGAAGAGTTGTCTTGTGTTTGTTGATCTGTAGCCCAGTTGCATTTCCAAAAATTTCCAGACATTCCTTCATGACTTGTATGGATGCACTCTCGCCCTTACAGAATAGAAGAACATCATCCGCGAAAGCAAGGTGAGACAGCTTCACCTTTTTGCATTTGGGATGATACTGGATAAGACGATTGTTCAGTCTTTCTTTAATCACACAGGTGAGGATCTCCATTACTAGGACAAATAAATATGGAGATAAGGGATCTCCTTGTCTGAGACCTCTGCCACCATTCAAATATCCTTCCGGTGCACCATTAATCATGACAGAATAGTAAGGGGATGAAATGCACATTTCAATCCACTGACACATATTATCCGAAAATCCGAAAATCCTGATCATTGCCTTGATAGACTCCCAACTGACCATATTAAAGGCCTTCCGAATGTCCAACTTAATGGTACATCTAGGTGTGCCGTGTTTCCTGTCATATCCTCGGAGGAGCTCATGAGAAAGTAGAATATTGTCCTGAATGGATCTGCCTGGAATGAAAGCTGATTGATTATATTGAACCAAATCATCAATAACTAGCTTAATCCTATTTGCAATAACCTTAGAAATACATTTGTAAACAATATTACACAAGGCTATAGGCCTAAAATCTTCAACTGATGTGGGATTGTTGACTTTAGGAATAAGACATAAGAAAGTGGCGTTTATTCCTCTAGGAAATTTACGCTTTTGAAAAGCATTAAGAATAGCTAGAGAGAAATCATGCCCAACTACATCCCAACACTTCTTAAAGAAAGTGGGGGTGAACCCATCTGGCCCTGGAGCTGTATTTTCCTTCATCTCAAAGAGTGCCTTTTTTACTTCAGCCGCTGTAGCCTCTACTTCCAGGATAGACTTCATATGTTCAGAGATGGTATTTCGGACTTGCAACTGGTGGAAGAAGTTCTCTCCGCTTATCTCCTCTGCCTCAGTGCCCAGAATAGAAGTGTAGTAATCGATGATGGTTTTGGTCACCTCTGCGTGTCCCGTGATGGGATTCCCTTGGGAATTCTGGAGAGCCCATATCCCTATTATGGCCTTCTTTTCTTCTAAGGATTTAAAGAAGAAAGCTGTGCATTTATCTCCTTCTAACATCCACTTACTATCTTGCTTGCTTTTGATCTCAGAGATTTCAATACCTGCCAGTTCTCCATACCTCTGCAGTGCTACATGTTCCTTCTGTCCTAGGTAAGGGTCCCATGGCTTTGATTGGAGCTGTCTCTGGATGTCATATAGGTCCTCTCTGGCCTGTTGAACTCTTCCATGGATGTTTGAGAAGTTATTCCTAGCCCACGGCTTTATCTTCTCATTCAAAAGCTTAAGTTTTTGCATTAGAACATACATAGGGTTGGAGAACAAAGGTCTCTGCCACACTTCTTTAAGAATGGAGTGAAACTGCGGTTGCTCAATCCATGAGTTCTTGAATCTAAAAGACGTCGCCTTCCTCTCCGCATCATACCAAGATAGGAGAATAGGCGAGTGGTCAGAAACACCATGAGGCAGAAATTCTGCTGTGGAATTTGCAAACCCATCTACCCAGAGACTATGAACCATACATCGGTCAATCTTGCTCATGATTCTGCCTTTGCCCTTCACCTTGTTGTTCCATGTGTAAAAGAATCCACAGTATCTCAGGTCGACTAATTCTGTTTTGAGCAGACATTCCACAAAATCCTCCGCTTCTCTTGGGTGCATTGGACTCCCACCCATACGTTCCTCGACTTTGGTGATGTTGTTGAAATCTCCTGCTGTACACCAAGGCAAGTTTAGAGAACTCTTAATGGCAATTAAATCTCTCCATAAAAGCTGCCTGAGATTTTTGGTGTTTCTGGCATACACTGCAGTTAAGAGGAACTCTTCGTTAGTGGGTTTGAATCTCCCCTTGCAGTGAATGTATTGATCAGATTCTGCTATCTTATTGATTTCCATCAAGTACGGATCCCAGCATATCCAAATACGGCCAGAAGGATCCTTACTGTAGTTATTCGTATGCTCCCATAAAGGGCAGCATGTGTTTCTGATGAGATCATATCTATCTTGCCTGACTTTGGTTTCCAGCAAACAAAAGACACTAAGTTTTTTCTCTACTCTGACCTTGTTTATTTCTCTCGCTTTCGCAACCTCATTTGCACCTCTAACATTCCAGAAGCACATAGGTGTCATCATCGGTGATTCCGATTCTTGGAGCCTTTAGGTCTGCCCCTACTCTTCTTACCACTATTGTTGCTCCTTGGATTCGATTTCTTCTGCTTACCGACATCAGTTCTGCTCCTTCCACATTGTTTCCCCAATCTAGTTGTAACCCCCGATGGTATTTCAACAGTCGGTGTAACAGGTTCAGCAGCTATCCTTTTATCAGCCTGAACACAATCATGGAAATGCTCAGTCTCAACTTCCGAGATATCTGATTCCTCAGTGTCATGTATATCTGTCAAGAGATGGTATCTACTTGATTCCAGATTGTACATATTACCATCTTCTAGTTCCGTGACCGAACAAGGTTCGTCATGATTTGCTTCCTGACTTTGGACTTCTTTTTCCTGTTGTCCAGTGTAAACAATCATAGAGGAATCCATGTTGTCAGGCTCCAGCAAATCGTCATGATTTGCTACACTCTCCAAAGCATTCTGGGTAGCCTCCACTTGCTTTTCCAGAGTTTCCACATCCTGTGGCTGCATATGGCTTGTGGCAGGTACCGAGCTATTAGTGATTGACGTCGTTCGTGGCCTCCACTCTTGAGCTCTTTTGCTTCTTTTTATTCTCCTTTTCTGGCTCCTTGACATTCTACTCCTATCCACCTGAAAGTCCTGCTCTTCTGGTTTTTGCCTCCTTCATGTTCCTTGTTTGCATTCTCTGTAGTAGATTGCGGCATTGAGTCTTTTTCCTTTGCTGCATTCCTACATTTAGCAACTAAGTGTCCCACACACTTGCAGTGATTACAGAACTTAGGAATCGATCCAAATTGGATTTTCTGCCAGAACTCAATCCCTAGTTCAGGCACTTCTACAAATATTTGATTCGGGATTGGAGAGGCTAAGTCGATATCAACCAGAACACTGGCATAGTATCCATTCGTTCTTTCCAATGAGTTCAGATCAACTCGAATCGGGCATCCAAGACCTCGTCCCATACTCATGAGTATTTCCACTTCCCAATACTCAAAAGGCAATCCTGGGAACTTAACCCAAACATACGCAGATGTTTGTCGATGAGTATCGCGCGATGTTAAAGTTTGGTGTCCATTTAGTGAATCTGACCAGTTGTCCCTGCAAATACCAAGGACCACCAAAGAAAATACGATTATAGTCTTCCTCATTAGAGAATCTGAACAAAACGTATCCTTTCCCCAAGGGTGAAAGCTTGAAGGTTGCAGACAATCCCCACTCAGTGCTGACTGCCGACCTGATGTTGTCTAGGTTCAGGGATTTAGCATCCAGCCTAGTGATTAAGGCAAACTTACAAGCTTCTATGCCTTTTTCCACCGTACCGCAGCTCGGGGTATTTTAATGGCCGGCTTATCTCCTTTGCGTGTTGGATGTGGGAGACTTGAGATGTCCACTGTTTGTTTCATCCTACCACGAGCTTTATCAGCATACAAGTCTCTGTTAGACGAAACACTATTTCTGAGCTCTCCCTGTCTTGATGTTTCCACTCCATCCGCTTCTGTAGACCTTGTGAACCTTACTTGATGTCGGTCACTATTGAGCCCAAATGGAACCGAAGCCATCAAACTCAAGGTAGCTGCCTTCAAAAGGGGAACTTGATTTATCCAACTACGAACTCCCACTATAACCAGAGGAGGATTTTACCAGTAGATGAAAGAAAAGATGTGAAAGATATATTCTTCCACCGTTGAACTCTCACTGTAGGCAGTGGAGGATTTTACCAAAAGTGGAAAAAAAGGGCGCTAGAACAAGATAAGAAAACTTGGAGAAGGATTTTGTTTACTAAACTTAGTAAGAAAACAGGGTACAGGATCATGATGCTACTTACGTTATCTCACTGCCTGTATCTCCTAAAGCTGTCCCCATTTTTGTACCTGTAAAACTAAATACTTGTTTACGCTAAATCTTGTCTCCTAAATCTTAATCTTATGCTTAATCTTATATTAATGACCAATCAAGTTCATCTCAAATTTCACATATACTACGGTATATATGGTTCCAAAATACCAAGATTTTATGTCCCCCTAAATTTAGCAAATTTTGAAATCCCCCGCCCTAATCCATTTTCTAATCTAGTGATCGGAGCGAACTGGGACTTGGGGGGTATGTTTCAAGGCCTAGAACATACCACCCAAGTTCTCCTCCATTTCTCCTCACTCGGTCTCTCATTTATGCGCAAGAAACTCTTTTCCAAACTCTACCAACTTTCAAAAGGTAACAAGTATTCTCTTTAGTCTCTTAATTATTTTTCACTACTCTTCTTGTTTCTAAACATATATATTTGGAATTAGGGATTTAGAGATATCACCTATGACCATTTCAAACTCCTTTTTTCTTTTCGGTTTTTTTCTTTTGTTGCATTGTTTTTATTAACATATGAGGGCATTAACTTATTAACTTATTTGGTTGATTATTTTTCCTCTTATTTTTGTTTGCCCCTGTTAATGTGTTTTTTGTGTTACATACTTACATATAAGCATCCAAACTGATCGTTCATTTTAAGATAGTTTCATTGGAGTATACTCAATCTTTTAATTATTATTTATTTGAGGTGGTTGCACAGTTTAAACTATGTTTTTATATAAACAGTAAACACCTACATATACGATTATGCATCACAAAATTATTTTAAACATTATAGTGGTCGGAGATGATCCTCACTTGCTTACAACTGACATCTAAATGATTACGTTGCAGCGCTTCTACTAGAACCAAAAGAAGTGGTTTGCACGAAATGGGAACGGTCATACCGACATGGACCAGCAGTCACTTGTATATGCACGATGACCATATATCGTCGTTACTTGTGGAGGGAGTGGTAATTTATTTCGATTTCTACTCTGTTTTAATTTTATTGCACATATCGATTCACAACCAATAACTCGTGTAAATGATAAACAAGATCGTCCAGTGGTTCTTACCCATGAGCACACTAAAAATTTACATGAGTGGAAGTTATCTGGAGACCAAAAGAAGATGGTTTCAGAAATGGGGTTTCAATACCTTAGAAAAATTCAACATTTCCGAGGGGACAGAGAGTTGATATCTGCTTTGATTGACCGATGGAAACCTGAAACCAATTCTTTCCACTTCCCGTCGTTTGAGCTTACAATTACTCTTCAGGATGTAGGTCGTCTATTAGGCTTGAACATCTTTGGGAATGCCATTGTTGACAACTTGGACTGGAGTGTAGAAAAGGTTTGCTCAAAATTTTTGTGCATTTCACCCCTTAAAGACAAAGTAAGAGGGAAAAGCATCAATATCTGATTGTTGATAGATACCTTTTCCAATGTTGGATCTGAACATCAGACAAGAGCCACAATTGCATATGTCCCTGTACCTCATTGGAAGCACCATATTTTCTGAAGGAGGGGGCAACTGTGTCCATACCAAGTACCTATAGTTTCTGAACAATATTGAATCTTGTGCCATGTATGCTTGGGCTAGTGCTGCTTTTGCGAATTTATTTAAGGCCCTAAAGGGAGCATCAATCCGCCGTACACCAAATGAGTACGGGAGAGGAACAAATTCAAATTTTTGACTCAACTTGTATGGTTCTTCTACATTGTTGTTGGTACGTATTGTTGGGTATAGTTGAACTTTTTTGGATTAATTGTATATTGTGGAATTGATGTAACTTTTAAAATTTTGACTGTAAACTTGGTTTTATGAGAGGTGCCGCTTTGTATCCATTGACTCGTGAACCAAAAGTTGTATTCCCTGTGGCTTGCAGATGGAAATATACCAAGGATCGACCTTGCAGAAAACAATCGTATCAAGTTATCAGAGATGAGTTGAACACACTCCGCGAGGATCAGGTTAATGTCTTATCAGTTCAACAATTTATAAAACACATTATGTCTAGCATACTATTACTAATATTAATTTGTTTCTTAGGTTGTCTGGTAGCCATGGGATAAGTGGCTGAATACTCCTGATTTTGCCTTTTTGTCTTCACTCTTGGTCCCGACACCGACATGGCTGATCCACTTCAATTATGTATAGAAGTATATGCCTGATCGTTGTATTAGGCAATTTGGGTTTCAATAACATATACCAGCCCCGCCAGATAGATGGGACCGTGAAGCGAAATTGGAATTCATGGAAAGATGTATTAGGGAGTGGAATGATTGGTGGATGGGTCATTGCAAACACATAGTAGACTACCCTCAAGATACGAGTGAAGTGTATCTGGATTGGTACCTGGATCACTGTTTGACTCGAGTTACACCACTGGCTTCTAGCGAGTTGTTGTTCATGTATAGATGGAATCGAGAGGTGATTTTTTGTGAATCTATTAGTTTGCTCTATACCCCAACTTCTACTATGATGTGACGAATAACTTGAAAAAAAATTAAAATTGGTGTTCAAATAAATAGTGTGATGGTGACCTACCCATGCCCTATTGTTGTCAGTCTATGATGGACTTGTCATTACAATAGTCTCGCTATTTTTGTTTACTTATGGTTAATTCTATAATTGATGTAATCATTAATAGGTTATTATAAGTTTCGTCTTTCTTGCAAAGGGAACGCTCTGTTCAGTTTGCAAAGTTAGTTGAACCAATACTGCTAAATACTCATGATCAAGAAATCCCTCCACAGTTGCGTTTGATGCTTGCGAAGATATTAAAAGATTCCTCAATACAGCAAAACCCACGTACGAGTAGTGAGCAATGTGACCTGACTACAACTGATCCTGGATTGGTATCAACTTATACAAGCTCCGGTAGTGGCAGTGACATGAACGGAGAGGCTGAAGATGACAGTGATGATGATGCTCCAACTGGTGACACTTTAGCCACTCATCTTGATAACAAATCCATTAGGGCCCATTATGGAGGGATTTGGGTTAGTAAAAAGATGAGAGGGATGAAAGTGTGGGCGTACAATGGTGGTAAAGTTGTTGATTCTCCAGAGATGCAGTTTAATGAAATGACAAGAGTGAAGTTATTTAATTGGATTCGAGAAGTTGTTGAATGTCCCTCTGATGAAAATGTTACTGTTTGTTGGCTGGTTAATGGCATGAAAATTACACTAGAGACTGACGACGCGGTGATAGAGTTCTTTGCCAATTCGGCTCCTCACGAAGATGGGCTCGTTCATATTTATGTGGACTTTGTGCAAGATCTGATAGAGATGGTCTTACCAAGAATTCAACCAACCAACCAAGATGGTGTGTATTGCTTTTCCATATTCACTTGTCATTGTCACATGATTTCCCTAAGTTCAGTGGGTGAAACTGAGAAGGACTAAAAGACACTAGGGTACAGACTAGAGAGACAAAGGAAAGGAAGGAAAGAGAAGAAATGGGACCCATGATTGTCCTTAACTCATTACTAATTTTGGTTATTGAGTTCTCGACTCAAGCTCAAAGCCATATTTCTTCTGAACAAAGTACATGGCTGTCCACCTAAGCAAAAAACTGGCCATTAGATTAATTGATCCGACACGTTATTTAGAGTACAAAAGTGAGTAAACTATGGTGAGTAAATCGATTCCTTCCCTATTTTTATATTTCTTCGGCCGTTTGAGAGTCAGTTGATTGTGAATTTGTTCTTTACTTAAATAGTTCAATTTGTTATTTTAGTATATTAGAGAACATCTGATATTATAGTGTTCTTAATTGTATTTTATTTATTTTTTCTATATTGATGTTCTAAGGCATCCAACTCCATTGCCTAATTCCAAAATTGTCAAGGAAACACAAGCAGGTGCACCGACAGTACAAGGGGCATCAGATTTTCGGCAAGAAGGACCTTCGATGCAGCAACTACAAAGAGATGTAGTTGACGTTGGCAAACAAAAGAAAGAGAATAAGTGGAAGCTTGGTGTTGAAGAGTCAAATTCCACTCCTAAAGTTGCCAGGATTACAAGATCGATGAAGCTGGAAGGCTAACATTGGTGGAGTTTTACGCCAAAGCAATGTTACATTGGCATAGTGTTTCTCTTCATAAACTGACTAGTGTTTCTCTTCATCAAGTATTTGGCAATGCAAATAATCAGGTGACAAAGTTACAATATGAGTTTAAAGTGTGTTAGTTGGCAGCCGATGCAAATCCAGAAGATTGAAAGCTTCTTCAAGACTTGGAAACTAAAGAAAGATGTTTAATCAATACAGAATCAAATAGATTCCATGGCAGCTTAAGGCTAGGATAGAATCAAATAGATTCCATGGTAGCTTAAGGATAGAATCAAATAGATTCCATGGCAACTATGTCTCAATCGAAATTTAATTCTGTTACTATTTAGACATCTGCACAGCCTAATCCATGAAAATCCATGAAAACATATAATCAATCAATCAATTAGTATATGACATTTACTTTAACTTAATGCGAAATCCACGACAATCAATCCTCCCTACATCAATTATACCAGTCATTTACCAAAAAACGAAACCCAACAGAGACTCAACTGTATAGAAATGAAAAGAAGCCTTGATTGCATTCATCCATTGAGGGAATCAAGCCATCATCCGCACATTTTTGTTTAACTACGTACAAGGGATTACAAGCCTGCCTAATACATCAGACCTAGTCAATTAAAAGAACACCCTCCCAGCCACCACTACCATCACATCAAAGCCATAAAATTCACTTTAATCTTCTTAGCTTACATGAACCCATACTTCCACCAAATCTTAGTCTCATGTCTATCAAAGACTCATTTTAACACCACAATGATTCATTACATTTCAAAATCTTCATAGCCATCTTTGCACGATGTTTCAACATTTTCTATGGAGTAAAGCTACTCTTATTTAGCTCTTTACAATTGCCAATTTTTTGCATAATCCTGCACACAAATATGCCACAGTCCACCCTGTTACATGGAAAATATTATTAGTATTCTAACTTTATTTGTTGCAATGAAATGAACTAGTTCTTAAACATCTCTAACAACAACAATATAATATATCCATATAAAGCTAAGATGAATATCACCATCCATTCCTTCTAGCTTTCTTGACCAAACCACCATGAATTATACGTACGCATGTATTAAATTGCTTTTCAAATCGAACATGTGTACATTATACTATACGGTCATACATACACCATATATATCATAGCGTCTTCTGATAATTTATTCTGAGAAATACTGAGTATCTTCCGAGAAATACTAAGTATCTTCTAGTAAAAAATTCTCAGAAATCCTTAGAAATTCTCAGAAGATACCAGAAAGAAACCAAAAAAAAGCTTTCTAGTAAAGGATATTTTACTCATGATGGTTATATTATGAGGAAGTTACCCATTCCCCCAAATTGCCTATCGATATCTGAAATTTCTGATGGAATTAGCATTATGCCATCTGTATGTTCATACTTAATGTCACTACCTATAATTTCTCAAGTTATACAACGGTGCGTTCAAGTCTTGGTGGTTCTTAATTCTTGTCGACCAACTCATGTAGGTGAACCTTATTTCGTTCAATTACCTTATCTTCAAGTGTAATCCGTTCGGCAATTTCGAGTGGCAGACCAATTTTATTCTCTTCAACCTTATGAGACTTGAAATTTGGATGGGGCCCAATCTTGAGCTATTTATAATTTCCACTTGTTTAAGAAATTTCTTGAGTATTGATAAAGATCCTGGAAATTGGTTTGCCACTCGAAATTACCCAAATGATTACATTTGAAGAGAAGGTAACCGAACGAAATAAGGTTCACCTATAAGAGTTGGTCGACAACAAGTAAGAACCACCAAGACCTGAAAGCACCGTTCCATAACTTGTGAAATTATAGTCATTGACATTAAGTAAGAACTTACAGATGACATCATGCTAATTCCATCAGAAATTTAGGGTATCGACATGCAATTTGGGGGAACGGGTAACTTCTGAAGAATATAGCCATCCTTAGTAAAATATTCTTGACTAGAAAGCTTCTTTCTGATATCTTCTGAGAATTTTTGAGTAGAAGATACTCAGTATTATTTCTCGGAATAAATTCTCAGAAGATACTTTGTGATACTATAACATATTTCTCAGAATAAAATTTTGATACTATGACGTATACTCTGTGATACTCAGTATTTCTCAGAATAAATTTCTTAGAATTTTTTAGTAGAAGATACTCAGTATTTCTCAGAATATCAAAGATACTCAGTACTTCTCAGAATAAATGCTTAGAAGATACTCTCAGAATATATGACGTGTGTATGTACATACACACATTTGATTTGAAATGCAAGTTAATACATGCGTACGTATAATATAAAGGATATAAGAATTCCCATCTTAAGCATATAAGAATTCCCACCTAAAGCCAATTGAAACACGAAGAATATATATATAAAGACTATCACCATTCATGTTTTCTTCTATCTTGCATGACCAAGCCACCATGGATGAAGCCAAAGTTTCAATAGTCCAAATCGATAACCAAAGAAACTAATATATACCCATAGTGACTCATCAAATGATATATTCTTCTAAAATATGAAAAGAGTTCTTACTTTAGACTCAGAAGAATAATCAAAATCATCTTAACCAATTCGGGTCCCTAAACTGTCGCGCATCTCAAAAGCAATGAATTCAACTCTACCATGTCAACTTTTGATCTACAACTTTGGTGAGCCCATGACATGCCATTCAGGCCCCTAAACTTCAATGGTTTGATCATAAAGTTACCTAGTTGCCCGTTTTCGTGAGAAACTCCACCAACCCTTGAGCAATGGTGTCATTTCACATAGCAGAAGTGAAGAACACTTCAACTAAGTTAAATAAGGTAATTGAATGGGAGAGGGGCACAAAAAATACTATTAATGATCAACAAATTGTGTACATTTTCAAAGCTTAGTCTCCTTTTAATGTGTTGTCTAAGACTTGAATTCAACTAGGTAAACTGGTAGAAAACAATTTCCTACCAACAGTAGAACTCAAAATAACCATTAATTTTCTTTTCTAAATAATTAAATATAAACGATTGAGGGCATAAACTATTAACTACATGACAACTTTAATTAGTAAGAAATTAAAATAAACTAATACTAGAAAAACTAAGGGCGTTGTCATATTTTGACCGTGTTAGTGACACTTAGTTACAGGATCCTTGTATACCACACGTGTTGCACCCACTCCGGAGCCTCAATTCTGCGCTCCCCAATAAGATCCTCCTTCAAACCTCGCTCCCAACTAGGTTACAAAATAGGTTCAATAACTTGCATGATATAACTCGTTATTGAATATTCGCTTATTTACCTTTTTCATTTATGTAGTAATAAGTTAATGAATTCAAACTGTTGTATGTCATACTTTATAGCAGTATAAATTTGGTTTTCTCTATTATAATTGTGATCAGGCTAAGAAATTTAAGAATGGAAAACAATATATGATACGATATATGATTTGATAACTATGAATCTTAATACCTTGTAAGTCCTTACCACAGTATTGTCAGAGTATGCCACTGTTGGCGACATATGTTTGAAATGTTTCTATTTGGCATTACAGAGCTGAACATATCCAAATGAAAAATATGACATCGTTGGCAACATACATGCAGAATTATGTCTATTCGGTGTTTCAATTCCGAATGAGAAAAGTGACCTGCTGAAGTGACATAACATTGAAGTATGGCTTTTATAATGTCATGGTTGACAAAACTTAGACCTACACATGTACCCACACTATATAAGGGAACATTGTTTTTAGTACAACAAGTACCACTAAACTTCCGTTGCATAACAAGTACCACTATACTAAAACATAAACTTTTGTTGCACAACAAGTACCACTAGACTAAAACACAAACAAACCAAATACTAGTAGTATTCAGCACAAAACTTTATATCTTGGGATGAAATGAAATAGTTCTTAGTACTTACGAATCCGAAGGTTGTTGTGGGCAATCAACAATCAATATGGCTTTTCATGGATTCTGATCATAATGTGGAGGTTCCAACTGAGTGTTTGCAAGTTCTTCATGAACCTTTGCCTTTTGTTGAATGAGAAAATACAAGTCTAAATATTAAGCTTAATATTAGATTGAAGGAGATAACTAATAAATTTGGTTATCGAAGACATATTACACGTGTTATTCTATTTTCATTGTTTACCATTTGCAGTGCAGCTTTGTAGTGTGGGCAATTATTTGGATTTTCTCTTGCTTTAATGGAGTTGTAGAATTTCCAATTCATTGCTAGACACAAATCTAGCTCCAATATTGTGAAGTGGCTGTCCACAACGATAGGGAAGAGCACATGCTGCACCTCGTTATTGTCTTTGGTCATCATTTCCAACCTTCTCGTCACCAAGTGCTTAAAACACTTTTCTCTTAACTTCTAATCTGTCATCTCAGGTGATATGTATCTCTATGGGGAAAAAAAACAAAAAAAAAACAAAAAACTGTAATATTAGATGTTAGGTGTTATAGACTATATATTGCCCTCATAAACTATAAGTATGTGGAATTGAGTTTGATGTTCTTAAGTATGCCCAAGAACTAAACACGAGCGATTTGATTTCGGTTATTGGGATATTTCCAACATAACTTCCGAACCAGTCGAAAACAAACAAAAAAAAAAAAAAAAAATAGAAAAAGCTGTGTAGTTAGTAAAATGTTGAATTACAGTAGTGTATGATTGAGAATTTAGGTAATAACTTATGTCGCCTAAGAGCATATTATTATGCAGCAGCCGTTCAAGCTCCACTCCTGCCAAACATCTTTCTCCTTCTTTGTCCTCCCATAATATTATGCTCTTGAAAATGTTTTTATAGCATTGCGTTAATCTTTATCTGTCATCGTCCCTGATATATCTCAAGCATTTTGATCGTTTTAGCTCTTTCAACCTCACTTCTTGTCGACTAACAGAAGTGAAATCATCGAGATCAATAACATTGACCTCTTTCTTATTCTTCTCAGTAGAAATCTTTTTCTTCTTGTTTTTCTCCCTACCATTTCGTTGCCTCCTGTTTCACCTGGATACATGAAGAAACCCTTCTTTGATTTGGTTATTCTGCCAACAGTTGGTGAAGAAGTAGATTGTGTTTCTTCTAAAGCAATAGTACAACGCCGCTTTTTACAACTACTTACTCCGGCTACTGGTGGCTTCAATGTGGGTCCAATTTCAATCTGTAGGTCTGATGGTTGTTGCTATTGCACTACTTCTTGTGAGGATCCTGCAATAGATGAACTTCCGTGAGAAAGACTAATAAAATAAGCTATGAAACGACATACAAAAAAAAACCACAATGACACAATTCTTTATGAGTGAGACTTATAAGAAATTTAACTAACTACATTCTTACTGCATTCAAAGTAAATAGTTCGCCATTTGCTCAATGAGTTGGATCGCCATGCCAAAGAATGGATTGAAGTCATCACACACAACCAACAATAACAAAGAAGAGTATGACAGTTTTCCCAAGTATATACATTGCAAAACTGCAAGAAATAAAACCTCAGGAGTCAGGAGTCGAAACAAAATTGTCGCCATCAAAACAATCTTTTAAGACATTATCTATATATATGATAAGACTATCTATATGACAATCACTCCTTGAAACAGTTTCAGACGATCAGACCTCATCGTGTATGACTCCCTATACCAATAACCAAAACCGACACTCGTACCCGTACGCATACAACAAAAGAGTAAACAATATGTAATTGACAAAGTAAGAATTAGGTAAAAAAAACTTACCTTTAGTACAAGCAGCCGAACTTTGTTTACCAAGCCTTTCATTTCCCTCGACGGTGGCAATCTTTCTTGCATCACCTCTACTTTGGGTTTTTGTAGTTCCTTTCTTTAATGGAACATCTATATAAGAAAAGGGATTGTTATAGACAGACATGTACTATATACACAAGTATTGACAACTGAAAAGGGATACTGACCATTTCCAGCTTCATCAGTGTCTTCTTCTGAGTCTCTCCCACTATATGACCTTCTAGCACCATGCTCACTCAACAAACCCATTCCATTATCCCCTTGAACTGCTTCTCTTGCAATCAATTTGCCTTTATTATTGCTATCTACACAAAAATATCAGATACATTAGAAATGGACAGAATATGTTTAATGCACAACTGCATTTACCTTGCTGAAGATGGTCATGCTCAAATGGTGACCGCATGGAAGTTTTTAGGTGACGGATGGTTTCAGCCTGTCTATCAGTGTCACTACCACTAGTTGGGGAGGAATAAGTGGGTGCCGCATAAGGATCCACTTCCAAATGGTTTGTTTGCAAACCACTTTCTCTAGCCGTCGCGACTTTTGCCGCATCTCTTAATATTTCATTGTGCAAGTCTCGCAACTTTTGAGGGATAATGACACCAGGGATTTGCTGAAAAACAGGTTCAAGCATTCTCGCTAGGCGAAAACAACGATTACTTTATTAGAAAGCATAAGCAGTGTTAGTTACAAAGATATTGGGACTTGACACATATGCAAAGTACAAACCATAGGACAAGAAAAACTCACATAAGTAGTTAAGGTTAACTATAAAAGTGCCAAAGTTCAAGCTTTATAAAGATACAAAATCCAATTTTTTTTTATAAAATCACAAAAGCATGGCATTATGCATTCACATTTACTACATATATAACCTGATTTATGCCATATTATATGGCCTACTGCCTAGGCCCATTGCCTATAATGTGTATGCATGATCAAGTTAATACCATAAGTAAAAATTAAAAATTTAAAAAAAAAATTAAAAATATAAATTAACCCCTCATGACTTAAACCCTGAAGTCATGAATGATCAAGTTTGATTAACTGGTGGTCAGGTCTAAAAGAAATCATGGCATTCAATCAATACAAAATCAATAGACTATGGCAATAAGGCAAATGAATAAATCATGAGGCATTCAATTTGACGATGACCACAAAGTGTAGAGGTTTTAAGAGATTATTTACTATTGCTCACAAAGGCATATATTTCCATAACTTGTACTACTTCTCCAAATTTGAACTCAGCAGAACATGTTATGGATATTTTGCACTAACCACAACATTAAGTACTATTAAGCGCCGATTTTGCATAAGTAATTAGTTATTGAATAAATTAGTAAAGAAGTACCGGAAGCAAACAAACTCGCAAATTTATAAAAGAATTACCTATTTGTTTAGTTTATCATTTAGCAATGACTCACGACTAGACAATGGTCTGATGTGAGTGACACTATGAATCACATACCATTCTAGATACGCTGCCTGTGTTGTCGCGAAATCTTATTTCCGCCTTGACACAGTCCCACAACCGCCACTGATCCCACTCTGTTCATGCAGCTGTCATATAAGCTCTTTTTGCTTTCCGGTTCCATCTAAATGGGGGATGGCATATGTGTTGTTGTAACCCATACTGCCTCAAACATCTCTCAGGCATAGACCTCTCGAGGATGTCAAATTGGATCAACCATGTAGACAAGGGTTGAATACAAGAAGAATCCAGTGCTAAATTAGGAGCATCCCCCCATGAATCGCACGACAGCCAAATTACCTAATGAAATACACGTTAGTTTATATTTAACGTATACATTTATTTCAAATTCAAGAATACCCGACTCATAATCATAAAGGATGGCTTCATGTTAGATATATATAATATGACTGGTATTATTAACTACTTTTTCACATGACCGCTAAAAAGTCGAATTGAGAATCAAACACACAACTAACCTGATCTTCCTGAAGTTTGTCCAACTCCTCACTCAAAAATTTGTATATGTGCTTGCAAGGTCGGTTTAAGGAGTTGTTCCATTGGCAAGCAGCAGGGAATACAATCGCTGGTTGACGCCTCTGTTGCCATTTTTTAAATCTCTTGTAAAACCACGACTACAACCAAATTTTCATTAGGGAACAACAATTCATCAATACACAATTAATAATTAAAACGATTAAATTTGGAACCAAAAATACCTACCGACAACAGAGTAGAAGAGCCACACAGATTTGAAACAATGCAATTACTTCTTCGACCATGCATGTTTGGTTCACATCGAAGTGATGCCCTCCAGAATACTAACCACAGAATAGGAATGCAACAGAATAGGAATGCAAGAACAGCACTGCCCCAAGCATACTAACCACACTTGAGCGTATTTGCAAGGAGAGGTAGGTACTTAGTTTGTACATTATGGCCTCCAGGCTCTGAAAAAATTGTGCTTCCAATTAGGAAGAGCACATACACTATTATGCATTGTCTTTCATCAACATTTAAACCAGCTTGAACTGTGGAAAATATATGTGTCAACCAACATAGTTTAACACTCTTCCCTCTTACTATTGTCTTTGGAGGTCGTACACCCAAATATTTTTTACACGCTTGACTTGCAGACAATTTGGATTTCTTGACCACCGCTTTCCCAAACACATTTAAGCACAGTATATACGCTACATCTTCAAGCGTAATGGTCATCTCGAAAGCAGGAAAATGAAAAGAATTGGTCTCCAGCCTCCAACGATCTACTAAAGCAGATACAAGGTGTTTATCTGCTTGAAAATGCCCATTGTTCCTCAACTGCTTGAAGCCCATATCTTTGATCATCTCCTCTTGGGTCTTCGACAGCTCCCATAGCTTTAGTTTCAAATTGTGGTCGTGTGTGCGCACAATTGGTCTAGGCTGTTAGTAAATTAGAAGAGTTACTGATTCTAAAATAAATTAACAATCTAAAAATACTAAAAAACTAATAATATGAATAATTAATTGAGGATAGTTACCTCTCCAGCCAAGAGTAAGGAAGAGATGTGGTCATCCTGCATATACAAATGTGACCTATTTATTGGCACTCTATCCATGGAGATTTAACAGCACCTACATCAATAGAGATTACAAAATTTAACAAAGTTTTATCTGTTCAAGCACACACACATATTGTATCCATCGACTACAAACCGGGTATGTAACATGGCTCCTACCATACTGCTTGTCTCATGAACGATCAAGATAGTACCAAGAACTTTACTTATTTATTAGGATCACCAATTATTTCAAGGTCAAGTACATACTACATTCCACATGACAGGTGAGCGATGAGAATCTAAAATACTAAGGTATTATACAAAGAAGATAAACCATCACGAGACTCAAAGTATGGCCCCAAGAACCTTTTGAAGGAGAAGGAGACAAAATACATCAAACATCATTTAAGGGTCCCTTAGTTTTGTTTATCTAGTCTCAATGAGGTTAATACTTTAAGGGACCGGGACCCTAAACATTGTCTATAACAACTTAGTGTATAAATCTGTATATATTTCATTGAATTGAATTATAAGTTGGACAGAGTATTGTAAGAAAGTAGTGTGCACCAAGAAACTTCAAATGTATCTAAAGAAAGCAGAAACATTCATTAACCTTGTAGTAAATTATACAATTAGTCACTTGTAGTAAATTATACAATTAGATGAACCATCACGAGACTTAGCTTAATTGTATTTGCGCAACACGTAAATTCAAAACATGCTTGTTTTTAACCATATATTGGGAAATTAATCCATTCAAGTTTTCTTTACCTTTCACATTTGATGACAAACAGATTATTAATTACCGATCCTAGACAAATGACACATCAAAAATGCTAATAATCAAAATTATCTGTACCCATCATCTCAAATCACCAAAAAAATCTAAAAACTAAAACTTTCACTTTAAAATTGCATATATACCTTGGAGAGTTTCAATCCTGGGGTATTCAACCATTTGAGGAGGAACCTCAGGCGCTTCTTCAATAGAAACACTTTTATCTAGTGAGACTGAAGAGAAGAGAGTGAGTGAGAGAGTGAGTGAAGTATGGAGATAAAGAAGTTGTGTTATCAAAATGCACTTCAACTGTGTGTGCGGATCATTATTGAGGAGAACGTGTGAGAACGAGAAAGAATTGTGGGTTACCTTGGAATAGTTTTGGGAGAGAGTAGTTAAGGGAGGAGTTATTGAAACTTGTAAGTTAGTGAGACTAGGGAGAGAGCAGTTAAGGGAGGAGTTACTGGAAAGTTGAGTCAAGCAAGGGGAATTCTGAGTTTGAGAATGCGAGGTTTTTTTTTCCCCAAATAAGCTAGGGTTAGGCAGACCCCCCACCTGTATTAGATCAATTTTTCCTTACATAGATTTTTCCACTTGCATCCTCATTTATAATGTTATGTAAAGAAAAATCTAAAGGATTAACAAAATGTACAATATTCAGCTCATGATTATGGACTAGTCCAGCAAGGTAATCAGCTACCCTATTCACTTCCCTAAAGACATGTGAAAATGTTATGTACCTAAAATTAACCTTTTTCCTTTCAATTGTAGCCACCACATCTCTACAATACCAGGGAGGTTTCTCTATCTTGTTGATTACATTAATAGCTCTCATGGAATCTGATTCCACTTCAACCTCCATAAAACCCTCGAGCAAACATCTCTCCAAGCAAGCATCTACCGCCTTTAGTTCTTGGAATATCACTGATCTATGTCCTCCACCCCTCGTAAAAGCTGCAACAACTAAACCATCTTTGGCTCACATCACACCCCATGGCTTGGCCCATTTTTGTTCAAGGCCCCATCAGCATTCACTTTGATTCTATTGCCCATAGGAGGGGCCCAAGAGCAATTAGATTCCACTTGCTGCTTAAACTGAGTGGTTATGTTAAGCCTGAGGAAAAGGTTTCTAACCATATCGTTGTCTCTGACATTCGGTCTTAGTACTTGGAGATAGTTCCTTAAGTCACAAACCAACTTGTGAAACACTGCCTCCGCTGGTTTAGTAGTTTGGCGAAACTTCCTGTCATTCCTCTCCTTCCATATGAAGTGGACTGAAGCACAAAAGAATACCTTATATATCTCACCCACTTCTGGTACTTTACACAAACTCAACAAAGATTCCCGTTCCCTATTTGCATTACTATTGTCTATATAGATGCCCAGCAGTCCTTTTACTCTTGAGAAGAAATCTTTAGAGTATTGGCACTCAAAGAATAGGTGAGCAGAGAATTCCCTACTGGAGGAACAAAGAAAGCATGCCGACGGAGTGAGAATTTTCTTGCGGACTAACATGTCTTGTGTGGGCATACTGTTCGAAAATAACTGCCAAGTGGTGAAGGAATGTCGTGGCATCACCCATGATCCCCACATCATTTTACACGTACCATCTTTTCTTCTCTCGTTCAAGAGACAAAGCTGCGTAAGCACTGCTAGAGGTAAAAAGTCCACTCTGATGTGGCGTCCAGACTACGAAGTCAGCGTCAAGGTCCTGATTTATCTCCACTGCCATTATGCTTCCCTTCAGTGTAGGAGATTGTATACCTTGTACTAGTACTTCATCATTCCAGCTTACATCAGTCATGAGAATACTCACTTTAGAGTTCAGGGGAAAATTCCAACCAGCTATAGCTTCGACATCTTGGATCAACGGAGATCGAGAATACCATATGTCATGTCATAGGAGAGTGTTTTCCCCATTTGCTATCGAATACTCGATAAACTTCTTTGCAACCACTCTAGTGTTCAACACATTCCTCCAAGTCCATGAGCAGTTTTTTGGTATACTCATGGACCAGAAAAGTTTTTCCTTAATATGTTGCTTCCAAGCCCAATCAACCCAAATGGTATCCTCTCTTGTCACCAGTTTGAAAATTAATCCACAATATGCTCCTACACTCAATAGACTATTCTTCCATGGATATTGCTAGTGCTACACTTCTATCAACCTCATTCTCTTGGCCTCATTGTTATACCCTTTGGTAGACACATGATACATGCATTCTTTTCGGCATGAGCCCTTACCATCCCTAAACAAATTAGTATTTGGGGAAAGAATACAATAAGTACATGGCTGTGAATTTTCATATGCAAATATACATCTGCAAATACAAACTTATTTAAGATACCCCTAGTAATTTAAAAAGGTGAATTTTTATATGCAAATATACATCTGCAAATATAAATTACTTTGTAAATACATATTTTCATAGGTGAATATAAATTGTCATAGTTAAACTACTATATAAATATACAATATTTTTTATACAACAATTCATACAATGGCATTCATCACTCTATAAGTTTATTTACGACTTGATTTTTTTTGTAGATGTTATCTTTTTACCGTAGATAATATTCCTACAAAATTTGAGCTCATTTAAATTTCAAAAAATGTCAAAAAAAAAAGTTGTAGAATTTTAAATCTTGACCGATAAAATAAACTCATGTTTTTAATGTAAATCTTGACCAATTTCTTGTAAACATGAATTTCAAAGAATACCAAAAAAATTTCGCTACTGCCACTTGAAAGAATATGCCACATGACGTAATTCATTCCGCCACTAAAGTTAGACCATCACATTATTCACCTACCAATCCCAACCGGTGTTAACACGCAAATATTTTGGCTTGCTCTACTTTTGTTTCTAATGAAATTACTATCTGCCCATTTATTTATTCATGCAACCTGATTTATTATTATTATTATTATTATTATTATTATAGGTTGATTTGTCTTCTGATCAAGAAAGTTTGGAAGGACAGATTGTGCAAAACATCAGTGGTATAAGTATAATAGATAATTCTACAAATCAGGCTGACACTTTGTTGTGGAAGGGTAAATCGTTAGAGAAAACTTCATATAATGTCATTGATATTTTTTTTTTTTTGAAAAAGTAAGCTGGGGTTAAGGTATACCCCAACCTGATATTATTGCAAAAGGTTAAACCTTACAAGCTAAGCCTCCCTAAGAGTTAGATCATTGAAAGGAGGAGCACAAAGACACTATATCGACAGGCTTCAAACCTAACATACATAAGATAACATATTAGTCATCCTACAATCGAACTTAAAAAAGTAGAGATGATAATCCTACTTTCTAGTCATGATTTCTTTAACAATCTTAGAATGATCCTTTCTAAGATGAGTCTGTGCTTTCTCATAGTTGCAAAAGAAACCTTCGCAAGCACAACACACATAAGTAAGTCCCAAAGTATCATCCCAAAACTCTTTGGTGTAGTCTTCAAGATTTCTCATCTTCTTGTTTTTCATTAGCGACTTTACCTTCTTCATCATAGCAAGCGTAGGCTCTATTTCTCCTGAAGAACGCTCTTGGATCCTTTTGCTTCTTTTTGGCTTCACAGTAGTCCATTGATTTTTATCCTTAGAAGGCACTGAGCTCTTATGCAAGCCAATTGTTGGGGTTACTGTAGCAGCATCCGTAAAAAACTCGGTCTCATTCTCTGAGAGATCATCATCTTCATCCTCATATCCAGCAACTAGCCCTTCATACATGTTTCGTTCTCTACTACTTGGCAGTTGGTTAATTGGAATAACTCTAGGCTGATGACTTTGTGTTGGTGTAACCGTATTACTCTTATCTCTCTGGTTATTTGAAGCTCCTCTTTGCGATTGAGGAGTATCCATAGTTTCACCAATCCTATTTACTATAGGAGTTGTTATCTCAGCAGGCACATAAAGTGCTAATTGAAGTCCAATGGAAGGATCAGCTCCAGTATCATGTCCACTAGTATTGAGCTCTTCAACCACTATTCCATTCCCCTGAGCACCATTACTCTGGCCAGATTCTTCTATTCTAACAGTGGAAGGACCCACACAAACTATTGGTACTGACTCTGCAAGAGGAGAGTTCGGCACCGCTGTAACATTCTCTCAGAATGGTGCGGACCACCACTTGAGTAGGAAACTGACCAATCCTTGTTGTTTTTCTCGAGCACCAAAGATTACTACTCGACCATTTACATTTCTTCGGAATCCAAGTATTAACTTCTGATGCTATTTCATTTGTTTGTCTTGTGTCCAAACTTCATCACAGTGGAGCGGGGAGGAAGGTTTCCATGGATACTTCGACACCAATGCTCATTTCCTCTCACCAACTTCAATACTAACAGATTTTGGGTAGTGAAAGAGTAATGGAATCTCAACACATACCCTCGCAAACGATAGTCTCTGCTTTTTAGCGGTGGCTTCATCCATACACATGGGTTTCGCTACCAAACTTGCAAGAAAAGACAGTCCATTTTTCGTCCACAACTCTTTCGAACATTCGACATCTTAATCCATCTTTGAACAAGTAGAGATTTTGTTTCTCATCCTTTCAGCCTCAACATTCCAAGGTCTAATAATGAAAATTCTCCCAGCAATAAAGATTGGCCCCCCTTCTAGAGCCATCTTCCTATCCTCATCAATAGTAAAGGTAAAATAAAACAAGTCCCTATATGTAGTTAGCTCCATCGAACCCTTCAATTTCCAAGCTTTCTCAAGTGAAGCTTTCACATAAGGAAAAGCTAGTCTTTTTCTAGAAAATACCCTACCAAGGTATCTTTCCACTCCTCAACCCTCATCAATGAGGTCTTGAGGTACTACTCACACCTCCCATCGGTAAGTTCGGTGTATAAATTCTCAAAGGTGTAGTATTTTTAGAAATACAAGAATTACTAAAAAGAGAGCTCCAAGACATAGGTTGTCTTGAAATCGGTTGAGAGGTAGAATCCCCCATGATCAAACATAATATTGGAAGAGAAAATTCGGATCTTCTTCAACCTGCGCGGTCTTGAGAGATACCATAAAAGGAAAAAAGAAGAGCCAAGAAGAAGATACGAGTTTCTTACCTACTAATTTTTGCTAGAAAAGGAAACTTTTAGAGCACTGGATCACAGGTTGCAAGATATCCTATCTAACAGCTAGTCGCCTTAGAATCGCCTCAAAGAGTGACCCCATTAGTAAACAGTTCAGACTCCATACTTTCTAAAGGTTTAATGTCATTGATATTGATACACCCCCTGTATTGTCTAAACAATCAGTACCACCACCTGATAAAGGGCCTAAAGTTCGGGCTAAGGTGTCGTTTGAGAAAGGGTATAGCCAAATGGATTGGTTAAAGCTAACGCGCACTACTCATCCTAACCTTGCAGGTACTTTACTTGTAGTTGGTGATTGATTGCATGGTTGGGTTTCAGAGTGAAACAGAAAGCTACCTATATTTTAGTTTGATGGAACGAACTAGTTTTAATCATTGCTATTTTTAGGTCATCACTGTAGGGGAGCAATATCCCCACTAAGGAACATTGCAGACGAAACACAAGCGACCTCAACGCATCGATCTCCAAGACCTATCTGTGAGCAACTCCTTACAAATAGGTGTGTTTTGCGGGGCGAAGCCTGGCGACCTCAACGCATCGACCTCCAAGACCGATCGTCGAGCGACTCCTTACAAGTAGGTGGTACGAACGAAGATACTTCAGTACGAACACTTGGCCGGAGACAGAACGCGCCCCACCAGATGTAATCATTGCAAAATCTTATTTGCATTTCCCACCACCGGGAAATAGGGACTACCGCGCCAACTCCCAATCAGAGTATGACTCACACCAAAACCACTCCAGCACTCATTCACGATCTCTGCCCTACATTTGTACATAAAGGGTACACGTGTCTGAAGGATCTCCACCCCCAGAATCCTATAAATACCATCTATCGAACTTCGTCCGGACTGATTCTTCTCTCCCCCAACAAAAAAGAAAAACGAGAGAAGATCATTAAAGGCGGTTAAGCTCCACCGACCTCGGTCCCCATCAAAGTCCAAACCCATCTCGTTCTCCTCTACAATGTCGAGAGAAAGCTAAAACGCTCCTTTACATTGGCGCGTCGTGCGTGGGTTCGATTCTTGGAGAGCCACTTTAGATCGGTTCATCCATCTCTAACTCTCCAATACGAAGCATGGTTAGCATAGAAGATCAAGTTGAACCTCGCCCACCGGTTAGGAATAACGAATGAGAGCATTTCCTTGCTTTCGGGGAGGAAAATGCTACTTTACGTGCTTTCGGTGGATAGTTATCAACAACAACAAGTCGGAAACGGGCCGAACCACAAGATCAATGGCGTTAATCGGCCAGACTTTAACGAGTTATCCCAAAGGATTGGCGGACCTCGCGAAGAAGGACTCGACCAGTTATGCACAAGATGCTTAAGACGTATCGCGCATCCCCATTCACCGCAGAGGTCCTCAGTAAATCCTCTCCACCCGACTTTATTCAGCCACGCTTCCCCATGTACGATGGCAGCACATGCCCTGGTCAGCATGTGGCTCGCTATATCCAGAGTTTGGCACTCTATAGCTCACCCGAGTTCGATTATCTCCATTGCAGATTATTTCCGCCAGCCCTCGGATGGGCTCTAGATTGGTTCTTTTCACTGGAGTCTGATTCTATAAACACTTTCGAACAACTTACTGCTTTGTTCGCCAGCCAGTACGTCCACAACAGGCGGAAGAAGGCAGATCTTGATTCTCTGTTTCAATTATCATTCAAGGAGGGCGAAACTATTCGTGAATTCCTAGGACGGTTCAAGGCAGAACTGCTGTGCATGGAAAGTGGCTTGAAAGAATCTTTCGCCACACTGGCCTTTTCCAATGCTTGCCGAGTGCGTAATAGCGACCTAGCTAGGTCGTTGATGAAGGAACGCCCAGAGACACTGTCCGAGCTCTACGCTCGCGTGGATAAGTACATCAAGTTGCAAGAAACTTTAAAACTCCATGGATTAGCGAGGCGAATAGGTCGCCGAAGTCTCGGATCGTTCCCCTCCGGGGCAAGAAGCGCCAGTCGCGCATGCCCCCGGCTTCGTGCACGATCGGATAACAACGAGAGTTCAACGTCGACCGTTCTTCTCCCAGCCACATCTTGGATAAGATTAAAAGCGCGCCTCATTTTTCCGGCCGACAATCGGGCAGCCAGATCGACACGGCAAGCCTTTTTGTGCATTTCATAAAGCAAAGTGCCATGAAACCCGATGCATCTTTGGGGGGCTCAAGCATTATCTCAAGACACGGTGGAAGCGGTCATATCAAACACTACATTAGCATTCCCGATGGCGACTGCGTTACAAGTTCTTTGGCTCGTCGTTAATGCGTAGTCGATCTCCACCTCACCGTCACCGCCAAAGGGATACGGGCTCGTCCTCACGGTCGAGGGCGTTCGCGTGGCGTTCTTCACCCGAAGAAGAAGGCACTTCGTCCGATCGTGACAATGCTCGCACTATTCATGTGATTACCTTTCCGGACGATTCCGTGACTTCTTCCCCGAAAAAGACGCCGGTCGGCTCTCTTCGGGAAGTCTATCATTTTACTTCACAGGCAGCTCAGCCCAGCGTGGTTCAGTCGCAGCCCGGCGATATTACTTTCACGAAGGCCGACTTAAGCAAAGTCGCCTTCCTCATAATGACGCATTGGTCGTTCATGTCAAAATCAGCGGCCGACCGATCAAAGCGTGCCCCGATCGACCAGCGGTTCTGTGACATCTTATTTTACCACACCATGCAAGAAATGAACCTCCCTAAGTCCGTTCTCGTCGACCCAATCGCTCCCCTTTATGGGTTCAATGGCTCCAGAGCCGACCCCGTTGGTGACATTATCTTACCAGTATCGGTGGGCTCTCGAGAGGATAAGATTACCTGCAATACTGGTTTCGTTCTCGACACAAAATTAAGCCATACAATGCCATCCTCGGACGACGCTGGATTCATCAGATCGCGGGTATGCCGTCCACTTTACATCAAGTTCTCCGTTTCCCCGGACCTCGAGGCATGATGGAGCTTAGAAGCAATCAACTTGAAGCGTACCATTGTAACCAGGTCCAATCAACAGATGCACCTGCTCGTGAATTGCTTCCCACCATACAGGAGCCCTCCAGCTACACAATGGCACGTGACTTAGTCGCAGAAGTCCAACCCCGAACTGCCAAGCAGAACGCTGGGGGCTCTTCCAAGCAGAAGTTCTCTCCAATGCCGATACCTGCACTCGCACCCCGAGTCCTCAATGCACCGGCGAAGACCTCTAGCTTTGACCCAGCGACAGTGGCTTCGTCAGTTAAAGTTTCAGAGATCGTCTCAGCCCATGCCGCGTCGCCACAGATGCCAATAGCAGTCGCACCATCAATGTGTTTGCAGCCAGATCCCACTCCCGGTTAGTGGCTACCCACGGCGCGCGCGAACAATTCGCTCCACCATCAGCGACCAGTCAGATCGTCCCACCAGCAGTTCCACCCTTCTCTGGAAGTGAGTCGCCAAGTAGTGCTTCGCCACCAGTTGTAAAACCCCCAGTGGCAGAAAAAGAAAAAGTGAATCTTGGCACAGAAGACGACCCGAAGTTTGTATATGTAGGGGCTAACCTCGACCCTTTCTCGGATCCCAACTTGTAAATTTCTTATCAATGAATAAAGATGTTTTTGCTTGGTCGTATATCGATGTGCCTGGAATCGATCCTAACCTCGCTTGCCACAAATTAAACGTGAACCCCAATGCTAGACCAGTTCGACAACGACCTCGTCGACTATCCCTGCGCTTTCAAAAAGCCATCAATGACGAGGTCGAAAAACTCAAGCAAGTCGGTTTCATCAGAAAGGTAGACTACCCCGAGTGGATTGCCAATATTGTCGCCGTCCCCAAAAAAGAATGGCACGGTTAAACTTATCGCGTCGATTTCACAAATGTCAATCGAGGCACGCCTAAAGATAGCTTTCCCTTGCCTCGCATTGACCAACTGGTCGACCAAACCTGTGGTCATGAACTCCTCTCCTTTATGGATGCGTACAGTGGGTACAACCAAATCCCACTCGCCGAGGAAGATCAAGAGAAGACTTCGTTCATTACGGAGCAAAAGGGATCTATTGTTACAACGCGTCCTCGTTCGGTCTAAAGAACGCCGGAGCGACATACCAACGCCTTAGTCACGGATATGTTCCAAGACATGTTAGGCGACACCATGGAGGAGGTCTACATTGACGACATGGTGGTCAAAAGCAAAAAAGCTGGTGATCACCTCACCCACTTAGAACAAGCGTTCTCCAGACTACGCCGTACGGGCATGAAGTTGAACCCCGAAAAATGCCTCTTTGGGGCGTCCTCCGGCAAGTTTTTAGGGTATCAGGTGTCGCAGCGCGGGATCGAGGCAAATCTGACCCGGATTCGCGTTCCTAGATATGCCCGATCCACGCACAAAGAAACAGATACAGAAGTTGTCGGGAATGGTCGCGGCGCTCAACCGATTCATATCAAGGGCCTCAGATAAATGTCGACCGTTCCTGCAGCTCCTCAAAAAAGGCGAGCCGTTCTCATGGAGCGATCAATGTCATCATGCATTCGCTACTCTCAAAGAGTATCTCACCACGCCTCCCGTCTTAGCCAAACCAGTATATGGAGAGACACTGGGGCTTTATCTGGCCATTTCCGACTTCGCCATCAGCTCAGTTCTCTTTAAAGAGGAGAACAATTCAGAGAAGCCGATCTACTTCACGAGTAAGACACTCACGCCGGCCGAAAAGAATTATTCCTTCCCGAACGAAATCAGTATTTTGCTTTGTTGTATTCCGCACGGAAGTTCAGGCCGTACTTTCAAGCACATCAAATTAAAGTTCTTACCGACCTTCCATTGAAGAAAGTCCTTCACAAAGAAAACAAGACTACTCGAATGGCAGTTTGGGCCGAAGAACTCGGAGAACACCACATAGAGTTCGTCCCCCGCACTTCTCAGAAAGGTCAGGTCGTCGCCGATTTCCTAGCAGATTTCCCAGTCGAGGACCCCAACTGGGAACAAGAAACCGAGCTCCCAGACACAAAACGGAAGTCAAATCGCGTTGTCTCTCTTTGTGGATGGTTCGAATAATCTCGGTGGAAGCGGCATCGGAGTCGTCTTAGTTTCCCCTGACGGAAATATGATTGAAAAGTCAGTCCGCATTGATTTTGCAACATCCAACAATGAAGCGGAGTACGAAGCGCTAATTAGGGGACTACGGATGGCGCTGCAGCTCGGTGTCGAAGAGCTCCAAGTCTTTAGTGACTCGCAACTGGTCGTTCGCCAGGTTGCAAAAGAGTACACTACCCACGGCGTAACCTTTCCAAGTATCTTCAGGTCGTTCATCAGTTATTGCCTTCTTTTAAGCAGGTACACATACATCATTTCTTGCGTGAGGAGAACCGCCACGCAGACAGTTTAGCTTATTTGGCTACCCAGACCCCGAGCTGCGTTCCCCGACAAGTTCTCATAGAAGTCGTCGACCGACACCGCATACCAAATCGACCATACCTTGATGATAAGCGACCTATTTCCTCTCTCTCCGCCCGGTCGGTTAGGCCAAACATGGATGCAGCCCATCATCGATTATATCCAAGAGCGGCACGCCCCCTCGAGGAGCCGCAAAAAGGCCGGCGTCTCTTTATCAAGCTCGGCGTTATTGTTTAGTCCAAAACAAGCTATTCAGGAAATCCGCTGGTGGCCCACACTTACGATGCATTACCCCAGAACAGGGTCGATTGATTTTTGCCGAAATCCACGAAGGCGAATGTGGAAATCACGCCGGCGGCCGCTCATTAGCCCACAAGGCCATCTCTCAAGGATATTTCTGGCCCCGGATGCAGATCGATGCTAAAGCATACGTCCTCAAATGTCTCAAATGCCAAACGTTCGGCCACAATATCATCCAACTGCTCGCTGAACCGACGGCAAGATAGTGAGCCCGCGGCCATTTTTCACATGTGGGGCATGGACATCATGGGACCATTCATTCCACGAAGAGTACCGGCTTCCGCTTTGTCCTTAGCTGCCACCGACTACTTCACCAAAGTGGGTCGAGGCCATTCCTCTCCACGCCAAAGAGTCCCATCACCAAAACTTCATCCGACTCACATTATCACCAGATTTGGTTTACCACATACACTAGTAATGGACAACGGGCCTCAATTCAAAGGCCGAACAGTCAAAGAGTTCCTAGCCAAGTGGAAGATCATTCATGCATTCTCTACTCCGCATACGCTCAGAGTAACGGCCAAGCAGAAGCCAGTAACAAAGCAATCTTGGAAAATTTGAAGAAAAAGATTGAAAAGAATAAGAGCCAATGGCCAAACCAGTTGGAAAACATTCTATGGGCTCACCGCACCACAGCTCGCTCCAGTACCGGCGAGTCGCCATTCTCCTTATGTTATGGCACGGGTTTAATTCCCACCGAAATGACCGTCACCACAACTCGATCGAACTTGTTGAGTCGTGGTATAACGACTCGTGTTGTCCCGGACGCCGACCTTTGGAAGAAAAGCGAGACTTAGCTGCCGCCGAGAGTCGCGATCTTACCAAAGAAACTCAAGAACTCCTACAATAAGCGAAGTTCATCCTAGGTTTTTCAACCCGGAGACCTAGTGCTCAAAAAGACGCAGGATCGATTCCAAGTTAGCCCCCACATGGGAAGGCCCCCTACATCGTGGAACGCCGTTGGCAATGGAGCATACCGATAAGAACCCAAGAGGGGAAGATGTTGCCTCGACCTTGAATACTTATCTACTGAAAATTTTTATCGGTAAGAAATTATTCATGTTGTAAATTTTTGTTTTATTAATGTAAGACAAGTTTTTGTGTTGCGACTAATACTATCTACTCCAGCTTAGTTGTATTGGTACGTACCACGTGCTACATAGCCTCTCCAATTCTTGTAACGTCGAGGACCTATATTTCTAGGATCGACTAAAGAGAGAACGCTCTCAATGAAAGCGATATTTCTACTCGAGAGCTCACAGGCTACATAGCCTCTCAATTCTTGTAACGCCGAGGACCTATATTTCTAGGATCGACTAAAGCGAGTGAACGCCTCGCCGAAAGCGCATTGCTCTCGGGAGCTCACGCTACATAGCCTCTCCAATTCTTGTAACGCCGAGGACCTATATTTCTAGGATCGACTAAAGCGAACGCCACCGGAAAGCGCATACTCGAGGAGCTCACAGGCTACATAGCCTCTCCAATTCTTGTAACGTCGAGGACCTATATTTCTAGGATCGACTAAAGCGAGAACGCTCTCAGCGAGCAGACAGCTCTCAGGAGCTCACAGGCTACATAGCCTCTCCAATTCTTGTAACGTCGAGGACCTATATTTCTAGGATCGACTAAAGCGAACGCCTCGCCGAAAGCGCATGTTCTCTCGAGCTCACAAAGCCTCTCAATTCTTGTAACGTCGAGGACCTATATTTCTAGGATCGACTAAAGCGAAACGCCTTCGGCCGTGCATGTACTCGAGCTCACAGGCTACATAGCCTCTCCAATTCTTGTAACGTCGAGGACCTATATTTCTAGGATCGACTAAAGCGAGAACGCTCTCCACGAGCAAATACTCAGCTATCGCAAGCTACATGCATCATACACATAACACATAACATGCATGCGAAACACAACCAATAACAATATTCGACCAAGCATTGCAATAGATATGCCCACCGACCGCTTCGGACTACCCGTAAAATCCGATCGGGCGCCTCATACAAAATAAACAAAATATAGAACTGCCTTTGAAAACCCAATCCCTCCGAACAAAAGTGAATCGCTTCGGGCAAGCCCGAAAACACGCTTCTATTGTTTGCTCTCCATTATAAGAGAGAGGAATGTAGATTATACTCACAACTTACGACCGACAGTCGATGAAGATCACCTTATCAATTCTCGGTAATGACATGCTTGTCTTCCCGGGTCGCGCTTAGTCGAAGCGGTATGCCGGAAATGACCTCGGTGATGTCATACTTTTCGTCCAGAGCGGCATAGGCGTCTACAGCTTCATTATCGCCTTCTTCGCCTTTCACCACCTTCTAACATTTTTTCGCGATAAGCCTCCACAACCGCCAATTCCTTTCCAAATTACCACATCCGCCACCAAGATAAATAGTTTCTCGGCCAGATTCGCTTACGGTACTTGGTGGACATCACTTCTAGTTTCTTCTTGTCCACCCCCCACGCAGCTCGCATCAACCCCAGCTCCACATGCGGATTCCCATTAGTCTCGAACGCCAGACAAAGATCTTTCAAATTTTTATCATACCCCTCAAGAAACCGCATGAACACGCTTAGACCACCGGACTCCACCGAAAGTCGGTACAACAGCTTAAGCTATCAGGAACTCACCAAACAAGCGGCCATATCCATCGCCCCCGTAGTGTCCCCATGTCCTCGGCCTCAACCTCTGCCTTATCACCATCTAGCACAATCCCCCTTCGAACGCTAGTCGCTATGGGAGCCCGAGTGGAAGCTACAGTCCGAGCGTTTTACCATCCGCTTTCTTCCCGTCTTTCCCCGGTAGTAGAATTCGCTCCCCACATCCTTACATGGCGGGGCCGAACTCTCACCTGTAACTGGGCGACCTTGCCCCAACTCGTTGTGGTTCGACCAAACGACCCGATGGTTTCACCCACTTTGGCGGCTGAATCTGATACAATGCCGCCACCGAAATTTACTATCTCTCCTCGGTTGCTTTATGACCGCCCGGCTCTCCCCTCGCAACCTTTCTCTTCCCCCGATCGCCATGAACATGAGGCTCAAACTCCATCTCCTCCATTGATAGTGGCGACGTTTCTCTCACAAACGCACGACATCTAGCCATCCCAACCTAGCAGCAAAGTTACGGCGGCTTCAGTTAACACTTACTCTAGGTATTACTCAAACAGAATAACATTTACAAAGAAGGAATCACGTACTTGGTGAAGAAGCAAGAAGAGCAGAGCACGGCGGCGGGTAGAGTGAAGATAGAGAGCAAGCAGACTCAACGATGGCCAAATACCGATGGTATGTAAAGAGTCGTTTATATTCCTTAGGAAACGCTTTTTCCTAAGAGCCTCATAATTGCCTTGAGACGCCAAACGCCATCCGCCTCGCCATCATTATGTCCCTCGAACCCTCGCCTCCCTACACGTGTCACGCATCGCGAAGCTACACTTCGGGTTGCCGCGACCGAATAAATCGCCATTGAACAACGTCTCGGGCGGTATAACCCAACAGCGGGGACGCTTCATCCACGCTTACTAATCATCGCCAGCTTAAGTGGTCACCGCGAACGCACCTACCACGCTATTATGCATCCTAATCACAATCAGCTATGATCAAGCAAACGAAGCAAGCACACAAACGAAAACAAATAGCCAAGACCGCGATGAAAACAAGAAACGACCGGTTTACGGTTTTTTCATAAAGATCGTTGTTTAGCCGAAGTTCGAGACTACTCGAAATCCAACCCGCTACACAAATACTAACATCGCATGGTTACCCGAATTGGCACGGGTACCAGCTTTGCTCAAGAGTATAGTATAACAACACAAGAAAACGAATCGCCCGGGTTACCCCAGAAACCAGTTCTATTGTATCCAAAGATATAAGTTTACAAGAAACAAAACAAAATAAATTCACATTCGCCTCCATGGGCACCACGATCGATTCGCCGGGGCTCAAACGCTTCATCAACCTCGGCCAAATTTCCCTCCACTTCGATCGATATCCCGCCCGGTTCTTAAACTCATCATCAAGATCAAAAAGCAACAGTTCCAGCCGGACACCACGGTTTACGGTATGATCAAGGAAGACCCCCCAATCGCCGTCTCCGACGCCTGTTCCAGCGTACTGCCATCGGGCGTCGGCGTGCATGTTCCTCCTTCAAAGCCTTGTACTCCATTTCCAGATCCGTCGTGAGATCCGTGATCGTCGGATCGCCTTTAGTAATTAGTAGCCCCCGAAAGCAATTTTCTTACAAGGTCGCGGGTATAATTGTTCACCTCCCAATTTCCACACGATGGCGAACGCTACGTTACCTTCCTTCTAACTTCGCCCGGATCTTCACCGGTGTCTTTCAAAGATCTTCGACAGAAGTCGAGCTTCATGTGCCTTCCGCGCACCCTCGAGCTCATCATCGGCTCCATCTTGGCCGCGTCCCCGTTTTTTCAGCTCTTGATCAACCCTCAAACGGGACTCCCTATCGTTTTGAAATTAAGCTGCGCAATCTCTTTCAACTTTTGGAACCGGTGACAAAAGCCGCCACAAGGCACACACGCAAAAACGGATCAAAGCAACGAATAGAGGTTAACATGCTATACTAACGGACGATAATTCTATGTTACCCGGACATTGCGCGATTTCCATCCGGCGTATGGTATCCGCTAGCCCCCTTCTCATCAAGTTCCTTGCGGTTCCCATCCGTATGCGATGCGATTCCAAAAACAAAGCCGCTACCTTACTACTCGACTGAAGCCGCGATCGGTGCGCTTTTGATTCGCTGCCCTCCGTGCTCGTCGTATTACACAAATTGAGCCTCCAAATTTCATCGCCACTCACAACCGCTTTTCCACTTTCGCTTTACGGGGAGCCTTCGCTTTCACCGGATCGGGTTCCTCAGATTTGTCGAGGCGGACTAGATCCCGCGACCGGCGTGGCCAAGTCCATGACTTTTCAGACGCCCCCGACCGGCACGCCCACCCAGCACACCACCTCCTCCACTCGAACCCTCCCCAACGATGTCGCATCACTTTTAGCCATTCGAGCTCCTGCGGCGCTCGCCGCGCTTCAGCTCTCCTCTTCTCCGACCTACCCACAGGAGAGGCGAAAACTATATCTCCAACTCCACAGAGCATCAATGGTCACCCCGGATAAAAGCTAGAGCTACCAGCCCCCACGGCCACCACAACAGACGCCGCCGCCTCGAGGCGCCCGCCGCCCGGTCCTCCTCCGTGTTATCGATCACTTGTACGCTTCTCCATCACCCTTCGCCGTCCGACTTAGAGCTCGCTCCTTTTGCACCTTCCTCTTCTCCCGGATCGCAGCACCTCCTTTTTCCTCAAAGAAATGAGCAAACTCCTCGGAAGCTTAGCTCGCTTTTTGTTCCCGACTCAACCGTCGCGAACCTTTCTATCTCCCCACGATCGATTCCGAGTCCGCCCGCAGAATATCCGCGCAAACAAAACAAAGAGATGAACCAATTAGAGGAGCGGTGGCTCACCCACTAACACAACAAGAGGAAGCCAATCCTACCCAATCTAGACTACACATCCTAGTTCGCGAACCTACATCCATCGGCACGTAGTTTGCCCACTAGCAACAAGGGCCTCCTCGTCCGTGCCCTCATTGCTTACACCATCAAGCACGCCAGAACGCGTCGGCATGGTTTTGCAAGCTAAAGTTCAGATTACCGGACATCCTCATTACGTAATGCTCTATTATGTCGGACACACCTATGTGGAATTCCCACTCGCATTTAACAGATTGAACACCCTGAATAGTCGCCAGTGTTGCCAACGAATCCCGACATGGAGACTTCCCACAATAGCTCAAGAAGTCACAAACTAATTTCGAACGGTAGTGCATGAACGCCTCTCGGTGACCTTCACATATGATTACTCCACCATTCGGGGCTTGTACCCCTCACTACTGAACATTTTCACTCAACCTAGGTTCGTATATTTCCGTGTCGGGCACATTAATCCCATACGCCGCTTTCGCATCTCGAACGAACGAAGGCAGCCGGTGATTCTGACTCTTGGGGGGTGGGTCACCACAAGCGCCATCCCTCCTCGACCGGGCGTATTAGCCACCTCATCCTCGACCCGGATCGGCTATTAACCTCCTCTACCCTAACTTCTTCTTCCACTACAACCGATCATCACCGCGCCAACGAATCCTCATCCTCTTCTTCATACTCTCCACAACTCGGTGAAACCTCCCCGCATCTTCTTCCGAACGAGTGTCGCCGAATCCGACATTGTAATATCACCTTATTCTCGAATCACCAAACCCTAAACCCTATAACCTAACACCGACCTACCAACTTAATAAACCCTACCGAACGAAAGAAAGCAAAGCGAAAATGAAAAGCAAACAAAGAATGAAGCACTCACCGCAAATCCTCGCCATGCTTTTTTCGGAGGAAGAAACCTCGGAAATGCCTTTTTGGTTGCCTCGATTTTGATTTTGCACAACCGCCTGTTCAGTTCCCAAGAAGTTATGATTACGGCCTATGATATAGCCCACACACGTGTCCAAGGAACTGTCTTTTCCCTGACTTCCGAATACCGCGGCGACCCGATTCCTTTCCAACCGCTATGATTCTGTCACGTGCCTGCAACACGCAAAAATTTCTTTCCCGCCAGTTTCCAACTCAGCGGCATCCCAAACAGAACGGTCTCCATAGCTCGCTCATGCTTCACCCGAGTGTTGCGTCTTCTCTCAGCAGATCGCCTGCATGAACCCAGCCATTCTACTGAGAGGGTCAGTAGGGAGCAATATCCCCACTAAGGAACATTGCATTTAAACACAAGCGACCTCAACGCATCGATCTCCAAGATCGACCGTGGAGCAACTCCTTACAAATAGGTGTGTTTTGCGTGGCGAAGCACAAAAGCGACCTCAACGATCGACCTCCAAGACCGATCGCCGAAATCACTCCTTACAAGTAGGTGGTAATGAAGCGAAGATCTTCATTTTTAACACTTGGCGAGACGTAACGCCCCACCCGGATGTAATCATTGCAAAATCTTATTTGCATTTCCCACCACCGGAAATAGGGACTACCGCGCCAACTCCCAATCGTAGTATGACTCACACCAAAACCACTCCAAAGACTCATTCACGATCTCTCGCCTCTACATTTGTACATAAAGGGTACACGTGTCCGAAGGATCTCCACCCCGAGAATCCTATAAATACCATCTACCGGAACTACGCCGACTGATTCTTCTCTCCCCAACAAAAGGAAAAACGAGAAGATATCGTGGCGGTTCGCTTCACAAATGACCTCGGTCCCATCCAAAGTCCAAACCCATCTCGTTCTCCTCTACAGTAATCAGGAGAAAGCTAAAACGCTCCTTTACAATCACTATACCTATGTATTCCAACTTTAACCAGTTCATGATTACTACTCAAATATAGTTACTTTGTTCAGGATTAAATGGAGCATCAAGTAAAAGGCTTATATCCATCAATGAAGTTAAACAACACAAAAGAGAAGATTCTATCTGGACTGTTTTGAAAGGTCGTGTGTACAACATAACACCTTACATGAACTTTCATCTTGGAGGTATTAATAACATTGCCTTTCTGTCCAATGCATCATCTAATACCCGTTTTCTTTATTTTGTTAGAGAGGGATTTTTTTTTGGGAATCTCCTTAGGTGACATATGGTTTTAACCTTAACAGTGTAGCTCTACATTCTCTACGTAGTACTTTTATATTGTTTTCTTTTAATCAGTGAAAGTGTGAAACTGTCATAGTGCCATTCTTTTTAGATATAGACAAACAGTAAGGGATGGGATAATCTGGAGAGTCACTATAGCAGTCCTTTGAAAAAAGACCGTCAATCGAATCCTTTCCAAAATACTTGTATGTTGAGGCCCCAATCCATAGGGACATATATTTTTATGGCTAGCCTAGAGCTATTGGACTTTCATTTGGTGATGCAATCTGTTACGCCACTGTTAATAGTTCTCCAGCATCAAAAGCTGGATGCCAGTGGTGCCAAAGCGTATCTGGAAACAGTCTTTGGTAGCATATGTAGCCATGTCGCTGATTAGCTTTTCACTTTGCATAAAAAACTCACAACCTTCATGACACTGGGTATGATACTTCGTTTCATGTTTAGTTCTCTAAATCCCTAGTTCAAACGGAGCTTCTCCCCTCCTTAGTACTATAAGGCTCAACTTAAATATGAGTAAGAGAAGTAACAAAACACAGTAAGTATTACTCGGCAACTCAGACTTTATATGAGAAAGAGATAAACAGTTAATAAAGAGAATCATGCTAAAAGCCAAAACAATAAGTAACAAATTTCTTCTATGACGGAGTTAGGTTATCTAAATATAAGAAACAAGCAACAACATGTTGAGTGCATACACGATCTTCACTCGGGGAATAGGTGGGTTAGGATATAAAGTTGTAGGAAAGTCACCAAGATTATATGAATTAGAAAGGTTCGTCTATATGGAGCATCTTCAGTTGCCATTTTCTCTAGTTAATGCTGTCTCGTATAGATCTTGAAGTCTACATATCTGCCAGTGCTACTACTATTGTCCATGGTTGCCTAAACCGTAAGGTACGTTGGTCAGGAGCGGTGTCAGTGGTCATTTTTCTCAAGTTTGTGCTGCCTTGTACACATCATGAGACTCTAACAGCTGTCAGTATCTGTATTTACTTTACTAGTATCAGAAACATCTAAAACAAGCACTGCTGGTAAAGAATATTATAAGAGATCTTTCCAACTGAACCTTCCCCCTAAAGAGAGTTAGGGTTGAGTAACTAAAGTGCCGAAGACTTTCAAACTATGACGTTAAATATGTAATGTATTTTAAGGCAGTAGGCTAGTGAGATTGGTATCACTCTTTGTGGGAGAACTTTACCTAAAAAGATGCACTCAAATGCTTTGTTATCCAACATAGTGCTATTAAGTACCCACATAGTAAACAGGTAAACACTTTCCAAATATCATGGGAAAAATGATTACCTGGTTATAGAAATATATCTAACAGTAGCGTGAGGGATTGAATCTTATTAATTAATTAATTTAGGTAATGATTTTGATGTTTCATTCTATATCAAATTCTGTTCACAGAAAGAAGGGTGGATGGAATGATTTTTACCCTGTTATCTATTACTAATTTAAAATCTTCAAAAATATATCTATTACATCAAAGGACAAGGTGTCATCTTTCTTGGAGTTGCTAAATGATGTTTTCATGGGTTTAATAGTGTTGATCACATGCATGTATATTTTTGCAAACTGAATCCCCTCTTGTGTCAGGTGTCGATATGCTAAGGAAGGCGGCCGGCAAAGATTGCACATTTCTATTCAGTATCCTTTAATGGACTTGTTTATTTGTCATTGTTTTTTTTTATCCTCAAACCACATAACACTCTAAACAAAAAATCAACTATATGAAACAAAACCTTGTATAACAGTATCTCCTATTTCGCTTTATGTCTGAAGATATTTCTATATTAAAATGATGGTACTTGTATAACCATGAGTACACTCTTGCTTTTGAGAGTTCGATTAGAAATTTGTATTATAATACTTTGTCTAAATTTTTTAAAATCTCAGAATGACTATCCATGAATTGTCTACAATTTCTAGTTTAATACTAGTAATTGTTCTATTGAAAATTTGCTAAGCAATTTGTATTAACAATTTTGTCAAAGTTTTGCCAATAGCTCGCTCGGTATGATTATCCATGAATTGTCTGCAATAAGAACATATTCTCTATGAACGTTTTGAGAAAAACTCTTGAGTGATATCTATCTTTAGCTATTTGTATTTTACACATTACATTTATGTAAAATCCTATCATAGCCATAATTATTTGCCATTTACATTTGATGAGAAAAAAATGAAGTAGTTGCTTCGTGTAATCGTTAAATCATGAAAGATAAGTATCATGCTTGGGTGAATGATGAATTCTTACTGGAAAAGTGCTTGGTGTTCACTTTAGATGAGAGCTGATGAGGAACTTTTGCAGCTATCATCAACTCATTTCTCTTCATCCGGACTGTACTGGACAGGGTGCACTCAGCAGAGTGGTAAATCTTATTCAAATGATTTATTTGCTTTATGCAACATGTGTACTTTGGAATGACTAGATCAATATACCCTTCGAGACGTGTAACCTTTTTGTCCAAATTGTACCGTTTTGATTACACATTCAAACATACAATTTAGGAACTGTAATATTTTGTTTTTGTCTCATAGATTAGACGTGTATCAGAAATTCACACTAATAATGTTTGACCTTTATCGAATAAACAAAATAAATAATACTACGAATTTTTTATCTCTATATTGTTGAAAATCGTGCATTAACTTTTAATGAATAGGATTGTACCATTATGGTGGACCTCCTATTGTATATAAAATGAGAAGTTTTAGACTTGACTAGTGACTTATGTGACCGAGTCACCGGGTCTTCTTACTCAGTTTGTATTTTACCCGATTTCCATATTCTTCATCATCTGCTATTGATTCTCTTTTCCCCTCTAAGTACTTGTGTTTTGCCATTGTTGTTAACATACAATATTTATGAGTATCTGAGGTCATAGGAGCCGGAAACAACTTTGGCTATTGGGATGTGTTCTTTCAATGGTTTTTACTTGGAGACAATCGTTTGTGTAATTGTTTTGTTTGTTTGTTTGTTTGTTTTGTTATTGGGAAGTGAGATGTAACATTACTACTAGAAAGTAGGCACGTCCATACGCACCAGCTCTTTTGAAACTTGTTCAATAATCATAAATTTACATATATAATTTTTTTGAGTACGGATTCAAAGAGGGTACTCGGACAAGGCAACTTGTGTGGACGCACCCAGTCTCATTAGATTATCTTAGTGATTAAGATTATTTAACGTGTGATTAACTCCGTCTTCTTATTGTGTTACTAAGAATAGCTATCAAAATCTTTTAATTAGGTATCTAAATCTAAACAAATATGAAAGAGAGAGAAGGTGCTAATTTAGCCGTGAACTCATCTTCTTCCGTCCAATTTTTTTTTACATCTATTCTCCAATTTCTCTTTCAATCTTTGTTATTTTATTAATACTCAGTTAAAATATGGACAAAAAGATGGCGAATGAATTACTTAATGACTAATAAGGTTCATTGAGTGTTGTTAGAATTTTGAAATAAACGATTCATCACGAATTTGAAAATTGAATTTCTTGTTAGTTGTTGTCAGAGCATATATGTTCTTTGTTGGTTACTTTGAGGTTATAGTTGATAGCCAACTCTATTTTCCAGATCGAAGGGCATGTATAAATTCATTATCTAGTCTCTTGTCGTGTTTGGATTCAAACTTAACCAAATAATGTTTAGTTTTTAGAAGAGAAAATTCAGATTCTCAATGAGGATTTTGTGTTGTTGTCTATGTTAGGTCTTCAGCCAAAGCACACCAAGTTGTTGTCTAGCTTCAGGTCTTACACTCAATAGACTATTCTTCCATGGATATTGTTAGTGCTACACTGCTGCCAACCTCAGTCTCTTGGCCTCATTGTTATACCCTTTGGTAGGCACATGATAAATGCATTCTTTTCGGCATGAGCCCTTACCATCCCTAAACAAATTAGTATTAGCGGGAAAGAATACAATAAGTACATGGCTGTGAATTTTCATATGCAAATATACATATGCAAATACAAACTTATTTGAGATACCCCTAGTAATTTAAAAAAGTGAATTTTCATATGCAAATATACATTTGCAAATATAAATTACTTTATAAATACATATTTTCATAACTCAATAGGCGAATATAAATTGTCATAGTTAAACTACTTTATAAATATACAATATTTTTTATACAACATTTCATACAATGGCATTTATCTCTCTACAAGTTTATTTACAACTTGATTTTTTTTTTGTAGATGTCATCTTTTTACCCTATATAATACTAGCTAATCTGCCTGTCCTATGGCCAGGCTTACTACTATAGAGATTAGACCACATTAGTAAATACATATTTTGGGTATGTTTGTTATTAAGCTCATAAGTTTGTGTTGAAGAAAGATGTTACGGTACTCAATACCACATTAGTAAATACATCTTGAAGGATTTGAAGCAAAAAATAAAATAAAATAAAATAGTTATAGATTCTAAGTAAGAAAGAGCAGCGTTTCTAGTTTCTGAAGAAGAACTCCAATCCATCATTGCAGCTATCGCACGTGCAACATTACTTGTAGTACTCTTCTCCTCCTCCATAACCTTTTTTTGATGAGGTTTGCTTTTTGCAAGGCTTCTAAACAAAAATTTGTTGGTACATTTGGATTAATAGAAGTAGTGAGGCCGTGAGGGTGGGGTCCTTATCTCTTGAGATCTCCATCTCTTTTCTTATTGGTTTCTGACACTTTGAGCTTCAATTATTTGTCACCTGATAGTCTCTAAGTCTCTATACACCATGAAAAACGCCCAAGATATTTCTTGTGTGGCTTTTCCACCTTTCATTACTTCCCACCCTTCATGTCCACACATATTATCCATAAGAGTCCACATCTATAATAATTCAGAGAGAACATCCAAGAAATATGCAATGACATTTGATATAGCTGCTATAAAAACAAACATCAATGGAGTGGAACCAGCTAACAGATGCTTCTAAGTGAGACGGCTTCTATAGCTACAAACGAAAAAATTCTAAAAGCTACACAACATCGTAATCTTTACTATAGACTTACCTTTCTACACTCGTTTAGGGAGTACTGCTTTACGATCGTCTTCTGTCGCAAACTGAAAAGTAAACATGGTGTCCCCATACGGTTTCATTGTGAAATTCTTGAGCCCCCATGTTCTGCTGACAACCTCCTTAACATACTTATAATTTAGTCTCCTCCCCACGAAAGAACCAATCACCAAGTTTTCGAACTTTTTGTTATAAGCTGTGAATTGCGAGCTTTTTACATGTATAATTGGCTTACCGTTCACTATAGTTGGTGGTACATAACTCAGCTTTTCTCTTCCAGCTACTGTTTTTCCAATCACTTCAGCCCATGAACTTTTTGGTGCTCGTGCTCTCAACCCGCGAACTTGGGCTGATCTTTATTCTTTATTCTTGCAGCAGTGTCTCCTTTTATGCTTTCCATATTGGTTTCCTTTTCGATTCATGAAAAAAGGACATAACTCAGCTCTCTTCTCTTCCAACTATTGTTTTTCCAATCACTTCAGCCATGAACATTTGGTGCTCGCGGCTCTCAACCCACGAACTTGGTCGGTCTTTATTCTTGACGATGAAGCATGGCAGTGTCTCCCTTTATCCTTTCCATATTGGTTTCCTTCGGATTCATGAAAAGAATCCTTTTTTCTCTTGTGTTTCCCACAAAGAGCCAGGACAGGTTGCCCTAATCCTTCATATATGCAAGACGATATCGTTGCCACCTCGATTTTGCACAACCCGATATTCAAAGGATGAACCTAGCCTTTCATACCTTTTTCATTAGGCTTCATGGCTGGTGGTAGGTTTGCTAGTTCCCTCGTCTTCTCGTCTATCTCGATAACTTCAGCAGTCATTATTCCCTTTGCTTCAGGAAAGTATGGGATCTTCTAAATAAGTACTGGCCTTCTGACATTATTCCGAAGATCCTTGTGGTTCCTTTGAGTTTAAATGAGCATCCAGACAAATATATTTGGGCACATCATCAATCTGGTTCTTATACTATTCAAACAACTTATTCGGATATTTGGCATCGGGTTTTTCTAGATAGAGCAGTAACAACACTCCTTACTTCACATATATGGAAATCTAATTTTCCTTTTAAAATTAGATATTTCTTGTGGCAATGTTATTATGGTCTGATTCCTACATCTGAATTCCTAGCTTCTCATGGGTTCGTTGTTGATTCAAAATGTTTAAGAACATGTGTTTCTGAAATATAATGTTCTTTTGCTCGTTCGTAAGTTTGGATAGCTTCTCACTCACATGGACATCTTTTGAATGTTTAAGCGGAGTTCAAATATTGGTTAAATCACACTCTTAGGGTGCTCATCACAACTACTCATATTGATGATACTTCATTACTCCAGTTTGGTCTTTCTCTGTGGAATATATGGCTAAGTCGTAATGCTGCTTGTTTCAACAATGTGATTACTCATACAGTTCAAGTGAAGGTAAGAATTGCAAATTTTCAAATTTCAGTAAATAAACAAACACCGAAAAAGAAAGAAAGAAACCAAACGAAGATGCAACAACAACATGGTAATCATAAACCAAACAGAAATCTAAGTTTAAAATTGAAAATCCTTACTTGTTCGATTCAAAAACTTTCAATGTTGTAATCGATTGTTATCAAACTCGTTTGCATGCGGAAATGAATCTCCAATTTAAGTTCAATCCTCCAAATTTTTTAATCCTCAGAAATTATCCAAAGTTAGCGGACTTCTTGTAATAAGCAACTCTTTCCTTCGTTGTAGAGACATATGAATTTGGGTTTTTTTTTTTTTTATTTGATAATTACTAAAATAGCCTTTAGCCCATGCTTAGAATTGAAATAAGCGAGTAGAAATGGAAATAACGGACGTCCAAATTTTTTCCACACATGTAAAAAGACAATTTTGATTTTTATTAAATTGAGAAGACACCAAATTCGTTTTATTTTAGTAAGAAGGCAAGTAATTATTTTTTTAAAGTAAGGACTATTTTAAAAAATTTGATGGCGTGGCTCATTGTGAGCATCTTGAAGAACCCGATATTAATTAGGTAGGATTTTTAAAAAAAAAAAAAAAAAAAAAAACAAAAAAAACATTAGGGACACATGTAATCTCTTGCAAAAGAGTAGAAAACCCTCTCTGCGGGGGGAAAGCGTTATCTTTATCAAATCCCTTTTCCTCTTTTAGTAGCTTATCTCTTCCACACCATGAAGAAAAAAGAAAAAAAAATCACTCCTTTAAGTGTTCTTGCAACACATAGGATGATCACATCCGGTTATCTTTGGATTTTTGGTTCTCTCCTTTGGAGAAGCCTTCTTTCCCAATTTTGCAGATTGTTTCTACTTTGAAGACCTTAAATAAGTTAGATCTAGGTCTCGAGGGTTATATTTTTCGGGAGTTTACTTGCTAAGCCGGTTCCTTTGGATCTTATAGCTCACTATCGTAAAAGCCATGGGTTCACCCTCTCATGCAATTTCTGGTTTGGCTCTATATCTTATTGGGCTGACCAAGGCTCTCTCCTTTATCTATTCTCTCTCGGATTCTTTGGTTTGGGTAGTGATTTGAGTAGTAAGAAGGCTATTGGTGGGGCATTCTTTTTTGCTAAAGTAAGGACTATTTTAAAAAGATCCAACATGGTTTTTGGTTGGCTGGTTGTAAATGTTTGAGCATCTTGGGGTTTCCAAGAACCGATTTTATGGATGTTCAATTGTTGTGGTTCTCTTGTATTGTTTTCATCTATTTTTTCTTGGATTCCATCTTTTGATTAATATAATCAAAAATGAGCTCATTTAAATTTCTAAAAATGCCAAAAAAAAAATGCAGAATTTTAAATCTTGACCGATAAAATAAACTCATATTTTTAATGTAAATCTTGACCAATTTCTTGTAAACATAAATTCCAAAGAATACCGAAAAAAACTTGCTACTGCCACTTGAAAGAATATGCCACGTGACGTAATTCATTCCGCCACTAAAGTTGGACCATCACATTATTCACCTACCAAGCCCAACCGGTGTTCCCACGCAAATATTTTGGCTTGCTCCACTTTTTGTTCGAAACATATTTCTCTCCCACAATTATAATTTTATTTTTAAATGGACAATGACAATGACTTCACATTTTATAACGTGAGCTCCTCTACTTTTGTTTCTAATGAAATTACTCTCTGCCCATTTATTTATTCATGCCAACTGATTTATTATAATAGGTTGATTTGCCTTCTGATCAAGAAAGTTTGGAAGGAAAGATTGTGCAAAACATCAGTGGTGTATGTATAACAGATAATTCTACAAATCAAGCTTACACTTTGTTGTGGAAGGGTAAATCGTTATAGAAAACTTCATATAATGTTATTGATATTGATACACCCCCTGTATTGTCTAAACAAGCAATACCACCACCTGATAAAGGGCCTAAAGTTCGAGCTAAGGTACCGTTTCAGAAAGGGTATAGCCAAATGGACTGGTTAAAGCTAACGCGCACTCATCCTAACCTTGCAGGTCTTTTACCTGTAGTTGGTGATTAATTGGTTGGTTTTCAGAGTGAAACAGAAAGCTACCTGTATTTAATTTGATGGAACCAATTAGTTTTAATCATTGCTATTTTTAGGTCATCACTATACCTATGTATTCCAGCTTAAACCAGTTAATGTTTGCTACTCAAATAAAGTTACTTTGTTCAGGATTAAAGGGAGCATCAAGTAAAAGGCTTATTTCCATCGATGAAGTTAAACAACATAAAAGAGAAGATTCTATCAGGACTGTTTTGAAAAGTCGTGTGTACAACATAACACCTTACATGATATTTCATCCTGGGAGGTATTAATAACTTTGCCTTTTTGTCCTATGCATCATCTCATACCCGTTTTCTTTATTTTGTTAGAGAGGGCCTTGATTTATTTTAACCTTAACAGTGTAGCTCTACATTCTCCACGTAGTACTTTTATATTGTTTTCTTTTAATCAGTGAATGTGTGAAACTGTCATAGTGCCATTCATTTAGATATAGACAAATTGTATAGGATGAGATAATCTGGAGATTCACTGTAGCAGTCATATGAAAAAAGACAGTCAATCGAATCCTTTCCGAAGTACTTGTATGTTGAGGCCCCAATCTATAGGGACATATATTTTTATGGCTAGCCTAGAGTTCTTGGACTTTCATTTGGTGATGCAATCTGTTACTCCACTGTTAACAGTTCTCCAGCATCCAAAGCTGGATGCCAGTGGTGCCAAAGCGTATCTGGAAACAGTCTTTGGTAGTATATGTAGCCATGTCACTAATTAGCTTTTCACTTTGTATAAAAAACTCACAACCTTCATGACACTGGGTATGACACTTCGTTTCATGTTTACTTCTCTAAATCCCTAGTTCGAACAGAGCTTCTCCCCTCCTTGGTACTATAAGGCTCGACTTAAATATGAGTAAGAGAAGCAACAAAACACAGAAGTTAACCAATGACTATGTATGTGTGTGCGTGATGTGTATTACTCGGCAACTCAGAGATTATACGAGAAAGAGACAAACAGTTAATAGAGAGAATCATGCTGAAAGACAGAACAGTAAGTAACAAATTTCTTCTATGACGTAGTTGGGTTAACAAAATATAAGAAAACAAGTAACAACATGATGAGTACATACACGATTTTCGCTCGGGGAATAGGTGGGTTAAGATATAAAGTTGTAGGAAGGTCACTGATAAGAGCCCAAAACTATAGTTTTAACCCCTTAATAATATTACATTTAAACTATATATGTTTATAATAAATAAGAGTTAGTACTGTTTATATACTTTTGTGTATTTTAGGTCTTGGAGTTAACTATGTGAAGAAATATCTCACTTTTGCAAGAGAAAAGAGAAAATGTTGGTTGCTTTATGAAGTTATCGTTAAAGTCCAAGTTTAAAGGAGAAAAAGCCTTTTTAAAAGCCCGAAAAGAAAATTTGAAAAGTCAAAGTCATCGCGAAAATAAAGATAAAAGTCAATGACGCTCACGCACCGTATATTTGGACTCAGACCTCGGAATTGGGCCAATTATATATCAAAACGACCGGCTCGGAAATAACTTTCTAACAGTTTAAGCGTTGATCCAATAAATTAGTAAAAGTGGCCAAAAAGGCTATTTCAGTAATTTCTATTAGAGAAACCCTTTTTGGACCCGTACTTAAGTAATTAGGTTTTGGGCTTGATTTAATGACCCAAAACATAGCTCCAAAGCCCATGCACGAAATTGTAAACCTAGCCCTCTCATATATAAAGAGTACTAAGACAAAACTCTAACTCTCTCTCCCTCCCATTAGTTCAAATAATTTAGCTCTCTCTCTGGCCCATTAGTTAGAAAGTTAATCAAATGGCGCAATTTGATAAACCATAAAATGACAACTACTTTTCTCTTACTTATTCTTATATTATCAATTATTTATTTCCTACTCACACATATATATTCATACAATATATAGAGTACGAAATCATTCCACTCTCTCTCTAGACTTAACGAATTCAACTAATCAAACAAAATGAAACAATGATGAGAACAATATTTATGGATCTGAATTTATACTACAATACTAAATATATGAATTTAACTTATACTAATTTAATTAAAGGAATTGAATATGACTTGAATAAAATATGGAGAAGAATAGAGAGATTTGAAATCCACCTTGATTAATCCCTAACATGCTAGTATGGAGTTTGTTGCAACCCTAATCTTTATGTTTTCTCTCAAGATTTAACATAAAGGTAAGGTCTTTTTATCCCTAATTATAAATGACATCTTTAACCAACTAATAATTAGCATGAGAGGAAGTTGAAACCCATTCTCATGGTGAATGAATTAACTACCCTATAGAATTGAAGCTGTTTAATACAACTATTATTTACTAACACATCAAGTCTTCATCAAAGCTTCAATCAAACCCCTCTAATGGAGGTTTAGCTATGTCTGCTTAGTTCGAGATCAACAGAAGCCTTGAGATATACAAGACATTCTTCAATAGGTGGGTCAGAAGAATCACTAGGGTAGAGGGTGGAATTTTTTTATTCCTTCATGGTGTCAAAGGATGAATGGATGTCAATAGGAGGGGACTCATGAAAGGCGTTGACTTCCTCTATGTAAGAGTCATCGTCAAAGTTGGAACTTCCAAAGGAAAAGAATTAGTGTATCTGATTCTCTAGAAACATGTTGTTGAAATAATCTTTAGCTAAGTTCTTGATCATGCTAACTTCTCCATCGATAGTCGTATCGGGTAACTGTTGCATCATTTTGAAAACATTTACCTCAACAGAAAGGTGTCCAAAGGACATGGACAGCGAACCATCACGACAGTTTATGAGCGCGTGGCGGTTGCCAAGAAGGGGCGCCCCCAAGATGATAGGAACAGTGGTTAGCGACTTACGTGTCGAGGATAACGGTCGGGCCGGGTAGTAAAAATCTTAAACTTTAACAAGCACGCCAAAGACACACCCTTATGATACTTAATAGAACGGTCAGCTAATTGCAATGTCATTTTAGTTGGTTGCATCTCTTGTAGACCTATTTGTTTATATAGCTAATAAGAGAGTAAGTTAACCCTTGCCCCCAGGTCTAATAGATCAGTTGTCGTGTGAGTATCCCCTAAGGTGCTTTGTACAGTAGGACAACCAGGGTCCTTGTACTTAACAATTCCATTATGTTTAGATAGAGTGGGAAACTATTCAGTTAAATAGGCGTCTTTTGGAATGTTTGTTTTCCGCCTAGTAGTGCACAACTCGTTTTGAAACTTAGCATGTTGTGGTAATTTTTTAATAGCTTCAAGAAAAGGTAGGTTTATCGTTAGATTTTTAAAAACTTTCTTAATCTTATCGAAATTTGTATCTTTTTTTTAACATGGCTAGTCTCTGGGGAAACGGTGGTTTCTCTCTATATTAAGCATATGGGTCAATATGATTTTTATCCTTGGCCGTTTTTCTCTTATGTTGTGGTTTAACTGGTACATTTACATGGATAGGATCTTCAGTTTCTATTTCGGTATCTAGTAAAGTTTCATTTGTAATGACCACTGGTGGTGTATCAACGGGCATAGTTACGACGTTTCTAGCATGGGGTAAAGGATAAAAATTTAGCTATTTTATTTCTTAGTTGTTGAGTAAAGAGATATCGTAGTCACCACATAGGAATCTTAGCTTGGTGGGATCGGTACGTTGATAACGGAGACAGTGTTGGAAGGACGAACACAATGCGAGCTAGGATTGTAACGTCCTTCCAACCCTATCTCCATCATCAACGTACCGATTCCACCAAGCTGAGATTCGTGCGAGGTGACTGCGATATCTCGTTGCTCAATGCCAGTAACATCAGCCAACACTGCTGTAGTCAACTCTTTCCGACTACCATTCACATCTACAAAAATCCTACGACCATTAATCATCCTTTTCTTGTAAAAAGAGAACACCAAATCCGGATAATAAAAATCATCCGTAGAACACCACAACCCTTCCCACTTCCTAATACGCATTTCGGTATCGAAGAAGGGTGCAAACTGTGCACTGGAAAAAACTTATTCAGGAAGAATTTTAGTTAGGAGCCATTGAGATCTGGATTTGAAATTTGTGGTGAAAGTAAGGTGTGGGATAGTGAATAAATCACTCGGTTGAAATTGGACCTGGAGGTGTGTGGAGGTAAAGCGCCAGCGCTCAAGTTGGTTTGGCCCAAAGGGTGTGTGGCTAAAAGTTTTTCTTTGGTCAGGCGGTGTTCTGTAATGGAGGCGAGGAAGAGAAGAAGAAAATGGTTTTTAAAATAGGAAGTCACGTGCCAGGCACGTGACCGCGTAGGGTTTTAAAATTTTGGGCCCAAGCCCAAAACAAATCTGTAATGCCCATCCTGTCCTATGCCTCGCATAACTTAAAACTAAAATTCCCTATTCGTTAACAGTCCGATATTTGTGAATGAGTTATGAAAATGATCAACAGAGAAATTACAATCCAATGATCTATAAAAAAAAACTCAAATCTAACTGTGGTTGACATATAAGAAGATAGAAAATACCTCAAAACACATGAATGACATACGTTATGTGATCAAAAGAAATCTAAATTCATTGATAATGTCAACCCGAATCAAAGTACGACTAAACGACATAAACAACAAGAATAGGAAGTTGAGCAATTAAGAATGGAAATACCAAACACCCCACCCATTACTTTCAACTCCCATTAGTTTCAGCTCCCATATTTAGTTTAGTAGTAAATTAAGGTTCTATCTCTCTCTCCTATTAGTTAGAATAATTTAGCTTTCTCTCTCCTCTTTCTTTAGTTTAATATAGTTTAAGTAATTAGGGTTTATAATTGTAGCATCCATAAAACCTCTATTAAAATACCTTCAAGTATTATTATTCAATTCAATTGCTTCTCTTTCTATTATGTCTTCTTCTCATTCTTTTATTCATGATAGTCCCATTAATCAAAGCTAAACTCCCATTAGATGGAGTTTGAATGAAATTTTGAGATAACTTGATTTGTTAGTATAGATTGTTGATTAGGGTTTCAAGTTTAGGTTTTTTTTTACTTAGAGATAAGAAGAGTTTAACCTAAACTAGATAATAGTGAGTTTACCATGAAAATGGGAACAAGTTTTGTCTCATGCCAATTAGTTTATGACTAGAGATAGTATAAAGTAATTAGGGATCATTAAAGGTTTAGTCTTTATATTTTAACCTTGTTTGAGAATATCTAGACTAGGGTTTTCTATACAAATCTATGCTAGCATGTTAAGAAATTAAAAAAATAGATTTTAATCTCTCTCTATTCTTCTCCATATTTTATTCAAGTCCTATTCAATTGCTTTAATTAAATTAATATAAGTTAAATTCATATATTTAGTTTCGTAGTATAAATTCACATCCATAAATATTACTCTCACTATTGTTTCCTTTTGTTTGATTAGTTGAATTCGTTAAGTCTAGAGAGTTAAGAGTGGAACGATTCCGTACTCTATATATTGGATGAATATATATGTGAGAGTATGAAATAAATAATTGATAACGTAAGAATAAGTAAGAGAAAAGTAGTTGTGATTTTACGGTTTATCAAAATTTGATATACGTAAAAAAACACACTACTAGATTTTCTATAACTTGATATTTACGTTATCAATTATTTATTTTCTACTCTCACATATATATTCATGCAATATATAGAGTACAAAATCGTTTCACTCCTAACTCTCTAGACTAAACGAATTCAACTAATCAAACAAAAGGAAACAATGGTGAGAGCAATATTTATGGATGTGAATTTATACTACGAAACTAAATATATGAATTTAACTTATACTAATTTAATTAAAGCAATTGAATATGACTTAAATAAAATATGGAGAATATAGAGAGATTGAAATCCACTTTTTAATTTATTAACATGCTAGCATAGATTTGTATAGAAAACCTCATTCTAGATATTCTCACACAAGGTTAAAATATACATACGTACTAGACCTTTAATGACCCCTAATTACTTTATACTATCTCTAGTCATAAACTAATTAGCATGAGAGAAAGTTTGTTCCCATTCTCATGGCAAACTCACTATTATCTAGTTTAGGTTAAACTCTTCTTATCTCTAAGTCAAGAAAAACCTAAACTTGAAACCCTAAAAAACAATCTATACTAACAAATCAAGTCCTCTTAAAGCTTCATTCAAACTCCCTCTAATGGGAGTTTAGCTTTAATTCATAGGACTATCATGAATAAAAGAATGAGAAGAAAACATAATAGAAAGATAAGAAATTGAATTGAATAATAATAATAACTTGAATATATTTTAATGGAGGTTTTATGGAGGCTACAATTGTAAACCCTAATTACTTAAGTCCAAAAAAGGTTTCTCTACTGAAACTTACTGCAACAACCTTTTCATCTACTTTTACTCCTCGGATTGGATCAAGGCTAGAACCATTAGAAATCCCTTTCTGAGCTGGTCGTTTTGACATATAATATGCCTAATTCTGAGGTCTGAGTCCAAAGATACAACCTGCAGAAGTTCTGTTGACTTTTATGCTCTATTTCTGCCCGCGTTGACTTTGACTTTTCAAATTTTTGACTGGTAGGCTTTAAAAAGGTTTTTTCTCCTTAAAACTTGGGCTTTAACCATAGAACTTCTTAGCAACCAATTTTTGCACCTTTCTCTTACAAAAGTGACATATTTCTTCACATAGTTGACTCAAAGTCATATAATACACAAAAATACGTAAACAATACTAACTCTTATTTATTATAAACATAATTGGTCTAAAAGTAATATTATTAAGGGGTTAAAACTACAGTTTTGGGCTCTTATCAAACCACCCCCAAATAGTATTTTGCTTATCCGCAAGCAAAGATGAGAAATTAAAATAAGTGACCAAAAATGGAGTTCTAACTAATCTCATTTCACGAAAGTCTGCGACAGATTGACCATATCAATAAGGCCTTAAACCACTAAGAATTCCTAGTGGACGAGTTATAGCCTCGTGAGAGTTTTCTAGAGAAGGTACTCACAAACTTCATTTATACTACAACAACTAAGAAATAAAAGTAACTATCCCCTAATTTATCTCGGATATCTATACATCTAGCTAGCATTTAAACAAGGATCATCAATCTAACTCCTAAATTAATACATGCATAATAATCAAATCATCTTAAGATAAACAACTATACAATGAACTATGCTATGAAATGCAAAGGCAGTCTTTTTTCTCTGAAACTTTTGGGTAGCGTGCCTAAGTAGGCTCTCACAAGGAATGTGTCAAGACACATAATACTCTGATTTTTCCACTCAAGTTTGCTAACTCTAGTGTGTAGTGGGCACACGTTTCCTCACAATCTCAATGATAATCCAAGGAAGCCGAGGTCGATCAAACACATCTACCACTTACTATCACATTAACCTATTCCTAATTGAGCTAGAGGTCTTTATTAGGTGATATGGGGCATATGTATTGGTTAAAGAATGAAGGAAATGGATATTCAAAAAGACAAGTCTGAGAAAATAGGGTATTTATATTACGTAACTAGAGAAAACCTTGTTCTTATTTTGCTTCTACACTTTGTTTCCATCCTTAGCCATTTTGTTTTGGCTTTTGACTCATTTTTATTATATTTTTGGAGTTTTAAATTTTTTTTTATTATTATTATTTCTATTTTTTTTTCTTTTCTTTAGATGGAAACTTTATTTTCTTTTTCTTTTGAAGCAACTAACTAATTTTTGTTTGCATAGGTTTTTCTCTTATCTTTTATTCACTCATACTATTTCTCAAACTTATCCAAATAGGTAGGCTGATTTTATTTTTTATTTTATTTTATTGGGTAAATGATTTGTGGTTTGTGAAAAGGCTAACGAAAGGCTTAGTGAGGAGACTAGCGGAAAATATACTTAGGGTCGAATTTACGGCTATATCGATCAAAAGATGGCCTAAATTCTCACTTAGGATATGGTATGGTGATCAAGCAAGTGGATGTGTGATTTATCTACTCGGATTTTACTTCTCCCTTGTGTCATCACTCAGATATTTCACTTATATTAGGCTTTTGGCTAGATTCTCACAGGATATGTATTAAGTACTCTAACCTAGGTCTCAGAAAAATACTGTCAAGTACAATTATAGATGCTCATGCAAGATGTTCATGAAAAGATGTAATGACTATTACTTACATATTAATCTAAGTTTAAAAAATTAAATCCTAATTCAAATACTACGTGAGATTTCTAGAATAATATCATCATGGAGAGGGGAACAATACCATTATCACTAAGTGTATAGTATAAACTATTTTTATGAATTTTATATTTTCTAATTTTTATACGACAATTAATACGTAATATACAACCTAATATGTGCTTAAACATTTACAACATGTTTCTATACCACCCCAAACAGAATCAGGCTTTGTCAGTATGGAATGAAAATAAAGGATAGAGAGTTCCATAGAAACGTGCTTGTAAATGGGAGCACCTGAAATGGGAGCACCCACCCTTTTAATTTTTCATTCTTATTTCTCATATTTTCATTACTGTTCAAACTTGATATTCAATGTTTTAAACTAAGAGCGCGCCCACCCTCCCTTTTTTGCCTTGCCAAAGCGTCCGCCTCTCCCTTTAAGTCTCATGGACTCACAATGAAGAATATTTTTGGTAAAGGTATTTTCAAATTTCCGAAAATTTTGAAAATTTTTAGGCATAATACCTAAGGTGTTGTTGATTTACTGGAATGTTTTCAGAATTTTACTAGTTGTTTTACCTAGTGAACTAATACCAACTTTACACTGCTGTATTTCAGCTTTCACACCATAAGTTTCTAGAAAAACAAACGAGTAAGGTTGCTTAGGCAGTTCTAAAAATTCTAACATTTTTATAGGAGTATCTATCATAAGTCAGAAGTTTGTAGTAAAAATTTGAAGAGTTTTTTTTATTTGTTTTGACCATCTAAATAGTTGATTGTTTCCAGTGTGTTTTTGTAGTTTTGTAACACTTAATATCTGGAACAACAGCTGATAAGGAAGGTTTGTAGAATTCCAATTGCTCTAAACTTTTTATGGAACACAAAAGATATGTCAGGAGTCTCCAGTAAACTTTGGCAATTTTTGGCTCTATTTTGATTGGATAACCATTCGGTTGTTTGTATTGTATCTGAAAACTATTTCACGAAATTTGCAGGGTAGTAGAAGGAATTTCATAATTCTGATTATTCTGAAATTTTACAAGCTACTTTCTGGACGTCTTAGAAAACTACTACAAAAATTTCAAATTTTTTAGAGCGCGTATGTGCCCTATTATACCTATATTGGAGAGCGCCCGTGCCCTTTGAAGTAAGCCCGATTTCCAGGTTAGTTACAGGTCATATTTTAGTTCAAAATTTTTACTAGTTCGGTGTTCCAAGCTTCTATATAGACACCGATTAAGTATTAAATATGCTATTCATAAGTGTAGCAAAGAGGCATTCAGGCTCTCCTTCTTTTCACTCATTGTCTCTTACATGCCGAGGAGGAGTTTAATTCTAGTATAATCAAGCTTGTTTGTCTGTTGTTATTATTCTTTCATATTAGACTTAGCCTTGCATGAGATTAGGGTCTGGTAAGAAGAAACCATCTAACATTATCTATCGTAAACGTCAATGCACACGCCTATCTAGAATATCACACACCACACCTGCAATAATGGCTAAAGAACTAGAGACTCCTCTCTCTAATTTTTATAAAGCCTTGATCGATGGACCTAAGTCATGCATCGTTCTGGCAGACCCAGTAGGGGATTTTTGAATTCCCCCAAATATATTTAACTTGTTACATATTTTCCATGGTTTATACCACGGGAAACCTTATCAACACGTGTAGGATAAAACAAGTTCTCACTACATTACATCATCGTAGCGTAAGTCTAGATCAAGTTAAACTTAGGGTGTTTCCATTCACCCTAGCCGACAAGGCGGCGTCTTGGTTAACTGCCCAAATGCCAAACTCCACGAACTCATGGGCTAAACTTGTTCAATTGTTCATGAAATAGTTTTACACACCACTGAAGACAGATGAAATGCTTCAAAAGATTCATTTCTTCCACTAGAACCCCCATAAATCCTATTAAGAGGCCTGGAATCGTTTCACCGATCTTCTCATTGAATGCCTCGCCTCACAATCTTACTTAAGGACACGCTTGTGGTAAGATTTTCAAGGGCCTTTCACACCATCATAAAGAAGTTCTAGATATCATCAATGGGGGTAGTTTTTCTTAGTAAAGGAGCCTTGGAGGCTTAAAAATTCTTATTAGAAGATCAATCTAAGAGAAACAACAATTGGGGAGGTAACGATGTCCCCCGCTGCACTCCTTCTTCCTTCGAGGTTAAACCTGATCCCGAGCTTAGAACTCTTATTGATGCCCTCACTAAAAAGGTAGATGTCATCTCTGTTAAAAAGAAACCCACTTCTGTCATGAACATAAACTCTACTCGTTGTAATGTCTATTTTAGTCTTGAACATTCCGACTTCTATTGTCCTCTTGTCTATGAATATCCACCACCACAGCCATAAAATGTCTGCGCTTTTAATAACAACCTTAACACACAATGGAAGAAAAACACTAATTATAATCCACAACAACAAGCTACACCTCCAGGTTTTAATAATCAAAATGATAGGCCCACTACAAACTTCAACCAATTTATTCCGTATCAAGGACAATGAATATTAGCTGACCAGAACAGTGGTTTAGTGCCCATGAACCAGAACTATGAACATCAAGACATGACCATGCAACAAGCCTTAGTTTTGGTCACTCCTCCTATGGCCACTCAACCCGTCAAACTATCTACAGACGAAGTAGTAATGACCTTGCTGCAAAATCAGAATCAAATTATGCAACAAACATTTCAAATGATGCAGTCTTTGTGCCAAAAGGTTATTGACATGTCTCCTAACCAAAATAATAACCAAACACGCGTACTTCCAGGGTCAAGCAGTGCCTAATCCTATATCGCCAAACATAGCCTTTGAAGTAACCAGTAATACTAGTAACAAGCATTCAAACGTAGGTGAGTTAAATGCCATCACCACTCTCTGTTCTAACAAAGTGGTTGATAACGTCATAACTATGCTCGTTGATATACTACCAGTGGTCATTACAAATGAAACTTTACTAGATACCAAAATAGAAACTGAAGATCCTATCCATGTAGAGGTACCAGTTAAACCACAACCTAAGAGGAAAGTGGCCAAGGATAAAAATCATATTGACCCATATGCTAAATATAGAGAGAAACCACCATTTCCCCAAAGACTAGCCATGTTAAAAAAGGATACAAATTTCGATGAGATTAGGAAAGTTTTTAAAAATCTAACGATAAACCTACCTTTTCTTGAAGCTATTAAAAAATTACAACATGCTAAGTTTCTAATATAGTTGTGCACTATGATAAGAGCCCAAAACTGTAGTTTTAACCCCTTAATAATACTACTTTTAGACCAATTATGCGAGTAATAAATAAGAATTAATGCTAATTACATGCTTTTATATATTTCAGGCATGGAACTCAATTATGTGCAGAAACGTGCCACTTTGGCGATATAAAGGAGCAAAGGGTTGGTTGCTAAGAAGTTCTGTGATAAAGGCCAAGGTTCAAGGAGACAAAGCCTTTATGAAGCCCAGTCAAAAGCTGAAAAGTCAACACGGGCAAAAACAGTGCACAAGTCAGCAGAACTTCCGAAGACCATATCTTTGGACTTAAGCCTTGGATTTGGGCCTACCTTACGTCAAAACGATCGACTCGGAAAGAGCTTTCCAATGGTCCAAACCTTGACCCAATCAGAGGAGCAAAAGTGGACGAAAAGTTTTCTGAAGTCAAAGCTAGCTGAAATGGGCTCTATAGACTGAAGAAATTGGGCTTTGGGCTCGATTTTCCGGCCCAAAACATGGCTCCTCAGCCCATGCACGAAATTGTGGATCTGGTCTCCTCCTTTACATAAAACAAGACTTAGCTCTGAAGAAAAGGATAGTTAGATAATCTAGAATAGAAAGTAGCCATTAAAATAGCTTGTAGATCTAGATTTGAATTTCAATTAGTTAAATTAATTAGTTTCATACATTGTTTTAGATTAATTCTTTGAATCATAGTTCTTCATTGCTTAGATAAATAAAATGGTTATTTCTTGTTCATTTCGATTTGTCATTTAAATTTGTTAGATCTAAATTCAATTATTGTTATTCAATTCTTAGTTATTAATTTAGGTTTCAATTATTGCTTAGTTAAATTGAATAAAGTTATAATCTTTATATTACGTCTAGTTTTAATTCACATCGTAGTATAAATTCCCACCATTGCTCTCATTAGACTTTGGATTTACTAGTCAATTGTAGAAAACTTGAATGCTAAAGAACTAGGAGTGGAACAAACTTTTTACTCCACTCTATTTCGATAGAATTGAGAGTATAGAAATCTTTGATAGCAACGCGTAATTAAGTTTAGTTTCACTTGCGTTTTGAGTTTCATCGTTCATTTCGTAGGTAAATTATTCAAATTTTATGTTTATCAAATGACACCGCTGCCATCTTAGTACTCTTTAGTATTGTTTTCTGTAGACTTGATAGTTTTTCAAAGTCCCATAACCCACCCACCCTTATTTGGATTCTCACTGTGATTGTTTGTTTCAGCTTTGCAAGTTTCCACGAAAAATTACTTTCGGGCGCACTGCGCATTGGCAAGCCAAAGTAAAGAGCGCCCCCGCACCCACACGCTGGAATCCCACCCTTTTGCACGAAGCCCTCCCTTCTACCAAGGCCTTGGAAGGAGCCACTTGCCCTGCGCTGGAATCCTACCTTTTGCTTTGTAGCGACTGCGCCACTGCCTAGGCATATTCCGACCGCATACCCTCTGCTGAAAGCCCCGATTTCCACAGGTTTGTTTCAAACTTCCATTTCTTCAAAGTTTTCAGTGTTCTAACTTGTTGTATACACCGGGCATCGTTACCGCAAGACACTATTCATAAACGAAGAAAAGAAGGCTTTTTCGGTACTCTTTTTTCTTCCGCCTCGCCATCTTACATTTAGAGGTTCATACTAGCATATCGAGGATTGTTTGGAGTGTTGTTGTTTTGCATTAAGATTGGTCTTAGCCTTGCATGAGATTAAAGGTCGAGCCGAAGAAAAACACCTAATATAATTAACCGACAAACGTCAACAAACACACCTTTCTAGTATACCACTCCATTTCCTCTAGCTAGCACACCACACACCACACGAGATTATGGGTCAAGAAAGAGAGTCTCCTCTCGGACTTTTACAAAGCCTTGGCGATAGCCGAAATCTTGCATCATTCTATCAAACCCAGTCGAGGATTTCCAAATCCCCCCCAATATATTTAATTTGTTACCCGTTTTTCATGGGTTAGACCATGAAAAACCTTATCGGCTACACGCGTAGGATTGACCTAGTCCTTACTACTTTCCACCATCCTTCCCGGTTGGTCTTTGAACAAATTAAAGCGAGGTATTTCCCTTCACCTTAGCTGATAAAGCAAATTCTTGGTTAACTTCCCAAAGCCTAATTCTATGGACTCGTGGGCTAAACTTGTTCAACTGTTTATGGAACATTTTTACCCACCACTGAAGACCGATGAAATGCTTTCCAAGTTCATTTTATTTCACCGAGAATCCTCATGAATCATTTTTCAGAGGCTTGGAATCATTTCAGCGACCTACTTATAGAATTAATCCACACCATAACCTCGCGAAAGACATGTTAGTTCGTGCCTTTTTTCAAAGGACTTCTACACCACCATAAAGAAGTCCTTGACATAATGAATGGAGTTTGTTAAGTAATGGAGCCTCGAGAGGCTTATAAATTTTTAGAAGATCGGACTCAAAGCGAGAATAATAATGGGGTGAGTGATGATATCTCCACGTTCGCTTAGCTCTTCTACAACATTCTAAAGCGGTATATGTTTGAGATGAAACCCTGATCGAACTTAAAAATTTAATCGAATCTCTAACTAAAAGGTAGAGGCTATTTACGTCAACAAAACCTATCCCCGTCATGAATGTCAACTCCAACCCATGTAATTTCTATTTGAGTCCAGAGCACCCCGACTCCTATTGTCCTTTCGTTTAAGAACAACAAACATTACAACAAGATAACGTTTGCTCAATTAATAGTTATCCTATTCCTAACGCCCCTTGGAGACAACACCCCAACTTCAGTTGGAGAAATAATCAACAAGTAACAACTCCAAGATGTAATAATCAAAATGTTAGGCAATCAAACAATTATAACCAACCTCCACCACGACAAGGACAAGGTCAAGGTAATTATAATAATTATAACAACCAAGCGCAACTACGACAAGGTCAAGCACAAGGTCAGGGTAATTATCATAATTCTAACAATAATAATTATAATGCAAATCGAGGTATCGTTCCGGTTAATAATAATAACTATCACAACCCACCCATAAATAATCAACGTGACATAGTTCTTGTCACACAACCTATAGCTAACACTCTTCCACAACCGGATCGTTTCAATACCTCTATGCAATCTCAACAACAAATTTTGCAAGCCATCTAACTTTCCTTACAGTAGCTAGCTCAAGAGAAAGTATAACCCAAAGGTGTGTTTCGGGACAAAGCGATACCTAATCCTAAAAACACCAAACCAGACCTTTGGGGAAACGGTAATACTAGTACGGAAAATGTAAGCGTAGGTGAGCTAAATGCCATCACCACTTTCTGTTCTAGTAGAGTGGTTGACAACAATGTAACTATGCCTATAGTTACCCCACAAATAGTCCTACCGCGGGAGATTGAACTAGATACGAAATGGAAACTTAAGAGCCTACCCCCGTAGAGGTACGGTTAAACCACAACCTAAGAAACAAAAAGCAAAGGCTAGACATCGGTTGAACCATCGTTAAGCATAGAGACACCACCGTTTCCCCAGAAATTAGCTATGTTAAAACGGGAGATACAAACTTTGGCGAGATTAGGGAAGTATTCAAGAATCTAACGATTAACCTATCCTTTCTCGAAAGCAATTAAAAAAATTACCTCACCACGCTAAGTTTCTTAAGGAGTTGTGCACTACTAGGCGTGGGACAAATATTCCTAAAGATGCCTTTCTAACTGAACAATTTCCAACTTTAATGAACATAATGGAATTGTGAAGTACAAGGACCCAATTAGATCCTACTATCTGATTCACTTTAGGAGATTCTCACCACGACCACGCTTTATTAGACACGGGAAAGTGTCAACTTACTCCCGTATTATTTATACAAACAAATAGGTCTACAAGAGATGCAACCTACTCAAATGGCGTTGCAATTTGCGGATAGGTCTATTAAGTATCCTAAGGGTGTGGTTGAAAACGTGCTAGTTAAGGTCCGAGGATTTTTTACTATCCCGCTGATTTTGTTATCCTCGATCACGAGGAAGTCGTTAATGACTTTGTTCCAGATCATCTTAGAAAATCCATTTTTGGCAACGCCAACGCGGCTTATAAATTTGCCGAAATGGTTCGATGTCCTTGTCTTTTGGCCATCTTTCGGTTGGGTAAATGTTTTTAAAATGATGAAACAGTTACTAGATTCATCTATAGATGGAGATATTAGCATGATCAAGAGCTTAGCGTAAGATTACTTTAATAACACGTTTCTAGAAAGCCATATGCATAAATTCATTTCTTTTGGAAGTTCAGATTTTGTCGATGACTCCTACGTCTAAAAGTCAACACCATCTTGAAGTCTACACAAATCGTTAGAACCTTCCGGTTGCTCCATATATAGAGTTTGAAGACCTGCTGCCTAAGCAAGTATTCATTACTCAAGATGAGGACACCCCAGAAGCTTTTATCGACATACCAACCACCCCAGTACTTAAACCTCTTCCTCCTGAGTTAAAATATATTCAACTTGATCCGGATGGTAGCCATCCGGTAATTATATCTTCTCTATTATCTAAGGAGGAAGAGACCGCGTTTAATCGGGGTGATTAAGGAACATCGTTACTGCGATTGGTTGGTCCCTAGCCGATATTAAAGGAATTGACCCTAATGTGTGCACTCACACGTATCCATTTGGAGGATAACGAAAGAATTATCGCGAACCTCGGTGTCGTTTGAACTGGCCATGAAAAGAAGTGGTCGGGAAGAAGTCTTCATGACTACTTGATCACGGGTATCATATACCCAATCTCGATAGCGAATGGGTCATCCCATTCATGTAGTTCCAAAAAATCAAGGATTACAATGGTGCGTAATGCCAAGGGTGAATATGTTGCCACACATGGTCCTATAAAATGGAGGATCTGTATTGATTCTGAGGCGTTTAAATGCCATGACACGAAGGATCATTTTCCATTACCGCTTTATAGATCGATGCTAGAGCGTCTAGCTAGTCATGCTTTTACTGTTTTTGCATGGCTACTCGGGCTATTTCCAAATTATTATTGATATTGATGACCAAGAAAAGACTACCTTTACATGTCCTTTTTGGAACATATGCCTATAAACGAATGCCTTTTGGCCTTTGCAATGCTCCCCCGTACCTTCCAAATTGTATGCTTCATATATTTAGTGACATGGTAGAGCATTTCATGGAAGTATTCATGGATGATTTTTCCATCTATAGAGACTCTTTCACTGACTGCCTGTCTAACCTATCTAAGGTTTTGACACGGTGTGAAGAGAAGAGTCTAGTTTTAAATTGGGAAAAATGTCATTTAATGGTAAAAAAAAAGGGCATAATACTAGGTCACATTGTATCTAGTGATGGCATAGAAGTTGATAAGGCCAAACTAGATAAGATAGCAAATCTACCTATACCACGGAGTGTCCGTGATATTAGAGACCTTCTATGCCATGCAGGTTTTTATAGGCGCTTTATCAAAGATTTTTCAAAATAGCTAGGCGGCTAACTAATATTCTTTTAAAGGATGCCATCTTTGATTTTAATTTTAGCGTAAATGGAAGCTTTTTAAAACTTTAAAAGCCGCCTTAACTCTCTGCACCCATTATACACCTCGATTGGTCTAAACCTTTTGAACTCGTAGTGTGTGGCTAGTGATTATCGCGGTTGAATCTTGTCTTGGGAATGAGAAACTTGATAATAAATCCATTGTTATTTATTATGCTAGTAAAACTCTAAAACGATGCTCAAAGGAATTATACAACTCTTGAAAAGAATTCTTAAAATGGTTTATGCTTTAGATAAGTTTAGATCCTTATTTGGTTGGTTCTAAGACCACTAGTTTACACCGACCATGCGACCATTTGTGTACCTTCTACCGCCAAAGAAGAATGCTAAGCGAGATTAATCGATGGATTCTCCTCCTGCGAGAGTTCACCTTAGAAATAAAGGACAAAGAGGGTCGAAAATGTAGTTGCCGACCACTTATCTAAATGACAAACGACGCGATGATAGTGATTCCTGAGTCCATACCCGACTTTTTTTCTGATGAGTATTTGTATGCTATTTTTTCTACACCATGGTATGCTAACATCATTGAATTATTTAGCGGCTGATGTTATTCCTTATGATTGGTCAAGAAATGAGCGTAAAAGTTCTTGGCGGAGTTAAAAACTATACTCTTTGGGAAGAGCCTACCTTTTAAGTATTATGCGGATCAGTTATTAGTTGTTGTATTCCCGATTGGGAATATAATGAGGTTACGTCGATTCTGCCCGCCATGAAAAAAGTGTGGTGGTCATTTTTAAGGGTATAAAAATAAACTGCTAAAATTCTACAATGTGGGTTTTATTGGCTACTCTCTTTAAAGATGCCCAAGTGCATTGCAAAGTGCATTAGGTGCCAACAACTTGAAGAATCATAAAAGCGTAATATGATGCCATTGAATCAATCATGGTGGTAGAAATTTTGGGCGTATGGGACATTGATTTTATGGGTCCCTTTCCAGTTTCCACGGCTTCATCTATATTCTAGTTGTGGGTGGATTACGTGTCTCTCAAATGGATAGAGGCCATGGCTTGCCGTAGTAATGACCATAAAGCAGGTTGTGTTTTTTGTTAAATAGCATATTTTCTATCGATTTGGCATTCCTAAGGCCATCATTAGTGATGGTAGAACACATTTTTTTAACTTGAGTTGTTGCATCTTTGAAAGAAATATGGAGTTACACATAAGATAGCAACTCCGTATCATCCACAAACTAAGCGGACAAGTAGAAGTTTCTAATAGAAATCAAAAAGATCTTAAAAACAATCAAATCCTGATAGGAAAGACCGGTCAAAGCGTCTCTCACGATGCCTTATGGGCATATAGGACTGCTTTCAAAACTCTATTGGTATGTCTCCCTTTAGACTTGTATTTGGAAATCTTGTCATTTTCCCGTTGAATTGGAGCATTAGTGCTATGTGGGCTATAAAAAGCCTTAACTCAATTTTGATGAGGCGGGTGTCAAGCAAGTTGCAATTGAATGAGCTTGAAGAAATCCGTAGCGATTCTTATGACCTCCACAAAAGGATTATAAAGCTAACATGAAACATGTTCATGATAAGCAAATTTTGTGCAAAAAAGAGTTTGTGGTAGGTCAAAAGGTCTTACTTTTACAATTCCGTCTATATATTTTTCTAGGGAAATTAAAACACCCGTTGGATTTGGTCTTTTCTCGTTCTTGAAGTCACACTTTAGGGCAATCACCTTGTAAATCCTAAGGACAACAAAACCTTTCAAGTAAATGGCAAACGGTTGAAACATTTTCACGAGCTATTGTCCCCTGATGTAGAGGAAGTCCTTTTACGGGATCCCGTCTATGAGGGTTACGACCTTTTTCATTAGTGTACTTTCTTTCATTTCCATATATTGGTAAGTGCACCATTAAGGGTAACGGGCCCTCCCTATGGAGTGTGGTGGGGTAGAAGTACTGGATCCTAAGTCTACGTTTAACATAATTCCGCGTTTTCCATTCTTGCATGTTTTCGGTTTTGAGTCATGTCCTCTATAGTGTGAATTATGCATTTAATGCTTTCTTGTTTTCTTATATTAAATTTTATTCATAAAAAATAAAAAATATTTTAAAATCACACACATAGTAAGTTAAGAAGTCTCGAATCGACTTTAAAAGACCGGCTTTTAAAACAAATTTTCTCAACTCGTGGCTAAAATTTGTTTGGGGGTGGGGTGTTCATTCCATCCTGGATTATTCAACTCTCTAGTTATGTTGGTTAGACCGTTTAATTGTATTACGATTCGGGTTGACATTATCTATGAAATTAGATTTCATTCGTTCGCATAACTTACGTCATGCACGCACTTTGAGGCATTTTCAATCTTCTTATAATTCACTAACGGTCAGACTAGAGCATTTTATGGATCATTGGATTGGAAATTCTCTCCTGATCATTCCATACCTCATTCAAGCAAAAAATCGCCCGTAACGAAGAGGCAAATTAAGTTTGAAGTTGTCGCGAAATATCGAAAAATCAAAATCAAAATCAAATCGAGTTGATAAGTGCTCAAAAAGTGCTATTTAACCCTCGATTATGCCTATTGTTTAGCCATCTTAGTGAACTAATAGTGTTTATAAGTTGTGTTTTAAGATTGTATAGGTGAAAAGAGAGTTTTGTAGAATATTAAGAAAAAAGGGGTAAAAAAGAAATTCCGAGACATTAAGGATCATATAAGAACCCGTGGACAATCATGGAAGCCAAAAGGAATGGAGCTATTAAAGATGCGACTTGGACCTATTTTAAAGCCTATTTGGAAGCCCAAGGCCAAAAGGATTCCTTGCTTGGACCAAAGCCCGCAAAAGAGGATAGAAGGATAGAAGCGAAAGAGACAAAATCGGTTAATGCGTGGCCAGACGATGGATCGGCATCCGAACAACATTGCTTGTGTGCGAGATGCATGAATAGATGCATCGAGGGCATGAATGGTCGACATAGCCAATTCCTTCTCCGTTTGGAGGCGAAGTTGGACTCTGAAAGAAGTCCCCATTTGTATTAGGAAACAAATGGCGATTTGGAATGCTTAGAGCTCATTGTAACCTCTATAAATAGAGGACCTAAGTGCCTCATGTAATTGGACAATTCACTTATACTCTTGTCTCAGAACTTGAGAGAGATTAATAATAAAAGATCGGTTTTAACTATTTGAGTCTTAATAAATTAGTCTTTCTAGTCTTGTGTTCTTTGACTCTTTTCTTCTTAAGTTCTTAAGTGTTCTTCTTTCTTTATGGAAGGCTAATCTTCTCCTTCAAAGGAGAAGATGAAACCCGATCTTAAGGTTTAATGATTCTTACGGTTCATGGTGTTCTTCAATCAAAGTTAGTTCTTTATGTTTTAGTTATTAGTTCCATTGCCCGGACCGAGGGGGATGGAAGTATAGATTAAGGTTTTATTTATTGCAATCGAATATCATGCTAGTTTAGGGTTGTATTATTTATTACTTGATTGAATATTATTAGTAACTATGCTTTTATTTATTCTTGATTGAATACAATGCTAGAATAGGGTTTATTTATTGTAATTGAATATTATACTATTATTCCTCTTTTTTTCTAGTTGTGTAGTGTTTTAGAGTAAGGGAAATATTCATTTGTGTTTGCCTTAGATGGTGATTCATTAAATAGGCCCAAGTTCACATAAAAGGAAAGAAGATACTAGTAACATGAACAAAGGAACAACCTTAAAAGTAAAGTTATTTGTTAGCGATGTTTATTCCAAGAGGGAGCATCGGTACTCGTTGATTACCTAATTGTAGTTTACTTGTGAAATAACCATGAATCAAAATGTCATTGAATTAAAAAAGTATTGGTGGATTCTAATCTCTTGAATTCCCTCTTTATAAATTCTTAATATTTTAGTTTAGTTTAGTTTAGTTTAATTTAATTTAGCATTAGAATCTACAATATCTATAATAATAGTTTTTAATCCCTCAAACCCACTTTCTAGTCTTGTCCTTCCCATATAAACATACACTTAAAATTGGGAGCGATACCACTATTCATCCTTTACTTATTGAGGGATAAAATGGTTTTGATACAACTTCTATTTTGTTCAGCGACCATACACCATCTGCATCATCTATCCATATCCATCTAAATACAAAAGAGGCAAGGTCAAATGATAAACTTTGCCCGTTTTAAGTTATTTATGTTTAACTTTTCTTTCAAGATTAAATTTTTGGATCTTAGAGGTAATTTTAACCGCATCATCCATCCTTTTAAGAAGGCAATGAAGCTTGAAGGACATCTCGAGAGACAAGATCTACCATCTAGGTTAGTGAATCTTCATTCTATTTATTTTTCTTAGTATAGTTGCATCGTACTTTAGTTTTATTGCTTTCTTAGTATTTTTGCATCATAGTTTAGTTTTATTGCTTTCTAGTATAATTGTATTTAGGACCTTTTCAACAATTGAAGTTGTAAGCTAACCTGTGAAACATCCAACTCTAGTGTTTCTTGTCTGAATCTTGGCGGAATTATCGTGCGTGGGCGTGTTATTTAAGCAATCCAAGTGACTCACCATAACCACTAGAGGAGACAACTTTAGAATGATAGGCGAGATACTGGCTGCGAAGCCCAAACCCAGTTGAAGGAAAGTAGTTTTTGCATATTAGTATAATTTAGAATAGTTGCATATTAGTTTAATTGCATTCGAAGCATAGTAGGATAGTTTCATCATCTTAGCATAGCAAGAATACTAAGAGCAGGATTGATACAATGGCATACGCATTGATGGAGGTGTTATGGACACCAATAATTATGAAGCTATCCCGCTTCATTACAAGCCTTGAGGAAGGGGAAAGGCGATTTTTATTAGCCAATCATTGGGAGACCCTTGTGATATTGTTTTCGAGGAGATAGAAGCTAACCGTTTGAACTTAGAGGCATCAGTAATCTCTATGCTTCAAAGTTCAATGGACAAACAATGTTGACCATATGTTCCACATAGACAAATTTCTATCGATCCAAGAACTTTCAAGAACGAGAATATCCAATGCTGGAATTGAAAGTTATGCCTTGGCGTTGATCTTCTCAGCTCTAAAGCTGAAGCCCTACTTTGAGTCACACTCAGTAGTGGTGGTGACAAACTTGCCACTCAAATAGGCATTAAGGACAGAAAAGTCAGGGAGAATGTTGAAATGGGTCGTGATGCTTAGTGCGTACGAGATACAATATCAGGTAAGGACAGCGGAGAAAGCGCAGGCGGTGGCGAAGTTTCTAGCGGAGTTCCCCGCGGAGGATCCCACTTGGGGAGAAGAGATGGTCATGGAACCGGAGGGGGACGAGGAGCCCGACTTACTAGACCCTTGGGATAAGAAGAATGGATGGAGAGTCTTCTCAGATAGATCTTCCACTGACGCATGCAGCGGCATACGAGTTATGTTGGTTACGCCTGTTAATAATAGAATAGAACAGACCATGAAACTGTGGTTCGAGACATCCAATAACGAAGCCGAGTATGAGGCGGTGATAGCAGGATTGAGAATGGCCGAGGATTTGGGAGTAAAGGAACTGACTATGTATTCAGACTCAAATCTAGTGGTGTGTCAGACTAATGGAGGGTTCACAACTCGATGTCTACGAATGGCTAAGTATTTAAAGGTGGTGCGTGAAAGGTCCAGCAAGTTTGGGAAGCTTCAATATGTACATCTGGGTCGGGGTGAGAATAGGCATGCGGACGCCCTGGCGTACGTGGCTATAGCCATACCTAGGTCAGAAGAAAGAACGATACGTGTAGGAAGATTAGAGAAGCCAAGCACTGAGGAGTTGGTGGAGGTGTGCCAGGTTATGGAAGAAGAGGGGGGATAGATGAATCCCATTAGATATTTCTTGAAGGGAAATGAGGTGACAGACAAGAACGAAAAAAGAAGATTGGAACAGGTGTCTCAGAGATATGTTTTGTTGGAAGGGGAATTGTACCTGAAGAACTTCAATGGGCCATTGTTGAAATGCCTAGGGCCGCGGCTAGCATCAGAGGTACTAGCAGAACTGCATGAAGGGGATTGTGGGAGCCATTTCGTGGGAAGGACTACTGCACACCGACTCTTGACTTAGGGATACTTCTGGCCCCATATAAAGAAGGATGCGGTGGAATTAGTTAAGAAATGTGATAAGTGCCAAAGATTTTCACAGCTGATCTTCACCCCGGTGGAACCCCTGCATAACGTCTCAAGTCCATGGCCTTTTGCTATGTGGGCGATAGATATCGTGGGACCATTGCCCATGGCTAGCGGCAAGAGGAGGTACATGTTGGCAGCCACAGAATACTTCACTAAATAGATAGAAGCCATCTCTTTGCAATAGGTAAAAGAGACGCAAGTGATTAAGTTTCTATGGGAGAACATCATATGTCGGTTTGGGCTACTGTATGCCATCATTGCGGACAATGGGACACATTTCACGGGATCTAAGGTGGCGGCATTTTTGTAGGCGTACAAGGTGAAACAAGGGTTCTTGGCTCCCTACAACCCCGATGGTAACGAACAGGCTGAATCTTCTAACAAAATGATACTGAACAACCTGAAGAGGAAGTTGGAAGATAAGAAGGGAGCGTGGGCCGACGAGTTGAACCATGTTCTTTGGGCTTATCTAACCACACTGCGGACAACCACCAATTAGACCCCCTTCGCCTTAGCATACGGCATCGAGGCTGTGATTCCTTCAGAAATGGTAGCGACTACTATGAGAACCAAGGCTGTGGAGGAGGGATCGAATTGGGGCATCTTGGCGGGGGACTTGAATTTGGCAGAGGAAAAAAGAGACTCAGCTAGCATTCGGTTGGAAGAGTATCATAGGAGGTTACAGAGGCAGTACAACAGGCGGGTCAAGCCGCGACAGTTTAAGATAGGAGAGTGGGTGCTCCGCCGGGTGACTCCGAGCACGAAGGAAGAAAGGGATGGGAAGTTGGGCCCAAACTGGGAGGGGTCGTAAACTGTGGTGGAAGTAGGAGGGTCTGGTACTTATAAGCTACAAACAATGAAGGGCAAGCTAATAGAAAAGCCTTGGAATGTAAGAATGTTGAATTTTTTTTTATAACTGAATGTACTGAGGTTACAAAGCAATGTAAGGAAAGTCCAGAGCAGAGGACTAGAGTTGTTTGTAAATGTATAAAACCACATCACTTTTGTGAAAAGAAATATGTTTACTATGTATGATATCTTAATGAGAATGGGAACCGCAGACCAGAGATATGAGGGATGCAAGGGGCAATGAGAGTGACCCAGACAGGCTTCAATGCTACTCGGGGGAGAGGCAGCGGAAGGGATGAGCCCTTCGCTGACACTAGGGATGGAGAGAGCCAGGAACAAGGAGAGTTGTTCCAATAGGATTGAGAACCTGATTGAGCCCGCGGAGTGGGATGAGCCCTCCGCGGATTAGATATGCAAGAGACACATGGGGCAAGGAAAGTGGCCCCAGCGGGCGCCAACCCTTATCAGAGGGAGAGGCAGTGGAAGGGATGAGCCCTTCGCTGACACTATAGATGGTGTGAGCCTGGAACAAGAGGAGTTAATCCAATAGGCTTGAGAGCCTGATTGAGCCCGCTAAGTGGGATGAGCCCTTCGCGGATCATAGATGCAAGAGATACGTGGGGCAAGGAGGGTGGCCCTAGTAGGCTTCAATGCTAAACAAAGAGAGAGGCACAGTGGAGGGGATGAGCCCTTCGCTAACACTAGGGATGGAGAGAGCCTGGAACAAGAGGAGTTATTCCAACGAGCTTGAGAAACTGATCGAGCCCGCGGAGTGGGATGAGCCCTCCGCGGATCAGAGATGCACAGCGGAGGGGATGAGCCCTTCGCTGACACTAGGGATGGAAAGAGCCTGGAACAAGAGGAGTTGTTCCAATGGGCTTGAGAGCCTGATCGAGCACGCGAAGTGGGATGAGCCCTCCGCGGATCAGAGATGCCCAGTGGAGGGGATGAGCCCTTCGCTGACACTAGGGATGGAGAGCCTGATCGAGTCCGTGGAGTAGGATGAGCCCTCCGTGGATCATGGATGCACAGCAGAGGGGATGAGCCCTTCACTGGCACTAGGGATGGAAAGAGCCTGGAACAAGAAGAGTTGTTCCAACGGGCTTGAGAGCCTGATCGAGCCCGTGGAGTGGGATGAGCCCTCCGTGGATCATGGAGGCAAGAGACACATGGGGCAAGGAGAGTGGCCCCAGCAGGCTTCAACGCTTAACAGAAAGAGAGGCAGTGGAGGGAGTGAGCCCTTCGTTGACACTAGAGATGGAGTGAGCGTGGAGCACGAGGAGTTTTTCCAGCAAGCTTGAGAGTCAGATCGAGCCAGCGGAGTGGGATGAGCCCTCCACGGTTTAGAGACGCAAGAGATACAAGGGGCAAAGAAGTTGGCTTACATCTGACTGCACCATATGACCGGGCACGCCGCACAACTCAGTAGAGAAGGCGAAGTGCCCTAGTGAGATGAGGAAAGCTTTGGAGGTGAAAATTTGAAGAGTGCGCTAAGGAGCTGGCAAAGGAATGACCAGAGATAGGTGGACTTACGTATAGAGATACTTTGCAAATTAGACAAGTAGATAAAGCAAGAAGATAAAAAGATAGTGTGCAGGGTAAGCATAATCAAACATCAAAATCATTCAACATAGGCGAAGGAAATTGCGAGTTAATAACCTGTTTTTACTACAAAGAGACCTAGGGCATTCCCTAGTTGGACTCATCAACAATCATCTCCTCGGTAGTTACTTCAGCAGTTGCAGCGGTGGGTTCCTCAGGGACAGCCGCAGTGGAGGTATTTTCGCCTATCACAAGGCTCTCGGGAGCGATAGTAGGGGCCCAGGCTCCTTCTACGACGACTTTGGGGGAGCCGATCACCGGGGTGGCAGGTCTTTCAGGAAGAAGGCGACACTAGGGCCTTGAAGTGGTTGCAAAGAACCGTCATGTCAGATTGATGCTACTCCAACAGCTTGGAGGTAGCATCCTTATGGGCCTGGCTAAGGGCGTTCGTGGATTGCTGGTGCTGAAGGGTGTGGGCGTCCAAATCAAGATGGTGTTGGTGGAGGTGCGCTTCTCTTTGACGGCTCAGGCGCTCATTGACCGTATCCATGTACCATTGGTGAGATGACTCCGTGGACGTAAGTTCATCCTGTGCCTTGACTTTGGCCAAATTGGCAGCTGCCAGATCAGATTGAAGGCCGGCATAAGCAGCCCTTAAGCAAGTGGGGTCGTTAAGTTCTTGCTCAAAGGCTGTCACCTTCGTCTTGGCATTGAACAGGCCGCGCATCATAAAAGAGATGTCCAGGCTCACCTGGGATAAAAAAGAAAGATGAAAAAAAAAAAAAAAAGAAGAAGAGAGAGCGAGAAAGTTGTACCCTTTCCCAGTTGGTGTACAACGAGGTGCGGTGCTGGTCGAACGACCCCCCATCGGCATAGGCTATGTCCTTAGGCAAGTGAGCATTATATAACAAGGGGGAGGCCACGACAGCATTGTACAGAGCGGAGTCTGCCGTGCTTACCATACGGTTGCGCACCTTGAAAATAGGACGGAAGTCCTCTGCAGCAGCAAGTTCGGAGGAGGGGGCAGTAGGAGGATTTGGTTCTTTGCCCTGCCGGTGTGTGTGGGGCGAGGAGACAGGAGTGTTAAGGGGTGAAGAGGCCGAGGCTTGTTCTGTGGAGGCGGAGTTCTGCTAAGTGTTGTGGGCAGGCTCTTCAGATGCAGTAGTCTGCTGCCTCTTGGAGGGAGGCTGGTCAACAGGAGCTTGAACTCCGCTGGAGGGAACTTCCATCACCTCATCCTCATCAGATTCACTATCAAACAACTTTTGCTTATATACATCCATGTCAGCAGAAGGGGAGGGAGGAGAAATTATTGATCATCCCAGGGGGAGATGGAGTGGTATGATGGGATGGGTTCTGGTGCTAAGGAGCGAGGTGGATCGGAAGATTCAAGGGGTGCGGGGGAGTGAGAAGAAGTTTGGAGAGGCTGACTGCGTGAAGTATGGGGGCGGGGCCTAGGCCTTGGAGGTGGAGAGGATCGGGGCTTCTGCTCCTTAGGAGGGGGAGGACAATAAAAGGGTGCGGATAGACTGCTGATATGATGCAGGTCGGGGATAGGCAGTAATGGAGTCGCGGTAGTAGGATCGATACCTAGCTGATCAGCCTTGGCAGAACCTAGGTCGCGTAGTCTTTGGAAAATAGGGCAAGTGATCTGAGCGTAAATTTGGGATTTGGAGTCCGGTCGCTAACCTGCAAACAAGAGAGACTGTGGATTAGTGGATAACTTGAATAACGCAACAGGGAAGGTGGAAAGGTCTAGGATACTCACCACTGGTGATGAAGGCGAGATTGTTAAGTGTTAAGTTAGAAGGAAGGTCCGCAGACAGAAAGTTGCCCGATACATATAGCGGGTAGTGATGCCACACCTTGTTGGAAGTGGTGACACGGAGGAGGAATGTTTGCTTCATAGGACGTATGTAGAAGGACTGGTACCCGACGCCTACATCTTTAGTACTCTTCTTGAGGTAGTATTAAGAGAAGATGTCACAGCTACTTATCTTGGGTTCACCGGTTTTGTTATATGAATTCGCGGCATACATAATCCGCAAAAAATTACCAATGCCTTGGCAGGAGGGAATGTTGAAATGGTTACACACCTCGACATCAAGACGAGTGAGGGGAAGCCGTAAACTGGCAATGATTTGGCCTACAGTAACAACAAGATACCCCGGGCGGAGAGGAACCAAGTGAGGGTAGTGGGTGACGGAGGGCACGTGCTCCAATTCTATGTTGGCTGGGATCCCATAGGCAGCCCTAATAGAGACCAAATTAGGTCTACGATATCTAGATGGGGGTGGTAGTAGAGTGCCCTGGGAGCCAGAGGAGGGGGGGGAGACACTACTTCAGTAGAACGAGAAGAGGATGAGGCACTGGAACCGGGGCCCGACATCGGAAAAGGAGACGAACAGATTCTAGATGTGGAACCAACACAGAAATAGTACAAACTAAAGAAGACAAAGCTTAGAAAACTTACCAAGCGAGGGGAAGGGTGAGATGATGAGCCTGGAGGAAGAACTCGGACGGAAATAGAGCACACCACTGGTGATATCGCTAAGGAGAGGCAAATAAACCAGTGAAGGATCGAGAGAAGAAGGTAAAATAGGGAGGAAAGCTAAGAGAAAGGGGAAAACTGAAGATAGAGTGGGGAAGGAAGAAGAAGGAGCGAAGTTTAAATAGAATGGAGCGTAAAAGAGTAAATTCCAAGGCGGTGAGGAAATCGAAAAGTCAGTAGAAGTTCTAGCCAAAGGTTGACACATGGAAGTTCTAGAAACGAGGTGTCGCAGAAAACACGCGTGATGATGACCCATCCCATCAGACTCATCTCGAGGGGAAATGACCTCAATTGGAAAAGAAATGAAGTAATGGGAATTCTTGACCCCGGACCACTCAAATGGCTGCGGAGTTGAGAAGGGGCATTTGTAGTGGCCTAATAGTGGATAGTGGACTAGGTCAGCGGAGAAGGAAGGGGAGCAATGTAGTAAAGGAAGTCAGGGAGTACGGGATCGTGTCCGCGGAACCATAGACAACGGATGTGGCATATGTACGGTGGGAAAGGGAACCGAGGGATGAAAGGGGAGATAGACGATCTAGATTGAGGTGACCCAATAAAGGAAAAGAGACTAAGCCAGCGGGACACAGAATGGAAGGTAGCTTAATAAGATAACCTGGGTAGCATGAGAACACAGCCACGGAACCCTAGATTGTGGACCTGGACTAGGTACGGGAAAAAGGAGGGCCATAGATGGGAAGACAGGTGGACGATCCAGATACGAGGGAAATGGGTATAAAAAGAAAGGGAGAGGAACAGAAAAGGGAGGGCCACACAGGAAGAAGAAAGGAGAGAAAGAGAAAGAGTGAAAAAAGGGCAGAGTAATTGGGTGTTTGTAATCTTAAGTTTTTAGTCCAAATTACTAGGTTGAGATTTTACGTTCTTACAGTACTCCATGATTGTTAATGGAAATTGGAAACCTGTAGATAGGTATGAGGTAATGTATATTCTTTGCAACAGAACCATAAGTTGATAGTAATCCCCATTCGTTAATGCGGAAAAATAATTGCAATTCACTTATCCTCACATCATCAAGGACACACTTCACCAGAAATGGTGAAAAACGACGGTTTATTCCGTCCTAAATCGAGATTTGCGACGGAAGATAGTGTCCCAGACTCCGTCGCAAATAGCCCTGTCGTTAATATTTACGACGGGAAACAGTGTGGTAAGTTGAATTAAAATTGCGACGGACATGCGACAGTTTATGCCGTCGTGAAATTTAGGACACAAAAAACCGTCGTAAATCTACTTTACACCACAACAGCCTATTTTCGAAATTGTAACTCAACCAACCGTTGTACTTTTGTGTCCTAACTTTAGGACATGTATTTCCGGCGCATTTTGTTTTGGGAAGTCAATTAACGACAATATTCTCCGTCGTATTAGTTTAGAATAATTTTTTTTTGGTAGAATCTATTTTTTCCTAGACACTTACCCCTGCTAATTGTTACCTAATTTCAAATCATAAAATCAACTACACAAAAACTACATACTAAAACAACACATTTAAAAAATTGATCATAATCTACTGATAATAATTTCCAAAATTTACAATGTTCTCAAGTTTTTTATTGCCAACAACTAAGTTTTCAAAGCATACAAGGCATAATAAGAACATAATGAAAAAATAATTTAAAATTCACATCTTCATCACCTCTGTGCATGTGAATCACACAACCTTTCATAATGGTAAACAACTTTGAGAGTTTTCTAGAGATAGAACCAGCAAAGACAAACAACACGGTAGGAGTATTATCAATCCAAATAATACACTCCACACAAAGAAATGTAGCTAACTCCGCTACCACCTAAGCAAAGACATTGTCACTAAAGTAAGCAATGTTTCATAACACTAAGCTAATACGAGTCTTTCGGCCTCATTAGCACTTGCAACATAGAGAGTAAGCTTTCAACCTTAAATATGAAAAAGAACTCCTGCCAAAAAAATAAAAATTTATCCTTCAACACATGACAAGGCAAAAACTCTCTGCAAATGGAGTTATATACTGGTATCAAGTGCATGCAATCCAAAAATCATTATAAAGCATGTAGTTTCAAGCCTCCATCATGCACTGTACCACATAATCAGTAGACCACATTTCTACATTAGCAAGAAACATAGAGTATACCTATATATACCTCTAGCTAGTTAAATTCAAAGAATCACTAGCCAGGCCAGGCCAGGCCACTTGGAAATATAGTCTAAAATGGTGGAGTCCCATAAGGAATTCATAACAAGAAAAACAAGGAAAATGTTCTCTACCATTTCTGGCATTAGATAATCCAGAGTCCCACACATGGTTTGTCTTTAGCGTGTTGAGTGGACTGACAATCCAGCAAAACACACTAACAACACTACTCTAACCATTGCTTGCTACAAGAACAAATACACAAGTATCTAATTACAGTACTTTAAAAGAAAGAGCTATGCATGTACCTTTTTTGCTTAAATTGTTTAACATTCTCTTATATTTTGCTTAACAAGGAACTATTTCTACCACTTAGTGTTTGTAGCATGGGGCTTTAGTACTAAGAGAATTCAGACTAGTATGCATGCCACTAATGACTGTTCTGTTCCTTTTTTTTTTTTTTCTAATAATTTTGTTCGAGTCCACTTCCAATCGAGAAGTTTGTTTATTTCATTTCCTAGTATCCAAAATTTGAAGATATGCAAGGTAGCCTCAGATTTTACTTTTATAACAAACACCAACCGGGTATAAAGGAGGTTTCGAAGAATTCTCTTACCTCGAGGTCAGTAGCACCATCTCCAATCATAACCATTGTCTTGAGCCTGCAAACCATAGCTTTCACATCACTACAATAAAATAACAAACAGTGGACTGATATTTAGTTTACTTCACAAAGTCTTTATCGGCCTTCCGTCTACGACAATAAATTGGGAATGACAATAAATCTTGTCTTTATTTTGGGATGACAATAGAATAAACTTCAATTCCAACAAAACAACTTAACCATACAAAAACATCAAATCTTTATAACAAGTTAATTGAAAAGCTCACCGGCTCAAGACCGTCTTTGCACCGCAGCTTTCCACAACTCTTTTTTATAAATGTGATGTGATTCTTGACCCTACTTGCAAGCTTCTTTCATACTTTTGAATCCGGTGTTAGCAAAAAACTTGAGGCTGCCATGTTTCATTGGCTAAAGTAATAGTCCCTCCACAAATTTGTATGCAGGTCATCACCAATCTTCCATTGAGTTACTCGCTCGAGCCTCGGTTTCAAGGATTCACGGTAGGAACGGCTTTCGTTTTACGTGTCAAGCGTAACAAATCGTGGACCTTATGGGCCGCACATAGAGAAGTGTATTTTTATTAGAATAGCCTAGTCAGTATGGTTGTATGAAAAGAGATGAAAAAACATGTTTATCACTCAAATCTACTGGTTAAGGAATCGATGAACTCATTCATCTGCAGACATGAATATCATTATTGCATGGAGTGTTAACACTAGGCTAAGAAGAGCTGCAAGAATAAGAGAGCAAAGTGGTATCCACCGGATCCTCGGATTATCAAATTTAATTATGATGGTGCTTCAAGAGGAAACCCGGGACTAGCGGGTTTGGGTAGTGTGTTTTCCCAATTCAGAGAATTGAGAGAACCGGACTCTACTCTCAATGGAAAACGACACTAGTCTACTAGCTATCGGGAGAGGAGTGTCCATTCATGGACCGCGAGTAACAATGAATCTTCTGAGAAAATTTTGTATAACGGAAGGCCCCCATGGATAAATAAATGGGAGGCCCCCTATAGTACTTCTTTTAGGTTTGGCAAGCGCCATGAGGAGGATACACTATCCTACATTTTGGTAACAAACTATGTAAACTCTACCTTCATTTATTTTTAATACAAATCTCCTGCTTACCTAGCGGAAAAAAACAAGGAATCTGGAAATTCTACAACCAAATCCACCCATAACCCGAAAATAAACAAACACCACCAATTGCATAATATAGAATACACAAAAGAACAGATTTTATAAGAAATTACAAAGAAATTGTCAACTGCAATACATGTTCATTCTTTTGCACACAAAAACACAGTTCCTAACACCAAACAAAAAAATCCACCACTCAATCCTTCCAAAGCTCGATATTAAAAAGTATACCATCTTGTCCATCTATAAAATCACAGTAGAGTTACAATTTTAACATCAAACACAAAAAAAGATTCAAAAAAATTCTAAAAACAATAGAAAGCCACCTTGACCAAACCAACAACATGCTCTTCAAAAGCCATCAAGAATTTTTGAAGCATAATTGTTGTGGTGGTAACTGGAGGATCTGATTTTTCAAGGTGGTTTCTCCTTTTCTTTTGTGTTCTATAATTCTACATAGTGTGTTGTCTGTTGTTTTGGTCAAAAGCAGGTCAATTTAATTTAATGCTGCATGCTTTAAAGCACAACCAACAAAGACATGACTCGTGAGATGATCCCCCGGCCCAATAGGAATGAAAACTCAAACTCAACCATCTTATAGTTCCTCTCATCAAGAGGCCAATTAGTTTCTCGACACATAAGAAACTAATAAATATGTTCACATAAATAATAACTTTACAAACTAATACCTAAAAATCCACAACACAATTCAACATGCTACATAATCAGAAAATTTCTCATCAACCACCCTGAACGAAAACAGACGTATCTTTCTCAATATAGCTTGGAAAGAGACAAATCCAATTGGGTTTGAAACTAGACTCACAAAACTACAACTTACCTTAAGACCTTGAAAGCTAAATTTTATTCAGAAAATCACAGACGTTGACAGAACCTGCTGAACTGTCAGCACAAGAACTAATTCATCACTCTGAAGTAAAACAGTCATAACTATCACTATAAAACTTAGAATGGAACAAACCAAAATGGATATAAAACTGCACTCGAAAGTCTACAGCTTTTGTTCAGACCAATCAAGCAAATTCCACATAAATGTTTTAAGGAAGCCGACTAAACGCAGAACATGGGCTGGAAAATCCTAGTTAACATAGCTGTGCTAAAACAGTTGTATCTTTTTCTATATATATTTGATTGAAACAAATCCAATTGGATATCAAAGTTAAGTAAGAGTTCTACAACTTCTATTTGAACCTCAAAACCTAGTTCCTACTCACAAATCCACACAAATCAGCACAATAGACCACAAAAAGAAAAGACAAACAAAACTAAGTTATCCTATTTGTCATAATTTCAAACTCTACAAACCCAAGTTTCTAAGTTTTAGAAACATATCAACCCCAAATCAATTTTAGCAGAGAAAACATGAGAATCAACTCACCTGAATCAAGTCTAGGCGAAATCAATTTCAAATCCGCCAATAATCAACTTGACTTACTTTTCTTCTTCAATTAAAACTTTAGCAATACAACTCCCTTGATGCTTGAATTCCACCTTGGTACTAATTACATGAAGAAGAAGGAGAAACCATCAATGAAAAGCGTCCCCTAAATCTGTTTTTCTTTTAATTAGTCTTATCCGATAGATTTTCTAGAAAGAGAGAACCGAATAGAGAGTTCTCGAAAGAACGTATGTTTTCTTTTCTAGCACAATCTCATGGGTTATTTCACTTGCCATGCATTAGTCCACCATAGACCCATTATCAAAAGTAGAGGCCCAACTAAATCCGACCCAAACAAATCCCAAAATTTGGGGTTTTATAGAAAGCCACCTACCAACGAGAATTATATTGCATGTTCTCTAGCTATTTCCAGTTAAAAAAGAGATACAAAATTAAGCTTATCCTATGATATCACCATGACTTCAATCATAGAAAATATAAGTTGCATCCACCTTTTGCAAAATAAGAACATAAAACTTATACATAAGTAAAACTGAAACTCGTGTCGAGCTTATTTCCGTAATAAATGTATACTTGAACAAGGCATTACATAAAGTAGGAGATGTCTGACTATATTGTGTGTTGACATATATAGGGTTAAAAAAAAACTTTCGGTAATGAATTCCCCTAATATTGTTTTGTTTTTTTCTATTGGAAATAGGAGATTTAGACATACCATAAACGTAAAGACCCCAGAGGAAGCAAAAAATGTGGCCTTCCAGCAAAAGATCTGCAAGGCATGCAAGTCAGAATACTTAATATGGTAGATGCATTATCTATGCAAACAATATGGCAGAAGCATTACCTATGCAACTCTAGTCCACACATTAAACTGGACCAACTCCAAAAAGAGTATGCTTTGGTTTGTCTGAATCAAATAGAACCCCAATTGAATACAAAGTCAGCACACAATAACTCCAAACCCATATTATGTAAAACAGAAATGATTGACTTGGTCAATGAAGATGATATAAAAAGCATGGACTAGATAACACTTATTCATTGGAAAGAAATAGATTCCTTTTTTACTTCCCCGACCCCAAACAAAAGAACATTAATTAAGAGCTTGAGAATCCTGTTATTTGTCATACAACTGTTTTTAAATCCCCTTGGCAAGGCTCTTTAGCTATTCAATGGGATAAAGTAAAAAACTAGTTTGTTTTCAGATGCATCACCCATAAAGATATCACCTGATCTTCTTATAATCCCACAATACCCTGCTCAAATAGCACAACTTAAGTGAAGCTTCATTAGATATCGAAGTGTCTGATCTACAAACTTGATAATATAAAAACTTCAAGAATCAACAATTAGACTAAGCAAACAGCTTGATGATATACAAATAGTTGCAAAGATTCAGTAAGTAAATAAATTTAATGACAACAACAGTTACACAAGAAGGCTTTGACCAAATAAAAAAATCCGACTGTCTAAGAAGCATGATGAGATGCTACAATGAGCATCCTTGTCACACTAGCAATACAAGAAAACTGAGCACAACCCCGGATACAAGGCCTAAGCCTAGGGCACCACTACAAACTCACAGACAACACTTTCAACCCAGAAGCCCTGTGCTACATGACTACGGTGTTCTTGTTTCTTTTATGAAACCCAACAGTTCACCCCCCATCTTCAACTACCACATCCACTATATTGCAGTATCTTTTAAAAAATTCACTCAACAGAAGAATCAAGACATAACAGGGTATTTTCATAGACAAATTAACTAAGATGACTAATATCATATAAGAAAAAGAAGATATATATTAGTATAAAAGATTAAAGGCTTAAAGCCTATTCATAACTACTCTATATACCGAACAATACTGAACATCCATGTCACGAGAAAACAAACCATCAGTAATGCTCTTTCTTTTTTCCAATATATAAAAATGCAAAAAAAATTCCACGCAACAATAAAAACAATAATGTAGAATAGAATGAATTTACCAAGATAAAAAATTTCCCACGGCAAAAGATATGCATCAACAAATATATTTATATACAAACAATTTAAGAGAAGAACAAAGTAGAAATACACTAAAAAAACTTACTTTTCGATCTCAATAAAACCTAGCTTGTAGTAATGAATCGAATGAAATAAAAATCACTTTCCGAACTAGTTTAAGCGCGTGTCAATCAACCCCAATTAAAGTGAAGACTTTAAGATGAACTAAGAAGTGAGGGTGCGAGGGGAACTTCCATTTTTAATTGTTTCGGAAAGTACGTTGACGGTTATATTTTTTGGTAAGTTATTAATTTTGGTTTTCTTTTTTTTTTTTGTTAAATTTTTGACGGTTCAGCAAACCCCATTGAATCCATAATAATAATAAAACAAGAAGAATGAAAAAGGGAAGAAATTTACCTCGATTTGGAGAAGGAACTTTGATTTGAGTGAACTCTGGCAAAATAAATTTACCCATTTCAGTTTAACAAACAAATATCGGACGAAAAAACTCAAACTTCAAGCTTTAAAGCATTGACTAAATATTTTATGGTTTGGGGGGGGGGGGGGGGGGGAGAAAGAGAGCTTACAATTTCACAATAGAGCTCTTGATTCAGTGACAAAACTCACGGCTTGTTAGAACTTAAGTCACCCTTTTTTTTTATCTCTTTTGTTTCCACTTGGGGTTTCTAACTGGGTATAATGTGCGTGAGAATGAAAAACTACCCCGCGATGAGTTCTTGAAAATTCCAGACTACCACTACCGTCGTGGATGCTCTACACTAAAGCTCGTCCTTTATTTTACCTTTATGCCAATATGCGATGGGCTTAGGCAATATAAGACGGTTCTTGCAGTCCTAAATAAAGGACGGTCATCACAGTCCTAACAAGATGTCGTTATTAAGCAATTCTGGTGTAGTGACATACCTTGTCTGCTCCTCTTCATCCCACATGCACATATACACCATCCCACTTATAAGCTAGTTAGTCAATTATAAAAAAAAAAACATATATTTTAATACAAAACATTTGGGAAATAATACAAAATCTAGCAAATGAATAAAATATACTCCGGTTACCGTACCTTGTAACCGAGACTAATTTAATATCAGTACAAAATAATTTCCGACTATCGTCGACAAAATAAATCTACACAAAATTTTCTTTATTAGCACTAAAATGGCACGTAAAATTATTAGAATACCCTTCAGTGAAATTCCAAGTCATTACATTGGCGCCAACCCAACAACTTGATTAGATAATATCAAAATTGGCACAACACGTTCACAGAACTCATTAACACAAAAAAGTAAGTTACCTTTTTAGTATTAACACTTGACCTCCAAATCAAACAAACCATGTAACTTAAGGAAACTCAATGCGACAAATCAATTTACAATTACAAAAATGTGGGGTTATTACAATATTGTACTTGCATCTATTAAAAATATCTTAAACAGCCGAGCTTAAACATTGTGAAGCTGAACTTGGTCGACTTGAATACCAACTCTAGTGTTATAGAATGAGTAGAGACTAAGTTCTAATTGTCACTTAGTGACACAGACACCTAGGAAGAAATATATACGATCTCCTCTGGTGAGCAATTTTTATTGAAGCTTGTGTTTTAATATGTTTTATGTGTGTGTGTGACATTGGTAGCATTTAACTTTTGGTGGGGCTATCAGTTATACCTTACGAAATACTCTAAGTACTTGCATCTCAAACAACATGTTGCTCCAACTTAATCTTCTGCTTTGTGTTTTTTTTGAAATCTTCTTACGCTTTGTTGGATCAGAAGCAACTTCCAATCCATCATGCGGGCTGCGATAGCAGATTATTTGTCAGACGAGGCAACACATCAAGTCCAAGATCCAATTTATGGTTGTTTAAAGATTATAGACCAGTTACGACAGCAAATAACCATGCTACAACATGAACTAGCAAAAACACAAGGTGAAATTGATTTTTGACTACCCATCTAATGAATCCCATGTCTATCCCCATATAAATCACACTAAAGCTAAAAAAAATGAAGTAAAAATCATATAAACGAAGATTTTAATAAAGGGTCTCATAAAACACTTCTAAATCATCATAAAACCATCAAAGATCAATGCTTGGTACATTAAAAACATTGTCAACATTGTATTCCCCTCCCATCCCCACCCTAATCACCCACAAAATCAACTTTGAAGTTTCTGTCCATGCCCATACGATAGTGGCCAACCAGTTCCAAGACCTTGGGTAAAACTCCATCGGATTTAACCGGTGGGGAGGTTGTTGTCAAGGTGCAATGAACATTATATTCGATGTCACTTTACCAACACCAATTAAGTTCTATAAATTACAGCAAAACAACAATGGAAAAAAAAACAAAAAAAAAAAAACAATTACGGCAAAATCTTTTTAAACAAGCTTTTACTGAGAAACCCAAAGAGGGCTTCCCGGGTCTTTTTAGCATTAATGGTACCATAAATGTCTACGCTGAATTGGTTCATATAACTGTCACTCATTTTAGTCATATAATCAAACACTAGGAAACAGTGAATCAATTGTTAAAACTTATAAACATGAAAGGGTTTTCAAGCAATTGATTGACTATGATGTACCAGCACCATTTCAGAGATTTCATGCCAAACCCGACATAACTAAACCCAACAAGAAAATCATTTTCTCAGCAAGTCTCTTAAACCCATAGTTGGCAAACCCTAACCCTCAAATCCGACATCAAAATGATTATTGAAAAACCAAGCAGAGAGTTGTAAAAGGAAAAATGAGAAACCCATACCTTGGAGTCTCGGTAAGCAGTAAGCGCGACCCACTCACACAAGTGAGTGATGGAGGAGAGAGGAAGAGAATAAACGAAAATTAGGACTGGTGGAGCGGATTGTGTTGAGTACTTCCATTGACATATTAAGGGGCCGATCCTTTTTTCAGTAAGACTAAGGTTTGTGGAGGGGAGGAAGAAGGCGAGTTCCCACTTCAAAGAAAAGAAAAAAAATTGTTTGAGAAAAGTGTGCGATGGCTAAAGAGGGGGTTTTCTTCGTAGCGACGGTATCTAGCAAAATTTGAGACTAAATTGTCCGTCCTATATTAAGGACAAGGAAAAACGTCCTCAATATTTCAAAGATAAACAACACGACGGGCTTTTCTCAATTGGAACTAAGAAGCCCGTCCTAAATTGAAGACGACCAAATCCGTCTTAAGACCCCGTCCTTTTTTGACAATTCTGGTGTAGTGGACAATAGTGTAAACAAACATCATTTCTTTCTCAAAATAGAAAATTCTTATCTACTCAAACTGTACTTGGATTGAAAACAGATAGAAAACTTCCCCTTATGGGGCGGTTTGATCGAAAACTTAGTTTTGATCATCTTTCCTTCGGAAAAATGGATTTATCAGAGTTTGATAGGCCATTTGTGAGCAATGAGGTAACAACACGTACTGAGGCTCAACCAGCGGCGACTAATGGAAATAGAGCAGCAGTTTCCTATGCAGAGGTGGCTAAACAAACTGCACCTTCTCAATTTGAGTTCCAAAACCTTCCTCAGCCTGAGAAGATGGGAGAGTACCCAGCAATAACAATCCCTAAAGCAGCGGTGGAGTGTGGCTTAAGGTATTGCAAGTTCTACTTAATTGGCAGGATTGATCTGGTTAAAGTACTAATTGACAAGGTTAGGCAACTAGCCAAGGCGAAATGGTCACCCACATGAGACTTGCTTATTACACCAATAGGCAAGGGGTTCTTATTCATAAGATTTGATAATGTTGAAAATCTTAACAAGGTTTGGTCTAAAGGCTCATGGGTTTTTTATGGCTGCCCTCTGAGACTAAACACTTGGAATCCAAATTTCAATCCAGAAGCTAAAAGACAATCACACGCCTTAGTCTGGGTTAACTTCCCTGCACTGAGTCAAGAGTACTGGTATCCAGAGGCATTCATGTCCATTGCCAGAGGTTGTTGGAGTTATCCCTCACATGAGAATGAGGAAGAGGAGAGAAATCAGTTACGTTGAAGTGGTCCGAGCGGCGGCGCTCCAGATGGTCTAAACCCAAAGCACCAGCGCCTTTTATTGAAAAGAAGATAGTTTTTTCAGCCTCTCACGAATAGGCACTTGAGGGCGCGCGCTCGGAATTGGCCTTGCTGAGAGTGCACCCGAGCCCATGCCTATATTTGCAGTTTCTAATTCGCTACAGTAACTGCGAAATTGAAAGGGCAGTATATAAACCAAAAACAAGATTTTGGAAAACCTAACACAAAGAAGCCAACACAAAAGTCACGAAATTGAAACCCAATTTTGAGAGCAATCAAGATTGAGAGAAAACTTTTGCAGAAAGAAAAGCCTGTAAAGAAAGAGAGGAGTGATCTAGTAAGGTGGAGAGACTTGAGAGGACACTACACCAGAATCGTGGAATTAGGACAACCTATTGAGACAAGTATTCATGTCTTAATTTTAAGACGGGCTTCTGAGTCCCAAACATGAGGAAACCCATCGCGCGGCTTAGCCCAAAAAATAGACAACAACTTCTTTTGTCCTTAATCGAGGATGGGCAAAAGTGTATCTAATTTTCTTTGAAGCCGTCGCCATTCAATTGAACCCTAGTTGCCTCAAAACTAAATTTTTGCCTTCTTCATCCGTCCAGCCTCCAGAAACCCTCTTGCTAATTTTTTTTCCTGAAACTTCTTGGACCCATCAATGATTTATCCATCGACGAAAGTATTCAATCCACACTAGCCGTAGTCTTCCTCCTTATCTATTCCTCTCTTGGATCAGTGTACTTCATCTCCTTCCTATAAGGCTTCAAGGTACGATTTTTCTTTCCTTTTGATTGGAGACTCTCTATTTACTAGTTAATAGCATTTGGATTGATTTTTCCTTTTTAATTTTTGTTTTTTTGTGGGTTAGGGTTCAAAAAATTGGTTGACCAGGGCTGAGAAATTGATTTTTGTGTTGGGGCTGACCTGAAAATCCTTGAATGTGTTGGCGATTTAAAAAATTTCTTTTCCTCCGTTCCGTTTAAGTCCTGCATTGTTTAAGATTAAGATGAACACAGCGAAGATGACGGAGACACCAAAAGTGATGTATATAATAGTGATTGATGTTGACAATGAAGAAAATAAGAATGACTCCTTTCGGTATACTAGGTCTGTCTTACAGAGTAGTTTGCAACTCATGGGTTGCAAAGCCCGTCACACTTTCAAGGTATTATTACATTACTCCTTCCCCCATTTCTTCGTTTCTATATATATATATATGGTAAATCATATTCTCTTCTTTACATATTAGTCAGAGAGTCTTTGACGTCTTGAGAAGAGATCATTCTGGCATTTTTTATAAAGAAAAATTTGACAAATCTTCTCTAGAAGATAACAGTAACTTTTGAGTTGTACAAAAGACGCACAACTGTTGTTGTTAGAAGAGAGCTCTTTTTGGATGTTGTTTGCGATGCTCTCTCTTGATATAAGTATGTCAGTCCCAGTTAGAGGGCTGATTTGGTTTTGGCATACAGGTATATCATTAACTTTATGTAGAAAATTCCAAGGTTAGCTAAACCCTCATTTTGTGTTTTGGTCTGTTACAAGTTTTAAGAATTCAAATACTTATTAAGTAATAGGATGTGATTCAATTGATGAAATTATGCGATTTGTGCTGGATTTCTCAAGGTCTCCTTTTAAATAATTCTCATTTCATTCCATTTAGGGGTGAACGGTTTGATATTTGTGTGCATCTTGGAAAGTATGTATAATTAACTTTACAAGCATGGGGGGATGATTAAGATATATGTGGCTACTGCTAGTGTTTAAAAGATGGAATAATGACTAATCCATGTCTAGATTGTTGAATTGTGCTACTTCTATATTCGTACTTCAACTGCCACGTGTGTTTGGTTGTATATCTCTAGAATCTTTTACCTGTACATGTTGATCTGTGTTACTTAGTTTCACACAGGGAATTTCATTTCATTAGTACTTTGTATGTTGGCCGGCTTTTGCTTGGTCTTGGCATTGGATTCTCAAATCAGGTGTTGGATTGTTTCTTAGATATTTGTATCTTTGTTGTGTTTTATTCTCGACTTTAAATTTTATTGTTTCATTTCATTTGGGATCTTGATATTTGTAGAATTTTTTTAGGTGCTGGTTTTTTGTTTGTTTGTTTTCATTTCCTATTAGTGTAATACTCTTCATTATTACTTTATTTAATTTTGTTCTTTTGTCCTTTCTTTTAATTTTCAGTTTTACATCGGGGTTTCCAATGCTAAAATAAGTTTACAAAATATTACATCTTAATACTAAGGATACTAAGGATACATCTTAATTTTAAGTTTAAAATCGGTTCATTGACACCAAGGATTTGCTTAATAAGACGTTGTACAACATGATATGCTCCTAGAAGCACTTTTTTTTATTATATTTTATTTTACTATACTTTTTCGGGTTGAGTATCCCGAGATCATATGTCTCAAATTATTGTAATAGTCGATTGGGTGAGAGTTCAGATTGGGCTCATACTTCGAGAAGTTGATATTGATACTCATGTCCATTGACCTTGTCAGTTACCAACGTATGCACGTAAATGGTGTTGCCCCCGGTACATCTTATAACACTTTAAAGAGCGCATCCTTTCGAACCCCAACACATACTTTATGGAGTTGTTTGTTTTTCACTCTGCACTGGTGATAGATTGTCGTTTAGTTAGATTGTTTTCATTTTTATATTCTTAGTCCGGTGTTTTAAGGAATATGAAGAGGATTATATCCGTGTCCTACTAGAGGGTAAGTTTACCACCTCTGGCCTCTCATGCACACCGCTTCAAGTACCCATTATTGCCTAGGAAGAATAACTAGAGATATTAAGAAGTGATGGCACTATCAATTTTCTCTTTCCTTTTTATCTCTATGTCAAAATAGACTTTCAAATCTAGGCTGCATTGTCTGATATGTTAGGCCAAATTACAAAATTGGATAGTAATGAACATCTTCTATAAAACATAGAAAACATAGAAAGTTCTTATTTTGCATTTCGGAAACAAAGTTCTTGAGATTATAAAGTAATATTTGTGCCCACGATTTACCTTTTTTGTCCTTATCAGTTTTGGTTTGTTTTCAAAGAAATATTGTAGAAACTACCAGTGGTTAATATTGCATGGCGTATATGATATATCTGGCTGCTTGGTTAATATTGACCAGGGGTTCTTATTTCCAAGAAGGGGCCGAAGTGAAGATGGAAATGAGTGTAGAGAGAGCTTACATAGGTCAATTGAAACCTTGGGTGACTGGATTAGAAGGGAAGTAAATACAAGCAAGACCTAGGTCTTCTATCGTACATATTCTCCTGTTCATTTCAGGTCTGTTGTTAAATAGCTTATCTGTACAATCATATCCACCCTCTTCAGTGATTCTCATTCACATTTGGTTTTTCTGTCTCTTCGTTGCATATTACCAAAACTCCATGTTTCAGAACGATCTAATAAGTCCCAATGATCTAATAATATGCACCGGAGGTGGTGATTGGAATATTGGAGGGACTCATCACTTGGAGATTTGCGAGTTAGAGTTAAAGTCGGTTCCATCGGGTACATGGACGCATCGCAAATTAGTTAGTGATTCACTGTCAGAGTACTTAAGTAAGATACACATGACGGAAATGGATGTTTTGAATGTGACTGAGATGGCAATGTGGAGGAAAGATGGCCATGCATCATTGTATTATCAGGGTCCTAAGATTGGCCCTGCGCCTCCTCACAGGCAGGATTGTATTATCATTATCATTACCTGTTCTAGCATGTCTTATCATTTCTGAATTCCTTCAAAACAAAGTTTTCTCGGTTATGAGTAAAAAACCATTAGTTATTTTACGAGGTAAAGAAGTTATAAACAAACTATTTACCATCTTGTTAATAACTGTTGTATGTGATTACTACAGTTATCCACTGTGGGAGGTAGGCTTGTCATTTCAAGTGATGGTGTTTGGGATGCTTTATCGTCAGAGGCGGCTATGAACTGCTGCCGAGGGATGTCACCCGCTGCTGCAACTTCTCAATTGTCCATGTACGCTATAATCCCAATTGAAATTTCTATTTTGCTGATGATAATGTAGTTTTTGATGGGTATATATATGTGTGTGTGTATATATATTACTTTTAAAATTTTATTTGACACCCCACTTCTTACATCTCCAGGAGGTTGTACAATTCGAAGGACTTCGAGATGACACAACTTGCATTGTCATCGATATATTACCACCAAAGGAGCTAACACTTCCGGTGCCACCGCTAAAGAAGCATGGAAAGGGTGTGTTCAAGAATATGTTCCGCAAAAAGCCATCTAAATTGTCGCTTGTGGATAAGGATTACTCTGAGCCGGACGTGGTGGAGGAAATATATGAGGAATCTGCTATGCTGTGAAGCGAAGAAAGAATCCATGGAGGGGAAATGACCATCACGTGGTAATGATACTTTTTTTCCCTCTTTTACTCTATTAGTTCAAAACTGTGATAACAATGCCCCTATCATTCTGAATAATTGGTTTATTTTTTTCATTTTCATATGGTATTTGGTTATCTAATGGGCAAAATCCCTAGTAAGAGGGTGGTAATTTTGTTCCACATTTGGTATTTCTCCTATCTACCTTGATTTTTTGGCAATCCATTTCCAAAAGGTGAGCACAGCTAGTGAGGCATAGTACCTGTCTGCTGTGCCATATATGATATTTTAGTTTGAAAGCTTTATTAGGTTATAAAGTAGAAACAAAATTAGTTGGTATGAGGTGATTACTTTGTTCCATAGTCTGGATATCTCTGAAGAAGAGGTCTTGTTTTCTAGCTTTTGATTGTTTTTGAGCATCACAGGTCCGTATGGTCACTGATAAATTGACAAATAAGCCAAGAGGATATGCTTTCATCGAGTACGCGCATACATAGGATATGAAATGTGTGTAAACAATATGCTTTTAAACCTTCCATTTTGTTTTCCTATCACTGACGCTAGAGTCAATTTAAGTGAAATCGTATTGATTTGATTATAGTTATGTGAGGATATTTGTGACATTAATTAGGTACTTTTTTGTACACATCTTGCTCTGTTTATAGAAAATGAAGGTTCGAGTTTTAATTATCCAAGCAATATCTAAGGTAATGTTTCTAATTTTTTTGAATTGGGGTTTAGTTAATTTGTGCTTATCTTGTTTCTGTGCATGTTAGAATTTCAGCATATGATTGTTTGATTTTAGTTATTTGTGAAATAAGACTTGTTTGAATGTTATGATTTTGATGTTTAAAGACCGTTATCTAGACTATGAGTAAACAATAATTAGGGAAATTAATATGGAAGGCAAGCACATAAATTAATAAGGGATTGATTGTTCTAACCGATCAAATTTTTTCGTATCTCGGTATATTCGAATTTAGATTTATCAAGGGGCTAGTCTATTTATTATTTTATAAGGTTATGATGCACATTAAGGTGTACGTAGCTATGTGTGTGGTATTGAACGGAAGAAGACCATTTTACTTCATGCTTAGAATTGTCTAAGAATATGTATTCTAGCTTTTCGTTGCTTCAAATGTGATGAACTCGACAGGTGCCCTTAGATAACATTTTTTGTTCATTAAATATATCATATTTTTAGATCCTTGAATCAAGTTATATCTTATTAAAAGAACTTTTGTCGTTGCAGGTTCTTTATATGCTACACAAGGGCTTATTGAGAATATGGTGCAAGTAATGGAAAGCTAAAGACTATAGTTTGTTATGAAGTTTAGTTAGCAACTTTTTGAGTTTTTTTTTTATATTGGTTTATTTAAATTGTTGATTGAATGAGCCACTTAGCAAGTAATGCTATTTATAAAATGGAGTTAAACTATGTTTTTTAAATTTGGTATGTGACCAATTCCCTAGTTTGTATGTGAACTATTATGAAATGAGGGTGGGGATCTCCTACGAATCAACTAGTGTAGCAGTTGCAGGTCATTTGGCCTGCACACATTTTTTTTTAAAATACTTTTTCTGAAATACGATGGTTTTGTTTGTCTTTGACCTTGCGACGACCTTGCAACAGATACATTAGTCGTTTTCTAATTCCATTTATGATGGTCCTTACCCGTCACAAATATTAACGACAGGGCGATTAGCGACGGGACCTGGGACACTAAAAACCGTCGCAAATCACAAATTCTGGTGTAGTGGGAGTGATTGTAATATTCCTTCCCACGTTAAAAAAGGATTAGCTTTTATGGAATTAGGCATCATTAGCCGAACCACAGTACATCTTTGTGTTGTGGTATGCTTTATATTTTCTTTGCATTATTACTTGTTGTTAATAGTTGTTTAGAGAATTAGGCATGCTAGGTTGGTTATAGTGGATATTTAGAATTTGTCTGGAGTAGTAGTGTGTTCATATTACAAGTTATCTGTGTAGTGGGGATCGATTGGAATCGTTATTCCTCAACAAGTGGTATCAGAGCCAGGTTCGATTAACCTAAGTTGTTATCTGAATTTTGCTCGGAAGGTGTTTGACAAAATTCCTGAAAGAAGATTTGAGTTTAAATAACTTGTAGAGATGGACCATTCAGTGAACACTCGCATGACTAGCCTGAATAGAGACAACTACACTATGTGGAAAGCCAGAATGGAAGACTTGCTCTATTACAAGGACTTGGCATAACCCATTGAAAATGAAGGAGTAAAACCAGACGCAATTGCTGTGGTTGAGTGGAAGACGCTTGATGAAAAAGCAATTGGGTGCATTAGATAACGGATTGACAATAATGTAATCCGCCTTGTATCCCAAGAGACTACAACTTTCAGCTTGTGGAAGACTTTAGAAGACCTCTATGAGAAGATAAGAAAGGACACAGAATAGCTCCTGTCACTCAGAGATCCTTGTTACAGAAAAGCAAGAGAGAGGCAAAAGTAGAAAACGATCTCATTCTAGAGGTGAGGACAAAAGAAAATCTAGGAGTGCGAGCAGACCTCCTAAGAAAGACTTGTCGTGTTCTCATTGCAGTATCCATGGCCTTTTCAAGTATGAATGCATAGAATTGAAGAGGGATGAGAAGACTAGTACCGTACAAGAAGACAAGTTAGAGTTGAAAGAAAGCACCGCTAGTAGAAACTCCATAGTCATAGCTTCAGAAGGTGAAGTAGGAATTGTGTCAGATGGTGACGAGTTATGCTTAAGCACTTCATGCCAGGGTACAGAGTGGGTGGTAGATACAGGTGCTTCTTACCACGTCACACCCCACGAGAATTTCTTTACTGCCTACAGCTGTGGTGAATTTGGTGAGGTAAAGATGGGTAACAGTGGCGTCTCAAAGATTGTAGGCATTGGTGATGTTAATGTAGAAACCAATGTCGGTTACACCTTGACACTCAAGGATGTAAGACATGTCCCTGACAATTGGCTAAGCCTAATTTTCGCTGAAAAGTTAGATGATGACGACTTTCTAAATTCGTTTGGTAATGGGGTATGGAAACTAAGCAGAGGTTCCATTGTAGCAGCCAAAGGGAAGAAAACTTGCTCTCTTTACAAGACACAGGCTAGTTTGTGTAAAGCAGAAGTAAATATGGCAGAAGAAGAAGCTTCCTCCGAGCTATGGCACAAGAGACTGTCATATGGGAGAAAAAGGTATGAAAGTTCTTGCCAAGCAAAAGGCCTTGCCAGACATCAAAGGTACTCATTTAAATAGATACACTCATTAGTTGGTAGGAAAGCAATACATGGTGTCTTTCCAAAGATTCCCGTCTCACAGAAAAGACAATGTCCTTAAGCTAGTTCACACTAACTTATGTGGTCCTATGAAAGTAAAGTCCCATGGGGGAGCTTTGTACTTCTTGACTTTCATTGATGATGGGTCAAGAAAGATATGGGCATATAGTCTGAAGACCAAGGATGAAGTACTTGGCGTGTTCAAGATTTTCCATAGCATGGTGGAAAGAGACATAGGGAAGCCTTTGAAGTGTATTGGCTTAGATAATGGGGGTGAGTACATAGGGTCGTTTGAAGAGTATTGCAAGAGTCATGAGATTCGTCATAAGCAGACCGTTCCCAAGACACCGCAACAAAATGGAATAGCAGAGAGAATGAATCGTACCATAGTAGAGAGGATGAGATGCATGCTGTCTCACTCTAAGCTACCTAGAACCTACTGGGTAGAAGCAATGTGTACAACCATGCATATGATCAACCTATCTCCGTCAAAGCCTCTGAATAGTGACTATCCATAGAGAGTATTGTCAGGAATAGATATTGATTATGGATACTTGAGGGTATTTGGGTGCAGGGCATTTGTGCATATTCTGAAGGATGAGAGATCCAAGCTTGATGAAAAAGCCAAGCAGTGAATTTTTCTGGATTATGGAGATGAAAAGTTTGGTTACAAACTCTATGATCCGATTAACAAGAAGGTAACCCGAAGTCGAGATGTTGTGTTTTTGGAAGACCAAACCATAGCAGACTTTGAGGAGGGTGAGAAGCTACAGGCTTTTATCAATGATCTTGTTGATTCAGAACCAGAAGTTCCTATTGTGGAACGTGTAGAAGGCATTGAGAATGCAGAGAACCATGAGTTTGAAGCTCATGATGAGAATCCTATTGCTCATGATGGGATAGAACCTATTGGTATAAAAGAATGCAGATGAAGTGCATGAACCACCACCAGAGCAAGCAGAAGTGCATCCTCCTGAGGCACCAGCAGATGGGGCAAGGAGGTTAGACAGAGAGAGACTAGCTTCAACCAGGTATCCACCACATACATACGTTTTACTATTGGATGGTGGAGAACCTATGTACTATCAAGAGGCACGTGAAGGAACAGACAAAAAAAAGTGGTTGAAGGCCATGCATGACGAGATGGATTCTTTGCATAAGAATCACACTTATGAGTTAGTTAAGAAACCACAAAGAAGAAAAATTCTCCAGAATAAGTGGATCTACAAAGTCAAGCATGAGGAGAATAATCCATACCCAAGGCACAAAGCTCGCCTTGTTGTGAAGGGTTTCGGTCAATGAAAAGGTATTGACTTTGATGAAATTTTCTCTCCTGTAGTTAAGATGACTTCTATCAGGGTGGTATTGGGTCTGACCGCAAGTATGAACCTAGAGGTTGAGCAACTAGATGTCAAGACAACTTTTCTTCATGGAGACCTTGAAAAAGATGTCTACATGGACTAGCAATAGGGGTTTGAGTTTAAAGGCAAGGAGCACCTAGTATGCAAGCTGATAAAGAATTTATGTGGGTTCAAGCAAGCACCGAGATAGTGGTACATAAAATTTGATTCCTTTATATTGAAGCAAGGATACAAGAAGTTTGCTTCTGATCATTGTGTGTTTGTTCAGAAATTTCTAGACAGGGATTTCGTAGTGCTCTTGTTGTATGTGGATGATATGTTGATAGTTGACCCGAATATAAACAAGATATCCAAGCTGAAGAAAAACTTTAGTAAGTCCTTTGAGATGAAGGATTTGGGTCAAGCAAAGCAGATACTTCGGATGCGGATCACTCATGACAGAAAGAGTGGGAAGTTGTAGCTTTCTCAAGAAAGCTACATTGAGAAGGTGTTGAAGAGATTCAACATGGATCAAGTGAAGCTAGTTGGTTGTCTGCTTGGTGGCCAGTTTCGCATGACCAAAGAGATGTGTCCAAAAGGTGAGCATGAGCAGAGTCAGATGGAAAAGATTCCTTATGCATCTGCAGTGAGCAACTTGATGTATGCAATGGTGTGTACAAGACCGAATATTGCTTTCGCCGTTGGTGTTGTAAGCCGATTTCTGTAAAATCCTGGTCAGGAGCATTGGGAAGGTGTTAAGTGAATATTGAGATATCTCAAGGGAATTTCCAAAGTGTGCTTATGTTTTGGTGGATGTAAGCCCTTACTTGAAGGCTACACTGATACAGACATGGCAGGTGATGTTGACTCGATGAAGTTCACCTTTGGTTATCTGTTTACTTTTACAGTGAGAGCAGTTTCTTGGCAATCTAAGTTGCAAAAGTGTGTTGCTCTCTCCACTACAGAAGCTGATTATATTGTAGCCACAGAGTGTTGCAAAGAAATGTTATGGATGAAGAGGTTCTTCAATGAACTAGGGCTAAAGCATAAACAGTTTGTAGTTCTATGTGACAGTGAGAGCGCCATCCATTTGAGCAAGAATCCGAGTTTTCATTCTAGATCTAAGCACATATATGTGCGTTATACTTGGATTAGAGAAGTACTTGAAGACAAGCATTTGTGTATTAAGAAGATCCATACCAACAAGAACGGGTCGGATATGATGAACAAAATCTTACCGAAAGATAAGTTTGATGTTTGTTGTGCTACCTCCAAAATGGTAGCAGACTCCTCCTGTTGATTTGGAAATTGCATGGAGGTACCCTCCCTCATTGTTTGGGAGGGGGAGATTGTTGGAGTTATCCCTCACATGAGAATGAGGAAGAGGAGAGAAATCAGTTTTGTTCGCGTGATGATGTCTGAGCGCTCGTGCCCTTGCCCTGTTTATTGGAAAAGAAGATAGTTTTTTCAGCCTCTCTCACGAACAGCACTTGAAAGGCTGGCCTCGAAATTGGCCTTGCCAAGAGCGCCAGCCAGCAAGACATACCTATATTTGCAGTTTCTAATTCGCTATAGTAACCGCAAAATTGAAAGGGCAGTATATAAACCAAAAACAAGGTTTTGGAAAACCTAACACAAAGAAGCCAACACAAAAATCACGAAATTGAAACCCAATTTTGAGAGCAATCAAGATTGAGAAAAAACCTTTGCAGAGAGAAAAGCTTGTAAAAAGAGAGGAGTGATCTAGTAAGGTGGAGAGACTTGAGAGGAGTGATTGTAATCTTCCTTCCCACGTTATAAAATGATTAGCTTTTGTGGAAGTAGGCATCATTGGCCAAACCATGATACATTTTTATTTTATGGTATGCTTTATATTTTCTTTGCATTATTATTTGTTGTTAATAGTTGTTTAGCGAGTTGGGCATGTTAGGTTGGTTGTAGTGGATATTTAGAATTTGTCTGGAGTAGTAGTATGTTCATATTACAAGTTATCTATGTAGTGGGGATCGATTGGAATCGTTATTCCCCAACAGAGGTGTGGGCAACCCTATGCAAATTGACAAGAAGACTCTAAAAAGGGATTATGGGTGCTTCACAAAAGTGCTTGTTGATGTGGATCTCTTTAATCCCATCCCTGATCAAATCTATGTCAAGACCAAAGCTTTTGAGTTTTGGCAAACTGTGGAGGTAAGCAAGCTACCTAAAGTATGCAATCACTGCAAGTGTGTAGGTCACTTAGTGACAGAATGCAAGCGACTAAAGGGAGTGATGCAGCAAGACAAAAACAAAGAGGTGGTAGTCGATATTACACCAGCTGAAGGTCCTTTCAATGTGACAAAAGATGGAAACAAGAAAAGGAACCATCATAAACCTGGGTCTAGAAAGCAACCTCTGTGAACCCTCCTATTAACAATACAAATCAGTTCAGTGCAGTAGTGAAATTACAAGAGGAAGAGGACGGAAATAAAGATAGGGAACAAAATGCAGTGATTGTGGTCATTGACCAACATATCACCACTCCATAAGAGGTTCAGCTAGTATAACAACCCTATTTTTTTAATTAAATAAATAAATATTTATAGCATGTATTTTATTAGTATTATTTGGACATGGGCTTAAGTGGGCTTTAGTTAGAAAAAATAAATAAATAAAAATAATAATAATAAGGGGGGATAAGTAGTAAAAGAGAAAAAGGTGGGTAGAGATAGGGATAAGGGGTTATAACCACCGAATCTTTTTCCTTGTAGATAGGGGAGAGGTAAAAAAAAAATAAAAAAAAAATAAAAAAATAAAAAAAGAATAAACCCCATTTTCTTATTTTTGAGGAGTTTTGGAAAAAAGGGAAAAACAGGTAGAGTAGTTGATACGGAGGGTAGTAACACAAGGAGGGAGAGGTGGACACAGAGGAAAAAGGGAGAGTTGAAGAGAGAGAGAGAGCCAACAAGTAGTAAAAAGCAGCTGAAATGGATGAGAAAGCAATAACAAGCGCTATGCTCGGACGTGTAGGGCATTTCAAGGAACAAGCTGACTCGTTGACTATTGAGGGGGTTCGGAGGCTAATAGAAAAAGACTTGCAAAAGAGACCACCAAATCTAGCAACAAGCGGAAGAGACCTGTGGAGTCCAAGTCAGAAGATAGTAGTGATGCAAATGATAGCGGAGACCTTTCAGAAGATGGACGCTCGCAGTCATCTGTTGAAGAGGCTGTGAAGGTATGTTATACATACTTTCTCTTCCTAGCTCAGTCTTTGTAAATCTTGCAATCCCCTCTGTTCATATTAATTGCAAGGCCATCATTTAAAAGTGAGATATATACACTGATGTATACAGAAATGTCCTCGTGTAGTCATGTCCATATATCCATTCCCTATCGCTTTAATGCTTCATGTTTATATTCATAGTGTGACCTTAGCTTATTGCTGAAATTGTCATCCTTCCCCTGGATTTGGATGTCTTAAACTCTCTCAATTCAACCATCCCTTTGACATCAAATTCATCGTCTGTTCCTATCTTCTATCATAATTGTGCACTTGTCCATTTCAATTGTTCTGGCTTCAACTTCCATTAGTGTCAGCACATGGGACCAAGGAAATTAATTAAGAGGACTAGCTTTAAACAAATCCACCAAGTCCTTTCACTAGCTGCTATGCTCAACCTCCATTCACTAGCTGTTATGCTCAGGAAGAAAGCACTAAACGACGTTCCAAGTTAGTCTGATGGACTTGTCAAAGCCACAACCATGACGTTGAGATATAGAATGTTTGATTTATTTACATCATCACGTATAATAAGGATAAGTGTATAATAGATCAGTGGAACCAGTCCTTACCATGACTAATGGCATGCCCATTAGTCTTTTATCCGACGCAGTGAGCCTCACTTAATTTGGATGAGTGACGGAAAAGATATGACCTCGACAATTTTATGCATCAGAAATTCTATTTGTCAGAAAACAGTTTTCTGCATAGGGTTTGATCACAAATTTCATAAAGCTAGGGAGGGAGTTAGAGTTTTTGTAAAACATGAAAAGTTGAGTTTTATGAGTCTTCTTTCTAATTCAATTGGCCTCGTCCTATTCTGAGTCTTGTGGAGACAGCTATGATGTCTGGAAGTTTTGTTGACAGAAAATAGTGCGGCAGAATTCAGTTTCTGTGCACTGTGTTCGAGTCCAGTTTTCATATAGTTAGAGTACAATTTAGTATTTTTGTAAAACATAAAAGATTAAGTTTTGAGACTCTTCTTTTCAATTCAAAAAGCCTTGTAGCGTTTGGACACTTGTGGAAAGAGTTGTGGCCTCCAGAAAATAATGCGTCAGAGTTCTAGTTTGTTGAAAATTGAGAATTTTACGGTTTTCAACCTAAGTTTTCTTTTAGATGGGCTGAGGTTGGGGCTTCGAGTTCTACATGAAAAACTAAGTCTAACTACCCTAGTTTCTAAATAATAAAGTTGCGTGTCTTTTTTAGGAATGTAGGAAAACACTATAGTATTGACAAGTTTGCTAGAAAATCTACCGTGGTATCCTTTTATGTGCATGAACCTGTTTTGAGAAATATATCTAGTAATGAACTAAGAGTCTTTTAAACTTTTCTTGGGTGTTTATATAGTGTTTGTAACCTATTTTTAGAATGTGGTTTTATTTGGAACCGACAGGGTTCATGAGATCGTTTTTGGATAATCGAAGTAGAGAAATATCTATTTTTTAGCTTTTTGGACTTAAAGGTTCATAGTGTATCTCTGGGGATGAAACTTTATGTATATGATTATGGGAGTATTTGAAACTTATTGTATGTGATTCTATATAGTATAAATTGTTGTTTTCTTTAAAGGCACATACAAGTATATTGATAAATTGGTTAAGAGCTACGTAAGGCTTGATTCTAATCTTGAAAGATTGGATACGTAGGCAGCCTTTTGTAAAGGTGCAGCCACCATATTATATATTATATATTAGTTTTAGTGATAACTATATGTGTACAATGTTAGTACTAAATTGGGTACGTGATACTGGTTGTTTAAAAAAAAAAAAGGTATTCATTGAAGGTGTCATGAATGACCAGTTGGTGTTATGATGGGTATTCCTTGAATGTGGCAGGAATTACCCAAGGTATTCATTGAATGTGTCATGAATGACCTGTTAGTGTAATGATAAGTGGTATTTCCAAATATGAGGGACAAACCATGTTTCATCAATTAGACTTCAATGTCTTAAATAAGGTTTGATTATGAATGGAAATTTGACTGGCTGAGATAAATCATTTTATTGTGATGTCTAACTATGTTTTGCAGGAGGGTAGGGTCTATTAATCTTTTCTGCAGGGACGTAAATATCCTACCCTAAAACGACGTGATGGCTTAAAGGTAAGGTGTATCAAACCCATATTTAATTAAGTTATTATATTTGTATTAAATAAGTGGAATGTAAGTGGTATTTATATTGTGAGTTAATTTGGAAAATGGGAATGATGGGTACGGTTATATGAGTTTCTTGGAAATGTATATTGGGATTGAAATCTTACTTGGGAAGAAACTACATGCCGTTTTGAGAAAACGGAACTAATTTGTCTTCCAAGTTGAAATGATTGAAATAGCTTTTATTGGTGAATGAAGAGTTGTTCTTTCGGTTTTAATTTGATCTCATTTTTCTATATCGTGTTTAGTAATGGGTTATTAGGGTTTCGTTTCATCCTGGGTTTTCAGAAGATGGAATAGGGTGAGGATAGTTCCCTATTTTAATTTTTTGGAAATTTGGGGTGTTACAGCTAGCTCCTGAAGGGGATGAGGAAATTAACTTGGAAGTAGTTGTAATAGCTGATTCTGATGATCAAAACAAACAAGACAACACTGAGGGACAGTTATCTGAGTCAACAGATTCAACAGATACTGAGGAGGACTACTCTGGAGCTGAGTTTGAAGAAGAATTTTTTGATGCTCTAAATGTCCAGCCAGAACTGAATACCGTGGAAAACATGGAGAGCCAAGCCAATAGTGAATCCCCTAATTACAGAGAGGATGCTCCACAAACACCGGCTTCATGTGCAAGTTCGACATCAGTTGTTAGGTGTACTCCTAGTCGGCCACAACAACTTATCAATGAGGCAACTGAAGTCATTTAGGCTATTGATCACCAATCACAGGTTGATCAAAGACCACCTAGACTACCAGACAAGGCCAAGGAAAGGTGGGCAGATATTCAAGACGATGATACGGAAACTTCACACGCAGGAAAATTTGCCCTACTTACAGAGCTTTGTCCAGTGCAGAACATATAACTTCTTCTAATACAGCCATGTCTAAGAAGAAAAGGAGCAAAAGGTACTTATCACCCTTTCACAAATAAAAAGTTCTTTTGTTACAAAATGAAGTGCATCTTTTGGAATCTAAGAGGCATTGCAAATGCCAAAACACAAAATAGGCTCTCTAAGCTTATTAAAGAGTGGGATTTGGACTTATTGGGAATTGCAAAACCCAAAATAGACTCCAATGCCATCTCTAAGAGCTATATTCAATCCTTAGGGCTCTGTGTTACTTTTTTTTTTCAATAGTAATAATCAGCAACTGCCAAACATTTGGCTACTATGGAAGGAAGGGTTTTCTACTCCTAATCTCATTCACTATTCTAATTAGCAGATGACTATTGAATGTAATGGCTCTATTGATACTATTGTACACGCTAGTACTCTATATATGCAACAAAGATCTTTATGGCAGGAACTGGCGCATCTTAACCCCTTAAACATTTCTTGGCTGATCATGGGAGACTTCAATGCATATTTAAGCCCATCTGAGAAGAAAAGTAGCTTGAGGCCCACTTCTGCATCTATGGAGGAGTTCAGAGACACAGTGAATATGAATCAACTTATTGAAGCTCCAACTGGTTATATGCTCACTTTGACTAATAATCAGAAGATTCACAGAAGGATCAGGGGTAAGATTGATAGAGTTTTATTTTCAATTCTCACTAGTGTGATAGGTATCCTAGATGGAACTACAAAGTACTCAGCAGGCTTTGCTCGGATCACTCTCCTCCGGTAGGGTGGTATGACAGAATTCCAAAACCTACAAATGCTCCATTCAGATTCTTTAACATGTGGACTTCTCACCCTGATTTTTTGGAAGTGGTTAAAGAAAATTGGAAAGTGCCTATTGAGGGACACTCCCTCTTCATTCTATCACAGAAACTCAAAAAACTTAAACAAAAGTTGAAGCACTGGAACAAATATGTCTTTGGTAACCTGGGCACAAAGATCACAGAGGCAACTCACAATCTTGAGGCGCTTCAACATTAGTTTGAGCAGGATGAAAATGAGATGCTAGCTATGGAAATTGCAGAACAGGAACTACAAGTTGAAAATATCCTACAACAAGAAGTTGACTACTGGAAGCAAAGATCCAGAACTAGATGGGATAAAGAAGTGGATAGAAGCACCAAATATTTTCACAGCTTAGTAAACATGAGGAAGTCAAAAGCAATGATAAGAGAAATACAAGATGCACATGGTGTCACTTTGAAAGATCAAGAAGATATTAGCAGATTCATAGTCAATCGCTATACAGAAAAGTTCAAAGAGGAGGAGCTAGAATTAGATGTGAACCTGCTAAACCTAATACCAAAGCTAGTCATAGAAGAAGAGAATAAAGAGCTCTCGTGTATACCTACATTTGGTGAGATCAAAAGAGTTGTCTTTGGTCTTTGTCCAGATAGTGCATCGGGGCCAGACGGATTTAATTGGCACTTCTATCAAGTCTGCTCGAATATAGTTAGTGGAGATGTTTATAGAGCAGTGGGATACTTCTTTTTGAAAAGCAGACTACCAAAAAGTTACAATGCAAATTTTCTTGTGCTAATACCAAAAGAGAGAAATGCAAACTAGCTTAATCGGTACAGACCAATATGCCTCTCAAGTTTTGCTTACAAGATTATTACAAAGATCTTGGCATCTAGGCTAGCTCCAGTAGCTACAAAAATCATTTCAAAGGCTTAGTATGGTTTCATCTCCAATTGAAACTCACATCATGCCATTGGGCTTGCTTCATAAATGATTAATGAACTCAAAGTCAAGAGACATGGAGGCAATGCAGCTATCAAACTTGACATCTCTCAAGCATTTGATACACTCGATTGAAAATTTCTTTGGTCTGTCATGGAAAGATTTGGCTTTTTTGGCATCTAGCTTCATTGGCTTCAAGGAGCTATCACAAGCAATTGCATATCAGTCATGATCAATGGAGGGCCAAGAGGCTATTTCACAGCAACTAGGGGTCTACGACAAGGAGATCCATTGTCACCTATCATCTTTGCTTTTGCAGAAGACTGCCTCAGTAGGGAAATAGAGTACCTAGTCTCCCAAAAGAAAGTCAAAAGAATGGTAGCACATACAAATTATTGTAGCCCTTCTCACCTCATGTTTGCCGATGATATTTTTATGTTCTGTAATACTGATAAAAGATGTCTAAGGTCTCTTCTAGATTTGTTAGATAGGTATCAATGCTCAGCTGGTCGGTATATCAACAAAGACAAGTGCAAAATCTTTGTAAGCCCCATGACCACATGTAGAAGGGAATTTATTGTGTCTTTTCTGGGCATAAAGGAGGGTGGCCTTCCAGAGAAGTATCTTGGTGTGCCAATCATCACAGGAAGGGTAACTAAAGCAAATCTAGCCCCTCTAGTCGACAAGATAAGGAAGAAAGCAACTAGCTGGGCTGGCAAGATGCTTTCATTTCAAGGAAGAGTTGTTCTTGCAAGGCATGTTCTCAATAGCATACCCATTCATAACTTGGCTATTTACAAATTGCCTGTTTCAGTTATAGGGGAGTGTGGGAAAATTATTAGAAACTTCATTTGGTTTGAAAATCCTACAGAAAAGAAATTCATGACTCTGAACTGGGAGAAAACATCTAAGCCACAGGAAGAGGGTGGACTTGGGCTGAGGAGACTCAAAGATATTAATCTAGCTATGTTGATGAAGTTGTCTTGGAGCTTAGAAAATGATAATAATGATTAGGCAATGTACATGAAGGGGAAATATGGTGCAAGAAGTGATGAGTAGACAAAATACAAGACTTCTACTATATGGCCAGGCATCAAATGGGTTCTCAAGGAATCAAAAGTGCAGACGACTTGGATCATTGGTACTGGAGAAGCTATAAACATATGGAAGGAAAATTGGACAGGAACCGCAGCTTTCACTCATGTATTTCAGATGACCGACGATTTTTGGGGGCATTGCAGTTCAAGACTTAGTGAATGCATACGTAATGTACAATGAAGTTTCCCTGCTAAAATGATTCAGATACTGGATGCCGCTGGTGTCAATGTTAATGACCTACAAGCCCTAAATCCCACACAAGATGATGTTAGGATATGGATGTCATCTACCAATGGAAAATTCTCAGTTTCTACAACATATGAAGCAATTAGAAAGAAGGTAGAAAATGTGAGCTGGCATACATTCATTTGGAAGGCCAAGCTGCACCAAAGTACTCAAGCCATTGGCTAGAAAATCTTTCAGGGGATTATGCACACTGATGACATGCTTAAGAAAAGGAATTTTAAAATTGCCTCTAGGTGTTGCCTATGCTTGCAGCATGAAGAGACACAAGAACACATTCTCTTCAAATGCAATTTCACACAAGAACAATGGAACTACCTAAAGGAATAATTCAAGTAGCAGTCCGACATCTACTCGAGGACAGATGTTCTTAACTTTTGTAAGTCCAAGAGCCCACTCACAAAAGACATATGGTCTGCCGCAACCATTGCTTGCCTTGTACATATCTGGAAGACAAGAAACCGAGTTCTTTATGATGGTGGGAAGGTTGAGAAGGGGCAAGTTAGAATACATATCAAAAGGGCTATTCTAAGAGCACATGAGCTTTCTGGTGGCACCATGGACAACACCCCTCCGGAATTAGAAGCACTTCATGCCTTGGGACTGAGGAACAAATTGAGACGAGCACCAAGGATTCTTGAGTGTTATTGGACTGCTCCATCACTTGAATACTTACAAATCAATGCAGATGGCTGTGCTCAAGGCAACCTTGGTCCAGCAGGTTGGGGAACACTATTCAGGAAGCATACAGGCGAAGTTGTTGGAGTTTGCAATGTGGGAATAGGCTCAGATACAAACTATGTGGCTGAATCAAAAGCTATTGTTGAAGGTATAACTAAGGCAATTGAGATAGGGTTCAAGAAAGTATGGGTGGAGTCGGACTCCACGGCAGCAATTAAAGCATTCCAAACTAACTCGGTGCACTAAAAAGTTAGAGCAGATTAGGAAAGGACTAAAGAGAAGGCAGATATAGTTCTAGAAGCAATGGTTGGAGAATATACCTAATTTTGTTTATAGGGTAGAGAATCAACACTCTACTTATTTCAAATTTATTTCTTAAATTTTTTAGAAATGTATGTTAGAGTGGTCTATCTAGGGCCTTCACAAAATGTATATTGTTTTTTCTTTGCTATCTAATACAATTACTCTTTTGCAAAAAAAAATTTGCAACATACTTGAACAGGTATTATACGATGATGATTGTAAAGGATGGATTTGGTTCTTTTTACAAACGTAGGTTCGATCAAGGGATTAGATTGATTGGATTGAATTGACTGGTTCAGATGGACTAACCGCCTAATGATCAAGTTCTCTCTCTAGTGAGACTTTGAATCAAGTCAGATATAGTTCCTCATCCTCTTTATATAGGCAAGGGTTCGCGCCTCCGGCTCTCTCGCTTCAGGTCAGATCCAGGTCTTCAGCTCATGTGCGTGTCATGATGATGAGTTAAGCACACTTATTGTGAAGTGTGCCTGAAGCCACGGTATTGATGACGATAATTAAGATTTCCGTTACTCACCGTTGAGGAGAGCGAGAGTTCATAAGGTCACTGTTGGGTGAGGTCGTTCGTGTGTACAGAGTCACTATGAAGTGAGCTCGTGTTATGAAGACTTCAGGTCAGTTGGTGAATGCTGGGCCAGATCGCTTGTCGTAGTTAAGTCGCTAAGAAGCGAGCTATGAGGACGAGGACCGTAGGTTGGTTAGTGAAGATGTTTATACTGGACACGTGATTGATATTCATTGGATGTGAATATTATTCCCTCACACAACCCCATCTCAATAGGTCACTTTGGACGTCAGAGCGATGTGCTGAGAAAGAACGATAACATGTGTTTAGCACGTGGGAGAACGCGAGCAGTATGTGAGTGAACATCGCAATCGGGTCATTTTTGGCACGTGTTCTACACCTGTTAAGTTGTGGGTAGTTCAATTTGGAATTTTAAACTTGCGAGCGAACCGCTTCAGTGCATGGGTAGCGCGTGGCACGACAGATTTGAAAAGGTCACGGCTGAGACGCCTCGTTTTGCATGAACACGTGGCGCGCTAGGGTTAGATAAAATGATTGTGTTCTTTTCAAAAACCGAATTGGTGGGTGGCTTGTGGTATATGCCTGGAGAGCTGCAAAATTCCTCATTTGCCTCTTCTAAGTACGAGAGCTGAGGTTAGTAACAACCATTTTTCTTCTTGTATTTTTTCTTTGTTGTTATCTTTTCTCTTCTTTGGTTCGGTAGTCTTTGTCGTTATTATGTAGTCGTTGTTGTGGGTTTGTAAGAGAGGGAGAAGAATGTCTGACTCCGATGATACCTGATCTTAGGAGGTTAGGGAGGTCGATTTGAGTGAAGAAGTAGAACATGATGAAACTAGTGAGGGTGCTAAGTAGTTCCGGTGATAGGGTTTCGTCTTCCTCAAGGGGTTTGCCTCCTAGAGTAGTAGATAGACGGGCTCTGAGAAGTTTTCCAGATTTAAGGCACGCTTACAACATACGTGTGAACGATCTGGAGATACACGAGCTGGGTGAGGATGCCGATGTTTTTAGTAGCGAGTTCATCCCTCGGGATTATGGGGTGGTAATCTATGAGGAGCAACTGAGAGCGGGGCTGAGGTTACCATTGTCTAAGCTGACGTGTGAATTATTAAGCTTCTGTGAAGCCCCCTGCCAGTTTGTTGGGAATACATGGCGGTTGCTTAGAGTCTTCAACCTCTTGAACGAGAGTGGTGAGTACCGCATCGAGGTCGCGGACATTATTGAGCATTTTGCTGTGAAGCGATCCTGAGCGAATAACTTTAACCTACAGACGTTGACTAGAAAGTCCAGCATTTTGGATAGTGTCAGTAAAGAAGAGGCCTTTGTTGGTGGTTGGGAACTACTGTGCTTCTGGGTTTGGAGTCAGTACTAGGGTTTGTAACTTTTTCGGTATGTACTAGGTAGTTATGTTGTGTCTTGTCTTTGTGCAACATGTTGGCCATTTTTTTTTATGGCAAACTGATATTTGAACTATTTATATTTCAGAGGTCGCTATTTCCCAGAGAACGTCGCATTCTGTAATCGAGAGGTTTGCTTGTCTAACTCGCTCTGAGAAGAGGAAGAAGCCGCCTGAAGTAGCGAGCTACTTTATTGAAAGGGGAGGTCGAGGGATCAGAGCCAAGAGGAGGGAACAAAAGAAGAGGTCAAAGGGTGAAGACATTGTGAGGCCTTCCAGTGATCCTAGCATGGATCGTGAAGATAGCAGGATAGTGAGTAGGGAGCAAAGGAAGAAAAATGGTGGTGGGTCAGTGCGACCTAGTGGAGGTGTCAGTAGTAGCGGGAAGCGACTTGAAGTGGACAGGTCTTGGGGAGCGGCCTTAACAAGTATTTCCGCTATAAACGGGGACGCTCGGTAGGTTTTGAGCATTTTCTGGACGATCTGGGTGGCGTCCTTTTTCGCTGTGCTCTGGTCAATTCGCTGGTTGAGGTTGTTGATTTGTTGGTTGATCTCGTTGATGCCATCTTCTGCAGTGGCAACGTTTAGGGTAGCGATCTGTTCTTTGAGTACAACATTCTCCTACCGGAGCAGAGTGATGCTGTCAGACATTGTTCCCGTGTGGGAAACTAGTATCTTGACTTGTTTTTGGAGGCTTTCCATGCTTGCTTGAGTTTTTTGTTTTTTCATATTGATTTAGGGTTTGTGAACTCAAGAAATCGAGCCACAGACGACGCCAATGTAAAGGATGGATTTGGTTCCCCTTACAAACGCAGGTTCGATAAAGGGATTAGATTGATTGGATTGAATTGACTGAGTTCATATGGACGAACTACCTACGACAAAGTTCTTTCTCGAGACTTGAATCAGGTCAGACGTAGTTCCTCATCCTCTTTATATAGGCAAGGGTTCGCGCCTCCGGCTCTCGTGCTTAAGGTCAAATCCAGATCTTCAGCTCAAGTGCGTGTCATGATGACGAGTTAAGCACACTTATTGTGAAGTGTGCCTGAAGCCACAATATTGATGACGATAATTAAGATTTCCGTTACTGACCGTTGAGAAGAGTGAGAGTTCATGAGGTCACTATTGGGTGAGGTCGTTCGTGTGTATCGAGTCACTATGAAGCGAGCTCGTGTGACGAAGATTTCGGGTCGGTGGGCGAATGTTGGGCCAGATCGCTTGCCGTAGTTGAGTCACTAAGAAGCGATCTATGAGGACGAGGACTGTAGGTTGGTTGGTGAAGATGTTCATGCTGGACACGTGCTTGATATTCATTGGATATGAATATTATTCCCTCACAATGATGATTGCAAGAGGAGGTGATTGCAAGAGGAGGAAGACAATTGAATCCTTATTTTCACGTATTTCTAATGATTTGGAATGCATCACCTCGCTCGCAGGTAACCGTCACATGTTACTCGTGCTCATGCTAAACAATTCTCTTTTGGAATTGAATCTCAAAAAGGTGGTCAAATACAGCGTAGTGGAGTTCCAAGGTCTTCTTCCTAGTCGTTGCCGCCCTCCATTTCCCTCACCACTCAACTTCACTCACACACTTTTCCCCATCTGCTTTTTGGGAGCTTCCCAGCTTCAAAAGATCCAAGATTTCTTGCACCAGATATCCAACTTCACAACAAGCAAGACTTCTTCGGACAAGGAAAAGGACGCAGTGGATGTTGGTGCCTTAAACCTGGGTTATCAGCGAGGTGATGACCTGCTTCATGTTGTTGGCGACTCATTAACTGTCTTCCACACCGAGCTTTCACTTCCAGGTCTAACCCGTTCTGAGACTTACGCTAATATGTCAAGTGGTATAAGTAGTGATCCCGGATTTGTCACAGAAGCCAATGTCATCGTTTTCCTGTTGTGGATCCGCAGAGGCCCCACTGGATTTATGGATGTGTCTGTCAAGAGAAAAGAAACTTCATGGGAGCAAACTGATTGAGACTCTTGACAAAAAATTCAACACCTTGGAAACCATGCTAGACCGAAAATTTAACCTCTTGGCCTTCAACAAAGGTTTATCGACAGTTTGGCTTAGTTGTCTCCATGAATTCTCGAATAGGAAACTCGACACCAACTATGTCCCCCAAAGTCTCGAAGGACTTGTTCAGAAGCTCCAAAAAGAGCTCGGAGATGTTTCTTTAGGCGGTGGACGTCTTCCCTTGGAGTGGGATGATGATACTCCCTGCGAATTTTATCCGATGTCAGCTATTTCAAATGTTCTTAAAGAAGCACAAGCGACAGGCCTAGGTGACACGCATGAACAAAAAAAATTGATTGGTACTTTGAACCCCGGTGTCTCTGACTGATTTTTCTGCTACTGAATATTCGGCAGTACTGACTCTTGCTGACAAGAGCATACAAGAAGTGTTCAAGAGAGTTAGTGAAGACTACAATCTACTGGTGCGCCTTTCACTGATTACTTTGTTCCATCTGTTGGACCATGCCATTTGATTTTAATTTTGTATCATTTTGCTCCTTCTCTGCAGCTCACAGAGACCGATGCATTGATCATGCATTTGCTAAGGGAAGTCCGTGATTTGGAAACCAAAATCAACCTTTTCGCTGTGGCTGATTACCACCCAGTTCTGCTGCCTCTTGTGAAATCATACCTTCTGGTCTTTACTGTCTTGGTCTCACTGCTGCTTGGTTGTTTGCGCCTTACCTCTCTCCGTGCACATTTACTTATTTAGTGGATCCTTTTGATATATTTAGGTACACATAACGGAGGTTAGCAAAGAAAAGGCTGCAAAGAAGTATGAGGCTACGAAGGAGGACTCTTTTGCTCAATGTACAGATAATGCCGCCAAGTCTACTACGGAGGGAGACAACCAGTCGAAGCAGATGAAAGGGAAATAAAGCAGATGAAAAGGGGTGTCTATCTAATGCATGTCTTGCTAAATCAAGGCTTTATTTTGACCCTGGCTTGGGAGAAAGTGAGTAGATGTTGGTTTTTTAGACTCGTGATATGCAACCAACCTTTAGCAGAGTTTAATGACTTATAATATCAAGAAAATATTAAGGGTTAATTTGTTAAAACCCTCCATTTTTAGACACGCATTTGTATTTACCTCCAAATTTTGAATCATCATAAAAGACCCCCCATTCCATCCTGGCCCCATTCAGAAATCATCCATATTTGCTCTATTGCCTAAAATACCTCTGGGGTAAACACAAATGTATGTCACCAAACTCTTCAGTCGAAGCAATAAGAAAAATGATGGGTTCATCCCCAACATATCATGAGATGTCGGCAGTTCATGGATTCATTCCTTGTGTTCAATACAATTTATAGACGCCAATCAATCCTAATTTGTCGGTAGTAGGTGGAACTCACCAGCCCAACCATCACCAACAACAGAACTCTGGAACAATATCGGCCTTGGGGGTGAATAATTCGATCGGTATGGGGATGTTTCTTCGTAATTAGGTCTTCAGCGTCCTTTTTCTCAGCAAGGGCTTCCCTTAGCCTGTCGTCACAGAAGCCATGTTATGGACCTTATCGAATGGATTCTAACCTTCCAACGCCGACTCCTACACCAATTATATCTCCTACTAGCGATGAAGATCTGCGAGTATCGGGTGGTTCTTCTTCATCGGCTATAGGAATTTCTAATGGAACTTCCACTATCCAGAGTGTTAAGTTGGGGTCTAAGCACTTAAAAGCAGGACAAGTTCTTCTTGACGAAGTTGTTAATGTGGGAAAAGGGATCAATATTGGGGAAAACAATACCAATCGATACCTACTAAGATAGCTTGTACTTGGACAATCTACTACTCCAATAAAAAATCTGCTCTTTCACTACAACCAACAACCACAAACCTAAACTATGGATATAACTATTACAAATAAGCAATAGAAATATTAGAGAAAGTAAAGCATACCACAACACAAATATGTAACATGGTTTGGCTAATTATGCCTACTTCCACGAGAGCAAATTCTTTTATAAGTATGAGAAGGAAGATTACAATCACTCCTCTCAAGTCTCTCCAACTTACTAGATCACTCCTCTCTCGCTCCTTACAAACTTTTTCTCTTTCCAAGGGTTTCCTCTCAATTTTGGTTGCTCACAAAATTGGGTTTCTATTCAAGACTTGGTTTTCCAAAACCTAACTTTTGTTTTTATAGTAATCTGAAATATCGGCACGACTGCGAAATTTCGTGTTTACTGTAGAAAAATCATAACCCGACATATTCAGGCATGAGCGTGAGCGCGCCCTCTTATTTTTCCATCCCAAAACTCTAGTAGACATGCTTCATGAGAGGCTGAAAAAAACTATCTTCTTTTTCACGGCAAGGGTGCGGGCGCACCTTGGTCACGACTAATCTGAGGCGTGTGCGCTCTGACTTATTCACACGAACAGTACCTTTTTCTCTTCTTCCTCATGTGAGGGATAACTCCAACAATCTCCCCTTCCTGAACAGTGAGAGGGGATACCTCCATGCATTCCCAAATCAAATGGAGGAGTGTGTTACCATTCCGGCGGTAGCACAGAAACATTAAACTTACCTTTCGGTAAAACTTTGGTCATCATATCCGACCCGTTCTTGTTGGTATGAATCTTCTCAATGCATAATTGCTTGTCTTTGAGAACTTCTCTAATCCAATGATAATACACATGTATATGCTTAGATCTAGAATGAAAACTCGGATTCTTGCCCAAATGGATGGCGCTCTGACTGTCACATAGAACTACAAACTCTTTCTGCTTTAGCCCTAGTTCATCGAAGAACCTCTTCATCCATACCATCTCTTTGCAACACTCAGTGGCTGCAATATACTCCGCTTCTGTAATGGAGAGGGAAACACATTTTTGCAACTTAGGTTGCCAAGAAACTGCTCCCCCTGCAAAAGTAAACATATAACCGGAAGCGGACTTCATAGAGTCAATATCACCTGCCATGTTTATATCTGTGTAGCCTTCAAGTAAGGTCTTACTTCAACCAAAACACAAACACGCCTTGGAAGTGCCCTTAAGATATCTTAATATCCACTTAACACCTTCCCAATACTCTTTACCCAGATTTGACAGAAATCGGCTTACAACACCAACGGCGAAAGCAATATCCGGTCTTGTACACACCATTGCATACATCAAGCTGCCCACTGCGGAGGCATAAGGAATCTTTTCCATTTGACTCTACTTATGCTTACCCTTTGGACACATATCTTTGGTCATGCAGAACTGGCCACCAAGCGGACAACTGAATGGCTTCGCTTGATCTATGTTGAATCTCTTCAACAACTTCTCAATGTAGCTTTCTTGAGAAAGCCACAACTTCCCACTATTTCTTTCATGAGTGATCCGCATACCAAGTATCTACTTTGCTTGACCCAAATCCTTCATCTCAGAGGACTTACTTAAGTCTTTCTTTAGCTTGGATATCTTATTGATGTTTTTGTCAACTATCAACATATCATCCACATATAACAAGAGCACTATGAAATCCCCATCAGAAAATTTCTGAACAAACACACAATAATCGGAAGCAGACTTCTTGTATCCATGCTTCACCATAAATGACTCAAACTTTATATACCAATATCTCGGTGCTTGTTTTAACTCATACAAACTCTTTCTTAGCTTGCATACCAGGTGCTCCTTGCCTTTGACCACCTCAAACCCCTCTGGCTGGTACATGCAGACCTCTTCTTTATGGTCTCCATGAAGAAAAGTTGTCTTAACATCTCGTTACTCATCCTTTAGGTTCATACTTGCGGTCAGACCCAATACTATCTTGATAGAAGTCATCTTAACTACAGGAGAGAAAATTTCATCAAAGTCAATATATTTTCTTTGACTGAATCCCTTCACAACAAGGCGAGCTTTGTGCCTTGGGTGTGGATTATTCTTGTCACACCCCGAATTTCGACAAAATCGGAAAAATAATGTTCTCGACTCTTCGATTTTCGAGGTGTGATACACTCTCCACTTCCGAAAAACCCATAATCTATTTATTTATTCTAATAATTTGAAACCAATAAAATTTTTAACTAAACCAAAGTCCTCTTTATTACCAAAAACTCACAAATATAATTAAATCAAAAATTTCCTTTCAACAACTCTTTAATTATAATTACAACTGAAAATACATAACAACATTGTCTCAATTGAAAATCTATTGCACCTCAAGGGAAAACAAAACATATCCTATAATGAGACGCTAACGCGAACCACAAGTAGCAATTAACCTTCTTCAACACTAATCCTATCAAGACTTATTAACTGGGTTCATTTGATGAACACACCCGATAAACAAACATGTAAATCGGGTCAGCATTATAAACAATACTGGTATGAGTAGCCCTAAAATACAAAATATATATATATATATATATATATATATATATATATATACAATCCATAAGGCAGTTAGTTCCTTCACCGAGGCGCCTTAACTTCCAACGACTAATACAACATTCTTAAATACAATAATTAAGGCCGGTAGTTCCTCTACTGAGGTGCCTTAGCTTCCAATTCAATAATAATAAGGCATTTAGTTCCTCCACTGAGGCGCCTTAGCTTCAAACCATACTAAATCAACTGTATCTAATAATAAAATAGCCAAACTAAAACTTACTCTATACTTACATTGGTGTAAGCCAAATCACAGAGTGGGTCACACCTGCATAAATAATCAATTCAACCTACCTTTCTGCAAAACCATTGTGAATGCAACATAACTTATAATAAATCATTTATTGTATATTTAACGTGCACATTGATATATCATCACAATTATTGTTTTTAAAGTTTCTTCAAGTGTCTCTAGAATCACGTCGTCTCTTCTATGTCTTACCTAGTTTCCCTGGCTACCACAATCGCTCCTCAACGCCGAACATGTACATCCACATGCCTCCCCTCACGTAATGAACCACTCCATGTGTAATTACCCTAAGCGGGATATCGCATACTAGGTAACCCCCACACGGCCGTCATTACGTGGGTACTGCCACTATTTGGCATAAAATATCACGCGTCTCGTTCTAATTTTGCAAACGAGATAATGAAGCCACTATTCGGCTATGCTAGAAGGGCCATTCAGATTTACTGAAACGCCAGAAGGGCCAATCAAATTACACACACCCTACACAGGGGCTATTCACATAAGTTGTGGTAGCTAGGTTCTAGGATTTTCGTTACATAATTTATTCAAATGTTATACATTTATATCTCATAACCATTTCCCTTTATCACGTGCATGCCAAATACATTATTACACTAAGCCATAATATTTAGAAATATCTCAATACATCTCATAACGACTTTCATTCTTTCACGTGCCAAATAAATTATTGCATTAAGCCACAATCCCGTGGGAAATATCCACAAATATTATACTACCTCATAGTAGCATCTCACAAATATAATGATGGAGCGTTTACATTTATTTCTCAAAGATATTACATTTAATAGATATCCTAACATATGACAGAACAACAATTTCAACATACAACATAACGTCACAATTGCTCCAAACGTACTGCATAACATTTTTATAGTGTTTTAGGAATATTATGTCTCATAATATTTCTATTTCGTCACGTGTCAAAAATTGCACAATATCAACGTCAAAACTTTCTTAGATAATGACAACCAAATGTATACAAGCTTCTATAACATTCTACTATTTGATTAGTCCAAAAAATTTACAACATAATAAGTAACGTAGTTAAACAGTCAGTAGTCCACAATCAAGGCCCAAAACCAAAATCCAAGAGTCTAAACATCCTATTTATTCAACTTGACCCAATTAGGGACATAAGGACCAGCCCACATAAAATTAGAAAGCGGCCCAAAGAAAACTAAATGGTTCGGCCCAAAGCAAAAGAGTAGAAACTGGCCCAAAACAAAACTAAACAAATTTTGGCCCAAGGCCCAACCAAACAATCTAACTCAATTCTGGCCCAAAACAAAAGAATAGAATCCGGCCCAACAAACTTAAACCAAACTTTTCGGCCTAAGGCCCAGCTAAGCTAACAGGTCGTCTTCCTCACCTCTTCCTCCACCACCAGCCACCACTCGTCCGGCTCTCCAACCTAACCGAAATAATTCGGTTTTGAACCCCAAGGAAAACCCAACCCCTAGACATAACCAAACTTGATTCCCCTCACCCTCACCAGCGCACCAGCACGAATTCCAGCCACCCTCATCCCAGCGGTTTGACTCCTGGACCAAAACCCTACCCCTTTAATAAACACCAAACTCAATTTCACAAACTTTCGAAATCACTCCCCAACAGATCTCGACCACCATTAACGCCCTTTCCAAGCTTTTTCCAAGCTTCAACAACACCCCCCTCCAACACTAAATCAACCCAACATCAACCCTTAATCAACCAAACATCATTTAACCATATCACACTAATAAAATTCAAACCACAGCAAAAGAGTTCAAAAAAAAAAAAAAGACAAGACAATTCCTGGGCTCGCGGCCGCCATTAACAACCCCTAAGGTTCAACAATTCACTTGAGTTTTGCAGTTTAGCGAAACAATATATGCTAGCCTTTAACAGTTTATCAAATCGATGAGATGAGAAAAAATGAAAGAGGAAAATATAACAAAACAAAGCGGAAAAACTTTGACAGTAAAGTTATCTTTGTATAGACGTGAAATAGAAAAACTAAACTACTCACCTTCGTATCGTGAGAAAAAGAGTATAGAGAATATGAAAGAAAATCGATCCCAAGCTAGCTAGAAGACGCACGAATCTGCCATGAAAATCCATATCACCAAGCAATAGAAATACTTTCAGTATTCATTCTCTCTTTTTTTGTTTTTTGTTTTTTTTTTCTAAAACAAAAACAAAACATTTCCATATTTTCTCCCATAAATTACAGAATTATTCTCTTTATGTTTCCTTATTAATAAAATCTCTACACTTTATTTTAAAACTTAAAAACTTTCCTATTAAATTATTTTCAAACTAAACAAACTATTTTTCCTCCTTTCTTTTTTTTTAAAAGTCATACCCACATTTACTAGCCCGTTGACCAAGAAATAATATCAAAATTCCAAAATTATAAATATTGTTACGAAATAATGTAAAAATAATTTGGGATCTTACAATTCTCCTCATGCTTGACTTTGAAGATCCACTTATTCTTGAAATTTTTTCTTCCTTTCGGTTTCTTAACTAAGTCATAAGTATGATTTTTATGCAAATAACCTATCCCATCTTGCATGGCCTTCAACAACTTCTCCTTGTTTGTACCTTCAAGTGCCTCTTGATAGTACATAGGTCCTCGACCATCAGATAGTAAAACATATGTATGTGGTGGATACCTGGTTGAAGCTTGTGTCTCTCTCTCTGATCTCCTTACCCCATCTTCTTGTGGCTCAGGAGGATGCACTTCTGCTTGCTTAGGTGGTGGTTCATGCACTTCATCTTCATCTTCTATATCAATAGGTTCTATCCTATTATGAGCAATAGGATCATCATCATGAGCTTCAAACCCATGGTTCTCTGCATTCTCAATACCTTCTGCACGTTCCACAGTAGGAACTTCTGGTTCTAAGTCAACAAGATCATCAATAAAAGCTTCTAGCTTCTCACCATTCTTAAAGTCTGCTATGGTTTGGTCTTCCAAGGACACAACATTTCAACTTCGGATTACCTTTTTGTTGATCAGATCATAAAGTTTGTAGCCAAACTTCTCATCCCCATAACCTAGAAAAATGCACTGCTTCACTTTGTCATCAAACTTGGATCTCTCATCTTTGGGAATATGAGCAAATGCCCTGCACCCAAATACCCTCAAGTATCCATAATCAACATCTTTGCCTGACCATACTCTCTCAGGATAATCACTATTCATAGGCTTCAAAGGCGATAGATTGATCACATGTACAGTTGTGCGTATTGCTTCTACTCAATAATTTCTTGATAACTTAGAGTGAGACAACATGTATCTCATCCACTCTATAATCGTACGGTTCATCCTCTCGGGTATACCATTATGTTGCGGTGTCTTGGGAACAGTCTACTCATGATAAATCTCATGACTCTTGCAATACTCTTTAAATGGCCCAATGTACTCTCCCCCATTATCTAAGCGAATACACTTCAAAGACTTCCCTGTCTCTTTTTCCACTATGTTGTGGAAAGTCTTAAACACGCCAAGTACTTCATCCTTGGTCTTCAGACTATATGCCCATATATTTCTTGATACATCATCAATGAAAGTCAAGAAGTACAAAACTCCCCCGTGGGACTTCACTTTCATAGGACCACATAAATCTGTGTATACTAGCTCAAGGACATTGTCCTTTCTGTGACAAGGGAATCTTTGGAAAGACACCCTGTGCTGCTTTCCAACCAAACAATGAGTATATCTATTTAAATGCGTACCTTTTATGTTTGGCAATGCCTTTTGCTTGGCAAGAACTTCAATGCATTTTTCTCCCATATGACACAATCTCTTATGCCATAGTTCGGAGGAAACTTCTTTTTGTGCCGCATTCAACTCTGTTTTACACAAACTAGCCTGTGTCTTGTAAAACGAGCAAGTTTTCTTTCCTCTGGCTACTATAATGGAACCTCTGCTCAGTTTCCATACACCGTTACCAAACGAGTTTAGAAAGCCATCATCATCTAACTTCCCAGTGGATATTAGGTTTAGCAAATTGTCAAGGACATGTCTTACATCCTTGAGTGTGAAGGTGTAGCCGACATTGGTTTATACATGCACATCCCCAATGCCTACAATCTTAGAGACTTTATTGTTACCCATCTTTACCTCACCAAAATCACCCGATTTGTAGGTAGTGAAGAAACTTTATTGGGGTGTGACGTGGTAGGAAACACCTGTATCTACCACCCACTCTCTATTGCTCTTCTGTAACGAGGATCTCTGAGTGACAGGAGCTATTATGTGCCTCTTTTCTTGTCTTCTCGTAGAGGTCTTCTAATATCTTCCATGGGCTGAATGCGGTGGTCTCTTGGGATACAAGGTGGATTACATTATTATCAATCCGTTGTCTAATGCACCCAATCATTTTTTCATCAAGCATCTTCCACTCCTTCATTCTCAATGGGTTGTGCCAAGTCCTTGTAATAGAGTAAGTCTTCCATCCTGGCTTTCCAAAAAGTGCAGTTACCTCTATTTAGACTAGTCATGTGAGTGTTTATAGAATGGTCCATCTCAACAAGCTATTTCAACTCAAACCTCCTTTAAGGAATTTTATCAAACACCTTCTGGGCAAGATTTGGATAACTAACTTCTGTGATTAATTTAACCATGGCTCTAATACCACTTGTTGGAAAAAATGATACCAATAAATCCCCACTAAGATAGCTTGTACTTGGGCAATATACTACTCCAATAAAAAATCTAATCTTTCACTACAACTAATAACCACAAACTTAAACTATGGATATAACTATCACAAATAAGCAATAGAAATATTAAAGAAAGTAAAACATACCATAACACAAAGATGTAACGTGGTTCGGTCAATGATGCTTACTTCCACAAGAGCAAATCATTTTGTAAGTATGGGAAGAAAGATTACAATCACTCATCTTAAGTCTCTCCAACTTACTAGATCACTCCTCTCTCCTTACAAGTTTTTTCTCTTTGCAAGGGTTTCTATTTTGGTTGCTCACAAAATTGGATTTCTATTCAAGACTTGGTTTTCCGAAATCTAACTTTTTTTTTTTTATAATAATCTGAAATTTTGGCACGTCTGCAAAATTTTGTATTTACTGTAGAAAAATCAGAACCTGACATATCCAAGCATGAGCGCAGGCGCGCTCTTGGCAAGGCCAATCTGAGCGCGTGCACCTCCTCTTATTTTTCCATCCCAAAACTCAAGTAGACATGTTTTGTGAGAAGCTGGAAAAAACTATTTTCTTTTCACGGCAAGGGTGTGGGCGCGCCTTGGTCACGACCAATCTGAGCGCGTGCGTACTCTGACTTATTCATACGAATAGTACCTATTTTTCTCTTCTTCCTCATGTGAGGGATAACTCCAACAATCAAGACTGAATTGTCTAAAGGGTCTAAAGAACATATTAAGTTTGGTAAGGAACTGAGTAGTGTCACTAGAGATTATTAAACAGGAGGCGAGGCAAAATGAGTACAAAACGTTCAGCTGAGCTCACCACAATAGAAAAACAAGAGCTTCAAATGAAGAAAGCAAAGTTTGTTAGCATGCTAGATGAGGTATGCATATGACTGATTTAATGAATTCTTTTTTTGTAAGAAACATAACTTAGTTGGGTATGAGAAATCGAAATCCACCAAGATGACTAACATAGTTTTAAAAAATCGAGTTTCTTGAGCTAATTTTCCGCAGAACATGTTGGAACAGGACTTAGGTCTATATCAATTGTTATTGTTTCAAATCTTTAAACAGAATCCATCAAACGTGAGGAATATTTTTCTTATTGTTTCACTTTGAGAGTTTGGTGATATACATTTGTGCTTACCCCCGAGGGGTACTTTAGGCAATAGATTAAATATGGATGATTTTTGGATGGGGTCGGGATAGAGTATGGGGTATTTTGTGATGATTTGCGAACAGACTTGTCCACAAACAACACATTTCTATTGGTTAAATCCATTTTTGGGCAGGTGAAAAGATTTTTTAGGCAGTAACATAGTTTTTTTAGGCAGCCACTCCACCAATCAGAAACTGAGGTCTTATGGACACCAAACAGCTGCCTGTCCACAAACTTATTCTGATAAACAAAAGTTGCTTTTATTCATTGCATGCTAATAGGCTCAATTGCTCAAATCAAGTTATTATCACTATTAGGGGTGTGCACAGGCCGGTTTGGGCTAAAACCGACTACCAAACCAACCTTGTCAGATTATATGCACTAAGAACCGAACCGAACCGATATTCCAGATGTAACCAATCCAAAACCGAACCGAATAATTTCTAACCTAACCGATATCCGATCCGAACCGATTATTTCACAGTTTTAACCGATATTAACTGAACCGACCATACAATTTTTGCTTTCTCAAATTTAATTCTCTTAACTTGTCAATAAATTCTGAAAATCAAGTTCTCTCAACATTTTAATGAAATAGGAGTAGAAAAGAAAATAAGGAAGTGATGAAGAAAAGAATACAAACATTTGTTAATGATGGACTGGTGGCGTCGTGGTGTAGTACTGGTGGTACAAAATGAATGAGGAATGGAGGATGCTGGGTGGCAGTGTTTGGCTATGCCCTAGCTTTTGAAGAGGTCAAAAGTGATTAGGTTAAAGTTTGTTATGTTATAAAGGTGGGCTTACATGTGGGGGCATTTATAGATGGGCTTTTTATAGATCTATTTGATACTGATCAAATCATTTATTCTATTATCAACATGTACTGATGTACATAGTGGTCGGGTCGGTTAATTTCGGATTTCACAAATATAAACTGCCATCCGAACCGAGGTAGTCAGCTTTGGAAATAATCAAACAGATCTAAATCGATAGTAAATAGATAACTGACTCATATGGGTCGGGTCGATAAATTATGTCGGTTAAAGTGGATTTTTGCACACCCCTAAATCCCTAATCACTATCATGGTTATTTCCAACTGTCAACGAGAAGAAAATCATTTACATTCTGAAATCTTGGTTCCTTTACCTTTTTACCTTGTTAGTCATTACACACTGGATTAAAACGACTATGTCAACAATTGCTATAAACTTCAAATTGGTAAATTTGTTTTTGAGTTTTAAAATTCCCGTATTTTAATTAATGTATAGATAGATGCTATCAAGGAGCTATCAGTGTTGGGAATTTTCATGTTATTTTCTTTAGCGTTCGCACTCATGCCTGCGCTTTTGCTCCTGCTCGTTTTATTTACTAAAATTATGCCTACTTCAATGACTTTCAGTTATTCTTTTAATCAAATTTGCAGATTATGCGTGGTAATGAGCAATCAGTAGGGACATAAATGTACTATACCTACTTCAATGACTTCGAAATCTTTTTTCTAAATTTTTGCAGGTTACGGCGTGGCAGCTAGCAATCCCACTGCCATCGAAATGCTAAACAAAATAAGCAAACGTACATTTTTCACTTGCTCTCTCAATTGACATATGTGCATGATTTCAAACATAAGCAATTGCTTTACTTAAATATAATTGTAAACTACGATGGGTTTGGATGGAATATATGTATATATATTATTTTTTTCTTTTCTAGGATAAACACTATAGATGTTGGTTATTTTGGGACTACGACCTAATGATTTGTTGGATAGGAAATGGTTGCACTCTTCTTGGGACAAGAGTTGCCTACGTATCAAGTTTCTATGGGTAAACTTGAATCAAGTCTTACGTAGTTCATCTCTCTCTATTTGTAGATGTGTGTCTGAACCGTTATGGATTGCAGATCCACCTTGTATGCTATCTTAATGATTTGCCATTACTTTGATGTTACAAAGTAAATGACTCCTTGATTGTTGCGTTGACTGAGCTCCAAAATTGCACTAGTTATTATCCTTCCATGCATGGCTGTAACAGTTGCTGGTAATGACCTGGGTGTTGGGTCGTTGGTACAATCTGATGTGGTGGGACGAGCTGGAGTAAGACGTTTTGCCTTGTGGACACGTGCTCTGTAGTGTAGAACAGAATGTACTTACACATCCCCCTTTACTTTTTATTTGTTCTTGGGACAGCTGTTGCGTGGAACAAGAACGGTTTAAAAGGTAAAGTTTTAAAAGCACGTGTCTGACAGCTGTTTTATTTTGAATTTAGGTTTTGGGGAATGTCTGGAACCGGTTGGCCGGATTCGATTAAGTGGGCCCATTTTCTGGCCGATTTGTGAGCGAGTAATGATTTAAGTTTTGGGAACACGAAACGTTTTGATTGTCTCGAGGTGTTTGGGCAGTTGAGGGGTTTTTGACTTGTAGAAGGTTTTTTTTTGTTCACTTTCCAACCAAAGGGAAAAAATAGTCAAGAGTGAAAGAGAAAGAAAAAGAGAAAGAAAGAAGAAAAAAACTTCTCGTCCCTCTTGAATCAGGTTCGTCTTTCCACTTTAAAATTTTGAGATTTCTTTCTTTATTTGATTGTGTCATGTCTATGACTAGTGATAGTGTAAGTGGTGAGGGTGAAGTTGGTAAATGGAGAGAGAGAACTGTAAGTGAAGAAAATTAGGAGAGGGTTCTTAGTGGTGATGAGGCTTCGACGTCTTCCTCATTGGAGATGGTGGATGAGAGAAAGCCTAAGTCGGTGAATTGTTATGCCGCTTTGAGGAGGGAGTTTGGTTGGGTGAAATCCGACCTGGTCATGTACGATCTAGCTGGGGAGAAGAATTTGTATACTAACAACTATATTCCTTGTGGTGGAGGAGTAGTTGTTTGTTATGGGCAGTTGAAGGCTGGGATGAGCCTGCCCTTTTCCCGTCTTACTGTTGAGGTGTTGAACTTTTTGGGGAAAGCACCTTGTGAACTCGTGGGGAACAGTTGGAGGGTTCTCCATGTGTTGGACTTGTTGAATAACAGGGGCTACAACATCTGTTTAAACGATGTGATTGAGCATTTTGTTTTTAGGAGGTTGGGTGTTATGAACTTTAGTTTTCATGTTTATAAGGGGAAGTCTCCTGTTATTGTGGGGGTGAACAAGGAGGACTGGAGTCGTAGGCCATTGTTGGCTACGGGTAGATATTGTCCTCCTAGCTTGGAGATTGATAAACGTGTTGTACAATCTTGTGGTAGGTCGTTGGTTGTAGGTCGTAATGTGTGTGTTTTATATTATAATTTGGACGTTCTGATTTATTGTTGGGTTTGTTTTTGCAGAGGTTTCTATCCCTTCTCGTACAAACAACGGTGTTATTGAAAGGTTTGCTTATTTGAGTTTGGAAGATAAGCATGCTTTGTTAGGTGAGATTACGCATTACTTTAAGAGGCGCAGAGGAAAAAAAAATCAACCGTAAGAGGCTGGAGCAAAAGGCTAGGGCTCGCAAGGTAGTGGTTGAACTTTCTGATTCTAGCTCGGAATCTGCCATGGAGAAGGAGAGTCACAAGAAAGCACCTGTTTCTAAAGTGAAACAGAGTGGAGGTGCTGGTGACAGCCGTTTTGGTGGAGCTAGGACGTTTGGTGGGGTTGCTGAACACCGCTGGAGCGGTGAGGGCGGCTGGAGGGTGACGCCTTCCAGACGTCCTAAGTTGGGTGACGCAAATCGTTTGCTATCTCAACATTCTAAGTTGGGTGATGCAAATCGTTTGGCACCCAACGTTCTGAGCTGGGGGGTGGAGGGTGCTCTACGTCCAACCGCTCCTCCTCTGGTGATGTAGATCATTCTGCATCCAACTGCTTCTCCTCTAGAGATCTTGGGTCTTTGGAAGTCTTTGAGTGGTGCTTTGGGTGGCGATCTTTGGTGTGGAGGTTGATGCTCCCACTTCGTTCTAGAAGCCTAATCTGAAAAGGCATTCCATAGTGGTTGAGTCGGAGGGGGCTAAAAAGGCCCGAATTGGGTCTAGAGACCGACCTGGTGCTGTTGTAGGTTGTTCGTCTTTAGGTCGGGCTCCTCTGCAGAAGATGAGCCTGATTGATGTGGCTGCTGATGTTGGGGCGGTTGAGGCCTGAGGTAAGGAGAAAGTTGGTGATGCTGAGCCTGTTACTAAGTAGGGCAAGGGGTCAGGAAGTACGGACCCTAGTCAGAAGAGTGATAGTGATGTCCTTGATAGACTGGTTATGTATGAGGACCCCTACAGTTTGTTGCTGAAGTTTGTTATGAATGGTTGCTGTAGCTTCAAGTCCCCTACAGTTGATGCGGCGTTGTTGGATAGTATTGTGCTTGCTGGGGATAGGCGCAAGCTAGATGGTAAGGGTCTGGATGTGAACTTTGTGGAGATAGAGCAGTCGTTGTGCTTTGTGAGTATTCTTCCGTTCTGAGTTTGCTCCTTTTTGGTCTTGTTGATTTTGATCCATTTTAATGTCTACATTTGTTGTCTTGTTTGTTAGGTTCTGGCGATGTACCGGAAGCTGAAGGATATGATGGCGTCTATCTCCGATCGTTATAAGAAGGAACTGGATGACAGCAAGCAAGCTTGTAGCAGCAGTTGGTGGTGGATGTTAGTGGAGAGAATGGAGGTTGCGGTGGAGGATCGGAAACATCTTGGTGATAAAGTGGCTCTGTTGCAACCCGCTCTGGATTCCACAAAGTTAGAGGTTCAACAATGGGTTGATGAGTGTAAGAGGCTGCGCTCCATTACTGAACGAGTTGAGACTGCATACAACGACTTAGTGGATACAATGGAAAGTGGCGATATGTACGTGCAGTTGGATGATTATCTTGAGGCATTGGATAAGTATGATCACCTTAAGATGTCTATTGAAAGTGGGGCTACAATTGTGTCTGCTGCAGATGCTGGTGTAGATGCTAATAGACCATCTGATCTGCCATCTAACCAAGTCGTTGTGCCACCGGTTGCTCCAGCTGTTCCTTCTATTGTTTCTGACGTTATTGTTGATCAAGCTACCAGTTCTGGTGTTGCAGAGGGCATTGATCTGGACCCTTTGAATGTGGATACTCTCTTTGTGTGAATTGGTTCTGAACGTCTTGTGCTTGTCTTTGGGTTGGGAGGTCTTTGAATGTCTTGCTCTTGGGTTGGGGGGTCTTTGAGTAATACTTAAACAACTTTTGTTCTTGATACAGATAAAATATTATTTTTTGATGGGGATACTCAGGTCGTTTTCCTGGGATAACCTGGGGGCCATGGTATCTAACCAATTTTGTATTGAAGTAGAAATATTTAAATTACTTACTTGTTGAAGTTGGTTTGAAGTATGCATGTGATTGCTTTTGTTGCTACTAATTTGTTGTTTGACGACACAATCTTTGCATAGTGCTGCTAGTCCCGATGTCTTCGCTTGATTTTGCTAGGTCGTCTTTAAAGTACAGGTCGTAGAGCGTTTGAGTATGACTTGATGTCTTTGCGTAGTTGGCACCTAGGCTTCGTTTTGTGTCAGGTATACGCCCTGATTTGTTCCTTTTGGGGGAACTCCTGATTGATATAATTAGCCTTTGAGTGGCCATTATATTTGAGTCTGCCTTAAACCCTTTGTGAGGTCGTAAGTTGACTTGGGGTCCTTTTGGGGGTCCCCTAGATTGAATTTGTCGGATAATTGGCCTTTAAGTGGCAATTACAGTTGAACCATACCTAACCCTGGCGTTGGTGTTAGGTTGGTTTAGGGTCCTTTTAGGGGACCTTGATTTGAATTGATTGGAATTAACCATTGCGTGGCTGTTGTTGTTGAGTCATTCTAAACTCCTTCTTTGGTATCCGACCTAACATTGTGATGTCCTAGGTCAAGTTACGTAGTGTTAAATGCAAGGTGCTTATGTAATGCTAAAATGATATTTGCACTCAAAATGTTGATGAGATTTCATTCATATTTACTTATGTACTTGGAGGAAAGAAAGAAAAAAAACTTATTGATAAAAGCGCTTGAGGAGAGCTATATTCCAAGGTCGGGGAAGCCTATCACCAAGCTGGGTTTTGATCCAATATGAGCCATTTCCAACGACTTTGTCTACAATGTAGGGGACCTCCCATGTTGGGTTGAGCTTGGCTAGTGCTAAAGTCTTTTTGAGGACTAGGTCACCAGCTTGGAAAGATGTTGGGACGACCTTCTTGTTGTAAAAACTTTGGATTGTTTGGTGATACCGAGCTAGGGATATTACGGCAGCTTCTATACGTTCTTCTAGGAGATCCACTTCTTTTGCCAAGATGTTTTCATTGACTCCTGATTCAACAATGTTAGAACGTGTAGTTATGATTGTGAGTTTTGATGGTATCATTGCTTTCGTTCCGAAGCAAAGTGTGAAAGGAGACTCTTTTGTACTGGATCTAGCTGTTGTTATGTATGCCCATAGAATGTTTTCTAGTTGCTCTGGCCATTGGTTTTTCTTACTCTCCAGCTTCTTTTGGAGGTTTTCTTTGATGGTCTTGTTGGTGGCCTCTGCTTGGCCATTGCGTTGTGCATATCTAGGTATAGAAAATGCTTGAGTGATGCACCATTTTTGTAGAAAATCCTTGACTTGAGTGCCAACAAATTGTGTTCTGTTGTCCATGACTAGGTTGTGGGGTAGACCAAATCTAGTGATGATATTAGTCCAGATGAAGTTGATTACGTTGACTTCCTTAACTTGGACTAGTGGGATTGCTTCAACCCACTTGGTGAAGTAATCTGTGGCTGCTAGGACGTATTTGAGCCCTGATTTCTTTTACGGGATGAATGGTCTCATGATGTCTTGCCCCCATATGTGGAACAGCCATGGGCTGGCTATGTTGATCAATTCCCTTGCTGGACTTAATTGATTGTGGCCAAAATTTTGACATTAGAGGCATTTAAGAACATACCTTTTTGCCTCGATATGCATGCCATGCCAATAATATCCTTCGGCTATTGCTTTGTGTGCCAGTGATCTTGCTCCTGCGTGGTTGCCACATTCACCTTTATGGATTTCGTCGAAAATAAGTTGTCCCTCCCTTGGAGTTGTGCACCTTAGGAGGGGTCCTCCAGCAGATTTGCGGAACAGTCTTCCTTTGATAACTGTGTATCTTGGGGCTCGGAGTTGTATTGCACGGGCATGCTTTGTTTCTGATGGGACCTCACCATGTAAGATGAACTTAAGGAATGGGCCCATCCAAGATTGATTGATTTCTTCTTCAGATGAAGGCTGGAAATCTGTGAGGCTGTTGATATTTTCTTTCTGGTAAGTAGGTCATTTCATAATGTCGATGTAGACTGTGGTCGGACATGCCTCTTGTGTTTTGGAGGCTAGGAAGGCCAAGCTGTCTGCATGTCTGTTGTCGTCTCGAGGAATATGATCTAAGGAGAACGTTTTGAACGAACTGATTATATCATAAACGACTTGATCATACTTTGCCAAGTTTGCTCCGTTTGTGACATATTCTTTTGTGATCTGCTTTACGATTAGTTGGAAATCGCTGTAAGCTTTAAGCTTTGAGACTTGTAGTTGTTGTGCCATTCGGAGCCCTGTGATTAACATTTCGTATTCTGCTTCGTTGTTGGACATTGCAAACTCGGTTTTTATTGATTTATGTAGATGGGCTCCCTTTGGTGAAGTTAATACAGCCCCCAGTCCACTGCTACTGTTATTGCATGCACCATCTATGTGGAGGTGCCATGTGTCTGGGGTGGCTTCTTGATGGAGTGATGTGATTGGCTCGGGTTCCCAGTTGATATCTTCTATAGGGAAATCTGCCAAGAACTCAGTAACGACTTGGTCTTTGCGAGACGTTCTGGGAACGAACTCGATGTGATGTTCTCCTAGTTCTTCAGCCTATTTGGCCATGCGGGCTGCTTTGTTGCTAGAACTCAATACTTGTTTAATGGGTACGTCAGTGATGACCTTGATGCTTTGAGATTGGAAGTAAGGTCAAAACTTCGGAGCTGAGTAGAGTAAAGAAAGCATTGCTTTCTCTATGGGGGAATAGTGCTTTTCTACATCTGCCAACGTCTTGCTGGTGAAGAAGACCGACTTCTCGACTCCATCATGCTCTCGAAAGAGAACTGAGTTGATTGTGAAGTCGGTCGTTTCAAGGTACAGCCCTAGTGTTTCTCCTTCTTCTAGTTTGGACAGGACGGGTGGAGTTGATAAATAGGCTTTCAGGTCGGTGAAGGCTTTGTGGCACTCGTTTGTCCAAGTGAAAGTTACTCCCTTTTTGAGTATTTGCAGGAATGGTCTGCATTTGTCAGATGCTTTTGAGATGAACCTGTTGAGGGCTAAAATCATGCCAGATAACTTGTAGATTTGTTGCTTTGTGGTTGGTTCTGGCATTTCAAGGAGAGCTCGTATCTGTTATGGATTTGCTTCAATGTGTCTTTGTGAAACGAGGTAACATAAGAATTTCCCTGAGGCTACTCCAAATACGCATTTGGCTAGGTTGAGCTTCATCTTGTTTTGGTGAAGTTGTTCAAAGGCCTCTTGTAGGTAGGAGATGTGATCACCTGCCTTTTCGCTTTTAACCACCATGTCGTGTATGTAGACTTCCATAGTGTCTCCTAACAAGTCTTTGAACATTTTGGTGACAAGTCTTTGGTAGGTCGCTCCTACGTTCTTCAAGCCGAAAGGTAGGACGTTGTAGCAGAATGTACTTTGCTTCGTTATGAAGGACGTCTTTTCCTGATCTTCCTCTGCTAGTGGTATTTGGTTGTACCCACTATATGCGTCTATGAATGATAAAAGCTCATGGCCGCAAGTTTGATCTACCAATATGTCGATTCTTGGTAGGGAAAGTCGTCCTTTTGGGCGCTGCTTTGTTGATGTTAATTGAATCTATGCAGAGTCGTGACGACCGTTCTTCTTTGGAACGGTTACTATGTTAGCAAGCCAGGTCGGGTACTCGACTTCTCTGATGAATCCCATGTTTTTGAGCTTTTCTATCTCTTCATTGATGGCTTTTTGAAATTTGAGTGCTAGCTTCCTAGGTCGTTGTTTGATAGGCTTGTTGTTTAGATCTACATTTAACTTGTGGCAAGCGACTTGCAGGTCGATTCCTGGCATATCGATATACGACCAAGCAAAAATATCTTTATTGAGAGATAGAAATTTGACAAGCTGCTCCTTGAGCTTGGGGTCTAAGTCAGTCCCTACATATACAAATTTTAGGTCATCAGTTGTGCCCAAATTGACTTGTTTTCTTTTGAGCTTGGGGTCTAAGTCAGTCCCTACATATACAGTTTGAGCTTGTTTTCTTTTGAGCTTTTCTGATGCCGCTGCTGGAGGGCTGGATGTTTGAGGATCCTGCCTCTTTGGAACGTCTTTGGTTTCGACGACCTGAGGCTTGGGTGAGGTCGTAATGCTGACCTGATTGCATCGGTGAGCTTCTAGTTGGTTGCTTCTGAGCTTCATGATGCCTCTGGGACCAGGATATCGTAGGACCTGGTGTAGGGTTGATGGAATAGCTTGGATTTTGTGGATCCAATAGCGTCGTAGAATGGCAGTGTAGGACGACCTGATATCAATAACACTGAAGCGTGTTGATGTTTTGACCATGTCCTCTTTTTCACCAATGGAGACTGGTAGGATTACGTCTCCGATGGCATCTGTACGATCTCCATTGAATCCGTAGAGCGGTGCATTGGACTCTATCATCACCGAGTCTGGCAGGTGCATGTCTTTATAAGTTTGATAGATTAGTATGTCGCATGAGCTCCCTGGATCGATGAGGACTCTTTTGACCGTCCAACCGTTGATCTTGACGTGCACTACCAAGGCATCATTGTGAGGTAGGCACACCTTGTCTAGATCTTCTTCTGTGAATGAAATTATCGTTGTCTTCTTAGGGTTGGTGGGGTTGATCATCTCGGCTTTATGTGAGAAATGGTAGATTTCTTGAATTGCTCCCACTTTTCCTCAAGGCTTCTACCGACTGAGGGTTTTAGCTCATTTGAGGCGTCTCAGAATCATGTTGATTACTTTGTCCTCATCTTGGAGGGAGGTTGTCTCTGTTTGTGCCTTGACCGACCGGAGACTTAGATCGCCCCTGGCTGATCGCCGCCTTCATTTTCGGTTGTTGGCAAGTCGTTCATTGCTGCGGCTCCTACTTCTGTGGCGTTTGGCATCCAACTTGTGCCTCAGATCGCTTTCTAGCAAGAACTCTTTTAATTTGCCTTCCTCCACTAGGTCTTGGAGGTAGTTCTTGAGGCTCCAGCAATCATTGGTATTGTGGTGGTGGAGTTTGTGGAAATGATAGTATGGACGCTCTGGTATGGTTATTACCTTGTTGATGTTTGGTTTGAAGTATGGCGCTGTGTAGATCTTCTTCAGGATTTGACTTGGCATCTTGGAGAACTTGGAGAATTCCCTCTTTGTGTATGAGGGTTTGCTGGCGTTGGATCTCTTGTTGTTGTTGGTGTTTTTGTTGTTTGAATATTGCTTGCTTTCCTTGGGGTCTGGCTCGTTGCTGATTGCAAAGACCTCTTTGCCTTTGCACTTGGCCATCCACTCTTCGTACTTGATGTATTTGTCGACTCTGTGATACAGGTCAGCTGAGGTGTCTGGCTTGTTGCGCATGAGGGACCCTGCTAAGTCGGAGTCATCCAAGAGGGTGTTTGTGAATGCAGAAATTGCAAAACCGCCATCGAAGTCCCCGACTCCATCGAGTGAGTAGGTCCTTCTTAAAAAACGCCCCTAGAAGGCCCGGATCGTTTAAGCCATGAGCTTGCTTGAAATGGGAATAAGGAGTCCGTGTCGGCGACTTCTTTCTCATTGTGGACAAACTCGCTTCTGACGTTTTAGCAAGGCACAAAGTTGTTAATCGAATCTGAAGGTGTGTGTAAAACCAAATCTATTGCTCCGCCCTTTAAACTGGCCGAAAAAGTTTGCACTTCGGTAGTCGTGAGTCGGGATGGCCGTATAGTGCTAGGATTTGGCCAAACCGGCTACGTACTCGCTGGCTCTGGTAGAGGTACCGCCTTTACAACGAACTTTGGTTGAATAAACTCTGAAGGAGGTTGTTTGTCTCTGATATCTTGGATGAATGGTGATGCTTTGTATGTCTCCAGCATTTTTTGAGCGATCTAGATCGCACTGGCTCTTTCGCTTGACTTCTCTAGTTTTTGCGCGAAGTCTTCTAAACGTTGATTGGTGGTGTTGGCTAGGGCTGCAACAGTGTTGTGCTCCCCGGCTTCTGTGGTGCCATTGTTGGTGTTGGAGTTGGCATTCTCTCGCATTGTCTGGTTTTCCTGTTGCAAAGTGATGAAGGCTTCTTGGAGTGTCTTCATCTGGTCTGCCAATGCTTGTATGTTGGGCACCATTGTGGTTTTGCTGACCAGCTTCGTGAGCTTAAGAAAAGAGTGGTTGCTTTTTTCTTAAGGAAATGAACCGGCAGACGGCGCCAATGTAGATGTTGGTTATTTTGGGACTACGACCTGATGATCTGTTGGATAGGAAATGGCTGCACTCTTCTTGGGACAAGAGTTGCCTACGTATCAAGTTTCTCTGGGTAAACTTGAATCAAGCCTTACGTAGTTCATCTCTCTCTATTTGTAGATGTGTGTCTGAACTGTTATGGATTGCAGATCCACCTTGTATGCTATCTTGATGATTTTCCATTACTCTGATGTTACAAAGTAAATGACTCCTTGATTGTTGCGTTGATTGAGCTCCAGGATTGCGCTAGTTGTTATCCTTCCATGCATGGTCAAATCTTGCCTTTAGTAACGACGGGTGTTAGGGTCGTTGGTACGATCTGATATGGTGGGACGAGCTGGAGTAAGACGTCCTGCCTTGTGGACACGTGCTCTGTAGTGTAGAACGGAGGGTACTTACAAACACTTCATTGCTGAGAGCTTAGAAAAAGGTTCAATCCCCTGCATAGTTTGACGCTAAGATTTTCTTAGTTCATGTTAAGCCGAAAGGAAGGTGAACCCTTAATATCTTCTTTCTCTATAGGTTCGTCTCTGATTCCGGTGGGAAGCAATGCTTTTCGAATAAGGTAGATGCACAGTGAGGCGTGGCATTGGTGCTCCCATCTACTTGGTCATAAAGGTACACATCTTATTTGTTTGTTGCAAGGCTAGAACTTGCGACACATTTGGTGTTAGGTTTTCTCTCGTTAGTAGTATTTACTTCATTACGATCTCAATTTAAGAAGAATATATGGGTCATTGGTCCAGTGAGTGTTGACAACCCAGTTTTGGTTCCTTCTGAATCACCTTCTAAAGATACGGAAACACTCTTGCGGCACGAGGTTGTCCAAAGAGCTACCATTTGGGTCATCAACGTGCTGTGTGGCATGGGTGCCCCAACATTTGAAATGAAAGTCCTCAAATTGGTAAACCCAACATTTGAAATAAGGCCACAACTAAGATACCGCTTGTAGTGGGCAAATATCGTACCTTTAGATATTTTATATGATATTTCAAAACTCGAGATATTGATATAAGGATCAATATCTCGGTATATTTTGTGGCTATTTTAAACACTTGCAGGCATTGCCAGAAAGAAAGGAGGAAGACAATGGACACGTGTCATAAGTTGATTGGGTCAAAGCTAATTGAAGAGACTATATAAAGACTGAAAGAGTAGAAAAAAGATTCATTTGAACATTCCCACAAAAATTGTTAGAAAATAGGAGAGAGAAAGAGAAAAATAGAGTGATTTTAAAATAGCCATTGTTGCTCAAATAAAAAACTTTAGCTTACTTCGTATTGATTATTCAATTCAATTCAACCTCATTCAAACTACATTTCCAACTTTCATCTTCAATTACGAACAGTAATTCGTGTGATCTTAGATCGATCATCCAAAGATTGTTCTTAGACATCACATTGGCGCCGTTTGTGCATTGAGAACAAGAAAATTTGAAGTTTTCTTCTTCTTCGATTTCGAATCCGTGGGTTTTCTGAGTTTGAAGTAAAAGAAGGGTGAGTAGTGGATTGAGAATTGAATTGTAATGGCTCCATAGAAAAGAGCAAATAGCAAGCGAGTAGATAATGATAATCAATCACAAACAAGGAATACAAGAGCTTCAGTAAATACGCGATATCAAGAAGAAAACATTGAAGTAGAAGTTTCACTTTAAGAAGTCTTGAAGCGGTTGAGGGAAGTGGAAAAACAGAATGATATATTAGTTAAAGAGAATCAAGAGATGAAAAATGCAAGTCCAAGTTAGGTTTTAAAAGATCCCCATGTGGGCGAGGAGGAGGCTTGTAGTTCAAAGTTAGTTAGTCACTATACAGAGAAGGCATCGGCAAGAAACAAAAGAATGGGAGAAGTATCGTCGATACCTATAATTCTGATACCACAGTCAATCACCAAAGAGATGATACAAGAAATGATGCAGAAAGTAGTTGGGTAATCAGCTTCTTGAGAAAACTTCAGCATCGATAAGAAGGTTGGCAGATGATGTCAGCAGGAACCCGATACATCAAAGTGTCGAGATGATGCCCATTCCACCCAAGTTCAAGATTCCTAAATATACTCAATATGATGGGACGTCAGATCCTATGGATCATCTGTTTGGATACCGACAACAATTTTCTTTCTACCAAGGAATAACTTATCTAGATTCGTTGTTATGCAAATCCTTCTCTTCAAGTCTGAAAAGGAAGGCTTTGAAATGGTTCTACACTCTGCAAGAGGGATCGATATCATGCTTCAGGGAGATCGAGGAAAAGTTTGTGACCAATTATGGTCATCAACGAGTAAAGCCAAAGCAAGTGTCAGTCTTGTTCCAACTCAAGCAAGGATAGAAGGAATCTCTTAAAACTTTCTTATCGCGTTTCAAGGCAGAGGCACAGCTGGTAGAGCTTTTGGATGAATCGGAAATGATAGCTGTAAGGCGGATTTCCCGTCATTGAACAGATGACACGTGTATGGGAAATAATCTAAGACTATAGATGTCCAGAATGAGATGAGGACCATTGGATCAGTTCTGTGGATAAGTGATCTCGTGCTAAGCACGAGTGTTTAGTGGACATGTGCTAGGCACATGGCTGACCGCCTCTAAGTATGACAGTTCTCCAAGTCGTTAGGAACTGATATAGATAGTTCCGGAACAGAAGGAAAGTGAAGATGGCGATCTCTGATGATAAGGAAGGAATCGTGATGACATATCTTAGGAGTTACCTTTTAGATATAATCGTCCCATACACGTTGGGCATTATGATCAATAAGGAAACTTACCTATCACAAGATATGGTCTAGATTCAAAATTCCATAAGGAGAGGAATCGTAATAGGAAGGCAGAGTCCTAAGATGGAAGGGAACTCATGAGCGGTGAGGACAGTCCTAACCCTAGGACTCTCATAGCTCTTCCTACATAAACCATAGGGATTCACTCTTAGAAACTACGCAAAATATGGTTTGATTCTCCTAAATAAACAAGGAGATACATAGGCAGTCGCCAGGCAGTTCAACCCTGAACTCACAATCATCTCATCCCTTCTCTACTCAGTCAAAGCTTCTGGATCACAAGGCACAGAGGAAGATCAGGGGATACTCTAAAACTCCCCTACATCTTGTGGCGCCGTCTGTGGGGACGAAAGCAGGTAGACATTCATTCAAACGACTAATTTAGTTTAAAAACTCTTACTATTGTGATGGCAGGAGCAAAGAAAACAAAGGGTGGCGCTACCACGCACAGCGTCGCCGTGAGAGAAGAAAAGCATGAGATACCTGAAGGGGGGGGGGGGGAAGAACATCGGTCCCCATGATGCGTATAACCCCCCTCCAAAGACCTATGACCAGCACCGACAGACCAGCTATTCTCGGTGCAGGCCCCAGGAATAACGCTCAGGAAGAGCGTCAAGATGATGAGAATGTTGTCCTCACCAACCTAGAGTCTATTCAGGCAAGATAGGGAGTACAGGCTCTGGAACAGCAAAGAAGCAATCTTGAACGAGAAGTACAGCTGTTGAGGTATTTGTATCAATTTGACACAGGGAAGGAGCCACTCATCAATCTCGATGATGACAGCCTTCCAGAAGGTGGTAGTGCAAAGAAACCAAGGTGCGTGCGGGGGCCTAGCTTGATGCGAGACATCTGAGTCAGAATACAACAACTCAGATGAGGACTCGGATACGACATCCAACCAGTGTCAACTGACCAGGATCGTGATGTCGACCCTAAACACAAGAAAAAAGCTCAGACCAAGAAACATTCCACCAAAGAAGCTGCATGGGAAACTGAGAAGAATGACCTGATACGTCAGATGCATCGGATGATAGGCAAAGAGAGAAAAATGCAAGACTTCTTTCTTCAATCCGCCATAATGGGGGTAGGCAGATCTCCTTCTACATCTCGAATAATGAGAAAGCTTTACCTCCGCGGCTACTAGCAACTAAAGTTTAGTGTCTTCAATGGCAAGTCAGATCTGGTTGATCACGTATTCAGATATCGAGTAACCATGGGACAATATGAAAGGTATGACCACGTCATGTGTCAAGAGTTCAAAGCTTCCCTGTTTGGATCTACGCTCCAGTGGTACCACAGGTTACCTAAGTGGTAGATTAGGTCCTCAGAAGAAATGTTTAGGACCTTCATAGACAAGTACTCATGCAACAAGCACCAACTAAAGCGGATTGACATATTATTCAACATAAAGAAAAAGGACGGAGAAGCTTTGAGGTCCTATATGCAACGATTCATGGAAATTTCAATCTAGATAGAGTCTTGCGACGAACAAACTACCATAATAGCTTTCAAACAAGGGTTGGATGAAAATAACGCCTTATTCGGATCCCTCTCCAGGAAACCACCTCGTGATTTAGAGGAACTCCTAGACAGGGTTGAGACTCATGCGGGGTGGGATGAGGATGTCCTGAACAGACGTCCGAAAGTAAAAAAGGCTAGTCGGACAGCTCCTGTGGCCCCTCGAGAGGGGAACTCTTCCTCTCAAAAGTCGAAAAGAGACTGTAATCGTGGCTGCCAAAGGGATGAATCCCCGTCAAAGGGACGGATGCCCAGAGGACAGTACCAAAATGTAACCAATAGCATAGATGAAAAACGACAAAAGAAGCTACGAGTGGAAGGAGCTAAAGAAGCTCTTCCCTCAATGGACATAAACTTCACCCCTTTGAACAAAATGCCAGATGAGGTTCTGGACTTAATCAAGAATCATAGTTACCTCAAATGGCCAGTTTCGCTTAAGCCAGGATCCTTGGGTATTAGAGACCAAAGGACCTACTGTAAATTCCATAAGAGTAAGGGTCACAGCACCAGAGCCTGCAAGACCCTGAAAAATGAACTGCAGGATCTGATTGAAAGGGGGTATTTGAAGCAGTTAGTAGCACACGGAGAGGTGAACACAGTACAACCTGAGGAGATTAGTACGTCAGTTCAGGATCCCCTAGGAACTGGACCGCTCAATGGCCGCCTCTAGCTAAATATGATTTCTAGAAAGGCAAGCAAACAAAGTGGGCAGGTCACTGAAAAAGGCGTGTGACATCAAATGCACATCGCCAAGCAAATGAGGATCATGAACAGCGAACTGAGTATAGGTGCACAGGTCAATGCGGTACCCCACAAAGATTCGCTTATCCTCTTCACTGAGGCCAACTGTTGTAGCATCCATAGCCCACATGAAGATGCACTTGTTTTGACACTACCTTTCGGAGATTATGATTTGCATCGCATATTGGTTGATCCAGGTAGCTTAGCATATGTGATATACTACGACGCATTCAAGAAGCTACAAATTCCTGATTCTGAGATCGTCGCTACCAACTCCAACCTATATGGATTCAGTGGGGACAAAGCTCTGGCAGTTGGAGAAATCCAACTACCCGTAGCTACTAGTCCGGTAACTCTCATCATAAACTTTGTTGTGGCAAAAGCTAATACACCCTATCACATAATCTTGGGCAGGACTTAGCTGCACAGACTCTGAGCTGTTCCAAGCACCTATCACCAATGTCTGAAATTCCCGCACAATGGGAAAATTGAGACAATTAGCTGGGATAAGGTGGTTGCCAAAGTATGCTACGTTATGGCAACGAAGCAGTCCCCACTCCTTTTTGAACCAATAGAGGTGGGGCAACCCGTCAAATAACAATTACAGTTGGATCCCCCTCTCCCAGATCTGATCCAAAGAGAGAGAGAGGCTCCCCCCTCATTGGAGCCATTAGAGGAAGTGGAAATTATGGGAGGCAGCTCGCCAAAAGCCACTTTGATCGGGACCTTGTTGAGTTCTGAAGAGTGTTAGGCTCTAATACATTTCTTTTGAGAACACACAGACGTGTTTGCTTGGTCATTCAAAGAAATGCCAGGAATTGACCCCCTCGTGGCATGCCACTGACTCAATGCCCACAGTGATACAGTAGTAGTTAAGTAGAAACCGAGAAGAATAGGTGCTGACAGGTCCAAAGCGGTAAAAGCAGAAGTTGAAAAACTAAAGGCAGCTAATTTTGTCAGGGAGATCAATTTCCCCACCTGGATCTCTAATATTGTCCCAGTATGTAAGAAGAATGGGTCATGGAGAATATGTATCGACTTCACATATCTAAACTACGCATGTCTAAAAGATAGTTATCCTCTAGCGCGGATTGACAAATTGGTAGATGCAACGGCTGGACATGAATTGTTATCTATCACGGATGGGTCATCTGGCGACAACTAGATCCCATTGCATGAGGAATACCACAAGCATGCAAGTTTCACAACCGATGATGGGATGTACTGCTATCAGGTCATGCCATTCGGACTGAAAAATGCGAGGGCCATGTACCAGCGCTAGGTGAACAAAATATTTGAAAAATTATGGGAGACATTGTGGAGGTGTATGTAGACAATCTCCTAATCAAGAGTCTGAAATGGGGAGATCATCTCTCCCACTTGAAACGTGCATCTGACGTTCTTCGAGAGTATCGCATGAAACTCAACCCTGCGAAATGTGCTTTCGTCGTATCGTAAGGGAAGTTTTTAAGGTATCTGGTTACTAAGTGAGAAATCGAGGCAAAACCAGATTAGATCCGGGCGCTCATAGAAATTCCTTCACCTAAGAATATGTAAGAGGTTCAAAAGGTTACAGACAGGTTAGCAGCTTTGAACAGGTTCATCTCCAAGAGTTCAGATAAGTGCAAACCTCTGTTTCAGTTACTTAGAAAAAATAATTCCTTTGCATGGACGGAAGAATGCCAAAAAGCATTCAATCAGCTCAAAACATACCTGGGGGCACCACCAATCCTTTCCAAACCTATTGAAGGAGAAGTTTTGGGTCTTTATCTCTGTTCATCTGACTACGGTATCAGTTCTGTACTAATACGCGTGGATGAAAAGAAGGTTAAAAAACCTGTCTATTTCTTAAGACGAACGCTCCTACTAGCAGAAACAAGATATCCTAAACTCAAAAGAGTTGCTTTAGCCCTTGTTTTTGCAGCAGAGAAGTTACGACCGTACTTCCAGTCCCACACTATCAGGGCAATCACATAATACCAGTTACGATCAGTTCTGGAAAGGCCAAACAGGTCAGGGAGGTTAGCTAAGTGGTCCGTGCAACTATCAGAATATTATATTATCTATGTTCCACGAATCTCAGAGAAAGGTCAGGTACTAGCAGAATTCTTGGGAGATTTCCCAATAGCCTACACTGGGTACGACTCAACAACATCCAGTTCAGATGAGGGCATCCTGCCTAAACCTCTAAACGCCCATCCAGGCCTATGGGAGTCGAGCTCCGGGTGGCGACTGTTCGTGGATGGGTCTTCAAATGACAAAGGTGCAGGAGTGGGAGTTGTGTTAGTTACTCCTGAGAACATGCGACTGGAGAAATCCATCCAGCTGGGTTGGAACACCTCTAACAATGAGGCAGAATATGAGGCGACACTTGCTGGCCTCACAATGGCTCTTGACCTGGGCCTAACACACCTCACAGTTTTTAGTGACTCACAACTAGTTATGTTCCAAGTTGATGGAGGATATGAGGCTAGGGACGAACGAATGGCCAAATACCTGGAACTGGTGAGGGGTCTTCAGGGCAAGTTTGAGAATATTCAATTTTATTAGCTGGCTCGATTCAAAAATCAACACACAGATGCTTTGGCATATGTTGCCTCGATGTTAGGCAACAACGAGTCTCATTCCATTCCTATAGAGTTCCAAGAGAAATCCAACATCCAAGCACTCACAGTTACAATAGTTATTCCAGCCACCACTCCAAATTGGATGGATCCATACAAGTCCTACCTCAAAAATGGGACACTCCCTGAGGATAAGAATGTAGCAAGGCGTCTGCTTGCAAAGATACAAAGATTCACCCTCATTGAAGATGATCTGTATAAGAAGTCCTTTCTTGGACCTCATCTCAGATGTCTCTCCTTCGTCCTCGTTGAACAGGTTATACGAGAGGTTCATGAAGGAACTTGTGGCAACCACGCTGGGGGAAGAACACTAGCTCTCAAGATCCTAAGGCAAGGATACTTTTGGCCTTATATGCGAAAGGATGCACAGGTTTTCACTCGCAAATGTGAAAAGTGTCAGCAATATGCTTTGCTTATCCATGCCCCAGTAACGGAACTGCACCCATTGGCCAGCCCATGGCCATTTGCACAGTGAGGAACTGACATTGTAGGACTTTTACCACCCACTCCTGGTAATGTCAGATTCTTATTGGTCGTAACGGATTACTTCACGAAGTGGATAGAAGTAATTCCCCTTGTCTTCATTCGAGAATAGGATGTCAGAAAGTTCATTTGGAACAACATTATCTGCAGGTTTGGCATACCTAAGGTTATCATCTCAAATAATGGGCAACAGTTCGCTGGAGGAATGGTCGTTGAACTCTATGAGGAGTTCCACATTACCCATTTGTTCTCAACTCCAAGGTATCCACAAGGCAATGGCCAGGTTGAAGCCTCTAATAGGGTCATTTTGGATAACATGAAGCGTAAATTAGATGACGCAAAAGGATTATGGGTCGAGGAACTACCTAAGGTCCTATGGGCATACCGAACTACCTAAGGTCCCTTTCAGACGATCAACTGGCGATTCCCCATTCTCACTGACATACGGAACTGAGGTTCTCATACCTCCTGAACTGGTAGCTCCCACTCAGAAGTCAGACATTGGGCACACTCTAGACAACGAGGAGTTGTTATATAGAGAAATCGATCTCTTAGATGAAAAGCGAGAAGGTGCCGCACTTCGCTTAGCCGCTAACCAGCAGATTCTGAAGAGATCATACAACAAGAGAGTCCGGATTCGATCTTTCAAATCTAAAGATCTGGTTCTGCACGAGATCCCAGAGCCCAACGGGAAGCTTGGGCCAAACTAGGAAAGACCATACATCATTGACAAGGTTGGTTGAACTGGTTTTTACTACCTACGCACTATCGAAGGAGACGTTCTTGTCAAACCATGGAATGCACAACACCTTCGCAAGTACTATCAGTAAATTGTTATTCGATGCGTCTTTATGCATTGTTTACTCCTCTCCATGTCATCAATAAAGTTCTCCACATTGCCATCGAATTTCTTCCTTGCATCAGTTCTTTTTTTATGGTTCACATTGGACTAAGCCTTTAGGGAATTATCTTTTCACTATCTGTTCAAGAATATTGTATACCAATTTGCTTTAGAACCAGTGATACTGAGTATGGGAAAGTTGAACTATATGCCAGTTCCTTTCACATCCCCACACAACTGGAATTGTACGCCAGTTCTTAGGGAATCGGACCACACTAACTGGGTTAAGCCTTTAGGGAATCGGACCACACTAACTGTTTAGTAAACTGTATGCCAGTTTGACTTGGAACAAGAGATAGTGTTCTTAAGAGCCTGAACTATATACCAGTTCTTAGAGCTCTTAATACATCAAACATAGGGGTTATTGGGAAGATCTGGGTTGGATCCAGATCCTAGCACGCAATCATTGGCCTGGAACTAATTGGCATGATGGCGCTGAGGAAGATAACCTATTTATTTTTTAAATAAATAGGACCTGTTGTTATGAAACACAGTGTCGTGCTCATGGCACCAAGTTACTTTCGCAAAGACATATGCTTCTATTGCAATCAAACTCTTAATTACAATTAACTTGAATGACTTTCATGATATCCTAATCAGATTCTGGTTATTCCTCATTTTAATCTGTTTAGCCTACTAGGGTCACCTATTGTTGTTCCAAATGAACTTTGGGGGCATCAGGGGTAGAGTATGTATAGTAACATATGTCATATAACATAAAATGCTATAAATGTATGGATAAACTAGAAGAGCTGCAAAGTTTAGTAAGTAAGTAGTATGCATGCATAAACTAGAAGAGCTGCAGAGCTCAGTAAGTAAAATAGTATGTGAGCTACATAGGTAAATATTACAGACCCACGGAGTAATTGTTTAAAAATAATTATTTATGTGAATCATCAACTGAAAGGCTTATGAAGTAGGGGTAGAATCAAACTTTGGTTCACCATCAGTGCTTGCTGCTACACCATCATTAAGAACTCTTGTTTCACTCTTAAGAGCAGACTGTGTGGTTGGATTAGCTGGAATGGTTGAAGGCTGAACAGAACACTGACCTGAAGCTAGAACTGGCAAAAAAGGAAGCTGAATGGGAGGCATGTCATCATCGGTGCCTTCTTTAGAAGATGAGGAGGCATCAGACATAAGTTCATCTTGGATAGTGATAAACACTGTTTTTCGAACGTTTATTGGTTTTTAGTTACTTATTTTCTTAAGTCCGAGGTCTACAGTCCAAAGTCCGAAGTCCAAAGACCCAAGTCCAAAGTCCAAATTCCAACGTCCGTATAGTCGTACGTTTTAGTCAAGTTACCTTACTCACATGGGTTTGGTAGGATAGGTCGAGTAAGGGATCGTCCAAACCTTAGGGCTTGGATAGGTTCACAACTGGAATTACAACTTTTAGTGAGTAGGATTTTTAGGTTTCTTTTTAGTTGGTTTTAATTAAATTAACGGTAATGCAAATACTGTAAATTACTACGGCGATTATATGTAGGTAAACAAAAAATAGAGAAACAGGGAGAGAGTTAATCATGCTCATGCAAGAATCATTTTTTAACAGTTTATATTACCAAATCACTACATCTCTACTTAGGCCTCGTTTTTAGGAGATGACGCCGAAAGTATTGATCCCTAGCGCATGCCCACATCTCTAGGTTGCATTTCACTAGCATAAGGAGTTTCAATACTACCTCATCTCTGGTATATTATTTCAGCTCCTGGCTCGATTTCACATCAGCTGGACGAATTGGAGAGTTGTCTGACACCAGAGAGTCACGCGCAAGACATTTTTAGGTTGGCTACGACCGTCCCCGAGCATCAGCAGTCCAACTTTGTACAGTCTCAGTCATTTTGGGACCGGATGTCAATTATATGCCTAATTCCTAAGTAGTGATTCTAGAATATTAACGAGTCAATCCGGATTTTCACACGAGCAGCATAACCCTCCCCTTGAGACTGCCATCGAGATCGAGATGCACGTACTTCAAATCAGAGGGTAAAAGTTTTAAATCCGGAGTTGGAGTATTGGGGATCAAGGATTCGTGAGGATCATCTCTTCAATGGAAAAGAGCTTAATCGGTTCTTACGAATCGCCACCACGAAGCATTAGTGGTCAAATAGTCTTCTTGACTCATAATGCATGGACATCCCTTATGTGCGAGTCATCGTCAAACTCCGGATTATCAAAAGAAAGAAATTGGTGTCTCTCGTCTGGGGAAAAGAGTTTGTGAAATAATCATGTTCCGACTATCAACAACCTAATCTAATCCTCCATTATAGGATCGAAACCTGTTTCATTAATTTGAACACGCTGAGTTCGATGAAAAGGTTCCCGAAAAGACAATGTCATTGAACCGTCCCGACAATTTATGAGAGCATTAGCGGTTGCAAAGAAAAGGACATCCCAAGATGATAGGGATGGAGTCAATTCTTCTATTATCTCTAGAATGACAAAATCCACTGGGTAGTAAAAATCTTGGACCTTTACTATAACGTTCTCTACTATGCCTTTTGGGTACTTGATGGAGCGATCCGCAAGTTGCAGAGTCATATTGGTAGGTTTTAATTCATGAAGACCTAACTGCTTAAATAAGTAGTAGGAAGTAGGTTAACATTGGCACCTAGGTCTAAAAGTCGAAGTGGTATATTTGTCGCCAACGTGCATGGTGGTACGGTTAATCGACCTTTGGTCCTTGTACTTTACCACACCATTAGTAGTGGTAATCGAGGGAAACCGCTTCGATGAGGAATGCTTGTTGAGGTACATTCGATGCGTCGTTTGGTGGTGCACATGTCCTTCCAAAAACTTGGCATGTTTGGGCAAATGCTTTAGCGTCTAGGAAAGGTAAGTTTATGGTCAAATTTTTTGAAGGTTTCCACGGATCTCATCAAAATGTTCATCATGTTTGTTCTTTACCAAACGGGCGGGGAATGGAGCTTTTGGGCGGAATCGCGTATAAGGATCGGTGGCGTCTTTCCCTGGGGCGTAGGTGTAGATTTTGAAGGTACAACTTCGTCCGTTATAGGTTCGGCGGTAGGAGTTAGAAGGGCGTCGATCGTGACTTCGTCGATTCCTCGTCGGCATCGATATATTATTGTCAATGGTTCTACCCGAACGAAGAGTGGTAATGGCATTTACCTCACCCTTGCTTGGATTACTAGGTCCCCGTGCATTGTTGAGTTTGAAGGCGTTTTGTAGGCTTAGGGTTTGAAACGCTTGGCGGGGAACACGCCTTTTGACTTGTATCCCGAGCTAACAACGAAGAGACCGCTGGATAGAAGCTAGGATTTGATTCTCGTTGATTCATGTATGTCGGAAAGTTTCACCCGTTTTATCGGTACGTGGATTGTACCAAAGGAGTAGCGGGAACTAGTTCACGGGTTATTATTCACGGTTGATTTTGGTAGCCATATCCTTGATTAAGCGGGAACAAGGTTCGCGGTTGTTTTGGTACCCTATATTTGCGTTGTTGGGAAAATTACTTTGCCGCTTTGGCATTGAATTGTGGAGGATTTCCTTGACGATAGGAATTATAGTTCGCGGGTGGTCGTGACAGAACGCGTTGTTTGCCACCAAGGAGCTTGTTGTTGGGCGGGGTGCCCAAGCTAAATTCGGATGTTGTCGCCAAGGTGCATTGGGGAGGACACTCGTATACCAAAGGACAATAAGAATCGGCGTGCTCAGGACTTAAACAAAGAGGGCATGGGGAAGCGTTGCCAGCCATGACTTGTTTGGGTTTTTGTTCATTTACTTGTACCGAAAGAGCATCGACCTTTTTGTTTAGGGACTCAATTAGAGTTTTTAATTCTGGATCGGGTTTGACCTCGAACATAGACGCGTAACTTTGGTAGGAGTGTCTTTAGAAGATCTAGAAGAATCGATGTTTTCCCAACGGGTGCTTCGCGGAGGCTGTTTCAAGAAAAGTGTATGCTTCAAGAAATTTGTCCATTGTCCATGAAACAACCGCCGTTCATGATATCTAATGTTTCCTTTTGATGGTCGAGAGACCATTAAAGAATGAACGGACTAATCTGGCGGTGTCGAGTTGATGATGGGGACATTCGAAGTTGATCGAAGAAATCGCTCCACGCTTACGAAAAGGATTCCCGGGAGTCTTGGCGAAAAGAATTGAATCTTTTGAAGCATTTCTGTAGTTTTTCTTCGAGTATAAAACTTTATCATGAATGCTTGAACAAGTTTGGCCCATGTGTCAATGGATTCGCTTGTCGGGCGGGCGAAAGCCAAAGCTTTATCGGTAAGGTGAAGGGAAACAACCTAAGCAAGACTTGTTCGTTGGTAACGGGTCGGGATGGCGGAAAGTGGTGACTACTTGTTGCATCCGACGAAGATGATTGTACGGTTTTTTCATGGTCTAACCCATGGTCAATAGGTAACAAACCGAAAATGTTTGGCGGAATACGAAAATCACCTACAATCGCATCGAGTTTAATGCAGGAAGCAGGTCCTTCCTGTAAGGCAGTATAGAAATCCGAAAGGGGTTTCTCGACTGTGAGATTTTCCTCAACTATAATTAAAAGAGATAATGGCAACCGAGATGTTTGACGAGGTTGATTCTGGGAGGAGGGACTATGTCTAGGAGATAACATAAACAGTGGTTTCTTGTATTTTCGACGATGATATGTAAGTTCTAATTCCTTATGTTTACCGGACCGTAGTCTCATACAAATATAGATTTTAATTTAAGGCTCATAAGGAACGAACAATGACCGGAGGTTTTAGAATTTAGGAAGGAAGGAGTTGAAGCAACTTCTTCCCGAAATTGCTAACTTCGGCGGAAAGCTAGGATAATCGTGTGAATATTCCAAACGGTCACTGAGAATTGAGGGAGGTTGTTAGAGGCTAACACGTCCCTTAATTAGGCAACCTCAATTTTTTTTTCAAGTTTCCTAGGCACTGATGGAATAGGATGATGATTTATGATGGTGTATTATGCGAGGTGTTATTAAGATGATTTAGATGAAATTTTTAATTACTATGATTTTTTATTTTTTTATTTTTTTTTATATTTTTTATATATTTTTTATATTTTTTATATATTTTTTGTTTTTTGTTTACGTAATTAATGTATTATGGAGACGTGATTACGAAATATGCAATTAAAACGATAGATGCCAAAATAGAAACTAACTAACATATACTAGTTTACACAGAAAGTCTACCCATGCAAATCTATATTACCTATACGTGCAACTATATGTAAGTTATACGTGAGCTAGGGGAATGTCGAGAACGAACTCATGCAATTGAGTATCGTGTACGTGAATTGATGTAACATACACATACAAAAATATTCTAAGCAGGTGGTTTGGCCTTTCTGCGTATATCAAAATATATTGAATCATATTAATTGTGTTACGTGAATATGTAATGACGAACCACCTTGACATGCACAGAGTCCTCATGCCAACATACAAATATATGAGGTAAAACAGGTTATAGCAAATAATATCCTCGACAAAGTTTGAGGAGTTTAAGAGTTTGAAATCTGGCGTCCCGCGATTCCTCGTATAGCGATCAACTACTCCCGAGCTTATGCTTACTAGAAAAACAGGACCAAAGAGCCCAAAAGAGTACTGAAAAGGAAAGTGGCATGTACCTGAAAACCGGAGTGTTGATACTCCAGGTTAGTCTCCGTCTTACTAATTCATCTCGTCCGAGACTCTTTTGTCTGTTCAAGATTTCAAATTCTACGGAGTACTTAAACGTGCTAATGAAAATAAACAAACTTGGTTCCACGATATTTGTTAGTAGAAAAAGTTAAAGTAAACTGTTAAAAGAACTTCGTTAGTATTGTAACAGAAATGAAAATTAAAAAGATGAGGAGGGGGGGAGGGTTTTATGGATGTATTCCAGCTATTACGTTAAGTCCGAGTCCTTCTTTTGCGTGGCGCCATTTGATAAATCTTTTTTTGAGCGTTTATTAGTTTTCGGTTACTTATTTTCTTAAGTCCGGGTCCACAAATCCAAAGTCCGAAGTCCAAAGACCCAAGTCCAAAGTCCAAATTCAACGTCCAGTATAGTCGTAAACGCGTTTAGTCAAGTTACCTTACTCACGTGGGTTTGGTAGGATAGGTCGAGTAAGGGGATCGTCCAAACCTTAGGGCTTGGATAGGTTCACAACCTGGAATTACAACTTTTAGTGAGTAGGATTTTTAGGTTTCTTTTTAGTTGGTTTTAATTAAATTAACGGTAATGCAAATAATGTAAATTACTACTGGCGATTATATGTAGGTAAACAAAAAAGAGAAATAGGGAGAGAGTTAATCATGCTCATGCAAGAATCATTTTTAACGGTTTATATTACCAAATCACTACATCTCTACTTAGGTTAGAGACGACGCCGAAATATTGATCCACTAGCGCATGCCCACATCTCTAGGGTCGCATTTCACTAGCATAAGGAGTTTCAATAATACCTCATCTACGGTATATTATTTCAGCTCTGGCTCGATTTCACATCATCGATTTGGGCCAATTGGAGAGATGCGACACTGAGAGAGTCGTAGCGAACATTTTAGATTGTTTTAGACCGCTATCTGGAGCATCGCTAAATCCAACTTTATGCGATCTCGGTCATTTTGGGACGGATGTCAATTATGCCTAATTCCTAAGTAGTGATTCTAGAATATTAGCGAAGTCAATCTGGATTTTCACATGAAAAGCATAACCCTCCTCCCGGGATTAGCTCATGGTCATAGAAGGAATAATAAAACTTGCGGTATACATTAAGTAAATAAATGCGGGGCCGGGAATTAAACTAGAAAAGAAATGATCATTATTAAGGGTAAAATAACTCACAGTATTTAAGCTGTTGGAATGGAAATGGCAGAATGTAAGTACTGAAGAAGAAAATCTAACTAGGCGGAAGCTAAAGCATTAATATGCTGAAGGGGTAATAATGAAGGCGACCCCCTCATATATATAGGCTGATACAGGAATGCTATCCGTGAATGTTTTAGATTTTGGCTTTATGCTAATTGAATGGTTCGAAACAAAATTTTGTTTTAACTGTTTTAATTTTTGTCTTTTTGCTGATTTAAGGTTTTGTTTTTAGCTCATTTTAATTCAAACCACCTGGTTTGAATTGGTACGTGTCTTCTCTCTTGCCAGGTGGTACCAATTTGAAACCATTCTTTGCCGCTTTATCTTGACTTCGTCATGCCTTACGGGCCCTTGAGTAGGTCCACCTTAGTGTGTCCAGATGGTCGCTACCGATTTTGGCATTTTTACGACTTTTTGTCCTTATAGTTAGTTAAGCCGAATTAGCGCTATGGCGACCTTCACTAGCCAACATTGGCATCTAGATTTATCCGATTTGAGCTTGGAAGTTTGTTGCTTCTTTATATCGCGGACCCGCCTCTGCCGTAGTTTTGTTCTTTTTGGAAACCGGCTCTAGTCGGGGCTTTGTTGGGCTTCCGCGGGGGGTTGAGTGGGAAACTCCAAATATTCTGTATTCCCATTACTTGGCGGGTTCACTAGCCAACGTCGGCATCTAGATTTATTCGATTTGAGCCGGAAGTTTCTTTGCTTCTTCATATGTGGACCAGCTCGCCTTGGTTTTGTTCTTTTGGAAACCGGCTCTAGTCGGGCTTTGTTGGCCTTCCGCGGGGGTTGAGTGGGAAACTCCAAATATTCCCGTATTCTTGTACTTGATGCATGTTGTATCACTATATTTATTTTAATTGCGGAATCCTGCAAAGTCACGAAAATATAATTATTAATTACATGATTATTAAACACATAATCGCGACCAAAATGCTATGTTTCGGGGTTTAATATTACAGTTTTGGGTGCTTATCAGATAGCTGAGATCTTGGGTATCTAGATCGGAAACAAGATGAAAGGGTTGGTCACTAACCCCGATCATCAACCGAGACATATCTAGTAGCATCAATAGTCTCCTCAAACTTAACTTGTCTGGCAGCATTGAAGGACTTTTCAGAAACATCAAGCACTCTCAGAGCAAAGCGAATGACATTTTTAGTTGACCTCTTCTTTACCTCTTTCACCACTTGAGAATAGAACTTAGAGGTCTCCGACAAAGAAGTCACTGACCTTCTTATTAGAAGCGAAGCCCGCTTCTCTTTTAGAACCCTCTCATAGCGACATGACGGGAAATGGCTTGGTCAAGGGTTCTCATCTCGGTGTTCCTACGATAAAGTTCCCCTTTGACTTGGTCATGTTTTGGTTGCAGGGTGGTGAAGTGGGCATGAAGTTCCAATAATCACTTTCCAAGTGGCAGCATCAGCAACTCTTTTTTGGGCTTTTTCCAGAGAGCTTTGAAGGTTAGAGATAGTGTCTCTCATATTCTTGAAGGCGTTATCAGTTTCTTCTCTTCGCCCGAGTGGTCAACCTAGATCTGTAGCTCCTCAGTTCTCTTCTCAACTTCCTTTTTTGCCCATATCAGCTCACCGGTAGCCATGGCATCAGTGGATGTATCGGCAGAGGCCGCAAAGATGGGTTCTTTCATAGCAAAAACGTTATTCACTAACTGGAAAAGAATATAGGATGTGTAAGTAACACAATGAGAAAAACCGAACATTGAACAGAGAAGAAAGTCTTACCTTGGCAAGGTGAACATCAAATCGGTGAAAGGACAGGTCTAGGCTCCCAGCCATGTTGGCTTCAGCCTTATCAATAGGAAGTCGCGTAGCTTCTAGAACTCCAAGCCCGATATCAACATCATTAACAGAGTGTTTGTTGGTAACAGGTAGTTCATTAGTTCGTCCCCAATGTCTCATCTCCACAATTATCTCCCCTATCGGAAATCACGGAGATCTTGGCGAAAAGGGAATGTCATCACTCACCCCTCTCCTATCATCGAATCGAGGAGGAAGAAGAGCGACAGTTATAGTAGTTCTTCGCCAGACATGTTGAAATATTCAAAAATGGGTGGGATCGGGAACAATCACCCAAGGCATCCTCTGTTCCTTAGGGATCTTCGATGAAGTCCACCATTACAACATTAGTAGCGAGATAGTTGATTCGGGGGGAAGAGTCATCTAAGGAATAATAGCAAAGAAATTTAGGTGAAAGACTCTTATATTAAATTACAAAGTTCTGAGTAAGTATACTTACTAGTTTGGAGCATGGGTGTGTTTTACGGGAGCGAGAATTCCCATTGGCTCACCATCAACATCGAGAAAAGATGAATGTCCCCACGCATCACCTAACACACGAAGGTGGTGAAACGGACCCGACCTTATTATCACTCTGTTTCCCCAAAAACGATCGGAGAGTTCTTGTCTCTAGTCATGTGAGGTAGTAGTGGGATTGGTCTCAATATGCGAACCTCGTAAAAGTACCCAAAACCGGCAATCGAAACAAATCCATGTCTCTTGGCCAACATGGCAGAGTGCATAACGGTTCTGTAGAACAAAGGTGTTGCTTGAGCAAGAGTAAGATTGAAGTGAATCAGGTACTCTCTTAATAGTGGGTGTAGGGGAAGAGTGAGTCCGACCATGGTTGACCCGATGGTGATAAGTGCCACTTCTTTATAGGCCAATTTATCTGACAACCTCCCCCACTCCAAGCCGATATCATCAGGTATGTGAAATTTCTCTTGGATCAGTTCCAGGGAGGAAAGATCTCCGAAGTTTACAAGTGACCAGTTGGGATTCATGATTGGAAAAGAGAGAAAGTTTCAAGTTTTGGGTAAACCCTAAGTCGCGATATCAAAAGGTTCAATATACAAAGAAAAAAGTAGTGGAAGAGGTAATGAGGGATCTCTCATCGGATCCTTTATATCTGGAGATAAGATGGGCCGGTTACAATATGATTAGCCCAAGTATTACGTCTTTTTGGGATGGAACGCCATAATTACCTTTTCGATGCTTGTTAATGTTTGAGTCGTCTTTTTAGAGCCTTAATTAGTTGGATACGTAAGCAATTATGGAAACAATTTAGTAAAAAGATTCTCGTTCCAAAAGTAGTGTCGCTTCAAGCGCCAACGTGCTAGATGGCATGAGAGGGGGCATCTGTAAGGGGGGTTTCTAGTCATTGAACAGATGACACGTGTATGAGAAATAATCTAAGACTATAGATGTCCAGAATGAGATAAAGAACATCGGATCAGTTTTGTGGATAAGAGATCTCGTGCTAAGCACGAGTGTTTAGTGGAACATGTGCTAGGCACATGGTGGCCGCCCTCCAAAGTATGGCATTCTCCAAGTTGTTAGGAACCCGATATAGACATTTCGGAAAGAAAGGAAACTAAAGATGGCAATCTCTGATGATAAGGAAGGAATCGTGATGACATATCTTAGGAGTTACCTTTTAGATATAATCTTTCCATACACGTTGGGACATTATGATCAACAAGGAAACTTACCTCTCACAAGATATGGTCTAGATTTAGAATTCCATAAGAAGAGGAATCCTAATAGGAAGGCAGAGTCCAAAGATGGAAGGGAACTCATGAGCGATGAGGACAGTCCTAACCCTAGGACTCTCGTAGCTCTTCCTATATAAACCATAGGGATTCGCTCTTAGGAACTACGCAAAATAGGGTTTGATTCTCCTAAATAAACAAGGAGATCGTAGGCCGCCCGGTGGGTTCAACCCTGAACTCACAATCATCTCATTCCTTCTCTACTCAATCAAAACTTCTGGATCACAAGGCACAGAGGAAGATCAGGGGATACTCGAAAAATCCCCTATAACAGCGGTGATGGCATTTCAAACAGGGCTTATTCCAGGTTCTGATATGCACAAATATATGCTTCGTGAGGATATTAAAACTCTAAGAGAGTTGTATGATAAGACTAAGAAAGATGTGCAAGTTGAAGAATGTATTCTAGCAGCATCAGTTCAACCAGTATTGCAGGTGTCGGAATCAAGCAAGTCTACCAAGGAGGAGAACTATAATAAATCCGACAAGAGAAAATCGATTGAATCTCATCCGAAATCAGAAAATTAACTTTCACAGAAAAAGAGGTTTGAAAGGTCATTGAAAGAAGAATTAGATCAAAGTAATTACATAGCTATTAATACTACGATTGGAAGATATTTTTAAGGAGGGTGATGAAAGAACCTTATTTCCAAAGATCCAACATACAAGTTTGAGGAAATAGCGGATAAATCATTCTGCGACTTCCATACGATCAAGAATCATGAGAGACAAATAAGTGTCTGCGCAATTGCTTTCGAGAGAAGTAGGCAGTTAATGAGAGATAGAAAGCTTAGGGGAGTTCGTGATCTGCTAGCCCAGGAAGTGGCGGCTATGGTAAATGATAAGCCTTTAGGGGTAATCAACATGATATATAGCGGGGTTATCACATATAAAAATATTATAAGGGATAAGATCCGGAAGATATTGACAATCAAAAAGAGGTACTAGAAGTGATGCGTGGGAGCCGATGCCGGTGAACCCTACACTAGTTCACGGCAAGCATACGGGGAGCTATTATGTTTGTACACGATAATCTATCAAAGGTAATGCTACCTCATGATAATGCTTTGTTGATTACATTGAGGATATCATGAAATGATATGCAAAAGGTGATGGTTGATTGTGGAAGTTCGATGAATATTCTTTTTGGAAAGCATATACAGTGTATCGGTTTGATGAGTGCATCGATAGAATCACATTTTAATATGTTTGGTTTCAATGGAAGCTTTACTAGGCCACTAGGAAAATTAAATTACCGATGGAAGAGCGGTCTACAGAGCGTTATGACTAAATTTATAGTCATCAAGCATAATTCGGATCATAATACTATCTTGGGAAGAAAGTGGATACATGCTATGAGAGTAGTTCGAATACATTTTACTAGGTTATCGATTTCCAACCTGCTTATGGGCCACATGAGATAAGAGGTGTCCGTCAAAATTTGAAATGTAATTTTGTTCTTGTTAAAGGGTATGATGAAAGACAAAAAAGTAGACAACGGGGCATCTCGGGAGGCACCGGATAGCAATTAATAAAATCTTTATCTCTAAAATCCAATACCGATAAACAGCAAGAGGATTTTAGGTTCCGATCGAGGAGATGAAAATAGAGTTGGAAATGGTTCCAAAGCAAAGCGAAGGAAGAAGTGTGAAAGTAAATATATTGGTCGGACAATGAAAGTTGCTTTACTTTTATTGGTATAGAGATGAGTTCAAAATCGAGGCAAGATTTGATAGAATTCTTAAAGACAAATAAAGATGTATTTGCACGGTCGATGGGCGATCTTACGGGAAATGATCCTCTTCTATGTTCTCATAAGTTGAATATGAAAGAGGGGCAATTCAGTTCATCGAAACATAGGAGGGTCAAGCCGATATACAAAAATGCGGTACAAGATGAGATTCAGAAGATGCTTGAATGTGGAATCATCAGGGAAATTGATAATTCAGAATAGGTAGTGAATATTGTTGTCGTACCAAAGAAGAATGACAAGGTTAGAATCTGTGTGGATTTCACCGATGTTAACAAGGAATGTCCCAAAGATTACTACCCGATGCCAAGAATTGATGAATTGGTCGATCGAACAGCTGGGTTCGAGTTGTTGAGTTTTTGTGATGGTCATTCAAGATATTTTCAAGTTATAATGGTAGTAGTAGACCAACTGAAAATATCATTCATTGTAGAAGGAGGTCTCTACTGTTTTACCAGAATGTCATTCGGTCTAAAAAATGCAGGAGTAACGTATCAGAGGTTGGTGGAGAAAATGTTCAAAAATTTGATTAAGCATATCGTGGAAGTATACATCGATGATATGGTGATAAAATCTAAAAAGGCAGATGATCATGTTAAAGACCTCAATATGGTGTTCCGAATATTCAGACATTTCAACATGAAGCTTAATCCTAAGAAGTGTACTTTTAGAGTAAGTTTAGGGAAATTCCTGGGGTATATAGTCACAAAGAGAGGTATTGATGTTAATCTAGATAAGATTCGAGCTCTTCAGCAAATGCCTTCTCCGAGTACTAGGAAGTAGATACAAAAGTTAACAGGAAGAATTGCAGCTTTGAATAAATTTATATCAAGAACTTCTGACCGATGTAAACTCTTATTCAAGTTGATGAAAAGAATACGAAATTCATATAGGAGGAAGAATGTGAATTGGCATTCTCAGAATTAAAAAAGTATCTTCAAGAAGTGCCAACTTTGATGAAGCCAGAGGAAGGTGATACTTTATTTTTTTTATATTTTGGCAAGATCTAGCTTTGCTATTAGTTCAGTACTAGTAAAAGTAGAATATAGAGTTAAGAACCGGTTTATTTTCAATCCAAGACCATGCTTGAGGCTGAAACTCGATATTGATGTTGGAAAAATATACATTAGGTCTCCCTCTATTCTACTCAAAGGTTGAAACCTTATTTCCAATCCCACTCAGTCATTGTCATGAAAGAATCTTCCTCTAAAGTAAACTTTAGCCAAGATAGCTAAGTCGGGAAGAATGACCAAGTGGTCGATATTTCTATTGATGAGTTTGGGATTGAATATAGGAATATGGTTTGAGAAAAAAAAAGCCAAGTCTTGGTAGATTTCTAAAAGCGGATTTTACTGTCATAGTGCCATTCATTTAGATATAGACAAATTGTATAGGATGAGATAATCTGGAGATTCACTGTAGCAGTCATATGAAAAAAGACAGTCAATCGAATCCTTTCCGAAGTACTTGTATGTTGAGGCCCCAATCTATAGGGACATATATTTTTATGGCTAGCCTAGAGTTCTTGGACTTTCATTTGGTGATGCAATCTGTTACTCCACTGTTAACAGTTCTCCAGCATCCAAAGCTGGATGCCAGTGGTGCCAAAGCGTATCTGGAAACAGTCTTTGGTAGTATATGTAGCCATGTCACTAATTAGCTTTTCACTTTGTATAAAAAACTCACAACCTTCATGACACTGGGTATGACACTTCGTTTCATGTTTACTTCTCTAAATCCCTAGTTCGAACAGAGCTTCTCCCCTCCTTGGTACTATAAGGCTCGACTTAAATATGAGTAAGAGAAGCAACAAAACACAGAAGTTAACCAATGACTATGTATGTGTGTGCGTGATGTGTATTACTCGGCAACTCAGAGATTATACGAGAAAGAGACAAACAGTTAATAGAGAGAATCATGCTGAAAGACAGAACAGTAAGTAACAAATTTCTTCTATGACGTAGTTGGGTTAACAAAATATAAGAAAACAAGTAACAACATGATGAGTACATACACGATTTTTAAGCTCGGGGAATAGGTGGGTTAAGATATAAAGTTGTAGGAAGGTCAATGATAAAAGCCCAAAACTATAGTTTTAACCCCTTAATAATATTACATTTAAACTATATATGTTTATAATAAATAAGAGTTAGTACTGTTTATATACTTTTGTGTATTTTAGGTCTTGGAGTTAACTATGTGAAGAAATATCTCACTTTTGCAAGAGAAAAGAGAAAATGTTGGTTGCTATGAAGTTCTATCGTTAAAGTCCAAGTTTAAAGGAGAAAAAGCCTTTTTAAAGCCCAGTGAAAGCTGAAAAGTCAAAGTCATCATGAATGAAAAAGAAAAAAGTCAAATGAGCGTTCACGCCAGGTATATTTGGACTCGGACACTTGAATCGGGGCCAATTATATATCAAAACGACCGACTCGGAAATAACTTTCTAACAGTTTAAGCGTTGATCCAATAAATTAGTAAAAGTGGCCAAAAAGGCTATTTCAGTAATTTCTATTAGAGAAACTCTTTTTGGACCCGTACTTAAGTAATTAGGTTTTGGGCTTGATTTAATGACCCAAAATATAGCTCCAAAGCCCATGCACGAAATTGTAAACCTAGCCCTCTCATATATAAAGAGTACTAAGACAAAACTCTAACTCTCTCTCCCTCCCATTAGTTCAAATAATTTAGCTCTCTCTCTGGCCCATTAGTTAGAAAGTTAATCAAATGGCGCAATTTGATAAACCATAAAATGACAACTACTTTTCTCTTACTTATTCTTATATTATCAATTATTTATTTCCTACTCACACATATATATTCATACAATATATAGAGTCTGAAAATCATTCCACTCTCTCTCTGGAACTTAACGAATTCAACTAATCAAACAAAATGAAACAATGATGAGAACAATATTTATGGATCTGAATTTATACTACAATACTAAATATATGAATTTAACTTATACTAATTTAATTAAAGGAATTGAATATGACTTGAATAAAATATGGAGAAGAATAGAGATTTGAAATCCACCTTGATTAATCCCTAACATGCTAGTATGGGAGTTTGTTGCAACCCAATCTTTATGTTTTCTCAAGATTTAACATAAAAGGTAAGGTCTTTTTATCCCTAATTATAAATGACATCTTTAACCAACTAATAATTAGCATGAGAGGAAGTTGAAACCCATTCTCATGGTGAATGAATTAACTACCCCATAATTGAAGGCGTTTTAATCACAACTATTATTTACTAACACATCAAGTCTTCATCAAAGCTTCAATCAAACCCCTCTAATGGAGGTTTAGCTATGTCTGCTTAGTTCGAGATCAACAGAAGCCTTGAGATATACAAGACATTCTTCAATAGGTGGGTCAGAAGAATCACTAGGGTAGAGGGTGGAATTTTTTTATTCCTTCATGGTGTCAAGGGATGAATGGATGTCAATAGGAGGGGACTCATGAAAGGCGTTGACTTCCTCTATGTAAGAGTCATCGTCGAAGTTGGAACTTCCAAAGGAAAAGAATTAGTGTATCTGATTCTCTAGAAACATGTTGTTGAAATAATCTTTAGCTAAGTTCTTGATCATGCTAACTTCTCCATCGATAGTCGTGTCGGAATTAGCTTTGCATCATTTTGAAAACATTTACCTCAGCGAGAAAAGGTGTCCAAAGGACATGGACCAATGAACCATCATCGACGGTTTATGGCTAGCGTGGCGGTTGCCAAGAAGGGGCGCCCTAAGATGATAGGAACAGTGGTTTTAGCGACTGCGTGTCGAGGATAACGAGTGTTTGGGTAGTAAAAATCTTAAACTTTAACAAGCACGTTTTCAGCACACCCTTATGATACTTAATAGAACGGTCAGCTAATTGCAATGTCATTTTAGTTGGTTGCATCTCTTGTAGACCTATTTGTTTATATAGCTAATAAGAGAGTAAGTTAACCCTTGCCCCCAGGTCTAATAGATCAGTTGTCGTGTGGGTATCCCCTAAGGTGCTTTGTACAGTAGGACAACCAGGGTCCTTGTACTTAACAATTCCATTATGTTTAGATAGAGTGGGAAACTGTTCAGTTAAATAGGCGTCTTTTGGAATGTTTGTTTTCCGCCTAGTAGTGCACAACTCGTTTTGAAACTTAGCATGTTGTGGTAATTTTTTAATAGCTTCAAGAAAAGGTAGGTTTATCGTTAGATTTTTAAAAACTTTCTTAATCTTATCGAAATTTGTATCTTTTTTTTAACATGGCTAGTCTCTGGGGAAACGGTGGTTTCTCTCTATATTAAGCATATGGGTCAATATGATTTTTATCCTTGGCCGTTTTTCTCTTATGTTGTGGTTTAACTGGTACATTTACATGGATAGGATCTTCAGTTTCTATTTCGGTATCTAGTAAAGTTTCATTTGTAATGACCACTGGTGGTGTATCAACGGGCATAGTTACGACGTTTCTAGCATGGGGTCAAGGATAAAAATTTAGCTCTTTTATTTCTTAGTCGTTGAGTAAAGAGATATCGTAGTCACCACATAGGAATCTTAGCTTGGTGGGATCGGTACGTTGATAACGGAGACAGTGTTGGAAGGACGAACACAATGCGAGCTAGGATTGTAACGTCCTTCCAACGCTATCTCCATCATCAACGTACCGATTCCACCAAGCTGAGATTCGTGCGAGGTGACTGCGATATCTCGTTGCTCAATGCCAGTAACATCAGCCAACACTGCTGTAGTCAACTCTTTCCGACTACCATTCACATCTACAAAAATCCTACGACCATTAATCACCCTTTTCTTGTAAAAAGAGAACACCAAATCCGGATAATAAAAATCATCCGTAGAATACCACAACCCTTCCCACTTCCTAATACGCATTTCGGTATCGAAGAAGGGTGCAAACTGTGCACTAGAAAAAACTTATTCAGGAAGAATTTTAGTTAGGAGCCATTGAGATCTGGATTTGAAATTTGTGGTGAAAGTAAGGTGTGGGATAGTGAATAAATCACTCGGTTGAAATTGGACCTGGAGGTGTGTGGAGGTAAAGGCGCAGGCGCGCTCAAGTTGGTTTGGCCCAAAGGGTGTGTGCGCTAAAAGTTTTTCTTTGGTCAGGCGGTGTTCTGTAATGGAGGCGAGGAAGAGAAGAAGAAAATGGTTTTTAAAATAGGAAGTCACGTGCGAGGCACGTGACCGCGTAGGGTTTTAAAATTTTGGGCCCAAGCCCAAAACAAATCTGTAATGCCCATCCTGTCCTATGCCTCGCATAACTTAAAACTAAAATTCCCGATTCGTTAACAGTCCGATATTTGTGAATGAGTTATGAAAATGATCAACAGAGAAATTACAATCCAATGATCTATAAAAAAAACTCAAATCTAACTGTGGTTGACATATAAGAAGATAGAAAATACCTCAAAACACATGAATGACATACGTTATGTGATCAAAAGAAATCTAAATTCATTGATAATGTCAACCCGAATCAAAGTACGACTAAACGACATAAACAACAAGAATAGGAAGTTGAGCAATCAAGAATGGAAATACCAAACACCCCACCCATTACTTTCAACTCCCATTAGTTTCAGCTCCCATATTTAGTTTAGTAGTAAATTAAGGTTCTATCTCTCTCTCCTATTAGTTAGAATAATTTAGCTTTCTCTCTCCTCTTTCTTTAGTTTAATATAGTTTAAGTAATTAGGGTTTATAATTGTAGCATCCATAAAACCTCTATTAAAATACCTTCAAGTATTATTATTCAATTCAATTGCTTCTCTTTCTATTATGTCTTCTTCTCATTCTTTTATTCATGATAGTCCCATTAATCAAAGCTAAACTCCCATTAGAGGGAGTTTGAATGAAATTTTGAGATAACTTGATTTGTTAGTATAGATTGTTGATTAGGGTTTCAAGTTTAGGTTTTTTTTTACTTAGAGATAAGAAGAGTTTAACCTAAACTAGATAATAGTGAGTTTACCATGAAAATGGGAACAAGTTTTGTCTTATGCCAATTAGTTTATGACTAGAGATAGTATAAAGTAAGTAGGGATCATTAAAGGTTTAGTCTTTATATTTTAACCTTGTTTGAGAATATCTAGACTAGGGTTTTCTATACAAATCTATGCTAGCATGTTAAGAAATTAAAAAATAGATTTTAATCTCTCTCTATTCTTCTCCATATTTTATTCAAGTCCTATTCAATTGCTTTAATTAAATTAATATAAGTTAAATTCATATATTTAGTTTCGTAGTATAAATTCACATCCATAAATATTACTCTCACTATTGTTTCCTTTTGTTTGATTAGTTGAATTCGTTAAGTCTAGAGAGTTAAGAGTGGAACGATTCCGTACTCTATATATTGGATGAATATATATGTGAGAGTATGAAATAAATAATTGATAACGTAAGAATAAGTAAGAGAAAAGTAGTTGTGATTTTACGGTTTATCAAAATTTGATATACGTAAAAAAACACACTACTAGATTTTCTATAACTTGATATTTACGTTATCAATTATTTATTTTCTACTCTCACATATATATTCATGCAATATATAGAGTACAAAATCGTTCCACTCCTAACTCTCTAGACTAAACGAATTCAACTAATCAAACAAAAGGAAACAATGGTGAGAGCAATATTTATGGATGTGAATTTATACTACGAAACTAAATATATGAATTTAACTTATACTAATTTAATTAAAAGCAATTGAATATGACTTAAATAAAATATGGAGAATATAGAGAGATTGAAATCCACTTTTAATTTATTAACATGCTAGCATAGATTTGTATAGAAAACCTCATTCTAGATATTCTCACACAAGGTTAAAATATACATACGTACTAGACCTTTAATGACCCCTAATTACTTTATACTATCTCTAGTCATAAACTAATTAGCATGAGAGAAAGTTTGTTCCCATTCTCATGGCAAACTCACTATTATCTAGTTTAGGTTAAACTCTTCTTATCTCTAAGTCAAGAAAAACCTAAACTTGAAACCCTAAAAAACAATCTATACTAACAAATCAAGTCCTCTTAAAGCTTCATTCAAACTCCCTCTAATGGGAGTTTAGCTTTAATTCATGGGACTATCATGAATAAAAAAGAATGAGAAGAAAAACATAATAGAAAGATAAGAAATTGAATTGAATAATAATAATAACTTGAATATATTTTAATGGAGGTTTTATGGAGGCTACAATTGTAAACCCTAATTACTTAAGTCCAAAAAAGGTTTCTCTACTGAAACTTACTGCAACAACCTTTTCATCTACTTTTACTCCTCGGATTGGATCAAGGCTAGAACCATTAGAAATCCCTTTCTGAGCTGGTCGTTTTGACATATAATATGCCTAATTCTGAGGTCTGAGTCCAAAGATACAACCTGCAGAAGTTCTGTTGACTTTTATGCTCTATTTCTGCCCGCGTTGACTTTGACTTTTCAGCTTTGACTAGGCTTTAAAAAGGTTTTTTCTCCTTAAAACTTGGGCTTTAACCATAGAACTTCTTAGCAACCAATTTTTGCACCTTTCTCTTACAAAAGTGACATATTTCTTCACATAGTTGACTCAAAGTCATATAATACACAAAAATACGTAAACAATACTAACTCTTATTTATTATAAACATAATTGGTCTAAAAGTAATATTATTAAGGGGTTAAAACTACAGTTTTTGGCTCTTATCAAACCACCCCCAAATAGTATTTTGCTTATCCGCAAGCAAAGATGAGAAATTAAAATAAGTGACCAAAAATGGAGTTCTAACTAATCTCATTTCGCCGAGTGCGATTGCATTGACCATATGCAATAAGGCCTTAAACCACTAAGAATTCCCTAGTGGACGAGTTATAGCCTCGTGAGAGTTTTCTAGAGAAGGTACTCACAAACTTCATTTATACTACAACAACTAAGAAATAAAAGTAACTATCCCCTAATTTATCTAGGATATCTATACATCTAGCTAGCATTTAAACAAGGATCATCAATCTAACTCCTAAATTAATATATGCATAATAATCAAATCATCTTAAGATAAACAACTATACAATGAACTATGCTATGAAATGCAGTGGCAGGTCTTTTTCTGAAACTTTTGGGTAGCGTGCCTAAGTAGGCTCTCACAAGGAATGTGTCAAGACACATAATACTCTGATTTTTCCACTCAAGTTTGCTAACTCTAGTGTGTAGTGGGCACACGTTTCCTCACAATCTCAATGATAATCCAAGGAAGCCGAGGTCGATCAAACACATCTACCACTTACTATCACATTAACCTATTCCTAATTGAGTTAGAGGTCTTTATTAGGTGATATGGGGCATATGTATTGGTTAAAGAATGAAGGAAATGGATATTCAAAAAGACAAGTATGAGAAATATAGGTTTATTTATATTACGTAACTAGAGAAAACCTTGTTCTTATTTTGCTTCTACACTTTGTTTCCATCCTTAGCCATTTTGTTTTGGCTTTTGACTCATTTTTATTATATTTTTGGAGTTTTAAATTTTTTATTATTATTATTATTTCTATTTTTTTTTCTTTTCTTTAGATGGAAACTTTATTTTCTTTTCCTTTTGAAGCAACTAACTAATTTTTATTTGCATAGGTTTTTCTCTTATCTTTTATTCACTCATACTATTTCTCAAACTTATCCAAATAGGTAGGCTGATTTTATTTTTTATTTTATTTTATTGGGTAAATGATTTGTGGTTTGTGAAAAGGCTAACGAAAGGCTCAGTGAGGAGACTAGCGGAAAATATACTTAGGTCAGAATTTCTGGCTATATCGATCCAAAGATGGCCTAAATTCTTACTTAGGATATGGTATGGTGATCAAGCAAGTGGATGTGTGATTTATCTACTCGGATTTTACTTCTCCCTTGTGTCATCACTCAGATATTTCACTTATATTAGGCTTTTGGCTAGATTCTCACAGGATATGTATTAAGTACTCTAACCTAGGTCTCAGAAAAATACTGTCAAGTACAATTATAAATGCTCATGCAAGATGTTCATGAAAAGATGTAATGACTATTACTTACATATTAATCTAAGTTTAAAAAATTAAATCCTAATTCAAATACTACGTGAGATTTCTAGAATAATATCATCATGGAGAGGGGAACAATACCATTATCACTAAGTGTATAGTATAAACTATTTTTATGAATTTTATATTTTCTAATTTTTATACGACGATTAATACGTAATATACAACCTAATATGTGCTTAAACATTTACAACATGTTTCTATACCACCCCCAAACAGAATCAGGCTTTGTCAGTATGGAATGAAAATAAAGGATAGAGAGTTCCATAGAAACGTGCTTGTAAATGGGAGCACCTGAAATGGGAGCACCCACCCTTTTAATTTTTCATTCTTATTTCTCATATTTTCATTACTGTTCAAACTTGATATTCAATGTTTTAAACTAAGAGCGCGCCCACCCTCCCTTTTTGCCTTGCACAAAGCGCGTCCGCACTCCCTTAAGTCTGCGGACTCACAATGAAGAATACTGCGGTAAAGGTATTTTCAAATTTCCGAAAATTTTGAAATTTTTTAGGCATAATACCTAAGGTGTTGTTGATTTACTGGAATGTTTTCAGAATTTTACTAGTTGTTTTACCTAGTGAACTAATACCAACTTTACACTGCTGTATTTCAGCTTTCACACCATAAGTTTCTAGAAAAACAAACGAGTAAGGTTGCTTAGGCAGTTCCAAAAATTCTAACATTTTTATAGGAGTATCTATCATAAGTCAGAAGTTTGTAGTAAAAATTTGAAGAGTTTTTTTTATTTGTTTTGACCATCTAAATAGTTGATTGTTTCCAGTGTGTTTTTGTAGTTTTGTAACACTTAATATCTGGAACAACAGCTGATAAGGAAGGTTTGTAGAATTCCAATTGCTCTAAACTTTTATGGAACACAAAAAAGATATGTCGAGTCTCCATAAAACTTTGGCAATTTTGGCTCTATTTTGATTGGATAACCATTCGGTTGTTTGTATTGTATCTGAAAACTATTTCACGAAATTTGCAGGGTAGTAGAAGGAATTTCATAATTCTGATTATTCTGAAATTTTATAAGCTACTTTCTGGACGTCTTAGAAAACTACTACAAAAATTTCAAATTTTTTAGAGCGCGTATGTGCCCTATTATACCTATATTGGAGAGCGCCCGTGCCCTTTGAAGTAAGCCCGATTTCCAGGTTAGTTACAGGTCATATTTTAGTTCAAAATTTTTACTAGTTCGGTGTTCCAAGCTTCTATAGGACACTGAGATTCGTATTAAATATGCTATTCATAAGTGTAGCAAAGAGGCATTCAGGCTCTCCTTCTTTCACTCATTGTCTCTTCTGTCAGAGGAGTTTAATTCTAGTATAATCAAGCTTGTTTGTCTGTTGTTATTATTCTTTCATATTAGACTTAGCCTTGCATGAGATTAGGGTCTGGTAAGAAGAAACCATCTAACATTATCTATCGTAAACGTCAATGCACACGCCTATCTAGAATATCACACACCACACCTGCAATAATGGCTAAAGAACTAGAGACTCCTCTCTCTAATTTTTATAAAGCCTTGATCGATGGACCTAAGTCATGCATCGTTCTGGCAGACCCAGTAGGGGATTTTTGAATTCCCCCAAATATATTTAACTTGTTACATATTTTCCATGGTTTATACCACGGGAAACCTTATCAACACATGTGTAGGATAAAACAAGTTCTCACTACATTACATCATCGTAGCGTAAGTCTAGATCAAGTTAAACTTAGGGTGTTTCCATTCACCCTAGCCGACAAGGCGGCGTCTTGGTTAACTGCCCAAATGCCAAACTCCACGAACTCATGGGCTAAACTTGTTCAATTGTTCATGAAATAGTTTTACACACCACTGAAGACAGATGAAATGCTTCAAAAGATTCATTTCTTCCACTAGAACCCCCATAAATCCTATTCAGAGGCCTGGAATCGTTTCACTGATCTTCTCATTGAATGCCTACCTCACAATCTTGCCAAGGATACGCTTGTCCGGCGATTTTTCAAGGGCCTTTCACACCATCATAAAGAAGTTCTAGATATCATCAATGGGGGTAGTTTTCTTAGTAAAGGAGCCTTGGAGGCTTAAAAATTCTTATTAGAAGATCAATCTAAGAGAAACAACAATTGGGGAGGTAACGATGTCCCCCGCTGCACTCCTTCTTCCTTCGAGGTTAAACCTGATCCCGAGCTTAGAACTCTTATTGATGCCCTCACTAAAAAGGTAGATGTCATCTCTGTTAAAAAGAAACCCACTTCTGTCATGAACATAAACTCTACTCGTTGTAATGTCTATTTTAGTCTTGAACATTCCGACTTCTATTGTCCTCTTGTCTATGAATATCCACCACCACAGCCATAAAATGTCTGCGCTTTTAATAACAACCTTAACACACAATGGAAGAAAAACACTAATTATAATCCACAACAACAAAATTTTACACCTCCGGGTTTTAATAATCAAAATGATAGGCCCACTACAAACTTCAACCAATTTATTTCGTATCAAGGACAATGAATATTAGCTGACCAGAACAGTGGTTTAGTGCCCATGAACCAGAACTATGAACATCAAGACATGACCATGCAACAAGCCTTAGTTTTGGTCACTCCTCCTATGGCCACTCAACCCGTCAAACTATCTACGCATCGAAGTAGTAATGACCTTCTTTGCAAAATCAGAATCAAATTATGCAACAAACATTTCAAATGATGCAGTCTTTGTGCCAAAAGGTTATTGACATGTCTCATAACCAAAATAATAACCAAACACGCGTACTTCCAGGGTCAAGCAGTGCCTAATCCTACATCGCCAAACATAGCCTTTGAAGTAACCAGTAATACTAGTAACGAGCATTCAAACGTAGGTGAGTTAAATGCCATCACCACTCTCTGTTCTAACAAAGTGGTTGATAACGTCGTAACTATGCTCGTTGATATACTACCAGTGGTCATTACAAATGAAACTTTACTAGATACCAAAATAGAAACTGAAGATCCTATCCATGTAGAGGTACTAGTTAAACCACAACCTAAGAGGAAAGTGGCCAAGGATAAAAATCATATTGACCCATATGCTAAATATAGAGAGAAACCACCATTTCCCCAAAGACTAGCCATGTTAAAAAAGGATACAAATTTCGATGAGATTAGGAAAGTTTTTAAAAATCTAACGATAAACCTACCTTTTCTTGAAGCTATTCACTACAAAAAAATTGAGTTTAGCCGACGGACCCAGGAGAGATACACCGACGGCTATAATCTGTTGGATGTTTCCAACGGTTTTAGCTCGTTGGCCTCTAAAATATGACCGTCGGATTAGTTATTAAACATATCGTTAGTTTTTTTTCTTACCCGACGGATATCCCACTGTTTTAAGCCGTCGATATAACCGACGGTTAATAACAGTTGGACATTTTCGACGGATATTTTATTTGTACCGACTGTTCTTAGAGTTGGCGAACCGGTTGGAATGAAATACTGCTGAAAACATAAGGATTTAACAGAGCGCGAAAAACGCATTTCAGTTCCCACCCAAAATAATAGAAGGAAACATAGTCTGAAAATAGAAGGAAACATAGTCTCACACAACTACATCAAACAACAGCCGGCAGCAAAAGGTATTCTCTCTCACTCCCTTACACACTTTTGTCTTAAAAATCTCTCACCCCCAATTTTTTTGCTCTTTTTCAGTAAATCCAACGCCTTCTCTATCTTTTCAACGCCTTCAATCAAGGTGCGTGTTTATTTTTTTTCCCTCTGGATTTGTGTGGGTTTCTCATTCTAAACATTAGGTTGTATATAAATTAAGTTGATTTTTTTAATGTGTAGACAATGAGTCTGTTTTGAAGTGTGGTCTTGTTGATTTACGCCAACTATTTGCATGATATTAGACGAATTGTCTTAAAGATAAATCTTTGCAAGTTGGGTGTTGATTAAAATTTGGGTTTTGGGGTGTATTGGGTTGGAGGATAGTGATACATCTTTTATCTAACAGTGTATGTGAATGGTGAATTTTAGTATTGATTCCTTGTTTCTAATCTGATGAGCTTAACTCACTAACCTGAACTATTAATGAAATTAGGCGAAAAAAAATGAAATCTTGAGTTTGGATGCTATGTTTGGGTGTGAGTGATTATAAGATGCATGAATATATATATATGTTCTTATTTTATTTTTTTTGTTCTGAATTCCTCTCTTTTCTATTTCTTTTAGAAGTTTCTTAAGTTATGGAGTCAATGAGTTTGATAGACAAGAGTTGGATTAACTTGGACAATTTTCGAGATCCACGTTTTATAAAAGGTGTTGAGGATTTTAGTTCCTTTGCCGTGGAACACCATCACAACAAGAATGTTATACCATGTCCTTGTAGAAAGTGTCGAAACCAAGGCCCGGCAATGAGTCACGATGATGTTATAATACATTGTTTTAGCCATGGATTTGACAAGACGTATAAATTCTGGTTTTTGCACGGTGAGAAGGAAAGGCGTAACAACTCAATGAAAGTGGATCAAGTTTTCAAGCAAATGTGCTGTGGTGGACATGAATGCAGCATTCACCATTCTTGCGGAAGAACTTAGTCTTGATAACTTGGATGCTTTTTTTGGGTGAGGATCCGTGAGGTCGCATCGGGAGAAGAACTCGTTGAAGGTGTTGAGTTTAATGATAATTTGTGTGAAGCCATGACTGAATTGTATCCGGATGTCTTGACTTCTTCTCTCTTAGATTTGTCGTGAAATTGCTTAATTTGAAGATCACAAATGGGTTGAGCGATAAGGCTTTTACTGATTTGCTTCAACTACTCCGGATGGCGATGCCTAGTGGTAATAAGATACCCGAGAATGCCTACAAAGCAGATAAGATGATTAAAGACTTGAAGTTGAAATGCCAGAAGATTGACGCATGTAGAAATGATTGCATCTTGTATTGGGGAGATAATGAATTTGAGGTTTCTTGTCCTACATGTGGAGTTTCTAGATACAAAACTGCAACCATTGAGCAATTGAGGACGCGGACCAGTAGGGTGCCTGCAAAGGTTTTGCGATACTTTCCTCTTACTGATAGGTTGAAGAGATTGTATAGTGTGGGTTGGGTGGCGAAGGAGATGCAAAGGGCATTCTCTTGGGGCATCAAAGCCCGGTACAATGAGGCATCCCGTTGACTTCGGCGCAAGGTGGAAGCAAGTGGATTCGAAGTATCAAGATTTCTCTGCTGAGCCACGCAATGTTCGTCTGGGACTAGCCACTGATGGTTTTAATCCTTTTGGTACTTTAGGAACACAATACAGTTCATGGCCTGTAATGTGTGTGACATATAACCTTCCCCCTTGGCTATGTATGAAGTCACAATTCACCATGCTTACAACACTCATTGAGGGTCCAAAACAACCGGGTAATGATATTGATGTGTATTTGCAGCCCTTAGTTAAAGAGCTGCAAGACTTGTGGCGTGATGGGGCGATGGTTAAAGATGCATTCAAAGGTGAAGTGTTCAAAATGCGTGCTATTTTGTTGTGGACAATCCACGATTTACCAGCTTATGGAAATATATCCGGTTGTAAAACTAAGGGAAGATTTGCTTGCCCTGCTTGTGGTCCGAAAACTGCTTCTTTATGGCTTAAGCATGGAAAGAAGCATGTGTATATGAGAACTAGACGTTGGCTTCCATTGACATCGAAGGCTAGACATGATACAAGGGAGAGCACGTATGATAAGACAAAGGAACTAGACGAGCAACCAATTAGGTTGACTGGTGTTGAAGTTAAGAGAATGACCAAGAATTTGAAAATCAAATTTGGAAAAGGCAAGAAAAGGAAAGATGGCGAAGGTGATGAACAAGAAGGCAATGAAGCAGTTTCATGTTTTTCCAAGCGGTCTATCTTTTTTAGGCTCAAGTATTGGAAACACATTGTCGTTCGTCACATCCTTGATGTCATGCATATTGAAAAAAATGTGTGTGAAATCCTTCTTGCTATGATGTTGAATACGAAGAAAACTAAAGATAATGCCAAAGCACGCAATGATTTAAAGCGTATGAAAATTAAAAAAAAATATTGGGTGACTCAAGTTAACGGGAAACGAGTTATGCCCCAAGGTATTTTTTGGCTTCGAAAAGAAGAGAGGAAGTTGTTCATCCAGACCTTACAAAATCTAAGTGTGCCTGTTGGCTTTAGTGGTAATTGGTCAAATATTGTCAAGGGTGATTGTGTGGATTTGAAACAAATGAAGTCACATGACTATCATATTTTGATGCAACATTTGCTTCGGTGTTGATCCAAAGATGCGATAGAGATGGGAACGAAAAGAAGCTCGATCTATTATTACAACTATTTGTACTTTCTTTGGTGCTTTATGTTCCAAAAAAGTGGAGATCGAAACACTGAATGTACTGGAAAGGGGTATGATCAAGGCCCTGTGTGCTCTTGAGAGAATCTGCCCACCCTCACTATTCGTTTCTATGATGCATCTACCTATTCACTTAGCTTACGAGGCTCGTCAATGCGGGCTGTTTTTGTAGGTGGATGTATTGTTTGAAAGGTACACAACTTGTTTCTGTTTTGTTTCCTTTGTTTCAACCTCGCTTCCATTGCTTCTACTATAGTTTAATTCTTTTCATTTTTCCCTCGCTTTGGAAAGATACATGAAAATCTTCAAGGATTCTGTTACAAACAAAGCGCCATCCCGGTTGTTGTATTGCGGAGCGTTACTTGAGGGAGGAGACACTTATGTATTGTGCTGGATATAAAGGAGGAGGGGGTCTGTTAGATAAACTTGATAAGATGGCTGATAATGAACCGCAACTTTTACCAGATTTTTCAGATAGTGTGGAGGACAACCCCGCTACCAATGAGGGTGGACCACTTGGCCCAAGTGCGACGTATAGATTGGAAGGTGTGGAGTATGAACAAGCACGTCAATGGGTACTAAAAAGCCATCCGAGTTATGAGCGTTGGCACATGTAAGTATATGATGTGTCATATTGACATTGTTGGATACTAAACTTAACGAAATAATGTGCATGTTATGTGACTAACTTTTATAAGAAATTTGTGTAGGAAATATAGTAGCTTCATTGAGGACAGTAGAACAAGTGCAAGGAGGAGGAGTGGGCAGCATAGAGTACCATCCTCAGATGATTTCATCACTTGGTTGACAAAAGAACCGAATTCTTGGAATCGAACGATGTTCATTTTAAGGATTTGGTTAGGGGACCTACACGGTTTGCTACGAAGTACCATAAATACTGTGTCAATGGGTTTCTTTTTATCACCAAGGATTACCAGAAAACTAAAAGGAACCAAAATAGCGGGGTTAGCACAAGCTGCATGACCACCTTTCGTTCAAGTGCTAAGGACAAGAATCCAATTGATGGAGATGCAGATTACTATGGTGTCCTAACAAACATTGTTCAACTAAACTATCGTGAAGGGTACAAGACTGTATTGTTCAAATGTGATTGGGCTAAGTGCACACAACTTGGTGTGAAAATAGATGAAGAAGCAAACTTGAGGCTGGTTAATTTGTCTAATCTACTCAGTTCAAACCGTATATGCGATGAACCATTTATTCTTGCAGAAAAAGCTGCACAAGTTTTCTATTCACAAGATCCAAAGAATCTTGAATGGCATGTAGTGTTGGAGGTTCCAAAGAAACTGTATTTTGATCAAGATCAGCCTTGTCTTGCGGATGAGAGAGTGCTAAGTGATTCAGATCTAGGGCCTAGCAACCTCGAGCTTCCCTTGGTGGATGAATTGATATTCAATGCCCCAGAAGACATGGTTGAAGTTGTTGAGAGTTCTAGAAAAAGAAGGATGACCAGAGTTGTTGAGAGTTCCGCAAAAAAGAAGGAAGACCAGAGGATAGCGACTCTATATATGTATTGGATTAATAGTATCTTTAATTTACTTGCTCACTTTTGTTGCTTTTTTGGATGGTATTTGTGTTTGTGATTTATTATGGTACTGAACTTGGTCCACATTATTGTCTGCATGTTTATTTTTCTTTCTCAAACACATGTCTATGTGCTAGCGCTAGTCTTTTTCTTTCAACATGTATGTTTGTGTGCTGGTGAGTGGGTGGGTGCTGCTGCATTTTGTGCATAAGTGTATATGTATGGTGCATGGTATTTTGTGTGTTATGCTTAAAATGAGTACTTGCCTGATTTTGTTGGTTTGTAAAGCTCTTTGGACCATGGAGGATCATCTAACACATAGCCACTCACATTCACTAAGCAACGACCTTGATGAGAACATGGGTAAGAGCACAACTTTTACTTTTTTTTTTTTTTTTTTTCGTAGTTCTTATGATAATGTATATATGCAGATGACACACACGTTTCTGGTCCATCCACTCGGTCTACAGAGACAAGAGGCCCTTCAATTGGTATCTCGGAGGAAATTCCCGATGATTACCAAAAGAAAGTTCTTACGTTTAAATGGTTTGGGTCAACCAAGTAAGCCCAAAAAAGATGTTGATTTCTTCATAACCAAATTGGGTCACATTGCTCGTCGTGACATCCCAATTCGCTTTGAGAACTGGAAAGAAGTTCATTTGGACAAAAATGACAAATGCATCGTAGCCAAGGCTGTTGAGGCTTTAGGGAAAATGTTTGCATTTGAGCACTTGAGTTCGATTGACATAGATTGGACACGAAACAAATTCAGGCTTGCGTGGAAGGAGTACAAACATGAATTGTATAACAAGTACGTAAAAGATCAGCCTCCTTCCATCGTGAAGGAAAATCCCCAAGATGGAATTCCTTTGCAAGATTGGCGACGATTTGTAGATAATTGCCATTCAGAAAAGTTCAAGGTTTAGTTATTTTCTTTGTTAACTTATTTCTCTCTCTATTTCTCTCTCTTTGGATCACTCTGGTAATATATATGCAATAGCAGAACACTCAGCAGTGCCACTCATTCACTCATTCATTTAGCCGACGTAGGCGAGTATTGGATCTCAGCCCCACGGCAAGTTTTATCTTGGGCTGGACTTCTTTGCTCATTCAAAGGTTGCATGTCAGTTAGACTTCTTGCCATCATGACAAATACCAGAGTGATTACAATAAATACTTGCTGACAACCGGCAAGTATATTTATTTATTTTGATATATAGAGTTCACCTCTACTAACCTTCTAAGTCATGCAGGCTTCTAGTCTAAGGAACTCAGCCAATCGTAAGAATCAAAAAAATTCTTCATGTTTGGGAAGGAAATCTGCAGCTGTTGCTCGAGAGGAGATGGCTATGGCAAAAGGCGTCCCTGAATCATCGATTGGAAGGGTGGAGTCATACAAGTTTATCCATAAAAGGAAGAGCGGGGTAGCACAAGATCCAGAATTGGTGGTTAGTATGCTGGAAATTTCTCATCATATCTTATGTACTCTTGTTGGACTTTTAAAAATATAATGTGGCCTATATATTTGACTATGTCATATTAATAGGAAAAACTTGATAATTATACTACTTTGCACCCGGAGTCAGTAGAGACATCAGTGGATGATGCACTCACACAGGTTTGAAGCTTTGATCCTTGAATAATTAATTGGTGTTTTTGATATATGTTGCAGCTACTAAGACTTTTATCCATTTATCGTAGGTTCTTGGGCGGATAGTAGTAGAGGTCGTTTTCGAGGCCTGGGGGAAGGGGTGTGCAAAACAACGCTAAAGAAGATGAAACCCGTGATGCAGCAAAATATTGCTTTGATGGAGAAAAATACAAGTCTTGAGAAAAAGGTAGATGTGCTTCAGGCTTCAATTCTAGAGAACACAGCTGTTTTGAAAGCCTTTATGAGCCAAGGACGAACCTCTATGCCTGATGTTTCATCGCCATGTTCTAGTCATGCACGTTATACCCCATCTACACCGTAATAATCTAAGTTATAATGATAAATGGTATGATCACCACTTTGATGTTGCAAAGATTGACAACTCTTTTAATTTCAGGTTTTGAATGAATTCATTGGTAAAGAATGTGACTTATGTGGTGGTTGGCCACTTTCGAAGTTGTGGCTAGGGGTATTGTGCAAGATGTTGATCCTACTATTGAGTTTGGTGATAGGAGATTAGAGGAGGGGAACTTTAAGGTTTATGTCAATGTTATTTATGATCGAATCTGCCGCGACTTCCACTTTCTCATGATGCGGAAATCAAAGCTTGGCGAGATTGCTCAAGGAAGTGTTATTTGGCCCAAAGAACTTTGATGTTCTAATATATTGGTGAAGTTCTCGATACATTTGGATTCCCATCCAAATAAATAGGTTTTGATATTTTGTGTAAGTAAGAACGTGTTTACATTAAAGTTCATACCGCATAAGTCTATGCACTTAAGTCTTTGGTTGGATTTTGTAGTCCAAAGTAGTAAGTAAAATATATAAACCATGAACTTTTGGTGTTTTATGTATTGTAATGTTTTTAATGGACGTTGCATTATTATAATTTGTTATAAGCTATATTTTACTAACCACCCCTTTTAACTCCGCCAAATTGCAAACTATTGTCAAGTTTGCATTGCGGTCCCAAGCCCGGATAAAGGAGGAGGAAAAGGGCGATGTACTTTGTCTCTGTTAGTTAATGAGATTTTAAGTTATTAATTATTTATTTGGTTTTTGCTTACTTTGCTTATGTTTTTTGGTTTTATAGAACACGAACGTGAAATAGCTAGTGAAGAAGTTGTAGGAGATGGTGTGAATGATGCTAATCATAGTGGCAATGCCCCAGAACTTCTGAGCCATAGAACAATCATAAACCAGGTGATGTTATGTTTCTTCCCACTCGTTGCATTGACAAGGTACTGCTTTTCTTAGTTGTATCATATCTACTTCTTGACTCGAAGCATAACCTGTTTTAGCTATTGAAAAGGAGAAATGCATCGTGTAATAATTGTACCGATGAATGAGGAAAGAGGCGAAAAGTTATATTGTGAATAATGTGAACAAGAGCTTATAGATGGTTGGCTTCTGCAATGCTATACTTAGGATTTCATATTTATTGTGTTTAGTTACTTGGGTATATTGTAACTGTGGGTTATATATGCTTCTTTCCCCGCCAACTTGCAAAAATTTATATCGACTTCATATGTTAATCTTTGGCTAACCTTGAAAGTGCTCCTCAAAAAAGTGGGGCAGAATTCAATGGGTGTGATAGGGGCAATCTTGACTCTCTTAAGCTTTGTTTCTTCGATGGTCTCTACAAAGATCCGATGAGAAGCTCTTATTTTATTTACTACTATATTTTTTCTTCCTCCGTCCCCTCGCTCAAACTTACCGGTGATTTCTAGTTCAGCCCGGATAGCCTTATTCTCCGTGTTATCTATATACTAATGGTTAATTTATCATCAAGATATTGTTTATAACCCCGAGTCTAGCTATCGTTTTTCCTCTTTGTTTATGGTAAAGTAAAGTTTCCTTCTTTTTATTGAAATTTGTATATATCTTTGAGATATAATGAATCTTTAGTTGATATTTAGTGAATGAATGAGTTGTTTTTTATTTTTAGTGTATATATTCAATCACTTTTCTGTATCGTCGATTCGAAATCCATGTGTTTGTAGAGATAATGTAGAGACTTGAGTGTTTAGAATTAAAAAGGGTGATAAATGTGTAAATGGAAATTAGATAGGAATAAGAAACTATGTACTTCAAAGTTACCGCTCCAAAGAGGGGATTAGGAGCCTATGATTTTTCAAAGGGAAGTTGAAGGAAAGCTTCTTAAGTCAAACCGAGCATGTAATTACTTCTTAAGTCAATGTGCATATAATAAAAATTAAATCGATCATATGGTGACGAATGTAATGTGGTGGATGTGGAATATAAACAAGTGTAATGTATATCTTAGATACTTGGTCCTTTGTCTCTGTTCAAAGTCCGGGTGTATCTATATGGAGGTGATATAGAGTTCAACCCCATTTCTTCGTTTGTTTTGTTCAAAACAAAATTTCCCTTTTCAACCGTCCGTCTTTGCGTATTTTCCGGTTAATATTGTAATTACTAATCCTTGCAATGAGATATGGCTTGTTTTGGAAGTTGGTTTTACATTATTTCAAACTTTCATTTGTAGGGATCCTTGTGAAGCATACTGATTCGAGTAGACAAGAATTTTGAGGTAAACCTTATTCTTTATTTAGGTGCATTATGGTGCTTGAGCATGAACATGTATATTGACTTGTATAATATGTAGATTCACTTTATTGAAGCTCGAGTAATATTGAATAATGAATCACGCAGACCGGTTTTTTTGTTAGTGTTCTATATTTTAGCGAAGTTATACTAATTAATTTTTCCTTTCTAGGTTTTATCTCATTTATTGAGTATCGGACTAGGAAAAATGAACGGTACTTTCAATCCCCAGATTTTGGTGGAAAAGTTAGCCCGGCTCAACAGTTCCACAAAGAAAGCATAGAGAGTATCCTTTTGATTTTAGCGGTTGGAGATGATTCAGATTTCAAAATTGTTTTCAAACCGCATGCCCCTTCGCTTTGTGCTCGCCTTATCCCGTTCCCTTTTGTTTCTCTCAGTCAACAAATTTAGATTCATGGAGTCCGGCGTTAAAGATGATGAGTTTTAAAGCCTCTCCCGGCTTGGTTGGGCTCCAAAGAAGGAATACAATGTCGATATGATACCTAAGGTATTATTTTAGCTGTTAATGCTCACTGGCATGTTAGATAATAATAATCACTTGACTCTCATCCTAGCAAAAAATATCTATAAAAGAATGAGAAGAGGAAGTGTGTGGGATCTGTTTGATGGGGGTGGCGTCCTTATGTCATTTTTTTGGCTAATATGTTGAATTTTGTTGTTGGTTTATAGTTCAAACCCCTAGAGGATGTGTGGTTGATCTTTGAGTCATTTCTCGACTTAATCGGTATGTTGGCAAGTTTTCAACTCAGCATGGATGTGATTCGGGACCTCAATTGTATTAGTATGACTACGTAGAAAGAAAACAAAAGAACAAAGAGCAGTTTCGAGGCATCTAATAAAGTTTATACAGCAAGTACAACTTGTAAGATATTCTTTGGGGAAGCTGATTTTGCTTACTTGCATCGCGTAGGATCTAGAGTAGACGTATCGTCTCTCACGATCATCCATTCAGGGGATCTTGAAATTAGACCCTTGGATCTCTAAAGCTTTACGCTCGACGTGTTGCTTTGAGTAGCGCTTACGCCTTGGCGAAGGCAAAGAACTCTCTGTCTAGCGATGTCGGCTTTCATGGCATCGCCAACGCTTTCTGGAAGGACTTTCTTGTCCAACCCTAAGAACTTCTGCCGCTATTTTCGATTTGCTATTGTCTGCTGCTATTGGAATCGCTACAGAACAATAGACAACTTTGCGTTGTCTACTGCTATTTTCGACTGCTTCGCGTTTCCGCGAAGACTTCGAGCTTTATCGGCCTTTTTCTTGAGAAAAAAGTCGATTCGTTCATTCAAGGAAGCGTTTTTAGGACACTTAGCCTTGGATAGTTGCGCGCGATTCCCAGTAAGAGTTTCGCGATCAGATATAGCTAACTACCACCACCAGAATATTTATAGTTAACTTAAAATGTTGGCGCTGCTATTTTGAGGCTCTGTTATATAGCATTCAAGATTCTTAATTCTTCGTTTATTTCGATTTGATATTTAACCGTGTAATTTTGCTGGTGAGTATCTCTAGGTCTTTACGTGGTCTGTGACAGTTAGGCCCGGTTACTTTACCAACTAAGCTAGCTGCCATTTTGGCTAACTATTGAGTTCATGCGTTAGAAATACATGATTGTTATAGATGTTGTTTCTAGGAAACATTTCCTTGTCCTCTGTTGTAAGGGAAAGCTTCTCATCTTGTGGTTTTCCTTTTTGTTGTTCCAGAAAACTAGGGGGTATGCAAGTTAAAAACATTCAAATCTATTAAGACAATATTAACTTCTTTCTTCTGGTGTCGCTATAACTCCTTATAACAAGCAGTGTTATCTAGATGTACCTTACTAAGATTCTAGTTTTGATAGATTAGCTGTTATCTATAACTCCTTATTAGCTGGGTGTTACTGCTTCCGCTAGTGCCTGCTGCTACTGGAGTCGCTGCTAGTGCTGGGTGTTGTTGCTGCCGCTGGTGCCTGCTGCTACTGCCATGGACCTGCTGGTGCTTGCTGGTGCTGGGTGTTGCTGCTGCCACTGGTGCCTGCTGCTGCCATGGGTTGGAAGAGACCCTCCAGGATGTCAACCATTTGTTTGGGGCTCTCATTTACACCATGTGTCCAAGGTAAGTTAAGGTAAGCAAATCAATTTATTTAACTATTATTATATGGCATTTCAGGCATTTGCTCGTCTAAGTGTTGTTTATGGTGGCACCTACATGCTTAACAAGCCGAGAGTGCAAAGTAAGTTTCTTCTGGACCATGATATCCAAAACTTATATGTGCCTCGGTTCTCGTCTATAACTGCCATATACAAACCACCCTTATAGTCCTGTGGAGTATGTTTAGCAAATTGGTCCCACTTGAATGAGATGGATTGGATAGTGGCAGATTTGAGTGGCCTTATCCTTTTAGGTAGTTTTCTGTACAGAAAAAGGTGATTGTTTGTCCACAAATCTAGCAAGTCTATGTTACTTGCTGCAGCTCACTTTCATCCAAGTTGAATTTAGGACGTCATTAGCATCTCAATCGCCTAAATTTCTTATGCCAGTAATACTTGACTCACCTCTAGATTACATCTTAAGTTATGACTACTATTTTCTATCAATTTCTTGAAAACATTACAATAAATCGTTTTTCACAACTATAGTGTAATGTTGTTGCCTATGGTGAAATATTAAATTGTCTTTGCTTGAACATAATATGATGTTTTGATCTCATACAAATATCTCTTCTTAACAAAGATTTATATCTCTTACGCTTTGTAGTACATTCCTTGAACAAATATGGGTTTTATGGACTTAAGAAGGCTCATGAACGTGTCGATCTCATTGCATACCTGAAATCAAAGCAACTTCATCTTAAGCTACTCCCGGCTTCAACAAGAGTAAGAACAATAGTGGGGACCGGGTTGAGCTTGTGTAGTGAAAGGTTTAGTAGACAATATATGGTGTTAGTATTTGTAAGCTTTAAAACAATTTTGCTCCTCGTTTTTACTGTTTCCACGGTGTACTAAACGAATTTGTAAGCTTTATTTTCTTGATTCATTTCTACATGTTTATCTAGTCAAGGTGTTCACAATGCAATCTTGGGGGTTAAAGAGTTTTTGTTATGTTGTCTGGGGTTTTATTTTGATGTGAGTAGAAGAAAAATAAAAATTTTTTTAAAAAAATTAACTCTTCCGACGGATTAAATCCATGAGGAACATTCTTTACCGGCGGCTACAAACCAATCGCCATGTGGTCAAAAACGTTTTGGCGTCCAACATAGACCGTCGGCATAGGTAACTTTCCGGACGGTTCGAGCGATGGATATGTTTCCGACGGTCTTAGATAGATGGGGTAAATTCCGACAGTTAATAGCCGTCACATATCCGTCCGGTAGCATATTTTAGCCAACGGGCCTATTTAAACGGTCCAAAACGATTGGAGGGCTAACCCGACCGCCATTTTCCCGGCGGCTCTCCCGCTTTTAGGCGTTGGGTATTATCTTTCCCGACTGTTTTAGTCCGTTGGCGAAGGTCATTAGTTTTGTAGTGATTAAAAAATTACAACATGCTAAGTTTCTAATATAGTTGTGCACTATGATAAGAGCCCAAAACTGTAGTTTTAACCCCTTAATAATACTACTTTTAGACCAATTATGCGAGTAATAAATAAGAATTAATGCTAATTATGTACTTTTATATATTTCAGGCATGGAACTCAATTATGTGCAGAAACGTGCCACTTTGGCGATATAAAGGAGCAAAGGGTTGGTTGCTAAGAAGTTCTGTGATAAAGGCCAAGGTTCAAGGAGACAAAGCCTTTATGAAGCCCAGTCAAAAGCTGAAAAGTCAACACGGGCAAAAACAGTGCACAAGTCAGCAGAACTTCCGAAGACCATATCTTTGGACTTAAGCCTTGGATTTGGGCCTACCTTACGTCAAAACGATCGGCTCGGAAAGAGCTTTCCAATGGTCCAAACCTTGACCCAATCAGAGGAGCAAAAGTAGACGAAAAGTTTGCTGAAGTCAAAGCTAGCTGAAATGGGCTCTATAGACTGAAGAAATTGGGCTTTGGGCTCGATTTTCCGGCCCAAAACATGGCTCCTCAGCCCATGCACGAAATTGTGGATCTGGTATCCTCCTTTACATAAAACAAGACTTAGCTCTGAAGAAAAGGATAGTTAGATAATCTAGAATAGAAAGTAGCCATTAAAATAGCTTGTAGATCTAGATTTGAATTTCAATTAGTTAAATTAATTAGTTTCATACATTGTTTTAGATTAATTCTTTGAATCATAGTTCTTTATTGCTTAGATAAATAAAATGGTTATTTCTTGTTCATTTCGATTTGTCATTTAAATTTGTTAGATCTAAATTCAATTATTGTTATTCAATTCTTAGTTATTAATTTAGATTTCAATTATTGCTTAGTTAAATTGAATAAAGTTATAATCTTTATATTACGTCTAGTTTTAATTCACATCGTAGTATAAATTCCCACCATTGCTCTCATTAGACTTTGGATTTACTAGTCAATTGTAGAAAACTTGAATGCTAAAGAACTAGGAGTGGAACAAACTTTTTACTCCACTCTATTTCGATAGAATTGAGAGTATAGAAATCTTTGATAGCAATGCGTAATTAAGTTTAGTTTCACTTGCGTTTTGAGTTTCATCGTTCATTTCGTAGGTAAATTATTCAAATTTTATGTTTATCAAATGGCACCGCTGCCATCTTAGTACTCTTTAGTATTGTTTTCTGTAAACTTGATAGTTTTTCAAAGTCCCATAACCCACCCACCCTTATTTGGATTCTCACTGTGATTGTTTGTTTCAGCTTTGCAAGTTTCCATGAAAAATTACTCGGAGCGCACCTGCGCCCTGGGCAAGCCAAAGTAGAGCGCACCCTGCACCCACACGCCTGGAATCCCACCCTTTTGCTCGAAGCCACCTGCCCTACCAAGGCCAACTTGGAGCCACCGTGCCTGCACGCTGGAATCCTACCTTTTGCTCGAAGCGACTGCGCCTGCCTAGGCATATTCCGACCGCACCCGCGCCCTCTGCTGAAACTGCCCGATTTCCACAGGTTTGTTTCAAACTTCCATTTCTTCAAAGTTTTCAGTGTTCTAACTTGTTGTATACACTGAGCACGCGTACACAAGACGTTATTCATAAACGCGAAGAAAGGAGGCTTTCAGGTACTCTTTTCTTCCACACCTCGCATCTTCTGTTAGAGGTTCATACTAGCATATCAGGATTGTTTGGAGTGTTGTTGTTTTGCATTAAGATTGGTCTTAGCCTTGCATGAGATTAAGGTCAAGCCGAAGAAAAACACCTAATATAATTAACCGACAACGTCAACAAACACACCTTTCTAGTATACCACTCACTTCACCTCTAGCTAGCACACCACACACCACACCTGAGATTATGGCTGAAGAAAGAGAGTCTCCTCTCTCAGACTTTTACAAAGCCTTGAGCGATAGCCCGAAATCTTGCATCATTCTATCAGACCCAGTCGAGGATTTCCAAATCCCCCCCAATATATTTAATTTGTTACCCGTTTTTCATGGGTTAGACCATGAAAAACCTTATCAGCACATGCGTAGGATTGACCTAGTCCTTACTACTTTCCACCATCCTTCAGTTGGTGCTGAACAAATTAAACTGAGGGTATTTCCCTTCACCTTAGCTGATAAGGCAGCGTCTTGGTTAACTTCCCAATCGCCTAATTCGATGGACTCGTGGGCTAAACTTGTTCAACTGTTTATGGAACATTTTTACCCACCACTGAAGACCGATGAAATGCTTTCCAAGTTCATTTCTTTCGACAGAATCCTCATGAATCATTTTCAGAGGCTTGGAATCATTTCACTGACCTACTTATAGAGTGTCCACACCATAACCTCGCGAAAGACATGTTAGTTCGTGCCTTTTTCAAAGGACTTCTACACCACCATAAAGAAGTCCTTGACATAATGAATGGGGGTAGTTTGTTAAGTAATGGAGCCTCAGAGGCTTATAAATTTTTAGAAGATCAGACTAAGCAGAATAATAATGGGGGGGTAGTGATGATATCTCCCGTTCCGCTAGCTCTTCTACAACAGCTAAAGCCGCTGGTATGTTTGAGATGAAACCTGATCCAGAACTTAAAAATTTAATCGAATCTCTAACTAAAAAGGTAGAGGCTATTTCTGTCCAACAAAAACCTATCCCCGTCATGAATGTCAACTCCAACCCATGTAATTTCTATTTGAGTCCAGAGCACCCCGACTCCTATTGTCCTTTCGTTTAAGAACAACAAACATTACAACAAGATAACGTTTGCTCAATTAATAGTTATCCTATTCCTAACGCCCCTTGGAGACAACACCCCAACTTCAGTTGGAGAAATAATCGACAAGTAACAACTCGAAGATGTAATAATCAAAATGTTAGGCAATCAAACAATTATAACCAACCTCCACCACGACAAGGACAAGGTCAAGGTAATTATAATAATTATAACAACCAAGCGCAACCACGACAAGGTCAAGCACAAGGTCAGGGTAATTATCATAATTCTAACAATAATAATTATAATGCAAATCGAGGTATCGTTCCGGTTAATAATAATAACTATCACAACCCACCCATAAATAATCAACGTGACATAGTTCTTGTCACACAACCTATAGCTAACACTCTTCCACAACCGGATCGTTTCAATACCTCTATGCAATCTCAACAACAAATTTTGCAAGCCATCTAACTTTCCTTACAGTAGCTAGCTCAAGAGAAAGTATAACCCAAAGGTGTGTTTCCAGGACAAGCGATACCTAATCCTAAAACACCAAACACAGCCTTTGAGGGGAACGGTAATACTAGTACGGAAAATGTAAACGTAGGTGAGCTAAATGCCATCACCACTTTCTGTTCTAGTAGAGTGGTTGACAACAATGTAACTATGCCTATAGTTACCCCACAAATAGTCCCTACACAGGAGATTGAACTAGATACCGAAATGGAAACTTAAGAGCCTACCCCTGTAGAGGTACCAGTTAAACCACAACCTAAGAAACAAAAAGCAAAGGCTAGACATCCAGTTGAACCATACGTTAAGCATAGAGAGACACCACCGTTTCCCCAGAAATTAGCTATGTTAAACAGAGATACAAACTTTGACGAGATTAGGGAAGTATTCAAGAATCTAACGATTAACCTATCCTTTCTCGAAGCAATTAAAAAATTACCTCACCACGCTAAGTTTCTTAAGGAGTTGTGCACTACTAGGTGTAGGACAAATATTCCTAAAGATGCCTTTCTAACTGAACAATTTCCAACTTTAACAGAACATAATGGAATTGTGAAGTACAAGGACCCTGGTCGTCCTACTATACAATTCACTTTAGGAGATTCTCACACGACCACCGCTTTATTAGACCTGGGGAAAGTGTCAACTTACTCCCGTATTATTTATACAAACAAATAGGTCTACAAGAGATGCAACCTACTCAAATGACGTTGCAATTTGCGGATAGGTCTATTAAGTATCCTAAGGGTGTGGTTGAAAACGTGCTAGTTAAGGTCTAGGATTTTTACTATCCTGCTGATTTTGTTATCCTCGATACAGAAGTCGTTAATGACTTTGTTCCGATCATCTTAGGGCGTCCATTTTTGGCAACTGCCAACGCGCTTATAAACTGCCGAAATGGTTCGATGTCCTTGTCTTTTGGCCATCTTTCGGTTGAGGTAAATGTTTTTAAAATGATGAAACAGTTACTAGATTCATCTATAGATGGAGATATTAGCATGATCAAGAGCTTAGCGTAAGATTACTTTAATAACACGTTTCCAGAAAGCCATATGCATAAATTCATTTCTTTTGGAAGTTCAGATTTTGTCGATGACTCCTACGTACAAGAAGTCAACACCATCTTCGAGTCTACACAAATCGTAGAACCTTCGGTTGCTCCATATATAGAGTTTGAAGACCTGCTGCCTAAGCAAGTATTCATTACTCAAGATGAGGACACCCCAGAAGCTTTTATCGACATACCAACCACCCCAGTACTTAAACCTCTTCCTCCTGAGTTAAAATATATTCAACTTGATCCGGATGGTAGCCATCCGGTAATTATATCTTCTCTATTATCTAAGGAGGAAGAGACACGTTTAATCAGGGTGATTAAGGAACATCGTTCTGCGATTGGTTGGTCCCTAGCCGATATTAAGGGAATTGACCCTAATGTGTGCACTCACCGTATCCATTTGGAGGATAACGCAAAGAATTATCGCGAACCTCAGCGTCGTTTGAACCTGGCCATGAAAGAAGTGGTCAGGGAAGAAGTCTTACAGCTACTTGATGCGGGTATCATATACCCAATCTCTGATAGCGAATGGGTCAGTCCCATTCATGTAGTTCCAAAAAAATCAAGGATTACAATGGTACGTAATGCCAAGGGTGAATATGTTGCCACACATGGTCCTATAAAATGGAGGATCTGTATTGATTACAGACGTTTAAATGCCATGACACGAAAGGATCATTTTCCATTACCCTTTATAGATCAGATGCTAGAACGTCTAGCTAGTCATGCTTTTTACTGTTTTTTGCATGGCTACTCTGGCTATTTCCAAATTATTATTGATATTGATGACCAAGAAAAGACTACCTTTACATGTCCTTTTGGAACATATGCCTATAAACGAATGCCTTTTGGCCTTTGCAATGCTCCTGGTACCTTCCAGCAGTGTATGCTTCATATATTTAGTGACATGGTAGAGCATTTCATGGAAGTATTTATGGATGATTTTTCTATCTATAGAGACTCTTTCACTGACTGCCTGTCTAACCTATCTAAGGTTTTGACACGGTGTGAAGAGAAGAGTCTAGTTTTAAATTGGGAAAAATGTCATTTAATGGTAAAAAAAAAGGCATAATACTAGGTCACATTGTATCTAGTGATGGCATAGAAGTTGATAAGGCCAAACTAGATAAGATAGCAAATCTACCTATACCACGGAGTGTCCGTGATATTAGAGCCTTCTATGCCATGCAGGTTTTTATAGGCGCTTTATCAAAGATTTTTCGAAAATAGCTAGGCCGCTAACTAATATTCTTTTAAAGGATGCCATCTTTGATTTTAATTTTAACTGTAAATAGGCTTTTGAAACTTTAAAAGCCGCCTTAACTTCTGCACCCATTATACAACCTCCCGATTGGTCTAAACCTTTTGAACTCATGTGTGACGCTAGTGATTATGCGGTTAGGTGCCGCTCTTGGGACGAAACTTGATAATAAATCCATTGTTATTTATTATGCTAGTAAAACTCTAAACGATGCTCAAAGGAATTATACAACTACTGAAAAAGAATTCTTAGTCATCGCTTATGCTTTAGATAAGTTTCGTCCTTATTTGGTTGGTTCTAAGACCCTAGTTTACACCGACCATGCAGCCCTTAGGTACCTTCTCGCAAAGAAGAATGCTAAGCAGAGATTAATCTGATGGATTCTCCTCCTGCGAGAGTTCACCTTAGAAATAAAGGACAAAAGAGGGGTCGAAAATGTAGTTGCCGACCACTTATCTAGACTGACAAACGACGATGATAGTGATTCGGAGTCCATACCCGACTTTTTTCCTGATGAGTATTTGTATGCTATTTTTTCTACACCATGGTATGCTAACATCGTGAATTATTTAGCGGCTGATGTTATTCCTTATGATTGGTCAAGAAATGAACGTAAAAAGTTCTTGGCCAGAGTTAAGCTATACTACTGGGAAGAGCCCTACCTTTTTAAGTATTGTACGGATCAGATTATTCGTTGTTGTATTCCCCAGTGGGAATATAATGAGGTTCTGTCATTCTGCCATGAAAAAGAGTGTGGTGGTCATTTCAGTGGTATAAAAATAGCTGCTAAAATTCTACAATGTGGGTTTTATTGGCCTACTCTCTTTAAAGATGCCCAAGTGCATTGCAAGGCGTGCATTCGTTGTCAACAACTTGGGTGAATCATAAAGCGTAATATGATGCCATTGAATCCAATCATGGTGGTATAAATTTTTGACGTATGGGACATTGATTTTATGGGTCCCTTTCCAGTTTCCCACGGCTTCATCTATATTCTAGTTGTCGTGGATTACGTGTCTAAATGGATAGAGGTCATGGCTTGCCGTAGTAATGACCATAAGACAGTTGTGTTTTTTGTTAAATAGCATATTTTCTATCGATTTGGCATTCCCAAGGCCATCATTAGTGATGGTAGAACACATTTTTGCAACAGAGTTGTTGCATCTCTTGTGAAGAAATATGGAGTTACACATAAGATAGCAACTCCGTATCATCCACAAACTAGCGGACAAGTAGAAGTTTCTAATAGGAAATCAAAAAGATCTTAGAAACAACTGTAAATCCTGATAGGAAAGACTGGTCAAAGCGTCTCTCTGATGCCTTATGGGCATATAGGACTGCTTTCAAAACTCCTATTGGTATGTCTCCCTTTAGACTTGTATTTGGGAAATCTTGTCATTTTCCCGTTGAATTGGAGTATTGTGCTATGTGGGCTATAAAAAGCCTTAACTTCAATTTTGATGAGGCGGGTGTCAAGCGCAAGTTGCAATTGAATGAGCTTGAAGAAATCCGTAGCGATTCTTATGACCTCACAAAGGATTATAAAGCTAACATGAAACATGTTCATGATAAGCAAATTTTGTGCAAAGAGTTTGTGGTAGGTCAAAAGGTCTTACTTTACAATTCCCGTCTATATATTTTTCTAGGGAAATTAAAAACCTGTTGGACTGGTCTTTTTCTGGTTACTGAAGTCACACCTTACGGGGCAATCACCTTGGTAAATCCCAAGGACAACAGTACCTTTCAAGTAAATGGCCAACAGTTGAAACATTTTCACGAGCTATTGTCCCCTGATGTAGAGGAAGTCCTTTTACAGGATCCTGTCTATGATGACTGACCTTTTTCATTGGTGTACTTTCTTTCATTTCCATATATTGGTAAGTGCACCATTAAGGTAACCGGGCCCTCCCTATGGAGTGTGTGGCTGTAAGTACTGGATCCTAAGTCTACGTTTAACATAATTCACGTTTTCCATTCTTGCATGTTTTCTCGGTTTTTGAGTCATGTCCCTCTATAGTGTGAATTATGCATTTAATGCTTTCTTGTTTTCTTATATTAAATTTTATTCATAAAAAATAAAAAAAATATATTTTAAAATCACACACATAGTAAGTTAAGAAGTCTCGGGAATCTGACTTTAAAAGACCCACTTTTTAAAACAAATTTTCTCAACTCTGTGGCTAAAATTTGTTTGGGGGTGGGGTGTTCATTCCATCCTGGATTATTCAACTCTCTAGTTATGTTGGTTAGACCGTTTAATTGTATTACGATTCGGGTTGACATTATCTATGAAATTAGATTTCATTCGTTCGCATAACTTACGTCATGCACGCACTTTGAGGCATTTTCAATCTTCTTATAATTCACTAACGGTCAGACTAGAGCATTTTATGGATCATTGGATTGGAAATTCTCTCCTGATCATTTCCATACCTCATTCGCAAAAATCGGCCTGGTAACGAAGAGGCAAATTAAGTTTGAAGTTGTGCGAAATATCGAAAAATCAAAATCTGAAAATCAAGTTGATAAGTGCTCAAAAAGTGCTATTTAACCCTCGATTATGCCTATTGTTTAGCCATCTTAGTGGACTAATAGTGTTTATAAGTTGTGTTTTAAGATTGTATAGGTGAAAAAGAGAGTTTTGTAGAATATTAGAGAAAAAAGGGTAAAACGGAGCAATTCGGAGCATTAAGGATCACATGGGAAACCCGTGGACAATCATGGAGAAGGCCAAGGAATTGGAGCTATTAAAGATGCGACTTGGACCTATTTTAAAGCCTATTTGGAAGCCCAAGGCCAAAGGATTCCTTGCTTGGACCAAAGCCCGCAAAAGAGGATAGAAGGATAGAGCAGAAGAGACAAAATCGGTTAATGCGTCTGGGACGCATGGATCGAGCATCCAGACGCATTGCTTGTGTCTGAGATGCATGAATAGTGCATCCAGACGCATGAATCGACACTGTAGCCAATTCCTTCTCAGTTTTGGAGACGAAGTTGGACTCTGAAAGAAGTCTATTTGTATTAGGAAACAAATGACGGTTTGGAATGCTTCTAGAGCTCATTGTAACCTCTATAAATAGAGGACCTAAGTGCCTCATGTAATTGGACAATTCACTTATACTCTTGTCTCCAGAACTTGAGGCAGAGAGAGATTAATAATAAAAAGATCGGTTTTAACTAGCCGAGTCTCTTAATAAATTAGTCTTTCTAGTCTTATGTTCTTTGACTCTTCTTCTTCTCGTTCTTCGTGTTCTTCTTTCTTTATGGAAGGCTAATCTTCTCCTTCAAGGGAGAAGATGAAGCCGGTGCTTAAGGTTTAATGATTCTTCTGGTTCATGGTGTTCTTCAATCAGGTTAGTTCTTTATGTTTTTAGTTATTAGTTCCATTGCCCAGACTAGGGGATGGAAGTATAGATTAAGGTTTTTATTTATTGCAATCGAATATCATGCTAGTTTAGGGTTGTATTTATTGCAATTGAATATTTGTTAGTAACATGCTTTTATTTATTGCAATTGAATACAATGCTAGAATAGGGTTTTATTTATTGTAATTGAATATTATACTATTATTCTCTACTTTTTTTTCTAGTTGTGTAGTGTTTTAGAGTAAGGGAAATATTCATTGTGTTTGCCTTAGATGGTGATTCATTAAATAGCTGCCCAAGTTCACATAAAAGGAAAGAAGATACTAGTAACATGAACAAAGGAACAACCTTAAGTAAAGTTATTTGTTAACGATGTTTCGTCCAAGAGGGCATCGGTACTCATTCGATTGCCTAATTGTAGTTTACTTGTGAGAATAACCATGAATGAAAATGTCATTGAATTAAAAGTATTGGTGGATTCTAATCTCTTGAATTCCCTCTCTTATAAATTCTTAATATTTTAGTTTAGTTTAGTTTAGTTTAATTTAATTTAGCATTAGAATCTACAATATCTATAATAATAGTTTTTAATCCCTCAAACCCCCTTTCTAGTCCTGTCCTTCATATAAACATACACTTAAAAGTGGAACGATACCCTATTCATCCTTTACTTATTGAGGGATAAATAGGTTTTGATACACTTCTATTTTGTTCAACGACCATACACCATCTACATCATCTATCCATATCCCACATCTCATCTACACACAAAAAGAGGCAAGGTCAAATGGCGTTCTGCTGCCGTTTTAAGTTATTTATGTTTAACTTTTTCTTTCAAGATTAGAATTTTAGATCTTGAGGTAATTTTAGCCGCATCATCCATCCTTTTAAGAAAGACAGAAGCTTGAAGGACATCTCGAAGACAAGATCTACCATCTAGGTTAGTCGAATCTTCATTCTATTTATTTTTCTTAGTATAGTTGCATCGTACTTTAGTTTTATTGCTTTTTTAGTATTTTGCATCATAGTTTAGTTTTATTGCTTTCTAGTATAATTGTATTTAGGACCTTTTCAACAATTGAAGTTGTAAGCTAACACAACGAAACATCCAACTCTAGTGTTTCTTGTCTGAATCTTGACGAACGGACTATCGTCTGTGGGCCGTGGTATTTAAGCAATCCAAGTGACTCACCATAACCCTAGAAGAGACAACTTTAGACAATGGGCGAGATACTAGCTGCAAAGCCCAACCCAGTTGAAGGAAAGTAGTTTTGCATATTAGTATAATTTAGAATAGTTGCATATTAGTTTAATTGCATTCAAGCATAGTAGGATAGTTTTCATCATCTTAGCATAGCAAGAATACTAGACAGGATTGATACAATGGCCGCACGCAATGATGGAGGTGTTATGGACACCAATAATTATGAAGCTATCCCACCCATGCAAGCACAGAGGAAGAAAGAAGGCGATTTTTTTATTCGCCAATCATTGGAGACCCACCCAGCAGTATTGTTTTTCCAGAGATAGAAGCTAACCAGTTTGAACTTAGAGCATCAGTAATCTCTATGCTTCCAAAGTTCAATGGTTCAGACAATGTTCAGCCATATGTTCACATGAACAAATTTCTATCAGTCCTCAGAACTTTCAAGAACCAGAATATCAAAGATGAGAGTATCAAGTTGATTCTTTTTCCGCTCTCACTCGAAGGTAAAGCCTCTGAATGGTTAACTGCATAGCCGATCAATTCAATAGATAACTGGGAGAAGTTGAGAACGAAGTTTATGAACAAGTTCTACCCACCCTAGAAGACAGATGCCATGCAGCAAGCCATCAACAATTTCAAAGGGAAGGTGACTGAAGAATATCATCAAAGCTGGGAGAAATTCAATAATCTGCTAGTCTCATGTCCACATCATGGATACGAAAAGAGCACACTGGCTTATTTTTTCTATCGAGGACTCTCGATGATGAACAAGCAGATGATACAGTCAATGCACAAAGGCAAGCTTACATTGATGGATGGAGAGGAAGCTTACAACTTTCTCGAGAATTTAGCTGAAGAAACATAACAGTGGACTACTAGCAACGAGGATGTCGGTAGCATGGAGGGGGAGCCAAAGCAATTTGGTTACCAAGCACATGAACAATCAGATTAAGAACTGAAGTCTACATTGGCTAGCCTGGCCACCAACATTGAAACTCTTAGTAAGAAATTTAACCAGTTCTCTATGAATCCCTCCAAGATCAACAAGTCTCAAGCTAAATCTCTCCCAATCATGCAAGCTAGCCAATACTCCGAAGTATGTTCGGACACTTCCCATGCAACTCTAGAATGTCCTGGTTACTACCAACATGCATCAGTTGGAGAGTACAATGTGAACTCATTTCAGAGGCCCAACCAAGGTGGTAATAACTTTCAAGGTAATTATTGGAGACAGAACGCTGGACCCCCAGGTTCTCAAGATCAAAGTTATATTCCACAGACAAGTCAAGCTTTACAGTTAGTTCCTCAATAACAATTATACTCTCAGCAGAATTCCAATACAAGTGGAGAGTTAGTGCCTGATCCTAGGAGAAATTATGCCACACCTGCCAACCTGGAGAATGCTATTACTTTGCTATCACAGAAAAATCAGAAGTTTGAAAGTGTTTTAGAGCTTCTTGCACAGTCTCAGCTCAATCTCCAGCAATCTCAGGCAAGTCAATGTTCTAGAATGGAGTCTCTAGAGGCTAAGGTCGACAAACTCACCACTATTTTGTCTGTAAAGACACAAGCCACTCAACCTAGCTTATTGGAACCAATATCGAAGAATGAAGATGTATGCCACATTGGGACAACTGCTAGTACTGATCACCTCCATGATCATGTCAGCTCAATTACTACTCTCAGATCAGGATTGAAGATAGACAACAAGGTTGACTTACCTTCTCATGATGACATTGCTACAGAGCAATCGGTCAAGATTTCAAATGAAGTTCAAAAGGAAGTGGGGGAAATCCTTTCCACTCCCATTTGTCAAGATGACCAAGACAAGATATGCAAGAATTCCAAAGAGAAAGAAGAGCAAACACATGCTGATGTGTTTGTACCAAAGGCACCTTTTCCTATATTTTCTGCTCAAAGCAAAAAGGACAAGCAATTTTTAGAGATGAAGGAGGCATTTAAGAAAGATAACATCAATATCCCCTTTCTCAAAGCAATCAAGCAGTTGCCATCATATGCCAAATTCTTGAAGGATGCATGCAACATAAAGAGAAGTACTCATGTTCCAAAGCGAGCGTTTCTAGCTGGACAAACAACATCTATTATCCATCGACAAGAAGCTCCAAATAAACTCAAAGATCCAGGAAGTCCTACAATATCATGCAAGATAGGAGACAAATTCACGGGTAATGCTCTTTTAGACCTTGGTGCTAGTGTTAATCTCTTGCCATATCATGTGTACCAAGCGTTGGGCTTGGAGAACCTAAAGCCTACAAAAGTCAAATTGAAGTTAGCTGACCATTCTACCAAGATTCCCAGAAGCATAGTTGAGGATGTTCTTGTTTAAGTAGCCGATTTCTACTATCCAGTGGATTTCATTATGATAGACACCCAGGAAGCCTTTGATAAAATACCAATTATTCTAGGCCGATCTTTCCTCGCTACCGCAAAAGTTTTGATAAATTGTCACAATGGTGAAATGAAGATCAACTTTGGTAAGATGTCCATGGACATAAATATCTTTCACCTGTCGCATAAGGATTGTAATGACACCGAAAGTGGAGAGGTGTACTTCCTTGATAGCATGATATAAGAATCCTTCCCATTTGAAGATACAATTGAGAGTGCTTAATCTACAGAAAACTGTGATGAACCTGAGAACCCCACCACAGAGGCGTTGCTAGCCATGTTCTTGGAATCTCTACAGAAAATTCAAGATTTAAGTAGAATGGAAAATTGGCAGAGAGAGTATCATACCTTAAGAAGATGAACTCTACATTTTAGGATGAACAATAGAGAGTTTGGAGGTTGCCTGAAGAGAGGGTAGTCGAAGAGAGTGACTCGGAGGATAAGGATGACACGGCATGTTTTAATGCCGATGCCTTGGAGAGGTGTAGGTCGGATGCAGAACGTATGGTTGTGATTCACTGTGGCATGCGTTTTCTCAATACTATTTGTGAAGACCTCCAAACTCGGCAGGCTACCATGCATCATAACTTCGAGACTCGTGCCCGGCGTGAGGATGAGCGGTGGGAACAGACGAGGGCTAAGATAGACGCTCAACGCCAGTTCCGAGATGACTTGCTTGCACGCTTTCCACCCCAGGGGGTTCTTCTTTGGAGAAGCAGTTTGTGAGGCATAAGCATCGTCGCCGCAAGGCAGATGGCACTGGCCCATCCCGAATTGTTTGGGGGTGGTATTATTTAGCCTAACATAATTTGTTATATGATCATCTATTTTCAGAAGTTGTTTTGGAGTGAGGGTTGAGAATATTGCCGATATGGGCATCGCTATAAATAGATATTGTGTTAGGATGAAATCTCGATAAATTAGGCAGTATCTAACCTAAATTCAACCTAAAAGATATTAGGTTTGTTTTGGAATAGAGAATATGGGTTGTTTCCGTTTTCAATTTTGGAAATTTTATTATTTCCAGCAATTGCCTTAAAACTTTTTGATAACTTCCCGATTTGTTTTAGCAACTTAAATCCTATAAAAATTGCATTCATTATACACTCACAACCCCAACTACATCTCACATTCATCTCTCACGTTTCATTCCCACTTTACCTTATTTTTCCTTCCCACTTCGCCTCATTACTCCCCGAAGCCCTCCTGCTCTCAAAGATCAAGCCGAGGAATTCTACCCCGGAAATGACACATGCCCTCTCCAAAGACAACCTGAAATTTACCTGCTTCAAAACACTAGAATTCTAGTTTTCATCTTAAGCGCACCCCGCGCCCATCCCAGGCTAAAAGTGAGCGCACCCTGCGCCCAAGTGCCTAGAATTCGAAACTCAACAGAGCGCACCTGCGCCCATCCCAGGCATACATTGAGTGCACTTGCGCCCTGACCCCTGTGGGCACCAAAAATTTCAAGTTTTATGAGGGTTGTTCCGGGATAGTTGCAGCTGTTCTAGAGAGTAGTTTTGTGATGACTTCTCCTATAGTAATACCGGAGCAGTCTTTCGAACACTTGTTGGGGAGTTTCAGTTTACTTCTGCAAATAGTACCGTTGGTGATGTTTTCCTTGCTTTAGCTGAGGGACGTCACCGATATGGCATTCCCCGAGTATTAGTGGCTAGTCTTAAGAGACCCCAAAGCATGCGCCATAAGTATCTTCTTATGCTTGTTTTGTTTTACGCATCCTAGCTTGATTGTCTACCGAAATTATGTACCCAGTTCACGGATTGGAAAAGGGTTGAAGTCATGAGACCCACCAATTGGGTGGTTCGCTCATTTCGAGTAATGACTTGGCCGGGATGGCAGGTGCAACCTCATTTGGTTGCTCCTTACACCCCATCAGACCTAGCAACACTCGACAGGTTAGCACGAGTTGATGACACACGACAGCGGGCTTGGCAAGTTATCATGGCATGGCAGGATGCGAAAGAACCTCATCTCTTTGAAGAGGGAAATGAGGAGGACAATGTTTAAACGGGAGTGCAGGTAAGTTTTTATTTCAGTTAGTGTCTGCTTATGTCCCAAGCAATCTATTTCTCATTAACCCCATAACGGGTGGAACTCTTATAGAGTTGCGTTAGTTTTTCTTTTCTATATTAGTATGTTATAACCTTGTTTTACAGATATTCTAGAATTTCACGCGTTTCAATAATATTTTCCTACCTTCTTTATTTAAAATACTTTGAGGACAAAGCATGCTTCTTGTTTGGGGGCATAGAAACACGTGTAATTAAGACATATATTAGAATATAGATATGTATAATATGCACTTATTTTCTAGCTAAAAAATTCAAAAAATTTAAAAATATAAATAAAAAGTATGTTATACACTTAGGAACATTGGTATTGTTTTCTTTCTCTATGTTCTCAATAATCTAGAAGTCTCACGTAGCTTTTGCATTATAATAGTTTTTAGAAACTTAGGCTAATATGTAGGTAATAATCCTTTCATCTATCTATAAATATGTTACATGAGTATCTATAATTGTTGGTAGTAAGTTTCTGAAATCTAGGCTAGAGTACTTATTCTACAAATCTTGTGAGAATATAGCCTAAAGCCTTATATAAGTGACACATTTGAGAAATGACACAAGGGAGAAGTAAAATCCGGATAGAGAAATCACACATCCACTTGCTAAATCATTATACCATATCCTAAGCGAGAATTTAGGCCCTCTTTGGATTGATATAGCCAGAAATTCCAACCTATGAATTATTTTCTGCTAGTCGCCCCTCTGAGACTTTCTTTAGCCTTTCATAAACCACAAATCCTTTACCCTGTTACAAAACAAAACAAAATAAAAAATCAACCTACCCAATTCTTTGAATAAGTTTGAGAATAGAGATGAAGAATAGAAAAGAGAATAACCTTTGAAATCAAGAACTCGTTAGTCGCTTTAGAAGAGAAAAGTAAGTTTCCATCCAAATATAAAATATAAAATATAAATTATAAAAAATAAATAAAATATATATATATATATATAAAGAGTTAGAACTCCAAAAATAGAATCAAGGAGTCAAAAGCCAAAGAAAAAGAGAAAAAAAAATATAGCTAAGGATGAAAACAAAGTGTAGAAGCAAAAGTAAAGAATAAGGTTTTCTCTAGTTGCATAATATGAAGACTCTATTATCTCAGACTTGTTCTCTTTGAATATCCATTTCCTTCCTTCTTAAACCATCTCCTAATCCCCGCAACACCTAATAAAGACCTCTAGCTCAATTAGGAATAAGATAGTGTGATAGTAAGTGGCAGATGTGTTTGATCGACTCCGGTTTCCTTGTGTGTCATTGAGTTTGTAAGGTAAAGTGTGCCCACCGCATTAATCGGAGTAGCTAAAACTTGAGCGGAAAAATCAGAGTTGTTTTTGTCTTGACATTTATGTGAGGACCTACTTAAGGACGCTATTCCGAGTTTTCATAAACGAACCTACTAGTTCATCTCATAGTATTACTCATTGTAAATATGTTTATTCGTAGATGATAGATTATTATGCATATATTAGATTAGGTTTCAACTTGATTATTCTGTATTCATTGCTAGTGAGATGTATAAATAATTGAGACATAGATAAGGAAACAATAGTTTTATTTCTGAGTTGTTGTAGTATAGATGAAATTTGTGAGTACCTTCACTGGAAAACTCTCACGAGGCTATAACTCGTCCACTAGGGATTTCCTAGTGGTTTAAGGCCTTGTTGCATATGGTCAATGCAATCGCACTCGGCGAAACGAGATTAGTTAGAACTCCATTTTTTGTCACTTACACTAATTTCTCATATTTGCTTGAGGACGAGCAAAATGCTGTTTGGGGGTGGTTTGATAAGAGCCCAAAACTGTAGTTTTAACCCCTTAATAATACTACTTTTAGACCAATTATGCGAGTAATAAATAAGAGTTAATGTTAATTACGTGCTTTTATGTATTTCAGGCATAGAACTCAATTATGTACAGAAATGTGCCACTTTGGCGATTTAAAGGAGCAAAGGGTTGGTTGCTAAGAAGTTCTGTGATAAAAGCCAAGATTCAAGGAGACAAAGCCTTTATGAAGCTCGATCAAAAGCTGAAAACGTCAACACGGGCAGAAATAGTGCACAAGTCAGCAGAACTTCCAAAGACCATATCTTTGGACTCAAGCCTCGGATGTAGGCCTACCTTATGTCAAAACGACCGACTCGGAAAGAGCTTTCCAATGGTCCAAGCCTTGATCCAATCAGAGGAGCAAAAGTGGACGAAAAGTCTACTAAAGTTAAAGCCAGCTGAAACAGGCTCTCTGGACTGAAGAAATTGGGCTTTGGGCTCAATTTTCCAGCCCAAAACATGGCTCTTCAGCCCATGCATGAAATTGTGGATCTGGTCTCCTCCTTTACATAAAACAAGACTTAGCTCTGAAGAAAAGGATAGTTAGATAATCTAGAATAGAAAATAGCCATTAAAATAGCTTATAGATCTAGATTTGAATTTCAATTAGTTAAATTAATTAGTTTCATACATTGTTTTAGATTAATTCTTTGAACCATAGTTCTTCATTGCTTAGATAAATAAAATAGTTATTTCTTGTTCAGTTCGATTTGTCATTTAAATTTATTAGATCTAAATTCAATTATTGTTATTCAATTCTTAGTTATTAATTTAGATTTCAATTATTGTTTAGTTAAATTGAATAAAGTTATAATCTTTATATTACGTCTAGTTTTAATTCACATTGTAGTATGAATTCCCACCATTGCTCTCATTAGACTTTGGATTTACTAGTCAATTGTAGAAAACTTGAATGCTAAAGAACTAGGAGTGGAACGAACTTTTTACTCCACTCTATTTCGATAGAATTGAGAGTATAGAAATCTTTGATAGCAACGCGTAATTAAGTTTAGTTTCACTTGCATTTTGAGTTTCATCGTTCATTTCGTAGGTAAATTATTCAAATTTTACGTTTATCACACTACTAGGCGGAAAACAAACATTCCAAAAGACGCCTTTTTAATTGAAAATTTTCCCACTCTATCTGAACATAATGGAATCGTTAAGTACAAGGACCCTAGTCGTCCTACTGTACAATGCACCTTAGGGGATACCCACACGATAACTGCTCTATTAGACCTAGGGGCGACTGTTAACTTACTCCCTTACTATCTATGTAAACAAATAGGTCTACAAGAGATGCAACTAATTAAAATGACTATGCAATTAGCTGACCATTTTATTAAGTATCCTAAGGGTGTTGTTGAAAATGTACTTATTAAAGTTCAAGATTTTTACTACCTAGCCGACTTCATTATCCTTGATATAGAAGTCGCTAACGACTCTGTTCCTATCATCTTAGGGTATCCCTTCTTGACAACCGCCAACGCGCTCATAAACTGCCACGATGGTTCGATGTCCATGTCCTTTGGACACCTTTCTATTGAGGTGAATGTTTTCAAAATGTTGCAACAGTTACCCAATACAACGATCGAGAGCTTAGCTAAAGATTATTTCAACAACACGTTTCCAGAGAAACAGATACACTAATTCCCTTCCTTCGGAAGTTTCAACTTCGATGATGACACTTATGTAGAGAAAGTCAACGCCCTTCATGAGTCCTCTCCTATTGACATCCATTCATCCCTTGACGCCATGAAAGAAGAAGAATTTTTCACCCTCTATTTCAGTGATTCTTCTGATCCACCTATTGAGGAATGTCTTGCATATCTCAAGGTTTCTGCTGATCTCGAACTAAGAAGACTAGCTGAGCACCATCCACCCACCTCACATCCTCATGTCACTCATTCACCTTCCATCACCAATGTTCCCCGTCATCCACCTTTCCAAAGTAACCTTGAGTTTGCACTTGACCTTCTTGCTTCTCCTGTGCTTCATGATTTTTTAAACCCTCCTGATACGGATATAATACCCAAGGATAAGCCACATGACACCTTCATTTTTAGATTTAAGATAGTTCATACCTACACCATGAATGAGTTTGTGCAAAACCCACATTCTCATATTTTCCATTCCTTCCTTCTAAAACTTATCCATATCCCACGTATCTTCCACAACCATCAATTTTCTCCCGATCATTCACTTGGACACTCTTTCGTTCAAACAAGAAGAAGAAGGTGCATGCTCGGTTATGTTCTAGGTCTATTAGGCTTCGCTCTTATTGCACTAAGTTGCGTCGTAAAAGTCTTGGTTCTTGATTCTGTTGGGTGGTGCATTCCATGTTAATTATTTATGGAAAGACCCACAACTCTTTAGGTTGTTGATATATGGTAAACTGTATGTTAATAGATGTTTTAGATAAAGTCTAGGAAATCTAACTTTAAAAGACCCATGTTTTTGTAAGATACCACCTTTCTGGAGTATAGGCTACAAAAAAAAAAAAAAAAAAAAAAAAAAACTTAAAAAGAGTTTTCAAATTTTGTTTGGGGGTGGCGTATTTTTGCATTTCATTTCAAAAATTTTTGCTTGTCATGTTTAATCTAGTAGAGTCCATGTTAGTTAGTACGTAACAATTTAATTGTGTTTCATGTTATCATATCATATTTATAATATTTTTGTTACAGGTACTGCAAATTTTTGCCACGTTTCTATGGTAAATTATTTCCTTATCTCTTTACATTTTGAGGACAAAGCGTTCGATTGTTTGGGGGGGTGGGATAGAAACATTTGCAAAAATTAGGCACTTTTAGGATGTAAATTACACACTTTTCTTTATAATTGTGTTATTGAATTATTTCATGAACCCACTTCTCCCAAATTGTTTGGGGGTGGTATATTTAATTTTAGCACATAGTACGTTTACGCATTAAAATTGCATGTATAAATAACGAAATATAGAATTCATAGGCCTTGTTGATTTTATTAAGATGCATAATGTAATTAGGTACATACCTTAATTTTGTGAAATTCACTATTTCACGAAATTTCGGAAGCTAATATGATAGGAGCCACGATAGGCGCATGCTTGATTTGTGAACGCATGGTATTATTTTATTTATGTTAGAGTCTGTCTATGTCCCAAGCAATTTAATTTTTGGTATTTTCATAACGGGTGGAACCCATATAGAGTTGCGTCTGCTTTCTTTATCTATATTAGAATGTTCTAAATTTGTTTTGCAGGTGTTCTAAAATTTTCATGTGTTTCCATAGTATTTTCTATCCTTCTTATTTATATACTTTGATGACAAAACATGTTTTTGTTTGGCATAGAAACACGCCTAATTTAAGTCAACTATTATGATATATATATATATATATATATATATATATATATATATATATATATATATATATATATAAATATATAAAATATGCACTTTGTTTTCTATTTATAAAAAGTATTTATACTATGCACTTAGGAATATTGGTATTGTTTCTTTTTCTGTGATAATAGTAGTCTAAAAGTTTCACGTTAACTCTTAAATTAAAATAGTTTTTAGAAACTTAGGTTAATATGTAGGTAATAGTCATTGCATCTTTCCATAAATATATTGCATGAGCATCTATGTTTGTATTGGCAGTAAGTTTCTAAAATTTAGGTTAGAGTACTTATTCTACAAATCCTGTGAGAATATAGCCTAAAAGACTTATATGAGTGAAATATCTGAGAAATGACATAAGGAAGAAGTAAATTCCGAATAGAGAAATCACACGCCCACTTGCTTGATTACTATACCATATCCTAAGCGAGAATTTAGGCCCTTTTTGGATCGATATAGCCAAAAATTCAAACCCTAGTTGCCCCTCTGAGTTTTTTTTTAGCCTTTTCATAAACCACAAATCCTTTTACCCTTTTACAAAAACAAAATAAAAATAAATTCAGCCTACCCATTTTTGAATGAGTCTGAGAAGTAGGATGAAATGAAGAAAAGAAAAAATAAAGACCTGTGGAAAACCAAGAATTTGTTAGTTGCGTCAAATAAGAAAAGAAAAGAAAGTTTCCATCCAAAGAAAAGAAAAAAATAATAAATAAAATAAAAAGTTAGAACTCCAAAACTAGAATCAAAGGAGTCAAAAGCCAAAAGAAAAAGAAAAAATGGCTAATGATGGAAACAAAGTATAGAAGTAAAGTAAGAACAATGTTTTCTCTAGTTACATATTTTGAAGACCTATTATCTCAGACTTGCCCTTTTGAATATCCATTTCCTTCCTTCTTAAAACATCACGTAATCCCCGCAAGACCTAATAAAGACCTCTAGCTTAATTAGGAATAGGTTAGTGTGATAGTAAGTGACAGATGTGTTTGATCGACTTCAGCTTCCTTGTACATCATTGAGATTGTGAGGAAAAGTGTGATCACTACACACTAGAGTGAGCGAAACTTGAGTGGATAAATAATAGTGTTTTTGTCTTTACATATTTATGAGGACCTACTTAAGGACGTTATTCCAACGTTTCATAAACGGATCTGTTATTCTATTTCATAGCATAGTTCATTATATATATGTTTATCCGTAGATGATTGATTATTATGCAAGTATTAACTTAGGTTTCGAATTGATTATTATGTATTCATTGCTAGTGAGATGTATAGATATTTGGGAATAAATAAGAAAACATTAATTTTATTTCTTAGTCGTTATAGTATAGATAAAGTTTGTGAGTACCTTCTCTAGAAATCTCTCATGAGGCTATAACTCGTCCACTAGGAAATTCCAAATGGTTTAAGGCTTTATTGCATATGGTCAATGCAATCGCACTCGGCGTAACGAGATTTGTTAAGAACTCCATTTTTGGTCACTTATTTTAATTTCTCATCTTTACTTGAGGACAAGCAAAATACTGTTTAGGGATGGTTTGATAAGAGCCTAAAACTGTAGTTTTAACCCCTTAATAATATTACATTTGGACCATGTTTATAATAAATAAGGGTTAGTATTGTTTACGTACTTTTGTGTATTTTAGGTCTTTGAGTCAACTATGTGAAGAAATAAGTCACTGTTGCAAGAGAAAAGAGCAAAGGTTGGTTGCTAAGAAGTTCTATGGTTAAAGCCCAAATTTCAAGGAGGAAAAGCCTTTTTAAAACCCAGTCAAAGCTGAAAAGTCAAAGTCAATGCAGGCAGAAATAGAGAATAAAAGTCAACAGAATTTCCGCAGGCCATATCTTTGGACTCAGACCTCGGAATTGGGCCTAATATATGTCAAAATGACCAGCACGAAAAGAGATTTATTTCTAATGAGTTAGGCCTTGATCTAATCAGAAGAGGAAAAGTAGATGAAAAGGCTGTTGCAGTAATTTCCAACAAAGAAACCCTTTTTGGACTTAAGTAATTAGGTTTTAGGCTTGATTTAATGGCCCAAAACATAGCTCTGAACCCCATGCACAAAATTGTAAACCTAGCCATCTCCTATATAAAGAGGACTAATACAAAACTCTAACTCTCTCTCCTTCCAATTAGTTATAATATTTTAGTTCTCTCTCTCTCCCCTCTTTTTTGTTTAGTATAGTTTAAGTAATTAGGGGTTATAATTGTAGCATCCATAAAACCTCCATTAAAATATCTTCAAGTTATTATTATTATTCAATTCAATTGCTTCTTTTTCTATTATGTCTTCTTCTCATTCTTTTATTCATAATAGTCCCATGAATCAAAGCTAAACTCCCATTAGAGGGAGTTTGAATGAAGCTTTGAGAGGACTTGATTTGTTAGTATAGATTATTGTTTAGGGTTTCAAGTTTAGGTTTTTCTAGACTTAGAGATAAGAAGAGTTTAACCTAAACTAGATAATAGTGAGTTTGCCATGAGAATGGGAACAAGCTTTGTCTCATGCTAATTAGTTTATAACTATAGATAGTATAAAGTAATTAGGGATCATTAAAGGTTTAGTTTTTATATTTTAACCTTGCATGAGAATATCTAGACTAGGGTTTTCTATACAAATCTATGCTAGTATGTTAAGAAATTAAAAAATAGATTTTAATCTCTCTCTATTCTTCTCCATATTTTATTCAAGTCATATTCAATTGATTTAATTAAATTAGTATAAGTTAAATTCATATATTTAGTTTTGTAGTATAAATTCACATCCATAAATATTGCTCTTTCTATTGTTTCCTTTTGTCTGATTAGTTGAATTCGTTAAGTCTAGAGAGTTAGGAGTGGAATGATTCCGTACTCTATATATTGCATGAATATATATGTGATAATAGGAAATAAATAATTGATAACGTAAATATCAAGTTAGAGAAAATCTAGTAGTGTGTTTTTTTATGTATATCATATGGCGCCACTGCCATCTTAAACTCACTCAAGGGCTATCCCCCATTCTCTACCCACCCACCCTTTTAATTTTTCGTTCTTGTTTCTCATATTTTCGTTATTGTTCAAACTTGATATTCACAGTGAAGAATACTGCGGTAAATGTATTTTTAAATTTCCAAAAATTCTAAAAGTTTTCAGGCATAATATTTAACGTGTTATTGATTTACTGAAATATTTTGAGAATTTTCCTAGTTGTTTTACCTAGTGAACTAATACCATCTTTACACTGCTGTATTTCAACTTTCACACCATAAATTTCTAGAAAAACAGAAGAGTAGGGTTGCTTAGGCACTTCCAAAAATTCTAAACTTTTTATAGGAGTATCTATCTTAAGTCAGGAGTTTGCAGTAAAAATTTGAAGAGTTTTTTATTTGTTTCGACCACTTAACTAGTGGATTGTTTCCAGTGTGTTGTTGCAGTCCTGCAACACTTAATTTCTGGAACAACATCCGATAAGAAGGGTTTATAGAACTCTAATTGCTCTAAATTTTTACAGGAACACGCATGATCTGTCAGGCATCTCCAGTAAAATTTTGGTGATTTTTGGCTTTGTTTTGATTGGTTAACCATTTGGTTGTTTGTATTGTGTCCGAATATTGTTTCACAAATTTTGCAGGGTAGTGAAAGGACTTTCATAACTCCGATTGTTCTAAACTTATACAAGCTACTTACTAAACATCTTAGAAAACTACTGTAAAAATTTCAAATTTTTTGGAGTGCGCACGCGCCCTATTATACCTATATTTGAGCACTCCCGCACCCTGACATCTAGTAACCTAAGTTTGTGTTTTTCTTCAGTTTTCTTTTACAGTGCGCACGCGCCCTAGTAACCTTATATTTGAGTGCGCCCGCGCCCTCTGAAGTAAACCCAATTTACAGGTTAGTTACAAGTCATATCTTGGTTCAAAATATTTGCTGGTTTGGTGTTCCAAGCTTCTACAGGACAGTAAGTTCGTATTAAAGACGTTATTCATAAGCGTAGCAATGAGGCATTCAAGTTCTGCTTCTTCCACTCCTTGTCTCTTCTGTCAGAGGAGTTTAATTCTAGTATAATCAGGCTTGTTTGACTGCTATTATTGTTCTTTCATATTAGACTTAGCCTTGCATGATATTAAGGTCTGGTAAGAAAAAACCATTTAACGTTATATATCGTAAAAAGATGAAATGCTTCAAAAGATTCATTTCTTCCACAAGAACCCTCATGAATCCTTTTCAAAAGCCTAGAATCGTTTCACTGATCTTCTCATTGAATGCCCACATCACAATCTTGCCAAGGACATGCTTGTCCGCGCATTTTTTAATGGCCTTTCACATCATCATAAGGAGTTCTAAGATATCATGAATGGGGGGAGTTTTCTTAGTGAAGGAGCCTTGGAGGCTTATAAATTCTTAGAAGATCAATCTAAGAGAAACAACAATTAGGGAGGTAACGACTCTCCCTGCTCCACTCCTTCTTCTTTAACAGTTAAGGCTGCCAGTATGTTTGAGGTTAAACCTGATCCCGAGCTTAGAACTCTTATCGATGCCCTCACTAGAAAGGTAGATGCCATCTCTATTCAACAACAACCCACTCCTGTCATGAACATAAACTCTACTCGTTGTAATGTTTGTTTTAGTCTTGAGCATTCCGACTTCTATTGTCCTCTTGTTTATGAACAACCACCACCACAGCCAGAAAATGTCTGCACTTTTAATAACAGCCCTAACACACAATGGAGGCAAAACACTAATTATAATCCACAATAACAAGCTACACCTCCAGGTTTTAATAATCAAAATGTTAGGCCCACTACAAACTTCAACCAGTTTACTTAACCTTAAGGATAAGGAAACTTAGGTGACCAGAATAGAGGTTTAGTGCCCATGATCCAGAACTATCAACATCACAGCATGACCATGCAACAAGCCTTAGTTCCAGTCACTCCTATGGCCACTCAATCCGTCAAACCATCTACAAACGAAGTAGTAGTGACCTTGCTGCAAAATCATAATCAAATTATGCAACAAACATTTCAAATGATGCAGTCTTTGTGCCGTAAGGTTATTAACATGTCTCCTAACCAAAATAATAACCAAATAGGTGTGCTTCTAGGTCAAACAGTGCCTAATCCTACATCAACAAACACCGCCTTCAAAGTGAACAGTATTCACTGTAATGGTGATATAAACCAAGGGGACCTACAGGCAGTCACTGCCCTTCGTTCAGGTAGAGTAGTTGATAACAAAGTGACTAAGCCTGCAGATCTCCCGCAAATGGAAGCTAAAAATGAAACCATACCAAATATTGTCATAGAAACTGAAGACCCTACAACTGTAGAAGTTCCAGTCCAACAACAACCAAAAGGTACAACCTTACTGAATACCACCATAGAAATTGAAGATCCTACACCTGTAGAGGTTCCAATATGGACACCTAGATGGAAAGCGGCTAAAGATAAAGCAAAAACTAATAATATTGTTGACCCTTATGCTAAATATAGAGATAAACCACCGTATCCCCAGAGACTAGTTGTGTCTAAAAAGAATGAGAATTTTGATGAGATTAGGGAAGTGTTTAAAAATCGGACTATATATAAACCTACATTTTCTAGATGTTATAAACAGTCTACCTGGACACGTTAAGTTTGTAAGAGAGTTGTGCACCAAGAATAGGAAAACCACCATACCCAACGAAGCCTTCTTAACTTAACAATATCCCTCTTTATCTAAACATAACAGAATCGTTAAGTACAAGGACCCTAGTCGTTCTACTGTATAATGCACCTTGAGATATTACTTCATAACAATTGCTCTATTAGACCTGGGGGCGAGTGTTAGCTTACTCCTTTTTTATTTATATAAATAACTAGGTCTAACAAAACTTCAACCAACCAAAATGACTTTGCAGTTAGCCGATCGTTCTATTAAGTACTCCAAGGGCGTAGTTGAAAACATTCTCGTTAAAGTTCAGGACTTTTACTATCCAGTTGACTTCATTATTCTCGACACAGAAGTTGCTCATGATTCCATTCACATCATCTTAGGGCGCCTTTTCTTGGCAACCGCCAATGCCCAAATCAATTGTTGGGATGGCTCAATGACTCTTTCTTTTGGAAATCTTTTTGTGGAAGTTAACATGTTTAGACAAAAACAGGGACAACTAGGTTTGCTTGTAGTAGGAGAAGTGGAGTCCATTGAGAGTTTTGTATCTCACATTAGTGCGGCCAACGATTTCGTCCCCACACTAGTAGATACCCTTCTTATGGAAGAAGACAAAGATCACAATTTCGACTCCCTAGACGTAGATGAAATCGAGGGAGATTTCTTTCAACTCTTTTACAACCCTTCTTTGCCACCTCACGAGTCCCCTCCTTTTGTCATCCATTCATCCCTCGACGCCATGACGGAAGAAGAATTTTTTAACCTCTATCCCATTGATTATTCTGACCCACCTATTAACGAAAGTCTTGCATATCTCAAGGCTTCTGATGATCTAAAACTGAGAACACTAGTTGAGCATCATTCACCCACCTCACATCCTCATGTCACTCATTCACCTTCCATCACCAATATTCCCCACCTTCCAATTTTTCAGAGGGACCTTGAGTTTGTACTTGACCTTTTTGCTTCTTCTATGCTTCATGATTTTCTAAACCCTCCTAATATGGATATAATCCCCAAGGACAAGCCACCTGACACCTTCATTTTCAGATTTGAGACAGTTCATATCTACACCATGAATGGGTTTTGTGCTAAACCTACATTCTCATTTTTTCCATTCCTTCCTTTTAAAATTTATACATATCGCACGTATCATCCATAACCATCCATTTTCTCACGATCATTCACTTGGACAGCCTTTATTCGTTAAAAGAAAAAGAAGAAGGTGCATGCTAGATTAGGTTCTAAGTCCATCAGATCTCGCTCTCATTTAACTAAGTTACGTCGTAGAAAGTCTTGGTGCTTGATTCTGTTTGGTGGTGCATTCCATGTTAATTATTTATGGAAAGACCCATAACTCTTTAGGCTGTTGATATATGGTAAACTACATGTTAATAGATTATTTAGATAAAGTCTAGAGTATTTGACTTTAATAGACACAAGTTTTTGTACAATACCACTTTTCTGGAGTATAGGCCACAAATATTTTCAAACTTAAAAAAAGTTTTCAAATTTTGATTGGGGGTGGCGTATTTTGGTATTTTATTTCAAAACTTTTTGCCACCCTTTGCCTGTCATGTTTAATCCAGTAGAGTTTGTGTTAGCTAGTATGTAACAGTTTAATTGTACTTCATGTTATCATATTACCATTATAATATTTCTATTACAGGTACTTCCAATTTTTGCCACATTTCTATGGTAAATTCTTTCCTTATCTCTTTACACGTTGAGGACAAAGCGTTTGATTGTTTGGGGGTGGGATATAAACATTTGCAAAAATTAGGCACTGTTAGGATGTAAATTACGCACTTTTCTTTATAAAATGTTAAAAATCATAAAAATTAGTTAGTTACATAATTTAATTGTGCTATTGAATTATTTTATGAACCCCCTTCTCCCAAATTGGTTGGGGGTGATATATTTAATTTTAGCACATTGTACATTCACATATTAAAATCGCATGTATAAATATCGAAATATAGAATCCATAGGCCTTGTTGATTTTATTGGGATTCATAATGTAATTAGGTACCTTAATTTTGTGAAATTCACTATTTCACAGAATTTCGGAAGCTAATCCGATAAGAGCCACGATAGGCGCATGCTTGATTTGTGAACGTATGGTATTATTTTATTTCTGTTAGAGTCTGCTTATGTCCCAAGCAATTTAATTTTTGTTATTCCCATAATGGGTGGAACTCATATAAAGTTGCGTCTGTTTTTCCTTACCTATATTAGTATGTTCTGAATTTGTTTTAAAGGTGTTCTAAAATTTTCACACGTTTCCATGGTATTTTCTATCCTTCTTATTTCTATACTTGACAAAACATGTTTTTGTTTGGGGGTGGCATAGAAATACACGTAATTTAAGGCACATATTAGGATATATATATATGTATAATATGCACTTTGTTTTCTAGTAAATTTTAAAAAATAATAATAAAAAAAAAATATTTATACTATGCACTTAGGAATATTGGTATTGTTTCTTTTTCTATGATGATAGTAGTCTAGAATTTTCACGTTAGCTCTTAAATTAGAATAGTTTTTAGAAACTTAGGTTAATATGTAGGTAATAGTCATTGCATCTTTCCATAAATATATTGCATAACCATCTATGTTTGTATTGGCAGTAAGTTTCTGAAATCTATGCTAGAGTACTTATTCTACAAATCCTGTAAGAATATAATCTAAAATCCTTTTATGAGTGAAATATCTGAGTAATGACACAAAGAAGAAGTAAATTCCGAATAGAGAAATCACACGTCCACTTGCTTGATCACTATACCATATCCTAAGCGAGAATTTAGGCCCTTTTGGATCGATATAGACATAAATTCAAACCTATATATGAAATTATTTTCCGCTAGTTGCCCCTTTGAGCTTTTCTTTAGCCTTTTCATAAACCACAAATCCTTTATCCTTTTACAAAAACAAAATAAAAATAAATTCAGCCTACCCATTTTTGAATGAGTCTGAGAAATAAGATGAAATGAATAAAAGAAAAAAAAGAAAGTCCTGTGGAAAACCAAGAATTTGTTAGTTGCTCCAAATAAGAAAAGAAAAGAAAGTTTCCATCCAAAGAAAAAATAAAAAAATAAAAAAAATAAAAAGTAAGAACTCCAAAAACATAATCAAGGGAGTCAAAAGCCAAAAGAAAAAGAAAAAAATGGCTAATGATGGAAACAAAGTTTAGAAGCAAAGTAAGAACAAGATTTTCTCTAGTTACATATTTTGAGGGCCCTATTATCTCAGACTTGTCCTTTTGAATATCCATTTCCTTCCTTCTTAAACCATCATGTAATCCCCGCAACACCTAATAAAGACCTCTAGCTTAATTAGGAATAGGTTAGTGTGATAGTAAGTGGCAGATGTGTTTGATCGACTTCAGCTTCCTTGTACGTCATTGAGACTATGACGAAAAGTGTGCCCACTGCACATTGGAGTGAGCAAAACTCGAGTGGAAAAATCAGAGTGTTTTTGTCTTGACATAATTGTGGACCTACTGTAGTGGTAGGATCCGCGACTAACAAGGTCAAAGGTCGGTGGACCGATGCAGGCCGCAGTAACTGGAGTCGGGGAGTAGAGGATAACTAGAAATAGCGAGCCCAAAGTAATACAAGCGGTAGAGTCAGGTGTACAGTATCGTGCCGCAGAGTGCAAAGGTGTACGGAAACCCTACGCGTGGCAGACCGAGAGGCGTTAGATGGCTAAACAGGTGGATAGCTGTGAGGAGAGGAGGGGGTATAAAAAGAATAGTGTTGAGGGACAAGAGGAGGAGGGATCTCATTAGTGGTAACTTACTCTCATACACCTACTTAAGGACGCTATTCCAACATTTCAAAAACGGATATGTTATTGCATTTCATAACATAGTTCATTATATATATATGTTTATCCGTAGATGATTGATTATTATACATGTATTAGTTTATGTTTCGAATTGATTATTCTATATTCATTGCTAGTGAGATGTATAGATATCTGAGAATAAATAAGGAAACATTAATTTTATTTCTTAGTCGTTATAGTATAAATGAATTTTGTAAGTACCTTCTCTAGAAAACTCTCATGAGACTATAACTCGTCCACTAGGGAATTCCTAGTGGTTTAAGGCCTTATTGCATATGGTCAATGCAATCGCACTCGGCGAAACGAGATTAGTTAAGAGCTCCATTTTTTGTCAGTTATTTTAATTTTTCATCTTTGTTAGAGGACAAGCAAAATGCTGTTTGGGGGTGGTTTGATAAGAGCCCAAAACTGTAGTTTTAACCCCTTAATAATATTACATTTAGACCAATTATATTTATAATAAATAAGAGTTAGTACTATTTATGTACTTTTGTGTATTTCATGTCTTGGAGTCAGCTATGTGAAGAAATATGTCATTTTGCAAGAGAAATGAGCAAAAGTTGGTTGCTAAGAAGTTCTATGGTTAAATCCCAAGTTTCAAGGAGAAAAAACATTTTTAAAGTCCAGTCAAAGCTGAAAAGTCAAAGTCAACGCGGGCATAAATAGAGCATAAAATTCAACAGGACTTCCATAGGTCGTATATTCGGACTCAGACCTCGGAATTGGGCATATTATATGTCAAAACGACTAGTTCGGAAAAGTGGACGAAACCGCCATTTCAGTCATATTATGGTCTAGGCCTTGATCTAATCAGAATAGTAAAAGTGGACGAAACGGCTGTTTCAGTCATTTCCAGCAGAGAAACCTTTTTTGGACTTAAGTAATTAGGTTTTGGGCTTGATTTAATGGCCCAAAATATCGCTCCAATGCCCATGCATGAAATTGTAAACCTAGCCCTCTCCTATATAAAGAGGACTAAGGCAAAACTCTAACTCTCTCTCCCTACCATTAGTTAGAATAATTTAGCTCTCTCCACTTCCAAAAGAACAACTTTACCCGACTGATTATGGTCACATCGCGAAGGTATTACCCGACAGACCAAAAACGCCGCAAAAGATCGCCGGAAAATGCTCGGTCGGCATAGGCTTCCGGCAGTTTTTTATTGGTCAAAACAGTTTTGGGTTGAGGATCTTTGCGACGGACATTCCCGCTTTGTTAATAACCGTCGATATCGCCGGTGTCAAAACCGTCCGGATAGTTCTTTATTTGTCAAAAACCGTCGAATATTCCTGTTGCTAAAAATCGTCGGATATTCCTGCTGTTAAAAACCGTTGGATAGTTCTACTGTTATGAACCGTCGATTAAAGTAGCTGTCACCAGCCATTGGGTAGTTTGCTACTAGACAGTTTTTATCCGTCGGGTATTAGTTCTTTATTTAAAAAATATATATTTTTATAATAATTGTTTAAGGTGTCCCAACATTACATTCTTGCAAGTTCCCACTCAAATGCTACAAACGCCAATGTATTCATAAAGAAACAATGTGTTCATAAAAAAAACAAGAATAAGACATGTCGTTCACTAAGTATACATATTACTTCCTTCAGAAACCAAAAATCAGCACCACATACACCATCTGTCTAGCAACTAGTCCTAGTAATCTCTAGTACCATTACTTACAACAAACATACTCAAAAAACCAAAATAGATGAAGTTTGCATATCCCACACAATAGATTACTCATACTACAACCTTGATTCAACCCTTCAACAAAATCACCAAGGTCCAAAGCGTCTCACCAAGTTGGTAATCCATTTGCCAAGATCTTGAAGTGAGTTTTGCTAACCAAAAAAAAAAAAAAAAAAAGATCATGAAGTACATTCTTATGAACTAGAAATAATTCTAACTGTTCTATTCTAGCTATAAGTACCTAAAAATACCCAAATAAAAAATCCCAGCCCATGAAAATACCCAAACAAAAACACGCGCTGGAAGAATGTAAGAAACTTGCTAATCAAAACAGAATCAGAAGCCTTAAGTTTGAATGTAAGAAACTTGCTAATCAAAATAGAATAAAAAACACGTGCTGGAAGAATGTTTGAAGTTTGTACACTAACCAAAACAGAATCAAAAGCCTTAAGTTCTATTTGTATTAAGCCCTCTCAAGGCCCTTGGACAATCAGATGCCTATCTTGGATTTCAAGAGCCATCTATGTTATAATAGCTTGTAGCTTTGTTCCCACTCCTAAGATTGCTTGCCAAGCAGTTCAGGGGTGAGATTGAACTTCAGCACTAGTTAGGAAAGCTACTACCATAATACATAAAATTGCTTACAAGTAGAGGAAACACGGCTATCCACAACAACGCCATCCCGAAAATAACAATATGATCCAATGAAAGGACTGCATCTTAAATTGAATTTGAATTGAGAATATAAATAACCAGAAAAATGTTTGATTAAAGACGTGAGCTCACCAGCAACACATTCAAAAGCAAAAATACCACAACCGAAGGCCATAGCAAAGGATCATTGACATCATGGAGCGATTCACGAAATTAAAATTCATAATTAGAAATCCATTATCAAAACCAACACAACTAGAAAAGTTTCGATAGAACCACAACCAACCGAATGTCATACCTAATTCCAACAACTATCTTGAAATCGTCTTCTAATGACCTTTTGATATATTTTTGAAAGTTGAACTTACTTCCAAGGGATAAATGAACCTATAAGAATAAAAAGTTAGCACAATACAAAACAAAAATGAAGGAATCTGACGATTTGTTGTAGACAAAAACTCACACTAATGAATCCATGACACATAGCCAGGTAGTCGGACTTGCGTACAGATCTGAAAAACAAAACTGCCGAAAGAAGGCACCCTAGAAAAAGTCACAGGAAAAAGTCAGCCAATTTCATAGCTAAAACTAGTAGTAGTCTAAAACGTGGTCAAAACATAAGTAATGAGAATCAAACTTAGCATTTCTTTGAAGCCACCAAAACAGTTCACTTCAGTTGATGCCAATTGCAAAACTTATCAAATCAAGTAAAACCAAAGGATTCTAATACACAAAAAGTTCAATTGGTTCAGTTTCAAGTTTTTAATTGACTAAAAGTCTACAAGAAATAAATGGCTAGTGGAAAGAAAAAAAAAATCATCGTGTGAAAAAGAAAGCATGGAACTAAAAGGACGACAATGTGGCCATCGTTGTAAAATATAGGCAGTAAAGTTTACCGGTGGTATGCCAGCTTGAAGAGAAAGGTCACCACGCTAAAAGCCGCTCCGGCGTAAGTTCAGAGGGCTTCATAACTACTGTACAACCACAAGCTAGAGCAGGAGTGACCTGAAACAACATAAATAGAGAGCTTATGATCTTCAAAAAGGCATAAAGGCATCAAGCAAAAACAAAAAAGGTATCCATATTCAAAATATCAAACTATATGCAAAATGGGTTAAACTAGAGAGTATACCTTGCAAGTGAGCATTGCTAAAGGGAAGTTCCATGGTGTAATCGCTCCAATGACACCAACAGGCTATAGAAGAAGAATGATGCAAGACCTTTAATAAAGTAATAATAGATCCATATAGGTGAGCTTCGAATTCAGTTAGAAAGCTTAAAAAATCTAGTTTAAAGGATGTAGGTGTACTGCATTCTTGCCTCCCTTTCTACAGAATTCAAAATATGAGTGAAAATTAAGATTGTCACCAACAGTTTTTTGCATCTTCAGATCCTTGATTGAATGTCAAATAAGAGAATATCTAGTAAAAAGTATTTGAATGCTACTACCTTACTACTACTAGAGCCATATCAGAATACACAATCGAGGTTTATGCAACCAAGTTAGTCCTTTTGGTGGTACTTGATAAGCACCCAACATGAAAAGATTAATTAGATATGTAAAATCAATCTTTGGGTAGCTAACAAAGTAACTAAGACCAAATCTACTTTATGCAACCAAGTTAGTCCTTTTGGTGGTACTTGATAGTGCACGACATTTGGGAGTTGTGGAACCAACTAGAAGTAGCTGAGGTAAAAGAAAACACCCTACACATATCCCTTTTTTTTCTAGTACTTAATTAAATGAAAGTCCATAAATCTTCATCACTACTATAAGGCAAAAGAAAATGTATGCACAACACGGTTTTGTTAATTTGTGCTAAGCCAATTATGCGATATTGCTTGGAATAATTCAACGTTGAATTATCCAAGCAAATATTAAAAAAGATCTAGTAATTATTAAAAAACATACCTCAAAAAATCCAGCACAGATCGCATAATGACGGTTTAGCAAACCAAAGATGGAGCCTAGAATAATTCAACGTTGTGCAACCCTAACACAAAAATCAATTTCTCAGCACCCGCTCAACCATATTTTTGAACTCTAACCCACAAACAAACAAAAAGAAAAAAAAAATCAAATTAAATTAAATGCTATAAACTAGTACATAGAACGAACATCCATCCATATCCCATATTTAAATACAAGAACAAAATCAAGTTTTAATGCAAGAATGGCTACCTTGGTTGAGGGCTGCGACTTCTTGACCTACCTCTTGGGTTTGGAGAGGTTTCTATCACTCTTCCTTTCTTACTATTGAAAGAAAAAACACAAAAAGTAAAATTTAGAGTGCTACTTATGACATAAAAGGAAAGATTATAGATATCTATGCAGTCCACAAATGACACTTGGCACCGTGGTTAAGCCTTAGGGGCATGGCGTGAGCCTAAGGCGCGTGCCACAGTGTGCGAACCGCCATACACAAGTACACTATTCACATGATGAATCAACTTAATAATTTAGCTTTGGATTAGTTATCATGAATTTAAATTCAATTACGAAAATAATCAAGCACAAATCAGTAACTTACATTGGTTTGGCATTTGGACCATACTTAGCAAATTGAACCGGCCATGATATCTCTGCCATCAACATTCCTTCCTGAAACAATAACACCAAAAAAAAAAAAAAATAAGTACCCTAAACAATAACACCAAAAAAAAAAAAAAGTACAAGAAATATATTTGTACATAAATGCTAACTAAAACAACACTAACAAATTAAACTCCCAGAAGCCCTCGCTACTTTACAAAGTGAGCAAGGCAAGTGTTTTTATCCATCTCCTTATAAACCATAAATGAGACCTTAGTTGTTCCTCACCATTGTGGTTAAATAAGAAGCGATCCTAACATGTAATTTAAACATGCTTTGCCCTAACTAAGGCACAGTGCACAATATAATATTTCTAAATAGGTGGAATGATCAAGTAATATGATCCTACATATATATAGGCATGCTGTGAACGTTTGAGGGTATAAATAGGTGGTAAACACCAAGAAAATGCACATATCTAAAAGCATGATCTACATATGAAATACAGGATAACATATAGATATAGGCTTAACAACAACTACAGTGAAAACTAAAAAAGGCATAAAGTGAGAGGAGTTTAAAGATTGAGCAGATTATGCTAGTGATAGTGTGATACATATTCATAGTTATTAAGGAGAGACTTCTCTTGCTCCAATGCTCGGCTCATTTCACTAAATAACACCACTACATTAGCTACCAGCCCAAGCCCCCCAAGGGAACGTATACAACAACTCTTAAGAATTGACACTAGTTTCAACATCAGAAGGCCTTGATTTGAAAAATCCACCACCACCTACATAGCAATTCATCTCTCTCAACTTCAAAACCAAAAATAGTAAAATCCCACATCCGAAACCTAAAGCCGCAATAGACCCAGTTAAAGACACTGCAGCACAAACCGACATTACAAAAACTTTTCTTTACTGTTCATATCTCTTGCAGCCATAGCTAATTCAATCCCAGAAAATAACATAAGCACTCCCAAAATCCCAATAGGAAACTGACTCAATATCCTCACAAATGAATTCCCAAAAACTAGTCCCAAAAACCAGCCCCACTCCTTCCACCAATATAAAACAATCAGAAATTCACGATTCCTATTCGCCTTTACTTCACGCCTCAATTCACTATTGATGTCTCCTTAGCCTCATCGACATAATAATTGTGATGAACTTAACCACATGAAATCTATATGCAAATACAAGTGAATTCAAAGGAAAATTACATTCAAGTATACAAGAAAGAGGGAGAAATCAGCTTCTTACACATCAATTAAGCCAGGCATGACGGCAGCATCTCCATAATTAACCACATGTAGGCACCAACTCCGAGATTGTGTCTACTCTAAACGCTTCAGAAACTCCAAGAATTAGATCTGGAGGGGCCATTGATACACCCTTAAAGCAAGAAACATTTACTGCAACAGTCATAGTTATCCTGCCAGAAGACTGCAGAGCCAACAATAACCAAGTGCAGCACAAACATCAATTAAAATTTAAGAAAGGTCACGAAATTATATACCTTCTTAGCATTGAGAAACCCATTATTTCCTCTCTCCTTTGAAAACACGTGTCTTACATTCGACATGCCAACAACCTTCATCTTTGTCAAATTTACCCATTTAAAAAAAAAAGGAATAATAATTAAGTCATCACTGTCTAGTTTAAATGAACAAAAAATGGAAACAGAGAGTAAAAAGGAGAATTACTAGTGAAGCAGATCGGCATAGACAGAGTTGATACAAGGCATTGATAAAGCCATTTGGAAATGAAATTGAAATTTTTTTAGTAATGAAGAATTTGATCAGTTCAAAGAGAGAAACAATTACAGCTGGTTTAGTTAAGATCTCTAATTAATCTTTCTTATTAATAAAGGAATGGAGATTACGAAGATGAAAGGCAGAAAAGGTGAGACGGGGGAATCGATAAAATCGAAACTGATTCTCTTTTGATCCAAATCAGCGGGTTTTATCGTTGAGAATCCAGCAAAAGTATCTAAGCAGACAAAACCCAAAAATGAGAAACAAAAAATGAAAACGAAAACACTACAAAAGGTGTGGGAATGAGGAAATGGAAATTCAATATTGCTTACTCTGTGGGTACAAATTAACAATCAAACTTATCTTATGTTGGTCTACCTTTATATTTCCTTCTAGAAGTAACCTCATTGTTTCCGAAGCCTCTTCACTCGACAGAAAACAAAAAAAAAACAATTAACAACCAAAGTAAGACAGTACACATACAAATAGAGAAACTAAAACATACAAGAAATTGCAAACCACCTGATTCACAACATCATGAAACACTATGCACATTAATCAATTCACAACATAGAACTGTGAGCACTATTCCACGACTCCTGATAGTTATAGCTTAAGGATATAAGAATTATCACTAGTTCCAATAACAAATTACTTGATTTATGTTCATACGGTTGAACCTCATTAATTCATATTTGTCATAACAATACTCAAAAGTCAATCAACACACACAAGTAACTCTTTCACAAAGTAAAATCTACAAATTGACAAAACAAAGAATATTGATTCTCACAACCAAAACCCATATTGATCACTGCCAACACTACAGTTCTATGAAATCATGTCATCCAATTTAGCATGTTGGTAACTTGGGATGGGGGAAAAACAAATGAGAACAAAAAATAGCAAATAAAAGAAAATTAAATAAATAAAGTGGGTGTAGATCTCAATTTATGAGCACTTTAGTCTAAAATTTTAAAAGTGGGTTCAGTTAGAAAATATAGAGGGTCTATATATCACCACCCTATAAGAAGGCTGTTATAAACATAAATATCAATATCCAAAAGGAAAAGGTCAAATTTAATTTAGATTGGAAAACAACATGATTATCCTTTCTATCACTGCAAATTTCAACAGAGAAGGAATTAAGGAAAAATTCAATAGAGAAATTAATGCACGGTAATCGTTATTACCTGCAAATATGTCATAGAATATGGACTCTTCCCCAAAGAAATCATTACAGAACACATACCTACAGAATGAGAAAAAAATCACAAGGCACTATTCAGAAACTATTGCATTTGATATAAGACGCTAAGAGATTTAAAATTATTTTTTGTACTCTGAAGTAGTCAGATCCATCAAGAGTTTGTGCAAGCTCCTGAAAAGAACTTCATAAGGATATTTGAGAGAGCTAGCTTCAGCTATATCTTGGAATCAAAGCAGTGATCAATTTCCTGAAAACAAATAAAAGACTAAAAGATTAACTGATTCCATCTTCCATAGGGCAATGTTCCTTTCAAATTCTAATACTTCCATAAATAGAAATGGAAGAGTTGACGTGTAACTTTTTATTTGATAGGTTGTAGCCTAATATATTTTTTAATTTCTAAAATCACGTTAAGCGTACTTTCAAAGACTTCTCTTTTGAAGAGACACTGAAAACATTTAAAGAGAACCACTGAATTAAAATAAAACATAATTCCTGAAAAAGAGAAACATGGTTTCTTCCTCACCGCAAAGACTTCTCCTTCAAATACAAGGGCACGTTACCTTTTGGAGTGGGAGAGAGTGTGAGAATGAGAGAGAGAGAGAGAGAGAGAAAGAGAGAGTGCACGTTATCTTTTGGAGTGGGAAGGAGAGTTGAAGCGGCAGCAACTGTGAGGGAGAGAGGAAAAATAGATTTTAGGTTTTTTTTTCTTATTATTATTTTATTTTTCCAAATAAATTTAGTGGGAACGAAATTAACAAAATTAGTTTGGCGCCTGATAATTGGGAAATGTATGCCGACAGTTGAAATTGGTTGGAAGATACCCCGCAGCTACAAAATATTAAACAACAGTTGGGAAATTTATTAAATCCGTCGGAACTCACCAACTAGTGAAAACCGTCGCCCTATCCGAGGGTTAGTAACTCTCGTAACACCGTCGGCCACATCTAAAACCCATAGAATACTCAGAGAGTTTACCCGACAGACCTTCAGATTTTACCCGACAGACGAAATACGTAGGTAACTTCCCATAGACAGAAACTATCGGCTATTCTTTATAGCGTCTGTCGGGTAAACTCATTTTTTTGGTAGTGGCTCTCTCTCTTCTTTCTTTAGTTTAGTATAGTTTAAGTAATTATGGTTTATAATTATAGCCTCCATAAAACCTCCATTAAAATACCTTCAAGTTATTATTATTATTCAATTTAATTGTTTCTATTTCTATTATGTCTTCTTCTCATTCTTTTATTCATGATAGTCCCATGAATCAAAGTTAAACTCCCATTAGAAGGAGTTTGACTAAAGTTTTGAGAGGACTTGCTTTGTTAGTATAGATTGTTGTTTAGGGTTTCAAGTTTAGGTTTTTCTTGACTTAGAGATAAGAAGAATTTAACCTAAACTAAAGAATAGTGAGTTTGTCATGAGAATGGGAATAAGCTTTCTCTAATGCTAATTACATTATGACTAGAGATAGTATAAAGTAATTAGGGATCATTAAAGGTCTAGTCTTTATATTTTAACCTTGTGTGAGAATATCTAGACTAAGGTTTTCTATACAAATCTATGCTAGCATGTTAAGAAATTAAAAAGTGGATTTCAATCTCTCTCTATTCTTCTCCATATTTTATTCAAGTCATATTCAATTGATTTAATTAAATTAGTGTAAGTTAAATTTATATATTTAGCTTCGTAGTATAAATTCACATCCATAAATATTGTTCTCACTATTGTTTCCTTTTGTTTGATTAGTTGAATTCGTTAAGTCTAGAGAGTTAGGAGTGGAATGATTCTGTACTCTATATATTGCATGAATATATATGTGAGATGATTAGGAAATAAATAATTGATAATATAAATATCAAGTTAGAAAAAATAATTGATAACGTATCAAGTTATCCAACATAGTGCTTATCCAACATAGTGCTATTAGGTACCCACATAGTAAACAGGTAAACACTTTCCGAAGATCGTGGGAAAAATGATTACCTGGTTATCGAAATATATTTGACAGTAGCGTGAGGGATTGAATACTATTAATTAATTAATTTAGGTAGTGATTTTGATGTTTCATTCTATATCAAGTTTTGTTCACAAAAAGAAGGGTGGATGGAATGATTTTTACCCTGTTATCTATTACTAATTTAATATCTTCAAAAAATACATCTATTACATCAAAGGACAAGGTGTCATCTTTCTTGGAGTTGCTAAATGATGTTTTCATGGGTTTAATAGTGTTGATCACATGCATGTATATTTTCGCAAATTGAATCCCCTCTTATGTCAGGTGTCGATATGTTAATGAAGGCGGCCGGCAAAGATTGCACATTGCTATTCAGTATCCTTTAATGGACTTGTTTATTTGTCATTGTGATTTTTTTTATCCTCGAACCACATATCACTCTAAACAAAAAATCAACTATATGAAACAAAACCTTGTATAACAGTATCTCCTGTTTCGCTTTATGTTTGAAGAAATTTCTATATTAAAATAATGTTACTTGTATAACCGTGAGTACTCTCTTGCTTTTGAGAGTTTGATTAGAAATTTGTATTATAATACTTTGTCTAAATTTTTGAAAATCTCATAATGACTATCCACGAATTGTCTGCAATTTATAGTTTAATACGTAGTAATTGTTCTATTGAAAATTTGCTAAGCAATTTGTATTAACAACTTTGTTAAAGTTTTTCCAAAATCTCGGCATGATTATCCATGAATTGTCTGCAGTAAGAACATATTCTCTAGGAACGTTTTGAGGAAAACTCTTTAGTGATATCTATCATTAGCTATTTGTATTTACACATTACATTTACGTAAAATCCTATCATAGTTACAATTATTTGCCATTAGTACATTTGATGAGAAAAAAATGAAGTAGTTGCTTCGTGTGATTCTTAAATCATGACAGATAAGTACCATGCTTGGGTGAATGATGAATTCTTACTGGAAAAGTGCTTGGTGGGCACTTTAGATGAGAGCTGATGAAGAACTTTTGCAGCTATCATCAACTCATTTTCTCTTCATTCGAACTATACTGGATGGGGTGCACTTAGCAGAGTGGTAAATCTTATTCAAATGATTTATTTGCTTCATGCAACATGTGTACTTTGGAATGACCAAATCAATATACCCTTCGAGACGTGTAAGCTTTTTGTCCAAATTGTACCGTTTTGATTGCACATTCAAACATACAATTTAGGAACCGCAATATGTTGTTTTTATCTCATAGATTAGACGTGTATCATAAATTCACAATAATGTTTGATCTGGATCGAATAAACAAAATAAATAATACTAAGAATGTTTTATCTCTATATTGTTGAAAATCGTGCATCAACTTTTAATTAATAGGATAGTACGATTATGGTGGTCCCATTATTGTATATAAAATGAGAAGTTTCAGACTTGAATAGTGACGTATGTGACCGAGTCACCAGGTCTTCTTACTCAGTTTGTATTTTACCCGATTTCCCTGTTCTTCATCATCTGTTATTAATTCCCTTTTCCTCTCTAAGTACTTGTGTTGTTGCCATCGCTGTTAGCATACAATATTTATGAGTATCTGAGGTCACAGGAGCCGGAAACAACTTTGGTTATCGGGATGGGTTCTTTCAATGGCTCTTACTTAGAGACAATCACTTGTGTAATTGTTTTGTCTGTTTGTTTGTTTGTTTGTTTGTTTGTTTGTTTTGTTATTGGGAAGTGAGATGTAACATTACTACTAGAAAGTAAGCCCGTGCATACGCACCAGCTCTTTTGAAAACTTGTTCAGTAATTATAAATTTACATATCTAATTTTTTGAGTCCGGATTCAAAGAGGGTACTCGCACAAGGCAACTTGTGTGGGCGCACCTAGTCTCGTTAGATTATCTTAGTGATTAAGATTATTTAATGTGTGATTAACTCCGCCTTCTTATTGTGTTACTAAGAATAGCTATCAAAATCTTTTAATTAGGTATCTAAATCTAAAAAAATACAAAAGAGAGAGAAGGTGTTAATTCAGCCATGAACTTATCTTCTTCCGTCCAATTGTTTTTTACCTCTATTCTCCAATTTCCCTATTAGAGACTTCTACTTGGCCACTAGTTTGCGGATGATAAGGAGTTGCCACCTTATGGGTAACTCCATATTTCATAACTAAATAAGCAACAACTCAATTGCAAAAATGTGTTCCGCAATCACTGATGATGGCTTTAGGGATGCCAAAACGATATAAAATGTATTAACAAAAAAACACAACTGCCGTATGGTCATTGCTACGGCAAGCCATGGCCTCTATCCATTTAGAAACGTAGTCCACGACAACAAAAATATAAATAAAATCGAGGGAAACAAGAAAAGACCCATGAAATCAATGCCCCATACATCAAAAATTTCCACTACCATAATGGGATTTAAAGGCATCATATTACATTTAGTGATACGCCCAAGTTGTTGGCAACGAACACACGTCTTGCAATTAACTTGGGCATCTTTAAAAAGGGTAGGCCAATAAAAACCACATTGAAAAACTTTAGCTGCCGTTTTCATACCACTAAAATGGCCACCACACTCTTTGTCATGGTAGAAGGATAAAATCTAAGGGGTGCACGGGTCGGGTCAGGTCGGTTTTAGGCTAAAACTGACCACCGAACCAACCCTGTCGGTTTATGTAATATTGTAACCAAACCAACCCGACCCTATAGACTCAACCGACCCGCAACCGACCTAACCAGATTCTGTTCTAACCGATGCCCGACCAAAACTGATTGTTGGTTGGTTTACCCGATTATAACCAACCCGACCCCAAATTCAAAAGATCAATTGCAAACAAGCCACAGAGATTGAATGGAAGCGACTATCACTTCGAGGGCATTCAAGGGTGTAGCTAGAAAGGAGATTTTGCCCAATCCATGAATGACAAATGATCAATGAGTGGGGGGATAATGTATTTTTCCTTTGTTCAGAAAAAGAAAATTAGTCTAGAAAAAAAGGTTATTCTCCTTTGTTTTTAGCAGGCTTGGAGACATTCTTGTAAGTTGTAACTACGTATGTACAAGGGAAACTTTATCAACAACCTAGCCTAATCCCATTACCTGTGGTTCACAACATTACATTTGAAAAATGTAATTTTCCAATTTTCTGTACGGATCAATATATAGCTCTTTATATATCTTTCTCAGTCTTTTGTCTCTGACTCTCTGTTAAATATTTTGCATTGTGATGTTTCACTATGGTATAGTTCAGCTTTAAGTGTATACTTTGGAAACTATATATCTATAATTTTGAATAGTTAAATGCCACGTTTACAGGAATGTTGTAATCATATTATACGAAAGAATATGTTCTTAATCATGTGCTTAATACAACTGATTGCAACCTGCAAAACAAACAATGGGTTACAAAATCAACAGGTAGCCAATAGTTTCTACAGAATTCCAAACGAAAGTTACGAAAGAGAGAGACTTTAACACCATGTTTACATCAGTATTTTACAACTGCATAAATAGTTTGCTAATAGATCTACAATAGGAGTACATGCATCGCCAGTTTACAGGAAAGGTGACCTACTGTTTTACACTTTTACATTTCTCAGAAGGAAAAAGAAAAAGAAATTTCCTACAAGACAATTATGGATCATATAACTGCTAAATTGCTGTAAACTTGAATCTAGAACACAATTTCCTGAAAGAAAAGGGACCGCACGAAAGCAAATAGCCAAAATTCTTACATCATTTAGTAAACAAGCCACAGAGATTGAGAGCAAAACAGATAGTATACCAACACCATAATACTGGAGAAGTTTAAATAGCTACAACAACTTAAGCCCAACTTCAAATTGGCTTGAAACTCTCTCTAACTCTCTAAACAACATAAGGATCGCTGCTTCAGACATCACGAATAGCAAGATTAATGCCTCGACGGACACGAATTTTGAGAAGACCCAAAAGATGCTCCATCATAGATAAACCAAAATCTGCGAAGAAATTAATTTTTTCAGAGAGACAGTTAGGTAAATGATTTGTTTTTCCTACCAACAAAACAGGAATGCCACAATTTCGAACCTGCCAAGCACATTAGCAGGCACAATAGGTTAATGAATTGTATTTTTGATATACAAATGTATAGAAATTATTATGTAAAACACTTCTATATTGGAGGAACACTACTTTAACCCGGATTTTTTTTTTTATAGAAGCTCTTTTCTGGCGTAGTAGTCTCAGAAGTCAATATTTAACTTGAAAAGCATTCGTTGAGAGAATGTCCTGATTGCATAATGCATATTGTTCTTCAACACAAACTGCTAGTTTAGCAGTTAAACATTATTAGTAGAACCAGTGAAGAAATTCTCCAATGTCAACATTCCTACGACTTAAAGAAGGATACATCTTTCAACCTTATCGTGACTAATGAGCAATGAGTCAATGATGCCCTACACATATATGAGGCAATGATGCCCATGCTTATTTGGCTTCTACCGACTCATCATATACATATTCAAATACCATACAACAAATCTAAAACAAAAGAATGAAAAGAAAAAATGGATCATAAACCAAAACAAAAAATAACTTACTATATAACCAAAAACCAATAGCGTCCACAAAGGCCAAAACTATCCACACAAGCCACAACTATCAAAACAAAAGCTATCCACATGATCTACATCTATCTGCCTATCTACACCATCAAGCTCTAAGCACAACTGCATTTCATAACAAACAAAAATAATCCAATTTATTGAAGTTCACAAATAGACATAGTGAATGAACTTCACAAAAAAATAAACTTAAAAACCTGATTACCAATCAATTCTCCGCAGCAATAGGCTCAGAAGAAGTCGATACAAATAATTTTGCAAAAAAAAAAACACAAGCATATACATACGTAAGTCGAACTACACAAGTACATATTTTAACATAAGAAAATAACGATAAACTAAACATTGCAATGCAAATTATTACCTCCATCTAGTTTATCATATTGCTCGATATCATCCATTGACTGTCGAAGATTAATTGGAATTGATGGAGAACGAAGCCAATCTTGTGCACAAATAAGGGCTTCCACCGTGTTAGGAGCTAACGAACTACGGAAAGGGTCAAGTATACCAACCCCACCCCCCCCCATGCTAAATGTAGACTGACTCAGAAGCTATGAAAGATATCGGAACTGCCAAAACATCAAGTGCAACAAGAGAAAGGATCCGGTACCTAGAAGCATTGATCTTCCACCAACCCAAAATGTCAAACTTATCCCCCACCAACTTCATTAGTTTCAACCAAAAACCTCTCAACCTCAGACTTATTTTGTAAGTTATCTTCCTCTAGCAAGTGTTGCTGAAATTCGGCGGTTAGTATAGTAGGATCTTGCTCATCATCATCAACATCCATTCGGCTTGCTATTTGGCTCACGTTCACATCAATAGGTGGCTGATTTGAAGAAGGATAGTGCCCAACATACCACTTATACAACGCAACCAAAGCATCTTTCACTTTCTTTGCTTCATCATTAGCTTTAGTTTCTTCATACAACTGTTTGAAGGAATACGACACATACTTCATCTTGAAGAGAGGATCAAGCACAACACCAACATATAACAAAATGTTAATCTTATCCATATCCCAATACTTATCAAATTTAGTTTGCATACACAACGCCATTGATCTCAAAGGTGCATCCTCACTTCCATTAAACTGAATCAATTTCTTCTGAACAATTTTTTTTGAATAGATTTGAGGTTATGGCATGACCTCTACCTGCATTCTTAACTAACAATCAAAATCTTTAGTACACAGTTTCATTTTTATCCTCCTCAACAATAGACATAAGCACTGAAGTAAGAGGAGGAACAAAATATTCCGCTTCATGGTCCATAGCTAAAGAAGCCAGGTGATCGGCAGCACGATTTGTTTCCCTAAATACATGGACAAAACTGACGCTAACAAACTCTCTCAGAAGCATCTTTATAGCTGTTGTAACTTCTGCACACTGCCAAGGTGGACTCTCCTTTCCCTTCAAAATATTCACTACTCTCAATGAATCAGAAGCTACTTGAATCCTTGAGCTTTAGATCTTTAGGCTGCCCTTTAGACCACATAATATAGCTTTCAACTCTTGGAATAGTACACTTCGAAGCCCACCAGAACCAGTAAAAGCTAGTTGCACTTCCCCATTCGAGTCTTTAATAGTACTGCCAATACCACATCTACTCTCTGACATAGCTCCGTCTGTGTTCAGTTTAGCTATACCCTCCTCTGGCTTCTTCTAGATGCATTAAATAGGCTCCTTCCTGACAAACTTCACTATAATACCTAGTCTATCTAGTAGAACCCTCGCCTGACTTGTGTCCTTAACCGTTTTGAGTTGCCCTTGCAAATAAACTCCCATATCTGTAATCAGCCTCTGTTTCACAGTTTGCCATTCTTGTGGCGAATTCCTGAACCTTTGATAATTTCTTTCCCTCCAGATGTAACTGATCACAGCACATATATACACCTTATACACCTCTGCCTCACATGAATTCCTCTAACATATCCTTATCAGCTGCATCCACTCTCTATTAGTGTTTTGAGCTTGTACAACCAGCCCAATGTGTTGTTTAACACTACTCCATAAGGCTTTACTAAAAGAACATTCAAAGAAGAGATGTTTTGAATTCTCTCTAGCATCGTTACACAAACAACATCTTGATCCCTGCAACACTTTCCTTTTTATCAACCTATCTTGCGTGGGTAAGCTACCCGAAAACAACTGCCATGCTGTGAAAGAGTGTTTAGGCACTACTAGCTTCCCCCATACCATATTGTACCATTGCACAGTCTCCCTAGGAATTCTGAGTGCAGAGTAAGCAGATTTTGAAGTATAGACTCCATTAGGGTGGCGGATCCAAATGGTTCTATCCTCAGTCAAGTTGCTACATACCTTAGTCTACAGGATGTTTTCCTTCAGAGTGCCCTGTGGGAGATCGTGAACCAGAGCATTCCATCTCCCATGAGTAAGTAATTCACTCATCGTAGCATCTAGAGGCAGGTAAAAAAGCCATAGTAAAGTGCTCTTACATGTAGCTATACTGTAGTTGATATACTGCTTTGCAATGGGTCTCATCTCAAGGATACCTCTCCAAACCCAGGAGCAATCCTTTGGGATCCTCATAGTCCAGAAGAACTTGTTCTTAAGGTTTTGCTTCCATATCCATTTCACCCATAAGCTTTCCCCTTTCGAAATCACTTTAAATACTAGTCCACAATAGGCTGCAATATTCCACAACTTCAAATCAATTATACCCAACCCTCCTTCCTTTTTTGTGAGGCTAGTACACTTCTTACCTGCATGATGCATCTTATTCTTCATATCTAGACCACTCCACAAGAATTTCATGCACACTTTTGCTACTTGCTCCAACACAGTAAGGGGAATATAAAGGTTTTAGCCTAATACACGTGGAAGGTTGAGAGAACTAAGTGAATAAGCTGTAACTTCCCTGTATAAGAAAGAACTTTCGATTTCCAATTCTATATCCTCTTTGTAACCTTCTCCACTAGTGGTTGGCACTTAGATATACCCATCCTAGAGGTCACTAGTGGTAGCCCTAGGTAAGAGATTGGTGGAGTTACCAATTTGACACCAATAATATCTGCTAGAAGTTGACCTTCTCCTTGATTCAACCTTGCCACTATTAAGGTAGTCTTTTGGCTATTAAACCTCAACCCCGTAGCTAGTACAAACTCCTCTAGAACCCCTTTGACTGTTTTTATCGAGGCACTATCCCCCTTGAAGAATAGCATTAAATCATCTGCAAAGCATAAATTAACCACCTCTGTTCTCTTACACTTTGGATGAGGAGCTATAGTTTTATTCATGAATCCTTGTTTAAGCATACAACTTAACACCTCCATGATCATAACAAATAGGTAAGGAGAGATGGGATCCCCCTGCCTCAATCCTCTTTTACCTCGGAAGTAGTCTTCTGCAGAACCATTAATAAGTAATGAATAGCTTGGTGTTGTATAACACATTTGAATCCATTTCTTCATTTTATCTGGAAAGCAGAACTTGCGTAACATAACATCAACAGCCTCCCAACTCACTATATCGTATGTTTTACTTATATCAACTTTAAGTGATCATCTAGATGACACATACTTCCTTTTATAATTTCTAAGGAGTTCATGTGATAAGAGCAAGTTGTCTTGTATGGACCTACCAGGCACAAATGCTGACTAGTTCATAGAAATCAAGAAAGACATTGCTGCTTTCATTCTAGTAGTAAGAACCTTGGAGATACATTTGTAGGTGATATTACAACATGAAATAGGTTTGAAATCTGTAACCTTGGCAGGATTAGGGACTTTAGGAACCAAACATATGAAGGTAGAGTTAAACCCCTCGGCATAACACTATTAAGGAAGACATACCTCATTGCATTTACAAAATCCACTCCTACTATCGACCAACATACCTTGTAGAAGCATGCATTAAACCCATCAGGTCCTGGAGCTTTGTAATCATCTATGACAAATAGAGCTTCCTTTATCTCTGGTTCAGTAATATCAGTTGCCATAGATTCAGCTAGCCCATGATCAATGGTGGCACTAACTTGCAAAGAGTTATAAAACCCCGAAGGTATATCATCCCTTATAGTAGCTCCCAGCAAGTTCCTATAGTGATTTGTGAATATATTCACAACCTCCTTTGGATTATTTTGCTTATTCCCAGACTCATCTGTGATAGACCAAATCTTATTTCTGCCCTTCCTTTCTTTCACCACATTGTAAAAATAAGCAGTGCATCTATCCCCCAGCAAGTACCAAGTACAACCTGACCTTTGTTTGATCTCTTCATATTCCATTGTCAACAAATCACTATACACTTTTCTAACTTGTTTTTCTATATAAATCAGGCTAAAATCACCAGGTGACATCTGTAAGTCTCTCTGCACCTTAAACATCTCTACTCTAGCCTCTTCAGTTCTTTCTGTCAGGTGGGAAAAATATTCCTTAGACCAAGTCTTTAGAACATGTTTCAATCACTTTAACTTACATGACAAAATAAAAATTGGATTACCTAGGCACTGTTCCTGCCAACTGTTACTAACAGTATCCTTAAACTCAGGGTGAAAGGCCCATGCATTGCAGAATCGAAAAGGATAAATTTTCTTTGAATCCAAATACCAAGACAATATCATTGGTGTATGATCAAACACTCCTTTAGGAAGAAACTTTGCTTCTGAGGATGGGAAGGTAGTAACCCACAAGTTGTTCACCAGGCATCTGCCGATCTTAGAGTATTTACCTGAGTTATTTGTCCAAGTAAACAAACTACCCATGAACTTTAGATCAGATAGATCAGTACTAACTACACAATCCATGAATTCAGCTAGCTCACTTGGGTTAGAAGGTTCACATCCCAATCTTTCATAAGAGTACAAAGTACTATTAAAGTCACCACATACAGTCCACGGAAGAATGATAGAACTGTGCAACATCTTCAAGTCAGACCATAAGACGAGTCTCTCCTGTCTTGAATTTTTTGCATACACACATGTGAGCTTAAAAATATTGACCAGTAGGCAGCACTTGAACTTCACAATATAGCAACTGGGAAGTTTCCTTGATCATCTTGACTTGTACAAAATTATGATCTCAACAAAACCAAATTCTACCATCTCTATCACTATCATAGTTACTCAGGTGAGACCAAAAGGGGCAACAAATACTTCTGATAGTATCAAACTTTTCCTTCTTGACCTTAGTTTCTAAGAGTGCAAACATACACAATTTATTTTCTAACCTTACCTTATTCACTTCACTAGCTTTTGAGTGGTCATTTATTCCCCTCACATTCCAAGCGCCCAGCTTTATCATTAATGTTTAAGAGGAGGTTTCTGTCTACCTGAACCTTTCGGTTTAGCCTTCCTTTGACCAGGGCTTTCATCTTTGGATTGCTTCTTGTCTTTCTTTGGGCTTTGGGAGTTATTTTTCTATTTTTGTTTCTGCGATCGAGTCTCTCTCTTTTGTGTAGACTAAGATTGCAACTCCTCCATCAGAAGACACTCAGGGATTAAATGATCAGTAAATATCTCTCTTTCTGCTTCAAAATCATTGCAAGCTTCATGAAAAGTAAGTTCTTCCCTCACTGCAGTGAACTCTTCATGATTTGACTCATATTGTTCCTACTTAGTTTTAGTTATTTGTATTTCTGCTCCCATACTATAGAATTCTCCATATGCATATATGGTTTCCATTATCTAGACATTGTCCATGCACTCCACTACCTCATCTGACAGGTTAGTAGTATGTTTCTCAGGAACACTAACAATAGCCATAGTATCATTATTTGAAGTATTATCCCCTTCAGTAGAGATCCTCCTCTCTCTATTAACACTAGCATGGATTCTATTCACAATACTTATTGCAATAGTCACTTGGATACTTTCTCTAGCTTGTTCATCTTGGGTAGTCTTTTCTACTATTTCTTGATCAACTCCCTCTTCCTCTACCTCCGTAGATAGCGCTTGAAATTGGTTTGAGGTTGGCACTTCCGCTCCAATTGTTACTTCAAGCATCCCTTCCTGTTGACCATTTCGTTCTGCAAGCATGAGACTTGGGTTTTCACTCACTGTTACAATGCCATTACCAACTGGCTCAATCCCAACCTCATCAGACTGTAAGATCTCTCCTTGGGTTCCCTGTATCCCTCCATTAGTGTTTCTGCAAACCCACATTGGGTTTCTCTGTCTTTGTTATGGTTGTTGTCTTTCATTCCTAGTCACATTGACATTCCTTCTTACCACATTGGTCCTCTGTGCAGTAATGGATGGGCATATGGAGTCTTTGTGGCATGTCTTTTTACATATTGAGCATGTTAAAGGAATCCAAAGATACTCTACTCCAACATCAACAATAGTACCATTTCTCATTTTAAATCTTAGCACATTAGGGTATTGAGCATTCAATGGTACCTCAATGTAAACCTTTGCATAGTCTAGCCTATGTTTCTTTTGGGTTGCTACATCCCAACAATGTGGTTTACCTATCCTACTAGCTATTAGACTAATACCCCTTTTTGTCCACATTTGTTTTGGGATATCCCACAGTTTCACCCAAATCGGAAGGGTACTCATATTCGTCCTCTGTGTTTCCAGTTCTTCAGTCCAAGGTCTTACCATGAACACCCTTCCAGCCATGAACAAAGGTCCCATGTCCAGAACTTTTTGTCTATCCTCTTCTTCTCTAAATTTAAAATATAACACATTTTTATTTGTGGAGATCTCATAATCAGCTTTAGTTTTCCATGCTCTTTCAAGATTTTGCTTTACCAGTGGGTATGGTAATCTCTTCTCTACAAAGAAACCCACCAAATCATCCTTCCATATTTCTGCTCCCTCATCCAGTATTTCATTTGGAACTTCTAGAATCTCAACCGCACTATCCATTTCAATCCATTCCAGGGAGCTATCTGAGCACTCATGGCTCTGTAGCCCAAACAAGGAGCTCCAAGATGCAGGAGCTCGACTAGAAGAGGTCTGAACTTCTTGAACCCCCGAAGCCTCAACCATAACTATTACCTTAAGGGCCTAAACTAAACATGCATTTAGAGATCCCGATCGTACTAACGAGGAGAACAACCCTTTGTACCCGAACTCACACCTAAAAAGATGTGAAATTGTACACAATTGAGAGATTCTCTCTGCTAGGGAAAGGGTATTACTTCACAAGAATGGCAGTACTCTCTCACCCACATTGTTAGCTTAACTAACAGTTAGTGGAAGGAAGAGTAGGAGCTGTCTTTGATGAAGTAACGGGTGAAGATTGCTATAAAAGGTAAAGAAAGAAGACGAGATGTGGATAAAAGACAGTAGAACCTAGATAAACTTACCTTAAAAGGGAGGGAATTCAAGTGATAGAATCGCACTTGAATTCGCCCTTACTATCGCATATGACGTCACGTTGTTAGCTTAACTAATAGTTAGTGGAAGGAAGAGTAGGAGTTGTCTTTGATGAAGTAACGGGTGAAGATTGCTATAAAAGGTAAAGAAAGAAGACGAGATGTGGATAAAAGACAGTATAACCTAGATAAACTGTAACGCCCGTATTTATAATATGTATTTATTTAGTTATTAATTAATTTATTTATTTATTTAAAATTTGTTGGATTGGATTTGGGATATGTGGGCCTGATTTCTGGCCCCGAGTCTGTGTTGGGCTTAGATTTCAAACCCAGGTATATATTCATATTTTTCCAAAGAATAGGGTTTTTGAATTAAAATAAAATAAAATGAAGGCGGAGATAAGAAAACTAGCTTGCTAGAGAGTTGGAGCGCGACGATTTGGACTATGAGGGATTCGTGGAGCTTTTAATTAAGGTGAGAAGTTTAGCTTTTCTATTATTTTACGTCTGTATTGTCTAAGATTTCCGCTCTTGTTTTCTTCTCATTCTTCAATTGTTATTTTGCATATTGTCGTGTGGTTAAAACTTGGAGTATTGTTAAAACCTGTTATATATTGGTTGTTGTACTTAATTACAAAAATTTATTGAACTGTTGGAACTGAGGTCGGTAATGGTGGCGCAAGCCAAAGAAGAAATCGCCCGGTATTTTTATTTGAACTTTTATTATTATGTTTATTGTGTTATTGTGTTGGTTTATGATTGTGGGGTTGGGTAAAACTGTTGGTGGTATGGGAAGATTGTGGGTTTGATGTAGGGTGTTGTCAAAGCTCGAAAAAGTCGTTAATGGTGTCTAACGCCATTGGTGAACAGTGAGTTTTGTTTTGGGTTTTGAGTATACCCTAAAGTTTTGGTTGGGGATCAAAACCCAACGGTTTGGTGGTGAGTGTGGGCTGGACAGTGGTGCGGATGAAGTTTCGACAGGCGTTAATGGCAGCGCGATGGAGTTTTGGAGCAGCGAGGGTTTTGAGTTTTGATGGTACCAAAGTGTTAGGTTTTTCAATAGGAGTCAAACCGATGTGATGAAATTGGAGGAGGAGGAGAAATACGATGGTGGCTAGTGGTGGAAGAGGCTGCTGGCACTAGAGGTGAGGAAGACGATACTGTGTCTGTTTTGGTTGGGCCTTGAGGCTGAAATCTGTTTGGTTTGGGCCGGTTTCAGTTTTTGGGATTTAGATTTTAGTTGTTGGGCCATAACCAGTTTAGTTTAAGTTTTGGACCAGTTTTATTTTAAGTTTTGGGCCGGTTTCAGTTTAATTCTTTGTGCCGAACCCATTTATGTTTTGAGCCATTTTCTAATTTGGTTTTGGGCCGGTCCATATAACTTAATATAGATCCAAATGGGGTCTTTAAATATTTAGACTTTTGGGCCTCGATTGTGGACTTTTGACTGTATAATTGTGCTATGTTTATGTTGTAAATTGTATGGACAACTCAAATGCTAAAATGGTGCGGAAGCCTATATAAATTGGTTCGTCATTATCTAAGAAAGATTTGACGTTGATATTGTGTAATTTTTGACACGTGACAAGAGTGAAATTTTAGGAGATATAATATTCCTAAAACGATTTGTGACATTATATGATATGTTAGGATATATATATTAAATGCAATATTTTTGGAGTAATAGATGTAAACGCTCCATTATTATATTTGTGAGATGCTACTATGAGGTAGTATAGTATTTGTGGATATTTTCCACGGGATTGTGACTTAGTGCAATAATATATTGGCACGTGAAATAATGAAAATTGTTATGAGATGTATTGAGATAATTCTAAATATATTTGGCTTAGTGCAATAATGTATTTGACATGCACGTGATCAAGTGAAATGGTTACGAGATATAAATATATGACACCTGAATAAATTACGTAACGAAAATCTTAGAACCTAGCTACCACAACTCATGTGATTTGCCTTTGTGATGGGCGTATGTGATATGATTGGCCCTTCTGGCATTTCAGTGAATCTGAATGGCCCTTCGGGCATAACTAATTTGATTGGCCCTTCTGGCATTTCAGTGAATCTAAATGGCCCTTCTGGCGTAGCCGAATAATGGCTTGATTATTCCGTTCGCAAAATTAGAACGAGACGCGCGTGGCGATATTTTATGCTGAATAGTGGCAGTACTCACATAATGACGTTCGTGTGAGAGTTACCTGGTATGCGATATCCCGCTTAGGGTAACTACGCACAGAGTGGTGCATTATGTGAGGGGAGGCATGTGGATGTACATGTTCGGCGTTGGGTAGCGATTGTGGTAGCCAGGGAAACTAGGTAAGACATAGAGACGATGTGATTCTAGAGACACTTGAAGAAACTCCAAACAATAATTGTGATGATATAACAAATTGTACGTTAAAGCTCAAATAAATGATTTATCATAATTTAGGTTGCATTCACAAGGTTTTGCAGAAGGGTGGGTTGAATTGATTAGTTATGCAGATGTGACCCACTCTGTGATTTAGCCTATACCAGTGTAAGTAAAGAGTAAGTTTATATTTATTATTTGATTATTAGATATAGTTGATATAGTACGGTTTGAAGCTAAGGCGCCTCGGTGGAGGAACTAAATGCCTTACTATTAATGAATTGAAAGTTAAGACGCCTCAATGGAGGAACTACCTGCCTTAATTAGTGTATATAAGAATGTTGTATTAGTCGTTGGAAGTTAAGGCGCCTCGAGGGAGGAACTAACTGCCTTATGGATTATATATATATATATATATATATATATATATATATATATATATATATATATATATATATATATATAAATTGAGTAGTATATGATTTGTATTTTAGGGCTACTCACACCAAAGATTGTTTATAATGTCGACCGATTTATATATATATATATATATATATATATATATTTAGTATGATTTGTATTTTAGGGCTACTCACACCAGCATTGTTTATAATGCTGACCCGATTTGCATGTTTGCTTATCGGGTGTGTTCATTAAATGAACATAGTTGATAAGTCTTGACAGGATTAGTATTGAAAAAGGTTGGTTGCTGCTTGTGGTTTGCATTAGCGTTGCATTTAGGATATGTTTGTTTTCCCTTAAGGTGTAATAGATTTTAGTGGAGACAATGTTGTTTTGTATTTTCAGTTGTAATTATAATTAAAAAGTTGTTGAAAGGAGATTTGTAATTTAATCTTATTTGTGAGTTGTTGGTTATGAAGAGGACTTTTGTTTATTTAAAATTTTTTATTGGTTTTGAATTATCCGCGTAATTAAATAGATGATAGGTTTTTGGAAGTGGAGAGTGCATCACACCTCGAAAATCGAAGAGTCAGGAACAAATAATGTTTTTCCAATTTTGTCGAAATTTGGGGTGTGACATAAACTTACCTTAAAAGGGAGGGAATTCAAGTGATAGAATCGCACTTGAATTCGCCTTTACTATCGCATAACAAAATCTCTCCAAAGCTTCTGAACAATTAGAATTTCACTAAAGAAATCATTCGAGGTAACATAACGAGAACCTGAAAATCGCAATGTTGCCTTATAGAAAACTCTTAGAAATTTCACAAATAATCTAGCACTATTCCAATCAGTTAAGGTTGGAGGCCCTTTGATCTTGTCATCATCAAAATAAAGGGTGTACTGTGGGTCTTCAAGCTCCAATATCTCAAATGCACTTTGGAACTTCTCAGCAACTTTTAACATCATTAATGTCGCATTCCATCTAGTTGCCATATCTAAGCATAAAAGTTTGGTGCACTCTATTTGTTTTTCCTTCACACACTCCTTGAACCTGGCCAGCCTAGATGGAGATGACCTCACATACCTCACTGCAGTACGTATTCGGAAAATAGCATCATTAACATCTTTTAGGCCATCACAAATAATAAGATTCAGGATGTGAGCACAACATCTCATATGTAATACTTATGTTCCATAACGGTGTCTTTCCCAATTTTTTTGCTTTTCTTCAAGTAATCAATGGCAACAGAATTAGAACTTGCATTATCAACAATTACAGTAAAAAGACTATGGACACCCCAATTAAGAAGACACTTCTCTACCATCTTTCCAATGGTCTCACCTTTGTGATTTGGAACTAGAAAAAAATTCAGAATCCTTTTTTGTAAGTTCCAATCACTATCGATGAAATGAGCAATCAAAACCATGTAATTTAAGTTTTGAATAGATGTCCAAGTGTCAGTTGTTATACATATTCTATTACCATGCAGAAAACTCTTTAACTTTCTTCTCTCCTCCATGCAAAGTTCGATGCAATCCCTACCAACTTGAGTCCGATAGGGCAAATTTGTGAACTTGGGCTGTATAACCTTCACAAAATGTCGAAACCCTTCACCCTCCACAAAACTAAACGGCAACTCATCAATAATAATCATTCTAGACAAAGCATCTCTACAAACTTTTAAGCTAAAACTAACAGCAACAAGCTCTTTATCTTTGAAAGATAATATTTGTTGCGATTTATCAGCGACCACCTTATTGTTAGGATTCTTCTTACATACTTTCATATGACTCAACATATTAGAAGTTCCACTACCTTTCGAAGCACAAGCATAACTAATAGGGCAATAATTACATTTGGCTCTTGGATTTTTGGGCTCACAACCCTCTATCTTATGAAAATGATCCCAAGCAGGGGAAGATGAGGATTTTCTTTTATTACCTACCATAGTAGAATCAACCGTATCCGTAGGATTTTCGACAGTTGACTGTAGAGATGGACCATCACTGGGAACCTCAGTAGAAGCCATCTATTGATACATATTAGCAATCGAGATAAAACAAAAAGCTTATGACAGATCGATAAATTTAGCAAGTGTAAAAGACTGAAAGTGCACTCATTTATATTTAATTATGGGAAGTGGGGAACCATGTGACAAATAAATTGAATCGAGATATGTAGTTAATGAGAAAGGGGTCATCATTTCATAAAGAAAGGAAATAGAATAATAACTCTTTAAAAGTTTAAAGTGACAATAGGACCACCTGCTTTTGTAAACTAGCTCAAATCAAAACAAAAAGCTTTATCTAGACTTTGATAATAATAAACCAACTTAGAATTAAATGAGAAAGGAGCCAACACTTGATTTCATAAAAAATAATACCCCCAAGGCCCTAAGCAGCTAATTGATTAATACATTCACATCCAATCTTTCACTGTAGAATACCTTAAAAAAATATTGTGCTTGGTAGTTGGGACTCTGCCTCTTTGAGTTGTACTTACTTTGATAAGAAACTACAAATACGATACTTCAAGTCTGTAAACTATTTTACCACTTTTAAGTTTCAACAAACAAGTGTGGAGGGAAAAGCAAAAATGAAACAATAATAACTTGGTCGGACTTCAGATGTGGGAATATTGTTGTAGAAACACGCCATCAATGCTTTTGGCTCATTTAGATGTTGTTGTTAATTCATTAATTAGATTGGTTTTGGCTCTACTATTTTTGAGAGAAACACAAAAACAAAAAACAAAAAAGAAAGAAAGAAAGAAAGAAACCAAATAATTAGTTATTACCTTTGTTGATGGTGCTGACTGATGGAAAAGTGGTGGAGGAATGGTGGCGGCTAGACTAGTGGGGGGATGTAGCGACTCAGCCCTAGTTAATGGGTTTTTACTTTTTACTAATTGGTAATTTGGTAGTTTGGTACGATACATTTCTAATTTTCTACTAATTCTAGTATATTAAGATATTGCGGATCGGGTCAGTTATTTTCGGTTATACCAATTCCAAACCGAGCACCGAACCGACCCCTGTCGATTTTGCCATTTAACAAACCAATCCGAACCGTCTTAAATGGATAACCGACCTGTATGGGTCGGGTCGGTCAGTTTAGTCGAATACATCGGTTTTATGCACACCCCTAATAACAGCTCATTATATTCCCACTGGGGAATACAATGACGAATAATCTGACCCGAAAGGTAGGGCTCATCCCAGTAGTATAGCTTAACTCTGGCCAAAAATTTCTTACGTTCGCTTTTTGACCAAACATCAGGAATAATATCCGAAGCTAAAAAATTCACAATGTCGGCATACCAAGGTGTAGAAAACAAATAGAATAAAGGTGCTCATCAGGAAAAGAACCAGGTATGGACTCATAATCACTATCACTATCATTGGTTAGTCTAGATAAGTGATCAGCAACTACATTTTCGACCCCTCGTTTATCCTTAATTTCTATGATAAACTCTTGTAGGAGAAGGATCCATCAGATCAATCTCTGTTTAGCATCTTTCTTGGCTAGAAGGTACCTGTTCCGGCCCCCATAAATGTGACCCAATAAAAGTCCAATTCAATACAAACTCACACTCAAAGCCCATGCTCAGAGCTTATCTATAATAAAGCCCATGCTCAGAGACTTAAAAGCCCACGCTCAGAGCCCATGTTCAAAGCCTATGCTCAAAGCCTACATACCTACACGTAAAATTAATATCAATTGCGCACATATTTTGCAAGTCAAACAACTTCCACAACTTCATCCACAACTTCCACAACTTCCACAACTTTGTCCATATTCAAGATTCACTTCCATCAACTTCATATCGTGTGACTGTTCTCCCGCCAGTTCTCCAACTTCATCCCACGATTGGACAGTTCTCTCGCCAGTTCTCCAACTTCATCCCACGATTGGAATATTGGAGAACGAGGAAGTAACTATCACCAATCCTACCTATAAAATCTTACCTTCGTCATTTTTCCATAACTACACAATCGAGACTTGATCCCAAGCAATATCTTTGGGTACGTAGGCAACTTCAAAACGAAGTCCAGTCTCAACTCTCCCCAACAAATATATCCTTCGCAATCTCATCCGAACAAGATCACTTCTAACCCAATTGGTGTGTTTTGGCAAATCTTGTCGAAACATATTTGGAGCCGTATGTGCTCCTACCCTCAACCACAAAAAAGTTGCATCAATAGCTTCACAAAGAACAAACAACGGTGAAGGCTCTCCTCTTGCCGCTCAAGTTCAACACTTAACTTCTGCGAATGAGAATTCCATTTCCAAGTCCGATGGTTCTCAGCCATCTGCGATTGAGAGAGTGAGTATTCATATTGCAGATCTAACAACTCAAGTTGACCGTCGTCTCCGAAAATTAAAGAAACAGATACATGTATAGTTGTCGGGCGAAGTAACTACAAAATCAAAGAACTTCATTACGCACCAAAAAGAATCATGCGATTAAGGGAAGCAAACAAAACTACAATATGAAGACACATAGTTTCAAGTGTGATCGTGAGTGAGTTCAAAAACTCTTCTCCTAACTTTACTGTCAACCACTCATGGAGGGGTAGACAACTCATCGAAGATATGAAGAAAAACAATGTTGGTGTAGCCAATCGTAGCCAAAAGGCTATAAGAGACAGTACCTAAAAGCTAAAAGCTACATGGTCAATGTACACTAAGGTCTTTGAACCAACCAAATAAGGACGGAACTTATCTAAAGCATAAACCACAGCTACAAATTCCTTTTCCGTAGTAGTATAATTTCTTTGAGCATCATTTAAAGTCTTACTAGCATAATAAATAACATTAGACTTATCATCTAGTTTCTGGCCTAACATAGCACCAACAGCATAATCGCTAGTGTCACACATAAGTTCGAAAGGTTTAGACCAATCGGGAGGCTGTATAATCGGTGCAGATGTTAAAGAAGCTTTTAATATTTCAAAGCCTGTTTGCAATCATAATTGAAATCAAAGATGGGATCTTTTAAAAGCAAATTAGTTAAAGGCCTAACTAATTTTGAAAAATCCTTGATAAAATGCCTATAAAAACCTACATGGCCTAAAAAGGCTCTAATGTCACGGATAGTCCGTGGTATAGGTAGAGATGTTATTTTATCTAATTTGGCCTTATCTACTTCTATGTCGTCACTAGATACAATATGACCTAAAACCATTCCTCTTTTAACCATAAAATGACATTTCTCCCAATTTAAAACCAGATTTTTTTCATCACACCGTGTCAACACCTTAGAAAGGTTAGACAGGCAGTCACTGAAAGAGTCTCCATAGATAGAAAAATCATTCATGAAAACTTCCATAAAGCGCTCCACTATGTCACTAAAGATATGAAGCATACATCGCTGGAAGGTACCAGGAGTATTACAAAGGCCGAAAGGCATTCGTTTATAAGCATTTGTGCCAAAAGGACATAGTTTTGTCTTGGTCGTCAGGATCGATAATGATCTGAAAATAGCCAGAGTAGCCATCTAAAAAACAGTAATAAGCATGACCAGCTAGACGTTCGAGCATCTGATCTATAAAGGGTAAAGGAAAGTGATCCTTTCGTGTCATGGCGTTTAAGCGTCTGTAGTCAATACAGATCCTCCATTTCATAGGAACTCATGTGGAAACATATTCACCAGCGACATTATGCACAATGGTAACACCCGATTTCTTATGAACTACGTGAATGGGGCTTACCCATTCGCTATCGGAGATGGGATATATGATACCCACATCGAGTAACCATAAGACTTCTTCCCTGACCACCTCTTTCATGGCAGGGTTCAAATGATGCTGAGGTTCGCGTGAAGTCTTCGCATTATCCTCCAAATGTATGCGATGTGTGCATACGCTAGGGTCAATCCCCTTAATGTCATCTAGGGACCAAGGGATTGTGGAACGATGTTCCCTAATCACCCTAATCAAACGTGCCTCTTCATCAGCAGATAACTGAGAAGATATGATCACCGAATGACTACCATCCAGATCAAGTTGGATATATTTCTACTCAGTAGGAAGAGGTTTAAGCACAGGGGTGGGAGGAATGGGTAGAAAGGCTTCTGGAGGGTCTTCGTCTTGAGTAGTAAAGACTTGTTTAGGTAAGAGGTCTTCAAACTCGGAAGATGGAACTACATAAGGATTTAAGATAGGAGTAGACTAAAAAAAGGGTATTGACTTCCTCTACGTAGGAGTCATCGTCGAAGTCGGAACTTCCGAAAGAAAGGAATTGGTGCATCTGATTCTCTGAAAACGTGTTGTTGAAATAATCTTGAGCTAAGCTCTCAATCATGCTAACTTTTCCATCGATAGTCAGATCGGGTGACTGTAGCATCATTTTGAAAACATTCACATTAATAGAAAGGTGTCCAAAAGACATGGACATCGAACCATCACGACAGTTTATGAGCACATTGGCGGTTGCTAAGAAGGGACGCCCTAAGATGATAGGAACAGAGTCGTTAGCGACTTCTGTGTCGAGGATAACAAAGTCGGATGGGTAGTAAAAATCTTAAACTTTAACAATCACGTTTTCAACAACACCCTTAGGATACTAAATAGAACGGTCAGCTAATTGCAATGTCATTTTAGTTGGTTGCATCTCTTGTAGACCTATTTATTTATAAAGATAATAAGGGAGTAAGTTAACACTTGCCCCCATGTCTAATAGAGCAGTTGTCGTGTGGGTATCCCCTAAAGTGCATTATACAGTAGGACGACCAGGGTCTTTGTACTTTACAATTCCATTATGTTCAGATAGAGTGGGAAACTGTTTAGTTAAAAAGGCGTCTTTTGGAATGTTTGTTTTCCTCCTAGTAGTGCACAACTCTTTTAGAAACTTAGCATGTTGTGGTAATTTTTTAATAGCTTCAAGAAAAGGTAGGTTTATCGTTAGATTTTTAAAAACTTCTCTAATCTCATCAAAATTTGTATCCTTTTTTAACATGGCTAGTCTGTGGGGAAACGGTGGTTTCTCTCTATATTTAACATATGGGTCAATATGATTTTTATCCTTAGCCGCTTTCCTTTTAGGTTGTGGGTTAACTGGTACCTCTACATAGGTAGGATCTTCAGTTTCTATTTCGGTATCTAGTAAAGTTTCATTTTCAATGACCACTGGTGGTATATCAACAGGTATAGTTACGGTGTTATCAACCACTTTGCCAGAACGGTGAGTGGTGATGGCATTTAACTCACCTACGTTTAAATTTTCATTACTAGTATTACCGGTTACTTGAAAGGCTGTGTTTGGCGTTTTAGGATTAGATATAGCTTGACTTGGAAACACACCTTTTGGTTAGGCTTTATCTTGGGTTAACTGTTGTATGGATTGTTGAATGGATTGTTGAATCTGTTGTTGAGCTTGCATGTAGGCATCGAAACGATCCGGTTGTGAAGGTGTAGTGGCCATAGGTGGTGTGACAGGAACAATCTCACATTGATTATTAACGGGTGGATTGTGATAGTTGTTATTAACCGGGACGATACTTCTATTATTATTATGATAATTATTATAATTACCTGGTCCTTGTACTTGTCTTGGTGGAGCTAGGTTGTAGTTGTTAGCTGGCCTAACATTTTGATTATTAAACCCCGGAGGTGTAATTGGTTGATTATTACGCCAACTAAAGTTGGGGTTTTGTCTCCAAGGTGCGTTAGGAAGGCTATTTATGGAGCAAACATTATACGGCTGTGCAGGTGGTTGTGATAGTTGCTCATAGACAAGAGGACAATATGAGTCGGTATGCTCAAGACTGAAACAAAAATGACATGGAAGAGAGTTGATGTTCATGACAGGAGTAAGCTTATGTTGAATAGAAATGGCTTCTACCTTTTTTGTGAGGGATTCGATTAAAGTTTTAAGCTTGGGATCAGTTTTAACCTCAAACATACTGGCAGCCTTGGCTGTAGAAGAAGAAGTAGTGGAGCAGGGGATGGAGTTCCCCGGCCCCCAGTTATTACTACGCTTGGATTGATCTTCTAAAAACCTATATGCCTCTGAGGCTCCTTCACTAAGAAAACTATCCCCCATTCATTATATCAAGAACCTCCTTATGATGATGTGAAAGCCTTTTGAAAAGGGCACGAACAAGTGTATCTTTCGCAAGGTTATGATATGGACACTCTATAAGAAGATCAGTGTACCGGTTCCAGGCCTCTAAAAAGGATTCATGAGGGTTCTGGCTTAAAAAATGAATCCGTTGAATCATTTCATCTGTCTTCAGTGGTGGGTAAAACTGTTCCATAAACAATTGAACAAATTTGGTCCATGAGTCCACAAAATTAGGTGTTTGGGTAGTTAACCAAGACGCCGCCTTATCGGCTAAGGTGAAAGGAAATACCCTCAGTTTAATTTGTTCAGCACCTACGTTAGGATGATGGAATGTAGTGAGAACTTGTTCTATCCTATGCATATGCTGATAAGGCTTTTCGTAGTCTAAACCATGAAAAACGGGTAACAAATTAAAAATATCTGAGGGAATTCGAAAATCCCACACTGGGTCTGCAAGAACGATGCATGACTTAGTCCCATCATTTAGGGCTTTGTAAAAATCAAAGAGAGTAATCTCTGCTTCTTCAACCATTGATGCAGGTGTAGTGTGTGATATTCTAGATAAGTGTGTGCATTGACGTTTACCATAGATAATGCTAGATGGTTTTTTCTTACTAGACCTTAATCTCATGCAAAGCTAAGTCCAATGTGAAAGAAACACTAACAGTAGTCAAACAAAACCAAATATACTAGAATTTCACTCCTCTGACAAAAGAAACGAGGAGTGAAAGGAGGAGAACCTAAATGCCTCCTTGCTACGCTTATGAATAGCGTCTTTAATACGAACCTACTTGTCCTGTGGAAGCTTGGAACATTGAATAAACAATAATTTCCAACGAAAAGATGACTTGTAACTAACCTGTGTATATCGAGCTTTCTTCAGGGGGAGCACACTCAATTATAAGGTAACCAGGGCGCGTGTGCGCTCTATGATTTTTTTAGAAACAAGCTTTCGCACGGTTTCTTAATTGGGTTGGGCCTTGAAATTGGAAAGAAAATACTAAATTAGCTTACTGGAAGAAAGGGCGCGTGCGCGCTTAGATATAAAGCAAATAAGGTGCGTGCGCGCTCTGAGTACAACTTCAAAAATTTCCAGTGGACTTCTAGGAGCAAAATTCTATTTTCAAGAAACAAAAAACACAATCAGAAACACAAACACTTCCGAACAATAGGGTGGGTGGGTGAATTGGATTGTTTGTAGAATTTAAAAAACTAAGAGAATTAAATTCTAAAGACAACTAAGATGGCAGCGGCGCTATTTGATAGAATTAAAATAACTTTTTACTCCTACTTTAGCTAATTATACTAGGCAGAAGTAAACGATAATTTCCAATCTTTTTTGTTATCAAAGTTCTACTCTCGATTATCATGTAACATAACTTAGAGTAAGAATTCGTTCCACTCCTAATTGTTTAGAACATAACTAATTCTACTAATGATTAATAATTCAACATTATGAGAGTAATAATGATTCTAAATATAACTAATATGGTAAAAAGTATGATTTAATATATTCTAAATTAAACTATGACAATTAATTAATAATATGTGAATATGAATAAGGAATTAGGGAGATTTGAAATCCACCTTGATTAATCCCTAACATGCTAGTATGGAGTTTGTTGCAACCCTAATCTTTATGTTTCCACACAAGGTTTAACATAAAGGTTAGGTCTTTTTATCCCTAATTATTCATGGCATCTCTAACCAACTAATAATTAGCATGAGAAGAAATTAAAATTCATTCTCATGGTGAATGAACTACATACCCTCTAGATTTGAATCTCTTTAATACAACTATTCTATACTAACGCATCAAGTCTTCATCAAAGCTTCAATCAAACCCCTCTAATAAAGGTTTAGTTATGGTTCATTAAACTATTATGGAATAAATAAGAAGAAGAAGAAGACATGATTTAAAGGAATACCTGTATTGAAAATTGACTTAAATTGTATTAATGGTGGCTAGGCTAATAAAACATAAACTAGGTTAAACTAAAGAGAAACTAAATTATTCTAACTAATGGGAGAGTGTCTTCTTTTTCTTCTTATATAGGAGAGGGCTAGGTTTACAATTTCGTGCATGGGCTTTGGAGCTATGTTTTGGTCCATTAAATCAAGCCCAAAATATAATTACTTAAGTCCAAAAAGAGTTTCTCTGCTGGAAATTACTACAACAGCCTTTTCATCCACTTTTGCTCCTGTAATTGGATCAAGGCCAGGACCATTAGAAATTTCTTTCTGAGCCGGTCGTTTTGACATATAGTAGGCCCAATTATGATGTTTGAGTCCAATGATATAGCCTATGGAAATTCTATTGATTTTTATGCTCTATTTCTTCCCGCGCTGACTTTGACTGGACTTTAAAAATGTTTTTTCTCCTTGAAACTTGGGCTTTAACCATAGAACTTCTTAGCAACCAGCCTTTGCTCTTTTCTCTTGCAAAAGTGACATATTTCTTTACATAGTTGACTCCAAGACCTGAAATACACAAAAGTACATAAACAGTACTAACTCTTATTTATTATAAACATAATTGATCTAAATATAATATTATTAATGGATTAAAACTACAGTTTTGGGCTCTTATCAGACACTAACTTGTGCAATGACTAATAAAGATACAAACAAACATCTAGCGCAAGCCTTACGACATCCTTAGATTTCACCGAGTTTGGAAGTTCCAGCAGTTTCTTCACTCTGAAATTTGCCTTTGCCAACCTAGCCTCCCAGGTACTTCCACGAGTGCTTTTCCCAGGAACTTTAACCCACCCAAGCACCCAAGGGAAACTATTATGATCTAGTCAGCGAGGCCCCAAAGTTGAAACGTGGAGGAAAACCCAAAGAGTGAACAAGATTGCACAACCGTGAAGGCAGGCTGTAAATTTTTCTTGAGGAGCATTTTCGAAGTGACTTACAAGTTCATCATGGAGCGTATCTACCCCATCCTTGATTCCTTCAAGGACAAGGTAACCCCAAGGGAAATAATCAAAGCTATTAAGATTATCAGCAAGGTCAATATGTTTTACATTAACACCCTTACTCCCCGATGGAATCAAAAAGGCACCAAGGACATACAATCGGTTCAGTCGGTAGACATCCGAGAGTGCTTTCGGATGTGACTCGGTTTTTTCTTCGCCATCTCCTTGGCTTCCAATATCAGGTCCAGAAGAACCGCTCCTTTAACCATCTTGTTCTTTTTGGCTTTTTTACTTGGGAGAAAATATTTAAGCCTAAAAGGTGTGGGCTTTGTATCCTCCATATTCCAGTATTCATCGAGAGGTTCTGTGGTGGACAATCCAATCAGTACCTCAACATCGGACTTCTTGAAATTCAAATGCACATCTCTAATTTTGTAAGTAAGCCTACAAACCCTCCGGTTCAAAATCGCAACAATTAAGTTGTTGTAGGTTACCAACGAGTACACCTTATCGTCTTCTGGATCTTTTTCCTCTGTGGTGTGAAGAAGGAAACCAAATGGACAAGTTTTGAAGTCATTTAATTCATCTGCATCGAATGTTTCAAAAAACTGTGCATGTAGCTTTTTCGGACTACAACGTGTCGTGATGTCAATCTCCGGTCCACCTTCTGATCCAGAATCTTCCTCCTCTACAAGAATCTGCTTCCCCTTCCCTTTTACTCCCTTTTTTCATCCTAAATTAAATATATTGAAACAAGATTGCTTAGATAATTTATCAGAAACAACAAAAAACCCAAGTTACAAGGTTTTCTTAACCTAATATAGTTTATTGGTAAAGCTATTTACTATCCTGGATAGCTTATTTAGAGGCCTCCAACAAACACTTGTGTTCAACAAATAACTTAATTTAATAATCGTAACTTGGAGGGAAGCGAACTTTTCGGAATATCAAGTGGCAAAAAAAGCAACAACTATGTTGTCTGAGTCACGTTTTCTGTATCATGGCAAGCCTCCATGGTTATATAAATGGGAGGCTTGCACAAGTACTTAATTTAGATTCGACTGAATGGGTGAGGTGCTTGAAGAAGTGTTGTATTGGAGGCCTACCTAGTAGGGTTGCAATTCACTCCCTCAAATACTATTACCTACGACAGCATCACACTGTGATTCTGGTTTTCCTTTTCTTTCTTTTACACTTTCACCTTTTGTAATTTCCCTCCCCTTTTTCCTATACTTAATAAAATTCTCAGCTCACTTAGCAAAAAAAAAACATAATTTAATTTTCAGGCTATGTCATCTCTGTCTGCCGACAAACACTTGTGTTCAACAAGCACTTCGAGTTAAAATACATGGTTTAGACTAGGTCATCTCTATCGAACAAATAAAGAGTAGGATGCAAGTAGAGATAAAAAAAACATACCTTTAAATGTCGGTTGTTCTTTCGAATTTGAGTTTTGATTTTGATATTTTCTTTGAAGAGAGATAAGATATGAGAGACAAGGTGGGTATAAAACTGTCTGAAACTGTATTGGGCTCCGCGCTATATTTAAGGGATCTGTTGGTCTTTTTCGTACGGCTTATTTCCAAAAAACACTTTCCCCCCAAAAAACATTCATGACATAGTAAGTTCACTAAGTTGCATCCCATAATATTTGATCAGATTTAAAAAACTAAATAGTATATATATATATATATATATCAGTCCTTCTCTAAAAAGTAGCTACTTAAGTTAACTTTAAAATAAGTACGTAAGGAAAACTTCACCTACAAAATGAATTCAAACCTATTTCTTTGTGGATATGATATATTCAATATTAAGATCATCTTTACAAAATTTCAGCTCATTTGAAAACCTCTAACATTGGCAAAAAATGATTACAAAAACTCAACATTTCTGGACCGTTAGATTTCTTTTTAAAGATGACAATATTTTTTATCTATGTTAGAGGTTTCCAAATAAGTTGAAATTTTGGGAAGATAATCATTATGGTGAGTGCTTCATAACCACAAAAAATTAGGTTTGAATTCATTTTGTAGATGAAGTTTTACGTACGTACTTATTTTAAGTTAACTTAAGTAGCTACTTTTTAGAGAATTACTATATATATATATATATATATATGTGTGTGTGTGTGTGTGTGTGTGTGTGTCTATTTTTTATTGTATATAATCATAAACTAATAATATTAAACTATAATAACAAAATAATAGTAATAAATGACAAATATATATATTTATACTAGTTTTTATAGTGGTAAAATGAATTATTCAACGGGGCCATTATTCAAAGCAAATAAATTTTTAATTAATATTCATTTTTCGATCGTATATGTATTCGATATCCGATTCGATATCCGAAATCTAATTCGGATAGGATTTATAATATCCGTCGGATTTGGATATCGGGATAATTTTCGGATTCGGATTCGAATATAGGCTTATCCGAATCCCAACCTATCCGTTTGCACCCCTAACCAAGACAATCCACGACCACTATACTAAATTTACTAAGTATTATAAATGGACATGTTTCGAAACAAATGTATAGGACTAATCTTTACTTGAATAACCATTTTATAGAACTAATTGAATAATCTTTTTGTACTTTGAATTTAGCGTGATCTACATTTTCTATGCGGTTTCTATGTGTCTCACCTAGGGGGACTTCATATTTGATTGAAAGAAGGGCTTTTGGAAAATTTTCAAATTTATTTCGGATCGCATTATCCGATTCTGATCCATTTTGTTTTTTCTGATTGAGCAATTTCTTTTCCAAATTTGGAAATTTTGGAAAATCGGCAAAAATCAGAAATATTCGGTTATAATTAACTAGAAAAATCAGAAATCAGGCACTAACCAAATACAAGTATGTTATCAGATATAGACTTTTTGATAATCATAACACAAATATCCCTACCAAATACGGAAAAATATCGGATTGGATTTCACAAAACACGGATTATTGGAAATAACTAGAACTGTACTCTCGGTCTCTAGCCATTGGCTTTCTAACTGGAATCTTAACTGAGAACGTTGTTCTTAAATGGAATTAGAAGCCTAGCAAACTTAAAAAGATAACCATTCTTTTTAATGATGTTTACCATATCAATGCCGAAAATGATTTCTATGGCAAGAAGATTCATTAAAATAAGCCCAATAAAATATATGTCATAAAAGTTGAGGGGCATAATGAGGGTCGAGCTTAGAACAGTCATTGTTATGGGCCGCACTGTTATTATAGTAGTACTATAGCAGTATATCATAGCTAAAGGTAAGTTCAACCCTCTCATTGAGAATGACCCTTCCCTGTGTAAATGGGCCACCATATAGTTATTAGGGCTCCGTTGTGTTTAAGCCAACCTCAGACCATATAAAACCAACCTCATACCTAACATTGCCTTCACCGCACAACCTCATATCTCATTTACTTTCGGTGTAGATCCATACAGTAGAGAGAGAGGGTGACAAGAATTCGGTAAAAACAAACCTTTGGTCCTGAAGTAAGAGAAGAAGAAGTTGCTAACTGATTAATGTAGCAGCTATTTAGGAGAACAACGTGTCCGGATCTCTCGGAATTTCGGTAAAAATTTTGTTTTTTATGGCAAACTAAATTTTATTGATTTCTTACCACTTTGCCAAACGTATTACCAATTTTATAGCCATAAATTTAGTCCCAAATATTTTGTAAATAATATTTGAAGTGACTGTCCACATTTTGTTGAAAGTTTAACTTAATAACTGACTTCCCCATTCAAGAAATGCAGAAAACAAAGTATGATACATATAATGGAATGTATATGACACAATTGATGTTCTTGACGTGGTTACTGCATATACTTATATAGTGATTTACTAGGCTTATATAATGTATTGTTGATTCATATTGTTATCCACATGGCACAAGAATGATATGACACCGTTGCACACTTTTTTTACAACGCTGGTTTATAACATAGCAATGACAGACAACAAACCATGAACAAATTAAACCAACTATTCAAAACATGTCCCAAATACTAATTTTGGCAACATTTGCTTAGATTTCATAACTAAAATATGCGGTCAGTTTAGGTAGATTTTTATAATAATGGAGAGAAAGGTCAGCTACGCGGTCGTTTAGGTAGACAAATATGCGGTCTTTACAATCGGTCCAATTTAGGTAACCTAAAGGCAACATGATCAGTGTCACATGCTTTACATGTGGACTTCTCAGTTTCACAACTGATATTATGAATGGTTGGGAAAGAGTTATTGGGTTTGGGTGGCGGTACAAGCCCACCAATTTAGAAACGGACCGCCACCCAAACCAATAACTCTCTCCCACTCCTGGAGAACATCAATTGTTAATCACTCTTAAGAAGTCAACTAGTGAAGCCTTTGTCACTGTTATCCCGTTTAAAATTCGGGTGCTCTCCACTCTACAGACGGTTCCATGTTCCATGTGACCCAGCAACAACCGAAAAGGTATGAAAATATTTGAAAATAAGGTTATGATAGAGTTGGCTATACGGTGGTTGTTTTGTTATAGTGGTTTTTCTTCTCAAATTGAAAAAAAAAATCAATTTGAATGGATAGATCATTATAACAAAACATCCACCGAAGAGCTAACTTTATCATGTCCAACTTTTCGGGTGCTCTCCACTCTGTAGATGGTTCCATGTTCCATGTGACCCACCAACAACCGAAAAGGTATGAAAATATTTGAAAAGAAGGTTATGATAGAGTTGGCTATACGGTGCTTGTTTTGTTATAGTGGTTTTTCTTCTCAAATTGAAAAAACTTTCAATTTGAGAGGATAGATCATTATAACAAAACATCCACCGAAAACTAACTCTATCATGTCCAACTTTTCAATTATTTCCTTACGTTTCAAGTTCAATTTGGGGAAAAGATTGATGATAGAGAAAAACAGTGAAAATGGTGAAGAATGTAGAGAGAGAGAGAGAGAGTGCTTAGTTGTTCGAGATGATTCTATCTTTGTACTTTTCATTATTATTTTGTTTTATTATTATTATTATTATTATTATTATTATTATTATTATTAGAGCAGTGAGTGTACTTTTCAATTATTTAAATCCTATGACGCTTCACTGTCACCAACTAAATAAAATCCTTCATACTCGAACTTCATTTTGCACAACTTTTTCAGTAGCATTACATTCCGTTTCTCTAAATCTTATAGCAAAGTTTTGCTACGTGGTCATTAGAGGGTGGCAACTAGGTATATACAGGCACTGGAGTAGCTGCAGGGACTAGGTAACTGAAATTCTCTCCCTCCAATGTTTTTCGAACTGGATTCTCATAATTCCGTTTACTTTCTATATCCCTTAGTACACGGGACTGTGAACCATTTCGTGAACAGGTACACAAATTTGCTGGCCAAGAATACATTAGATGTAATTCTATCGAAGAGGCGGAGTTACTACTTAGAAAGAAAGGAAACAACAATTACTATAATAAGTTCAATCAGACATTAGAAGAGACAACTGTACAACCATACCCACGGTCAGCACTACTACAGGGGAGACTTGCATGCAAACCAAGCACAACAGCCAATCAGTTTTACTTAGGAACATGGCTCTCATCATTATTGGCCTACTTGTTGTTCTTATTGCTCTAATGGTTAGGTTGATTTTCCTATTGTAGGTGCAAAAACTATGTATATGGATATTTTGCTTATGTATATGTATTTCGCCATGTATGTAATGCATTTAGGTTGATTTGCATGTTTGCTATGTACTTGTACTATTTTTGTTGACACCTTTCTCTAACTGCACTATTGTGTAAGTGTGCTTCAAATATACTGCAACAGAAGATATGGTCTCAAAAACCAGGCTTTCTGTTAAACTGACTTTCAGTTTACGGACATGTTATATAGTGTCTTATACAGCTTATGTAGTGTCATATATATATAAACTGGCCACAAACAAGCTAATAAGCGTAAATTAAAAAGTTGTTCAAGACATTATATAAGTTGTTCAAGAGATTATATAAGCTTCTCCACGCACGTGTCCTTTAACAGATATCTCCATTTAAGAGAAAACTACACTTTCACATCACTTAATTCGTCTTGCATGGGTACCATATACAATTTACTTTACTTTACTCTATTCGTTTATTGCAAATTTTTACGCACTAAAAACTTATGGATGGAAAATATGGTTGGGGCGAAGATGGTTTATTATTGGAATATCCTTGTATACGTATACATCAAATAGGAAATGATACTCTGAATCATAGAACTATAATGAAATATATGATCAACCAACATTTATCGAATTTGAAAAAAAGTCAGAAGAAATGGTTCGATCATCTTATTTCTCGAATTAAGAGATCCCTGAATTGGGATCCTGATGCATATAGATACAAATGGTCCAATGGGAGCAAGAATTTCCAAGAACATTTGGAACATTCTGAGAAGAATAGCTAATAACCCGTAAAAACTCAACTAGATTTCTTTAACTTTATTTTTATGGTATCAATTATTTATTTCCTACTCTCACATGTATATTCATGCAATATATAGAGTACGGAATCGTTCCACTCCTAAACTACCAAGACATAATAGAATCCAATTAATCAAACACAAGGAAACAATGGTGAGAGCAATATTTATAGAGGTGAATTTATACTATGAAACTAAATATATGAATTTAACTTATACTAATTTAACTAAGCAATTGAATATGACTTGAATAAAATATGGAGAATAATAAAGAAGGAATTAGGGGGATTTTATTCCACCTAGATAAATTCCTAATGTGCTAGTGTAGATTATTGCAATCCTAACCAATAAAGATTAAGTAATTGATCCATAATTATTTATGGCAATCTCTACCAACTAATAATTAGCATGTGAGGAAGTTCAACCCATTCTCATGGCGAATCAACTAACCTACTATAGTGAAACTCTTAAATGCAATAATTCTAACTAACACATCAAGTCTTCATCAAAGCTTCATCAAATCCCTCTAATGGAGGTTTAGCTAATAATCATGAGGCTATTATAAACATAATAATAAATAGAATAAGACATCATGAAGAACTACTTTATTAAAGATACTTGAATTGAATAAACTAAAGCTTTAATTAAAAGGTTCTAATAGAGGCTACAAACTAAACTAATTAACTAAACCTAACTTAAACTAAAAAGGGAGAGAGAGAGAACCCTAATTTACAACTAAACTAAAGAGGGGAGTAGCCAAGTTTTGTTTAACCTTAAACCTCTTTATATAAGAGAAAGTTAGGTTTACAATTCCGTACATGGGCTTTGGAGCCATATTTTGGGCCATGAAATCAAGCCCAAAACCTAATTACATAAGTCCAGAAAGGGTTTCTCTATGCAAAATTACTTCAACACCCTTTTCACCCACCTTTGCTCCTCTAATTGAGTCAAGGCTTGGACCTTTACAAAGCTATTTCCGATCCGGTCGTTTTGACATATAATAAGCCCAATTCTGAGGTCTGAGTCCAAATATACGGCCTGCATAAGTTATGTTGACTTTTCTCCTCTTTTTCTACCAGTGTTGACTTTGACTTTTCAGCTTTGACTAGGCTTTAAAAAGGCTTTTTCTCCTTGAAACTTGGGCTTTAACCATAGAACTTCTTATCAACCAACATTTGCTCTTTTCTCTTGCAAAACTGACATATTTCTTTACATATTTGACTCCAAGACCTGAAATACGCAAAAGCACGTAAACAGTACTAACTCTTATTTGTTATACACATAATTGGTCTAAATGTAATATTATTAATGGGTTAAAACTACAGTTTTGGGCTCTTATCAAACCACCCCCAAACAGCATTTTGCTTGTCCTCAAGCAAATATGAGAAATTAAAATAAGTGACCAAAAATGAAGTTCTAACTAATCTCGTTTAGCTGAGTGCGACTGCATTGACCATATGCAATAAGGCCTTAAACCACTAGGAATTCCCTAGAGGACGAGTTATAGCCTCATGAGAGTTTTCCAGAAAAAGTACTCACAAACTTCATATATACTACAACGACTAAGAAATAAAAATTATTGTTTCCTTATTTATTCTCAGATATCTATACATCTCACTAGCAATGAATACATAATAATCAATTCGAAATCTAAGCTAATACGTGCATAATAATCAATCATCTACTGATAAACATATATATAATTAACTATGCTATGAAATGCAATAATAGGTCCGTTTCTGAAACTTTGGAATAATGTCTTTAAGTAGGTCCTCACATATATGTCAAGACAAAAATACTCTGATTTTTCTACTCAAGTTTCGCTCACTCCAGTGCGCAGTGGGCACACTTTACCTTACAATCTCAATGACACACAAAGAAGCTGAAGTCGATCAAATACATCTGGCACTTACCTAATTGAGTTAGAGGTCTTTATTAGGTGTTGTGGGGATTAGGAGATGGTTTAAGAATGAAAGAAATGGATATTCAAAAGGACAAGTATGAGATAATATAGTCTTCATATTATTTAACTAGAGAAAACCTTGTTCTTACTTTGCTTCTACACTTTGTTTCCACCCTTCGCCATTTTTTTTTTCTTTTGGCTTTTGACTCCTTTGATTCTATTTTTGGAGTTCTAACTTTTTTTTTTCCTTTTCTTTGGATGGAAACTTTCTTTTCTTATTTGAAGCAACTAACAAATTCTTGGTTTCACAGGTCTTTCTCTTTTCTATTATTCATTTCATCTCTATTCTCAGACTCATTCAAAAATGGGTAGGCTGATTTTTATTTTTATTTTGTTTTGTAAAAGGGTAAAAGATTTGCAATTTATGAAAGGCTAAAGAAAGGTTCAGAGGGGCAACTAGCGAAAAAATAATTTCATATAGGTTTGAATTTCTGGCTATATCGATCTAAAAAGGGCCTAAATTCTCTCTTAGGATATGGTATAGTGATCAAGCAAGTGGACGTGTGATTTCTCTATTCGGAATTTACTTCTCCCTTTTGTCATTACTCAAATATTTCACTCATATAAGGTTTTAAGGCTATATTCTCACAAGATTTATAGAATAAGTACTCTAGCCTTGATTTCAAAAACGTACTGCCAATACAAACATAAATGCTCATGCAATATATTTATGGAAAAATGTAATGATTATTACCTACATATTAACCTAAATTTCTAAAAATTATTCTAATATAAGAGCTAACGTGAAACTTCTAAACTATTATCATCATAGAGAAAGAAACAATACCAATATTCCTAAGTGTATAATATAAACTTTTTATTTATATTTTTAAATTTCTTTTTTTTTACTATAAAACAAGTGCATATTATACATGTATTATATCATAATATGTGCCTTAATTTACGCGTGTTTCTATGCCACCCCCAAACAAGAACATGTTTTGTCTTCAAAGTATTAAAATAAAAAGGGTAGGAAATACCATGAAAACGCGTGAAAATTGAAAAACAACTGCAAAACAAATTTAGAACATACTAATATAGATAAATAAAAACAGACGCAACTCTATTTGAGTTCTACCCATTATAGGGATAGCAAAAATTAAATTGCTTGGGACATAAGCAAACACTAACAAAAAGTAAAACTTACCTCCTATCCAGCATAATACACTACTAAACTCCTGGAAGTGAGTGCGGAAGAACACAAAAAAAAAGAACTGGAGCTACGTTGATGTGAAGGTGCGGGCGCGCTTATGATAGCCTATAAAAAGGCGCAAGCGCGCTCTGGATTGGCAAGAATTCTAGTTTTTTAGGGGCGTGCGCGCTCTGAGTATAGGCAAAATAGGGGGGTGTGCGCGCTCCATGTAGTAGAAGTGCTATGAAGTGAAAGTTTATCATATTGCCAGAGGTAATAGTAGAACTGCTATGAAGTGAAAGTGCAAGTAAAAGTGAGAGGTGTGGTGCTAAGTTGAGAGATCAAGAATGGAAATACCAAATACCCCACCCCCAAACAAATTTTTGAAAACATGGTTAGAAATTTTGTTTAAACACATGGGTCTTTTAAAGTCAGATTCCCCTAGACTTAATGTGGGGTCGTTTTAAGTCAGATTCCCCTAGACTGTGCACACCCCCAAACAAGCAAGAAACTGGGTGGCACAAAATGGATGATGCGTGGATTCAACTATAAACTAATAGTCGAAAGAGTTGGGGGTCTAGCCATAAAAACATGATACTAAATGCACCCCAAAATAGAATGAAGTTGTATAATTGGAAGCAATCATAAAGAAGAATAAAGGAAAACTTATGCAACCCATCAAAGAACATATGCAAACCATCATGTTATAGTTGTGTTAAAGAGTTAGAATGACCCAAAAGATGAATTAGTGATACTTTAGTTGAGAAAAGAATGAAGTATGGATCCTGATGTCTTTCATGAGGCTCAGATGAGAAAAAATAAGACAAACTAGGTTTCTCACTACACTCGGTCAAAGTGTGGCTCTCAACTACAGGAATGGTGTACTCATGGGGATTGTGTGCTAGGCAAAACCTCTTCACCGTGAGGGTTGAAAAAATTATAGAGGGTCTCTAAAGCAATATGCTCAAGTGCAAACTCGAGGTTTCTCTGAAATAGTGGGTGAATGGATGGCTTAGTTATGGTAAATGGTTAGATTTTAGGAGGTTGTAATTCAAGTAGATGGTGGGTGGTTGGTGGTTCGTTAGGTGGTGGATCCTCACACGCTCTTAAAAACTCTACATCTGGCTTGGCTAAATCCAGAAGGTTGTGGTTCGTGGCTTTATTTTTAAAAATTCATCTATCTCTTCCATTGTTATTTCCTCAGCTACTAAACTAAATTGAGATTCACATTGCGCTAAAGATATTACTTCGATTAATTCTTGAACATTACCTTGGTCATGCCTTAGATTGGAAATTTTAATCTCTATTTCCTCACCCTCTTCCTCTAAAACACTACAAGTATCCTCAATGGCATCATTTGAATGTGTCGAGAAATCATCCAACCGAGAGCGGTTAGCAAACACAAAGGCCTGGATATGCTCAATAGGAGGGTCCATATTAAGAGAATGTCAATAGTTATCAAATTCTTCCTCCGTCACATCTTTATAAATATCTTCTAATGTGTCATCATTATATTCATCTTCAGATGGATCAGTGCGAGGTTCCTCAGAGGCATCTCTCAAATTTGAGTGGTCATCCAAAACAAGTCCTAAAGAGTCGTCTTCAAGAATTTTATCATCCAGATGGGGTGTGGAGTCAACATAATAGTTAATTGGAGGGTCATGGGAATGTAATGATTCATGAAATTCAGGGTAGGTCTTAACTAGGTCGAATGGTGTGGTTATGGGAATAGGTTGTTCTACTTGTGTGTTGATCTCTGGCAAGGTTGAAAGTTCTGGGTTAGGTGAGGGGATCATGGAAATCATTTGGGCTAGATTCTTAAGCATAGTTTGGGTTTTGGCATTTTGTTCTTGAAACATTTTTCATGGTTGGCTATTTGTTCCCTAAATATTTGTTGTGCGTTAGTCATTTGTTGGGAAATTTGGTTTGGGAAGGGTGGCGAACTAGATGGGTGGGTGATTTCTGGCATGGTGGAAGGGTCTGGCGTAGGTGGGGTTAGCATCAATCTTATCCGTTCTAGATCCTGAAGTATTATTTTGTTTTGGGCCATTATTTTGTCAAATGTCGTTAGCGGAGGGGAAGCTTGGTTGTGTGGTTCTGGTTGGTACGCTGTTTGACAGTCATAGTTATTAGCGAATGGATATGATATGAGTCCTTCTTAGGATAATGCGTTTGAGTGACTTTGGTTGATCTCGTACTGTGATGGGTTAGGTTGAGGCTGAATAAATATAAGACATGAATGGGCGGTGTGGTATGGATCTGAACAAATTATGCACGAAAAAATGTTTAGTTCGTTATACACACTCATCACGGAACTAGAAGTAGACGACACTGGTTGACTCCATGTATTGTTTGGATGACTAGAAAACTCTTGATTGGAAAGGTTACAATAAAAATTTGAAAATTGAGGCTCATAATTATTATTATATCCTATAGTAGGCTCAAACTTTTGATATGATAGGCAATGAGAAGCCCAATAGTAAGGACTACCACAGTATGAACATGGTGAAGGGTTTGCATAAGAATTACATGATTGTTCGTCCACATATTGATATGCTATAATGGTTAAAAACAAATTCTAGGACAATTAATATGCAAACAAAACTCTAACTATAAATTACTAGATAGGCCTGTGGTATTGTGTTTACAAAAAACAAACCTGATTATACTAAAATTAAAACTCCTTTGACAGAAGAAATAAGGAGTGGAAAAAGGAGTACATGAATGCCTCCTTGCTACGCGTATGAATAGCATTTTTGATACGCAATCTCAGTGTAATTAAGAAGATGGAAACACTGAATATATATAAAAATATAAACAAAATGAGAGCCGGTGACTAACCTATGAAAATCGGGCTTTGCTTCAGATGGGCACCGGCGTACTTGGAATCACGCTAATAAGGGTGCGTGCGTGCTCTTGCTTGACACAACTTCCAGTACTTAGAGCGCGGGCGCGCTTTAGAAATAGGCTACTTAGAGCGCGTGCACACTCCAAAAAATTTGAAATTTTTATAGTATTTTACTAAGAAGTCCAGTAAGTATCCTATAAAATTTTAGAACAATCGGAGTTATGAAAGTCCTTCTACTGCCCTGCAAAGTTTGTGAGACAATTTTCGGACACAATACAAACAACTGAATGGTTAATCAATCAAAACAGAGCCAAAAAATTGCCAAAATTTTATTGGAGAATCCTGACAGATCATGCATATTCCTGTAAAACATTTAGAGGAATTGGGTTTCTACAAACCCTCCTTATCGGTTGTTGTTCCAGAAATTAAGTGTTGCAAAACTGCAGAAACACACTGGAAACAATCCACTAGTTAGGTGGTCAAAACAAATCAAACACACTTCAAATTTTTACTTAAACCTCCTGACTTATGATAGATACTCCTGTAAAAATCTTATAATTTTTGGAACTTCCTAAGTAACCCTACTCATCAGTTTGTCCCGAAACTTACGGTTTGAAAGCTGAAATGCAGCACTGTAAAGATGGTATTAGTTCGCTAGGTAAAATAACTTGGAAAATTCTGAAAATATTTTAGTAAGTCAATAAAACCTTCAGGATTGTGCTTGTAAATTTTCAGAATTTTTCAAAATTCACAAATACCTTTGTTGCAGTGTTCTTCACTATGAATCCGCAGACACAAGGGAGGGCGGGCACGCTCTGAACAAGGCAAAATGGAGGGCGTGCACCCCTGTGCTTAAAACAGTGAATAGTAATGAAAATGTAAGAAACAATAATGAAAAATTAAAAGGGTGGGTGGGTTGAGAATGGGGGATTGCCCCTTGGATTCAAGCAATTGAATTCTTGTCCTGAAAGAGTTTAAGATAGCAGCGGCGCCATTTGGTAACCCATAAAACCTTAACTAGATTTCTCTAACCTTATTTCTTACGGTATCAATTATTTATTTCCTACTCTCACATATATATTTATGTAATATATAGAGTACGGAATTGTTCCACTCCTAAACTACCAATACATAATAGAATCTAATTAATCAAACACAAGGAAACAATGGTGAGAGCAATATTTATAGAGGTGAATTTATACTATGAAACTAAATATATGAATTTAACTCACTACTAAAAAAAAGACATATTATGACGCATGCTTTTCGTCTATCTTGACGGCTTTACTGAAAACCGTCGAGATAGGTATTTTGGTAAAAGTTTTATGACTGTTGTTGCAACATTATGTCATGTATAACACAAGCGTCAAGAAAATATGATGGTTTTATGACGGCTATTGCAACATTATGTCGTGTATAACACAAGCGTCAAGAAAATATGATGGTTTTATGACGACTATTTCAACATTATGTCGTGTATAACATAGGTGTCTAGAAAATACGATGACTTTATGACGAGTTTTCTAAAACTGTCAAGTTGGCAATAGAATAAACCGTCAACACCTTTCTAGACATTTTTTTGGTCTGTTGAGAGAATGTTTACAGATTCCTTGACTTGTGCGCTTTTAATGAACCGTCAACTTAGGCAACTAAATAAACCGTCAACACCAATCAGATTAAGGGCTCTTGAGGCTTTGGCCAAGCTAAAAGCATCGAGAGTTGAGACACACTCCGTATGTTCAATTGAACCGTCAAGAGGTTACACAGCTTTAGTAAAAGGAAAATCCTGAAAACTCTCATATCTCTACACTATATGATAGCCGGGTTTGTAGGAACTACACTTCTCAACCGAACAGTGTATTTATAATCTCTCAATTTTAAGATTTTAGAACCACCTCCCTACGTTTATTGAAATTACATCTCCCCTATTTATTAATTACAATTGGCTCCCTGATCTCTATTAAAATTGAACCATCTCTTTCTTTAATAATTTTAGGATAGTCTTCTTAAAAAATTGTTTCTCTTTAATTTTTTTAACAATTTTCATTTTAGTTCTTTACAACTTGGCGAACTGATGCGTAGCACAGGATACATGCTAGTGAAAAAAGAAAAACCTTGAACATCTCAAGTACGCTCCATTATCTCCTTCTAAACCTATGGTTTCATTAACTCTTCCAGTGCAAATATGTCTTGATGTTCGATCTCCTCGGTTGGCCTTCTCCTTTCTATTATCTCTTTTCTTCATCGTCTTTCTCATAACAAGAAGCCATTCTTAACATTGAGAACTACCGCTAGGAAAGTGGTTTTAGAAGATAAATATTTTATTGTGTTTTTGGTTTGCTGAACAAGTTTGCTTCTTCAACCACAATTTCCACTGCAAATTGAATTGAAACTTAAACAAAAGAGACGATTTTCACGCTCCTTTTGAGAAAGAAAGATTTGGTTTTGCCCAACTTGTTGCAAACTAGTGAGTCATTTTTCCATTGTCTTATTTTTAGTCTCGTTTATTAATGTTTTGCTATTAAATGTGAATATGGTTATCCCAATTTGAGTGATTAGATAAAAAAGTTGGTATTTTTATCAAAACTTTAACTTTCACAAAAGTGGGTTGTTACGTTAATGCTTATATTACTGTCAAGTTGTTGATTCTTTGTAGTTGGTTGAAATTATTTCAATACTTGGGGGTTCTATTTTGTGGGAAGTAGATGTTTGATAAAATTCTTAGCTTGGGTTTTTTCAGTTAGTATAATCTGGTTACATCAGAAGATTACTAGGCGAGTGGGTCTGTTGCACAGTTAACCTTGATGTGCATATGCCTAAGATTTTGTAAAACCTAGTTTGATGTGCAAAAACTCTTTTAGTTATGGATTACTCTTCAAGTGTTTATAGGATGCCTTGCTAAGTTACAAGTCTGTATATTGTTCCCAATTTTGAGACTGGTGACTTTTTTGTTGACTAAGTATTACTGAATTTTGATGATCAGTTCATTCAACACACCAAAGCCAATCATGTGAGGGACTCTGGATTATCCAACACTAGAAATGGTACAATAATAGTGAATATGACCCTTGCTTTTCTTTAATGAATTCCTTATTGGACTATACCATTTTAGACTATATTTCCAACGTAACGAAGTGGCCTGGCGGCAAGCGATTTAATTATTTTCCTTACACTAATAGGTAGTTTTCCATTATATAGTTAGCATGGTCTTATTTGGGTACAGTAACCCAAACCATTACTTATTTCAGCCTTGAAGAAGCGTTTCTATTTATTCCACACAAGAAAAATGATAATCTAGAAAATCTTATAATCTATTCTAGCAGGTTACTTTATATTCTTACTTTTAGGTAGTTGGCTACATGTCTTCAATGTGACATTGTGGTTCTTTTGCTCTCTGGTGTGGCAAGTTTTTGAAGTCTTTTCTCAAGTTTTCCAGTCATGTTTTTGTTTTCAGGTGTGTTCCATTAAGGAGTATGCTATAGGCTTGTGCACGTGAGGACTTGAGGACACATATTTTAAGTTTCACGGTGATTTCTGTGAGATACCCCGACTATGCATACGACCGATTTGTTGCACTTAATTATCCATACTGCTGTTTGGTTTATCATATGCCTTATGTTTCTGTTTGTTGGCTATGTACACAAAAGATAGTAAATAATATAAGTTAACTTGGCATCTAAAAGTTTATGATCCTTAACTCCATTTAAATTCTTATTTTGTTCTAATGGTGCCTTTCACCAATAGTCCAAGACCAAAGAAGACCCCTTATGCACTAAGGTACATAAATAAAGTCTGTGCTATACTTGTTAATATAAGGTCAGTACCCATGAGTACTTGTTTATCTCATATTTAAGCGAGTTACCAAACACTTGGTGCTGTTTGTTATTGCAAACACTTGTAAATTTGCTTTGATTTTTCATCCAGTGCAGGTTGGAACATAGTTAGCAAAAAATTTAAAATTGTGATCTGCTCTCGTTACCTTTAGTTTAGATGGAAAGATGAGCTGTTGCATTCTTTTTAATATTGTAGAAATGGTTACATGATTACATTTTTAGTTTACTTATTAGCTCAATAATTTTGATTCCAATAATCAAGGTAATTTCAAGTTGAATTGAAACTTTGGTGTAACTGTTGTTGTCATTAAATTTATTGACTTAATGAATCTTTGCAACTATCTGTGTATCATCAAGGTGTTTGCTTAGGATAATTGTTGATTCTTAAAGTTGTTATGTTATGAGGTACGTAGATCAGACACTTCAACATCTAATGAAGCTTCACTTTCTTAAAATCTTAATAGGAAATTTCAAGCGAAACCCAAACTTTAGATTAGATGGATACTAAATTTCTTTTTGTGAAACTTCTCAGCCTTTTCAATACCTATGATTTTGATGAGATACACCTTAAGACCGAGGACTAAGTTTCTGTTCCATAGAACCAAGTTCTCCTTTCCTGACATTGCCTAGCAGGAACTTTTGTTCTTCTGCAACTTTGAGTTTATTGTTTTATAAAGTTAATAAGCATGGAAGGGTTGTTAAACCCATCTTAAACGACGTCCAGTTAACCAGTTATTATATTAAATTTCTAATGCATATGGAATTGGGCTGCATTGTCAGTGGGTAAGAACAATAGTTGGAAACATGATGCTTCTATCATTCCATGTTAAAGCGGGCAACTTAAACAAGTTATTTTGTTTACTTTAGGCTTACTGTAAACCTCATCGGTCACATCTAGATCTAAATTAGCCAACTGCAATTTCGGGTTATCGTATATTCTGAAGTTCTAAAATATTGTCACAAACCAGGGCAGCACTTGCAACTACCAGTCTGCCAATTTGCCCAGAGAGTGAGAAGAAGCTCTCAAGTGACTTTGTTTTGCTTTCTGCTTACAACATTTCTAAAATAACTAGTGGTGGTGCTGCCTAGCACTTTGTGAGGTTGGAAGTAAAGTTTTTCCAGGCCAAGCGCTCCACCAGCCCCACTTGATCATCTGCAGACCATAACAGGCCATAACATACCACTCCAGGGTCCCTCAACGGGCCACTGCAGGCCATATCGACTCACCTTAGGCCACTGTTGGAGATCTGACCTTGGCTTCTCTGTTGAGGACGATTGAGACTGATTTGTGCATACTTGCATTTCTGTTACATGCCCATTTTTTTTCCACTTTCATTAGGTGGCCTGGAGCATTTTTAACGATAGAGTATAAGACGCCCTTAAGTTTCCTTTATGTTAACTTGCATTTGTTCTTATTGAAATTCGTTTGGAGTTTATCGAGTACATCGAAAATTTTATCTCGACATAGGTATGTGCAATATTTTTTACATTTATATATCTTTTACGTTTGATAGAGTATTTGGGGCTGGGTTGCATATGAAGCCTATGTGCTTGGTGTAGCATGATTAGTTATTATTTCAAGGAAGTCTGACTCTTTCGTTTAGTAGTTATTGACTTCTTGTACTAACGCATTGTTTGTGTATTTTTTTAATACTGTGAAAAAGTGGTTATATGATTATATTTTTAGTTTACTTATTAAACCAACTAACACATTTTTCTTTATATTGTTGTTTTAGGTTGTAAGTGAGCTTTGATGGAGGAAAGAGACAACATGGTAGCTCATTTAAGTTTGTTTGAGATGGATTGGTTGATTAGTAATTTGTTAGATGAGTTAGGTAAATTGCATTATTGTAGAACTATGAGACTTGATTTTGAATCAAGTTTTGAGATATTTAATTTTTTTTCTTGGTGAATAAATCATGTACTATGAACAAGTTCTTGGAATGATTTAAGTTGTTAGTAAAAGTATGATTTTAGTTTCCATAATGGAGTTGAGTTGTCAGGGTGTGTGAATGCATGGGCTTACATAAATTTCAAATTTACAAGAATTTTCAGATTTACAAGAATTTCCAATTCACTAGAGGGTGCGAAAAAAAAACAAAAAACATAAGAAGTTATGACGGCTTTCAAAGAACTGTTGTGTTATATACCAATTCTTGATAGTTTTTAGTATTATTTTCTTGACTATTTTTTTTGTCGGTGACGCCTACATAGAAAACAAATCATAAAACAGTGTATTTCTTGACGTTTTTTCTAGTAAATTTATGACGGTTAAGTAAAACGTGTCATGCAAATGTATCTAGTTATGACATTTATAAATGAATTTTTGTTATATAAGTTCAAACTTTTATGTCAGCTTCTCCAGAACCATCATCAAAATTATGACGCTTTTTGTTAACTTTTATGATAGGCTCTATAGTGACAGTTGTTTTTTTAATGAAAAAACGTCATTAAACCTGTTTCATGACGGCTAAAAGCCGTCATCACAAATCTTTTTTTTAGTAGTGACTTGTTGTGGCCCATTATATAATGCGGACTGGGTCAAATACAAAGGGGGGAGGTAGTGAAACAAGGTAGGCTGGGGAGCATGGGATCATGTCCGCAAAACCCTAGAGAGGGGAGGTGGCACGGGTACGGCTGTAAGATGGGTCGAGGGATGATGGAAGGAAGAGGGACGGTCTGGATGGGGGCATTTCAATGGAGGAGCGAAGACTAAGTCAACGGGACAAGGGAGGGAAGCAGTTTAATACGCTACCCCAGGGAGCAGGAGAATCAGGCCGCAGAACCCTAAGGGCAGACGTGGCCGAGGTACGGCTAAGAGGAGAGTCGTCAGATGAAGGGATAGATGGATGGTCCAGAAAGAGAGGGGAGGGGTATAAAAAGAAGAGAAGGAAGACAGGAAGAGGAGGCCGCAAAAGAAAGGAAAAAGTGGAGAGGAAAAAGGAAAAATAGAGAAGAGAAAGAAAGAGAGAACGGAACCAAAATTTCGTGGTTCTATTTGAGTGTTATTTGTGTTTTACTCCATTGGAGGTTTTTGGTTCTTACATTTGGCGCCGTCTGTGGGGACTGAGGAGCAAGAAAGAGATGGCACCTAAGAAACAGGTAGGGAGACCGAAGAAGGGGGCCGCACAGGAACCAATGCCCGAGGTAGTGGTTGGGGAAGAAGGAGACAGAAGAGAAGGGCAGGAAGCGGAAGCGACGTGGCTCATGAGAGGAGATCGGGAGGCTAAGAGAGGAGAATGACGAATTAAGACGAGAAATAGAAAGGGAAAAGGAAGAGATGGGTGAAGAGGCAAGCGAGAATACAGAAGAGGAAGAAAATGAGCCGAATCTTGTGGAAAATCTGGTAACCGGTTTGACAGTTGAGCAGGTGCAAGAAATGATAAATAACGATAGGGAAGCTAACCGACAACAGCCGAAGAGTCGTGGGGGAGCAGCTAGTTAGGTGATGGCCGGTCTAAATCGTAACCTATTGGCGGATGGCATCTGGGCGTCGGAAGTCCCAAAGCATTTCAACCAGCCTAGATAAGAAAGGTACGATGGAAAAGGAGATCCAGCAGATACCACATCCTTCATTTCCGACAGCAGATGCCACTCTGGCAAGAATCACGATATGACGGATTGCAGTGTATGATGTTCCTAGCTAGCCTGAAGGGGGGGGCGTCGGACTGGTATTATCGGCTACCAGCTGGGAGTATAAGGAGCTTTCAAGAGTTGGAACAGGCGTTTATAGATCACTTCATTCATCAGAAGAAGCGGGTGGTGGATATCACGGCATTATTCAACGTTTGACAAAGATCTGCGAAGTCAGTGAGGGAATACCTGTGTCGGTTCAAAGGTGAGACATTGAAGGTCGAAAATCTGGATGAAAGAACCACCATGATTGTATTTGAAAGGGGGATGCGGCCAGGGACAGGAGTACACCAGTCGGTGGCGAAGAATGAGATTGCAACCTTGCATGAACTGTATCCGCGAGTAGAGAAATATATCTGATATGAGGATAGTATGAAGAAAGAGTCCAAGAGATCCGGGAAGGCGGTGCTATCCTTGGAAAAAGACAGGGAGCCAAGGAAGGCAGTTGCGACCGAGAAAGAAAGGGGAGGATACCGAGGATACACACCACATGCAAAAAGAGGCCGAGACGGGATTAGAAGGGAGAACAGAGAGAGAAAACCTTACCGTGAAGTGGAAGTTACACCGCTGAATAGATCCTTGAGCGAGATATTACCGCTGATAAAGAATATGCAGGGATATGAGGGTCCACGGAACACACCCAGAGAATTACCTGATAAACCTTTCTGCGCCTATCATCAGATACGCAATCATGAGATCGACGAATGCTACGCACTAAAGTGGATGGTTCAACGTTTGGTGGAAAAAGGAAGGATGAGAGAGTTTATAAGGGGAGGACAGAACGAGGAGGTTATACCCCGACAAGATCGTATCTTAGGAACCATTAACGTGATCTTCAGTGGAGAAGAATTAAGCCATAATGCTCATAGAGACAGGGTGCGAAGAACTGCGAGCATCCAGCAGGTTAATGAAGGGATTGATAGATTGCGAGCGAGAGTGGGGAAAGCGGGGGACAGGGATAGGTCATGAAGATGCATTGGTCATCACGGTGGCAATGGGCAATTATATGGTGAAAAGGGTATTGGTAGATTGCAGCAGTGTAGTGGACTTGTTGTTTAAAGGGGCGCTGGAAGAAATGGGGATTGATCATAAGCAGTTGAGGCCGCCACGGACTAACTTATATGGATTCAATGGGAGCATGACTGAGCCTATGGGAGAGCTCTTATTACCAGTAACCATAGGTCCAGTGACTGTGTTTGCGCGGTTCATGGTGGTGGACTCCTCTTCCCAGTACAATGCAATTCTAGGGAGGTGATGGATTCATGAGATAAAGGTCGTCCCGTCAACTTCCTACCAAGTGATACGGTTTCCCGCTCCCACTGGTATGTATGAAGTTTGCGCGGAGACCAAGTGACGGCGAAGAACAGCCATAGGGGTACAGTTAAACGGTTGATCCGAGGGCTAGACGAGGAGAACTTAAATCCGAGGAAGAGGCAGGCATAGCAATTACAGTGTGCCTCGATGGAGGAGAAGGGGGAGGCGGCGACAGGTCCAAAGACGCTAGACGAGATTTAAGTGGTGAGTATTGGAAGGGAGGAGGAGAGGTTTACCGCGGTAGGGTCTAGCTTGCAGGACGAATGGAAGAGAAAGTTAATTCAGTTCTTGTCAGAAAACCAAGACGTGTTTGCATGGACCATTGAGGAGGTTACGGGGTTGGACCCAGAGTTCGCCTGTCATCGATTACACATGAGAGAGGAGGCTAAGACGGTAAGGCAAAAGTTGCGGAGTATTAGACCGAAGTATGCAGTGGGCATTCGTGAGAAAGTTGCGTGGTTGAAAGGAGCCGGAATAATTTGAGAAGTGGAGTTCACGGATTGGTTGTCCAATGTGGTGGCGGTACCAAAAAAGAACGGCAAGGTACAAATGTGCGTTGATTTCACATATGTGAATGTCGAGTGCCCGAAAGACAGCTATCCCATGCTGCGGGTGGATGAGTTGGTGGATAGGACAGCAGGATTTAAAATATTTTCGTTCATGGATACGTCAATGGGGTACAATCAAGTCGCAATGTACGGGCTAGATCAGAAGAAAACAGCATTTGTGGTAGAAGGCAGCACGTATTGCTACACGAGGATGCCTTTCGGGTTGAAAAATGCCAGAGCCACATTTCAGCAGTTGGGAGAGAAAATGCTCGAAAGCAAGATCAGAAAAGGGATGGAAATATACATAGACGACATGGTGGAAAAGAGCGTGTTAGAGAAGGAAGATTTAGAAGGATTGATGGAAACGTTCGGAATCTTGCGAAAATACAATCTGAAGTTGAATCCAGAGAAATGCATGTTCGGGGTGACCACAGGGAAGTTCTTGGGCTACATTGTTACTCACAGGGGAATAGAGGCTAGTCTAGAATAGATAAGAGTGTTGGTAGAGATGTCGTCGCCACAAAATGTCGCAGAGGTGCAGCGTCTCGCTGGGAGAGTCGCGACATTGAATAGATTCATTTCCAAGTCGTCGGACAAGTGTAAACGTTGTATCGGTTGTTAACCGAACTTCGTGTAGACGCCAGAATATGAGGAAGCATTTCAAGAGCTGAAGAGGTATTTGGGCAAGGCTCCATTGCTGTTGCGGCCGGAGCAGGGGGAGAAGTTGTACCTGTATCTAGGGGCCACCGAGTATGCAGTCAGTTCCATTCTTGTCAGGCTAGCGGATAGAGTGGAGAGGCTGGTGTATTTCCAAAGCAAGACACTGTTGGATGCCGAGACCCGATATAGCAGAATGGAGAAGTATGCCCTTGCCTTGATTTTCTCTACCATGAAGCTGAAACAGTACTTTGAGTCACATTCTATAGTGATGGTGACAAACCTGCCGCTTAAACAAGCGTTAAGGACTAAGAAGTCGAGCCGAATGTTGAAATGGGCAGTGATGCTTAGTTCTTACGAGATACAGTATCGATAAGAACAGCGGAGAAAGAGCAGGCCATCGCAGAGTTCTTGGCAGAATTCCCAGCAGAATACCCGACGTGGGGAGAGGAGATGGTCATGGAATCAGAAAAGGACGTGGTGCCCGATCAACTAGACCCTTGGGATAAGCGGAATGGGTGGAGAGTATTTGCGGATGGGTCGGCCACGGACGCATGCAGCGGCATAGGAGTGGTGTTGGTTACTCTTGATAATAACAGGATAGAGTTAACCATGAAATTAGGATTTGCAGCATCCAGTAACGAAGCAGAGTATGAGGCCGTTATAGCAGGACTAAAAATGGGCGGAAGACTTGGGAGTGAAAGACTTAATCGTGTACTCGATTCAAATCTGGTGGTATGTCAAGCAAATGGGGGGTTCATGGCCCGATGTCCAAGAATGGCCAAATACTTGAAAGTGGTGCATCAAAGAGCTAGCAAGTTTACAAAGCTTCAGTTTATGCACCTAGGGCGCGGGGAGAATAGGCATGCAGACGCTCTGGCATATGTGGCTGCCGCCATGCTGGGGTCAGAAGAAAGAACTATAAAGGTGGAAAGACTGGAGAGGCCAAGCACAGAGGAGGTGATGGAGGTGTGCCAAGTTACAGAGGAAGAAGGTGGATGGATCCCATCAAGCACTTTCTAGAGGGAGGGGAGGTGATAGATAGGAACGATAAAAGGAGGTTGGAGCAGGCGTCTCAGAGATATGTATTGATGGAAGGGGAACTGTATCGGAAGAACTTCAATGGGCCATTGCTGAAATGCCTGGGGCCGCGGTTATCTTTAGAAGTACTGGCAGAATTGCACGAAGGGGACTATAGGAGTCACTCCGCAGGGAGGACTACGGCACATTGGTTAATGACGCAAGACTATTTCTGGCTTCATATGAAACGGGATGCATTAGAATTTGCTAAGAGGTGTGACAAGTGTCAAAGATTTGCACAACGAATATTTGTACTTACGGAGTCCCTGCATAATGTCTCCAACCCTTGGCCCTTTGCCATGTGGGCGTTGGATATCGTAGGGCCATCGCCCATGGCTAGTGGCAAAAGAAGATACATGTATGTTGCAGCAGATAAATGGATAGAAGCCGTCCCATTGCAGCAGATAAAGGAGACTCAAGCGATTAAGTTTCTATGGGAGAACATCATATGTTGGTTCGGGCTGCCGTATGCCATCATTGCAGACAATGGGACACAGTTCACAGGAGCTAAGGTGGCGGCTTTCCTCGAAGCCTACAAGGTGAAGCAAGGGTTTTCGGCGGCCCCTTAGAACCCAGAAGGCAACGGGCAAGCTGAATCTTCCAACGAGACAATACTAAACAATCTGAAAGGAAACTGGAAGATTGGAAGGGCGCATGGGCCGATGAGTTGAATCATGTTCTTTGGGCATATAGAACCACTCTGCGGACCACCACCAAAGAGACCCCGTTCGCCTTAGCATACGGCGTGGAGGCTGTGATTCCCTCGGAACTGGTGGTGACTACCAGGAGAGGCAAGGCTGTGGAGGAAGGATCGAATTGGCGCATTTTGTCTGGAGATTTGAATTTGGCAGAAGAGAGAAGAGATTCAGCCCGCATCCGTTTGGAAGAGTATCATCGGAGGTTACAGAGGCAATACAACAAGCAGGTTAGGCCACGAAAGTTTAAAGTAGGGGAATTGGTGCTCCACCGGGTGACACCAAGCACGAAGGAAGAAAAGGACGGGAAACTAGGCCCAAACTGGGAAGGGCCATACACCGTGATGGAGGAAGGGGGGTCAGGAACCTATAAGCTTTGAACAATGGAAGGAAAGCTAGTAGAGAGGCCTTGGAACTTAAGAATGTTAAAAAAAAATTACAAGTGAAGGTACCAAAGTTTCAGAGCAATGTAAGCAAGTCCAGAGCAGAGGACTAGAGCTGTATGTAAATGTATAAAACCACAACACTTTTGTAAATAAAAATGCGTTTCTTATGTGTAGTGTTTAAAGAAGAGTATAAACTATGAATCTGAGATGCAAGAGATACATGGGGCAAGGAGAGTGCCCCAACAGGCTTGAGAGCCTGATCGAGCCCGTAGAGTGGGATGAGCCCTCTACGGAACCTAGATGCAAGAGAAAGGTAGGGCAAAGAGAGTGGCCCCAAAGCTTGGTCGAGACCGCGGAGTGGGATGAACCCTCCACGGATCCGAGATGCGAGAGATACATGGGGCAAGGAGAGTGGCCCTAACAGGCTTGAGAGCCTGATCGATCCCGCAGAGTGGGATGAGCCCTCTGCGAAACATTGATGCATGAGAAAGGTAGGGCAAAGAGAGTGACCCCAAAGTCTGGTCGAGACCGCAGAGTGGGATGAGCCCTCCACGGATCCGAGATGCGAGAGATACATGGGGCAAGGAGAGTGATCCCAACAGGGTTGAGAGTCGATCGAGCCCACGGACTGGGATGAGCCCTCTGCGGAACCTAGATGCAAGAAAAAGGTAGGGCAAAGATAGTGGCCCCAAAGCCTGGTCGAGACCGCGGAGTGGGATGAGCCCTCCACGGATCCGAGATGTGAGAGATACATGGGGCAAGGAGAGTGGCCCCAACAGGCTTGAGAGCCTGATCGAGCCCACGGAGTAGGATGAGCCCTCCATGGAACATAGATGCATGAGAAAGGTAGGGCAAAGAGAGTGACCCCAAAGTCTGGTCGAGACCGCATAGTGGGATGAGCCCTCCACGGATCCGAGATGCGAGAGATACATGGGGCAAGGAGAGTGGCCCCAACAGGGTTGAGAGCCTGATTGAGCCCGCTGAGTGGGATGAGCCCTCCACGGAACATAGATGCATGAGAAAGGTAGGGCAAAGAGAGGGACCCCAAAGCCTGGTTGACACCGCAGAGTGGGATGAGCCCTCCACGGATCCGAGATGCGAGAGATGCATGGATGGGGTAAGGAGAGTGACCCCAACAGGCTTGAGAGCCTGATCTAGCCCACGGAGTGGGATGAGCCCTCCACGGAACATAAATGCATGAGAAAGGTAGGGCAAAGATAGTGGCCACAAAGCCTGGTCGAGACCGCGGAGCGGGGTGAGCCCTCCATGGACCCGAGATGCGAGAGATACATAGGGCAAATAGAGTGGCCCCAACAGCTTCAAGAGCCTGATCGAGCCCGCGGAGTGGGATGAGCCCTCCGCAGATCAGAGATGCAAGAGATAAGTGGGGCAAAGAGAGTTGCCCCAAGGCTTGGTCGAGCCCGCGGAGCAGGATGAGCCCTCCACGGACCAGAGATGCAAGGGATACATAACATACTGAAGAGGGAATAACATAGCATAAGGAGAGATTTGCATAAGGAGAGAGATGTCATACAAGTGGATAGATAGAACCAAAAGATAAAGAGGGAACAACATAGCATACTAAATCAAATATCATACTAAGAGAAATAAAGGAAGTAGGAAAAGTATGGAGAACGACAGACATATAAAATGTAGCTACACGACAAAATATGCGGACAGGGGCGAACCCAGGTCGCAAGTTAATGACAAGTATTTGATACAAAGAGAAAACTAGGGCATTCCCTAGGTGGATGAATCAGCCAGGTTTTTGGTAGTAGTAACTTCAGCATCGGCAGTGGGGGACTCCGGAATGACTGCGGCAGGATAGGGGTCGTCGCCTATCACAAGGTTCTCGGGTATGCCAGTGGGTTCAGTCACCAAAACGGCGGGTATCTCTGGGAGAAGGCGGCCTTCCTGGGTGAGCCGGGCGAGTTCCTCTTGGACTTTCCATGCCACTCTCTTCTCCGCCAAAGCCTTGAAACGGTCACGGAGAGCCGTCATATCTGATTGGTGCTGCTTCATCATCTTGGCGGTGTCATCCTTGTGGGCCTGACTGAGGGCATCCACGGTTTTCTCATGTTATTGGGTGAGGGCATCCAAATTGAGCTGGTGGTGGTGGAGGAGCTCTTCCTTTTGACAGCGCAAGCGATCGTTGACAGAGTCCATGTACAGTTGATGGGAGGATTCTGCCGACCTAAGTTCGTCCTGAGCCTGGACTTTGGCCAAGTTGGCAGTGGCCAGATCTGCCTGGAGTCCGGTGTAGGCCGCTCGCAAACCAGTGGGGCCGTTGAGCTCCTGTTCTAGGGCAGTCACCTTGTTCTTGGCGCGAAGATTGGCGCAGATCATGAAGGAGATGTCCAGGCTCACCTGAGTAAAAAAGGGAGAGGGATTAAAAGAGGGAGGAAGTTATACCCCTTCCCAGTTTGTGTATAGCGAGGTGCGATGTTGGTCAAATGTACCTCTATCATCATAGGCAATGTCCTTAGGCAGATGAGCATTGTAGAACAAGGAGGAGGCCACAGCAGCATTGCCCAAAGCAGAGTCCGCCGTATTCACTTTCCGGTTGCACACATTGAAAACAGGACAAAAGTCCTCAACAGGCGCAAGAGTGGATATCGGGGCGGGAGGCTGAGCGGGTTCCATGCCAAGCCGGCAAGTGCAGGGAGAGGAGTCAGCTGGATGAGAGGGTGCAGAAGTAGGGGCTTGACCGTCAGGCACAGAACTCTGGTGAATTGTAGAGACAGGCCCCTCAGAGGTGGATGTCCGCGGCCTCTTAGATGGCGGTTGATCAGCGGGCGCATGCATGTCGGCGGGGGGAATTTCCATCACGTCATCATCGGAGTCGCTATCAAACAATTTCTGCTTGTGGACGTCCATGTTAATGGGAGGTGAGGGGTGAGAGGAGAAATGATCGTCCCAGTGGGAGATAGAGCAGTAGGAAGGGACGTCGCTGGGAATGGAGGAAGGGTGGAGATCTTGAGGTTCATGGGAGGCAGAAGAGTGTCCGGAAGTTCGAGGAGGGGGGTGGTGAGAGCTGTGGGAACGAGATCTCTTCTTGGAAGGAGGAGACGCGTGGGGCTTTTGCTCCTTGGGAGGGGGAGGACGAAAAAAAGGACATGTTAAGCCACAGAAGGTGTTGAGAGCGGGGATGGGCAGTAAAAGAGCATCGGTGGTGGGATGAATGCCTAAGAAGTCAGCTTGGGCAGTGCCAAGATCGCGAGTTGGGCAAAGATAGGACAGGAGATGTTGTCATAAATCCTGGATTTGGAATTGGGCCGCCAACCTGTAAATAAGAACATAGGTGAGTTAATAGATCAAAGGGAAAACATTTCGAAAAATGGGGAATGAACTACGATACTCACCGCGAAGTCGGAAGGCGAGGTGGTTAAGAGTCAGGGTGGAGGGAATGTCCACGGACAAAAAGTTTCCTGATACATAGAGCGGATAGTGATGCCAAACTTTATCAGAAGTGGTGAGCTTAAGGAGAAAAGATTGTTTTTAGGGCGAATCTAATGCGTAGGACCGGTATCCTATCGTCGACATCCTTGGTGCTGGTTTTAAGATAGTATTGGGAGTAGATGTTGCGGCTAGTGATCTTGGGTTCCCGGGTCCTGTTATAAGAATTTGCGGCATACATTATCCGCCAAAAATTTTCTATACCTTGGCAAGGGGGAATGTTGAAGTGGTTGCAAACTTCAACATTCAGGAGAGTAAGGGGAAGCCGCAGACCGGCAACCATTTGACCTACAGTGATGACAAGAGAGCCCGGTCTGCGGGGAACCAAATGGGGATAGTGGGTGACAAAGGACACGTGTTCCAATACAACATCGGCTGGAACACCGTAGGCTGCTCTAATGGCATCTAAATTAGGTCTACGAGATCTAGGGGGGCGACAGTAAGGTAGTGAGGCGACCGGAGGTGGAGGGTATTGCTGTGGAAACAGGAGGAGGGGGAGAAGATACCCCCGCTGAACGTGAAGAAGACGAGTCACCAAATTCGCAGTCTGACATCGGAAGGGAGATGAACAGACTCTAGGAATTGAATTATTTCAAAACGAGAAAGGGAAAGACAGTTCAAATAAAAGAGAGAAGGCCAAGAAAACATACCGATCAATGGTAAAAGGGAGTGGGTGAGGTTGTGAGAGATAGCCGGAGATGAAGGAAGGTACTGGAGAGACCACCACAGGGAAACACACGCGCGCCGGTGAAGGTTTGGAGGAGGAGAAAATGGGGAGTTTAAGAAAAGAGAGTGAAGGAGAAGAGACAAGGGAAAAGAAAGTGAGGGAAGAAGAAGAAGGACTGAGGGGTTTAAATAGGCTAGGGGTAAAAAGGTAATTTTGAGTGGCAAGGAAAACAAAGCATCGGCTAGGGCTCCAGCCGAAAGACTACACGTGGGCGCACAGGAAACCATGGGCCACCAGAAAAAACGTGTGTGATGAGTGCCTTTCACATCACATGCTTCCCAAAATGGACAGATATTAGCTGGAGAGGAGATGAAACGGTAGAAGTTCTCGACCTTGGACCAATCATATGGCCGCGAAGGGGCATTTGTAGTGGCCCATTATATAATGCGGGACTGGGTCAAAGACAAAGGGGGGAGGCAGTGAAACAAGGTAGGTTAGGGAGTATGGGATCATGTCCGCGAAACCCTAGAGAGGGGAGGTGGCACGGGTACGGCTGTAAGATGGGCCGAGGGATGGAAGGAAGAGGGACGGTCTGGATGGGGGCGTTTCAATGGAGGAGCGAAGACCAAGTCAATGAGACAAGGGAGGGAAGCTGTTTAATAGCAGAATCAGGCTGCGGAACCCTAAAGGCAGATGTGGCCGAGGTACGGCTAAGAGGAGAGCCGTCAGATGAAGGGACAGATAGATGGTCCAGAAAGAGAGGGGAATGGTATAAAAAGAAGAGAAGGAAGACAGGAAGAGGAGGCCGCAAAAGAAAGGAAAAAGAGAGAAAAATAGAGAAGAGAAAGAAAGAGAGAATGGAACCAAGATTTCATGGTTCTATTTGAGTGTTATTTGTGTTTTACTCCATTGGAGGTTTTTGGTTCTTATATAACCTATACTAATTTAACTAAGCAATTGAATATGACTTGAATAAAATATGGAGAAGAATAGAGAAAGAATTAAGGGGATTTGATTCCACCTAGATAAACTCCTAATGTGCTAGTGTAGATTATTACAATCCTAACCAATAAAGATTAAGTAATTGATCCCGAATTATTCATGGCAATCTCTACCAACTAATAATTAGCATATAAGGAAGTTTAACCCATTCTCATGGTGAATCAACTAACCTACTAAAGTGAAACTCTTAAATACAATAATTCTAACTAACACATCAAGTCTTCATCAAAGCTTCATCAAACCCCTCTAATAGAGGTTTAGCTAAGAATTATGAGGCTATCATAAACATAATAATAAATAGAATAAGACATCATGAAGAACTACTTTATTAAAGATACTTGAATTGAATAAACTAAAGTTTTTATTAAAAGGTTCTAATGGAGGCTACAAACTAAAATAATTAATTAAACCTAACTTAAACTAAAGAGGGAGAGAGAGAACCCTAATTTACAACTAAACAAAAAAAAGAGTAGCCAAGTTTTGTTTAGCCTTAAACATCTTTATATATGAGAGGGCTAGGTTTACAATTCCGTGCATGGGCTTTGAAGCCATGTTTTGGGCCATAAAATCAAGCCCAAAACCTAATTACATATGTCCAAAAAAGGTTTCTATGCGTGAAAATATTTCAACACCCTTTTTGTCCACTTTTATTGCTCTGATTTGGTCAAGAATTAGACAATTAGAAAGCTCTTTCCGATCCGGTCATTTTGACATATAACAAGCCCAATTCCGAGGTCGGAGTCCAAAGATACGGCCTACGGAAGTTATGTTGACTTTTCTGCTCTTTTTCTATCCGCGTTGACTTTGACTTTTCAGCTTTGACTAGGCTTTAAAAAGACTTTTTCTCCTTGAAACTTGGGCTTCTTATCAACCAACCTTTGCTCATTTCTCTTGCAAAACTGACATATTTCTTTACATATTTGACTCCAAGACCTGAAATACGTAAACAGTACTAACTTTTATTTGTTATACACATAATTGGTCTAAATGTAATATTATTAAGAGGTTAAAACTATAGTTTTGGGCTCTTATCAATAGCCGTTTTCAAGTAGTGTTTGATTGATTACGTATTAATCAATATTGGATTGATTAGTCCAAGGTTGTCGACAAACAAGATTTTTCTAAGTGGGCCGTTTCTAAGTCACTTCGTTTTTTTTTTGTCCAAGTCACTTCCTTTTTTCTTTGTGAGTATCGGGAATATCCCCATTCATAGGTCCGAGATCCACATATATGAATTGAAAGGTCTGAATGAAACTATATAGTGTCTTTCATGTGTTCTACACTGTTCTGTGGATGCAATATCAGATATCAATGTAATTATGATTCGTCGTCTTTCCCTCCACTTTTCAAAAACTAGAATAAAATAACTCTCAAAATCCCTCTCTTAAACTGATAACAGACATGTTCTTCTCCACCATTCAGACCTTACATTACTGTGTAAGACTATATAGTGTCTTCTAATTCTTATATATTGTCGTTCATTATAGTAGTTAATAAGGCACATATAAAAATGTTTTAGGGGATACTATATAAGCTTTCCAAGACACCACATAAACTTATTAAGAACATGTCCGTTTAAGAGAAGGTCACCTCAGGACTGAACCAATTTTTTTTTTGGATGATCAATAACTAATTACTATTAATTACTACTAACTTTATACGTAATAATTCCTATTTACAAGTAGGCATTCCTATATATACAAGGCATCTGTCAAATTGAAAATTAAAGCATATCAAGGCTGAGTCTAACAATATAACCATTTTTAGACACGTGACGTGAAGATATGAAATGTACCATGAATATATGTAACACATACGCTAACAATAGAAAATAGAATAAATGTTAGTGTGGAATGGTTAATATGTGGACATTATTGATAACATAAAGACTCAGAACATACAATAAGTCTAGAATGTTCAATATAGTATAAATACATAATTAGAAAAAGACTGGGAACAAAATAAAATACATAGTAATTATGTAGTACTGGCTGTAGACTTGTAACAAGTTTCCATCCCTGGTTAGTTGAAAATTCCTCCATACGAAATGAAGTCTGACATTATGGGTAGGATTGTGTTGCTGCCTGATATTTTTATTTTTTCAACCGACACAACTTTATTAGTACATAAGTTGTACCACACTAGCCAGGAGTCGCACTTAAAGGTTAAGACGGCAACATCGATGGAGAAAAGGTCAACAAATTCTGGGTGAGAAAATGTCTGATACAAGTGATCCAAGAGAAACTTCAGCAGTCGACCCTAGCGTTGTAGTCTTGTAATATGTGGAGTTCGGTTTGTCTATCACGAATTGGACAATTCCAGAAGGTGTACATGATAACAATAGTGCCTTGGAAGTGGAAGAGCTTGTAACCATTTGGGGTTGAGGTCGTGAGGGGAAGCGCCACCTTTGTCACTCTTCAGCACCAATATGGAATGCCAAAATTCCAGTGTCCCAAAGAGACCAGTGTAGATGTCCCTTTGCTAAAACTCCAGGCTGCATCTGAATGTGTTCAGTGTTGAAGGACAAATATAGGTTTTCCAACCTTCTCCACTTCAAAATGTTGGAGTTGAAAATTTCAACAAAATGGACAATGACACTATTGTTTTTATTATCTCGGCTTTGAACTACAGTATGGTGGTTTGGTTTAGACAATCGGACTATGGTGAATTGTAAAGGTTTAATTGAATGTACCGACATGGCCATACACTCTGTCCAGAATTTAATCTTAGGTCTATGCAACATACACAATTGATGAGTTGTGGGTTTGCATACATAAAATTTGGTGTCTCTAAAATGCTCTTCACATAGACAAATAATACCTTAACTAGAAGATACCATGATCCGAACACCATTTGGGTAGAAGTCCAAATTTGGAGTAGGAATTGGTGGAATGTGAGCAATGTTTGAAAGGAAGGAAATATATAGTTCGGCAAAATGCTGGTTCTGAATCACGTACCTTAGAAATGCTTCATTTTTCATAACAAAATCGGTTATGAATGAACTCTCATAACCTAGCAACTCCCACTCATTTGATACAAATTTGGATTTCTGAAGCAATTGGAGTGGACCATGTGCAAGTATCTTTTGGCATAATTCAGGGGGGATGTAAAGGCTCTGGTTGGCGTCTTATTTTTCTTCTTCAGGAGATAGTGCCATTGTGCAGGTGTGAGAAAAAAGTTTCAATCTATCTTAGTAATGAAAAGGTTTTCAGTTAATTGCCTTTGTGTGAGAAAAATATTTCAGCATATCTTAGTAATGCATTGGTAACTAAGATTAGTAATGCATTGGTAACTGAAAAGGTTTTCAGTTAATTGCCCATCCCGCCCTATTCCCATTGTGTGAGAAAAACGTTTCAGTCTATCTTAGTAATGCATTGGTAACTAAGATTAGTAATGCATTGGTAACTGAAAAGGTTTTCAGTTAATTGCCCATCCCGCCCAATTCCCATTGTGTGAGAAAAAAGGTTCAGTCTATCTTAGTAATGCATTGGTAATTGAAAAGGTTTTCAGTTTTACTAGGCCTTCAGTTAATGTCAATGGAGATAGTGCCATTGGCAACTGAAAAGGTTTTCAGTTATTGTTCCGAAATTTCAATGTGCAATTTCAACTGTATTTCAATATATAATCACATAAATATCGTGGATAGGTGGAAACATTGTGGACGATTGTAATGTATTGTAGGTGCAACACGGTGTACATGAATAATTTGTATGTGAATACAAGTTTGTGGGACAGCTTATATAGTGTCTGTGACAGCTTATATCGTGTCGTGAATAACTTTCTAATTTACACTTATTAACTTGTTAGTAGGCACCTGATATAAAACACTCGATAAGCTCTAAACGACACTATATAAGCTGATGGAGACATTATATAATATGTCCGTGAACAAATAGTCCGTGTAAGAGAAAGCCATATTGTGTAAGTGTGGTTCAAAATATATTGCAACAAAACATATGGGTTCAAAATACCAGCAAATGGATTACATCATCACAGTCCCCACTTTACACATTCACATCACTTACAATGACCTACTGGGGCATCAAAGAATGCATCCATAATACTACAAAATCTACACAATAACATGCGGGTTGGGCTACCACGGTACCAAAACTTCAATTCACCATTAGTAGTTTTCCAATTCCACTCTTCCACAGGGGAGAGTATAAATCAATTATGGAAGGATATAAGACACTATATTAGCTGAGAATGGCACTATATATGCTTCACAAGACACTATAAGTGTGCTTCAAAATATATTGCAACAACACATATGGGCTCAAAATACCAGCAAATGGATTACATCTTCACAGTCCCCACTTTACACATCAAAAGACTACACATTCACATCACTTACAATGACCTACTGGGGCATCAAAGAATGTGTCCACGATACAACAAAATATGTACAATAACATGCGGGTTGGGCTACCCCACCGTACCAAAACTTCAATCCACCACTAGTAGTGGTTTCTCAATTCCACTCTACTACAGGGGAGCGTATAAATTATATAGCGCTTCTTTGGCATTGGAGGATACCAGACGCCTTGGACGATTTCTAGTCTTAGTCTTGTTGTAAGCAAAAAAGCAACAAATTCTATCTCCTTCGAAATGCTCATCTCTGAATCCATGTCAGAGTGTTTTCTTTTCATCGACTGTAATATGTAACAACAAACAATACGAATAATTAATATATACCAACGGTAATAAAATTACAACCTGACATTATAAAGAACCTCTCCGACACTGTAAAGGAACAAGAAAATAGAAATTACTATCAATCTAGCACGAGGTGGTGGGGGATATGGTTGGGGTGTAACCTCTGGAAAGGGTGCAGACAAACCAAATTCTTCTGGAGTATCGAACCCCCTTAGAAAGCTAAACACTGAAATGAAAGCGGGAGAACGAAGAAACATCACTGTCATAGCCATTTTGATATTTCTGGCCACACAAAATAACTCAACTCTAACAGGATCAGTTTCTTTTCCAAGTCCACCAACATGACATTTACCTAACATACCATCTATTAGAACTTGTACCCATCGCAACTTCTGTATTGTCATAGACTTGTGCTTATTTTCTATCTTCACAAAACCAACTGAAAACATTACAAAAAAGTATAGTTAGGCTCCTAATGTTCTTTTCAATACAATAAGTGTATATGTCCAAAACTTCTTCACAATCACATACCATTTCCCAAAGATATTTAGCCATGAAATTGACATCTAAACCCCAGGACCTCAGCAAATCTATTTCCACAACCAGATTGTAGAAGTCTTTATTAACTACTGACTTCGTGTCTAGCTTAAACTTGTATAGCTTGTTCATTGCTACAATGAAAATCTCCCACAAATGAGCCAAAGTATCAATATATAGGCATTTGGGTGACTGGGGATGCCATTTCAAGAAACCCCTAAAAGCAGGACCATTCATAATAGCCACAAGTGCAATCAAACTTTTCCCTACTATCCAGTATTCATCAAAAGTCCCTTCTTCTACATGCCATTTCCACCACTTGTTCGTCTTCTCCCTTCTATGAAAATCTCTTGCAGAACTCTCCTCTTCACAAGAATCATAAAATTCCATGAATATACTGATACTGGTGATTTAACAGAATATACGACACTATAATGGAATTATAAAATACTAAATTGGGTGGGAAGTGTGGGGATAAGAGTTTCCCTTTCTCCAATAACAGGTATTCAAAAGAAACAGAAGGAAATGTAGGGAACATTAGACGGGAAAGGTAGGAAGAAGAGAGGGAAATGTGTTTCATTGGAGTGTGTGGAAGAGGGAGAAGAAGATTAAGTCCTATTCTGAAACAAACTGTAGAAGATGGGTAGATAGAGAAGAAGATGAGGTTCTAACTTGGAAGAGGCTAATAAAGTAATTACATATGATTCAACACAAGGGTAAAATAGTATTAACACTAGAGAGGAAGAAGGGCATGGTAGGAAGTTCACATTTGTTCGCTGACATCAGCAAGTGGGGTCCAATGTCTGTTTTGGTACAAAACATTGGTTAACACTGTGCAGTTTAAGCATTAATCGGCAGCAAATCGCTCCAAGAGCTTATAACGATTAATCCTATTAATCAGGGATTAATCGAAAAATAGTTTTAATTTTAATTTAATTAATTTATTATAATATTTGATGACCACTTGATTAAATAGTAAATACAACAAACAATTTTTTGATATATATTAAATTGAGCATGTCTTCAGTGCGCGAGATGTATGGTGCCCAGGTAATGTGGGCTTTTGGATCAGTACTTTTGCCATGCAATACACACGCAATTTGGTATGAGTGGCCCAGATTTGATAGCATACCATACTACCTGCGCACCATAGATTTAGCCTATTAAATTTATGAACATGAAAAATGAAAAATAAGAAGAAAAAAAGTAATCAACTTAAAAAAGATTACGAAGCATGGAGAGGTGGTTTAACGCGGTAATGCCTTGACATACTTGCTGTTGCACTGTTTACAAAAAGGTTATTGGTCAAGCACCATTTTAATAAGTATTTCCTTTTTGCAAGAAAAGTTAAAGGTGTTTGACTTTGACAGTTTGACCCATCTTCCTCAACTCTAGTATCAGTACAGATCCGTCAACATTTTCAACGCCCTGTTGTGGTATGTTCGCTTCACATTTGTTCGAAACATTTTGGCTTCACATTTGTTCGAAACATATTTCTCTCCCACAATTATAATATATATTTTTTAAAATGGACAATGACAATGACTTCACATTTTGTAAGGTGAGCTCCTCTAGTTTTGTTTGTAATGAAATTACTATCGGCCCATTTATTTATTCATGCCAAGTAGTTTATTATTATTAGGTTGATTTGCCTTCCGATCAAGAAAGTTTGGAAGGACAGATTGTGCAAAACATGAGTGGTATAAGTATAACAGATAATAATTATACAAATCAGGCTGACACTTTGTTGTGGAAGGGTAAATCGTTAGAGAAAACTTCATTGTCTAAACAAGCAGTAGCACCACCTGATAAAGTTCGAGCTAAGGTGCCGTTTGAGAAAGGGTATAGCCAAATGGACTGGTTAAAGCTAACGCGCACTCATCCTGACCTTGCAGGTACTTCTCCAGAAAAATGATTTGTTATTTTATTTTATTTGGTATTCCAGATGACCTGTAGTTGTTGATTGATTGGTTTTCAGAGTGAAACAGAAAGTTACCTGTATTACTTTCTGTTATAGTATTACCGAATAGCCATCGGATTAAATAATAAAAACAATATGAAAAGGCCAAAGATCTGTTACAAGTAGATTTAAGGCTACTTATAAAGTTATAAACTACAGCCACAGCAGGGATTTTATAATTGCTATTTTTAGGTCATCATTGTACCTGTGTATTCCAGCTTTAACCAGTTAATGATTGCTACTCAAATAAAGTTACTTTGTTCAGGATTAAAGGGAGCATCAAGTAAAAGGCTTATTTCCATCGATGAAGTTAAACAACACAAAACAGAAGATTCTATCTGGACTGTTTTGAAAGGTCGTGTGTACAACATAACACCTTACATGAAATTTCATCCTGGAGGTATGAAATAAGTTTGCCTTTCTGTCTTATGCATCATCTAACATCCGTTTTTTTTATAGAGAGGGCCTTGATTTTTTTTTTTGGGAATCTCTTTATGGTGACATTCTCCACGTAATTCTTTAATATTGTTTTCTTTTAATCAGTGAAAGTGTGAAACTGTCATAGTGCCATTTCTTTTAGATATTGACAAACAGTAAGGGATTAGATAATCTGGAGATTTACTATAGCAGTCGTATGAAAAAAGACCGTCAATCGAATCCTTTCTGAAGTACTTGTATGTTGAGTCCCCAATCCATAGGGACATATATTTTTATTGCTAGCCTAGTGCTCTTGGACTTTCATTTGGTGATGCAATCTGTCACTCCACTGTTAACAGTTCTCCAGCATCCAAAGCTGGATGCCAGTGGTGCCAAAGCGTATCTGGAAACAGTCTTTGGTAGCCTATGTAGCCATGTCACTGATTAGCTTTTCACTTTGTATAAAAAACTCACAACCTTTATGACACTGGGTATGATACTTCGTTTCATGTTTGCTTCTCTAAATCCCTAGTTCGAACGGAGCTTCTCCCCTCCTTGGTACTATAAGGCTCAACTTAAATATGAGTAAGAGAAGCAACAAAACACAGAAGTTAACCAATGACTATGTATGTGTGTGCATGATGTGTTTTACTCAGAGATTATATGAGAAAGAGACAAACAGTTAATAGAGAGAATCATGCTGAAAGACAAAACGGCAAGTAACAAATTTCTTCTATGGCGGACTTGGGTTAACAAAATATAAGAAACAAGCAACAACAAGTTGAGTACATACACAATCTTCGCTTGGGGAATAGGTTGGTTAGGATATAATGTTGTAGGAAGGTCACCAAGATTATCTTAATTAGAAAGGTTCACCCATATGGAGCATCTTCAGTTGCCATTTTCTCTAGTCAATGCTGTCTCGTATAGATCTTGAACTCTACACATCTGCCAGTGCTACTACCATTGTCCAGGGTTGCCTTAACCGTAAGGTACGTTGGTCAGGAGCAGTGTCAGTGGTCATTTTTCTCTAGTTTGTGCTGCCTTGTACACATCTTGAGACTCTAACAGCTGTCAGTATCTGTATTAGTACTACTTTACTAGTATCAGAAACATCTAAAACAAGTCATGCTGGTAAGGAACATTGTAAGAGATCTTTCCAATTGAACCTTCCCCCTGACGAGAGTTAGGGTTGAGTAACTAAAGTGCAGGAGACTTGCAAAAGATGACGTTAAATATGTAATGTATTTTCAGGCAGTAGGCTAGTGAGATCAGTATCACTCTTTGTGGGAGAGCTTTACCTAAAAAGATGCACTCAAATGCTTTGTTATCCAAAATAGTGCTATTAGGTACCCACATAGTACACAGGTAAACACTTTCCGAAGATCATGGGAAAAATGATTACCTGGTTATAGAAATATATCTGACAGTAGCGTGAGGGGGATTGAATCCTATTAATTAATTAATTTAGGTAATGATTTTGATGTTTCATTCTATATCAAATTCTGTTCACAGAAGAAAGAAGGATGGATGGAATGATTTTTACCCTGTTATTGATTAGTAATTTAATATCTTCAAAAATACATCTATTACATCAAAGGACCAGGTGTCATCTTTCTTGGAATTGCTAAATGATGTTTTCATGGGTTTAATAGTGTTGATCACATGCATGTATATTTTTGCAAACTGAATCCCCTCTTGTGTCAGGTGTCGATATGCTAATGAAGGCGGCTGGCAAAGATTGCACATTGCTATTCAGTATCCTTTAATGGACTTGTTTATTTGTCATTGTTTTTTTTTAATCCTTGTACCACATATCACTCTAAACAAAAAATCAACCATATGAAACAAAACCTTGTATAGCAGTATCTCCGGTTTCGCTTTATGTCTGAAGAAATTTCTATATTAAAATGATGTTACTTGTATAACCATGAGTACTCTCTTGCTTTTGAGAGTTTGATTTGAAATTTGTATTATAATACTTTGTCTAAATTTTTGAAAATCTCAGAATGACAAAAGATCTTATAATACTTTGTCTAACTTGTATAACCATGAGTACGCTCTTATGCACCTAGACCTGTGGTCGATGCACCTAGTTCTGTGGTTGAAGATCTCAGTTCAGTGGCTTTGTACCATAATGATCCTAGTGTGACAGAAGCACCACAAGTTGTTAGTGAATGGATAGAGAGGGAACAGATTGTTGTCTTTCTAGAGTCACTGAAACAAATATTTCAGCTAGATTGTTAGAGAAGAAGTTGGTCCTACAGAATCTAGCAACAGGTGCTGTGTCTTGTGTCTTAGCTCACCGCAGGTGCCTGTGTAAACCGAGACAGCCACTTTTGTTAGTTCCGTTACGGTAAACTAGGCTTAAGGTTTAGTTAAGCAGTTTAGGGATAACCTCTTTCCGTTCTGTCCTTTCCGAATAGCCGGCTAAAAGAAAATCTGTCCATTACAGTTGATGGCACTTTGACTTCTAGTTCAGGTCTGTTCTAGTTCTTGGGCGGTCCAGCTGTAAGTTCATGGAAAGGAACCCAGAGAAAGACAGAGCGATGTTTCAAGCTTAGAGTGGCTTTGGTAAAATTCCACTCGCTCTTTCATTGTTCATGGCTTTGACCTTGACTCTTTTTGTATTAGCGGTGAAAGGCGCTGTTGTTAGATCACCGAAGGTGCCGGCAGAGCACTCGGGTAAGAAAAAGTTTCCTTTTCTGGTTTCGTTCAAGCGGCTTATGGCAATAAACCTCCTCCTTTTCTTTTGGCAAGTGCTGCTCAGTGGTTCTGTCCGAATGGGAAAATGCTTGAAAACGCTCTCAAAAGCTAAGGGAGTAGGAGCTTACCTCGTCTGATTATGTGCTGCTGGAACCTATGCTTTACAATAGGAAGGTGGATCAAATGCTCCTAGAAAGACAAGAATCGATGCAATCGAGTAGCTATGTCTAGTAAAACACTCCAACTCAGGGGAGAGGGTGATCCATCTACATATATAAAGAAAGCAAAAGTCACGAAGATACAGGCTGTTGGTAGATATATGCCGTGTCAAAACGACTGAGCTTGAGCCGCTGAGAGGCAACAAAATGTATAACTGAGTAAGTAAGAAGCAACTTTTTTAGAAGATCTCAGTTTGTTGCACCAGGCACCTCTTTATCTTTAGTAAAAACAATGGGGACTAGGTCTTTCTATAGCCTGTGACCAGCGCTTTCTTTATAGCATTATTATATGAACGTATCTCGCGCGCTTCGTCCCGCTGATCTTCTGGCTCTCGGGCGTGGGCTATGGGATGGTCTTCCTACATGAGCACCCCAAGCAAAGTTGGACGCATCGGTCAGTGTGCACCTCAAAAGGCTTGGTATAACTAGAAGCCGCAAGACTGCCTCCTCTATTGTCTTACCACCTGCTTAAGGTCATCAAAGCTTGGCACTTGTCTGGCCAATGCCATGCCTGCCAGGTCCTTCTTAAAAAGGTTAGCGAGTGGCCCTTATGAAAGTCACCCGATTAGAAGGAATTGACTGATGATGCCCTGTTATCCTGCACCTGCCCGCCATCCACTCTTAGCTTTACCCGCCAACCTTGGCTGCTGTTCTTTCTTCCTTAGGGTCTTTTATTACCCCCAACTCAGTGTGGGGGATTTCCCTTTTGAATGGAGACGCTAGGTTTTACTTTTCTTCTGAATGGAGACGAACGGGCTGATGTAGTAATTCTCCTCAAGCTCCTATGGGCTAGAAGTTTCAAAGTTTCCAACATTCCATGCTCCAGAAATGCCTCCTGTAGGAGAGGTATTTATTTCCATTTTATTTTGATATTTTAGATGAGGATTCGGGATTTCACTTAGTTAGGCGATAGGTAGTCAGGATTGCATAGTTCAACCATGTCGTTGTTAACTCAATGATCAGGGCCACATAGTGTGAAACGCACTTTGGTGAACCTTGCGCCTTCCCTTCCGTTCGTCATCTGACATAGAAACAATCCCCTCCTGGGATTCAAAAAAAACCAGAGCAACGATTTTCACTTGGCAAAGAAAAGGGTTTTTGTTCATTCCAGGCACGAGAACTGGTCGATATGTGGTCTTCAGTCACACTGGCAGGGAGGGGGAGCCAGGTGCCCGACCCTGGGAATACTCTGCCAGAGAGGAGGCCCCTGGGGGAAGGTTAGCTGAACACGCATTTCCAGTCTGGAATAACAACGGAAGCCCATTCGGAACTAAACCTTAGTTCGAAAGGCAGGACACGAGATTCACAACACCGAGCAGCGGATCAAGGATTGACATGCTCTCTTGTCAGGTAAAAAAAGATCGGGAAGTGGAGGTTGCGCGCTTGTGGAAAGAACACCAATAAAAGGGGAGCAGGGTCGAACTGCACTAGAACAATGAGTCTTCCCAAACCGGTATCGTAACTTCTAACCGCAAGCATCTCTACCGTCCCTCACACCGCCCTTACTCAGCTTGAAAAGCCTTATTCTACCAGATCCAAAGTTTGACTTTCAGTGAAATCTGGCAAACAAATAGACTTTGATGGTCTAGACCACCCACCGCTTTGTGAAGCAAGATTGGAGTTTCTCACTGGGAACTGAATCTTAAGTAGAGCTGCTGATGATATTAGGTCAAATTGCCTGTCAGCTCATTCATTCTCTTTTCCAGTGGAGTGCTACTCTCCCTTTGTAGGACTACCTAACGTTTTTTGTCGGTATGGCTCCATTCTTTGTATAGGGGCACCTAATGCCTCCCTTTTGCCTTTTCTTGGAAAGAAAGTCCGTCCCCCTGCCTTTACTCTAAAACCAGAATTGATTACCGAACCAACCCGAACCGAGCTGAGCCAACCACCTTGAAAGTGAGGATGGATTTTCCACTCTTCTGCGTATGGAAGAGCTTTTGTTCTGTCCGCTGCCTCAGCTGATGCTGCTTACTCAGGACCAGTGATTGATGATTCATCTTCCTCGGACAACTCTGAAACAGTTGATGCAGATGCACCTCTCTTATCATAAAAAACGAAAAAGAATTATCCGCCATACTCCATAGTGATCTTCTTTCGGGCTTTGTGGCGAATTTAGGTTAGCTCGTGCTTGCCCAACGGATTCCTTCCCCATCCTAGCCCTTGGCTGCTTCTGTTCTTCAAAATAATCCAATCCCTTTCCTGTCGCGCTTGGAGTTCTGAAAGGCAAAGAGGAGATTTGGGAAGAGATCCGGCCTTGGGCTGTCCTATAACATTCGGCTAAGCCAGGAGGCCGCGCCTAGCATTTAGATTGTGGTCTTTTCATTGGCATTGCCTATCAACTTTTCAACACAATCTGCCGGCGAACCATCAGTTTCAGAAGCATCTGTTACTGGGTCACCCGATGTCTCATTGTAAGATGTTGGTGAGTCTTAGACCCATTGGGGCCTAGGGCTTCCTCACAGCCTGAAACCCAACTCTGGTTGTGCTACTCCTTCCAAAATGGATTCCGTGGGGCAAAAAAGGGATCTCAGCCGCTCCGCGAGCAATGAGAGCAAATAGTAAGAATTTCATTTAGTCTCATTTGTATTTCTTACTGGAAAAAAGATTGAACTATTTTTATTCTATTTGTTCGAATTCTTTCACTATTTTTCTTTGTTGCAGCTACAACTATTTTAAGCAGAACTACGTCCGACTATTCTTTCTAACAAGAAACCAAAATTCCTATTTAGTTCTCGGGTTTAGCGGAAATGGCCACTTACCAAACACCTAGACAGCGAGCAGGACCGGTACCTTAGTTGTTGTACCCTGCGCAGGAGAAGGGTTAAAGTACCCATTCGGAGACGTTGTTGACCAATGCTACTATACAGTCGAGTGGTACTTTGATGGTGATAGGTTATGACCCTTATGTAAGCGGCTTTCTCAAAAGCATCTATCTGCCACGCTTGAGCCCACTTAGAAATTAGACCTAGGTGGCGACAGGCTCGATAGATATCTGCCTCTTTTTTCTCTCTGTGAAAAAGTGCATTTGGGAGAGTTGAGGATTTTGTATTAGGTTTGGGATCCACCCAGACTTTGCTTCCTTGCCTTTGAGCCTGCGATGATGACAGGCCCGTGCATGCCAGGTTACAGCTTGCCCTTAACCGTTTCCGAGGCTGAATTGGACTCCTTGAATCATTTGCATAGGATTGTGCTAGCTCCTTCCCAGGAGTGAAAGGCAGCGTTGCCTAGTCGCGTTCGGTCCTAAGATCCTACTATCCTTACTTATGAAGAAAGTGAGAAATCAATCGTTCAATAAAAACTCTTTTGCTTATCCTTATGAGTTTCTTTGTAATGTAAGAGGCATAGCAAATGAGAAATCTCAACAGAGATTGGCTAAGCTAATAAGGCAGTGGGATGCAGATATCATTTGACTTGCAGAACCTATGATCGATCCAACTGACATGCCAGTTTCATTCTTACAGTCCTTAGGGCTGAACACTCCAATTTTACACAATTGCAGCAGCAACAGGGTGCCTAATATATGGTTACTATGGATGCATGATCTACCAGCACCAACTCTACTGCAGATTTCAAATCAACAGCTAACAGTAGAAGTGCAAGGGGCTATCATAACTGTTGTACATGCTCACTCCTTGTATGTACAAAGAAGACACCTATGGACAGAACTCTAAACTCTTAATGCGCTCAGCTTGTCTTGGCTAGTAATGGGAGATTTCAATGCTTACTTAAGCATTTCAGAAAAGAAAGGGGGTCTCAAACCAACAAATGCAGCCATGAATGATTTCAGGGATGCAATTAGCAGTAACTTGTTAATTGAAGCTCCTTGCACTGGTTTTACATACTCCAGGTGGAACAAACAGCTCAGTTACAAGAAGATTATTGGTAAGCTAGATAGGGCTTTCTTCAATGCTGAATGGCTTGCTTTGAATCCTGGGTGGTCATACAAAACTTGTAATAGACTATGCTCAGATCACTCACCTTTACTAGGTGGACTCACTATTCCAAAACCGCGGAACTCTCCTTTCAAGTTCTTCAACATGTGGGCTACTCACCCAGAGTTCATGAAACTTGTTGAAGATAGTTGGAAGGTGCAAGTGGAAGGACACTCCATTTTTGTTCTTTCTCAGAAACTGAAGAGACTCAAAGGTCAACTGAAACAATGGAAGAAATTTGTATTTGGGAAGACACAGAATAGAAGAGGAAACCAGGAAGCTGGAGGACATACAATCTCAGTTTGAACAGAATAACAATGATGACAGTCTAGCTATGCAATTTGTGGACCAAGAGAATAGGCTAGAGTTATTGTTGCAGCAGGAGCAAATGTTCTGGAGGCAGAAATTTAGAACAAAGTGGGACAATGATAATGATAAAAGCACAAAAGACTTTCATGCACTTGTTAGTATGAGGAAAAGTAAGGGCCTCATCACAGAAATGAGGAACAATGATGGTGAGCTTTAAGAAGCTCAGGATGAGATTGGGAACCGCATAACTACTATTAAATAAACAGATCATATTTCCATGAATGGCTCTCTTTCATATCCTCACAAACATCACAAGACATGAAAAAACGGAAAAGCCTAACAGGCCAGACAGTAAGATAGACCAAGGTTTGGATTGCGGCTGAGCAGGCAAAGATTTTTGATTTGAGTCAATGCCTAAATACTAGGAGATTTGCAAGTCCAGTGTGACCTTATAGAAGGAAGTCATCTATTTGCGCTTGTCTTTCCCGCTCTGCGTAAGAAGTAAAAAAGTCCTCCTGCCTCTTCCTGTAATGATTGATTCCTTCTAGCCCTTTCTAAACTCCCCTCATCATATAGTGTATATTAAAGATCCAATAAGCGGTCCCATTACTCTTAATTACTACTTATCTTATAGATTCATTAACTTAATCCCTTAACACAGACCTGTTAGGTTGCTACTGACTTTTAGTTACTAGTCTCCCTCCCTGGATTCGCTAGCAGTAGTTCTTCCTTCTCGATAGCCTAACTATCTACCCTACCTACTCCAAGCAATAGAACTGGCAAAGAAAGCATTGGAATCAATGTGGCTCATCATTAATGACTTGCTTGGCTGACTCCTAAGAAGAGCAAGCCAATATCCTCATCTCATCCGCACCTATCTTCTTTCTATCTGACTCTATCCCTTGCTCTATTACCGAAGGGCATCCTATTCTATTTAAGGCAGTGGCTTATTCACTCAAACCTAATCGAAGGACGGGACTCCCTTGATTTCTATATCTCTTCCCTCCTCCCCTCCTGCGTAACAAACATTAGATCAACCATAACAATAACAAGCAAGCCGTAGGGCATAACATCACGCCAACCCCCCAACATAGAGGAATCCAGCAGTTGTATGAATTGCTTGAATTAGTTAAAGGAAACGAGGCTTCTGACCCTAGCCACTGGAGCATTTTGACTGCGAGGGAGGCATCGAAAGCATGACATTAGTCGGGTAGTTACTGCCGGAGAAAGGATTGGACTGGAAGTGAAGCAACTTGCCTCATCCACTCGATGCTAGATTAGATCACTTAGATCCGAGTACAGGAGCGACGTTCTTCCACCAGCAGTCACCTTCCTGTTGGTGTCAACTCAATGAACATGCAAGTTTCTTTTTTCAATAGTTAGGAAACGTAACTAATGTTGTTGTAACAACCACAGTCCACTCTCCTAACAGCATATCTGTTGTTGATATTGGTTTTCTCAACGTACATCTGTTTTTAATATCTGACAACCCGCAGACTTCCATCAGTAACATGCCTTCCCGTCCATCCACCAACCACTACCTTCATCACCAGAGACGTTCATAGGTAGCTTAGCTAGTCGGTTCAGTAGCAGTCGCAGGAGAAGTTGAGTTGGAAGCAAGAGTCCCGTCTATCCAGCAGAAGTTGTTGATTCTGTTGACCAAGATACAGGAGCAGTGTTGGGTACAGATGAAGCTGTTGAAATTGTCCCTACTCCTGCTTTGCTTCCACTGCACTATAGGGGAAAGCCCGGGGGGAAAACCCACCACTGTGGGAGTTGTTACCCCACTGGGATGGCCCACTATGGGAGAACCCCAACTAATAGGAACCTAGGAAGACCTGGTTGTTTCGTCGTTGGACCTGTCCGGCTAACGTTCATATGTCCTAATGCCCTAAGGTAGCCATCTCTCTGGCAGGATGTACTAGGGTAGCTGTCCCTTGTCCTAACCCCCCTATTGACGTAAAGGGCGGTAGTCGTCCCAAGAACTCATAATACCAAAGAGACCGTTCCTCTCTGGTACTCCCCCTCCACTCCCATCGGTACACCTTTGCGGCAACAATGCCACAGCAACATTGAATCCTAAAGTTGTGAGGAATCCCTTCTCTCAAAAATATCCTGCCGTTGATTCTTCGGATTCTTTCTAGTTGGAAGAGTCATGGTTGCTCCTTTCGAGTGGCTCTCGGGTGAACCTATTGCTTCAAGATAGGATTTGCTTAGCTTTCTTTCTTCCTTTTCTTACTTTGTGGTATCTTTCATAGTTGTTTAGCTAGTGTCATTTATCCTATATATGGAAATCGGGTAAAGCTGCTTGAATTGATTAGTTGAAAACTGGAATGAGGCGGTGTTTGTTCGATCCTAACAAGAAGATAGGAATGAGAACCAAAACATCTATATTCTGACTTATGAGAAAAGTAAGTGGCATATGTCCTGTAGTAAGTCAGCTAAGCCTGGTCTATGGGTCTAATCGAATAGAATAAGTTAAACTTTTCGGCTTTTGAGAAGTCAGCTAATTCAGTCCTGTAGTAGCTAAGCCGTTCCTGGTTTAGGAATAAAGTGAGTCTCTGCTTTCAGCATTCTAGAAGTCAGCTAAGATAAGAACAGAAGTGCGCTACTCTGTAGTAAGTCAGCTAAGCCAGGGTCTAATCGGACGGGTCTAAAGCTAAGCCGATCCCGGAATAGAAAATCTTACTTTGTTTCCTCAGGCTTTTCAGATCAGAATTAGTTCGCATCCTGTTTTCGATAAGTCAGCTAATCAAGTCCTGTAGCTATGCCAATCCAGGGTCTACTCGGACGAATCTACGGGTCTAGTCGGAATAGAATCTTGCATCCTGCTTTCGATTCGAGAAGTAAGTCAGCTAAGAAAGCAATGGGGAAGGGGGGTGACCTCTCACTTTCTATATTAGATTATGTCTTTCTTTGAGAACTCGTAACCGGTAAGGGCCATCCTGCTTTAGGTCAGTTACTTCAGTTGATGCAGTTCGCAATACAGATATTAGATAATCTGTTTTCTTCCGGTGCTATTCTGTATTAGAAGTTGAAACTGGAGTTTCGGAGGTAAACTACCCCAGGCTTGCAACAATGAGCTATTCTGTGCGTGCATATAGATTGATATTTCGTATCCGAAGTTTCTGGACTAGAGTGAAGTTCAAACTCAACTATATGAGGTTTCGCTTCGAAAAGAACGAGTAAGAAGCCTACTTTCGGGCAGAAGACAGAGCTGACTTTTCTAAGCAATTGCCTATCCGATACAAAGGAATCTACAGGATTAGCTGTTTCTTGTAGGCGAAAACACCTGTATAAGACTTTCTAGGTTAAACTAAACCTACCCCGGCATGGTTAAACATGTGATTCTCGCGATAGAAATGAAGTTTCGATAGAATCCTTTACTAGCAAAGCTGTAGCCGAAGAGAAATCCAGTTGTTAGTTCCAAAGGTAAATCCTGTAAGCTATGCTTTCGGTCAGCTACTTTCTTTATATACTATAAAGAAAGATGAGCAAAGGGTAGACTGAGCTAAGCGCTTATCCGAGATTTCTTCTTCGGAATCGGTTTTTGTTCTAGGCTAAAACGCCTGTTTTGGACTGGGCCCGGCTTAAAAGTCTGATTCTGTGCATATAGATTAAGATTTTGTATCCGCTGGACGTGAGTTCAGTTCGAAACTCTTGAGCTTCAGATTCCCCGGTATCCAAAGGGAAAGACTACTTTAGGATAGAATCCGAACTCGCAACCGGTATCCAAAGGGAAATCCTTACATGTAAGCTTCTATCTAAGGCGATCCTTGGGTCAGTGACTTGTCTTATACGGAAGAAAGTCTTATTCCGATTTTCTTGTATTAGAAGACAAAAGCGCATGAAACTAGAGTTTCGGAGACTTAACAGGTGAACTATCCTCTGCTTAAACATCTGTTTATTATTATAGAAATTGCGTATCCTATATGAAATAGTTACGGGATCCGCGGTAGCCAACCAAAGTCAAATCCGGCTTTCGGTAACTGCTCTTTTAGTTAGCTTAGCTAGTAGGCGTTGTAGCTAAACCAGAATTGAGTCCAGTTCTCGGGCCAAGACCTATCCTCTGCTTAAACTCTGTTTTTTTCACTATTAAGTAACCGAGTTTCAGAACGTGAGTTCAGTTATATACTCTATGAAGTTTCACTTACTGCTTACTTCGGAACAAGTTAAGTCTCATAAGCAAACTGAGGCAAACAACGCATAAGCCGAACTCTACTGGACTGGTTCTTCTTTCTTTTCTCGGTAAACAACCAGAAGTCAGCCTGCACAAGAGATGCGAATGATAAGTTGACTATATTTCTTCAGGATTTACTATTTTAGTAGGCGTAAAGCCTGTTTCGGACCCTTTCTAGACTACCCCGCTAGGTAAACCCAGGATTGGTTAAAAGTGTGATTAAGCCTATATAGAAATAGAGATCGCTGAACGAAATAGTAACGAGTTTCGGATTCCGATATCCCGGGTAAGACTGTCAGCTAGTAGGTGTTGGCAGCTGAATAAATACTAAATAGGTAAGTCGAACCTGCATTAGGATAGAAAATAGGGAAGTTTTGGGTATGAAAACATAGCTAATCAACAGGGATATGCATATCCCGGAAGTAGGCGAAAAGCCGGACTCTTGATGTAAACAGAAGAAAATGAACCAGATAAGCAAAGAGTTCAGAAAGAGAAATCTGAATCAACTACGCTAAAGAGTACCAATTACTGAATCAACTATGCTATTCAAGCAAAGCAAACAGTACCGATTCCCGGAGTTCTTCCAGTTTTCTTTTATTAGAAGAGAAATATGCGTGAAACACGAGTGAAAGTTTTTGAGTAAACACCTATGCTTAAACGAGCTATTCTGCGCATAGAGATTCGTGTTAACTAAACTATAAGACAGATCGGCTTACTTGATCAGGGAAGCGAGTCATTATCGGAATTAAGACAAGTAAGAAGCTTACTTCGGGACAAGAAGTGATGCCATGAAAGAACAAGAAGAGATTCAATCTGATAAGCCAGAAACAGTTCCGATCACTGAATCGGAATCAACTACGCGAGAAGAAAGAGTTCAGAAATCCGTTAAGCCAGAAACAGTTCCGATCACTGAATCTGGATTAGAAACTAAGCCTGAAACTGAATCGGAATTAGAAGCTAAGCCTGAAACAGTCCCTATTACTGCAGAATCCAAGGAAAGAGTTCTGCAACCTCAACCTATTCTATACAATCATAAGCCTAAGAAGAAGAGGAGAAAGAATAGAAGTGGGTAAAAAAGAAAGAGCAGATAGGTCCAGCAGAGAGATCGGGGAAAGGTTTACGAATCAATCAAACGAAACATAAAGATAAGCGTAAGATCTAGGTTGATGTGGTATAGATGAGCCCTAGGAGTAAACAGTTGTTGCTCGTTCCTTGGTTCCATTTGGTGGGTGGGTTGCGGGCAAACGAAAGAGACGTGTGGCTGAGGGAAGGTGAGGCATTGTGTCATCGAACGTTGAGTATGGATCGTAATTGAGCGAAACATCTGCTCATCGAAAAGTTGTCTTGAAGCGAAGGTCTTGACCTGGAAGGATTGAAGAGAGCTCTAGTAGATTGAGCTGTAGGTGCATAGACTTGGCTAGTGAAGCACAACCATTCATCTTTCCATTGAGAGTGCTACCCTAGAATAAGATGAGCGACCCCAGTGGCAACATTAGTCCCAAGGGTTTAGTCCCTTGACTAGTCAACGAAGTACAGATGTAGGCACATTCTTGCTTGATCATTTGCTCTCACTAGACCGCCCTAGAGTATGATACTGGTTCGCCATAGGTCCGAAGGGCTGTCTCATGTGCGCGATGGTTGGGCATGAATGGAGCTTGCCTGGTAGAAAGGAGAGTAACCTTTCGGGGAGTAGAGATCGAGCATAGAAATACCAGTGGATAAATGATTTTTTACATAAAATGAGTTAAAGGATAAAAAGCGGAACAGACGCTTCTCGCAAGCGCGTTTGGATTCACCAAGCACTCCCTTTAAGTGCTCTTTTTTGCGCCATACAGTAGCTAGTCTAGTACAGCATTAGATGGTTCTCCGCGGGGTCAGCCTTTGATTACAAGTATAGCTTAGCTCATAGCCCCCTACCAATGAGACAACGCGGTAAAGCGTGACTGTTCGGAAACCTCTAAGTGGGCGTTCCTACTTTACATCAGTAAATAAAAAGGCAAGGTAGAATAGCATCAGTCAAGCTCTCACAGCAGGAACGGTGCCGATTCTCATTCCTTAGAAGCCGGACCTGACAACTGTATTTGAGTCCATTCATTCCTCACTCTACTAACGCAGGGTAAGTGATTATTGATATCCAACTGCCTTGATCGACTGACTAGGAAATTTCATTGATAGCCTTTTTTGCAAACAAGCCTGCGTATCAATACATTTTCAAGGGGGGTTAGGTGGGTATTCACTTTTGGCATCTGCCTTCTCCTTTCGGAGGGTTTCAAGTTGCTGCAGAATCTGCCGATGCGCATTCTGCTGGTCTCCTCGGCTGGTTCAAGCCTTGGATGCTGATCGTGTGGGCAGAGATGAGATAAAGATACCCCACACTAGCTCCATTGCTCCTCGAAAGTAAAGAAAAAGAGAAAGTTTAAGAAGACTTTAGTTGCCAAAAAAGGGATCATTGTCAGTATAGGACGTTGGCAGAGTAATTGAAAAGAAATCCAATCAAAGGGTTCCACGGAAGCATTAGTAAACCGAATTGCTGCATCTACTATGTAGGCGATTTCTGATTTCTTAGCTTAGAAATGGCATGCTCACAAGGCTCCGTTGCTGGTGGTGGATTGGCCTATTTTGTTCGTGTACCTATTTCAATCTTTTGAGAAATGAAAAGACCCGGCCCGTGCAAGATGAGATTGAAAAGAGATCACGATCAGAAGCAAATCAAGATCAGAACTGTGGTTGTACTGAGATCCAAGTCTGGGACCATGCGTCCCAAGTCCGGTACCAAACTAGTAAGAGTACAGACGTCTGCATTGTATTTCATAAAAATCTCGGTTGGCAGGGTGCCAGCTTGTGAGAAAGATAGCTACCGAGAGAAAAGAAAATTCTCATTTGAGAACTCTGTCCGGTACAGCTTTCAAAGGGCTTCTTTCTCGAAAACTTCACCTGCCTCTTGTTCATAAGGCAGGGTCCTCAACCCCGATTCTACTTTCTGAATGGCTCTGAATAGCTAAGGATCTTGATCCCAGTATATCCTCTCTGTCGTTCGCTAATTTGATGATAGGCCAGACTCGGCCAGGTTCGCTTCTGGAGAATGAGAAGATTCATCATCTCCAAAATTGCACAGGAGAAAGATTAAGAGAAAGAGAAAGAGGGTTACCAAGATAAGGGAAAGACTCCGCATCTTTCACGGAGAATTCAACGTAACCAGAATGCTCGGAGATATGTTCCATTCTTTTTAGAACCATTTCTCTTCCTTAGCACAAGCACTAAGTGATAAGCGATAATAATACCAGCATCCATGCATAACGAATTAGGTTGTAGGGTCCTCGAAGCCAGCCCGCCAAAGGGCTAAGTTGAGCTATTCCTCTGGGGATCGTAGATAGATATAGTATCACACGATTCTTTCATCTTCTGTTCACATTCATATTCATTCTAGGTGGAAAATCGTCTACTTTAGAAGGCTAAGCTAAGACTTTCCTCTTTGTGAGGAATTCCTCCCAGGTTGTCCGCTTTATCGTGGTCACTCTCACTCTAAGTCCGAATGCAGGACATCTTATTCACGAATTCTTCACGAACCCCTTTTCTAAGAGAATCGGTTTTGTACCCTAAAAGGTGAGGTGGTTCCATCCTGCATACTATCTTATAGAGGAATTCATTGGTTCATCTCCTGGTTCTACCTCTTGATTACCTACCCAATGGGGATGGGACATAGGCACTGTTCTCTTCACCCAGGGCTTTCTTTCTTTCGTTTGTGTCTATCTATCTATCTATCTATCTATCTATTATTAAGTCTTTTCCTATCCTCCACCCCCTTAGACATAGACAGGCATTCCGCTATCCCGATTGTCTTACTGATTCTCTTCGCAAAGAAGAAGAAATAACTTTCCCTAAAGAGTGAGTCTTTGTATGGGTACAAGGATGGATTGTTCTTTGCCCGAGGGAACTCTCAAGAGAAGGAGGAGCAGCACATATTATTGCAAACCAGTTCTATTAGAAAATGAGTTCTTTCCGAAAAAAGACCTGCGTACTATCTGATAGAGGCAGTCAGTGGGGAATCTCGTTGTTATGACTGTTGATTGCCTACCAACCAGAGTCTGAGTAAATAGAATGGTCCCGTTAATCCCGAAACGAAAGTCGAAGGAACCGCGGTAACCTGCCAAATAAAGAAAGATAAAGAAAATCAAAGGGGTCACGCCTTCAAGCCCGTTAACCTAACTCCAAATCGCCATTCCACGAGGTAAGCCCGCTAACCCCGAAAGTCATTGTCTCCTGGTTCGTTCTTCCTGTGGATTCCCTACCCATCTAAGTAAATAAGGGTTATCGAACCACGTCTCTCCCACCATTGAGGTAAGCGCGGCTATCCCGATCTGGCTTTTCGAGCTAACCATTCAAAGATTTCCCTCGGGTTTCCGCTTCATTCAAGTCTTAATTCAAGTAAGGACAAGTCCTTATCATCCTGATTGAGACGGGCCTGCCTCGCTCTTGGTCAAAGACTCTCGTGCTCTCTTTTCTGCGTCTGTCTACAAGCGGGAGGTGTTAATGAAAATGTTCAAGTAAAATAGCCATCAAATGCGAATTGATGTTGAGATGAAGTCCTTACAGAGGTACTTCTATTCAAGGCCGAAAGTTTCGGGATTTGAAGATATTTCGGACTCTCCCAAAACCGATATATATCGGAAAAATAAAAAAATCGAATCGATATATCGTTTTTGCCCATTTTAGTGATAATATTCAAAAAAATTGAAAAATCGAGATATATCGGAAATATTGCCGATAACGATATATCGGGATATATTGGTCAACAGTCAACAAAATTGGTCAAAAGTCAAACTGTCCAACCAAGTCAAACGATATATATCAAATATATTGGAATACATCGCCAATATATATTTTTATATTGGTTTTACCGATATATATCAGTTTAAAATTAATTTAATTTTCGAGTCGATATTTCGAATGTTTTGAAGTTGGTAGGCTGAAAAAACGATAAATATCGGCAAAAAATCAATTTTTCGACCGATATTTTTGGCCCTGCTTCTATTATCAGATGAGGCAGAACCAGAACCTGAAGATCAACCAAGGACTGACTGCGGGAGCAAGGATTGGAGACTGCATGACTTGATTCCTCTTCTTCCACTGAGTGCTCTGGGGATAGAAAGCAGGTTGTCGGCAAGCGTGACGAGAGGGCAGAGTTCCTTTGTGAAATGGCATACAGACACTTGTCTACGAAATCGGGTCCGACAAACAACGGGTAAATGGAGAGGTTTGCCCTCAATGGAGGGACGTGGACTTCTGCTTTATAAGAGAAGAAAGCACAAAGAATCTTGGCAGAGTGAACCAGGTGCCCTGAATAGGAAGAAATAAAGACTGCAGGAGCGAGCTTAGGGATCAGAAGGGGAGCAGAAGATTAGGCGACAAAACCTTGTTCACAGAATGAACCACTATAGAATACTCTTTCCCTCGTGGAAAGAGCCATTATTCGACACTGACACAAAAAAAGACAGGCAAATGCACATAATTCCTTATTTTCTTGGGCAAGCAAGAGAATGAGGAGGTTACTGGAATCCATTTCGAGCCGGGGTAAGGTAACTATGAAATTGTAGTTTGCGCTGCTAAACCATCTGACAACCACCCTCACTAATGTCGGGATAACTGGGGCAGAGATAGGATATCAGTAAGACAAGAGGACTGACCGGTAGGAAGAATTTCACGACTGACTTCGTGGAAAGTAGTCTACTCTCTCTGGCTCGAGGACAGATCGCAGAGTCCAGCTTCTGACTATCGTACACGGCCCCCTCTGGATCTGGCTATTCGGGGTACTTGTTAAAAGATTCCATCTTTCTTCTTTGCTTTCTTAATTCATGGCGTGCTTGCCTATCTAGTATGTGAGTGAGTCAGTCCCCCCCGCCTGGTTGTCCTGTTTATCGGGGTCAGTCTGCAAAGATTAACTCTTTCCCCTTCCTTTCTTTGAAGAAGTCATTGGGTCCAGCCTCTTGATTGCCTACAAAATAAAAATGGGGACGAACTCCAGACCAGGCCTTTCCTTCTATCCCCTGTGCCTCTCATTAGAAATTCTTAAACCTCGAAGCCCGCAAAGCCCGATCTTTCTTTCCTGGGTCACTCTGGTTATATTGAGATTACCCTGTGCTTTCTTCTTAATTAATGGCAGGACTGTGCCCCGGGCTTCCCTCTCCTTGTATCTGGGCTGCTAGTAGGGCAGGGAATCGGGTCGGGTTTGACCTGAACCGAATAGTTTGGGTTCGGGTCGATTTTTATATCCGTTTACTTATTCGGGTCTGTCGGATTCGGATTCGGGTTCAGATATTATGAAACTATTCGGATTCGGATTCGGATATAGCCATATCCGACCCGATCCCTGCCCTAGCTGCTAGGCAGTTCTGAGCTCCGCAGTCGTGGATTCCTTCCGACTGGGCTAAGTTCTTCCCTCTGGAATATGAGCTCTACTATGAGCTAAAAGCAGTTCGCTCCTCCTTCTGCCATGCAAAAATAGAGTCATTCCACTTCTCGTAGCTAGAGCTAGGATGTATAATGGTTGTGGGCATCCGGTCTCGAGAAGAGAGGGGACCCTTAATGGGACTTCTATCTCTCTAAGCGAGTTTGCTTCCCCAGCCTAAAGGAAAGAGCAGCTACCTATCAACATCTTAGTCCACAACTAATTGTGTAAGAGACTAGGTCCCTCCCTCCGAGCTAAAAAGAATGATGAAACCTTCGTCCAGGCCTAACTGGAGTGAGTCCTCTTCTAGGTATCCCGGTAGTTTGCTAGCAATCTGAGTAAATAAGGGTCCTGTTAACCTTGAAATGAAAGTCGGTAGAAGGAACCCCGCTAACTCTGAGAAGGTATGCTGCCCCGGTAAACCCGAGTTAGTCTGGTAAGCCCGATCGGGATGATAAAGGTGGACTTGTCCTGCCATTAATTAAGAAGAAAACCCGAGGCTGGAGGTCACTAGAATTCCGAACCACCTATCCTAGTAAATAACAACTTTTTGTTTTATCGAATCGCTTGCTAATTGCTATCAGAGTAGGTTGGCATAATGGAAAGTAGGGATATTGATCAGGAAGGGTAAAGGCTATATCAGAGAGGGGCGCTATTTCGTCTCTAATGGACCATGTAGGAATAGGCTTGGAGAGGGGTGAGCTTAAAAAGAAAGGAATTTTCTCATAAAGCTTTCTGTTGCACTTGTCTTTGCTTGTCTTTTTTCATTCTTAAAATAAACTATCCGCATTCAGTCTCTCAATTGAGATATACGACATTTCCTCTAACCTTTGGTAATGTAAGCTAATCCAATGATGGAACTACGGAATCTATAACATGTTTACCCAACCTCTGCCCTTTAGATAATGCATCCGATGGAAGAAGACTAGCTTTCGTTAGGGAATTTCTCATCACAGAAGGAACAAAGTAGCTTGATCGAAGATAAGAGAGAGGAGAAACCCATACGGGATGATATGATAGTACTTTATAGCACAGTTTACCTGTCATTGATAGGGGCCTGGTATTATGAGCAAGTAAACAACTACCTTGATTTCAAAGCGCAATCACTGTTCAAAGAATATCAATGCGGCGGGAGTATAACTATGGCATTAATAATTAGAATTCGGAAACCTTTGTCAATCAAGTCTGCTTCTCTCGAAAAAAGCTTAGCCATTGTAGAGCGGTCGACCTAAACGAGAATGGATACAGCACGAGAGACGATACGAATGAGTTATAAGCGCGGTTGGGGGTCCCATCCCTTTTGCAGGTAATGGTTTTTTCCGGTTGTTTGTTCCTTGGTCGAAACATCGGGCACCGACTCATTGAAATAGCAAAACTTTTATGTAGGATATATGTGCACCAGAACTACTATACTTTTTGGAGGGGCTCATCAAGCGCTTTCTCCAACTTGCTCGCGGGTTGGCCCAATTTATTCTTATATATATTCCTCAACAGGTACTTGATCGTCATTATGTGAGAATCCCCATTCTTTTGAAACGGAGTCTAACTCTCCCTCGAGTTCACTTCCATTAAAGATACCGAACCAAGTCTCTACTAAAGTGAAATCCGCCCCTTTTAATTCATAAGAATAAGGATGAGCAGAGCGAAGTCGTGCTGTCAATGGATTTCCTTTTGCTAGAAAAGCAGGATGGGGGCTGTAGAATGCCTTTCGCTGTCTGAGGAAAACGTGAAGAATTGCCATTTTATGAGCTTGCAAGGCCCGTTGAAGTCCCCGAGGATAACCGTTTGCTATTGCTATAAGGGCTGCTCGCCTTATACGGCTTGGTTCCGCTTATCGCCTCCTATGGTTATGGTACGCAGCAAAGATGAATACAGTTCTGGGACTCTGCCTATTGGTAGTGGAATGAGTAAGGTTGCAGCTACCCCGTCCTTTATAAAGATATGCCCGCCCCCTCTCTTAACTCTATCATTTCATCGATTAGCCTGTGTTACGCGTCTCAGTTACAATCCTAATTGCCCGATTGAGGATTCAACTGCGCCAAGAGAGGCTACATCAGCATTTTATGATCCGGTCCATTCTATGAACATTTACTGACTACGCGCAAGAAGACAAGCAAGGCCACCCGGACCAAACCACACTAAAATAGAATAGACTCGCTATTAACTAGACTATACTTACGTACCGGGGCACTCACTCCTACTACATCTCCATGATCAAGGACAACGAATCCTTATTAGAAGCGAGCGGAACAAAATAACTAAACTACACACATACAACTGGCTTGCAGTGCCAATTGCACAGTCTTATACGGGGTGGATTATCTGCGTTTCCAATCTTGTGCATTCACCGGCTGTTACCACTTTCGGTGGCATCTCCAAGGAATGTTTCTGTGCTTAGGAGTCGGTTTCTGCAATACCTTCCTGAGAGCCAGAAGTTGTCTTGCAACATCCATCTTATATGACTCCCTTACGAGTGCTCACAAATCCCACACGCATTCTGGGGAGACTTCCTTGAACGGGTCGCCAAGTCCTTCAACAATCCCCTTATTCCGGTCTTGATCGGAGATAACTACACTACATGAGAGAAAGACCTAGCCTGCCTATCAAACCAAGCAACCTAGCTGCCATCATTGGCCATTTCTCTGATCCGTATAAACATTGGGCCAGGAAATAGTGGACTAAGGCTTGGTTTCCATTTTTCAGGTTTCGGCGGGTAGATTGAATCTTTTGCTTATCATTCAAGTAGCTCCAGTTGCCGGTAGGCTCACCTCCCTACCAATGATCGGGAATAGTGGGCAGGATCTTGTTTACCAAGAGACCAATAGTAAACAGGGCAACCTGCATCTTCCACAAGGACTTTCTGATTAGGTTGAATGCCATCTGCTTTCCTAAAAGCAAGCACTGAGACAAGAAATGCTGACAGAAGGGAATGGATAAGGACTTCCGTTCATAACGGAACAGAGGGTAAGGCTCTTTTGCATATCTCTCATCTTCAAAGAAAGAAGGGGCACAAATCTGGTAAACAATTTTAGGAGTCGCTCCTTCATCCGGATTGGAAGATGCCATCTTATCTGCTAATTTCAGCCTTACGCCTGGAAAAACCCTCGCTGGCGGTCAATCACAATCAGGTTAATCGCTCTCGCCAAGTGCCAAAATGGCTAGTTGCCTTTCAAAGCCCGTATTCTGTGCATCTTTCGCTGAGAAGGAATTGGAAGAGACAACAACGGATATTCCCCTAACTGCGCATTCTTCCTTGTAGCTTGCCCTAGTGGAAATGGGCAATCAGTCCCTTGCTTCAGGAAAGACTAGAATGCCAATTGAAATGGTGAGACACTTTCAAGAAAGCCAGTCTTTTTGACATCAATCATCAAAAGGGACTCTGTAACAGCTGCTTCTGATTCTATTCCTGAAAAGAGCGCTAATGCCGCAACAGCTTCTGCATATTGGCTAAGCTAAAAATGTCTCTCTTAACAGGCCCAAGGTGCCTAGCGTTCATAGGAAAGGTTGTCAAGACAGTCAGAAATAGCTGCAGGTGCCAAGGCAGGCTACTAGAGAGGCATATTCTATGCCATTTCCCTATTTGAGATAGAAGAATAGGCATGAATAGACAAAGTAAGCAATAAAGACGCGGGAACCTTCCACCTTTCCTGCTTGCCCTTGTTAATGCCTTGCGATTTGCCTTCCTTCCCTAGTTTAGATAGACCCACACACATGAGGCTAGCTTCCTTGCTAGCACATTCATCTCTATAAGGGATTAGTGCTCCGATTGCGCCTTAGGACTGATAGGTAACCCTTACTCTTCCAATGAAGGTGGGTAGGGCTTTTCTTTTGTTTAGGATTGGCAAGAGGATGGCTGCCTCGGCCTCAAAGCTGTTAGAGAATGCGCTCTTATCAATACAGGGACACGAGAGGAATTCCTTGAAGGCAATACATGGATAATCTGCAATTTCTAGTTTAATACGTAGTAATTGCTCTATTGAAAATTTGTATTAACAATTTTGTCGAGGTTTTGCCAAATGCTCGGCATGATTATCCATGAATTGTCTGCAGTAAGAACATATTCTCTAGGAACGTTTTGAGAAAAACTCTTTAGTGATATCTATCTTTAGCTATTTGTATTTACACATTACATTTTCGTAAAATCCTATCATAGCCATACTTATTTGCCATTAGTACATTTGATGAGAAAAAAATGAATTAGTTGCTTCGTGTGATCCTTAAATCATGACAGATAAGTACCATGCTTGGGTGAATGATGAATTCTTACTGGAAAAGTGCTTGGTGGGCACTTTAGACGAGAGCCGATGAAGAACTTTTGCAGCTATCATCAAATCATTTTCTCTTCATTCTGATTGTACTGGACAGGTGCACTTAGCAGAGTGGTAAATCTTATTCAAATGATTTATTTGCTTTATGCAACATGTGTACGTTTGGAATGACCATATCAATATATCCTTCGAGACGTGTAAGCTTTTTGTCCAAATTGTACCGTTTTGATTACACATTCAAACATACAATTTAGGAATCGCAATATGCTGTTTTTGTCTCATAGATTAGACGTGTATCAGCAATTCACAATAATGTTTGATCTATATCGAATAAACAAAATAAATAATGCTAGGAATGTTTTATCTCTATATTGCTGAAAATTGTGAATTAACTTTTAATGAATAGGATTGTACGATTATGGTGAACCCATAATTGTATATAAAATGAGAAGTTTTAGACTTGAATAGTGACGTATGTGACCGAGTCACGGGTTCTTCTTACTTAGTTTGTATTTTACCCGATTTCCCTGTTCTTCATCATCTTTTATTAATTCCCTTTTCATCTCTAAGTACTTGTGTTGTTGCCATCGTTGTTGGCATACAATGTTTATGAGTATCTGAGGTCATAGGAACCGGAAACAACTTTGGTTATCGGAGGATGGGTTCTTTCAATGACTCTTACTTCGAGACAATCACTTGTGTAATTGTTTTGTTTGTTTGTCTGTCTGTTTGTTTGTTTTGTTATTGGGAAGTGAGATGTAACATTACTACTAGAAAGTAGGCCCGTGCATACGCACTAGCTCTTTTGAAAACTTGTTCAATAATCATAAATATACATATATAATTTTTTTGAGTTCGGATTCAAAGAGGGTACCCGCACAAAGCAACTTGTGTAGGTGCACCCAGTCTCGTTAGATTATCTTAGTGATTAAGATTATTTAACCTGTCCCCGTCTTTTTATTGTGTTACCAAGAATAGTTGTCAAAATCTTTTAATTAGGTATCTAAATCTAAACAAACCCCAACAAATACGAAAGAGAGAGAAGGTGCTAATTCAGCCGTGAACTCATCTTCTTCCGTCCAATTTGTTTTACCTCTATTCTCCAATTTCTCTTTCAATCTTTGCTATTTTATTAATGCTCTGTTAAAATATGGACAAAAAATGGCGAATGAATTGCTTAATGACTAATAAGCTTCATTCAGTGTTGTTAAATTTTGAAATAAACGATTCATCACGAATTTGAAAATTGAATTTCTTGTTAGTTGTTGTCAGAGCATATATGTTCTTTGTTGGTTACTTTGAGGTTATAGTTGACAGCCAACTCTATTTTCCGGATCAAAGGGCATGTATAAATTCATTATCTAGTCTCTTGTGGTGTTTTGATTCAAACTTAACCAAATAATGTATAGTTTTTAGAAGAGAAAATTCAGATTCTCAATGAGGATTTTGTGCTACTGTCTAGTTTAGGTCTTCCGCCAAAGCACACCAAGTTGCTGTCTAGTTTCAGGTCTTACACTCATAGACTATTCTTCCATGGATCTTGACTGCTACCAACCTCAGTCTCTTGGCCTCATTGTTATACCCTTTGGTAGACACATGATACATGCATTCTTTTCAGCATGAGCCCTTACCATCCCTAAACAGATTAGTATTTGCAGGAAAGAATACAATAAGTACACATGAATTAGCACCTTCCCTCTCTTTCCGATTTTGTTTGGATTTGTTTAGATTTAGATACCTAATTAAAAGATTTTGACAACTATTTTTGGTAACACTATAAGAAGACGGGGTTAATCACATGTTAAATAATCTCAATCACTAAGATAATCTAACGAGATTGGGTGCACCCACACAAGTTGTCTTGTGCGGGTACCCTCTCTGAATCCGGACTTAATTTTTTCAACAATCCGTTTTAATTAGGAGAAAGGATTCTTCCTAACAAATTAACAAATTGTTTTCATTAAGTTTTAAAAACCCGTTTTTTAATTGGGAGAAGGATCCCGTTTTAATAGTTGACTTAATTTTAAAGTGTGATTCCTGTTCTAGTTGACTTAATTTAGAAGTGTGATTTCCGTTTTTTATAGTAGAAGGATTCTCGTTTTTATTAGATATGCTAGATTTTCCCTTTTCAATAGGGGAGGAATTTCCGTTTTAAAAAGAGAAAGATTCCTGTTTTAATTAAAAGTGTTAGAATTTCTTTTTCTAATAAGGGAGGAATTCCCATTTTAATAGGAGATGACCTGAAATTTTAATAGAGCTCGAAAAATATCTTTTGTGGGAGCTTTAATATTAAGATATAGATTACAAGGACCCCCTCCTTTTTATTTTTTATTTTTATATATCACAAGCTAAAGAACTCAGAGTATCCTAACATAAAAGAGTAGGAAACTGGCTACAATCACACAAATCTGTTGAAGGTTTTCTGTCAAATGCAGCAGGCACTGAGGTGGTCTGAGATCTACTGTCAGGTCTCATACAGACTGGATGGACATGGACCTGTGATTACCCTGTATCCCTTGAGATTTATAGAGTTCTTCCCAAGGAGGATACTCTTTTGCACGCTTCATAACTAATACTCTGAGTCGGTGGAGAGACTGCTACCTGTTTTGCCTTGGCGTTCGCATTGCTTGCGATATCTCATTCGGGCTGAACTCATTGGCAGAAATTGTTTTAGCCATTTGTCACTGAAATGGGTGGTAGCTTACAACATCTCTCAGTGGCAAAGTAAATGAGAAATCATCTCCATTAGTCCTGGGTTTTTAGTGCTTCGCCGGCGTTGAACAAATGCTTTGTTATGCTCTAGCTGATAGAACTAGTGCATGCCAATTTCTCGGCTTTGTTGTAGAAATCATCTCCATTAGTCCTGGGTTTTCAGTGCTTCGCCGGCGTTGAACAAATGCTCTGTTATGCTCTAGCTGATAGAACTAGTGCATGCCAATTTCTCAGTTTTGTTGTTGCCACGGGATTTAAAAGATGTTGGTGTACATGAATTAAGATTCTCGATTGCTTTGATTGCACTTGTGAACTTCTTTTCTAAAGCTGGACTGAGATGTCTCAATTCGTTTTATGACTTCATGTGTTCTGGAGTCTGCCTAGGAAGTTGTTGCATCCTTATAAACCACCAAGGGAGGATAGGCATGAGGCAACCCATCTATAGTCTGCTAACTAGTCACGTATTACAGAATTATTATCACATCAGGCTGAAGGAAATATTTTTGATAAGCTCATTTTAAGCAACAAATCTAGAAGACAAGCTGTGCACTTTTAATTCATTGTTAATTGTGGGACAAGAAAAAAAGTGTGATGTAGGCGGACCAGATGAAAGGTCAAGAGTCCTGGTCCACTTGATAATCTAGGAATCTGTTTTTCTGTTGGGTTAGCAATTTAAGGTAAGCTCATTTTGTGCAATACTTTCCGTATGCAGTGCAACTCTTTTTACGGGGTCCGACTACCTCTAAAGTCTCTTTCTAACTTCTGTTCCGCTGTGCAAAATATTGTGTAAATGGAGGAGAAGAAGATAACTGCCATGTTGAATGTGGGAAGATATTGTGTGAATGAAGGAGTAGAAGAAGAGCAACTGCATATAAGCGGAAATTTACCAAGAGACATTTTACTCGAGATCTTGTCAAGACTACCTCTAAAGTCTCTTTCTAACTTCTGTTGGGTATGCAAAAGCTGGTGCAATGCAATCTGTCACCCTAGTTTCGCTAAGATACAGTAGGTCCATGCACTTCAAAATAGGTCTCCTTGTGTTGTCATCTTGAATGGCGAGGACCTAGGTTTTGTTTCAGAGCAGTTTCGAACAACTGCGTACAGTCTCAGATATATTGAATCTGTTCTAACGTCTTCTTTCAGATTATTGGGTTCAGTTAATGGCTTGCTTTGTTTGACCTCAGTTTCTCTGTTTTACCACCCGTTCTACTATATTTTCAATCCTATTAGCAAGGAAGAAATTTCACTTCCGGAATCCCCAAGATATTGCAGTCATTCTGTTGGTTCTGGGTTTGGTTTTGATTTAACAGATGACAAGTACAAGGTCGTTAGAATCTTACATGCGGTACAACACAAGAACAATGCAGAACTTCATTATTTGGAAGCTAAAGTATATATTCTTGGTTCAGGCAGGTGGAGAGCGATAAAATCTGTTGCTTACGGTCGATTAACGTTTGACCACAGCTTGTTTCTGAATGGATATTTTTATTGGGCAGTAAATTCAAATCCAAAATTGGGTCATGTTATTGTTTCGCTTAGTGTGAGTACCGAAGAATTTTGTATAACACTATTTTCTCCTGTCAATAATGACGCTAAAGATATAGTGTTATTCGAGGTGTTTGAAGAACATCTATGTTTCATTGGCAGGTGTTTTCATGACAGCCTTGAGATATGGATGATGAAGGATAACGGAATGAAAAATTCTTGGACTAAAGGATATGTATCTAGAACTCTTGAAGGGATGTAATGACGAGTCGACGAAGCCCTTTTTAAGTGGAGAATTTGAGTTATAATTAGGGAATGGAGAAATGTTGGTGTGGCATGACAAACTAAAACTCGGTTACTATGAACACCGAAGGAAAATTTTCTGGTTTTTCACAAATAATAAGGCTTATCACCTAGAGGGAAGCCTCTTCTCTCTGAAGATGATTGAAGGGATCAACAAAGAGGTAACATAATTAGTCTCAGTGCGTCTCTCAGTGTTCAGGGAGAACATGTTGTTTTCAGAAAGACATTTTTCTATTGATGATTTTGTAAAGTCGCCCATTAAAAGCTATACATTGCCATTCCATCATGATTGGATTGAGTTCCGAATATTGACAAAGTCATATTGTTTTTAAGATCGGATCCCCTGTTGCCAATCTCTTTCATAGCAATGATAATTGCTGCAAGTCCTGTTCTTCTTATATTACTATTTTTCCATAAACATAGCCTAGGAATACGTTGAATCAGACGTGTGTAGCACTGTAGCCATCGCGGAAAGGGGGTGAAGACTCAGATTGGTATAAAAGCTACACTGATGAAATGAGGTGAAGTTCATGGCTTGTTGAAGGAAGATAAGAAGTTTTTCTGAAACAAAGCACTAGGTAATACTTGACTCTCTCTTTTCAGTGACGGGGTCTTATTAACAATGACATCCTTCTTTGACATTTTCACATCTTATTACTTTGGAGTTGGCGTTGCTGCCTGACTCTCATTCGGATTTAAAGCGTTGGAAGAATTGTCTGAGCACTGAAATGGGTGACTAGCTCACGAAGCTATCCACATCTCTGTGGCAAACTAAGTGAGAAGTTCTCGGCGTTGACTAGATTCTCTGTTACGCATGCCAGTTCTATCTGCTAGAGCATAACAGAGAATCTAGTCAATGCCGGTGAAGCATGCCAAGGTTTGCCAAGGTTTTGTAAATGTTGTTGCTGCAGTAAATTTATAAGTGTCAATTTGTTCTCTAACTTTTTGTTCTGGAGTATATTTGAGAAGTTGTTGTTCTGTCCTCAGTCCTCACAAGGGAGGACAGATTTGTTTTTGTGTTTATTTTTTTTTCTTTATTTTTCTATTTTTTCAATAATTCTTGGAAATTTTCAGGTTCATCATTTTAGGGTTGAATTAAAACTTTGGCAGTTTCAAGTTTAAGCACAATATAATCTTCCGATTTAGAAGTAAGTTGGATACTTGGATGCATCCATTCTAGTCTGTGACCGCCTGTAAACAAACATTTGCAGGTTAAGAATAATCCAAAGCATGTGCGATAGATAAGAACAACAAGAACTTTATGGGAATTAGCAGGCTTATGGATTCCCTCTTGATAAGGATCTCCACATTCCTTTTCATTTTTTAATTGATTGCTTTTTTGGTTACTATCCCATTCCTCATTTTGGCATAGCAAGGCACCCCTTAATCAGCTGGTCTGCTAACTAGTACTAAGTACTAACGAGTCACATATACACTTGAGAGAATTTTTTTCCTTGAACAAAGAGAGCCTTGAACGTGGCAAAAAAGAAGACATGAGAGCCGTACTATTTAATAGTTTAAGTATATGAAATCCTAGTCGAGCTAGATACCTTAATCTTGTAAGGCTATAACACGAACCAAAAGAATTTGATAACAATATCACTAGACGATTCCCATTGGTAAAGAGAAACATCTAAGTTTACACTTTAGAGCAAACTCTGTTTTACGAGTTCCTTTCGTTTTCTGCCTTTTAATTTTAAGTGTTTTTTGTTTTACAAACACTTTAATCTAGTTAAGTGGTGTTTGCCTGTTGGTATTAGAAACCAGTTTCCCATTTGGATTTGAATTTGGTATGGGGTTCTAATTGCAGTGCAACAGTAAACTTTATAAAAGCGTCGCTGCATATTAGCCATGGCCGTTGGACAACAGATCCATCTGAAGTATAAACCGATCCATCTGTTCCTGAATAGCTTCCTTCAAAAGGACTTCTGCTTCCTCGGTGAATGTCTTGGTAGAAGATATGAACAGAACTATTACTATATTTCATTTCATCTAAGTGGAAGAATCAAGTATTTTTTCCTACAGATTAGCTGCATATTAGCTATGGCCGTTGGACAACAGAGGTACCTACCATGTCAACTGTGAGAAAAAGAAAATATTGTGTGATCGAAGGAGGAAAAGAAGAGGAACTGCAACTAAGTGGAGATTTACCAAGCAATGTCTTACTCGGTATCTTATTAAGACTTCCTCTAAAATCTCTATCTAACTTTCGTTGGGTATGCAAAACCTGGTACGCCCAGGTACTTCAAAATAGGTCCCCATGCATAATTTTCTCAGTAGACAAGTGCAACTATTATTTAGTAGATCATCAAGTTTTTGACAATCATGAGGTTTCAACAATTCCTTAGTCTTAAGTTTAATGGTTTTTTCCAACGCTGGATGGCTTGCTTTGTTTTGCCTCATACTTTTATGTTTGCAATCCTATTACTTAGGATCTCATTTCAATTCAAGTAACCACACCACGCATTCATGGTAATCTTACTGTGTCTGGGTTCGGTTTTGATTCAATTAATGATAAGTACAAGGTGATTGAAATCACAGTGTTCAGTTGATGAAACCTCACGGTTTTTTTTTTTTTTTTTGATTGGTAAGCCTGTTTTTTAAATGAGATCAGTAACTCTTTGATGCTGGCGGGGTTCGAGCCCCAGACCTTTGGTATCATCACCCAAAGGTTTTACCGACTTTGCTAGTCGACACCTGCAACCTCACGGTGTTCATCTTGTGATGAGTTGGAACAGGACTGTTGGAAAGCTGAAGCTGAAGTTTATACTCTTGGTTCAGGCAGGTGGAGAAAGTTAAAAAGTCCCCCATCAGGTGTATCATATTTCTACGATTCTGAAGTGTTTGTCAATGGATATCTTCATTGGGTAGGGTGCGATTGTTCATTTTCTTCTTTAGTTATTCTTTCTTTCAGTATGAGTACCGAAGAATTTTGTATAATACAACAACCTTATTCTATTTTTGTTGATGAGGAGTATACCAAGTTAGTGGTGTTAGAAGAACATCTATGCTTGGTTTTGTCTTTCCATGATCGCCTCCATGGATGATGAAGGATCACAAAAACCAGAATTCTTGGACAAAAAAATATTTCCTTTGCCGGGAAGCATTCACAGAGCCCTCATTATGTGATGGATTTAAGGTCATGGGATTATTGAATGGTAAATTGTTGTTGTGGCATGACGAACAAAAACTGGGCTACTTCAAACACCAAACGGAAACGTTCACAGCTATCGCAGTTAATAACAATGATGTGATTCAGCAGCGTACAGCTATTGCAGATAATTACAAGGATGTGATTCAGCAGCGTGATTGTGAGCCAATAATCCTACTTGGAAGCCTCTTTTTGCCGAGGACTATTGAAGGGATCAACAAAGGGGTAATATAATCTCATCGTTAGGTTCAGTTTTTTTTTAGGAACATGTTTTCAGGGAGAACACCTATTTCATACATGCTTTTGTAATTTGAGTTTCTTGAGAATATTATTACCGAAAATACATTTTTCTGTTGATGATTTTGTTAGTTCATCCAGAACTCATTTATTCTAATCGTTCATAAAAAGGTAAGGCAACTCAGCTCACTAATCTTAAACCATTTAAATAAACGAGGCCGGTCATTAGCAGGCATGAACTTAGAGAGTTAGGGATGATCATTATACTCACTTCCTTTAATACCAACCAATCTGAATGCTTTAATTTAGAGCTGGTAACAACATTTATCAAAAAATGTTTCTGAAGCTAACAACTATGATGAGAACTCCGAAGTTCTATCAACTAGAGACAACAGAGCAATTTGCTGTTACCAGAGGAAGTTCAAAGTAAGTTCACAACATTTTGTGAAGAACAATTCCAAATAAGTTAGCTTTGTTCACTGTGTATTAACTATGAACATGAAGAGAAAATTAATTGCAGGGCAAATACCACCAAAGTAAGCAAGCTTCGAGTAGTAGGAAAATCAGGTATATATATAGATCCTCCTATCTTCTGACAGTGCAACTTACATTACATTGACTAATTAACTATTGTTTTGAGCTGGGAGTAAAAGCCTCTTGTTCCCTTAGCAAGACTCCAAGATATAAGCCGTGCGTCTAACAAATAATATAAGGTGAGTATGGGACTACATCATGATTGAGTTCCAACTGGTGGCTAAAATATCCATAGTTGGGATTTTCTTGTAACAGAATAAATGTCTCTTACTAGATCTTTCAACGGGAGAAAGTGCTTCACTATTCATGATTTTACAAAGTTACCTACAGACTAGATGGATATGGACCTGTGATTACCTTGATTGTATACTCTGACTCTCTAACAGATACAGAGTCCTTCAATTCCTTGAGAATTAGGATGGTGCTCTTTTCCACCCTACAGGTCCACTACTCAAAGTCAGTGGGACACTGGGACAGACAGCCACCTCTTCTGCTTGGGAGTTGGTGTTCTGATCCTGGAGATCTCTCGGTTAGTTTCTCTTGTACTTTTCAGTTTTGCATTGGCAAGAATTATTGAACCCATATCCCATGTACTTGTAGTATCTAGTAACTAGTATGCATGGCCAGGGAAAGAGGTCGGCGTATTTACGACTTTAGGTGCACAAGTTTACGTCTCAGGCTCTCAGCTCACAATTCGTGCTTCACTGGCGTCGAACAGATGCTCTGCTGTGCAGGGCAGTAGTTGATTAGTTAATAGAACTTGTGCACGCTAAGTCAATAGTCCTGGGACCAGATGAGTTCATCTTTTAGCGGTGGGTGATGAAAATGGCTAAAATTAGGATCCGTTTTTTCAGTCGGTGTATGTTGAATTGTTATTTTGAAAATTAGGAAACCAGTTTCCTTGCAGTGCAATTTTATAGAAGCCTTAAGCGTCACTGTGTAGGGGCTAATATTATGTAAGATGGCAAAATTTTGGGTCAATGAAGGAGGAGAAGAAGAGCAACTGCAACTAAGCGGAGATTTTCCAAGTGATGTTTTACTTGGTATCCTATCAAGGCTACCTCTGAAATCTCTATCTAACTTTCGTTGGGTATGCAAAACCTGGTACAATGCAATCCATCATCCTCGTTTCGCTATGAAGCATTACGTCCATGCACTCCAAAATAGGTCCCCTTGCATAGTCATATCAGTAGATAAAGGCGTGGATTATCTGGTAGATCATCAGGTTTTCGATAATCATCAAGTTTCAACAGTTCCTTACAGTCTCGAATTTTGTGTTTCTGTTCGATTGTTTCATTACCAAGTAATCAGTTCAGTTAATGGCTTGATTTGTTTCTCCTTCTAATGTATTTGCGAATGGATATCTTCATTGGCTAGGGGAAGATTGTTTGGAGAATTGTGTTATTCTTATTTTCAGTATGAGTACGGAAGAATTTAGTATTATACAACCTCCTTTAGCCATCATTTTCATATACGGGCATCAAGAGTTAGTAGTGTTAGATGAACATCTACGTCTGGTTAGATTTTCTAGTGATCGGCTTGACATATGGAAGATGAAGGATCACGGAAACCAGAATTCTTGGACACAAGAATATTGTTTGAGCATGGACATATGGGCGAGTCCGTCTAGATTTGGCTCTACGGAATGGCAAATTCTTGTTGTAACATGAGAAACAAAAGTTGAGCTACTATGATGACCGAACGAGAACTCTCACGCCTATTGCAGTTAATAACGAGGATGTGATTCAGCAGCGTGACTGTAAACTAACAATTCTAGTGGGAAGCCTCATATCACCAAGGACTATTGAAGGGATCAACAAAGAGGTAACATGATCTCATATTGTGGTTCATTTGTTTACGTAGAACATTTTGTTTTCATGGAGAATGTACACATCTCTTAGAAATACTTTTATGATTCAAGTTTCTAGAGACAGCCTCCTCTTCTGCTTTGAACTTGGCGTTGCTGGCAATCTCTCATTGGGATAGTCATAGCATCTCAATTTTGCTTTTGCAGAAATTGTTGGAGTAATGTAGTTTGGTACTGAAAGCGGTGGGCAGCTTGTGAAGCTATCGTCATCTCTCGGTGGAAAACTAAATGAGAAAGCATTCCCATTAGTCCTGCTTGGTTTTGCATGCTTCACTGGCGTTGAGCAATTGCTCTGATGTGCTCTAGTTGATTGAACTGGAGTATGCTTTGTACTTGTCATTGTTGTTGCCACCGGGGATTTGGAAGATCTTGGTGTATGTGAACTGAGATTTCTCAATTCCAAACCTTGATTGCTTTGATTGAGGTCTTGGACTTGGGTCTAAAGCTGGACTGGCATGTGCCATCTTGTTCTTTGGTTTAATGTCTGCAGATTGTTTGGGAAGTTGCTGCTCTATCCTTATCCACCACCAGGGGAGTGCTCCTGACCGGAGTTCCATTGGAGACATCTGAGCTGATCCAGCTTTGAACCACTTATGGAACAAAAAGAGAAGATATTCACACTGAATCAGATTTTCTATGGAAACTGGTTATTCAGCCTCAGGTTATATCATCTATAAAGCCCAACTAAAATCTAGTATCTACTGATTTCCGTGGAAGTTAAATTCAATTCCGCTATAGAATTATAGTTTACCACCTTGCCCTTAAACATAAATTTGCGGGTAATGGACCAAACCAAATATGGTGCAAGGATTCTAAGCAAATATGGTATAGGATCAGCAACTCAGCAAGTACCTGTCGAAAAGTGGTATAGGATAGTATCCTCTCTCTTGATAAAAGCCTCCACCTTCCTCTGCATCCTTACCTCGATTTCTTCTTTTAACTATCATCCCATTCTTCATTCTGGCCAATTTCAGACTGCATGGTACACCTTTAGTATGCTAACTAGTAGCTACTCACTTATTACATTTGTTGTTATCAATTACTTGCTAAGAGATATATCTCTGATAATTTTACCTTTAGCAACAAATTATTCAGAGCAGTGGACCAGTTACTTTTATACAAAGGAAGAAAGTAGATGTGCTAGAGGAAAGAAAAGAAGAACTTGATCGAATAGTCTAATTTGTCTATCCCCAACTATGGTGAATAAGTTGAGCTGGGAAAACATGACACAAACAATCAACCTACATTCTTAGGAGCATCTTCTAGTAAGCACCTCCTCACTATACATGGCAGTCATCTTTATAAATCTTGGGGATTTTGATATTGATATCCCAAAGATTTGCGGGCAGGAATACCATGTGCGCACGTAGGCGCCTAAAAGACCGCGTTGCTCCAGAACGGTTTGCAGCAAATTGTCTCTTTTGGAATCGATATTAGGAACACTAAGGAAAGAAGCAGACACAAACTACACAGGAGATTCCTTGGGACAATACTCACCGGTTGAGACCTTCCCAAGCCACTCTGAAATTCTCCGTCATTCTTTTGTAGATTTTGATGTTGCAAAGCCTGGCTTTCCAACATGTTAATCCTTCTTGACTGTATCTCTGAGACTGAACTTTCACAAGGCGTTGCATTTGTTTCATTGCATTTATTGTCTGGCGCTTCACATTTTGCCCTCGAACTACTCCTTGAAGTCTCACCATACCCTTTAGAGCCCTGAAGTTTCTCCTAGCCTGTGCCAGCAATCACATAAATTTTCAGTCAAGAAGGCAACGTCGACTATACTTATATACAGCTTTACCAACAATTAACCCGCATTAGCAGAAGTCTCTCAGTGTGTCGTCCATTTCATGAATTATTCGTGATTCTGACGTAGGACTGTATGAAATAGATACATGGATTGATGAGCATATAGAGAGTTGAGGTTTAGTTCTGTTTCCATCTTTCTTGTTGTTTGTTACCATTTAGTTTATAACATTATCGTGTCTACAAAATTAAAGTAAATAAAACTTGAAGCGGAAAACTGTAGGCTTATTATTACCATGTGACCTTTATAAGCTGCTTGAATCTATAGCTGCAGTGTTTGCAGTATCTGTTTTGTTGTATATAACGTCAACTTGAGGATGACATACAGTGATTGGTATAGAAGATGTCCTTGGTTCATCAGAAGTATGCCGCGTAATAATCTGTTGCTCCTTTTCGGCATTCCCGAGTATTTTTTCGATACTGCTTGGTTTTCTATACAGAAGGATGAAAGATGTGGTCCCTCCATTCTTTATCTTCCCTAGTCCCCACTTCTTGGAACTAATTTTCTTCTCCGTCTCTTGATCCTGCGGCAAACATCAACATTTTGATGTAAATTGTTGGTGCAATTCAAAATTTTGAGTTCTAAATAGTTCTCATCATCTATTTATCTAGTTAATTTTTTTATCAAACTGAACATATATCAAAGTTTTAAATTGGTTGCAGAATTTGTGAAGAACTCAAAAGTTAGCATCGTCACTGTATCAACATGAACAGAAAATAAATCTTAGGGCGAACAGCACCTAAAAGACCATGCCCTGAGTAGAAGTAATTAAATCAGGTACATAGATCCTCCCACTGTGCAACTTACATTAACTAACTTTTGCTTGGAGTTGGGGGTAAAAGCCTTCTTGATTGCTGAAAACCAGCTCACTTTCTTTCCCATGTGTCTAGCATTATTACCTGAAAAGGAAGAAAAACCAGCTGTTACAATATTAAAACTAAAGATGATGAAAACAAACAAACATTATAACAAAAGAAAAAGGATACAACCGTGTAAACCATGTAAGAGTATCTTTAGGAGGGAAACCATAAAACACTAAATTTTTTGAACCAAACCAAAAAAACACTGACCAAATTCAGAAGAAATATTTAATATTTAATATCAAATGACGCGGTTTTGGAGCCATATAGTCCATGGGGTTTTCTCAAAACTGCGTCAATGAAGCCCATCTTAAGCGGTTTTAAGCGGTTTTCCAGAAACTGAGTGATGTGTCGCACATCAAATTTTTTTTTTTTTCACTTTCCAAATCTCTCACGCTGGCAAAACCGTGTGATTGAAGCCCACACTCTAGCCTAAGCCCATGCGGTGTTCAAAAAACCGCGAAAGAGATTTGATACATCACCAAAGCTGGAACCAAATTTTGACCGATTTGGTATTTGGTTTGGTGTTTTCGTCAACCATGTAAACTATGTAAGAGTATTTTTAGGAGAGAAACCATAAAAACACTAAAATTTTGAACCAAACAAAAAAAACACCGACCAAATTCAGGAGAAACATCAAATATTCGATATCAAATGACGTGGTTTTGGAGCCATATAGTCCATGTGACTTTCTCAAAACCGCGTCACTGAAACCCATCTTAAACGGTTTTCCATAAATTGCGCAATGTGTGGCACATCAACTTTTTTTTTTTTTTCTCTTTCCAAATCTCTCACGCTGGCAAAACCGCGTAATTGAAGCCCACACTCTAGCCTAAGCCCATGTGGTGTTCAAAAACCAGAGAGAGATTTGATACAGCACCAAAGCTGGAACCAAATTTTGACCGATTTGGTATTTGATTTGGTGTTTTCGTCAACATGTGTCTCTCCTGAAAATGAAAAAACACAAAATTATTAAAAATTATTTGATTTGGTGTTTTCGTCAACATGTGTCTCTCCTGAAAATGAAAAAACACAAAATTATTAAAAATTTAGTGTTTGACGTCAAAATAGTATCTCACCTAAATATACTCTAATACTATTATATGATCTAAGAAAACCCACAAACAGTCACGATAGCAAAGACAGGTCACAATATTCTTTATAGGCTCTCTATTAGTATCTTCGCTAAATTAGTTAAATTGTATGAAAAATGGTACTAGACTACTAGTGCATGTGAAGAGCGAGATTTTGAGCTTGTGTATGTTACACTATGCCCCACAACAATCCTATGTACGTAGTGTGCAAGATTTGCTCGCTCTTCAATCTACAGGGCACAACCACAGGTGGGAAGATTTGATTGCAGAAGCCATTAACTGACTCAAATCACTCATATCTGGAGAAAGTGAGATACTATCTTCTTTACGTATGCAATACGTATGCAATAATTATTATTATTAGAGAGTGGATTAACTTGGATCTAAGAATGTTAAAAATATAAATTTAATAGAACGAAAACTGACATATCACCGTGGGGAAAATACATGAGACAAATTTCAAAAGACGAAGAATCTTAATACTTAATAGATGCTTTCTCCCTCGCCCCACCCCGCTCAGACAAACACAGGCTTAGCAAAATATGCATGTTGAAGCAAAGCCCTTTAATTAGTTACAAATTATTTGAGTTTCTACAGTTTCAATTGATAAATCACATCCATCCAATCACTTCATCCATAATTTAAACATAAGGTGTACATTAAACAATAAATTATATTTAAAAGCCTTATTTTTTTTATTAGCAAGTCTGTTTGTAAAGAGATTAATAACTCAGTAGTTTAAGAGGTAATTAATTATTATGTCTTTCCTCTATGACGAGACCAGATGATTTCTTGTGCTCTGGTTTTTAAGAGGACTACCTCAAACAGATGATGAATTGAAGAAGTTCTACTCAGACATATGAGCAAGGACATGGAACTGCTTCTATTATATTCTTTAAATTAGTAGATCTGTTATGTAGACATGTAATATGTTTTCCAAGTACAATAGATAATCGAAAGAACCATTCATTCACCTCACAGAAAAGAACAAAAGAAATCGAAATGAACAAACAGAAGAAAACAAAACATGAAAGTTCAGAACAGGAGTTCTCATGTTTTTCTATCTGAAGATCATGCTTTTAAACTACTAAAACTAACTAATACTCATACTTGTATTAAGAGAAAAATCACTAAAGGATGAGTACCTTAGACTGTGTTGAAGCTTCCAAACCTTTCAGAAAGCTGCTTGTTAGCAAAAAAGTAAAGGAGAGAAGAATCAGTCCCTTGTTCTACCACCCATTGGGCTTACTGTATATTGCAGAAGGCAAGTATATTGCACCACTGAGTATTGCAAAGAGACGTTATAGATGAAGAGGTTCTTCGATGAACTAGGACTAAATCAGAAACAGTTCTATGTGGCAGTCAAAGCACCATCCATTTGAGCAAGAATCCGAGTTTTTATTTTAGATCCAAGCACATACATGTGCGTTATCATTGGATTATAGAAGTTCTCAAAACAAGCATTTGAGTATTTCGAATATCCATACCGACAAGAACGGGTCGGATATGATGACCAAAGTCTTACCAATTCAAAAGGTAAGTTTGATGTTTGTTATACTACCGCCAGAATGATAGCACACTCTTCCGGTTGATTTGGAAATTATATGGAGGTATCCCTTTCATTGTTCGGAAGGGGGAGATTGTTGGAGTTATCCCTCACATGAGGAAGAAGGAGAGAATCCGGTAGTGTTTGCGTGAAGAAGTTTGAGCGAGCGAACGCTCGAAAATGGTTTTGTCCAAGGTTCCCTTAGAGTGAAAAAGAAGATTTTTTTTCAGCTTTTGTCTGAAACATGTCTACTAGACTTTCCTGAGTTTTTCCGCTAAGGGCACACACGCACTCGAATTGGCCTCTCGATCTGAGGGCGCGCTCGCGCTCATGTATATTTTTGTAGGTTTCTATCTATAGTAACTGTGAAACAATTTTTTGAGTATAAAAACAGAAACAAGGTTTTGGAAAACCTAAGTCACGAATTGAAACCCAATTTTGAGAGCAATCAAAATTAAGAGAGAACCCTTGCAAAGAGAAAAGCTTGTAAGGAGAGATGAGTGATCTAGTAAGGTAGAGACTTGAGAGGAGTGATTGTAATCTTCCTTCCCACACTTACAAAAAGATTAGCTTTTGTGGAAGTAGGCATCATTAGCCGAACCACGTTACATCTTGTGTTGTGGTATATTTTACTTTCTTTGAATTATTATTTGTTTGTGATAGTTGTTTAGAGAGTTGGGCATGCTAGGTTGGTTGTAGTGAAAGTTTAGATTTTTGTCTGGAGATTGTAGTTTGTTCAAGTGCAAGTTATCTTAGTAGTAGGGATCGATTGGTATCGTTGTCCCCAACAAGTGGTGTCAGAGCTATGTTAGATTAATCTAGGTTATTATCCAAATTTTGCTCGGAAGGTGTTTGACAAAATTCCTGTGAGGAGGTTTGAGTTGAAATAGCTTGTAGAGATGGACCATTATGTGAACACTCGCATGACTAGTATGAATAAAGCTAACTACACTATTTGGAAAGCCAAGATGGAAGACTTGCTATATTACAAGGACTTGACACAACCCATTGAGAATGGAGGAGTAAAACCGAAAGCGACTGTCGTGGTTGAGTGGACCAAGCTTGACAGAAAAGCAATTGGGTATATTCGACAGTGGATTGACGACAGTGTCTTCCACCATGTATCCCAAGAGACTACCGCTTTTGGCTTGTGGAAGAAACTCGAAGACCTCTATGAGAGAAAGTCGGCCGGAAACAAGGTATTGCTCATTAAGAAGTTTGCTAACATGAAGTACAAAGAAGGTTCTTCAATGTCTGAGCATCTTAATGAAGTACATAATACCATCAATCAATTGCACTTGATGAAGATTAATATGGGTGACAAAGTTGAGGCTTTGTTCCTATTAAACTCTGTACCCGATAATTGGGAGACGTTAGCAGTTTCTCTTAACGGAGCTGCTAAGGATGGAGTTATTTCTATGGAGATGGCTACCGGGGCATTGTTGAATGAGGAGGCAAGAAGGGGTTCAAAAAGCAGCTCCTCTCACTCAGAGATCCTTGTCACAGAGAAGCGGGGGAGAGGTAAGAGCAGAAAACCATCTCATTCTAGAGGTGATGACAGAAGCAAATCTAGGGGTGAAGCTAGAACTCCTAAGGCAGATAGACAATGTTACTATTGTGCCACCAAGGGTTACTTCAGGTATGAGTGCAAAACACTGAAGAGGGATGAGAAGAATAACTGTGTACATGAAGACATGGTAAAGAGGAATGGAAACACAGGCCGAGATACTACTGCACTAGTCGACGATGATCTAGTGAGAATTGTGTCAGATTGTGGTGAGTGTTGTGTTAGTACCTCATGCCAGGATACATAGTGGGTGATAGATACAGAAGCATCCTATTACGTCACACTACATAGGGGATTCTTCACTACCTACAACTGTGGTGAATTTGGTGAGGTAAAGATGGGTACACTACCAAAAATTTGATTTTCCCCAACAGTCGAGCAAGAGCTTCCTCGATACTCATCAATCGTTGTTACCTAGAAACGGTTTAAGCCGGTTTAAGACTGTAAGTACTAGTAAATGACCGTCACAATTTTTTCGAGTTTGTCATATTTTATAATTGCAACTCTTTGACACTCATTTTTTGTTGGGAAATATGTCGCATCATAGATGTCAGTAAGAAAAACCATCACATTGTTATCCTTGATAGTTTTTTGAAATTTGCTCGATGTAATTTAGCCGTTGGAAGTAGTAATTGTTCCAAATTATTGCAGAAACTTTCACAAAATCTTCTATTATCATTGTTGACTTCTCTTAATTCCTTTTAACTGAAATTAAAACCTTTTTCATTAATATTATTATTTTTTTTATTGTTTTTTGAATAGAAGAAGCATAATTGTAATAATTTTGAATATGGAACGAGGTTTAAAATGACATTTTTTTTTTTTTTTTTTAGACTACATACAAATACAACTTTAGAAGACTCTTTTAAATATATCCAACCAAGTTTTTGTTCAAATTCCAATAGAACACCAATATTAATTTGTTCCATTCAAGAAACATGCATGATTCACTTATATACTCATCGAATTAAACTTTAAAAATTGATGATAATCATCTAGCTAGTTACAAACTTCAAGATAATTAAAATCAAGAAGTGATGATATTATTATTATTGTTAATTAATTATATGCAGTTAGGTACAATTTAAAATTAAGTTTAATATTGGAATCAAATTAATCAATAGGACGAAGCAATGTGAAGAGTTCAAACATTAACTATACAAAGTTTAAAGTATATATGCAATATATATTAACCTACAAGTTGTTAAAAGGCATGAACATCACATCCCTCTTTAGTTCTGAAGTGTCGATTTGTAATTAATTAAGGTTGTCGCTCCAAGTGAGGTTGAAGTTTAAACTCTTATTTTTTTTTAGCGTCTCTCAATCCATTGGCAGGGAACTATAGTGTCGTCACACCCCAAATTTCCAGAAAATAAAAATAGGGAATATATTCAAGATATAATTATCTCAATCGTCACCCTATTCTATTTTCTGAAAACCCAGGATGAAACGAAACCCTATTAACCCATTACTAAACATGGTATAGAAAAAATAAGATCAAATTAAAACCAAAAGAACAACTCTTAATGTACGAATTCAAGAATTACTAGACAACTCTATTACCTCTGTTTCAAATCAAGAGTTTCAAATCAAGACTTTATACTTCATAAAACTTATACCAGTAAGACTCCAAGAGCGAATCCAAATCAAGCGTCTTCATCCATTACATTCTACCATCTATGTTTCCAAGAACACACCCACGTTGCAAAAGAAAGCAAACATGGGTTAGCAAATTGAATTTGCTGGTATGAGTAGACCAACAACATAAAAACAATTCCGTACTTTAATTATCCAACAACCACTTTATATGTACCCATAACTTAACCATTCTCAGCTTGGAAGACAAGTAGTTCCGTCATTTCAACCGGCATAATTTCTTCCCAAGCAAGACATCCATTCTATTAACTCTTTTTAATAACTTAGTAATTGAATTAAATATTACCGATATCCACTTTATATGTACCCATAACTTAACCATTCTCAGCTTGGAAGACAGGTAGTTCCGTCATTTCAACCGGCATAGTTTCTTTCCAAGCAAGATATCCATTTTATTAGCTCATTTTAATAACTTAGTAATTGAATTAAATCTTACCGATATCCACTTCTGTATAAGGGTAGGACAGCGTCCCTACACAAAATATCATTAAGTCCTACCCTCCTGCAAAACAAAGTTAGGTTTCCTAAACCTAAACATTTAATTCATACATCTACTTCTCTCACAATAACCATGAGAATATACAATATGACATAATATATCATTAATATTAACATTCATGTCACCCCACCGTATCAATTATATCACATTAACAACATTTACATTCCTTCGTAAGAAATCATATGTATCATATCATAATACACAACCAATCATATCCAATAACTCGCTCATACATAAAGCCAATATTTTTCTTTAAAACCACTCGTCTACTTATGAGAACGAGAAGAATCACAACCAGGGAGTACATTCATCCCTCGTGAGTATCAAATCACACAAACCACATAAACATTTCTCATAAGAAATCGTATACACCATAATATATAAATATTTATATGCAATAACTCCATCAAGAAACCTCTCTTCTCCTCTATGTGAAAAACTATATTTTTTTTTTCTTCTCTGTGTCAAAAAAAAAATCTCTACGTGTGAACTCCTTTTTGTTTTGAAACCCCCCGAAAAACAAGGATGAAGGTTTATCTTTTTACCTACGGGGTTTCCTATCCTTAACTAATATCTATCCTATTTTTGTTTTATCTATTATTATTATTATTATGGTACTAGGAAAATAAAAAAATAAACGGGGTGTTATATATAGGGTGTAGATAGTTAGACATGTTTACACCCCCACCCACGGTCCCCACACACAGTTTAGCATGGTTTCACCCCACGGAACCCGCATACATGCACACATGCACAATTACATAGACTGTTGACTGTAGTTAGGAGTGTAAAAAAAAACCGTTGACCCATCATCCGGTAGGGTACCCGGTCTTCACCCCCCACTCAAACCCGCACCGACCAGAAAATAGACCCGCCTCACCCCACCACCATTTTTACGCGGTCGGGCTATAGGTGTAGGTTCTATGCTCAAACTCGACCCGTCAAGCCGCCCGACCCACACCGTGTCAAAACCCGTTGACCCACACAATTTCAAGACTCTAACTCTAATATTTTTATATTTTGTTTATATTTTGTTTTAACTGTTGTAAGAATTTGGGAGATATGAACACAAACTTATGAGTTCAACATCAATTTCAAATATTTAAGTTTGAACATTGGGCAAATATCAAAAGTTCAAATTCAACTTTCGAATTTCGGAGAAGATGAATCATTCATCCTTGTATTAATTTCGAATTCTTTTAGTTTATATTTTATTATTTTGTACCATAGATCTTTGCTCCCATCTTTATTTTATCATGCTATGGAAAATAATCAATTTACAAATGGTAAATCACGAGAAAAAAGTTTCAAATTTATAGATATGGTTTTGGGTTCAAGTTCAAGTTTTTTTTTTTTTTTTTTTTTGTTTGTTTGTTTATGTTTTATTGATTGATTCCATTTTTTTCTATATGTTGTGAATTGGAAATATATTATTTACAGAATTAGAATGTTTTTTTTGGGTGAAATTGGGTTAAAATGATAATTTCCACCCGACCCCGATGACCCGCCCAAAATCCGCCCCATAAACTGACCCAACATGTCGGGTGATGGTACTAAGACATGACACTTCAACCTACCCCACCCCGCCCCGTCGGGGACCACTAGATTTCTATCCCCTAGCCCCACCCCGACCCATCACTATTTGACCCGCGGTTGACCCGCCCCGCCCCGTATTACACCCCTAACTGTAGTAATAAGAAAAGAAAACAAGTGGGCCTCTGAAAATGGGTTAACATGGTTTTTGCCCACGGACTTGGTTAAAATAAGTGACCCGAATCAGACCCTAAAAAGCTTGATCAAATGTGACTGACCTAAGTCGTGGATGATAACAATGGGGTTATTTCTCCCTAAATTGTCGTGCATATCGAAGTGCCAAACCATCGAATTTCTTCTAAAACACCCACGAAATAACTAACTCCCTTTAGAAAGATTGCATGAAACCCACACGCCCATGGTCATGCAAGTTAGTTTTCCTCCATCTTCTCCACAATCCAGGTGCTTATATATATGTGGCTCAGCCATGTCGTTTTTCACAAATCTAGAGCGTTCTTCCAAAGAGTTTGGTATGGAAACTTTTACTCTATGAAATAGTTCTTCTGCCTTATTAGAATCTTTACTTGTTACTTCTTTAATTGTTAGTTTTAGTTTGGGACTTTGGTGTTTGTCACTCTAACTGGTGTCTTGGATTTTTCATCTGTATAAACTTATGGATCCTTTGGTCGAACAAGATGGTAGCAATTCGCAAGGGTGCTAGACAAGAAGACGATAGCAATTCGCAAGGTGATGGACATGGCCGTAGCAATTTGCAAGGTGCTGATTTGGGTGACAATGAGATAAGTGGTAATATACTGTGTGCCCTAAACATTCTTGTTTTATAACATATATTATTTTATGGTATTACCATATTTATTATTCTGACACATGTAGGAGGGACACTTGCAGTGACTTCTTCTACCAAGAGAGGACCCTAAAAAGGCTCTAAAGCATTACCTGATGGGAAGAAAAGGAAAGTTATAGTAGTAATGAGCTAAGACAGCCCAATGGGTTAGATCTGGATACCAGGGTATTTATTACTGGGTTAGGAGTGCACACTAGGAAGTATGTTCCAATAACATACCAGAACTTTCGCGTAGTGCCAATTGACTTTAAAAAAAGAGTTTTGAGTGTTCTGGAGGTATATTATATTTTAATTATGTTTATTAAATTTAAGTATGAGTTTATTGCTTTAAGACATACTACAGTGTGTACTAATCAATGTTACTTTTACATGCATATTAGGACAATTTTGATTTTGATGACGTTTCACTAGAGTACCTTAGAGAGAGTATGGATCAAGCTTGGAGAAATCACAGGCATAACTTGCATAAGTGCCATATCAAAGGTAAAAGTTGAGCATCAGTGAGAGCAGCTCCACCCCCTTTTTTACAGAGAAGCGATGGTATTGGTTTTGAATAATACACAAAAAAGTGAGAAGTTTAGTCTCAATTACATAATCCTGTTTTTTTCTTTGACTCCTCTTTGATTAAGTATTTGATGACTTTAATTAGTAATGAGTTAATGAATTATTTTGTTGGATTAGCTTAGGCTGCAAGCAAAAGAAACAGGGCTAACCGTTCAAAACTTAGAGCACCAAATACACTTGGCAGGAGGAGCATGGCTGCCACACGGCATGTCATTGTGAGTATGGTTTAATTCTTTTGTGAAGTGTGATAATTAGGCATGTTTTATTTTTTTTTAAAAGATGCAACAAAGGAATTAGAAGATTAAATTAACATAGTTGCTTTTTATACTCACATACAACTATATTTTAAGGTTGTGGAAAACAAGTTCAAGTCTGACTTGGAGGTTGGGAGGGCAGAGGTATACATTTGAGCCCATACTAAGAAAGACAAAACCATTCAGTGTCCTGAGATCGTTGTAAGTGCTAAAAAATTGACTACATTTTATTCTTCAGTCACTTATAGTTTTACAAAGCTTATTAGTTTATATATTGTTAAGTAATTAAACATGTTTTAGGAAACAAATTCAAGGAATTGTGAATTATGATCCTTTGTCCAACATTTTGAGTGTTGATGATGCACTTGCACAGGCAAGTAATACTTAATGCATTGGTATATATCTTTATATATTTATTCCATCTATTTTTTATGTGTAAATTGGATTAGTTTACAGACACTTGGAAAAGACAAAAGTGGATGTATGAGAGTATGGGTGCTGGTGTTAGTAGTACCATGGTGAAAAAAACTGCTCTGGTTCTGAAGAAAAATGAAGAGTTGAGATGTGAAAACACTACTACAAATTCAAAGTTGGACAGGTTAGAAAAAGAGCTTCAAATGGTGAAGGGCATAATAGTGGCATCATAGGTACATGTGGTAGGATTGTTGAACTTTAGAGTGGTGTTGTTTATGGTTTTCCTTAGTTGCTAACATGTGGTTTGTCTACATTTAGCCTACATCCCAAACTCAAAGAAATCCTGTTTCAAAAACACCTACTGCAGAAGTTCCATTAAGGCAGCCTAGTCAGATGAAACAGTGGTGTTTAGTTTTGTTACAAAGCTTTCGCACTTGTGTTATCTTTTGTGTTGTGGGTGGCAACTTGGCTTGTTCGGAGGACTCGCGTCATCGAGTCACCACAGGTGCGTTCCACAACCAAAGATGCCCCAAAGGGGACCACGATAACTTTTCTATATAAATGGCGATAAAATTGCTTATGCTTAAAAGTCATGGAAAATAAATAGATTGTTCCATGTTATGTGATTTCATTGCTACAGCTGACCCAATCCCCATATGTTGACCGGACTGGTACACATCGGTTATGTCATGGTGTTATATCCATGTTAGGATATAATACCACTCTCGCACCAAACCTTTTATACTAGGTGCACGAGATGTGCTGCATTGCATATAGCCACGTCTCAAGTTTGTGAAGGTGAGATTAGGTTTGTTTACTTGTCTTGTTAGTGAGTTGTCTCTTTCGAGAGAAAGAAAAGAATGTGGGAGACGGAGCAATTGAGATAGACCTAGGATGGTTGACCCAATTATGGTTAGATATAATATCCCCATTTGTTTGAATTGTATCTAAATTTCTTGATTTTGATGTACATTTAACTTAAGTTACCTTTTTTTTTTCTTTTTTTTAATCCTTGGGCAGTTCCTAGTATCTCATACCCAGCATTTGGGATATGTGGCTAACTTACTAGGGTAGCTAGGGTTTCAAACAGACTTAAAAGGTAAATTGATGACATTGGAGGTTAGTGTTTTGTGAACAATCTAGCTTAGGGCTTTTGCTTGGTATAGCTCTAACTAAAGGCAAGTGATTCTATATTGGTAGAAAATGGGTATTAAAAACAATAAGCTTTAATGCTCTATTGCCATGCTTACTAAACTATCAAATACTCAATATTGCTTATAAATATTATCTTCCATATCATTAGTTCATCTCTTTTTCAATTTGTAATATATTTGAGTATGTCTGGGGATGCAATTTTGTACTCTACTCTCCTCCACTGAATGAAAGCCTACAGTGTATTGTGGAAAATGACTGTCTTGGGATACAACTCATTGAATGTAGGTTTGGGTCGCCCTGAACCCCTAACCTTTTCATAACTGAAAAGAACCAAAAAAATTACATTTACTGCATTCACACTTCTTAAGCAAGCTGTTGGAGCTTGCTGTGTTGCTCAGATTTCTTGCAGTTTAGTTAACTATAAGAAAATAAAAGGTCATATCTCTTAACACTGCATTTGACTAAGCCTTTCTCATTTATCGCTCTCAACGTAATTTAATTGCTTGCATGAGTGTTCTTTGCATTGTACTGATTACCTCCATCTCTATGGAATCAGAAAAACTTGAAATGCTTATTGCTTGCATCTTTACTTGCATTACCATTGTTACGATAATAAGGATATTTAGGTAATTCTGTAAGGGTATTGTAATCAACTGCAAGGCATATATATGAGGTATGTATATATTTGTATTAGGTTTCTAGGGTTATTGAACAAGTCAATAGAATGTAGCCTTTAGATTTGTAATACCTTAACACTATTGTCTTTGCATCAGGTGTATGTGAGCTTTTACTATTGACTCGAAACACGCACATTTCATATGTTCTTTTAAATGTTGATTCACTAAATCGTAGACCTACAAGGGCATTAGGTCTAGCTCAAGACTCTTTAGAAGCAGGAATTTCCATGGTTATGACTTCACTTAGTTACCTGGAGTAAAGTATTTTACTTAGTTCATGTTCAAAAATTAATATGTTGCAAAATATTGCAGACTAGTGATGGGTAGAGCAATAAAAACAGTGAGATAATGATTGTAAACAAAATCGATAAGTAAGATTAACTACTAACCGTTTACTTGGACTCGACTCGCAATAATTAGCTTGGACACTTTATCACTTTATTGGAGTTGTAATGTCCTGTCCATCTGATGAATTTATATTAGTAACGAGAATGACCTTTAGTTGAAACTGTTGAATTTCCATTATATCTTTTTTGCAGTGAAACTTAGGAATGGTCATTGCTCTATTATTCTCCAGTCTTCATATCAATGGATCTAATTATTCGGCAGTGCAATGACCACAAAGAGGTTAATTTTGAGGCCCAAAACAATAACGGAAAGAAGCTAGACTAGGGTGTAGAAGATGTACAAGAAGCAGGACGAGTTGCCAGAGTAACTAGAACAAAGATATATATGTTATATGTAAGGTACCTGTAAAGTAGGTCATTAAGATTTGGAAGTTTACAGTTTGCTTTTTGGATGCTTGAATATGTACTTTGCGTCATTTATGTAAGTTGTGTGATGTAAGTGGTTTTGTATGTGGGATAGACTTGGAACATATCCAGGGGTGCGACAAACAACTAAATTGGTTTTCTAATGATATGAAAGTATAGAAAAGTATCATCATTGTTATTGCTCCTCGATTGCCCTTGTTAAATGCAAGAAAAAGGAATGTTGCCACTACTCACGTGCACTAAAATCTAGTATGTTAATGAGAAAAGCATAAAAAATGTCCAATATTACATAATCTCTGTCATAATCCATTAATGCTACAAAAAGTAGCATATACCTACTGCGTATTTTATATAATTTATTTGTCTGGGCCTTGTATAGCAAAAAACTTCTGTTTGGCAGTATATAGACTTGGGGAATGACCTGTCTAAGACATATCGATAATTTGACATTCATCTGTAATTTACATATTTTATCTTGGGTTGTGCCAATTATCCTCATAAGTTGTGTGACTGTTTTGTGATAAGAGTCCAAAACTGTAGTTTTAACCCTATAACAATCATACTTTTAGACCAATTATGTGAGTAATAATTAAGAGTTAACACTGATTACGTGTTTTTATGCATTTCAGGCTTCAAAGTTCATTATGTGCAGAAATGTGCCACTTTAGCGAGATAAAGGAGCAAAGGTCGGTTACTAAGGAGTTCCGTGATTAAAGGCCAAGATTCAAGAAGACAAAGCCTTTCTAAGGCCCGGTCAAAGCTGAAAAGTCAAAGTCCACGCATTGAAGCTTAAACAAATGACAAAGTCAACAGAACTTCGAAGACCATATCTTTGGACTCGGACCTCGAATTGGACCTACCTTATGTCAAAACGACCGGCTCGAAAAGAGCTTTCTAATAGTCCAAGTCTTGACCCAATCAGAGGAGCAAAAGTGGACGAAAAGTCTGTTGAAGCAAACTGCAGCTGAAGAGGCCTTTCTGCGAATTTGAAAGAATTAGGTTTTGGGCTGATTCTCGGCCCAAAACATGGCTCCAAGCCCATGCGATTTTGGATCATCCGAGTATAAAACCAAAAGCTTCACTCTTTGTTAATGGTAGCTAGTTAGACCTAAATTAATATATAGAATTCTAGATCTAGTTTTATTAATTAAATTAAGTTTTAGTTCCATTTTCAATTCTTGTTTTAGATTAAATCTTTGAATCATTGTTCTTGATTGATTTAGATAAATAAAATAGTTATTTTATCAATTTTGAATTGTGTATTTCAATCTATTAGATCTGTTTTAATTATTGTTGGTTACCATTTCTTAGTTGTTAATTAGATTTTAATCATTATTGTTTAAGTAAGTAAATTTCAATTTCTTACATTATGTTTAGTTTAGATTCAATGGGAAATGTTAGTTTGATGACTCAAGGCTAAAACCTCCATTAGAGGGGTTGATGAAGCCTTGATGAAAACTTTCAGTGGTTAGTATAGAATTGGTTGTAGAATCTATTCCACTCTAGGAGGTCGTGTTTATTTGTGAGAATGGGTAGACGACCTCACATGCTGGATAGTATTCGTAGAAATGCCACGAACACTAGGGATTAGAACTTCGAAATTCTCGCCCGTGAGAACGTGAGAATTGAGATACAACATTCTACAGCTAGGTTGTTAAGTTGGATTCGAAAGTGGATTCATTCCCTCTAATTTCTTTGTCTAGATTCAAACAATCGTATTTCCATAGCATTCGTAGTTAAATTCAAGTAATCAAATTCAGTAAGTATCGTAGTAATCACCTTCGTAAAGCTCTCATTAGACTTAAGACCGACTAATTAGATTAGAAAACAATCCATGCTAGAGCACTAGGAGTGGAACGAATTTGTTACTCCACTCTATTTCGATAGAATTGAGAGTTGAAACTTTGATAAATATAGACCCAAAAGTTCAAGTTTAGTTTTACTTGCGTTTAGAGTTCATCGTTCATTTCGTAGGTAAATTATTTCATTTTATCATTTATCAAATGGCGCCGCTGCCGGGGATTTTGATTTATCATTTATCAATAAAACTATTCATTTTATCGTTTATCAAATAGCGCCGCTGCCATCTTAGTTGCACTTTAGCATTGTTTTCATAGTAGAATTAGTCATTTTTAAGTCCCATTAAACCCACCCACCCTTGTTTGATTCATACTGTGGTTGTCCATTTCAGCGTTGAAAAAGTTCATAAAAAATATACACCGAAGGCGACCGGCCTTTCGCTACTATAGCTGGAACCGAAGGCCAGCCATTCCTTGGCGCGACCATACATAGTTCTTGGACCACGAAGCGACCAGCCCTCATACCAAAGCGCGACCAGCGCCACTTATCGACCGCGGGCGACCGATCATCTATCTATCGAGCGCACCAGCGCCTAAAGCTGAAATTTGCGGATTTCCACAGCGTTGAAAAAGTTCATGAAAAATATACACGAAGCGACCGACGGCGCTTATAAGAGCGCCCGCGCTGCGCTATAGCAGGAACTGGCGCCCAGCGCCTTCCTTGGCGCGACCAGCCCTCATACCAAAGCGTGACCAGCTCACTTATCGAACCGGCGGGCGATCGCGGCTATATCGAGCGCATCTGCCGCCTAGCTTGAAATTTGCGGATTTCCACGGCGTTGAAAAAGTTCCGCAAAAAATATACCGAAGCGCGACCGCGCCCTAAGGAGGCCAGCGCTGCGCCTATAGCTGGAACACTGGAACCAGCCAGCGCCTTCCTTGAAAGCCACGACCCACCCTATAGTTCTTGGACCACGAGCACGACCAGCCCTCATACCAAAAGCGCGACCAGCGCTTCACTTATCGGAACCGCGGGCGATCCCGCGCTATCGCAGCGCACCATACTAAGCTGAAATTTGTCGGTTTCCACGGGGTTTGTTTTGAATTTTGATTTTTCAAGTTTTTCGGTGTTTTAACTTGTTATATACACTGAACACGCCGTAAACAAGGCGCTATTCATAAAGCGAAGCAAGGGCCTTGTCGGTATTCCTTTCTTCCACACCTCGCGTATCCGGTTAGAGGTTTCTACTAGTATATCGAAAATTGTTTGGAGTGTTGCATGTTTAGTTAAGTTCGACTTAGTCTTGCATGAGATTAAAGTGCAGTCGAAGAAAAACAACTAACGTAATTACGGCAACGTCAACAAACAAGTCTATCTAGTTTCCCACCCACTACACCTCTAGCTACTATTTCACACACACCACGATATTATGGTGAAGAAGAAGAGACTCCTCTCTCGACTTTTATAAAGCCTTGAGCGATAGCCCTAAATCTTGTATCGTTCTAGCGGACCCAGTTAGGGGATTTCCGCATCCCCAAATATATTTAATTTGTTACCCGTTTTTCATGGTTTAGACCATGAAAAAACCTTACCAACACATCGTAGGATTGAACAAGTCCTTACAACATTCCATCATCCTACGGTTGATGCAGACGGTTAAAGCGAGGGTATTTCCCTTCACCTTAGCCCGATAAAGGCGTCTTGGTTAAGCGCCCAAGCCTAACTCTGTGGACTCGTGGGCTAAACTTGTTCAAATGTTTATGGAACATTTTTACCCACCCCTAAAGCGGATAAGATGCTTTCCAAGATTCATTTTTCGACAAAATCCTCATGAATCATTTTAAAGGGCTTGGAATCGTTTCACCGATCCGCTTATTGAGTGTCCACACCATAACCTAGCAAAAACACGTTAGTTAGTTGCCTTTTCAAAAGACTTCAACATCATCATAAAGAAGTCCTTGACATAATGAATGGGGTAGTTTCCTAAGTAAAGGAGCCTCGGAGGCTTACAAATTTTTAGAAGATCAAACTAAACGTAATAATAATGGGGGAGTGGCGATTACTCCCGCTCCGCTGGTTCTTCAACAACATTAAGGCTACCGAAGTATGTTTGAGGTTAAATCAGATCCCGAGCTTAAAACTCTAATTGAATCCCTCACAAAAGGTAGAGGCCATTTACGTACAACAAAAGCCTATCCCCATCATGAATGTAAATTCAAATCCATGTAGTTTCTGTTTGGAGTCCCGAGCATCCCGACTCCCCCGTCCTATAGCCTATGAACATTCTTGTTCCATTAATAGTGAACCTAACACCCGCTTGAGACAAAATCCCAACTCGGTTGGAGAAATAACCAACAAGTCACACCTTCGAGGTACAATAATCAATATGTTAGGCCAGCGCCGCGGTTATAACCAAGCTCCACCACAACAAGGGGCGAGTCGGGGTAATTATAATAATTATAACAACCAAAGCGCTTAACCTCGACAAGGTCAAGCACAAGGTCAATGTAGTTATAGTAATTATAATGCTAATAGAGGTATCGTTCCGGTAAATAATAACTATCACAATCCGCCCATAAATAATCAACGCGACATAGTTCTAGTCACACCACCCGTGACTACTACACCCACACAACCGGATCGTCTTAACACCTTCATACAAGTGAGCCAACAACTTTTCCAAACCATGGCTCAATCTAACAAACACATTCTACAATCCGTTAATAATTTAAACCAACAAGTTAGCCCAAGAAAAAGCCCAACCAAAAGTGTTTCGGGCCAAAGCGATACCCAACCCTAGAGCGACAAACCACGACCTTTGAGGTAAACGGTAATACTAGTGCGGAAACTACAATCGTAGGTGAGCTAAATGCCATCACCACTCTCGGATTACGGAAGAGTGTTTGATAACAAAGTAACTATGCCTATAGTTACCCCATCAAGATACTCCACCGGATGTCGAACTAGATACCGAAATAGAAACCGAAGAACCTACCATTGTAGAGGGTACCGGTTAAACCACAACCTAAGAAACGAGAAAGCCAAGGTTACACATCAAGTCGAGCCATACGCTAAATATAGAAGCGAAACCACCGTTCCCTCGAGAAATTAGCCATGCTAACCGGGGATACTAACTTTGAGGAGATTAGGAACGTTTTCAAAAATCTAACGATAAACCTTCCTTTTCTCCGAAGCTATAAAAAGCTACCTAACCACGCTAAGTTTCTTAAGGAGTTGTGCACTACTAGGCGAAGACCAACATACCTAAAGGCGCCTTTCTAACTGAATAGTTCCCAACTTTATCCGAAAATAATGGAATTGTTAAGTACAAGGACCACGGTCGCCCCTCATCGCATGATGCACCTTAGGAGATTCTCACCGCGACGACCCATTACTAGACACGGGGGCTAGTGTTAACTTACTCTTGTTTTATTTGTATAAACAAATAGGTCTAGAGGAGATGCAACCTACTAAAATGACATTGCAATTAGGCGATCGGTCTATTAAGTATCCTAAGGGTGTGGTTGAAAACGTCTTTGGTTAAAGTCCAAAATTTTTACTACCCGGCCGACTTCGTTATCCTCGACCACGAAGTCACTAACGACTCAGTACTTATCATTTTAGGGTGTCCCTTCTTGGCTCGCCCAACGCTCATAAACCTGCCGCGATGGTTCGATGTCCTTGTCCTTTGGCCATCTTTACATTGAGGTAAATGTTTTCAAAGCGAGGACACGATATCGATTCATCTATAAATGGAGAGGTTAGCATGATCGAGAGCTTAGCTCAAGATTACTTCAAAAACATATTTCCAGAGAAACAGTTAACAAATTCCTTTCCTTCGGAAATTCCGACTTTAACAATGACTCCACGGTAGTAGTAAGGCGAAATTGAAGAAGAATTCCTGCCAACTCTTTTGCACCGCTTCTTTACCACTTCATGAGTCCCCCTGCCAACAACCATTCATCCCCTTGATGCTATGACGGAAGATGAATTTTTCAATCTCTATCCCAGTGATCCTTTTGACCCACCTATTGAGGAATGTCTTGCATATATCAAGATTTACGATGATATGGACTTGAGAGCTCTAGGCGAGAATCATTCACCTTCCCTCACCAATATTCCCCACCCTCCACCTTTTCAAAGGAACCTCGAGTTTGCACTTTCGATCCTTGAGTTTCTCCCCGTGCTTCATGATTTTTAAATCCACCTAGTAAACAAATACTTCCCAAGGATAAACCACTTGACACCTTCATTTTCAGACTTGAGACAAAGGTCCCTAACTACACCATGAATGAGTTTTGTACTAAACCCACATCCTCATTTTTTCCATGCTTTCCTCTAAAACTTATCCCAATCCACCATATCTTCCACAACCATTCACTTTTCCACACTTATTCACTAGGACACCCTCTCGTTCAAAGATGAAACATAAGGTGCATGCTCGGTTATGTTATAGGTCTATCTGACTTCGCTTTCATTGCACTAGGCTGCGTCGTAGGAAATCTTGGTGCTTGATTGTGTTTGGATATGTTTTCTATGATATTTATTTATGGAACGATCCACAACTATTTTGGTTGTTGATATATGATAAACTGCATATTCATACATATATTTAAATAAAGTCTCGAGTATCTGACTATAAACGACTCAATTTTGTGTTTTGGTGCATTTCTTTTCATTTCCATATATTGGTGAATGCACCATTCAGTAACGGGCCCCTCCCTATGGAGTGTGTGGTTGTAAGTACGGATCCTAAGTCCACAGTTCACATAATTCACGTTTTCCACTCTTGCATGTTTTCTTGGTTTTGAGTCATGTTTCTCTGGGTGTGAATTATGTCTTTCTTATCGCTTATTGTTTTCCTTTATATTAAACCTAATTCATAAAAAGTAAAAAGTTTAAAGCTATAAAAATAGTAATCTAGCAAGTCTCGAAATCGACCTTAAAAGACCCAAGTTTTAAAGTACAATACCAACTTTTCGAGTATAGGCCAAACAAAATTTCAAACTTAAAAGAGTTTTCCAATTTTGTTTTGGGTGTGGCGATTTTTGGTATTCATTTCAAATCTTGTTGCCACCCTAAGCCTGTCATGTTTACTCGATAGAGAGTTTGTGTTAGTTAGTATGTAACAGTTTAATTGTGCTTCATATTATCATATCATCTTTACAATATTTACATTCACAGTGCGCCAATTTTTGCCACGTTTCTATGGTAAATTCTTTCCTTATCTCTTTACACTTTGAGGAGAAAGCGTTCGATTGTTTGGGGTGGGATAGAAACATTTGCAAAAATTAGACACTTTTAGGATGTAAATTATGCACTTTTATTTATAAAATGTTAAAAATTATAAAAATTAGTTAGTTACATAATTTAATTGTGCTATTGAATTGTTTCATGAACCCCCTTCTCCCAAATTGTTTGGGGGTGGTATAGAAACACGATGTAAATGTTAAGCACATATTAGGTTGTATATTACGTATTATTTGTCTTAAAAAAAATAAATAAATAAAAATAAAAATAATAATAAAAAGTTTATGCTATACACTTAGGAATATTGGTATTGTTTCTTTCTCTATGCTCTTAATAATCTAGAAGTCTCACGTAGCTTTTGCATTAGAATAGTTTTTAGAAACTTAGGTTAATATGTAGGTAATAATCGTTGCATCTATCTATAAATATATTACATGAGTATCTATGATTGTTTGTCAGTAAGTTTCTGAAATCTAGGCTAGAGTACTTATTCTACAAATCCTGTGAGAATATAGCCTAAAGCCTTATATGAGTGAAACATTTGAGAAATGACACAAGGGAGAAGTATATTCCGAATAGAGAAATCACACGTCCACTTGCTTGACCACTATACCATGTCCTAAGAGAATTTAGGCCCTTTTTGGATCGATATAGCTAGAAATTCCGACCTAAGTATATTTTTTCTGCTAAGTTACTTGAATCTTTCTTTAGCCTTTCATAAACCACAAATCTTTTACCCTGTTACAAAAACAAAACAAAATAAAAAAAAAAAGCAACCTACCCAATTTAGAATAAGTCTGAGAATAGAATGAGGAAGAAAGAAGAAGAGAAAAATATGTGTAAACAAAAATTAGTTAGTTGCTTCAGAGAATAAAGAAAAGAAGTTTCCATCCAAATAAAAGAAAAATAAAAATAGAAATAAAATAAAAACTCCAAAAAAAAAAAAATAGAATAAAAGGAGTCAAAAGCCAAAGAAAAAATATGGCTAAGGATGGAAACAAAGTGTAGAAGCAAAAGTAAATAACAAGGTTTTCTCTAGTTACATAATATGAAGACTCTTTTATCTCAGACTTGTCCTTTTTGAATATCCATTTCCTTCCTTCTTAAACCATCTCCTAATCCCCGAAACACCTAATAAAGACCTCTAGCTCAATTAGGAATAGGTTAGTGTGATAGTAAGTCACAGATGTGTTTGATTGACTCTGGCTTCCTTGTGTGTCATTGAGATTGTAAGGTAAAGTGTGCCCATCGTGCACTAGTAAATGCTAAACTTGAGTGGAAAAATCAGTGTTGATCTTGACTATTATTGTGAGAACCTACTTAAGGGCGCTATTCCGAAGTTTGAAACGGACCTGCTATTGCATTTCATAGTATTACTCATTGTATATATGTTTATTGTAGATGATTGATTATTATGCATATATTAGCTTAGGTTTCACTTGATTACTCTATATGCATTGCTAGTGAGAGGTATAGTTAATTTAGAGCATGAATAAGAAAACAATAGTTTTATTTCTTAGTCGCTGTAGTATAGATGAAGTTTGTGAGTACCTTCACTGGAAAACTCTCACGAGGGCTATAACTTCGTCCACTAGGGAATTCCTAGTGGTTTAAGGCCTTGTTGCATATGGTTAATGCAATCGACTTTCAAATAAAGCGAGTAGATAGAACTCCATTTTGGTCACTTATTCTAATTTCTCATCTTTTGCTTGAGGACAAGCAAAATGCTGTTTGGGGTGGTTTGATAAGAGCCCAAAACTGTAGTTTTAACCCCGAATATCATACTTTTAGACCAATTATGTGAGTAATAATTAAGAGTTAACACGACATTCGTGTTTTTATGCATTTCGGGCTTCAAAGTCCATTATGTGCGTAAAATGTGCCACTTTTAGCGAGATAAAGGAGCAAAGGTCGGTTACTAAGGAGTTCCGTGATTAAAGGCCAAGATTCAAGAAGACAAAGCCTTTCTAAGGCCTGGTCAAAGCTGAAAAGTCAAAGTCCACGCAGGCAGAAATAGTGGACAAAGTCAACAGAACTTCCGAAGATCATATCTTTGGACTCAGACCTCGGAATTGGGCCTACCTTATGTCAAAACGACCGGCTCGGAAAGAGCTTTCCAATGGTCCAAGCCTTGACCCAATCAGAGGAGCAAAAGTGGACGAAAAGTCTGTTGAAGCAAACTGCAGCTAAAGAGGCCTTTTTGGACTGAAAGAATTGGGTTTTGGGCCTGATTCTCTGGCCCAAAACATGGCTCCAAGCCCATGCACGATTTTTGGATCTGAGAGTATAAAAACCAAAGCTTCACTCTTTGTTAATGGTAGCTAGTTAGACCTAAATTAATATATAGAATTCTAGATCTAGTTTTATTAATTAAATTAAGTTTTAGTTCCATTTTCAATTCTTGTTTTAGATTAAATCTTTGAATCATTGTTCTTGATTGATTTAGATAAATAAAATAGTTATTTTATCAATTTTGAATTATGTATTTCAATCTATTATATCTGTTTTAATTATTGTTAGTTACCATTTCTTAGTTGTTAATTAGATTTTAATCATTATTGTTTAAGTAAGTAAATTTCAATTTCTTACATTATGTTTAGTTTAGATTCAATGGGAAATGTTAGTTTGATGACTCAAGGCTAAAACCTCCATTAGAGGGGTTGATGAAGCCTTGATGAAAACTTAGTGGTTAGTATAGAATTGATTGTAGAATCTATTCCACTCTAGAAGGTCGTGTTTCGCCATGAGAATGGGTAGACGACCTCACATGCTAGTTAGTATTCGGTAGAAATGCCACGAACACTAGGGATTAGAACTCAAAATTCTCGCCGTGAGAACGTGAGAATTGAGATACAACATTCTACGCTAGGTTGTTAAGTTGGATTCGAGGTGGATTCAATTCCCCTCTAATTTCTTTGTCTAGATTCAAACAATCGTATTTCCATAGCATTCGTAGTTAAATTCAAGTAATCAAATTCAGTAAGTATCGTAGTAATCACCTTCGTAAAGCTCTCATTGACTTAAAAACGACTAATTAGATTAGAAAACATTCCATGCTAGAGCACTAGGAGTGGAACGAACTTCCTACTCCACTATATCTCATAGGATTGAGAGTAGAGAAACTTTGATAAATATAAGCATCATAAAGAAGTTTTAGTTTACTTACGTTTTGAGTCTCATTGTTCATTTCGTAGGTAAATTATTCATCATATGTTTTATCATTTTGCGTCAAGACGCCAAAATAATAAGGGGCTTCAAAAATTGCGGAAGGCAAATGAAGGCCAGAATGCTTTGAAAGGAAGTGTGAATGCTTATTGTTGGAGGATGCCACTGTTGATAACATATGTTGAAATGCTTCTGTTCGGTACTACAGAGTAGAACAGATCGAAATAAGAAATTGGAGTATGATACTGTTGGTGACTTACATGTAGCGATTAATTGTTGTGCTCTGCAATTCGAATGTGAAAAGTGGTCTTGTTAATGTTGGTGGAAATTTGTTGTTCTTCTTCCGTTTTTTCTGTTCTATTAATGTTTCAATTTGAACAAACAAGATGAACACTGATCGATCAACATATAAATTACTTTCTTTATAATGGCATTTAAATACACAAAACACAGATACACACAATGCAAACAAACACAATGCAGAGAAGCAGTCCTAGACAGCAAACAGACAAGCAATAGACTCTTAACAAATGAGAAACAAAACCAACGTAACTAGACAATTTTACGCTTCATCATCAAACATCACCACAATCTCCAGTAGGAATGAACTTTGTCTGTGTCATCTGATACGCTCTTCGGAAATATCTCAAAGCATCCGCAGGAATTGCATCAACACAATCATCAATCCGCGTTGAATCATACGCCCTGTTTCTTCCAAAACATCATACTGCAAAATAATTAAGAAGGCTATTAAGAAAAGAGGAAAAACAAATAAATAATACAAACTGATTAAATAATGAAGAACAAGTAAATAAAACAAATAAATAAAGGCTCCCCATAAAGAAAACTCACCAACTCGTAGGTCGGATCCTCAATGTTGAATGATTCCAAATGCTCAGGGTTCATCACTACAAGCTGGGTTACGAAGGGATACCATGCAAAATACTTATTGTTGCACTCTGATGAATACTTTACTTTACGTCCTCGATGGGGAAAGCTTAACACATGATTGTTCCACAAATCCCAACACCGCATCACAGTAGAGTATTGAACCTTATACCCACGGTCGGAAACAGTAACCACGGTGTTGTTGGGTCTTGGTGGGTGCTTCGGTACACTCTACACATAACCAACCTGGCACATTACTCTACTAATATTGTAATGCTCATTTATATCCATGAAGCATATACAACCTTCATAAAACACTATCTCATCTACTGGGGGCCACTCTCTAACATCAGCATACGGATCCCAATAAACCTTCAAAATAAATTAAGAAAATAAAACTTTCGTCCTCAAAAGAGATTAAATGAAGCTATAAAAAAAGCCCAATGCTTACCCCGACTGCCTCCATCCTATCCAACATCATTCGTATCCACTACAAAGACATTGCCGGGTCCTCATACTGCACCTTGGATTTTGAGTGCCTCTTCACACGCGGCAACTCAAAGCTATACCTTAGGTTAGAGTGGGGCCTAAACCTAGGGAAATGATTTAAAAAAACAATATTTAAAAAAAAAATATTTACTATAGGTATTTACTATACTAAGGCATCAATAATTAAAGAGACTAAAATAAAAAATAAAAATAAACAATTACCTGGAGGAGAGCCAAATAGCCGGAAATCGATTTCACATCAGTACATGTTGCAACCCCCAGTTGCCGATAGAGATATGCAAGTATAGCGGCACCCCAAGCATACTCTTTGATCTCCTTCCATACCCTAAAGCAACCTCAAATAAACAATTGGAATTGCATGTCCCGTCTTGTCGCAAAAGAGGGTACAACCAAAAAAATAAAAAAAGATATCCCTTTATTGCACATTGGATTTCTTCTCTACTCGACCCCTACCTAATAGTTCCACCCCTCCTTTTTCTTCTTGACCTTTGGTTTGCATTTCTCCACCAACTGTTTCCAAATAAACTCCGACCTCACACTCATAGACCTAAAATTCTCCAACTCTTCTTTCACCGCAACCAACGATATTCCAAGAACTTCATGGAGCAGTTGCTCCGCCTCCATTTTCTTCAAGTCATTATCGGTACTTCCATGAACACTTTTACCAATAATGGGCACACCCAGGATCTGTGACACATCATCCAAGGTGATGGTCAGCTCTCCAAATCGCATGTGGAAAGTATTAGTCTCTTGATGCCACCTCTCAACGAACGCTGAGATAAGCATGAAATCCAGAGGGTACTGGTCTACACCAATCACCAAGTCATACAAGCCTGTCTTTTTTAGCTCAGATCTAAAACTTTTGCATTCTTCCATGATGTTCCATTGATTCAACTTCTTATTGTGTTGAATACACTTCAGTGGACCACGCTCCTAAAACAATACAACGCACAAAATTAAATTGCACACGAAGTTAAGTAATCATAAATAAATGCTAAATAAATAAGTACATATATTCAAATTACATTCCCATTCCAAACATTGCGAGCCACGTGCACAAAATAGTTATACAGAAGGGACGAGTCCGTTGGGCCACCGCGATACTGGCATTGCCGGTACTCACCATCTCCACCATTCATGTCTCCCTCATCTTTGCCACCATCACCTCCAACTTTACCTTCATTGCCATCCTCACTAATATCTACATCTTCACTTTCATTGGCATTCTCTTCATACCTTTCTATAGTGGAATCAATTTTCATATTCCCCCTTTCTACATCCCCTGTCTCTTCCATAAGCTATACAATATAGAAAAATAACTTCAATTATAAAAAAAAAAAAACACACAACTCATCAAAACAATAATTACAAAATGAAAAACTGCAATTTAGAATTCAAACTCCACATACTATAAAAACCCGTGCAAATAAAAAATAAGAAAATAATGCATAAATCAAATTTTACATTAAGTTACATTTAGATTTCCTAATGGGGTTCAAACTGACTAATACCCTAAAATGTTAATGTATAATTCAATTTTGCCTCACAAGCACATAATCAATTTAACATTAAACCGAAATGTGTAAGGAATAAGAAATTTGTACCAATTATTTATGATGCGAAGAGAGAATGTTACAGAATGAGAGGGAGAGTAGTCACTGGTTATTTGGAATGAGAGTGTTGGTGAGAGAGTGTTTGAGTTTGCTGTACGAATTGAGGGTTTGATTTTTAGAGATGGAGAGTCGGCGGTTTTTTGGGTTGGGTTTGTTGATGGGGTGACTTGGGCTTGTGGGTTGGGCTAGGGTCTCCGATCTATTGTATAACTTTACAGTATGTAACTATTAGTAACATAATGCATAATATAGAGTCATTAAAGACATATGGATCTTGTATGTCGTTCATTGGGGGAAAATGTGACAAATATGCTGGAAGTGACAACATAAGTGATTTTAATCCAACCAGTTTTGGTGAGCCTATTGGAACGGACATCAATAGTATGTTACTATTAGTACCATAATGTATTATATATATCCATTAAACACATATTTTTCTTGTATATTTTTTGTGGCACTAAAATGTAACATATATATTGGAAGTGAGAACATAAGTCATTTTAATCGAACTAGGGATCAGTAGAAGAACCAAGGGAATTTGGATTCTAGACAGATTTTGGTGAGCTGCCACCTCATAAGTAGTTGAGTAGAACTAGTTCTTACACCCTCAATTTTTTAGATCTATAAGGGGACTTTAATTCTAGGCACCAATTTAAACAGAGTAAATACTTATTAGTATATTGCTAATAATTAAAATGATATGCATACACAAGCTGACAAGCGATTTCAATTCAAGTGGTAGTTTGACATTATAAATATACTAAAAGTAGAAAATGTATTATATAATAAAAAACAACATAAATGTGTGACTTCTTCGAGGGCTCCAATCCTATGACTCAAATTATAAAAAATATACAACTTGCATAACCTGTTATTGCATAACTTTACAGTATGTAACCATTAGTAACATAATAAATAATATAGAGTCATTAAAGACATCGATCTTATATGTAACTGGGGGCAAAATGTGCCAAATATGCTGGAAGTGACTCAAATTATAAAAAATATAGAACTTCCATAACTTGTTATTGCATAACTTTACAGTATGTAACTATTAGTAATATAATGCATAATATAGAGTCATTAAAAACATACCGATCTTGTATGTCGTTCATGAGGGGGAAATGTGCCAAATATGCTGGAAGTGACAACATAAATGATTTTAATCAAACCAGTTTTGGTGAGCCTATTGGAACGAACAACAACTGTTATAGTATGCTACTATTAGTATCATAATGTATTATATATATCCATTAAACACATATTTTTTTTGTATGTCGTTCGTGGCACTAAAATGTAACAGATATGTTGGAAGTGACAACATAAGTCATTTTAATCGAACCAAGGATCAATAGAAGAATCAAGGGAATATGGATTCTAGACAAATTTTGGTGAGCCTATTAGAACAAATCTAGCACCCACAACAACTCTTTCACTTTTGTTTTTGATGGTTGACAACAACTCTTAGAGGAATCAAAATATTCACACACATTGTGTTGTTAGTAATGGAGGATTAGTAATGAGAAATTGGTTATTACCTTGTTGTCAATATAGTGAGAAATAAGATTAGAGATAGTGATATGATTATATTCTCAATTAACCTCGTATTTTTTGTAAACATGTCTTACATTCATTAATGGAAACAAGCGCACTCTAGAAGACACAACAACGATAATTTACATCAAACTATGTTATCGATTGTAACATATAGTAGTTTATGTTACTTTTTTGTTGCATTAACTTGTTCACCTGGAATAGTAGTTTATGTTACTTTTTTGTTGCATTAACTTGTTCACTCGGTTTGTTCCGGTTCTACCCTCGCAAATGTGTGACTAGAAAACGCGTGCACCATGAGTTTCGGTACATCTCGCGCACCATAGATTTAGCGTTTTATTTTTGTTTTCTTTGCGTTTTATAACCAACAAGTTTTCCAGCGGCAATTTTTTTTTATTTGTTATTTGTGTAAGGAATTCATTTTCCGAGAAAATATTTTCTTAAGGAAACATGGGTAGTCAAATGTTGAAAGAAAATTAGCAATTGGTCCCACCCCCATCCACCAATGTAACTAATAGTGTTATAAGGGAGAGGGATAGAGCCACATTCTAGCCACATTGTACACGGATCTAAACAAAATCATGGATTTAAAAATTTAATTAGGGATTGAATTTTTATAGATATTATCTCTCCACCATCGAGAACATGCTTACAAAAATTTAGCTTATTAATCAAAGAAGTCTAACCTTAGAACATGCTCACAAAAGTTTTTGACCGTGAGATGAAAAGTTCAAAAATGAACACTAATTTTTACATAGTTAGACATATCCAAATATTATAATTTTTTGTAAGAATGATTTTCATGGTGGGGGAATCATCTCCACAAAAAATCAGGCCTTAATTCATTTATATGTCGAAAATGTGGCTATAATGTACACACAAAAATGCAGGTTTTGCATTTAATATCCCTCTACCTTCAACTGCCTACATAAAAACCCCATTTACACTGACAAAGTGATAAAAACTCCCTGTTTTTTAAAATGCAAAACCACAATAATAAACTGGCCAAAATACCCCTCCGCCTCCAAAAGATCCACGTTCTCTCCTTCTACATCCTCTTTCCGTCGAAAAAAAAAAAAAAACACACACACACACACACACAACCCAAAAACAATACAAAGATTAAATTTCTATCTTCAAAAAAAAAAATTGAAATGGAAAAAAAAAAATGATTGGAACATTAAAAAGAAAAAGTAAATATGATTGTAGATTTGTAGATCCAACACTTGTTACTCAAAAGAAACAAGATCCAACACTCGTTTGTGGCGCAATGGGAGAACGTATATCACACAAGATATGTCAAGCAATGATATCGCTGAATCAAAATTCTTTAGAACACAAACATCTCTGATATAAAATCAATATGTAAAAATTAAATTTTCATTGAAAATCAGTATGTAAAAATAATTTGCATAGAAAAATTACTATGTAAAACTAAATTTGCATACTTAAATTTCCACGTAAAAACAAATTTACATAGTCATGAGATATGAAGAGAAATCACTATATAAACATAAATTTGCATACTGAAATTTCCATGTAAAAACAAATTTACATAGTCATAGACTCACACCCGCACATAAATATCATTATGTAAAAATAAATTTGCATACTAAAACGATTATGTAAAAACAAATTTACATAGTCATGAGATATGCAGAGAAATCACTATGTAAACATACATTTGCATACTAAAAATATCCATCTAAAAACAAATTTATATAGTTACAGACTCACACCTGCACATAAAAATCATTATGTAAAAATAAATTTGCATACTAAAACGATTATGTAAAACCATATTTACATAGTCACCACGATCTCAATTGGGAAAATCAATATGTAAAAATAAATTTGCATACTTAAATTTCTATGCGAAAACAAATTTACATAGTCACAGGAACCCAATTTATTTAAATTAGGAAGAAGAAAGAAAAATCAATAAAACAAAAACAAAAATTCACAACAATCACTCGAAATGAGAAAGAGAGTGATTCTTCACAGTAGAATCGTGTTTTTTCATCATGAAACCATGTTTTTTCATTGTTAAATTTGATTTCTTACATTGTTGAAAATATTTCTTTTTCATCAAACCTAATTTCTTAATTGCCGAAACTTGTTATTATAATTTCAATATTGAATTGTGTGTTATTGAAGTTGATTTAGTGTTCTTTTTCATTGAAATGATTGAAGGAGATGAAAATTAATTGAAGGAGAGAAACTAAGGAATGAAAATGAGTTTTTTTTTTTTTTTTTTTTTTCTGCAAAAGGTAAAAGAGGAATAGAAAGAGATTAAGAGATAAGAAAGAGATTGTGATTTTTGTATAATCACAAAATAGGAAGCTTAAGCCACGAGGCATCAGAAATAGGGAGGTTTTATGGTACGGGGCGAAGGGGAGGGGTTTACATGAACCCGGATCTAAACTAGGGGGCTGAGCCCCATTTCTTGCACAAAAATGTGGCTCTATCCCTCCCCCTCTATAATATACTAGCAAAATGCACGTGCTCTGCACATGAACGATACACAAAACTTATTGAAGAGAATGTGAACATAGTTATCAAGAGGAGAGTTAAGCTGTTCTATATTTAACCATAGTGTCTTCTGCGAAATTTTCATAGTTCATGTCCTTTTGCACCTCAATGCCCAAAGTTTGTACAGTTGGAGTGGATTCAGATTCAATCCATATTTTAAGAGATCCTTGCTCCATTGCACTCTAAATACCCTGAAGGATCACTCATCATTCAGCCAAGTAACTTGTACTCTCTAGCAACCTGCAAGTAATGAAATGTTGTTTAAGTAACTTGTACCACGAATGAAATGTTGTTTATATTCAACATTCCACACTTTTATTGCGTTTATATACTATTTTCAATCGTTGGATTAATAGCTTTATATACTTCATTAAGCGTTCTTATTGCTATAAAAAGGTGATCCTTTAATGTGACGAACGCTTATATAATAAGCGTGGCTCAAAAACTATAAAACATTTATTGGTTTCCTATATGAAACATGGTAGGAAGATGATAGTATAAAACGACTATTTTTTTAAGTAGATCTGCCCCATACTTCGTACGGCACGTTTTGTTATGAGATGCTTATTATGTTGTTTGTGGTTCTTTGTGGCATTCATTTTGGTATACATACCCAAGTATTTTCAAATGTGTGACCTATGTCGGAATTTCTAGTAATTTTATTTTGAAGTAGTTGTTTATAGTAGGAAACAAAATGCAGTCAAAGAATCAACACGCCTAAAATACGTCAACCATTCGTGCGCAATTATTCCCGCGCACCTTGGTCGATGCATTTTCACAGTTCTCTGTTGGTCCATGGTGACTATAATTTGAAAGAATAGAATTTTAAATAATAGACATATAAGCATAATTAATAGCCTAATAATATTCAAAACAAAAAACATTTTATAATGATAATGACATATGCATAAATGATAGCCTACATACAACTTGGTATTCATGCATAAGTGTACATAGTTGGGTAGCAGCCACCCGTCCTTCAAACATCCTATACTTGGGAGACAATGTAAGAATTGCCTGAACATCGCATAAGGGAGCTCGGTAGTCCTCTAGTGCCAGATAGAAACAAAACCGGAGTTCCAAGCATTCCAATGCAAGCTTGAAACCAAGAACACGGTTTATTTCTGCCAGAGCAGCTTCAACACTTTGCTTCCTCATTAGGCATGCAGCCCGATACATGTACAGGTAGTTAAATATTGGATCCAATTTTGTTGCCTTGTCAAGATTATCACACTTCTTCTCGCCTTCACAGTATAGTGCTCTCTCCTGATACATCCATCCAAGAGGGTTAAAGGAGGAAATCACAGAGCTGAGCTTGTCGATTCAATAGCAGAAACTGAACATAAAATTCACATTGAGGAAAACACTATTTCTCCTTCCAATTAGATAGTAGAATTGAAAAAAGAGCATCATTTAGTCAACTGGGATCAGCCAGTGAATCAGTAACAGACCGTTATGACCAAATTGATTTACAGGACCCGCAATCCCACATGCGAAAAATAATGTTTAAATTCTGATTTCTAGCCATTAGCTGAGCGTTTTTTTTTTCTACACTTGGAAAAGTTAGGAACTACCATACCCCCTGCCCCTTCACATCCACACACACAAGTTTAGCACTATATATCAGTACGGGTTATGATTTTTCAGCCGAGTTACTACTTACTAAGTATTGGTACTGATCTATGCTTTCAATTGGAGTCTACAGGAACTGGGTGGCAGAAACTATGTTATTGAATCAGGGGTGTTCCCGCGTAACACAAATAATACAGATGTAAAGTTCATACGAAGCTGAAGTTTCCACACGTGGTTTCCAAATGATACAAGCTTCTGTTAAATGACAGTGGCAGACATAACCAATAAGTAAGGAATCTCAGGAAATCAAATAAGGAAGTTCACCTGTCTCCTTCACTATTCACGAGACGATAAGCATTTGTGTGTATGGAGGGAAGCCCCAAGAACCTACGCAATTCTATAGCAGCGTCAATTCTATAAGGTCCACTGCTTCTTCTCTTGAAGTAACAAAAGATGAAAGTGTCCTGTCACAGGCATCTTTGAGCCTTTAACAGCAAAATTTATTGGAAAATATCAATAATTCCAAAAAAAGATCAGGACAAATTTCATTTAGACTCTCAGTTTCACTAAAATCCCTGATTGCCCTCATACCCGATGGAGAAATGCCATTTTTGGAAATATCTGTCTTCTTGAAGTGATTCAGTAAAATCCCCATTAAGCAATGAATTAAATGCAGCTGACAGGGCGACAATCTTCTGTCGGTCACAGGTTATTCTCTCATCTTCAATTTGAAAGAAGATAGTTCGAGACACTCGCTTCTCATTTATCCCATATATTTCAGGGGAATTAAAATCCATACCAGTGGGAAGCTATGAGGCAATGCCTATTGGCCCAAACTCCTGAGCACATTTACCACAAGAAGCAAGCAACTCAGATATTAGCTCCTCACCTAGCTTCTCGTACTTTAACCACGCCCCAAAAACAATTTTCTCATGAATTGTGCTTGCTTTCTGCCAAGCTAGAAGGAGACTCCTCCGTAACAGTTTGACTTCTTCAAGCCCTCTAAAGACTTGGAACTGTAGCAAGTAAAGGTTCGACCTCTTGTGACGAGGGTAAGACTCAAGTTCTTCATGAATTTGAGCTAGAACTTCTACATAATCGACAGGATTATAAAATGGGAGAATAGGCGTTCGGGACCTTTGATGAGAGATTCTCTAAGAACATACAAATGAACTCAATATCATGAAAAGGAAACCAAGCTAAATAATAAAAAAAGTACTTACATCGAAGAAGGGGAAAATAGAGGGGATTTAGTAAGCTTTCCTCTCTCAACTTGAAGCCATGACTGTGGATTGAGTGCATGGAGTTGGGTTTCTTTACAAGCTTCTGGCAGAATTTTTTTTCTCATGGGGCATAACAGAAAGAATAAGTCTCTGATCTCCACAACTCCAAATGGGGTTCTCTCCAAAACTCAGAAAACAAACTTTGAAGAAAAACTACATTTAAATAAGGAATGGCTTCTGCACAGTCTGAAATCGAACATAGATTGATTTGAGCTAGTAGAGATGCACCCACCAGTATAGTAGAAATTTTACAGAGAAAAAGAACACATGTATCTAATGAAAGTATATTAATGGTTATCACATCTTCATGCACTGACTTCATTTCAGACTTATCTTACATAAGCATAATATGTATCTGTAGCATCTTGCACTCGATATCCTGGATGATTCAGATGCGACGAAGTGAAGCCAACCTCTTCTCAAGATCTTCAACATCAGTGGAATTAGACCTGCATATTGCACAAGTCAACAAAAAAAAAGGATATGATCATTACATAATAACATCATAAATAATAATAGATATATAACTTTAAGTCAACTAAAGCAGTGCATTTTCCATTTAGTAAGTCCCCAATTGATGCTAAATATATGGATTGTTGATGACGTCCCCTTGCTAGATTTAACCATGTTTTCATATTTATCAATATAAATAACACTCGACTGACCTTCACTTCTTTGACAGTTATCTTCGGCTCCTAAAGGTTGGATCTCATTCAAGAAGGTGGAAAATGTTGTCCCGGCAAGGTAAGTTTCATTGAACCCAACTTTGCTGTCCAAGCAAGCATGCCAGTCGGTTTTCATTTCACTTAACACAACTCGGTCATGGGGACTGCCAAGAGTCATAAGGGCCAAGAGAAGAGATTGCTTATGAACTAACCAAAAGTGGTTACTAAAAAACAATGCAACTATAAACAATTTTTTTTTACCTCTTAGGACCTGATACCCATGGCTGTAGCACAAGATTCAATTCTAGATAAGAGGAGTACACTCTCTCAATCTGAGGCTATGTACATGTTAGAAACCATACGTTAAGAACCTTCATCCATGATAATGCTAGGAAAACAAAAAAAAAAAAAAAATTGTAAGAAGACCAAGCAGTATAAAATAAGTGTACCTCGTTGTAATCCACAAACATTTTATTCGCCTGTAGATAGGCCTCTATCATAGAGACCTAAATTTTGAATGAAAAAAAAAGTTGGTCAATATGGGATAAAATCATAATACAAATCATCTAGCAGTAATAAAGGACTCACAGTATCATCACTTATTCTAGCCAACTTCAAGTATTGGAGAGTAACATGATCAACAGGGAAAAATCCCATAGTTGCTCCATACTCAGGAGACATATTTGCAATTGTAGCATGGTCAGCCAATGAAAGCTTACTCATGACTTCCTGAGTACAAATATACAGTTGTGTCCAATTATATAAATTAGACAAAATATAGTACCAGACATCAAAAAGAATCAGCATGGACAAAAGCACGCACTTAAATAGGACTAAAGCATAAATTGAACGTAAACACGTAGCTTACCATAGAACTCCACAAATTTTGCAAAGGTGAATATCAAATTATAGCTAAACAGAACTGAGCAGTGCATGATCACAACTCACCTCAACATGAGGCAACAGATCAGATTTGAGATATACACCTACTGATGAACAATATATGTACATGAGATCGTACGGAATCAGTTATTAGTGCATATACTTAAGACTTCTTTGGTTGACAATTAGAGATTAAGTAGATCAAATGCTGTCCAATCACAAAGGTGAGAAGGCTATTGGGATTTAGGATCTTACTGTTCAAGTTTTGGTAGCGCAGCCAGTATTGGTTCTACTTCCTCTGCCTCTCGTCCTAAATTCCAAAAGTTATTAATTGAAAATGGGAAAGAAATGAATTCTTATTGGAATGTAGTAAATGCCTCCTTGAAAGCCATGGAAATGAGTATATTATGTGGAGTTCTATGGAAATGAGCCAATATTATGTGGAGTTCCATGGAAATGAGCCAATATTTACGTTTTACATTTTATATATTTGGGTAAACTCGCACCCAAAAAAAAACAATATTTATCTTGCAGTAGTATCTGGACAGAAATGAAAAGCAATCAGACTGTACAATGAGAGAAAATGAAGAAACGATACCCGGAAATTAGATGTTCTGAAGTTTTATGCAAGCATGTTAAAAATTAGAAGTATTTAGTTTGAATAAAAACTAAACTAAACTTAACAAAGAAAAAAAAATAATAATCATATAAGAATCAAATTATGTCATACCTTGATAATGGCTACAATTTTTTCAGACGTGTAGCTTTGTCTAGTAGAACTTGACAACTAAAACAAAATATATGTGTACTCTGTCATCTCCTAGAGTGCATAAGGAATGGTAACCTTTCCCAATGTAATGGTCAGATAAAATTGGAAAAGGTTTAGTATGGGAAATTAATTGGGTTGGGCCTATTTTTCTATTGGAATAGTAATTAAAAAAACTGTGGTAGCAAGTTAGACCAAATCTATTTAGTTCATAATATACTTGATATAATTTGCACAAACATGATCTGATAGGAAAATAACTCCTTATATCGTAAGGGTAAAGGGCTCTACAAAGAATACCATGTATCCTAGTACTTAATGTTATTATTCTAGGTACTGAATCAAATCAATCGGTCAAATCTATCAAATATTTGCTTGATGGTCAACTGCATATGATTTTAGTACAATCAAATTATTGAAAAAGGGGAAAATATAAGTTTTGTTTTACCTTTCCTCTGCCTTCCTTTTGCCCATAGCACTGGAATTATTCGGATTGACAGTTTCACACAAAGTGATCAACTCACATGTTCTTTACCGAAACAAAAAATCAACTCACCTGTTGAGTCTCCTACTTTTACATTGGTTTCAACTTTCAAGTGTGCTAATTGTGGGCCAGAATCCTCTCCAACATATAAGCAAATGTTGTACAAATGTAAGTTCACGATTCATAATCTGCTTTTACCAGGAAGCCCAACTTGTTGAGGCCTTAAGGGACAGAAACAGTGGGAAACACTCAGACAGCGAGAGTGCAGCAAATGCTGGTCACCCAGAGTGCACTCGAGTAAATGAGTCACACTAATGTTGTTCATTGCTTAGAAAACCTTGGGCATTTCAGATATTTGAAGGATATTTGTGCTAGCACTCAAATTAACTCTTCTGATGGCCCTTAATCAAGTTTTGTTAATTGTGGGTTTATAACCTAAAATTCATTTGATTTACCTCTTGCAATATCTAAACATTATCAATCGTATATGCATCATAAAAACTTAAAGGACAATGCAAATGAAAAAAAGAAAAGGGTCAATCCATACATACTGCACATTTGCTCTACTCATTATAGAAAGCATTAATACATACATACTGCACATTTTCAATAACACTTTCCTATCCTAAGTGCATGTACAAATAGAAAGCAGCATCTCTCACCTAGTTGAGGGTGGGCAAATTTAACCAAGAACAAATATCTCTGAGCCAGATTAAGCCTCTCGATAGTCCTGTACCTCCAACAGGACCAAAGCCGATGGATACCTGCAATAGGACCAAATCCGATGGAAGGTATAAACCACCAGAAATAATAAAATAGAAATTGACTTTGAAATTTGTTAGACAGAGAGATTTGGGGAAAAAAAAAGAATACCCGATTTCAAATTATGTAACTTGTAAAGCCAGAACATACATGATTTTCAAATTGTGTTCAATAAGCAATAACCATACTTCCTTTTCCACAATGTTTGTGTCTGTTATCTTGTTTTCTAAAGCCTCAATGCCTAATTTCTTATATTTCATTATATGGATAGTGGAACTTGTCAAATTAATTTCTCAGTCAGAACATTTGCATTCAATGGATTACTCTATAAACGTTTTTTAAAAGATACATACACTCTCATTGTGGGTGGGAAGTTAATAAAAATCGATGAGCAAAAGCATTCCAGCCATTAAGAAAAAAGGCATTTAATTGGAGTGGTACGTACACTTTAATTTGGTGATTGCGCTTAGTTGAATTTCCTGGAAAAACATTACTGAAAGATTATGTACTAACCTCATGGGCACTGCTGGATGAATCGCGTCTAACGGGCCTTGCCTACTTTGCTTCGAAATATATCTTGCTCTTAATATATCTTGCTCTTATATCTTGCTGGATGAATCGCGTCTAACCTCATGGTTACAACTTGCTCTTAATATATCTTCTTCTGTTATTCTCCTAATGGGAAATGTTCCTTTAGGATATAATTCACCATAAAAGGACATAATTCACCATAAAGTGACGATAACTGCAAACCTTGACATTCGTCGCGTTGTAGGCATTTGGTATTTCCGGTGGTCTACAAAGCAAAGATAAGGAAAAACTTTATGTTCTCAAAAGTATGTTCTCTAACCGGAATTGGAAGCATAAAGCAAAAACCAGTACTGGAAAGAGTTCATGAAGAAAAGAGGGGAAGTTGAAAGAACTCATATTAATGGTAGTTAAGTGGGTATTAATGGTAATTGAAGTCGGTATTAATGGTAGTTAAGTGGCAAAAACCGCGTACATGTCAATATAGAGGCGTGGATTTGGTTTTTGCCCTGAATTTACATAAAACACCTTTGTCTGTGTGTTGTAATTGAAGGGTATAAACGGTGGTTAAATTTAAAGCCCTAAACATGGTGATTGACTGATTGGTGAGCATGCACCTAGAAGTCTTTACTTCTATACTTTAGTAGTTCTTTAAAGTAAGATCAAATCTCGGCCCAGATAGCATCTTTGCAATTTTCCGTTTCTTTTTCTCAGTGTGATGGCGGTGCACTTAAGGTGGTAGTTGAAACCCAAAGTTACGGCCTTTCGAGTTTTTCCGAGTCCGCTCTTCGATAACCGAAGTTTCTCTTTTTTCCGACCGATTCCAACCGCTTTTTTTTTTCGTTATAGTCATCAACAATATATCAATACCTCCTTTTGGATAGTAGATTCAGTTCTAGAATCATCGAAAAGTTAGATCCGAACCCAAAAAACGGATTTTTCCGCTCTCGCGGCTTTGGTTCGCGAAGTCCGTTTTTGGGAGGTGATTAAAAGGAGATTCAAACTCTCTTCAATATCCGCACGCCATTATCGATATCGCATCAACACAGGGAACAAATTTTACGTGTTTTTGGTTTGATTATAGATTGACTCTCTTGAGTTTTAATTCTTCCGATAGTCCAAGGGGTTTGTGTTATTGGGTTTTGGGTTTTGTTTTGGCTCTAACCGTTTGAATTTTGGAGGAGCCATGGCGGTTTAGTAGTTTCTCACTTGTGGGCTGGATACGGTGAGACTGTGACAATCGTAATTGTTGAAGTTGTTTCAAGAGTAGCGATCCTCATCAATGTCAAATCTTATGGCTATGAACCGTAGAGGAATCGAGCCGCATCGACCGTTAAGATTATAGAAGACTTGGTCCGTGATCATGATCCGGATATCATTTGTTTTTCGAAAACAAAAGCAAGTTGCAAGAGAATGGAAGGAGTTCGAAAACGCGTTTAAAGTACGATTGGAAATTGTATTGTTCCAAAATCGGAGGGCGAAAAGGAGGTCTCCGCAAATTACGGAAGGAAGATTTCTCAGTTGATATCATGGGAGCTACTACCAACCACATTACGGGTAAAGTTTCTAATCTGGGTATATCAAATGATTGGTATTTTACTTTTATATATGGAGAACCCTCTTCTGGCAATAGAAAGAGGGTCTGGGATGAACTGAGAGACCTATCTCTTTATATCCCAGCACCCTGGATGATTTTGGAGATTTCAATGCAAGAGCATCTTTAGATGAAAAAATTGGTGGCCACAGTGTTCTTAACAGAAGCATGTTTGATTTTAATGATTTTATTAATGATATTGGTTTGATAGACCTAGGTTTTAAGGGACCTAAATTCACCTGGTGCAATAATCGCTCTTATGGTAATCATATTTTAGAAAGACTAGACAGAGCCCTTGCTACTCCTAGTTGGGTAGATTTTTTCCCTGAAGCAAAAGTTTTTCATATCCCTAATGTCTCTTCGGATCACTTAGCACTAGGCATTACTCTTAAAAATTCTGAGCCATTACCAAAGAAACCTTTTAGGTTCTATGAAATGTGGTTACGTGATAATACATGCAAAGATGTGATTAAAGAAGGTTGGGATTCAGTGGAGGATGATCTTACCATGGGAATAGTAGGGAAAAAACAAGAAGCCACAAAGGAGAAGTTAACAGTTTGGAATAAGAGACAGTTTGGAAATATTTTTTGTGAAATAAGAAATGTGAAGAAGAAGTTGGAGAGTTTGATGACACATGAGATGAATGAGAGGAATTATAAAAGTATAAAAGAGCTAAAGGAGAAATTGGTAGAGCTTTTTGAAAGAGAAGCTAGCTTGTGGAGGCAGAGGTCGGGTCAAGTATGGGTGAGAGATTATGCAAGAAATACAAAGTTCTTTCATATATCTACCATTTATAGGAGAAGAAAAAACAGAATTGAGAAACTTCGAGAGGATGATGGTTCATGGAAAAAAGGAAGAGAAGAAGTGGGTAAAACCATAAACAATTTCTTTACAAAGCTCTTTGAAACACAATACCCTCAAACTGATAATTCCATCCTAGATCTTTTCCAGCCTATTATAACCAACAGGGGGAAAATGAATTGTTAGGAGTTTGTCCCTCCGATGAAGAGATATGGAGAATCATAAAAAATTGCATCCCTTGAAAGCCCCCGACTGATGGCTTTCAAGGGATTTTTTATCAAAGATGTTGGGATATAGTGGGCATCACTATTATCAAAACAAAGGCAGGATTTTTCTTATACAACACCCTTCCACCGGATCTAAATGAAACTTTCATTACCTTGATCCCAAAAATACCTACTCCCGACCACATATCCAAATTCAGGCCAATCAGTTTATGCAATTTCACATACAAAATCATCTCAAAAATTCTAGCTAATAGACTAAAAACCCACCTACACAAAATTATCTCACCCTTTCAGGGAGCTTTTGTAAAGGGGAGGTTTATTGGTGACAACATAGGCTTAGCAAGTGAATTGTTTCACAATATGAAAAAGATGAAAAAGAAAAAACAAGGCTGGTTGGCCCTAAAGTTGGATATGAAGAAGGCGTTTGATAGAGTTGAATGGTGTTTTCTGTATCAGATTTTTGAAAAACTGGGTTTTAGCAGGAAGTGGATAGATATGATTAAAGTCTGTTTGGAAACAAGATCCTTCCGAAGTTCTTTTAAATGGCTCCCCTTTGAGTCATTTGTTTCCACAAATGAGGTCTAAGGCGGGGAGACCCCTATCTCCCTACCTCTTCATTCCAGTCCACGAAGCTCTCTCTAGAACCCTCAAGCAAGGTCGAGGATGAGAATAGGATTAGTGGCATCAAAGTGAGAAGAGGATCACCCCCTATCACATCATCTACTATATGCAGATGATCCGATCATGTTTTGCAAGGCAAATTTGGATGAAATAAACGATTGTCAAGGATATCTTACGTAAATCTTTGCAATGCATCCGGTCAAGAGGTCACCGGGAGAAGTCTAGTGCTTTTTTTCAAGTAGGAATGTGCATAACACACATCGAAAAATGATTCTTCGGAGATGGAAGGTAAGAAGGTTCACGTAAAAAGGAGAAATACTTGGGAGTACCAATCATATTGGGAAAGAAGAAGGGAGAGGACTTCGAGTATCTTTTAGAAAGTTTACAAAGGAAAGTCAGTGGTTGGAAAGCTAAAATCCTTTCACAAGCTAGCAGAACCACTTTAGTCAAATCAGTAGGGCAAGCAGTGCCTATCTATGCCATGGGAGTTTATGCTTTACCTAACAGGATCAATGAAAGGATAGATAGGCTCAATCGGGATTTTTGGTGGAATGGAACAACAAATACTACTGCTTGGCATACTATGAGTTGGGAGAAACTTTGCAAATCAAAGGCAAATGGGGGTTTGGGTTTCAGGAAAGCCAAAGAAATGAATTTGGCCATGTTGGCTAAACACAGTTGGAGACTTATTACGATGAGAATTGATATGGTCTAGAACTTTCAATAGTATATATAAAGTGGGATTGTTTTAATAACCAAGATGGTAAGAAGAAAAACCACAATCTTTTTCTCGGGAGAGGTGTGCGCTTAAGTATGAAAGCAAAGAAAGGAAGGATTCATGTGGTTACTTGGTAATGGCTCTAGGATTAAAACTTTTTCTGAACCCTGGTTACTTTTTCTTGAAAAACCTCTTATTTTAGGAAACCACCTAAACCCAGAAAGAGTCAACCTAAACCTCACACGTAGAGTATCTGACCTATCTAGGGAAAAAGAGGAGGAATGGGACATTACTAGGTTAGGAGATTTGTTTCCTAACCTTATCTCTGATTGTATTAAAACCTTAACTATCAAACCAAATGTCATTGATAAAATCATTTGGTGGAAAGATAAGAAGGGAGTTCTTACAGTCAGGTCTGCTTACAAGTTACTTGCCAAAGAATATGAGGAGGGTGAGAGCTCTAGAATGAATAAAAAGAGTATAAGGAGGATCTGGAAAATAAAAATTGATGCAGCCACTCAACTCTTTATATGGAAAGCTTACATGGGAGGTCTACCCAATTGGAGAGGTTTTGATGCGTAAGAAGTTTAAGGGTGATGTAACTTGTGTTTTTCGTGAAAGGCACTTATTTGAACCGATTATCACCTTTTCTTTGGTTGTGAGTGGAGTAGAACATTATGGTATGGATCAAACATAAGTTTGAGGGTAGATGCAAAAGAAGAAAAGGATATCGATGTTGGCTTGATGATTTCATTAGTTTGGGAGAGAGACAAGGATCTACAGGCTTCCAAAGATCTATGGTTTATGTATGATGCATGAAATCTGAAAAGCAAGAAACAAACTCAAGTTTGAAAGAAAGAGGAGCGGTTTCGAGCTCTACACAATTGTGAATCAAACAGTCAAGAGAATCACGAAGACTATAATGCGCAGAGAACAATCCATCCCCTAATGGCCGGGATCTTCGCATGTCATAAACAATACTTTAGATTTTAGTGTGCCATAGGGAGTTGTACAAAGAAGGAATCTCATCTCTTTTGATGGTGCTTTTAACAGTGTGAGAATAAGGGGTCGCCACAATATCACGAGAAGTCCGGATGGTAAATTATCGGGGCAAAAGATACATGAAATTCAATTGTCAAACAGCTATCTGAGGCAGAATGTTATGGAGCGAAGTCACAACCGCTCTAATTCGTAAGCTAAAAGCCGGGCCCTCTATAGTCTTGGGAGATAATCGTCGGTTGATGGACGTGCTTGCGGGAATGAGAAAAGCTTAGGTTGGCAAGTAGATGAACATGTGAAGAAAATTTTAGATTTATTTCAAGTCCAGAATATAAATAATGAGTCCAATTCGAAGTTCTTTTGGATAAGCCGTAACACCAATGGAGATGCCCATGAACCGCCAAGTGGGCGTACCGGATATGCGGAATTGGACCTCCTCCAAATTGGGTTTTGAGTCCAGAACTCCTCTTATGAGATTTTAAATATATGGAAAGAAGTGGTTTATCGAAAAAAAAAAAAAAAAAAGAAATTGAAGGGTATAAATAGAAATACAAAATTAAATGACGAAATAGTCTTTTTTAAAGACATTGAATAATATTTTTTTGTATTTAATTAGGGGTATTAGGTGGTAGAAAAAAGGCTGGTCTAATTTAAAAGGTCAGGTTAATTATGGTGTATTTTACTAATAGAGATATTATCGCTTCTCTATCCCCTTATTCTTTTAAATATTTAACTTAATTGTTGCATTTAACATCTTTGTAGTACTTTAAAATTGAGTTTGTTAGACCTGATTATGAGAATTTGATATTTTTTGTTGTATATCGGACAACTATTTAGAAATATTTGGTATGATTATACTATTATATAATCATCAATTAACCAATTAATCGCATATCGCTCCTTGATCGATTAGTTTTGAAAACCGATTTTAACTGCTTAGGTTATATGGGATGCCTAAAGGTAATATGGCATCCCCCAAATACCAAATTACCATTCCAATGGAGCTGTTATAATTAAGTTCCCAACCAAATTTGTAGCCTTGTCTAGTAGCTGCTATAATTAAATTTCGGGAGACGGACCAGGACACAATTTCTGTCGGTCTTAAATTTCGATAGGCAACAGAAACTAACTATGCTATTTGTCCCATAAATTTCCTCTTATTTTTCCACTTATGTTTACAACTAATGGATGGACAGCTGAAATTGTGACGTCTGTATGGATTTAGCACCTCAAAGTATAACACCTCAAATTTGGCTTGGCAAGGTTAAAAAACCTAAAAATAAAATCCTATGTGGCATGCTTTTAGCAGCTCCCCATTGGACTTGCTCTAAGTATATGTAAGTATTAACCATTAATTGAACTCTAAATTTACACTGTCAGCTCCTTGCTAGAATTCAATCTACAAGGTCTACTCCATGCACTTGAACAGCTTCAACTAAAAATTTCCTTCGCCATTCTCTACGTAGTATTTTGAGTTTTTGACAAACTTGAGTTGACAACAATTTCTCACACAAAGTACTGCAAATGTGGTGTTGTTCGTTCAGATGTTAAAAGCTCGGTTTACCACTTCCCAACAGGGCAGCAGGTATATCGTGTTGTTCCTCTGAATCTATCTGAACCAGTAAGTCGTCGTCTTAGTCTCTTAGATCATGAATCATGAATTCATGATGGTAGTGGATTTGGAATTGCACAGTGGAGGTATTGCCATTACTTTCTGTCATCAATGTGCCTAACTATTACATGTTAGGAATTGCATTACAGTGACCTTTGAATCCTTCATTCTAATGAATGACAATCTAGATCATTTCAATATATTTCTATTTACTGATAAACTTTACAAATTAATTATGTAATAGATCAGACTAGTTCTACCACGCAGGATGCTATATATTGTCTTCTTCCTCTCTAACCTTGTTGTTCTTTGACTGGTGACACCTCACTGCATATCCCCTACTAAGCACAAGCCTCCCCGTGTCAACAATATATACATCTGCCAAGTTCATCAATAGAAGTATAAAACAATGTGAATTGGAAACCTCGATCAGCAGGCAAGCAATGTCCTCTGTGTCTCACTTCCTATTAACAGAAGTTCGAGCACCACAGTTTTCATTGTCGGCCTTTCAGTGCCAAATTCACTTAGACATCTACTAGCAATTTCAGAAACTGCTTTCATTTCGTACATAATCTTCCCATCTAATATTCTTCCATCTAGAATCTCAAAGAAATTACACTTCCCAATATATGATTGAAAGTACACAACTAGGCCACTGTAGTCCTGGGTGTCGTCATCGTGTATAATAGGCATTCTCCCTGTTAACAACTCAAGCAGCACCACCCCAAAGCTATAAACATCACTCTTTTCGGTTAACTTTCCTGTGATGAAGTATTCGGGGTCTAAATATCCTATAGTCCCTTGCACAGCCGTCGAAACTAGACATTTACCAAGAGGAACAAGCCTAGAAATTCCAAAATCAGCAAGTTTAGCAGTATTGTTCTCATTCAAGAGAATGTTTGATGACTTGACATCCCTGTGAAAAATAGGCATACAAGCATATGAGTGCAAGTAAGAAAGAGCCTCCCCAACCTCAATAGCTATTCGAAGTCGATCCTTCCATGACAACTGGATTGATTGTTCCGGGCTTCCATGGAGTTTTTCGTATAAAGTACCACCTGAGATGAATTCGTAGACCAATAGAGGGATTTCGGTCTCCAAGCACGTACCAATTAGCTTTACTATATTTCTGTGATTGATTTGGTTTAAAATTATAAGCTCATTAATAAAGTTATCAACTTGACATTGATCCACCGAATGTGACTTCTTAACGGCTATTTTGGAGCCATCACTAAGAACTCCTTGGTAGACAGTGCCTTGGCCTCCATGACCTAGAGCGAACTTTGTTTCAAAGTAATTAGTTGCCTTCTTCAACTCTTGAGCAGAGAAGATCTTGGCATGGCTGTTACTAGTATCTTTACTCAAAGAGACATGTCGCTGCAACAAGAGACCACCGTTCTGTAGGAAGTATTTCATTCTCGTCTGGGAAAGGAATCTTCTCTTTAGAACCCAATATAACAAAGATATGCAGCAAATGAGCGCAATGTTGAATATGACAACTGCCAAGCATAAAAGTGAGTTTGGTGAACACCCTGCTTGAAATGATTGAATGCTACCTAAATTATCTTAAATTCTTAATTATCTTGTACCCTGAAGTTTTCTTTCTAAGTATCTGGCGTGCATGTCCAAAGTAATCAAGTTCTTACCTGACAAGATTAGTTTGACCTTTGAGCGTTTCTTGCAGCCTTCAGCAGATTTAAAACCGTCCCCTATCATACCCGTCGGGCAGACACAATCATAGACTACTGATGCAGCATTTTGTCCAATTCTGAAGCGGCAAGTAGCATCCAGCACACAAGGATTACTTCTCATACCAGTGCAGTTGTAGGCATCTGCCAAGTAAAACAAGGAATTCTGTCAGAATATAAAAGTACAGGTACGGAACCAGGAATATTCAATAAACGAATAATATTAATCCTTTCGATTGAAGTTCGTTTCCCCACAACGTCTTAAATCAAGGATTGCAAAGTGCGTGTTGTTGGGGTTTATACCAATACTAATCGATTCCCCACTACACATATAATTTGCATTTGAACATAATTCAACCCTAGACAACAATCTCAATATTCCCTACAACCAAACTAACATGCCCAACTCACTAAACAACTATTAACACAGATAATAATGTAAAGCAGTAAAAGCAAACCACATCACAAAGATATATTGTGGTTCGGCCAATAGTGCCTACTTCCACAAGAGCTAATTCTTTTATAAAGTGGGAAGGAAGATTACAATCACTCCTTGCAGTCTTTCACCTTACTAGATCACTCCTATCTCTTTACAGGCTTGTATCTCTGTAAATGTTATCTCTCAATCTTGATAGCTTTCAAGATTGGGTTTTCTCTTATTTCTGTGTTGTCTCTCGTGTGTTAGGTTTTGCCAAAAACCTCAACCTTTATTACAAACTCGTGGTCCACAAATATAGAATTCTCTGAAAAAATAGGCATGGGTGCAGGGCACGCCTTGGCCTAGGCCAAGTCGAGCGCGGGTCGAGCTAAAGTGGATAGAGGTTGAGCCTATTCGTGAGCTTGGTCGCCACTGGGCTTGGGTTCGAGCAGATTGGTCGCTTAGGCTTGCGTGCGCGAAAATCCTTTTCTCCTCATGTGAGGGATAACTCCAATAATCTCCCCCTCCCAAATAGTGAGGGGGGATACCTCTATGCAATTTCCAAATCAACAGGAGGAGTCTGCTACCATTCCAGCGGTAGCACAACAAATATTAAACTTACCTTTCGGTAAGACTTTGGTCATCATATCCGACCCGTTCTTGTCGGTATGGATCTTCTCAATGCACAAATGCTTGTCTTTGAGTACTTCTTTAATCTAATGATAATGCACATGTATGTGCTTGGATCTAGAATGAAAACTCGGATTCTTGCTTAAATGAATGGCGCTCTGACTGTCACATAGAACTACAAACTGTTTCTGCTTTAGCCCTAGTTTGTCGAAGAACCTCGTCATCCATAACATCTCTTTGCAACACTTACAGTGGCTGCAATATACTCGGCTTCTGTAGTGGAGAGGGCAACACACTTTTGCAATTTAGATTGCCAAGAAACTGCTCCCCTACAAAAGTAACTAGATAACCGGAGGTGGACTTCATCGAGTCAACATCACCTACCATGTCTGCATTAGTGTAGCCTTCAAGTAAGGGCTTACTTCCACTAAAACACAAACATGATTTGGAAGTGCCCTTAAGATATCTCAATATCCACTTAACACCTTCCCAATGTTCCTTATCTGGATTTGGCAGAAAACGACTTACAACACCAACGGCGAAAACAATATCCGATCTTGTACACACCATTGCATACATCAAGCTGCCTATTGCAGATGCATAAGGAATTTTTTCCATCTAACTCTGCTCATGCTCACCCTTTGGACACATCTCTTTGGTCATACAAAACTGACCACCAAGCGGACAACTGACTGGCTTCACTTTATCCATGTTGAATCTTTTCAACATCTTCTCAATGTAGCTTTCTTGAGAAAGCCACAACTTCCCACTCTTTCTGTCAAGAGTGATCCACATCCCAAGTATCTGCTTTGTTTGACCCAAATCCTTCATCTCAAAGGACTTACTCAAGTCTTTCTTCAACTTGGATATCTTGTTGATGTTTGGGCCAACTATCAACATATCATCCACATACAGCAAGAGCACTATGAAATCCCCATCTGGAAATCTCTGAACAAACAAACAATGATCGGAAGTAGACTTCTTGTATCCTTGCTTCGCCATAAAAGGATCAAACTTTATGTACCACTGTCTCGGTGCTTGTTTTAACTCGTACAAGCTCTTTATCAGTTTGCATACTAGGTGCTCCTTGCTTTTGACCTCAAACCCCTCTGGCTGGTCCATGTAGACATCTTCTTCAAGGTCTCCATGAAGAAAAGCTGTCTTAACATCTAGTTGCTCAACCTCCAGGTTCATACTTGTGGTCATACCCAATACCACCCGGATAGAAATCATCTTCACTATAGGGGAGAAAATCTCATCAAAGTCAATACCTTTTCTTTGACCAAATCCCTTCACAACAAGGCGAGCTTTATGCCTTCGGTGTGGATTGTTCTCCTCATGTTTGACCTTGTAGATCCACTTATTATTGAGAATTTTTCTTCCTTGCGGTTTCTCAACTAACTCATAAGTGTGATTCTTATGCAAAGAATCCATCTCGTCATGCATGGCCTTCAATTACTTCTCTTTGTCTGTACATTCAAGTGCCTCTTGATAGTACATAGGTTCTCCACCATCAGATAGTAAAACATACGTATGTGGTGGATACCTGGTTGAAGCTAGTCTCTATCTGTCTGACTTCCTTGCTCCTTCTGCTGGTGCCTCAGGAGGATGTACTTCTACTTGCTCTGGTGGTGGTTCATGCACTTTATCTGCATCTTCTATACCAATAGGTTCTATCCCATCATGAGCAATATGATTCTCATCATGAACTTCAAACTCATGGTTCTCTGCATTCTCAATGCCTTCTGCACGTTCTACAGTAGGAACTTCTGGTTCTTAATCAACAAAGATCATTAGTGAAAGCCTGTAGCTTCTCATCCTCCTCAAAGTCTGCTATGGTTTGGTCTTCCAAGAACACAATATCTCGACTTCGGATTACCTTCTTGTTAATTGGATCATACAGTTTGTAACCAAACTTTTCATCTCCATAACTCAGAAAAATGTACTGCTTGGCTTTGTCATCAAACTTGGATCTCTCATCCTTCGGAATATGCACAAATACCTTGCACCCAAATACCCTTCAAGTATCCATAATCAACATCTCTGCCTGACCATACTCTCTGAATAGTCACTATTCAGAGGCTTCGATGGTGATAGGTTGATCACATGCACGTTGTACGCATTGCTTCTACCCAGTAGGTTCTAGGTAGCTTAGAGTGAGACAACATGCATCTCATCCTCTCTACAATGGTACGGTTCATTCTCTCTACTATTCCATTCTGTTGCGGTGTCTTAGGAACGGTCTGCTCGTGACGAATCCCATGACTTTGGCAATACTCTTCAAACGGCCCTATGTACTCACCCCCATTATCTGAGTGAATACACTTCAACAACTTCCCTGTCTCTCTTTCCACCATGTTATGAAATTTCTCAAACATGCCAAGTACTTCATCCTTGGTCTTTAGACTATATGCCCATACCTTTCTTGACCCATCATCAATGAAGGTCACGAAGTATAAAGCTCCCCGTGGGATTTCACTTTTATAGGACCACATAAATCTGTGGGCACTAGTTCAAAGACATTGTCCTTTCTGTGAGACGTGAATCTTTGGAAAGACACCCTGTGTTGCTTTCCTACCAAACAGTGAGTACATATATTTAAATGTGTACCTTTAATGTCTGGCAAGGCCTTTTGCTTAGCAAGATCTTCCATCCCTTTTATGCCCATATGACACAGTCTCTTGTGCCACAGTTCGGAGGAAACTTCTTCTTCTGCCGCATTCACTTCTGCTTTACACAAACTAGCCTGTGTTTTGTAAAGAGAACAAATTTTCTTCCCTCTGGTTGCTACAATGGAACCTCTGCTCAGTTTCCATACCCCGTTACCAAACGAGTTTACAAAGCCATTGTCATCTAACTTTTCAGCCAAAATTAGGCTTAGCCGAATGTCAGTGACATGTCTTACATCCTTGAGTGTCAAGGTGTAGTCGACATTGGTTTCTACATGAACATCACCAATGCCTATAATTTTTGAGACTCCACTGTTACCCATCTTCACTTCACCATATTCACTATAGCTGTAGGTAGTGAAAAATCCCCTGTGTGGTGTGACATGATAGGATGCTCCTGTATCTATCACCCACTCTGTATCCTGGCCTGAGGTACTAAGACAGCACACACCACAATATGATACAATTCCCACTAGATTGTCGACTAGTGCGGTAGTATCTCTGTTTGTGTTTTCGTTCCTCTGCGCCATGTCTTCATGTACACAGTTATTCTTCTCATCCCTCTTCAGTGTTCTGCACTCATACCTGAAGTGACCCTGGGTGGCACAATAGTAACATTGCCTCTCTGCCTTAGGAGTTCTAGCTTCACCCTTAGATTTACTTTTGTCATCACCTCTAGAACGAGATGGTTTTCTGTTTCTACCTCTCCCCCGTTTCTCTGTGACAAGGATATCTGAGTGAGAGGAGCTGTCTTTTGAACTCCTTCTAGTCTTCTCATTCAACAAAGACGCGGTAGCCATCTCCATGGTAACGATTCCATCCTTGGCTGCTCCGTGTAGAGAGATTGCTAATGTCTCCCAACTTTCGGGTAGAGAGTCTAATAGAAACAAAGCCTCAACTTCGTCTCCCAAATTAATCTTCATCAAATGCATCTGATTGATGGTATTCTATACTTTGTTAAGATGCTCAGACATTGAAGAACCTTCTTGGTACTTCGTGTTGGCAAACTTCTTAACGACCATCACTTTGTTTCCGCCCGACTTTCTCTCATAGAGGTCTTCGAGTTTCTTCCACAAGCCAAAAGCTGTAGTCTTTTGGGATACATGGTGAAAGAGAATGTCGTCAATCCACTGTCGAATGTACCCAATTGCTTTTCTTTCAAGCTTGCTCCATTCAACCGCAACAATTGTTTCCGGTATTTCTCCTTTATTCTCAATGGGTTGTGTCAAGTCCTTGCAATAAAGCAAGTCTTCCATCTTGGCCTTCCAAATGGTGTAATTCTTCCTATTCAGACTCGTCATGCGAGTGTTCACGGAATTGTCCATCTCTATAAGTTATTTAAACTCAAATCTTCTCTCAGGAGTTTTGTCAAACACCTTTCGACCAAGATTTGAATAACACCCTAGGTTAATCTAACCAAGACTCTGATACCACTTGTTGGGGTTTATACCAATACCAATTGATTCCCCACTACACAGATAACTTGTATTTGAACACAATTCAACTCCAGACAACAATCTCAATATTCCCTACAACCAAACTAACATGCCCAACTCGGTAAATAACTATTAACAACAGATAATAATGTAAAACAGTAAAAGTAAACCACAACACAAAGATATACCGTGGCTCGCCAATGGTGCCTACTTCCACAAGAGCTAATTCTTTTATAAAGTGGGAAGGAAGATTACAATCACTCCTTGCAGTTTCTCACCTTACTAGATCACTCCTCTCTCTTTACAGGCTTGTATCTCTGTAAAGGTTATCTTTCAATCTTGATAGCTTTCAACATTGGGTTTTCTCTTACTTCTGTGTTGTCTCTCGTGTGTTAGGCTTTGCTAAAAACCCCAACCTTTATTGCAAACTCGCGGTCCACAAAAATAGAATTCTCCGAAAAAATAGGTATGGGCGTGGGGCGCGCCTTGGCCAAGGCCAAGTCAAGCGTGGGTTGCGCTAAAGTGCCTAGAGGTCGACCAAGGCATGAGCGCGGGTCATGCTCAGGCTTCTACGCAAGCAGAAATCCTTTTCTCCTCATGTAAGGGATAACTCCAACACGTGTGTGATGCAAACTATAAATTGTTATTGATTCAAATGCAACAATAAGCGCTATTTTGCCTACGCATTTAATTGCAAGTTACAAGAGTTGGAACTGCAGGAAGGAAATTTAGCTAGAGATGTAACTTGTAAGTGCTTCTGCAGGCTTTGCTTCTACTCATTAGGGGTACGTCTAAAGTGTTTTTTTTATGTTAAAGAGCTGAAAACAGTTCCAGCTTAGTGGACTTGATGCAACCCAAGATACCTTCTCACCTTAATTTTTGCACTCAGATAGCAATACCATGCATGGGATTACTCTGTGAAAACATTATACATCATAATTTAAGGATCGTGAAGGTGAAATTGGAACTTCAACAGTACTAGCAAATGAAGTTTTCACAATGCATTTGCTATTACTTCGGAGTGATTCAGTGCAGTTACTTTTGAAGATGTTGGCATAATAAGATGTTCAATGTAATTTGAGAGACCACCCGTAGAATTTTGGCAAGGCCAATCTTCTTCTTTTTCAGGAGAGAGAGTAACAGTTTTGGGGACTTTTGATTTGTCAGAAGCTATCCATATGGGATTGAAATAGAGGAATAGTATACTCATACCAAATTAAGAGTTGGTAGAAAGTGTTATGTGGATGCATGATTCAGTTTTACATGGCATGACATTAATTAAACCTTAATTGTTGGAAAAATGTCTACTGATAATTCTAGCTAATTAAGTGAATATCATGATAGTGTGTGCAGAGAGGCGGAATATATTATTGAAGTAAGATATCAATCAGCACGAGATCTAGACTCACCTTGACATCCTTGAGAGCCATTAAGATACGGATTTCCGTCATAGCCGGATATACATTTGCAGAGATAGCTGGAGGGTCTACCTGTTACGTAAGGAATGCTGTTCTCTCCACACAAATTCTGTATGAGCTTACCAAACTGTTGTTCCTCTATAGCCCATGAGAGTTTCATTGTAAAATTTCTTGTTTGATTGTCGAGTGCAGAGACATCAGTCATTTTGAATGTGTAACTTCCTTCTTCAACGATAAACCCATAACCATAAGTGCAGGGACGACCAGAACCCGAGGGAATGCTCGTCGTCTCAGCTATATAGGTAAGAAAGATCAGTTCATTTGTATACAGTTTAGGAAGGAGCATTTCGCAACAACCGCTTCCTGTGCAGAAATTATCTTTCATGGTTAAATCACAAAGTGAATCGCAGTGGTTGAACCCTGCGGGATCAGTTAAGTCAACTAGCAGAGCCCGAGTACTGCACCCAACAATTATGTATCTGTTCAAGTTATTGGAAATGGTATAAGGACTACTGACAGTCAAATTCATAACTATCGGCGTTTTAGCTAAACATCCAGAGGTAAAGAATGGACTAGAGTCGACGCGAACTTCTCCTTGAAGGATATCTATTACTCGAAGGTTTGATTTTGCCAAGAAGGGGATACTTTGATTTGTGCAAGTTACTTCAAAACCCTCCAAGAAACATCCATTTCCGATTCCAAAAGGATAGCTGATTTCTACCTCGCCACATTTATCCGGGCACCCAGGGAAGGGCGACCCGAGCTTGCTAGTTAGTACAAATACAGAAGAAAAGTTTAGAAATGGTACAAGTAGTATTGCCAATACTGTTGAGTAACTTCGGAAGGCAATGAATATTGTAACAGGGCATAATTCCATGACTGGTTTTCGTCTAAATGCATCTTCAGTTGTTGAACTCTCAATGTTGGTAGGTTTCTTATGTATTCATGTCGATTATCACAACATTGCTTTTTTATTTACTTTCATATATGTTATTGAAGTACTTAGGAATTGGAATGTCCGGAATGGACAACGTCGACACACATCTGCTGTCCTCAAAAGCTTAATATATATATAACAGACAAATGTAACAACATAAAAAAATTGAAAAATGAGGATAACATGTAGGGCCAACTTGAATGATACAATCATATCATCCAAAAGGTTTCACTCGTACTCACAAATCCATTATTAGATTACGTAGTATTATTATGACGTCTGTTGAATTAGATGCACTTCTCAAACAAAAATGCCTTATTTTGTTTTTTTTACTCTGGAAATAAAATAGCAGTGTAACCTAGGATTGATAACTGATGACACATCAAATGTTATTATTCCTCGTTAGGATAAATTTTATTTCCTAAGAAGTTTTTTAAATAAATAACTTCCCGTGCAAGCTGGTTTTAACTCTAGTTAGTGGAAAAAAGTGTATGAGAATAAGCACATTCAAGCATGATTCCACGTACATCACAATGATCTACAATCCAATGGCGGCTAAACAACAGATCAACGTACGTAACATTGATGTTGCATTGAGAAATTCAATACAACGATTTCCATCGAAGATGACTGTTGCATAAAAGTTCTGGAACTTTATTGGCTGTTTAGGAATCAAATTTTGAGTATTTAACCCATTTGGACGTTTATTTTTCGGCCCCCTATTTCTTAGGTTGAGGCCATTGAGAAGCAGCATCAAGTGTCATTAGAGGTTCTGGTGGAGGCCACTAAAAACATTTGTTCCTTCAGTCGTTCAGCAGCTGCTAGAACTGAAAATCGGGGATACCAAAAGAAGAAGCTCAGCACTCACTCGACACTCTCCTCGATCAAACCTAGAAACATTAATAATTAAAAAATGTATATTAGGAATGCCTATCTTTAACAACGCATTTCATTTGTTCAACTGTTTAACACAAAAACAGTACACGCCATATTCTTCCATCAACTATTAGGATCTCGCCCACGAATATGGTGAATTCTCTGGGAATTCAAGCCGACGTATCTACATCTACCATCTTAGCCATTTAAGTTGAACAGATCTTGCTTTTGAGGGAATATCCTAAAACTTGGGGTAAATACCACTCTTACTAGAGAGGCTTTTGTGGTAGGTAAATGGCGCAAGCTCTTAACATGTACAGGAAATGAGAATGGAATGAGTATGTGTGATAAAGTTATTGAGATTTATGGAAAAGAGTGAAGTTGTTACAGGTTCTGTAATGCTATATATATATACCTTGTTGTTCAAGTAGAGCATGAATAATGAAGGTCGTGTACTCGTGGTTTCGAAAGGCACAATAAAGTGAATAAACTCGATTTTTTGTACTTGTGTATGCTAGATGCGCCTATACGAAACTTACTGCGACTATACGCCTTAGTAAAAGTAACCGCATTTGGCTTCATCCCAAGTTTCAAAACATTCCCAAGAACTGAAAACCCAAAATCCACACGCCCCAGGCCACCTCGCAAAAACTAGTGATTGAGTAGTTAAGTTTAGAAACATCAGGCTTTATTCCTTTAATATCCTAAGAAGTTTTTGTAGCTACCCAAATTATGACAGCTGGAAGATTGGCGCAGAGGGGCATGGTAGCGATATAGCAAGCAAAACCGAGAGCATCTTAACAGGGCCGCGGCTATGGAAACATAGAGGGAAGGGGGAATACACAAAGCATGAGACCGATGGATGAATGCCGTGAGTAGGAGGTTGGAGTAGCCTGGAACCAGATAAGCATATTCCTCGCGCGGCACAGGATAAAGGGTCAGATGCACCAATACGTACGGAAACCCTACACGTGGCGAGAGAGGGACCGAGATTGGCGGACAGATGGACGACCAGGATCAGAAGGAAGGAGGTATAAAGAGAATAGTGAGAGGAGAAAATAGGGGAGGAAAAAGAAAGAGAAAAGGGGGGCTTAGAGGAAAACCTAAGGTGAGAGAGAGAACCTAGAGTTAGAGAGAGAAAAGAGGTTACTACATTTGGCGCCTGTCTGTGGGGAGAGATCAAAGCACAAAGAGAAATGGCGACAAGGGTGAAGCAAGGGGTAGGAAGACCGAGAAAAGCAATGGTAGCTGAGGAAGAGGTGGAGTCAATAAGGAGAGACAATAGTGGCAGATTTAGAGGAAACTAGGCTGCTGCACGAGGAGATAGCGAGGCTGAGGGAAGAAAATGAAGGGCTCCGAAGGGAGAAGGAAACTATAGAAGAATCTGAGAGAGAGGAGTCGGAGTCGGAGAAAGAGGAGGAATAGAGGCCAGATGTGGAGAATAATGTTGGGACAGGGCTCACAAAGGACCAAGTTAGAGAGATGATTGCTAGAAAGCAAACCTGGAGCAAGCCAAGAGTGTAAGCGGAGCGGCGAGCCAGGTGGTGGCTGGACTGAATCGCAACCCGTTGGCTGATGCGGTGTGGAAGTCCGAGGTCCCGAAGAGGTTCAACCAGCCCAGGTTCGAGAGGTATGTGATAGGGTTATATACTAAAAACATTACTTTTGTATTAACTCTAATTCTTTATATTTTGAATGAGAATCATATGGGCAAATGCTATGCATATTATATATGTTATTAGTTATATGCATGCGTCTAATACTTTATGTTGTAGATGATATGGTGTGTGGTGACACATAGAAAATCATATCATCAGTACTTTATAAAGTATAAGTAAACGTTTACAACCTAGATGGATTTGGACAAACCATTGGTACGGTTGTAATATAATATGGTATTAGTCTATCTTGACTATATGATTATACTAGTACACACTTTGTGTGTATTGAACATGACCAAGTGAGGTTGTTTCTCTTTATACTGACTATATAAGAGAACAAACACCTCTGTTATTATGGATGCTTGTCCTTTTAATCCGGATATAATAACGGGTACTTACGTGCATTGTACATTGTTTTAAATCACCAATGAGTGAGATTCATTTGTGAATCAACAAACTCGATGGATTGGGTAATGACACTGTATGTAAGGTGTGCTGTTGATTATAGAAAGAATCCGTGACCCCCAGGAAGTCGGGCTGATGATGTCCCCTTGAGGAGCTCATAAGGATTGTCATGTAAACCCTGCAGGTGGATTTAATCCAACATAACAATGAGGTTGAGTGGTACTACTCAAGGATATAAGAAGTTGATTAATGTAGTTGTCAGTAACTTGACTTAATCAACGGGCATTTGATATCTTAAACACGGGGAGATCAACAAGCATATAATATGGATCCTATAAACGTAACACGTAATTTGGGATTAGGGCGATAGTGCAACAATGGCCTTTAGTGGAATAAGTCATTTGTTGACGGACTTGGGCCGTGTGTTCTGGGCGAACATGGGAAGCCCAAGTCTGTTAGGAGGCCCAACCCTAATTTCTCCTCATGGTCCCTGTGGTAGCCTATAAATAGAAACCCTTCTCTCCTAGCTGAATTCACTATTCATTGTTTGAAAAAGAGAGGAAAGGAAATTAAGAGAGAAAGAAAGGGTTGGTAGATCGTTGCCCACACAACGTCCATTCTAAGAATAGAAATACAACAGAAGATCAAGAGGTTGCTGATTTCATAGAGTTTGGATTCTCAGAGTTATCTTAGCCGATCTAAATGTATGATTTTCTATCCAAAACCGTGAGAACCCCTTATTCCGCTGCGTGTGAGTTTTTGTGGTTTGTAATCATTCGTTGCAACCATAACGATTCCTACAGTATGAAGGGAAGGGAGACCCGGCGGATCACATCCATCACTTTCGCCAGCAGATGCCGCTGTGGCAGGAGTCGCGGATATGATAGGATGCAATGCATGATGTTCCCCGCAAGTCTGAAAGGGAGAGCCTCTGACTAGTATTACTGGCTACCAACTAAGAGTATAAACAACTTTCAGGAGTTAGAGCAAGCGTCGTTCATAGACCACTTCATACATCAGAAGAAGCAGGTAGTAGATATCGCGACATTGTTTAATGTAAGGCAGAGATCCACGGAGTCGGTGAGGGATTTCTTGTGAAGATTCAAGGCAGAGACGTTGAAGGTGGAAAACTTGGATGAGAGAACGGCAGTGATAACTTTTGAACGAGGATTGCGACCGGGAACTAGGCTGCACGAGTCCGTGGCAAAGAATGAAATTGTGACGCTGTATGACTTATACCCGAGGGTGGAGAAATATATAAGGTATGAAGACACAATTCAAAAAGAGATGAAGAGACCGGGAAAAGCAGTATTGTCACTGGAGAGAAATGAGGACCGCCGGGGGTATGAGGCATCGGGCAAGGGAAACGATAGGTATCGAGGGAATTCATCACGACTGGAATGGGGCAGGGTAGAGATCAGAAGAGAGAATAGAGAGAAGAAACCTTACCGAGAGATAGAACAGGTGGCGGTAAATAGGCCGTTGGGCGAGATGTTGCTGTTGATTCAAAATTTGCAGGGTTATGAAGGGCCGCGAAACAGACCAACGGAAATACCCGACAGGCCTTATTGCGACTACCATCAAATATCGAACCACGAGACGAATGATTGCTATGCTTTGAAGTGGATGGTACAGAGGATGATAGGGAAGGGATTGCTAAAGGAGTTTATAGCTGAGAAAGGGAAGAGGAGCATACCCCCAATCAGGGAAGGATATTGGGAACGATCAATGTCATTTACAGTGGAGAAGTGTTGAGCCACAACGCCCACCGAGACAAGATTAGATGAACCGCGAGTATCTAGCAAGTCAACGAAGTGCCAGGACAGTCGCGACCGTCTCCATGGTCCGCAAGTGGAAAATGGAGATAGTGTTTATTGGCGCGACCTTAGGGCTGTCGATTCTCCTCATGAAGACGCGTTAGTGATCACAATGGCGATGGGTAATTATATGGTGCAAAGGGTGTTGGTGGATTGCGGGAGTGCGGTGGATTTGTTATTCAGAGGGGAGATGGAGGAGATGAAGATAGACAGACGGCAGTTAAGGCCATCGCAGACGAATCTGTACGGGTTTAATGGGAGCGTGACAGAGCCTTTGGGAGAGCTCCTGCTCCCAACTGTGACAACAGGACCAGTGACAATATTCTCTCGGTTCAAGGTGGTGGATGTAGACTCACAGTACAATGCCATTTTAGGGAGGCGGTGGATCCACAAGATGAAGGTAATACCATCCACCTACTACTAGGTGATCCAGTTTTCTACCCCGACTGGGATATGAGGTCTGCGGCGATCAGGTAACGACAAAGAATAGTCATCAGGGAACAGTAAAGAGATAGGTTAGAGGAGCGGAAGGAGAGACCTCGAACTCCAAGAAGAGACATGCATAGCAATTACAGTGTGCCTCGACCGAAAGGGAGGCTGAGGCGTCGGTGGGACCGAAGACTTTGGATGAGATTAAAATAGTGAATTTGGGGATTGGAGAGGAAGAGAAGTTCACGTCAATATGGCCAGTTTGTCGGAGGAGTGAAAGAATGAGATGGTGTGATTCTTGTCCGAAAACAAGGACATATTTACATAGGTAATTGAGGATGTCACGGGATTAGACCCAGAGTTCGCATGCCATCGGTTGCACATGAGGGAAGATGCTAAACCAGTGAGACAGAAAATGCGAAGAATTAGGCCGAAGTATGCCCAGGGAATTCGAGAGGAGTTCGCGAGGTTAAAAGGAGTGGGAATAATACGTGAGGTGGAGTTCACGGATTGGTTGTCTAATGTAGTCGCAGTACCAAAGAAAAACGGCAAGGTTCGTTTGTGTGTCGATTTTACGGATGTTAATTCAAAGTGCCCCAAAGATAGCTACCTAATGCCGCGAGTAGATGAATTGGTGGACAGGACATCTGGATTCAAGATATTTTCATTCATGGATGCATCATGTCACGCCCCGAGACCCCAGCACACATCCCAAGGATGATGAGTGAATCTCGAGGCTGACACCCTCACAATTCTACCAAAATTTCGGCAGAGTTTCCTTTGTTTAATCGACCTTCGTAAACCCTAAAACCTGTCATAAACCTATCATAACCTGGAAATCCTAAACTACAAACTTCCAACAACCATATATATACAACCCAACCTTCTAAACAACATTATATACATCCACCCACTGTTTAAGTGTAACTGCTACTCGAATACATCAAATAAATACATCAAAAGGAGCTGAGCTCTATAAATATACAACCAAAATGCCTAGACTATCTCTATACAACCCAACTACGAACTTGACTCTGTCCTCGTCAAGCATAAGGGAATCCTCCCAAATTGCCATGACCATCATCGCTAGGGTTAGGAAAAACCTTCTCCGCAACTGGCTCGTCTGAAATGTTAAGTAGGATGAGCAACAACGATGCCCAGTAGAAACACACATAACCAATAAATAGTCTACTTATAGAAAACATTTAAAACATGCAGGGTTTCTATAATAGTATTCAAATATTGTGACTATGTATATATACATCACTAACTAGCAGAAATCATCTCGACATGCTTCATTGATATACAAAATAGAGTTTTCACAATCATCATACAACTATTGTTGCATTTGATCCTATTAGAATGGTGAGGGCGGTATTGACTCAGCCCGATCCCCAAAGCAATCTCGGTTCAAGATTTTCCAATTGTGAACCATGCACCGTTGTTTTCCTGATTTTACCGGTAGGGAGCTGAAATGCCATTGTTGTGTTCGTACACACAAAATCTCCAAAGCTTTTAGGGCTCAGGTGGGCCCTGTGACCACGACCCCCATACGGGCTGTCACCTAACTTACGGTGGTCAACCGTTCGACGACTGCAGACTGCTCAGGATCCTGACACACATCCAGGAGTGGACTAAACTCTCACTCTTCGCGTCTAAACCTCATCGAGGTAGCATGTAACCCCACACAAGCTAATCACCATACAGCGTGACACGTACAAGCATGGTTATCTAGAAAAGTAGAAAAGGAATTCCCGGACTACATCCAGTGATGCATCCCTTTAAAGGTGGCCCACCACCTCGAAAGGTGTACACCACAGTTGGAATCCTAGAGCGAACTGCCGTCTCCGAATTTGCGACAACAGTTCCTTCTTTTTAGGAATTCACAATTCCTTTTCTAAATCCCCTCGTGATAAGCATAGTAATATCTATATATATACTCGTATTACCGCTTGTTTTCCAAATACTATAGATACATATTTAGTTTTTCTTTTAAAACTGTTGATCCTGTATGTGTGAGTTCCTGGATTTCCCCCATCGATCACATACACCCTATGACTCCCAAACGGCCAGTCATAGTAAATGACAACCGATGATTCCCAAATGGCAAATCATCGTAAATAACAACAAACTCTATCCCAAGGACAATCCAGAACCTCACACATATTTACAAACAACCGGGTAATCCTCACCCGCATACAAAATCCATCTCTCTGTCTCCTTACTGAGACAAGAGACGCGAACCCTTCCCAAAACCAGTTTTCTCTTTTAACATAGAAAACAAATCTCCGCTATCCCGATTTTACCAAAAAAACCATTTCACACGAAAGCTATCTATATATAGTTTATAACGAGGAAATACAGTGCAAAACATGAATATCATATATACATGTATGGTTGATACGCAACTATCTATTTCCTATTTAAACAATTCAAATCATGCATGAAAATAAGCAGACCATATATTGGTATGTAGGTTCCTACCTTAGCAAGCTCCTTCTCCTCAAGCCCACTTAACCAAATCGAGGCCATGGACCGAATCAACTCGAATTCACTCCTATAACAGCATATACATATCGTCGGTTGTTAGAATTGATCGAACAACGAGGAATTCTTAACTAGTGTAAGCCGAAGAAATCTCGACGTTAAGAAATTGGTTTCGGGTATTTTTTTCCTATAACTACTGTCAACAGAGCTACAGGCCATTTCGGGTGCTTTATTACTCTTCGACGGTCTCCGCGGCCTTTATGTCAATACCACTCCTATCAATTCCACTGACGATTAAGATTTTTCCCAACTCCAACTACAAACAAATTCCACTCTTCAATTCACCTTAAATCTAGAAATAATTACGGGGTGTTCCTTATCAAACGTTCATCAATCGACCTAATCCTAAACAAGTATATAAATAACATAACTTCTTTGAAATAGAGTGAATATTTATAATTCTTACCGAGTCAGTAAGAACAGCTCCCTAACTAGCTGCTCCACCGATATCGCTCAACTCAACCTTCTCCAAACAAGCTACTGCCGACATTCAACAACCAATTTCAATTATTATTATAAATTTTTTTTTCCAATACATCACAATCCCATCCAAATTTCAACACTCCAACCATAATAACTTCATCAACAAAGTATAGAACTAGAGAATATCAAAATCTCTTACCAATTCAGCAACAAAATCGCTTCTAGCTCTCTCCTCCACCAAAATCGCTCCACTCTATCTCCACCAACAGCTACTGTCGACATTAAAACCACCCCATTTCAATTTCTCTCATCAAATACAACCTCAAGCTATTGAATTTGAATCTAAACATTAATTTGAAACGAATTTAACTTACCTTTCGCGGAACTACGATGAAATTCCACTCAATTTTTGAAGCTGCACACTTGGGTTTATAGTTTCTAAGGATTGGGTGTTCTAATTCTTGGTTTGAATCACTGAATTTGGGGAGAAGGGAGTTTCTCTCTCCTAGGGTTTTAAAGAGGTGCGAATTGGGGAAGAAGAGGTGCGATTTGATTTCGCGATTTTTGTTTTTTTTTTCTTTGGTGCGATACGGTCAAGGCCCAAGCCCAATATGACCCAATTGGGCTTAAGGTCCTAAATACTTCTAACCCTCACTAATTTGACGTCGCGTCGTAATTATTTTTCCGGCCCATCCCGCTAAATTTAATCTTCTATATTCTATCTCACCGCAGGCTATAACAATGACCCACTCATGCGTGTAAGCCGTTAACTCGTGCAAAAGGCGTGCCCGCGAGAAAACCGCTTAACCGCATTTTTGTCAAATTTTTAGATATGGGTCGCTTACCTAATGTGACTTATGAGTCGGAGTTAAGTTCCAGTAAGTTACGTACGGTTGAAATATAACCCGACGACCAATTTACATAAACGACCCTAGATTTAATATGAAATTTACGAAATACCCTTAATAATAATTCAGGACTTTACACATCAATGGGATACAATCAAGTCGCGATGTATGGTCTAGATCAGGAGAAAACGGTGTTTGTGGTAGAAGGGGTTACATATTGGTATACAAGGATTCCCTTTGGGTTGAAGAGCGCAGGGGCTACTTTCCAATGAGTGGGAGAGAAAATGTTTGAGAGCAAGATTCGAAAGGGAATGGAGATATACATAGACGATATGGTGGAAAAGAGCATGTCAGAGGAGGAGCACTTAGAGGGACTGAGGGAGACGTTTAGGATACTGCGGATGCATAACTTGAAGCTTAATCCAGAGAAATGCACATTTGGAGTGACCACGGGAAAGTTCTTGGGGTACATTGTTACCTATCGAGGAATAGAGGCTAACCCGGAGCAAATTAGAGCCATGGTGGAGATGCCCTCGCCGCAGAACGTCAAAGAAGTACAATGCCTAGCGGGGAGAGTCGTAGCTTTATACAGATTCATTTCAAAGTCGTCAGACAAATGTAGACCGTTGTATCGGTTGCTGAGAAGTACCCCAGATTTCATATGGATCGCAGAGTGCGAAAAGGCGTTCAAAGATTTGAAGAGTTATTTAGGTAAAGCACCTTTACTGTCACGACCGGAACAGGGAGAAAAGTTATACTTGTATCTGGGGGTCACGGAATATGCTATTAGATCCGTCTTGGTCCGGGTTGTAGACAGAATAGAGAAGTCGGTATACTTCCAGAGTAAAACATTACTGGATGCCGAGACCCGGTATTATAGAGTTGAGAAATATGCACTGGCCTTGATATTCTCTGCTCTGAAACTAAAACCTTATTTCGAGGCACACTCGGTGGTGGTGGTCACAAATCTACCACTGAAACAAGCGCTGAAGGCAGAAAAGTCAGGAAGAATGTTGAAATGGGCAGTAATGCTGAGTTCATATGAGATATAATATCAGATTAGGACCGCGGAGAAGGCACAGGCAGTGGCAGAATTCTTGGCAGAATTCTCGGTAGAAGATCCCACTTGGGGGGGAAGAGATGGTCATGGAACCAGAGAAGTGTACTGAGCAAGACTTCTTAGATCCTTGGGACAAAAGATATGGGTGGAGGGTGTTCGTCGATGGATCTGCAATAGATACATGCAGGGGAATAGGGGTAGTGATGGTTACACCGGATAACAACAGGATAGAACTAACAATGAAGTTGGGATTTGCTGCCTCCAATAACGAGTCGGAGTATGAGGCGGTGATAGCGGGTTTGAGAATGGCTGAGGACTTGGGGGTAAGTGAGTTGACGGTGTACTTGGACTCAAATCTAGTGGTATGTCAGGCGAATGGAGGGTTCACTGCCAAGTGCCTGCGGATGGCGAGATATTTGGAAGTATTGTGTTAAAGGGCCGCTAAATTTAAAAGGATCAGGTTTATACATTTAGGGCGAGGGGAAATTAGGCATGCCGACTCCCTGGCTTACGTAGCTGCGGCAATTCCTGGATCAGAGGAGAGAACAATAACAGTAAGGAGGTTGGAGAAACCGAGCATGGAGGAGGCAACAGAGGTATGCCAGGTCGCGGAGAAGACGACGGATGGATGGGACCCCATCAAGAGCTTTTTAGCTGGAGAACAGGTGACTGATAAGAAAGAGAGAAGAAGGTGGGAACAAGCTTCTCAGAGGTATATTTTGATAGAAGGAGAGTTGTATCGAAAGAACTTTAGTGGACCATTGCTGAGATGCCTGGGGCCAAGGCTGGCACAAGAAGTACTAGCAGAGTTACATGGGGGAGATTGCGGGAGCCATTCGGCGGGGAGAACCACGACCCATCGACTGATAACACAGTGCTACTTTTGGTCCCATATGAAGAAGGACGCAGTGGAGTTTGCTAAGAAGTGTGACAAGTGTAAGAGATTTGCTCAATTGATCTTCGCGCCGGCCGAACAGTTGCACAGTGTATCTAGTCCGTAGCTGTTTGTAATGTGGGCAATGGATATAGTGGGACCGCTACCCATGGCCAACGGCAAGAAGAGATTCATGCTGGCCGCTACCGACTATTTCACGAAGTGGATAGAGGCTGTACCCTTGCAGCAAGTGAAGGAGGCCCAGATGATTAAGTTTCTGTGGGAGAACATCATATGTAGATTTGGATTGCCATATGCCATTATTGCGGATAATGGGACTCAATTCACGAGCCAAGGTACAGGAGTTCTTGCAGGTGTATAAAGTTAAACAGGGATTCTCGGCACCATACAACCCTGAGGGCAATGGTCAGTCAGAGTCTTCTAACAAAACTATAATGAACAATCTCAAGAGGAAGTTGGAAGACAAGAAATGAGCATGGGCCGATGAACTGAATCATGTCCTTTGGGCCTACAGAACCACGCCTCGGACAACCACTAAAGAGACCCCATTCTCTTTGGCTTACGGCGTGGAGGCCGTGATCCTGTCGGAGATGGTGGCGTTAACTACCCGTACAAAGGCTGTGGAGGAAGGGTCGAACTACGGTATATTGGCGAGAGACTTGAATTTGGCAGAGGAAAGAAGGGACGCTACTCGTATAAGGTTGGAAGAGTACCACCGATGCATCCAGAGATAGTACAATAGGAGAGTCAAACCGCGACATTTCAAAATAGGAGATGCAGTGCTCCACCGAGTGACTCCAAGCACTGAAAGACAGAATGATGGGAAGCTGGGGCCCAATTGGGAGGGGCCCTACACAGTGGTGGATATAGGGGGAGCAGGCACTTGCAAGTTACAAACGGCGGAGGGAAAGTTAGTAGAGAAACTATGGAATGTAAGAATGTTAAAGAAAATTTACACTTAATTGTAATGGTAATCCAAAGCAAGAAACTGAAGCTGTTTGTAAATATATAATACAATGACACTTTTGAGAAAGCAAAAAGAGTATATCTTGTAATGAAATGTTTTCAGATCTTACTAGGGAGGAAGGAGGGAGTCCGTGGAGTAGGATGAGCCCTTCACGAATGAGAGTTACAAATTTCACATGGGGGCATAGAGAGATTCCCCAACGAGTACCAAATGAAGCATAATGAGGGGATAGCGGAGGGGATGAACCTTTCACAGACAAGAGGTCCGAATCAAACACGGGCAAGAGTATTTGCTCTGATGGGTTGCATGGCCTAAGGGAGTCCGCAGAGCAAGATGAGCCCTTCGCAACTGAGAGTCACCAATCCCGCATGGGGGCAAAGAGAGATAGATGCTCTAGCAAGTTGTAAAGTAAGAATAATGATGGGACTGTGGAGGGGATGAGCCCTTCACGGGCTAAAGTCGCAAATCACGAGATCGAGGCTAGCAGAGCCCCGATGTTGCACATCGGTAGGGATACCGCGACCTAATCAACATTACAACAAGGGGAGAGAAGCATGCAAGGAGAAATAAAATAAATGTAACCAAATTAAAGCACCAAGAAAATAACAACTGGGTAGTAAATGTGTTAAAGTTAGTTACAAAACAAAGATAAGTAAAGTCAAATACAATATGCAAAGACAAGAGTAGGGCCAACAATGGGGATGATCTCAATCCTGGGACGGGTTGTCAGTAGGAAGTGTCATGTCAGGGGATGCCACTGCAGGGTCGGAGGGAGTAATAAGGTCAATTGGGGCATCAGACATCAATATGGAGAGATTGTCAGCAATAGGGCTCACAGCATCATGAGTCTCTTGCAGCGGGGATGGAGGCTTCGTTGGGAGAAGACGCCTTTCTTTGGCTAGATGGGCATGCTCTTCATCAAGTTTTTTAGCCAGTCGCTTCTCGGCCTGGGCCTTGAAGCTTATTCGAAGCTGCTCCATATCTTTGGTGTGCTGCAGAAGGAGGGCGTTGGTGTGTTCAGTGTGCTGGAGGAGAAGGGTTTCACGTTGCTTGCTCAAACGGTCGTTTACTCCATCCATGAATTGTTGATGGCAGCTTCAACATTTTTTAGCTCGTCCTCAGCGTAGAGGTTGGCCATAGCTGCAACTTCTAGATATGTCTGAAGACGGGTGCAAGTGGCCCTCAATCTGTTAGGTCCGCCCACCTCCTTTTCTAGTGATTCCACAGTACTGAAAGAGGAGAAGAGGCCGCGGATCATGTAAGACATATACAAGCTCGCCTAAAAATGGAAAGGGGGTCAGAATGTCCAAGAAATGAAAGAGGGACATACTATAAAAGAGTAGATTACCTTCTCCCAGGCGGTGTAAAGGGAAATGCGGTGTTGCTCAAAGGTGTAGCTATCCGCATAAGCTAGATCACGAGGAAGATGGGAACCATAGAAAATGGCAGACATGACCTCTGGGTTTTCCATAGCGGAATCCGCGACATTGACCTGATGGCCGCGCACCTTGAAGGTGGGGTAGAAAGCTTTAGGGACGATGAGGCTGAGTGGTAGGAGGAACAACAGCGGCTGGTTCGGTGGAGGGGGAAAGGCGGCTACATTTGAGAGGAGGCTCACCAGAAGAGGGCTCCGCAGACACAGGGGCATCCGACGGGGTAGGGCCCGATTGAGTGGCGGCCACCTCTATCACTTCGTCATCGGACTCACTGTCGTATAGCTGAATTTTGGTGATGTCCATGGGAGGAGGGGTTGAATCTGCTGATGGGGTATCTGTGGAGGTGTACTAGTCTTCCCAGTCATAAATAGAGAGAAGGGAGGAGGGAGTATATCTACAGGATTGAGAAGGAAGGTGGGCGGTGGATTTTTTTTCTTGGGTAACTATACTTTTAGAAGGCGGGGAAGGGCCCGGGCCGAGCCCGGGGGATTTGGAAGTTTTCATGGGTAAAGCCCCAGGGGATCTATGGGGTTTACTTTTAGAAGGCCGGGACCTTGGGGAGGTTTGAAGGCCCCTCACTTTATTTTAAGGTTTTCTTTCTTTGGGTGGGGGAGGGCGATAGAAGGGAGCAGAATACTTACCTAAGGTATGTAGAGAGGGATTAGTCATTAACAGTCCCCGAAGAGGGATCAATGCCCTTTGATCTTCAAAGTCCATTTATTAGGACCCAGATTATGAATGTGATCGAAGACTGTGGAAGTGACTCCGGCGTAAAGACTAGATATGGAGTAAATCCTCCAACCTGTACAAAAGAAAGAAAAGACAGTGTCAGGCCGCAGTACCTATAATATGAAGAAGGGAAATATATGACGAAACTCACCGCGAGGTAGAAAGGTAAGATGGTTAAGAGTCACTTCAGGAGGTAAGTTTGCGGACAGGAAGTTACCAGATACGTACAGAGGGTAATGATGCCAGGTCTTGTCAGAGGTGGTGATTTGAAGAATAAAAGACCGCTTGCCGGGACGGACACAGAAGGAATGGTACCCTACCCTGATGTCCTTAGTGCTCTTTCGTATGTAGTAATGGGAAATTATATCACGGCGAAGGACAATCTTGGGTTCGTGGGTCTGGTTGTAGTGATTCACGGCATACATAATACGCCAAAAATTGCCTATCCCTTGGCATGGGGGAATATTGAAATAGTTGCACACTTTGACATCTAACAAAGAAAGAGGGAATCTCAAGCCTGAGATGATTTGACCAACCATGGTCACTAGACATCCCGGCTTGTGGGGAACTAAGTGAGGAAAGTGAGTCACGTCAGGCACGTGTTCGATAAGGACATCATCAAGTATGCCATAGCTAACCCTAATGGCCTCTAAGTTAGGGCGATGGGATCGTGGGGGACGCGGTAGAAGTTTAAATGGTCGCCCAGTGATGGAGGGGGCCGCGGAGGAGTCCACAGGAGGAGGGGATGCCACCGTGAGGGAGACTTCCCTTTAGATTGGGAGTCCAACATGGTGGAAGATTAATGGAAGATGAACAGTTAAATGAAATGGAATGCAAGAGAGAAAGAGTAAAATAACCAACCTGAGGCACTGATCCAAAGACAAGAAGGAGTTCTTGAGCAAGTGCGGAGAGAAGAAAGAAAGAAGGAGAGCACCAAGGGACGAAAATAAGCTGGTAGTGAGATGAGGACAAAGGTGGCTATCGAGAGGTGAAGCTTGAGGAAAATGGCATTGGAAACAAAATGGAGAAGAGAGTGAGAAATGAAGAAGAGGGGGAGAGGAATTGAGCAGGATTTGAAGAATGAGAGGGGCAAAAGGGGAAAAGCTAAGGGGCGGAAACCGAGGAGCCAATATTTGAACCAGGGGAAACATGACACGTGGAGGAACAGAAAACGAGGAGGTTTGAACCATGCACGCGTGGGACACGTGTAAGGTGAATGGGAAAGCGTGAAACATAAGCCAAGTAAGAAGGCAAGCAAGCAGGATTTCTCGACTCCGCAAACATCAGTGAGTTTGCGGACTTGAGAGGCATATGTAGTGACCCAAATTATGATAGCTGGAAGATTGGCGGTAGAGGGGCATGGTAGCAATATAGCAAGCAAAACCGAGAGCATCTTAACAGGGCCGCGACTATGGAAACATAAAGGGAAGGGGGAATACATGAGGCATGAGACCGATGGATGAATGTCGTGAGTAGAAGGTTGGAGTAGCCTGGAACCAGATAAGCATATTCCTCGTGCGGCACAAGATAAAGGGTCAGATACACCAATACGTACGAAAACCCTACACGTGGCAAGAGAGAAGGACCGAGAGAATGGCGGACAAATGGATGACCAGGATCAGAAGGAAGGAGGTATAAATTAAGAGAACAGTGAGAGGAGAAAAAAGGGGAGAAAAAAGAAAGAGAAAAGGGGGGCTTAGAGGAAAACCTAAGGTAAGAGAGAGAAACTAGAGTTAGAGAGAGAAAAGAGGTTACTACAGTTTTTAAATAAATAACTCCCCGTGCAAGCTTGTTTTAACTCTAGTTAGTGGAAAAAAGTGTAAGAGAATAATTAAGTAACCTTTATTGAGTTATCCAAATATATATACAAACATGATTCCACATGACCACATCACAATGTTCTACCATCCAGCGGCTAAACAACAGATAAACGTATAACATTGATGTTGCATTGAGAAATTCAATACAATGATTTTCATCGAAGATAGATATTGCATAAAAGTTCTAGAACTTTATTGGCAACTATAACATAGATTTTACAGCTGGATGGCGGAATCTTCAGTTTAACAATCTACACTTTAATTAATCAAACAAAAGATAACTCTTTTATTGAATCTCACAACTCATAAAACTTTAACACTGATATCAAAATATGTAGCTTTATTTATTTATTTTTATTTTTTGTATAGAATGATTATAGTTTTTAGTGTTCTAGTGTGATGATTAGATTCTTTATGGCACCTCAACTAGTTATATGATTAATGTCACATGTGGATTTTCTATGGCACCTAGAGTTGTATATTGAATGTTACTTAAAGCACAATTCGGTTAGATAGAAGATATCATTAGAGATTGAAAAAATATTTGATAGAAAAATAGAAAGCACGTTGAAAGTCACATATTATCATCATGGTTATGAGCATAAGGTTTGTAGGTATGGTGAGTCTCTATTAGTGATCTTACTAAACATGATAGATAGATTTATTAGACTAATTCTATGATTTTGGTGGATTCATCTCTCCCAAGATATTCTCTCTCTTGATTCATAAATATATATTTACTTTAATTTAGTTTATACATAGTTTAAATCTAAAACCACCACTACACCAAAACAACAAATTTGTATCAGCTATTTGGCGTCACAATTATTTTTTGTGACGCCATTTTGGCGTCAAAAATTTGGCGTCTCAATTTGTGTCACTTTTTTTTGTGACGGCACTGTGGCATCACAAATATTTGTGACGCCATTTTGGCGTCAATAATTTGGCACAGCCCTGTGGTGTCACTTTTTTTTTGTGACGGCATTCTGGCATCACAAATATTTGTGACAGCTTGTTGGCGTCAGTTATTTATAACAGCCCTTTGCAATTAGTGACGCCTGACAGGCATCACAAAATATCATTTAATTGAAAAAAAATAATTTTTGTTTTTGGTTGCCATCCCGTTTTTCTTTTTTATCCCCCTTAAATCACCTGCATAAATACAACTACAAAAACTCCAAACACCAAAATTTGACAAAGCATGTATCACAAAATGATTAACACAAAAAATATATCAAAAAATCTACCAACATACCATTTCAATTAATGTAATCACTTGACTACAACTTAAGATCACATATTAAGTATTCAAGTTCATCTATGAGCAAAAAGTAATACAAAAAAATTCATCATACATTTGTTTTGTATTATGCAAACTAGTGAACATATATCGCCAATTGGCTTGGTCAAGGAATTATGGCTGATATTCTTGTGCACAACAATAGAAAAAAAATGCTTGGAGGTTGACATAGGCATCCAGATGCTGCCAGCCAGTTCCTCTAGCAATACCTGCACATTACACAGGCCCCGTCAATTCAAAACTTTCTTGGAAAAAGAAAAGATGGTCAAGCACTAAACTCTAGGACTTGTATCTAACCTGAAAGAGTTCCTTGTAGGCTATTCATAATAACTTAGATACAAACTGAAAGAACCATTGCTATGACATAATCTTCCACCTCCTCCTCCTCATTATTATACACGTATACCATAATGCGTTAACTCAAGAAAAAAGACAAATAATAGCGTTGAACATATAATTCCCAAGCTTTTGGTATTGTTGCGCCACATAAGCTTGACCGCATAGTGTTGAGAGTGAACTCATCTGCGTTGGCGGAGTTGATTGACAGCACCAATAAAAAGAAAAGAAGGTTAAAGTCTAGGGGTTGTTCAGGATGTTGAACGTTTCTTGAAAGTTTTAAAAAACACAAAGATTTGGAATGTCACCTTTTCAAGAATGCGCTGAGTACGCTCCATCTCTTTCTTGGCATAGTCAGAACCTTTCTCCAAACTGCTCTTGGCTGCTTTCTAGTAGATCTTGCCATACCTAGAAATAGGACCTAAGATAGTATGATGAATTCATAATCTAGTATACAACAACCTAAGATAATTAATAATTCAACCAATAAAAATGTTACTTAAACCAAGAAAATCTAATTCAACAAAGTATCTCAAGAGCACATAAAAATGAACGAAATAATTACTACTATAAATCTACAAGACAAGAAATAATGGGACTAACGAGTAGAGGAGATTTGCCTGAGATTTACAGCAAGAAAATGTATATTATAGCATCCAAAAGCTCCAAAACTCATCCTGTCCTAATACTGGTCTTGTCTTAATATTGACGGGGTTATCACATGGTTTTCACCCCCTAAATGAACTGAAATGGGTCTATCTTCTAGAAGAAGATAGATAATGAGATGGGTCTAGGGGTTTCTTACCTTATCCGTTTTGTACTCCGGATTTTTTTGTACTCCGGATTGGGTTCGAAAGATCAAGTTAATCCCAATTAGTTGGCCTGTCCATCACTCAACATTCTATGCTAATGTGGGTCTTTAAACTAAAACCAACTTAAGGCCCCTCAAAGCCCATAAGATGTTTACGTCCTAACCCAAATATACGGGGTTCTACATTTGGAGTTTACGCAAAGTGGAGCACACACTCTTGAAAGAGAGCAAAATAGATTAAAGGGGTCAAGAATATAATAGGCCTAGAGAAACACATAATTTGTTCAACAATCATAATCAAATAAATTTTTAGACATACCCCTATCCTATATCTTACAAACTCTATATAAATTAATTCATATGCTTAGCTATTTAATAAATCCTTCAATTCTAATTAAAAGAACATACTTGTGCCACTAAACTTACACATTGTTCCTACGAATTGTGCGGTGTCATTAATAAAGGCAAATAGTGAGAATTTATAAGTTACATAGACAAAAAAAGTTGTACAGGAGTGCTTCAAGACTCCACATGCCCAACCAAGCGATTGTTTGTTACTTCGTAGTTGCATGGACCAAGGTGATAGACAACCTGCATGCTCAAGGATATGGTAAATGAATAACTGAACATGGCCAAAGGGCCACTTAAAACAACAAAATTACCTTACAAAAAGATGAGTTAATCCATTATAAACAACAAAAGGATAAGACATAAGATATGCTGAAAACTTAATAGACACTTTCTTGCGGCTGATAAAATGATGTTCAAGAGGTCCAACTTTTAGAAAATCAACATACTACTCTATCATACTAATGTCATGAGTTGTCATAAACTAATCCCGCCACTAATCCCGCCAAAAAGGTCGAAAGATAGTGGATAAAATTAATTGCGTACCAAAAAACTTATAACAAAGAGAAAACATGTTGTGTAAAATAGTGTCAATTGTATACAAAATCATGCTAGCCTTTATCAAACTCATGACGAATTTTTACAGAGTCAAGCAAGAATTTTCAAGTACTCCTTCAGTTCTTATCTACTCTTTAGTATCCCAGGTATATTTGATCATCCTGTATAGCCTTGATTATGTAGTCTTTGATAAATTGCTCAAGCTAAAAAACCCTAACAAAATATAAAAGCGCCTAATAAATCCTATTTACTCATGTGGGGCTAACTCATAAACCATTTGGTACAAGATCAATTTATCAGTTTTAAAGAATGAAAACTGTTTGAGGTAGAATGGAAGCGACATGGTACTGCTTGAGGTAGAATAGATGTGTATAAAAAACTGATAACACAAATGGATTCAATCCACAAATCAGATCAAACATGAAGTAGAAATGTAGAGTGGTAATACCTCTTCCAAATTCTCCATTGTCCCATACTTCTTAATAAGCAGAAGAAAAATTAAATAATCCCAAGCCTTCTTGCTCGTCAGCAAATAGCATTCCATCAAGCAGAATTTGCACTTGAACTTCACAAGAATCCAAAGCAAAAGGACAAGTACATATTAGGATTTATTGTGTGAAGCATTTAAAACATCACAATAAACTCACATATGAAAACCAGTAGTTTCACGTGGGTTGATAGCAAAAATTACCACTCAACATATGAATCAGTGACTTATTTTATCACTAAAAAAATAATGTTCTATGAAATGTGTGTAAGGAAGTGTTTGGTCTTCACAAAGATGTTGAGTTTTCAACCCTCTTCTTACACTAAACAACATTGCATTTGCATACAATAAACAAGACATCCACCTAATTCCTCCTCAGACAAATCAGAATATCATAGAAAAGAGATCCTAATTAACCAGATTTTGAGCCTTGGGACTTGGCTATACATCTGCAATTGAAGAGAAAATGCACAACAACTGAAGAGTACACTTGGCTATACATCTGCAATTGAAGAGAAAATGCACAACAACTGAAGAGTACACTTAACACTAAGTACAACACAAAGTAAAGCTTTTTGACATTCACTCTAACATTAGTTATAATATCAAGACAATTCATCCCCAATTTCAAAGTATTAGAAATTTAAAACTTGATAGAACAACCAATTATTCTATTTTCTAAAATATGAGTAAGTCTTGACTGGCCATTATTATTGAGACGACAAAACAAACATATAAGATAGTTGGACCTAAACACTTCACTGAATAATTGTGATTGAACATGCAACAAAAAATGGTTGCATTGCAACTTTTTTAATGAACTAACAATGGATTCAGGTGGGAAACAAGGAGACTAAAGGGAAAACCTCATTCCCTGTCCGCCTTAAAAAATGCGAAAAATCTTACGGTAAATGTTCACACTAAGGTAAGTATTTTAGATATACATAAATCATAAACTACTACCTTTTTCATACGTTTTCTCAAAGACGTAGTATGTTTTGTCTGATCTTTTAGTATAAAAAATAACTTTAGTATTTTTTTTACCTCTAATAAGAAGATGAATTTTAGTTCAGCCTATGATTGTAGAATTAGTAGATGATATACCTTCAAGCAAAAGGTACTAGTTAGCTCACCAACATGCTTATTAGTGATGTTCCGCCTCAGGGCCTTTCGATTAGGCTCATCCTCATCCCAAGTAAGGCGTATATTGCTATGTTGTAGTACGTGCTTGAGTTTTAAAATCAAAGACATCATAATTTTCTGGTACCTGCCACCAATAAACAAGGGGTGAGAATTTGTTATACAACCAACTCGATCATCAACTAATTGAGTTTTTTAACACCAGCAAGAGTAAAGATGTGCCAAAACAGACACGAAAAGAAGATCTCCGAGGGACAACATTGTTTAAGAATTGCAAGTTCACAATAACACAGAATAGAGATCAAGGGGAGTTTGAATATAATGTCCTATGGGCGGTTATTTGTGCACTACATTATACTTTTCCTTGTTATCTTTATTGAGAAATCACCCTGCTTTTGCCATCCAATTGCCAGGAGACTAAAGTCGAACTCCTACATTTCTTGTTTTCTAAATCAGGAACACAGCTACACATGACATTCTAAATACAAAACATGGAAATATAGCAAAACAAAATATCTTACCCCAAACAACAAGTCCTACTAAAACCCTAAACAAGTTATTAATATGACAAGAAGACGTCCATGAGAAAACAGAAATATTATTTTACAAACGATTGCTCGCATAAACAGACCCTCAACCCGTCATTGGTACTTCCAAGCCAAACATGCTATCAAATTGCAATAAATTACAAATCCTGTAAGGCAATAAGAGTTTGTCTGGTTGAAGACGGGTTAAGGTGCTTGAAATAAGGAAGAAAATACATATTTCAAAATAAATCTTAGTCCTTGCAGCAGTAACGGTTACCTAAAAAACAACTCCTCTTGAAGTCACCATACCTAAAGAACTTGTTCATCAAGGATGGTGAAGCACTCTCTATATTCAGCATAGTATAGAACGAAATCTAAAGAATTTAACAATCGCCATGACAAAAAATTAATGTAGAGAAGTAATTTTCAGAGCAAAGAAATTTAAAGCTAAAAAAATAAAATTTTGAATGAAACGAGTCGATTTTTCAGTTTAAGTCATCTTCAAATCCTAGCAAGTTAAGATTCCAGATCACAAATTTCAAAACCCTAACCTGATTAATCACAAATTTCAAATTTCAAATTTCATGGCCGAAATAATCGAGTGTCTCATATTGAATCACAAATTTCATGGCTTGCGTACCTCTCCATCAAATCTACAACATTTATGAGTGTTTTTCCAGATCTATCTCCTTCAACGTCTTTGGTTTCGGTACAAGTAGAAAGAATCTTTGAGACTTCAATCGTTTATATAGTTTGTTCAACCTTCAATTCTAAGATTTCTGTATAACTTTTGGAGGCAGACCTGGTTTAGTGGTGGGAAATCGAGAGAGATGGGAACTAGATCGAAGAAAAGTGTTTGAGTTGTAATTTATACGAGAGTTGGTTTAGTAGAGGCAGACCGGTCCCTTTTTTTGTAATTTATGGTATTCTAGACATCTTGACGCTCTCTTGCCGTCACATTATTTCTTAAAACTCGCCAAAATTTAATTAAAATAATTATCAGATTATTAGTGACGATTTTAATAGTTTTGTGACGCCAAAGTGTCGTCACAAAATTCCTGATGCCAATTTGGCGTCACTAATGAGAAAAACTCAGTGTCACAAAAATGTTGTTATGGTGTAGTGCAAATCAACTATATATTCATTATTTGGCCATATATCTTTCACTTGCATTCATTAAAGTAATTTAGATTAGAATATTCTATTATCATCAATTAATTATTTAGAGTAGGATCGATACTTTGCAAGCCACTATACTAATCAATATTTAATAGGTTAAGTAAGATTTGTAAAAGAAACGTAAAACAAACAATGATACAAATAATACGTGTTTTACGTGATTTTTCAACACTGGGATCGACATTTAAGAAAACCTAGTTCAACACAAGCCCCATTTCTCAAATTTCTTCCTCACTAAAACCTATCGAAATGTCCAACGATTTTGAAGAAGACATTAACCATTTATTGATAGTAGTCACTTCTGTAGTCGCCGAAACTGTGAAAGCTAAATGTGACATCTATTTAAGAGCTTACAACATTAATTATCTTTGAACCCCACATTTCATAAAAGGGTCACACCCTTGCATCTCTAATGACATATTTTCAAGTTGACAATTTTGTCCCTAAAATCAACCAAGACGAAGGTATCTCTAGTGAAGCGCCCATCACCCGATTCATGGATTGTTTACACGGATGACTCATATAACAAAGTCGGCTCCGGATTAGGATGTGTTTTTATCAAGCTAGACAAATCGGCCATCGAGCACTTAGTTCGTTTCGAGTTTAAGGCATCCAATAATGTAGCAGATGAGTATGAGCTAGGCTGTCCTTTACGCCATGCTGACATCTTTAGACTTAGGAGTTCGAAAATTATAAATTTTCACTGGCTCACGATTGGTGGTAGGTCAGTTCATCGGGTCCTTTGAAGCCCGAGATGATAGGATGGCAGCATATACCTAAGTCTACTTTACATACTTGCTCTTCAGTTCGAGACCATCTCGATTGTACAGAGGCCTCAGAATGACGTCCGACATGCGGATGCATTGGCATACTTATCTGCAGCGGTGGATATCGATGGCCCAAGACAAGTTAATGTTGATTTCCAACAAGACCCGAGCATTATTGACTTGTCTGTAGAACAGCTCACAGACATCTATATCAATGCGTGTTGTTTCTTCAATGCTTCTTTAGAACCAGTACCTCCAAGCTAGCATTAATATTGTCAACACGAGGAAAAGGAAGTATGACACTCCACTACAAGACCGAAATATTAACTCAGAAATATCCCAGGAAGATAGAAACATTATCCCGCAAGAAAATGACATAGACTTCCCCCCTCTACCTGCTAGTAACGATCAAGAGGATGATCGGTTACTAGAAGAGTATGGTGCCCTCACTTTTCCAGCAGTTGCAGTAGATACAGACGATTGGCGATCACCATTTATTACATTTCTACACAATGACATAGTTTCAATAGAGCCCAAAATCGCGGATACCGTTAAACGAGATGCATGGAAGTTTATACTTGTAGCTTCTTCTGTTGGAACTCTACAATTGTATAGAAAAGGCAATTCTTTGTCTCCAATGCTGAGGTGCCTCACAACACAAGAAGGTTTGCCTGTGCTACAAGAAATTCATGCAAGGATATACGACAATCATTTAGGCGGGCGAAGTTTGGCCCACAAAGCAATGACACAAGGGTACTCGTGGCCTCACATGCAGTTAGATGCAAAACACATTTCCAAGACATGTATCCCTTGTCAGAAGCATTACCATATAGGTACTCTTCCAACAATTACTTAGTTACCATTTTTAAAGACAAGCAGTTTATATAAATGCTAAACTATACAAAACATATACAAATTCAAAAGTCATGAAGTTTGCATTTTCAACACCTCTCTTCATGCACCAAAAAGTCGTGGAGTTTGCATTTTCAACACCTCTTTCTATGCACCAAAAAGTCACCGAGTTTGCGCTTGCAATACCTTACTCCGTGCATCACCGAGTCATGGAGTTTGCGTTTGCAACACCTCTCTCCATGCACCAAAAAGTCGTGGAGTTTGCGTTTTCAACACCTCTTTCTATGCACCAAAAAGTCACCGAGTTTGCGTTTGCAACACCTTACTCCGTGCATCACCGAGTCATGGAGTTTGCGTTTACAACACCTCTCTCTATGCACCAAAAAATCGTGGAATTTGCATTTGCAACACCTTACTCCGTGCATCACCGAGTCATGGAGTTTGCATTTGCAACACCTCTCTTCATACACCAAAAAGTCGTAGAATTTGCGTTTGCAACACCTCCTTCTATGCACAAACCAAAAAAAAAATAAATAAAAAAAAAAAAAAAAAAATCGTCAAGTGAGTAGTTGCAACACCAACAAACACTATTCTCACACAAATATTAGTCTTGCAAGAACCAGCAGACCCCAAGTTGCAAAGGAAAAAATGTCTTACGGTTCACTAAGCTTGAATTGAGTCATAGCCTTAGTATGAGCGCATTATGCACCACTATATCCGAACCAGTTATTTTTCACCATAAGGAACTAGTTCTATCCGGCAAAGAGGGGGCGGTGTATGTGCTACCATATCTGCATCCCTATAAACAACCATCGTTGAGTACCATTATAGCGCCACTCACTACTATGTACGATGCCCAAAATTATGGCATGCATGTCCTGCCCAAAATTATGGCATCGTAGATATTAAAAATCATATAATCATATAACATGTCAGTTAACCGACAGTCCGTTAACCGACAGTCCGTTTATGAGAAAGCCTGCATATATGTATACTTTACTTACTCAACATGCTAGCTTGTTACGATTTTAATTATGTAAATACCAGCCATCTCTTTTGGTTTGGATCCTACGATTCTCTGAGAAGTAGTTTTAAAAATCGGACGCTAGTTTCTATTGAACTGACACTTGTCTTTTGAAGTTACCTCTCACTGATAAGAGACAGGATTTGATAAATCCGAGACAGCTATATGGTTGCGGAATCTGTTGGGAATATGGGACCATTGCAGCAGTTTCTCCGTTTGCATCCTGACTTTCATGCGAAAGTTGAGCAGTTGAAGGGTTTTGCTCTTCATGGGTAATGCCTTCAATTTATACGCTCTGGTTTTACTGCCATTTTTTAGGTAGTTTGCACAATTAAGAACTAAGATATCTTGTGAGTAATCTGCGTTCACGGCTTTCACACAGGCTTGTTTATTGAAGTACTTTTAGATGATGTGCTTTAAGAAGTAGTATGCACTGACACATTATCATAGGCTCCAGGTACATTGCTACGAAACAAAACAAAGAAAATTGGCACAGAGACCCAGAAGGGGGTGCTTTGCACGAACAATTACTCGTAGTCGGAGAGCACCAACATAAAATCACTACTCGAACAAAATTTACTATTACTTGAATGACACGGAACGTAGTTTCTTATCTCCTTAAAGGTTTAGTTAATTTGAGTTAATTTGTTTTAGACTCGGAAACGGAAAAAAATTCGCGCTATATTATCGAAGTCCCAGTTGTTCGCAACTCTCTTTAAGTGAACCTCTCTTTCATTGGATGTCTCTCAAATATCTATCTCTTTTAGTCTCGTTGTGCTCTCTCGCTGTTGCCTTGCTGCCGCCGTAAGTACGCCTTCCCTTTCCTCTTAACCTCTCTCTTTCGCCTTCTTGTCGTAGTTTCTTATATATTTGTTTTACTTTCAAGTTTATGTATGCAAAAGATTCTAAGAATTGATGTTGTATACTTGTGTCATGGTAGGTAGTAAAGTAGTATTCAGGATTTCAGGTATTGTGTCATGGTACAGTTTTTTAAGGTCCCTTTTAAGATTGGTTTGTTTTTTCTCAGGAGAAAAAAGTTGGTGACTTGTTGTATTCTGTGTGATCAAATTTGAAAGTCTTTGTCAATTGTATAGTTCTGTCCTTTCATGCATAAACTATAATACTTTTTGACCTTTGAATGTGCATCTAAATTCAATGACATACCCAGTTATCCACCCAGGTTAAATTGTTCAATAATCCTCTTAACGAAATAAGGTGTGATGATGTTGAACATGATGTATCAGGTATGAATGTATGATGTTGTTGTTTTCAGTTTACCAACCTTCTTAACATACTTCCATAGTTCCATCTTCATAGGCTGCTCCTAGCTTTAATCCCTCCTTGTTCATTGTGTCTGCAAAATACCTGCCTAACCGAGACGCCAAATTTGTCTGTTTCTTTGTGTTCGTGTACTACAAGACCTTCTACGAGTGTTTATTTAGTCAAATTACAAAGATGGAAATCTTCAGACCCATAGTTGTAGCCTTGTAGGGCCTTCATGACCTGGACAAAATCAACCATCATATCAAGTTTCTCTGATCCTAAAGGCTAAAGTTGAGGATGGACCTTTAAGACCAGTTTCTACTTTTGAGTTTTGAACACCCTTATACTGTCTGTTTTGTTTATTAAATTTTTGATGCATTAGTTGAGTTCTCACCTTCTGTTAATCTTTTCAGGTGCATTCCTAGTTGCGCGTACTAAGGAATCTTGAAGCAGGAACAAAGTAAGAAAACAGATAGTAGCAGTTCATGGCTGGTTTAACCGTGCTTAATAAACTTGATACGGCAAAGACTCAATGGTATCATTTCACAGCAATTATTATAGCTGGTATGGGCTTCTTCACTGATTCATATGATCTCTTCTGCATCTCGCTCGTGACCAAACTGCTAGGTCGCCTATACTACCACGTTGATGGTGCTTCCAAGCCTGGTACATTGCCACCCAATGTATCCGCAGCAGTCAATGGCGTTGCACTCTGTGGCTCCCTTGCTGGCCAACTCTTCTTTGGTTGGCTTGGTGATAAGATGGGCCGTAAGCATGTTTATGGTATGACTCTCATGCTCATGGTTCTCTGTTCTATTGCTTCGGGACTTTCCTTTGGTCACGATGCAAAATCTGTAATGGCCACTCTATGCTTCTTCCGGTTCTGGCTTGGCTTTGGTATTGGTGGTGACTACCCGCTGTCTGCAACTATTATGTCTGAGTATGCTAATAAGAAGACTCGTGGTGCCTTCATTGCTGCTGTCTTTGCAATGCAAGGTTTTGGGATTTTAGCCGGTGGTCTTTTTGCAATTATTGTGTCCACTATATTCCAAAGCTTGTACAAGGCTCCTCCATACCAAGTTGACCCGCTTGCCTCAACTATCCCCCAAGCTGACTATGTCTGGCGCATAATTCTCATGTTCGGTGCATTGCCAGCAGCTTTAACATACTATTGGCGTTTGAAAATGCCTGAAACTGCCCGTTACACTGCTCTTGTTGCAAAGAACGCGAAGCAGGCTGCTGCAGACATGTCAAAGGTCTTGCAGGTTGAAGTTGATGCAGAACAGGAAAAGGTTGAGCAGTTGACAGAAATGACTTCCAATTCATTTGGTTTGTTCAGTAAGAAGTTTCTTAAGCGCCACGGGAAACATTTGCTTGCAACCACTAGTACATGGTTCTTGCTGGATATTGCATATTACAGTCAAAATTTGTTCCAGAAGGATATCTTTACTGCAGTTGGGTGGATTCCTCCTGCAAAGACGATGAATGCAATTCAAGAGGTCCATAAAATTGCTACCGCACAGACCGTCATCGCTCTCTGCAGTACTGTGCCCGGATACTGGTTTACAGTGCTTTCAATCGATTACATTGGAAGGTTTGCCATTCAAGTAATTGGTTTCTCCATGATGACAATCTTCATGTTTGCTCTTGCTATCCCATACCACCACTGGACCCTTAGAGAGAACCGTGTTGGATTTGTTGTTCTGTACGCTCTTACCTTCTTCTTCGCTAATTTTGGTCCAAATGCCACCACGTTTATCGTACCAGCAGAAATCTTTCCAGCTAGGCTTCGTTCAACTTGTCACGGTATCTCGGCAGCCGCAGGGAAAGCTGGTGCAATTGTGGGTGCATTTGGATTCTTGTATTTAGCACAGAACCAGGATAAATCAAAGGCAGATGCAGGGTATCCAGCAGGCATTGGGGTCAAGAACTCTTTACTCATTCTTGGCGGGATCAACTTAGCAGGTTTATTAATGACAATGTTAGTGCCGGAGTCAAAAGGAAAATCACTTGAGGAGATCTCGAAGGAAAACGAAGAGGAAGAAGTAGAAGTAACGGAAGGGCAGAACGGAACCCTTCCTCCCATTTAGGCTTCTGTGTGTGTGTGTGTTTATATGGGCTACATTTTTCACTTTAGAGTTTGAATTTGTTTATGTTTGCATTTGCGGTATTATTGAGTTTAGTTATTGTGAATTAGACTTCTAATATTTTGGGACTAAACATGGAAGAATCGCCTACATTGTGAGCCTCTGCCACGGAATAAACCATGGAAGCTTATGCCATCGTTTGTGTTTCAAAATCAAACCCCGACATCTCAACCCATCTCTAACTGAAGATGGTGACTAAACCATTACTTCTTTGATTTAGTTTCAAGACAGACCAGAGTCGTTCCACATAAATTAACTATCTCTGACCTTTAACCATTAAAATTAGGATTTTTTAGTATTACCTTCCTACTAGATGAGCCAATTAGGACTGAGTACACACAAAAAAAAAGTAGATGGGGAAATTAGGATCTCCCCTACAAAAAAAAAAAAAAAAAACTAAATCAAAGAAGTAATGGTTTAGTCACCATCTAGTTGGGGGAGACCCTAACTAAAAAAAAAAAAAAAAAAACTAAATCACTAAGGGTGTGTTTGTTTAGTGGCAAATGGGGGTGACAAATAAAATTTTCCCACTAGATGCACTATTTGCCAGTGTTTGGCTGCATTTAAGGGTAGTGGCAAACACTATTTGTTATTTGCCGGCAAATGAAATTTTCCCACTAGAAGTGGGAAAATAGAATCCAGCTCCCCCCCTAAACTCTTTTGCCACCCCTTATTTTCCCACTAGGCCAATAAAAATTTGCCACCATCTCTTCTCTCTCTCTTTCACAGCCGCAACACTTCGCTCTCCATCTCTCAAGCTCGAACTCAAAAGGTAATTTGTCGCTCTCCTCTCATCTCTCTCTCTTCATCCGCTCTCCTCTCTCACTTCTCTCTTCATCTCTATCTCTCCTTCATTAAAATTTTCTCGTCCTCTCAATTTTTTTATTGGAAACTTTCAAAATTGAAGAAGATTGAAGAAATTGTGTCGTACAAATTTGATTGCTTTAGATATGTTGGTTTTTTTTTTTAGAACTATGTTGGAATTTGTTGGGTCATTTGTGAATCATCATTGTAGAGTTGTGGTAGTGAATGTCGGCAAAATTTTGATTGAATATACAAGTTCTTTAATTCGACTCTTTAGTTGCCCGACCACACCGCTTGTTTGATCGCCACTTCAAACTTCAAAGTCTATTTGGAAATTAAAACTCCTCACATCAGTTGGTTACTCCTCACTTCAAACTTGAAGTTTGATCGCCACTTCACTTCAAACTTCAGTTGGTTACTCCTCACTTCAAACTTGAAGTTTGATCGCCACTTCACTTCAAACTTCAGGTTGGTTACTCCTCACTTCAAACTTGAAGTTTGATCGCCACTCCACTTCAAACTTCAGTTGGTTACTCCTCACATCATTAAATATTTGGTTGTAGATAGTTATTCATCTTTTTAGTCTTTAACGTAACAAGAAAAACAAGTGTATGAACTGAAATTTTTGACTTTACCGATCGTCAGGAAGAACAAGTGTTTTGGTCAGAATTTTACTTTCGGTTTGCTCGGCTAGTATCCAACACAAACTTGGCATATAAACACCGCTAGAATCTGGGTTTTTAGTTTTATTAAATGTGTGGAGTTCAATTGTACTATGTTTTTAGTTTTATGAAAAGTGGAGTTCGGTGTACTATGTTACACCGAAAGGTTTTTTGATCGAAACTTGAAAGTTTCTTGATCCATTCATACACAAAGCAAGCCTCTGCGCTGGTTCCAACGCCTAACCCTTCAAATTGAGAGTGTGTGTGTCGACTATTTAATCAATACATCCAGTTTTCAACCGCCTCCCTTACCCACGACTTATGATAACTACCGAGTGTACTTATTACAACAGCTTAGTTTTTTAACTCTTTACAAATATGACTAACCCAAACATATATTCTAAGAAAATATTCTACTCACGAGTATATATTATACACATTCAAGATGTAATCAGTAATTCAGTATAACGTGCTCAGAAACTTAACTGTTATTTATGGCTCTGTTATCATTGTTGTTAGTAATGGCTCATTTGAGTCATTTCCCAAACTAGCTATAACTAGAATCATTAAGCTTGAAAGTATCTTGTCATTGGTCCAAATTACATTCTCAATCATCTCAACATCAGCAGTGAAAATAAATTCTGAATTAGAAACACTATCACATCAAAGAGTGAAATATGTAAACTTTGAACACAACATCTTCCTTCTCAATCATCTCAAACACACTTTTATAGTTGATCATTGCATTTAATAAAACTAAATATAAAAAACCTAGTTGATCATTGCGTTATATTTTAGTTTATTTATTTCCTAACAGATATTTTAGTTTGACTTTACTGATTGGATGATGATTGAGTATGCTTTAGTTGATCATCAAATGGTATGTGTACTTTTTTTTTATTGTTATTATAATTTTAAGTACCGTTCAGTTATTGTTAGTAGATAAGAATGCTTATGATTCAAAGTTTCTGATGTCGCGTGGAGGGTTTAACTTATAGGGCCTATGTTTATAAATCTTGCAATTAATTATGTTGCTTTAGATATGTTGGTTTTTATTCGATTTTAAGGCTCGATAGTTGAAATTATGAACTTGGGTATTTGTATTTACATCCGCTTTTGGTAACTCAAGTATGAACTGTTTTGGGTATTTGTATTTGTATTCGATTTTATTCCACAATACATCTCCCATTGATGGCCTATCAACACCATAATCCCATTGAATGTTGTATTCTTTTTGGGAATGACCATGCAACTGGAGAAGGGGGTAATACTGGGTTCGATGATATGGAAACAGATTCGGGAGGTTAGCTGATTTTGAAGTAAATAGAGTTGATTTTTGTGCATCTAACTTGTTATGAAATTAACTTTATGTTTCTATAACTTGTTTAGTTAGGATCTCCCCTGAGTACCAAAAAAAAAAAAAAAAAAAAAAAAAAACTAAATCAAAGAAGTAATGGTTTAGTCACCATCTAGTTGGGGGAGACCCTAACTAAAAAAAAAAAAAAACTAAATCACTAAAACTTTTTTTTTGTGTGTACTCAGGGGGGAGATCCTAATTTCCCCATCTAGTTGGGGAAAATCCTAATTGACTAAACTAGTAGGGGGTAATACTAGTTAACCCTTAAAATTAAAATGACCTCCTTTACAGGAAAGGAGATGGATACCTTTTTATTGGATTGTCTAGAGTACGAGCGCGAAAAAATCAAGTTATGAAGTGTTTGTGCATCCAACCACCGCAACATTAACCCAATCGATGTCCCACCCTAACATTTTGGTGCAAGCAACTCAACCTGCACTCCTAGTTTTTATCCTTTATTTAGAGACTCTTTTATTTCTAGAAAAAAAAAAAAAAAAACTCTAATCTTCAAGTAATAGCCGTTAAGTTCAAGTTCAAGTTCAAAGAAATGAACTCTAATCTTCGCCTTCCCTTGTCTAAATAATCGTAATTAAATCCATTTATATATATATATATATATATATATATATATATATATATATATATATATATATATATATATATGTTCAGCCAAACTCTCGATCATTAGCTACATCGCACACAAATTAATCGTGAGTCGGGCAAGTGTGTTTAAGACAAAATACCACATGCACGTTAGATATAATGTAAGCATCATTTGCGAATAATTTGTATGTATGGGAAGAGATGGGTCTAGCATGAGAAATAAGAGGCAGCCAAGTTAGCCAAGGAGACTGCCTGTGAACCACCTTAGGTTAGGACATCTAGAAGGAGAGTCGTCCCTTGGAAGGGTACATATACAAATCATCCTTGGTTGCAAAGTCAAGCATGAGGAGAACAATCCACACCCAAAGTACAAAGCTCGTATTGTTGTGAAGGGATTCGGTCAAAGGAAAGGAATTGACTTTGATGAGATCTTTTCTCCTATAGTGAAGATGATTTATGTCCGGGTGGTATTGGGTATGACCGCAAGTATGAACCTAGAGGTTGAACAACTAGATGTTAAGATAGCTTTTCTTCATGGAGACCTTGAAGAAAATGTTTACATGGACCGACCAGAGGGGTTTGAGGTCAAAGATAAGGATCACCTAGTATGCAAGCTGATAAAGAGCTTATATGGGTTGAAGCATGCACCGAGACAGTGATACATAAAGTTTGATTCCTTTATGGCGAAGCAAGGATACAAGAAGTCTGCTTCCGATCATTGTGTATTTCTTCAGAAATTTCAAGACGGGGATTTTATAGTACTCTTGTTGTATGTGGATGATATGTAGATTGTTGACCCAAACATCAACAAGATATCTAAGCTGAAGAAAGAATTAAATAAGTCATTTGAGATGAAGGATTTGGGTAAAGCAAAACAGATACTTGGGATTCGGATCACTCGTGACAGAAAGAGTAGGAAGTTGTGGCTTTCTCAAGAAAGCTACATTGAGAAGGTGTTGAAGAGATTCAACATGGATCAAGCGAAGCCAGTTAGTTGTCCGCTTGGTGGCCAGTTTCGCATGACCAAAGAGATGTGTCCAAAGGGTGAGCATGAGCAGAGTTAGATGAAAAAGACTCCTTATGCATTCGCAATAGGTAGCTTGATGTATGCAATGGTGTGTACAAGACTGGATATTGCTTTCGTCATTGGTATTGTAAGCTGATTTCTGTCAAATCCGGGGAAAGAGCATTGAGAAGGTGTTAAGTTGATATTGAGATATCTCAAGGGCACTTCCAAATCGTGTTTGTGTTTTAGTGGAAGTAAGCCCTTACTTGAAGACTATACTGATGCAGACATGACAAGTGATGTTGACTCAATAAAGTCCACCTCCGGTTATCTAGTTACTGTTGCAGAGAGAGCAGTTTCTTGGCTATCTAAGTTGCAAAAGTGTGTTGCCCTCTCCACTACAGAAGCCGACTATATTGCAGCCACTGAGTGTTGCAAAGAGATGCTATGGATGAAGAGGTTCTTCGACTAACTAGGGCTAAAGTAGAAACAGTTTGTAGTTCTATGTGACAATCAGAGCGCCATTCATTTGAGCAAGAATCCGAGTTTTCATTATAGATCCAAGCACATACATGTGCATTATCATTGGATTAGAGAAGTACTCGTAGACAAGCATTTGTGTATTGAGAAGATCCATATCGACAAGAACGGGTAGGATATGATGGCCAAAATCTTACCAAAAGGTAAATTTGATGTTTGCTGTGTTACCACCGGAATGGTAGCAGACTCCTCCTGTTAATTTGGAAATTGCATGAAGGTATCTCTCCTCACTGTTCGGGAGGGGGAGATTGTTGGATTTATCCCTCACATGAGGAGAAAAGAAGTTCAGTTTGTGTGGAGAAGCTTGAGCGCGCACGCGCTCTTATTAGTCTTGCTCCAGGCACGCTCGCGCCCATGCCGTGAACAACCTCTAGTGTTTTTAGGGCATGCGCGCTCGATTTTGGCCTTACCCAAGGCGCGCCCGCGCCCATGCCTATTTTGGTCAAGATTTCTATTTTTGCGAAACCGCGAGTTTGCAATATAAGGTTTGGGTTTTTGGCAAAACCTAACAGATACAAGACACGAAAAAGACACAACACACAGAGAGAAAACCCAATCTTGAAAGCAATCAAGATTGAGAGAGAATATTTACAGAGAAACAACCCTGTAAAGAGAGATGAGTGATCTAGTAAGGTGAGAGACTGAAATGAGTGATTGTTATCTTCCTTCCCACTTTATAAAAGGATTAACTCTTGTGGAAGTAGGCACCACTGACTGAACCACGGTATATCTTTGTGTTGTGGTATGCTTTTATTGCTTTACATTACTATCTGTTGTTAATAGTTGTTTAGCGAGTTGGACATGTTAGTTTGATTGTACAGAATATTGAGATTGTTGTCTGGTAGTTGTTATTGATCATAATACAAATTATCTGTAGTAGTGGGGATCGATTGGTATCGGTGTTAAACCCTAACAGTCCCTTGGAAGGGTACATGCAAATCATCCTTGGCTACTAAACAGGACTTTAGTCTTCATGTAAGGCTGTAGATCTTCATGTAAGGCCGTAGAAAATTGAAGAAAATATATTAAATAATCTTTTATTGATGATTGAATCATACCCAAACATACATGGGTTATATAGGAGAGAACACTCCTACTAAGGGAAACAATCAATGAAAATAAAATCCAACTAATTTGGAAACTAATATAAGATCAAATCACTAGCTAATTGATTAATCATATCTAATCCGTGATATTGTGCATATATCCTATATGACACACTTCCTTCCAACAAAGGCCGTTCTTCAATTCAACACATCTTGCACAATGCTTCCTTTAGAAAATATATATATAGAGAGAAGAAGGGATGGGTGAAGGCACGAAAATAATATCAGTGGCAGAAAAAAGTCAGAAACTGCCTTTTCCAGATTTTTATCTTACATCATAACAAAGTAACTTTAAATCTTCTAGCTAGGCTAGAAACATAAAGGAATATATTCTTGTAGACTTGTGGTACATGTGGTGTGGAACTGTGGACCAACACACTCGATCTGTGAATTGTTATGGTTCGTTCTGTTCTCACTCTTGTGTCTCTGTGATTTGTAATTGTTCTATTCTCTTGCTCTAAAAATGTACTTGTTTTTCTTTTTCCAATCACAGAGTTAATAAATAACACCCTGTTGGAGAGAAGCCAATGCCTTTTACATGGCAAGACTGTTCTCCTCCAATATGTTGCCATTGACTTCTTTCCGATTCTTTCAGCCAAAATCTTGCAAAAGCAATCTCAGTATTGAAACGTTATAACAAGTTTCCTCTTCAATTTATCAGGCATAAATGTCAATAATCCTCTTTTTGGTTTGAGAGCGAATAAGAAAACAACATTCTCGGCCTATAGGGAACGTTAGTAGCCCCACTGCGCTATTTTTTATTTTTATTTTTATACTTATATGTTTTTTAGAATTAAACAGCCAATTAAAGAGACAAAACACAAGAATTTATAGTGGTTCGGTGCCAATACGGCAACCTACGTCCACGGGAGAAGAAAGATTTATTGCTTGATTAATTTCTTAGGGTTCTATTACACAGATATATATAGACACAATACAAGTGCATAAAATTCTATATATTCTAAGAATGGAGCCTTCCCTTTTATAAAAACACCAATATCGATCGAACTTGTCATGAATTGACTGCGCGCGCATGCGCCTTCATCATGTGCAACTAAAGTGCGCACGTGCTATCTCTTTCTTCTCCCACCCTCCCCCTTAAGTTGGTGCGAAGATATCTAACGAACCCAACTTTGAGAGTATATCATGGAACTTGGAAGCTGGAAGTCCCTTGGTAAAAATGTCTACAAGTTGCTGGTCACTTTGAATAAAGGAGGTAGTGACAATGTTAGACTGCACTCTTTCACGCACAAATTAAATGATAGTCAACTTTAATAAGCTTAGTTCTCTCATGAAACACCGGATTTGCAGCAATATGCATAACAGCTTTGATTATCATAGTAAAGTGTAGTTGGCACATGCAAACCAAAACATAAATTCTTCATAACAGCGCGAAGCCATATGATTTCACTGGTGGTGGAAGCCATAGCCCAGTACTCAGCTTCAGCACTAGAACGAGCTACTACATTCTGTTTCTTGCTCTTCCAAGTGACCAAATTACCTTAAACAAAGGTACAATAACCAGAAGTAGACCGCCAATCAACTGGACATCCTGCCCAATCAGCATTTGTATAAGCAGTAATAGATGTATGCCCATTTTTCCGCATCCAAATACCTTTGCCTGGCGACCCTTTCAGATACTACAGTATTCTGGAAACTGCATTCATATGTGGAGTCCTTGGAGCATGCATAAAACGACTAACCAAGCTTACTGCATAAGAAATATCTGGTCTGGTAATAGTTAAATATATTAGTTTATCAACTAATTACTGATACTGACCAATGTCAGTAAGAAGATCACCGATGTTGTCCAACTTGGCTCCACTATCAGTTGGAGAATTAGATGGTTTTACCCCAGCTTTCCTGCTTCATTCAAAAGATCCAACACGCACTTTCTTTGATTTAGAAATATACCTTTTTTTGAATAAGCAATTTCGATCCCAAGAAAGTACTTCATAATACCCAGATTCTTGATGGCAAATTTCTTGTGCAGTAACTCCTTGAGCTTAGAGATTTCAATATGGTCATTATCTGTGATAACTATGTCATCAACATAAATAAGAACAACCACCAAGCCTGACCTGCTAGACTTAACAAATAAGGAAGGATCAACATCACTCCGCTTAAGACCGGTCATAGCTAGAACATAACTGAGCTTGGCATACCACACTCGTGGAGATTGTTTAAGTCCATATATAGCCTTTTTTAACTTGCATACTAATCCAGCCTTAGTCTCCTTCGGATGTCTAGGTGGGATGCTCATATACACTTTTTCTTTAAGATCGCCGTGTAAGAATGCATTTTTAATATCCATCTGAAACAATTTCCAGTCTTGATTTATAACTAGAGATACAAAAACTCTAAACGTGTTCATCTTTGCAACTGGTGCAAAAGTCTCCTTATAGTCCTGATCATATGTTTGGGTGAATCCCTTTACAACGAGTCGTGCTTTAGACCTCTCTAAGGAACCATCACTGTTGAACTTGTTTATGAACACCTAATGACAATCAACTATTTTCTTTCCATAAGGTAGCATAACAATCTCTCAAGTTTTATTCTTGTCTAGAGCACGAAGTTCTTCTTGCATCGCCTTTCTCCATACCGGACGGGAGTTAGCTTCTCTAAAGTTCTTGGGTTCTTGCACATCATCGACAGTACTCAAGAAAGCATGATGAGATGAAGTGATATTGGAATACGTTATATACTCCTGTAGATGATATGAAACGTCATGCAATGAATAAAAATTCCTGTGAATCAGATTTATAGTAATCCTTGAGAGTTACTGGAGGTCGTCTATCTCGTTCTGATTGTCAAGAAACTGGAGGAGCTGGAGGAGTACTAGAGCGCGCCCGCACTGAAGTTACTAGAACATCATGAGCACTAGAGCGCGCCCGCGCCCTTTCTTCAGTAGAACCCATAACTTCAGTGGGTTCAATAACTTCTGCGGTAGGAACTATATCTTCACCAACTATTGGGAGAGGTGTCAAATCTGCCAAACACTCCCTCTAGGATCGATTCCTAGGCATAGCTAGATTTTGAAAGAAGGCTTCAGATTTCACAAATCGGACATCACGAGAGACAACCAGTTTTCTTGTTGCCGGATTGTAACATATGTAGCCTTTCTGAGTGGTACAATAACTAACAAAAACACATCGAGTAGCCCAAGCATAGAATTTATCTCGATGAAGAGCTTGCTGATGCACATAACAAACACACCCAAAAACTCGCAGATGAGAGAGATCCAGCGGCCTAGATTTGAGCACTTCTAATGGGAATTTAAAACCAAGAACCTGACTGGGAAGACGGTTAATCAAATAAGCAGCAGTTAAGATTGCATGAGACCAGTATTGCTTAGGAACATTCATACCCAACATAAGAGCACGAGTGGTCTCCAAAAGGTGTTTGTTTTTTCTTTTAGCCACGCCATTCTGCTGAGGTGTGCCAACATAGCTAGTTTGATGAATTATCCCATGGTTACGAAGGTAATCATGTAACAGACCTTTGCAAAACTCAGTGCCATTGTCAGATCTAAACATCTTGATTTTTGCAACAAACTGATTAGTAACCATAGTATGAAAATCTTTGAAAACATTCACAACCTCAGTTTTCGATTTCAACAAATATAACCATGTAGCACGAGATTTATCATCAATAAACAACACAAAATACTTATAGCCATTGTCAGATCTAAACATCTTGATTTTTGCAACAAACTGATTAGTAACCATAGTATGAAAATCTTTGAAAACATTCACAACCTCAGTTTTCGATTTCAACAAATATAACCATGTAGCACGAGATTTATCATCAATAAACAACACAAAATACTTATAGCCATCATAAGAATTAATGGGAGCAGGTCCCTATAAATCAGAGTGGATTAACTCAAACAAATTATTAGACATAGAATGCGAGATTGGAAAAGGGAAACGAGTTTGTTTAGAAAATTGACAAACATCATAAACATCATCAGAGTTTATAGAAACATGCGAAAACAAATTTGACAGGACATGACTAGATGGATGCCCAAGTCTTTTATGCAAAATGTTACTCTCAAGTAACCCACTAGCTTGACACGCCCTTTTATTCGACTTTAACAAATAGAGCCCATTGGAATAAATTCCTTCACCAATCGTCCTCTTCGACTTTCGATCCTGAAAGACGGCAGAGTTAGGGAAAAAAAAATGACATCACAATTTAAAAATTTGTAAGTTTGCCAACAGATAGAAGTTGGACAGGGAAAAAAGGAACAACTAGATCATCACTCTTGAGACTTTGATTAAAAAATTTTACTTGACCACTACCTAGAATGGGAACGGTGGATCCATTGGCTATGGAAATATTATGTTTGTCGATTTTGGACACAAAATTATGAATAGAGACAGGGCAATTAGCCATATGATCAGTAGCCCCGAATCAATTATCCATGAGTTACAATTTTCTGGCATAGTAAAATAGGCATGTAAATTACCTGACACATGAGTTGAGACAGACTGACCTTTGCTAGATGGCATGGACTTAGTAAGCTGTTGGAGAATATGACTCAACTAATGACTAATATCTGAGTTGGACATTGATGTCTCAGCTACTACTGCATGCTCTTTCTTGGACAGTTCCTTTTCCTTTTTCAGATGCGGATATAACTCCCAACAACGGTCCTTGGTGTGCCAGTTCTTTCCACAATGATCATAGTGAGACGGTTCCCATTTTCCCTTATCTTTTTCAAATCCCTGTAACTTCTTTCGAAAATCATTTTCTGCAAGTAATACAGTAGATTCAGAGATTGAGGATTTCACCTCGGAGTTCATGGTTTTCTTCCTTGTTTCCTCTCTCTGAATAGTTGCACAAATAGTAGCAAGTGTTGGAAGAGTGCTTTCCATTAGAATATTGCTTTCCAAATTCTCATATTCTGGTTTAAGACTATGAAATAAGGTGAAGATTTTATCTTCTTCAGCCCATTTCAAAAGAGTCTTAGCATCTGTGGTGTGTGGACCATATATGTTTAACTCATCCCACAATTTCTTCAAATTCCCAAGGTGTTCTGTAAAAGTCTTCTCAACTTGTTGCAAAGCACCGATTGCGAGTTGAAATTCAAAAACACGGGAAGAATTGTTCTGGTTGTCGTATAAATCTTCAATTGAATCCCATATCTCCTTTGCAGAATCAGAGAAAGTAAAAATTTCAGCAATAGTTGACTCCATATAATTGAGTAACCAAGATCGAACAAGCTGATCATTGGAAACCTAATTCTCAAATTCGGCATCATCAATGGCAGGACACACCTTTACACCATTAATGAATCCTAATTTTCTCTTGCCACCTAGTGATAGCGAAACAGCCCTAGGCCAAGGCATATAGTTTGTTCCATTAAAGAGAAATCACAACTTTCCAAAGCTGAATCCAAATCACTTAGTCTTCAGCTTTCTTGTAGTATTCACCACACAACACAACACAAAACACTTTTGCTTTTCTCCTACTTTTAGTTGTTTTTTTCCTGGAAAGACTAATGGTCCCTTTCACCAAAAAGTCATTCTCTCATATTGAGAAACTTTGAGAATACGTAAGTGTGTGTGTAGTGGGATCCACTTAGGATTCCAAGTCTTATCTCAAGAGGACAAGTCTTTGTCATACAAGTACTTGTACTTGATATACTAAAACACTTTTAATATATATCTCTTTAATATGGAAAGTGCCCATTAACAAATCTATATTTACAATAAGGCCCCTAGAACTTTCAAGAAAGTCCTTTCCTACCATTAATTATATCTAAGTCCCTCCACCTTGCTTGTATTCACAATTAGACCATTAGAAATTTGTTCTTCACTGTCTCACCCAAGTCTAATTTACCTAATGTGACATTTAACATCAATTGAGCATTAAGAAACTATTTCTTATATCGGCCGGGTTTGAGCTCAATTAGTTATGTCACAATTTATTAATACATAACTCCGTAGAGTGGTGGATCCTTGATTAGAATTCGTGATTCAAGACGTCCTACATTCATTACCCAAAATGTCAAGTCTAGTATATTAATAAACATTACTTTTTAACGTCTCAAAGTAATAAATTTGAGACATAATGAATTTTCACAATTCCTCAAGTCTAGGGATTAATTGGTAGAGTGAGATTTGCACACTAACCTTAACAGCGAAATTTATAGTGTGTTCTCACTTTGATCCCCTCAATGTTAGTCATGTGACTACACCAATATACAAACTTAGAGTCATACTCAAATGATTAAGATATCATCATCCTATCATATAGCAGTTTTGTATATTACAGTTTTATAAGTGAAGCGTCCGACTTCACCCCTAACTGTGAGCATTCTAGGTAAATAGATACAATCAAATCTCTCGCACATGACTCTTCATATGCTTGATTGTTCTAATTCTATTACCTATGAAACTTATGGTTTCATCATATGATATTAGTTCGTCCATATGCATAATAATAAGATTCGTGTATTTAATTAAACATCATCATGTATAATCAATAAATGTTCATTGGCTTTGTCAAGGCCAAATATCCCAACAATCTCCCACTAGCCTTCAAAGCCATTTAATAACCATTCTAAAACCCATAATATTTATATATTTACACACACACACTCACACACACACACACACACACACACACACACACACACACACACACATACACACACACACACACACACACACACACACACACACACACACACACACACATATATATATATAGTATTTGGTTCTCATAGACTATATCATTCATAATGAATAGTGTATCATATACATATGATACCAATAACATAGCCATCTTACCTTCAACCTTCTTGTAAAACACAAGGTCCTTCATTGCATTGATCAAAACCAAACAATTTGATTGTTTGATCAAAGTTTACATTCCAACTTAAAGCTTGTAGGAACTGTAAAGCCTCCAGGTTTTAAAACGCGGTCTTTACATCCATTTGCCAAATCGTATAGTCATAATAAGCAGCAATCACTAGAAGGACTCTAATGGACTTTTCATGGCTACTGGCGAAAATGTTTTCTCATAATCGATACCCTCTTTTTGAGTAAACATTTTCTCCAATAGTCTCGCTTTAAAAGTCTCTACCTTTCTATCAGCTTATATAGTCATAATGAGCAGCAATCGAAAGAAGGACTCTAATGGACTTAAGCATAGCCATAGGCGAAAAAGTTTTCTCATAATCGATACCCTTTTTTTGAGTAAATCCTTTTGCCACTAGTCTCACTTTAAAAGTCTCTACCTTTCTATTGGCTCCTATTTTCCTTTTGAATAACCATTTATTCTTAATAGGCTTAATATTTAGCAGAGGATCTACAAGTTCCCAGACATTGTTGGAATATATGGACTCCATTTCTGATCTCATTGCTTCAAGCCATTTTCTTGAATCAATGTAAGAAATTGCTTCTGCATAGTTCATAGGATCTACATCCTGATTATTTGATAACAGAGAAAGTTTCCCCTAATAGGGTTAATTTTTCTAGAGGTCTAATTGCCCTCCCACTACGACGAAGTATTGGAGTAGGTTCAGGTAAACTCGGAACTTCATTTGGAAGGTTTTCATCTAAACTAGGAGTTAATTCAGATTGAACATTACCAGGAGTATCTGCTGTCATTTCTTCAATGACCATTTCACTACGAGGTTTTTGTTTCACAATATAATCTTCCTTGAGATACTTAACATTTGTACTCACAAACATTGTTTGCTCTCTTGGATTATAAAATAAACCACCTCTAGTACCTTTTGGATACCCTGTAAACATACATACTTCAGTTCTTGATTCTAAATTTTTAGTCTTTCCTTTGAGTACATGCGCAGGACAACCCCATACATGTATATGGTGTAAACTAGGCTTTCGCCCAGACCATAACTCCCTAGGAGTTTTAGGAACTAACTTAGAAGGAACCAAATTCAAAATATATATCGTTGTTTCTAAGGCGTATCCCCAAAAAGATATAGGTAGAGTTGAATAACTCATAATGGATCGAACCATATCCAATAAGGTTCTATTCCTTCTTTCAGAAACCCCATTATGTTGTGGAGTTCTTGGTGCACTTAATTAATACAAAATCCCATTTTGCATTAAGTACTCTTTGAACTCATGATAAACGCTGATTTTACGTTTATTAGTTTTATTACTTAAGTCCAAGGTCCACAGTCCGAAGTCCGAATTCCGAAGTCTGAAGACTAAAGTCCAAAGTCCAAAGTCTGTATAGTTGTCCGTTTAGTCAAGTTACCTTACTCACGTGGGTTTGGTAGGATAGGTCGAGTAAGGGATCATCCAAATCTTAGGTCGAGTAAGGGATCATCTCAAATTCAGTAAAAGACAAGTTACCTTACTTTGAGATATTTATAGTAGAGAAATCCTTATTTTCTTTCCTGCTTCTAACATGGGCTTCCATACTTGGTTTTTTCAAGCTTTTGTATTCCCTTTTGATTTGATTTTGGGGGGAATTCTAACTTTGATATTTCTTTTGATTTTTGGAAATATATTTCTATTTTTCTTATTCTTTTTTTTTTGAAACAAGTAACTAATTTTGATTTGTAACAAGTTTTTCTCTTCATTTTTCTGCACTTCATCCTATTTCTCATACTCATCATCTAGGTAGGCTTATTTTTTTGTGGTTAATAGATGGGTAATGAATTTTTAGTGAAATAGAAAGGGTTAATTTTTTTTTACAGGTGTGAATTTTTGGCTATATCGATCCAAAGAAGGCCTAAATTCTTGCCTAGGATTTAGGTAGTGATAAAGTCAGTAGACGTGTGAACTTCTCTATTCGGAAAAACTACTCCTCTGTGTCATTACTCACATATCACAAATTTTGAGGCTTTTTGGATAGATTCTTACAGGATATGAAAACTAAGTTGTCTAACCGTGGGTCCCAGAAACTTATTGCTGTGTACATTTAATGATAGTCAGTGCATGAATACTCATGAAAAGATGTAAAAACTATTGCATACGTAGTAAATTAAGTTTCTAAGAACAAGTCCTAATTCTGATGCTAGGGTGAGATTTCTATATATTTTTCATCACAGAAAAGGAAACGAGAATTTGTCACTAAATACGTTTATTTAGACATAAAGTAAACTATATACAACTATGCATGCTTAATTTTTGCGAAAGGTTCTCACCACCTCCAAACAGTCGGACGCTGTGTCCTCAAAGTGTTAAAGAGGAAGAAAGAGTATATCTGAGAGGCTTTGAGTAAAAATATAGCTGACATCTTCCATATAAATTTATTGTAAGACACTATATATTATACATCATAAAAGTGAAAGCACACTGTTAGATTGGCACACTGTTAGGTTATTTATTTATCTCATATCAAAACATAAAACAAATATGTACATGCATCAACTCACATTGCCCCAACCACGAACTGGGGGATGGTCCATCCTTGCTTCGTCTTTGTAGAAATGTCATTCCTTTGCATCACGCCAATCTATCATAGCTTTCCAGACTTTGCTCCACTTCCTCTTCTTTGCAGTGTCTAGATGAACTATCATTTTATCATCATCAGGGAAGGAACGCACATTCTTTAGATACCTTGCAGGGCATCGCCATGTCCGAAATAGCAAATAACGAATGATCTTATTGGTTGGACACATAGAGTCGACCTTTACCCAGTCCTGAAAAGTGGCCGCAAACTGTGGGAAGTACATCCTCACTATCCCGCATCTTTATGGCGAATCGCAAGGTGATATAGTGCTGCCGAAAAGACCGAGCCCTCTTTAGGTTCTCAATTACTAGGTTTGTGATGTCGAAGGCGGTATGTTGCTGGGCTAGTGCATGGAACGTCTTACAAGCTGACTTTGATGTAGTGAAAAAATGTCAATCCCCTATGATGTTCAGAAGAATAAATAATATGGCAGTTTCAACATTCATGGTCATACTGGCTAGTGGAATAGTGAAGTCTGGCCATCTGCCAGCTTCGACACGTTCACTGACTTGGGCAAGGCCATCGCCATAACGTGCGGAAATTTTTTCCCAAGAATAGTCGTTAAAGTTGTTTTTATCATGTATTGGATGGGGATGTCTGGCTGAAAAGGAGGAAAGTCTAGAGCCATATCAACTGTTGGCTCGTAAAAAGAGTGTCGGGTGTTACCAATACGGATTGTAAATCCGTTCAAAGGGAAACCCTGTACGGCAGGTAGATCTTCCATATGATCGTAAAAATAAGTTGCCAAACTTGGGGAGTATGTCTACTCTGGGTGTAGAATAAGGGAGTTCCAACCGACTCGAGTGATGAAGTCTCTGAAAAGATGTCCATATGTAGGATAATTCAACAACGAATGGAAAGATTGTTTTGGAATCATCTTTGGAGCTTCCATTGTAGAAGATGTGTGAAGAAAGATGCTACCTGTTAGACAAAGATAAACAAATATTAGAATATGATGAGAATAATTAAGTAAAAACAAATTACCATAGGGAAAGTGCACTATATTTAAAAAACTAAAAAGAAAATTACAAAGAACATAAAATTGCAAAATTTAAATTATGTCATGGGCCCAAGTAACGACGAGGATCCTTTTGTGAAAGGAATCCATTTATAAGATCTTAGATGCCGTCAATCCTGGCAACAACTCGTTGCATAATTTCACTCTGTGTCTAGTAAATCTCAGCGTGGTTCTCCATTATGAGAGTGTGATTTGCCGAGAATAGGTTGTGACTGTGCAAGAATTGTGCTTGTTCCTCTTCTTGTATTGTCCGCAGGTCGTGAAATTCAAGGAGACTGGTGATGATAATGTTCTGACGTTTGTATAATGTCATCAGTTCTTATTGAATTAAACGAAGGCCTTCCATAGGATTAAATACATTGCATAATGCATTTTCAGTGAAGATGTTGTCAGCAGAACAAGCTTCTTCGGTTTCTATAATGACATGGTTCTTTGCAACGTCGGGATTCTAGAAACCGTTCCTACAAACTAAGTGAATGGTAAGAATATTAGCTGTTCTGAGATGTGTATTAGGAGAAGTACTAGAAAAACCCCAACATATCATGATAAGTGTCACAATGGTTGGCAAAGGAGCTGCCTTTTTCCCACGTGCAATAGCGTTCCAGAGAAATTTAATAATGCAAAAATCATTGCATTTAGTCTGCAAGACCCAGAGTAGATGGAGGAAGGGTTTTGTTATTTCGGAAGTCTTAGACGTGCCGAGCACATTATGAGCTAGCCATTGGATCACAGATAATTGGTTCTTTTGCAAGGATCACTGATAAACAACACGGTTTTTCCGGTTGTATTCGCCGTGAAGGATAGTTGCAAACATCAGATGCCTGATATTGTCGAATGGTGAATCCTGAAGGTGTACCCCTTGGTTTGTAATGGGAATTTGAAGTACCTCGGAGATAGTTTCCATAGTTAATTCACGCTCGCATCCATTTGCACGGACAAAGAATTGCCCGTTTTGGAAATAACCATGTTTATAAAACAACATGACCAATTCTCTGGAAAAAAAAATGCCTGCTTATGATGTAAAAGAGGGTACCATCCTCGACGTAAAATTTTTGTGTCAAAAAAAGGATGAAAAATACCGTTTTGGAAAATTTCCATAAAATTTTGCTCGAGCACAAAAATTTGAGTGAGGGCCATTAAAGATGGAGTGGTGAAGAAAATTAAGTGGAAAAAAGGGAAGTTGGTGTTTAGAGGTGTTTATCCTTGTTATAAATAGGCACCAATCCGATTTAGTAGAAAATACGGATCGAGGTGTCACAGGGTAGTTAGACCACTTGTATCTTCTAAAATATGGCGCAAATGTTGATGTAGTGTGGATGAGAAGAATGGGGCATGTGACAAGGAGTGATTTTTTTTTGACGTAAACAAATAGCGTAAGTAGAAGGCAAAGGAAGATGTAAATATAATATTACAATAAGATGTAAGACCGTACAGAGGAGTGGTAACACATCATAATGATACGTGAAATAAAATACAAACCTAAATATTAGATAGAACTATATGCCACATTAACAACATTACTATAATAAAACAACTGAGCATGAAGACTTGAGTAGCATATTCAATCTGCTGCTGCTCAAAATTTTCTAGTGCATCCATGAATCTTGAAACTTGAAGTGATCTAAAAACGATTTTTAGAATAAAAAGTGGAGAGGGGAGAAAGTGAAAGGAGTGAAATGTGAAGAATGTGTTGAACTTATTTATAGAAGAAAATTGAGCTATTTTCTGACCGCTTTTTAGATGCGATTTCATGACCATTTTTGACCGTTTTTAGGATGCGATATCATGACTGTTTTCTGACCATTTTGCAAAACGTTGGTTTACGGTAAAATTTTCCTTTAAGTGTGACGTTAAAAATATATATGTATATATATTATTATTATTAATATTATTATATATGTTTCTACATATATAATATAATATTGGAGATAACTAATATACTATTTAACAAGGCAGAAATTTTGGAGAATGTAGGAATTGACAGACATTCTAAGTTCGAAAATAAAAATGCAAACACGTAAATAAAATATCTGACATAATTAATATACAAGAACGGTGAAAATAAACTGTCTAGTGAGAATCCTCGGGGGATGTAGGAGAATCCTCAGGGGCTGCAGAAGAAGAATCAGGAGTCCTGCGACGTCGTGTAGGACGAGCTCCTGTGGAGGCTAACTGCTCCTGGATATCACCTAGAGTATCCAACACCTGGGCCTGAAACTGATGCTGGTTTGCCATGAACATTCGCTGAAACTTGTTATGGCGAGTAGTCATTTTGGTCTTTAAATGCATTCATGGAAGCTCGCATTTCCTGCTGAAATTCACCCATGCTGTCTGTCAGCGTGACCCGTGGCGAGTGGTCATATCCGTCCTTAACTCGCCCAAGGCATGTTTCATTGATACCTGGCGAGTGTACATGTCTCTCATGCCACTGTTCATAGCACGTAAGGCATCCATAGGATGGTTTATCTTACTCATAGCAGTCTCATCAAAGTAGGGTGGGTGAGATGGGCCTACGTTAGCGTGCTCAGCAGCCATTGGTGTTGTGGGTTCCCAAGGGGCCATAATGCATTTCTTGAAGACAAGCATATTCTCATATAGTGGTATAGGGAGTAGCGGGGTGGCAGACAGGAAACCCAAATTAATCATAACTTACGTTACAAGAACGGCAAGAGGGGCTGACCTGAGAGTGGCATGCGTAATAATATCAAAAAGAAAGATAACTATGCAAAAGTTACCCTTTTGCTTCTGGATGATCCAGAGAAGGTGGAGGAAAGTCTTGTTGATGTCCGAGGGCTTCGAGGTGCCAATGTCTTAGCCATTGAGTCATAGTCAGCTGGTTCCGTCGCTCCGAGCGCTGATACGCGCATTTCCCATCTATGTTGTACTCTCCCTCAATTAGCGTGTCGAGCATTAGGTCGTAAGTCCGAGGTACACGGACTGCTGCTGAGTTAGCACGTGGTCTACTAGAGGAATGCCCGTGATCCTGGAGATCAAAATGGGTGTGATTTCGTGGCACACACCGTCGACGGTAACCTAAAAATGGTCACCATTAAAGCTCCCATTGTGGTAAAATTTCATCACCAAATCCTTAGAATAAAGCCCGCCATTAGCATATAACAAGTACTCCCATCCTCTAGAGTGAATTTCATTATCAAAGAATGGAGCAAACATCCCATTTTCAAATAAAGTTCCAAAATTTTTCTCCACACAAATTCGCCTGTTTCCGGCCATTACTGCTCTTAGGGAGAGGCTGGCTATTGATTTATGATGAGGGGGGAGAAATGGGACTTGCTGATGGAAGGGAATTGGATTCGGAGCTGTAGGAGTCACGCGCGAGACTTGGATATAACGTGGGCCTGTCTCCTGCGAGACGGAATCGAGAGGGGACAAGATCCGGATATTGGGGAAGACGAAATGTGTAATGGTGACACGTGTTTTCGGGTTTAAATGGACCGAGAATTCGAGATTTGGTTGGGCCCAAAAAAATTTCCCAAGCCCAAATCAAGCCTAAAGCCCGATTTAAGCCTAAAAAATCTAAACGCTTACCCATGACTCGTTTGGACTCCAAATTGGATGAATGAGATATCGAAATGATCGGCACAAAAAATGCCATCCAATTATATGAGTCATTTTCAAAGGTCACAAGAGTTTTTGAAAAGAAAGGAGGGGTGTTTTATTTATAAACAAAAAGTTTATTTATATACAAGGGAGATTATGTGAAAAACACTAGATGTCAAGAAGAGTCAACATCTAAATTCATAGGCAACTGTCATGTCGGCTTTGTAATGAACCCAATCCAGCCAGACTGTGGCTTTACCTCTATGTATTATGCGGTTAGGGGCAGGACGGTACCATCTTGGACCGTGCGTGCTACGGTCTAATAATATTGCCCTTATTACATACGGCTATCCTCAAACCGCCCTGAAGGGAACTCAAAGTAACCAATTCTAGGGGTTGGTCTGGTGGAATCCATTGCCCATTTGTGTTCCAAGTATGCAACATCCGAGGTTGAACACGAATCTCTATGTGTACAACTTAAAGCACGGGGAATTTGTTTATAAAAGGCAATAATATATACATATCTACAAGGTGAGTCTTTTAATGTCAGATCCTCAAGACGAATTGAGTCTTTTATTGTCAGATTCTTAAGACATTTGTGAGTCTTTTAACGTCAAATTTTCAAGACGATTCCCAACCCGTGGGAGAAAAGGGCAGCTTATACTGGCCGTGCGGCGAAGATTATCTTGAGCAGCTGGTGTCAGACAAAAGTATACCTTATACTGGCTAATATCGGATAGGAAGTCAAGACCTGGACAGAAGGGTGTTTGACAATGCATACACCATCCCATCTTTCATGCACGTCGTTTACAAACCAAAGTACTACGACCATTCCCTATTCGTGATGAGTGAGACTTACACCAAATGATTAGCTAAAGTTCACGAGGCAGAAAGTAGAAAAGGGAAGAAAAAGAAGGAAGTGAAATTTTAGGTACCCATCGTTTATCGAATAGCACGTTTGCTCGTGTTGCAGAAGACATTTATACTCAATTCTGAAATAGCGTTTTCGTGGACTAAGATTCCGGCATTTGCAACCACACACTTCAAAGAACTTTTGAGATCATAAAATAGAAGATGGCCAGGCTACCAAAATGGCGTACCCTCTATATAAACAAGATTGAGTACACCAAACGAAGCAAATAGTCTGTGTAGACCGGATCCTGAAGAAGAGTCTGTTCAACATATGGGGAGCATAATTCATGGTAATGTTTGAGGTGTTGTCCATTTACTTGAAATTTGCTGTTATCTTGTGGATTAAGCAAAGAGATTGCCCCATAATGGGTCACAGCTGACACAATGAAAGGACCAGACCATCGTGTTTTCAATTTACCAGGAAAAATGTGTAATCTGGAGTTGTATAGTAAAACTTTTTGGCCAATTTTGAAATCCTTACGCAAAATGTGCTTGTCGTGCACTCTTTTCATATTAGCTTTGTAGGATTTCAAGAGATCATAAGCATCAATCCGAATCTCCTCAAGCTCATTTAATTGCAGTTTTCGCTTCTCGCCTGCCTCGTTGATATTGTAATTTAGGCTTTTGATGGCCCAAAGGGCACGATGCTCAAGTTCAACTGGCAAATGACAAGGTTTTCCAAAAACAATGAGGTAAGGAGACATCCCTATAGGTGTCTTAAATGCTGTTCGGTATGCCCACAAGGCATCCGATAAGCGGAGAGACCAGTCTTTTCTTGATGGATTGACAATTTTCTCCAGAATGGACTTTATCTCTCTGTTGGAAACTTCCACTTGGCCATTCGTTTGTGGGTGATATGGAGTAGCAACTTTGTGAGTAACTCCATATTTTTTCATTAAAAACCCAAAAATTTTATTACAAAAATGTGTACCCCCATCACTGATGATAGCTTTGGGGACACCAAAATGAGAGAAAATATTTTCTTTTACAAATTTCACACGCAGTTATGGTCATTTGAGCGATATGCGAGTGCCTCAATCCATTTGGACACATAGTCCACAGTGACTAGAATGTAGAGAAAACCTTGAGAAATAGGGAAGGGTCCCATAAAATCAATGCCCCAAACATAAAAAATTTCCACAATCAAGATAGGATTTAGGGGCATCATATTACGTTTTGTAATTCGACCTAAGTACTGACAACGAATGTAGGCTATGCAATGTTCATGTGCATCGCGAAAAAGGGTAGGCCAATAAAAACCAGATTGTAACACCTTGGCCACAATTTTCTTTCCACTGAAATGACCTCCGCAAGATTGTTCATGGAAAAAGGATAATACGTCGGTTTCAGAAATAATATTTTACAATGGATAAGAACTTTTTACAATCAGGACGTGACCAAGAGGAAGGAACTTCCTCCGTAACTAGGTAGTTAACGATATCCGCATACCATGGAGATGAGAAAATATAGTACAAATATTCGTCTGGGAAGAAATCACAGATGGCTTCAGAATCACTATCAATGTCACTAACTAGCCTTGATAAATGGTCGGCCATGACATTTTCGGTTCCTTTATTGTCTTTGATTTCCAGGGTGAATTCTTGCAAGAGAAAAATCTAGCGGAACAATCGTTGTTTTGCGTCCTTTTTCACAAGTAAGTACCAAGGTGCGGCATGGTCAGTATATACGATGGTGGATGATCCAACTAGGTAAGGGCGAAACTTATCCAAAGCATAGACAACAACTAGGAACTCTTTCTCAATTGTTGTGTAATTACGTTGAGTGTCATTAAGAGTTTTACTAGCGTAGTAAATGACAATTGGTTTGTCATCACGTCATTGTCCTAGTACGGTGCCAATAGCAAAGTCGCTAGCGTCACACATCAGTTTGAATGGTTGAGACCAATTAGGGGGTTGAATGATATATGAGTGGTAGTCAAGGCGATTTTTAGAGTTTCAAAAGCTTGTTTGCAATTGTAATTGAAGTCGAATACCGCATCCTTAAGCAGGAGATTGGTTAAGGGTCGAGCAACTTTAGAAAAATCTTGAATGAATTGCCTGCAGCGTGTCCTAAAAAGGCACGGATATCACGAACTGTAAGTGGGAAAGGTAGTGAAGCAATTTTAACAATTTTAGCTTTATCAACCTCTATCCCGTCTTTCAAAACAATATGACCTAGAACAAGTCCTTTGGTAACCATGAAATGACACTTCTCCCAATTAAGGACTAAATTTTTCTCTTCGCAACGTGTTAACACTTTAGAAAAGTTGGATAGGCAGTCGTCAAAGGAATTTCTATAAATGGAAAAGTCATCCATGAAGACTTCCATATAACGTTCCACCATATCACTGAAAATGTGAAGCATGTAGCATTGGAAGGTGCCTGGGGCATTAGAAAGACCAAAAGGCATTCGTCTGTATGTAAAGGTTCCAAAGGGACATGCGAAAGTTGTCTTTTCTTGATTGGCGGGATCGATGACAATTTGGAAGTAGCCGGAATAGCCATCAAGAAAATAGTAGTAAGCATGACCGGCTAAACGTTCTAGCATCTAGTCAATGAATGGGAGAGGGAAGTGATCTTTACATGTTCTAGCATTAAGTTTGCGATAGTCAATGCAAATTCTCAATTTTAATGGAATGCTAGTGGAAATGTATTCACCATTTTCATTTTGTACAACTTGAATGCCGGACTTTTTAGGAACAATGTGGACAGGACTAACCCAATCACTATCAGAGATAGGGTATATGATACCCGTATCAAGTAAACGTAAAACTTCCTCTCTCATCACTTCTTTCATGGTGGGGTTAAGGCGACGTTGTGGTTCTTGCGATGTCTTTGAGCCGTCATCCAGATGTATGTGATGCGTGCATACACTTTGATCTATTCCTTTGATATCATCTAAGGACCATCCGATAGCGGAGCGGTGTTCACGAATGACACGAATCAAACTTGCTTCTTCGTCAGCAGTCAAGTGAGAAGAAATTATTATAGGGTGACTACCATCGGGATCGAGATACACGTACTTCAAATCAGAGGGTAGAGGTTTTAAATCCGAGTAGGAGGATTGGGAATCAAGGATTCATAAGGGGTCATCTCTTCAATGGAAAAGAGAGAGTCCAATCTTTCTGAATCAATTAGCAACGCAACAGTAGGGTCAAATAGTGGTACTGACTCTAATAATGCGTGGACATCCTTAATGTATGAGTTATCGTCAAACTCAGGATTATCAAAAGAAAGAAATTGGTGTACCTCGTCTTCGAAAAAAGAGTTTGTGAAATAATCGTGTGCTAGACTATCAACCAAGCTAATCTTGCCCTCCATTATAGGATCGGGAAATTGTTTCATTAATTTGAACACGCTGAGTTCGACAGAAAGGTTCCCGAAAGACAATGTCATTGAACCATCCCGACAATTTATGAGAGTGTTAGCAGTTGCAAGAAATGGACATCCCAAGATGATAGGAATGGAGTCACAGGCCACTTCGGTATCTAGAATGACAAAATCAACGAGGTAGTAAAAATCTTGGACCTTAACTATGACGTTTTCTACTATGCCCTTTAGGTACTTGATGGAGCGATCCGCGAGTTGCAAAGTCATATTGATAGGTTTTAATTCATGAAGACCTAACTGCTTAAATAAGTAGTATGGAAGTAGGTTAACACTGGCACCTAGGTTTAAAAGTGCGGTAGCGGTATGCTTGTCGCCCAACGTGCATGGTACACGGTTAATTCAACCCGGTCTTTGTATTTAACCACACCATTGGTAGTAGTAATCGAGGGAAACTGCTCAGTGAGGAATGCTTGTTGAGGAACATTCGTACGTCGTTTGGTGGTGCACATGTCCTTCAAAAACTTGGCATGCTTGGGCAAATGCTTAAGCGCATCTAGAAAAGGTAGATTTATGGTCAAATTTTTGAAGGTTTCACGGATCTCATCGAAATGTTCGTCAGGTTTGTTCTTTGCCAAACGGGTAGGGAACGGAGCTTTTAGGCGTAATCGTGCATAAGGATCAGTGGCGTCTTTCCCTAGGGACGTGGGTGTAGATTTGGAAGGAATAACTTTGTCCGTTATAGGTTGCGAGGTAGGAGTTGGAAGAATGTCAGTCGTGGCTTCCTTCGATTCGACGTTTGGCATATGTATGTGATTGTCGATAGTTCGGCCAGAATGAAGAGTGGTAATGGCATTCACCTCACCTTGGCTTGTATTACTAGGTCTTGGTGCATTGTTGAGTTCAAAGGCAGTGTTTGTAGGCTTAGGGTTTGAACCGCTTTGGCCGGGGAATACTTTTGACTGACTTTATCCCGTACTACAAAATGAAGAGACTGTTGGATAGATGCTAAGATTTGATTCTGTTGATTTATGTAAGTCAGAAAAGTTTCAGCTCTTTTATCGGCAGCGGATTGTACCAGTGGAGTAGTGGGAACAAGTTCACGGTTATTATTTATGGGTTGATTTTGGTAGCCATATCCTTGATTAGCGGGAACAAGGTTGCGGTTGTTTTGGTACCCTATATTTGCGTTGTTGGGAATTTTTTTTTGCCCTTGCTGGAATTGTGGAGGATTTCCTTGACGGTAGGAATTGTAGTTCACGGGTGGTCGTACAGGAGCGTTGTTGACACCCAGAGGAGCTTGTTGTTGGGCAGGGGGTGCCCAAGCCAAATTCGGATGTTGTCGCCAAGGTGCATTAGGGATGTTAAAAGAACAAGCCTCTTCAGAAGATTGGGGAGGGCACTCGTATACCAACGTAAAATAAGAATCGGCGTGCTCGGAACTTAAGCAAATAGGACATGGGGAAACATTGGCAGCCATGACCTGTTTGGGTTTATGATCATTTACTTGAACCGAAAGAGCATCAACCTTTTGTTTAGTTTAGGGACTTTAATTCGATCGTTTTTGACCTCGAACATAGATGTAACTTTGGTAGGACCTTTAACAGAATAGATGGGTGCTTCGTGAAAGGAAAGTGTATGCTTCAGTAGCGCCTTTGTCCATGAAACAACCGCCATTCATAATATCTAATGTTTTCTTTTGATGGTCAGAGAGACCATTAAAGAATGAACAGACTAATACACCGGTGTCGAAGTTGATGATGGGGACATTCGAGAAGCGATCGATAAATCGCTTTCGATGCTTCCGAAAAGGATTCCTGGGGGTGTTGGCGAAAGAATTGAATCTTCTGAAGCATTTCTGTAGTTTTCTTCTGAGTATAGAACTTTATCATGAATGCTTGTACGAGTTTGACCCATGTGTTAATGGATTGCGGCGCTTGTCATGCGAGCCAAACTGAAGGTTTATCAACTAAGGTGAAGGGAAACAACCTAAGCAAGACTTGTTCGTTGGTAACGGTCGGATGGCGGAAAGTGGTGACTACTTGTTGCATCCGACGAAGGTGATTGTACGGTTTTTCATGGTCTAAACTCTAAACCATGGTAAATAGGTAACAAACCGAAAATATTTGGCGGAATGTGAAAATCACCTACAATCGCATCGAGTTTAATGCAGGAAGCAAGTCCTTCCTGTAAGGCAGTATAGAAATCCGAAAGGGGTTTCTTGACTATGGGATTTTCCTGAGCCATAACTAAGGGAGATAATGGCAACGGAGATGTTTGACGAGGTTGGTTTACGGAGGAGGAACTATGTCTAGGAGATAGCATAAGCAGTTGTTTATTGTATTTTTGATGACGATATGTATGTTCTAATTCCTTATGTTTACCAGACCGTAGTCTCATACAAATACAAATTTTAATTCAAGGCTCATAAGGAACGAATTATGATTGGAGGTTTTAGAATTAAGGAAGGAGGGAGGTGAAACACGTCTTCGTGAGCTGTTGCTAACTTGAGCAGGTAAGCTAGGACAACGTGTGAATATTCCAGCAGCCAGGTCACCTGATAAAATTGAGGGAGGTTGTTCGTGCTAGCACGTTCCTTAATTAGGCAACCTCAATTTTTCAAGTTTCCTAGGCACTGATGGAATAGGATGATGATTTATGATGGTGTATTATGCGGGGTGTTATTAAGATGATTAAGATGAAATTTTAATTATTAGGATTTTTTTTTTATTATTTTATTTATTATATATATATATATATATATATATATATATATATATATATATATATATATATGTATATATATATTATGTATTTTTATTTTATTTTATTTTTATATTTTTTTAGTTTACGTAATTAATGTATTATGGAGACGTGATTACGAAACATGTAATTAAAAACGATTGATGCCAAAATAGAAGCTAAACATACATACTAGTTTTACACAGGAAGTCTACACATGCAACTCTATATTATTTATACGTGAATAGAATTATGTCCTATGCATGCAATAATCTATAGCTACCGATACATGCAACTATATGTGAGCTAGGGGAATGTCGAGAACGAACTCATGCAAATGAATACCGCGTATGTGAATTGATGTAATATACACATACAAAAATATTCTAAGTAGGTGGTTTGAAACTACGCATACATCCAAATATATTAGAATCATATTAATCGTGTTAACGTGAAGATGTAATGACGAACCATATTTACATGCAAAGAGTTCTCATGCCAACACACAAACATGCAAGGTAAAATAGGTTATAGCAAACAACCAAATAATATCTTCGACAAAGTTTGATGAGTTTAACAATTTGAAACCTGGCGTCCCATGATTCCTCGTACAATGATCGAACTAACTCCCGAGCTCGTGAACTTACTGGATAAATAGGACTAGAGAGTCCAAAAGAGTAGTGAAAAAGAAAGTGGCTTGTACCTGAAAACCGGAGTGTTGATACTCCAGGTTAGTCTTGCGCGCTACTAATATAGTCTCGTCCGAGACTCTTTTGTCAGTTCAATGTTTCAAGTTCCTACGGAATACTTAGACTGTGCTAATAAAAATAAACAAGATCTGGTTCATAGGTATCTGTTAGTAGAAAAAGTTGGGGCAAATAGATACGTAATATGTTAGTATTGCAAAGGAAATGGAATTCAAAAAGATGAGGGGCTAGGGGAGGGGGTTTATGTTTGATGTATTCCAGTTATTACGTTAAATGTCCAGAGTCCTTCCCCGGTAACGGCGCCATTTGATAAACGCTGATTTTACGTTTATTGGTTTTATTACTTAAGTCCAAGGTCCACAGTCCGAAGACCAAAGTCCAAAGTCCAAAGTCCAAAGTCCTCAGTTTAGTCAAGTTACCTTACTCACATAGGTTTGGTAGGATAGGTCGAGTAAGGGATCGTCCAAACCTTAAGTCTCGGCAAGGTTTACAACTGGAATTACAACTTTTAGTGAGTAGGATTTTAGGTTTTTTAGTTGGTTTAATTAAATTAACTGTAATGTAAATAATGTAAATTACTAACGTGATTTCGATGTAAATAAACAAAGATAGAGAAATAGGGAGAGGGTTAATCATATTCATGCAAGAATCATTTTTTAACAGTTTATATTACCACATCACTACAACTCTAATTCGTCTCGAGTTCATAGACAAACCTGAGACGACGTCGAGTATTGATCCCTAGCGAAACACACACATCTCTGAGTCGCATCGCACTAGCATAAGGAGTTGAACTAATATTTCATCTTTGGAATATCATTTCAACTCCTGGTTCGATTCTACATCAGCTGGAAAAATTGGAGAGCTATCTGACACCAGAGAGTCGCGCGCGAGACATTTTGGGTCTCTCGCGAGACTGTTCTGGAGCATCAGCACTCCAAATTTGTACAGTCTAAATCATTTTGGGACCGGATGTCTAATCTACACCTAATTCCTAAGCAGTGATTCTAGAATATTAAAGAGTCAATCCGGATTCTCACACGAAGCAAAGATAACCCCCAAGGGGGGATTAGCTCATGGTCATTGAAGGAATAATTAAACTTGTTGTATACATTAAATAAGTAAATGCAGGACATGAATTAAACTTGAAAAGAAATGACTTTTATTAAGAAGAAATGACTTACAGTATTTAAGCTGCTGAAATGAAAAGGACGGAATATAAGTGTTGGAAATGAAAAACTATAGACGATTAACTAGCTAATGTATAGGCTAAAGCATAAAATGCTGAAGGCCGAATAATGAAGATCTCCCCCCCCCCCCCCTTCATATATATAGGCTAGAGAGCCTTGTGAAGGATTAATTGGGTTTTGTCTTTTACTGAATTTGAGACGTTCAAAACTTTGAATAACAAAGTTTTGTTTTTACCTTGTTTAATTTGCCTTGTCTTTTCCTTATTAAGGTTTTGTCTTTTTATGTTTTGGTGTTGTCTTTTAGCCCAATTCAATTCAAACATTGAATTGGTACGTGTCTTTCCCATTGCAAGGTGGCACAAAATTGTGACCATCACTTGCCACCTACCTATGCTGACTCGTCATGCCTTTTGGGCCTGTAGAGTGGGTCCACTTAGTGTGTCAAGTGGCGGCGCTGATTTTGGCATTTTTACAACTTTCTATCTTTGCATAGAGTTCGTCACCCTGGTCACTCTGGCAGTTCACTAGCCAACGCCGCATCCGTTTATTTATCGATGTGAGCTTGAAGTTTGTTTGCTTCTTTATATGTGAACCCGTTCTGCACTGGTTTTGTTCTTTTGGAAACTTCGGTTCTAGTCAGGCTTTGTTGGGCTTCACTGGGGTTGAGTGGGGAACTTCAAATATTATAGTATTCCTGTACTTTGATGCATCTTTTATCATTATATTCATGTTAACTGCAGAAATCTGCAAAAGTACGAAAATATAATTATTACATGATTATTAAACACATAATCGACCAAAATGTTATGTCTCTCGGGGTTTAATATTACAGTTTTTGTGCTTATCAACTCATCTGAGAGGTATTCACCACCTCGATTTGATCAAAATGTTTTAATTGGTTTACCAATTTGCTTTTCAGCTTTTGCTTTGAATTCTTTGAACTTTTCAAAAGATTTAGACTTTTTGTGCATCAAATACACATAACCATACCTTGAATAATCATCAGTGAAAGTGATAAAATATTTAAATTTACGTCTTGCTTTCACATTAATGGGTCCACATACATCGGTATGTACTAACTCCAATAACTCTGTGGCTCTTGACCCTTTAGCTTTAAAGGATCTCTTAGTCATCTTTCCTTCTAAGCAAGACTCGTAAGTTGGGAAAGGTTCTAAAAAGAGTGAACTTAAAACTCCGTCTTTCACCAACTTGTCAATCCTGTTTAGATTGATATGACCAACTCTTAAATGCCATAAGTATGTTGGATTAAAAGAAGTTGACTTCCTCTTTTTAGGCAAGACCTTTGATGAATTACCAACAACAGTATCATTTAGTTCTAGCATAGGAGAAAGTATATGGAGACCATTTTCTAAAGTACCAGAGGCAATAAACTTTCCATTTAGTCTGATTACAACCTTTGAATCAAACGAAGTAGAATATCCTGACTTATTAAGTGCATAAACCGAAACCAAATTTCTCTTTATCTCTGGAACATAGTAACAGTATTCTAAAACCAACATTTTCTCACCTAATGCTAAACAATAAACTCATACCAATACTGCAGCAACCTTTGCCTTTGTACCTAGCGACAAGTACACCTCTCCTTCATTCAACCTTCTTGTTTCCTTAAACCCATGTAATATATTACAAATGTGGTGAGTGGCCCCTGAGTCCACATACCAGGTGTCAGAAGGAAATACCAACAAATTGGTTTCAAGAATAAAAGATTGCATACATTCTTTATCTATTTGTTTCAAAAACAGATACTCCCTACAGTTCTATTCCAATGACCAGGCTTTTCACAATGGTAACAATTACCCTTTGTTTTAGCCCAACTTTCAGCAGTCAAGACAGATGCTAAGGGATAGAGATGTGATTGAGACATATCTGAAACATTTACATATACATAAAAATTATTATAATGCATTTAATATTGGTTTTGGGAATTTAATAAACCAATTACCCGCTTATATAATAAAAATACAACACCCTCCATATTGTATTAATAAGACAAATATAAGCAATGAAAACCTAATACTTAAGAATAATCTCTTATCCGTAGGGCATCAAAATTATTCAACTTAATTAGGCGAGTTCTACTAGACCCATCAATTTTACATACATGTAATATGATTTCCATTATTATTTTTTTTGCTACTAAAATATAATTGCACAAACCGTAGGGCTGTCAACTATATTTCAGCCAAGTGTACCATCATCATAATTCATCAATGTAACTGTGAGATAATGAATCTGTAAGGGAAAACACTCCCACTAGCCAAACATGAAGTTTTCTTCTCAAGAATAGACAATAGGAAAAAATATTTAATCACACAATTTAATTTATCAGTAAGGATCATATTAATCACATTTAAAAATATAATTCCTATTGAATTGATAATGGTGTAGCATGGGATTCAATTTGTAAATTAAATGCCTTTACCACTTACTTTATATAGACTGAGGGTATTAGTGCTTAAATATTAACACTTGCTTCTAAGTTTAAAAAAAACGATTACATAATGTGCTTCTAATAATAATGACAATGATGTCTCATGCATCTCATGGCAAAAAAAACGTGTCATAATGTTAATTATATTCTACTGTCATATTATGGACAATTATTTTAATCCTACATCTTTAACATGCTAATCTATTATTGATCAAAAAAGAAATTAAAAGAAAAATACCTTCAAAGCCTGAATTGAAGATTGACAGTAAAGAGAAACTTTCCAAAGCTGAATCCAAATCATTTAGTCTTCAGCCTTCTAGTAGTATTCACCACACAACACACTACAAAACATTTTTCCTTTTCTCCTACTTTTTTTGGTTGTACTTTTCCTGGAAAGACTAATGACCCCTTTCACCAAAAAGTTATTCTCTTATATAGAGAAACTTTGAGAATAAGTAAGTGTGTGTTGATAAACATAAAAATTGAATAGTTTACCTACGAAATGAACGATAAAACTCAAAACGTAAGTAAACTAAAACTATTGTTATGTGCCTATATTTATCAAAGTTTCTACTCTCAATTCTATCGAAATATAGTGGAGTAACAAATTAGTTCCACTCCTAGTCTAGCATGGAATGTTTTTCTAATCTAATTAATCGGTCTTAAGTCTAATGAGAGAGATTTCTGAAGGGTGTTATACTTACGATACAATATGAAATTGATTATGTTGAATTTAAACTACTAATCTTATGGAAATATGATTGCTTTTGAATCTAGATAAATGATTAGAGGGAATTGAATCCACCTCGAATCCAACTTAATAACCTAGCATAGATTCTTGTATCTCGATTCTTACGTTCTTCTTACCAAATTTGAAGTTCTAATCCCTATCTTACTAATCTAGCATGTGAGGTCGTCCACCCATTCTCATGGCGAATCACGACCTTCAGAGTGGAATAGATTCTACAATGCTTCTACACTATACCACTAAGTTTTCATCAAAGCTTCATCAACCCCTCTAATAAAGGTTTTAGCCTTGAGTCATTAACCCATCATTTCCCATTGAATTATAACTACACATCATATTAAAATTCTAACTTAACTAATTTAACTAACAATGTTTTAATCTACTTAAACTACTTAAATGATAATCAACAAGAATTAAAATTAGATCTATAAATTGAAATGAAAAAATCAAAATTTATAAAAATAACTATTTTATTTATCTCAATCAATCAATTCAACAATGATTCAAATGGAACTTAAACTCTAAAATAAGAATTGGAAATGGAACTTAAACTTAATTAACTATAGATTTTTGTTTTAGATCTAGAGTTCTATATAGTTTTAAACTAGCTACCATTAACTATCTACCATTAACAAAGAGCTAAGCTTTTGTTTTATACTTTCAGATCCAAAAAATCGTGCATGGGCTTGGAGCCATGTTTTGGGCAGAGAATCGGTGCCCAAAACCAATCTTTCGAATTCAAAAGGCCTTTTCAGTGTAGTTGGCTTCAACAGACTTTTCATCCACTTATGCTCCTTTGATTGGGTCAAGGCTTGGACCATTGGAAAGCTCTTTCCGAGCCGGTCGTTTTGACATAAGGTAGGCCCCATTCGAGGTTTGAGTCCAAAGATCTGGCCTTTGGAAGTTCTCACCGACTTGTGTCTTTGTTTACGCGGCGTCGACTTTTCAACTTTTGATCGGGCTTTAGAAAGGCTTTGTCTTCTTGAATCTTGGCCTTTAGTCACGAGTAACCGACCTTTGCTCCTTTATCTCCAAAAAAAGTGGCACATTTCTTACATAATGGACTTTGAAGCCCGAAATGCATAAAACACGTGTCGGTGTTAACTCTTGATTATTACTCACATAATTGGTCTAAAAGTAGGACTATTCAAGTGTGTAGTGGGATCCACTTAGGATTCCAAGTCTTATCTTAAGAGGACAAGTCTTTGTCATACAAGTACTTGTACTTGATATACTAAAACACTTTTATATATATCTCTTTAATATGGAAAGTACCCATTAACAAATCCATATTTACAATAAGGCCCCTGGAACTTTCAAGAAAGTCCTTTCCTACCATTAATTATATCTAAGTCCCTCCACCTTACTTATATTCACAATTAGACCATTGGGAATTTGTTCTTCACTGTCACACCCATGTTTAATTGACCCAATGTGACATTTAACATCAATTGAGCATTAAGAAACTATTTTTTATACCGGCCCGGTTTGAGCTCAATTAGTTATGTCACAATTTTCTAATACATAACTCTGTAAAGTGGTGGATCATTTATTAGAATTTGTGATTCAAGACATTCTACATTTATTACCCAAAACGTCAAGTCTAGTCTATGAATAGACATTACTTTTTAATGTCTCAAAGTAATAAATTTGAGACACAATAAATTTTCACAATTTCTCAAGTTTAGGGATTAATTGGTAGAGTGAGATTTGCACACTAACCTTAACAGCAAATTTATAGTGTGTTCTTACTTTGATCCCCTCAGTGTTAGTCATGTGACTACACCAATATACAAACTTAGAGTCATCCTCAAATGATTGAGATATCATCATCCTATCATATAGCAGTTATATATATATTACAGTCTTATAAGTGAAGTGTTCGACTTCACCCCTAACTGTGAACATTCTAGGTAAATAGATACAATCAAATCTCTCGCACATGACTCTTCAAATGCTTGATTGTTCTAATTCTATTACCTATGGAACTTATGGTTTTATCATATGATATTAGTTCACCCATATGCATAATAATAAGATTCGTGTATTTAATTAAACATCATCATGTATAATCAATAAATATTCATTGGCTTTGTAATGGCCAAATATCCCAATAATCTCCCACTGGCTTTCAAAGCCATTGAGCAACTATTCTAATACCCATATTATCTATAAAAAGGTCTTCATAATCATATAACAATATTTAGTGTTTGGTCCTTGTAGACTATATCATTCATGATGAATAGTGTATCATATACATATGCATGAGACCAAAAATTTTGCCATCTTACCTTCAACCTTCTTGTAAAACACAAGGATTTCCATCTTTCTTTCTTCCTTTGTCAGTGCAATGTTGGGGTTCAAAAGTAATACTTGCAGTGAGGTATTAAGAGGAGAGTCATTAACTTTAGGTGAAGACTTACTATGAAGAATAGTTTTCTTTTTCTCAGCAACTTGACCCGATAGTTCGTTAAGCTTTTCAATCACAAATGTATAAGTCTCATCATGAACTGCAACGCCATACACGAACTGAGTAGCAACTTTACAACCATGGATAACTCTCAACACCTCTGATTTTTTGTGCCCATCAACTGGTCCACCTTCATAAATGGCTCTGTATGTGTTCGCCCTTTGCATCCATCTCTTTAGCACAAAATGGTTCGGTATGTCATCAATTTCATTATGGAGAAATACTTTCAAAATATGCCCGCAAGGTATTCCATCCCATGAATTGAAAGTACTTACATTCACAATGGCCCTCTTTCGTATCTTTGTTGAAGTTCACTCTCCACTCAACATTAGCAAAATATTTTTCTCTTGATCTCACAATATAAGTGTTGTAGCCGTTATCTCAACCTCCACCACATCAACTTTGAGGACGCCTCTAGCTTTGATCCATTCAACCTTAAATTTATCAAAAACACGTATTGTGTAAACTTCAGCAGCATGCTTTAAGAGATAAGCATCTTTAGGAACAATGCGACATTTATGTTATGTTTCAAAATCAGCATCTCTCTCAGTTTTGGCAATCGTCTCCACCGATTTCTCATTACCATAAACAAACTCTGTAAGAGTAGTCATATGTGACACAAAATTATCATAAAAAGCATTCATCGCTTCGCTGCGTCCAGTTGTGTTCATGCCTGCATAGAAAATGTCCAAGTGGTAAACTGAAACCCATGTGCTTCTTTCTTTATATTTTTGTAGTAGCTAGTGATGATCCTACAAGCCATGCTCTTCCATAACCTCATTCCATTTCCTTTCAAAATCATCTACCCAAAATGTTTCTCGTAGACACTTCTTTATATCTTTTTTGAGTTTTGACATGTTGAAATAAAGATGTGCTAGGTGGACCGGAAAGAGGTTCATGACGTGCCAAAGGCAAAAATGATGCCTAGTATCAGGGAACACCTTGGCAACCGCTCCAGTCATTTCTCTGTCTTGGTCTGTAAGTATAGAAGCTGGTGGACGCCTACCCATTACTACAAGCCACGTCTCGAACAACCAAACAATGGTTTGCTTTGTCTCATCTAGTAATAATGCACAACCAAATTGGGTGGACTGCAAATAGTGGTTGACTCCTATGAATGGGGCAAAGGGCATATAATATGTGTTAGTTTTGTATGTCGTATCAAAAGAAACAACGTCACCAAAATGCTCATATTGCATCCGTGACCATCCATCCACCCAAATTTTTTTTAGTAAAGTTCCATCATCATCTGATTCCATGGCATAATAGAATTGAGGATCTTCAACACTTTTCCTTTAAAAAATATTAAGAACATAATTTGCATCACCCTCTTTTAGTTTCTTTTTCGTTTCACCGCAATAATTCCAACATTGCTTCTTCCGAAAGCCAATTGAATCACCATTAAGAATATCAGGAACTTTTCCCACTGGTAAACGATTATCATAAAATGACTATACTAACACCTTTGCAGCTATTGGCAAATATCTGTTACTCTTCATTAAGTTCCTCTTACATGGAGTCACCAAATTGTGATTGTGGTCGTTATCAGCAATTGTTACTTCCCATTTCTTTTCCTATTTGACCTTCACTACACTTATGCCAGCTTTGCACCCACATCTAATAGTTGAAGTATTTCTCACTGTTCTCTTTGAATTTTCAGGCGCTTCAACATCTTCTTTCTTAGTATGACTGCCTTCATGTGAACAGACCAAGTAACAAGTGCTTGTCGTATCAACACCCTATTGTCTTTTATTTGAAGTTTGAATGCGGGTACAAAACCCTTGTTGTTGACCGTATCGTACGTAATATTTTTTTGCAGCATCCAAACTATCGAAGAACATTCCTTTATATGGGGCTTCTAATTCTTGCGTTCCTTTAATTGGAGTTTGGAAGGACGAAAAGGTTGCAGCTATCAGCTCAGGATCACTAACAAATTGTGACATCTCCGAATCTTTAGTAGAAAACCACCACTTAATACATTAACAAAACAATGTATTTTCTTTCCATATTACAACAAAAAGTCTAACATTTTAAAATTACTTGGAAAAACAAACAAATTAAAATAGATAACATTCAAAAATCAAAAGTTGAATTTTCACGACATTTTTTTTTTTTTTATCAAAACAGTGAAAAAAGTGCGGAAATCTACACACCCATTTCAAGTTCTTCACATTGGTTTGTATCGGGTTCCACGTACATCTCCAGAAATTCCAAGGTTTAAGTTCATATCAGGTCCGTGATAGAGAAAACTTTAAGTGTTTGACATCTCAATACATGAAAAGAAAATTAGTGGGAGTAGAAAACCAAGAAAATCAAGTATGTTGGTTCGGTTCCTTAGTGAAGAAAAAGAGTACATAGAGAAAGATTGGGTGTTTGGGTATGTAAAATTACCATTCAGGCCCGTTTTATTTTTTTTTGGGAGTTTATTTGGTGAATAAGCCATGACCGTTAGATTGCGCAGATCAAATGGCTGTGGTGAGATGTCAATTTTAGGTGTCAATTTAGGGTGTCAAGCTAGCCGGACCGTTCAATTATCCCTCTCTTTGTGTCTACAACGTTACCTATGTTTATTTTCTTTTTCAGAGCAAGAAATGAGCCCAATCTTCACAACTTGTATTTAAATTTCTTAAAGAAGGTGAATTCAAGTATTTTGGACGAGAAGATACTACAAGCTGACAAGTAGTATGTAATAACTTGTGCTATCCAAATCTTTCAATAGACCTTAGGATCCACCTTTAAACATTACAAGTGTTATAGAAGCATTAGTGAAGGATTTGATTGTAAATCCAATTTGATTTATGGCAATATGTGAGAATTATCTTTATCCCAAAAAGACGACTCTGGTTAAGTGGGGTGGTTGAAAATGCAAACTATTCGATCTCATGTTCAGTTTTTTTAAATCACTGGACCTAGTCTTATTTTTTATGATTTTGTTTAATTTGTTTTTATTTGTTTCCGATTTCAATTATCCCTCTCTTTGTGTCTACAATATTACCTATGTTTATTTTCTTTTTCAGAGCAAGAAATGAGCCCAATCTTCACAACTTGTATTTAAATTTCTTAAAGAATGTGAATTCAAGTATTTTGGACGAGAAGATACTACAGTAGTATGTGATAATTGCATGGTATGTAACGCCCAACTTTCTATATTCAAGCTTGCTAATAATAACCTCTTTAACGAGTTTATCTTCTTCCAACAAGTTCTTTTACATTTGGACTCTTTAATCAGTTCAGACAGCCGTGAGTCCTTGAAAATTCTAGGGGCATGCTCGGACGATTGACAATTGCAGAAGGACAACTTGTTGATGATTGTGAGATTGATTTGGAGCGGCTTATAATTAGTGTATGTGCCTGTCTTTGATTAATTGGTGTTATTTTTTTTGAAGGGTTGTTAATTAAGGTATGTGTCTGTCTTTATTAGTGTTATTTTTTTCATTCTAATGCATCTTAAAATATTCCTTTTAGGCATAAATGAAGGGATGTATAAATTATGTAATTCCTTTTGCCTCAAAGGTCTAATTTTTTTATGACCAGATATATCTGCTTTTAGTCTCATTTTAGTGTTATGGTTTGTATGTCTAAGTACTTGTGATGCAGGTACTGGAATCATGCCAATTCAATGATGAGTATCTACTTCCCAAATGTAAGTGGACTTAGAGTATTCTTGGCTTGTTTAGAGAGATTCACTCCCTACCAGATTTGATCAGGGACAGAGCCAGGATTCTAAGCCAGGGGGTGCAAGATTATGTGCACACCCCACCTCACCCAAAAAAAAAATTATGCATTTTTTTTAAAAATTTTTTTTTGTAAGAAGGTCTAAACAATAAAAAATTCACAAAATTATGACTTTATTTCATTATATGAATTTATATATTGAATACTAAGAATTTAATATGGGCTAATGAATGAAGTTAACTACTTAAGCATTTAAGTCATTAATTGATACTATTATGTCTATGTATATTTACATAATCTAGTCCACAAGTCCACAACAATTCAACAAATTGTTAACTTTCTATAATGCTATATATAAGTTTATATAACATTACTATCATATGGAGAAAATTATAAAAGTAAAAGAATAACATTGAAAGTAAAAAAAAAAACAACTTGTTTTTTTTTTGTTTCTTTTTGAAGTGGAAATTTGATTGATAATGATAATGAGTGATAACAAGTTTTACATATAATTAGGACAAGAGTGTAACAAGTTGCACCGCAAGTCCTTTCTAAATTTGTTTTTTTTTTTGTTTTGGGTTGAGGTACGCTTGTATAAGAATTAAGAGTGAAAGAAACAAGGGAGAACTTACGGGTTTGTTATGGGTGATTAGAATTATACAAACTGACCGGTTGGGCTTTGGGCCTTTGGTTAATTGTTTTAGTCTCATTAACCCATCACACATTTGTCTCTCTTTAATGGTTTTGGACTCAAAATAAATGATAGTTTTGTAAAGGCAAAAAGAGAAGTAAAAAACAAAATTAGTTTATTGGAATGTTTTTTATCAGTTTTTTTTTTCATACTATTTTTTTTGTTGATTATATTCTCACTATAGTTGTGAAAATTTTAGGGGTACGGTAGTGGAAGTTTGCTAAAAAAAATTGAGGAGTGCGAGTCCTTATAGTTTGAAGATTTTTCTAGGCAATTAGTTATGTGGTAGTGAAGTTTTTCTAATCTCAGGGGGTGCGACTGCCCCCACACGCACCCCCCTATATCCATATATGAATCTGATGTTGAACACCTAGTTTTGTATTAAGGTATTCGTATTTATATATTTTAACATTTAGGTTTCAATGTTTATGACTAAAGCTTGTTTTTACATGCAATTTTCTAATTTCCCTTCCCTCTAGATATTTTAGATTCTATTTAACAATCTTGGAATAGATGCGGAATCTGTGACACCAACTTTGCATCTTAAAGAGCTGGATAGGTTAGTTGAAGGAAACCCAAACTTTAAAAAAAAAAAAAACATTTTAGGGCTCCCCAACCACAGTACGATGTTGAAGTCAACCCTGGGACTTCTTCAATTTGTATGAAGATGCCAACGCAGGTTCATCCTAGTGGTCATTTAAGCTGTTTGTATGCATCTATCTTTCTGTATATTATTGTAAACTTGTTTGGTGGCTGCAGGACTCAGCTCCGCATTTTTTGGTTGATAATGATAAGATGGCTTATTTCAGTCCATCCGATGGGATTCCTTTTGATCATGGACTCTCATACAATGCTCCATTTCAACCATCATCTTCTGTGAGTCAGATACTCTATAATTGACACCTTTTGCATTGTTATTTAGCTGTGTTACATGGACACACAATATTCCAAAAATAATCCGTGACGGATACGTATCCACGTGTCCATGTCGGACACATATTATATGTAATATACCTCAGATTTTGATATTTCGTTGTGTCAGACACTTCGTGTCCGTGTCGGATACAAGCACGTTTCCGTGTCAATGTAACTTAGTTATTTAAGGTTATTTATATTTTAGTCCTACTTTATAAGTATTGGGTTTGCACTATAATTGACACCTTCTATAAAGTGGCTTAAGGCATCACCAATGGAGCCCCTATGCAGGTGGCAGGCCTCTATCTTCAAATTTGAGGGAGCAAACAGAAAAACTCCCCTCCAATATAGCCTCTATTTGGGCCTCTATTATTGTCATCCTTTAAATGTGTCCTCATTTCTAAAGATGATTTTAAAGGAGCTTCCAACTGTTAAATTGTCAAACTGAAAACATCACTACTAAAAAAAAGGGCTTTTTATGACGGCTAATTTTTTTCTACCTTGACGACTTCTGTATAACCCATCATTATTTCTAACTCACCATTCATTTTATGACGCTTGATGTCAAATGTTGATGGTTATAGGTCAGGCTTCATAAATATATGTGACGTTTTTTATCAATGTGTCAAGTTAGTGACTAACAATTGTATACTTACCGTTCACTTTATGACGTATGATGTTAATGTTGAATATTATAGGCTAGCCGTCATAAATATCTTTGACGTTTTTTTATCAATGTGTCAAGTTTGGTGTCTAATTTATGAGTTCATTTTCACAAACGTCAAGTAAAAAATTGTCTAACTTTTTCCTTCTAGCATGACCAGTGTTTAATTAATTGTCTAATTTGGGAGCAATTAAAAACGAACCCCTTGTAACTGACTGGTCGAGTGAACCGTGAATAAGAATAATTGGGTTAAGTCTCGGGTCAGTAATAGTATACCCAATTCTTAATAACCAAACTTCTTTTTTTGTTTTGGTAACTCAATAACCAAACTTCCCAAATAACCAAAACCCTGAATCCCTATCTAATACCAAAGGTAATAAAATCGATATGGAGAAAGGATTTCCCCCCTTAACAGATATACAGCGTGTGCTTACTAATATAATTCCCGGATTCTCCTAAACCCTAATAGTCTATTATCGTAAGTTGTCAAATTGGGATTAGAGATTGGTTGCCTCGCAAAAGAGGTAAATATTCCCCTTCACTCTGATTCTTAGGGATTCGCTTTGGAAACCCTAGCATAGTATCTCAATTATATATAAATTTAAATGTCTGCGTCTTTTAACTCATCTTGCATTTTAGAATTGTAGCAGTGTTCTCTTAGCGTCGAACTTGGAGTGGAGTGCGTTGCTTTTGCCAATGAAGTGATTTCTCATTAGCAAGTAAGATTTTACGTTCATTTTTTTGTTATCTGTTAAGCATTCTATAAAGGTTTTATAATGCTGTTTTGATTTAAAATTTCATCAAATAGGGTGTTTGGAATTTTTTTTAAAGGTATTATCTATACATGACCTGTTTTGGCTGCAATCTTGTTTAACACGTATTTGGATTGCTTTAGTGATTCTTTTTGGGTACTCAACTGGATGCTTATTGCTGATGCTTTTTTCTGTTGGTTTGTTTGTAAAACTCTTCTGAACCATGCCATAGTTTCCAAGGGATGTTTTAACATTATATTTTTAAGTGAACTTAGTTCTCCTTAATGAGTTTGATTTGAACTTATATTCTTCCACATTTGTGTGTGTATATATATATCAGATCAAGTAGTAAGAAATGTGTCATCAAAAAATACACTGTGAACACTCATACTTACTTTTGAAGCCTGAACAGATTGGCCAACAATTTTGGTCACACTAGCCTTTTCTGAGTTAAAAGCTTGTTTAGAACTATTAACCTTTGCATCACTTGTGGGGTAGCAAGTTTGGTCAGGTTGGACTTCTTCGCTTGTTTAGAACCACTAATCTTAGCATCACCAGAAGGAACAGTAGTACCAGAAAGTTCTTTTGGTTTATTCTTATTTGCCACCTGCTTCTTTTTCACCTGAGCTTGGGTCTTTTTTATATTGCCACTAACCTTAGCTGGAGTCGAAATGGCTACTTCCACCTTCACCTCCTTTTCTCCATATTTGGGCTTTGCCACATTAATTTTTTTTTTTGCACTGATTTGGTAGTAGCATCTGAAGCACTCTTTTTGACATACCCTACAATGTGCCCATTACAACTGCTGCTACAAACAATAAATGCCTTTGCCGGCTTACGAAATATACCAACCAGGTTAGCAGTAGCACTCTTCACTCCATTACTATCATTTATCTTGGTTGGTTTAACTGAAAAGAACCTCTTACCGATGCATTCTTGCAAACCAAAATTGAATCTCACAGTACTCTCTAAACGAGTATGTGTTGTGATCATACAAGTGTCCCCTAATTTTCTAAACTTAAGGTGCGAACTACATTTACTATAGTTAACACTATTACCGAATGGAGAATATTGTAAACAACTCCCTGAATAATTCTGCAGTGTCCTGCATTGCGACTGTCGAGCAAAACCACAAATAAGTCTAAATAATAATAATAATAATAATAATAATAATAATAATAAAATGAATAGAATTAGAGTGTGAAAAGTTAGAAGAAATAATTATTACCATGATTGGTAAACGAGATGAAGTAGAAAACTTGATAGGTAAAGAACCGAATACAAAGAGTCTATTAAGTTGAAATGCCATTTAGAGATAATGATTATTTTTTTTTCAAAAGTTTAGAGGTTATAGAAGACCTCAACCTGTATAAGAAGAAAATCTCAAGTACATAGTTCCTTTTCTATCCTCTTCAACAATGTTATGTAACTTAAAATCAAGCGGAGGATAAAAGGAAATGTCAAGATCAACTTGTGATATGTACATCTTAGAGAGGTAATCAGCTGCCTGATTACCCTCCCTATATACATGGTTAAAACAACATTTGACAAAATGTTTTCTAAGCGCTTTAATATGGGCCACTGAATTGGAACAGTACCATGGGCTTTGACATGGGTCCCGAATGATGCTTATAGCCCCTGAGGGCTCTGAGTTGACCTCAAGCTTGGAGATTCCGATCTCCTTCGCATACTTAATTCCCTTGGCAATAGCAAGGAGCTCCTGATAGAGGACCGAAGATTTTTGCAAACTTCCTGCATACGCCAGAGTAACATTCCCTCCAAATCAATTTCCAGATTCTTGGACAGAACCATCTGTATTTAGCATGAATGTACCCTCAGCTACCGATGCCCATTTGATCCAGTTGGGAGTTGAGTCTTTGAAGTTTAGCTTAAGCCCCAATCTCGTTGCCAAAATTATCAGAGATGCTGATTCTTTTACATCTGATAGATTCCTTTGGAGGTATAGCTGCATATCTGATAGAATCTTGTTGCTTAACTACTGCGCTGGGACTTTTTGATTCTTTGTCTTCCTTCGGTATCGTTCACACCCAATTTCGTGAATAGTAGCACCAATACATGCCTTATAGATATCAACACTGGAGGAGTTGATTCTACAAAGTCTGAAAATCATATACCATTCCTCAATAGAGTCATGTACAATCCCGCCTATCCCAAGTCAGCTATTAACTTGTTCCCACACTTTCTTTGAATATTGGCAATCAAAGAATAAGTGTTTAGAGTGTTTTGTCGAAGCATTGCAAAGACTGCATACAGAGTGTTGCAAAATATTCTTTTGAATCAATCTGTCTTGAGTAGGAAGGCAATTTGAGAGTAACTGCCATAAAGTGAATGAATGCTTAGGTACAAAAAGCTTCCCTCGGACCACTCTATACTATTTCACCGTAGAGCGCACTTTCCTTAGTATTGCATATGGAGATTTCACTGTAAAGTCACCTGTGGTACTAGGAGCCCATACCATTTCATCCTTCTCAAGATATCTATTTACTTCAGTCCCCAGAATATAATTCTTGATATATCCATTTGGGAGAGAAGTGATAGCTAAAGACCATTCACCTTGTTCCAATACATCACTAACTTTTGCAGCCTCATTGAGATTGATTAGATTCCTTGCTTCTGGTATCTCCCGCAGAGGTTTGCTTGTGCACCATAGGTCATGCCAGAACCAAGTATTCATGCTGTTAGCAATGATATACTTAATATAATTCCGAGCTATATCTCTATGATGTAATATTCCTCTCCATACCCAAGAGTAGCCAAAAGGAATATTTATAGTCTAGAAATACTACTTTTTGATCTGCTGGCTCCAGGTCCAGTTTGCCCACAAAGAGTCCTCTTTCACTGCAATTTTATAAACTAAACTACAATATGCAGCCTTATTCCATGTTCGTGCATCAGTCATGCCCAAACCACCCTGCTCCTTTGAGTATCTGAGAACCTCATGACTTGCATGGTGCATCTTGTTTGTCATGCTAGGGCCAGACCAAAGAAATCTATTGCAAATCTTGGAGACCTTGTCAAGAACTTTCTTAGGTAGCACAAAAGTTTTGGACCAATAAACTTGAAAGGACGATAGCACTGACTGAATGAGTTCAAGTCTACTTGCTCTAGACAAAGTTTTATTCTTCCAATTGGAAATTCTGGAAGTTAATCTTTCCACCATTGGGAGACAATCTCTTATGCCAAGTCTTGATGATGTCAAGGGAAGACCAAGATAAGAGATAGGAGGTGATATGAGAGAGATGCCATTGCATTAGCTAAATCTTCACTAGCAGCGTGAGACATACAACCAACAAGAAGAGTGGATTTGGCAGAGTTTATATTAAGTCCTGTAACTTGTGAAAATTTCAGGAGTATCTCCTTCACAACTAGCATGGAGTTCATATCACCTTCGCAGAATAGTAAGGCATCATCTGCAAAAAATAGATGAGAGATACTTAATTTTTTGCACTTACAGTGAGGATGAGTCTGCCCAGAGAGGAGTGCTTGCCTTAGAAGACCTGATAGTATCTCCATTATAAGAAAAAATAGATATGGCGAGATAGGATCACCTTGTCTCAAACCTTTTTCAACTTCAAAGAAGCTTTCCGAAGTGCCATTTATAATAATGGAGTATGTTGGAGAGCCATATCACATTGTAAGCCAGTCTATGAAGAGAAGGGGAAAACCAAAACTATGCAGAATCATTTCCATTGCATTCCAGTTGACTGAATCAAATGCTTTCCTAATATCAATCTTGATAGCACAATTTCTTGTTCTATGTTTCCTTGAGTAGCCTCGAATAAGTTCATGGGCCAGAATGAGGTTATCTTGGATGTTTCTGCCTGGTACAAAAGTAGACTGAGCTCCAGAGATTAAGAAAGTGATGCACTCCTTCATCCTACTTGTAAGAATCTTAGTAACACATTTATAAATAGTATTACAACAAGTAATGGGTCGGAATTCATCAACCTTTGAAGGTGCAAGAGTTTTATGTACTAAGCATAGAAGAGTAGAGTTTGTACCTCTCTGGATATATTTATGTGAAAACATATGCTTAATAGCAAGAATGAAATCCTTACCCACAATATCCCAAGACTTCTTGAAGAAGAAAGAGTTAAACCCATATGGTCCTGGGGTTTTCTTGTCATCCATAAAGAAAATGGCTTCTTTGATTTCCAAGTCTGAAATCTCCTTCACCAGGTTATTGGCCATATCTGCTGTTAACACTTGGAGATATAGCTACTCGAGGAACTAGGGAGAGCATGTAGATAGAGAGGCTTCACCCAAGAGATCTGAGTAATAAGAGATGAATGCTTGTGCCACATTGTCTTGTCCCTCATGCATAACTCCTTCTGAATCAATAATAGACCAAATGTTATTTCTGGTCTTTTTTTTTTTTTTACAGAGTTGTGAAAGAAGGAATTGCATTTGTCCTCAAAGGATAGCCAATCAGTGTGAGTTCTTTGCAAAAGGTCATATTCCTCCATGAGCATGAGAGAACATAGATCCAACCTCTTTACTCTTTCAAGATTGAATAGATGAATGTCTAGAGGCTTCGCATGCAGCTGCTTTTGTATCTCTTCTAGATTTGTTTTTGCAGTGTTCACCAAATTCTGAAGATCAGTGGAGCTGAGTCTAGGTCATCCTTTGAGATTAGCCTTTAGAAGTTTAAGCTTCTTGGAGAGCATATAGGAAGGATTTCCTTGATTTTGTATAGACCAACATTTGCGAAGAGTATCCTTGAATAAAGGATTGACCAGCCAGTAGTTACAAAATCTAAAAGGAGGTTTGCAAATAACCTTATTAGAAAGGGTTAAAACAATCGGAGTATGATCAGAGAGACCCTGTGGTAAGAACTTAACTCCATAAGAGGGGAACATATTTACCCACATAGGGTTGATCAGGCACCTATCTATTTTGGACCACTTTCGAAAAAATCCATCTCCATTATTAGTCCAGGAAAAAAAAATATCTACTAGAGCTATGATCATAAAGACTTACAGTGTTGAAGCAATGAGCAGAGGGAGTAGTTTCCCTCGGGTGAACCAATTCTAAGCTGATCCTTTCATGAGAGTAAAGGACATTATTAAAGTCACCCATCACACACCAAGGCCCAGTAACTGTTCCATGCAGGTTGATGAGATCTTGCCAGAGTATCTGTCTTTCATATCTTTTATTGTTTGCATAGATACTCGTAAGATGAAAAACTTGTGACGTAGCTAGTATAGTGACCTGAGCATGAATGAATTGAGCACTTTCCAGGATTTTGGAGACATATAGCTTAGAAGGGTCCCAAGCGAGCCATATTCGACTAGATACATCACTAGAGTAATTGTTCTCAAAAGTTCAAGAAGGACACCAAACATTACTAATACCTTGAAATTTTTCTCTTTTGAGTTTTGTTTCAAGGAAGCAAAAACATGATAGTTTATTCCGAACTCTGAAAATATTGAGATCTCTTGCTTTTTTCAGTTAATTTATTCCTCTAATATTATATATGCATATCATCATAAAAAACTATCTTTTTTGTTTGTTTTTGTTGCCTGAGCCCTTGGCCCTACCTTTACCTCTTTTGCCTGAAAGCTGCTGCTGTTGAAGTTGAGCTCTAGTGGTAACCTGTGATGGCATTCTCAGAGGTGGAGTTGGATTCAATATCACATTATGGTCATCAAAAGGTTTATCATGCTGCTCTGAGATATCATCATCAGCTATTCCTTCTTCCTCAAGGACAAGGGCTGCATAAGTGTTATTCTCTACATTGAAGTGAAACAACTCTTCCTCAGTTAGGATGTTATCATCAATCATTGATGTCGCATTTTGCCTTGAGCTGTAGTATAGATCACTACCTCTTTTCCTCGAGGACCAGATTCCCTGTGTCTATCTTTAGATACTGCAGAGTTTGAGGATGTTCGCAGAGAAAAGGAGCATTACCACGAAGAGAGTTGAGCAGCGAGCCTCCAGAAGGAGGTGAGTTCCTAACAAGGAGTGTCGGAGTAGCTAATAGCGGCCCCTTGCTACTGGGGGCTGACTCTGCTTGACCATTTGGTGTCACCATGTCCAGCTTTAGTGAACTCAGAGGATACCAACTATGAAGCGGGGCTAGGACTTGCAGTAGAAATATTAGCAGTAGCTGAGCTGGGAACAACATCAGGAAAATTATCAGAGATCGTAACAGTAAGCAGCAACAACTGGGAAACTTTAGAATACAAAGCTGTAGCAACAGCAGCATCAGAAGAAATGACCAAGTTAGTAACTGAAGCTGATACTGTCCTTTGCAAAGTCGAGCCTTTTTTTCTTAGATGTAGCTCCATGCATACAGAGATGCTCACTAATCAAGCTGGCCAAGTATGAGAGACCATTCTTTGTCTAGAGTTCTTTTGGGACTTTGAAGATTTTTGTACGGTATTAATATTGTTCCTTTGCCCTTCTATCTCAGGTGACCAAGACCGAACTACAAATATCTTCCCTGCAATGAAGAGTGGACCACCTTCCAGCACCATTTGTTTATCCTCAATCATAGAAAATCTGATGAAAAACAAATCTCTGTCCGTTGTTATCTCCATTGACCCTTTGAGCTTCCAAGTTCTTTCCAGAGTACTCTTAACAAAAGGAAATCCCATTCTCTTATCTAAGAAATACCCTACCAATGTGTCTTTCCATTCATTGATACCTTCATCTATAAGATCTTGCAGAACTACAGCAGCGCCATCTTCAAAGATGGGTGAGCAACTATTTAAAGTCGTAGTAGCTGTAGAGTCAGAGTTAAAGTTTTGGAACAGAGAACTCCAAAGGAAAGGTGGAGGTGGGGAGTGAAAGGGGTGGGATGAGGAAGATGAAGGCATATCGAAAAGGTTGACAGAAAAAGATCAAAATCTTCTTCTCAGTTAGTCTAAAGCTATCCAAAAAAGGAAAGAAATGGGATGAGGAGAAGATAGGATCTAGAAACCTAATCTAAAAAGTTTTATTTTAGGAAAATAAGGCACACCAGATCGCTGGGTTAGAATAACTTAAGTTACCCCTTTTCTCTCACTTGAGGTCCCCTTTACTAAAAGATCAACATCACTTTCATTTAGAGTGGAAAGAGATAATGATTATAATAATATGTTGGAATGATAATTTGTTTAGAAGTCAAACAATCCATTTAGAGTGGAGTACGTTCATTGCGTGAAAAATAAGAGAGAGAGAGAGAGAGAGAGAGAGAGAGTAGTGATACAAATTGTGATTGTTAGTAAGTAAATTAATTTGCTCCACTGCAAATGCCTACTGGAAAGTAGTAGTGATACAAAAATTAGAGCACTTTTATGGTACCTATGAGAATACATAGTAATATAGAAGAATAAAATCACTAACATATTTAATGATCTTAAAGCGATTATTTTTATTTTTATTTTCTTAACGAAAAAAGTGCAAAATTTGGGTGTTTTCAGGATTTTTGTGTCATACTTGATTTGAAATGGACAAATTGTGGATGTCCAAGGATAGGCTAACAGATGAATATATTGTACGGGTTAAGAATTTTCTTCTGTTTGCAAATCCAACAAAGAGTGAGACCATTCTCATAAGATGTCCATGCAAACACTATGTGAATTTTTGTGAGTTTACTCAAAAGGAGGTTAGAAACCACCTTTTTGAATCTGGTATCGACCAACACTATACTATATGGATATATCATAGGGAGAAAAGTCATAATGCATCCCCTTCTAGTGTCGATGGAAATGGAGACCATCAAGATTATCACAATATGGAAACTCCAAAAGATGCAACAAGTACAAAAAACTTGCTAGATGCTGGACGTGACCAATTCACCGGTGATCCTGTAGAGTTTGAACAATTGCTCCAAGATGCTGAGAAACTATTATATGAAGGGTGTACAAAGTTTACCAAGTTATCAATGGTGGTTAAACTATTCAATCTAAAAGCCAAAGGTGGGTGGTCAGACAAGACTTTTTCTGAGTTACTAAAATTGTTTGGAAAGGTGCTTCTAGAAGGTCATTTAGTACTGAATAAGGTCAAGAAGACATTGTCCATCTATGGAATGAAGTATGAAAAGATACATGCATGTCCTAACGACTGCATCCTGTACAGAGGTGACAAGTATAAGGATCTTACCGTGTGTCCTACTTGTGGAGTGTCAAGATATAAGGAGAATAAAAATATGACCGAGACAATTAAAGATGTTCCCATGCAAAAGTTTTGTGGTATTTTCCACCCATCCCAAGGTTCAAAAAGATGTTTCAGTTTGTGCAAACAGCGAAGGATTTGACATGGCATGCTGATGCAAGAGAAGTTGATGACAAATTGCATCACCCAGCAGATTCCCCAGCATGGAAGACTGTAGATTGCATGTGGCCAGAGTTTGTAGCAGATTCATGAAATCAGTGTCTCGCACTCTCCGCAGATGGTGTCAATCCATACGGTTCTATGAGTAGTAGGTATAGTTGTTGGCCAGTTATGTTGATCACTTACAACCTTCCACCATGGTTGTGTGTGAAGAGAAAGTTTATGATGCTTACATTGTTGATATCAAGTCCACAACAACTAGGGAACGATGTTGATGTGTACTTGAGGCCCTTGATTGACGACTTAAAATTTTTATGGAATACTGTCGATGCTTATGATGCTTACTGACATGAATCATTTACATTGAGAGCTGTGCTAATGTTAACAATAAATGATTTTCTCACGCTTGGTAACCTATCTGGCTATTGCGTTAAAGGATATTATGCTTGTCCAATATGCGGTAAGAATACACCTTCGCTCAGATTGAAGCATTCTAAGAAGATTGCATACATGTCCACCAGAAGATTCCTCCCAAAGAACCACCCTTACAGAAAGTAGAAGAAGATGTTTAACGATAAACAAGAGTTTCGATCACAACCAGAGCCATTAACCGGTGAGAAAGTAAAAGAAAAGGTTAAACTGCTTAATATTTCTTGAGGGAAAAAAGTTAAGAATGTAACTGCGAAGAATTTAGCAAAACCAAAAGGGCGGAAAGAAGTTACGAAATGAAAATTGAAGAATTCAATGGGTAAAAGGAAGCGACAGGGTGCATAGAAAAAGGCAAAGACGCCAACCACATCAGCAAGGGTTGATGCTGGAGTCGATGATATTTTGAAATGTTGGAAAAAGTCATCAATATTTTTTGAACTTGACTATTGGGAGTATTTGCCTGTTAGACACAACTTGGATGTCATGCATATTGAGAAGAATGTTTGTGACAGCATTATTGGTACATTGCTTAACATTCCTTTCAAAACAAAGGATACTGTTAACGGTTGTCTTGATCTTGAGGAGATGGGGAGGGTAGAGTTGGCACCAAAGATAGGTAAAAGTAAAACTTTCCTACCCCCAACTTGTTTTACATTATCTAGAGATGAAAAAAGAAGAGTTTGCCAAACATTGCATGAGCTGAAAGTCCCCGAAGGATACTCTTCTAATTTCAAGCCATGTGTTTCAATGGATGATCTAAAATTACAAGGGCTGAAGTCATACGATTGCCATGTTTTGATGTAGCAGTTGCTTCCTGTGGCAATACGATCTGTCTTGCCAAAGCATGTGAGATATGCAATTGTCAAGTTGTGCTTCTTCTTCAGTGCACTTTGTGCAAAAGTAATAGATGTGCAGTAGTTAAGTCAAATTCAAAGGGATGTTGTTGTCACCGTATGTATGCTGGAAAAATACTTTCCCCCGTCATTCTTTGACATCATGGTTCATCTTGTTAGAGAGGTGAAGCTTTGTGGTGCAGTTTTCCTCCGATGGATGTACCCATTTGAGAGGTAAACCAACTTACTGAGCTTTCCTTTATCCTTGGTTCATATGACATAGTAAGCATCATTGTACTATTTTCCCATTGAAATGTCTTAGGTACATGGTGGTGCTGAAGGGTTATGTACGAAACCGCAATCGTCTAGAAGGTTGCATTGCTGAAAATTATATTGCAGAGGAAGCAATTGATTTTTGCAGTGAATTCTTATCTGACTTGGATGCAATTGGAGTTCCTCCCAATTGTAAAATCACTCTTGATGATATGCTGGTGGAGGGAGTTACCCCTGTAGGGGGTTCTGCTACTGAAGTTGATAGTACTGCCTTGGAGCAAGCACATCTTTATGTGTTGCACAACACAGGAGTTGTTGAGCCTTACATAGGGTAAAATATGTTGATAGTTTACTTCCATTCTTCCATTGATTTAGAATTTCTATAGCTAAATGTGAGATTGCTTTCGGTAACTAAATAGGGAACACATGGACTACCTAAAGAAAATCCACCCCCGTCAGTCAAAGAAACCAACATGGTTACAAGAAGAACACAATCGTACCTTTAGTAATTGGCTTAAAGAAAGGGTCCAATTAAGCAATTCTAAAGTACCATTTCTTTTGTAAACTCTATTTAATCGTTACTAACCCGTAAAAGAACACATGTTTCACAAGAGCGACGCATCACCAATAACAAAGTCTCGGATACCTTAATGTGGATATCTCAAGGGCCTCGGATGCATGTATTAAATTATGAGAGCTATATCATCAATGGTTATTGGTTTTCCACAAAAAATCAGGATGCTTCACGTGTCACTGAAAACAATGGTGTGAGCTTGGTGGCCGCAACAATGCAAGTTGCAAGTGCAAAGGATAAGAAGCCAGCCTTTTCTGATATGTCCTTTTATGGAGTTATTGTTGAAATATGGCTGCTTGATTATTTTAATTTTCACGTTCCAGTGTTTAGGTGTGATTGGGTTGATAGTAGGAATGGTATCAAGAAAGATGATTTGGGTTTCACATTAGTTGATCTTGGTAGAGTTGGGCATAAATCTGATTCGTTTATCTTAGCTTCTCAAGCCAAGCAAGTCTTTTTTGTTCCTGGACCAACTTGATCCTAAGTGGTCAATTGCTCTGGCAGCTCCTAAAAAATGTTATAATGTTGGCGATATTGACGTGTTTGATGGGGACATAGGAGACAAGGTTCATCCCGAAGTATTTTCAAGTGCTGATTCTTTTGATTTGATTGATGAATCTTGGTTAGTTTACACACGTGAAGACTGTGAGGGAATATGGGTTCAGAATGAATCATCTAAAACCTAGTCATTTTTTTTTTTTTTTATTTTGTTTTAGCGATTTTTTTATTGTAAGATTCTCTATAAGTTGTCAATTAATCAAGATTTTTTTAAGCCTTCAGTGAATCTTGTATTTAGTTATTTCGATTAGTTAGTTTTTTTGTTTTTCCATTTGGAGCTTTACTTATTTCATGAGTAGACTTCATCTATGCTAGGTATTATTCAAACAAATTGCTATTACTAGGTGTTTATATATATATATATATATATATATATATATATATATATATTTTTTCTTTTCCTTCTGTGCATATTCTTGTTCATCTCATATAATACTAAGTAATGCCATGTGCTTATATTTTTAAGCTTAACCTAGCCATGGATCCGGAAGAGGTTATCCATTCTGAAGACGAGGTTGTTCATTCTGAGGATGAGGTTGTCCATTCTGAAGACGAAACACCTATAAGTACCAAAGTAGAAAGGAGAGGCACAACTGTAATGCACTGTTTATCTGGTGATTGGGATGGTATCATCATAAGAGTTCACTTTGATGGGAAAGGTAGGCCTATAGGTCGAAAAGTTTGTAATAAGCTTTATGGTTGGGAAGGTGCTCTTGTGAGGAGTCTGATTCCCCTAAGTGCTTTTCAAAAGTGGACAAAAGCACCACCAGAACTTTTAAAACTATTATGGGCTGGCATATTGGTAATTTATTTTGAATTTTTATTTTCTTGTTGTTTCTTATCTTGCTTGTAACTTGGATTCGGTTTATTTATTCGTGACCCAGATAAGATTCGATATAGATATCAGGTATAGGAAGTCAGTTTTGAAATCGTTTGGAGTTAGATGGAGGACCTTCAAGAATATGCTGACTGTCAAATATATTATGCCATTTAAAGATGATCCCGAGGCACTTTCAAAACCACGTGCAAAGTATAAGCTAATTAAAAAAACTGACTGGAATGCATTTGTGAAATCGAGATTAACAGAAGAGTTCCAGGTATGTGTGAGACATTTAAATAGGTATATTGTTCTATTTAAATTAATAATTTTTTTTTTATCTATTAGGAGAAGAGTAAGTTACAATCTGCACGAAGGGCAATGGGTAAGTATAATCACCAAGTTAGCAGGCTTGGATATGCTGGCTTGATAGATAAGATGGTAAGGACTTGTACAAGTTTTTTAAATCTTAATGTACATAGTAAACCATATCACTTCAAAACTAAATTGATTTACTTTTTGTATATCTCATTATAGCAAGAAGAGTTGGGAGAATCGTTTGATAAGGATGATAGAGTTGGTTGTGGCTTTTAGCTCGGTAGAACAAGAATGGTGAATACTTTAACGATAATACAAGGAAGGTGGCAAAAAAAATTGTAAGTTTTGTGCTATGCTAGCACGGGTACGGGTAATAGAGTAAAGTACTAATGTTATAGTCCACCTGAAGTCTAAATATCACCAGCCTTGTAGTCACAATGGTTTAAAGGAGTGAATTTTCACTTGATTTTGTAAATTGAGGTTTGGTGTCCACCCCCACAGGCTACTTTCAGGCTGTGTTCAACATCTCACAAGCCAATTTTAGGCCATGTCAAACCCTGTTCAATCTGTAACATGTCAGTATCAAGCTCAACCAGACCATTCTATGCTAATTTCAGGCACTTTTAGGCTTTGTTCAGCACCCCATAGGCCTGTTCCAGCCCATGTCAGACCTTGTTTAGTCTTCCAGCCCATGTCAAACCCTGTTCAGCCTTTACAAATCAATATCAAGCTTAAACAGACCATGTCCATACCATTCATGTCCAGCCGCAATAGTTTACAGGTCCAAAAAGCACTAGCAGTCCACTAGTCAGCCCATGACAAGCCGTCAATAGTCCCAATTAGGCATGGCCAGTCCACCAGTTAGCTACACTCACTATGAAAACACACGTTGAGAATGATGGGTTGATATTTTATTTCTCAGTAAAAGTATGATCTATCTTGCTTAAGAAGAGAGAATGTTTTCATAGGACCAAATAAAAAAGGAAGAGGCTGAAGGGAGTTAGTAACACAAGGAAGCAATGATGTTCTTACAAAGGCATTGGGGACTCCAGAACATTGCGGCAGGGTTATAGCAGGAGGGAAATATGTCACTCCAACTACTTACTTTAATCTCCCTAAACGGGGATCAAAAGCACATAGAGCAGAGATGGAGTCCACGATCCGTAAGAAAGAAGAAGAAAACCAGGCATTAAAGGAAAGAGTGAGAGAGTTGGAGACCTTACAAGGAGTGATTAGCTCCTAACACATAGAGAAAGTTACCTCCAATGGTTCCAAGAATAATTGTAAAAAGCAAATGGAAAGTCCAAATGATGATATATTATCTTCTGGCACTAACAACAAGACAATTAAAAAATGTCTTGAGAGAGCGTTGGGTGTGAATTCGAGAAAGGTATTACTTTAAATAAATGGCTACACAATGTAAATACTTTTTTAGTTTTGAATTAACTTGTTCAATATGTGGGTAGGCAATTAGTGGTGTTAAATCCAAAAGCGACAAGGCAGTCTCTAAACTAAAATTAGGAAATGAGCAGGTATATGTTATTTAACGTGCAATCTTTAAATGTTACTTAAAATATTGTTGATTTTAAATTCACTGTTATGTCTTTTAGGATGTGGGCTTGAAGAACAGTAGTGTTGCTAAACTTAATAGCAAAGTGGTAGTCTTTCAACATAAGTCGGGCAGCAAGCAGGTAATAGTTTTTTTTACTAATGAGTTAGAGAGGCATAGGAAGGTAATTGTTTTTACAATGGTGATAAACTCAAAAGTGATATGCCAATATCTATTCCGTCATCAGGAAATAAGAAGGTAAATGTTTTTTAATTTTTAAAACTTTTAAACCTACCAATAATGTTATGCTCAATTGTTCTGTTGTTTCAAAAGTGTAAGCTGGCTTTGGGGTCCAAAAGCAATACTATTGCGGATGCTAGTCTAATTGAGGGGTTCAGACCGGATGACAATATCCATAATGTTAAAATGGGGGAAGGCTATGTACATGTACAAATCATACATGCAATATTGGCAAATTCTCTTCTGCGAAGACCGATTCCGGATTATGATATTACCATCGTAGGAAGTGCAGTTAGCTACCACGTGGCTTGGCCAAGTGACTTTGTGGTATTTGACAATTTGGCTATCTCAAAACCTATGTTAGGAAACAAGCAGGTACTTGTCATTTTGATATTAACTAAAAGTGATAGTTATAGTTTACAAATATCTATTGAAATTGTCCTTATAATGTTTGTTAGGCTGTGGGATCAAAAGACAATGATAATGGTGCTAAAGCCGGATCAAAAGGCAATGAAAATGGTGCTAATAAAGCCAAAAGTGTTATGCCAATCTCTAAACCTAAGTCAGGAAATGAGATGGTAAAATCTCTAATTTCTAAAATCATTAATCATGGTACTCACTAGAATTTTAAATTTACAATTATTTTAATGTTTGCGGTTGTTTTAAAGTGTAAACTTGCTTTGGGGTCCAAAAGCAATGTTGTTGCTGATGTTTGTATAATTGAGGGGTTTGGACTGGATGACAAGATCCATAATGGTAGAATGGGTGAAGGCTATGTGCGTGTACAAATAATACGTGCAATTTTGTTTTTCTACCAATATTGAGGGGTTTGGCCTCGTGACTTTGTCATACTTGATAATAAGGTAAAACGTATTCTATTATATTTTTCTACCAATATTTATATAAATTAGCACCTTTTTGTTTTTATTATTCATTGTTTATTTATTTATTTTTATAGAAAAATGAGTTTGAATGTGATGAGCATGACGAAATTATATTTGAAGAATTTGCAGTTTTGGTGGGCAATATAATGAAGGGAAATCTTATAAGTGAAATGGACACGAGGATTTTTGAGAGTGAACTGCAGTTTTATATTGCAAAAGATGAAATAATGGATATTTGTCATAAGCAAATGTTGAATGCCAATTACATTGTAGTATATATCAGGTGAGGGGAATCTTTGATTTTTTTTTGAAGAGATGAGTTGTTTAATTTATGCGTACATGTCGTACTAATGGTATTATGCTTTTCTTTTAGATATATGTATGAGAAATACGAAAGTTCTTGATAGAGGTTTGGATTCTGTTATCCTGGCGATTTCAACTTATATGTAGACAAAAAAGAGATGAATCGTCTGATCTCAAATAGATTAATGGCAAGACAAGGAGACCAAGTTATTTTTCTTCCGTACAATTTGGGGTATGCTTGTTGGTCATGTTCTTTAACATATATGCATTCTCATTTTATTTTTATTTTTTGTACTTTCTTAACTCCTATATATGGTTGTATAGGATTCATTGGGTTTTGGTAATTATTGACGTAAGTGCTAAAAATGTATTTTTCTTGATTCAACTGGAGGTGTCCCTGATATAAAGCTAAGATGCATGGTGAACATGTGAGTTGATGAACCTTATTTTTATTTTGTATGTCATATATGCAAACAACTTGTAACTTAATTGTAAAGTTCATTTTTTTAGTGGGATGAAAACATTAACATTAAGTGAAGGAAAAAGAGTGGAACCAGAGTGAGACTATGTCAAAGTAAATATACAGTACTTGAATGTGAAAGATTTACTTAGTGTATTGAATGTGTTTTGACAATTTGTTTATGTTTTCGTGTAGTGCCCAATTCAACCAGGAGGATATGAGTGTGGATATTATGTCTTGCGGTTCATGAGACATTTTATGATGGATCCTAGTCAATCAATTAAGACAAAGGTTAGCAAGTCTTTCTTGTTAATATATTCTAAAATATCTATGTAATTCTTTCTTGTAAACGTATATCATATATACTAAATTCTTTGTTGACTAGATGTACTCGTGTAGCTAATGGAGCTGGCCAACACTATCACCTATACCATTGCTGAGCTTATTGAAATTCGTATGGAGTTTAATGACTTTATTGAACGATTTATCTCGCCAAGCCAAAGGTATGTGTATGTATTGTGATAATAGTATTTTGTTTTTATTTTGTTTGCTGCTTTGAGGTATGGGATGACTTTAAATGTAGTAGTGTATATCTTGAACCACAACCCATTTGCATTGTAGGTATTTTCATTTATTTTTTATTCCGTTGTGAGAACTATGTCCCATCACATTGTTATCCTCATGCCTATATAAAATAGTCTGCTTTTGGTAAGTGACTTGAGCTTTTGGTAGCAAATTTACTAATAATGTTTCTTTACTCTATTTGTTTCTTAGATTTGACAATGTTCGATCGATCGATGGATAATTCTTAATTTGTTGATGATAGAGTTGATTAGAATGATTTTTAGTTTGGTTGAATGTGCTATCAAATAAATGTATCTAGCATTTTTCAGTAATGTTGGATAAATGATAAATTGATGTAAGGAATAAGTATTTTCGAATGATTTGAAAATATATATGTTGAAGTTATTGTGGATGTTCTAATTTTATTTTTGGGAATTTATAACTGTTTTATTGGTAAAATAAATTTACAGGTTAGGAATTGAATTACAGGTTATTATGCAATATTTTTTTCCTGAAAAAAATATAATAATAATATATATAATATAAAAAAAAAATAGATGACGGTTGTAGAAGAACTATCATAGTGACTATTTGTTGATGTATTTTTCTTCCATAAAATGACGGTTCTATAGTAGTTAATAGGCATTTCATGACGGTTCGACAGTAGTCAATGGGCATTTCATGATGGTTTTGATGTGAACTGTTAGAAAATATTGTTAATTTCTTGACGGTTCTAACTATAATTAATGACGGTTACATATGAGGTGTCATAATAAAATTTACCTACTATGACGTTTTAAAGACTAATATATGTCATAATGGGAGGACCTTGTAAGACGTCTTTCTCTGAACCGTCATAAATTTAATGACGGTTTTGGTTGACTTTTTATGACACCCTTAGTAATGACGGCTAGTTTTTCAATCAGAAAGTGTCATGATATGTATTTCATGACAACTAAAAATTGTCAAAATAGCCCATTTTTTAGTAGTGTGGAAAATGATTAACAAAAAGAAAACGTCATCATCATCATCTTCATCATCATCATCGTCATTCTCATCATCACCATCATCACCATCAGTAGAAGATCCATCATTGCTTTTTTCATAGTAATATGGGTCTCGAAGCCATTCATCTTCATATTATTATTATTATTATTCTTCATCATCGGATTACACAGTGGTTGGGCAATCTGACCAATGAGGCCATTCCGGAAGGACCATGGGAATAGCAAGAGCGGTAAGAAAATAGGAAAGGGGAGACATTTTTTGGTTAAGTTTTGTTATTTTCAGTAAAATGTTTGTAAAGCGCAAGTTAGATTCATGCTTTTTGAGGATCTTTTTATACAAGTAAGAAATTGTAAAAACGATGAAAATTAATGATGTTTACCAAGAAAATGAGAAAATTTAATGGTGATTAGCAAGAAAAGGAGGAGATTTAATGGGATTAGTTGAAAAAAGTAATTTTTTGGTTATCTGTGCGCGAACGGTTTAAAAGTGTTAATTCATTCAATGGTAATTCAATAAAATTTAATGAGCTATTATTTCAATGCATGTTGGTTTTGGAGACAATTTTTGATTTCATTTATTAAGGATAATATGAGCCTTTAAGTTTCAAAACAGTGGGTAAATATTACAAAATTCATTATCAAATGTTTAAGTATCAATGATAATCTTTTTGGTTGAGGATATCGAAAATTTCATTTTATGATGATACAAGTCTAAGTATCAGTCATACTTATTTTTTTGTTAGAGGGTATCGAAAATTTCATTTTTTGATGATACAAGTCTAAGTATCATTGATACTCTATTTTTGCTAGAGGGTATCAAAAATTTCATTTTTTGATGATACAAGTCTAAGTATCATTGATACTCTCTTTTTGTTAGAGGGTATCGAAAATTTCATTTTCTGATGATACAAGTTTTTATTTTTTTTTGGAACCATTATTTGGGGTTAGGCAGACCCCAACCTGTATTGATCAAACTCTTTGGTACAACTTACCAATAACATCTTCCTCCACTATTACATTAAGCTCATACGTGAGTGGAGGCACACTAACCAAGGTAACTCTTGGATTTATAATTCTATCCAAAGTAGTACTAGACTTAACCAACAAATTTGTCGCTCTATTATTTTCCCTATACACATGGGACACACTAACCGAACCAAAATGACTCATGAGCCTCCAGATGGCTTCCACTGTATCGAGACAGTACCAAGGACTTACCTCTTTTTTGTTTATCACTTGGACAGCTCTCATAGAATCGGACTCAACCAAAATCATATTACAGTTCACACTGAGGGCTGCTAGAAGACCCGCCTCTATTCCTTTTAACTCTTGGATAATCACCTATCGTAAGTTAGCATTACCCATGTATAAGAATATGGGAGAACCCTCATGGTTCCTCAATATACCGCCATATCCAACACAGTCTTCAGTCACCGACCCATCATCATTAAATCTGACGAACCCAAGTGGTGGTTTAGTCCACTTAACTAGTTCGTGTGCTCTCTGCTTTATCCTGATTTCAATACCGAGTCTCGCAATCAAAGTTCTAGTTGCTGGAGAGGAGTCTTCAGTGGTCTTGATAACTCGCTGCAAATAAGTTCTCATAGTCTCTATGATGTACCTGCTAATCGACTCAGCATTATGTGCTTTGTTCCTGAATCTCATGCTATTCCTCTCGTTCCAAATCCCATACACAGTTGCACAAATCATAGTTCTAACTATCTCACTCGATATCAAGTTCGATCTAGTTAGGTGCAGAAGAAACTGCCACTCAGCAGAGGACTCGCGCACCACTCCCAGCCCCAATTTGTCTTTTACTACAACCTAAATCTTTTTTGTGAATGCACAGTTAAAGAAGAGATGCTTCAAATTTTCTGGAAGATGATCGTCACATAGACAACACTCTGAATGAGAGAGAACCTTCTTGTGAATCAGCCGATCTTGGGTAGCAAGGCAGCCCACAAACAGTTTCCAGGTGATGAAAGAATGTTTTGAAACATTGTACTTACCCCACACCAATTTGTACCAAACAACCTTTTCTTTCATCTTCATGAAGGACATATAAGCTGACTTTGTGGAGAACCTACCTGAGCTTGTAGCAGTCCACACTACCAAGTCCTGGGCCATGTTGACGTTGATGGAGGTTTGCAGGATTTTAGTTTTTAACTCACCGTCTGGCAAGTTAAGAACCTTATCATTCCATGTTCCATTAGTGATCAGATCACTCACTTTAGCATCATCTGGAACATTGATAAAACATAAAAATGAATAGTTTACCTACAAAATGAACGATAAAACTTAAAACGTAAGTAAACTAAAACTTTTATTTTACGTGCCTAAATTTTATCAAAGATTTCTACTCTCAATCATATGAGATATAGTGGAGTAGAGTGATTCGTTCCACTCCTAGTCCTTCCGCATGCTGTGTTCTCTACGTATAAGTAAACTTAACTAAAGTCTAATGAGAGATTTACGAAATGGCAACTAGACTACGATGCAACTACCCACAAGATGCAACTAGTCGACTATTAGAACAACTATGGGAATGCTACGTCGATTCTATGATAAGGAGTTGAGGGGGATTGATTCCACCTTAACTCGACTTAATCCTACTAACGACGAATCGTCGTAATCCGAATTGAATCGCTTCAAGCAGAATGCTGTTACTCCTAATCCCTAATTGCACATGACATTTCTACCAATTCATAATTAGCATGTGAATGATTACACCCATTCTCATGGTGAACTAATCATTTCTAGAGTGGAAAGGAAATTACGACGGCTCTACGATAATCGGGATCAAGCTTTTATCAAGGCTTCTCAACCCCCTCAAATGGAGGTTTAGCCGAGAATCATTACGCTATCATTCCCAATGGAATTCAAACAAGACATGATATAAAGATTGAAACTTTGCTTGTTTAAACTCAATTCAAAACTACTAATGCCATAATTGAATTAAACTAATAATGACAAATAATTAAATCTACAAATTGAAATTAAACAATTAATGGAAATGAAACTAGATTATGGAGAACACTATTTTATTAATCTAATGAATAATAAAACAATGATTCAAATACTAAATTAATAATCTAACTAATCTAGGTCTAGCTATCTACGTAATAAGGGAATCTAGATCTAAACAATTGTAAATGACAAGAATTGAAATTGACAAACTAGCTATTTTATTTATCAAACTAATGAAGAACAATGATTCTAAAGATTAATCTAAAACAATAATTGAATTTAAACTAAACTTAATTTTATTACATGAAAACTAGATCTAGAGTTATCTATAGTTTTAGGTCTAACTAGCTACCATTAACAAAGAGTTAAGCTTTGGTTTTTATACTTTCAGATCCAAAAATCGTGCATGGGCTTGGAGCCATGTTTTGGGCCAGAGAATCAGGCCCAAAACCCAATTCTTCGATCCAAAAGGCCTTTTTCCAGCTGCAGTTGGCTTCATCAGACTTTTCGTCCACTTTTCTCCTCTAATTGGATCAAGGCTTAAACCATTGGAAAGCTCTTTCCGATCCGGTCGTTTTGATATAAGGTAGGCCCCATTCAGGTCCGAGTCCAAAGATACGCCCGGAAGTTCTCACGACTTGTGTCTTTGTTTTACGCCAGCGTCGACTTTTTTCAGCTTTTGGCCGGCTTTAGAAAGGCTTTGTTTTCTTGAATCTTGGCATTTAATCACGGAACTCCTTAGTAACCGACCTTTGCTCCTTTATCTCGCTAAAGTGGCACATTTCTACACATAATGGACTTTGAAGCTTGAAATGCATAAAACACGTGTCGGTGTTAACTCTTAATTATTACTCACATAATTGGTCTAAAAGTATGATTATTCTGGGGGTTAAAACTACAGTTTTGGGCTCTTATCAAACCACCCCAAACAACATTTTGCTTGTCCTCAAGCAAAGATGAAAATTAGAATAAGTGACCAAAATGGAGTTCTAACTACTCGTTTATTGAGAGTCGCGATTGCATTGACCATATCGCAACAAGGCGCTTAAACCACTAGGAATTCCTAGTGGACGAGTTATAGCCTCGTGAGAGTTTTCCAGATGAAGGTACTCACAAACTTCATTTATACTACAACGACTAAGAAATAAAACTATTGTTTCCTTATTCATGCTCTAAATTAACTATACCTCTCACTAGCAATGCATATAGAGTAATCAAGTCGAAACCTAAGCTAATATATGCATAATAATCAATCATCTACAATAAACATATATACAATGAGTAATACTATGAAATGCCTAGCGTGTTAGTTTAAAACTTCGAATAAGCGTCCATAAGTAGGTTCTCACAATAATAGTCAAGATCTGACACTCTCGATTTTTCCACTTAAGTTTAAGCTACTCCGATTGTGCGGTGGGCACACTTTACCTTAATCTCAATGACAACAAGGAAGCCGAGTCGATCAAACACATCCGCCAATTACTATCACACTAACATATTCCTAATTGAGCTAGAGGTCTTTATTAGGTGTTGCGGGGATTAGGAGATGGTTTAAGAAGGAAGGAAATGGATATTCAAAAGGGACAAGTCTGAGATAATAGAGTTTTCATATTACTAGAGAAAACCTTGTTATTTACTTTTGCTTCCACACTTTGTTTCCATCCTTAGCCATATATTTTTTTTTTCTTTTTCTTTGGCTTTTGACTCCTTTTATTCTATTTTTTTTTTTTTGAGTTTTTATTTTATTTATATTTTTATTTTTATTTTCTTTGGATGGAAACTTCTTTTCTTTATTTTCTGAAGCAATTAACTAACTTTTGTTTACACATGTTTTTCTCTTCTTCTTTCTTCCTCATTCTATTCTCAGACTTATCTAAATTGGGTAGGTTGAATTTTTTATTTTGTTTTGTACAGGGTAAAGGATTTGTGGTTTATGAAAGGCTAAAGAAAGGCTCAGAGGGGCGACTAGTGGAAAATAATTCATAGGTTTAAATTTCTGGCTATATCGATCCAAAGAGGGCCTAAATTCTCGCTTAGGATATGGTTTAGTGATCAAGCAAGTGGACGTGTGATATCTCTATCCGGATTTTACTTCTCCCTTGTGTCATTTCTCAAATGTTTCGCTAATATAAGGCTTTAGGCTATATTCTCACAGGATTTGTAGAATAAGTACTCTATCCTAGATTTGAAACTTCTCGCTAACAATCATCGATACTTATGTAATATATTTATAGATAGATGTAAAATTATTACCTACATATTAACCTAAGTTTCTAAAATTATTCTAATGCAAAATCTATTGAGACTTCTAGATTATTAAGAGCATAGAGAAGGAAAACAATATCAATATTCCTAAGTGTATAGCATGAACTTATTTATTTATATTTTTGAATTTTTGAAATTTTAACTAGAAAATAAATGCATATTATACATATTTATATTCTAGCAGATGCCTTAATTACACGTGTTTCTATGCCCCCCAAACAAGAAGCATGCTTTGTCCTCAAAGTATTTTAAATAAAGAGGGTAGAAAAAATACCATTGAAACACGCGAAATTCAGGAACATCTGAAAAACAAAGTTAGAACGTACTAATATAGGAAATAAAAACTGACTCAACTCTATAAGAGTTCCACCCATTATGGGGTTAACAAGAATCAAATTACTTGGGACATAAGCAGACACTAAGTAAAATTAAAACTTACCTTATCTCCCGCTTTATTCGTCATCCTGCTCATCATCTTCTTCTATAAAGAAGTGAGGTTCCTTCACGTCCTGCCATGACATGATAATTTGTCAGGCTTCCCGCCATTTATCATCTATTATTGCTAACCTATTAAAAGCCACTTGGTCCGACGGGTGTAGGGTGCAACCTCGATGAGGTTGTATCCTCCACCCCTTGCCAAGTCATTACACGGAAAGATCGAATAATACTATTGGTGGGTCATCATGCGATTAATCGACCGTAATCCAATCCGTGAAAACGTGTACAAAAATAGGAAAGAAACATAACATAATATGGGAAATTAGAACGGGCATAAGAAGATACTTATGCCTCATGCTATGGGCTCGTGCTAAACTAGACATCAAGGTTCGGGAAGGTCATGGCACATACGTCCCGTGGCTAAAAGCAAGGAAGACGCCGCAAGTGGCATCATTCACGTAAGAAGAAAACGCCATTCCCTAAAATATTTAGCATAATCCAAAACATAACAGTTCCTATGTTCATGGATAGGCTACCAAAGCGCGACGTTATATTCCCTTGGTCCTCGATATGGAAAATGCCTGCCGATAGGACTCATGCAAAAACTCATAAGTGTAGACATAAATATTATCTACCCAATAGCACCATGGGTCTTGTATTTCAAATGGGCATAGCAAGTCCAAGAACAAATGCTAGCAAGAACCCGGTAATTTCCATTGGTTCATCATTAATGTTGATGGAGAACATTTGTTCTCCATCCGGTCTCTCAAAGAAAATGCGCTTATCGTAAAAATAAAATGCTAGTGTTGGAGAATAAAGTGCATTGGGTCTTACCATAAGTGGTTCCCAGCCAACGTATGTGATCGCCTCGCGAAACCAAGCACCATAAGTAGTGCTTTGGAACAAATCTTCGAAAGACTGTTCCGGTATCAATGTAGGAGATGTCATCTCAAAATTACGCCTGGAATAGTTGCGAATGACCCGAACACAACCCGCGAAAAAACCGGAATTTTTCTGGTCCACGGAAATCGGTGAAAGTCGCTCGACTGATTTGAATTCCAGTGTTTGAGCGCAAGTCGCTCACCTTCACCTTGAAAAAGCGCTTTGTACAAAATTCTGACAAATGTGTAGGGCGCGAGTGCGCTCCTCTCGCAGAGCGCCCGGGTGTCAAGATCTTGAAATGAGACGAAAATGAGGGGAAACGTGGGAGGGGAGTGAAAGGTGAGTGATGGAAGTTAGGTGTAGTGTGGGTTGTGAGTATAGAATTAATGAAGTTTATATAGGTTTTAAGTTGCTAAAATGGATCGGAAAGTTGCCAAAAAGTTTTTACGGCAATTTCCGGAAATAATAAAATTTCCAAACCCGAAAACGGAAACAACTCATTTTCTTGATTCTACAACAAACCTAGTATCTTTTAGGTTGAATTTAGGATAAAATCTACCTATTTTATCGAGATTTCATCCTACCATGATACTTATTCATAGATATGCCTAAACGGCCATATTTTCACCCCGACCTCATGATAACTTCTAAAACAAAGGGTCATATAAAAATCATCTTTGGAATAGATAACACCACCCCCAAACAATTTGGGAAGGTGGGATCAATATTAAACAATCACGCACAATAAAAATAACGACATTATATTAAAATTGGCATTAAATGCCCTTTTACTACAAAAATCCAAATTACGGAATTAAACCTTACATTAAAATAACTAACAATAATAAAACTACAAATAAAAACATCAAACTATATTATCCCTAACTACTTCAAGATCGGTAGCGGAGGGCACACGCCGGAGATGGCTCTCGAAGCTCGATGGGCCAGCACCATTAAATCTTTTCGGCGACGGCGCTCGTGCCTCGATGGTGTGTCCTCGAAGAGAATCCCCGTGAGGTGGGAATCGTGCAAGCATGTCGACCGAATCGGCGCTTAGCTTCTAGCTCAGTCCTCATCTGTTCCCTTCGTCCTCCCATTGATCGGATCTAGAAGTTATGATGGATAGTAGCCTGTCGAGTCCGGAGGTCTTCGCAGATAGTGTTGAGTGAACGCATGCCACGATGAATTACGGCTATGCGTTCTGCATCTGACCAACACCTCTCCAAGGCATCAGTATCAAAACAAGTCAAGTCCTCGTCATCCTCCGAGGCATTCTCATTTCCCCCATCCTCCTCGTCATTCTCATTTCCACCATTCTCCTCGTCCTCTACCCTATCCTCAGGCAACCTCCAAACTCGTTGGACACAATCCTTATAGATACGAGGATTTCGGTGTAGGGTGATGTAAAACCTATCAGACGATGGAGCTGCTCTCAACTTCAGCATGATCTTGGTTATCAACACAGGGAGAGGTGTAACAGACTTCCCTACTCCCCTAATCATGCTAAGCAAAAACTCCAAGATACAGAACTTCGTACTTACGCTCACGGAGTATCCATAAAATGTGGAGGCAGTTCAGACCGATGTCGCTGACCTTCTCCTTCCCCAGGACGTTCCGACCAATCCACTAAGCTGCAGCCAGCTGGTTGGTTCTAAGGGATGCTCGGCGAACACAATCGCGAAGCTCGCATTGTAGTTCCCTTCGAATCGCCACGCTCATCAATGGCTCTACCCTCGTATATTGGGACTCTCTGTAACATGGCATCCAAATAGATTCTAGGCGGAATGCCTAGAATCTCAGCCAACAACCCAGTAGTTATTTCCTTCCTCCTCTTCGCCACCATAACAAAAATTCTACTCCCCTCCAACTCCCTCGTATTGTAAAACCGTCGAACTAAGTCTTCGTGGTAAAAGGCTTCGGCCGAGTACCACAAGCTATTCCAGTCTCTACTAATCATTTCCTCACCGTAAAATGGCGCGAAGTGGTTGCCAGTAAATGCTTGCTCCGACAAAATTCGACGTTGTTGAGCCATTGGAGTGTTTGGAATGAAGTGGGGGGTTTAAATGGGATGTGGTGTTGGAATTTTAGTCGACCGAATGAAAAAACAGTGGTGGTGGCGCGGTGGTGGCGCGACAGTTCACAATTTTGAAATTTTTGATGGTTTTTTAACTTGGTGGAGATGGTGGTGGAAGGATTTAAAGAAGATTTGAAATGGATTTTTTATGGTTGGCGTGGGTTAGTTTAGGTTTCTTTTTAATTTTTTTTTTTTTTTTTTTTTAGGTTTTGAAGCTCGGTGGTCGTTAATGGAGGTTTTGAAAAGATGAAATCATGACTTGGTGTGGAGGTAAAGAGCGCGAGTGCGCTAGCTAGTCTTGGCTGGTTGGGCCCAAGCCCAATTCGAAATTTTCGAATATTTTGATTTTTCACAAACTAAAATTGCCTTCGTTACGGGTCCGATTTTTTTGAATGAGATATGGAAATGATCGAGGAGAGAATTTCCAATCCAATGATCCATAAACACTCTATTTCGACCGTGGGATGACATATAAGATAGTGGAAAATGCTTCGAAGTCGTGCATGACATGTTATCTTGACGAATGAACTCTAAATTCATAGAATATGTCAACCCGAATCGAATTACAATTAAATGGCCTAAACAACTCTAATGGGACATAAAACATTCTAGGACGGAAATACGACCACCCCACCCCCAAACAAAATTTTTTATAACAAAGTTTAGAAAATTTGTTTTTTAAGTGGGTCTTTTAAAGTCAGATTCCCGTGACTTCCTAGGCTACTATATTTATTATTTAATATTTTTTTACTTTTATAAGGAAAAATAATAAGCAATAAGGACATAATTCACTCCATAGAGAAACATGACTAAAAAAATCCGAAAAACATGCAAGAGTGGAAAACGTGAATTATGTTAAACGTGGACTTAGGATCCGGTACTTGCAGCCACACACTCCATAGGGAGGGCCCGGTTACCTTAATGGTGCACTCACCAATATATGGAAATGAAAGGAAATGCACTAAACACAAAAGTTGAGTCGTTTATAGTCAGATACTCGAGACTTTATTTAAACATATGTCTGAATATGTAGTTTATCATATATCAACAACCAAAATAGTTGTGGATCATTCCATAAATAAATATCACAGAAAACATATCCAAACACAATCAAGCACCAAGATTTCCTATGACGCAACCTAGTGAACTGAAAACGAAGTCGGATAACCCTATAGCGTAACCTAGCATGCACCTTCTTTTTCATTTTTGAACGAGAGGGCGTCCTAGTGAATAAGTGTGGAAAAGTGAATGGTTGTGGAAAAAATAATGGATATGGATAAGTTGGAGAAGGAAAGCATGTAAACAATGAGGATGTGGGTTTAGCACAAAACTCATTCATGGTGTAGGTAGGGACTGTTTCAAATCTGAAAATGAAGGTGTCAAATGCTTTGTTCTTTTGAATTATTTGTTTACTAGGTGGATTTAAAAAATTATGAAGCACAGAAGAAACAAAAGGATCGAGTGCAAACTCGAGATCCCTTTGAAAGGGTGGAGGGAGGGGAGTCGAGGTGGATGTTGTGCAAAGTAGTTCTTGATTGGGTGAATCATCACCTGCTCTAAGAAACTCATCCTCATCTAGATTGGTCATATCCACGTTACTATGATAGTCCTCTATATCTTTGAGAAAGTCATCTATCTCATCTTCATCCGTAATATGTGTATGTATCGACTAGTGTAGGGATGAAAATGTTGGTCCTGAACTTCCAAAGAAAGAAATTTGGGCATATGATTATCGTGGGGCGTGTTGTTGAAATAATCTCAATTAAGCTCTCGATCATGCTAACCTCTCCATCCAAGGCACGAATCGGGTAAATGTGTTTTTTTTAAAAATATTTACTTCAACAAAGATGGCCAAAAGACATGGACATTGAACCATCGCGGCAATTAATGAAATGCATTGGCGGTTTGCCGGGGAAAGGACACCCTAAGATGATCGACACAGTCGTTAGGGACTTCATCGAGGATGACAAAATCAGCCGGATAGTAGAAATCCTGAACTTTTACCAAATTTTTTCGACCACACCCTTAGGATACTTAATAGACCCGATCGGCTAATTGCAATGTCATTTTAGTGGGTTGCATCTCGCTAGACCTATTTGTCTATACAAATAAAACGGGAGTAAGTTAACACTAGCCCCCAAGTCTAATAACGCTGGTCGTCAGATATAAGAATCTCCTAAGGTGCATTATCTGATGGGGCGACCGGGGTCCTTGTACTTAACAATTCCATTATGTTCGGATAGAGTTGGGAATTGTTACGCTAAAAAGGCGTCTTTTGGTATATTGGTCTTACGCCTAGTAGTACCTGACTCCTTAAGAAACTTAGCATGGTGTGGTAGCTTTTTAATAGCTTCGAGGAAGGGAAGGTTTATAGTTAGATTCTTGAAAATGTCCCTAATCTCCTCATAATTAGTATCCCTAGTTAACATGGCTAATTTTTGTGGAAACGGTGGCTTTCGGCTCTATATTTAGCAATGGTATCACCGGATGTTTAACCTTGGCTTTCTGTTTCTTAGGTTGTGTTGTGGCGGTACCTCTATGGTGGTAGGCTCTTCCGTTTCTATTTCGGTATCTAGTAAAATAGCGGTGTAGGGACTCTTGGTGGGGTAACTATAGGCATAGTTATTTTGTTATCAACCACTCTGCCGAATCCAGAGTGGTGATGGCCTTTAGCTCACCTACATTTTCATATTCATTACTAGTATTATCGGTTACTTCAAAGGCTGTGTTTGTTGTTTTAGGATTAGGTATTGCGTGCGTGACACGAAACACACCTTTGGGTTGGGCTTTATCTTGGGCCAACCGTTGGCTTAAATTATTTACTGATTGAAGAAGTTGGTTAGATTGAGCCATGGTTTGGAAAAGTTTTTGGCTCACTTGTATGAAGGTGTCAAGATGATCCGGTTGTGTGGGTGTAGTCGTCACGGGTGGTGTGGATGAACTATCTTCGTGAATTATTTATTGGCAGATTTTGATAGTTATTATTTACTGACGACGATCGATACCTCTATTAGCATTATAATTATTATAACTACCTTGACCTTGTACTTGACCTTGTCGAGGTTGCACTTGGTTGTTGTAATTATTAAAATTACCCCGACCACCCTTGTCATGGTGGAGCTTGGATAAAACGTGTGTTGGCCTAACATATTGATTATTGTACCACGGAGGTGTGGCGTGTTGGTTATTTCTCCAACCGAAGTTGGGATTTTTCTCTCCAAGGCGTTAGGTTCACTATTAATGGAACAAGCCTATTCATAGGCTATAGGGCGATGGAAGTTGGGATGCTTAGGGCTCCAACAAAAACTACATGGATTTGAACTTACATTCATGACGGGATAGGCTTTTGTTGAACGAAAATGGCCTCTACCTTTTAGTGAGTGATTCGATTAAAGTTTTAAGCTCGGGATCGTGTTTGATTGCAAACATACTTGCGCCTTAACGGTATTAGAAGAACTAGCGAGCGGTGGATATCGTCACTACCCCCAGTTGTTATTTTGCTTAGTTTGATCCTTTATAAATTTATAAGCCTCCGGAACTCTCCTTTACTTAAGAAACTACCCCATTCATTATGTCAAAGACTTTTTATGGTGGTGTAGAAGTCCTTTGAAAAGGCCGCGAACTAACGTGTCTTTTGCTAGGTTATGATGTGGACACTCTATAAGGAGATCGGTGAAACGATTCCAAGCCTCTGAAAATGATTCATGAGGATTTTGTCGAAGAAATGAATCTTGGAAAGCATCTCATCCGTTTTAGGGGTGGGTAAAATGTTCCATAAACAAATGAACAAGTTTAGCCCACGAGTCCACGAATTAATTAGGCTTTAGGCGGTTAATCAAGACGCCTTTATCGGCTTAAGGTGAAAGGGAATACCCTCGTTTAATTTGTTCCGCACCAACCGTAGGATGATGGAATGTTGTAAGGACTTGTTCAATCCTACGCGTATGTAGCCGATATAAGGTTTTCATGGTCTAAACCATGAAAAATGGGTAACAAATTAAAATATTTGGGGGATTCGAAATCCCCACTGGAGTCCGCTAGAACGATGCAAGATTTGGGGCTATCACTCAAGGCTTTATAAAAGTCCGAGAGGAGTTCTCCTTCGTCGGGCATTGTGGTCGTAGAGTATGTGGAATAGTAGCTAGAGGTGGAATGAGTGGTATACTAGATAGGCGTGCTTGTTGATGTTGTTGTGTAATTATGCTTTCGGTGTTTTGTTCGACCGGATCTTAATCTCATACAAGGCTAAGACCAAACTTAGCTAATTACGTCAACACTCCAAACAATCGATATACTAGTATAAACCTCTAACAGGGAGATCGCGAGGTGTGGAAGAAAGGAATACCTGAAGGCCCTTGCTTTGCTTATGAATAAGCGTCTTGTTTACGCGTGTTCGATGTATATAACAAGTTAGAACATTGAAAAACTTGAAAAATCGAAGTTCGAATCAAACCTCGTGGAAATCCGGCAAAATTCATTTCGCTCGGTGGTCGATTTCGGTGTAAGTTTAAATTCTGTAAGTTTTAAGTTACAGTGTTTGGCATTGGCGCTTCGGCTTCCGATAACTTGGGCGCAATGTCGCTCCTTTTTGAGAAGTCGCCCGCAATTTTTTCTCGGAAGTTTTCAATACTGAAACGGACAACCACAGTATGAATCAAACAAGGGTGGGTGGGTTTAATGGGACTTTAAGAAGAGTACTTATACTACGAAAACAATACGAAAGTGAAACTAAGATGGCAGCAGCGCCATTTGATAAAACATAAAAAAGAATAGTTTACCTATGAAATGAACGATAAAACTCAAAACGTAAGTAAACTAAAACTTTTATTTTACGTGCCTAAATTTTATCAAAGATTTCTACTCTTAATCCTATGAGATATAGTGGAGTAGAGTGATTCGTTCCACTCCTAGTCCTTCCGCATGCTGTGTTCTCTACGTATAAGTAAACTTAACTAAAGTTTAATGAGAGATTTACGAAATGGCAACTAGACTACGATGCAACTACCCACAAGATGCAACTAGTCGACTATTAGAACAACTATGGGAATGCTACGTCGATTCTATGATAAGGAGTTGAGGGGGATTGATTCCACCTTAACTCGACTTAATCCTACTAACGACGAATCGTCGTAATCCGAATTGAATTGCTTCGCAGAACAATATGGTTACTCTTAATCCCTAATTACACATGGCATTTCTACCAATTCATAATTAGCATGTGAACGATTACACCCATTCTCATGGGAACTAATCATTTCTAGAGTGGAAAGGAAATTACGACGGCTCTACGATAATCGGGATCAAGCTTTCATCAAGGCTTCTCAACCCCCTCAAATGGAGGTTTAGCCGAGAATCATCACGCTATCATTCCCAATGGAATTCAAACAAGACATGATATAAAGATTGAAACTTTGCTTGTTTAAACTCAATTCAAAACTACTAATGCAATAATTGAATTAAACTAATAATGACAAATAATTAAATCTACGAATTGAAATTAAACAATTAATGGAAATGAAACTAGATTATGGATAACACTATTTTATTAATCTAATAAATAATAAAACAATGATTCAAATACTAAATTAATAATCTAACTAATCTAGGTCTAGCTATCTACGTAATAAAGGAATTTAGATCTAAACAATTGTAAATGACAAGAATCGAAATTGACAAACTAGCTATTTTATTTATCAAACTAATGAAGAACAATGATTCTAAAGATTAATCTAAAACAATAATTGAATTTAAACTAAACTTAATTTTATTACATGAAAACTAGATCTAGAGTTATCTATAGTTTTAGGTCTAACTAGCTACCATTAACAAAGAGTTAAACTTTGGTTTTTATACTTTCATATCCAAAAATCGTGCATGGGCTTGGAGCCATGTTTTGGGCCAGAGAATCAGGCCCAAAACCCAATTCTTTCAGTTCAAAAAGGCCTCTCCAGCTGCAGTTGGCTTCAATAGACTTTTCATCTACTTCTGATCCTCTAATGGGATCAAGGCTTAGACCATTAGAAAGCTCTTTCCGAGCGGTCGTTTTGACATAAGGTAGGCCCCATTCCGGTGGTCCGAGTCCAAAGATCACGGCCTTCGGAAGTTCTGGCACTTGTGTCTTTGTTTTACGCGTCGACTTTTCAGCTTTTTTTCAGCTTTTGACCGGGCATTAGAAAGGCTTTGTCTTCTTGAATCTTGGCCTTTAATCACAAAACTCCTTAGTAACCGACCTTTGCTCCTTTATCTCACTAAAGTGGTACATTTCTGCACATTATGGACTTTGAAACCTGAAATGCATAAAACACGTGTGTCGGTGTTAACTCTTAATTATTACTCACATAATTGGTCTAAAAGTATGACTGTTATAGGGTTAAAACTACAGTTTTGGGCTCTTATCAAACATGAATGAGATTTCTAGCTTGTGCATTATGAATAAGCAACATAGAGGATATCCAAGGATCATGCCATAAACTTGTACCTTCCCCGTTCGCAATCAAGCATCTAATATACTTCTAGGCAATCTTCCTATGTTTCAGGATACTCCTCCAAACCCACGAACAATCCGATGGAATCTTCATAGTCCAGAAATGTTTATGTCGAATGTGGTAATCCCAAGTTCACTTTGTCCACAGAGTTTTATCCTTAGTTGCAACCTTGAATACTAGCTCGCAGTAGGCTATTTTGTTCCATACCCTAGGGTCAATTATACTCAACCTACCTTCCTCTTTATGCAACCTCAAAGTTGAATGGCTTACTTTATGCATCTTCACTTGCAAAGAATCACCACCCACAGAAATCTGTTACAGAGTTTAGCAACCTTGTCTAATACACCTCTTTGGAAGGATAAAAGTCTTCAATATATATATAAAGACAAAAGAATAGATCAGTATGAGAGCAGAACTCTGCCTCATAAATAAGGACTGTTCTTCCAGTTAGACATTCTCATGGTGATTTTTTCAATTAGCGGCAAATAGTCCTTGGAACTTATTCTAGCTGCAGTGAGAGGCAACCCCAGATATTTAATAGGAGGAGTAGTGACTAGCTGAACCCCCAATAAGCCTGCAAGAGCAAGCCCATCATCATTTGTCATACTGCCAGTGAGAATAGATGTCTTCATGGTATTTATCTCCAGCCCCATGAGAGAAGAGAAATAATCAATGACTGCCTTAATAGCCAAAATAGAGGCAGACTCCCCTTTACATAAAAGTAGCACATCATCAGCGAAACTCAAGTGAGTAATTGCAAGTCTTTTACATCTGGAATGAGGCTAGATGCTTTTCATTTGGAGACCTTGCTTCAGCAGACCACCTAATAGTTCCATTACCAGCACAAACAGATACGGAGATAGAGGATCACCTAGCCTTAACCCTCTTTTCCCTTCAAAGAAGCCATACAGACTACCATTGACGAGGACTGAATAACAAGGAGAAGTGAAGCACATAGATAGCCAACCGATAAACTTGCCAAGGAACCTGAATCTCTTGAGCACCAGCAGGAGAGAGTCCCAGCTGACTATGTTATAAGCTTTTTGGATATCAACTTTGATAGTACATCTCTGTGGCCCATGCTTTTCGTTTGTACCCTCCGAAAGCGGTTCATGAGCGGTGAAGATTATCCCAGTATACATCTTCTAGGAATGAATGCTGATTAGTTAAGAACGATCAACTGGTCCATGTAAGGCTTCATCCTGTTACTTAGAATCTTGGTAATACATTTGTAAGTAATATTACAACAAGCAATCGGGCGAAATTCATTAACCTAGGACACAACAGTCTTTTTAGGAACTAGATATAGGAATGTTGCATTAGTACCTTTATGAAATCGCCACCAACAATATCCCATGAATTTTTGAAGAAGAAAGATGTATAGCCATCAGGACCTGGGGATTTAAAATCATCCATAGCAAACAATGCTTGTGTAATTTCCCCATTTGTTACCTCTACAGACAGTTTTACTGCTAGTTCAGAGTCCAAACACCCCTTACTAAAATCTCCTCTAACAACAAATCAGTACTCGTCGTTTGAGACTCAACTCCCAGAAGCTCTTGAAAGAAACTGATAAAAGCATTTGAAACTTGTGTTACACCTTCATGTTTAACCCCATGCATATCTGATACAGACCACACAAAGTTATGGTTCCTCCTTTCTTTTATTGCTTGATGAAATAATGCATTTCCTTTGTCGCCGTAATCAAGCCAATCATTTTCAGCTTTGGTATTGAGTTCCATAAACTCCATCTCGATCAGTTTACACAGGAGATTTCTTGCTTCTCTTTCCTTTTCGCATAACTAGGAATCTGTAGGGTTATTTTGCAGCTCATTCTGTAAGTTGTGAAGATCCTCCCTAGCTGCCTCAGTTTTTATATGGATATCGGACATATGCACCCTTGCCCAACCTCTCAGTTTAGACTTAAGAATCTTCAATTTTTGGACCAGAATATAGAGACAACTACCCGTTACCTTTGTTGCCCACACTTGCTGAACCAACTCTTTGAAACTATCGTGAAGGGACCCAGGATACTATTATGGGAGAATGATCCAAAATTCCTTGCGAAAGGAATTCAGCTGAAGCATGAACAAACAAGGACGACCAGAGGATATTTATAAGAACTTTATCAATCTTTGACCATTTCCTTTTAGCTCATACTCCGTAATTTGTCCACGTAAAATAACACCCACAAGCTTTCAAATCAAACAACCTTGTATCAGCGAGGCAATCACTAAAAGGAACTATTTCTCTAGGGTGAACTAGCTCCCCTATCCTCTCATGAGAGTAAAGAACATTATTGAAGTTTCCATGCACACACCATGGTCCTGTAATATTACGGTGAAGATGCCAAAAATCCTGCCACAGCCCCAATCTCTCTTGGCTATTATTACTTGCATAGATAATCGTAGATAAAAAACTAGCTGAGTTAAGAAGTATTGTCACCCTATAATGTACAAACTGAGCTGTTTCCTGAATCTTACTCACATCCACAAAATTTGGGTTCCAAAGGATCCATATTCTACCCCCAGGATTACTACTATAATTACTCTCAAAATTTCAATTCGGAGCACATATATCACTAATGCTTTTCCTCTTAACCTCCTTTACTTTCGTTTCCAGAAGACCCAACAAGCAAAGTTTATTCTTCAAAATGAATTTATTTATTTCCTTCGCTTTTTTTAAGTCATTTAGACCCCTGATATTCCATGTACCAATCTAATTAAGATTAATGTTTCTTGCTAGCTGACCCCTTAGGTCTACCTTTCTTCTTTTTCTCAGAGACCTGAGCTTGCTTACTCTGAACTGTACTTCCAGCCTCGTTGTTTATCTCATTGACTTCTGCTCTTTTCTGTGCCCTCGTTTTAGCTTTCACCACCTTTTCCTTAACCGGCTCGTGGTCTGTGAAAAATTCTACAGGAGTTCCTTCAGAGATATCATCCTCAATTTCTTCATCACTATCTGCCAATACCTGAAAATCATTTTGTTCCTTCAAAAACTGTTCCTTGTGACTCATTCCCAAGTTTGTCTAATGGAGCTGATCAAAAGCAGCTGGTATATCTTGACGAATCGCAATTTCTAATCCCCTCTGTATTGGAGCCAAACTATCCCTACTAGGAGCATGAAAACACTTTGCAGGGCCACTTGCATAGTACCACCAGTTCCTTCATCAGAAGGTGGAATAAATTTAACCATTTCCAAACCATTTCCTTGCACTTCCATTGCCCCTTCTTCCTCACATTTTGCGTAATTTGAGCCACCATCAGTAGCGTCATCTTGCCCTTGAGCTTCCTCGGTGGGTTCACTGTACAGTTTACAGTCTTAACTCTCCAAACTTGTTTTGGCCAAGAGGGGCAACTTGAAAACTAATGCCCAAACATTTTGCACCTAGTGCATGATATAGGCACCTAGGGATATTCAAGGGTTATATCAATTATATCATCCCCCATTTTAACTAGAATCGAACTCTTGTATTCATAGTCTATTGGTACAACTACACAGATCTTTGCAAACGTCAGTCTGGTTCTTTCTATGGTTGCCTCATCCGTGCGCAAAGGATTGCCAATTAAGCTTGCTATATATCCCAACCCTTCATCAGTCTACAGTTCCTTAGGCAAATCCATAAGTTTTACCCAGATTGGGATACTAGTTATATTGTTCTTTTGAGCTTCGACTTCTCGAGTCCATTGACGAATCACAAAGAGTTTGCCTGCTATAAAAGTTGGATCTGCATCCAACACTTGTTTTCTATCTTCATCAAGGTTAAACTTGAAGTAGAAAAGCTCTCTATCAGTGGATATAGTGTAATTGCCTTCCAAAGACGAGCCAGAGCAGCTTTAACCAGTGGAAATGGTAAGCGTTTATCTACAAAAAAAACCAACCACATAATCACTCCACATAGAGACTCCTTTCTCTAAAATTCTTGCTGGGATTTCCGCTATCCCATCCACCTGATGAGTTTCAAATCTTCTCAATGAAGTGTTTCGTGAACTAGATTCACCTGAAAACAAAGACCGCCAGGAGCCCTGTTCACCCAGCACCAAGGGGCCATTTATGGCAGAAGAAGACGGAGGAGAAGCCATAGAAGAAAGGAGGCTTAACAAACAAACAAATGAACAGAGATGCTTCCTTTCCTTATCAAACTCACACTATTCTCCAATGGAAGATTTTACCGAATATAGGAAAGAAAAGAGGAAGAAAAAGATAAGCTATCTTTACCTACTATTTTTTGCTAATAGAGGAAATAAAAAGGAACACAGGATCAAACTGTAACTTAAGTTATGTCTCTACTAGTCGTTCCTAACCCGGTCCCCATAGTTAAGGATTACAATAGTTACATGGTGAAAGGATTCTAATAGTTACAAGTTTAAATATCATTGATATTCTCTTTTTGTTAGAGGGTATCGAAAATTTGTTATAAATATATCGACGGTATAGAATGATCCATTTGTGCTCAACTTTCCATTCAACTTTTTCTGCCATCAACTCCCATCAATGGAGTTTAGAGAGAGAAGCTCTGCCTTTCTCTCTATAAACATCACATAACCCTCTTTCCTTAACCCCTTGGGCCTATTTTTAGGTGTGTTTCTCACTAGAAATAGATCTTGTTCCTTAAAAGCTTCCTTTTTAGGTAAGTCGTGGTTGCTTTGACTGTGTAGATTGACCATCAGGCCTCAGCTGTCTCGGTCGGTTATACTAGATAGATACCTGAACATCTAAGCCCATAACTTTCCAACTATCCTGATGGCTTTATCAGTTGATAATCTTCAATCCTTTCCCCCTCTTCCAACCTCATCTCAAGTTCAACAATAAGATTCAATCTTTTCTACTTCACAAGGTCAGACTCCTTCGCAAGGTAAGTCTCCAACTTTTCTTGTCCCTCCCCCTTTGAGCAACGAGATGGGTGTTGCAACAACACAACAAATAGGTTCTGTTCCACTACAGAGCAATGGTGTAGCTCCTACACCCAATCAAATAAGAAGAAGCTGGAGCTCACTCTTTCAATCTAGTACGAGTCATTCTTCGGATGTTGCTCTCAAACAGTTTGATCTCCAAATTGTTGAAGGGGTTGCTCAAGTCCTGATGGATATAATTCATAAAGGTTTCAGCGACTGGCGAGAGTATGTAGTTGGGTTCTTTTTAGAGCATCGTCTCCCTTACAAAGTGGTCAAAGAATTCTTGAAAAAAAAAGTGACGTACTAAGAGCGAATTTGAAATGGTGTCGGATGCAGACTTATATTATTTCAAGTTTCAGAATGAAGAAGATAGACGTCTGGTGCTGGAAGCTGGACCAATTTTTATTGGTGGTAGATGTTTTGTTGTTATAGAATGGTCACTGGAGATTGAAAAGAAGAAAATGACAGTTAAAGCTATTCCTATTTGGGTAAATTTGCATGAGGTACCCAAAGACCTATAGACTGGAGAGGGGTTGGGTTTTCTTGCTAGTAAAATAGGTAAACCACAAAGAATGAATGGCCTAACAGCATCCAAAAGGAGACTTACGTATGCAAGAGTTTGTGTGTTAGTTGAGATAAATGCTAAATTACCCGAATCTTTCGAAATCAATATGGGTGGTGGTGATGTAAGGAGAATCTTAGTGGAATATGGTTGGGTTCCAAAATTCTATGGAAATTGTAGAAATTTGGACACAAGACCATAAACTGTTTGAAATAGAGTGGGTCAGATAGTAATGCAGCTCCCAGTGCGGCTGAAGGACCTGCTGATCCTGAAAGTGGCGGTAGGAGAACGGAGAATGGGGAAGTGGTGCCACAACCTCTGAATACTGCTGAAGCAGTAGCATGTAATACTACCCGAGTAATGGTGCCTAAGTGTTGATATGCTAATCCAGTAGAGAGTGCTATGGATATTGTAGGAGAAGGTGTGAGTACAGAGTTAGCTCTTAGACATGAGGAAAGACTTCAAGGGGATATTCCAGCAAGAGCTTTAGAAGTGTGTAGTTTCCTGATGCCTTATTCTTTGGAGTAGGAATCTGCCATAATACCTTATTTTGAGACATTAGATAGTACAACTGGGTCAGAATTGCAGTACAATGAAGATTACAATGCCTTTAGCATCCTAGCAGTGGATGTTAGAGACAGGGAAATGTCAGATGATGATGAAATCTCAGTCGAAGAAACCGAATACTTTAATGATAGGAATACAATTCATTTGGAACTAGCTGAACACACCACTCCACTGTTCCAGAAAAAGCAGGGCCCTATCTTGAGATCACACAATAAACCACAGGATGATAGTGCAAGCAAGAGTACTAGAAAGAAGAGTAGGGGTCGTCCCAAGGGTTTAAGAAATAAAAGACACCGTTAAAGATGATTGCTCCTTTAAGTATATGGAATGTGAGAGACACCAATGACATCCATAGGGCTAAGGAAATAAACAAAATTAGGATTGAGAAGAAGCTTTGTTTTTTGGTCTCTTGGAGAGAAAAGTTAGAATCCATAAGTATGATGAAATAAGGAATATATGTTGCCCTTCTTGGCAATATGTCCACAACTATAATAAGAGTCTTGCAGGGCGCATATGGGCCTGCTGGGATCCTTTCTTCATGAGTGTCCAGAAAATTTCAGAATCATCACAGTTCATTCATTGCAAGGTGGTCTATCTTTCGGAAAATGAAAAAATCTTTTTGACAGTGGTATATGCAAGTAACTCCCATTCTGAGAGGATACAACTATAGCAAGATATCATGCTCATCAATAACTCTATAAATGGCCCATGGTGTGTTGTAAGGGATTTCAACAACATTTTGTTTGCAAATGAAAGGGTTGGAGGAGAACTTATGCATCCTCGAGAAGCAGTGGACTTTAACTTGTGTTTGCAAGGGGTATGTCATTCTGATATTAATTACAATGATTTCTTTTTTACATGGTCTAATAAATCCATTGGGAATACTAATATCATGTCTAAAATTGATCGATGTCTAGTTAATAATTTATGGCACTCAAAATTTTCTTTTACTAAAGTTGAATTTTTGCCACAAGAAGTTTCGGACCACTCTCCCATGGTTTTACAGTGGATCGACTTCAAGAGTTCTACAAAGCCTTTCAGATTCTGCAACTTCTGGGCGATCCAAGATGGTTTCCTTGTTATGCTAGAGGATGTTTGGAATACTCCCATCTATTCCAACCCTATGTATGTGCTGATTCAGAAACTCAAATTACTCAAGGAAAAGGTCAGGCCATGGGCTAAGCTAAATTTCTCCAACCTTCATGAAAAAGTACTCAATGCCCAAGTAGGAACTACAAGATATTCAGATTCTCCTACAACAAAACCCAAATGATGCAAACATTGGTGAACAGGAACGAGTGTCATTGAAGAAATATAAAGACCTAGCTCTCACAGAAGATATCGATATACTGTAAAAAAGTGATTGTCTCTTGATGAAGGATGGGGATAAAGGAACTACCTATTTCTTTAATTCTATCAAAGAAAAGAAAGCTAGGAGTGGTATCTGGTCTCTCTCTTCAGGCCAAGGTATGACCTCTGGTCAACAGAGAGGTCAACATGAAGTGGCTGCGCTCATGGTTGAGTACTATAAAGTTACATTAGGCTCACTGCTTTCTTTGTCGCTGATGCGAGGATTTTTTATCGCACTACAAGTTCGAGAAGTAGTTCCTCCTGCTCTGCAACAATAACTCGATGAATGTCCAAGTGAAGTGGAAATCAAGCAAGCCCTTTTTGATAAGCTGGATAACAAAGTGCCAGGTCCAGATGGTTTTAACCTATTTTTTCAAGCATTGCTAGAATGTGGTGGGTTCAGACTTTACACGAGCAGTCCAGAATGTATTCACAACAAACAAGATACCCCGAGGAGTTAACGCCACCTTTTTGTGTCTCATCCCCAAAGTGAGCAACCCTTCTAAAGTGGAAGACTTCAGACCCATTACACTTTGTAACACTGTTTACAAGTGTGTCCCTAAAGTCCACCCTAACAGATTCAAAGTCTTCATAGATTCACTCATCTTTTCAAATCAGTTCGCCTTTATCCCTGGAAGATCGATACAAGATAATACTATTTTATCACATGAACTCCTCAGAGGCTATGATAGGAAGAGAGGAACACCTAGGTGCTCTGTCAAGCTTGACATTCAGAAGGCCTATGACACGGTAAGCTGGGACACTATCTCATGCATGCTAAAAAGATTTCAGTTCCCATCTAAGTTCATGTCATGGATATATGTGTGTATTTCTTCTCCCTCTTACTCAGTGTTAGTGAATGGTGTTCCCGAGGGTTTTTTCCATGGAGCTCGAGGTCTTAGACAAGGAGATCCCATCTCTCTGTATCTCTTTGTTATGGTGATGGAGATCTTATGTTGTGTTATCAAAGGAAAAATATGCTCCAGCCAGATGAAGTACCACTCGAAATGTAAAAAAACACAAGTTACTCACCTAGGCTTCCCAGATGATGTGTTGTTTTTTTGCAAAGGGGATGTGCAATCTATCTATGCTCTCAAAGACTGTCTTCAGAAGTTTGGGGATGCTGCTAGGGCTTCAAATTAATTCTCATAAGACAACCATCATGACTGGTGCTTTAAGTCCGCAGGCTGCTCTGGATTTGGCCAATATCTTGAACATAGAACTTGTGAAACCTCCTGTTCGATATCTGGGACTGCCTCTATTCTCTGCCTGTTTATGCAGTAGAGAATGCCAACCCCTCATTGAGAGAATCATTGGCCGTATTGTTGATTGGAACCACATATCATGTTTGAACCTATGCTACAAGACTAGACTATAATTCCTTGAAGACATTCTGTTACTAGGAATCCTAGGATTAAGCTCAATATCATGCACATCTGTTCCAAATTTATTTTTATCGCCTTGAAAAATGGGAACCAAGTCCCTGACACCACCAATTATGGGACTGGGAGTATTCTTTTCTAGAAAAGAGATAAGTTGGATGTAATTGAGGAAAAAGTGAAAAACTGTACTACAAGGCTTTCTTCAGAAGTTCACTGATGCATATTCTTTAAGGTATGACCCACTTCAATTGCACACAATCAATTATATTAATTCTCTTAGGGGTTTAAGAAACCCAGTCTCAAAACAAAAACCTGACCTTTCTATAAGCCTTCACAAATTCCAAGGCGAAGACAAAATCTCTTCATACAATTCTGACAAAGTTCAGCTGATGTCAAACCCGTTATTTTATAATTACGTTCTAGAAGAGCTCTGTCAACTGCTTGACCACATCTGCATTTTAATGATAACACATGGTTTAAGGGCTATAGTTAATCCCTAAAAAGAGATGAGGAAACAAGTGAAAAACTGAAATGAATATATAGAAAATTTTATTTTGGCATATTAACTATACGTTAGATTTCACTACGAGAGTAATACTTCCAAATAACTTTGAATTAAGGTAAATATTCTATACCTTGGCAAATGGACGGTGTTGTTTGGAACTCTTGCCACATTCCATGATGAGTAGCAAGATCGAAATTAAGGATTTTGGCAGCAAGATATGCAGCTCCAGCAGCAATATGATGAGGTTTAAATTGAAGCCATAAATAACTTTGGAGCCTGCCAAGAAAAGAAAAGAAAAGCCGAGCTTAGTTGCCTGATAGGACTGTATAAAACGTACAACCCCATGATAATTTAGGATTTGAAAAATAAAGATTGTGTAACCAGCCATCTTCACGAAGTCTATAAATGAACAGGGTAATGTCTTGCAAATCGGAATTTCCACATCAACAGAGTCTACATCAGTCTCATAGGGACAGAGGAAAGTTAAATCTAAATTATATATTCCCAAACATGCAAAGCAAGCCTGACTTTTTAACGTTCTTATCCTTACCAACTATTAAAGCAGCCACTAGGTGGAAAAATTAGCCAAGAATCTTACGCAAATCTTGTGAGAGAACCAAAACTATAGCAAAATGACATGCTCAATTCTGATTCTCTAGTGGTCCATCCGGACACAATTCAATACGATAAGTATTGCAAATTTGCAAAGCAATATAAGAGAATAGATGTCTCAAAGTGCATGTCCGTCTTCTTCTCGCTTAATGGTTTACTAATTGAAAAGCATGCCAAATGCACACTTCATGTTTATGGCCCAAACTTTTAGGATAACATAATGCAGGACATAAAGGTCGAAGTCGGGAATTTGAAATGTGTGATGCAAGGGACCAAGAAACATGCACACATATGCTCAAGATACTGATGAAATGGGTGCCACCACTACCACTAGAGAAAGCTATACTGAAGGTCCACTAGTATACATTCGACAAAAAAACAACAAATGTTATATACGATAATCAGATAATACAAAGGTATCTATGTAAATATTCCATTATAAATAAAGTACAAATGCAAATTCTTTTGTAGGAGTAAGAGAAACACTACAATTAGGTTTTTGAAGCTGACGACCTAGCTTTTCTATACAATTGTAATGAGGATAGCTTAATTTGTTTTGTCCCTCCTCTGGACTTTGCATCAGACAAGATTGTAAGGGAGGAGATTAATGATAGATTGTACTCTAGGAGGATTCAATAAATATAGGTGAGGGTCTGCCTAACCCTAGCTTAATCTTCAAAAAAAAAAAACCAAAAAAAAGTTTTGAAATCCAGTAATCAGAAACATAGTTTCCTGGACCTATTCACAAATACTTAAACCAAACTAGAACTAAGACAATATAATAACACAAACCAAGATTATAAATTTCACCTTTTGATAAATCAAATACAACAAACTTGGCTATTAGAAAACATACTCAAAGGAACTATATAGTCAATAAAGATACACTTAACTAATTTAAGGATATGGGAAAAGGAGTTCGTAAATAGGTTAAAAAAGTTCATGATTAGCTGATTCATTTTCTTAAGCATGAGTACATTTTAGGCTAATTACATGTTAAATGAAGACAGTAGTGTGACGTGATACTTCGCATCCATGTCCCCGTCTAGACAACAATGGAGAAATAATAATAAATCATACTTACGTATATAAATATTGAGGATTTATGAAACATATAATTCAGTTTTCCAGTTTCATGGACAGCCAGATAATCAGCCAGACTACTATCATTACTATACATACTACCCCGAATGATAGGGAAGGTGCCCTTTGACTAACTATTCATGGAACTGAATAGAAGTCACAACTAAATAATTTAAGCTGCCAACAATTCCTCCGTGTAACTTTTCTTTGTGTGACAACACCTGTGTGAGTATGAACAGATGCTTCATTACACTTTTAGTATCTATGTTCCCATTGGATCAAACAAACCCATAACATTTTTGTATATTTCAAAACATGTCCCACTTCCAAATGGCTGCAGATAGACGACAACACAGATTTGAATACAAAGGTAGAATTGGGCAAAGATGTAAATCATCCTCCTCGGAGACATTCATGAGTTCTCCAACAACAAATTTTTATCTTTATCAAATGGCTATTGAACGAGCTATCGACTTCTAGATTCAACAGCAAACAAAAATGATATGTGAAACTCTAGCTGATATGTGAAATAGTATTGAAGTGTACCTTGTGTCAATAATCAAGGGAACATGGGTGCCTTTCTGGGAGAAATTCCATGTTCTTGTGAAGGAAATCTCTAGCTGATTTCCATTTTGCAGAATAACCCTGTAGTCAATCCCCTTTACTCTGCATGACCAAAATAATGTCAATCACTTATCTTGCAAATTTGCCTCATTCTGCAGAAGACACACAAAATCTAAAAGCGTAGAAAGCAAGTTAGAATTGTAAATGAAACCATAATAACTTGTTAGTTTGAAGGGAAGTTTATGAGTGCCAACCCTATCTCTCCATTTTCCCTCCAATATATAGCTGAGATTGGACGAGATTCAGCTACATGATTGAAAAGACAGAAATGGAGGAATGTATAACAAGGATAAACAGTAAAGATTAGACAAACTACCTACTTAAAGGCATTGCTAAGTTGCTGCTCAAGATCGTGCAACTTCTTTTTCTTCTCTAAAAACTCCTTGTCCTCCTTAACCAATGTTATGGGACATTAGTACTATTTATCTCAATTTCAATTTTGATGTTCAATACTTCATCAGCAGTCACTTGAGTTTCTGGTTGAGATACAAACATGGAATTTCCACTCGCAGGAACAGTATCTTCACTTTTGGTTGCTTTGACAAAGTCTGATGTAAAGACTAGAGAATCCATACGACTCCTAGCTTTTGGCAGTGGGGGTGGTTGCACATAGCAACAGTTTACCTTGTTTAGTTTGCCTTCAACCAATCTTACTTGTTCAAACTTCAAAGTAAATGACATGAACTCTTCAATACAATAAAATTGAAAAGAAGCTGGATGGTTAGTCAGTTGCTATTTGAGCTAAATTTTTTGGATTAGACCAGTTCATTGACGGCCTCACCATAGTCTTGGATAAATCAACCAAGGAAAACAGATTACTATTTTCTTAGTCTTTCGTAACTGATGCGCCAATTCTTGAACAGCTAACTAACATAAAAGAAACATAACCAAAATTTATGAAAGAAAGGAAACAACATTTGGTACCTTTCCCATGTATGGATCAACAATATCAAAACGTTTGCATAAAAGGGGTGACAGTCTCCACTGATATTCTTCTCCGCTTAGGATACATCTTGCTCCGTATCTGTTCCTTAACTTTAGAAACTTTTGCTTCCTGCATACAATCATTTTTGATAAAAAGTGAATGAAGATCCAAAGTCTGGACTTGCAAATCTTTGTAAAATGTACACCTATAGCAAAATACTTACCTCTAGACCACTAGAAGTGAACTGCAGATCATGACTTGCAGATGCTGACATCTCCACCAACTGCTGGTTAGGAAATAATACATTTGATGAATCCTGCTTTCCTTTCTCAATTGCCTCAGCTGCAGCCTCAAAGTCCAGTCTCTCACATGCACGAGCAGATTTTGACATCTTACTATTTCCTCCAGACTCGGTAGAGCGAAATCCTCCTTGGTACTTCTCCTTAAGAAACTGCTCAAACCTTTCTTGCTTTGCAGGATCAGCTTTGAAAGGTTTTACACATTCTGGAGTATCATTCTATACATATGCCATGGGGAAAATTAGAAAGTGTTAAATCCCAAATTCAACTTTCCATAAGAATGAACCCACAGAGAACGTATCTAAAAAATATGGTGATTGCATCCGAGCAGACAGTGGAACCTGCCCACAAAGTTACTACTTTAAGGTAAATTTCAAAGGAAAAACATACAGAAAAGATGCGTCACTCACAAGTGATGCAGGTTTTGTAAATGTATCTGAAAGATTAAACTGAAATTGAATGGCATATGCAGAAGCAATGAATGGGTTGGAATCTTTGTAACTTCTCTCCAAAGGTTTCTCACCTAAAATTCTACCACGGCTTTCTGCGGTCATCTTCTGCAGACTTGGTATTGATTCCTTCTGCAGACTTGGTACTGATTCCATATACACATGTTGCTTATTTTGATTGTGATGTTTTTGCTACTCCTCTCATAGCCTCCTTGCATAGTAATAATGACGTAAGCGAACAAAAGAGGTTGAATGAGAAAAAATTATTGTCAATGACGTAAGCAGTCACTAATGCACTATCAATGTAGATGTACTTACAGTGACTAGCCTGCAGAAAATTCTCATCTCCACATCTTGGACTGGTTGAAATTTTTTGGATTCCAAGAAGAACCTCCAGAAAACTCAAACCTCTCAGGCTACGAAAAATTCTCACCTTCAAGAAACTATCAAGAGATTTAGTGTTTGTTGGAAGAAAAAAAATGGATAATTATCAAAGTAACACGGCTATATGCAATACTTACCAAACACTTGAATTGCAGACACTATCTTATTCAACTCGGGAACTAAATCTGCATATTCTTGTGCTTCAAGCGACAGGTGAGGTTTCTTTCACTTCATAACCTGCAAAAACCAATAAGTTCCACCTTTTCCCTCCTCCTTTATTTAGGCTTGGGACCAGCAACACAAATATCTAGTTTGCGTTGGCGGAGCTAAAAAGGAGTTAGATTAGTACAACGAATCCCGCCACCTGAAAAAGTAAACAAACAACCACACAATTGCAAGTACCACATATAGCACAACCAAAATATCTATAAAACAAGCTCATCCAACATATAACACAACCAAAATATCCATAAAACAAAAATAACACATCTAAGTATCCATAACAAAACAACGTATCCGTAAAGCAAAGTAACATGTCCAAAATCCGACTTGACTAATACAAAAATAAAATACTTCCAAGTCCAAGATGAAAATGACACTATGTGTCTACTAAAAGAGGGAAATGGCCTTTAACAACGAGGGGAGAAATTGCGAAATTCCTTAGGCCAAATAACATGTCCCCCAACTGACTTGACCAAAGTGATTGATTATGGGGCTCGGGCAATTCGCAAGAACCTCACGATGTCGCCTCAATGTAAACCAAAATTTTCCATCCCCAAAGTTCTATCTCCAATCTTAAATGTTGGATCAACTTGTTTCACCCTCCCGGATGCAACCTTTCTCAAGGGCCAAAAGGGCTCTCACATTGACTTCAACATTTATGTAATCGGGTCCCTTCAAAATAGATAAAAATAAAATAAAATAACATTAGTTAAAATTTCAAATACACAAACCATTAAATTTTACTATTACTATGAGAATAAAATAAAGTCATATGTATTAGGTACCTAAGAGAATATATCATGTGATCGGAAGAAGAGGCTCCAATAGGGGGAATTACATGTGGGTGCATCACGGGACAAGATTCTCGCACCGTTTCATTAATCGATTTACTTTTCCATCAAATGAGTTCTTGACTCATCAAATTTCTTTTCAAACTGATTTTTTTAACTCCTCGGTGACCTTAATCTGTTTTTCGATATCTCTTCCTATAAGGAGCCGAGTGCTTAAATGAAGACTTAGAGACACCAGAACCCATGACCTGCATGCGCCCTCTTGAGTCTTTACCAACAACCTATGTACTTGGAGATTTTAATTTGAGGAATAAAAATAAAATTGAGCAAAGTATAAATTCATACCTCTATCACAACATCATTGTCGCATGCTTCAAAGTCGGAGTTGGAGGTTGTGTTAGAGTTCAAAGGGGAACGTTGAGAAATCTTATCCTATTCAATGGAAAACATAAAAAAAAATCTAAAATGATATAGATAACACAGATGTATCACTGACTAAGCATCCAAGAAAAAAACATATAAGTGATGCATTGAATAAGCATCCAAGAAAAAAACATATAAAATAAAGACTTACTACCAAACTCTGTCGTTGGGGTGTACCAGTTTTTTTAAGTGTGTGCATTTCTACGTATATATCACCCCGATCAACTTCTTCCACCGACACCCCTTGTTCCTTTGCAATTTTACAGTGATAAACTTGTGTTGGTGTCCTCCCCCCACAATTTGGTTCAATTTGCATTGCACGGTTCCAAATATTTCTCGCACTTAATGCCTACATAACATACACAAATTAAGTTACAATTTGCTTTACATCTTATAAGCTAGTAAGGACAGTGCATATCGTACAGTATATCGTTAGAATGTCTAAGATAGTACCTTAAATTCATCTGAATAACAATGATTCACAAAAGCTCTCCAATCCTCCAAAGTGATTCCGTCTGATGCCTTCATTTTCACAATTTTTGGATCCTTACCAGCAACACATTTCTTTTTCAGTTCACCCTTGTGGCTCCTACTATCATGCCATTACTTTATCGAAACATACTTACAGTCTACCCCTTGTCTTCGTCACCATTAACAAATACAAAAGTGTCGTTCAAGCTTTTAATGATTACATTTATAGTAGTAAGTTCCTTTACTAAGTTTCATCATAGTTGGCCAATCCTTATAGAAGCATGGGATCTCACGGTTCATGGCGGCGGCTTCACTAGATAGCCTTGACACCTTCTTCGGGAAAATTAGGGTTTGGTTATAGATATTAAGCCAAAGTTCAATTCTCGCCCTCTTCCAAATGATCGGATATAGGTAGAGTAGGACCTCTAGTGTTATCTCGGCTTTTTTGATTAGTTCTTCTTTATCCCCAAAAAAACAAGATGAACCCACCACCTGATAATGCAAAAACTGATGATGTTATACAAGGATGAAATGGAAATAATTAACTTAATCAAATAATCATGAATTATTAACTAATTACCAGTGTTAGTGTTAGGGGAGTCCCCTAGTAGGTGAGCTGAATCTGGGGATGTGCTACTAGCCATAGTATAAAGCGACAACTAAACTTTGCAAATTAAACAAGCTTTGGCTACCCAACCGACACCGTACATTCTCTTCAACCTATCCCCAATTGGAAAGTACTACAACTGCTTCGCAGGTAGTCTTAACACGGTTTTTTCTCTCCTCAATTGTTGCAATTTTATATCTCAATACCCTACAAGTAGGACATTCTTGCAACAATTCATTTTTCTTCCCCCAATATCAAATACAATCATTTGGGCATGCATTGATCTTCTCATAAGTTAGCCCCAACTCCTTAACTAATTTTTCAGATCGATACGTGTCTTTTGGAACTTTATTATCCGCCGGTAACGCTGCCATAAGTAACTGAAGAAACTCAGTAAAACTTATGTCAGACCACCCACGTGTAACTTTGATTCTAAACAGCTTTATGACAAACCTTAAGATAGTGAAATTCTTGCAACGGGACACAAAGCACTCATGGCCTCTTCAAAGTTCTTATCGACAATATTGATTCAAAGATCATCAATGCCGGTGCCTCTCCATTATCAACTCACTCGACCTCCAAGAAATGAATCTAACTCTTCACCACCAAATTATTCAATCACGATAGTAAATGTATCATTTATATTCATCTCATGCATATTAGAGTTCCCATGGGACTCCACATTCAGATCATGTCTTTCTTCACCATGAAATATCCAGTGTAAATATGTTGGGTCGAATCGGTTTTTATAGATGTTATACCTCACGAGTTCGTAGGTTTTTGCTTTCCCTCCATTTTTACACACATGACAAGGACACGACATTAAGAGCTTGTTACGGTAGTTTTTTACCACAAAGTCCATAAAATAGTTTACCCCATTTATAAAGTGGGTGTCATGGCAGTTAAATTGACCCAACTACTTCTATCAGTTGGAGAAAAACCCTCCATGACGTATCTACAAATAAACAAGAATCACACAAGTTCAAAACTTCAAACTATATACAAGATAAATAGCATGATCTATTCATGAATAAACCTATCCCAAACCCTCATCTCAAGCAAAAAATGTCTAACCAAATTAACAAAATCTCTAAAAATGAATTATTTTTACCGGACTAGCAAAAATCACATAAATATGTATTTAAAACCTAAGCAATTTGTAATGAAAAAAAAAATTGTAACAGATAAAGCAAAAGAGACAGTAACCAAACAAATATCAATGTAAATCCATTTTTGAAATAAATAAATGTGTGCAATATGCTCAAACTAAGAAAACTAAAACTCGGCCATCTAGGGAGGTCACATTGATTAGAAAAAAAATACATATTAAGAGAGCATATCCAAATGAGCTAAATTGAAAATTAAATAAACCCATTTCAAATAGTTGTTTTATTCACTCATACAACCAATAACAAAATACATTTAATAGTTTGACATCTCACCTCCGTAGTAAGTAAAACGCTACAAGAGAACCCTGTAAGCACTGAGGCATACCTTCTTGAGCTGAAAAAAATGCATAACAATTAAATATGTTTCTATCTATATGTTTCAAACCAACAAAGAATCAGTAATTTAATAGTTATATATTAATACTATATATAGTTAGAAAAAAAAATTGTTCTATGAAAAAACATCCATGAAACAAACAGTCAAGGAAAAACACTCAAAAGCAGTAACATAGCAGTAACATGATCAAAACTTAACAAACTTCAACCTTATTTTCATCACAAACTAATAGTACCATCTTTAATTATCAGCAAACCATCAATCATACAAGTTAAAATAAGCAAACAAATCAAGCACTCAAATCTCAAACCGAGCTAAACCAGTGAGAATAGCAACATCCACATATAAATAAATCAAATAAATGAAACCCAATTAACTAATAGTGAAAAAACAAATGCCTAACTTAAAAAAATACTAACTTTAATCTAACGTACGTCAAATATCAACCTACTACTTCAATCAGTTTGTTGGTGGTACGCACAACACACTTAATTCCAAAGTGAAAATCGTATGTAAGTTGAGATGGAAAAGAAGAGTTTTGATTACCGATAGTTTGAAGATAAAGTTGAAGGCAATGAAGACCAAGAGTTTGATTTTGTGTATAGTCGGACGTCCTTTGAGTTGCCAAGAATAACAAAAAAAAACACCTTTACTCAATTTCCATCCAAAACAAAAAAAGGAAAAACCTTTAATAAAATAAACACTTAAAAATTAAACAGTTGTAAGCATTACCTTTGATGTTTGATGAGAGAGATCGTGAGAGAAGCGGTAGTGACGAACTGTTAGCGAGGTGGTGGTGGTGGACGAACTAAAAGGGAAGAAGATGAGAGAGATGGTGATAGAGGCGATGGAATCTAGAGGTGACATTAGTTTCTAAATTTCTTTGAATATTTTGAGTTTTTGTGGGCTGGAAATTTTGGTGCACGCCCAAAATTTTGGATCATTTTGGATCTATGACGGCGCCGTATAGCCGTGGGAGAGAATAGATAGTGTCAAGGATCTGATCCAACGGTCCAAACCGTGGGAACACCTATGCGTACTGACCGTGGAGAAAGGTTGCAAAATATCATCAACCTATGCTACAACAACTATTACAATACCAATGTAGAACAACCGTGGCTAATTATCCGATAGCTTTGGTCTGTGGCAAATGTTCCATGTCATCCGTGGCTAAAGCCCTATTTTCTTGTAGTGACAATTTGTGTTGTTCTAGCCATTACTCCAACTTGGATGGATCCATATAAGTCCTACCTCAAAGAAGGGACACTCCCTGAAGATAAGAATATAGCAAGGCATCTACTTGCAAAGATACAAAGATTCACCCTCGTAGGAGACGATATGTACAACAAGTCCTTTCTGGGACCTCATCTCAGATGTCTCTCCCCAGATCTCACTGAATAGGTTATGTGAGAAGTTCATGAAGGAATTTGTGGCAACCATGCTGGGGGCAGAACTCTTGCTCTCAGGATCCTAAGGCAAGGATACTTTTGGCCTTATATGCAAAAGGATGCACAAGTTTTTTCCAGCAAGTGCGAAAAGTGTCAATGATTTGCTATACTTGTCCATGCTCCAACAACATAACTGCACCCATTGGCCAGCCCATGGCCATTCGTACAGTGGGGAACTAACATTGTAGGACCCTTACCTCCCGCTCCTGGCAATGTCAGATTCTTGCTAGTTGTAACGAATTACTTCACCAAGTGGATAGAAGCAGTTCCCCTTGTCTTCATTCGAGAATAGGATGTCAGAAAATTCATTTGGAACAACATTGTCTACAGGTTTGGCATACCCAAAGTTATCATTTTAGATAATGGGCAACAGTTCGCTGGAGGACTGGTTGTTGAACTGTGTGAGGAGTTTCACATCACCCATATGTTCTCAACTCCAAGGTATCCACAAGGCAATGGCCAGGCTGAAGCCTCTAACAGGGTCATCTTGGATAACTTGAAGTATAAATTAGATGACACAAAAGGTTTATGGGAAGAACTGCCTAAGGTCCTATGGGCGCACCGAACTACACCCAGGCGGTCAACTAGTGAGTCTCCATTTTCACTAACCTATAGAACTGAAGTTGTCATACCTCCAAAACTGGTAGCTCCCACTCATAAGTCAGATGTTGTGCACACTCTGGACAACGAGGAATTGTTATGTAGAGAAATGGATCTCCTAGATGAAAAGCGAGAAGGTGTCGCACTTCGCTTAGCTGCTAACCAACGGACTTTGAAGAGATCATACGACAAGAGAGTCCAGATTCAATCTTTCAAAACTGGTGATCTGGTTCTCTGTGAGATCCCAGAGCCTAACGGTAAACTTGGACCTAACTGGGAAGGACCATACATCATCGACAAGGTTGGTCGAACTGGCTTTTACTACCTACGCACTGTTGAAGGTGACGTTCTTGTCAAACCATGGAACGGACAACACCTTCGCAAGTACTATCAGTAAATTGTTATTTCATGCTTTGTTATGCATATTTTACCATCAATAAAGTTCTTCGCCTTGCAATTGAATATATTCCTTGCACGTTCATTATTATCCTCAATGGACTAAGCCTTTATGGAATTATTTGCTTACTATCTGTTCAAGAATATTGTATGCCAATTTGCTTTGGAACCAGTGATACTGAGTAAGGGAAAGTCGAACTGTCAGTTCCTTTCTCAGTCCCATGCAGCTGGAACTGTATGCCAGTTCTTTTAAACTGCAAATATCCTTGATGGGTTAAGCCTTTAGGAAATATAACCACACTAATTGTTCAGTAAACTGTATGCCGGTTTGACTTGGAGCAAGAGATAGTGTTCTTGCGAGCCTGAACTATATGCTAGTTTCGGGCGCTCTCAAAACATCTAATGCAGGGGTTGCTAGGAAGATCTGAGTGGGATCCAAATCCTAGCACACCACCATTGGCCTGGAACTATATCGACATGATGGTACTGAGGAAGACTCCTCCATTGTTGTTCAGGCAATACCCTTTTTATTTTTCAAAAATAAATTGGACCTATTGTTATTAAACACAGTGTTGTGCTCATGGCACCAAGTTGCTTTTTCAAAGTCATGTGCCTTTATGCGATCGAACTCTCAGTTACAATTAAGTTGTAATGGCTCCCATGACATCCTGATCAGATTCTAGTTATGCCTCATCTTAATCTGTTTAGCCTACTAGGGTCACCTAATGTTGTTCCAAATGAACTTTGGGGGCAACAGGGGTAAAATATGCACAGTAATATATCTAATGTAACATAAAATACTTCGGAGGCATACATAAAATAGAAGAGTTGCAAAGCTCAGTAAGTAAATAGCATGCATAAAATAGAAGAGCTACAATTCAAAGCTCAGTAAAGTAAATTGTATGTGAGCTACATAGCTCAATATTACAGACCCATAGAATAATTGTTTATGTGAATCATCAACTGAAAGGCTTATGAAGCAGGGGTAGAATCAAACTTTGGTTCACTATCAGTGCTTGTTGTTGCACCATCAAATTGTGTGGTTGGATTAGCTGGAACGGTTGGCTGAATAGAACATTCACCTGAAGCTGGAACTGGCAGAAAAGGAAGTTGAACTGGATGTATGTCATCATCGGTGTCTTCTTCAGAAAATGAGGAGGCATCAGACATAAGTTCAGCTTGGATAACAAAGATGTTGGTGTCCAGATTAGGGAACAAGACAAAAGGGTTGGTTAACCGCCTTTCATCATCCAGCTGAGAAACATACCCAGTAGCCTCAATTGCCTCATCGAACTTAACTTGTTTGGCTGGATTGAAGGACTCCTGAGAAACATCCAGTACCCTCAAAGCAAAACGAATGGCATTTTCGGCTGATCTCTTCTTCACCTCCTGCACCACCTCGAAATAGAACTTGGAGGTCTCAGCCAGGAGGTCATCAGCCTTCTTACCATAACGAAAACGTTTCTCCTTCAAAGCTCTCTCATAGCCTGATATGACCTCATTTGCATGGGCAATGGCTTGACCAAATGTCTTCATCTCGGTGTTCCTACGGTGAAGCTCCCCTTGGACCTAGTCATGTTTTGCTTGTAGGTACTGAAGTGGGCGTGCAGTTCCAAGAATTTCACTTTCCAAGTACCAGCATCAGTAGCTCCTTTTTGGGCTTTCTCCAGAGAGCTCCGAAGGTTGCAGATAGTATCTCTCATATTCTTGAAGCCACTATCAGATTTCTTCTCTTTCGCCAAAAGCTGGTCAACCTGGATCTGCAGCTCCGTAGCTCTCTTCTCAATAGGTTTTTTTGCTCAAATCAGCTCACCAGTAGCCATGGCATCAGTGGATATATCGATGGTGGCTGCAAAGATGGGTTTTTTCATGGCCAAAAAGTTATTCACTAACTGGAAAAGAATATAGGATGTGTAAGTAACACAATGAGAGAAACCGAACATTGAATAGAGAAGAAAGTCTTACCTTGGCAAGCTGAACAGCAGATCGGCAATAGGATAGGTCCAAGGTCCCAGCTATATTGGCTTTAGCTTTGTCAACCAGAAGTTGCGCAGCTTCCAAAACTCCAAGCGCGATATCAACATCTTTAGCAGAATGTTTGTTGGTAACAGGTTGTTCATCAGTTCGTCCCCAATGCCTCATCTCCATTATCATCTCCCTTTTAGGGGAATCTGGAGATCGAGGTGAGAAAGGGATGTCATCACTCTCCCTCCTCCTATCACCAAATTGAAGAGGGGGAGAGCGATAGTCACAGCAGTTGTTTCAACAATACCTTTCCCATTGCGATTATCAGGTAGGGAAGGGTCAACAGTTCCAAGGACATTATCACTAGTTGACCAGAACCTGTAGGAGGATCTGGAACTGGAAGGGGTAACACTATGTTCTTACAAGATTTAACAGTTGGGGGAATAGTAGCAGGAACCTTAAAAGGTGTTTCTTCATTGACAATAAGAAGATGAAATCTCATTTTCTTACCAGATAAGACAACATCAGAAGTAGAGTCACCTCTCTTTAGCTTATGATGATTAGATGCACACACTTCCCTTCTAAAATTACTAGCAGCCAACAGTTCATGAGGTAGTTCAGGGCCTCTCCCACCAATGATCGCACAATCATCACTGACAATAGGCTCCTGAAATGGGACCAATGCTGCAGTATCACCAGAGGCGGCCACAGAACTCTTCTCCTTGCGGTTTCCTCCTCTTCTAGTAACGAAGGAGGAATCATCCTGAACTGGAGGAGGAAGAAGTCCAGCATCCTGATCCATAGGAGGGGGAAGTATTATGCGCCCAGAATTAATAGTATTAATCCCAAAAGGGTAAAAGCCAGGGACAAGTTGTAGTAATTCTTTAGTAGACATGTTGAAGTATTCAAAAAGACGGGTGGGAACAGGAACTACCACCCAAGGCATCCATTGTTCCTTGGGGATCTTCTTGATAAACTCCACCGTAGCAGCGTCAGTTGCAGTTAATTGGTTCTAGGGAGAAAAGACATTTAAGGAATAATAGCAAAGAAGTTTAGGCAAAAGACTCTTATATCAAGTTATAAAGTACCTGAGTAAGAAAACTTACTGGTTGGAGCATGGGTGTATTTTCTGGGAATAGGAATTCCCACAAGCTCACCATCATCATCAGAAGGACGAACGTCCCACGCATCACCCAGCACACGGAGATGGTGGTCAGCCCAGCCTTTATCACTCTGCTTTCCCTAAAAAAAGACGATCCGAGAGTTCTTGTCTCTTGTCATGAGGTAGTAGAAGGACTGGTGTTGAATACGCCGGACCTCATAAAAATAACCAAACACCCAATGGTTCAAAGCAAATCCGTGTCTCTTAGCAAGAAGGGCAGAATACATGACAGTTCTATAGAACAGGGGCACTGCCTGTCTGAGAGCAAGATTGAAGTGGATCAGACACTCTTTCAGTAATGGGTGGAGGGGAAAAGTGAGTCCGGCCCTAAGTTGACCAATGGTGATGAGTGCCACCTCCTTGTAGGCCAACTTATCAGATAACCTCCCCCACTCCAGTCCGATATCTTCAGGGATGTGGAACTTCTCGCGGATCTATTCTAGAGAGGAAAGATCTCCGAATTTTACAAGTAACCAGTTGGGATTCATGATCGGAAAAGAGGAAAAAGTTTCAAGTTTTGGTTAAACCCTAGCGGGAGATCAAAAGATTCAGTACGAAAAAGGTAGCAGAAGAGATAATGAATGTTCTCTCACCAGATCCTTTATATATAAATAAGATGGACGGTTACGATGAGCCTAAGTAGTGCGTCTTTTCGGGATGGAACTGCTATCAATACCTTTTTTGGGAAATGGCGTGTTTGTTCGAACCATTTTTTCAGGGCCTTAATTAGTTGGGTACATCAACAGTTCCAACAAACAGTTTTGGAAAAGGATTCTCACACCAAAAGCAGTGCCGCTTCAAAAGCGTTTTACGTGCTAGCCGGCACGAAATGGGGCATCGTAGGGGATTTCCCGTCACTGAACAGATGACACGTGTATGGGAAATAACCTAATACTATAGATGTCCAGAATGAGACGAGGACCATCGGATCAGTTCTGTCAATAAGTGATCTTATGTTGAGCACGAGTGTTTAGTGGACAAGTGCCAGGCACATGATTGACCGCCTTCAAACATAGCAGTTACCCCAGTCGTTAGGAACTGATATAGACAGTTCCTAGAACATAAGGAAACTGAAAATGGCGATCTTTGATGATAAGAAAGGAATCGTGATGACATATCTTAATTAGGAGTTACCTTTTAGATATAATCTTCCCATGCACGATGGTACATTATGATCAACAAAGAAACTTACCGCCCATAAGATATGGTCTAGATTCAGACTTCCATAAGAAGAGGAATCCTAATAGGAAGGCAGAGTCCAAAGATGGAAGGGAACTCACAAGCGGTGAGGACAACCCTAAACCCTAAGACTCTCATCACCCTTCCGATATAAACCATAGGGATTCTCTCTTAGGAACTACGCAAAATAGGGTTTGATTCTTCATAATAAATAAAAAGATACATAGGCAGCCATCAGACGGATCAACCCTGAACTCACAATCATCTCATCTTTTCTCCATTCATTTAAAGGTTCCAAGATCACACGACACATAGGAAGATCAGGGAAAAATTGAAAAATCCTCTACACTATCCATAATAGTCTTATTTGTCGCTTCAACTTGCCCATTACCCTGAGCATAATAAAGTGCCGATGTGAAGTGCTTAATCTTATATGATTCTAAAATCTCTTTCACCTTGGCACCAATGAATTGAGGACCATTATCCAATATGATGGCATACGTCAAACCGTATCGGCAAACCACTCTTTCAAACAAAAAGTTGATAATATCTTGTTATCTGATATGCTGTAATGCTATAGCCTCTACCCATTTTGTGAAGTAGTCAGTTACCGCAAGCATGAATCTTTTCTTACCTCTCCCAGGTATTAGTGGGCTGACAATATCCATTCTCCATAAGGAAAACGACCATGGGTTCGATACACAATGCAACTCTTCTGTTGGAACATGTATAGCATGTCCGTGTTTCTGACACTGGATACACTTCTTTGCATATTGAAGACAATCTCTTTGCATCTGTGGCCAAAAGTATCCTTGCCTCGCTATTTTGTTAGATAATGATCTTCCAACTGAATGATTTCCAAATTCCCCTTCGTGCATCACCGCAATAATTTGGCTAGCTTTGGTAGTCGATATACATTTTAAATGTGGTCCACCAGGATTTTTCCGATACAACTCATTATCAATTAGCAGATACTTTTCAGCCCATGCCTTTACCCTTCTGGCCTTATTTTTATCTTCTGGTAATTCACCTTTAGACAAAAATGAAACATAGTTGCTTACCCATGACGCCCCCAGTGTATTTACTTCCATAACCTCTGAATGTTCCATATCGGTACTTGGGTTTTGCTGAACACCAATGTGCAAAAGACGTCCTTCCGTATTTTCAAGCATAGCAGCGACATATGCCAAAGCATCTGCATGTCGATTTTCTCCTCGATCGAGGTGCTAAAATTTAATTTTGTTAAAGTTTTTGAGCTTCAATCTAACCAAGTTCAAATAATCGATCATGTTATCGCATTTTGCTGAATATCTTCCATTGATTTGGCTTACCACTAATTGAGAATCACTGAATACAGATATTTCTTTGACATTTAGTGATTTAGCCATTTCCAATCCTGTTATCAATGCCTCATATTCTAATTCGTTGTTAGATGCGTGAAAACCCAGAGTAACTACTAACTCCAGTCTCTGATTTTTAGGGGTTATCATAATAGCTTCGATACCACACCCCTTTTGTCCTAATGATCCATCTATAAAAAATCTCCACCCATTTGTACCAGCCCATGGATCATCTTCATCCATCACATCATCTACTTCTTGCAAATTTAAGCAACTATCTTCTTTAATCTTCCAATTTTCATCTTCAGCAGGAAAATCCGCTAGAAATCTACCAAGACTTGGCTTTTTTTAAAACCCTATTCCTATATTCAATCCCAAACTCATCAATAAGTACTGACCACTTCGTCATTCTTCCTGACTTAGCTATCTTGGCTAAAGTTTACTTTAGAGGAAGATTTGTCATGACAATGACTGAGTGGGATTGGAAATAAGGTTTCAACCTTTGAGTAGAATAGAGGAGACCTAATGTATATTTTTCCAACATTGAATATTGAGTTTCAGCCTCGAGCATGGTCTTGGATTGAAAATAAACTGGTCTCTTAACTCTATATTCTACTTTTACTAGTACTGAACTAATATCAAAGCTAGATACTGCAAAATATAAAAATAAAGTATCACCTTCCTCTGGCTTCATCAAAGTTGGCACTTCTTGAAGATACTTTTTTAATTCTGAGAATACCAATTCACATTCTTCCTCCTATATGAATTTCGTATTCCTTTCATCAACTTGAATAATAGTTTACATTGGTTAGAAGTTCTTGATATAAATTTATTCAAAGCTGCAATTCTTCCTGTTAACTTTTGTATCTACTTCCTAGTACTTGGAGAAGGCATTTGCTGAAGAGCTCGAATCTTATCTAGATTAACATCAATACCTCTCTTTGTGACTATATACCCCAGGAATTTCCCTAAACTTACTCTAAAAGTACACTTCTTAGGATTAAGCTTTATGTTGAATTGTCTGAATATTCGGAACACCATATTGAGGTCTTTAACATGATCATCTGCCTTTTTAGATTTTATCACCATATCATCGATGTATACTTCCACGATATGCTTAATCAAATTTCTGAACATTTTCTCCACCAACCTCTGATATGTTGCTCCTGCATTTTTTAGACCGAATGGCATTCTGATAAAACAGTAGAGACCTCCTTCTACAACGAATGATATTTTCAGTTGGTCTACTACTACCATTATAACTTGAAAATATCCTGAATGACCATCACAAAAACTCAACAACTCGAACCCAGCTGTTCAATCGACCAATTCATCAATTCTTGGCATCGGGTAGTAATCTTTGGGACATTCCTTGTTAACATCGGTGAAATCCACACAGATTCTAACCTTGTCATTCTTCTTTGGTACGACAACAATATTCACTACCCATTCTGAATTATCAATTTCCCTGATGATTCCACATTCAAGCATCTTCTGAATCTCATCTTGTACCGCATTTTTGTATATCGGCTTGACCCTCCTATGTTTCTGATGAACTGGAATTGCCCCCTCTCTCATATTCAACTTATGAGAACATAGAAGAGGATCATTTCCCAGAAGATCAGCCATCGACAAGGCAAATACATCTTTATTTGTCTTTAAGAATTCTATCAAATCTTGCCTGATTTTTGAACTCATCTCTATACCAATAAAAGTAAAGCAACTTTCATTGTCCTGACCAATATTTACTTTCTGTACTTCTTCCTTCGTTTTGCTTGGAACCATTTCCAACTCTATTTTCATCTCCGACGTGAACCTAAAATCCTCTTGCTGTTTACTGCTATTGGATTTTAGAGATAAATATTTTATTAATTGCTATTTGGTGCTCTCCGAGATGCCCCCAGTGTCTACTTTTTTGTCTTTCATCATACCTTTAATAGTAACAAAATTACATTTCTCAAATTTTGACTGATCACCTCTTATCTCATGTGGCCCATAAGCAGTTGGAAATATGATAACCTAGTAAAATGTATTCGAACTACTCTCATAGCATGTATCCACTTTCTTCCCAAGATAGTATTATGATCTAAATTATGCTTGATGACTATAAATTTAGTCATAACTGTCTGTAGACCTGCTCTTACTGGTAATTTAATTTCCCCAGCTGGCCTAGTAGAGCTTCCATTGAAACCAAATATATTAAAATGTGATTCTATCAGATGCGACTCATCAAATCCGATACCTGTATATGCTTTCCAAAAAAGAATATTCACTGAACTTCCACAATCAACCATCACCTTTTGCATATCATTTCATGATATCCTCAATGTAATCAACAAAGCATTATCATGAGGTAGCATTACCTTTGATAGATTATCAGGTACAAACATAATAGCTCCTGGTATGCTTGCCGTAACTAGTGTAGGGTTCACCGGTATCGGCTCCACGATCACTTCTAGTACCTCTTTGATTGTCAATATCTTCTGGATCTTATCCCTTATAATCTTTTTATATGTGATAACCCCGTTATATATCATGTTGATTACCCCTAAAGGCTTATCATTTACCATAGCTGTCACTTCCGGTCTAGTATCAGCTCTGAACTCCCTAAGCTTTCTATCTCTCATTAATCTGTCTACTTCTCTGAGCAATTGCAGACACTTATTTGTCTCATGATTCTTGATCGTATGGAAGTTGCAGAATGATTTATCTGCTATTTCCTGAAACTTGTATGTTGGATGCTGGAAATAAGGTTCTTTCATCACCCTCCTTAAAATATCTTCCACTGTAGTATTAATAGCTATGTAATTACTTTGATCTAATTCTTCTTTCAATGACCTTTCAAACCTCTTTTTCTGTAAAAGTTAATTTTCTGATTTCGAATGAGATTCAATCGATTTTCTCTTGTCGGATTTATTATAGTTCTCCTCCTTGGTAGACGTGCTTGATTCCGACACCTGCAATACTGGTTGAACTAATGCTGCTAGAATACATTCTTCAACTTGCACATCTTTCTTAGTCTTATCATACAACTCTCTTAGAGTTTTAATATCCTCACGAAGCATATATTTGTGCATATCAGAACCTGGAATAAGCCCTGTTTGAAATGCCATCACCGCTGTTGTAGGGGAGTTTTCGAGTATCCCCTGATCTTCCTCTGTGCCTTGTGATCCAGAAGTTTTGATTGAGTAGAGAAGGAATGAGATGATTGTGAGTTCAGGGTTGAACCGCCTGGCGGCTGCCTACGTATCTCCTTGTTTATTTAGGAGAATCAAACCCTATTTTACGTAGTTCCTAAGAGCGAATCCCTATGGTTTATATAGGAAGAGCTACGAGAGTCCTAGGGTTAGGGCTGTCCTCACCGCTCATGAGTTCCCTTCCATCTTTGGACTCTGCCTTCCTATTAGGATTCCTCTTCTTATGGAATTCTAAATCTAGACCATATCTTGTGAGAGGTAAGTTTCCTTGTTGATCATAATGTCCCAACGTGTATGGAAAGATTATATCTAAAAGGTAACTCCTAAGATATGTCATCACGATTCCTTCCTTATCATCAGAGATTGCCATCTTTAGTTTCCTTCTTTTCCGAAACTGTCTATATCAGTTCCTAACAACTTGGAGAACTGTCATACTTAGAGGCGGTCAGCCATGTGCCTAGCACATGTCTACTAAACACTCGTGCTTAGCACGAGATCTCTTATCCACAAAACTGATCCGATGTTCCTTATCTTATTCTGGACATCTATAGTCTTAGATTATTTCTCATACACGTGTCATCTGTTTAATGACTAGAAATCCCCCTTACAGATGCCCCCTCTCATGCCATCTAGCACGTTGGCGCTTGAAGCGACACTACTTTTGGAACAAGAATCTTTTTACTAAATTGTTACCATAACTTGCTTACATATCCAACTAATTAAGGCTCTAAAAAGACGACTCAAACAGACACGCCGTTTACCGAAAAAGGTAATTATGGCAGTTCCATCCCGAAAAGACGCAATACTTGGGCTAATCATATTGTAACCGTCCATCTTATCTGCATATAAAGGATCTGATGAGAGATCCCTCATTACCTCTTCCACTACTTTTTCTTTGTATACTGAAACTTTTGATATCGCACTTAGGGTTTACCCAAAACTTGAAACTTTCTCTCTTTTCCAATCATGAATCCCAACTGGTCACTTGTAAACTTCAGAGATCTTTCCTCCCTAGAACTGATCCGAGAGAAATTTCACATACCTGATGATATCGGCCTGGAGTGGGGGAGGTTGTCAGATAAATTGGCCTATAAAGAAGTGGCACTTATCACCATCGGTCAACTCATGGCTGGACTCACTCTTCCCCTACACCACTATTAAGAGAGTACCTGATTCACTTCAATCTTACTCTTGCTCAAGCAGCACCTTTGTTCTACAGAACTGTTATGCACTCTGCCATGTTGGCCAAGAGACATGGATTTGTTCTGAATCGCTAGGTTTTTGGGTACTTTTATGAGGTTCGGCATATTCGAGACCAATCCCACTACTACCTCATGACTAGAGACAAGAACTCTCCGATCATCTTTTTTTAGGGGAAACAGAGTGACGAAGGCTGGGCTGATCACCACCTTCGTGTGTTAGGTGATGCGTGGGACATTCGTCTTTCTGATGTTGATGGTGAGCCAATGGGAATTCCTGTTCCCATAAAACACACCCATGCTCCAGCTAGTAAGTATACTTACTCAGGAACTTTGTAATTTAATATAAGAGTCTTTCACCTAAATTTCTTTGTTATTATTCCTTAGATGACTCTTCCCCCTGGAATCAACTATCTGCTACTAATGTTGTAATGGTGGACTTCATCGAGAAGATCCCCAAGGAACAGAGGATGCCTTGGGTGATTGTTCCTGATCCCACCCATCTTTTTGAATATTTCAACATGTCTGCTGAAGAACTACTATAACTGTCGCTCTTCTTCCTCCTCGATTCAGTGATAGGAAAGGGGTGAGTGATGACATTCCCTTTTTGCCAAGATCTCCAGATTTCCCTGATAGGGAGATAATTGTGGAGATGAGACATTGGGGACGAACTAATGAACTACCTGTTACCAACAAACACTCTATTAATGATGTCGATATCGGGCTTGGAGTTCTAGAAGTTACGCAACTTCCTATTGATAAGGCTGAAGCCAACATGGCTGGGAGCCTGGACCTGTCCTTTCACTGATCTGATGTTCACCTTGCCAAGGTAAGACTTTCTTCTCTGTTCAATGTTTGGTTTTTCTCATTGTGTTACTTACACATCCTATATTCTTTTCCAGTTAGTTAATAACGTTTTTGCCATGAAAAAACCCATCTTTGTGGCCTCTGCCGATACATCCACTGATGCCATGGCTACTGGTGAGCTGATATGGGCAAAAAAGGCAGTTGAGAAGAGAACTGAGGAGCTGTAGATCTAGGTTGACCAGCTCTTGGCGAAAGAGAAGAAATCTGATACTGCCTTCAAGAATATGAGAGACACTATCTCTAACCTTCAAAGCTCTCTGGAAAAATCCCAAAAAAGAGTTGCTGATGCTGCCACTTGGAAAGTGATTATTGGAACTTCATGCCCACTTCACCACCCTGCAAGCAAAACATGACCAAGTCCAAGTGGAACTTTATCGTAGGAACACCGAGATGAGAACCCTTGACCAAGCCATTGCCCGTCATGTCAGGCTATGAGAGGGTTCTAAAAGAGAAGCGGCTTCACTCTGATAAGAAGGCTGGTGACCTCTTGTCGGAGACCTCTAAGTTCTATTCTTAAGTGGTGAAAGAGGTGAAGAAGAGGTCAACTGAAAATGTCATTCGCTTTGCTCTGAGAGTGCTTGATGTTTCTGAAAAGTCCTTCAATGCTGCCAGACAAGTTAAGTTTGAGGAGACTATTGATGCTACTAGATATGTCTCTTAGTTGGATGATCAGGGGCGAGTGACCAACTCTTTCATCTTGTTTCCTGATCTAGACACCAGTATCTCAGCTATCTGATAAGCACCCAAAACTGTAATATTAAACCCCGAGAGACATAGCATTTTGGTCGATTATGTGTTTAATAATTATGTAATAATTATATTTTCGTACTTTTGCAGGATTCCGCAATTAAAATAAATATAGTGATAAAACATGCATCGAAGTACAAGAATACGGGAATATTTGGAGTTTCCCACTCAACCCCCGTGAAGCCCAACAAAGCCTGACTAGAGCCGAAGTTTCCAAAAGAACAAAACCCGGTCTGAGAGGGGTCACATATGAAGAAGCGACAAACTTCCGCTCAAATCGAATAAATCTAGATGCCGACGTTGGCTAGTGAAGCTGCCAAGTACAGGAATACGGGAATATTTGGAGTTTCCCACTCAACCCCCGTGAAGCCCAACAAAGCCTGACTAGAGCCGAAGTTTCCAAAAGAACAAAACCAGTGCAGAGCGGGTCCACATATAAAGAAGCAGCAAACTTCCGAAGCTCAAATCGGATAAATCTAGATGCCAACGTTGGCTAGTGAAGCTGCCATAGCGACCCGGGCGACGAACTCAGTGCAAGGACAAAAAGTCGTAAAAATGCCAAAATCGGCGCAGCCACTAGACACACTAGGTGGACCTACTCTGCGGGCCCAGAAGGCATGACGAGTCAGCATAGGCAGGTGGCAAAGAATGGTTTCAAATTGGTACCACCTGGCAAGAGAGAAGACACGTACCAATTCAAACCAGGTGGTTTGAATTAAAATGAGCTAAAAACAAAACCTTAAATCAGCAAAAAGACAAAAATTAAAACAGTTAAAACAAAATTTTGTTTCGAACCATTTAATTAGCATAAAGCCAAAATCTAAAACATTCACGGATAGCATTCCTGTATCAGCCTATATATATGAGGGGGTCGCCTTCATTATTACCCCTTCAACATATTAATGCTTTAGCTTCCGCCTAGTTAGATTTTCTTCTTCGGTACTTACATTCTGCCATTTCCATTCCAGCAGCTTAAATACTGTGAGTTATTTTACCCTTAATAACAGTCATTTATTTTCTAGTTTAATTTCTATCCTGCATTTATTTACTTAATGTATACTGCAAGTTTTATTATTCCTTCTATGACCATGAGCTAATCCCCTCGGGGAGGGTTATCTTTGCTTATGTGAAAATCGGATTGACTTCGTTAATATTCTAGAATCACTACTTAGGAATTAGGCATAGAATTGACATCCGGTCCTAAAATGGTCGAGATCGTACAAAGTTGGATAGCGATGCTCGGAATGACGGTCTGTAGCGACCAAATGTCTTCTTGGCGACTCTGCAGTGTCGGACGACTCTCTCAATTCGGCCCAAAATGTGAAATCGAGCGAAGCTGAAATAATATACCGAGAGATGAGGTATTATTGAAACTCCTTATGCTAGTGAAATCGACCTAGAGATGTGGGCATCGCTAGGGATCAATACTCGGCGTCGTCTCGAAAATGAGAGCGAAGTAGAGATGTAGTGATTTAGTAATATAAACCGTTAAAAATGATTCTTGCATGAGCATGATTAACTCTCTCCTGTTTCTCTATTTTTGTTTACCTACATATAATCGCCGTAGTAATTTACATTATTTGCATTACCGTTAATTTAATTAAAACCAACTAAAAAGAAACCTAAAAATCCTACTCACTAAAAGTTGTAATTCCGGTTGTGAACCTATCCGAGCCCTAAGGTTTGGGCGATCCCTTACTTCGACCTATCCTACCAAACCCACGTGAGTAAAGTAACTTGACTAAAACGTGCGACTATCACGGACGTTGGAATTTGGACTTTGGACTTGGGTCTTTGGACTTCGGACTTTGGACCGGACCCCTCCGGACTTAAGAAAATAAGTAACTGAAAACCAATAAACGTTCAAAAAACAAAGTTTATCAAATGGCGCAACACGCCGCCGGAAGGACTCTGACTTAACATAATAACCGGAATACATCCATAAAACCCCTCCCCTACCTCCTCATCTTTTTTAATTTTCATTTTACATTACAATACTAACGAAGTTACGGAACGGTTTACCTTAACTTTTCTACTAACAAATATCACCAACCAAGTTTGTTTATTTTCATTAGCACAGTCTAAGTACTCCGTAGAATTTGAAATCTTGAACAGACAAAAGAGTCTCTCGTGACGAATTAATTATTAGCACGAGACTAACCCGGAGTATCAACACTCGGTTTTAGGTACTGAGCCACTTTCCTTTTTCGCAGACTCTTTTGGGCTCTTTGGTCCTGTTTTTCTAGTAAGCATAAGCTCGGGGAGTAGTTGATCGCTATCTGACAAATCGCGGGACGCCAGGTTTCAAACTCTTAAACTCCTCAAACTTTGTCGACGATATTATTTGCTATAACACGTTTCCAGAAAACCAGATGCATAAATTCCTTTCCTTTGGAAGTTCAGATTTTGAGGATGACTCCTACGTAGAGGAAGTAAATGCCCTCTTCGAGTCTACACCTACCATAGACCCTTCTATTGCTCCATCTACTGAGTTTGAAGACCTGTTACCTAAACAAGTCTTCACTACTAAAGATGAGGAACCACCAGAAACCTTTACCGACATTCCCACCACCCCGGTCCTTAAACCTCTTCCTTATGAATTAAAGTATATTCAACTTGATCCGGATGGTAGTCACCCGGTAATTATATCTTCTCTGTTATCTGCGAATGAAGAGGCACGGTTGATTAGGGTAATTAGGGAACATCGTTCTGCAATTGGTTGGTCCCTAGACGACATTAAGGGAATTGACCCTAATGTTTGCACTCATCGTATCCATTTGGAGGATAACACAAAGACTTCTCGCGAACCTCAGCTTCGCTTGAACCCTACCATGAAAGAGGTGGTCAGGGAAGAAGTCTTACGTTTACTCGATGCGGGTATCATATACCCAATCTCCGATACCGAATGGGTAAGTTCCATTCATGTAGTTCCTAAGAAATCAGGGATTACCATGATACGTAATGCTAAAAGTGAATATGTTTCCACGCATGGTCATATGAAATGGAGGATTTGTATTGATTACAGACGTTTAAATGTCATGACACGAAAGGATCATTTTCCTTCATCATTTATAGATCAGATACTCGAACGTCTAGTTAGTCATGTTTTTTATTGTTTATTAGATGACTACTCTGGCTATTTTTAGATTATTATTGATATTGATGACCAAAAAAAGACTACCTTCACATGTCCTTTTGGAACATATGCCTATAAACAAATGCCTTTTGGCCTTTGTAATGCTCCTGGTACCTTCCAGCGTGTATGCTTCATATATTTAGTGACATGGTAGAGCGCTTTATGGAAGTTTTCATGGATGATTTTCTATCTATAGAGATTCTTTCACTGACTGCCTGTCTAAGGTCTTGACATGGTGTGAAGAGAAAAGTCTGGTTTTAAATTAGAAAAAATGTCATTTCATAGTGAAAAAGGGAATAGTGCTAGGTCACATTGTGTCTAGTGATGGCATCAAAGTAGATAAGGCCAAACTATGTAAGATCGCGTCTCTACCTATACCACGGACTGTCCGTGATATTAGAGTCTTTCTAGGCCATGCAGGGTTTTATAGGCGTTTTATCAAAGATTTTTCAAAAATAGCTAGGCCTTTTACTAATTTGCATTTAAAGGATGTCATATTTGATTTTAATTTTAACTGTAAATAGGCTTTTGAAACTTTAAAAGCTGCCTTAACATCTGCACCCATTATATAGCCTCCCGATTGGTCTAAACCTTTCGAACTCATGTGTGATGCTAGTGATTATACCGTTGGGACTGTGTTAGGTAAAAACTAGATAATAAGTCCACTGTCATTTATTATGCTAGTAAAACTTTAAACGATGCTCAAAGGAATTATACAACTACGGAAAAAGAATTCTTAGCTGTCGTTTATGCTTTAGATAAGTTTCGTCCTTATTTGGTTGGTACTAAGACATTAGTTTACACGGACCATGCAGCCCTTAGGTACCTTCTCGCAAAGAAGGATGTTAAGTAGAGATTAATCCGATGGATTCTTCTCCTGCAAGAGTTCATATTAGAAATAAAGGACAAAAGAGGGGTCGAAAATGTAGTTGTCAACCACTTATCTAGACTAACAAATGACGACGATAGTGATTCTGAGTCCATACATGACTCCTTTCCTGATGAGCATCTGTATGCTATTTTTTCTGCACCATGGTATGCTGACATTGTGCGGATCAGATTATTCGTCGTTGTATTCCCCAGTGGGAATATAATGAGGTTCTATCATTCTGCCATGACAAAGAGTGTGGTAGCCATTTTAGTGGTATGAAAACAGCTGCTAAAATTTTTCAATGTGGGTTTTATTGGCCTACCCTTTTTAAAGATGCCCAAGTGCATTGTAAGACGTGTGTTCGTTGCCAACAACTTGAGCGAATCACTAAGCGTAATATGATGCCATTAAACCCAATCATGGTGGTAGAAATTTTGATGTATGGGGCATTGATTTCATTGGTCCTTTTCCTGTTTCCCACGGTTTTATATATATCCTGGTTGTCGTGGACTACGTGTCTAAATGGATAGAGGTCATGGCTTGTCGTAGCAATGACCATAAGACAGTTGTGTTTTTTGTTAAGGAATACATTTTCTGTCGGTTTGGCATTTCTAAAGCCATCATTAGTGATAGTGGAACACATTTTTGCAACATATTTGTTGCGTCTCTAGTTAAAAAGTATGGAGTTACACATAAGGTGGCAACTCCTTATCATCCACGAACTAATGGCCAAGTAGAAGTTTCTAATAGGGAAATCAAAAAAATCTTGAAAACAACTGTAAATCCTGATAGAAAAGATTGGTCTAAACATCTAACTGATGCCTTATGGGCATATATGATTGCTTTTAAAACTCCTATAGGTATGTCTCCCTTTAGACTTGTATTTGGGAAACCTTGCCATTTGCTGTTGAATTGGAGCACCATGCTATGTGGGCTATAAAAAGCCTTAACTTCAATTTTGATGAGGCGGGTGTCAAGCGTAAGTTGCAATTGAATGAGCTTGAAGAAATCCGTAGCAATTCTTATAATCTCGTGAAGGATTATAAAGCTAATATGGAACGTGTTCATGATAAGCAAATCTTGCACAAAGAGTTTATGGTTGGTCAAAAGGTCTTGCTTTACAACTCCCGTCTGCATATTTTTCCCGGGAAATTAAAAACAAGTTGGTCTGGTCCTTTTCTGGTTACTGAAGTCACTCCTTACGGGGCAATCACCTTGGTAAATCCCAAGGACAACAGTACCTTTCAAGTCAATGGCCAACGGTTAAAATATTTTCACGAGTTAATGTCCCTTGATATGGAAGAAGTCCTTTTACAGGACCCCATCTATGAGGACTGGCCTTTGTTGTTTGGTGTACTTCTTTACACTTCCATATATTGGTAAGTGCACCATTCAGGTCGGACCCTCCCTATGGAGTGTGTGGTTGTAAGTTCCAGATCCTAAGACCACGTTTAACATAATTCACGTTTTCCACTCTTGCATGTTTTCTCGGTTTTTGAGTCATGTCCCTCTATGGTGTGAATAATGTCTTTATTGCTTTTCATTTTCCTTCTATTAATCCATATTCATAAAAAGGAAAAAATATCAAAACCATAAAAATAGTAATCTAGGAAGCCTCGGGAATCTGACTTTAATAGATCCACGTTTAAAACAAATTTTCTAAACTCTGTTCTATAAAATTTGTTTGGAGGTGGGGTGTTGGTCTTTCCGTCCTTGATTGTTCAACTTTCCATTTTTGTTGCGTATGCCATTTAATCGTATTTTGATTCGGGTTGACATTATCTATGAATTTAGATTTCATTTGTTCGTATAACTTACGTCATTCACGCGCTTCGAGGCATTTTCTACCTTTTTATATGTCAACCACGGTTAAAATAGAGTGTTTTATGGATCATTGGATTGGAAATTCTCTCATGATCGTATCCATATCTCATTCGAAAAAATCGGACCAGTAACGAACCGAGAAATTTAGTTTGAAGTTTGCGCGTATAAGGACAAAATGGGTAATTTTTGAAATTGATTGGGCTTGGGCCCAAATCTCGCACGCATGTGCCGCGCACGTGCATCTCTTTCCTCAAACACAAAAACAGATCGCGATTTCATCTTCTTCATTCCGCTATTAACACCAAGCAAACCCTAACCATAATAATAAATAAATAAATAAAATCCAAATACCACCACGCCAAAAAGGTTTCCCCCACTCCAAATCTTCTCCACATCATCTCCACCACCATTCTCAATAGTTAAACCACCGAAAATATAGAAAAAAAACCAAAAAAATCAACCACCACCGCACCCACTCCAAAGTTTTGAGTGAGTTTGATTCAAACTCATTCCCCACATTGCACTCAAGCCCACAAATCGACTCCAATGCAAACTCCAATGGCTCAAAAATGACGAATTTTACCAAAACAAGCTTTTAAAGCCGACCACTTTGCGCTATTTTACAGTAATGAAATGATTCAGCAGAATTGGAAAGGTTTATGGTATTCGGAGAATGACTTCTACCACTCCGATTTGGTGTTGCAATTTTATAAGAAGAGGGAGTTGGAGGGTCAGAAATTTTTTGTGAAGGTGACTGGGAAGAGGAGAGAAGTTTCTAGAGAGTTGTTGGCTGATATTTTAGGAATTACACCAGAACCCCATCTCAAAGCCACCTTGCAGGAATCCCAGTATGCTGGAGTTCCTGCATTGATGAGAGACGTTGCCATGGAGGGACAATACAATCCGAATTCACATTGTGTCCGACAGTCATCTCTACGAACCAACCAGCTGGCTGGAGCTCAGTGGATTGGTAAGAACGTCATTGGGAAAGAGAAAGTCAGCGACATCGGTTTCAATTGTCTGCACGTTCTCTGGATATTGTAGGAGAAGAAGTATAAATTCTGCATCCTTGATTTTATATTAAATATGATTAGAGGAGTTGGAAAGAGTATTGCACCCTTCCCTGTATTGATCACTAAGATCATGATATCTTTTGGGGCTGTTACAAAATCTGATCGTATTATGTTAAAGTTGCATTCAAATGCAACTATTTATATGGAGTGTATCCAGAAGACTTGGAGGTTGCCGGAGGATAGGGTAGTTGATTCAGATGATGAGGAGGATGATACGGCATGTTTTGTTGCCAATGCCTTGGAGAGGTGTATTTCTGATGTAGAACACATGTCAGTGCTGCATCGTGGCTTGCGTTCCCTTAATAATATTTGCAAAGTCTTACGGACTAAGCAGGTTAACATTCAACATAACTAAAAGAACCTTCAGACGAATTTTGAATTGCTCAACGATGGTCAAAAGGATCTCCAGGCTAACATGGAGACTATCGTCCAGCGTGAGGATGAGCGTTGGGTAGAGATTAAGGCATTTATGGAAGCACATCGCCGGTTCCAAGTGGAAATTCTAGAATGCATGCCGCCCATGGGGGGTTCTTCCTCAGAGGAGTCTGTGGGGCATGAGCGTCGTCACCGAAGGACGGATGGCTCGGGCCCATCTTAATCCCAGGGCCCATCTTCATCTCGTGGCTAGTAGTTTAGGAAATTTGTTGTTTTGATGTTGTTTTTATTTTTTTTAGTACTTTGGTTGTTAAGTTGTTAAATTTAGTAGTTAAATTTGAATTCTGCAGTTAATTGCTATGTAAATTTCTATTTTAATTTAAATTGGGTTTTGTCTAAGCATGCGATGATTTTTGTGTAAATCCCACCTTCCTGAATTGTTTGGGGGGTGGTATTATTATTTTTAGCATTGCTTTTATCTGATATACCATTTTAGAAGTAATTTTGCAATGAGTTGGTTGAGAATGTTACCAATATTGGTGTGGCTAGGATTAGATATTGTGGTAGGATGAAATTTCAATGAGTTAGGAAGTTGCTATTATAAATTCAATCTAAAAGATATTAGGTTTGTTTTGGAATAATTAATCTGGGTTGTTTCCGTTTTAGATTTTGGAAATATTTTGTTTCCGGCAATTGCCTTAAAATTTTTTGGCAACTTGTTAATTCGCTTTTGAAACTAAAACCCTATATATATATATATATATATATATATATATATATATATATATATATATATATATATATATACTTGATTCATTCTACACTCACAACCCACACATCTCACTTGCATCTCTTACCTTAAACCTCTAAATTTTTTCGTTATGTTTTTCACTTCATCTTGCTCTTCACACACGTAGCGTGCCCCGCGCCCTACCTAGGCTATTTTTTAGCGCACCCTGCCATGAAACGCCTGGAGCTCAATTACACAAGAGCACGACCTACGCCCTACCTAGGCTATTTCTAAATGCACCCCTCGCCCTGACCTTCGTAGCCCCGAAACTTTTCTGATTTTTTGTGAGTTTTCCAGGGTCGTTTGCAGCTCTTCTAGAGAGTAGTTATTGTGATGACATCTCCTACAGTCATACCTGAGCAGTCTTTCGAAGACTTGTTGGGAAGCGAGACCTATGGAGGTTGGTTCCGCGACAGGGTCTTGCGGTTAGGATGGCGGCATCTACTGGTAAGTGATGACGACTTGTATTCACCTCAGCTTACTGCATATTTCTACAATAATGTTAATTTCTTTTGTCAACTTGATGGAGAACAAAAATTCTCCGTTGTAATTAATGACACGACAATGGAATTCAGTAAGTCTTTGGTAACGTTGGTTTTGGGATTGCCTTTGCCTGATCATACAAACACGTGGGGATATATGACTGATAATGCATACCTCTATGACTATGTGTATTTCCACGAGTATTATGGCGGAGGGGTGTTTCGTGTAATGGACCAAGAGCGATATAACATAGCCCTTGGTAGCCTGTCCCTGAATGTAGGCACCACCATGTTATTCATCCTAATGAATATTTTAGGGGAATGGCAGTTTACTTCTACAAATAGTACTGCTGGTGACATTTTCCTTGCTTTAGCTGAAGGACGTCGCCTATATGACATTCCCAAAGTTTTAGTGGCTGGTCTAAAGAGAGCCCATAGCATGAGGCATAAGTATCTTCTTATGCCTGTTTTGATTTGCCGCATCATGCACGATTGTTTACCTGAATTCTGTACCCAGTTCACGGATTGGGTTAGGGTTGAAATCATGAGACCCACCAATTGCGTGGTTCGTTCATTTCGAGTTATGACTTGGCCAGGATGGCAGGTGCAACCTCATTTGGTTGCTCGTTACACCCCATCAGACCAAATAACACTTGACAGGTTAGCACGGGTGGACGACACACGGTGAAAGGCTTGACAAGTGATCATAGTGTGGCAGGACGTAAAAGAACCATGGTCCTATGAAGAGGAGAGTGATAACGCTTAAACGCTGGAGATAAGGTAAGTTTTTTTTAGTTTCAGTTAATGTCTGCTTATGTCCCAAGCAATTTACTTTTGTTAACCCCATAACGGGTGGAACTCATATAAAGTTGCGTCTATTTTTAGTTATCTATATTAATATGTTTTAACCTTGTTTTGCAGATGTTCCAAAATTTCACGCGTTTCTATGGTATTTTTCTACTCTTTTTATTTCAATACTTTGAGGACAAAGCATGCTTTTTGTTTGGGGGTGGCATAGAAACACGCATAATTTAAGGCATCTGTTAGGATATAGATATGTATAATATGCACTTGTTTTCTAATAAAAGTTCAAAAATTCAAAAATTAAAAAAAAAAAAAAAAATATATATATATATATATATATATATATATATATATATATATATATATATATATATAAAAGTTTATACTATACACTTAAGAATATTGGTATTGTTTCTTTCTCTATGCTCTTAATAATCTAGAAGTTTCACATTAGCTTTTGCATTAGAATAGTTTTAGAAGCTTAGGTTAATATGTAGGTAATAATTTTTGCATCTTTCTATAAATATATTACATGAGTATCTATTATTGTTTGGCAGTAAGTTTCTGAAATCTAGGCTAGAGTACTTATTCTATAAATCCTGTTAGAATATAGCCTAAAGCCCTATATGAGTGAAATATTTGAGAAATGACACAAGAGAGAAGTAAATTCCGGATAAAGAAATCACACGTCCACTTGCTTGATCACCATATTATATCCTAAGCGAGAATTTAGGCCCTCTTTGGATCGATATAGCTAAAAATTCAAACCTATGAATTATTTTCCGCTAGTCGCCCCTCTGAGCCTTTCATAAACCACAATTCCTTTACCCTTTTACAAATCAAAATAAAAATAAAAATCAGCCTACCCATTCTTTGAATAAGTCTGATAATGGAGATGAAGAATAGAACAAAGAAAGACCTTGGAAATCAAGAATTAGTTAGTTGCTTCCGAAAAGAAAAAGAAAAGAAGTTTCCATCCAAAGAAAAGAAAATAAAAATAAAAATAAAAACAAAATAAAAACTCCAAAAATAGAATATAATGAGTCAAAAAGCTAAAATAAAAAGGCTAAGGATGGAAACAAAGTATAGAAGCAAAAGAACAAGGTTTTCTCTAGTTACAGAATATGAAGATTCTATTATCTCAGACTCGTTCTTTTTGAATATCCATTTCCTTCATTCTGAAATCATCACCTAATCCCCGCAATACCTAATAAAGACCTCTAGCTCAATTAGGAATAGGTTAGTGTGATAGTAAGTGGCAAAAGTGTTTGATCGACTTCGGCTTCCTTGTGTGTCATTGAGTTTGTAAGGTAAAGTGTGCCCACTACACATTGGAGTAGTGAAACTTGAGCGGAAAAATCAGAGTGTTTTTGTCTTGACTTTTATGTGAAGACCTACTTAAGGACGTTATTCCAAAGTTTCAGAAACGGACCTGTTAGTGCATTTCATAGTATTACTCATTGTATATATGTTTATTCATAGATGATTGATTATTATGCATATATTAGCTTAAGTTTTGACTTGATTATTTTGTATTCATTGCTAGTGAGATGTATAGATAATTGAGACATAAATAAGGAAAAAATAGTTTTATTTCTTAGTCGTTGTAGTATAGATGAAGTTTCTGAGTATCTTCACTAAAAAATTCTCACGAGGCTATAACTTGTCCACGATGGAATTTCTGGTGGTTTAAGGCCTTGTTGCATATAGTCAATGCAATCGCACTCGGCGAAACGAGATTAGTTAGAACTCTATTTTTGGTCACTTATTCTAATTTCTCATATTTGCTTGAGGACAAGAAAAATGCTGTTTGGGAGTGATTTGATAAGAGCCCAAAACTGTAGTTTTAACCCTTTAACAATATCGCTTTTGACCAATTATGTGATTAATAAGTAAGAGTTAGTATTGTTATCGTGTTCTTATGTATTTTAGGCATTGGAGTCAAATATGTGCAGAAATGCGCCACTTTTGCGAGATAAAGAAGCAAGGGTTGGTTGCTTAGAAATTCTATGATAAAAGGCCAAGATTCAAGGAGAAAAAACCTTTTTAAAGCCTGGTCAAAGTCAATGCGGGCAGAAACAACGCACAAAAGTCAGCAAAACTTTCGGAGGCTGTATTTTTGGACTCAAACCTCAGAATTGGGCCTACCTTATGTCAAAACGACTGGCTTGGAAAGAGTTTTCCAATGGTATAAGACTTAACCCAATCAGAGGAGTAGAAGTGGACAAAAAATGCTGTTGAATTCATTTCCAATTGAAAAGCCTTTTTGAACTGAAGTACTGAGGTTTTGGGCTCGATTTTTCGGCCCAAAACATGGCTCCTCAGCCCATGCACGAAATTGTAGATCTTGTCTCCTCCATATGAAGAGACAAAGACTTAGCTCTTAAGATACTTAGTTTTTACTTAGTCAATTAGTTTTTAGTTAGTTTTTTAATTAGTGAATGATCAAAATACTTAATTTGAATTCATTAAATTAGTTTTTGATAGATTAATCTAGTTAGTTGTCAATTTTATTACTTGTTATAACAAGGTTTGAATTTTAGAATAAAATACTTAGTTTATATTTCAATATTTAATTTCGAATTCAATCTTTCATTCATAGATTTAGTTGTTTTAAATTGATAATTAATACTCATAATCTTAGTTCTAAATTAGTTTTAAATTCAATTTTAATCCATTTTGAATCTTAGACTATTGTTAAATTAGATTAATAAAGTTAATTAGTTATTCAATAATGACTTGTTTTGATTGTTCTTGTTTTAGAAATGATAGTATAATGATTCAAGGCTAAAACCTCCATTAGAGGGGTTTAAGGAAGCCTTGATGAAACTTGATTGTTATTAGCGTAGAATTGTTAGTAATTATCTATTCCATTCTAGAAAGTAGTTAATTCACCATGAGATTGGGTTTGATTGCTTCACATGCTAGTTGTTAGTTAGTGGAGATTGCCATGAACAATTAGGGATTAGAAAGACCCAATTGTTATGTGAAAGCATTGCAATTCGGATTACGACAATTCCTCACTAATTGATTAAGTCGAATTAAGGTGGAATCAAATTCCCCTAATTCTTTATCTAGATTCGAACCTTAATATTTTAATTGTCGTCTTATTATTTAGAACATTTTGATTACGTTATTTCCCTCGTTGTTAGCATAATTACATTAATCCGTACTCTCATTGACTTTGATAGAACTGATAATCGTCGTTAACGTTAATTCTAAATAACTAGGAGTTGAACGAATTCTCTACTCCACTTATTGCAATAGCATCGAGAGTGTAGAACTTTGATATATAGAATAAGAATCAGCTTTAGTTTTACTTACCTTGTCGTAATTGTATTCGTAGGTAAAACTATCGTTTTTACCTTTTATCAGTAGTCGATAAGCGAGCTTTGAAAAGTTTTGGTGATTTGAGGCGTGCTTATGGTATCTATTATAACGACCTAGAGATTCACGAGTTGGGTGAGGACGCTGATGTTTTTAGCAGCGCGTTCTCACCACTAGGTTATGGGGTCGTTGTCTGTGAGGGGAAGTTGAGAGCTAGAATGAGGATACCGTTCTCAAAGCTTACTTGTGAATTTTTGAATTTTTGTGAAAAAGTGCCCTGCCAGTTCGTTGGTAATACCTAGCGCTTGCTTAGGGTTTTTGACTTGTTGAATGAGAGTGGCGAGTAACGCATTGCTATTGCAGATATTGTTGAGCATTTTGCAGTGAAAAGATCTAGAGCTAACAATTTTAGCTTACAGACTTTGATTGGGAAGTCTAGCGTTATGGATGGTGTAAGCAACGAGCCTTGGGAGAGAAGGTTGTTGTTGTTAATTGGAAATTTTTGTGCTAGTGGGTTTGCTATACAAACTAGGATTTGCAATTTCACCGGTATGTGCCAAGTTGTATGGTTTAACCACGCCTTTGTTTTGTATGTTGATGAATTTATGTTATAACGAACTAACCTTTGACTTTCTTACGTGCAGAAGTCGTTATTGCTAAAAAGAAAGGGCATAGTGTGATATAGAAGTTTGCTTGCCTGACTCATGCTAAGAAGCGAGAGAAGTTGCCTAAAGTGGCCAACTACTTTGTTGAAAGAGGAAGTCGTGGGATCAAGGCGAAGATGAGGGAGCAAAAGAAGAGGTCTAGGGGTGAAGACGTTGTGAGGCTTTCCAGTGACCAAAGCATGAATTGTGAAGATAGTAGGATAGTAAGTAAGGAACAGAGGAAGAAGACCTGTGGTGGGTCAGCGCGACCTAGTGGAGGGGCTGAGGGTAGCGGCCTAAAGTGGATAGGTCCGCTGCTAGTGGAAGGGGGAGGGGACAGGAGAGCTTCCCTGTTGATGCAGAGGACATCTCTTTCATTCCTCGTGAGCGAAAGAGTTCCCTAAAAAGGAAGACTGAGGAGCCTGTTTCCAGGGCTGCGAAGGTCGCTAAAGAGCGTGAGGCTATCATCGGTAGCAGTTATGGGGCTGGTAGTAGGGAGCGAACTGGTGGGAAGTCAGTTCGGTCTTCCAGATCTAGGCTAGACTTTAGCGTTTCGGGTCTTGGGGACGCTGGTACTACTGCTGATAAGGTGAAAGAGAAAGCTCTTATTGCGAAGGTTAGGAAAATTCATCCTTGTACTGGTGGGAATGACCTTGAGCGTAACCTTGTTTATGTAAACAAGCGCATTGGCTGGGAGGTGACTGTGAAGAGGTCAGACTGTAGTTGTAAGTCCGCATCTATAGCATCGTGCTTGTTGGAAGGGATTACGCCGGACGGTGATCGGCAGGATCTGGATTCGAAAGAGCTGGTTGAGAACCTGCAAGCGTTGGATCGGGCTCACTGCTTGGTAAGTTCCTAATCACGACCTAAAGATGAAGCTATGTTTGTATGAGCTTTGTTCGTGCTTCTAACCATGTTTGCTTGGCTACAGATTATAGCTGGGTACCAGAACATGAAGACTGTTGTTCAGTTTGCTGAAATGGAGAAAAGCGAACTGGAGAAGCTGAGGGACGAGTTTGCCAGTGTTCGGGCGGTGCAGGAAGCTGAACATGCCGAGTTGAACGACCTCAAGGGCCAAGTCACTAACCTTTCCTTGTAGAGAACGATCGCAAAGAACAGAGTGACCGAGCTAGAAGGGAAGTTGACCACAGTGAATGACTTTGCTGATAAGTGCAAGAAGGTGGCAGTAGAGGCTGAGGCGTACGTGCGAAATTTCACCGAACTGGAGGAGCTGGAGGAAATGCATGAGCAGCTAGGGGTAGAGCATGAACAGCTCAAAGAGGAGTATGCTCGTGTGGTTGCGGGCCGAAGGAGGTTTCTCCCACCGTAGATGCTAGTGTCGCTCGTGCTATGGTACCCGCTAGTACTGCTCATGTTGCTGGTTTGCTTGGGGAGACAGTGGTGGGAACGACCTCTGAAGTCCCTCCTATCTTGACCTCGCTCCAAGTCGCCTTTGGCTCTTCACTGGACCTGCTTCAAGTTGATAAGTTAATCCATTCTTTGTAAGAGTTTGCGTTTCTTTGATTGGTCGTGGGCCTAATATGTTATAAGTAATAACCTGGGGAAACCTGGGCAGTTCGCTTCTATGATATGTTTTGAACAAGATTGAATGAACTTCCCGGATTGTTCTGAGCAGTTCCTTGTGTGATGAATGCTTGCTAACCAAGTTGGTTTTCTGAGGCGTCCCAGTGATTCGGCTAGCAAACAAACTGGTTTCCTGAGCCTGTTCAGGTAGTTCGTTTCTTTGCATTTATGAAATGCATACTTTTTCTTGTTGCTTTTTTCTTGATGCCTTGAATATATATTGCCTGATGTTGTTGCATTGTATTGCGTTGCATGCTCCAATTAGTAGGAAGTGTCTAGGCTATGTAATGTAATACTAAGTGCGTTAGCTCACAAACAATCAAAAGAATCGCTCTTTAACCAAGAAACAATGAGATAACTTTATAAAATTAATGAATGATCTTATCACAATCCTCCTAAGCCTTTAAATAGGCGTCCTAACCCTAAACTTAACAAGCGGTAACTTTTCGAACCAATCCTACCAAAAATAAGCAAAACAATCGATTATTCGTGTAAACCCACGATAAGGCCCAGAGCGCGACCTGCGCTTATATCAAGACAAAACTGAGCGCACTAATAAGAGCCCAAAACTGTAGTTTTAACCCCTTTAACAATATCGTTTTTGACCAATTATGTGATTAATAAATAAGAGTTAGTACTGTTATCGTGTTCTTATGTATTTCAGGCATTGAGTCGAATATGTGTAGAAATGCGCCCCTTTTGCGAGATAAAGGAGCAAGGGTTGGTTGCTAAGAAGTTCTATGATAAAAGGCCAAGATTCAAGGAGAAAAAGCCTTTTTAAAGCCCAGTCAGAGCTGAAAAGTCAAAGTCAACGCGGGAAGAAACAGCGCACAAAAGTCAGTAGAACTTCCGAAGGCCGTATCTTTGGACTCAGACCTCGGAATTGGGCCTACCTTACGTCAAAACGACCGGCTCGGAAAGAGATTTCCAATGGTCCAAGCTTTAACCCAATTAGAGTAGCATAAGTGGACGAAAAGGCTATTAAAGTCATTTCCAACTGAAAACCCCTTTATGGACTGAAGTAATGAGGTTTTTGGCTCGATTTTCCAACCCAAAACATGGCTTCTCAACCCATGCACGAATTTGTGGATCTTGTCTCCTCCATAACAAAAGACAAAAGCTTAGCTCTTAAGTTACTTAGTTTTTAATTAGCTTTACTTAGTCTAGATCCAATAGTTAGTTTTAGATCTAGTTAATTAGCATCAAATTAGTGTTTAGAACAAGATTTAGTTTTTAGAATCAATAATTAGTTTGTATTTCAAGTTTTAGTTTCTAATTCAATATTGAATTCATAGATTTAGTTTGTCTTAAATTTATAATTAGTTATTCATAATCTTAGTTCTACATTAGTTGTAATTTCAGTTTTAATTCATGTTGATTCTTAGACTATTATATTTGTTCTATTCATTTAATCAAGTTTATTTTAATCAAGTTTAGTTTAATTTAATTATGTCTTACTATTATTGTTTATTGTCAATGAATCCAATGAAACTAGGCTAAACACTCTATAAGAGGATGTTAAAGAAGCCATGTAAGGATGATTGCTTGTTAGAATAGTTGTTATTTAGAATAGAATTTCAAGTTTATTATTATGAGTGTTTAGAGATAAACCTCATAATGATGAACTAGAGTTTAGAGCCGCCATCAAAGAGATTTGTGGTGGAGCTAAACTCTCATGTTAGTGGAACCTTGATTCGAGAGGACTTGGTATTCACTAGGGATCAATATTCGATTCGATGACAAACTAATAGCCAATCAAATCGCATGGTGGAATTTCCCTCTTTATGTTCTTCCAATTCATTAAATTCACCTTTTAATTGCTAAGTTAAATTAGTTTAATTTATAATTAGTTTTAGTTTAAATAAATCACAACACTACTCTCATTGTTCTCACCAATGTTTCCTTATATGTTTGATTAATTGAATTCGTTTAAGTCTAGATAGATTAAGAGTGGAACGGTTCTGTACTCTCTATATTAAATGGTGCCGCTGCCATTCAATATATAGAGTACGGAATTCATTTAAAGTTTAGTTTTTACAGGTTATCAAAGGGCACCGCTGCTATCTTAAACTCTTTCAGGACAAGAATTCAATTGCTTGAATCCAAGGGGCAATTGATAAGAGCCCAAAACTGCAGTTTTAACCCATTTAACAATATTGCTTTAGACCAATTATGTGATTAATAAGTAAGAGTTAGTACTGTTATCGTGCTTTTGTGTATTTCAGGCATTGGAGTCGAATATGTGCAGAAATGCATCCCTTTTACGAGATAAAGGAGCAAGGGTTGGTTGCTAAGAAGTTCTATGATAAAATGCCAAGATTCAAGGAGAAAAAGCATTTTTAAATCCCGGTCAAAGTTGAAAAATCAAAGTTGATAACAGTTATTTTACGTATTCTAACTATCTATGCGTAAACACGAATAATTAAAATACGTAAATACGTGTTTATATCAATATTCCTACTCCCAATAATGAAGTAATATCAGAGAGTCAGGATTCGTTCCACTCTTAAACCTTCAAGACTTAAATAAAATTCAACTACTCGACACAAGGAACAATGGTGAGAGTAATGTGTTATATGAAATATCTATTCTATGATTATACTACGGATTCAATTTATACTAACAAGATACGATAATTCAACTACAGAAATACTAACTGGACTCTATGATAAGGAATTAGGGGGATTGATTCCGCCTTAACTCTACTTAATATACTAACCAAGAACTGTCGCACTCCAAATTGAAATGCTATCGCATAACAATTGGTAAATCTAATCCCTAACTATTCATGACAATCTCTACCAAGTAATAACTAGCATGTGAAGCATTAAACCCATTCTCATGGTGAACTAATTACTTCTAGAATTGAATAGATTATCAGGACAAATTCTAAGCTAACAAAATCAAGTTTTCTTCAAGGCTTCCTCAACCCCTCTAATGGAGGGTTAGCCTAGAGTCATTAAACTAGCATTTCTCATGGAATCTAAACAAGACATAATATAAAGATTTGAACTTTACTTGTTTAAACTCAATTCGAAACTACTCATGCAATAATTGAATTAAACTAATAATGACAAATAAGTAAATCTAAGGATTTAAGCTAATAAATAAATGAAAATGAAACTAGATTATGGAGAACTAATTAAATTTATTTATCTAATGAATAGCAATAATAATAATTTAATACTAAATTTAAGGCAAGAATAAAAACTAATTAATTAATGTAAAACTAGATCTAGAACTAAGGTTTAATGGCTACTTTTCTTATCCTAACCTAATTTATTTTCTAACCTAACTATCTACCATTAACAAAGAGCTAAGCTTTGGTTTTTATATGTTCAGATCCAAAAATCGTGCATGGGCTTGGATCCATGTTTTGGGCCAGAGAATCAGGCCCAAAACCCAATTCTTTCAGTCTAAAAAGGCCTCTTCAGCTGCAGTTAGCTTCCACAGACTTTTCGTCCACTTCTGCTCCTCTGATTGGGTCAAGGCTTAGACCATTGGAAATTTCTTTCCAAGCCGGTCGTTTTGACATAAGGTAGGCCCAATTCTGAGGTCTGAGTCCAAAGATACGGCTTTCGGAAGTTCTCACGACTTTAATCTTTTCTTTGACCCGTGTCGACTTTTCAGCTTTTGACCGGCTTTAGGAAGGCTTTATCTTCTTGAATCTTGGCCTTTAATCACGGAACTCCTTAGTAACCGACCTTTTCTCCTTTATCTCACTAAAGTGGCACATTTCTCAGACATAATGGACTTTGAAGCCCGAAATGCATAAAAACACGAATCGGTATTAACTCTTACTTATTATTCACATAATTGGGTCTAAAAGTACGATTGTTAAGGGGTTAAAACTACAGTTTTGGGCTCTTATCAAACCACCCCCAAACAGCATTTTGCTTGTCCTCAAGCAAATATGAGAAATTAGAATAAGTGACCAAAAATGGAGTTCTAACTACTCTCATTTATTTGAGTCGCGATTGCATTGACAATATGCAACAAGGCGCTTAAACCACTAGGAATTCCCTAGTGGACGAAGTTATAGCCTCGTGAGAGTTTTCCAATGAAGGTACTCACAAACTTTATCTATACTACAACGACTAAGAAAAGAAAAAACTATTGTTTCCTCATTCATGTCTCAACTATCTATACATCTCACTAGCAATTGAATAAGAATAACCAAGTCAAAAACCTAAACTAATATATGCATAATAATCAATCATCTATGATACAAATATATATACTGTGAGTAATACTATGAAATGCCTAGCAGGTTCGTTTCTGAAAACTCGGAATAGTGTCCTTAAGTAGGTCCTCACAAAAATGTCAAGACAAAAACCACTCTGATTTTTCCGCTCAAGTTTCATTTCCGATTGTGCACACACTTTACCTTACAAACTCAATGACAACAAGGAAGCCGGAGTCGATCAAACACATCTGCCACTTACTATCAAACTAACATATTCCTAATTGAGCTAGAAGTCTTTATTAGGTGTTATGGGGATTAGGAGATGGTTTAAGAAGGAAGGAAATAGATATTCAAAAAGGACAAGTCTGAGATAATAGAGTCTTCATATTATGTAACTAGAGAAAACCTTGTTATTTACTTTTGCTTCTACACTTTGTTTCCATCCTTAGCCATTTTTTTTTTCTTTTTCTTTGGCTTTTGACTCTTTTTATTTATTTATTTTTTGGAGTTTTTTTTTTATTTCTATTTTTATTTTTATTTTTTTCTTTTCTTTGGATGGAAACTTCTTTTATTTATTTTCTGAAGCAACTAACTAATTTTTGTTTACACAGGTTTTTCTCTTCTTCTTTCTTCCTCATTCTATTCTCAGACTTATTCTAAATTGGGTAGGTTGATTTATATATATTTTTTTATTTTGTTTTGTTTTTGTAACAGGGTAAAGGAATTGTGGTTCATGGAAGGCTAAGGAAAGGCTCAGAGGGGCGACTAGCGGAAAATAATTCATAGGTTTGAATTTCTGGCTATATCGATCCAAAGAGGGGCCTAAATTCTCGCTTTAGGATATGGCATAGTGATCAAGCAAGTGGACGCGTGTGATATCTCTATCCGGATTTTACTTCTCCCTTATGTCATTTCTCGAATGTTTAAGCTCATATAAGGCTTTAGGCTATATTCTCACAGGATTTGTAGAATAAGTACTCTAGCCTAGATTTCAGAAACTTACTGCTAACAATCATAGATACTCATGTAATATATTTATTGATAGATGCAAAAATTATTACCTACATATTAACCTAAGTTTCTAACAATTATTCGATCTGCAAAAGCTACGGAGACTTCTAGATTGTTAAGAGCATAGAGAAAGAAAACAATACCAATATTCCTAAGTGTATAGCATAACTTATTTATTTATATTTTTGAATTTTTAAAATTCTAACTAGAAAACAAGTGCATATTATACCTATCTATATCCTAACAGATGCCTCAATTACACGCGGTTTCTATGCCCCCAAACAAGAATCATGCTTTGTCCTCAAAGTATTGTAAATAAAGAGGGTAGGAAAAATACCATTGAAACGTGTGAAATTCAGGGAACATCCGCAAAACAAAGTTAGAACGCATCTAATATAGGAAATAAAAACCGACTCAACTCTATAAGAGTTCTACCCTTTATGGGGTTAACAAGAATGAAATTGCTTGGGACATAAGCAGACACTAACTGAAACTAAAAACTTACCTCCACTCCAGCGTTTACTCGTCATCTTCCTCTTCTATAAAGAAGTGAGGTTCCTTCGCATCCTGCCATGCCATTATAATTTGCCAAGCTTGCCGCCATTTATCATCTACGGATGCTAACCTGTTAAACGCCACTTGGTCGGATGGGGTGTAAGGTGCAACCTGATGAGGTTGTATCCTCCACCCTTGCCAAGTCATTGCACGGAAAGATCGGATAATACAATTGGTGGGTCTCACAATTTCGACCCCAACCCAATCCGTGAAACGGGCACAAAAAATAGGGAAGAAACATAGCATAATACGGCAAACTAAAACAGGCATAAGAAGATACTTATGCCTCATGCTATGGGCTCGTGCTAAACTAGACATCAAGGTTCTGGGAAGGTCATGACACATACGTCCCGTGTCTAAAGCAAGGAAGACGCTGCAAGTGGCATCATTCACAGAAGAAAACACGCCATTCCCCTAAAATGTTTAGCATGATCCAAAACATAACAGTTCTATGTTCATGGACAAGCTACCAAGCGACGCTATATTCGCGCGGTCCTCGATAATGAAAATGCCTGCCCCATAAGCCTCATGCAAAAGTCATAAGTGTAGACATACATATTATCTACCCAATAGCATCATGGGTCTTGTATTTCAGGGCATGGCAAGTCTAAGAACAAATGCTAGCAAGAACCATAAGCGGTTCCCCACTAACGTATGTGATCGCCTCACAAAACCAAGCACCATAAGTAGTGCTTTGGAACAAATCTTCGAAAGACTGTTCCGTATCAATGTTGGAGATGTCATCTCAAAATTACGCTTTGGAAAAGCTGCGAATGATCCGGATACTACTCGCTGGCGGAAATTTTCTCGTCCACGGAAGTCGCATGCGAAAGCGCTCGATAGAGTGCGAGAAAGCGCTCGAGTATTTGGAATTTCCAGTGTTTGAGCTGGTCGCTTATGCTTGAAGCGAAAGCCTCGACAAAAATTCAGAAAAATATACAGAGCGAAAGTGTGCTCTCAGAGAGGCTGAAAAGGCCGGAGTTCTTGAAACTTCGGAAAATGAGCCAAAACGAGGGAATCGGGGAGTGAAAGGTGAGTGGTGGAAGTTAGGTGTAGTGTGGGTTGTGAGTGTAGAATGAATGAAGTTTTTATAGGTTTTAATTGTTAAAACGAATCGGTAGGTTGCCAAAAGCTTTAAGGCAATTTCGAAAACAATAAAATTTCCGAACCCGAAACGGAAACAACTCATATTCTTGATTCTATAACAACCCTAATATCTTTTATAATTGGATTTAGACTAGTAACTTCTAAACTCTCTTAGATTTCATCCTACCACCACATCTAATCAAAGGTATGCCAATTCACGACAATATTCTCAACCTTCACTCCAAAACAAACTCTAAAATGGAGGATCTTCTACAAATCATGATAGAATAAATAATACCACCCCCAAACAATTCGAAAGGTAGGATTAACAATAAAATCCATGCACAATTTGAAAAGAACAACATTATATTAAAATTGAATTTCAAACAACATTTAACTACCAAATTCAAAGTTAACTACTGAAATTTAACAACGAACATCCTATCTACTAAAAATAATAAAAAAAAAAAACAACATCAAAACAACAAACAAGAAGAAATCTAGCTACTCTTTAAGGGAGCGAGGTGGGGGTAAGAATAGGAATTTGAGTGATCAAGAATGGAAAAACCAAACACCCCACCCCCAAACAAATTTTTGAAAACAGGTTTGTAAAAATTTGTTTTAAAACGTGGGTCTTTTAAAGTCAGATTCCTGAGACTTAATGTGGGGTCATTTTACGTCAGATTCCCCTAGACTGTGCACACCCCCAAACAAGCATGAAACTGGGGTGGCACAAAGTGGATGATGCGTGGTCAACTATAAACAAATAGTCGGAAGAGTTGGGTGTCTAGCCATAAAACATGATACTAAATACACCCCCAAACGTAATAATGTTGTATAATTGGAAGCAAACATGTGTTTAAGGAATGAAAACTTATGCATCCTATCAAAGAACATATGCAAACCATCATGTTGTAATTGTTTTAAATAGTTGGAATGGCCAAAAAGATGAATTAGCGATACTTTAGGTGAGAAGGGAATGAATTGTGGATCCCGATGTCTTTCATGAAGCTCGGATGAGGAAAAAATAAGACAAACTAGGTTTCTCACTACACTCGGTCGAGCTTGTCTCTCAATTACCGAATGGTGTACTCATGGGATTGTGTGCTAGGCAAACATTCTTCAATCGTGAGGGTTGAAAAAATTATAGATGGTCTCGAGGCAATTGGCTCAAGGGGCAAAATCGAGGTTCCTTTTAAATGGTGGGTGAATGGATGGCTTAGTTGTGGTAGATGGTTGGATTATAGGAGGTGATAACTTCAGGTGGATGGTGGTTGGTTGGTGGTTCATCGGGTGGTGGATCCTCACATGCTCTTAAGAACTCTACATCCGGCTTAGCTGAATCCACAAGGTTGTGGTTCGTGGCTTTATCTTTAAGATTTTCCTCTATTTCTTTCCTTGTTATTTCCTCAGCTGCCAAACTGAATTGAGATTCACATTGCTCTAAAGATGTAACTTCCTCGTTTTCTTGCACATTAACTTGTTCATGCCTTAGATTTGAATTGTTAATCTCCATGTCCTCACCCTCTTCCTCTAAAACACTACAAGTATCATCAATGGCCTCATTCGAATGTGTTGAGACATCATCTAGCCGAGTGCAGTTAGCAAACTCAAAGGCCTGGACATGCTCAACAGGAGGGTCCATATTACGAGAATGTCAATAGTTATCAAATTCTTCCTTCATCACACCTTTATAAATATCTTCTAAAGTGTAATCATTATATTCATCGTCAGGTGGATTAGTGGGAAGTTCCTCGGATCCATCGCTCAAGTTTGAGTGGTCATTCGAAACTAGTCCTAAAGAGTTGTCTACAAGAATTTCCTCATCCAGGTGGGGTGTGGAGTTAATATCATTTTTAATGGGAGGGTCTTCTGAAGGTAATGGTTCATGAAATGTAGGGTAGGTGTGAACTAGGTTGACTGGGTTAGTTATGGGAATAGTGTCGATCTCTGGCATGGTAGAAATGTCTGGTGTAGGTGAACCTAGTTTCTTTAGGTTCCGGTTTATTTCCTGAAGTATTATTTTGTTTTGGGCCATTATTTCATCGAATGTTGTTAGGCGAGGGAAGCTTGGTGGTGTGGGTCCGGTTGGTATGGTGTTTGATAGTTATAGTTATTGGCGTTTGAGTGACTCGGTTGATGTCGCATCTTTGTGATGGGTTAGGAGGCCGAATGGTCGGTTGATTGTTATTGGTGGAATTACATGAATAGTTTGGATGACTAGAAAACTCTTGATTGTATGAGTCACTATAAAAATTTGAAAATCGAGGCTCATAATTATTATTATATCCTATAGTAGGCTCGGACTCTTGATATGATGGGCATTGAGAAGCCCAATGGTTAGGACTACCACAACATGAACATGGTGAAGGGTTCCCATAATAATTACAAGATTGCTCTTGATATGATGGGCATTGAGAAGCCCAATGATCGACTACCACAACATGAACATGGTGAAGGGTTTTCATAATAATTACATGATTGCTCTTGATATGATGGGCATTGAGAAGCCCAATGGTCGACTACCACAAAGATGAACATGGTGAAGGGTTTGCATAATTATCATATGATTGTTGGTCTACATATTGATATGCCATATTGGTTTTTCAAATATATTATAGGCAACTAATATGCAACCACAACTCTAAGCATACATTTCTAGATAGGCGTGGTATTTATTTCTACTTAAAAACAAGCCCCGATTATACTAGAATTAAAACTCCTCCCATTAAGAGGCGAGGAGTGGAAGAAGGAGTACCTGAATGCCTCCTTGCTACGCCAGCGTTTGAATAGCGCCTTGTATACGCTGATCTCGGTGTATTTAACAAGTTAGAAACACCGAAATAACTTGAAGACATAAAATTTGCATTTACCTATGAAAATTGGGCGTTCACACTGAATTTTCCCTTGAGGGCTGAAAGTGCCCTCAATGCGAAGCGAAGTGCCCTCTGTTTTGTCGAATGTCGGTGTTTTGGGCGGTGTTCGGTTTGGTTTTGCTGGTCCCGGGGTTTTCAAGTTTTAGGCCTTTTATCGTACTCCAAAAATCTTCACCGCAATGTTTTTCTCTCGTGAATCCAGCAGCCCTATGCCCTAAAATAAAGGAAACGGTTCAAAAATTCAAGAAACAAGAATGAAAAATTAAAAGGGTGGGTGGGTAGAAAATGGGGGATTGCCCCTGGATTCAAGCAATTGAATTCTTATCTTGAACGAGATTAAGATGGCAGCATTTGATTTGATAACAGTTATTTTACGTATTCTAACTATCTATGCGTAAACACAAATAATTAAAATACGTAAATACGTGTTTATATCAATATTCCTACTCTCAATAATGAGGTAATATCAGAGAGTCAGGATTCGTTCCACTCTTAAACCTTCAAGACTTAAATAAAATTCAACTACTCGACACAAGGAACAATGGTGAGAGTAATGTGTTATATGAAATATCTATTCTATGATTATACTACGGATTCAATTTATACTAACAAGATACGATAATTCAACTACAGAAATACTAACTGGACTCTATGATAAAGAATTAGGGGGATTGATTCCGCCTTAACTCTACTTAATCTACTAACCAAGAACTGTCGCACTCCAAATTGAAATGCTATCGCATAACAATTGGTAAATCTAATCCCTAACTATTCATGGCAATCTCTACCAAGTAATAACTAGCATGTGAAGCATTAAACCCATTCTCATGGTGAACTAATTACTTCTAGGAATTGAATAGATTATCGGGACAAATTCTAAGCTAACAAAATCAAGTTTTCTTTCAAGGCTTCCTCAACCCCTCTAATGGAGGGTTAGCCTAGAGTCATTAAACTATCATTTCTCATGGAATCTAAACAAGACATAATATAAAGATTTGAACTTTACTTGTTTAAACTCAATTCGAAACTACTCATACAATAATTGAATTAAATTAATAATGACAAATAAGTAAATCTAAGGATTTAAGCTAATAAATAAATGAAAATGAAACTAGATTATGGAGAACTAATTAACTTTATTTATCTAATGAATAGCAATAACAATAATTTAATACTAAATTTAAGGCAAGAATAAAAACTAATTAATTAATGTAAAACTAGATCTAGAACTAAGGTTTAATGGCTACTTTTCTTATCCTAACCTAATTTATTTTCTAACCTAACTATCTACCATTAACAAAGAGCTAAGCTTTGGTTTTATATGTTCAGATCCAAAATCGTGCATGGGCTTGATCCATGTTTTGGGGCCGAGAATCAGTCCCCAAAACCCAATTCTTTCAGTCCAAAAAGGCCTCTTCAGCTGCAGTTGGCTTCCACAGACTTTTGGTCCACTTCTGCTCCTCTGATTGGGTCAAGGCTTAAACTATTGGAAAGCTCTTTCCGAGCCGGTCGTTTTGACATAAGGTAGGCCCAATTCGAGATCTGAGTCCAAAGATACTTTCGGAAGTTCTCACGACTTGTGTGTCTTTTCACCAGGTCGACTTTTCAGCTTTTGACCGGGCTTTAGGAAGGCTTTATCTTCTTGAATCTTGGCCTTTAATCATGGAACTCCTTAGTAACCGACCTTTTTCTCCTTTATCTCACTAAAGTGGCACATTTCGCACATAATGGACTTTGAAGCCCGAAATGCATAAAACACGTAATCGTCGAGATTAACTCTTACTTATTATTCACATAATTGGTCTAAAAGTACAATTGTTAAGGGGTTAAAACTACAGTTTTGGGCTCTTATCAAAAGTCAACGCGGGCAGAAACAGCGCATAAAAGTCAGCAGAACTTCCGAAGGCCGTATCTTTGGACTCATACCTCAGAATTGGGCCTATCTTATGTTAAAACGGCCGGCTCGGAAAGAGCTTTCCAATCGTCTAAGCCTTGACCCAATCAGAGGAGCAAAAGTAGGTGAAAAGTCTGTGGAAGTTAAATCCAGTTGGAAAGGCTTATGTGGACTGAAGAAATTGGGTTTTGGGATTGATTTTCCGGCCCAAAACATGGTTCCTCAGCCTATGCATGAAAAAGTGGATCTGGTCTCCTCCATTTGTATGGAGAAGACTTAACTCTTAAGTGAACTTAGATCTAGATTAGAAAATTAGGTTAAACTCCATTAATTAGTTAGAATAGCTTGTTTTAGATCTAGTTTTTACCTTCAATTAATTAGTGTTAGAACAAAGTAGATTATTATTTAGAATCACCATTAGTTTTATAATAAAGTATTAGTTTTCAATTCAATTTAGTTATTGATTAAATTCTTATTTAGTTTTAGTTGTTTTAAATTCATAAATTAGGTTATCTTCATTTTGATTATTAGACTATTGTTAAAATTATATTTATAAAGTTTAAATTAGTTATTAAATTATGACTTGTTATTATTATTCTTGTGTTAGGAATGATATTAGGCTAAAACCTCTATTAGAGGAGGTTAAGGAAGTCATGTGAGGATGATTGCTTGTTAGAATAGTTGTTATTTAGAATAGAAATTTCACATCTCATTACTCTCACCATTGTTCCTTGTGTTTGATTAATTGAATTCTATTTAGTCTTGATAGATTAAGAGTGGAACAATTCCGTACTCTATATATTGAATGAATATATATGTGAGAGTAGAAAATAAAATATTGATAAACCGTAAGAATAAGGTTAGAGTAATCTAGTTGAGTTTTTACGGGTTATCAACAATCCCCCATTCTCTACCCACCCACCCTTTTCATTTTTCATTATTTTTTCTTATATTTTCATTACTGTTCACTGTTTTAAGCGCAGAGGCGCACGCCCCCCCCTTTTGCCTTGCACAAAGCGCGCCCGCGCTCCCTTAAGATTGCGGGATCATAGTGACGAATACTGCAATAAAGGTATTTCTAAATTTTCGAAAATTCTGAAATTTTTCAGGCATAATATTTAATGTGTTGTTGATTTACTAAAATATTTTCAGATTTTTCCTAGTTGTTTTACGTAGTGAACTATTACTATCTTTACACTGCTGTAATTCAGCTTTCACACTGTAAGTGTCGGGAAAAACTGTCGAGTAAGGTTACTTAGGCAGTTCTAAAAATTCTAAAATTTTTACAGGAGGATCTACCATAAGTCAAGAGTTTTTAGTAAAAATTTGACGAGTTTTTTATTTGTTTTGACCACCTAACTTGTGGATTGTTTTTAGTGTGTTTCTTCCATTTTGCAAACACTTAATTTCTGGAACACCAGCCAATAAGGAGGGTTTGTAGAACTCCAATTGCTCTAAAATTTTTACAAAAACACGTAGGATCTATCAGGAGTCACCCGTAGACTTTTACCAATTTTTGGCTCTGTTTTGATTGGTTAACCATTCGGTTGTTTGTATTGTGCCCGAAAACTGTTTCATAAATTTTGAAGGGTAGTAGAAGGACTTTCATAGCTCCGATTGATCTGAACTTTTACAAGCTACTTGATACACGTCTTAGCAAACTATTGTAAAAATTTCAAATTTTTTGGAGCACGTTAAAGTTTACTAGACATTGCCAAAGGAAAGAGCGCGACCGGCGCCGGTGTCAGGCAAATTATGAGCGCCCCCTGCACTCAACTCACTTGAAGTCACCTCAGGCAAGAACACGACCTGCGCCCGTGTCAAGCAAATTTGCAGCGCACCCTGCATTGAAGTGCCTAGACCTCAAGTAAGACCGAGCGCACCCCACGCCCTAATTAAGCTAATTCGGAGCGCACCCTGCACCCTCTCTTCTTGTGTAGCAGCCCGATTTTTCACAGGTTAGTTGATAAGAGCCCAAAACTGTAGTTTTCACCCCCTAACAATAATACTTTTAGACAAATTATCCAAGTAATAAATAAGAGTTAATGCTGATTACGTGTTTTTATGTGTTACAGGCATTGGAGTCAATTATATGCAGAAATGTGTCACTTTGGCGAGATAAAGGAGCAAGGGTTGGTTTCTAAGAAGTTCTGTGATTAAAGGCCAAGATTCAAGGAGAAAAAAAAAACCGATCAAAGCTGAAAAGTCAAAGTCAACGCGGGCAGAAACAGCGCACAAAAGTCAACAGAACTTCCAAAGGCCATATCTTTGGACTCAGACCTCGGAATCGGGCCTACCTTATGTCAAAATGACTGGCTCGAAAAGAGCTTTCCAATAGTTTAAGCCTTGACCGAATTAGATAAGCAGAAGTGGATGAAAAGTTTACTGAAGTCAAATCCGATGGGAAAGGGGTCTGTGGACTGAAGAAATTGGGCTTTGGGCTCGATTTTTCGGCCCAAAACATGGCTCCTCAGCCCATGCACGAAAATGTGGATCTGGCCTTCTCCATTTGAACACACAAGACTTAACTCTTAAGCTTTCTAGGTTGTAGGTAGTCATTAGAGAATAGTTTTAGATCTAGATTTAGACTCCATTAAATTAGTTCAATAGCTTGTTTTTAGATCTAGATTTATTTCATTCAGGTTAATTAGTTTTTCAATTCCAATAAATTAGTTAGAACAAGTTGATTGTTATTTTAGAATCTAATTTAGTTTACAATAAAGTATTAGTTTTTCTATTCAATTTAATTTCAATAGATCAATAAAATTAGTTGTTTCTTTGTAATCTAGTTTCATTTCATTAAATCATTGTAGTTTCAATTCATAGACTTAGTTATTTATCATTGTTAGTTAAAATTAAATCTTGCATGAGTAGATTTCCATTTAATTCAAATAAGCAAATTTAGAATCTTTATATCATGTCTTGTTTAAATTCATATGGAAATGATAGTTTGATTAATCAAGGCTAAACCTCCATTAGAGGGGTTTGATGAAGCATTGATGAAAACTTGATTGTGTAGTGTAGAAATAGTTGTAAAAGTCTATTCCACTCTAGAAGGTAGTTGATTCTCCATGAGAATGGGTTGAACTTCCTCACATGCTAGTCATTAGTTGGTAGAGATTGCCATGAATGATTAGGGATTAGAACGACCAATTCTTGGATTACAAGAATCTATGCTAGGCTATTAAGTTAGATTCAAGGTGGAATCAAATTCCCCTAATTCTTTATATAGATTCAAACATTAGAATTTCGTAGTTGAATTATCATATCTTGTTAGTATAATTTGCATCATAGTATAATTCTCATCATTACTGTCATTAACTTTGGATAGACCGATAATCTTAGGAAATACGAATTCTAAAGAATTAAGAGTGGAACGAATCTTCTACTCTAACTCTATTGCGATAGCATCGAGAGTAAGAAACTTTGATAATTAGCATCGTAAATAACTTTAGTTTTACTTACGTTTGAGTCTCGTTGCTTATTCGTAGGTAAAACTATCATTTTACGTTTATCAAATGGCTAAATCGGAGTGGTAGAAATCATCTGTCGAGTAGCACAACCTATTCCAATTTCTCCTAAAATGATAAACGTAAAATGATAGTTTTACCTACGAATAAGCGATGAGACTCAAACGCAAGTAAAACTAAAACTAAACTTGTACTAATTATCAAAGTTTCTACTCTCGATGCTTATTTGTAGGTAAAACTATCATTTTACGTTTATGAAATGGCGCCGCTGCCATCTTAGTTCCCTTTTGTATTGTTTTCTTTAGTATTGTTTGTCTTCCCAAAGTCCCATTAAACCCACCCACCCTTGTTTGATTCTAACTGTGGTTGTTGGTTTCAGAACTGAGTTTTTCCTCGCAAGGAATACACGGAGCGCGACCGCGCCCTTGGTAGGCAAAGTTCGAGCGTGACACGCACCTAAAACACTGGATATCAACCAAGGTTGAGCATGCCCCGCGCCCTTGGCAGGCAAAGTTCGAGTGCGACTCGTGCCTAAAACACTAGACATCAGCCAAGGTTGAACGCGACCCGCGCCTTGCCAAGGCAAAGTTCGAAACCCCCGGCTGGCGCCCGGAACTTGAACTTGAGTTCACACGGCGCGACCCAGCGCCCTACCTAACTAATTAAACGCAATTCTGACCCATTCTCGAACCAACCACGATTTCCACAGGATAGTTCAACCTACCATTTCTTCAAGTTATTCAGTGTTCCAAATAATTAAATACACTAAGCTCACGTAAACAAGACGCTATTCATAAGCAACGCAAGGAGGCATTCAGGTACTTCTTTCTTCCACTCCTCGAATCTTCTGTCAGAGGAGTTCTTATACTAGCATATCAGGGTTGTTTGGATTGTTGTCATATTTCTTTAATATTGAACTTAGCTTTGCATGAGATTAAGGTCAGGTAGAGAAAAAACGACTAACGTAATCTATCGTGAACGTCAACACACACACCTATCTAGTATACCACACACCACACCTGAAATAATGGCTTAAGAAAGAGAGTCTTTGATAAGAGCCCAAAACTGTAGTTTTAACCCCTTAATAATCATACTTTTAGACCAATTATGTGAATAATAAGTAAGAGTTAATACTGATTACGTGTTTTTATGCATTTCAGGCTTCAAAGTCCATTATGTGCATAAATGTACCACCTTAGCGAGATAAAGGAGCAATGGTTGGTTGCTAAGGAGTTCTGTGATTAAAGGCCTTGATTCAAGAAGACAAAGCCTTTCTAAAGCCCGGTCTAAGCTGAAAAGTCAAAGTCAACGCGGGCGTAAAAAGACAAAAGTCAAAGAACTTCCAAAACCATATCTTTGGACTCAGACCTCAGAATTGGGCCTACCTTATTTCAAAACGACCGGATCGGAAAGAGCTTTCCAATGGTTCAAGCCTTGACCTAATCAGAAGAGCAAAAGTGGACAAAACATCTATCGAAGCCAACTACAGCTGAAGAGCCCATTTTGGACTAAAGAAATTGGGTTTTGGGCTTGATTCTCTGGCCCAAAACATGGCTCCAAGCCCATGCACGATTTTTGGATCTGAAAGTATAAAAACAAAAGCTTAGCTCTTTGTTAATGGTAGATAGTTAGACCTAGATTAGAATTAGATTAGTTAGCCTCCATTAATGAGTTTTAGAACTTAGTTTTAGAATTTCATTTCTTGTTTTAGATTAATTTCTTGAATCATTGAATATCATTCATTAGATAAATAAAATAGTTATTATTCTTGTCATTTCGATTTTTGTTATTTCAATCTATTAGATCTAGTTTTAATTATTGTTGGTTACCATTTCTTAGTTGTTAATTAGATTTTAATTATTGTTTAATTTAGATTAGTAAATTTGAATCTTGATATTATGTTTAGTTTAGATTCATATGGAAATGATTATGAATGATTCTCGGCTAAACCTCCATTAGAGGGGGTGAGAAGCCTTGATGAAAGCTTGATTCGATTATCGTAGAGTCGCCGTAATTTCTATCCCACTCTAGAAACGATTAATTAAGCCATGAGAATGGGTTTAATCGCTCACATGCTAGTTATGAATTGGTAGAAATGTCATGTGTAATTAGGGATTAGGAAGAACCAATTGTTCTCAAGTAGCGATTCAATTCGGATTACTGACGATTAATCGCCGTTAGTGAGTTAAGTTGAGTTAAGGTGGAATCAATCTCCCCTAATTCCTTATTATAGAATCAACGTAGTATTTCCGTAGTTGAATCAATTATAGTTTGTATCTTGTGGGTAGTTGCATCGTAGTATAATTCCCCTCAAATAAAACTCTCATTAGACTTAAGACCGATTAGTTAACTAGAAAACATCACATGCTAAAGAACTAGGAGTAGAATGAACTTCCTACTCCACTATATCTGTTCAATAGAAAGAGAGTAGAAACTTTGATAAATATAGACTCGTACAAGTTTTAGTTTACTTACGTTTTGAGTTCATCGTTCATTTCGTAGGTAAACTACATCTTTTTATGGGTTATCAAATGGCCACCGCCATCTTAGTTTCACTTTAGCATTGTTTTCATAGTATAATTAGTCATTTTAAGTCCCATTAAACCCACCCCACCCTTGTTTGATTCATACTGTGGTTGTCCGTTTCAGCGTTGAAAAGTTCCGCGAAAAATTACACCGAAGCGCACCACCAAACGGAGCGCCACCTCGCTAAAAGCTCGAGCCTTGGAGCTGACCCATATATTGAGCGCGACCCACCCTAAAACACTGTAACTTGAAGTTACACGGAGCCGCGACCATGCCTCTAAGCTTAGACACGACCTCTCTAAGCTGAAATTTGCCGGATTTCCACAGGTTTGTTTCGAACTTCGATTTTTCAAGTTTTTCAGTGTTTTAACTTGTTATATACACTCAACACGCCAGAAACAAGACGTTATTCATAAGCGAAGCAAGGACGCAATCAGGTATTCCTTTCTTCCACACCTCGCATCTCCAGTTAGAGGTTTCTACTAGTATATCAGAATTGTTTGGAGTGTTGCATGTTTAGTTAAGTTCGACTTAGTCTTGCATGAGATTAAGGTCTGGTCGAAGAAAAACAACTAACGTAATTACACGGCAACGTCAACAAACAAGTCTATCTAGTTTCCCACCCACTACACCTCTAGCTACTATTTCACACACACCACCTGATATTATGGCTGAAGAAAGAGAGACTCCTCTCTCGACTTTTTATAAAGCCTTGAGCGATAGCCCTAAATCTTGCATCGTTCTAGCAGAACCCCGGGGGATTTCCGCGATCCCCCAAATATATTTAATTTGTTACCCGCTTTTCATGGTTTAGACCATGAAAAACGTTATCGCTATTACGTAAGATTGAACAAGTCCTTAACATTCCACCATCCTACGGTTGGTGCGGAACAAATTAAATTGAGGGTATTCCCTTTCACCTTAGGCGATAAGGCGCGCTTGGTTAACTGCCCAAGCACCTAATTCTCAATGGACTCATGGGCCAAACTTGTTCACCTATTTATGGAACATTTTTACCCACCCCTAAAGACGGATGAAATGTTTTCCAAGATTCACTTCTTTCGGCGTAATCCTCATGAATCATTTTCGAGGCTTGGAATCGTTCACCGATCTCCTTATAGAGTGTCCACACCATCACCTAGCAAAAGACACGCGTTAGTTCGTGCCTTTTTCAAAGGACTTCTACACCACCATAAAGAAGTCCTAGACATAATGAATGGGGTAGTTTCCTAAGTAAAGGAGCCCCGAGGAGGCATATAAATTTTGGAAGATTAGACTAAAGCGTAATAATAATTGGGGGTAGTGGACGATTACTCCGCTCCACTAGTTCTTCTTCAACAGCTTAAGGCTACCAAGATGTTTGAGGTTAAATCAGATCCCCGAGCTTAAAACTCTAATTGAATCCCTCACAAAAAGGTAGAGGCCATTTCAGACAACAAAAAGCCTATCCCCGTCATGAATGTAAATTCAAATCCATGTAGTTTCATTTGAGTCCCGAGCATCCCGACTCCCATCGTCCCTATAGCCTATGAACATTCTTGTTCCATTAATAGTGAACCTAACGCCTTGAGACAAAATCCCAACTTTGGTTGGAGAAATAACCAACAAGTCACACCTACAGGTACAATAATCAATATGTTAGGCCAACGCACAATTATAACCAAGCTCCACCACAACAAGGACAGGGATCGGGTAATTATAATAATTATAACAACCAAGCGCAAACCCTCGACAAGGTCAAGCACAAGGTCAATGTAGTTATAATAATTATAATGCTAATAGAGGTATCGTTCCAGAAATAATAACTATCACAATCAATCCCATAAATAATCAACGCAGATAGTTCCAGATAGTTCCTACTACACCCACACAACCGGATCGCCTTGACACCTTCATACAAGTGAGCCAACAACTTTTCCAAACCATGGCTCAATCTAACCAACACATTCTACAATCCGTTAATAATTTAAACCAACAGTTAGCCCAAGAGAAAGCCCAACCAAAAGGCGTGTTTCCAGGCCAAGCGATACCCAACCCTTAAACAGCAAACACAACCTTTGAGGTAAACGGTAATACTAGTATGGAAACTACAACCGTAGGTGAGCTAAATGCCATCACCACTCTCCGCTCGAAGAGTAGTTGATAACAAAGTAACTATGCCTATAGTTACCCCATCAAGATACTCCTACACCGGATATCGAACTAGATACCCAAATAGAAACTCAAAAACCTACCACCGTAGAGGTACCAGGTTAAACTACAAACTAAGAAACGAAAAGCCAAGGTTACACATCAAGTTCGAGCCATACGCTAAATATAGAGCTTAAACCACCGTTCCTTAGAAATTAGCCATGCTAACCAGGATACTAACTTTGAGGAGATTAGGAATGTTTTCAAAAATCTAATGATAAACCTTCCTTTTCTCGAAGCTATAAAAAGTTACCTAACCACGCTTAAGTTTCTTAAGGAGTTGTGCACTACTAGGCGTAAGACCAACATACCTAAAGACGCTTTCTAACCGAAACAGTTCCCAACTTTATCCTAAAATAATGGAATTGTTAAGTACAAGGACCCCGGTCGCCCTTGTCGCATAATGCACCTTAGGAGATTCTCACACGATGACCGCTACTTACTAGACACGGGGGCTAGTGTTAACTTACTCCCCGCTTTTATTTGTATAAACAAATAGGTCTAGAGGAGATGCAACCTACTAAAATGACATTGCAATTAGTCGATCGGTCTATTAAGTATCCTAAGGGGTGTGGTTGAAAACATGCCGGGTTAAAGTCTAAAATTTTTACTACCCCGACTTACGTTATCCTCGACCGCGAAGTCACTAACGACTCTGTACCTATCATTTTATTATGCGTCCCTTCTTAGCTACTTAACAACGCTCATAAACTGCCGCGATGGTTCGATGTCCTTGTCCTTTGGCCATTTTTCTCATAGGTAAATGTTTTCAAACGAGGACACAAGATTCCGATTCATCTACAAATGGAGAGGTTAGCATGATTGAGAGCTTAGCTCAAGATTACTTCAAAACATGTTTCGGAGAAACAGATTAACAAATTCCTTTCCTTCGAAATTCCAACTTTAACAATGACTCCTGGTAGTAGACGAAATCAAAGAAGAATTCCTTCAGCACTCTTTTGCACCGCTTCTTTACCACTTCATGAGTCCCCCTTTGCCAACAACCATTCATCCCTTTAATGCTATGGACGAATATGAATTTTTCAATCTCTATCCCAAAGATCCTTTTGACCCACCTATTGAGGAATGTCTTGCATATATCAAGATTTCGATGATATGGACTTGAGAGCTCTAGCAGAGAATCATTCACCTTCCATCACCAATATTCCCCACCCTCCACCTTTTCAAAGGAACCTCGAGTTTGCACTCGATCCTTTAGTTTCTCCCATTGGCTTCATGATTTTTAAATCCACCTAGTAAACAAATACTTCCCAAGGATAAACCACTTGACACCTTCATTTTCGGACTTGAGACAGTCCCTAACTACACCATGAATGAGTTTTGTGCTAAACCCACATCCTCATTTTTTCCATGCTTTCCTCTAAAAACTTATCCCAATCCACCATATCTTCCACAACCATTCACTTTTCCACACTTATTCACTAGGACACCCTCTCGCTCAAAGATGAAACATAAGGTGCATGCTTTCGGTTATGTTATAGGTCTATCCGACTTCGCTTTCATTCCACTAGGTCAGGCGTCGTAGGAAATCTTGGTGCTTGATTGTGTTTGGATATGTTTTCTCATATTTATTTATGGAACGATCCACAACTATTTCGGTTGTTGATATATGATAAACTACATATTCATACATATGTTTAGATAAAGTCTCGAGTATCCGACTATAAACGACTCAATTTTGTGTTTTGGTGCATTTCCTTTCATTTCCATATATTGGTGAATGCACCATTCAGGTAACCGGCCCTCCCTATGGAGTGTGTGGCTGTAAGTACCGGATCCTAAGTCCACGCTTCACATAATTCACATTTTCCACTCTTGCATGTTTTCTTGGTTTTGAGTCATGTTTCTCTATGGTGTGAATTATGTCTTTACTGCTTATTGTTTTCCTTTATATTAAACCTAATTCATAAAAAGTAAAAAAAGTTTAAAGCTATAAAAATAGTAATCTAGCAAGTCTCGAGAATCTGACTTTAAAAGACCCACGTTTTAAAACAAATTTTTACAAACCTGTTTTCAAAATTTGTTTGGGGGTGGGGTGTTGGTTTTTCCATTCTTGATCACTCAAATTCCTATTCTTACTCCCCACCTCGCCCCTTGAAGAGTAGCTAGATTTCTTCTTGTTTGTTTTTTGATGTTGTTTTTTTTTATTATATTTAGTAGATGGGATGTTACATTGTTAAATTCCGTGAGTTAATTTTGACTTTTGTAGTGAAATGTTGTTTGAATGACAATATTAATATAATGTGGTTATTTTCATTGTGCGTGGTTGTTTAATGTTGATCCCACTTTCCCAAATTGTTTGGGGTGGTATTATGTAGTCCAAAGATGATTTTTATATGACCTCCTTTTTTTTTTTAGAAGTTATTTGAGTCGTATGAGAATATTGCCGAATAGGCATATCTATGAATAAATATCATGGTAGGATGAAATCTCGATAAAATAGGTAGGTTCTATCCTAAATTCAACCTAAAAGATATTAGGGTTGTTTTAGAATCAAGAATATGAGTTGTTTCCATTTTCGGGTTCGAAAATTTTAGTATTTTCGGAAATTGCCGGAAAAGCTTTTTGGCAACTTCCCGATTCGTTTTAGCAACTTAAAACCTATATAAACTCCATTCATCCTACACTCACAACCCACACTACACCTAACTTCCATCACTCACCTTTCACTCCCACATTTCCCGTTGTTCGTCTCAATTTTCAACCATCAAGACCTCGGGCGACCGGGCGCCCAAGTAGAGCGCTGCACTACACATTTTTTCTGAATTTAGCACGGAAACACTTCGCCCAAGTGGAGCGCGAGCCTACGACTTCCGTAGACCAGAAAATTTCCAATTTTCTGCGGGTTGTTCCCGGGTCATTTGCAGCTGTTCCAGAGCGTAGTTTCGAGATGACATCTCCTACAATAATACCGAACAGTCTTTCGAAGATTTGTTCCAAAGCACTACTTATGGTGCTTGGTCTCGCGAGGCGATCACACACGTAGGCTGGGAACCGCTTATGGTTCTTGCTAGCATTTGTTCTTGGACTTGCCATGCCCACTGAAATACAAGACCCATGGTGCTATTGGGTAGATAATATGCATGTCCGGGAGATAAGGTAAGTTTTTAATTCCATTTAGTGTCTACTTATGTCCCAAGCAATTTAATTACTGTTAACCCCATAATGGGTGGAACTCTTATATAGAGTTGCATCGGTTTTATATTAGTATGTTTTAACCTTGTTTTGCGGATGTTCCAGAATTTCCGCGCGTTTCCATGGTATTTTTCTACCCTCTTTATTTAAATGCTTTGAGGACAAAGCATGCTTCTTGTTTGGGGGTGGGCATAGAAACACGTGTAATTAAGGCATCTGTTAGGATATAGATATGTATAATATGCACTTGTTTTCTAGTTAAAATTTCAAAAATTCAAAAATATAAATAAATAAGTTATGCTATACACTTAGAAATATTGGTATTGTTTTCTTTCTCTATGCTCTTAACAATCTAGAAGTCTCACGTAGCTTTTGCATTAGAATAATTTTTAGAAACTTAGGTTAATATGTAGGTAATAATCTTTGCATCTATCTATATATATATTATATGAATATCTATGATGTTAGCGATGGTTTCTGAAATCTAGGCTAGAGTACTTATTCTACAAATCCAGGTGAGAATATAGCCTAAAGCCTTATAAGAGTAAAACAATTGAGAAATGACACAAAGGAGAAGTAAAATCCGGATAGAGAAATCACACGTCCACTTGCTTGATCACTAAACCATATCCTAAGTGAGAATTTAGGCCCTCTTTGGATCGATATAGCCAGAAATTCAAATCTATGAATTATTTTCCGCTAGTCGCCTCGAGCCTTTCTTTAGCCTTTCATAAACCACAAATCCTTTACCCTGTTACAAAAACAAAAAAAATAAAAAAAATCAACCTACCCAATTTAGAATAAGTCCGAGAATAGAATGAGGAAGAAAGAAGAAGAGAAAACCTGTGTAAACAAAAATTAGTTAGTTGCTTCCCGAAAATAAAGAAAAGAAGTTTCCATCCAAAGAAAAGAAAAATAAAAATAGAAATAAAATAAAAACTCCAAAAATAGAATAAACGAGTCAAAAGCCAAAGAAAAGAAAAAAAATGGCTAAGGATGGAAACAAAGTGTAGAAGCAAAAGTAAATAACAAGGTTTTCTCTAGTTACATAATATGAAGACTCTATTATCTCATACTTGTCCTTTTTGAATATCTATTTCCTTCCTTCTTAAACCATCTCCTAATCCCCGAAACACCTAATAAAGACATCTAGCTCAATTAGGAATAGGTTAGTGTGATAGTAAGTGGCAGATGTGTTTGATCGACTCCGGCTTCCTTGTGTGTCATTGAGATTGTAAGGTATAGTGTGCCCACCCAAGCACTAGAGTAAAAAAGCCAAACTTGAGTGGAAAAAATCAGAGTGTTGTATCTTGACTATTATTGTGAGAACCTACTTAAGGACGCTTATTCAATTTCAAAACGGACCTGCTATTGCATTTCATAGTATTATCATTGTAGATATGTTTATTATAGATGATTGATTATTATGTATATATTAGCTTAGGTTTTTGACATGGTTATTCTTGTTCATAGCTAGTGAGATGTATAGATAATTTGGAGCATGAATAAGGAAACAATAGTTTTCTTTCTTAAGTCGTTGTAGTATAGATGAAGTTTGTGAGTACCTTCACCGGAAAACTCTCCACGAGGTTATAACTTCGTCCACTAGGGAATTCCTAGTGGTTTAAGGCCTTGTTGCATATGGTCAATGCAATCGTACTTAGCGAAATGAGAGTAGATAGAACTCCATTTTTGGTCACTTATGCTAATTTCTCATATTTGCTTGAGGACAAGCAAAATGTTGTTTGGGGGTGGTTGATAAGAGCCCAAAACTGTAGTTTTAACCCCTTAATAATCATACTTTTAGACCAATTATGTGAATAATAAGTAAAAGTTAATACTGATTACGTGTTTTTATGCATTTCAGGCTTCAAAGTCCATTATGTGCAGAAATGTGCCACTTTAGCCAGATAAAGGAGCAATGGTTGGTTGCTAAGGAGTTCTGTGATTAAAGGCCTTGATTCAAGAAGACAAAGCCTTTCTAAAGCCCGGTCAAAGCTGAAAACTCAAAGTCAACGCGGGCAGAAACAACGCACAAAGTCAGCAGAACTTTTGAAAACCATATCTTTGGACTCAAACCTCGGAATTGGGCCTACCTTATGTCAAAACGACCGGCTCGGAAAGAGCTTTCCAATGGTCCAAGCCTTGACCCAATCAGAGGAGCAAAAGTGGACGAAACATCTGTCGAAGCCAACTACAGCTGAAGAGCCCATTTTGGACTAAAGAAATTGGGTTTTAAACATGGCTCCAAGCCCATGCATGATTTTTGGATCTAAAAGTATAAAAACAAAACCTTAGCTCTTTGTTAATGGTAGATAGTTAGACCTAGATTAGAATTAGATTAGTTAGCCTCCATTAATGAGTTTTAGAACTTAGTTTTAGAATTTCATTTCTTGTTTTAGATTAATTTCTTGAATCATTGAATATCATTCATTAGATAAATAAAATAGTTATTATTCTTGTCATTTCAATTTTTGTTATTTCAATCTATTAGATCTAGTTTTAATTATTGTTGGTTACCATTTCTTAGTTGTTAATTAGATTTTAATTATTGTTTAATTTAGATTAGTAAATTTCGAATCTTAATATTATGTTTAGTTTAGATTCATATGGAAATGATTGCGGAATGATTCTTGGCTAAACCTCCATTAGAGGGGGTTAAGAAGCCTTGATGAAAGCTTGATTCCGATTATTGTAGAGTCGTCGTAATTTCTATTCCACTCTATAAACGATTAATTCGCCATGAGAATGGGTTTAATCGTTCACATGCTAGTTATGAATTGGTAGAAATGTCATGTGTAATTAGGGATTAGGAAGAACCAATTGTTCTGCGTAGCAGTTCAATTCGGATTACGACGATTCGTCGTTAGTGAGTTAAGTTGAGTTAAGGTGGAATCAATCTCCCCTAATTCCTTATTATAGAATCAACGTAGTATTTCCGTAGTTGAATCAATTATAGTTTGTATCTTGTGGGTAGTTGCATCGTAGTATAATTCCCCCTCGTAAAACTCTCATTAGACTTAAGACCGATTAGTTAACTAGAAAATATCACATGCTAAAGAACTAGGAGTGGAACGAACTTCCTACTCCACTATATCTGTTCAATAGAAAGAGAGTAGAAACTTTGATAAATATAGACTCGTACAAGTTTTAGTTTACTTACGTTTTGAGTTCATTGTTCATTTCGTAGGTAAACTACATCTTTTTATAGGTTATCAGTCTCCTCTCTCTAACTTTTACAAAGCCTTAAACGATAGCCCAAAATCTTGCATCATTCTATCAGACCCAGTGGGGAATTTCCGAATCCCCCTAAATATATTTAATTTGTTACCCGGTTTTCATGGGTTAGACCCTGAAAAAATCTTATTAGCACATGCGTAGGATTGACCAAGTCCTTACTACATTCCACCATCCTACGGTTGGTGCTGAACAAATTAAACTAGGGGTGTTTCCTTTCACCTTAGCCGATAAGGTGGCGTCTTGGTTAATCGCCAAAGCGCTAATTACTCATGGACTCATGGGCCAAACTTGTTCAACTATTTATGGAACATTTTTACCCACCACTGAAGACCGATGAAATGCTTTCCAAGATTCATTTCTTTCGATAGAATCCTCCTGAATCATTTTCAGAGGCTTGGAATCATTTCACCGATCTTCTTATAGAGTGTCCACACCATAACCTCGCGAAAAACACGTTAGTTCTTGCCTTTTTCAAAGGAGTGTTACACCACCACAAAGAGGTGCTTGATATAATGAATGGGGGTAGTTTCCTTAGTAAATGAGCCTCAAAAAAAAAATTTTTAGAAGATCAAACAAAGCGTAATAATAATTGGGGGGGTAGTGACGATATCTCCCGTTCCGCTAGTTCTTCTACAACAGTTAAGGCTACCAGTATGTTTGTGGTTAAATCCGATCCTGAACTTAAAACTCTAATCGAATCTCTAACTAAAAAGGTAGAGGCTATCTCTGTTCAACAAAAGCATATCCCTGTCATGAATGTCAACTTAAATCCATGTAATTTCTGTTTGAGTCCAGAGCATCCCGACTCCTATTGTCCTCTCACCTATGAACAACAAACATCACAACAAGATAACGTTTGCTCAATTAATAGTTATCCTATTCCTAACGCCCCTTGGAGACAACATCCCAACTTCAGTTAGAGAAATAATCAACAAGTAACACCTCCGAGGGTATAATAATCAAAATGTTAGGCCAGCAAATAATTACAATCCACCCATTAATTATAACAACCAAGCTCCACCACGTCAAGGATAAGGTCAAGGTAATTATAATAATTATAACAACCAAGCTCAACAACGATAAGGACAAGGTTAAGCACAAGGTCAGGGTAATTATAATAATTATAATGCTAATAAAGGCATCGTTTTAGTAAATAATAACTATCAAAATCCACCCATTAATAATCAACGTGACATAGTTCCTGTCACACAACCTCTAACAAACACTCCTCCACAACCGGATCATTTTGATGCCTTTATGCAAACCCAACAACAGATTTTACAAGCTATCCAACTTTCCTTACAGTAGATAGCACAAGAGAAGGTACAAACAAAAGGTGTGTTTCCAGGTTAAGCAATACCTAATCCTAAAACAACAAACATAGGCTTTGAGGTAAACGGTAATACTAGTATGGACAATGAAAACATAGGTGAGCTAAATGCCATCACCACTCTCCGTTCTGGCAGAGTGGTTGATAACAACGTAGCTATGCCTATAGTTACCCCACCAATGGTCCCTACACTAGATATTATACTAGATACCGACGTAGAAACTGAAAATCCTACCCCTGTAGAGGTACCAGTTAAACCACAACCTAAGAAATAGAAAGCCAAGGTTAGAGATCCAGTTGATCCATACGCTAAATATAGAAAGAAACCACCGTTTCCCCAGAGATTAACTATGTTGAACAAGGATACAAATTACGATGAGATTAGGGAAGTTTTCAAAAATCTAACAATAAACCTTCCTTTTCTTGAAGCGATTAAAAAGTTACCTTACCACACTAAGTTTCTTAAAGAGTTGTGCACTACTAGGCGTAAGACAAATATTCCTAAAGACGCCTTTCTAATTGAACAGTTTCCAACTTTATCAGAACATAATGGAATTGTTAAGTACAAGGACCCTGGTCGTCCTACTATACAATACACCTTAGGAGATTCCCACACGACCACCGCTTTATTAGACCTGGGGGCGAGTGTGAACTTACTCCCATATTATCTATACAAACAAATAGGTCTAAAGGAGATGCAACCTACTAAAATGACGTTGCAATTAGCGGATCGGTCTATTAAGTATCCTAAGGGGGTGGTTGAAAACGTGCTTGTTAAGGTTCAAGATTTCTACTATCATGCTGATTTTGTTATCCTCGATACAGAAGTCACTAACAACTCTGTTTTGATCATTTTAGGGCATCCTTTCTTGGCTACTGCCAACACGCTCATAAACTGCCGTGATGGTTCGATGTCCTTGTTTTTTAGCCATATTTCTGTTGAGGTAAATATTTTTAAAATGATGAAACAGTTACCAGATTCGTCTGTAGATGGGGAGGTTAGCATGATCTAGAGCTTAGCTCAAGATTATTTTAACAACACGTTTCCAGAAAACCATATGCATAAATTCCTTTCTTTTAGAAGTTCAGATTTCGCCTACGACTCCTACTTAGAGGAAGTTAACACCATCTTCGAGTCTACACCTATCATAAACCCTTCTATTGCTCCATCTACTGAGTTTGAAGATCTGCTGCCTAAGCAAGTCTTCATTACTCAGGATGAGGACCCTCCAGAAGCATTTATCGACATTCCCACTACCCCGGTGCTTAAACCTCTTCCTTCTGAGTTAAAATATATTCAACTTGATCCAGATGGTAGTCACCCGGTAATAATATCTTCTTTGTTATCTAAAGATGAAGAGGCATGTTTGATTAGGGTGATTAGGGAACATCGTTCCGATTGGTTGGTCCCTAGCCGATATTAAGGGAATTGACCCTAATGTTTGCACTCATCGTATCCATTTGGAGGATAACGCAAAGACATCTCGCGAACCTTAGCGTCGCTTCAACCCTGCCATGAATGAGGTGGTCAGGGAAGAAGTCTTACAGTTACTCGATGCTAGCATCATATACCCAATCTCTGATAGCAAATGGGTAAGTCCCATTCATGTGGTTCCTAAAAATTAGGGATTACCATGGTACGTAATGCTAAGGCTGAATATGTTGCAATGCATGGTCCTATGAAATAGAGAATATGCATCGATTACAGATCGTTTAAATGCCATGACACGAAAGGATCATTTTCCTTTGCCCTTTATAGATCAGATGTTAGAACGTCTAGCTGGTCATACTTTTTATTGTATTTTGGATGGATACTCTGGCTATTTTCAAATTATTATTGATATTGATGACCAAGAAAAGTCTACATTCACATGTCTTTTTGGAACATACGCCTATAAACGAATGCCTTTTGGCCTTTGTAATGCTCCTGGTACCTTCAACGGTGTATGCTTTATATATTTAGTGACATGGTAGAATGCTTCATGGAAGTGTTCATGGATGATTTTTCTATCTATGGAGACTCTTCCACTTACTGCCTGTCTAACCTGTCTAAGGTTTTAACACAGTGTGAAGAGAAGAGTCTGGTTTTAAATTGGGAAAAATGTCATTCCATGGTGAAAAAGGGAATAGTGCTAGGTCACATTGTATCTAGTGATGGAATCGATGTAGATAAGGCCAAACTAGATAAGATAGTGACTCTACCTATACCACGGACTGTCCGTGATATTAGAGCCTTTCTAGGCCATGCAAGTTTTTATAGGCGCTTTATCAAAGATTTTTCAAAAATAGCGAGGCCTTTAACTAATCTACTTTTAAAGGATGCCATCTTTGATTTTAATTTTATTTGTAAATAGGCTTTTGAAACTTTAAAAGCCGCCTTAACCTCTGCACCCATTATACAGCCTCCCGATTGGTCTAAACCTTTCGAACTCATGTGTGATGCTAGTGATTATGCAGTTGGTGCTGTCTTGGGACAGAAACTAGATAATAAATCCACTGTTATTTACTATACTAGTAAAACTCTAAACGATGCTCAAAAGAATTATACAACTACTGAAAAAGAATTCTTAGCTGTCGTTTATGCTTTAGATAAGTTTCGTCTTTATTTGGTTGGTTCTAAGACTCTATTTTACACAGACCATGCAGCCCTTAGGTACCTTCTCGCAAAGAATGATGTTAAGTAGAGATTAATTCGATGGATTCTTCTCCTGCAATAGTTCACAATAGAAATAAAAAACAAAATAGGGGTCAAAAACGTAGTTGCCGACCACTTATCTAGACTTACAAATGACGATGATAGTGATTCTGAGTCCATACCTGACTCTTTTCCTGATGAGCATCTGTATATTATTTTTTCTGCACCATGGTATGCTAACATTGTGAATTATTTAGCGTCTGATACTATTCCTGAAGATTGGTCAAGAAATGAATGTAAGAAGTTCTTGGCCAAAGTTAAGCTATACTACTGGGATGAGCCCCACCTTTTTAAGTATTGTGCAGATCAGATTCTTTGTCATTGTATGGGAATACAATGAGGTTCTCTCATTTTGCCATGACAAAGAGTGTGGTGGCCATTTTAGTGGTATGAAAACAGCTGCTAAAATTCTCCAATGTGGGTTTTATTGGCCTACTCTTTTTAAAGATTCCCAAGTGCATTGTAAGACGTGTGTTCGTTGCCAACAACTTGGGCGAATCACGAAGCGTAATATGATGCCTTTAAATCCAATCATGGTTGTAGAAGTTTTTGACGTATGGGGCATTGATTTCATGGGTCCTTTTCCTATTTCCCACGACTTTATATATATTCTAGTTGTCGTGGACTATGTGTCTAAATGGATAGAGGCCATGGCTTGCCGTAGCAATGACCATAAGACAGTTGTCTTTTTTGTTAAAGAGTATATTTTCCGTCGATTTGGCATTCCTAAAGCCATCATTAATGATGGTGGAACACATTTTTATAACAGAGTTGTTGCATCTCTAGTAAAAAAGTATGGAGTTACACTTAAGGTAGCAACTCCGTTTCATCCACAAACTAGCAGACAAGTAGAGGTTTCTAATAGGGAAATCAAAAAGATTTTAGAAATAACTGTAAATCCTGATAGGAAAGACTGGTCGAAGCGTCTATTTGATGCCTTATGGGCATATAGGATTGCTTTCAAAACTCCTATATGTATGTCTCCCTTTAGACTTGTATTTGGGAAACCTTGTCATTTACCCGTTGAATTAGGGCACTGCGCTATGTGGGCTATAAAAAGCCTTAACTTCAATTTTGATGAGGCGGGTGTCAAGCGCAAGTTGCAATTGAATGAGCTTGAAGAAATCCGTAGTGATTCTTATGATCTCGTAAAGGATTATAAAGCTAACATGAAACATGTTCATGATAAACAAATCTTGTGTAAAGAGTTTGTGGAAGGACAAAAGGTCTTACTTTACAACTCCCGTCTACATATTTTCCCAAGTGAAATTAAAAATCCGTTGGTCTGGTCCTCTTTTGGTTACTGAAGTCACCCCTTATAGGGAAATCACCTTGGTAAATCCTAAGAACAACAGTACCTTTCAAATCAATGGCCAATGGTTAAAACATTTTCACGAGCTAATGTCCCCTGATGTGGAGGATGTCCTTTTACAGGACCCTGCCTATGAGGACTGGCCTTTGTTGTTTGGTGTACTTCCTTTCATGTCCATATATTGGTAAGTGCACCATTCAGGTAATCGGGCCCTCCCTATGGAGTGTGTGGCTGTAAGTACCGGATCCTAAGTCCAAGTTTAACATAATTTACATTTTCCACTATTGCATATTTTCTCGATTTTTGAGTCATGTCCCTCTATGGTGTGAATTATGTCTTTATTGTTTTTCATTTTTCTTATATTAAATCTTATTCATAAAAAGTAAAAAAAATATCAAAACCATAAAAAATAGTAATCTAGGAAGTCTTGGGAATCTGACTTTAAAATACCCACGTTTAAAACAAATTTTCTCAACTCTATTGTCTAAAATTTGTTTGGGGGTGGGGTGTTCGTTTTTCCGTCCTTAATTATTCAACTTTCCATTTGTGTTGTTTAGGCCATTTAATTGTATTTCAATTTGGGTTGACTTTATCTATGAATTTAGATTTCATTCGTTCATATAACTTACGTCATGCACACACTTCGAGGCATTTTCCATCTTTTTATATGTCACCCATAGTTGGAATAGAGTGTTTTATGGATCATTGGATTGGAAATTCTTTCCTGATCATTTCCATATCTCATTCACAAAAATTGGACCGGTAACGAAGCGACAATTTTAGTTTGAAATTATGCAAAAAATCGACACATTTCGAAAATCGAATTGGGCTTGGGCCCAAATCTCTCATGCACGTGCCACGCACATGCGTCTCCTTCCTCCAAAAACAAAACCGTCGCGAGTCCCTTCTCACTTCCACCATTACCAAAGCTTCCAAACCTTAGAAAAAAAAAAAAAAAAAAAAATACCTAAATACAGCCACACCCAAAATTTAAACCCACTCCAAATCTCCTCCACAACATCCCCCCACCATTTCCCAACCTTTGCACCACCGAAAAAACATAAAAAAATCAAAAAAAAATTGAACTACCACCGCCACCACCGCGCCTCTTCCCATTATATTTAGTGAGTTTGGTTTCAAACTCTTTCCCCACCTTATTCAAACCCACAAATCGTCGACAACCATCAATGGCTCAAAGATGATGAATTTTGCCGAACAAGCATTTAATGCCAACCATTTTGAGCTGTTTTATAGTGAGGAGATGATTCGTAGGGATTGGAGCCCTTTGTGGTATACGACGAACGATTTTTATCACGAATATTTGGTCCAACAATTTTATAGGACGAGGGAGTTGGTTGGGAATAAAATGTTTGTGAAGGTGAATAAAGTAAAAAGAGAAGTGGATATAAGTTTGTTGGCTCGTATCTTTGGTATGGAGGAAGGACGCACTCTAGTAGCCACAATTCAGGAATCCCAAGTTAGTGGGATCAAGCCTTTAATGAACGAGACGGTTTTGGAATGTAACTACAATGCAAGTTCGCATTGTGTTCGCCAGTCGTCTCTGCGAACCAACCAGCTAGCTATAGCTCAGTGGATTGAGAGGAATGTCATTAGAAAGGAGAAAGTCAGTGACATCAGCCTGAATTGTCTTCACGTTCTATGGATACTCCAAACGAGGAAAGTATGAATTTTGTATCCTCGAGTTTTTTATTACTATGATTAGAGGAGTTGGGAAAAGTATTGCACCTCTCCCTGTTCTGATAACGAAGATCATGATGAGGTTGAAAGAGACTCTCGAAGTCTGATCGGATTTGGCTAAAGAGGCACCAAAATCCTACTATTTATACAGAGTGTATCCAGAAGACATGGAGGTTTGCCTGAAGAGAGGGTAGTTGAAGAGGATGAGTCAGAGGATGAGGAGGACACGACATGTTTTGATGTCAATGCCTTGGAAAGGTGTACGTCTGATGCAGAATACATGTCGGTACTTCATCGTGGCATGCATTCTCTCAATATTATTTGTAAAGATCTCCGGATTCGGTAGGCTACCATACATCATAACTTTGAGACTCGTGCCCAGCGCGAGGATGAGCGTTGGGAAGATATGAAGGCCGAGATGGAATCCAAGTTCTGAGAAGATATGCTGGAACACTAACCACCCCACGGGGGTTCTTCTACTGAGGAGGCGTCTGTGAGGCACGAGCGTCGTCACCAAAGGACGGATGGCTCTGGCCCACCAGGAGCTCAGGAGCCATCTCCTTCTCATGTTCCATCCTCTACCAGTAGCGCGTGGTTTAGGGATATTATGAGTTGATGTTGTTTTTTATTCGTTTTAATTAGTTCGGATGTTAATTTTTGAATTCCGTAGTTAAATTTGAATTCAATAATTAATTGTATTTGAATTTGAATTTGAATTTAATTTGGTTCTTTTCAAAGTGTGCATTGATTTTATTGTAATCCCACCTTCCTGAATTGTTTGGGGTGGTATTATTTATTCTAGCATGATTTTTATATGATCCTTAATTTTAGAAGTTGTCTTGGAGTGATTGTTGGGAATATTGCCGATATTGGCAGGCTATGAGTAGATATGGTGGTAGGATGAAATCTAAAAGAGTTTAGAAGTTACTATTCTAAATTCAATCTAAAATATATTAGCTTTGTTTTAGAATCAAGAATATGGGTTGTTTCCGTTTTCGGTTTTTGAAATATTTTGTTTCCGGCAATTGCCTTAAAGCTTTTGGCAACTTCCCAATTCGTTTTGGAAACTCAAAACCTATATAAACTTCATTCATTCTCCACACAAAACTCACATCTCTCACTTTTATCTCTCACCTTTCACTCCCATTTTTTCCCTCTTTTCTTTTTCACTTCAGCACTTAAGTGCACGGAGCGCGCGTGCGCTTCAGTTGAGTGCCACCTGCGCCCAAAACACTGTAACTAGAATTTCCCCTGAGCGCAACCCGCGCCCTACCCAAACCACACCTGAGTGCACCCCACCCAAAACACTGTAAGTACATTTGCTCCTAAGTGCGACCTGCACCCATACAAGGCATAGGTTGAGCGCACTCCGCGCCCTAACCTCCGTAGGCACGAAAAATTACGATTTTTTGTGGGTTGTTCCAGGATCATTTGCAGCTATTCTAGAAAGTAGTTTTGCGATGACATCTTCTATAGTCATACCTGAGCAGTCTTTCGAAGACTTGTTGGGAAGCGAGACTTATGGAGGTTGGTTCCGCGACAGGATATTGCAGTTAGGATGGCGGCATCTACTGGTAAGTGATGACGACTCGTATTCACCTCAGCTTACTGTATTTTTCTATAATAATATTACTTTCTATTGTAACCAAGACGGAGAACAAAAATTTTCCCTTTCTATTAATGACACGACAATGGAATTTAGTAAGTCTTTGGTAGCGTTAGTTTCGGGATTGCCCTTGCATGATCCGATGCACACGTGGGGATATATGGCCGATAATACATACCTCTATGACTATACATATTTCCATGAGTATTATGGGGGAGGGGTGTTTCGTATAATGGACCAAGGGCGATATAACATAGCCCTTGGTAGCCTGTCCTTGAATGTAGTCACCACCATGTTATTCATCATGATGAATATTTTAGGGGAGTAGCAGTTTAGCTTGTGATGTTTTCCTTGCTTTAGCTGAGGGATGTCGCCGATATGACATTCCCCGAGTATTAGTGGCTAGTCTTAAGAGAGCCCAAAGCATGAGACATAAGTATCTTCTTATGCCTGTTTTGGTTTGCCGCATCATGCGCGGTTGTTTACCTGAATTCTGTACCCAGTTCATGGATTGGAAAAGGGTTGAAGTTATGAGACCCACCAATTGGGTGGTTAGTTCATTTCTAGTTATGACTTGGCCGGGATGGTAGGTGCAACCTCATTTGGTTGCTCCTTACACCCCATCAGACCTAGCAACACTCGACAGGTTAGCACGAGTTGATGACACACGACGGCAGGCTTGGCAAGTTATCATGGCATGGCAGGACGCGAAGGAACCTCATCTATTTGAAGAGAAAGATGATGAGGATGATGATTAAGCGGGAGTTAAGGTAAGTTTTTATTTCAGTTAGTGTCTGCTTATGTCCCAAGCAATTTAATTCTTGTTAACCCCATAACGGGTGGAACTCCTATAGAGTTGCTTCATTTTTTATTTTCTATATTAGTATGTTTTAACCTTGTTTTGCAGATATTCCAGAATTTCACGCGTTTCCATGGTATTTTTCTACCCTTTTTATTTCAATACTTTGAGGACAAAGCATGCTTCTTGTTTGGGGGTGGCATAGAAACACGTGTAATTAAGGCATCTGTTAGGATATAGATATATATAGTATGCACTTGTTTTCTAGTAAAACATCAAAAATTTCAAAAATTCAAAAATATAAATAAAAAGTTTATGTTATACACTTAGAAATATTGGTATTGTTTTCTTTCTCTATGCCCTTGATAATCTAGAAATCCCACGTAGCATTGCATTAAAATAGTTTTTAGAAACTTAGGTTAATATATAGATAATAATCTTTGCATCTTTCTATAAATATATTGTATGAGTATCTATGATTGTTTGACAGTAAGTTTATGAAATCTAGGCTAGAGTACTTATTCTACAAATCCTATGAGAATATAGCCTAAAGCCTTATATGAGTGAAACGTTTAAGAAATGACACAGGGAGAAGTAAAACCGGATAGAGAAATCACACGTCCACTTGCTTGATCACTATACCATATCATAAAGCGAGAATTTAGGCCCTCTTTGGATCGATATAGCCAGAAATTCAAACCTATGAATTTTTTCCACTAGTCGCCCCTCTGAGCCTTTCTTTAGCCTTTCATAAACCACAAATCCTTTAACCTTTTACAAAAAACAAAACAAAATAAAAATCAACCTACCCATTATAGAATGAGTTTGAGAATAGGATGTGTAAACAAAAATTAGTTAGTTGCTTTAGAAAAGAAAAAGAAAAGAAGTTTCCATATAAAGAAAAGAAAAGAAAAATAAAAATAGAAACAAAATAAAACTCCAAAAAATTAGAATAAAGGAGCCAAAAAGCCAAAATAAAAAGGCTAAGGATGGAAGCAAAGTGTAGAAGAAAAAGAACAAGGGTTTCTCTAGTTACGTAATATGAAGACCCTATTAACTCAGACTTGTCCTTTTTGAATATCCATTTCCTTCCTTCTTAAACCATCTCTTAATCCCCGTAACACCTAATAAAAACCTCTAGCTCAATTAGAAATAGGTTAGTGTGATAGTAAGTGGCAGATGTGTTTGATTGACTCCGGCTTCCTTGTGTGTCATCGAGATTGTAAGGTAAAGTGTGACCACTGCACACTAGAGTAGCAAAACTTGAGAGGAAAAAATCAGAGTATTTTTATCTTGACATTTATGTGAGGACCTACTTAAGGACGCTATTCTGAGTTTTCAGAAACGGACCTACTAGTGCATTTCATAGTAGTACTCATTGTATATATGTTTATTCGTAGATGATTGATTATTATGCATATATTAGTTAGGTTTCAACTTGATTATTTTATATTCATTTTTTTTTTAAACAATAAGTTGGGGTTAAGCTGACCCCCACCTGCATATATTAACCACAACGTACATATCTGGTACCTAATGCATCCTCCTCTACGAGATTACTAAGTTCCCTACCTATTGGTGGTCCATAATGCATTAGTTCATTACAATGTGAAGGAGCTAGTCCTGCAAGATGATCTGCAGGCCTATTGGCCTCTCTAAAAGATGTGAAAATTTACAACTCACGAATTTCATAGCAGTGTCTAAGATGTGTGCCAACACATTCTGGCAGCCATGGCGGTTTTGCTATCTTTGTTACTATCTGTATTGCTGAGAGAGAATCAGATTCCACTTCCACTTTTAGAAATCCCATTTCCTGGCAAATGCAAAGTCCAACCTCTATGGCTTTCATCTCTTGGTTGATAATGGATTCCTCGCCTCCACTTCCTATAAACGCTGCCAATAAGACTCCCTTTCTGTCCCTGATTACACCACCGTGACCCATTCCCTTCTCTGACAAGGACCCATCAGCATTTAACTTCACACTATCCTGTTCTAGGCACTTCCAATATACGCTTTGTTGTTTAACTCTCTCAAACTCTACCTGAAGCCCGAGTGCTTGGCATATTCTTCTTGCTTCTATCGTATCTTCCATTGAGGTGATCTTGAGCTGTACATACGCCTTCATTCTTCCTGAGAATTCTTTTTAAAACCACTGCTACTGGTTGTGCATTATTCTTGAACCTTCGAATTTCTTTCTTTCCAAATCCCGTCTACAACAGCACAAATATAGACCTTGACGATTTCAGTTGTTTGGCTGACTCCCCGACAGATTCTCAATATGGACGACCATTCTCGATTTGAATTATGGCAATCTGAGTTAATACCCCCACCGACATGATTCCCTCAATGATTACCTGAGAATATTCACACTCAAAATAGAGATGGTTGGAGAACTCTCTACTTTGATTACAAAGACAGCAGGAAGAATGGGTAAGGATTTTTTTGTACACTAACCGATCTTGAGTTGACAAGCTATTGGAGAATAATTGCCAGCAAGTAAAGGAATGTCGTGGAATGACTAATCGTCCCCAAACTAACCTCTGCCATCTGACTTTCCCTCCATGTCTTCTCAAGGCCTCATATGCGCTACTTGACATGAAATACCCACTCTGATGTGGCTTCCAAATAACTCTGTCTTTCTCTAAATGCCTCTCAATTGTCGTAGACCTGATGTCCTCCCTTAGACGATTGCACTGAATATTCTCAACTATTCCATTCCATTCTCCACCTGTTATTAGCTCACTAACCTTTGTATTGAGCGGAAGCTGAATACTCATGACAGCTTGAGCGTTTGCCGTTTGCGGACCAAGTTGTTACACCATAAATCATGCCATAAAAACGTGTCTTCTCCATTTGATATCGCATAAAGGATATGGTCTTTTGCATATTTTCTACACTTGAGAATGTTTCTCAATGACCAGGAGCAGTCTTTTGGTACTGCCATGGTCCACAAGAATTTGCTCTTGAGCTGGTTCTTCTATATCCAATCAACCCACAGAGTGTTTTCTTTACTCGCTATCTTGAACAATAACCCACATTATGCACCTGTGTTCCATGTTTCCATATTCATAATGCCCAGCCCTCCCTCTTCCTTTGCTTTGCTGATAGTACCAATACTTGCTTGATGCACACACCTTTTGATATCAGTCCCACTCCATAGGAAAGTAGCACATAACCTTTCCACTTGTTCTAGAACAGATAATGGTAAAATGAAAGTTCTGGCCCAAAAGATATGTAGAGAATTAAGAATCGATACAATCAACCGGAGCCTGCCTGCATGAGAGACTAACCATGCTTTCCAATCCTTGATTTTCCCAGTTACTTTTTCAACCAGAGGTTGGCAATCTTTGATACCTAGTCGAGCAGAGAAGAGTGGGAGACCAAGGTATTTCACTGGAGGTTTGACAAGCTCAATACCCAGAATTTGAGCCAAGTCTAAAGAATCTTGATGCCCTATAGCTCCAGTCATAATGGTAGTCTTCTGGGAATTGATTTGGAGCCCTGTAGCATCACTAAAGGCATGCAAGCAATCTTTGAGGGCTGCAACAGATGTAACTTCCTCTTTATAGAATATCAGAACATCATCCGCAAAGGTCAGGTGGGTGAGGAGACTCCTCTTGCATTTAGAATGATATTGGATTAGCTTGTTATCAATACTTTCTCTGATCACACAACCCAGAATCTCCATGATTAAAACAAAAAGATATGGGGACATGGGGTCGCCCTGTCTTAGACCTCTTCCTCCAGCAAAAAACCCTTCCGGTGAGCCATTTATAAGAATAGAATAGTAAGGTGAGCTTATACTTATATGTATCCATCTCTTCATCTTTGGTGGGAAGAGAAATTTATCCAACATGGCTAGGATAGATTCCCAGCTTACCATATCATACGCCTTTCTAATATCCACCTTAACTAAGCATCTTGGGGTACCATGTCTTCTTTCGTAGCCTCTCAACACTTCATGAGCTAGAAGGATGTTGTCTTGTATCAATCTCTCAAGGATAAAGCCAGATTGATTCTCATGTACTAACTCTGAAATAACCAGTTGCAGACGAGATGTAATCACTTTGGAAACACACTTGTACAAAGTATTACAAAGTGCAATAGGCCGATAATCTTCCACCTTAGTAGGATTGCTCATTTTTGGAATTAGGCATAGAAACATAGCATTTGTTCCCCTCGACATCTTACAAGTTCTGAAGACATTCCCGATAGCATTCAAGACATCCTACTCCACTATATCCCAGCAGTATTTAAAAAGAAAGGATTATACCCGTCTGGCCCTGGCACTTTATTATTCTCCATCGCAAACAATGCTTCTCTGATTTCTGTATCAGTGATATCGGCATCCAATACCTCTCTCATGACTGGATCAATCACATTTCAAACATTCAAACCCATGAAGAACTCTCTCTCGCTGATTGTTGGAGTTGTAGTTCCCACTGTTTGGGTAAAATACTTCACAAAGCTCTATGCAACTTTTGTCTACCCATATACTGTTACCCCATTGTCATTGGAGATGGCCCATATTCCTTTCTTAGACACTTTCTCCTTCAAAGAATTGAAGAAGTAACTGGTGCATCTATCCCCATCTGTACTCCATTTCTCCTTAGATTTCTGTTGCATGTCTATCTCTTCAGCTCTTGCTAGCTCGATACATTTCTTCATGGCCGCCCTTTCTTTTTCTCCTACATTAACATCACTTGAGTTATTCTGGAAATTTAATTGAGCATCCTGTAACTCCTACCTAGCTGAGTTCACTCTCTCATGGAGATTTGAAAAATTCTTCCTTGCCCATGGCCTTATTCTTGTCTTCAACAGCTTCAGCTTCTGTATCAAGATATACATTGGGTTATTGTAAATTTTGGTGCTCCATACTTCCTCAAGCATGGCCTTAAACTCTGTTTGGTAAACCCAAAAATTTCAAAATCTGAAAGGGGTTGGAGTTCTGGAATGATCTACCCACGTAAGGAGCATTAGCAAGTGATCTGATACTCCTAGAGGTAAAAATTGCGCTACAGAATGAGGATAACTAGACAGCCACAAACTGCTTGACTAGGCATTTGTCTATCCTTGACATGATTATGGCTGTACCAATAGACTTGTTCCACCATGTGTAGAAAAATCCAATTGAAGTAATATCAGACAGTCCCGTATTCTGAAGGCAAGCATTTAATTCAACAGCTTCATTCGGATGCATTGGGTCAACCCCCAATCTTTCATTAGCCACCTTGATGTTATTAAAGTCCCCAACAACACACCACGGCTCTTTAACTGATTTATGAATACCCATCAAGTCCTTCCACAAAGCTAGTCTCACTTTAGAATTGTTACTAGCATATATAGTTGTGAATAAAAATTCTTCCACACTTGGAAGATATTTGACTCTGCAGTGAATGAATTGCTCAGAGTCTGCTATTTTGTATACATGAACAACTCCAGGATTCCAACAAACCCATATCCGCCCTGACTAACTCTTGTCATAATTATTTACATGCTCCCATGAAGGATAACAAACCCTCCTAATGATATCATACTTTGGTATTTTGACTTTTGTTTCCAGCAATCCAAAAACACATAACTTTTTGTCTATTCTCACCTTATTTATTTCTGCAGCTTTTAACAAATCATTTGCTCCCCTCACATTCCAAATGCTAATAGGTTCTATCATTGATCCTATCGTTTTTTGTTTTTCGAACCCTTGGGCCTGCCCCTACTCTTGTTTCCTTGTTTTTTCTTTTCATTAGAACCATGATCCTTTTTTCCTTTGCTTCTGGTCACCACACCTTCTGATGATGTTGGAGGGACATGCTCCCATGACAAAGGAATTAAGTTCTTATCCTTGAAATATTCAGTTTCCTCTGCAGAAATCTCGTCCTCCAACATCTCTCCATATCTTAGCGCCTCAAAGTTGTTATGGTATTCCTACTGCTCAACGTCGTATTGCAACAAATGATCCAGGCTCATTTCTGTCTCAATTTCTATCTCAATTCCTTGTACTATCTCCACATAAGGCACTATGGCTGTACTCTTATCACTCTGTTCCCTCTCTTTATCTATGTCCCTCTGGTCACTACCAGTGTCACTCAACTAACCATGATCAATTACAAAAGGAACTGTTATCTCTGTCGTATACATCTCCGGATCACAAGACTCAAATCAGAGTCCACCACTGTACCCTCAGCTAAGTTACTAATTTCCTCTGGGATCTCAAGACTCAAAACCGAGTCCACCACTGTACCCTCAGCTAAGTTACTAGTTGCCACTTCAAGCTCTATTACTCTTTGATTCACCGTAACCATTTCTACTTCTTGTGTTAAGTTCTCTGTACTCTGATCAATAACTTGATCCTAGGCAGCATCAGTATTCACACCCACATCACAGTTTTCTGGTAAGTTATGTTCATTACTTGCAGAAGAAGTACCACCAATAACCACCTCTCCATCCACTGTTCTCAAGCAGCTACTTTCAGGCTTAATCGAGTATTGTCAACCACTACTTCTTTCTCTCTAGTCACCCGAGCCTCAGGGTTGCTCGTTTTCTTGTGCAGTCTGCAGTAAAGTGCCCAAATGTTTTGCAATTCCCACACATCTTTGGAATCCATCCAAATTCTACAGATATCCTTCGTATGTCATCCTTACCCATTTTGACAAAAAAATGTTGGGAGTTATGCAGTACTCTTAACTTTAACACTAACTCTTGCATATTTCAATCTTTTCCTGTGAGCAGTAGCATCATCCATACTGTCAGGAATCCCAACACGACTTACCAAGTAGCTCAACCCATCATCCGTCCATAACTCCTTTGGAACATTGTACAAGTTTACCCATATGGGAATTAATTGCACCGAATTTCTCCTTCTTTCTATGTCTTGAGACCACTTTGATATCACAAAGCATCGTCCTAAAATGTAGATAGATCCAGTTTCTAAGACCTTCTTTCTATCCTCACTACTAGAGAACTTGAAGTAATATAATTCTTCATCTGCAACCATCTCAAAGTTTCCTTTTAGTTTCCATCATTTTCTCAAGAGGTCCCTCACAGTTAGGAATGGTAGTCTTTTCTCGAGAAAGAAGCCTACAACATAATCATACCATTCAGTGATACCTTTCATCACCAAGTCTAAAGGTATTTGTGCGATACCATCAACAATATGAACATCAACTCTCTGTAACATATTGTTTAAAGGTGTAATCTTGGCAGCTTGAAACAAAGAACTCCAAGGAGATAGACATGGTTGAGTTGAAATCGACTCTCTCTCCTCCCTGTTGTTGATAATTGTCTCTCTTTCCTTTGAATGGAGGGGAGGGAAATTTTGAATGTTAACCGAAAGGTCCGCCATGACAAGGTTCAGAAAATCAACTCGAGGGATCAACACTAAGAAAACTTGATAAACAAAGAAGTTTCATACCCCTAAAGAACTTCCACTGTAAACAGTGAAGGATTTTACCTTTAGTGGCAACAAAAGAAACAACACTTCACTATCTCTAAGAACTCCCACTGTAAGCAGTGAAGGATTTTACCTTAGAGAAACAACCAAAAAATGAAACTATACTTACTCTTAAGAACTCCCACTGTATGCAAAGGAGGATATTACCTATTGTAGTAAAAGACGATGAAGAATTAGGATAAGAAAACTATCCTATCCGGATGTTTTCCTATTTTAGGCAAGATAAGGGCACAGGATCAGGAAACACTTTATGTTATCTCACTCCCACTCTCCCCTAAAGAGGTCCCCATGGAAGATTTCCAAAAAAAAGAGAGAACATAAATAAGGAAACAATAGTTTTATTTCTTAGTCGTTGTAGTATAGATGAAGTTTGTGAGTACTTTCACTGGAAAACTCTCACGAGGCTATAACTCGTCCACTAGGGAATTTCTAGTGGTTTAAGGCCTTGTTGCATATGGTCAATGCAATCGCACTCGGCAAAACGAGAGTAGTTAGAACTTCATTTTTGGTCGCTTATTCTAATTTCTCATATTTGCTTGAAGACAAGCAAAATGCCCTTTGGGGGTGGTTTGATAAGAGCCCAAAACTGTAGTTTTAACCCCCTTTAACAATATCGCTTTTGACCAATTATGTGATTAATAAGTAAAAGTTAGTACTGTTATCGTGTTCTTATGTATTTCAGGCATCGGAGTCGAATATGTGCAGAAATGCGCCCATTTTGCGAGATAAAGGAGCAAGGGTTGGTTGCTAAGAAGTTTTATGATAAAAGGCCAAGATTCAAGGAGAAAAAGCCTTTAAAATGCCCGGTCAAAGCTGAAAAATCAAAGTCAACGCGGGCAGAAACAGCGCACAAAAGTCAGCAAAACTTCCAAAGGCCATATCTTTGGACTCAGACCTCGGAATTGGGCCTACCTTATGTCAAAACGACCGGCTCTGAAAGAGATTTCCAATGGTCCTAGCCTTGACCCAATCAGAGGAGAAAAAGTGGATGAAAAGTCTGCTGAAGTCAAATCTATGGACTGAAGAAATTGGGCTTTGGGCTCGATTTTCCGACCCAAAACATGGCTCCTCAGCCCATGCACGAAAATGTGGATCTGGTCTCCTCCATTTCAACACACAAGACTTAACTCTAAAGTATTCTAGGTTGTAGGTAGCCATTAGAGAATAGTTTTAGATCTAGATTTAGACTCCATTAAATTAGTTCAATAGCTTGTTTTTAGATCTAGATTTATTTCATTCAGTTAATTAGTTTTTCAATTCCAATAGATTAGTTAGAACAAGTTGATTGTTATTTTAGAATCGAATTTAGTGTATAATAAAATATTAGTTTTTCTATTCAATTTAATTTCATTATATCAATAAAATTAGTTGTTTCTTCATAATCTAGTTTCATTTCATTAAATCATTGTAGTTTCAATTCATAGACTTAGTTATTTATCATTGTTAGTTTCAATTAAATCTTGCATGAGTAGATTTCCATTTAATTCAAATAAGCAAATTTAAAATCTTTATATCATGTCTTGCTTAAATTCATATGGAAATGATAATTTGATGAATCAAGGTTAAACCTCCATTAGAGGGGTTTGATGAAGCCTTGATGAAAACTTGATTGTGTAGTGTAGAAATAGTTGTAAAAATCTATTCCACTATAGAAGGTAGTTGATTCGCCATGAGAATGGGTTGAACTTTCTCACATGCTAGTCATTAGTTGGTAGAGATTGCCATGAATGATTAGGGATTAGAACGACCAATTCTTGGATTACAAGAATCTATGCTAGGCTATTAAGTTAGATTCAAGGTGGAATCAAATTCCCCTAATTCTTTATCTAGATTCAAACATTAGCATTTCGTAGTTGAATTATCATATCTTGTTAGTATAATTTGTATCGTAGTATAATTCCCATTATTACTCTCATTAACTTTGGATAGACCGATAATCTTAGGAAACACGAATTCTAAAGAACTAGGAGTGGAACGAATCTTCTACTCCAACTCTATTGCGATAGCATCGAGAGTAGGAAACTTTGATAATTCACATCGTAAATAGCTTTAGTTTTACTTGGGTTTGAGTCTCGTTGCTTATTCGTAGGTAAAACTATCATTTTACGTTTATCATTAGTTCAAGCTTTCATTTCTTCAAGTTATTCAGTGTTTCTAACATCATACAAACACTGAGATCGCGTATACAAGACACTATTCAAACGCGTAGCAAGGAGGCATTCAGGTACTCTTTCATCCACTCCTCGCCTCTTCTGTCAGAGGAGTTTTAATTCTAGTATAATTAGGCTTGTTTTTCGTAGACATAAATACCACACACCTATCTAGAATTTCACACATTACACCTGCATCAATGGCTAAAGAAAAAGAGACTCCTCTCTCTGATTTTTATAAAGCCCTAAACGATGGCCCTAAGTCGTGCATCGTTCTTGTAGACCTAGTGGGGGATTTTTGAATTCCCCCTAATATATTTAACTTGTTACCGGTTTTTCATGGTTTAAACCACAAGAAGCCTTACCAGCATATGCGTAGGATAGAACAAGTTCTCACTACATTCCATCATCCTAGCGTAAGTCCGGATCAAGTTAAACTTAGGGTGTTTCCTTTCACCCTAACCGACAAGGCGGTGTCTTGGTTAACTGCCCAAACGCCAAACTATGTGGACTCATGAGCTCAACTTGTTCAATTGTTCATGGAACAATTTTACCCACCACTGAAGATAGATGAAATGCTTCAAAAGATTCATTTCTTCCACCAGAATCCTCATGAATCCTTTTCAGAGGCCTGAAATTGTTTCACTGATCTTCTCATTGAATGCCCGCATCATAATCTTGTGAAAGACACGCTTGTCCGTGCCTTCTTCAAGGGGCTTTTACATCGTCATAAGGAGGTTCTAGATATCATGACTGGGGGTAGTTTTCTTAGTAAAAGAGCCTTGGAGGCTTATAAATTCTTAGAAGATCAATCTAAGAGGAACAACAATTGGGGAGGTAACGAATCTTCCCGCTCCACTCCTTCTTTTGAGGTTAAACATGATCCCGAGCTTAAAACTCTTATCGATGCTTTCGCTAAAAAGGTAGATGCCATCTCTGTTAAACAACAACCCACTCCTGTCATGAACATTAAATCTACTCGTTGTAATGTCTGTTTTAATCTTAAGCATTTCGACTTCTATTGTCCTCTTGTCTATGCACAACCACCACCACAACCATCACACTTCAACAAGTTAACTCAACATCAAGGACAAGGGAACTTAGGTGACCAGAATAGAGGTTTAGTACCCATGACCCAGAACTATCAACATCAAGACATGAATGCTCAACAAGCCTTAATTCCAATTCAACCATCTACAGAAGTAGTAGTAGTAACCTTGTTGGAAAAAGAAAATCAAATTATGCAACAAAACTCCAACTTGATGAAAGGTCAGCATGATCAAAACTCTAATATGACGAAACAAACGATGCAAATGATGCAGTCTTTGTGCCAAAAGGTTATTGACATGTCTCCTAACCAAAATAATAACCAAACAAAGTGTTTCCGGTCAAGCAAGCGCCCTAATCCTAAGTCAACAAACACCGCCAAATAAAAAGTATTCAAGATAATGGTAATATAACCCGGGGGACCTACAAGCGAATACTACGCACCCTTCGCTCGTTGGGCGGTAGTTGATAACCAAGTGCCTATGCTTAAAGATCACTCGCAAACTAAAAATGATACCATACCAAGTACTATAATAGAAACTGAAGACCCTACAATTGTAGAAGTACCAGTTAAACCACAACCAAAAGGGAAAACATTACAATACCCAATAATAGAAATTGAAGACCCTACACCTGTAGAGGTTCCAATATGGACACCTAGGTGGAAAATGGCTAAAGATAAAGCAAAGACTAATAATACTGTTGACCCTTATGCTAAAAATAGAGATAAACCACCGTATCCCCAAAGACTAATTGTGTCTAAAAAAGACGAGAATTTTGATGAGATTAGGGAAGTGTTTAAAAATCTAACTATAAACCTACCTTTTCTAGATGCTATAAAAAGTCTACCTGGACACACTAAGTTTCTAAAAGAGTTGTGCACCAAGAAGAGGAAAACCAACATACCCCACGAAGCCTTCTTAACTGAACAATATCCCTCTTTATCTTAACATAACGGAATTGTTAAGTACAAGGACCCTGGTCGTCCTACTGTACAATGGACCTTAGGTGATACTTTCATAACAACTGCTTTATTAGACCTGAGGGCGAGTGTTAACTTACTCTTTTTTTATTTATATAAACAACTAGGTCTAACAAAACTTCAACCAACCAAAATGACTTTGCAGTTAGCCAATCATTCTATTAAGTATCCCAAAGGCGTAGTTGAAAACATTCTCGTTAAGGTTCAAGATTTTTACTACCCCATTGACTTTGTTATTCTCGACATAGAAGCTACTCATGATTCTATTCCCATCATCTTAGGGCGTCCTTTCTTGGAAACCACCAATGCCCAAATTAATTGTCGGGATGGTTCAATGACTCTTTCTTTTGGAAATCTTTCTGTGGAAGTTAACATATTTAGACAAAAGCAGAGACAACTAGGTTTTCCTGTAGAAGGTGAAGTTAAGTCTATTGAGAGTTTTGTATATCACATTACTGCTTCCAATGATCTTGTCCCCACACTAGTAGATACCCCTCTTATGGAAGAAGACAAATATCACAATTTTGACTCCTTGAACATAACTGAACTAGCAAAAGAATTTTCCACCCTGCCTTCCAACACTACAAGAGATGGAGTAAACCTCACAATAGACGAGATAGATGAATTCCTCAAAGATGGAGATGAATACCATAATTATATGGATGCGAACAACCTAGATGAGGAATTCGACGAGTTTCTAAGAGCCTGTGATGATCCACCCTCTCAAGAACTACCTAAAGAGCCACCTGATACCTTTATTTTCATATGTGTGCTAATACCAACCCATGCCACCAATAAGTTTTATGCTAAAACCACGCACTCATTTTTTCCATTCCTTCAATCTAAAACTTATCCATACCCTACATATCTTCCACAACCATCCATTTTCTCACAATCATTCACTTGGACACCTTTTTGTTCAAAGAAAAAGAAGAAACTTTATGCTCGATTAGGTTCTTGATCCATCAGAATTCACTCCCATTCTACTAAGCCATGCCATAGGAAATCTTGGTGCTTTATTATGTTTGGTGGTGCATTACGTGTTAACTATTTATGGAAAGATCCACAATTATTTAGATTATTGATGTATGGTAAACTACATGCTAATACATATATATTACATTAAGTCTAGGGAATCTGAATTAAAAAGACCCATATAATTTTTTGTAACATACTACCTTTCTAGAGTATAGGCCAAACAAAAATTTTCAAACTTAAAAAGAGTTTTCCAATTTTGTTTGGGGTGGCGTATTTTGGTATTTCATTTCAAATCTTTTTGCCACCCTTTGCCTGTAATGTTTACTCCAGTAGAGTTTGTGTTAGTTAGTATGTAACAGTTTAATTGTGTTTCATGTTATCATATCATCTTTACAATATTTCTGTTACAGGTACTGCCAATTTTTCCCACGTTTCTATGGTAAATTCTTTCCTTATCTCTTTACACTTTGAGGACAAAGCGTTTGACTGTTTGGGGATAGGATAGAAACATTTGCAAATATTATGCACTTTTAGGATGTAAATTACACACTTTTCTTTATAAAAAAATTAAAAATCATAAATATTGTTTATACTAGGCACTTAGTTATAATAGTATTGTTCCCTTCTCCATGATGATATTAGTCTAGAAATCTCACGTAGTACTTGATTTAGGATTTAATTTTTGAAACATAAATTAATATATAGGTAATAGTTATTGCATCTTTTCATGAACATCTTGCATGAGCATCTTTGATTGTATTTGGCAGTATTTTTCTGAGACCTAGGTTAAAGTACTTAATACATATCCTGTGAGTATCTAGCCTAAAAGCCTCATAAGAGTGAAATATCTGAGTGATGACACAAGGGAGAAGTAAATTCCGAGTAGAGAAATCACACATCCACTTGCTTGAATACCACACCATATCCTAAGCGAGAATGTAGGCCCTCTTTGGATCGATATAGCCAGAAATTCACACCTATATGAAATTTATTATCCACTAGTCGCCCTACTGAGCCTTTCATTAGCCTTTTCACAAACCACAAATCCTTTACTCAATAAAATAAAATAAAAAATAAACAGCCTACCTAACTAGATAAGTCTGAGAAATAGGATGAGTGAAGAAAAGAAAAGAGAAAAACTTGTGTAAACAAAAATTAGTTAGTTGCTTCAAAAAAAAAAGAAAAAAAAAAGAAAAGAAGTTTCCATCCAAAGAAAAGAAAATAAAAATAAAAATAGAATAAAAACTCCAAAAATAGAATAAAATGAGTCAAAAAGCCAAAATAAAAAGGCTAAGGATGGAAACAAAGTGTAGAAGCAAAAGAACAAGGTTTTCTCTAATTACATAATATGAAGACCCTATTTTCTCAAACTTGTCTTTTTGAATATCCATTTCCTTCCTTCTTTAACCAATACTTACGCCCCGTATCACCTAATAAAGACCTCTAGCTCAATTAGGAATAGGTTGGTATGATAGTAAGTGGTAGATGTGTTTGATCGACCTCAGCTTCCTTGGATTGTCATTGAGATTGTGAGGAAACATGTGTCCACTGCACACTAGAGTTAGCAAACTTGAGTGGAAAAATTAGAGTGTTATGTGTTTTGACACATTCCTTGTGAGAACATACTTAGGCACGCTACCCAAAAGTTTCATAAACGGACCTGCCATTGCATTTCATATCATAGTTCATTATATAGTTGTTTATCTTAAGATGATTTGATTATTATGCATGTATTAGTTTAAGTTTTAAATGATCATTCTTGTTTAAATACTAATGAGATGCATAGATCATTGAGACATAAATAAGGAAACAATAGTTTTATTTCTTAGTCGTTGTAGTATAGATGAAGTTTGTGAGTACCATCACTGGAAAACTCTCATGAGGCTATAACTCATCCACTAGGGAATTCCTAGTGGTTTAAGGCATTGTTGCATATGGTTAATACAATCGCACTCGGCAAAACGAGATTAGTTAGAACTCAATTTTTGGTCACTTATTCTAATTTCTCATATTTGCTTGAGGACAAGCAAAATACTGTTTGCGGGTGGTTTGATAAGGGCCCAAAACTGTAGTTTTAACCCCTTTAACAATATCGCTTTTGACTAATTATGTGATTAATAAGTAAAAGTTAGTACTGTTATCGTGTTCTTATGTATTTTAGGCATCGGAGTCGAATATGTGTAGAAATGCGCCTCTTTTGCGAGATAAAGGAGGAAGGGTTGGTTGCTAAGAAGTTTTATGATAAAAGGCCAAGATTCAAGGAGAAAAAGGCTTTTTAAAGCCCGGTCAAAGCTGAAAAGTCAAAGTCACCGCGGGCAGAAAATAGCACAAAGTCAACAGAACTTCTAAAGGTTGTATCTTTGGATTCAGACCTCGGAATTGGGCCTACCTTATGTCAAAACGACCAGCTCGGAAAGAGATTTCCAATGGTCCAAGCTTTGACTCAAGTAGAGGAGCATAAGTGGACAAAAAGGCTATTGAAGTCATTTCCAGCTGGAAACCCCTTTATGAACTGAAGTAATGAGGTTTTAGGCTCGATTTTCCGACCCAAAACATGGCTCTTCAGCCTATGCATGAATTTGTGGATCTTGTCTCCTCCATATCAAGAGACAAAAGCTTAGCTCTTAAGTTACTTAGTTTTTAATTAGCTTTACTTACTCTAAATCCAATAGTTAGTTTTAGATCTAGTTAATTAGCATCAAATTAGTGTTTAGAACAAGACTTAATTTTTAGAATCAATTATTAGTTTGTATTTCAAGTTTTAGTTTCTAATTTAATATTGAATTCATAGATTTAGTTTGTCTTAAATTTATAATTAGTTATCAATAATCTTAGTTCTACATTAGTTGTAATTTCAGTTTTAATTCATGTTAATTCTTAGACTATTTGTTCTATTCGTTTAATCAAGTTTATTTCAAGTTTATTTTAATCAAGTTTAGTTTAATTTAATTATGTCTTACTATTATTGTTTATTGTCAATGAATCCAATGAAACTAGGCTAAAAACTCCATTAGAGGAGGTTAAAGAAGCCATGTGAGGATGATTGCTTGTTAGAATAGTTGTTATTTAGAATAGAATTTCAAGTTCATTATTATGAGTGTTTAGAGATAAACCTCATAATGATGAACTAGAGTTTAGAGTCACTATCAAAGATATTTGTGGTAGAGCTAAACTCTCATGCTAGTGGAACCTTAATTCGAAAGGACTTAGTATTCACTAAGGATCAATATTCGATTCGATGACTAACTAATAGCCAATCGAATCGCATGGTGGAATTTCCCCCTTCTATGTTCTTCCAATTCATTAAATTCATATTTTAATTGCTTAGTTAAATTAGTTTAATTTATAATTAGTTTTAGTTTAAATAAATCACAACACTACTCTCATTGTTCTCACCAATTTTCCTTGTGTTTGATAATTTGAATTCGTTTAAGTCTTGATAGATTAAGAGTGGAACGATTCCGTACTTTATATATTGAATGAATATATATGTGAGAGTATGAAATGAATAATTGATACCGTAAGAATAAAGTTAAAGTAATCTAGTTGAGTTTTTACGGGTTATCACGCACCACGCGCTCGCTCTACTGTAACATTCACTAGCTTTGAGCGCGACCTGCGCTTGTGTCAAGGCAAACTGATCCCCGTGCTCGTACTCCTCATAGCAACTACTCATACTTTGACGACCATATCATATTCATCAAGGTATTCTTCTACAAGCATCTGTACTGCATCATTCCCCCCTGGTTGGAAGGAATTGGTCCTCGAATTTAAAGCATCCTCATCATCAGACGAATCACCACATAATGGAATGAGATGTCGAACACTGAAGACATCCGAAGTCCAGATATGACTAGGCAAATGAACGCGATAGGCATTCGCTTTAATTTTTTCAATCACCTCCACAGGACCAATCTTGCGATGTTTCAACTTATTATAGTCACCAATGGAAAAACGGTATTTAGTAAGGACATCCCAAACAAAATCACCCACCTCAAAATGAACATCACGACGGTGGCGATCAATAGTATCCTTGTACTTTGCATTGGACTCCAATAACTTCTGACGAACAGTAGCATGAGTATCCTGAAGGTGCTGAGCAATCTCAGAAGCAATAGAATGAATAGGTTGTAAACCAGGAATAGGCGCCAGATCAGCCGCAATGCGAGGATTAAACCCATAAAGAACCTGGAAGGGACTATACCCCGAACTCCGATTAACCGAACGGTTAAAGGCAAACTCGGTGTAGCGCCCCGGTTTTTCAGACAATTGAATATTCAGGTAAAAGAGCTCAATCTGAATATCCAACAATCTAATAAACCAAGACGTGAGCGGGTTTGACTCACACGAGTCCAAACTATAACTAAAATATAAAACCCCCTCTAAACATCACATTCTAAAAAAAATAAATAAATAAAAATTCGGCAGAGTCTCCTCTGTATTTCTAACCTTTCATAAATCTACAACCTGTCCTAACCTGAAAATCAAATAATACACTTCCATTTATTATATTAAAACCTCAACCATAAACCCAACTACTAAAGATATTGATTCGTGGCACCGGCTACTTAACCATCTCGACAAATGCCTGTTAAATCAAGTAGCTACAGCGCCCCGAAACAAATCTCATACCCCATATCAATCTTTCCCAATTGACGCTAATCCATGTCATAGTTTCTAACTAATGGATGCATCCTAATATGGATTCATTATTAAAGACAATAAAGAAATACTAAATTATTACAAAACAACTTAAATGAATAAATTTATAAACAAGAAAGAGCTAAAAGAACCGCCTTAGCCAATCCGAGTGCACTTCACATTAAATTGTTCTTAATTTACCCGTACGCCTTTTCTTGTCTTATGGGAGCACCTGTGAAGATACTCTAAATGCTCAGCATTGGATACGTAGTCAATATATAATAATCCACTTGAAATGAAATTGAAACAAAAGACGAGGTTAACACATACCTTTAGTTGCTTAATACCACTTACCATTTCCTTATTAAATCCTCGTAAGTGCATTGATTAACATACTCTCAAGAAAAACATTAGCATTCAATATAATTCATACTCACAAGATTTCTATCATGCTTAACACGTAGGCAAATGAATTGTACTAGATTTAACTAGAAATAAAATAACTTGAACAACCGATTTTCTTACTACAAGGGGTGGGGGTTTTCCTATGGAAGCGGCTGAGCCGGGTGGCTGCCTACGTACCCATTTAGGGATCAAGCCAATCGTAGTTCCCCTATTCGGGTAAGGATCTATGGGGATGGATTAAGCTGTTTCCGATGAGGAAGGCAGTATAGGTTCCTCACTCTCGTTCTAACCATGTAACGTCCCCTCACCGATTCTTAACCTTGAATCGGTATTCTACCTAGTATGTCACTTCACTTCTACTTATTCGAGATTTTTCCCGAATTCTCGAGTAAACGCACCATATATATATTATTATTCAACCTAGACAAAAGAAGTATTTAGCGCAAGAGAACCTATGATAATGGCATGTCATTAATATACTTATCTCACTACTATTCTAACAACCAATTAATTACGCGGGAAATAAAACAATAAGTTAATAAAATAGGCACGGATATATTAAAGCTCATTGCGGCTTGTGGTAGCCCGACGAAGGCCTGCAGTGACCTAACATGGCATGTAGCGGCCTGACAACGGCCTATTGCGGCCTTTCTGAGCACAACTCTCAATTCAGATATCAAAAATAGTTCTTGCTTGGTTCCAGCATGTGATCTAGCTATCCAATTATTAATTCAAGATACAAGGAATTGAAAATTAGAGGTGTAAACCCTATAGCCGCAGACCACCACATGTAACTCCTTGTATATATTCATGAGAAAGCAATTGTATATATATATAGCATCTAAAGCTATCCTTCCTGAGCAAAGAAACTAACTCCCTTCCTTGAATACAAGCAATCCGTCTTAATTATTAATCACTTTCTAATCATCAAATCAAATGGAATATTCAAATTTGAGTGCTTGCACTCACCAGAAGCTAGCCGAAACCTTACTCCTCACATTAATGCCTATCAGCATATCAAATCTCTATTAAACTCAAAATTGGTGTCAAGTTTACCTTTAAGCTTGAAATTCAAAAAAATTGAACATCCCCGAGACACCTCCTCTGTACGCCTGCATAAAACTTCATTTTCTTTTTTGCTCCAGCTAAAGTGTAGAAAAGCCCCCTTAAGCGTATTCCATCTCCACCTTGCTGCCCCCTTAGCAGAAATTTCGACTGGAAAGCACTCCACTCTCCACTGACTGGTTTTGTAGTTCACTTGGGTTTTCCGATGTGTTTTCAAATGGAGAAAATTAAATGGGGATTTAGTTTAGCCGCCCATGGTTGGTTTAGTTTAGATCTTCCTTTTCTTTTCCATATTTGGGAGAGAGAGAGCGAATGGGAGAGTGAGAAAAAATGAAAACCACCGAGAGTTTTTTTTCGTTTAGTCCTCATCCTTCCCCTTTTCTAGAAGCCATACGTGGTTTCCTTATCAAACAAACCCCTCCCCTCACAATTATAAAAAGAGGCCCAAAAAAAATAAAAAGCAACTCAAACTTGGTTTAATAGAACAAGCCCAAATAATATAACAGGCCCGATATATAACAACATTTAAGAAGTGGCCCAATAAATAAAAGGTGCAACAAGCCCAATATAATAGAAGAGGCCAATATAAAAAAAAAAAAAAAAACCATCAATGAAAAGCCCATAATCATTCAAGTCCGCGAATAATATACGTTACTACCCCACCAATGATAAACTTAACCCCGCCAATGACCTAGTAATTAACCGGTTCCATTTTAACGGTAACAACCAATAAATTTGCATTAACTTTGAAATTTACCGTGTCAAACACCCATACCAAAAATTGTAATTACTAGAATACTTAAATAAAATAGATACCAACACTCGTCACCCATATCAGTCTACACCAATTATTTTATAGTAGCACTGAACTAACACGTGAAATGACCAGATTGTCCTTAGGTAAAATTCCGGGTCATTACACTCGGCTTGGGCAAGATGAGAATCCCATTGCTAGATCTTAGTACCCACCAAAGAACGTAACAGATTACCCAAGGACCGGTTAACAACCTCAGTCTGGCCATCCGTCTGTGGATGATAAGCAGTACTAAATTTCAACTCAGTGTGCATCATCTTCCATAAACAACGCCAAAAATGACTAAGGAAACAAGTATCCCTATCAGAAACAATAGAGGTAGGCAAACCATGTAACCGGTAAACATCATGAAAGAACAACTGAGCAACATTGACAACATCGGTAGTTTTCTTGCACGCAATGAAATGCGCCATCTTAGAAAACTGATCCACCACCACAAAAATAGAGTCATGACCACATTGAGTACGAGGAAGACCAAGAACAAAGTCCATACTAATATCACACCATGGATGACTAAGAATAGGTCAAGGCATATATAACCATGCATTAGTAGCATGGCCTTTTGAGACTTGGCAAATATGACAACGAGCAACAAATTTGTGAACATCTGTGCTAAGACCTGGCCAAAAATAAGACTCAGAGATGAGCCTTAGTGTCTTGTCACGCCCAAAATGGCCCTCATTATGCAATTCAGTGATGAGGCAGAGACAAAGGCTGCAGGCAGAAACACAAAGATGCTTACCTTTAAACAAAAACCCCTCTTGTAGAGAAAATTCAGATGATTGGCCCTCATGTATATCAGTCAGAACAAGTGAAAAATAGGGATCACTAGTGTACATCTCAGGAAAAGAGTCAAACCCAAAAACCAAAGTATGCAAGGACACCAACAACAAAGAACGCCTACTAAGAGCATCCGCCACATGATTTTGAACCCTAGATTTGTGGTGCAAGACAATGGTAAAATCCTGTAAATAACTGGACCAGTGCAGTTGGCGGGCACTGACGTTATCTTGGTTACCAATATGCTTAAGTGTTTCATGGTCAGTATAAAGGAGAAATTCAAAGTGAATCAAATAATGACGCCAATGTTTAAGGGTCTGAACAACGACATAAAATTCTAACTCATAAGCACTGTAGTTCTGTTTCGCACCTGAGAGTTTCTCACTGAAATAAGCGACAAGGTGAGTATGTTAACTAAGAACAGCCCCAATACCAACTTTAGAAGCATCAGTACAGACTTCAAAGGGAGATGAAAAATCTGACAGTTTAAGAATTGGTGCCGAAATAAGCTTAGTCTTGAGAAACTGAAAACTCTTCACCGCTAGAGACCAAAGAAACTACCACCACCAAAAATGAAGATAATATGAGCAGTGATAGTACTAAAATGAGGAACAAAACGGCGATAAAAAGAAGCAAACCCATGAAAACTATGGGCTTCAGTTAAAGTCATCGGGCTAGGCCAGGAGCGAACCACCTCGACCTTAGACATATCCACAAAGATACCTGCTGCTGAAACCACATAACCCAGAAACAAAACTGAGTCAGTACAAAAAAACATTTGGCAACAACAGCAAAGAGGTGAGCTTGGTGTAAGAAACAACAACACCGCTTGGAGATCATGGAGATGAGACAGCGGTATCCTTGCTGAAAATTAAGATGTCATCGAAGTAAACCACCACACACTTGCCCGAAAATGGCTTCAACACCTGGTTCATGACTCGCATGAAAGTACTAGGTGCATTAGAGAGACCGAATGGCATGACCAACCACTCATATAGGCCCTCCTTAGTCTTAAAGGCGGTCTTCCACTCATCACCAATTCGGATGCGAATCTAATAATAACCCGATTTTAAATCAAGCTTGGTAAAGAAGACAACACCATGTAACTGATCGAGAAGATCATCTAACCTTGGAATAGGAAATCTGTATTTGGTAGTGATCTTATTAATAGCCCAACTGTCAACACATATACGCCAAGACCCATCCTTCTTGGGAACTAACAAAGTAGGAACCGCACATGGGCTTAAACTTTCCTAAATAAAACCTTTATCAAGCAAATCGGTAACCTATCGTTGTAACTCAGCATGCTCTTTCGGACTCATCCGATAATGCGGATGATTTTAGAACCAGGAACCAAATCGATTTGGTGTAGTATATCCCTCATAGGAGGCAAACCAGCTCGATAACTCATCCGGAAAAAGGTCCGAGAACTCCTGTAACAATCCCTACACACACGCTGAGCACTGCAATCTTTGGTGTGTTAGGTTAACACATTAAAATAAATATGTGACTAGCACCAAGCATTTCGGTCTCAAAACTGTGCAAAGCCAAACAAGAAAACTTTGGCTCGGATGAGGCTATGGGCACAGGCTCCCGAGTTGGTACTGACACAATTTTAACACCCTCAAACTGAAAACTATGAGTATTCTTCCAACCCTCATGAGCAACCCGCCGATCAAATTGCCAGGGGCGACCTAATAACAAATAGCAAGCATCCATAGTAACAACATCACACCACACCTTATCAACATACTTAGAACTAATAGAAAAATAAACCAAACAACGTTTAGTCATTGTTACCTCTGTGCCTTTCTTCAACCAAGAGAGAGAATAAGGCGCCGGATGTTTCTCAGTGGCCAAGTTAAGCTTACAAACAGCTTCAGAAGAGATGACATTCTCATAGCTACCCGAATCAATAACCAGCTTACAGACCTTCCCTAGAATGGTACAAGTCGACTGGAAAATATGGTTGTGGAGCCAACCATCACCCTTAGTCTCCTTAGGAGTAAAACACAGTCAGCGCACCACCAAAAGTTCACCCCTGTTACCAATGACTAGTTCTTCCAGACTGTTATTCGAACCCACATAAAAAATGGGAGCCCCCAGAAAACCACCCACGGGATCCTCATCAATATCCTCATTCTCAGCAAACAAAATCTTACCAGGAGCAGGCGGTTTGGAACATCGGTTAGCATAGTGACCCATCTCACCACAACGAAAACACTTAACCGCATTAGTGCCACGACCTAGAGCTTCTGGACCCTCACTACACCATTTGGGCTAATTTGCAACCAATGAGATTTTTCATTAGTAACACATATCCATCCGTTAGGTAATTTAAAACATTTATAATCCGTTAGCAATGCAAGTATCCGTTGGTAATATTATGTAACTTTTCTTTTAATGTTTTGTGACGTTTGGCCATGTGTTACAGAGTTGGAAAAAAAATGGAGAAATCGCTTGGTTAAAAAAAAAAAAAAAAAAAACAAAAACAAATCACATTGACAAAAATAACGAAAACTTAAGCGGGAGATTTTTGGTCTCGCGCTCATCTAAATTCCAAACCCTACCCAAAATAACTCCAAAATAAAGTAGAAATATAGAAAAAAATGAAAAAAAAAGAGTGGTTTCAAGGGTTTCCATCGATTTCCCCACTGGGTAAGTCGTCCGGCCTCTCTTGTTCATCATCTCTTCCTCCCTTTCCAATAAACTGTCTAGGGTTTTGATTTTTGATCAATGTTGATTTCAGATTTACTAAAGTAAAAATTAATCTATATTTTAAGGTATCAAATCATCTCAAATATCAAAGGAGCAGTCGTTGGTTTTGTCACAAGTGTTCGATTTGCTCAAGGTAACTCAAAGTTTGGGTAATAAGCTATAATTTTTGTTTTCTGGTTTATGATTATTTGTGTTCTTTGAGGTTTCCAGCATTTAGACTTGAGTTGTTGAAGAAGAGTCTACTATGACATTGGTCTAAGGTGTCTAAGATTTATTTGATAAAATTCTAGAAAGAATTTCTGAACATGGAAGTTCGGGTTGAATTGCCTTGATATGATAACTAATGTTTGAATGAATGTCAAAAAGCTTTGCTTTCACTACGTCAAAACAAGCTTGTTTTGACACCAAGCCCGGCCAGAAATTGATGGGTACTAACCATCAATAATATTTTGATGGCTACTTCCATAGTTGATGTGTCAACTATAGTTTTGACAAATAATGCCCGTCTTTTTTTTTCCCCAAAAAATTCACCTTGTGTTCCCAATTACATTCTTTTATGTTTCTCTATCATTTATTTCTTTCTTTCTTTCCCAATTTTTTCTTTTTACTTGTCCGTCAACACCCTAGATCTCAATTTCATGGTGGATGCATTACATCTCTGTTATCTGAAGCTCGCCTCCATTCAAGCAGTGAAGTCGAGGGTTCCATTTCATGTTGTCATGCGCTTGGGAATTTGCGATTTTTGTTGATGGGATATCTTGCTATTCCCTCAGTTTGTTTGTTGTAATAAAAGAGGAATCTGGTGTTATTAGGGTTTTTGTTTATGGTAAGATGCATTTTTAGGTCATATGGTTCATGTTTAGGTTTTTAATTTATATGCTCTTTGAAAAGATTAAAGCTTGTAATTGAAAATATATTTAACTATATTTTCAGTATCTAAGCAAATATATCGCCACTAAGAATTGTGAGAAGATTTACCTAATTTATAATGTAGTTTGTTGCTGTGCTCTTTCTTGTCCATTTTATGGAGTTATTTAAATAAAACTTTCACAGTGAGAAAGCTCCAGAATACTAGTTTATTGTGGAGGAATGGGGTCAATTGATACACATGATGAAGTCCACTTCAAACATTGATCGGTTCATGTTTTTTGTTAATTGGGTTTGCTTTTCTTAATTTAGGTGTTAAGGAATTTCATCTGGTTTATGGAGTGATGAATTGGTCTATTGGGTTTGCTTTCACGAGTTGTCCTTAGGTGAGTTACTCTCCCCAATCAATTTAACAAAAACACCAACTAATGAAGCTTTCTTATACATATATTTTTTGTTGTTCAATACTTGTTGTTTTGAGTCATTCACTTTAACCAGTTAGTTTGAATACTAGCTTTAAAAACAGCATAGCATAGACAAACATGCATTTAGCACTTACCAGTTACTAGTTACCAGTTACCACTGACATACATTGTTAACATATATTAGCTAGATTGTGAGCAAAAACGTATGTGATCACCACTAAAAAAAGGATAATATGCAGGCCATATTTCTGATTGGACCATATATATATGCAAGCCACTGAAAGACAAATTTAATTTTGTTTCCTAATTCGTTTAGTGGCTTGATTGTATTTTCTGGCTTCTAGATCAGTTCTTTCTATATGCTCGCTTTCGTTTGCAAAATTAAGTCAGCTAACCTTTGACTTATTACTTCCAAAGATTTTCGGTAATTTAATCACAAGTTCTATTGAAACTTACTTCAATTTAAGATGTTATTCCTACTATGTTTTATGCATGCTTTGTGCAATGGTTCTTAACATCTCTTGTACGTGTTTTATTTCCAGGGAAAGAATATACTAGGTATTGCGTTTGGTACGGGATTTGTGCAAAACTTGTGAAGGTGTTTGCCGAGAAAGGATAAACTAGCTAGCTACTCCCTAAATTGACAAGTTCGGTAAATATGACGTACTATTTGCAAATTTTTTAACCAAGCAATAGTATGTACAAAATGAACCATTATTACCCCAAGCTACATTGTTTCTTTTTGAGTTTTTGTTCTTCCATCTTAATATCTTGGTCGTGCCCATGATATATACCAACAATATAGGGAATAAATTAAGCTACAAAGTGGTTGCTTACCCTTTTTATAAGCCAATAACTGGCTGCATACTTGTAGTATAAAATATACATAGTTTTTTTTTAAGCAAATTATTGGGTTAAGGAGAAAAATATACATTGTTAATACCTAGGTTGATCTCCTCTTTCAAATACATGAGCAATGTATGAAATATGGTACTTAGTTGGATGTATGGTTACGTTGGTTGATTCTTCCTTTCTCTCTAGCATTTAAAACTAATAAGAACATGGACTTTCCAAGAACCAAATTGCATTTAATTTACAATTTATTTGATTGTGAGGTAGTTGTTATTGGTACAATTTGATATAACTTACTGTTGAAGTAGTACACCTATGCTTGGTTGTTATGTATTTTTGGATTCGAATTTGCATTTAACGCACTTTATAAGCAATTATGCTTTGGGTTGAACTGTTTATAGTTGCACTTGATTACTTAAGCACATATATACGTGGTTCAAATAGGGGGTTGTAAATATGATTGAAGAAGACAGTGCACCTACTACTCGTGTTGAAATAGCCTTGAGGGTGTTCCGAGAATGCTAGCTACTTGTACAGTGATGCTTTCGGGGGATGCACTGATTTTGAGAACATTTTTATCTTAGTTGGAGTTGGATTTGGCTAGGACAACCTACATAGGATAGATAGTACTTTGTCTATTTTCTAATTAATGAGGCCACATTCATTGCACTTAGAGATCTGACCACATCTCTCGCCACTTGGATCTTTGGAAGCATCGAGGCCATTCACACAGCAGCTGGAAATGTCTGTTTTACAAGTGCAAATGCAGGCTGGTCTTTCACACATACTGCATTCATTTGCCAAGTTGTATGTTAAGCTCCATGGGATCCCATTTGATGCCACAAAATTTGCTTCTCGTCTCTGGGGATATATATATTATCATCCTGATACTAGGGTTTTTAAGGGAGAACCTCCTGCGAATGGAGGGGATAGATCATTCGTGTAGTTTATCCTTGAACCTCTTTACAAGATTTATAGCCAAGTAATTGGAGAGCATAAGAAGAGTGTGGAGGCGACTCTTGCAAAACTTGGTGTCACTCTTAGTAATGCAAATATATGTTGAATGTCCGCCTCTCTGCTAAGGTTAGCTTGTAGCTCTGTTTTTGGTCGCCACGGGCTTCACCGATATCTTTGGTTTAACATATCCCTTATGCCAAGGAAGTTGCGTCTAAAAAGGTTGAGCATATATACACAGGACCTTTGCACTTGAATGCATAAGCTCCATTATACCTAGATGTTTCCAAGCCTCTCTGGCTCATAATTTTTCAGTTCTTACTGAAAAAGTGAAGTTCCGGTTTATTAACAAACACGCTTATAGGTTTGACTTATAAGCCAAGGACCCGTAAGTGCAAAACTGGTTTTCCTTAGTTAGCTAATTGATGCACCTCCATTTTTAAAGTAAGTATAGATTCTAGTCAATGTAAGAATTGCATTGTTAGGATGAAGAGATGAAATGAATGATGTTCTGACTCCTGCTTTGAAGGCACTCTTTTTGTATCAGATTCTTAATGTTTGGCAAGCCATTTGGTAGATGTGATCTTACATTATTCTTATCTGCTTTTTTTGTTGCAACAGTAATGCATGGTCGTACATTAAGGGGATGTGATTGTGTGAATGCCATACGAGTAATGGGGAAAAATCTTCATGGATGTGCATCATGGGCTGCTACTGGCCATGTGCAGGTTTACTTTTAAACTAACACTAGTTATTTAACCAATTTATTAAAGTTAGAAATGTATGAAGTGATGCCTTAGAATTATGTCCATTTAGCTTGTTGGTAGCAAATGATTTAATTAAGTTGTGATTCTTTTGTAAGTCATTATGCCAATTACATGAACTTCTCAGTTCATCTTTTTGGCTAGAGTTAGATTAGTTTGAGCCATGTTTGTATTAATAACACCATAATTTGCCAAGTTTGCCTGCCACTAGCATATAGGACAAGGAATTAATGATAAATAATTTCTTGGGACGTTAGCAAATTTATTGGTGCTGGTACGTATACACTTAGTGAGTCTAGCTTTGTTGGCAAATACTTGTTTGGTGTGACTGAATTATTGTTCAAGTCAACCACTTTAATGGTTCACTGAGTTCTCCGCGTAAGATGCCTTAGTGTTCCTATTACTATATGTGCAGGTGTAACTTGGTTTTAAGTTGGGAGGGAGTTTTCCAAATGTGTCCATGTTGGCGGCACCTCCACTAGTAGAAAGTGGCAGGAGTTTGCTGCGCGTGTGTACTACATTCTTGAAGAAAAGCGGGACCTGTAATTGAGTTACGCGTACTATAATTGACAGGTAAGTTTTCACTTCAATGTTTCATACGAGTGATTCACTTGCTATAGACTTGATAATATTTAAAGAGCACTTGTTTTCCTGTCTGTCTTGTGGTAGTTGCACTGGTCTGACTTTGCACTAGAATTTGTTTTAGTTAGAGTGGGTTTTGGGATATAGTGATCTAGGATGAAGAGTTAGTTATCTAAATCTATTTACCAAGGGTTCCGGTTTCATGGTATTTGGATATCCGAGTCAGGAGTTACGCATGTCCAAAGATGGTATTCTAGCGTGCCTGCTAGGAAAACTACACTGGACTGACTTCGCGCTCGATTTTGTAGTAGTTAGAGTTAGATTTGGGTTTTAGTGATCTAGGCAGTAAAGTTAGTACTTTGTATCTGCTTTCTAACGATTCCAATTTCATGATATATGGATTACTGAGCTGGAAGTTATGGGTTTTGAAAGGTGGACTGTTCTAACAGAATTTTCAGTGTACTGGACTGATTTCCAGCTGTGTTTTAGCATAATCCTAGAGTTTCAAATGGGGAAGTAATCCTAGAGTTTCGTGGGGCAGTAATCCTAGAGTTTCTTGGGGCAGTAATCCTAGAGTTTCAAATGCAAGTTATATAGGAGAAACTAAAATCAAGCAATCAAAACAGAAATAGTCAACTACAATGAGGACAACATAACATACTGATATTGCAAAAGAAATAACTAGAGGAGTCGAAACTCAGAGAAAATGTAATATTAGATAACTTCAGTATAGCAAGTGAAGGAAGTTAGTGTTCGGGAGAAAGAAGAGACATGCAGTGGTTTCTTAATTTCTCATAAGAAATTACTCCTTTGGACGATTTACCAAATTAAAAAAATAAATAAAAAAATAAATACATCTATGCACCATGCTGTCGTTCTAGATAAAAATCAGCTAATAACAATACATCTATTCAACATGGACTTCAAAAGAGGGAACTAGAGCAGCCTAATGTCTATGAATATTATTCACCCAGCCCAAACACATAAGGCAAAAAAATTCTTCGTCATGGCTGGGTCTATTTTTTCATGAGGACCTTGTTTGTAGGTGTCACAACAATTAGAATCAATTCTAATGTTCTATTGCATTTCTTCAGAGATGGTTCCTTCATAAGTTATACCTATGTGTTGTAGTTGTTTGGTAGTGAATGGACTTATATAAAATAACTTCAACCCAACTCCTCCCAAGGTTGCTGTTAAGTTGATGCTGAAAAATTGATACCCTGATATGTGTAATGTTGATAATGATATTGTGTCATATCACTTTATGGTTTTTAAACTTTTGATTGTATTGTACATCTTCCTTTCACCTTCTATTAATTCCTTAATTTGTTAATTTTAGTATCTTAGAATGTGCTTCTCCTCAGGCAGCAACGATGGTTATAAGAGAATCGGTTGAACCACTGTGGGAAGAACATCGGCCTCCAGGAATTACATCACTAAAGTTCAATAAACTTTCTCTTGGCTGTGTGGTTCCCAAGATTGAAGGTATGTTTCAGTATGGTCTTTTACCTTACGGGAGTGTACTCTGATGGATCTTATGTTTTTAGCTGCAGGACCTTGACAGGTAATCTTAAACAAGCTTATAGTTTCTTTGTTTGCATAGCTAAATGTGTAGAGCATCCCCCCACCTCACCTTTTTTTTTTCCTTTACAATTGCTTCTTCTTTTCAGATGGGTCGGTCATCTTAGTTTGTGTTTGCTTTTTTAAGGTGGACAAAAGGTTGTTGTTGTGTCGTAATGTGGACGCATGTACTGGTCTTTTTGTTTGTTACTTATTTTGCTTTGAAGTTCAAGCCTGCGTAATTTTTTTCCAGTTTTTACAGCCTAGTGCAAACAAAGGAGCGAGGAAGTTACTACTAGGCACAGAGGTAGATGGCTTATAGCCCGCTTGCAAACTGCTATAAATTATGAAGGATGATTTGTATAGTGAAAAATCACTTCAATGGATACAAAATCAATTTGAATTGCAGTTGAACATGATGAGCTCAATTGTACGTAGGAAGATATATGATGTAGTAAGAATGTGGACAATGTCAAATGTCTTGGGCTGGAGAGTCACATGGAGTCTTTGTCTCCCAAGTTAGTTAACGAGTTTTTCTTCCATTTTGCCTTCTCGGAACTTGTACTACTTTGGTGGTTTTAGGATTTTAATTTAGTGTGATGCCAAAGTTTCCCTAAGTGTCCAAGTTTCAGGAGCTGAACTGCTAGACAGGTATGACTTCCGATCCTTCTGCATTGGTTAGCTTAATTGGAAGAGTAGAATAATTCTTTTGATACATTTTTCACAGGGCATAAATAAGAATTTGCAGTGATTACACTCTTACACTGATCTTTAGCTAGTCAGGGCCTTTTCCATGTTTATTATCACTTGAGAGACCTTGGCTACTATTTTGTTTTGGTCTATTTGAGTTTTTGGCTTGTGTATCTTTCATTTTCATTCTTCTTATATGTTCTTTCGTCGTAATGGATTGGCTTATATAGTTAGACCAATTGATAATTGAGGAGTATTATCGTTGTGCTACAGACCCATGCCATTCTTCGTTTGTTTGGTGTATATGGGTATTTGTGTACAAGTTTGATATGTGAGTTGTCCAATGTTCATCTTATTCTCGTTTAAAATGTTTAGGCTATGTTTGTGAATGATAAGTGAACATTTTAATTAATGACAAGGAAAAGTCAACTATAGCTAGGTAGTGTGTTCAAATACTGTAATTAACTAGTTGTGAATATTTTTTGCACTATCTACATCTGATACACAATCCTTTGATTGTAGGGTGCCTAATTTTGTAACTAAAGGTGGCTGAAAATCCCCATCATCTGCTTGTGTTTCAGAAATCATAAGGTAGCTAGCCAGGTACAAAATATAATAGCAGTAAATGGTTTGGAGGAAAATATAATAGTAGTAAATGGTTTGGAAGTAAAAAAATTCATGACAACTTTTCACTTGGAAAGACGATATCAAAGTACCTTGCGGTCGTTTAAAATCTATAGATCCCGAAGTCAGTCATCAAGTATAACAAATATGCTTGCCTATGATCCAAAAATTAGCCTTCTTTATTAGCCTTCTTTACTGACTTGATAGACACCATTAACTCTACTCAGTTAAATTACTCGGGCGATTTTTAAACCGCTACTTTCGGTGGAGGAGATGAGTAGTAGCGAGTAGGTCTACTCGGTCGGGATTAATCGGGATTACTCGAGATGTCTTAATTTTTATGTTTATATGTAGCATGTACATTTGACGGGCAATGTGGTATACAACATGGTACAAAATTTTTGCTATCAATATGCTATAGAAATGTTGACATTGTCCATAGTTATTTGACCACTAAAGTTTCAGTCAATATCATTGTTTTTTCAATCTTTTCTTTTCTTTAACTTGTCATAGTTACAAATGCAAAACATGGGTCGCACATTTATTTTTATTTTTTTTATATTAAGTTGTCATCAAGTATTCAAGTGGGTTCTCAAAAATCATAATACACCACATAGTGTTCAGTCAAAATACACCACATAGTGTTCACTGAACATATTTTGTGAAGATTATCGGGGAAAAAAAAATCGACGTTTTGCATTTGTAAAGAGAGTGGAGAGGAGAAGAGAGTGGAGAATGGGCGAGTGGCAGACTGGAGAGGAGAAGAGAAGGGGAAAAAACATAGAGAAGAAGAGACTGGAGAGAGTGAGAGACAAAGAGAAAAAGAAAAAAAAAGTGGAGAAAGTGGAGAAAAAGAAAAAAATGTACCTGGAATTGGAGCTTGTTTTCGCGATTGGAGAAAAGCCCTAACTTGATTTCGCGGTTAGAAAAAAGAAAAATCTCGGTTTTCTTTTATATACCGATTTATGGTGAGTAACTCGCCCGATTCCGATTCGTCATAAATTGGCAACTTCGGCCGATTACTACCGGTGATTTTGGACCCGATCACTTATGGGGAGTAATTGGTTGGTCGGGTCGGCTAGGTACCGAGTAGCGATTCCTCACCGAGTACTCGCCGATTTAATAGCCAATTTAATAGCACCATTAAAGAAACACTTGTATCCAATTACTCTAGAAACTGCGTACACACACACATGCACACTTCCTTGTTGGCATGCACTACATGTTTTAACTAGTTATGATTGTTGCATGCGGTATTTCCCGTGTTACCTTCCCTTGTCTTAAGTGCCAAGTAGAGTTGAGAAAACATCTCAAGTTATGTAGGTTCATTTATTGTTATCACTACTCTATGCTACATGTGTTTATAACCACATGGTTTTCTTATATCAACTTCTAGAGTAGTTTTAGTGTTTGGTTTGCTTCTCTAACCATTCTCCATATTTAAAATCTGAACTAATTTCATCACTTATAAGCAGATGTTGGTTATATTGATGTATAATAGATAAATTAGTGATTATGTATTTGATTTATTTGTTGCAGGTCAGTAATGCAAGCATTGATGGGAGAAATAATCAAGAAAGCTTTACGCGGTAATGGTATGTCCGTGTCAAATTTGATAGAGATAGAGTTGTTAGAAGAATGGGCAAGGAATAAAGATGGTGTCATGGGGAATGAAGTCTTAATAAAGTCATATATTGGCTAATGGACTGTTTGGTGTGGTGTTTACAAAAGACTTAATGAATTTACTAGTTGTTATTATACTCTTGGATATCATCTCATTCTCATTGTTGAATAAAATGTAATTAGAGTTGAGACTTGGGACTTATTAATGAATTATGGAGTATGTTTGGTTTAAGTGTTATTTCTTTTCTTTCTTGCTATTGTACCGAAGTGTATGTCTAATTGGATGGACAGGTTGTGTAATATATGTGGAATGTAGGGTAGAAACAAATTTGGTAGCCCAGAACAATCTCAGTAGGTGGTGTGCCAGCAAAATACAATACAATAATTTTTTTTTAAAACAATGAATCATTAGTAACGGATAGGAAACTGTTAGAAACATTCTAACACTAACAAACGAAATCTCTTACTATAAAATCATAGTGTCACTTATATCCGTTACTGATGGAGAATTAAAAATTTTGGTATCCGTTACTAATACATTGTAACGGTTATGTATATGTTACTGAAATTAATTTCAGTGACATTTTATATCCGTTAGTAAATTTTGTAACGGATATTAAGTGTTACTAATTTCCATTACTAATATTTGTCATGCTTTTGTGTCAACGCAAGATAACCGTTACTAATATTTTTTGTAACGGATGCATATCCGTTACAAATAGACTGATATGGTGTAGTGCATGCGGCCTATTGATAGGAACATTAGGAGTACAAGAAACAGGACCACTACTCCTGCGGTTCTGTTGTTTTTCCAGAATTAAGGCACGCTGATAAGCCTTAGAGACCGAAAAAACATCAAACAAGTTCAAGGCATCTTGCGGGTTAGAACGAAACCCCCAATATAACGGGCCACCAACTGATCATCAAACTCTGTCAAATCTACACGAGACAATAACTGATAAAAATCTTTGGTATAGTCATCCACAGATTTTGAACCTTGACGCAAGTTCTGAAAGCGTTGATATAGTTCACGCGTATAATTGAATGGTAAAAAATCGGCACAGAGATATTTTTTTAGTTTCCCCTAATCAACGAGTTTAGATTTACCTCTTCGGTGACGAGTCGCTTTCAACTGTTGCCACCAAGCCATAGCATGACCATGAAAACGAGTTGCCACAAGCGCCACCTGTTTGTCGTCTGGCACCTCTTTGAACTCCATAACCTCCTCCACAGTCTCGAGTCAATCAATTAAATCGTATGGCTATAAGCTGCCATGAAACTCAGGCAAATCAATTTTCAAACCTGATTCCCAGCGTCTGTTCTCTCTATGTTGCGGAACACGCGGGAAATTATCATCCTCCTCCAAAATGGCAAAGGGATTGTTATCCTCTGCCTCCAGAACGTCCTCCACGTGTTGTGGTTCACAGTCTTGTAGTTGTTTGGGTTGCCGATTAAGGGCCTCGACCTGGCTGGTTAACGCTGCTACCTGCCTTGAAAGTTTAGCTATGCGGTCACAAGCATACACATCGTCCAGAAAAGCTTCTCTCTGAGGTCTACCACGTCCTCTTGCTGCTTGATGAGGCATATTTAGATCGTAGCTAAATCTAATACCAACTAATGTAATACTAAGTATGTTAGCTCACAAACAATCAAAAGAATCACTCTTTAACCAAGAAACGATGAGATAACTTTATAAAATCAATGAATGATCTTATCACAATCCTCCCAAGCCTTTAAATAGGCGTCTTAACCCTAAACTAAACAAGCGGTGACTTTTCCGAACCAATCCTACCAAAAATAAGCAAAACAATCGATTATTCGTGTAAAGCCCATGATAAGGCCCAGAGCGCGACTTGCGCTTATATCAAAACAAAACTGAGCACACCACGCACTCGCTCTTCTGTAACATTCACTAGCTTTGAAGTGCGACCTGCGCTTGTATCAAGGCAAATTGAGCGCACCCCGTGCTCATACTCCTCAGAGAAACTACTCATACTTTGACGACCCTATCTTATTCATCAAGGTATTCTTCCGCAAGTATCATCTTTGCATCACTATGTAGCCTTTTAAGCTCAAGTGAGCGTCTTGCTCCTATTAGAGCGTTCTGGTTTAGAGTAGGCCTTCGCACGTGTGTGGCATGCGTGAGGATGCAAACCATTTGAGAGAGCCAGAAATGGTAACCTCCCTATTTTTTTGGAATTTGAAAAGATGGAGGTATACGCTACACGTCGGTTAAGGTTTTAATGCATTTATGGTAAGTCTTGGGAAGTGAAACGGTTCAACCTAAAAGGCATTGGTAGGAGTTTTAGGGGTACTGGTTCATAACTTTCCTCAAGCTAGTTGCCAAAGTTCTTGCCAAAGCAATCATCGAAGCTCTTGCCCAAGTTCTCTAGCGTGTTAGGTTTGTTTCCGACTTCTTGTCATTTCTCTTCTTTGTGATATGTAAGCTTAGTATGCTTTTTTTGCTGACCTTTGTGTTGTCAACGGAGTGTAGCATGTCAAGGGTAGATGGTGATGACTTTGACTCTTTGGTCCCTCCAATGGGAGGGGTAAGGGAGACATCTCCGCTTATCATGGAGGAGATTGAATTCGTGCCACACCGTTCATACGATCTAGGTAAGCAGAAGGCGGTCTTTGCTAAAATGAGGGCCACAAAACAATCTAAAAATGTGGGTTGCTCTGCCTCTGGTTCGCATAAGCGAACTGGAGGTGTGGTGTTTTGGGACCCAACTTCAAGGGGTGGGGCCGACCTGGGTGCTCACAATCATGCTGTGGCCGGTAAGGGAAAAGTTGTTGCTGGGGAGAGCTCTAGGGCTGGTGCGTTGGGGGCGATGGCAATCTGGAATAGTTCATCTGATCGAAAACAATCGACTAAACAATGCCTTGGATCGGCACCCATAGTGAACTGTCTTCTGGAACGTATCGTCTTGGATGGTGACAAGGAGATGCTGGAAGACCAAGATTTGGATAAGACTATGGAGACCATAGATATAGCTTGCTGTTTGGTAAGCTTTACTATTCTCTAGTCCCTTTTTCTTTTATTGGCAAGAGTAACATGTATGTTTCTGTTGTAGTTTCTTACTGGGTATCATAAGTTGAAGCACTCTGCCCGAGCTATGGAGACTGTGGAAGATGATGTGGGTAGGATAGAGCAGGACCTATTAAGAATGTAGCTTGCTCGAGAGCCTAAGAGGAAGGAACTGGTTGAATTGCGGAAGCTGCATCAGGACGCTGTGTCCGAGAGGTCGTTGCTTGTTAGTTCGATAGTTGTCATGCAAGAAAAACTAGGAGCAGTAACTGCATACACCAAGCAATGCAAGTTAACTGCTCGTCATGCTATAAAGGCATATGACAAAGTGTGCCAAGATTATGCGTTGCTTGAGGAGACGTACTTTGCACTGAAAGGAGTATGTGAACGTGGGACTCTAGGTACGAGTGTGCTTGTCGTGCCTGGAGATGCTAGTAACACTCCGTCTACCAGTACTACTCCTGCTGATCGAGCTGATGTGCCTGCTGAAGACAAGCATGTTACTCCTAATGCTTGATCATTGTTTCTGCATTTCTTTTTGGTGACGTTTCTAAAAAAATTCTCTCATTTTAGAGTTTTTAAGTGGTTGTAAAACAATAGAACTGGTTTCTTAGGCTTGCTTGGGCAGTTCACTTCTTGAAATGGTTGGGGCTGGGGCCAGATACATTAAGAGCTGATAACTTGGGGAAACCTGAGTAGTTCGCTTTATCTATTACTTTAGTTTTAAGAATAGGATGAACTGGTTTCCACATGCATAAGTGGCAATTCGGTAGCTTTAAAGAACTGGTTTCCTGATTGTGTTTAGGAAGTTCATATTTGCACTTATGAAATGCATGTGTACTTTGAAGTATGATCTTACTTTTGTCTGGAATGCTTGTTGCATATAATTTTGTAGGAATTTGGCCTAGAACTGTATGTCCCGTTGTCTTAAGAAGACATAGGATACTACGAAGTGTTTTGAGCTTCAGTGAGTGTTGTAGCTTAAGTAAGTGTGTTGCTATTAGAAGGCATTCTACATTTAGTTGGCCCTAGAAATGTAGGTCCTCAACTAGTGAGAAGTGTTAAGGCTATGTAGTCTATGGACTATGTGGCCTTGAGCTCGAGTGATCATTGTTTGTCATTTAGAATGTTTGGGCCTTGGACAGCATTTGAGTTCGTTTGAATGTGTTGCTCTTAGGGAGAGTTCTACACTTAGTTGACCCTAGAAATATAGGTTTCCAACTAGTGAGAAGTGTTAAGGCTATGTAGCCTATGGACTATGTAGCCCTGAGCTCGAGTGAGTGTTTTTTGTCATTCAGAACGATTGAGCCTTGTACAGTGTTTGAGTTCATTTGAATGTTTTGCTCTTAGAGAACATTCTACACTTAGTTGACCCTAGGAATATAGGTTGCCAACTAGCAAGAAGTGTTAAGGCTATGTAGCATGTGGACTATGTAGCCCTGAGCTCGAGTGAGTGTTTTTTGTCATTCAGAACGTTTGAGCCTTAGACATCGTTTAAGTTCGTTTGAATGTTTTGCTCTTAGAGTGTTCTACACTTAGTTGACCCTAGGAATATAGGTCTCCAACTAGCGAGAAGTGTTAAGGCTTTGTAGTCTGTGGACTATGTAGCCCTGAGCTCGAGTGAGCATTTTTTGTCATTCAAAACGTTTGAGCCTTGGACAGCTTTTGAGTTCATTTGAATGTTTTGCTCTTAGAGAGCGTTCTACACTTAGTTGACCCTAGAAATATAGGTCTCCAACTAGCGAGAAGTGTTAAGGCTATGTAGCCCTGAGCTCAAGTGAGTGTTTTGTTGAGGAGAACATTTAAGCTTTGGAAAGCGTTTTAGTTCTTAGATTTGCCAGGATTGGGATACTGCAGTTCATTAATGCTGAATAAAACTATATGGATAATGCTAAGAGAAAGAATTCATGGAAATGGAATTTTTATTGATAAAATTTCTTTAACAAGAAAGTATTCTAAGGACATGGGAAGTGCTTGTCCGCCTTGATTTTGATCCAATATGCTCCATTGCCGACGACTCGTTCCACTATATAAGGACCTTCCCAAATTGGTGCCAGTTTTGAGTCATCCTTAGTCTTTTTCAAGACTAGGTCACCTGGTTAGAAATTGCGAGGATTTACTCGCTTATTATATGTCTTTCTCAGAGTTTGTTGGTAGGATGCCACTCGAATGGCTACTAGGTCGCGTCGTTCTTCAAGCAAGTCAACTTCACGAGCAATAATGGAGTTGTTTTGTCCAGATTCGACGATCTTCGATCGAGTCGTTATAATTGTCAGCTAGGTAGGGATGATGGCCTCAGTATCATAGCATAGTGAGAATGGTGACTCGCCTATAATAGAACAAGTTGTCATTCTATGAGCCCATAGGATATTTTCTAGTTGCATTAGACACTGACTTTTGTTCTTTTCAATCTTCTTTTTCAAGTTTTCTAGAATTACTTTGTTTCTAGCTTCCGCTTGACCATTGCTCTGAGCGTACTGGGGAGTGGAGAATGCATGAACGATCTTCCATTTGGCCAAAAATTCTTTGACTATTTTTCCTTTGAACTGAGAGCTATTGTGAATTACCAATATGTGGGGAGGCAAAATCTAGTAATGATGTTGGTGTAAATGAAGTTTCTGACATTAGACTCTTTGACATGAGCCAAGGGAATCGCTTCCACCCACTTGATAAAGTAGTCTATTGCAGCTAGGACAAACCAAAAGCCTGTGCTTTTATGTGGAATGAATGGACCCATGATGTCCAAGCCCCACATGTGAAATGGCCAAAGGCTGGCAATGTTGATCAGTTCATGAGCTGGTTGAATGATGTTGTGGCCAAATGTTTGGCACTTAATGCATTTGAATACATACTTCTTGGCATCGATCTACATTTGTGGCCAGAAGTATCCTTGTGAGATTGCTTTGTGGGCCAGAGAGTGACCTCTTGTGTGGTTTCCACATTCTCCCTCGTAGATTTCTGCGAAAATTGCCTGACTCTGTTATGGGCTTATGCACCTCAGATGGGGTCCTCCAGCAGATTTCCTGAAAAGTTTGTCACTAATGATGCAGTAGTGACTCGACTGATATTGAACCTGTCTGGCTTTTGTGCGATCTTCTGGTGATTTTCCGAGCTAGATGTAATCTATAAGAGGTTGCATCCATGTTTGACTCATCTGAGTTTCAGAGAGTGGGCATAAGTCGGTAACCTCTAGGACGTGCTCATTTTGGTAAGCAGGTCGGTCGACTACCTCGATAAGTAGTTTCCTAGGGTCACACTTCTGTGTTTGGGTAGCGAGATAGGCCAAGCTGTCAGCGTGATGATTCTCGTCCTGTAGAAAATGTTGTATGGTGACTCTTTTGAAAGATGGTAATAATTTATCTACAACTTGAAGGTACTTAGAAAGTTTACCTTCATTGGTGGTATACTCATGAGCGACCTGGCGAATGACCAGTTGTGAATTACTAAAGACCTTGAGCTCATGAACATCGAGCTTTAGCGCCATATGGAGTCCCATGATCAGGGCTTCATACTCCGCTTCATTGTTGGAGGTCACAAAATCGATGCGAACTAATTTTTCCACCATGGAGCCATCTGGTGATACCAAGACTATACCAACTCCACTGCCTCCTGGGTTGCTAGCTCCATCCATGAATAGTGACCATATGGATGGGTCCAGTTATTTAGAAGTCAAGACGTTCTCTTTTGGTTCCCAGTTCAAGTCGTCAACTGAAAATCTGCTAAGAAATCAGCAACGACTTGACCTTTCTGGAATGTTCTTGGGGTGAACTCAATATGGTGTTTCCCGAGTTCTTCTACCCATACTGCCATGCAAGTTGTCTTATTGGCTTTAAGAAGGATCTTCTTAAGTGGCAGTTCGATGAGTACTTTGATTAGATGTGCTTGGAAGTAGGGCCTGAACTTTCTAGCTGAATAAAGCAGTGCCAGTACTGCCTTTTCAATATGGGAGTAGTTCTTCTCAGCTGGCAACAAAGTCTTGCTTATGAAGTAAATCGGTTTCTCTGTGTTTTGGTCCTCTTTGAAGAGAACCGAACTGATAGCGAAGTCAAAAACAGCTAGGTACAGCCCCAGTGTTTCATCATCAATCGGTTTTGCCATCACAGGTGGTGTTGACAAATATTCCTTGAGAGTAGAGAACGCTCGGTGGCATTGATCATTCCAGGAGAATTGCTCACCTTTCTTGAGGATTTGTAGGAAAGGTTGGCACTTGTCTGACGCTCTTGATATGAATCGGCTTAGGGTGGCCACCATTCCTGACAATTTATGTATTTGTTGTTTTGTTTTTGGATCGGGCATGTCCAAGAATGCTCGAATCTGGTCTGGGTTCACTTCTATCCCTTGTTGGGATACTTGATACCCAAGAAATTTCCCGGAGGACACACCGAAGACGCATTTCTATGGGTTGAGCTTCATCTAAGTTCGCTTGAGTCTAGAGAATTCTTTTTCAAGATGGTCTAAGTGATCACCAGACTTTTTGCTTTTTACAACCATGTCCTTTATGTAAACTTCCATGGTGTCTCCTAACATGTCCTGGAACATGTCGGTGACCAATCTTTGGTAGGTCACTCCAGTGTTCTTTAGGCCGAATGGGAGGACGTTGTAGCAGTAGATGCCCTGTTCTGTTACAAATGATGTTTTCTCTTGTTCTTCTTCTGCCAGTGGAATTTGGTTGTAATCACTATAGGTGTCCATGAATGACATGAGTTCGCGGCCAGCTGTTTGGTCCACGAGTTGGTCGATTCTTGGTAAAGGGAAGCCATCTTTAGGGGTTTCTTGGTTGACATTGGTGAAGTCGACACATAAGCGAACTTGTGTCGTTCTTTTTTGGGACTTGATAAGAGCCCAAAATTATAGTTTAAACCCTTTAATAGTATTTCTATTTGGCCAATTATGTTATTAATAATATAGGTTTATCACTAATTACGTGTTTTTGAGTATTTCAGGCTTCGGAGTTGAATAAATGTCAATTTGTTACTAATTAGGCATTGAAAGGAGATAAAATGATTGCTAGAGAAGTTCCATAAAGAAAGCCCAAGTTTAATAGAGAAAATGCCTTTAAAAAGCCCAAGTCAATATTGTTAAGTGAAAGTCAAACCGGATTATTAGAGAGCTGAAGAAAAGTCAACAGAACTTCGAAAGGCTATATCTTTGGACTCAGGCCTCAGAATTAGGCCCATTTTTTATCAAAATGACCTGCTCAGAAAGCTCTTTCCAATAGTCCAGGTCTTGACTCTACCAAAGTAGTATAAGTTGGTGAAATCACTTGCTACAGTAACACAACCAGAATTGGAAGTCTTGGATTTACCAAATTGGGTTATGGACTTGTTTATGGGTCCATAACCTAGCCTAAAAGCCCATGCACGAAATTGTAACCTAACCCTCTCCTATATAAAAAAGGTTACGGCTAAAACAAAGATTGGCTACTCCCTCTTTAGTTTAGAATAAATTAGGGTTCTCTCTCTCTTTCCTTTTTAGTTTTAGTTTATAAGTTTAGTTTGTAGCCTCCATTAGAATTATTAATAAAAGCTTTAGTTTACTTTTAATTCAAGTATCTTTAAATTATGTCTTCTATTCAATCTTTAGTTAATATAATTCCTATGATACAAGGTTAAACCTCCATTAGAGGAGGTTTATGAAAGCCATGTGAGGATGATTGGTAATTAGTATGGTTGTGGATTTGTATTAGCATTTTAAGTTTGATTCTTATGATTGTTTAGAGATAAAGATCATAAGAGTTGAACTAGAGTTTAGAGCCACCACCAAAGAGATTTGTGGTGGAGCTAAACTCTCATGCAAGTGAAGCCTTGATCCGAGAGGACTTGGTGTTCACTATGGATCAATAGGCAACTCGATAATCAACATAATAGTCAATCAGATTGCATGGTGGATTGAATCTTCTCTATACCCTTTTATCATCATTATATCTACTATTTTGACATCTGATTTACTATTTTCACATCACATATTACTCTCATCATTGTTCCTTTTGTTTGATTAGTTGAATTATATTTGTGCCTTGATAGTTTATGAGTAGAACGAATCCGTACTCTTTATATATTGCATAATGAATTGAGAGTAGGAATATTGATCTAAGTACTTATTTGGTTAATTGATTATTTGTGTTTACATAGATAGTTAATTTACCTAAATTTGTCTCTATACCTAGTTTATGAGTGGAACGAATCCTTACTCTTTATATATTGCATAATGAATTGAGAGTAGGAATATTGATCTAAGTACTTATTTAGTTAATTGATTATTTGTGTTTACGTATACATAGTTAATTTACCTAAATTTATCTTTATCAGGACTGCTACTATGTTAGCAATAATCCATTCGGGGTATTCCACTTCTCTAATGAAGCCTACTTTTTTTAGATTGTCGATCTCATCATTTATTACTTTTTTTAACCTAAAAGATAGCTTCCTAGGTCGTTGGTGAACTGGCTTTGCATTAGGGTTAACATTTAACTTATGGCATGCAATATTGGGATCAATTCCAGGCACATCGATATACGACCAAGCAAAAATATCTTTATTTAATGATAAAAAGCTTACAATTTGTGCCTTGAGAGTAGGATCAAGGTTAGCTCCTACATAAACGAACTTGGGGTCGTCCTCAGTTCCTAGGTTGACTTTTTCCTTCATCTCGGTAGGAATAGCGACTTCAGTTGGCTGAACGACCTCTGGGGTCTTGGTCTTTTGTAGCGTCTCTTGCACTTGAAGGTTTGGGGCGACCTCTGGGGTCTGGACTTCGGGAGGGACGTTTTTTACCGAGCCCCCGGTGTGCTCTTTTGTGAGGTCACTGTGGTTGGGTTTTGGTCAAGGTCTTGACCTCAGTGATGAAGTCTTCTGCCAACTTGGTTTTGGCGATCTCGCCTTTGTTTTTGAGTGAAGCCCCAGTGGGTTTGCTAACTAAGTGGATCTGATTACAGTTGTGTGCATCGAGCTAGGTACTGTGAAGTTCCATCATGCCTCTGGGGCCGGGGAAGCACAACATTTGATGAAGTGTTAATGGGACTGCTTGCATCTTGTGGATCCAGCGGCGTCCTAGTATAGTAGTGTAGAACGAGTTGACATCCAGAATGCTAAAGTGTGTGTTGATGCTGACTTTGTCTTCATGCGATCCCACCAAGACAAGTAGAATTATGTTGCCTATTGGATCAGCTCATGATCCGTTAAAGCCATAGAGGGGGATATTGGATTGACCATAACTAATTTGGGCAAGTTCATCTCCTTCAAAGTACGATAGAATAAGATATCGCACGAACTGCCCGGATCAATCAGGATGCGTTTGACAGTCCAGTCGCTGATTTTGATGTGGACTACCGATACATCATTATGGGGGAGGCACACCTTGTTGAGGTCGGCTTCAGTGAAGGTGATATCTCTTAAGCTGCGGCCATTTGTGCGCGGGATGGGGGCCTCTTGTGAGGAGAACTAGTAAACTTCGTGTAAGGTGCCCACTCATCTCCTTTTCTCTCTAGAGGATGTGACCGAGTCGTCTTGGAAGGTGATCATGTTGATGGTTTGGTTGGTGCCTCTGTAAGAGGAGTTTTGGCGACGCTCATGACGCGATCGCTCCTTTAAACGTCCTTTTGCATGAGAACGAGTTCGGCTGCTTGGGCGTGGTGGAGTTCGGCTTCGCTCTCTGCGAGCCATAAGTTTGTGACGCAGGTCGCCATCGGGTATATCGGTATAATGTTTAAGATGCCCTACCTCGATGAGGTCTTGAAGGTAGTACTTGAGCCCCCGGCATTCATTGGTCTCATGGCACTTTTCTTTATGGAAAGCGCAGTACGCCTTTCCTGGTGTGTCCTCTGGTCATTTTACCTCAGGTCGGTAATAGGCCATGTTTTTTATTTTCTCCAGTATGTAACTTGGAGATCTTTTAAGCACAGCGAACTCTCTTTTGGTTTGATTTCGGTTGTTGGTCTGTTGACCCTGTTGCGTGGGTTGCTTGTTAGAGGACGGGGCATTATCTGAGATCGCAGCGACCTCGCCAGTGGCCTTTAGCCTTTCTTTTTCAATGCCTTTAATGAGCTTAATGTACTTCTCCACGCGTGCGTACAATTCGGCCAATGTTTCAGGGTGCTCTTTCATGAGCGACCTGGAGAGATCAGTATTTTTCTTGTTCGCATTTGAGAAGGTTACTATGGCGAACGACTCCTTGAGGCCGTTCTCCATGGACAGGAGCTCTGTCTTGAAACGTCCCAGGAAGGTGTGAATTGGTTCGTCGCTCTTCTGAGACAATTGGAAGAGCAAATTGAGGTCGGATGTCTTACGTCTGTTGTGGACGTACTGGCTAGCGAACTGGTCAGTGCGCTTTTCGAAGCTGTCGATGGAGTTTGGTCCTAACGAGTAGAACCAATCGAGAGCTCCATCCTTTAAGCTTGCTGGGAATAAGCGGCACTGTAGGTGGTCAAACTCCTACGCACTGTAGAGTACAAGGCTCTGAATGTAACGAGCTACATGTTGACCATGGCACATGCTGCCATCGTACATTGAACCCTAGGATGAATGAAATCTTACGGGGAGGCTTTATTGAGTACCTCAAGTGTGAAGGGTGATGCCCGATATGTCTTCAGCATCTTATGGACGACCTGAGTGGCGTCTTTCTTTCCATTGCTCTGTTCGATCCGCTGGGAGAGGCTATTGATCTACTAGTTGACCTCATTAATCCTGTCCTCAGTGGTGACTCCATTCGGGTTCTGAGACTCGACCTGGGTTTTGAGAGTGGCATTCTCTTGTCGGAGCTGGGTGATGCTACCGATCATGGCTTCCATCTGGGTAGCCATATTCTTCACTTGTTCTTGAAGGCTTTCCATGCTTCATGGGCTTGAAAATTTGGGAATATAAGAAGATTGTTGGAAGTGATGTAAATTTTGAGTAGATAAATTTTCAAGAAATTCAATCCACAAACGGCGCCAATGTAAAGGATGCTTTTGGTAATCCTTACAAATACAATTTTGGTGAGGAAATTGGGATGATTAGATAGGGTTGACCGAGTTCGTATGGATGAACTGCCTACGTATCAAGTTCTCTCTGCTGGGGGCAAACTTGAATCAGGTCAGACGTAGTTCCTCATCCTCTTTATATAGGCAAGGGGTTCGTGCCTCCGGCTCTCTCGCCTCCAGTCAGATCCAGGTCTTCCGGCCATGATGACAAGTTAAGAACATTTATGGTGAAGCATGCCTGAAGCTCTGGTCTTGATGATGGTATTTAAGACTTATGTTATTGTCCGTTAGTACGAGCGAGAATCTGGGAGATCGCTATTGGGGTGAGGTTGTTCGTGTGTAGCAAGTCACTGTGAAGCGAGCTCGTAAGACAAAGACTTTAGGTCGGTTGACTACTGATTAGTCAGATCGATTTCCATAGTTGAGTCACTATGAAGCGAGATGAGAGGACGAGGATCGAGGGTCGATCTGCCTTCATGTATGTGCTGGACACGTGCTTGATATTCATTAGATGTGAATATTACTCCCTCACATGTATTCTAGAATAGGTAGCTGATTTTATCAATGCTGATATAGGAACATCGAATTGGGATTTGGTAAACTCTATATGGCCACCAGATATTATTGCACGGAAAATTGTTTCTGTTGTGAATAGGCCAATGCAGAAACAACGTTATCCACAACAAATAGATAAATCCTACACAAGGATCGATCCTTCTCTTTACACAAGACTTCAACACCCTCTAAGTAATATTCCAACACTTCTCAATATCAAATAACAAGCATATAAAGTAAAACTATTAATGTAAAGGAGAACAAACCACAAGACAAAGATATATCGTGGTTCGGCAATTTGCCTACGTCCACACTGCGAGTTCCAAGCTTTCCTTGATGTCCAGAGTAACAGATTACAAGATCTCTTAATTCACTCACAAAGAATGAACACTCGACTCACTAAGAATTGCTCTCTTACAATCTCTCTCTTTCTTGGTTTTGGTTAAGTTAGGTTTTTACAGAAAAAACCTATATTTATATTCTTTCAAAAAACTTCCAAAACAGTCGTTTCTGTTGAAATACGGTGGAGTCGCGGTCATGCCTAACTCTCTGGAAGTCGCCAAAGGCATGAGCGCGCCACGCGCCTTGTCCAGGCATACTTAGAGCACGGGTCGCGCCCTTAACACTAAATAGATAAAATGTCTTTTTCTCAACATTCTCCACCTCGGTGAGGTTTTAACACATAAAACCGAGCCAAACACATCCAGCAAGAACACATCCATCAAGAACTCACAGTCAACCGCCCCGAAGGGCCATGCCCACAAAGGGGTCTTTCAAGCATGTAGGATTTGGAGCAAGTCCAAACAGTGTTGGAACTTAACTCCGGTGACAACCTTTGTCAACATATCAGCAAGATTATCATGGGTGTCCATTTTCTCAAGTGCTACATCATCGTCCTCAACGACATCCCGTATAAAGTGATAACGGACATCAATATGCTTGGTCCGAGCATGATGAACCTGGTTCTTCACCAAATGAATAGCACTCTGACTATCACAATACAAAGCAACACTATTCTACTCAATACCCATATCATCTAGAATACCTTGAAGCCATAGTGCCTCTTTCAGTGCCTCTTCCACTGCCATATACTCTACCTCAGTTGTAGATAGAGCAACTGTAGCCTATAGCATAGACCTCCAACTAACCGGTGCACCATGCATCATAAACACATAACCAGTAGTCGATCGTCGTCTATCTAGATCACCTGCATAATCTGAATTCACATACCCACTGACATAACAAGTGCCTCCACCATAAACTAATCCCACATCCAAGGTACCCTTCAAGTACCTTAGTACCCATTTCACTGCCTCCCAATGTTGCTTCCTAGGATTTGTCATATACTTGCTTACAACACTAACTGCCTATGAAATGTCTGGGCGTGTGCACACCATAGCATACATCAAACTGCCCACTGCACTAGCATAAGGAACATTAGTCATATGCTTTTGTTTCTCGACCGAACTAGGAGAGAACTTAGTTGAAAGCCTAAAATGCCCAGCTAAAGGTGTAGAAACCGACTTTGCATTCTTCATACCAAAACGAGAAATTACTTTCTGAAGGTATTTCTTCTGAGATACAACTATCCGTCGCTCCTTCCTATCTCTGTCAATCTCCATGCCCAATATCTTCTTGGCTCCACCTAAGTCTTTCATCTCAAACTTAAAGCTAAGTTGAGATTTTAACTTGTCTATCTCCACCATGCTTTTGGAAGCAATAAGCATGTCATCCACATAAAGCAGGAGATAGGTGAAGTCATCATTATCACAAAGCCTACGAAAGTAAACACAATAGTCATACTTACTTCAGGTGTACTCATGTTGCATCATGAATGTGTCAAAGCGCTTGCACCATTGCCTTGGCGATTGCTTTAACCCATATAGTGACCGATTCAATTTGCATACATGATCTTCTTTTTCAGCAACAACAAACCCTTCAGGTTGTCTCATATAGATCTCTTCCTCTAAGTCCCCATACAAGAAAGCAGTTTTCACATCAAGTTGCTCTAACTCCAAGTCGAAGTGAGCAACTAAACTCAATAACACATGAATGGAAGTATGTTTGACCACCGGGGAAAATACCTCATTGTAGTAGACTCCTTCCTTCTGTGAGAAACCCTTTGCTACCACTCTTGCCTTGTACCCAGTACTGTCGCCGGACTCAGGAAGGACCTCTTTCTTTCAGAACACCCATTTACTGCCGATAGTCCTTTTGCCCTTTGGCAATAAAACTAGGTCCCATGTGTGATTTTTATCAAGAGACTCCATCTCTTCTTGCTTAGCAACCAACCAATCTCTATAATGAGCATCTCTAATAGCTTCCTTGAAGCTATCTGGCTTATCATCTTCGATATTCAGTGCATATGCTACTAAATCCACCTAACCATAATGTTTCACCGGCTTCTCATGCCCATACTTGTGCACTTCTTTAACTTGTCTCTTTGGCATAGGGTCAGCCAATATAAGTTGCAGATGTTCATGCTCTTCTTCTTGTTGTTGTGTGGTTCCATGATTTGGTACCTCATCATGAACCAACCAGTCATCTACTGCATCTAACAACTTAAGCTCAGTGGCTTGAACTTCTATACACTCATCATTCTGCCTAGCCCCTTCCGGCTTACTGAAAGATAACACGGAAGTCTCATCAAATGTAACATCTCTGCTGACCATGAACTTGTGGTCTTCTTGATACCACAATTTGTATCCCTTTACCCCATTTGCGAAGCCTAAGAATATGGCTTTCTTAGCTCTGGGATCTAGCTTCCTTTCCCTCGCATGGTAGTAAGCAGTTGATCCAAACACTCGCAAAATACTATAATCAGCTGGGTTACCTGACCACACCTCATAAGGTGTCTTGTAATCTATAGCTGGAACTGGTGACCTATTATATAGGTAACACGCCATGGACACTGCATCTGCCCAATACTCTTTGCCTAGACTGGTATTAGACAACAAACATCTCGCTCTTTCAAGCAAGGCTCTATTCATCCTCTCTGCCATTCCATTTTGCTGAGGGTGCCCCTAACTGTCTTGTGTATGGTAATTCCCTGTTGTGCACAAAACTCTTAGAAAGGCCCATAGGTATACTCAGTACCATTGTCAGACCATAGTGTCTTGACCTTCCTATCTGTGCAATTCTCAACCCTTGCCTTCCACTTTTTAAATATCTCAAATACTTCATCTTTCATTTTTATCATATATACCCATACATAACGAGTATGATCCATCAATGAATGAGACATAATATCAGTTACCTCCTTTAGAAGCCACTCTGGAAGGTCCCCAAACATCCGTATGCACATAGTCAAGGATGCCAGTTGTCGTGTGCTTGCTTAACTTGAACTTGACTCTGCATTGCTTTCCATAGACGCAATGCTCACAGAACCCCATACTTGGCTTCTTCAAGTCCTTCAAGAACTCTCGCTTGCACAACTCAAACAAACCTTTTTCACTCATATGCCCTAGTCGCATATGACACATCTTAGTACACTCAGAATCATCACTACATGCACCCACTGCTACATCGCTTATGACCGTACTACCCATCAAAGTATACAAGGTTCTATGTCTTTGACCCTTCATAATAGTTAAAGAGCCACTTACAATCTTTAGGACTCCACCTTCACCACAAACTTATGGCCTTTGGAATCCAAAGTACCAAGAGAAATAAGGTTTTTCTTTAGCTCAGGAACATGCCTCACATCAGTTAAAGTCCTCACTACACCATCATGTATCTTGACCCGTATAGTTCCAATTCCTACCGTCTTACAAGCAACGTCATTACCCATCAAAATAGAACCACCATCAATGCTCTCATAAGAAGTATGATATTCACCTTTTTGTTATGTTAGAGAATTGCTTCTCTTCTTTGGCGAAAGTGCGAATTCAAAGTTTTCCTTACTCACGATCTTCGTGTTCATATAGTTGGAGTAAAGATTCGAACCAACCTAAATCTTAGGACAAACTACAACTTGGTTGTTTTACTCTTTAAGGAACTAGTGAGTAAGTTTAAATATGATTATATTAATACAAAATACTTGGTTTCTTTACTAGACAAAAATTAAAAACATTAAGTTACAACAATCATGCAACTAATACACAATACAATTTTACTAAAAGCAAAGGTGGAGAGTTAATCCTCCTCATGTGAAGATAACTTTTGTTGTTTGATTTTAATAAGTTCATTTTATTCTTCCTAGAACTCATAGACAAGTCCTAATAAAAGAAAACTTAATCCCTAACATGTATGGCTCATCTCTAAGCTCATACATGCTAGCATGTGAAACCAAGGCAATGACTTATCTCTAAGTTAATCACTTTGATCCCTAACTAAACACTACACCAATTATCATTTTGGGATAGGATGTAGGTCTAGCTGTTCTTCCTAAACAACTTACCAAACCAAACAACAAAGATTTTCCCTCACATGAGTTTTATTAACTCCCCAAAAGGGAAGTTAGCTCATGATCCTTGGGATAAAGGATTACAAGTGTAGAATGTAACAAAAAGAGAGAGAGAGAGAGAGAGAAAGAAGAAGAAAACTAACTATCTAAACTCACTTGCTTTTGATTTATTTTCCACTAGAAGAAAACCAAAGTTTCCTCCATTAAAACTATTACAAGCTTTTTCTTACCAAAATAAAAAACTAAATAAAAATCTAAGACTAAGGAACTAAAATAATACAAGGTAATGAAAAGAAGTCAAGGGAGTAAATGGAGTGTCCCCCCCCCCCCCCCTTGTTTTGTTTTCTTCTCCATTTGAGAGAAATCTCATTTCCTCCCACGTGAAACATCAAACCACATTTACTTCATTTTTATCCACCACATTAAAACAAAGTAACACCTTGCCTTTTTTTTCACTATTAACACCTAATCTAATTAATTACATGCAAGGTGTCAACTTTGCACCAATAATTTTTCATTTTTGTCTTGACATGCTCCATGATTGATGACTCATCCAATCTTGCAAGCCCTCATAGTGGGTCCATGTGTAGTCCAATGGCGGTCCGGTCTTTGGGCAATTTTACAACTTCCCGCCTATGCGTAGAGTTCATTGCCCTGATTGTCTGAGCAGCTCACTTGTCACATTCGAGTCCTGGTTCAAAAGGTAGGAGCTTCGAAAGTTTGATGCTTTTGTGTGGATTTGGAAGAATTCATATATACGTCGTTTCCCGAGCTTTATCGCAGGTTTAACCAATATTTCCATGTTTACTGCAAATACCTGCAAAAGTATGAAAACATATTTATTTCATGATTATTAAACACATAATTAACCAAATTTATATGTCTCAATGGGGTTTCATAATACACTTTTGGGTGCTTAACACACTACCCCAAACAGCACTTTGCTTGTCCTCAAGCAAAGAAGAGACATTAAAACAGATAAGTGGCCAAAAATGTGTAGTCCTAACTAATTCTCGTTTCACAAAATGCGGTTGCATTGACCATATGCAACAAGGCCTTAAACCACTAGGAATTCCCTAGTGGACGAGTTATAGCCTCCTGAGAGTTTTCTAGGGAAGATACTCACAAACTTCATTTATATTATAACGACTCAGTGATAAAAACTCGTTTCCTAAATTAATCTCAGATATCCATACATCTCCTTAGCAGGGAACGAGGATTGATTTCTTTGAAACTCAAGTTAATATGCATCCAATAATTAAAACATCTATATATGATAATGCATACAGTGAACTTGCATTAAAATGTACTAGCGGGCCGCTTTCGGATCCTTTGGAGAGCGCACCTAAATGGGTTCTCACGGTATGTGTCAAACACAATTCCACTCAAAATTTTACCACTCGTGTTTTGTTAACTCCAGTGTGTAGTGGGCACACATTTCCTCACATCTCAATGACAGTCAGAGGAACCGATGTCGATCAATCACGTCTACTACTTATTATCACACCACCCTACTCCTAATTGAGCTAGAGGTCTTTATTAGGTATTGTGGGGCTTAGGTGATAGTGTACAAGAAAATAGAAATGGATAATCAAAATTTACGAGTATGAGAGAATAGGGTCTTTAAGATATTTATACTAGAGAATTCCTTGTTTTCTTTCCTTCTTCTAACTGAGTTTTCCAACCTTGTTCTTAAGCCTCTGGATACTGATGATTTTTTTTTTTTTATTGCTTAAGAACATGATTCTATTTTTCTTTCCTGAAGCAAGTAACTGACTTTTATTTGGGACAAGTCTTTCTCTTTATTTTTCCACATTTCATCCTATTTCTCATACTCCTCACTTAGGTAGGTTTTTTTATTTGGTTTAATAGATGGGTAAGGAATTTTTGGTGAAAGTGAAAGGTTTAATGAAAGGTTCAGTGGAGTGACTAGCGGTAAAATTTGTAACAGGTAAGAATTTTTAGCTATGTTGATCCAAAGAAGGCCTAAATTCTCACCTAGGGTTCGGGTGGTGATCAAGTAAGTAGATGCGTGATTTTCTCTAATCAGAAAAACTACTCCTCTGTGTCATCACACACAAATCACTCATGTCAAGACTTTTGGTTAGATTCTCATAGGATTTATAGTTTAAGTAACTAACCGTTGGTTCATCACACACAAATCACTCATGTCAAGGCTTTTGGTTAGATTCTCATAGGATTTATAGTTTAAGTAATTAACCGTTGGTTCCAGAAACTTACTGCTATGACAATCAATGATACTCAGTGCATGAATGTTCATGAAAAGATGTATAAACTATTGCATATGTATTATCTTAAGTTTCTTAAAACAAATCCTAATTCGGATACTAATGTGAGATTTCTAGATAATTTTCATCATTGAAAAGGAAACAAGACTTTGTCACTAAGTACAATTATTAACAAGAAAATAAAAACTATATACAGGTTACAATATGCCTAATTTTTGCTACAGGTTTAAAAATACCCCCAAACAGAATGATGCTTAACCCTCAAAGTATCAATAAATAAAGAGAGAAATTACATGAGAACTGTGAGCAAAAATTAGGGCTAGATTGCTGGAATAGAAAGGTTGGAGAACATAATATATTATTCAGAAAGAAACAATAAAATGTTCAATAGCACATGAAACATAGCACACAGAATAATGAAAGACAATAGCACATGAAACATAATTTTTAGATAGATATATGTACAATGACAAGCTCAAATTTACCATCCAACGGGATGTGTAGGTCTGGCATCCTCAATAAGGAAATACATTTTCTTAGCATCACACCAAAAGATAATAGTCTGCCAAATTTTTGCCCATTCTTTGTCTCCGGATTTCCTTAAATGTTTCTTCATATTTTCATCCTTCGAGTAACAACGAACATGCCTCAGGTACCGAGCGGGACGCTTCCATTGCCTAAACCTTAATGAACAAATGATTTTGTTTGCTGGGTACATAGAATCTACCTTGACCGAGTCATGAAAAGTAGCTGCAAACTGTGGGAAATGTGTCTTCATGATTCGCAAGCGTTCTGAGTAAAAGAATATACTGATCCTGAAAAGTGCGAGCTCGTTTCAGGTTGGAGATAACACAACCTAAGATGTTAAATAATGTATGACATTGAGCCAGTGCACTGAATACTACGTAGGCAGGCTCATTGGCAGTAGAAAAATGCCAATCTCCCATGATGTTCAAGAGTACAAACAACATCGCAGTCCCCATGTTCATGGTCATGTTTGCTAAGGGAATGGTGATGTCGCGCCATGTCACATGGCCAGCTCCTTCTCGTTTAATCTCAAGACCATCACCATAAGTTTCATGAAACACTTGCCACTGAAAGGAACGGTAAGAATTATGATAGATGTAATGCCATGATGCGGCCGGTTCGTGATATGGAAGATCCAAAGTTAGAAACGCAAGTTGTTGTTCAGAAAAAATATGATGTGTGTCACCAACTAGGATTGTGAACCCGTCTAAGTAGAAGCCATGTGCATGATTGAATGCTGGTGTGTCCTCCATATTAGCATAAAAGTATGCGGCCAAACTCGGAGAATAAGTTTGGTCAGGTTGAAAACTAGAGAAGACCACCCAATGTTAGTGATGTAGTCACGGAAGAGATGACCATAAGTATTGAAATCCATCATAAACTGAAAGGATTGCTCAGGAATGAGTTTTGAGAGGTGTCATGTTTGATGAAGATGCAATGTTTGATGAAGATGCCATGGTGGATGAAGTAAAGAAATGGGCAATGAGAAAGGCAACTGGATGGATAAATGAGTATGGAAGAAAATAAACCCTCCTGTAATGACATTGAAAATCACATGTTAAAATTAGTTAGTCACAACATAAATGATTCTAACAAGCATTTCTTACAAAAGATGACACAAAGATAAGAACAAAATTAATAATACGACAAAAAACATAATAATATATACGATTATTTATTTATTCACTTAGTATTATTATTCCATTTTTATTCAATAAGAAAATCATGGATTATTATGATGCTACTGGAGACACATATCGTGCACCACAGTGTTTAGTTCTTCAATTTGTTGTCTCAGCTACATCTGAATGTCCCCTTGGCTGGTAGAGAGTGTAGTTTGATTCTCTATTAGGAGAGCGTGATTTTTCAAGGACTAAGAATGATTTTCCAAGATTTCCTCCTTTTCAACATCATGCATTGCTTGAAGTTCTTGGAATTCCTTAAGAGTTGTAATGATGATATTCTGACGAGCGTATAGTTCCCGCATGCCATGATGAAGAAATTGAATGCCTTCCATGGGATTAAAAATGTTTATCATGGCATTTTCATCAAAGAAATGGTCAGGGTTTGAGCTTGGGTCGTTCTGTTCATCTGTCAGAGTATCAGGAGTCCAAAAACCAATGGAGTAGTATGTTTGGAGTACACTAATATGTGCTCTTTGAAGTGGTGTTTCTGGAGAAATTACTGCATAACCCCAATACATCATAATTTGCGTGACTAAAGTAGGTAGAGGTAGAGGTGTTGACTTTCTTGTTTTCCTGGTGATCACATTTCAGAGGTGTTGGATTAGACAAAAATCATCCCTTTGAGTTTGCAAAACCCAAAGTAGGTGAAGTTGAGACTTTGTGACTTCTGATTGGTGAGATGTACCTATCACATTGTGTCCCAACCAGTGGAGCACAACTCGTTGATTCTATTTCAAAGAGCGTTGAACAACAACGTGATGTCTATTTCCCACTTCGCCATGAGATACGGTAGCTCTTACTAAAGTTTTGATGGAATCAAATGATGACTCTGGAAAAAGGAAGTCCTAGGAATTCATTGGGATCTGAAGTATGTCGGAGATAATTTCCCTAGTCAATTCCAATCGTCATCCATAAGCATTGAAGTAGAATTTTCCATTCTCAGGTCCTATAAATTGGTAGAACATCAAAACCAATTCTCGGGAATAACCAGCTGCTGAATGAAATAGAAGAGGCGTCCATCCCCGACGTATAATTTCGGTGTCAAAATAAGGAGAAAACCGACCATCTTCAAAAACTTTTAGGTAGTCTTTCTCAGACATTATTTTTCTTGGTTGATCCATTTGGTACTATTACGGAGGGAAGGATAGTGAAAATTATTTGAAATGAGAATGGCTGAAAAGAAGAGATTTATAGCCAATCTATGAGTCTGTACCAATCTGGATTCCAAGTGTAGTTAATGACCCATGTGATTATGAACATCAACAATGGGGATCCATAGTAAGTCCTGTCATGTCAGATTTCCAAAAACAATTAATGAGATGTTTCAATGTTAGAAAATACGGAGGAAAGTTTCACAGGGTAGTTAGACTTACACGTAATTTCATAAATGATGATCAGTAATAGCATATGGATAGAATAATTAAGATGCATGTGTGACAAGTGTTATGCGTACCTTGTAGTGTGCGCGATCTTCTCTGAACACCATGAGTATCAATTTAATTATTTTGGTGAGTTTTGGATGGTGTTTTCTTTGTTATGGTTTGTTTTATTTTTATTTTTTATTTTTATTTTTTTTTAGAGGAAAAGACAAGTAATATACACAAATATTTAATACGAAACTTCTCCATTTAATACGTAACCCATACAAATGTGTGAGAATTATTTAACACACCATACTAATATACAAAACAACAGATGGAAAAAGAGATGTCGGTTACATAGATCTAGATGTTCTGGATCATGTTACGCATGAGTGACAGCAGAACAATGATAAACACTGTTATCACGAATACTGTGATAGCCCATTCGCGTTGCTCCTTTTCCCATCGCTCGATTGGATTCATTATGTTCAAGAAAATGAGAATTTGTGAAGAGTGAGAGAAGGGGATGAGTGAAAGTGGAAAAGGAGAGTTGTATTTATAATTAGAATTCTGACCGTTGGGCATCTGACCGTTTGGATCAGTCCGTTGGGTTCTGACCGTTGGGCTTTGAGAGTAGGCCCCATGCATCAAGGAACAAACTAATATATTAAGAAGTACAATAATCGTATAACATAAATAATTTCTCATTCAAACCGTCTGGAGATACAAAATTATGAGAAATCAAATGATATATAATTTTTATCACTAGAAAAATAAAAATGCAATGCATAAGGGAAATAAATGACATAGTCATTTCTAAGCCAAGGGAAATAAACAGCTACTGGGAATCCTCAGGGTTAGCAAAAGATGAACCAGGGTTTCTACTTCATTGGCTACGACGAACTCCTGGCTGAGCTGATTGGTCTGGAATGTGGCCCAAACACTGTAGCAGTTGATCTTGGAATTGCTGCTGATTTGCCATCATCATTCTCTGGAAATGGCCTTGGCGATTGCGCATTTCTTGCTGGAAATCATTTTGGGAAGTAAGCATCTCTTCCTGCCGAAGAAACATCCTGCACATGCTGGTGGTATTCATGTGTCTTAAAGCTTCCATGGGAGTGCTGATTCGGCGCATGATATCCTCATTAAAACAGTTGGGTGGTGAAGGAGGAGGAGGAGGTACGTTATCACACTCAATATCTTCTCTAGTTACTTGGTCCCATTGGTCCAGAACACAAGTCTCGAAAATTCCAAAATTCTCGAAAGACCTTGTTGGAATGAAAGGAGTAGCAGACTGGAATCCTAAGTTAAGCATAAGCTGAGTAACAAGTACAGCAAGAGGAGTTTACCTGTTTGACGCAGACGTAAGAACATGGCCCAAGAAATGGACCATACAGAAGGTATCCTTTTTCTTCTGGAGGATCCACACAAAGTGTAAGAATGTCTTGTTCACGTCAGACGTTTTTGAAGCTCCAATGACGTTGTAAGCCAGCCACTGAGTAACGGCTAGTTGGTTACATCTGAGCGAGTGTTGGTACACGCAGTTCGAGGTAGCATTGTATTCTCCCTCGAAGAAGTGTGTCAAACATCAACTCCATTGTATTCGGATACTCCGAAATCAGCAGTGTCGCACTATCAGAGTTGATTGGAATATTCGTCGTTGTCGATATCAATTCCAACGTGAGTTCACGTTCCAACCCATCCGCCGTAATCCAAAATTCATCACCCCGGAAACCTCCATTGTTGTAAAACTTCAACACTAAATCTTCGGAATAATGAGCTGGAATTCGATGCAAGAGATATTCCCACTCTCTACTAGCAATTTCCTCATCGAAAAATGGATGAAACATCCCGAATTATAGAGATTTTCAAAATTTCTCTCAACTGTGATTCTCCTTCGTGCTGCCATAAAGAGGTCTAGATGATTTTCTGAAGGTGGAAATTGCTAGGAGTGATGGAGGAGATGGTGCTGGAGGAAGGGGGTTCGAATTGGTGGAGTTGTGCCTGCGTGTGCTGGTGAAATGTAGGCCTAAGATGCCGCGTGCGCGAGGGAGTTTTATGGGGGACCAAGATCCGGATTTGTGGGGGGAAGAAATGTGAGGGTTGGACGCGTGTGATGCCCCGCGTGTGGGTTTTTGTGACCGGGTCCATGATTTTAGGTTAGGTCCAATATTTGGCCCAAGCCCATATAATTTCCATAAATTCCCCTTATGTCCCGAAATTTCAAACGTGGAATTTCAATTCGTTTTAACTCCAAATTGAACGGATGAGATATCAAAACGATCGGCATTAAAAATGTCATCCACTAGAATATGACAAAATCACATTCAAACCTTTTTTTTTTTATTTTTTTAAGTTTTTATTTATTTACAAATTTTATATACAAATGTACAAGTTGAGAGGAACGTGTCAACAACACCGGCAGTCCAAAAAACAAAACAAAACAAAACAAAACATCACAACAACTTAAATCATGCAACTTTCATGTCGGCTCTGGGGCGAACACAATCCAGCCAGACTGTGGCTTAACCTTTATGTTTTGGGGGCCTAGGCTTTAGGATGGTACCATCCCTGACTAATGTGCAATGGTCTAATAATAATATTACCCTTAGTACATATGATATAGCCTTAAACCGCCCTGAAATCAGTCACATAGAAAACCGATCGGGGTTGGCCTGGGTGGAATCCATTGCCCATGCGATGATGCGAACGAGGTACCATCCGATGTTGCATATCACGACTCTCTTTGTGCACAACACTTAGTGCAAAGGTGAAAATAAAAGACACGAGTATAAACAAGTTAAGTCTTTTAACGTCAGATTCTCAAGACAAATGTGAGTCTTTTAACGTCAAATCCTCAAGACGAATGTGAGTCTTTTAACGTCAGATCCTCAAGATGAATCCCAACCTGTGGGAGCAACGGGACGACGACGAAGTTTATCTTGCTGAGCTGGTGTCAGACAATAATATACCGGCTCATATCGGATAGTAGATCAAGACCTGGACAGAAAGGTGTTTGACAATTCATAGACCACCCCATCCTTTTCTATTCTCGCTTTCGAGAAAAAGTACTACGACCATTACCTATTTGAGATGGGTGAGATTTACACCAAATGATGAGCTGATGTTCACGAGGAAGAGAATAGAAAAGGGAAGAGAAGGAAGGAGTTGAAATTTTTGGTACCCATTGTTTACCAGAAGGCACGTTTGCTCGATTAACAGAAGACATTTATACTCAGTTCTGAGGTAGAGTTTTTGTGGACTAAGGTTCCGGCGCTTGCAACCACACACTTTGGGGATTTTTTAGAAAAGAAAATAGAAAAGGGCCCAGCTACCCTAATGGCATACTTTCCCTATTTATATCACATGTAAAGAAGTACACCAGTGAATCTATTAGTCTGTGTAGATTGGTTCTTTGAGAAGAGTCTCTTCGACATCTGGAGAGCGCAACTCATGATAATGTTTTACACGTTGGCCATTTACTTGAAATTTGGTTTCATCATTTTCGTTTTTCAAAGATATATCCCCATAAGGGGTGACAGCAAAGATAATGAAAAGACCAGACCATCGAGTTTTTAATTTTCCTGGAAAAATGTGTAATCTTGAGTTGTACAACAAAACTTTTTGACCAACTTTAAAATCTTTTCTCAATATGTGCTTGTCATGCACTCTTTTCATGTTGGCTTTATAAGATTTCGAGAGATCATAGGCATCACTCCGAATTTCCTCGAGCTCTTTTAACTGCAATTTTCTCTTTGCGCCTGCCGCATTAGTATTATAATTGAGGTTTTTTATGGCCCATAGAGCACGATGCTCAAGTTCAACTGACAGGTGACAATGTTTTCCAAAAACAAGGCAATAAGGAGACATCCCTATAGGTGTCTTAAAAGCTGTTATGTATGCCCACAAGGCATCAGATAATCGTAAAGACCAGTCTTTTCTAGATGGATTAACAATTTTTTCCAAAATGGATTTGATCTCTCTATTAAAGACTTCTACTTGGCCACTGGTTTGAGGATGATACAGAGTTGCCACTTTGTGCGTGACTCCATATTTCTTTACTAGTGATTCAAAAAAATTATTACAGAAATGTTTTCCCCCATCACTAATAATAGCTTTTGGAACGCCAAATCAAGAGAAAATATTTTCTTTTACGAAAAAAACGACAGTTTTATGATCATTAGCACGACATGCCAATGCCTCAATCCATTTTGACACGTAGTTGACTACTACCAGTATGTAAAGGAAACCATGAGAATTTGGAAAGGGACCCATGAAGTCGATGCCCCATACATCAAAGATTTCCACAATTAAAATGGGATTTAAGGGCATCATATTACGAGTAATTCGTCCTAGCTACTGGCAGCGGTTGCATGCTTTGCAATGCTTATGTGCATCTCTAAACAGTGTTGGCCAATAAAATCCACATTGTAGAACCTTGGCCGCTGTTTTCTTACTACTAAAATGACCACCACAAGATTGTTCATGGCAGAAGGATAACACGTCATTGTGTTCCCAATCGGGAATGCAACGACGGATTAGTTGGTCGGAATAATACTTGAAGAGGTAGGGATCATCCTAGAAATAAAATTTTACACTGGATAAGAACTTTTTTCGGTCATTACGATACCAAGATGAAGGGACTTCCTCGGTAACTAAGTAATTTACTATGTCAGCATACCAAGGGGACGAAAAAATGGAATATAAGTGTTCATCCGGAAAGGAATCACAGATAGGTTCGGTATCAATATCAACATCATTGACAAGTCTTGATAAATGGTCGGCAACCACATTTTCGCAACCTTTTTTATCTATAATTTCTAGAGTAAATTCTTGCAAGAGGAGAATCCAGCGGATCAACCTCTGTTTTGCATCTTTTTTCGCTAATAGGTAAATCGAAGCGCGATGGTCGGTGTAGACAATTGTGGAAGAACCCACTAGGTAAGGACCTAAACTTATCCAAGGCATATACAACGGCGAAACTCTTTCTCAGTGGTGGTATAGTTACGTTGAGCTTCATTAAGGGTTTTACTTGTGTAGTAAATGACAATTGGCTTATCTTCTCGGCGTTGCCCTAGTACAGCTCCAATAGCATAGTCACTCGCGTCGCACATTAATTCAAAAGGTTTAGACCAATCAGGTGGTTGAATTATGGGAGTGGTAGTTAAGGCGGATTTTAAAGTCTCAAAAGCTTGTTTGCAATTGAAATTGAAGTCAAAAACGGCATCTTTAAGCAAGAGATTAGTTAAAGGTCAAGCAACATTTGAGAAATCTTGAATAAATCTCCTATAGAAACCTGCGTGTCCTAAAAATGTGCGAATGTCGCGAACTATTTTTGGTATAGGAAGTGAAGCAATTTTTTCTATCTTAGCTTTATCGACTTCGATTCCGTCTTTTAAAATGATATGTCCTAAAACTATTCCTTTTTTAACCATGAAATGGCATTTTTCCCAATTAAGAACAAGGTTTTTCTCTTCACAACGTGTAAAGACCTTTTCAAGATTTGATAGACAGCTATTTGATAACCGTAAAAATAATAGAATCCTAAATATTAATGCTACAAGAACACTAATACGAAATCCTACCGTTCTTACGTTTAAATCAATTCTTCTTACTCTCTAAACATAATCATGCAATACAAAGAGTAAGGATTCGTTCCACTCTCAATCTATCAAGACTTAAATAGAATTCAACTAATTAAATCCAAAAGGAACAATGGTGAGAGTAATGATTTGATGTAAAATTTCTATTCTACCATTCCCAACAATTGAATCTAAACAAGACATAATATAAGATTCTAACTTTATGAAATTTAACTAAACAATAATCCAACCTAACATCAATAACTACGAAATGACTAACAACCAAGAAATGAAATTAGATCTAAGCAATAGATAAATGACAAAATCGAATTTGATCAATAATAAACTACTTGATTTATCTAATGAAGCAATAACAATATTTTAATACTTTAAATTAAAACAAGGGAAATGAAAACTAATTAAAATGGAGATTTAATTCTAGATCTAAAAATTATTCTAGATCTATCTTTTTCTAACCCTAAACTCCATTAACATTAGCTTCCTAACCTAACTGCCTTTGCTACCTAACCTAACTGCCATTAACAAAGAATGAAGCTTTTGTTTTTATACATCCAGATCTAAAAATCGTGCATGGGCTTGGAGCCAGGGTTTGGGCCAGAGAATCAGGCCCAAAACCCAATTCTTTCGGTCCAAAAAGGCCTCTTCAGCTGCAGTTGGCTTCCACAGACTTTTCGTCCACTTCTGCTCCTCTGATTGGGTCAAGGCTCGGACCATTACAAAGCTCTTTCCGAGCCGGTCGTTTTGACATAAGGTAGGCCCAATTCTGAGGTCTGAGTCCAAAGATACGGCTTTCGGAAGTTCTGCTGACTTTTGCTCCTTTATCTCGCTAAAGTGGTACATTTCTGCACATAATGGACTTTGAAGCCTGAAATGCATAAAAACGCGTGTCGATGTTAACTTTTACTTATTATTCACATAATTGATCTACAGTATGATTATTAAGGGGTTAAAACTACAGTTTTGGGCTCTTATCAAACCACCCAAACAAAGATTTTGCTTGTCCTCAAGCAAAGATGAGAAATTAGAATAAGTGACCAAAAATGGAGTTCTAACTACTCGTTTAATTGAGTCGCGATTGCATTGATCATATGCAACAAGGCCTTAAACCACTAGGAATTCCCTAGTGGACGAGTTATAGCCTCGTGAGAGTTTTCCAAATTTGTACTCACAAACTTCATCTATACTTCAAATCGACTAAGAAAATAAAACTATTGTTTCCTTATTCATGCTCAACTATCTATACATCTCTCTAGCAATTACATAAGAATAACCCAAATTTCGGAACCCTAAGCTAATATATGCATAATAATCAATCATCTAAAATAAACATATAACAATGAGTAATACTATGAAATGTAATAGCGGGTCCGTTTAAAAACTTCGAATAAAGCGTCCCCAAGTAGGTCCTCACATAAATGTCAAGACAAAACCACTCTGATTTTTCCACTCAAGTTTTAGCACTCCGATTGCAGTGGGCACACTTTACCTTACAATCTCAATGACAACAAAGGAAGCGGGGTCGATCAAACACATCTGCCACTTACTATCACACTAACCTATTCCTAATTGAATAGAGGTCTTTATTAGGTGTTTGGGGGATTAGGAGATGGTTTAAGAAGGAAGGAAATGGATATTCTAGAGGGACAAGTCCGAGATAATAGAGTCTTCATATTATGTAACTAGAGAAAACCTTGTTATTTACTTTTGCTTCTACACTTTGTTTCCATCCTTAGCCATATTTTTCTTTTCTTTGGCCTTTGACTCCCTTTTATTCTATTTTTTTGGAGTTTTTATTTATTTCTATTTTTTTTTTTTTTTTTTTTTTTTTTTTTTTTTTTTTTTTTTTCTTTTTTTTTTTTTTTTTTTTTTTTTTTTTTTTTTTTTTTTCTCTTTGGATGGAAACTTCTTTTCTTTATTTTCTGAAGCAACTAACTAATTTTTGTTTACACAGGTTTTTCTCTTCTTCTTTCTTCCTCATTCTATTCTCAGACTTATTCTAAATTGGGTAGGTTGATTTTTTTATTTTGTTTTGTTTTTGTAACAGGGTAAAGGAATTGTGGTTTATGGAAGGCTAAAGAAAGGCTCAGAGGGGCTTAATTAGCGGAAAATAATTCATAGGTTTGAATTTACGGCTATATCGATCCAAAGAGGGCCTAAATTCTCGCTTAGGATATGGTTTAGTGATCAAGCAAGTGGACGCGTGTGATTTCTCTATCCGGATTTTACTTCTCCCTTGTGTCATTTCTCAAATGTTTCGCTCATATAAGGCTTTAGGCTATATTCTCCACAGATTTGTAGAATAAGTACTCTAGCCTAGATTTCAAAACTTACGCTAACAATCATAGATACTCATGTAATAAATTTATAGATAGATGCAAAGATTATTACCTACATATTAACCTAAGTTTCTAACAATTATTCTCGATGCAAAAGCTTCATTGAGACTTCTAGATTGTTAAGAGCATAGAAAAAAAACAATACCAATATTCCTAAGTGTATAGCATAAACTTATTTATTTATATTTTTGAAATTTTTAACTTGAAAACAAATGCATATTATACATATTTATATCCTAACAGATGTCTTAATTACACGTGTTTCTATGCCCCCAAACAAGAAGCATGTTTTGTCCTCAAAGTATTTAAATAAAGAGGGTAGAAAAATACCATGGAAATGCGTGAAATTCTGGAACATCTGCAAAACAAGGTTAGAACATACTAATATAGGAAATAAAAAAAGACGCCGAACTCTATAAGAGTTCCACCCATTATGGGGTTAGCGAATTAAATTGCTTGGGACATAAGCGGACACTAACCAAACTAAAAACTTACCTCCACTTCAAGCGTTTACTCGTCATCCTCCTCTTCTATAAAGAAGTGAGGTTCCTTCGGCCCTGCCATGCCATGATAATTTACCATGCTTCACGCCATTTATCATCTATGATTGCTAACCTATTAAAAAGCCACTTGGTCGGATTGGGTGTAAGGTGCAACCTGATGAGGTTGTATCCTCCACCCTTGCCAAGTCATTACCGGAAAAGATCGGATAATACAATTGGTGGGTCTCACAATTTCGACCCCAACCCAATCCGCGAAAACGGGCACAAAAACAGAAAAGAAACATAGTATAATCGACAACTAATATAGGCATAAGAAGATACTTATGCCTCATGCTATGGGCTCGTGCTAAACTAGACATTAAGGTCTTAGGAAGGTCATATAGCGAAAGTTCCTCAGCTAAAGCAAGGAAAACATCGCAAGTGGCATCATTAGCGGAAGAAAAATGTCACCCCTAATATGTTTAGCATGATAAAGAACATTACCGTATCACATTAAGGGACAAGCTACCAAGGGCTACATTATATGTCCCTTGGTCCTCTACATCGAAAATGTCGGACCCATAAGCCTCATGCAAAAAGTCATAAGTGTAGACATGCATATTATCTACCCAATAGCATCATGGGTCTTGTATTTCAGCCGGCATGGCAAGTCCAAGAACAAATGCTAGCAAGAACCATAAGCGGTTCCCGGCCTAAATGATCATCACCTCACAAACCAAGCACCATAAGTAGTGCTTTGAAACAAATCTTTGAAAGACTGTTCCGGTATTATTGTAGGAGATGTCATCACAATAACTCATTGAAGAGCTCCACAAAAATCCTGGAATGACCCTCTGAAAATTTGAAAATCCGCGTTTGCCGGAGGAGGGCGCTGGCGCCAGATAGAAGCCCGAAGTCAGCTCTTAGGTTTTTGAAATTACTGTGTTTGGCGCGGTCGCTCTGCTTGAAAGCGCTGGCGCTTCTGAGATTTTTCGATTTACTGGTGTTTTAGGGCGAAGTCGCTCTGCTTGGCGCTGGCGCCTCTGAACAAAATTTCCTCGACAAAAGTGTAGGAAGCGAAGCGCCTCCAGAAGGCGAAGCTCGTAAACTGAAAACTGAGTTGACAAGAGAAACAAGAAGAAAAAGCTTGGAGTGAAAAGTGAGAGATGAGTATGGGGTGTAGTGTGGGTTGTGAGTGTAGAAAGATGGAAGTTTAAATAGGTTCTGGGTTTCCAAAACGAATCGGCAAGTTGCCAAATTGTTTTAAGGCAATTTCGAACTAAAAACTGCCAAACCCAAAACGAAACTATCCATAGTTTTGATTTCCTAACAACCCTGGTATCTCTTAAACTTGGTTTAGAATAGTAACTTCTAAACTCTCCTATATATCATGCTACCACTACAAAAAATCATAGATATGCCGATATCGGCCTAATTTTCAACTCTGACTCCAAGACAAACTCTAAAATGGAGGATTTTCTACAAATCATGATATAATAAATAATACCACCCCCAAACAATTCGGGAAGGTGGGATTAACAATAAAATCCATGCACAATTTGAAAAGAACAACATTATATTAAAATTGAAATTCAAACAACATTTAACTACCAAATTCAAAGTTAACTACGGAATTTAACAACGTAACATCCTATCTACTAAAAATAATAATAAACAACATCAAAACGACAAACAAGAAGAAATCTAACTACTCTTCAAGGGGGAGGTGGGGGGTAAGAATAGGAATTTGAGTGATCAAGAATGGAAAAACCAAACACCCCACCCCCAAACAAATTTTTGAAAACCAGGTTTGTAAAAATTTGTTTTAAAACGTGGGTCTTTTAAAGTCAGATTCCCTAGACTTAAAGTGATATATATGTATTTACATGCAGTTTCCCATATATCAATAATCTAAAAGTTGTGGGTCTTTCCACAAATAATTAACATGGAATGCACCATCAAACGAATTAAGCACCAAGATTTCCTATGATGTAGCTTAGTGGAATGAGAGTAAAGCCTTATAGATCTAAAACCTAATCGAGCATACAGTTTCTTCTTTTGTCCTCCTACTGAAGGGAATGCCAAGTAAATGAACATGAGAAAAAATTGATGGTTGTGGAAGATCGTAGGATGTGGATAATTGTGAGAAGGAAAAATGGAAGAAATGAAAAAGTGTCCGGTGGCTTGTCCTTGGGTGTTACTTCTTCACCCGGTTGGTTTTAGATAGTTATGAAGCATAGGAGAAACATCAAGGTCAAGTACAAACTCAATGGTTCTTTGAAAAGGTAGAAGGCGAGGAACATTCGTGATGGAAGGTGAATGAGTGACATGAGGATGTGAGGTGGGTGCATGGTGTTCAACTAGTGTTCTTAGGTCTATATCATCAGAGGCCTTGAGATATGCAAGACATTCCTCAATAGGTGGGTAAGAAGAATCACTGGGATAGAGGGCGAAAAATTCTTCTTCCGTCATGGCGTCAAGAGATGAATGGATGTCAATAGGAGAGAACTCAAGGAGTCGAAGGAAATCTTCCTCGATGTTATCTACGTCTAGGGAGTAGAAATTGTGATCCTTGTCTTCTTCCATAAGAGGGGTATCTACTAGTGTGGGGACTAAAGTGTCAGCCGCACTAATGTGAGGTACAAAACTCTCAATGGACTTCACTTCCCTTTCTACAGGCAAACCTAGTTGTCCTTGTTTTTGTCTAAACATGTTAACTTCTACAGAAAGATTTCCAAAAGAAAGAGTCATTGAGCCATCCCGACAATTGATTTGGGCATTGGCGGTTGCCAAGAAAGGACGCCCTAAGATGATGGGAATGGAATCATGAGCAACTTCTGTGTCAAGAATAACAAAGTCTGCTGGATAGTAAAAAATCCGAACTTTAACGAGAATATTTTCAACTACACCCTTGGGATACTTAATAGAACGATCGGCTAACTGCAAAGTCATTTTGGTTGGTTGAAGTTTTGTTAGACCTAGTTGTTTATATAAATAAAAAGGGAGTAAGTTAACACTTTCCCCCGAGTCTAATAAAGCGGTTGTTATGAAGGTATCACCTAAGGTGCATTATCTGATAGGGCGACCGAGGTCCTTGTACTTAACAATTCCGTTATGTTCGGATAAAGAGGGATATTGTTCGATTAAGAATGCTTACGTGGGGTATGTTGGTTTTCCTCTTCTTGGTGCACAACTTTTTAGAAACTTAAGCGTGTCCAGTAGACTTTTTATAGCTTCTAGAAAAGGTAGGTTTATAGTCAAATTTTTAAACACTTCCCTAATCTCATCAAAATTCTCGTCATTTTTAAACACAACTAGTCTTTGGGGATATGGTGCTTTATCGCTATTTTTAACAGAAGGGATAAAAGTATTATTAGGCTTTGCTTTATCTCTATCCGTTTTCCATCTAGGTATCCATATTGGAACCTCTACAGGTGTAGGGTCTTCACTTTCTATTATTGGATCTTGTAATATTTTCCCTTTTGGTTGTGGTTTAACCGGTACTTCTACAGTTGTAGGGTCTTCAGTTTCTATTATAGTATGTGGTATGGTATCATTTTTAGTTTGTGGGTAATCTTTAGGCATAGTCACTTGGTTATCAACTACTCGCCCTGAACGAAGGGTAGTGATTGCCTGTAGGTCCCCTTGGTTTATATTACCATTACACTGAATACTTTTTATTTCGAAGGCGGTGTTTGTTGACTTAGGATTAGGCATTGCTTGACTTGGAAACACGCCGGTTTGGTTATTATTTTGGTTAGAAGACATGTCAATAACCTTTTGGCACAAAGACGCATCATTTGCATTGTTTGTTTCATCATATTAGAGTTTTGATCATCTTTGATCTTTCATTAAGTTGGAGTTTTGTTGCATAATTTGATTTTGTTTCTCCAACAAGGTCACTACTACTTTGTCTGTAGATGTTTTGTATTGGAATTAAAGCTTGTTGGCGTTCATGTCTTGATGTTGATAGTTAAGGTTATGGGTACTAAACCTCTATTCTGGTCACCTAAGTTCCCTTGTCCTTGATGTTGAAAGTTAACTGGTTGAAGTGTGATGGTTGTGGTGGTGTTTGTGCATAGACAAGAGGACAATAGAAGTCGGAATGCTCAAGACTACAAATGACATTACAACGAAAGTAGAGTTAATGTTCATGACCGGAGTGGGTTGTTGTTGAACAGATGGCATCTACCTTTTAGTGAGGGCATCGATAAGAGTTTTAAGCTTCGGGATCATGTTTAACCTCAAGAGAAGAAGGAGAGGAGCGGGAGGAATCGTTACCTCCCCAATTGTTGTTCCTCTTAGATTGATCTTCTAAGAATGTATAAGCCCGAGGCTCCTTTACTAAGAAAACTACCCCGGACATGATATCTAGAACCTCCTTATGATAATGTGAAAGCCCCCTTGAAGAAAGCACGAACAAAAGCGTGTCTTTCGCAAGATTATGATCTTGGGCATTCAATGAGAAGATCGATGAACGATTCCGTGCCTCCGAAAAGGATTCATGAGGATTAAAATTTGAAGAAATGAATCTTGTGAAGCATTTCATCCGCTCTTCAGTGGTGGGTAAAATTGTTCCATGAACAATTGAACAAGTTGAGCCCATGAGTCCACAGAGTTTGGCGTTTGGGCAGTTAACCAAGACGCCGCCTTGTCGGCTAGGGTGAAAGGAAACACCCTAAGTTTAACTTGATCTGGACTTACGCTAGGATGATGGAATGTAGTGAGAACTTGGTCTATCCTACGACGATGTCTTTGGTAAGGCTTCTCGTGGTCTAAACCATGAAAAACCGGTAACAAGTTAAATATATTAGGGGGGATTCGAAAATCCCCCACTAGGTTTGCAAGAACGATGCACGACTTAGGGCCATCGTTTAGGGCTTTATAAAAATCAGAGAGAGGAGTCTCTTGTTCTTTAGCCATTGATGCAAGTGTAGTGTGTGAAATTCTAGATAGGCGTGTTGTATTTATTTCTATGAAAAACAAGCCTGATTATACTAGAATTAAAACTCCTCCCACGTAAGAGGCGAGGGAGTGGAAGAAGGAGTACCGAATGCCTCCTTGCTGCAGCGTTTGAATAAGCGTCTTGTATCACGCGATTTAAGTGTATTTAACAAGTTAGAAACACTTAATAACTTTAAGGAATAAAAATATGCATTTACCTATGAAAATTGGGCTGTTCGGATGAATTTTTTCCTTGTTGGGCGCGGGTAGGGCGCGGGTTGGGCGCAGGCGCAAAGGTAAGTTGAAATTACAGTGAATAAGGGCGGGTCGCGCTCAACATGGGCGCGGGCGCGCTCCAGGGTTTTCAAGTTTTAGGCCTTTTATCGTACTCCAAAAAATCTGAAATTTTTACAGTAATTTGCTAAGACGTCTATCAAGTAGCCTGTAAAATTTCAGATCGATCGGAGCAGTGAAAGTCCCTATACAGCCCTCCAAAGTTTGCGAAACCGTTTTCGGACACAATACAAAAAACCGAATGGTTAACCCATCAAAACAAATCCAAAAATTTCCAAATTTTTACTGGAGACTCCTGACAGATTCTAGTTGTTCCTGTAAAAAATTTAGAGCAATTGGATGTCTACAACCTCTCTTTATTGGATGGTGTTCCAGATATTAAGTGTTTGCAACACTGCAGAAACACACTGGAAACACTCTACTATTTAGGAGGTCAAAACAAATCAAAAACTCATCAAATTTTTACTACAAACTGCTGGATTAGGATAGATACTCCTGTAAAAATTATAGAATTTTTAGAACTCCCTAAGTAACCTTATTCGTCTGTTTTTCAAGAACATACGGTGTGAAAACTGAAATGCAGCACTGTAAAGATCGTATTTTTTTTACAAGGTAAACCAACTTTGAAAAATCTGAAAATATTCTAGTAAATCAACAACACATTAAATATTATGTATGAATATTTTCAGAATTTTCGAAAATTTAGAAATACCTTCACCGCAGTGTTTTTTTCTCTGAATCCATACCTAAAGCTGAAACGATTGAACAGTTCGAAAATTCAAGAAATAAGAATGAAAAATTAAAAGGGTGGGTGGGTAGAGAATGGGGATTGCCCTTGGATTCAAGCAATTGAATTCTTGTCATGAATCGAGATTAAGATGGCAGGGCGCATTTGATAACCGTAAAACAATAGAATCCTAAATATTAATGCTACAAGAACACTAATACTTTAAATCCTACCGTTCTTACGTTTAAATCAATTCTTCTTACTCTCTAAACATAATCATGCAATACAAAGAGTAAGGATTCGTTCCACTCTCAATCTATCAAGACTTAAATAGAATTCAACTAATTAAATCCAAAATGAACAATGGTGAGAGTAATGATTTGATGTAAAATTTCTATTCTACCATTCCCAACAATTGAATCTAAACAATACATAATATAAGATTCTAACTTTATGAAATTTAACTAAACAATAATCCAACCTAACATCAATAACTACGAATGACTAACAACCAAGAAATGAAATTAGATCTAAGCAATAGATAAATGACAAAATCGAATTTGATCAATAATAAACTACTTGATTTATCTAATGAAGCAATAACAATATTTTAATACTTTAAATTAAAACAAGGGAAATGAAAACTAATTAAAATGGAGATTTAATTCTAGATCTAAAAATTATTCTAGATCTATCTTTTTAACCCTAAACTCCATTAACATTAGCTTCCTAACCTAACTGCCTTTGCTACCTAACCTAACTGCCATTAACAAAGAATGAAGCTTTTGTTTTATACATCCAGATCTAAAAATCGTGCATGGGCTTGGAGCCGGGGTTTGGGCGGAGAATCGGGCCCAAAACCATTCTTTCGGTCCAAAAGGCCTCTTCAGCTGCAGTTGGCTTCCACAGACTTTTCGTCCACTTCTGCTCCTCTGATTGGGTCAAGGCTCGGACCATTACAAAGCTCTTTCCGGCCGGTCGTTTTGACATAAGGTAGGCCCAATTCTGAGGTCCGAGTCCAAAGATACGGCTTTTCGGAAGTTCTCACGACTTTTGCTCCTTTATCTCGCTAAAAGTGGTACATTTCGCACATAATGGACTTTGAAGCCTGAAATGCATAAAAACGCGTAATCAGTGTTAACTTTTACTTATTATTCACATAATTGATCTACAGTATGATTATTAAGGGGTTAAAACTACAGTTTTGGGCTCTTATCACTATTGAAAGAATCTCCATATATTAAGAAGTCATCCATGAATACTTCCATAAAATGTTCAACCATATCATTGAAAATGTGAAGCATGCAGCGTTGGAAAGTACCAGGTGCATTGCAAAGGCCGAAAGGCATTCGTTTATATGCAAATGTACCAAAAGGACAGGTAAACGTAGTCTTTTCTTGATCAGCAGGATCTATGACTATTTGAAAATATCCTGAATAACCATCAAGAAAACAGTAATACGTATGACCGGCTAACCGTTCAAGCATCTGATCGATGAAGGGTAGTGGAAAGTGATCCTTACGAGTTACTGCACTAAGTTTGCGATAGTTAATGCATATTCGCCATTTCATTGGAATACGAGCGGAGATATATTCATCTTTATCATTGCGCACAACTGTAATGCCAGATTTCTTTGGAACAACGTGTACTGGACTAAACCAAATACTATCGGATATAGGGTAAATAATACCTGCATTGAGTAATCTTAAAACTTCTTCCCGTACCACATCTTTCATGGTTGGGTTTAGACGGCGCTGCGGTTCACGCAACGTCTTAGCATTTGCCCTTAATGTCATCGAGGGACCATCCAATAGCAGAACGGTGTTGTTGAATGACATCTAATAAACGGGACTCTTGATCATCAGTCAATTGAGATGATATAATAATTGGATGACTACCATCCGGATCAAGATGTACGTATTTTAATTCTGAAAGAAGAGGTTTTAAGTTAGGCGGGAAGTGGAGTATTAAAGATTCTTGAGGAAAGTCATCGTCCATAGAGTAAACAGTTGATGTTCTTCCAATTTCGACACATCGCGGCCAGTAGGGTCAAATAATGGTATTGACACTAATAATTCGTTTACTTCTTGTGTATAATCATCGTCCTCAAATTTAGAATCGCTAAAGGAAAGAAATTAGTATACTTCATCTTCAGGAAAAGTGTTTGTTAAATACTCTTTGCACAATGCTATCAACCCCTGCTCACCTCACCCATTAATGTCGCTCGAATTTGTTTCATCATCTTGAACACATTTACCACGACCGAAAGATTTCCGAAGGACATGGTCATGGAACCATCCCTACAGTTAATAAGAGTATTAGCAGTTGCTAGAAACGGACGTCCTAAGATGATAAGAATAGAATCACATGCAACTTCAGTATCCAAAATAACAAAGTCGACAGGATAGAAAAAGTCTTGGACTTTTACAAGGACGTTTTCCACAATTCCTTTTGGATACTTAATGGAACGATCGGCTAACTGTAGAGTCATGGTGGTCGGTTTCAGCTCATAAAGACCTAGTTGCTTAAATAAGTAATATGGAAGTAAGTTCACACTAGCTCCCCAGGTCTAGTAGTCGCGATGAGTCGATATTTGTCACCTAAGGTGCATGGAACCGTTGGTCTACCAGGGTCCTTGTATTTGACTATACTATTGTGTTCGGTGATGGATGAAAATTGTTCGGTGAGGAACGCTTGTTAAGGAACATTAGTTCTCCTTTTTGTGGTGCACATATCTTTCAGAAATTTTGCATATTTTGGCAATAGCTTTAAGGCGTCGAGAAAAGGTAAGTTGATTGTCAAATTCTGAAAAGTCTCTTGAATTTCAGCAAAATTCTCATCAGGTTTATTCTTTGCCAAGCGTGTAGGAAACGGTGCCTTAGGGCGGAATTTGGCAAAGGGGTCCGCTTGCTTGTTTCCTAAATTCTGAGATGTTGACTTTGTTGTATTTGGTGAATCCTCCGTAGGTTCATTATTGGAAATAGATTCATTTGAACCGTCGGATTCCTTTGGTTGATCATTTGGCATACGTATTTGATTGTCTACAGTTTTTCTAGATCGAAGAGTAGTGATTGCGTGCACCTCACCTTGGTTAGGAGTACTTGTACCCGGTGCATTGGTGAGTTCAAAGGCGTTCTTTGGGGCTTAGGGTTTGGAACCGCTTGTCCAACCGCCACTTTTAACTCTTCTCTTGCACCAATTGTTGAAATGATTGTTAAATAGACGTTAAAATTTGAGATTGTTGGTTCATGTAAGCTAAGAAAGTCTCACTTGTCCTATCTATAACGAGTGGCGCAGTTGTGCAACAAGTACTAGATCACGATTATTGCTGAGAAGTTGTTGATTATAGTTGGGAGTTGGATTGGTTGGAACAAAACTACGGTTGGTTTGATAGTTAGCATCCGAAGTATTTTGAAATTGATTCTGACTTTGTTGGTATTGTTGATTATTGCCTTGGCGGTATGGAATAAATTTGTTGGTTGGTCGAAAGCGGTGGATTAAGCGAAACCCGAGGAGGAGCCCCTACCGGTATTTGGTTATTCGCGCCAAAGCGAAATTCGGATGCTGTCGCCAAGGTGCATTAGGAATGTTGAATGCACATGCCTCTTCTAATGGTTGAGAAGGGGAGGCATATAACAAGGGACAATAAGCATCAGGATGGTCAGAACTGAGACAAAGAACACATGGGGATGTGTCAACGTTCATGACCTGTTTTGGGAGTTGATCGTTTACTTGAACTGCAAGGGCATCTACTTTTTTAATTCGGGATCGGGTTTTACCTCAAAAATAGATGTAGCCTTTGTTACAGTATCCTTTGATGATCTAGACGGCTCAGTGTTACCACAGTGTGTACCTCTTTTCGCTTGTTTTTCAAGAAAAGTATATGCTTCAGTAGCTCCTTTGTCCATGAAGCAACCGCCATTCATTATATCAAAAGTTTCTTTTTGATGATCAGAAAGTCCATTAAAGAAGGAACGAACAAGGACGGCTTTGTCTAGTTGGTGATGAGAACATTCTAAAAAGAAGATCAAAAGTTTTAACTCCATGCTTCCGTAAAATCGATTCATGAGGATTTTGACGAAAAGAATTGAATTTTCTACAAGCATTTCATGAATTTTCTTTTGAGTGTAAAATTGAAGCATGAAAGCTTAAACAAGTTTATTCCATGTGTCTATGGATTGTGGTTGTTGTCCCGCAAGCCAAATTAATGCTTTTCTACTAAGGTGAATGGAAATAGCCAAGCAAAAGTTGTTCCTTAGAGACAATTTGGATGGTGAAATGTTGTGGCCACTTGTTGAAGCCTCACGAAGATGATTATGCGGTTTTTTCGTGATCCAAACCATGATACACGGGTAACAAACTAAAAAACGTTTGGTGGGATATGAAAATCACCGACAATGTCCTCCTCAAGTTTGATGCGGGAAAAGGCCGCTCCTTCCTCAGAATGCAAAGATAGAAGTCCGACGGGGCTTCTCGGCTAGTGGAGGATCGTCACCATAACTTCGAAGTTAATGGCGGCGAAGGAACTTGATGAAGGTAATTAATGAAGGAGAACAATTTTTAGGTGAGAACTTACGCAATTGCTTATCGTATTTTTTTCAACGATAGGTATGTTCAAATTCTTTAGTGGAACCAGACCTTAATCTCATGCAAGCATAAAATTAGATCTAATTGACAGAAGGAACTTATTATTACTTGAATTTTATGATTCACTTAAAGATTTTGGGGTTGAACAACGTAGGCCTAAGCTACTGCTAATGTAGCAGTGAAGCGAGGAATACGTGTATATAAACCAACGGCCAGGTTACAAGAGAGATATGAGGGAGGCTTTCCGTGCAAGCACGGTTTTAATTAAGTAACCTCAATCTTTCAAGTTTCCTAGACACCGTTGGAATATGATTAAGATTTATGGAATTAAAATTTATGCAAAGTCGTTCTTAATTATTATTATTATTTTTTTTTTTAAAGATTTATGCAAGGATGAAAGTACAAGCATGCAAATATGATCTACTCATACAATACTAGATGCAGTAGCATGTGAAGATACTCTACTCATACGTATAGCTATACGAATAGGCAAGGTTGTATCATCGATAAATATTTCCATACGTACAGGCAAATATACATCAGTAATACGTATATGTATGCTAATTTGTAGATCGATATTACGTAGATGTATATCAACATTAACAGGCAAATTTTAATCACTCATACGCATCTAAATACAGTAGAATGCGAATATAGTATACGTACGCATATAAATAAGACAATGCTAAAACTAAACATGCAACGTATTATACATAGACTAAAATACGACTCTTGTATTGCATAATAAATCAATTTCGCAATACTCATTGAGATTGCGAAAGTGTCATATAGAAGCGACTTCACCGTAGGGTTTAGAAACAACTTACCCAACTCAGATTTTAACTCTCGTTGGAATGTTCTCCTCTTTCTTGACAAAATGGAAGTATTATACAAGACGTGTACTTTATAATCGAGAAAATACTAAACATGCAACAATAGACACTTATCGTTAGAAAGACGGATAACCATGCAAAAGCATTACCATTTATATGTATATATACATTAAGATCACATTCATGCCCAGTTAATCGCTTATAAATATTTACAGATATATGAACATGATTCAAGCAGATTTCTAGGCTAACACGTAAATAATAATCCATAAATTAGCACATAATAACTACGTACATGGCATTCATGCAAAAACAGTAAAAACTTGGAACCTGTTGCTTCCCGCAAGTCCGCCAAAGAAATGAAACAGACGTTTCAATCCGTCGACGTAATTAATCCCAAAAGATATTCAATTTTATGTCACAGCCTTCAGAGAGTTAGGCCCTGATATAGATCGGGATTTATCGATGGATGTTTGGAGGTAGAACGGGGAAGAAAAGAGAAAATACACCAGCGGACGCGGGTTACACCTACGGACGCGAGTCCAGTACTGTGCACACGTGTCGATTATGCCACAATGAGTTCAACTTTTCACAGAAACCTTAGAATCTTGTGTAGTTTATTTTCCCGGTCCTAACTTTTTGTCCCTGGAAATACAACCAAAAATTCGAGAGATGTCAGGTCGTTTGTTTGGCGACGACGAAGAAATAAAAAAAAATGGAAAAACAGCAAAAAATAAGGGAGGATGAGAGGGGGGTTTCCCCTTGGAACAAATTCCAATCTGTAGCACAAGTCATATGCCTTTTCCCCGGCAGCGGCGCCATTTTGATATTCATATTTTTGTTATGTTAGAGAATTGCTTCTCTTCTTTGGCGAAAGTGTGAATTCAAAGTTTTCCTTACTCACGATCTTCGTGTTCATATAGTTGGAGTAAGGATTCGAACCAACCTAAATCTTAGGACAAACTACAACTTGGTTGTTTTACTCTTTAGGGAACTAGTGAGTAAGTTTAAATATGATTATATTAATACTAAATACTTGGTTTCTTTACTACACAAAAATTAAAAACATTAAGTTACAACAATCATGCAACTAATACACAATACAATTTTACTAAAAGCAAAGGTGGAGAGTTAATCATCCTCATGTGAAGATAACTTTTGTTGTTTGATTTTAATAAGTTCATTTTATTCTTCCTAGAACTCATAGACAAGTCCTAATAAAAGAAAACCCGATCCCTAACATGTATGGCTCATCTCTAAGCTCATACATGCTAGCATGTGGAACCAAGGCAATGACTTATCTCTAAGCTCATCACTTTGATCCCTAACTAGACACTACACCAACTATCATTTTGGGATAGGATGTAGGTCTAGTTTTCTTCCTAAACAACTTACCAAATCAAACAACAAAGATTTTCCCTCACATGAGTTTTATAAACTCCCCAAAAGGGAAGTTAGTTCATGATCCTTGGGATAAAGGATTACAAGTGTAGAATGTAACAAAAAGATAGAGAGAGAGAGAGAGAGAGAGAGAGAGAAGAAGAAAACTAACTATCTAAACTCACTTGCTTTTGATTTATTTTCCACTAGAAGAAAACCAAAGTTTCCTCCATTAAAACTATTACAAGCTTTTTCTTACCAAAATAAAAAAACTAAATAAAAATCTAAGACTAAGGAACTAAAATAATACAAGGTAAGGAAAAGAAGTCAAGGGAGTAAATGGAGTGTCCCCCCCTTGTTTTGTTTTATTCTCCATTTGAGATAAATCTCATTTCCTCCCACGTGAAACATCAAACCACATTTACTTCATTTTTATCCACCACATTAAAACAAAGTGACACCTTGCCTTTTTTTTCACTATTAACACCTAATCTAATTAATTACATGCAAGGTGTCAACTTTGCACCAATAATTTATTATTTTTGTCTTAACATGCTCCATGATTGATGACTCATCCAATCTTGTGGGCCCACATTGTGGGTCCATGTGCAGTCCAGTGGTGGTCCGGTCTTTGGGCAATTTTACAACTTCCCGCCTATACATAGAGTTCATCGCCCTGATTGTCTGAGCAACTCACTTGTCGCATTCGGAGTCCTGGTTCAAGAGGTAGGAGCTTTGGAAGTTTGATGCTTCTGTGCGGATTTGGAAGAATTCATATATAAACCGTGCTTTATCGCAGGTTTAACCAATATTTCCATGTTTATTGAAAACATATTTATTTCATGATTATTAAAATTATGAAAACATATTCACAATACACTTTTGGGTGCTTATCAAAGTAAACCACTTTCTATTCGAGCACATATGGTAGGAACATCCGTAATTAAGAATCCACCTTTCGGCCATATAGTCTTATGTGGACACACAGAAACTCAACTCGTCCCTTTTAGAGCCTGAAGCATAACTTGCCTCAATTTTTGCTTTACCTTTCTTTTTACCATCTCTCTTGTTCTCTTTCTTTGGGTGAAGACAATTACTTGCATAATGTCCCTTTTCATCGCAATTGTAACACTTCACATGTGTCAAAGGCTTCTTTGACTTGAACCTAGACTTCTTATTGCTTGTAGAAGCCTTTTCATGCGACCTTCCTCTTGCCACTAGCCCCTGACCTGCATCATTGCTATTCTCTACACGTGTCTTCTTCATCAACTCATAAGAAAGAAGTGCACTCTGAACTTTGTCAAGATCAACATCTTCTCTGTTCATAAATGTAGTCATTAGATGCTCATAGCTTTCTGGCAAAGAGAATATTAAACATGCCGCTTGATCCTCATCATCCATTTTCATGTCAACATTCAAATAATCCGCTAGGCGTCGACGGAACTCACTAATGTGCTCTTGCATTGTTGAACTATCCACCTTCATGTACCGATAAAGATGCTTCTTAAGGTACATCTTGTTCGTCATGCTCTTGGTCATATACATAGACTCTAGCTTGAGCCAAATACCGATAGGGGATTTTTCTCCCATCACACTATACATGACCTCATTAGCAAAACACAACCGGATTGATGAACAAGCTTGTAGATCGAACTCTTCCCAATCATCATCACTCATACTCACCGCCTTTGCTTGTCTCCCCTTTAAGGCCTTATGCAAACCTTGTTGGATGAGGATGTCCATTACTTGGATTCTCCAAATCCCAAAGTTATTCTTCCCATTAAACTTCTCTACTTCAAACTTAGCATTTGACATCTTGGGAGTCATTTTTCAAATTACACACAATAACCCAAAAAAACAATTTCACTTCGGAATTTTATCGAACACCTTGTCTACACAAATTTCGAGCACTAAGGTTTTTACCAAAACTCAAAATCCTAGGTCGTATATCTTATGCTCTGATACCAATTGTTGTGAATAGGACAATGACGGAAACAACATTATCCACAACAAATAGATTAATCCTACACAAGGATCGATCCTTCTCTTTAGACAAGACTTCAACACCCTCTAAGTAATATCCCAACACTTCTCAATATCAAATAACAAGCATATAAAGTAAAAATATTAATGTAAAGGAGAACAAACCACAAAACAAAGATATATCATGGTTCGGCAATTTGGATACGTCCACACTGCGAGTTCCAAGTTTTCTTTGATGTCCAAAGTAACAGATTACAAGATCTCCTAATTCTCTCACAAAGAATGAACACTCAACTCACTAAGAATTGCTCTCTTACAATCTCTCTTTTTCTTGGTTTTGGTTAAGTTAGGTTTTTACAGAAAAAAACCTATATTTACAATCGTTTACGAAAAACTTCCGAAACGATCGTTTATAACGAAATACAATGGAGCTGGTTGCATACTTGTCCAGGCATAAATAGAGCGCAGGTTGCACCTAACTCTCTGGAAATCGCCAAAGGTATGAGCGCGCCACGCGCCTTGTCCAGCATACTTAGAGCGAGGGTCGCGCCCTTAACACTAGATAGAGAAAACGTATTTTACAGTTAAATCTGAATACAATGGGTGTCTACAACAGATTTATGAAGAAAGCAACAACTCGAAAGGAGAGTGTGGAAGTTTATTTCAGATGGTATGGAAGTTGAATCTACCATTCAGATTAAGATTTTTTATATGGCAATGTCTGCAGGGTGTAGTCCCAACTGTGGATATCTTGGCATCCCTTCATTTTCAAGTATATGAGAATTGTACGTTGTGTGAAGCTACTATGAGACACCATTCGTATGTTTTTTTTTATATTATATTTGTAATTTTGCTACAGCAATGTGGTATGGCATTAATTGCATTGACTTTGATTGATGCAGGATATCAAGGCAACAGAAGATGGGGAGATTAACATGTGCTTAATTGGTAATGGCTGGCAAGAAATGCATCAAGATTCCAAAGGGCTACTCCTAATCTAATTCATTACATTTGCAGGTACAACATATAATGCAGCTGCTACAAGATATTTTGCGAAACAAGATTTCATGACAGCAAATAACATTGTACATGAAATGGCGGCCACCGCTTGATGACTGGGCTAAACTCAACACAGATGGAGCCTCTCTTGGGAATCCAGGATATGCTGGAGCTGGATGTATATTGAGAAAGGAGTCAGATCAATTCTTAATGGGAGCAGCCATACCGTTACTTCATGCAACAAATAATTTAGCAGAGTTTCTTGCCATGTTGTATGGGGTTCAATTGCTGCATAAACTTCGACTTGAAAAGGTGATAGTAGAAACTGATTCACAACTCCTATATCAAGCACTTACAAAGGGTATGAAGGAATCTCATTGGCTTCTAAGCAATTAATATTGCTATTGAAATCTTGAGACTCTTATAGGATTTTAGAGAGCATAAGATACAATGGTGTTATAGAGAGGCCAATTCTTGTGCTGATTGCTTATTTGCATCTCATGCTACTAACCAAGCTGCCGAAGATAGTTGGTGACAAAAACCTACTGCCGACAATTCCTCAGCTCCTATCCTATGGATTTATCTTTTTTTCCTCTCTTTTTTTCTATTTGGTGGCTGGATTTATCTTTTTTTCCTCTCTTTTTTTCTATTTGGTGGCTTAGAGCACTGAGCACCTACTTTTGTTTATGTAGATCTTTGTAAAGATGTCATGGGCATGCGTACAGCTTGTAATGTTTATAAGTTTAAATAAAGCTTAGATTCAATAAATAAATAAAAAGGGAATCCTGGTACGTGTTCCCTTTACGAGGATGACCAACTCTTTTCCTATATATTCACCAGTCACCATATAACCGTATTTCGGAATTCCAACCGCTCTAGAAATCGGAATTCCAAAATTTTCTATTAAAATTCGGAGTTTGTATTTTTCCATTTGAAGTCACAAACTATACATATAAGTGATATAACACAACACCAGCTCTTTTCCTAGTATATGGGAGACTTAAAAATAAAAAATGAATGTTTTGCATCAATTAATTTGTCGTGGTAGGATGTGGGGGGATGAGGAGAGCGTAAAGGAGATTAAGAGAAGAAGAACCAATTAATAAGTAGATTGCAAGGAAATACCATCGTGGTGGGAAGTGGTGAGTTTAGGTTTGAGGCTTTAGGTGGGTGATGTGAGGCGTGTTAGTCATGATCGAATTATAAAATAACTTTTAATCTCAGTTCGGCTTGCTATCATGGAGTGACTAAAGTCAACTTGAGATAAAGATGTGGTCAATGTTTCTTTTGGTTGGAGCAAGTCCAATGGGAGCAGCTATAATGGGCTGTTAAAAGGTGCACATAGGCCCTTTAGCAACCCCAGTCAAATTTGGCAGCCCAAATTCGAAAAACCAGTTCAATGGGAACTTTTAGCAGTTGTTAAGTTCGGGATACGGACGACAGAGTTTCTACCGTCTGTACGTTAAATTGCAACGGACGCATAAACTCTGTCGTCTATCTAGACATCCCAACGGTTAGAAATGGCTAGTTTTTTTGAAATTGCAAATTTATAGCAACTACTTCATACAACTCTCTCACCATTTGCTTTCAATTCTCATACAATTTCTATCTACTCCAACTACAACAATCACTACTCAAAATACAACAATGGATCCAAATGAACATACAACCACATCAAAAGGAAAGAAATCTACAAGGTCAACCAATTTTTCAATTCAAGAAGATGAGGCTCTTTGCAAAGCGTGGATATATGTTAATGAAGATCCAATTGTTAGTGTAAGGCAATGAGTCACACACTATTGGGAGAGAATATTAGAGAAATTTCGAGAGAAAATTGGCGAAAACAACAAGAGAAGCAAGAATTCGGTGTCCACTTGATTTGGACACATCCAAAAAGCTTGCAACCGGTGGGCAAGAATTATCTCCTCTTCGGAGAAGACCGCAAGAAGGGGCACAACGATCCAAGATCGGTTGGCCGAGGCAAAAATAATATATATGTTGGCTCATAACACACACTTTCAATTTGAGCATTGTTAGTCCCTCCTCAAGGATAGCCCAAAATGGAATGAAGAATTTGATAGCCGGTCCACAACGACATCGAGAAGACGAACGAACGTCATTCTCAATGTATATGATGAAGTCGTACCTTCAACACCCACAACGCCGTCGGCAACTCTTGGTGGCGTTCCAATTGATCCATTTCCTACACAAGTTGGGAATGGAAGTGGAAGTGGAGGTGGAAGTGGAAATGTAAGTGGAAGTGGAACAAAAAAAAACGACCACCGGAAACAAGGGGTGAGAAAGAAAAGATGAAGAAAGGATGAGAGAATTACAAGATGATTAAGAAGTATTTGGCACAAATAACGAATACCGCCGTTGATAGGGTGAAGATGATGGAGCTCAAGAAGTGGAAAGAGGACAACAAAATATTAACACAAGATACTTCTACTTTTGAGCCGGAAGTTGCCGAATACTTCAAGATGATGAAAATAGAGATAATTCGCCAAAGGAGAGAGAGTGGAACGTTTGGAACTCCAAGTGGTACTTCTAGTGTGTGCTTACTACTTAGATTAATTTCAATGTTGTTTTAGTTATTTCATTTCCATTGTTGTTGTTACTTCATTTCCAATATTGTAATTTTAATTTTAATTGTCTTGAAACAACATAAAGTCAAACATAGATAATCCTCAAACTATAGAACAAACATAGATAATACTTAAACTACAAACATAGAAATACTCATACTACATTTCTTGATCCGCACGAAATTGTCAAAGGTGGTTGATGAGGTCAACTCTTAGTTGAACATTAGTTTCTCTGCTCTAAATGTGACGAAATGTGTTAAGTCTTCTTGCAATTTCCTTATTTCGATTTTCGACAACATGCAATGCAATGGTGACTCCCAATCCAAGTCAATTTGCCAATCTTCGATATCAATCTCTCGTTCATCCTTAATAATTATATTATGTAAAATTATACACGTCTTCATTATCCGATTAATGTCATCCCTACTCCAAATTCGTGTCGGCCTCTTGATTATCCCCCATCTAAATTGTAAAACACCAAATGCACGCTCCACATCTTTGCAACACGCTTCTTACATCTTAGCAAAGAATCCTTCTATTTGAGTTGTTGGATGAGTGATTGTTTGTACAAGTGTAGCCTATTTAGAATAAATCTCATCGGCTAGATAGTAACTCATTTTGTATTGGCGACCATTCACGATGTAATTGCAATGAAGAACATCACCACGCATAAGATTGTCAAAGAGGTGAGAACGTTGAAGCACTGTCGTCGTATTTAAACCTGCCATACCAAAAAAAAAGTGTCAAATCCACAAGTCTTGATCGGCAACGACTTCCAAAATGATTGTAGGTTTCTTCCTATGTCCTATATGTGTACCTTGCCATGCCGTAGGACATATTTCCCATTGCCAATACATACAATCCAAACTTCCAAGCATACCCGAGAAGCTACAATTTTCACCTTGTGCAAGTAGACGTTGAATGTCTTCTTTGTTTGGAGCCCTCAAATATTTTTCCTCGAAGACCGCCAACATGGCATCACAAAAATGCCTCAAGCTTTCGAAAAGGGTGGTCTTTACGATTTGAACGTATTCATCCCATGCATCCGCACCACAACCATATACAAGCAAACAAATGCAAGCAACCACTTTTTGCATACCCATCAAACATGGCTTTCCAATGCCATCAACCTTGTATGTGAAGTACTTGTCATGGTCGGAGACGGCTTTCAAGATTCGGAGGAAGAGATGGCGGTGCATCATAAACCTCCTACGGAAAATATCAAGGGGATACTTCGGGTATTGCACGAAATAATCCCTCATAATCCTATTATGAGCTTCGATTCGATCACGATAAATGTACTTTCTACCTGGGACCGAGCCTCGATGATCACGAGTAGCTTCGTGCATGTCTTGCAACAACAAGTAAATAGGTATGAACATGTTCTCATCGTCATTCATCGTGTTCTCATCTTCGGATGAGGAGCTTGATTCAACATAGCAAGAAGAATAAGCCATTTTGAATGTGAAAAGAAAAGTTACAAAGTTGAGAATGAATGTGAGAATAAAGGTTGCAAAGTTGAGAATAATAATGCAAAAAGTGTGAGTGAAGGCAAAGTTGAGAAATTTGTGGTCTATAAAGTTGACACAAGAAATGAGGTTGGTGGTTGAAGAGTTGAGGGTTGAGGCTTTGATGACAAGTAAATACATGCAAGTGAAAAATTAGTTGAATTTGGCTAAGTCTAAATCGTGTTGAGTGTCTGGAAAGTCCGGACGGCACAGTGTCTGTCATCTGTCCATTTAATTAAAACTGGAGACAGATAGCATAGTTTATACCGTCTATACATAAATAACCAACAGGCAGCAGAAACTATGACGTCCATCTCCCGAAACTTATTATGGCAGCTGCTAGCAAAGGTCTTAACTTTGGCTGGGTTTTTGACTCTTTCCAAATTTAAAACTCTTTTAGCAGCCCCATTGGAATGACATTTTTGTGGTTGGGGTGTTATATTTGCCTTTAGCAGCCTATATAGCCCCCCATTGAACTTACTCTTAGAGTGAGCCTAATAATGAAGGGCTTGTAGAAAGTTGTATATTAGTTTTCATGTATTGAGTGCGACCTACACTCAGATGAAGTACAAATAGAGCGCGACCTGCGCCTCAGGCGTGAGCGAGTTCTAGTAACTTGAGCGCGACCCGTGCCCCGTGTTTCTCAAGCCACCGACTGTTTTGTTTCTATTTGTTGTAACCTATATATAAACCAAATTATAATCTCTTAGAATTCAATCAAGTAAATATACACTGAATTGAATTGAATCCTCTAGTTCTACATGTTATCAGAGCCAAACCATTGAAATATACTGCGTATTACAACCATTAATCAAACCATCCTTGAATCTCAAACCCAAATTTTTTCCAAACCCTAAACCTAAAACCCAAATTTTTCGTTTTTTTTCTGCAATGGCTGGATCTGACAACAATTCTTCCAACGTCATTCATCACTACTACACCCCATAAGACAACTTCGTGTTCCCAAAATCTATTTCATTAGATGAGTCCAACTATACCATATGGGCTCCTCTCATACGGATGCGTATTGGAGCAAAGGGAAAGATTGGTTTTTTTACTGGCACAAAGGTTGAACCGGATATGAATTCGACCGATTATGAAGGTTGGGCAACAGATAATGAAAAGGTGAAAAGTTGGCTTATTAATTCTATGGAGATTTCTCTTATGAATCGATATATTCGTCTTCCTACTACAAAAGACATTTGGGAGGCTGTGGAGAAGACCTTCTATGATGACTCTGATGAAACTCGAATTTTTGAATTAAATACGAAGTGCTTTGAAGCGAAGCAGAATGGGAGACCTATTCCTTCCTATTACAACGAATTGGTGGTCATGTTCCAGGAGATTGATCAAAGGGTGACGTCCCAGAATAACAATGTTGCAGCTGTAGTGCAAGACACGTCAACAATGTCCAGATTATGGGTTCATATGTTTTTGCATGGACTCGATTCGGAGTATGATCAGGTGCGTGGAGAGATTCTTCGCAAGGACCCTAAATTTTCCTTGGAGCAAAGCTATGCTTACATTCACAAGGTGCAATTGGAGAAACATGTTATAGGGCGCTCTATATCAACTGAATCATCTATCTTGGCTGTTCATAGCAAGACGATTACTCCACCCGGTTTCTCTGGTTCTTTATGCAACCCTAAAGGTAAATCCAATCCTTATGCAGATAAAAAATGCAGTGTTTGTGGAGAATTGGGTCATAGCAAGGAGAGATATTATGAAGTGATTGGCTATCCTAATTGGTGGGACTTCGCAAAGAGGCCACGAAAGAATATAAGCAAGGATGATATTGCTAATGTTGTGCATGGACATCCAAACCATGCTTCGGCTAATGTAACTCAATCAGGTATGAATGGTAAGGTTATTTCGAATAGTACATGGATAATTGATTCGGGTGCATCTGACTATATGACAAATGACCCTAGCCTTGTGGAAAGTCTTAAAGCTTCATCTCAAACCGCTGTTTCTACTGCAGATGGCACTCCAACTCGGTTAGCGGAGAAGGTTCTATTGTACGTGTTATCTAAAACCCTCACTCTTGAATCTATCTTAGTTGTTCCATCCCTTACTTATAACCTATTGTCTGTTTGTCAAATCATTCTAGCACTTACATGTACTATGACGTTCTATCCATCCTTCTGTGTTTTTCAGGACATTCTGACTCGACAAGTCCTTGGTTATGGTGTTAGAAGGGGTAAACTGTACTATCTGGATTTGACAGAAACTGGAGAGAAACAAAAGAATTCTCTAGGGCAAGCTAATTAGGTCAATAGGGTTGAGAATGCAAAATAAGTTGTGTGGCTATGGCATCGTAGGTTAGGTCATCTTTTGTTTAGTTATCTTAAGAGGTTGCAACCTCAGTTATTTTCAGTTGTTAGTGATTCTGAGTTTCATTGTGACATTTGTGAACTGGCCAAGAGCCACCGTATTTCATATTCACCAAGTCTTAATAGATGTTCTGTTCCTTTTATGAAAATTCACTCTGATGTTTGGGGTCCTGCCAAAGTTTCTTCTTTTTCTGGAGTTCGCTATTATATGACTTTTATTGATAATTGCACTCACATGACTTAGGTGTTGATAATCCAATAAAATTGAATATATTCCACTCCGAATAAACGATAAAATCTAAATGGAAGTAAAACTAAAACTTTTATGTATACTATTTATCAAAGATTTCTACTTTCGATACTATTGAAGTAGAGTTGGAATAGAAGATTCGTTCCACTCCTAGCTCCTTAGCATTCAAGTTTTCTATGACTATCAATCCTACCAAAGTCAATGAGAGTTTTATGAATTATACTACGATGCAATTTATACTAACAAGATAATGGTATTCAACTACGAAATGCTACGGGTTGAATCTATGATAAGGAATTAGGGGGGATTGATTCCATTTTAACTCGACTTAATTTACTAACGACGAATCGTCGTAATCCGAATTGAACTGATTTCACAGAATAATTGGTTCTTCCTAATCCCTAGTTGTTCATGGTAATCTCTACCAACTAAGATCTAGCATGTGAATTATCAAACCCATTCTCATGGTGAACTAATCGTTTCTAGAATGGAATGGAAATTACGACTACTCTACGCTAACACAAATCAACCTTCATCAAGGCTTCTTCAACCCCCTCTAATGGAGGTTTAGCCTAGAATCATCATGCTATCATTTCCATATGCAATTAAACAAGTCAACATAAAAAAATTGGAACTTTGCTTATTTAAACTCAAATGGAAACTACTCATACAAAAATTGATTTAAACTAATAATGACAAATAAGTAAATCTAAGAATTGAAGCTAATAATTAATGGAAAACGAAACTAGATTATCAAGAACTAAATATTTTATCGATCTAACAACTAAATAACAATCATTCAATACTGAAATTAAAACAAGAATAACAACTAATTAATTAATTGAAAAACTAGATCTAGAACTAAGCTTTAATGGCTACTTGCTATCCTAACCTAATTGATACTTCAGAGCTAAGTCTTGTGTGTGGAAATGGAGGAGACCAGATCCATATTTTCGTGCATGGGCTGAGGGTCCATGTTTTGGGCCAAAAAATCGAGCCCAAAGCCCAATTTCTTCAGTCCATAGGGCCCTTTTCAGATAGCTTTGACTTCAATAGGCTTTTCGTCTACTTATGCTCCTCTGATTGGGTCAAGGTTTGGACCATTGGAAAGCTCTTTCGAGTCGGTCGTTTTGACATAAGGTACGCCCAATTCGAGGCCTAAGTCCAAAGATACGGTCTTCGGAAGTTCTACTGACTTTTGTGTGTTGTTTTTGCCCGTCCTGGCCTTTAATCACAGAACTTCTTAGCAACCAACCCTTACACCTTTATATCGCCAAAGTGGCACATTTCTGTACATAATTGACTTCAATGCCTGAAATACATAAAAGTACGTAATTAGCATTAACTCTTATTTATTACTCGCATAATTGGTCTAAAAGTATTATTGTTAAGGGGTTAAAACTACAGTTTTAGGCTCTTATCAAACCACCCCCAAACAGCATTTTGCTTGTCCTCAAGCAAATATGAGAAATTAGCATAAGTGACCAAAAATGGAGTTCTAACTAATCTCGTTTCACCGAGAGCAATTGCATTGACCATATGCAACAAGGCCTTAAACCACTAGGAATTCCCTAGTGGACGTGTTATTGCCTCGTGAGAGTTTTCCAATGAAGGTACTCACAAACTTCATCTCTATACTACAACGACTCATAAATAAAACTATTGTTTCCTTATCTATGTATTAATTATCTATACATCTCACTAGCAATGAATACAAAATAATCAAGTTGAAACCTAAGCTAATATATGCATAATAATCAATCATCTACGAATAAACATATATACAATTAGTTTATAAGATGAACTAGCAGGTCCGTTTCTGAAAACTCGAAATAGCGTCCTTAAGTAAGTCCTCACATAAATGTCAAGACAAAAACCACTCTGATTTTTCCGCTTTCAAGTTTAAGCTACTCCGATTTTCAGTCAGCAAAATGGGCACACTTTACCTTACAAACTCAATAACGCACAAGGAAGTCGGAGTCGATCAAACACATCTGCTACTTACTATCACACTAACATATTCCTAATTGAGCTAGAGGTCTTTATTAGGTGTTGCAGGGATTAGGAGATGGTTTAAGAAGGAAGGAAATGGATATTCAAAAAGGACAAGTCTGAGATAATAGAAGCTTTATATTATGCAACTAGAGAAACCCTTGTTCTTTACTTTTGCTTCTACACTTTGTTTCCATCCTTAGCCATATTTTTTTTTTCTTTTTCTTTGGCTTTTGACTCCTTGATTCTATTTTTGGAGTTCTAACTCTTTATTTTCTTTTATTTTTTTATTTTATTTTTTTATTTGGATGGAAACTTACTTTTCTCATATAAAGCGACTAACGAATTCTTGATTTCGAAGGTTCTTCTCTTTTCTATTCTTCATCTCTATTCTCAGACTTATTCAAAGAATTGGGTAGGTTGATTTTTTTTTATTTTGTTTTGTTTTGTAACAGGGTAAAGAATTTGTGGTTTATGAAAGGCTAAAGAAAGGCTCAGAGGGGAGACTAGCGGAAAATAATTCATAGGTTTGAATTCTGGCTATATCGATCCAAAGAGGGCCTAAATTCTCGCTTAGGATATGGTATAGTGATCAAGCAAGTGGACGTGTGATTTTTCTATCCGGATTTTACTTCTCCCTTGTGTTATTTCTCAAATGTTCACTCATATAAGGCTTTTAGGCTATATTCTCACAGGATTTGTAGAATAAGCACTTTAGCCTAGATTTTAAACTTAATCACCAACAATCATAGATACTCATATAACATATTTATAGATAAATGTAAGAATTATTACCTACATATTAGCCTAAGTTTCTAAAAATTGTTCTAATGCAAAAGCTACGTGAGATTTGTAGATTATCAGGGGCCTAGAGAAAGAAACAATACCAATATTCCTTAGTGTATATATATATATTTTTTTTTTAAAATTTTTGAATTTTTAACTAGAAATTAAAACAAGTGCATATTATACATATCTATATCTTAACAGATGCCTTAATTACACATATTTCTATGCCCCCAAACAAGAAGCATGCTTTGTCCTCAAAGTATTTAAATAAATAGGTTAAAGAAATACCATTGAAACGCGTGAAATTATGGACCATCTACAAAACAAGGTTAAACATACTAATATAGAAAAGAAAAACTGACGCAACTCTATAAGAGTTCCACCCGTAATAGGGTTAATGAGAAATAAATTGCTTGGGACATATCAGACACTAACTGAAATAAAAACTAACCTTAACTCCCGCTTAAGCATTTTCCTCATTTCTCTCTCCAAAGAGAGGAGGTTCCTTCGCATCCTGCCATGCCATGATAACTTGCCAAGCCCGCCGCCGTGTGTCGTCAACCTGTGCTAACCTGTCTAGTGTTACTATGTTTGATGGGGTGTAAGGAGCAACCAAATGTGGTTGCACCTGCCATCCCGGCCAAGTCATTACTGAAATGAGCGAACCACCCAATTGGTGGGTCTCATGACTTCAACCCTTTTCTAATCTGTGAACTGGGTACAGAATTCAGGTAAACAACTGAGCATGATGCGACAAACCAAAATAGGCATAAGAAGATACTTATGTCGCATGCTTTGGGCTCTCTTAAGACTAGCCACTAATACTCGGGGAATGTCATATCGGCGACATCCCTCATCTAAAGCAAGGAAAACGTCATCAACGGTACTATTTGCAGAGCTAAACTGCCAATCCCCTAAAATATTCATCGGGATGAATAACATAGTAGTGCCTACATTTAAGGACAGGCTACCAAGGGATATGTTGTAATGCCCTAAGTCCATTATACAAAATACCCCTCCCCCATAATACTCATGGAAATATGTATAGTCATAGAGGTATGCATTATCGGTCATATATTCCCACGCAGAATAGGATCAGGTATTGGTATTCCTGAAACTAATGCTACCACATACTTATTGAATTCTAGTGGTGTATCATCAACCGTGACGGAGAATTCTTGTTCTCCATCCTGGTTATAATAGAACTTAACATTATTGTAAAAAAATTCAGTAAGCTTAGGTGAATACAAGTCGTCTTCACTTACCAGAAGATGCCTCCATCCGAACTGCATGATCCTTTCACAAAACCAATGTCCATAAGTCTCGCTCCCCAACAAGTGTTCGAAAGACTGCTCCGGTATTACTATAGGAGAAGTCATCACAAAACTACTCTTTAGAAAAGCTGCAATGATCTTGGAACAACCCACAAAAAATTTGAATTTTTCTTGCCCACGGGGTTTTGGGCGCGGAGTCGCTTCAACCTATGCTCGGTAGGCGGCGCGCCTTTTGGTGATTTTCGAGTTCCGTGCACTTGGGTGCGGTAGCTCACTTTTTGCTCGGAATGGGCTGGTCACGCCGGGATGAAAACCGGAATTCCAGTGTTGTGGGCGCAGTCGCTCGGCTTCAGCTCTGGCTTGGTAGGGTCGCTGCTGGTCGCTCGATGAAATTCTGGCGAGATAAGGCCTAAGGCGAAGTCGCGATTAATCGGGCGCAAGCACGCTCCGAAATTGAAAGTTGCTAAAATGGAGAAGAAAAATGGGAACCGTGGGAGTGACAGGTAAAAGATGAAAGTGAGGTGTAGTGTGGGTTGTGAGTGTAGAATGAATGAAGTTTTTATAGATTTTAAGTTGCTAAAATGAATCGGGAAGTTGCCAAAAAGTTTTAAGGCAATTGCCGGAAACAAAAAAATTTCCAAAACCGAAAACGGAAACAACTCATATTCTTGATTCTAAAACAACCCTAATATCTTTTAGATTGAATTTAGGATAGAAACTGCCTAACTCATCGAGATTTCATCCTACCACAATATTTATTCATAGCCATGCCCATATCGGCATTATTCTCAACCCTCACTCCAAAACAAATTCTAAACTGGAGGATTATATCACAAATCATGCTAGAGTAAAAAATACCACCCCCAAACAATTCAGAAAGGTGGGATTAATGATAAAAACAATGCACAATTTGAAAAAGAACCATATTATATTAAAATTGAAATCCAAACAATATTTAACAACCAAATTCAAATTTAACTACGGAATTCATAAATTAACATCCAAACTAAAATAAAAAGGAAATACAAAAACAACATCAACTTATAATATTCCTAAACCACTCGCTGCTGGTAGTGGAAGGCACATGGGAAGGTGATGGCTCCCGAAATTCCTGATGGGCCGAGCCATCCGTCTCAAGGGCGACGACGCCGCTCGTGCCTCACGATCGCTCCTCCTCAAAGAGGCACCCCCGGGTGGAAAAGCGTGCAAGCATATCGTCTCGAACTTTATACTGAGCTTCCATCTCGCCCCATCTGTTTCCATCGCTCATCCTCGCTACTGGCACGAAGTCTCGGTTATGATGCATGGTAGCCTACCGAGTCCGGAGGTCTTCACAAATAGTATTGAGAGAACTCATGCCATGATGAATCACAGTCATCGCGTTCGATCCGACCTACACCTCTCCAAGGCATCGGCATCAAAACATGTCGCGGTCCTCCTCATCCTCCGAAATCATCCTCTTCAACTACCCTCTTCTTCAGCAACCTCCAAACTTTTTAGATACACTCCGATAAATATGAGGATTTCGATGCTCTTTCGGCAAATCTTATCGACGCCGAGTCAGTCACTCAAGGTCATCATGATCTTCGTTATCAAAACAGGGAGAGGTGCAATACTTTTCCCAACTCCCCTAATCATGTTACTCAAAAACTCCAAAATACAGAACTCATACTTCTGCTCCTAGAGTATCCATAGAATGTGAAGGCAGTTCAGACCGATGTCGCTGACTTTCTCCTTTCCTATGACATTCCTACCAATCCACTGAGCTACGGCCCGGTTGGTTGGTTCCGAGACGATCGGCGAACACAATGCGAGCTCGCATTGTAGTTCCCCCTTCCAAACAAATCGTGTTCATCAAAGGCTTCGACCCAATAAATTGGGAATCCTATAATGTGGCATCGAGATGGCGCCTCTGGCGAATGCCTAAAATCTCAACCAATAACCCAGAGATACTTCTCTCTTCCTCCCAATACCTTAACAAAAATTCTATTCTCATCCAACTCCCTCGTCCTATAAAATTGTGTCGGACCAAATCTTCGTGGTAAAAATCGTCATTGAAGTACCACAAGCCACTCCAATCTCTCTAACCATCCATCTCACACCGTAAAACGGCGCCAAAGTTGGCAAGAACGCGTGCTCCGGCAAAATCCTACGTCTTTGAGCCATTTTTAAGTGTTGAAAGGATTTGAGGGTTTGTAAAAGGTGTATGAACAAGTTGAAACAACCTTACAAAAAAAAAAAAATGGTGGTGGCGTGTGGGTGGCGCGGCAGTTCAAATTTTTTTGATTTTTGGTGGTTTTCGGTGGTGGAAATTGTTAGGGGAATGAGTTGGAGAAGAATATATGGTTTGGGAATGAATTTGGGCGTGGGTTAAGTTAGGTTTTTCTTTTTTATTTTTTTTTATTTTGGTTCTAGGTTGAAAACATGTTAATGGCAATGGTAAAGGTGAAGAAGAAGAACGATGCGTTCTTGGGTTATACTGTGGGCTTGGGCTCAAGCCCAATTCGAATTCCAAAAATTCAATTTTTAGCGCAACTTCACAATAGAATTGTTGCTTCGTTACCGGTCCGATTTTTGCGAATGAGATATGGAAATGATCAGGAGAGAATTTCCAATCCAATGATCTATAAAACACTCTATTATGACCGTGGATGACATATAAGAAGATAGAAAATGCCTCGAAGTGCGTGCATGACATAAGTTATGCGAACGAATGAACTCTAATTTCATAGATAATGTCAACCCGAGTCGAAATATAATTAAATGGCCTAAACAACACAACTGGAAAATTGAACAATCCAGGACGGAAACGAACACTCCACCCCCAAACAAATTTTAGACACAGAGTTTAGAAAATTTGTTTTAAAAATGGGTCTTTTAAAGTCAGATTCCCGAGACTTCCTAAATTACTATGTTTGTGATTTTAACAATTTTTATTCTTATTATTTTTTAAAAAATATTTAAAATAAGAAAAACAAGAAAACAATAATTGCATAATTCACACCATAGAGGAACATGACTCGAAATCCGAGAAAACATGCAAGAGTGGAAAATGTGAATTATGTTTAATGTGGACTTAGGATCCGATACTTACAGCCACACACTCCATAGGGAGGGCCCGGTTACCTGAATGGTGCACTTACCAATATATGTAAATGAAAGGAAGTACACCAACGAAAAAAGGTCGACCAAGATAGATAGGGTCCTATAAAAGGACTTCCTCTACATCAGGGGACAAAAGCTCATGGAAATGTTTCAACCGTTGGCCATTGACTTGAAAGGTACTATTGTCCTTGGGATTTACCAAGGTGATTGCCCCATGAGGGGTGACTTCAGTAACCAAAAAAGGACCAGACCAACGGGTTTTTAATTTCCTAAAAAATATGTAGACAAGAGTTGTAAAGTAAGACCTTTTGACCTACCACAAACTCTATTTGCGCAAGATTTGCTTATCATGAACATGTTTCATGTTAGCTTTATAATCCTTCGCGAGATCATAAGAATCGCCACGGATTTCTTCAAGCTCATTTAATTGCAACTTGCGCTTGACACCAGCCTCATTAAAATTGAAGTTAAGGCTTTTTATAGCCCACATAGCACGGTGCTCCAATTCAACGAGCAAATGGCAAGGTTTCCCAAATACAAGTCTAAAGGGAGACATATATATAAGAGTTTTGAAAACAGTCCTATATGCCCATAAGGCATCAGATAGACGCTTTGACTAGTCTTTCCTATCAGGATTTACAGTTGTTTCTAATATCTTTTTGATTTCCCTATTAGAAACTTCTACTTGTCTGCTAGTTTGTGGATGATATGGAGTTGCTACCTTATGTGTAACTCCATACTTTTTCACGAGAGATGTAACAACTCTGTTGCAAAAATGTGTTCCACCATCACTAATGATGGCTTTGGGAATGCCAAATCGACAGAAAATATACTCTTTAACAAAAACACAACTGCCTTATAGTCATTGTTACGGCAAGTCATGGCATCTATCCATTTAGACACGTAGTCCACGGCAACTAGAATATAAATGAAACCGTGGGAAACTGGAAAGGGACCCATGAAATCAATGCCCATACGTCAAAAATTTCTACCACCATGATTGGATTTAATGGAATCATATTACGCTTCGTGATTCACCCAAGTTGTTGGCAACGAATGCACGTCTTGCAATGCACTTGGGCATCTTTAAAGAGAGTAAGCCAATAAAACCTACATTGAAGAATTTTAGCAGCTGTTTTCATACCACTAAAATGGCCACCACACTCTTTGTCATGGCAGAATGAGAGAAGCTCATTATATTCCCATTGGAGAATACAACGACAAATAATCTGATCCGCACAATACTTGAAAAGGTAGGGCTCATCCCAGTAGTATAGCTTAACTCTGGCCAAGAACTTCTTACGTTCATTTCTTGACCAATCATAAGGAATAACATCAGACGCTAAATAATTCACAATGTCAGCATACCATGGTGCATAAAAAATAGCATACAGATGCTTATCAGGAAAAGAGTCCGGATATGGACTCAGAATTACCATCATCGTCGTTTGTAAGCCTAGATAAGTGGTCGGCAACTACGTTTTCGTCCCCTCGTTTGTCATTTATTTCTAATGTGAATTCTTGCAGGAGAAGAATCCATCGGATTAATCTCTTAGCGAAACTTTCTAACTTTGAAGGTACCTAAAGGTGATGGTCCATGTAAACTAGAGTCTTAGAACCAACCAAATAATGACGAAACTTATCTAAAGCATAAACAACAGCTAAGAATTCTTTTTTAGTAGTTGTATAATTCCTTTGAGCATCGTTTAGAATTTTACTAGCATAATAAATAATAGTAGATTTATTATCTAGTTTCTGTCCCAAGACAGCACCAACTGCATAATCACTAGCATCACACATGAGTTCGAAAGGTTTAGACCAATCGGAAGGCTATATAATGGGTGCAGAAGTTAAGGCGGCTTTTAAAGTTTCAAAAGCCTGCTTACAGTTAAAATTAAAATCAAAGATGACATCCTTTAAGAGCAGATTAGTTAATGGCCTAGCTATTTTCGAAAAATCTTTGATAAAGCACCTATAAAAACCTGCATGGCCTAAAAAGGCTCTAATATCATGGACAGTCCGTGGTATAGGTAGAGTGGCTATCTTATCTAGTTTGGCCTTATCTACTTTGATGCCATCACTAGATACGATGTGACCTAGTACTATGCCTTTTTTCACCATAAAGTGACATTCCCAATTTAAAACGAGACTTTTCTCTTCACATCATGTCAAAACTTTAGACAGGTTAGACAGGCATTCAGTGAAAGAGTCTCCATAGATAGAAAAATCATCCATGAATACTTCCATCAAACGCTCTACCATGTCACTAAATATATGAAGCATACACCGCTAGAAGGTACTAGGAGCATTACAAAGGCCAAAAGGCATTCATTTACAGGCGTATGTTCCAAAAGGACATGTGAAGGTAGTCTTTTCTTAGTCATTAATATCAATAATAATTTGGAAATAGCCAGAGTAGCCATCCAAAAAACAATAAAAAGCATGACCAGCTAGACGTTCAAGCATCTTATCTATAAAGGGTAAAGGAAAATGATCCTTCCGTGTCATGGCATTTAAACGTCTATAATCAATACAAATCCTCCATTTCATAGGACCATGCATGGTAACATATTCACCCTTGGCATTACGTACCATGGTAATCCCTGATTTCTTTGGAACTACATGAATTGGACTTACCCATTCGCTATCAGAGATTGGGTATATGATACCCACATCGAGTAACCATAAGACCTCTTCCCTGACCACCTCTTTCATGGCAGGGTTCAAGCGACGCTGAGGTTCACAATAAGTCTTTGCGTTATCCTCCAAATGGATACGATGAGTGCATACATTAGGGTCAATTCCCTTAATGTCGGCTAGGGACCAACCAATTGCAGAACGATGTTCCATAATCACCTTGATCAACCGTGTCTCTTCCTCTTTAGATAACAGAGAAGATATAATTACCGGATGACTACCATCCGGATTAAGTTGAATATACTTTAACTCAGGAGGAAGAGGTTTAAGCACCGGGGTGGAAGGAATATCGATAAATGCTTCTAGAGGGTCCTTATCTTGAGTAATGAATACTTGCTTAGGTAGCAGGTCTTCAAACTCTGTATATGGAGCAACCGAAGGGTTTATGATTTGTGTAGACTTGAAGATGGTGTTGACTTCCTCTACGTAGGAGTCATCGACAAAATCTGAACTTCCAAAAGAAAGGAATTTATGCATATAGTTTTCTAGAAACGTGTTATTAAAGTAATCTTGAGCTAAGCTCTCGATCATGCTAACCTCTCCATCTATAGACAAATCTGGTAACTGTTTCATCATTTTAAAAACATTTACCTCAACCAAAAGATGGCCAAAAGATAAGGACATTGAACCATCGCGGCAGTTTATAAGCGCGTTGGCAGTCGCCAAGAAGGGACACCCTAAGATGATCGGAACAGAGTCATTAGTGACTTCTATATCGAGGATAACAAAATCAGTAGGATAGTAGAAATCCTGAACCTTAACAAGCATGTTTTCAACCACACCCTTAGGGTATATAATAGATCGATATGCTAATTGCAACGTCATTTTAGTAGGTTGCATCTCTTGTAGACCTATTTGTTTGTATAGATAATACTGGAGTAAGTTAACACTCGCCCCCAGGTCTAGTAAAGCGGTCGTCGTGTGGGAATCTCCTAAGGTGCATTGTACAATAGGACGACCGGGATCCTTGTACTTAACTATTCTATTGTGTTCCGTTAAAGTTGGAAACTGTTTAGTTAAAAAGACGTTTTTAGGAATATTTGTCTCACGCCTTTTAATGCACAACTCTTTGAGAAACTTAGCATGGTGAGGTAATTTTTTAATTGCTTCCAGAAAAGATAAGTTTATCGTTAGATTTTTAAAATCTTCCCTAATCTCGTCAAAGTTTGTATCCCTATTTAACATAACTAATTTATGGGGAAACGGTGGTTTCTCTCTATATTTAGCGTATGGATCAACTGGATGTCTAACCTTTGCTTTCTGTTTCTTAGGTTATGGTTTAACTGGTACCTCTACAAGGGTAGGCTCTTTAGTTTCTATTACGGTATCTAGTTCAATCTCCTGTGTAGGGACAACTGATGGGGTAACTATAGGCATAGTTACTTTGTTATCAACCACCACTCTCCCAGAACGGAGAGTGGTGATAGCATTTAGCTCACCTACATTTGCATTTTCCGTAGTAGTATTATCATTCACCTCAAAAGCTGTGTTTGTTGTTTTAGGATTAGCTATCGCTTGACCTGGAAACACACCTTTGGGTTGTACTTTCTCTTGAGCTAACTGCTGTAAAGAAAGTTGGATGGCTTGTAAAATCTATTGTTGAGATTACATAAAGGTATCAAAACGATCCGGTTGTGGAGTAGTATTTGCTACTGGTTGTGTGACAAGAACTATGTCACGTTAATCATTAATTGGTGGATTTTGATAGTTATTATTATTAACCGGAATGATACCTCTATTAGCATTATAATTATTATTGTTATAATTATTATAATTACCCTGACCTTGTCCTTGTCGTGGTTGAGCGTGGTTGTTATAATTATAATTACCCTGACCTTGTCATGGTGGGCCTTGGTTATAATTGTTTGCTGGCCTAACATTTGATTATTAAATCCTAGAGGTGTTACTTGTTGATTATTTCTCCAACTGAAGTTGGGATGTTGTCTCCAAGGGGCGTTAGGAATAGGATAACTATTAATCGAGCAAACATTATCTTGTTGTGATTGTTGTTGTTCATAGCCGAGAGGACAATAGGAGTCGGGATGCTCTGGACTCAAATAGAAATTATATGGATTGGAGTTGACATTCATGATGGGGATAGGCATTTTTTGAACAGAAATAGCCTCTACCTTTTTAGTTAGAGATTCGATTAAATTTTTAAGTTCCGGATCGGGTTTCATCTCAAATATACCGACGGCTTTAACTGTTGTAGAAGAACTAGCGGAACGGAAGAAATCATCACTACCCCCAGTTATTATTACGCTTCGTTTGATCTTCTAAAAGTTTATAAGCCTCTGAGGCTCCCTTACTTAGGAAACTATCCTCATTCATTATGTCAAGGACTTCTTTATGGTGGTGTAGAAGTCCTTTGAAAAAGGTACGAACTAGCGTGTCTTTCGCGAGGTTATGGTGTGGACACTCTATAAGAAGATCAGTGAAACGATTCCAAGCCTCTAAAAATGATTCATGAGGATTCTCGTGAAAGAAATGAATCTTGAAAAACATTTCATCGGTCTTCATGGTGGGTAAAAATGTTCCATAAATAGTTGAACAAGTTTGGCCCACGAGTCCACAGAATTAGGCACTTGGGCAGTTAACCAAGACGCCGCCTTATCGGCTAAAGTGAAAGGAAATACCCTTAGTTTAATTTGTTCAACACCAACCGTAGGATGGTGGAATGTAGTAAAGACTTGGTTAATCCTACGATGTGCGATAAGGCTTTTCATGGTCTAACCCATGAAAAGCGGGTAACAAATTAAATATATTTGGGGATTCGAAATCCCCAGTAGATCGGTCCTGATAGAACGATGCAAGATTTAGGGCTATCATTCAAGGCTTTGTAAAAAGTCGAGAGGAGAGACTCTTTTCTTTCTTCAGACCATTATTTCAGGTGTGTGTGGTATATTAGCTAGAGGTGTAGTGAGTGGTATACTAGAAAAGCGTGTTTGTTAACGTTGGCGGTTGATTACGTTAGGCATTTTCTTCGGCCTGACCTTAATCTCATGCAAAGCTAAGCCAATCTTAATGAAACACAACAACGCTCCAAACAATCCTGATATGCTAGTATGAACCTCTAACAGGAGATGCGAGGTGTGGAAGAAAAAAGTACATGAATGCCTCCTTGCTTCGCTTATGAATAGCGTCTTATTTACGTGTGCTCAGTGTGTATAACAAGTTAGAACACTAAAAACTATGAAGAAATGGAAATTTGAAACAAACCTGTGGAAATCGGGCAGTTTCAACAGAGGGGCAGTCGTCTTTCGCTTCGAAATAGGCCTAAGTAGGGCGCTTAAAGTCAAAAAACATTCGAGTTAAACCGAGTTCCGTGCATTTAAAGCGTGGTTAAGCGGCTGAAGTTAGCCTTGGTAGGCACGGTCACGCCGGGGAAAACCTCAAGGTCCAGTAACCTTGGGGCGTTCGTTGTTTTTGCCTTGGCAAAGCGCTGGTCGTCGGCTTCGACCAAAAAGTGGAGTTCGGGCGTTTGGGCTCGGGTGGCTCAATTTAGCTTGCCTTCATGAATGGTGGTCCGTGTAATTCTCATGAGGAAAAATTTTTAGTGCTGAAATGAACAACCACAGTGAGAATCAAACAAGGGTGGGTGGGTTATGGGACTTTGGAAAACTAACAATTCTAAAGAAAACAATACTAAAGGGAACTAAGATGGCAGCGGCGCCATTTGATAATCCGATAAAATTGAATATATTCTACTCCAAATAAACGATAAAATCTAAACAGAAGTAAAACTAAAACTTTTATGTATACTATTTATCAAAGATTTCTACTCTCAATACTATTGAAGTAGAGTTGGAATAGAAGATTCGTTCCACTCCTAGTTCCTTAGCAATCAAGTTTTCTACGACTATCAATCCTACCAAAGTCAATTTGAGTTTTACGAATTATACTACGATGCAATTTATACTAACAAGATAATGGGATTCAACTACGAAATGCTACGGGTTGAATCTATGATAAGGAATTATGGGGGATTGATTCCACCTTAACTCGACTTAATTTACTAACGACGAATTGTCATAATCCGAATTGAACTGATTTCTTAGAACAATTGGTTTTTCCTAATCCCTAGTTGTTCATGGTAATCTCTACCAACTAACATTTAGCATGTGAACGATCAAACCCATTCTCATGGTGAACTAATCGTTTCTAGAATGGAATGGAAATTACGACTACTCTACGCTAACACAAATCAAGCTTTATCAAGGCTTCTTCAACCCCCTTTTAATGGAGGTTTAGCCTAGAATCATCATGCTATCATTTCCATATGCAATTAAACAAGTCATCATAAAAAGATTGGAACTTTGCTTATTTACACTCAAATGGAAACTACTAATGCAATAATTGATTTAAACTAATAATGACAAATAAGTAAATCTAAGAATTGAAGCTAATAACTAATGGAAAAAGAAACTAGATTATCAAGAACTAAATATTTTATTGATCTAACAACTAAATAACAATCATTCAATACTAAAATTAAAACAAGAATAACAACTAATTAATTAATTGAAAAACTAGATCTAGAACTAAGCTTTAATGGCTACTTGCTATCCTAACCTAATTGATACTTTAGAGCTAAGTCTTATGTGTGGAAATGGAGAAGACCAGATCCATATTTTCGTGCATGGGCTGAGGGTCCATGTTTTGGGCCGGAAAATCGAGCCCAAAGCCCAATTTCTTCAGTCCACAGGGCCCTTTTTCATATGGTTTTGATTTCAACAGGCTTTTCGTCTACTTTTGCTCCTCTGATTAGGTCAAAATTTGAACCATTGGAAAACTCTTTCCGAGCCGGTCGTTTTGACATAAGGTACGCCTAATTCCGAGGCTTGAGTTCAAAGATACGGTCTTCGGAAGTTCTGCTAACTTTTATGTGATGTTTCTGCCCGTCTTGGCCTTTAATCACAGAACTTCTTAGCATCCAACCCTTACTCCTTTATATCGCCAAAGTGGCATATTTCTGCACATAATTGACTTCAATGCCCAAAATACATTAAAACATGTAATTAGCATTAACTCTTATTTATTACTCACATAATTGGTCTAAAAGTATTATTATTAAGGGGTTAAAACTACAGTTTTGGCTCTTATCAGGTGTCATTACTGAAAAACAAAAGTGATGTATATGAAATGTTTACTGGGTTTTATAAAATGGTGGCGACACAGTATCAACAATCTATTAGGGTTTTTCAGTCTGATAATAGTGGGGAATTTGTGAATGGTCTCATGTCTGAATTTTGCCTGTTAATTAGAATTTGTCATCAAACCTCCAATTCTGGTACCCCCCAACAAAATGGTTTAATAGAACGGAAGAACAGGCAGTTGTTGGAAGTTGTTCGTGTTTCCTTGTTTTGCATGAATGTACCTCAATCCTATTGGGGTGAAGCAGTGAAAGTAGCAGCCTATGTTATAAACCATACTCCTTCACAGGTAATTGAGTTCCAGAATCCTTATCATAAACTCCATACATTTTTTCCATCACATCCATGCCTAACTTGGAGCCTCGGGTGTTTGGATGTACAGCTTATGTCCATATCCCACAACCAGATCGAAATAAACTTGATCCTCGTGCGAAGAAGTGTATTTTTGTGGGTTATGCCGAGTTTCAGAAAGGGTGTAGGTGTTATGATCTAATTACTGACAAGATGCATATATCTCTTGATGTCTCCTTCCATGAATCTGACCCATATTACTCAGGGGGAGTTTCCCAGTCTTCCCTTCAGGGGGAGAGTACCAGTAAAGGGAATCCTGATGTCTTTGGGGAATTGGAACACTTGGAGAAACGATTTGAAGTTTCTGAAGCAGAAATTGATCCTGTAGCAGCAGTAGAGATAGAAGCACATGATCCGGATGTATCTGAAACTGTAGTACAAGATATTTCCCCTTCTATATCAATAACTGAAGATCTCGATCAGAATGATCTGCCTCAAGTACCTCCTATAACTGTTAATGAATATGTTGGGTTAGAAAGTCTTGAACCTAGACAATCACAAAGAACTAGTAAGGGAGTTCCTAAGAAACAATATGAACCAAACATCAAAGTCACTGCCAAATACCTTATAACTAACTCTATGTCTAACCATAGCCTTTCTGAGTCACATGTACTTGTCATAAATCAAATTATCTACTGTATCTATTCCTAGTAACGTGTAGGATGCTTTGAAAGATCCAAAATGGAAGAAAGCAATAAATGAAGAATTGGAAGCCATTCAAAAGAATGTAACATAGGAGATAGTTGATATGCCTGTTGGAATGAAGACTGTTGGATGTCGTTGGGTGTTTACTGTGAAGCTTAATGCATATGGAACTATTAATAGATATAATGCGAGATTGGTTGCCAAAGGATACACCAGCAGAGTTATGGAATTGATTATGAGGAGACTTTCGCACCTATTGTGAAAATCAATACGATCCAAATTTTAATTTCGCTTGCTGCAAATAAAGATTGACCCTTGCACCAGCTTGATGTGAATAATGCATTCCTAAATAGGAATTTGGATGAAAAGTATACATGGATATGCCTCCAGGTGTGAAGAACCATCCCAAAGATGTTGGAAAGGTGTGTAAATTGAAGAAGGTTTTGTATGGCCTGAAACAGTCTCCAAGAGCTTGGTTTGGAAGACTTACACAGTCAATGAGAGTTTTTGGGTACAAACAAAGCAATTTTGACCATACCTTGTTTATCAAACACAAGGATGGTAAGATTACAGCTCTAATTGTGTATGTTGATGACATGATTGTTACAGGGGATGATCCGAAGAAAATAAATGAATTGCAAAAGTATTTGTCGAAAGAATTTGAAATGAAGGATCTAGGACAACTGAAGTATTTTCTGGGTATTGAAGTTGCAAGGTCTAAAAAGGGGATTTCACTCTCACAGAGGAAGTATGTCCTAGATTTGCTTGTTGAAACAGGAATGTTGGATTGCAAACCAATGGAGACACCCATTGAGATGAATCATGGACTCGCCATTTATCCTGATCAAGTTCCTACTGATAAAAGAAGGTATCAGCGTCTTGTAGGAAGGTTAATTTATCTCTCTCATACTATACCCGATATTGTTTATGTTATGAGTGTGGTTAGTCAGTTTATGCATTGTCCTAGTGAAGAACATATGGATGCAGTCTCTTGTATTTTGAAGTATTTGAAAAAGGCACCTGGCAAAGGTTTACTGTTTGGAAAGTCTGATGTATTGGATATTGTCGGATACACAGATGCAGATTGGGCTGGTGATAAAATTGATAGACGTTCTACATCAAGATATTTCACTTTTGTCGGTGGAAATCTTGTAACTTGGCATAGTAAGAAGCAGAAAGTTGTTGCCATATCGAGTGCAGAAACTAAATTTCGAGGTCTGGCACAGGGAGTATGTGAATTGTTATGGATATGTACTGTCTTTATAGAATTGGGATTCGAGCTTCAAAATCCTATGGATTTACATTGTGATAATCAAGCCGCCATTCAAATTGCACATAACCCAGTTTAACATGATCGAACAAAGCATGTGGAGGTTGATCGTCATTTTATTAAAGAAAATCTTGACAGAAAGGTTATTTGTTTTCCGTTCATAACCTCAGAGGAGCAATTAGCTGATGTTCTTACCAAAGGTGTATCTCACAAGGTGTTTGACAGCTCAGTTGTCAAGTTGGGCATGATTGACATCTATGCACCAACATGAGGGGGAGTGTAGAAAGTTGTATATTAGTTTTCATGTATAGAGCGCGACCTGCACTCAGATGAAGTACAAATGGAGCGCGACCTGCGCCTCAGGCGTGAGCGAGTTCTAGTAACTTTAGCGCGACACGCGCTCGTCTCCAATACAAACAGAGCGCAACCCGCGCTCCGTGTTTCTCAAGTCACCGATTGTTTTGTTTCTATTTGTTGTAACATCTATATAAACCAAATTGTAATCTCTTAGAATTCAATCAAATAAATATACACTGAATTGAATTGAATCCTCTGGCTCTACAGGGCTGCTATATGGAGGTGTTATAGTACTACCACATAGGTTTTTTGGCATTTTTAGCTGCCCAACCAAATTTAGCTGCCCAAAAACTCAAAAATCATTTCAATGGGCATGTTGAAATTTGAGGTGCTAAAGGGATACGGATGGCACCATTTCTGTCGTCTGGCCATTAGTTGCAAATAAAGGTCGAAATTTTTTAAGTCGGACGACAAAGTTTCTACCCCCTCCCCCCCCCTCCTCCCCCCCTCCCCCCGGCAAGTCTAATGGGGTTGCTAGAAGGGTCTTAAATTTGGCTAATGTGATAAACCCAACCAAATTTGTAGCCTTGTCTAGTAGTTGTCATAATTAAGTTTTGGGATACAAGCAGAAATTGTGTCGCTCGTCTCCCAAAACTTAATTATGACAACTACTAGGCAAGACCACAAATTTGGTTGGGTTTATCAACACATAGATGGCATAAATTGTGTTGCCCATCTCCCGAAACTTAATTACGACGACAAGGCCACAAATTTGGTTGGGTTTATCACATCAGCCAAATTTAAGACCATTCTAGCAGCCCCATTAGACCTGCCATTATAGTGGAAATCTTGGGGGGAGGGGTTCTCATTTCTCCTCATGGTCTACGGGCCATATATGCTAGGATTATTTGGTGAGATACCGAGGCTATCCAAATACCACGTTAGGGCATCGTGTTGCTTGGTTGTGTGTCATCAACACATTTCTCGTCCCAATAGAATATTGGTTATCCGGTCTTAAGACATGAGACAAGTGTGCTTAGTCTCCTCTCAAGTTTACCTGAGGATTTGACTGTAGGTAAAAAAGGGTAATCTTCAGTCTTGGCTATCTGTGAGAATACTTGAGCACTAATGCTTACCAAGCTTGAACTGATGATCGCATATAAGCCGCACAAACCCCTCTCAACCAATGTTTGACACCCCTGGAACGTACGTCATTCACAATTGGGATGCTCAAATTCAAATTAGCATATTACCTGCATCTAACTTGATTGAGATTTTATATTTTGTTACGGTTTTTTTTTCCCCTTCTAGGCACACCATATGTAACACATTTTCCCCAAACAAGTCTCAAAATGAAGTTCTACATGCACCACTCGAATTGCGACTGTGAATAGCTGGAATTTAAAAGAAACAAGGTCCCATATGTTGGTGGCGGCAGTTGAAATCTTTGGCCCTTTCTATACAAAACTCTTTGTCCCGTGTCCTCTGTTTGCATGTTGATCTTGGATTCACACTATCCCTCTCTTCATAATTGACCATAGTAACGCGCGTCCTTTCTCAAGTACATACGTACTTAACTTTACTCACTAGCAATGCCGTACTTAATTTTACTCACTAGGTTCATCATTCACACTTAATTAGAGCATCTTTAGGTGGTGGTAGTATTTCTTTTAAATTTGATGACGAAATTTGGGGAAATTAGATGCAAATTTTAACCAATTCTAAGTGGTGGCAAATATTATTCGCAAATTTGGAATACCTAACATACAAACATTACTAACTGAAATATCAGACATACAAACCTTTAAAGGAAAATGGTCAGTCCTCAAAACCAAACTAACTAATCTCCAAACTCAAATAACTGACCTTTCCTCATTCCCAAAATTCTCAACCAACTCACTTTGTGTTAGAACTCTTTTTTTTCTGTTAAATAAGTTAATAAGCCGTAAACTAAATGGTTTTGGGACAACAGTATAGATTTATGAAGACAGCATATGAGCTTTCGACAAACATGTCCGTTTAATTGACAGATGAACAAATGTATTATAATTTAAGAACATGCAATTGATTAAGTGCGGAGTTGTTAAAGAAAGAGATGTGAAGGTTCTCATCCAGAGTTTGACACTATTACACTAGAATAGTCTAATATCTAGCTATTATATACTAGTAATATCAAGCTACCTACTGTAGTATTATTCAATTGAGTCTTATTAGTTTGACAACCTATTTAATTAAGAATTATAAAGTAAACAAGTTATATTAAGGATAATCATACAAACCATATATTAAAATAGAGGATGTTACACTTGATCGATCATCGATCAGCAAAATTAGAAATTGCATTTGTAAGAATTGAAAAGTACGTCCACGGAATACAAGATTTTCTTTATAAAAAAAAAATAAAAAAATACAAGCTTTTGGATTCACAAATCTCGCTTTTGACGGCGATATAGTTTATGTTAAAAATCCTAGACGCCCGGTCTAAAACCTAACATCTAACAATACTAATTGATAAAGTCGCCTCTTTTGGTCGCAATTCACTTTCTTAACAATTGACTAAGTTAGCCATTAATAAGGTTTCCTGATTTCTTTCAGTGTCATAATAAAGACGGAATCCTGCGTGTTCCCTTTACGAGAAAGACCAGCTCTTTTCCAATATTCTGACTATATAACCATATTTCGGAATTTCAACAGCTCCAGAAACCGGAATTCTAAAATATTATTGAACAAAAATTCGGAGTTTGTATTTTTCAACCCTTATTTTATTATTTTGATTTTTTTTCCAAAACTGAAATATCAGATGGAATTTCAAATTCCATTCGAAATCATAATGTAAAATTTCAAATTCCATTTCTTATTTCAACGCCCATATCTAACTATAATGTAAAACTTTTTTTTTTTGAAAGGCAATGTAAAACTTTAGTATATGAGAGACTTAAAAAATAAAAATGAATGTTTTGCATCAATTAATTTGTCATGGTAAGATGTGGGGGGATGAGGAGAGCGTAAAAGAGATTAAGAGAAAAAAGAACCCAAGGAGTTGGTTGCAAATATCATCGCAGTAGGAAGTGGTGAGTTTAGGTGGGTGATGTGAGGCGTGTTAGTCCATGATCAAATTCAAAAATAAATGTTGATCTCAGTTCGACTCCATGACTAAAGTCAACTTTAGTTAAAGATGTGGTCAATGCTCTCTTTTGGTTATAATGATAATCTTCCAGGTGACCGACTAGCAAAGTCGGTAAACCTTTAGGTGATGATACCAAAGGTCTGGGGGTCGAACCTGATAATCTTACTTAGACATATATTGGGCGAATGAGTTCTTATTCCTCCTCATGGTCTACAGGCCATATGCCAGTAGCTCCTAGTGCATCACGCTACGCCGTGTTGCTTAGTTGTGTGTCGTCATCATATCCCTCGTCCCAATGGAATATTGGCTATCTAGTCTCAATACATTAGACATGTGTGCTTAGTCTCCTCTCAAGCTTACCTAGGGATTGTAGGTAAAGGTAAACAGGAAACTTTCAGTTATGGCTATTCTTAATAATACTAGAGCACTAATGCTTATCAGACTTGTATTGGTCAAATTGCCATGATTATGTACGCCCTACGGACCATATCAACACATGTTTCGGGGGCGTGTTCATGTGAACTTATAAGAAAGAGTAATTGTTCATACCCCAAATAAGTATGAACAATGATTGGTCATACTCCAATAGGTATTCTTACTGATCATACATTACGTTGAGGTGTGAACAGTGATTGTGTCATACCTCAAATAGATATGAACAGTGATTGTTCATATGAACAATGAGTGTTCATAGCCCATGTTGAGCTATGAACAATGATTGTTCATACCCCAAATAGGTGATGTTTGCTCTTTCGTATGTGTATAGTTTTACTCTCACACACTCGAGAACATTTGTCAAGTTACCTTGCTCACGTTCACGTTGAAATATATTTCAAACAAGGGAATCGTTCCAAACCTTGGGACTAGAACACTGAATTTCAACTAACCGGAATTTACTCTCTAGAGAATTTATGAGAAAGATTTTTAAGTTTTCTATTTTCTAAGGATAACTTGATATGCAAGTTAACGTAAAATTACAAAGATTTGGTTACTTAAATGAAAAAGATATATATATATATATATATAAAGAGAGAGATAGAGAATTAAATCTACTCATGATCCTAGGATAAAATGATATACAATTGGAAATAAAGTGGAAGAAGAGAAGAGAAGAAGAATAATAAGTGTTGGATTTAAACTATAACAAGAAATTTTATTAGAAAACTAAGTTTGCTTCCATTAACACTATTACAAGAACTAAAGCTTAACAAAATAAAAATGGAAAAATGCATAAATGGAATCAATGCTCTCATTTCCTCCCTCCATACATATTGAGAGCATTCTCTCCTTGCCCATGTGAAACCACCTCCCTCATTTACTTCTCATTAATTTCATCTTATCACAACACAAATCAAGCCAACTAAACACACTATTCTTGCACAAAAGTCTAGTCAAGGCATTTAAAGACATGCAAGGTGTCAATTTGTGCCAATAATTTACACATTTTGTCTTGACTTGCTCCATGATTGATGACTCATCCAATTTTGTGGGCCTGCAAAGTGGGTCTACGTGTTGCGTCCAGTGGCGGGCTGGGGTTTCAAAATGTTTACAACTTTCCGCTTTTTCGTAGAGCTTATCGCACTGATCGTCTGAGCAGCTCACTCGCCAAAATCGGAGTCCTTGTTCAAGAGATATGGGTTTTGGAAGTTTGATGTTTCTGTGCACGTAATCCCGTTCTGACTTGATTCTGTCATATTTGAGTCTCCGGGCTTTAATCCGGCTTTGTTGGGCTTCACATGGGCTTGGTAGGAAGACTTTAGATATCATCATCTATACATTAATTGCGAAAACTTACAAAAATACGAAAATATAATTATTTTATGATTATTAAATACATAATCAACCAATTTGCTATATCTCTACGGGGTTTAATATTACAGTTTTGGGTGCTTATCAATAGGTATGAATACTGATTGTTCATACTCCAATAAGTGTTTTTACTGATCATACATTATATTGATATATGAACAGTATGAATAATGAGTGTTCATAACTCATGTTGAGGTATCATTGTTCATAACAATGATTGTCCATACTCCAATAGATGCTCTTACTGATCATACATTATATTGAGGTATGAACATTTTGGAGTATGAACAGTGTTTGTTTATACCCTACTCTAATAAGTGTTCATACTGTTCATATATCACATAATGTATGATTAGTAAGAACAATGAGTGTTCATATATATGTCATGTTAAGATATGAAAAATGTGTTCATAACCTAAATAGATATGAACAATGATTGTTCATACTTCAATAGGTGTTCTTACTGATCATACATTGTAAGTACCCTCCGTTCCACACTACAGTGCACGTGTCCATATACCAGGTCGTCCACCTTCAGCTCGTCCCATGATAAAACGATAGAATTGAATAGTTTCTACTCACGAATAAATGATGAAATTCAAACGCAAGTAAAACTAAACTTTATACGAAGACAGTGTTTATCAAAGATTTCTACTCTTAAATCTATCGAAATAGAGTGGAGTAAAAGATTCGTTCCACTCCTAGTTCTTTAACATTCAAAGTTTTCTACGATTATGAATCTATCCAAAGTTAATGAGAGTTTTACGAAGAGAATTATACTACGATGTCAATTCAAATACTAAACAAGATACGAATAACGAAAATGACGGAAATGCTAATTTGATACTAGATAAAGAATTAGGGGGGATTGATTCCACCTTAACTCGACTTAATTCACTAACGAAGAATCGCTGTAATCCGAATTGAACTGCTTTCGCATAACAATTGGTTCTTCCGAATCTCTAGTTGTTCATGGTAATCTCTACCAACTAACATCTAGCATGTGAAACAATCAAACCCATTCTCATGGTGAACTAATCGTTTTCTAGAATGGAATGGAAATTATGACTACTCTACGCTAACACAAATCAAGCTTCATCAAGGCTTCTTCAACCCCCTCTAATGGAGGTTTAGCCTATAATCATTATGTTATCATTTCCAATCGAAATTAAACTAGACATCATATAAAGATTCTAACTTTACTAATTTAACTAATCAATAATTCAAATCTAAATTAACAACTAAGAAATGAAATTGATTCTAATGAATTTAATAATTAAACTAGATTATGATTAACTAATTATGAAATAAAGACAACTAATTTAAGAATTTAACAATACTAAACTTAAACAAGACTTTAATCAATAACTAAATTGGAATGAAATTGAATGCCTTATTATAAACTAACATTTGATTCTAAAAAAAAAATCTATTCGTTCTAATACTAATTAATTGAAAGGGAAAACTAGATCTAAAACAATAATTGAAAACTAATTAATGGAAGAAAACTCAAAACTAGATCTAGAAATCTCTAATGGCTCCTTTCTACCCTAAGCTAATTCCTCCTTAAGAGCTAAGTCTTGTGTGTGGAAATGGAGGAGGCCAGATCCACATTTTTGTGCATGGGCTGAGGAGCCATGTTTTGGGCCGAAAAATCGAGCCCAAAACCCAATCTCTTCAGTCCACAGGACCCTTTTCAGCTAGATCTAACTTCAGCAGGCTTTTCATCCACTTTTGCTCCTTTGATTTGGTCAAGGTTTGAACCATTGGAAAGGTCTTTCCAAGTCAGTTGTTTTGACATAAGGTAGGCCTAATTCCGAGGTCTGAGTCCAAATATACGATCTTCGGAAGTTCTGCTAACTTTTGTGTGATGTTTCTGCCCGAGTTGACTTTTCAACTTTTCAGCTTTTGACCGGGCTTTACAAAGGCTTTTTTTCCTTGAATCTTGGCCTTTAATCACAGAACTTCTTAGCAACCAACCCTTGTTCCTTTATCTTGCCAAAGTGGCACATTTCTGCACATAATTGACTTTAATGCCTGAAATACATAAAAGCACGTAATCAGCATTAACTCTTATTTATTACTCACATAATTGGTCTAAAAATATTATTGTTAAAGGGTTAAAACTACAATTTTGGGCTCTTTTCATCCCACACCATCAGACCGTACTCTACGACCCAACACCCAGGTCGTCCAACAGCATCAATTACATCCATTTATGGAAGCAAACCAACTAGAGCGATCTTAGAGCTCAATCAACGCCACAATCACGAAGACATTAACTTTGTAACATCAAAGTAATGACGAATCATCAAGATAGCACACAAGGTGGATCTACACTTCATAACGACTTGGAGCAAATAAGGAAGGTCAGCTCAAACATCTATAAATAGAGAGAGATGAACTATGTAAGGCTTGATTCAAGTTGACCCCGAGAAACTTGATATGTAGGCAACTCTTATCCCAAGAAGAGTGTAGCCATTCCCTACCCCACGAATCATCAGGTCGTTGTCCAGTAAACACAACATTTACATTGGCACCGTCTGCTGGTTCGTTCTCTTGAGAAAATATACACACCATTTTCTCATGCCCACGAAGCTGGTCACAAACAAGCCACCATGGAAGCATAATTACAAGCATTAGCAAATCAGATGAAGATGCTACAGGAGTCATTCGTGGCACTTCAACAAGAAAACCAGACGATGCGCGAAAACACCACCTCCAACGCCAACAACGGCCCTCCAGACGCAGTGGAGAACAACACTGTCACAGCCCTCACCAACACCACTAATCAAAGGCTGGAGGACTTCGCGCAAAGATTGGAGAAGGCGAATGACAAGGATAGCGCACTCCAAATCGTCCAGAAAATACTCCAGATATACAAGGCATCACCATTCACAACAGAAATTAGTCACAAGCAGCCGTCTTCAGAGTTCATCCAACCAACATTCCCACCAGATGATCGGTAACTTCGTGGTCCAGCCAAAGACGTAGCACGCTTTTCACTGCCCTCGCGACTTTACAACGCTTTACGCCGTAATCGACTACCTTAAGTGCAAACTCTTTCCTGCCAACCTGAAGGACAGAGCCATAGATTGGTTCTACACACTCCCTCTTGATTCCATAGCAACTTCGACAAGCTGGCCGAAACATTCGCGGCAGAATTCGTCCACAACAGGAAGAAGCAGGCCGACCTAGACTCGCTATTCCAGCTAAGACAGGAGCATGGAGAGACAATTCGTGCGTTCCTAGGGCGTTTCAAGAAGGACCTCCTCTCGTTGGAAGCAGGACTCAAAGACAGCTTTGCAACGTCTGCATTCACAAACACCTTCTTAGACGACTCCAACCTAGCAGGGTCCCTCATGCACAACAAGCCAAATACCCTCGATGACCTGTATCACAGAGTCGACAAGTACATCAAATATGAAGAATGGATGGCCCAGCGCAAAGGAAAATAAGTCATTGCAGTAAGCGACAGGCGAGGACCCAAAGAAAGCCATCAATATTCAAACAAACAACAACAACAACAAGAGAGCCAGCTCTAGCAAGCCTTCGTACACAAAAAGGGAATTCTTCAACTTCTCTAGGACACCGAGTCAGATCCTAAAGAAGATATATACAGCACCATACTTCAAGCCCAACATCAACAAGGTGATCGCCATACCAGAGCGTCCATACTGTCATTTCCACAAGCTCCACCACCACAACACCAATGATTGTTGGAGCCTCAAGCACTACCTCCAAGACCTAGTTGAGGCAGGCAAATTGAAAGAATTCTTGCCAGAAAGTGACCTAAGGCACAAGTTGGATGCCAAAGCGCCGTATGGAGCCAGAAGAACGAGCGACCGCCAACAACGTAGGAGCGTAACGTACCAAGATCTAAATCTCTAGGTCGGTCGAGGCACAACAGGAGACAACACTCCTCCGACCACGATGAGGAGAAAGTAATCAACATGATTACAGACACCTCAAACGATGAAACCTTAGGTCGGGAGAAGCGCAGAAGAGTAGAAGCGCTTTAAGAAATCTACCACCTCTCACACAAAGCTGAGGTGATCAATCCCACCAACCCTCAAACAACAACATCAATTTCATTCACAGAAAAGGATCTAGACAAGGTGTGCCTACCCCACAATGATGCCCTGGTGTGTCAAAATCAACGGCTGGACAGTCAAAAGAGTTCTCATCGATCCAGGCAGTTCATGCGACATACTTTTCTACCAAACTTACAAGGACATGCACCTGCCAGACTAGGTGATGATAGAATCAAATGCACCTTTCTATGGGTTCAACGGAGATCGCACAGATGCCATTGGAGATGTCATTCTGCCAGTCTCCATTAGAGAGAAGGAATACATGGTCAAAACTTCAACACGCTTCAGTATGATCGATGTCAAGTCGTCCTACACAGCCATTCTAGACGCGTCGTTGGATTCACAAAATCCAAGCAATCCCATCAACCCTACACTAGGTCCTGCGATTTCCTGGTCCCCGAGGCATCATGGAGCTCATAAGCAACCAATTAGAAGCTCACCCGTGCAATCACGTCAGCACAACGACCTCACCCAAGCCTCAGGTCCTCGAAGACAAAGACGTCCCAAGGAAGCAAGATCCTCAAACGTCCAACACTACAGCAACTGCAGCAGACAAGCTCAAATAGAACCAGGAGAAAAAGTCAATCTAGGCTCAGATGATGACCCAAAGTTTGTTTATGTAAGGGCTGATTTAGACCCCCAAGCTCAAGGAGCAATTTGTCAAATTTCTATCTCTCAATAAAGATGTTTTTGCTTGGTCGTATATCGATATGCCAGGAATCGACCATCAGGTCGCTTGCCACAAGTTAAATGTAGATCCAACTGTCAAACTTGTCAAACAACAACCTAAGAAGCTAGCACTCAAATTTCAAAAAGCCATCAATGAAGAGATAGAAAACCTCAAAAATATTAGATTCATCAGAGAAGTCGAGTACCCGATCTGCCTAGCCAACATTATGGTCGTCCCAAAGAAGAACGGTCAGGTACGACTTTGCATAGACTTCACCAATGTCAACAAACACTGCCCAAAAGACAGTTTCCCCTACCAAGGATTGACATACTGGTAGATCAAACTTGTGGCCATGAGCTTTTATCATTTATGGACGCATACAGTGGATACAACCAAATACTGCTTGCAGAAGAAGACCAGGAAAAGACATCCTTCAGAATCGAAGTAAAGGAACGCTACGTTAAACGCCCCACCATTCGGCTTGAAGAACGCCGGTGCGACCTACCAAAGAGTGGTCACCAAAATGTTCAAAGACATGCTAGGAGAGACTATAGAGGTCTACATAGACGACATGGTGGCCAAAAGAGAAAAGGCGGGCGATCACATCTCACACTTGCAAGAAGCCTTTGAACGACTTCGCCAAAACAAGATGAAGCTCAACTCAGCAAAATACGTATTTGGAGTAGCCTCGGAAAAATTCTTAGGTTACCTCGTGTCACAAAGGCGGATCAAAGTAAATCCAGAACAAATACGAGCTCTCCTTGAGATGCTAGCACCAACTACAAAGCAACAAATTTAAAAGTTATCAGGCATGGTTTCAGCACTCAACAGATTCATCTCACGAGCATCTGACAAATGGAAACCATTCCTGCAATTACTCAAAAAAGGTGCAACATTCACATGGACAGACGAGTGCCATAAAGCCTTCACCGACTTGAAAGCTTACTTATCAATGCCGCCCGTCCTGTCCAAACCAGAAGAAGGAGAAGCACTGGGGCTCTACCTTGCAACAACCGACTTTGCAATCAGCTCAGTTTTTTTTCGAGAACACGAAGGATTCGAAAAACCAGTCTACTTCACCAGCGAAAACGCGTTGGCCGATTTAGAAAAGCACTATTCTCCGATGGAAAAAGCAATGTTAAACTTTACTCTACTCACCGTGGTTCCGACCTTTACTTCCAATCTCCACAAAGATTAAGGTAATCACCAATGTACCTTCAAGCAAGTACTGAGTTCCAGCAACAAAACCGCTCGAATGGCCAAGTGGGCTGAAGAACTCGAAGAACACCACATAGAATTCGTTCCCAGAATGTCTCGTAAAGGACAGGTCATCGCTGATTTCCTTGCGGACTTCCCCATCGAAGACACCAACTGGGAACCCGAGCCCATCACTTCACTCCATCAACCAGCCACCCCTGACACATGGCACCTCTACGTAGATGGAGCGTGCAACAACAGCGGCAGTGGACTGGGGGTTGTGTTAACATCACCAGAAGGCACCCAGCTACAAAAATTAATCAAGATCGATTTTGCAACGTCCAACAACGAAGCAGAATACGAAGGATTGATCACAGGCCTCCGCATGGCACAGCAGCTACAAGTCCCAAAGCTTAAAGCTTACAACAACTCCCAGGTTGTTAATGACCTCATTGGATCGTTCAAAACGTTCTCGTTGGAGCACATTCCCAAGGAAGGTAACAGACATGCATATAGTCTAGCTTTCTTAGCATCAAAGACACAAGAGGTTTGCCCCAGCACAGTCTACATAGACATCCTGGAAAGACCCGCATACCAGAAAGAAAGTGTCAACAACCTCACCGACTTCCAGCCCTCATCCGAAAAGAAAGTCACTCAATCTTGGATCGGCCCATTCCTGAAATACATTTTACAAGGTGAGCTGCAGACTGAGGCAAAGAATGCTCGTGTAATACAACTTCGAGCCCCAAGATATACAGTGAGCAACAAACGATTATTCTACAAATTCACAGGAGGGCCTCACCTAAGGTGCATAACTCCATGCGAAGGCCAACTCATTTTCGACGAAATCCACAAAAGTGAATGCGGTAACCATGCAGGAGCAAGATCCCTGGCACATAAAGCAATAACCCAAGGGTATTATTGGTCAAACATGCATATCGAGGCAAAAAGGTACATTCTTAAATGTCTCCAATGTCAAACATTTGGCCACAACCACCTAAGTCCAGCAATGGAGTTGATCAATATTGTCAGCCATTGGCCTTTCCACATATGGGGGCTAGACATCATGGGACCATTCATCCCACAAAAGAAAACATAACCCAAATACGTCCTGGCAACCACAGATTACTTCACCAAGTGGGTCAAAGCAATCTCACTAGTCCAAGTCAAGGAGGTCAACGTCATCAACTTCATGTGGACCAATATCATCACAAGATTTGGTCTACCCCACACCCTTGTCATAGACAATGGAACCCAATTTGCTGGCACACAAGTCAAGGCCTTTCTACAAAAATGGTGCATCACTCAAGCATTTTCTACACCTAGATATGCACAAAGCAATGGCCAAGCAGAAGTCACAAACAAAGTCATCAAAGGAAACCTCCAAAAGAAGTTAGAGAGCAAGAAAAGCCAATGGCCAGAGCATCTCGAGAACATTCTATGGGCATACAAAACAACAGCTAGAGCCAGTACAAATGAGTCTCCTTTCACACTTTGCTTCGGAACAGAAGCTAGCAGTGATACCATCAGAACTCACACTCACAACCACACGTTCTAACATCGTCGAGTCAGAAGACAATGACATCATCTTGGCAAAAGAAATTGATCTCCTAGAAGAGCGATCAGAAGCAGCTGCAATTACCCTAGCTCGGTACCACCAAACGATCCAACGATTTTACAACAAGAAGGTCGTCCCAAGATCTTTTCAAGCTGGAGACCTAGTCTTCAAAAAGACACTAGCACCAGCCAAGCTCAACCCAACGTAGGAAGGCCCCTATATTGTTGACAAAGTCATTGGAAATTACGCATACTGGATCAAAACTCAGCTCGGTGATATGCTTCCCCGACCTTGGAATACATCTCTCATAAAGCAATTTTATTAATAAGTCTTTCTCCAAATACATAAGTCGATAGGAATAAAATTTCATTAACATTTTGTGTACAACTATCATTTTGTGTATTACATGAGTACCATACAGCTTGCACTACGCAACCCGACCTAGGACATCATAATGCCAGGTCGTACATCAAAGGTGGAGTCTACAACGACTCAACTATAACCACGCAGTGGTTAATTATCAATCAATTCAAACAAGGTCCCCCAAATGGACCCTAACTCAACTTAACACCAACACCAGGGTTATGTATGATTCAACTGTAATTGTCACTCAAAGGCCAATTATCAGACAAGTACAATCCAGGAGACCCCCAAAAGGACCCCAAGTCAACTTAGGACCTCGAAATGGTTTAAGTTAGACTCAACTACAATGGCCATTCAAAGGCTAAGTATAAAAGTGTCCCCCAAAAGGAACGACTCGCACACAACTAAACAGGGGAAAAGCCTAGGTGTCAGCTGCGCAAATCCACCAGATCGTACACAAAAGCACTACAACTTGATACAATCAGATGACATATTACAATCAGACGACCTAGCAACGTCAAGCAGTTCATCAATACGACTATTATGCAACATAGGTCGTTAAACAACAAATCAAAAGCAGCAGAAGCAATCACATGAATGCTTCAAGCCAATTCCAACAAGTAAGTAATTTAAATATTTCTACTTACATACAATTTCGGTTAGATACTTGAGGCCCCAAGTTATCTTAGGAAAACGACCTCAGCATCCCCATCATAAAAATATATAGTGTATCAGTATCAGTATCAACTAAGACAAAAAGAGAATATTATTCAAACATTTCATCCACATCACAAACAACCAACAAGCACAGCAAGATCAATTAACAAAAGGAAGATTCTCCACATTCAAAGGCTCCAATGGTCCACCCTCTCCACCTATTGGGCTACTAGTTGGATCAACAACAACTTCAGAAACCTCCGAGACAGAAACAACTGGAGCAGCACCTAGATCGGATGGCAGGTCAAACCGTCTATTAGCATCTGCACTAGTATCTTTAACAGATACTGTTGCAGCCCTACTTTCAACTAACATCTTCAGGAGCTCATACTTACGATCTAGCTCCAGATAATCATCTACCAGAACGTCAGTATCACTACCCTCCACCAAATCAACCAGGTTGTTATATTCAGTTTTAGCTCGTTCAAGAACTCGCTTTCTTGCACTTTCAAATGACCCAATCTGCGAACCTCCAAATTGTAGAGTCAATAGAGGGTTGCAATAGAGCCATTTTCCCACCCAGCTCTTGCACCTGAGCCCTCAGCCCTGCGACCTCAGCCCTCTCCACTTGTTGCTCGACCACCAGCTTGCCATAAGCCTTCCTGCTGGCATCGAACTCCTTTTTGTACAGATCGGAGAAAGATGCCATATCCCTTAACTTCCTGTACATGGCCAGAACCTGACAAATAACAAATTACGATTAGATCATATATACATTGACAAAACCCAAAGAAAACAAGCTCAGAATGGAATAAAGCTCACATAGCACATCGACCGATCCATCTCCTTCAGGTTCACCTCAAGACTCTTACCATCCAGCTTACGCCTATCCCCATCATGAACAATGCTCTCCATCAGCCCTCCAGCAACCAACGTGGACTTGAAACTGTAGTCCCCATTCTTCACAAACTTCCTCAAACAGCTAACAGGATCCTCATACATGACGAACCTATCCAGAACGTCATCATCACTCTTCTCACTTGGGGCCGCACTTCCTGACCCCTTACACTGTTCAGCAATAGGCTCAACATCATCAACTTTCTTCTTTCCACGGGCCTCAGCCACCCCAGCATTAGCAGCCAGATCAATCAGGTTCATCTTCTTCAAAGGTACCCAACCTAAAGAAGTACGACCCTCAGCAGTACTAGGTTGTTCCTCAGACTCAGTTCGGGCCCTATTAGCCCCCTCCGACTCAACCACATCGGAGCGCCTCTTCAGAATAGGCCTTTGGAACGAAGTGGGAGCATCACCCTCCCCACCAGCACTTCCACCAGCAGCAACACCACCAGCACTTCCAGCACCCGCATCTCCAGAGAAGAAGCAGTTGGATGCAGAACGATCTGCATCACCAGAGGAGAAGCGGTTGGATGCAGAGCGTCCTCCATCCCTCAGCTCAGAACGTTGGGATGCCAAACGATTTGCGTCACCCAACTCAGAGCGTCTAGATGCAGAACGTTCTGGGGCAGCTCCTCCAGCCATCCTAACTGCCCCAGAGCGGCTTTCAGCAGCTCCTCCAGCCATTTTAGCTGCCCCAGAACGGCTATCACCAGCTCCTCCAGCCCTTTTCCCTCCAGAAACAAGTGTTTTCTTTTGGCTCTCCCTCTCTATAACAGAATCCGAGCTAGAATCAGAAAGATCAACCACTACCTTGCGAGCCCTCGCCTTTTGCTCCAGCCTCTTACAGTTGATTTTCTTTCCTCCATGCCTCTTAAAATAATGAGCTACCTCCCCCAACAAAGCTCGTTTCTCCTCCAAACTCAAATGAGCAAACCTTTCAATAACACCGGCCTTAGTACGAAAAGGAATAGAGATCTCTGCAAAAACAAAACAAATAAATCAGAACGTCCAAATTATAATATACCATACACACATTACGACCTAAAACCAACGACCTACCAGGCAACTGTACAACCCGATTTTCAATCTCCAAACCAGGAGGACAATATCTACCCACAGCCAACAATGGCCTACACCCTCATTCCTCCTTACTCACCCCCACAATAATAGAAGATTTCCCTTTACCGACCTGAAAACTAAAATTCAAAGCACCCGATCTCCTCACAACAAAATGCTCCAACACATCTAACAAACAGATATTATAGCCCCTGTCATTCAACAAATCCAACACATAGAAAATCCTCCAACTATTCTCTATGAACTGACAAGGGGCTTTTCCCAAAAAATTCAACACCTCCACATTAAGACGGGAAAAAGGCAACCTCATCCAAGCTTTCAACTGTCCATAACAAACAACTACTCCTCCACCCCAAGGAACGTAGTCTTTACCATACAAATTCCTCTCCTCACGCAGGTCGTACATGGCCAGGTCAGCCTCCACCCATCCAAACTCCTCCCTCATAGAAGCATAACAATCTTCCGACCTAGGCTTCCTCTCATCCTCAACCCTCGTCTCCAAAGATGAAGACGACGAGGCATCTGCACCACTACAGACCTTATCATTAACCTCTTCATCACTTACCGTTCTCTCTCTCCATTCATCAACTTCAACCTCACCACTCAAACTATCACTAGTCATAGACATTTCAAGGTCAAAGAAAGATTAAAAGATCAAGTTTTTAAGTTGAAAACACGCACCTGATAGCAAAGGAAGAGAAAGTTCTTTCTTTTCTTTTCTTTCTTTTTCTTTCTTTCTTTCTTTCTTTCGCTCTGGTTTTTCTTTTTTTTCCTTTGCTTGAAAAGTGAGCAGATGAAAAACCTTTTACAAGTCAAAACCCTCCAGCTGCCAAATCCTCGAGAATACAAAAATGTTTTGTGTTCCCAAACACCTAAATCATTACTCGCCCACAAACACCGTAATTTCAGGCCCACAAATCCAGCCCACCAGTTCCCACACATTTTCCAAAACCTAAATTCAAAACAAACAGCTGTCAGACACGTGCTTTTAAACTTTACTTTTTAACTGTTCTTTTACCACGCAACAACTGTCCAAAGAACAAATAAAAAATAAAGGGGGCTGTGTAAGTACCCTCTGTTCCACACTACAGTGCACGTGTCCACATACCAGGTCGTCCACCTTCAACTCGTCCCACACCATCAGACCATACTCTACGACCCAACACCCAAGTCGTCCAACAACATCAGTTACAGCCATTTATGTAAGCAAACCAACTAGCGCGATCTTAGAGCTCAATCAACGCCACAATCACAGAGACATTAACTATGTAACAGCAGAGTAATGGCGAATCATCAAGATGGCACACAAGATGGATCTACACTTCATAACGATCTGGAGCAAATAAGGAAGGTCATCTCAAACATCTATAAATAGAGAGAGATGAACTACGTAAGACTTGATTCAAGTTGACCCCGAGAAACTTGATACGTAGGCCACCCTTATCTCAAGAAGAGTGCAACCATTCCCTACCCCATGAATCATCAGGTCGTTGTCTAGTAAACACAACATCTACATACATTATATTGAGGTATTAACATTGATTGTTCGCGATATAGGTATGAACAATGATTGTTCATATGAACAATGAGTGTTCATAACTCGATATTGAGGTATGAATAGTGATTGTTCATACCCCAAATAGGTATAAATAATCATTGTTCATATTCCAATAAGTATTCTTACTGATCATACATTATGTTGAGGTATGAACAGTATGAACAATGACTCCAATAAGTGTTCTTACTAATCATATATTATATTGAGGTATGAACATTGATTGTTCATATCCCAAATAAGTATGAACAATGATTGTTCATATGAATAGTGGTTATTCATAGCTCATGATGAGGTATGAACAGTGATTATTGTTCATATACTAAATAGGTATGAACAATGGTATGAACAATCATTGTTCATACTATATACACTGGGTCATTTCGGTTTGGCCGGGCCACTTATTATTTTGCATTAGGGGTATACTTGACATTTCATATATCTGAGCCGTTTGGTATACTTGAACTTTTATCTACCCATCCCGGGATTAAAAAAAAAAATTGTCCTTAAGAATTATTTTCTCCCCCAATCTGTCACGGAGAGTTTCGCCCCTTAGGTTGAGTTCAATGGTGCATCACCCTCTATCTCCATTTCACCAAAAAATAGTGTTTTGAGGATGGGGAGTCAATTTTGGTGTCCAATGGTTCGGACCATTCTATGCCACTTCAACCGGCGCAGAATTAAAAAAAAAAATGCATTCCATGCCACTTCAAGTGCCACCGTTTGGGATTTTACAAATCACGCCACTTCAAATGGCACGGTATGAAATTGAAAAATGCATTTCACGCCATTTCAAATGCTGTTTTGGGTTTTTACAAACCACGCCATTTCAACTTGCGTGGAATGCACTATTTATTTCTCAATATTACTCTCTATATATGGAGATAAAGAGCAAAAACCACCCACTCTCTCCACTTTTGAGTGAATGGGGAGCCATTCCACGCAGCATTAATATATTTTCCCCCAAAGATTCAAAATGAAGTTCTAGATACACCACTCGATAGTGATAGCTGAAAAGAAATAAGGTCCCATATGTGGGTGGCAGTAAGTTGAAATATTTGTCCCCTTTCCATACAAGCTGTTTGTCCCGTGTACTGTACTAGTGTGTGTGCATGTTGATCTTGGATTCACACTATCTCTCTCTCTTCATAATAATAATAGACCATAGTAATGCGCGTCCATTCTGAAGTACGTACTTAACTCACTCCACTAGACTTGAAAACCCAGCATTGCATTCATAGATTTTATTTGCTGACTCATCTTCTTCCTCCTCACACTTTCTCTCTCCAATAAACAAAAAAAAAAAAAAAAACATGAAAATACCAGAAAACCAACAATACCATGACACAAACCAGCTTCTAACAAGTCTACGAACTGAAATACCAGACATACAAACCTTTAAAGGAAAGTGGTCAGTCCTAAAAACAAAACTAAACAATCTCCAAACTCAAATAACTGACCTTTCCTCATTCCCCAACTTCACAACCAACTCACTTTGTTCAGAACTTCTTTTTTCCATTACTCAAACTTTAACTGACACTCTTTCCTTAGCCAAAAGCTGTAAAGACCCTAACTTTACTTATGGCAAGCTTAGAACTCAAAGTGACATTGATTCCATTGTTGCAAAACTTGACCAACATGTTAAAGACTCTGATCTTTTGATAAAAAGTGGCGTTCTTCTAGAAACTGGTGTTGGTGATAATTTGTCAAAGAGGGAAGCGGTTAGAGTTGAAGCTAGAAACTTGATAACTAGACTACAGATTGGGAATTTCGAGTCGAAAAATGGTGCAATGGATTCTTTGTTGAATTTGCTTCAAGAAGATGATAAGAATGTGTTGATTGCCGTTGCGCAAGGCGCTGTGGCGGTGTTAGTGAGATTACTTGATTCGAGTTGTTTGGAAATTAAAGAGAAGGCTGTTTTCGCGATTTCTAGAGTTTCTATGGTGGATAGTAGTAAACATGTGTTGATTGCTGAGGGAATTCTGTTATTGAATCATTTACTGAGGGTTCTTGAATCTGGAAGTGGGTTTGACTAAGGAGAAAGCTTGTATTGCTTTGCAAGCATTGAGTTTTTCAAAGGAGAATGCCAGGGCGATAGGTTCGCGAGGTGGGATTTCTTCTCTTTTGGAGATTTGTCAAGCAGGTACTCATAGTTCACAAGCTGTTGCTGTAGGGGTATTGAGAAACCTTGCTTTGTTTCATGAAATTAAGATTAATTTTATTGAAGAAAATGCAGTTCCTGTTCTTATTACTGTTTTGAGTTCTGGGACTAATTTAGCTCAAGAGAATTCAATTGGTTGTTTGTGTAATTTAGTGTCGAAAGACGAACACATGAAGATTTTGGTCTGTAAGGAAGGTGTGATTGAATGCTTAAAGAATTATTGGGATGGTGCTACAAGCTCTAGGAGTCTTGAAGTTGCGGTTGGGTTGTTGTTGAATTTAGCTTCTTGTAGGCCAATTGCTGAGGTTATTGTTTCAAAGGGTTTCATACCTCGGGTAGTAGCACTATTGAGTTGTGAGGTTTCGGGTGTTAGAGTTGCTGCTGTGAGGGCGGTTTATGAGCTGACATTTTCCACAAAACAAAGGAAAGAAGTCGGAGAAGCTGGGTGTGTTCCTACATTGGTTAAAATGTTGGATGTGAAGGCCGCTGAAGAGAAAGATGCAGCTGCCAAGGCATTGTCATCAATCATGCAATATGCGGGAAACAGAAGGATTTTCCGGAAAGAAGATAGGGGGATGATAGCTACAGTTCAGCTTCTTGATCCTTCGGTCCTTAATTTGGAAAAGAAATACCCAATCTTGGTGTTGCTTTCAATTGCACAGTCAAAGAAGTGTAGGAGACAAATGGTAGCTGCTGGGGCCGGTGCTTACTTGCACAAACTTGTGGAGATGGACATTGAGGGGGCTAAGAAACTTCTTGAAAGCTTAGGCCGGAATAAGCTGTGGGGAGTGTTTGCCAGAGCTTGACGGAAAAAATAATGTCAACACGGATCATCAACAAAGCTAGATAAAGAAGCTTCATAGCTGTCCACTTGATCTGTATGTACATGAGAGCAAGTGATGGGTGTGTTCGTCGGATTGTGACATAACCAACAAGTTTAAACAAGTATCATAGACGGCAGCTATGAGGTTGTCCTCTTAATCATTGTGTACATTAGCAATGTCTTCATTTATTACAGCTTTCTTTTCTTTGGTTTGCTCGTAATTGTGGTTATATTTACCAGATTTTCTCTGAAGTAATTGCTGTTGTATACAATCGCGTAGAAAATTTTGTTTGTTGACCTGAAATTCCAATAAAACAAGCATGTTAATTATTTATTGTACTCACCTTTCTTTAATGAATTATATGAAACTATTATTTCTGCCTGTTTCTATATGTGATGTTGTTGTGTCATTTTATCATTTTGGTGAAGTAGATTTTGGTAATTTGAAAGATGCTAGTTTAAGTGTTTTGTACATCTTTTGTGTGTGAGGCACCAGATTTCTATTACTTTTGTGTGAGGTCGGGTGTTGGCACAACGGTAAGGTTGCTCCATTCTGACACAGAGGTCTTAGGTTCGAGCTGTGGAAAAGTAGCTTGCAGCACTTTGCAGGAGTGAGGTTGTGTACATCTGACCCTTGCAGAGCCGCACTGGTCCAAGTTGGTTGTTAGGTACTTTGATGCCCCATTGTGCTTATTCTGAGTCTAGAGTTTCTTTTCGTTACTATCCCTCTGTGGAAGTGTGTGCAGGACTTTACATGTTCAAGAACTATATTTCACACTGTGTCTTGATCCTCCTTTCTCCAAGTTCAAGTATGAAATGAGTAGATGACACTTATACTGCTTTTAGCTGTTTCGAACTTTCAGCCAAGAATACCACTAGGAGCGTAGGAGGTATAATGTTGGACATTGGAGAAAGTCTATGTAAGAGATACCCTTGAGCAACAAACTAATTTTCTATAATAATCATATGTTCACTTTCCTCAAATCAAATTTTTACTTTTGTTTCTACAAGAACAGAAAGAACATCTCAGCATTTGTTAGCAGACAAATTAAGAACCAGAGTGTCCTACATATTGAAGTAAAAGCATCTGAAATTAGTTGTCAGTTTACTGGTAAATTTGGTCATTATGCATGTTTGCTGTGTTCATTCACGTCATTATTTTCGTTGTTCTGCTTTCTTGTTTTATGCAATTGTGTAGAAGATATTTTTTGTTAACAAGGTTTGCTCTTTTCACCCTGTTCCTGTTGAAATATTGGAGGCACTAAATGAATTTCCTTTTTTCTTTTCCTTTTTTCCCCTTCTCCTTAGCCAATTACTTACAACGTGGGTAATAGAGAGTTTATATTTGTTTCAGCGAAACTTAAAATTTTCTTGCAGGAGTGGTTTTGGGTCTTGCAGTAGGTTTTTGTAGAAATACCATTGATTGAAATGTCAACCCCAGTTGCAATCATAATCAACTAACTCATTGACTTTTCTCAATCATTTAATATTTTTAATTGTTTTTTTTATTTGTCTTTTACTAGACCAATATATTCAAGAGAAGAATAATCTCAGCATGTGCCACATTCATATACTTGTTATTCTGCATACATCTTTAATTGTATTGGCATTATGCATTGATAATAATTTCTAATCTTGTATAACCTTTACAGCCTTGTATATATTCCTTTCCCGAATCAAAATCGTTCTCAAAACCAGCTCTTTAGCTACCCCCAACTAGCTTTTAACTTTGAAGCTCTAGAAGATGAAATAAAGTACATCTTTTGGAACGCGTAAGGACGTTGCTAAGATGTTTATATCTTTTGCAACGCCTTTTGCTTTATAATTTTCTGTTTATTTCCTTAATGATATGTATCATGAATGCATTATTTCCAGAGACAACATTGGATGCTTAAATGAACCTTCTTTCCACCCTGCTGTCCCTAAAAAAAATGCAGGATATGAAATTCATGCCTTCTTTGGCCATGCTAGACTACTTTGTTGCTTCATCAAAACAATTTCCTAAAGAATCTGCCCTTTTACTAGCTTATGGTTAAAGAATAGCCTTTTTTTTTGGGGGTGCTTCCCCTCTCAGCATGTGAACACCTCAATATTCTCTGTCCACTGCCCCATCATGTTAACCATTGACTATGTTCTAGACAATTTATATCTTACATCATTGGACCTCCAACCAGAGCCCATCCCAAAAGAGTGGATAAATTCGCAAACATGAGATGTATAAGTTGGACGTAGTTCTAGAGAATCAATAGATGCAGGGAAGGAGGGGATGCGGACATGCAGTTACATTGCTTTACACTACTGATATAGATGCAACGGCGAAGTGCCTACATATACGAACCAAGTGGATACTGTCACGACAAAAAATGCAGAAGCAAGGCTAAGAGCAACTGAGGTATGGTTTCCTTTTTATTATAAAAAGTTGTGTAGATTTAACTTCTGATTGACCATCCTCCAATTCTTGCAGTGATTGTCTTTTCCTTTGTTGTGCATACAACATCGAAGATGTGATGGTGCTACGAAGTCTTGCATTCTCTCTGGTGAGATCTGAATCTTCAGTATTGAGAATAAACAATGATCTGAACCTCTGCCTTTGGTATTTAGATACTCAAAATCTCCAGATAAAACTTCAGCTTTGCATTGCTAGAAATTTGGTTGATGAAGACTCTCGAACTACTCAGCTTGTGTTTGTTTGGGAGAAAATCAGTTTTGAATGGAGGTCTAGAGTTTGTAAGTTTACTTAACCATACTGATGGTTTTTTTCTCAGTTCATACTAAACTCTTTGCATGGACGTTGGTTAATTGTGGAGTCAAATTTAGGGTGAATTTTGTAATAATTTTTGTTCCATATTTCCTCCCCGTTCTAATTTTTTGCATGCATGGATGTTTGCTTTTTCTTTTTTCAACTAATATAAGAAGCGGTTTAAGGACTTGGAATGTGGTTATGCTACCAAAACCTGTATGAAGAACAAAAATAATTTCTGATAAAACTTTTTAGTTTTTAAATAGCAGCCAAGTTTTCTTTAAATATACATCTTTTATGGTATGGATTTTGGTTGTGGAATCACTACAAGTAACATGACTTCTGATTTAGTTAAAGTCTCTCACAAGGAAACTTTTGTAATTTGGAAAGGGAGAAAATGACAAGGCCCAAATAGTAAAGAATAGCCCAGACAACATAAAGTGCATTAAAATGGTTTAATTGCCATATTAATTAGCCAATTAAAGCATGGTTTATAAACGGCTAGTACAGAACCTACAACATTGACAGTAGTGTTCTTCGTTTCTATCGCTCATATCTTTCTTAGTGTGGTGTGAAGCTTTTCTTGATCAGAGGAAACGAGCAATGGCGGTTGAAGGAATACAAGAGTTTGATAGATTGATCATTAACATGCATAGAGAGGTAATATGCCATTCTTCTGTCGAACAGTCTGACTCACTTAACCTGCTTTTTCTTAGAAAAGCCTTCAATTTATTTTGATTAATCATCTTTAAGTTAATTTATTGGATAGATGTGGTTCATGGTCATGTTTTTGAATCTTGATTTTGTTATAAAAACATGTCCACAACTGCGTGTTCTGATAACTTCTTTACTTTGATCTAAATGAGGACTACTTCTTGTAGGAGGATAAAGTGGTTTAATCGTTTCTTGATATTTCACGTATTATTGCAGGGACTCACAGATGCGATACTTGTTCGCGAGTGCCTTGATCATCGGGATGCACCTGAATATGTTATTGAGATGATGGTTGACTACTGCAACTTCGTACAATCGAGGATTAAACTAATAAACAAACTTCTGTACGTACTAAGTATTCCTGAATATTATACCAATGGTATTTCTGTTGTTAATTTGTTATAACGTTGGATTAATATTTGACTTCTGTATATTCTATTTTGTAGGAATAAACCTGCTATCAATTTTGACGAGGTTACGGAGTATGTTCACAAAATCAAAGGATCTAGCCAGACGTAAATAATAATCTTAAACTCGATGCACTTACTTTCTGAATGAGTTCATCATATGTTCCTACGTTTCTATCAAAATCCATCTTATATGTTAAATAGTTTTTTTCGATAAGTATTGTTGGCTGTCGAATGAGTCAAATTCGCGCCAAAATGCTATATTGGTAATCCAATTAATTTTGAAGGTCATGCAGAGAACAATCTTTTATAATATTTAATGTGTTTGTCTTTGTGTGGTTCTTTGCATGATGTACATCACAAACTTAAACATACACCTATGAATATCAGCCTTATTTAACGTTTTCTCAACGAAAACAGTTGATCTCATCTTCCATTTTCAATACAGGCCATATATCAACAACGTATAGGAAAAGCCTATTGGTTGGATGGTTTAAATCGTTCAATAAAAAGTTTCAATTGCCCTATTTGTTTTTCAATGGCGTACATATCTGATTAACTTTGCATAATCAGACACGTGTAAACCATATGACCGATTGTGTTTATAATTTATCTTTTTCCTCTACACCTGTTAGTGCTTTCTTTTCCACGTAAGTAGTAATTCTTTTTCTCGATGTCAGCTTCAATATTGTAGAGACGCCTCTAGCTAGTTTTGTAAACGGGGTATGCACTTTAAACTATTGCTCCCTTGTGATTATGCCATAATTGGTGCGAGAAAAGTAGAGAGGAATTCTGGCCGGCATCATAAAAGCAACTCCACACCAAATGAAGCATGCTCTAGCTTCAACCTGAGCAGCATTATGTGCAATTAGGAATTAGTTGATCACTCTTGTTGTATATAATTAGACCAGCCTGGCGTCTGAACAGCATAGTATAGTTTCCAAATGGTACTGTGCAGTTTCATCATAGTCACTTCTTATCGTTTATTTTTTTTATGCTTTTGCTAAACACAGTGCATACTTCATAATTATTCCCGCCATCAAACCAATTTTTCATTGAAGTTATGTTACTTATCTCTACTTTTTTTTTTGTTGATAATCATAACTCATCTCTATTTGGTACACTGCAGTTGTGGGGTTAAAGGAGTATTATCTGCCTGCCTAGCATATCGGCAAGCTTTTGACCAGAAAGACAAGGAAAGGTGGGAGCTACATTGTTTAATCAATTAACCGTTTCAGACACATGTTTTCTACTAATATGTATTCACAGCTTGCGTTGAGCACACTTGACGAATACGAAAAAAGTTTCTAATACTGCTTCATTAAATTAGATTAGCTTTTGCCCTAGTTAAGTTATCGGAAACTAATAGTAATAATAATAAAAAAAAAAAAAAAAGACTTTCGCTCTAGTTACTAGCAAAGCTGCTTTACTGAGGGATATGGCTGGAGTGTTTCAAATAGTTATGTATTATGCACTTCTAGTCTGACTCCCAATTCTGACTCCTGAATTCGATCCTGTTGGTTTGCATTGAAATACAAACAGGCACTTTATCTATACGAGTCAATTATGGTCAGTTATTTAGGGAATCGGTTTTTTAGAGTCAGCCTATATTGTTTGCGACTTTGAGTTACTAATGACTATTGCCTGTTGTGGAAACTGGTCATTATTTGGTAATATTAGGGTTTGGGAAAAAGACTTCATTAGAGTATTGGACATAACAGCCACCAACCTGCTGTAAAATGACGTCAGTACCGTTTTGATATTTTCCGAAAAAATGTTCTTATGATTTACTTTTCTTCAGTTATAGCACTATTTCTACACAACTTGAGTTCGATTTTAAGCAAATTCTTAATATGTGTGTTCGGCAACCAGAGTTAGCATAAATCTAAGCCACTAGAGCCATAACTGGAGAATTTTTCACAACTCTCTGTAGAAGTACATTTCATTTCCCTTACTTTAGTGTTGATATTATCTCTTCTTATTTGAACGATAATTTTTAAGAAATTAATCATCAACCAATTAAGCAATAGTTCACTGGATTGATTGTCTACTGTTATCCAATCGGCTACTGTATCACTCCATAGTATCTTTAGTATCCTATTTTTAACCCAGCGAGCTGTTCCTCCTGCATGACTACATACTGTGCAGCTATGACTGGGATGGATTTTTTTCTATCACTATTTGCATTTCCTCATCATCCTCCTTTCTATTAGTATGTCGTTATGTGATTGAAATAATAAAAAGTGTCCAAATATAAAAAGTTAAATGGCATAATTCGGAACCGTCATCATTACCGCCTCTTTATTTCAGCAATCTTGGCATGTCAATTTTTGAATGCGCACGTGTAATCTCTCTTTAGTGTTCCTTCTGTTTTCCCAATTCGCTATTCTCTTTACTTGGTTAGTTGGTTTCTACTTTCTCTGCACGGTACCTTGTTATCCATCTTTCGTTTTACTTACAAATAATGTGCTTTCTATGCTATAAATTCTCTTATTTTCAGGTGCATTGATATGCTGAACATGGTCAAGCATGAATTTGATCTTATAAGGGTCAGATTTGAGCACTCGATTAAGGTGAGAAATGATACTTAATTGTGCCTTTTAAAACTTGCCATATATGACTTCTGTTGAGATATTAAGCATATTTACTTACTCTCATCCTTTTCGTCAAGAGATAGTATACGTCGTGTCCTTGAAATTCGTAGCAGAGTAATTAAGATCAAAGGAGACTTGTTGGTGTCAATGCCTTCTTGACGACAGGACTGGGAAATTAATTCTTAGTAGTAAATATCTAAATGTGATTCTTGAGAGGAGAAAGAGAGAACGTTTTTTCTACATGTGATTCTTATGGGTAGGGAAAAGAAGAACGTGGATCTAAATGAGGGAATGCAAAGTTGTGACGACTTCCTGCATGTTACCACCAACTTTATCCCCACCTAACCAACTACCTATAGGAGGTCTGGGTTTTCCTTGAGCCTCGATGCTAGTAAGTAAGTAGTGATTATTGTTACCTGTAGGGATTGAATTCTGGTACAGTCTTCACCCTTTTGGATAAGTGCCTACCATATACCGTCAGGGTCAAACCCTTCAGATATATATTGTAGTCCACCACCTTTTAGGATGATTTCTCCTTGTCTATTACACCATACTTAGACTACACTTAAGCACCGGCGTTATCCCAGTTTAGCACCAACATCCTCGTTGTTTCCCTAAATGGCCTGCGTACTGAGTAAATGTTAATTGTCAGAGAAAACCCCTAGTTCTTGGGTGCAACATTAATGATGTTTCAACAATGACAATATTTTCAAATCGGACTTGCCAAGTTCTAGGTGTGTTTAAGTTCCAGGAAAACTTAAACAATCAGAGGTTCATTTACTGGATTTAGGTTTTCCAGAAGTATATCTCAGTCATTTAAACACACTATTGTACCTTTTCATTTGTATCCTTCCAAGATCGAGAAAGAATCAATGAAAGCAGTTCATCTCTGCTTTATATGCTTTTGGTGCTCATTTTTTGTGTGCACTCTGAAATATACGATCCATCATCTGATAGGCTTTTTCTTTCCACTCAGCGTATGGACTATTATGTACAAAGTGAATACAGGAGAAAATAAATCTTAGCTCCACTGAATAGAGTCACTCACTCTTAACATCCTTCCTCATTGGATTCCACTCAACGTTCCTTTGAGAAAACTGTTAAATTCACGCTGTCGAAAAAAAAATCCTAAATCCCTCACGTTCAATAAACACTTCTATATAATCCATTTCACATGCCTTTGATGCAAAAAATGCGCCTTGCTCTTAGAATATTTCAGCATCTTTGTATTTCATGGCTCATCCCATTTTACTTCCATGTTTTGCCCGCTTGGCAAGTTTCACCTATGATGCTCTTTGTGAAAGTCTAAATATCCAACTTAAAATCACTCAACACATCATCAATTATCCCATCATGTGTGTTTGTTACACTGCATTCTTTCCATGCTTTCATTTTATCAGTATATGTATATCAATATATGTATGGAGCACACCTGCATGTGGGGAGAAAGTTTCCATCTCAGGAGCAAAACACACAAAAAGGACTTTGCAAATTGCAAATACCAAACCTTTTGCAATATTTACAGTTACCAATGAGAGCTTTCGTTAGTGCCATACAATTATTAGCAAATCCAGACTTATGATATAGAAGTTGGGACATTTTGAAAACTTGGAAGTGAGAAAAAGTGATGAAGAAATAAAAAAGAATTAAGAAACACACTGATAAAAGTATGAATCGAAAGAAAGGGGTATTTCTCTCTACACAAGATGTGCATCACCTTTTACCATTATTTGATACAAACATGCACATACTAACACATACTTTTCTTTTCCCTGTATATCTTTTTCCTCATTCACATTGTTAATTAGTTTTCGTTTATGCTTCTGTTCTGATAATTATAATCAGTCCATGATATCTTCAGTAGAATATAAGATAAAAAAATAATAAAAGTCTATGCATTTTTTTTTACGCTTTCGATCTGATTTTTATTTTTATGCTATATTATTATATTATAATCAAAGATTCATAAATTTCAAAGTGCAACATATTTAATGCTTAGGGAAGAAGACATGGGCATACTGGAGATGGTCTCAAGTTTTACACTAGCATATTCCAACAAAAGTTCCTATTGACATGGTTAACAAAATGCTAATTTATAGGATGACCCTGGATACTGGAGATGGTCTTTAGTCTTGCACTAACTTGTTACTACACAAACTTCTTTTGACATAGTTACTGACATGCTAATTTGTAGGATGACCTTATTGGTTATAAGGGTTAATGTTGTCTGTTGTGTTTCAAAATCTAATATGCTACTATTTGTCTTTAATTTTCCAATTTTTTTTCCCTGCCGCTGTTTCGTTTTCTTTGTTCTCTGTATAATTCATCTTATGTTCACTGCCGTAACTATGTTCTATTCTTCTGGGCACACGGTTTGCAGGCAGGGCAGGAAATTCTCGCTACTAATGGCAAAGCAAAGTGATGAGAGATCTTGCTTCTGTGTTCCATTGCCTACAGGCATGTGTTAGTGACTAGCATCCAATAATCTAGTTTCTTGGCTTTTTGCTAGAAGCTTTGTGCTAGTCTAGTTCAGTGGTCAGTTAGTGAAAGTAAGGTGGTTGTGGTCTTGAAGGAACAAAAATGAGTGTTGTCTTCAGGGTTTTATAATCATAATTCATAAAGACTATTTGGATCTATTTAAGTGTTTATTTTACAATTTTCATTTCATTCTATGTGCACCCCCTAAGGTGCCTTTGTTTTGGTAACCATTATTGTCAGGATAGCATTACTTTACAGAATGCTATCACTCTTCTGCATTTTTTCAATAGAAAAATGGCATGTGCAGATGTGCTGGACAGCGAGAATATAGTCATATGGCATTTTTTTGCCTTTTAATCTGAAAGTATACAATAGGCTCGACTTTGCAGTTAGACCTTTGCCTGATTTCGAGCACCATTCTTCATCGAACAATCCCACGTGACCTAGCTGATAAAATACCAAGGCCATTGGGGCCGTTGGTAATGCTCTCATTTATAAGTGATTCTGACTTGTAGGAGAGAGGAGGGCGTCTTTGAAAGAATTTACAGGTTGATGTTTGCCAGATTCTAAGTTCTCTTTCTTCACCTTTCTATAAATTTTGCAGGCATGGATGTTTGCCATTTTTTCTGTTTCAACTAATAATACAAGAGGCCATTTTAAGGACATGGAATGTGGTTACAGTGTTACACTACCGAAAATTCTGATAGAAGTACAATATTTTGCAGCTTTTAAATAGCAACAAAATTTTCACTATCTATTTCGTTCTTTAGGAACCACTCCCACCAGGCCATCTCCTGATTTTGTTGAAGTCTCACAAGGAAACTTTTCTAATTTGGAAGTGAAAAAAGGACAAGGCCCAAATAGGAAAACATAGGCCAAATGGTCAACTTTTCTTAATTTGGTAGCACAGAACAAAAGTGCATTTAAACGGTTTAAATGCCATATTAATTAGCCAACTAAGGCATGGTTTATAAATGGCTAGTACAGAACCTCCAACAGTCACAGTAGTGTTCTTCGTTTATATCGCTCATCTCTTTTTTGAGTGTGTTGTGAAGGTTTTCTTTATCAGAGGACAGTAGCAATGGCCCGTGCAGCACTAGCGAAGTTTGATAGTTTGCTCACTAAATTGGAGGATGAGGTAGTAATCTAAATTTTTGTTAAAGTATCTGATTTACTAAACAACTTTCCTAGAAAGCCTTTAAGTTTATTGTTGTTTATTGATTTTTAAGTTGATTTACCAGGGAAATGTGTGTAGTTCATATTACGGTTTTGAATCTTGATGTATGTACAAAGACATGCAGATTCGATGAGTAGTTCACTACTGCATGTTTTTAGTTCCTAGTGGTATACTAGTTTCTTGATTTGGTTGATTGCATTGCAGGGAATCCTAGGTGCGGAACTTTCTCAACTACGTGTTAAAAATCCGGATGGGTTGGAATTTGTTCTTGAGTTGATGGAGATGTATGGCACACTGGTACAAGAGAATATAGACCTACTGAACAAACATCTGTACGTACATACATACCGACAACTCTTGAACATATATATTATACTAATGGTGCAGTGTTTATGTTTTTAATTGTAATAATTAACCTTGGATATTCTATTTGTAGGAAGGAAGCTGATTTCCATGAGGTTACCAAGTGTGTTCACCTAATCAAAGGATATAGCATGGCGTAAAATACTAATCTTAAACTCGATGCACTTATAATATGAATGAGATCAATATAATCACATTAATATTGAAGCTTTAGTTAGCTGTTGTGACTGAATAATCTTGTTCTACATTATATTTCCATCTAAATCCATCTAATTATGCTAAATGAAGTTTATTTGATAAGTCTTGGGATTGGTTGAATTGATTGAGTAATATTTGCACCAAAATGCTTTTCAATCTGATCATCAAATAAAATTTAAAGATCTTGCAAAGTACTATCTTTTATAACAGTTTATGTGCTTGGCGTTTGGTCCTTTGCATGAAGAACTTCACAAACTTAATTAATGACTGTACTCACTTATGAATTTTGATTGAATATTTTACATTTGTTCAATATCAGATAAGTTTATCTTTTGTCCTTCTTTTCGTATGTGATATCACAAATCTTTTGGAAAGCCATTAGGTTGGATGTTTTAAATCAACAAAAAGTTTGAAATTTCCTACTTGTTTTGTAAATGGTTATATATATTTGATCACGAAGTAGAAGTCCATACGATCATTGCATACATAAACAGGCACATATCAAACAGATAAAGATTGATTCTGTTAATTTATTGTCATTTTTCCTTTCCAACGACCTAGTGTTTTCTTTTCCCGTACTAATTGCTTCAACAAGTAGTAGTTATTCACTATTTTTGTAAGAGATAAGTTTTGACAAGGCCTCTTTGAAGTGCCAGCATTAAAAACACGGTAAAACAGTAAAACCTTCCTTCTTTTGCTAGATAGATATCGTCTTAACTAGCCTCTAAGCTAGCTAGTTTGTATAGGGCATACACACTTCAGCTTTGTCAATTGTGCCATAATTGGAGCAAGAAAAATAGATAGGGGAGTCCTGGCCAGGGTCACAAAGCAACTTCAAACCAGTTGGCGAAGCATGTTCTAGTTTCAACCTGAGCAGCTTAGTGTTCAATTAGAAACTATTTGATAATTCATGTTGTACACAAATTTACTGGCCTGGCCTCTGAACAGTGAGTTTAGTATCCAAATAATACCATACAGATTCATCATTATCATATCTTATATATAGTTTATTTCTTTTATGCTTGTGCATGCTTCTTAACTAGTCCTGCTATTGACCTGAATTGTTAATTGCTTTTCTCCTTTGGTTCTGCAGATGTGGTACAAAGAAAGTATTTTCTGCATGCCTAGCCTACCGCCAAGCTTATGACCAGAAAGACATGGAAAGGTCAGAGAGATGCTGTTTATCTGTTTCATTCTCATGTTTCTTACAAATATGCTTTAATCCGTATGTAATCATTATATTGCCTAGAATTGCACATGTACACTGGAAGATCATGAAACAAGTTCAAGATACTGCTTCGATCATTAAATTAGATTTACTTTTCCTCTAGTTGCTTTCAGTCTACCTTACTGAGGGATATATAGCTGGAGTGTTGCAAATAGTTATGTGTGGTAATGCTTTCTACCCGACTCCTTAAATCCGACTCCCTATTCCGTCTCCCTAACCAGATACGGCTGATTTGCATTGAAATACATGTGGGGGCTTGTCATTATACATTGGTTAGTTAGGCTGAGTCCAATGGCTCCCTATCCCTTTAAAAGTAGTGTTAAAGTCAATAAAGTAGAGCTAAAGTCAACAAAATAGAGCTAAAGTCAACATATTTTACTCTCTATCATTATTTTTCTATGTATATCTCTCTATCTCTATTTTACTCTCTATATATAGAGAGTAAAATAGAGATAGAGAGTAAAATCCTTTGTATATATACATAGAAAAATAATGATAGAGAGTAAAATATGTTGACTTTAGCTCTACTTTTAAAGGGATAGGGAGCCATTGGACTCAGCCTTAGGGAGTCAGTTGTTGCGAGTTGGCATACAATTGTTGTTTGTGTTACATTACTAATTAATAATCATTGCCTTTTTGTGTCAGTAGTAAGCAGGTATTATAAGGGTTTCCAAACACCACTTCATTGGACACAAACCCTGCAGTAGAATATATTATTATTACTGTTATTCTGTTATGTCTATGAAGCTTGATTCATTTTCTAGCAATGTTTTGACTATGTATTTCAGCACCGGAGTTAACATAAATGTAAGCCACTATAGAGCCTTCAATTTATAAATAGATAGATGAATTAGCACAAGTCTCTCTGCAAAGGTACATTCAATTGCCCTTAATTGAAACGATGATATGAACTCTTCTTTTGAGTTATGAGAACGATATTACTTCAGAAATCAATCCTCAGCCTAACTGATAGAACCAAGTACCGAAAAATTTACTGGATTGTCTGTGATTGTCCTATCAGCTAGCTACTATATCACTCTATTGTATTCACTACACCATTTTGCGCCAAATTGGAACGGATGGCTCTGTTCCTGTTGAGCCCATGAGCCCATCCCAAATGCGGCTTAAAGTTGGTTAGTTTTGTACACAATTGGGGATGGGCCTAACAGGAATGGGGCTCATCCAGGTGTAGTGGGGAGCCTAGTGGTTGTTAGTATCATAGTTAGTAATTCATGGTACAGCAGAAATTCAATGTGGGAACGTATCAGCGTATAATTCAAGGTCATGCACAAGTTAAAAATTCGACATAAAAAAATCGTTAAATTCGATGCGGGCAGTATTCACACAGTATTCGTGTATAATTCAAGATCATGTATACACACTAAAACTTGTATTCCAGCTCTAATAAAACATGTTATGTTGCTTTAATAATTTGGGCATGCTTAGTATTGGTTCATTATACATTATCTATGTTTCTGTTGTTTGATCTTTACAAAATGTGACCTTGTTATTTGTTTGGTGTTTAAAATGGTTGGTAACACACAAATGAACTTCGAATTATTCTGAGTATTACTAACTATGGTTAGTATCCTATTTATCACCCATTGAGGTGTTCCTACCTCCTGCATGGTAATGTGCAGCTAAGACAGGAATGGACTTTTCCTTTTTACTATGTAGGTTTCCTCATCAGATTCTCTTGTTTTTACTTTCTCTGCACCTTATTATCCATCTTTCTTTCTATGTACTTACAGATAATGTGCTTTCTACACTATAAATTCTCTTCTTTACAGGTGCAAGGATATGGTGAACATGGTTAAGCATGAATTTGATAACACAAGGGCCAGACTCGAGCACCCAATTAAGGTAAAAAAAGATATATAATCATACCTTTTGAACTTGCAATATATGATTTCTCTCGAAACACAAAGCTTGACTTCTTACTCCCATACTTCTGATCAAGAGATAGTATATGTTGTGTCCTTGAAATTTATATCGTATTTATCAGGATCCAAGGGTTTGTATTGGTGTCAATACTATCTTGGTGACGTGACTGGTAAATGAACTCTTAGTAGAGGAAAACTCTTAGCTTGATTCTTATGAGGAGATAATAAAGAGAGAATGGTTATCCTGCAGGTGATCCTTATGAGAGGAGAAAGAGATAAAGTTGTTTCTGAATGAGAATGCTAGGTTGTGACTTGTAGCTCCACTTTACCACCAATTTTATCCCCATCTTCCCAACCAACTATGGGAGGTTTGGGGTTTTCCTCAGCCTCGACGCTTAGTGATTGATTGTCACAAATAGGTCTTGGAGAGAACTTAACTAATATGGGAGTGAATTCTGGCAGGTGCATTTCGCATACCCTCGGGGTCCCCAAGAAATAAGTAGTCCCCCGCCTCTTAGGACGACTTCTCCTTGCCTCTTATAGCATACTTAGAAGACCGACTGCACTTTAGCGCCCACATTCTCCCCATTTCAGCACTAGCATCCTCTGTCTTGTTTTTTCCCTGAATACCTGGATAGTAAAGATTAATTGTCAGAAGTCCAAAGAGAACCCTAGATATTGGGAGCAACATAACTGATGTGAGACTTACAGAGTTACATTCATGGTGCAAAACCATCGCCTCTTTGGACCTTTGGTCTAGGAGCCTTTCCAGCATACCCTTAGGTGCCCTTGGCTTTTGTAAAAGTTGTCCAGCAGCCTGCTGAGATCAGTTCTCAATGCTCGTTGTTATATTACGAATGAAAATGTTATACAAACTCCAAGGTCTTCACAATAAAGAGCAGAAAACATGGTTATTCAATGCCATACAAATTATTCTTATTGTTTAGAAATTGCAACATTTGAAAATTAGGAAGTAAAAGGAAAAAAGAGTGCTGTGGGGGTTGTGTCTCTCCCTCAAATGTGCATCACCTTTTACAACAATTTAATACATAGCTACATACATGCACAGACTAACTGCAAATTTTTCCTTTTCCTGTATATCATTTTACCCTTTCACATTGTTAGTTTTCAACTTATGATACGGCTGTTCTGATTAATACATATGCAATATCTTCTGTAGGATAGAAGCATATATAAATATCTATATTATGCACTTCTGTGTCCAATGTTCTCTGAACTTTTGTTTTTATATTTTGAAAAGATCCATAAAGTACATCATATTTTGTGCTTTGGGAGGAAAAGTGGAAAACATGGACATACCGGAGATGGTCTTACACTCTTATTCGTAACATCATGAAATCCTACTGACGTGGTTACTGACATTCTAATTTGTAGCTAGGATGTCCATGTGTATTTGTGTTGGGGGGTTACTTAGCCCCTCAAAACTCAAAATCCTGGCTTGTGCACTGGTGAACAGATAAATAGTGTCCCTGTCAGAAATATTATATGCTATCATTCATGTTTCTTTTTTCTCTTTCCCTGCTGTTTCTTTTCTCTTTTTTTCTTTGAGAAATACATTTTATTTATTTTTCATTGTTCGATCTAACTCTGTGCTTTCTCCTGCACCCTTTGGTTGCAGTTTGCGCAGGATTTTCTTGCTGGCAAACTGAACTGATGAGAAATCTGGTCCTGTCTGCTGCTGCCTACAGTCGGGTCTTAGTAAATAAGATAAAATAATTTAGTTTCTTGGCTTTTCGCTTAGAAGCTTTATGTGCGAGTCTAGTCAGCAGTCAGCTAGTAAAAACAGGAAGGATGTGTGGCCTTCAAGGAACCAAAATGACGGTTGTCATCAGAGTTTCATATAATAATAAGAATATTTGAGCTTTATTTAAGTGTTTCTTTGTTTTACAAATTTCATTATAGATCCTTGATTAGAGCTAGCATCCCCGATGGTGTCTTTTTTTGGGTAAGCATAAAAGTTAGATGAAGTAAAATTTTAACGGCGGCATTACTACAAAGTATGCTATGCTGCACTTTTTAAAAAGAAAAGTGGCATGTACTGGACAGGGAAATTGTAGTTGTAACTTGTAAGGATGTAAGGTATTCCTTGTCACCTTTTGATCCGATCAATTATATCTTAGGCTTGAATTCACAGTACAGTTAGTCCTTTGCCGGATTAGTATCAGTTAAAATTGATATTGGAATAATACCGGGACCGTTGGCAATGCTCTTAGTTAGAAGTGAGTCTAATTAGGAGAGTTATAGGATGTTGTGAAAGGTTTCAGACATTGATTTTTCAATTCTTAAGGTTGAGAAAAACCAGTGAAATGAAAATGAACACGCCACTGGTCCCTAGCTGCTGGGGCTTTTACCTTAGAAGGCAACTCAATCAGTCCATAGTCCATAGACCAAACAACAATCGATGTGATCTGTGGTTATGTATGCATATCTGAAAACCATTGCCTTAGTGTCTTCAGGTAACTTGATACCTTTGTTTGTAGCAAACTAGTCATGGCAAAGATTGCCAGGCCAGGAAAGATACTCTCTCTTCTTTTTTTTGGTCGGCAAGCAAGGTTTTTGAAGAGGTCTCTTACCCCTTTTCATTAATAACATAAAAGCTCGTTACATTTTATTTTTTATTTTTTTTTTTGATAAGTAGATTTTATTAGAAAAGAAGTGCAAAGCACGGTTACAGAGAGTGAGTGAGAACATCACATGTTCTGTAACTAAAATGAAGCAAACAGAGAAGACAGAGAAAATTGCATCCCTATAATATAATACCTCCAGAGTCAGCCATTATCACACGAGGCCAATCCAGTACCAAATGCCTGAATTGGTATTGTCGCCTTTCCTCGGAGTTGGACATCCAATACCACAACACACCTTTGATTTCCCCGACCATTTGTGATACCGAGCATTCTTTATTCCTAAAGATGTGGTGATTTCTTTTCTTCCATACTACCCAAATAACAACATATGGTAATAGACTCCACATGATCGATTCGAAGCTCTTCCCTCTCATTTTTGGCCAATTTACAAGAAATTCTTCAACTAAAACAGTTTGCACTAGCAAAGGGAACGCCATAGCCATTGGCCGGATCAAGAGAGACCATACCTCCAAAGCAAAGCGGTAGTGCAAGAAATTCTTCGTTACATTCTAAAGTATTGTTTGCTATTGGCATCATCAAAGACAACTTTCCTAATATCCTCAGAGAAGGAATTAGGAATGATTTCCACTTAAGTGGTACTAAGAACATTTGCAGCTACACTGTCGGCCAATTTATTGGCTTCTCTATATATATGTGCTTGACATCGAATGCCTCAAACTGACTAAATGATCTTCTAATACTCTTCATAATGTGTATGAACTGCCAAGGATAGTTGCTTGTGTTTTTCATGTGAGAGACCACATTTTGAGGAGTCAGTTTGTGCATGTAGCTTCTTGATATTCTCTTACGCCTATACTATCACTTTTGATTATTCTGCCCTAATGAAACTTTTATGGGTGCATAGCAAGCTAATAGATGTTGGACTCAGGACTGCCTCGATACAAATTGGGGGGCCTACAGAAAACTTACATCTGAGGCCTTCTTGCCTAAGCTACCTAGAAATGACAGAATATACTAAGAGTCCTTCAAACATGTGAGGCCTTGGTTTCTTGCGTAAGTTGCCTAGTGCAACATATGGTTCTGTCATGGAGATGAGAGGAGAATATGGACTCATAACCTATGGGCTGAAACTTAAAAACGAAGATGTATTTAGATCATACACCTGTGACCTGCCCTGCCTACTTGTATTTTAAGTGCTTCAGATGGACACTAGCCAACATTTTCTAACTAAGAAAAGCTTATGTCTAGTACCGTGTTGGCTTGATAGTTGATACTAGTAGAAAGATGAGATCTCTATAAAGATTCAGTCAGTGACTTTAAGTGTATTTCTATAGCAATAGATTGTGTTGGGGTTAATACCGATACCAATCAATCCCCACTATACAGATAATTTGTAATATGAAGCACTTCTCCTCCAGACAAATTCTAAATATCCACTACAACCTAGCTAGGATGCCCGACTCTCTAAACAACTATCAATAACAAATAATAATGTAAATAGAAGAACAAGCATACCATAACACAAAGATGTACAGTAGTTCACCAATGATGCCTACTTCCACAAAAGCTAATCATTTTATAAAGTGGGAATGACGATTACAATCACTCATTTCAGTCTCTCACCTTACTAACTAGATCACTCATCTCTCTTTACAGGCTTGTCTATATGTAAATGTTTTCTCTCAATCTTGATTGCTCTCAAGATTTGGTTTTCTCTCTCTTGTGTTGTCTTTTTCATGTGTTAGGTTTTGCTAAAAATCCAAACTTTATATTGCAAACTCGGGGTTCGCAAAAATAGAATCTTGCGGAAAAATAGACATTGGCGGGTGCGCTCTCGGCAAGACCAATTCGAGCGCGCGCACCCTCAGCGAATAACTCAGAAAAATCCAGTAACATGAGCGCAGACGCGCTCTCGGGCAAGACCAGTTCGAGCGCATGCGCGCCCAAACTTTTTCACACAAACATTACTGATTTCTCTCGTCTTCTTCCTCATTCTCATGTGAGGGATAACTCCAACAAGTTGTAGGCAGAATTAATTGTAGTTTTTAGGCAGTCTGTTTGATCTTTTATGTGAACATTTCAGATTTTTTGGAAAATTAGGATTGTTTTTTTTTTCTGTGTTTGATTATTTAAACGCCTAGAACAAGCTAAAAGTTTCAAACTTTGTCATGTGGGAATGTGGGATCAAACATCAACACATGAATACTGCATTTTCTATGAGAATTTATATTTTCTTGAGAAAACTTTCCAAGCAATCGGACACGATAGATCTTTAAACAAACACACACGCACACAGACACTCAAAACTCAGCACTGTTGCATTTTGCGTGAGTTTGTAGTTTAATACGAGACATATAATAGGATACGTACATGAACACAACGGGCACCTACTTAACTTGTGTACTACCTGATTGATATTATTAACCACCTACTTGTTCCATGTATCATATATCATATATGATAGGAATACGTATTGCGGTAATGTAGTTATCATTTAATTTATTCGGTCTGTTATATGTGACAACCCTACCCATGCGATGGAGGTAGCCCTTTGTTAGTTCATAGCATTTGGAGCTAGGAGCCTACGAATATGACTTCCATAGTGTCTCGTCAGATATGATAATTAGCCAAGTTCTGCATTGGCTTTTCACAGTTAGGCAAGAGTACTCCATAAAAACATTATATACATACATACTTAATAATTTTTGGTCGCAAAAACCTGGATTATACTTGAGGCTCAAAGTGGTGAACCCATGTAGTAGGTATCAATAGACATTGTCTTGAAATCCAATTTTATCGGACATGAGCGGGTAGGTCTGACACTCATGGACAGTACGTTGGATCATAATTTGGCATTTACATAGTCAATCGTCTCAACAAACGTGACAGCCCATTCAAGACTACAAAATACTAGTGGTCCTGTATACAGTGTTCTAAAAAACGCTAGGCGGTCGGAGAGCGCTAGGCCTTCTAGACAGTGTCCAGACGGACTAAACGCTAGGCAGTTTTTTTTCCTAATATATATAGTAATACACATATATATTAGAAGAAATGAAGAAAATCATTTACCATAACTCAAAAAATAAACATAAACAAATATACATAATAGTTTAGGAATATTGACTTCATATAGTGGCATATAATTTACATTAGACTTAAGTCTTTTAAACTCATTCATATCTTAAACCAACACGGGCCTTTATTTTTCGACATTTAATCATTTAAAAAAATAAATAAACTTGACTAGACCGCTTAGAGGCCGCCTAGTCAGTCTACCGATTTTTTAAACGACTAGGGCCTAGGCGACTGGCACCGCCTAGCACCTAGAGACCGCTTAGACCGATTTTTAGAAAGCTTTTGAGTTGACTCTATGAAATAAAGGCCATTTCAGCGACCAACACAAAAGTAGGCCCATAACCACAAATTGGCTGATTTTGGGGCTTCTTTTATAATACTTCAAGTTCTATTGAAATTCAGGATTTATAAAGGGTCCCTTAAAAAGGCAAACTGGGGCATGGTAGTCTGCAAAAAAAATTGCATTAGACCTTTATAAGTCATGGCTGAACACAATTGTTCGGAGCATCAATGCCAACATATATGCCTATTCTTGTAATTTCGACAAATGATAGTGCAGCTGAAATGTTGGCCTGTCACTGTGAAAAATTCGCAAATAGAGTATAATGTATGTCAATACCTGTACACCACCGTTTTGTATTTCCATTGGGTTTGTACTCCAATGTGTGCTGACCAACTCCCCATCCTTTTAGCTAATTCATTCGAGAAACTATTTCACATGGCAGGTAGAATTGGCATATCAGATCCCACAATTTGAGGTATGGGAATCTGAAACCCATGACCACGACCATGACCATCTGAGATTCTGAGCTACCCATAAGGCCATAACCTCCCATTCAATGCAAAAAAGTATATTTGTTGCGTCAGCACGTCCTTCCCATTGCCATCTCTATTGGAAGTAAATATATTGTATACCTACGCTTACTTTAACAAAAGATTGTGCAAACTGACTTTTTGGCTTTCGAGCTGTAGAAGACTGGATTCTATTTTGCATTGAATGGGAGGATGAACTACGCCATATGTACAGCTATTTTGGAACACGCTTCTTATAGCATTTGACGCTGTTTGTTTATACTTTAGAATATCGCCACTATTGAACGCAACTCGGCAAAAAGTGTTAACTTGTCTTCATACGAAAAGGTATACGGATATTATAACTCGTGTCTCTAAATAGACTGTTTGAAGAAAAAAAATATAGATTCGATTTACAATAATAATAATCATTAAAGCTGGACGCTTTATTGTCCACCATGTTCGAACGGTAGAACAATTCCAAACAGAATATTACAAATATCAGACAATAAGATACTCTCATAATACAAAACCAGCTCAGCAAAAAAGTGTTCATCTGTCTGCTCCAAAAAAAATGGTCCCAGCTCACTTGACCAAGCTACAGAAAAAACCAACTTTTCCCCATACTTATCACGTGTAACATCCAGGCACTGTACTAATTACCAGTTGATGCAAAAAAACAAAACAGTAAAAAAAAAATCCCTAAAATAAATAACTTTTAGTCTTTTACCGTTTAGTTACAGAAAGTGATAGCAAAATGGAGAAAGTGGGAAAGTGACTTGAGTCTCTCTAGATATTTAGGTGAACACTCAAAACTCTATCATATCCTTTCATGGTTTTGTGTTTTGTTTGACAATTATTTTATATTTTTTCACCCAAGAAGAAAAAATGAAAAACTCAGGAGAAAGAATTCCATGTGATTATTGTGGAGATGAAATAGCAGTATTATTCTGCAGAGCTGATTCAGCTAAACTATGTTTGTTATGTGACTTACATGTTCATTCAGCCAATGATCTATCACGCAAACACTTGCGTTCACAGATCTGTGATAACTGCAACGCAGCACCAGTTTGTAGTCGTTGTGTTACAGATAATCTTGTTTTGTGCCAAGAGTGTGACTGGGATGCTCATGGTAATTGTTCAGCTTCTCATGACCGGAACACGGTTGAAGGCTTCTCCGGTTGTCCGTCCCCTCTCGACCTTGCTTCGAGGTGGGGACTTGATATTAGTGAAAAGGAATTGTTATCTTTAGTTAATCCAGTGATCATCAACTCCAACTCGGGTTTTACTAATTGGTCGTCTTTAGATTCCATTTTATTAATGGATTCTTGGTTTGGTAACGAAGATTTAATGGTACCAAATGTTCCTTGTGCTGAAATTCCAGCTTCGTCCAAGCTAGTACAGAATCCGACCTGTGGGAAGCATAAGCAGTTGATTTTGAAACAGTTGATGGAGCTTTTGAAGAGGAATTTTGGGAATGGAAGGGACGGTGAAGATTTGAGTCCTGGGACACCTAATAGGAGTGCTGGACAAGGGAGTGTTGATGAAAGTGGTGTTGAACTGGAAATTGGGGTGAATTGTAATGGTTTTATGCAGCAGCAATTGCCGTTTACTTCTTTGCTTATGGGGAATGAGAGTTTAGATCTTAAAGGAAATGTTCGTTTGATTGAAGAAAATAGTGGAAGTCTTTGGGGATGTAATCCTCCAACCAGTGAGGCCAGTCAGGTATTGATTCCGACACTTTCTGTTGTGTAATTGGTATCGTGTTTATTTCTGTTTTGCTATTGATATTTGGTACTTGGGGTTGGAAACTTTAACTAGATTATTATATAGGAGTATACCCATTACTGGCTTAAATGTGTGTTCAACATCGGTAATTGATTATTCTATTTGAGCAGCATGGAGTCTTTACCAGTTTTCAGTTCAACACTGAAACTGGAACAATTATATATCCTGCAATACACATTTGACTGTGTTTATAACACTTGTGGTAATATCAATCTTCAAGAATTCCTCTGAAAACAAATGCATCGGACAACTTCCAAGCATAGATGTTATCCTACTAATTCTAATACTTATGTTAAATGCCAGCTTCTTGGCTTGCTACATATGTCAAAATTATGTTCACATTTTAATAACGCAAATCCTTTCATGATCCATCCACTGAATGTTTTTTGGATCTTAAAACTTTTGTTGTTCTCTTTCAATGGATGGAGAACTCTATTTTGATCTGTATCTGATGAGTATGTGATCATAGATTTGCAGAGAGAGATTTATGGAGGGGATGTTGATAGAATTGAGAGGTCATTGTCTCCCCAGACTGCTTAAGATATTTATGTTTTGGCACATATCTCATTGGCTTATTTTGTTCATGTTGGGAAACATTGTTCATATCCGTTTGTCCAACCCAAAAAGATTTAGTTTTGTAATTAGCAGCAATAAATTATTATTTGATTCCTTTCTCTCAAGTTTATCAAGTGGCACTTCCTTGTATTCATGTTACTGTTTGTAGTTGGTATCCGTACCTCATTTATTTCGGTAACCTTCCTCTCTTTTCGAATGAACTTGACATGTGCTTTTCTTCGTCAATATTTTTATCTGTGCAGATATGGGATTTCAACTTAGGAAGATCAAGGGATCATGAAGCACCTAACCAACTTGAAGACGGGTATGGTACAAGTGATGCAGGATTTATGATACAGAGTTACAATGACATTATGAACAGAACTTCCTCGGAAACGACAAAAGTTCTAGAAAACGATTACGGGATGAATTGCTCCATAATAAACCATCATGTGAAATCAGAAAAGGTCAGTTGTTCTAGATTTACTTATCGTTTAAAGTGATTTAATTGAAGTTTGCACATTCGTCTATGGCAAATTATATTTAATATTACGTACTTTCTCTTTTGTCATTATGTGATTACAACACACCTTTCTCCAATTCAACTCTAAGGAGCTATATGGTTGTTGGTCAAGATCATCTATGTATTAGATGTATGCAAACATTATGTTTCTGACAAGTAGTAATATGCGAAGAAAAAAAAAACCTTCTGAACATAGGGACTAGGGAGTACTTCTGACTTCTGAGAAGAGGGGTTTTTATCTTCTTGAACTGTTGGAGTGACAAGGAAATATTTTCCAGATACAAACACATTTTTGCTATGGAAGGAGTGGGGAAGTTGAACCGTCCACATATTCACTACACCAATTTATCCAGTTTGGAACAGACATCAAGTGTTACTGTTTGCTGTGTGCCTAAAATTAAAGCACAGTTGGTACAGTTGCATGTGGTTTAGTTTTAGGAAACAGCAAACACGAAAAAAATTGCAAAAGTGGTGTAGTGATTGGGCCCTAAGTATGCTAGAAACAGCATTTTATGTTTGGACACCCATTTTTCTGCATTGTGACCAAGTTTTTTTGTTACTTTGTACATTAGTGAGGGTATTCCATCTAATGTGTGTAATGTAGTCGAACTTGTTCCTTTCTGTTCCATTTCTCTGAACTGTTTTCTGCTCAATTTAACGTAAAGCTAATCGCAGAATAACTCAAAAAAGCCTGCATCATTCCAGAGATCAACATCTCTAAGCAACAGCTTAACCTTACCTAAAGCCTGTAGCATCCCCAGAGATACCAATTACATGGAACAGCCTCTTGTGTTTAGAGTTGAAGCTGCAAGAACCCCAACGAAGGTCGACATGGAGCTCTTAGCTCAGAATAGAGGCAATGCCATGTTACGTTACAAAGAGAAAAAGAGAACTCGGAGGTATGATCTTTCTCTGTCATTTATTTCTCTTCCTTTGCATATTTTAGGTAAATGATTCTCTGAATCGAATAACCAATTGAGAATATTGAACAGATTTGATAAGCACATTCGATATGAATCAAGAAAGGCCAGGGCTGATACTAGGAAGCGGGTGAAGGGTCGGTTTGTCAAGGCAAGTGAAAGTCCAGGTGCTGATGAGTAGATGAATTGGATTGGGAATGAGCATTTACGAATGTCAATGTATGCTGAATAACTATGTGAAATCCCAAGAGGTAAGTTGATGTAATGCTGCTCACATGTGGGCCATCTCAGTATGGGAATAATGATGGCTGACCCTTCTATATGGTGCCATTATTCCCTAATGTTGTATTAGTCTCTGAATATGCCTAAAATATGAAATGGTAAGCATCTGTACATAGTCTTTATTTCATCTGTTTCGAGAGATTTATATGTCAAGCAGTGAAGCCAATCTGGGCCATTGTAAATTCACTAGATCTTCATCTTTTTTATGACTACTATGTCTCCATTTTTGCCTTGGCAAATCAGTAAATCTTTGTTTTCTGGTGGTTATGTACTGCGTAAAAATTGCCAAGAGCCTCAGCAACTAAAGTTAAATACTTACATAGTTACATGGATGAAAACCTGCCAGCAGTGTTCATCACCGACTCGCGGATCAAAGGGAGTAACTGAAAATATTAGTTATTATGGAATTGGCGAACTATGTAAAGGTGATGTGAAGTGTCTAGTTGTAGTGTTTTCTGATAGGCAAATTACAAATTATATTTTGTGAAAATATTGTTGCCGAAACGGTGAACCTAGTCTGTAATTTAAGGTAAGGTGTATACATGAAAAGCCCCAAATGATCGACAGCATAATGCCCACTGACATTGACTCTGCTACATGCTTGGAGGCCGGCCATAAACCAAGGCAACCAGGCATTAGTGACATGTATAAATGTGTACCTATATCTACATATATTGGCAATGAAGGAAGCATAATTTTCAGATTAGAATTCAATAGAGGGATATGATTTGCTAACCAACTCACTATATATTGATTAGGACTTCTACTATGATGAATGTAACATGGACCATTTCGTTTTATACTTCTAACAACATGCTGGTGTTTTACAGGATATATATATAGCCTTCTCCAGGACTGAAACCATCTTCTTATATGTTTTCTACTGATTGATATCATTGAGTAAGGAAATAATTATGAATAACAAATGGAGATTTAGGTGCATAGAAAATTTGATCTTTTCCCACTTTGTGTTGGAAACTTGCATTGACTTCGTAAAGGAATTTCAACTTATTGAATGATTGAATATTTAACAAGATATTTCAGGTATACACAACAACGTATGTTTTGACTTTTGAGTCTGGAAGAGCTATCATTTTTAGTTTCGCAATCAAATTACCAATTCACTCTTATCCGTGGAGCTACCTTACAAAATAAGATATACATGTGTTTTGGCATAAAAGAATGAATATCACTGTTTAAGACCTTTATTATGTCTCATTTGTGTTTGATCGACTACATTATTGGTACATAACTTTGACCAAATTAGGTCGGGTATAAAAGGTCCCAACAAGAAAATTGGACATTTCAATACCAGATGTTGAAATTTCAACTGAATTCCGGGTTTCAAATTATAGAAATGGATTGTTAAAAAATGGTTATATTATTAAAATCTTTCTAATTTAGTTGCCACCCATTTTTCTTCTTTTTCCCTCGTTACAAGGTAGTATATATTTAGTGATATGAAGAGACATTTTCCACTTGTCAGTGCTGTTTACTTCTCTTTTGTGTTTGTTTTTCAGATGGCAAGTTCTAAAGAGCCTTTGGGTGATTCAAATTGCTATCGATCAGTTGTTCTTGGGGGGACTTTCGATAGGTTACACGAAGGACACCGTGCTTTCCTTAAGGTAATATCCCTCCTTTTATTAGCTCGTGTTTCTATTGCCTTTTCACACGTGGAACTCTTCTTCCAGGCCTCGGCTCTACTGGCAAAACAACGCATCGTGATTGGAGTTTGTGATGGACCCATGTTGAGTAAGAAACAGGTTGTTATTATATGTTTCCTTTATTAGTAACTCAATTTAGGCTATACAAAAATGTATTGCATGAGAGATGAGACTCTCTCATTGCTCCAATCTCTTGGGTAGGAGGTTCACGCCGGCGACTTGTTAGGTGCCCCTGAAATAGTGTATGCTTCTATGGATTGCAATTGAGGACCTCCCTCTAGTTGCCTGCCTTTAACGACATGTATATCCTGTACTTTGACCAATATGGTCTTACTTATAAATATGTCCTATCTTTTACTTGATAAAAAAGAAGATTTTCGATAGCAAAGGTTTGAACCCCAAATTTTCCTAGAGAAAGGGTAGAATCACGAACTGTGATGTAATCTGGGTTGTGCTCCATTAAATTAAACTGTGTTTGTGATGGTCAAAGGGATATTGTATCGAATTTTCTTTTCAAATGCTCAGTGTATTTGATGTAGATTGTTAGCTCGTTGTTTTGAAGACATAGGTGTGCACCCATGTTTTCTTCTCATATTCTAGGCGTGCGCCTATGGCTCAAGTATTTGGTTGTTGCCCACGTGGCGTGTTACTATTGGTTTATTGTTTCTAGGTTTAGTATAAATGAAAGGCTTGTAGTTAGAGTTGTTTTAGTTGTGTTTGTGTGTATGAACTATTGAGTAATTATCAATAAATAATAAATGTGAGACTTTTAGGGTTCTATAAAGTGTAGATTTCAATTAATTTTTGTTTCCTCCACTGCAATCTACATTATTTGGTATCGGAGCGGGTTGATTTTTGGGAGATTTGTGCATAAAATACTGTTTACGAAACACTGTTCAATTGTACTGTTCACAGAGCACTGTTCACCGTGAATCGTTCTTGAGAAAAAAAAATCGATCAAGATATGTCTACAGCGTCATCAGAGATGAAAAATTCATGGACAACTCATGGATTTATATTAACCCTTAGAGTTTGGGTTGCTCAATTAGAAGAGTGGAAATAAGTGTTAATGCAAAACAGGTTAGATCGATGAGAAGAAATGACTAGTTGACTTAGGGAGGCATTAGTGGAGCTTCTGTAGCCCAATGTAAATCACTATAGCATTGGTTGTTGTCGATGACAACAAGGAGAAAGAAGGAACTTATGAAACCGTTGTGTCATGTCCTGAGCGTGATTACAAAAGTATACTACAGGTTAATCACCTTCTTTTGCAACAAAAACGTCCTGCTGACCAGATTTATAAAGGTCTTGTTCATCCAATTCAGCAAGCACAAAGTGGTGGTTATATTGATCCTTTTTTATCCAATTTGGAGAAAGATTTTGCTCGCAGCCACAAAGCACTTCAACGCCTATTTCGTGACTTACAGTATCCGTTGTGTTTCAAGAAAGGAGTACTAGCAGCATTATGGTGCCATGTTATTCGTTTGAGCCGATATTTGGGTAAAATTCGAGGTCAAATTCTTAAGAACCATGGGAGGGTGACGTATACGACTATGAAGAGTTTTTGTATACTGGTAGATTTGATTTTCACAAGCTTATGGACAAGCTTCTTCAACCTGGAGAGAGTGATGTAAATTGTTAGCTCGTTGTTTTGAAGACATAAGCTTGCGCCCATGTTTTCTTCTCATATTATAGGCATGCACCTATAGCTCAAGTCCAAGCCCAATGGGTCAAGAGTCCACTAGTTTAGTTATTCTATTTTGGTTGTTGCCCACGTGGCGTGTTATTATTGGTTTACTATTTATAGGTTTAGTATAAATAAAGGGCTTGTAGTTAGAGTTGTTTTAGTTGTGTTTGTGTTTATGAACTATTGAGTGATTATCCATAAATGTGAGACTTTTAGGGTTCTATTAAGTGTAGATTTTAATTAAGTGTTGTTTCCACCACTACAATCTACATTACTATCGTTTCTCAATATTAACATCGTCGTCATTGTTGTTGTAATACTAAATATGTTGAGTTAATAGAGTCCTCGATACTAATACCTTTGGGACCGGACGAAATCCCCTATTTAAACAGGTTTTAACCTAAGTCACATTGACACTGATACAAGTGTCAGTCTCCGACACAGAACGAGTGTCTGAGGGAGACCTACATAAGTAGGACACGGGACACAACTAATAAAAAGGATAAATATTTCTATTTTCAGTTTCACAACTAATTCTTGGGCTCGAGACCTTACGAAGCGCCTCCTTATATGTAAATAACTATGAAAGTGGCATATCATGGAGTTGTAATTATGTTAGTTGATTATTTTACTTGGTTTTAGGGTATAAAAGAAACCGTAGTTAGAAATTGTATGCACAACGTGTCTGTGTGTCCGACATGAATGTATATGTGTCCAACATGGAAATGTCCGTGTTACTTAGATTTTAACTAATCAGTATAATAACATGTTAATCAATTGGTTAGATAATAGTTATTAAGTTATCCATATATTTATTGGCTTTTCAAAAAGTTTATCTATGTTCATTTTCTTGTACTATTTATTAAAATTATATATATTATTTATCATGAAAAGGATTATATAACATTGCCCTAGTATATGTTTCTTTATACATCTAAAAGAAGTTATATTTTGTATAAGGATATATGTAAAAATCCAAGTGATATTATATGATTATTATCGTATGGTAATAGTGTGTTTAATCAGCCTCAATCTCTAGTAATCAAACACAAGCTATTCTACAGCATTACGTGTCATAGTTGGTCTCATATGTACTTCTTATTACTTCTTATTAATTCATGTAATAAGTGTGACATATTGAACGCTATAGGGAACATTTTGAAATCTATTATCTTACCGATTTAGTGCGATAAAAAAATTATCGCATATCAGTTTAATGGGTTTCTACTGTAGATCTCTCAGACTCAAAATTGATTCCTACGTTAGTTAGTAAATTTGAATGTTATTTTATTTGTGTTAACCTTGCCTTTCAATATCAATTACTTTATCAGTTTCTTCATGTCGAACTTGAAATTCTGACACCTTTATGTGGTAGTTTTTTCTGTTTTGATAAATTGGCATCTTATTCTCGAGTGGTTGTCGGTTGTCATATCTAGTGTTCTTATCTCATTGCTAATTTATAACTTCTCTTTGCGTATGCTTAGGATCAAAATAATTATCTGATTTCTTCCTTTTGCAGTTTGCCGATCTAATAGAACCTATAGAAAGGAGGACACAAAATGTTCAAGATTACATTAAGGTACTAAACTGAAACTTAATACTTAGAAGGAATCTCATAAGTGACTTGTAAGAACTTTAAGGTGAAATGAGATCTTCTGTAACTTGAGAGCTATGTAACATGGTTACTTCATATTCTAAAATAGTATCGTGTCTAATATATATCCGTGTTGAGCACTCGTGTTGGACGCACTTGAGAATTATGTATACGTTTTCAAACAAGGGTTTCTTTTAAACGATGTTACATGGACACACCATATTTTAAAGATAATTTGTGTTGGATAGGTGTCCACGATGCCAGTGTCGGACACGACACGAACACACGAAACTCCATATTCTTATGACGTATTGGACACCAACAAAACTGTGTCAATGTGAATTCGATTGAGAGAAATATAGAGGTAAGATACACAAGGTGCAGTGGCATCTCTCCTAGTCGTCTTATGTTGTTGTGAACCAACCATGTTGGTTATATAACCCAATCAATTATGTTCAGGTCATTCAATTTTGTTTTCTCGTCCATCAATTGTGTTCAGTTCAAATCAACTATGTTCAGGTTATTTAAATAAAGAAAAAGCATATCCTTGCTTCCATTTGATACTTTGATCAAAAGTTCCACCCTTTACCTCAGTCCTGACTAAGACCTAATGATATCCTACTTATCATATCTAATATTTTGTGACTTTGTTGTTTCTCTCTATTGCCCTCTGAATATATTTTATTCTGCAATTGTTTTTCAGTCTATCAAGCCAGAACTGACGGTGGAAGTAGAACCTATTACAGATCCTTATGGCCCTTCCATCATTGATGAAAACTTGGAAGCAATTATTGTCAGGTTTATACGAACTTCTCTATTGATTGAAGAATTATAAAATCAGTAGCTTTACTCTGTCCCATCTGCGTTGAGCTAGAATTAAGCTTAGACATTTGAGATATTGTTGACTTGCTTTTGTAGTTACTTACCTACATTGTACGTGACAACTTATTACTTCTGCTTTATGCATTTGTGGAATATATGATCTTTGCATTGATCACGAGACAGCATTTTTGTGTCTCTTTTTGTTCTTTTTGAATGGGTGGTGATGTATAGACCCACCATATTTCTAACTGAACCCACTTTAAAGATTTTAGACCAAAGTGCCCATATAAATTGAAATCTACACTTTTTTTTTTCCCCTCCATTGCAAGTCACCAATCGGCTAAGTTGGATGACATTATTTCGTAGGACTGTAGTGTTGGCAGTGATCAATTTGAGTTTTGGTTGTGAGAATCAATTTTATTTGTTTTACCAATTTGTAGATTTTACTTTGTGAAAGAACTACTTGTGTGTGCTGATGGACTTTTGAGTACTGATATTGATACGACTAATATGAATTAATGGGGTTCAAAATATGAACATAAGTAGTTTGTTATTAGAATTAGTGATACTTCTTGTATCCTTAAACTATAACATTCCGTTAAAATTGAAAATTTTTTTTCCCTAGGAAAGCTAGATTGAATTAGAGGTACGGTATTAGTTACATTACTGGTAGTGCGTTTGGATGATGGCGAAAACGTTGGTTGTGGTAATATGTAGGTGACCGGTGACTTGGGTTGGGGAAGGAAATCAGGAAGAAAGAAGAAACGAGAAAGAATGAAAGGTGGGTGTAGAGTTCAATCAATGCGCATTTTAGTCAAAATATTTTAAAAAAGGTTTAGTTAGAAATATGGTGGATTTATATATCACCAATATGTAGGATAGTTACAGTATAAATGACTTTGATTTTGCAAACTCTAACTGAGAAAACAGTCTTTGCTCTCTTTATTTATAAGATGATTTTTAGTTTCTCATTAGATTTTACTAAAACAATAGTTGGATTGAGAATTTTGCCTCTGGTCTTATTTGTGAAGACCATACTATGTGAATTGGAAATTAGAATCAAAAGCTTTGTGAGTTTAGACACTACTTTTATGCAGTGGAAAGCAACATATATCAGAACTGAAGTGACTAGTTAGCTGTTTGGTTTGCAGTAAGGAGACCTTACCTGGTGGAATTGTAGTTAATCAGAAGAGAACTGAGAGGGGACTGCCACAGCTGAAGGTATATAGACATTTTTGTTAATGCCTTAATGCACAACCATGTAATTGATTGAGTTTGTAATACTTCAGAAACTCGTTTCTTAATACCTGATTTTTGTAGGTTGAAGTGGTGGATCTAGTTACGGAGGGATTAATAGGGGAAAAGATGAGCTCTACTACATTACGGAAGATCGAAGCTGAAAAAGCCAAACAGCAAGAGCAACATCCTTGTACAACATAGACAATATGGAAAGAGAGGGCTGCTGGTCCATTTTTCTCTTTCCTCATTTTTGCACTGCACTTGTGGTCCTTGTCCACTCTTTGTTGTGAAAAGTTTCTCTTAGTTTTCTGTACATATCTAGTACCTTACCTAACCAGCCTACCAAATGAAGAGAGTGAAAAAGGAAAAGAATCTGAGAATTAAGATGTATAATTGTTTAAGATTTGTGGCTTTTCTCTATTTATTTCAAGGAATAATAGAATTCTGATGTGCTCAAATGACTGGTGTAATTTTTTTCTTGGAAAAGATCAAGGAAAAGCTTAATTGAGTCCTGTTGAGGTTACTTAGTTTGAGTTATCCTTTAGAATCAAATTTATGTAACGAATTAATCAAGGTTCCATCTAGTCTGTTTCTCATATATCTGACTTGTTTACCATATGTAGGCATGTCAGTACGTCACCTGGCAGACTTTGTAGAGCAATATATGTGCTAGTCATGGGATCATGGCTATCTGTCTTCGCTGGATCGGTATGAAGATGGCTGAACCTAGAGATACGTTATCATTTCTACGAACACAAGCTAGAAAGTTATATGCATTTTGTAACCGGTTATCTTAGTATCAAACTTTTGTCAGTTAGAAACTACCCAGCCTACTTACCAACAGCCCAATTACCTCCCTTCGATCATTTTCCTACGTCCAAGTAAGTTATTAAACGCTGGAAAATGTGTTACCAAACGCACCAGAAATGGAGAAGAAGAATTGTAAATTCCCATACATCATCACATCACTGATATTCGTCTTGTGCTTGCTTTCTCTTTCTGATCACGTAAATGCAGTTCATATTCTTTCGAAGTCAAAACTTGAAAAATGCGAGAAGTTTTCAGAATCCGAACCTTTTAATTGCAGTAATAAAATCCTAGTAAACATGGCAGTTCCAACCGGAGAGAGTGGTGGGGAAGCATCAATTGTAGCAGAAATAGTACAAACAGAGAATGCCACCAGTATGCGGACACTGCGAATCCCGCCAACTATCACAGTTAATAAGTCTGAGGTGTATGCGATATATGACCTCAGTTACATAAGAGTAAGAAACTTATTTATTTTGTTGTTTTGGGAAATGTAGATTCATGTTTAAAGTGTTTGGGAGTTTTTTTTTTGAATGTGATTTTCAGGATGTGGCTTATAAACCAGTGGAGTACTATTTTCTGACGCGCAAATGTGAACCAGATACTGGACCTAATGTTGTTGAATGGGGTGAAACGTTGCGGGACGTTAATGGCAACAAGGATGAGAGAACTCAGCCAACTTGTTGTCCTTGTGGGGCACAGAGCCGTGCTCCTTCTTCATGTGGGCATTCTTTTACTGGTTTATTTAGAGGGAAGCAAAACACCGCGCATTGTCTTCGATTTCCAGGTGATTGGTTCCATGTTTTTAGTATTGGAAAGCGATCACTAGGATTTAGTATTCGAGTTGAAGTGAATACAGGATCAAAAATATCAGAGGTGGTTGTTGGTCCGGAAAATAGAACTGTGTTATCAAATGACAAATTTTTAAGAGCTAATCTTATCGGTGATTTTGTTGGTTATACAAGCTTACCTGAATTTGAGGACTTGTATCTTGTAGTTCCTCGGCAGGGTGACCTTGGACAACCCAAAAATAATGAAACAAATTTGCTTCAGCCGCAAAACCTTGGAACAAATTTGTCAATGTGGATGCTGCTGGAGAGTGTACGATTTGGTAACCTGTGCGACCAAATTGGTGTCGGCTATGACGCGTACGATGGGCAACCGGATTTTTGCTCCAGGCCATTATGGAGTTGCTTACGGAACCAACTATGGAACTTTTGGGAGGGTGATCAGGAAAGGATTGACCAGGGTCTGGCTCCCTTGTACCAAGTGGAGGGAAGATTTCAAAGGATAAGCCAACATCTAGATGCAGGGACAGGGACTTATTCCTTCTCCATAGGAATTACTGAAGCTCTCAGTTCCAATCTTTTAATAGAACTAAGTGCTGATGATATAGAATTTGTCTACCATAAGAGTGCTGGGAAATTCTTAAATGTTACCATTCCAACCTTTGAAGCTCTCACTCAATTTGGGGTTTGTACAGCTACGGCTAAGAACATTGGTGAAATGGAATCATCATACAGCTTGGCGTTTAATTGCTCAAGGGATGTCAAGCACATTGACGAACAGTATTTCATTATGAAGCCCGAAGAAGTAGTCACTCGCGCATTTGATATATATCTAACCACGGATCAAGCTTCAACACATACATGCATAGTTATACTGAAGGCCTCCGATTTTAGTGAAGCGGACAGAGCAGAGTGTCAATTCACTACAACATCTACCGTTCTGGTTAACGCGTCTCAGATTACTCCTTTTGAACCACCAAAGAACGACGACACAAACGGTTTTTTCGCATCTATTCAAAGAATGTTGGCTGATTTCTTGACTGGAAGAACATGCAGAAGTAAATACTCAGGGCTTTTCGACTTCCGTTGCCACATACAGTACATGTTGGCTAGTGTTGTTTGGTATGGTGGGAAGCTAAGAAGTGTACACCCAAAGCATGAAACAGATAACCACCATTATAAGCTTAATAATAGACATTGCCATCTTGATAGACTGATTACCACATTCATAAAGACAGATCCAACAAACATGCACGGCGTAAGCACAAGGGCGCCACGTTGCATGATTACTCGGAAAAGGGATATTTTAAGGATGAATATTTTGAGTATCATCAGAAACAACAAAAGGGAAAAAAGACAAACCACAATATTTAGGATTAAGGACAAAACTCACCCCTGAACTTCCTGATTGTCACTTACACCCGTAAATTTTTTTCCCAGCGAAAACCTCCCCCCGGAAGTTGCAAGTACCAAACACAATATTTAGTTTATAGCCTTAGATATATATGATGTCATTTTCTTTTTTATATCACATTATCAATCATTTTATTTACCTTATTGTAATTAGGGTGTGCTGGTTACCCAATTACCCAAACTGGAACCGGAACCATTTATAGCGGGTCTGGGTTCTAAAATGTTAGACCCATTTAAAGTGGGTCTTCAAGAACCGACCGATAAAAACCGAAACCGTTAGAACCGAATAGTAAAAAATAGTAAAAAACCAATGGGTACCCTAACCGAAACCGGAACTGATTAATTTGATTTTGATATATAAAATTTAGTATTATATTACACTAAATAAAGACAAACCCAAACATTATTATTATATATAGTCTATATTTGTTAGGTGTAAAATTATACTAAATATATATAACATTTAGCATAATAGTGAATGTGTGTTATTAAATGTATATTTTATAATATTACATTAAATATGTATATTATAATATTAATAATAATGTTTACGTGTCTACATCTATATGCATAGTCGTATACTATGAATTAACTAATGCATGAACATGTACGTGCTTGATATATTACATGTATATATATTAGATAACGAATACGTACAATGCTAACTATACCTAACAATTGTAGTACATGTAGTATTTATTCTATATATGACGCATTACGTATAGTATAATATACATATGTTCGATTTAAAATATATACATGCGTATAATGTATGAGAATGTATTTAAAATTTTTAGATAACTTTCAAATATTATTATTGAATTTAGGACCATTACTTCTTATGAGAGGACAAAAATATCGATAACAAGTGTTATAGTCGCCGTAAACCAACTTTTATATCGGTTATATAACTTAAAAAAATAATTTTAGCAATAAAAATATATAACCCGATAAGGAATCGGAACCGGAACCGACTTAATTAATGGGTATGGGTCTAGGTTTTCAAAATATAAGAAAAAACCCGAAAGAACCGAACTCGATAGGAACCACTAAAAATAGACCCAGAACCGAAACCAATAAGAACCGACCCAGAACACCCTTAATTGTAATTCACTGATATGATGCAAGTGATATTTCTGTCAAAAGAGAAATGGATTCCAAAAATAAATTGATTAGAATTTGCGAACAATGAAGGAAAAATTAATAACAATACCTATTACATGCCTTAATTATTTGTAGAATTGAATAGAAATCAAACAATTTGGTAGCTAGGATTTTTTTTTTCTTATGGCTATGACTTTTGGAATTGTTAAAGAAGATGATCAATTTATACAATTACAGGTAACCGTTGGAGTTGACTCACTGATTGATTTTCACATTATCCATTTATTTCTTGCCACATTGGAAAATAAATTACAAGGTAAATAAAATGATGAATGACATCATGTATGTAAAAAAAAAAAAAATGACATCACATCAGATATATATATATACCAAAAATCAACCCTTATATATATCGGGCTCATTACGTCGACATACAAAATTGACATACTAAATTGACATATATATTCATATATATATATATATATATATATATATATATATATATATAATATATATATATTTTCCAGACAAGACTAGACTAGAGACATCCAATTGAGCTGATTTTTTTGTGGAGATACTATCCATAGTAGGTAAGTCATCTCTACCAAAAATCAGCCCTTAGCTTCGAAGTGAAAATCTGTTTTTGAAATCGTATGTTAATTTAGTATGTTAATTTTGTATGTCAATTTTGTATGTGTAAATTTAAATTTAGTAGGTAATATATATATATATATATATATATATATATATATATATATATATATATATATATATATATATATATATATATATATATTTTTTTTTTTTTTTTTTTTTTTGATAGTCAGATTTAACATCAATATTCCATGTATAAATAGTTTTAGCCTGATAAGACGTTTGGTCATTAAAATAGGCTTCTTCATACAGAATGTCTTGGGGAGTAGGTCGAGGATAATAATTCCTACTATAGCCTACATGACCCATCTTATGAATATTTTTCTCATAAGTGACCTTGTTAATATTGGGTGAAACAAAATTTGTTTCGATATCCAAAATCTCATTTGGATTAATATCATCCTCAAAATTAGATTCCTGAGATAGAATGTTAAGATTCAATTTACTTAATCGAGTATATAATTTCTCAATAAAATCATTTTTGGATGACGATTGATCCAATTTGAAGTTTGGAATATCCAAAGGAGGCTGAATAGATGGTCTAATATGACCAGCAGAAATATGCTGTTTTATTTAAAGGTTCTTTATCCTTATTTTTACTAGGATCTATCCTAGGGATATGTTTAAGGATATTTTCAGCATTATTCTCAATTCTAATTAATTGAGCTCCAATAGTCTGTAAACACAAATTCGTATAATTATTTTGTTTACAGATTTTATTAATATCTTCAATACGAACAGATTTGTGCGTATCTTCTTGGGGCTTGATATAAGCTGCAGTTTCCAGACTGTCTTTCAACTTTAAAGGTGTCGTAGGAGGATGAACGGCTGTCATCTCCTTTTCATCAACAGTTGTCCATTTCTTTTGATGAAATTCTAGAACACCAATATAATTATCAACAGGAGCAAAATTACATTTCTTAATAGTAATGTTCTCCTTATTAGTAGCAACAGGTTGAGAAATAATCTCTTCATGTACTTGAGTAAGACTTACCTCTTTATTAGGTAAATTAATATCCTTATTAATTAAGGTATAATAATTATTATTATTAGATAACTCACTATTTACATTGGCCCTAAGCCTAGCCTCTTGTTTGGCTATTAAATAGTCAGTCATCTCTTTTCTCAGAGCTACACGTTCAACTCTACCATTCAGGATTTTATGATCCTGATACTCAAGACAAAACCATTTTGCAAGAGTAGTTCGATTCCTTTGATGATAATCATAATAATCATTATAAGGTCGAATCATAGGTTTCAATTCTGTAGGAGTAAAATATTTACTCAACTTTTCATATTTTAATTTATAAAATTGATAAGTTTCATAAGGTGTATAATCCATTATAAAACAAAATCCATTTCTGACGCTGTGGGAGATTCCCTAGCTTTTTGTGTATAAATACCATGTGGTATTTGTTGATTAAAGATACGAATCTCTTCTACAAATTGATTATACTGAGATATGGATTCAGTATCTGAAATTGAATGCCTAGAAGATTGTGGTATGGAGATCTTATAAGAGGATCTCGAAGATAAACTTCTACTAACAAAAGGTTTCTTAAAGTTCAATATAACTTCACCTTCTGTTGATTGAATTATTTGATCTAAATCATTATTAATGATTGGCTGTGGTTGAACAGCGTTTCTGCAAATCCATGAATCTGGAAATTGGATTTCACTCCAAAGAATCATCCTAGGTGTAGCTACACTAGAAGTTAAAAGATTTGTGTCAATTAACACAGTCTTACCTGGTGTAGTTTTATGTCGTGCATTTGGTGTTAGAGTTTGTAACACCTTATAGTGAATTCTGTAAGTGATTCCAATCACCTCAGATCCAGGTAAAAAGTTATAACCTTTATCCTGAATTTGTAATGATAAAGAATCATAAAGATTTCTATCTGATAAAGATAAACTTTAATTAGGATAGACATCAAAATAGATTGGTCCATGACAAAGACTAGTCTCTACAGCTCCCATGAGGGACGGTAAATAGTCGAGACATCTAGCATCTCTGAGAGTTGCTTGAATACAAGCATTCATACCTAAAAGGGTCAAAGGTATGAAAGCAACCTGTATTAATCCTATATGAATAAATTTATAATTTTTCACATAAGGATATAAATCCCGAGGACATAAAAGATGCAAATTATTACTCATGGAATGTAAACTAATAGTTTGTTCCATAGTTTTTACTGCAATTTTGCAGGTCAATTTTTTCATCCAACTACCATATTTATATATGGTCTTGGGATCCATATTAGGAATCGTCCATTTATTCATTTTGTCCTGTGTGTCGAGATCATACTCGATTAATTATGTGTTCTTAATTGAACTCAGATCATCATTATTTGATGACTGTGCCATGGGTGTTGAGGTGTTAGTGCAAAACAGGTAGAGTATAATGAATTATAACTATACCAAACAGTATTAAAACTATTCATGATGCAATTGTTGATACATCGTCTTCTTCTCCAAATATTATGAACAGTACAATCAAAACCAAGTCTTTAATGTTTATATTAAGTAAAACCACGTCTGTCAACGCCTTACGGGTGCAAACGGCCTAAACGCATATCCTGCTAAACAGCACTGCATAATCCCTACGCGACTTGGGTGACGTCCCAGAGTTACCAATATAAACGCAAAGAAACAATAATGACATATTGCTTATGCACATAGTCTTATGTCAACAAGAATGAAATTAAGTGATCCTAACTTCATCTCTAATAAGATACTATTCATAATACTGGAAAGGAAGAGTCAACAGTATTTTAGGATCCAGGCGGACATTCTTGTGGTCGGAAAACCGAACCTTTTAGCAAGTAATCCTTAAGAGTAACCCTCACGCCTTTTTCCTTAATCATACTAATATCTTTTACTTACATCTTTTTAGGAAATAAAACAATTAAATATAATTGTAAGACATTTCCTCACCGTTATGCACTAACCTCAAATTAAGCCGCCATGGCTCTAATACCAAATAAAAAGAAAGAGATCAGGTAAAACACCTGATTAATGCGGAAGAAGATCAGTCAGCAACAAGAACACTTGATTAAACTGAACTTTTATTTATATTGATGGAAGTTTATATTACAGGGGGGAGAAAGATAGCACTCTTATCACACTTAAACAAAGAGAAAATTGAAAGGTAAAATGAAAGATTAAGTGTGATAAGAGTTCTCTCTTTCTCCCTCCTGTAATATAAACTTCCATCAATATAAATAAAAGTTCAGTTTAATCAAGTGTTCTTGTCACCGACCGATCTTCTTCCGCGATTAATCAGTGTTTTACCTAATCTTTCTTTATATTTGCATCGAGCCGTGTTCATGGATATCTGATTATGAAGTTTATATTACAGGGGGGAGAAAGAGAGTACTCTTATCACACTTAAACAAAAAGAAAATTGAAAGGTAAAATGAAAGATGTTCCTCAACAAGGGTGAGGTATCCCTTTTATACTAGTCGGATCTCAAAATATAATTTGGAGTCCGCACAGGAAGTGGCTATGTGTGCTAAAGGAGTCACAGTCGACTGGGCCACTTTGACAAGACATACTTGTCTTTTACTTCTGTCCTTCAAGGATAAGAATCCTTATAATGCTCAACTTTTGACTTTAAGAAAAGCAAAAAGGTAAAACGTCCCATTCAAAGGTCCCATTAAAGCATTGTGATTCCAGCTGTAAGGATAACAAATCAAAAATAATGCTAGTTCTGTTTTTGGTCCTTATCTTGGGCCATAATGTCTTCTCTTTATGGAGAATAATGTCATTTGATGCCTTCTTCAAAATCTTTTAACTCTCTAGAAGACCTGCTGTAGAAACTAAAACTTCTATTTAGAAGAAGTGGGCTTGGGCTCCTGTTTGGCCTTAAGAGCTTCTTTGAACTTGGCCCAAATGTCAATAGGTTCTACTAGAGATTTAGAACTCAGATATATATGAGTTAAAGTTTCTGTAAGATCAAAATTGTCCCCCAATTCCTCCTCTGGCTGACCTTCTCCTGCTAAGCAAGCAAATTGATTTGCTTCTTCTTGACTATTAATTGATGTCATAGAAACATCATCATGCTGAGAAGAGACCATTGCATTTTTTGAAGATGAAATCTCCTTAGTACCAGGGGATGCTATGGCTGGTAACTTGAAAGAATTCAAAAAATGACTTTTAAGCTTCTCCATGCATAAGTCATTGATTTGACTTCCTGAGAAACCAGGATTTTGAAATTTGATAAGATTCTTCATCATATCAAAAGGGTCCCCTGTATCCACCTCTTCGGCAGGATTAATTTTGGGAGTCTGTTCAATGAATGACTTCAAATCATTCTCAATGCTGATAATGGCTTCTTCTGTTGGAAAAGTAATCCACCATCTTGAATAAAACTTTCTTTTGAGGACTGGAATTTTAAGGTGATTATATTCGCATTTAAAATCCCACTTGAAAATCCATGGTATACTATATATGGTAAAAAAAGGTTAAAGATGATAACCTTTTTAGGCATTTTATCATCACCTTTCAATTGAGGATGATAGTCCGTCCATTTTAGAAAAATGTCTAAAATGTTCTCAGGAAGAATTTCCAATTCTGGACCAAAATATTTCCACCACTGGAAAATCCAATATGGATAATCAGTCTTGATAGACTTGGGACATAGTTTAATGAACCATGAATGTTTCCTGTAGGAATTCTGATAGAAAAACACATTAGTAAAAGCTGAGATATAGTCCAAGTAATTATAAGGGATATTTGTCGAACTCAATTTTCGACACTTGTTGGGATCCAAACCCCACTCATTGTAAGAGATAATTCTCTTAAATATTGCCTTGCTGTAAGAGATCGGACTATATTCCGAATCAGGCTTCTATAATGTATGGTTAATATCCATACTGGAAGTAGCCGAAGCTAAAAGTTCTTCATAGATATATCTATGTTTGCCATCAACAACAGAATACTGTTGTGTGTCAAAATATCTTCTTTGAATTTCCCAAGGATCAGGCATCCACTGCTCATCACCTAGTTGAAGATAAATGACTGTCTGATCAGCCCTTTTATTAGGGACATAAGGAGTCAGAGGAGTAAGAATTGCCTCTTTCATTGACTTTCCTTTCTGCTGTGATAATGGAGGAAATTGCTCCGTATTGTCAAGGAAATTATATTTTCCTTTGTCTTTTCCTCGGCCTTTAGTGGTATAATCCTCGGCCTCTGCCTCTTTGAGAGGTGCTCATAATCCCTACAAGAATTCTCTAGTTAGAAAATCAGGCAAAGAATTGGAATCACCTTTGATATACTCAATATCAAAATCAAAGGTAGAAAGATCCGCTTGCCATCCTGCAAAAATCTGTTTAGAAGCAATATTCTTGATATCTTTCTGTAATACCTGTTTAGCAGCACTACAATCAATTCTTACCAAGAACTTCTGATTTAATAAATCATCCTGGAATTTATGAATACATTTTACCAGGGAAAGAATCTCCTGTTTTATAGTAGAATAATTAATCTGTGCTTTCTTCCAAGTTCCAAAGTAAAGCGAATTAATTCTTCTTTACTAGAAATAGGATTCTTCTGTTTTAAGATACCACCATAACCAATATTGGAAGCATCTGTTTCAACAATTTTAAACCATTCAAAATTAGGCAAAGATAAGCAAGGTAATTGCTTTGCTTTAAGTTTAATTTTTTGTACTACAAGAGTATGAGCTGTACTCCAAGCTGTTGGGACCTTAGCTAGTCTGGAGTATAGAATTGAGGTATCCTGTGAAAGATTCTTATAATAGTTTGCCAAATAATTAAGACTACCAAGAAATCTCTGTAATTGAGTTTTATCTAAAATTTCATCAGGAAATTTAGATGCAAACTTAATACTTCTGTCAATAGGAATTATTTTTCCTTCAGTAATATTATGACCAAGAAAATGAATAGTTGTTTGAAACAACTTCATCTTAGGTGTAGACACTACTAAACCATTCCGTTTAATAAGCTCTTTAAAAATATTTAAATGCTTAATATGTTGTTCTAGAGATTTAGAATAAATTAGAATATCATCAATATAAACAATAGAAAAATCCGAATAAGGATTACAAATATCGTTCATAATATTCTGAAACTCAGAAGGAGTATTTTTCAATCCAAAGGGCATTACAGTCCATTCATAATGTCCAAAGTGGTACAAAGAAAAGCGGGTTTATATACTGCTTTCAGGGCAATTTGGACTTGCCAATATCCTGACTTTAGGTCAAACTTCGAGAAGATGATTGTTGTAGATAAGCGATCTAATAAATCCTTTTTATTAGGAATAGGATATCTAATCCATTGTAAGGCATCATTAAGAGGTTTGAAATTAATAACCAGTCTGGGAACACCTCTTTCTTTCTCAGCTGCTTTGTTAACATAAAAAGATGTACAACTCCAAAGAGATTTACTTGGAGTAATCAACTTCTTATCCAGAAGACTCTGGATCTCTTTTTGACACAAAGCCAAATAATCTAATTTCATTTGACTAGGTCTAGCTTTAGTAGGAATAAACTTTTCATTAAAGCTTGATTCATAGGGTAAAGAAACAATATGTTTCTTTCTTTCCCAAAAAGCATTGGGAATATCACTGCAGACTTCAGAGATAAACTGGTTTTTTATCTTATCAATTATATCCTGAAATTCCTTACTGTTAAGCCGTTGCTGTAACTTCAAAGAAGTTATTTCTTCCTTGAGAAAGTTTAATTGACGTTCTTTTGCTACCAAATTATTATTAATCATAGCAATCTGCTTTTGCACAGGAGGAGTTATGAATTCAAAAATAACTCTTCTATTATTAATTGTTGCATGAATACCTATTTCAGTAATACTGGTAATAGGCATGATGGAATTAAGGAAAGGATTCCCTAGAATAGTATGATGGGACATATCTTTAACTAGAAGGAAAGTTGAAGATAAACAATGTCCCTCTTTGCAGATGAATACATCTGTTAATTTATATGCTACCTGCATAGGTGCACCACTGGCAGTAGAAAGGTTTTGAGTAGATTTCTCAAAATATTTAGTAGGAACTAATCCTTCCTGAATGCAATTCAGATTTGCTCCACTATCAATGAGAGCAATATGATTAGTAAGAGTATATTCTCCTTTAATCACCAAAGTGACATAAACATTCCATCTTTGGAATATAGTATTATCCAGCTTATTATAGTTCTGAGAGACAGAACTATCCAAAAGATTCTTATTAATCTTTAAGGTTTTTATTTCTGTTTTAAGGTTATTAACCTCATATTGTAAATCAGGAATATTAGTAATACAAGAATTACCCTTAAAATAAAGATTACTAGGAAGTCTCATATTATTATAAGAACCAAGATTCTGTAAAGTCATAAAGTTCTGAAGATAATTAAGATTATATATCTTATCTTGTGGATTAATCTTAAATTTTCTTATCTTCAAAAGATTACTATAGTCTTGTGGTCTAGTAGAACACTGACTAGACTTATGACCATAATGATCACATTTATGACAAAATCGGAGAGCTTTAGCTTTAGGCCTGAGTCTCTTCCAATGATGTTTCTCTTTAAGACTTTTTGGTTTCTTATAAGTCTTAACTTTATCATTAGTCTTTTTGACTAATACTTTCTACTTTTTAGGTGGTTTCACCTTTTCAATATTATCCTTTATATTTAAAGGTACTATAGGCGTTATTGGAGGATGAACAAAAGAATGCTTTTGATCACATTCTAAAACTCCAATATACTTATCTACAGGTTCATAATTCTTTTTAACCTGAGCTTTTCCTGCAGTATTAGGTAAATCTTGTCTACCCTTAGAATGAGCGGGTAAGGAATTATTATCCTGAGAAATAGATTTTACCCTCTTATTGCTACAGGAGTACATTTCTCAATAGTGATAGTCTGCTTTTCTACAGAAATTACTAGTTGAGGAATCCTTTTTTCCTGTAACTGATTATTGCTTACCTCCTTATTAGGTAAGATATTATTATCACTATTATTAGATAACTCACTATTTACATTGGCCCTAAGCCTAGCCTCTTGTTTGGCTATTAAATAGTCAATCATCTCTTTTCTCAGAGCTGCATGTTCAACTCTGCCATTCAGGATTTTATGATCATGATACTCAAGACAAAACCATTTTGCAAGAGTAGTTCGATTCCTTTGATGATAATCATAATAATCATTATAAGGTCGAATCATAGGTTTCAATTATGTAGGAGTAAAATATTTACTCAACTCTTCATATTTTAATTTATAAAATTGATATGTTTCATAAAATGTATAATCCATAATAAAACAAAATCCATTTATGATGCTGTGGGAGATTCCCTAGCTTTCTATGTATAAATACCATGTGGTATTTGTTGATTAGAGATACGAATCTCTTCTACAGATTGATTATACTGAGATATGGATTCAGTCTCTGAAACTGAATGCCTAGAAGATTGTGGTATGGAGATCTTATAAGAGGATCTCGAAGACAAACTTCTACTAACAAAAGGTTTCTTAAAGTTCAATATAACTTCACCTTCTGTTGATTGAATTATTTGATCTAAATAATTATTAATGATTGGCTGTGGTTGAACAGCGTTTCTACATATCCATGAATCTGGAAATTGGATTTCACTCCAAGGAATCATCCCGGTGTTGCTACACTAGAAGTTAAAAAGATTTGTGTCAATTAACACAGCCTTTACCTCGTGTAGTTTTATACCGCATTTGGTGTTAGAGTTTGTAACACCTTATAGTGAATTCTGTAAGTGATTCCAATCACCTCAGATCCAGGTAAAAAGTTATAATCTTTAGCCTGAATTTGTAATGATAAAGAATCATAAAGATTTCTATTCGATAAAGATAAACTTAAATTATGATAGACATCAAAATAGACTAGTCCATGACAAAGACTAGTCTCTACAGCTCTCATGAGGGACGGTAAATAGTCGAGACATCTAGCATCTATGAGAGTTGCTTGAATACAAGCATTCATACCCAAAAGGGTCAAAGGTCTGAAAGCAACCTGTATTAATCATGTATGAATAAATTTATAATTTTTCACATAAGGATATAAATCCCGAGGACATAAAAGATGCAAATTATTACTCATGGAATGTAAACTAATAGTTTGTTCCATAGTTTTTCTTTGGAATTTTGTTTGGTCAATTTTTCCATCCAAATTTACCATATTTATATATGGTCTTGGGATCCATATTAGGAATTGTCCATTTATTCATTTTGTCCCGTGTGTCGAGATCATACTCGATTAATTACGTGTTCTTAATTGAACTCGGATCATCATTATTTGATGACGTGCCATGGGTGTTGAGGTGTTAGTGCAAAACAGTGAGAGTATAATGAATTATAACTATACCAAACAATTATTAAAACTATTCATGATGCAATTGTTAATACATCGCCTTCTTTCTCCAAATATTATAAACAAGATAATCAAAATTAAGTCTTTAATGTTTATATTAAGTAAAACCATCGTCATCAACTTTACGGTGCAAAAAGCGGCCTAAACACATATCCCCGCTAAACGGCACTTTGATAATCCCTACGCGACTTGGGTGACGTCCCAGAGTTACCAATATAAACGCAAAGAAACAATAATGACCTATTGCTTATGCAAATAGTCTTATATCAACAAAAATGAAATTAAGTGATCCTAACTTCATCTCTAATAAGATATTATTCATAATACTGGAAAGGAAGAGTCAACAGTATTTTAGGATCTAGGCGGACATTCTTGTGGTCGGAAAACCGAACCTTTTAGCAAGTAGTCCTTAAGAGTAACTCTCACGCCTTTTTTCTTAATCATACTAATATCTCTTACTTACATCTTTTTAGGAAATAAAACAATTAAATATAATTGTAAGACATTTCCTCACCGTTATGCACTAACCTCAAATTAAGTTGTCATAGCTCTGATACCAAATAACTACTTAAGTTAACTTTAAAATAAGTACATAATTAAAACTTTACCTACAAAATGAATTTAAACCTATTTTTTGTGTGGATATGATATACTCAATATTAAGATTATCTCTACAAAATTTCAATTTATTTGGAAACCTCTAACATTGGCAAAAAACAATTACAAAAATTCAACATTTATAGACCGTTAGATTTTTTTTTAAAGATGACAACAATTTTTATCTATGTTAGAGGTTTCCAAATGAGCTGAAATTTTGGGAAAATAATCACTATGGTGAGTGATTCATAACCACAAAAAATTTAGGTTTGAATTCATTTTGTATGTCTTTTACGTTCATACTTATTTTAAGTTAACTTAAGTAACTACTTTTTAGAGAATTACTGATATATATATATATATAACGCTATCAATGAAACCAAGGCCAAAAATTTCGGTTGACAAATCGATATCTCGCCGAAATATTTCAGTTTTTAAGCAATCCGAAATCGAAATATTCGATATTTCACAGTCGATTATTTAAGCCTTTTTAGCCCGATATATATTGGCAAAACTAAAATATATCTTTATTTCAACGATATAATCGATATTTTCGACTTATTCGACATATATTTTTTGATTTTTTGGTCAATATTATCTATTAAAATCGCGATATAAACGATAAATTCCGATATATATCGGTGATTTTAACCGATATATATAAGATATTGACAAACTGTGAATAAAAATGAGACGAATGTGAGTGATGTGACGAGGTCAGAGCTTTCAACTTCCTCTCTTTGCTAAAGAAATGATATGATGTGAAGTGACAAGGGCATGGCTAACAAAATTATGTGCACAATGTAATGAGATGCATATGATGAGAACTTACACATTAGTCATTACAATTTACAACCAACTTTTTTTTTTTTTTTTTTTTTTTTTTCCAATAGAACATTACAACCAAGTGAACCAACTTTGTTTTAGTGTTTGAGAATTGAGATTGAAGTCCTTACTCCTTAGCGCACGGTGGAATAAAACTTGGGGAATAGTCCAAAGTCCAAAGTCCGAAGTGAAGTCCAGGCGCAAATCGATACATCTCTTTCTTTGAATCTCACGGCATAGTAATAGTTTTTATTCACCACTTTGTTTTGATATTAATTGACATCTTGTAGGTTAAATTTTATAATTAAATTCTAGTTGATTTTTGTTTCTAAGTTCCTTTTTAATTAATTTTTAACTTTTTTGTTAAAAAGAAATCTAGTACGTTATTTATTGATTCACTTCATACGTATAATAAATTAATGACAACTTAAATATTTGATTTATTTGGAGCAGACTATTATCAACAAAACCGATAGAACATAATTTGTGCGCATCTCGAATAATTAACGATGTATGTAAATTGATTATTATATATGAAATTATGAACTATACTCAACAATAATATCACTTGCATTAAAATATAACACTTATAATAATCTACAAATGAAACATAGACTAATGAAGAAATATGTTGAATGGTAAACACTTACCTGTACATTGACCAATTAGTCACACCATGCCAATTGAATAGAAGGAACACATCTTGAGTAGAATTATTGACCGTTTTGTTCAAGTAGGATTTGACTTAAGTGTCCAAGGGTCATTGGTGGATTAGAGCTTCTTCTTTCCTTTTGTTGTGCTTAGCTAGCTACCTAGTGATTAGTGTTGATTGCTTTTACCGGAATAGATTTGATTAGTGTTTTTTATGGGTATTGTTCGTCTTGGTTATCTTCCTACCTTTTGGACAAGTGTTTTGTAGTGGTTTTGATTGAGATTCGATTGAGGTTACAAGGGTTAATCTGGCAGTGAAGATGACATCAGCAGTGAAATAGTGAAGAGGTCTAGGCAATTGTTTAGATAAATATTTGCCGACTGAGGGCAGGTTGGGTTCAGTAGTGATAAATATAGAATCTTTCTCTACCTTTTCTATTTCCAATCCTTTTTGTTATCAGTTTGATGGCGGTGCCTACCTAAGGTGGTAGTATATGCTCAAAGTTATGGCAGATCAAAACAATTTCTTTCATCGATTGTTGGTATTGGTATTTTGTGCTGAGTTGAGGAGTCTATATTCCAATGTTGCTGGCAATAAACTGTCGTGGTATGGGTACTGACTCGACATTTAAGGTAGTACTAAACCTCATAAGGGATCATTTTGATGGGGCATATGATAGGATCACAAAGAAAATTTAATTAGTTTCCTACAAGACCTTGTAGACTGACCATGTTCTACTTTTATGTCATGCATATTTTTTTAAATGCATGTCTTACATTTTGATTAATTAGTTATATTTGTCTACCTACAGATTTTAGGTTATATATTTGTCTAAGATCAAAATGGTTAGGAAACCATATATTGGTTGGTTACATGGTACGCCATTGGATAGCACCAAGCAAAAGTTTAGATGTAATTATTGTCAACTTGAATTTCAAAGTGGTGGGGTCAATCGACTTAAACAACACTTATCTGGGGTTGGTAACAACATAGCAAGGTGTCTTGAAGTCCCTGGAGATATCAGAATTGCAATGCAAGATCTACTACAAGAAGGCACACACAGAAAAGTTAAAAGACAACAGTTGGAAACTCGAGTCCAGGACAGAATGTGTGCAAATTTCGACGATGATTTCAACGATTCGTTCGCAGAAGAAAAAGAAGCAAGAGCATACTCAAGTAGGGGTTAGGAGTTTCAGGGTATGCAACGTGCACGAAGAAACTATGTAGTTGACCAATGGGAAGAGGGTCAGCTAGGAAGGGAAGGTAGTGAAGCTAGAAATTTTCGGCATTGACCTACTTTTGAGTCAAGAGGTGGTTCTGGAGGTGGTTCTAGGGTTGCAGGTTCTGGATCAAACAAAAAAGGAAAGAGTTTCCTGGGCTTTTGGAGGTCCAAATCCATGAGACAACAAACAATTGATCCATACACTGTTAGACAGTCGGGACACGACCAGCCTAGTGTCAAGAACATTCGTAAAATGAAGACATGGAGGGAGAAGTTGGGTAGACGCCTAAGTCATGGTTCAACTTTGCTGGAGTACCTCCACATGCATTAACGACAAACAATCCGTATTACCAACCAACGATTGATTTCATCACGACGTGTCCTACTGGAGTGAAAGGAGCAACTGCTCAAGAGATAATGGGAAAATATTTAAAGATGGAAAGTGATGATATCGACCAATTCGCAAGTGAGGTGGCAGAGAAGTATCCAACTTATGGATGCACCATCATGTGTGATGGTTGGTCTGGGACAAGAAAGATGTCTCTCGTTAACTTTATGGTTTATTGTAATGGAGAAACAATTTTTCGGAAGTCTTTTGATGTCACCATTGATCCGAAAGATCACAAAACCATATTTAATTTAATGAAGGAGGTTGTAGATGAGATAGGTGCACCAAATGTGGTGCATATAAACTAATCAAGGTTCTGCTTACAAAAAGGCTGGAAAATTGTTAATGAGGACACCAGGATACAATTTATTTTGGGCACCGTGTGTTTGTCATTATATAGACTTGATGTTAAAAGATATTTCCAAACAAGAAAGGGTGGCTGGGTGTATCAGTAAGGCTCATGCGGTTACAAAGTTCATTTATCATTAATGAGGTTGTCATATGGTGGCGATATAGTTAGACCTGCAATAACTAGATTTGCCACAAACTACTTGGCTCTCAAAAGTCTCCAACAGAAAAAAAAAATATTACTCAGGCAAATGTTCGTGTGTCAAAGATATCTCGACACCCCATCGGCTAATACTGTAAAAGCTATGATGATTGTGGAGCAAGTCACTCAAGAACACTTTTGGAATGATGTTAACTATGTTTTAGAAATTCTTAAGCCCCTATACAAATGCCTAAGTTGTTAGATGGTGACAAAAAAGGCAATAATGCCATATGTTCATAAAGCTTTTGATGTAGTGAGGGAGAAGATCTCTGAAATCCCTGGATGTGGTTGGGCCCTTGATATTGTAAACAAAAGATAGACAAAACAATTATTGCATGTGCTACACACAATCGGTGAGTATAATTGATTCAATTTAAATTAATTAAATTATTACTATTTCAAATATTCCTAAAAGAGAGTTTTTTTTTTTTTTTTTTATTTTTTATAGCAATGTATCTGAACCTAGAGTACCAGTACAAATTAAAGCTCGGATTCTCTGATCCCCACATTGATCTTTCGAAAGCAAAGAGCAAAAGTATTGTTTAAATGATGATGGTCAAAAGCAGGCCAAAGCATTGCATCAGGTAAAAATAAGAATATTGATATTCTTAAGTTATAATTTAAATTTTACATTCACTAACACTTTGGTCTATTAGATGATTTCGTTCCGGGATTACACTGGAGAATTTGGCACACCTATAGCAGAGGCTGGAATAATAATTTCAGAACCTGGTAATTAATTAAGATTTGCTTGGCATACTCTCAAATCTCAATCACACTAATGTTTGGACCATAAGTAATTAAAATTTGCTTTTTCGATTTAAATAATATAGCTGAATGGTGGGAGTTGTATGGTGGTGACATAGAAGAGCTAAAGGAGTTGGCGATAAAAGTCTTTTCTCAAACCGCTTCATCATCTAAGTGTGAGCACAACTGGAGCACATTCGACCTAATTCACACGAAGCTTAGGAATCATATTGGCATGCCAAAATTGATGATGTTGGTGAAAGTTCACTATAATTTACGTTTGAAGCAAAGGTATGCACAAAATGCAGAGAATGAGCAAATTATTGACCTCACTCAAATATTTATGGATAGTGAACAAGTTGATCCCTTGGCTGACTGGGTTATTGATAAAAATCTTTTAGCGCCAGTGTTGGATATGGAATCAGGTAGGCCTGACCTATATGTTGAAGATCTCATCAACACAGTAATTGAAGAAGGTGGTGATGAACCTACTTTTAGTTTGGGTCCCGAATTCGACACACCTCTCCAAATATAAAATAATTTACCCGAGAATATCTCCGATGATGAGACACAAGAACCTGATTTGTTGATGATGACGACGACGATGATGATAGTGGTGGTGATGGTGACAATAGTGGTGGTGGTGGTGGTGGAGGTGGTGGAGGTAGAGTTAATTTAAACGTTGAATTGCATGACTCAACTGATTCCGAAACTCCACTTGAGCCACATGTATATGAGGTTGCATCTAGAAACAACCGTGATAGAGAAATTCTTAATGACAATTCCCAAAGAAGGTACGAGCCAGGGCGTGGAAGTGTTGGTCAAAGAAGACAAGGAGGACACATTAGACGAGCTGATGTTGATATTGATTCAATTTCATCTAATTTTGAAGCAATGAGTATGAGCTCAGGGACACATGACCATGACAATGAGAGGGTGTATGGTGGTGGTTGGGGATACAACCAATCAAGAAAGAATGATTCTTCTAGTGGCATGTTTAGTCACCCTGTGAGTAGTGGGTCATATAGTCCGATTTCGGACAAGCGCCAGAACTTCAAACTATTAGTGGTCCTCCTTCATATGGACAACCTTATGGCCCATGATAAGCACCCAAAACTGTATTATAAAACCCCGTAGAGACGTAACATTTCGGTTAATTTTGTGCTTAATAATCATGAAATAATTGCATTTTCATGCTTTTGCAGGTTGGAGCAACTAACGTAAAAATGATGATAAAGCCAGCATTTAAGCACGGAATAGGGAGTATAGATAAGCTTTCCGATCAAGCCCATGTGAAGTCCAACAAATCCGGACTAAAGCCTAAAGACTCAAACAGTACAGAATCCAGTAAAAAACGGAATTACGTGCACAGAAGCATCAAACTACCGAAGCTCGTATCTCTTGAACTAGGACTCCGAATGCGACAAATGAACTGCTTAGATAATCAGTGCGACGAACTCTACGTATAGGCAAGAAGTTGCAAAAAATGCCAAAAGACCGGACCACCACTAGACACTATACATGGACCCACTATGTGGGCCCGCAAGAGTTGATAAGTCATCATGCAAGTCAAGACAAATGTGCAAATAATTGGTGCAAAAGTGACACCTTGCATGTAATTAATAAGGTTAGATAAGATTATGTGCTAATAGTGAAAACAAAGCAAGGTGTCACTTTGTTTTGATTTTGTGGATAAGATGGAAATAATGGGTGTGTGCGTTTCACGTGGGATGGAGGGAGAATGCTTTAATATGAGAGGAAGAAAACAAAACAAGGCATTCACTCCATTTACTTCCTTGATTACTTTTCCTTTTTCCATTTCTTGTTTAGTAGTTAGTTTTGAGTTTTTTAGTAAAAAGCTTGTAACATTTTAATGGTGAAAACTAACTTCTAGTTCTTGAATAAACTTCTTTCTTCCTTAGATAAAACAGGTTGTTACATCTTGTTTTCTTCTTTCTCTCTCTCATTTACATATCTTTCTTGTAGCCTTAAAACAATCCTAGGATCATGAGCTAAAATCCTCCAAAGTGGAGGATTAATGAAGCTCATGTGAGGATTCGTATAAATTTCTTAGAAGTAGGATTCACTGCCTTAAACTTAAGAACACATGTAACACACTACCACAAAATGGTAGTGTCCGGCCAAACTTGAGGCCTGAAAGTGAAGAAAGACTTGCATGCGCCTCCCTTTTTATGCCTGGGATAGCCGCACGCGCGGGTCTTATTTTACTCCTTGTTTCCATACTTGATAGGAATATGTTGTGTGAGTCCAGGAGTTGAGATAGAGTTTCAGAGATGAAATTCCAGTTCAACTTCTTATGCTAGGGAAATGGACTTTAGAGATGAGTTCATTTTGCTAAGGATCGACGCTCAAGCTGGTGCGGGTTTGATAATGAACCCAAAATAGCTTAGAGATGGTAGTAATCCGATACTAAGACAAGATAATAAGACCTTTCATGAGTAGCATGATCTTCCACCCTTTTTTTTTTGAATATCTTAGGAAAAATCTTAGATTTTTACCATTTTTTTTGTATTTCGCATGTTAAACGTCTATTAGGATTAAACAAAGCAAACTAAGCTAGCAAACCAATATGAAACTTACTCACTAGTTTCCCTACTTAGAGTAAAAGAAAGTTGTATGCTCTCCTAGAAATTAGGTTGATTCGACTCCCTACTCGAGCTAAACGCACGAAGACGTGAGTAAGGGTTTGAGTCTACACCGAACGGAGTACAGAATCTAAATCTTTATACCACAAAGTATGGATATCAGCCCACCACAACCTGAAGCAACATTTGGACAAGTCTATCCAAGTTATGTACCTGTTGGAACTGCACCTGAATATGTTGCGTGGCGCCCAACGTATATTTGCACCAATACTCCTCGAATTGGAATCATGTTACAATTTCCAACAAAAAATATGAGGGGCACGTTCGACAATTTCTTGACGGTGGGTTTAACTTTGTATATACTTGGGTACAATATTGTGAAGCAGTTAGGATTCAAAAAGAGGGCATGCGAGCTGAGCAGCCATGTCACTCATTTATGTATTGATGCAATCTATTTCTCATATGTTTTGTAATTTAGGGCTTTGAGTATATTGTATTATGGTTAATTCTTTGCCAATAATTTGATAGTTTTCATGAAAAATTAATGTAGCTATTATGTTAAAATAAAAGAAATCTCATAAATTCTTAAAAACTAAATTGATCTACATTGAGAAAATGAATGAACCTACGTCGAGAAAATGAATGATATTTTTACCCTCCGAAATTTCGGCAGACATGGAAATATTGGGCCTTGAATGAAACTAAGGGTGTGTTTGTTAAATTTTAACTCATGGAAAGGAAAGGAAATAAAATGGGTGGTCCACTATGGAATGGAATGGAAAGGAAATAATTTTAAATGGTATGTGTTTGGTAAACTGGGGAAAGGAAAGTAAAAACTGGAGAAAGAAATAATCATGTTTGTTTGCAAAAGCTATGGAAAGGAATAATTGTATTGTTGGGTCATGGGTGTATTAGTAGTAAGTCCCTATCTATCTATTTCCTTTCCTTTCCTTTCCACAAAAATTTCAGGGGTTAGCTAAGGACACAAAACCTTTTCCATTTGTTTCCATATGGAAAAGCCCATTTCCTTTCCATGGGTAAACAAACGCCTTAAAAACTATGGAAAAGGTGGACCACTCTTATTTTCCTTTCCTTTCCATAGTGTTTCCATCATAACAAACACCCTAACTATTGGGTTTGTTGAGAAAAAAAATTGGAGGTGTAAATGACAATCAAGGACAAGTTCTTATCCATAATCCACATATTAACTGTAAAAAGTAATATATATTATTGGGGTGGGATAGAGGCACGCCATCAGAGCCACATTATGGGCACAAAGAATCCAAACCATTGATCAGAAGCAAATCCTATGGACATAGTCTACTCTATATTACCAAATCGAAATAAACGAAATTTCAAAAACAAAAATTTTTGCTTGAACAAAAAATCGTGTTTTTTCTTTCTCCAAAATTAGATCGAAAATTTTTCTACCCTCTTCTCTCCAGAATTCCAAGATTGAGGAGGTTGATTAAGTCTTTTCAATTTAGCCGTTACATCCGATTTCTGATTTCTTGTTGGTTGTGGTATATATTCCTCGGGTTGTAAACAATTAATCTTATTTAAAGAACCGATAGATCAAAGGAAATTGCTTGTGGGCTTTTCAATATAGGTTTTAAAGTACCCTTTTTCCTTTTGCTGATTGAGATGATGGTTAAATTATAATCGCACTTTAGTTGCCAAAGATGTTTGCATTGGATGTGTTTTAGACAACCTACTCTGCAAACCCCAATATATCTCTTTTCTTGCTTAGTTTCCTTTTGGCGGGGAGGTTTCTTAGCTTTTGTTTTGTTTTGTTTTGTTTTTTTTTGCCTTAATTCTAAGTTGCGTTGAATATATTGGAAGTGTTGAATTGTATTGTATGCTCATAAGAATGCTTAGTTTTTTCTCCTTTATTTAAATGATATTTGCTATCCGACATTGTTAGAAATTAAGTGGTGTTTCCCTCTTTCAATTGAGTGTGGATTTTGTATGATAAAGTTGACTTGCAATACAAGATATAATTTTTAGATTCCATATATAAGTGCTTTCAGGAGTTATAGTTTGATCCTAAATTAGTTTATTTTCCAATGTATTGCCAAGAAAAACGGTAATGGATGGTGTTCATCTTGTGCTAGGCCTATCAATGTTGTCTGGCGGAAGCGCGTGCTATTTGCTTGGAATTCATAGACAAGGTGTGTTGATAAATGAAGCTTACTAGATTCAGTTTGATTTGTAATAGAGCAAGGAGGCGACCACCTAGCAACCATAAGTGAAGCTAAAGGTCATTTCTCGAAGTTTTTTTTGCTTTGCTTGGTAATGGTTCTTGAGGTGGTCAAAGTCCAAGGTGACAATCTACTTCACTACACAATTGAGACAAATCTTGATCGAGTATTCACAATCCAGCTTGTTGTCATCTCACTCTCAAAACAACCGTTACCACCATTTTACTTTTACATGCTTAGGGACCCAACACAAAACCAAGGCTTTCCAACTTGAACTCCACTTCATCTCCTCCAATCACTATGCTTCTTTTCTTACTGTTGCAATGTTTTGACAAATGACAAACTCAAGTTTGAAATTTTCTGCCGATTTTCCTTCTTCATTTGTAATATATGGGGATTCAAGCAAGCTTGGTTTGTGTGTCGGGTGACGGGCTTTTAAAAGCCGAAAGGGCATGGATGGAGTAGGCTGGAGTGTATATATATGTGTTTTAAAACAAATGTATGAAAAATTCTATTAATAAAATTCGTTCGAGGCCATTTTAGCATGGGCGGCACTCTTCTCATGGTTCTAATTGTATACAATATACAGTCATGAAAAGCATCAATTACTTCATTCTTTTTGGGAACTTCATTGAAATTTCCACAAGTTCTCTTATAAAGAGTTGCTAACGACCTGCGCCACATAAGAATGAAGTTTGTGTCGGTTGTTCTTCTTTCTCTCTGGCGACCACGATCTTTGTCCTAGGCGAACAATTTATCAACCGCCGGTTTAAATAATGCCTTGATTTCCAAGATTCCTTCCAAGATCCGACCGGACCTTAATCTTCTCCAAGACCAATATTTAGCATTGGTTTGTTTGTCGATACACTACTCACTTCTGAAAGCCGACCTAAAAATGCAATCTTGTGATACGGATGCTTTTGGTCTAAAGATCTCAACAATTCATCACTTTTACTTCTACTTGTCTTTTGGTTTCACTCTTTTATTTTCACTTTTTGATTGGGTTCATGATCATATTACCTGCCAGTGATGTTTTAGAATATTACGATCGGTGAGTCCAGTGGTTCCTTCAATATTCCAAATTGTCTTGAGGGTATGTAAACTCACCCAAATGGTTCCTCCTACATTGTATGAAAAGTGCTCATGGGTTATAGGTCAATCTTATTTTGTTCTTCTATATTACTATATGTGTTATTACTTCCCGGCATCTATTTTATATTTTCTTAGTTATATGTTTACGGTGTTGCTTACCTTATTCCAATCAATTCAGTTTAACTTTGGAGTTCAATCTCTCCTACTTTCGGTACCAAATCTGCTACTGGGTTGTCAAGAGAAGAAGACTAAGACAACACCTCGGTCGAAAGAATATATTTTTCCCGGATGCTTTCATTTGTCGATAAATAAACCAATTAAGCATGTTAAATCTCTTGATAATTTAGTGAAATAATTGAATTGTAGATGGTGTAGGGTTTGATTGCAATCACTAGTGATAAAGGTTTCAAAATTTCATTTGATTGTGCTCTCTCTCACTATGATTACTTCTAAGTAAATCTGGATTGTCAATTTTAGGTTTAAAATTTAAACCGTAATCAGCCCGTTTTTTATTTTTTTTTTCATTTTTCTTTTGATATTGTTCCTCACGCGAGAGCCTGACCTTATGACCATGTTACTCGCCAATTTCACGTGGTGGAGAATGGGAATGGGAAAATCTGGTAAAACCTCATATGTTGCATTTTGAGTAAACTCTTTTGATGGTAGATTTCTAAATGAAAGTTCTTTGCCCCCCGTGGGTTTTCATGGCTTAGTTTCTGGCTGTTTCAACCTAAGTAAAACATCGGTAACTTTCCTACAGTTGAAACACTACTTTAATCTTCATTTGTGACTATGATTTCTAAATCACACAAGATGTATGTTGTAATGATGTAAACAAAGCAAGCATGTCAAGTAGATTTCTGTTTCATTACTTGTTCAAGAGTATGTGGGAGGAAGCATGCAAGTGCTTTTTAATGTCCACGCCAAGAGGGATTCTTCACACTCTTACTTTGTTTACATTTTTTTTTTACGTTCTTAACATTTTCCAAGAACCTTTCTTTCTATACATTTGTGTGTCCTTGTAGATCACAGCATGTGCAAAATGCAATTCAAGAAAAGGTCGAAAACTTTGGAGGAAGCAAATATGAAGCTAATTCAGGTTCAAGGTAGTTTCCATCTTGATCTTTGTTTACCCATATTGTCTAATGGGAATGGATTACGTTGTTGGTCCCGATAAGAACTAGGCTAATAGTTGTTAATCTTGCAGGCCCCAAAGGACTCGGAACATAGTTGCCGCATTACCGGCAAGCACTTTAAAGACCCGAGAAAAAGAAAAGGTTTGCCTAACGAGTGGGCCAATACCTAGGGATACCGCCCTCAAAAAAAGTCATAACATCAATGGCTATGTGATGATGCGTACATATCAATAGTATGCTGAAATTGTCTTGTCAACCCTTTCTCACTAAGGTCATGACCAAAAGAATACCTTGTAACCTAGTGTCACGATAAATCATTTATGTTTACAACAAGATTTCAATTTAATTGAAAAATCACCGCCTTTGTCAAAAGTTGTAATTGGATTTCTTGCACTTTCTTGATAATGAAATGTCTTGTATTTCTCGCAGAAGGTTATTATAGAGGTTAACAATTCAAAATACAACTTGAAAAATACTGAACACAATGATTCAAATATAGATGGGATTAAAGAATTCATTAGAATTACCAAAGTAGGGAGGTTTCCTGATCCTCTTAAAACGACACTCGATTCTAACATCACCGCGACAATCCCAGTTAGACCATGTAACAACAAAAAATTTGTGTGCTTAATTCCCTTGTCTTCCAACCACTTATCATGCATCGGAAAGCTTCACTAAGAGGAACGCTCTTTCTACTTGGCACCACACGCAAATTACATCTGATTATTATTAGCATTACTGGTGATGCATCAATAGTATGGTTCAATTATCGAATGAGCACGATAAGAACTACTGTATGGAATGGGTATTAATAGATCACTTTCGGACTCATTGTAATCAAAGAGGATTCAATAGGCCGATTAAGGGGACAAAACATCGATATATTGATGACTTGGTAGTCCATCATTTGTGGCCCAACTAAACAAAATAAGTCGAATATGTGTAAATTTCGCTTACATGTATTCAATGATTCTGCAACAATGTGAAATTGAAGTAAGATGGCAATTTGTAGAAACTCTATCCTACTCTTAAAAATCATATCATGTTTTATGTTCCACACTTCGCTTGAGACTCCACAATAAACAAGAGCTTCGAGTTCGAACACGAGTATCCTTCTATGAAGCGATTGAATACTCCATTGGCAAACCGGAAGTATGGCAATCAATGTAAAGTCCAAGGGGAACAAAATCAACAGGACCTAATAAATAGATATCTTGGTTTTAGAAAATCAGAAATGAAGGTCAAGGAACGTAACACTAAAAGCTGTAAGCAAAAACTCAACTATCGACAACATTAACAATGAGATCGGTCCTTAGCGCTTCCATAGATAAATGTAATGACGTTGATGATGGGAAAATGGCGAACATGAAGAACATTATCTTAGATTTCCAAGCAATAAACATCCTAATAAAACATTACCACTTTGCTTTTCCATAAACTATCAATTATTGCAAACACACTTGCTCACCCAGAAGAATGTTATCATATGTTAGAGAGCTTGGAACTTCTTGCAAAGGCAACAACACAACCTAACTCAAACCTCAAATCGGGCCATCTATTACGCCAAAGTAGCAACAAAGAACATCAAACATATATTACGCAACAGAGAACCCATTAAAAAAAATTACGGAGAGAAGAGGGTAGAAAAATTCTCGATCTAATTTTGGAGAGGAAGGTAAACACGCATTTTTGTTTATTTAAAATTTTTTGTTTATAAAAATTTTGTTTTTCTGAAATTTCGTTTATTTCGATTTGGTAATATAGAGTAGACTATGTCCATAGGATTTGCTACAGATCAATGGTTTGGATTCGCTGTGCCCATAACGTGGCTACAGTAACTGTGCCTCTATCCCAACCCTATATTATTATTAGTCAACTTAAGATAAACGTTAACGGTCTAATTTGGTAAGTATGGTGGGCCCGGGTCTCTGGGGAAGAGATAAATAAAAATAAAAATGAACCAACCAATCACAAATCATCATCGTCACAGTCTCTCTCTGGTTTCCAATTCATCTCTAAACATTTTACAATTATTATTATTACAATAAAGATCCAATCTTTTTACCCTTTGATTTATATGCAGGAGCAGTTGTAAATGTCGGCTTTCAAATCATTCTTGAACAGTCCTGTAGGTCCCAAAACAACTCATTTTTGGGGACCTATTGCCAATTGGGGATTTGTTGCTGCTGTATGTGTTTTTTTTAAAAAAAAAAAAAAAAAAAATCTAATTGTACATTTCTTGATCCTACTATAAAATATATATATTTATTAACTGTTGGTTTTTATAGGGGTTGATGGACATGCAAAAGCCTCCTGAAATGATCTCTGGCAATATGACTGCAGGTAAGAATTTTTAAATTTGACTTTGATATTGATATTGTGTATTTTGACTTTGATATTTGTGCTGCAGTCATGTGTGTTTACTCGGCGTTGTTTATGAGATTTTCATGGATGGTCCAGCCACGTAACTATCTGCTTCTTGTTTGTCATGCCTCAAATGAGACAGTGCAGCTTTATCAGCTCTCTCGTTGGGCAAGGGCTAAGGGGTAAGGAATGAATTATGTACTTGATACATTACCATTATTTCATTTTACTTATATATATTACCTGCAGATTGATATGAATTTTCTTGAGCCCATCTTGCTAATAATGTTAATGAAATATACTGCCAGTTGCTGTCTTTGAGAATTGGGATGGTGGAGTTGGGTCAGGTCTTGTGGTATCAAGTGTTTTCTCTCCTTGGTTTAATTATTATATTTTTATCCAGATCAGTTAATAAAAAAACCAAGTTTGGCCTTTAGTTTACGGAAATTTGTGCCGTGTATGAAATTGAATTTGATTCAATAGTACGGTGTTAAATTGGCAGGAAAAATAGGCCCGTCATTGTGATAATTTGGTCTTGCAAGTTATAATGAAGATCTGAGTAGTATACTTATCCAAGCAATCTCTGCTGCAGTCAATTACTTTTTTGCACAACAACTAACTAGGTTAGATGCAAAAAACAAGTTGTAGTTGATCTTCTGTCAATGGGGCATCCAGCCCAATCAGCATCTGAGAATGTTGTGATTTGACTTGAACTCTTTTTTGTATATATAAGACCTTCACCAACTGATCCTTTCAAATATATCAATACTCTTGTTGTAGTTCTAACTAAGGGACAGTTGGAACATTGCCCCTATGATGGAAACTCTACTATTTTCATATATAATGATGTGTGAGAGAAGACCGGAACTAATTAAAGATTGTACTCTCTTTTCTCTTCCGACTTTCTTTTTCATTTGCGATAATATGATCTTATAAACCTTTTGACTGCAGTTAGATGTTGAACTCTAGAAGCATGCTTGATCTACAGAAGAACAAATATCTGGCCCTATGTTAGGTATTGTAATAAAATATCCTACTTGCATGCAAAAAAAAAAGGGTATTGTAGAGCTCCCACAGTAGACCTATATTATACTGGGATTAGATAGAAGAGGGATAGATAAAGGATCAACACGGAGAATTGCATGGCTTAGCATCAAGCATGTTAACAAGTTTACAAGTCATTTGTGTACTTAGTTTGAGAGAGAAACATTGTGTTGTTATTTCTGTGAATCTCTAGTCCTAAGAAGCAACTGAGATTACCAAGATCTTTCATGGCAAAGGACTCTTTGAGTTGCTGTATGACAACATTACAAACAATAGATAGAATTCCCTGTAATGAGAATCTCTTCATCTAAGATGAGTGAACAGTTGTAGTGCAATGAGTGTGCCTAATGAAGGGTGAAAAATCAGCATTCGAGAAGGTGAATCCAAGAGAGAATAAGGCATGAGTGAGTTTGTCTGCTTAAGTCCATACACAGACTTGTGGAGTTCACAGACATGATGAGTTTTAGTTTGATCAACAAATCCTAGGGGTTGGACCATGAAGACTTCTTTTTTAAGGTGGTACACTGTTTGATAGGCCAATCAAAATGAAGAGCTATGGAGATAAGCTTGTTGCAGGCTTTGCAACACGACTGGAGGTATCAGAATAACCCTTGCTTTTGATGATAACGGTTAGCGACTAGTCTGGCTTTATATCTCTCAATTGTTCCATCTGGCTCGTGTTTAAATTTGAACTCCCACTTGCAACCAGCAATATTCTGTTTTGCATTGTGTGGTATTAGTGACTAGGTTCCTGTATGAATGAGAGCATTGTATTCTAAAGCCATGGCTTTCCTCCATTTTGTATCTTTTGAGGCTTGAGTATGGCATGTTGGTGTGGAAGGACTGTCCTTTAGGTGAGAGACTAGAGGTAGAGCTGTAGGTAATGGATGATTGGTGGTAGCTGAGAATGATTTTGGCTTGTAAATATCATTTTGTGATCTGGTGGTCATAGAATGAGTAGTTGTAACTGGTGCAGATCGCGTTGTTTGGTTTTGAGTACTCTGAGTTCTTGTTATCATAGTGTGAGTTGATGAGACAATGGTTGTTAAAAAGTTTGTGTGTTTGGAATGTTGTTAGAAGAATTTGTTGAAGGAATGCTCTCAGAGTTGTTGTGAGACAATGGTTGTTAAAGGGTTTGTGTGTTCAGAATGTTGTTAGAAGAATTTGTTGAAGAAATGCTCTCATAGTTGTTGTGACTGGTGTCAGAATGACTAGATGAGTGCCAATTGTGTATTCTTTGATTTAGGAGGTTGTTTAGTTGTTGGATGAGTTGGAGAATGAGTTTTTGTTTGAAAATGAGTTGGTGATGATTTTTGTATATAAGTTGGATTATAGAGCAGGTGAAGTAGGGTTTGTGAAATGAGTTAGGACAGTGTGTTGGATTAATACAGTTAGGGAAGGTAGTATTTATTGGAAATGGAACATTAGTAGAAGAAAGACAGACAATTTTCTATTTGAAGTACATGATTGGAGTTTTGAAAGAGAAATTTCTTCATTAAATATGACATGTCTGGATATATAAATTCTTCCAGTAGATACATCTAAACATTTATATCCTTTGAAAAGGTGTGTTGGTAACCTATACCACCTCCTCTTCTAAGTTCTAATGGGGCCCAAAAAGAAAATATCCGGAGAAGAGTAGGCAAGGTTCCTAGGCCCAGTCCAAAAAAAAACAGATCAGGCTAAAGAAACATCTAGACCAAGCCCAACAGATAATAACAGCTTGTTGGTATTGGGCCAGGAAGAGAATCCTGATGGAGCTTCAATGATAAAAGATTGGAGGCCCTTCTTCAAGAAGTTGAACCAGTGAAAATTGCGAAGGAGAAGGCCAAGTACCCAAGTTTTGATCCAACGATCAGGACTTATCAATGGAGGGGAAGAAAATGAAGGAGAATTGGCTGAAGGGTTGTCTGATTGAAGTGGTGGGGGCTCTTGCATGCAAGGAAACGAGTGAGGAGGAAGATAATACAGGATAGTATAACAAGGATGAGGAGAATCAGCTCGTGGAGTTTGGAAAGAGATGGGGTGTGAGGGTTGAAGGATGTAGAGGAAAGATTCAAGGCTTGCTGGACAGTAGGAGGGAGGAGGTAGCAAAGGAGAGTGCGGAAACTAATTTAGTGGGGGATTTTGGAAGGTTCGGAAGACTTTGATGACATCTATGATATGGAGGACGAGAAATTGGATCTTGAATTCTCTGATGAATGTTAAATGGATAGAGATTTGGAGGAAGAATCCTTTGAGGAGGAGGTGGAGAGCGACTCGGTGGTTCAGCAAGGGTTGAGGACAGTGGGATGGATTGTGGATGCAACTGTGGGGTTTTGCTATTTTGGGCGTCTAATCATTAGGACTTGGTGCATCTCTAGGTGGTGGTAGCAAATTGTCAAAATTTGACATACTTTGGTTGCAAAACAGTGCCAACTCTAGGTGGTCGCAAATTTTTGTTACAAATAAGGACCCACATATGTACAAAACTAGTAAAAATGAGTCCTATAATAATTATTAAATTATTAAAAAATTTCTTTTTTAAAAAAGTGGCATGTGTTTTGGTTAAAGTGGGTTCCATTTTAGTTTTTAAATATTTTTAAAACAAAATCCTTAAAAAGTGGTGATGAGTTTTGGTTGAAAAGTACAAAAAAAAATCAAGCGCCAGTTGAAGTAGCGCGTGTCAATTGAAGTGGTGCGCCGTATCCGTAAACAATTGTTTTGGTAAATTTGACAAAAAACACCAAAAAAACATCTCTAGGTGGTGGCGAACTTGGTAGCAAACAGTTGATTGTAAGTTTGGCCAATAATTTGCGTCCAAGTTCGCGGATATAGCGCACCACTTCAATTGGTGCGCGCGCCACTTTTGTTGTACTTTTCAACCAAAACTCATCGCCAATTTTTAAGGAAAAAGAAAATTCTAAATATTAGAAAACTACGCGCGCCACTTTTGTTGTACTTTTCAACCAAAACTCATCGCCAATTTTTAAGGAAAAAGGAAATTCTAAATATTAGAAACTAAAATGGGATCCACTTTAACCAAAACACATGCCACTTTTCTAGGAAAGAGAATTTTTAAATAGTTAACAATATTAATGGGACCTACTTTAACTAGATTTGTAGATAATTGGGTCTCTATTTGTAACAAAATTTTGCTACCACCTAGAGTTGGCATTGTTTTGCAACCAAATTTTGTCAAATTTGTTCACAAAATTTTGTCAATTTGCTATCTCCACGCAGAGATGCTCTTAGTTTCCATTGTTTTTAGTTTGTCTGTATCCCGTCTTCTTTTTGTTTTCATTGTTTTGCTGGCCTGCTGGGGTTGCAGGCTGTTTGAGGGTGATTAGGGTTTCTTTTGGTCTCGAGATATTAGTTTCTGGCTAATTATTCAAGTGTTGATGTGTTCATGGTTATTTTAATACATGAACTTTTATCGATAATATAAAAGGAGTACTATATCCAATGAATTACAAGGTTTAGTTCTAATCTCGAGTTTATGTTTTGAATAATGCTTAAGCCTTGGATAACTACTAAAGGATAGTTAGGTGGCTTTTTGAAAATTTTCTAATAGGGAGAGATGTCATGAAAGTTGAATATATCTTTATATGGTTGTTTATTTATAAAATCTACTGAGGTTTGGAAAGTTTCAACCCAGTATTTCATTAGGATACCTGAATGAGTCATGTAAGTTGTCTGAGTTTCAATTATGTGTCTAAGTTCTCTCCATTTTGTTGTGGAGTTTAAGGTTATGACAATTAACGAGTGATGCCACATCGTCTCAAGAGATTTTCAAACTTTGTTCTAATAAACTACCCACCAACATGAGTTCTTATAGACTTTATTTTTTTGTTGAGTAGATTTTCTACATTATTTTTGAAAACAGAGAAGACATTGAAGAATTCTGCCTTTTTACAGTGGATAAAACCAACAAAACCTTGAAAAGTCATCAACTAGACTAGTATCTAGAACCTGAACAAGAGATGATTGGTGCTGGACCCCATAAGTCTTGAACTAGCTGAAGAGGACTTGAAGACCTTATTTGCGGTGTAATAAATTGCAGTTTATGACTCTTGCCAGGCTGACAAGAAGAACATACATTTGAAAATTGAGAAGAGCCTTCAAGTGGGAGCTTGTTTTGAGCAAGTACTTCACTTAAGACTAACTGAGCTTGTCCAAGTCTCATATGCCAAGTTGAAGAAGTTTTATTGACAAGAAATGCTGTAGGAGATTGGTTAATTAGACTTGTGACAAGTTTTGAAGGAGATAGGATAAGAGTCCACCCTGTATGTCCTTGGGAAAGTACCAGTTGTCTGAAACAAATTTGTGCACAGATAATAAGTTGTGTGATATATGAGGGGCATGTAAGACATCTTTCAAATGAAATTTTAGGTAAAGTGTTTAATGTCAAGGCCTTGTCATTTCCTACCATCACTTTATCACCACCATTGTATTGAGAAACAGATAAGTTGGCCGAGTCTGAGGTAATGTGATTAGTAGGCACCTGAATCTGCTATCCAAGTGTCTTGTGGTGTTGAATGTGAGGTACTGGCCATGGCTGCAAGCTTTGGTTGTGGTATATTACCTGAGAATGCATAGTTCATTCTTTTGTAACAGTCAACTATCAAAATGTCCCTATTTGTTGCAAATCTGACAAGTAGACTTCAACTTCCATTGTTATTGTAGCTTGAATTCCCATTGCTGTTGTAGTTGGCATTATTGTTGCCTTTGTAGTTACTTCCAGTGTTCTAAAAAAACGCCCTAGGCGGCCGCCTAGGTGAGACAGCTAGGCACGGTTCAAAAAATGGCGGGCCAATTAGTAACGGCGGACTAATTGGCCTAGTAGGGTCCAATTTTTTTACTTTTATCATTGTTTTTTGAAAAATGATGACTTGTCCAAAACTAAGGGCCCAAGAAGGCTTAAGAATTGAATATGGGTTTAAAAGACTAACGCCCAGTAGGAATTAAAAGAAAAATGTTCCCTATGAGGGGTTAAAAGATCAAAACATAGTCTGTTCAGTCCTCTCTTTCGGTCTCTGTGTTCAACTCAAGCAGCTCACTTGCCATCATCTTCAACTCTTTTACTTTATTCTGTTTAGAAGTATTTTTGTTCATGTTTAACATTTAAATTTTGGTAAATGTGTGGTTTGATCCATCTGTAAGCATTTTTTTACAAGTATGTGAAGTTTGATTTCTTCATTTCTTGTAGTGTAGGTGTGTGTGAGTAACTGACTATATATGATATATGCATTAGCATAAAAAAAAACTGTCGCCCACCACCCCACCGCCTGACTACTGCCTAGTGTTTATTAGGCTGAGCCCACCCTTAAAAGTAGAGCTAAAGTCAACAGATTTTACTCTCTATCATTAATTTCCTCTGTATATATATGCAAAGGATTTTACTCTCTATCCTTATTTTACTCTCTATATTTTACTCTCTATATATATAGAGAGTAAAATAAGGATAGAGAGTAAAATCCTTTGCATATATATACAGAGGAAATTAATGATAGAGAGTAAAATCTGTTGACTTTAGCTCTACTTTTAATGGGATAGAGAGCCATTGGACTCAGCCTTAGAACATTGGTTACTTCTATTGCTTCCTCTATAGTTGCTTGTACTCCTTCCATTGTCGTTGAAAGGTGCTCTTGTAGCATTTGAAGCATTTAATTTACAGGAGTAGAAATTTTGTAATGAGGGGGATGCTTTAACTGTAGAGAAGGCTTGTGTAGTAGGTTCCATACCAGTTGTTTTAGCCTTTCCCTCAATATTGATTTCCACACTCAGTAGCGTATCATGTAAATTATCTGCAGATACTTGTTCTGATCCCATGAACAAAGTGTTAATGAGACAATGTAAAATTGTGATTCTATTTCATTGAGTTAATTTACAATTTTACATAACATGTGTTCTCCACTATTTATAGACCTTCTTACAAAAGTTACTACAGAAATAACACCAGAAGATTCTAACTGACTAGGCTTAGGTGGCTTAACTGGATATGAACCATTTTTCAAATGACAGGTTTTTCATGTGAATTTACAACATTAAGTTGGAATAACAGATAATTTGTATTATTGACAGGTATTTGGAGCAGAAGAAAGGCGAAGCTAACCCTCAGTAACTTTGGATGATGCTTATTTCGTTGGCACCATCATCTGTAGACTGATTATTACACCCCCACTCAATCGAATTCCATTTGTAAAAGTTCACAAATTTGCAGGGGAAACCAGCCCAGCCTATGACATAAAGGCTGAAACAGATATGAACGATTCTGAAATTTGTTTTCTATAGATTTTGTTGATTGGGGATTGCCTAAAATTATGCTCTAAAGAAACAGCAACTCAATTAAATACTACATATCAAAAGATTACCAAAAGTAAGAATAATGTAAAAGAGAAAATAAGAATTGATCCCTGGTCCGATTTCTGAGTGCATAATAGTGCCTTTTCACAACGAAAGGTTTATTGTTCCTTTTGAACTGAGCAATATAAGAAAAGCACGCCACCAGTCCACGGCGATGATTTGCCTTTGCCTCACTAATTATAAACACCACCATTTTTCACTCTTTCCACGATTCCAGCTATGAGCCTTTGTCTCACTAATTACAAACACCACCATTTTTCACTTTTTCCACGATTCCAGCTATGATCACACAGCTAAGAGTAAGGTAAAGCTTCTTGTAATTGCTATTTGGAGCTTTCAAAGACCCCCAAAGTCTAGTTGTTTTTCCTTCATCATTCCCTTAATTGTGACAAAATTGCACTTCTCCGATTCGGATTGGTCTTCCCTTATCTCATGTAAACCATACGCAGTTGGGAATCGAATCACTTGGTAGAACGTATTTGGCACTGCACGCATATCGTGAATCCACTTTCTACCAAGGATTGTATTATGATTAGAATGATACTTGATAACATCGGATTTTGTCATCACCGTTTGTGGTCCAGCTCGGACTGGTAACTTGATCTCCCCAGCTATCTTTGTGGATGTTCCATTAAACCCATACAAATTGAACTGTGGTGCTTTTAGATGAGTTTCATCTAACCCGATACCGGTAAACACCTTCCAAAACAAAATATTCACAGAACTTCCACAATCCACTAAGATCTTTTACACATCATACCTTGATATGCGCAAAGTGATTAATAAGGCATTATCATGAGGCAACATGACCTTTGATAAGTCCTCTGGTACAAACATTATCGCCCATGGAATGCTGGTCGACACCAGATTAGGATTCACCAGGATAGGCTCAATGCAAGGACCTCCTTTACTGTCGAAATTTTCCTTATTTTATCTCAGATGATCTTATTCTAAGGTATCACTCCTTTGTAAATCATGTTAATGACTCCCAAAGACTTATTATGTATTGTAGTCGTTACCTCTGGTCAAGCATCAGCTCTAAACTCTCGAAGCTTTCCATCCTTCATCAACTTGTCAATCTCCCTTAGTAATTGCAAACACTTGTTTGTTTCATGATTCTTGACCTTGTGAAACTGGCAATAAGGTTTGTCTTCCAATTCTTTGGGAGTAAACTGTGGATGTCGCACATAAGCTTTCTTACCCACTGTAATGGATGCTTTTGGTAATCCTTACAAATACAGGTTTAGTTAAGGGATTGGGATGATTAGATAAGGTTGATTGAGTTCGTATGGACGAACTGTCTACATATCAAGTTCTCTCTACTACCGAACTGCCTACGTATCAAGTTCTCTCTGCTAGGGGGAGACTTGAATCAGGTCAGATGTAGTTCCTCATCCTCTTTATATAGGCAAGGGGTTCGCGCCTCTGGCTCTATCACATCCGGTCAGATCTAGGTCTTTAGGCCATGATGACGAGTTAAGAACATTTATGGTGAAGCGTGCCTGAAGCTCCGGTCTTGATGATGGTATTTAAAACTTACATTATTGTCCATTGGTGTGAGCGAGAATCTGGGAGATCGCTGTTGGGGTAACGAGTCACTATGAAGCGAGCTCGTGTGACAAAGACTTTAGGTCGGTTGACTACTAATTAGTCAGATCAATTACCATAGTTGAGTCGCTATGAAGCGAGCTGAGAGGGGGAGGATCGAAGGTTAATCTACCTTCATGTCTGTGCTGGACACGTGCTTGATATTCATTGGATGTGAATATTACTCCCTCACACCCACTAGTCTCAATATATCTTATGGTATTGTATTGATGGTGACATAATTCTTTGGATCTAATTCTTCTTTTAATGATCTCTCATATCTCCTTTCCGTTAGAGGTTGAAACTCCATTCTTGTAAATGCCTCACTAGGCCTTTTCTTATATGGTCGTGCATATTCTTGACTATCACCTCGGTCTTGACACTCCGTTTCTTTTCGAGTCGATTTCGATACTTGTATTACATGTTGTATTGTGGCAGCCAAAATTCCTTCTTCCACGCGGATGTCTTTCTCTGCTTTATCATATAATTCTTGCAGACTTTTTACCTCTTTCCACAACAAGTATATATGCATATCCGATGCTGGTATCAAACCCGTTTGAAATGCCATGACAGTCGTCATCTCGGATTCGTCCAGATGTTCGACCTATACTGTGTTTCGGTTTTAAATCGAGCTAAGAAATCTTTTAATGATTTCATTTTCCCTTGTCTCAATTGAAACAAAACCGATACATGCTTTGGCTTAACCCTCTGATGCCCATAGTTTGTCAAAAAATTCTCCACTAGCTCTCTAAAGCAAGAAATTGTTCCTTCATGCAAAGAACATAATCACTTCAAAGCTTTACCCTTGAGACTAGAAGAAAAGTATTTACATAGCAAAGAATCGAGATACTCAGTGCCTTGGTAAATTGATTACTGATGTCGATATCCAAATAAATGATCCATTGGATCCGATGTGCCATCGTACTGATTGCATTTATGAGTTTTAAACTTTGGAGGAAGAGGCATCCTTTCTATCTCTTATTACTTAATGGATTCCTATCGACATCGTCAGCCAGTTTTCTTACCGATGTCGATGCCATGTAGCGCGCTGATCACCAAATTGTTTCAGCATCATTTCTTCAATCATTTCTTTTGTTATTTGGGGTGGTATTGTCACTCCCTGTGTTTCCTTTATAGACGTAGCTTCTTGTATACTCTTCTATACATGTGGGGACAAAGAGCTAGATTCTTCCTCAACTTTGTTGTTTTGTTCTTGCTGCATCTTTCTCATCTCTTTGTTTTCTCTTGCTAATAACTTGTTTTGTTTCTCTACTTCTTGTAATCGTCTAATCAATCATTGCAAAGAGATCTCTTCTTCTTCTTGAATATCTTCTACTCTTTCGTCATGTTTTTCCTCTATTCTGTTTCCAGATCCCCTTGTTACTCGTGTTTGTGAGTTGTTCTCTTCATTGATTATCTTCGTACTGCTGGTAATCTTCTTTGGAGGCATGTTGATGCTTTGAACTATATGCAAATCCTCAAAATGAATCACTCCAACTTGATCAATGAATCGTACAACACAAGGGAGAAAGATCAAACTCTTGAACTCTCAAGCTTCTGATGCACGGACGGCGCCAATGTGGTGATCGAAGATGATTCACTAAAGATTTGTGAAGAATTGAAGTATGAGATGAAAGCTTGAAGGAAAGTAACTTTATTTCATTAATGGTGGTTACAACTCTCTCTCTCTCTATGATTTCTCTCTCGTTTACAAACTTTTTGGTGGGAAGAAAATAATGATCTTCTCTCTCCTAAATCAATCCTTTTATATTCTTCCTTTTCCACTAATGTCTAATCATTTATTGCCACGTGTCCATCTTTCTCCTTTTTCTCCTTTCCGCTTTCTTCTGCAACATTTGAACTTAAGAGAGATATCTCGATTTAGTACTGAAAACACGGGTTGAAATGTTGGTTTGACGATATTTGCCCACAACAAATTGCTTTTTGAAGGCCTTGGCTTCGTTGTTTTTCCATTCAAATTTTTTACAAAGGCACATTGATCTCCCCATATATTGTACTTTTATACATGAAATTGTACTATTAATCATAGAGTTATTTTATGGGCCATTTTTAAGATCGTAATTACCATTCCGCTTAAATAGATTAGATGCAGTGGAATTGCTAATCTGCCATTTGTGTCGTGGAGTGTAATGCTGCACAATTTGAAGGCTCTTGAGTCTTTATTTTGAGAGATCCAACATGGTATTTGGTTGAGTAAGATTGTATTTGAATCGGAGAAGGTGGTGGTGGGGTTTCTAATGTGGATTTGCTGCCGGTGTTGGGTGTTCGGTTCAGGTGGAATTCGATTCAAGATTATCTGAATGTTTAGTATTGTTTTCATCTATTTTTTCTTGTTTATTTCCAGGTTGTTGTATGTAATCCATCTTTTGATTAATACAATCAGTTTGTTTATCGGGAAAAAAAAAACAAAAAAAATAGTGGAGATTAGTTTATATATAATATTATAATTAGACTTATAAATCTAAATCTATTATTGCACAGTGGGCGAAAATGTTCAATTCCTAAGTGATATTAGGAGGCCACATCAACACAATTTTTAAGTAAGGACAAAAAATTAATTGAATGGTAGAACAGTGTTTTGATTATTTGCGAGTCAGTGCCTACTTACTGCGAAATACATCAGATGTTGGATTTGCTCAAGATTGGTTAGATGTTTTCGAGATACATAAAATTATGAGAAAACAATTATGCACCACTTTTTTAAAGGATTCATGATATATCTACGAATCAAACAAACAAAACAATTTATTCTGAGGAAGAAAAAAAAAATCTTTCGACCCTTTCAAACTACGAAATCTAAAAACACAAAAAACCTTTGACAAGTTCCATATATTGAAACTCTTCTACCTATCTTATAATTGCTCACAAAAAAAAAAAAAAAAAAAAAAAAAAAAAAAAAAAAAAAAATCTTCATAATTAAACTCCTTGAAAACCTCGAACAAGTCTTCATCAACCATCTTCTAATACCCCTTCGAGTGCCTTGAATGCATCTTCTTACTTCATCACAACTTGAAGCCTCAACAAGTCTTCATCATCAACCATCTTTTAATCAAGGACCAAAATATCACCGATATTTATGAAATATCACTGATATATATAGGTTTTTGAGGTGCCCAATATGGATATATTGTGATATATCGATGGATATATTGACATATTTTGTATCCGATATATATATATGATATAGAACGTTGACTTTGACCAATTATTGACCGATTTTTATTAATATATCAATGATATTTCCGATAGAATCGATGATATTTCCGATATATCGTCATACAAAACAAAATTTTGACCAGTTAACAAAAGTGTATATATCCACCGATATATCAATATATCTAATATCGATATATCGGATATATATTGGTTTTGGGGGGTCCGATATATCGCCCGACATTGAAATATTTGGCCTTGCTTGTAATTACAAATCCCTTCAAAAAGCCTGGAACACCATCAATCATCTTCTTACTTCATGTCAACTTGAAGCCCATAAACAAGTATAAGGTTATGATCTTCTTTAACTTTATCTTCAAGTTTTTTTTTTAAAAACATATTCCTAAAACACATCAAGACATACTCACATTCTAGACTTGCTACTACAAGCAAACAGGTCTCACATCCTCCACAAACTTGCAACAAATCATTGTGGTTATGATCTAATGGGGAAAAAAAAAAAAAAATCACTATAATAAGTCATACTCACAGTTAAGGACTAGACTAAATAGATTATTTTACTAGCTCAAATCAACAATTCAGTTCCCAATAGACCAAATAGTAAGTTGTCGACACATCATTATGGAAGTATTCATACAACACGTAAAACTACAATAGAACAAGAAACTCTAGCCATTTAGATGTTGAAAGTACAAATTAAAGCATTATATACATGTTCCACTTCTGTTTTGATTAGTGTTGCATGCGCACATATATAGAAGTAGTTCTAACATCAACATCTAATTAAGTGCGCATGTCACATATACATAAAATCAATTTTTTTCAAACTTTTTATAAGAATATGGAATTATATATTAATAATCATCAAATTTTCAGGCAATGGATTGTGAAAAAAACCATCTAAAATATGTTGACTTTCCAATGAACTTTGTTTGGAACAAATACGAACATGTGAGTTACAAAATACGTCAAGAGATGATTATTATTCATAGATTCTAAACAATGTATATTTTTTATTTTTATTAGGATTAATGGACAAAGATAGAAAAATAAAAGTTCATTCCAAATATATATGCAACAAAGTATATATACATTCTACAATATAAACAAGGATAATCATAAACCGGTGCTAACAATCGGAGAAAATACAGAAAATTCGATAATAGATAGTGAGACGGAGCTCACTAAAGGAATTGAATGATACCTACGGTGACTTTATAATTAAATAATATGTTTTTTTTATATGTTTACTTTTTCTATTTGACGAACAAAAAATTTGTCACAGAATATGCAAGAATGAAAACTATCAGGGAGAAAAAGACAACAAGGAGAATAGATCGAAGAGAATAATTTTTTTATTTTTTTATTTTTCAAAATAATTTGCGTCCATTAGAATGTCTATTGTTCTTTGACTTAGAAAATTGAATATTCATTATCTCAATTACTTTTCATCATATATATGACTACTTATTGTCTTCATTTTGAATGAGATAACTGATAAAGTATAGCTTCTTTAGATAAGTTTAGTCATTATTTTTACGTAAATGCACTAGCTATCTAGGTTTCCTTTGTCACCTTAAAAGTCAAGGGAGGGATTTCTCTATTTGTATGTCTCCTAATAGTTGAGTCCATCTATCTTATCAATAAGATAGTGATACCTCAATTCGAGATAGGGGGAGAACAGTTACATGAAGACTAGCATATGCGCTCATGCGACTGCCAATTGATTTTTTTAGGAATGACTAACAATTTCGTAAATGCACATCCAAAAGTTCACAAAGAAATAAACAAATGACAATTTATGTGCACCCGTGTAATTAGTAAACTAAAATATTAAGTACAAAGATCATTTCAAATACACCACATACACACACAAATAATCAACAGATAGACAAAGTAAAAAAAACAATGATGCAACACTTAAAAGTCTTGGTTTCCTAGAGAAATAAACACTCTTATATTATGAAGAAGAGAGCTAACTCCACAAAATCGGTATTCAAATACAAAATTATATACCTCTCAAACTATCTTCTTCTCACCCATTCCAACTGACCGATCAATCATTGTTTAAGAATGGAAATATAACTTGTAGAGTAAAAAGACATGGAAGGAGCACTTTAGATACAAAATAGGCTATTAGGATTTCAGAACTTCATTATTACCTTATTTCCATTAATAAACCTAGGTCAAAAATAAAGTGAGCCATAGAAGAACGGAAAACGAATAAGAGAGTATAGAGTGAAAAACAAACCTTTACCCAAGTTTGAAGATCACACATTGTATTCACCAACTTAAACAATTAACACATGTAGTTCATAAGTAATATGTCATTTGCAAATTAAACATTCTCTTCATCCATAACAATGTCTATTAATTAACCTTTAAAGCATCAATAACTTACGAATAAGCAAATTAGTTACCTGCCATACAGATGTAGTCATGCTACTCTAGATTGTAATTGTGTCGATTATGCTCATTTGAAGTGGATATGTAGAAAATAAGTTCACCCAATGCAAACCATTGAAAACCTCCTAAACATCCCAACTGGGAAAACCATCTCCAATGATCAAACACACAGATTTTGAACAAATAAACATTAATAACATACCAAAGTACACCAAAAAAAACAATCTAAACAAAGTTTTCACCTTTTCAGCTAAAAAAACATTACATTCATTTCCAAATTCTCATCACTACTTTCAATGTTTGATAAACGATCGAATCATTTATACTGACAACCAGATCATCATCACGTACTGCTAATCAATAAATCAGAACCATACATCATTTAATTAATCATAGATAAAAAAGAGAAAATGAGAGTAGAGTAATAGTAGTTTATATTATACCATATTAGCTGTTTGCCTTCTATGGTTAAAGGGGATGGTTATATGAACTCCACCTTATAGTGGCTCCAAAGTTACTCCACCACTAAATACAATGAATTAGAAGTTGGTTTTTGGTGAAGATGTTCTCCACACAATAGAGATCATTCTCACAAAAAGTTAGTTCATTTGAAAGATGTACGTACAACCTCATCAAAATTCGTTTTCAATGTTATGAAAGTATTCAACGGCCTAGATTTTTTTAATTTCGTAACAACTTTTGACAAGGTTAAACATATTCAATTGAGCTGATTTTTTGTGGGGGTGTTATCTTTCATGTTTCATGTGATATATAACTCCACAAAAAATTATCCCTCAAAAAAGTGGAATAACATACTATAAAGTGGAGTTCATATAACCATCCCCATGGTTAAAATGTTAACACTTGAAAACATATTAAATAATTATGGGCTTATGTCCTAAGCCCAACTTTCTATGTAAGATCCAAAAAGATTTATCATAGAACAAGCCCAGAGAACATAACTGGGGATTAATTTAGCTTCTAGCACTACAACAGGGTTTTTGCAGCGCATCCTTTTGCAACGCCATAAAATTGTTGCTACAGGTCACCTTTTGCAACGCCTTTTGGGGCTGCTAAAGTTTGTCATGCTATTAGGTTTAAAGTACATGGATTTATCTGTTGCGATGCCTCTTACATGGCAAATGGTTGTAAATATATTTTTGAGAAAAATAAAAATAAATTATTTTGGAGGGGATTTATCATTTACAACAGTGTTGACGCGGCTAAAATTAAATTGATCATTGGCAACGCCGCTTTCGTTGCAGCAAGTTTTTTTTTTTTGAATGTCAATTTTTTTTAGGTCTAGTTTTGTTGCGAGGATGGTGGTGTTGCTAATGTGTTTTTATGGGTCGGCAGCGAAAGTTTCTATGGGCGGGCCAATTTTTTATTCTTGGTGCTCGAACACATAACTAAAAATCAAAAACCGTATACACCCTAACCCTAAATGAGTAAATGACTACAGTTACCTAAAAAGAAAAAAAAAGAGAGTAAATGACAACCCATTTTTCTCTCTTGCTTCTGTCTCTCTTTCTCAACTTTTTCATCAACTACCACCGCTACCTCCAATACCCAACGACTACGAATCTAACAACTCCCCACAACTATAACGATTTCTAGCTCTCCCTCTCTCACTTGATAACCCATTTCTACTTTGATTTTGGATTGGAAAAGTTAGTTTTACTTTTGGGTTAATCTTCCACTGTCGGCAAAATTTCGATTTTTCAAGTTGGTTTTCCTTGGCTTAATTGATTTTAGAATTCTAGTCATTTCCTGGTTGATTTCCTTACGGGTAGAGTTTCAGCCACTGTCTCTAAAACCGCTGCTGCTCCCATTGAATGAGTAAAGGTCTTAATCTAGAATCAGGATTAGATGCTCAAGGCTAGAAGGCTCTCAGAATCCTATAAGGGAATTGAAGATTACTTTGGTTGAACAATCAAGGATGAAGGATTTGTCGCAATGTGGAGAGGGAACATAACAAACGTAATTCGTTACTTCCCCACACAGGTCAGTCTCTATTCGTTTCTATCACTTCAAATTCATAAGTTAGACTAGGATGTCGATTGATGTACCAAACTGAAATGTTACATGTATCCTGTAACAGGCTATGAATTTTGCTTTTAAGGATTAATTTAAGCATATGTTTAAGTTCAAAAAGGAAAAAGATGGCTACTGGAAACAATTTGTTAGAAACTTGGGATCTGGAGGTGCAGCTGGTGCTTCTTCTCTTTAGTTTGTTTAATCTATAGACTATGCTCAGACTCGTCTAGTCAATGATGCGCAGGCAACAAAGAAAGGAGGAAAGAGACAATTTAATGGTTTGGTAGAAGTATACAAAAAAACTATGAAGATAGATGGTATTGCAGGATTGTACTGTGGATTCAATATCTAATGTGTTGGTATTATAGTCTATTAAGGTCTTTACTTTGTAATGTATGATTCTCTCAAGCCTGTACTTCTTATTGGAAAAATGCAGGTTAGTATACTGGTTTAATTCTTTCTAGAATTCTAGTCATGTCGTACTAATGATTTGAGTATTAGCAAGAATTGTGGTTCTCGAGTAGTTTCATGGTTGGTGAATGGGCATAATGTGTTTATGTATGCAAAAGAATAGAATGTGAAATCTTTACAAAAAAACACTAAACTCTTGTTCATGTCTGTACCTTTCTATAATTCCAGGATAGTTTCACTCTAGGTTGGGTGATCACAAATGGAGTTGGCCTTGCTTCTTATCCAATTGACACTATTTGTAGAAGAATGATGATGACCTTTGGTGAACCTATTAAGTACAAGAGCTCTATGAATGCATTTTCCCAGATCCTAAAGAACGAGAGAGCTAAATCTTTGTTTAAGAGTGCTGGTGCAAATATTCTTCGTGCTGTTGCAGGTGATGGTGTCCTTGTAGGGTACGACAAGTTACAGGTGATCATGTTTGGGAAGAAATATGGATATTAAATTGGGGTTTTCTTTTTTTCTTAGACACATTTCTCTGTTTTCATTGTGATCATTGAAGATTTTCCATATCTTGGATGATTTGAAGTAACCTTCCTATTCGAAACAAGTTATCAAAGTGAGATTCAAGCTAGTTTTCCTCACATTTTCCTTTTGTGTAGCCCCTTTAATAAAAAGGAATTTAAGTAATAATTTGCGGTCTGCCATATTGTATTCTTGTATAGGGAATTATTTGCCTCTACTTGCTATGCTTCATTTTCTTGCTTACACGTTGGAAATTAAATAAATATTCAAGGACAAGTAAGTAGTTACTGTAACTAATTTATTGTCATGATTGCTGCTCATTGTAGATTTGTTAGTAGTTTGAGAGTATTTGTTATAGTTAGGCACATTTGTAGTTCTTAAGTTTGTATAAGTTGTTCTAGTGGCTAACCTTTTCATTGAAGATTCCATGTTCCAAATGTTTTCTGGTTGTAGGGATTTACTTGGAATAGGGAGGGACTTGTTTTGAGAGGTGGATAGATTTTTCATATTGTCCGGTTTGATCTTTTTTTGTCATGGGTTTTCTCTTCCTCTGACATATACCTTGGATTCACATGGTACGGTGCACTTTTGTTTTGACTTCTCGTGATGTACTTCTAAATTTCTAAGTTGGTATTTGCTTGGTATTTTTGTGGCATCAATGCAGTTGAGAACAAGGGTAGGTCAATTGTCATGAGTTGTTGTAGTTGCGTTGCCGCTTCCTAAGTCCATAGGTTTGACTTAGCTTGTTGAAAATATTTTTGCATTGCATACTTTAGTGCTTTTTAGCTTTACTGTCTTTAATTAATTTCTAATGTCTCTCTTTAATTATTTTCTTTTTTTTTAGGTGCTAGATTGTCGATCGGATGCGCACCATATAATTAATGAAGAACACTAGCTTGGATAAAATTCGAAGAATATACATTTGTTGATTTTGCTAAGTTCTAGTTTTGAAGAAATTTGCCCAAATAAATTGATAGTTGTGGAAATTTTGTAAGACGGTGTATTGGTAAAGACCTGTGTGGTTGTGTGAAATACTTTTGCAATGGATAATCTTAGTTAATGAAATTAATATATTTTGTTATGATTATTGTGAATTGATATAGGGTTGTTGTATTTATCTACGTAAGTTGCATTTGGCATAATTTGCAAATAAAAAAGAATCAAAATTGTGCAAAAAACGAGAGATGTCTAATGCGCTAAAAACACTCTTTTGTAGCTATAAACATTTTTTTTGCAACGCTCTAGATGTAACTAATGACTTAAACCTTTTGCAACGCCTCAAAGTGTAGCTAAAGGTACACCTTTTGCCACGCTCTAGATGTGTTGTTACAAGTTATCTTTTGCAACGCCATTCGTTGCTAAAAAGTTGAAATATTTTCAAAATCAATTAAATTTGAAAAAAAAATAGCGAGGATAAAGTAGTAGCAACGACTAATGGCGTTGTAAAAAATTGAAAGCTTTTGCAACGCCCTATTTTGCGTCGCAATTTAGCTTTTGTGACCCACTTTTTAGCAGCACCTTTGCGACGCCTTGTTTGGCATTGCAATTGGTCTATTGCAATGCTTTTCATGACTTTCTGCAACGGTATATGGCGTTGCAAATGAGCCTTTCTGTTGTAGTGTATAGTTTGGGTCGGCAGATAATTATGGTTTAAGGACAAGCCGGATTGACTACTGCTAAAAGACGATATTGCCCTCATTTAAGTTTTTATCAGTTAAATCAAAATCTTACATGACTTTTCAATTTTGTTTTTGACCACCTCAGCACACTCACATTTTATGTTAGGACTAACATGAGAATTTTCATTTATTTCATATTGTACACATGCATAGTAGTGTTTGCATGTTTGTTGGACACATGCATACTGGTATGTGCATGTGTGGTAGTAGTGTTTGTATGTTTGTTGTGCACATGCATACTAGTGTTTGTATGTGTGTTATATATACACATGTATAGTAGTGTTTGCATGTGTATGTTATAATGGTGTGTGATATGATCGATATACACATGCAGTGTATATCATACATGCATAGTGGTGTTTGCATATTTGTTGTACACATGCATACTGGTGTGTGTATGTGTGGTAGTAGTATTTGCATATTTGTTGCACACATGCATAATGATGTGTGCATGTGTAGTATACACAAGCATAATAGTGTTTGCATGCATGTGTGTTATACACATGCATAATGGTGTGTGCATGTTGGTATACACATGCAGTGCATATCATACATGCATAGTGGTGTTTGCTTGTATATCAGAGAAGGTCATAATTGGTATTAATAAAAAATAATTTGCTGACGTCTGCCCGAAAATGTCTTTATTGTAAAATTATTAATGATGGATGATGATGTCAGCTCGTTTTTGTCATAAAATCGTAATTATTGGTCAACCAAGCCTAAAACCGAAATTATTGGTCAATTTATGTGTTTGGGCCTAAATCTATGAAAGATTTATATTAATAAGCCTGACAATATATGGGCCTGAAAATAAACCAAGGAAAAATCCCATCTAAATTACTAAGCCCAACCATAAGCCCAAAACACAATTATTAAAAACGTGATATAAAACTTCAGGCTAAAACACAAGCAAAGCCAAAACAAAAAATATACAATGGCAGCAATGCTAGTGTACAACACGTAATTGAGCTGACTGTGCTATGACACTTGTATTAAAACGTGAGGTCACCAACAGCTGAGCAAATCATTGAATCTCTCTCACACACACACACTCAATCTCCCTGCTTAGCTTCACTGGTTTCCAGCATCCAACCTCAGGTAAATTCACCATCTCGATCTCTTTCTTTACTTACGTTGTATCTTTCCATCTATGCTTTGCTAGCTAGTCAACGAAATTACCATACTGATGTAGAATAGCAGTTGAGATTTTGCTAGTTGATTATTTAGAAGCTTTTCTTCAAGAGATTCTGCAAGCTTGAAAAGTATTTTATATGAGGTCATGCATGTACCGGGGAAACAGCTTCATCAACTTTGCAGTAGTTAAAGATTGCAGAAAAGCTATATATATTATTGTTGAAGTGGTTGGTGAGTGTTTTTTCTAAGTGATCAAACTTTGGATTCATGTTTCAGAGACTAGCTTGTATCTAAGTTGGTTGTATCTTGGAGGAGTTCTATGGTGAATTTCGCAGTGAGGCTCTAAGACGAGCCTCAAGCCGAAAGCAATACGTATTCTGTTTAACATTAGGAAGATCTCCCAAAACACTATTAACCAAAGTACATTAACAAGCAAATGACCCCCATCTTCTTCCTTATTGCTGCATAAGACCACCCACTATGTAATTCCATGCCTCTCTTGTTTAAATTATCTAGTTAGTTTGGACCCTCTTAAGTTACACACACAAAGTTAACTTCTGGTAAGATCTATGATCACTACATTTTTCTTTATCCCTGAGTACTGATTTGTCTATGCAATATAGAGAATGAGTAAAGAATCTAACATTAAACACTTTTGTTCAATTTCTTTAAGTTTATTCTGTTTAGAATTGAATGTGTATCAGCCTGTCAGGATGTTAACTTTTGTGCTTAATCTGTCTGGTTTTTTTTCGCTAAACCTTAATCTGTCTGTTAATATAACTATATCAATAGTTGACAGAATTGTTGTTTCCTTTGTCTAACTAGTTAGATCATGCTGGAATCTGTCTGAGACTCTCAGCAACCTTCATTTTATTTTGTGTGGTAAACTTCATATACTACTTAATTTTCATGGTTTATCTTCTGCAATAATGGCCTTGGAACTAAACCGTAGGTCAGAAGCAGAAGCAGTTCTAAATGTCGCCAGTCTTCAAAGCATTCTTGAACAGCCCTGTAGGTCCGAAAACAACTCATTTTTGGGGCCCTCTGGCGAATTGGGCATTCGTTGCTGCTGTATGTTTCACTCCTATTCCTTGATTATTAGTTAGGGCATCTCTAATGGGAAGTGTAAACCGTATAGAGTGGAAATTTTACACCCCAAATGTCAAAACACTCTTTCCAATGGGAGTGTTATACTGTAGGTAATAGAGTATTAGTTGATAGAGAAGGTGGGGAATTCCCCCTTTCGCATTCAGCTAATAAAAAGCCCGGACGACACTCGAACAAACGTCAAAACAAATTTCAGGACGTCACTTTAAGTAACGTCCCTTTCTGATTCTAAAGTAATTTTTTAACTCGGACGTCACTTTGAGGGACGTAAGTGACGTCCGAGTTTAAAATCTAATTTTTTTTACATTTCTCCATTTGGGAGTATAAAGAGTGGATATTTATAGGCTATACAATAGTATACAATTAGAGGTGTAAAATCCTAATGGCACCTACGTGGAACCTAGGTGGAGGTGTAATTTTACACCCCCCATTAGAGATGCCCTTAGTGCATGCCACATTTTCTTTGATATTGCAAATAAAGCTATATATGGTACTTGTAAGTACCCTCCGTTCTCAAACTAATCACTACACCACACATGTCCACACCAGGTCATATATATCCGCACAGCTCGTATATCACTAGGTCGTACTACGCCACCAGGACATAATTACGACCCAAATTCAGGTCGTCCCAAATATCAAATACAACAATACATACAAACAAATGATCTATTGCAATCTTGAAGCTCAGTCAACGCACCAATGAAGGAGGTATTTACTTTGTAATAGCAGAAGTAATGACAAATCATCAAGAGAGCACAAAATATGGATCTACACTGGATAACGGCTAGCAAATAAGAAAAGTCAGATCAAACACCTATAAGTAGAGAGAGATGAACTACGTAAGGTTTGAATCAAGTTCATCCAAGAAACTTGATACGTAGGCAACTCTTATCCCAAGAAAGAGTGCAGCCATTACCAATCAACCTCAACATCAGGTTATAGGTAGAAACCTATGCATCTACATTGGCACCATCTACCAATTCGTTTCCTTGAAAAAAAAAACATTCATACCATTTTTCTCAAGTCCACAAAACTTGGTAAAAACCACCATGGAGAGACAACTCAAAGCTTTATTTAGCCAATCAAATGAAGACTCTCCAAGATTCTTTTACATCCTTTCAGCAAGAGAATCAAACTCTTTGCGAACAAACAACGTCCAACACTAACAACATGGATCTCGACGCCATTGATAACAACGGCGTCGCAACACTCACAACCACCACAAATTAGTGACTTTACGACTTCCCCGCACTTGGAGAAATCAAGTGAAAAGGCAGCCGCAGCCCAGATCGTCCAAAAGATGCTCCAATCTTACAAAGCGTCACCATTCACCGCTGAAATCCTGGACAAGCAGCCTCCTAATGATTTCATCCAACCAAAGTTTCCAATGTACGATGGCAGCTCGTGTCCAAGTCAGCACGTAGCTCGTTTCAGCCAAATCCTGGAGCTCTACAATGCTCCAAACTTCGACTACCTAAGATGCAGACTTTTCCCAGCCAGCCTAAAGGACGGAGCATTAGACTGGTTTTATATGCTAGTGCCTGATTCAATCCACAACTTCGACAAGCTGGTCAAGACATTTGTAGCAGACTTTGTCCACAACATGAAGAAGCAAGCCGACCTAGACTTGTTGTTCCAACTGAAGCAAGCACACGGCGAGACTATTCGTGCTTTCTTAAGACGTTTCAAAAAGGAATTGCTATCAATGGAGCTAGGCTTCAAGGACAATTTTGCAACTTCGGCATTCACCAACGCCATCCTAGACGATTCTGAACTAGCAAGGTCTTCCATGCGCAATAAGCCAGAACGCCTAGACGACCTGTATTACAGAGTCGACAAGTGCATGAAGTACGAAGAATGGATGGCCCACCGCAAAAGCAAAGAAGTCCTCGCAATAAGCGACAAACGGGGACCCAAAGAAAGCAAGCAGTACTCAGGCAACAATAAGGGCACCAACTCCCAAAAGCTATCTTACACCAAGAGAGAATCCTCCAACTTCTCCAGGACGCCAGGCCACATCCTGAAGAAGATAAAGACAACCCCTTACTTCAAGCCACACATCAGCAAGGTCATAGAAATCCCAAGACTCCCGTAGTGCCACTTCCACAAACTCCACCATCATGACACAAACGAATGTTGGTGCCCCAAACACTACCTACAAGACTTAGTCGAAGAGGGAAAACTCAAAAAAATTCTACCAGAAAACGACCTCAGGCATAAACTGAATGCCAACCATAACAGAAGCAAGAGTTGTAGTCATGAACGACCTGCACACAGAAAGAGCAGAAGTAGAACAACCCGACGATCTAAAACCCCAGGTCGGTCGAGGCACAACAGACGACAGCACTCTCCATCAGGAAAAGGAAAAGGTAATCCACATGATTACAGACACCTCCAGCAATGAGACCTCCAGTCGCGAAAAGCGCAGGCGCGTATGAGCACTACAAGAGATCTACCACCTCTCCTACAAAGCTGAAATGATCACTCCTATCAGTTCTCGATCTACAACCGAGATATCATTCATTGAGGAAGATCTCGACAACGTGTGCCTACCCCATAATGATGCTCTAGTAGTGCACGTCAATATCAACGGATGGACAGTCAAGCGGGTCCTAATCGATCCATGTAGCTCTTACGACATCCTCTTCTACCAAACATACAAGGACATGCACCTACCAGACTCAGTGATGAGAGATTTAAACGCACCACTCTACGGGTTCAATGGAGATCGCACAGATGCTATTGGAGACGTCATCCTACCAGTCTCCATTGGAGAAAAAGAGGACATGGTTAAGACCTCAACACGCTTCAGTGTGATAGATGTTAAGTCATCATACACTACCATCTTAGGACGCAGGTGGATTCACAAGATCCAAGTCGTTCCATCAACCTTACACCAAGTCCTATGGTTCTTCGGACCTCGAGGCATCATGGAGCAAAGAAGCAACCAACTAGAAGCTCACCGATGTAATCAAGTAAGCATAACAACCAAGGCCAAAACTCAGGTAGCCAAGTCAAATGACATCCCGAAGCCACAAGATCCTCAAGCTTCCCGCCTTCCAGCATCAGCAACAGACAAGCTCAAGGAAAAACAAGCATAAGTAGAACCAATAGAGAAAGTCAATTTGGGCACAGATGATAACCCAAAATTTGTTTATGTAGGGGCTGATTTAGACCCCAAACTCAAAGAACAACTTGTCAATTTTTTTCTCTCAATAAAGATGTGTTTGCTTGGTTGTATATCAATATGCCAGGAATCAACCCTCAGGTTGCTTGCCACAAATTAAATGTAGATCCAATTGTAAAGCATATCAAACAACTTAATGACCTCGAAAACTAACAATCAAATTTCAAAAAGCCATCAATGAAGAGATAGAAAAACTCAAAATGGTTGGATTCATCAGAGAGGTCGAATACCCGATCTGTTAGCTAACATTGTAGCCGTTCTTATGAAAAATGGCCATGTACGACTCTGCATCGATTTCAATAAGCGTCAACAAATATTGTCCAAAAGGCAACTTCTCCCTACCCAGGATTGACATACTCGTAGATCAAACTTGCGAACATGAACTTTTATCATTTATGGACGCATATAGCGGATACAATCAGATACCACTTGCAGAAGATGACTAGGAAAAGACGTCCTTCATAACCGAACAATGGACGTTCTGCTACAACGTCCTACCATTCGGCTTGAAGAACGTCGGCGCGACCTACCAGAGACTTGTCACGAAAATGTTCAAAGACATGCTGGGCGACACTATGGAAGTCTACATAGACGACATGGTAGTCAAAAGCGTTGAGGCTGGCACATTTCCTACCTACAAGAAGCCTTTGGAAGATTTAGCCAAAACAAGATGAAGCTCAACCTAACAAAGTGTGTATTTGAAGTAGCCTCAGGGAAATTCTTAGGATACCTCGTCTCATGGCGATACATTGAAGCAAATCCAAAATAAATACGAGCTCTCCTTGAAATTCCAGAACCAACTTCCAAACAACAAATACACAAGCTGTCACACCCCAAATTTTGACAAAATCGGAAAAACAATATTTGTTCTCGACTCTTCGATTTTCAAGGTGTGATGCCCTCTCAACTTCCAAAAACCCATTATCTGTTTAATTATTCCAATAATTTGAAACCGATAAAGATTTTTAAATAAACAAAAGTCCTCTACATTACAAAAAATTCACAATTATGATTAAGTTACAAATTTCTTTTCAACAATGCTTTAATTGTAATTACAACTTAAAATACAAAATATTGTCTCAACTAAAAATTTATTGTACCTTAAGGGAAAACAAAACATATTATGCACTGAGACGCTAACGCAAACCACAAGCCGTAATCAACCTTCTTCAACACTAATTCTGTCAGGACTTATCGACTATGTTCATTTTATGAACACACCCGATAAGCAAATATGCAAATCGGGTCAGCATTATAAACAATGCTGGTATGAGTAGCCATAAAATACAAATCATACTTATACATATATATACATAATCAATAAGGCAGTTAGTTTCTCTACCGAGGTGCCTTAACTTCCAACCAATAATACAACATTCTTAAATACAATAATTAAGGCAGGTAGTTCCTACACTGAGGCGCCTTAGCTTCTAATTCAATAATAATAAGGCATTTAGTTCCTCCACCGAGGCGCCTTAGCTTCAAACCATACTAGATCAACTGCATCTAATAATAAAATAACAAAACTAAAACTTATTCTATACTTAAACTGGTGTAGGCCTGATCACAGAGTGGGTCACACCTACATAAATAATCAATTCAACCCACCCTTCTGCAAAACCATTTTGAATGAAAAATAAATTACAATAAAACAAACATATCATATACATAATTCCAATCATCTCATTGAACCAACAAGAACAATCTTAATGACCAATTTCACAACCACAATAAATTATTTATTATAGATTTAAGATACACTTCGATATATCATCACAATTGTTGTTTAAAGTTTCTTCAAGTGTCTCTAGAATCACGTCGTCTCTATGTTTTACCTAGTTTCCTATCTACCACAATCGCTCCCCTCAATCAAGCCGAACATGTACATCCGCATGCCTCTCTCACATAATGGAACCACTCCGTATATAGTTACCCTAAGCGGGATGTCGCATACTAGGTAACCCCCAGACAGATGCCAAAACTATGTGAGTAAACCTTTACTAGGCATAATATATCGCGCATCTCATTCTGAATTGGCGACAAGATAATCAAAGCCATCATTTGGCTATAAGGGCTCCAAGTTTTCTTAAATTCACGTTATCTTAAAAAGACAACTTTCATATTTATCACAAGAGTTATGGTAGCTAGGGACTAGGATTTTGCATTATGTAACTTATTCAAATATCATTCATTTGTATCTCATAACCATTTCACTCTATCACATGCATGCCAAATAAATTATTGCACTAAGTCACAATCTTTAGAAATATCTCAATACATCTCATAACAATTTTCATTCTTTCACGTGCCAAATAAATCATTGCACTAAACGACAATATTTAGAAACATTGTTATATTATTGCATCTCATAACAATTTTCATTATTTCACGCGCGTGCTAAATAAATAATTACACTAAACCACAAGTCATTCAGAAATATTGCAAATCTCCATAATCGCTACATAACTTTTAGTAGCATCTCAAAAATATAACTGATCATTTATTTAATTATATCATTATCAAACAACAATATAACAGAGAATAATATTTAGTACATAAATTCCAACTTACAACGAAATGTCATATCACTCCATAAAATATTGCACAATAATTTTATAGCATTTCAACAATTAAGGTCTTAATATTACACCAAAAATATACGTACATTTTGATTCATGGCTAAATAATTTCTAATCCATTCTAATTAAACACTTTTTTAAACACCAAATACATGTCTTAACACTTAATACATTTCTACACATATCACATGCTAACAAAATAAATATCATTTCCCATACGAAAACAACACCTAATGCATATATTGTAATAAATCTGAAAATCTGTCATTTATTCATTTCATCGTTAAAACAAATCGATTACCTACTACGTACACATTTTTCTTCTCTTATCCTCTATTTTATATTATATAACGGTAGTAAGGACTATGGACTATTAATTAACTTCATGTAATTAAATGTAAAATGGGATCGATCTCCACCATTTCATGACAACTACAACTACACACAAACTAATATTTAGCATTCCACGTACCAATATAAAATTAAATCGTGCATCTTTGTTTCTCAATTTAATTAAATTGATAATCAACAACCAAATAAATAAATAAATAACTAATTAGTGAGGTCTACTCACTAATACAATTTAATCATTTTCTTTTATCTATTTACGTTATTCAATGTTAATAAGTACTTTGTAATATTAAATTTGATTCATGCAAATAAAATATGAACCCTTATAATTACAACAACTGTTTCAAGACTATTAATTATACACTAATATTTAACATTTTAAGATACGCAACATATATTTATTTGTTTTCTAATTAATTGAATGTAATATATAGGAATCAACAACCAAATAATTGAAATGACTAATTAGTGAGGTTTACTCACTTTTTTGTTGTTTCTATCGAAAGAACAATCATATAAAAGAATCCACGCCACGTAAAATCTATATCACCAAGTAATATAAATACTCCCTTTATTCATTATCTTTTTTTTTTCCTTCTCTCTTATTCTTTGTAATCTTCTTTTGATTTCTTTTTCTCTTTTATATATATTTTTTCTTTTTGTTTTGTTCTAAGTGAAACCATATTCTTTAGATACAAAGAAATAAACTAAGACAATTCCATAATTTTAAATTATCTACACATTAGTTTCCTTAACAACTAAAAACTTTCCAATACTTTCCTTTGAATAAAAGTTAACTTTCCATAGCAATAGAATTCTTACCATATTATCTCACCTTAATAAAGAAATTTTTCTTTTTACTAAATATCTCTATTCATAAATATAGAATATTATTCTCTATTAAAAGTACTCTATTTATTATATACCTTATATTAACATCTCTTATGAAAATTTTCCAAATATTAAAAATCTCTACAAAAACTTAAAATTCAAAACACTAAATTCCTTTAATACAAATTTCAAAAATATTCTCTTGTTTTCTCTCCTTTCTCTTTATATAATAAAAGTCAAACCAAATTTTCTAGCATAGTGACCATGCATTAAATATCTAATCCAAAAATATTAAATATTGTAAAATAATAATGTACAAAAAAAATAGGGGTTTTACACAAGCTATCTGGCATGGTTTCAACCCTTAACAGATTCATCTCACATGCATCTAACAAATGCAGACCGTTCCTTCAAATACTGAAGAAATGCACAACATTCACATGGATAGACGAATGCCACAAAGCTTTCATCGACCTGAAGGCTTACCTGTCAACTCTCCCCGTCCTGTCTAAACCAAATGAAGGCTTTACCTTGCAACTACCGATTTTGCCATCAGCTCGGTCCTCTTTCGCGAAAGTGAGGGAATCGAAAAACCAATCTATTTCACCAACAAGACATTGGCAGATTCAGAAAAGCATTACTCTCCAATCGAGAAACAATGTTAGCTTTGTTATACTCTGCTCGCAAGTTCGACCATACTTCCAAGCTCACAACATCAAGGTCTTAACAGATGTACCTATCAAGCAAGTCTTAAGTTCCACCAAAAAACAGCCCGCATGGCCAAATGGGCTGAAGAACTCAGAGAGCATCATATCGAATTCTTCCCCAGAACGTCGCGCAAAGGTCAGATCATTGTCGATTTCCTTCCTGACTTCCTAGTAGAAGATATCAACTAGGAACTTGAGCCCATTATCTCACTCCATCAACCAACCACCCCAGACACATGACACATCTACCTAGATGGAGCTTGCAACAATAGTGGTAGTGGATTAGGGGTTGTGTTAATTTCACCAGAAGGAACCCAGCTACAAAAGTCTATAAAAATCGATTTCGCAACATCTAACAACAAAATGGAATATGAAGCATTAATCACATGCCTCCGCATGGCACAACACTTATAAGTACGGAAGCTCAAAGCTTATAGTGCCTTGCAATTAATCGTCAAATAGATCACCAAAAGTATGTGACAAATGGAGCAAACTTATCCAAGTATGTTCAGGTCGTCAGCGATATAATCCGCTCGTTCACAATATTCTCCTTGGATCATATTCCCCGAGAAGATAACAAACATGCAGACAGTCTGACCTTCTTAACCTCAAAGACCCAAGATGCATGCCCCAGAACAGTTTACATTGATATCCTAGAGAGGCCCGTCTACCAACATAAAAGTATCAATAGCCTCACGGATTTCCAGCTGTCATCCGAGAAAGAGATCACCCAATCTTGGATCGGTATATTTATGAAATTTACCTTACATGGCGAGCTCCCAGTGGAGGTAAGGAACACTCGTGCCATAAAATTTTGTGCTCCCAGATACACCATCATCAACGGACGATTGTTCTGTAAATTTGTAGGAGGACCTCACCTAAGGTGCATCACTCCACGCGATGGCCAACTTATCTTCAACGAAATTCACAAAGGTGAATGTGGCAACCATGCAGGAGCAAAATCTCTTGCTCACAAAGCAATCACCAAAGGGTATTATTGGTCAGGCATGCACATTGAAGCAAATAAGTATGTTCTCAAATGCCACCAATGTCAAACATTTGGTCACAACCACTTAAGTCCAGCACGGGAGTTGATCAACATAGCCAGCCCATGGCATTTTCATATGTGGGGGCTAGACATCATGGGACCATTTATCCCACAAAAAAAGATATGACTCAAATACGTCCTGGCCGCAATAGATTACTTCACCAAATGGGTTGAGGCGATCCCACTTGTTCAAGTCAAAGAAATCCATGTCATCAACTTCATATGGACCAACATCATCACAAGATTTGGTCTACCCCACACCCTCATCATGGACAATGGAACCCAATTTGCTGGCACACAAGTCAAGGCATTCCTACAAAAGTGGCGCATCACTCAAGCATTTTCCACACCTAGATATGCACAAAGCAATGGCCAAGCAGAGGCCACAAACAAATCTATCAAAGAGAATCTCCAAAGAAAGTTAGAGAGTAAGAAAAACCAATGGCCATAATAACTCGAGAACATTTTATGGGCATACAGAACAACACCCCAATCCAGTACCAATGAGTCCTCTTTCACACTTTGTTTCGGAACAGAAGCAGTAATACCATCAGAACTTACAATCACAACCACATGTTCTGACATCGTCGAATCAGAAAAAAACGACAACATCTTATCCAAATAAGTCGACCTTCTAGAAGAGCGCAAGGAGACTGCTGCAATATCCCTAGTTCGGTACCATCAAACCATCCAACGATCTTACAACAAGAAGGTCGTCCCAAGATCTTTCCAAGATGGCGACCTAGTCCTCAAAAGGACCCTAGCACCAGCCAAGCTTGACCCAACTTGGGAAGGCCCATACATAGTTTATAGAGTCATTGGAAATGGAGCTTACTAGATCAAAACTCAACTCGGTGATGTGCTTCCCCGACCTTGGAATATAGCTCTACTCAAGTGCTTTTAACAATGATTTTTCTCCAGATCTATCAATCAATATGAATAAAATTTCATCAACATTTCACGCGTTTAAGTGTTCTCCTTGCATTACATGAATAACACGCCTCTTGCACTCGTTGCTCGATCTAGTACAACAAAGTAATCGACCAAACACCAATGCCAGGGTTAAGCACAGTTCAACTATAATTGCCACTCAAAGGCGAATTATCAATCGAATCCAATCCACGGTTCCCCCAAAAGGACCACAAATTAACTTAACACTAATGCCAGGGTTAAGCACGATTCAACTATAATTGCCACCCAAAGGCTAATTATCAGTCAAATCCAATCCAAGATACCTCCAAAAGGACCACAAGTCAACTTAAGGCCTTCTGAAATGGTTAAGTTTGACTCAACTATAATTACCACTCAAAGGTTAATTATCAGTCAAAAATCAATCACAGATTCCTTTTGGGGGAACCACTCAATCAACCCACACACATATAAGGGCACGAAGTAACCTAGGCATCAACTATATGTATATATCAGGTCGTGCACAAGTACATATGACTTATAAGCATCAGACGATCTACCAATATACGACAGTTCATCGAAATTATTATTATGCAAGATAGTCTTCGAATAGTAAAACAAGAAGCAAGGGAAGCAATCACAGTCATACCAAACTCACAGAGATTCTCAATTCAAAACAAGTAAGTAAATTAACTACTTTACTTACTACAAAGTCGGTTAGACACTAGAAGCCCCCAGGTTATCCTGGGTAAACGACCTCAGCATCCCCATCGAAGATTTAAGTTATCAGTATCAACAACAAAAACAGTTCAAAAACTTCACCCACCATCAAACAAATGACAAGAAAAACATATTAGTTCACACGAGACAGATTCTCCACATTCAAGGGGTCCAGATTGCAGCCCTCTTCACCAACAGAGCCACCAACCAGATCACCATTTGCAATAAGCACATCAGCTAGCAGCAACATCCTCAGTTGGTTCAGCAGCTTGGAGCATCACTCAAGTCTGTGGGTAGATCATATCGTTTACTAGCATTTGCCGCAGTACTTTCTACAGTTACTGCTGCAGCCTCACTTTCAACAGGCCTTTTAAGGTTTTGTACTTACGTTTTAGCTCCATATAATCATCCACTAGAACGTAGACATCACCACTCTCTACCAGATCGACCAGGTTGTTGTACTCATTTTGAGCTCGTTCAGCAATGGCCGATTGTTTACTCTCAGCAATCCAATGCGCTACCTCCACCCTTGAAGAGTCAAGAGATGGTTGCATTAAAGCCAACTTCCTAGCCAAGTCACCGACCTAAGCCCTCAGCCTCACCACCTCAGCTCGTTCAACTTCTTGCACAACCACCAGTTTGTCATAAGCCTCCTTAGCAGCCTCCAACTCCTTCTTATACATATAAAAAATAACTGCCATCTCTCTCAACTTCCTATACATAGCCAAAACCTGACAAACCAACAAATAAGTCAAAAATCAATAATACAAAGCACAAAATAAAGCTCAGATCGGAAGGATACTTACAAAACAGATCGAGCGATCCATGTCTTTCATATTTGCATCCAGATCCTTCCCAGTCTCCAGAGCATTCCTATTCCCATCAAGAACAATACTTTCTAACAGTCTATTCGCAACCAGAGAAGACTTGAAACTACATTCTTTATTTTTCACCAGCCGCATCAGCCCACTCACAAGGTAGTAATAGATGATCGTCCTATCCAGAACATCAGACTTACCAGTCTCTTCACCTTGGAACTAACGTACTTCTAAACCTTTTAAATTTTTAGGAAGTTGGCTCAGCACTAGCCTTCTTCTTGCCTCTAGCATCATCCACACCAACCTCAACCACCAGCTCCTTCAGATTCATCCTTTTCAAAGGAGCCTGACCTGATGAAGTTCAACCTTCCCCTATAATAGGTCGTTCCTCACTTCTAGACTCAGGTCGCGTCCTCTTAGCCCCTTCAGGCTCACTACCTTCAATTCTCCTCTTCAACTAAGGCCTACAAACTAAAGGGGGAACATCACCACCTCCCCCAGCACTCCCACCTCCACGTCCACCCCTATCATTCTCACCCCCTCCACAAGTCGTCTACCCAAAGAACGACTACCAGAGCCCCCTCCAATATTCCTTGTCCTAGAAACAGGCCCCCTCCTTTGATCCTCTCTTTCCATCTCAATATCCAAACTAGAGTCCGAGATTTCAAAGATTAACTTTCAGGCTCTCTTCTTTTGCTTAACTTTTTCTCCGATTGATCTTCTCACATCCGCGCTTCTTGAAGTAATGCACAACCTCTCCCAAAATAGATTGTTTCTCCTCCCAACTCAAACTAGCATACTCTTCTATAGCCCCGGTGTTCGTACACCCACAAATAACAACCTCTGCAAAACTAAAATAAAATAATCAAAACATTGTCATATCAACTTCCTACATACACTACAACCTATAACATAACGACCTACCATCCCATTTTATAGTATAATTCGCCAACTCCCAGTGAGAAGCACAATAATTACCCACAACCAGTAAAGGCCTACACGCCCCAATCCTCCTTACTCATACCCACAATAACAGGAGATTTACCCTTCATCACCTGGAAACTAAAATTCATAGCAGACGACCTCTTAACCGAAAAGTGCTAAAGCACATCCGATAAACAGATGTTATAACCCTTATTGTTTAACAAATCCAACACATGTAAAACTCTCCAGCTATTCTCCACGAACTGACAAGGGGCTTTCCCATAAAAGTTCAGAACCTCCACAGTAAGACGTGAGAACGATAATCTCAGCCCAGCCTTTAATTGACCATAACAAACCACAACACCCCCATCTTGAGGAACGTAATCCAAGCCAAATACATTCCTCTCTCCACTTAAATCATATATTTTCAGGTCGGAGATCTCCAAACCAAACTCCCCTCTCAGATCAACAGTATTACCTACCGACCTAGGTACCACCTCCTCAGCCATCGTCTCCAATGAGGAAGACGATGACGCCTCATCTCCACTACACGCCCTAACACCACCATCTCCACCACTCACAGTTGTCTCCCTCAACTGGTTCAATGACACTTCTCCACTCACACTACCACTAGTAATCGACATGACAAATACAAAAGTGAAAAGGGAAACAAAAAGATCTAATTTTTTATCAAAGATAACACACCTGGAGACAAAAGGTTAGAAATTTTTTCTCTTTCTTCTTCTTCCTTTGTTTTGATGAAATGAGAAGGCGAATTGAATGACCTTCAGACACAAAAACCCTTTAGCTGCACAAATCTCGAAGCAACCAAAACGTTTGTCTTTCCCACAAAACACAATCATAACCAACTTACTTCGCCCACAAACCCGCTGCGATTTGGGCCATGGATCAAATCCAACCATTTCCCGCACAATTTCCAAAAGCGTTCACTTCTTTCAAATAAACCAGCTGTAGGACACGTGTTAGAAGGAGCTTTATTTTATCTTTTCTTTTCACACCTACGCCTATCTAAAAAAATAAATAAAATAAAATGGGCTGTGTAAGTACCCTCTGTTTTCAAACCAATCACTACAGCACACGTGTCCACATACCAGGTCGTATCTGCATAGCTCGTATATCACTAGGTCGTACTACGCCACTAGGATGTAGCCACGACCCAAACTCAGATCGTCCCAAATATCAAATACAGCCATACATGAAAACAAATGATCTATCGTGATCCTGAAGCTCAGTCAATGCATCAATGAATGAGGCATTTACTTTGTAATAGCAGAAGTAATGGCAAATCATCAAGAGATCGAGCACAAAATATGGATCTACACTGGACAACGGCCTAAAACAAATAAGAAAAGTCAGATCAAACACCTATAAGTATAGAGAGATGAACTACGTAAGGCTTGATTCAAGTTCACCCAAAAAACTTGATACGTAGGCAGCTCTTATCCCAAGAAAGAGTGCAATCATTCCCAATCAATCTCAACATCGGGTTATAGGTAGAAACATATACATCTACAGTACTACAGAGTCTTACTACTTGCTCTGTCATTACTCATTTAATCTTACTATTAGATGTTAACTGATGGATTTGATAGGCATTGGCAGACATGCAAAAACCTCCCGAAATGATATCCGGAAAAATGACTGCAGGTTAGAACTTAATTGATTTTTCAAATTGTTTAGTATTGGGTTAGAGAATGTGTTATTTCACCTATTTTGGATTTCAACTTTGACGTTCTGCATTTTTTCTACAGTAATGTGTGTTTACTCGGGTCTGTGCATGCGATTTGCATGGATGGTACGACCACGTAACTATCTGCTTCTAGCATGTCATGCCACAAATGAGCCAGCACAGCTTTATCTGCTCTCTCGTTGGGCAAAAGCTCAAGGGTAAGAAATGAATGGTGTTCTCAACACGTAACTGACAATTGTTTCCCTGTACTAGTATATATAGAATAACGTATACTCCAGTGCGCAGTTTTATCTGATGCATATTGAGATTGTCTTGATCATAATATCTATAAATCCTTCTGAGAGCAATTTTTAGAAATTATTCTGCGCTTGAGAAGTTTAGTTATAGTCTAATAGATGTTGATTTATATATGTTTATCGAAAAAAAAATAGATGTTGATTTATATATAACTAGTTTGTATGCTATGCATGCATACGCACCGACTCTTTTGAAAATATTTTGATTTTTTTAAAAAAATTGGGACTACCGTTTTAGTTGCTAACCCGTTTTAATTTTCTAACAAATTGTTTTAATTAAGTTTTAAAACCCCATTTTTTTTAATTGGGAGAGAGACCATGTTTTAATAGGAGAATAATACCCGTTTTAATTAGATATGCTAGATTTTTCCCTTTTCAATAGGGGAGGAATTCCCATTTTAATAGGAGAATGATTTCTACTTTAATTAGAAGTGCTAGAATTTGTTTTAATAGGAGAGGAATTCCCGTTATAATAGCAGAAGAATTCCCGTTATAATAGAAGAGAAATTCCCATTTTAATAGGAGATGACGTGGAATTATAATAGAGCTCGAAAAATACTCCCTGTGAGAGCTTTAATATTAAGACAAGATTTTAGACCCGGCCATATGGCCGGAATCATTTCTAAAATTCACATCTCCTAAATTTTTGTGAGGAATTCAATGATCGATAATTATTAGTATAAGTTTTTGGAGTTGATTTAACAATGTTTTTTTATTGGAGTTGTATATAATTTCCTTGTCAGATGTTGATTAACTAATTAGAGTTATGTTGTATTAGGAAACTTCAATTCTTAAGATTAAGAGTTCATGTTATATTATGAAACTTCTTATAATTAATTAAGAGTGTCCACGTGACATACTTATGTCTCTAGAATACGCCACCTAGGAAAGAGATTGTCCACGTAAGATATACTCTACTTTAATATAGAAAGAGGTGATATAGATTTTGATGGTCGTGGGTTTGGTTGTTCCTTTATTTCCAAAATTTGATGTCTACGGAAATGTGTCAAATAAGCTACTCCTTAAGCTGGGCCTTCCCTTGATTTACTATGCTAGTTTTAACTTTTAACTAGAGATATGTCAATGGGCTGCGGGCCTGCGGCACTTCATAAAAGACAAAACAATCTAGTCTTAGTAGATTATAACTAGCTAGAAGCTTTCAGTGGTTAAACGATTTTATTTGAACCTTTTCTTTAATATAGTTACCATGCATTTTGTTGAATGCTGATTACTCGATCTAAGCAGTTTTTCAAGTACAGTTTTTCCATGCATTTGCACAACATTTCATTGTAATAACAGATGCTTTGTACTTTATTATTGACAGGTATTTCGAGCAGAAGAAACCGAAGCTACCCCTCAGTAACAAGTTAACCAAGTTTGATTGTTATCTTTTTGGTCAATACATATAAAAAAACTTCATTGTCCTTTGCTTGTACAATGACATATATACCTCATGACTTCCTCAAAGACCCTCTTAGAAGTCAAACTCAGCTAAAACACGTGTCATCATCTCCTCAAGTCTATCTAACGGTTAGAATTGCATAAAAGATCAACTGTAAAACACAAGTTTTAATTAGACTTACCCCCTGTATTTAGTATAATTAGACTTAACCCCCCAAATATTAAACGATAACTTATTGGTTCATACAAGATAGGAGAAAACCATTAGCTTTTCAGATATTGTATTTGACAAACTTCAAACACTTCCACCTTCCAATTTGGTTTCCAAATGACGAATTTGGTGAAGGAGAATACATCTTAGTTGGTATTTAAACTAAATTGGGTTAAAAAATTGGGGTTTAGCTAAATTGAGATTTAATTGTGTCTTTTAAGTTGGTGGTGGTGGAGTTGTGGTGGTGGTAGTGGTAGTGGTGTATGGCTTGGAGAAGATGATATTACAATAAAGGTAATTATGTAATTTCATAATGTTAAGGGTGCGGATGTTATTTGATAAGAATTGGCGGTAGCCGTCGGATAAAGTTCACAAGATCATGACATGTGTCTTAGATGATTAGATGATTAGAGTCTTTTCATTTGTCTTGACAAAAAACATCACAGTCAAACTCAGTTGATTTAACAGTCAAACTTGGTTGTCTTAGATGTGTTGTGGTCTGGGAGGGTAAACTTCTAGATGAAAGAATTGGAGGGGGGGGTAAAGCTAGAAAACTCTTATTTATTATATTCTGTACAATTTCTACCTAGAGATCGTCTATGAAAGTCCCTACTTCTGGATACAGATGGAGGTAAAAAAAAAAGGAAAAAGGAAAAAGGAAAAGCATTAATGTTGAACATTTATCAAAATGCTTGACAAAGTTCTGCTATTGTTTGGTTTTGTGCTCTTCTGGTGTCTTGATCATGCACCGGATCACAACTATGAAGTTTTCACATACAGGGCACGCTTAAAGACTAAAACAGATATGATTTTCTGCTGATTTTCTGCTTTGACAGTTGATGTTGCCCAGAGTTATGCTCTTAAAGAAACAACAATTGGATCCTACTTATTGAAATTTGAATGAAAGTAGAAAATAGTAATTAGTCCCAATAGAGTTCAAAACGGTGTTTGGACTTGTGATGACTGAGTGCCTAATTCATGAGGGATGGGATAACTGGTAAGAAAGTTTAGAGACTCATTTTACCCTTTTAATTTGGAGCCCGAGTGATAAAAGTATACGACCATAGTGATGGTCCGTTTCCTCCTACCTAGTACTCCAGTAGTACCATTTATTGTGATGACCAAAGTTATAGAGAGTTGGATGAAAGCCCTGATATTGAATGTGCCCCTTGTTTGCAAGTCATGGTACAAAGAAAAAAATTTCGTTTTCAAGTCGTAGCTAACTGCTTTGAATTGATTCGCGACTCAAAACAACTTCTCATTTGCATTGCATAACAAGTGCACACCATTATGCAATGCTAAAGTATACCACTACTGTGCTATGGAGAGGTGCAAAGTAGTCGAGTATATAGAACAAAATATCAGGATATGGCAAAATATCAACCCCTGATTTATGGATATGTATTGATGATATATCCCTCTCTGTGGGGATATATTCCATTAGGATATCTGCAAATATCGTGGATATATCGAGATATATCGATAAATATCTACAAATATTGACCGACTATGTGTGGGTATTTCTAACTGCAAATATTGTAGATATATCGTGATATATCGACAAATATCCACATATATCGTGCAAATATCCACAAATCATCTATATTTTCTTTGAATGTGGTAATTACTTTTAATATGAACTACTCTCTAATGCTCAAAAATACTAACTAGCTTATTTGCACATATTTAGAATGGTTATATATAACACCCCGTTTTTTTCTATTTTCCTAGTACAATAAATACTACTAATAATAATAATAGATAGATAAAAATAAAAATGATAAAGATTAGTGGAGATAGGAAAGGTAAAGAGATAAACCTTCATATCTGTTTTCGGGTGTTTTGAAAAAAAAAGAAAAAAAAAGTTTACACAGGAGTTTACATGGAGATTTTTCACAGAGAGAAAGGGACAGATTATGGGGATTGCTTTTTGATGATTGTTACGGGGCATTATTCATTCTCAAGTTTTTATTCCTTCACGCTGCTCATAAACATAACAGAGGTGAGTAGATATTTTGTATACGTGTAAATTTCTACGTGACTAGCAATGAAATATGATATTTATAGCCTGTCGTGAATATATATGTTATGTTGGATGATTATATATTGTCGTGTTTGCCGATTATAATTAGTATACTTATGATTTATTATCATCACAAATAAATACAGACAACTTCAGAGAAACAATTTTAGATCTCATTAAATTCATGGAGTTAATGTATCATTTGTTTTTCTTAAAATTCTCTTTAAGGGATTTGAATGTAATTCCTTTGTTCTTCGATTTAACTGTCGTCAATCTATGTAGATGTATATTTATTATTTAGGTTACAATACTATGTGATGAACTGCCGGGTATCTTACTGTTGGGTTATTTGTTTGGGTTGATTTGGGTTGTTGGTTTATGTTGGTTGGTTGTTGTTTGAATTGGATATTGTGTTTCATAATGGGTTATTAGGGTTTCATTTCATCCTGAGTTTTCAGATGATTGAATAGGGTGACGATTGAGATATTTATATCTTAGATAATTCTCTATTTTAAATTTTCTAGAAATTTAAAATACTATGATAGTTTGGTATCGGAGCTTAGGTTAGCCTAGAATGAGAATGTCTAGGTGATCCTCGGATTGTAGTAATGGGTAGTATGAGTGTTTTTGTGGTGTTAAGATTTCTTGTTGTTTTCAAGTTGGTTTGTTCCCGTTTTGGATTTTGGTCTTCTGCATTTTTGTATAAAGTGGTGTTTCTCATTACATGGTTTTAATTTATATATGTCCATATGTAAGGTTATACATTATTATATATGTGTATTCCTTTTAAGGTGTGTATACTTGGGTATACACTTATATCTCATTTCTGATATTTGTTTACTATGACCTTTGGGTGAAAGCTATAAATAACGTGTTTAATTAATTTTGCTGGCATGTTTTAAATTATTTCTTGAAGCTTAGTTGTTGGGATATAATCCGTTAACTTTAGAGTCTATGAAGATTTATTGTTTGGCATAGTGTTTGCTTGGTTGATCTACATTCTTTTCTAGAATCTCGGGACGAGATTCCTTTAAGGTGTGTATATTATAACACCCCGCTTTTTCTATTTTCCTAGTACAATAAATAATAATAATAATAATAATAATAATAATAATAATAATAATAAAAATAATAATAAATAATAGATAAAAATAAAAATGATAAAGATTAGTGGAGATAGGAAAGGTAAAGAGATAAACTTTCATCCCTGTTTTCGGGGGGTTTGAAAAAAAAAAGAAAAAAGAGTTTACACGGAGATTTTTAATAGAGAGAAAGAGAAAGATTATGGGGATTGCTTTCTGACGATTGTTACGGGGCGTTATTCATTCTCAAGTTTTTATTCCTTCACGACGCTCATAAACATAACAGAGGTGAGTAGATATTTTGTATACGTGTAAATTTCTACGTGAGTAGCGATGAAATATGATATTTATAGCATGCCGTGAATATATATGTTATGTTGGATGATTATATATTGTCGTGTTTGCCGATTATAATTAGTATACTTATGATTTATTATCATCACAAATAAATACAGACAACTTCAGAGAAACAATTTTAGATCTCGTTAAATTCATGGAGTTAATGTATCATTTGTTTTTCTTAAAATTCTCTTTAAGGGATTTGAATGTAATTCCTTTGTTCTTCGACTTTATGTAGATGTATATTTATTATTTGGGTTACAATACTATGTCGGGTTATTTGTTTGGGTTGATTTAGGTTGTTGGTTTCTGTTAGTTGGTTGTTGTTTGAATTGGATATTGTGTTTCATAATGGGTTATTAGGGTTTCGTTTCATCCTGAGTTTTCAGATGATTGAATAGGGTGACGATTGAGATATTTATATCTTAGATAATTCCTTATTTTAAATTTTATGGAAATTTGGGGTGTGACATTATATGTCGTTATAAACTCATATTCTAAGTTTCAAATATAAATTCAAATATTTAATCTTTCCAAGATATGTACTCCACTACTCCACTTTAACAACAAAATAAATATTACATATATACAAGTTACATATCCACTTCCAAGATATTCAACAAACACATAAATAACATTACATATCTACTTCCACAACAAAATACATGAAATAAAATAAAAGAAAATTACACTACATAAAATAAAATATTTGATTTTACACAAAATGAAATTACAGTACATGAGATCAGGGGCGGATCTATGAGTTGGTGACACAGGGGTGTATTTGCTCAAAAACAATTTTATAGTGGTAACTGATAAGTGCTCAAAAAGTGCTATTTAACCCTCGATTATGCCTCTTGTTTAGCCATCTTAGTGGACTAATAGTGTTTATAAGTTGTGTTTTAAGATTCTACAGGTGAAAAAGAGAGTTTTGTAGAATATTAGAGAAAATGGGTAAAAAAGCGAAGCAATTCGGACATTAATGATCACATGGGAGGTCCGTGGACAATCATGGAGAAGGCCAAGGAATTGGAGCTATTAAATATCGACTTGGACCTATTTTAAAGTCTATTTGGAAGCCCAAGGCCAAAGGATTAGTTGCTTGGACCAAAGCCGCAAAGGGATAGAAGGATAGAAGCGTAAGAGAAAAATCGGCTTATCGTGCTGGGACGATGGATCGATCGTCCCAGACGCATTGATTGCATCTGGGACGCATAGATCGAGCATCCAGACGCATTGATTAAGTCTGGGACGCATGGATAATGCGTCCAGACGCATGAATCGACACTGTAGCCAATTCCTTCTCAGTTTTGAAGACGAAGTCGGACTCTGAAAGAAACCTATTTGTATTAGGAAACAAATGACGGTTTGGAATGCTTCTAGAACTCATTGTAACCCCTATAAATAGAGGACCTAAGTGCCTCATGTAATTGGCCAATTCACTTATATTCTTGTGTCTCGAGGCGCAGAGAGAGATTAATAATAAAAGATCGGTTTTAACTAGCTGAGTCTTAATAAATTAGTCTTTCTAGTCTTATGTTCTTCAACTCTTCTTCTTCTCGTTCTTCGTGTTCTTCCTTCTATATGGAAAGCTAATCTTCTCCTTCAAGGGAGGAGATGAAGCCCGATCTTAAGGTTTAATGATTCTTACGGTTCATGGTGTTCTTCAATCGAGGTTAGTTCTTTATGTTTGTAGTTATTAGTTCCATTGCCCACACTTTGGGGATGGAAGTATAGAATAGGGTTTATGTTTTGCAATATTAATATCATGCTAGTGTTCTTTACTTTTCTTCTAGTAGTGTAATTCTTTAGAGTTAGGGAAGTATTCTTTGTGTTGCCTTAGAAGGGTAGCTTTCGGGGAGTGGCTGCCTAGGGGAAGTATTCTTTGTGTTTGCCTTAAGTGGTGATTCATTGAATGGCTGCCCTATTAGGAAGTACTCCTTGATGTTGCTCTTGGTAATACATTGAATGGCTGCCCGAGCTTACATAAAAGGAAAGAAGATATTAATAGCATAAACATAAGAACAACCTTAAGTAGAGTTAATTGTTAACGATGTTTCATCCAAAGGGCATCGGCACTCGCCGATTGCCTAATTGTAGTCTACTTGTAAGAACAACCATGAAGCAGAAGGTCATAGATTAAAAGTATTGGTGGATTCTAATCTCTTGAATTCTCTCTCTTATAAATTCTCAATAGTTTAGTTAGTTTAGCTTAGTTTAGCATTAGAATCTACAATCTCTAAAATATTAGTTTTTAATCCCTCAAACCCCACTTTCCAATCCCTGTCCTTCACATAATATACACTTAAAAGTGGAACGATACCTACTCATCCTTTACTTAGTGAGGGATAATTAGGTTTTGATACGCTTCGCTTTTGTTCAACGATCATCATCTATCTACATCATCCATACACCATCTAAGCACACAAAAAGAGGATGGTCAAATGGCGCCACTGGCGCTTTAAGTTGTTTATGTTTAACGTTTTCTTTCAAGATTAGAATTTTGGATCTTGAGGTAATTTTAGCCGCATCATCCATCCTTTTAAGAAAGAAAGAAGCTTGAAGGACATCTCGAAGACAAGATCTACCATCCAGGTTAGTCGAATCTTCATTCTTTTTATTGCTTTCTTAGTATAGTTGCATCATAGTTTAGTTTTATTGCTTTATAGTATAATTGCATTTAGGACCTTTTCAACAATTGAAGTTGTAAGCCAACCACAAAGAAAAATCAAACTCTAGTGTTTCTTGTGCGAATCTCTTGACAAACGGACTATCGTCGTGGCAAGGTACTTAAGCAATCCAAGTGATTCACCATAACCCTAGAAGAGACGACTTTTAGACAAACGGGCGAGATACTAGCTGCAAAGCCCAACCCAGTTGAAGAAAAGTAGTTTTACATTCTAGTATAATTTAGAATAGTTGCATAGTAGGATAGTTTTTTGTTATTTTTGCATAGAATTTTCTAGTGTATGCCCCGTCGTCTATATCATCGTCCGTAAAGAACACAAAAGTGGACAAGGTTTAACAACCGACTCACAAGAATACTAGAGCGAGATTGATCTGATGATGGCCGCAAGCAATGATGGAGGTGTTTTGGACACCAATAATCCCGAAGCTATCCCACCCATGCAAGCACAACCTGTGAGAAGAAGAAAGAAGATTTCTATTCGCCAATTATTGGAGACCCACCCAAAGAATTGTTTTTTCCGCAGACGAAGCTAATCAATTTGAACTTAGAGCATCGGTAATCTCTATGCTTCCAAAGTTCAATGGTTCGAATAATGTTCACCTTTTGTTCACATGAACAAATTTCTATCGATCCTCCGAACTTTCAAGAACCAGAATATCGGGGATGAGAGTATCAAGTTAATTCTTTTTCCACTCTCACTTTCGAAGGTAAAGCATCCGAATGGTTAACCGCGCCGCGGCCGATCAATTCAATCAACAAGCTGGGAGAAGTTGAGAACAAAGTTTATGAACAAGTTCTACCCACCCTGGAAAACGGATGCCATGCGCAAGCCATCGACAATTTCAAAGGGAAGGTGGTGAAGAATATCATCAAAGCCGGGAGAAATTCAATAATCTGCTAGTCTCATGTCCACATCATGGTTATGATAAGAGCACACGGGCTCATTTTTCTTTTTCGAGGACTTTCTACTATGAACAAGCGGATGATCTGATCAATGCATCAAGGTAAGTTTACATCATTGGATGGAGAGGAAGCCTACAACTTTCTCGAGAATTTAGGCTGAAGACACTCAACAATGGAGTACCAAAGCGACGGGGCGTAGCTAGAGTGGAGGGTGCTTAGAAGAAATTTGGCAACCAAATTCAAGAAGACCCAAATCAAGCAATCTTTATCAATTATGGCAAAACCTATCAACGGGACTTGAAAATCTGAACAAGAAGTTTGATCAGTTCTCCATGAATCCTCCAAAACCAAACAATTTCCAAGCTAAACCTCAGCCATCCAAGCCTTGTTATACCATTTGTGAGCTATGTTACGATGAAGGCCATACCACGAAAGTTAAGTACTATCGGATACTAATGCTTGAGGCATGTAGTATCAACTCTTTAGGAAGAAATAACCCGGTTCAATCGAGGGGACGAATTTATTGGAAGCCACAAAATACAAATCGGAGAATTTTCCTCCGGGATTTCAAATCGATCAAATCGGTTCGAATAACCGATGTCGGTTCCAAAACCGCCCGAACCATACAAATCAACAGTCATACGGAACCAAAGAATACCAAGCCAACACAAAATAGAGTTAGTACGGATCTTATGAGTGGATATATTGCCCCTACGCCTCGGTCGAGCAAAGCGGTTATCCCACATATGGAAGAAGCTATCACCACCATTGTCAATGAGTAAAACGGACAAATCAAAGAACCCGGAAGTTGGAGAATAACTTTAGTGTCATTCAAGGCCGGATAGGGCAAATCGCCGCCGCCTTGATGAAAAGATCAAAAGGAGCATTACCAAGCCGGTAGGAGCCAAATCCGAAAGGAAGAGGTGTCTTGCGGTGGATAACACGGGAGATTACTCAATCGAATGCCCAAGTTAATTCATCACCACTCGAGGTCGAGGCAAGAAAGTTGATAACAAGATTGTCTATGAACCGGGAAAAAGATTACGTGGAGCCTAAGGTAACTTATGTCCCCACCATCCCACCCGATTCTAACATTCCGGATATATCTAGTGTTGTGCCACCCAATCGGTAATGCTTGTTGAGAGAAGTTGAAGGAACTACTGTAAAAGTAAGTAAGAAGAAGCCATCACGAGTGACTCCACTGTCGTCACCACTATTTTGTTACCAAACTGACCCGAAGCGAAAAGAAGAGAACCGATATTGAAGAATCCCCGAGACCGTTTCCTTGAAACTAGTGAATACCGAAAAAGATGACCGATCAAGGAGATTTGCGATGTATTTCAGAATTTACAGATTAATATCCCATTTAAATTTGCCCATCAAGCAAGTTCCCTCATATGCCAAGTTCCCCGAAAGATCTAGTAAAGAAGACCAACATTCCAAAAGAAGCTTTTATCACTCAAAGATGTTCATCGTTACCTACAAAATCTATCGGTTGTGGCCGAAAGATCACGGAAGTCAAACTGTTACATGCGAATGGAGATTCTTTGGAGGAACAAGCTTTATTAGATTTGGGTGCTAGTGTGAATCTTCTACCATATTTAGTCTCTATGAGAAGTTGGGCTTGAAGGATCTAAAACCAAAGATGTTACTTTACGGTTGGTAGATAGATCAATGAAGATACCTAGAGGACTCATTGAAGGCGTCATAGTCAAGATCGAAGACTTCTATTATCCGGTTGATTTCATAGTACTTTCGACCGCAGAACCTACATCGGTAGGCGGATACCAATCATTCTAGGCGGACCATTCTTGGCCACCGCAAATGCACTCATCAACCGCTGTCGAAGCGGTAATATGGCGTTATCCTTTGGTAATATGAAAGTCGAGACCAATATTTTCCATATGTTCACGGCAACCCGCGGGAAGTATGTCTTTGAATCGAGGTATGCATGATTGAAGCGTTAGCACGGGATTATCGACTCATTCATATCCTGGCGACGAGTTATTGAAAGCTCGGCGGACTCAGTTGTGAGGAACTTAGTGTTGAGTCAATCAATGCGATTTTGGATTCATCACCGTCATGGATGACATCAAAGAAAAGCTTGAATCACCTATGCTTGATGGACCACCTAAAAGAGCTTAAGAAGGAGCCACCTAAGCTAGAATTGAAGCCTTTACCGCCTACACTCAAGTATGTTTTCTTGGGAGATTTGGGAACCTACCCATGGTCATTGCATCATATTTGGCTTTGAAGCAAGAATCCAGTTAGTAGCACTTTTAAAGGAACCTACAAGTCGGCTATAGGTTGGACAATTGATGATATCAAGGGGATCAGCCCTATGATAGTTCAACATAGGATTCATCCGGAAGAGGATTCCAAGACTTCTAAGCAACCACGGAGGAGGCTTAATCCGAAAATGAAGGAAGTAGTTAGAGAAGAGGTCATCAAACTCCTTGGCGCGGCATTATCTACCCTATTTCCGGATAGTCAATGGGTTAGTCCAGTTCAAGTTGTGCCAAAGAAGTCCGGAACCACGATGATCGAGAACGAGAACAATGAGTTGATTCCAACCAGGATTCAATTTGGATGGAGAGTTTGCATCGATTACGAGTGAATAATAAGCGTCGAGGAAAGACCATTTTCCATTGCCATTTATCGATCGGATGTTAGAAAGATTAGCTGGACAAGCTTACTACTTTCTTGATGGTTACTCGGGATATTTTCAAATCCATATTCACCACGAGGACCAAAAAAGACCACATTCACATGTCCATTCGAACATTAAGCCTACCGTCGTATGCCTTTTGGTCTATGCAATGCAACGGCCACTTTTCAGCGATGCATGATGAGTATTTTTGGCGACATGGTGGAGAAATACATGGAAGTTTTATGGACGATTTTTCAGTTTTGGATCATCTTTTGAGGATTGCCTACACCATCTCTCCTTAGTCCTTAAACGTTGTTGCGATACCAACTTAGTTCTGACCTGGGAAAAGTGTCACTTCATGGTAAAGGAAGGGATAGTGCTAGGTCACCAAGTTTCAAAGGAAGGAATTCTAGTAGATCGGCGAAGATTGATATTATAAAGGATCTACCCAAACCGAGAACTGTCAAAATATCCGTGCCTTCCTAGGTCACGCGGGATTCTACCGTCGATTTATCAAAGATTTCAGCAGAATTGCAAGACTGCTGTCACATCTGTTAGGGAAAGATATTGTCTTTGATTTTGATACATCATGTGTTGAAGCTTTTATGAAGTTAAAGGAAGCACTAACTTCAGCACCAATCATTCGTGCGCCCGATTGGAGCCAGCCATTTGAAATCATGTGTGATGCATCTGATTATGCTATAGGAGCCGTTCTAGGACAAAGAGACAAGAAAGTGCCATATGCAATCTACTATGCTAGCAAGACTCTAAATGGAGCTCAGATTAATTATTCTACCACTGAGAAGGAACTCTTAGCCGTCGTCTATTCTCTTGACAAATTCCGACAATATCTGATAGGTTCAAAGGTGATTGTCTATCTCGACCATCTTTGCCTTGCGTCATTTTCGCTAAGCGGGATGCCAAGCCTAGGTTGATCCGATGGATACTACTTTTACAAGAATTTGATTTGGAGATACGTGATAAGAAAGGAACAGAGAATGTCGATTCTTGATCACCTTTCTAGATTGCTAGTGGAGAATCACGGAAGACAATTTACAAATCACGTGAGACTTTTCTGATGAGCGGTTGTTGATTATATCGAAATGCCATGGTATAGCCACATTGCAAATTATCTTGTGACCGACAAGGTACCATCACATTGGAGCAAGCAAGAAAAAGATTTATTCTACTCAAAGGCCAAATATTATTTTTGGGATGATCCATACTTATTCAAGAAGTGTTGGATCAAATTATTCAAGATGCATCCCGAAATTAGAGCGAGAATCCATTCTATCATTCTGTCATGATCGACCTTGCGGAGGACACTTTGGCCCGCAACGCGTCACTGAACAAGGTATTACAAGCTGGATTCTATTGGCCTACTCTTTTTAAAGATGCAAATATTTATTGCAAAGCATGTCCGAGATGCCAATTCTTTGGGTAAACCTCGAAAAGGTTCGAGTGGCCTCAACAACCGATCCTTATCTCGAAATCTTTGATGTATGGGGTATAGATTTCATGGGACCATTTCCTCCTTCTTTTGGTTACACCTACATTCTACTTGCTGTGGACTATGTTTCAAAATGGATTGAAGCAGTTCCTACGAAGACCGCCTATCATAAAGTCGTCGTGGACTTTCTGAAGAAGAACATTCTACCAAGATTTGGAACACCAAGAGCCATCATCAGTGATAACGGTTCTCACTTCTGTAACCGTGTATTTGGGAATCTTATGGCAAAGTATGGAGTAATTCACAAGCTAGCTTTACCATATCATCCTCAGACTAATGGTCAAGCAGAAGTTTCGAATAGGGAAATCAAGAATATTCTGGAGAAGATAGTAAATCCATCTAGGAAAGACTGGTCTCTTAGACTCCAAGATACACTATGGGCATCTGAACAAAGATTCAAAACACCCATAGGGATGTAAGCCTATATCGCTTGGTATATGGAAAAGTGTGTCATCTACCTGTTGAGTTAGAACATAAAGCCTATTGGGCAGTGAAAGAGATGAATTTCAACCTAGATCAAGCAGGAGAAAGGAGGAAGCTTCAGATCAGTGAATTAGAGGAATTGAGAAGTGATGCTTATGATAAGTCGAGGATTTACAAGGATAAGACTAAAGCATTACATGATAGAAGAATTCTGAAGAGAGAATTTGAACCTGGACAGAAGGTTCTGGTCTACAACTCTCGTCTAGAAATTTTCCCTGGAAAGCTGAGATCTAGATGGACGGGACCGTTTATAGTAAGACATGTCACACCTTTTGGAGCTATTGAAGTAGAAGACATAAAGAGAAGGACTCGTTTCAAAGTCAATGCTCATCGACTAAAGCCTTTTCTGGAGTTACCTACTGGAGACGTGGAGGCCATTTTTCTCAAGGATCCGGTTTATCAGACCACTGTTGAAGCGGAAAATTGGGGTAACTTACCTATACACCTTAAAGATTACATTCTATGTCTTGCTGAACCTGTTACTCTGTCTAGTTTAAGTTTTTTGCATGAGGAAGCCAAGCGTCGTAAGCTTGACTCCTTAGGATCTCATTAGTATAAGTGCCAGCGATAAAACCCTCGATTTTCATAACTTTGTCCCCTTGAGGGAGGGAGTTGCAAGCGCCGGAGTCAAAGTCTCATAACTCTAGTAGACCGAGTATAAAATGTCTATAGGAAGTAAGCATGCTGTTGAGAGATCAGTTTTGGAATGGGAATTCTAGTCTTGAGGATCTCACTTTAAAAGACTCACATTACGTCTTGGGGATCTGACGTAAAATGACCTAAAAATTTGTTTCTTGAACTAATTACGATATTAGGCATCAATGGTAATATCCTACCTTTTCTCATCCATTTCATTTACTTCTTTATACATTGAGGTCAATGCATGCATAAGTAGGGGAGGGTGTACTTGAGAAATGAATTTTGAAAATTAGTTTTCAAAAACAAAAATATTTTTTGTTATCGGTATAGCATGAGAAAAATGAATTTTAATGATGAGTGCGGGATATAGATTCTATACTACTTAGTCTTGAGTTTGATAGATAGTTGATATTATTGATTTCATTACGCTTAGACTATTTATTATGCTCGGACATAGTTCTTATTGATAGAATTCTTTATCAAGGCACCACCATAATACTTGGTTTTGTTTTGTGTACTTTTGCTAGAAGAGAGATTTAAACCCCTAGTAAACCTGAAGTAGAATTTTTAGACTTAGCCCGTGAGACTTGAGCTTTATACCCATTTTTGGAGAGTTCTTACTTAAAAATCCAAGTCTTAGTGACTCATCATCTTTCAGTTCTTTATGTCGTTGTAATATAGTCTCATTATTCTTTAATTTGGTTAATCACGAAGTGACATCAAGCTGGGGAGATAGCCATTAGGTCTTGTAGTCTATTCAAAAAGCAGTATCATCTTGATAAGTCAAGTAGTGAACCCATTCAAAATTTATCCCACCTAGTAGGACCATCATGTTAAACCCTTTTTGAGCCTTACAATAAACCATTTTCTTTCATAAAACCCTTTTTTTATTCCCTCACCCAACTCAGGACAAAAGTATAGCCAAAATCTTTATCAGCCATACCCATATGTTTACGAGAATCTGAGGGGCACAAGGAGGAAGAAAAAGACCAAAAAGGAAGATTACAAGGAAATACCAGGAGATACAATGAATCCCATCATTACGTTCAAAGTGAAAGAAGCTAGTGGAAAACAAGCATATCTAGTACTAATCAAGGATATACCACTAAGTTAAAAAAAAAAAAAAAAAAAAAAAAAAAAAAAAGAATGGATGGAAAAGCTAAGATAAAGGAAGAATTTTCTCTGCAATCTGAATTTGAAGAAATCTTCCAAAGAAATAAGCAAAACCATAGTGTTTTCATAAACAACCTTAGAATCCTTTTTACCTTTCCTTCATAAACCAATACCCAAGCCAAGTTACAACCCATGACTTATCATTCTGATGGGTGCGAAGTCTAGAATAGGTGAGAGGATGCTAAAGTGAAGGACCCGACACTTCATATGTGATTGACATTCTTTCCATGAGACTAATTTTATTGAGGAAGTCTGTTTTTCAAGGTAGTATGTGGGATGTTAGGTATGCATTATTCTTTTCCCCACATACATGAGGTAAAATAGTAGACCATCTTGTGAGAGATTCTTTTAAGTATGACCGGTGAGGATTGAAAGTCGAGATTATCTACCTATGGTAAACTAGGGATTCCGTTTCTTGGATAGGAGAGTATAGGAGATTGACTAAGTACACACATAAGCCTTGATTGAGAATTTTGTCAATTTTACTATCTCCCATCATAATCTATGAGTCTTTGCAGAAATGTAGTTAGCAATGGAGACCGCCTATTGGGGTAAGCACTAAGTGGGTAAGGAATTTCTCTCTCTGAAAAATATTATCATTCTTAAACATGCTATTGATTGATTTTGTGGGTATATCACACGAAAACCCTCACGAGACTATAACTTCGTCCTTTTTGGGGAACTTAAAGGTTTAAAGCCTTGTTGCATATGGTAAAAATGCAATCGCGATGCCTCTTGAAAATGAGTTAGGATTTTATTTTTGTTATTAGGATGTGATTTTGATCACTTATCTATTTTTATCTTATTTGCTAAGAGACTATCAAAAGGCTAGTTGGGAGTTGTGATAAGTGCTCAAAAGTGCTATTTAACCCTCGATTATGCCTCTTGTTTAGCTATCTTAGTGGACTAATAGTGTTTATAAGTTGTGTTTTAAGATTCTACAATTGAAAAAAAGAGAGTTTTGTAGAATATTAGAAAAAAATGGGTAAAAGCGAAGCAATTGAGCATTAATGATCACATGGGAGGTCCGTGGACAATCATGGAGAAGGCCAAGGAATTGGAGCTATTAAATATGCGACTTGGACCTATTTTAAAGTCTATTTGGAAGCCCAAGGCCAAAGGATTCGTTGCTTGGACCAAAGCCCGCAAAAGAGGATAGAAGGATAGAGCAGAAGAGAGAAAATCAGCTTATGCGTCTGGGACGCATGGATCGAGCGTCCAGACGCATTGATTGCGTCTGGGACGCATAGATCGAGCATCCAGATGCATTGATTAAGTCTGGGACGCATGGATAATGCGTCCAGACGCATGAATCGACACTGTAGCCATTTCCTTCTCAGTTTTGAAGACGAAGTCGGGACTCACGAAAGAAACCTATTTGTATTAGGAAACAAATGACGGTTTGGAATGCTTCTAGAACTCATTGTAACCCCTATAAATAGAGGACCTAAGTGCCTCATGTAATTGGCCAATTCACTTATATTCTTGTCTCCTAAACTTGAGCGCAGAGAGATTAATAATAAAAGATCGGTTTTAACTAGTGAGTCTTAATAAATTAGTCTTTCTAGTCTTATGTTCTTCAACTCTTCTTCTTCTTCGTTCTTCGTTTCTTCCTTCTATATGGAAGGCTAATCTTCTCCTTCAAGGGAGGAGATGAAGCCAGATCTTAAGGTTTAATGATTCTTCCGGTTCATGGTGTTCTTCAATCAGGTTAGTTCTTTATGTTTGTAGTTATTAGTTCCATTGCCCACACCAGGGGGATGGAAGTATAGAATAGGGTTTATGTTTTGCAATATTAATATCATGCTAGTGTTCTTTACTTTTCTTCTAGTAGTGTAATTCTTTAGAGTTAGGGAAGTATTCTTTGTGTTGCCTTAGAAGGGGTAGCTCGGGGAAAGGCTGCCTAGGGGAAGTATTCTTTGTGTTTGCCTTAAGTGGTGATTCATTAAATGGCTGCCCTATTAGGAAGTACTCCCTTGATGTTGCTCTTGGTAATACATTGAATGGCTGCCCGAGCTTACATAAAAGGAAAGAAGATATTAATAGCATAAACATAAGAACAACCTTAAAGTAGAGTTAATTGTTAACGATGTTTCATCCAAAAGGGCATCGGCACTTTCGCTCGATTGCCTAATTGTGAGTCTACTTGTAAGAACAACCATGAAGCGAAGGTCATAGATTAAAAGTATTGGTGGATTCTAATCTCTTGAATTCTCTCTCTTATAAATTCTCAATAGTTTAGTTAGTTTAGCTTAGTTTAGCATTAGAATCTACAATCTCTACAATATTAGTTTTAATCCCTCAAACCCCAAATTCCCCTGTCCTTCACATAACATACACTTAAAAGTGGAACGATACCCTACTCATCCTTTACTTAGTGATGGATAATTAGGTTTTGATACGCTTCTCTTTTGTTCAACGATCATCATCTATCTACATCATCCATACACCATCTAAGCACACAAAAAGAGGTTGGTCAGTAACTGTTCATAATTTATACCCAAAAAAAATCTTTAAAAAAATAGCAGTGTGAATTAGTTCCTGTAGCCCCCCTTGGTAGAGAATCCTGCATCCGCCCCTGCATGAGATACAATAAAATATCCCACAAGCCCTCCTCGCAGAACCTCTGGTACTCATTTCTAGATTGTTGCTAAGCCATCTCGAACTCGTAGTCATCCTCGTCTGAGTCTTCTCCAGGAGGGTGTGCATACATGGCAGCTCTATAATCACTACTGTAGAGAAGTGCATAGATAGCATAGGAAAAACGTTATGAATTTTACTTGATAACATTTACAAAATGCTATCTATGGCCATGCTATGCTTTTTAAGATAGTGTTTGTGTCCAAAACGCTATCAAATTAAAATAGCGTTTTGTTTGAAAACATTATCAAAGTGATAGCGTTTTTTGTAGCGTTTGTTAAGAATGTAATAGATTCCATAACGTTTTTGCCTCAAAACGGCGATAGCATTTCTTTCATGCTATTAAACTTTTATAGCGTTAGGAAAATGCTATTGTTTTTGTTAATATAAAATCAGAAAATTCAAATGCATATTAAAATTATTAAATTAGTGAATGAAAAAGAAATTGGATCCAAAAGGATTCGAAGCATCACCCTTTCAATTATTTGAGCGCTCTTCCATTTCAAGCTTATGGATCTATTGTATTTCAGCCCCCTAATTTGCCATTTTACATAATTCACCTATAATGATACGAAAGTACTTAATTACAATATCTCCAGACTATACACATAATACATAGATACAAACACAGTTAATCCATGAAAATTACTTATACAACATGCAAGATCTGTACCATGCAAAAGATTTCATGCTTATTCTAATTTAGTGGAATATTATAATTTAAAAAAAAAACAAAAATAAATAGGCAATAGGTCTACACTAGCCTCACTAAGGATTTTGTAATGCCCCAAAACTCGAACAATTACAAACCTATGATACGTGGTTTTTCTGGTAAAATTTCGACAGTCTCTTCTGTATTTTTGACATTTCATGAACATAAAACCTGTCATAACCTAAAAATCAAAATAATATACATCTCATTGATCAACTCAGCTACTAAACTATCTCAACCAATGCCAGAGCAGTTAAATAACCAGTGTACAAAAATGAGATCACTGCAACACTGAGACTTAGTACTTGAATGTCTCGACTAATGTCAGATCATCCAAGCACATCGTACAAAGTCATTACAAAAAACGTAATACATTCGAGTCCCATAGTTATCAAAATGTTTACATCCTTAACAAATAACACTTACTATAAAACTTTCTAAAAGAGAAGTAAAAGAGGTACAAAGATAATACCTATGGACCTTAGTAACCTCTTAGTACTTCTAACCAACAAACTCCTACAAATAATAACCACGCGTCCAACAAATAACATCTACCAATTAATCTTTAAAATTTTAGGACAAGGATTGAAAAAGATGAAATTAAAACACAACACCGGTATAATAAAGTTATGCATTTGAAATAATGTCGTTAGTGAATAAATACATTCTATTGCGAACTAGTTTATCAAAATAAGATACATTATATTTAATATAGAGGTCGCACTTTAAACAAAGTTGCCTACGTAGCCGAATCCTTCGAGATTCCTAAGCGAATAATTATAAGTTATTATGAGTTACTTCTATAAGTCTAGAAGCACTAAACAACAAACCAAATCACCATAAACTAAATCATCACACAGTAACAACAGTTCTTATAAAGAGCTACAATATCGCCAAGGGCATTCAGTGAGGTCATGATAAATTTTCGTCATGTACTCAATAAGTTCGACCACCATGTGCTTAATGGGTTCAACACGGTTGCATGCCTTAACCGTCATGCTAACATCATGGGTTCAATATGGTTAAGTACATCAACTGCCATTCTAACACCATGGGTTCAACGTGGTCATAGCATCACTTGAGTCACATGGGTTAAATATGAAGAACAATCATGAAGTCATAACGAATCGTCTGGTTAACACATTCTCATAAACATAGGGTAAAAGTGGTCATTTGCCATTTACTCAAGGCATTCGATCGCCATGTTCAACAATGGGTTCAGCATGGTAGTACACTTCTACCGCCACTCTAACACCATGGGTTCAACATGATCGATAATGCGACTTTCGGGGTTCAACGAACTCCCATTGAGCGACATGGGTTCAACATGAAGACCCTTCCCTTAACCAATAATCACGAGTATATATTTAACACAGAAGTATTATAATCAAACTCTCTTTGTAACTAAACAAATATAACATTAAACTTGAATCGTTCAGATTTAATTCTTACAAGTGTAAACGCGTGAACATCCATTATCACACTTAGCATAATCAATCATATACTATTCTGGAATAAAGCAATGATCAAATATCCAAAATCGAATAATCCTATTGAGAGTGGCTGTGCCGAGTGGCTGCCTACGTACCCTTTAAGGGATCAAGCCATACGTAGTTCTTCCTAAAATATAACATTTCAATATTATAAGCCGACAGTTCCACATGATAACTTGACAATTCAATATCATATCTCGGCGGTTCGATAAAATGACTAAAATATCAAAACTCGACAAATAACCATCATCCCATAGAAAAATGAATCACATCCCATATTATATATATTTATCAACACAACAAAATAACATTCACTGACCCGAATATCAAATCAATTGGGTTAAGGCATAATTGCTCAAAAAAACAGTACCGAGACCAAACATATCATTAGTAGTGAATCAATATCAAACCAATGATATTGATTATCACAGGTGGAGTTTACAATGGGTTAGTATATTATTAACCCTGAGAAGCAACCAAGCAACCAAATGAATATTTATAAAAGTAATACACAAACACATCCAAATAATAAAGTTAACTAATATCTTAGAGTACCGCTATATAAAATTCCATAAGCATCCATACTTAAGTTATTCTCACATCCATATCCAGCAGAACACATTCAAACCATTAACTAATGCAACTATACTGAGAACTCCAAGTTACACAATAATAAGTCAATTACATACTAAACAACTTTATAATCCCTAAATGTCAAGATGCACAATCGTTAGATTCTTAACAAATTCGAAATTCAACCAAAGATAATCAAAGCACAAACACTCTCTAATTTATAGATATAATATCAACAACACCAATTATTAATAATAATTAATGCAATGTATTTCTACACATTCTAAACTACAAACTCCAATTAAACTTAACAATTTGAAGGTAGAGTTACTTGCCTCAACTCCTTTAGCTCTTAAATAAAATCAAACTCCCGAAATTCCCTTCATTTAGCTCCAATCCGACCCTACCCAAAACCCTACTTTGTATCTTGTAATAGCTGTATAGAAGATGCTAAAAAGACTAATTAATAATCACAATTCTAGCAGAAAAATATGTGTATTCTTCACCCACAACAAAATCCATGATCATTTACTTCTTAAGACATGGAAAAAGATAAGATTGAGGTGTGAGAGAGAGGAGGTCGAAGACAAGAACCAAGGCAGTACTGTTTTTTTTTTCTTTCCTGTTCCTTTATCTTTGGTTTTTAGGAGAAACCAAGAAAGATTCATAGCATATGTTACAATAGTAAAATATAAAGAGGAGAAATAGATTTTTGTACCTGCAGTCAATTACCTTTCCCTCACGTTGACCTTTCGAGTTCAACCGGTTCCTTAAATCCAAATGGCTCCTTGGTTTCTCCTAAAAACATGCACGACAACTAATAATATCAGCAAAATGAAGAAAGCTTAGGAAAAAACATTTACAACATTGCTGTGAGGGAGTGATATTCTCATCCAAGAATATCAAGCACGTGTCCAGCAAAACAGAAATACCAGACCGACCTCATGCCCTCATCCGCCGAACTAGCTTCAGAGCGACTCACACCATCAGCTCAAACATATGATCTACGAGATCGCTCCAAAGTAGATCAACTCGCTCATTCTCACGCAAAACGTTCTATCTCTTGACATCACCTATCTTCTAGAAGCAATCATTACCAAAGCCATACTTACACATTCCATTACCGCAAAATATGAACCACTGTAACCACTCCCCATCATTACAGAATTCCTACCAACACCATACATACACTCCTTTTCAATCTGAACCCTACATTTGTGCTTGTCAGTACACGTGTTGTATGGATCTCAACGTTCAGCAACTATAAATACCCCCTACATGAACTATGCCAGACCTGATTTAACTCTCCCTCCATAAGTGAAAGCTTGATACGTAGGCAGTTCGCTCAACAACCAACTCGGTCTTTCTAAGTTCCAAACCTATTCTCCTCCTAACCACATTTGTAAGGTAAAACTAAATCACACATTTACATTGGCGCCGTACTGTGGTCTCGATTTCTTGAGAAACCACTTCACATAAACAAAAATCCTCAAGCCCACAAAGCATGGCAAGCCTCAAAGCTCAAATTCAAAGCTTAGCAAGTCAACTTGGTACAATGAAGGAGTACATCACCCTACTCAGGCAAGAGAATGTTGCTTTGCGAGCACAAGTGGACGTGCAAAATCCACCTGGCGCTATAGCAGAGGACGGTATCAATGAAGTTAACCAGCAGATCAACGAGCTATCACAAAGAATTGATCAGAGTGCATTTAAGAAGGACGCCACTCAGATCGTTCAAAAAATGCTAAAGACGTACTGCGCATCCCCTTTCACTGCTGAGGTACTCAGTAAACCTTCCCCTCCAGATTTTGTCCAACCAAACTTTGCAATGTACGATGGTAGCGCATGTCCAGGTCAACACGTAGCTCGCTACATTCAGAGCCTGGCACTCTATAGTGCCCAGGAGTTCGATCATCTCCACTGTCGTCTATTTCCTGCCAGCCTACAAGATGGCGCTCTCGATTGGTTCTTTTCACTCGAACCAGATTCGATAAAGAACTTCGAGAATCTCACCAATCTATTCATCAATAAGTACGTCCATAATAGGCATAAGAAAGTAGATCTAGATTCACTTTTTCAGCTCTCACTAGGCGAAGATGAAACCATCCGCGCCTTCTTAGGTCGGTTCAAAACCAAACTACTTTGCATGGAGAGCGGCCTCAAAGAGTCATTTGCCACATTAGCATTCACCAACGTTTGTCGTGTACGCAATACAGCGCTCTCCAGATCGCTCCTGAAAGAACGTCCAGAAACTCTATCTGAGTTGTATGCTCAAGTACACAAGTACATCAAGTTGCAAGAAGGCCTGAAGCGTCAAGGCTTAATAGAAGAACAAGAAGTGGCCGCGATCTCTAATAATGCCCCACCTTCAAAGAAACGACCTAGGCAACAAGGACAGAAGTCTGGAAACAAGACTCCCAATAGTTGTGAATTCGCTGTCCTCACCCGATCTCCCAGTTACATATTGGAGAAGATCAAGCGAGCTGTGTGACATCCAGAAGATCGTCTAGGCAAGCCTTACTGTGCCTTCTATCGAGCAAAATATCATGAGACCGATGAGTGCTAGGGGCTCAAGCACTACCTCCAAGACCTCATCGAATCAGGACATATCAAATATTACACCAATATTGCTGATGGCGATCTGCGCCATAAACTCATGGCTTGCAGAGAGCGTAGTAGATCTCCAGCTCGCTCTTATAGTAGAGGACGCCCCAGCGACCGTTCCCACCATGATCGCCGTCAACACTCATCTAACAGAGATAATGACAGGACGATCAACATGATCACGTTCCAGGATGATTTTGTCACATCCACTAGAGAAAAGAGGAGACGCGTAGGCACTCTTCAGGAAGTCTATCAGTTCTCTTCTTAGGTAGCACCTGCACCATGCAGTTCAGGTCACAGTACAGGCGACATAACTTTCACGGAGGTCGACCTCAACAAGGTTTGCCTCCCTCATAATGATGCCCTAGTTGTCTACGTCAAAATCAGCGACTGGACAGTCAAACGTGTTTTGATAGACCCTAGTAGTTCATGTGATATCTTGTTCTATCATACCATCAAAGAGATGAACCTGCCCAGATCGGTCTTCATAGATCCAATCTCCCCTCTCTATGGATTCAATGGCTCTCGAGCTGACCCAATTGGTGACATCATACTCCCAGCCTCCATTGGATCCAGGGAGGACAAAGTCAGCATCAACACGCATTTCAGCGTTCTAGACATCCACTCATCCTACAATGCCATCCTAGGACGCTGCTAGATCCGTCAAATGCAAGCAATACCCTCAACACTCCACCAAGTACTCCGCTTTCTTGGCCCTAGAGGTATGATGGAGCTTCGCGGCAATCAGCTCGAGGCTTATCACTACAACCAGATCCTCTCAGCAAGCAAATCCGCTGGCCCTTCTGTCCAAACCAAGAGCGAGTCCACCAGTTACACGATAGCCAAAGATTTAATTGCTGAAGTTAAGTCCAAAATGCCAAAGGAGAACGCTTGGGGCTTTCTCAAAAAAGTTGATCCACCAATCAGGACCCTAGATGTCGCCCCAGCTCCTGTTAATACACTAATCAGGACCCCAGAGGTCACCCCCTAGCTCCTGTTAATCCACCAGTCAAGATCCCAGAGGTCGTCCCAGCTCCTGTTAGTCCACCAGTCAAGATTTCAGAGGTTGCACCAGCCCATGTTGTCATGATCAAAAAGGTTGCATCAACCCCTGTTGTTGTAACCACAGAGGTCGCCCCAACTCTTGCTGCCAAGACCTCTAGTCCTCAAATTGACAAAGCATCACCCGTGACCAACTCCATAGAGGTCGCCTCAGCTTCAAAATCAGCAATTCAAACCGAAGAAAAGGAGCGAGTGAACCTGGGAACGGAAGACGATCCCAAGTTTGTCTATGTAGGGGCTAATCTTGACTCCACACTCAAAGCACACCTTGTAAACTTTTTATCATTGACTAAATATGTTTTCGCTTGGTCGTATATCGATGTACCCAGTATAGATCCTAGTGTTGCATGTCATAGGTTAAATGTCAACCCTAATGCTAGGGCAGTTCGGCAGCGACCTAGGAAGCTATCCCTAAGATTTCAAAAAGAAATTAATGATGAGATCGACAAACTCAAATAAGTCGGTTTCATCTGGAAGGTTGATTACCCAGAGTGGATCGCTAACATAGTAGCAGTTTCAAAAAAGAATGACACAGTTCGCCTCTGCATCGACTTCACCAATGTCAACCAGGAAACACCTAAAGATAGCTTCCCTTTACCTAGAATTGACCGACTTGTGGACCAGACCTGTGGCCATGAGCTCTTGTCATTTATGGATGCATACAGTGGGTACAACCAGATCTCACTCACCGAAGAAGATCAAGAGAAAACTTCATTCATCACAAAACAGAGAATCTACTGCTACAACGTCCTCCCATTCGGCCTCAAGAACGCAGGAGCGACCTACCAACGGCTCGTCATTGACATGTTCCAGGACATGTTGGGGGTCACCATGGAAGTCTATATCGATGACATGGTGGTCAAGAGCAAGAAAGCGGTTGACCACCTCACTAACCTTGAGCAGGAGTTCTCCAGATTAAGCCAAATTCAGATGAAGCTAAATCTCGAAAAATGCATTTTTGGAGCATCCTCCGGGAAGTTTCATGGGTATTAGGTATCACAACGAGGGATCGAGGCTAATCTCGACTAAATCCGAGCGTTCTTGGAAATGCCCGATCGAAAGACAAAAAAGCAAATACATAAACTATCAGGAATGGTTGCAGCGCTCAACCGATTCATATCAAGGGCATCAGACAAATGCCGACCTTTCTTACAGCTTCTCAAAAAAAATGAACAGTTCTCATGGAGCGACCAATGCCACCAAGCGTTCTCTACTCTTAAAGAGTACTTGACAACACCACCCGTCCTAGCAAAACCAACAGATGGTGAAATGTTGGGGATCTACCTCGCGGTGTCTGACTTTGCTATCAGTTCGGTTCTCTTCAAGGAGGACAACAACTCCGAGAAGCTAATCTACTTCACAAGTAAGACATTAACACCAACCGAAAAGAACTACTCTTACATTGAAAGAGCAATACTCGCATTGCTATACTCTGCAAGGAAGTTCAGGCCTTATTTTCAAGCACATCCAATCAAAGTACTCACCGATCTCCCACTGAAGAAGATCCTTCTTAAAGAAAACAAGACAACTCGCATGGCAGTATGGGCAGAAGAGCTCGGGGAACATCACATCAAATTTGTCCCACGCACTTCTTAGAAAGGACAGGTTATTGCAGACTTTCCTGTCGTTGACCTAAATTGGGAACCATAAACATACATCCCATCTATTAAAAAATAGGACAAGTCCATCTGGTCACTCTTTGTGGATGGTTCTAGCAACCCCGGAGGAAGTGGACTCAGAGTCATCTTAGTATTCCTAGATGGAACTATGGTTGAGAAATTAGTTCGCATCGACTTCGCGACCTCTAACAATGAGGTGGAATACGAGGCTCTAATCATGGGACTCAGAATGGCGCTACAACTCGGTGTGCAGGAACTTCAAGTCTTTAGTGACTCGCAACTGGTTGTTTGCCAGATTGTTAAAGAGTACACTACCCATGAAGGTAACCTTTCTAAATACCTTCAAGCTAGTTGTTTATCAATTACTTCTTTCTTTTAAGACAACCACCATATACCACTTCTTGCGTGACAAAAACCGCCACACGGACAGTTTAGCTTATCTGGCTACTCAAACACCGAACTGCACCCATAGACAATTACTCATCGAAGTAATTGACCGACCTACTTACCAAGCTTAGTACATCCTGGAAATCAGCGACCTGTGCCTACTCTCTAACAGTCAGATGAGTCAAATATGGATGCAGCCCATCATAAAGTACATCTAACATGGTACAACCCCAGAAGACCGTACCAAAGCTAGACATGCAAGTTCAATATCAGGCACATCGTTACTGCCTAGTCAACAACAAACTATTCAGAAAGTCTACTAGCGGACCTCACTTAAGGTGTATAAGCCCAGAACAAGGTCAGTTGATTTTTGCAGAAATCTATGAGGGCGAAGGCGGGAACCTTGCTGGAGGTCGCTCATTGGCTCACAAAGCGATCTCCCAAGGATACTTCTGGCCACGAATGTAGGTCGATGCCAAAATGTTCGTACGTAAATGCATCAAATGCCAGACTTTTGGCCATAATATCATCCAGCCAACTCGCGAGTTAATCAACATCGCCAGCCCTTGGCCATTTCACATATAGGGCTTAGATATTATGGGACCATTCATCCCGCAAAATAAGCATTGGCTTTTGGTTCATCTTGGCCGGAATTGATTACTTTACTAAGTGTGTCGAAGCAGTCCCCTTAGCTCATGTTAAAGAATCATATGTCAGAAACTTCATCTGGACACACATCATCACTAGATTTGGCTTGCTACACACACTGGTGATGGACAACGGTTCCCAGTTCAAGGGAAAAATAGTCAAAGAGTTTCTGGCCAAGTGGAAGATCGTTCATGTATTTTCCACTCCCCAGTACGCCCAGAGCATTGGCCAAGCAGAGACCAGCAACAAAGCAATTCTGGAAAATTTGAAGAAGAAGATTGAAAAGAACAAAAGTCAATGGCCGAATCAGTTGGAGAACATCTTATGGGCTCACCGAACAACAACTCGCTCTAGCACAGGCGAGTCGCCATTTTCACTATGCTATGGCACGGAGGCTGTTATTCTTATTGAACTGACAGTCACAACGACCCGGTCAGAACTTCGTCGAATCTGGGTAGAATGACTCTGTTCTAGCTCGAGAGGTTGACTTACTGGAAGAACACCGCGACCTAGCAGCTATCAGAGTGGTTGCATATCATCAAACTCTAAAGAAGTCATATAATAAGCGAGTCAATCCTCGATCTTTTTAACCTGGTGACCTAGTTCTGAAAAAGACTCAAGATGACTCTAAACTGGCCTGGCACCAACATGGGAGGGTCCTTACATAGTGGAGCGAGTCATCGATAATGGAGCATACTGGATTAAGACCCAAGAGGGGAAAGCATTACCACGTCCTTGGAACACTTATTTCTTAAAGAAATTTTATCAATAAAAGTGTATTGTGTTGCATCCCATATTTCTATTTACTGCAAATCTAAGTATACTTTACTTATGCTTATTATTACAACTTACTCCGTTCAAGTTCACCAACGGATGCGGAACTCGCTCTACAAGAGACACCAATATATGCGAACCACAAACACTCCCCTGAGTTCAAACGGTCTCCACGAGTAACACATTTTCTTAAGCTACCACGCTCACTCGTGCTACCAGGCTCCATAGCCTCTCTAGTTCTTATTAGTTTATGACCTACAACTCTAGGCTCAACTCAGCGAGAACGCTCTCTATGAGCAACACGCTTTCTTAAGCTACCAGGCTCCATAGCCTCTACAGTTCTTACTAGTTGACGACCTACAACTCTAGGCTCAACTCAGCGAGAACGCTCTCTACGAGCAACACACTTTCTTAAGCTACCACGCTCACTCGAGCTACCAAGCTCCATAGCCTCTATAGCTCTTACTAGTTGACGACCTACAACTCTAGGCTCAACTCAGCGAGAACACTCTCTACGAGCAACACGCTCACTCGAGCTACCAGGCTCCATAGCCTCTACAGTTCTTACTAGTTGACGACCTACAACTCTAGGCTCAACTCAGCAAGAACACTCTCTACGAGCAACACGCTTTCTTAAGTTACCACGCTCACTCGAGCTACTAGGCTCCATAACCTCTATAGTTCTTACTAGTTGATGACCTACAACTTTATGATCAAATTAGCGAGAACACTCTCTACGAGCAGCACTCTTTCTCAAGTTAACAAGCTCACTCGACCTACCAGGCTCCATAGTCTCTCCAGTTCTTACTAGTTGATGACCTACAACTCTAGGATCAACTCAACAAGAATGCTCTCTACGAGTAGCACGCTTTATTAAGCTAACACACTCACTCGAGCTCAGGCTTCTTAGCCTCTACATTTCTTATTTGTTGTAGGCCTACAACCCTAGGCCATAACGATTAAATGACAAACCATGTGTACAAGCAGAGGGACAAAAATAAACTACATGCATTCCATAACATCCATAATTTGAACTGCCTGAACAAACTCAGGAAACCAATTCATAAATCCACCGGTCTGCTGGGTCTACCCAGAAAACCAGACCGGTCTGATTTCAACTTTTGAAAATATCGAACTGCCACTTACGTGGAAACCAGTTCGTTCTGTATCTTGGTAACACTAATGAAAGACGAACCGCCCAGGCAAGCCTAGGACACTGGACTACCCAGGCAAGCCTAGGACACCAGTTCTATTGTTATGCGATCTCTCATAAAGCTGAACATACTCAAAGTAGTCAAAATACTTCATAACTTACATCAAAGAAGAACATCTATCAACTATGTGTCCAACACCAGGTGTAATGTGTTTATCAACAGCAGACAACCGCAGTAGGAGCAGCACTGGTCGAAGCGTGTTCCTCGCATCTCTCGGTATGACAAGTACATTTGCACCCAGAGCCCCGCGATCACACTCTTCTTTCAGCTGCAAGTACGTCTCCTCCAACATGGCATATTTATACACTCGGTCATATATACCTTGCTTTTTAGGTAACAGCATACGACAATGCTTGGCATACTCAATACGTCACTACTGACCGGCTTCTCCCTTGATCAATCATTGAGCTGACCATAACCGACCTCTCATCTAAAGCGTCCTGAATGTTTTTTCATCATAGCCTTCAATTTCTTCTTGTCAGTCTCCCATACAGCCTATATACGTACCAGCTCGGCCTTATCACTTTCACCATTGTCAGCACATCGGACGATATCCTTTAACTTATCGTACCCAACAAAGAACTATAAATAGAACATCAATGTTATATTCGACAACAAAGCAACAAGCAACCAGACCAGATGAAGAGCTTACCAAACAACATGCCATGTCCATGGTTTTCAGAGTCGGCTCCATATCTTCATCTACAAGCTCTTCTTTATCACCATCCAGTACAATCCCTTCTAGAAGGCACCTATGGGTGCCGAGTGGAAGCTACAGTCAGAGCGTTTGACCATACGCTTCTTCCCCATCTTCCCAACGTAGAAGAACTCGCTCCCCAGGTCACCAACACGCCGCGCAGAGCTTTCACCAGCAGCACTTTGGCCCTGACCCAGGAAGCCACATTCCTCAGCGGTCAGGTCGGCCCCATCCCTACGACTAGGGGACCTGAACACTATACCTCTAGTAGAGCGACCTGTAGCTTTAGATCGTTTGATACTCTTTGTATCAGGAGTAACCGCCTTCCGTTTGCCACAGTCGCATTGACGACGAGGCTCAAATTCTATCTCATTCATCACGAGAGGGGAGGCTTCCCTCGCCCCTCCATCGTCAGCAGCACTTCCATGTCGCCTGGCCATAATATATTCTACAAACAACCCAATGTTCAGCGAACCAACACAAAGGCAAACCCCTCTTATGTAAAAGGAAGGGAAAACAATGAAAGAAACTTACCTGCAATGAGCAAAGAACAGGGACAAGTACCTTGGAGAACAACTTGAAGAAGAGGTAGAGCAATTACCCTTGAACTTCTCGCAACAGTTCTTTTTATGTTCAAGTGGTGTACCTTCCCAAGGCACATCATAAATACATCGAGAAGCCAAATGACAGGCCACCTGGCAACTATCATTTTTGTATCTCCAAACTGTTCACATTCCTACACGTGCCACGCACGTGCTACGGTCCTCTCTCACCAAACGCCCGACAAGGAGAACGCCTCATATGCACACGATGTTCCCCCGACCTCCCAGGTTACAGGGCCTTAAGACCTCTTACTATTTGATCCTATAGCACTAGGACCGATTAAGCAGCAGGACGCTCAATCAAGAACACAGGCTACTTAGCCTCACCCACCCTTACCAGGGGTGCTTACACAACTAGGCAAGTACAACAAAAGCAGCAAAATCACATTCACAGCATCAAGATATTAAGCAAAAACAAGAAGCATGCATTTAATAAAAGCAAAAGAACGAACTCCAACCTCAGTTCGTCTACTAACTGAGTTGTTGAGTCTACTCAGGAAATCCAACTCGGTTAGCCACCATTCATCACTCTACAAGCTCCCCAGAATAATTTAGGAAGCCAGTTCGTTCAATATTTTAACAACCATAAAAGAAAGGCGAATTGCCCAGGTTACCCCAAGAAACCAGCTCTATTGTATCACAACTTACACGATCAAAACAAGTAAAAACACTCACAACTCTCCATTTCAAGAAAGAACATATAAATTTTCAGTAGACAAAGGAGCCAGGTCCTTTTCTGTGATGGTTTCATCACCAGCAACAATTGAGGTACTTGCAACATTCACTTCCAAAGGCAAAACAGAACGACTTCTTCAACTTGGGACTCAACGACCTCTAGAACTGGTGCAGAGGAAATAAAAGCATCATATGCATCTCCCAGTACGTGTATCGCTGGTGTATTGGAAGCCCCGCGTTCATGCTCCTCTTTGAAAGCTTTGTACTCTACCTCCAGCTTGGCATAATCAGCATCCAGCTCCTTGTATGCCTTAGTAGCCTATTGCGACGTCTTTACAATGATGGGCATAACCAGTCACCCTATCAAGCTCCGTCCTCACAGCATTGAGCCCCGCCCTCGCAGTATTAAGCTCCAACTTCATTCCGTCCATCTCGGTGCTCATCAGGATCTTCCCCAAACAAACGTTCTGATGCTCTTTCTTCAGGTCCTCGAGCTCCTGGTGATCAAGGGCATACACGTCCTGGACATTCTTCAACTCCTCACTCAATTTTGCCACAGACTCCCTATCCGACTCAGATATCTGAGTGATCTCCTTCAATTTCTTGTATCCGCTCACAAGCTACATGAGCACACACATACAACAACAATCAATCACTGATGTTCCAATAAAGAATTAACGAGCAAGATCTGTAGACTGTCACTTACCAGACAGTGAGCTAGATCCATTCGCCTCAGATTCTCAGCAAGGCCCTTGGAGTCCAATTCCTGACGATTGCCATCCAGAGACATGTAATCAACCATGCAAGCCACAATCTTACTTGACTTGAAGCTCACATCAGTTCACTTCACTGTTCGCTGCACCCCCTGGTCGTCGACATACACCACTTAACGATCCAAATCATCATCAGCCATAACAGATTTCCCACTCACCTTACTTGGGACCTTCAACCTTACCGGTAAGTTGTGCTCTTGAGGCACTGGTGACTGGCTCTGACCGACCCCAAAGGTCTCCAGATCCAAGATGCTCAAGTCGGGGACATGCCTCGACCTGGAACTACGATTGTTCTTATTACAACCAACTCATTCACCACCAGACACGCCTCCAACACCGGAGCCGTCACCAACCACATGCCTCGCAGCCTTGGCAACCTTAGCAGCTTTCTGCTCAGCCGTATCAGCCTTCCTCTTCAGCGAGCTGCTTCGCTCACGAGGGTTAAACTCGATCTCCTCCAAGTTAAAGGGAGAGCTACTAGAACCCCCTCCCCTTTCAGGTCGCCTACTCGACCCCGAGGCTCCAGCACCTCCCGCGGGTCGCTTAGGATCAGAATGGCTTCGGTTCCTCTCCTCCCTCGTCACCAGATCACTCTTATTCTTCTCCATCGCTGCTTCACTAGAAGGTTCACGAACAATGTGGCCCCGAGCCCTTTTCTTCTGATTATTCCTCTTCTCCCTGATCACATGACCTCCTCGCTCCACAAAGTAGTGTGCGACCTCGAGGCAGTTTCTCCTATTTCTGAGCTCGAGTCAACTTCGCAAACTTCTCTATCTCCCCCCGCTTAGTTCGCTTTTTTATAACGAGCTCTGCAAAAACAACATAGAACCAGGTCAAATACAATATCAACAATCGTAACATCAAAGCAACAGAACAATACACTCCTACCCACCCAAAAAGTTACAAACCATAGTATTCACCCCAAATCCTCTAGCACAGAAATTCCCAACTAACAACAAAGGCATCCTCTCCCAATCTTCATTGCTTACACTATCCAACACGCTAGATTTTTTCGTCACCGTTTGCAAGCTAAAGTTAAAAGCGCGTGATCGCTTTACAGAGAAGTGCTCAATAATGTCAACGACCCCTATGCAGTATTCATCACTCACATTCAGCAGGTCGAACACCCTAAATAGCCGCCAGGTATTACCCACAAACTGGCAGGGCGCTTTCCAACAAAAGTTTAGAAAATTACAAGTCAGCTTCGAGAATGGTATCCTCATACCAGCCCTCAGCTGCCCCTCGCAGACTACTATCCCGTGGTTCAGTGGTGTGTACTTCTCACTAAACACCTTTATGTTCTCTCCTAGTTCGTGTATCTCCAGGTCACCCACATGGATATCATAAGCTTCCCTTAGATTAGCGAAAGCTTTCATCGCATGCTTATTTATGGCCCTAAGGGGCAACCCACTAGAGGACGACCCCTCGTCGTGACCTGAGGTACTAGCTACATCAGCAATAGATTCAGACCGTACATCCTCCTCCATATCCTCACTATCAAACCCCACTGATATCTCCCCCTCTTCCTCCATTTCACCACAACTCAAAGACACCTCTCGAATCTCCTCAGATCGAGTATCATTAGAGTCAGATATCTCCTTTTTCTTAACAAATACCAAACCTAAACAAGAATAGCTAAAGTCGACCTAGCTACTAGACACACAACACTAGCACAGAAGAAAAATGAAGAGCAATAATGGCAGAAATACTAACCTGAGAAACCCTAGCTTGCGTTTTTTGCTGGAAGAGAAACAAAAAATGACTTTCCAGATTTCCAGATTTGGTTTTATACAACCGATCGTGTAGTTCCCGATACATATCATGATTACACCCTATACTCTACACGACACGCCCCCTACAGACCTATCTTTTCAAAATCTCGAAAAATGAGGCGGCGATTTTTCTCTTCACAACTACTCAGATTATCCCACGTGCTAACTATCGTCTGATATCATTTCGTCATACAACAAGAACTGCCGTCAGAAGCAAGGCCAGTATTTCCTTTCACGACGGTTCACTTCCTCACCCATGCTTAACACGCACCATCGTTCTCTCTTAGCAGGTCGCTTCAAGGTACAACACGACCTACTGAGAGGGGGCTGTGTGAGGGAGTGATATTCTCATCCAAAATACCAAGCACGAGTCCAGCATAATGGAAATACTAGACCGACCTCATGCCCTCATCCGCCGAACTAGCTTTAGAGCAACTCACACCATCAACTCAAACATATGATCTACGAGATCGCTCCAAAGTAGATTAACTCGCTCATTCTCACGCAGAACGTTCTATCTCTTGACATCACCTATCTTCTAGAAGCAATCATTACCAAAGTCATACTTACACATTCCATTATCGCAAAATACGAACCACCGTAACCACTCCCCATCATTACAGAATTCCTACCAACACCATACATACACTCCTTCTCAATCTGAACCCTACATTTGTGTTTGTCAATACACGTGTTGTATGGATTTCCATGTTTAGCAGCTATAAATATCCCTTACATGAACTACGCCAGACCTGATTCAACTCTCCCCCTAGAAGTAAAAGCTTGATACGTAGGCAGTTCGCTCAACAACGAACTCGGTCTTTCTAACATCCAAACCCATTCTCCTCCTAACCACATTTGTAAGGTAAAACTAAATCCACCTTTACAATTGCAATATATTTACTCCATCAAATAATGACAAATGTGTAACAAATCATCAAAAATGTTGGAGCTATTAATTAATTAGAAGATCACTTACATTAGAAAGTCCGAACTCCAATTCTTCCTTGAAAAGCAAAATCATTTAATAATCAAAACCTCTAAATCATTGAAACTATAGAAAGAGAGATGGTTGGGTTACTTACCGCAACGGCATTGCAAGCTAAGCATTTATCATCAATACAAGAAACTACTGAAACACTGAGAAATATCAATGTCACGAAGAATAACAACCTATTCTTCTATTATTGGGTCATGGGTTAACATCCAACCTAATCGGCAATTAACATCAAAAGAATCAATCACGTCAGAGTTCGTTCGTCGGTTTGCAATCAACTCTCCACTTTCTTTCCAATCGCCACCATCACCACTAATTATATCCAAAAATATTGTGGATTAAAACAAAAACTTGTTATATTGTAGAAATATCGTGATATATCCACAAATATCGCCAATATTTATATTAATATGTATCCAAATAAATATTATGATATTTACATGCCCATTTCTGATTTCTCGATATTTATCACAATATATCACAATATTTTATACTATGTCCGAGTATACTACCCGATTAGTGTCGCATGTATTAATTCGTTCACTATTTCACATTTTCTATTGTTAAATCCATTTGGCAGTGGAAATTGCAACTTCAAAAATTTGGTTGCCAAGTTTACCTGTAGTTTAAACTACCAAAGACATAATCACATGATATACGGCGATCTCCAAATTTGCATTATAAATGGAGGCATAGTACAAAATATCCCGATATATCGTGATATTTTGGGATATCTATCTAGATTTCAGATAAAGATATATAAATATCACGATATGTTTAGAGATATATACGACTGTAAATATCGATGATATTTTGACGATATTTGCAATATTTGTGATATTTGGAGATATTTTATGTATATAACAATTTTATTTAATATTTACTATTATATTTCAAATAAATATAAATAATATATCATGATATATCAAGAAATATCTACAATATCTATGATATTTATCGATATTTTAAATATATCTACGATATTTGCATGTGAAACAATGTCAAATATCCCCAAAGAGAAGGATATATCCACGATACATATCCAGAAATTGAGTATCGATAAATACTCATATCCTGATATTTTGTACTATGAATGGGATACATCCGTCAAGTACTATTTGAGATATATTTTGTAATTCGAGAAATAGAAACGACATATGTCGGCATAGAGATTTTGAAGTATACTGAGATTTATTTAAGGTTTTAGTTATGTTTAAGAAAAGGCTAAAATTGATTCGAGTCCCTCCATTTTCTTTCAATAATTTCTGGGCTAAACCTCATTTCTGTTAAAAAAAATGGCGACCACAGCTGCTGCTAGCACTCTCAAAAGAAACATGAAGGTAAGTTTTCTCTTTTCTATGATTGTATCCAACTTTAGCAGTAGCACACCAACTGTTTGTAGAAATACCCTATACATTTTTCAACATTCAACACCAATAATATCTTTCTGTCTGTGTTTAATGTAGACAGCACTTGCGGGACTGAGACGTATAAACTTGGAAGGGCTGCGATGGCGAGTGTTTGATGCTAGAGGCCAGGTTGGGATTCATTCTTTCTTGGTGATTGAGATATGGGTTACTGTTAACTATGTAGTCATGTTTGCAATGAAATGTTATGTAAGGTCTCCAAACATGTTAACTAATCATATTAATTCGTTAGGTCCTTGGGAGATTAGCAGCTCAAATATCTACTGTGATTCAAGGCAAAGACAAACCAACTTACACACCCCATCGTGAAGAGGGAGACATGTGTGTTGTGCTTAATGCAAAAGATATCTGTGTCACAGGAAGGAAGTTGACTGACAAGTTCTACCGCTGGCATACTGGGCAAGTATTGATACTTATGGTCAAGTGTTTCAGTTTTACTGGGATATGATGACCAAGCACTTTAGGTCTTTGCTCTTATTTATTCCATGTTATTTTCTTACAGCTATATCGGGCACCTTAAGGAAAGGAGTTTAAAGGATCAGATGGCAAAGGATCCTACCGAAGTAATCCGCAAAGCAGTCCTTCGTATGCTTCCGAGAAACAAACTGCGTGATGTGAGTGATATATCGTTGCATGCTTTCTTTCAAAAAAGTTATAAAACTTGTTGAGTCATTCCCAGTAACTGATGATAATCACTTTGCTTTACTTATTCTATTTCGGGCCATTAATTTATTTTTGTGATAATGAGTATGGATGAATATCTTCTAACCAATTCGCTAAACTCATTGCCGTTGGAGTAACACTACCACTACTTTTTCCAAAAAAAAGGTTAGCATACTTGCTGACAGAAAGAAAAAGGTATCCGACACGGGGACACACAGATATACCCAAAAATTAGGTATATGACCTTCAATATGTCCATGTGTCGTATCAAACAGATATGTCTTTCTGTAAATATGGGGTATCAAGATTACATGGTTTAGGAGTAGTGTAATGCATCCTATGATGCATGCTAATATTTCCAAGGAAGTCCTAAATTTTGAAATCACTCATCTGGCATCCTTGTTTTACTTTTTCTATTCTGGATCACTAAATAATTATTCTACTAGTGAAATAAGTAAAACTTACAAATGAGAGGAAAGAGTATTGGCAATGCGAGGTGTCCCTAAAACTAAAAATAGTGCTGGATGATAATCATCCACAAATAAGTAATGCTAAAATCACTGGCGTTGAAGTACACTTAATAGTTAGCTCAGTGCAAGGGGATAAAATGAGATCCAGTTATTTGTACATTTTTAAATTTGTTTTAAGTCCAGAGAACTTTTTTAAAGATTTTACCTGTGATAAAGGTATTTCTGTGCTGACATGATTCTGTACCTAACTTCTTAGATTAATAGTGGTACCCATACTCACACTAAATAACCAATCTTGTCCGTCAGATTATTAACCAATGCTTGAGCAAATGATGGAGGTGATTAGTTATTGGTAAAACCTAAGTTACATCGACATGGATATGTGTGTCCATATCGTCTGTATCGGACATGTATACGAAGTGTTTGATACGGTGAAATATTACAAATTGAGGTTATATCGTAGAATATGTGCCCGTGTGTGTCCGACACGGACACGTGGATACGTAATTACATATCCAACATGGGTTATTTTAAAAATATGGCGCGTCCATGTAACATAGGTAAAAACTGATGGACAGATTAAATGACTAGGTCCTCCTATTGGTAACTTTTGAGATATGGTCCGACCATGTGGTGGCAGTGTGGGACCAAGATTTATACCTCAATAGTGAATCAATTGGCTTGTGTACGCTATGCATGCCCTGTGTGATGGGAATCAGCCCATGGTTCCTATTCAGTCATGGAACTGAGACATTTTCCTTTAGTATTCAGTTGGGAAGCCTAACTATATGCTAACTCTTGCGGAAGAGAGAACCCTTTCTGTAGAAACACAGCTCCTGAACTCACAAATAACAGGTTTCGTTACTTCCTACCTTGAGTTAGTATACTCTACAGACATTACAGAGCAGTCCACAAATAGCTTTATTTTGTGTAAACTCCTGCGAGTCCTACGTGTCCACTACACGGAAATAAACCCCTAAAATAAGAAATAAATCACAACCCACTCCTTACAAGTATTCTAGTCCATATTCTGATAAAAATTTGATCCACCTAGTGAAAATCATGAAGTAATCCTAATAGTACTACTAAGCTACTTTTGTCGGCATGGCTATGAAGTCCTTATACCGTCTCACTTTTGCAGGATCAGTATGTTAATGTTTAGACGGATAAGGATGTCACTTTACATTCTTTGTGATCAATGCTTTTGTTGTATATATGTTAACTAGTACTCCCTAGACTTCCGTTCATAAATAACATTAGGAGTTCCAGTTCTGCAACATGTATTGTTTGTGATTTTTCAATACAAAGAAGGTTATCTAATTACTCATTCTGTGCCATACCTATCTGTGAATGCAGGATAGAGATAGAAAATTGAGAATATTTGTTGACAATGAGCACCCCTTTCATGACAGACCCCTTGAGCCTTACATAATGCCGCCTCGTAGCGTGCGAGAGTTGCGTCCCCGTGCAAGACGAGCCATGATTCGAGCTCAAAAGAAGGCTGAAAATCAGCAACAAAAGGGTGATAGTGGTAAAATCGCTAGGAGAAAAAGAGAAATCAACAACGAAATAACCACATGAAGAAAGATCTTGACGCTCGCTCCACCAATTGGTGTCGGTTTCCCTTCAACTTTGCATGTTCTATTTATTTTCTAAGGATCAGCAAGATTTGGTTTGCTGAGTTCTCTATGTTTTTGAGATGTGCAAATAATTTTAGGAGCAGATGTTTGTCATGCGTGATGTTTTCAGTTGGTCTTAAGCTGCTGCTTTAAGCATTTTGAGTCACATTATCGCAAAAGTGGTGCACTAGTTCTAGTTTCATGCTCAGAAATTCAATGTTAATGATGGTAGTTTTTTGTAGAAAACTGATGATTCAGTGAGGAATCGAATTTTGTAATTACAATGGGCTGGCGGGGAAACACTTTTATTCATCGGCATGGTTGTCACCTGTCAGTGCTGGAATTAAGGAAAACTTTCTTAACCCCATTATTTTAGTTAGGGACGCAGAAATTATGTCTCCACTTTTTGAAGAATACTTTCTATGAAATTCCCTTTTGATAGAAAATCATCTTCAAGCCTTCTTTTGTTGCAGCAGGCAAATGGAGAAGTTACAGTTGGTTCCTAGCTGATTAGATCTCTGATTGTCAGTAAATTCTATTAGGCCGCTTCGTAGCAGGAATGCAGGACATGTACGCAAGTGTCCCCTGTATCAGGGTACATTCAAATTTCAATTGACTTTCACTGGGTTTCTCTTGTTCCAGTGAAAGCAAACTCTCCTTTCTTCTTAGTTACCTAACCAGAGGAATCAGTCAAATTAAGGGAAAAAAAAAAAAAAAAAAAAATGGGTTTCAACAACATTATATACAAATTACAAACTGCAAATTGTCTAGAATAATGAGGTATCACGTATCATGTATGGAAAGGAGCCGGAAAATGATGTCTAATTTGTTACCCTGGGCTCTCGTTTGATAGGAACATGCAACACTTCGCTTTGAGAACAATGAAGATATACATACACCTAGAAGGCTAGAAGCAGAGGGCGGGGGGCACCCAATTTTTCTGTCGAAAAAAAAATATTATATAATTTCCCCAAAAAAATATTTGTAGTGTATGTTAGTTGTAGCAGCCCCTCTTGAGTGGCAATCCTGGATCCCCCTGCCTAGAAGCATGCAAAGTTTCTTTGGGGAAGCTTTGATTCAGACATGCTGAGTTCAAATGGACTAATCTCCGCCTTCAACAATTATGCCAAACTGTGGATTCTTTACCCGTTCAGGTGTCTGTTAATTTTGGTTCTCTTTCTCCTCCATAAGTATTTTTCTCTCGCATCTTCATATTACATTATTACCTGTCCCCTTTGAGTACAAAGCTAGCCTGCACCATTCTGAGTTATCTCAAGTTTTATTTCATATCTATCTAAATTGCAGTCCTCATCTGCTGAATGCACAATTCTATATATAAAATATTTGAAATTTGATTGGGGGGGAAGAATGGAAGCTTCTCAAATAATGTAGTTAAGACTGCAATTTAGACATTTCTACCGTAACTAATCGAGATGGTGAAATGTTAAAGACTACGGATTATCATTTCGAATCAGCTAAATGCAACAACCTAAATTCGGTTTTTTCATAAAGGTAAGCATCAACCATTATGGGTTTAATTAGGTATTTTTAACCAATATAGCAGAGTAGTTTTGGGATCCATCACTCACCGAATCTCATGCAGGGATGTTGCCACACTGCCACATCATCAAACCCTTTTGTAAAATCTAAAACTCGGTCAGGGTTAAACCACCCACCCCATCTTGGACTCTTGGTTCACCATTGGGTGTCTCCAGCTCCAGAATATTGTTCATGCCCTTGAACGATTCCATGTACATCAAGATATTTTTTCAGGTATTTGTGCTCATTAAGTGGTTCCAATGGACAATGGTTTTACCCATTTCGAAAGTATACTTGGGATCAGGAACAAAAAAGAACTTCACATCTACACGCATATTTCAATCAAGTACTGAAACTAATCAAATCAAATAAATAAGCTAGGGCGTAAATAAAAGGGAGAAAAAGTAGCTAGATTTATATTTAGAACTCATGATGATCTCATCTCATATTCTCATCTACGGATATTAGCCCAAACATGACTACACATCATCAGCATGCATCATAAACTCCATCCATCATCTACATAGAAAACTCCATCATCTCAAGTTATAACTATTAGCTAGCTAGCTTACTCATCTAGCTATCTCTATGTCTCCAACTATTAAACCTCGATCATCATAACTAGCTAGCTAGAACAACTAAATAGATCAACTCATCAACATAAGCACTATTGTTTGTTAAAACAAGCTAGCATTTAAATATAGATAAACTAATGATTGATCAAAGATGAAGAGTGAGATCCAAGTCCTCCCCATTAGCATTGTCTTCTTCTTCGGATGTAAATGAAGGGAGAGAAACTGAGTAGTCATTGTGCCGTTGAGCTTGAACACCAAGAGAATAGTAGTACTGCTGATCTTGATAACACATTTGAGGTGGTGGGCTTACTGAGTCCATCTGAACCCATTGTTGCTGATGCTGAAATGGGGGTGGTGGAGTAGTTGGGTGAACAGGTTGTTGTTGTTGCTGCTGCTGTTGCTGGGGTGGAAGAGACGACCTTGACCAGCAGCAAACTGCTCAGCTGCAAAGAAGCCTACCCTTCGAGCAGCCGCTCTTTCTTGCTTATGGGCATTCTGGTGACCACCCAAGGCTTGTGAAGTCAAGAATGTTCTATTACAATAGAGACAAGAGAACTTTCTCCTTGACACTACTGGGTTTTCTGGACTAGTTTCTTCAGATGTTAGTAGTGGAAGTAATGGTGTTTTTGATGATGGTTTGAGGAACTCATAGTAATAACCTGAATCTGCCATTGATGAAATATGTTGCTTCAAACTTCAAACTTTGCAAAACTCAGAACTGAAAGAAATTAAAGGAGAAAAAAAAATGAGGAGGTGTGTGTGGGTTTGAGGGTGAGACTTGAGAGAGGGGTTTATGAAGAAGGGAATGAAGGGGGGTATGCTTCTTTGTCCAAAACTATCACGTAATATGATTGGTTGTGAACTCAAATTACTCAAGTGACCCTAGTAGCTTATAGGGTATCTAGATGTACACTAGCAAAATGGTGAAACTTCTCTTCTCACATTTTTTGTGTTAAAGCCTGTTATTTACTGGTTATTACGTACCACCAATATCAAGTCACGTGTTTTTTTTTTCTTGAATTTTCTTTTTTAAATTATTAATTTGTCTACTTAATTAACTATTTTACCAAATAGATCATATGGCATATAATTGATTTTTGGAGTGTTCACAATTCCGAACGGAATACAATTCCATTAGATATTTTAATTTTTAAATAGAAAAAACAACCCAGAATCAAAATATTGATGATTTCAAAATTAATCCAAATCAAAATATGATATGAATTGAAATATTGTGAATTTTGATTTTCTATATTTCTGAAATTCCAAAATCCCAAACCCAAACCAGCTAACAACTGATTTTTCTTGCATATATTATTGGTTTAGTTCAAACTTTAAAACTTAAGTGGGTGTTTGGTTCTCATTTTTTCAAAAAATCATTTTTTCTTAAAAAACATTTTTATGAAAAAGTATTTATTCTAAAAACAGTTTTTCAATAAACATGTTTGGTTGTGATTTTTCTTAAAAGCTATTTTATGAAAACAGATTTCGCACTATGTTTCTCGATATATTTTGGCATATCGTGGCATAAATCACTAAAGTCTAAAACATCCGGAGAGTTCATTTGCCTTTAGCACTCAAAGTGTTTCTTTCAAAGAAAAATAGTTTTTTAACTTGAAAAACAAGTTTTACCTAATTATCATAAAATAATTTTTTGGAATCAAAAAGTGTTTTTTGGAAGAAAAACTATTTTTTTTTTAAATAGAAACCAAACACATTTATTTTTTCAAAAAATATTTTTTCACTAATAAACACTTTTTGGCAATAAATAAATAGGATCCAAACACCCCCTAATACTAGCTGAAAACAATTATCCTTTCTTTGCATTGTCTTTTTTTCACACTTTGTTGTGTAAATTCATGTGTGTCTAACTTTATTGCTGCTCCATCCAAGCTAGGTGCTGCTCCTAGAAAATAATCCTAACTCCCTTGATTAAGTGACCTCAATATATACTTCAAATCCTTTCTTTGCGTTCAAAATTAATTCTAACCACTAATATAATATATCAACTAATCACTAATGTACTTAGAAAGAGAGATTATCAAATTAAATATCAAATTTTAAAGGAAATCCCAATTAATAATGTAATAGAGTAAGTATAATAAAAGTGAAAGATAAAAAGGAGAGTAGTTAAAATTAGTATGACATGGGGGTAGAAAAGGGAAGTGAGGGGGAATATACAGGAACGGAAGAAAGAAAGGACAAGGAGTGAGAGTTCTTGATTGAATGCAGGTGGTGTTATGTCGGACGGCCTCAAACGGGCAAACTTACACATCCATCCATCCATGACAGCTGCAGAGCGTACCAACTAACAATGCAACGTGGTGCTTTATTATTTCATTTGATCATCACCTTTTTCTTCCTTCTTTCAAGCTATATATCTCTGAGCACCTGCACTCCTGACACGTATCCTTCTCCTGATTGGGCAGGAGAAACCTCTCCTCCAATCATCACTCACTTCCTCAAAACAGAAAATATTCCATCTCTCTCTTTATCCCAATACAGTCATTACTTTTCACTAGAACGTAAACACATGAACCCAAGTACTCCATCACTAGTTCTGATCACTGATGTGAGTTATATATATATTAACGTACATCAAGTATTGTACACATCTCTAAACGTATATCGTTGATTGATATTGAACAATATATATTGTGCCAAAAAGCCCAAAAGATTTTACTGCTTTTGCAACCACCTATTTCTTTTCACTTTATCCTTGAATGGTAATACTAGGTTGGCGCTCTCTGCATTCCCAACTCCCTTTATCCGTTATCTTTATCTGACCTACGGTTATACTGTTAAAGTAACTTGGTCCAGCTGTTGATTTATGTCACAAGTACATCTTCTTATGACCCATCCCATCCACATTCTCTTCGCCCATTTTTTTCCACTTTCGACTTAACATTTTATGTATGGAGCACTGAACTTGAGAAATGTTTTTCATGGGAAGCTATAAATAGAAAGGAAACTCAAAGAAAAATGCTAATAAACAACTCATTTATTATCAGTTGCACTGGTGCTATTTCAAAACAAAAATATGTCTTGTAGAGAGGTGCAAAATTTTCATTTTCTGTTTTCTAAATTTCCAAAATGTGTACTTAAGTTAGAAACTTGAAACTGTTATCAAAATTTAACCTTACACAACATTAAGGAATTAAATTTCGTTTTCAGTTATTATTTTGGTGACCATAGAAAACGGAAAATATATAAATTTTTGAGAAATTTTCTCAAAAAGTAAGAGAAAATATACGAATACATCAAGAAAAATAAAAAATATGGGTAACAACTATTCTTTCAAATTTAAATGTCTATATACCAAAAATGACCAAAATAAGACATATATGATAGGAAATTTCCCAAATAGTAACCACTCTCCAATTTTGACTTTTCAACCTAACTTTTGACACTTTGCCCTTCTCCTTATTTTCAACCAATGCTCACGTGGATCACCTACAACACTCTCTCTCTACTGTTAGTAAATAATTAGTGATTTTAACTGATTTGAAGTGATTTGATGAGTGTGTGGATAGATACCACAGATTATCTTAGAGATGAAGAGATGCAAATTAACGGTCACGAACGCATCTGTGGTTTGAAAACATCGAGATTCGTAAACATCACTACTAAAAAAATGACTTGTGATGACGGCTTTTAGCCATCATGAAACAGGTTTAATGACATTTTTTTCGTTTAAAAAACAACCGTCATTATAGAGCCTATCATAAAAGTTAACAAAAAACGTCATAAAGTTGATGACGGTTCTGGAGAAGCTGACATCAAAGCTTGAACTTAATATGACAAAAATTCATTTATAAACATCATAATTGGATCCTTTTGCATGACATGTTTTACTTAACCGTCATAGTTTATTAAAAAAAGTGTCAAAAACTAAACCTTCATTTATGACTATTTTTATTTAATTGTCACCCTGAGAAACAAAAGCGTCAAGAAATTAACACTAAAAACTGTTAAGAATTGGTATGCCACATAACAGTTCTTTGGAAGCCGTCATAGCTTTTTTTTTTTTTTTTTTTTTTTTTTCCTATAAATCTGAAAATTCCTGTAAATTTGAAATTCCTGTAAGCCCAATGCATTCAAACACCTTGACAACTCAAGTCCATTACGAAAACAAGAATCATACTTTTATTACCAACATAAATCATTCCAAGAACTTGTTCATATTACATGATTTATTCACAACAAAAAAAATTAAATAACTTAAACACTTGATTCAAAATCAAGTCATAATCCAACAATATAATGCAATTTACATAACCCATCTAACAAATTGCTAATCAACCGATCCATCAACAAACTTAATCGAGCTACCATGCTATCTCACTTATAACCTAAAAACAATATGAAAAATAATGTGTTAGTTTGTTTAATAAGTAAACTAAAAATATAATCATATAACTACTAAATGAAAAAGATACGATCAACGCTACTATGAGAGATAATCATGTTGGTTAAGCCCCAAACGTACACCACTGTAGGATATCTAATCTGTATACACAAATAACCCTTTACCTAATATGCAAAGGAAAGAACGTAAAAATTACCAAGAAAAAAAAAAAAATAAGAAATTAGACCTATGGAGAGATGCATTGATGGTGTTGAATCTGTGTTCTACATAATTCAAATGTCTGGTGGGAAAACTTCAAGCTAATATGAATGAACTGATTAGTATTGGTAACTAGAACAAACCATGCACTGACAATTGATAAAATTTTCAACAATTTGGGGTTAGAGTTACAACAGCCATCCTAAGAGCATTAGCTATTGTAACTACTTTGCCCAAGACAACAACCACCAAGGTATCCATTTTAACTCTTAAACCTAGAGACCTCTCAAAACAACAAAAAGATCCATGAAGAAACCCAAGTTTTGCGGAAAGTGGAATCACAACTAAAAAGTACCAAGACGACATCCGTATGCATATTGCAAATAAATGAGAAACTAAAACTTGCTCCTAACCAACTTTAGAACCCACAATCATCCCAAGAACATTACCTCCATTAACCCTCAAGCGCCTCTGACGCTCATCTCATGCCTCACAGAGACAGACTTCCTTGAGGTTCATATACATTTTTCAAAATACTGTTCATAGTTGCTTGTGTCACTAGAACCATAAACTTGATCCTAGGCAAGTTAACTCTAGGCCTAGAGACCGCCTCAAAGCAACTAGCACTTGAAGAAATAAAAGTTTTGCAAGAACCCCACTTAAGAAGACTGAGATCATTCAAATATTGCAAATTTCAGACTAAATCGCACCTCCCAACCTTAAACCCTCCCTGTTCATCCTAAGAACATTAGCTATTATGCTAACTACTCTGTCCAAGACTAATCTATTATAAATAATAACTAATCAGGCTACACCAAGCACATAGGCTTTTTTTAGTAGTGAAAAGAGAAGATAAATGAAAAGCATGTGTCATAATATGTCCTTTTTTTAGTAGTGAAAAGAAAACCAATAATGGTATAGTTCACAAAAAAAATTCACAATGACAATCTCGTACTATCCATTTCCCAATTTATCTACTGCAACGGCCAGGGCATCTAACGCCAGAGTGAGCATGATCTTATTGTAAATAGAAAGACTCCACCAAAAGACATACATAATGTTAACAAATCTGTTATGTGCATTACTGGAGGATCCTTTGCCGAATGGATCCCTTTCTTCCCAGCAGTCGCGTGAGATTCGGCAGCTAGGAGGGCATCATAATAGTTTGAACGTTCCTCAAAATCCCGGTGCGATGACAGGTCCCAAAAGCCACAAGAAACCACCACTCAAAGAATGTTTCCACTTGGTGTTTGGTTGCTTGATGCAGATAGGCAGGAGTTGATTCATCAGCCTCAACTTTGGATGGAGAGACCAAGAAGACGGATCCAAAGTCCATAACTCTAGAATCAGCTAATCCAGGTACAGGTACAGGTCCATCATTCATGCTGACTTTTCTAGAATATTCCATTGAAATGTTTACCTGAAATATGCAAATCAATATGAAAGAAAGTAAAAAAAAAGCATGAACACCGAAACTAAAACAGTTAATAGTGGAATTTTAGATGGAGAAAATAGTAGCACACCTGGCGGCTTATAAGGCGTGTCCGCAGGAACTCCCTTGCTTCATGAGCATAAGGAGCAGGCTTTTCATCTCTACGAGGATATATGATTACCCATCTTGGGAGACCATATACTCAAGAGATTCAGTCGCCGTTCTGCTAATGGACTACCATATGGGACAACATCGTCAGCAACAATGATGCAGTCTCCACTTACAACTTCCACCACCTGGAAACCAAAAGATATAAACAGAGACAAGAAGCATAAGTAGTAATATAGGATGCACATATGTCTTGTTAAAGGCAATACTTGAAAAATTCACTTGCCTTTCCAGTGAAGTTTTGGTCGTGAATTGCTTTAGAATTTGTGGTGGGTGGAACATAGTTTGTCCAATATTTTAGCAGGTCCTTCTTGGCTTGAAGTTTAGCAGTCTTTAGCTTCTGTCTTGCCTCCTCTTCCATCATATTTGCACTCCAATCCAAATATTTAGCCAGCCCCTACATGTTGAGTAATAGGCTGGTCAGGATTATGTAGAAAATTATGTGGGATACTTGGTTACAATGTCTCACCAACCAATTCATTCTCTGGCGTTAGATTCCCAATTCCCAATTCACAATTTATCTACAGCAAAAACCCAAATTAATCTCGTACTATCCATTTCCCGACAAAAAAAAAATGTTGCAGTCAAAACCATCAATATATATTCATTCCAAGAAACAATAAACATATAACAAGACCACTTACAAAGAGATAACAACACCTTCAGCAGAGCATCCAACCATTTTCCAAGTACAAGGAAGGAGGTATATTGCGATGTCTTCAATTCAAGTTCAAAATTCCCAAAAGTAAATGAGAAAATGAAGGAAATGAACGACCAGATGGATGCACTTAGTATGCATAATGAAATTTTCTTAACTCGCGAGGAAAATGATGAAAATGGGTACTGATCGAAAAAAAAATGGAATTGGGCTTGAGCAAGAGATCGGATGTGTTTGGTGGACTGAATCTCTCGATTCCTTGGCCAATTTGCTAACTTATTTTAGAGTACGTGATCAATCTTTAGTTAGAGTTTGAGAGAGGAACAAAAGGAGTAGATGAAACTGTAAAGTTTATCAGGACAGGAAGGAGGTGAATTAGGTTTGAAGAGTATAAACCGATAAGGGGAGAGGTTCAGTGTTTAAAATTTCAACCTTTTCTTTTGTTTCACAATATTTTGAATAAGAAAAAAATGAGTTGGCTCTTTTTGACGCTTTAGTTTTGGGGGCAGTGCTAGGTTTGTTTAATCTCGACGGTTCACCTTTTCTAATGATGTTGGGTCCCCGTCATAAAATCATAATATTTTTGTGACGAGTCATACACGTCATAATGTTGCAACAGTCGTCATAAAATATATATTTAGATTACCAAAAAAAAACAACATATTTTCTTGACGGTTAGGTCATACACGACGTAATGTTGCAATAGCCATCATAAACTTATTATATTTTCTTGACACTTGTGTCATACACAACATAATGTTGCAATAGCTGTCATAAAATTATTATATTTTCTTGACGTTTGTGTCACATACGACATAATGTTGCAATAGCCGTCATAAATTTATTATAGTTTTTTTACGCTTGTGTCATACACGAAATAATATTGCAATAGCCGTCATAAAATTATTATATTTTCTTGACGCTTGTGTCGTACACGACATAATGTTGCAATTTCCATCATAAAAATATTATTAAAAGGCCTATCTTGACGGTTTTTAGCAAAGCCGTCAAGATAGATAAAAAACAACCGTCATAATATGACTTTTTTTTAGTAGTACATTAAGATGGACGGTTTACATTAACACTATTCATATACTATTTTTATTATCAAAAAAATATTTTTAATAAGAAAAATGTAGAGATATTAATAAGAACCAACAAAAATATGAATTATGGTAAAAAATAATAAGATTCTTGTAAAAATAACAGGATAAAAATCATGAATTAAACCAACCCATGTATTAAACCCTTAAACCATCAACAAAAGATGAAAACTAAACAAAATCTACACAGCATCCACAAGACATGTTATGGTTCCACAACTATCAACAACAAAAATAGCAAAAGCACCAGAAACTAAGACAAAAACATAAACCCAAACATAAACACAAAACATAACAACCCTTAATCTTCATCGTCATAGTCATCGTCTTCATCTTCCTCCTCGTCTTCATCATTGCCATCATCACCAGAACTGGAACTATCAGAACTATCATCATCATGTTGGTCTTCCCACATATAATCAATAGGGTCTTCATCAAAATAAGGGTCAAACATCTCTTCATCATCTTCTTCTTCTTCTTCATCAGTGTAGTCATCACTAGAATAACTATCCCACATTTTATCGTCCTCGTCACTTGAGTAATCAGTGCTTTCACCACTTGAACAGTTAGGAAATCCAGGAAGAGGCATGTTGATAAAAAACGATGGAGAGAAAAGTTTTAATTTTGGTAGATTGTTGCTAACAGAAAGAAGATTAGAATGTGAGAGAGATCAAATTTTAGATGACTATTACCCACTGTTATTTTGAAGTGGTTTTAAAGATAAATGTTTGCGGGAAACGAGGCATTGTAATTATGTGGGGTGGTTAGTTTTCTTTTCACCCTTCTTAATGTACCGTAAATTGTCATCATGACACAGAAACAATGAAGGAACAGGTAAGACCAAATTAATTTAGAAAATGGAGCGAATTTTGACCTTTTGTCAAACCCAATGTAATTCGTTTGTTGCCATATTATAGGACATGCAAGTATGCAACTCCGGGCTTGCAACTCGACTAAATTACCCCTAAATTAACCCATAAATAGACCCTAAATGGATTGAATGAATAATTAATGGGTACCCATAATTAATTATCAATGTACAAGAAAGTTACTGATAGTCCTAAGGCCACAATATAGTTATTAATTAGATAGAGGAATATGAATATCATTATTTTGGCGGGAAATTTGAGGATTGACATGTGTCCCCAATTTGTAGAAGACATTTTATTTATTTAAAGGCAATCAAACCCCCTTTCTTTTCTTTTTTTTTCAAATACCCATGTTTATTTCATGATATTTAGTGGCAAACATGCTTTGACATGCTAAAAATCTTCATGTAGAATGTTAATCTTTATATTGATTTTTTTTTTTACCTTATTAGAATTAATTATTTAGACAATGTATAGTAAAGTTGTTGATAGTTCTAGGTTTGGAATATGTTTATTTATTTGATAGAGGAATCAACATGGACATCAGTATTTTGGCGGGAAATGAAGTTGGGTACCCAATGAAGTTTGACACGTGGAGGGAAATGACCTTGGAACGTACGTGTCACAGTAACCGAAACTTAAAGAAATTAATTGGGAATTAGGGGGAAAAACTGTCTTAGTGAACCTCAATTTGGAAACCCTAATTTTTAGTTTCACTTCAATTTCCATAGTATAACCCTCCTTTATGGTTATTGGTGGAGAAATGAGGAAGCTTAACCTGACATGTAGAATGTTATTAGATAAAATGCAAAAATTATTTGGTGGATTTAGTAAGGAAGAAAGGGAGGATTTTGATAATTCCTGTTTTCAAAGTTTTTTGCAAATCCAAAAAAACATGCACGCAACAACTACACTAGTTTGTGTCATAGTTAGCCATAAAGTTGGTAGACTTTGCTATCGGATTGGTAACAAAGATTTGGTGTTCAATAAGAGTGATGTTGCATTGATTATGGGTCTTAGTGTAAACTCTGTTGCTAACTCATTCTACACCACTGATGTGAAGAACAACACATCGGAATTTCGTGCTAGGTTTTTAAAGGAAGCACTGTTAGTGAGACAGAAATATTAAATGCTTTAGTGGTGGCAAAATCCAGTGGTAGTGAAGATAAAAATGATATATTTAGGCTCAATAGGTTGTATGTGCTGCTCCAAGTTGTGCTTCCTGGATCTTCTAGGACTGTAGATGGAAGGTATGTTGATCTTGTAGAGGACCTAGCTGCTTTTGATCAGTTTTCATGGGGCACACCTTGCTTTGAGATGTTGGAATATTGTTTGGATGATATTTACAAAAATGTGTTAGCTGAGAAGGACTCATTTGCAGTTTATGGTTGTGTTATTTGTTTTGATATTTGGACATACCTTCACATCCCCTCTCTTGGGGCTCGTAGGGCATTGAATGGTAAATTCCCAAGAATACTTGAGTGGGTTGTTCAGTTGCCCCCCAAGAACTTACATCTCCAGACTTGGAAGAAGAAGCTCGAGCCTCTTAAGGGTAAGGTTGTTGCCTTTGACACTTTGGATATTAAAGAAGAAGAAATGAATGAAGATATAATGAAGGTGGCTTTCAACCAACAGGCCACACAAAGCGCTGCTTCGGTTTCAGAGGAGATGCTTCAGAGATAGGCACACCTACTGAAAGACATTGTAAGCATATCATTGAAACTCTGCATTATTTATTATTTGACATAAACTCTACATTGTTGATTATAAACTCTACATTGTTAATTATATTTTGCAACTGGATACATCAGCATTGCATTTTTAATTATTTGACATCTGTTACATTCATAAGAAAGGTTCTTAAACTGAAAATATCAGGAAGTATATATTACATTTGTGTTGACTCACAGGATAGGTTCTTAAACTTGATATATCAGAAACTCTATGGTAGTTTTATGTTAACTGATAAAATAGGTTTGTAAACTGGATATATCAGGAACTTTATGTTAGTGCTCATAAGATAGATAGGACTTATAAGATAGGACTCTATGATACACCAGCAATGTTTACTTCAACTAACTTTTGAATACAGGTTAGGGTGGCTCGGAATGACATCAAGTCTGAAATTAGGACAGGTATGGAGACAATACTGTAAGGGGTTTTACAGGGTGGGAAGAAAAGTGGATTGGGTGAACCATCATCATCCCAGGGAGTTGTGAAGGGACCAAGAACAAAGAAAACAAAGGGAAGAAGCTGTATCTACACCAATGCTGATGTTGTTGTCAAAAAACCTACTACACGATTTGTTAAGAATAAAGTTAAAGCTGTTGTGGAAGAAGCTATGTCTACCCCACCTTCTAAGAGGAAGTCATCATCCCCACCTTCTAAGAGGAAGTCATCATCCCCACCTTTTAAGAGAAAGTCATCATCCTCTAAGAAAGTTACATTTGATCTTTCACATGAGGTTGAAGAAAATAGAAAAAGAGGAGTGAATGCGGGGTTTAAAATGGTAAGAAGGAAGGGTGAAGAGAAATAGAGTATGCAGCAAGTGAGAGTCCAGCCACCAAGGTTAAGTAAAGTAAAGGCTGTAAAGGCTAGCAAAAGGCAAACAATTTTGAAAAGAAGTCAAGTCAATGAGAAAAGAAAAGACATGGAGGTTAAGAGCAAGGAAGCTAACAAACCAAAAAGAAGAAGAAATTTGATTGGTTTAGGTGAGGAAGAAGAAGATAGAAATGTTGTTCAAGACTATGAAAATGAAGTGACTGAGGGAGAGGGTAGTGAAACTGATCTTGTTGCAACAGAACTGATGTTTTGAGAGATATTAGTGAAGAGTTACCCAAGACTCGTCATGATGACCAGGTGATGGGGGAAAACCATGTACATGGGTTTTTCCAAGAACCTGAACATGAAGGCCCTTATGATAATGATGAGGGTGCTCCAAAGATTTTTGTTGAGGAGGTTGAAGAGAGGGTTGTAAATACCTACAAATGTCAAGAGAATGTGGTTCAGGAGTCTTTGAGCAATGAAGTGCAGGAAGAGGGTGTGGGAGAGCCTGTTGATAAGAATACGGGGGAGGGATTCAATGAAGTGCTGGAAGAGGGTGTGAAAGAGCCTGTTGATGAGAATGTGGGGGAGGGATTCAATGAAATGCTGGAAGAAGGTGTGAGAGAGCCTGTTGATGAAAATGTAGGGGAGGGATTAAATAACCATACTGTGGTTGGCTTTCCCCTAGTGGAAGACCATAATATGGATGTTGTTGAGCATGTGCCATTTATTAGTCCCTTGGCCATTGCTGCTGGAGATGGTCCCTTACCTACACCTAATGTTGATGTTCCCTCCAATTATGATGTTGATATTGATGGGGAAGAAGTCCTGAACTCAGAAATGGAGAAGGTCACATTTTCTGCTTTACTTTCTTGCAGTAGTGACATAACTGACTTGCCTGTATTGTCACCCACAACCGCTCAAACCTTTGAGGTAGATAGTCAACAAGAAACTACCCAAGAATCTATTGTTGTTATGAAATCTAAAAATGATAATGTGATGTTGGGAGAACATGATAATGATGTAGATGATGATGATGTTGTGGAGGGGGAAATGGTGGTCCCTGATGTGGTGCGCATACAGAGTCAAATGGCAAGTGAAATGGAAAAGAAAATTGAAGAAACACACGAAAGAAGAAAGAAGAGAAGGCAAGGGATGCAAGGTCAGTCATGGGAAGAAAAAATTGGACAGGAATGTGATGAGCTAATCAAGTCTGCTCTGGCCAAAACATTTATCAAGAAAACCACCACCAAAGGTGACCTCCTCGTACTACAGTACAATTGGAAGATGTTCACAAGGTTGCAGAGTCCACAAAATTGTTTAGATGTTAGAGTGTTTGGATACAACCAGTCCATTTCAAGGTTACGCCCATCCATTCATTGCATGGAAGAGAGTGGGTAGATGGGGAGGTCAAGATTAATAACTAACATATTATCTTACATTAACCATCAAAGAACTTCTGCATAATAATGTTTAAAATTCTATGACTCAGGTGATCACCATATATGTGAAGCTGTTGATCAGGTGGTACATCCAACATTGTAAGAAAAATGACATTCCAAAAGAAGCAACATATACTATCATTGAGGATGTATACTTTTCTATAAGTTGTATCTCATTGGTTGATGGAATTTGTTTTGTATAGTTCACCTTACTGATGAAGTACTTCATGATTTTGTTGATGTAGAAATTCATGAACAGAGAGTATACAAACTTTAAGAAAAATATGGAAGACCAAACCTTTAGTGGTGCAACTCCTGATGACAGAGTAGATAGTGATGCGTATCATCCACATGAAGTTGTTAAAGAGTACTTAGACCCTTATGAAGGAAGAATTAAATATCAAGCATACCCATCCAGGGCAATGGGTCTTATCATTCCTCTTCAAGTTGAAGGTAGCCACTGGGTTCTTGAAGTCTACAATTTTGGAAAGAGAAAAATCTACAACTATGATTCTCTTGGTCTGAAGAAAGTTTCTGATAAGCAACTTGCTATAGAGACTTGTCTTACTTATGTCATGAGGTGTGCTAATCCATCGTTACCTCATGATTTGGGAGCCCCTTGGGCTCGTGAGTTTGTGCCTGTTACTCAACAACCAGATACAAATAGTTGTGGCCTCTTTTGCCTAACTTATCTAGACTGCCTTCTGAGGGGTGTACCTGAGGAAGTAAACAAAATAGATATGCAACCCCATCGAATAAGGAAGAGGATTGGAATGGATATAATTAATTATGGGTTGAATCCAGTTTCAAAAAGCAGGCAAGGAGAAGAGTTTGGAGGATGCTAAAGAAGTCGGTATGTGAGTAGGGAAATCACTATGAAACAGTTTGGTGGATGCTACTTCTTCTATTTTGTGTTTAGTGAAATAGATACTTCTTCTATTTTTTGTTTAGTGAAACAGATAACTTCTTCTATTTTGTGTTTAGTTGTCTAATTTTAGTATGGTAATATCATTTTGTGGTGCCGTTAGCTACGAATTTGTGATGGAATTTGTCATTCATTGCTTCATGCTTTCATGGAGTGATAAGTTAAGTTTTTAGTGAAGCATTTTTTATGGAATTTGTTGCTGATAGTTCCTACAATGCAATATGGTTATTGGAATATTTTGTTTCATCAAACATTTGTGTATAGTTTAGGTGGGAAATATTTGGGCGGGAATAGTTTGGCGCCAATACCACTTGGGTGGGAAAATAGTGTGTTTTTCCTTTATAAGTACAAACTAGGGTTGCCTTCCTTAGTCCATCCCATTTCTCTTTCTCTTGTTTTTCTCGTTCGAAATGGGTGGGGGTGAGGATTCTACCAAGAATAATACAAATGTTGGTTCATCATCAACCAACTATGGCAAATGTTTTGAGTGTGGGGAAACTGGACACTAGAAGATCAACTGTCCATGGGCAACTACGCACTGTCCGCTATGCTCAAGTATGAATATAAGGTATGGTGTAAGTACAAAGCCACATAGCCTGGGAAGAAGGTTTCTCTCATGCAGGGCCGATCCATGCAAGGGTTTTAAATGGATAGATCTAGAAGGTGAAGGGACACATAAGGCTAAAACACCTGCTAGTGAAGCAAAGGTGACAAAGGAAACCCAATTGCAAATCACCATTGATGGTCCTATTAAAATGAAAATAGAGGGCAGTGTTAATGATGTTAGCCAACTTGTAAAGAAACTATCCATTAAAGACTGACCGTGTTATATTATAGTTACTGATATTAATATTACAAGAAGGTGTCCATTCATTATAAACCAACTTAATTATGAAACCAAAATTGCCAACCAAAACTATCCAAAATATCAACTCCGAAGTAAATCCAAAATATCAACTCCGAAGTAAAGCCAAAACTATCCAAAATATCAACTCCAAAGTAAAGCCAAACTATCCAAAATATCAACTCCGAAGTAAAGCCACAGGGTAACCATTTAAAACTAACATCAAACAAACAAACAAACCAAAGCTGCCACTATTGGTGATTGGTTAAAAGGAAGATCATATGTACTCTTCATATTCAAAATCTGGTGGAATCCCAGCTGAAAAATCAATCCACTCAGCATCATCACTGCCAACCGTGCAAGTTGCCTTATTGTGTCCAAGACCACCATAACGCGTACACCTTCTTCTTTGCACTGGGACTCCCTCTCCTTTAGAGCGCTTTCTCTTTTTATGTGGTCTTCCGGGCATCACCTCATCAATGGGTGGACGGACGATGATGCCATCATAAACCCAAACCCAATGTTTTTTTCCTCTTAATGGTGTCCAGTTCTCTCTCTATATGTATACATCATCGTTTATTTTGTGTACCAATGCAAGCAAAAGTCATATGCACATAGCTTACCGTCATCGATTGCCTTCATAGCATGGCTACAAGGAAGACCAACCTGCTGAAAGAAACCACACGTGCAAGTCCTCTCCAAAAGGTCTACGGTGTCAGTACGGTCCAGTGATTGCACATAGTAAGCATGCTCACTTGCCTTTGTTGCTGTGAAACGTCTACTCGTATATCTCGACGAGATGAGCACTTCCTCAGCTAATTTGGTCAGTTTTGCCTTCAGCTTTGACGCCATCACCCGGTAATCATAAAAATGTTTCATTATGTTCAACCTGATACCATTGACAAGAGATGTCATTGGCATAGCTCTCTCTGGAAGTATCATCTTGTTCCAGCTCTCTATGTGATTTGTGTAGCAAATGTCATACCTTCTCATTGGAGCAAAAGCACAACACCATGACTCTTTTGGAATCTTTACAATCTTTGCATAACCTTTGATGTCGGCACAGTAAATTTGGCTCATAAGTCTTACAAATTCTGCACTGCTCATAAGTTTCAAAGACTCTCTTCACCTTCCCTTTTATCTCTTGCTTAGTCATACAGTTTGAAATGTGTTGTGCACAAAAGCAATGGACCGCATTAGGAAGTATTTTAGGCACGGCTTGAAGAATGCTTACATGCCTATCAAAGAGAAGAACAAAGTTTTGCTCCGGCCCCAACAACAAGGTCTCTTAACTTTTCTAAAACCAATCCCAAAGGTCATTATTTTCCTTTGGGACTATGGCAAATGCAATTGGAAACACGTGGCTATCGCCATTAGCCGCGATAGCAGTTAGTATGATTGACTTGTACCTACCTGTCATGAAAGTGTCATCAATCATAATCAATGGACGAAGACATCTTTTGTAAGCTCGGACAGTAACGACGTAACTCACAAACAAATGTTCAAACTTGTGCTCAGGGGCCGATGATGTTTGTAGCTCGGTGAAACAATCTGAATCCACTCTTTTAAGTTCTTTACAATAATTTGACAACATTTGGTACGACTGACTGAAGCTTCCCCTTATCTGCAAGCAAAAAAGCCAAACAAACATAAGTTAGTTGTTGCTACCGTTGCGTTCATCAGTTGCTGATATAGCTAAGGCAGTTACCTTCTGCATTGCAATTTCTTTTGCTTTCCAAGCAACTTTATACGACACATTTGTCTGGTGTGCGCCCTTAACCTCTAACTGCAACTGTTTCGGAGCCATATCAATATTGTCCCTAAGTTTTGATTTCACAACTTCTGAAACCCATTTTGTATCAGCTTGTTTATTAGTTGCAATTGCTTTATCTTGTGAACATGTATGTGCTTCTCTGAAGGTTATAATAACCCATATATCAGAACCAGTGGTCGGCTTTGCAAACAAATGAAATGTGCAACTAGGAGACTTACACTTCATATAAATCCTATCAGGAGAAGTGCTCGCACGACGTAAATCAAACATGTTTGCTATTACGTATAACTTCATGTCTTTTATAAGATCATCCCGAGTAGGATAGTGTTGTCCTACTTTAGGAGGAACAAACTTCAGGGTCACATGAGGAGGAGTTACATCCACTTTAGCTAGTGTTTCTGGACTATGGGGAGAGCGAAGAGGATCATATCCTTGATGTAAGTCTTTTGAATTGAGATCTTCTGCACCGAATAGCGTAGCATCAACCATTCCATCTATTTCAATATCAAGTTCACTTTGGCCTTCCTCATCATTAACAGTCATATCAGGTTCATTTTGGCATTCCTCATCATCAACAGTCATATCAGGTTCACTTTGGCCTTCCTCATCATTAACAGACATAGGCGTGTCTCCCCAAAAAAACTCTTGACTACGGTTAGGAGTCAACCATATATCATAATCATCATCCAATAATTGAACTTCATCATCATCATCTTGATTACCACCATTTACTACTCTAACTTCATCATTATCATCTTGATTACCACCATTTACTACTCTAACTTCATGTAGTATTTCAACTTCATCATCATCACCCTCATTATTGTCAATATTTTGATTCATGGAAATTCTATATTCCTCAGGGATATCCTCTGTATCACCATATGGATTTTGGGAATCAAAGTCATCATAATCAGGTTGATTAAGATCTGGTACACCATCTTGCTCATCACCATCATTGACCGTCCCTCAGATTTTATCGAATTAGCTCCCCACTATCGCAAAGAATCGAACTATATGTTACCTTGCAAGGTTATAGTGTGTACCTTCCACAAACGGAGAAGGCGGTGTGACCGTTTTTATCTCAGACCAAGGTTTAGGTGTAACTTCAGAGGAAACACCCTCTGGCCAAATATCTATATTTCAATGAATACTCAGTAAGTTCCACACCACTATCAGCAACAGGTAAGCTATCATCTATCAACATATCCCATTGATATCGAAGACTCACCTACCATCACCTTTTCGAACGTTGACAAGCTGTGAGGTTGAATGTGTTCTTTGACGTCGTGAATCTCCACATCTTCCCATTGATGAGTCCCCACTCTCCCACTCTAGGGTTGGTCAAGGGGACTTTCTGGAAAACCAAAGATTCATAACTATCATGAAATAAAGCATGTACCCACCCTCACTAATAATGACCTAACCAAATGGAACTGCATTACTTACCAATTGCTTCGTCGACAATTTTAAATTGGTTGATAGGACACTTCTGACGAGCTAGCTCCTTCTATTTCAGAAAAGAGTGTTTGATAGGAGAAGCACTGCTTGGAATCGCGTCTTTCTGTTTTAAAAAAGAGTGTTTGATAGGAGAAACACTACTTGGAATTGCGTCTTTCTGTTTTAAAAAATAGTGTTTGACAGGAGAAACACTGCTTGAATTGCGTCTTTCTTAAACAACTCAGTAGCAACTTCTTTCTTTTTAACACTAGGTTGTCCATTGCTTACCACTTCTACTTCGTTGATAACCCAAACCGTCATTGTTTTTCTTGGAGACTTTCTTTGTTTCATAATCATGTTCAAATAATTTGTTTCTTCATCAATTCGACACGGGGATTTCTTCATCAAGAATCTTATAGAAAAAGTAGATCTTTTTCTCGACGACACACCTTCCACGGTACTCATGAATCCTTCAAATGAAATACCCCCATCACGAACTCTCAGTTTCACCTCGCCACCAACATACTTCATCCAGCCATACTTGTCCGCTTTCATCTCCCCATTGTAGTGAATAAGAACATCAAAATAAGTACCTAACCAGTAAGTATAATAAAAACAACCAAAAAGTGATGGTTACAAATAAGTACCTAACCATAAACCATAAAAACTGAAAAGTAAATTCAAACATTTAAGCACAAAACCAGTTAAATTAACGGGTTAAACTAACACTTTTAGGACATTTATGACAGAATCCATCTTAAATGCCTTAATATTAAACCCAACATTAAATATAGAATCAACATGAAAACCACCAACATTCTACCACAACTTTAGAATCAACAGAATCAACATGATGCATGGAGACGTCATAGCTGTTTTCAAAACCCTCTTCCTTGAAAGATGAAACGTCAAACAAACAAAACACTAAACTACGTGGAAAACAAAACCGTAGACCCAAGGCCCTAGATAGCTTAAAAACAACAAACTATACCTTTATCATGTGAATGTGTCATGTTTTCCATGTCAAACCTTAAAAAATACAAAAAATAGAGGGACAATGACGAGGAGGAGGAAGAAACAACCAAGAAAAAAACAGAAACTTTGAGCTTTTGTCCTTATTTTTTGAGGTTGGCTCAAAATACGAGGTAAAAGTTAAATGTAAACAAAAATCATTGACAACAATATTAGTTACCATTATAGCAACCACTACAACATGTTTTGATTAACGTGTTTTCTTGATCAAGATCCAACGGTTGTCCATCACTGCAAAGTCAAACTCATCAGGTACAATATGATAGAGTTATGCGCAGTGGGTAAAGAGGAGAGAGAGAGTGTTGCAGGTCCACGTAGGCATTGGTTGAAAATAATGAAAAGAGCAAAAGTGTCAAAAGTTAGGTTGAAAAGTCAAAATTGGAGAGTGGTTACTACTTGGGAACACATTGACATTATGGGTTAGTACTTGGGAAATTACCCTATATGATACATACATCCATGTTCCATAGTCACTTTCTCAAAATGAACAATCTTCTCAAATAGACATATATGATATATCTCAATAATCAAATGTCCCCCATAAAAAAAATAAAATCAAAAAATCAAAAAGGAAAATGCAAAAGGGATGGTAAGGTTAGCCTTCATGATTCCGAATGGAATATCGGAATTCCAATCAATATTTTGGTTTTTCAAAAATCATGATTCTGAAATTAGTCAAAATTCCAAATATGCCATGGGTAGAAATATTATGAATTTCGGTTTTTGGATTTGTCGGAATTTCTTCGAAAACTTGCAAACATGAAATGTAGGGATCGAAATGTTTCTATTCCCAACGAAAACGAAAAATTTTGTGAAAATTTCACAAAAAATTCTGAAATTTAGTTCCTTTTTAGTTGTTACGAATATAGCAGTACTTAACGTCTGAACCTGTTTGTTTGTTTTTTTTTTTTTTTTTTTATTTACTAACTACCGTAGCTATTAAGGGCATCTCCAATGGGGGGTGTAAAATTACACCTCCACATAGACTCCACCTAGGTATCATTAGGATTTAACAACTCCACTTACACATTAATTTATAGACTATATATATCCACACTCTTTAGCTCACAATGGAGAGATGTTAAAAAAAAAATATTTAAAACTTGGACGTCACTTGGAGTGACGTTTGAGTTTAATTTAAAGAGGGACGTCACTTGGAGTGACGTCCGAGTTTAAAAACTAGAAATCAACACTTAAGAACTAAATAGAGAGATCACTTGGAGTGACGTCTGGACATACTTTAAATTCAAACGTGACTTGGAGTAACGTCCGAGCTATTTAACAATTTGTATTTGGGTGGGGAATTCCCCATTTCCTTTATTAGCTATTAGTCTATTAACTACGGTTTATGTAGAGAAAAAAGATGTTTTTTCTCTCCTTGGTGTTAGGCGCGCCCGCGCTCTATGTATACCTGGACAAGGGCGCGCACGCGCTCCTCTCTTTGGCGACTTCCAGGTTGTTTAGGTGTGCACACGCTCGACTTTTTTTTGCCAAGGAGCACCCAGCTCCACCGCTTCAGCATGATGAATTTGTTTTGGAAGTTTTCAAAAACAGTATAAATATAAGTTTTTTCTGTAAAAACTTAACCTAACCAAAACCAAGAAAGAGAGAGATTGTAAGAGAGCAATTCTTAGTGAGTTGAGTGTTCATTCTTTGTAAGTGAATTGAGAGATCTTGTAATCTGTTACTCGGACATCTAGTAAAGCTTGGAACTCGCAGTGTGGACGTAGGCAAATTGCCGAACCACGATATATCTCGTCTTATGGTTTGTTCTTCTTTTACATTAATTGTTCTACTTTATATGCTTGTTTATTGACATTGACAAGTGTTGGGATATTACTTGGAGGGTGTTGAAGTCTTGTCTAAAGAGAAAGATCAATCCTTGTGTAGGGTTGATCTATTTGTTGTGGATAATACTGTTTTCGCATTGTTCTATTCACAACAATTGGTATCGGAGCGGGGTATACGATTAGGATTTTGAGTTTTGGTAAAGAACCATAGTGCTTAAAATTTGCGTAGACAAAGTGTTCGATAAAATTCTCAAGTGAAAAATATTTTTGGGGTTATTGTGTGTGACTTGAAAAATGGGTCCCAAGATGTCAAACGCAAGATTTGAAGTAGAAAAGTTTAATGGGAAGAATAACCGTTATTATGTCTCATTCATTGATGATCATACTCGCTATGTGTGGGTGTATATGATGAAAATGAAAGACGAAGTGTTTGAGACATTTAAGAAGTGGAAGGCAAGGGTTGAGAATCGCACAGATAGGAAGGTTAAGACACTAAGGTTTGACAATGGTACTAAGAATACCTATAGGCCTTTCCAAGAGTTTTGTGCTAAAGATGGAATTGCCGCATTAATCGCATAGTCGAGCACGCCAGAATTTGAGAATGGAATGGAATGGTAGAGAGGATGAATAGAACCTTGCTTGATATAGCTAGATGTTTTTTGTCTAATGTCAGTCTAGGCAAAAAGTATTGGGCAGATGTAGTGTCCATGGCGTGTTACCTGTATAATAGGTCACCAGTTCTAGCTATAGACTGCAAGACACCTTATGAGGTATGGTCAGGTAACCCAGCTGATTATAGTATTTTGAGAGTGTTTGGATCGACTGCTTACTACCATGTGAGGGAAAGCAAGCTATATCCTAGAGCTAAGAAGGCCATATTCTTAGGTTTCGCAAATGGGGTAAAGGGATACATATTGTGGTGTCTAGAAGACCACAAGTTCCTGGTCAGCAAAGATGTTACCTTTGATGAGACTTCTATGTTATCTTTCGAAGTCTAATGTGAAAAGAAAAAGCCGGGCAGAATGGTGAAGCTCTATAGAAGTTCACACCATCTACCGAACCTTGAGTTGTCCGATCACTGCAAAGATGACCTGGTTGGTTCATGATGAGGTACCGGATCATAGAGCCACACAATAACAGGCATGAGCATCCACAACTTGTAGTGGCTGACCCTAGGCCAAAAAGACAAGTTAAAGAAGTGCACAAGTATGAGCACGAGAAGTCGGTGAAACACTATGGTCAGGTGGATTTAGTGGCATATGCACTGAGTATCGAAGATGATGAGCCAGATAGCTTCAAGGAAGCTGTTAGAGATGCTCATTACAGAGATTGGTTAGTTACTATGCAAGAAGAGATGGAATCTCTTGATAAAAATCACACATGGGACCTAGTTTTATTGCCAAAGGGCAAAAGGACTATCGGCAGTAAATGGGTGTTCAGAAAGAAAGAGGTCCTTCCCCGAACCGACAATCTTGGGTACAAGACAAGAGTGGTAGCAAAGGGTTTCTCACAGAAGGAAGGAGTCGACTACAATGAGGTATTTTCTCCGGTGGTCAAACATATTTCCATTCGTGTGTTATTGAGTTTAGTTGCTCACTTCGACTTGGACTTAGAGCAACTTGATGTGAAAACAGCGTTCTTGCATGGGGACGTGGAGGAAGAGATCTATATGAGACAACCTAAAGGGTTTTGTTGTTGCTAAGAAAGAAGATCATGTGTGCAAGTTGAATAGGTCATTGTAAGGTTTAAAACAATCGCCAAGGCAATGATACAAGCGCTTTGACACGTTCATGATGCAACATGAGTACACCCAAAGTAAGTATGACTGTTGTGTTTACTTTCGTAGGCTTCGTGATAATGATGACTTCACCTATCTCCTGCTTTATGTGGATGACATGCTTATTGCTTCCAAAAGTATGGTGGAGATAGACAAGTTGAAATCTCAACTTAGCTCTGAGTTTGAGATAAAAGACTTAGGTGGACTTAAGAAGATATTGGGCATGGAGATTGACAAAGATAAGAAGAAACGATGGATAGTTGTATCTCAGAAGAAATACCTTCAGAAAGTAATTTCTCATTTTGGTATGGAGAATGCAAAATCGATTTCTACTCCTTTGGCTAGGCATTTTAGGCTTTCAGCTAAGTTCTCTCCTAATTCGATGGAGGAACAAAAGCATATGGCTCATGTTCCTTATGCAAGTGCAGTGGGGCAGTTTGATGTATGTTATGGTGTGCACATGCCCAAACATTTCACAGGCAATTAATGTTGTAAGCAGGTATATGGCAAATCATGGGAAGCAACATTAGGAAGCAGTGAAATAGGTATTGAGGTACTTGAAGGGTACCTTGGATGTGGGATTAGTTTATGGTGGAGGCACTTGTTATGTCAGTGGGTATGTGGATTCAGATTATGCAGGTGATCTAGATGGGCGACGATCGACTACTGGTTATGTGTTTATGATGCATGGTGCACCGGTTAGTTGGAGGTCTATGCTACAGGCTACATTTGCTCTATCTACTACTGAGGTAGAGTATATGGCAGTGGCAGTGAAAGAGGCACTATGGCTTCGAGGTCTTCTGGATGATATGGGTATTGAGCAGAACAGTATTGCTTTGTATTGTGATAGTCAGAGTGCTATTCATTTGGTGAAGAACCAGGTTCATCATGCTCGGACCAAGCATATTGATTTCCGTTATCACTTTATACGGGATGTCGTTGAGGATGGTGATGTAGCACTTGAGAAAGTGGACACCCATGACAATCCTGCTGATATGCTGACAATTAAAGGTTGTCACCAGAGTTAAGTTCCAACACTGTTTGGACTTGCTCCAAATCCTACAAGCTTGAAAGTGCCCTTTGTGGGAATGGCCCTTCGGGGCAGTTAACTATAAGTTTCGGGACTAGTACATCTTGGTGGATGTATTCGGCTCAGTTTTATGTGTTGAAACCTCACCGAGGTGGAGAATGTAGATAAAAAGACATTTTTTTCTCTCCTTGGTGTTAGGCACGCCCGCGCTCTATGTATACCTGGACAAGGGCGCGCACGCGCACCTCTCTTTGGCGACTTCCAGGTTGTTTAGGCGTGCACGCTTTTTTTGCTCGCATAGCCAAAGGCCCACCGCTTTCAAGATTTCGATTCGACCGCTTTTTGTTTTGGAAGTTTTGAAAACAAGATAAATATAAGTTTTTTCTATAAAAACTTAACCTAACCAAAACCAAGAAAGAGATAGATTGTAAGAGAGCAATTCTTAGTGAGTTGAATGTTCATTCTTTGTGAGTGAATTAAGAGATTTTGTAATCTGTTACTCTGGACATTTAGTAAAGTTTGGAACTCGCAGTGTGGACGTAGACAAATTGCCGAACCACGATATATCTTGTCTTGTGGTTTATTCTTCTTTTACATTAATTGTTCTACTTTATATGATTGTTTATTGACATTGACAAGTGTTGAGATATTATTTGGAAGGTGTTGAAGTCTTGTCTAAAGAAAAAGATCAATCTTTGTGTAGGATTGATCTATTTGTTGTGGATAACATTGTTTCCGCATTGTTCTATTCACAACAGTTTACAACTTCTATTAGAAGGAGTTTTTTAAATTTAAGGGGTGTAAACTTTACATTTTATATTGTTTACCCCCATTGGAGGCATAAGATCAAAAGTTTGGTACTTATTTGCCTAAGATTGATTTTCAACAATAATTTTTAAATATTCGGTCCAATAAAACGCTAACGTAAAAATAACGATATCGTTGTTTTAAAACGGGTATAATCTGAATATATTTCTTTAAAATTCTATTTAAAATTTTGATATATAAGTATATAACGTTTTTATTTTTATTTTTTAAATTTTATTCATGAAAAAATAATACAAATGTCATTTTATTAAGCCAAACCTTATAATTCGGGTGTAATTAAGATCAATTATAAGCTTTACATTTTATATTGTTTATTATTCAAATTACCAATTATAATTGGATTGGAGGTGCTCTAAGGCATTGAAAAAAAACTAAAATTATGAGGGTCTAACAGACGCTCATTTGTTTCAAGTTTCAGCCCAATAATTTTGGGCTTTTTGCACTGGTTGAAATATGTGAACCTCATTAAAACCCAGGTAGGAGGCTGGCTAACATGGGACCTAGACTTCAGTTAGAACTGGACCAGGACTAAACCCTGAACTGATCTTACAAACCAATCGCGTTGTAGTAAAAGATCTCAATCATGTAAATCTAAGACCAATACCAGCCAGAATTAGAACTTCGAGCAAACCCACGACGTATGTTTCAGACTTTCAGGCCTTCACGGTAGGTACTTGCGAAGTTACGAGTATTAATTTATCACTTCAAGATTTTAAGGGAATAATCCGTTTCCATCTCTCATATATTTCACTTCGAGGAAGCGAATGGATAGTACCAAGAAGTTAGCAAGAATTGCTAGTCTTGTTAGGTGTGGTTTTTAAGCTACGTAGAATAAGAACGTGGCTAAGGTCCACCGTCACCACACCAAACCCTCCAAACATCGCCGTATTGTGGCCTGATTATGACTCAAAATGACAGTTTAATCTGGACCAACCTGACGTACTATATAAGGTTCAGAAAAACATTCTGGAGAAAACAAATGTGGCTGCAGCCTGCAGGTTAATCGTGGCAAGATTTCCTATTCATGTAAAATTAGTACCTTGTGCAAATATACATAAAATTCCCAGTTCAAAGGGAAAGTCACTGGATCAAGAAGTGCAAACTTTGAGATTCTCCAGCTAGGCTTAGGAATTTAGCAAAAAAAAAAACTAATGAAGTTGAGAAATGTAATACAAATGCAAGATCCCTACTTTGTTCACCACAACGCCCAAAATTAGATCTTGAAATCTCTAAATCTCATATTTTAGTATTACGGTCTACCTCTTATTTTATTTTTCTAAATAGCTCCAAAAGCATATAGTTTCCTTTTCACAATAGCCTGAAGCAGCTAATAGCAAGGAAATTAAGTTGTTTAACTTAATTCACCATTTTATCTAAGAAACTCTTATGAAACGAAATCAAACCTTCCCTTCTACAAAGTATATGCAAGTCCGCTATTAAAAACTTAAGAGTGAAGGATGTATCTGGAGTGACCTGATTGACCATTGACGAAATATAAATCTTTACAGGTGATGGAAGCCTGCTCCCTCATTAGGGTAAATGATGAAGACAGGATGTTTGTGTATGTACAAAATGATGACACACTGCAACGAGATCTTACAAGACCTGTTAGCTGCTAATGTCAAAATATTTTGGATCTTCAGGAAAATGGTACTCCACGTTCAACTGCAATTAAATAGCAAAAACCTCAGTACAGTAGTACTCAGCAATAGGGAGGACAAAAGATACCGGACTACAGATCTTAAAAGGGATTTGGCCGCACAAACAATTCAAAACAGACTTTAATGCAATTTCACTTGCTATTAATAATATTGACATTAACACTACTCCGTTCTATTTTGAAGTATAGTAAATAATTTGTTAGTACATGTATGTTTCAACAACATAGTGAAAAAGTGATTACAAACAAACGAAACAAACATCAAGAAAGTTCGAGCAGGATGAATAGAAAAGTACATAGCATGACATGTACTGGCTGCTGATAGAAATATGATTGGCCCTCTTATAGCCCAGGAATCTCCTGTGAAAAGGCTTTTGTTCCTCATGAGAAACAGATGTACCAAACTTGCCTGAAGTCATTACTTTGGAACGAAACCAGATCCTATTATCATAGTAATCGATGTTGATATTGTTGAGATGATTCATGTTGTCCGACATAGGACACCAAAAGCCTTGCATAATTGTATATGAGTTCAAATGGGACATTGGTAGCCCATGCATGATCACATATAAGCCGACTAAGCGGTCCCAGGAACTTATAAGAAACAGCTCCTTTATGCAAGGTTTTTTACAATATCCCATGCTGAACATTACCGTCAATACTAAACATCTCAACAGATATCCCATACAAGACTCCATAATCTAAGTATCACAATTTTGTTTCCAGGGATGTCTTATCAATTCATTTCCATTTGTATCTGTCGCAAATCTAATTTGAACAGAAAAATCTCTTTATTTATCGACTCATTCATATTTCAAACGCTACATCTATGATATGGAGTAGATGACAATAGCAAAAAGGGCATTCTATCATTACAAATTGCCAGATAATATGAGGAATGCAGTAAATAAGACTTTCTTAATATAGCTTTACACATCTGATTTTTTGCGGGTATGCATCCTCCAACCAAACATCTGAAAATGGCAAGTACGGATTAAAATTTCATCCTTTATTACCATTGGAGAATGCTACGCGGTTAGGAAGAAGGAAGAAGGAAGAAGGAAGAAGTCACTACAAAAGCCTAAAAAGAAATTCTTTCAGATATCAGAACCAGCATATTCCCTAATGGCTCTAACTAATCCTCGTCCCGTGGAGCACCTATGTCAACCACTCAACCTTAGAACGAGATGATGATAACCAGTTGAATGTTCAACCATAAGGCCTAGGTACTGACTTCTGCAGCCCCATCGTGCCCCCTTCTATTACCCTAGGAGTATGTTTACTTGGTGTGGAAGAAGGTTGAAATCACCACAGAAGTCTGAAAACTAATTCTTTCAGGTATGGAACCAATATATTCCTCAATTGCTCTGATCCTCGTCCTCTGGAGCACCCATGTCTGTCAACCACTCAACCTTAGAATGAGAGGAAGATAAGTAGTTGAATGTTCAACCATAAGACCAACACACACTGTGAAGGCCGGTGAAGAATCAGGATGACTACAAAATCGTAAGTCGAGTTCATGCATGGGAGAACATTCCTCGATAAATCTCATTCAAGTAACAAAAGAAATTGATAAGATAGGAATTGTCCTTCTAATTTTTCACTTGCCCCATGAGAATTCTCACACCCCTTCCTATGTGAACTTTCCGATGAAGGCTTGAGGGAGGACAGATATATTTATGCATGATTCCAATCTCATAAAAGTTCTACACCACAAAGTGAGATCTACCCATGACAATATTCTCACACAATCACTAACGTACACAATCTGAAGGTTGCATAGCTAATGGATCTAAACAAAACAGATAAAATGCTATATGGCAATAGAGAACGAGTGAGAAAAATAAGGTTAGAAAAGAGAAGAGAGAGTATGGGGAAATGGAAGGCCAAGAAAGTAAGGAAATGTGGAGGAAGGAAAATCCAGTTTCACCCGAAAAACGATAAATATAACTCCTGTTGTGAAACTAGGTAGCTGCAGCAAAAACTCTTTCACCCATACGCTACAGATACTCCTGTTATCATCGAGAAAGTTCCATTTCCCATCCTAGATCTACGAAAAGAACCGCTATTGCATGGACCTAGGAAAAGTTTTAAAGTGCAACTGGTCAACATGCATACATGACTATACTCACACTAAAACCTTAGCACCTATGATATAAGGCAACAGAACAATAAAAGCATCAAAGTACGGATAAGAAAACACGTAAGTTCGTTCAAATAAAGTACTTAATAATGCTGCAAATACTCCACGAAATATTTTTTAATAACTTAGTGCATATAAAAAAAACTCAGAAATGGCATACCTTGCCCTCATCAGCATCTGAATGGCGTTGAGGGAATACAACCCTTAGATCATTGTACAAGTAGAAACGGCGCTCACCATCAATGTCCAAATTATTCATTTGAGAAGTTGATAAAGAATCAGATCTACACCTCTGCGTTGATCTTGACATTTTCCTCCTCGAAGGGCATAAAAAACGAAGATGAAGTGCATATCGCAGAACACCAGCACCACTTGTATTTTCATTAACCTTCGAAAATCTACAGAAAGATTTCCTATCATTCTCATGACACGTATCGATCTGGTTGTAGACATTTTCCAGAACTGTTTTCTGGCATTCACAGTTGTCAAATTCACTCATATGTTCTGTAGGAGAAGTAAGATTGAATCCATTCGGTCGCTGAAGACATATCCCAGGTAAAAAGACTGGGGGGTTTATCATTTCTCTATCGTGGAATCTATTTGGCAGCTGAAATTGCTGAGTATCGCAAGTACTAACATAACCCATGGAAGTAGAGCCTTCAATTCCTTGTACTTCAGAGCATTGGTTTGGAGATCTCATTCTCTGGAAATCATCAACTCCATCAGAATCAACAGATACCCCGGTAAGTTGAACAGTAGGACATGAGGAACCGGAAGCGTTATCCGGCTCATTCTTCAATTCTACATTTCTGCTTCCTCCTTTCGGAGGTGGCTTACAAGTTTTTCCAGAAGAGGCTAAGGTGACCTTCTGCCTCAAAAAAGTCTGCTTCCATTTGGACAGGGGGGAAACTAAGTCATTTATAAGGTTGGTACTGAGCTAAACCGCAAGATAATACATACAAAATTTAAAAGATAGCAACCCCAACAGAAAATATTATAGCAATGCAGTAATCATTTCATTCAAATTTCAAACCTCATTGATTAGCTCATGTATCAACTTGAGCAGATGATAATATTATTACATTATGTTTCTTATAGCGGATGTCACCAAGAGACCTCCAGATGTACTAAAGCCTGATAGAATATGACTATCCGCACACTCAATAATGGACATCCTTGTAGCTTGTAGATAATTTAAAGGTGTACACAACAATCCCATTCAAATAGCTCACAATGCACATCTAAGTTCACTAAAATATGGATGCCTGTGACTCTATGAGCACGCCTAAACTAACACGCTACACCAACAGTAAAAGTGATATTAGATAGAGTCACCATAACTAAATTAAATTTCCAAAGCAGGAATTGATAACGACCAAAAAAACAGTTTCATTCATCTGATATAAAATATAGACCCAGAAAATAGATAGTTTTCCATGCATTTGAGTCCTTGGAATTTCTCAAGGAGACTTAACATGTATTAAAAGGGCAACTGACTTGGTTTTCCCTAGGGCTTTTGATGCATGGGCATGGTAGTTTCTAAATTAGTTAATTAATTAGTAGTTTCTATTTTATTTGGTCTCCTAATTGAATTAGGATAAGGATTTAGGATGGTTTTATATTTGGTTTCCAATTAGGTTTAGTAGTTGTTTTCTTATATAAAGGCATCTAGGCCTTCATTGTTAGGTGGGTTATTATTGATTATTAATTCTTTGTGAATTGTTCTTCATGTTTGAAGGTTCAAACCCTAGATTTAGGTGTTAATTTTATTAAATCTTATTGATGTTCATCCATTGTTGAAGCTTCCGCCAACAAGATACATCAAATTTGGTATCAAGAGTCAATCGATTTTTAGAATTTTTTTTTCCCAAGAAACACTGTTCACGAGTACTATTCACCGGAGCACTGTTCACCACCGGTTATACTGTTCACTGCGTGGAAAAAAAATCTTCAATTTTCTTGGTTAATTGTCATGGAGTATCGTAGGAAAAGTAGAAGAGAGTCAACGCCGCTGCCCGATCATCGAAGTTTCCATGAGTCGAAGTACCATACCGATCACAATTATGGGAGAACTTACGATATGGATTGCAGCCGCCGCGAAAGTTTTACTCCTTCTAGAAGGTATGAACCTCCTTCCCCTCCTCCATCACGGTTGTTAGTTTGCGACGAAAATTCAAGTCAGAGAAGGGATGCGAATTTTCCTCCCACGAATCGATGTATGATTTCGATTCTGACCACACAACGAGGGATAGTTTTTCCCCTTTAAAATTGTCACTACTACCACCACAAAAAAAATTTACCTTTGTTGATCAAGCGAACTCCTTCACTTTCTCTTCTTGATCAACTTAGTAAGTCATCTAAAGTAAGAAAACCTCGCCATTGTGATGAACCTTCTTGGGAAATTCCTCCACCTCAATTCTATGAAAGTGAACGGCAACGTCAACACCTTTTGTTTCAAAACGCCTACCTATCATCCTGCTCACAACCTATTCCTCAAACCCTATGCGACAAGCCCACCCCACTAGTTGCTCCAAGCCTACAACATGGTCTAAGTTATCACCGCCCATCACCCCATGTTCAAGGCTCACCACCCCAGCTCAATATTGATCTTTTAGCACTAGAAAGTGAATATGGGAGCGCAATAGAAGAGAACAGGCCAGAAAATTTGGGAGAAGACAAGCAGGGCAGGCAGAAATTGTCAGCGGGAAATCTGCTAAGTCAACATCCAGCAGCTAAACAGACTGACGTCGCATCTGTTGCTTCGCCAATTGGTCATTGTTTCAATGAACTTTCTCTTTGGAACTCTGGTTTTAACAACAGGTTTCCCTTCAGTCTTATGGAAACAGAACTGCAGCATCCCCATGGCCATGACGACAAGCCGTTACAACAAACACCTTTCTGTCAAAATCAGCAACATCAATGCCGGCAACCGACAGTGGGGGACGTTAATTCAAACCAGCAGCAATGCTCACCACTGTCTCTTGCTATTCTATCCATTAATGTTGTCGAGGTTATCGTGTTTCCAAAACTAAAGTTAGTTGAAGGAGAAAAGGGTAAGAAGACCAAGCCCACCACCACCAGTCCCCACCACCCACCCACTTTGTCATGGTACACCACTACACCAAGTTTGTCATGGTATTCTGCCACCACTATCTGCACAAATAGTTTCAACTATAAGACCCGCAAAACCAAGTAATGTTTCCAAAGGTCCTATTTTCCTACCAACTGACGATGGCCATCAAGACTTGGGTGAGGTTCAGAACAACTTGCTCATTGTTGTTAGTGAAAGACGAGTTGACGATGATGCTTGGGTCATACTGCTTATAGTGCATATATGTGCATAGAAAAAGCGGAAAATGGCAGTTATGTGAAATTTCCAGCACAGAAAACTACTATCTTTGATGAGGAGAACCAGTCCACTACCAAGGAACTTTTGCCTCAAGCCCGCCAATTATTTGATCCAATTCCAGAAGTTACTTTCAACCAGTATGTGGACCCTTTTGTGTCGGTTCAGGAAAAGAATATTTCTTGGTTCACGAACAAGTTCCTTTGGTGCTTGTATCATGAATGGAAGCCTACCAACTATTCCCCGAATTACACCATAATAGCATTGTGGTACTTGATTCCGTTTGAAAGCCAATACAAAGCCAAAATTCGAGGACGAATTTTCTGCAACCCGAAGGAGGGTGCCGTGCATTCGATTATGAACTTTTGCGGGTTTGAAGATTTTCAAGAGAACAAACTCGAGGACGAGTTTGTTTCAAGCGGGGGAGATTGATGCATGAGCATGGAAGTTAATTAGTAGTTTCTATTTTATTTGGTCTCCTAATTGAATTAGGATAAGGATTTAGGATGGTTTTATATTTGGTTTCCAATTAGGTTTAGTAGTTATTTTCTTATATAAAAGCATCTAGGCCTTCATTGTTAGGTGGGTTATTATTGATTATTAATTCTTTGTGAATTGTTCTTCATGTTTGAAGGTTGAAACCCTAGATTTAGGTGTTTGTTTTATTAAATCTTATTGATGTTCATCCATTGTTGAAGCTTCCGCCAACAAGATACATCAGCTTTGTTCCCAGTTGTTGCTCAGTCATATGCCTTTTGATCTCCAAAAGATTTGCTATTGACACCAATACTTTAAGCCATGGTTCTGTTTGTGGGTTGATGTGTCTCAGCTTAACTCTTGGTTATTGTGCCTTAAAATGCCTCGAACTCAAATTCTCAAGTCTATGGGCTCAATAAGTCTCAATCCAATTCTCACAGCTCATGTTGCTTGTGGTTCAAGTTTCTAAATGTTTTGCTCGTGTTGCCACAAGCACATTATGCTTGTGGATCTTAAGCTTGATCTCAAGTTCCCAAAGCGTTTTAGCAGTGTTCTAAAAGTCAGCCTAGGCAGCTGTGCCTCAAGCCCATTCTCTTTATGCTCTTGGCTCGTCATCCCACAGGCTTGGGATCATGTATATTAAAACTAAACAGAAACAAGCATTAAAGTAAGTGGAAACTAAATTTTCAGAGGAACAATTAGGAAGTTGAACAAACAATATGTAATGGAATGTTATTATCTCGCTCCAAGGTTTCTTAATGAAATCTAGTTATAGGTCTTTCAATTTATTATCTAATAGATGCTTCGGGTTTCCAACCTTATCTACTGCGTAGACTCGATGTCAGGTACAACTTAATTTTCCATCAATCAAGGGTATTCTGGAAAACCTTTTAGAGTACATCAGTCCCACAGTAGAAAATTTTGTACCTTGACCTATCAGTTCTAGCTCTTCTTGTCTATATGTAGGGAGAATATTTTCTTATTTTTTATTTAAAAAAAGACAACTGTTGGTAAGCAACCATCAATCCTTGGGTATATGTCCCACTCCGACATTCTAACCTGAATCCTCATCAGAGTTATTTCCTACAGGGTATATTTTTTTCAAATTATCTTGAAGTGCTGACTGTATGACAACTGTTAAGCTTCAAGAATAAACAATTTATTTTCGTCAAAACTCAATGTGTGTGTCAATATGTTCATCGATACAGAAGCTACTAATAAAGTATGTTTACTTTTTATTGAACCAACCTTGGTACCAGCAGGCATGTCACTCAGATCATAGTTGCAAAAATAAGTGTGAACAGGCGTCTTTTCTGGGTTGCTGAGGACCTGAATAGACCAATAAAATGTGTCAATGGCAAAGCCAGTTTTTAGGTTAGGCCAAATTCCTAAAAGCATGTGCTCTGAGTTCTAAAACTGAACTAGTGAGGACCCAAATATAAGTGAAACAATCGTACATTTGACAGTGCATGCATTGAAGTTCGACTTTTAATGTTGAACCTAACAAGTTAAGATGTCAAATTACCTGCACATCATATCCATGATATACACTGACCAAATCACTTCAAATTCCACGATATTTTCACATGGCATTGGAATGAGCATGGCCATTCGCCAAAGGTACAAGTGATGGAGAACATAAATCAGATCTAGCACAGGGAACTATATATTATAATCTTCATTGTTCAAACTGTAAACAATCTTCTTGCACTTTGTGGTATAACCCACATACAAAGCTTGCATGCTAATCCAGCTTCATTAATCCTTTTGCTCTATTTTATTTTATTTTTTCCTTCTTTTGCACCATCAATTGAACTTGTCATGAAGTTTTTAATGAAGTTCCAAAAGGGTCTTAAGTCTTGGCTATATTTTCCCCTAAGTTTGTTTCCCACTATACTCATCTATCCGATAAGTTTAGCTACAACATGTGTATATCAATTCCATTTGTAAAGAAGTCTCAGCATTGGACAATCATTTCATTTCATTGCCCTGCAAGTACAACAAACACATATACAGCTAAGAGGTCTTTTCTCAAAAAGACATAAGTAAACTGATGATGCAACATAGATGCTGGTATGAAACAATGTCTGCATAAGATATAGAACAGTTAATAAACAAACATAGAAAAGTAGTTGAATTAATCAACTTGCAGAACAGAGAGGTAAGCCATAGTGAAGTAATTCTCTTATTTCCTAGGCCAAACTGATATTTCTTATGTGAGTTAAGAAACTAAAAGAACACCGTAATAGGTTAATGTTAAAATCAGAAACGCAGGACTTGGCCATCCATTGATGCAGCCATACACTCACATATTAACCCTAAATTGATGTACCCAACTTACAACATCAGCAATCAATTTTGAGAACTAAGAAAGCTTCATACCAGTTGTATCCGCCCTTTCATAGGGATCCTTAGCCTGCTCTGTGCAGCTCGGGAATCATCAGTGCTATGGACTCTCTTCCCTTTTGCACCTCTGCACTTATTTGATGGCAAATTTCCAGCAAGACCAATGGATGCATAATACAGTAAATAACTATCTCCGTCAAGACTCGTAACTGCAAATGGAATTTTCCGTGATGATGGTGAGAAACTCCCGCTGGTAACGTTCAGAACAGCTATAAAACCTTCTATTCTCTGCACACAAAAAGTAACGAGAAAAATAGCTACTTACAAGCTAAACATGGAAGGTACTCCTATGTAGTATACTAGGAACCAGAAAATAAATGCTAACCTGATTAATTTTGCCAGATGAAAGCCGACCTGACAATAATGATTCTTCAAAAGAACCAACCAAAGACCGCCTAACAGACCCCCCACTTACATTTCTAATCAACCTTATGAATTGACGTGTCGGAGCTGAATCAGACAAATGCAGATCCACACTATTAGCAGTTTCGGGTGTACATGGATTAAAATGGGTGTGCAAGAAATCAAGATCTTCTAATGATTTGCTCGTAGTCACAATCTCCTCTTCCTGCTTTGCACATGAAATGCATGGGACTCCATAAACTGACTTCAGTGAGGTTATAGATTCATCGTCAACTTTGTTCCGGACATCACTGTTTGCTCCTGTGATTTTCATCCCATCAGAAAACTTTGGCCTGAGAGGAGACAATGAGAGTGTAGGTACTTTCTTTGGAGATGTAACTATATCCCCGGTTTGAATTCTTCGAGTACTTGTATTTCCATTAAAATCAATTGTGGGTGAGTGGGAAGAACGACAGTGGCATGGGTGCACTTCATTCTCAAGCAATGGGCCATCAGTGAAATAAGTGGAGTTTGTGTTACTGTTATCAACTCTATTCCATCTGGTGCAGCTAGACAATGACCAGGTCGGCGTCTTGTTATAGTCTGTGTTACCAATGTTAGGTTTCTTATGGTCTTGCCTAATGGAAATACTCAAACTATCACTTGAAACAGGAGACTCGGTATGGTCATTTCCCCCGACAAGGTCTAGAGGACCACCACAAAATTGATTAGGAGAATGCACATTATTCAAAGGGGACAACAACCTCTTCCTAACAAATGAACCTTGTGACTCGGTTTCCTTATCATTAGTGTCAGTCACTACAGATAAATGAACACTACTAGGTGTAAGTCCCTGTAACCCGTTAACAAAAGAATTTGATCCACCTGCTTCAAACCCTACAATCCTGGGAACAGGATTTGGAATACTTTGGCCCATTTTAGGAACTGACCAACCACATTTATCCTTGGAATAAATACTCATTCGAGGACTAACAGACATAGAATCAACGGTGCTCTTCCGACTAAACAAATCATCCAGAGTTTCTGTGATCTGCAAGGTGGTTTTCCGGTGAAAATCCACTTCCATCTGGGTGCTCGTGCTCAATTCATTATCCACACCTGAATCACAACTACTCAAACCAGTAAATGTTGGTGGGTTTTGCACAAATGTGCTCAAAGATGCCTCTACTTCATCATCACCAATTCCAGCGGAGGATACTTGAGGCAATCCCATCACTGAAATTTCCTCAACTATTTCCAAATCTTATCTTATGATCTTATTGTCCAAGAACTTAAGTTTGTTCCTATAATCAAACCTTGTCCAGCTATAACCCACACAACATTTTCATTAACAATCAAAGAAGTCCATTCATATTACCCAAAACCATAAAAATCTCTAACCAAAACTTAAACTTAAATCTACTTAAAGCTTCATTTTTCCCTGATTGGTTAACTTGTCTACTCTACCTACTAATGTAATTTCCCACTCTAATTCTTTCCCATTACTCTCATCTACCGAATACCTGAAACAACACAAAAAAAAAAAAAAAAACAGCATTCATAGATGATCATTTGATATATTGAGTGATCAAGAAAAGATTCTCACCATTCACGATCGATGATGTATTTTGATTATTAAATTAGAAAATAATAATTATTGAAAGGATGTTTCTTTTTATTTCCTTTTCCTCAAAAAAGCTGTGCTACTTGTGGGTGTGTTTAGCAAAAACAACCAAAGGGAAGGCCCCATTTCAGTTACCCTGGCATGCCACTGTTCACATCATGATGCGTGTCTCTTTTTTCACACCAGAACAACTTTCAACCTGACATTTGCTGCTCCCACGCGAACTATTACATAATAATAATAATAACTTACATTGGGTAATTTGCAGTTTGCCTGTTGGTTCACGGAACTTGGTAAGGACGTGATGTATACAGAAATAGTCTCTTTATATATTGAGAGAATTTAATAAAATTATAAAATAATTAATACATAAAATTAAATATAATTAGTATACTGCTATACAGTGGAGCGTGAGAGAGAGACTCGGAAAAAAGTGTTCATGTATCTGTGCCTACATCATCACAACCCCCTGGGAACTTAAAAGCATATGAGAAATCGACAAGAGGATGTTGAGGGGATCAGATTTTACCATTGTCATGATTGCTAAACATGGCACCACCCTCACTAGTCTGGAACCTGTCATATACGGATATATAAACCACCATGCATGTAACTATAAACTAAAAATGGGATATATCGGATATATCTTGACATGGTTTATATTACAAATATATTGAAAATTGCTTGGTCAAAAAGCAACCGATTAAGTTTGGTCATTGCTTTTAGCAATATCAAGCATATGTAACATGTACATCATTCCTTTCCTTCTTTTTCTCATTAATAGAAAATTTTGAGCTTATCTACAAAAATCAAAAATCAAATAATTTTTAAGGTTCCTATAGAAGTTCATAGAGATACCTAATTTATATCTAATTTTTACTTTTTACTTTTGAATCTTTGAAGAAATCGATTAATTTCGAATGTCTCAGAGAAAAATTATCACTATCTACCACCAGTGCCAAGTACAACACTCATAATCCATATTATGCCTCTCGATGAGAGCTATAAAACTGAAATTGAACCATAATTAAAGATGGTTGTTGTCGTATAGAATATTCAAATAAAAGCTTTATTTCCCAGGTGAACATTACAACAAATATGATGTTTTCGTTTGTTTATCAAAAATGATATATATGCCCCGATTGTTTCTCCACTATTGTGAAAGATAATGCATATATGGCTATGACATATTTGATATGTGTTGGAGTTATCCCTCACATGCAGATGAGGATGAAAGAGAGAAACAATATTGTTCGTGTGATGAAGTTTAAGCGTGCACGTTCAAATTGGTCGTGACCAAGGCGCGCCTACGCTCTTGCCGTGAAAAAGAAGATTGTTTTTTTTTCAACCTATCATGGAACAAAGTTACTGGACTTTTGAGGTGGGAAAATAAGAGAGCGCACTCGCTCGAATTGGCCTTGCCGAGAGCGCACACGTGCTCATGCCTAAACTTGTCAGTTTATATTTTTCTACAGTAACTGCGAATTTGCAGTTTACTATAAAAACAGAAGTTAGGTTTTTGGAAAACCAAGTCTTGAATAGAAACCCAATTTTGAGACCAATCAAAATTGAGAGAAAACTCTTGTAAAGAGAAAAACTTGTAAGGAGAGATGAGTAATCTAGTAAGGTAGAGAGACTTGAGATGAGTGATTGTAATCTTCATTCCCATACTTATAAAAATATTAGCTCTTGTGGAAGTAGGCATCATTGGCTAAACCACGGTACAACTTTGTGTTGTGATATGTTTTACTTATTTTATATTTCTATTACTTGTTTGTGATAGTTATATACATAGATTATGATTGTAGTTATTGGTTGTAGTGAAATATTAGATTTTTTATTGGAGTAATAGATTGTCCAAGTACAAACTATCTTAATGGAGATCGATTGGTATCGTTTTTCCTAGGGATGTCCATCTGGCCCGAAACCTGAAACCCGCCCAAAACCCGAACAAAATACCCGCACCGAACCCTGCTCAAACCCGACAAAATCCGAACTCGAACCCAAACCGAAATAAATAGGATAGGGTTTGGTCACACTCTTTAAACACGGACCGACCCGAGCCCAACCCGATAATTTAGCCCTAAACCCATTAAAAGGGCTAAAAAACCCGAAACCGAACCTTAACCAAAACCGAACCCCAAATCCGGTTCCAATTGCATATTACTAATCTCATATAAAATCTTATATAAAAGAATGAGTTAGATAAATATTTAGATTATGATCTCATTCATGATTACAATAATGAGTTATTTAATATATTGGATTATGAAAAAATTTATATCGGGATTTCTAATTTTTTCAGTAATTGCACGTGATCATGTGTCTATAGTTCATTCCGAGTTCATCTATTTTTAAATCATATCAAATAATTATATCCGAATACATGTGACAATTACTTCCAAGTTCATTAGAAGTTTTATTTTGTTTAAAGGATTGGTGAATAGCCGCAGAAGGAATAAAATGTAGATATATATTTCAAATAAATTTTCTTATTGTCTTCTTTCTTCATTTATACCGGGTTTTATCCTACCTGAAACCCGAACCCGAGCCCAATGGGTACCCAAAATATAGGGTTAGGATAGGGTTTGATCACACTTCTCAACAAAATACCAGACTCCGAACCTGACCCGCTGAAAACTGGTCTTGGTTCGGATAACCCGATAACCGTTCAAAACTCGAAAAGTCGGGTTCAAGCCGGGTTGGGTACCCGTTTGGACATCCCTAGTTTTTCCCAACAAGGTATGAGAGGAAGAAACTCGAAGACCTCTATGAGAGGAAGTCGACCGGAGACAAAGTACTCCTCATTAAGAAGTTTGCTAACACGAAGTACAAAGAAGGTTCTTCAATGTTTGAATATCTTAATGAAGTACAAAATATCATCAATCACTTGCACTTGATGAAGATTAATATGGGTGACGAAGTTGAGACTTTGTTCCTATTAAACTCTCTACCCGACAATTGGAAGACGTTAGCAGTTTCTCTTAATGGAGCCGCTAAGAATCATTAGAGATGGCTACCAGGGTATTGTTGAATGAGGAGACAAGAAGGGACTCACGAAGCAGCTCTTCTCACTCAGAGATCCTTGTCACAGAGAAGTGGGAGAGAGGTAAAAGCAGAAAACCATATCATTTTAGAGGTGATGACAAAAACAAATCTAGGGGTAAAGCTAAAACTCCTAAGGCAGAGAGACTATGTTACTATTGTGCCACCAAAGGTCAGTTCAGGTATAAGTGTAGAACACTGAAGAGGGATGAGAAAAATAACTGTGTACATAAAGACATGGTAAAAAGGAACGAAAACATAAGCCGAGATACTACCACATTAGTAGACGATGATCTAGTGGGAATTGTGTAAGATTGTGGTGAGTGCTGTATTAGTACCTCATGCCAAGATACAGAGTGAGTGATAGATACAGGAGCATCCTATCACATCACACTGCACAAGGGATTCTTCACTACCTACAGCTGTTGTCACACCCCGAATTTCGACAAAATCGGAAAAACAATATTTGTTCCCAACTCTTCGACTTTCAAGGTGTGATGCACTCTCAACTTCCAAAAACCCATTATCCATTTAACTATTCCAATAATTGGAAACCAATAAAAATATTTAAATAAACAAAAGTTATCTTCTTACAAAAATTCACAAATCTGATTAAGTTACAAACCTACTTTTAACAACTCTTTAATTATAATTACAACTAAAAATACAAAAACATTGTCTCAACTGAAAATCTATTGCACCTCAAGGGAAAACAAAATATATCTTGTAATGAGACGCTAGCGCAAACCACAAGCAACAACCAATCTTTTTCAACACTAATCCTGTCAAGACTTATCAACTATGTTCATTTAATGAACACACCCGATAAACAAACATGCAAATCGGGTTAGCATTATAAATAATGCTGGTGTGAGTAGCCCTAAAATACAAATCATACTAATACATATATATACCCAATAAATAAGGCAGTTAGTTCCTCCACCGAGGCACCTTAACATTTAACGAATAATACAACATCCTTAAGTACAATAATTAAGGCAGGTAGTTCCTCCATTGAGGCGCCTTAGCTTCCAATTCAATAATAATAAGGCATTTAGTTCCTCCACTAAGGCGCCTTAACTTCAAACATTACTAGATCAACTGTATCTAATAATAGAATAACCAAACCTAAAACTTACTTTATACTTACACTAGTGTAAGCCAAATCACAGAGTGGGTCACACTTGCATAAATAATCAATTCAACCCACCCATCTGCAAAACCATTGTGAATGCAACTTAAATCACAATAAATCATTTATCAAAGATTTAACGTACACTTTGATATATCATCACAATCATTGTTTAGAGTTTCTTCGAGTGTCTTTAGAATCACGTCTTCTCTATGTCTTACCTAGTTTCCCTGGCTACCACAATCGCTACCCAATGCCGAACATGTACATCCACATGCCTCCCCTCACATAATGCACCACTCCGTGCGTAGTTACCCTAAGCGGGATATCGCATACTAGGTAACTCTCACACGACCGTTATTATATGGGTACCGCCACTATTCGGCATAAAATATCGCGCGTCTCATTCTAATTTTTGCGAACGGAATAATCAAGCCACTATTCGGCTACGCCAGAAGGGCCATTCAGATTTACTGAAACGCCAGAAGGGCAAATCATATCACATACGCCCATCACAAGGGCCAAATCACATGAGTTGTGGTAGCTAGGTTATAGGATTTTCGTTACGTAATTTATTTAGGTGTCATATCTTAATATCTCATAACCATTTCACTTTATCACGTGCATGTCGAATACATTATTGCACTAAACCACAATATTTAGAAATATCTCAATACATCTCATAACAACTTTAATTCTTTCACGTGCCAAATAAATTATTACACTAAGCCACAATCCCGTGGGAAATATCCACAAATATTATACTACCTCATAGCAGCATCTCATAGATATAATAATAGAGCATTTACAATTATTTCTCCAAAAATATTGCATTTAATAGATATCCTAACATATTATCTCATTTAGCAAAACAACAATTTCAACATTCCACATAATGTCACAAATTTCTCCAATCGTACCGCATAACATTTTTATAGCGTTTTAAGAATATTATGCCTTCTAAAATTTCTATCTTGTCACGTGTCAAAAATACACAATATATCCGTCAAATCTTTATTAGATAATAACATAACAGTTTATACAGACTTCCACAACAAGCTACTATTGGATTAGTCCATAGAATTTAATATATCAAAATGTAACACAATAAGTAGTCAATAGTCAATAGTCAACAGTCAAATAGGCCAAACCCAACAGTCACCAGTCCCAAACCGGTGTTCGTCCAACAGGTCCTGATACAAACCCGTATGCAAAATACTTCAACCCATAGTCCTAATCCTACTAAACAAAACAAAGCCCAAAAACCAAGGCCCAAGCCTTTATAACCTGACCATACAATCTAAAATAACTTAAACCCACAAGTTTGTTTCGGCCCACAAGTCCACAAAAATAACTTAATCCCACAATCTAAACAAAACACTTAAGCTCAGAACAAAAATTAGAAACCGGCCCAAGGAAAACTAATTAGTTTTTGGCACAAACAAACAAACTAATGTTTAGGCCCAAGCCTAACCGACCAACAGGTCGTCTTCCTCTCTTCTTCTTCCTCAACAGCAGCCTCTCCTCCACCACCAGCCACCACCGGCCCTCCAAAACAACTAGTTGGTTCGGCCTAAAGCCCAACTAAGGTATCCAGACACAACTTAGTTAGACTACACGCAGTAGTATTGGAGGACACTCGCGGTCATCTTCTCCATCAGGCTTCTTCTCCACCACCAGCCACCGCGAGTTCCACCCACCGGCACTCCAACCTAACTGAAAATGATCAGGGGGAAAACCCCAACTACTTTAACAAAGGCGAAAACCTCAATTCATTAAATCACTACCCTTCATCAAATCTGGATCGATATCTCCACCTCCATTAACGTCTGTTCCAAGCTCCAACCACACTCTCTAGCACCCAATCAAACCTCAACAACCAAACATAAATCAACCAACACATACTACCAAATAACAGTTGAAAAGAAAAATCCACAGTATCACAGTATCACTGTTCAAAAGTATAAAGGAAAGGACGGTGTTTGGGGCTCGCGCCTCCATGAACAGTCACTTAAGAGTTTTCAACAATCCAACAATCTAACCGGTTTTAACAATAACAAGCAGAATAATTACAGACGAGAAAGAGAAGAAAAAAATAAGCAGAAACATTGTACTATAGTAAAACTGTTATCTCTATATAGACTATAGACGAGAAAAAAAGAAAACTAAACTACTCACCTCTCTATTATCGCAAAAAAGAATATAGAAGAAAACTACGCGAGAAAACAGATTCCCAAGCTTGCTCGCACAATCCCTCATAGTCCGAATCGTTGCGCTCCAACTTTCTAGCAAGCGAGTTTTTTTTCTCCGCCTCCATTTTATTTTATTTTTATCCAAAAAAACCCGATTCTCTAGAAAAATATGAATATATATACCTGGGTTTGAAACCTAAGCCCAACACAGACTCGGGCCCAGAAATCAGGCCCACATATCCCAAATCCAATCTAACAAATTTTAAATAAATAAATAAATAGAGATTATAAATACGGGCGTTATAGTTATACACATCTCAAAAGAATCTCGTCCCAAGATTTGGAAGTAAAGTTATACGAACAAATAACGTTGGTTATTAACTTAGAACCTACACAAGAATGTACAGAGATTAAACTTAAACAAGATAACGTTGATATTAATTATTTTTAAATAATTTCAGAATATATGTCTTCATGCCACTACAAAATCTGTTGTAGTTTAACTGTCTATATTAAAATAAATCATTACTACTTTCACTTAAACACAAGACAAATATATCGTTTTTCATTAGCATGCAGTTTCTTGATACGTAGCAATCTCTATGAAAAAAAATAATATTCTACTTAAACTAATCAATAATGTGGGGTAAGTTCATCCATGCATAAAACATTAGGGAGTTTTTCATTATCATGCACAAAAGAAGATTAGTGTCCTAATACTCTCAAAACAAAAGTCACTCATGTCATTGAAACTACAATAAAAATCTCAAACATTTTAATTAAGTGTACTCCCATTTCATATGAGTCAAATCGAAAGGGAAACATCTAATTAAAAATACAAACAATAATATGAATCAATAACGATCACTACTCAGACCACCAATGTATCATCATCAATAACGCATTAAAACACTATTATCCAATTTTACATCAATTTCTTCTCATGCATATATCAAAATTTATTTTCTTTTATTAGTAAATTGTATATTTTTTTTCCTTACTAAACAGACAAATCAAGTTTCTCTTATTATCATGGATGACAATCTAAGCAACGGACATACTACGTATTTCATAAGAAAATTGAAACAACAAAATGCATATATATAATTTGTAGTTTATTTCCTGACTACTCACTATGATAAAACATGGATCTAAAAATATAAGAAAACTTTGACACACTAACACATTTTAATCCCATCAGAATAAAATTAATAATCGGCAAAAGTTCTAGAGAACGGATAAATTATACTAATTATTATGCATGTGAAATTTATTAAAATGTCACAGGATAGTAACAACCTCAAACAATAAAATTTTATATTTACTTTAGTCATGCTATCAGAAACCTTTTTATTCTATTATTTTATTGTATCTACAAATATTATTTCTTTGCATTATCAAACAAAATATTAATGAACTCTAACTCAACTTCATGCAACTATAATTCATCAACATGAGAGGAAGATAAACAATCAAACATATAATACTCTCATTCAAGCCAGCAAAAATAAATCATTTAAAACTATATAAATCATGAACATGAGAACAACCATCGAATCCTAATTCAGGAATGCAACTATATCAAATATAACACATTCAAAAACAATTTTTCATATCCATCCATCAAAATTATATAGACTGAAACAAAACAATTAAAAGAAAATACTCGACGTTCATTGTTATTATTATTATTACTAATTATTTTAAACAGTGAAAAAGTTCAAAATTAATCTCCATATACAATGATAATTAATGATTTGCTACCGTATAATACGAATTTAAAAAAATTATGATAATATATACCCACATCTAATATATCTCCAACAACAAGTTATATTCTCAATATAATATTTATGAACAATAAATCAAGGTATATGTTTTAAAATACTTGAAGATGCAAAAATGAATGTGAAACTAATGTAACAATACTAATCAATCATGTCATAATTTATAGCCACGAAACACACTTAGAAGACAAAATAAAAATTTGTTTGCTGTTGAAGTAAGATCATCATTATATTAAGACATCCTCTACATAAATTCCAATATAATTTAAGAATAACAATTATCACAATTATTTTAATTAATCATGAATAACGTGACATTAGGAAAACAACTTTACACATGTCATGTTGGTGGAACAATATTATCATCATATACACACGGTAATAGTTCATCTATATACCTAGCAAAAAAAAATAACTCATCTATATACAATAATATAAGAAAGCGTGCATACACAAGTATACACATCTCAAAAGGAATACAATAATATATATATATATATATATTTTTTTTTTTTTTAATTTTTTTTTTCTTTCTATTTCTAACTAATCACATCTACAAATTAATCTCTTATACTTTACAACATTATTCATCTATTAAAAGTGTACAAGTGAGGTGAGATAGTTTCTCCAACACAGAGGCAATTAGTTCCTTACTTAGTACGTCACAAAGTTATCAGTTAATGCAACTCATTCCATATAGATTAAATATCTCATTGTTTCTTGAATAATAACATAACACTCAAATACAAAGTTCACAGACATGTTGTCGTACTTAATCCATACTCTATGTGAAAATGAACACCAACATTAAAACAACACATATCATTTTAATCAAATCCGTTAATATAGGTCATGGGGACAGTGTTTGGTGCGATAGGTTGTGAGATAACATAGGTTGCTGCTTTGATCTGGTGCTCCTTTTCTTACCAAAAATAGAGTAAAAACTGAACTTTCGTAGGTTTCTTATCTAGTTTTTCCTGGTTTTGCTTTCCACTAATAGTAAAATCCTCCATTGCTATACAGTGGTAGTTTATTAGTGGAAGTTTATAGCTTTTAGCCTCAAAGGTAAAATCCTCCGCTATCTATAGTGTGAGTTCGCTGAGGCAATTCTTAGTGCTGGTTCTCTTTCTCCTGGGACAGTTTTAAGCCTAGCTTGTTCTCATGGCTTCTGCGACCAGTTCAAATGGGCAAGCTGTCCCTCAAACCACGTCCTGGAGGTCCCTTATTTGGTCGGTCTGGGTCTTCTGAATCCACAGTAGCTTTTAAGTCTTTCTCCCCGATCTATGTTGATGGAGTGGCTGAGTTTCCGTCGGATTTACTGGAACAAGGTAAAAAGGAGTGGGATGAGTATTTGGTTGGGTATTTTCTGGACAAAAGATTGTCATTCCCGATGGTAAAGGAAGTGTTGCAGAGAAAGTGGAAATTGAAGGGGTCCTTTGATATCACCACAGATAAAGAGCTTTTCTATATGAGTTTTACGAGCTCAGAGGATCGCCAAATGGTTTTAGATGAAGGTCCGATTTTTATTGCGGGCAGAGTGTTTGTAGTAAAGCCATGGACAGTGGAGGTTGATAATTACAAAAACAAGGTGGCCTCCATTCCTCTATGGGTAAAGCTGATGGATGTCCCGAAAGAAATGTGGACTTTCGATGGACTTTTGTACCTCGCAAGCTTAGTGGGTGGCACACCTATGTTTATGGATGATGCAACAGCTAAAAGGAAAAGACTATCTTTTGCTAGATTCTGCATTGAGTTCCCAGTGTACCATGATTACAAGGAAGTAATAACAGTGAAAGCAGGGAACAGAGAGGTTGTTATACCTCTGGAATACCCATGGCAACCGAAGTCCTGCACAACCTGTAATAAATTTGGGCACTCAGCAGACCAATGCTCGGGTAGACAAACTAGGATATGGAGACATAGGGCAGTTTCGCGTAATGGTGGAGAAACCATAAGAGCCACAAGAACAAGAGGAGTGACTCCCAGCCAAGAGGGATTGATATCGAAAACCGTCCAAGAGAACCAAGAAGTAGCGGGATCGCTGAGCAATTTCTTTGTAGTGATTCAATTCAAGTAGCAATGAGGAACTTGAGCGAAGATGCTGCCATGGTGAAGCGGTTGTGGATACTCGGGCTGTTGGACCAATGTTAGAGGTAGGTGTGGTGGACCTAACTGCAGGTGTAAATCACGGCTGCCGCGAATCCGCGATGAAGGTGCTAACTGTCAAACCCAAAGAGGCGCAGCGCCACAGGGTGAAACAAGGCAGGATAACCAATTGATGGTGGTCGGAGTTTCTGAATGTAGTGGTAGCGGCTGGCTTTGGCTACAAGAGGCGAAACCGAAATGCGCGAGGTGGTGAGGGTACAGAGTGGGGATGAAGATAGGTCGTTACATCACTTGCTACCAGATAACACTCTCGCTCTACAGTTTATCAGTGAAGGGGGTATGTTTGAATACCTTGCAGCAGGCGAAGACCTTGAGGACGACATCTCCGATCACGCGTAACCGGAGCTGTTTGGTGATAGGACTCCTCCTCCTATACCAGCTATTATGTCAGTACAGACTCGAAGCCAAAAGAAGAATAGAAACGACAACCAACACCAAACACGGCGGTTTCTAGTAATAGAGGTAAAACAGAGGCCGAGGGCAAGGAAAGAGAAAAAAGCTCACCGATTCTCATTATGATAAGAGTGTGTAGCTGGAATGTGCGAGGGTTAAATGACCACACAAAAGCTAGACAGCTAAATTTGTTTAGTAGAAAGAAGAATATTAGTTGTATGGGAATTTTGGAAACGAAGGTAAAACGAGAGAAATTCCTAGCTATATCGGGAATAGTATGTCCTTCGTGGGAAAGTATGCATAACTATGCAAGCGATGATAGTGGTCGAGTTTGGATTGTATGGAATCCGGTAGTTATGGAGATTACAAAAGAGCTGGAGACGGCGCAATTTATTCACTGTAAGGTCTCTATCTTACAATATGATTTCCAGTTTACCTTGACAGTTATATATGCTAGTAATAACAATGCAGAGAGACTGATCCTCTGGGAGGAGCTGAAGTTTCTCAGTCATGGAATTCAAGGTCCGTGGTGTGTTATTGGGGACCTGAATAATGTTCTCTTCTCGCATGAAAGAATTGGGGATGTGGCAGTCCACCAGAGGGAAACAGCTCCACTAGCAAATTGCTTAAATGCTTCGGGGCTTTTTGATCATACTGCAACAGGATGCTTCTATACATGGAACAATGGGGGTGAGGTAGTCAGGAAATGGTCAAAGCTGGATCGGTGTCTTGTGAACTCCTCCCCCTTACCCATAGCTTCTGGCGAAGGAATTTCTAACTTCGGGAGTTTTCCACCACGCCCAATAGTGATGTCTTTTTCGAATAAAATTAGAAGTCGACCACCTTTTCGGTTTTGTAATTTTTGGCGACTTCGTGAGGATTTTGCACCTACCCTTGCTCAATGTTGGAACATCCAAGACCATGGTAACCCACCGTACATGCTATCATGCAAGCTGAAAGCGTTAAAGGTCATCCTCCGTGGGGCTGGGCTCGCTCTTTTTGTTATGATGCCCATAGGCTTGTGGAGGAAACTAGAGAAGAGCTGAGACATCTTCAAGTGAGACTACAGGTGAACCCTCTAGATTCTTCGTTATGCTGCCAAGAGAGTGCCATTGCAGGCAAACTTTGTCTTTTGATCAAGATGGAGGAGGCGGACCTTTATCAGAAGACAAATATTGAGTGGCTGTGTTTCGGGGAAAAATGTAATGCTTTTTTCTTTAATGCTATAAAGGAGAAGAAGTCTAGGAGTGTTGTATGGTGTATAAAAGACAAGGAGGGATATCTCAGAGAAGGCCAGATGGAGGTGAAAGATGCGTTTATTGAGTACTACAAGGACCTTCTCAGGCCACCTCACCGCTTTTGTGACAAGTCAGCGATCTTGAATGAGCTTAGTATCGCTGAAGTGGATAATTGCACTAGTCTACAGCTGGCTTCCCCTATCACTGATGCAGAGATAAAAGAAGCTCTTTTTTATATGAACGATAATAAAGCTCCGGGGCCTGATGGGTTTAACGCTTTCTTTTTCAAGAAGTGTTGGGATGTTGTTGGCAATGATGTAATAAGAGCCATCCAGCACATTTTCCAACATAAGCAGATGCCTAGAGGTATAAACTCCACAATCCTCAGTCTTCTTCCGAAGAAGAGAATGTCTTCTAGTGTTGAGTCATTTAGACCTATAGCATGTTGCAACATTATTTACAAATGTGTATCTAAAGTTCTCACTAACGAATGAAATTATGTATTTCTTCTTTGATTTCTTGTGCACAATCGGCTTTTGTGCCCGGAGGACTATACAGGATAACTTGTTGCTTGCTCATGAACTTTTCTTGAGGTTATGGCGGGAAGAGAGGACCAAAGAGGTGTGCAATAAAGCCGACATCAAGAAGGCCTCTGACTCTCTATAAGCTGGAATTCCCTCTTGGTGATCCTACAGAGATTTAAGTTCCCCCCGTTGTTTGTCGAATGGCTGAAGATGTGCTTCTCATCTCCGTTTTACTCCGTTCTAGTTAATGGGACACCTGAAGGATATTTTGAAGGAAAGCGAGGGCTAAGGCAAGGTGACCCGGTCTCTCCGTATCTTTTTGTTCTTGTGATGGAGGTGTTAAGTGCTATGCTGCAAAAAGGGCTTAGGTCTAAGTCTATCCATGCTCACTCCAAGTGTAGAAAGATTGGTATCTCGCACCTTTGTTTTGCCGATGATGTTATGCTCTTCTGTAAAGGTGATATGGAGTCACTTCTGGCGATAAAAGAAATTTTGGGCGCATTTTCTAATGCAACAGGGCTACAGCTCAGTAATGCAAAAACTACCCTCCTCACGGGTAGTATGTCTGAGGAAGAAGGGCTACAACTTGCAGAAGTTCTAGGAATCTCCCTGGTTACTCCTCCAGTCTCCTACCTCGGCTTACCTCTCACGGCCACCAGATTGGGTATTAAGGAATGCCTCCCACTCATTGTGAAAATAATGGGGAGAATTTCAAATTGGAAAAATGCAGCTCTTAGCCGTGCAGGAAGGGTGCAGCTTGTTCAGTCGGTCCTCTCCTCTTTCCAAACGTATTGGGCGAAAACCTTTGTTTTGCCGAAAACGGTGCTGGATAAGGTAGCAAAACTATGTAACAGGTTTATCTAGGCTGGACCTTCCATGGAGAGGAAGATGCATCATGCGAGTCATGAAACCATGAGAGTGGCCAAAGACCAAGGTGGGCTTGGGCTGCTAGATCCTAGAACTTGGAACAAAGCGGCATACTGTGGACTCGTTGTCAAGATTGCTCAGAAATATGACTGCTTGTGGGTGAAATGGACATGGGAGCATCGTATAAAGGGGGGACATTTCTGGACTATGAAAGAACCCAAGGACTGTTCCTGGGTGTGGAGAGGCATCCTTAGGCAATGGGGAGGCTGCCCGGAAGAGTGTGAGATACTGATGATTGCGATGGTTTAAAACGAAGCTTCGCATGATCCGTGGTGTTCTGGCCCTTTGATCTTCAACGCCCAAGCTAAGGAACTGCTAGCGACTTCTATTCCTGATGATGCTTGTGTTGGATCGATTATTGAAAATGGGAGTTGGTCAAATACCATTTGTCAATTACCAAGCTGCGAACTGAAAAAATGTATCATGGAAACGGAGGTAAACAACTTTTTGGCAGAGGATCGAGTCATCTGGACTCCAACAAGCACTGGTCGCTTCTCCCTTGCATCGGCTTATCTCTCGCTCAAGAATATTCGAGGAAAAGTGAAATGGTTCAAGCTTGTTTGGGGTAAGTTATCGGTGCCCAAACACTCTTTTACTGTATGGCAGCTCTTCTCTGGATCCCTGCCCACCCAAAATCGACTTATGTTCAAGAAAGTCATAAATGTATCCAGCTGTTGCTTATGCACTGGTCACGCGGAATGTTCTTCGCATTTTTTCTTTTACTGTGCGTTCTTAACGCAAGTTTGGGCGAGGATAAAGCTAGCTTTGGGCTTGTCTGGGCAGGTGAAGAGATCGCATGAAGAGTGGTACTTCTTAATGAGACTATGTAGAGCGAACTCAATGCAAAATGAAATTCTGCGGGCCTTCACGTGTGCAACAGTCCATGCGATTTGGAATGAGAGGAACTGGCATCTAAAGAAAGGCAGGAAAAGATTACTGAGTTTCTTGAGCATGCAGATTCTAAATGATATGAAGGTTTATCTTGGCAAAACACTGCAGTCTATAAAGGAGAGCTATGCGCTGCGGGTGCTGCTGGAAAGACTAGGCATAGAAGGAAACTACCGACCCCGGTTGAGGAACAGCGGTGCGCTTGGGTCAAAGCCGAATGATCAGGTACCGGTGCTGAATACCGATGGGTCGCTGAAACTCGGCAAGGCAGGGCATGGGGGGCTAATGCGAAACGCAGATGGCAGGGTCCTCTTTGGGTTTACTGGATCGTCCACATCTCCTTCCGATTAGCCGGCGAACCGCTAGGAGTTATGAGAGGACTACAAGGAGCTGCCCAATTTGGGAGTAAAAGCGACTGCATGTACATTCGACTCCATGAGGGTGTCAGACGTATTCTAAACTTGAAGGAGGAGCCACCTTGGACGGAGAGGAATAAGCGTAGCCCGGATAAAAGCGTATTATGGGCGAGTTTGAATTGGTGGACTTTGTACATGTTTACTGAAGGGAATCAGTCGCAGATTATTTATCTAAGCTTAGTGATTCTATAGACGATAGTGTTTTGTATTTCATTCCCCCTTTAGACCAAAGTCTGCATGTTTTGGTCAAAGAGGATGAAGAGGGTAAGTTGTACTTGAGATCATGATCAAATAAAGGTTGGGGCATCCTTAACCCCTAACTTTTTCCAAAAAAAAAAAAAAAAAAATCCGTTAATAATTAACATATAACAAATGTAACTACTCCTCATATGATAAGGATAAAAAAATATTTCATATTCACTCCACAGGAATAACTAATATAAATATACACATTACACATACAAACAAATCAAGAAGAATATTGACTCGCTTTATTTATGTATCTATTTTTTTTTTCTTTGTGAAAAAATAAAATGATTAGCAGAAATAGTTTTGAAAATAATATTTTCTAAACACTACCCATAAGCCACGATCCGAGAATCACTTAGACTCACCTAAGTCTAAGCTAACCAAATGCTCTGATACCAAACTGTCATACCCCGAATTTTTCGACAAAATCGGAAAAACAATATTTGTTCCCGACTCTTCGACTTTCGAGTTGTGATCTCAACTTCCAAAAACTCATTATCCATTTTACTATTCCAATAATTGGAAACCAATAAAAAATTTTAAATAAACAAAAGTTCTCTTCATTACAAAAATTCACAAATCTGATAAGTTACAAATCTCCTTTCAACAGCTCTTTAATTATAATTACAACTGAAAATACAAAAACATTGTCTCAATTGAAAATCTATTGCACCTCAAGGGAAAACAAAACATATCCTGTAATGAGACACACACCACAAGCAACCAATAAGCAAATCCTGCAAATCAACTATGTTCATTTAATGAACACACCCGATTATTCAAGCATAAATAATCTTTATAAATATGGTATGAGTAGCCTTAAAATACAAATCATACTAATACATATATATACCCAATAAATACGGCAATTAGTTCCTCCACCGAGATGTCTTAACATCCAACGAATAATACAACATCATTAAGTATAATGATTAAGGCAGGTAGTTCCTCCACTGAGGCGCCTTAACTTCAAACAGTACTAGATCAACTGTATCTAATAATAGAATAACCAAACCTAAAACTTACTTTATACTTACACTGGTGTAAGCCAAATCACAGAGTGGGTCACACTTGCATAAATAATCAATTCAATCCACCCATCTGCAAAACCATTGTGAATGCAACTTAAATCACAATAAATCATTTATTATAGATTTAGCGTACAGTTTGATATATCATCACAATTATTGTTTAGAGTTTCTTCGAGTATCTCTAGAATCACGTCGTCTCTATGTCTTACCTAATTTTCTTGGCTACCACAATCGCTACCCAACGCCGAACATGTACATCCACATGCCTCCCCTCACATAATGCACCACTCCGTGCGTAGTTACCCTAAGCGGGATATCACATACCAGGTAACCCTCACACGACCGTTATTATGTGAGTACTGCCACTATTCGGCATAAAATATCGCGCGACTCGTTCTAATTTTTGCGAACGGAATAATCAAGCCACTATTCGGCTACGCCATAAGGGTCATTCAAATTCACTGAAACGCCAGAAGGGCCAATCAAATTACTTATGCCAGAAGGGCCATTCAGATTCACTGAAACGCCAGAAGAGCCAATCATATCACATACGCCCATCACAAGGGCGAAATCACATGAGTTGTGGTGGCTAGGTTCTAGGATTTTCATTACATAATTTATTCAGGTGTCATACCTTAGTATCTCATAATCATTTCACTTTATCACGTGTATGTCGAATACATTATTGCACTAAGCCACAATATTTAGAAATATCTTAATACATCTCATAACAACTTTAATTCGTTCACGTGCAAAATAAATTATTGCATTAAGCCACAATCCTGTGAGAAATATCCATAAATATTATACTACCTCATAGTAACATCTCACAGATATAATAATGGAGCGTTTACAATTATTTCTCCAAAAATATAGCATTTAATAGATATCCTAACATATCATCTCATTTAGCAGAACAACAATTTCAACATTCCACATAATGTCACAAATTTCTCCAAATGTACAGCATAACATTTTTATAGCATTTTAGGAATATTATGTCTCTGATAAAAGCCCAAAATTGTAGTTTTAACCCCTTAATAATACTACTTTTAGACCAATTATGCGAGTAATAAATAAGAGTTAATGCTAATTACGTGCTTTTATGTATTTCAGGCATTGAACTCAATTATGTGTAGAAATGTGCCACTTTGGCGATATAAAGGAGTAAAGAGTTGGTTGCTAAGAAGTTCTGTGATAAAGGCCAAGCTTCAAGGAGACAAAGCCTTTATGAAGCCCGGTCAAAAGCTGAAAAGTCAACACAGGCAGAAACAAGCACAAGTCAGCAGAACTTTCGAAGACCATAACTTTGAACTCAGGCCTCGGATTTGGGCCTACCTTACGTCAAAACGACCGGCTCGGAAAGAGCTTTCCAATAGTCTAAGCCTTGAACCAATCAGAGGAGCAGAAGTAGATGAAAAGTCTGCAGAAGTCAAAGCCAGTTGAAACGGGCTCTGTGGACTGACGAAATTGGGCTTTGGGCTCGATTTTCCGGCCCAAAACATGAGACCTCAGCTCATGCACGAAATTGTATATCTGGTTTCCTTCTTTACATAAAATAAGACTTAGCTCTTAAGAAAAATATAGTTAGATAGCTTAGAATAGAAAGTAGCCATTAAAATAGCTTGTAGATCTAGTTTTTAGAATTTCAATTAGTTAATTAATTAGTTTCATACATTGTTTTAGATTAGTTATTGGAATGATTGTTCTTCATTGATTAGATAAATAAAATAGTAGTTCTTGATCATTTCGATTTTTGTCATTTAAATTTGTAGATCTAATTTCAATTCTTGTTGTTATTCAATTCTTAGTTATTAATTAGATTTGAAGTATTGTTAGTTAAAATTAGTAAAGTTCAAATCTTTATATTATGTCTAGTTTTAATTCAATGGGAAATGATAGTTTGATGAATCAAGGCTAAACCTCCATTAGAGGGGTTTGATGAAACCTTGATGAAAACTTGATTGTGTAGTATAGAATCGTAGTAAGAATCTATTATACTTTAGAAGGTCGCTTATTTACCATGAGAATGGGTGGACGACTTCACATGCTAGTTATGAATTGGTAGAAATGTCATGTATAATTAGGGATTAGAACGACTAATTCTTACCGTAAGAACGTAAGAATTGGTTTACAACAATTCTATGCTAGGTTATTAAGTTGGATTCAAGGTGGAATCAAATTCCCCTAATTCTTTATCTAGATTCAACTCTTAGCATTTTGTCATTTCGTTATTCGTAGCTTGTTATTTGAATTCACATCGTAGTATAAATTCCACCATTACTCTCATTAGACTTTGGATAGAGTCGTCAATTGTAGAAAACTTGAATGCTGAAGGACTAGGAGTGGAACGAATCTTCTATTCCAACTCTGCGTCAATAGATTCGAGATTAGAAAACAAATATCTTTGATAAATCTAGTAACAGTTTAGTTTATAGTTTTACTTGCGTTTAGAGTTTCATCGCTTTATTTGTGAGTAAGACTATCTTTTTATGGTTATCAAATGGCGCCGCATCTTAGTACTCTTTAGTCTTGTTTTCTTTAGAATTGATAGTTTTTCAAAGTCCCATAACCCACCCACCCTTGTTTGATTTTCACGTGGTTTATGCGTTTCAAAGAATTAAATTTTCCTCGGAAAAATTACTCGAAAGCACGACAGCCCTCGGGCAAATTGGAATTGGAGCGCACCTTAGCCAAACGCTGAATTCCATCTTTGGGCGACTGCCACCGCCAAGGCAAACCACGAGCCCAACCTGCGCCCACAGGCATATAATTCCACTTTTAGCCCGAAAGACACGCCCATACCAAGGGCTAACTTGGAACTTGCGACTTCTGCCCTTTAGGCCTATTCTCGAAATACCGCACCCTCTGCTAAAACTACCTGATTTCCATAGGTTTGATTCAAACTTCCAGTTCTTCAAGATTTTTAGTGTTCTAACTTGTTATATACACTGAGCACGCGTAAACAAGACGCTATTCATAAGCGAAGCAAGGAGGCTTTCAGGTACTCCTTTCTTCCACACCTCACATCTTCTGTTAGAGGTTCATACTAGCATATCATGATTGTTTGGAGTGTTGTTGTGTTTCATTAAGATTGGTCTTAGCCTTGCATGAGATTAAGGTCAGGCCGAAGAAAAATGCCTAACGTAATTAATCGACAACGGCAACAAACAAGTCTTCCTAGTATACCACTCACTACACCTCTAGCTAGCATACCACACACCACACCTAAAATAATGGCTGAAGAAAGAGAGTCTCCTCTCTCGGACTTTTACAAAGCCTTGAACGATAGCCCTAAATCTTGCATCGTTTTATCAGACCCAGTGGGGGATTTCCGAATTCCCCTGAATATATTTAATTTGTTACCCATTTTTCATGGGTTAGACCATGAAAAGCCTTATCAGCACATGCATAGGATTGACCAAGTCCTTACTACATTTCACCATCCTTCGATTGGTGCTGAACAAATTAAACTAAAGGTATTTCCCTTCATTTTAGCCAATAAGGCGGCGTCTTGGTTAACTGCCCAAGCGCCGAATTCTGTGGACTCGTGGGCTAAACTTGTTCAACTATTCATGGAACATTTTTACCCACCACTGAAGACCGATGAAATGTTTTCCAAGATTCATTTCTTTCGATAGAATCCTCATGAATCATTTTTAGAGGCTTGGAATCGTTTCACCAATCTACTTATAGAGTGTCCACATCATAACCTCGCAAAAGACACGTTAGTTCGTGCCTTTTTCAAGGGACTTCTACACCACCATAAAGAAGTCCTTAACATAATGAATGGGGGTAGTTTCTTAAGTAAAAGAGCCTCAGAGGCTTATAAATTTTTAGAAGATAAGACTAAGCGTAATAATAACTTGGGGGGTAGTGACGATATCTCCCGCAACGCTAGTTCTTCTACAACAGTAAAGGCGCGGTATGTTTGAGATGAAACCCGATCCGGAAATTAAAAATTTAATCGAATCTCTAACTAAAAAAGTAGAGGCTATTTCTGTTCAACAAACGCCTATCCCCGTTATAAATGTCAACTCCAATCCATATAATTTATGTTTGAGTCCAGAGCATCCTGACTCCTATTGTCCTTTCGCTTATGAGCAACAACAATCACAACAAGATAACGTTTGTTCCATTACTAGCAAACCTAACGCAGCTTGGCGACCCCAACTTCAGTTGGCGGAATAATCAACAACCTCCAAGGTTGTTTAACCCAAATGTTAGGCAAACAAACAATTACAACCAAGGTCAACCACGACAAGAACAAGGTCAGGGTAATTATAATTATAACAACCAAGCTCAACCACAACAAGGACAAGGCCAGGGTAATTATAATAATTATACTAATAATAATTATAATGCTAATAGAGGTATCGTTCCGGTAAATAATAACTACCAAAATCCACCCATTAATAATCAACGTGACATAGTTCCTGTCACACAACCAGTAGCAAATACTACTCCACAACCGGATCATTTTGATACCTTTATACAATCTCAACAACAAATTTTACAAGTCATCCAACTTTCCTTACAGCAGTTAGCTCAAGAGAAAGTGCAACCCAAAGGTGTGTTTCCAAGACAAGCAATACCTAATCCGAAAACACCAAACACAGCCTTTGAGGTAAATGGTAATACTAGTAATGAAAATGCAAACGTAGGGGAGATAAATTCCATCACCACTCTCCATTCAGGTAGAGTGGTGGATAACAAAGTAACTATGTCTATAGTTACCCCACCAGTAGTCCCTACACTAGATATTATACTAGATACCGAAACAGAAACTGAAGATCTTACCCCTGTAGAGGTACCAGTTAAACCACAACCTAAGAAACAGAAAGCAAAGGTTAGACATCCAGTTGATTCATATGCTAAATATAGAGAGAAACCATCGTTTCCTCAGAAATTAGCTATGTTAAACAAGGATACAAATTTTGACGAGATTAGGAAAGTTTTTAAAAATCTAACGATAAACTTACCTTTCCTTGAAGCGATTAAAAAGTTACCTCACCATGCTAAAGACGCCTTTTTAATGGAACAGTTTCCAACTTTAACAGAACACAATGGAATAGGTAAGTACAAGGACCCTGATCGTCCTACTGTACAATGTACCTTAGGGGATACTCACACGACCACTGCCTTATTAGACCTCAGGGCGAGTGTTAATTTACTCCCTTATTATTTATATAAACAAATAGGTCTACATGAAATGCAACCTACAACAATGACGTTGCAACTAGCTGATAGGGCTATCAAGTATTCTAAGGGTGTAGTGGAAAACGTGCTGGTTAAGGTTCATGATTTCTACTATCTTGCGGATTTTGTTATCCTCGATACAGAAGTTGTTAACGATTCTGTTCCAATCATTTTAGGCCGCCCTTTCTTGGCAACTACCAACGCGTTTATAAACTGCCGCAATGGTTCGATGTCCTTGTCTTTTGGCCATCTTTCCGTTGCGGTTAACGTTTTTAAGACGATCAAACAGTTTCCTTATACAAATATTGATGGAAAGGTTAGCATGATCGAGAGCTTAGCTCATGATTATTTCAAAACCACATTTCCGAATGACCAGATGCACAAATTCCTTTCCTTTGGAAGTTCCAACTTCAACAAATACTCCTTGGACGTAGAGGAAATTGAGGAAGATTTCTTTCAACTCCTTTGCAACTCTTCCCTGCCACCTCACGAGTCCCACCCTGCCAACATCCCTTTATCACTTGACGCTATGACGGAAAATTAATTTTTCACCCTCTATCCCAGTGATTCTTTTGACCCACCTATTGAGGAATGTCTGGCATATCTCAAGGCTTCTAATGATCTAGACCTAAGAGCTCTAGCTGACACTCATTCATCTTCCCTCACTAATATTCCCCACCTTCCACCCTTTCAAAGGAACCTAGAGTTTGCGCTTGACCCTTTTGTTTCTTCTGTACTTAATGATTTTATAAATCCTCTTAATACAGAAATAATTCCTAAGGGAAAGGCACTTGACACCTTCATTTTCAGAATTGAGACAGTTCCCACCTACACTATGAATGAGTTTTGCTTTCATGATCCACCATTCACTTACCATTCATATCCATATCCACTCATTCCTTCCATTCTTTACATCTAAAATTCCTCCATATCCACCATATCTTCCACAAACATCCATTTTCTCACGATCATTCACTTGGAAACCCTCTCGTTCAAAGGTGAAAAATAAGGTACATGCGCGGTTACATTCTAGATCCATCAAACTTTGCTTTCATGTCAATAAGTTGCATCGTAAAAAATCTTGGTGCTTGATTCTGTTTGGGGGTGCATTCCATGGTAATTATTTATGGAAAAACTCACAACTCTTTAGGTTGTTAATATATGGAAAACTGGATGGTATAGATATTAATATATCCAATTAATTGTTAAAGGTTTCGGGAATCTGACTTTAAAAGACCCATTGTTAAAACAAATTTTCTAAACTCTGTTGTCTAAAATTTGTTTGGGGATGGTGTGTTCAGGTTTCTTTCATTGTTGGTCAAACTTTCTATTTATGTTGTTTAGACTGTTTAATCGTATTTCGATTTGGGTTGATATTTTCTATTAAGTTAGATTTCATTCGTTCGCATAACTTACGTTATGCACGCACTTCGAGGCATTTTCCATCTTCTTATATATCACCCACGGTCGGAATAGAGTGTTTTATGGATCATTAGATTGGAAATTCTCTCCTGATCATTTTCATATCTCATTCGCATAAATCGGACCAGTAACGAAGTGGAAATTTTAGTTTGAAGTTGCACTAAAAATCGACAAAAATCGAAAAATCATTTTGGGCTTGGGCCCAACACGCGCGCATGCGTCTTCTTCCTCTAAAACAAACAGAATCGTGATTTCTTTCCAATTCCGCCATTTCCAAATTCAAAAACCTAACCAGAAGTAAAAATAAAAATAAACCTCAATACACCCATGCCCATAATACAATTCCAACTTCGAATCTTCTCCAAAGCACTCTTCCACCAATCCCAAAAATTTCCACCGCCTAAAATCACCCAAAACCAAAAGAAACTCGAACTGCCACGCCACCACTACTGTTTTATTAGTAAGGGAGTCTTAAACTCCATTCCCACAGTCCTTTTAAACCCCAAATCGTTCTAAGATATCAATGGCTCAAAGACGAAGGTTGTTGCCGAAACAAGCATTTACGGCCGATCGCTTCGCGCCGTTTTACGGTGATGAGATGATTAGTAGGGGTTGGAATCGGTTGTGGTACTCGACAAATGATTTCTATCACTCCGATTTGGTCGAACAGTTTTATAAGAAGAGAGAGTTGGACGGTCAGAAAATTTTCATGAAAGTGGGCCGGACTCGAGAGAAGAATTATCGAAAGAGAAGTTGGCTGAAATTTTAGGCATTACGCCTGGACGCCACATAGAAGCCACCGTGCAGGAATCCCAGTATACTGGTGTTCCTGCATTGATGAATGACACCCTCATGGAGGGTCAATATAATACGATTTCTCATTGTGCTCGACAGTCATCTCTCCGAACAAACCAACTGGCTGTAGCTTAGTGGATTGGTAGGAATGTCATTGGGAAGGAGAAAGTGAGCGACATCAGGTTCACATGTCTGCAAGTTCTCTAGATATTACAAGAGAAGAGATATGAATTATGTATCCTCGAGTTTTTGCTAAATATGATTAGAGGAGTTGGGAAGAGTATCACACCATTTCCTATTTTAATTACGAAGATAATATTGTCTTGGGGGAATAAACCAAAAACTGAGCGGAGGATGTTGAAATTGCATGCAAATGAAACCAGTTATAAGGAGTGTATCCAAAAGACTTGGATGTTGCCTGAGGATAGGGTGGTGGATTCGGATGAGGAAATGGAGGACATGACATATTTGGATGAAGATGCCTTGGAGAGGTGTACTTCTGATTCAGAACGCATGTCATTGTTGCACACTAGCATGCGTTGCATTTATGCTATTTGTGAAGATATACGAGATAGGCAAATTATAGTTCGAAATAAACAAACGAACCTTCAGATGAGTTTAGAAGTACTCGAAAAGGTTCAGGAAGATATCTTGTGTAACATGGAGACTATCCACCAGCGTCACCAAGCCCAGTATACAATAATAAAGGCTGAGATGGAAGCACAGCGTTTGTTCTGAGTAGAGATTCTACGACGCATGCCACCCTTGGAGGGTTCTGTTTCAGATAAGTCTGAGAGGCATGAGCGTCGTCGCCAAAGAACGGATGGCTCGGGTCCTTCTTCATCCCAGGCCCAATCTCCATCTTAGGATCCATCTTCATCACGTGGCTAGGTTTTCTAAAAATATGTGGTTTTGATGTTAGTTAGTTGTTTTTTATTGTTTTTCTTAGTCCGGATATTAAGTTGTTTAAATTCAGTAGTTAAATTTAAATTCGGTAGTTAATTATATTTGAATTTCAATTTTAATATACTTTGGTTCTTTTCAAATTGTGCATTGTTTATCATTAATTCCACCTTCCCGAATTGTTTGGGGGTGGTATTATTTATTCTACCATGATTTGTTATAGGCTCCTCCATTTTAGTAGTTGTGTTGGAGTACGGGGTGAGAATATTGCCGATATGGGCATCACTATGAATAGATATTGTGATAGGATGAAATCTTGATGAATTAGGCAGTATCTAACCTAAATTCAACCTAAAAGATATTAGGTTTGTTTTGGAATAGAGAATATGGGTTGTTTCCGTTTTCGGTTTTGGATTTTTTTTTTTGTTTCCGGCAATTGCCTTAAAACTTTTTGGTAACTTCCCGATTCGTTTTAGCAACTTAAATCCTATAAAAACTGCATTCATTCTACACTCACAACCCTAACTACATCTCACATTCATCTCTCATGTTTCATTCCCACTTTACCTTATTTTTCCTTCGCACTTCGGCCTAACAGCTTCCCGAGCGCACCTGCGACCCAGTGGAGCGCCACATGCGCCCTAAGCTCTCTTAGAGAAATTCTACCCCTGGAAATGACTGCGCCTCCAAATCCAAAACTGAAGCCACTGCGCCAAAAACACTGAATTCCAGTTTTCATCCGGAGCAACCAGCGCCCATCTTAGGGCTAAAAGTGAAGCACCTCGCGCCCAAGTGCCCGGAACTTCGAAATTCACCGTATAAGACCAGCGCCCATCCCAGCGCGTACCTTGAAGCCACCACAATACTCGACCCACAATGGGCACCAGAAATTTCCAGTTTTCCGAAGGTTGTTCCAGGATCCTTCGCATCTATTCCAGCAAGTTTATTGGGGATGACATTCCCTCGTATCATACCGGAACAGTAGTTTGAAGATTTATTCCAAAGTGACACCTATGGTGCGTGGTTTCGCGAAGTGATCATTCTAGCAGGATGGGAGCAACTATTGGTAAGTCCTGATGAACTTTATTCTCCCGCACTTACATCTTATTTTTATGATAACTGTAAGTTCTTTGATAGACCAGATGGAGAACAATAGTTCTCCATCACCATCGAGGATGAACCAATGGAAATTTCCAGGTTCTTTATAGCCTTTGTGCTTGGACTTACTATGCCGGCCGAAATACAAAACTCATGGGCCTATTTGGTAGATAATATGTACATGTATAACTATGATGATTTGCATGAGTATTACGGGGCAGGAATCTTTAGGATAGAGGACCAAGGGGATTATAACGTCCCCCTTGGTAGCCTGTCTATGAACGTGGGCACTGTTATGTTTTGGATTATGCTTAACATTAGAGGGGAATGACTTTATTCTTCTGTGAATGACGAAACTTGTGATATTTTTTTTGCTTTAGCTGGGGGATGTACACTCTATGATATTCCCCAGACCTTAATGTCTAGTTTAGCCCGAGCCCATGCCAAGAGGCATGAGTACCTTCTTATGCCTGTTTTAATTTGCCGTATATTGCTATGTTTCTTTCCTGTTTTTTGTGCCCGTTTCACGGATTGGGTTGGGGTCGACATTGTGAGACCCACCAATTGTATTATACGATCGTTCCGTGCAATAACTTGGCAAGGGTGGAGGATACAACCTCATTAGGTTGTGCCTTACACCCCATCCGACCAAGTGGCGCTTGACAGGTTAGCTATAGTAGACGATAAGTGGCGTGAAGCCTGGCAAATCACCATGGAATGGCAGGATGCGAAGGAACCTCATTTCTTCATTAAGGATGAGGAGGAAAATGTTTAAACGGGAGTGCAGGTAAATGTTAGTTTCCGTTAGTGTCTACTTATGTCCCAAGCAAATTTGTTTCTCATTAACCCCATTACGGGTGGAACTCTAATAAAGTTGCGTCAGTTTTCTTTTCTATATTAGTATGTTATAACCTTGTTTTACAGATGTTCCAAAATTCCACGCATTTCAATGGTATTTTCCTACCCTCTTTATTTAAAATACTTTGAGGACAAAGCATGCTTCTTGTTTGGGGGGGGGGGCATAGAAACACGTGTAATTAAGGCATCTGTTAAGATATAGATATGTATAATATGCACTTGTTTTCTAGCTAAAAAATTCAAAAAATTTAAAGATATAAATAAAAAGTATGCTATACACTTAGGAATATTGGTATTGTTTTCTTTCTCTATGCTCTCAATAATCTAGAAGTCTCACGTAGCTTTTGCATTAGATTAGTTTTTAGAAACTTAGGCTAATATGTAAGTAATAATCCTTGCATCTATCTATAAATATGTTACATGAGTATCTATGATTGTTGGCAGTAAGTTTCTGAAATCTAGGCTAGAGTACTTATTCTACAAATCCTGTGAGAATATAGCCTAAAGCCTTATATGTGTGAACATTTGATAAATGACACAAGGGAGAAGTAAAATCCGAATAGAGAAATCACACGTCCACTTGCTTGATTACTATACCATATCCTAAGCGAGAATTTAGGCCCTCTTTGGATCGATATAGCCAGAAATTCAAACCTATGAATTATTTTCCGCTAGTCGCCTCTCTGAGCCTTTCTTTAGCCTTTCATAAACCACAAATCCTTTACCCTGTTACAAAACAAAACAAAATAAAAAATCAACCTACCCAATTCTTTGAATAAGTCTGAGAATAGAGATGAAGAATAGAAAAGAGAAGAACTTTTGAAATCAAGAATTTGTTAGTCTCTTCAGATAAGAAAAGGAAGTTTCCATCCAAATAAAAATAAAAATAAATAAATAAATAAAAAAAGAAAATAAAGAGTTAGAACTCTAAAAAAAAATAAAATCAAAGGAGTCAAAAGCCAAATAAAATAAAAATATGGCTAAGGATAGAAACAAAGTGTAGAAGCAAAAGTAAGGAACAAGGTCTTCTCTAGTTACATAAAATGAAGACTCTATTATCTCAGACTTGTCCTTTTTGAATATCCATTTCCTTCTTAAAACCATCTCCTAATCCCCGCAACACCTAATAAAGACCTCTAACTCAACTAGGAATATGTTAGTTTGATAGTAAGTGGCAGATGTGTTTGATCGACTCCGGCTTCCTTGTGTGTCATAGAGATTGTATGGTAAAGTGTGCCCACTGCACACTGGAGTAGCAAAACTTGAACGGAAAAATCAGAGTGGTTTTTGTCTTGACATTTATGTGAGGACCTACCTAAGGACGCTATTCCAAGTTTTCAGAAACGGACCGGCTAGTTCATCTCATAGTATTACTCATTGTAAATATGTTTATTCGTAGATGATAGATTATTATGCATATATTAGCTTAGGTTTTGACTTGATTATTCTGTATTCATTGCTAGTGAGATGTATAGATAATTGAGACATAGATAAGGAAACAACAGTTTTATTTCTGAGTCGTTATAGTATAGATGAAGTTTGTGAGTACCTTCATTGGAAAACTCTCACGAGGCTATAACTCGTCCACTAGGGAATTCCTAGTGGTTTAAGGTCTTGTTGTATATGGTCAATGCAATCGCACTCGGCGAAACGAGATTAGTTAGAACTCCATTTTTGGTCACTTATGCTAATTTCTCATATTTGCTTTAGGACAAGCAAAATGCTGTTTGGGGGTGGTTTGATAAGAGCCCAAAACTTTAGTTTTAACCCCTTAATAATACTACTTTTAGACCAATTATGCGAGTAATAAATAAGAGTTAATGCTACTTACGTGCTTTTATGTATTTCAGGCATGGAACTCAATTATGTGCAGAAATGTGCCACTTTGGCGATATAAAGGAGCAAAGGGTTGGTTGCTAAGAAGTTCTGTGATAAAGGCCAAGATTCAAGGAGACAAAGCCTTTATGAAGCTCGGTCAAAAGCTGAAAAGTCAACACGGGCAGAAATAGTGCACAAGTCAGCAGAACTTCCGAAGACCATAACTTTGGACTCAGGCCTCGGATTTGGTCCTAACTTATGTCAAAACGACCGGCTCGGAAAGAGCTTTCCAATGGTCTAAGACTTGACCCAATCAGAGGAGCAAAAGTAGATGAAAAGTCTGCTAAAGTCAAAGCCAGCTGAAATGGGCTCTGTGGGCTGACGAAATTGGGCTTTGGGCTCGATTTTCCGGCCCAAAACATGAGACCTCATCCCATGCACGAAATTGTGGATCTGGTCTCCTTCTTTACATAAAACAAGACTTAGCTCTTAAGAAAAATATAGTTAGATAGCTTAGAATAGAAAGTAGCCATTAAAATAGCTTGTAGATCTAGTTTTTGGAATTTCAATTAGTTAATTAATTAGTTTCATACATTGTTTTAGATTAGTTATTGGAATGATTGTTCTTCATTGATTAGATAAATAAAATAGTAGTTCTTGATCATTTCGATTTTTGTCATTTAAATTTGTAGATCTAATTTCAATTCTTGTTGTTATTCAATTCTTAGTTATTAATTAGATTTGAAGTATTGTTAGTTAAAATTAGTAAAGTTCAAATCTTTATATTATGTCTAGTTTTAATTCAATGGGAAATGATAGTTTGATGAATCAAGGCTAAACCTCCATTAGAGGGGTTTGATGAAACCTTGATGAAAACTTGATTGTGTAGTATAGAATCGTAGTAAGAATCTATTATACTTTAGAAGGTCGCTTATTTACCATGAGAATGGGTGGACGACTTCACATGCTAGTTATGAATTGGTAGAAATGTCATGTATAATTAGGGATTAGAACGACTAATTCTTACCGTAAGAACGTAAGAATTGGTTTACAACAATTCTATGCTAGGTTATTAAGTTTGATTCAAGGTGGAATCAAATTCCCCTAATTCTTTATCTAGATTCAACTCTTAGCATTTTGTCATTTCGTTATTCGTAGCTTGTTATTTGAATTCACATCGTAGTATAAATTCCACCATTACTCTCATTAGACTTTGGATAGAGTTGTCAATTGTAGAAAACTTGAATGCTAAAGGACTAGGAGTGGAACGAATATTCTATTCCAACTCTACGTCAATAGATTCGAGAGTAGAAAACAAATATCTTTGATAAATCTAGTAACAGTTTAGTTTATAGTTTTATTTGCGTTTAGAGTTTCATTGCTTTATCTGTGAGTAAGACTATCTTTTTATGGTTATCAGCCTCCTAAAATTTCTATCTCGTCACGTGTCAAAAATACACAATATCAACGTCAAATCTTTATTAGATAATGACAGAACATTTTATACAAACTTCCACAACAAGCTACTATTGGATTAGTCCATAGAATTTAATATATCAAAATGTAACACAATAAGCAGTCAACAGTCAACGATCAACAGTCAAATGGGCCAAACCCAATAGTCACCAGTCCCAAACCGGTGTTCGTCCAACAGGTCCTGACGTAAACCCGTATGCAAAACACTTCAACCCATGGTCCTAATCCTACTAAACAAAACAAAGCCCAAAAACCAAGGCCCAAGCCTTTATAACCTGACCCTACAATCTAAAATAACTTAAACACACAAGTCTATTTCGGCCCACAAGTCTACAAAAATAACTTAAGCCAACAATCTAAACAAAACACTCAAGCCCACAACAAAAATTAGAAACCGGCCCAAGGAAAACTAATTAGTTTTTGGCCCAAACAAACAAACTAATGTTTAGGCCCAAGCCCAACTGACCAACAGGTCGTCTTCCTCTCTTCTTCTTCCTCAACAGTAGCCTTTCCTCCACCACCAGCCACCACCGGCCCTCCAAAACAACTAGTTGGTTCGGCCTAAAGCCCAACTAAGGTATCCGGACACAACTTAGTTAGACTACACGCAGTAGTATTGGAGGACACTCGCGGTCATCTTCTCCATCAGGCTTCTTCTCCACCACCAGCCACCGCGAGTTCCACGCACCGACACTCCAACCGAACTGAAAATGATCAAGGGGAAAATCCCAACTACTTTAACAAAGGCGAAAACCTCAATTCATTAAATCACTACCCTTCATCAAATCTGGATCGATATCTCCACCTCCATTAACGCTTGTTCTAAGCTCCAACCACACTCTCCAGCACCCAATCAAACCTCAACAACCAAACATAAATCAACCAACACATACTACCAAATAACAGTTGAAAAGAAAAATCCACAGTATCACAGTATCACTGTTCAAAAGTATAAAGGAGAGGACGGTGTTTGGGGCTCGCGCCTCCATGAACAATCACTTAAAAGTTTTCAACAATCCAACAATCTAACTGGTTTTAACAATAACAAGCGAGAATAAATCACGCATTTGAAATAGCGAGAAAAAATAAGCGTAAACATTGTACTACAAGAAAAAACAAGTATATCTCTGTATAGACTATAGACGAGAAAAAAAGAAAACTAAACTACTCACCTCTCTGTTATCACGAAAAAGAATATAGAAGAAGACTATGCGAGAAAATAAATTCCCAAGCTTGCTCGCACAATCCCTCATAGTCCGAATTGTTGCGCTCTAACTCTCTAGCAAGCGAGTTTTTTTTTTCTCTGCCTCCATTTTATTTTATTTTTATCCAAAAAAACAATATTCTCTGGAAAAATATGAATATATATACTTGGGTTTGAAACCTAAGCCCAACACAGACTCGGGCCTAGAAATCAGGCCCACATATCCCAAATCCAATCTAACAAATTTTAAATAAAAACAATAAATTAATAAATAAATAAATACAGATTACATATACGGGCGTTACAGCTGTTGTGAATTTGGTGAGGTAAAAATGGGTAACAATGGCATCTCGAAGATTGTAGGCATTGGGAATGTTCATGTAGAAACCAATATCGACTAAACCTTGACACTCAAGGATGTAAGACATGTCCCTGACATTCGGCTAAGCCTAATTACCACTAGGAAGTTAGATGATGATGGTTTTCAAAACTCGTTTGGTAACAGGGTATGGAAACTGAGCAGATGTTCCATTGTAGTAGCCAAAGGGAAATAAACTTGCTCGCTTTACAAGACACATGCTAGTTTATGTAAAACAAAGTTAAATGCGGCACAAGAAGAAGCTTCCTCCGAACTATAACATAAGAGACTGTGTCATATGGGAGAAAAAGGCATGGAAGTTCTTGCCAAGCAAAAGGCCTTACTAAACATCAAAGGTACACATTTAAATAGATGTACTCACTATTTAGTAGGAAAGCAACACAAGGTGTCTTTCCAAAGATTCCCCTTTCACAGAAAGGATAATGTAATTGAGCTAGTACACATAGACTTATGTGGTCCTATGAAAGTAAAGTCCCACGGGGGAGCTTTGTACTTCTTGACTTTCATTGATGATGTTTCAAGAAAGATATGGGCATATAGTCTGAAGACCAAGGATGAAGTACTTGGAGTATTGAAAACTTTCCATAGCATGGTGGAAAGAGAAACAGGGAAGCCTTTGAAGTGTATTCGCTCAGATAATGGGGGTGAGTACATTGGGCCATATGAAAAGGATTGCAGGAGTCGTGGGATTCGCCATGATCATACCATTCCCAAGTCACCGCAACACAATGGTATAGCCGAGAGGATGAAGCGGACCATTATAGAGAGGATTAGATGCATGTTGTCTCACTCTAAGTTACCTAGAAGTTACTGGGTAGAAGCAATGCACATAGCCGTACATGTGATCAACATATCGCTTTCGAAGCCTCTGAATAGTGATTATCCAGAGAGAGTATGGTCAGGCAGAGATGTTGATTATGGATACTTGAGGGTATTCTGGTGTAAGACATTTGTTCATATTCCCAAGGATGCGAGATTCAAGCTTGATGACAAAGCTAAGTAGTGCATTTTTTTGGGTTATGGGAATAAGAAGTTTGGCTACAAACTTTATGATCCGATTAACAAGAAGGTAATTTGAAGTCGAGATGCTGTGTTCTTAGAATATCAAACCATAGCAGACTTTGAGGATGGTGAGAAGCTATAAGCTTTCACTAATGATCTTGTTGATTCATAACTAGAAGTTCCTACTGTGGAACGTGTAGAAGGCATTGAGAATGCAGAAAACCATGGGTTTGAAGCTTATAATGATGATCCTATTGCTCATGATGGGATAGAACCTATTGATATAAAAGATGCAGATGAAGTGCATGAACCACCACCTGAGTAAGCAGATGTGCATCCTCCTGAGGCACAAGAAGATGGGATAAGGAGGTCCGACAGAGAGAGACAAGCTTCAACCAGGTATCCACCACATACGTATGTTTTACAATTTAATGGTGGAGAACCTATGTACTACCAAGAGACTCTTGAATGTACAGACAAAGAAAAGTGGCTGAAGGCCATGCATGATAAGATGGATTCTTTGCATAAGAATCATACTTATGACTTGGTTGAGAAACCGAAAGCAAGAAAAGTTCTCAAGAATAAGTGGATCTACAAAGTCAAGCATGAAGAGAATAATCCACATCCAAGGCACAAAGTTCGTCTTGTTGTGAAGGGATTCAGTCAAAAGAAAGGTATTGACTTTGATAGAATTTTCTCTCCTGTAGTTAAGATGACTTCTATCAGGGTGGTATTAGGTCTGACCGCAAGTTTGAACCTAAAGGTTGAGCAACTACATGTCAAGACAAATTTTCTTCATGGAGACCTTGAAGAAGATGTCTACATGGACTAGCCAGAGGGGTTTGAGGTCAAAGGCAAGGAGCACCTAGTATGCAAGCTGATAAATAGTTTGTATAGGTTGAAGCTGGCACCGAGATAGTGGTACATAAAGTTTGATTCCTTTATGGTGAAGCATGGCTACATGAAGTCCGCTTCCGATCATTGTGTGTTTGTTCAGAAATTTCCAGATGGGGATTTCATAGTGCTCTTGTTGTATATGGATGATATGTTGATAGTTGACCAGAACATCAACAAGATATCCAAGCTAAAGAAAGATTTGAGTAAGTTTTTTGAGATGAAGGATTTGGGTCAAGCAAAGCAGATACTTGGTATGCGGATCACTCATAACAGAAAGAGTGCAAAGTTATAGCTTTCTTAAGAAAGCTACATTAAAAAGGTGTTGAAGAGATTCAACATGGATAAAGCGAAGCCAGTTAGTTGTCCGCTTCGTAGCCAATTCCATATGACCAAAGATATGTGTCCAAAGGGTGAGCATGAGCAGAGTCAAATGGAAAAGATTCTTTATGCATCCGTAGTGGGCAGCTTGATGTATGCAATGGTGTGTACAAGATTGGATATTGCTTTCGCCGTTGGTGTTGTAAGCCATTTTTTGTCAAATTCAGGCAAAGTGCATTGGGAAGGTGTTAAATGAATATTAAGATATCTCAAGAGCACTTCCAAAGTGTGTTTGGGTTTTGGTGGGAGTAAGACCTTACTTGAATGTTGCACATATACAGGCATGGCAGGTGATGTTGACTCTATGAAGTCCACCTCCGGTTATCTATTTACTTTTGCAGGGGGAGTAGTTTCTTGGCATTCTAAGTTGCAAAAGTGTGTTGCTCTCTCCACTACAGAAGCTGAGTATATTGCAGCCATTGAGTGTTGCAAAGAGATGCTATGGATGAAGAGGTTCTTCGTTGAGCGGCTAAAGCAGAAACAGTTTGTAGTTCTATATGACAGTCAGAGCGCCATCCATTTGTTCAAGAATCCGAGTTTTCATTCTAGATCCAAGCACATACATGTGCGTTATCATTGAATTAGAGAAGTTCTCGAAGACAAGCATTTGTGTATTGACAAGATCCATACCGACAAGAACGGGTTGGATAAGATGACGAAAGTCTTACCGAATGGTAAGTTTGATGTTTGTTATGCTACCGCCGGAATGGTAGCACACTCTTCCTATTGATTTGGGAATGCATGGAGGTATCCACCCTCACTATTTAGGAAGGGGAGATTGTTGGAGTTATCCCTCACATGAAGATGAGGATGAAAGAGAGAAACAGTACTGTTCGTGTGAAGAAGTCTGAGCGCGCGCGTGCTCAGATTGGTCATGACCAAGGCGCGCCCTTACCCTTGCCCTTGCCTTGAAAAAGAAGATTGTTTTTTTTTTTTCAGCCTATCACGAAACAAAGTTACTAGACTTTTGAGGTGGGAAAATAAGAGGGCTCGCGTGCGCTCGAATTGGCCTTGTCGAGAGTGCGCACGCACTCATGCCAAAACTTGTCAGTTTCTATTTTTCTACAGTAACTGCGAGATTGCAGTTTACTATAAAAATAGAAGTTAGGTTTTTGGAAAACCAAGTCTTGAATAGAAACCCAATTTTGAGAGCACTCAAAATTGAGAGAAAATCCTTACAAAGAAAAAAGCTTGTAAGGATAAAGGAGTGATCTAGTATGGTGGAGAGACTTGAGAGGAGTGATTGTAATCTTCCTTCCCATACTTATAAAAGGATTAGCTCTTGTGGAAGTAGGCATCATTGGCCGAACCACAATACATCTTTGTGTTGTGGTATATTTTATTTGTTTCATATTTCTATTACTTGTTTGTGATAGTTATATATATATAGATTATGATTGTGGTTGTTGGTTGTAGTGAAAGATTATATTTTTTTTTATTGGAGTAGTAGATTGTCCAAGTACAAACTATCTTAGTGGGGATCGATTAGTATCGTTTTCCCCAGCAATATGGGCATCTGACTTTTAATGGCACTTTCCACCAAAACAATGTGGTGACTGGTCTTCTGTGATTTAATCATCCTTTTCAAGTTTGTGAAGATTGTGTTGTTAGTAAACAACATCGTGATGCATTTCCTAAATGAAGATTGCATAGAGCGAAGCGGGTCTTGGATTTGGTTCATTTAATTTAGATATCTGCAGACCAATTAATTCTCACTCTGTATAATCTAAACTTTGATTCAAACACACAAAATTTTACTTTATTATATCAATTTAACCACTTATATTAAACTTCATGAACAAAATAACTTACCACTTCAATTCATACCGATACATCTATCTTATTATTCTCTCACTTCTTCTTATGTTAAATTATAATCACTCACTGTTGGGGTCCCTCACCATTGAGCTAGACGACCTCACCACACCGTTTGAGAAGAAGTGTGAGCGACCCGATTGTGTCGTTTGAACTTGATGATGCTGGAATCGAGTTTTGAATGGTCTGCTCACATCATGGGGTAATAAGCTTGAACAACCTAGCCACATCATTCAAAGTTGACTCTGCTGGAATTGAGTCTCCATGGTCTGCACAGACCGTCTAGAGCAACATCAGCCCGACCACACCATGTTGCTCGAGACTTGATATTTCGACATGGGCATGTCGTTTGGAACCGAAATTTTGTAGACACGCTGAAATTTTAGATTACTATAAAAACAAAAGTTAAGTTTTGGAAAACCAAGTCTTGAATAGAAACCCAATTATGAGAGCAATCAAAATTGATAGAAAATTCTTTCAAAGAGAAAAGCTTGTAAAGAAAGAAGAGATATCTAGTAAGGTGGAGACACTTGAGAGGAGTGATTGTAATATTTCTTCCCACACTTATAAAAGGATTAGCTCTTATGGAAGTAGGCATTATTGGCTGAACCATGGTACATCTTGTGTTGTGGTATGCTTTACTTTCATTGCTTTATTATTACTATTGGTGATAGTTATTGATTGCTTAGGTAGTTGAGTTGGTTGTTGGTTGTAATGAAACTTAGATTTTTATTGGAGTAGTAGATTGTCCAAGTGCAAGTTATCTTAGTGGGGATCGATTGGTATCGTTTTCCCCAACAAGTGGTATCAGAGACAGGTTTGATTAAGTTCAACAAGGTTGTTATCCAAACCTTTCCCAGAAGGTGTTAGATAAAATTTATGAGAGGCGGTTTGAGTTAAAATAGCTTGTTGAGATGGACTATTCTGTAAACACTCATATGACTAGTCTGAATAGAGCTAACTACACTATTTGGAAAGCCAATATGGAAGACTTGCTCTATTGCAAGGACTTGGCACAACCCATTGAGAATAAAGGAGTAAAACCAGACGCAATAGCAGCGGCTGAGTAGAGCAAGCTTGACAGAAAAGCAATTGGGTACATTCGATAGTGGATTGACGATAGTGTCTTCCACCATGTGTCCTAAGAGACTACTGCTTTTAGCTTGTGGAACAAACTCAAAGACCTCTATGAGAGGAAGTCGACCGGAAACAAGGTACTACTCATTAAGAAGTTTGCTAACACGAGGTACAAAGAAGGTTCTTCGATGTCTGAGCATCTTAATGGAGTACAAAATACCATCAATCAGTTGCATTTGATGAAAATTGATATGGGTGACGAAGTTGAGGCTTTGTTCCTATTAAACTCTCTACCCGACAATTGGGAGACGTTAGTAGTTTCTCTTAACGGAGCCGCTAAGGATGGAATCAGTTCCATGGAGATGGCTACCGGGGCATTATTGAATGAGGAGACAAGAAGGGGTTCATGAAGAATCTCCTCTCACTCAAAGATCTTTATCATAGATAAGCGGGGGAGAGGTAAGAGCAGAAAACCATCTCATTCTAGAGGTGATAACAGAAGCAAATCTAAGGGTGAAACTATAACTCCTAAGGCAGAGAGACAATGTTACTATTGTGCCACCAAGGGTCACTTCATGTATGAGTGTAGAACACTAAAGAGGGATGAGAAGAATAATGTGTACATGAAGACATGGTAAAGAGGAACGGAGCACAAGCCGAGAGACTACCACACTAGTAGGCGATGATCTATTGGGAATTGTGTCAGATTGTGGTAATTGCTGTGTTAGTACCTTATGTCAGGATACAGAGTGGGTAATAGATACAGGAGCATCCTATCACGTCATACCACACAGGAGTTTCTTCACTACCTATAGCTCTGGTTAATTTGGTGAGGTAAAGATGGGTAACAATGGCGTCTCGAAGATTATAGGCATTGGGGATGTCCATGTAGAAACTAATGTCGGCAACACCTTGACACTCATGGATGTAAGACATGCCCATGACATTCGGCTAAGCCTAATTTCTACTAGAAAGTTATATGATGATGGCTTTCAAAACTTGTTTGGTAACAGGGTATGGAAACTGAGTAGAGATTCCATTGTAGTAGTCAAAGGGAAGAAAACTTGCTCGCTTTACAAGACACATGCTAGTTTGTGTAAAACAGAGTTGAATGCGACACAAGAAGAAGCTTCCTCTGAACTCTTCCATAAGAGACTGTGTCATATGGGAGAAAAATGCATGGAAGTTTTTGCCAAGCAAAAGGCCTTGCCAAACATATAAGGTATGCTTTTAAATAGATGTACTCATTGTTTGGTTGGAAAGCAACACAGGCTGTCTTTCCAAAGATTCCCCTCTCATAGAAAGGACAATGTTCTTGAGCTAGCACACACAGACTTATGTGGTCCTATGAAAATAAAGTCCCACGGGGGAGCCTTGTACTTATTAACTTTCATTGATGATGCGTCAAGAAAGATATGGGCATATTGTCTGAAGACCAAAGATGAAGTACTTGGCGTGTTCAAGACTTTCCATAGCATGGTGAAAAAAGAGACAGGGAAGCCTTTGAAGTGTATTCACTTAGATAATGGGAAAGAGTACATTGGGCCGTTTGAAGAGTATTGCAAGAGTCATGGGATTTGTCATGAGCAAACCGTAGACTCCGCAACACAATGGTATAGCCGATAGGATGAGCCGGACCATTGTAGAGATGATGAGATGCATGTTGTCCTACTCTAAGTTACCTAGAAGTTACTGGGTATAAGCAATGCGCACATCCGTACATGTGATCAACCTATCGCCTTCGAAGCCTCTGAATAGTGATTATCCAGAGAGAGTATGGTCAGGTAGAGATGTTGATTATGGATATTTAAGGGTATTTGGGTGCAGGGCATTTATTCATATTCCCAAGGATGAGAGATCCAAGCTTGATGACAAAGCCAAACAATGTATTTTTCTGAGTTATGTGGATGAGAAGTTTGGCTACAAAATTTATGATCCGATCAACAAGAAGGTAATCCGAAGTCAAGATGTTGTGTTATTGGAATACCAAACCATAATAGACTTTGAGAATGGTGAGAAGGTAGAAGCTTTCATTTATGATCTTGTTGACTTAGAACCAGAAGTTACTACTGTGGAACGTGCAGAAGGCATTAAGAATGCAGAGAACCATGGGTTTGAAACTCATGATGATGATCCTATATCTCATGATGGGATAGAAGCTATTGATATAGAAGATGCAGATGAAGTGCATGAACCACCACCTGAGCAAGATAAAGTGCATCCTCTTGAGCCACAAGAAGATGGGGTAAGGAGGTCCGACAAAGAGAGACGAGTTTCAACCAGGTTTCCACCACATACGTATGTTTTACTATCTAATAGTGGAGAACCTATGTACTATCAAGAGGCTCTTGAAGGTACAGACAAAAAGAAGTGGTTGAAGGCCATGCATGATAAGATGGATTCTTTGCATAAGAATCATACTTATGACTTAGTTGAGAAACCAAAGGGAAGGAAAGTTCTCAAAAATAAGTGGATCTACAAAGTCAAGCATGGTGAGAATAATCCACACCCAAGGCACAAAGCTCGCCTTGTTGTGAAGGGATTCGATCAAAGGAAATGTATTGATTTTGATGAAATTCTCTCTCCTGTAGTTAAGATGACTTCTATCAGGGTGGTATTCAGTTTGACCGCATGTAAGAACCTAGAGGTTGAGCAACTGGATGTCAAGATAACTTTTCTTCATGGAGATCTTGAAGAAGATGTCTACATGGACCAGCCAGAGGGGTTTGAGGTCAAAGGCAATGAGCACCTGGTATGCAAGCTAAGAAAGAGTTTGTATGGGTTGAAGCTGGCACCGAGATAGTGGTAAATAAAGTTTGATTCCTTTATGGTGAAGCATGGCTGCATGAAGTCCGTTTTCGATCATTGTGTGTTTGTTCAGAAATTTCTAGATGGGGATTTCATAGTGCTCTTGTTATATGTGGATGATATGTTGATAGTTGGCCAGAACATCAACAAGATATCTAAGCTGAATAAAGACTTGAGTAAGTTTTTTGAGATGAAGGATTTGGGCTAAGCAAAGTAGATACTTAGGATGCAGATCACTCGTGACAAAACAAGTAGGAAGTTGTGACTTTCTTAAGAAAGCTACGACATTGAGAAGGTGTTGAAGAGATGCAACATGGATCAAGCGAAGCTAGTCAGTTGTTCGCTTGGTGGCCAGTTCCACATAACCAAAGATATGTGTTCAAATGGTGAGCATGAGCATAGTCAAATGGAAAAGATTCCTTTATGGATCCGTAGTGGCCAGCTTAATATATGCAATGGTGTCTACAAGACCGGATATTGCTTTCGCCGTTAGTGTTGTAAGTTGTTTTATGTCAAATCCGGGTAAAGATCATTGAAAAGGTGTTAAGTGGATATTGAGATATCTCAAAGGCACTTCCAAAGCATTTTTGTGTTATGGTGGGAGTAAGACCTTGCTTGAATGCTACACAGATGCAGACATGGCAAGTGATGTTGACTCTATTAAGTCCACCTCCGGTTATCTATTTACTTTTGCAGGGGGAGCAGTTTCTTGGCAATCTAAGTTGCAAAAGTGTGTTGCCCTCTCCACTATATAAGCCGAGTATATTGCAGCCACTGAGTGTTGCAAAGAGATGCTATGGATGAAGAGGTTCTTCGATGAACGAGGGCTAAAGCAGAAACAGTTTGTAGTTCTATATGACAGTTAGAGCGCCATCCATTTGAGCAAGAATCCGAGTTTTCATTCTAGATCCAAGCACATACATGTGCGTTATCATTAAATTAGAGAAGTTCTCGAAGACAAGCAATTGTGTATTGAGAAGATCCGTACCGACAAGAACGGGTCGGATATTATGACCAAAGTTTTACCAAAAGGTAAGTTTGATGTTTGTTGTGCTACTACCGAAATGATAGCACACTCCTCCTATTTATTCGGGAAATGTGTGGAGTAACCCCCTCATGGTTTTGGGAGGGGGAGATTTTTGTGGTACCTTATCATTGAGATGGACAACCTTACCACACCATTTGAGAAGAAGTGTGAGCAACCCAGTTGTCCCGTTTGAACTTGATGCTGCTGGAGTCGAGTTTTGAACGGTCTGCTTACATCGTGGGGTAATAAGCTTGAACGACCCAACCGCATCATTCGAAGTTGACTCTGCTGGAATTGAGTCTCCACGGTCTGCACAGACCGTCTGGAGCAACATCAGCCTGACCACACCTTGTCGTTCGGGACTTGATATTTTGACATGGGCATGTCGTTTGGAACCGAAATTTCATAGACGCGCCAAAATTTCAGATTACTATAAAACCAAAAGTTAGGTTTTGGAAAACAAAGTCTTAAATAGAAACCCAATTTTGAGAGCAATCAAAATTGAGAGAAAACCCTTGCAAAGAGAAAAGCTTGTAAGGAGAGAAGAGAGATCTAGTAAGGTGGAGAGACTTGAGAGGAGTGATTGTAATCTTCCTTCTCACACTTATAAAAGGATTAGCTCTTGTGGAAGTAGGCATTATTGGCCGAAGCACGGTACATTTTGTGTTGTGGTATGTTTTACTTTCTTTGCTTTGTTATTAATGTTGGTGATAGTTGTTGATTGCTTAGGAAGTTGAGTTGGTTGTTGGTTGTAGTGAAACTTAGATTTTTATTGGAGTAGTAGATTGTCCAAGTGCAAGCTATCTTAGTGGGGATCGATTGGTATCATTTTTCCCAACACTCACACATATATATAACTTATCTAATTACTAATTCCTAATAAGCTACTAATTAGACATCTTCTAATACCCCCAATAACCTAATTATAATCTTACTTGTATTGTCAATATCAACTTGGTTCCTAATAGCAACTCATATTTGCTAATCACACCACTTTATAATTAATTAACTTGCAACTCTAATTTAACCAAAATATCTTGATCTAAAATTACTAATTCCAACAACCTCCCTTAATTTGAGATCTAGCAACAATGCAGGTACTAAATCTCAATGTAGTAATTCCAACAGCCTCCCTTAAACTGTGATTTTGGAACTCATTCATTCCTAAGAACGTCTCCAGCTTGATAAATTCTTCGACTTTAAGCGTTCACCCTTAGATTCCTTCATCGAGACGATATGGAAAAGAGGACAGATATCCTTTCTTTGCTTGGAACAATGGCCAGTCAAATCTTTATTCCTCTAATGACAAAAGTGAGTAGATGATTTCTTTTGTTGATGGCTATGGGTGTCTATGATATTCAAGTTGTTGGAGTTTTGTGGAAGGGAAATAAGAAGAAAATGATAAAATAAGATATTGAAAATGAAGAAAAGGGAAAAAAATGTTGTTTTTTCTCTAGGCAACAATGGGTATCAGTTCAAGTTTCTTTGCGGTTGTCAATATTGTTATTAAAGTTTTGATTAGAAATGTTGTGTGTTGTCGACTTTCGATTGAAACTATTGATGCTAATGTTTTCAACGTTATTGATATACTTCCATGGTGGCGAGTGGGGTTGATTTAGATGATGGACTGGTGGCGATTTTGGGTTTGTCCGACTTGGAACCTACCAATGCTCTTCATGGCACAATTACTATTATTGGTGCAGCTCCTCCGGGTTATGTTTAGAACATGAACATCTCTTAATTGTCTGATGGTGCTCAACCCCTATGATGCTATGGATGCACATTGTTGGTCATTGCTAGTTGGAAACTTTTGGAGGTCTTAATTGATTATATTAAGGGAGATAGTAGTCTTTATTTCTTCGCTTAATAGGCATAGTTACCCATAGTATACAATGCACTATTCCTAGTTTTGCACTTTAGCTACTATACAATTTCCTAAACATTAAACTACATTGTACTTTCAAATAGTTTGCACTTTGATACTTAACAACATTTCCGGTTATTTAGTATTGACGTGCATGGCCACCAGAGTAGGTATACCACTTGTCTGGCCATTCCAATGTGTGGCAATAGTATGTACGTAGTGCACGTGAAACACACGTGAATTGTTGTTAATTCATCTTGAGGAACAGTGAAGGCATGTTCACTACATATTTTGCTGATCTTTAAGACTAAATTTGGTTTGTTCACATCCTTCATTTCCGTGAAAAATCAAGTCATTTGCTCGGTGATTGAGTAGAATTGATGAGCAAGGAGTGGTGCTTTAATTTAGGTACCCAAATAACAACATCATCAGAAGGTAAATTTGCCAGACTTGTTTCAAATTCAATATCAAGAAAAGGCAACAAGCCATCATATACAGTTAAACACAAATAACAAAACCTAAACAATAATTAAGTTAACATCTGAGAGTTTGTCTTAATCCTTGAATCCACAGACGAAGTGGTGATGTTACAAGAGGCAAGCTTGTCACCTTTGAGAAGAAATCTATTACGCTTCTTAATTTTTTTTTTCATTCGTTTTATGATTAGGAACATCACATTCTCTGCAAAAGTATTGCTCTCTCTTCTCTGCTACACAAAATCAACAATCCAAATTCAAAAAAACAACAAATCCAGGAAAACCCAAATTGTTTTCAATTTGTGACTATCATGTTCTAGGTATGCTGGTGGCTAAGATCAGTGGTGGCTGGTGGAGGTGGTGGATAGGAAGAAGATGAAGCAATGACCACTAGATCATAATAATATGATTTTTCTTTGTATGGTTTGGATTAAATCTTAAGTTTGATGTGAGATAAGATCTTAACCATTAAATGGGACGGTGGAGATTTGATCTTGTTAGGTGATGACATGTTTTCAACTTGTGTAGCGATACCAACAAAGTCTCTATGGCACGTTAGCAAAGGACATGACACGTATAAGCCACATCAACACTAGTTGAATGGAAATTGAGACATGATCGTGACTTGAAACAAAAATAATAGTACAAGCTTACTATAGTGCATAGAAAATTGTACAATATTTAAAGTGCAAAAAGTGTGATAGTACGTTGTATACTATGCCAATTAGGCATTACTTCTTAGTTGTTTTCGTTGGTTTTTGCAGTATTTTGTTTTTTTGTAGGTTGCTTGCTAGTGTTCTTGGTGTTTGTTCTCAACAAGTGGAGACATATTGAAAGGCGATGATACATGATGATAGCACCTTACGGTGTAAAGAATTGAATTTCCTTATCCGTTTCGGTGCTAACTCAATGTTTCCTTACACACGGTTCGTCGTTTGTCTAGTTCGAGTAGGGATTCATTCCAACCTAAGTTCTAGGATACATTACCAAGCTTTAGTTTGCTCTTTTAGGAAACTAATGAGTAAGGTTTTTATGCTAAGTCTCGATTTCTTTCACTTTCTAACAGACACTTGTCATGCAAGACACGAAAACGAATCAAAGTTGATATTTAACAAACTAAATAAAGAGAGAAAGGGTAGAGGCTTATGCTACTCATGCAAGGTCTCACTATATTCCTTCTAGAATCAGATTACTACAATTTCTAATCCGTTTTGAGTTAATTAACAAACCCCAAACGGATTAAGAATCGATCCCTAGCGAGATGAACTCATCTCTAAGTCCATCTTACTAGAATGAGGAGTTGAACTGATATTCATCTCTGAAATACCATTTCAACTCCTAGACTCATAAAACATACTCCAGTCAAATAGAGGAGTATGAGCTCAATTAGGATCGCGCGCGTGCGACTAGCCCAGGCATGAAAAGGGTGGCGCACGCGAGTCATTCTCAACCTCCAAGCCTCAAGTTTGGCCAGACACTACCATTTTGGGGTAGAGTGCTAAATGGATCCTAAGTTCTAAGCAGTTAATCATACTTCTAAAAGACATATAAGAATCCTCACATGAGCATCATTAACCCTCCACCTTAGAGGATTTTAGCTCATGATCATGGGATTAATGGAAGACTACAAATTTATCTATACTAATGTAAGAGGGGAAGAAGAAAAATAATAATACACACTGATTTACCTAAGGGAATATTGAAATTTTATCCAAAAACTAAGAGTGTTCCACCATTAAAACTATTACAAGCTTTCTAACATAAAACAAAAAGTAAAAGTAAAATACAAGACAAGGAATGAAAAGGAATCAAAGGAGTAAATGCTAAAATCAGCCCCCTTCAATACATATCATAGCTTTCTCCCTTCTCCCACTTGAAAATCCCCTCCTCTCTTAAATTCAATCCTATCTAAAACCAAATCAAGCCAAAATAATCACTATTCCAACAATCCAAATTCAAGTCTTCCTAATTAATGATATGCAAGGTGTCATGTGGTGCCAATTATTTGTTTGACTTGTGAGCTTGATTTAGGACATGATGACTCATCCACTCTTGCGGGCCTACAAAGTGGGTCCACGTGCTGTGTCTAGTGGCAGACCGGTCTTTTGACATTTTTACAACTTCCCACCTTTGTGTAGAGTTCGTCACACTGATCGTCTGAGCAACTCACTTGCCGAATTTGGAGTCCTGGTTCGAGAGATATAAGCTTCGGAAGCTTGATGCTTCTGTGCACGTAATCCCATTTTTGACTTGATTCTGTCCTGTTTGAGTCTTTGGGCTTTAGTCCAGATTTGTTGGGCTTCGCTTGGGTTTAATTGGAAAGTTTTATGTATACTCCATATTTCGTGCTTAAATACTGGCTTTATCATTATTTTTACGTTGGTTGCGCCAACCTGCAAAAGCACGAAAATACGATTATTTCTTGATTATTAAGCATATAATTAACTTAAATGTTACGTCTCTACGAGGTTTTATAATACAGTTTTGGGTGTTTATCACACCACCCCCAAACAGCACTTTGCTTGTCCTCAAGCAAAGAAGAGACATATATACAGATAAGTGGTCAAAAATATGCAGTCCTAAGCTAATTCTCATTTCGCAGAGTGTGGTTGCATTGATCGTATGCAATAAGGCCTTAAACCACTAGGAATTTCCTAGTGGGCGAGTTATAGCCTCATGAGTGTTTTTCAGAGAAGATACTCACAAACTTCATCTATACTACAACGATTCAGTAACAAAAGCTTGTTTCCTAAATTAATCTCAGATATCTATATATCTCCTTAGCGGGAAACGAGGATTAATTCCTTTGAAACTCAAGTTAATATGCATACAATAATTAAAATATTTACATATGAACATGCATACAGTGAACTTTACATTGAAATGTACAAGCAGGGCCGTTTCTGGATCCTTTGGAGAGTGTCCCTAAATAGGTCCTCACAGGTATGTGTCGAGACACAAATTCACTCTTAATTTTTCCACTCAAGTTTCGCTAACTCCAGTGTGAAGTAGGCACACGTTTCCTCACATACTCGATGACAGTCAGATGAGCCAAGGTCGATCAATCACATCTACTACTTATTATCACACCATCTTACTCTTAATTGAGCTAGAGGTCTTTATTAGGTATTGTGGGGCTTAGGTGGTGGTGTATAAGAAAATGGGAATGGAAAATCAAAAATGACAAGTATGAGAGAATAATGTCTTCATGATATTTACACTAGAGAAATCTTTGTTTTCTTTTCCTGCTTCTACCTGAGTTTTCCTACTTTGCTCTTAAGCCTTTAGACTCCTTTTTATCTGATTTTTTTTTTTCAAAAGCATAAGAAACATAATTCTACTGAAGCAAGTAACTGACTTTTATTTGGGACAAATCTTTCTCTTTATTTTTCTACATTCCATCCTATTTCTCATTCTCATCATTTAGGTAGGTTATTTTATTTAGGGTTAATAGATGGGTAAGGAATTTTTAGTGAAAGTGAAATGTTTGATGAAATGTTCAGTGGAGTGACTATCAGTAAAATTTGTAACAGGTATGAATTTTTGGCTATGTCGATCCAAAGACGGCCTAAATTCTCGCCTAGGGTTCAGATGGTGATCAAGTAGATGCATAATTTTCTCTATTCGGAAAAACTACTCCTCTGTATTATTTCTCACATATCTCACATATCAAGGTTTTTTGGTTAGATTTGCACAGAATTAATAATTTAAGTAGACTAACCATGGGTTCTAGAAACTTATTGCTATGTACAATTGATGATACTCAATGCATGAATACTCATGAAAAGATGTAAAAACTATTGTTACATATTATCTTACGTTTCTTAAAAACAAGTCCTAATTCGAAGGCTAATGTGAGATTTCTAGACTATTTTCATCATTGAAAAGGAAACAAAACATTGTCACTAAGTACATTCACTAACAAGAAAATATAAACTATATACAGCCTACAAGTTGCCTAATTTTTGCTACCGGTTTAAAGCACCCCCAAACAGAATGATGCTTAGTCCTTGAAGTATCAATAGATAAAGAAATAAGTTACCTAAGAACCATGAGAAAAATTAGGGCTGAATTGCTGGAATAGAAAGTGATTATAACATAATATATTATACAGAGATAAACAAATAAAAACACTAGCATACTAAACACAACTATATATAGTTAGATATATATATACAATGGCCTACTCAAATTTACCAACCAGCCAGTCTTGATGGTCTGGCGTCATCCCATGTGAAATGCATTTTCTTAGCATCGCGCCAAAAGATAATGGTTTGCCAAATGGTGCTCCATGTTTGTTCTCCGGATTTGTTCAGATATGCCAACATTTTGTCATCGTTCGGGTAACAACGAACATGCCTCAGGTACCTTGAAGGACGTCGCCATTGCTAAAACCTTAATGAACGAATTATTCTATTTGCCAAGCACATAGAATCTACTGTGACCCAGTCATGAAAAGTAGCTGCAAACTGTGGGAAATGTGTCCTCATAATTCGGCAAGCGGTTACAGGTAAAAGTAGATACTGATGCCGAATAGTGCGGGCTCTTTTCAGATTAGAGATAACACAGTTTAAGATATCAAAGAATATATGACCTTGAGCAAGCGCATTGAATACTACATAGGCAGCATCATTGGCAGTAGAAAAATGTCAATATCCCATGATGTTCAAAAGGATAAACAGCATCACATTCCCCACGTTCATGGTCATGCTTGCTAATGGAATGGTGATGTCTAGCCATCTGCCAGGTGCAGCTCCTTCTTCTTTAATTTCAAGACCATCACCGTATGTTGTACGAAAAGCAGGCCATGAAAAGGAACGGGTAGAGTTCTGGATAATATATGGCCATGTTGTTGTCGGCTTATGATATGGAAGATCCAAAGTTAGGGCAAGCGTTGGCTCAGAAAAGTTATAGTGTGTGCCACCAACTTGGATTGTGAACCCAACTTGGTGTGTCTCCCATATTGGCATAAAAATATGCAGCCAAACTTAGAAAGTAAGTTTGGTTCGGTCGAAGAACAAGGGAAGACTACCCAATGTTAGCGATGTAATCACGAAAATGAAGGCCATAAGCATCGGAATCCATCATAGCCTGAAAGGATTACTCAGGAATGATTTTAAGTTAATCCATGCTTGATGAAGAAAATTCATTAGGAGCAGAGAGAGGGAAGGCAGAGAGTCTTGGCAGACTATCAATCAGTGTGAGGAAATGTCCTATAAAGTTTGACTGGATGGATGAAAGAGTATGGAAGAATATAGACCTATCCTGTAATCAAATTTAAAATAACAAGTTAAAATTTGATTATTGGCTATTAATAATAACTTGAATTATGACGATCCTAGTAGGCATTGGTTACAAAAGAAGACACAAAGATAACAACAATTTTTTTATTATTAGAGCACACGACAAAAAACTTACTTAATAATCTATTTATTATTAGTATTAGTATTATTATTATTATTATTTATTATTATTATTATTTTAGAAGAAGATCAGGGACCAGAATAACGATGATGATGGCTACGGGGACGTAAATCGTGCACAACACTGTTTAGTTCATCAATTTGTTGGCCGAGATAAAGTTGAATACCCCCCTGATTGGCAGAGAGCGTAGTTTGATTCTCCATTAGGAAAGCGTGATTTTCTAAGGACTGAGAGTGATTTTCCAAGATTGCCTCTTGTTCCACATCGTGCATTGCTTGACGTTCTTGGAAATCCAGAAGGCTTTTGATGATGATTTCCTAGCATGCGTGTAGTTCCCGCATGCCGTGGTGAAGAAAATGAATGTCTTCCATAGGATTAAAAATGTTCTGCATGACATTTTCATCAAAGAAATATTCAGAGTATGAGCTTTGGTCTTCTTGTTCATCTGTCAGAGTATCTGGAGTCTAAAAACTAGCGGCGCAGTCTGTGTGAATTACAGTAAGGCCCGCTTTTTGAAGAGGTATTTCTGGATAAATAGCTGAATAACCCCAACGCAACATAATTTTTGTGACTAGAGTAAGCAGAGGTGCTAACCGTTTTTTAGGCCTGGTGATCGCGTTCCAGAGATATTGGATTATGCAAAAGTCATCCCTTTGATTCTACATAATCCAAAGTAGGTGGAGTTGAGGTTTTGTAACTTCAGATGTTGGTGTTGTACCTGCCACATTGTGTCCTAACCAGTGGAGCACAGCTCGTTGATTTAGTTTTAAAGAGCGTTGAAGAACAACGTGATGTCTGTTTCTGACTTCGCCACGAGATACAGTGGCCTGTAGTAGTTGTTTGACAGTATCAAAGGGTGACTATGGAATATGAAACTCCGGGTTATTCATTGGAATTTGAAGTATGTCGAAGATAATTTCCCTAGTCAATTCAAATCGTTGTCCATGGGCATGGAAACATAATTTACCACGTTCATGTCCGCTGAATTGGTAGAACATCAAAACCAATTCTCTGGAATAAACAGCTTCCAAATGATATAGAAGAGGCATCCATCCTCGACGTACAATTTATGTGTCAAAATATGGAGAAAACAGGCCATCATAAAAAAAATTCAAATAATTTTTCTCCGGCACTATCTTTCTTGGTTGATCCGGTTGATCCATTTGAAAGTATAAGTGAGGGAAGGATAGTGAAGAATGCGTGAAATGAAGATGGCTCAAAAGAAGATATTTATAGCCAATATATGAGCCTGTACGAATCAGGATGGCAAGTGTAGCCAGATTCAGAATTAATATGTGGAACACAAGTGAAACATGTGTTGTTGTTATGCAAAATTATGTAACAGAAACTATGGGTATCCATAGTAGGTCTTTTCATGTCAGATTCCTAGAACCATTACTGAGGGGTTCACAATGTTAGAAAAAACGGAGGAAGGTTTCACATGGCAGTTAGACCAACATATATTTTCTATCATAAGTTGTCAAATAGGGTATTGAAAAAAAAAACGTCCCTAAGACTGTTACTGAGGTATGCAAAGAGATAAGAACGTACGGAGGTGTAGTAGCCACAGTATAGTTAGACTTACAGGTAATTTTTGAATTGATGTAACAAACCTCAATAATTGAAGATGGATAGAATGATAGAGCTGCATGCGCGACATGTGTTATGCCTACCGTGTAACATGACTTTCAGTGAACACAATGAGTCAAGATTGATTTATTTATGTGAGTCTTTGATTTTATTTAGTTTTTATGTTTTTTATAATTTTTTTAAGTTTATGATAAGGTAAAAATACAACTAATACACACAAATATTAAATAGGGGACTTCTCCATTTAATACGTAAACTGTACAAATGTTTGAGAATTATTTAACACACCACACTAATATACGTAACGACATAAGGAAATAGAGATGTAGGTTACATAGATCTAGATATTCTGGAGGATGTTGTGCATGATTAACAGTATCACAACAATAAATATTGTTATCAGGACGACTGTGAATGCCCCATCCCGTTACTCCTTTTTGAATTTCTCGATCGGATCCATTATGTTGAAGAAGATGAGAATTTGTGAAGAGTAAGTTGTGGAGAGTGAGAGGATGGGATGAGTGAAGATTGATGAGGAGTGTCGGATTTTATAGGTGAAAATTTGACCGTTTGTGGATATCTGACCGTTGGGGTATCTGACCGTTGGGCCTAGTGAATAAATCCGATGGAGTTACTATTTGAATCAGTCAATTGGTCTTAAAGATTAGGCCCAATGCATAAAGGAACAAACTAATATATTTATAGTAGGTAGACAATGATCTCATAACATAAATAATTTCTCATTTAATCCGTCTGGAGATACAAAATTATGAGAAATTAATCGACATACCGTTTTAAATGACTAGAAAAATAAAATGCAATACGTAAGGGAAACAAATGACCAAGTCATTTTCAAACTGAAAGAAGGAAGCTGCTACTGTGAATCTTTAGGATTAGCTGAAGATGAACCAGGGTGCCGACAACGACGGGCACTGCGAACTCCTGAGTGAGATAACTGGTTTTGTATGTTTCCTAAAGACTGAACCACTTGTTCCTGAAACTGATGCTGGTTAGCCAGCAACATGCGCTGGAAACGGCTCTGACGATTACGCATCTCTTGCTGAAAATCAATCATGGAAGTTTGCATCTGTTGCTGAAAAACAACTATGGAAGTTTCCATGCGCTCCTGGCGAGTAAACATGTTGCGTATGCCAGTGTTCATTGTTCTCAAAACTTCCATGGGATGATTGATTCTACGCATGGTATCCTCATTAAAACAATTAGGAGGTGAAAGAGGAGGAGGCACATTATCACGCTCAGCATCATCTCGTGATATAGGTTCCCAGTGATCCAGGACACAAGTCTCGAAAATCCTAAATTTTTTGAAGGACCTTGTTTGAATTAATGGAGTAGCAGAATGGAACCCTAAATTAATCATAATCTATGTAACAAGAATAGCAAGAGGAGCTGACCTGTCGGATGCAGTGGTAAGGACATGGGCAAGGAAATGGATCATACAAAATGTTTCCTTCTTCTCCTGAAAGATCCACAGCAAATGCAAGAACGTCTTGTTGACGTCGGACGTCTTTGATGTACCAATCACATTATAAGCCAGCCATTGCGTGACTGCCAGTTGGTTCTGTCGAAGGGAGTGTTGGTACATGCATCTCGAGTAAGGGTGGAATTCGAGCTAAATGAGCCGAGCTTTACCATGCTCAAGCTCAGCTTGTTAATTACATGAGCTTTCAATTGAGCTCTAGCTCGGCTCATATAGTTAAATGAGTGAGCTCGAGCCGAGCTTAAATAAGTCGAGCCCGAGTGGCTCGGTCATTTTACACTACAAATATACTATTTGAGTTAAACGAGCCGAGCTTCATCAAACTCATTTGTTACACGAGCTTTAATTTGAGCTTGAGCTCGGCTCATATAGTTAAAGAAATGAGCTCGAGCCGAGCCCGAGCTGCTCGGCTCAAATTCCACCCTTAATCTCGGGCCATCATTGTATTCTCCCTCGAGTAACGTGTCAAACATCAATTCCATAGTGTTCAGATACTCCGATATCAGCAGGGTTGGACTATCGGAGTTGATCGGAATATTCATTATAACTGACAACAATTCCAACATGAGTTCACGTTCCATCCAATCCGCCGTAATCCAAAACTCATTTCCCCGGAAACCACCATTGTTATAGAACTTCAACACTAAATCTTAGGAATAGTGTTCCGGAATTAGGTGAAATAGATACTCCCACTCCCTACTTGCAATTTCCGCATCAAAATATGGGTGAAACATGCCGGCATCATATAGATTTTTGAAATTTCGTTCAACTGTGATTCGTTGATTTTCGGCCATAACGAGATCTAATCGGTTCTCTGAGGGTGTATATGGGCTGAACGAAGTGAGTAGAAGGTGATGTAGGAAAAGATTTTTATTTGGTGAGGTTTCGATCGCCGGCAAGAGTAAAATTTAGGGTATGCATACCGCGTACGCGAGTTTTTGAGATGGGAACAAGATCCAGATTTTAAGGGGGAATAAATGGAAGAGGCTAACGCATGGGATGGGTCACGTGAAGGTTTTATTGGCTGGGCACGTGACTTGGGTCGGTTTTGAATTTTTGGCCCAAGCCTATATGAAATCCGGAAATTCCCATTATGTCCTGAAATGTCCGAAACTTCCAATTTGAAAGCTCGATTCGTTTCAACTCCAAATGGAACGAATAAGGTGCCAAAATGATCGACATTAAAAATGTCATCCAATGTAATATGGAAAGGGCACATTCAAACTTGTTTTTGAAAAGGTTGAAGAAGATTATATAATTGTGTTAAGGGGTTGAGTCCTGTAAAAATAGAACTCAACCTTCTTTTTTATGTACAAATGTACAAGGGGAGATGAACATGTTAACAACACCGGATAACTAGAAGACTCACCACATACAATAATCAGGCAACTGTCATGTCGGCTCTGGAGCGAACCCAATCCAGCCAAACTGTGGCTTAACCTTTATGCTTTGGGGGCCTAAGGTGCAAGACGGTACCATCCCTGACCGTTGTGCAATGATCTAATAATAATAGTACCCTTATTACATATGGTATAGCCTTAAACTGCCCCAAAATGAAATCAAATATCAAACAGCTAGGGGTTGGCCTGGTGAAATCCATTACCTATCCGAATTAGGGAACATCCAATGTTGAACACGAATCTCTTTGTGCACAATGCTTAGTGCAAAGGGAAAACTAAAAGACACGAGTATATACATGTTGAGTCTTTTAACGTCAGATCCTCAAAACGAATGTGAGTCTTTTAACGTCAGATCCCCAAGACGAATATGAGTCTTTTAAAGTCAGATCCTCAAGACAAATCCCAACCTGTGGGAGCAACGGGGCAACGACGAAGTTTATCCTGCTCAGTTGGTGTCAGACAAAAATATACCTTATACCAGCAAATATCGGATAGTAATTTAAGACCTGGACATAAAAGGTGTTTGACAATGCATACACCACCCCATCTGTCGCGCACGTCGTTTTCGAGCAAAAGTACTACGACTATTACCTATTTGAGATGGGTGAGATTTACACCAAATGATGAGCTGAAGTTTACGAGGAAGAGAAGGAAGGAGGGGAAATTTTAGGTACCCATTGTTTACCAGAAGGCACGTTTGCTCAATTATCAGAAGACATTTATACTCAGTTCTGAAATATAGTTTTTATGGACTATGGTTCTGGCGCTTGCAACCACACACTCTAGGAGATTTGAGAGAAGAAAATAGAAGAGGGCCCAGCTACCCCAATGGTGTACTTCCCCTTTTTTAAATATATGGAAGGAAGTACACCAACGAATCTAGTAGTCTCTGTAGACTGGATCTTGGAGAAGGGTTTTTTCGACATCTGGAGAACGCAACTCATGATAATGTTTAAGGCGTTGGCCATTTACTTGAAATTCATTGTTATCGTTTAAATTTTTCAAAGAGGTAGCCCCATAAGGGGTGACAGCAGAGACAGTGAAAGGACCAGACCATCGAGTTTTTAATTTTCCTAAAAAAATGTATAATCTTGAGTTATACAACAAAACTTTTTAACCAATTTTGAATTCTTTTCTCAATATGTGCTTGTCATGCACTCTTTTCATGTTGGCTTTAAAGGACTTCGAGAGATTATAGGCATCACTCCGAATTTCCTCAAGATCATTTAATTACAGTTAGGGTTTTGTAGGCGCTAATGGCGAAATTGGAATAGAAATTGCGAATCAGCAATTTTAGTTTGAAGTTTGCACGCATAAAATCGGAAATGTCAAAAATTGAATTGGGCTTAGGCCCAAAACAATTCGCACGCATGTGCGGCACACGTGCGTCTCCTTCCTCAAACCAAAATCAGCTCGCGATTTCTATTCCAATTCCGCCATTAGCGCCCACAAAACCCTAACCAAAAAAAGAAAAAAAAAAAACCTAAATACCACCACGCCAAAAAATTTAACCCACTCCAAATTGCAAGTCCTACTCTACACCATTATCCAACACCAACTGACCCACCGAAAATACAAAAAAATTACCAAAATAATAAATTTTCACAACCACCACCACCACCACTCCAAGTTTGTGAGTGAATCCCATTCAAACTCGTTCCCTACATTGTCTTCATCCCACAAATCATTTCAAAAACTTCAATGGCTCAAAGACGAAGAATTTTGCCGGAACAAGCTTTTACTGCCGACCACTTTGTGTTATTTTACAGTGACGAGATGATTCGTAGGGATTGGACGCATTTGTGGTATTCAACGAATGACTTTTATCACGATGATTTGGTCCAAAAATTCTATAAGACGAGGGAGTTGGATGGTAATAAATTTTTTGTGAAGGTGAATAAATCAAGGAGAGAAGTGGATAGAAATTTGTTATCTCGTATTTTCGACATAGAGGAAGGACGCAATCTAGTAGCCACATTGCAGGAATCCCAAATTGTTGGGATCGAGCCTTTGATGAAAGAGACAATTTTGGAGGGAAACTACAATGCAAGTTCGCATTGTGTTCACCAGTCGTCTCTGCGAACCAACCAGGTGGCTGTAGCTCAGTGGATTGGTAGGAATGTCATTAGGAAAGAGAAAGTCAGTGACATCAGTCTGAATTGTTTTCACATTCTATGGGTACTCTAGGAGAGGAAGTATGAATTCTGTATCCTCGAGTTTTTGATAAATATGATTAGAGGAGTTGGGAAGAGTATTGCACCTCTCCCTGTTTTGATAACAAAGATCATGATGAGTTTGAGAGCTACTCCGAAATCTGATCGGATTATGCTGAACTCGCATTCAAATGCCAGTATTTACACGCAATGTATCTGGAAGACTTGGAGGTTGCCTGGAGAGAGAGTTGCGGAAGAGGTTGATTCGAATGATGAGGAGGACATGGCATGTTTTGATGTCGATGCCCTGGAGAAGTGCGCTTCTGACGTAGAACGCATGTTAGTGCTTCATCGTGGCATGCGTTCTCTTAATACTATCTATGAAGATCTCCGAACTCGGCAGACTACCATACATCATAACTATGAGACTCGTGCCTAGCGCGAGGATGAGCGTTGGGACAAGATGAAGGCATTTATGGAGGCACAGAGCCGGTTCCGAGTGGAAATTCTACGATGCATGCCACCCCTGGGGGGTTTCGCTTCAGATGAGTCTGAGAGGCATGAGTGTCGTCACCGAAAGACGGATGGCTCAGACCCATCTTCATCCCAGGCCCAAACTTTATCTCAGGATTCATCTTCATCTTGTGGCTAGTTGTTTAGAAAAATTTGTTGTTTCGATGTTGTTTTTAATTGTTTTTATTAGTTCGGATGTTAAGTTGTTAAATTCAGTAGTTAAATTTGAATTCGTTAGTTAATTGTTATTTGAATTTCGATTTTAATTTAATTTGGTTCTTTTCAACGCATGCGATGATTTTTGCGATAATCCACCTTCCCGAATTGTTTGGGGGTGGTATTATTTCTTTTAACATTGTTTTTTTTATGATCCACCATTTTAGAAGTAATATTTCGATGATTGTTAGGAATGTTGCAGATATTGACATGGCTATGATTAGATATCGTGGTAGGATAAAATTTCAATGAGTTAGGAAGTTACTATTCTAAATTCAATCTAAAAGATATTAGGCTTATTTTGGAATAAGGAATATAGGTTGTTTCCGTTTTAGGTTTTGGAAATATTTTATTTTCGGCAATTTCCTTAAATTTTTTTTTGGAAACTTGTCGATTCGTTTTAGAAACTAAAACCCTATATATACTTCCTTCATTTTACACTCAAAACCCACACATCTCACTTTCATCTCTCACCTTAAACCTCAAATTTTTCCTCTTGTTTTTCACTGCACCCTGTTCTTTACACACGGAGCGCGACCCGTGCCCTACCAAGACCAATTCTGAGATCGCCTAGCGCTAAAATGCCTGTAACTCGATTTATCTCTGAGCGTGACTCGTGCCCTAGCAAGGTTATTTCTGAGCGCGACCTGCGCACTGACCTTCGTAGCCACGAAAAATTTCAATTTTTTGAGGGTTGTTCCAAGGTCGTTTGCAGTTCTTCTAGAGAGTAGTTTTGTGATGACATGTCCTACAATCATACCTTAGCAGTCTTTCAAAGACTTGTTGGGAAGCGAGACCTACGGAGGTTGGTTCTGTGACAGGATCTTGCAGTTAGGATGGCGACATCTACTGGTAAGTGACGATGACTCGTATTCACCTCAGCTTACCGCTTATTTCTACAATAATGTTAATTTCTATTGTAACCAAGATGGAGAACAAAATTCTGTCAAGTAGTTAATAATAATAATACAATGGAATTCATGGAATTTGGTAACTTTGGTTTCGAGATTGCCTTTGCCTAATCCTACACACACGTGGCGATATATGACTGATAATGCATACCTCTATGACTATGCATATTTCCACGAGTATTATGGGGGAGGGGTGTTTTGTGTAATGGACCAAGGGCGATATAACATAGCTCTTGGTAGCCTGTCCCTGAATGTAGGCACCACAATGTTATTCATCCTGATGAATATTTTAGGGGAGTGGCAGTTTACTTCTGCAAATAGTACCGCTGGTGACGTTTTCCTTGCTTTAGCTGAGGGATGTCGCCTATATGACACTCCCAGAGTTTTAGTGGCTAGTCTAAAGAGAGCCCATAGCATGAGGCATAAGTATCTTCTTATGCCTGTTTTGGTTTGCCACATCATGCGCGATTGTTTACCTGTATTCTGTACCCAATTCACAGATTGGGTTAGGGTTGAAACTATGAGACCCACCAATTGCGTGGTTCATTCATTTCGCGTTATGACTTGGCCAGGATGGCAGGTGCAACCTCATTTGGTTGCTCCTTACACCCCATCAGACCGAGTAACACTAGATAGGTTAGCACAGGTGGACGACACACGGCCGAAGGGCTTGGCAAGTTATCATAGCATGGCAGGACGCAAAAGAGCCTCATTCCTATGAAGAGGATGAGGAGGAGGATGACACTTAAACGATGGAGATAAGGTAAGTTTTTTATTTTAGTTCGTGTCTGTTTATGTCCCAAGCAATTTACTCTTGTTAACCCCATAACGGGTGGAACTCATAAAGAGTTGCGTCTATTTTTCTTTTTTTATAATAGTATGTTTTAACCTTGGTTTGCAGATGTTCCAAAATTTCAAGCGTTTCCATAGTATTTTTCTACCCTTTTTATTTCAATACTTTGAGGACAAAGCATGCTTCTTGTTTGGGGGTAGCATAGAAACACGCGTAATTTAAAGCATCTGTTGGGATATAGATATGTACAATATGCACTTGTTTACTATAAAAAAATTTAAAAATTCAAAAATTCAAAAATTAAAAATAAAAAGTGATGTTATACACTTAGGAATATTTGTATTGTTTTCTTTCTCTCTGCTCTTAATAATCTAGAAGTTTCACGTTAGCTTTTGCTTTAGAATAGTTTTTAGAAACTTAGGTTAATATGTAGGTAATAATTTTTGCATCTTTCTATAAATATATTACATGAGTATCTATGATTGTTTGGCAGTAAGTTTATGAAATCTAGGCTAGAGTACTTATTCTACAAATCCAGTGAGAATATAGCCTAAAGCCTTATATGAGTGAAACATTTGAGAAATGATACAAGGGAGAAGTAAAATCCAGATAGAGAAACCACACGTCCACTTGCTTGATCACTATATCATATCCTAAGCGAGAATTTAGACCCTCTTTGGATCGATATAGCCAGAAATTCAAACCTTATGAAATTATTTGCCGCTAGTCGCCCCTCTGAGCCTTTCCTTAGCCTTTCATGAACCGCAAATCCTTTACCCTTTTACAAAACAAAATAAAAATAAAAGTTAGCCTACCCACTCTTTGAATGAGTCTGAGAATAGAGATAAAGAATAGAAAAGGGAAAGACCTTTGAAATCAAGAATTTGTTAGTCGCTTCAAATAAGAAAAGAAAGTTTCCATCCAAATAAAAAAATAATAAATAATAAATAAAGAGATAGAACTCTAAAAACAGAATCAATGGAGTCAAAAGCGAAAGAAAAAGAAAAAAATGACTAAGGATGGAAACAAAGTATAGAAGCAAAAGTAAAGAACAAGGTTTTCTCTAGTTACATAATATGAAGACTCTATTATCTCAGACTGGTTCTTTTTGAATATCCATTTCCTTCATTCTTAAACCATCACCTAATCCCCGCAACACCTAAATAAGACCTCTAGCTCAATTAGGAATAGGTTAGTGTGATAGTAAGTGGCAGATGTGTTTGATCGACTTCAGTTTTCTTGTGTGTCATTGAGATTGTAAGGTAAAGTGTACCACTGTACACTAGAGTAGCGAAACTTGAGCGGAAAAATCAGAGTGTTTTTGTCTTGACATTTATGTGAGGACCTACTTAAGGAAGTTGTTCCAAAGTTTCAAAAATGAACCTATTAATGCATTCACAGTATTACTCATTGTATATATGTGTATTCGTAGATGATTGATTATTATGCATATATTAGCTTAGGTTTCGACTTGATTATTCTGTATTCATTGCTAGTGAGATGTATAGATAATGGAGACAATAAATAAGGAAACAATAGTTTTATTTCTTAGTCGTTGTAGTATAGATAAAGTTTGTGAGTACCTTCACTGGAAAACTCTCACAAGGCTATAACTCGTCTACTTGGGAATTCCTAGTGGTTTAAGGCCTTGTTGCATATAGTCAATGCAATCGCACTCGGTGAAACGAGATTAGTTAGAACTCTATTTTTGGTCACTTATTCTAATTTCTCATATTTTCTTGAGGATAAGCAAAATACTGTTTGGGGGTGGTTTGATAAGAGCCCAAAACTATAGTTTTAACCCTTTAACAATATTGCTTTTTGACCAATTATGTGATTAATAAATAAGTGTTAGTACTGTTGTCGTGTTCTTATGTATTTCAGGCATTGGAGTCGAATATGTGCAGAAATACGCCCTTTTTGCGAGATAATGGAGTAAGGGTTGGTTGTTAAGAAGTTCTTTCATTAAAGGCCAAGATCCAAGGAGAAAAAGCCCATTTAAAGCCCGGTCAAAGCTAAAAAAGTCAAAGTCAATGCGGGCAGAAATAGCGCACAAAAGTCAGCAGAACTTCTGGAAGCCGTATCTTTGGATTCAGACCTCGGAATTGGGCTAACCTTTTGTCAAAACGACCAGCTCAGAACGAGCTTTCTAATGGTCTAAGCCTTGACCCAATCAGAGTAGAAGAAGTGGACGAAAAGGCTGTTGAAGTCAAATCTAACTGAAAACCCCTATGTGGACTGAAGAAATTGGGTTTTGGGCTCGATTTTTCGGCCCAAAAGTGGGCTCCTCAACCCATGCACGAAAAAGTGGATCTGGTCTCCTCCATTTGAAGACATAAGACTTAGCTCTTAAGCATCTAGTTTTTTTTTACTGAGCCATTATCCAATAACTTGTTTGAGATCTAGTTTTTTTACTTGATATAATTAGTTTTCCATTCCAATAGGTTAGTTAGAACAAAAAATGAATATTATTTAGAATCATATTTAGTTTTATAATAAATTATTAGTTTTTCATTTCAATTCAATTTATTGATTCAATTCTTATTTAGTTTAGTTGTCTTAAATTCATAATTAGTTTCCTTCATTGATAATTAGTTAATCATCATCTTAGTTCTAAATTAGTTTTAAATCTTGTTTTAATTCATTTGGAATCATTATTATTATTGTTCAATTAGATTTATAAGTTAATCATTTCTTCAATAATGGGTTGTTCTATGTGTTCTTGTGTCAGAAATGATAGTATAATGATTTAAGGCTAAAACCTCCATTAGAGGGGTTTGAAAAAGCCTTGATAAAAACTTGATTATTATTAGCGTAGAATAGTTCGTAATATTCTATTCCATTCTATAAAGTAATTAGTTCACTATGAGAATGGGTTTGATTGCTTCACATGCTAGTTGTTAGTTGGTAAAGATTACCATGAACAATTAGGGATTAGAAACACCCAATTGTTATGCAGAAGTATTGCAATTCGGATTACGACAATTCTTCATTAGTAAATTAAGTTGAGTTAAGGTGGAATCAAATTCTCCTAATTCTTTATCTAGATTCGAACCTTAGTATTTTAATTGTCATCTTATTATTTAGAACATTTCGATTACATTATTTCCCATCGTTGTTAGCATAATTATATAATTCGTACTCTCATTGACTTTGATAGAACTGATAATCTTAGTTAACGTGAATTCAAAAGAACTAGGAGTGGAACGAACTTTCTATTCCAACTATATTGCAATAGTATCGAGAGTAGAAAACTTTGAATATTAAGCGTGAAATTAGTTTTAGTTTTACTTGCGTATAGTTTCGTAGCCTTATGCATAGGTAAAACTATTCTTTTTACCTTTTATCAATTGCAATTTTCACTTCTCGCCTACCGCATTGGTATTATAATTTAGGCTTTTGATGGCCCATAGAGCACGATGCTCAAGTTCAACCGGAAGATGACAAGGTTTTCCAAAAACGAGGCGGTAAAGAGACATGCCTATAGGTGTCTTAAAAGCCATTCTATATGCCCACAAAACATCAGATAATCGGAGAGACCAGTCTTTCCTAGATGGATTAACTGTTTTTTCTAAAATGGACTTAATCTCTCTATTAGAGACTTCTACTTGGCCACTGGTCTGAGGATGATACGGAGTTGGCACCTTATGAGTGACTCCATATTTCTTTACTAACAACTCAAAAAATTTATTACAAAAATGTTTTCCCCCATCACTAATGATAGCTTTGGGAACACCAAAACGAGAGAAAATATTTTCTTTTACAAACAAAACGGCAGTCTTATGATCATTCGCACGACATGCAATTCCCTCAATCCATTTTGACACGTAGTCAACAACTACTAGTATGTAGAGAAAGCCATGAGAATTTGGAAAGGGTCCCATGAAGTCGATGCCCCACACATAAAAAATTTCTACAATTAAAATTGGATTTAAGGGCATCATATTGTGTTGAGTAATGCGTCCTAGCTGCTGGCAGTGGGTGCATGCTTTGTAATGTTCGTGTGCATCTCTAAACAGTGCTGGCCAATAAAATCCACATTGTAGAACCTTGGCCGTAGTTTTCTTACCACTGAAATGACCACCACAAGATTGTTCATGGCAGAAAGATAACACGTCATTGTGTTCCCAGTCGGGAATGCAACGGCGGATCAGTTGGCCGGAATAATACTTGAAAAGGTAGGGATCATCCCATAAATAAAATTTCACATTGGATAAGAACTTTTTTCGATCAGTACGAGACCACGATGAAGGGACTTTCTCGGTAATTAGGTAGTTTACTATATCAGCGTACCAAAGAGACGAAAAGATGGAATACAAGTGTTCATTCGGAAATGAATCATAGATGGGTTCGTTATCATTATCGATATCATTGACGAGTCGTGATAAATGGTCTGCAACCACATTCTCTCAACCTTTTTTATCTCTAATTTCTAGAGTAAACTCTTGCAAGAGGAGGATCCACCGGATCAACCTTTGTTTTGCATCTTTTTTCGCTAATAGGTAACGAAGTGCCGCATGATTAGTGTAGATTATTGTGGAAAAACCAACTAAGTAAGGACGAAACTTATCCAAGGCATATACAACTGCGAGAAACTCCTTCTCAGTGGTGGTATAGTTACGTTGAGCTTCATTTAGAGTTTTACTAGCGTGGTAAATGACAATTGGCTTATCATCTCGGCGTTGACCTAGGACAGCTCCAATAGCATAATCACTCGCGTCACACATTAATTCAAAAGGTTTAGACCAATCAGGTGGTTGAATTATAGGAGCGGTAGTCAGGGCGGATTTTAAAGTCTCAAAAGCTTGTTTGCAATTGAAAGTGAAGTCAAATACGACATCTTTAAGCAGGAGATTTGTTAAAGGGTGAGCAACCTTAGAGAAATCTTGAATAAATCTCCTATAGAACCCTGCGTGTCCTAAAAATGCACGTATGTCGTGAAATGTTTTTAGTATAGGAAGGGAAGCAATTTTTTCAATCTTAGCTTTATCGACTTCAATTCCGTCCTTTGAAACAATATGACCTAGAACTATTCCTTTTGTAACCATAAAATGGCATTTTTCCCAATTAAGAACGAGATTTTTCTCTTCAGAACGTGCAAAAACCTTTTCAAGATTTGATAGACATCTATCAAAAGAATTACCATATATTGAGAAATCTTCCATGAAGACTTCCATAAAACGTTCAACCATATCACTGAAAATGTGAAGCATACAACGTTGGAATATACCAGGAGCATTGCAAAGGCCAAAAGGCATTCGTTTATAAGCAAATGTACCAAATGGACAGGTGAACATTGTTTTTTCTTGATCCGCAGGATCTATAACTATTTGAAAATATCCTGAATAACCATAAAGAAAACAGTAATATACATGACCCGTTAACCGTTCAAGCATCTGGTCGATGAAGGAAAGTGGGAAGTGATCCTTACGAGTGACCGCATTAAGTTTGAGATAGTCAATGCATATTCGCCACTTCACTGGAATACGAACGAAGATGCATTCATCTTTATTATTTCACACAACTGTAATGCCAGACTTCTTGGGAACAACATGTACTGGACTCACCCAAACACTATCAGAGATAGGGTAAATAATATCTTTGTCGAGTAACCTTAAAACTTCCTCCCGTACCACATCCTTCATGGTGGGATTTAAACGACGTTGCGGTTCACGTGACATCTTTGCATTTTCTTCAAGATATATGCGATGGGTTCACACACTAGGGTCTATGCCCTTAATGTCATTGAAAAACCATCCAATAGCATAACGGTGTTTTTGAATGACATTAATTAAACGGGATTCCTAATCGTCAGTCAATTGTGATGATATGATAATTGGGTGACTACCATCTGGATCAAGATATACGTATTTTAAATCTGAAGGAATATGCTTTAAGTCAGGGGTGGGAGGAGTGGGTATTAAAGATTCTTGAGGAAAGTCGTCTTCCATAGAGAAAACAGATTGATGGTCGTCCAAGTCGCTTGACAGCACGGTAGTAGGGTCAAATAGTGGTTTTGACTCTAATAACGTGTATACTTCCTGTGTATAAGCATTAACATCCAATTCAAAGGCACCAAAGGAATGAAATTGGTGTACTTCATCGTCAGGAAAAGAGTTTGTTAAATAGTCTTGTACAAGGCTGTCAACCAGGTTAACCTTACCATCATTGTCAGGTTCTGGAATTTGTTTCATCAACTTGAGCACATTAACCTCGACTGAAAGATTTCCGAAGGACATTATCATGGACTATTCCCTACAGTTTATGAGAGCATTAGCTATTGATAGGAACGGATGCCCTAAGATGATAGGAATGGAGTCATATGCAACTTCTGTATCCAAAATGACAAAATCGACGGGATAGTAAAAGTCTAGGATGTTTTCAACAATGCCTTTTGGATACTTAATGGAACGATCAGCTAACTGCAGAGTCATAGTTGTAGGAACCGTTGTGGTTTCACTGAATGATTTACTATGAACCACGAAACACCTACGCGCAGTGGAATAAGGGGTGTCACAGTTTGGTTAGAAATTTACCTTTTAGATCAGCTTCTTGATATCTTTAAGAATCCAAGCTTTATGAAATCAATAGCCTCTTGATCTTCTATTGTATTCCTATGCATAGAGTGGACGTTGTGTGGGCAACGATCTTCCAACCTCTTCTTTCTCTCTTGGCCTCTCTCTCTCTCACACAACCTTATAACTGAATTTTTGGATCTGTTTTTGTTTGAGTAAAACCTTAAAAGCTAAGTGTAAAAAAATGGCCAGAAAAAGAGGTTTCTTTTTATAGGCTACAACAGGGACCATGAGGAGAAATTAGGGTTGGGCCTCCTGACGGGCTTGGGATTCCCATGTTCGCCCAGAACACACAGCCCAAGTCCGTCAACAAATGGCTTATTCCACTAAAGGTTATTGTTGCACTACCGCCCTAATCCTAAATTACGTGTCAGCGTTTATGGGCTCCATATTATATGCTCGTTGATCTCCCCGTGTTTAAGATATCGAATGCCCGTTGATTAAGTCAAGTTACTGACAACTACATTAATCAACTTCTTATGTCCTTGAGTAGTACCACTCAACCTCATTGTTATGTCGGATCAAATCCACCTGCAGGGTTTACATGACAATCCTTATGAGCTCCTCAAGGGCCAGCCTGACTTCTTGCGGGACACGGATTCCTTCTATAACCAACAACACACCTTACATACAATGTTATTACCCAATCCATCAAGTTTGTTGATTCACAAATGAATCTCATTCATTGATGATTTAAAGCAATGTACAATGCATGTAAGTGCCCGTTATTATATCCGGATTAAGAGGATAAGCATCCATAATAATAGAGACATTTGTTCTCTTATATAGTCAGTATAAAGAGAAACAACCTCACTTGGTCCTGTTCAATACATACAAAGTGTACTAGTGTAATCCTATAGTCAAGATAGACTAATACCAGATTATACTACAACCGTACCAATGGTTTGTCCAAATCCATTTAGGTTGTGAACATTTACTTATACTTTATAAGGTACTGATGATATGATTTTCTGTGTGTCACCACACACCATATCATCTACAACATAAAGTATTAGACACATGCATATAACTAATAACATATATAATATGCATAACATTTTCCCATATGATTCTCATTCAAAATATGAAGAATTAGAGTTAATACAAAAGTAATGCTTTTAGTATATAACCCTATCAATGGTGGTAGGTTTAAGCTCATGAAGACCTAGTTGTTTGAATAAGTAATATGGAAGTAAGTTCACACTAGCTCCTAGGTCTTGTAGCGCAGTAGCCATATATTTGTCACCTAATGTGCATGGAACTGTTGGTCTTCCAGGGTCCTTGTATTTAACTATACCATTGTATTCGGTGATGGACGGAAACTGTTCGGTGAGGAACGCTTGTTGAGAAACATTGGTTCTTCTTTTTGTGGTGCACATATCTTTCAGAAATTTTGCATGTTTTGGCAATTGTTTGAAAGCATCGAGAAAATGTAAGTTGATCGTTAAATTCTTAAAAGTTTTTTGAATTTCATTAAAATTCTCGCCAGGTTTATTCTTTGCCAAACGGGCAAGAAACGGAGCCTTGGGGCGGAATTTGGCATAGGGATCCGTTGGCTCGCTTCCCAATTTTTGAGTTGGTGACTTTGTCGGACTTGGTGCTTCCACCATAGGTTAATTATCGGAAACAGATTCATTGAAACCTCCGATTACATTTGGTTGATCATCTAGCATACGTATTTGATTGTTTACGGTTTTGGCAGATCGAAGAGTAGTGATTGCATTCACCTCACCCTGGTTTGGAGCATTTTTACTAGGTGCATTGGTGAGTTCAAAGGCAGTGTTTGCTAGTTTAGGGTTCGGAACTGCTTGTCCAGGAAACACGCCTTTCTGACTCTTTTCTTGTGCTAATTGTTAAAGTGATTGTTAGATAGACGTTAGTATTTAAGATTGTTGGTTCATATAAGCTAAGAAAGTCTCGTTTGTCCTATCAGTAGCGAGTGGCACAGGTTGTGCAATAGGGACTAGTTCACGATTATTACTGAGAAGCTGTTGATTATAGCCAAAACTAGGATTTGCTGGAACAAGGTTGCGGTTGGTTTGGTAGTTAGCATTGGAATTACTTTGAAACTGATTTTGACTTTGTTGGTACTATAGGAACCGTTATGGTCGCAGTTTACAAATCGTGAAAATCATGCGCAGCGGAATAAAGGTTCTCACAATTTTGTTTAGGAACATACCTTTGATCAGCTGTGATAACTCTGAGAATCCAAGCTCTACGAATCAGCAACCTCTTGATCTTCTGTTATATTCCTATCTTAGAATGGACGTTGTGTGAGCAACGATCTACCAGCCCCTTCTTTCCCACTTGGCCTCTCTCACTCACAAGATTATAACCGAATTTGGAACTTGTCTTTCTTGAGCAAAACCTGAGTTTCTCTTAGTGTAAAAAAAAGGGCCAAGAAGAAGGGTTTCTTTTTATAGGCTACAATAGGGACCATGAGGAGAAATTAAGGTTGGGCCCCCAGACTGGCTTGGGCTTCCCATGTTCGCCCAGAACACACGGCCCAAGTTCGTCAACAAATGACTTATTCCACTAAAGGCCATTGTTGCACTACTGCCCTAATCCCAAATTACGTGTATTACGTTTATGAGCTCCATATTATATGCTCGTTGATCTCCCCGTGTTTAAGATATCGAATGCCCGTTGATTAAGTCAAGTTACTGACAACTACATTAATCAACTTCTTATGTCCTTGAGTAGTACCACTCAACCTCATTGTCATATCAGATTAAATCCAGTTGCAAGGTTTACATGACAATCATTATGAGCTCCTCAAGGGGACATCATCAGCCCGACTTCCTGTGGGTCACGGATTCCTTCTATAATCAATAGCACACCTTACATACAATGTCATTACCCAATCCATCGAGTTTGTTAATTCACAAATGAATCTCACTCATTGATGATTTAAAGCAATGTACAATGCACATAAGTGTTTGTTATTATATCCGGATTAAGAGGACAAACATCTATAATAACAGAGGTGTTTGTTCTCTTATATAGTCAGTATAAAGAGAAACAACCTCCCTTGGTCCTGTTCAATACACACAAAGTGTACTAGTGTAATCCTGTAGTCAAGATAGACTAATACCAGATTATACTACAATCGTACCAATGGTTTGTCCAAATCCATCTAGGTTGTAAACGTTTACTTATACTTTATAAGGTACTGATGATATGATCTTCTGTGTGTCACCACACACCATATTATCTACAACATAAAATATTAGACGCATGCATATAACTAATAATATATATAATATGCACAACATTTGCCCATATGATTCTCATTCAAAATATAAAGAATTAGAGTTAATACAAATGTAATGCTTTTAGTATATAACCCTATCAATCTTCCACTTATACTCAAAGCATTGCTTTTTAGTATACTACTAATAGGTACTGCTGATTATTTCTTTAGTGGTATGGAATAAATTTGGTGGATGGTCGAACAGGTGGATTGGCAAAACCTGGAGGAGCCATCTGTTGGGTATTTGGGCACCAAACAAAATTCGAATGTTGTCTCCAAGGTGCATTAGGAATGTTGAATGCACACGCCTCTTCTGATGGTTGGGAAGGGGAGCCATATAACAAGGGACAATAAGTATCAGGATGATCAGGACTGAGACAAAGAATACATAAGGAAGTGTCAACGTTCATGGCCTATTTTGGGAGTTGATCATTTACTTGAACTGCAAGGGCATCTATTTTTTTAGTCAAGGATTCTATCAGATTTTTTAATTCGGGATCGGGTTTTACCTCAAAAATAGATGTAGCTTCTGTAACAATGTCCTTAGATGACCTAGAAGAATCAGTGTTACCCCAATGTGTACCTCTGGTTGCTTGTTTTTCAAGAAAAGTATATGCTTTAGTAGCTCCTTTCTCCATGAAGCAACCTCTTCTTATTATATCGAGAGTTTCTTTTTGATGATCAGAAAGTCCATTAAAGAATGAACGAACAAGGACAGCGGTGTCGAGCTGATGAACGTAAGGCGGGATCCAAAAATCACCGGCAATATCCTTAAGTTTGATACAGGAAGAAGGTCCTTCCTGTAATGCAGTATAGAAGTCCGAAAAGGGTTTCTTAGCTGGTGGAGGTTCAGCAACCATAACGAATGAAGTTAATGGCAGCAAGGGATCGTGATGATTTTTATTAACATATGAAGAACTATGTTGAGGTGAGAACTTACACAATTGTTTATCTTATTTTTTCCTACGATAAGTATGTTCAAAGTCTTTATTATTACCAGATCTTAATCTCTTGCAAGCATAAAATTAGATTTGAGGCACAAAAGGAACTTATTATTACTTGAATTTTATTATTGTCTGAAGCATTAGAGCCTAAGTTGCTGCTAACGTAGCAATGAAGCTATGAATACGTGTGCATAAACCAACAGCCAGGTCACAAAAAAGATATGAGGGAGATTTTCCGTGCAAGCACGGTTCTAATTAAGTAACCTCAAACTTTCAAGTTTCCTAGACACCGTTGGAATATGTTTAAGATTTATGAGATTTTTTTTATTTTTAATTAAAATTTATGCAAGGGGTAAAGTACAATCATGCAATCATGCAAATACAACTCATACGTATAAAATTGAAGTACAAACATACAAATACAACCTACTCATACATACTAGATACAGTAGCATGTGAAGATACTCTACTCATACGTATAGAATAGGCAAAGTTGTCTCATTAATAATTATTTCGATACGCACAGGCAAATACACATCAGTAATACGTATACGTAGGCTAAGAGGCAAAAATATATTACGTATACGTATATCTACGCTAACAGACAAATTGTAACTACTCATACATATCTAGATATGGTAGCAAGCAAAGATAATAGATGTACACGTATATATATTGATAGGTAGAGATGTAACATATACGTAAAAACTAAACAAGCAACGTATTATATATAGACTAATATACTACTCGTGTTTTGCATAATAATTCGATTTTGTCAATACTCATTGAGATTGCGAATGTCATATAGAGAGCAACTTCACCCCTTAGGGTTTAGAAACAACTTACCAAACTCAGATTTTAACCCTCGTTGGAATGTTCTCCTCTTTCATGACAAAATCAACTTATTAAACAAGACAGTTTACGCCTACGTAGATAGATACTAAACATGCAACAACAGCCACTTATACGTATAGATAGATATAACCAGGCAAAACAGTACCACGGGCATGTATATATACATTAATATACAATTCATAATCATTTAACCGCGTATATATATTAACAGGCGTATTCACATGATTCATACATATTTCTAACCTAATACGCAAATAATAGTCCATTACCTACGACATAATAGATAACACATGTGAATCATACAATAGTATATTAATATTAGAACCTATTAGCGTCCCGCAAATCCACCAAAGAAATGAAACAGTCATTTCAACCCGAACACCAAAAGGAATTTTGAAGTAGCTGTTGCAGTTGCAGAAACATTGGCCCTTTATTTGAATGACAAAGACCAGTAGGTGATGCTATTAAAAAACTAGCAAGAACATAGAACATCAACCAGCTCACGCGGTAGTCTTTGGCGACGCCTTGAAGTCAAATATCGCGTCAGACGCGGACTAGATCGTGTCTGATAAGCCAATTTTTTCACAGAAGTCTTAGGTCAGTGTTTAGATTAGGCTCCAGGTCCAAACTTTTATTTTATGTAAGTGCCACCAAAAATCGGATTTCGGATCAATACCAAAACGCGGGAAAATTCAAAAAATCGAAGGAAAACGCAAGAAAATGAAATGAAGGAAAGGTATGAGATTGGGTTTCCCTTGAAGCAATTCCAGCTTAGAAGGGAAGATCATTTGGTCCTTAGGATGGTAGTGACGCCATTTGATGTTAGAAATTTTTGCACCTATCCCCGACAGCGGCGCCATTTGATGATAGCACCTTGCGGTAATCGCATATATATATTAACATGTATATTCACATGATTCATACATATTTCTAACCTAATACACATATAATAGTCCATTACCTACGACATAATAGATAACACATGTGAATCATACAATAGTATATTAATATTAGAACCTGTTAGCGTCCTGCAAATCCGCCAAAGAAATGAAACAGTCATTTTAACCCAAACACCAAAAGGAATTTTGAAGTAGCTGTTGCAGTTGCAGAAACTTTGGCCCTTTCTTTGAATGACAAAAACAGTAGGTGCTGCTGTTGAAAAACTAACAATAACAGAGAACATCAACCGGCGCGTGCGAGGTAGTGCTGGCGACGCGAGTCAAATATCGCGCATGCGACTAGATCGTGTACAATAAGCCAATTTTTTCACAAAAGTCTTAGGTCAGTGTTTAGATTAGGCTCTAGGTCCAAACTTTTGTTTCCTGTAAGTGCCACAAAAAATCAGAGTTCGGATCAGTACCCAAACGCGGGAAATTTCAAAAAAACAAAGGAAAATGCAAGAAAATGAAATGAAAGAAAGGTATGAGATTGGGGGGTTTCCCCTTTGAGCAATTCCAGCTTGGAAGGGAAGATCCTTTAGTCATTAGGATGGCAGCGACGACATTTGATGTTAGAAAGTTTTTGCACCTATCCCCGGCAGCCGGGATTGCGGTAACCGCATATATATATTAACAGACGTATTCACATAATTCATACATATTTCTAACCTAATACGCAGATAATAGTCCATTACCTACGACATAATATATAACACATGTGAATCATACAATAGTATATTAATATTAGAACCTATTAGCGTCCCATAAATCCACCAAAGAAATGAAACAGTCGTTTCAACCCGAACACCAAAAGAAATTTTGAAGTAGTTGTTGCAGTGGTAGAAACTTTGGCCCTTTCTTTGAATGACAAAGACCAGTAGGTATTGCTGTTGAAAAACTAGCAAGAACAGAGAAAATCAACCAGTCGCGAGGTAGTCTTTGGCGGATCTTGAGTTAAATATCGCAAGACGCCGACTAGATCGTGTCTGATAAAGCCATTTTTTCACAGAAGTCTTAGGTCAATGCTTAGATTAGGCTCCAGGTCTAAAATTTTGTTTCCTGTAAGTGCCACCAAAAATCAGATTTCGGATCAGTACCAAAACGCGGTAAAATTCAAAAAAACGAAGGAAAACGCAAGAAAATGAAATGAAGGAAAGGTATGAGATTGGGGGGGAGCAGTTTCAGCTTGGAAGGGAAGATCCTTTGGTCGTTAGGATGGCAGCGGCACCATTTGATGTTAGAAAGCTTTTGTACCTATCCCCGGCAGCGGCGCCATTTGATGATAGCACCTTGCGGTGTAAAGAATTGAATTTCCTTATCCATTTCAGTACTAACTCAATGTTTCCTTACGGTTCGTCGTTTGTCTAGTTCGAATAGGGATTTGTTCCAACCTAAGTTCTAGGATACATTACCAAACTTTAGTTTGCTCTTTTAAGAAACTAATGAGTAAGGTTTTTATGTTAAGTCTCAATTTATATTTTACTTCCTAACGGACACTTGTCATGCAAAACACGAAAACGGATCAAAGTTGATATTTAACAAACTAAATAAAAAGAGAAAGGGTAGAAGGCTTATGCTACTCATGCAAGGTCTCACTATATTCCTTATAGAATAAGATTACTACAATTTCTAATCTGTTTTGGGGTCATTAACAAACCCCAAACGGATTAAGAATCGATCGTGAGATGAACTCATCTCTAAGTCCATCTTTCAAGCATGAGGAGTTGAACTGATATTTCATCTCTGAAATACCATTTCAACTCATGGACTCATAAAACATACTCCGGTCAAATAGAGGAGTATGAGGTCAATTAAGACGCGCGCGCACGCGACTAGCCCAGGCATGAACGCGAGTCATTCTCAACCTCCAAGCCTCAAGTTTGGCCGGACACTACCATTTTGGGGTAGGGTGCTAAATGGATCCTAAGTTCTAAGCAATTAATTATACTTTTAAAAGACATATAAAAATCCTCACATGAGCATCATTAACACTCCACCTTTGAGGGTTTTAGCTCATGATCATGGGATTAATAAAAGACTACAAGTTTATCTATACTAATATAAGAGGGGAAGAAGAAGAATAATAATACACACTAATTTACCTAAGGGAATATTGAAATTTTATTCAAGAACTAAGAATGTTCCACCTTTAAAACCATTATAAGTTTTCTAATATAAAATAAAAAGTAAAAGTAAAATACAAGACAAGGAATGGAAAGGAGTCAAGGGAGTAAATGCTAAAATCAGCCCCCTTCAATACATATCATAGCTTTCTCCCTTCTCCCACGTGAAAATCCCCTCCTCTCTTAAATTCAATCCTATCTAAAACCAAATCAAGCCAAAATAATCAATATTCTAACAATCCAAATTCAAGTCTTCCTAATTAATGATATGCAAGGTGTCATGTGGTGCCAATTATTTGTTTGACTTGTGAGCTTGACTTGGGACATGATGACTCATCCACTCTTGCAGGCTTACAAAGTGGGTCCACATGCTGCGTCTAGTGGCGGGCTGGTCTTTTGGCATTTTTACAACTTCCTGCCTTTGCGTAAAGTTCGTCGCACTGATCGTCTGAGCAACTCACTTGCCGAATTCGGAGTCCTAGTTCGAGAGATATAAGCTTCAGAAGCTTGATGCTTCTGTGCACGTAATCCCGTTTTGACTTGATTATATTCTGTTTGAGTCTTTGGGCTTTAGTTCGGATTTGTTGGGCTTCACATGAGTTTAATTGGAAAGCTTTATGTATACTCCCTATTTTGTGCTTAAATACTGACTTTATCATCATTTTTACGTTGGTTGCGCCAACCTGCAAAAACACAAAAATACGATTATTTCATGATTATTAAGTACATAATTAACTGAAATGTTACGTCTCTACGGGGTTTTATAATACAATTTTGGGTGCTTATCAATACACCAATCAAGCCTTTGGTCCAAACTAAAGCTGGTTAGACTATTTTCTGGTTGTGTACTGGTGGTCAAAGCCCAAAATAGCGATATCGATGAATATATCGGTGTACCCAAAAACTAATATATATCAGATATATCGGAAATATCGGATATATCAATTTTTTTTCGTGACCAGTCCAAATTATCAAAAATATTATATATATCAAAAATATCAGATATATCGGAGGACATAATAGCAACATTTATTTATCAAGAAAACCATAAAAAAAATATTGACAAATAATTAACCACAATGTCATAATCTAATGTACTCAAAGTCTCAAATTACAAAATAAGATAAATAAGTTACATCAAGTCATCAATACATAAATGAGTGACGTGGCTGGTCAACTTCCATACCTGATTCTTGAATCCTGACTGCTTCACAATACCCTACCCAAGTGTATACAAAGTTATACCCACCGTCAAGAAATTGTCGAACATGCCACTCATTTTTTTGTGTTGGAAATTCTAACATGATTCCAATTCGAGGAGTGTTGGTGTAACTATACATTGGGCGCAATGCAACAAATCCAGGTGTAGTTCCAATAGGTTCATAACTTAGATAGATTTGTCTATATGTTGGTTCAGGTTGTGGTGCGCCATAAGATTGTTGATTAACCCCCATCCAATATCCATATAAAGAACCATATGACGCACTACTCGCAGGGTAATTGATCATGCCACTAGAAGAATCGTTATCTCTTGATTGGTTGTATCCCCAACCACTACCATATACACTCTCATTGTCATGGTCATGTATCCTTTAACTCATACTCATTGCTTCAAAATTAGAAGAAACTGAATCAATATCAACATCATTTCGTATAATGTGTCATCGTTGTCTTCTTTGACCAACACTTCCACGCCCTGGCTCATACATTCTTTGGGAATTGTCATTAAGAACTCCTCTACCACTATTGTTTTTGGGTGCAACCTTATATACTTGTGGGTCCAATGGAGTTTCCTCATCAGTTGAGTCATGCAATTGAACGTTAAAATTACCTTTACCACCACCACCACCACTATTGTTGTCACTATCACAACCACCACAATCATCATCATCAGTATCAGGTTCTTGTGTCTCGTCATCACTAGAGATGTTCTTGGACAAATTATCTTGTGTTTGGAGAGGTGTGTCAAATTCAAATCCAAACTCAAACTAGGGCGATCGTCATCTTCTTTATTACTCATCGACCATATCTTCAACATCCGGTCAGCCCTACCTGATTCTCAGATCCAACACAGCGCTAAAAAGATTTTTATCAATAACCCAGTCAACAAATGGATCAACTTGTTCACTATCCATAAATACTTGGGTGAGGTCAATAATTTGATCATTATCTGTATTTTATGACGCCTTTGCTTCAAACGCAAGTTGTAGCGGACCTTTACCAACATCATCAATTTTGGCTACCAATATGGTTCCTAAGTTTCGTGTGAATTAGGCCGAATGTGCTCCAATTGCGCTCACACCCAGATGATGAAGCTGTTTGAGAAAGGATTTTGATCGCCAACTCCTTTAGCTCTTCTGTATCACCACCATACAACTCCCACCATTCAGATGCATTATTTAAACAAAAAAAGCACATATTAATTACCTATAGACAATGCATTTGAGTGATTGAGAGTATGAAAAAATTATTTCATTTACCAGGGTGTTAAATTGCTATTCCAGCCTGTGCTGCAGGTGTACCAAATTCCCCAACATGATCTCGAAACGACATCATCTAATAGACCAAAGTGTTAGTGACCCAGCATAAATGTAAAATTCAAATTCTAACTTGAGAATATCAATATTCTTATTTTTACCTGATGCAATACTTTTGCTTGTTTGCTACCATCACTAAATAACACTTTTGCTACTTTTATAACTGCTTGTTTGTGGGGATCGGAGAATCTGAACTTCAATGTGTATTGGTACTCTGGGTTCAGATACATTGCTAGTAGAAATAAACATAACTTTTAGGAATATTTAAAATAGAAATAATTTAATTAACTCAAACTAAATCAAGTAAACTCACCAGCTGTGTGTAGCACATGCAATAATTGTTTTGTCCATCTTTTGTCGATAATATCAAGGACCCAACCACATCTAGGGATTTCAGAGATTTTCTCCCTCATTATTTCAAAGGCTTGCTATACATATGGCATTGTTGGCTTCTTGTCACCATCTAACAACCTTAGGCATCTGTACAAAGGTTCAAGAATTTGTAAAACATAGTTAACATCATTCCAAAAATGCTCTTGAGCGACTTTATAACACCCCGTCTTTTTTATTTGTTTTTCCTATAATAATAATAATAATAGATAATAGATAAAAATAATATATGATAACTATCAGCTTAGGAATAAAAGTTTCGTAAGTAATAGATAAGTGTTGTCCTTGTTTTTCGGTGAGTGTTTTTTTAAACTAATAAAAAAAGGAATTTTCTCACGTAGAGTTTTTGAGGGAAAAACACAACGAGAGTTTTAGAAGAAAAAAAAATAGTTTTACTGAAAAGGTTTTGAACGAGGAAGATCGTTTTTTCGCCCGACAGTCGACGTCGGTCTTTCGGGGTTTTTCGCTTTCGGGAAGCTGTTCGGTTTATAAAGTCGGACGATGTTTTTAAATATTTATTTTCTGCTAATCATATCCGTAATACTGGTTTCTTTTTTTTTTATTATCTTGTAAACTCTATTTATGGTGCCGACTCTGTTAATGGTGCCAGCTGTTAGATACCATTTTGAACTACTACAGTAAATAAAACTATGACGAATGTGAGCATTGAACTGTCGAAGCCTTGACACCGGTTGTTAATGGCATCGCCATCAGCACCAAACCGTCCTATTATTTGTTGTGTTTGAATTATGTTTTATTTGATTTGTGGTGATGTTGAACTGTTGTGGTCATAATTGGTGATGTTTGGTTGTGTGGTGAAGTGTTGGGTTTTGAAGTGGTGTTTGGTTTGATTGGGTGCTGGAGAATGTGGGGGGAAGCTTTTACAGAAGCATTAATGGCGCCCATTTGAGTTTTTCACAGTATAATGGAATCACGAATTGTTGGTATAGGTGTTTAGGGGTTTTCTAAAGGAACCCAACCGCTGGGTTCAATATGGGTGGCGAGTGATGGTCGGTGGTGGTTGTGGTGGTGGAGGCGCTGTGAGGGGAAGAAGATGACCAATGATTTCTTTTTCTGTTGGGCTTGGGCCGAACCATTCCTATTGTGGTTTGGGTAGAGCCAACTCATCTTGTTGAATGGGCGGTGGTGGTTGGAGGTGGAGGAGAGGTGCTGGAGGAAGAAGAATGTGAACAGTGAATTTCGATTTGGGCTTGGGCCAAATCGTGGGTGGGCTTATGTGTTTTTTTTTAAATTTTAGATTTTCATTTTGGACTTAAGTTTAGACTTTGGGCCTTAGGCTTTGGGCTTTTGGGTTAGAGGAGTTTAGGTCTGGTTGACTGATGTTGACCATGGGCAGGTTGACTGTTGTTGACCATGGGCAGGTTGACTTTGATTGTTGACCAGGGTTGACTTTGACGAGTTGACCCAGTTTGACTTTTAACTCGGATTATGATTCGGTCTATTAGGATAGGTCTAGGGTTATTAGCATGCTTGGCTAAGACCTTTATATATATACGTGTGTACGTGTATTAACTACTATGTGATATTTCAGTTTTATATACGACGCTATGACACTTAGACATCCATGTAATTAATAACGCGTAAACCAAAAATGCAAGAAACAAGATACTCCTTAGTTCTCTGAAATAATATATACAATAAAGTTCAATAATGCGTAAACAAATTTACTGCACCCTTTTAGAACTCTCCACACCTCAAGTTTTGGAAATGAGTTTTATGACTGATGATGTCATATGTTAGGTGGGCATTTATTGAATGTGCCATAAATGGCCCGTTAGCGTTATAAATGGGTATTCATTGAATGTGTCATGAATGACTCGATTGTTTAGACTACCTAAGAGAGGAACTAAGGTATTCGCCTTGCGGGTTAGTTGTATTCCTTGAGTGTACGGGAATGTAGGGTTGGGTATTCCTTGAATGTGGTGGGAATGACCCAGGGCATTCATTGAATGTGGCGGGAATGACCTAAGGTATTCATTGAATGTGCCATGAATGACCTGAGTTTTTGTGCCCGAAGAAGCTGTGAAATATGTGTATGAAAGCCCAGAGATGGCTATGCTATTGTGGTATTCGGTGGGAGAGAGGCACACATAAATGTGTGATTTGGTAAATGTGTGGAGTGCAAATCGTGGAGTAGGTACTAAAGGGTGGGTGTATAAGAAAAGTAATTGATTAATTGATAAGAGAAATTGATTTGATTATGCGAGTGTGTTTGGGCTTACATTTGAATACCTATAGGATATCTACATATGTTATATAAAATTTATAACTTTCTTTTGCAGGAGAGTAGGACTTAATAATATTTTGTGCAGGGACGCGGTCCTACCCTAATACAGCAGTGGATATCAGTAAGTTTTAGTTCAGTTACTTAGTTATTAAAACAAATTATTATAACGAGCTAATAAGATGGGAGTCTTGCTTGGGAAGAAACTATGCCAGTTGAAATGACGGAACTACCTGTCTTCCAAGCTGAGAATGATTATATTATGATATATTTAAGGTGTTAGTTGGATAAGTAAAGATTGGAAATGTTTATATGTGGTTAGTCTACTCATACCAAAGAAATTCCATTTTTGTTCGACCCATGTTTGCTTTTTTAGCGTGGGTGTGTTCTTGGGAACATAGGTGAAGGCAGTGGAACCGCGGCGTGTGATTTGGATTCTTGCCTCGAGCAGTTCGTCAGTTCTTTTATTAGGTCTGATTCTTATTGGAAGGATGTAATAACGTAGTTTACTTTTTAGCATGACATGAGAACATGGTAGTGAGGTTTTTATTCAAAGAGTTTGTTTGATGTTTTATTTGGACGGAAGATAGTTTAATAAAGTGATGGTGGTAAAATTATGGGGATTATGCAGTTTAAGTTTTTTTTTTGGTAAAGATTATGCAGTTTAAGTTGATTCTTTTATGATATGGTTGTTAGGGTTTTGTCATGTGTTGTATCAACCCCGTCATAGTCTAGGTTTTTAAACAAGTGAACATAGTGATGTTTGAGATATTTATATTTCAAATATTCACTTTGTTATTGTTTAGAAATTCGGGATATGACAGACTTGCTCCACAGCCATCATACCCTCTACAGAATTAGCCGATAGGGTGTCGAGATATCTTTGATCCATGAACATCTGCCTAAGCGATATCTTTTTCTGCTGGAGACTTTTGAGAGACAAGTAGTTTGTGGCGAATCTAGTTGCTGCAGATCTAACTATTTCGCCACCACATGTCTCCCTCATTAATACTATGACCCTGGATGCATTGTAAATGAACTTTGTAATTGAATGAGCTTTGTTGATACACCCCGCCACCCGATGATACTTGGCAATATCTTTTAACATCAAGTCTATGCAATGACAAGCACACGGTGTCCAAAATAAATTATATCCTGGTGTCTTCATCAACAATTTTCCAGCCTTTTTGTAGGCAGAACCTTGATCAGTTACTATATGCACCACATTTTCTGCACCTATCTCATCAACAACCTCTTTCATTAACTTAAATACGGTTTTGTGATCTTTCGGCTCAATGCTGATATCGAAAGACTTCTTGAAAATTGTTTCCACAATAGACCATAAAGTTAACGAGGGATATCTTTCTTTTGTCCCACCAACCATCACACATGATGGTGCATCCATAAGTTGGATACTTCTCTGCCACTTCCATTTCGAATTTGTCGATATCATCATTTTCCATCTTTAAATATTTTCCCAGTACCTCTTCAGCAGTTGGCTCTTTCACTCCAGTAAGACATTTCGTGATGAAATCAATAGGTGGTTGGTAATATGGATTGTTTGTCGTTAATGCATGTGGAGGTACTCCGGCAAAATTGAACCATGAACCGATCCGTCTACCCAATTTCTGCGTCCATGTCTTCATTTTACCCATGTCTTTGACACTAAGTTGGTCGTGTCCCGACTATCTAATAGTGTATGGATCAATTGTTTCTTGTCTCATGGTTTTGGACCTCCGCAAACCCATGAATCCCTTTTCTTTGTTGCTTGATCTAGAGCCACTTCCTGACACAAAAGTAGTACGATGCTGAAAATTTCTTGCATGTTCTCCTTCCCTTTCTAGCTGTCTTTCTTCCCATTGGTCAGCTACAGAGTTTTTTCATGCATGTTGCATGCCCTGAAACTCCTCACCCCTCCCTTCGTTTGCTCTTGCTTCTTCTTCTGCGTCAGAATCATTGGAATCATCGTCAAAATGAGCGCACATTGTCTCTTCAACTCGAGTTTCACGCTGCCTTTTTTTAAGTGTTTTATTTGTGTCATCCTGTAGTAGGTCTCGCATTGCAATTCTTACTTGTCCGGGGACTTTCTTACACCTTACCACTTGGCTACCAACCCCAGATAAATACTGTTTTAGGCGACTGACCCCACCACTATGAAATTCTAGTTGGCAGTAATTGCATTTAAACTTCCCCTTTGTTGTTATCACAGTTTTTCCGAACACGTTGAAATGTTGTACGTAGACAAATATAACTAATTAATCAAAATGATTGAGCTATGCATAACAACATAAAAGTCCAACATTCTCAATTTATCATTCATTTTCTCAACGTAGGTTTATTTATTTTCTCAATTTAGATCAATTTAGTTCTTATGAATTTATGAGAATTCTTTTATTTTAGCATAATAGCTACCTTAATTTATAGATAACATAATAGCTACATTAATTTTTGTAGGAAACTAATTAAATTTTCTTTGTGATCCTATCATATGCCCCATCAAAATGATCCCTTATGAGGTATAATAAACTAGTACTACCTTAACTGTCAAGTCAATACCCATTCCACGATAGTTTATTGCCAGCAACATTGGAATATAAACTCCTCAACTCAGCACAGAATACCAATACTAACAATCGATGAAAGAAATTGTTTTGATCTGCCGTAACTTTGGACATATACTACCACTCTAGGCAGGCACCACCATCAAACTGATAACAAAAAGGATTGGAAATAGAAAAGGTAGAAAAAGATTCAATATTTATCACTACTGAACCCAACCCGCCCTCAATCGGCATATATTTATCTAAACAATCGCCTAGACCTCTTCACTGTTTCACCACCGATGTCATCTTTACTGCCAGATTAACCCTTGTAACCTCAATCGAATCTCAATCAAAAACACTTGTCCAAAAGACGAACAATACCCATAAAAAACATTGATAAAATCTATTTCGGTAAAAGCAATCAACATTAATCACTAGGTAGCTAGCTAAGCACAATAAAAGGAAAGAAGAAGCTCTAATCTAAGGTTGAAAATTTCGGACGACAAATTGATATGTCGCTGAAATATTTCATTTTTTAAGCAATCCGAAATTGAAATATTCGATATTTCACAGCCGAATATTTAAGCCTTTTTTGCCCGATATATATTGGTAAAACCAAAATATATCTTTATATCGATGATATAATCGATATTTCCGACTTATTCGACATATATCTTTTGACTTTGTTGACTTTGACCGATGTTTGACTTATTTTTTCGATATATCGATATTTCTGATATATTTCATTTTTTGAAGGGTCTGAAATATCGTCTGATTTTGAAATATTAGGCCTTGGAATCATGGTAATTTACATTTTTAGTTGTAAGGTGCATTTTGGTCACACATGTCCTATCATTCGGAAAAGCAATTTGGCCCATCCGCCCATGCCAATAGCGGGACCCTATGACCTTATCTTATGTCCAATCCGTTCTTTTCTCTTATGTCCCATATCAAGTCCACTTTTTGTTCTTTTAGTTTTTTTTTTTTTTTCAGAACTATAAACTAAATCAGTGTTTCTTCATCAGTTCATCCTCAAAATTCAACCGACATCTCTCATCAAGTAACACAGTGATCATGAAGAACACGTTAGCACTATTATTCCAACACATTTTATGTTTCGTTTACTCACTTCATCATGGGCTCCTTTTATTTATTTGTTAACTAATTATAATGTGGTAGGTCTAATGTCTAGAAGAAAGAAAATAATCTTACTTAGATCAAGCATGAATAATGAAATTTGTAGATGTATCATATAAAAGTTATAAACAACTCACCCAGCACTCCCAAGTTCAGATTGAGTAACATTAACAAAGAAGATTTTTGATTAGATTAATAATTTGTGCATCACCATATAAATTATAAAGTAATCTCATGAACAAAGTTATTGAAAGCTCATTTGAGTACAAAAAATGAAAATGAGTACCTGGATACAGAAAATGCCGCTATATTTTTTCCCCGTGGGTTATTGAAATTTGAAAGCTCATTTGAGTACTAGACTTTGGTTTATATTGGTGATGAGTTGGTGTGAAGGTTGAGGAGAGATGTTTTTTTTTTGTGAAGTTTCTTTTTTTGTAGATGTTTTTTTTTTAGGAGAGTTGGTGTGAACTGTGAAGATTGGTGTGAATCCGATGATTTTTTTGCTGACAAAGGGAATGGACAAAAAGTCTAAAAGAGATGCTAAAGCATAAACTTTTTTTTTTCACTTTATTCCAAACTCTGTAATCCACCAAAGACCCTTTGTTCCAAACTCTCTAATCTCACCGATATATATCGGATATTTTGCCGATATATATCGGAAATCTTTATATTAAAAAATAGTCAAAAAGTCAAATGATATATATCATAAATATCGGATATATCGATTACCTTGGTGATATAAAGTTTTATATCGGAAATTCGGATATATATCGGGAAAAGAAGGGTTCTATATTCGGTGGATATATATCGAAAATATCGATGTCGGTATACCAAAATACCAATATATATTGGCGATATATCGGATATATCAACGATATTTTGGTCCATGCTGGTGGTGGGGTGTGGTTTGTGTCATATGCTCTCGTCTATGCATTCCTTTGAGCTCTGTTTTGGAGCCAATTAAGAATGAACTCATTTGAGCATTGCAACTATGTTTTGGAGCCCCTGGTTGTGTATGTGGGGCATAGTTTTCACTATTGCCAATGTAGTTACTTTTCTTCAACACTATATGTCTGGTGGTTGAAGAACCTTGTAGATCTGTTGACAAGATTTTGCACGGGTCTCGGTTGTGCTGTTGGTTGGAATTCTGGTGAAGTTGGGGAGCTTTGTGAGTTCAGTTCGTCAATAATTTGTCCCAAACCTATTTACTTGTAATTTGTTTGGTTTATTTGAATTTTTATTGTAAGGGTTCACTGCCAATAATTCTACGTTGACACAAGAAATTGACACATTGATCCGACACAGTGATATGACGGTCATGTATCATCATTCTTTTAGGCTGGGTGTAATGACTCCCCATTCCCTCAAAAGTGGAGGGAGTGACGGTGGTTCCCCCTCATCTCAATATAGCTCTCTATATATAGAGAGTGTTATTAAGGAATAGAGAGTGCATTCCACGCCACTTGAAATGGTGTGGTTTGTAAAAACTTAAACGACGCCACTTGAAGTGGCATGGAATGGAGTCAATTGTTTTGTGTCCCTACCAAGTCAGAAACTAATTATGACCAAAAATATTTTGTGTCCCCACTAACCCAAACGGTGCCATTTGAAGTGGCGTAGAATGGTCTGAACCATTGGACACCAAAATTGACTCCCCATCCTCAAAACATTGTTTTTTGGTGGAATGGAGATAGAGGGTGGATGCACCATTGGAGTCAGCCTTAAGCTTACACAATGATACCTGACATTAGGGCAAAGAACGAGTCGAATATGGCTATATCTGAATTCGAACCCGAATCCGAAATTTTATATCCGAATCCAACCCAAACCCGAGCTGAACCCGACTAACCCGATTGGATAACACTAAAAATGCAAAAAAAAAAAAGCCCAAAAAATATATCCAAACCGGACCCGATTCCCATATTATCTGCCACGTCACTTAGTTAAGTAAAAAAAACGCCTATACCAAAACATCGGAATGTATTACAATCGACATGTCGATATTGCCCCCCAACATTTTCATACATTTGTAGCTACCATGCCTGTTATAATCGAGGGATAGTTTCGTGACAAAACCGCATAAATTGGGCGGGGTTTTAAGCAAAGATTCAAAGGCTGCCTCGTATTATAATTAGGGTTTTAGGTTCAGTCCAAAAAAAAAAAAAAAAGATGAGCGTGGCGGTGGATGCAGCATCTGGCCAATTATTTGAGGACCATATTCTTCATCTCATCCAGCCCAAGCCCTTATATCAACAACAGGTCCTCTCTTTCATTTTTTTTTTTATGCTGACTTTGTGGGAACTTTTTCACAATTTAACGTGCTCCATCTTTGATGCATTTCTTGTTGGAACATTGGGAGCTTGATGATCAGAATAAAGGATAAAATGTTGGTCTCAGATCAGTGTAATAAAAATATGATTGTCTCAATACTGATTTTGTCATTCTTGATGATTGTCTAGGTGAATTCACTGGCAGAAGTTGATCTTCCGGAAGTAAGCTGGCACCATCATAAGCATATTTTAGCATTTATCTCGGGGCCTGATCAGGCCACTGTATGTGATTTTGAAGATTCAGGTTGGTAATTTCTCAGTTTTTTCGATCCACATTATTGATATTTGTGGAATTTCTTGTGCTGTAACTGCTTCTTTTAATACTTTGTAGTTGCAATCTACCTCAAATTGTAGTCTATATAATTTATGTTGAAATTTAGTACAAATTTTTGAACAGATGGCAAGGATCCATGCGTTTTAATCAGTGAGTCGCAAAGAGATATAAAAGCTCTTGAGTGGAGGCCAAATGGTGGGAAGACACTCTCTGTAGCATGCAGGCGAGTATTGTGATATTGCACATTTTAAATGATATTTGAATTATTTCATGTTTAGTTGTGCACCTGAATCTATCAGGGCCAATAATGAGATTTCTTGGTTTTGTGGTAGGGTGTGTCAGTTTGATACTGTGATATCTGACTCATGTTGATCATGTGAAGGTTTCCTTCATTGTTTTTTACACCATGTCAAGGTTGTTGCATATAAGAGTCTGTACTGTTTATGAACATCACTGTGATGAATGCTCCTAAGTTATGTTATACGCAGTCTGAGTATTCATGATAATTGTCAATTTAATAGCACCTTGCTAATGCAGCATTATCTCGCATTGTGAAAATCCATGTGGTAATTCAATGACTGTTTCTGATTTTTCCAGGGGTGGAATTTGCATGTGGTCTGCTTCTTACCCAGGCAATGCAGCCTCTGTGAGATCAGGGGTTGTTTCTTTTGTGGGAACTTTCTCTAGAGGCTCAGGAATACGATGGACCCTAGTCGACTTTCTCCAAAGCCATAAGGATGAACAAATTAGTGTACTCTCTTGGAGTCCTGATGGGAGATATCCTTTCCAACTCCAATCTTCTCTGTAAACTGTTATTGTGTTTTTAGTTGATATTTCTTTCAACATGTTACCTCTGGAACTGTGATCATCATAAGTGCTTCTACCTTGTCAGGCAGGTGTCTAACCTGATCCAACCCAGAATGTAAACACTCACTCATTCCAAGTAGGTCAAAGCCAGAATGACTCTAGGATCTGATAACTTAGGTGATGGACCTTACTTTTAGGGTCCAATAACAGGATATACATGGTGGTGATCCAACTAACGAGTGATTGGATTGGTTTGACCTTTCTTATTTCATACTTCAATCTGAGAAAATCAGATCTGACAATGATGAAGCTGTATACTTCATACTTTGAGATTAAATACAGCGAGGATGCAGTGACATCATATAATGAAACTCTTCATGTGACCCTGAAGTTAATAAGTTATGTTCTTGCATTTTTATATTGCATTCACGTGGAATAAGATACTCCAGATTAGTTTCTAATGTTATATTTTATATACCGTTTGAACTATCCTTGACATTTATATACATATTTGGCATCTGCTTCACATGAAAGCTCTTCGTTCACCATATGGGATGTTGCTCAAGGTACTTAAAAGCTTTTCTGTATTTTGTTTTGAATCAAATTTCGTTGGATAATTGAGAGCAATTTATTTATTGATTCTTTAAAGATAAAATTAGGATCGAAAAAACGTGCCCCCCCCCCCCCCACAGACACACAAACACACATATCAAAAACCCAAAAAAGGGAAAATGAAAAAAGATGTGAGGGTGTACTGGTCACTATGAATATTCAATGTGCATATCAATATAACTTTTGCTGCAGAATGAGAGGTGATAATGAAAATTAAGATAGCTTGGATTGGTGATTGGGAAAAGATTTGATTGATTGTGATTATCTATTCTTAAGTATGTGCATTTTGTATATTCTCCTCAAGAATACGATATCTTATTTGGGGCGGCATCTGTGCACATGAACTTTCTCTTCATTACTTCTTGTTTGACTTCTAGTACCAATGATGGGGATTATGCTCAAATCTGTCTAATATCAGACGAACTAAAAAAAAAAGCCGTGTCTAGTGACACCCTTCTGTTCTAGTGACAAAAGTCTTGGATATATGTCCCGAGCCGCAATAATGCTGTATTTTCTTGAAAATTAACACTTGGTGTGCTAAAGAAAAGACATTTTGCACTAAATAGTAATTTTTGTTGGGTTAAGTATTTTTGATGAATTTCCTCACCAATTCCATCATTCACAGGATTGGGAACTCCTATTCGACGGGGATTCGGGGGCACATCAATGCTAAAGTGGTCATCGCTTGGTGATTATTTTTTTACCTCAAAGCTGTAGGGTTGTCTTCTAAATGTCAGAATTTTGTTTTCGCTTGATTTATGCTTAATTGTAGTCAATCTTACTACAACTTTTGATATATAAAATTTTATCAACATCCATTTAGTGATGGAACATTTTATCTGTGGGAGACAAACACATGGACGTCGGAGCTGTGGTCTTCCTCGGGTGGGGTTATCACGGTAGGTGAAAATTATCATTTTTTTAAGACAAACTTTATTAGCATGTGGTTTATAATATTATAAAATTTCAAACACGGAAGGCCTTGTATATTGGTTATAGTTAGAGGGTTTCTTTGATACTGATGTGGACATAGAGTCATGGTCATGGTTAAGCCCAAGGGTGCACACGCATTAGGCGTCCCCCTATTAGTTGGTTTATTTTATTTTAGCAAGTTATTGCCACATGACATACTTTAATTGGTTTGCTCTGTTGTCAAGGTGAATCCCTATTATAAATAAAGGGTTTGTAATTAGGTTTAGTGAGTATTGAATATGGGCATCCAACTTTAAACCCATTGGTAATAAGTGGAGAGGCTCGTGAACATTTATATTATACTGCAAGGCCTCACACACCCTATGTTGGACTATAACAAATATGAAATATCTCAACACTCCCCTCACGTGTGGTATCACTTGAGCCTAACACGTGGACAACACACTTGGGTGATGTGGAATAAATGGTCCTTTAAACATATGACTGTCCAACTTAAAACCAACTGGTGATAAGTGGAGCGGCCCCAAGATTTATGTATTGGTTGGACATGCTTTAGACTCCCGATGTGGGATTAATAATCTCAACAGTAAGAGTTGATGTTATTGAGTTATTTGAGATTAGAAATAAGGTGTGATTTTAGGGTCTATGAAGAACTAGGGTTCTTGATTATTTTAAAAAGTGTGGAACTTTTATAGTTGTTGCTTATGCAAATTATTATCCGCATTGGATACACTGTTGAGGTTTACTACAGGGCATTGGTTAGTGTGAAAACCCTTCCAATCCAACCACAAATTCAGTTCCTTCATCCCACTTAACCAAACCATATGGGAGGTACGACAGTACGAGGTTTCCTCAAAAGGCCTCTGTGCTTAAGTAGAGATTGTCCATATGTTAAGTGTTAGAGTTCTATGAGGACATCTCCCGAGTGGGGTTACTAGGGCCGAAGGCCGCCACAAATATTATAGGCAATTTCTATTTTTGTAAACACTGATTTTCATATATATATCGAAGTGATACAAGGCCAAACTTACTAAGGCCGTATTCTCTTTCTCTCCAAACTTCTTCTCCATTAACATAGATACAATTTCACTTTAAGAATCCCAGTTCTTGGAGAGAATCTAACCAATGTGGGAATATAACAGACCTGCACCAGGTGCAACCTTCACCTCTCCAGGCTAGACGCCTTTCAAGCGTACCCTTGGGTATCATGGTTACGTAGGCTAGCCAAGGTGGGTGCAGTAGAGTAGATTGAATTAAAGCTTGGTCTCGTTGTTGTTGTTGTTGTTGTTGTGAGGAGGCCGGCCATTGATATTTAACAAGCTCCAAATTGTTAGAAACCAGAACCTTCTTGTAACGATCGCGCTCCTGTTCCCAAAAAATTTCCAATGGACTTTATTCAAACCTCTTCTTTAAATGTTAATTTGGTTGCGTCTACTTCTTGTTGCCAGCTCTTTCTTATTTTATGGGATTCCCATACTTTAAGTCTTGAACGTTGCTGCTCTGACTACCAGTCCCTTCTCATCGATTCAAATTGAAATTTATTGGTTCTTGTTTTCTTTTTGCCTGTAATTCTAATGGTTTGTGCATGTTTTTTGTTCACAGACAAGTGGGATTTTGATCAGTTTGTTTTGCATTTTTTGCTATTTACTCCACTTTTAAATTTCTGTTATGCTTTTGTTCACACCCAATTGTTTTTTGGCTGTTGTTGTCAGGGAGCATCCTGGGATACTGATGGGTGCATGATATTGATTGCTTTCTCAGAATCCTTAACACTGGGTTCCATTCACTTCGCGTCTAAGCCTCCATCATTGGGTAGTGTGTTCCCTATTACTTCTAGTTCTTTATAATATCAGTTTTTCTTATTTCTTTCTTGGCTATACTTTTAGTTATTTGGGACGAAACAAACTTATGACACTTCAGCATGGCAATGTCAATTATATTTTTGTCCGAGTAGAACTTCTCTTAAGAAAGAATCCTTTGGGTATTCCTGTGGCTCTGTGTTGCATTGATTGGATCACTAGTTTAGTTTGTTTGGTATCATCTCATTATTATTGGTCCAGTGATGAACATTTTGTAACATGTTTATAGTTTGTTTAGTATTTTCAATTTTTTTGTAACTGCTTTGTTAAGGAAGCAAATGCTCTTGGGTGGGGTATTTTCTCTTCATGACAAATTGTAGTTTCACGTGTAGGAAGATGGAATATACAATCCCGGTAAATTGAGGATGAAGTGATTAGTTACTGTCTTTGTGCTCCCCTTGCCGAATGCTAGCAAAATTGTCTAAGCATCTATTGACCTGTCACCTATGAATATGTTGTTGGTTGTTATGTGATGCCAAGTCTAAGATTTATGGGGTGGGTGATGTGGAGAACTTAGAGGGAATTGCAAGTGTTTTGGGATGTTTCCAACCACATACTTGGGTCTGCCATTGGGTGCTAAAGGTGATAGAGAAAGTTGCATTTCGGTTGGCAGGGTGGAAAGCTAAGTGTCTTTCTTAAGGGGGAAATTGACTTTGATCAACCACTCTTTTGAACCTTTCATTATTCCTTATTCCTTTGGGGGGTGGTGAAACATTTGGAAAAGTTGTTTAGAAGACTCCTATGAGTTAGTAAAGGAGATAAGCCGAAGATCCATTTTGTAAATAGGATAGACTTTGTGATGTAAATAGCAGTTGCTACTTATAGTAATTTTCAGAGTTACTAAAAATAGTAAAAATGAATATTACTAAAAATTATACTCCGAATATTACTTTAGATAGCAATTTTTCTTTGCATCACTGTCTTCCTAAAGAAGAGGTTGGTTTGGGAAAGTGGCTTTGCAGATATGGGGAAGAAGAGAAACATTTTTGGGGGGAAGGTGGTGGTGGATAAGTATGGAGGAGGATAATAATCAATGACTATTAACTAATTGATGAATTGATATGTTATTCTTTACCGATTAATTAAAAGCTCATTTAATAAGTGGGTTTTGTGTGGTTCCCAGGTTATTAATAGATCAAAGTTCTACTGTAACTTTTAAGATGTATATAACCTTTCAGGGACATTAAATAATAGTTTCCATGATTCCATCCTAATAACTTGTTTGTACAGATGCACACCTACTACCAGTTGACTTGCCAGAACTAGTATCCTTAACAGGAAGGTAAGGACTATGCTACTTTCTTGTTTAGTTTTCTTGTTTTCTCAAGAAGTGTCTGATGTCAAACTATGTAACTTCATAAGAATAATTTTGTCTTTCTGTTTGAACATTTAATAAGAATAATTATAATAAAAAAAAAAACACTGAGATATGGACCCTGCTTGTTTCCAAAATTTCTCCATTAACTCCTAGTAGGATTAACGAGCAAGAATGCTGCATCAAATAGTTTATTCCGAAATCTGTAACTCTTGCATTGCTAATTTAACGCCGCATATGTATCTAGTTTCTGTGAATTTCCCAAGAAAACGTGACAAGTATTCTTGTTTGCTGTGTTTCACCAAACCTGATCCATGACATGTCCAATCAAGAACTGAACCAATCACCTATTTCTAAGTTTTTGCACTTTGTAATTTATCAACTACTATTCTCGAAATTGGAGTCACTTTGTGTCCTGGATCAACCTTAATAATACCTCTAGGTATGCTGATAAACAAGTAGTCTATATGGATGTAAGCATTCACACTTACTTTAAGCTATTCCAATATCATGCAGCCAGGGCATTGAGAAGATTGCCTGGGATGCCTCAGGGGAGCGTTTGGCTTTATTGTGTAAAGGAGGCAATGAGATGTACAATGGTCTTATTGCACTATATGATGTCAGAAGGAATCCTCTCATTTCTGCATCACTAATGTTATTTTCTTAACTCTTTTCTTTCTTTGTAATGATTATTCTCTCTCTCTCTCTTTTCTTTTTCTTTTTGCTTCACAATGAAATTCATTTCCGGTTATTTCTGTTGATTGTAGTCGAAAGGAATGTGTTGAGGCATTCTCTAATCTATGTTTTTGTTTTGAATAAATCCAGTGGTTTCATTCGAGGGCCTGGACAGAGTCCAAAACCGCTAGCATTCTCGTTTCAAAACAAGTTTAAACAGGGGCCTTTGCTCTCTGTGGTAAGTTCTTATCTCTTTCTTTGTCTCAGTTGTTGATGTTGCTGTGAGATTTCACCTTCCCTGAATGGAATTTTAGCACTAGAGGATTTTATTTTTTTGGTTTTTAAATAATTGTATAAGAACCTCGACGGGTTCATTCTACATGTACAAGCCTGTACGTTAGTACCAGCATAGAAGTAGTGCTAGGTTGATTGCTGCCCCTAGTGTAGAAAATTTCATGTGACAGGCAGGCATTTCTTACCTGGTTCTATGTTCCTGCTACCCAATTTTACTCGTCATAACCATCTTCGGCCAATTTTGTATTGCAGTCTTTGTTGCTGCACATTCTCAACATAAGTAGATCATTTCACTGTAAACTCACCTGATAAGCTAGTACATCTCCCTACTGCCAGTCCACTTCAAATGTTAATTAACTACAAAGATGCTTGGCCCCTCTGATGTGTTCCCAAACACTGCAGACTTCTAGTGATGTTGGTGATATTTTATTAATTCTTATTGCCCATTTTGATGCTCTTGTTGAGTTTTTCCTCAAGCAGTGAAATATATGTTTTTGTAAAGGGATAAGTTTTCACAATGAAAAGGGAGGTTTGCCATTTCATCACAGAAAAGTTAAGATCTGTGTCTTTTGGCGTCTTATATGTTTAGGCGCGAAGCTAGGTTTTTTATGAGCAGAATCCTTGAGGCATTCGCCTTAGGGTGTGTTCAATTTCAAACAGGACAAAGTCCCATGGAAACCCAATCTTTTGATTAAAATTTATAAAATATGAGCATGCATTGGAGAATCTCCCCATCTTTTAGGACTTTTCATGAACATTTCTACCATGAAAGTTTTCATTGACCTCCTTATGTAATTTTCTCCACTAGAATTGTTTTTGAGGGCGCAAAAAGTTCCCCAGCATGCTCATTGTTTGTGATTTAAAAAAAAGTGGGGTTCCCATGTGTTTTTTTTCCTATGTGATACCAAACATCCCCTTAGTTTGTAATTTTAAACCTCACTAGTCTCGCTTTTAAATATGAGTGATATGAAAATGAAGAAATAATGTTTGGACAAATCAAGAGAGGAGGTTAACATGAATAGAAGATAGGATATCAATAGAAAATTGAAATGTATCGATAGGTTTATTCCATTTCCCTACTTTAGTCAAGAGGAAGTCTGGAGAGGAAAGAGAAAGGGAAGATACAGCCTTATTAGTTTCGGCCTTGTGTCACTTCAATATGTATATGAAAATTAAGATTTTACAATAAAAGAAACTTTCTAAAATATTCAAGAGATGTCCTCTTAGAACTCTGTCCTTAAATGCCCCCGGGAGATGCTCTCTTAGAACTCTAACAAAAAATGCAACACTTGTGGTATGAAGTTTGCTTTAACCATCAAATTTTACAGTGCTTATAGGCAGGAAGCGTATGCAAAATTGTAGGTGTGGCATAGTAACTTGGGCTTAATGAGCTTATGGAAAATGTAAGTGCATGTACAAAACAGGTGGTGAAATGTAAAAGAAAGGAAGTACATGCACATGTCTGTAATGATACTGCAACCAATAAGAGAGAACATACAACACTTTTGTGAAGGCCTTAACCTTTCCTTATAGTGGGTATATTGTATACCCAAATACACAAGTCTTTTGACATACTCTGTAAGGTATAGGACTGTCCTTTCCTTGGCAACTCTTTCCCTGAGGCGTTTGTTAGGTACCACACTGCTTTCCATTAAGTTTTGATTGGTGAGATATTAACATTTGAGTACTACTGATGTCAATGACTTGGTAAATAAAAGCTATGACCTAAAGAAAGTCACTTCTAATACCTCGGCTGGAAACTCATACCAATTGTGAAAAGAAAATAAACCAATTTGTTTCATTTGGTATAACAGCTGGCAGTCCTGATGTTATCATATCTGCGTCTCACCTAGAAGTGTTAAGTATTATAAATCCGGACAGTGATATTTTGACAATATAAAACACATCTATGACCAATTTTCAGTCTGTTGCTTTTTGGCCTTCTTCTGAGCATCTTTTCAGTCAACTTTTTGCCGTGCTGGGACTACATGGCACTCTCTCTCTTCAAGAATTAAATTTTGGGTTTCTTCTTCTGAAACGTGGTAAAACTGACTGTTGTCTGGCTTGATATATTGTGATATGACTGGGTAGTAATTTTTCTTTCGTTCTTTTTATTCTTTCCGTATACATATTTATAAATTTGTATTTGAATCGTGCAAGGGTATATTTTTAATCAAAAATTTGTTTCAGTGCTGGAGCAGTGGATGGTTCTGCACTTACCCCCTTGTATGTCAGTGACATCTGCTCCTGTACTAAAGGTATTGGTCTTCTTTGTAAGAATTGAATGCTGTTAGTAAGGTATTGGTGTGATTATGAAAAGAAAAAAAATAAGGTGTTGGTGTAAGTTATACGTTTTAGTACGGTGCATCATATCACCTGTTGTTTCAAATGTATAATCCACAATAAGTTCAGTAAGTCGGCTATCTCCTGCACCTAATAATTTGGTTCGAGAACCTTTTCGAAAAACTTGGGCGCTCAAGCACACAATAGTTATATATAACTATATATGACTACCTTGCCTTATTCTCTTCAAATTTCTGTTTCCCGATTTGTATTGAGTCAATTTTGAATTTCTTTTGTAGGTCTTTGTGTATTTGCGTTGAAGGAACTTGAAGTCATTGACAAAAGGGGTCGAGGGATTTGCCTGCAAACAGTGACTTGCAGTTAAAAATACCAAATGTGTTGTCTTGGTGTTAAAGCAGTTATATCTTCTATTAATACCTTTAACTAACTGCAGATGAAACATTTTCATGTTTATTTTTATTATTTTCTTTTATGTTGCGGTGTGGAGTGAAAAACTGTTATTCGCTTTGTTGTTACAACTAGTCCACATGCGCGGTGTAACTAAAGAATATATAGAGGCAGATTAATTCCATTTATTTATTTTTTTGGAATTGATGAACTGAACTTATTGATCCGTCATATTATAAATTCTGCGGAGAGTCTGCCAGGTAGTTACAAAAGGAAAGAGTTCCCGCCTCTTAACCTAAGAGCCAAGTTTATGAGCCTTGAGGAGTTGAGGTTAGCAGTAACTGTAGTCCCTCTAAATGTAAATATGGTCTGTCATGGACCTCAGGGCCTAAACAGAAGCAATGTTCTAAAAAACAAACGCTAGGCAGTAGTCGGAAGGTAAGGGAGCGCCTAGACTTTCTAGGCGGTGTCTAGATGGGCTAGGCAGTTTTATTTAATTAATTATTTAAATATATATGTATAATTATTATTTTTTCTTAGGATAAAACATCTTATTGGAATGAAATGATGTCACTAAAATTTGGAATAGGGGTATTAAGGTAATATAGTCTTTTTCTAGAAAAGTGTGGTTATAATTTTTGTTTTTTTTTGTAAGGGCATGTAGTGTGCACAGAGACTAGTTGCAAATAATCAACTAACATCATCTCATATCCATCAATGCATGCTTGAAGTTCTAATCCGGTAAGAATAAGATGGAGTAATCTTTATTTCAAGAGGTATTCCAGTAGAAAATTTCAGATTGATGTAAAATCCAGCATACAGGATCACAAAAACGATCAGATCTGGATCTGATTTGAAGGAATTTGAATTCAATTCAATCACCCATATTTGTCTTTTGTTTCCATCTTCAATTGAGGTTGAAACCAGGTACGATTTACCAACTCTCTCCAATTTCTTTCCACTCATTTTCTTTCTTCTCGGCACCCCAATTCTTATTTCAATTTGATCTCATCAGATCTGATCTAATTTGGACTCTATATTTTTCTTTCCCAACTCTTTTTTTCTTTCTCTTCCTTGAATCTCTCTAAAATTTCTTTTCAGAACCCGAGAAGAGAGACTGCCGATTGATTTTGTAAGTTCTAGTGGGCCTTTTTAATTTAATTGGGCTTGTAACATTTAAGTCTGTCTTTTTTTTTCTTTTTCTTTTGGACCCTCTAAACCGTCCAGTCCCGCCTGGCCGATTAATCACCCGCCTGGGTCTTTCTAATTGGACCGCCAATTTATAAAACGATTACATACAAAATCAGTTCGGCCAGGCACCGTCTAGCTCCTAGGTGACGCCTAGACGGCCGGCCGCCTAGGCCGTATTTTAGAACACTGAACAGAGGAGGTGCTCATTTCATGTTGCAATCAGCGAAGGCATATTTCTCTGTGCGGTCTTGTTACAGTCTCTGCTATGAGGTGAAGTGTCTGACCCACTTCTAGGAGTGAAGCTATTTTCTTCCACTCTCAAGCCTATAGCTGAGCACAGCCTTGAGGTTTCTCAGCTTCTTGGCTTCACAGTTAAAGTAGCCGTTTTCTGCAATCTTCAGCTGCTGGCCTGGTTTGAATTGAATCTGTGCAATATATGGGTTATATTAATAAACCCAAGTTGTGGGGTGTCCAATTTCAGGTCAACAGTGAACCACAGTCCGCACATTACCCTATACCCGCCATTGTGAGCATACACACCAACAGAATGGATAATTGGATATGGTCGTTTTGCTGGTGTGCGCCAGCCTGTATAGCGTTCACTTCCCTTGCAGAATTGCAGATATAAAAAGTATTGAGAATAATAACAATACAAAGTTTAGATGAAGCTCGAAATAATTAAGATAAATCTTATACCAATTGAGGCGCTTTAGAATTATGTAAGACCATAAAGCAAGAAAAATTGATCAATCAAAAGAGCAGATTATGCTTAAATCATGATTTGCTTTTGAATTCAAAAGGGACACAAGAAGAAAATATCCAGAGAAAGTATAAATTTAGTAAGGTTCGTGGAGAACAGTTGGAAAAAGGAGAGGTACAGTTTTTTCATGTTTGCCTTTGAACCAGTGTTATCAGACCCGGCCCGGTGGTTTGACCCGCTGAACTAGCAAACCGGTCACCTAACCGGGTTGGGTCTATTATTTGATCGTTTGAGGTTCTCAAATCGCACAAATTGAAAAATTAATACACTGACTTGCGGTGTTATCAGACCCTGCCCGGTGGTTTGACCCACTGAACTGGCAAACTGGTCACCTAACCGGGTTGGGTCTATTATTGGATCGTTTTAAAAACAAAAATTGGTAGGGGTTCGAACCTAGGGTTCTAGGGAATACAGAGGACATAGTGTTCACTGAAGCAAAAATATCCTTACTTAACAATAGAATAATTTATATATTTGTATATAATACTTCCTGCAGTTCAACCCAGTAATCTAATCCAACTCACCAGTTAATCGCCAACCCAGTGACCCGGTCTCCTGGCCGGGTCTGATAACTATGCTAGGAACTTGGCTGGTCTATAAAGAATTCTAGGTGGGAAATTCTAGAAGTATAAATTTGGTTTTAAGTATAGTTTACTCGACATTTTTTGACATCAAGTGGAGATGGCCCAAAGCTTGGATATAAATCAATGATTAACAATACGAGCATGGGTGGACCCAAAGGTAGGGCTAACAAGTGGTATAAGAGCATCATCAATACGTTGTTATTTTTTATTTTCAATGTGACAGTTGACAATTTTTATAGCAATTTTCGTCACCAACGCGTTGTCAAATGGTTGTTTTGATTTTAAGAATTGTCAAAACTTGAGCCAAATTGTTGAAGAATATAGAAATGGTGTGCACGGGACAACTTGACCCGTCCAAGAGTGGGATGGGACTACTTTAGCCATCCAACATTTTTTTGTTTTCTTTTAATAAAAAATTCAAACGGTTTGATTTTGTACCGTTGGGCTTTAGTACCATTGGGCTTTTGTACTATTGTGCCTGAACGATTTTAGAAGATTTGCAAAAAAATGTACCGTTGGGCCTGAACGATTTGAAAGGATTTGCAAAAATTGTATCGCTGGGCTTTTGTACTGTTGGGCCTGAACGTGTATTTGAGTGGTATTAGATTATGTTTTAGCGTACTAATTTATTTAAATTTTATGTTGTAATCTGTTTTTATTGTTTGCATGTATTTCTTTCTTTAAATAAAATTGTATTTTGTTTTAATGAAAATATATTTTTCTTGAAAAAATGTGTTTGTTTATAAGTTGAAATTAAAAACAAATCAACTCAACTAGAAATGAAAAACATTCAACTTAATTTGAAATAAAAAACAAAACATCTTATAAAATTATACCTTAATTAAAACACATTACAAAAACAATTAAAGACAATACACTAAGGAATTAAACAAAATACAAATATTACATATCCTACACTTAAATTCTAAGAGGTACGACTTGTTTCTCCACCACACATTGAAGGATTACATTGATCGCACAAGCCACACCTAAGGCATAAATCTATTGCTTCCTTGCAAAAATGACATATAGGTATGTCAACCGTTTTTGAATGATAGATGTTGATATTTGAGGGACAATCATCAACATCACACTTTAGAAGTTTGTCTTCCAATGTTCCATCATCATTGCTAGTTATGACCACTATCATTATGCCGTTGTATTCAGGTTTTGGGAATTTAATGTTAATGTATATACATGAAGTAGCGTAATGACCAACTTCCTTACACCACTGACAAATCTCAGGTGTAGAAATGTGGACAATATTTGATCCCCCCATATTGGTAGTTGAAGTTGAGATAGAAATTGAAGCTGAGAAAGATTAGATAATGAAAATGAAAAGCTGAAGTGAGGAATGAAAATGACTTTGAATATATATGCAAAGGCCCAACGGATAGAAATATATCCGTTATAAATAAATTTCAATGGATAGAAATATATCCATTGGGAATAAATGCCAACGGATATAAATTGATCGGAGGAATAATAAATTGATCCCCCCTTGGGAATAATGCCAAGATATAACGTATAAATTAATCCCTTTGTTTTAGTGTATTTTTCCTTTATTATGCAATGCAGTTTTGTTTGGAGGCCCATGGGCCTATTAGTCACGTTCACATGGGCTTGATTGTTCACATGAGAATTTCTTTGTCTACATAATAAAAAACATATATAGATTCTAAGTAATAATTAACGTAATGTAATAATTAATTTAATGCATAAAAAAAATTGGACATAGCCTCATTTGTTTAATCAACATAATTCATATACCTAAATCTGCTAAGATTCTCAAAAATCTGTTCAAATCCTAAAAAACAACAACAACCAACAACAACAACAATGACATCACTAAATTATTACAAAATAGTGCAATATAGCACTATGGAGCACTGCCTGACTACTCTGGCCATTCCTTCTCCGTTTTCGCCCTCTCTTATTAGGAGCATTGTTTTGCTGCATGATATCAGTAGCAATTCTTTGAAACATTAGCACAATGCAATTAAAATCTAAAATTGGATATATAAAAAAAAATGAAAATGTAAAACATATAATAAAATTACCAAAGCTTCCAATTCGTTTGTCATCTTAGCCATCCTACGCTCAGCGTTTGCTATTTGCGATTGTTTTCGTCTAAATAGCCATAATACTGTTGAGTGTGCTCAATTAAACTAGCTCGATGCCCCTGGTTGATTTGCATTTCATCTGATAATCGAGCATGCACTGTTTCCTGCATTGTGTCAATATTGTATCTAAGTTAAATATACATAGTGTGTTTAAATTAACATAATGAAATATAAATATACCTCATTAAACTGTTGTAGCTCAGGTACAAGCACCGAATGCTCCAAATGAAATGTGGTCTCCATTCCTTGAGAACTAACAACGCAGTATGACCATGGGTCATATGGATCATTAGGTAGGGGTGTATAACCATGATATACTCCAGATGTTCTTGTCGAATTTGCGGGTTTAAATTGATTGGACGCCTCGCCCTAAAAACTCGACTAGTTACTTACATCCATGTTTGCACCTCTATACAATGGACCCGCAGATAGGTTTTCCCTATAAACTTTCCGCCAATAAGTCTCATAATCAAGACTAGAGTTCACATCAACATAATCTGTAAAATACGGCCACACACTCTCAACGCGATACTGTTCAATCAAATTCTCTGAAACATCCATGGCACGCATATCTGTGGGTGGGGGAGTAGGAATATATGTATATCCAATGGTTTGCATAGTCACCCTATCTCCAAGGAACAAAGCACGTATATCAGGGGCTTGCAACATGAATCTTTTTAACGACATTAGAGTACTATGCTGACAGATATGCATATTCTCAAATTGAGAACCTTGCCACGAACTCCAAACAATAGATTTCATACTTTTCTTCTCTATTTGGATCCTAGTAGCTTGAAGATCATTATGGACCTCATCCCTTAATCTAGCATGACCGTCTGCAGCCCATCCCTATGGGCGAGGCCATAAGTCCTTATCTCAATCCTCTCTCAGTATAGGGTTTAAGCAAGCCAAATACTCATACCACCAGTATTGAAATAATAAAATGAAAGTGTATCTAATTAATTTAAATTATATAATATTTAACTAACAAAATAAAAGATTATATCTTAAAAGTTAAATCATATTGAATTATTTGTAGTATCCAAGTAATTCCGTTGTATTGCTTCCCCATTTGATTTGTTTGTACAAACAAATCAAGCCCTGTATATAAATGTGTCATGAAAGCACCTCCCCAGTCAAAATCTTCCAAGCTATCAAGGTCTACCAAAGACGCTAACCAACCATCCCGACCCCAGATTTTCCTGTTGTAAAACCAACTTGGCCCAAAAAATATAACAAAAAAATCCTGATAAACTCATCCTCCTCCATAGAGTTTAGGTCTAAATATAGGGCGTCAACTTCATGTTCTAAACAATATTCAATATCCAATCGGTGCATACATTTTTCTCTGATGTGCAGGTTCAAAATGTATCTGCCATCCATATTCCCCGAAACAAGTCTACCTTCAAAATCAAACAACGAAGGCAGTAGAGTCTTCAACCTTTCAAAATCATCTTTGATACTTGAATCAAACAAAACTGGATTCTTCTCACCCACACTTAAACCCGTTAGCATTGTAAAGTAAAGTGGTGTGATACCAATCTCACCACATGAAAGGTGAAAAGTGTGCGTGGTGTGCCACTATCGTTTCGCCAATGCAAATATCAGTAGACGATCAATCCGAATGCTCGTACACGATATCAATGGACCAAAATGTGTTCCCAAAATTTGAGCTCTTACGTGCTCTATTTCCTCCCCTCTTTCCACTAGATGACTCCAGAAGTCTTTAATACTCGGCATTGCGCATCTCCATCTCGTCGAACTCATTTTCTACACGTTGAGGCATTTAATTAAACAGTTAGTAAACGTTAAATTCTAAATACGATTTTAAATCAAAATCAATTGAACAACGTTCATAAACTCATACTTACTCCGTCAGTGTTATATAAACACGAAATATGTTTGTCTGGATCGGGAGCCAACGTTGGATGATCAACAATATTCAATCTCTGTGGAAAATTGAAATCATTTTCCGGTACGAGTTCACTCTCATTTTTCCGAGGATTTGAACTTCCCGAGCCACGCATAATAGTCTTCTTACGACTAGCTCGACGACGTTGATCCATTGCAAAAAACAGAAACAAATTTTGTTGAAAATCAATTTTTTATTGGGTGATTGAAGGTTTGGGTTTTGAGTTATCTTGCTGAGTTCTTGCGGAGCAAATGTCACTGGAACCTTGTCCGCGCGTTTTAAATAAAATGGGTCAATAGGGGGGACGGGACAACTATTCCCGTTTTAAAAAAATTTAGATTGGGACGGGACAACTTGACCTGTCCAATTTTTTTTACTCAAATTTTACCCAAACCGCACTGGTTCTTCCATTCCTTTTAGAAATTTTGAACTGCCAAAACTGATGATGTGTCACAACGCAAAATGGAAATGCGTTATGATGCTCTAAGCCCCATAAATTACCATATGAGCACTCTTTTGGTGTCATATTCCCCCCCCCCCCCTCATGATGACTAGGGGTGAATCATGAGAGGGTTGTTGGTGCTAACAATTAAGTGATGGTGCCAAAGTGTCATAGATATAAGAGTAGTGCTACACGGATTTACTTTTTAGATTTATTATTGTGCGACTCACTATTTGAATAATGTTGGTTTGGCATTACAATACAGATGGACACATCTCTATTTAAAATATTTTAATGTCGTCGACTCTCATAAACAGTTGTGTAATAGTGAAAAACTATTTTTTTCTGTATCTCTCCATCTTTTGGTAATGTCACTATTTTACTCCTGTTTTTTCGTAGAATTAACAATATTACCTTTTTTTGTTTGAAACAAAACGAATCTGCATGCATAAATCTAATATAAATGAATGATTAGGACTTTTGACTCATTATAGTGTTATAGTAGGTTCAAAATAGTAGGTTAAATAAATGGATCGGTGTAAATAAAGTAACCTAAAATTAATGAGCATGTCTTCAGTGCGCGAGATGTATGGTGCGTAGGTAATGTGGGCCTTTGGATCAGTACTTTTGCCATGCAATATACACGCACCCCTTGGTATGAGTGGCTCAGATTTGATAGCATACCATACGACCTGCGCACCATAGATTTAGCCAAAATTAATATGTATAGGAGGTTCTAGTTGCAGAAGAGAGTAAAAAAGGCAATGCTTTTGGTTTGTCTAGATCTATATATATATATAAAAGCTCGCGCACATTTTCTCTCCTCACCATATCGCTCCATTTTGCACTCTAAACAATATGATTGGCTCCTACAAAATCGGATGTAATAATAATTAGTGACACCTCCCTAGATTTGTTTAAATCTCCCTAATCTATTTTTATATTATTATGACCTCCTCAAATTAAAAAAAAAATAACAAATTAAATGAAGGTGAACATTTAATCTATTTGATTCAAATCTGTACAATCGTCGGTGTTTTCTATGCCCATATTATACTTTAAGGAGTGGCTTTATTTCTGTGCTGGGAGGAAATAATAGAAATCTCACCTAGATATGTATAATAACATGAGCAGTTTATGATTGCTTTTTGGTTTATATGTCTCCTTCAAAATAATAATTCCAATTATAGCAATAATAATAAGATTAAGAAATGAGAACAAATATAGGACAAAAGAGTGGAGCATAGAATGATTAAAACCCATATATAGTGACTCACTCGCTCACTGCACAAACAGCAAAAACTGAAACGAAGAAAAACATGCAGACATTAAAACATACATGATAGTATGATACATTATTCAGGTGAAGGCTGCTTATAGGTAGCCAAACAATAATAATAATAATAATAACAAAAATGAAACAAGGGTGGGTAATTGAATAACTAAGCTAATTAACATTGATAATAAGGTCGCTATGCATGCTTCTGCTTCCATATCTTCAAACAGAAATTTTATTTTGATTAGTCCTATACAAATGAAATCTTAGTCTCATTTTGTATTTCGACTCTACAACGAATAGTTAATTACAAATAAAGCATCTTAGCTCTGTTAATTCTGTTGTGGAAATCACCATGATAATAATGGGGAATGTTTTGTGTATTCCAGTGTAAAACTAAACGTACAACTAGCTGAATGGAACATCCTCATCTTCATTTATATTCACCATTTACCCCCACATCTTGGTAAGAGAACTCTTTCATAGGCTATACGCCTACATCAATACCATAGTAAGCCTGTATAATAATTGTATTCATCGTAACCGGCCAGAGTTATCAATTCAACGGTTTAGATTGAATGAGCATATAACTGGTAATGATGGAACACCACAACAGCCAGACATGAGGAATAAATTAAAGCAATGTATTCATACGTAGAGTACAAGTTAGAATACTCTACAAGTAGCTTTGATACCAGAAACCAGTTCTCAGAACATGCACACAACTTTATGTCTAGAACAACTCTAGCTGTTGATGATAAGCTAAACTGCTAAAGCATGCAAGAAGATAGGTATCCTTTAAAAGCCAGGTTGCCATGTTTTTTTCGCTTTTGTTCAAATGCCATAGTCACAGATTAAAGTTGGCTAAAGGTTTAGGACTTTTGTAGCCAATGTGAATTCAGGTAACAAAGTTTTAAGATTCTAAAAAGACATTGCTCTTTCCCAAGATCTATTTCTGAAAACAATATCTTCTTCATGTCCCACAAAGTATTACACTTGATTGAGGACGACCGATGTGTTGAGTGGAGGGACTTCAATAACCACATATCTCGGTACTTTGTTCATATTTAGAGGCTCAATATGAATTTCAAGCATGACAACACATTTTCTATTTGAATCAAATAGAAAATGACCAGCAAACAATTGACTTCTGTACAACATAAAACAAATGACATTCGAGAAAAACTAATCATACGATATTATTTAGAACCAAACCGAGTCAGCACAAAAAGAACTTGCAGTTACAATTTCTAGCAAAAACCAGATTCAAACCTTCGTCGGAGTGATGGATACGAATATATATTTACCTTTTAGTAAACAAAAAGTTGGAGAGCGGAGAAGGAGTAAACACGTCGATCAAATCAAATCAAAACTACTATGTAGGTTTCAACTACTACGTGTCCAAAACCAATCAAAACCATCGCCAACTCCAAATAGAGACATGCTAGCACCCCGATTCCAGAATCAAAACTTTCAGAACACTGGTATGCCACAATCATCATTACAGAATCAAAGTTATCAGAGCAGAGATATCCCACCTCCAATTCAGAATCAGACTTTCCAAAATAGTTATCCGCAATCACATTCTCAGACTCGAGAATTTCAAAATCGGGACATGCAAAGAACCAATTGAGAGGCAAGGATATCATAATGGAAATGTTCCACCTCCAAATCAGACTTGGAATCACCGAGTGCACCAATGCAAAGATCCCAAATCGAACCATAATTTCTCGGGTAGAGACGCGCCACTTCCAACACCTAACTCGAACAACCAGAGGGATAATGTACAACCTCCTCCACAGGACCGAGAATTTCAACCAGTAGGTGAGATATTGTTATATCATTATAATTAATGGGTATTCTATAAATAATTATATTTTAAGTAACTTCATTCAAGTAACCATATTCTTAATTGTATCCCCTTCTTCTTTTGTATGAAATAAATACTAATTTATAATCATAATGAAACTTGAACTTTAATTTATCTTATCTCTACTATTTGTATACAACCATTGAGACGGGTTGTTTTGAAGTTGGAAAATGGGTATTATCAAAATAAAGAAAAAAAAATAGAAATTGGCAATATTTGATTTGATTAAAGGGGCTCTGATTTTCCAGCCACTGCTTTGAAATGAGTTGGAAAAAGTTTCGGGAAGTTTGATTGTAATAATTGGAATGGGAAGAGGATTTTCATATTGTCAGAGGTCTTGAGAGGCTTGGAATTGGCTGCATCTCTTTTGCTTATAGATTGTTTTGTGTACTCAATGCATTTGACATTAGAAGTACGTCTAACCGTCATGAATGTCATTAAAAGCTGATTCTTTGATATAGTAAAAGCCATTATTTTTTTCATTTGTTTTACCACATAGGCCCCATTTTAGGATCTAAGCCTAGGATATATACTCATAATGATGTATATCCTTCTCATTATGAGTTCCTTTGAGTTTTCTCGTTGAGCTATGTTATTGAACTGAAGTTGTACATGAGTTTGTGAAAGTGAGGTCTCTGAATCCCTTAGTTATTTCAATTTTTGTTATTGTAATTGGACTTTACCATTTTGGTTAAGGTGTTTTTGTCATTCTTCAAGAACTAATATGTTATAGGATATGTCGAGGTTCTTGATTATATCAAATTTTAGTTGGCATATAGGTGTTTTTGCTAGGTATTCCATGTATAACCCCTTGAACTTCTTTTGTATGAAATAAATACTAATTTATAATCATAATGAAACTTGAACTTTAATTTATCTTATCTCTACTATTTGTATACAACCATTGAGGCGGGTTGTTTTGAAGTTGGAAAATGGGTATTATCAAAATAAAAAAAAAAAAGAGAAATTGGCAATATTTGATTTGATTAAAGGGGCTCGATTTTCCATGCCACTTTTGAAATGAGTTGGAAAAAGTTTAGGGAAGTTTGATTGTAATAATTGGAATGGGAAGAGGATTTTCATATTGTCGAGGGTCTTGAGAGGCTTGGAATTGGCTGCATCTCTTTTGCTTATAGATTGTTTTATGTACTCAATGCATTTGACATTAGAAGTACGTCTAACCGTCATGAATGTCATTAAAAGCTTCTTTGATATAGTAAAAGCCATTATTTTTTTTTCATTTGTTTTACCACATAGGCCCCATTTTAGGATCTAGCCTAGGATATATACTCATAATGATGTATATCCTTCTCATTATGAGTTCCCTTTGAGTTTTCGTTGAGCTATGTTATTGAACCTGAAGTTGTACATGAGTTGAGAAATTGAGGTCTCTGAATCCCTTAGTTATTTCAATTTTTGTTCTTGTAATTGGACTTTACCATTTTGGTTAAAAGTGTTTTTGTCATTCTTCAAGAACTAATATGTTATAGGATATGTCGAGGTTCTTGATTATATCAAATTTTAGTTGGCATATAGGTGTTTTTGCTAGGTATTCCATGTATATACCCCCTTGAAATCATTTTTATGAGAATTCTTGCTCTTTGACTTTCGAATGCGAGATACTTGACCCGACTTTGATTACTTTACCAGTAGGCCATTGGACATTATGTTAAAGGATACAATTATATGCTTTATGTATTTCACTTTCCTATGGATATACTTAAGTTCATGACCACCCTTTTTGATGAATTTTTTACTGTGTTATTGCAGTGGCTCTATTTCTCATCCTTTTTCTCTATGCCGAGTTAGTTTGTCAGTATATATGGCTCTATTTCTCATCCTTCTTCTCTATACGGGTTAATTTGTCGATATACAGCAGTACCAATTGTCATTGGTGGATTATAGCACCATTTGAATCGGTTATGTAAGTCTCTTATTTTTGAGTTGATTCAGTTACTTTTACAATTTCAATGTTGAACTAGCATGTATTGTTTAGATTGGTATTGACTTTTGTTTTGGTGGTTGTTTTAGACTTTTATTGACTTGAAAATAGCACTAATAATCAATAAAAATGTTCGGATAATGAAGTTGAGGAGGGTCTTAAGCTTAAAAGACCATGGAATCAAATAAATATATGATACTCCACTTATAAGCTTCATTAGTTCACCATGGCTTATCAACTTCTATTGTCCCTTTCAACCAATTAGAAATACTGTTATGAGATTATGCCATCCACACACTTCGTCACGTTAATTGGTTGTTTCTTAAAGTTGTAAATAGATAAGCTAAATGAGGTTAGGTTCTACCTTTTGTGTTTCACGGTGTTCTATGTTGTTATTGACATGCATATTTATTTTGACTATGTAAGGGATAAGAGGTATTTATTTAAACGGAGTTTGCCCTATATAATCTCCATATGAATCTATTCAAATAATTTTAGGTAACTAGCTAATTTTGTACTCATCATAGCTTTGAAGATAGAATGTTTCATTGTTGAGCTTCGACATCATATAGATTGTGTGGATCTCATTTTGAAAGTCGAAACTCTCATGCCATGCCTTATTTGTTTTGTAATAATATTCTTCTTCTTATTATATTTTTCCTTTTTTGTGTCGACGTGGGAATGATATATCCTACTTAAATTTTGCGTTTGTGTCTAGGAGACTTTTCTTTTCTCTTTATTAAGACCACATGAATTTAATTCTTAATTTTCACCTAAAGCCCAATATATGATTGATCTCAATAATGAATGGTCAAGTCTAGATAGAAGAGGAGCAATTTCAATAATGATGGAGTGGAACATGGTAGTAAAAGCTCAAAGTTAAATTGTTTGTGCCACAAACCGGGTGCTAGAGCTCGAGTATTGAGAGGTTATTTTGCCAAGAGAGGATTTTCACTAAATTGAACACTATAAGATCTTTATCCAAGGCAAGATTACTCAACCAAACATACATATATGAACCTATACTATTCTTGCAATGCAAGTTGTAACAGATTTCATGGCAAAATACTCAGATAAAAGGTGCACACTCACTTAAATTCATTAATCATGCCATCTATGAGTTTTACTTTTGTGCAGCTTAAAAGTCGATTTGTAGACTTCGGTTTTGATTTGATTACGTCTCACGTTGATATGTAGTACACGTTTAATATATACTTTCTTTAGTTTTCATATAGATTTTATTTGGTTTTTATCAATGTGATGCTTTTTATAATACAAGATCTGTAAATGAGTCTCTGCTTTGATTTGCTTTTATATTATGTTTCACAGAAACATATTTTTTAACCACATCCCAAAACTGAAAAAAAGCGGAGTTTCACACTTAAAGAATGGGAATAAGTTGGGAGTAATGCATATGCAATCCATATTGCCCTTGGTTCTTTGTTTTAAATATTTCCCCGACAAAAATCTATATCACAGCTCATCTTTTCATTGTAAGTGCATTAAAACCTGTACATCCATCTTCGTTTGAATTTGTTTGATGAGTGGAAAATTGTATTTATTACTTCAAGATCATTGAACTTTAAATGGATCTAGATCCAGTTGGAATAATCAACGGGATAGATATGAATGGTTATGCAAGATGTTAGAGCACATCTATATTGTAGGTTATAAAATCATATAGTTATGTTTTGTTGTTATTGGTGTCTTTCACATAATTGTTATGTGGCTGACGTATATATGAATAGGTCTCTTAGATATATAATCTAAGACATACTAAGGAGTAAACATGTCAAATTTAGGGTGTACATTGAATGACACAGTGGAGATTTAACAAACTTATTAATTATTATCATGCACAATTCATTGGTCTGCTATTTATGTTGATAGTGCGTGTTGTGCAAGATATTGTTTGTGCTTAACAAAGCTACACAATAATAGTTTCGTGGTTATTTGTAAATTTCTAACATAGCTATATGCGTAGAATGCATAGTCTTTTACTTTTATATTTTTTTTCCTTAAGTCAACACATTTGGAAACATGCAAAAAGAGATCCCTTGTGGTCGTAACATAATGATGTCCAGGCTATGAAAATAAAGTTTCCAAATAAATTTAACAAGCCCGGCCATATTATATTGGGTATTTAGATTTTTGAATTTTAAGTAGACACTTGGATATTAAAACTTAATATTTGCTTGCAGTTGTGCATCGTACTGTACCAAAGCATTTTTGTCCTCGCTTTTATATGTATTTGACTTTGCTTAGTCTTAGTCTTAGTCTTAGTCATTCTATGCGTGCTAGGCATTAGTGGTTTCTTATGTCAATTATTTTTTTATTTTTTTATTAGATATATTTCTTAAAACTCTTTAGAGATAACCTAAGGAAATACAACAATGCACCTTGCAATGGGAAAGTTGAACTGAGTAACCCCATGTGAAAGTTATGAAGGTTGTGGTGGCAAAAGCCAAGAAGGCGAACCATAACACACCAGGGATTCAAAATTGAAGAATAGTTGGAGTGACCAATCATCCTGTTGGTATGGTAATTATGCTCACAGATTGTATTTCTTTAGTGATTATCTATATAGTTTTTCTACGTTATATTTTTTATTTCAAGTTGCTAATGCTATAGCCTAGAAGATTCTGGGTTTTTATTTCATTTCTATTATTGTAAATGTATATAATTAGTTGATTCTCAAAAATTGGGTCCATATTCCATAGAATCATGTTTGTGCAACTCATCATGATGCAATGAAATGGGTTTAGAGTTTTCATGTGAAATGGGTTTGACAGTTTTGTAAATTCGATATTGAATACTTTATGGTCATGATGATTGTTCAATAGACACGTCTTAATCTATTAGATGAGTTTGAACGTCTCCATACAGTTGCATTTTGAGGTAAAAAATATTGTAGTTTCATGGCATTAATTATTTATATTTGGGTGTTTCATTGCATTATGAGTGGGTTTACACGCGCAAAAGCGTAGTAGCACTTATACAAGTATGCATTGGTAAGTATACATCATGCATTTTCACCCTTCAAAACTAGCTCATGTTCAACATTATAGGTGCACAAGAATGCATTTGTAACTTTATTGTAGTCGGATATTGATTTTCATGTATGACTTTTAGGTCATTGGTTCATTGATTCAGTTTTCTGAGCATAAATAAAAAATGTACATGAGTCATGAAATAGAAATGTCTAGAGTGTTTCATTCTTTCAAGGTCTTCCACAATGTGATAAGTATGGCAATAAACTATATGCTTACTGTAATGACCCATCTTGAGACTTTGTATGACCTTGGTGCTCATCTTGAAATAGACTTCCACGATGCATTGTAATAGTTGAGGTGTAGCTTGAAGCTGACTCTATTATTATTAATTACTTGATACGGGAGCAAAGGAACTGCTATTGCAGATACGATTGACAACTAGCTGTGAATCTATTCTTAATAGTATTGTGCTACACTTCAATCTGTTTAGTGTTGGTAATAGTGGCTGGTACTTATATTGTATTGTAAATTATCAGTCCGAAGTAGATCAAATGGCAAAAAAACCGAATGCACCACAATTTGAAGAGGATGATAAGGACCCACTTTTAGATATATCTTCAATGACTAATAATAAGGAGCTTTGGCTTATTCAATGGCCAGTTAATCAAGTAATTATGTCTTCCCATTTATTAATTATCTTTTTTTTTTTTTTTTTTTTTTTTTTTTTTTTACTAATGTGAATAAGGAGCTTTGGTACGGTTTTTTCAGAATACTGATCTTGATGGGCAAGAGATAACACTTAAGTTGCAAAGGAATGGAAATTTTGCTAGCTTTGAGACTTTATCGGGTAAGAAGATTATATCGTTTGTTGTTGTTGTTGTTTTGTTTTTTTTTTTTTTTTTTTTTTTTTGCTTGAATTTGTGGGTTTTAACTTGAGAATAATGGCAGGGAAGTCTTCACGAGTTGGTTGACTTTGCTTCTCAAGTACATGATGCTACTTGTGTTTCAATCTTTAAGCGTCGGACACAAAAGTTGGTAAGTTGGGCATGTTATATCTCTACATATGGATATGAATGTGTTTATTTGTATGTATACTCCATTGACGAGGGGTTGAATTCCTTTAGACTCCTTTGAGTCCTCTGTTTTTTAGCTTGCAATAGTCTTTTAGGATATTATTCTAAGGAATTTTGCATAAAAGGAGATTGAAAGACTCAACATACACTTCCACGATGCATTGTAATAGTTGAGGTGTAGCTTGAAGCTAACTCTATTATTATCAATTACTTGATGTAGGAGCAAAGGAACCTAGCATTGCGGCATCTGATTGGCAACTAGCTGATTTTATGCCCATGAAGATGCAAAGTTAGTGATAGTTGTTGTCTTTGTCAACCCACGCATGTGAGAGGATACTATAAATTGCTTATAAATGCGACCAATAACAAGACTTTTGAAGGCAGTTGGAGTTGTGAATCTATTCTTAATAGTATTCTGATACACTTCAATCTGTTTAGTGTTGGTAATAGTAGGCTGGTACTTATACTGTATTGTAAATTATCAACAAGGCTTCTATCGTATTAGAGACCTCTTAAGTGATAACTATATGGAACTTATTTTTGTGAATTCTATATACTTGCCAATAGTATCTTGACAGATCTTAGTGCGTTTTCCAGATGCGGAGTGCACTATTTTTTTTTCCTGATAATCATGGAATGCTCTAAATGCTACATGTATATATATGATCTCAAAAACAAAATTGGAATTGTTTACATGGCATGCAATTATTGATATGTTTGTGTCAAAGGCGCGAAGAAGTCACAAACAAATTTTGATGCATTTTAAGGGAAAGAAGAACAAGAAGGAAATGGTTGCACAAAACATAGCAGTTTAAGAATTTTTGCTTGCATTAAGAAAATTAAGAATACGATAGAATTTGGAAAGCAAAAAGAAAGCATGAGAAGAAGAGAAGAGTATAAACAATTTAAGTGAACTTAGCGACAATAATCATTAAAAAGGGCAAGAATAAAACTTGAGATGAAAGGACATTCAATTACATAATGAGCACAAGAGAAACTTACGGACATAGGTGACATTGATGGGCAATAATATAAAGGTAATGAATTAGATATCAAATTCTCTAGAGATAAAGGCTTCTGTTAATGTGAAAGCGTTTGTTATTATTTGTTTTAAGCGTAAGACAGCATTTATATATATCGTAAGCAATAAGTGAGAATGCACCTAAAACAATCGAGTAAACGTCTAATCGGCCTCTAGAAGTTCAAATTACAAGGCCATTAGTATAAGGCACACCAGTCTGAGGTAACCATGTGTCCCCAACTATAAGTTATGAGACAGTGAACTTGACCGCATTAGTGGCATCTATGATATGGTAACCAGGCCATGTAACTCTATTTGAAGTATTTGATCCTAGGTCGGAATTGTTGTATTCGGGCGAATATTAAAGTAGCCGAGGCTTAAATCAACTCAGAAAATCCCCTGTAAAATCCTAGCTTCAAGTTTCAGAATCGTAAAATTAAATATTATAGTAGCATATATAGTATATATTGTAGTCCATTATATTATATCAAAGGCAAATCAGAATGATATTGATTTTGTTAAAAGAGGTTAAATGTGGATACTTGAAGTCGTGAACTATAAGTCTGTATAATTTTATCTTGATCTAATTTTTTTTTTCCTTCTTTATGCTAAGTGGGCCAACCAAGATATCAAGTAGTCCTTTATCACATGCGTATTTCATTGAAACTTTTTTTTTTATATATATATATGGCGTTATGTTGAAGTCATGCTTCCTCTTGGTTGAATAATATGTAATTCAGGAGTTCCAAATCTTTAATTATGGGAATAGAATAGGAATTGGATGAGAAAGGACCCCATAAATAAAAAGCTTAAGACGTGCACTTATTTTGAATTGTGAATCGACAATTTTTTTGATAGGAGCTGAGGCTTCTTTTGTATCGTGAAATTTGTTACATAATGCAACATCAGTTGTACTGCTTAGGGATATGGTAGAAATACTTGGAATCTAGAAGGGGTGAAGATTTGTCTTAGCAATGAATATATATTCAGACTCTTAAAGAGCTATCCAAGCCATAAATAGAAGAAAAAAGATCGTTCTTAGAGCTGCTACAATTTGACACAATAACACATCACTTGGAACACGCATAAAGAATTGACACAACAATTTTCAGACATCTACAAAGAACTAATGTTATTCATTTAATTACAAATAGTTGCAAGTCTTTTAACAAAAAATATATATTCATTTAACGGCACCCGTCCAAGTATGAGAACACATCATTAATGAATAGTAAAAAAATAAACAACCACTCAAGAACATCAGCAGATAAACCAGCCATAAATTAAACCACTCAGAATACGTCAATACTTTGACAGATTTAACTCTTCGCGTAGCCATTCCCAGCGCAAATGCTTTAGAAATTCAAATGCTTTAGAAATTAATCAAGAGATGAAAAACCTATAAATTTACCCACCAACAACCTATAAATTTCAGCATTGAATTTCTTTTCCGTGACAGATGAAAAACCTTACTTTACACATTACATGTACATCAGTACGTTTATCATGAACTTGGCAATGAACAAACGATAGAAAATTAGGAAACTATAAAAAACAAGAGCAAGTTCAAGGGATATTGAGAAAAATAAAAGTACCTTTAAGAGTGACTGAATTTACTTATTCGCCAAAGTCAACTGAAGATAGATACTCGATAAATAGGTTAACCCATTTACTTTCTTAAAAAAGTGAGAGTGAGAATACACGTGTGGAAATTAGAGATACAAGTGGTGAAAGTGAGACCACATGTTAAGTATACTAATTAATGGGCTAAGAATTAAGCCAACATTTATCATAAAACCCATTAAAAAAATGATAATTAAAAGACAGCCCAAAATTTGGATATGTAATACGCTATAAGGCCCATTGATAAAAAAAAAAAAAAAAAATCCTTTTAGTCTAACAAATTATTAGGCGATGGGAACTTTGATCAATTAATTTACTTTCTGAATTTCAATATGGTTTGGAAGTAAGATTTTTGATACATAATAAAAAAAAAATTAAAAAAAATAATATAAAAACGGTCCCCGTTCGTTGAACGGGTCCAAAAATCTAGTTGCATCAAATAATGTGCGATTAGAAAGGCAGCCGTTAAATGGACCTATAGAAAGTCTACACTACCATAAAAAGGAAAATATGCCACGTCACCTTATATACCAAACGTAAAACTTTGCGTGATTCTTTTTATAGGCTTTTTCTCTCTTTTCTCAAAGCTAAAAAAAAAAAAGTGGAGACAGCAAAACTGTACTAGTAGTAGTTAACATTAAACAACAGAAACAAACAGTCCTCTGAGTTTATCTCTGTAAGATAAGAATGGTGGATTACGCTCGAGTGCAGAAAGAATTGGTTGATTGTAATAGAGATAAAGGCCTGTCTGGTGTTAGTATAGAGCTTCACGGTAGTAATGATAATCTTAGTCATCTTTCTGGTAAAATTACTGGTCCTATTTCTTCTCCTTATGAAGGTGGTACCTTTCTTATCGACATCCGTTTACCCGGTAATTTTTTCTTTGTTTTTTTTTTTACTGAAAAGGATAAAAATTTACTGTCAATAATAGATGCAATTTACTAGGCAGTACATATCCCATGAAGCACGATGGAAAATGGGGCAAACATTATAGATCGAAGACTATGCATTTAGCACAAGGGAAAGAGTGCATTCTCATTTTCATTGATGGTTTTCTTGTTTCACAGATGGATATCCATTCGAGCCTCCAAAAATGCAATTTTTAACGAAAGTTTGGTGAGAAGCCTTTTCTTTGTTTTCCATTACCTTTTAAGTTTTAGGTTTCATCATTATATGCTACAACTGCTTCCATTACATGCTTATGCTGAAAATGAAAGAAATTGACTAGGAATTTCTTCTTTTATATTATTACCATCGTACTACTTTTCGGATCATTTGTAAAATGGCTGTTTTTGTTAGTTAAATGACAAAGGTAGGGTGAAATAATTTTGCAAATGAAGATAGAAAGAAAACAACATTACATTCCACAGAAGCAACCATTGCGTGTGTCATACCTAAAGACCAAAAATCTTAAAACTAGATTGAATCTTATGTAGCTAGAAGTGAACAAGCAATTTTGTAAAGTCTTTAAACACCATTATTCACTGAAAAATAAGCCCCTTAGTGAACTCTTCAAGTGACTGCTTAAATTTGACTTTGAATATCCCTTCCCTTGGTAGTGCGGGACTTCATGGAAATGGTGCGGGACTTCTATGAGACAAGTTTCTTAGCTCACAGTCTTAACAATACGTTCATCAAGTTGATTCTTAAGAAGCATGGAGTGAAAGACATATCTGATTTACGTCCCATTAGCCTCATTGGTAGTGTGTATAAAATCATTTCTAAGGTCTTATCCATCAGGTCGAAGAAAGTGTTGTCGAAGGTCATAGCTCAGGAACAAGGGGCTTTTGTCTTTGGACGTCAGATTCTGGACGGCGTTTTGATTGCTAACGAGGCCATATACGATCGAAAGAAGATGGATAAGCCGGGAATGGTATGTAAGATTGATCTAGCTAAGGCTTATGACCATGTGCATTGGAACTTTCTTGATTACATCATGAGGAGGATGGGGTTTGGGGCAAGATGGAGGGGTTGGATTCGGAGATGTTTTTCTTCCGCATCTTTTTCCATTCTCATAAACAGAACGCCAGCGGGGTTTTTTAAGAGCTCCAGAGGTATAAGATAAGGGGATCTTTTATCCCCTCTTCTTTTTATCATGGTGGTTGAGGTGTTTGGCAGGATGGTAGACAGAGCAAATTGTCTAGTGGTGTTGGAAGGATTCAGGGTGGGTAGAAATCAGGTTTTGATATCGCACCTCCAGTTCGTGGATAATACCGTGGTGTTTACGGGGCATAGCTTAGAGCAGTTGAGGTTTATTCCGGGCATTTTGTGCTGTTTTGAGGTGGTGTCGGGCCTCAAAGTTAATATGGGGAAAAACACCATTTTTGGAGCTACGGGAAAGGAGGACTTGGCCTTTATGGCTTCCTCTGTGGGATGCAACATAGTTTATCTCCCATCTAGATATTTGGGTTTACCTCTCGGGGATTCTTACAAATCTGTATCTATCTGGGACGGGGTTATAGAGCGGTTTAGCAGGAGATTGTCAGGATGGAAGGGTCGTTTTTTGTCCACGGGTGATCGGGTCATCCTTATCAAGAGCATCTTTTCGAGTCTTCCGGTGTACTATATGTCTTTTTTCTATATGCCATCCGCTCTTGTCAACAGATTGGAATTGATCATGAGATTTTCTGTGGGACGACAACGATGATAGACACAGATTTCACCTCATGCGATGGGACAGGATTTGCAAGCCAAAAGAAGATGGAGGACTTGGCATCAGAAGTCTATGGTAGTTTAATCAAGCGCTTCTTGGTAAGTGGCTTTGGAGGTTTGGGGAGGATAGAGAGAGTCTCTGGAAGAAAGTTATTGTATCTCGGTTTGGGGAAAGAAATGGGGGCTGGGAGAGCGGGCCTGTTCATACTGCTTATGGATGCGGAATATGGAAAGGGATTCAGAAGGTCAGAAAGTTTTTTCTCAAGAACATTGGCTACAACCTAGGTAGTGGGGATAGTATCAGCTTTTGGGAGGATGTTTGGTTGGAGGAGAGAACTCTGATGATGGTGTTACCTCGGTTATATGTTTTATCTGACTCAAAGGATAAACCAGTTCGCTGGTTCATGCGGGAAGATAATGGTTCGATTGCTTGGAATCTTGGGATATATGGGGCTCTCTGTGATAGGGACATTGCTAGTGTGGCTGCTCTTATAGGGAAGTTGGAACTCATTCCTAATGTGAGACCGGATAGAGATAAAAGACTATGGCTCATCGACAAGAAGGAAATTTTTTCTTGTAGATCATTTTATTCCATCCTTCATTCAACGCTTCAATGTCTAGGTATGAGAGTGCTGCATGATTTCCTGAGCCATATTATATGGTGTTCTAAAGTCCCTTTGAAAGTTGCTTTTTTTGTATGGTGTGCATCTCTAGACAAGATTCTGATTGTGGATAATCTTAGGAAAAGGCGTATTAAAGAGATGCTTATTAATTTCTGCCCTCTGTGTTTGAGGGATGGTGAGTCGGTCAGTCATATCCTTTTAGCTGTCTTTTTTCTTGGAGTATTTGGTGTTTCTTTGTCTCGAATCAGCGTTTAAATTAGGGTATGCCCTAAGTCGGTAAAGGCTTTACTAGCATCATGGCACTTGGATGTCTATTCTCGTAAAGGGAGACGCGTATGGAATATGCTACCTTTTGCTATCTTATGGGGGCTATGGCTAGAGAGGAATAACCGCATTTTTGAGGGGGTGTCTTTGCCTAGGGAGAAGGTGGTGTTGACCATCAAGGCGCTATTTTGCTTCTGGCTGCGCATTTATGATGAGTTCCGGATGGTACCTTTTGAGAGTTACGTCTGTAAATGGGAGTCCATTATGCTATGAGGACTCCCATAGATGTTTTTCGTTTTGTTTTTTTCTCTGGTTTCTTTCCTCTTTGTTTCTTTTCACCGTGCATGTTGTACGCATAAGGATATCTCATCCTTTTCTATTTTATTTTTAATATATGCACTTTTACCGAGCAAAAGAAAAAAAAATATATCCCTTCCCTTGCAGTGCTAATATTTTCATTAGGATCAGTCTTAGTCTGCTAAAAGCATAGGAATAGTCTTATCTTATTAGGCAAGACTCCACCTTTAATTAGTAATAAGCACTAAACTGAACTCAATAAGGATACACAGGGCGATATTGTAGTGCATCAATTCACTCTTTGTTAAGGCCCTACTAACTAGGTAGAATATAACCTCCTCCTTCTAGGCAACCAGGTCGGATTCCTTGCCCCTAGTCTGAGTGTCAGTAGTTTGATTACAGTAAGGTCATCAGTGTTAGGGTTTTACTTGCTTGCTTACGTTGTTCGTAGGCGTGAAAGGACAGAGTTTCATAGTCTCATTCCCAACCCAGTGATAAGATAAAAACAGCCCTGCTTACCAGTAGTCCCCAGCAATTTCAAAAGCGTAGAAATAGGTAGAGTAGATTAGATTACTCACTATTAACGCATACAAGCATAGGAAATGGTGCCCACGGGCCACGTCACTTAAGAAGAAAGGCATGAGGTGATTAAACACCACAAACAAGCTGAGTTTGAGATAGATAGAAATGAGTCCAATCTAAGCAGGTTTAGTGGATGGAGAAACTCGTAAGCAAGTATAAGCAAGCGAGGAATGAGACCCTGTTAGTATTGGTTGGTGTTACTTTTTCATACATAGGATTGTGGCAAGCAACAGAAACTCAAGTTAGTGTTAGGTGTTTGGAGGCTATATTCGGTAAAAGACAGGGTAGGAGGTAGTATCTGTGACATGGACATCACTCCGAGGAATAACGGGAGGGAAATACTGACCATAGAAGAATTGTTTCGATGGGTAGGAATTTGGATGAAGAAGAAAAGGTACTTGAATTTGGGAGAATCTAGGGTGCTAATGTAGATAAAAGTTGAAGTGAGATACTTAGGTTGATGGAAGAGAAAGAAAAGAGGAATTTATAGGAAATTAAAACAGATGTGTGGAGCAAATTCGTTCACTCCAACATTGTTACTGCTGTTTGAGTTTCTCTGCAAGAAGTTACATCAGTAGCACACATGACTTTGGAGAGTAAATTTCTAGAGATTTGTTCGGACTTCAACAGATGATTTGTCATCCTATAGTTTACCATGTTTTTACTGGTGCTGTATTGTTGCATAGTATATACAAGGAAATAAGTAAAAAACTTGTGAATATTAGATCTTAAAACAATTCACTTACCCTTGCAGAATAGGGAAAAGAAAAAAAAAAGGTCCTCCCTAAAGGGAATAATAAACAGAAGTCTAGTTAATTATAATAATGATCACATGGAAATCAAAGTTGACCTTGAAGCGGACTTCAGGTGAGGTGATTTGTTTTGCTCAATGTGCGCGTTAAAAGATTCGTCTACCCACTCTCTAATATGCACAAAATTTGCAGTGATTTATGTGCTTAAGTGTTCTTTTGAATGACTCTGTCTGTTTAGAGTTTCAATGCCTTCTGATGAATTGTTTTCTCTCTAGGAATTCAGAATAATCATAATTCATTCAAACAGCTCTTGTTAATATTGTTGTGTTTATAACAGTGTAGTCAAGGCATAAGGAAGCGCGCACCGAAGGCACAAGGCGCGGAGGGGCGTTTTTTTGTGCCTCGCCTCAGCCCAGGCACGGATACTAACATGAGGCGTGCGCTTTTTATGCTTTTGTGCGCTTTTAGTTGAGGCGCGAGGCGCACAAGGCGTGCGCCTTGTTAACTTTTACAGTTTTTTCATTTTTTTTTACAATTTTTGCTATTTGTGACACATTTACACTCAATCCAATTGTTGTATGGTACAATTTTTTTTTACAAATTTAGTAAGTTTTATTTTGGAGTACACTATAAATTTAATTTTGACTAGTTTTTGTTAAGTTGTATGAATTGAGAGAAAACATAGAAATGAATTAAATGAAATTTTACGGGATTCTAAAATTTGAATCATGTGTTCTATTTCATAAAGAACTCATTTGGCTCAATTCGATTGGTTCATTATTTTAGTTTATTGAAGTTGAGCTAGATTGTTTTGGGAGATACGAATTTTATTTTGCTCTTTACTTATTGCTTAAGATTTTTCTTTTAAATGACTATAATAGTTTCATGTTTACAATCACATAAAATTAATTTTAAAGTTTGGGTAAGCAATTCAGTGATAATTCATGTCACATTTAATATTTATTTTATTTTTTATTTGATATATCTATTTTTTTATTACTATGCGCCTCACTTCAATCAGCATACCACACGCCTTTGCCTAAGGCCTGAGAGGGTATTCATACTTTAGGTGCTTTTAACGCCTTGACTACTACACCGGGTTTATAATGACCAGACCTACTCTTTGTGTGGTTCAGTTTGGACACATTTGAATGTGGACATTGTTTTGCACAACTGCAGTGTGCGCCTTGTAATTAATTGTTTTATCTCTATGAATATCGTAAATGTTTATTGATAAAATCTTATAATCCATTCAAAAGCTCTTGTTAATCCTCGTGTTTTAATATAAAGTGACCAGACCTACTCTTTGTTTGTTTAGCTTGCACATAGTTGAATGTGGACGTTGTTCTGTATGAATGCAGTGCGTGCCTAAATGATTTATTTATTTTTCCATTTTCTCTCTTTCTGTTTTTAAGTTTTGGTGAATATCGGACTTTTAGTGGTAGAATCCTAAGTGGATATGACCAAAATGATTGAGAATTGTCACAATAACAGTTAGGCCCTCTTTAATTGTTCCCAAGTTCTCCAGAAAATAGAGGAGATATTTTCGATGAATTTATTTTGAGTGAACTGTCACAAGAAACAGTTTGGCCCCCATTGATGTGCACATATGAACTATTCAACATCTTTGGCATTTCAATATTTGATTCAAACTCATATGGGATTGCCCCGGGGGAAGTCGAAGGGAATGCTGAAACTCATAAAGGCATTGTGGGGGTTGTAATGGAAAAGGTGCAAACTGACTATACCATCGAGGGGGTAGTCGATGAAGGTGAGGAGTTTGTTAACGTTCTCAATTCTCAATTCAGGGAGCAATGGGGGTCACAAGTGGAGCGTAACCGGGATAAAATTAATTTTTTTTAACTGAGTAGTGGGAGATAATAGCAGTACGGAACAATGAAGGTGAGTAGCTTGCTAACGTTCTCAATTTCGGGGAGCAATGGGGGTCACAAGTGGAGCGTAACCAGGATAAAATTAATTTTTTTTTAATGAAGTAGTGGGAGATAATAGAAGTACGGAACCAATGGTAAGAGATGATGGTGAAGGTGAAGGAATATCCTATTCCGATGACTCGGAGGAGGAGCATATCAACTTTGAGGATTCGGAGGAGGAGAACATTAGTGACAATGGGGAGGGCACTATTTTTTAATGGAGCCAAAAGTCTTTTCATGGAACTTACCGGTGGGGTGGGGAGAAGAGAAGATGGGTGAGAAGGATGAGACAAAGATCGAAATCAAACATGTTATGGGTGCAAGAGTCAAAATGGGATGTGGTTAATGTAACAAAGGCAAGGCAACTATGGGGGTCAGGAGATGTAGGATTTCATTTTTTAAGCGCTAGTGGAAGGTCCGGAGGTATTTTTTCAATATGGGATGAGGAATTGTATGAGGTGGGGGATGTGAAGGAAGGTGTTTTTTCTTAATCTTTCCGATGCCGAATGAGAGGTAAAGATGAGTGGTTGTTGATGACAAACGTTTATGGCCCGGTTGACTATGAGCACTAGGAAAGTTTTTGGAAGGAACTAGGGGAGGTTAGAGGATGGTTTGGAGGTCCGTGGTGCATTGGTAGTGATTTTAATGCAATTCGATTCTTGTAGGAAAGGAGAGGACGAGGTGGATAGGGATATGATAAATTTTTCTTTGTTTGTGCACGACAACGGTTTAGTTGACATTCCAATGATGAGGAAACATTTTACTTGGTCTAGGGGGTCTCATAATCCCTCTATAAGCCGGATTGACAGATTTCTTATCTTTCCAGATTGGGTAGAGTTGTTTCCTAGATTGGTGGTGAGTGTTATTCCGAAACCTATTTCGGACCATTGTCCGATTTTACTTGATTGTGAAGTTATGGATAGTGGACCAAGGCTTTTTAAGTTTGAAATCATGTGGTTTGAGGAGGAAATTCTTATCCCCAAAATGAAAGAATGGTGGGAAAGCTTTGAGGTGGAAGGGAAAGCTGGATTTGTATTTTGGAAAAAGTTAAATGAGCTTAAAGTAAGATTATAGGTGTGGAATAAAGAGTGCTTTGGAAACATGGAACAAAAAATAAAGGAGGACTTGGAGGTATTAAAAGTGTTAGATTGGAAGGAAGAGGTAGTGGCATTATCGGAGGAGGAAATTGAAAAAAGAAGAGTAGTAAAAGAAAAATTAAATGTATCGCTTCTCATGGAGGAGATTAAGTGAAGACAAAGATCGAGGGAGATGGAAGTGAATGATGGAGAAAGAAATACGTCATACTTTCACAAGATTGCCAATGCTAAAAGGAGATGGAATATTCTTGGTATGTTAATGGGGACCTAGTAGAAGATCAGGAAATAATTGCTACACATGTAGTGGGGTATTATGAGAAGCTCTATGAAGAACCTTATAAATGGAGGCCTAGATTGGAGGGTGTCGATCTTGAACACTTATCTTCGGAGGAGAAAACAACGCTAGAGGATCACATTAGTGAGGGGGAAGTGTGTGAAGCTATCAAGAACTTAATTGGAGACAAGGCTCTAGGGCCCGGTGGTTTTCCTTTGATTTTCTTCAAGAAGTGTTGGGATTTCGTGAAAGATGATGTGATGAGAGTGATAAATGAATTTCAAGATGCAGGGTATTTGGATTGGCGCCTTAATCATACTTTTATTACACTTATCCCTAAGATTGAAAGAGCGGAGAGGATCAAAGACTTTTGGCCTATTAGTTTATTGGGTTCTATGTACAAGATTCTCACTAAGGTGCTTGCTACTAGGTTGAAAATAGTAATGGGATCTATCATATCTCATTTTCAAAACGCATATCTCATTTCCAAAATGCTTTTGTTGAAGGAAGGCAAATTCTTGATTGTTGCCTTTATTGCAAATGAAATTATAGATTCCAAGGTAAAGGAAGGGGGTGGAGGAATGGTGGTCAAAATTGATATGATGAAGACATATGACCATATTTCGTGGAATTTTCTTGATCATGTCATGGATAAGATGGGGTTTGGGATCAAATGGAGGAGATGGGTTCAGATATGCATCTCTAACTCCCATTTCTCTATTCTTGTAAATGGTTCTCCAAATGGCTTCTTCAAAAAGTCAAGGGGGATTCGACAAGGTGATCCGTTATCTTCATTTCTTTTTATCATGGTGGCGGAGTTTCTTAGCAAGATGGATTGGTGGAGAATGGTGTGTTAGATGGTTTTAAAGCTTCACCAAGAGAGAATGCTATCGCCGTGTCTCATTTACAATTTGTTGATGATACCATGTTTTTTATTGGTGCTACAATGGAGAAAACTCATGCATTAAAAAACCTTTTTCTTAGGTTCGAGATAGTGTCCGGACTAAAGATTAATTTGGGGAAGTCTAAAATCTATGGCATAGGAGAAGTGGATAACTTGGGGAATATTGCTAATGTCTTGGGATGTGAAGTGGAGACTTTCCTATCAACTTACTTGGGGCTTCCCTTAGGGGCAAAAAGTAAGTCGAAACCTATATGGGATAAAGTATGTGAGAAGGTGGAGGCGAAGTTGGCGGGGTGGAAAGCTAAATTCTTGTCCAAAGGGGGGAGTCACCTTACTCAATGCTGTTCTTAACCAAATTCCCAATTATTTTCTTTCAATTTTTCCTATTCTTAAAGGAGTGATTGACCAACTAGAGATGGCGTTTAGAAGATTTGTGTGGGGAAGTAGTGAGGAGAAGAGAAAAATTCATTGGGTTAGATGGGATAGGCTTTGCGTAAGGAAGAAAGGGGTCTTGGGTACAAGTATATATAGGCCATGGGGGAAGCATTACTAACAAAATGGTTGTGGAGATATGGAGAAGAAAATGAACATCTTTGGAGGAGGAATGGAAACCAAAGCAACCGAAGAGCATCATGAAAGTGTGGGATAATTTTTCTAAAGGGGTAATTCTTTTACCAGGTGAGTAGTTTCATATCTATTTGGCATGACACATGGCATAGAGAGACCACTATGTGAACAATATGCCGCTATCTATGGTATTGTGGTGAACAAAAATGCCAAGGTAGGAGATTATGCTAAAAAGACCGTGAATGGGATGGAATGGGAAATTACCTTGAGAAGGAGGTTAAATGATTGGGAGGCACCTACTTTTGTTAGCTTGTTGGGCACTATTTAACAAGAGGGGGATACGTTTGGGGAAAAAGATAGGCGCCTTTGGAGGTGGGATAAAAACAAAGTTTTCACGGTAAAATCGATGTATGGTCTCGCCAAGAATCATGTGAGAAGAGTGTTGAAACCTCAAGAGATTTTAGTGGATTTTCCATATAGGAGGATTTGGATGCCCCCTATTCCTTTAAAGGTGGCATTCTTCACTTGGATGGTGTTTCTAAGGAGGGTTCAAACTGTAGACAAACTAATCTCTAAAGGAATGACTATTGATAATAAATGCTCTTTTTGTATAGGGATTGAGGAGGATGTGGATCATATCTTCATCTGGTGTTCTTTTGCTATGAGGATGTGAGAGGTACTTTTTGTGTCATTCAACAAGACTTGGACATTGCCGATTAGAATTGAGGATGCATTTGGTGGGGATATTATAAAACGCGCTGCTCTATTGTCGAAGTGAAGGTGGATTGCGGAACACCTTCCTAGAGCAATTATTTGGGTTCTATAAAATGAAAGAAATCGGAGAATATTTGAGCAAAAAACCAAGGAAGCATTTAAAGTCGTGTTGGAGATCAAAGAAGTACTTTACAATTAGTTTAGGGAGTGTCCGATTTGAAGATTTTAAGACTTTGTGTGTGATTGGGATAACATTATATTTTGTACTTGAAGGGTATCTTATGTTTAGGGTGTGGGTAATATTGTAACTTAGCATTTTGCTAAATGGGGATTAACCTTTTGTAACTTTGTTTATGATTTGGAATATATGAATACTTTTTACTCCTCATATATAGGAGCAGGTTCTGTTTACCATATTTTTTATACTATATTTTATACCACACCTCTTTACAATATGAATTAATCGCTAATAATTTGTGGATAAGATCTATTAACCATAGATAACATCTCTACAAAAATTCATCTCATTTGGAAATCTCTAACCTAGTTAAAAGTTGTTGTAAACTTTAAATTGTTCTTAACGGTCCAGATTTTTCGAATTTGCAATCATCTTTTGACATAGTTAAACATTATCAAATGAGGTGACATTTTATAAAAGTGATCTTCATGGTTAGTTGAACATATTCACAAAAAAACTAGGTTATAATTCATGTTGTAGGTAAAGTTGTAGGACATGGTATAAATTATGGTATAAAAAGTGTGGTATATTTATCGGCCCGGTTAGGTTGACAGCGAAAATCGAGACAACCATCTTACAGATGAAATGCCACAGTTGGATCATCCCAAATCCATATCCGGATTAAACACGAAATTTTGAAATCAAACATAAAACTTGCGTTTGCGCTCCTATTTCTCTCTCCTAAATTTCCTCTAAAATCAAACCAAAATCAAATAACGAATTTGATATCTCTAATTTGGTCCAACAAAATCAAACAACACAAAATTCAATTTGCTCCAAAAAAAACCACCGAAACACCTTCAAATTCAAGCCAAAAGTTTTATTGTATACCTTCCCTCTCTGTCCATCAAAATCGTTAGTTCTAACAATTTTATTCAACTAGTTATCGAGCAAAATTCTTCTAAGAAGGTCAAATTTTATTTATATATTTATTTTTTTAATTTAGAAATGGAGAAAATGGTAGTTTAAGTTATAATCAATTATGTTTATGAATTCGAAGGTAGAATTATGAATTATGAATTTGTGAATTATGTTTATGAATTATGAATTTATGAATTAAGTTATAATTAAAGTATTGAATTATGACACTTTTATCTGTTTTTACAATTTCTCTTAATATATTGAATTACAATTTTTTTTTTACAGCTACCATTATTACCTGTTGTTACAACTTCTCTTAAGATATGATTTTTTTTTTTTTATTTTAAATTTTCGTTTTTTTTTCCATATCAATATTACCTGTTTTCTTAATAGTATGTATTATTTTTTTTTTCTTCAAGAAATGGGTGCTCAAGATGTGGAAGTGTATTGTTTCAGATAATTTCAAAAACACCAAAGAATCATGGACGGAGAAATTTTCCGAGAAAATCCGATGGAAATGAGATGTACTTATTTCTTCGAATATCAATGTTAAATTAAATTATTTTTTATTACTCCAACTCCAACTAAGAGTTTGGTTTCTATTTACGCATGGAGGATAATGACTGATTCAGAGATTAACTTTATCAACACATAACTACTAAGATAAGACAAACTAACAACAATTTAAATATAATGCGAATGCCGATAAAGTTGTTCTCTAAATCAGTCGTTATCCTCCTTGTGTAAATAGAAATCGGACTCTCAGTTGGAGCTGGAATAGTCGAACAATAATTTGATTCAACATTGATATTCGACGACGAGCAACTTCCATAATTTAATTGTCCGTGTTATTTATCCACTTGAAGTAAGTTCATCTCATTTCCATCAAAAGACGATCCGAATTTTTCTCGCAGACGTTCAAGATTCTTTGGAACAATATACTTCCTCATCTTGGGCACCCCATTTCTTGAAACAAAAACAATACATATTGTTAAGAACACATGTAATATTGATATAGAAAAAAAAAAACTGAAAATTAAAAAAAAAAAATGCATACCTTAATAAAAATATTGATAGCTGTAAAAAAAAAATTGAAACTTATAATTCAATACCTTAAGAGAAATTGTAAAAACAGGTAATTGTGTTATAATTCAATACTTTGATTATAACTTAATTGATAAATTCATAATTCATGAAAGAAAAGAATTGATAAATTGATAATTCTGTATTCAAATTCATAAACATAATTGATTGTAACTTAAACTACCGTCTTTTCCATTTCTAAATTTAAAAAAAAAAAAAAAAAATGACCTTCTTAGAAGAATTTCACTCGGTAATTTTTTGAATTTCTAGTTGAAGAAAATTGTTAAGAACTAACGTTTTTGATGGATAGAGAGAGAGAAGGCATATAATAAAATTTTCAGTTTGAATTTGGAGGATTTGGAGGTGTTTTGGTGGTTTGATTTTGTGTTGTTTGATTTTGTTGGAGCAAATTGGAGATACCAAATTCGTTGTTTGATTTTGGAGGAAATTTGGACGAGAGGAATAGGAGCGCAAACCCTTCGTAAGTTTTATGTTTGATTTCGAAAATGGCTTGATTTTGAAATTTCGTATTTGATCTTGATTTGGATTTGGGATGATCCAACGGTGGCATTTCGGCTGTAAGATAGCTGTCTCGATTTTGGTTGTCAACCTAGCTGGGCCGTATATTTGATTCAAACCAGTACTCCTGTCGAAAGTTGCATGAGTTGTTAATTATTTGGTTGGAAGTCTGGAAGAAAGTAGCTGACAAGGGGAAATATTTCTTATAATCCTCTTAAGAAAATTTTCCTACGGGTTAAGTTAGTTTTCTAATGAGGTTGGCAATTGTTGCGAGTAAATTTTCCACCCTACTTTTTTATCAAATAGAAAAGTTCATTGGGTGATGTGGGATATGCTGTGTCTAGCAAAAGAGGAATGGGCCTTGGGTGTAAAAAATCTTGTTCCAATGAACGAAGCAATGGTGGGAGTATGGTGTAGAGGAGCATCTTTGTCAAAAGGTGGTGGTGGGGAAGTATGTGTAGTGGAGAGCATGTGGAGACCCAAGGCACCAATAGGTTGATATGACCACCATTTTATACAGAGGGATTAGTATTGTATGGGATGAGTCTCAAAAGGCGTTGTGTGCAGTGTATAGTGTATTCCGGCCTAGGAGTGGTAATTCCATATTTTTGGAAGGACATTCCACTATGTATGAGATTGCATTTAGTGAAAATGCTGACATTGAGGATTACATGTCTAGATGTCTAGAGGTGAGAAGGGGGTGATGAGGTAACATTGAGGGTTACATGTTTAGAGGTGAGTAGGGGGTGGTTAAAAGATGGCGCTTCGTACAAGTCTTAGTGATTGGGAGGTGAATATCTAACCTAGTTATTGACTATTCTTTATCAAGAGAGGGAAAAGAGTGGTGATGAAGACGAGAGGGTATGGGTATGGGACAAGAACAATGGCTTCTCACTCAAGTTTTATTATGGAGTATTACTTGTTACCAAAAGAAACAAGCCATGAAAGTGTTGCAACCAAATGAGATCATTGCCAACTGTCCTTACAAGTAAGGGTGGAGTTTGAGCCAAGCTCGACTGAAAAGGATGTCTTATTCATTTTTCTGTGGCTTTCCTCTCTTAGACCACTTATCTTCGACTAATCCAAACCGTCGATAAGCTTGGGCGAAAACGAGTGTCCATTTTGTAATGAGCAAGAGGTGTGTTTTTTTTTTTTTGACAAGTTTAATTTTATTGATGGGGTCAAGTGCAAAGCACAGATACAATAGGTGAGTGGGCTCCTCACACTGTAAGAAGTGAGCTAAACATATGAACTCCTACTGAACCTTAAAATAAAATAAGTTAGCTTCCCAGTACTATACCAGACCAATATCTCTTTCTTTTACAAGCCTTGGTCTCCACCCAACAGCATCAAAGAAGTAACCTGGGGAAGCATTATCAACCACCCTTTATCATCCAAGGCTAAGTAGGTAGTGGAACACCTTCCTAAAGCTATTTTTGTAAGTTCTTTGGAACAAGATAAATCGAAGGGTGTTTGAGCACAAAAGGGAAGGATCATGCCACATTTTACTAGTGGTCAAAGAAACCTTATTTGATTGGTCTAGGGGGTGGGGTCAAGAGTTGAAGACCATCTATGTCTTTGGGATACTAATTGTATTTTAAAGTAAACGTTGCAAGTGGGTTCTGTAAGTAGATATACCTAAGTTGTTTGTATACTTGTGTTAGTAGCTTCTTGCTATGATTGCAACCTTGTTACAGAGATGTACTTCATTATTATTGGATAAATTTTTGATATAACAAAATTAATCAACCAAGAAGATAAATAGGTACATTAACTATTCTCTAATTAAATAGGGCTGTTATTTATGCGTTTCTGTTAGTGATTGGAATCTACTTGATGCATACTCGATGCATGATACATATGTATCCTTGGTTAAGTCCTTCCAGAAGGATGGCTGACATCTAAGTTGACATGTTTTAAAGGCACCCCAACATCAGCAGTCAAAATGGAGCAATCTGCCTTGACATTTTAAAGGATCAATGGAGCCCAGCTCTCACACTAAAAACAGCCCTGCTCTCTTTACAAGCATTGCTTTCTTCTCCAGAACCTGATGATCCTCAAGATGCAGTTGTAGCCCAACAGGTGTTGTTTTGGTCACGTTATCTATAAGGCTTTGCTTTATCGTTCTTTAGTTGCACCATCTTTCTTCTTAAAGTAGTATCTTTATTTTTATTTGGGTGTTGCAGTATCTTCGAGACTATCCAACTTTTGTTGGCACCGCTCGCTACTGGACTGAGACCTTTGCAAAGAGAGCATCCATGGGAACTGAAGAGAAGGTTCTAATGAAATTTTATAAGTATCAATACAACATGATATTTGTCTCATAAAGCAGAAAGTTGAATCTTGATTATTATGATTATAGGTACAGAAGTTGGTTGAGATGGGATTCCCTGAAGTATTGGTGAGGAAAACGCTGGATAGTGTGGGTGGTGATGAAAATGCGGCTCTAGAAAAGCTTTGCACTGGTTAAATTGATTAACACAGTGGTTTCCATCAGCTCCATTACTCCTGTCAGTTTCTCAATCTCCTGGACCGCCTGCGATTCAAGATTAACACAAGGGAGAAGTCCCATGATTAGTTTATATAGCATTTCATAGAATTCCGAAGAATATGTACTTTTTTCTTACTCACAATTATAAGTTGCGGTTGTTTCAGCCATGGCTTCTGTTGTCATTGCATCCATGTCGAATACTGATTTACCAAATACTTTCTGGCAAAAGCAAGAGATGATTATCAACTAATGGCCAAGAATTATCGTTTCTTGTTGAATTTCTGAGTATATGTACTGATGAAATGAGCTATGGGCCTGAGTGTCACTCCTAAATGGTACTAAATTTTCTAGCTGTTAACTGATGATCTCTGGAAGGGAAACTCTGCTGTGGATGGAGTTAGCTGTACTAATCTACTAGTGAGACTTACACCCTAGAAAATTTGATTTAAACTTTCTGCCTCTTAATAGATCCTAGTATTAGTATCCATAAAATGCGAAGTGTAAACCGATTTTCTTTCCACTTATTCCCTTTTCCTTTTTCTCATTTATTTTCCCGACAAATCCACTTTAAATAAAAAAAATTGGAGTCAATTTCTTAAACTGCTGGTGCTTTTAAACTAGATGGACTCAAACTGCTTAATGACATTGGGGTTGTCTTTGAACAGGTTCTGATGCTCATAAAAAGACCCGAGCGGATTCGTCTAAGTTAAGATTAAAGGATGACGGTCATTATTAGTTGCAACAAGCTTACATTTTCTAAAAGTATTAATCTGATTAAGGAAATCAAATAATGGGATTGAAAACCAAATCCAACCGGCAAGACGACATCCAAAAATACTCGAAATGAATTGAAGCAATAGAAGGGTTAAAGAAATTGAGACAAAAATGCATACCTTATCGATCCAGATTTCAAGTAATTTTTAAACACTCATTTTCAATTCTATCAGTTTTGAGGTGAAGGAGGAGGCAATGAAGGTTGAGAATGAAGAGTAATTTTCTTTTTCTTCTTTGGAAGCCGGGAGAGAAATCAGCGAAACACGTAGAGATTTGGTAACTTGGTGTAGCCAGTTAAATGGGGCAGCACTACTCATGGGGCACAACTATCAACTCCAGACATGGAGTAGCACTACTCATGGGACAAGAGGTATGGTGGGATGTTCGACCTACATTCATGAGAAATTTGGAGAATCATTATACTACCTACTTTAGGTTCATCAACTAAGATTTAATGTATTGAGCAGGGTACACAGATGAGGATACCCTACTTGAATTCTTCATATCTTTCTTATTTTTTCATCTTGTAATCTTTATTCTTTTAATTAATCAATCACCCTTTTAGCAAAAAAAAAAAAAAAAAATGGTGTAGCCAGTTAAATAACTTATCTACCGCTTTTACCCTTATTCAGTTTTGACGAAAGATTCGAAATCGACGCGCATTGAGCGCATTTACAGTGTTGCGCATTGAAGAATAAGTATTTGAGTTATCTATATAATTTTGTACAAGTATGCACACCATGCTGCGCATTGGTTTTCTTTTTTTCTAAAGTCTTAAAACCCGTCATTCGAGTTCTATAGTTAACATGATTTTTTTTTATTCTAATTGTAATTGGTAATTGTAATTATGTAGGAAATGCTCATTTTTTTTTAATAGGGAATAATTATGTTATTTAAGTTACATTAGAAAGATTTTTCTAAATTATTAATAAAAGAGAGCTTGTTCTAATATTAGCGAGGGAAATTGGGAATAATTATATAATTTAAATGATATTAGGGAGGTTCCCTTTTCTAAATTATTAATAAATAGAGGGTTTGTTCTAATATTAGCGATGGAAATTGAGAATAATTATATAAAATTGGGATTAATTATATAATTTAAGTGATATTAGGGAGGCTTTTCTAAATTATTAATAAATAGAGAGTTTGTTCTAATTTTTGTGAGGGAGGTGTTTCAAAATTGAGAAAGTATGGAGATTACAAATTACCTACTAAACAGTGGAGAGGAATTACTAAATACCCGGCTATCATATAGTGTAGAGGTTAGGCAAAAACCTCAAGGCAGAAGACATACATTTGTCCTTACCGCTTGTTCTTTGGAAAGTGGAAACAAAGAAATCGTTTCTAATTATCTAGAGGGCCAATGTTGTCTAAGCCTTTTCACAGGGCCCCCAAAATAATGCAAAACCAAACGCCCCAAGAAAAAGAAAAATGAAACTCTGGGCCGGCCGAAAGTCGCCTAAGCTGGTGGAAGTGTGGAACTAAACATAACTGGAAAAATACAAGTACGTACTCGAAACTGAAACTAGAAAGTAGAAAGTAGGAAACTATTTTATATAAACAGAAACCATTCATTTCTCATAGAGAAAGCGAGAAGATGGAAGAGAACAAAAAGTAGGAGCAGTTCAAACGACAAGCGAGACTTCCGAAATTTGCAATCCCAAAACGATATGATCTCAAACTCAAACCTGACTTCAATGCACGCACATTTACTGGAGCCGTTGAGATTATTATTGACATCATTTCTGAAACCAAGTTTCTTGTTCTCAATGCTGCGGACATTGCATTTGATCATTCTTCTGTTGTTTACTCTTCTTCTTCTTTAAAGGTACGTTCAAATGTTGTTATATATCGATTTATGATTGTCTTTATTATTTTTTTTTTTTCAGCAGTATGGAGTGGTGGAAGTTAGTATGGTGGAAGAAGATGAGATTGCTATATTTGAATTTAATGATGAACTTCCGGTTGGCGAAGGGAGTTTGAAGGTTGGCTTTAATGGAACACTTAATGATCAAATGAAAGGTTTCTATTGAAGGTACTACACTGCTACTCTTTTAAATCATTTATATATTTTTTTTATGTCCTACAACATTTAGTATTGATGTGATTTTGCTTTTATGTGAATGTAGTAATTATCCCTACTACTAGCATAGCCTATAATGATCGTGGCCTCTTAAATTCATCCGGGACTTTTTCTGATGCATAATATCCTTGATGCATAATAAAATCAGATGCTTAGCTATTTATTAATGAGAACTACTTTGTCTTTTTATGTGTTTATAAATTTTCAGTACCGATATTGTCCTTAAATAAAACAATTGTTTGACACCTTTAAATAGGGCCAATCAGTCTTTTCATGTGGGAGTATATTAGAAAACCAAATCCACGCCATTCTCATTTGTACATTACTATTAATGTCATTTAATTAGCAATAATTACGTTATTTAATAAGAGGTTAAAAAATAGAAAAGTCTAATCAAAGAATAAGAACCTATTTTTTTCCATTCTCTCCCACATTCTTGAACTAGCACATAAGCCTAAAACCGATGTTTACCCCTTCTTCGTCTCACATAAAATTTCTTAGAAGACCTCTCCCATCTCAAAAAAATAAAGGGGGTCAACAACACGGCTAATCGAGCATAGAAACAGAGAAAAAGATGGGTGACTAAAAGGCGGATATTGTAAGAGTACCCGAACAAGAAAAAACTGAAGCAACTGATTGCTCAACAAAGCTCGACGAAGAGATTGTTGAGGAGCAGTGAAGGTGGGGGTGGGTGCTGGTCAATTACGTGCCGTTGTACCCTGGCAACAAGAGGTATTTTTTTTCTCTCTTCAAATTCCAATATAATTGTATGAACAATTCTTTATGATGTGTTTTTTTAAGAAATTTGGCTGAAGATTGGAACTCTGTTCAGCAAGGATGAAGTCATATTGATCAACCATATACTAATTGCAACATCAGAAACTACTAAAAACACTTTCATACTAAATAATCCACCGAAAGAAAAAAGAAAAAAGTCGAGATCTATGCTAATACCTAAGTTTCCTCTAATTCTTGCAATAATTATTGGTTAGTGAAATTCTTTGGTGATATATAGAAAATTTTCTTTGGTAGCTTATCAAGGTAAATATAAGCTCATAAATTGTATTCACCATAATGTTTGAAGAGAACCCATCTATATAATCACACAGTCACTTCATTCAGTTCCATCATCAATGAAGAATTTAACCACACACGAGCTTCGTTGGACATCTGATACAGATGACGTACAAGATGACGACACTGTACTTTTTTGAAGCATTGAACCAGCAACTTCCACCAACCATGATGGTAATGGCACAGATACACCCATGTCGTCAAAGCTATCAACAATGAAGAGAACTTCATCAAGCAAACTTCTACACTTTTCGCAAGAACTCAAAGCAGAAGCTATCACGAAAGCTAAGCAGTTTTCGCAAGAACTTAAAGCTGAATTTCAAAGGAAGTTTTCAAGGAATCATAGTAATCAAGGCGAAAAGCACTTTCGAGATGTTCTTCTTCTTTAAATCATAACCAAAATGGTGATCACCATTTTGACTCTGCTAAATGCTAGAGCTTTGAGACGACAATGAGCCGAGTTTAACAGACTCGATCGGTGCTCGAAAAGCACTTAAGGGGTTGAGATTTATTAGTAGTAATGCAAGTTCAAGTAATGGTGCTAATGGTTGGAATGATGTTGAGAACAATTTTGATAAGCTTTCGAAAGATGAGTTTCTATACCGATCCAATTTCGCTCAGTGCATAGGTTGGTTTTTCATTTTTTGTTAATTTTTATTTTTCTTAAAAAATATATATTTTTTCCGTTAAATTTAAATAGTTAATTTATTTGTATGTTTATTTGTTGACATTTTTTTTTTTGTGTTTGAAGGAATGAGAGATTTGAAAGAATTTGCATTGGAACTATTCGATGCGCTAGGCCGGAGGAGGCGAATGAAGGTGGAAAAAATCAGCAAAGATGAACTATATGAGTTAGTTTCGATTCGCATCTTCAAATATTTTTCGACATGTATGTTTGTTTTTATTATTGAATATATATATATATATATATATATATATATATATATATATAGGCGAGTCAACTCAAATTATTTATAAAGAGGTCAACTCAATATTTTTGTTTTGTTGGAGTTAATTATAATAAAATAAAAAACACACGAAAATTTTAAAAGAGACTATGATGTAGTTCTTTTGGGAATTTTTTTGTTTATGAGAATGCTAACTAACTAGCTTTTTTTCTTGGTCATAATTATATATTTCATGTAGGCATATGAATGTATTCCATGTGTTCATGGTATACATTCAAGTTTTGAGTCGAGGATATATTAGTGGTTCATGGTATACTCACAACAATCCAAGTTTTTTTTCTTGGTCATAATTATATATTTCATGTAGGCATATGAGTGTATGAAGAAATGCTTAGGGTCTTTTGTAGCAACTGGTACGGTGGTGTTACACTATAACATTTATGTAGTGGAGACAAGTAGTTTTGCTGATTTTTCCATTATTGTGATCGACTCTATGTTACCATACTTTTTATTAGCATTGTTAGGTGCTATGGTCGTCATATACTATATATGTGAGTAATGTCTCGCTTATGCACCCTGTCAATGCTATCATGCTTATGCGCGACTGGATGGAGACAATCTTGAATATATATATTTTGGACTTATGTTCTTGGAGCTAAATAGGCATACATTGCATACGAGTTCATTGTCCCATCTCCTTTCTTTCAAGCTGTTGTTAGTTTATGCTGAATTTAATTCATCATTCTATGATACTTAATTTCATTGTGACTTAATTACAACGGTTGTTTATAATGATTTAGCAACTTTCTGAGTTTTGATCTTATGCAACTAATGGTTAATGCAAGGAACTCCACAAAATTCACATTTACCATTAAGGGCAAGCGGGCTACGATGCATATGGTGATTGCATACACTTTTGCCACTCAGTGCAAGCGAGCGTAATCCTGCTTTGAACCTATTTTCCCGAATTAGATACCTCTATTTTCACCCGGGGGGGGGGCATAAGTAGTCTCCTTTGCTGCGTGCATGTGATATACTCTACTTTTTTTTTCCTTTCGTTTTGTTTTGTATTGTACATTCAGTTGTCTAATATGGATCTTAATGTAGGTCTTTAAGGAATGCCAGGCACCCGATGACTCTAGAAACTCCTTTAAACTCTCTCTGATTAGCTACAAATGTTTTGGAGCTTATGTGAGAAACAAAAAAGAAACAAAATCCGGTAATTTTTTTTGGATTTTAATCATCTTCTTGACCCTTTATATATTTTTGCCTACTCTATCTACATGACAGTGTGGTATTCATATACGAGCCCTTAGTGCAAAAACTACAAACTGATTTTGCTATATATTTCTATAATAACATGCAGTTGGTTTTGCAAAAGCTTCAGGATTGTGTCGCGTTGTTACTGTAGCACTTTTATGGGTTCCACTTGATTAATTAGTTTTCATATTCATGACACCACACCTAAGGTTTATGCTTCTTCAATTTTCAGATTCACTCCTTCAAATCAACAGGTAATATTTTTTATTTGTTTTAGTTTTTTGTCCCAAATTTTATTTGTTCATGATACCCTATTTCTTTCATTGTTTCATTTCCAATCTACTAAGATTTTATTACTTTTAAATATTGTTGGTTGTAATTCTTTATTTGAAGGTTTTTCTTCAGCATCGTTCTTTATATCGTTTTTTAATTATAGCAAGACTAAATTTTTTGTCGAGTATGGAACAATGAGATAGAGGGATGCATGTTAATGAGTGCGAGCATAATTAAATCTTAGTACTCCAAAAGTCGATGAACTAAACCAATTGCTTCCAATTGGCCACTGTATTGAATTGGCCTAGAGCTGTTTGTTGTTCAAGTTACCACATTTGACTATATGGTGGAATGGTTAGTGCAGTGTTTAATTGTCTATTTCATATAAGGTTAAGTTGCTAATGTAGCAAGTCTTAATTCTGTAATCAACACATGATCGAGCAACCAATATAATTGTCATGTGTACGATAAAACCATTGTGTCTCCTATGTTGAATTCGATCGGAGTCACTCTTCCCCCTTAGAGAAATGCTCTATATGGGCACCTCACTGGAAGTGCAATCAAGAAGTTGTCAGTAAGAGTTTTGTGTTTGATGCGTTGGCTTAGCTACTTTTAAAATCGAATCTACCAGTGAGTTATACATGGTAAGCCCAACGTATGTGTATGGAGGCAGTAATGGCACTCCTACTGCGATGTATAACTAACTTGGCTAAGTCACGACCTGGACCGACAATAAAATTAGTTATTGATAAGTCCACCATTGTCTCAACATTCTTTTGGTTATCTCATTGTGACCGTAGAGTTGCGATGTCTGAAGGAGTCTATCAAGAAGATTGAAGCAAAATATATAAAGAAAGCACAACATGGTAATGGAGCCTTTTTTCCTAATTGTTTTAGATGACAGCTTGGTGCATACTGTGCTACAAAGCCATTGGTCTTATCATTTAGTGCTTGGTGTAGGTGCCCTTACTATGAAGTACGTGGATTTTTTGAGTGGGGAAATCCCATATAAGTAAGTCCTCTTAGTCTGCTTAATGAGAATTTTTTTGTGGTTATGGATACAAAGAATGGTGATAGGATTGAAGCACGGGTGGCTTTACATGTAGAAGACATGCCTACTTTTGAATCTGAACTAGAGCTCCTTGCTTTGAAGAGATGGGAATAAGTAGTCATAATGATACAGTCCCATGTAGAGAATTCTAATGAAGAGCGCAAATGCGCGTGTTGGGGTGTCGGTTTTTGCAAAACCAGCAGCTATGGATCTATAGAGAACAATATCCGGTTAGGGATTTTGATCATACAAGTTTTGGGAATAGTCCATTATAATGTGGTGGAGGTGAGAGTGAAATTGTGGATGAGTTTGGTGAGGATAGCAAGTTTGTTAAGGGTGTTTGATTTCATTATAGATGCTTGGATTTGTTTGAGTTCGGAGGAGTTGCATTTGGATATTTAATTTATAACATGGTCAGGTCCTTTCAAACTAGAGTTGAAAGGAAGACAACTTCATAAAAAAAATGTTTATCGAAAAAAAAATAAAAAATTACAAGCTACTCTTTCGACTTTGTTGAGAACGATTCCCGTCAATTGTATCCAATGGAATACATCAACTCCATCTGTCCAGGAGGATTGCCTCCACACAAACTCAATCTAAAACTAGGATCACCAATTATATTGCAGAGGAACATTAACCCAAGTTATGGATTATGCAATGGAACAAGAATGCTCTGCCGCGGGTTTTTTAGAAAATTTATCTATGCAGAAATAGTAACTAGAAGTTTCTGTGGTAAACCTGTTTTCGTACTGTGTATACCAATGATGTCATCTGCTGACATTAAGCTCTCTTTTGTCATGACAAGGAAACAGTTTCCAGTTCGTCTGAGCTTTGCACTTACCATCAACAAGTCTCAAGGACAGACTATACCAACTGTTGGTATATACTTACCGAATCATGTCTTCACTCATGGACAACTATATGTTGCAATGTCTAGAGGTGTATCCAGGAATACGACAAAGATCTTGGTAAATAATGGAGCATTGCGTGGTTTCACAGGAGTTCATACTAGGAACGTTGTATACACTGAACTCCTCCGCTCCACCACTACATAACAATGTGCTTCATCAGTACAGCAGGTTCTTTTTTGTTTTTCTTCACTGGTAAATTTCCTTCTTTCTAATAATTTCCTTCTACCTTTTCTTTATCTCATCCTTCTTAACTATATATATATTATTACTAACAACTCCTCTCATGTGTTATAGACTTTTGACACGCAACAAATACTTTTGACAAGTAGCAATATTGGCACAAAAGAATGTAAAGAGCCAAAAGAGGTTTGTGGCTTTATATTCTTCTGTTTCTCCCCTTTTTTTTTTGATAAGAAAAGGGTTATAATCATATCCTGTAAATAGAATTTTTTGGTACTATATGCCTTTAACAATGTCATACTTGATACACCTTCTATTCCGCCTACAAAGTTTAGCTTATATCTAATTTAATTGCTTTGCTATTTTGATTATAAAATATGTGTTCCTTGATGTTGTTGCCTAATCATTTTACTATCCTATATCCAAGTCGATTGAAGGTTCGTAAGTGTCTTCTTTTGTAAAGAGTCTTTTGTTATCTTTGTTCAGTATCCATTTATTAAGATTGGTTCTTTGATCTGGATTTAGTACCATTGTCTACATATGTTTTTGACTTAAAAAATTTATAATATGTAAGTTTTTACCTATTTTTTTCACTAATGTAAGCTAATGTTGCATGTGAAAAATATAGCTTCTACATATCTGTTTTATAGATCGGTAGCTAAGATTTTCAAGAGCAGAGTATAGACGAGTATAATAAATTGGTAGCTTCTGCATATCTGTTTGGGACGTGGGCATGAGGGACTATTACTAGAACTAACACCATACCATAAATTTGAATAAACCTGATGGTAATTTTTCGCTGCAGATGGAAGTGTTTTGTCCAGAGCCTTTTTAATTTGCTAACCATTTAAGTGAAGCATCAGGCAATAGGGATTGATCAACGGTAGCTTTTCCTTCTTCCCTCACTTAGCATTTAGAACATATTATGGTGGCTATTAATTTTAGTATATGAGTACTTTGGACTCTATTTTTGTTCCTTTTTTGAGGTTTGACTGGGTAATGTGTTCTTGATAATGCGAAGAGTTGTGATTTTTTCTGTCAATTTAAAAATTGAATTTCTGATGTTTGTTTGCCTATTGTTCATTTGGGTCCTTTGTAGATTTTGTCTTCACTTGATTCCAATTTCACTTCAGGACTTGAATTATTTATGAATTTCACTTTAACTCCGTCAAATTACCAACCTAAAAAAAAACTTTTTGTTTCTTATAGCTACTCAAGAGGAAGCAGCAACTGCATATGACATACTAGCAATCGAGTACATCAACAAGTCAAAATGCACCACTTCTGTATAAAAGTGTAAGTGCAATTTTCTTACAATTTAAATAACTTTACTATGAAGTTTTGTTATCTATAATATATACATTGATACACAATTCTATTCTTGCTTTGCCAGTGATGACATCTACTGTATTCAACGAGGAACTTTGCTGTTATATCAAAGACATGTTTCGATCAAATATTTGGTTATTTTGCATCTGTATATATCTACATGACATTAAGCTTTCTATTATGTGTTTTTTACTGACTACTCTGTATATGATATTATACATCTGTAGATCTATATGATGTTTTGCACTTCTCTGTTTTGTTCACTGGAGAAGCATCAGAACTTTTTAAGACTTTTGCATCTCTATTTTAAGTTGATAATATGAATACGTGCATCCCTCAAATATGTTGCATCTGTATTCATTTAGTTAGGTAAGGTAGTGCGAATGGCAATGTTGGAATTGGATTGTATAGTTTGTACCAAATTGTCCAAATAGTTATTTGCCGAAGGGTGCATTGACAATCGCCAAATAATAGTATAGAGGCACAAACCTGTACATGAAACATTTTTAGCTGAAGTGTTAATAACAATTCACTTCTGGCATTAAGGACCTCCAGCTTTATTCAATTAAATAATCCTAATTAAACAATCAACTCTTTATGGATTTGATCCATCAGTAACTTTGTCCACATCTGTGATGAAACAAAGATTAAGGTTTTCTAATACTTTGAGCTATGGAGTGAAATAGGAATTGCTGTGACTTGATTTGTAATGCTGTGATTGGATATAGAGTTGATAATCACACTAACACGCACACTTTTGTAGCTGTGTCAGTAAATAATAATGGTTATCTTACTTTGTAATCCAACTAATTCATAGTAATTGTGTTACAAGTATGGGACAGTTGCAAAGACATGGTCACAATGTAGGAGATTACACTGCTTTTGTATTGAATGTTTCATTGTGTGTTGAGACTTGGAAATCTGCTCTCAAATATATCTTTTATAAATTGTAAAATTGTATATACATCTAGGTAACTAAAGAGTCATTACGAGTTTATGGATTTTCATTATTTGTATGTATACAACTCCGAATGTAAATAAATGTCATTAAATCATTGATTGTCGTCACATGCAACACAAACAATTGTGTATTAATTTCTGTTTAGTTTGTTTAATTATTAAAATAGGATGTCAACATCTTTCGCACTGCCAATAAAAAAAGAACATCTTTTGCACTTCCTGCGTTAGGGTAGATTTGCTTTGGCAGGTCTTCCATTTTTTACTTTTTATTTTTGATAATCTGGTAGGTCTTTCAGCGGTAATGTGATACGAACTTTTTGGCAATGGGTGGGTCTTTGCCACGTGCGAGTCACGTGCACTTATGCTAGTGAACATAATGGAGAGAAGAAAAACATGGCTGTGGCGCAGTTTGCAGGGCGGTGCTTTCCCTGTTGGGATGAGCCCTCTGCTAAGGTTTTTCACTTTGATGATTTGATATCATTTTTTTATGTGCATTGAAATTACATCTATAATATGGAGCATTATTGGTGATTTGGTGAGGATACCCTGCATTTCTCGACTTTCTCATTTGAAATCCTCGTCGGCCATTAATCATTTTATCTATCTCCCAAACTCCCACTTCACTTACAATGAAATAGACTACCTATGCTGCTAAAATTAATTTGGAAACTAAGGGGTTGTTTGTTTTTTTTGAATTCAGCATTCAGAACCTCTTAAACTTAAGTTTTAAGCATTCAGAGGCTCAAAATTTGTTTGTTTTTTTTAAGTAGTTTAAGCATTCAGTGGTACTTTTAGCATTCAACATTCAGCACCAAAATTTCTTCTGAATGCTGAATTCTAATACTTGAAACAAGAAGTCCCTTCTTGCCCTTTCTTAAGAACCCAATCTTAAGAACCCATCTACTTTCCTACCTTGACTTTTATGGCTTCAAAATAAGTTCTTCAAAATTTGATGTTGGCGTCACGGGTTTTTTCATTTTTTTGGGTGAATGATATCCACTTTGTTAAAAATAGAATTACATATATATATTCTGAAAATAAACAAAATATGAAAATAAACCGTTAAAATATATTTGTGAAAACATATTTTAAATAAATTTATTTATCATTTATTTTTTTCGATAATCCATCTCTTCTCCTCAAATATAATATATATTTTGTTTAACAAGAAATCAAGTTAGTGTTTAAAATAGATAGCATGAGTAAAATTGTCCTAATGATTTATATTCAAATTTTGAGAGCCGAGTTATTCTAACAAAAACAAACATATTTTTAGAATTCAAAGAATCAAAGATTTAACATTCAGAGAATGAGCCATTCAGCATTCAGCATTCATAGGCTCAGAAAAACAAACGACCCCTAAATAGTCCAAATCTAGTTTTCTTAAGTTCAGAGGAAATAACAAACTTTTTTTTTGTTTTTCCTCCATAAGAACTGAAATTTGACATATGTCTCAAATTTCATACTGACGTTTACAATTTTGACCTCTTTTATTAGTCCCAACTAAAGAAGCCAACAAAAAAAAAAAGCTACAAACTAAATCAGTTATCAAAAGAGTGTGAGTTAATCAAAATAACTAAAATTCATCCAAAATCTACAACTACAAAATCCCAATTAAAAATGAGATGAATTTCTAGAAAGACCAAAACAATGTGGAAAACATCAACTTCAAAAACAGAAAAAATGTATGTTGATTACAACTAATTTCAATACAGCTTTAACAATTTAAAATGCATCTCTGATAATTTTGAATAACATATTTAAGCTTTGTTTGATGTAATTCAAATTGTGAAATTATGAAATGACAAATGGTTTTTTTTATAAGACAATTGTATTATTTGATTGCAGTACATCTTGGAGCAATACACACGCACCCTTGCCTGATGAGTGACCTCGATTGACACACACACCTACAGTCTGTGCACATTAGATTTTCGTATTATTTATTTGTAAAAAAAATTGGCAGTTACAAATGAAAGGATAAAAAAGAGAAATAAGAAGTTTTAAAAACAGTTAATACACCTAAAAAGTGACATGTTGTTTAAAATTGGAGTAGAATCAAAAGATAATATTAGTCTTTCTCTAGACAAAAAACACACTAAAGAAAGTGTCTAGAGCCCAATTTCTAGATTAAAAACAGTTAATATACCCAAAAAGTGAGGTGTTGCTAAAATTGGAATAGAATCAAAAGAAAATATTGGTCTTTCTCTGGACAAAAAACACAAAGTGTCTAGAGCCCAATTTCTTACTCTTAATTAGGATCTCGCCAATGAAAACATTAATGTCTCTTCCATTTACGTCGACTGATTTCTTCATTGATTGGATAATATAATGATGCGGTTTTTCTTCCGGATGAATAAAGGATCACCACAATTTTTTTCACCACTATACCACGTATGACCCATTTGGGCATTTGGCAGTCTTTGGTTTTACATTAAACTGATTAAAGTATTTTTTTTTATTTAATTTCTTTGCATAATCTAATGTAGAATATCTAGTGCACTAGGTGTCTCTAGATAAGATAATTCTTGTAAGTTGTAATCACACACCACAAGTTAAGTCAGTTGTGTGTGTCTAGAAAATTCAAGGCAGCCTATAAATACGACTACCTGATGGTGACTTGAATTGAGCAAGCTCTAAGCAAGGACTTGTATACCAAACCTTTGTACATTCTCCCCCTTTTTGACTAATACATCAAGTCCTTTTCAACAGTTGCATCGCGTCCTTTGTGTCTTGTTTACTACTGCCTACACCATCAAAGATTCTGTTGCACTAACAAGACTCAGATAAAATGCAAGATGTAATATGTGATATGTGTAATATGTATCTGTGTTTGATGTCAACTTGTTATTGACGTTTTACTTGATATAAGTGTATGTATCTGCATTGCTCGGAGTGTTGATCCATCTTGCTGTTTCTTTTGTTCTTCTAGTTGAAGTTTGCATAATCTTAAACTTAGTAATAAAATACAGAACCAAGAATTGGGAGGATGAAAAGCATTTGTTAAAACATTAATACTACAAAACAATGGAGGGCATATACTAGAAGAGAGACTACGCGAGGAATTTCATTGATGACTTTTTTGGAGAAAGAAAGATTGCCAAAGGGAATTATGTGGTTCTCCTCGAAGATGGCGAACAAAAAATTTAATTCCTATTCCATTCAAGGGAAAAATCACATAAAGGAAGAGACATGAATGGTTTCATTAACAAGATTGTAACTTATGCAAAGACAGTTCGAACTTCGAAGCAACAAAACTAGACCTGGACGATTTAATTTTGAATTTATTTGTAAGAGCGGCAAATGTAGTCTAGTATTGGGCATCAATGCATCAAGAGTTAGTTTCACATTGCACAGAGAAACACAACAGCAACATTTTCGCTTGATAAGTTTATATTAGGTAGATATTCATGATCAGGAACTTGTTCAATTTCCATTTAAAAGCTTAGCAAACTGCAAATATAATTATAAAAGGGAAAGAAATGAAAACTTCATTGTTTTCTACTTGCAACAAAAATTCATTTCTTCTTTGTACATGTATATCAGTTGTAAGTTTTAACTATTACACTATTACTTATAAATTTGCCAACATATTTCAGGGCATTTTCAAAATTACAGTGCAGTTGCCGACCGAACTGATTGCATTGTCGAATATGCCAGTAATAGAAGATCACTGTGATCAACATCTCAGGACGGTTTCTTTTCAAGAATCACCAATTATGTCAACTTATTTAGTTGCCGTTGTTGTTGGCTTGTTTGATTACATAGAAGATCAAACGCCTGATGGTACGTCTTATACGGATTTAATAACTATTCTTTTATTTTTACCTGCAAAACTGATGTGATTTTACATTAAACCATTTATTTTCGAACTTGTTAACAGTTCCTGATCTTTAGCCTAAAATGAATTTTGTCTCATGTGTACCCTTAACCCTTCTTACCGGAAAGTTTTCAAGAGGCCGCTAACAATGGCCTGCTTGGTCCTCCTTAAATGTCTCCAGAGCTAGGACAGAATGCAAATATAACATTCTCCCCTCTTGAACTCTCTTTAACTTGAGAAAGTGACATCTGCTTTGTTGAACAAAGTACAAAAAAACTCTGTGGATTTACTCTTATGTATCCATGTTTTCTCCAATTTTCCTACATGAAAAGATTCAAAGCGTCAAACGGTGAAGTTAAGAAAAAAAAAAGTTTTATGGGAAATCATGATAGATGAGTCTACAGTACAAAATATCCCGATATATTGCGATATATCACGATATATATTGAGATTTTAGTAAAGGATAAGTAAATATTGCGATATACTTAGAGATATTTACAGCTGCAAATATCGACAATATTTTAACGATATTATCAATATTTTAGAATATATTGCGATATTTATAGATATTTGGCGATATTTTGTATATGTAATAATTTTATTTAATATTTACCATTATATTTCAAATAAATATAAATTATATATCATGATATATCAAGAAATATCCACAATATCTATGATATTTATCGATATTTTAGATATATCTACGATATTTACATATGAAACAATGTCAAATATCCTTAAAGAGAGGGATATATCCATGATATCTATCTATAAATCATGGATCGATATTTTGCCATATCCTGATATTTTGTACTATGGATGAGTCAACTAATGTAAGTTCGCTTTCAATTATAAAAAGTTGAAATATTGTAGTTGCGAACCAAAGCACTTGATCCTTTCATAACCTACTTGAAACGATATATTATTATTTTCATATCAAGTTATTCTTCTTTTGGAGATTCTCTACAGGAAATTAGGCTGGGAGCCACAACAAAGTGAGAGCCACTTGGATGCTCTTGTTGCTTTTAGGCATGTTAGCACACAAAGCGAAGCAATTGAACGATTTCATACTTTTCTGGATGATAGAAATACACCGCTTCTGCCTCCTGACACGAGAGAGGTCAATGCATTTGAATTGCTGATAGACCTATGTTGTCAATGTATTCAATCTAACATTCCATAGTGTGTGTTGAAACTAAAAATGTTGCAGGCTGCATATATTGTTGTGATGCAGAATGTTAATAATGCTGGTAGATTTCACTAGAAAGTCACACCTCAATCTAGCTATTTTCTATCCCAAATAATTTCAACTTGAAGATCACACCAAGAAAATCACCCACCCAAATCTTTTGGTAGTTATCACAACAAACTCAATATGCAAAGCCACTAATTTATCATCACAATCATAACAAACAATAAATATGAAAGTAAATAATGCAAAGAGACACAAAAATTTAAGGTGGTTCGGTAAATGTTACCTACATCCACACAAGAGCCGAGTTTCCTTTATAACAAAGATTGAAGAGTTTACAAGAGATATTAAGAATCAAGAACAAGAGCCCTCACTCAAACCCTAGCTCAATAGAGCTCCCACAATACCCAAGAAATGAATCTCTCAAAGTTGTCTCAAAACCCTAATCTATTTCCTTTATATAGGTACACATAGAAAATGGTGAGAAAATGGGCTTTGGGCTGAAATTTCGTAAAGCTGGCAAAATTCCGGAGAGCATGAGCGTGGGGTGCGCCCTGAGCCCTTGACCAAGGCATGGTCGAGCGCAGGGTGTGCCTTCTCCAAAGCCAACCAGAGCGCAGGTTGCGCCCCCTTCTCCAAGCTGAAAAAATCGAGACCGCGACATTGGACACTGGAGCAAAGCTCGATGGTTCCACAAACCTAACAATCTCCCACTTGGAACCTTCGAGATTTTATATGCACATCACATCTCAATTGTAACAACTCAATCCAAATCCAATTTACTAATGAAACACTCGGCTCATCTATCATGGTCTTCAAGCAAGAAGACCCACTGAAGTTGAACACAACTTCAGTTTCTCAGTAGGCACGGTCTTGGTCAACATATCCGCCGGATTCTCACTCCTTTGGATCTTTTCAAGTGCCAAAACCTCATCCTCCAACATCGATCGGATAAAAGGATACCGGAGGCCAATGTGCTTGGTCCTAGAATGGAAGACGGAATTCTTAGGAAGATGTATAGCACTCTGACTGTCACTGTGTAACACACTCCTCTCTTGCTTCATCCCAAGCTCTTCCATCAATCCCTGTAACCAAATCATCTCTTTGCTTGCCTCTGTAATGGTCACATATTCTACTTTTGTGGTAGATAAAGCAACAATCTTCTGTAACTGAGAAATCCAACTCACTGCAGTAACACCTATTGTAAAGACATAACCAGTAGTGCTTCTTCTGCGATCTACCCCACCTGCAAAATCGGCATCCACATACCCTTGCAGGTTCACAACACCCCTTCCATAACATAGGCATTTCTCTGTAGTACCTCTTAGATATCTCAATATCCATTTCACGCCTTCCCAATGTTGCTTGCCAGGATTAGACATAAATCTACTGACAGCTCCTATTGCTTGGGCTATATCCGGACACGTGCAAACCATGTCATACATAAGACTTCCAATGGCAGAGGCGTATGGTACCTTAGCCATGAAGTTTCTTTCCTCAACAGTCTTGGGAGAGTGTTCCTTGGACAACTTGAAGTGGACTGCCAAAGGTGTGCAAACTAGTTTCGCACTACCCATGTTGAACCTCTTCAATACCTTCTCAATATACTCAGCCTGAGACAACTCCAGAATACCTTTTTGCCTATCTCTTCTGATCATCATCCCTAGAATCTGTTTCGCTGCACCCAAGTCCTTCATAGAGAACTCACTTGCCAACTTCTCTTTCAATCTCCCAATTTTTGATATATCAGAACTTGCTACTAACATATCATCAACATATAGCAATATGATGACGTAGCTGGAGTCGAACCTCTTGAAGTAACAACAATGGTCAGCGTTGCACTTATAGTAGCCATTTCCTAGGGGATTGTTTCAAACCATACAAGCTCTTTTTGAGCCTGCATACCATATTCTCTTTACCCTTCTTGATGAAACCCTCCGGTTGCTGCATGTAAATTTTCTCAACTAGGTCACCATGGAGGAAGGCAGTTTTAATATCCAACTGCTCAAGATACAAATCTTCCGCTGTAACAATACTCAACACTGACCGAATAGTATTAAGTTTCACCATTGGGGAGAATATCTCTGTGAAGTCAATGCCTGCTTTCTGCTGAAAACCCTTGATTACTAGCCTCGCTTTGTATCTCTTGGAACCATCATGTTCCTCTTTGACTTTAAACACCATTTGTTCTGTAGAGCCTTCTTGCCCATGGATAGTTTGGCTAACTCCCACGTGCCATTAGAGATGAAGGACTTCATCTCATCTTACATAGCAAGCTCCCACTTGCTTGCATCACTCGCCTCCAATGCTTCATCATAGTATTGAGGCTCGCCACCATCAGTAAATAGCAAGTAATTCACATAGGTGGAGGATGGATATCTCGTACTCGGTATATGTGGCATGGATGTCTTCCTTGGGGCACGAGGTGGAGATGGACTAGGTGGCGTAGTATCCTCATTATTCTCTGAGTCACTACTATTGTCATCCTCTGACTGTGGGGCTCCCACTATACCACGACTTACATCGAAGTCTTCCAACTCAACATACTCTGTGCCGCTCTCTGTACCTGATTCCTTGGTTTGTGCTTCATCTCTGTCCTTGTACATCACCTTCTTATTAAACACAACATCTCTACTACGAATGATTTTCCGATTTTGATCATCCCAAAAGCGATACCCAAAATCATCGCTGCCATAGCCGATGAAGGTGCACTTTAGTGACTTAGCATCAAGCTTGCTTCTAGCTTGGTCACTAATGTGGACATATGACACACAACCAAACACCTTCAAATGGGAAAAGTTCACATCCTTCTCGCTCCACACTTTCTCTGGAATCTTAAAATCCAAAGGTACTGATGATCCTCTATTGATCAGGTAAGCTGTGCTAACACTTTCTGCCCAGAACTGCTTGGGCAAGCCTGCTAGTGTACGCATACACCTGACTCTCTCTATCAGTGTTCTATTCATCTGCTCTGCAACCCCATTCTGTTGAGGTGTCCCTGGCAAAGTCTTTTCCATCTTGATGCCATTGTCAGCACAATACTTCTTAAAACCTAAATCTTCATACTCTCCACCGTTGTTGGATCTCAGCTTCTTTAGTTTCAAGCTTGTCTCATTCTCAGCCATGGACTTCCAAGTCTTGAACACTTCAAATACTTCTGACTTGTGTCTCAAGAAATAGACCCACACCTTCCTAGTATGGTCATCAATGAAAGTCACAAAATATGACTTTTCACCAAGTGAAGAGACATTAGCTGGCCCCCAGACATCTGTATGAATCAACTCAAGCCTTCTAGCTTTCGGAGTCTGACCCATTCTCTGAAAACTCATCCGCTTCTGCTTTCCAAATACACAGTTCTCACAGAAGTCAATTTCAAATGATCAGAACTTTGGGAGTTTACCAGAAGAGTGAAGGATTTTCATTCCTTTCTCACTCATGTGACCAAGTCTGCGGTGCCAAACATTCGGATCCTCTTTGCCATGTGCCACGGTAATCGACTCACAACCATGTACAGTCATGTAGAGAGTACCATCTTTCTTGCCATTTGCAACAACCATTGAACCCTTCGAGACCTTCCAAGTGTTACCGGTGAATACTGTAACAAATCCTTCACTTGCCAATTGCCCTATAGAAATTAAATTCTTCCTCAAATCCAGAATGCGTCTGACGTCCCTCAATAACCATAACGAGCCATTCATCTTGACATGCACATCACCCTTGCCGACAATGTCACAAGGTTGGTCATCACCGAGAAAGACCGTTCCAAGGTCACCTTCGGTGTAGTTCTCAAAGAACTCTCGATGTGAGGTAGCATGGAAAGATGCGTCGGAATCAAGTACCCAAGACTTCTTCTTTTGCTCCATCGAACATATTAAGGCATCATCTACCATCTCAACAATATTAGCTTCTTGATTCTTTTTCTTGTTCTTATTAATGTTGTTGTTGTTTTTTGGTGCCGGGCAATTAGGACTATAGTGGCCAGGCTTACCACAGTTGTAGCATATAACTTCACTTATATCTCGAGGTTTGTGTTTAATGCTTTGCAATCGAGGGGCTTGAGATTTTGATCTACCCCTCCACTTTTTCTTACCACGACTCCTGTTTGAATTCCTTCCCCTACTTTCAGTGCTCAATGCCAACCCCAAAGTTGACCCCGAAGATGAAGGACAATCTTGTCTCCAGATTTCCTCTGTTAGTACCATACTAACAACGTGCTCAAACTTCAACTTGGTTATTCCCGCAGAGCCACTAATAGCCGCCATGGTCGCCTTCCAACTTGGAGGCAATTGTCCAAGTATCGCCAAAGCTAGCACCTCATCACTAAATATAATCTCAACCGACTCTAATTGGTCCTTAGTTTGGTTGAATTCATTTAGGTGATCCTTGAAGGAGGTCCCCTCCGACATTCTTAAACTAAATAGCTTGGTGATCAAATGACTTTTTTCGTGGCCGAGGGTTGTTCATACATCGTAGTAAGTGCCTCCATGAGAGACTTCGCCGTCTTCTCAGTCTTAATGTTGAAGGCTACCAACTTTGAAAGACTCAATCGGATTGTGGCCAAGGCCTTTCTATCTTGCAAATCCCATATGCCTTGCTGAATCTCATCGGGCTTCTCACTTATCAATGTTTCCATCAAATCCTGTTGATAGAGTACGTCCTCGATTTGCATCTTCCAATAGCCGAAGTTTGTTCCGTCAAACTTCTCTATCTTATAGCTTTCTTTGTCGGTCATCATGACTCCTACTGAACCAAAATAACGGTGGAGAACTTCTCAAATGAATTTCTACAAACACCTAGCCTCTCTGCTAAAGGTGGAGTCTTTCCTTACACACCTTGTTCCAATGATTCAAACCGTGGCTCTGATACCACTTGTTGAGAGATTTCACTAGAAAGTCACACCTTAATCTAGCTACTTTCTATCCCAAATGATTTCAACTTGGAGATCACACCAAGAAAATCACCCACCCAAGTCTTTTGGTAGTTATCACAACAAACTCAACATGCAAAGCCACTAATTTATCATCACAATCATAGCAAACAATAAATATGGAATTAAATAATGCAAAGAGACACAAAGATTTAAGGTGGTTCGGTAAATGTTACCTACATCCACACAAGAGCCGAGTTTCCTTTATAACAAAGATTGGAGAGTTTACAAGAGATATCAAGAATCAAGAACAAGAGGCCTCACTCAAACCCTAGCTCAATAGAGCTCCCACAATACCCAAGAAATGAATCTCTCAAAGTTGTCTCAAAACCCTAATCTATTTTCTTTATATAAGTACACATAGAAAATGGTGAGAAAATGGGCTTTGGGTCGAAATTTTGTAAAGTTGGCGAAATACCGGAGAGCATGAGTGCGGGGTGCGCCCTGAGCCCCTGACCAAGGCATGGTCGAGCGCAGGGTGTGCCTCCTTCTTTGCTGACTTCCAGTAAGTTGAGCGTAGGGTGCGCCTTCTCCAAAGCCAACCAAAGCGCAGGTTGCGCCCCCTTCTCCAAGCTGAAAAAATCGAGACGTCGACATCGGACACTGGAGCAAAGCTCGACGGTTCCACAAACCTAACAAACAAATCCAACAAATGGGTCTATGAATCTCTATTAAGAATCTACAGAGAGTCTGAACTTAGCCAAGAAAAAGCACGTGTTCTAGGTACGTTTAATTTTTATACAAAAGCATCCATGTTAATGTAGCTTTGTAAGAGCATCATCAACGCATTTCTATTTTTTGCTGTGACACATCAGCGTTTTTAGCGGATGAAAATGGTTAAAAACGAGTTAAGTACCAACGCGAAATCCAAAAATTTTTTGTTTTGATTTCGCACGGCACAAGTTGTCCCGTCTAGACATTTTTTTTTTTATAAACGGCAAAAGTTGTCCTGTCCATCATTTCCCTCCATTTCTATGGCGCCAAATCATTTTTGGGCCTATCGTTTCCCTCCATTTTCTACGCTATATATTAGATGAATCACAGGTGAAACATCAACGCATTTTTTTCATTTCTTTAACTCCTCTCATCAGTCATAATAAACCTTATATATTTTTTCTCATGGGTTCTAGTAGTCATAATAGCAATTGGTGCGAAAGAGTAAGTGAACTAATTTTCGACGATGATGATGAAAATACAGCAATCGTTCAACAAATGCAAAGTGATGCAGTTGTAGTGGCGTCAATGATTCCGGCTTTCAATGCTTTATCTGTACCAAAATGAGGTGGATCTGTTGATGGTAGAGAATACACTAACCACGATCGTGTTAGTGTGTATGAATGGTTGGTGGCTGATTATTTTGCTGCTAGACCAACTTATAAAGTAGGTAAGTTTTGTCGTAGATTTCATATGAGAAGACCACTTTTTAACAGTATATTGGAAGTTGTCACTAATTTTGATCCATATTTTAAGCCTTTTTGTGATGCTCTTGGTTTGCCTGGGATTTCGGGTTTGGTAAAAATGACAGCTGCAATACAAATGCTTGCTTATGGTTGTCCAGTTGATTCAATGGATCGCTGGATAAAACTTGCTGAGAGTACGGCCTGAGAATCACTTCATCATTTCTGCAATGCAGTTGTCAACTGTTTTGAAGAACAATACCTGAGAAGCCCAATGGAAGAAGATGTAACACGTTTGCTTGCAGTAGGTGAAGAACGCGGTTGGCAAGGTATGTTGGATAATTTAGACTGTATGCATTGGGTATGGAAAAATTGTCCAACTGCATGCATGGAACTCATTTGGGCCATGCTAGAAAAGCGACTGTGATTTTGGAAGCAGTTGTAGACCAGGAGCTATGGTTTTGGCACGCATACTTTGGAATGGCTGGATTATATAATGATCTTAATTGTTAGATAATTCCCATTTATTTGATAATTTAGTCAGAGGAACAGCTCCAGCTTGTGTTTATCAAGTTAATAACAATCCTTACAACATGGGTTACTACCTTGCTGATGGAATATATCTACCATGGGCTACACTGATTCAAACAATCTAATCTCCTGCTACTCCCATGGATACAAACTTTGCAAAAGCGCAAAAAGCAGCTCGTAAAGATGTGGAACGTGGTTTTGGTGTTTTACAGGCTAGATTTGCAATTGTTAGCATGCCTGCTCGTCAGTGGGACAGAGGAGCTCTATCCCGTATAATGAAGACATGTATTATACTTCACAACATGATTGTTGAGAATGAACGTAATGTAGAACTTCCAAAGTGGAAACCACCTTTAGATGAACGGTTGCGGCATGAAGTTGAGATGCAGAGTAATGACCATTTGTTTGTGCAAAATATGGTAACCAGGACATTAAGTATTTGTTGTGGAGCTACTAATCAACACTTGAAGAATGATCTGGTTGAACATCATTGAGCATGTTATGGTGCATGCCACAACCAAAGGAACAACTAATAAGTTTGTTTAAATTTGATTTGTCTTAGTTGAATTTTCTGTTTACTGTGTTTTTTAATAAGTGTGCATTATGTATTTTATGTTAAGTGTACTTTCATCAAGTTTGTTTTGTTTAAATAAGATTGTGATTTGTTGAATAAGATTTGCACATACTTGAAATTAACAATGTTACAACATACTTGAAATTAAAAACGTTATAAATAAAAATCATCATTTTCATATTCTTTATTTTCATCCCTCAGAAATGGATTGGGAGAGCGTGCTCGCCTACCACGAGACTTACTAGCACTGTTTGTTAATCTAGAAGAAGAAAAAGACCCAAACAGTTGAGAAGGATGGGTTGGAATGTATGGACTAGGAGGGGTTGGAATGTATGGACTAGGAGAGGTTGGATAATTAGGAATAGAAGGAGCAGCAGGAATACCTTGTTCTTGTTCAACCCACTTACGATAGATAGCTGCTTGCTTAGCTTTCCAAAATGTCAGTTGAATACCGCTAAACTTGCTTAGATCAAGCATCATGATATCTTGTTCTTTCTGTGCTTCAAGCCTCAATATTTCGTCTTCTTTTTCCTTTTTCATTGAGAGGAACATTTGTCGTTTTAGCTCTGTTTGTTCTTGCAGATATTTTGCAGTTGTAAGTTGATTGTCTCTGACCTCCTCCAGAGTTTGTGCGATTTGGTGCGCAACTTCATCAGCATCTCTTTTCTTAAACTTTCTTCCCTTTGGTCGTTTTTCTGATCCGGGCACTTCCTTCGATGGTTGACTTTCTTCATCTAACAAAATATTGGTTATTCCAATATGGTTGTTAGCGGTTGATCCACCAATGATGCCACCACTAACATCACTACTAGAAGTGGTTCTCTATTTTTTTTTGAACTACTATCACTTCTAGCTTGATAGAAATGATTCCATTTTGGACTTAAAATTAAAATCCAATAACAATGCTCAAATTTAAATTGTTCCCTTTGAACAGTTAAAAAAATAGTACTAGCTTGTGACATTGTATCATCCGCATTAGTACCACTAGTATTTACTCTCAATTGTTGATCATAATAACCTTGAAATAAACTTACCGCATGTTGGATGATGTGAAAACGCGCTTGAACCGATCCACCAGTTCGAGGTTGCCCTACATGACCAAGCTGGCTCATACGCTTGTTCATTTCATCAGCAATTTTCTCAAAAAAAACATGTCTATTTTGACCCGTTCCAACAACTGCATCTTCTAAAATAAAAATCCAACTAGGATATAAAATTTCATCTTCTACAGCTGTGAAATTTTTTGAACGACCTTGAACATAGGTTTGTTGGCTGTTTTCTTGGCTTTAGTTTTCACTATTTCTACCACCTCTATTTCCTCTACCTCTAGATCTTTGTGAAGATATTTTGTGATTTTGGTGAAGAATACAAGAAGAAAGAAGAAGATAAAGTGAATTGGTGAAAAATGAGTTAAGCAAATATGCAATATATATAGGCCCAGTCCAACGGAACTAAATATAGCTGTTAATTCTAACGGTATAAAATCGAGCCGTTTGAATTTTTTATTAAAAAAAAAAGAAAAAAATGCTGGACGGCAAAACTTGTCCCGTCCCACTCTTGGACGGGACAACTTGTCCCGTGCGAGTCACTTCTATATTCTTGACGTATTTGGTTTCAGATTTGACAATTGTTAAAATCAAAACGATGTTTTGACAACGCGTTGGTGATGAAAATTGCCAAATAAATTGTCAACTGTTACATTGGAAATGGATTATAACAATGCGTTGATGATGCTCTAAACGATCTATCTTTTTATGTTTCGTTTTGTTTTTTCTATTTTTTGTAGGCTCACTAACTTCCTGTCCAGATACTGATATTGTTCTTGAAGCTTTGAATTTTCTATTGTCCTCCGAGGTGCATCTTTCCTGTTTTTCTAAAATGTCGGAGAATAGATTACTCTCTAATCAACTAACTTTATGTCATTCCGGAGGTAAAATTTCTAAACTCAATTTTATTCTTATGTAGGTCCGAATACAAGATGCCGCTTTTGGAGTTGGAGGAAGCAGGGAAGGCCGTGAAATTGCATGGATATGGCTGAAGGTACCATTTTCCTAAATATTGTTCTTAATGTGGAAAAATCTGCATGAATGGAGACACAAGCACACTCTCAAGCAAGGGTGTGCATAAAACCGGCCGAACAGACAAAACTGACCAAACCGGTCAGTTTCGGGTCGGTTGTGCTTATTAGGCAGTTCGGTTCAGTCATCGGTTTAGTCTAAAACCCGACCAGTCATATATAATATATATTAGAATTTAAATATTTAATTGATTTAATGTAAAAATACATGAAAACCGGTCGGTTCGGGTCGTTTAATATTGGTTAAATTGTAACCCAATCAGTTTGGTTCAGTTGGAAATTAGTTCGGTTCGATTCAGTTCCAAAAAAGTATAAATTGATAGGGTCGGTTCGGTCATCGGTTTAGTCCCAAATCCAACCCGAACCGACCCGTGCACATAGCTACTCTCAAGTATCTAAACACCTTTAAAGGGGTGTGCCCGCGCTATTAAGCTTGGCTTTAGCTGCCACGACATAGAGGCTTTCACGAGCTAGCCTTCCTTCCACCGCCATACCCTCTTACTGCTTTTGAACATCTGTTGGTTTTAGTCTTCTAAGCCTTCCGGTTGTGATTTCGTATGTCCAATCCTACCAGAATGGAACACGTATTTTTCTCAGCCACTAAATCCTTCAAGCCGTTGTTTAAGGCTGTTCTTATCTTCTGCTTTTCATCATCGATCCTAACCAAATCTCTTTTCTCGCTAAACTCATAAAGCCTCCAAATAATGCTAAACTCATAAAACCCCAAATTTCTTCTTACGCAACTGACAACTCTCCTCCAGTCTTCCTCCAAACCTCTTGCCTCGCTAACCCAAATCACCCGAACTCCATTGTCGCAAGCTGTTTTATTATTTTTGTTCTACACTATAGCTGAGCGAAGCGTTCTTTGTTTTTTTTACTTCGTGTTGGATTGCTTTGAAGAAGCGGAACAACAAGGTCAGACTTAACAACTTCGGTGCTTTCTTTATTTTGTTTAGATTTATTATTTTTGTGCGATAACTGTTAATACATTTTTTTTTGTTCTACACTATAGCTAAGCGGAGCGTTCTTTGTTGTTTTACTCTGTGTTGGATTGCTTTGAAGAAGAGGAACAACAAGGTCAGACTTCACAACTTCGGTTCGAGTTGTTTTGTCCTCTCTCAGCTGGCTTAACGGTTTTTCCCTTTATTTGCTTTTGTATACCAATATCGCCGTCGTAGCCTTACTCTCATATAGGTATCCTGCCCAATCAGTTTTGATGGATTCGCACATTAGAAGAATAGTTGTCCTGTGCCACCTTGGTATCACAAGCAAACCTCCTGTGTACCAACGATGTGCGAATCATTGTCAGTCACTTTACTTACTTTCTTAGTTGCAAGGGTACTTTGCTGTCAGGTTTCGTCTTTATACTATTACAATATAGATATAAGTTTAAGTCTTAATAGTATTAATCAAATTTACTATTAATGTCCCTACCCTTGCAGTGCTAATATTTTAATTATGATCAGCCTTACTCACCTAAAACCATAGCCACAATTATGTGCTTTATTAAATAATGACAACTTTTTCGATAGCTAAGTATATTTATAACAAATGAATGGAATTTAATAATTTGCAGAGTTGGTATTGATAAAGATAATATCATCTTGGTTAAACTATAGAAGAAGACGTTATTCAAGATTCAACTTCAGTCAATTTCCAGAACTTCTAGCTGATGAAAAACACTCCCGCACCATGTTAACTCATTTTCTCCCAAGTAATTGTATTGACGTGGATGCGAGCCAGTATCTCTATAGAGAATTTACTCAACATTATACATGGAACAAGTCATTAAGACAATCACACCCAATAAGAAGCCACCTAAAAGTCATCATCGCGGCAATTGCAAATTGTCTTTTAATTTTGGTATGATCCCATATGTTGTTTTTTTTCATCCAATTTAAAAAGTTATCATTGCAAATACTCATAGTTGTCTTTTTTAATCATGACCAAACAATGTCAAAAAGCAGGGGAAGAACTGACGATTTTAAGGACATTGTACGTTCCGTGGCTATTTCACTAGGGTACCCTGAGGTTAGTAAAAACATTTGACTGCTGTCACGATTGTATATATATCTTAATCAGTTTTGTCTCGGCAGTCCAAAATGCCATCCATATTGACATCCTTAACCATGCACAAGCCTCGACAAAAGTTACCCTTCACTTAATCTGTACGACTGTACTCAATCCGGTACATACAATATACATCTACTTCCATTTAATTGGATTGGATTGGTTTATTTGTTGCTCATATCTCAAATTTTTATTATATATTGGTAATTTGAAAACATTGAAGCTTTGGAACAATTCATTATTAAGCATCGAAAGGATTATGTGGCTTTCCATAACACAACTGAGCAAGAAAGGGACAGTATTGCGTCCGAAGTCACTTCTTAAATTGCTCCATGAATTAAGAGAAGGTATTTGTTCTTTATAATCCTAAAATTATTAGTTAACGAACAATATATAACGATACATAATGGTTATTTCTGTTTCAATTTTATTTGTTAATCCCAATACTTTTGTCTCATTTTTAAGTCAGCCTCATTTCAATATCGATATTCCCCGTAACCTTGAAGAATCAATGTTCAAAACAAAACCATGACTGGGGATTTTCAGTGTTTCTTTTTTGCCTAACAAGGAAGACATTTTTATATCCTTCAGGTTGACTATGCTTAAGAAATCATGGGTACATTGCCATTGCAATGTCAACTTCAGGTCTTGCAGCAAGTATGTTATCTGGAGGTCGTAGAGCTAACTCAAGCTTTAACTTCCTCTACTGACGTTTGCAAAATCAACCTGCAAGGTGCGTAGAGAATCTCCTCTTGCTTTTGCACAAAAGATTAATGCATGTATAACATATTCTAAGTCCTGGTAAACTGTTATAGTGCTTCATCTGACTGAAAACATGCGACCCAGGAGAGATCCATTCTTCTTAGCCTTGCTGTTTCACATTATATTTGTGCCACAGATAACATTGTCGAAGAGTTCAATGATTTGTTGGAAGTAAATAGACTGATTTTGGAGAGCGGACAAACATGGAAAACAATCTTGAAGAAAAGATATAGACCTCACTTGATCATCATATTGGTTCTTCCGATATTCCAGCAATTTACAAGGATCAATGTCATTATCTTCTATGGTCCAATCATTTCCAAAGTGCTTGGGTTTGGAACCAATGCATCTCTTACTTTTGTAGTCATGCCTGCAGCTATATAAGCTTCACTGCCTTTTTGTACTTTATTTCTTTGGTGGACTCTCCTATATAATTCAGCCTCATTATTTTATCACTTAGTCTTTTTGTAGCTAGATTTATTCTTATTTGCGTGTATGCCTCTATTGTATTGTCATCAAGTATTTGAAATTCGTTTTCAAAAAATATGTCTACCTTCTGGACATTGTCAGAGAATACAGAGAGGACTTCACTTTGTAGAAAGGAAAGATGCAAAACAAACGTTACATAGTAGACATGGATTTGGCTATATTTTGCAGCATGTAAAGGATCAACATTGATTGATCATTCTGATGAAAACAAATTCCAAAAGGTGAGTTGCAAGGCGGCCCTTACTTGAGTATCTGCTTTCTTCGCTTATTCCCTCTTCTTTTGCCTACAACGTGCGGAGCACGTGCACTTATACTAGTATGCTTAATTGTGTGGTGATCTTCACACGTGGATATGATCACAATGTAAGTAGCTGATTTGTGGTTCACTTGGGTTGACTTTGGGTTGAGGTGGGATGGGGGAGATGAGCACATTATTCCTTTGGTGTGAAAACCATTTCTTTTTTCTTTTTTTTTCTTTGTTATAGGACTTAAGTGTCATTTTTCTCTTTATTTTAAGTTAGTGCGAGTGTGTAGACAATTAGGAGGAGTCGATATTCATCAGTCCATGGATCCTGTCCTAGACCATATATATATATATATATATAGGTAGTTTAATTGGGCACTCATCAAATTGGATTGGGCAACCCAAAAAAAATAATAATAATTACAAGTTTGCCATATTACAAGTTTGCCATCAAAGCCCAGGCCCAACAACCAATTTAACCGGTCTTGCCATAATGAAACCTTTGGGTCGTTTGAGTGTACACTCAAACGGTCTCATCATGTCGTTTGAGTATACACTCAAACGATACCACCATGTCATTCTGGTGTACATCCACATGGTCTGAGCTTGTCGTTTGAGAATTGGCTCCTGGAATCTCCATGGAACGGTTTGACCAATGATCATGTTGTTTGAGTGTACACTCAAATGGCTTAAACATATCGTTTGAGTATATACTCAAACGGCTTGGCCATATCGTTTGAGATAGAGCTCTCTGTTTTTTCCATAGAACGATCTGATTAGGTCGTTTGGTATCACATGCAAACGGTATAGCTGGGTCATCTGATTAACCAATGATTAGCCCGATTAACCAATAAAAATTGATTACATAAACACCAATTACACTTTTCTTATACATAAACACCGAACACTTTTCTTATAATACAAAATCATTAATCGATCATAATTGTACAATAATTTATTTAAACAATGATCTGCAAAATTGAATTAGTAATGATCAATTATCAACACATCCCAATTAAATTAGCAAAATTGAAATCAGATTTAAAAAATTGGGTTAGGAACAACACAATTAGTTGCACTAACACAATTACATGCACTCTGCACTCTTTATCTGTTATGACATAGTGTCTATATAATCAAGTTAAAACATGTAATCAAACATGCCAAAATCTAAAATAATGTAATCAAGCATACCAAAATCTAAAATAATAATTTGCTTTATATCTAAACTTGTTATTTTTCATTTTTTTTTTCAATTGTGAATCATAAATTAGTTTGGAGTTTGGGGGTTTAGGGTTTAGGGTTTACAAATTTCATACCAACATATTTCACTCAATTATTTGAAATAATAATATGTTTTATATCTAAACTTGTTATTTTTTATTTTTTTTTTAAATTGTGAATCATAAACTTGTTTGGGGGTTTGGGGTTTAGGGTTCATGGTTTACAAATTTCGTACCAACATATTTCACTTAATTACTCGAAATAATAATTTGTTTTATATCTAAACTTGTTATTTTCCATTTCCTTTTTCAAATTGTGAATCATAAACTAGTTTGGGGTTTAGGGTTTACAAATTTGATACCGACATATATTTTTTTTAATTTCAAATATATTTTACTCAATTATCCAAATCTAAAATAATAATTTGTTTTATATCTAAACTTATTATTTTCATTTTTTTTTCAATTGTGAATAATAAACTAGTTTAGGGTTTAGGATTTAGGGTCTACAAACATATTTCACTCAATTAAACTACAAACATATTTCACTCAATTATTCGAAATATATCAAAATTTCAAATATCTCTACATAGAATACTCAAGTTTCTCATTTACTCCTTACTCCTTTTTTCATACTCAATCAAATACTCAAGTTTCTCATTTACTCTTTACTATTTTTATACTCAATCAAAACCCAATCAAAATCTTAAATAGAACACGAAGATGAAAAAAAAGCATTTGAGGTAATGCTTGAGGTGCAACAACAAACTAGAGAAAGAGAAATTAGATGAAATGTTGAAGGTGAAGAACAACCAATAGAAAGTGAAGAAGTGGCAAAAAATGTTGAAGGTGAAGGTGAAGAAGTTGAAGAAATAGAAGATGCGACTAGTCGAGCAAATGAGATTCCGAGAAATCGTTGACGACAAAGACAAGCAAACCTAAATAATGAGGTAACACTTGATTAGAATGAATACAAAACACTTGATTGATTGAATGAATGCATTAATATACAATAGAGCATTGATTAGAATGAATGCAAAACACTTGATTGATTGAATGAATGAATGAATGCAAAACACTTGAATGAATAAATTAACAACATTTAGAACCCGAGCCCAAACGACACCTCTAGGTCGTTTGAGGACTCTAGCAACCAACATGGCTGGGTCGTTTGGGCCCTCTATGGAACTACATGACTGGGTTTAGGAACCCTATTGGCCGATGTGGTTAGGTCATTTGGACTCTCTATGGAACTACATGATTGGGTCATTTAGGAACCTTATTGGCCGATGTGGTTGGGTTATTTGGACTAAATTTAGTGAGAATTTTTTTTTTGGTGACTTTGAAATCCCTCGTTACACAAATTGTTTTAGACTCTTATTTTATTCTATATATAGAATCCTTTGGCGCTATCCGAAAATCGATTCTCTGTAAACTCGAATGATGTGGATTGTCAACTGATTTTAAATAGTACAACAGAAATATTTACTACAGAAAAGGTATGATGGAGTAGACATTGATTTCATTATTTTTTTTTTTAAATTTTCTAAATGTAATTTTATTACTGTATTATTAATAGTTGTTGTTTTTTATGTGTTTAGGTCTTTCATACACGTAGCGAGGCAATTGGTTGGGCAACCGTTAGAGGAAAACAAGTTAATGTGGTTGTGGTAATTGAAAAGTCGGAGTATGCTAAGGGAAACCTAGTAGCAAGATTGAATTTGGCTTGCGAGTACTCGGGTGTGTATTGGTCACACAAGAAGGAAGGCGAAGGGAGGGCTAATAAGAGAAAGTCGGGAACCAAGAAATCGGGATGTCCATTTAAGTTAAAAGGTGTTTTCCAACGCGGCACTGTCGATAGTTGGAAAATATAAGTTAGAAATGGTATTCACAACCATGTATTGGCGAAGACCCTTGAAGGACATACATTTGCTACTCGTCTGATCGTTCCAGAGTTCGAGTACTTGTCAGAGATAAGTAAGTGTGGAATAAAGCCTAAACAAATTTTGGATTCCATCAAGAATAGGTATCATGAAAAATATATCTAGTATATCCCAAGTCTGCACTGCAAGGCAGAAGGTGAGAAGACTGGATATGAACGGTCTCACACAATTGCAGAGATTGCACAAGTTGTTAGCAAAAGAATATTATTTTGAGGAGTTGAGAGAGGATGAGAATACCGAGGAGATAGCGGGGTTGTTATGGGCCCATCTAGAAGGTGTTAAGTTGGCTCGGACTTTTCCAACAATTTTCATGTTAGACGCTACCTACAAAACTAACAGGTATTGGTGGCCTTTCGTACAATTTGTTGGGGTGAGTTCAACATAAAAGTCTTTCACCGTGTGTTAGGTGTTGCTTCAGTTTGAAACAACAGTCGACTATGAGTGGGCCCTACGTCAGTTTAGTAGTTTGTTTGGTGACATAAGCCCATACATGATCGTGTCTGACAGGGCGCTGATAAAGTTTTCCCTAACACACACAAACATCTATGTAGATGGCATATCGCTACATGCGTCCTTTCAAAATATTACGATATTTTTCAAAGCACAAAACTTGTAGAGAATGTTTAGTTTTTGTGTAACATTGTACTCAAATCGAAGACAGAGGTTATTTTCCAGCGTAGATGAGATATTTTGAAAAAATATTACAGGGTTGAGTACTCCAATTTTGTTAGTTATTTGCGAGAGACTTGGTTTCCTCACAGGGATCGATTTGTATGTTGTTGGACTGACCAACACATTCACTTTGGGAGTACAATGACCAATAGAGTTGAAGGGTCTTATGCTCAGGTGAAGCGTGTACTAGGAAATGCAAATTGTCATGATTTTTTGAGTATGTTCAGCTTAATCACCCGATTCTAGAGATCTAAATGTCCGAGATTAGAGCTACCTTCGAGAGGAGTATGATTGTAACTCAGCACCACCACAAGATTCCTTTGTTTCGTGAACTCAGAGGCCTTGTCACACGCAAATGTTTGGACTTGCTATTTGAAGAAATAGATACCCGTGTAAAACGTGTTAAAGATGGAGAGATCATGTGTTGGTGCTATTTGCGCACGAGCCATGGACTGCCATGTGCTTATGAATTAATTGAGTTTGAAGAGCAAAAGCTGTCCATCCCTTTGACTACTATCGACCCCTTTTAGAAAACATTGTCTACTTCTCCCAATGTGTTAGTGGGTGTTAGTCCCGATGTTAGACCTTTGATCGACTTGTTCATGAAAAGGTTTGCAATGGTTTCTGAAGAAGAGCAGAGGGTTATGATTAAGAAGCTTATGAAGATTGCCGTACCAGAAAGTACATGGCTAGTACCGCCTTGTGAGGAAACAAAAACCAAAGGTTGGCTGGAAGGTAGTTGCAAGAGAAGCTTCCAACTGGAGATGAGAACTCTTCAAACCGAGATCTATCTCATTTTGAACATTCTCAATGTGACCATGAGGAGTGGGTCTCGTCACAACAAAATACTACGCCCACCCAAAACACCCACATCACACCAAGAAAGAAGCCTTCTCCAAAAATACAAACCCAAAACACCCACACCACACCACACCATGAAAGAAGCCTTCTCCAAAAACAACCACCCAAAACACCCACATCACACCAAGAAAGAAAGCTTTTCCAAAAACAATAAAAACAACCACACCAAAAAATAAGGCTTCTCCAAAAACAACCACACCACGAAATGTGAAAGATGGGGTAGACTTTGGAAAGATGAGGGGTCCTAAGGATTACGGGTTGGATATTCCTGAAGAAATGCACGAATACATTGTTAGAGTCAATGACCCTGTTGGCGATGGCAACTGCAGTTATAGAGCTTTGTGCATTGCATTAGGAAGAAGTCAAGAAGATTGGCCGCAGATGAGAAAGGACTTGTACCAAGAGCTTATTGACTACCTCCCCCTTTATTGTAGTTTGTACACTCAAAATAAGGTTGTTTATGTGAAGAAAACAATCCCACATGAAGAAGGCTACGCACCCTTAAATAAGTGGATGAGCATGCCCTTTGTTGGATACCTATTTGCTTCAAGATTTAATGTTGTCTTCATGCATTTAGGAAGTCATCAGTGCTTTCTTATCATGCTGCTGAGAAGCCAAGCAAATCCTAAGAGAGTGAAAAAAGTGTTGGGTAGCACACATGTTGGTGGAAATCATTTTGTCAATGTTGAACTTGTTGAAGATTGTCTGGTTCCTCCAGTAATAATGCGATAATGGCTTAGAGCTTGATATGATATTGCTGAAAGTTGGAATTTGGCATTCACAGCAAGTCAATTGCAATTGCAATTTATGGCATTGAACATTCCCAATCTAATATGTGATGACGAGCCCGTTGAAGACCCAACAATACATGTTATCGACTAAGTTGTTCGTATGTTGTCGATATGATATTTTGATGTAATTTGTAAATTCATTTCGACATGTTATTTTGATATAATTTGGAACAAATGTAATTTGATTTGATTTTTATGTTATTTGGAAATAATATTTGGGCTTTTATTTGATTTGATTTGAAAATCGAGTGATCGACTAAGTTAATTCAGACGGCAATTGAGTGATTTGGAAATAATGTTCGTATGTTGTCAATATGATATTTTAATGTAATTTGGAATAAGTATAATTTGATTTGATTTGATTTGATTTTACTTGATTTTACCCCAAAATACATGGTAGTATCGTTTGACCTTTGAACCAAACGATATGGGCTGGTCGTTTGACCTTTGAACCAAACGGTCTGAGCTGGTCGTTTGAGAAAAGTTCTCTGTTTTTTCATTGAACGATCTAAGCTGGTCGTTTGACCTTTGAACCAAACAATCTGAACTGGTCGTTTGACCTTTGAACCAAACGGTCTGAGCTGGTCATTTGAGAACAATTCTCTATTTTTTCATGAAACGATCTGAGCTGGTCGTTTGGGAATTCAAAGGAACGATGTTGCTGGGTCATTTGAGAATTCAAGGGAGTGACATGGCTGGGTTGTATGGAAATGAAATATAGAATTTCATTTTATTTTTATAACACTTTCATATCCATACAACCACACAAACATCCATTCATTCCAAAATTCATTCATTGTAAACTCATATAACAACAAATTTCACTTAACATACATTCATTCCCAAAATCAAAATTCATTCATTTAATCCATCCATTCCTTCCAAAGTTACAAATTACAAAGTTAACAAAGTTACAAACCCTAAACTGAAACAAATTATGAATTATAACGCCCACCACTGTACTTGCACCTAGTCAAGTTGTACGCCTGTTCGGAGGAGGACCTTGCTTCCTCTAGAATATTATTCCCACCCAATTGTAGACCTCTCTCTAGCATGTGACTAGTTTCATTGATGATGTCGTTCTGTCGAAAAAAGGGAAATCAAGATAAGTTACCAATCGAATGCAAAAAATCACAATTAGAGAAACTCAATTAAAAATCACAATACTCATAATCAGTGCATAGTTGGGAAGTGTCTCTAGGGAGAAATGAATAGGAAGACACTCAGGGTTTACTAATCGAATGTGAGAATTCCTCGCATACCAAGTCATGTAGTTTGGATAACACTCACATGGATAAGACGAGATAGGTCCTCGATTGCAGGGTTGGATCACGTGATTCTGCCATGACTCTCACTAAGTTGGCTCAATATTGGTCCATCTCACATCATACCCGCGTCTTGCTACAATTCTTGTCCCCCAATTTGGTGTTGGAGGAACTATGAGTATAGGTTGCACGTGACCCAACTGACGCACAACCTTTGTGACAACGTAAAGCTCGACAATGTTGAAAAAACATATCAATCCCTCAAAAAATGCAATGTCATCGATCGGGCTTGTAGCTCTGACATATTGTAGGGATGCCAATCAACCTGAAACAAAATCAAATGTGTCATTAACAACTGCAATGATCAATTACTAAAATAATAATAATATAAACAAACTTAAATACTTACATTGAAACAATTCATATCATCAAGTATCGCTCGATAATACTGCAATGCATACGTTGTATCGTCATAGTACAGAGCAACTACTGTGTGTCTATGGGCATGCGCCTCAGACAAGCTATAGTCCATGCTTGGGATTGGTTTGAATACCGAAAAATACTCATAGTTTCACGCCTATATATATATACACACACAAATAGTTAACATATTGATAGAGTAATAAAATTAACATTAAAAATAATGAGTTTTACCTGTAGAAGTGTCATATAGCCTGTAACCCCTTTCACCTTAGCACATATGGCAGCCCCAAGACCTCTATACAAAAACTCCAAAATTGCTGCACCCTATGCATACTCTCCTATCTCACTGAATTTCAACAACGGCCTCAGATAACATAGAGGCGCTCCAGTCCCAAACTTGTCAGTAAAAACGGCACATCCAAAGAAAAACAGGATAAAATCTCTGACAGGCCGTTGAACTTCCTACAAACTCGAGGCTTTCTCCACCACCTTCCTAGCAGCGTTACATATGGGCTTATCATGAACCTTGTTAGCAAAATGCTTCAGGAGGAATTCTAGCCTTACTTTTGAAATGAACTTGCTAGCTTCCATCTCAACCTTAATCAAAGAAATTGGGAGACCCAGAGCACGGTGTAGGAGATTTACCGATTGTTGTAAGTTCAACTCACTGTCCCCTTGCACTGCTCTTCCTCTAACTGTGACTCCACAGATTTGCACAACATCGTCCAAAGTCACAATCATCTCCCCAAATGACATATGGAAGGTGTTGGTCTCCGGATGCCACCTTTCCACAAACGCAGAGACCAATGGTGGATCCATATGCTTGTGATAACTTAATACGAGATCATATAACCCAGTCCTTCTCAGCTCGTGCTCTGATCTCGGAGACTTTCTAAATTCGTTCATGAAATCCCATTGGCACAACTTTGTTAAGTGCGGAACACACTTCAACGCTCCGCGATCCTCCTGAAACAACCAAGCAGGCATTAGACTTAATGAGCATAAACAAAAATTTTTGTAAAAGAAAATCAAAATATTACCCTCTTCTCCCAAACATTGCGAGCGATATGCACCGCATAGTCATACAATAGCTCTGACTCATACGGGCCACCCCCTTACTCACCGCTTTTGAACTCCAAATCATAATTGGATTTTCTCACAAAATCCAATACTAGAGGTGCTTCTTCCACTTGTGGTATGACTTCTACCACATTTTCTTCCACATCATCATCCTGCTCCTCCTCCTCCCCATTGTCATCCTCTTCATCACTCTCATCTTCCCCCTCCTCACCCTCATTATCACTCTCCTCTTCCCCCTCCTCTTCCATTATACTCTTCCCACGATCTATATTTATATCTAAACCTATATTGTTATCGCTATCTACACTCGAAACTTCAGGAACCTCTTTTTCTTTGTGGTCCCCTCTACTCGCTGATGTCGTGGTGCCCTCTCTCCTTTTTCTCTTTCTTTCAGCCGCGTCACCACTAGAGAAACTGCCGCCAAACAACTTCTGCACACCCTTGAATGTAGTTTTCGCTACATTATTCACATTCTTTGATCGATGACCCATTGCTACAAAGAAAAATAAAACAAGTATTAGTAACTATAATAAGTTTAATCAAATCTAAATCAAATCTAAATCATATTCTGATTTTTAACACTATTATTACAGTTCCAAAACTTCCAAAAATCCCAACAAGAATTACTTCGCAACAAGAATTACTTCGCAACGAAACAAATGCCATAATTGGTATACCACTAAGATTATTAAAAGAAAAATTAAATACCATTAAATTCAAACAATTTCCAATATCATTCATCTGGAGGCCTACTTTGAGTAGCATAGATATTAGGACATAAACTTTCTTCCCCGAATTTTCGATCAAGAAAGCAAGATTTATCTCAAATAGCCGTCCAATATCCTTTTTACTGTAACCCAATTTTTCAAGAAAACACATCATGTCATGCATCCTACTCCAATCATATACACTTCCATATGACAAATGCCCCACAAACCAATCACTACTAACTCCTAGACCCTTCAACTTCTCAAGAACTCTGACAAAATCCTCATTAATACCACCAACTAATAGTGATGGACTGTAACTTACTAACTTAACAACAGTAGGTGCACTCAAACCCAATTTTTTATAACCCGGAAGTTTCAAAGCCAAGACTCCCTCACTGTACCCAAAAATATCTCTCACCTCTTTATAAATTCTATTGATTTTATTATTCATCTTGTATTGTATAATAATCAACAATAGAAACCACAAATTGCATTGTATAATTTGTCATTTTGGAGTCCAAACAACTTGCATTGTATAATAATCAACAATAGAAACCACAAATTATTCAATAATACAAAGAATATTCAAGAATATTAAAAAAAAAAAAAAAAAAAAGCATTCAAACGACCTCACTGGGTCGTTTGGGCCATTTCCAAAATGATCTCCTTGAGTCGTTTGGGGCATCTTCAAAACGACCTCACTGGGTCGTTTCAATGTTTTTCAAACAATACTTTGTTTTAGACTCCAAACAACTTGCATTGTATAATAATCAACAATAGAAACCACAAATTGTTCAACAATAACAACCATACTTACTTATTATTTAACAACATAAACCACAAATATAATTGAGAAACTAAAGTTGAATTAAAAAAAATTAAACAAAATGCACTCGCAAAAATTGATATTCGAAACTGAAGACAATGATTAGTGGAGTGATTTTTTGTTTTGGGTTTTGTTTTGGGTGTTTTTGGTGAGAAATCGTGAGAGAGATGACTGGTTAGAGCAAGTTGTGGTCAGTATGCGTTGAGGTTTGGGGGGGTGGGGGTATTGGGCTTTTACTGTTGGGCTTCGTTGTTGGGCTTGGGCTGGAGGCTGCCCAATCTAATTTATGTGGCGCCCAATATATGACTCTATATATAAACCCCGTTACTTTGGAAAGGAGTCCCCTTGTTTTTTTTGCCCTGATAAACTGGATATCCTCCTTGATAAATATAGCTAGTAAGATGATCTTATTTCTTTTTTATCATTGTTCTTATTGGAGAAAACGATACCAATCAATCCTAACTAAGCTTGTATTTGAACACTCTAAACTCCAAAAAAAGTCTAACATTTCACTACAACCAACAACCTAACTTTCTAAGCAATCAACAACTTCACAAACAAGTAATAATAATGCAAAGAAAGTAAAACAAACCATAACACAAGCAATATACATGGCTTAACCAATTGTGTCTACTTCCGATCCACAAGACGGTAATGATCTTCATATAAGAATGGGAAGAACAAGGGTTACAACACTCTTCTCTCAAGTCTCCCAGCTTACAAAGATCTCTCCTCTCTAAATCTCTTTCCTTACAAGGTTTTCTCTTTACAAGGTTTTATCTCAATTTTGGTTACTCTTAAAATTGGTTTCTCTCTCTTGGGTTAGAAACCTAACTTCTTTTAGGGGCGGGTCAGGTTTGGGCTAAAACCAACCACCAAATCGACCCTGTCAGTTTATGCAATATTATAATCAAACTGACCCGACCCTATAGACTCAACCGACCCGCACTCGACCCGACCAGATTCTGTCTTAACTGATACCCGACTAAAACCGAGTGTTGGTCAGTTTACCCGATTATAATTGACCCGACCCCAAATTCTTATAACCTCTCTGTGACCAAATTCCAATTATAACAGAAGTTATTGAACTAAGAAAAGGGAGATATTTCCTAGGCCCCGCAACAACCCCCAGAACATTGCTAATGTGAAATTGTTGTTCAATCATTTCAAAAATGGCCACGTATCTAAAATGGACTTGGTCCCTGTAGTTGTAGGCAATTAAACAAGAAAGAATCGATTTCGACAAAATGTCCTCAAGCAGATTCTAAACCTGTACCATGTGAAGTTCTACAAAAGCCCTCGTCATTTATTCCTGAAAAACTAGGCAAGTTCTGATAACTTACAATAAGCTTTATAACAAATTGTGTTGCAGACATACCAATATTCTGTACACTATAAACTTCTATCACTTATCATTATCATATACTTGCAGACAAAGGGCCACAGACACCAAGTCAATCCTATTCTCCTTCCTTCCACCGTTCATCTTGGTCAAGCACTAACTTCTGGTAGTAGGACTCCACAATTTCATATTATCTCTATTGCATATAGCCTTCGAAGCTGCCTCCATTGCATTCTCAGATACCCCTCTTCTGCTGGACATCAAGACATGCAAAACTGAACTCCAATTGAGTAGTATCTGGCCAGGGATAGGACTATAGGAGCTGCAAATTTGCAGTGTTATGGCTAATGCCATTAAACCAACTATTTCTTATGTGAATGCTGCATCAAAGCAGTGAAGAAAAAAAGCATCTGTGACAGTCCAATCTTAGAATAGATATAAGCATCTGAGTCTCAAATATTAACCATTTCACATCACAACATTTTTTTCCAATAATAACAGCACACAACACATGATAATATGGTAAGAGCCTAAGAGGATTCTAACGGCAGAAATATATACAGTAAACAAGCCACAGAGATTGAGAGCAAAACAGATAGTATACCAACACCATAATACTGAAGAAGTTTAAATATAACCAAAAACCAATAGCATCCACAAAAGCCAAAACTATCCACACAAGCCACATCTATCAAAACAAAAGCTATCCACATGATCCACATCTATCTGCTTATCCATACCATCAAGCTCTAAGCACAACCACATTTCCTAACAAAAAAAAATAATCCAACTTATTCAAGTTCACAAATAGACATAGTGAATGAACTTCACAAAAAAATAAACTTAAAAACCTGATTACCAATCAATTCTCAGTAGCATTAGGCTCAGAAGAAGTCAATCCAAATAATTCTGCAAAACAAAAAAGAACACAAACATATACATACGTAAGTCGAACTACACAAGTACATATTTTAACATAAGAAAATAATGATAGACTAAACATTGCAATGCAAATTATTACCTCCATCTAGTTTATCATATTGCTCGATATCATCCATTGACTGTCGAAGATTAATTGGAATTGATGGAGAACGAAGCCAATCTTGTGCACAAATAAGGGCTTCCACCGTGTTAGGAGCTAACGAATTACGGAAAGGGTCAAGTATACGCCCCCCTGTGCTAAATGCAGACTCAGAAGCTACGGACACTACTACATAAAAGCTCATTAACCACTGTTATATACAGTGGTAAAAACCATTTAACCACTGTTTCTAAACCGTGGTATCAGCTGGGGTGGCAAATACTTCTAGCAAAACCGTGGTATTAAGTGCCCCTTATTTACTACGGTTTAAGAACAAACCGTGGTATTATATTTTCAAAAACCGTGGTTAATAATCTATATGATGTGTTATTTCTTATGCAAACCGTGGCTTATATTAGTCTTCTTATACCACTGTTCTTGCAAAACCGTGGTATATAGTATATATATATATTTTTAAAAATAAATGAAATTAAACCTCATTTAATTCAATAATCAAAACACCACCTGATTAACAAACAACCTGCAAAATAGATTTTGAGCCCATTTTCCATCTTGTTCAATTTTGAACATTCTACATTCAACTTAAAAGTAAAACATAGGGCAACTAACGAGAAAGAAAATAATTAATTGACATCTACCAAGCATGAAATACCATTGTAAACTAATATTTCAAATTATTTCAAGTACAATAAGAAAACAACCTTCCAAATCTACGTGTTCCAGCTTGTACAAATTAAAATAGTAATCTAATTGATTATGCTAATAATCAGTCATTCAATTTGTGCAAGAATTGTCATCCCTTGTTGAGCATTCACCGCAACAATAAACAAATGCTAAGATTACGTGTATATACATGTATTCCTAGAGCTAGTTTCAAGTTGATTTCAGTTGTTCTTGTGGAAATAAAATGTGTAAGTTAAGGGGAAAGAAAGCGAGTCCAAACCTAAATAGAAGGGGGTTCAATACATGTCTTGCCTTTGATAACATCATAAGTTTTCAATTTTCATAATAATGTGAAAGAGAGGATCTAATATTTTAAGCTAGTGAATTAAGACTAGAAATACAAATTAAATAGCGGGTTTCTTGAAAGTATATATACAGTCACAAAGAAGTAAAACCAATAATATTAATAATTTAAAGAATTAATTAAGAAAAATCAGAATGAACCTTTTTGCCCTCTCCAAGCTTTTCGAGGAAATTAGTGAGTGGCTTTACATATTCAGTAAGACTAGTAATGCTATTTGTATCACACGAATGAACTCCTAAACCAGTTAAGTCTATAGCATCAACTTTGAATCCTCCTTCCTCTAAATGTGTTATGGTTTTGTACCAACACCAAGCACCAAAGCCTCCTCCATGTACAAGGACAAAATGGTTGGTCTCCAGTTCTTTAATCTTCATTTCCTGTTTCAAAAAAAAAAAAAAAAAAAAAAAAAAAGAGTGAGAAATTAATTGTCATAAATGCTTCACCACTGCAGCATGTACAAGGCGATCAGAATAGACGATAAGCTTTTATTACGGCCACATATAACCACGACTTGGCCAATTGGACGCCCCATCGATTCATCGAATAGTGCATCTCCTAGAGCCTTGGCAGTTTTCTTAACAGGACCCATCCCTTCACCGCCTCCCATTAGCAGAACTGCAGGAAGTTTTGGATCCATCTCTAGCTTCGTCTCTTAACGATCCTGTTCGATAAAATTGGGTTGGAATACATTGCTGTTGTTAGTTATAAGAAACCAGGTTATATACTAATACATTCTTCACAAAACCAACCTTCGAGATTATTGCAACAACAAAAGAAGGCCTGATGGGCAAGCCAAATACTCGAATATGAGAAGACTCTAGGCCATCTAATAAAGCCCTCTTGGCTACCTCCTCCGAGGGGCAATAGCATCTCGTCACACCAGTGTTGAACCTGGATAGAAATGTTTCTTTATTGACCCACTCCACCAAAAAAATAAAGGGGGACGGTAAAAATGAAACTTGAAATTAATATAACTAACCATAATGCGGTGGCGGTATTAAGGTCTCAGAATGACTGTAACAAAGACTGGTTTCTTCTGAAAGGCCCCGCCACTTGAGCACCCACAAAGGAATATGTTGCATGAGAGGATGAACACTAATGATAATGTCCGGCTTGTACTCCATCGTCGGACCGACCTCCAACTCTCTTCAGTTGCACAATAACAAAATGTTAAAAATGAGAAAAGAGCATACTTGAAAACACAATTAAGATTCAAATAGATTGACGTTAAACTTCTGCAGTCTTTCTAACAACTAAAGCAAGGTCAATAATCAAAGTGTGAGGCAGAACCTTTACAGTTCAGATGGTTGAGTGAACTGGTACCTGAAATCGAAACTTAACTGTCTTTCATGTCAATCCATTTAAAGACAATATGAAGTTGTAGAATTTTGCATCAATGAGAAGAGGACATACTTAGCGTAAAAGGCAGCTAGTGCAGCAAGATAGGCACAATGAATCCAACGAGGTGAAGTGCTATGAAATGCAACCTTCCAAAGCTGAACATGTTTCACCATGAACTTGTATTGGCTCTCCATGTCACAGTGGCCAGCCAGTGTACTCTTTCCATACATCTTTCACAAATATCATCTGCATGCAAGCAAAACAAAACAAGAATTATAAAAACTGACCTAGAGCTTGAAAGAACAAAAAACAAAACGCAGGAATTAAAAAATTAGAAAAGAATGATCTTTTTCGGGATTAAAAAGAGCAAAATCAAAAAATTCAAACCCAAACGAACAACAGATCAACCCTAATGCACTGAATGATTTTAATTTCAGAGAACAAAACCTTGAGAAAAAAAAATACTAAGAACAAAAACCCCAATAAATTGAATGGGATTTGATATTGAACATAAAATTACTAATTACCTCGAACCTCGAAAGTCTCGATCCAAGATGATTAAGGATGGCTGCAACCCATAGCGATGCAAGTAGATTAAGGAAGAGAGGGAGATGTATCTCAAACAAATTTAGAGAACTTTGTTGGTCCCTATCGATTCAAGGCCAGGAAATTCTTAGCAAAGGTTGCCCAATCTTCAAATTTTTTTTTTTTTTTTTTTTTTTTTTTTTTTTTTTTTTTTTTTCGATAATAATTTCTTAAGAGAAAAGTGGCTACTATTGCATGATGACTACTTTATCCACGGTAGGGCTATTTTTTGCAAAACATTTGCCACCTTTTCTTAGAAACAGTAGGGTATATGAATATCAAAAATCGAAATTAGTCGATATTGGTAGTACCGTGGTATAAGACAATTATATCCCAATCGCTTTTCTGAGACCAGTGGTATTTGGCTTGTACCGAAATTAGAAAAATCATATGTACCGTGGTAAGTGACTACTAGCCACCCTTATTAGAGAAACAGTGGTATATGCCATTTGACTAACCGTGGCTAATGTGTATTTCTGTAGTAGTGGAAAAATATCAGAACTGCCAAAACATCACGTGCAACAAGAGAAAGGATCCGATACCTAGAAGCGTTGATCTTCCACCAACCCAAAATGTCAAATTTATCCCCACCAACTTCATTAGTTTCAGCCAAAAACCTCTCAACCTCAGACTTATTCTGTAAGTTATCTTCCTCTAGCAAGTGTTGCTGAAATTCGACCCCGGCTAGTATAGTAGGATCTTGCTCATCATCATCAACATCCATTCGGCTTGTTGTTTGGCTCACGTTCACATCAATAAGTGGCTGATTTGAAGAAGGATAGTGCCCAACATACCACTCATACAACGCAAACAAAGCATCTTTCACTTTCTTTGCTTCATCATTAGCTTTAGTTTCTTCATACAACTGTTTGAAGGAATACGACACATAATTCATCTTGAAGTGGGGATCAAGCACAACACCAACATATAAAAAAATGTTAATCTTATCCATATCCCAATACTTATCAAATTTAGTTTGTATACGCAGCGCCATTGATAAAACGTGCATCCTCACTTCCATTAAACTGAATCAATTTCTTCTGAACAATTAGAATTTCACTAAAGAAATTATTCGAGGTAACATAACGAGAACCTGAAAATCGCAATGTTGCCTTATAGAAAACTCTTAGAAATTTCACAAATAATCTAGCACTATTCCAATCAGTTAAGGTTGGAGGCCCCTTGATCTTGTCATCATCAAAGTAAAGGGTGTACTGTGGGTCTTCAAGCTCCAATATCTCAAAGGCATTTTGGAACTTCTCAGCAACTTCTAACATCATGAATGTCGCATTCCATCTAGTTGCCACATCTAAGCATAAAAGTTTGGTGCACTCTATTTGTTCTTCCTTCACACACTCTTTGAACCTGGCCAACCTAGATGGAGATGACCTCACATACCTCACTACAGTACGTACTCGGAAAATAGCATCATTAACATCTTTCAGGCCATCACAAACAATAAGATTCAGGATGTGAGCACAACATCTCATATGTAAATACTTATGTTCCATAACGGTGTCTTTCCCAATTTTTTTGCTTTTCTTCAAGTAATCAATGGCAACAGAATTAGAACTTGCATTATCAACGATTCTACGATAAAAGACTATGGACACCCCAATTAAGAAGACACTTCTCTACCATCTTTCCAATGGTCTCACCTTTGTGATTTGGAACTAGACAAAAATTCAGAATCCTTTTTTGTAAGTTTCAATCACTATCGATGAAATGAGCAGTCAAAACCATGTAATTTAAGTTTTGAATAGATGTCCAAGTGTCAGTTGTTATACATATTCTATTACCATGCAGAAAACTCTTTAACTTTCTTCTCTCCTCCATGTAAAGTTCGATGCAATCCCTATCAACTTGAGTCCGATAAGGCAAATTTGTGAACTTGGGCTGTATAACCTTCACAAAATGTCGAAACCCTTCACCCTCCACAAAACTAAACGACAACTCATCAATAATAATCATTCTAGACAGAGCATCTCTACAAGCTTTTAAGCTAAAACTAATAGCAACAAGCTCTTTATCTTTGAAAGATAATATTTGTTGCAATTTATCAGCCACCACCTTATTGTTAGGATTCTTCTTACATACTTTCATATGACTCAACATATTAGAAGTTCCACTACCTTTCGAAGCACAAGCATAACTAACAGGGCAATAATTACATTTGGCTTTTGGATTTTTGGGATCACAACCCTCTATCTTATGAAAATGATCCTAAGCAGGGGAAGATAAGGATTTTCTTTTATTACCTGCCATAGTAGGATCGACCGTATTCGTAGGATTTTCGACAGTAGACTGTAGAGATGGACCATCACTAGGAACCTCAGTAGAAGCCATCTAATAAAAATGACACATATCAACAATCGAGATAAAACAAAAAGCTTGTGACAGATGTTGTTGTTAATTCATTAATTAGATTGGTTTTGGCATACAAAATTTTTTCACTCGGTTGTGAGTATTCATCGTGCTCCATCAGTTTAGGTCATACATACAATGTGGTTTTCGATAGTAGTCAAACCAAGTAGAGTATGAAAGAAAGCTCAAGTGATAACAACCGGCCGGCTGTGTAAAAGTTAAAAAGTAAAAAATGAAAAAGTGGAGGACATAATTTGATAAATAGCAACAGAGTAAAGAATAGTAAGGTGATTGTATGTCTTTTTTCTCTAAAGAATTGAATGCTATTCGTTCACTAAGCAACCATATAATTTGATTATTGAATGAAACTATGTATCCTACAAAAATAAGATGTGTGTAGAGTTGTAGACATAGAATTATAGTGTAAATGCTACATAGTATTTTCGGAGTTGAGCATTGATAATCTAATGAATAACAAAGAAAAGCTAGGTTGGATGCATACCAAAATGACCAGAAGTGAAGATCCCCCGTTTTCTATGATTGGTGTGTTGGAGAAATCAGTTGGGTACTCAACGGTTGACTCTTATTGGTTTAGCTTTAAAAATCGATTAAATGGGTGCTCGTCTTCAAGAATAACGAAATAATGAATAATATAATGACCCAATTTGATATAGTCTTTCAATATAATATATGGTCTTCAATCTTGTTTTTTTAATGCAACTTGTTGAGCTTTTTACATTCTACGTTCTGACTACAATCGGCATCAATGATGAATTGTTTTTGAGAGAAACACAGAAACAAAAAACAAAAAAGAAAGAAAGAAAGAAAGAAAGAAAGAAAGAAACCAAATAATTAGTTATTACCTTTGTTGATGATGGTGTCATGGTGCTGACTGATGGAAGAGTGGTGGAGGAATGGTGGTGGCTAGACTAGTGGGGGATGTAGCAGCTCAGCCCTAGTTAATGGGTTTTTACTTTTTACTAATTGGTAATTTGGTACGATACATTTCTAATTTTCTACTAATCTAGTATATGAAGATATTGCGGACCGGGTTGGTTATTTTCGGTTATACCAAATCCAAACCGAGCACCGAACCGACTATGTCGGTTTTGTTATTTAACAAACCGATCCGAACCGTCTTAAATGGATAACAGACCCATATAGCTCGGGTCGGGTCAGTCGGTTTAGTCGGATACATTGGTTTTATGCACACCCATAACTTCTTTTATATAATAACTAGCTTCCGAACCCATCCTACGAATGGGTGTCGTTATATTAAATTATTCTAAAAAATATTAGCAACTATTCATAGCTATGAGATATGTAAATTTTTAATATATAAAAAAATGAGGGGTCGAGTGAATAGTGAAGGTGTGTGGACGTAGGGCTATTTTGGTCATTTCACATTTTTTTATTATTTTTTAAACTTTTGAGGAGTAAAATAGTAATTTAACGTTTATAAAGTTTAAAAAAAAATCTGTGGATCCCACGTGGGTACCACGTGCACAGTAGCTAGTTATATTAATCACTTGTTCAAATTTATTGCACCACTCTCTATCAAAAGAAAACACCAAACCTTGGTAAAACCCATCGATTTTTTGTTGTTGTTATGTTTAATAATAGAAGTTTGATTGAAATTTTGTAAGAATGTCCAATGTGGCGAAAATAATATTGAAGCTACTTAAATAGCAAGTCATTCACAATTATAATAAAATAATTATAATAAACACTACTTAAAATGCAAAACTATACTTGTTGAGATATTATATTTTCCCTATATATAATACAACTATGTTTTGAGGTTAGTTCAATGCATTTGCATCAAGTTTCCGATTTTACGTTAATTATTCTTTGAGGCTAGTTCAATGTAGTTGGATCTAGTTTCCAATTTCTCATTAATTATTTTTTGAGGTTAATTCAATGTAGTTGTATCAAGTTTCTGATTTTCCATTAATTATTCTTTGAGGTTAGTTCAGTGCAGTTGCACCAAATTTACGATTTCCCATTAGTTTTTCATTAAGGTTAATTCAGTGCAGTTCCATATAGTTTTCAATATTTCATTAATTATTCTTTGAGATTAGTTAATTGCATTTGTATCAATGTTCTAATTTCCCGTTAATTGCTTTTTAAGATTAGTTTAATACATTTGCATCCAGTTTATGATTTTCCGTTAATTATTTTTCGAAGTTAGTTCACATCTAGCTTCCAATTTTCGGTTATTTATGTTTTGAAGGTAGTTCGATGTAGTTACATCCGGTTTCCGATTTCCAATTAAACTATTTTTTTAGGTTATTTCAATGCATTTGCATCCAGTTTCTGATTTTTTGTTATATATTCATTAAGGATATTGCATCCGATTTTTTATTTCCCAGCCTGTTAGTTAATATATGATTTTAGTTTAATGCAATTGCATCCAGTTTTCGATTTTCTGTTAATTATTCTGTGAGGTTAGTTCAATACAGTTGCATCCAGTTTTCGATTTTCCGTTAATTGTTTTTTTAGGTTAGTTTAATGCATTTGCAGCAAGTTTTCGATTTCCCGTTAATTATTTTTTGAGGTTTGTTCAATGCAGTTGCATCAAATTTATGATTTCCCGTTAATTATTCATTGAGGTTAGTTCAGTGCATTTGCATCCATTTTTTGATGTTTCTATATTCGTTAATTAGTCTTTAGATTAGTTTATTGCATTTGCATCCAGTTTCTGATTTCTCATTAATAACTCTTTGAGGTTAGTTCAATACATCTACATCTAGTTTATGATTTCTGATTATTTATGCTTTGAGGTTAGTTCGATGCAATTTTATCCCAGTTTCTAATTTCCCGTTAACTATTCTTTGAGGTTATTTATATTTCAATGCATTTGCATCCAGTTTCTGATTTCCCATCAATTATTCTATGAGGTTAGTTCAATGCAGTTGCATTTGGTTTTTGATTTTCTGTTAATTATATTTTGAGATTAGTTCAATGCATTATTTGCATCCAGTTTCTGATTCAAAGTTAATTATGATTTGAGGTTTATTTGTAGCATTTTTGCATACCATTTCCGATTTTTCGTTAAATATTTTTCAAGGATTTGCATCCAATTTCTAATTTCCATTTAATTATTTTCTGACGTTAGTTTAATGCAGTTGTATCCAGTTTCCGATTTCTAGTTAATTAATTTTTGAGCTTAATTTATTGCATTTGCATAAAGTTTCCGATTTCTTATTTATTACTCTTTAAGCTCAGTTCAATGTAGTTGAATCCACTTTTCGATTTCCTTTTAATTATCCAATTTGGTGTGTAATACCAACTTTCTACTTATCTATCTATAGTGTCCTTGCAAACATGACATAAAAATAAATTATGCTTGATTTACTATATGAGATCATCAAAGATTATCTAGTTCCTGATTTTCCGTTAATTATTATTTAAATTATATACCTGACTCACTATGTGGGATCTTCAAAAATTATCTACGAACGGGTCTTGTCATATTAAATATTCTAAAAAATATATGCAACTATATATGCATAACTATTATATACAAATATTGTATTGCTCACTCATCCAAATTTCTTATAACATGAAAACCCCACGTACTCTCTATTAAAAAAAAATAACTCACCATTGATAAAACCCTTCAACTTCATTTGTTGTTTAATAATAGAAGTTTGATTAATGTTTTGTGAGATTGTCTAATAAAACGAAGTTCATATTGAAGCTACTTGAATAGCAATGTGTTTCCAATTATACGAAAAAAGATAAGATAAACACCGTTTTAAATGCAAAACTATACTTATCGAGACATTCCCACAACATATAACACAACTATATTTTGAGGTTAGTTCAATGCATTTGCATCCAATTTCTGATTTTCTGTTATTTATTTTTTGAGGTTAGTTCAATGCAGTTGCATCCAGTTTCCGATTTATTGTTAATTATTCTTTGCAGTTAGTTTAATGCATTTGCATCCAATTTCCAATTTCCTGTTAATTATTCTTCAAGCTCAGTTCAATGCATTTGCATCCAGTTTCCGATTTCTAGTTAATCAATTTTTGAGATTAGTTTAATACATTTGCATCCAGTTTCTGATTTCTTGTTTAGTATTCGATGAGGTTGCATTTACATATAGTTTCTGATTTCCCGTTAATTATTGTTTGAGATTAGTTCAATATATTTGCATCCAGTTTCCGATTTTCCATTAATTATTTCTTGAGGTTAGTTCAATGCATTTGCATCCAATTTATTTTTTGAAATTAGTTTAGTGTAGTTGAATCCAGTTTCCGATTTCCCGTTAATTATTTTTAAATATTAGTTTTACGCATTTGCATCCTATTTCCAATTTATAGTTATTTCTTTTAGGTTAGTTCAATACAGTTGCATCCAGTTTCCGATTTTCTGTTAATTTAATCTCTGAGGGTTAGTTTAATGTATTTGCATCCAGTTTCCGATTTTTTGATAATTATTTTTTGGTGTTAGTTCAATGTATTTGCATCCAAGTTTTGATTTTCCGTTAATTATTCTTTGAGGTTAGTTTAATACAGTTGTATCAATAATCTGATTGCCTATTAATTAATTTTAAAGATTAGTTTAATGCTTGCATGTGCATCCAATTTCTGATTTCCCGTTAAATATTATTTGAGATTAGTTCGATGCATTTGTATCTAGTTTTATGTTTCTCATTAATTGTTCTTTGACGTTAGTTTCATGCAGTATTATATATATTTTAAAATATGTGTTATTATTGTTTTTTTTTTAAAATTTGCTATTATATATTTTGTGATGTTATTTTTTGTATAATTTAATTTTCCACATGTAATTTGTTTTGGTTTGGTTTGATATATAATTTATTTAAGCCCAACGTCCATTTTAACTAAATCAATAGTTATATAATCTATTTAAGCCAACGTCCGTTCTAACTGAATCTTGTTACTCTGCTAAAATTGGGAATTATAAAATTCATAAATTTAATTAGAATATGTTGTAATTATTGTGACATGTGGTTTTTCGAAATCCTTAACTATGACTAAATGTCTAAATCCCACAGTGAATGACACCTCAAATTGATCCAACTTTATTTGTTAGGCCCATATATATAGTGCATACAATACAATTTTATTTGTTTTGGGTGTACACTATTTTATTTTATGATTAGTTTACTTTTTTTTTTCTTTTTCCCCAGTCACATGTGTGGTTAACAAATGCATAAAGTAAATGTTCAAACAACTCAATTCATTTTTTCTTTTGTTCTTCAATAGTTTCATTATCATTTTCTAGAAAGAAACTTTGTTATGTTAAACTTCATCTGAGATTAGTGTGGAAGATATTCTTTGTGGTGTAAGGGTTTTAAGAAAATCGTTTTTGGTTGAAAATATTGTTTTTTTGCAATTTAGTTATTTTTATTTTTATTATTTTTTTCCGTAATTAACTATATTGTTTAGGAAAAATTGGAGACTCTGTGAAACTCTAGATGAGATTTAGAAAAAACTAAAGTCTGTGTGAGTGCTCCAAAAAATAAATTGGTGAGGGTATAACTATAATATATATCTAAGAATTTGGAATTTATATTTTTTTCGTAATTAGTATTAGTGTTTACAAAAAGTTGGAGGCTCTATGAAGCCTTGAAAAATAGAGCTAAGAGGGTATAACTATAATATATATCTAAGTGCTCCAAAAAATAGATTGGTGAGGGTATAACTATAATATATATCTAAGGATTTGGAATTTATATTTTTTCGTAATTAGTATTAGTGTTTACAAAAAGTTGGAAACTCTATGAAGCCTTGAAAAATAGAGCCAAGAGGGTATAGCTATAATATATATCTAAAGATAATGTACTTGAAATTTTTGACAGTTTGTCAAAATTTCAAAATATTTCGACAAAATGAATCTTGGTCCACAATTCTTAAAGTTAGTCAGACCAAACTGTCTTCGATGCAGTAACTTAGAAAGTGAGACAGTTCGGACGGGCCGTCAGAGTGGGAATGTTGGCTATGCCAAACTATCCATACTTCACAATGTCATCCAGACTCTCCTCCCAACACGATGTAGAATCTTCTTTTTGCCAATCTTCCTCATGTGAGGAAAACACCCAACAGTTCTGTCATGATTGTAATGCAGGATAATTGGGATAATCTTATGAAGACTTGTGGTGCTGGGTTTCTAATAAGGACATTTATCAGTGCAGTTGTCTCAGCGGTTTGTCACATTGCCTGAATATTTTTTATTATTGTTTGTCATTTCTTTACTTGATTAATTCACCTCAACATGTTAGCCCAATTGGCCCTTGTTTCCTTGCTTCAGTTCTCTTCATATGATAAGGTAGCCGAGGTAGAGGAGTTCTTCGCTAGTCGTACCAATCCTTCGATGGCAAGGACTTTGAAGCAGAGCATTGAAGATATTCACATCAATGCAAAGTGGGTTGAAAGCATTCAAGAGAAGTCTCTCGCAGAAGTGGTGAAGGAGTTAACTTCCACGAAGTTCTAGAGAGCTAGGTGCCTAGGTCCCTGAGCTTCTTCAAACATGGAAGTTAGTAGGCATGCAACTGTTTTCTTACAAAATTGTTGCGAGTTCAGATTTCCTATTTAAACGACCGAAGTGGGTGCCATGGAATGCGACATTAAAAAGGTCATGCAAACAGTAACGTGCCTATTAACTTCCAGTTATGTGAGATATTATTTGCATATTCAAAATTTGTGGGTTGCTATTCTTGTCAGTTTCATTGAGCAGTGCAAGAGCATTCATGCATTTCATATTCTGGTACGAGTATAAAAGTTTTTATTTTTTTCACTTTGGTTTCACTGATGCTCAGTTGTTACAGAAGATAGTTCAAACGAGCCCCCACCTGGAGAAATTAAAGAAAAAGAACTTCTCCATGGCTAGAGAAAACGGACTCAAACTAGTGTACCACTTCACTATAGGAGTGGCTGCTGTGCGTTCCATGTATGTTTATTGTGTAAGGGAGGCTTTGTCCTGCACCATACTCCTGAATGAGATTCCTCATTATTCTTCTAATTATCCACTTTTACTCTAGAAGCCTGATAATCAGCGCATTGAACTTCGCCATCTTGGAAGTGACATGCAGAATTGGTTCCTCCTGCCTAGCGTCTAGCGAGCACTCTAGCCCCAGCTCACCCTGGATTTTCACTTGAGGAAATCATCAACATGAGTTAAAGCTTATTTTACATACTCTTTGAAGCCTTTCAAAAAGAGGAACTGTGCTTAAGAACCAGATGCAAGAATGTGCAGACCCCCACCTGTTACTTGAAATAAAACCCCTGTTTACAAATTCCCCTTATGATTGCAAACATAGACTAGATTGGAGTCCTCATAGTTCACGTTTCCACAACTTTAAGACATCGTTGCTGCAGCTAGCATCGAACATTTCTGGCTGTTCCTGCTAACAAAATGTTGTTTTCATTCCATATCACAACACCAATTACTTGCATTGTTTTTAGTAGGTCTATCCACAGTTTTACATCCATTTTGAGCCAAGCGGCAGGGGGTTTCTTACCTTAATTTTTCGAACCAAACACATTGAAACAGAGTTATATACTTTGTCTCCATGAAACCAAACAGTTAGTGCAGGCTTTCTTTACGACAAGAAAATACAGTACAATGCATCAAATTGACACCTTATTACAATTTCAACTGATATATAAAAGCAACATAAGAGAGAAACGCATCCTAAGATTGTCTGAACCCATCCATTGTCAACCACCAACGGCACAATTTGCTTCCAAGATATAACCTGCAAGTAGCTCAAGGCCAAGGCCTACTCCGTAGGGCATTGGATCTCTTGCGCCTCACTGACCTCGCCTAATAGAACAACTCTAACACTACATATGGAGTATGGTTCATGATTAGGCTTTGGCCCCTTATAATAGGGGTATTTCTAATTGAACCCATGGTTCCATGACATCCGTCCATAGGTTCACGTTTTCGCCATCACCAGCATTCTTCAGCCATTAGTTTTTGTATGTAGTTTGTGCCATCACCATACTCCATGTGTACCGAATGCCTAATTATCCCATGAACTTGGAATTCGAAATTTGAACATTATGCAGAGTAGTCTGTGGCTCTGTGCAATGTGCAAAACTGCGAACACATTGGTGATTGGTGGCAAAGTGTTAGCCATTCCAAAGCCCAGCCCAACCCAACCCAAATCCGGTTTTGGAAACACAGTATTAAAAAGCAAATGTCAGTCTTAGGCCCTGAGCTAGGAAGACTAGTAAAGGGCATCTAATAATCTACTATTAAGCTAGTTTGTTTGGTAAGGTTGGCCTGTTGAAGAGTCTTTTTTTTTAAGGTAATTCCTGTTGAAGAGTCTTCAGCTCATTAAATAGGCTAAAGAAAAAGTTGGGCAGAAGAGAAGGGTAGGAGGCTTCCCTCAGGACATTAAAGGAGTGCATTCAAAGCTATATTAACCACAAAATCAAACAAAGGAGACATGCGTGTGGACTCAACACGTCGTACAACGAACTTAAAGTTAGATTCTCTCGCACAACAAAGTTAATTAACGAACTGTTACTACATATGTTAACACCACAGTTCTACAGTTTTACCTGCAACAATAATTCTCATTGTCTTACTCATAGTTGGGAAATTCGGAATTATCGGAATTCCGATAAATTCAAAAACCAAAATTCATAATATTTCGACCCAGGTTATATTTGGAATTTCAATTAATTTTGGAATTATTAATATTTCAATTCTATACTGTTTTTTCCTGTGTTTTTTGAAAAACCAAAATAATGGACAGAATTTCAATATTCCGTTTGGAATAATGAACACTGGTCTTACTACATATATTCATAATTTGTGATTTCGACAGAATTTTCAAAATTCCAGAAAATATATCGGTTTTTGAGAAATTTGAAATTTCAATTTAATAGTAAAAAATTTCCGAATACACTCCGAATATAGTGGAATAATTGTTGAATTCCCATTTTTGTACACTTCTACATTATATTTTTAATTTCTCTATTTAAAGATTTTAGAACCACCTCTCTTAATTATTTTAATCAGTTCTTTTATTTTTCAATAATTTATAAAAAAACTCTCTCACTTTACTGAATTATTCATATTAGCCGAGAGATTTTAGAGCGATCAGATTTAAAAACTTGAAAAAATATCACTGCGTAGTGCACATACTTGCCTTGGGGGCTATACTGTCTTCATTGTTGAACGAATCATACCTGAATAGCACAATCATTCATGCTGTAATGCTGTATGATATTGTTGTGCTTCTTGTTAAATACTAGAGCAGATTAACAACCGATAAATTGGGAAGATATTTACCAAAATTTGAAAAATCCAAAATCCCATGTTTTTTGATATAGACGTATGTGATTTTGCAACTTCTCTGCAATGGCAGTTTGGTAATTGAGGCAAAATAGTTGGTTGAATTTAATATCGAAAGGAGCAGACAGAAAATGATTGATCAAGAAAGACTACTGAAACGGCAAACTACCTTCTCTCACTTCTCACTACTCAGAGACACTCACTCAAAACTCAACTCAATGCTAGCCACTCTCCTTCTTCCAACATGGTGGCAACCGGATAACCACTTAAACACTTTCTAAAAAAACAAAAAGAATGGGTTGCATTCTAGGCAAGAGAGCAGCTGGTGATGGCCCAAAGAAACAAGAACCGGTTACAAACCTTGAAAACATCAAAGAAGAAGAAGAAGAAGAACCAGGCCCAGTAGTAGAGAAACAAAGAGAGAAAAAAAAGACACTTACTCAAAAACCAAAAGTAAACTTATTAAGCAGTAGTCATCACTCTTTTATTAAAACTCAACAACAAGGTTGGCCACCTTGGTTATCTGCTGTGGCAGGTGAAGCTATACAAGGTTGGATACCTCGACGTGCTGACACGTTTGAGAAACTATCCAAGGTATGTGATAATAATGCTTAAACAGTTAAACTCCCTAGTGTTAAAGATCTAATATTTTGTTTTTATATAGATTGGGCAAGGGACATATAGCAATGTGTATAAAGCAAGAGATCTAATAAGTGGAAAGATTGTGGCTTTGAAGAAAGTGAGGTTTGATAATTTAGAACCAGAGAGTGTTAAGTTTATGGCTAGAGAGATACTTGTGTTGAGAAGACTTGATCATCCGAATGTTGTTAAATTGGAAGGTCTTGTTACTTCTAGAATGTCGTCTAGTCTTTACTTGGTTTTTGAATATATGGAACATGATCTTGCTGGACTTGTTGCTTCTTCTGGGATCAAATTTACTGAGGCGCAGGTATTTTCTTGCTCCATTGAGTGTTAACATTTTGTTTTCGTTTTCGGACTACTTGATTTACTTTTTTGATTTGACTTCTGTAGTATATTAAAATGCAAAGGCTATTTACCAGTTCTCAGTGGTGAGGCAATTATTTATCAGTAGAAAGGCAAACACACTTTATTTCGAATTTGGAATATGTTATCCATAAATTTCATAAGTATATGATGATACGAATACTCATTTACACATATTTTTAATTCATTTCGTACACTCACCTACCACACTGAGTCTAGTTCGACATAGATGTTTTTACCTCTGGGATGTAACAATTATCTGAAACTAGATGGACAACAAAAAAGAGTGGGGAGCAAGACAAGTGACCTGGTGGTTGGATTTCTGTTGGGTGGAGGGGATCTCTATTTAGTGGGGGTGCAATATCCATTTGCGGATACTTAGATTTTTGGCAAGAAATGACTTCCTTCAGTCGAACGAAAAAGGTGATCACCAATGTGGGAATTTCAAGCAGGTCACCCAGAGGTAGTTGGTCCATTTCCAAGCCTTCTGAAGTGAAGATTCCAAGCCTTATAACGGTTTTTGCAGTGGTTATTGTGACTCCAAAACTAGATTTCTGCACCACCATTTTCGTGCTAAGAACAGTATTATGGGGAGTTTATGTCTTCCATGAATTGCTGATAATGTTCTTTGTTAGCTGATTTGGGACATTTACGACTTTAATAGGTTCCATGATTTGGATTGTGCCATTGTCTGGTCTTTTAGAAGAAGGTGTTGATATTTTTCATATTCTTGGTTTGCTTAATTAGTTTGACTTTCTTGGTGATGGTGTGACTTCTTTATGCCTGGTTAGAGTTGTTTGGGGTTCTCACAAGTAGCCCTCTAGGTCTTTGTTCCTATGTTGGTTTCAACGAGAAAAAGGGTACTTCTCTAGGTGAGAACGATTCTACCTTCAAATGGATTGGTGACAACTCCCTACAGACTTCTTGGTGTAATTGTCTATGGTCTCCACGACAATTAGATGTGTGGCAGAGACCAAAAGTTTTATATGTCTAATCCATTTGATGCTAATAAGAATCCAAATAGGATCAATAATCAAATCTTTCTTCACATGACCTTATCAACTCCCTAAATGGTAAAGGTAGAGTGGGTTAACCCTAAATGTTTCAACACAAATGTCTTGTTGAAATTTCACTTTTTCACAAAGTAGGTAACACCCTCCCTTTCATAAAATTTTAGCTGTATAAATCGCAGCAAAACGAAACCATATGGGGCTGAATAAAACTTTGTTGAGTGGTAAAGGTAGAGAGGGTTTAATTGAAAACATATTATTATAAAACTTTGTTTTGGGGGGTTCAATCTCTCATTCAATGCAATAACGTTCAAACGTAAGTACGCTTAAAGAAAAGCAAAAGGGTTGCCAAAATTATTATAGGAAAGGGAACTAAAAAGTGACTCACATGCCTGTGGAGTAGAGAGATGATCTACATGTGGTGGAGAGTGAAACTGTTGTACTGTCCTTATCTCAGGATGCCATAGCTTTTAATTTGCAAGTTGCCTTGGTATCTTCTAAAAGTCTATATATGACACCTTTCATATAAATTTCAAGACATCATCCTTTTTCTTGAAATGGGAATGAATGTTGGTCTTCCTTTCTCTGTTTCAGGTCAAGTGTTATATGAAGCAGTTACTTTCAGGGCTTGAGCATTGTCACAGCCGAGGTGTTCTGCATCGTGACATCAAGGGTTCAAATCTTCTTATTGACAATGAAGGAGTACTTAAAATAGCTGACTTTGGATTGGCTTCCTTTTATGATCCTGACCAGAGGCATCCCATGACTAGTAGAGTTGTCACCCTATGGTACCGCCCCCCTGAGCTCCTATTGGGCGCCACTTTTTATGATGTTGGCGTTGACCTCTGGAGTGCTGGATGCATTTTGGGTGAGTTGCTTGCTGGGAAGCCCTTAATGCCAGGACGGACGGAGGTACTGCAAATCTACAACCTTTTAGTTTTCCAATTCCTACTTGTTGAGGTACTCTTAAGCGTCCATGAAGTCAATTGCTTCAGATCCGACACTATGAATCACTTTGTTTGTATACTGTAGCCCTTTCTTAAATACAAGCAAATTTGTGGAGATACAAAAATATTAAAAACGCACTTGTCCGGTTGAAGGATTGACTACCTGTTTAATTGGTATTAAAGGAAGTGACCTTACTTGTGGTGCCTTGGTCACTACTTACATTTTCTGTCTAAGACAAAGAAATGGATTACTCTGATACCATTCTATTTCATTAGGCTTTGGACCCCAGTCCATATTTGTTGGTTAGGCAGTCATGATTTGTTGAGCTACCATTCTGCAGTTGCAGCTGGAGATGCATATACCATTGTTGGCTGGATGATTTCAAAATACTAATTTATACATTTCAAAATTATAGGATCTGTGAGACACTTAACTTAGTCATGCTAATTGTGTGTTTTAATAGTGTGTCTGTGCACAAATCTCAACTCTGACTATATTCGAGACCTCAGTCTTTGAATTTGTATTTCTAGCTATATAATAACATATGAAAGTGACTTTTTTCATTTCAGTTTCATCTTCATATCATTGGTATTTGCTTTACTGATTATTTAATCAATTTTCTGTTAGGTGGAACAGCTGCACAAGATATTCAAGTTATGTGGATCACCATCTGAGATATATTGGAAAAAGTCAAAGTTGCCGCATGCTACTATTTTTAAGCCACAGCAGCCGTACAAGCGCTGCATTAAAGAAACGTTTAAAGATTTCCCCTCATCTTCGCTTTTCCTGATTGAAACTCTTCTAGCAATTGACCCCGATGAAAGAGGCACTGCCACTTCTGCTCTCAAAAGTGAAGTGAGTTCTCGTGTACCCCTTTACAAGACGAGTTAAAAGTTAATATTTTGTGGATATGATCTACTAACTATGGATAGCTGCTCCACCAAAATTTGGCTTATTTGGAAACCTCCAACCAAGTTAAAAAATGTTGCTGACTTTGAATTTTTTTTAACTGTCCAGATTTTTCGATTTTGCAATCATCTTTTGACATTGTTAAACACTATAAAATAAGATGAAATTTTGTGGAGGTGATCTTCATGGTTTGTTGGACATATCCATAAAAAATTAGGTTCTAGTTTGTCTTGTGGGTGAACTTGTGGGGCATGGTTTATTATATTGATCCCTCCCCTACATATATATCAGCAAGCGAGGTTATTATAGAGGTCCTCTATCCCTTTTCATTAATAATAAGAGTGATTACATTCTGACATAGACTTTTCCTATTGCATCCTCAAATACAATTTTCTTAATGCCCTCTGCAAAGGAACTAGGGATGATCTTTACTAAACAAACATTTGGTACATTAGAAGCTAGAGCATCTGCTAGTCTATTATTTTCCCTATAAACATGTTACATGTGTAATAGAGAACTGCTGCAATTCAGTAATCATCTTCCTGATCTCCTCCATCATCTTATTACCCTGCCACGGATGCTGCCCCACATTTCTAATGATGGAAACAACATTGCTAGAATCTGTTTGCACATGTAGTCTTCTCACTCGATGTCTCAAAGATAGCTTCATCCCTTGATGCACTACTTGTAACTCAATCAAGACAATTGAGTTATATGTTGATTTTGCTTTAGCTGCGACTATGACCTGACCCTCATGATCTCTAATTGCTGCTGCCCATTCCTTTGAGTCACCATTAAGTGTCCCATCTGTATTCAAAACATGCCAATCTTGTTCTGGTTTCTGCCATACACAGTCTTATTTCAGTAGCCCTTGCTTGTACTTGAACATTCCAAACATGCATGAATTGTTCTCTATCTGGTCCTTCATAAGAATATTACTTATTTTATTATGCATTTTTTCCGCCTTTGGTGTTCCCTGTTTTTATTGCCTTGATAGTTTGACGTGATTTGCTTCACAGCTTGTTTCTTGCCTACAGTTTTTAAGGGCTTTTTACTTTTTAGACATGCCCCTCTCAACTATGGTGAAATTAGGGATGCCCCCTCAAAACCATCAGAATTAGACGTGTACCCCCCAAATCCAATATCCAATGGTGAAGTACTTCAAGTGAAAGAAAAAATTCATGTCGTAGCCGTTGGATATAGGATTTGGGCGGGCATCTCTAGTTCTAATAGTTTCGAGGGGGCATCCCTAATTTGACCATAGCTGTGTGTGGTATGTCTAGCCCTATTTTTAAATGTATAAGTGCGGTGTTTTGGAATATGCAATTATGTTCAACCTGATCTTCATCCCCTATTTTTGGCCTTACTGGCCTTAATGGGCAGATGGTTCTAAATTATGGGGAGAAGCGTGATAAGGTGATAGGTTAATGGAGGCTAGTGGGCAAACCTAAAATTAGTAGGTGTCTGTCGCCGCGTCCGCATCCGACGCGTGTCCAACACTAACAATGTAATTTTAGCCGTGTCCATGCTTTAGAGAGTAGGACTAACCTTGGTTCATGGTCATAGTTCGGGTACTTATGGGTGGGGTACTGTGGTGTGTGGAGGGGTATCCAGAGATGTCTCAAGGAGTTTGAGAGAGAGATCAGATTTGATCTAGAGATGTTTATATTTTGGAATGTTAAATTGGTGAGTGACTGTTATTTTTAGATTTTTCAGAGACTGCCAATTTTCAAATATCGCTTTATTTGCGAATTTATACGCCTAAATAATGGTAATCTTGGTTGGGACTTGGGCATTTGTGGCCCCATGACAGATTAGTACATTGCGATTTTGCTGCCCTCTTGTTGAGATTGGAGATGATTTTTGCTGTGAGACCAAAAAGAAATCTTCGGCTCTGTGATGTAGGGATGAATGAGAGATTTCAGCCAAATCATTTTATTTCTCCATGGTTTCTCATCTTCCTATTAACCGTTGAGTTAGCACTGTTCCTATTTTTCCTAGGAATTATATCTGGTCAGCAAAAATAATTTGTCATGTCTCCTTCATGTGGTGTGCATCTCATAACAAGATCGTTACTGTTGATAACCTAAATAGGAGAAACAAAATAATTGTTAATTACTTCCCTTGGTGTATGGCTGATGGAGACTGGAGTGTTAATGAGTCACACTCGCATCTATCATCCTTTCCCATGGGAGATTAGGAGTCACTTTATTAGTCAATCTGGGTTGTATTGGGTTGTTCCTTGGCTAGTGTAAAATTTGTTGGTCGATGTGGAGCATTCTACCTTTTGTTATCATGTTGGGGTGGAGAGAAATAGGAGACTTAGATTTGCAGCGCCCATGGTAGACATTTGGTAGAAGTTTTGGGAGTTGACAGATACCTTTGGAGGATTTAATATTTAGATGGAATTCCTTGCTCGACCAAGCATGATTGAAGTTCCTAATTTATTGATTCTCTTTCCAGTGGCTGCTTTCTCCTTGTATTTCTCTTGTTTCAATTCTTTCCTTGTAGTGGGATACTACCTCATTTATGTGAGAATTTGATTAGGAGCATACAATATAGAATGCTTGAATTAGCTTCGCTGTAATAGCTGTAGGATCTTGATATAAAAACAATAACAATTTGCCACTAATACCCTACTCTCCAAAGGTAATTAGAGTCCCTTTAAAGGAATTGAAGCGACTAAGGAGGATATATCTTTATTAAATCTCTTTTATTTTGGTGGTTTAAGGTTGATAAGGAGTTTAATGCTTATCTGTTTGAGCTTTTTGTTGTTAGATGCAATCTTTTGTTCTTGGACATGTGGTGTTTATTTATTTTTTCTTCTTTTTTTCTTTTCTAGTTTGTTGGTGTTGAGAGATGTTTAGTTTGGGATATGTTAAGCCTTGCATTGAAATATATAAGTTCTTGGGCCTTTCCACTTGTCACCAATTGGTTTTAAGTTGATGTCCATTTTTTTTTTTTTTTTGCTAACTAAGTGTTCAGGCCAGCTTATGCGAACCTCGACTAATCCCGGGGCTCTGGTTGGAAATTCGATTGGGTATTGGCCTTAAGGGGAATCGAACTAGTGACCAATAGGGAGCAAACCCAAGGCCGGACCAGTTGTGCTACCCCCCAAGGTTAATGTCTGTCTTCGTCATGGTATCAGAGCGGGTTATTGTTGTTGGCCCAAATGGCCTGTTTCCTCCCCATGCTACCTAATGTGTAGGTCCATGTGTTAGGCTCAAGTAACGCCCACATGTGAGGGGGTGTGTTGAGAGATGTTTAGTCCCACATGGGATTTGCTAAGCCTTGCATTGAAATATATAAGTTCTTGGGCCTCTCTACTTGTCACCAATTGATTTTAAATTGGATGTCCATCTTCTTCAGTTGTCTTAATAATGACGTTTCTTTTTACTATTCTATTAAATAGAGAGATTTATGATGTTCTATTACAAATTGGAATCACTTATATTCCATGAAGGATCTATCAAGATACCTGCCAATTCGAAAAATAAGTGTTGAACAAAACGATATTTTAAGCTATTCGGTCATTAGTAGCCTTCTATTTTATGTATATTGTTACTTTTTCCTTTCAGTCGATCTGTAGTAGTAGCCCGTTTTGGTTGTTTAGAATTTGGAGTTTGATTGGACCTTTTTGTTGGTTTTGATCCTTTAAACTGCCACAATCTTACATAGCTGCATTTGGAATGACGCATTTATATGGAATTTAAGAAATAATCTAGCTCTTGAACAATATGAATTTTGTGAATAGAAAATTAAACATTACAATTTGAATGTGGCTTTCTGGGTGCAGTTCTTCACCACGAAACCTTACGCTTGTGAACCTTCAAACTTACCCAGATATCCTCCAAGCAAAGAGATGGATGTGAAATTGAGGGATGAAGAGGCTAAAAGGTGGGTATTGTAGTATGCGTTCAACTGGCCTGTCTTTACCTGTTCTCAAATGCCTATGACACTTAGTTACAGATTTGCTTTTTTACTCCACAGACAAAGAGGTTTGGGTGGGAAAGTTAATGTTGGAGATGGTGCAAAGAGAGTCCGACCTCGTGATCGTACTGATCATGCTGTTCCAGCTCCAGAAGCAAATGCTGAACTCCAAGTAAACTTAGATGTATGTGAGATGAGCCCTGCATATGTATTGGTTTTAGTTTGCGTAGAAATATTTGCTTTTCAAATCCCATCTTGGTTGCTCTAATCAATCTTTCTCACAAGTGATTCTTCTCTCATACTTTCATATTTGTCAAGGTCATGAAAAGAAGAAAATTGAAAAAAGAAAATGAAAAAGAGATAACGAAGGTTGAACCTCCAATGAATGCAATTGGTGATGTATATAAGTATATGTTATTTTGTCATCCTTTCCAGGACTATCATATCTCTTATCTTCAAAGCTTGTCTCTTAATGGATTAGTTTTACGAAATAGACTTTTGGTCAATGCATCAACTTTTGGGCTAGAGAACATTTTGTGCAAGAGATTACTAAGATTCTGCGCTGGTCTGTCAAGAGTTGCATATATAGCTTCTAAGTAACACATACACTTCATATTCTTAAAAAAATCTGTTTTGGACACATAGACACGCAGACACTCATGTCTAACACATGGACATGTTGCACATATGATGTTAAACTACGGTTTCTTATATACCCGATTCTATATCCGAATGGACTAAGAAAATAATCTATTAGCATAGTTACAACTCCATGATACACTTTCATAGTTTTTTATTTGCGAGGCGCTTTGCAAGGTCTTGAGCCTAAGAATTAGTTGTGTAACTGAAGAGAAGTAAACGTTTTCTTTTTAATTGGCTGTGACCCTATGTCCTACTTTGCATTGGTCGCCGTGTCAAACACTCTGTATCCGTGTCAATGTGAATTACTAAAACATAATTACCTACTCCACTTGAATAGACTCGTAACATCTTCATTGTTGTGTTTCCTATTTTTGACCCGAATTTATAACCTGGACATTGTTTTCATTTCTTCCTTTTTGGTTGATTACCAGCGTTGGAGATTACTCACTCAAGGAAATGCAAAGAGCAAGAGCGAGAAGTTCCCGCCTCCCCATCAGGATGGAGCAGTTGCATTTCCATTAGATACATCACAAAATGGCCCCGCTTCATTTGCTGCACCGGACATATCTTTTACCTCGTCGATTTTTGAACCAAAATCATCGAATGTATCACATTCAAGTTCCTTGAGAAATCCCAAAGCAGTTGAAGGAGCTGCTAGGAGAAAAACTAACAAAGCAGAGTCACGCATGACCTCATCACAGACATTTATCCGTGCGTTCAAACCATCGTCATTTGGACGTTCAATGGACCGGAGGATCAGAGGTAAGCAATCGGTTTCTGAGATTTTCGGCGGCTAAGTGTTTGTGGCTTAGATGTTCATTTTGACTATAGTTATTGAACCTTGCATCTCTTTCTTTTTGACCAATTCTATTGGTCCATTTGTATAATATCATCCTTATAATTGTTCAGTGTATTTATTATACACACAATGCCAACCTAACTTGGTTCATGAAGTGTACAGGTTTATTACGGCCTAGAGCAATGTAGGATTATATGGTGTCTCCCTATGTAAAACTTTGTTCATATTGCTTGTTTCTGTTTAGGAATCTTATTTTTTGCTGATTATATTGTCTGAAACGTCTTTTTTGCAATCTTTTAGCTGATTACATTTTAGGTACATTTGTTTCCGTTTTTTATTTACAAATTAGTTACTGCCTCAGCTGCCCTGATACTTACTGTTCCAAAAATTGATCGATTTGTAACCAACAACTATTCTGCATTGCCAATACCTTGCAATATTTAACGTTCTGTGCCTGATACTAATAGCTAATGGAAGGCCATGCTCAGAATGATGTTAGAAGAAGATCTCTTTCATGAAAAAGGATGGAGAGTTGTCAAAAATTGATGTTGACACCTCAAATAGTCAAATAGAAATTGATATTTGGGAGATGAGTTAAATTTAGTACGATGAATGTGCTAATATGAGTAGTTTAAGAAAGCTATTAATGTGCTCAGAGATGTAGCGTATACTTCCGGGGATTAGTCTAGGAAAGCTCATAATGCACTTGGCTATTAACGCACCTAACAATTAAGAGCTGGATCACTAATTCTGGTGAGCTTTGAACTGAGAAGAACCCTTTCTTCTGTTATTGTTTGTTTAGCTTGAGTACAGTGCTTGGTGACTCTGAATACAACAGTGGAGACACAACGGTACCCCACAATGCTTCAAGCGATATGATAGGGGTGATCTTTTGCATTTCAAACTTTTGTTTAAAGGTTTATAAACTTTTGGAGTTTAATGTTGTTAAGATAGAGCTGCCAGAAAGAATCTACATGTGGTAGCAGACTAGCAGGTGTCAGTGTGTCACTGTAAGCACAGGCTGGAGGATGGACTGTAGGGGAGGATATATACTGACAGAAAAAGAAAAGGGTGAAAACGTGGGTGTATGGGTCATCTTATAAGAAACAATAAAACTGAAGTATATTTAGCTTTGGTCCCTCTGACAATAGGGTAATCGGGCTTTGATCAAGAGTTCATAATTTATCAGTTGTTTTTTTATTTATTTTTTTATTTTTTTTAAGTGGAAATTTTATTAATACTCTGATAACGAATTTTATAAATAATTAGGACAAGCGTGCAACAAGCTACACCACAAGTCCTTTCTGAATAGCAAATCTTAACATTCTAAAAACAAATTCGTTAGAACCAGTTGTCGTAATGTTATTATCCATAACTTTCTGAAGTCTCTTGAGGAATTCAACAGATTGTTGTTCTAAGAGACCAAAAGTGTCGAAACTAAATGGAATGAAACAATATCGGTTAGCCATGCAAGTTTTCTCATATTTCTCCATCTTTTATGTCGCTGCTCTCTTAGCTACTTCTCTCATTTCAAAGTCACCATTCTCCAACCCTACCGACAGAGAGACTCTAGTTATAACAACACATGTATGTTTTTCTTCAAACCAACTGTAAATCAAGACATCCGCAGGCCAAAGTGTCGATCTGCCTTCATTCGGATCAGTGAGAAAGTTCTTTCTTTACTTGTATTCCAACCCTCTAAAATGCATCACACAAAATGTCTCTAATTTGATCATGTCAGTATTTAAAACCCGAAAAATGTCTATAATATGTTGCATGGTCCCCATAAGCATCTAATCTACTTATTTTGCATACAGGGCAAAGACCACCATCAGGGTACAGAGGAATCATAAGACTGTACCAGAGAATGGCACGATACTCCACTTGTGACATACGCTGTCCAAGTCCCTCTATCGGAATAGCAAGTAGAAAATCTTTTGCATGTTCCGACTGCAAGCATCCTATGACTGCTTTTTGACGAGCAGATAACTCAAACTCCCTCTCAAGACTACCAACAATTTTACCGTGCTCCTCAAGATTAGATGTTTTTTCGAAACATGTCTAATATCATTAAAACATCAAAGGGACAATACTACATGCAAGTAGATGATTAGGTAGTGTGCTCACATCCTGGTTATGAGCAGCCCAGTTTGCAAGTTCATGAGCTTCTACATTAGTCACCTTATTAATCCAATTAAACTTACCAAAAGAAAAAGGCTGACACAAGCCAAGTATCATGGCTCTGATAGGCTCTAACCGCCAATTATAAGAGTTAAACTCTAGAGTGTTTTGTAATTCCTGGATTACAGTCTTACAGTCACCCTCAAACAAAAATGAGTTTTCCCCAGTACTCCTTGCCAGCTTTGCCGCTACTTCAGCTACCATCTTTGCTTCTTCTGCACTTCCAGCCTCAAATCTCCTAGTGGCTGCTCCCTTTAGGTTTCCTTCCTCATCCCATGCTAAGGCCCCCACTGCCGCAACCTTAGTATCCCAGCAAAAGGCCGCATCAAACCTTATTACAAGAGTGTTTTTCTCTATCAAAGGGAATTTAGCAGTATATGGCATATAATGAGTTAAGATAGGGGATTGAGTGTTAGCATTTCCAACTCCCTGATTCTCTTTGAAAGCTTGGATGCAGCTGTTCCATTTCGCATAAGCTCTCCTGATGAGGCTATCCTTATTAGGGGCTTTGTCTTCAAATTTTGCTCTGTTCCTCATCTCCCATATTTCTTGTAGAATAATAGCTGCTAGCACTCATTTTTTTGTTATTCCAGTATCTTTGGCCTTGATCCATTCCAGCAACATGTCCATCCACTCCTTTATGAACTTATCAGCCATCTCCTCCACTCTACCTCCCAAATCAGAAGCAAACCAAATTGGTTGTATCTATTCACACTTGAAGAAAATGTGTATGGGTTCTTCTTGTTCCAGCCAACAAAAAGGGCAAGTGTACTCCCTTTGTATATTTTTCCTTGATAGCAGATCTCCTATAGGGAGTATGTTCATATACATCTTCCACAACATAAGCTGGTTACTAGTTGTTATCTGAGCTTTCCAGAGGGTTTTTATAGTTTTAGTATTAAAAAAGAAGTGCACCCTTGCCATTCCTCTTTTTTCAGAAATTGGTATGCAGATTTAACAGATAGTACACCATTCTTGGTTCCTACCCATATGACTTTATCATTAGCTGTAGTAGTTGGTCTAATAGCCACTTGCTTTACCAGTTTTGCTATATCATGTGAGAAAAGATTCCCCACCTTACTATAGTCCCATCCACTACCATCATCAAACATCAAGTCCCCCACTTTGAGGTCCTCAAGGTCTGGTCTATCTGGTCCAATATCCTTGAGAGTAATTGGAGCACCATTAAGGAGGATCTAAGGTTGTTTCAACACATTAACCTTTTCCCCCTACTAATGCTCCAAATTACCCCTGGAAGAATATCTGTAGCTGTTCTATGGACACCTTTCCAGAACTAAGAGGCCTTAGGTGGAAGGTCAACTTTTATGTCGAACCAATTCTTTCCATAAGTGGCCTTGAAAGTTTTAGCCCAAATAGAAGAAGTATCAGTAATAGCCTTCCAAGCCAGCTTAGCTAGCATAGCTTTATTCATATCATCAGCCTTCCTTAGCCTTAGGCCTCCCAAGGCCTTAGGTTTGCATATGCCATCCCACCCAATGGTATGGATGCTTTTGCTATCTTCTGTGCCATGCCACTAGAAATGTCTGCAAGCTTTATCCATTTTTTAACAGGTTGACTTTGGTAGCTTATAAGTGGACATAACATATAAAGGTGTGGTCTGAGCCACAACTTGGATGAGAGTAGTCCTTCCAGCTTGTGCTAAGACTTTTACTCTCCACCCTTTAATCTTATCATGAACTTTATCCACTAAGTAATTAAAGTCCCTTTTTTTTTTATGTGATAAAACAATAGGGACACCTAAATATTTATCTTTTTTTATCAAAACACCTCATTTTCCAGATTTTTTTCAATTTTTTTTGTGATATTATGTATGTTCTTGCTACAAAAGATACTAGACTTACCATAATTAATCTTTTGTCCAGAATCTTGACAATAGTCCTCAAAAATACTCTTGAGCTGTCCACTTTCAGCAAGGCTTGCTTTAGTGAACAAGATGAGATCATCAGCATACAAGAGATGGGTAAGGGTAATAGGGCATTTCTCCTGATTTTAATGACATGGATATCCCCCTTGTTCTTAGCCTTGGCTATCATCCTAGATAAAGCTTCATAAACAAGGATAAAAAGGTAGAGGGTGAGAGGATCTCCCTGTCTCAGACCTCTTTCAGGAATAAACTTTTCAAGGGATGAACCATTAAGCAACACTCTAAAGGAAACAGTAGAAAGACATTGGGAGATGAGGAGTCTCCATTTATCACTAAACCCAAGTTTTTTAAAAATGTTATTTATAAAGGACCACTCAACTCTATCATAAGGTTTTGCCATATTTATCTTAAAAGCTACAAAATCTTTTTTGGTTTTTATATGTTTCATATTATGAAAAATCTCACTAGCTAGACCTATATTATCTCCTATACTTCTACATTTTATAAAAACTCCTTGAAAAGGAGAAACAATCTTATTAATATGAGCTTTGAGCATATTAGCAAGAATTTTAGAAATAATCTTATAACAAAAATTGCATAAACTAATAGGTCTGAACTTAGACATATGATATGGATTGGGAATCTTAGGTATTAAAGCTATAAAGGTTTAATTAAAGCTAGGGTTCATGCAACCTTGAGTGAAGAAATTTCTAACACAATCAATAATAGATGGACTAACCACATCCCAACACTGTTGATAGAAAGTGCATTGGAATCCATTAGGGCTAGGGGCCTTAAGGGCTCCCATCTTCCTAACAACATTCCAAATATCATCCCCAGAGGGGCAAACAATAAGAATCTTATTTTCTCTATCAGTGATGCAAGTAGTAAACAAATTCAGAATGCTATCATTATTGACAGGGTTATCATAAGCATAAATATCATCAAAATAATCTTTAACGGCTAGACCCACCTCCTTTCTTCCTTCCCTCCAGTTGGCCTAATTATCTTTTATTTTATCAATATTATTTTTCCTTCTTTTGTAGACAGTAGACAAGTGGAAGAATTTAGTATTCCTCCCCCTATCTTTAATCCAGTGTTGACTGGATTTCTACTTCAAGAAGACTTCCTCTTTATCATACCAATCAAACAGCCTTGCTTTTAGAACCTTAGCTTTCTCATGATTATTAGGGTTAACAGGTTGTTGTAAGACCCTATCTAGGTCTTTCTGAACCTTTTTTTTTTTTTTTTTTTTTTTTAAAATATTACCAAACACATTTTTATTCCAAGTTTTTAGACTTTGTTCAGTATGCTTTAGTCTATGGATCACATTCCAATATGGTAGGTCATGAGCGACTGCATGCCAAGCCTTATCAATAATAGGTTTACAGGACTCATCTTTTAACCACACATCATAGAATCTAAAAGGTCTATCAACATTCTCTATCACAGGTTTAAGATTGATCAACAAAGAGAGGTGATCTGAGGTAGCATTAACAATATTCTTAACCACCATAGTAGGAAAAAGATCAAGCCAGTCAGGGGTAGCAATGGCTCGATCCAGTTTCTCTACGATGTTAATTGTACGGGATTTTCTGAGTATCCCCTGATCCTCCTCTGTGACTTGTGATTCAGAACTTTTTCTCGATGGTGAAGGGATGAGATGATTTAGTGTTCAGGGTTGAACCGTCTTGCGGCTGCCTACGTATCTTCTTATTTATTTAGAAGAATCAAACCCTATTTTGCATAGTTCCTAGGAGCGAAATCCTGTTGCTTATATAGGAATAGTCTTGAGAGTCCTAGGATTAGGGTTAACTTCACCGCATGTGAGTTCCCTTCCATATTTGGACTCTGCCTTCCTATTAGGAATACTCTCCTTATGGAAGTATGAATCTGGACCATATCTTATTAGAGGTAGGTTTCCTTGTTAGTCATAATAACCCATCGCACATGGGAAGATTAAATCTAAAAAGTAACTCTTAAAGATATGTCATTATGATTCCTTCCTTATCATCAAAGATTGCCTTATTCAGTTTCCTTATGTTCAGGAACTGTCTTCATCAGTTCTTAACGACTTGGAGAATTGATATATTCAAAGGCTTGTCACGTGACTAGCACATGCTTACGACACACTTGTGATAAACATGAGATAACTTATTCCCAGAACTAATCCGATGGTTCTCGTCTTATTATGGGTATCCATAGTCATAGGTCATTTCCCGCCCACGTGTCATCTAGTCATTGATGAGAAATCCCCCTTACAGATGCCCCCTCTCGTGCCATCTAGCACGTGGGCACTTGAAGCGACACTGCTTTTGGCGCGAGAATCTTTTTCATAAACAATTGTTGGAACTACTTACGGACTCACCTAATTAAGGCTCTGAAAAGACGACTCGAGTAGCACGCCGTTTTTCAAAAAAGGTAATAATGACAGTTCCATCTTGAAAAGGTGCAATGCTTGGGTTAATCGTAACCGTCCATCCCATCTGTATATAAGGGGCTTGGTAAGAGAGTCTTCCTTATCTCTTATGCTAGCTTTCCCTGTATATGAACTGTTTGCTTTCCTGTTATGGTTTAACTACAAATTCAAACTTTCTACCCTTTCTGACTATGACTAACCCAAATTGGTCACTTATCAACTTCGGGGATCTCTCTTCCCTAGAGCTGATTAGATAGAGATTTCACATCCCTGCCAATATTAGGCTTGAGTGGGGGAGATTATTTGACGAGTTGGTCAACAAAGAGATTGCGCTCGTCACAATTGGCTAACTTAGGGCCGGTCTCACTCTTCCTTTCCACCCATTATTGAGGGAGTGTCTGATCCACTTCAATCTTGCCCTTAGTCAAGCGGCGCCCATGTTCTATAGAACTGTCATGTACTCTACCATACTGGCAAAGAGGCATGGATTCGTCTTGAACTGATGGGTGTTTGGGTATTTTTATGAGGTTCGTTGCATTCGGGACCAGTCTTACTACTGCCTCATGGCAAAGGACAAGAATGCTCCGATCGTCTTCTTCGAGGGGAAACACAATGATGATGGATGGGCTGATCACCACATTCGGGTGTTGGGTGATGAGTGGGATCTTCGTCCTCAAGATGCTGATAGCGAACCAGTGGGGATTTCTGTTCCCAGAAAACATACTCATGCACCGACTAGTAAGTACACTTTCTCATGAATTTACAAATCCTCCATAAGTGCTTTCAACTGATTTCCCTTGTTATTATCCCTTAGATGACTCTTCCCCATGGAACCAACTTACCGCAACTGATGCTACTACTGTGGATTTCGTCAACAAGATCTCCAAAGACCAGAGGATGCCCTGGGTGGTAGATCCTGATCCCACTTACCTCTTTGAGTATTTTAACATGTCTGTCGAAGAACTGCTGGCACTTGCCCCCGGCTTTTCTCCGTTTGGGATTAACACTGTGAACTCTGGGCGCACAGTATTCCCTCCTCTTGTGGATCAAGATGCTGGTATTCTTCCTCCTCCAGGTCAGGACGAATCTTCTCTTAATATTAGAAGAAAAGGAAACCGTAAAGAGAAAAGTTCTATCGTGACTTCCAGCGACGCTACCACATCGGGTACAGTTCAGGGGCTTGATGTCAGTGATGATTGTGTAATCACTGGTGGGAGGGGCCCTGAACTGCCGCACGAACTTCTGGCTACTAGCAATTTTAAGAGGGAAGTACGTGCGTCTAACCATTCTAAGTCAAATAGAGCTGATTCTGCTCTTGCTCCTGGTGATGCACCCTCAAGTAAAAGAACCAAATTTTGTCCTTTATCTGTGGATGAAGAAACATCTTTCAAGGCTTCTGTGAATGTTCCAAGTTCAGGTAAGTTTTCTGAGGAAGTTACTACACCATTGCCGCCTTCACTTCCCTCTCCTAGTTTCAACGAGCCGGGTGACCATGTACCGGATTATTTGCTAATCCTTCCCTCCCTGATGACCGAAAAGGGAAAAGCGTTGTTAAGACAGCCGCTGTAACTGTTGCTCTCCTTACTCCTCAAGCTGGGGACGGACATAGGAGGAGGAGGGCAGATGATATGCCCTTCTCGCCCCAATCCCCAAACTCTCCTGAATGGGAGATGATCGTGGAGATGAGGCGTTGGGGTCGACCTGATGAGCTTCCGGCCTGTTACCAATAAGCACTCAGTTAATGATGTTGACATCGCGCTTGGAGTTCTGGAAGCTGCGCGACTTCCTGTTAATGGGTGAAAAAATGACTATTTAGTACCATGAACTTTGGTGGTTTTATCAATTTGGGCCATGGACTTTTTTTTTGAGCAAATTGGGCCATGACTTTTCTTTTTTGTATCAGTTTGGGCCACCGTTACCATTCCGTTACTTCATATGCTTATGTGGCGTGCCGGATGTATATGTGTCCGACCAAATGCTTATGTGTCACCATTGAAGTGCACACCTAATCACTGGTGACGTGGCAACAAAATTTCAAAGTGTTTCAAACCCGAAATTTCACATAAGTTTCACAGAAATTTGACCAAAATTTCAACCCTAACATAAAACACTCAAGCCCACATATTAATTTCGGCCCAAGCCCAACAAAACAAAAAAAAAAAAAACTTCACTGTTCATCTTCCTCACCATATTCTTGAGATGAAATTTTAATAACCCATCATTACTCTCTACATAATTAAGGATAACCATTGTCATAAAGAATAGTATTTCAAACTTGTTCTAACTTCTAAGCATTAGAAAAGGTTAGGGAAAAGAAAAAAAAAGTACCATTGGAAAAACGGAGAGAAACTTGGGTATATAAATCAATTGAAGCTGCAACAGCTGTGGACCCATGAACAACTGCATGTTCACCGGATAGTATGATTTTTCCGGGTGCACGAGGAGTCTCCTCCATTTTTTAGTCTTTGTCTGTTTTTTCTGTTAATTTCTCCAAACAAGAGAAAGAAGACAATCTTTTGAAACAGAAAGTTTTGGTGAAAAGTTTTTAATTATATATACCTTTGTTTTGGCATATAGAGTCTTGGATCAGAGACTTAGAAGGAGCTGCTGCGAGAAAACAAAGGCGTGGCTCGGAGAGTAGTCTAACTGCTCGTCTGGAAGAAGTGCTAGTTAAATTGAACATAAAACAAGACATTTACAAAGAGTTGAGAGTCACCCAGGAGTTAAGATATCTTGCAGATTTGGTTTGTAGATTAATGGAAAAATCAGTTGAATTAGACGTACGAATACAATTTGGTGTTATCTAACCATGTTATCCAGTTGAATTCCACGTTCGAGATATGCTGGAAATTGCACCAATAAGAGAAGGACTCAAACGTGAAGCATGTTCAATGCCAGTTTTACCAACTCCATGATCACTTTCTGCAAGTTAAATCTGATAATATGGGGCTTGGTATACAAGCATTGATCTCGAAGAAAGCGGCAGCAGAATCACTCCTTGCAATAGAAAAGTTATCAGAAACTTCCACCCTGTGTGAAACTAAAGTGGTTTGTGCATCCATGTACTCCCATTCCTCGCAAATATTCTTTAGAATGTTTGTACGTACTGCCTATCTGAGTGTGTACTTTTGACATTGCAGCTAGGTTTATTGTTGAAAATATTGATGCTAAACTCCCAGAATCAGTCTTTTTATGTAGCGGATTTGGGCCCATTGGGCCCATGGGTAAGTCCAGCACACATAACAGACGTTTGTACACATAGGCAGCCTTTTGCACACATAGGCAAATTTTCTAACGGAAATACACCGGTGACCCAAACTGATACAAAAAAGAAAGGTCATGGCCCAATTTGCTCAAAAAAAAAGTTCATGACCCAAATTGATAAAACCACCAAAGTTCATGGTACTAAACGGTCATTTTTTCTTAATGGGTTGAAGGTAGTAAGGTTGGTAGTCTGGATCTGTCATTTCATAGATTTGTCGTTTATCTTGCCAAGGTAAAACTTCTTTCTTTGTACAATACCCTATTTTTCTTATTGTGTTGCTTACACACTTTATATTCTTTTTCAGTTAGTGAATAACTTCTTAGCCACGAAAGAACCAATCTTTGGGACCTCAGATAGTACAGCTGCCGATAACATGGTCACTGGTGAGCTGAACTGGGCGAAAGAGGCTACTGAGAAAAGAGCTGAGGAACTACAAACCCATGTCAACCAACTTTTGACCAAAGAGAAGAAGTCAGATGCTGGTTTTAGGAACATGAGATAGACGATTGCCAACCTCTGAAACTCTCTAGAGAAGGCCCAAAAGGGAGCTGCTAAGGATGCGTTTTGGAAAGTGAAGTTCTTGGAGCTGCGCTCCCAATTCGCCACACTACAAGCAAAGAATGACCAAGTCCAGGGCAAACTTAACTGTAGGAATACCGAGATGAGAATCCTTGGCTAGGCCATTACTCATGCTAATAAAGTTATGTCGGGTTATGAGAGGGCCCTCGATCAAAGAGAAACATTTACGCTCTAAAAAGAGGGCTGGTGATCTCTTGGTGGAGACCTCTGAGTTCTATTCCAAGGTGGTGCAAGAAGTAAAGAAGTGGTTAGCTGAAAATGCTATTTGTTTTGCCCTGAGAGTACTTGATGTTTCTGAAGACTCCTTTAATGTAGCCAAACAAGTTAAGTTTGAGGAGGTTATTGAGGCTACTGGGTATGTTTCTCAGGTGGATGATTAGGGGTGAGTGACTAACCCTTTCATCTTATTTCCTGACCTGACTACCTATATTTTAGTGATTCAGAATGAACTTATGCCCGATGCTTCCTTATCCTCTGGAGAAGACACCGATGATGACATGCCAGTCGTCCAACTTCTTTTTTTGCCTGTGCCCATTTCAGGTGAATGTTCTATTCAACCCTCAACTGTCCCAGCCAATCCAACTGCATAGTCAGTTCCTGAGAGTAGCCTAGGAGCTCTTGATGCTGGTGCAGTAGCAAGTAGTGATGCTAAACCAAAATTCGACCCCATCTCAACAAGCTAAGTAAAGACTTAGTTATTCAGTTTATAATTTAGAAAACATTTATTTTGAAACAATATATATTTCTATGGGTTTGTAATATTGAGCTATGTTGCTCACATAGTATTTACTTATTGAGCTTTGCAGCTATTCTAGTTTACGCATTTAAAGCATTCTATGTTATATAACATATTATGACATGAACTACTATGCATATTCTACCCCTGATACCCTCAAAAAATACCATTCAAAACTCTACCATACAGTAGAGTAAATTTGAATGGTATTAAGTTTATTTGGAACAACAATAGGTGACCCTAATAGGCTAGACAGGTTAAATAGAGGCGTAACCAGAATCTGATAAGGATTTCATGGGAGTCGTTCAATTTTAACCATAACTGAAAGTTCGATCGTAATAGAGTAACAATCTCACAAAGAGCCGTATGTCTATGCGAAGGTAACTCGGTGCCTTGAACACGACAGTATGTTCAATAACGATACATCCTGTTTATTTAAAAACTAAATAGGTTATCGCCAAAGCAACAGTGGGGGAGTCTTCCTCAGCGCAATCATGCCAATATAATTTCAGTCTAGTGATCGCGTGCTAGGATTTGGATCCAACCCAAATCTTCCCAACCCCCGTTAGTGATGTTATGGGAACACCAAGGAATTGGCATACTGTTCGGGCTCTCAAGAACACTATCTCTGGTTCTAAGTCAAGGTGGCATACAGTTTACTGAACAGTTAGTGTGGTTAGATTCCCTAAAGGCTTAACCCATCGAGGATTATCTCAATCTTAAAGAACTGGTGTACAGTTCATGCTTCATGGGGACAAGAAAGGAACTAGCATACAGTTCAGCGTCCCCCAACACAGTATCACTGGTTCCCAAGCAAATTGGCATACAATATTCTTGAATAGATTATGAGTATTTAATTCCCTAAAAGCTTAGTCCATTGTGGATAAAGAATAAATAAAGAGCTTGCTCAAGGAAGAGATTCAATGGCAAGGTGAGAAACTTTATTGATAACCGGAGAGAATAAATAATGCATAAGAAAGCATGAAATAACAATTTACTGATAGTATCTGCGGAGGTGCTCTGCGTTCTATGGTTTGACAAGAATGTCCCCTTCAACAATTTGTAAGTAATAAAAACTAGTTCTGCCGACCTTGTTGACGATGTAGGGTCCCTCCCAGTTGGGCCCAAGCTTGCAGTTATGCTCCAGGATCTCACGAAGAACCAGATCTCTAGATTTTAAAGCCCGAATTTGGACTCTCTTGTCGTATGATCTCTTCAAAATCTGCTGGTTGGTAGCCAGGCGCAATGCGGCACCTTCCCGCTTTTCATCTAGGAGATCCATTTCTTTGCATAACAACTCCTCATTGTCTAGTGTGTGCACAAGGTCCGATTTTTGAGTGGGGGTTACCAGTTTGGGAGGTATGACAATTTTAGTTCTGTAGGTCAGTGAAAATGGAGACTCACTAGTTGATCGTTTGGGGGTAGTGCGGTACGTCCATAGGACCTTAGGTAATTCCTCAACCCACAAATCCTTCATGGATGTCATCTAGTTTGCACTTCATGTTATCCAAAATAACTCTATTGGAGGCCTCAGCCTGGCCATTGCCTTGTGGATAGCTTGGGGTTGAAGAAAAATGGGTGATGTGCAACTCTTTGCAGAGCTCGGCCACCGATCAGCCAGCAAACTGCTGCCCATTATCTGAGATAATGACCTTGGGTATGCCAAACCTACAGACAATGTTGTTCCAAATGAACTTTCTAACGTCCTGTTCTCGAATGAAGACGAGGGGAACTGCTTCTATCCACTTGGTGAAGTAGTCCGTCTCGACCAGTAAGAATTTGACATTGTCGGGGGCGGGTGGTAAAGGTCTTACAATGTCAGTTCCCCACTGCGCAAATGGCCATGGGTGCAGCTCTGTCGCGGGAGCATGGATAAGGGGAGCATGTCGTTGACACGTTTCACATTTGCGGGCAAAAACTTGTGCATCCTATTGCATGTAAGGCCAAAAGTACCATTACCTTAGGATCTTGGTAACGAGTGTTCTGCCCCCAGAGTGGTTGCCACAAACTCCTTCGTGAACCTCTCGCATGACCTGTTCAGCGAGGTCAGGGGAGAGACATTGTAGGTGAGGTCCTAGGAATGACTTCTTGTATAGATCATCCCCAATGAGTGTGAATCTGGTCATCTTTGCTGGCAGGCACCTTGTTGTGTTCCTATCCTCTAGGAGTGTCCCGTCCTTAAGGTAAGACTTGTATGGATCCATCCAGTTTGGTGTGGTAACTAGAATAACACAAACTGCTGTAACACTGGGTACATGGATGCTAGGTTTGTCCTCGAACTCTATATGGATGGAGCAAGACTCGCAGTTGCCCAACATTGAGGTAACATATGCCAGCGCATCTGCGTGTCGATTTTCTGAGCGGGGTAGTTGGTAAAACTGAATATTCTCGAACTTACTTTGAAGACCCCTCACTAGTTCTAGGTATTTTGCCATTCGTTCATCTCTGGCCTTGTAACCTCCATTAACTTGGAACACAACCAACTGTGAGTCACTAAAAACGGTGAGGTGTGTTAACCTAGGTCGAGAGCCATCGTGAGGCCAGCAAGAGTCGCCTCATACTCTGCTTCATTGTTAGAGGCATTCCAACCTAACCGAATAGATTTCTCCAGTTGCATGTTGTCAGGAGTAACTAACACAGCTCCAACACCTACACCTCTGTCATTTGAAGATCCATCCACAAACAGTCGCCATCTGGAGCGTGGCTCCCAAAGGTTTGGATGCGCACTTGCCGGCGAGGCACTATCATCTGAACTCGGGATTGTTGAGTCGTACCCAATGTAAGTCATTGGGAAATCTCCCAAGAATTCTGCCAGTGCCTGACCTTTCTCTGAGATTCATGGGACGTAGATTATATCATACTTTGATAGTTGCACGGACCACTTAGCTAACCTTCTTGACCTGTTCGGTCTTTCCAGAACTGATCGTAACTGGTATTCTGAGATTACTCTGATAGTGTGGGACTGGAAATATGGTCGTAATTTCTTTGCCACAAAGATGAGAGCTAAAGCATACATTGTCTCTGCCGGTAGGAGCGTTCGACTCAAGAAATAGACAGGTTTTCAACCTTCTTTTCATCCACACGTATCAATATAGAACTGATACTGTAGTCAGATGAAGAGAGGTAAAGACCTAAAACTTCTCCCTCAACTGGTTTGGAAAGGATTGGTGGTGATCCTAAGTACGTTTTGAGTTAATCGAATGCTTTTTGGCAGTCTTCCGTCCATGCAAATGAAGTATTTTTTTGCAGTAATTGGAACAAAGGTATGCACTTATCTGAACTCTTGGAAATGAACCTGTTTAGAGCTACTAGCCTGCTTGTGACCTTTTGGACTTCTTTCATGTTTTTAGGTGAAGGCATTTCTATTAGCTCCCGGATCTAATCTGGGTTTGCCTCTATTTCTCGCTTAGTAACCAGATACCCTAAGAACTTCCATGATGAGACAACAAAAGCACATTTCGCTGGGTTGAGTTTCATGAGATATTCTCGCAGAATGTCAAATGCACGTTTCAAGTGGGAGAGGTGATCTCCACGTCTTAGGCTTTTGATCAAGAGATCATCTACATACACTTCCACAATATTGCATATCAATCCCTCGAATATCTTGTTTACCAAACGTTGGTAAGTGGCGCCCGCATTTTTCAGTCCGAATGACATGACCTGACAGCAGTAAAGGCCATCCTCGGTTGTGAAACTAGCATGCTTATGGTCTTCCTTATGTAATGGGATATGGTTGTAGCCGGACGACCCATCTATGAAGGATACTAACTTATGTCCAGCCGTTGCATCCACCAATTTGTTAATTCGTGGCAGAGGGTAACTGTCTTTTGGACACGCGCGGTTCAGATCTATAAAGTTGATACATATTCTCCACGACCCATTCTTCTTACGTACTGGGACAATGTTAGAAATCCAAGTGGGGAAATTGATTTCCTTGACAAAATTAGTTGCCTTTAGTTTTCACTGCTTTATATCTGTCATCACCTATTTTCCTCGGTTTCTGTTTTGACTACTACTGCATCACTACGGACATTTAGCCGGTGGCATGCCACATGCGAGTCAATTCGTGGCATTTCTTCGATTGACGAAGCAAACATGTCCTTGTGTTCTCGGAGGAAGTGTATTAGAGCCTGGCGTTCTTTAGAACTCAACAAGGTGCCGATGAATGTGGTTTTGGGTGTACTTCCTCCCATGATTTCCACTTCCTCTAAAGACTCCAGTGAGGGGGGATCCTCCCTCTCTCTTGGGACCAGGTCCGAGAGATGGAGATCTAACTAGAATTGCTATTTGGTAGGTTGCCCCACATCCATTGGTTCGAAAGGGAGTAGGGACTGCTTTGTTGCCAGTGCGTAGCATGTTTTGGCAGCCACTTGATCTCCTTTGATCGTCTCGATTTTCCCATTGTGCATGAATTTTAGATATTGGTGATAGGTCTTTGGGAGCAATAGCGAGTCGAGTCGAACCTGTGTCCCGCCCGCTGCCGGGATCATATGATAAGGTGTGTTAGCTTTTACCACAACAAAATTTATGATGAGGGCTACCGGACCAGTAGCTACGGGTAGCTGGACCTCCCCAACTGTTAGGGCTTTGTCTCCGCTGAACCCATATAGGTTGGAGTTGGTGGCGACCATCTCTGAGTCAGGAATCTGCTGTTTTTTGAATATGTCATAGTATAACACATCTCCTGAACTTCCTAGATCAACTAATATGTGATGCAAATCGTAGTCTCCGAAAGGAAGTGTAAGAACCAGTGCGTCCTCATGTGGACTCTAGATGCTGAGATAATTGGCCTCAGCGAACAGGATGAGGGGATCTTTGTGGGGCAACATGTTGACTTTATAGCAATCCACAGTCAATTTGTTGTTCACGATCCTTATTTGCTTTGCGATGCGCATTTGGTATCGCGCACCCTTCTCTTTGACCTGTCCACTTCATTTGCTTGTGTATCCTGAAATCATGTTTATCTGGAGACGGCCATTGAGTGGTCCAGTACTTGGGGGATCCTGAACTGACGTGCTGATCTCCTCAGGTTATACTGCGTTCACCTACTCGTGTGCTATAAATTACTTCAAGTACCCCCTCTCAATCAGATCCTGTAGTTCATTTTTCAGAGTTCTACAGGCCCTAGTACTGTGACCCTTACTCTTGTGGAATTTGCAGTAAGTTCGCTGGTCTCTGGTACCCAGGGAGCCTGGCTTGAGTGGAGCTGGCCATTTGAGGTAGCTTTGGTTCTTGATTGAGTCTAGGACCTCGTCTGGCATTTTGTTCAGGGGAGCGAAGTTTCTGTCTATCGAGGGAAGAACTTCTTCAACTTCTTCCATCCGTGGCTTCTTTTGTGGTTTTCCATCTCCATTGCTGGCTAAATTTTGATACTTCTCTCTCGTCATTCATCCCTTTGATGGGGATTCAGCCCTTTGGCGACCACAATGACGGTATCTCTTTGGCTTTTAAGGTGAGGAGTTCCTGTGCCCCTCTCATGGGACCATAGGGGTTACATGATTTGTCTTCTTTGCTTCCTGACGTCTGTTCAGGGCATCCTCCTCCCACCTTGCATGAGTTTCGACTCTGTCTAGGAGTTCCTCTAAATCACGGGGTGGTTTCCTGGAGAGGGACCCGAATAAGGCGTTGTTTTCATCTAACCCTTGTTTGAAAGCTATTATAGCAGTCTGTTCATCACAAGACTCTATCTGGATTGATATTTCCATAAACCGTTGCATGTAGGGTCTCAATGCCTCTCTATCCTTTTTCCTGATGTTGAACAGTGCATTGATCCATTTTGGTTAGTGCTTGTTGCATGAGTATCTATCGATAAAGGTTCTAAATAGCTCTTCTGAGGACCTGATCTGCCGCTCAGGTAATCTGTGGTACCACTGGAGCATGGATCCAGACATGGAAGATTTGAACTCTTGACACATGACGTGGTCATACCTTTCATATTGTCCCATGGTGGCACGATATCTGAATACATGATCCACCGGATCTGACTTGCCATTGAAAATACTAAACTTCAGTTATCTCTAGCCTCAGGGATAGGGCTTTCTCATTACTCATGATAAGAAAGGAGATCAGCCTGCCTCCATTATAGCGGATTGAACAAGGGAATATTGCATTTTTCTTCCTTTACTAGTCATCCTATGCATCTGATAGATCAGGTTGTTTTTCTCAGTCTCCCATGCGCTTTCTTTGGTAGAAAGTCTCTTGTTCTGGATTCTTTTTCGGTGTCGAGGGTTGACATCGCGATCCTAGTCAGTTGACTTTGATTTTGATGCTGAATTTGAGTGTTAATCCGAATTACTATACTCTGATTCTGATGGTTCCCACCGAACTGGATCCCCACGCCTTGGGTTCCTAGCTCGACCGCCCTCTGGAAGGCCGTTACCATCGAGATTGATAAGCGGCTCCTTCCCTGTGTCAGATTAATACAAATGCCTCAGTAGCTCTACTTCTCGCTCAAGGTTGTTTCTTTGTTGTTCCAGAGCCTATACCGCCTGGCTTGCTTGAATAGACTCTGGGTTAGTAAGAATAGCATTCTCACCATTTTGGCGTTCTCCTTGAGCGTCATTACCAAGACCTACACCGGGAGTAACTAGTCCGACGGTGCTAGTTACCTGTCCTTGAAAGGGATTATTCACATCATGATGATCGACATTCTCCCCTCCTTCAGGCATCTCGTGTTCTTCTTCTCTTCCAGCGATGCTGCGAGTGGTAGCGTCACCTTTTGTTTTCTTAGTTCCTACCATCACAATGTTAAAAGTTTTTAAACTAAATCGGTCGACGAAACGAATGTTTACCTGCTTTCGTGTCCACAGACGACACCAAAAGATGTAGGGGATTTTCTAAGTATCCCCTGATCCTCCTCTGTGCCTTGTGATTTAGAACTTTTTCTCAATGGAGAAAGGATGAGATGATTTAGTGTTTAGGGTTGAACCATCTTGCGGCTGCTTACATATCTCCTTGTTTATTTAGAAGAATCAAACCCTATTTTGCGTAGTTCCTAAGAGCGAATTCCTGTTGCTTATATAGGAAGAGTCTTGAGAGTCATATGATTAGGGTTAACCTCACCGCTTGTGAGTTCCCTTCCATCTTTGGACTCTGCGTTCCTATTAGGAATCCTCTCCTTATGGAAGTCTGAATCTGGACCATATCTTATTAGAGGTAGGTTTCCATATTGGTCATAATAACCCATCGCATATGGGAATATTAGATCTAAAAGGTAACTCTTAAAGATATGTCATTATGATTCCTTCCTTATCATCAAAGATTGCCCTCTTCAGTTTTCTTATGTTCAAGAACTGTCTTCATCAGTTCCCAACGACTTGGAGAACTGGTATATTCAGACCCAAGCCACTCCATCGACTTACAAATTGAATTAAGACCCGATTTTTTGTGGATATGATCTTCTCACAATGGATATATATATATATATATATATATATATATATATATATATATATATATATATATATATATATATATATGACACATGTATGGGAAATAACCTAAGACTATAGATGTCCAGAATGAGACGAGGACCACCGGATCAATTTTGTGAATAAGTGATCTCGTGCGTAGCACGAGTGTTTAGTGGGAATGTGCTAGGCACGTGGTTGATTGCCTCTAAGTATGGCAGTTCTCCAAGTCGTTAGGAACTGATATAGACAGTTCCTGAACAGAAGGAAACTGAAGAGGGCGATCTCTGATGATAAGAAAGGAATCGTGATGACATATCTTAGGAGTTACATTTTAGATATTATCTTCCCATATATGATGGGACATTATGATCAACAAGGAAACTTACCTCTCATAAGATATAGTCTAGATTCAGACTTCCATAAGGAGAGGAATCCTAATAGGAAGGAAGAGTCCGAGGATGGACGGGAACTCACAAGCGGTGAGGACAGCCTTAAACCTAGGACTCTCGTAACTCTTCCTATAATAACCAGAGGGATTCACTTTTGCAAGAGTAGTATGATTCTTCTGGTACCATTGAAAATAATCATCATAAGGTTGAACCATAGGTTGCAACTCTATAGGAGTAAAATATTTACTCAGCTTTTCATATTTTAATTTATAAAATTGATTTGTTTAAGTAGATGTGTAATCCATTATAAAACAAATTCCATTTCTGAAGCTGTAGGAGATTCCCTAGCTTTCTGTGTATAAATACCATGTGGTATTTGTTGATTAGAGATACAAATCTCTTCTACATATTAATTATACTGTGCTATGGATTCAGCTTCTAACACTGAATGCCTAGAAGATTGTCATATGGAGATCTTATAAGAAGATCTTGAAGACAAGCTTCTACTAACAAAAGGTTTCTTAAAGTTTAATATAACTTCACCTTCAGTTGATTGAATTATTTGATTTAAATCATTATTAATGATTGGATGTGGTTGAACAACGTTTTTGCAAGTCCATGAATCAGGAAATTGAATTTCACTCCAATGAATCATCCTTGGTGTGGCTACACTAGACGTTAAAAGATTTGTATCAATTAACACAGTTTTACCTGGTGTAGATTTATTCCGTGCATTAGGAGTTAAAATTTGTAACACCTTATAGTGAATTCTGTAAGTAATTCCAATCACTTCAGATCCAGATAAAAAGTTGTAACCTTTAGCCTGAATTTGTAATGATAAAGAATCATAAAGATTTCTATCTGATAAAGATAAACTTAAATTAGGATAAAAATCAAAATAGACTGGTCCATGAGAAAGACTAGTCTCTACTGCTCCCATAAGGGATGGTAAATAGTCGAGACACCTAGCATCTCTGAGAGTTGCTTGAATACAAGCATTCATACCCAAAATGGTCAAAGGTCTAAATGCAACATGTACCAATCCTACATGAATAAATTTATAATTTTTCATATAAGGATATAAATCACGAGGACTTAAAAGATGCAAATTATTACTCATGGAATGTAAACTAATAGTTTGTTCCATAGTCTTTACAACAATTTTACAGGTCAATTTCTCAATCCAGTCACCATATCTATATATGGTTTTGGGATCTATATTAGGAATCGTCCATTTGTTCATTTTATCCTACGTGTCGAGATCATACTCGATTTATTTTGTGTTCTTTATTGAACTCAAATTATCATTGGATGACTGTGTCATGGGTGTTGAGGTGTTAGTGCAAAAACAGGTAGAGTATAATGAATTAAAATCATACCAAGCAGTATTAAAACTATTAATGATGTAATCATTGATATATCGTCTTCTTCACCATGTATTGTAAACAGTAAAATCCAAAATCGAGTTTTTAGTGTTTATAATAGTAAAACCACATCTGTCAACGGTTTACGGGGAGAAAACAGCCTAAAACGCATATCTTGCTAAACAACACTGCATATACCCTACGCGACTTGGGTGACATCCCAGAGTTACCACCATAAACGGAAGAAAATATCAATAATCTTGTATCATAAAGAATGAAATTAAGTAATCCTAATATCATCTTTAACAAGATACTATTCATAGTACTGGTAAGGAAGAGTCAACAGTATTTTAGGATCCAGGCGGATAGTCTTTGGAAAACAGAACCTTTAGCAAGTAGTCCTTAAGAGTAACCCTCATGTCTTTTTCTTTAATCATACTGGGGCTATCCCTTACTTACATCTTTTCTTAGGAAATAAAACAATTAAATATAATTGTAAAACATTTCCTCACCGTTAATGCACTAACCTTAATTTAAGCTGCCATGACTTTGATACCAAAGAAAAAAGAGAGATCAGGTAAAACACCTGATTAATGCGGAAGTGATCACTTAGCAGCAAGAATACTTGATATAAACCGAACTTTTATTTATATTTGTGGAATTACCTGATCTGATACCAAAGAAAAAGTAGCTACTCCACATATCAAGTGTTCTTGCTACAGTAACCTCAATTTTCTTTGCTACTAACCTCAATATATATATATATAGTCCGTCTCTAAAAAGTAGCTACTTAAATAATTAAACTAAAAATAAAAACGTAAATAAAACTTCACCTAGGAAATGAATTCAACCTTAATTTTTTGTGGATATAAATATACTCACCATAAAGATCATCTCCACAAAATTTCAGCTAATGGGTGAAGTATTCTGGAGACTTGCACTTGCTTTTGCCGATAAAAAATAAAGTTTTTGGTTGTAAAGTTAGCTTCTCTCTATATGGACGTGATCTTGAAATGTTGCATCTTAGCTTTATAGAGTTTCCACCTCGTCAATTGATAAGAGCCCAAAACTGTAGTTTTAACCCCTTAATAATATTACATTTAGGCCAATTATGTGTATAATAAATAAGAGTTAGTACTGTTTACGTGCTTTTATGTATTCTAGGTATTGGAGTCAAATATGTGAAGAAATATGTCACTTTTGTGAGATAAAGGAGCAAGGGTTTGCTAAGAAGTTCTATGATTAAAGGCCAAGATTCAAGGAGAAAAAGCCTATTTAAAGCCCAGTCAAAGCAGAAAAGTCAAAGTCAAAGCTGGCAGAAAAGTCAATAGAATTTCCGTAGGCTGTATCTTTGGACTCAGACCTCGGAATTGGGCCTAATATACATCAAAACGACCGTTTCGGAAAGAGTTTTCTAATGGTTTAGGCCTTGACAAAATCAGAGGATCATAAGTGGATAAAAAGGCTATTGCAGTGTCACGCCCCGAGACCCAACCCACATCCCGAGGACGTGGAATGAATCTCGAGGCAGACATCTATCCCGATTCTACCGAAATTTTGGCAGAGTTTCCTTTGTTTGATCGACGTTCGTAAACCCTAAAAACCTGTCATAACCTGTCATAAACCTGTCATAACCCTGGACACTTCATAATACCCTTCCAACAACCATATATATACAAAATCTCCACCAACTATACACCACTGTGATGCTCATATACATATCCAAAAGGTTTAATATTAACTACACTCCAATACATCAAATAAATACATCAAAAGGAGAGGAGCTCTATATATATACAACCCAAAAGTAAGAACTTGACTCTGTCCCCGTCAAGCATAAGGGAATCCTCCCAAATCCCCATAACCCTCATCGCTAGGGTTAGGAAAAGCTTCCTCCGCAACTGGCTCGTCTGAAATGTTAAGTAGGATGAGCAAACAACTATGCCCAGTAGAAACGCACATAGCCAATAAATAGTCTACTTATAGAAAACATTTAAAACATGCAGGGTTTCTATAATAGTATTCAAATATTGTGACTAGGTATATATACATCACTAACTAGCAGAAATCATCTCGACATGCTTCATTGATATTCAAAATAGAGTTTTCACAATCATCATACAACTATTGTGACCGCTGCATCCTATTAGAATGGTGAGGGTACGACTGGTACTCAGCCCCAGTCACAGGCAATCTCGGTTCAGTACTTCCCAGTGTGAACCATGCACCGTTGTTTTCCTGATTTTACCGGCAGGGAGATGAAATGTCGTTGTTGTGTTCGTACACACAAAATCCCCAAAGCTTTTAGGGCTCAGGTGGGCCCTGTGACCACGACCCCCATACGGGCTGTCACCTAACTTACGGTGGTCAACCGTTCGACGACTGCAGACTGCTCAGGATCCTGACACACATCCAGGAGTGGACTAAACTCTCACTCCTCGCGTCTAAACCTCATCGAGGTAACATGTAACCCCACACAAGCTAATCACCATACAGCGTGACACGTACAAGCATGATTATCTAGAAAAGTAGAAAAGGAATTCCCGGACTACATCCAGTAATGCATCCCTTTAAAGGTGGCCCACCACCTTGAAAGGTGTACACCACAGTTGGAATCCTAGAGCGAACTGCCGTCTCCGGAAATGCGACAACAGTTCCTTCTTTATAGGAATTCACAGTTCCTTTTCTAAATCTCCTCGTGATAAACATAGTAATATCTATATATATATACTCGTATTACCGATTATCTTCAAATACTCTAGTTACATATCTAGTTTTTCTTTTAAAACTGTTGGTTATATAGGTGTGAGTTCCCGGATTTCCCGAAATCGAGCAGAACAACCTATGACTCCCAAACGGGCCAGTCATAGTAAATAACAACCGATGATTCCCAAACGGCGAATCATCGTAAATAACACGACTATCCCGGGAACAATCCAGAACCTCGCACCTAGTTACAAACAACCGGGTAATTCTTACCCGCATTACAAAATCCATCTCTCTGTCTCCTTACTGAGACAAGAGACGCGAACCTTTCCCAAAACCAGTTTTTCACTTTTAACAAAGAAACAATCCCTCGCTACCCCCGATTTTACAGAAAACCCATTTCACGCGAAAGCTATCTATATATATAGTTTATAGCGAGGAAATACAATGCAAAACATGAATATCATATATACATGCATGGTTGATACACAACTATCTATTTCCTATTTAAACGATTCAAATCATGCATGAAAATAAGCAGGCTATATACTGGTATGTAGGTTCCTACCTTAGCAAGCTCCGTTCTCCTCAAGCCCACTTAACCGAATCGAGCCCGCTTAACGAATCCCTCAGTATTTACTCCTACACATCATATATATATATCGCGACCATTAGAAGTTATCGAACGAACGAGAATTCTTATAACGTAAGTCGAGAAGAATCTCGACACTACTTAATTTGGTTTCGGTAAATTTTTATCTAACTACCGTTAGCAAGTCTCAGAGCTACAGCCCTTTTCGCATCAAGTACTCTCGGCGGTCTCTACGGGCTATTTCGAGCCACTGCAGGCCCACACGACAACGCTAATTATATCGCGTCCAATAACAATTAAGATTTTTCTCGACTCCGACAACAACAACAAATTCCACTATTCCATTCACATTAAATTCTCGCAATATTTATCATTGTCTTCTTCCTATCAATCGCTCATTACTTAATCTACTCTTAAACAATTATAAACTGGCATGAACTGCTCAAAATCGAGTGAATAGCCGAAGATTCTTACCGAATCAGCAACAGAATCACTCCTAGATTTCTGCTCCATCAAAATCGCTCCACTCTATCTCCACCAACAGCTACTGTCGACATTACAAACATCCCATTTCAATTATCTTCCATCCATACCCCCTAATCCATCGAAATTTAGTTTAAATATCTATTTAGGAAGAAATTAAACTCGTTTTTTACCTTGGTACGACGCGATTCCAAGTGATTTCGAATCCTCACATTTGGGTTTAAGGTTTCTAAGGTTTGAGTGTGAAGAATTGTTGGTTTGGAGTGATGGAATTTGATGAATTCGAATTTCTCTCTCCTAGGGTTTCAGTAGGTGCGAAAATTGGGGAAGAAGGTGCGATTTTTGTTTGGCGATTTTGGTTGGTGCGATTTTTGTTTTACTAAGATTGGGGTGAGGAATTATAGGTTTGGATTACTGAAATTGGGGAGAATTAAGTTTCTCTCTCTTAGGGTTTGAGAGATGCGAATTTGGGGAAGAAGAAGTGGGTTTCGCGATTTTCAGTTTTGTTTGGTGCGTTCTCTCTGTTTCCCGCGATTTTGGTTTTGGGCCTATTTTTGGTTTAGTGCGATCTGATCCAAGGCCCAAACCCAATGTGACCCAATTGGCTTAAGGTCCTAATTAACTTCTAACCCCCACTAATTCGACTTAGCGTTTTGATTATTTTTCGGCCCATCCCGCTAAATTTAATCTCCTATATTCTATCTCACCGCAGGCTATAACAATAACCCACTCAAGCGTGTAAGCTGTTAACTCGTGCCAGCTTCGACCGCAGAAACCGCTAACCGGCATTTTGTCAAATTTTCGCCTATGGTCGCTTACCTAACGTGACTTATGAGTCGGAGTTAAGTTTCATCCAGTTACGTACGTTTGAAAAATAAACCCGACGACCAATTTACATAACGGCCTTAGATTTAATATGAAATTTACAAAAATACCCTTAATAATAATTCAGGACTTTACATCCTACCCTCCTTAAAAGAAAATTTCGTCATCGAAATTAAATCATACCTTAGTTCTCGAACAATTCTGGATATTGTTGCCTCATATCGGCTTCTTTCTCCCATGTTGCTTCCTCCACGTTGTGATTTCTCCATAAGACCTTTACCAATGGAATGACCTTGGACCGCAATCTCTTCTCTCTAGCATCTAGGATCTGAACTGGCCCTTCCGGATAGGTAATGTCTTCTTCCAACTCTAACGATTCCAAATCGACCACATGTAGTGGATCCGGCTCATACTTGCGTAGCATCGAGATATGTAACACGTTATGGACACGTGATAGCCTTTCTGGTAGCTCGAGCTTATAAGCTAGCTCAGAGATCTTCTGAATAATCAGGAATGGTCCCACATATCTAGGTGCAAGTTTCCCTTTCATTCCGAACCTCTGAATGCCCTTCTTCGGAGATACTTTCAGAAATACCCTGTCACCTTCATAAAATTCCAAGGGACGCCTACGCCTATCTGCATAGCTTTTCTCGACGACTGGCTGTGAGCAACCGATTCCATTATCACTCTAATCTTCTCGGTGGTGTCACTAACCATCTCCTCGCCCCAACATAATACTATCTCCTCCGTTTCAGTCAACAGAGGTGTTACGCAAGGTCCGCCATACAACGCTTCAAACGGAGCCATACCAATACTAGATTGGTAATCGTTATTGTAGGCAAAAACTCAGCCAATGCCAAATGAGTCTTCCAACTACCCCCAAAATCAAGCACGCAGTTCCGCATATCTTCGATGATTTGGATGACTCTTTCCGATTGCCCATCGGTCTCATGGATGAAATGTCGTACTTAATTTCAGTTTGGTCCCCAATTCCCTTTGAAGACTTCTCCAAAATGAACCGGTAAATTGAGTACCTCTATCTGAAATTATAGAGAGTGGTGCCCCATGCAACCTCAGTACATCTGACACGTAGATCCTACTTAGCTTTTCAGCAGAGTAAGTAGTCTTAACAGGTATGAAATGGGCAGACTTGGTCAGTCTATCCACAATGACCCATATAGAATCCATTCCCTCACTGGTCCTCGGTAACCCGGATACAAAATCCATGGTTATGTTCTCCCACTTCCATTCCGGAATCTCCAGAGGTTTAAGAAGACCAGGTGGTCTATGGTGTTCAGCTTTCACCTGTTGGCATGTGGCACATTTCTTCACATATTCCGCAATGTGCCGCTTCATTCCCGGCCACCAAAACTGACGACGCAGATCTCTGTACATTTTGGTACCACCAGGATGAATGGTATACTTCGATCTATGTGCCTCCTTCAAGATACTATTCCGCAAGGAGTGATCAAAAGGCACCCAAATTCTTCCTCTGAATCTGATGCTTCCATCTCCGGATTTTTCCCAATCAATGTCCTCAGCATTATCCACATATCCTCGGTACCTAGGTCCATCCCTCGATGTATTCTGAGCATCCACAATCTCCTGAACCAAGGTGTTTTCTGCGTCACTGTCATCTGTACTAGATAACAGCACTTCTTAGAATCTCCACTTCCATTTCCCGTGATTTCAAAACCATAAGAAGCAGCAAACTCCAGCAATTGCCACTCCTTCATCATCATCTGAGCACAAACATGTTCTCGCTTCCTACTCAATGCATCGGCCACTACATTTGCTTTACCCGGATGGTATTGCAATGTGAATGTATAGTCCTCCATGTACTCAACCCATCTCCTCTACCTCATATTCAAATCTTTCTCATGAAACAAGTACTTGAGACTCTTGTGATCAGAGAATATCTCAAACTTCTCACCATACACATAATGCCTCCATATCTTTAGAGCATGAATGATCGCCGCTAACTCCAAGTCATGAGTAGGATAATTCTTCTCGTGGGCATTCAATTGTCTAGACGCATACGCTATCACTTGGCCTTCTTGCATTAAGACACATCCTAACCCAAAGTTAGGCATCGATTATAAATCACATAACTCTTCTCCGGATCTGGAATAGTCAAAACGGCGTTGTTATCAATCGCGTCTTTAGCTCTTGGAAAGCTTTCTCGCATGCCTCCGTCCATTCAAACTTCACATCCTTCTGTGTCAATCTAGTTAAGGACGACGCTATGCTAGAGAATCCTTCTACAAAACGACGGTAATAACCTGCCAATCCCAAGAAACTTCTGATTTCCGTCACTGACGTCGGTCTCGGCCAATTATTCACTGCCTCTATCTTTGAACGATCAACTTTGATTCCATTCTCCGATACAACATGCCCTAAGAACCTCATTTCATTCAACCAGAACTCACACTTGCTGAACTTGGCATAAAGCTGATGATCAACTAATGTTTGGAAGACAATCCTCAAGTGTTCCTTGTGTTCAGCTCTAGTCTTGGAATAAATCAAGATGTCATCTATGAATACGATAACAAATTGATCTAAGTATTTCCACATCACTCGGTGCATGAGATCCATAAATGCAGCTGGAGCATTTGTCAATCCAAATGGTAACACCAAAAACTCAAAATGCCCTAGCCGTGTGCGGAAAGTCGTCTTCTGTATATCTTCTTCTCAATTCTCATCTGATGGTAGCCTGTTCGAGATCTATCTTCGAGAAATACTTGGCACCCCTTAACTGATCGAATAGGTCATTAATCCTAGGCAACGGATATTTGTTCTTGATAGTCACATTATTCAGCTTCCGATAATCCACACATAGCCGAAATGACCCATCCTTCTTCTTCACAAATAACACCGGTGCTCCCCAAGGTGACTGACTTTCCCTTATAAACCCCAATCTTTTCAATTCATCTAATTGGGACTTGAGTTCTCTCATTTCGAGAGGAGCCATTCGATAAGGAATCATCGAAATAGGCGACGTTCCCGGCATTAGATCTATTACAAAATCTATCTCACGCCAGGGAGGCAATCCCGGCAATGCATCTGGGAACACTGCCGCAAACTCACTAACTACAGGAACAAGCTCAGAAGATTCGAACTTCGGCCCTTGGAGACTAAGACCAGCTAACAATCCGTATCTATCATACTTGAAGTCAGACTTGGCCTTCACCACTCGTGATACCGTATTTCTAATCCCCTCAAACACAACCTCAGGCTGTCCCGGTACTCTAAGCGTCACTGTCTTGGCAAAACAATCTACATGGGCATGATACTTCCCTAACAAATCCATCCCTACGATGACATCGAAATCTTTTAGGTCCATCACCGTTAGATCGACTATCATCTCCCTATCACCTATCTTTATCACACAATGGTGACAAACTTCAAAGAACATAGTTTTCTTTCCTAGAGGAGTAGATAGAATAAGCTTCCTCCCGGTATTAACTACATCCAAACCAAGAATCTCCACCATATTTTTAGCAATGAAAGAATGAGTAGCACCCGTATCAAACAGGACATGCACCTTATGAGTAAACAAACATATCATACCTTCCACCACTTGATCGGTAGCACTGATATCTACCCCCATAGCATTATATACCGTGGCTTCCTCTTGGACTGATGCAGGATCCACAACTTCTTCCTCTGGCACTAGATAATACACCTTGGCTGTGGGTCTCTGCTCCACCCCCGAAGTGGACTTGGGACAAAACCGCTTTGATATGCCCAAATTTCACCGCAATTATAGCAAACCACACTCTCTTTCCCCGACCGTACTCGTGGTATTACAGATTGCAATCTAGCTCTCCTCGACCACGAGGCCTCAAATTCTGATTTGCTACTCAGTGCGAAAGGAGCGGGTACCCTCGGTGGCCTCTCTGTGATCCACTCATCGGTCTCATGAATCGGTAGACTCGCGGCCGGCCTAACCACATTCAAACCCCTGTGTACCGCTGGTGCCCTCCACTGTGGTGCCTGCTGAATAACTGGCCTATACATCTGTTGCGACCCTGAACCACTACCTTGGTAAACCTGCCTCTTTCCCGTATCCTGCCTACCCTGAGATGCCGACTGTCTTACCCTTCCAACCTCTTGCCTCTGTAGCAATAGCTGATCATCCACTCTTTCAATACCTTGAGCCCTTCTCACAGCCTCAGCATAGGAATCGATCTGAAGGACCGACATCTTGCTCTGCATATACGGTTTCAGCCCGTCAATGAACTTCCTCGCCTTAGCTTTTTCCGTGGAAATCCACTCCTTCCCATATCGTGAAAGAACAGTAAATTTCTCTTCATACTGCCCCACTGTCATGTTTCCTTGTTCTAACTTGAGGAATTCCATTCGCTTTTAATCTCTCGCCGCCTCTGTAACATACCTCAAAAGGAAGAGTTCCTCAAACTTAGCCCAACTCATAGGAAACGTCTCCACATCCTTAACACTGATCCACCAGTGTTTGGCTTCACCTCTAAGCATGAAGGCAGCCAAAGTAACCCGTTCCGCATCAGTACACATCATGGAGTCCAGCATACTAGACATGTCTAACAACCAGTCTTCGGCTACTTTAACCTCAGAAGACCCCACAAATTCAGGTGGACGTAGCCTGATGAAATTTGCAAGCAGAAACCCCGATTGACTTTGCACTGGTGGCCTGAACTCCTCAACTCTCGCTACGGTTGGGGATGCTACCTCTGGTGTTACACCAGGTGGAGTAACAGCGGATGTTAAAAGAGGTTGGGGCTCGTTCCGACTAGCCCTCAAACTTTCGATCTCAGCTCTCATCTCATTTTGTGCTTGAGCCATTTGATTCATCATAGCGAGGAGCCTATCCATTCGGTCCTCCCGACCACGATCCGTAGCATCATCACCACTAGTACTTTCCGGATCCATGGTGACTATTCTGCACATACACAAAGAGCCAACTCAGTGTATGATAAATTAGAGAGAGAGAGTTCTCAAAATTATGCAAGAAGCATAGGCCGCGCCCTATGGAATTCACATGCACAGAATGAGCGAGTAGAATTTCAAGAGATGAGCGCAGGTCGCGCTCAGATAAGGCTTGGGCAAGCGCAGGTCGTGCCCTGCACCTCGAAGTGAAAATTCACTCCGACCTAATGGTGTCCGATTCATCAAATTTTTTTTTCCGACACGTGTCCACGCTCTCCGCTGTGACAAAACAACTCCCCGTGCGACGTCTCGACATTGCTAAACTAGTATTAACGCTTAACGTACTAACTAAGGGTAATGTATCTAGGGTTTATCGGGTTTCGACTAACACTTCTGAAACGCGTCGCGACCGAGTCCCCCACTACAGCTCCCAGACGGATCTAATAGTGGACACTCTGATACCACGTTTTTACGTCGCTCGAGACCCAACCCACATCCCGGGGCGGGAATGAATCTCGAGGCGGACATCTATCCCGATTCTACCGAAATTTCGCAGAGTTTCCTTTGTTTGATCGACGTTAGAAACCTAAAACCTGTCATAACTTTGTCATAAACCTGTCATAACCCTCGACACTTCATAATACCCTTCCAACAACCATATATATACAAAATCTCCACCAACTATACACCACCGTGATGCTCATATACATATCCAAAAGGTTTAATATTAACTACACTCCAATACATCAAATAAATACATCAAAAGGAGAGGAGCTCTATATATATACAACCCAAAAGTAGAACTTGACTCTGTCCCGTCAAGCATAAGGGAATCCTCCCAAATCCCCATAACCCTCATCGCTAGGGTTAGGAAAAGCTTCCTCCGAACCGCTCGTCGAAAATGTAGTAGGATGAGCAAACAACTATGCCCAAGAGAAACGCACATAGCCAATAAATAGTCTACTTATAGAAAACATTTAAAACATGCGGGGGGTTTCTATAATAGTATTCAAATATTGTGACTAGGTATATATACATCACTAACTAGCGTAAATCATCTCGACATGCTTCATTGATATTCAAAATAGAGTTTTCACAATCATCATACAACTATTGTGACCGGCCGCATCCTATTAGAATGGTGAGGGTACGACCGGGTACTCAAAATGATCCGATCCGCAGGCAATCTCGGTTCAAGACTTCCCAAAGTGTGAACCATGCACCGTTGTTTTCCTGATTTTACCGGCGGGGAGATGAAATGCCGTTGTTGTGTTCGTTACACAAAAATCCCCAAAGCTTTTAGGGCTCGGGTGGGCCACAGTGACCACGACCCCATACGGCCGTCACCTAACTTACGGTGGTCAACCGTTCGACGACCGCAGACTTTCGGGATCCTCGACACACATCCGTGAGTGGACTAAACTCTCACTCCTCGCCTAAACCTCATCGAGGTAACATGTAACCCCACACAAGCTAATCACCATACAACGTGACACGTACAAGCATGGTTATCTAGAAAAGTAGAAAAGGAATTCCCGGACTACATCCAGTGATGCATCCCTTTAAAGGTGGCCCACCACCTCAAAAGATGTACACCACGGTTGGAATCTAGAAAGAATAACCTCGAAATCCGAAATGCACAGTTCCTTCTTTATAGGAATTCACAGTTCCTTTTCTAAATCTCCTCGTGATAAACATAGTAATATCTATATATATATACTCGTATTACCGATTATCTTCAAATACTCTAGTTACATATTTAGTTTTTCTTTTAAAACTGTTGGTTATATAGGTGTGAGTTCCTGGATTTCCCGAAATCGAGCAGAACAACCTATGACTCCCAAACGGGCCAGTCATAGTAAATAACAACCGATGATTCCCAAACGGCGAATCATCGTAAATAACACGACCATCCCGGGAACAATCCAGAACCTCGCACCTAGTTACAAACAACCGGGTAATTCTTACCCGCATTACAAAATCCATCTCTCTGTCTCCTTACTGAGACAAGAGACGCGAACCTTTCCCAAAACCAGTTTTTCACTTTTAACAAAGAAACAATCCCTCGCTACCCCGATTTTACAGAAAACCCATTTCACGCGAAAGCTATCTATATATATAGTTTATAGCGAGGAAATACAATGCAAAACATGAATATCATATATACATGCATGGTTGATACACAACTATCTATTTCCTATTTAAACGATTCAAATCATGCATGAAAATAAGCAGGCTATATACTGGTATGTAGGTTCCTACCTTAGTAAGCTTCGTTCTCCTCAAGCCCACTTAACCGAATCGAGCCCGCTTAACCGAATCCCCTCGTATTTACTCCTACACATCATATATATATACGTCGACCATTAGAAGTTATCGAACGAACGAGAATTCTTATATAACGTAAGTCGAGAAGAATCTCGACACTACGAATTTGGTTTCGGGTAAATTTTTATCTAACTACCGTTAACAGAGCTACAGGCCCCTTTTCGCATCAAGCATTACTCGGCGGTCTCTACGGGCTATTTCGAGCCACTGCAGGCCCACACGACAACGCTAATTATATCGCGTCCAATAACAATTAAGATTTTTCTCGATTCCGACAACAACAACAAATTCCACTATTCCATTCACATTAAATTCTCGCAATATTTACTGTTGTCTTCCTTATCAATCGTTCATTACTTAATCTACTCTTAAACAATTATAAACTGGCATGAACTGCTCAAAATCGAGTGAATAGCCGAAGATTCTTACCGAATCAGCAACAGAATCGCTCCTAGATTTCTGCTCCATCAAAATCGCTCCACTCTATCTCCACCAACAGCTACTGTCGACATTACAAACATCCCATTTCAATTATCTTCCATCCATACCCCCTAATCCATCGAAATTTAGTTTAAATATCTATTTAGGAAGAAATTAAACTCGTTTTTTACCTTGGTACGACGCGATTCCAAGTGATTTCGAATCCTCACATTTGGGTTTAAGGTTTCTAAGGTTTGAGTGTGAAGAATTGTTGGTTTGGAGTGATGGAATTTGATGAATTCGAATTTCTCTCTCCTAGGGTTTCAGTAGGTGCGAAAATTGGGGAAGAAGGTGCGATTTTTGTTTGGCGATTTCGGTTGGTGCGATTTTTGTTTTACTAAGATTGGGGTGAGGAATTATAGGTTTGGATTACTGAAATTGGGGAGAATTAAGTTTCTCTCTCTTAGGGTTTGAGAGATGCGAATTTGGGGAAGAAGAAGTGGGTTTCGCGATTTTCAGTTTTGTTTGGTGCGTTCTCTGTTTCCACGATTTTGGTTTTGGGCCTATTCTTGGTTTAGTGCGATACGGTCAAGGCCCAAACCCAACGTGACCCAATTGGCTTAAGGTCCTAATTAACTTCTAACCCCCACTAATTCGACTTAGCGTTTTGATTATTTTTCGGCCCATCCCGCTAAATTTAATCTCCTATATTCTATCTCACCGCAGGCTATAACAATAACCCACTCAAGAGTGTAAGCTGTTAACTCGTGCCAGCTTCGACCGCAGAAATCGCTAACCGGCATTTTGTCAAATTTTCGCCTATGGTCGCTTACCTAACGTGACTTATGAGTCGGAGTTAAGTTTCATCCAGTTACGTACGTTTGAAAAATAAACCCGACGACCAATTTACATAACGGCCTTAGATTTAATATGAAATTTACAAAAATACCCTTAATAATAATTCAGGACTTTACATGTAGTAATTTCTAGCAGAGAATCCCTTTTTGGACATATGTAGTTAGGTTTTGGGCTTGATTTCATGGCCTAAAACATGGCTCCAAAGCCCATGCACGAAATTGTAGACCTAGCCCTCTCCTATATAAAGAGGAGTAAGACATAACTCTTAGGTACTTAGACTTAGACTTAGATATAGCTCCTAGTTTTTACTTAGTTATTAATTCATAGACTTAGTTAATTATTCAGTACTTAGTTTTTAATATAGTTTTCAATTCTTAGACTCTCTTCCATTAGATTAATAAAGCCAAGTTATTGTTCTTCATTATGTCTTCTTTTTATTTCTCTATTAATGATAGTCTAATGAATCTGCACTAAACCTCCATTAGAGGGGTTTGATGAAGCTTTGATGAAGACTTGATGTGTTAGTTATAATTATTGTTTATTTAAGAGTTTCACTCTAGTAGGTTAGTTTATTCACCATGAGAAAGGGTTAAACTTTCTCACATGCTAATTATTAGTTGGTAGAGATTGTCATGAATAATTAGGGATCAATACTTAATCTTTATTGGTTAGGACTGCAATAATCTACACTAGCATATTAGAAATTTATCTAAGTGAAATCAAATTTCCCTAATTACTTCTCCATATTCACATCTTAGTATTAAATTGCTTTAGTATAAACTAGATCATTAAACCTTCGAAATTAGTTAAATTTTATCATATTAGTATAATTACAATCAATTACTCTCATTAATTTTGTTAGAATTGATTAAACTAGTGAAACTTACGTCTAAAACAACTAGGAGTGGAACCAATTCTCTACTCCACATATTGCACGATAAACGAGAGTAGAAGTTTGATCATAGAGTAAATTCAAGCTTTTACTTATTCTTAGCATAATTAGTTAAGAGTAGGTAAAACGATTGTTTTTATATTTATCAAATGGCGCTGCTGCCATCTTAGTTTGGTTTAGATTCGTTTCCTTTAGTATTTTCGATCCTACCAAAACCCCATTAAACCCACCCACCCTTGTTTGGTTCTAACTGTGTTTGTTTGGTTCAGAAAATAATTTTTTTTCAAAATATTACCTTGAGCGCGCCCGCCCTCCGGTTATTGGAATTCGTGTCAAGCAAAAGCACGCCCGCGCCTTTATAAGACTGTTTCCAAGTGCTCCCGCTCCCCTTCTGAAGAAAGCCCGATTTTTCACAGGTTAGTTCAAACTCTATTCAAACGCGTAGCAAGGAGGCATTCATGTACTCCTTCCACTCCTCTCCTCTTTTGTCAGAGGAGTTTTTAATTCTAGCATATTAGGGTTGTTTTGAATGTTGTTCGTGTTCTTTGATATTGGACTTAGCCTTGCATGAGATTAAAGTCTGGTAAGAAAAAACCATCTAACGTGATTTATCGCAAACATCAATGCACACGCCTATCTAGAATATCACACATTACACCTGCATCAATGACTGAAGAAACAGAGACTCCTCTCTCTGATTTTTACAAAGCCCTGAACGATAGCCCTAAGTCATGCATCGTTCTTGTAGACCCAGTGGGGGATTTTTGAATTCCCCTTAATATATTTAATTTGTTATCGGTTTTTCATGGGTTAGACCACGAGAAGCCTTATCAGCATATGCGTAGGATAGAACAAGTTCTTACCACATTTCATCATCCTACCATAGGTTCAGAACAAATTAAATTGAGGGTGTTTCCTTTCACCCTAGCCGATAAAGCGGCATCTTGGTTAACTGCCCAAGCGCCTAATTCTGTGGACTCATGGGCCAAACTTGTTCAATTGCTCATGGAACAGTTTTACACACCATTGAAGACAGATAAAATGATTTATAAGATTCATTTCTTCCGCCAGAACCCTTATGAATCCTTTTCAGAGGCTTGGAATCGTTTCACTGATCTTCTCATTGAGTGTCCACATCATAACCTTATGAAAAATACGCTAGTTCGTGCCTTTTTCAAAGGGCTTTTACATCACCATAAGGAGGTTCTTGATATAATGAATGAGGGTAATTTCCTTAGTAAAGGAGCCTCAGAGGCATATAAGTTTGTAGAAGATCAATCCAAGCATAATAATAATTGGGGGGGGGGGGGTAATGACATCCCCCGCTCCGCTAATTCTTCTTCCACAGTTAAGGCTGCCAGTATGTTTGAGGTTAAATCTGATCCAGAGCTTAAAACTTTAATCAAATCTCTCACAAAAAAGGTAGAAGCTATTTCTGTCCAACAAAAGCCTACTCCTGTCATGAACGTCAACTCTATTCAATGTAATTTCTGTTTGAGTCCTGAGCATCCTGACTCCTATTGTCCTCTCGTCTATGAACAACCATCCGCATAGCCAAACAATGTTTGTTACATTAATAGTGAACCTAACGCACCTTGGAGACAAAATCTCAACTTTAGTTGGAGAAATAATCAACAAGTTATACCTCCAGGGTTTAATAATCAAAATGTTAGGCCAGCAAGCAACTACAACCAAGCGCCACCGAGGCAATGACAAGGTAATTATAATAATTATTATAATAATAATAGAGGTATCGTTCTGATTAATAACAACTATCGCAACTCACCCGATAATAATCAACGTGAGATAGTTCCTATCACACCACCTGTGGCCACTACACCTTCACAACCGGATCGTTTCGAAGCCTACATGCAAACTATAACCAACAGATTTTTCTAGCCATACAATAGTTAAACCAAGAGAAAGCCCATCCGAAAGGTGTGTTTCCAGGTCAAGCTATACCAAATCGGAAAACGCAAAACACAGCCTTTGAAGTAACCGGTAATTCTAGTAATGATAATTTTAACGTAGGTGAGTTAAATGTCATCACCACTCTCCGTTCTGGTAGAGTGGTTGATAACACCGTAACTATGCCCATTACTACACCACCAGTGGTCAGTGAAAATGAAAATTTACTAGATACCAATATAGATACTGAAGATCCTACTCCTGTAGAAGTACCTGTTAAACCATAACCCAAGAGGAAAGCGGCCAAGGTTACTACTCCTATTGATCCATATGCTAAATATAGAGAGAAACCACCGTTTCCCCAGAGACTATCCATGTTAACCAAGGATACAAATTTTGACGAGATTAGGGAAGTTTTTAAAAACCTAACGATAAACCTACCTTTTTTTGAATCTATTACAAAATTACCACAACATGCTAAGTTTCTAAAAGAGTAGTGTACAAACATTCCAAAAGATGCCTTTTTAACTGAACAATTTTCCACGTTATCTGAACACAATGGAATCGTTAAGTACAAATACCCTGGTCGTCATACTGTACAATGCACCTTAGGGGATACACACACGACAACTGCTCTATTAGACCTGGGGGCAAGAGTGTTAACTTATTCCCTTATTATTTATATAAACAAATAGGGTTAAAAGAGATGCAACCAACTAAAATGACGTTGCAATTAGCTAATCATTCTATTAAGTATCCTAAGGGGGTTGTTGAAAATGTGCTGGTTAAAGATTTTTACTACCCAGCCGCCTTCGTTATCCTCGACATAGAAGTCGTTAAGTACTCTGTTCCTATCATCTTAGGGCGTCCTTTCTTGGAAACTACCAACGCGCTCAGAAACTGCCAACGCGCTTATAAACTTTATGTTGAGGTGAATGTTTTCAAAATGATGAAACAGTTACCCAATACGACTATCGATGGAAAAGGTAGTATGATCAAGAGCTTAGCTAAAGATTATTTCAACAATGCGTTTTCAGAGAATCAGATGTATCAATTCCTTTCCTTCGAAAGTTTCGACTTCGATGATTCTTCCATTGACGCCATGATAGAAGAAGAATTTTTCACCCACTATCCCAGTGATTCTTCCAACCCACCTATTGAAGAATGTCTTGCATATCTAAAAACTTCTGATGATCTAGACCTGAGAGCTCTAGCTGAGCACCATTCACCCACCTCATATCATCCTTTACTCATTCACCTTCCATCAATGTTCCCCGTCCTCCACCTTTTCAAAGGAACCTTGAGTTTGCACTTGACCCTCTTATTTCTCCTGTGCTTCATGATTTTCTAAACTTTCCTAGTAAGAAAATACTACCTAAAGAGCCACCTGATACTTTCATTTTTAGTTGTGATGATACCAACCCACTCCACCAATGAATTGTGTGATAAACCCACATTCTCATTTCTTCCATTCCTTACTTCTATAACTTATCCATATCCACCATATCTTCCATAAACATCCATTTTCTCACAATCATTCACTTGGCCACCCTTTCGTTGGAGAAAAAAGAAGACTTTGCATGCTAGGTTAGGTTCTAGATCCATCAGTATTCACTCTCATTCCGCTAGGCCATGTCGTAGGAAGTCTTAGTGCTTGATTTTGTTTGGGGGGTGCATTTCGTGTTAATTATTTATGGAAAGACACCCAACTTTTTCGATTGTTGATATATGGTAAACTGCATGTTAATATCATGTTTTAGATACAGTCTCGAGTATCTGACTATAAAAGAATCATTTTATTCTTCGGTGTCCTACATTCCACTGTTATATTATGGGAGTACACCATTCAGGTAATCGGGACCTCCTTTGGAGTGTGTGGCTGTAAGTACCGGATCCTAAGTCCACATTTACCGTAAATCACGCTTTCCACTCTTGCATGTTTTCTCAGTTTTTGAGTCATGTTTCTTGATATTCACCTTTTGCGTATCTAAGAGATTTGTATCTCTTCCTTGGCCAAAGTGCAAAAACAAAGTATTTTCTTACTCACGATCTTGTGTTCATATAGTTTTGAGTAGGGATTCGAACCAACCTACATTCTAGGACCACTTACAACTTGGTTTTGCTTTTTGGAAACTGGTGAGTAAGTTTAGCTAAGAGATTTCATTAATACTAACTACATACTTGGTTTCTTTTAATGCAAAAAAATAAAAAACTTAAGTTACGTAATATGCAACTAAAACAAGAATAAAACTTGACTAAGACAAAAGTGGAGAGTTAATTTTCCTCATTTGAAGATAACCTCTATTATTTGATTTTTAGTAAGTGTATCTTAACCTTCCTAGAACTCTTAGACAAGTCCTAACAAAAATTAACTTAATCCCTAACACTATGACTCATCTCTAAGATCATGCATGCTAGCATGTAGAACCAAAGCAATGACTTATCTCTAAGCTCATCACTTTGATTCCTAACTAGACTCTACACCAACTACCATTTTGGGATAGGATGTAAGTCTAGTTGTTCTTCCTAAACAACTTACTAAATCAAATAACAAAGATTATCCGTCACTTGAGTATCATTACACTACACCATAATAGGATATTTGCAACACGCACCTTTTTTGATTTGCAACGCTTATTTAGCGTTAGTAATTTTCCAATGTTAAATAAGCGTTGGCAATGTTGTAAAGCGTTGCTTTATTTGGGTGAATTTCTGGAATTAATTGCTAACGCTTAAAAAGCGTTGGAGAAGTGTTACAAACTTAAAATTTTCGTGAACAGAGGAAAACGAAAAAAAATCGAAATATAAAACATAACTTTTTTTTTTCTCTCCTCTCTCTCTCTCTCACCGCCCCATTATTTTCGTGGCAGGTATCTTGTGGATCTCCACGATCTTCTGTAGTCCTTTACTTGGCGGACAGTTGAGCAAGAGGAGAAGGAATGAACGACTCCTCAAAACCTAATTTTCAGATTCAGATTCAATCAAAGAAAGAAGAAGAAGAAGAAGAAGAAGAAGAAAACAAGGTAATAATCTTTCATTTTCTTTCTAGTTTTTTTCATTCCTTTCTTGATTTAACCACCGTTTCATTTTCTATTGAAACTTTTTCTCGTACTAGTAGTTTTTTTTTTTTTTACTATTAATAGAAACTCTCATGAAATCATCTCTTCGAGTTCCAATACTAGTCTTCTTGTGTTTATAAACAGTACTAGTTTGTGATGATGAGTTGTTTTTGGGTTGGGTTTTTCTTTCTACTTTTAGTAAAAAGAAAAATGTACCGTGTCCGGTTCTCTTTGATTTGCTTGTTTGTTTCTCATGTACTATTGTTACTTTTCCATGTTTTCAAATGTAAAAGATGGTTGTCTTGTAGCTCTCGAAATGAACGCATCGTTTTACCCACTTGCAAAACTTGATTTACTGCCATGGATCTGTTTTAATAATATGTATGTTCTTGTTTATGTAATATTATCTCGTAAATCATGTGTGTGAAGTGTGTTGTTGTTCATACTTGTAACATGGCTGTTATATGTTTGATTTTGTGACCTTTAATCAGTAAATTGATGGTCGCCTCGTAGCTCTGCTTTGTATGAACTTGAGTTGTTACCCATTACCATCATTCATATATATATCTTGTTGGCTGTTTTATCAATAATCATTTGGGAATGTTCTCGTTTGTTCGCTTTTGAAATTTGTCTAGTACATTGAGAATGTGGAATGTGGTTTGCATAGTGTCCTCCTCTCACCACAATATTTTTCACCGTAAGGTCATCGATGATTGTGCAAAAGCCGCTTAGATATTGAGCGACTCTTGTTGGTAAAAGCAGTAAACAATGCAGATAATAGCAAACCCCTAAGTAAGACGTGATCATCTATAAGGGGCAGGGGGGGCATAAATGGTGTGCTAGTGGTTGTTTTAGTTAGTTTAGTTAGTGTCTTAGAAATGGATGTTTAGCTAGTGGTTGTTTTAGTTAGTGTACATAGCCCATATTTTGTCTCAAGTTGCAGCTTTACTTGGTATCTAATTCCTTTTCTTTGATCCGGTGGTTGGTGTAAAATTGAACATGGTGGTTTGCTACTAGTTGTGGCCTTCTGGTTTTGATATGATAATTTCTCTCGTGGTGCTCGAATATGTAGATTAGGTTTGATTTGTTGGCATTTATTCTAGTATGTTATTTAGAATACTAGCAGAAATCAGTATATGCCTTTGACTTGCTAGGCTTCTCTCCTCGATGATGATCTCTCTCTTAACAGTTTCGCTCACTTTTCTAGAATCGCCAAGAAGAAAGGATTTGATTAGGTCGGTGTTGGCATTACATTGCTTTATTTGAATTACAATGTGGTATGCTCACTTAAATGAATATTATAATTGATATTTCACTCTATATAAGACCCGAGCAAGTATCACACTTGAACCACAAATGATAAGGCTTTTTTAAGCACACAATTGAGGGTCGGGTGTTGTTCTCGACTTGCTCAGCCCTGCAAATTACAGCTCTTGGAAAAATAGGTGAATTAATTCTCCCGCCAAAAACTGCGGGGGGGAAACCAAGGCCCAAACCAACACCCGACCCGTTTCATATAACCTTGGGCCGATATTGGGAACGTCACATGAAAGAGATTTGGAGTGAAGGGGTCTTCTTTAGGTGTGGAACAAGAAATGAAGTACACATGTAAACAACTATTACGTGGAAAACAATGAGAAATTATTAGTGCAATTTCTCTTCATCGGAAAAAAATAATAATAACAATAGCAAAGCAATTTCATATTGAAAGTTTAGTAAAAATAGAATTCCATTTGACTTCATAATTTAATCTCAGATTCGTTATTTTCTTTTCCATGTAACTACTTTGAAAGTTTGTCAAAGAAAATTCAATTGACTTTGGAATGTATTATTATTATTCCTTTTTGATGAAGTGGTTTCTCCATAGATTACAAAAATTATTTAAAGGACTTTTTGTTCCCCTAGGCCAAAGAACCGAAAGTTGTTAAACACACAGTAGAGGAATGCAGTATTTTCCTTTGAGTCCGGCTACACAAAGAACCGTTACTGGATCAAATTCCAAAGACCATTACTAGTTGTCGTTGGATTGTTTCGGTTACGGATCTCGGCACACACAGATCTTGGTGCACACACACGAATCTTGGATCTAAATCAACAGTGACTTGTAACGGTTCTTTGGATAATGTAAATATTGTGTATGATCAGAGGTGTCAATTGTTTGTCTCAATCAATCTCAATGCAAATTTTTTTTTTGTGGACTAGCTAAGATAGAAACTATTTTAGACAAAATTAGAAAAGGTTGAGGTGTTGGTTTTCCACGTAATAACGTATGCAAAGACCTCACGCAATTGTGTAGTAACAAAGCAGTCCACGTAATAACAACTCTATATAAGAACCGAGCAAGTATCACAATTTGACGTCGACTGAGTATTGATAGCTGCTGTTGTTTGAAGTTTTCTTATGTTCAGTGGTGAAACAATGATGAAGTATATGTGGTTGCTTAGATAAAGATATGTCGACTGAGGGTTCGACGGCGGTGCCTGCCTAAGGTGGTAGTATAGCCCAATGTTACGGCAGATTAAATCAATTTTTCTTTGTTAATATTCTTTGTTAATTCTATTTATAGCTATTCCTTTAATATCATAGACTTAGCTAGAATTCGAGAATACTAGTGCTGCTTGCTACCTAGGCCAGCTGCGCTGGACCGACTTAGAGCTTACTTTTGATGTAGTTGAAGTCGAGTTTAGGATTCAACGACTTACACAAATGCCGTAGTACTCTGTGTTTATATTCAAGGTTTGATTGTGTATTATGTTGTATAAAATCGATAGATTACACAATGTGCTTGTTCAACCCCCCACGTCTAATTTTGCAAAATGTCTCGGCCAATTCAGAAAGAGTGGATGAATGAATTGGACAGATTTGGAGATGTGTACAAACAAGGGGTGGCTGATTTTATTCAATTTGCGACTGTGAACAACCGCGGCTCGACCACGTGTCCTTGTCCTTGCAGAGAATGTCGAAATGGAAAAATCTTTGTGTTTGGTACAATCTCTAGACATTTGATTAAGTACGGGATAGATAAGAATTATCGTGTATGGGTTTTACATGGTGAGAACCCATGTACGGATCCAGTGGTGGAGCCAGTGATTGAAGAAGAAAACACTGAGGCCAAAGGGCTTGGGATGGGGAATTTTGTTGATGCTTCTTATGGAGTGCATGAAGTAGTTGCAGGTGATTTGAATGAGGATGAAGAAAATCATATGGAGGATTTTGAACCACCACCTGTTCTTGAACGTGGTTTGGGGAAGAGGTACAACGAATACAAGAAAATGGCTGAACAAAAGCTATACCCTTCATGTGAGGCTCCCGTTACTACACTTTCAGCAGTTGTTGACCTTCATAACTTGAAGAAGAAATATGGTTGGTCGTGAACTAGTGTGTCCGCACTTTTGTCCCTTTTGAGGATATGGTTCCCGAAGGAATCACTTTGCCATCAAAGTACCCCTCAGAATGAAAGCAATGCTTTGAAAGATCTAGGAATGAAAGCCACAAGTATCGATGCATGTGAGAACAATTGTATGTTATACTGGAAAGATGATGCTAAGTTAATGGAATGTCGTCAGTGTAAAGCACCCAGATACAAAGTGAAAGAAGGAAAGATGGGTAAGAAAGAAACAAAAGAGCCAAATAAAGTTTTGAGACATTTTCCCTTGATTCCAAGGCTCAAGAGGTTGTACACTATCCCATGGATAGCGAACGAAATGACATGGCACGACCGAGCTACACCTTCTTGGGATCATATGCGACATCCCATCGACTCAATCCAAAGGGAAAACATGTAAAAAGAGTTGGCCCGATTTTGCTCGGGGAGGGTAATGTTTGGCTTGGAATTGCAACCGATGGTTTCAATCCTCGTGGAATACAATCCACTAGCTATAGTTGTTGGCCCGTTTACTTGGTACCTTATAATCTCCCCTTCTTTATGTATGAAACCGAGTTCCAAATGATGTGTTTGTCGATACCGGGCGAAGGCACCGGGTCAAGATATCGACGTTTTCTTGACCATTGTATGAGGAGTTGGAACAGTTGTGGAAGGAAGGGGTCTTTGGCTTATGACATGCATAAAAACAGCATTTTACCTTGAGAGCTATGCTAATGTGGGGTATTCATGATTTTCCTGCTTTTGGAAACTTAGCGGTGTATAACACATGGTTACAAAGCATGTCCGATTTGTTCGAGATAACACTCAATCGATATATCTTGAGCATGCAAAGAAGATTGTTTACACAAACTATCACCCCTTTCTTCCATTGGGTCACCCGTTTCGGTCGGGCAAATACTTGGGACTTAAGATCAAGAGTTGAACATTGTTCCACTAAGGTTAAGTGGAGAAAAAGTTATGCAAAGCCAGGAGTCATATCAAGTATAAGCCGGGTAAAATCCCAACCGGTAGCAAAAGAAGCACATCCGATGTGAATTTGGATGATAATGTAGATGATGAAGATGTTCAAGTTCTGAGGCTTGGTATAAAAGGTCTATTTTTTGGGATATGCCCTATTGGCCCACTCATAAATCCCGACATGTTGTTGATGTGATGCATACTGAGAAAAATGTTGCGGAACATCTACTAAATTACATCCTAGACAAGAAAGACAAGTCAAAGGATACGAGATGGGTCTTGAAGAAGATATGAGGAAGATCTTGAATTCACGATGGTCGATGGATGCAATCGACCGATCCACAGGAAACCAATAAAACCGAAGGCTCCATTTGTCTTAGCTAAAGACGAGAAGTTAAATTTCTGCAAAATTTTGAAGGACTTGAAGCTTCCTTCTGGTTTCTCATCAAATCTGAGCAACATTGTCACTTTAAATCCACCTGGTTTGCTCGTAATGAAATCTCATGACTATCATGTCATTATGTGTTATTTGCTACCTGTATTGCTTCAACATGCTTTTCCTAAACATCGTGACCTGCGAAGAGCTATTCATCAGATAAGCTTATTCTTCAACTTGTTGTGCTCTAAAGTCTTAGTCCGGCAACATATCCAAGAGGCCAAGTACATGGTTGCGAAGCATTATCGTGCTTGAAAAATATTTTCCACCATCGTTTTTGATATCGATCCACCTCATGGTGCATTTGGTCGATGAAGCGCTTTCTTTGTGGAACTGTGCATCAAAGGTGGATGTTTCCATTTGAACGGTATGTAAATTACTTTTACCTTAATATCTTCTCTAGCTTTTTCTATAATTGGATTTTAAAATTGAAAGTGTATACTTAAATTTCTTATTCTAATAGAGGCGATGAAAGAGTGTAAAAATATTCTCAGCAATAAAACGATATGTTGAAGGGTCCATTGCAGAGTCGTATATTGTTTCGAAATCGATTAGGTATGCTATGGAGTATATGCCCAATTCGTGGGATGGAAATCATAAATCGGCGTGTGGCCTTTACGGATGAAGATGGCGAGTATAGTGATGAAGGGCCTTTGCTCGATGGTAAGATCTGTGACCTTAAGTGTTAAACAATGGATTCAAATCGTAGATGGGTCTTGTTTCACTAGGCGTCGAAAAGCTTGATGATTACTACAGGTGTGTTTTTTTTTGACACATTTGGTTTCTAAACCCACTCTAGTACTCTACATGAAAATACTCATGCGTAATTGCATGAATGATTTGTAGTGAATACCGCTCTTTACAATCTCGTGGTAGAGGAAAAGGGGTTGCAAAGTCAGAAGTGCAGATACAAACAGATTTCATTGTCTGGTTATATAACAAGGTATTGTTTAATTCATCCGTTAGTTAAATAGGAAATCTGAAGTTAGTAATATTTGCTTTCTAACTATCGTCTTTTTACAGTTATTGGCTGCAAATGACACCAAGAGTGACTTATGGCGATTAGTTGAAGGATCATTGCACCAAGCTAAAATGTATAGAAAGTACCACATCAATGGTTTTGTCTTTTCTACTAGGTCGCATGACGAAACAGTTGCCACACAAGATAGTGGTGTTTGCATGGAGGCAATCACTTCGTTTACGTCAAGTAGGAAAGACAAAAATCCAAAGTAGATGCATCGGCGGCGGTATGGGGTTATTGAACAAATATTAGAGCTGGACTATACAGACTTTCAACAAGTAGTCTTTTATTGCAATTGGGTGAGGGTGGAGGACAAGACCAATGGCTGCAAGCTCTGTCCAGACTCTAATTTGGTGTTGGTCAATCTTAATAAGATGAAAAGTGTTGACCAGTACTTTGATGAGCCGGTCATTCTCGCTTCCGAAGCTAGTCAAGTGTTTTACTCGAAGGACTTGAAAAATCCTAATTGGTCGGTAGTCATCCATTCACCGAGGCGATTGACATGTGGAGTTGACTCACTAGATGTACCAACTGTTTTCTAATCTACCCTTGAGGACCAACCTAATTTGAAGCCTTTGATGAAGTGCTTAACCTGATTGTAATTGTTTTAGTTTCCAAACTATGATACAATTTTTGCTTTAAAGTTTCCAAATCTTAATATGTATGCTTATTGTGTATATTATTATTATTATTCATTTTGTTTGTTATGTATCTCTCTGGGGTTTATTAAATTGGTGGTATGTGTGATAAGGTAATGAAATACTTTTGTTTGGATTGAATTGTTTATATACTTTTATTTATTCTTCTTTCTCACCTTTCATGATTATATTTTTTAGTACCAGACTACTAATAGACTATTTTGCAATATATGTTAGGATTTCATTTGAAATGGTATCAAGTCAACCATAGCCTAGTGCATCTCAACCTTCTGGTTCTGCCTCACATGCATCACAGCCTTCTACTTCAGTTTCACAGGCATCTCAGCCTTCAGGCGACATGCAAGAATTAGAAAATGTTAGGAAGTTACCTGTATTGATTGATATTGATGGTGTTGTCGTTGGTGATAATGCCTCCAGATGGAATACTCGTGCTGGTAGTCTTATTCGAGCTCGTATCCCAATTAGTTACACTGATTGGAGGCTTGTACATCCTGACTTCAAGGATAAGGTTTGGAATGCCTTAATGGTAAGGTTTACCTCTGATTTTTTTTAATGCATACTAGACATTTTGAGTTTTAGCTTCATTCACATTACTATATAACTTGTGTTTTACAGCGTGAATTTGAAGTTACAAATGTCGACCAAGCACTAGCTCGTTCACATGCAGAAAAAAACTTTTGTACTAAGTTTAGATATGGAAAATGGGTCTTGAGAAAAGATATATTGAATAAGTTTGAGACCTTGGAAGAACAAATCGCCGCATGCCCAGATGGCATTGATCCAAATCATTGGGAACAGTTTGTACTATATGAGAACACTCCTGAAGTGATGGCAAGAAAAGCGAAGAATGGTGTGAGAATATAAAACTGAATGATTCTCGACATACACTTAAGGGATCATGATGCCAACATGTTGCATAAAATGGTAGGTGTCTTTCCATAAACTTTTAAATTTTGATCACGTTATGCTAACAATTATTTACCAATGTACATGTAGAATAAACAAAATCCTGACAAGATACATGGACGGGTAGACAGTTGGAAAGCAGGACATGAACGTCGTAATGGAACTGTTTTGGAGAGTGCTCGAGCCCGTTATGTGAGTTTGCATTTCACTTGAGTTCCAACTATAATTTTGTTAAGTCTTTGTTATTATAGACAGTTTTTTCTCAACTGATTTACCTTAAGTTTGTACTAACTTGCTAGTTTTGAACTAATTTCCATGGAAAACACTATAGGAATTGGTGGAGGCTGCTCAAAAGAAAAGAAAAAAATGCAACTTCAGGTGGACTGCATGATGTAATAACACCGAGATATCACCATCCATTATTTGCCAAAACAAAAGTTTCCGCCGGGATGGACTGAGCCCCACTTCACCTTCACAAAATGGTATTCTGCTAGTATTGTTCTCTGTGCCTAACACAAGATTGTATACCTGCTCTCTCTCTCTCTCTCTCTCGTGAACGTTTTAGGGATTCTGGAGAGTTCCGAGCTAGAGCAACCTCAAACCAAAACAACGATGACGGCATGATGAGGTTTTCTACACTGAACTATACCTGTTGTTTCATCTATAAAGCAGTTGCAAACCTCATCATTTATACCATTTTCATAGCTATGCACCTTTAAAATGTTTACTTAGTTTCTTTCATTTCTAAATACAACAGTGCTGTTTCTTTCATTTCTTTTGCCCCAGTTTGAAGTTCAAAAATCTCGGTAATTCAAAGAGGAAAAGCTTAGAAACCAGATTCCAAGGTACGGACATTTTATCTTTAAAGCTAGTTCCTCTAACTAAAAACGTTATTGATTTGGGTGAATACTCGATGGTCAAAGGAGCCCAATCAATGATCGTCATTGTATTTGGCTATACGGTTTTATTTAAGTCATCCAATTCCATTGGCCTACCATGTAGCTATGGTACATTACCAGTGAATTCCACTCACTACAATGCATATGTAGTAATGGATATGTACCCACTACCCACTAAGATGCATGTGTATGTGTACAATAAATTGGTCTAGAGAGTCTCATTTAAAAAAAAAACTCAAAATTCCTACCAATAATTTTTTTTGGGTTTTAATACCCCCCGCATTGTTGTTTTTATCACCGTAGGAACGACTCCATCTCACTTTGGAGCTCAGACTTCTCTGTTTGGTGAGTCCCTTTCCCGTGCAATACTTGAATTTTTCAGCTTAAATTTTCCAATAAATTTAGTGACTTTAGTTAGTGCACACGCCATTGCCGCATCGGTTTACACTTTTACTCAAATTTTGTCTCTCTGCTAGTAATTATTGAAGGATTCACACAAGTACTATTCTCAAGTGTTTTACTTGTTCAAATTCATTTATAGGTCTTTATTGAAGGATTACTTACTTTCCAATAATGTGTTTTGTTTTTTTTTGGGGAAGGATGCATTTGTCTTTGTGTAGGGTGTTTAGGAAAAGTGGACCGGGGCGAAGAATGGGGAGCATTATGGTGCCTTTGATTGAGGAAGAGTGGGATGATAATAATGTTGTGTTTCGAAAAGTGAATTTGATCATGATTGCACTTTGGATGGATTTGATGAATATGTTCAAGCCAATGCTGAGGTTTGGATTTTGTTTATTTTTGAATGTGTTTTACGTTTTTTCCTGCATTTTGTTGTCAAGTGGTATGTCCGTATGAGATCTTATTATTTGGGGTTATTTGGTGGTTCGGGGTATATAGCTTTGTGTATACCGTTGTAGTGATGATGTTGTGATGAATTTGATTTGAACTGTAAGTGGAAATAGGTGTTGTGATAGCAGTTTGATCACAAAACTTTATTACTCCTAGGGAACTGATATTAATGTGTTATACCACCAAATTGGTTTAGCTGGTCTCGCTACAAAAATGAGATTTTTTTTTTATTAGCAACCCATCAGCAACGGTTCATAACCGTTACAAACGAATTTTAAATTATTTTTTTAAAATTAACTAACAAATTTGCAACGCTTTATAACCGTTACAAACGAATTTTAAATTATTTTTTTTAAAATTAACTAACAACTTTGCAACGGTTAAAAACCGTTGGTAAAAATTTTAACAAATTACCAACGCTTAAAAAGCGTTTGTGAATTAAAAAACCGTTGCAAAGGTTTTAAATATGTGTACGAAATAGTTATACTAAGCGTTGGAAAATTCTGTGCGTTGCAAATATTTCCAACACTTTACCGACGCCATATTTGCAACGCTTAAAAAGCGTTGCGAAAATTATTAGCAACGCTTTTTTGCCGTTGCAAATAGCCTGTTATGGTGTAGTGTTAACTCCCTACAAAGGGAAGGTTTAGCTCATGATCCTTGGGATAAAGGATGACAAGTGTAGTATATAAAATGTAAATGAGAGAGAAAGAGAACAAATAGAAAAAGAAACTATATATATGAACTCACTTGCATGAAGAAGTGAGATTTATTTTCAAGAGGAACACAAAGTTTCCTCCATTAAAACAATTACAAGCTATTTTTTTTGTTCCCAAACTAAAAACTAAATACAAACTATGACTAAGGAACTAAAATAATGCATGGTAAAGGAAAAGAAGTCAAGGGAGTAAATGGAGTGTCCCCTCCTTGTTTTGTGATCTTAGCACTTTTCAATGTTTTTTTTAGAAATTTACTTACTACGTGCTAAAACTCAATAGTTCCTTACTCACTATTTTTCTTTTAGAATGCCAATCTAGTTCGAGTAGGGATTTCGTTCCAACTTCTAAGACAAGAATCTAAATGATCACAACTGAAATCTACACCTTGGAGAACTAAGTGAGAAAGATTTGATAGATAGATTTTTTTTTACACAAGTTATCTAAAATTTATAAGTTTGTTTTATAGTTAAATGAAAGAGAGAAAGATAGGGAAGTATTAATCCTACTCATGCAAGGCCTAGCTACAAGTCTTTTAGAAACAGGTCACTACCATCTCAAATCTCTAACATAATGTACCTATCTCTAAACATATCATGCTAGCATGTGGAATTAAAATGATATTTCATCTCTGAAATATCATTCCAACTCCTAGTTCTACTTTACAACAGTTGATCAGATATTTGTCAATCTCTGTCATTTTGGGACAGGATGAAAAATAGAACTAAGTCTTTTAAGTAGTGATTTTGGAATCCTAAATTTGTAGCCTGATCCTCACATGAGCATTATTAACCCTCCCCTTGGGAGAGTTTTAGCTCATGATCGTAGGATTTGATTAAAACTATAAATAAGATAAGTAAAAAGAGATAGAAAGAAGAAATGAATACAAAGCCAACTAATTACCTAAGGAAAACAGAAGTTTTTATTCAAGAACTAGAAGGTGTAGTCCTCCATTAACAAGTTACAAGATTTTTTTTCTTAAAAGTAAAAACTAAAAACTAAAAGTAAAGACATGGAAGTAAATGAAAAGTAAAAGTCAAGGAAGTAAAAGCTAGCCAACTCCCAAAATCAGCCCCTTTATATAAGAGAGCATTTTTCTCTTCTTCCACGTGAAACACTCTCCTCTCATTTATTTTTCACTTATCCAAAACTAACTCCCATTTGACACCTTTCATTTTTTTTAGATAATCATCACCTAAATCCAACCAACTCATTAACTTCATGCAAGGTGTCAAATTTGCACCAATTATTTGCACCTTTGTCTTGACTTGCATGATGACTCATCAAATCTTATGGGCCCGCCTAGTGGGTCCACGTGCAATGTCCAGTGGCAGTCCGGTCTTTTGGCATTTTTACAACTTCCCGCCTATGCGTAGAGTTCGTTGCACTGATCGACGAAATAGCTCACTCATCGCATTCAGAGTCCTGGTTCAAGAGATATGAGCTTCAGAAGTTTGACGCTTACATTACCGCGTAATCCGTTTATTTGGATTATGTACTATTTGAGTCTTTGGGCTTTAGTCCGGATTTGTTGGGCTTCACATGGGCTTGATCGGAAAGCATGTGTATACTCCCTATTCCGTGCTTAAATGCTGGCTTTATCATAATTTTTACATTAGTTACTCCACCCGCAAAAGCACGAAGATGCGATTATTTCATGATTATTAAGCACAAAATTGACCGAAATGTTATGTCTCTACAGGTTTTTATAATACAGTTTTGGGTGCTTATCATTTTGTTTTCTTCTCCATTTGAAAGAAATCTCCTTTCCTCCCACGTGAAACACCAAACCATATTTACTTCCTTCTTAACCACACAATCCACAAAAAAGTGACGCCTATCTTTTTTCACTATTAACACCTAATCTCATTTAACTTTATTAACTACATGCAAGGTATCACTTTTGCACCAATTATTTTCACCTTTGTCTTGACTTGTATGATGACTCATCAAATCTTGCGGGCCCGCATAGTGGGTCTACGTGCAATCCAGTGGCAGTCCGGTCTTTTGGCAATTTTACAACTTCTCGCCTATGCGTAGAGTTAATCGCCCTGATTGTTTGAGCAGCTCACTTGTCGCATTCGGAGTCCTGATTTAAGAGGTAGGAGCTTCGGAAGTTTGATGCTTCTGTGCGAATTTGTTGGGCTTCACATGGCTGATTTGGAAGAATTCATATATGCATCGTTCCCCGTGCTTTAACGCAGGTTTAACCAATATTTTCATGTTTACTGCGAATACCTGCAAAAGTACAAAAATATACTCATTTCATGATTATTAAACACATAATTAACCAAATTTATATGTCTCAATAGGGTTTCATATTACAGTTTTGGGTGCTTATCACACTACCCCCAAACAGCACTTCGCTTGTTCTCAAGAAAAGAAGAGACATTAAAACAGATAAGTGGCCAAAAAATGTGTAGCCCTAACTAATTCTCATTTCGCAGAGTGCGGTTGCATTGACCATATGCAACAAGGCCTTAAACTACTAGGAATTCCCTAGTGGACGAGTTATAGCCTCGTGAGAGTTTTCTAGAGAAGATACTCACAAACTTCATTTATGCTACAACGACTCAGTGACAAAAACTCGTTTCCTAAATTAATATCACATATCCATGCATCTCCTTAGCAGGGAACGAGGATTGATTTCTTTGAATCTCAAGTTAATATGCATTCAATAATTAAAACATCTACATATGATCATACATGCAATGAACTTTTCATTGAAATGTACTAGCAGGGTTGTTTCTGGATCCTTTAGAGAGCGTACCTAAATGGGTTCTCACAGGTATGTGTTGAAACACAAATTCGCTCATAATTTTTCCACTTAGGTTTTGCTAACTCCAGTGTGCAGTGGGCACACATTTCCTCACATACTTAATGACAGTCAGAGCAGCCGAAGTCGATCAATCACATCTACTACTTATTATCACACCATCCTACTCCTAATTGAGTTAGATGTCTTTATTATGTATTATGGGGCTTAGGTGGTAGTGTAGAAAAAAATGGAAATGGATAATCAAAAATGATAAGTATGAGAGAATAGGGTCTTCAAGATATTTACACTCGAGAAATCCTTGTTTTCTTTTCCTACTTCTACCTGAGTTTTCCTACTTTGCTCTTAAGCCTTGTACTTATTTCACACTTTTTTTTTTTTTTTTTTTTTTTTCCTTTTTTTTTTTTTTTTTTTTTTTTTTTTTTTGAAACAAGAAGCTTAAGAAACATAATTATATTTTCCTTGGCTGAAGCAAGTTTTTTTTTGCATGCAAGTAGGATGTTTTATTAATTGGTAAAAAAGAATACAACTCAGTCAAAATGGATTTACAACAGACTCTAAAAATCAAATCTGTAGTAAGTCCGGTGAGGACATTCTAGGGACCTAATGAAAGGGGGTCTATTGGGACTCCAATAGATCTCTCCTTTTTGCAAAGTTGATCCATGTTTTTATGGCCGCGATTCCGCCCCAAAGTTTGCTTCTCTCGAGTGTATGTGAGATTTTCCAACAAGTAATCCTTGATGCTCTATACCACCGTGCTCTCAGCCACCATGGGACTTCTCCTTTTTGGAATGCTAAAACAACTGCCATAGAGTCACTCTCTATCTAGATTTTCTGCCATCCTTTTTCCACAGCAGTTTCGGCCGCCAATACCACTGCCAAGCTTTCTGCCTCATAGTTTGTAGTGACCCCTAGACCTTGTACCAATGTACCCAGAACTTCAGCCGTATAGCTCCTAAAAATGACTCCCGCACCCCCATTTCTTGGATTTCCGATTGCCGAACCATCTGTGTTAGCCTTGACTACCCCTATATCAGGAGGGATCCAAGACACTTCCCTGATTTTACTCGCTGGTCGCACTCTTCGATTGATGTTCAATTGGTGTAGAATCTGAAGATCGATGGCAGAATTGCTCATCGTCCCCGATAGAAGGATGCCAGCGATGCTTACCCCTTTGAGGACTTCGCATTTTATCCTTTGCTGGTTTAGCTTCCCATCATCCCAGAAAATGCTATTACAAGCTTTCCATAGTTGGACTATGATATGGATAGCCGCAACATTCCAGAGCTGCTTCCGTATCTGGTTGTGTCCTCTTCCTGCCTCCATGATTGCTTTTAAGGTGATGCCTGAGGGCTTTACTCCAAAGTAAGATGAAGCCCATTGCCACAGTGTCGTAGCCTCTTCACACTCCCAAAGCATATGCTTCACGCTTTCTGATTCCTTCCCACAGAGCCTACATCGCGAAGCAAGATGGACTCCTTTTCTTTGCACTCTGTCATCAGTTGGGACCACTCGATGAATCAATTTCCAAGCTAGGCCAGCTTGTCTGGGGTGGATATGACGAGCCCACACCCACTTATACCAGCTGATCTTGTTTTCTTTTTTTCTAATCACCTCGAACCCTTGTTTCACTGTGAACATCCCATCATGAGAGGGTTTCCAGATTCTGGTATCGTGCTCTTCTCCTGTTGGTGGGTTGAGGTGATGGACATCGATGCCCGCTTTCAACAGCACTTCTTGGATAGGTGCTGCGATATGCCATTTGTTGTTGATGATGAGGTCCGAGACCTTTGCGAAATTCTCTCCGGTTTATACCCCGAACCACTTCGCCATCGCTTGATCCTCGCCCAAGGTTCCCGCCACAAATTGATGCTTCGCCTTTTGTCCCCACAATCCATCCTAGGAAAGGCTTCATTTCCTTTAATGCCCATTTCAATCCCCTCGCCATACCGATGAATGCTTGTGGTATGTTAGGTAATTGCCATCTCTCATTGTGCATTTTTGCTTCATGAATCTGCTCCACTCTGTCTCCCCATGCAGAAAGTTCCAGGCTAACTTCATAAGGAGTGCAAGGTTCAGCTCCTTGAGTCTTCTAATGCCGAGTCCCCCTTCATCGAGCGGCTTATAGACCTTTTCCCATTTTAGAGTGATTGCCTTTCTCACCGTTGGATCCCCAGACCAGATGAAATTTCTTATGGAGAGTTCACATTCCTTTATGCATTTATCTGGCCATTTATAGGTACATGTTGTATACCGGAAGACTGCTTAATATTGACTGTGCCAGAACCACGCGCCCTTGGAAAGATAGCATCCTACCAGCCCATCCGCTAGCTCTCCTCCTGATTTTATCCACCAAAGCTTTAACTCTTGCACGAGTTACTCTGCCTTGGAAAATGGGTGCTCCAAGGTATCTCTCCGGCAATTGGCCGAGCTGGAATTCAAACAGGGAGGCAACTCGATTCCTCTTGGAGTCAGACATGGCGCCCAAGTAGAGCTTGCTCTTTGATGGGTTAAAAAACTGCCCTGCTGAAAACTGGTAAAGATAGAGCATCTCCTTAAGCAGTTTGAGGCCTCGTATGTCTCCGTTTGCAAAGATGAAAATATCATCGGCAAAGAGGATGTGCGTCGGGCTCGGACAATATCCAGCTGCCGTCATATGCTTAATCTTCCCCATATGGAAGAGCCAGTTTATACCTCTGCTTAGAACATCTTCAGCTATGTCGAACAGTATAGGAGAGCTATGAAGCAAGTAACTAGCTTTTATTTAGGTCAAGTCTTCCTCTTTACCTTTCCACATTTCATCCTATTTCTCATACTCATCACTTAGGTAGGTTCTTCTATTTAAGGTTAATAGATGGGTAAGGAATTTTTGGTTAAAGTGAAAGGTTTACTGAAAGGCTCAGTGAAATGACTAGCGATAAAATTTGTAACAGGTAAGAATTTTTAGCTATGTCGATCCAAAGAAGGCATAAATTCTCGCCTAGGATTTGGGTGGTGATCAAGTAAGTAGACGTGTGATTTTCTCTATTCGGAAAAACTACTCCTCTATGTCATTACTCACATATCACACATATCGAGGCTTTTTGGTTAGATTCTCACAGGATTGATCGTTTAAGTAACTAACCGTTGGTTCGAGAAACTTACTACTATGTATAATCGATGATACTCAGTGCATGAATGTTCATGAAAAGATGTATAAACTATTGCATACGTATTATCTTAAATTTTTTAAAAACAAATCCTAATTCGGATACTAATGTGAGATTTCTAAACAATTTTCATCATTGACAAGGAAACAAGACTTTGTCACTAATTACAATTATTAATAAAAACTATATACAGGCTACAATTTGCCTAATTTTTGCTACAGGTTTAAAGCACCCCCAAACAGAATGATGCTTAGTCCTCGAAGTATCAATAGATAAAGAAAGAAATTACCTGAGAACCGTGAGCAAAATTAGGGCTAGATTGCTGGAACAGAAAGGTTGGAGAACATAATATATTATACAGAAAGAAACAATGAAAAACAATAGCACACGAAACATAACTATTTAGCTAGATATATATACAATTTCATGCTCAAATTTACCATCCAACAGGATGTGTTGGTCTGGCGTCCTCAAGAATGAAATGCATTTCCTTAGCATCACACCAAAAGATAATAGTCTGCCAAATTTCTGCCCATTCTTTGTCTCCGGATTTGTTCAAATGTGTCCTCATTTTTTCATCCTTCGGGTAACAACGAACATGCCTAAGGTATCGAGTGGGACGTTTCCATTGCCTAAACCTTAATGAACGAATGATTTTGTTTGTTGGTGATAAGTACCCAAAACTGTAATATTAAACCTCGAGAGACATAGCATTTTGGTCAATTATGTGTTTAATAATCATGTAATAATTATATTTTCGTACTTTTGCAGGTTTCCGCAATTAAAATGAAGATAGCGATAAAACATGCATCAAAGTACAGGAATACGGGAATATTTGGAGTTTCCCACTCGACCCGTAAAGCCCGAAGTTTCAAAAGAAACGAGAACCGGTCGCGAGCGGGCCCACATATGAAGAAGCAAGAAACTTCCGATGCTCAAATCGGATAAATCTAGGTGCCGGCGTTGGCTAGTGAAGCCGCCAAGTACAAGAATCTGGGAATATTGGAATTCCCGCTCAATCCCAAAAAGCCCAAACAAAGCCCGACTAGAGCCGAAGTTTCCAAAAGAAACGAGAACCGGTCGCGAACGGGCCCACATATAAAGAGGCGAGGGAAACTTCCGAAGCTCAAATCGGATAAATCTAGGTGCCGGCGTGGGCTAGTGAAGCTGCCCATAGCGACGGGCGAACTTAACTCTGCAAAGGACAAAAAAGTCGTAAAAAGCGCCAATTTTAGGCGCCGGACACACTAAGTGGACACATTATGCGGGCCCAGAAGACATGATGAGTCAGCATAGGCAGGTGGCAAATGATGGTTTCAAATTGATACCACCTGGCAAGAGAGAAGACACGTATCAATTCAAACCAGGTGGTTTGAATTGAAATAAGCTACGAAACAAAATCTTAAACAGCTAAAGGACAAAAAAAATTTAAATACAGTTGAAACAAAACTCTCAAAGTTTTGAACGTTTCAAATAAGAAACAAACAAACCTGATTTAAAGGTTAGGAATTCACGTGAAGGGACATCCGCCTATATATATGAGGGCTTCGCCTTCATTAGAACCCCTTCAGCATATTAATGCTTTAGCTACGTTTAATTTTCTTGATGCCCACCTTTTTCGCTTTTTGTTTCAAAGACTTAATTACGGTAAGTGTTTTACCCTTAATAACATTATTTCTTTTCTTGTTTAATTTACGTCACGCATTTATTTACTTAATGTATACTGACAAGTTTTATTATTCCTCTATGATGATGAGCTAATTCCCCTCGGGGAGGGTTATCTTTGCTTTCGTGTAAAAATCGGATTGACTTCGTTAATATTCTAGAATCACTACTTAGGAATTAGACATAGAATTAACATCCGGTCCCAAAATGGCCCGAGACTGCATACAAAGTTGGATCGCGATGCTCCAGGATATCTGTAGCGACAAAATGTCTCGTAGCGACGACTCTGCAGTGTCGAACTGACTCTCCAATTCGTCCGGTGATGTGAACTGTGCGGGGAGCAGAAATAATATACCGAGATGAGGTATTATCGAAACTCCTTATGCTAGTGAAATGCGACCTAGAGATGTGGGCATGCACTAGGGATCAATACTCGACGTCGTCTCCGAAACGAGACGAACTAGAGATGTAGTGATTTAGTAATAAAAACTGTTGAAAAATGATTCTTGCATGAGCATGATTAACTCTCTCCCTGTTTCTCTACTTTTATTTACCTACATATAATCGCCGTAGTAATTTATATTATTTGCATTACCGTTATTTTAATTAAAACCAACTAAAAGAAACCTAAAAAGTCTACTCACCTAAAGTTGTAATTCCAGTTGTGAACCTATCCGTGCCCTAAGGTTTGGACGATCCCTTACTCGACCTATCCTACCAATCCCACGTGAGTAAGGTAACTTGACTAAAACGTACGACTATACGGACGTTGGACTTTGGACTTTGGACTTGGGTTTGTGGACCTCGGACTTTGGATTTGTGGACCTCGGACTTAAGAAAATAAATGGCTGAAAACCAATAAAGCGTGTGTAAATTTGTGTTTTATCAAATGGCGCCCATTTGCCGCGAAGGACTCTGGACTTAACGTAATAACTGGAATACATCCATAAAACCCCTCCCTTACCTCATCATCTTTTTAATTTTCATTTACATTTACAATACTAACTCTTTACCGTAATTTTTTTTTACTAACAAATAACGTGAGCCAAGTTTTGTTTATTTTCATTAGCACGATCTAAGTACTCCGTAGGAATTTGAAGTACTAAACGGACAAAAGTCTCCGGGACGAGGCCTGATTAGTAAGCAAGAAAACTAACACGGAGTATCAACACTCGGGTTTTCAGTCTGAGCCACTTTCCTTTTCGATTACTCTTTTGGGCTCTTTGGTCTGTTTTTTTTTCTAGTAAGCATAAGCTTGGGAGTAGTCGATCGCTATCTGAGGAATCGCGGGGGCCTTGGTTTCAAACTCTTAAACTCCTCAAACTTTGTCGAGGATATTATTTGCTATAACCTGTTTTACCTCGTATATTTGTATGTTGGAATGAGAACTCTGTGCATGTAAAGGTGGTTCGTCATCACATATCCAGTAACACAATTAATATGATTCGAATATATTTTGATATATGCGTAGCACCAAACCACTTGCTTAGAATATTTTTGTATGTGTATGTTACATCAATTCACATACGCGGTATTCAATTGCATGAGTTCGTTCTCGACATTCCCCTAGCTCACGTATAACTTACATATAGTTGCATGTATAGGCACTATAGATTTGCATGAGTAGACTTTCTGCGTAAACTAGTATATGTTAGTTAGTTTCTATTTCTAGCATTTATCGTTTTTAATTGCATGTTTCGTAATCACGTCTCCATAATACACTAATTAAAATAAATTAAAAAAAAAAAAAAAAAAAAAAAAATAAAAAAAAATCATAGTAATTAAAAATTTCATCTAAATCATCTTAATAACACCCGCATAATACACCATCATAAATCATCATCCTATTCCATCGATTGCCTAGGAAACTTGAAAAAAATTGAGGTTGCCTAATTAAGGAACGTGCTAGCACGAACAACCTCCCTCAATTCTCTCGGGTAACACGGCTCTTTGGAATATTCACACGTTATCCTAGCTTCCTGCCGGGTTAGTTAGCAAATTCGGGAAAGCGTGTTTAAATTCCCTCCTTCCTAACTTCTAAAACCTCCGGTCATTATTCATTCCTTATGAGCACTAAATTAAAATTCATATTTGTATGAGACTACGATTACGGTCCGTAAACATAAGGAATTAGAACTTACATATCATCGTCGAAAATACAATAAACAACTGTTTATGTTATCTCCTAGGCATAGTTCCTCCTCGTAAAATCAACCTCGTCAAACATCTCCGTTTCCATTATCTCCTTTAATTATGGCTGAAGAAAACCTCCGCGTCGAGAAACCCCTTTCGGTTCTATCTTTGCCCTACGGGGAAGGACACCTTCTGCATTAAACTTCGATCGCGATTGTAGGTGATTTTAAGTATTCCGCCAAACATTTTCGGTTTGTTACCTTTTACCATGGTTTAGACCATGAAAAACCGTACAATCATCTTCGTCGGATGCAACAAGTAGTCACCACTTTCCGCCATCCGACCGTTACCAACGAACAAGTCTTGCTTAGGTTGTTCCCCTTCACCTTAGGCGATAAAGCTTCGGTTTGGCTCGCCCGGACAAAGCGCCGCAATCCATTGACACATGGGCCAAACTTGTTCAAGCATTCATGATAAAGTTCTATACTCAAAAGAAAACTACAGAAATGCTTCAAAAGATTCAATTCTTTTCGCCCGGCACCCCGGGAATCCTTTTTCGGGGGCGTGGAGCGATTTCTTGATCTACTTCTCGAATGTCCCCATCATCAACTTCGACACATTTGTATTAGTTCGTTCATTTTTCAATGGTCTCTCGACCATCAAAAGGAAACATTAGACATCATGAGCGGCGGTTGTTTCATGGACAAAGGCCATTCTTGAAGCATACACTTTTCTTGAAAACGAGGCCTCCACGAAGCACCCATTGGGGAAACACGATTCTTCTAGATCTTCTAAAGACACTCCTACCAAAGTTACGTCTATGTTCGAGGTCAAACCCGATCCGAATTAAAACTCTAATCGAGTCCCTAAACAAAAGGTCGATGCTCTTTTTCGGTACAAGTAAATGAACAAAACCCAAACGGTCATGGCTGCCAATGCTTTTCCCCATGCCCTCTTTGCTTAAGTCCCCGAAACACGCCCGATTCTTATTGTCCTTTGGTATACGAGTGTCCTCCCCAACCTTACGAAGAGGCTTGTGCTTTCAACATTCCTAATGCACCTTGGCGACAACATCCGAATTTAGCTTGGGCACCCCTGTCAACAACAAGCTCCTTCGGTGGCAACAACGTTCTATCACGACCACCCGCGAACTACAATTCCTATCGTCAAGGGAATCCTCCACAATTTCAGCAAGGGCAAAGTAATTTTTCCCAACAAAAGCGCCAAATATAGGGATACCAAAACAACCGCAACCTTGTTCCCGCTAACCAAGGATATGGCTACCAAAATCAACCCGTGAATAATAACCGTGAACTAGTTCCCGCTTTGCTCCCCTTAGTACAATCCACGGTAGATAAAGCGGCTGAAACTTTCCGACATACATGAATCAACGAGAATCAAATCCTAGCTTCTATCCAGCGGTCTCTTCGGTTGTTAGCTCGGGATAAAAGTCAAAGGGCGTGTTCCTGGCCAGCGGTTCAAACCCTAAGCCTACAAACACGCCTTTGAACTTCAACAATGCACCGGGGACCTAGTAATCAAAGCCGGGGTGAGGTAAATGCCATTACCACTCTTCGTTACGGCGAACCATCGACAATAATATCATTATGCGGGCGAGGAATCGGCGGAAGTCACGGTGACGTCCTTCCAACTCTACCTCGCAACCTATAATGGACGAAGTTGTACCTTCAAAATCTACACCTCGTCCCTAGGAAAAGATACCATTGATCCCTATCTCGCGATTTAGTCCCCAAAGCTCCGTTCCACGCCCGTTTGGTAAAGAACAAACACGGCGAACATTTTGATGAGATCCGTGAAACCTTCAAAAATTTGACCATAAACTTACCTTTCCTAGATGCGCTAAAGCATTTGCCCAAAGCATGCCAAGTTTTTGAAGGACATGTGCACCACCAAACGGCGTCACAAATGTCCCTCAACAAAGCGTTCCTCAGCGGCGGTTTCCCTCGATTACCACTACCAATGGTGTGGTAAAGTACAAGACCAATTCGACCAACCGTACCATGCCATGTTGGGCGACAAATATATACCTTCTTGCTTTTAGACCTAGGTGCGGTGTTAACCTACTTCCCTACTACTTATTTAAGCAGTTAGGTCTTCATGAATTGAAACCTACCAATATGACTTTGCAACTCGCGGATCGCTCCATCAAATACCCAAAAGGCATAGTAGAGAACGTTATAGTAAAGGTCCAAGATTTTTACTATCCAGTTGATTTTGTCATTCTAGATACTGAAATAGCTTGTGACTCCATCCCTATCATCTTGGGACGTCCTTTCCTTGCAACTGCCAACGCTCTCATAAATTGTCGGGACGGTTCAATGACATTGTCTTTCGGGAACCTTTCTGTCGAACTCAACGTGTTCAAATTAATGAAACAGTTTCCGATCCTATAATGGAGGCGAGATTAGCTTGGTTGATAGTGCGGAACATGATTATTTCAAAACTCTTTTCCCCGGACAAGATACACCAATTTCTTTCTTTTGATAATCCGGTTTGGCGATGACTTCGTACATAAAGGGATGTCCATGCATTATTAGAGTCGATTACCACTATTGACCCTAATGCTTTAGTGCAAACTAATTGGAAGGACCGGATTAAGCTCTTTTCCATTGAAGAGATGATCCCTCACGAATCCTTGATCCCCGATCCTCCAACTCGGTTTAAAACCTCTACCCCCGATTTGAAATGCGTACATCTCGATCCCGATGGTAGTCACCCTATAATAATTTCTGCTCACTTAACCTGCGGGCGAAGAGACGCGTTTGATTCATGTCATTCGTGAACACCGCTCATTATCGGATGGTCCTTAGATGATATCAAGGGAATAGACCCTAGCATATGCATGCATCGTTATACATCTTGATGATGGCACAAAGACATCACGAGAACCACAACGCCTTTAATCCCGCTATGAAAGAAGTAGTGAGAGAGGAAGTTCTCACGTTTACTTGATCGCGGGTATCATATACCCTATCTCGGATAGTGGCTGGTTAGTCTGTCCCACGTTGTTCCCAAAAAGTCCGGCATTCAAGTTGTGCAAAATGAAAATGGTGAATGCATCTCCACTTTCGCATTCCTTTGAAATGGAGAATTTGCATTGACTATCGCAAACTTAATGCGAGAACCCGTAAAGATCATTTTCCTCTCCCATTCATTGACCCGGATGCTAGAGCGTTTAGCGGTCATGCTTACTACTTGTTTTCTTGATGGCTATTCGGATACTTCCAAATTGTCATCGATCCATACCGATCAAGAAAAGACAACTTTCCGCGTGTCCCTTTGGAACCTTTGCTTCTGAGGCGAATGCCTTTTGGTCTTTGTAATGCCCCGGGCACTTTCAATGCTGCATGCTTCACATTTTTAGTGATATGGTGGAGCGTTATATGGAAGTCTTCATGGGCGACTTTTCCATTTCACGGAAATTCCTTTAACGATTGTTTATCCAACCTTTCCAAAGTCTTAGCGGCGTTGCAAGGAGAAAAATCTGGTACTCAATTGGGAGAAGTGTCATTTCATGGTTACCAAAGGACTTGTTCTAGGTCATATTGTTTCAAAAGGCGGGATAGAGGTTGATAAAGCTAAAATTGTTAAAATTTCTTCGCTACCCTTCCCGCGCCTGATTCGGGATATCCGTGCCTTTTTAGGCCCGGTTTGGTTTTCTGAGGAGATTCATTCGGGATTTCTCTAAAGTTGCTTTCGACCCTTAACCAATCTCTGCTTAAGGATCGCGTATTATTGACTTCAATTTCAATTGCAAACAAGCTTTTGATACACTAAAACCGCTCGACTACGGCTCCTATTATTCAACCCCGATTGGTCTCAACCATTCGAATGATGTGTGGCCTTCGCGACTTTGCTATTGGTGCGTGCTAGGCAGCGGCGAGCGACGACAAACCCGTTGTCATTTATTACGCTAGTAAAACTCTTAACGGCGCTCAGCGTAATTATACCACAACCGAAAGAGTTCCTAGCTGTTGTCTATGCTTTGGATAAGTTTAAGCCCCTACCTAGTTGGAACATCGACCATAGTATATCTTGACCATGCCGCATTCGGTACTTACTTTCGCGAAAAGGGCCTTAAAACAACGATTGTTCTGGCTGGATCCTTCTCTTACAAGAATTCACCACGGAAATCAAAGACAAAGAAAGGAACCGAAAATGTAAATAGCCGACCATTTATCAAGAAGCGGTTGGTGACATCGATAGTGATTACGAAGCTATCGGTGACTCCTTCCCGGACGAATACTTGTACTCTATTTTCTCATCTCCATGGTGCGGCGGATATCGTTAACTACCTGGATTCTTGAGGAAGTCCCCTCCTTTTGGTCCGTCCCGATCATAAAAGTTCTTATCCATTGTAAAATATTATTTACGGGATGAACCCTACCTCTTTAAGTATTGTTCCGACCAACTCATTAAATTTGCATTCCGGTACCGGAACACACCGACGCGTTTTATCCTTTTGCCATGAACAATCTTGCGGAGGTCATTTTAGTGGAAAGAAAACTGCGGCCAAAGGTGTTACAATGTGGTTTTCTTGGCCTACCCTTTTTCGCGATGCACACGAACATTGCGTAGCTTGCATTCGTTGTCAACACCTAGGTCGAATTACCAAAAGAAATATGATGCCCCTAAATCCTATCTTAATTGTGGAAATTTTTGATGTTTGGGGCATTGATTTTATGGGACCCTTCCCTATTTCTCAAGGTTTTCTATACATTTTAGTCATTTGTAGACTATGTGTCCAAATGGATTGAGGCACTCGCATGTCGCTCGAATGACCATAAGACTGTCGTGAGATTTGTAAAAGAAAACATTTTCTCTCGTTTTGGTGTTCCCAAAGCTATCATCAGCGATGGGGGTACACATTTTTGTAACAAAATTTTTTTTTGGGTTTTAATGAAGAAATATGGAGTTACTCACAAGGTTGCTACTCCATACCACCCACAAACAGTGGCCAAGTGGAAGTCTCCAACGAGAGAGATAAAGTCTATTACGGAAAAAGCTGTCAACCCATCAAGAAAGGATGGTCTCTCCGGCTTATCGGATGCCTTGTGGGCATACCGAGCGACATTTAAGACACCTATAGGGATGTCTCCTTACGCGTTGTTTTGGAAAACCTTGTCATCTGCCATTGAACTTGAGCATCGTGCCTTTTGGGCCATCAAAAGCCTCGATTACAATATCATCGAGGCGGTGAAAGCTTAAAACTGCAATTAAATGAGCTTGAGGAGATTGAGTGATGCTTATGATCTCGAAATCCTACAAAGCTAATATGAAAAGAGTGCCGCGACAAGCACATTTTGCGTAAGGATTTCAAAATTGGCCAAAAGTTTTCTTTATACAACTCCGGTTACACATCTTTCACGGTAAATTGAAAACCGCGATGGTGCGGTCCTTTCATTGTGTCGGTTGTGAAACATTATGGGGCAATCTCTTTGCTTAATCAAAAGATAACGATGAATTTCAAGTCAATGGACAGCGCCTAAAACATTACCACAATTCGCTCACCGGATGTTGAGCGGACTCTTCTTGAAATCCGGTATACACCTGGACTAGATGTTTTAGTTTGGCGTGCTCAATCTTGTTTCTATAGAGTGCGCCATTTTGGTAGCCGGGCCATCTTCTATCTTATGATCTCCAAAGTTCTTTGAAGTGTGTGGTTTCAAAGCGCCGGAACCTTAGTCCGCGAAAACTCTTTTTCACTGAGCGAATTATAAATGTATTACGCAACCACGAGCAAAGCGTGCTTTTTCGATAAACGATGGGTACCTAAAATTTCACCTCCTTCCTTTTCTTCCCTTTTCTACTCTCTACCTCGCGAACTTCAGCTAATCATTTGGTGTAAGTCTCACTCATCCGCGAATAGGGAATGGTCGTTAGTTCTTTTGCTTTCGTAAGCGGCGTCTTGCGAAGGATGGGCTGGTGTATGCATTGCCAAACACCCTACGTCTAGGCTCGACTTCCTATCCGATACTAGCCCGGTTTAAAGGTATACTTTTGTCTAACACCAACTGGGGGATAATCTCCGTCGCCCGCGCCGTTTCTCCCCACGGGTTGGGATTAAGTCTTGAGAATCGGCGATAAAAGACTTCGATTCGTCTTGAGAATCGGCGTTAAAAGACTTCGATTAAGCCTTGAGAATCGGCGTTAAAAGACTCTTGTCTTGAGGATCGGCGTTAAAAGACTCACCTTGTAAATATGTTTATTTTGTTACCTTTTCCCTTTGCATTAAGTTTTGCACAAAGGGATTAAATTAATCAAACCTCGGATGTTGCATACTTGGAACACAAAGCGGGCAATGGATTCCACCGGACCAACCCTAGAATTGGTTACTTTGAGTCCCTTTGGGCGGTTTGAGGATAGCCGGTATGTAAAAGGGCAATTTTAATAGACCGTAATGCGCCGCGCCGCGGTCGGGATGGTACCGTCACGCCCCTAACCCCATAATACATAGAGGTGAAGCCACGGTCACGGCTGGATTGGGTTAAACTCGAGCCGACATGGCCAGTTGTCTATGATTTAAGATGGTGACTCCCACGGACATTCGGTGTTTTTTTCACGTATATCTCCCTTGTATGTAAATAAAACCCTTACACTTTCCTTCTAAAAAAAAAAAAAAAAAAAAAAAAAAAAAATGACTTTCAAGAATGACTCATACAATTGGATAGAATTTTTCGTGCCGATCGTTTTTCGATATCTCATTAGTCCAATTCGAGACCCAAGCGAGTCATGGATGCGCATTTAGATTTTTAGGTTTAAATCGGGCTTTTTAGGCTTGATTTGGGCTTCGAAAATTTTTGGCCCAACCCAAATATCGATTTCTCGGCCCATTTAAACCAAACCAACCCGATAACCGCAGCGTCACTATTCCGCGATTAATCTCCACTAAAAAAACGGATCTTGCCCCTCTCGCGCATCGGTCTCGCGCGAGATAGGCCCACACTAAAAACCGGGTCTCGCGAGACCCTCAGCTCGATCAAAATTTCCTTCCGTCGGATCATCCCAATTCTCCCCTCATCAATAATCCATAGCCATCCTCCCTCTTAGATCAGCAATGGCTGGAAACGCGGGCGGTTTGTGTGGAAAAAATTTTGGAAATTTGTTTGAAAACGGGATGTTTGCTCCATTCTTTGATCCGCGAAATTCACTCTAGAGGATGGGAGAGTTTGTTATATGCCAATGGAGGGCTTTATTCTAAGGATTTGGTGATGAAATTCTCGACAATGGAAGCTTTAATGGCGACCATTTTGGATCACCGTCGAGGGTGTGCGACCGCGAAGTCACACCGGTGTTGCTCTCGGGATCCGCGGGCATTTTCCAGCGGTCGACCCGCGGTGACTTCGGCAGCGGTCCGTGTACCCGGACTTTCACGACCTAATGCTTTCGACCGCTTATCGAGGGAGAATTACAACATCGGCGGAAAATCGCGGCGTATCGGCTTCGGTCGCGGCGAAACCAGCTAGCGCGATAACTTCAATGGCTTTGGGGCTGAGCGTCATTGGCACCTCGAAGCCTTCCGACATCAACAAGACCTTCCTCCACCTTCTTTGGATCCTCCGGGGCGAAAGGGTAACTTCGCATCGTTACCTTTCTTTTTGATATTATCACACATGCCACTCTTAGGTTGCGCCCCCTTGCCGTTCTAGTAACGCCAGTCATGATTAATCTGGGATTTTTATGCGCCACCCCACTACTCCTATACCACAATATGAGAATATCTTTGGTGTTTAAGAAATGCATACAAGACCCTTGGGAACCCACGGCACCTAGGGCAGCCGAAAGCACGCTAAGCGTAGGATCCTCTCACCCACCATACTTTGATGAGACTGCCATGAGTAAGATCCACCCAACCCATAGAGGCCCTACGTGCGGTGAGCGATGGTGCGAGAGACATGTACACTTTCGCCCGGTATCGATGAGGCGTACCTTGGCGAGTTAAGGACAGATATGACCACTTTCGCCCGCGAGTCGATGACAGACGGCATGGGTGAATTCAGCGAGGAGATGAGAGCCTCCATGACTACATTTCGGGGACGGTATGCTTACTTCGCGAGAACCCGGTTTCAGCGAATGTTCATGGCGAGCCGACATCGATTTGAGCTTCGGTGATGGATACTCTTGGTGATATCCGGGGAGCGATTAGCCTCCACGGGGCTCGTCTTGCCGCGGCGTCGCGGGACTCTGCTTCTTCTTCTGCGGCCCAGGGATTACGCTCTGACACGGAGGATCATCGGTAGCTAGTTTTATTTATTCGGTCTTGTATAATATTATATCGGACATTTTATTTCGTGTTTGTACTTTCTAGCTTAATAAAGATAGTTCCTAAAATATTTTTATTTTTGACATATTAGCTATATCTAATATTATAGTATATAGGTATATAGGTAGGAACATATATTATATAGTAATAAATTATATACATATATATATATATTAAATATATTTCATATGTCATACTTAAACAACAAATTTTAACGTAACTAACACGTTCAGAAACCAATAATGAAAACGCATCTATAAAAACGGTCAGAAAACGGTCATGAACCACATCTAAAAAACGGTCAGAAAACGGTCATGACCACATCTAGAAAACGGTCGAAAACGGCAATTTTCTTTCTATAAATAAGTTCAACTCTTCCTCCATATTCACTTATATTCTTCCCTCTACACTTCTTATTCTACAATCCGTTTTTGGATCACTCCAAGCTCAAGATTCATGGATGCACTAGAAAAGTTTGAGCAGCAACAACGACTTGAATATGCTACTCAAGTTTTCATGCTTTCGGTTGTTTTATTATAGTCATGTTGTTAATGTGGCATATAGTTCTATCTAATATTTAGGTTTGTAGTTAAGTCATCGTTATCATTATGTTGTGTTTTCATACCATTTATGCGTTCTTACATCCTATTGTGATAATATATCTCGTTTTCCTTGTCCTTCTACTACGTTTAAAAAAAAAAAAAAAAAAAAAAAAAAAAAAAAAAAAAATAATAATAATAATAATAATAAAAAAAAAAATAAAAAATAAAATAAAAAGGGCACTCCTTGTCATATGCCCCATTCTTCTTATCCACACTTCATCCACTTTTTTGCATATCTTAGAAGATACCGCGTGGTCTAACTACCACATGACACCTCGTCATTATCTTTTACATTTTTCGATGGGTGCCTATTTATACCAAGGATAGACACCTCAAAATTTAACTTCTCTGTTTCCAAAATAATTTTTCACCACTCCATCTTTAATGGCCCTCACTAGAAGTTTCGTGCCTGAGCAAAATTTTATGGAAAATTTTCAAAATGGTCTTTTTCATCCTTTCTTTGACAACTGAAATATTACGTAGAGGATGGTACCCTCTTTTTACACCATAAGCAAACATTTTATTCGGAGAATTAGTCTTGTTATTTTATAAAAGCGGTTATTTCCAAAGCGGACAATTCTTTGTCCGTGCTAATGGATCTTGGCGTGAATTGACTATGGAAATCATCTCGAGGTACTTCAAATTCCTATTACAAACCAAAGGAGTACACCTTCGAGGATTCACCTTTCGATAATATCCGGCATCGATGTTTGCAACTATCCTTCCGCGGCCCGAATACAACCGGAAGAACCGTATTGTTTATCGGCGATCCTTACAAAAGAACCAATTATCTGTGATCCAATGGGTAGCTCATAATGTCCTAGGCACATCTAAGACTTCGAAATAACAAAACCACTCCTCCATTTACTCACGGGTGTTGCGGACTAACTGCAATGAATTTTGCATTATTAAATTTCTGCGGAATCACGATTGCGCGTGCTAGGAAAAAGGCGAGCTCCTTTACCAACCATTGTAACACTTATCATGATAAATTGGGGTTTTCTAGCAGTTCTCCTCATACACCTCTTGAGCGGCTAACATTCTTACCATTCACTTTCGGTATGTAGGAGCGGATTCTCGGAACCCGGCGTTGCGTTGCAAAGAACCATGTCGGTCTGCGGACCAAACGGCGATTGTTCCACCGATAACATTTTTACTGAAAATGCATTATGCAATGTATTTAATCCAATGGAAGGGCTTAAGCTTAATTCAACAAGGACTGATGACATTATTCAAGCGTCAAAACATTATTATCACCAGCCTTCTTGAATTTCAGGACCTGCGGACAATAAACGAAGAGGAACAAGCACAATTTTTGCATAGCCACAACCAGTTCTTGGCAAATCACACTCTCATAATGGAGAACCACGCCAAGATTTACCAAGCGAGAAAGCAAAATGTTGCAACGGTACATTTGCCGGATTAACGGCATAGAAAATCTTATAAGCGGATCCCTTCCACAACGGGATCCTCGCCGTTACTTGGGCCAATGAAACCATTTAAATTTTGAAATTTTATATTATTTATCATTTTCTTTTTAGTTTTTAATTTTCATATGGTAAATTGTTTCTCGTAATTATTCTCATCATGCTCTAATATTTGTTTATCCTTGTCTAAACAGGTCACATTTTTTCACACAATGGAAGCTCAAAGATGATTCGAACAATCCTTCCATTCATTGTTGAATTCTCCGGCATATGGACATCTTTTTTGAGAGACTACATCACTCAAGTTGGGTGGAACTCTCTCATTCTACACCGGGCGGACATACTCCCCGGGTTTTGGCGGTTTATTTTTAAATAACATGGAAGATCTACCACCGTCCGGGGTTTTTCCTTTGAATGGATTTACACTACGTATTGGAAACACCCGACCGCTTTTTTTATGAGCCAACGGTGGCTATGGCTCTAGACCTTCCTCCTCTTGAGCCGGACCTCCCCATCCAATACATGATAGAGAATGACCTTAATGACTACTCTAGGGAGGATTTTGCTGCCCGCTATGGCGATGGCCTTGCCCACGTCAAAGAACGCGTGCGAAGGCGGCCGATGGCGAAATTCACTATTCCACTAGCCGGTATGACCATGAATGTGGGAGCGCCATGTTATTTATTCTTCACGAACATCATGGGAGATTGGCATTTTCCACGGCATCAAAGGAAGCGTGTAAGACATTCCATGCATTGGCCCGAAGCGTACCACCTTGACATTCTGAGAACTAGTAATTGAGAATCTTAAGAAGGCTTCGGTCTTTTCGGCAAGACTATATCACCACGCCGATTCTGACATGCCGGATAGTGAGGACATACTTCCCTGAGTTTGCAGCCACCTTTCAAGACTGGGTAAAGGTCGACTCTATGTGTCCAACAAACAAGATAATTCGTTCCTTGCGATTTCGGACATGGACACGCCCTGCAAGGTATCTCAAGAAAGTTCGTTCTTTCCCTAATGATGATAAAATGATAGCTCATCTAGACAATGCAAAGAAAAGGAAGTGGAGTGAAGTCTGGAAAGCTATGATAGATTGGCGGGGATCGAAGAAGGAATGGCATTTCTACAAGGGCGAGGCAAGGAAGGACTATCCCCGTTCAAGGTTGGGGCAATGTGAGTTGATGCTTGTACATATTTGTTTTATGTTTTGATGTGAAATAAATAAGTGACCTAACGATGTGCTCCTCTCTCTAACGATTGCTTCTTCTTTTTTATGATGTATAATATATAGTGTGGTACAATAAATTTACGTGGATGATGTCGACTTTTATTTTTGCCCAAAGACTCTCGGGTATAATCTTTCTTCCTCTAAAACACTTTGAGGACCATTAATGTCCATTGTTTGGGGGTGGTGAGAACCTTTTGCAAAAATTAGGCAAAAGTTGTATATAGTTTACTTAAATCTAAATAAGCGTGTTTAGTGACAAATTCTCGTTTCTCTTTCTATGATGAAAAATATTTAGAAATCTCACCCTAGCATAAAAATTAGGACTTGTTCTTAGAAACTTAATTTATCATTATGCAATAGTTTTACATCTTTTCATGAGCATTCATGCACTGACTATCATTAAATGTATCAAAGATGAAGTTTAAGGACCCAAGGTTAGACAACTTAGTTTCCATATCTGTAAGAATCTAACCAAAAGCCTCAAATGTATGATATATGAGTAATGACCACGGAGGAGTAGTTCTTCGAATAGAGAAGTTCACACGTCTACTTACTTGATCACTACCCCCAAATCCTAGGCGAGAATTTAGGCCTCCTTTGGATCGATATAGCCAAAAATTCGCACTGTAAAATTTTTTTACCGCTAGTTAAGCCCATTTGAACCTTTCATTAATCCTTTCTACTTCACCAATAAAAATCATTACCCATCTAGTAACCACAAATAAATAAGCCTACCTAGATGATGAGTATGAAAATAGGATGAAGTCTTGCGAAAAAATGAAGAGAAAAAACCTTGTCACAAATCAAAATCGGTTACTGTTTGAAGAAGAAAAAAAAATAGAAATATGTTTCCAAAAATCAAAAGAAATATCAAGGTTAGAATTTCCCCAAAGATCAAATCAAAAGGGAATACAAAAGCTTGAAAAATCCAAGTATGGAAACCATGTTAAAAAAAAAAAAAAAAAAAAAGGATTTCTCTAGTATAAATATCTCAAGACCTTATTCTCTCATACTTATCATTTTTTTTGAACTTTCCATTCCATTTTCTTCTACACTACCACCTAAGCCCCATAACACCTAATAAAGACCTCTAGCTCAATTAGGAATAGGATAGTGTGATAATAAGTAGTAGTTGTGACTTCTAGGACCTCGGCTCCTCCTCGACCGTCATTGAGTATGTGAGGAAAAACGTGTGCCCACCGCGACACCTTGGAGATAGCAAAGCTTGAGTGGAAAAATAAGAGAGAAATTGTGTTTAGACACATACCTGTGAGAACCTACTTAAGGGCGCTATCCAAAGGATCGAAACGCCCCCTTTCGTACATTTCATTATTAGATCAATTGCATGCATGCTCATACGTAGATGTTTAGATTATTGTATGTATATTAACTTGAATTTGAAAGAATAAAATCCTTGCTTCCCTTGCTAGTGAGATGTCTAGATACCGAGATTAATTAAAGGAAACAAGCCTTTGTTCTTGAGTCGTTGTAGTATAAATGAAGTTTGTGAGTATCTTCTCGGAAAACTCTCACGAGGGCTATAACTTCGTCCACTAGGGAATTCCTAGTGGTTCAAGGCCTTGTTGCATATGGTCAATGCAACCGCGACTCGCTGAAATGAGATTTAGCTTAGGACAACACATTTTTGATCACTTATCGTTTTAATGTCTCTTCTTTGCTTGAGGACAAGCAAAGTCTTTTTTAGGGGTGGTGTGATAAGCACCCAAAACTGTAATATTAAACCTCGAGACATAGCATTTTGGTCATTATGTGTTTAATAATCATGTAATAATTATATTTTTTTAGTACTTTTTGCGGGTTTCCGCAATTAAAATGAAGATAGCGATAAAACATGCATCAAAGTCACGGGAATCTGGGGAATATTTGGAGTTTCCCACTCGACCCGTAAAGCCGGAAGTTTCCAAAAACGAACGAGAACCGGTCTGAAACGGGCCCACATATGAAGAAGCAAAGAAACTTCCGATGCTCAAATCGGATAAATCTAGGTGTCGAAGCGTTGGCTAGTGAAGCCGCCAAGTACAAGAATCTGGGAATATTGGAATTCCCGCTCAATCCCCGTAAAGCCCAAACAAAGCCCGACTAGAGCGAAGTTTCCAAAAGAATGAACCCGGTCGCGGAGCGGGGCCCACATATAAAGAGGCGGGAAAACTTCCGAAGCTCAAATCGGATAAATCTAGGTGCCGGCGTGGGCTAGTGAAGCCTGCCATAACGACCGGCGGCGAACTCTGCTCAAGGACAAAAAGTAATGAAAAGCGCCAATTTTAGTAGCCGCCATGGACACACTAAGTGGACACATTATCGCGGCCCGGAAGACATGATGAGTCAAAGCATAGGCGGTGGGCAAATGATGGTTTCAAATTGATACCACGGCAAGAGAGAAGACACGTATCAATTCAAACCAGGTGGTTTGAATTGAAATAAGCTACGAAACAAAATCTTAAACAGCTAAAGGACAAAAAAAATTTAAATACAGTTGAAACAAAACTCTCAAAGTTTTGAACGTTTCAAATAAGAAACAAACAAACCTGATTTAAAGGTTAGGAATTCACGTGAAGGGACATCCGCCTATATATATGAGGGCTTCGCCTTCATTAGAACCCCTTCAGCATATTAATGCTTTAGCTACGTTTAATTTTCTTCAGTACTTACCTTTCGCTATTTTGTTTCAGCAGCTTAATACAGTAAGTGTTTTACCCTTAATAACAGTTATTTCTTTCCTTGTTTAATTTCTGTCCTGCATTTATTTACTTAATGTATACAAACAAGTTTTATTATTCCTCCTATGATGATGAGCTAATTCCCCTCGGGGAGGGTTATCTTTGCTTTCGTGTAAAATCGGATTGACTTCGTTAATATTCTAAAATCACTACTTAGGAATTAGACATAGAATTAACATCCGGTCCCAAAATGGCCCCGAGACTACAAAGTTGGATCATTGATGCTCCAGGGGCGGTCGTAGCGACAAAATGTCTTCGATGCGCTGACTGTCGGTGTCGACGACTCCAATTCGTCCGGTGATGTGAACTTGTGCCGGAGCGAGAAATAATATACCGAGAGATGAGGTATTATCGAAACTCCTTATGCTAGTGAAATGCGACCTAGAGATGTGTGGGCATGCACTAGGGATCAATACTTCGGCGTCGTCTCGAAGCGAGAGCGAACTAGAGATGTAGTGATTTAGTAATAAAAAACTGTTGAAAAATGATTCTTGCATGAGCATGATTAACTCTCTCCTGTTTCTCTACTTTTATTTACCTACATATAATCGCCGTAGTAATTTATATTATTTGCATTACCGTTATTTTAATTAAAACCAACTAAAAAAGAAACCTAAAAATCCTACTCACCTAAAGTTGTAATTCCAGGTTGTGAACCTATCCGTGTTCTAAGGTTTGGGCGATCCCTTACTCGACCTATCCTACCAATCCCACGTGAGTAAGGTAACTTGACTAAAACGTCATTTACTATACGGACGTTGGACTTTGGACTTTGGACTTGGACTGTGGACCTCGGACTTTGGACTGTGGACCTCGGACTTAAGAAATAAGTAACTGAAAACCAATAAACGTGTGTAAATTTGTGTTTTATCAGCTGGGCACATAGAATCTACCTTGACCCAGTCATGAAAAGTAGCTGAAAACTGTGGGAAATGTGTTTTCATGATTCGACAAGTGGTTACAGGTAAAAGTATATACTGATCCTGAAAAGTGCGAGCTCGTTTCAGATTGGAGATAACACAACCTAAGATATTAAATAATGTATGACCTTGAGCCAGTGCATTGAATACTACACAGGTAACCTCATTGGCAGTGGAAAAGTGCCAATCTCCCATGATGTTCAGGAGTATAAACAACATTGCAGTCCCCATGTTCATGGTCATGGTTGCTAAGGGAATGGTGATGTCGCACCATGGCACATGGCCATCTCCTTCTCGTGTAATCCCAAGGCCATCACCGTAAGTTTCGCGAAAAACAGGCCACTGAAAGGAACGATAATAATTGTGATAGATGTAATGCCATGATGCGGCCGGCTCGTGATATGGAAGATACAAAGTTAGGGCAAGTTGTTGTTTAGAAAAAATATGATGTGTGTCACCAACTAGGATTGTGAAACCATCTAAGTAGAAGCCATACACATGGTTGAATGCTGGTGTGTCTTCTATATTAGCATAAAAGTATGCATCCAAACTCGGAGAATAAGTTTGGTCAGGTTGAAGAACTAGGGAAGACCACCCAATGTTAGTGATGTAGTCACCGAAGAGATGGCCATAAGTATTGGAATCCATCATAGACTGAAAGGATTGCTCAGGAATGAGTTTTGGAGGTGTTATGTTTGATGAAGATGCCATGGTGGATGAAGTAAAGAAAAGGGTAAGGATAAAGGCAAACTGGATGGATAAATGAGTATGGAAGAAAATAGACCCTCCTGTAATGACATTGAAAATCACATGTTAAAATTATTTTAGTCACAACGTAAATGATGACAATTCTAGTAAGCATTTCTTACAAAAGAAAATACAAAGATAATAACAAAATGTAATAATATATTTGATTATTTATTTATTGACTTAAGATTATTATTTTATTTTTATTTAATCATAAAATCATGGATTATTCAATTTGTTGGCTGAATTGCATCTGAATGTCCCCTTGGCTGGCAGAGAGTGTAGTTTGATTCGCCATTAGGAGAGCGTGATTTTGCAAGGACTGAGAATGATTTTCCAAGATTTCCTCCTGTTCAACATCATGCATTGCTTGACGTTCTTAGAAATCATTAAGAGTTGTAATGATGATATTCTGACGAGTGTGTAGTTCCCGCATGCCTTGATGAAGAAATTGAATGCCTTCCATGGGATTAAAAATGTTTAGCATGGCATTTTCATCAAAGAAATGTTCAGAGTTTGAGCTTGGGTCGTTTGTTCATCTGTCAGAGTATCAGGAGTCCAAAAACCAATGGAGTAGTCTGTGTGGAGTACACTAATATTTGCTCTTTGAAGGGGTGTCTCTGGAGAAATTACTGGATAACCCCAATGCATCATAATTTGCGTGACTAAAGTAGTTAGAGGTGCTGACCTTCTTGTTTTCCTGGTGATCGCATTCCAGAGGTGTTGGATTAGTAAAAAATCATCCCTTTGAGTCTGCAAAATCCAAAGTAGGTGAAGTTGAGGCTTTGTGACTTCTGATTGATGTGATGTACCTACCACATTGTGTCCCAACCAGTAGAGCACAACTCGTTGATTCTGTTTCAAAGAGCGTTGAAGAACAACGTGATGTCTATTTCTGACTTCGCCATGAGATACGGTAGCTCGTAGTAAAGTTTTGACGGAATCAAATGATGACTCTGGAAAAAGGAACTCCTGGGTATTCATTGGGATTTGAAGTATGTCAGAGATAATTTCCCTAGTCAATTCAAATCGTCGTCCATAGGCATTGAAGTAGAATTTTCCATTTTTAGGTCTACTAAATTGGTAGAACATCAAAACCAATTCTCGGGAATAACCAGCAGCTGAATGATATAGAAGAGGCGTCCATCCTCGACATACAATTTTGGTGTCAAAATAAGGAGAAAACCGGCCATCTTCAAAAAAAATCAGGTAGTCTTTCTCAGGCATTATTTTTCTTGGTTGATCCTTTGGAAGTATTACGGAGGGAAGGATAGTGAAGAATGCTTGAAATGAGAATGGCTAAAAAGAAGAGATTTATAGCTTATCCATGAGTCTGTACCAATCAGGATTCCAAGTGTAGTTAAATCCAGAATTAATATATGAAAACACAAGTGACTCATGTGTTGTTGTGACACCTACCTTTAGGAACAGCAACAATGGGTATCCATAGTAAGTCTTTTCATGTCAGAATCCCAAAAACAATTAATGAGATGTTTCAATGTTAGAAAATACGGAGGAAAGTTTCGCAGGGTAGTTAGACCTACATGTACTTTTAGAATTGATGACCATACCTCAATAATAGAAGATGGATAGAATAATCGAGCTGCATGTATGACAAGTGTTAGGCGTACCGTGTAGCGTGTACAATCTATTCTGAAAACAATAAGTTGAGATTGATTTATTTTGGTGCTTTATTGATTTTGCTTATTTGTTATTGTTTTGATAACTATTTTATGTTTATGATAAGGTAAAATACAACTAATATACACAATTATTAAATATGGTACTTTTCCATTTAATACGTAACCCGTACAAATGGTGGAGAATTATTTAACACACCATAGTAATATACAAAGTGACAAAGGGAAAGAAAGATGTCGGTTACATAGATCTAGATATTCTGGAGCATGTTATGCATGAGCGACAGTAGAACAATGATAAACACGGTTATCGCGAATACTGTGACAGCCCATTCGCGTTGCTCCTGTTCCAATCGCTCGATCGGATTCATTGTTTTGAATGAAAAGATAATATGTGAAGATAAAGCTGTGGAGAGTGAGAGAATGGGATGAGTGAAAGTGGATGAGGAGAGTTGGATTTTATAATGGAAAATCTGACCATTGGGTATTTGATCGTTTGGATCAGTCCGTTAGGTTTTGACCGTTGGGCTTCTGACCGTTTGGATCACTCCGTTGGGTTTTGACCGTTGGGCTTAGAGAGTAGACCCAATGCATCAAGGAACAAACTAATATATTAGGAATTACAATAGTTGCATAACATAAATAATTTCTCATTCAAACCATCTGGAGATACAAAATTATGAGAAATCAAACAATATATAATTTTTCATCACTAGAAAAATAAAAATGCAGTGCATAAGGGAAATAAATGACATAGTCATTTCCAAACCAAGGGAAATAAACAACTACTGGGAATCCTCCGGGTTAGCAAAAGTAGAACCAGGGTTTCTACGTCGTCGGCCACGACGAACTCCTGGGGCCGAAATGGGCCGGTCCGAATGTGGCCTAAAGATCAGAAAGCAGATTGATCTTGGAATTGTCGTTGATTTGCCATCGTCATTCTCTGGAAACGGCCTTGGCGATTACGCATTTCTTGGTGGAAGTCATTTTGGGAAGTAAGCATCTCTTCCTGACGAAGAAACATCCTGCGCATGCTAGTGTTCATGTGTCTCAAAGCTTCCATGGGAATGCTGATTCGACGCATGGTATCCTCATTAAAACAGTTGGGTGGTGAAGGAGGAGGGGGAGGCACGTTATCACGCTCACTATCATCTCTCGCTATAGTGTCCCAGTGATCCATGACACAAGTCTCGAAAATCACAAATTTTTCGAAATACCTTGTTTGCATTAAAGGACTAGCGGACTGGAACCCTAAATTAAGCATAATCTGTGTAACAAGTACAGCAAGATGAGCTGACCTGTTTGACGCAGTCGTAAGAACATGGCCCAGGAAATGGACCATACAGAAGGTATCCTTCTTCTCCTGGAGGATCCACAGTAGGTGCAAGAATGTCTTGTTCACGTCAGACATCTTTGAAGTTCCAATGACGTTGTAAGCCAGCCACTGAGTAACGGCTAGTTGGTTCCGTCTGAGCGAGTGCTGGTACACGCAATTCGAGCCATTATTGTACTCTCCCTCGAGAAGCGTGTCAAACATTAAGTCCACCGTAGTCGGATACTTTGATATCAACAGGGTTGGACTATCGGAGTTTATCAGAATCTGTGTTGTATTCGATATTAACTCCAACGTGAGTTAACGTTCCATCCCATCTGCCGTAATCCAAAATTCATCACCCCGGAAACCACCATTGTTGTAAAACTTTAAAACTAAATCTTCCGAGTAATTAGCCGGCACTTTGTTCAACAGATACTCCCACTCCCTATTTGCAATTTCTTCGTCGAAAAAAGGGATGAAACATGCCCAAATCAAATAGATTTTTAAAATTCCTCTCAATTGTGCTTCATCGACGTGCTACCATAGAGAGGCCGAGATGCTATTCTGAAGGTTTAAATTGCTTGTAGTGATGGAGTAGATGGTGCTGGAGCAAAGGGGTTTGAATTGGTGGTGATTATCCCGCGTGTGCAGGTCTAAATCAGGCTTGTTAAGCAGTTCGTGAGTCCAGTGTGAGGGGGACCAAGATCCGTAATCTAGGGGGAAGAAATAAGGGAGGTTGATGCGTGGTATGCTCCGTGTGCTAGGTTTTGTGACCGGACTCATGAATTGGGTCGGGTTCTAATTTTTGGCCTAAGCCCAAATGATTTCCAGAAATTCCCTTTATGTCCCGAAATGTCCCAAAATTTCAAACATGGAATTTCGATTCGTTTAAACTCCAAATTTAAAGAATGAGAAGTCAAAACAATCGGCATTAAAAATGCCATCCACTGGAATATGGCAAAAGCATATTCAAACCTTTTTATTTTTATTTGGGGGTTTGAATCTTGTAAAAACAGAATGCAACCCCCCATTTTTTTTTAACACTTAAGAAGTTTATTTATTTATAAATTTTATATACAAATGTACAAGGAGAGATGAACGTGTCAACAACACCGGACTTCAAGAAGAAAATCATTACTGTAAAATCAGGCAACTGTCATGTCGGCTCTGGGGCAATGGTCTAATAATAATATTATCCTTAGTACATATGGTATAACCTCAAACTGCCCAGGACTGTCATCAAATAGAAAACTATTCGGGGTTGGCCTGGTGAAATCCATTGCCCGTGCGAACGAGGGACCATCCGATGTTGCATATCACGACTCTCTTTGTGAACAACACTTAGTGTAAAGGTGAAAATAAAAGACACGAGTATATACATGTTGAGTCTTTTAACGTCAGATCCTCAAGACGAAGGTGAGTCTTTTAACGTTAGATCCTCAAGATGAATGTGAGTCATTTAACGTCAAATCCTCAAGGCGAATCCCAACCTATGGGAGCAACGGGACGACGACAAAGTTTATCCTGCTGAGCTGGTGTCAGACAATAATATACCTTATATACTGGGTCATATCGGATAGTAGATCAAAACCTGGACAAAAAGGTGTTTGACAATTCATACACCACCCCATCCTTTTCGCATGTCGCTTTCGAGCAAAAGTACTACGACCATTACCTATTCGAGATGGGTGAGATTTACACCGAATGATTAGCTGAAGTTCACGAGGAAGAGAATAGAAAAGGGAAGAGAAGGAGGGAGTTGAAATTTTTGGTACCCATTGTTTACCAGAAGGCACGTTTGCTCGATTAACAGAAAACATTTATACTCAGTTCAGAAGTAGAGTTTTTGTGGACTAAGGTTCCAGCTACGCTTGCAACCACACACTCTAGGGATTTTTAGAAAAAAAAATAGAAGAGGGCCCGGCTATCCTAATGGCGTACTTTCCCTGTTTATATCACATGGAAAGAAGTACACCAGTGAATCTATTAGTCTGTGTAGACTGGATCTTTGAGAAGAGTCTCTTCGATATCTGGAGAGCGCAACTCATGATAATGTTTAACGCGTTGGCCATTTACTTGAAATTCGCTGTCATCATTTACGTTTTTCGAAGATATAGCCCCATAAAGGGTGACAACAGAGACAATGAAAGGACTAGACCATTGAGTTTTTAATTTTCCTAGAAAAATGTGTAATCTTGAGTTGTACAACAAAACTTTTTGACAAATTTTGAAATTTTTTCTTAATATGTGCTTGTCATGCACTCTTTTCATGTTGGCTTTATAGGATTTTGAGAGATCATAGGCATCACTCTGAATTTCCTCAAGCTCATTTAACTGCAATTTTCTCTTTGTGCCTGCCGCATTAGTATTATAATTGAGGCTTTTGATGGCCCATAGAGCACGATGCTCAAGTTCAACCGGCAGGTGACAAGATTTTCCAAAAACGAGGCGATAAGGAGACATCCCTATAGGTGTTTTTAAAGTTGTTCTGTATGCCCACAAGGCATCAGATAATCGTAGAGACCAGTCTTTTCTAGATGGATTAACAGTTTTTTCCAAAATGGATTTGATCTCTCTATTAGAGACTTCTACTTGGCCACTGGTTTGAGGATGATACGGAGTTGCCACTTTGTGCGTGACTCTATATTTATTTACTAATGATTCAAAAATTTTATTACAGAAATATTTTCCCCCATCACTAATTATAGCTTTTGGAACGCCAAATCGAGAGAAAATATTTTCCTTTACGAACAAAACGACCGTTTTGTGATCATTAGCACAATATGCCAATGCCTCAATCCATTTTGACACGTAGTCAACTGCTACCAGTATGTATAGGAAACCATGAGAATTTGGAAAGGGACCCATGAAGTCGATGCCCCATGCATCAAAGATTTCCACAATTAAAATGGGATTTAAGGATATCATATTGCGTTGAGTAATGCGTCCTAGCTGCTGGCAGCGGTTGCATGTTTTGCAATGCTCATGTGCATCTCTAAACAGTGTTAGCCAATAAAATCCATATTGTAGAACCTTGGCCGCTGTTTTCTTACCACTAAAATAACCACCACAAGATTGTTCATGGCAGAAGGATAACCGCGTCATTGTGTTCCCGGTCGAGAATGCAACGGCATTAGTTGGTCGGAACAATACTTGAAGAGGTAGGGATCATCCCGTAAATAAAATTTCATAGTGGATAAGAACTTTTTTTCGGTCATTCTGAGACCAAGATGAAGGGACTTCCTCGGTAACTAAGTAATTTACTATGTCAGCCGCACCCAAGGGACGAAAAAAAATGGAATATAAGTGTTCATCCCGAAAGAAATCACGAGATAGGTTCGGTATCGATTATCAACATCAATCGACAAGTCTTGATAAATGGTCTGCAACCACATTTTATAACCTTTTTATCTCTAATTTCTAGAGTAAATTCTTGCAAGAGGAGAATCTAGCGGATCAACCTCTGTTTTGCATCTTTTTTCGCTAATAGGTAACGAAGCGCCGCATGGTCAGTGTAGACAATTGTGGAAGAACCCACTAGATAAGGACGAAACTTATCCAAGGCATATACAACGGCGAGAAACTCTTTCTCAGTGGTGGTACAGTTACGTTGAGCTTCATTAAGGGTTTTACTCGCGTAGTAAATGACAATTGACTTATCTTCTCGGCGTTGCCCTAGTACAGCTCCAATAGCATAGTCACTCGCGTCGCACATTAATTCAAAAGGTTTAGACCAATCAGGTGGTTGAATTATGGGAGCGGTAGTTAAGGCAGATTTTAAAGTCTCAAAAGCTTGTTTGCAATTGAAACTGAAGTAAAAAACGACATCTTTAAGCAAGAGATTGGTTAAAGGTCGAGAAACCTTTGAGAAATCTTGAATAAATCTCTTATAGAAACCTGCGTGTCCTAAAAATGCGCGAATGTCGCGAACTGTTTTTGGTATAGGAAGTGAAGCAATTTTTTCTATCTTAGCTTTGTCGACTTCGATTCCGTCTTTTGAAATGATATGTCCTAAAACTATTCCTTTTGTAACCATGAAATGACATTTTTCCCAATTAAGAACAAGGTTTTTCTTCACAACGTGTAAAGACCTTTTCAAGATTTGATAGACAACTATTGAAAGAATCTCCATATATTGAGAAGTCATCCATGAATACTTCCATAAAACGTTCAACCATATCACTGAAAATGTGAAGCATGCAGCGTTGGAAAGTACCAGGTGCATTGCAAAGGCCGAAAGGCATTCGTTTATATGCAAATGTACCAAAAGGACAGGTGAACGTAGTCTTTTCTTGATCAGCAGGATCTATGACTATCTGAAAATATCTTGAATAATCATCAAGAAAATAGTAATATGCATGACCGGCTAACCGTTCAAGCATATGATCGATGAAGGGCAGTAGAAAGTGATCCTTACGAGTGACTGCATTAAGTTTGCGATAGTCAATGCATATTCGCCATTTCACTGGAATACGAGCGGAGATGCATTCATCTTTATCATTGCGTACAACTGTAATGCCAGATTTCTTTGGAACGTGTATTGGACTCACCCAAACACTATCGGAGATAGGGTGAATAATACCCGCATCGAGTAATATTAAAACTTCCTCCCGTACCACATATTTCATGGTTGGGTTTAGATGACGCTGTAGTTCACGCGATGTCTTAGCATTTTCTTCAAGATGTATGCGATGGGTGCATACACTAGGGTCAATGCCCTTAATGTCATCGAGGGACCATCCAATAGCAGAACGGTGCTGTTGAATGACATCTATTAAATGGGATTCTTGATCGTCAGTTAATTGAGATGATATAATAATTGGATGACTACCATCTGGATCAAGATGTACGTATTTTAATTCCGAAGGAATAGGTTTTAAGTCAGGGGCGGGTAAAGTGGGTATTAAAGATTCTTGAGGAAAGTCGTCTTCCATGGAGTAAATAGATTGATGTTCATCCAAGTCACTGGACATCACGGTCGTAGGGTCAAATAATGGTATTGACTCTAATAACTCGTTTACTTCTTGTTTATAATCATCATCCTCAAATTCAGAATCGCTAAAGGAAAGAAATTGGTATACTTCATCTTCAGGAAAAGAGTTTGTTAAATACTCTTGCACAATACTGTCAACCCTATTCACCTCACCATCAATGTCAGGCTCTGGAATTTGTTTCATCATCTTGAACACATTTACCTCGACCGAAAGATTTTCGAAGGACATGGTCATGGAACCATCCCTACAGTTAATAAGAGCATTAGCAGTTGCTAGGAACGGACGTCCTAAGATGATATGAATGGAATCACATGCAACTTTTGTATCTAAAATAACAAAGTCTACAGGATAGAAAAAGTCTTAGACTTTTACAAGGACATTTTACACAATTCCTTTTGGATACTTAATGGAACGATTGGCTAGCTGTAGTGTCATGGTGGTAGATTTAAGCTCATGAAGACCTAGTTGTTTAAATAAGTAATATGGAAGTAAGTTCACACTAGCTCCTAGGTCTAGTAGCGTAGTAGCCGTATATTTGTCACCTAAGGTGCATGGAACCGTTGGTCTACCAGGGTCCTTGTATTTGACTATACCATTGTGTACGGTGATGGATGGAAACTGTTTGGTGAGGAACGCTTGTTAAGGAACATTAGTTTTCCTTTTTGTGGTGCACATATCTTTCAGAAATTTTGCATGTTTTGGCAATAGCTTTAAGGCATCGAGAAAAGGTAAGTTGATTGTCAAATTCTGAAAAGTCTCTCGAATTTCATCAAAATTCTCATCAAGTTTATTATTTGCCAAGTGTGCAGGAAACTTGTGCCTTAGGGCGGAATTTGGCAAAGGAGTCCGCTTGCTTGTTTCCTAAATTCTAAGATGTTGACTTTGTTGTATTTGGTGAATCCACCATAGGTTCATTATGAGAAATAGATTCATTGGAACCGTCGGATTCCTTTGGTTGATCATCCGGCATATGTATGTGATTGTCTATAGTTTTTCTAGATCGAAGAGTAGTGATTACGTGCACCTCACTTTGGTTGGGAGTACTTGTACCAGGTGCATTGGTGAGTTCAAAGGCCATGTTTGCTGGCTTAGGATTTGGAACTGCTTGTCCAGGAAACACGCCTTTCTGACTTTTTTCTTGCGCCAATTGTTGAAGAGATTGTTGGATAGACATTAAAATTTGAGATTGTTGGTTTATGTAAGCTAAGAAAGTCTCACTTGTCCTATCCGTAATGAGTGGCGCAGGTTGTGCAACAGGTACTAGATCATGATTATTGCTGAGAAGTTGTTGATTATAGTTGGGATTTGGATTGGCTGGAACAAGCCTGCGGTTGGTTTGATAGTTAGCATCAAAAGTATTTTGAAATTGATTCTGACTTTGTTGGTATTGCTAATTATTTCCTTGGCAGTAAGGAATAAAGTTGTTGGTTGGTCGAACTGGTGGATTAGCGAAACCTGGAGGAGCCCCCAGTTGTTGGTTATTTTGGCGCCAAGCAAAATTCGGATGTTGTCTCCAAGGTGCATTAGGAATGTTGAATGCACATGCCTCCTCCGATGGTTGAGTAGAGGAAGCACATAACAAGGGACAATATGCATCATGATGGTCAGGACTAAGACAAAGAACACATGGGGAGGTGTCAACGTTCATAACCTGTTTTGGTAGTTGATCGCTTACTTGAAATGCAAGGGCATCTACTTTTTTAGTTAGGGATTCTATCAAATTTTTTAATTCAGGATCGGGTTTTACCTCAAAAATAGATGTAGCTTTTGTAACAATATCCTTTGATGACCTAGACGATTCAGTGTTACCTCAGTGTGTACCTTTTTTCACTTATTTTTCAAAAAAAGTATATGCTTCAGTAGCTCCTTTGTCCATGAAGTAACCATCGTTCATTATATCAAGAGTTTCTTTTTTATGATCAGGAAGTTCATTAAAGAAGGAACGAACAAGGATGGCTTTGTCTAGTTGGTGATGAGGACATTCTAAAAGAAGATCAGTAAAGCGACTCCATGCTTCCGTAAAGGATTCATGAGGATTTTGACGAAAGAATTGAATTTTCTGAAGTATTTCAGTTGTTTTCTTCTGAATGTAAAATTGAAGCATGAAAGCTTGAACAAGTTTATTCCATGTGTCTATGGATTGTGGTTGTTGTCCTGCAAGCCAAATTGACGCTTTTTCTACTAAAGTGAATGGAAATAGCCGAAGCAAGAGTTGTTCCTTAGAGATGGCTGGATGGTGAAATGTTGTGGCCACTTGTTGAAGCCTACGAAGATGATTGTATGGTTTTTCGTGATCCAAACCATGATACACAGGTAACAAACTAAAAACGTTTGGCGGGATACGAAAATCACCGACAATGTCCTCAAGTTTGATGCAGGAAGAAGGTCCTTCCTGTAATGCAGTATAGAAGTCCGACAGGGGTTTCTCAGTTGGTGGAGGATCGTCGGCCATAATGACAGAAGTTAATGGAAATGAAGGATCTTGATGAAGGTAATTAACAGAAGAAGAACAAGTTTTAGGTGAGAACTTACGCAATTGCCGATCGTATTTTTTTCGACGATAGGTATGTTCAAATTCTTTAGTGGAACCAGTCCGTAATCTCATGCAAGCATAAAATTAGATCTAATTTACAGAAGGAACTTATAATTACTTGAATTTTATGATTCTCTTGAAGTATTAGAGTTGAACAACGTAGGCCTAAGCTGCTGCTAATGTAGCAATAAAGCGAGGAATATGTGTGCATAAATCAACGCCCAAGTTACAAGAGAGATATGAAGGAGGCTTTCCGTGCAAGCACGGTTCTAATTAAGTAACCTCAATCTTTCAAGTTTCCTAGACACCGTTGGAATATGATTAAGATTTATGGAATTAAAATTTATGCAAGGTCTTTTTTTTTTAAAGATTTATGCAAAGGTGAAAGTACAAGCATGCAAATATGACCTACTCATAAAATACTAGATGCAGTAGCATGTGAAAATACTCTACTCATACATATAGCAATACGAATAGGCAAGGATGTATCATCGATAAATACTTCGATATGTACAGACAAATATACATCAGTAATATGTATATGTACGCTAATTTGTAAATATATATTACGTAGATGGATATCTATAGTTACTGGCAAATTTGAATCACTCATACGTATCTAGATACATTAGCATGCAAAAATATTATACGTACGTGGATAGATACGACAATGCAAAAATGTTTACTAAACATGCAACATATTATACCTAAACTAAAATACGACTCTTGTATTGCATAATAATTCGATTTAAATCAATACTCATTGAGATTATTACGAGTGTCATATAGAGAGCAGCTTCACCCGTAGGGGTTTAGAAACAACTTACCCAACTCAGATTTTAACCCTCGTTGGAATGTTCTCCTCTTTCTTGACAAAATCGACTTATTAAACAAGACCGCAGTGTACTTATCGAGAAAATACTAAACATGCCACAATAGACACTTATACATATAGATAGAGATAACCATGCAAAACAGTACCATTTATATATATATATACATTAATATGCAATTCATACCCACTTAATTGCATATATATATATATATATATATATATATATATATATATATATATATATATATATATATATATATATATATATATATATATATATATACATGATTTCATGCATATTTCTAGCGTAATACGTAAATAATAATCCATAAACTAGTACATAATATCTACATATATGGTATTCATGCCAAAACAGTATAAAATTTGGAACCTGTAGCTTCCCGCAAGTCCGCCAAAAAATTGAAACAGACGTTTCAACCCGTCGACTTCGTTAATCCCATAAGATATTTGAAGTATCTGTTACAGGTCCAGAGAGTTAAGCCTGGGAATGGATCAAGATTTATCAGTAGATGCTGGACCTAGAACATGAGCATCAACAGAGAAAAGACACCCGTGGACGCGGGTTCCACCTACAGACGCGAGTCTTGTACCGAGCACGCGCAGGATTCTCCCACAATGAGCTAAAATTTTCACAGCAACCTTAGATTATTGTGTAGTTTACTTTCCCGGTCCTAACTTTTTGTTCTTGGAAGTACAACAAAAAATCCGTTAATGATCAGGTCTTTTGCGCGGCAAAAAATTGTGAAATACAACCAAAAACGTAAAAAAAAAAAAACAGAAAAAATGTAGGAAAGATGAGAGTGGGGTTCGCCTTGGAGCAATTTCTAGTTTCTAGCACAAGTCCTTGGTCTTTAGAATGGCAGCGACGCCATTTTGATATTCACCTTTTGTGTATCTAAGAGATTTGTATCTCTTCCTTGGCCAAAGTGCGAAAACAAAGTATTTCCTTACTCACGATCTTGTGTTCATATAGTTTTGAGTAGGGATTTGAACCAACCTAAATTCTATGACCACTTACAACTTGGTTTTGCTTTTTGGAAACTAGTGAGTAAATTTAGCTAAGCGATTTCATTAATACTAACTACATACTTGGTTTCTTTCAATGCAAATAAATAAATAAAAACTTAAGTTACGTAATATGCAACTAAAACAAGAATAAAACTTGACTAAGACAAAAGTGGAGAGTTAATTTTCCTCATGTGAAGATAACCTCTATTATTTGATTTTTAGTAAGTGCATCTTAACCTTCCTAGAACTCTTAGACAAGTCCTAACAAAAATTAACTTGATTCCTAACACTATGACTCATCTCTAAAATCATACATGCTAGCATGTAGAACCAAAGCAATGACTTATCTCTAAGCTCATCACTTTGATTTCTAACTAGACTCTACACCAACTACCATTTTGTGATAGGATGTATGTCTAGTTGTTCTTCCTAAACAACTTACTAAATCAAATAACAAAGATTATCCCTCACATGAGTATCATTAACTCCCCACAAAGGGAAGGTTTAGCTCATGATCCTTGGGATAAAGGATGACAAGTGTAGTATATAAAATGTAAATGAGAGAGAAAGAGAACAAATAGAAAAAGAAACTATATATATGAACTCACTTGCATGAAGAAATGAGATTTATTTTCAAGAGGAACACAGAGTTTCCTCCATTAAAACTATTACAAGCTATTTTTTTTGTTCCCAAACTAAAAACTAAATACAAACTAGGACTAAGGAACTAAAATAATGCATGGTAAAGGAAAAGAAGTCAAGGGAGTAAATGGAGTGTCCCCTCTTGTTTTGTTTTCTTCTCCATTTGAAAGAAATCTCCTTTCCTCCCACGTGAAACACCAAACCATATTTACTTCCTTCTTAACCACACAATCCACAACAAAGTGACACCTATCTTTTTTCACTATTAACACCTAATCTCATCTAACTTTATTAACTACATGCATGGTGTCACTTTTGCACCAATTATTTGTACCTTTGTCTTGACTTGTATGATGACTCATCAAATCTTGCGGGCCCGTATAGTGGGTCCACGTGTAGTCTAGTGGCGGTCCGGTCTTTTGGCAATTTTACAACTTCCAGCCTATGTGTAGATTTCATCGCCCTAATTGTCTGAGCAGCTCACTTGTCACATTCGGAGTCCTGGTTCAAGAGGTAGGAGCTTCAGAAGTTTGATGCTTCTGTGCGAATTTGTTGGGCTTCACATGGCTGATTTGGAAGAATTCATATATACATTGTTCCCCGTGCTTTAACACATGTTTAACCAATATTTTCATGTTTACTGCGAATACCTGCAAAAGTATAAAAATATACTCATTTCATGATTATTAAACACATAATTAACCAATTTATATGTCTCAATAGGGTTTCATATTACAGTTTTGGGTGCTTATCATTTCTCTATGGAGTGATTTATGTCTTTATTGTTTTATTATTTTTCTTTATGTTAAACTTATTCATAAAAAATAAAAAATATTAAAACCATAAAAATAGTAATCTAGCAAGTCTCGGGAATCTAACTTTAAAAGACCCACGTGTTTAAACAAATTTTCTAACCATGTTTTTAAAAATTTGTTTGGGGGTGGGGTGTTGGTTTTTCCATTCTTGATCGCTCAACTTCCTATTCTTGTTGTTTATGCCGTTTAGTCATATTTTGATTCAGGTTGACACTATCTATGACTTTAGATTTCTTTTGATCACACAACTTATGTCATTCACGCACTTCGATGCGTTTTCCATTTTCTTATATGTCAGCAATGGTTAGATTTGAGTTTTTTTATAGATCATTGTATTGGAATTTCTTTGTTGATCATTTTTATTGCTCATTCGATAAAATCAGACCGTTAACGAATCGGGTATTTCAATTTTACAATATACGAGGCATGGGACAAGATGGGTATTATATGTATTATTTTGGGCTTGGGCATAACAAGTTAAACCCTACGCGGTCACGTGCCCCACACGTGACACCCTTTTAAAACCCCACGCGTTTTGTTCTTCTTCTCCACGCCTCCATCAAACCAAAACTCAAGAACAGACCGACCCAGAAAAGCTTAAACGCGCACGTCCTCGTGTCTCAACCAACTTGAGCGCGCCCGCGCCCTAACCTCCACACAACCCCTCTTCAAATCTCGACCGAGTGATTCATTCCCTAAACCCCTTTTTGTATTAACCCCAATTTTCAAAATCCATACTCAATGGCTCTTACACACCCAAAGATTCTTCCAGAACAAGTTTTTATTTTTGACCAATTCTCACCTTTTTACGTTAATGAGATGATTAGGAGGAGGTGGTGTAGTTTGTGGTATTCGATGGAAGATTTTTATCACACCGATTTGGTGTATAATTTTTATAAGAAAAGGGGGACTGAGGGTCATCGGGTTTTTATGAATGTAAGTGGTAGTAGGAGGGAGTTGGATACAACTGTGTTGTCTGAAATTCTTGGTATTGGGCAAATGCCACTCTTACTCATAATGCAGGAATCTTGGTATGGTGGGATCGGTCCTTTGATGACGGAGACTGTTTTGGAAGGACAGTACAATGCTAGCTCGCATTATGTTCGACAAATGTCTCTGAAAAGGAACCGGCCAGTTGGCTATCGCTCAGTGGGTTGGTAGGAATATTATTGGCTCCACGAAAGTGAGTGACATTAATACGAATTGCCTGCACGTTCTCTGGATCCTTTAGAAGAAGAGGTATGAGTTTTGTATCCTCGACTTTTTGGTAAGTGAGATTAGATCAGTTGGTGTATATACCGCCCCTTTACCTACATTGATTACTAAGATTATGATGCTATGGGGCTGTGTTCCGAAGACTGATAGGATTAATTTGAAGTTGCATGAGAATGCACGGATTTATAAGGAATATATTCAGAAGGAGTGGAATATGCCTAAGATTTTGGATGCGGAGATAGTATCGGATGAGGACGACACGTCATGTTTTGATGTCGAAGCTTTGGAAAGGGCTACTACGGATGTAGCCCGTGGCTCCTTACTTCATCGTGGCATGTGAACTCTCCATACTCAGTATGAGGAGATTCAGACGAGGCAGGGTAACATTACCAGTAACCAAGAGAAGCTTCAGAACAATTTTCAGTTGCTAGCTGATGGTCATAAGGATCTCCACGCTAACATGGAGATTCTCGTCTAGTGTGATAATGAGTGTTGGGTAGCCATGAATGCATTTATGGAGCAACATCGTAGATTTCATGTAGAAGTTCTACGACACTTGCCACCTCATAAGAGTTCTTCTTCTGATGAATCTGGGAGGCATGAGCATCGTCGAGGCAGGACGGATGACTCTGGCCCATCTTCGTCTCGTGGCTAGTTTTATTATATTATTGTTGTGTTAAGATTATTTTCCCTGTTTTTAGTAGATTTTGATTCCAACTTGTTTAGTTAAGTAGTTAATATTGAATTCTGTATTTGTTATTTTAAATTTCAAGTTGTTTTAAATTCCGGCATATGCTATGTTTTGTATCGTGAATCCCACCCTTCCAACTTGTTTGGGGGTGGACTTATTTATTTAACAATGCCTCTAATCATATCCACATATTTTTTTCAAAATATTATTGCCTGCTTGATAATGATCGGTTTATGTGAGTATGTTGCTAAATTGGTGTAGCTAGAATTAGCTAGTGTTGTTTGGTGCAACCTCAAGGAGTAGTGATTAGATGATTGCTATTTTAATTCCAACCAAAAAGCTATTGGTTTGGTTTTGGAGTATGCATCTGGTCTGTTTCTATTTTGGATTTAGAAATGTTCTTTTTTCATCATGTTGCCTTAACTATTTGGGCAACTTATGGACCTTAGAAACTAGTCCTCTATAAATACAGGGTTCACTCTCAACTTAACATCACACCTCTCACTTTGCACCTCTCACTTTTACTTTCACTTTCACTTCAGAGCACTTCTAATACACGTAGCGCGCACACCCATATTTTGCCTATACTCAGAGTGCGCACGCCCCCAAGGTATTGGAATTCTTGTCAAGCCAGAGCGTGCCCGTGCCTTTCTATAGGCTATCCAGAGCGCGCCCGCACCTTCACCGCATCACAACGCAAGTTCTATTTTTTTGGGGTTTTCTAAGGTTACTTCCAGGCGTTCTAGAGTGTGTATGTTTGATATGAAGTCTCCACAGATCATTCCGGAGCAGTTCTTTGAAGATTTGTTTGCAAGTGACACGTTGAATCTTGGTACCACGACTTGATTATACAGGCAGGATGGGAACCTCTAATGGTAAGCTCTGATGAACTATATTCTCCTGCACTTACAACTTATTTTTATGATCATTATAAGTTCTTTGAAAGAATGGATGGAGACCAAGTGTGCTCTGTCACCATTGAGGATGGCACAATGGACTTAACCAAGTTCTTGTTGGCTTTTGCTCTCGGACTGTCTATGCCTGCTGAAATCCAAAACTCATGGGGATATTGGGTAGATAATATGTACATCTACAACTATAAGTTTTTGCATGAGACCTATGTGGCAGGAATTTTTCGTGTAGAGGACCAATGGCAATATAACGTAGCCCTTGGTAGCTTGTCCCTTAACGTGGGCACTGTTATGTTTTTTATCATGCTAAATATCTTAGGGGAATGGCGTTTTTCTTCTGCGAATGACACCACTTGTAACGTCTTCCTTGCTCTAGCTGAGGGACGTATGCTCTATGACCTTCCCCAAACCTTAGTTTCTAGTTCAGCACGAGCCCATAGTATGAGGCATAAGTATCTTCTTATGCCTGTCTTAGTTTGTCGAATAATGCTATGTTTCTTTCCTGAGTTTTGTGCCCGTTTCACAGATTGGGTTGGGGTTGACATTGTGAGACACACCAACTGCATTATATGCTCATTCCATGCAATGATTTGGCGGGGGTGGAGGCTACAACCCAATTGGGTTGCCCCTTAGACCCTATCCGACCAAGTGACGCTTAACAGGTTAGCAATTGTAGATGATAAATGGCGTGAAGCATGGCAAATTATCATGGCATGGCAGAATGCCAAGGAACCTCAATTTTTTATAGAAGAGGAGGACAACACTTAAATGCTGGATATGAGGTAAGTTTTACTTTTTGTTCGTATCTGCTTATGTCTCAAGCAATTTAATTTTTGTTATCCCCATAACGGGTGAAACTCATATAGAGTTGCAACTATTTTTATTTATCTATATTAGTATGTTCTAAATTGTTTTGCAGATGCTCTAAAATTTTCACGCGTTTCCATAGTATTTCTTACCTTTCTTATTTCTATACTTTGAAGACAAAACATGATTTTGTTTGGGGGTGACATAGAAACACATGTAATTTAAGGCACCTGATAAAAGCCCAAAATTATAGTTTTAACCCCTTTAACAATATCACTTTTGACCAATTATGTGATTAATAAGTAAGAGTTAGTACTGTTATCGTGTTCTTATGTATTTCAGGCATTGGAGTCAAATATGTGCAGAAATGCGCCTCTTTTGCGAGATAAAAGAGCAAGGGTTGGTTGGTAAGAAGTTCTATGATAAAATGCCAAGATTCAAGGAGAAAAAACCTTTTTAAATCCCGGTCAAATCTAAAAAGTCAAAGTCAACGCGGGTAGAAACAACATACAAAAGTCAGTAGAACTTCCGAAGGCCGTATCTTTGGACTCAGACCTCGGAATTGGGCCTATCTTATGTCAAAATGACCGACATGGAAAGAGCTTTCCAATGGTTCTAGACATGACCCAATCAGAAAAGCAGAAGTAAACAAAAAGGCAGTTGAAGTCAAATCCAACTTAAAATCCCTTTGTGGACTGAAGTACTGAGGTTTTGGGCTCGATTTTCCGGCCTAAAATAGGCTCCTTAGCCCATGCACGATTTTGTGGATCTGGTCTCCTCCATCTAATAAACAAAGACTTAGCTCTTAAGGATAACTATAGCAAGATCAGAAAATTAGTTTTATATTTAGTTTTTAGTTAGTCAATAATCCAATAGTTAATTTTTACTTAGCTTTACTTAGTCTAGATCAAATAGTTAGTTTTAATTCATTAAATTAGTTTATATAGATTAATATAGTTAGTTGTCAATTCTATTAGTTGTTATAACAAGTTTGGAATCTTAGAATAAAATACTTAGTTTATATTTCAATCTCCAAATTCGAATTCAAGTTATTTTAATCAAATTTAGTTTAATTTAATTATGTCTTATTATTATTGTTTATTGTCAATGAACCCAATGAAACTAGGCTAAAAACTCCATTAGATGAGTTTTATGAAGTCTATGTGAGGGTTATGATTGTTCTTCTTTAGTTTTCTTATTGTCTTATGTGCTTCAAGTTCAAGTTTTATAGTTGTCTAGAGATAGAGATTATAGAAGTTGAACTAGAGAAAGGAAACTCCACAAAGAGATTTGTGGAGGAGAATTTCTCTTATGCTAATCATATCTTAGTATAGAGATTGATAGGATTGGTTAGGGATCAATAATAAATTGTGGCTTTTGTTGTTTTACCTTGTGTAGATTAATAAAGGTTAAGATTGAAACATGAGAAACTAGTTAGAATAATCATAGCTTCACATAGATGGATTAATCCTTCCTCTATGTTCTTCCAATTCATTAAATTCACATTTTAATTGCTTAGTTTAAATTAGTTTAATTTATAATTAGTTTATTGCATTGTTAGTTTAAATAATTTATAATTAGTTTTAGTTTAAATAAATCACAACACTACTCTCATTGTTCTCACTATTGTTTCCTTGTGTTTGATTAATTGAATTCGTTTAGTCTTGATAGATTAAGAGTGGAATGAATCCTAACTCTCTATATTGTATAATGAATTGAGAGTAGGAATATTGATTTAAGCACTTATTTAGTTAATTGATTATTTGTGTTTACGCATAGATAGTTAGTTAACGTAAATTTGCTATTATCAAATGGTGCCGCTGCCGGGCCATTTGATATTAGGTTTTTCTGGAGTATAGGCCAAACAAACATTTTCAAACTTAAAAAAGAGTTTTCCAATTTTGTTTGGGGGTGGCGTATTTTGGTATTTCATTTCAATCTTTTTGCCACCCTTTGCATGTCATGTTTACTCCAGTAGAGTTTGTGTTACTAGTACGTAACAGTTTAATTGGGCTTCATGTTATCATATCATCTTTACAATATTTCTGTTATAGGTACTGCCAATTATTGCCATGTTTCTATGGTAAATTCTTTCCTTATCTCTTTACACTTTGAGGACAAAGCGTTCGATTGTTTGGGGGTGGGATAGAAACATTTGCAAATATTAGGCACTTTTAGAATGTAAATTACGCACTTTTCTTTATAACAAATTAAAAATCATAAATATTATTTATACTATGCACTTAGTGATAATAGTATTGTTCCCTTCTCCATGATGATATTAGTCTAGAAATCTCATGTAGTACTTGAATTAGGATTTAATTTTTGAAACATAGATTAATACGTAGGTAATAGTCATTGCATATTTTCACGAACATCTTGCATGAACATCTTTGATTGTACTTGGCAATATTTTTCTGATACCTAGGTTAGAGTACTTAATACATATCTTGTGAGCATCTAGCCTAAAAGTCTCATAAGAGTGAAATATCTGAGTGATGATACAAGGGAGAAGTCAAATATGAGTAGAGAAATCACACATCCACTTGCTTGATCACCACACCATATCCTAAGCGAGAATTTAGGCCCTCTTTGGATCGATATAGCCAAAAATTCACACCTATATGAAATTTATTACCCGCTAGTTGCCCCCACTGAGCCTTTCATTAGCCTTTTCACAAACCACAAATCCTTTACCCAATAAAACAAAAATAAAAAAATAAAATCAGCCTACCTATCTGGACAAGTATGAGAAATAGGATGAGTGAAGAAAAGAGAAGAGAAAAACTTGTGTAAACAAAAATTAGTTAGTTGCTTCAGAAAAGAAAAAGAAAAGAAGTTTCCATCCAAAGAAAATAAAATAAAAATAAAAATAAAATAAAAACTCCAAAAATAGAATAAAAGGAGTAAAAAAGCCAAAATAAAAAGGCTAAGGATGGAAACAAAGTGTAGAAGCAAAAGAACAAGGTTTTCTCAAGTTACATAATATGAAGACCCTATTTTCTCAGACTTGTCTTTTTGAATATCCATTTCCTTCTTTAACCAATACCTACGCCCCGTATCACCTAATAAAGACCTCTAGCTCAATTAGGAATAGGTTAGTGTGATAGTAAGTGGTAGATGTGTTTGATCAACCTCGGCTTCCTTGGATTGTCATTGAGATTGTGAGGAAATGTGTGTCCACTGCACACTAGAGTTAGCAAACTTAAGTGGAAAAATCAGAGTGTTATGTGTTTTGACACATTCCTTGTGAGAACCTACTTAGGCACGCTACCCAAAAGTTTCAGAAACGGACCTGCCATTGCATTTCATATCATAGTTCGTTGTATAATTGTTTATCTTAAGATGATTTGATTATTATTCATATATTAGCTTAGGTTTCGACTTGATTATTCTGTATTCATTGCTAGTGAGATGTATAGATATTTAAGAACAAATAAGGAAACAACAGTTTTATTTCTTAGTCGTTGTAGTATAGATGAAGTTTGTGAGTACCTTCACTGGAAAACTCTCACGAGGCGATAACTCATCCACTAGAGAATTCCTAGTGCTTTAAGGCCTTGTCGGCAAAACGAGATTAGTTAGAACTCCATTTTTTGTCACTTATTCTAATTTCTCATATTTGCTTGAGGACAAGCAAAATACTGTTTGGGGGTGGTTTGATAAGAGCCCAAAACTGTAGTTTTAACCTCTTTAACAATATCACTTTTGACCAATTATGTGATTAATAAGTAAGAGTTAGTACTGTTATCGTGTTCTTATGTATTTCAGGCATTAGAGTCAAATATGTGCAGAAATGCACCCATTTTGCGAGATAAAGGAGCAAGGGTTGGTTGCTAAGAAGTTATATGATAAAAGGCCAAGATTCAAGGAGAAAAAGCTTTTTTAAAGCCCGGTCAAAGCTGAAAAGTCAAAGTCAATGCGGCTAGAAACAACACACAAAAGTTAGTAGAACTTTCGAAGGCCGTATCTTTGGACTCAGGCCTCGGAATTGGGCCTACCTTATGTCAGAACGACTGGCTTGGAAAGAGCTTTCCAATGGTCCCAGCCTTGACCCAATCAGAGGAGCAAAAGTGGACGAAAAGGCTGTTGAAGTCAAATCTAGTTGAAAAGCCCTTTGTGGACTGAAGTACTGAGGTTTTGGGCTCGATTTTCCGGCCCAAAATAGGCTCCTCAGCCCATGCATGATTTTGTGGATCTGGTCTCCTCCATTTAACAAACAAAGACTTAGCTCTTAAGGATAGCTAGAGCTAGATCAGAAAATTAGTTTTATATTTAGTTTTTAGTTAGTCAATAATCCAATAGTTAGTTTTTACTTAGTCTAGATCAAATAGTTAGTTTTAATTCTTAAATTAGTTTATATAGATTAATCTAGTTAGTTGTCAATTATATTAGTTGTTAGAACAAGTTTTGAATCTTAGAATAAAATACTTAGTTTATATTTCAATCTTCAAATTCGAATTCAAGTTATTTTAATCAAGTTTAGTTTAATTTAATTATGTCTTATTATTATTGTTTATTGTTAATGAACCCAATGAAACTAGGCTAAAAACTCCATTAAAGGAGTTTTATGAAGTCTATGTGAGGGTTATGATTGTTCTTCTTTAGTTTTCTTATTGTCTTATGTGCTTCAAGTTCAAGTTTTATAGTTGTCTAGAGATAGAGATTATAAAAATTGAACTAGAGAAAGGAAACTCCACAAAGAGATGTGTGAAGGAGAATTTCTCTTATGCTAATCATATCTTAGTACAGAGATTGCTAAGATTGGTTAGGGATCAATAATAAATTGTGGCTTTTGTTGTTTTACCTTATGTAGATTAATAAAGGTTAAGATTAAAACATGAGAAACTAGTTAGAATAATCATAGCTTCACATAGATGGATTAATCCTTCCTCTATGTTCTTCCAATTCATTAAATTCACTTTTTAATTGCTTAGTTTAAATTAGTTTAATTTATAATTAGTTTATTGCATTGTTAGTTTAAATAATTTATAATTAGTTTTAGTTTAAATAAATAACAACACTACTCTCATTGTTCTCACTATTGTTTCCTTGTGTTTGATTAATTGAATTTGTTTAGTCTTGATAGATTAAGAGTGGAACAAATCCTGACTCTCTATATTGTATAATGAATTGAGAGTAGGAATATTAATTTAAGTACTTATTTAGTTAATTGATTATTTGTGTTTGCACATAGATAGTTAGTTAACGTAAATTTGCTATTATCAGCACCTATATATATATATATATATATATATATATATATATATATATATATATATATATATATATATATATATATATATATATATGTTTAATATGCACTTGTTTTCTAGTAAAAAATTCAAAAATTCAAAAATATAAATAAAAAGTTTATGATATACAATTAGGAATAACGGTATGATTTCTTTTTCTGTGATGATAGTAGTCTAAAAGTTTCATGTTAGCTTTTAAATTAGAATAGTTTTTAGAAATTTAGGTTAATATGTAGGTAATAATCATTACATCTTTCCATAAATATAATGCATGAGCATCTATGTTTGTATTGGCAGTAAGTTTATGAAATCTAGGCTAGAGTACTTATTCTACAAATCATGTGAGAATATAGCCTAAAGCCTTATATGAGTGAAATATTTGAGAAATGACATAAGAGAGAAGTAAATTTTGAATTGAGAAATCACACGTCCACTTGTTTGATCACTATACCATATCCTAAGCGAGAATTTAAGTCTTTTTTAGATCGATATAGCTAGAAATTCAAACCTATATAAAATTATTTCTCGCTAGTAGCCCCTTTGAGCCTTTCCTTAGCGTTTTCATAAACTGCAAATCTTTTACCCTTTTACAAAAACAAAATAAAAATAAAAATCAATTTATCCATTTTTGAATGAGTCTGAGAATAGAGATGAAATGAAGAAAAGAAAAGAGAAAGACCTGTAGAAAACCAAGAATTTGTTAGTTGCTGTAATTAAGAAAAGAAAGTTTCCATCTAAAGAAAAGAATAAATAAATAAATAAAAGAAAAAAGTTAGAACTCCAAAAATTGAATCAAGGGAGTCAAAAACCAAAAGAAAAAGAAAAAAATGGCTAAGGATGCATGGAAACAAAGTATAAAAGCAAAGTAAAACAAGGTTTTCTCTAGTTACATATTTTGAAGACTCTATTATCTCAGACTTGTCCTTTCTGAATATCCATTTCCTTCATTCTTAAATTATCACCTAATCCCCTCAACACCTAATAAATACCTCTAGCTCAATTAGGAATAAGTTAGTATGATAGTAAGTGGTAGATGTGTTTGATCGACTTCGACTTCCTTGTATGTCATTTAAATTGTAAGGTAAAGTGTGTCCACTGCACACTGGAGTGAGCGAAACATTAGTGGAAAAATCAGAGTGTTTTTGTCTTGACATATATGTGAGGACCTACTTAAGGACGTTATTCCAAAGTTTCAGAAACATACTTGTTATTGCATTTCATAGCATAGTTCATATATATATATATATATATAGCATATATATATATATATATATAGCATAGTTCATATATAGCATTTCATATATATATATATATATATATATATATATATATATATATATATATATATACCGTAGATGATTGATTATTATGCACATATTAGCTTAGGTTTCGAATTAATTATTCTGTATTTATAGCTAGTGAGATGTATAGATATCTGAAAATAAATAAGAAAATAGTAAATTTTATTTCTTAGTCGTTGTAGTATAGATGAAGTTTGTGAGTACCTTCTCTGGAAAACTCTCACGAGGCTATAACTCGTCCACTAGGGAATTCCTAGAGGTTTAAGCCTTATTGCAAATGGTAAATGGAATCGCACTCAACGAAACGAGATTAGTTAGATCGAACTCTATTTTTGGTCACTTATTTTAATTTCTCATATTTGCTTGAGGACAAACAAAATGCTGTTTGGGGGTGGTTTGATATGAGCCCCAAACTGTAGTTTTAACCCCTTAATAATATTACATTTAAACCAATTATGTGTATAATAAATAAGAGTTAGTATTGTTTACGTGCTTTTTTGTATTTCAGGTATTGGAGTTAAATATGTGAAGAAATATGTCACTTTTGCGAGATAAAAAAGCAAGGGTTGGTTGCTAAGAAGTTCTATGATTAAAGGCAAAGATTCAAGGAGAAAAAACCTTTTTAAAGCCCAGTCAAAACTGAAAATTAAAAGTTAACGCGGCAGAAATATAGTAGAAAAGTCAATAGAACCTCCGCAGATCGTATCTTTGGACTCAAACCTCGGAATTGGGCCTACTATATGTCAAAACGACCGGTTCAGAAAGATCTTTCTAATGGTCTAAGCTTTGACCCAATGATAAGAGCATAAGTAGACGAAAAGGCTATTGCAGTAATTTCCAGCAGAAAATCCCTTTTTGGACATATGTAGTTAGGTTTTGGGCTTGATTTCATGGCCTAAAATATGGCTCCAAATCCCATGCACGAAATTATAGACCTAGCCCTCTCCTATATAAAGAGGACTAAGGCATAACTCTTAGGTATTTAGACTTAGACTTAGATATAGCTCCTAGTTTTTACTTAGTTATTAATTCATAGACTTAGTTAATTATTCAGTACTTAGTTTTTAATATATTTTTTAATTCTTAGACTCTCTTCCATTAGATTAATAAAGCCAAATTATTGTTCTTCATTATGTCTTCTTCTTATTTCTCTATTAATGATAGTCTGATGAATCTGAGCTAAACCTCCAATAGAGGGGTTTGATGAAGCTTTGATGAAGACTTGATGTGTTAGTTAGAATTATTGCTTATTTAAGAGTTTCACTCTAGTAGGTTAGTTTATTCACCATGAGAAAGGGTTAAACTTCCTCACATGCTAATTATTAGTTGGTAGAGATTGCCATGAATAATTAGGGATCAATACTTAATCTTTATTGGTTAGGACTGCAATAATCTACTCTAGCATATTAGGAATTTATCTAAGTGAAAACAAATTCCCCTAATTACTTCTCCATATTCACATCTTAATAATAAATTGCTTTAGTATAAACTAGATCATTAAACCTTCGAAATTAGTTAAATTTTATTATATTAGTATAATTACAATCCATTACTCTCATTAATTTTGTTAGAATTGATTAAACTAGTGAAACTTACGTCTAAAACAACTAGGAGTGGAACCAATTCTCTACTCCACATATTGCACGATAAACGAGAGTAGAATTTTGATCATAAAGTAAATTCAAGCTTTTACTTATTCTTAGCATAATTAGTTAAGAGTAGGTAAAACGATTGTTTTTACATTTATTAGCAATCGAATCCATGGTAGATTGTCAGAATTAAAGGCGAGTGTAGTTGCTTTAGAATCAGTTTCCACCCAAAGATGTCTCCAACCCTTGGTCACTCACATTCAACACCTTCAATCACAACAAGACATTCTACTCTATAGTTTGAACCGATGCCAACATTTGTCCATAAACTATATATACTTTTATTGTTTTTATTCATTTACTTAATTAATTAGTTACAATAATCATTCTCATTAATACAGGTACATGGGTACTAATGCAAACAAGCGGTTGGGTCTCTATGCGAGCATGAAAGCTAGCCTCTCCCACCTCCCTTCTTCAAACTGCCACGACCTCCACCACCATAGTTGCGAGCACCAAATGGACCATAAACCATTCAATTTTCAAAGAAGTACGTAGGTCCCAAGAATGGTGATATACTAACATGTCCATTGTGGTTTATGAGATTTCTGTCATTAACACGTAATTCCTAACAATCACATTATTGGACTGAGGAACTAGCCACCTTATTACACATTATTGGGCTACAAAACAAACTAAGAAGGGCACCTCGGATTATGGAATGCTACTGTTCTTCTTCTTTGCAATGCTTTATAAAGGTCAACACATATAGACCATATGTGTTGAACTTTACAAAGCTCGAGATGGTTGCGCTAGGGAAAACCCAGGTGATGCTGGTTAGGGAATGATTATATTCTTCTATTAGATATAGGTCAAGTGATAGGAACACTCATTAGTGGCCTTGGAATCACAACCAATTATGTTCTAGAAACAGTTGCAGTTGTTGAAGGGGTCAAAAAGGCTATTGAGTTGGGATGGGATCAAATAGTTGTAGAATAATCTTACTCGAAAGCTGCAATTATATTCAAACCTTCCAAGCTAGCGAGGTACACTGGCGATGCAAAGTGGATTGGAATGGAATAAAAAACAAAGCAAATATCATTCTCACTAGTACATGGAGAGAAGTAAATTTCGGTGCAAACAAATATGCAAAAAAAAAGGAGAAAGTCTAGCTAATGGAGAGCAACAATGGTGGCCTTATAGACCAAACTTTCTCCAAGAGAACCAACACTTGACTTACTATAGATTTCTTGCTTAATTCTTTATAATGTTGGAGGGGCTACAAGAGTCACTCATTTGATGTAACTATAACTTTTTCTTTTTGCTATATATACACAATTACATTTTAGCAAAAGAAAGCACCGAGGAATACTAAAAGAATATTCGTACTGCTATTATTGGCCTAATTGTCCACCAAAATGTCAATTCTGTTGACTCCGGGGAAGACTCTAAACGTCTAATATGGTCGGTGTTAGCTAGAGCTAGTGGTGGCAATGGGTCGTGTCGGGTCGTGCTCGTGCAGAGTTGAAATCGGATCACGGGTTGAGGGGGCAAACCCAAACCTAACCCATTTGATAAACATGTCAAGATTGTTCAACCCGAACCCAACCCACCAAATTAACGAGTTACCCGACCTGTGACCCGTTAAGCTAACATGTCAAACTCGGATCCGGTTAACAAATAACCCGTTAGTAAATTTTAGTTTTTGCAAACACAAATTGATAAACAATAATGGATTAACACTGAATTTATTAAAAAGGTCTAAATTTATTAAAAAGACATGCTTTATTGTTAGGCAACATAATACTACTATTGATCATTTTCTTTTGTTATAGGTAGGTGGGATGATGATACCTAAAAAAATTAGGAAACATATCTCTAAACAAGTCATACTAGTCACGGGTTGATGACCCGACCCATTAGACCATTGAACTAATCAGGTTTACTCACAGGTTACTAGAGTCATATGTGACACTAACCCAACCTATTTATTTGACAGGTTCGGCGGGCGAACCCTTAAATGACCCAACAATCTTTTTTCCCAACCCGAACCTGCTAATTTTGTGTCGGGTTCGCGAGTCGTATACAAAACTGCCACCTCTAGCTAGAGCCAATAATGCTCTTTTTGCAAATTTCCATACTAGGGCTCTCCTCATTAAAGCAGCTCAGAGTCAAAATACTCCATACTTATATGAACTGAACTGCCGATGTGAGATTATAATCTCAACAAGTGGTGTTCAGGAATTGTAGAGGCGTATCCTTTTTGATGCGTTGCGACAAGGTCTTACTACGAACTTCATTGCAAGTGCGGTTATGCCCTTTTGATTCTTGGAGAGTGTGGAGCAATGTTTTGAAAACTGATCGAACCAGTGATCGAATTGATTTTTTGTTGAAATAGTTCAACCATGGTTCGACTCGGTTGGACCGATTGATACTTATTTAGCAAATTTTTTAATAATTACAATAATAAAATGAATAAATACATGTTTCAATTCAATATTAATTGATATTATAAATCAAAATGAATTTTTTGTACAAAAAACACATAATAAGCATGTTGGTTCGGAGCATTCAACTTCCCACGTTAACAATTTTTCAAAAAAAAAAATTATAATAAGAGTGGTCCGGTTGTTTTTGGTTTAGAACTGAACTAGTTCGCCGGTTCAACCACTGTTTAGCTTAGAGTGAGGGTCCAACTTAAAACTCTAGTTTTCATCAACCCAAACTGAAAATTTACCGGTTCTGATCGGACAACCGGTCCGGTTTTCTAAACACCGGTGTGGAGACTCTAAAGCAGCAATGATCGTAGAGAGTGTACCTTGGCAGTTGAACAGCAGATGGGATCGGATAAGAGCGAGATGTTAAGGAGAGAGCTTCAATTATTCTTGATCTCTCACACTTGGCTTGCAGCTGATGTCTGCAAATCATGGCTCTACATTTTATGTAGTCTTTATTGGAACTGTATGATGGAAATATCCCATAATTAATAAATGGCGCTATGGGAGGTGCTGAACACTTTAGGTGTGTCATGTGTGTGAGCTCTAGACTCTACTCCAGTGCAACCCTAACCTATTTGGGATGATGTCACTTAGAGTCCTTGGTACACCAGACACTTAAGGAGAGCAGCAGGAACAAGGCCTCTTCATTTAAGCTGCTTTACTTATTTATTTTATTTAGTTCTTTTTGCTGAATTCATCCGTCATTGAGTTGTTAAGGAAGTTCAAGATCACACAGGAAAGAAAATAGAGAATGAGGTAATTAGTTTGTGTGTATATAGTGGTTCTTACTTCTTAACAGTGTAATCCAGGATGGTATTTGGACAGAAAAGAATGGACTACAAAAGCTAAATAACAGTGATAATCGAAAATGGTAGTTGGAGAGAGAAGAATAATGTACTACAAAAGCTTACTGTGGGAAGTGGCATAGGAGAAATTTGGGTCCTGTACCTGGAACTCTTAACTTCAACTACCATGTTTAGAATCATTTTGTCTTGACATTTCAGATTTCAAGTTTCAACACACGCTAAAATACCAGGGTGTGGAGATTTTTCTTCTTTGGACTGTTCTGCGTTATTTACCTTCCAAGCCACAACTTCCACAAAAGCCAACATAATTCAACACGTCCACTTTTAGTCGAAGTCAAGAAATCAATGACCCGAGCTATATCATCTGTGAGTAACATTAAGAAATCGTGAGCTAAACTGTACAAGTATTAGAGACTCATTCGTCGTGGCCAGTATAGAATTCCTGGTACTCGAAATGAAGATAAAAGTTTTATTTTGTTTCCTTGTCATCATTGCAATATTAGTACTCTCAGGGACCATGGGTGTCTCAGGTAAGAGCATATCAAATTACTTCTAAGTAGTTATCTTAGCATAGAGCACACCCTTAATTCCTTTTCTGTACCTAAAATCAAAGGCGGCATACATTTTTTTTACGCTCTGGCTCTTCAGAAATGCTAAAACATTACCTAATAACTACAATTATCAGTCATGTCAGATTGTCAGTCATATGTATATTTATACAATATAGTTTTGTTAATCCTTGCTCATTTATTCAGATATGAAAGAATCCTTCTCGTTGATACAGGTACACGAGTACTGATGCATACAAGCGGTCGGGTCTCTGGGCGAAGGCCTCCACCGCCAAGTATCAGACAGCCACCTGCACGACCGTCAAATCGTCCACCACCACCATTGCGAGCACCACAGGGACCCAGGCCATGAATGAAAAGTTGGACTTAGTCTTGGATGCTGATAATGTTGATTTATAATGTATACATGATTGACTGGTGTAATAGTGATGATCACTTCCAGAAGTTTTCAAAGCAAAAGCTGGGTTCTGTATCTTTTTTTATTGTTCTTTTATGGCATTGATTGGATTTTATTTTAATGTACTCCTGCGGCTTTAGAGATTTTAGAAACATTTATGCACATTTGAAGACTCAAGAAGCAATCACCAAATGGCAGGTCCAGTTTTGTTTAAACCCATTATTTTCATCAGAGATTCAAAATATTTGTGAATGTTAGCATTCCACCCTGCAGGCACCCAGCTCAATAACATAAACTTTAAGAAGCTAAGAGCGGGAAAAGAAATTTTTTTATCTTGAGGTAGGTCATTGATTCATTAGACCTACCTCCAGAAACAGAAATTGTAGATGCAAATAGTTATACACACCCAAGGAATCGGGATCCCAGGCCCACTTCGCTAAGCTCATTCTCCTGGCTCACTAAACCACTCAATTTTCAAAGAAATAGGTCCCAAGAATGGTGATATAGTCATATAGATACTAACAAGTCCATTATTAATTATATATGGTTTATGAGATTTCTGTCATTAGCTCGTAATTCCTAACAATCACATTACTGCACTGAGGAATACTTCAAAAATATTCGTACTGCTATTATAGGCCTAATTGTCCACCAAAATGTTAATTCTGTTGCCGGGGAAGACTCTAAACGTCTAATATGGTCGATGTTAGCAAGAGCCAATGCTCTTTTGCAAATTTCCATATTAGCTCTCCTCATTAAAGTGGCTCGGAGTCAAAATGCTCCATACTTATATGAACTGCTGGATGTAAATGTACTTTATCATTCGAGCCACTCTTCAATTTCCGATTCCTTGTGTTTCCGTTTTAGGTACTTGTAGACCAAAATGTAAAGCCTTTTCCAGTCAGCCTAAAATTTATTAGTGTGTCAGATTGTATGGATGATTTTCTAGAGGATGATTTTCTAGAAAATAGGCCAATTTAGTTGATAATCTTATCTTTCAGAGCATAAAGCTTGGCTGTGCTCTTAAGGGCAAGGAACGCAAATGCTTAATGCGTCAGGGGTTACTAGTAAAGACCAATATTGTTGGCGCGTCCATCAGGCTGGATGGGAGCAGTGTTCAGGGACTATTGAGGCGTATCCCTTTTAATGTGTTGCAATTTGCAAAGGAGAAGGTATTACTACGAACTACATTGCAAGTACGGCTATTTGCCCTCCTGTTTCCTAGAGAGTGTGGAGACTGCAATTGAAAGCGCTAGTTAGTACCATGGGTTGAAGCAGATTCTAAGGCAGCTGTTGGCGTATTGAACTTAGAGAGTGTACCTTGGCAGTTGAATAGCAGATGGAATGGGAAATGTGAAGGAGAAAGCTTCAGCTATTCTTGATCTCTCACACTTGGCCTGCAGCTGATATGTCTGCAAAACATGGCTACACTATATGTAATCTTAATTGGAACTGTATTATGGAAAAATCCCATAATTAATAAAGACTCATTAATAAATGGCAGTATAGAGGAGCCAAACGCTTTAGTCTACTCCTGTGCAGCCTAACCTATTTGGGGTGTCGCTTGGAGTTTTTGGTACGCTAAAGTGCCAGAGTCATTCATTTTATTGATTACTAGGGTATGCCCGGGCGGCGTGCCTACGGCATGCAAGATCTCGACGGGCCTACGGCACTATCTTAACAACTCATCGCGCCTTTGTCACAAGGCATACACGCATTTTAGGCGCAAAATATTTGGCACAAGACCAGCGAAACAACTCAATTTATAAGTCCAGCCGCAAGACATCCTAATTACCCATTATCTATAAGCCCAAATCAATTGGAGGCTAACGGTTTATGAAATTTGCAACAATTTATATAAGCCCCAAATTTGCGATTGTTGATTTTTAGACAGATTCTATGGTATTGATTATACTTAACAAAATTACACAAACTCTCCAAACACTTGGATCTGTCATGTCACAACTTACTAAAAGACAATGATAATCACTGGATGGAGGCCCTACGGGCCCCACACTATTGCTTTTTATTATATAGATGAGGTCATCCATCATTGAGTTGTTAAGGAAGTTTAGGATTACACAAGAAAGAAAATATAGAATGAGGTAAATAAATAGTTTAGTTTGTGTTTATATATTGGTTCTTAACAGTAATCCAGGATGGTATTTAAATAACAGGGATAATCGAAAATGCTTAGAATCATTTTATCTTGATATTTCAGCTTTCAAGTTTCAAGTTTCAACACACGCGAAAAAGACCAGGGTGTGGAGATTTTTCTCCTTTGGACTGTTCTGTGTTATTTACTTATTATTCACCTTCCAAGCCACAATTTCCACAAAAGCGAACAACATTCAACACGTCCACTTTTTGTCGAAGTCAAGAAATCAATGACCCAAACTATATCATCTGTGCGTAACATTAAGAAATCGTGAGGTTAACAGTACAAGTATATAAGAGCCTCTCATCCGTTGAGCCCAGCATAGAATTCCTGGGAATCGAAATGAAGATAAAAGTTTGACAAAAATACGGCGATATGCAATACACTTTTCAAAATCTAAATATTAGTATTAGTACATTCATAGTACAAAATATCCTGATATATTGTGATATTTGGAGATATTTATTCAGATTTCAGAGAAAGATATATAAATATTACGATATATTCAGAGATATATACGATTGCAAATATCAGTGATATTTCAATGATATTTGGAGATATTTTGTGATATTTAGAGATATTTGGCGATATTTTGTATATATAACAATTTTATTTAATATTTAATATTATATTTCAAATAAATATAAATAATATATCATGATATATCAAGAAATATCCACAATATCCATAATATTTATCGATATTTTGAATATATCTAGGATATTTGCATGTGAAACAATGTCAAATATTCCCAAAGAGAGGGATATATCCACGATACATATCCAGAAATTGAATATCGATAAATACTCATATTCTGATATTTTGTACTATGAGTGCATTACACTTTTTTAGTGACAAGAACATGCAACGTACTTTTGAAATTTGTACACTGACTACAACGAGTACTATTCCGTCCAAAATCTTTCACCGGATTCAGGTGAAGGGTGTCATGGCATACGATGTGGACTGCAACTAATTGCAACGTGTGAAATAGTAACCAATTAAACCAAAAAAACACACATTAGCTAATTAAAAGCAAGCGACCTCTCTTTCCCTCTCTTTTCTCCTCGGGTGACCTATTTTCACTCCCCCCAAATTGTTTCTCTTATAAACAACTAACCTCTTTGATGAGTTAGGGTTTTTGAGTGAAACAACCCCCAAAGAAATACGTCATCAAACTCGGTCAATATGTCATCAAACTCAAACAATTCACAACTTTTGTCTATCAATGCAAAACCTGTGTGGTTGTGGTGTTCTAGCGCTTATTACAGTGTCTGGAACATAAAAAAATAAAATCAAGGTAGAAGGTCTTTGGGTGCGTTAATTTTAGAAATAGTCACTATTGTCATATTTTCTATTGGATCGGTCCACCTTCAAATGAGCTGGATGAGGAGAACACCCAACTCGTGCAAATGGTTGAAAAGCTATTAAAGACCAACAATGAGTTGCAGAAGAAACTTAAAATAGAATAAGAGAAGAAAGTGTTAGTTATGAAGATAAAGTTAGACAGTGTTCTAAAGCAAAAGAAATATATGGCTTTTGTTTTTCATTTTTTGTTACTTGGTGTATCAATTTTGTTACATTTCTATGTAGTTATATAGAAGTTGGACATTGTCCTTCATGAATGAATGAAGTTATTTTGATTGATGCATTTTTTGGATAATTGTCTAATTTATTATATATTAAACACCGACACAAACACAAGAGGACACAACTTGCAAAAAAAAAAAATAAAAACATAGAGCACAACTTGCAGAAAATAAACATAACATAATCCTAAACAAGATAGTGCTACTACTCTTTAGTCTTAGAACCTTCCCCCTTGACAACCTTGTTATTATCTGCATTTGCCTTATTATTATATGTTTTTTTTTGTTTCCTTGAGATGGTGTAATGCCAATTGGCAAAAAGGCACTTTACACCCTCGAACTTGTTGTGTTTTATCACTTACCCCCCAAACTTCACTTTAGGCAATTTTAACCCTGAACTTGTAAAACGTATTGATAAAAGGTAAAAACGATAGTTTTACCTACGAATAAGCTACGAAACTCAAACGTAAGTAAAACTAAGACTGATTTACGCTTAATATTATCAAAGTTTTCTACACTCTCGATGCTATTGCAATAAGTGGAGTAGAGAATTCGTTCTACTCGTAGTTCTTTAGAATTCACGTTAACTAAGATTATTAGGTTTATCAAAGTTAATGAGAGTACGGATTATATAATTATGCTAACAACGATGGGAAATAACGTAATCAAAATGTTCTAAATACTAAGATGGCAATTTAAATACTAAAGTTCAAATCTAGATAAAGAATTAGGAAAATTTGATTCCACCTTAGCTCAACTTAATTTACTAATGAAGAATTGTCGTAATCCTAATTGCAATACTTTCGCATAGCGATTGGGTATTCCTAATCCCTAGTTGTTCATGGTAATCTCTACCAACTAACAACTAGCATGTGAAACAATCAAACCCATTCTCATGGTGAACTAATTGCTTTCTAGAATGGAATAGAATATTACGTTCTATTCTACGCTAATCGAAATCAAGTTTCATCAAGGCTTCCTCAAACCCCTCCAATGGAGGTTTTAGCCTTGAATCATTACACTATCATTTCTAACACAAGAACACATAGAACAACCCATTATTGAATAAATGATTAAACTTATAAATCTAATTGAACAATAATAATAATGATTCCAAAATAATTAAAACAAGATTTAATACTAATTTAGAACTAAGATGATGATTAACTAATTATCAAATGAAGACAAACTAATTAGCATGAATTTAAGAAAACTAAAACTAAATAAGAATTGAGTCAATAAACTAAATTTAATGAAAAACTAATAATTTATTATAAAACTAAATCTTATTCTAAATAATATTCATCCTTTGTTCTAAAACTAATCTATTCTAATCAACTAAATCTTATTTCATGTAAGAAAAACTAGATCAAAAACAAGTTATTGGATAATGACTAACTAAAAAACTAGATGCTTAAGAGCTAAGTCTTGTGTCTTCAAATGGAGGAGACAAGATCCACTTTTTCGTACATGGGTTGAGGAGCCATGTTTTGGGCCGAAAACTCGAGCCCAAAACCCAATTTCTTCAGTCTACAGAGGGGTTTTCAGCTAGATTTGACTTCAACAGCCTTTTCGTCCACTTCTGCTCCTCTGATTGGGTCAAGGCTTGGACCAATAGAAAGCACGTTCCAAGCCGGTCGTTTTGACATAAGGTAGGTCCAATTCCAAGGTTTGAGTCCAAAGATACAACTTTCAGAAGTTCTGCTGACTTTTGTACGCTATTTCTGCCCGCGTTGACTTTGACTTTTTAGCTTTGACCGGGCTTTAAATGGGCTTTTTCTCCTTGGATCTTGGCCTTTAATCAAAGAACTTTTTAACAACCAACCCTTACTCTATTATCTCGTAAAATGGGTGCATTTCTACACATATTCGACTCCAATGCCTGAAATACATAAAAACACGATAACAGTAATAACTCTTACTTATTAATCACATAATTGGTCAAAAAGCAATATTATTAAAGGGTTAAAACTATAGTTGCTTGTCCTCAAACAAATATGAGAAATTAGAATAAGTGACCAAAAATGGAGTTCTAACTAATCTCGTTTCGCCGAGTGCAATTGCATTGACCATATACACCAAAGCCTTAAACCACTAGGAATTCCCTAGTAGACAAGTTATAGCTTCGTGAGAGTTTTCCAGTGAAGGTACTCACAAACTTCATCTATACTACAATAACTAAGAAATAAAACTATTGTTTCCTTATTTATTGTCTCAATTATCTATACATCTCACTAGCAATGAATACAGAATAATCAAGTCGAAACCTAAGCTAATATATGCATAATAATCAATCATCTACGAATAAACATATATACAATGAGTAATACTATGAAATGCACTAACAGGTCCGTTTCTGAAACTTTGGAATAGCGTCCTTAAGTAGGTCCTCACATAGATGTCAAGACAAAAACACTGATTTTTCCACTCAAGTTTTGCTACTCTAGTGTGCAGTGGGCACACTTTACCTTACAATCTCAATGACACACAAGGAAGCCGAAGTCGATTAAACACATCTGCCACTTACTATCACACTAACATATTCCTAATTGAGCTAGAGGTCTTATTTAGGTGTTGCGGGGATTAGGTGATGATTTAAGAATGAAGAAAATGGATATTCAAAAAGAACCAGTCTGAGATAATAGAGTCTTCATATTATGTAACCATAGAAAACCTTGTTCTTTACTTTTGCTTCTACACTTTGTTTCCATCCTTAGCAAATTTTTTCTTTTTCTTTGGCTTTTGACTCCTTTGATTCTATTTTTGGAGTTCTATCTCTTTATTTATTTATTTATTTTTATTTGGATGGAAACTTTATTTTCTTATTTGAAGCGACTAACAAATTCTTGATTTCAAAGGTCTTTCCCTTTTCTATTCATCTCTATTTTCAGACTCATTCAAAGAGTGGGTATGCTGACTTTTATTTTTATTTTGTTTTGTAAATGGGTAAAGGATTTGCGGTTCATGAAAGGCTAAGGAAAAGCTCAGAGGGGCGACTAGCGGCAAATAATTTCATAAGGTTTAAATTTCTGGCTATATCGATCCAAATAGGGCCTAAATTCTTTCTTAGGATATGATATAGTGATTAAGCAAGTGGACGTGTGATTTCTCTATCCGGAATTTACTTCTCCCTTGTGTCATTTCTCAAATATTTCACTCATATAAGGCATTAGGCTATATTCTCACAAGATTTGTAGAATAAGTATTCTAGCCTAGATTTCAGAAATTTACTGCCAAACAATCATAGATACTCATGTAATATATTTTTAGAAAGATGCAAAGATTATTATCTACATATTAACCTAAGTTTCTAAAAACTATTCTAATGCAAAAGCTAACGTGAAACTTCTAGATTATTAAGAGCATAAAGAAAGTAACAATACCAATATTCCTAAGTGTATAGCATAAACTTTTTATTTTTATTTTTGAATTTTTGAAATTTTTACTAGAAAACAAGTGCATATTATACATATCTATATCCTAACAGATGCCTTAAATTACGCGTGTTTTTATGCCACCCCCAAACAAGAAGCATGCTTTGTCCTCAAACTATTGAAATAAAAAGGGTAGAAAAATACCATTGAAACGCATGAAATTTTGGAACATCTGCAAAATAAAGTTAAAACATAATAATATAGAAAAATAAAAACAGACGCAACTCTATATGAGTTCCACCCGTTATGGGGTTACAAGAAGTAAATTGGTTGGGGCATAAGCAGACACGAACAAAAATAAAAACTCACCTCCTCTCCAGCGTTTAAGCGTCATCCTCCTCCACTTCTATAAAGAAATGAGGTTCTTTCGCATCCTGCCACGCCATGATGATTTGTCAGGCTTCACGCCATTTATCATCTACGATTGCTAACCTGTTAAGCGCCACTTGGTCGGATGAGGTGTAAGGTGCAACCTGATGAGGTTGTATCCTCCACCATTGCCAAGTCATTGCACGGAAAGATTGAATAATATAATTGGTGGGTCTCACAATGTCAACCCCAACCCAATCCTTAAAACGGGCACAAAAAACAGGGAAGAAACATAGCATAATACGACAAACTAAAACAGGCATAAGAAGGTACTTATGCCTCATGCTATGGGCTCGTACTAAACTAGACATTAGGGTCTGGGGAATAACATAGAGTATACGTCCCCCAGCTAAAGCAAGGAAAATATCACAAGTTTCATCATTCACAGAAGAATAACGCCATTCCCCTCTAATGTTTAGCATGATCCAAAACATAACAGTTCCCACATTCATGGACATGCTACCAAGGGCGATGTTATATTCCCCTTGGTCCTCTATCCTAAAGATTCCTGCCCCGTAATGCTCATGCAAATCCTCATAGTTATAAAGGTACATATTATCGACCAAATAGGCCTGTGAGTCTTGTATTTCAGCAGGCATAGCAATTCCAAGAACAAAGGCTATCAAGAACCTGGTAATTTCCATTTGTTCACCCTTAATGGTGATAGAGAACACTTGTTCTCCATCCGGTCTATCAAAAAACTTACAATTATCATAAAAATAAGATGTAAGTGTAGGAGAATAAAGTTCATCAGGTCTTACCATTAGCGGTTCCCAGCTTACGTGTATAATCACCTCGCGGAACCAAGTACCATAGGTGTCGCTTCCCAACAAGTCTTCGAAAGACTGCTTAGGTATGACTGTAGGAGATGTCATCACAATAACTACTCTCTAGAAGAGCTGCAAACGACCCTGGAAAACTCACAAAAAATCAGAAAATTTCTGGGGCTACGAAGGTCAAGGCGCGTGTCGCGCTCCTTTCTAAATCGAGTTACAGGCGTTTCAGTGCTAGGCGCCCTCAGAAGTAGCCTATGTAGGGTGCGGGGAGCGCTCCGTGTGTGAAGAGCAGGATGAACTGAAAAATAAAAGAAAAAATGTAGAGGTTTAGGGTGAGAGATGAAAGTGAGATGTGTGGGTTTTGTGTGTAGAATGAATCAAATATATATAGGGTTTTAGTTTCTAAAACGAATTAATAAGTTACCAAAAAATTTAAAACAATTGTCGAAAACAAAATATTTCCAAAACCTAAAGTGGAAACAACCCAGATTCATTATTCCAAAACCAACCTAATATCTTTTAGATTGAATTTAGAATAGCAACTTCCTAACTCATTGAAATTTCATCCTACCACAATATCTAATCATAGCCACACCAATAATAGCAACAATCTCGACCAACTCATTGTAAAATTACTTCTAAAATGGTGGATCAGATAAAAGCAATGCTAAAAATAATAATACTATCCCCAAACAATTTGGGAATGTGGGATTTACGCAAAAATCATCGCATGTTTAGACAAAACCCAAGTTAAATTTAAATAGAAATTCAAATAATAATTAACTACAGAATTCAAATTTAACTACTGAATTTAACAACTTAACATCCAATCTACTAAAAACAATAAAAGCAACATCAAAACAACAAATTTATAGAACAGAGTTTAGGATGGAAATACCAACACCCCAACCCCAAACAAATTTTATAGAATAGAGTTTAGAAAATTTGTTTTAAACGTGGGTCTTTTAAAGTCAGATTCCCGAGACTTCATCTCTAACATATGTATATAATGAACATGCAGTTTACCATATATCAACAACCAAAATAGTTGTGGATCTTGCCATAAATAATTAACATGGAATGCACCCTCAAACAGAATCAAGCACCAAGATTTTCTACGACGCAACTTAGTGAATTGCAAGCGAAGTCTGATAGACCTAAAACGTAACCGAGCATACACCTTCTTCTTCATCTTTGAACGAAAGGGTGTCCAAGTTAATGATCATGAGAAAATGGATGTTTGTGAAAGATATGTTGGATATGTATAAGTTTTAGAAGGAAAGAATGGAAAAAATGGGAATGTGGATTTAGCACAAAACTCATTCATGGTGTAGGTAGGAATTGTCTTAATTATGAAAATGAAGGTATCAAGTACCTCTTCCTTATGAATTATTTCTGTATTAGGAGGATTTAGAAAATCATGAAGCACAGGAGAAACAAGAGGGTCAAGTGCAAACTCAAGGTTCCTTTGAAAAGGTGGAAGGTGGGGAAAATTGGTGATGGAAGATGAATGAGTGACAGGATGATGTGAGGTGGATGAATGGGGTTCGGCTAGAGCTCTCAGGTCTAGATCATCAGAAACCTTGAGATATGCAAGACATTCCTCAATAGGTGGGTCAAAAGAATCACTGGGATAGAGGGTGAAAAATTTATCTTCCATCATAGCGTCAAAGGATGAATGGATGTTGACAGGAAGGGACTCGTGAGGTGGCAAGGAAGAGTTGCAAAAGAGTCAAAGGAAATCTTCCTCGACTTCCAGGGAGTTCTCGTCAAAGTTAGAACTTCCAAAGGAAGGGAATTTGTGCATCTGATTATCAGGAAACGTGGTTTTGAAATAATCTTGAGCTAAGCTCTCGATCATGCTAACCTCTCCATCTGAAGTCGTATCTAGAAATTGTTTCATCGTTTTAAAAACATTTACCTCAACAAAAAGATGGCCAAAAGACATGGACATAGAACCATCGCACCAGTTTATGAGCGCATAGCCAAGAAATGACGCCCTAAAATAATCGGAACAGAGTTGTTAGCGACTTCTGTATCAAGGATAACAAAATCAGCAGGATCGTAGAAATCTTGAACCTTAACAAGCACGCTTTCAACCACACCCTTAGGATACTTAATAGACCGATCAGCTAATTGTAACGTCATTTTAGTAGGTTGCATCTCTTGTAGACCTATTTGTTTATATAAATAATACGGGAGTAAGTTAACACTCGCCCCCAGGTCTAATAGCGCGGTCGTCGTGTGGGAATCTCCTAAGGTGCATTATACCATAGGACAACCAGGGTCCTTGTACTTAACGATTCCATTATGTTCGGTTAAAGTTGGAAATTATTCAGTTAAAAAGGGGTCTTTTGGAATATTTGTTTTATGCCTAATAGTGCACAACTCTTTGAGAAACTTAGCATGATGAGGTAACTTTTAAATCGCTTCAACAAAGGGTAGGTTTATCGTTAGATTTTTGAAAACCTCCCTAATCTCATCGAAATTTGTATCCTTGTTTAACATTGCTAATCTCTAGGGAAAAGGTGGTTTCTCTCTATATTTAGCGTATGGATCAACAAGATGTCTAACATTGGCTTTCTGTTTCTTAGGTTGTGGTTTAACTGGTACCTTTACAAGGGTAGGATCTTCAGTTTCTATTTCGGTATCTACTTCAATATCTATTGTAGGGACTACTGGTGGGGTAACTATAGGCATAGTTACGGCATTATCAACCACTATGCCAGAAGGGAAAGTGGTGATGGCATTTAGCTCACTTACGTTTGTATTTTCCTTACTATTATTACCATTTACCTCAAAGGCTGTGTTTGTTGTTTTAGGATTAGGTATTGTTTGACCTGGAAACACACCTTTTGGTTGTACTTTCTCTTGTGATAACTGCTATAAGGAAAGTTGGATGGACTGTAAAATCTGTTGTTGGGTTTTCATAAAGGCGTCGAAACGATCCGGTTGTGGAGGAGTGTTTGTTATAGGTTGTGTGACAGGAACTATGTCACGTTGATTATTAACAGGTGGGTTGTGATAGTTATGATTAACCAGAACAATACCTCTATTAGCATTATAATTATTATTGTTATAATTATTATAATTCCTTTGTCCTTGTCCTTGTCTCGGTGGAGCTTGATTGTAATTGTTTGCTGGCTTAACATTTTGATTATTATACCCTGGAGGTATAACTTGTTGATTATTTTGCCAACCGTAGTTGGGGTTTTGGCGCCAAGGTGCGTTAGGTTCACTATTAATGGAACAAACATTGTCCGGCTGTGCGGATTGTTGTTCATAGACTAGAGGACAATAAGAGTCGGGATGCGCAGGACTGAAACAGAAATTACATGGAAACTACCCCAGTTATTATTACGCTTTGTTTGATTTTCTAAAAATTTATAAGCCTCTGAGGCTCCTTTACTGAGGAAACTACCCCATTCATTATATCAAGGACCTCTTTATGGAGGTGTAAAAGTCCCTTGAAAAAGGCACGAACTAACGTGTCTTTCGCAAGGTTATGATGTGGACACTTTATAAGAAGGTCAGTTAAATGATTCCAAGCCTCTGAAAAGGATTCATGAGGATTCTGTCGAAAAAAATGAATCTTGGAAATCATTTCATCTGTCTTCAATGGTGGCTAAAAATGTTCCATAAATAGTTAAACAAGTTTGGCCCATGAGTCCACAGAATTAGGTGCTTGGGTAGTTAACCAAGACGCCGCCTTGTCAGTTAGGGTGAAAGGAAACAGCCTCAATTTAATTTGTTCAGCACCAACCGTAAGATTATGGAATGCGGTAAGGACTTGTTCAATCCTACACATGTGCTGATAAGGTTTTTCATGGTCTAACCCATGAAAAATGGGTAACAAATTAAATATATTTAGGGGGATTCGGTAATTTCCCACTGGGTCTGCAAGAACGATACAAGATTTTAGGCTATCGTTCAAGGCTTTGTAAAAGTTAAACAGAGGGGACTCTCTTTCTTCAGCCATTATTTCAGGTGTAGTGTGTGGTATACTAGATAGGTTTGTGTGTTGACATTCACGATAGATTACGTTAATCATTTTTTCTCTACCTGACCTTAATCTCATGCAAGGCTAAGTCCAATATTGAAAAAAATATGACAATAGTCAAAACAACCCTGATATGCTAGTATAAATCCTCTAACAGGGGATGCGAGGAGTGGAAGAAAGAAGTACCTGAATGTCTCCTTGCTTCGCTTATAAATAGTGTCTTGTATACGCGAGCTCAGTATATTTAACAAGTTAGAAACACTGAATAACTTGAATAAATGGAAGTTTGAACTGAACTGTGAAAATTGGGCAGTTCCAGAAGAGGGCGTGGGTCGCGCTCAGAAATAGCCTTGGTAGGGCGCAAGTCGAGCTCAAGTCCAACTCGAGTTCCAGGCGCTTCAGCGTAGGGGGCGCTCAAAATTTGCCTTGATAGGGTGCGGGTCGTGCTCAGGTCTAACTCGAGTTCAAAAAACCTCAAATACAGTGGCCGCTCAAACTTAGCCTTAGATGGGCGCCAGCTTTTTAGGCTTTTTCCCCGAAATTTTTTTTTTGTTTCTGAACCAGACAATCATGGTTAGAACCAAACAAGGGTGGGTGGGTTTAATAGGACTTTGGGAAGACTAACAATACTAATGTAAACAATTCCAAATAGAACTAAGATGGCAGCGACGCCATTTGATAAAAGGTAAAAACGATAGTTTTACCTACGAATAAGCTACGAAACTCAAACGCAAGTAAAACTAAGACTAATTTATGCTTAATATTATCAAAGTTTTCTACACTCTCGATGCTATTGCAATAAGTGGAGTAGAGAATTCGTTCCACTCCTACTTCTTTAGAATTCACGTTAACTAAGATTAGCAGTTCTATAAAAGTCAATGAGAGTACGGATTATATAATTATGCTAACAACGATGGAAAATAACATAATCGAAATGTTCTAAATACTAAGATGGCAATTTAAATACTAAAGTTCAAACCTAGATAAAGAATTAGGGGAATTTGATTCCACTTTAACTCGACTTAATTTATTAACGCCGAATTGTCGTAATCCGAATTGCAATGCTATATATATATATATATATATATATATATTTTTTTTTTTTTTTTTTTTTTTTTTTTTTTTTTTTTTTTTATTTGTTAGGTTCTGGCTATGTATCGGAAGTTAAGGGAGATGGCGTCTGTCTCCGATCGGTACAAGAAAGAGCTGGATGCCAGCAAGCAAGCTTATGGGCTGCTGGTGGCCGAGCAACAAGTGGAGAGGGCTGAGGTTGTAGGTCTGAGGGCTCAGGTGCAAGATATGGGTGGGAAAGTGGCTTTGTTGCAACCTTCTCTTGACTCTGCAATGTTGGAGGTTCAGCAATGGATTGCCGAGCGCAAGAAAGCGCGGGCCGTTACTAAACGAGCTGAAACTGAATATAATAACCTGGTTGATTTGGTGGAGAGCGGAGATACCTACGTTCTAGTAGATGATTATCTTGATCTAAATCGCAGGTATGAGCTCCTGAAGATGGCAGTTGAAAGGGAGGTTGCAACAGTGTCTGTTGAAGATACTGGTGTAGATGCTTGTAGACGATCTGACCTGCCAACCGACCTAGGTTCTACTCTAACGGTCTTCCAGTTGTGCCTCATGTTGTTGCTGTCTCTTATGTTTCTGAGGTTGTTGCTGATCCGGCTAGTGGCCCGGTAGGTAAAGAGGGATGTGAGCTGGATCCTTTGAATGTTGATCAAGTATCGCGTGTTGTTTGAGCTTCCTCTGGTTTGATTGTTGTTTGTGATGTGGGTAAAGTGTTTAAACAAGATTCTCTCTTTGTCTGAGTTGATACTGATACTGATATGCTTTATATTCTTATGATGGGGATACTGAGGTCGTTTTCCTGGGATAACCTGGGGGCCCCATATATCTAACCGAAATTTGTATGTAAGTAGCAATACTTAAATTACTTACTTGTTGGAATTTGCTTGAAGCATGCCTGTGATTGCTTTGTTATTTTTGATTTATTGTTTGACGACCTGTGTTACATCGTAGTCGTACTGATGAAGTACTTGAGTTTGCTAGGTCGTCTGATTGTTACAGGTCGTAAAATGTTTGCGTACGACCTGATATATTTGTGTAGTTGGTACCTAGGCTTCATCTTGTCCCTAGGTGTATGCCCTGATTCGTTTCTTTTGGGGGAACTTCTGATTGATATAATTAGCCTTTGAGTGGCCATTATATTTGAGTCTAACTTAACCCTTTTGTGAGGTCGTAAGTTGACGTGGGGTCCCTTTGGGGGTCCCCTAGATTGTATTTGTCTGATAATTGGCCTTTGAGTAGCAATTACAGTTGAATCATACTTAACCCTGGTGTTGGTGTTAAGTTGATTTAAGGTCCTTTTGGGGGACCTTGTTTGAATTGATTGAAATTTAGCCACTGTGTGGTTATAGTTGAGTCGTTGTAAACTCCGCCTTTGATGTACGACCTGACATAGTGATGACGTAGGTCAGGGTGCGCAGTGAGATGCATTGTACTTATGTACTACAAAAATGACATCAGTATTTGAAATGTTGATGAAACTTTATTTATGTCGACTAATGTATTTGGAGAGAGAAAATGAAAAACTTATTGATAAAATCGCTTTAGGAGAGCTGTATTCCAAGGTCGGGGAAGCATAACACCGAGCTGAGTTTTGATTCAGTATGCGCTATTTCCAACAACTTTGCCAACAATGTAGGGGCCTTCCTATGTTGGGTCGAGTTTGGCTGGGGCTAGTGTCTTTTTGAGGACTAGGTCCCCAGCTTGAAAAGATCTTCGGACGACCCTCTTGTTGTAAGATCGTTAGATTGTTTGGTGGTACCGAGCTAGGGATATTGCGGCTATTTCTCTTCGTTCCTCTAGGAGATTAACTTCTTTTGCCAAGATGCTATCATTGTCTCCTGACTCAACTATGTCAAAACGTGTGGTTGTGAGTGTGAGCTCTGATGGTATTACTACTTCTGTTCTGAAGCAAAGTGTGAATGGAGACTTATTGGTGATGGTTCTGGCTGTTGTTCTGTATGCCCATAGAATATTCTCGAGCTGCTCTGGCCATTGGCTTTTCTTGCTCTCCAACTTCTTTTAGAGGTTTTCTTTGATTGCCTTGTTTGTGGCCTCTGCTTGGCCATTGCTTTATGCATATCTAGGTGTAGAAAATGCTTGAGTGATACGCCATTTTTGTAGAAAGGCCTTGACTTGTGTGCCCGCAAATTGGGTTCCGTTGTCCTGACAAGGTTGTGGGGTAGACTAAATCTTGTGATGATATTGGTCCATATGAAGCTGATGACGTTGACTTTCTTGACTTGGACTAGTGTGATTGCTTCAACCTATTTGGTGAAGTAATCTGTGGCTGTTAGGATGTATTTGAGACCTGTTTTCTTTTGTGGGATGAATGGTCCCATGATGTCTAGCCCCCACATGTGGAAAGGCCATGGGCTGGCTATGTTGATCAATTCCCTAGCTAGACTTAGGTGGTTGTGACCAAATGTTTGACATTGGAGGCATTTAAGAACGTACCTTTTTGCCTCTATATGCATGCCTAGCCAATAATACCCTTGGGCTATGGCTTTATGTGCCAGAGATCGTGCTTCTGTATGGTTATGGCATTCACCTTTGTGGATCTCGTCGAAAATGAGCTGGCCTTCACGTGGAGTTATGCACCTTAGCTGGGGCCCTCCTGTGGATTTGCAGAATAATCGTTCCTTGATTACTGTGTATCTTGGGGCTCAAAATTGTATTGCACGAGCATTCTTTGTTTCTGATGGGAGTTCGCCATGTAAGATGAACTTGAGAAATGGGCCTATCCAAGATTGACTGATCTCTTCTGCGGATGAGGGTTGGAAATTAGTGAGGCTGTTGACACTTTCTTTCTAGTAAGCGGGTCTTTCCAGGATGTCAATGTAGACTGTGGTGGAGCAGACCTCTTGTGTCTTTGAAGCTAAGAAAGCTAGGCTGTCTACGTGTCTGTTATCTTCCCTAGGAATGTGCTCCAATGAGAACGTTTTAAACGATCTGATAAGGTCATTCACGACCTGAGCGTACTTTGCCCGGTTTGCTCCATTTGTGACATATTCTTTGGTTGGTGATGACGCGGCTTAGGAGTCACTGTAAGCCTTAAGCTTTGGGACTTGTAGCTGCTGTGCCATGCAGAGTCCTGTGATCAATGCTTCGTATTCCGCTTCGTTGTTGGACGTTGCGAAATTGATCTTGATTGATTTTTGTAGCTGGCTTCCTTCTGGTGAAGTTAACACAGCCCCCAGTCCACTACCATTGTTGTTGCACGCTTCATCTACGTAGAGGTGTCATATGTTTGGGGTGGCTTGTTGATGGAGTGAAGTGACTAGCTCGGGTTCCCAGTTGATATCTTCGACGGGGAAATCTGCCAAGAAATCAGCAACGACCTGACCTTTTCGAGACATTCTGGGAACGAACTCGATGTGATGTTCTCCGAGTTCTTCAGCCCATTTGGCCATACAGGCTGTTTTATTGTTGGAACTCAATACCTATTTGAGGGGTATATCTGTGATGACTTTGATGCTGTGAGATTGGAAGTAAGGTCGGAACTTTCGAGCTGAGTAGAGTAAAGAAAGCATTGTTTTCTCCATCGGAGAGTAGTGCTTTTCTGAATCTGTCAACGTCTTGCTGGTGAAGTAGACCGGCTTTTCGACTCCATCATGTTTGCGAAAGAGAACTGAGCTGATTGCGAAGTCGGTAGTTGCAAGGTACAACCCCAGTGTTTCTCCTTCTTCTAGCTTGGACAGGATGGGTGGAGTTGATAAATAAGCTTTCAGGTCGTTGAAGGCTTTATGGCACTCGTCTGTCCAAGTGAAAGTTGCTCCCTTTTTGAGTATTTGCAAGAATGGTCTGCACTTGTCAGATGCTCTTGAGATGAACCTGTTGAGGGCTGAAACCATGCCAGATAACTTGTGGATTTGTTGCTTTGTAGTTAGTTCTAGCATCTCAAGGAGAGCTCGTATCTATTCTGGGTTTGCTTCAATACGTCTTTGTTAAACGAGGTAACCTAAGAATTTCCCTGAGGCTACTCCGAATACGCGTTTGGCTGGGTTGAGCTTCATCTTGTTTTGGCGAAGTCGTTCAAAGGCTTCTTGCAGGTGGGAGATGTGATCGCCCGCCTTTTTGCTTTTGACCACCATGTCGTCTATGTAAACTTTCATAGTGTCTCCTAGCAAGTCTTTGAATATTTTGGTGACCAGTCTTTGGTAGGTCGCACCTGCGTTCTTCAAGTCGAATGGTAAGATGTTGTAGCAGAACTTACCTTGCTCGGTTATAAAGGACGTCTTTTCCTGATCTTCTTCTGCAAGCGGTATTTCATTGTACCCACTGTATGTGTCTATAAATGACAAAAGCTGATGGCCGCAAGTTTAATCTACTAGTATGTCGATCCTTGGTAGGGGGAAGTCGTCCTTTGGGTAGTGCTTGTTGACGTTGGTGAAGTGTATGCAAAGTCATACCTGACCGTTCTTCTTTGGAACAGCTACAATGTTGGCTAGCTAGGTTGGGTACTCGACTTCTCTGATGAATCCAACATTTTTTAGCTTTTCTATCTCTTCGTTGATGGCCTTTTGAAACTTGAGTGCTAATTTCCTAGGTCGTTGTTTGATAGGCTTGACAGTTGGATCTACATTTAACTTGTGACAAGCGACCTGAGGGTTGATTCCTGGCATATCGATATACGACCAAGCAAAAACATCTTTATTGAGAGATAGAAATGTGAAAAGTTGTTCCTTGAGCTTGGAGTCTAAGTCAGCCCCTACATAAGCAAATTTTGGGTCATCAGTTGTGCCCAAATTGACTTTTTCTCCTGGTTCTATTTGAGCTTGTTTTCCTTTGAGCTTGTCTGATGCAGTTACTGGAGGGCTGGATGTTTGAGGATCTTGCCTCTTTGGGACATCTTTGGCTTCAACGACCTGAGGCTTGGGTAAGGTCGTTGTGCTGACCTGATTGCATCGGTGAGCTTCCAGTTGGTTGCTTCTAAGCTCCATGATGCCTCTGGGACCGGGAAATCGTAGGACCTGGTATAGGGTTTATGGAATTGCTTGGATCTTGTGAATCCAACAGCGTCCTAGAATGGCGGTGTAGGACGACCTGACATCAATTACACTGAAGCGTGTTGAAGTTTTGACCATGTCTTCCTTCTCTCCAATGGAGACTGGCAGGATGACATCTCCAATGGCATTTGTGCGATCTCCGTTGAACCCGTAGAGCGGTGCGTTTGATTCTATCATCACCGAGTCTGGCAGGTGCATGTCCTTGTAAGTTTGATAGAAATGTATGTCGCACGAGCTGCCTGGATCGATGAGGACTCTTTTGACTGTCCACCCAATGATTTTTACATGCACTACCAAGGCATTATTGTGGGGTAGGCACACCTTGTCTAGGTCTTCTTCAGTAAATGAAATTGCTGTTGTTGTTTGTGGATTGGTGGGGTTGATCATCTCAACTTTGTGCGAGAGGTGGTAGATCTCTTGAAGCGCTCTTACTCTTCTGCGCTTCTCCTAGCCTGAGGTTTCGTCGTTTGAGGTGTCTGTAATCATGTTAATTACTTTGTCCTCATCGTGGTCGGAGGAGTGTTGTCTCCGGTTGTGCCTCGACCGACCTAGAGATTTAGATCGTCATGTTGACTGCTCCTGCTTCTGTTTCTGTTGTTTGCAGGTTGTTCATTGCTGCGGCTCTGTTTCTATGGCGTTTGGCATCCAGCTTGTGCCTCAGGTCGCTTTCTGGCAGGAACTCTTTTAATTTGCCTTCCTCCACTAAGTCTTGGAGGTAGTGCTTCAGGCTCTAACAATCATTGGTATTGTGGTGGTGGAGTTTGTGGAAATGGCAGTATGGACGTTCTGGTATGGCGATTACCTTGTTGATGTTGGGTTTGAAGTATGGTGTTATATATATCTTCTTCAGGATCTGACTCGGCATCCTGGAGAAGTTGGATAATGCCCTCTTTGTGTACGAAGGCTTGCTAGAGCTGGATCTCTTGTTGTTGTTGTTGTTGTTGGCTGAATATTGCTTGCTTTTCTTGGGGTCTTGCTCATTGCTAACTGCGAGGACCTCTTTGCCTTTGCGCTGGGCCATCCATTCTTCGTACTTGATATACTTGTCGACTCTATGATACAAGTCAGCTGAGGTTTCTGGTGTGTTGCGCATGAGGGACCCTGCTAGGTCGTAGTCGTCTAATAGGGCATTTGTGAACGTAGAAATTGCAAAGCCGTCACTGAGTCCTGATTCCAGTGAGAGGAGGTCCTTCTTGAAACGTCCTAGGAAGACGTGAATCGTTTCACCATGAGCTTGCTTGAGCTGGAACAAAGAGTCTAGGTCGGCTCACTTCTTTCTGTTGTGGATGAATTATGCCGCGAACATCTTAGCCAGCTTGTCGAAGTTGCTAATCGAATCGGGAGGGAGTGTGTAAAGCCAGTCTATTGCTCCGTCCTTCAAACTAGCTAGAAAAAGTTTGCACTTCAGGTAGTCGTAGTCTGGATGGTTGTAGAGTGCAAGGATTTGACTGAAGCGAGCTACGTGCTCGCCCGGGCAGGAGGTACCGTCGTACAACGGGAACTTTGGCTGGATGAAGTCTGAAGGAGGCTGTTTGTCTCTGATTTCTGTGGTGAATGATGATGCCTTGTATGTTTCTAGCATCTTTTGAGCGATCTGGATTGCACTGGCTCTTTCGTTTGACTTCTTTAATTTTTGGGCGAAGTCTTCTAAGCGTTGATTGGTGGTGTTGGTGAGGGCTGCAACGGCGTAGTGCTCCACTGCTTCTGTCGTGCCGTTGTTGGCGTTGGAGGTGGCATGGTCGCGCATTGTCTGATTCTCTTGTTGTAAAGTGACGAAAGAGTCTTGTAGTGTCTTCATTTGTTCTGCCAACATTTGAAGAGAGGTATCCATGGTGGTTTTTACCAACTTCGTGGGCTTGAGAAAAGAGTAAGTGTGCTTTTCTTAAGGAAACGAACCCGCAGACGGCGCCAATGTAGATGTTGTGTTTACTGGACAACGACCTGATGATCTGGAGAATTGGGAATGGCTTGGCTGCACTCTTCTTGGGATAAGAGTTGCCTACATATAAAGTTTGTCGACTAAACTTGAATCAAGCCTTACGTAGTTCATCTCTCTCTCTATATAGATGTGTGAGTTGACTTTCCACATTTGCTTTGGACCGTTATGAAGTGTAGATCCACCTTGTGTGCTATCTTGATGATTTGTCATTAATGTGCTGTTACAAAGTTAATGTTTCCTTGATTGTGGCGTTGATTGAGCTCCGAGACTGCACTAGTTGATATCCTTCCATAAAAGGTTATAACTGATGCTTTGTACGACCTGGGTCTTTGGTCGTTAGGTACGGTCTGATGAGTGTTGGACGACCTGAAGGAGGACGACCTGTTATGTGGACACGTATACTGTAGTGTGGAACGGAGGGTACTTACAATAGGCGATAGGACCCATCAATCACGTAGATTGAAGGTGAGAGTTGTTCTTTAATAACACTTTTTAACTCGAGAACTATGTGAAGGTTTTCGTTGTATATTAGACCATGAGGAGAGAATCGCCTAAGGGTTTTGGTTCTTTCTTGATACATACACAAGATCTTGAATGAAGTACCAAGGCGGCCGTCTGGTGATTTGCACTAAAGATGGTGCGTAAAGATATACTGCATGAATGTAGTCCTCTGTTCCGCCAGTTTTCATGGTCAATTCTACTAAGTTACTCTACTTTACTCCAATATTGCTTGATGCCTCCACTATATAGGTCGACATGGAATTTCAATTTGAATAGATATTCCGCTAACTATATGTGAGAGAGTAATATTCACATCCAATGAATACCACACACGTGTCCAGTATATATAGACCTAATAACCTACTTCATATCCTCGTCCTCAGAGCTCGCCTCATATACAGACCTAATAACCTACTCCACTCAGGCAAGCAACCTATTCAACTCGTGACCAGAGTTGTCACCACCAACCGATCTCTCGTACTCGACCTGCGAGCTCACTTCAAAGTGACTCGGGTCGAGTAGCCGATCTCACCAAGAAACGACCTCCATAGCACCCACTCCTCTCGCTCTACAACGGCTCGTAACGTAAGCTTTTATTACAACCATCAAGACCGAAGCTTTAGACACGCAGCTCATTGATTCTTCATAACTTGCCTTCATGGCTCATAAGTGACCTAAAGATCTGGATCTGACCTGAAGCAGAAGAGCAAGAGGTACGGGCTCCTTGCCTATATAAAGAGGATGAGCAATTACGTCTGACCTGATTCAAGTTCCTCCCCCCCCGAGAGAACTTGATACATAGGCAATTCATCCATGCGAACTCGGTCAAACCTAATCAACCATTCCATCTTCTCCAAATTACCTACACCTGTAAGGTTAGACGAAACATAACCTTTACATTGGCGCCGTCTGTGGATCGAATTTCTTAAAAATTCATCTACTCAAAATTTACAGTACTTCCAACCATCTTCTTAGAATCGCAAATTTTCAAGCCCACGAAGCATGGAAAGCCTCCAAGATCAACTGAAGATTATGGCTACCCAAATAGAAGCCATGAACGGTAGCATCATCTAGCTCCGACAAGAAAACGCCGCTCTCAAAACCCAGGTCGAGTCCCAGAGCCCGAACGGGGTTACCGCTGAGGACGGGATCAAGAGGTTAACCAGCAAATCAACAGCCTTTCCCAGCAGATTGAACAGAGTACTGGAAAAAATGACGCCACTCAGGTTGTCCATAATATGCTGAAGACGTACCGGGCATCACCTTTCACACTCGAGGTACTCAATAAACCCTCTCCCCAGGATTTCATTCAGCCTCGGTTCGCAATGTACGATGATAGCACGTGCCCGGGTCAGCATGTAGCTCGCTATATTCAGAGCCTTGCACTTTACAGTGCGCAGGAGTTCGACCACCTGCAATGGCACTTGTTCCCAGCAAGTTTAAAGGATGGAGCTCTCGACTGACCAGTTCGCCAACCAGTACATCCATAACAGACGTAGGATAGCTGACCTCAATTCACTCTTCCAATTGTCTCAATAGAGTGACGAACCAATTCGCACCTTCCTGGGACATTTCAAGATAGAACTACTGTCCATGGAGAGCGGCCTCAAAGAGTCGTTCAATTCGCCACAGTGACCTTCTCTAATGCGATCAGGAAAAATACTGATCTATCCAAGTCGCTCATGAAAAAGCACCCTGAAACACTGGCCGAACTGTACGCACGCGTGGAGAAGTACATCAAGCTTGCAGAAGGCATCGAAAAAGAAAGGCTGAAGGCAGCAGGCGAGGTCACTGCGATCTCAGATAATGCCCCATCTTCCAACAAGCGACCTAGGCAACAGGGTCAGCAGACCAGCAACCGAAACCAAACCAAAAGAGAGTTCGATATGCTTACAAGATCTCCAAGTTACATACTGGAGAAAATAAAAAACATGACCTATTACCGACCTGAGGTAAAACGGCTAGAGGACACACCAGGGAAGCCGTACTGTGCTTTTCATAAAGCAAAGTGCCATGAGACCAACGAATGTTGGGGGCTCAAGTACTACCTTTAAGACCTCATCGAAGCAGGACATATCAAACACTATACTGATATAGCCGATGGCGATCTACGTCACAAACTCATGGCTCACAGAGAGCGAAACCGAACTCCAACACGCCCAGGCAACAGAGCTCGTTCTCATGATAGAGGACGCTCAAATGAGCGATCGCATCACGAGCGTCGCCAGAACTACTCTAACAGAGGCACCAACAGAACCATCAACATGATCACCTTCTAAGACGACTCAGTCATGTCCTCCAGAGAGAAAACGAGACGAGTAGGCGCCCTCCACGAAGTCCACCAATTCTCTTCACAAGTGGCCCCCATCCCACGCACAAATCGCCACAGCTCAGGAGACATCACCTTCATTGAAGCCGACCTCAACAAGGTGTGCCTCCCACATAATGATGCCTTGGTAGTCCACGTCAAAATCAGCGATTGGACTGTCAAATGAGTCCTGATCAATCCAGGCAGTTCGTGCGATATCCTATTCTATCGAACTCTGAAGGAGATGAACTTGCCCAAGTCAGTTATGGTCGATCCAATAGCCCCCCTCTATGGCTTAAATAGATCACGAGCTGATCCAATAGGTGACATCATTCTACCTATCTCGGTGGGATCACATGAAGACAAAGTCAACATCAACACACGCTTCAGTGTTCTGGATGTCAACTCGTTCTATACTGCTATACTAGGACTCCGTTGGATCCACAAGATGCAAGCAGTCCCATCAACACTTCATCTAGTGTTGCATTTCCCCAGCTCCAGAGGCATGATGGAGCTCCACAGCAACCAGCTCGATGCTTACAACTGTAATCAGATCCACTCAGTTAGCAAGCCCGCTAGGGCTTCACTCAAAAACAAAGGCGAGATCGCCAAAACTAAGCTGGCAGAAGACTTCATCTCTGAGGTTAAAACCTTGACCAATACTCCCCCGCAGCGAGCTCACTAAAGAGAACACTGGAGGCTCAGTAAAAAATGTTCCTCCAGAAGTCTAGACCACAGAGGTTGCCCAACCCCTTCAAGTGAAAGAGAAACCGCAAGAGACCAAGACCCCAAAGATCGCTCAGCCCACTGAAACGGCTACTCATACCGAGATGAAGGAAAAAGTCAACCTAGGAACTGAGGACGACCCCAAGTTTGTTTATGTAGGAGTTAACCTTGATCCTACTCTCAAGGCACAACTTGTAAGCTTTTTATCATTAAATAAAGATGTTTTTGCTTGGTCGTATATCGATGTGCCTAGAATTGATCCCAATATTGCATGCCATAAGTTAAATGTTAACCCTAATGCTAAGCCAGTTCGCCAACGACCTAGGAAACTATCTCTTAGGTTCCAAAAAGCAATAAACGACGAGATCAACAATCTCAAAAAAGTAGGCTTCATTAGAGAGGTGGAATACCCCGAATGGATTACTAACATAGTAGCAATCCCAAAAAAGAATGACACAGTTCGCCTACGTGTCGACTTCACCAATGTCAACCAAGAAACCCCTAAAGATGGCTTCCCCTTACCAAGAATCGACCAACTCGTGGACCAAACCGCAGGCCATGAACTCATGTCATTCATGGACGCCTACAATGGCTACAATCAGATCCCACTGGCCGAAGAAGACCAAGAGAAAACATCATTCGTAACAGAATAGGGCATCTACTGTTACAACATCCTCCCGTTCAGCCTAAAAATTGCTAGAGCGACCTACCAACGATTGGTCACCGAAATGTTCCAAGACATGTTAGAAGACACCATGGAGGTCTACATAGACGACATGGTTGTAAAAATCAAGAAATTTGGGTATCACTTAGATTATCTCGAACAAGCGTTCTCCAGACTCAAGCGAACTCAGATCAAGCTCAACCCAAAGAAATGCCTTTTCGGCGTGTCCTTCGGGAAATTTATGGGGTATCAAGTATCTCAACGAGGGATAGAAGCGAACCCGGACCAGATTCGAGCGTTCTTGGATATGCCCGACCCAAAACAAAGCAACAAATACATAAATTGTCAGGAATGGTGGCCTCCCTAAACCAATTTATATCGAGAGTATCAGACAAGTGCCAACCTTTCCTACAAATCCTTAAGAAAGGTGAACAATGTAGGAACCGTTATGGTTTCGGCGAATGATTTACTACAAACCGTGAAACACCCACGCGCAGAGGAATAAGGGGTGTCACGGTTTGGTTAAAAATTTACCTTTAGAATCGGCTAAGATAACTCTGAGAATCCAATAGCTATGAAATCAGCAACCACCTCTTGACGGGCTTGGGCTTCCCATGTTCGCCCAGAACACACGACCCAAGTCCGTTAACAAATGGCTTATTCCACTAAAAGTCATTGTTGCACTACCACCCTAATCCCAAATTACGTGTTACGTTTATGGGCTCCATATTATATGCTCGTTGATCTCCCCGTGTTTAAGATATCGAATGTCCGTTGATTAAGTCAAGTTACTGATAACTACCTTAATCAACTTCTTATGTCCTTGAGTAGTACCACTCAACCTCATTGTCATGTCGGATTAAATCCACCTACAGGGTTTACATGACAATCCTTATGAGCTCCTCAAGGGGACATCATCAGCCCGACTTCTTGCGGGACACAGATTCCTTTTATAATCAACCGCACACCTTACATACAATGTCATTACCCAATCTATCGAGTTTGTTGATTCACAAATGAATCTCACTCATTGATGATTTAAAGCAATGTACAATGCACGCAAGTGCCCGTTATTATATCCGGATTAAGAGGACAAGCATCCATAATAACAGAGGCATTTATTCTCTTATATAGTCAGTATAAATAGAAACAACCTCACTTGGTCCTGTTCAATACACACAAAGTGTACTAGTGTAATCCTATAGTCAAGATAGACTAATACCAGATTATACTACAACCATACCAATGGTTTGTCCAAATCCATCTAGGTTGTGAACAATTACTTATACTTTATAAGGTACTGATGATATGATCTTCTGTGTGTCACCACACACTATATCATCTACAACATAAAGTATTAGACACATGCATATAACTAATAACATATATAATATGCATAACATTTGCCCATATGATTCTCATTCAAAATATAAAGAATTAGAGTTAATACAAAAGTAATGCTTTTAGTATATAACCTTATCAAACAATTCTCATGGAATGACCAATGCCACCAAGCATTCTCTACCCTCAAGGACTATTTGACAACACCACCTGTGATAGCAAAACCGATTGATGGTGAAATGTTGGGTCTGTACCTAGCTGTTTCTGACTTTGCTATCAATTCAGTTCTCTTCAAAGAGGAACAGAACACAGAGAAACCGATCTACTTCACCAGCAAGACATTGTTACCAGTCGAAAAGAACTACTCCCACATTGAAAAGGCAGTACCGGCACTACTTTATTCAGCAAGAAAGTTCAAGCCTTACTTCCAAGCACACCCAATCAAAGTGTTCACCGACCTACCACTAAAGAAAATACTCTTCTTAAAGCCAACAAGATGACTCGCATGGCAGTATGGGCAAAAGAACTCGGTGAACACCACGTTGAATTCACCCAAGAACCTCTCATAAGGGCCAGGTCGTTGCTGATTTCTTAGCAGATTTCCCAGTTGACGACCTGAACTGGGAACCAAAAGACAACGCCCTGACTTCTAAACAACTAAACCGTCGGTATGGTCACTATTCGTGGATGGAGCTAGCAATCCAGGGGGCAATGGAGTCGGAGTAGTTCTAGTGTCACCAGATGGCTTTATGGTGGAAAAGTCAGTTCACATCGATTTTGCGACCTCCAACAATGAAGTGGAGTACAAAGCCCTGGTTATGGGACTCCATATGGCGTTAAAACTTGATGTGTAGGAGCTCAAAGTCTTTAGCGATTCACAACTGGTAGTTCGCCAGGTCGCCCATGAGTATACCACCAATGTAGGTAACCTTTCTAAGTACCTTCAAGTTGTAGATCAATTATTAACGTCTTTCAAAAGAGTCACCATACAACATTTCCTAAGGGAAGAGAATCGCCATGCTGACAGCTTGGCCTACCTCGCAACCCAAACACCAAACTGTGACCCTAGGAAACTACTCATCGAAATAGTTGACCGACTTACTTACCAAAAGAAGCACGTCCTAGAAGTTAACAACCTATGTTCACTCTCTGACACTCAGATGAGTCAAACATAGATGCAACCTATCATAGATTATATCCAGCTCCGCAAGGCACCAGCAGATCACACAAAGGCCAGACAAGTTAAATATCAGTCAGTTCGCTACTGTCTCGTAAACGACAAACTTTTTAGAAAATCCACTGGAGGACCCCATCTGAGGTGCATAAGCCCAAAACAGGGTCAGGCGATTTTCACAAAAATCCACGAGGGAGAATGTGGAAACCATGCAGGAGGTCGCTCTTTGGCTCACAAAGTGATCTCACAAGGATACTTCTGGTCATGAATGCAGATTGATGCCAAGAAATATGTACTCAAATACATTAAGTGCCAAACATTTAGCCACAATATCATTCAGCCAGCTCATGAACTGATCAACATTGCCAGCCCTTGGCCATTTCACATGTGGGGCTTGGACATCATGAGTCCATTCATTCCACAGAAAAGCACAGGCTTTTGGTTCGTCCTAGTTGTAACAGACTACTTCACCAAATGGGTGGAAGTGATTCCCTTAGCTCATGTCGAAGAGTCTAATGTCAGAAACTTTATTTGGACCAACATCATTACCAGATTTGGCCTCCCCCACACATTGGTAATGGACAATGGCTATCAGTTCAAAGGAAAAACAATCAAAGAATTTTTGGCCAAATGGAAAATCGTTCACGCATTCTCCACTCCCCAGTACGCTCAGAGCAACGGTTAAGCAGAAGCTTGTAACAAAGCAATTCTGGAAAACTTGAAAAAGAAGATTGAAAAGAACAAAAGCCAGTGGTCAATGCAGCTAGAAAACATCCTATGGGCTCATAGAACAACAGCTCGTTCTAGTATAGGCAAGTCACCATTCTCACTATGTTACGATACTGAGGTCGTCATCCCTACTGAGCTGACAATTACAACGACTCGATCAGAGATCGTCGAATCTAGACAGAATGACTCCATTCTTGCTCGTGAGGTTGACTTACTTGAAGAACGGTACGACCTAGCAGCCATTCGAGTGGCATCCTACCAACAAACTCTGAGGAAGACATACAACAAGTGAGTTAACCCTCATAGTTTCTAACCAGGCAACCTAGTCTAGAAAAAGACTAAGGATGACTCAAAACTGGCTGGCACCAACTTGGGAAGGACCTTGTATAGTGGAACGAGTCGTTGGCAATAGAGCATATTGGATCAAAACTCAGGATGGACAGACACTTCCACGTCCTTGGAATACTTTCTTGTTAAAGAAATTTTATCAACAAAAAATTCCATTTCCATGAATTCTTTCTCTTAGCATTATCCATATAGTTTTATTCAACATTAATGAACTGTAATATCCCAATGCTGTCAAGTCTACGAACTAAAACGCTCTACAGAGCTTAAACGTTCTCCACATTAAAATGCTCACTCGAGCTCAGGGCTACATAGCTCACAGGCTACTTAGCCTTAACACTTCTCGCTAGTTGGAGACCTATATTTCTAGGGTCAACTAAGTGCAGAACGCTCTCTAAGAGTAAAACATTCAAACGAACTCAAACGTTCTCCAAAGCTCAAACGTTCTGAATGACTAAACACTTACTCAAGCTCAGGGCTACATAGCTCACAAGCTACTTAGCCTTAACACTTCTCGCTAGTTGGAGACCTATATTTCTAGGGTCAACTAAGTGCAGAACGCTCTCTAAGAACAAAATATTCAAACGAACTCAAACGCTCTCCAAAGCTCAAACGTTCTGAATGACTAAACACTCACTCGAGCTCAAGGGCTTCATAGCTCCAACACTTCTCACTAGTGGATAACATCAGACTCTGGGATCAACTTCATGCAGAACGTTCTTGAGAACAGTCAAAATGCCCTCTTGAGCAGTACGCTTAAACGAGCTCAAACGCTTCATAGCATCCAATGTCTTCCCAGACAATGGGACATACATTTCTAGGTCAAATTCCTATGAAAGTATATGCAACAAGCATTCAGACAAAAATAAGATCATACTTCAAAGTACACATGCATGTCATAAATGCAAATACGAACTGCCTGAACACACTCAGGAAACCAGTTCTTTAAAGCTACCAAACTGCCACTTATGTGGAAACCAGTTCGTCCATATCTCAAAGCGAGCTGCCAAGGTTTCCCTAGGGTATCAGCTCTTAATGTATCTGGGCTGAGCCCCAACCATTTCAAAAAACGAACTTCCCAGGCAAGCCCAGGAAACCAGTTCTAGTGTTTTACAACCACTTACAACTCTAAAATTAGAGAAATATTTAAAGAAATCTCACCAAGGAAGAAGAAATGCATAAGAAATGGTCAAACATCAGGAGTCACATGCTTATAATCAACAAGCACAATAGCTGGATCAGCAGGAACAATACTTGTAGACGGAGCGTTACTAGCATCCCCAGGTATGACAAGCACACTTGTACCTAGAGCCCCGTGTTCACGCTCTTCTTTCAATTTAAAGTACGTCTCCTCCAACAACGCATAATCTTGGCACACTCAGTCATATGCCCGCTGAGCCTGATGAGTAACCGACTTGCATTGTTTGGCGTACTCAGTAACTGCTCCCAGTCTTTCTTGCACGTTAACCATCAAACTGACTAGTAACGACCTCTCAGCCACAGTGTCCTAATGCAGTTTCCTCAAATCCTCCAGTTCCTTCCTCTCAATCTCTCGAGCGAGCTGCAAGCTCAATAGGTCCTTCTTTATCTCGCTCACGTCATTTTCCACACCTTCCATAACTTGGGCCATGTGCTTCAGTTTATGATACCCAGCAAGAAACTACAAAAGGAAACATCAATGTTACTTTCGCCAATAACTTGGACCAGAGAATATTAGAAGCTTACCAAACAGCAAGTCATGTCCATGTTCTCCAAAGTCTTATCCAAATCTTGGTCGTCCAGCTCTTCCTTGTCACCTTCCAAGACAATCCCCTCCAAGAGACAATTAACTATGGGGGCCGACCTGAAGCTGCAGTTAGTTCATTCACTGCACGCTTCTTCCCCGTCTTCCCAGTGTAGACGAAGTCGCTTCCCAGGTCGCCACCTCACCTCCCCAAAGCCCCAGCTTCAGAGTTTTCTCCAACAATAGCTTTTCCCTTCCCCACCACAGCATGGTCGCGAGCGCCCAGGTCGACCCACCCCTAGATATCGGGCACTTGAACACCACACCTCCAGTTCACTTGCCCGAACCAGAAGTAGAGCGACTCACAATTTTAGAACGCTTCATGGCCCTCGTGTCAGAAGCGACTGCCTTCCGTTTACCCAGATCGCGTGAACAGCGTGGCAAGAATTCAACCTCTTCCGAGACAAGCGGAAAGGTCTCCCTCACAAAATCATCACCATCTGCCCTAGCCATTCTACACTCCAGAAACAACCCACCATCAGTAAAGAACAAAAACAACAAGTATACATGACTTACATATCAGAAAAGAAAAGAAAGGAAGAGAAGTTGGAAGCTAACCTAAAGCGCCCTAAAAGAAAGGAAGAGAAGTCGGAAGCTAACTTAGGAAAATATCTTGAGAGAAGTAACGAGACTTTACCCCTAAACCCCTCACAAAAAAGTCTTTTAGGGTAAACCATTTCACTTCCCAAGACATACCATTAATACATCAAAACCCTAACCAGTGTCCCGCATAACCCGCCACCTTTTCAAATTCCATAACACAAGGTGATTACTATTTTTGCTCATCACGCGTGCAAACACGTGCTAACGTCCTCTCTCAGAAGGACGCTCTCTATGGTCAGGATGCTCACTTGAGCCCACAGGCTACACAGCCTTAACGATCTTTACTAATGGAAACCTACAATGCTAGGACCGACCTAGTGGAGGACGCTCTCCATGAGCAAGACGCTCACTCGAGCTCACAGGCTACATAGCCTTAGCACCCCCCACTAGTTGAAGCCTACAACGCTGAAGTGACTGAGCAAAGAAAGCTCTCCAAGAGCATGATGCTCAATCAAGCTCAAAGGCTAAATAGCTTGGACACTTCTTACCAGTTGGAACACACAACGCTATACAAGTGCAACAACATCAGGCAAAATGTATTCAAGGCATCAAGAAAAAAGAGCAAGGAAAATAAATATGCATTTCATAAATGTAAAAGAGTGAACTGCCTGAACAAACTCAGGAAACCAGTTCTCTATAATTATCGAACTGCCACTCAGGTGGAAGCCAATTCGTTTCGAAATAAAGCAGATAATAAAGGCGAACTGCCCAGGCAAACCCAGGTTATGCCATAGGCCATACAACAATAAACAAAGGGGCATTCTCTCACAGCTGACAAGATTCAAGAAACATTTGGCAAACTCTCAGTGGCTAGGGGCTCCAGCACGTCATTCACAGCAACTCCATCCAGGGCGGGATCCGATCAGGCAACATCAGCCACAAGAGCAGGACCCTCATATACAGGAAGAATGGTACTAGCATCTCCAGGTGCTTCTAACACTATTGCACCTCGAGCCCCACGTTCTGGTTCCTCTTGTAAAACAAGGTATTTCTGCTCCAGATCATTGTACTCCTTGGCCAGCTCAGTCACCTCTCTGAATAGATCAAGTCTCATAGGCATCTTTTGCCGCCTTGCCCGCAGCTGTTGCCTTCTCCACATACATGGTGTATTGTGCCAGCTCGTCATTTGCCTCCTCCAACACCCCCGTCATGATCATTTTCTCTAGAGCGATCTGATCGTGCTGCTTCTTCAGTTCGTCATACCTGGTTTGGAGAGAGACTTGAACATAACACACGTTCTCTAGTTCTTCCTTTATCTTCTCTCGCTCACCCTTTTCAACCTCTGCAATCACGGCCAGCTCTTTGAATTTTTGATACCCGGATAGTACCTACGAAGCAGCAATATGTTCACAAATCAATAAATCATCCTACTCATACACAGTAAAAGGCCAAGTTATACAAATACGTACCAAGCAATATGCAAGGTCCATGGCCCTCACGTTTGTAGCAAGGTCGCCCATAGCATCTAAGTTCCACCGATCTCCATCAAGAACGATGCTATCCAACAAGCAACTCACGATCGAAGCCGAATGGAAGCTACAATCATACCTCATCACGTATTGGGTCTCTCCAGTATCGGGATTAACATAGGTGACACCCGTTTTAAGAGTGCCACCTTTCCCCTTATGATAAGAGCCCAAAACTGTAGTTTTAACCCCTTAACAATCATACTTTTAGACCAATTATGTGAGTAATAATTAAGAGTTAATACTGATTACGTGTTTTTATGTATTTCAGGCTTCAAAGTCAATTATGTGCAGGAATGTGCCACTTTGATGAGATAAAGAAGCAATGGTTGGTTACTAAGGAGTTCGGTGATTAAAGGCCAAGATTCAAGAAGACAAAGCCTTTGTAAAGCCTGGTCAAAAGATGAAAAGTCAAAGTCCACGCAGGAAGAAATAGTGCACAAAGACAGCAGAACTTCCGAAGACCATATCTTTGGACTCAGACCTTGGAATTGGGCCTACCTTATGTCAAAACGACCGCCTCGAAAGAGCTTTCCAATGGACCAAGCCTTGACCCAATCAGAGGAGCAGAAGTGGACGAAACATCTGTCGAAGCCAACTGCAGCTGAAGAGCCCATTTTGGACTAAAGAAATTGGGTTTTGGGCCCGATTTTCCGGCCCAAAACATGGCTCCAAGCCCATGCACGATTTTTGGATCCGGAAGTATAAAAACAAAGCTTGACTTTGTTTGTTAATGGCAGTTAGGTTAGGAAGCTAATGTTAATGGAGTTTAGGGTTAGAAAAGATAGTTAGATCTAGATTAGTTAATTACTTAGCTTTCATTCCATTAATTAGTTTCATTCTTTGTTTTATATTAGTTATTTAAATCATTGAATATCATTCATTAGATAAATAAAATAGTTGTTATTCATTCAATCATTTCTTGTTCTTATTGTTCTATTAGATAAATAAAGTTAATTAGTTCTCCATAATCTAGTTTCATTTTCATTTATTTATTAGCTTAAATCCTTAGATTTACTTATTTGTCATTATTAGTTTAATTCAATTATTGCATGAGTAGTTTCAAATTGAGTTTAAACAAATAAAGTTCAAATCTTTATATTATGTCTTGTTTAGATTCAATTGTTGGGAATGGTAGAATAGAAAATTCACATCAAATCATTACTCTCACCATTGTTCCCTTTGGATTTGAGTAGTTGAATTCTATTTAGTCTTGATAGATTGAGAGTGGAACGAATCTTTACTCGTTGTATTGCATGAAGATGTCTTGAGAGTAAGAAGAATTGATTTAAACGTAAGAACGGTAGGATTACGTATTAGTGTTCTTGTAGCATTAATATTTAGGATTCTATTATTTTTATGGTTATCAAATGGCGCCGCTGCCATCTTAATCTCGTTCAAGACAAGAATTCAATTGCTTGAATCCAATGGGCAATCCCCCATTCTCTACCCACCCACCCTTTTAATTTTTCATTCTTATTTCTTGAATTTTCGGAACTGTTCACTGTTTCAGCTTTAGGGGCTGCGGATTCACAGAGAAAAACACTGCGGTGAAGGTATTTCTAAATTTTCGAAAATTCTGAAAATATTCATACATAATATTTAATGTGTTGTTGATTTACTAGAATATTTTCAGATTTTTCAAAGTTGGTTTACCTTGTGAAAAAAATACGATCTTTACAGTGCTGCATTTCAGTTTTCACACCGTATGTTCTTGAAAAACAGACGAATAAGGTTACTTAGGGAGTTCTAAAAATTCTATAATTTTTACAGGAGTATCTATCCTAATCCAGGAGTTTGTAGTAAAAATTTGATGAGTTTTTGATTTGATTTGACCTCCTAAATAGTAGAGTGTTTCCAGTGTGTTTCTGCAGTGTTGCAAACACTTAATATCTGGAACACCATCCAATAAGGAGAGGTTGTAGACATCCAATTGCTCTAAATTTTTTACAGGAACAACTAGAATCTGTCAGGAGTCTCCAGTAAAAATTTGGAAATTTTTGGATTTGTTTTGATGGGTTAACCATTCGGTTGTTTGTATTGTGTCCGAAAACGGTTTCGCAAACTTTGGAGGGCTGTAGAGGGACTTTCACTGCTCCGATCGATCTGAAATTTTACAGGCTACTTGATAGACGTCTTAGCAAATTACTGTAAAAATTTCAGATTTTTTGGAGTACGATAAAAGGCCTAAAACTTGAAAACCCTGGAGCGCGCCCGCGCCCATGTTGAGCGCGACCCGCCCTTATTCACTGTAATTTCAACTTACCTTGAGCGCTCGCGCGCCAACCCGCGCCCTACCCGCGCCCAACAAGGAAAATTCATCCGAACAGCCCAATTTTCATAGGTAAATGCATATTTTTATTCCTTAAAGTTATTAAGTGTTTCTAACTTGTTAAATACACTTAAATCGCGTATACAAGACGCTTATTCAAACGCTGTAGCAAGGAGGCATTCAGTACTCCTTCTTCCACTCCTCGCCTCTTACGTGAGGAGTTTTAATTCTAGTATAATCGGGCTTGTTTTTCATAGAAATAAATACAACACGCCTATCTAGAATTTCACACACTACACTTGCATCAATGGCTAAAGAACAAGAGACTCCTCTCTCTCGATTTTTATAAAGCCCTAAACGATGGCCCTAAGTAAGTGCATCGTTCTTGCAAACCTAGTGGGGATTTTGAATCCCCTAATATATTTAACTTGTTACCGGTTTTTCATGGTTTAGACCACGAGAAGCCTTACCAAAGATACGCATGGGGATAGACCAAGTTCTCACTACATTCCATCATCCTAGCGTAAAGTCCGAACAAGTTAAACTTAGGGTGTTTCCTTTCACCCTAGCCGACAAAGCGGCGTCTTGGTTAACTCTGCCCAAACGCCAAACTCTCGTGGACTCATGGGCTCAACTTGTTCAATTGTTCATGGAACAATTTTACCCACCATGAAGACAGATGAAATGCTTCACAAAATTCATTTCTTCACCATAATCCTCATGAATCCTTTTCGAGGAGGCGAATCATTTCAGCGATCTTCTCATTGAATGCCCGCATCATAATCTTGCGAAAGACACGCTTGTTCGTGCTTTCTTCAAGGGGCTTTCACATTATCATAAGGAGGTTCTAGATATCATGTCTGGGGGTAGTTTTCTTAGTAAAGGAGCCTTGGAGGCTTATACATTCTTAGAAGATCAATCTAAGAGGAACAACAATTGGGGAGGTAACGATTCCTCCCGCTCCTCTCCTTCTTCTCGTGAGGTTAAACATGATCTCGAGCTTAAAACTCTTATCGATGCCCTCACTAAAAAGGTAGATGCCATCTCTGTTCAACAACAACCCACTCCAGTCATGAACATTAACTCTACTCGTTGTAATGTCTGTTGTAGTCTTGAGCATTCCGACTTCTATTGTCCTCTTGTCTATGCACAAACACCACCACAACCATCACACTTCAACCAGTTAACTCAACATCAAGGACAAGGGAACTTAGGTGACCATAATAGAGGGTTAGTACCCATAACCCAGAACTATCAACATCAAGACATGAACGCTCAACAAGCTTTAATTCCAATACAACCATCTACAGACAAAGTAGTAGTGACCTTGTTGGAGAAACACAATCAAATTATGCAACAAAACTCCAACTTGATGAAAGATCAGCATGATCAAAACTCTAATATGATGAAACAAACGATGCAAATGATGCAGTCTTTGTGCCAAAAGGTTATTGACATGTCTTCTAACCAAAATAATAACCAAACCGGCGTGTTTCCAAGTCAAGCAATGCCTAATCCTAAGTCAACAAACACCGCCTTCAAATAAAAAGTATTGATGTAATGGTAATATAAACCAAGGGGACCTACAGTGATCATTACCCTTCGCTCGTATGAAGTAGTTGATAACCAAGTGACTATGCCTAAAGATTACCCACAAACTAAAAATGATACCATACCACATACTATAATAGAAACTCAAGACCCTACAACCGTAGAAGTACCGGTTAAACCACAACCAAAAAAGGGAAAAACATTACAAGATCCAATAATAGAAAGTGAAAACCCTACACCTGTAGAGGTTCCAATATGGATACCTAGATGGAAAACGGATAGAGATAAAGCAAAGCCTAATAATACTTTTATCCCTTACATTTAAAATAGCGATAAAGCACCATATCCCCAAAGACTAGTTGTGTTTAAAATGGCGAGAATTTTGATGAGATTAGGGAAGTGTTTAAAAATTTGACTATAAACCTACCTTTTCTAGAAGCTATAAAAAGTCTACCCGACACACGCTAAGTTTCTAAAAAGAGTTGTGCACCAAGAAGAGGAAAACCAACATACCCCACAAAGCATTCTTAATCTGAACAATATCCCTCTTTATCCTAACATAACGGAATTGTTAAGTACAAGGACCACTCGGTCGCCCCTACTTGTCATAATGCACCTTAGGTGATACCTTCATAACAACCTGCTTTATTAGACACGGGGCGAAGTTGTTAACTTACTCCCTTTTTATTTATATAAACAATTAGGTCTAACAAAACTTCAACCAACCAAAATGACTTTGCAGTTAGCCGATCGTTCTATTAAGTATCCCAAGGGTGTAGTTGAAAATATTCTCGTTAAAGTTCAGGATTTTTACTATCCAGTCGACTTTGTTATTCTTGACACAGAAGTTGCTCATGATTCCATTCCCATCATCTTAGGGCGTCCTTTCTTGGCAACCGCCAATGCCCAAATCAATTGTCGGGATGGCTCAATGACTCTTTCTTTTGGAAATCTTTCTGTAGAAGTTAACATGTTTAGACAAAACAGGGACAACTAGGTTTGCCTATAGAAGGAGAAGTGAAGTCCATTGAGAGTTTTGTACCTCACATTAGTGGCGGTGACACTTTAGTCCCCACACTAGTAGATACCCCTCTTATGGAAGAAGACAAGGATCACAATTTCTACTCCCTAGACGTAGATAACATCAAGGAGGATTTCCTTCGACTCTTTTGCAACCCTTCTTGTCAGCCTCGAAGTTCTCTCCTATTGACATCCATTCATCTCTTGATGCCATGACGGAAGAAGAATTTTTCGCCCTCTATCCCAGTGATTCTTCTTACCCACCTATTGAGGAATGTCTTGCATATCTCAAAGCCTCAGATGATATAGACCTAAGAACACTAGTTGAACACCATTCACCCACCTCACATCCTCATGTCACTCATTCACCTTCCATCACGAATGTTCCTCGCCCTCTACCTTTTCAAAGAACCATTGAGTTTGTACTTGACCTTGGTGTTTCTCCTATGCTTCATAACTATCTAAAACCAACTAGTGAAGAAGTAACACCCAAGGACAAGCCACCGGACACTTTTTCATTTTTTCCATTTTCCCTTCTCAAAATTATCCACATCCTACGTATCTTCCACAACCATCAATTTTCTCATGTTCATTTACTTGGCATTCCCTTCGTTGGGAGGACAAAGAAGAAACTGATGCTCGATTAGGTTTTAGATCTATAAGGCTTTACTCTCATTCCACTAAGCTACATCATAGGAAATCTTGGTGCTTAATTACGTTTGATGGTGCATTCCATGTTAATTATTTGTGGAAAGACCCACAACTTTTTAGATTATTGATATATGGGAAACTGCATGTAAATACATATATATCACTTTAAGTCTAGGGAATCGACTTTAAAAGACCCACGTTTTAAAACAAATTTTTACAAACCTGTTTTCAAAAAATTTGTTTGGGGGGTGTTTGGTTTTTCCATGCTTGATCACTAAACTTCCTATTCTTACCCCCACCTCGCTCCCTTGTAAAAAAAAAAAAAAAACGTTTTCCACTCCAAGTTTTACCTTTTTTTTTGCTCTAAACTCCGGTTTGATTAACTACGGCGTGCTGCGCCTTTTACTTTTTTTGAAGAATTTTGTCGAGTCGCGACCGCCCTCATATGATCGACCGACCATCCGACTCTTGGACCTAGAGCGACCATACCTATCGGACCTAGAGACCTACCCACCAGCCCTCATACCAAGCGCGACTTCGGCCAAACACCGGAATTCTAAATACACAGAGCGACTTCGCTAGTTAAGGCCTTCGGCGCTACGACTTCCGTGGACCAAAAAATTCCAGTTTTCTACGGGTAGTTTCCGGATCATTCACAGCTATTCCAGGCGTAATTTTGAGATGACATCTCTTACATTGATACCGAACAATCTTTCAAGATTTGTTTCAAAGCACTACTTATGGTGCTTGGTTTCATGAGGTGATCACACACGTAGGCCGGAACCGCTTATGGTTCTTGCTAGCATTTGTTCTTGGACTTGCCATGCCCATGAAAATACAAGACCCATGATGCTATTATTGTAGATTATATGCATGTCTACACTTATGACTTTTGCATGAGGCTTATGGGTCCGGCATTTTCCGTGTAGAGGACCAAGGGACATATAACGTAGCCGCTTGGTAGCTTGTCCCTTTAATGTGATACGGTAATGTTCTTTATCATGCTAAACATATTAGGGGAGTGGCATTTTTCTTCTGCGAATGATGCCACTTGCGATGTTTTCCTTGCTTTAGGCGAGGAACGCCTGCTATATGACCTTCCTAAGACCTTAATGTCTAGTTTAGCACGAGCCCATAGCATGAGGCATAAGTATCTTCTTATGCCTATATTAGTTTGTCAGATTATACTATGTTTCTTTCCGCTTTTTGTGCCCGTTTCACCGGACCGGGTTAGAATTCGACATTGTGAGACCCACCAATTCTATTATTCAATCTTTCCGTGCAATGACTTGGCAAGGGTGGAGGATACAACCTCATCAGGTTGCACCTTACACCCCATCCGACCAAGTGGCGCTTAATAGGTTAGTAATCATAGATGATAAACGGCGTGAAGCATGGCAAATTATCATGGCATGGCAGGACGCGAAGGAACCTCACTTCTTTATAGAAGAGGAGGATGACGAGTAAACGCTGGAGTGGAGGTAAGTTTTTAATTTCAGTTAGTGTCTGCTTATGTCCCAAGCAATTTAATTCTGCTAACCCCATAATGGGTGGAACTCTTATAGAGTTGCGTCAGTTTTTTTTTTATATTACTATATTAGTATGTTCTAACCTTGTTTTGCAGATGTTCCAAAATTTCACGCATTTCCATGGTATTTTTCTACCCTCTTTATTTAAATGCTTTGAGGACAAAGCATGCTTCTTGTTTGGGGGGGCATAGAAATACGTGTAATTAAGGCATCTGTTAGGATATAGATATGTATAATGTGCACTTGTTTTCTAGTTAAAATTTCAAAAATTCAAAAATATAAATAAAAAGTATGCTATACACTTAGGAATATTGGTATTGTTTTCTTTCTCCATGCTCTTAACAATCTAGAAGTCTCAAGTAGGCATTGCATCGAATAATTGTTAGAAACTTAGGTTAATATGTAGGTAATAATCTTTGCATCTATCTATAAATTTATTACATGAGTATCTATGATTGTTAGCGATGAAAGTTTCTGAAATCTAGGCTAGAGTACTTATTCTACAAATCCTGTGTGAGAATATAGCCTAAAGCCTTATATGAGCCGAAACATTTGAGAAATGACACAAGGGAGAAGTAAAATCCGGATAGAGAAATCACACGTCCACTTGCTTGATCACTAAACCATATCCTAAGCGAGAATTTAGGCCCTCTTTGGATCGATATAGCCAAATTCAAACCTATGAATTATTTTCCGCTAGTTAAGCCCCTCGAGCCTTTCTTTAGCCTTCCATAAACCACAATTCCTTTACCCCTCGTTACAAAAACAAAACAAAATAAAAAATCAACCTACCCAATTTAGAATAAGTCCGAGAATAGAATGAGGAAGAAAGAAAGAAGAAAAAACACGTGTAAACAAAAATTAGTTAGTTGCTTCAGGAAAATAAAGAAAAGAAGTTTCCATCCAAAGAGAAAAAGAAAAAAAAAAAAAGAAAAAAAAAAAAAAAAAAAAAATAGAAATAAATAAAAACTCCAAAAAATAGAATAAAAGGGAGTCAAAGGCCAAAGAAAAGAAAAATATGGCTAAGGATGGAAACAAAGTGTAGAAGCAAAGTAAATAACAAGGTTTTCTCTAGTTACATAATATGAAGACTCTATTATCTCGGACTTGTCCTCTAGAATATCCATTTCCTTCCTTCTTAAACCATCTCCTAATCCCATGAACACCTAATAAAGACCTCTAGCTCAATTAGGAATAGGTTAGTGTGATAGTAAGTGGCGGATGTGTTTGATCGACCCGGCTTCCTTGTTGTCATTGAGATTGTAAGGTAAAGTGTGCCCACCGCACACCGGAGTAGCCAAACTTGAGTGGAAAAATCGAGTGGTTTTTGTCTTGACATTTATGTGAGGACCTACTTAAGGGCGCTATTCGAAGTTTTCAAAACGGACCTGCTATTACATTTCATAGTATTACTCATTGTTATATGTTTATTTTAGATGATTGATTATTATGCATATATTAGCTTAGGGTTAGGACCGGGTTATTCTTATGTAATTGCTAGAGAGATGTATAGATAGTTGAGCATGAATAAGGAAACAATAGTTTTATTTTCTTAGTCATTGTAGTATAGATGAAGTTTGTGAGTACCTTCATCACTGGAAAACTCTCACGAGGCTATAACTTCGTCCACTAGGGGAATTCCTAGTGGTTTAAAGCCTTGTTGCATATGGTCAATGCAATCGCGACTCAAATAAACGAGAGTAGTAGATAGAACTCCATTTTTGGTCATTTATTCTAATTTCTCATCTTTGCTTGAGGACAAGCAAAATGCTGTTTGGGGGTGGTTTGATAAGAGCCCAAAACTGTAGTTTTAACCCCTTAACAATCATACTTTTAAACCAATTATGTGAGTAATAATTAAGAGTTAATACTGATTACGTGTTTTTATGTATTTCAGGCTTCAAAGTCAATTATGTGCAGGAATGTGCCACTTTGATGAGATAAAGAAGCAATGGTTGGTTACTAAGGAGTTCGGTGATTAAAGGCCAAGATTCAAGAAGACAAAGCCTTTGTAAAGCCTGGTCAAAAGATGAAAAGTCAAAGTCCACGCAGGAAGAAATAGTGCACAAAGACAGCAGAACTTCCGAAGACCATATCTTTGGACTCAGACCTTGGAATTGGGCCTACCTTATGTCAAAACGACCGGCTCGGAAAGAGCTTTCCAATGGACCAAGCCTTGACCCAATCAGAGGAGCAGAAGTGGACGAAACATCTGTCGAAGCCAACTGCAGCTGAAGAGCCCATTTTGGACTAAAGAAATTGGGTTTTGGGCCCGATTTTCCGGCCCAAAACATGGCTCCAAGCCCATGCACGATTTTTGGATCTGGAAGTATAAAAACAAAAGCTTGACTCTTTGTTAATGGCAGTTAGGTTAGGAAGCTAATGTTAATGGAGTTTAGGGTTAGAAAAAGATAGTTAGATCTAGATTAGTTAATTACTTAGCTTTCATTCCATTAATTAGTTTCATTCTTTGTTTTATATTAGTTATTTAAATCATTGAATATCATTCATTAGATAAATAAAATAGTTGTTATTCATTCAATCATTTCTTGTTCTTATTGTTCTATTAGATAAATAAAGTTAATTAGTTCTCCATAATCTAGTTTCATTTTCATTTATTTATTAGCTTAAATCCTTAGATTTACTTATTTGTCATTATTAGTTTAATTCAATTATTGCATGAGTAGTTTCAAATTGAGTTTAAACAAATAAAGTTCAAATCTTTATATTATGTCTTGTTTAGATTCAATTGTTGGGAATGGTAGAATAGAAAATTCACATCAAATCATTACTCTCACCATTGTTCCCTTTGGATTTGAGTAGTTGAATTCTATTTAGTCTTGATAGATTGAGAGTGGAACGAATCCTTACTCGTTGTATTGCATGAAGATGTCTTGAGAGTAAGAAGAATTGATTTAAACGTAAGAACGGTAGGATTACGTATTAGTGTTCTTGTAGCATTAATATTTAGGATTCTATTATTTTTATGGTTATCACCTTACCAGGACCAGCCTTGGCACTACCCTTGCCAGAAGACTTTTCTCTTATAGCAGGAGGAATAACAGTCATAGCAGTTGTACCCTTATCCCTCTTGAGTGGGTTCAGGTCATCATCTCCCAGATTGACCCTCTGGAATGACCTCACCCGAGAGCCCGAGCCTCCATTAGAACGCCCAGTTTTTTTTACCTACAGAACAGTGTCCAGAATCTTCCCTCATTATGCTTTCCATACGAACTGCCTTTGCCACCCTATCGTCGTTAACAACAATTTTTCTTTTCAACAAACTTCTAGGTTCACGAACTAAAACTCTCAGCTCATCTACATCCACCAGAGCAGGTGCTCGCTTCTTGGCGTGTTCCCGGGAAGCAGGATCAGAACCAGAATGGTGACCCTTCCCACCGCTAAGCTTAATTGGGAACCATCACCTCCCACAGGCCTCAAAGGCCCGCTCCGGTTCCTGTTCCTAGCCTCCCTGGTCAAAACGCCACTATCTTCCCTCTCCATGAGAAACTCGCTAGAAGACTCACTATCGACCTGACCACGGGCCCTTTTCTTTTGACTCCTCCGCTTGAGCCTTACACCACGACCTCCCCTTTCCACAAAGAAAGCAGCTACCTCAGGAAGTTTTTCTTGCTTCTTAGCTTGGCTAAGCTTAGCGAACCTCTCGATCACTCCCCGCTCAGTACGATGGGAGATAACGACCTCTGCAAAACACCCAGTGCCAAGGTCAGCTCAAAACAAACTAATATCACTCAATATACAACAAAGGACACAAGACATATCAGAAAAATTGCAAACCATAGTATGAACTGCAAACCCACTAACACAGTAATTTCCAATTAACAACAACAGCCTTCTCTCCCAAGGCTCGTTGCTCACACCGTCCAGAACGCTCGACTTCCCCGTTAGCATCTGCAAACTAAAATTATTAGCACGAGATCGCTTTATAGCGAAGTGCTCAATAATATCAGCCACCTCAACACGGTACCCCAATCTCTCATTCAACAGGTCGAAAACTCTCAACAAATGCCAAGTGTTGCCAACGAACTGGGAAGGCGCCTTCTTACAAAAGTTCAGAAAGTTACAGATAAGTGGCGAGAACGGTATCCTCATACCAGCTCGCAATTGCCCTTCACAAACTACCACCCCATATCCCCATGGGGTGTACACATTACTTAAAGCATTAACACCATCCCCTATTTCATGTACCTTCAGGTCGCTAACATCTATACCACAGGCATCCTTCAAATCTCTAAAACTTTCCAAAGCACGCTTATCTGCATTTCTAGGGGGTAATCCACTAGAAGAAGAACCCTCACAACGTCCAGAGCTACTCTCCAAAGCAACTACAGATTCATATCTTATATTGTCTTCCTCACTATCAAACCCTACCGACCCAACAATAACCTCCACCGATCGTGTATCATCGGAGTCAGACATGGTGTGAAGATAAAAAAAGGAAAGATCCTAACAAGAAAAGTGTAACTATCAAATGAGAAGAGAAAAAATGGAGGAGATTGAACTAACTTGAGCACTCAACGTTCTCAAAAATCTGGAGGAAATTAGGCAAAACAGTAACTTTCTAGTTCCCCAAAACGTCTTATACACGCCACTCGTTCCAGTTCCCAATACATGCCATTATTGCACTAAACCCTAAACAGACACGTCACCTTATGTCTTGTCTTTTCGACTTCCACAAAACGAGGCGGTTATTATTCCACACATACGCTACACACGTGCAAACGTTCTCTCTCAACAGATCGTTAAAACGTACTAAACAACCTACTGAGATGGGGCTGTATGAGGGAGTAATGTTCACATCCAATGAATACCACATACGTGTCCAACATATAAAGACCTAACAACCTACCTCATATCCTCGTCCTCAGAGCTCGCCTCATTGCGACTCCACTCAGGCAAGCAACCTATTCAACTCGCGACCAGAGTGATGCCACCACCAACTGATCTCTCGTACTCAACCTGCGAGCTCTCTTCAAAGTGACTCAGGTCGAGTAGCCGATCTCACTAAGAAGCGACCTCCATAGCGCCCACTCCTCTCGCTCAACAACGGCTCGTAACGTAAGCTTTTATTACAACCATCAAAACCAAAGCTTCAGGCACGCAGCTCATTGATTTTTCATAACTCGCCTTCATGGCTCATAAGTGACCTGAAGATCTGGATCTGACCTAAAGCAGAAGGTTTCTTGCCTATATAAAGAGAATGAGGAACTATGTCTTACCTGATTCAAATCCCCTTTTCCCAGAGAGAGAACTTGATACGTAGGCAGTTCGTCCATGCGAACTCGATCAAACCTAATCAACCATTCCATCTTCTCCAAATTACCTACACCTGTAAGGTTAGATGAAACATAACTTTTACACTATACTAGCTAAAAAGGTCATAGTTACATAGTAGAAATCTACGCCATCCTACATAAGCTACATCAATCTCAGATTCTCAAAGGTTAGATTCATGCTGATGTGATGATTCATAGGACAAGGCCGGTGTAACTACACTTTGGAACTGTATTAGGGAAAAGTCCCATAAAAAGAATAAATAGGATTATGGCCTATGGGTGCAGCCAAATGGTTTAGGTGTGTGTGAATCTAAGATCTAGACTCTAGTCCAGTACAAACTTAGCTATTTGGGCACACCAGCTTTTTTAGGAGAGAGGGAACACGGCCTCTTCTTTGGATTTGTTTCAATTTCTTGATTATCTTCAATTCTGCTTTGGTCATGGAGTAGTTAAGGAAGTATATATAGGAATATAGGATTATTCATTGAGGATGAAAGAAAATCGAGGATGCGGAAAGTAACTTAGATTTGTACTCGTGTGTATTGCCTTGTTACTGATAATAATAATCAAATTATCGAAGGTGGTTGCTGGAGAAAGAAGAACGGACTACTGGAGCTTACGGTGGATTAGGGCATATGAGAATTTGTGTCCTGTGCGCTGTATATATAAAAAGCCTTCTCAACGCACGCTAAAAGTCTAAAACCTCATGGCATAGACATTTTCTTCTTTGAACTGTTGTGCGTCCACATCTAGCACAAAGATGAAAAAACCTACAAACATTCAACACGTCCACTTTGGTCTCATTGATTATATGAGAGACATTAAATTCATATATATGGTGAGCTTAAATATAAGTATCAGAGAGTCATCTCATTCCTCAAAGCCAGTATTGGATTCCTGATGAAGATAAAGTTTCTCATTTCTTTCCTCGTCCTTGTCATATTGGTACTCTCAGGAACCATGAATGTCTCTTGTAAGCACATCTGAAGTTCTTGATTTCTTTTCCGTTCCTAACAAGCTAAGATCAAAGAGATACAACCTTTTAGGCTTCGGCTCATAAATATTGCTTATATATTGACCGCCACTGTGTTTTTTGGTGATACAGGTACACGAGTACTGCTGCAAAAGGAACGGACATCAAAGAGTCCTCCACCATCAGTGCGACCACCACAGGGACCCAGACCATGAATGAGAAGTTGGCCTTTGTTCTTGGAAGCTCTTATTGTTAATCACCTCCAGTAATCTGTTGTATTTTTTATTTATTAATTTTGTTTGTAAATGGCATTGGTTAAATGTTAACTACTCTTTCTTGAGAGATTTTATTAACTCAATATTTATTCACATTAGCAGCCTAAAGAAGCAATTGGGCAATTAGTAAAATCAGATCCAGTCTTCCAATTCATCTGTTCAACTTACATCAAATATCTATTCTATATAACCGTTTTTGGTTCAACAACTTTGGTTTTAAAAAAATATCCTGACTATATCGACCCGAAAATATTTCTCAACTAATGCGACCCTTCAAAACGGTGCCGGCTTTCTTCCCCACTAATTCCTTCCAAACAGTGGTCTCTCTCTCTCCCGTTCTATTTTTTATTTTCTAATTCTCCCTCTCACGTCAAGCTCTTCATTCAATGCAACACATTGAATTTTAATGGGTTTTTAATCTCGGCCTTCCATATGGAGTTGCAGACTGAAGAGATTATCTACACTGATTCGACAAGTCGTTTGAATTCCTGCAAATCATACAGTGCACGCCTTAACAGTGTTTAACTTTCTGCGTTAACATGATGTTACTTTGCTCCTCCAGAAGATTTCTTAACGCCATGCCAACAAAAAGGTTTTGAGTTTTGACAAATAACTTCAGGTTAGGCCGGCCGTTTGGGCAGTCTCATCTACGTCTTCCTTCTTTGATACAAAAGCGGTTACAAAGAGGACTTTGATTTATTTGTTAGAATAGATGATTGCAAGGGCACTATTTTATAGAATGCTTCACAAACGCAATATTTTTTCTCTCAAATCTATATCTATATCTTAATATTAAAACTCCTACAAGGATATTTTTCGAGCTCTATTAAAATTCCACGTCATTTTCTATTAAAACGAGAATTTCTCTCCTATTTGAAAAACGGGAGTTCCTCTCTTATTATAACGGGAATTTCTCTCCTATTAAAACAAATTCTAGCACTTCTAATTAAAATGGGAATTCCTCCCCTATTGAAAAAGAAAAATCTAGCATATCTAATTAAAACGGAAATTATTCTCTGATTAAAACAGGATCTTTCTCCCAATTGAAAAAATGGGTTTTTAAAACTTAATTAAAACTTCATTTAAAACAATTTGTTAGAAAAATAAAATTGGTTAGCGACTAAAACAGTAGTTCCAATTTTATAAAAAAAATCTAAATGTTTTAAAAAGAGCTGGTGCGTATGCACGGGCCTACAAGCTAGTCTTAATATTAAAGCTCCCACAAAGAGTATTTTTCGAGCTCTATTAAAATTCCACATCATCATCTCCTATTAAAACGGGAATTTCTTTCCTATTTATTAGACACTTCTAATTAAAACAGGAATCAATTTCCTATTAAAACATAAATTCGTCCTCTATTAGAAAAAAAGAAATTCTAACACTTCTAATTGAAACGAAAAAAAATTTCCTATTAAAACGGGAATTCCTTCCCTATTGAAAAGGAAAAATATGGCATATCTAATTAAAACGAAAATCATTCTCCTATTAAAACGGAAATTATATTTTTAAATTAAGTCAACTATTAAAACGGGGTTGAAAAATGGGTTTATAAAACTTAATTAAAACAATTTGTTAGAAAATTAAAATAAGTTTTTAAAACTTAATTAAAACGATTTGTTATGAAATTACAATAGGTTAGCGACTAAAACGGAAATCACGATTTGTTAGAAAATTTCTATATGTATATAGTTATGATTGTTGAACATGTTTTCAAAAGAGTCAGTGTGTATGCACGGGCCTACTTTCTAGTATCTTAATTTTAAAGCTCCCACGTGGGTATTTTTCGAGCTCTAATAAAATTCCACGTCATCTCCTATTATAACGGGAATTTCTCTCCTATTAAAACAAATTCTAGCACTTCTAATTAAAGCGGGAATCATTCTCCTATTAAAATGGGAATTTCTCTCCTATTGAAAAGGAAAAATCTAACATATCTAATTAAAACGGGAATTATTCTCCTATTAAAACATGATCTCTCTCCCAATTGAAAAAAATGGGTTTTTAAAACTTAATTAAAACAATTTGTTAAAAAATTAAAACGGATTAGCAACTAAAATGGTAGTCCCAATTTTCTAAAAAAAATCAAAATATTTTCAAAATAGTCGGTGCGTATGCACGGGCCTACAAGCTAGTCTTAATATTAAAGCTCCCACAAGGGTTATTTTTCGAGCTTTATTAAAATTCCACGTCATCTCCTATTAAAACGGGAATTTCTCTCCTATTATAATGGGAATTCCTTTCCTATTAAAACAAATTCTAACACTTCTAATTAAAGTGGGAGTCATTCTCCTATTAAAATGGGAATTCGTCCCCTATTGAAAAGGGAAAATCTAGCATTAAAACGAGAATTATTCTCCTACTAAAACATAATTTCTCTCCCAATTGAAAAAACAGGTTTTTAAAAACTTAATTAAAAGTTTATGTAAAACAATTTGTTAGAAAATTAAAACAGATTAGCGACTAAAACGGTAGTCCTAATTTTCTAAAAAAAAAATCTAAATATTTTCAAAAGAACCGGTGCGTATGCACGGGCCTACAAGCTAGTCTTTTGTTATTAGCATATCGAATTGTCAGAAAACAAAGAACCCCATTGATCCAAGCAAAGACATATAGATATATATATAGGGTGACGTGCTTTTATTGCAAGTCATTTTTATGATCATAATATCTTAATTTATAGATGTTTCTGTTTATTAAAGGCCTATTTTCTGAGCTCTGTTGGTTATTTAAAAATCTTTCTTCAATACCGAATTGAAAGACAATATACCATATTTTGTTGTTTTAAACTTTTGGGATTAGGCACTAATATAGTCTTTTGTTGATTGACTGCAGGCTTATACTATGATTATATGAAAACTAAACTTTTGCCGTGCTGCCTTCAAAGATCTCATTTTCTAATGGTCAACTTAACAGTTCAAATGCACATCAAAGAGAAATTACTTATACAGACATCTCCCAAGGAGTACTCACCAATTTGGCTCACAAAATCTAATCCGAGATGCCCAACTATGGATGCAATTTCAATACTGGAAGGGGAAGCCATGACACAACTCTACTTTTCATCAAACTTAGATCATGGTAAGCACCTCATACCTCAGTACAAGTATTCTGAATATGATATTATGTTCAAAGTGCTCATTATGATGCAGTATTACTATTTTTTTCATTCCAAATACTATGTTCATATATATTCCCCTAAGCATATTGTAGTCCAATTAAGATTCTTAGAGTGCTGGAATACCCTACTTTTAAACCATAGCACCTTCTCTTCATTTTTTTTGGGAGGGGGGGGGGGGGGGGGGTGGGTGGGTGGTTTGGGTCAAACATATAACTCCACCTGACTATCGTGAGAATCCAACTATTATGACGATGGCTATATGCCTGAAGTCATAGTTTCTCTCCCATGTCTTAATGCATCATCACCCATAAATGATAAAACTCCGGTAGAAGAAACTCAAGAACCCATTTTGGAGATTAACTCGACAAATTTGGACAATGACATTAAGAAAATTTATAAAGATATAGGAAGAAAGAAAAAATAAAATCAAGTGCCCAAGAAGGAGGATATAAAATCTAGGGTGAACTAGTGTTACCCCCCTACTAGATGAGCCAATTAGGATTTCCCCCCCACTAGATGGGAAATTAGGGTCTCCCCCCTAAATACACACAAAAAAATTTTGGTCAACCTACTTTGACTTTTTTTTTGTGTGTATTTAGGGGGGAGACCCTAATTTCCTATCTAGTGGGGGGAAATCCTAATTGGCTCATCTAGTGGGGGGGTAATACTAGTTAACCCTAAAATCTATGGTGGAACGAGGATCTCAATTTACTTTGGCTATTCAAGACTTAACAATGGAATAGATTTGTGACATCCTTACAATTTCTGAAAAGAACCACAATTATGTGGATATATGCCCAAACTAGATGAAGAATTCTCTGAGTCATCGAGATCATATGAAGAACCACTACCCAAATATCACCATCCTAATTTAATACCTCTTGAAAGCCAACCACCATTTATCCAAAATTCACCATTTTTTTTAGGAATGCATGCACCACTAAACTATTTCAAAGAAACCTCCAATTCGCACTTGAACAAATTGTCTCAGAAGTCCTTCATAATTTTCTTAACTTTCCCAGTAAAGAAACTTTGACCAAAGTCATCAATCATGGAGCAAGTCAAGACACAATGTGCAAATTATTGGCACAAATTGATACCTTGCATGTCTTTAAATGCCTTGACTAAACTTTTGTGCAAGAATAGTGTTTAGTTTTGGCTTGATTTGTGTTGTGATAAGATGAAATTAATGAGAAGTAAATGAGGGAGGTGGTTTCACGTGGGCAAGGAGAGAATGCTCTCAATATGTATGGAGGGAGGAAAGAAGAGCATTCATTCTCACATTCATGCATGTTTTCATTTTCATTTTTTAGACTCCATTAGAGTACTCCACATTTTCTTAAAACAAAGAAAAGCAACTTCCATATTTTTGCATTTCTAGCTTTCTAGTTTATAATCTAATTGTAATATATTTCCTTGTCACTCTAATAAAATGTCTTCATATAAAATTAGGATTCTTCTCCTCTACTTTCACTTCTTCTAATCTATTAGATATCCAAATTCTAATCATGAGTTTAACTCTCCAAATATCTCTTTCCATCTTTATTTCTTCTTGCATTAAAATTTAGTACATCTAGTGAAATCTAAGCTTTAGTAACTTGCACTTCAAATAACGTAGTAATTAGCTTAATCAAATCACCAATCAAATCCTTCTCACAAATTTCCTAGAGAGTAAATTCCTGTTAGTTGAAATTCAGTGTTCTAGTCCTAAGGTTTGGAACGATTCCCTTCCTTGAAATATATTTCAAAGTAAACGTGAGCAAGGTAACTTGACAAATGTTCTCGAATGTGTGAGAGTAAAACCTATACACATACAAAAGAGGAAATATCAAATGGTGCCGCTGCTGGGGAAGGACTCAAGGAACGACACAACACAGCTGGAATAGCTCAAAGGGGAATCTCCCCCCTCCATAAACCTTTCACCCTTTTCAATTTTTTTTTTCCATTAACTATCTTGTATATATATTTCGAAATTGCATAAAATCCTGAAGTTTTACAGAGACAATCTATAACGTATCAGGGATTTACTGGAATTTTTTTCTTATTTTTCTTAGTTGTTTTACCAAGTCAACTAACACCATCTTTTTCTTGTGCACCGTTTCAGTTTTCAAGACACAAGCTTCTAAGCAACCAGTCGTGCTGAGCAATTTAGCACGCTTCAAATAAGCTAATTTTTTTATTGGAAGATCATTCATGTGTCAAGACTTCCCCATTCAAATTTTGTTATTTTTGGATCTGTTTTGACCACCTAACCAGTTGTTTGTTTCTAGAATGTTACAACAGTTTTTCAAAAAACACAAGTTTCTGGATCAATAGCTGATAAAGTGGATCTCCAAAATTTCAATTGGTCTAAATTATGAGTATGAGAAATATGATGAAATGTACAAAAATAAAGAGAAAGATTTGTCCCGAATCAGTTACTTGCCTCAGGAAAGAAAAAGAAAAATAAAAAGAAAAGAAAGATAGAATTATTTTCATAAGCTTTTGAAAAAAAATAAAAATAAAACTCCAAAAGCTTAAGAGCAAAGTATGGAAACTCATGATGAAGCAGGAAAAGAAAAAAATGAATTCTCTAGTGTAAATATCTTGGAGACTTTATTCTCTCATACTTGTCATTTTTTATTTTCCATTCTATTTTCTTCTACATAACTACCCTAAACCCCATAATTAATACGTAATAAAGACCTCTAGCTCAATTAGGAATATGATGGTGTGATAATAAGTAGTAGATATGATTGATCGACTTCGGCTCCTCTGTTTGTCATTGAGATGTGAGGAAACGTGTGCCACTACACACTGAAGTTAATGAAACCTGAGTGGAAAAATTAAGAGCGAATTTGCATTTTGACATATACCTGTGAGAACCTATTTAGGGACGCTCTCCACAAGATCCAGAAACGTCCTTGCTTGTATATTTCAATGGAAAGTTCACTGTATGCATGTTCATATGTAGATGTTTTATTATTGTATGCATATTAACTTGAGTTTCGAAGGAATTAATCCTAGTTCCCCGCTAAGGAGATGTATAGATATCTAAGATAATTTAGGAAACAAGTTTTTGCTATTGAGTCGTTGTAGTTGATAAGATCCCAAAAATGTAGTTTTAACCCCTTAACAATAATATTTTTAGACCAATTATGCGAGTAATAAATAAGAGTTAATACTGATTATGTGTTTTTATGTATTTCAGGCATTGAAGTCAATTATGTGTAGAAATGTGTCACTTTGGCGAGATAAAGGAGCAAGGGTTAGTTGCTAAGAAGTTCTATTATTAAAGGCCAAGATTCAAGGAGAAAAAACCTTTGTAAACCCCGGTCAAAGCTGAAAAGACAAAGTCAACGCGGGTAGAAACAACCCACAAAAGTTAGCAGAACTTTCGAAGACTGTATCTTTGGGCTCATACCTCGGAATTGGGCCTACCTTATGTCAAAACGACCAGCTTGAAAAGAACTTTCAAATGGTCCAAGTCTTGACCTAATTAGAGGAGCAAAAGTGGACGAAAGTCTGTTGAAGCAAAATCCAGCTGAAAAGGCCTCTGTGGACTGAAGAAATTGGGTTTTGGGCTCGATTTTCCGGCCCAAAACGTGGCTCCTCAGCCCATGCATGAAAATGTGATCTTGTCTCCTCTATTTCAAGACACAAGACTTAACTCTTAAGCAATCGTAAGTTTTTAGGTAGCAAGTAGTCATTAGCATAGAATTCTACATCTAGTTTTACATTCCATAAATTAGTTTTCAATTATTGTTTTTAGATCTAGTTTTTACTTTGCAATAGATTAGTTAGAACAAGTAAATTATTAATTGAGAATCATATTTAGTTTTATATTAAAGTATTAGTTTTTAATTCCAATTTAGTTTAGTGATTAAATTCTTATTTAGTTTTAGTATTGTTAAATTCATATCTTAGTTGTTAATCATTTCTTAGTGTTAATTTAGTTTTGAATTATTGATTAGAAACTTTATATTAGTAAAGTTAGAATCTTTATATTATGTCTTGTTCAAATTCAAATGGAAATGATAATTTGATGAATCAAGGCTAAACCTCCATTAGAGGGTTTGATGAAGCTTTGATGAAAACTTGATTGTGTAGTGTAGAACTAGTTGTAAGAGTCTATTCCACTCTAGAAGGTAGTTGATTTGCCATGAGAATGGGTTGGACTTCCTCACATGCTAGTCATTATTTAGTAGAGATTACCATGATTTATTAGAGATTAGAACGACCAATTCTTATCGTAAGAACGTAAGAATTGGATTACAACAATCTATACTAGTTTATTAAGTTGGATTCAAGGTGGAATCAAATTCCCCTAATTCCTTATCTAGATTCAAACCTTAGTACTATTTGTTAAATTATCGTATCTTGTTAGCATAATTTGCATCGTAGTATAATTCCCATCATTACTCTCATTAACTTTGGATAGACCGATAGTCGTAGAAAACATTGAATACTAAAAAACTAGGAGTGGAACAAATCTATTACGCCAACTCTATTTCGATAGAATCGAGAGTAAAAATCTTTGATAAACAATTTAGACAAGAAAATAGTTTTAGTTTTACTTGCGTTGAGTTTTCATCATTTATTCGTGGGTAAAACTATTCATTTTACTTTTATCAAATGGCTTCGTTGCCATCTTAGTTCCCTTTAGTATTGTTTTCTTTAGTATTGATTAGTCTTCCAAAGTCCCATAACCCACCCACCCTTGTTTGATTCTAACTGTGGTTGTTTGTTTCAGAACTGAATTTTTCCTCGCAGGAATACACGGAGCGCGACCCGCTCCCTGCTAAGGCAAAACTCGAGCTCCCCCCGCGCCTAAGCGCCTGGAACTTAGGCTTTACCTGAGCGCGACTCGCACTTTGCCAAGGCAAAACTCAAGCGCCCCCAGCGTTGAAGTGCCTGGAACTTGAGTTTTACCTGAGCGCGACCAACGCCTTGAGGGCCCCCCACGCTGAAGCGCCTAGAGCTCGAGTTGGACTTGAGCGCTACCCGCGCCTTACCTAGGCTGATTCTGAGCGCGACCTTCTCCCTCTACTATGAACCGCCCGATTTCCACAGGTTAGTTCAAACTTCCATTACTTCAAGTTATTCAATGTTTCTAACTCATTATACACACTGAGCACGCGTATACAAGACGTTATTCATAAGCGAAGCAATGAGGCATTCAGGTACTTCTTTCTTCCACACCTCGCATCTCCTGTTAGAGGTTCATACTAGCATATCAGGATTGTTTGGAGTGTTGTCGTGTTTAGTTAAGATTAGTCTTAGCCTTTCATGAGATTAAGGTCAGGCCGAAGAAAAACACCTAACGTAATCAACCGGCAACGTCAACAAACACGCCTTTCTAGTATACCACTCACTACACCTCTAGCTAACATACCACACACCACACCGAAATAATGGCTGAAGAAAGAGAGTCTCCTCTCTCTGACTTTTACAAAGCCTTGAACGATAGCCCAAAATCTTGCATCGTTCTATCAGACCCAGTGGGGGATTTCCGAATCCCCCCAAATATATTTAATTTGTTACCCGTTTTTCATGGGTTAGACCATGAAAAGCCTTATCAGCACATGCGTAGGATTGACCAAGTCCTTACTACATTCCACCATCCTACGGTTGGTGTTGAACAAATTAAACTAAGGGTGTTTCCTTTCACCTTAACCGATAAGGTGACGTCTTGGTTAACTGCCCAAGCGCCTAATTCTGTGGACTCGTGGGCCAAACTTGTTCAACTATTTATGGAACATTTTTACCCACCACTGAAGACCGATGAAATGCTTTTCAAGATTCATTTCTTTCGACAGAATCCTCATTAATCATTTTCAAAGGCTTGGAATCGTTTCACCAATCTTCTTATAGAGTGTCCACACCATAACCTCGCGAAAGACACGTTAGTTCGTGCCTTTTTCAAGGGACTGTTACACCACCACAAAGAAGTGCTTGACAAACGGGGTAGTTTCCTCAGTATGGGAGCCTCAGAGGCTTATAAATTTTTAGAAGATCAAACAAAGCGTAATAATAACTGGGTAGTGATGATATCTCTCGCTCCGCTAGTTCTTCTTCAACAGTTAAGGTCGCCGGTATGTTTGAGATTAAACCCGATCCTGATCTTAAAACTTTAATCGAATCTCTAACTAAAAAGATAGAAGCTATTTCTGTTCAACAAAAGCCTATCCTCGTCATGAATGTCAACTCTAATACATGTAATTTATGTTTGAGTCCTGAGCATCCCGACTCCTATTGTCCACTCGCTTATGAACAACAAACATCACAACAAGATAATGTTTGCTCTATTAATAGCTATCCTATTCCTAACGTCCCTTGGAGACAACATCCCAACTTCAGTTGGAGAAATAATCAACAAGTTACACCTCCAGTGTATAATAATCAAAATGTTAGGACAGCAAACAATTACAATAATTATAATATTGTCCACAACAAGGACAAGGTCAAGCACAAGGTCAAGGAAATTATAATAATTATAACAATAATAATTATAATGCTAATAGAGGTATCGTTCTGATAAATAATAACTATCAAAATCCACCCATTAATAATCAACGTGACATAGTTTCTATCACACAACCTATAGCTAACACTCCTCCACAACCGGATCGTTTTGACGCCTTTATACAAACCAAATAACAGATTTTACAAGCTATCCAACTTTCCTTACAGCAGATAGCACAAGAGAAGGTACAAACAAAAGGGGTGTTTCCAGGTCAAGCAATACCAAATCCTAAAACAACAAACACAGCCTTTGTGGTAAACGGTAATACTAGTATGGACAATGAAAATATAGGTGAGCTAAATGCCATCACCACTCTCTGTTCTGGCAGATTGGTTGATAACAACGTAACTATGCCTATAGTTACCCCACCAGTGGTCACTACACCAAATATTATACTAGATACCAACGTAGAAACTGAAGATCCCACCCCTGTAGAGGTACCAGTTAAACCACAACCTAAAAAATAGAAAGCCAAGGTTAAACATCCTGTTGATCCATATACTAAATATAAAGAGAAACCACCATTTCCTTAGAGATTAGCTATGTTAAATAAGGATACAAATTTTGACGGGATTAGGGAAGTTTTTAAAAATCTAACGATAAACTTACCTTTTCTTGAAGCAATTAAAAAGTTATCTCACCATGCTAAGTTTCTCAAAGAGTTGTGCACTACTAGGCGTAAGACAAAGATTCCTAAAGACGCCTTTTTAACTGAACAGTTTCCAACTTTAACGAAACACAATGGAATCGTTAAGTACAAGGACCCTTCTCGTCCTACTGTACAATGCACCTTAGGGGATACTCACACGACCACTGCTTTATTAGACCTGGGGGCGAGTGTTAACTTATTTCCTTATAATTTATATAAACAAATAGGTCTACAGGTGATGCAACCTACAACAATGACGTTGCTATTAGCTGATAGGTCTATCAAGTATCCTAAGGGTGTAGTTGAAAATGTGTTGGTTAAGGTTCAGGATTTCTACTATCCTACAGATTTTGTTATCCTCGATACAGAAGTCACTAACGACTCTGTTCCGATCATTTTAGGGCGCCCTTTCTTGGCAACTACCAACGCTCTTATAAACTGCCGCGATGGTTCGATGTCCTTGTCCTTTGGCCATCTTTCTGTTGAGGTCAATGTTTTTAAAATGAGGAAACAGTTTCCTGACACGAATATCGATGGAGAGATTAGCATGATCGAGAGCTTAGCTCATGATTATTTCAAAACCACGTTTTCGAATGATCAGATGCACAAATTCCTTTTCTTTGGAAGTTCCAATTTTGACGAGAACTCCCTAGAAGTCGAGGAAGATTTCCTTCATCTCTTTTGCAACTCTTCCTTGCCACCTCGCGAGTCCCACCCTGCCAACATTCCTTCATCCCTTGACACTATGACAGAAGATGAATTTTTCACCCTCTATCCCAGTTATTCTTTTAACCCACCTATCGAGGAATGTCTTGCATATCTCAAGGCTTCTAATGATCTAGACCTGAGAGCTCTAGCTGACACTCATTCATCTTACATCACCAATTTTCCCCACCTTCCACCTTTTCAAAGGAACCTGGAGTTTGCGCTTGACCCTCTTGCTTCTTCTGTGCTTAATGATTTTCTAAATCCTCTTAATACAGAAATAATTCCCAAGGAAAAGGCACTTGACACCTTCATTTTCAGAATTGAGACAGTTCCCACTTACACCATGAATGAGTTTTGTGCTAAACCCAAATTCTCATTTTTTCCATTCCTTACTTCTAAAACTTATCCATATCCAACATATCTTCCACAAACATCCATTTTCTCACGATCATTCACTTGGACACCCTCTCGTTCAAAGATGAAGAAGAAGGTGCATGCTCGGTTACGTTCTAGATCTATCAGACTTCGCTTTCATTTCAATAAGTTGCGTCGTAGAAAATCTTGGTGCTTTATTCTGTTTGGGGGTGCATTCCATGTTATTTATTTATAGAAAGACCCACAACTCATTTTGTTGTTTGGTGTACTTCCTTACAATTCCATATATTGGTAACTGCACCATTCAGGTAATCGGGCCCTCCCTATGGAGTGTGTGGCTGTAAGTACCGGATCCTAAGTCCATGTTTAACATAATTCACATTTTCCACTCTTGCATGTTTTCTCGGTTTTTGAGTCATGTTCTTCTATTGTGTGAATTATGTCTTTATTTTTTTTCGTTTTTCTTATATTAAATCTTATTCATAAAAAGTAAAAAATATCAAAATCATATAAATAGTAATCTAGGAAGACTCGGGAATCTGACTTTAAAAGACCCATGTTATAACAAATTTTCAAACTTCGTTGCCAAAAATTTGTTTGGGGGTAGGGTGTTGGGTTTTCCATCCTTGTTTGTTAAACTTTCCATTTGTGTTCCTTAGGCCTTTAATCGTATTTCAATTCAGATTGACATTATCAATGAATTTAGATTTCATTTGTTCGCATAACTTACATTATGCACGCACTTCGAGGCATTTTCCATCTTATTATATGTCACCCTCGGTTGGAATAGAGTGTTTTATATATCATGGGATTGGAAATTCTCTCCTGATCATTTCTATAGCTCATTCGCAAAAATCGGACCAGTAACGAAGCGGCAATTTTAGTTTGAAGTTGCGCAAAAAATCGACAAATTTCAATAAATCGAATTGGGCTTAGGCCCAATCTCGCACTCATGTGCCACGCACGTGCGTCTCCTTCCTCCAAATTAAAAACAGAATCACGATTTTCTTCACTTCCGCCATTAACAAAGCTTTAAACCCTAAAAAAAAAAAAAATACACCTACGCCCAAAGTTCAAATCAACTTCAAATCTTCTCCAAAACATTCCCCCACCAATTCCGACCTTTTGGGATATCGAAAACATACAAAAATTCACAAATTTCGAACTGCCACCGCCACTACTGCGCCTCCTCCCATTATTTTTAGTGAGTTTGATTTTAACTCCATCCCCACATTGCATTTAAACCCTCAAATCGTTTCAAAACTCCAATGGGCGAAAGAAGGCGGAGAATTTTGCGGAACAAGTTTTTACGCAGAAAACCTTTTTTTACTGGAAAGATGGTTTTTTTTTTACAGTGACAAGATGGTTAGGAGAGATTGGAGACATTTGTGGTATTCAACAAACGATTTTTACCACAAAGATTTGGTCCGACAATTTTATAGGACGAGGGAGTTGGATGGGAATAGAATTTTTGTTAAGGTGGCCAGGACGAGGAGAGAAGTATTTACGAGGTTGCTGGCTGAGATTTTAGGCATTCCGCCTAGACGCCATCTCGACACAACATTGCAGGAATCCCAATTTGGTGGGATCGAGCCTTTGATGAACGCGGCATGTTTTGATGTCGGTTTTGGAGGGAACTATAATGCGAGCTTCGCATTGTGTTCGCCCGATCGTCTCTATGAGAAACCAACCCGGGATGATGGCTGTAACTTCGATGGATTGGTAGGAATGTCATCGGAAGGAGAAGGTCGGTGACATCGGAGTCTGAATCTGCCTTCCGTTCTATGGATACTCGAGTTGATGTTGTTTTTTATATGTTTTTATGAATTTTTTGAATTCAGTATTCTAGAAGTTTTTATTAATATGATTAGGGGAGTTGGGAAGAGTATTGCACCTCTCCCCATTTTTAGATAACAAAGATCATGATGAGTTTGAGAGCAACTCAAAACTGAAGCTCACAACCTATATATGATTAAGTTGCATCGAATGTCATAGCGCATTATCTGGTTGTGTTGAAGGTTTGGAGGTTGCCCGGAGAGGGTAGGGAAGAGGCCGACTCGGATGATGATGAGGAGGACCGGGCATGTTTTGATGTCGATGCCTTAGAGAGGTGTATGTCTGATCTGAGACTTAGCGTTCCATGATCGGTGCTTCATCGTGGCATCGTTCTCTTAATACAATTTGTGAAGACCTCCGGGGACTCGCCGTCTGTCATACATTGTAACTATGAGACTCATACTTTTGTGATCCTATTCTAACGCGGGAGGATGATCGTTGGGAAGAGATGAAGGCTGAGATGGAAGCCACACAAGTTTCGAAATATTTGCTTGAATGGCGAGCTTTCAGCCCAGTACCCCTCGGGGTTTTCCATACTTTATGGAGGAGGGGGAGGCACGAGCAACGTCATCGCCGAATGGGCCGGATCTTCGAGGCCATCGGGAGCTCGGGCCTCATCTCATGCTCCATCCTCTACCCGGCGGATTGGATGGTTTAGGGATATTATGAGTTGATGTTGTTTTTTATATGTTTTTATTAGTTGATGGATGTTAATTTTGAATTCCGTAGTTAAATTTGAATAATGGCGGGAGTTAATTGTATTTGAATTTGAATTTTTATTTTAATCTAGTTCTTTTCAAATTATGTGTTGATTTTATTGTTAATCCCATTTAAATACTTTGAATTGTTTTTGTTTTGGGGATGGTATATATGTATTGTTTTCTATTCTAAATTCAAAAAAAATGAATTTTTTATATGATCTTTCTCAAATTTTAGAAGGTGTTTTTTAGAAACTTAGGTTAATATGTAGGTAATATTTTGTATCTATAAATATATTACATGAGTATCTATGATTTTTATATGAAATATGAGTAGATATGGTGGTGAGGATGGAAATCTAAAATCACTATACCATATCCTAAGCGAAATTTAGGTTCTTTGAATATTTTTTTATAGGTAGGATGAAATAAAAAAAATCAGATTCTTTGAATGAGAATAGAGATGAAGAATAGAAAAGAGAAAGACCTTTGAAATCAAGATTTGTTAGTCGTTTCAAATAAGAAAAGAAAGTTTCCATCCAAATATATATATATATATATATATATAATAAAGAGTTAGAACTCCAAAAATAGAATCAAAGGAGTCAAAAGCCAAAGAAAAAAAAATATGGCTAAAGATGGAAACAAAGTGTAGAAGCAAAAGTAAAGAACAAGGCTTTCTCTAGTTACATAATATGAAGACTCTATTATCTCAGACTTGTCCTTTTTGAATATCAATTTCCTTCCTTCTTAAACAATCTCCTAATCCCCGCAACACCTAATAAAGACCTCTAGCTCAATTAGGAATAGGGTAGTGTGATAGTAATTGGCAGATGTGTTTGATCGACTCTGGCTTCCTTGTGTATCATTGAGATTGTAAGGTAAAGTGTGCCCACTGTACACTAAAGTAGCAAAACTTGAGTGGAAAAATCATAGTGGTTTTTGTCTTGACAATTATGTGATGACCTACTTAAGAACGCTATTCCGAGTTTTCATAAACGGACCTGGCAGTGCATTTTATAGTATTACTCATTGTATATATGTTTATTCATAGATGATTGATTATTATGCATATATTAGCCTAGGTTTTGACCTGATTATTCTTTATTCATTGCTAGTGAGATATATAGATAATTGGGAGCATAAATACGGAAACAATAGTTTTATTTCTTAGTCGTTGTAGTATAGATGAAGTTTGTGAGTACCTTCACTGGAAAACTCTCACGAGGCTATAACTCGACCACTAGGAAATTCCTAGTGATTTAAGGCCTTGTTGCATATGGTCAATGCAATCGCACTCGGCGAAACGAGAGTAGTTAGAACTCCATTTTTGGTCACTTATTCTAATTTCTCATATTTGCTTCATGACAAGCAAAATGCTGTTTGGGGGTGGTTTGATAAGAGCCTAAAACTGTAGTTTTAACCCCTTAACAATAATACTTTTAGACCAATTATGCGAGTAATAAATAAGAGTTAATGTTGATTATGTGCTTTTATGTATTTTAGGTATTGAAGTCAATTATGTGCAGAAATGTGTCACTTTGGGAAGATAAAGGAGCAAGGGTTGGTTTCTAAGAAGTTCTGTGATTAAAGGCCAAGATTCAAGGAGAAAAATCCTTTGTAAAGCCCGGTCAAAGCTGAAAAGTCAAAGTCAACGCTGGCAGAAACAACACACAAAAGTCAGCAGAACTTCTAAAGACCGTATCTTTGGGCTCAGACCTCGGAATTGGGCCTACCTTATGTCAAAACAACCTACTTGGAAATATCTTTCCAATTGTTCAAGTCTTGACCAAATCAGAGGAGCAAAAGTGGACGAAAAGTCTGTTGAAACAAAATCCAACTGAAAAGGTCTCTGTGGACTGAAGAAATTGGGTTTTGGGCTCGATTTTCCGACCCAAAACATGGCTCCTCAACCCATGCATGAAAATGTGGATCTTGTCTCCTCCATTTCAAGACACAAGACTTAACTCTTAAGCAATCCTGAGTTTTTAGGTAGCATGTAGCCATTAGCATAGAATTCTAGATCTAGTTTTACATTCCATAAATTAGTTTTCAATTATTGTTTTTAGATCTAGTTTTTACTTTGCAATAGATTAGTTAGAACAAGTAAATTATTAATTAAGAATCATATTTAGTTTTATAATAAAGTATTAGTTTTTAATTCCAATTTAGTTTAGTGATTAAATTCTTATTTAGTTTTAGTATTGTTAAATTCATATCTTAGTTGTTAATCATTTCTTAGTGTTAATTTAGTTTTGAATTATTGATTAGAAACTTTATATTAGTAAAGTTAGAATTTTTATATTATGTCTTGTTCAAATTCAAATGAAAATGATAGTTTGATGAATCAAGGCTAAACCTCTATTAGAGGGGTTTGATGAAGCTTTGATGAAAAATTAATTGTGTAGTGTAAAACTAGTTGTAAGAGTCTATTCCACTCTAGAAGGTAGTTGATTCGCCATGAGAATGGATTGGACTTCCTCACATGCTAGTCATTATTTGGTAGAGATTAACATGATTGATTAGGGATTAGAACGACCAATTCTTATCGTAAGAACGTAAGAATTGGATTACAACAATCTATACTAGTTTATTAAGTTGGATTCAAGGTGGAATCAAATTCTCCTAATTCTTTATCTATATTCAAACCTTAGTATTATTTGTTAAATTATCATATCTTGTTAGCATAATTTGCATCGTAGTATAATTCCCATCATTACTCTCATTAACTTTGGATAGACCGATAATCATAGAAAACATTGAATACTAAAGAACTAGGAGTGGAACAAATCTTTTACTCCAACTCTATTTCGATAGAATCGAGAGTAGAAATCTTTGATAAACAATTTAGACAAGAAAATAGTTTTAGTTTTACTTGCGTTGAGTTTTCATAACTTATTCGTAGGTAAAACTATATTTTTACTTATATCAGTAGTATAGATGAAGTTTGTGAGTATCTTTTCTGGAAAACTCTCACGAGGCTATAACTCGTCCACTAGGGATTTCCTAGTGGTTTAAAGCCTTGTTGCATACTGTCAATGCAACCACACTCTGCGAAACAAGAAGTAGCTTAGGACTACACATTTTTTTCCACTTATCTGTTTAATGTCTCTTCTATGCTTGAGGACAAGCAAAGTGATGTTTGGGGATGGTGTGATAAGCACCCAAAACTGTAATATTAAACCCTGTAGAGACATAGCAAATTGGTTGATTATGTATTTAATAATCATAAAATAATTATATTTTCATACTTTTGCAGGTTTCCGCAGTTAATGTAAAAATGATGATAAAACCTGTATTAAAGCCTAGGAATAGTGTATATATCTGAAGTCTTCCTACCAAGCCCGTGTGAAACCCAACAAAGCTGGACTAAAGCCCGGAGACTCAAATATGACATAATCAAGTCAGAACGGGATTACGTGCACAGAAGTATCAAACTTCCAAAACCCATATCTCTTGAACCAAGACTCTAATTTCAGTAAGTGAGTTGCTCAGACAATTAGCGCAATGAGCTCTACGAAAAGACGAGAAGTAAAAATGCCGAAATCCCAGCCCGCCACTAGACGCAAAACACGGATCCACTTTGTGGGCCCACAAGATTGGATGAGTAATCAATCATGGAGCAAGTCAAGACAAAATGTGCAAATTATTGGCACAAATTGACACCTTTCATGTCTTTAAATGCTTTGACTAGACTTTTGTGCAAGAATAGTATTTAGTTTTGGCTTGATTTGTATTGTGATAAGATGAAATTAATAAGAAGTAAATGGGGGAGGTGGTTTCACATGGGCAAGGAGAGAATGCTCTCAATATGTATGGAGGGAGGAAAGAAGAGCATTCATTCTCACATTCATGCATGTTTTCATTTTCATTTTTTATACTCTATTAGAGTACTCCACATTTTCTTAAAGCAAAGAAAAGCAACTTCCATGTTTTTGCATTTCTAGCTTTCTAGTTTGTAATCTAATTGTAATATCTTTCTTTGTCACTCTAATAAATGTCTTCTTATAAAATTAGGATTCTTCTATTCTACTTTCACTTCTTCTAATCTATTAGATATCCAAATTCTAATCATGAGTTTAACTCTCCAAATATCTCTTTCCATCTTTATTTCTTCTTGCATTAAAATTTAGTAAATCTAGTGAAATCTAAATTTTAGTAACTTGCACTTCAAATAACGTAGTAATTAGCTTAATTAAATCACCAATCAAATCCTTCTCACAAATTCCCTAGAGAGTAAATTCCGGTTAGTTGAAATTCAGTTTTTTAGTCCCAAGGTTTGGAATGATTCCCTTGAAATATATTTCAAAGTGAACATGAGCAAGGTAACTTGACAAATGTTCTCGAGTGTGTGAGAGTAAAACCTATACACATACAAAAAAGCAAACATCACTTCTCTCTCTTTTTTCTCTTGTGCTAATTGGTTAGTCAAAGCCTTCACTTTCCTCTCATATGTGCCAAATTGGCTAATGAGGAGAGCTACACTTTTCTTTTCTTTACTGAGCTCTTTTATCAAATCCTCATTCTCCTGTTGGAACTGACCCGATGCAGCCATATCGACCTCGAATCGGCTAATAGCAACAGCTTTCATCTAAGCCAGTAAGAAAGTATATCAGTAGCCAAATTTCACAAAGAATGTTGACTAAGAGCATCTTTAGGTGAGATACTTTCTTAGCATCAAACACCAAATTTCCAACAATTTAGTATTTTTTCATCTTCAGGAGAGTCACAGGTTGGTGAAAACACCAAACTAAATACCAAATCGACCAAAATTTGGTTCCAGCTTTGATGCTGTATCAAATCTCTCACGCGGTTTTGGAAAAACCGTGCGGTTTTTCTAACACCGTATGGGCTTAGGCTTCTATGGCGTAGTTTTGCCAAAACCGCGTGAGAGATTTGAAAAGAAAATAAATAAGAAAGTTAATGTGCGACACATCGCGTGGTTTTCCCAAAATTGCGTGTGCTTGGGCTTTTAAGATGGGATTCACTGCGCGGTGTTGAGAAAACCGCGTAGGCTATATGGCACGGTTAATCCAAAATCGCATCATTTGATGTCGAAAATTTGATGTTTCTCCTAAAGTTGGTTGATGTTTTTTTTATTTGGTGTTTGGTTTGGTTCAAAAATTTAGTGTTTTCTTGGTTTCTCTCCTAAAGATGCTCTAATACCATATAAAGCAAATACAACAACAAACCTTTTCAAATGAATCTCACATGATGCGGAAGCGTTCAAAAGCTGAGATTCTAGTCATGGCAGATTTATCTCTAGGGAGAATGGTATTGGTCACAAGAGTTTGGCTAAGACCAAGTATTAGTTTGTAGGCAAAGAGGGGAGCAGACTTAGGGACTCGGTGATTTGGACCAATCAAAAATTGAAGCTGAAAAAAAACTCATCTGATATAATGGAAAGGCGAGATGATGAGCCTGCACCAGGTTTCGATACTGGATTTGTTAAGGTAGGAGGAGCTCCAAAAGTAGCATCACCCTCATTTTCATAAGGCTTCTGTTTTTTCTTCTCACCAACTCAGGTATGCATTTCTTGGCCTTGGGCTAGAGCTTTTGAAGGTTCACCTACGGTTGTCTTGATGGTACCCAAAATGATTTTCAACCCAGAGCTTTTTCCAAGTCTAGAAGTCATATCTATGTACAATAACGAATTGTGATCAAACACATCTTGCAAAAGAGCATATTTATAGAAATATGAGACTTCTTGTTTGATTTTGGGGAAAAGATCTTCAGTTATTATGAAGCCACTATCTTCATAATCAAAATAACATTGGGGCACATTCCGAGGTAGTTCCAGATTAAACGAATTTTGAAAAGCACGAGAAGAGCAAGGTTGTAAGAAACCTTGGGCCTTAGTCGTTGGTCTAGGGTCTCGATCTCAGTTTTGATCCATTTTGAGTACACTACCCTTGAGAATATATAAAGGAGTGAGATAGTTTTTCACATCATGTAAAGTAACGGTCACAGCAGGGTTTCCATAGATATCGGCACCGGTTTTGGCATCTACTTCTTCTTTGGAACCTTTCAAGTGCTCCATGACTCTTGCCGAGTTTCCTTTACTTCTTGAAGTGGGAGGTCTTAACACTGAGAACAATAGAACAAGTGCATTGATCAAATGAGGAGCTGAAAACGTAAAAGGTAAAAGGTAATATACCTCCAAGATTGAAAACGTGATGCACCAAGGGAGGCACAGCTTCGGTTTCGACTGATTCCCATTAACCAGAGACGATGACGGGATAGAGAGGCCACTGTCTATCACTATCTCGATTTACTCTGATGATACCTTTAACATCAGTCTTATTCCATTTCTTGTGGTAATAGTAGCTAGTATATTTTTCTTGACCAGTCATTTGTTTAAAAGTGCCTTCAACAAAAGTGTAATGGTCAAAGATGTCGATTAACTTAATTCGTTTTGTTTCCTTCAATTCGGGGGATAGATGGCCATTATAAAAATTACATATATACATCAATCTCTAAAAATTGCCCATGCATCAATCGAGTTTTTCTTTTTTCTAACTTATTTAAGATGGCAGAGTGTGCTGAAACTTTTGATTTGTGGAGGGTCCAGAAAGGCAATCCAGAAAGAAGCTTTTGAGTTTTTTTTAATGGCGATGGGTTTTTGTGTTTTTAGATTGCGTATAAGTTAAGAGAGAGATAGGGACAGTGAGTTTTATACTCATAGTTTGGGCCTAACGTTTTGTTTCCAACAGTAACCACTTAAATTTTCGAATTTTAAATGTTAAATTTTTCGTAATTTATTCTCGAAATATTCAAATTTGAAAGTTTGAAATTTGAAAGTTTCGAGAGAGGAGCGATGTTGTGAGCAAATATTGTCAAGTCAATATTTCAGCCTGTTATTTCAATACTAAATCGAGATATCGACGGCCGATATCTCTCTTAAGTTCAAATATTAGAGGAGAAAGCGGAAAATGGGGAAAATAAGGAGGAAGATGGACACGTGGCATCAAATGATTGGACATCAGTGGAAAATGAAGACTAAAAGGACTGATTCATGAGAGAGAAGATCAAAAAACTCAAAACAAGAACAAAAGAGAGAGATCATAAAGAACACCATTGTTATTCAATAAAACATACTTCATTTCATCTCGAATTCCAGTTCAACATTCAAGTACTTGTTAATTCTTTAGTGGATCATTCTTGATCACCACAGTAGTTTCATCTATAAGGCCTTATACCTATGGAATCCATCAACTAAAGAGTTCAAAAAGTTACTATAAGCCCTTACTAAATCTATGAGGGATGCAACACTGAAGGCTGTCCACTTACGTCACATTGTTTACGGATTGGGGTATGATTCATCTATGAATGATTATAAGGTGATAAAGATATTGTACCACCATTATTCAGCTAGATCGATAAAAGATATCAATCACTTTGATTCCCATGCCCATGTCTATTCCATGCGAACGAACTCATGTAGAAGATTCAAGATGTCCCTTATTTTCTCTATACTCCATGTCCACTCGCTGATATAGCCACTGGGATATATATAAATGGTGCAATCCACTGGTTAGGGAAGGAAGTTCCAAAAATAAAGAGTGGCCGTCTAAGGGATGCTTTCATGCTTATTATGGCATTTTTTTTTCTTTTGATGTTGCTAATGAGGAGTACAAAAAGGTACCACATCTTGACATTGACATGAAAAGTAGCCTCCTGGAATTGGGTTATTTAAAAAAAGCTTCTACACCTACAAAATTGTTGGAAAATCTAAGTGTAAATAGAAAGTAGTTCCATATATGAAAGATAGTGTACTTGAACAACTTTAAGAAGTTGGTCTAGTGGTACACATGCATTTTGGAATCCAAGTTGAATGTAAAGGGTTGAATTTTGGAATCCAAGTTGAATGTGAAGGGTTCAAACCCACTCCCTAACAAAATAGACATAAGAATATATTGAATATTATATGATCTATGATTGGGCCTTGGGGGTCTTGGATTTAGACTTGTATAGTTAGGACTTAGTTTTTATTTTTGGATGTCACAGACAGTTATCAAGAAGTTACTGACGGTTGTTTTTTAGATAACTACCATTCTATTTTCTGTCTGTTATAAAACTCTTTAAACATTGTCTTGGAGGGATATACTTGAAAAAACAAAGTGACTCTTAGAACAAACATAGTGGCTATTTGAAGAGACACTTTTGTTTTATATAAACCCTTGTCTTGTTCATTCAAAGGACGCTCAAAAAAGATCTCTGAAGAAGAAAAAAAAAATCTTTTGAGAGTGACAAAAACGTCCATGTCTTTTCTCCTTGTCGATTTCTAAAGTTTAATTGAGAGTAAAAAAATCTATTAAAAAGTTCGTTAGGGCTTTGAAGTTGTGGTGCTATGATTTCGAAGTAACTGATTGTTGTATCCTGAGAAGATAACACCTGAAGAACTATGAGCACTCGGGCAGGGATGAAATTCGTCTTTAGGACATTGCATTTGCAACTCTCAATCATCAACAGTAATTTCTTTTATTGTTATTTGTTTTATTCTATAAACTCTACATTATATGAACTCCACGTGGATTTAGAAGATGAATAAAGAGCTGATTTTAAGTTAAAATAGTTTTCTCATAATGGAGAATTAAAAAATTAGTCTAAACAAAAATGTTTAACCTTGTCAAAAGTCGTTTTGAAATTTGAAAAATTCAGACTATTGGATAATTTTATAACATTGTAAGCAAATTTTGATATGTCTAGACTATCTTCAAATATGCTGATTTTTTTTAAGGATAATCTATATTGTAGAGAGAACATCTCTACTAAAAAAATCAACTTCTAATTTATTGTTTTTTATGATGGAGTTTTTTTGGAATTCGTATAAGTAGAATTCATATAACAAGCAGGTTCTATAAAACATCATCTTCTTTATTCACTCTGTTATGTATAAAATTTTGCTTTGTTCAATTATTCTATATTGATGTGTGGTTCCAACAAAAATTACAAAAATTTCATGGGATTATGATAATGTGTTTATTACAAAGGAATACGGCGTGAAGGAATCATGGACACAAATATTGAGCATAAGCGTACCACCATCATTTATTATTGCGTACTTAAGCGACGTGAAAGTTCTACGGTTGTGGCATAGTGAGCTTTAGCTTTGTATGGCCCAAGAAATGGATCGTGTAGCAGCCTTGTCACGTTGATACTCACGCTAGCAGCCTTGTGTCACTGAAAGCAAGTACTACTGTAGTAGTAATTAAGAATGTTTAAGCCCTTTGATTCCATGTGTCCACATCAAAGCAGACGACTATGCATGCAAAATTGCAAACAACTCTCCAGCTAGGGGTGGAAATTTTTTGGACTGGGCTCAAGTCTGAGTTTCGGGCTTTGGGCTAAATTTTGGTCCCACAGTTATCTTCCCTCTGACACCAATCATCTCCATTATATGTTCAGACTTTAAACGAGGATGTGGACATGTTGTAACCTTACTAACCTTACCACTAACCTGGTCAGGCAGTGGTCTGGGTAACAGAAAACACACTCACACACTCACTCAAAAAAAATGGAGACCAGAACACTACTACAATCCTCAATTACCACAAGTTTGAATTTCTACACCCACCAATTAAGCTCACTCTCCTTGATCAATGCTAAACCATTTCATTTTCAAAGAAGTCACACAACCTCATTGCCACCTGCGAAAGTAACAAAGCCCATCACTCCTACTTTAAGAATATCTCCCTCAAGATGCTCACTCCAAGATGAACAACTTCCCGGCAAATAACTTCATTCATTGTTGAATTTTCCCCTACTTTATTTTTGAATGTTTCTGCTTCTTATTCCGCGTGTTTGTGTTATAGGTGCGGATAAAAATGTTGTGGGGCAAGACCACTCAGTTGCATTAAAGGTGAGACTAGTCCTTTTTTATTCAAGAAACATGTACAACATCTGTAAATGAAGAATAATATGTTCTATTTTATGTACAAAATTTTGATGCAGAATAAGGCAGCAGAGATATCGAGCCAATTAAAAGGAACATCCATATTTCTTGTAGGTAAGTGTATGAATTATGATTCATTTAACAATGCGCGTATATGTATGTTTATTGTGTTCATCTCTAGTGAATGATATCGTTTTGTAGGGATAAATAACAACATAAAAGCTAAACTCGGAAATGTTTTAGCAGATATGCTAAGATATTACTACTTTGACAGGTAAAGGTTTCTTTATCATGTGTCACTTAATACTAATTGGTATTTTGACTTGTAAAAAAGATCATTTGGTTATTAATGTGTTATGTGTTTGATTTTCTCTAATCAGTGATAGTCTGGTAGAGCAGGCTGCTGGTGGTGAAGCAGCTGCCAAATCTTTCCGAGAGAAAGATGATAAAGGATTCCTTGAATCTGAGGTGACTTCCACTTCTCTCAATACCATTTGCTAGAAGATTTTTACAGGATTATACACTGTATGTAGGTTTGGCATCTGATTAAGGAATATACTGTGTTGCAACAATGTGTTATAAGAGTGATGCTTATATGGCAGACTGAAGTACTGAGGCAACTATCTTCAATGGGGCGTCTGGTGATTTGCACTGGAGATGGTGCAGTTAAGAGCTCAACCAATTTGTAAGGATATACTGCATGAGTTTAGTCCTCTGTTTTAGCCATTTTCATGGTTAAATCTACTTGCTACTCTGCTTTAGTCTAATGTTGTTTAGTGCCTCTACTGTATAGGTCCTTCATGAGACATGGTATTTCAATTTGGATAGATGTTCCAATAGTTGTACTAGCTAAAGAGGTCAAAGAAAGTGGGAATCAACCCCCTCCTGATGATGTTATATTAAACTCTGATCCTTCAAAGGTTAGATTCACCCAAGCTTATTGTTAACTAACTCTATCTTCATTTCTTAAGAAACATGATATCCTTACTAACATGAATATCCGTACAAGTAGGGTTTATGTGTTTTGTAAAGCATCCTCACTTTTGATGCCAGAGTAAGGAAGACTTCCTCCATACTAGACTGCCCAGAGTCCCCAAGTCCAACGTCAAGCCCTAAATTCTTTGTTTTGTTTTACTTTATCCTATTGTTGTTGGTTTACGTGTGGGTAACTAATTGGGTTACTTGTTGAGCAAACAGAGATCCTAAGTTTTTCGTTAAGCTAGTTTGTAAAGGTTGAAGTTGTGATTTTTAAGGGTCTGCGAAAAAGTCGTATTTCGGTTTATTCTTTATTTAGGGTTTATTGTCTATAGCTCGTGTTTGTAATTCGTTTCTTGCTTCCTCAACAAATTTACATCGGTTTTCTGTTCCATCTTCGAGAATTGTGGTAATTTCTCTCACTTCATGCTCATTTAACCACCATACTGTATTTTACAATATGCAGGCAGTGGCTAAGCTAACTGAGCTGTTTGAAAGAATGAGAGGCGGTTATGCAACAGCAGATGCAACAATCTCACTCCAAAGTGAGTACACTTGATATTTAATACTAGACCGAACAACATTTTGTTATTTAATACTCACTTGATTTGACAGAAGTAGCTTCTCAATTGGGCTATGACGACACGGATGCAGTTACTATAGAAGACATGGCTATGGAGGTGAAGAAACAACCACAGCTTCTTACAACTGTGAATAAGACATGCAACTATACAAAACTTCTAATTAATAGTGTTTAATCTAACCATGGGATTTCTCTCCGTCTTATTCTTGCAATGCAGGCATTCAGAGAGATTGAGAAACTGACAAGAGTAAAGAAGATGATGGAAGCCGCTGCAAGACCATTTTAACCACTGCAAAGCTTTTCAAGAGCCAAATTTCCATTGTGAATACCAGTGTAGCTTTGTAGCTATAACCAGAGCAACCGAGTTTTTAGTTCCTGCTTAATGGGATATTGGTCGTGTTCGCCGTGGTTCCGTATGTGGAGGTTATACTAGCCAAAATCATGTCAAATTCCATGTCGAGTGTGAGATATAATGGATTATCTGTGTTCAACTTAATTGGAAGCTAGAAAGATCCGTATCATCTTTGTCTTTGGTCATGAAGTAAAAATGAGCCCCTATTGCACCATTTTTCTATATGCAAGTGATACTCGCCATTACATTTGACAATTGCCCAGATAAACTATTTAAGAACTTACTTCTTGTTAAATGAAATAGGAATTCCATATATAATTCCTAAGATCTGAATTAGAAGTTGCTTTACTAATTTTGTATGTCTCTTGACATAAAACAAGGAAAATTAAGGAATCGCACGCCCAAAATTCGTATCAGACGGGGTAGAAGTATTGAAATTCAATTCACCATGTAAGTACTTAAACAGCTCAGGGAAATGCTTACAAGTAGGTTAGAGCTTCCATTTGAATTTAGAAGCCAAAATGTTATCACTATTTGTCACGATTGATTCGCAGCCAGTGTTATCGCTAATTGTCCCAATTTATTTGTCGTATTAGAAATACCAATTTCCTTCACAGGCAATGAAGAACCTTCAAAGTTAAAAGTTCCTTATGATTTACAACCTAGCAGTTGAATTACATATACATGGTCATGGCATACACCTCGGTCTTCCCTCGCACTATTCTACAAATTTGACAAACTACAGCAACAATCAACTAACCAGAAAAGATACTGCTCAGTGTTTCCCATTGTATTCCTCATGTGGGCAGATGAGTTACGAATATGAAAGGAAAATAATACCATCCATTCTTTTAAAGGATGAAAGATGCGAAGGGGGCAAACAAATTGCTGCTAGTGATGATGATTTACAAATTTAAAAGAATCAGTGGCACAACTATAACAGAAAACACAAAAATGAGCATCAAAGAAGCCTCCACAACATATTGCTTAAGCTAAGCAACTGCTGCCATTGGAATAGATCTGTGGCATGCCCTCTTAGCAGCACGTACTATATCTTCCACCTGCAAAACAATCCACCCAAACAGCAACAAAGTAAATAAAAAACGAAGCACTTCTGGTCAAGATGGACGCTCCTACTGTAAATAGGAGAAAATGCAAACCACAAGTAATTCAAGTCTTCAAGTGTTCCGCGGCATTAGACCCGCTACTCAGCTACTGCATGGAATTTTTTCTAGCATGGAATCCCAGAGGGGTAATGCTACATGATTGTAGGAACCTAGTTCTACAGACAGTATCATCGTGTTTTGCCAATTCTAAACAAAGTGGCAGATCACCGATCGAATATAAACCCCGATCAATTCTTGGATGGAATAATAATTCGGTGCAATCCATTTAGTTTATTTAAACTCGGGCACTTATATGTACCAGAGTAAAGCTACACAAACCGTAGCCTACATATGAATCTACCAGACATCTATAGCTCCTAGGTTCAACAGATTCTTAGCAATTAGGAAAAGAAGTCGCAAGAAATTGACCTGTGGAACTGCCAATCTCTCAAGATTTGCAGCATAAGGCATGGGAACATCAGCACCAGCAATCCTCTCAACCGGTGCATCGAGATACTCAAAGCTTTCTTCAAGAACAGATGCACTGTTTAAAGCACAACAACTTGAATAAGTACAACTAAAACATGATACCAGCAAAAAGAACTACAGGGAAAGGAGTCATACCAGATTTCGGCACCAACTCCATGCTGGGGGAAGCCCTCTTCGACTGTCACCAGTCTGTTGGTTTTCCTAACAGAAGTATTGATGGTGTTTCTATCTAATGGACGGATTGAACGCAAATTTATGACCTACATCAGCAACTCTCAAATCATTAGTATCTGGAACTACTGAAAACTAGATCTAGTCAACAGTTTACAAGGTAAGGATGATGTATATCTTATAGAAGTAGGCATTTACCTCAGCACTGATTCCTTCCTTTGAAAGAATCTCAGCAGCCTGGATATTTATCAAGTGTCAGCACCAGATAACTTACATATTATAAATAAATAAATAAACATTTCCTAAAAAAATATTCATAATCATACCCAGACAGAGAATTATTAAGAAAATTAAAATGATAAGCTTTCATAACTGAAAGCATCTCACAGGGAGGTCAAGTAAGCAACATCTGTGTTTTATAATTACTAGCTTCTTGATGAGGAAACTACAGATAGGAACATATGAGATATCCAAGAGCTTTGATAATTTTCCATACCAAACCCCTAGCTAGATAGTAAATACTAACTCATCGACAACATGTAACTGGAGTACCTCTCTTAAACTCCAACTTAATGTGCACAAAAAGTTCATTTAACAAATAGTTAATTGTAAAACAATCTACTATTAAACCGTAAGCAATATAAAATATCTGAAAAATGTCCAGAACATAATCATATGAAACAGTACAAAATACAGTCAGCTATATACTTATAGTCAATAGTGCTCATCGAGTTAGCAACAAGCTTTCAACAGCCTCTCTCTCCTAAGATTATCACCACTATCCTGCAGTTGTTGCTTCCATTTATTTACCTAAACCAACTTAACCAAGGAATTTGAATAGGTGTACATGTTCATTTTAAAGGAATATTTTGTTACTTGGTTATCTCTGTCATTGATATCTTGTTTTTTTTGTGGTGTATACAACCTTGATTGGCAGCTTCAGAATCAATAAATAAAATACAGCTGAAGTAAGAGATATTGTCAACAAAGTGATCCAGTTCAGATGTGTAGATACTAAAAATGTAATATTTAAAATCAATAGACTATTCTGGATTGTGTTGCTCATGCATGTAAATGAAACTTAACATTTTCTGTTGAATGAGATTAGCTTGACCATTAATGCTTTACATTTGTGATTTGTTCAAGTAAAATGACTAAGCATTCTACTACGGCGGCATGATGCCATGATGATGAAAGAAAAGTATAGATTAAGACAGCATTAAAGCAAAAGGAACTAATACAAGTATAGAATGTATCAGGATTAGGCATCCGCATATCCTTGCTTTAAAGGGGTGACATACTAAGATTTAATTTGTAACAGAGACACTCTTGCTTTGTTAAAAGGGTTTGCAATTGGAGAGGTAATTTTGGTAGATTGTAGTGTCTTGCAACAAGAACCGGTCCTTATTAACTCTTGTAATTTTTTTAAGTCTCAATGAGTGAATGAATTTTTTTACCAATCAAAAGAGAAAAAGCATCAGACCAGGTGAGCTGAAGATACGTGAAGTGAAAATCAAGATTTACTATACAGTAAGAATATTATCCAAGTCTGAGCACAGTAATTTTCACAATTACTCTTTTGACCTATGTTACATTGACACGGAGAAATATTAAAAATTGAGGTATATATCACATATAATATGTGTCTGTGGTGTGTCCGTGTCGTGGCTACGTATCCGACACGGTTTATTTTTAAAATATGGTGTGTCCATGTAACATAGCTTTTGACCACCTTTGCTGAATTCCAGGTAATCCAGGTTTTAGGTACCCACTACAAAAGTATAAAGGTACTGTGGGAAACCCCAGATATATATATCCGGAAAACATGTCTAAGAGATTCAAGAGTTACTTCTAATATATCTTAAAGAAAAAAGACTAACGGACCTGCAAAGCATAGCTAACCATCTTTGAAAAGGCTGTGATAGTGATGTCCTTCCCTTCTCTCTCAATCTGTCAACAGCACACATGAGACTGAGAAACAAAATGTATGCATTACAAGTTCAATATAGATAATAGCAATTCAAACTCCAAAGCAACTCATTTCCGTCAACAAAAACTATACCTTTGCCTTGCCTATTGGAAGGCAGAAACTGGAATCAAGAACTTCTGCTGAAACGGGGAAAGATTCACCATATCTGCATCACAAGATAAGGCATTAATCAAATCGCACAGGGGGGCAATTTGTCATAAAGCATGCACCAACTTACAGTAACTCATTTTCAAGGAAAACAACTGGGTCAGGGTCCCTAATAGCAGCTTTTAGCAGGCCACGAGCATCTTCAGATGAGTATGGTACCAGCACTTTCAGCCCAGGACAGGAACCAAACCATGCTGCATAGCACTGCATTATTATTATAATGTCAGCATCTCAAGTTCTGTCCCAAAAGATATTCCATTCCTTAAATGCGGTTAAAAATTAATATAATGCCAGACCAGCAGTGATCAAGTCCTGTACCATCGTAATAACATAGTGGATGCATGTGTAGAGTGAGGAGTTCTAGAGTCATTAATGAAGATCTGTAATGCTAGTGGCTAAAGAGCTAAAGGTCAATTATCATGGGGTAACAGGAAACCATCTCTTGTTAACAGCTGTAATTATGTTATCAACCTCTAATATCTACTATCAATTCCAGATTAAATTTAATGCTCCAAAATGTATTAAGAAATAACAGGAAAACCTAGAAACCTGAACAAGAATACCTGCCATAAGGAGTGCGGTGAATAAAAGTTATGTAATATACCTGTGAATGCTGGGCACCAACACCAGCTGCAGCTCCATTTGGCCCCCTAAAAACAATTGGTACAGATATCTGACCAGCAGACATATAGTTTGATTTCGCTGCAGAATTAATGATGTGATCAATTGCCTGCACCGAAGCGGAAATAGTTATGATAGATAGCTCTGATAAAGGGCACACAATATCGAATTAAAACGTTCAAGGTTTAATATCTAGGTAACACGGACACTTTTTTTAAGCGGTAAAATTTTCAAAAATAAAAGAAAAAATTGTAATTGCAAAAAACGGGTCCATGGAAAAATATTGTAAATTCGATCCATAGGTTCCCATCAAAATGCAAAAAATTGATATAGATCTAATCATAGCATCTTTAGTCAATGCATAATTGAGCTACCGCAGAAGTGGCATCAGACCATTAACATTTTGATATAGGTCAAACATGGACACTTCATATACTTCAAAAAAAATCCGTGTCTGACACACAATAACGTGGCTGACACACGGACTCATTATGCAGATTGCAGACTTTTTGAAACTAAGGTTCCTCTTCAAACCCTAAAAGACTAAGAACATATAAGTCCATGGTATGTCATTTTCATAGTACTTTATTTACAAGGAGATGCTTTCTAAGGTCCTAAGCCCAAGAGTTAGTTATGTAACTAAAGAAAAGTACTTGTTTTCCTTTTAATTAACCATGTCCCCGTGTCGCACACCGACATGTGTAACCATGTTTATGTGACTTAGCCTAGTAGTACAAACAAAAAGATCACTATTCACACATATATCGATGACAATTTGAATCCATTCCCGAAATTTCCCAGTTTGGATGTTCCAATCCTTATGATAAATATTCAAAAGTAAGTCCCAAAGAAAACAGTGGACATTATGCAAAAAGTTAAATGTAATAGTTTCAGGATAGACCATGGGTACATTAAAGATGACAGACCCAATATGACATGAATAGGTGTGTCCGTATCCACTAAAGATACGAAATATCTGACACAGCGAAATATCAAAAATTGAGATAATCACATACAATATGTGTCCGGTATGCGTCCGACACGGACACGTGGATACGTATCCGACACTGAATATTTTTGAAATATGGCGTGTCCATGTTACATAGTTATTAAGGAGAAAACAAAATACAAAATTAAAATCATCTTTGCATGCTAAACACAAAAGCAGCTCCTAATAGTTTTAAGCTAACGTTGTCGGAGGTGAGGCGGGACACAAGGTGTTAGGATTCTCAACTAAACCTTAGGCAGCCTTGGCACTGCTCTAGGAATCCCTTTGACAACGACCTGCAACTTTTTCACTAAATTTTATTGCTTTAGCCCCTACTTGGCAAAGAGGCCCTGCCTTGGACAGTGGTAGTTTTTGATAATGTGTATTCAATTATGATTACAAGCAGAATCCAAATAATTTAGATAAAAGTCTATAACATTGTACAAATAGTAGTGACCGAAACAAGAAAAATGCATTCTATCAATGTATCAGAAATTGCCTTTAGAACAGAAAGGGTCAAACCTGCATGGAGAAGTTAAATGTCATGAACTCCACAACAGGTCGAAGACCATGGTAAGCAGCACCAACTCCAATTCCAGCAAACCCAGCCTACACGAGAGAATGTTGATGAGTTTATTAGCACTTAGAAAGTTGCATCAAGTTAGAGATTGGGATACAAAATAACTATTAAGAAACAGTACGTGGAAGATTCATACACACCTCTGTTATTGGAGTATCAACAACTCTGTCCGGACCATACTTATCCAAGAGCCCTTTTGTAATCTAAAGACAATAATAGAGTGTGTTGCTTTTCGAGAAATAACATAAACAAATTCAACCACATTCCTAGATGACAAAATGACTATGATTTCATCTTTCTATTGAGGTCTTACCTTGTAAGCACCCTGGTACTCACCAACCTGCAAAAGAACAACACCAAAAAGTAAGAACCAAAATGTATTGTGTAATCTCTGTTTTCCCAAGCAAAGAAATTTTTTATCCTTATTACCTCTTCACCCATCACAAAGACCGTGGGGTCAGCAGACATTTCCTCATCGAGAGCAGAATTCAAAGCATCTCGGACCGTCATCTGGAAATTACAAAATCCCAAAATTTCGATTAACCCATTGCCACGAGATTCATTTGCACCACCGACACTTCAAAATTAGTGCAATTTAATTGCACAGTGAACATCAACTTAAAACAATAATTGAAGTAAATAATGAAATAATAATATGTACCTCTTTCGCCCCCGTTGCATAACATCTCGAGGCAATCACAGCAGGCCTAATCTGGTAAAAAAAAAAAAAGAAAATACAAACTTAAAAAACAAACAAACGAAGAAAGAAGAAAAAAAAAAAAATAGGTTTTTATTATTATAAATTTATTTACCAAAGAAGTAACACCTCCGGGATTAGTAAACTTTAGTTTCAACAGTCCCAACATCTTAAAACTCCCTCTGATTTACTATCAAAAACAGAAAAAGAATAATTCCAAAGGACTCAGGATTATACAAGAAAAAAATAGATCTTGAATGACGGAAAATAGATCTGCTTGGTTGAATATCTAGTATTGAGTTGGTGGCAGGCGCAGAAAGATAAAAAAAAAAAAAACAAAACACTTATTTGTAGTAGTGGGGTTAATTTTGGTACTGAGATTTGTTTTTGGACATTTGGAAGTTTGTACCTTATTTAGCTCGGCGCTCGTGGCCTCAATCATCACTCACGTGAGAATGTTGGGTATTTCTGCTTCGCTGTCTGTTTTACTGCCACGTGTGACGTCCGTTTTGTTGGTCCGTCAAGTTTCAATATCTGTTGGAGTAAATAAAAAGGCGCCGACTAGAACACATTAGACATGCTCCAGCACCCTAAAAACTTGCCAACCTGATTGGCTAAAAAAGAATGACGTGGCAATAACTAAAAATAAAGAAAAACAGACATAAAAAATAAGAGAAATTGAGAAACCAAAAATAGAAATACAACAGACGAGAACAACACGATTCCACTTTCTTCTTCCTTGACAAATTTGTAGATGAACCTGAACCGGCCGATATTGATATTTCACTATAAGATCGCTGTTTTTTAAGTAAATAAGGATTTTTGTGTTGGAAAACCAATTCTCTTTCGAAAAAATCAAATAAATCCGAACCGAAAGAAAAAGTATGGCTTTCATCAACAAAAAATACAAGTGTTTTGGAAGAAATGGTCCTCCATGCTTCTTACGAACTACTTGTAAATGATGAGAAAAAATTGTGTGTTGTGGAGAAATTATTGATGATTCCTAGAGGTTCAAGAAGCATAATCAGAATTTGATAGTCGAAACTCTAAACTTTCAAGCATTGGAGAGTAGTTGTCGCATTATTTCATTTTACTATCTGTTCAGTTTGTCGTGTTATTAATGGTTTTGTAGCTGTATACTTTTGTTCTCTGTTTTGGTATCGTGCATAAATCTTCTCACTCTATTTGATCTATCTACTCATATTTAGCATTTCCAAGAATACTTTAGCTTGTTGTTACTGGGTATGTAGTGTGTTGTCCCAAAACTGTGGTGCAATTGAATTTTTGGTCGCAGAACCGGTTTTGTTCCTTATCATAGACTCCTGACCTTACGACATAGGATGAGAGAAACTCCAAAATATTGTTAAGGCTCTTGTTTTGTTTACATACTAGCTATTGCCCGTGCCGTAGGCACGGATTTCATATAGTTAATGTGATGTTCTATTATAATTTGCAATAATATAGATGTTGTGATCTGTGTTATATATAATATAATTGTAAATGTGCGTTTCGAGTAAGGTTAGCGTACGTATGGTAATTAGGTAAAGGGTTGACTAAGTTGGTGTTAATACGCTCATTTTTTTAGCGTGTCACATAAAATTACACATGCAATATTTGTAATGGAAAATAAAATTTATAATGTAGGCAACTTGGAAAATGTAATGCACTAAAAAATAACACTTACTAAATGATGTGGATTAATTTACTTTTACAAAATTTATCAATAATTCAGCAAAAACATTTGCAAATAGGTAAATAACATATAATATTTCAATATTTCAAATAGGGAAAATTGTATAGGTTGTTGTTTTTTTTTTTTTTTTTTTTTTTTGCAGCACAAAGTAATTAGAAGTCGCCACCTTGGCACTTTTTTCTTTGCTAGGTATCACGTTTCCACTTATCACATATGGTCAGTTATAAAAGCGTACAAAATTTATTGCAGTTGATCCATCAAATGTATAGTCAGAGTTTAGATATCTGGACTCTGATTATTACAAACAACCCAAGATTGAACCAAGGATAACAATCAAATTTAGCTCTTCCAGTTTCTTGAGGGTGACGAAAAAAGGCGTGTTTCTTGCTATGGGACTCTAAAGTACTTGTAGCGACTGCTTCCATACACCTTGTTAGGCTTTGAAGAATGCAAACACATCTATCAGATTCCCTTCCACGTTGTCTAAGTTCCAAAGAAAAAGAAAATCTCATCTACACTTTTTTTTTGGGTACTTTTAATGGTTCAGTGAACTAAAAAAATAAATATAAGTAATCTTCTTATTTACATTAAGACATCTCGCTCACAAAGCCCAACTGGCCTTTTGACTTCACCGCTGCCATTAGTTTATAGCCGCTTCCAGATCCCATCAGATCCTTTACAGTTCTTGTATGAGTGTAGTCATGTAGAGCCAAAACAACCACAACAACAAACTATGGTTCCAATGTCTCAAAATCTCTTTTACCACCATTTCCTCGTCAATATTTTGGATGTTTAAGTTGATCTCTTTGACATTCAAGGGAAATCATCGTCGCTTTTACTAACATCTCACCCTACTAATTTCATCTGAACTGATCACTTATGCTCAATACCTCCTCAATCTCCAGAATTTGTTGCTCGGCGCACATAGCATGTTCTGAATTGGTCGGTCTAAAAACATAAATAATTACATATAAATACATGCATGGACGCTGGCTACCTCTCCCAAAGTGATGTGGTAAGACTCGATGCTTGAAATCGTGCCATAGTATGGTGCTTTGGCTGAGTAGCATCTACTGAGAAAGTGAAAAGTAAAGGTTTAGTGGCAGTAGGATGAAATGGCGGCAAAGCGTTATTTTCATATACATGTATAAAAATGGTAAATATATTGAACAACTGTATTTGCATGAAGTAGTTGTACAATGAAGTGAGTAATCTTTTTAATTCAATGATGAAAGAAACAAAATAAAGGAAATCATGCTTCTAGTCTTTGTGAAGCTAGTAAATTTATATAACAAACATGTCTTATGTTAATTCTAATCCAATTGCACTACTCATAACTTAACACGTTAGCCACCACATCTGACTATAACCCTTCCTATAATTCAGCCTTCCACGTTATTAGATGCATCAAGTCCATTTCGATAAATTGTAAGGACGTCATTCATCAATTCAAACCAAAGGTGTATAGAGAAACACTTTAAGAAGAGATGCAACCTACATATTAATCTTCATGACCTCACATTAAACGTGCAACAGGGAAGCCTATTCTTTTATAGCTAAAATCATCAAAGGTTCAGAAAGGTCGTCTAAGGAACAAACTCTAACAGAAAAATTACCCAACCTACAAATAAATGATCACATGACCTACAATGTGGTAACTAAGATTCCACTGCAACCATCCCCTTGAAAATGGACAAATACACATCAAGATCCAAAAGCTCAAATATGAACACATTTGAGGTTTACAAATATCATTAAGGAAAAAAATACCCTGAAATACAACTGAATGGTGGGCAAACTCTGATATCACCTTACAAAGAAAATAACACTAACTATAGCAACTAATAATAGTTTCAAGCTGTTTCTACATGCTAACTTCCTAAAGACTATATCATCAAATTTATACCGATATTTAAATCACAAAACACGCGATTCTCGGAAATTAACATAATGAGCATTCACTTTTTCAAATATCTGAATTCAAGGCAGGTTAGTTAAATTAAGCCTTTCGAACCGAATCAAATAATTCCCGAGCATTCACCTTTTCAAATATCTGAATTCAAGACAGTTAGCCGTTGCCTTTCGAACCCGAATCGAATAATTCCTAGTAAATATTTTAGTACTCTATATTAAGGCCAAAAGAGTCTCATCACAATTTACACCATACTACTTCCAATTTTATCTTTGTTTAGCTCAATATAAATATTAAGGCGTGATATCATTGCAATACACGAACATTCCCCATAAAAAGAAGCATGTACCTCAATTTTAGGCACCATTTGAGTTCGAATTTTCTTGTGCATCCTTGACCCCATGAATTTCTACATTCGAACTGCAAATGAGAGAAGTAGATAGTACATACTTAATGATAGCTTGACAACACGTAAAATGAGTTTTTATGAGAGGGAAGAAAATGTATCCTTTAGTTTTTAGGCACAATATTGGAAAAGATTTTGTACACATACTTAATGTCCAATAACAATCTTTGCTTTCGAACTTGTTGTTGCTTGCTTGCTTGTAGAGTCTCCTACCCACCTGTAAGAAGGAAAAATCTACGTAGTCAGGATGCATTAAGAAAACTGTATTTGATCACCAATAATAGAACATAATAGCAAACCTGAGATTCATTCACCCTTTAAACTCGAACATGTCCTCGCACTCTAGCGCAGTGAATTACTACATCCTTTTGCTCTTTTATGTTTTTTTCCTTATTTCCATTTAACTATTGTGGCAACTTCCTAAAGTTAGAACAATGGGAAATCCTATATCAACCCTTTTGTTGGTTCAAATAAAGCTCAATCTCCTGGATGAAAACTATTATGCAATGGGACTCTAATCCTTGTTGAGCATACCCTAATCCAATTCAGGACAAAAGAAGAAGTTGCAACAAACTTAAGCTGACCCATAATATATCATGTTCACACAATACACAAATTTGCAAACGAAAAAATAAAATAAAAATTGATGAATAAAGTATTAAAAGAAATCTGATATCGCATGAGCTAAACATTCTAGCGTTATTTCTACTTATCCAGTTCACGTCATTTGTATTAGTAAGTACAATGCATGTATGCACTCAATGAGTATCTCACCAATCATTTTAGGATTGACTTGTACATCAAAACTTTTGATTGTCGCTGCCATCGGAACCCGCATTTATTAGAAAAAGAGAAAAAGAAAAGAAATTAGACCTATCACACTACCACACAAACACCACACATTGCGGTGAAAGCAATGGATAACCTTTCCTCCTTTCCTCGAAGTCAATGAATTATTCGAACCACAAACACATATTACAAAGACAATTACATGGTTAATATTGAAAAATAAAAATAATACTATTGGGTAAATATATGAAGGCACTTAACCTTCTCTGGCATCTCTTAAAACAAAAAATATGTATGGTTTGATATTCTATTGAGAACAACAACCAAGATAAGTCGAAATTGATATTTCGAAGACAAAGAAGCAAGAAAGAAACTGGAGGATATATAGCATTGTACCTTTAGAAATGGATCCCATCGAATCGGCGAAAAGCGATAGCATTGAGTTTTCGATGTATGCATTTTATCTGAAAATGAAAATTGAAAACTGCGAGTTACTCCCCACTCGATTGGTCAACTCAAATATCTAAAATTGCATTCAAGTGGAACCTCTATTTGAGTCGAAACAAAAATTGTGTAAATTCTTCAAATATAACAAATGAACTAACCTTAATAGTGAGCTTGCAAACCGGCTTTCTATTAAAATCGGTGTCTAGTTGCCATTGTTTTACGCATTCCAACAACAAAAAGAAAATAGAAATGATTGATTTATAATAGGGAGAGGCAGAACGACCGGGCTTGCTCATTTATCTTCACAATTAAGAATTTAATTAATTTTCAGATGACATCGATAAATTCATGACAGAGAAGAACTTTTAACACTTCAGGTCATAAACTAAAACACGATTTGGTTTGATAGTGAAAGATCAAGGGAGAGCTACGTGAGAGAGAGTTTAATTTAGAGAGCATGAGAGATGGGGAGACTACACTTGGGTCTAGAGTTCTTGCGTCCGCAACTACAAAAAATGAAACAAATGAACATATGGAAAGAGAGTTTAGATTAGTTCAGAAGAAGCTATGCCTTGACTAAGAATGAAAAGGTTTCTACCCTGATAAAGATTGATTACATAAAATTAATTGAGTTAGTCAAGAAATCTACTCTTGGCATAAGTAAACAATTGGATTAGTACAATCACTTATACATACAAAGCTTGTGTACACAACGTAGAAAACTTAAGTAGTCAATAGGCCTCCAATGCTATGAAACGAAGCTTAAACCAAATTGCTTCATTTATGGCTGCAAAGGGCGTGTGCACCTGACTATCAAGCATAGAACAATACAATAGGTTTCAAATTTCAAAACAAAGACATTACCTATGAGGTCAATATCATTATTTAAAGGGGTAAAATGAAATATTTTTAATAATTAAGTAAGACTGTGTATGCGAGTGCGTAAAAATAAAATATTACTCGATTTTTACCAAATTATAACATTTCGGAACAAATGAACATGATGGTCAAAGAACAATCGACCATGCATATCCACCATATCCACCGCAATTTAATTCTTAAATGCAACTTCATCAAAAAAAAAAATTTAGGCAAGGTCAATGGATATCAAGGTCATAAAATAGGATGAGCTTCGGAAAGAATCAAACTTAAAAACATTATGACATAAGAGTAAACCTATTAAGCAATAAAAATCTGACCAAGTGGAAAACACGAGACAAATTATCATACTATTTTGTAGAGAAACACATTTCAAATAGGCCAATCCCGCTTTTAAATTACTATAACTCACTTCAGAGCTGAGTGATTGGAGTTAAGTGCATAAGTCATGAACATATGTTCACGGGTATATCCTTTTTTTTACGGTGGGGGTGGGGGTGGGAGTTGAATCACATGTTTATCAAAAATCAACGCTCAAGGTAACAACCAAACCGTTAAGTGGTCAAAAAGGGAAAACATCCTATCACAAATCCACCAATCAAAAAGGAAAAAGTAAGAAACTTAAAACGGTGCATACAAATGAAAAAAATTCCTACGTATTACTTACCAATGCTACTTCATAGGGTGCTCTAATGGAAACTTTAGACCTCCTCAATTAAAGTATCATCAAGAAGAAACCCTCTGTCAGGGTCCCTTGGCTCACTGAGAGGAATAAAATTCCAAAATCCCCAATCACGATGTTTTGCACTAAATTGGTGTTGTGTCTCTGCATGAAGAGTAAGATTCAATTTACAAAACATAGACATGCTATATCTTATCCTAAACTGAAATAAGTTATACAAAAAGCACACATATAGAAATATTCAAAGCTCTTCGCACGCTTCACCGATCATTCATTTGATGAACAACTGAGAAACTAAACCCAGCATATCTACTCCAACCATCAGGCTGACCATATGAATTTGCAACATCTAGGAACACTGACAAAAAATGACCCACTTGGATAAACCAGCACCCGCCTATCCAAAAACACACAATGATCAAGAATTAAAAAAAAAAAAAGAAGTGGTAAATTATATTATATACAACATATATATCTACTCTACTGTACTGGAAAAGTGATCGATATATAAGCTTACCATGGATAACCACCACCACAAAAAACTTGAGAATAATTGCACTTTCGTCGTTCAACTTAGAGAAGGCTTTTTATAGTTCAAGTAAAACGTGATGGTAGAGTGTAATGCAGTTGAACTATCAGCGGCACACCTCACCAAATAAACAAGTTACTAACAAATAAACAAACTAAACGTTTGAAAACATGAAACTGGCAATTTTCTAGAAAACGAACAATAGTTAGTTTACCTCTAGAAAACTCAAACAAAACGGATAAGATGAAGGTAAAATTTAATCTGCATAACAACTCAATCAGATGTTGAATGCTTTAGTTTACCTCTAATTGCATCCGTGAATGATCTTCTAAACTTCGGTAATTTACAACTGAAATTGAACATCGAAAAGTTGCAAATTTCCTATTCATACCAATAAATTTCAACTTTCAAAGAACATCAAAATGTTAGAGTAACACACGATTATGATTAGCATCAACTAACTTATGAATACCTTCAATAGCTTCTCTAGGAGTCTTGAAACCCAAACCAATACTCTTAAAGAACCGGTTTCGGGCCTCTTTCATTTCCCGGACTTCTTCAAGCTATATATATCTCTCACATTGAGAGAGATAAATCAAAACAATTCTTATCGCAAGATCAAATTGCATTCCACGATCCATACATATATTCATGCTCTATGCTTTACTCAAGCGGTTTAGGTATGTAATTTTTATTTCTTGCCACATTGCATTATATCCATTCCATATCTTGTAGTTTCTTATATTGCTAATAACACGTAACCAAGAAATCAACCTAAAAATTATTAATAGGATGTTTTCACATTTAAGACAGAGAATGCAATATAAATAACTTTTAAGTTTATAATGCATACCAAGTAAAGCTTGCTAGACTTCGGTGCAATGTTGAATAATTAGCTTTGCTTTCTCCGAGTCGAGCTAAGCTTAAAGAGCACAAAGCCTCTATTCCCTCTCGGTTGAAATTTGATTCAATGGGCCGGGACTATTTGTGAGATTTTACCAACTAATTTTATCAACTACTTACACATTGCATGATGTACCTGCAGTAATGGTTCACGTTATAATGGATTATTTGATTGATCTCTCTAATTGCGGACGATGAAAGAGAGACAAAGGAGGCGCACACTATTTGGGAGGGAAGAGAGAACGAAAGGAGAAGCTAAGCATAGTACACGAAAAGTTTTCTGCCGTTTATTGCCACGATTCGTTTCTAATTAACATTCAAATTAATTTCTATCTCTATTCGGCTTCCATAATTAAGGGGGGAGAAGTAGCGAAAGGGTTTGCACTATAAAGGGTTTTCACAATTAATACCTTTAATTAATTTCTAATCCATATCCTAATCCACATGGCGGAATGGTAGCCCTTGATTTATACTCTCTCAAAGTGAATCCCAGCCGCGAGTCAGGAAAGCGAGCTATTTTGTTAAGTTGATATTCAAACGCCTGCTAAATGAGGGTGTTCTCTTTTGCAGTGCACCATTATGAAAGAAAATCTTTGTGTTGTTTCTCAAGGAAGAAGAAGGTGGACTTGTGTTGTTCTCGTCGGTTATATTTCTCTTTTTGGTTTTCTCAATTTTGTGTGTTTGTTTTTCTTTATTTTTTAGTTATTGCCACCTCATTCTTTTTTAGCCAATCAGGATGGACTTCGCAAGTTTTTAGGGTGCTAGGCCATGTGTTGTAGTCGCAAACTAGAAAGTGACGTCTTTTGTAACAAATGATTGATTCAACTAGATTTTTCTCTTCTTGATTTCTTCAACAACCGAAATATTTAACGAAATTCGGAGATTCCATTCCAAATCACAAATGAAGCGACTAGCAATTTGTGCACGGCGCTTGTTTTACGCATCAACCTTGCACAACGATTCTTGTACTGCTACTTCACTTAGCACGTCAGGCTCGCACAATGGTTTTTATATTGTATTGCTACTTCTCTACATGAGTATGTGTTCGGTTACCTCTTGCTAATTGTTTACATACTAGATAATTAAACTTTTGGCAAGCTTACTACAAACGTGTAAAAGTTTTTTGGTGGGATAGAAATTAGAGTAACCAAACTAATTGGTTTATTTAGCGATAGAAATTATAGCAACCAAGCTCATGTGCTTAATCTCGTGAGCTCGCCGTTATGGAATCAAGTAGATTTAGATGGGCGGTAAGTGAACTGAATTACTAAACTAAAGCAAATTGAGAGTACGTGGTACTAATAGGCGAGAAAAAAAATTCGGGTAGCATTTAGGAAAAAAATAAAAAAGTTTGTGGTACTTAATAGTTATAAACTCATGTTGCATACCATATGTAAATACCAAAATGAGTTTATTTATTACTCACTTTAATATCACACCAAATGAGATTAGGATTAGGCTAATCATCTAAGATGATTGGGGGAGGTTTTAGGTGTTTGTTAATAATTGATATCTTTGGTGGAAGATGTTCATGTATCCGTTATAATAAGAGTCCGAATTTGTGGACAGACTTGTCCACAAACAACAAAATTCTATTGATTAACAGTTTTTTCGGTCAGTTTAACAGTTTTTTCGGGCAATAGCACAGTTTTTTTTGGGCAGCCACTCCACCAATAAGAAGATGAGGCCTTGTGGACAGCAAACAGTTGCTTGTCCACAAATTTATTCTGTTAGAATAAAGAATCCGAAATCAAGCCAACGTAGTTCTAGGGTTGATTTATATATATATATATATGGTGTGAAGGTATGAGTCATGATGGCAAAGAGTAGGCTCTGATCGAGAGAGTGGTTGAGAAATACGGAATTACGGCATGGCTTAACAGTGTAGATAGTGTAAATGTATGGTTGTTGTAGTTGGCAAGAAGGGTGATAATGGTAGTTTGTGAGGCAATGGTGTTGTGATGCAGAGATGAATGATGATGGTATGTACTTGGTGTGCGTGGATGGATGTGGTGCTGACGGAATGGAGTAGGTTATAGAGTGTAGTATCTGATTGTAGTCCAGCTGGTCCGAGTAAGATATATTCTGCTAGTATGGTAGTGTTAAGTTTAGAGCGTAGTACCTGGATTATAGTCATGTCGGTTCAAGCGAGACATCTTCTGCTAGTACAGCGGTGTTAAGTATAGAGTGTAGTACCTTCCACGTTTCTTCCTGTGACTGGTAGTGCTTGGGGTTGGATGTGCTTACACCATATCGCAGTTTAACAATCTATTGTTGCATCTGCATTTTTCCTACCTTCATTGAATTGTAATTATAAAGGAAAAAATATAGGAATTTTACATTGCAAAATTGAAATTTAATTACAACGAAAAATAGAGAGAGAGAGAGAGAAAGAAGAGGTGGAGAATAAGAATGTACTTTTTTTAGTACTTGATTGCAACTAGGGCGTTGTCAATGGGTTTCAATAACCTGATAACTAACCCGAACTAAACCGATAAAAATGGTTTGGGTTTTGGAAATTTGGTTTGCCCTCCGCCAACCCGAAACTAAACCGAACCAATAAGATATTGGTTTGAATTGGTTTTGGGTTTGCCCTCCACCAAACTGATATGAACCCAAACCGATAAATTACATTTTAGTAATATTTATGATTAATTTTGTATATGTTTATCAATTGTGTGGCTGAAATTAATCGATTTAATTTTAGATTTAATTGATTTTATAGTTTTTGGTTCGGGTTGGTTAGGTTTTGGTTTGTAATATATCTTATCAGTTCGGTTTGATTTTGGGTTCCCAATTTTCTTATTGGTTTGGGTTCAGATTTTCCAAAATCCAACCCAAACCAATCCATTGACAGCGCTAATTGCAACACATGATTTGGTGTTAATCGCGTTACTACATTAGCAGTATATGCTTCAAATATGTACCTTATTTGTGACATGTGTAATGCCCGTTTGGTGGCTCTTTAGTAGCCGCAAAGGCCAAATACTTTTTTTTTTATTTGTCATTTGGGCTACTCATGAATGCATTTTCTCTTTAGAGATTACTGTCCAAGGACAAACCCCAATAATAATTTCTCTATAAGTCCATCTTGACTTTTCATTTCGTCATCCAAACCAGGCTAACGTCATCATTTTTTACTTATAATTTCGACTTAAGGACACATTTTCAATTTTAATTTCACCATAAGTCCTATGAAAATTTAAATTTATATAGTTTCATATGTAAATTTAAATTTGCATATGAAAATATAATTTTTTTTTTCGATAACGTGTAATGTGGGGAGTTGAACCTAACACCTAAACAAGATAGTCCAAGCTCCGAACCAACATGCTTGAAAATATAAATTTACATGTAGTAGTAATTTACATATGTAAATTTAAATTTCCATCAAATTTGCATGTGTTAGAATTAAATAGACTTAGAGAGAACACCGCACTAACTTAAGTAGATTGAATCATGGAGAGAATAAGATAAAGAGAAATCTTATTAATTGAGGTAAGTGATAAGTGCTCAAAAAGTGCAATTTAACCCTCGATTATGCCTCTTGTTTAGCCATCTTAATAGACTAATAGTGTTTGTAAGTTATGTTTTATGATTCTACAGGTGAAAAAGAGAGTTTTGTGGAATATTAGAGAAAAAGGGGTAAAACGGAGCAATTCAGAACATTAAGGATCACATGGGAAGCCCGTGGACAATCATGGAGAAAGCCAAGGAATTGAAGCTATTAAATATGCGACTTGGACCTATTTTAAAGCCTATTTGGAAGCCCAAGGTCAAAGGATTCGTTGTTTGGACCAAATCCCGCAAAAGAGGATAGAAGGATAGAAGCAGAAGAGACAAAATAGACTTCCGCGTCTGGGACGCATGGATCGCGCGTCCAGACTTATTTCTTGCGTCTGGGACACATGGATCGAGCGTCTAGATGCATTGCTTGCATCTGAGACGCATGAATAGTGCGTCTAGACGCATGGATCGACACTGTAGCTAATTCCTTCTTAGTTTTGGAGACGAAGTTAGACTCTGAAAGAAGTTTATTTGCATTAGGAAACAAATGACGGTTTGGAATGCTTCTAGAACTCATTGTAACCTCTATAAATAGAGGACCTAAGTGCCCATGTAATTGGCCAATTCACTTATATTCTTGTCTCCAGAACTTGAGGCAGAGAGAGATTAATAATAAAATATCGATTTTAACTAGCTGAGTCTTAATAAATTAGTCTTTCTAGTCTTATGTTCTTCGACTCTTCTTCTTCTCGTTCTTCATGTTCTTTCTTCTTTATGGAAAGTTAATATTCTCCTTCAATGGAGGAAATGAAGCTAGTGCTTAAGGTTTAATGATTATTCTGGTTCATGGTGTTCTTCAATCAGGTTAGTTCTTTATGTTTTTAGTTATTAGTTTCATTGCCCACACCAGGGGATGGAAGTATAGAATAGGGTTTATGTTTTGCAATATTAATATCATGCTAGTGTTCTTTACTTTTCTTCTAGTAGTATAGTTCTTTAGTGTTAGGGAAATATTCTTTGTGTTGCCTTAGAAGGGGTAGCTCAGGGAGTGGCTGCCTAGGGGAAGTATTCTTTGTGTTTGCCTTAAGTGGTGATTCATTGAATGGCCGCCCTATTAAGAAGTACTCCTTGATGTTGCTCTCGGTAATACATTGAATGGCTACCCGAGCTTACATAAAAGGAAAGAAGATATTAATAGCATAAACATAGGAACAACCTTAAGTAGAGTTAATTGTTAACGATGTTTAGATCGAGAGGGCATCGACACTTTCGCTTCGATTACTAATTGTAGTCTACTTGTAAGAACAACCATGAAGCAGAATGTCATAGATTAAAAGTATTGGTGGATTCTAATATTTTGAATTCTCTCTCTTATAAATTCTCAATAGTTTAGTTTAGCATTAGAATCTAAAATCTCTACAGTCATAGTTTTTAATCTTTTAAACCCCATTTCTAGTCCTGTCCTTCACATAACATACACTTAAAAGTGGAACGATACCCTACTCATCCTTTACTTATTGAGGGATAATTAGATTTTGATACGCTTCTATTTTGTTCAACGATCATACACCATTTACATACACAAAAAGAGGCAAGGTCAGTAACTCTGAATGGGAGGAGGTTACATTTATATACAACTAAGTAACCTCCTTTCCAAGATAAAGGATTACTAGGGTAAACACCCTAAGAAATACCCATACATAACTTATTTGGGAGCGACACTTGTGAGGATCTGACAAAAATCCTGAATCTGCATATCCCACAAACTTGGAACCTTTAGAATCCTTTGACTAAAACAAACCTAAATCCGTGGTTCCACGTAGATATCTTAAGACATGTTTTACGCCGTTCTAGTGTCTTTTAGTAGGTGTTGAGTTGTACCTGGCTAACAAATTTACATAAAAAGAAATGCCCGGTCCAGTGCATTGTGCTAGATACATTGATGCACCAATTGCACTCAAGTATGGTACTAGGGTACTTAATGTATGTGCCTTGTCCATATGAAAATGTTTCAAAACATTCTCGGTGTAATTAGTCTGGTGGACTAATACACCACTAGAACTTCTCTCAATTTGCAAGCCGAGACAAAGTCTTGTTTTCCTAAGGTCTTTCATCTCAAATTCCTTCTTTAGGTATTGATCAGTTATCTCGAGCTCTTCCAAAGTTCCAATCAAATTTATGTCATCCACATAAACGGTTAGTATTGCAAATCCATTTAAGGATTTTTTTTATAAAGACACATGGGCAAATTTCATTGTTTGCATACCCTTCCTTATACAAATATTCACTAAGATGATTGTACCACAATCTTCCGGATTGTTTCAAACCATACAATGACTATCTTAGTTTGATTGAGTATGTACTCCTTGATTTTGCTTCAGGCAAACCAAATCCTTTAGGGATTTCCATGTAAATATCTTTGCCTATGTCCCCATACAAGTAGGCAGGTCACTATATCCATAAGTCTCATATCTAAGCTTTCGAAAACTACTAAACTTATTAGATATCTGAAAGTTGTAGCGTCCATAACAGGAGAATATGTTTCTTCATAATCAATCCCAGGTTTCTGCTGAAAACCTTGTGCCACAAGATGTGCCTTATATCGAGAAATTTCATTTTTCTCATTTTTTTTTTCGAGAAAACACCCATTTGTAACCTATAGTGTTAACACCTTCTGGGGTTTGTATTATAGGTCCAAATACACCACATTTATTGAGAGACTCTAATTCTGCCTTGATGGCAACTTTCTATTTTGGCCAATCAGATCTTTGTCGACATTCTTTTATACTATGTGGATCAGTTTCGTCATTGCCCTTCGATATTTCAATAGCTACCGTATATGTAAATACGTCATCGATGGTCATATCCTTTCTATCCCACACTTTTCCCAAATACGCATGGAATATTGAGATCTCATCATTTTCGGGTACCAGTAGTTCCTCTTCAGGGGTTTCCATAGTTAATTCGTTCATAACCTCTACCGGGGTTTTAGAGGAAATGGGTGTTTCGTGCATAACCTCTTATAGAGTGTTTTGCACAACTTCTTCTAGAGGATTATTGGGGCATAATTTTTCAGTGGACCTCCTCTTCCGGGGAGCCGAGTATTTGGAGCCTATAGGTATGCCACGCTTCGGACATACAATAGATTCATTTGCAGCTATATTCAAATTTTGTCCAACAGGGACATTAATCTTAGCAGGTGTATTCATAACTGGAACATGTGACCTAGTCACTTTTTCTACATCATTGAATGCATCAGGCAATTTATTTGTAATTTCTTGTAGAAGAATATTCTCTTAACCTCATATTCACACTGAGGAGTTCTGGGATCTAGATGAGACAGAGTGGGAGTATTCCACTTCAATTATCGTCGTTCTTCTAGAACGGATTGTCCTGCTAGGACGGCAAGGCGTTCTTCAAGAACTTTCTTATCTCCCCCTAACAGCGGGATTACTGTCTCATCAAAATGGCAATCTGCAAAGCGTGCAGTAAGCACATCTCCAGTCATTGGTTCTAGATACCTGTTTGGACTAGAAATTCCCAAACACAGTTAGGGTTCTGAAGAGTGGATTGATTGATGAAGAAAAAGAGATTGAACCTTAGAAAGCTGCCTACGTACCCGACTCCATAAATGGGGATCAAGTTTCAGCAGTATTGCTTGCGTAGTTCTGAACTAAGAGCAGACTCTCTTATTGGAAAGATCTGAATTCTACTCTAAAATCTCTAAAGATTTGGTTTATGTTTATCTCCTGACTGAGATATTCTTTCCTACTTATTTGTTATCTGTTGACCAGAACGTGTTTAATTAAATTTGTGCCAAATGCACCTATAAACATTTGGTTATAGACCAAGTCCGAAATTATGTTGGGCCGGAGTCCGAAAATGTATTGGATTTGATCCGGAATGTTGGGCCGGAGTCCAAAAAAGGTGTTGGATTGGATCTGGAGTCATGTTGGACTGAATTCAGAGTGTTGGGCCGGAGTCCGAAAAGGTGTTGGATTGGATCCAGAATATTAGGCTGGAGTCCGGAAAGGTGTTGGATTGGATCCGAAATGTTGGGCTGGAGTCCGAAAAGGTGTTGGATTCTAAGTCTGGGAACACACCGAAGGTGGGGTTCAAACATCGCCCCCTCTTTGTCGCATGGGTGAAGCCCATGTGGCAAAGAAATAAGTAAAGTGAATCATCATATCATTAAATGGTAATGATGATGAAATCTTGATTCGGCTACCAGAATAAGTCTGGATTTCTGCAAGCGACAGTACTTGGCTTAACAAGTGTAGTTGGCTAACACTTGACCACATATTCTTTGAAACAAAACTGAAATAATGCAAGTGACTGCACTTGTCTTTTAATTAAGTGCGCGTTAGCAAACACTGATATTAGTTTTATCCGGAAACAAAACTACTATTTTGTAAGTGTCTGCACTAGGCTTTTAGAGTGCATGTTAGCAAACACTTAGGTTAGTTCTGTCCGGAAACAACACTATTTTGCAAGTGTCTACACTTGGCTTTTAAATGCGCGTTAGCAAACATTTAGGTTAGTTTTTGTCCGAAAAAAAAAAAAACTATTTTGCAAGTGACTGCACTTGCTAACTCATGACTTGTTTATCAAAATGAGTTTGGATTTGTGCAACTGTCTGCACTTGGCTTAAAAACTGCATGTTGGCTACAGTTCTGTTCATCTGAACGCCTTTAGATCTATGCAAGTGTCTGCACTTGGCTTAAAAAATGCATGTTGGCTACAAGTCTATTCATTTTTAATGACTTTGGATCTGTGCAAGTGTCTGCACTTGGCCTAAAAGCACATGTTGGCTAGTACATGACCGTTTTCATTATGAAATGAATCCGGATTTGATTCCTCTGAATGGACCAAAAATTTTGAATTGTAAGCTTTTTGGAGATATCAGAAAACTTCTAAATCTGAAACTAACTTATTTCAAGAAACATCAGTGTAGATTTTCCTTGACATTTCTTACTTCATACGCTGTCGCCCCCAAATGATGGATCCTTACTTGATATATACCTCCAAAATGATTGGTGATCAATTTGGAGTTTGTGAAAATGGCCATGTCAGTCGCCCCCAACTAACTCAGTAGTCTTCAGTTCAAATATGGGTGCTTCATTGTCGGATGCTGTAAATCATAACCAAGGTTACAGATTTTCCTATCTGCAATCCTTCAGAAGATATAAGTATACATCTAATTCCGGATTGATTACGAGAACCATTTGTGTAAAATTTCCAAGAAATTGTCAGTGAGTTGTCGCCCCCAGGAGCTGGAGTCTTCTATGCTTGGTTTGAGATAGAAGCTAGAGTCTTTTCTGCTTGGTCTGAAACAGAAGTTGGAGTCTTATCAGCAACCAGAAAGTCTGCAATTATGGATGCCAGAGTGTGTACTTTTTCTGCATATGGTTGTTCATATATGATCTTGTATGCATTGAGATAGGACTACAAAAGTGCAAATTTCCAAAGTGTGTACTATATATGAACCCGGATGGTCCTACCCTCTTCATTGACTCTTAACAGTTTTTCAACATCGAGGTTGATAATCGTGTGGCTCAACATCTTTTCTTTCTGAATAACGAGATGATGGAGAGCTTTCAAGAGTCCGGACTCCGTGTTCAGAACTAGTTCTTTACTTGAATGACGAGATTGAGAACTGATAACCGTAAAAATAGTAGAATCCAAAATATTAATGTTAACATCACTAATACGTAATCCTACCGTTCTTACGTTTAAATCAATTCTTCTTACTCTCAAAACATAATCATGCAATATAATGAGTAAGGATTCGTTCCACTCTTAACTGTCTAGACTTAAATTGAATTCAACTAATCAAACCCAAAAGGAACAATGGTGAAAGTAATGATTTGATGTGAAATTTCTATACTATCATTCCCAACACAAGAACAATAATAAGAACATGTCATTATGGAGTAAGTAATTAACTTTATAAATCTAATAGAACAATAGTTTAATACTGAATTTAAGGCAAGAATAAAAACTAATTAATTAATCTAAAACTAGATCTAAAACTAAGGTTTAATGACTACTTTTCTTCTCCTAACCTAATTTATTTTCTAACCTAACTATCTACCCCTAACAAAGAGTCAAACTTTTGTTTTTATACTTTCAGATCCAAAAATCGTGCATGGGCTTGGAGCCATGTTTTGGGCCGGAAAATCGGGCCCAAAACCCAATTCTTTCAGTCCGAAAAGGGCTCTTCAACTGGATTTGGCTTCAACAGACTTTTCGTCCACTTATGCTCCTTTGATTGGGTTAAGGCTTAGACCATTGGAAAGCTCTTTCCGAGCCGGTCATTTTGACATAAGGTAGGCCCAATTCCGAGGTCTAAGTCCAAAGATACGGCCTCCAAAAGTTCTGCTGACTTTGTGTATTGTTTCTGCCCGCGTCGACTTTTCAGCTTTTGACCGGGCTTTACAAAGGCTTTGTCTTCTTGAATCTTGGCCTTTAATCACGGAACTCCTTAGCAACCGACCTTTGCTCCTTTATCTCGCTAAAGTGGCACATTTCTGTACATAATGGACTTTAAAGCCTGAAATGCATAAAAACACGTAATCAGTATTAACTCTTAATTATTACTCACATAATTGGTCTAAAAGTATAATGGTTAAGGGGTTAAAACTACAGTTTTGGGCTCTTATAAAACCACCCCAAACAACATTTTGCTTGTCCTCAAGCAAAGATGAAAATTAGAATAAGTGACCAAAAATGGAGTTCTATCTACTCTCTCGTTTATTGAGTCGCGATTGCATTGACCATATCGCAACAAGGCCTTAAACCACTAGGAATTCCCTAGTGGACGAAGTTATAGCCTCGTGAGAGTTTTCCGATGAAGGTACTCACAAAACTTCATCTATACTACAACGACTAAGAAATAAAACTATTGTTTCCTTATTTATGTCTCAATTATCTATACATCTCACTAGCAATGAATACGAATAATCATGTCGAAACCTAAGCTAATATATGCATAATAATCAATCATCTACGAATAAACATATATACAATGAGTAATGCTATGAAATGCAGTAATAGGTCCGTTTCTGAAATTTTGGAATAACGTCCTTAAGTAGGTTCTCACATAAAAGTCAAGACAAAAATCACTCTGATTTTTCCACTCAAGTTTTACTCCGATTAATGCGATGGGCATACTTTACCTTACAATCTCAATGACACACAAGGAAGCCGAGTTGATCAAACACATCTGCCACTTACTATCCCACTAACATATTCCTAATTGAGCTAGAGGTCTTTATTAGGTGTGTTGGGGGATTAGGAGATGGTTTAAGAATGAAGGAAACGGATATTCAAAAGACAAGTCCGAGATAATAGGGTCTTCATATTACGTAACTAGAAAACCTTGTTCTTTTGCTTCTACACTTTGTTTCCATCCTTAACCTTTTTTTCTTTTGGCTTTTCGACTCCTTTTATTCTATTTTTGGAGTTTTTATTTTATTTCTATTTTTCTTTTTCTTTTTCTTTTCTTTGGATGGAAACTTCTTTTCTTTTTTTTTTTTTACGAAGCAACTAACTAATTTCTGTTTACCACGGGTTTTTCTCTTCTCTTTTCTTCACTCATCCTATTCTCAGACTTATTCTAAAATGGGTAGGTTGATTTTTTTTTTTTTTAATATTTTGTTTTGTTTTTGTAAATGGGGTAAAGGAATTGTGGTTTATGGAAGGGCTAATGAAAGGCTCGATTAGGGGCTTACTAGCGGAAAATATACTTAGGTCAATTTCTAGCTATATCGATCCAAAAAGGGCCTAAATTCTCTCTTAGGACATGATATAGTGGTCAAGCAAGTGGACGTGTGATTTCTCTATTCGGAATATACTTCTCCCTTGTGTCATTTCTCAAATGTTTCACTCATATAAGGCTTTAAACTATATTCTCACAGGATTTGTAGAATAAGTACTCTAGCCTAGATTTCAGAAACTTACTGCCAAACAATCATAGATACTCATGTAATATATTTATAGATAGATGCAAAGATTATTACCTACATATTAACCTAAGTTTCTAAAAACTATTCTAATGCAAAAGCTACGTGAGACTTCTAGATTATTAAGAGCATAGAGAAAGAAATAATATCAATATTCCTAAGTGTATAGCATAAACTTTTTATTTTTATTTTTATTTTTATTTTTATTTTTATTTTTATTTTTATTATTTTTAAGACAAATAATATGTATAATATACAACCTAATATGTGCTTAACATTTACATCGTGTTTCTATACCACCCCCAAACAATTTGGGAGAAGGGGGTTCATGAAACAATTCAATAGCACAATTAAATTATGTAACTAACTAATTTTTAACATTTTATAAATAAAATTGCGTAATTTACATTCTAAAAGTGTCTAATTTTTGCAAATGTTTCTATCCCGCCCCCAAACAATCGAACGCTTTGTCCTCAAAGTGTAAAGAGATAAGGAAAGAATTTACTATAGAAACGTGGCAAAAATTGGCAGTACCTGTAATAGAAATATTGTAAAGATGATATGATAATATGAAGCACAATTAAACCTGCGTGCACTAACTAACACAAAACTCTACTTGGAGTAAACATGACAGGCTTAGGGTGGCAACATGATTTGAAATGAATACCAAAATCATGCCACCCCAAACAAAATTGGAAAACTCTTTTAAGTTTGAAAATTTTGTTTGGCCTATAATCAAAAGTTGGTATTGTCGAAAACTTGGGTCTTTTAAAGTCGATTCCCTAGACTTACTAATATATATTTATGTTTTATTTTATTTAGTTTTTATATGTTTGATTTTTAAAAACAAAACAAAATTACGATAAAAAATAAAAATGAAACTCACTCCATAGAGAAGCACTACTCAATCCACGAAAAAGTGCAAGAGATAAATCGCGTGAGTCACATGAAACGTAGACTAAGAATTGACACTTACAACCACTCACTCCAAAAGGAGGGTCCGGTTGCCTTAATGGTGCACTCCTTAACATAAGATTGAAATGGAGTACAATCAAGAATAAAATGAGTCTTTTATAGTCAGATACTCGAGACTTTATCTAATATATATGTATTAAAATGCAGTTTACCATATATCAACAATCGAAAAAGTTGTGGGTCTTTCCACAAATAATTAACATGGAATGCACCATCAAACAGAATTAAGCACCAAGATTTCCTATGACGTAGCTTAGTGGAATGAGAGCAAAGCCTTATAGATCTAAAACCTAATCGAGCATACAGTTTCTTCTTTGTCCTCCTACGAAGGGGATGCCAAGTAAATGAACGTGAGAAAATTGATGGTTGTGGAAGATACATAGGATGTGGATAATTTTGAGAAGGAAAAAATGAAAAAGTGTCAGGTGGCTTGTCCTTGGGTGTTACTTCTTCACCAGTTGGTTTTAGATAGTTATGAAGCATATAGGAGAAACGCCAAGGTCAAGTACAAACTCAATGGTTCTTTGAAAAGGTAGAGGGCGGGAACATTAGTGATGGAAGGTGAATGAGTGACATGAGGATGTGAGGTGGGTGAATGGTGTTCAACTAGTGTTCTTAGGTCTATATCATTAGAGGCCTTAAGATATGCAAGACATTCCTCAATAGGTGGGTAAGAAGAATCAATTTGGGATAGAGGGCTAAAAATTCTTCTTCCGTCCATGGCGTCAAGAGATGAATGGATGTCAATAGGAGAGAACTCTGAGAAGCGGACAAAGAAGGGTTGCAAAAGAGTCAAAGGAAATCCTCCTTGATGTTATCTACGTCTAGGGAGTAGAAATTGTGATCCTTGTCTTCTTCCATAAGAGGGGTATCTACTAGTGTGGGGACTAAAGTGTCACCGCGACTAATGTGAGGTACAAAACTTTCAATGGACTTCACTTTCCCTTCTACAGCAAACCTAGTTGTCTTTGTTTTTGTCTAAACATGTTAACTTCTACGTAAAGATTTCCAAAAGAAATAGTCATTGAGCCATCCCGACAATTGATTTGGGCATTGGCGGTTGCCAAGAAAGGGCCCTAAGATGATGGGAATGGAATCATGAGCAACCGTGTCAAGAATAACAAAGTCGGCCGGATAGTAAAAATCCTAAACTTTAACGAGAATATTTTCAACTACACCCTTGGGATACTTAATAGAAACGATCGGCTAACTGTAAAAGTCATTTTGGTTGGTTGAAGTTTTGTTAGACCTAGTTGTTTATATAAATAAAAAGGGAGTAAGTTAACACTTCGCCCCGAGTCTAATAAAAAGCGGTTGTTATGAAGGTATCACCTAAGGTGCATTATCTGATAGGGCGACCGGGGTCCTTGTACTTAACAATTCCGTTATGTTCGGATAAAGAGATATTTGTTCGATTAAGAATGCTTCATGGGGTATGTTGGTTTTCCTCTTCTTGGTGCACAACTCTTTAGAAACTTAGCGTGCCCGGTAGACTTTTTATAGCTTCTAGAAAAGGTAGGTTTATAGTCAAATTTTTAAACACTTCCCTAATCTTATCAAAATTCTCATCCTTTTTAAACACAACTAGTCTTTGGGGATATGGTGTTTTATCGCTATTTTTAGCAAAAGGGATAAAAGTATTATTAGTCTTTGCTTTATCTCTAGCCGTTTTCCATCTAGGTGTCCATATTGGAACCTCTACAGGTGTAGGGTCTTCACTTTCTATTATTGGGTCTTGTAATGTTTTCCCTTTTGGTTGTGGTTTAACTGGTACTTCTACAGTTGTAGGGTCTTCAGTTTCTATTATAGTATTTGGTATGGTATCATTTTTAGTTTGTGGGTAATCTTTAGGCATAATCACTTGGTTATCAACTACTACATACTGAAGGAAGGGTAGAGTGAGTGCATGTAGGTCCCCTTGGTTTATATTACCATTCTGATAAATCTTTTTATTTCAAAGCGGTGTTTGTTGACTTAGGATTAGGCCTTTGCTTGACTTGGAAACACGCCGGTTTGGTTATTATTTTGGTTAGAAGACATGTCAATAACATTTTGGCACAAAAGACGCATCATTTGCATCGTTTGTTCATCATATTAGAGTTTTGATCATCTTTGATCTTTCATAAAGTTGGAGTTTTGTTGCATAATTTGATTTTGTTTCTCCAACAAGGTCACTACTACTTTGTCGTAGATGGTTGTATTGGAATTAAAGCTTGTTGGCGTTCATGTCTTGATGTTGATAGTTAAGGGTTATGGGTACTAAACCTCTATTCTGGTCACCTAAGTTCCCTTGTCTTTGATGTTGAGTTAAACTGGTTGAAGTGTGATGGTTGTGGTGGTGTTTTTTTGCATAGACAAGAGGACAATAGAAGTCGGAATGCTCAAGACTACAACAGACATTACAACGAGTAGAGTTAATGTTCATGACTGAGTGGGTTGTTATTGAGCGAGAGATGGCATTTACCTTTTTAGTGAGGGCATCGATAAGAGTTTTAAGCTTCGGGATCATATTTAACCTCAAGAGAAGAAGGAGAGAGGAGGAGGAATCGTTACCTCCCCAATTGTTGTTCTTCTTAGATTGATCTTCTAAGAATTTATAAGCCTCCAAGGCTCCTTTACTAAGAAAACTACCCTCGGTCATGATATCTAGAACCTCCTTATGATAATGTGAAAGCCCCTTGAAGAAAGCACGAACAAAGCGTGTCTTTTCGCAAGATTATGATCTTGGCATTCAATGAGAAGATCGGTGAAACGATTCCGGACCTCTGAAAAGGATTCATGAGGATTACGGCTAAAGAAATGAATCTTGTGAAGCATTTCATCATGTCTTTCGTGGTGGGTAAAACTGTTCCATGAACAATTGAACAAGTTGAGCCCATGAGTCCACAGAGTTTGGCGTTTGGGCAGTTAACCAAGACGCCGCCTTATCGGCTAAGGTGAAAGGGAATACCCTCAGTTTAATTTGTTCCGCACCAACCGTGGGATGGTGGAATGTTGTTAGGACTTGTTCAATCCTACGCGTATCGATAAGGTTTTCATAGTCTAAACCATGAAAAACGGGTAACAAATTAAAAATATTTGGGGGGGATTCGGAAATCCCCCACTGGGTCTGCTAGAATGATTTAAGATTTGGGGCTATCGCTCAAGGCTTTGTAGAAGTCAAAGAGAGGAGTCTCTCTTTCTTCAGCCATTATATCAGGTGGTGTGTGTGAAATTCTTAGATAGGCGTGTGGTATTTATGTCTACGAAAAACAAGCCTGATTATACTAGAATTAAAACTCCTCTGACAAAAGAAACGAGGAGTGGAAGAAGGGAATACCTGATTGCGTCCTTGCTTCACTTATAAATAGCGTCTTGTTCACGCGGCGTGTTCAGTGTATATAACAAGTTAGAACAACGAAAAACTTGAAAATTGAAAATTTGAATCAAACCCCGGAAATCCGACAAAATCAGCTGAGGGAGCAGTTGCGCTTCACTTAGGCGCCAGGTGCGCTCAGTGCAAATTCGAGTTCCAGTGTTTTGAGCACAGGTCACGCTCGGTATGTGCGCAGGTCGCGCTCAACTTCCAGTGTTTTGAGCGCAGGTGCGCCTCAAGGATTTTCGAATGTCCAGTGTTTTGAGCGCGGGTCGCGCTCGGTATGGGCGCAGGTCGCGCTTTAGGGTTTTCGAGTTTTAGGCCTTTTATCATACTCCAAAAAATTTGAAATGTTTACAGTAATTTTCTAAGACGTCTATCAAGTAGCCTGTAAAATTTCAGATCAATCGGAGATATGAAAGTCCCTCTACTGCCCTGAAAAGTTTGCGAAACAGTTTTCAGACACAATACAAACAACCGAATGGTTAACCCATCAAAACAAATCCAAAAATTTCCAAATTTTTACTGGAAACTCCTGACAGATCCTACTTGTTCCTATAAAAACTTTAGAGCAATTGGAGTTCTACAACCTCTCCTTATCGGCTGGTGTTCCAGATATTAAGTGTTTGCAACATTGCAGAAACACACTGGAAACACTCTACTATTTAGGAGGTCAAAACAAATCAAAAACTCGTCAAATTTTTATTACAAACTCCTGACTTAGGATAGATACTCCTGTAAAAATTATAAAATTTTTAGAACTCCTTAAGTAACCTTACTCGTCTGTTTTTCAAGAACATACGGTGTGAAAACTGAAATGCAGCACTGTAAAGATCGTATTTTTTTCACAAGGTAAACCAACTTTGAAAAATCTAAACTTCAGCATGATCTTGGTTATCAACACAGGGATAGGTGCAACAGACTTCCCTACTCCCCTAATCATGTTAAGCATAAACTCCAAGATACGAGAACTTCATTTCGCTCTGGAGTATCCATAAAATGTGGAGGCGATTCGGACCGATGTCGTTGACCTTCTCCTTTCCTAGGGCGTTCCGACCAATCCAATCGAAATTGACCCATTTGGTTGGTTCTAAGGGATGCTGGCGAACACAATCGCGAGCTTCGCATTGTAGTTCCCTTCGATAACTATCCGCGTTCATCAACGGCTCTACCCCATTATATTGGGACTCTGTAGCGTGACATCCAAATGGATTCTAGGTGGAATGCCTAGAATCTCACCAACAACCCATGTTACTTCCTTCCTCCTCTTAGCCACCATAACAAAATTATACTCCCCTCCAACTCCCTCGTGTTGTAGTGCGTCGGACTAAGTCTTCGTGGGTAAAAGGCTTCGGTCGAAAGTACCACAAGCTATTCCAGTCTCTACTAATCATTTCGTCACCGTAAAACGGCGCGAAGTGGTCGCCAGTAAATGCTTGCTCCGGCAAAATTCGACGTTGTTGAGCCATTGGAGTGTTAGGAATGTAGTGGGGTTTAAATGGGATGTGGGGTTGGAATTTAAGTCAACCGAATGAAACAAACAGTGGTGGTGGCGCGACAGCTTGAATTTGTAAATTTCGGTGGTTTTTGGTGATGTAAGTTAGTGGATTTGGTGGTTGTTTTGTTTTAGAGAAGATTTGAAGTGGATTTTTTATGGTTGGCGTGGGTTAGTTTAGGTTTCTTTTTAATTTATTATTATTTTTTTTAAGGTTTTGAAGCTTTGGTGGTCGTTAATGGCGGGTTGGAAGTGAAGAACGCGACTATTGGTGCAAAGGTAAAGAGGTGTGCGCTGGTTGTGGAGCGGTTGCGGGTTGGGCCCAATTCGAAATTTTGAATTTTTCGATTTTTAAACTTCAAACTAAAATTGCCGCTTCGTTACCGATCCGATTTTTGCGAATGAGATATGGAAATGATCAGGAGAGAATTTCCAATCCGATGATCCATAAAACACTCTATTCCGACCATGGATGACATATAAAATAGTGGAAAACGCCTCGAAGTGCGTGCATGACATACGTTATGCGAACAAATGAACTATAAATTCATAGAATATGTCAACCCGAATCGAATTACAATTAAACGGTGTATACAACTCTAATGGGGCATAAAACATTCTAGGACGGAAACACGAACACCCCACCCCCAAACAAATTTTTTACAACAAAGTTTAGAAAATTTGTTTTTTTTTTAAAGTGGGTCTTTTAAAGTCAGATTCCCGAGACTTCCTAGATTACTATGTTTATTCTTTAATATATATATATATATAAGGAAAAACAATAAGCAAGAAAGACATAATTCACCCCATAGAGAAACATGACTCAAAAATCCGAGAAAACATGCAAGAGTGAAAAACGTTAATTATGTTAAACGTGGACTTAGGATCCGGTACTTACAGCCACACACTCCATAGGGAGGGCCCAGTTACCTTAATGGTGCACTCACCAATATCTGAAAATGAAAGGAATGCACCAAACACAAAAAAAAATTGAATCATTTATAGTCAGATACTCGAGACTTTATCTAAACATATGTATGAACATGCAGTTTATCATATATCAACAACCGAAATAGTTGTGGATCATTTCATAAATAAATATCACAAAAAACATATCCAAACACAATCAAGCACCAAGATTTTATATGACGCAACCTAGTGAACTGAAAGGGAAGTCGGTTAACCCTATAACGTAACCTAGCATGCACCTTCTTTTTCATTTTTGAACGAGAGGGTGTTCTAGTGAATAAGTGTGGAAAAATGAATGGTTGTGGAAGATATGGTGGATATGGATAAGTTGTAGAAGGAAAACATGTAAACAATGAGGATGTGGGTTTAGCACAAAACTCATTCATGGTGTAGGTAGGGACTGTCTCAAGTCTGAAAATGAAGGTATCAAATGTTTTGTTCTTCTGAAGTATTTGTTTACTAGGTGGATTTAAAAAATTATGAAGCACAAAAGAAACAAAAGGATCGAATGCAAACTCGAGATTCCTTTGAAAGGGTGGAAGGAGGGGAGTCGAGGTGGATGTTGTGCAAAGTAGTTCTTGATATGGTGATTCATCCTTTACTCTAAGAAACTCATCGAATTCCTCATCTAGATTGATCATATCCACATTACTATGGTAGTCCTCTATATCTTTGAGAAAGTCATCTATCTCGTCCTCATCCATAATATATGTATCGACTAGTGTAGGGATGAAAATGTTGGAGTCTGAACTTCCAAAGGAAAGAAATTTTGGCATATGATTATTAGGGAACGTGTTGTTGAAATAATCTCAAGCGAAACTCTCGATCATGCTAACCTCTCCATCCATAGACGAATCGGGTAAATGTGACTTTGTTTTAAAAACATTTACTTCAACAGCAAGATGGCCAAAAGACATGGACATTGAACCATCCGCGACAATTAATGAGGCGCGATGGCGGTTGCTAGGAAAGGGCGCATACTAAGATGATCGGACCCAGTCGTTAGCGACTTACGTATCGAGGATGACAAAATCAGCCGGATAGTAGAAATCCTGAATTTTTACCAGCACATTTTTGACCACACCCTTAGGATACTTAATAGACCGATAAGCTAATTGCAACGTCATTTTAGTGGGTTGCATCTCGTCTAGACCTATTTGTCTATACAAATAAAACGGGAGTAAGTTAACACTAGCCCCCAGGTTTAATAACGCGGTCGTCTTATAAGAATCTTAGCAATTCCATTATGTTCAGATAGAGTTGGGAATTGTTCTGTTAAAAAGGCGTCTTTTGGTATATTGGTCTTACGCCTAGTAGTACACAACTCCTTAAGAAACTTAGCATGGTGTGGTAGCTTTTTAATAGCTTCGAGGAAGGGAAGGTTTATAGTTAGATTCTTGAAAACGCGTCCCTAATCTCCTCATAATTAGTATCCCTAGTTAACATGGCTAATTTTTGTGGAAACGGTGGCTTCGTCTATATTTAGCAATGGTATCACCGGATGTTTAACCTTGGCTTTATGTTTCTTAGGTTGTGTTGTGGCGGTACCTCTACGGTGGTAGGTTCTTCAGTTTCTATTTCGTTATCTAGTAAAATAGCGGTGTAGGGTTATCTTGGTGGGGTAACTATATGCATAGTTACTTTGTTATCAACCACTCTGCCCGAGCGGAGAGTGGTGATGGCCTTTAGCTCACCTTTTCATTTTCATATTCATTACGGTTACCTCAAAGGCTGTGTTTGTTGTTTTAGGATTAGGTATTGCGTGACACGGAAAACACACCTTTGGGTTGGGCTTTATCTTGGGCCAACTGTTGGCTTAAATTATTAACGGATTGTAGAAGTTGTTGGTTAGATTGAGCCATGGTTTGGAAAAGTTTTTGGCTCACTTGTATGAAGGTGTCAAGACGGTCCGGTTGTGTGGGTGTAGTAGTCACGGGTGGTGTGACTGGAACTATCTCGCGTGAATTATTTATGGGCGGATTTTGATATTTATTATTTACCGGGACGATACCTCTATTAACATTATAATTATTATAACTACCTTGACCTTGTACTTGACCTTGTCGAGGTTGCACTTGGTTGTTGTAATTATTAAAATTACCCCGACCACAATCCTTGTCGTGGTGGAGCTTGGATAAAAGCGTGCGTTGGCCTAACATATTGATTATTGTACCACGGAGGTGTGGCGTGTTGGTTATTTCTCCAACCGGTTAGGATTTTGTCTCCAAGAGGGGTTTAGGTTCACTATTAATGGAATAGGCCTGTTCATAGGCTATAGGGCCGATGGAAGTCGGGATGCTTTCGGGGCTCCAACCCGAAACTACATGGATTTGAATTTACATTCATGACGGGGATAGGCTTTTGTTGAACGAAATGGCATCTACCTTTTTAGTGAGTGATTCGATTAGAGTTTTAAGCTTCGGGATCGTGTTTAATTTCAAACATACCGGCGCCTTAACTGTATTAGAAGAACTAGTGGAGCGGTGGATATCGTCACTACCCCCGTTGTTATTTAAGCTTAGTTTGATCCTCTAAAATTTATAAGCCTCCGCGGATCCTTTACTTAAGAAACTACCCCATTCATTATGTCAAGGACTTCTTTATGGTGGTGTAGAAGTCCTTTGAAAAGGCAATTGAACTAACGTGTCTTTAAGCTAAGTTATGATGTGGACACTCTATAAGGAGATCGGTGAAAGCGATTCCAAGCCTCGAAAATGATTCATGAGGATTTTGTCGAAAGAAATGAATCTTGGAAAGCATCTCATCCGTCTTTAGGGGTGGGTAAAAATGTTCCATAAACAATTTGAACAAGTTTAGCCCACGAGTCCACGAATTAGGGCGTTAGGGTAGTTAACAAGACGCCGCCTTTATCGGCTAAGGTGAAAGGGAATACCCTTAGTTTAATTTGTTCCGCACCAACCGTAGGATGATGGAATGTTGTAAGGACTTGTTCAATCCTACGATGTGTCGATAAGGTTTTTCATGGTCTAAACCATGAAAAATGGGTAACAAATTAAAAATATTTGGGGGGATTCGAAAATCCCCCACTGGGTCTGCTAGAACGATGCAAGATTTGGGGCTATCGCTGAAGGCTTTATAAAAGTTCGAGAGAGGAGTCTCTCCTTCGCCGGGAATTGTGTCAGGTAGAGTATGTGGAATAGTAGCTAGAGGTGCAATGAGTGGTATACTAGATAGGCGTGCTTGTTGATGTTGCTGTGTAATTATGCTCGGTGTTTTTGTTCGACCAGATCTTAATCTCATACAAGGCTAAGACCAAACTTAGCTAATTACGTCCAACACTCCAAACAATCGATATACTAGTATAAACCTCTAACGAGGAGATCACGAGGTGTGGAAGAAAGGAATACCTGATTGCGTCCTTGCTTCTCTTATGAATAGCGTCTTGTTTACGTGTTCGGTGTATATAACTAGTTAGAACACTGAAAAACTTGAAAAATCAAAGTTGAATCAAACTTGGAAATCCGGCAAAATTCAGCTCGAGTGGGTCTGGTTTGAAGCGGTGTAACTTCAACTTCAAAATTCTGGTGTTTAAGCGTGGGTCACACTTTCGGTTGGTGGATTTAGGTCGCTTCGCGCTTCCAAAGATCCAGTAAACTTGAGCGTCGCGTCGCCTTTGCGCGAGTGCCTCCGTGCAAATTTTTCTCGGAAGTTTTCAATGCTAAAACGGACAACCACAGTATGAATCAAACAAGGGTGGGTGGGTTAATGGGACTTTAAGAAGAGTAGTTATACTACGAAAACAATGCGAAAGTGAAACTAAGATGGCAGCGGCGCCATTTGATAAAACATAAAAAGATAAAGTTACCTACGAAATGAATGATGAAACTCAAAACATAAGTAAACTAAAACTTAATTACGTGTCTAAATTTATCAAAGATTTCTACTCTCAATCCTATGAGATATAGTGGAGTAGATGATTCGTTCCACTCCTAGTTCGTCCACATGCTGTGTTCTCTACGTATAAGTAATCTTAACTAAAGTCTAATGAGAGATTTACGAATGGCAACTAGACTACGATGCAACTACCCACAAGATGCAACTAGTCGACTATTAGAACAACTATGAGAATGCTACGCCGATTCTATGATAAGGAGTTGAGGGGATTGATTCCACCTTAACTTCGACTTAATCCTACTAACGACGAATCGTCGTCCGAATCCGAATTGAATTGCTTCAGAAGAAATGCAGTTACTCCTAATCCCTAATTACACATGGCATTTCTACCAATTCATAACTAGCATATGAACGATTACACCCATTCTCATGGTGAACTAATCATTTCTAGAGTGGAAAGAAAATTACGGCGACTCTACGATAATCGGGATCAAGCTTTCCATCAAGGCTTCTCAACCCCTTAAATGGAGGTTTAGCCGAGAATCATCACGCTTATCATTCCCAATGGAATTCAAACAAGACATGATATAAAGATTTGAACTTTACTTGTTTAAACTCAATTCAAAACTACTCATGCAATAATTGAATTAAACTGATACTGACAAATAATTGAAACTACGAATTGAAACTAAACAATCAATGGAAATGAAACTAGATTATAGAGAACACTATTTTATTAATCTAATGAATAATAAAACAATGATTCAAATACTAAATTAATAATCTAACTAATCTAGGTCTAGCTATCTACGTAATAAGGGAATTTAGATCTAAACAATTGTAAATGACAAGAATCGAAATTGACAAACTAGCTATTTTATTTATCAAACTAATTAAGAACAATGATTCTAAGAGTTTAATCTAAAACAAGAATTGAATTGAAACTAAACTAAATTAAAAACAATTAAATCTAGATCTAGAATTATCTATAGTTTTAGGTCTAACTAGCTACCATTAACAAAGAGCTAAGCTTTGGTTTTTATATGTTCAGATCCAAAAATCGTGCATGGGCTTGGATCCATGTTTTGGGCCAGAGAATCAGGCCCAAAACCCAATTCTTTCAGTCCAAAAAGGCCTTTTCAGCTGCAGTTGGCTTCAACAGACTTTTCGTCCATTTATGCTCCTCTGATTGGATCAAAGCTTAGACCATTGGAAAGCTCTTTCCGAGTCGGTCGTTTTGACATAAGGTAGGCCCAATTCCGAGGTCTGAGTCCAAAGATACTGACGCCGGAGTTCTCACGACTTTGTGTCTTTGTTTACGCCCGTCAACTTTTCAGCTTTTTGGCCGGGCTTTTAGAAAAACTTTGTCTTCTTGAATCTTGGCCTTTAATCACAGAGCTCCTTAGTAACCGACCTTTGCTCTTTTATCTCGCTAAAGTGGCACATTTACGCACATAATGGACTTTGAAGCTTGAAATGCATAAAACACGTGTCGGTGTTTACTCTTAATTATTACTCACATAATTGGTCTAAAAGTATGACTGTTACAGGGTTAAAACTACAGTTTTGGGCTCTTATCATGGGTAGAGAATGGGGGATTGCCCCTTGGATTCAAGCAATTGAATTATTGTCTTGAACGAGATTAAGATGGCAGCGGCGCCATTTGATAACCGTAAAAATAGTAGAATCCAAAATATTAATGTTAACATCACTAATATGTAATCCTACCGTTCTTATGTTTAAATCAATTCTTCTTACTCTCAAAACATAATCATGCAATATAATGAGTAAGGATTCGTTCCACTCTTAACTGTCTAGACTTAAATTAAATTCAACTAATCAAACCCAAAAGGAACAATGGTGAGAGTAATGATTTGATGTGAAATTTCTATACTACCATTCCCAACACAAGAACAATAATAAGAACATGTCATTATGGAGTAAGTAATTAACTTTATAAATCTAATAGAACAATAATTTAATACTAAATTTAAGGCAAGAATAAAAACTAATTAATTAATCTAAAACTAGATCTAGAACTAAGGTTTAATGGCTACTTTTCTTCTCCTAACCTAATTTATTTTCTAACCTAACTATCTATCCTTAACAAAGAGTTAAACTTTTGTTTTTATACTTTCAGATCCAAAAATCGTGCATGGGCTTGGAGCCATGTTTTGGGCTGGAAAATCGGGCCCAAAACCCAATTCTTTCAGTCTAAAAAGGGCTCTTTAGCTGGATTTGGCTTCAACAGACTTTTCGTCCACTTCTACTCCTCTGATTGGGTCAAGGCTTAGACCATTGGAAAGCTCTTTCCGAGCCGGTCGTTTTGACATAAGGTAGGCCCAATTCCGGTGGTCCGAGTCAAAAGATACGACCTTCGGAAGTTCTCACGACTTTGTGTCTTTGTTTACGCCCGGCGTCGACTTTTCAGCTTTTGACCAGGCTTTACAAAGGCTTTGTCTTCTTGAATCTTGGCCTTTAATCACGGAACTCCTTAGCAACCGACCTTTGCTCCTTTATCTCGCTAAAGTGGCACATTTCTGTACATAATGGACTTTGAAGCCTGAAATATATAAAAACACATAATCAGTATTAACTCTTAATTATTACTCACATAATTGGTCTAAAAATATGATGGTTAAGGGGTTAAAACTACAGTTTTGGGCTCTTATCAAGAACCTAGTCTATCCCACACATTGGATTGTGTTAGAGGAATTAGATCCGGACTTATTCAAATCTGAACTTCCTCAAGTTTATCATTAGTAGGAAGCTTCTTTTGTTTCTTGTTTGAAATGGATGTGGATCCGCACTATAATTGCTATTTCTGTGGAGTGTCTCGAATGCCAATATTGGCATGAACTGCCGAAGGTTTGTAGTCATCTAGTGCTTTGTCATGACATCTGTAAGATTCCATCTGATCACTCCGGATTTTGTCATGAACTGCCGAAGTTTTGTAGTCATGTAGTACTCTCTGATCTGCTTGCTGACTTTTTGTCTAATAAATTTATTAGACCTGATATTGAATTTCACGTGTTGTAGCTGCGCTATAGACTGGCTTTTATTGCCAACTCTTAACAAACTTAGGAAAGTTCATTGATTTTGAAGAGATTTCGTGCTTTTTTTAGCATACTATGATAGAAATAATCATGTCTTGTTTTGAAACCCTCGATTACTCTGTAAAAAATTCCAGACTCTTTTTGTATGGAAAAACAAATCTGGACTAGTTTGTCCCAGACATTGGATTGTGTTCAATCTCAGTATCTCTGCTTGAAGCTCCTCGATCTTGATTTTTTTTTTTTTTTTTTTTTATCTTGTTTGTTGCTGATGTTGTGAGGCTGCTGGGATGTCTTACACAACATTTTGTGGAACATGGATAATATCTAGTACATTAGCAGATCGTCGGGGGACTACACAGTGTTGATGATTGACATTCTGACCATTGGTTTGTGATATGGTGTGCAGGATGTGGATGGCCATGGTTTCGCAAATCGGCAGACTATGCTTTCGGAAAAATTCTGGGCAGTTTGTAGAGGAAATAAATTCCAGACAAAAAAGCCGGAGCAAATTCTGAAAAAAATTCCAAATAAAAAATCTGAATAAGTCTACAACCACAGATGACTCCAAATGTTTGGACTAGAAATTCCCAAACACAATTAAGGTTGTGAAGAGTGGATTGATTGATGAAGAAGATGAGACTGGACCTTAAAAGGCTGCCTACATACCCGAGTCCGGAAATAGAGATCAAGTTTCAGCAGTATTACTTGCGTAGTTCTGAACTGAGAGCAGACTCTCTTATTGGAAAGATCCGGATTCCACTCTAACCCCAAATCTTTGAAGATTTGGTTTATGTTTATCTCCTGATTGCGATCTTCTTTCCTACTTATCTGTTATCTGTTGACCAGAACGTGTTTAATTAAATTTGTGTCAGGTGCACCTGTAAACATTTAATTATGGACCAAGTCCGAAATCATGTTGGGCCGGATCCGGAGTGTTGGACCGGAGTCCGAAAAGGTGCTGGATTGGATCCGGAATGTTGGGCTGGAGTCCGAAAAGGTGTTGGATTGGATCCGGAATGTTGGGCTGGAGTCCGGAAAGGTGTTGGATTGGATCTGGAATGTTGGGTTGGAGTTCGGAAAGGTGTTGGATTCTAAGTTTGGGAACACACCGAAAGTGGGGCCTAAACAATACCGAATAATAGATGGCGAGTCAAAACCAACATAAATCCCCAACCTTCGTTGGGGGCCCATCTTAGTGCACTGAGGTGGTGGGATGGGGACTTGAACCACACATCCAAACTTGTGCAAGTATGAGATATTCGATGGATTACCTGTGACAAGTTACGTAGGAGAAAATTTGTGATAGGCTGTAGGCCTAATCCTTATTAACATTGATGCATGCAAGATAGCATGTCCCTAAGTACTAACTGGTAATCTTGATTGCATAAGTAAGTGCCTTGCTATAAGTTGAAGGCGCTTAATGAGAGATTCAGCCAAACCATTCTGTGTGCGCACATGTGGAACGGGATGCTCAACATCTATCCCTATGGATGAATAATACTTATCAAAAACTTGAGAAGGAAACTCAGCAGCATTATCAAGCCTTATAGACTTAATAGATTGGTTATGAAATGAGCTCTAAGTTTAATGATTTGAGCCAATAGACGAGCAAAAACCATATTTCTAGAAGAAAGAATGCTAACATATGTCCAACGTGTGGAAACATCAATGAGAACCATGAAATACCAAAAGGTCCACTGTGACGATTTATAGGGCCACAAATGTCACCATGTATCATTTGAAAGAAAGTTGGTGATTCTAAAGTTATCTTAGTGAAAAAAGGTCTCGTGATGAGTTTACCTTGTGAACATGGGGTACATAAAAATCCATTTGGAAAAATAACTGATGGTTTGCTAAAGAATGCCCGTTAGAGTTATCTATTATTTTCTTTAACATATTCATCCCAGGGTGCCCTAACCTATCATGCCAAAGAATTAACGTTTTAGTATCACTAAGTTTCGGACTTAGCTTGAGTTTCTGACTAGATTTAAGCTTCTGGCTCATGACGGAGTGTGATTCCACATATAATATTTTGGTATGGTATAATCCCGAGGATAAAGCACGTAGTTTTTCAAGTGTAAGCTTCTAGCTTCCCACACTAGTGATGATGCATAAATATTCGTTGTTTTCTTCACTTATGGTTTTCATATGGTACCCATTCATTATGATGTCTTTAAAGCTAAGTAAGTTTCTTCTGGAACTACTTGAAAACAATGGTTCTTTGATGAATATATGAGTACTATTTGGTAACATGATATGGGCTCTTCCGGAGCCTTCAATGATTTGTACCGGTCCTGCTATGGTGGATACATTTTGTGGATTAAAAACCAACTCTAAGAAAAACTTATAGTTTTTCAGTATTGTGTGTGTTGTGGCACTGCCGACTAGACATAAGTTATTATCACAATCATGCATTCCACGATCCATACCTTTATAGAGAAAACCATAGAATAAAATAAATTAACGTAATTAGACAATCATAGAATAATGACTAATACCTTCTAATTCCAAACTTAAAATAATATAGAAAAAACAATAGTTACCATTACCTAATGAGGAAAAATCAAACTTAAAGACAAAAATAACTAATTTGTCTACTAATTAAACAAGTAATAGTAAAATTTAGATTTTTGGATCTAGTTTGGTAATGGTTCAAACATAGCATCAAATGCTTCATTACTGAGGGGTCGGCCATCAACATCCTCAAAGAAATCATTACAATTCAAGGGTGTAATGTCCAATGGTATTCCAGTATCAAATCCTTCCACCACATTTGTCTCCATCTCCATGGCATTAACATAGGCTCTATATGTTTCTACCAGATGTGCCGATGTACGACAAGTACGTGACCAATGCCTAGGTTCTCCACATCTGTAGCAGGTGCTCTCTAAATTTTGATTTTGATATTTCTTAGTAGGGGGTGCGGACCACCTCTTTTGCTTTTTGAATTTCGTACTATTATGTGGGCATATATAACTATCTCTTATGGAGTGGTTATGATATCCACCTCTTCTAGAGAATTTGTCTTGCCCACGTCCGCTTTTTCCTCTGTCTTTACCAAGGTTGGCATTTGCTTCAGGAATTTCCATCGTTCTAGTTGGTCTAGAGTTATGGTTCTTGATTATAAGGTTACTATTTTGCTCCGCAACATGGAGACATGTTATAAGATCAGAATATTCGGAGAATTGTCTCTCTCGATACGGCTGTTGCAGGAGCACATTCAAAGCATGAAAGGTAGAAAGAGTTTTCTCTAACATTTGCTCCTCAGTTATCTTTTCACCACACAATTTCAACCGAGAAACTATATTAAGGCCCTGTTTGGCAGCAGGAATTGCCCAACCTGTAGAAGGAATAAGGCCCTGTATATCAGGTCTTAGTGTTTGGTCCGGTCCATTTTATGAATATAATTGGGGCCACAACTAACGAGTAGGGTATAAACTGGGTTGATTGTGAAACCAGAAAAACCATGTATAGTGGATCTTTGGGTTTATGTGAGATAACATAATACACAAGAGAAATACATGAGAGAGAAAATAAAAACAGAACTCTCGAAGGAAAAAAAGAAAATGGAATTCGGTCTTCTTCTTCATGCGTTGTCTTCTCCATGTTGTTACTAACTTCTCTCCATCTTGAGACCCCCAACCATCTATTCTTTCCACAAAATCAAAATCACAATTCATACTCACCGTACCACAAGTAATCCATTCTTCTCTTCAAGTATTTTTGAATCGGTTGAAATCAATAAATCAAAATTTGTTATTAATTGTAAGTTGGGTTTTTTGTTTGTGGGTTTGAAGAAAATTCTCATTGTTTGTATTTTTATGGCGTCATGTATTCAAATAAGAAAATCTTAGAAGATTGGGTTTGTTGTCTACTTTGTGATAGGAAGATTTATTGTGCCAAACACTGATTTTGGATTAATCTTTTCAAAACTTGTTTTTAGATTTCCTATTTCAATCGTAGACAAATAGAGAAGACAACGAAAGTGAGACCAAACAGCTTCCATTCCCACTTTTTGTTGTTTGTACATCTACTGTGTTGAGCACCTAAACTAGGTTGGCTACTACACATTTTTCTACTGCCAAACAGAGCCTAAACAAAGCAAAGTTGTATTAAAAAAACTGTCTTATAGTCTTGGAACATCAGGTTGAGCCATTCACTTTGAGCATTTGGTAGTATGACCATCTTCTGGTGATCATACCTATCCTTTTAGGGATTTCCAAAGACCTGCTGGGTCTTCCTCTGTTAGGTACTAATTCTTTAAGTCGTCATGAATATGATGACGTAGGAATATGAGAGCTGTGGCCTTTTCCTCTTGACTCATTTTTTTTCCTTCTTTAATAGCATCACCAAGTTTTTTAGATTGTAAATGGATCTTAGCATCCAACTGCCATGATAAATAATTGTTGCCTCTAATTGAAAGAGCTTGAAAATCGAGTTTAGTAAGGTTTGGCATATTTCAAGTAACTGTAACAGAATAAACAAAATTTAGGCATCAAATTTTCACATTGGATCGAGATTTGGGCCAGTATTTTGAGTCACATATATAACAACCACCAAATATCACTTATCGTAACAACTATTTATGCATTGAAAACGGAATTATATAAAATGAATTATATGCATCAAAATAAGTTAAAATGGCTTCAAGAAGCTAGTGTTATGAGCTGGGTTTTATTAACTTAAAGCCCGTAACCAATAAAACATATGGGCTTTGGCCTTTAAAAGTTATTAGGCCCTGCTAACAAAAGAGATGGTGTTTATATCAGCCAAATATCTATCAGAACATAACATCATAATATTTGGATATGATGTTGAAATTTCACGTTTAGAATGAAAGAAATGTCACTCAAACAAAGGAGAACTTGAATTTTACAACGATGTTTATTTATTTTATTTTTTCCCATAATTACGATAGTATGTTCTGTGAGACTTTTCCATGATTATGCTGTCTCCATGATTACACAGTAAGACAACTCCTTGAAATGTCAGTAGAGATTTGTAAACACTTTAGATTTTCAGAAACATGGTCCCAGAAACTTGAGCAAATAAAACAATATTGCTACAGTACACTAATAATATCTCTTAATAACATACATATGTTATTCTACAGTAAAGTTAAATTCGACAGTAACGAATTTAATATGGTATCAACAGTATCGATTATGATTTAATCACAAGTTAAACACATATATACCATTGTAAGTAAAACACATACTTTTAATCCAAAGCTAGAGACTAAGAAATGTTATTAATTGAGGTAAGTCTGAATGGGAGGAGATTACCTTTATATACAACTAGGTAACTTCCTTTCCAAGATAAAAGATTACTAGGATAAACACAAAGATAGAGGATTACCAGGATAAACACAAAGATAAATGATTATCAGGATAAACACATGATAGAGGATTACCATAATAAACACATATGAGGAGGTGTCCCATATGGGCTCAATGGCGGGCATTCATATAAGCCCACGGATTTCATAACAATATGTAAATTGTAAATTGAAATTTTCATATGTAATTATTTTTTTTTTTTTTTCATATGCAAATTTAAATTTACATATGACTTATGGTGAAATTAAAATTGAAGTGGACTTAAGGCGAAAATATTTGGGAAAATTGGGCTCTCAGCCTAATTACTTTTTTTTTAACGATAAATCCACTAGATCTAACTAATTGTTACATTTTCAGAATAGCTTATTCGCTTTATTGTAAATAATTTTTCCTACTTTTCTCTTGCTTGATATTCGAACTATTGTATGCCATAGTACAAAATATTGCAATTTATCATGAAATATCACGATAAATATCGGGATTTTAGCAAAAGATATGTAAATATCGCGATAAGTTTAGAGATATATACAGCTGCAAATATTAGCGATATTTCAACGATATTTATAATATTTTTGATATTTTAGGATATATTGCGATATTTGGCGATATTTTGTTTAGTTAACAATTTTATTTAATGTTTACCATTATATTTCAAATAAATATAAATGATATATCATGATATATCAAAAAATATCCACAATATTTGTCGATATTTTATATATATCTACAATATTTGCATATCAAACAATGTAAAATATCCATAAAGAGAGAGATATATCTACGATACATATCAAGAAATTGAGTATTGATAAACACCCATATTCTGATATTTTGTATTATACTGTATACAAACTTACAAAGGGGCCAGTACAGAAGATGAAGAATCGAAATGATCAATTCAACCAAAATTTTCTCTTCTTTTAAATATAAAAATTCAAACCAATATTGATGTTACATTTGGTGTTTGGTTGGTGTATCCTTATTTACGTAGGTTTTGGGAAAAATCTCCCTACTCCAAATTTTGGTCCTTAAAACCTCGTTTAAAAAAAAAAGGTCCTTAAAACCTCCCTCCAAGCGGACCAACCCATTGAAAACCACATCTTCATGCACAACAATGAGGAAAAATGCCCTCAAACTACTTTAATGGCAGAAAACAAACTCTTCTTCTTCTCTCTCTGATCAAAAACTTTTTTTTTATTAATAAATCTGAAAATTACAACAACAAATGAATTGAAACTCACAAAGTTAAATTGAATAGCAAATTGAAGAAAGTGTTCGATTCTTGGTCCGATGACGATGCCAGTGATGAAAAACGGGTTGAATCTTGAAAACAAGTTCGAAATGGAGGAAAGAAGCCAAACTATTCTTCTAAGAAAAAAAAATCTTAGATTTTTCATAGGTTATTAGTTGACTGCTGGCTTGTTCAATATCAAGCATACACTATGTAAATTTAAAATTTTCATATAGGTTATGTTCACTATGTGAAATGTGAAAGTAAATTTTCATATGTTTCATGTCAGTTGGTTTATTTGTTCAATTTCAAACACTAGCTACTATGCAAAAATAAATTTTCGTATACTATTTCAGTTGGCTAACCTATATATATATACCATGGTATATTGATCCCTCCCCATATATATATATATGAGTTTAAGTTTTCATAGGTTACATGCATGTCCGTTTTCAGACTTATAGAGATAACTTATCTCTAAACTTTCTTTTTGCCCCAATCTAACTTGTTAAGCTGGTTTGCCATCTGTAGTTAAGTGTGCTCCGACTGGGCGTAGTCCTAGCTTCTTAGGATAAGTGATCTCTTAGGAAGCTGCTGTTAGAGTGAAAACCCTTCACTGCCGGTTGTATGCGGCAAATCGTTTCATTATATGCCTCATACTAAATGACTGTAGATCGAGTCAATAACAAGCCTAGTCTAGACCAAATCTCGAATCAAAGGAAGAGGAGCTCCAGGATGAATGGAAGCCCAAGATTGTAATGTAACATTTGATAAGGAAAGACAAATTGTTTCTCTGCAATTGTCAGGAATCAAGATGGTTATGTGGTGGCTGCTTCAATTCAAGGAAGAAGACCTAGCTTCATTGTTATGTAGTGCTAACGCATATATATAGACTGGCTAAATGGGTCAAGAGCAATTGACCTATAAGTTTTTGCATGCATATCATCTCTAATATATGTAGGTGATAAACTTCCAAGTTCAAATTGAAACAAATCAGTGTTATGGCTGGCAGGTCAACTAAGTATCACAGAATAGATTGATGATCAATGTTGTACTCATGGTAATTAGGAACATTTTCATTCTTATGAAGTTTGAAATATTAAGAAGGGTTAACGAGTATTATCCGACTAGACGAGCCAATTAAGATTTTCTCCCACTAGATGGGAAATTAGGCCCCCCACAAATACACACAAAAAAACACGGTCAACCAAATTTGATTTTTTTTTTTTTATTTTGTATGTATTTAGTTTTAGTTTTGGGAAAGGATCTAATTGGCTCATCTAGTGGGATTAAGAATTATGTGCGTTTTGGCTCGGGGGGAGGAGCTTCTCATTTCACAACGAAATTTTGAGAGGGGTCGACTCGATCTGACAGCACCACATCTGGATTTATGAGCGACAGTGAAGTGCCCATACAGGAGTTTCAAGTACTAAATATGTTGCTACATACATTAAGAACGGAAAGGACCACAAGGTCGCATGCCCATATCTAACTGATTCAGAACAATACATGAAATCCCTGTACCTATTGCAAGAAGAAAGGAAAAAGTAATTTAGGATCAAATGTGAGGAGCAATGTTGTCTCTCTCTGCCTACGCTGATTTTTTGTCATGATTTTTGTCATGAGTTTGAGGATTGGAACAAGGTGGCGTATAACAAGACTTGACATTAAGAAGATTCTTCACGGCAACTTGCCCACCCCTGACAACTTGGCAACCTGGCAACGATACCCTCACCCTCCTGAATCTCCTCCCTCTTCGCTCTTTCTTCACCAATACGGTAACCGATCCCTGCCAAATTACAAAGAAGAATTAAACGAAAAACAAAACACAGAACGCAGTCTAACAGTCATTTTTTTTTGGAGGGGTGGAACCAGCACACTCTTCAGAGGATAGCTCCTTAACTTTCCACCATCAAGGCATCCTTGTAGTCAATGCCTTTGAGTTAGATGTATATGAATTTCTCAGGTGGAAGTTTTTAAATAACTAAGACTCCAGGGAGATTGCAGATATATCTAGTCAAGTATGAACCTCCAATTTTGTATCCACTGGAAAATGAACTCCTCTAAACAAAACTTCAAGGCAATAAATAAAAAAATGTTTCTAATACAGTAACTTGAAGAAAAGCATCGCCACTTTATCCTACATTTTAAGGAAAGATATGTCATATGTTGTAATTCTTGTGATCCACTTCTCACCAGAAAAAAAAAACAGGAGTATACAAACCAAATGGAGGGCTTCTGTCTCTCGGTAAGATATATATAATAATCAATAATGGATAATCTGAAACTTTTCCGCAAGTTTTGTACCACTGGAATTTTATTGGTATTATCAGGCTCCCCAAACAAAGAAGAAGAAGACTGGTATGTACCTCACTTGACACAATACTGTCTTTCCTTCGACGCCTTTCTTCCCTCTTTTCTCCTTCGCTCTTACCTGCATATTTGAAGATTTGGTCAGTCATTACATGGATATCAATGGAATCTATAATGCTTATCATGAATTTATGACAATGTTCCTATTTTCCCTATTTTTCTTATGCTCCTATTTGCTCAGTGTCGCAAAACTAGAACACGATTATGATACTGCCATACTGGGAAATTAAACGTTCTCTTCCACACACAAGTTTTTTCAGCAAACTATATTTCTTCTGGGAATAGACTTTTTAAGTCCTATTTCCTTCTAGCAGAACAACCAAAAATAATAATTTTTTTTCCTACTCTAAATTTTCGAAACTGTACCAATTCTTTGTAATATAATGTCAAGGCAAGTACTCACACTCGTCTTTTCCGATTTCGCATGATTCCACAGAATTATCAGCAGACAAAATGCAATATTCTCTGAAACTTGGCGATCCAGGCCCGAAATCGCTACCATAGTCTTCCCCAAACCTACTCTCACCATCATCATCATCGTCTTCATCCTCTTCTTCTGCTTCTTCTTCCTCTTCTTCATGGTGTTCTTCTTCCTTCTTTTCATGTTCATCTTTCTTCTCCATCACCTCACCCTTTCTCTCCTCATCAATTTTCTCCACCACAAATTCCGTTGCCACTTGAGGCATTACATTCTCTGGTTCACGAGGCACATTCGCCTCTTTCACTAACATGTTTGGATAATTTACCTTGTCTACTAACTGCGGCGAAGAATGTGGTGTTACATGGATTACCCTGTCCATATTTGGCGGCGCGGGCGGCTTAAAATGTGTCACCTGGTTTCCTTTCTCCGTTACTGGCTGCATTGCCTGGTTCGGCTTCGACTGTATTCCATGGTATACCGGATGCGACGAAAGATGGTTTGCATGGTATACTGGAGGCGGGGGTGACGAGACATGAGTAGCATGGTCCGACGCCTCGTCAATACTTTCGAGTGGATAAGAAACGCTTTTACGAGGAGAATCATCCATTGTATGATGATCATCGTCGTCCACTCCATCATCAAGCAATTCTTTAGAAGAAAGATGACTTTTAGACCTCTTATGATGAGATTTTCTACTCCGTTTGATCTCCTCAATTCGACGGCGAATGGGACTTAAACCAGCTGGTGGTGGTGGTGTATGATCATCATTTATCACTGGCCTGGATACCCCACAACCCATCGAAAAGACCAAGACCGTAACGGGGTCCAGCGTCTCTTTTCGAAAGAAAACACACAGAGAATTGAAAGAAGGAAAATTTTGGACAATGATGAGACGAGTTAAAATGAAAGGTGAAACGAAGGTTTCGGTTGAAGATGACAGCAAAAGAATTAGTTGGGATTTACATTGTTGAGGATGGAAATAGGTTGTTAGGTTCTTCTTTCCTAAAACTTAGGAGCCATTTTGACGGCTAGGAATTATTTTCTATTGATGGTCAAATTTGTTTTTCACTTCTACATTCATTTTTGAGAAGAAAGGATATAACAGTCATTGACTCATTTCACGCGCCAAAATTAGTTCCACCAGACCCAGACCGTAACCAATAAATATGGATCTGACCCGACCCGACCCGACCCGGACCCATTTGAGTGATTGGCAGGTGAAAATTTGACGTGGGGGGCGGGTGAAATGGGTGCCTTTTGGGGAACAAGAGTGATGGAGATAGTGAAGAATAAAACTCACAAGTACCAGAAAAAGGCAATGCTAAAAAGAGACTTCTCCGTGTGTGGCAGGTAACTACTCTATTTCAGCGTTTTAAGGCCATGCCATATTATTCCAATTTTTAAGAAGAAAAATTTAGTGACCCATTCTTACACTGAGTCACTCAGTCGTTTTCCTATCGTGTGCTTGTTTAGTGTTTAATCTATGGTTTTAGTGAAATAGTGAATGCACGCATTTTCCTTGTCATTTATGTTTTCTGCGGATGATAATTTTCTCATCGTCAATAGAAATGTAAGATGTCTGAGAAGGGTAGCTGAGGTGCTCCAGAAATACCAATTATCATCAGAGCCGTGTACCAGCAAATCTTCATTGGTGGAAGTAGTGTTACTAGGCATAGTGGTATACAACCACAACTTCGAATTTCTATTGGTTCCTTGCTTAAAAAAATATACTGGGTTCCTTTAAGTCGAGGTATATTTACAAGCTGGTACCGGTAGAAAGTGCATTCTTGATATGATCAAGGCCATTATCGCTTGGCATGTACTACTTATGTTCTATCACCACGCCTCCTCATGATCTGGTAAATCATAAATGTCTGCCATCTTTTCAAGCTAGAGCTTTTTTAGTAATTGGCAATTTAACAGAGTGGCTTTAAACTAGTTTGCTGAATGCTTGGCAATCATAGGGAGTTTTGGAAAATGATTGAAACCGAGATTAGGATTCGGCGTGGGTGGAGTTTTTTTTTCCAGTGTTTACTGCAGCAGTGTTGGCAAACGTAAGGGATCGTCTTCCTTCCTAACTCCTTTCCAGATGGTGCTCGTATAAGAATAGTCATCAGTTTTGCATTTCTAGGGAATAAATAGAAGTCAACTTCTCTGCATATACCGCCACAAAGAAGGACTAGACTTAATTGGATCGCTAGTGTTATGTAATCTGTATGGAGAAAGACCCCGATGGTTCTATGCGTGGAAGGACCTGAATTCCGTTTATTTTGTATTTGATTCTACATAAACGTGCGGACACTCATGTTGGATTCACGGACATGTTATGCATACGTTTTCAAAGTAGGGTGGAGACTAAGAACATAATCATATCGTAATCCTAACTCCATGACAGGCCGCTTGCATATGCTCTTATTAAGGCCCAAGAAATAGTTGTGTAACTAAAGAATAGTAATAGTTTTCTTTTTCACTTAGTTGTGTCCCCTGGTCCTACTTCATCTAGATCACATTGTCAATGTGACTTAGATTTGATTAAGCTACTCTTGTGCGTTGTTGTAGTGATACAATGTTGGCATTGCCGTTTCAACATTTTGGTTTTACCAAATCAATACAATTCTTTGCTTACCTAGCCAAAAACAAAAAGGAAGATGGTGTGAAGATTCTCCATGTTTCTCTCTGGTGGAGCCAAAGTACTTTCATACTTCCAGTTTCCTATCCTCCTTGCTTAACCTCATGGTATAACTAGTTTTGAAGACCGAACCCTATTTTCATTCCCCTTTGATGCCTAAACCTGACATCACTTTCTGTCCCAACTCACAAGCCATATGCTAACCACACCTTCCATAGACCAATCCAAGATTTCTGTTGGAGTGTTGCTAACTTGGTATATATTAGCTGGACAGTTCCATAAATACAGGAAATGGGTTGCTAGTGACTACAGCTATCATAAAGATCTCTATTCACAGGTTCAGGTGTGAAACTAGGGTTCTGCAGTAGCTAATTATTCAAGCTACGAGAATTAACTATTATAGGCCAGGTTTAATACCCATCGATATGGATTGCAACTATAAGTTAGTAGAAGTAACGAATTCCATTGAACACTGCATTAAACATTGTGGGTAATTATTGTGGCATGATTGTGTTCATTCAAATCTAATGTACTCGATAGTTCTCAATACTTTTTGGTGGAATTAGTATTTATGTTTAATTTCTATTGTTATTTTTTGCATGCATTGTAGAAAGTAATTTAGGGAAAAGTTGAGTGATTGAAAGATCTCATCACTTATATTTATAGATGAATAATAGCTGGAAGAATAATAAGGTAATTACAAAGGTAATAAAGACAAAGTCCAATAATAGCCCTGCTAATATGTATATCTTTCGACCTACTTCATTTTATTCAAGCCATCACATTCCTGCATCACCTTATCCCCGCCGCCTATACTTTTTGTCTAGAACCCGTAGAACAGGTCTTATTAATCAAAATGACAGAGGTGCATTTGTTCAAGTAACAAGGGAGTACTATCTTGCATCCCCCTTTGTGTGTGTGTGTGTGTGTGTGTGTGTGTGTGTGTGTGTGTGTGTTTGGACTCAATTGGAGTACTCTAAGCATTCTAATCTTTGAGTCCATTTTTAAATGTACGGCGAATTTATGTCTTGCCAAGGGTCTTTTACTAGTAAAGCAGTTTCACATCTTTATCTTGGAACAATTGTGCATTGAAGTAAATTTAGAATAGCAGTGGTCTCTATTTTGAAGAGTTCCGTTTCTTTTGTATCAAAATTTAACTGGAGAACCTCCATTTTGTTGCAGAATGAGGCAGTTTTGAAGGCTTGTGCTGAACCACCTCCTTCAAAAAATACAGCAAGTGGTGCTGTTGTCACGGCCGAAAACAATGACAACAAAGCAAACTCTTAGGAAAAAAACGAGCACTAAGTACAATTGCAAACTAAAGCTTTGTGATGCAAGTATGCAACAACCTTTTTGTCCCTTTATTTATATTAATACTTAATATCATATTAAATTGACTGTTGTTTTTCATTTGTTTAATTCTTTCTATATTTTTGAATAATATTTTGGAGATTCTTATTGGTGTATTTAGCTTTCCATAGGGTGAGAATTGTTTTCTCCTGTTGTTGAGCAATAGTCCTATCTTGTATTTCTCTGGTCATTTTTGTTGAAACTTGTGGAGAAGTAGTACATTTTGCTATTTCTTTTAGATGTTCCTAAATTTTTTGATTCCGTTTATTCATAATATTTATGTCCAATGAGATCTTTGATTACCCTTTCATTCTCGTATAAGTTGAGTTTTCACACACCTCCAAACAACCTTCTTTTGGAAATAGTTTGAAGGTGCTACCCCACTTCAACAAGTGGATGATACTGCCTTCTCTATGCTACATGTCTAATTTAGCTAAACCATAAGCCATGCTAGCCTGAGTGAGTGCATGCCATATATTTTGAGGGATACTTGTGTTCAAGGTTATGTCGTAAGCAGGATATTTTTTCCTTCCGCTCATTGAGAGAAGGATGGTCCCTTGTTAGTAGTGTTTTATTATTATTGTAACTATATATCATTTTTGTGTCTATTGAATTATTTGGTTTTCGTTCGTCAAGCCCCAAGTGTTGATCGACATTATGCTGGACTAGACTTTCTAAGGTTTTTTGGAGCAAACGGTTCATTCTCATTCTCGATGTTTTGAGTCCGTGCATGGCTTGATAAATTGTTTATTAAGTAAAAGCACCATAAGGATTTGAAAGCAAATTACAAGGAGAATATTAGACATAGTTCTTTTACTTTTAGCCATAATTTTGCGGGTGATAAATTGTTTCCCCAAGCGACGAATGTTCGTCATCTTGATTGAGATGGATCTTGATGGCATCTTTGATAACAGTGGCAGAGGGAGAGGATAGTGATAAATTGTCGCAAGAGGTAAGAACAAAAATGGAAACAAAAAGGAAATTTGGATAAGTGGAAGAAATGAATGAGCTGGTGAATGCCTCAATGGTACTGTCAAGCATACCAATCAAGGAAAAATTGTAGTGACCCGATAGCCTTTTGGCAATAAAGAAATTCCATGGACAGATGGAAGGGTTTGGCATTCCCAGGTAGGCAAACTGGATTAGAGTTGTGGAGAATTGGAACATTTAATTGCATCTGATAAATAAAGCCTATCATGAATAGAATTATTTGATGCAACTTGGTCTTGGGCAAATATCTCCAACTTGGCAGGCTAATTTTTTTTGAATGGAAGGGAATCTTTGCTCATTCCACATTCAGCCATAGAAGGATCATGCAGAATTCCCTGATGTTGCAGTCTATTTTGGCATTGTGGACCACAGGGTTTGATAGAAGTTAAACACGAAAACTACTGAAAAAATGGCCTACAACAGAAGTTGTGATCTGAAAGTAAACGATGTAGAAAGATCGATTATGACGGAGACGAAAATGAAGTGAACACCACGACCACTCTTTTTGCTTTTTGGTGGTGTAAAATGCAAATTTAGAAGTTCAAAATTTTGCTGGGAAAATTACAAGTTCAGACTGTTAGGACTTTGGTAGTGTCAAGTTGACGCTAATCCAATCAAAACTTTGTTGCCACTTCCAAACAAAACTTTTGATCAATTTCTCCTTCCATGCCTTGATTTTGGAGTGAGATATGTAGGACATGACTGCACCCAACCCTGCAGAGTAATACTTTTACAATTTAGTAAAAAATTATCTTTCACACGTAGTATGGTTGTGGTTACTCTTTACCTTTTGTCTTTCTGAGTTAGGTTCCTAATTTACATTTCTGCAGATGATCCTAGAATTCAGATGTGCTTGGTACTGGAGCTCTACTAAGTATGTAGGTTTTCCGCCATGAAAATCTCTATCATCCTATCTGCCAAAACGTTAAAAAATTTACTGTCCTTCAAGAATTAAAAGATTTGAGAGCATTTAGGCTAGAACTGTTGAGATTTTGGTGCTCTGTATCCCTTGGACCACCTAGTCCAATCCTAGAGAGCAAAGGTTTGCTACGATTTGCTATGCAAACTAGCAGGGCGCAGGAAGTCAATGTACCCCTGGCAAGAGTTGTCTTCTAATGTCTACTTATCCCAAATTCTGATAGTTTAAGCATCTTAAGACTAAGATTTTCTTTCACCATTTTAACCCATGTAATCCCTGCGAATCTTTTAAGTGCCTTTCCTGTTGCTTCATATTGCACATCACTGTAACTAATGTTGATGCTTACTTTATGTTACTAGTATTAGCTCTATTGCATATATAAAGTAGGGGACCTTATGTCCTGTTGAAAGTTATAATAAGCTCTTTATATGCTCAATAAAATTATGTTATGTTGCTAATATATAAGAAAATTTAGAGAGAAAAGAGAATACGGCTTAATTAGTTTTGGGTTTTTCTCACACTTCTTATATATGAAAATAGTCTGTTTACAATATGGAAAACCCCAAAAAAAAATCCTAGTCGTGAGGATTAAGACCTCCCACAACCTGGGGGACACTTCTCCGCCACCTATCTAATGACTCTGACTAATTCCCTACTCTGTTGGATGCCTAACTCATTGAATTAAGTTGTGTGTATGTGTTTTTATATAGATATATAAACATGACCTCTAAAGTAGTAATTGTGCATGCTTAGTAACATGACATGTTCATGCAGTTACGTAGCAATATTAAAGTCGCATTGATTTTAATAACGTCTACATATAACTATTATATAAGGTATTTTCATTTATAAACAGAGGAACTCTGAAATGCAACTTCACCTAATATGACGAGTAGTCAGAGTGTCAGTGCTACACATTAAGAACCTGTAGCACACAGTTGATGATCTCAACATTTCATGGACTCATAACCGCCCATTTGTTTCATAAGCCAGATGATTCAACTGTTTAAACAACTAAACAAGTACTTCTTTTCTTCTAGAAATCCTTACGTATATTGAGATATTATTAGCGTTGCGAGTTGCGACCATTGCTCATACGGGAGATGTACTCCACGTACTCCCACCGCACCATTACGTTGCAATACCAAGTCCCATATCTATTGTCCTAATATTTCTGTAGTTTTGTGTTTTGTACTTGTTGCATTGATCACATCATATCTTGAAAAAACTATAATATTAGAAGCTGAAGTTGTTTATTTGTTGTTTGATGATATTTCTAAGATAATGACCTATGGTGTGCATACTGATAAAGTAATATCAGAACAAACCGTATAAACTATATTATTATGCTAACATAAACATCACTATTTAGGTATGTCAATATGAAGTAAATATAAACTAAAATATTGCACATGTCCTTGTTACATAGTTATGAAGCAACCCCATTAAGAGTTTGAAGTTGAAACTCAATGTTTTTCAATGAGACAGCGTTTAGAGGGTGGTTGGATCTGGAACTGGTCAGCACACATTCCTTTGTCCCTAGGTTACCTTTTTCTTTTTATTTTTCTGAAGCCAAAGATGACCGTCACCTTTGAACTTACAAAAATGACCTCCATTTCCTCCACGTTGGACCTCTTTCTTTGTGTGCTCGACTGCTTGACTTGATATTGTAGGCATGCCAAAGTTGTCCAATAAAAGTGGGTGGGTCTAAAAACATGGCAAACACACGTGATTGACAAAGCATAGCCTTAATTAGTCAGAGATCCAACCCTCCCTCTTTCTCTCAACGCTTGATTAATTAATTTTCTCGTCGAACATGAAAAGAAAATGTGTGAACAAGATGACGTGAAGAACTCCAACAACCCTTCATGGTTCAAAACCAGTGCTATAAGAAACGTTGGTCGGCAAATTTGCCCAGCTTTCTGTTTAGTTTTTGTTCTTAACCTGTGTCATCAAACACTTAATTATTAGACCCTTAATGATTATATAATCAAGTGATATTATCAACTAATGGAATTGAAGCCGTCCTACCCTTTTATGCCGAACACGTGGTTCTTTGTGAGGTGGTCTGTCCTACCAATTGATGGGTGTCCTGTTTGTGATGAGATCATATCTGTCTCGGACTGAAAATATATGATATAGTAACATATTTGTCGAATTATTAAGTCAATTCTGCGGCAATATTAATGCATTATATATTGGGAAACCTAGTAGATCATCAGAGAGAGTCCTGAGTCCTGACTGGCCTTCGATAGTGTTTTCCAATTGCACGCAACAGGCGGCGTTTCGTCGCATTTTGCCCTTTTGTTTAGATGTTACATAAGCGGACAGGCTAGTTACTACTAGTATACAACTAAATGTACCAAGTATATTTCTTTGGGCAATAACAACTCTTGTACAACATACGTGAAAAGCCTATTAAGTTAATTAGTACGGATATAGCATACGGAACTATGCTTGTTTGGCTTTAACAACTTCATTTCCATGTTCCAATACTAACATATCATCCCAGCAACTAATGGTAAAATCCCTGCTATAAGCCAGTTACATTCTCTGTTTTCATTATTTGATAATTGACTTTTTAAGATCATAATAGTATAGTTTTTGGAACTGTCGGAGGAGAGATGATACCTAAGATAATTACGATTTTGTTGGATTAGGACGGATCTATGCAGTGACTCGAAAAGTGTATTTCGTTGGGATACAGTGATGTTATGAACTAGTATTGTTTCGAAATCCAAATAATCGTTTTTCTTGTTAGCGTTTGCTTAACGGCTTTCCTTGTCGCGACACGTTCTGATGTCTGTTTTACAATAACAGTTAGACAAATTCAGAACTGAAAGAACATATCTCAAACCAGCCCCAAAAATGCTACTGGAAGTAATGATAGTCTGGGAATCTACTGGCGTTGTGCTGAAACCAAACACAATAGATTGGTTCATAATTAGAATGGGATATAGAAGGAGGAGCTGATTGACTGTGTAATGTTTTGAGTATTAGGTGTTCTTTTTCAAGTGTTTTACTTTTCCCATATGAATGAGTGGAGAAGTGGTGCTCCATGTGCAGTTATTCTTTACTAACATGGAATCCTTATTCGTCTGCTTGCTCAAAAGGGATATCTTTTTTGACATGTTCATCATATATATTCCTTTTCTTTCCCACTCTTTCCTCCCACTTTCCTCGACTCTTTGCTCCCTTGGATACCCCTGTTTCTCTATCATTTCAAGCATCTTTTTTATAAAATCATTGGCCTTTTGACAATTAAAGCTCTAGATGCTAAACTTCAGTAAGTGTTACATCTTCAATCTCAATGTGCTTAGTCGTGTTTTATACTAAGAGTTGTTATTAATTAAAAAAGGGTTAAATCATCAAAATATATTGTTCAGACTCAGAGTTTCATACTTCCATGCACAAGCCTAGCATATTCACCCAATTTTTTTTTCATTTTATGTTAATTTTTTATTTTATTTCTTTTGCGCGAAAATTTGAACATACAAGGCAGGAAAGTGAGTTAACTACTTGGAGGGTTATTCTGATGATTGAATTTCCAAAACCAGACATCTGATAAGATTACAGGACTCAAGTGAAAAAATTATGAGGCTCTCTTCTACAATTAGATGAAGAAACACTATTGCAGCTACTACTTTCTTCATGATCAGATCCAACAGAACGGACCTCAGTGATCCCACTTGAAGCTGAAGAGGACGACGAAGGACACTTGTCAGTGTTGTCTTGCATCATGAAATTGATAAACCGGGGCTTGACTTTGTTGTCTGTACATTGTTGAGCGTCTTCATTCTCATTTTTTGCAACTCTTTTCTTCAAAAATACACGACAGAGAACCCAATCTTCTGTGTGCACCGTAGAGTTCTATGCATTGGAACAATGGAAATTATTACTGAAACTATTAGAATGTTTATAGCAATTCTCTGCATGGAAGTATTGTTTCATTTTCGATGTCAAATGCAACTTACTTGGGTAGAGTTTTTTGTCTGTGGACAAGCGCCCATAAGGCGATATTCGTGCATGATCCAATCAGTTTTAGACCCTTTTGTTGGTTTCCCTCTATAGAAAACAAGAGTTTTCTTCATCCCTACCGCTTGATTGCTTCTGGATGCTACAATTTGCTTATCTATACCAGTAGCTTTCCAGTAACCAGAACCGGTTGCTCTGTTGCATCGGTTCCCATTCAAGTACTTCACTTCTCTATTGCTGAAAAAGTACTTCTCCTTCTCCCAATCACCTGAACATCAAAATCCCACACATTTCAGAACACGGTTATTTATAAAAACTCATTTTAGTACACTAAACGGGCAGAGTGTAAGGAAATTTTACTGACCTGCTGGCAAGTCCCAAGGATCATACTTGCAAACATTAACTTCATGAATAATAGAAGCAGGCAATGGGCAAGCGAATGCTTTGCGTTTCAAGTATTGAACAACAAGCTCTTCGTCTGTAGGATGGAATCGAAATCCAGGAGGCAATCTGCTAATCACTCCATTTCTAACCAAAGTAGGCTTCTCCATATATTGAACTTGCTGTCTTTCCTCGGCAACAATTGGAGTGAAGTTAAGTAAACAAGCTTATTATGTTATGTTCTTGTTTCTAATACCTATGAAGAATGAAACAAGAACAAGAAAGAAAAAGAGGTGAAGATATGAATAGAAAGGCGAGGTGGGCTATGGAATATGGAAGAAAGAAGGGAATGGCGTGTGTTCTTTATAGTAACGGTCTTGGGTAGTGAAGGGGAGAATAAGGACGAGTTATTTGGCGTGAACGAGACTCAATCAGGCTAGCTTTGACGTATTTTAACTTAACAATACGTTTGAGAGATGGAATGTGGGTATGTACGAAAAAGTTAAGTTAGTGAACCAAATACATCTAAAAGCACCTTAGATTGCTTCGACGCTTCTATATGGGAAAAACCGCTGTTGTTACCTTTTTCCCCATTTTCTTTCTGCTCATATTTTGCTCATGTCATCTTCAGATTTTCCTCAGATACGTACTTCTCGTACAAGGCTAAAAGTATTGCCCAGCTGTATTTTGATTTTTTTCAGGGGCTGGTATTGCAACTAAACGTACGAAAAACGCATAATTATCCAAACAACGTTCTTGAGTTTGGATAATTACTCCGAAACAAGGCAATTTTTTTTGTCGTTCGCAATCCATATAGTTTCAAGTGAATTTGTTATAAGACTTCATTTTAATTTATTTACTGATCATATATAAATCCGAGTTTTGCAATTAATCATAATGGATGTTGCATCAAACTGGTTATTTTTTATATCAGTATTTTATAAGGATCTCTGCCCTTGGTTGAACAGCTCGTAATGTGGTATCATACCATATTACCATGTCATTTGAAATTGACAACATTACAACCGGGAAGTAAATGATCCAACCTCTTTTAATCATGGTAATTCGTGTCCATCAATACGTATTTAAAGTCAAAATGACATTTTAGGCTTTTATTAAGCTTGTTACCTGGGTTAATGGATAAATTGTACATATTAGACCATTTCGTGATATAGTATTCTAGGAAAACCTATTCTCCAATGTTAATACTTGATAGGTTTCCTTAGCTTTATCCGGAAATTCTAGATTGGAGATTTTGGTGATGGAACAGCATCTTTTATTAGTTTAATATTTGACTAACAGAGCTTTTATTGTCTGTTACGCACTTCCGCCAGGTTAAGTTCTGTAATAGTAGAACGTCTAGTCTTGGATTTTATCTAAGAGAAGAAGTAATATACAACTTTGTTGCTCGAACTAAGAAAGATAAGACAAGAACTTTTGAAAGAACTTTGTTGCTCGAACTAGTATTTGGAAGAATTCGAAGTCTTGCCAACAATAAGTGCGAATTCGAAGTCATGTAGTTTGAAAAATCCTTAGAATTCAAATGTTCCTAATCTTGCTTAGGTTTGTCAGAAAATATATGACTCAAACTATAGTTTTTTCCTAATCTTGACTGGAGTCGCTCCACCATAGAAAATTTGCAATGTCCTAAAGGGATATGAACAGAACCTGAGTTGGGGTGGGGGAGCATTCACTCTTAGGCCTTTCCCTCTCGCTCCATTCCTTGCCTGTGTACTCGGAGCATTAAACCTTAGGCCAATCAAAACATCGGAAATGTTTGAGGTAATTCCATCATCAAAATTTATATAATTTCATTGGATTGACCTTCACAAAGTTGTATGATTTAGTTTTTCGGAGCACCTAACGTACACAGGATGTTCTTACCTTAATACCTTCTAAAAACTTCTTAAAGGTTCCAATATTTGTTTTGATCAATAAATAAAACTTTCGAGAGAGTTAAAATCAACATTAATTAGCCTCCAACGTTGAAAACTAAAGCAGTAGAAAAAAGAAGAAATCCTTCCGTATAGAAAAGGGAACCAAATTGTACTTAGCAGATCGAAGATATCAAAATGAAAAGTTAAGATTCCTACAACATGCACCAGCACCAAATGGTCTCACACCCACTTGCACTATAAGGCTAAACAAAAGAAAATTTTGGGTTTCGTGAAGCAATATTGCGGCTGACAACCTTTACTTCTTCCTTTTGTTTGGTTTGTTTTTTAGGGTCAAATAAATTAGTTTGCGTGTGGACGTTGAAGTCATTCAACAAGGTTTTTAAAATGAGACGTCTCAAAAGGCAACAATTATTGTGTAAAATATGCTTCATTGTGGGGAAAGCCCATGTGTTTCCTGCAATGCTAAAGTTCTTCTATTGTGTTTCTTTGATTTGGTTTTTGCTGTTCATTTCTCCCAAACTCTCATTTCTTTGATGGAAGTCTTTTTGTTGTCAGTGTCATTGTTCTAGCTTTTTTGAGGTTGCCGTTGTTAGAAGCATTTGATTTTCATAAATGACATTTTACACATACAAGTCAAGTGTCCCCACTTAGTGTATGTGTATAACTATGTGACTGCCCTTCAGGCTTTCTGTTTTTCTTGTAGTTGGAGTAAAGTTGTCATTGATAGGAATTGATTGGTTACTTGGATAAGGTTTTTGATGGTCTTATTCTGAACTTTCTCTTGGTTGATAAAACTTAGTACGTACTGGATTAACAAGGTTTCACTTAGTACTGGATTAACAAAGTTCATTTCTCTGACTCCATACGTTTGGGATAAGGTTTTGTCGATGTTGATCGATATTGGTATTCTTGATGCTTATATTAGATTAAAATTATGCGTACTGCCGTACATTAATACGGATTATGATTTTGGTTTCTTTTATAGATATTAGCACAGCTGATGTATCGTGCACGTACTAGACATGTAAAAGGCTGTACGGGCAAGACGAGCTCTTTGTTTGCTGTATTACAATTTTACTGTTTTGATACTGTCGTACTGCACCTTCCATTTTTCTTATTCATCAATTACATTAAAACCAAATCGTAAAGCTTGCAATCCTTCCCAAGACTAAGATCACTAGGCTTTGCAGATCTTAATCAAGATCAATCTAAATCCTTCTGTTACGGGGGTAAATAACAACCTCGATATTTAATTTCTAATGCAAATCTAGTTTGATTAGTTCTCTCACGGAAACTAATTAACGTATCTCCAGTTCAGTATTTATTGTTTAAGACTTTAAGAGTAGAATTCAGACGCAAATTGGGTTGGTTGGTTTAGTCTAAACTCTAAAGAAACCATCAGTCCATCAATATGTATTATAATAGTATCATTGTTTCCAATTTGGATATTGCCTCTTAAAAGAAGTCTTCTTATTGATTAAGGGGTCTTCAGAAGCTTTGCCCCCTGTGACTATTGTTCTAAAAATGAAGGATGCGTCGTTTGTTGTTTTTTCGTTTGGTTTTTTTTTGTTCTTTTAACCATAAACACTTCATTATATTAAAGCAAAAAGGTACAATTCAGTCCGGATTCTACTGAAGTCTGAAACAAGCTTGAACAGACATAGGTACTACACTGTTACAGCCCAACTGAATGTTTAACTTATTACTGATTCAGCCACGATCACGATATGATGGGCATGTTGAATGAAAGCTCTTGGACAGTAGACGGATTTGCAGAAATCCAAGGACAGATTCAGAGCTATCATGTACTCCAAAGGCTGCGTCTATTTATAGCCACTTCTTTTTCTCAGTGACCCGGTATAGAGTCCAAAGGATTCATCGTGCATGTATGATTTTGCTGACCAAAATTCATAATTGGCAGCTTTTGAGTTTCATTTTCGAATTGTTACCGCACAAAGCAAACATTGCCGGCTATTTACGGCAATTGTCCGACTTGGGCATGCTATCGGGTTCGGGCTTAAAATATTATATTGACTGGTGGGAAGTCCAGTAACTTGTGAGCTGAGCCCATACATTTAATACATGTCTCTATTAGTATAGTATACCATAATTAACATGGACCTTTAAATTAGACCAACCTTTTTTCTACCATGAAATGCCCTTAATAAAAAATTAAAATCAATTATTCAATGCCTTTAAAAAAGACTATTTAGTCATCTCAAATTTTACTACCATTTATACCCTTAAGATTACATAGTATCTTAAGGATGTATGTGTAAATTCAAGTCGGAAATCAACTACACGCCACTATTCAATTGTACGCTATGTATTTATTACTCATAAATAAATATAAATGATGGCTTTAATTACCATAAATACAAATCCTTTATTTCTTTCTCTTTCCGTCTTCCTCTCCATCTCTCTCCCACTCTGCCCACTAAAAAAGAATCAAAAGGAAAAAAAGAAAATCAAAATCAAAATTTCTCCTCTTCAAAAACTCAGGTTCTAATTTTCTGTACTCATCAAATTTTGATTTGTTAGTTCTCAAATGTTCAATAATTCTTTTGTGTCAAATCAGATTTTTATTGGATTGTTGGAGCATCGAGATGTAAGTTTAGTATATGTTCGTGGGAAGCACTTGACTTCCTGTTCTGAGATTATTTGGTGGAAGGTTCCTTGCATTTAGAAGAAAGCTTTTGTGTTTGTAGTGGAGTAAAATTGTTATTCTTCACCGATTGAAAGATTGGAAATTATGTTGCAAAGGAAACCTTAAAAAATTCGGTAACTTCCTTGATCAAAGAACATTGTCAAGCCTTATAATGAAGTTCATTTGTCATTTTTGGCTATGATGATTTACTAGCAATTTTCTGCAATTTTAGAACTGTTTCGAGATAAAACGTTAATGTACAACACGTATTATACAAAGTCGAAATCATAAGCCCCGCCCATCCCACTTCCGTATATCGAAGTTACAAACGAGATTAGTGTTGAGTAAATTCTTGAATCACTTTTTCATGAGATGGGGTTTTTTTTTTTTTTGCATTATTTCCTTCCGTGTGTTTGTAATTGACTTTTTTGGGTTTGTAGTATAATAGCCGATACCACACCATCGACCGGAATCATTTCTTAAGTTTCGCATGTGGATGTTGTAATTCCTCTTAGCACGAAACAATGTTCTACACGAGAGATCGAACTACTGAGACCCTAGCATGTTAGTAAAATTATGACTAGGAGCCTTCACAATTGGCCAAAGTTGCCAACAAGAAGTTGTGGAAGCGGTTGTGACACAACCTAGGGACTGTCGATATGACAACATTGCAAATGTTCCATTGAGTGGCAATATGTACACCTTAGGTTATACAAGAACCTCTCGCACCATTATCCCAGCGACCACAATGGAAACAGACTAATTAGCCCCTCGACAAAGGTGCCACCATATCTTGAACCACCAAGATTACCACTTCGGCACCATCGGACTTTAAACGACGCCAAGAAAAATTTATCTCGATACTATAATCGATTTACAATATTCATTACTATGGGCATAACCCAAAATTCACGTGGATGGTTAATAAACTTTAACAACACACACACGTGGATGGTTTTCTTACACAACGCAATTTCAAAGCGATGGAAAACATGATTTGTCAAAACTTGGCCTGGGTATAATAGCACTTAAACATATGTCATTACTGTTTTCACTTTCAATTTGAACACAGTACCGTCATTATTGAGAGCACAACGGTCTTAATGGGCTTAAAGAGTCCAAATCCTAAAGCTTCATTTGGGTTCTTGGATAATGACTTATAACAATAATAGGAATTTTAAAATTTTTGTTTGTGTTCTTCTTTGGTAAGTTTTGTTTTACTAAACCTGCATTTGCTAGGTTAAGATATTGTCCTGCTAGGTTAAGAAATCAGATCGTATACAGAGCTTCTTCCTGTGTTTGTGTCTTCGAAGAACTTATAGATGGTGAAACTTTCTAGAATCAAATTGTCTATGAGACTATGATTATTGTTTGTAATTGCAAATACTTTTGGTGTGTTAGTTTGTATTATGTTTTATTGAAGGTCACCCTTGGGTTCGGGTCGATGGTGTAGCTCCTTATGAGCGAGCCTCTTGACTCAGTTGTCTTATCTCGCTTGAAGCAATGCTTTTTCATAAACTCAACACAAGCAGGTTTCTTTGCATTATTAATTGGCTAAGAAGTGACGCACATATTCTTATCCATTGTTAGTCAGGTATTATTTCATTGCGTTTATTTCTTCTCCTTTTGCAATAATTAAGCATGTTTAGCTGATACTTGATTGGTCATTGCAACTATAAGAGAACAATTTTTGTTATATACATGGTAATACTACCAATTTCTATCTTATTTTGATATTCAACTTATGCTCTCTCTCTCTCTCACTACCCTTTTTGCATTGGCAACATGAATATCAAATATTGCTGGAACAATGGCTGCTATCATAGGCACTGTTGGTGCGGATGAAGCCTATATGGAGATGAGGATTTCTTTGGATGCCATTGTGAAAGGTGTAGTTGATGTGGTATTAGGATCGGATTGGAATGGCGATGTTAAGAAGAAATTGGGGAAGATGAATGTTCAATTATCAGAGAATGTCTTATTAGAGATCTTTACTGGTAGCCGAGGACAACCTTTTAAGGCTTTATTCTTTTTCCGTTGGAGGAGGACACATGGGATATACACACAATCTTGTTACTTATAATGGTATTTTAAAGGTTCTTGATAAGCAAAATTCAATTAAAGAGTTTTGGGATGTAGTCAAGGAATTGAAGAGCACGGGTCATGATATAGATAGTGATACATATATAAAGCTCTCAAGAACTTTCCAAAGGAGGATGATGTTGACAGATGCAGTGGAACTTTATGAGTTAATGATGGATGGCCCTTATAAACCTTCAGTTTTACATTGTGGTTCACTTTTACGTGCAATCTCATTGGCCGACACCCCAAATTTGGATTTGGCCTTTAGAGTTTTCAATAAGTATGAAGCAACAGGGCAGACATTCATTAAGTCTGTATATGACGGGATCCATAGGTCTTTTTGACCTCTGTGGGTAGATTTGATGAAGCTGAAAAGTTTTTGGACAACATGAGAAATGCAGGTTTTGAACCGACCCGACAACATCACTTACAGCAACATAGTGTTTGGGTTCTGTGAAGTAGGGAGGATGTACGTCTTACCATTATTATTGGCGATTTCATTATTGAAAACTTTGTTTCATACCTAATTACTATTCTCTCATCTTCTCTTGATTTTATGATTTTTTGTCACAGAGAATAACGATATGAAGCTTTCAAGATCGATATAAGGGATTTTAATGGAATATCCCTGTTTTTGTTTATTTTCTTTGGAAAGTCGGTAATGTGTTAGTTTATCTCATTATCTTCTTCTCCATCCTTTTTTAGCTATTAATTTTCCATGTACTCCGCTATTTCCTGAACACCAACTGAATTCTCATACCAAGCAAAAAAAAAAAAATCAGAGCTTAATTTCATATTTGGAAATGCACAAAGGTTAATTTTCTTATGAGTGTTAGTCATGTTGTATGTTTAGCAAGTATGCACTCTTTTCTCGAGGTAATATTTACTTAACACTTGAAGTTTTTGTTCTTTTTTAATAAGCACATTTCTTCCTATATGTTCACTGCAAAAAACTAGAAGAATTTGTACTGCAAAGCTTTGGTTATGATACAAAATAGTGTTTGAAGGGGTCGTGTTGTTGTCTTGGTTTAGGGTCTCACTACGATGCAACATCTGGAGGTGATATACTAATTAGGAATCAATATAATTAAATGCCTCAACATTAATTGGAATTCAAATTAATATACATAGTTAAAAGCATATTGATATAGCTTCCTATAGCTTAGACGGTGGAAACAAGAGCGCATGAAAGGATGGAAAAAGAGAAGGCTAGAGAGCACATACAAAGCTATTATTTTCTTCACTTCTTCTCGCTTGCTTTATCCCCAAATCTCCCTACTTTATTTTGGTACACCCTGACTTGCGGGCAAAGTTTAACGCCACTGCAGCATGGGCTTATGCTCGGAGCATGACGGGAAAACCTTATGGCTACCATAACATGATATTCAGTTGGATTGATACCATAACTGACAACTGTCCACCTCCTCTGGACTCTCACTTGGTAAGTTGCTATACAGTCTTAGATGTGTCGAGTTTCTCTAGAGGATTTTTGTGTTTATATATGATTCATGAACTACTATATGGATTTTAGACCCTTTTCGTGTTTTTCAGTTCTTCACCCAAATAGAGGCAGCCGCTTATTTCAGTACAAAGGCTAATAAAAATGGAGGCATATCTCATATAAGACTTTCAATGGGTTACAATCATGGGACCGTTCTTCAGTTGAAATTCAACTCTCATAATTCACTTTCCAAGAATGGGTTCATAATGTTCCTAGCTCTGGTAAGTAACCATTCATTCTTTTTTAGATAGTTAGAGTAAATTTTGGGTTGAAAGACAGTGGCTCTTGCTTTTGGCAGCCATTCATTCTAATTCATTCTAATTATCTTGATTTACATATGCATTTGGCAGACATTCATTCTAATTATCTTCTGACCTCATCTGGACAGCAATTTTTATAGGAGATACTTCATTTAGGCCTATGGCTGTCACTATTGAATACAGCGTAAGTGATATGTATATCTATTGGTGACTGTTCCTAGCAAAACTATTACATCCTCTTCAAGCTCTAATATTTGCAAGATAACCTAAAAAGCATCGTGTTGATATTTATATGTTTCCCCAGAAAAACGAAAAACTTGCTTTTTGCATTTTGTAAAATAAGATACGTGTTAATATCTGGATCACATGAATGCATAATAGCAAGAAGCCATTAACGACAATTGTGCCTTTTAGGGCCTCATGAATTTGTTGAATGAGGTGTGACATTATTTGCGTAACTTCAAATATTTCTAAACTCTATATTTTTCCAAAATCCAACTGAATTATTGAATGAAACATCTATGTAAATGATTTTAATGTGATGTCAACTCATAGTTGAACTGAAGTTTCGGGATGCCTGTTTGAATTTCCTTCTATCTTTATTCTCAGCTTGGAATCAAGACAGACCAACCGCTTATGCTCTATCAGTCAATGTGATTCAAAATCTCTTTTAAATGAGGTACATCTTATCTGCTGGAAGCCTTTTCTCCTTCTCTATGCATGCTTCAGATGGTACTTCCTATATTTGTCTTACAAGTCAAGATGATCAGGCAAATCTGAAAATTACTGAAATCTGTAAAAAGAACTGGTGTTTTCCTCTCTCTCTCTCTATTTTTCTCGTGTGTGGTGCGTGCACACACAATAAAAAAACTTTTCTTAATCTTCTATTTTCTCTTTTAACTAAAGCGAACTTAATTTGATTTTGTTTGTCCCCTGAAATAAGATACCAAAACAAATTAATAGTTGCTTGATTAGTCCACGTAACCTCCTTAATGTGTTATCATAGTTTTTCTATATTCTTACGCTATAAACTGATCCTCTGCGAGGTTTAAATGGGTAACTGTTTATTGTTGTGCAGATAGCAAGAGCATCCTTAACACCAAAAACAAATTACATTGCTAAGCCCCATATTTTTTGGCGACATCATGGCTCGATGATTATCTTGTGTGGACGTCTCCGAAAGCTTTTGGTTGCTTCTCTGGAAGTTTACTGAATGAGAGTTCTTGCCACTTTGATGATCAGTCCACGAATTATAGTGTGCTTACATGTATTTCAAACTAAGACTTAATCAATTATGTTGTCGTCATGCTATGAGCAGAGCAGTTTTTTTATTCATAATGGAACTGGCTAGAGTCGCATAGTATACATTTTCTAAACTGAGATCAACCTATGCCCTCATGATAATGTGCTGCATGTCAGTTGAGGGAGTCCTTATGATCTACTAAAAGAGATTTTTTTTTTTCGTTTTTTCCTCTTTTCTCTAGAATGGCACATAGGTAAACTGGTCTTTAGATTCTTCCTTCTTTCCTTATAGTAAGTTTAGAACTTTTATGTGGTGTTGTATGTGCCCTCAAGTGTCTTAAGAATTTTAGAGTTGTAAGAATATTCTGTTTTTCACTGTTTTTTTTTTTTTAATACCCCAACAAATATTGATAGTTCAAACTATTATGACCCTCCCAAGTAAGTGAGCATGACTTTAGAACTGCTTTGCTCATATTTTGTCCGTAAGGCTTTAGCCTACTTTGCTCATACTTGGGCCATAAACAAAAATATTCATTAAAATGACCAATTGTATAACATAATATAGTTAAATTTTCAGAACTCCAATTGTAAATTATCGGGTGTTTATTATTTACCAAAGTTGAATTTCCTTTATCTGCTCAAGAAACAAGATGGATTCGATTAAATTTTCAAACTCCAATTGTAAATTATCGTGATGTGATGAAGCTTATTGGCCATTTGGAGATTGTTGGAATAGTTAATATGCAAGTGTTGGTGGGTTTAGGTACTACTTTTTCTTTAGCGAGATTTTGATTAGACATTCTATTAGTATGATCATTCATGATTGATGTAGGCCCCTCATCCTAGCATAAATTATTAATTGATGTAAGATCTGCGTGTGTTCCATTTGGAGATGAAAGATCTAATGAGGACGTGTTTGAAGCTATATCAAGTGCAGTTTTTAATCCATCACTTCTAGCAGTTCCAGAAATTTTTGCATGTACAGTTGGGCAGAAGCCAAGCAAGGCCAAATATACTATTTAAATGGCCCAGTTCAGGAGTATGCTTTAAGTGATTTGCAACCGACCTACCAGTTCTACACTCAAATTGCATCACTTGAGAGTCGAGGCTTCAAAAGGGTTTCATCTCTCACTGTACTTAGCAACCGGGTAAGCTCTCTTCTCCCCGTTCTCGATTTCAATTAATTTAATTTTCAATTCAATTAAGAGGAAGAAGTACTACAATAAGATTTTAGAAGATTTGTATTGTAAGCACACACTTAACTAACTTTGGATACAAAGTGCTTTAGTATATTGTAGACCTAAGCCATCTCTCTTAATAAACTCGGATAACATGTCTATTTTTAATGAGCATTTTTTTTTGCTTGATTAATGATTATTTGTCACAGATATCAAACACATTTGAAATTGATGAGCAAGCACTATATAGTGATTGGTCTGCAATATATATTTTGATGGGTTCTTATGCTAGGGTACAAACAGCGGAGCAACGACAACCTTATGTAAAGGACATGATGGACGACTTCTAGGTGCAATTTACAGCAAGTTCAAGTGTCATAATGCTATGCAAGCAGAGTTTAAGGGAGGAGAATTAGCAGTACTGTTAGCAAAAATATTACATGCAGCCAACACAGTGGTAATAGGTGATAACCAAAAGCTCATGAAGGCTTTTGCAGTAAGGGATGGCAATCTGACATGGAGATTAGAATACCACTGTAATAGCATTCAAAAAGCTATTGAAGAGCATTTTTCAAGTGATTTTATGGTTTTGAGTTTTTTGGGTTCAAAGTAAATCTAATTATTAACCCTCATAGTATAGCTAAATGGGTAGCTGGGTATGTAACTCTGTACAGCCTATGTTTAATTTAAGTTTAAAGCATCAATGCAAATTTCCTGATTTCATATCTGTGCTCTTAAGACGTGCATACACGTGCATATTGCTAGTATTGATAATTGATGTATAGTTCGGCATGTATAATCGGGCCTTTTATAAGTAAATCTTTTTTCCAAACTCCGGAGTATGTAACATTTTGTTTGTAAAAATGGATGATAACAGAAACCAAACTCCACTTATACGAATTCTAAAAAAATTCCACCATGAAAAACAATGAATTAGAAGTTAATTTTTGGTAGAGAAGTTCTCCCCACAATATAGATTAGGGGTGTATAAGAAACCAAACAAATCGACTAACCCAACCGAACCGACCCGAGCGGTTTTGGTCGGTTATTTGTGCTTAATTGGTTTGGTTCGGTTTGGAAATATGTAAAACTGACCCCTCGGTTCGGTCCTCGGTTAAAAACAATTAAAACCTGAGATAACCGACCCGAACTGGAATTTTAATTAGGTTAAGTATGAGCATTCTATTTATGACCGTTAGATGTAACATTTGTTCTTGAACCGTTGGATCTAATCTAGTATAAAAGAAAACTTAACCTAATGTAATTCATTATCTTTTACCCTACATACCTCCTCTTCCTCTCTCTTTCACCAAGCCACCACTTCTCCAAACATCACCAGTTCACCAACTTCTAATCTCCCCACTGCAATTCAACTTTGATCCCTCCTCTTTCTATCTTCTTAAATTTTCTTTGAGTGGTTATAAATCAAAAAATGGAAAAATTTATAGTTGAAGAGTGTGTGGTCTTTGAAGATTCGATGATTTAAGGGAAAATCTAGATGGGAATTACATGTATTAGAGTTTAAATGAGATGGATCTACTCTTATATATCATATTCGAGATGTAAAATTTCGTTTTTTGTTTGGTTCACATGTTTAATGTTTGTGTTTTTTGAGTTAGTGTAAAATTTGTATTTGATTTAATCAAGTATATGAACATTTCATTTTCCTTTTCTGTTTGGGTATTGGATCTCCTCCTCTTTTTCTTCCATATTTTGATTCGAAATAAAAAACTCGATCTAACATTTCGGTTTGGTTTAGGATCGGTTGATACTTAATATCGGTTCGGTTTCGGTTATGCTTTTGTTCAAACCGAAGATGTCGGTTTGGTGGTCGGTTTGACCTGAAACCCGACCCAAACCGACCTGTGCACACCCATAATATAGATCATCCTTAGAAAAAATCAGCATATTTGAAGATGTCTAGACGTATCAAAATTTGCTTACAATATTATAAACTTATCTAACGGTTCAGATTTTTCAAATTTCAAAATAACTTTTGACAAGGTTAAACATTTGTGTTTGGGCTGATTTTTTGTAGGAAGATTCTCTGCTATGAGAATACTGTCTTCACAAAAAATTAGCCATCAATTCATCTTATAAATCCATTTTTGGTGGTGTAATTTTTTTGAAGTTCATATAAGGTGGAGTTCACATAATGGGCTCAATATTTGCATTCTTTAGTTATTGCTTCTATGTTTCTGGATTTCCTGACTACTTCCATGTTGGAACTTGGAAGTCTGTAATCCTAACCCGGGATCTTATATGTCCACCCGTGCATGAATTGTTGGATGCCACTTGGATATATAAATATTTTATTCCCCTAACTCATACAAAGTTATTTTAGGCAAATGTTTTGTCTATTTCTGTTACGATTACAGACTTTCAAGTTCTAACATTGGAAGGAGTCAGGAAATTCGAAAACATAGAAGCAGTAACTGAAGAATACAAACATAGAAGAAGTAACTGAATCCGGAAACATGGAAGGGCAGTCATAATTTATTATTGGAAAAAAAAATAGATTGGATGCTTTCGGGGACCATGCAACATGTTGTACATATTTTCCAGGTTTCAAATATCGATCAACATGATCATGTCAGAGACATTTTATGTGATGCATTTTGGAGGGCTGGAGTACAAGTGAAGAAGGAGGCTCCTGTTAATTTTCTCACTGATCCGAATGAAGGTAGATCGACATTTTGGCCTGCGAATATATTGATCTATAGTTTGTCTGAGGGGAAACATGCGTGTGTTGATATAACTGGAGCATCTCCGTTGGTAGGGCTTGAGAATGGAGTCTTTGAGGTGGCTAGGAGAATCAGCTAATAGAGTAGCAACAAAGAAGATTGAGAAACACGAGGATGCTTGTAGGGCTAATCAACATTGTTTCATTCCGTTAAGTTTCAACATTTTCGGTTTCTTGGCACAACAGTCTGTTGAGCTCCTTAAGAGATTGCAGAAAGTTATGGACAATAACATAATTATAAATGGTTCTAACGAGTTTAATTTGTATTTAGGATGATATAGTTTGCTATTCAGAAATGACTTGCAGCGTAGTTTGTTGCACACCTTTCTTAATCATTTGTAAAACTCGTTATCATTATCAATAAAATTTCTACTAAAAAAAAAAAAAAAAACCAACCTGGAGAACGCTTGATTTGGCTATATATATATATGTAGGATTAATTTGATTTGATTCCATTCAATTCGTCTTAATATTGTGCTTATGAAGTTAAGAACACTTAATTAGGACTTAATTAAGACCATATTGGGCTTCGATATACAAGTACCAACCGAGGTCCAAACCAAATTAGATTATTTCTTCAAAGTAAGCCCAACCAATTGTTATATGAATCCAGCCCAAACCTAAAAAACCTGAACAACTTTTGAAGTGATTTGGATTTTCGCTTTTCAATCATCCAGTTTGTTCAAAAAAAGTGAAAAACTGCTTGGATCAAACTTTAAAGCTGCAATCAAATTCAAAGTCGATCCATGTACAAGAAATTCGAAATAGGAAGGGGTCGTGGTCCTTTATAAATTACAGGGATTACGGCTCAAGGACAAATCCCAACAATAGTTTCATAATAAGTCCAAGACTGAACTGAATTTCGGCTCAAGGACAAAGCCGGGCTGACATTACCAAACTTCATTAATGATAATCGTACTTTTGCATGAGTAAAGATCCGGTTTCTCACACACACTCGAATATAACTGTTTAAATACCTCGCTCACGTGCATGTTTCAATATACTTGGAGTGAAGGTTTCGTTCCAGACCTAAAGGCTAAAACTCAAATTGAAAACCAAGCGGAAATTTTTCTAAGAGAAACTTATGTGAGCAAGATTTTACTTCTGATTTCAACCTACTTACTAAGTTACTTGACATGCGAGTAGTCCAAGTACTAATCTTAACAAGAGAAATAGAGAAAACTATAAGTGGAGAGTTTTTAGCTCATCTTCCTAAATCAACTTATCATGATATAAGAATGTGAAATATATTAAGTGAAAAACAGATTCTACTTTATATTTAGGTGTTGTTTGTTTTAGACTTTTCAGCATTCAGAGCTTCTGAATCATAAGTTTTAAGCATTAAGAGGTGTAAAAGCTATTTGTTTTTTTAAGTTGTTTCAGTGATCAGTAGCTAAAAGTGTCTTCAACGTTTCATGCCTAAGGTCTCGCTGAATGCTGAAATTAGAGATGTTAAAGTTCGGTTCCCTTTTTGCCCTCACATTTGTCTCTCCAACTTTGAATTGAAAAATCAAAATTTTCTTCAATGTCCACCAATAGTGGACATGTATAATAACCTCATCTCATATTTAAAAGTTAAAACAATCATTTTTCTTAATAAATAATAAATAGATAAATGATTTATTATTAGCCGAAATAATTAAATAGATAAATGATTTATTATAACCTCATCTCATTTTTCTAACTAATTAGCCGAAAAAATAATAAATAGATAAATGTATTTATTTTCGCTTCTATAATAATAACATATAATTTAATTTAACTTGGTATTTTCATATCTTTTGTTTTTATAAACAATTAAGTTGTGCTCAAAATAGATAACAACGGGTGAAATTGTCCGAATGATTTATATTCAAGATTCGCGGATCATTCCGACGAAAAACAAACATGTATTTCAGAGTTCAAAGAATCAAAGATTCAAAGATTCGTAAGATGTGTCATTTAGCATTCAGCATTTAGCATTCAGAGGCTCAGAAAAACAAACGACCCCTTAGAAATATTTTTTATTATCAACTACATTTTGAAAACACATTACAAGATTAATTTAAACAAAACTACAAAAAATACAAATATAAAAACTTTCTACTCCGGACTAAACTTAACTAAGGAGCAAAAGTTATTTCTTGATCATGAAGCCTTCTTTTAATAGAAAATGAGAGTGCTCATTTTCTTTCATCCTACGTAAATTTCCAACTTTCAACTGCATCCTTTAATGTCTATTTGAATTTTTCCATGCCACCACATCATTTGCCAACCAATTAAGACTTTGTTGCCAAAGCTTAATCGTTTTCCACCTAATCAAGCCCAAAACTTAATTTGCATCCACCTAATCAAGACTTTGTCTCCAAAATCAACTTTCAAGCCACCTTATCAAATTTGATGATTTTTGTGCCAAGTTATGCACAAAAGTCTTTTATTCATTTCAATGCAACTTGACTTATGCGGAAGCTTGACGTGTGAACTTGGTAACCAAATTATGTGGGTCCGCGTAGTGGGTCCCTCATGCTTCAACCAGTGGTGGGTTCAAAAATTGACTTTTTACAAAGTCTCGCCTATGTATAGAGCTCGTCGCAGTGATCGTTATGATGGTTCATTTTCCACTATTGGAGTCCAGGTTCAGAAGATATGGGCTTCTAAAGTTTGATGTTTTTCGGCACGTTCATCCTGTTCTGACTTGTAATTGTCCTTTTTGCTTCCCTGGGCTTTAGTTGGGCTTCAAGTGGGCTGAATTGGAAACTTCATGAAACACCCTGTTCCGTGCTTAAATACTGGTTTTTATTCTCATTTTCACGTTGATTACTCAAACTTGCAAAAGCCCGAAAATACGATTATTTTATGATTATTAAACACATAATTAACCAAAATATTATGTCTCTACGGGGTTTTATATTACAGTTTTGGGTGCTTATCAAATAATTCCGGTTTAAGGACAAGTCAGGCTGATGTCACCATATGTAAATATGACAATGTAAATTTACACAGTTTTCTTTACCCATGTAAATTTAAATTTGCATATGAAAATGTAAAGTTAATTACACAGTATTTTACATATAGTTGTTTTGTGTAAATTTAAATTTCCATATGTAAATTTTTATATGTAAATTTAAATTTACATTGCTTACGTCACCTCGTGTTTTTGTCGTAGTATAGAAAGAGTTATGTGAGCTCACAAGTACATGATGGTCAAGAGGTTCAAATCCCATTCCAATGTCCATGCGCTAGGTTACATATCAAATATAAGTGTGATTAGAAAAGATTGCAGTGATGGGCGTGCAAAAAAATAAATTAAAGTTTTTCAGTGATAACTGAGCTGGATATACAGACCATGGCCTGCGGAAAGAGAAAAAAGGAAATAGTTTAACTATTGAAGATGAACAATCTTGGTAACTGTGAAACAAACTTATGTAGTTTTACAGAGGACATTGCATAACAACCCCAAGAATGAGCCAAACGCTCCACGCAACATTGCTACTTAGAATAAGAGCCGACCCTTTGATCCAATCATCTTTTTGGTGCCTCAATCCAGCTGAACTTATCCTTTGAATGGTGGATATGAATCAATGGCCTCTTCACGAAGCCTTTGAACAGGTACCCTCCTTTCCAAAAGGTAAATGTGAGTGCTCCCCCTATACATATAATAGCACCTATAACCTTTGCTAGATCTTCAACCTTGTGAAATGTGACTTTCTCCATCCTAGATGAGTGAGTTAGCTATGTTCAGTAGTCTATAGTAATATGGTGGAGTTCTTGTATATATAGGTAATGAGGTGATAAGTTCTGTGAATGTAGAAAAGTAAATTAACACCTGTAAAGCATTATGGCAATGCGGAATTAATGTTTGGACATTACCGAAACAGAACTGTCAATAGAAACCTCAGACCAGGAATTACATTGCTCAAGTGAGGCACTTGCAACAATTGCAGAAGTGTAATTGAGTCCAACATAGTCGACATTAAGATGGATAATGATTCCAAGTGATGCAAGCACAAAAATCCTTCATGGTAGTTGCAAATGATACAGGAGGGTGTCGTTTCGTGCAGGGTATTATCATCTTTCGGAAATGGTAAAATGGTAGAGAGACTCCCCAACAATGAATGCCACATAAAACCTTCAAAGGATTAATATTCTAACTCAGGCCTTGAGCACAAGAACTGGTTGTAACTTTCTGGTGGCATTGCCACATATTAGATTCCTAAATGCAAACTGGTTAGCAGTATATGCAAATAACGATACACACAATCAGAAATATGTAGACTGTAGCAGTTTTAGACTTCTTAAAGTTGTTAAGCTTGTATAACTGTTGTTACTTCTCCGGGAGTCTGTTCAGTCTTAAGTGGTTGTTGTCTCCACATTTCCAGAGACCACAAACACTAACACGATCTAAACGATAATTAAGATATTGTTTTTAACACTTGCTCAGTTCTTAATAAGTTTTCTCTTTTATTTCTTTTCATCCGTTTTTTCTTCTTTAGTAATAATCATAGTATACAACCAGCCAAGTTAAGCATCCTTGTCTCTCGGAAATCTGAATGCTTTCAGAATAATCAGATTATCCAAATATAGTTATATAGATTTACCACAAACATAGCATATAGAGCAATCATATTTTAAAATTACGGTTATACTAGTAATCATAGATGGATATAGGGGGTGCGTGGTATTGGGCGGTCGCACCCTCTGAGATTAGAAAAGCTCCACTACCACAACTAATTGTCTAGAAAAATCTTCAAACTATAAGAACTCGCATCCCCTAATTTTTTTTAGTAAACTTCAACTACGACACCCCCAAAATTTTCAGTGAGAATATAATCAACAAAAAAAAAATAGTATAAAAAAAAAACTAATAAAAAACATTCCAATAAACCAATTTTTTTTTTTTTTTTTTTCTTTTTGCCCTTACAAAATTATCATTTATCATTTATTTTGAGTTCAAAACAATTAAAGAGGGAAAAATGTGTCTTTGAATGTTTGATAAGTTGATGAGACCAAAACAAATAATCAAATGCTCAAAGCCCAACCGGTTAGTTTGTATAAAATTAATCACCCATAACAAACCCCATAAACTCTCTATAATTTCTTTTGCTCTCAATTCTTAAACAAGTGTTAGAGCTCAACCCAAAAAAAAAAAAAAAAAAAAAAAATTCAAAAAAGACTTGCGGCTGCACGCTTGTCCTAATTATTTGTAAAACTCATTATCATTATCAATAATAATAAATAATAAAAACCAAGGTAATTTTTTACTTTCAATGTTAATCTTTTATAGTTTTCTCCACATGATAGTAGAGTTATATAGACTATTAATATTATAAGAAATTAACAACTTGTTGAATTGTTGTAGACTTGTAGACTGGATTATGTAGATATATATAGACATAGTAGTATCAATTAAGTGCTTAAGTAGTTAACTTCATCAATCCATATTAAATTCTTAGTAGTCAATACACTCTAGTTTTGTAAATTGAAATAAATGCATAATTTTATTGATCTTTATTGTTTAAACCTTCTGACAAAAAAAATAAAATAAAATTGTATATCTCTGTTTTGGGGTGTGCACATAATCTCGCAACCCTTGACTTAGAATCCTAGCTCGGTCCCTATATGTATTACATCCACATTTACATTACCCTCACTTCCCATTGCAACGGTAGGTGTTGGTTGCTCAATTACTTCAGTAACACTTGCATTCGTTTCCTCCACATGATCTATTTCAATCACTGTATTATTTTCCTCACCTTGGTTCTCACCATTACCGCTTATTTCTCCTTCTACTGTGTTCCTCTCCACTGTTTAATTATTCTTTTTCATATATCTCTTTCTCTGATTCTTGTTCATGGCATCTATAGTTGTGGCCTTATCTCCAGCAGGTTCTTTTTCGTTGTTCTTACTTAAGTCATCTTTCAAAATTCGGCACTCAGTAACTAGATGACCAAACTTTCTTGCAATGGTTACAAAATTTTGGTAACTTCCCAGGTTCTACATTCTACCAAAATTTAATATCTCTACCTTCCACCTCACCCCAAATTTTGTATGGTATTTTTTGAGTGGGTTAACCAATATTACCCCCACTAGATGAGCCAATTAGGATTTCCCCCCTACTAGATGGATGAAATTAGGGTCTCTCCCCTAACAAAAAAAAAAAATCAAATTGGGTTGACCAAATTTTTTGTGTGTGTATTTAGAGAGGAGACCCTAATTTCACATCTAGTGGGGAAAATCCTAATTGGCTCATTTAGTCGGGGGTAACACTAGTTCACCTTTTTTGAGTTAAGTCCAAGGAACAAAATATTGCCGATATATATTGTTTTTTTTTGTATATCGATATCGATATATCCGATATATACCAACCGAATATTGAATTCTTTTTTTTTCGATATATATCAGAATTTCCGATATAATGATATATATCGACCAATATATACGATATATTTGATGTAAATTGTTGACTTTGACTGATATTGTTGACTTTGACCAAATATTGTTAACTTTGACCGATATATTATCGATATTTCTGATATAATCGATGATATTTTCAATATATCGACATACAAAACAAGACACAAAAAAAACTGGATATATCCGATATATATCGGTTTTTGGGTACACCCATATAATGATCGAATTCGATATTTTAATCGTTGGTTAAGTCTAGGTCAACCAAGACTTTGCTGTGTTTTCATCTGTATGAATCGGTCGACGTACAGCTCTAGCAAGTGAGAATAGAGTTTTCCAGCTCCCAGTACTCAAGACTAAGGCCAGGGATTCAGGGAACCTGATCCAAACTAGAGCATCCTTTCTGGTGGAAAAATTTGGGGTCCATTTGTTCAAGCGCAGGATTTGATCATCGAAAACCCATGTATCTTTGCTAATCACTTTCATCGGTGAAACAGAACATAATGTAGCCTCTACCAAGCGGAGTAGCTTGCCATCCATGCTTAGGTTTCCATAATTCTCTGATTTTGTCATTGACATTATTCATATTGAGTTTCGACATGCATGCCCAATCTCCCTACAAGAGCAAGTTTGCAAAAGTCGATACCTTTATTTACCTCCTCTGCTTGAATCATGATTGTTGGGTACTCACCTTGGCGTCCTGGAACTGGGAGGGAGGTCTGTTGTATCCACATCCCTTCCATAAGTTGCGCTTCAACAGTCTCTGCTTGCTGTGTTGTTGTAGTAGAAACACCAAGAAATCCCCAAGGACAAAAGGCATTATCTTTAGGCCTTAAACTAATCGAAACAATCGCTGGTGGTTCTGCCATGTTTGTGGAGTTCTCCATCGATCAGAAAAGTCAACCCATTTGAAGGGGAAAGTTTCCCTCCACAAAGAAAAACTTGTCTACGAAATGAAAAAGAAGAAAAGAGGGAAAAAGAAGAAAAAGACACTAATGCCCTTAAACCTCCCAATCGTGTGGAATATTTGGAATATTTCTCTTATGCAAAAGTAGTTCTCTTGGTATGAATGTATGATCACAAGAATAGGTTTCTTTTAAAGCTAGCGTATAGGACAAATGAGATTGTCAAATTTCAGGTTAATGATTCGCAAATATAGATGCAGTTGCTAGGGGTGAGGCTGTATGAGAGTTGCTAACATAGGGGGTTGAGTTCAAAGCTTGTCTGATGCTTTGGCAGCATAATCAGTATATGGTTGACGGTTAAGTTAAGTGCTTATCACTTTCCTAAAACTTGTTCTCTTTACACATAGAACAAGAAGTAGAAGCTTAACCTGTAACTTTAGTAACCATAACCAGAAACAAGTGAATATACCTTTTCTACACAAGTGAGGTTTCATCATTGCTTATCAACAGAAAGACTAAAGACCAACCTATGAATGTGAAAAAGCCACCCCCAACTAATTTTTTAAAAGGGGGAAAATTGAAAACTACAGGGCCTTCTTCATACTATCGCATTATGTTTCATGAAAGTTGCCTAAGGGCCTTTTTTCGACCTCCTATAATCACCTTAATATTGTACCAGTTCAGGAATAAGCTTCAATAAGAATGAGAGTTCAAGTTGGGAGAACTTTGGCCTTTTAGTCACCATCTCTTCACCGATGTTCTCTTCTTCGCCAACTTGAATGGGATTCGTGATATCAGAAACTGCCTCAGCAATTTCTTTAACAAAATCAACAATAACGCCATTAACGCCCATCAGATGTTGCATGTAAACCGCCTCTGGGACATTACTGAAACATGATATAAGAACGTCAGCACTATGAAGAAATTCTTATCACTGTAGACCATACTCATTCTTATTGTTTAATTAAACACGAGATGCTATACAATGTTACTATCTATTGTATAGTTCTTGCAGTCCACCCAAACCAACTTAAATTTCTTTCACTTTAACACCTAGGAATGATTTGGCCACATAGTACTAGATTTGCAAATGTAGAATGAAAGAGGAAACTTACTTCAATTGCCCATAGGTTAAGAGTGATAGATTTGACTCTTTAATTCTAATTATTTCTCCTGGATTTCTGAAAATGGCCTTTACTTCGGATACAATCCCTTGTAAGCCATTGGCCAAGCAGAGTTTTATGGCTTCATCTAAGGAATTCCTTCTGACATCCTTGTAAACTTCCAATCCTCCATTTGTTAAGAAGAACACCTGGTTTCAACAAACAAGCAGTTAGCAAGTTACTAACATTAACAGCAATCACTTGGCATGTGTTAAATCTATAATGTGAGCATACAATGCATCAAAGGACTAATGGATTTCAGACTTACAGGATAAGTACTCTGTAGTTTTCTGATTACTTGTGCGACATCAGGTTGAAATGTAGAAAAGATTATTGGCCTTCCCTTTGCATACTCAAACACCACCTGCACAGAATATTTTCAGATAAGTATATAACAAATTAACAATCACAAAACTTGACACACAATCCAGAGATCTAAATGATCAAATGCTTAACAAGGCATACCCCCAATATCACTTGAAGAACATGGACAAGCTTGTGTTCTTGATATTCAATGTAATCATCAAACTTCAATTCAATGTTGAAGCCTAATGAAGAATCGACCTTTTGAAATGCTTCTTGTAGGGTACAATGAGAATCATCATTCTCAACCATCCAGCTCAAAATCCTCCCGTCTTTAGCTTTTCTATACAGAGATTTTCCTACCTGAGCATAAAGATCGACAAAAACCATCATGATGTTAACATCAGTTCATGAGACCAATATGAAGTTAAGTCCTATATTTTAGTTCATGCAATTACGTTTCCAAGCTCATGTTGCCGTCCACAAGAGAGAAATTCAGCTAAAGTGAGCTCGGTAATTCTCCTCTCATTTACAATATCCTGTAAAATATATGAGTGCAAACAATCAGTAATTAGAACATGAATTTAGAGAATATTCGAAACTCTGTCAAGAAAGGTAACACAAAACAAAAGGAGTGTCACTTACGTTCTCTTTAGTCAAAATGAAATCGTCGTGGAAAATGATTGGGAAGTCATCTTTTGTCACCTATCAAAATCAATATTGTCTGTTCTGGTCAGTCTCTTGTAAAATCTTCACTTGAGAGGCTAATATTGGGAACAGAAAAATGAACTACAGAGATTAATAAAACAAGCAGTTTTGTTGATTTGTCTCAAAATTAAGACCATATCTACTACCAAAAACTTTGCAAGACTTTTAATTATATGGCATTAAGAATTTCTAGTCTTTGCTAGTTAAGCAATTCACAATTATCACAATTATTCAAATACAATTATCCGCGGCTGAAATTATCATAAATTTAAGCACAGAGTTGGCCAGTGTATTTCATTGAGATTCAGAGTTCATATCGCAACTAAAAACTAGCAAAACAATCATGTCTTAGATATTCTAAGTTACAGATTTAGAGAAACAACAAAAAAACAGGAATTCAAGAATGAGATATCTAACCTGAACATCAAACTCAACATAATCGACGTTAAACTTAGCGGCAGTATTGAAAGACAGAATAGAGTTCTCCTTGATGGCTTTCATTCTCCCATCAGAAGAACTAAGCATATTCATTCCATTCCCTCTGTGGCCAATCACAGCAAACTTAGGCGGCAAGAAAGAAGTAGCTCTACCTGCAATAACAAGAAAAAACATCAATATATTATATCAACTACTAAATCAAACAAATCTACGTAAAGTCACACCAAACAATCTAAACTCAATTTACCTTTAGGAACCAACTGAGTTGAATATAAACTGGGATTGTCATGAACTTGGTCAAGATTAGGGACATCAGACATGTGCACAGCTTTGAGTGCCATCTTAATAATGATCAAGAGACAAGAACACCAAAAGAATGAAGAAACTAGGATAAGGGTGGTAGTGTAAATATATAGAATGAGTACGTACGTATTTATTTAGGAAAGGCGAATATTGGAGGGCTTTGGATTGGATTATGCTTTTGAATATTCTTTTGAAGTTGCCTTCCGTAACATTGAATTCATTGTCACTTTTGGTGTCTTAAACGAATATGCTTGGTTATATCCATTGTAGATTTTCGAGAAAGAATTTGTTTTTACCTTATTCTAACGCGGAGAATCGTAGTAGGTTCCTTACTTTGAGGAAAATTCATTATTTCTTTCCTTTTGGGTGGGAAAATATTATGAACGTGTCTTCCTATTAGACGCAACTTGCAAAAGTTAAACATGTCCAGAGGTTTTGATGACTGGATTCCTACGCAGCACATTGACCATAGAACAAAAAAACATATTCATCATATGGCCTGTTTTTAATGTTTTACTTGGCTATTCATTACTTGGTGGATAATTAAGACGCATAATGGATGATGAAATGTAGCCAGTTGTATATCTCAATAAACAATTTCTGGATCACATTTTATATCCACTCTATGATTAATGATACATTGCATTGATCAAAATTTAGCGGACAACCCACCAGGCCACCACGCCTTAATTTCCTACCAACATAAAGGAATTCAAGGCTTCGTACAATGAATTCTTTGAACTGGTCCTTTAATAAAATTTTGGAAATACACACATGAACATGGAAATCTATGTGTTTTTTAGTCAGCATGTTGTTGTATCTAAAAGAGAAGAGGTAAAGGAAACAAGCAATTGCCTAATTGGGCTATGAGAGCCCAATTTTCAAAAAAAAAAAAAATCGCCCCAAGTCCATTTTAATTTTAATTTCGCCATAAGTCCAAAAATACATGACTGACATCAGCATATAAATTAAAATGTTCACTATGTAAAATACTATGTAAATTTATATTTTCATATGAAAATTTAATTTTGCATATGTAACTAAAAAATAGGCCCGTGCATATGCACCAACTCTTTTGAAAACTTGCTAAACAATCATAACTATACATATAGAAATTTTCTAACAAATTGTGATTCATGTTTTAGTCACTAACCCGTTTTAATTTCATAACAAATTGTTTTAATTAAGTTTTAAAAATCCATTTTAATTTCCTAACAAATTGTTTTAATTAAGTTTTAAAAACCCGTTTTTTAATTGGGAAAAAATTCCGTTTTAATAGTTGACTTAATTTAGATGATTCCCGTTTTAATAGGAGAATGATTTTTTTTTTTTTTTTTATTTTTCCTAAAGGGTAATTTTGATTATAACTGGAAAAATGAATAGAGAGAGATGCATAAGGAAAATAAAAAGGGGAAGAGTTGCAGTTTGTATTTTAGGTCCTTGGAATGGATTTCCAGGAGCTACTACACTTAAGCTATAAAACTTGTCTATAGTAGGTTGCCACTGCGTCTTCTGTTCGCGTAAGGAAGAGTGGTTTGTCATTCCACCAAGCTTTAGTCCCTATTGCCAGCATGCATCCTTCTCGAGCACTTGCCTCCATATCTGCTGAGAAATTAATCTCCTTCCAAGTATGAGTGATGTTCAACCATTCCATTTTACTCTTTGCTTTGTGCCATGCTGTCACACCCCAACTTTCCAGAAAAATTAAAAACTAATATTCAATCATCTGGAAACCCAGGGTGAAACAAAACCCACTAACATATTATCAACCACGATATTAAAATCTGAGATCAAATTAAAACTGAAAGAACAACACTTCATTTACAAATAAATTTTTTTACTAGCCAACTCTATTACATCTGTTTCAATTCAAAACCGTACACTTTAGTAAAACTTAAATCAGAATACCCCAAGAGCAAATCCAAGTCACGTGCCTTCATCCACTGCACTCCACCATCTATGTTCCCAAGAACACACCCACGTTGCAAAACAAAGTAAACATGGGTCAGCAAATTGAATTTGATGGTATGAGTAGACTAACAACAAAATATATATAATAATCTTTCAAATGAATAAATATAACATTACCAACTATTTCAATTTGGAAGACAATATAGTTCCGTTTTCCTAAAACGACGTGTAGTTTCTTCCCAAGTAAGATTTCACCTCTAATATAAAATTCCAAGAATCTCATATAACAATACTCATTATATCCACTTTTCAAAATAGCTCACAACATAAATACCACTTACATTCCATTTATTAAATGCACATATGATAACCTAATTAACTATGAGTTTGGTATACCTTACCTTTAAGCCAACACGTCGTCTTAGGGTAGGATATTTACGTCCCTGCATAAAAGATTAATAGATCCTACCCTCCTGCAAAATAGAGTTAGACATCACAATAAAATGATTTATCTCAGTCAGTCAAATTTTCATTCATAATCAAACCTCATTTAAGACATTGAAGTCTAATTAATTCAACATAGTTCGTCCCGTATATTCGGGGAATACCACTTATCATAATACCTATATCAATGGTAGTCATTCATATGACATCATTACGTCATAAAGTTTCTGCGTGCATAACCATAGATCTCAGACTATCACAAGTCATTAATATTTTCTTAATAACATATCAAGTTATAGTCATTTCGCAGTCACGTAGAAATCACAATCCTTTACTAATATTATTTACAGTCACACTTCACATCCATAACATCACACAATTCATATACTTTTACTTAAAAATCACTCATCTACTTATGAGAACGGGGAAATATCACACCCAAGGAGTACATTTATCCCTTGTGAGTATCAACTCATACAAACCACGTATATATTTCTCATAAGAAATCATATACATCATATGCAATAACTCAGTCACATATAAAATCAATATTTTTACTTTGCTTATTAATTATCTTGTTGACTCATTTAATTATTCAAAGACACAGCCCAACCTTTAGTTCCTACTCCACGATTTGCACTACACACATTTGCCAAATCACACATATCCGTGTGCCTCACTCACATCGAGTACCACTACAAGACATATGTCCCAAGCGGGATATCACCTCTAGGAAACATACTTTCATCTTGTAAACTCGTAACTTGTGAGTCACAGCCATCTCTGGGCTTTTCATACATATAATCACAAAGCCTCCTTTGGGCATAACAAAATATCAGGTCATTCATGGCACATTCAATAAATACCTTGGGTCATTCCCGCCACATTCAAGGAATACCTATCATAATATTAACGGGTCATTCATTGCACATTCAATGAATGCCCTGAGTCATTCCTACCACATTCAAAAAATACCCAAACCTACATTCCCATACATTCAAGGAATACGACCAACTCGCAAGGCGAATACCTTAGTTCCTCTCTAGGGCAGTTCAAACTATTGGGTCATTCATGGCACATTCAATGAATACCCGGGTTATTCATGGCACATTCAATGATTACCCATCTATCACATGACATCACAAGTCATAATATCTCATTACCAAATCCTGAGGTGTGGAGAGTTCTAAAGATATGGGTGACACATTAAAACATTATTATCACTTATAATTATACTAGCATTAGTCATGTCAAAACAAACCACACATGCAGAGAGTCATTTTCGCGTGTCAAGGCAAATCAAGCACTTAAATATCATTGAATGTAAACAGACTTATAATCAAACAAATACAATTTACATAACCACACTCATATATACAATATCGTAAACAAATAGTTCATTAGCCCAAATTCAAGTCCACACACACTAATGTCCAAAATAGATCCACATATACTAAAATTTATATTCATATATAACTTCTATCTCACGCATACATATTTATGTAGTCTCAAAACAACAGTAATTTCTAACATAATCACATAGTTATCACACAAACTAATATATATATTATAGATATAGTGTAGTGTAGTAGTTGCATTTTGCTTAAAGCTGCCTACGTATCCAAATCTTTCAAGATTGGAATCAAGTTTTCATAGTTCTTACCAGCCACATAGTCAATGCTATAGTTTTTCCTACATTCATCCAAATGACATGTAACTTAAATATTTAGAAACTAAGGTATATAGATATACTTTTTCATGTAGAACTCGAAGTCCCAACCTCAGCCCATCTAGAAGAAAACTTAGGTTGAAAACGGTAAAAATCCTAATTTTAAGCAAACTAGATTTCTGACGGACTATCTTCCGAATGACACAACTCTTTTCACAGGTATCCAAACGCATCGAGGCTTTTTGTGTTTCAAAACTGACACACTAAACTTACTTTCTTATGTTTTACAAAAATACTCAATCTCATTCTAAATGTGCCAAAACTAGGCTCGAACACAGTGCACAGAAACTGATTTCTGACGCACTGTTTTCTGCCAGTCAAACTTCCATACACCATAATTAATTCCACAGGCCTCGGAATACGATAAGGCCAATTGGAATTGAAAGCAGACTTCCAAATCTTACTTTTTTTTATGTTTTATAAAAATTCTAACTCTCACCCTAACTATTTTAAAATTGGACTTGAACACATTGCGCAGTAACTAATTTCTGTCGCACTGTTTTATGTCAACCAAACTTCCAGACCTTATATCTATCACCACAGACCTCGTAATGCGACAAGGACAATTGGGTTGGAAAGCAGACACATAAAACTTATTTTTTCATATTTTGACGAGAGTTTGAATCTAACTCTAACTATGTGAAAACTCGATTCCAAACCAGACACAGACCAGATTTTTGCAGAAAAAAATTCTGACATGCTAACTTACGAACACCGTAACCATATCCACAAACCTCGGAATGCAACGAGGTCAATTGGGTTGAAAAGCAGACTTCCAGACCTTAACTTTTTCGTGTTTTAAAAAAAAACTATTTCAAACTCTAACTAAACCAAAATTGAGCTTGAAATCAGACTAGCGCTAACCTTTTTTAAAATTTCAGCAAATCTATTCTTTCCTTCAATAATTGTTTTCACATCAGCTATAGCTATACCGAACTTTTACATACTTATAAGAATCAAAGATTCAAATATATATTAAGGGCTTCCAAATAATCAATGCCCTACAGACCACCAACGACAATACAAGCAAACCCATATATACTAGAGTGTAGAGAGAATCCATATCAGACCAGAAGTAAAACTATACTCACATATAATCAATTCCTTGGATCTATACGGACACACTTTTTCTTGGATTTTATAACTGTTTTGTACTTTTGTAGAATCTATATTATGACAGTCCATTTATGTCAGAGAGCATTTAAACTATAACCAAAAATAGTGACTCCACGAAGAAGGAATTGAATTGCTTAATAAAACTTTCAAGTCTGTAAACACATAACTAGAACAAATAATTATTGTCAATCAACTGTATATATAAAGTTAGTCTACTCACTCGTGATACACTCCTGTTGTCAGCAAATCCCCCAGCAAGAAACATCCATTTCTTCTTTGAGTAAAACTCTCTCTTTCTCTCCACTCAAGCACTCTCCCCCAGTAAACACTCCTTTTCTTTTTCTCTTGTACGTCTCTCTCTGTTTCTTTTTTTTTTTTTTTTTTTTTTCAAAAACTAGAAAAAACTAACAAAAAGGAGAGTTCGGTTGTAACCAAACCCCTCTAAGTCTCCCAAGTTTTTATCTTATCTTATTTTATCTTTATCCTTTTCTTTTCTTTTTAATATTATTATATATTTTTTAAACCCTAATAAATGGGAAAACAAAGAAAATAAACGGGGTGTTATACATGCACTTTTGATTCTCTAGTGGACTTCATCCAACTGAAAAGCATTAACTGCTGCTTTGTGTCATGCAATTATTTTAATTATATATGCTAGATTTTTTCTTTTCAATATGGGAGGAATTCCCGTTTTAATAAGAGAATGATTCATGTTTTAATTAGACGCACTAGAATTTCTTTTTCTAATAGGGGAAAAATTCGCGTTTTAATAGGAGATGACGTGTAATTTTAATAGAGCTCGAAAAACCGATTTTAATTTCCCAACAAATTGTTTTTAAAAACCCATTTTTTAATTCAGAGAGGATCCCGTTTTAATTGTTGACTTAATCATAAAACTAGGGTGAAAACCCTGATTTCAGTCTTTATTAACCTAAAACCCATTGACTTTATTAATTACGGCTAAAGCCCACCCATTTTTTTTTAGTTGTGAATTAAAAACATTAAACACGTTGAATTGTGGCATAAAGTCATTTACCCAATTGGGTAATCTCATTTAGTTTCTTATAATACTAAATTTACCCCTTTCTTCCATCTCTACCTTTTCTTCAACTCACAACCCCTAGTCCCTACTTCTTTTGACCCCATTAATGGTGTCTATCTTCTTTGTCTTCTCTCTCTTTCTCTCAAATTTTCTATTTCCTATTTCATTTCTCAAATTGTTTTTTTTATTTGACTTCGAGTTTCTTATTTTCGAATCTCATTTAAATAATTTATTTGATAAAAGGTGTAATAAAGTTTAGATCTTATTAGTCATGCGAAAGCTTATAATATAAGTGTGATGATTCTCTTATTGACAAGAAAGAGAAAGTGAAAGATTTGGTTTTGGGTGTTATGTTATAAGATTTTGGAATTTATTTCGAATGTGGAATTGATTTTTTAGCTTTCCAGTAGTAGATTAGAATTGATGTATACATTTTTTTAGTGCAGAAAATAATTCATAGTTAGAGTAAATTGTGGATAGAACACTAACGTTGCACTGATTGACCCGTTACAATATGATTGTTGCACTGATAGAACGACTGCAACACGAATGTTGCACTAACAAATAAACTTCTGCAACCTAAATGTTGCACTGGACTATGCTGAAGGCAATATTAAAGTACATTACAAAGTTGAGTCACTTACCTTATTTATGTGTGTTATATTATTAACTCTGATCCTTTAAGAACTTGAAAGTATATACTAACACCTTACACATGTTTCAACTTTCTATTGGCATGAGTAACTTCGCACTGTAGGTGTGTAGGATTCCTATAAACATATATTGACATATATAAAAGACTAGCTATCAAATATATTAAAGAAGGTATTATGTATCGCGAGAGGGTGTTAATGGCATAGTTCATTAGTTTCTCATACATACCAAGGTGTTTAGTACCACTACCGACAAAAACTTGGCTGCGAACCGTCTACCTACAGAAAAAATAACACAGTGACGTGGCATGTTGACTCGTGTCCACCTAGGTGAAAATAAGAGACAAAAATCTCTTTTTTTCTCTTTGAAAACACTTCTTCTCTTTCCATTCTCATCTTTCCTTCATAGCAAACCATCCATTCCATTGATTTTTCATGGTGCATCATTGATGTTGCAATGTTATTTCTCAGTGCAACATTGGTGTTGCAGTGGTTTTTATGGTACAACATTAATGTTGTAGCGGTATTTCTCGATGCAATATTGGTGTTGTAGTGGTATTTCTCAGAGCAACATTGGTGTTGCAGTGGTTTTTATGGGGTAACATTAATGTTGCAGTGATATTTCTTAGTGCAACATATATTGATGTTGCAGGTGCCATGTCATTGTGTTGGTTCACTGTGTCATTTGTTTTTGTGTTAATGTAGAATTATTGTTAAGTGAGAGGGTGATGGTTGAAATTCATCTAGATCCGACCAGTTATTACTACTATTTTTAGCTATAAAAGAAATATGGTTCGACAGCAGTGTTTGTAATAATAGCATTTGTATGTCATTAATCAGCTCCAAAATGTGCATTTTACTACCGTTACATTAGTGCATTATAGCCTTTCTTACGCATAACGACAACTCATAGTTTTTATTGCATTTTTCAGGTTACATAGTATTTCAGACCACTTATCATAAAAGTTGCATCTTAGTGCCAAAAGGAGCCATTAACGCTTATTATGAAGACTCAAAGCTGCTATGAAAAAGTGGTTAAAAGTCAAAGTCAAAGTCAAAGTCAAAGGTCAAGGACTCAAAACCATAGAACTAAAAGTCACGTCCTTAACTCAAAAGACTAGAGATGGATAGCCTTGATACAAAAGAAGTCTTGCTCAAAACCTAGTTTGATCAAGAAGATATGAAAAAGAAAAAGAAAAAGAAAAAACATAAAGGAAAAGCATAAAGCAACATGGTGAGGTGTCTTGATTGTAGAGGGAGAGGGCAATTTGTAAAAGTACGGGTATAAGAACCTAAAAGTAGGAGGAGAGAATGCACCTAGACTTATTCTAGTGTCATGTAAAAGTAGAGTAGGATTTATTTTCAAGTCATTTGCATTCAAGTCTTGTTTTTTTACTTTTTGTTCTTCAATTCAATCTTTTTATTTTCAAGTTTATGTTTCAATCTTCAATCAAAGTTGTTTCTTTTCAAGTTTATGTTTCAATCTTCAATCAAAGTTTTTCTTTTTATCAATCAAGTTGTTTCATTTAGGTTAGGAAATTTCAATACAAAGTTTGAGTCATTCAAAACAAGTCATGGGTTCTAGTTAAGAATACTACCTTTTCTCCTTCACAACTCCCATCAATCCATATTCTAAACAATTTATGGTGAACCTCAACTTCAATACTCTTTGAAACTTACTTCCACAATCAACAACTTCAGTCATCTAATTGAAATTTGTAGTAGCTTTATAAAGAAATTAATGTTATTACTTCTAAATGATAGGATCTAGGATAGCTATCATTTTGATTGCTTCTATGTTGCTTTTGTGCAGTCTTATAAGTGCTTTTATTTTCTGAAACCAAGAAACATTCATTATTTGTGTTAAAAGAACTCGGCGTCAAGTGTGATGTTGTTTGTGGATGTTGTAATAGTAATTTATAGTGCAACATCCATGTTGCAGTGGGAGTTAACTGTGGTTATTACAGTAGTAGTTTATAGTGCAACATCCATGTTGCAGTAGAGTTGACAGTGCAACATCCATGTTGAAGTGGGAGTTAACAGTAGTTGTTGTAGTATATATCTATGTTGCACCTTGCACCATGTTGCAATAGTAGTTCACAATGTAACATTCTGATAGGGTTATATACTAAAAGCATTACTTTTGTAATAACTCTAATTCTTTATATTTTGAATGAAAATCATATGGGCAAATGTTATGTATATTATATATGTTATTAGTTATATGCATGCATCTAATACTTTATGTTGTAGATGATATGGTGTGTGGTGACACACAGAAGATCATATCATCAGTATCTTATAAAGTATAAGTAAATGTTCACAACCTAGATGGATTTGGACAAACCATTGGTACGGTTGTAGTATAATCTGGTATTAGTCTATCTTGACTACATGATTACACTAGTACACTTTGTGTGTATTGAACAGGACCAAGTGAGGTTGTTTTTCTTTATACTGACTATATAAGAGAACAAACACCTTTGTATTATGGATGTTTGTCCTCTTAATCCGGATATAATAACGGGCACTTACGTGCATTGTATGTTGCTTTAAATCATCAATGAGTGAGATTCATTTGTGAATCAACAAACTCGATGGATTGGGTAATGACATTGTATATAAGGTGTCTTGTTGATTATAGAAGGAATCCGTGACCCGCAGGAAGTCGGGTTGATGATGTCCCCCTTGAGGAGCTCATAAGGATTGTCATATAAACCCTGCAAGTGGATTTAATCCGACATGATAATGAGGTTGAGTGGTACTACTTAAGGACATAAGAAGTTGATTAATGTAGTTGTCAGTAACTTGACTTAATCAACAGGCATTCGATATCTTAAACACGGGGAGATCAACGAGCATATAATATGGAGCCCATAAACGTAATTTTAGGATTAGGGTGGTAGTGCAACAATGGCCTTTAGTGGAATAAGTCATTTGTTGACGGACTTGGGCCGTGTGTTCTAGGAGAACATGAGAAGCCTAAGCCTATCAGGAGACCTAACCCTAATTTTTCCTCATGGTCCCAGTTGTAGCCTATATAAAGAAACCCCTATTTCTCTAGCCGAAATACTTAGGTTTTTCTCAAGAAAAGTTAGTTCCTAAATTCAATTCTAAACTAAGAGAGTGAGAGAGGCCAAGAGAGAAAGAAGGGGCTGGAAGATTGTTGCCCACACAACGTCCATTCTAAGGATATGAATACTGTTTCTACCAAATATGATCAAAACAATAAGTGTTGATGAAAGAGACAAAGAACGTAGAAAAGTAATTAGAAAAATGATGGTGATCGGGAGAATGATGAGACTGTACCTTGCGGTTGCTTACGTACCCAAATTATCGGTGGGATCAAGTCTCAAAAACGTAGTTCTGAATGAAAAATAGTTTGGTATTTATATAGGTAGAGTAGAGACTCATTGTAGCTCAGGTATTCTTATAGCTTAAGTAATTGTGATAGAATATAAATCTAACTAATAATTATCTCTTTGATAAGGAACGAATCTGGACATAAATCAACGTACATTAGTGGCAAGCCATGTGGCTAAGGTTCAGCCTTTAGACACATGAGTTAATGGGCCTGTACTTTGATCCATGATATTGCGAATTGGGCTTTAGCCCTGTCGATTAAACGAATAAAGTGGAAATTCCTACCAATGGACGTTTGCCACGTAGGTGGGGGTCGAAACACCGCCCCCTCTTTGGCATGCGAACAAAGTTCATATAGCAAAGAAGAAAGAAAAATGAGCGGAATGTATAACGAAGTGTCGTGCGAAAAGAAATAATTGGAAAATTGACTGTCGAAAAAAATTCGTTAATTATCGGGAACGAAATAATGTCAAACTAACGTATACGGGACGCAATGTAGTTAAATAAAATATGGCCGAAAATGCACGAAAAATTCAATCAATAAAACCGCATCGACGCAGCGTCACGTAATATCTGAAATTTAAATTCGACGATGCGTGCCAACGGAATAGCGATATTTGAATTATACCGTTGAAAATTAAACGTAGGGGCAGTTTAGTAATAATAGTAATAAAAGGAAGTTAAATACGAATTGGACTCAAAGTATTCGGATGAGGTAAGAATTGAGAGTAGAGATGAAATTGGAGTTAGAGAAGAATCCCACCAGCACTGGAAAACCTGCTGGTAAACCCTATATAAGTGCTGGTGCAGCTCCCGCATATCCCACTCCATAAAAAACACTTTACGCTCATCCGACAGACGTAAACAAGAAAAGTTTTGAAGTCGCATAAAGCTCGTCTTCTTCCGTATTACTGTCGCTTTTGAACGTTGTGTTCCGTCTCAATCAGGTACGTTCGCTCAAATTGAGCTCTTCTCATATATCTTCTCAATCAGGTAATCGACTTGATTTTCCAGTATCTTGGTGGATATAGCAATGTAAGACTATACGGTTGCTTATCCATTAGTGATATCGCAAATTGAATTGCATACATTACATAGTCAGTATACGATAATCTATTCGTATATTATATTATATTATAATATACATTGCTTATATTATATTACATTGCTTATAATCAGAATTCATATGACTATACGGTAGCTTATATTATCAGATTAACTAACACCAAAAAGTTAAATGGTGGGGCTTGGAATCGAATTGCAATGGGGCATGCCACTGTTGAATACAAATTGTAAGGTTTCTGAACCAACCAAGGAGATAAAGACGAGTATCAAGAATAAAGCCATTAAACTACCGGGAACATGAACATGAACGTAACACAATGAAGCTATAAAAAGTTTATAAGGAAGCTATAAACTCTATTATATATGAAAGTGGGAAACTAATTTAGGATTTTTATATGTGGTTGTAAAACACTTGGTTGGTCTGATCATTAGAAATTTACAAGTCGGTCTTTAGTATTGTAGTTGCAGGATAAGAGAATCTGGGAAGGTATACTCCGCAAAATTTAAGTGAAGTAGAAAATCGGCCAGATAAACAAATTTAAGTAGAAAATTGAAAGAAACACGTTGACCAAAAACCCAAAAAGGTATAATGAATCTGTGTAGTTGAATTATTTGGATTTAGTTGCTTTTAGTTAATATGATTGTTGATTTGTTGACTTTGGTAGGAAGAATTGATATGACTAAAAGTTTTTGTTTTTGTTTTGTTTTGTTTTGGTTTTTGGTTTTTTTTGTTTTGTTTTTTTTGTTTTTTGTGCCGCAGGTAGAACCGGTGGTATTATGAGCAAAAGATATTGACGAAAAGTTTCGAACGGAAAGATCACAATGCCGTAGAAAAATAATAATAATAAAGAAGCTGAATAAAATGTTCGCTTAGAAAGTTAACGTAATGCGAATTTTTGCCGCACAGAGAAACGACGGTTGTACGAGCCTCGGAAAGTTTCGCTCAGAAAGTTCGGCTTAATGCCTTAGAAAAAATAATGAAGCTGACGAAAATTTTCGCTCGGAAATTTTTTCGGAAAAAGATCGGCACAATGCCTTAGAAAAAACAATGACGTTGACGAAAATTTTCGCTCGGAAAATTTTTCGTAGAAAGATCGGCACAATGCCTTAGAAAAAAGAATGACTGTGGAAAATAGTTAACCGAAAGTGCTAAGCGAAGCGAATACAGATTTCGAAGAAGAAAATGAAGATTTAATCGAACAACCGTAAGACAATTGACTCTGTCAATTGATTAGGTAATTGTGTGAATGTAATACCATAGAGCAAAAATTTCTTTTGATGAAAAATAAAGATGGGTTTGTTATTGAATATTGTTGTTGTGTCAGATAACATACCTGCGGAAAACTGACAATGTTGTAGATTTATGCAGTTGAAATGAAATAGAATGAAACGCCCCCAATGCTAACTTTAAGCTTGCAAAATTAGATTGAGCGAAAAAAAATGTCTCGACGCTAACCCATTAAAACGAAACGGGGTAACTTCATCGATGTTGACATAGCGGAGTAATCGTCGACTAAGCGGCGAAAATCGTTCAATTTAGACCGAAGCGAAATTAAATGTGGTAAGTTAAATCGATTTTGTCATAATAGCGATAATCTGACTAAACGAAATGTTCAAATATAGGCATAGATAGACTTGAAAATTAAACGTGGTAATTTAAACCAGATTTTGTCGGAGCCGATAGTAACGACTAAGCGAGCAAAAAAGCGTTTAACTTAGACTGACGAAATTAAACGTGGTAATTTCGCCAGATTTTGTTGTAGTGATAGTAACGACTAAGCGAGTGTAAAAGCGTTCAACTTAGATTGACGAAATTAAACGTGGTAATTTCCCCAGATTTTGTTGTAGCGATAGTAACAACTAAGCGAGCGTAAAAGCGTTCAAACTTAGGACCGACGGCTAAATCGCGGTAACCGTCGCCGATTTTGTCGGAGCGATAGTAACGACTAAGCGAGCGTAAAAGCGTTCAACTTAGACTGACGAAATTAAACGTGGTAATTTTGCCAGATTTTGTTGTAGTGATAGTAACGACTAAGCGAGCGTAAAAGCGTTCACTTAGACTGATGAAATTAAACGTGATAATTTCGTCATATTTTGTCGGAGCGATAGTAACGACTAAGCGAGCGTAAAAGCGTTCAACTTAGACCGATGAAATTAAACGCGGGTAATTTCGCGGATTTTTTTGTAGTGATAGTAACGACTAAGCGGCGTAAAAGCGTTCATTTTAGCGAAAAATTAAACGCGTGGTAATTTCATCGATTTTTTGTCGGAGCGATAGTAACGACTAAGCGGCGTAAAAAGCGTTCATCTTAAACCGACGAAATTAAACGCGTGGTAATTTCGCCGATTTTGTTGTAGTGATAGTAACGACTAAGCGGCGTAATGCGTTCATCTTAACCTTCGAAATTAAACGTGGTAATTTAAAATTGATTTTGTTAATAGCGATAATAACGACTAAAAGCGGCGTAAAAGCGTTCAACTTAGACCCATCGAAATTAAAACGTGGTAATTTCGTCAAATTTTGTCGGGCGATAGTAACGTTGTGATGGAAACAAAATTATAACATTAGAACTCGGGTTTTTCGCTCAACTTGTTAATTTTGTCGCTCATTTAGTAAAATAATTTGTTGCGACGCGAGCGAAAACGAACAACGCCGTCGGGCTGCCGGAAATAAACCAACAATGTCAAGGCCCTATTTCGCAAATGACCAAGGTTTATGGATTGGATGACGCTTCGTCGCGGGAAGTTGACCCATATCATATATCATGTGTTTGACAAGGCACACATTTCTCGGACAAACGCTTAACATCCTTTGGCATGTATGGCCACCAATACCATTGGGTCATTGCTATGTGAGCGAGACTTCGACCCGGGAGTGGTGTTCACATAGTCCTGAATGAATTCCTTCGAGGCCTAGTAAATTGGTCGTTTGGCCCAAACAACGAAGGATATGATTGAGACTTGTGCTGCTGTGATAGAGTTTTTTAGTCATTAGGAATTCCTGAGCATCGTCAGCTGCATGATCGTCGTCGGTAGATACCGAGACATTATCAGTGCCAAGCTCGTTGGAATCATCTTACAGCATAAGTGGTTAATCCAGTGTTGTCATAACAGTGACGACTTGATTTTCCACGGATAAGTATGCGATAGAATCAAGATGCCTTACATTATAACACGGATACTATACAGTAATGATAGATGTAAAATTTTATGCAATTCATTGAACGAAGTCTAAATAAACGTCCATTCTATCATTGCGAGCCGCATATTATCATTCAAATTGGCTAACAACTAGCTTAGAATAATTAATCATAACTTAGTCGCCCCCAGCTGAAGAGTTGTGCGTATACCACAAATGACAGTTTCGAACTCGGCCATATTATTTGACGTGACAAATCCCCAATGTAGAGACCTCTCAATTATGTCTTCATTCAGCTTCAAGATGACACAAACAAGACCGGAGGCAGACTTATTATGTGAACTATCGGTGTAAATCTAGCAAGTAGCTGATATATCCGATAAATATTTCAAGTCATCGCCCCGAGGAGGTAATGACAATTAGAGATCGACGTTTTCCTCATCAAGTAATGCTTTCGACATAGGAATATCATCAATAAGAAAATCAGTCATTAGTGAAACCAAAGTTTGTCTCTGTTTAATTGTATGAGTGTCAGAGACAATGTTGTAAACGCTAAGGTAACTTTTCCATTCTGCGACTCGATCCGTAGACGTTGCAAAAAAACTTGCGCAGCGAATATTCGACAAGTATAAACTTCGACTATTCCTTCTTTGAAATAAGCTTAAGACGTCTGACAGCATGAAATAAGGCCAGTGTAATATTTTCAATACAAAAATGCCTCGAAATATATGACGGACATTATCCATGACGGATGATGAAGAAGAATCGCGGAGGCAATAATTTCGTCTTTGAATAATTTGGCGATCGGTGGAACGGTAGCGGGTCGTATCTGTCGGATGTTGAAAAGGAATAGGATGTTGAAAACTGGAACCGCACATTCCCGGATCGGAGTAGTGCATCGAGAACTTAGGCTCGTCGAGTATTCGTTATAACTTTTGTAGAACGTGATCGTCAGTTTTGCATAAGAACCGCAGATGATGCCAATTATGTTTCGACCAAATATGATCAAAACACTAAGTGTTGATGAAAGAGACGAAGAACGTAGAAAAGTAATTAGAAAAATGATGGTGATTGGGAGAATGATGAGACTGTACCTTGCGGTTGCCTACGTACCCAAATTATCGGTGGGATAAAGTCTCAAGAACGTAGTTCTGAATGAAAAATAGTTTGGTATTTATATAGGTAGAGTAGAGACTCCTTGTAGCTTAGGTATTCTTATAGCTTAAGTAATTGTGATAGAATATAAATCTAACTGATAATTATCTCTTTGATAAGGAACGAATCTTGACATAAATCAACGTACATTAGTGGCAAGCCATGTGGCTAAGGTTTAGCCTTCAGACACATGAGTTAATGGGCCTGTACTTTGATCCATAATATTGCGAATTGGGCTTTAGCCCTGTCGATTATACGAATAAAGTGGAGATTCCTACCAATGGACGTTCGCCACGTAGGTGGGGGTCGAAACAAATACAACAGAAGATCAAGAGATTGCTGATTCGTAGAGCTTGGATTCTCAGAGAAATCACAGCTGATCAAAGGTATGATTCCTAACCAAATCGTGAGAACCCTTTATTCTGCTGCGTATAGATTTTCGCGGTTTGTAAATCATTCAATGTAACCATAACAGTTCCTACCCACTTATGTTGTGGTGGGAGTTGACAGTGGTTGTTGTAATATGAATTGACACTGCAACATCCATGTTGTACCTTGTACTAGAGTTGACAGTGCAATATCCATGTTGCAGTGGGAGTTGACAGTGGTTGTTGTAGTAGTAATTGACACTGCAACATCCATATTGCACTTTGCACCATGCTGCACAGTAGTAGTTCACAGTGCAATAGAAAACAATATATTAGACTAATGTAAATGTATTTATAATTTGCAGTTTTGATTTAAGTACCACACTCATGTTGCATTCGACCCAACACTCTCTATTACTATCTCATTGTTGAAATGTTGCTTTAATCGAAACCGTAGTGTGAAATTTGCAGTAGGCTGAATGTTAATTAAAGACAATTGAATTAAACATATATATGAAGCTGAAAATTTAGTTTCTCAACTTTTTTAGAAGTGGGTGTTGTCATTTGTTTCGAGTAGATATCGGTTTTTGTTGCACAAAATCGACCAAATCATTATCAATTTCCTTCATTTCAGATTTCCATGTTGCAGTAGCTTTTCATTCCATTATATTTGGAGGAACTAGGATTTGTTTTTTAGTTTTCGAATTTCGATCTATTTATATTTATGTTTGGGGAAGATGGGGTGAGGGACAAATTTGTAATATTACCAACAAATGGACCGGGTAGGCTTTTGACATAATTAGAAAAGTCTATCTTTTATCCGTAATTAAATTAGAACCATGGGATTTATGCCCAATCTCTGAGACTTAATTTAGATGAATTCCCGTTTTAATAGGAGAAGAATTCCCACTTTAATTAAATATGCTAGATTTTTCCTTTTTAATAAGAGAGAAATTCTTGTTTTAATTAGAAATGCTAGAATTTCTTTTTCTAATTAATAAGGGAGAAATTTCCGTTTTAATAGGAGATGACGTAGAATTTTAATAAAGCTCAAAAAATCCATTTTAATTTCCCAGCAAATTGTTTTTTAAAACCAGATTTTTAATTAGGAAAGGATCCGGTTTTAATAGTTGACTTAATAATTTAGATGATTCCCATTTTAATAGGAGAAAGATTCCCATTTTAATTAGATATGCTAGATTTTTTCATTTTCAATAGGGGAGAAATTTCCGTTTTAATAGGAGATGATGTGGAATTTTAATAGAGCTCGAAAAATACATTTGTGGGAGCTTTAATATTAAGATATAGAATTGAAAATTTTAAAAGTAAATTGAAATTTGCATATGTAAAAATACTATGAAAATTTAAATTTACTTAGGTAAAGAAACCTGTGTAAATTTAAATTTTCATATGTAAATTTGAATTTACATATGATGACGTCTGCCCGATTTGTCCTTGAGCCGAAATTATTAACGAAAATTTGTCATTGAACCAAAATTATAAGTAAAAAATAATGATGTCAACCAAGTTTTGGACTTATGGCGAAATTATTATTATGCTTTGTCCTTGGGCCGTAATGTCTGTAAATTAAAGGAAACCCCAGGTGCTTGTTTACTTTTAAAAAATAATAATAACAAACACAAAATACAAAAGTAAAATAGAACTCACAGTTGTATTAATACCATGGCATTTGCAGGCATCGACTAGTAAAGTCAGTAAAACCTTTGGGTGATGATACCAGAGGTCTGGGGCTTGAACCCCGCCAAAATCAAAGAGTTACTGATCTCATTTAAAACATGCTTGCTAATAATAAAAAAAAATATCGTGGCATTTTCGTGTGACTTTTTCATCTAAGCAACTAGGATGCTCAAAGCCTAAAAAACCTCTATGCTTCAAGATGCTACCACTTGATCTTACCAATTTTAGATGATCGTGTGTGATGTATAGGTCAGGATTTTGGTATTGCAAGAATTATGACAGTTCGATCCAAAAACCTAATTAGTTCTAATATATTCCAATCAAAATTCACTATTTACATTTTCTAGACCCTAAGATTGTAATTTAGATTTCTTCAAAAACTGAAATATTAAATGGAATTTGGAGATTTCGTTCGAAATCACAAACTATGGTGTGATGGCAGAATGGTAGCATGCAGATTAACAAGTTGTAACCTTTTGCAATACAATTGTTGTCGGTTGGTTTTGATGGATGGTTGTTAATTAAACTAATGTACATGGGAAAAAAAACATACAAACTAACTTAGATAATAGAAATAGAAACTTCATAAAGCACGAGAATCCACCACCCATAAAACAACCATGAACAAGGACACATACATAGTCTTTGTTCTTATAGATTCTTGAGTAATCCTATGATTCCTATCTCTATGAGTCTATGTATCATTAATAAACAAGTCTATCTACTCACCTATGTTATCAATATCGGTCATCTCGGCCAATTAATCGTGTATCATTTGTAAACTGATTAGTTTTTACAGATTTTTTAGCTTTTCTCACCGAACCGATTTAATCACTGAATTGATCGATTAATAGACCGATATGACTAATTTCTAGCTAAACCGAGAAAATAATTATTGAAAATATCGGTTCTCCACCCAAAAAAATACGTAAAATTAACGAATTGGATTCTTAAACCGTATTAATAATAATAGAACTTAATCAATACACAAAGCTAAGAGTTTACTTATTTTCCTCTCTTTAACGAAAAGTTAAATATGCAAATTATTATATTATCTCTCTAATATATATTATCGCTTCTCTCTCCCCTTATTCTTTTAAATATTTAACTTAATTTTTGTGTTTGACATCTCTGTAGTACTCTAAAATTGAGCTTTAGAAATATTTGGTATGATTATTGTTTTTTTTTGCTAGATTATGAGAAAGATTTGATATTTTTGGTGTATCTCGGATCACTATTTAGAAATATTTGGTATGATTATTATACTATTATATATTTTTTGCCTTCAATATCAAATATATACATCCGATATAACCGATTAATCACATATCGCTCCTTAGGATCCTCTTCAATTTGCTTTCATCATATGGATTTAGTTACAATCACCCCATGAAAACCGAATCCTCAAAAGCCTTTGGACATTAACCGCTTTCTTCAGCTACTCACACCTTTTGTCATACAATAATTGTTTCATGTCTTAAATAATTCACTCAGGATATTTGATCTATGTACTGTCTTTGTTCATAACAAGTAAATCAAGCAAGTAATACTTTACCAAACAAGTAGCATTAGCCGTGTCCGTACACTAGAGAAACACAATCAAACAATGAGATAAAAATTACTAGCAACTTTTAAAGTTTTCTTCTATTAACAAAACCAACCATGAATAAATTAACTATAAGATTGTTTGATAATAACACTACAAGAATAGGAGAGTTTCCATTGTCCCTTAATGAATGAGGTTGAGTATTAGCCACGGGAGATTTAGAACTTTAACCGTGGCTAAAGATAGATGCTTTTGCCATTTTATCGGTTATTAGCTGTTGCATGACCAGAGCTTCTATGCCTACCCACTTTGGTGAAGGCTAATCTGTTGCCATTCATGCTCTTGTTGATATTAGCCGTGGCCAAAACTTATTTTTTTGCCCACAGTTCTAAGCCGTTCCAAGGGCGAAACCGAAAAAATGACTCTTTTTTTATTTTATCACAGCTAGCACTAATTCCTTTCGGGATATTTGCTAATGCTTAAATGAGCCATGGTGGTTTACTTTGAAATATGTTGGATGTCTTGTTTGGCTATAAGATTGGATAATAACACAATATAAGGCGCCATATGGCAAATGCTTTCAATTGTTTAAAAAAAAATTGTTCCAAAGACCTTTATATCACACTTGCAAAAATTGCAGTTCATATCATAAGATCTACCATTTCAATAAAACCCCGAGAATCATAATTCTCCACAATTTAAATTTTCATATACCATTTCATAAAACCCCGAATCTTAACATAAATATTTTTATCATCAAAGCAGTCCAATTAGGAATCCAAACTTACATAAAAGAAGATAATACTAACTATTCTTTAAGAAATTTGAAAACTATTAAGAATCTCCAAAAAAATGAAAACATCACCATTTATAGTGCCTAAACTCGGTAAACTGCATTCCTAACCATCTAAACAACACCTCAACTGTGTCGGATCAAAGTCTGCATACTTACGTTCACTTGGTTGTACCTCATCATCATGTATCCTACCTTAGAGAGTAGGCTTTGAAGACTTAGTTACAGCCATATAAAAGCCAACCATTAGAACTAAAACGCGACCATTCATTCATAAATATTTTTAAAAATCGTGTGATATAGCAAATATTAATTGAAAGAGAAAGCACTAACCATTACGTGTTGTAAAACATTGTACAAATTAATCCCTGCCAAACGCTGCATCGTAAGTAGTCATTGACTCCAACTTCTTTGCTTCTAAGAAATTGCTCATTCTAAGAAAAGTATAAGTAGAGAAAGTACTAAAATAGTCACTATAAAATCATCCAACTAACAAAACACATTAATGTTGAAGTTCCATCAAAAGAAGACAGATTATTTAATCGGATACATGAGGCAAATTATTTAATCGTATACATGAGGTACGAACGTATGGTAATCATGAACTCATACATTATCTAAATAAAAGCTAACTAGCTTACACATTCAATTCTAATTAAAACAACGTTCAAGGTTTATAAATGTTCTAAATACTTACCCGAGCAAGCTTCACTCCTAAGAAAACAGCTACATTGGTATTTGACTTTGATATATGGCTAAACCCAACTATCTTGAATTATTGCATGAATTCGTGTCAAACAAGAGTACAACAAAGCTTCACTTCTAGCACCACTTCCAGTCCTCACTACAAGTACTAGTCCACTATATGATTTTATGTTGATCTTTTCACTGCCAGCACCACTTTGGTATAAGGAAAAACCCAAAGACCACCCTAACCAACCCCTAAGTGTGGAAACCACCTGACTAGCCTACCCCACTATTCAAGACAAACAATATTGAAACTCACATTGTCTAGAACTATCATGCGGTCATGGTTTCATTGCGCAATGCAACTGTATGAGATACCAATCATGCGAAGCAAACACAAAATATAAAGGAAGAAACATGACATCTGTCGTGATGGATGTTAGATGTTGTTAAATATTAGCAATGAAAAACAATTTGAATGAGATGCTTACCTAACAAAAAAAAAAAAAAAAGTTGAATGAGAGGCTTCACTTTTTTTACTGAGTTGAATCGCGTCGTACGTATGATCTACTATTGTATATCCTCCTCCATTCTACAAACAAACATTAACAATAACAAATTTCAATCAAATCAAATCAATAAAAGCAGAAAATGATATATATATTTCATAGACTTACCGATCCAGAAGAGAAGAATCTAGAAACAAAATGTTTCTTTGTTAAGGATGATGTAATTTGCCGAGATACACTTCGCCACATTTCTAACTACTGTCAATCACCACCAACCTTTTTATTCCCTTTATCTTAGTTTTTCGGCGAAATAAAATAATGAAGAGAAAGAGAGAGAGAGTGGTACAAGACTTACCATGTCTTTTGGAATCGAGATAATGATATAAAATAACAAACACATCTTGACAATTGTAAGGGGGAAAAAATCATTATGTTAACTGCTAGCCATGTGAAGATCGGGAAACATATTTACCTCTCAGGGGAATTCAATATTTCATAGTAGAAAATAAAGAAATTAAGGGCCAAAACAAGACGAATTGGGTAGGTTGGGGAAAGATTTGTACTTGCAGTGTTGGAAGCAGCCTTGACAAGGTACAACCACAGAGGAAATGACAATACATTAAAGGTGCATTAAACATCAGCTTAAGAAATTAATGCTTCATTAAAATGTCATCAAAAGGAAATACCTGGTAACCCTTCAATGACTGGTCAGCAACATCCTTCCTATCTTGCTCAGTCTTAAACTTAGCAAGATAGCGGAAGTAATCTCCCTTCCTGCATTGAAGTTAACACAAAAACTGTTACCATATTTTCCTCTAACCAAATCAGAATAGACTGATTGCTTGTCAACAACCGTATGTCCTACTTTGACCAAAGAGATCTAGTATATTGTGCAGGCCAAGATTAATGTTCAAGGATAATCCCCATTCAAATATTAGGAAACAACTTGCTCACCTTCTTAGTCTAATAAATCTTTTCTCCCAATCAACCATAAACATTAACTCAAAGTCTTAACATCATTTGAAGGGCTTCTCAAGTGTTCCTTCTAGATATTAACAAGGACAAACTAGGGAATTTTGTCTATGTTTAAGATGTGTCGCATCACATAGAGGACTATATATTCCTAGTAAAAAAGGGACTGAGTGATTAACAGGTGCAAATAATATATAAGCTAATGCATAATAGCTTATCCATACCTAATCAGACCACCAAAGGAACTGATTCAATAGAAAATATATGAAACCAAAAAGACTCACATCTTGTAGTAGAAAATAGTTGATTCTCTCGAGGTGGCAGAAGAGATCAAGTGTTCATCTATGATGGTCAAGATGTCAATGCAAATCATGGACAACTCTTCCTCCACCTTACTTCGGTAATTCTTAATCAACTTCACATTCTATTCATTTCCCTTCGATTCTTCCTTCTGTTCAATTGAAGACATAATGCACCATGAAGCACGACAAGCACCGATGACATTTTTGTAACCCACAGATAAGAGGTTCCTCTCCTCCACAAATGACTCTAGATCAAGCTTTGCAATTTTCTTCGTACATTCCACCATTTCTGTACATTTTCCACATGAGAGTGTTAGAACATATATTAACGTTTAATAATCCCAAACGTTCATAAAAATAAAAATAAAAAACACAAAACCCATCTCAAATCCCTTTTCGTTAAAAAAACAGTGCAACATACGAAATCAAAACAAAACCTATAAGTGAAACAGAATTGCAAACGAATCAAAGTTTTATGGCAAGAGTGATTTCAAGGCCAAATTGGTAAACCCTAACCGTAAAAAGTAAAATTGTGAGAGGGCAAAGGGAGACATGAGGAAGAAGAAATGGGGGAGTGAGAAGAGAGACGACCTTATACCCACTTCTTCTTCTTGTCGCCCATATCTGTGATGGCATGAGAGAGAGAGAGGGGAAGAAAATTGAGAGAGGTTTACCTATTTCTATTTGGTCGAATATTTCGCAGTGATACATTTCATTTCGCGCTCCTTTAATTTTCAAGAGATCAACAGATACAAAAACACAGATTTACATCAACGGTTTAAAGAAAAAGAAACATGACCGTGGCCAAAAATTTACCTAAACTCAAACCACCCACGTAATTGGCCATAGCTGCTAAATGTTTTAGCCACGGCTAAAGACCGTAGATACTCTGCCACAGCCATAGACCGTGGCTAAAGCTAACTTGTACCTGTGGCCAAAAGTCATTTTTCTTGTAGTGTAATTAAAGGGGATCGGTTTTGTTGAAGATGATGTGGGTAATAGAGTGGTGAAGGTTGGTATAGAGTACCCATAGAAACTGTCGATGTGTGCGACTTGCGACTTGCAACAGATTTGGGCATAATGCTAATAGATGTGACAGAGAAGCAGATGATTACCAATGACACCAACTAGGTGCACAACCTGAGGGCGAACAGAGAGTATTAGAAAATATATACCTCTACACCTAATATGCAACCCACTAGCTCTTGTTCACCAGAGATACCTTCAAGCAATGCGGATCAGTTCTTTGTGGATCTCACACCACAGAACATTGAATTAGTTGCAAGGAATGGATCTACCATACCTTCGGGGATTGTCAGAACTCAGGTGCTTGCTCTTGAGGGTATAGTGGAAAGAGAAATTGTTGTTGTTAACACTTCAACAAGACAATCTAATAGTAGGGCAGTAGTTATGTCTCCTGGAATGAACAATATACAGGTTAACATGTCTAATGAAAGATTAGGTGGTAGAACTTCCAATCCACCTTTAATTTGCAGGGTTCTAGTACACATGTGGTCGCGGTAGTACAAATGTAAGAGGGAGCTAGCACTTCTCTAGTTAGGCCGAATTCTACTAATGAGGATAACAGAACACTGAATGTTTGGGAATGTGTGGACAGGAGTAATAGAATGTAGTACTCTCCTTTAGTTTCTACCCCTATCAGAGGCCTCTTAAGACGTGAGGAACATAATTATAGTGGCATTAATCACCCAATTGTAAGCAATAACAATGTTACTTTGATGGCTCAAGATGCGGTAAATGTAACTGAAGATCAGATGGTCGAGGAACAAGAAGACTATGAGAATAGGAGGAACATGTTCATTTCTCTTGCTGGAAAGGATGGGGAATTGGAAGACAACTTGTTTGAGCCAGATCATGACCTTTTTAAGGATCAGATAGTGAATTTAGGTGGAGAGTCCTCTTTGAACCTAGGTGCTACTACAAGGGAGCAAGGGCACAATCACAAAGCCAAGCCAAAGCCAGAGGTCTCAGTCTAGTGGGCAACAATCTCAAGTAAAGGGTGGTCAAAAGGGTCAGGTAACAAAAAGAAAAGATATAATCGATGATAATATTAAGTAGTTGGAATATTAGAGGGGTTAATGAGAAGAATAAAGTTGAACAGGTTAACAAGTTCAGAATTAAAAATAAACTTGCTTTTTTGAGTTTACTCGAAACTAAGGTTAAGATTGATAAATTTGATGCAATCTCTAACACTACACCATAACAGGCTATTTGCAACGGCAAAAAAGCATTGCGAATAATTTTCGCGTGTTGGAAATTTTTGCAACGGTTAATAAGCGTTGCAAATATAAATTTTTTTGATAAACTTTTAAAGCGTTACAAATATAAATTTGCAACAAGCTTTTAATAACTAACTTTTTGTACACAAATTTAAAATATTTGCAACGGTTTTTTATTTCACAAACGCTTTTTAAGCGTTGGTAATTTGTAACGGTTTTTAACCGTTGCAAAGTTGTTAGTTAATTTAAAAAAAAATCCATTTAAAATCATTTGTAACGGTTATGAACCGTTGTTGATGGGTTGCTGATAAAAAAAAAAAAAAAATTCTCATATTTTGTAGCGACTAGCTAAACCTACAAAAAGATGCCCCCTCTTGCACCATATACATAAATCATAAATTCTTATTTAAGCTAAATTTATCCTGTACACAATACATTTTCATACTATTTTACAAATAAACCATAATATATATAAGAAAAAAAACTGATAAAGTACAAAACTAATCCAACCATATACATTCACAACTTTGAGCGATTTTCTAAACCTCACAAACTTATTGTTGAACTATCACCATAAAAAAAGTTTTCATACTATATGATCCTAAACAAGAGATAACAGCTTGCGTTGTGGAAAACCCTATGCCCATTTACTTCCACAAATGCTCCAAAAGAGATCCTAGCATTAAAATAAAATAGTCGACCAAGAAAAGATCATGAAGCAGACAATAAGGGGATCAAGACCAATTCAAACACTAAATACTGATAATCTAAGGTATAGTGGATTGAGCTTAACAGTAAAGAAGGACTAGGGATTCTCACCTCTGCAACAAAACCCAAATGGAGATTCATGAAAGATTCACATTATCAAGCACAAACTTATCTCTCAACAGCAAACGACATTGTTTGCCTGAATGCATGAAAATGCACTTTCACACCCCTACAAACAAACAAGTAAAGTTTTAGCTTAACAACAACACCAATAAGCAAACAATAACATTTCATTAATTACCTTGATGGCAATGTAGTGAAATCCATTTCCCACTAAATCTTTCGCAAAATTGAACCACTCTTGATATGAAACTTGAAGTCAATTCTCATCCACGGATTTTCTCTCTAAGAATCAATGCCTCATATCTTAATGCCAAACAACTCTGCCAAAGTCAACGAAATTAATACAAATCTATTCAAGAAACCAGTAACGCCAAAGAAAGAAAGATAATTATTACTATTATTACTACTACTACTAATACTATTACTACTACTACTACATTTGTAGAACTTTTGGCACTGGTTTCCATGAATGGAATTCCAATTTCATCAGCAAAAGCCTAAACACGTATAAGAATAGATGTCAGAAGAGTAGTTAAAGCTTATGGATGACTTCTTTAGACTATTAATATTCTAAACTGCAGTCAGTTTATCTGTTCAAGGTTGTTATATTATACCATATGCTAACAAACGGCTCAATTTTACTGAAATAAGGAAGTCCAGTTTACCTGAATCAAGTAAGCTTCAATAACGCGTGAAGAAATGAGAGAAACGGTTGTATCCCCTTGCATCAATAATTTCCAAATTGTTAATCTTGATGCCTGTTAGAAGATTTGCCAATAAGGAATACCATTAAGCGCCCGAAAAAGTTCAAAATCAACACAAACAATGGAAAAACCACTGAAACTTAATTTTTATAATCATGTTGTACATGTGTTGCAACAAGCACACAACAAGAACACTAACAAACAGGTATATAGTTTTGAGAAAGAAACCTAGAACTACTCCAAGGTTAAAACCTTTGTGGCAATATAATCCCATGAGCATGAGGGTGCTATTGATCAAGAGGGAGCTGATGCCGAACACGAGGGGGCTGCTGAGATTTCTAGTGCTGCCGAACATGAGAGGGCTGCTGAAGAACATGAGGGGGCTGCTGAAGATAACTTATTATTAGTAGCATTCCTGCAAGCTCTTTTGAGAGACAATAAATTGAGAAGAAAGAAGATCTTTATTGACTTTGTAGAAAGAGTGATGCGTCTCCTTGATGTTTTAGATATAGTCAAGTTCAGCCTCACATGTGAGGAACTTGATGCAGCTCATGTCGCCGACTGGATCTCTAAGGCAGTAAGGTGTAACGTTCAAGAACTCATTCTCTCCATTACAATGGAGCATCCTTACATATTTCCCCATTGCCTTTTCACTTTTAAATCGTTGAGGATATTGAAAATTGAGTTTGTCACGGTTTTTGGAAAGGGGACACAAAGATTTGTTGTAAATGTTCCTACTTCGGTTTCTCACCATATTTAAACAATAAAATCCAAAACAATAAAATCACGAGATAGATGCATTGGACACTGCAAAATAAAAAAATGATGATCGGCTTCTCACCGAAGAGAAGAGTCTTCTCATCCTTAACCTTAAGTTCATGATGTAGAGTTCCATCTTATTTAACCAGTAGATCAATAAAAACAAGTTTCTTTTGTCAAAAGCTCACTCTTTTTCAAGTTTTAAGAAAAGCTCACCATTTTCATTGCTAATGGAAATAGAAGAGGAAGGTGAGAAAGTAGTCACCTTAAAAGTGGCAGTGGCAGATTTTCACACAAGATTTCAACGGTTATGACCATGGGCGCAGCTACGGCAGTGAGAGAGAGGGAGGAGACCTAGTGTAGCGGCGGTGAGAGAGAGAGAGGAGAGAGACTAAAGTTATCTTTTATATTTCGACCGAAATAATAGAGCGCGATTTTTTTTGGTTTCCCTCTTTCGCAAAATTTTTGAAATTTTGATTTGTAACACTTCTAAAACGATTTTTAAGCGTTGGAAATAAATTCATGAAATTCACCTGAATTAAAGCAACACTTAACAACATTACCAACGCTTATATAGCGTTGGCAACTTGCTAATGGTAAATAACCGTTGCAAAGCAAAAAAGGGCTGTGTTGCAAATATCCTATTATGGTGTAGTGTATAGTCCAAAATTACAAAAATCCTTATTACATGCACAACGAATGATTTATTAACAGACAACTCAAGCCACATCTTTTATCCTTATTCAAATGAGAGGGGATTGAGTATTCTTCCTCCCAGAGGAAATAGAAATGTACAAAAGAAGTTACAACCCTCTAGTTACATACCTTGCTCACCGGGCACCCTTGGTACATCTCGTAAGGACCTTCTTTTGCAGCCAACTAAGAAGAAGCTTTAAGAGCATGATAATAAATAGTCTCAAATATGTCTTTGTTTAGCTGTTGTGCCTAAACAGGTTCAAGAAAAACACAATTACAACTATTTGGGGAAAACACAATAGAAAATAGTAAGCTGTAGGAAATCCCCAAACCTCAGGTGAATCAAAGGACATGCAAAGCATAATGAAAGCATCAACAAGACCCTGAACTCCTAGCCCATTTGGCCTGTGACGTAGATTTGATGTCTTTGCGGTGTCAACAGGATAATAGTTAACATCAATTATCTTATTGAGGTTTGTAGTAACTAAGGCAGTAACCTATCAATGCAGAACAACAACATAATTTAGAACTTGATGATGACATGACATAGATTAATAACAAAACTATAAAATATATGTATGGTTAACTACTCTTTGTTACTGCTAGGTATCTTGTATAAGACCATTGAAAGATGTACACTAAAGCTTGTCAAAATCAAAATAGCGGTTTTTAGAACCACTGCTTCCAACTAACTTAGATGGGTGAGACTCAATTGGAACATCCTACAACAAAAATACCAAGTCAGCATGGCAAACAAAAAGAAGATATACTTGAAATGGTCAAGCCACTTGTGTAGATACTAGTAATGCATCTAAGTATCTAACCAACCTTCTCCCGAACATATTGAAGAAGAGCAATGGAAGCCAAATTGCGCATCAGTAGTTTTTCGATGGGACTTGTGTATTCAATAATCTCAGTACACAGATTTGAAGATTTAATAGTAGCCAAATTCTACTGATTGCTTTTTCTATTGCAAGCATCCTGAAGAAATAAATGAAAATAAACCTATTAGAACAATGACCAAAAACCTCAATGGACAAAAAAGCACCTGAGCTTACCTTAAAAAGCCATCAATGAGATTACCTTAAAAAGCATATACGGTGTTCCAGTTTCTATCTGAGCTTTCAAAATCTCAAACTAGAGGTTCTGTGTAGAAATAACCTTCTTTGCCTTTCCCTGCACGTAAAAGTCACATCATACATAAAACAAAAGACCAAATTTCAGAAATCATAACCAGTCAACCATACAACAAGAACTAAAAATAGTATGTTTAACTTACAGCTCTCTCATACTACTTGTACAAGTTCTCAAACTCCTCACCCCAACAATCAGCCAAACCTGGAGCCTCATTAGGACAAAACAAAGACCACTGTCCATTTCCTTGGACTCTCTACATAAACAAGTCAGGAATCTATAGAGCATAAAATAAATCCCGAGCTCGTTGTTCTTCCTGCAAAGATGCAATTAACAGTTGAATTAATACCCACCAAAAATTAATAAAAAATTAACACTTTTTTGAGATATGAACTTAAGTAGCACCAATAGTATACCTTTCCATGATTCTTCCTAAGGTCAAGAAACTCGAAAACATCAGCATGCCATGGCTCCAAATACATAGCAAATGCACCTAAATGAATCACAAGCAAAATATAAAAGAAAAGGAACTGTCAAAACTTATTCAGAAAACAATTGAATGTATAGCAAATGCACTTAAATGTATCACATATAATGTATAGCAAACATTCACATGCATATACTTGACAATTCATGAACTCGTAAAAGGCACAATGAGACATAGTCTAAGCAGGATAGAATAGGGTATGTGACATTCACCTTTCCTCTTGCCACCTCCTTGATCAACATAGCGGGCAGTGTTATTGAACACCTTTAACATTGGAACAATGCCATTGGATGTTCCATTTGTGCCACGAATATAACTACTTGTAGCACGAATGTTATGAACAGAAACACCAATCCCTCCAAAGAGATTTGTCGATGATGACTGCACACTCCTTCAAAGTATCATATATCCCTTCAATGCTATCATCTTTCATGCAAACTAAGAAGCAACTGCTTAGCTACCCAATACAAACAATTCACCCAGTTAGAACACACATTAAAAGAGAGGCCTCAGATTGAAGAGATTCTTTTTTTTTTAAAATGTATACACAAGAAGACATACTTGGGGCCTCGGCGTCCCCACATTAAAAAGTGTGGGAGAAGCATGGGTGAACCAATGCTGGGACATCAAATGGTATGTTTTCAAAACAGATTCGATGTCATCCTTGTGGATACCAACTGAAACCCTCATCAACATGTGATGTGGTCTTTCCACAACCTTCCCCTCCATCTTCAATAGATATGATCTCTCAAGGGTCTTGAAACCAAAGTAATCATAATCAAAGTCTCTGTCATAAATGATTTCACTATCCAGTAATTCAGCATTCTAGAAAAAAGATAAAAAAAAATTGAATCATTACAAAAAGATTAATTAAATTGTAACAAGAGATCATGTCTATGTTTTACATTTTATCTCAAACCTATCTCCACACAACCAACTCAACATCCTAAACTCTGTAACTCTTAGTAGCACGACTTAATCAATAATGATCAACCAGTAATTGCCAATAAAGAACACATACTAAAATGAATTGGCTTAGTACTTTCTCAACAAATATAGATCAGATTGTTTGAACTTCCAATTAATAACAATCCGTAAGGCAAAAGTCTCAAAATTAATTAACAAACCATGAAGCGGAAACAGATCTATCGTGTCATACTAATTTATTTATAAATCAAACATGATATTCATTCACTAATAAAATTAGGGGTGAAACCGAAAGATCATTACCTTCATAATAATCTCATAAACATCATCAGCCACAAGCGGAGCTTTCTGCCCAGATCTCTTATTGAAATGATAATACATATCTTTAATCCTGTAGTAACCACCCAAATCAACCAATGTTCAAATCACAACAATAAAATTAACAAATTGGCAAAAAGGGCTTACGTCTCCGAGAACGATTTCTTCGTATTCTTATGCAAATTAGAAACCACAATCCTCGCCACAAGCTAAATCACCAAAAAACAAAAATTAATAAATAAATAAATAAATGTTAATTAATTACCCAAAAAATATCTAAAAAATACAATTACCGAAGCATAATCAAGGTGATTTGCAGTCATAGCAGTAGCAGTTTCAGTAGCAAGTTCGTCAAGTTGACTAGTAGTTTACTAGTACTAAATCTCCAGTTAACTGTCTCTCCTTTAAAAACTCTTGTAATAGATCATCTCCTGTAAGTTCTTTCACTGAAAAGAATTAGTTACTATATAGCTCCATGCATCTAAGAACTTAAGACTACGGATATATCTGTTGCTTAGTTTCTATATTTGACTGTACAAGGACAGGATCAAATCACAGGAGCTGTAAATGACTTACATCTCAATCAGAGCCGCTTGACTAATTATAACATTCCGATTAGATCAGAATCCAATATGTCCTCAATAAATGGGATCTGCCATATGAAGCCATAATTTGAGTAAAGGATATAAGGAGCAAATATTCATACTGTGGATCCCCTCCATCGAACACCACCGCTCGAGGTCTATTAAACAACAATAAAAATCAAAACTTTAGACTAACAACAACAAAATTGAAAGAATTAAACAAAAAAATTATAATAAAAAAAAATTACCCTTCTTTGACGATTTTGGAATCAATTGGTAACTGAGAAGAAAACATGAGTTTTGAGACAAAGTAACGGAGGATTCCGATTAGTACCATGAAAGAAAAGATAAGAAAACCCTAATTTGGGAAGAGAGTAGTAGCGACTGTGGGAGAGAAAGAGAGGTTTAATATTTTGACATACGATCGCAATTTCTTTTTTGTTTCTCTCTTTTTGAAATTTCGAAGTTGTTTTGGTTTTTTGGATTTCTAACACTTATCAAACGGTTTTCAAGTGTTAGAAATTAATTCTTAAAATTCATCCGAATTTAACTAACACTTTACAGCATTCCCAACGTTTAGAAAGCGTTGGCAAATTACCAATGGCTAAAAACTGTTAGAAAGCAAAAAAAGTGTTGTTACAAATATCCTGTTATGGTGTAGTATAAGGTGTGTTGTCCTTCATGGGAGTTTCTTAACAATTACTCTAGTGACTGTTATGGAAGAATATGGTTGAGCTGGAACACAAGGTTATTGAAGGTTCAAAAACTGGTAGAGAATACTCAGTTTATTCATTGTAGAGTTACTATATGCTTCCAGTTACGCAAGATTTTCTGCTCACTGTGGTTTATGCTAGCAACAATCGAGTAAATAAACTAGTTTTATGGGAAGAATTAGTATGTTTGAGCAGAAGTATACAAGAATCATGGTGTGTTATAGGTGATTTTAATAATATTTTGTTATCCAATGAAAGAGTAGAGTGAGTTAGTGCATCCAAAAGAGACAACCCCTCGGGTTAATTGTTTGAATACAGTGGGCCTTTATGATCATAAGGCAATAGGCAACTTCTTTACATGGTCAAGCTTTGGAGATGCTTATAGCAGGAAGTACTCAAAGATAGACAGATGTTTGGTAAATGCAGATTGGTCTGTGAAATATCAGAACTCCTCGGTTGAGTTTCTTACTCGGGGATTTTTTTTATCACTACCCAGTTGTTTTGTCCATTTTGGAAGCAAGAAGATGCAAGCCCCCGTTTCGTTCTATAATTGTTGGTTAGCTATGCCTGAGTTTCCATCTACATTAACTAAGGCATGGAGTATTTAATATTTTGGAAATCCATCCTTTATGTTCTCCAAAAAACTTAAGAATCTTAAGCAAGATCTTAAAAAGGTGGCCCAAAATTACCTCTATAGAGTTTCAGAGGAACACTGAGAGTGCCAGGCAGTTCCTTGACTCTTTACATAAGCTTCTTCAACAAACTCCTTTTGATGTGGACCTTTGTTGTAAAGAGAAGCAAGCTCGAACTCAACTGTGTGTTTCTGATGCAAATTGAGGAAGAGGAGTTAAGGCAGAAAACTAATACTGATTGGTTAACATTTGGTGATAAAGGTAATTCTTTCTTTCATAATGCTTTAAAAGAGAAGAAGATCAGGAATAGTATATGGGCAGTCTAGGATACCCAAGGCATCATAAGAGAAGGCCAAAAACAAGTCCTTGGGGCTTTTGTCTCTTATTATACTGAGCTACTTGGCAATGAGGCACAGTATAATTGCCCAAGTCAGATTTTGGAAGAAGTTAAGCTTAAAGTTCTTGATCACAACCAAGCAGAGGCACTTGTGAAAGACATTTCAAGTGAGGAAATTAAGTCCGCTTTATTTTCTATGGAAGAGAACAAATCACCGGGGCTGGATGGATTCAATGCATTCTTCTTTAAGAAGAGTTGGGAACATATAGGTGATGACTTTATTAAAGTAGTTAAACATATTTTCTTTAGTAGAACTATGCATATGGGTATAAATGCAACTCACTTGTGTTTAATTCCTAAATGTTTATCTCTTGCTTCAGTTGAATAGTTTAGGCCTACAACATGTTGTAATACTATGTATAAATGTGTTTCAAAGGTACTAACTAACAGGTTAAAGATTTGCCTACCTAAGCTTATCTCCTCTACTCAAGCTACCTTTGTTCCTGGAAAGAGTCTACAAGACAACTTGTTGCTTGCACATGAGCTTATGAGAGTATATAACAGAAAGAATGGAACGAGAAGATGTGCCATTAAGCTTGACATCAAAAAAGCTTATGACTTGGTTAATTGGAAGTCTTTGGAGTTAATACTACAAAGATTCAGATTTCCTTCAGTGTTCATTAACTGGTTGAATATGCGTTATTCTTGCCCCTCTCACTCTATTATGATAAATGGCTCATCTGAAGGCTTCTTTGTTAGAAAGAAGGGATCAGACTCAGACTAAGGTGATCCAGTTTCCCCTTTCTTATTTGTTTTAGTTATGGAAATCTTAAGTGGATTGCTTCAGAAAGGGTTGGCTACAAAGGCTATTGTGGCACATTCAAATTGCAAGAAATTAGACAGAGAGATAACATCAGTTGAAGCAATAAAACAGATTCTTCAAACTTTTGCTCTGGCTATGAGACTTCACCTTAGTAACTCTAAGACTACAATTCTCTCTAGTAGTATGAATTATATGGAAAGCATTAAGTTGGGCGCAGTCATGGATATTGCATTGGCAGTCCCACTAGTTACATATTTGGGACTCCCACTTACATCCTCTAGGTTGGGAGTGAAGGACTGCCTTCCGCTTATAGAAAGATTGACTGGTAGAATTGAGAATTGGAAGAATGTTAGTTTGTCAAAGGCGGGAATACTAGAACTTATCAAGTCTGTGCTATCTTCTTTCCAAGTGTACTGGGCTAGGTCTTTTGTCCTACCTAAGCAAGTACTTGACAAAGTGGCTAAGATATGTAATAAATTTTTGTGGGCTGGTCCGGAGATGAAGCACAAAATGCACCATGCCATCCAAGATATGTTGTGATACTCAAAAGAACAAGGAGGATTATATTTGGTATTGTTGATCCAAGGACTTGGAATTATGCGTCTTGTTGTGGATTGGTTTATAGAATAGCTGCTAAAGAACAATCAATCTGGGTTGAGTGGACTTGGATGCAACAGATAAAGGACAAATATTTTTGGACAATGAAGGTGCCAAGTGATTGTTCATGGGTATAGGGAGGAGTCTTACAACATAGAGAGACAGCTCGGAAGTATATTAAGTATACTATAGCTAATGGAGAAGATACATGGTTTTTCTAGCATGACCCCTAGCTGACAGATAAACCTATGTGGACCCAATTTTCTGTTAGGAATCTCTTTGACTTCCCAGTTGACAAGAGAGTTAGTCATATTCTCTCAAATGGGATGTGGAATTAAAAATCATAATGCTTCAATTCAAGATAAGGATATGAGAAGTGTTATACTACAAGTTTAAATCAATAATTTTGTTGAAAAGGGCCGAGTAGTTTGGACCCCAATTTAGTTACAGGTGCTTTCACTTTTAAGTATGCTTATAAGGCTTTGAGAAAGATTAGAGAAGAGCTTAAATGGTATAAGGTGGTGTGGGGAAAGTTGGTGGCTCCTAAACATTCTTTTACCATGTGACAATTATTTGTAGGTTCTTTACCAACACAAGACAGGCTTATGACCAAGAAAGTGTTGAGCCACTCGAGTTGTTGTCTAATTCTCCTTTTTCTTATTTTTTAAAAGTGCAAAATGCAAAGTGTGTGTATATATATAAGAATGGTGTCTCTTTAAAGAGTCACCGCGCCTTTTCAAAGGTGTCTCTACGAAAAGTAGGGCAGGGAACGGGTCGAATATGGTTGTATGAGTTGTATCTGAAGTTTTTCATCGTATCCAAATCTGAATTCGAATAGAACCCGAATCTGAATTACACTAAAATTTTATATTTAATTGAAAATAATATAATATTTTATTATTTCTCCGCATCCGATCCCCGACTGGATATATCCGTATCCGAATTCAAAAACAGATATATTTTTTGACCCGATTTCAACGAAAATGCATCACACCTTTTCAAAGAGGACTTTTCCTAAAGGTACGGCTCAAAAAACATATATTTTGAGTCTAACCACCAAAAGACACATAGGAGCCAAAGGTGCACCCTTGGAATCAAGTGAGTTTTCATTCACATAATTCCAACAAGTTCAAGCACTATCCTGGGTTGATATAACGGTGTACAAGTAAAAATACAACTGCAGGAAAAACACAAAGGATCATGTTGTATGTCGATCATGCTTCACCCCATTTGTTTTTGATATACATTTCGCTTTTTTAACATCAGAAGCTATTTAAAGGATCGGTGGTCCATTGAATATGTGTTGACGAAATATCAACTGATAAAATGCCGACATACGAAATACCGCGGCATTTTGGGTAGAAAGATAAGTAGTAGGGGTTTTAGGGTTTAACAAAATCTTGTTGGGAGAAAAAAAAAGAGAGACGGGAGCTCAAGCCTCAAAGCAAAGATGGATCCTTCAGCTCTCAACTCAGCCGAATTGCAGCACTTTCTCGATGTAAGTTCCTCGAAATGTAATAACGTCATCGTTTCATTATAGCTGAGTTGTTTGTCTTGTCAAATATTTTTAGACCATTTGAAATTAATCAGTTATGTAGATGAACTATCAATTTGGGGGGACACTGTTTTAAAGCCTATCTCCACATAATATGCAGTCTGTGTAGCTTTTCATCATAAAGAGAATTGAGACATTAACTTAAATCACATCAACAAGTTATATTTCTTTCAAGTTAGATGTTGGTTGATGAGAAAGTGTGAACATTTTATTATCTTTTATCTGTTTATAAGCAGTTGGCTACTCTATTTTACTATTTAGACTTCTCCATGAACGCGGGAGAGCTCGTACTGAGTGGATCTACTTTCAAAATATGCTACTGAACCATTTGGATCATCTTTTATGCAGCAAGAAAAGCAGAGAGCAATGGTTCAAGAGATGGTGGGAAAACTTACAGATGTATGCTGGGACAAGTGCATCACTGGGACACCAGGAAGCAAGTTCAGTTCTAGCGAAGCAACTTGCCTTAGTAACTGTGCTCAAAGGTACATGGATATGACCATTATGATAATGAAACGTTTTCAGTCACAGTGAAAGAAAGCATGGTGTCGGTGATGTTTTTGTGCACATCCATGCAACACGCTTAGTCCATTGCATTTGTTGACTAATTATTAGGAGAAAGTGTTTTGTAACCTTGCATGTAAGGATTACTTTTAAACTGTTACAGTGAAGGGGATAATTTTTGGCTTTTACTACAATCATGGTTGTTGACTTGTTGGTAAACTTTGTGTCAGTCGATGGATAGAGATGTCTTTCTTGGAGCTTAAGTTTGTGTGGATGTGTTGTGTTTCCTTGGTCAAATAGCTACTGCTATTATTTTTTTTACTCCTGAATTTTCTTTCCCATTTCTTCCGGTTATTACCTTTTGTACGCCTGACTTTTCTTTTTTTTTTATTTCTTCCTGTTTGTGTTGAAGGCAATAGCCAAATGCCAGTATGGTAGGTCGAAGAATCACAGTATAATTGGTTTGCTCATATGTTACTCGGATGAGTTAGTGAAGCATATTTTATGATACAGAGCAAGAGCCTATTGACTAATTGTTCTCTTATAATCTGTAATGGACTTAGGAATATAAAGTAGAGAACCCCACTAGTGAATTTTGGCAAGTCTCTCATGGTTAGATCAGTCACGGTTCACCCAAGTGTTGTATACCCAGAGGCTAGGGATGGAATTTAAGTGTGGGCTTGTATTGATCCATTTCATCATTGGTTAGATTTAAGCTCGCTTTCATGTTTTGAAATATTCAATACAGGTCGAGTCGTTGAAGGTTATTGTAGCAGCAATTCAAAAGGTTATGACCTCAGGTCGTTCACATGATTAATGTTTGAGTGGTATGTACAGTCTGAGTTTCACTTTACGTCAGGCCAGCGTGAACAGTTTCAGTGACTTTTCGATCTGCATTGTGTTGGGTTTGGTGATAAGCAGGAAATTGTTTTGTGTTTCATCTCCATTTGTGATGGATTGTTGTGAATTCGAGTTTTGGTGTGGTCCATGATGCTAGCTATAGAAAACATTAGGTAGTAGTGTAGCACCCTTAATTTTATCTCTCAATGAGTTCCATTTTCCTCTTTCTATTCGTCACTGACTATTTCACTCGTTGCTATGTTTCTGTTGTTGTGTTTCACTCAGTTCTGCCCATTCACTTTCATTTTACTGAGTAGTTTTTAACCTGCAATATTGAAATAGAAGCTGTTGCTATTGTTCTGTTGTTGTCTTTCTCTCTGTTCTGCCTTTTCATTTTCATTTTGCTGAGTAGTTTTTGGCCTGCAATATTGAAGTCTAGAAGCTGTTTCGTGGGAGTGATCTTTTTTTCGCATTGAAAATTTCAAATAGGCTCAAATGCTCACTTTCTCATTTGGGAGTAGATGGTATGAGACCTTTCTACTAAACTTGATAAATCAAATTTGATCATTTAACTCACTAGGCGTGACAGTGTACCATCACTTTTGCACTTGCATTATTGGTATGCCTGATAAATTCACTTGGGCCAAGGATTTGGATGGTTTGGTAAGAGCGTGTCTCAAGTGCAAAGACCATTTGGGAGGGCCTTTATAGTTTTCTATGCCATGTGGTATAGAGGAGTTTGATGGAAAGGTAAGAACAGGAGTATGAATGGAAGTAGGGTGTGTTATGAGAACTGGGTTAAGAATGGGAATGTTCTTGGGCGTGACTAGAATTGTTATGGTTAATCCATAACCCATATGGTAATACTTTGCCTTAGTGGTGAGTGGATTTGGGACCACGAAATGGAGAAGAAAGGCTGGCTGATACTTAATTCGACAATGAACCAGAAAAGTGTTGATGGTTAGTATGTTACTTGAAGATGCTCTAGTTGATTAACTGGACCATGACATGTTAGCATGTACCGAACCATGATTGGGATCCAAACGACCTTTACTTTCACATTATCATTATATTGTTTCTGTTATTCCACAATATCTCTACTGTGCGAGTGGCAAATTGCAACATTGGAAAACTTCAACTCTGCAGTCATATGCACTCAAGTGGTTGTTTGTCAACTCAAACCATGTTATATTTGTTATGCAATGTACGAATCCTGTCATATAAATAGTATTAATTGCTCTTTAGTTTTGCTCTGAGTTTTTAAGATCTGATTACGATGGTCATACTCATTTGATGACTAGTTAAACAACTAGAATAGTGAGTACTTTGAGACCGTAGATAGGCACCCAAAATCAGATCGCTATTCTCTACAACTTTCTTTAATTAATTTTCGATTTTCAATCAAATGCTTAAATTTATGCCCATAGAATGTAAGCTTGAGCCCTGCGATGGTTTTATGTGACATAGGAAAATATATATATATATATGATTGATTGATTGCGCATATTTACATTAAGATAGATGTACATCTTTATGATATGTGCGGAAGTTCTATCTAGACTCCTTGACAAGGTCGAAATCAACAAGCAACTCCATGGGATCAAAATTAGCCGATCAGATACTCCCATATTTCACTTGCTATTTGCTGATGACAGTTTTATTTTTTGCAAAGCTAATATTGATAAATCTCACAAGTTCAGAGATATCCTCGATGTTTTTAAGAATGTCAGGAAATAAATTTTCAAAAATCTGGCATTTTCTTCAGCAAGCTAGAACACTTACCACAAACACCAGAGATTGATGAAAAAGATTCTTAATATTAGCAAAAGCATTACTTTGGACAAGTACCTGGGAGCACCTTTGGTATTAAGATTCTCGAGTTTTTCACAAGACTTCAATGAGATCACTACTCGAGTTTTTCAAATGATGGAAGGCTAGAGAGCTAAGATTCTCTCCCAGGCAGGAAAAGTCACTCTCATCAAATCAGTCACTTCAACCATACCGTCCTATCTTATGTCAATATTTGATGTACCATTTACCACATGTTCCAAAGTAGACTCAATGAATGCAAACTTCTTTTGGGGACAGAATGAGAACAATGCAAACAAAACTCATTTCATTTGCTAGAACAAAGTTTGTCAACCCAAATCAAAGGGCGGGCTAGGCATCCGACTTGCCTCAAAGCACAACATAACTTTACTGGCTAAACTTTTTTAGAGATTGATCAAAAAACCTGAAAAGAATTGGGCATCTAGCCTTATCAAAAAGTATTCTCCTAGAACACCCATTCTCAGAGCAAAAAGCTCGTCTCATTCCTCCAAAATTTGGAAAAGCATTATAAAAGCTCGCAATGAAATCCTGCCAAACTTGTATTGACATAGTGGTAATGGTGCAAACATTAACATTTGGTTGGATCCGTAGATCCCTACCATACGTGACTATAAACCTTTTGGGCCACCACCCAAGCCAAACCAGTTTAAATTTGTATCCGATTTTATTGATCCCATAACCAAGGTATGAAACTTGGATATTATAAACGAGTTATTCATCTCCGTAATGGCAGACGAAATTCTTAAGATCCCACTCAATCAGACTGTTCATGACGATACTATCAGATGGTTGGGAGAGAAGAATGATGAACTCACAGTTAAATTAATGTACAAGTATCTTAGTAGTGATTACTAAGAAAATTCACATTTTTCTTGGAATTACATCTGGCACCTCGACACTGCTCAACGGGTAAAGCTCTTCTTATGGAAAGCAGTAAAAAAATACCTTGCCCACAAAGAAAAATTTGAGTTACCAGAATATAGTCCAGTCATCTACCTGTCTGAAATGTAATAACCAGGTAGAGTCAACCTCCCATGCTCTCTTCCATTGTATTATGCTCAAGCGTATTTAGTATGATTCTGGTCTTGGCCTAAAATTGGAACCCGAGTAATAATCTCAGCTCCGTCTTAAGTAGTCTTATCAATCGACACAATAATAAGCACGATATCATTGGCATGCTTAGCTCTGTAGCTACAACCATGTACTCCATATGGATCGATCAGAATGACCTCACCTTCAACAACAAGCAAACTCCTATCACCGCTATCCTCTTCAGGGCAAACACTTACATCACCAAGAACAACCAACTATTTATCAGGAGTACCAATTGGCCCAACATAGGCTTAGATTGGCGTTACATATCTACAGATGCATCTTGGGTGGACAATTACACCGAAGCAGGCCTTGGTTTTGCTTTATATATGGAACTCTATTGGTATATGCATTGGTGCAGGACATGATAGGGTTAGAGTTGGGGACGCATAAGAGGCTGAAGGCAAAGCTATCCTTGAAGGACTACAATTAGCACAATGGTTGTAAATCAATAAAATAGCAATATTGTCAGACTATCAAACCTTTGTTGATGTCGTAGAGGAACAATGCTTTCCTGGGGAGCAACGTCTATATCTCATGATATATATACTTCTTATTATCTAAATTAGTTGAGTATAAACTTTATTATGTTAGTAGAATCCTGAACTTTGTCGCCCATAGTTTAGTTTTTAGAGGTAGACGGTCCGTATTTTTGTCTGGACTCTGTTTCAGTACGGTCCTTAATTGAGTTATCATCGAGTCTGTAATTTTTTAATCTTAGAGAGTCAACCCCATTAGGAGCTAACTCCCTTCTGCTCAAAAAAAAAAAAAAAAAAAAAAAAAAAGAAAGAAAGAAAGATAGATGTACATTACGCATGGAAAAATGTTGCTCAAAATATGGAACGTTCTCGTCTTTCCTTTTTCTTTTGGCCAAGTCCTTATCATACAGTCGTGGGCATGCACGAGTTACACACGTCTGTATTTTTCATGGCGGAAATTGAACTTTTGTTACCATTCATGTGGCAAAGAATCCTTAGAAATGACCACAATCGACCTAATCAGGCACTTATTACTTGTGCACATGAATTTGGGTTGTGTAATGTATTAGGAAGCTCTGTAGGATTTCAGCAATGCTAAGTGGAGCCCTGTGTATGACATGTGCACATGAATTTGGTTATTGAGTTTAAAAGTTAGAACCTTAATTAGGTCTTCTTTTGGGCTCCAGGTAGTGTTGTATCCATAGTTGGTGATTCCGAATGAAATTTTGGAATTTCGTTTGGAATTTCAAATTAAAAAAAAAACGGAATTCTGAATATAGAATTGAAATATCCAAAATCATCTGAAATTCTAAATATGATAGGAGTCAAAATTTAATAAATTTCAAATTTTAAATTTGTCAGAATTCCGAAAATTCTGAAATTCCGAACTATGAACTATGGTTGTATCTCCCCTTCTCTCTCATGTCTCTGGCTAAAGAGAGTGGCGTGGCCTGCTCAGTGGCAACTCAATTTGTGAGTTGCATACACGCACTTAGAACGCACAACTCTCTCTTGAGATTGCAAAACTAACGTGATTGGTAGCTTCCTACCCAGTGGAAATGTTGTATTTTCTAGGAAGTGGCGTGTATTTGGTGTATATATGCAACTCAAAGAGAGTTATCTGCTACTCTGCTAGCAGCCTAGCACTTGTATTTTTTGGTTTCAACTTTCACGTATGTGAAATAAAAAAAGGGTCTATCTCACGTATAAAAAAAATTATTTTCCACTCTATCTCAAAAGAAACGCTTGGAAGTAATGCAAGTTTCCTAGCATTCCCCCCTCTTCGAACAAGTAATTCACAATGTTTCCATTTCTCAGCCTTTGTTGTTTGATACTTGTAGTTTCAGACTTACTTTTAAGAACTTAAATTAGCTAGGGCTAAATAGAAGTTATGGTACTAAATACCAAGTGCTATGGACTGGACTACTTATCTATCCATTTTAATGCAGTTTACTACTTGACATCCAATAAAAAAAGTTCCATGCAAACTGGATCTAACTGCCTAAGATGATTGCAGATTGGTCACTGCCCAGTGCCCACTGGTGAAATGAGGAGGTAAAGTGGAACATAAACAATGGTGATGGGAAAAGATGGCTCATTAAGACTCAAGAGAGAGAAGTGAGGAGACAAATAATGTAATAAATTTCTCATTGTGAGAGCTGAGAGGTGCATTAATGGAGAGGACAAGACCATTTAATGTCTGACCACAACTTAACAGTTCGCGTTTATCACTGCATTTGTTTCTTCTCCAGGTCTGCATTCAATGCTCTAACCCATCTCCTCTGTCCACCACCACCTTCTTCCTTATCTCTTCAATCCATTCTACAGATCTCAATTAATGCTTTCTTTTTTCCCCTGCATCGCTCCACTACTCATAGACCTTACTCTACTTTTGGTGAATACATTTATTTATACATTATACATATCATGTCAAACAAAAAGATAATTCAAATAAAACATAAAAAATGTATCAAAAAACAGTCCATTAGTTGATCATGCATTCAGAAGCCAAAGGCTATAGTTCTGGAGAATACCCATCAAGAAAAAAGTTCCAAAATATGATAAAAATTGGACTCAGAACGATAAGATGTATGTTGATTGCTTTCATAAGTGTAGGCTGTTGAGCTTTGAGCTGGCTGTTGGGACCTCTTGTTCTGCTTGTTTCAACACTGTGTCTGAAACAGATGGTATTAAGTCTTGCTTCTTCTGAGGTGCTATTGGAGAATTTGATGAAGGGGGCCTCATTGGTGGGGTTGCACATACTGGAATCACTGATCTGATGTGAACGGCTGGGGCTATGTTATGCACATGGAATCCCCCACTGTTGAGCATTCTTTGAGAAGTGGTAGCATTGCTTCCATTAGTACGTATTCCCATTGAAGTTGCAGGTCTATATGGTCTTGGATGAATATTTTGTTGAGTGTGATCGAGGAATGATGAGTTAAATGGACTCAGATATTTTGGTTGTTGCCTGAAAACAGAATTTGGATTTGCGTTGTTGGGATCCTTCCCAGTGGGCTTCTCTGTGATAATTGCCTTCTTGCATAGCCATTCATCTTCGTCTTTCTGATGCTCTTCCAATGGAGGTGCGATATCTTGTTTCATGGCTAGGGAGTTGCTCTTGACTTGTACTGGTATGCCCTTGTTCGGTGAACATAGGGAGGAGTAGTTGCTTTCATCTGTGGATGAACTCGGTGGTAAGATCTTTGAAGACGTGGAAAGAGCTCTAGGAAGTAGAGCTGTGCGTTGTTGGATTGAACAACTAGAAGAGGAATCAGATGACAGACCCATAGTCCTCCATTGCTGATGCTGCAAGACCCTATGATCCAAAATCAATCTTTTCCTTACTTGACTCTGATTCCTATGTCTTAGTGTTCTGTTTTCCCTTTTGGCACTGAACTTTGAAAGCACTCTTGCTACTACTAAATGCTCTTGCTCTTCACTACTCTCAGTTTCTTTCTTTGTCTGAGATGTAGAACCCACAATTGACACTGAGCACGTAGGCAATCAGGATAATGATCAGAACAAGTATGTACATATGAGTATAACCTTTGGAAAGGAGAATCATAAAAACGGAACTTACTTTGTTTGAGAGCAGACCAAGCAGCCATGGCAGCATTCTTCTCAGCTTGTTTCTTAGTCCTCGCTGGTTCACCAGTGAAATTTAATCCAGCGAGCTCCACAATAGAAGTGAAAACAGGTAGGTGGCCCGGACCTGATCTCTCTGTAATGTAAACAGGGAGATCCAGACCAGCTCTATGCGCAGTTTCTTGAAGTAAGTTCTTGTACACTCCAATTTCATCCTATATATACAAATAATGGAAGAGAAATCATAAGAGAAAAGTGGTATCTTCCAAATCTGCTCTCCATGCTAAAAGCAAGATGAACTTACAAGAACCCTTGCAGCTAATAACCTTGAAGGACCCCTTGTAGAAAGGGAACTGAGTGCTACTTCAGCTGCTGCATGTTCTGCTTGTCTCAGTGTGGTGCAATAGCTAGGACCTTCAAAGACCTCACCATTGAAGTTCACAGAAGCTTTAAACCTTGGCGCATGATCTGGACCCTCTCTAATACATGCATATGAAGGAAGATTGAAGCAGCTTCTTTGTGCTAGTTCTTGCAACTGGTTCTTATACATACCTACATGAATAATACATTACACAATCAAATAATTTAGAAACAGAGAAACTATACCACACCTACCATCCAAAACTAGAAAATTAGTACATGCAAGACAAGAAAGCTACCTACGAAACCTGATGAAAGTGGGAAAGCATCAAAGAACCTCTCACTTCAGCTCAAGCAACAAACATCTTATGAAGAGAGGTTTCGAGTAAGAGATACAATACTTCAGCATGAGCATGGTGATTGAGTTTGAAATGTAATAAAAAAGAAAAGACAACTGATGTTTGAACTTTGAAACTGAAGAAGCTTTTATCTCTGAGCCTACTGTTAAAAATTTGTTACCCAAGAAAAGTATTTTTATTGTTTGATGCAGATTTTCCAATAAAACACATCTTCCCATAAGAAAACTAGTCTACTCTCCCTATCAGTGAGTGGGATCTACGCAATTAATAAGGGACTTTATGGTATTTTAACTTATAATTTTGCTACTTCTATACAAAGTCAATGTTGCCCACCAACTTCACATCAGGACCATAGGATGTTGTGAGAGAGAAGGTGACACAATCAATATTTGTTATATAGATCTTTTCTTACAGAGTCAACTCCGACAAAGGTCAACTGCAAAAAAATTTCACGGGTTAGATGTGGGCACGTGAGAGCCAGCACGTAATATAGACTCGTCCGATGCTACAAGGCTACACAAAGATGACCAGAGTCGCAATATAATAGCATTGCTTGTGACCTGTGTAAGAGCATCTCTATGTCATAGTATCATCTACCAATTTTTCCAAATTTGTTTCAAAAACTCGAAATTTTATGGAAGCAAATTCGGTCGCATCTTTGAAAGTAAATTTGGGATTTCGGATGTAGATGTGGCGCGACAGGGGTAATGTTGTTCCAATTTTTTTTTTGACTTTAACCAACACTCTGAGCCATTACTAATGTCGCACGTCATTGCCACTGTCACGTGCTCCAACGAGAAAAATACGAGCAAAAAATGGCCGGAATTCTACATCCATATATCTACACTCATTTCCTTATTCATTTTACATACACTCAACCCAAACATTCTTATCAAACAACTCAACCATTTCACATTAATCATCAACAAACAACACACACACATTGCTAAAAAATAGATCATGAAGTGTATGAGCTTTTTCCCATTCAATCTTCATCATCTTCATCTTCATCTTCATCTTCTTCTTCTTCTTCATCTTTCCGGCGGAAGACTCGGTAGATAGTCTTGATAAATAATTTGTTAAAGTCATTCCCCTTATGAATCACAATTTGGTTGGACTTGCTCAAGCACAAGTACATGCTCCGAAGGCACCACAGGTGGTTCAAAGAAGTGTCGAAAAGTGAAACATAGAAACTATGCTTTAACTTTGGAAATCTTGAAGGCCAACTACATACTTCGTCGATCGTCCTATTTTTCCGAAAGATGATTCAAACGGCGTTTTCATATGAAAAAAAATCTTTATTCCTTCCAATCTTCAACAATATTCAGACTCATTTTAAGTATTTTCAGCCTAAATTTAACAATACTGGTAAATCTGGGATAAATCCTTTGATCAGGGTGGCTTCAACTTTGCGTATTCTTGGTTATGGTACGGTTGCTGATCAAATTGACGATCAATTATACATTTTCGAGCAATCTGGAAACCAGGTGTTGAGACATTTCTGTGATGCAATTATCAAATTGTACGGTTTAGTCTACTTGCAAAGGCCAAATATTGCAGACATAGAACGCTTGCTTGCACATTCAATTCTGCCAAACGTGGATGGCCAAGTATGTTGGGAAGTATTGATTGCATGCATTAAGAATGACATAATTGTCCAACTGGATGGCAATGTGCTTACTGTTGTCGTTATGGAAAACCATCTGTTATTCTCGAAGCTATTACAACCGAAGACCTGTGGATATGACATTCTTTCTTTGGGATGTCAGAGTCACACAATGACATCAACGTGTTTGACAACTCGCCGGTATTTAAGCACGTGATCAATGGTACTTCCCCACTTGTTTATTTTGATGTAAATTATCATAGCTACAATATGGGTTATTATTTAGCTGATGGTATCTATTCTGACTATGCGGCATTTATACAAATAATTTCAAAACCTAATGCTCTAAAGATGAAGAGGTTCGCAACGATACAGGAAGCTACAAGGAAAGATATTGAAAGTGCTTTTGGGGTGGGTTTGCAATCTAAATTTGAGATTTTGGCAAAAACTTGCAAATTATGGCATGTGGAGACAATGGGTACTGTTATTAGAGCATGTATCATATTGCACAATATGATAATCGGAGTTAAGAATAAAAATTATGAAATGAGGAAGTAGATTCATGATCCAGAAGAGCAACCACAGATCCCACCTACTCAGGAACACTACATTGAGGGGACTCTACGAGTTCAATCAAAGACTATGCATGATAGACTTAAAAAAGACCTTGTCGAGCATCTATGGAGCATTAGGGGTGACCGACATTGATTGTTGTAATTTAATTTAATTTAGTAGATGCATGTTTCTTCTTAATCATCAATAAACAATGTTAATCAATTTCTATTTTATTATATATATATATTAATTTAAACTAACATATATTTATAGAAAATAAAAATTCATTCATATTAAAAAAACATATTATGTTACATAGTCATAGAAAATAAAATGATTAACCACTCTTAACATTTTTCATTACAGCACCCAGCCACTTACATTTTCCACACACTAAACACTTTAATAGATCAAGACCTTTTCCTTCAAGGTTCGCGAACTTTTTTAGCTCTCTAACACCATCACAACCATTTGGACATAGTATCTATGCATAAGAGCAATACCTATACCAATTATCATCCTCGCCACAACATGTGCATATCAACAAACTGTCTCCATATATATATTCCATACCAGGGCATATATCATACATGCATTTCAAAAATCTTACTTTTTCACCATCTTCATTACAACTTCTATATATGAGCATATAATCTTGGCAATGTGGTGCTTTATGACACATTGCATTCAGATACTTGCATGATAATGCAAGGTGTTTTCTTGATTGAGTGTATCAAAATAACATGATTGTTGAGTTGATTTTTCAACGTCGGTATGTTGGCTAACTTTTTGCAATGATGAAGAAGTAGTCATGGTAAAATAAAATGGTTGTGGAGATAGTTTTGGAACATGGGGTGAGAATGAAGCAATTTGTGAAATTTGCTCGATAGCACGCAACATTAGTAATGGCACGCGACAGTACCAATGGTGCGCATGGTAGACCCTATAATCAAATTTGCGTCCGATATTTGCGACTACCTAGAGTTAGTCAAAATTTGCGTCAAATTTCTTCAAATTTCGCTTTCAAATTCAAATTTAGAGGTGATACTACCACCACCTAGAGATGCTATAACGCCTCAAATCTGCACCGAAGTAATTCTTTACCCACTTGATCACTTGAAGTCTAGCAAGACTTGAACCCATATTGAGTTTTCACAATCAGTGAAATTTCTCAACATCACAAATTGCCTTCACCTTCTTCCTTCCAATTCCCATTATCCCATCCCACAATGTGCTTTTATACGCACTAGCTCGAATTAGAAGATTCACCAGACTATTACAACATACACTCGTTTTCCCTCTTCGTTTAGCCACTAAGTGGCTAGGGAGAGCTCAGCTGGTTATAAACTTACTCTTTCAGACCTTCAGTACATTCTCATTCCTTGTTCCAATACAATTATTTCTCAATTTGATTTTCAAACAACTCCCACTCACCGGTATGAAAAACTTGCGCTTTTATTTTTTAATGATCGTTATCATGGGGCACCCGAGATTCACTATATATCGTTCCAAGTCTTAGCCGAATAGTCTCCTTTCTTATTTTCATATTGTTTTTTAGCTGGGGCTGTCTAGCACAAAAAAGAAGGGGAAACCTAAATAAACAAACATAAGAGTTCCAGTGTTCCACAGAGAGAGAGATTTATCACTATTTTTCACAAATATAACACAATCACGACTGCAAAGGAAAGAAACTCAAAGAAAATACTTGTACACCTTTCCTTCCTTGAAATACAATGGCCCTAAACCTCCAAGTATAAAAAAACAAATCCCACAGTGCACACAGTGATAATAAGGGGCCAAACAAAAAGCAACCCAAACTCCAATCTCCACACTAACCGTCTTCTTTCTTTTTGTTCACTGGTCAGACCTATATTCCACCTATTATCGTGTCCCAGTTGTCAAACTGCCACTACTTCCACTGCCTACTCGGTTAGATTCCCCAACTCCTGCCGCTAGAGCAAGAACTTCTGGTGATATTTCCCAGCTTCCACTTTTCCTTCCCCAACTAGAGCGCCTAGGATGCATTGCAGCACGACCTTCCATGTTCTCGGATGGGAGAGACTGGCTTAAATCAGGAGAGACATTGCCAAATCCACCACCATCCTTGTTTTCCACTCCATCATCATTGCTTAGCCGCCCCTCATAATCTACTACACCGGCCCCAGCCTCTTCCCATGCGTGCTTCCTACCTGTTTCAATGTCTCCTACAGCTTTCCCCATGTTTGGACTAATAAATCCCCCACCAACCATGCGAGGTGGTAAGCCAGGCTCTCTTGGCACCCTTTCTCTAAAATTATTCTTCGAAGGCGAAATGCTGGTGCAAAATATCTCCTTGAAATTGTCCACAACTCCTTTGTTATAAGGATTCGCTCTCCTATCATATCGATAACGGAAATTCTCATACGTAGTCTGTCAGAAACAAAGAAAAGAAACACTTAGTGTCATCGATACTACAGAATCTTCAGCTACAAAGTATTCAAATGACAATATCATCTGTTACCTGGTTTGTGCTAATAAGATATAAATGAAAGACTGTGAGGCCACCGACAAACCATACTGATATGAATGTGTAAATTATGAGTACTATGGACGCAGGTGTATGTTTCATTGCCTTCCAGATTGACGTGCCCTCCGCATCCATGATTCTCTTGATGTACACCCAACAAAACCCAAACACATATATGCAGAGAAGAGTAGTCGAGAAGACGAACATGAAGAAGAATCGGTAATTTCGCTGCAAACCAGAATCATAACTTGGTTCAGATTCAGAGACCTTACCCTTCACTCACTAATAAACAACAGAGAGACATAGATAACTCAGGAGCATGATAAGGCCATCAAAAACCTTTCCAAAATCTTATTTAGAGAAAATACAGCACATCACAATTTCTATTTTCTTTTCCTCATGGTTCATAATGGTTTTAAATTGATATAATTTAATTTGACTTGATAAATTTCATTGTCGTCTGGAAATTTCGATCCCAGCATACATTAATACTTTGAACATAATTCTAAAACTCAAATCGTAATCTTGATCAATTTCTTCTATGAGTAATACAATTCACTAGACACATCTTTCAACCCAAGTGTATAACTAATTTCATTCACAAGACGAGCTAAATCTTGATTAATATTAATGTACAAATCATACAGGCAAACATAACATCCAACAGAGTTTTCCACCGAATTTGGGGAACAAAAAGTGTATGTCTCTGGTCAAGGGCTTGAAAGAAAATTTTAGTCTACGAACAAAAAGCTGTCTATGAGAGTAAAAAGTGTTTTCCTAATTTCTTTTTATCAAATTAGAGTTTTCATTTTTAGATCTAGCATTTTTTGAACATTGAGATTAACATTGAAACTACAAAAGATTGTCAACATACCAACCCAATACACTGACCGACCCACGGACAGTGGTGGTCAAATCGTTCTACACAGTTGTTACATATCGAACAGTGTGAGCATCGAGGAGGTCTGTATAGCATGCAGGTATCACAATACTTGACCCTCACAATCATCCCATTGACGTTAATATCTTTCGTGCGAGGCAAACGCAACGGAGGAGTTTGACCACCACCTTCAGCACTACCATCATAACCTTCTGGCTCTGGAGGATGTGCATTACGAGGTATTATACCTGGATCTCTTCCAGAAGTAAGCAGAAGAAGACCTAAGACCTGAAAATGAAATAAAATAAACAATTAAGACATTAAAAAAATAATAATAATAAAATAATAAAATAAATCTAATGCATGTCCATTGCCTATTTTTATCCGAGGTGTTTTTAGAACAATAATACATACAAATAAGTTGCAGAAACATAGAACCAAACCAAATTGGAACCACAACAATATGGTCCTCTAGTTCAAAGTAAAGTGAAAAATTCAAACACAATTGCTGAAACCATAACAGCACTACTCTCAAGGGAAAGAGCTCAACAAGCAATCATTCCTCATCACAATAATGTCAACACATGCAACTTAGAATAAATACTTGCAAAAAAAAAATCAAGGAAAAGATAAATCATATCACCCAGAAAAAAACCCCGACTTAACAGTTCAATCTAGCCTACAAAACCAACTATTAGTATTGGGTAATAGATGCTTTCACTGTTTAGTGATTTGACGTCTTCTTTTTTGTGTTGTATGAGGATGTCTCATCCTATCTTTCATCTTGCTTATTATTAATAATACATTTCTACTTGACCGATAAAAAAGAGGAAAAAGAAAAGAAGAAAAAAAAAACAAATGTTCTAACTTCCTCGAGCATAATATAACAACCTTGGGGTCTCTAAGGAAAAAGTGGGACAGAAGTGACAGAACATTAGGCATTTATTACTCTAAATAATAGGTAACCAACTGACCATCCATTAACAATAATATAACGGATTAAGCACCAAAGAGATAGAAATGATGTAAACATGCTAATACATAGTAGAGATGAACAAAATAAGGACTTCGAACATGTTTGCTCTATTAAGATCGCTCATCATGAGGACCATTGAATGAGTCCTAGATAAAAACCAAGATACCAGGAAGAAATGATATATTTTTTTTCAATAATAGTGAAATGAATATCAACCAGAATCTTAGATACGGAAGAAGACGCGTAGCAGATAAAGGCAAATGGCTACACTCAGTGAAGGACCAGATGGAAACCCAAATAGAATACTAAATTGGTATGGATGTATCGGACTATCTGTTCTATTGAATCTTGACTAACAAAGTCACTAATAATTTTTGAAGAGTAAGAAAAAAAAATAGTGTAATGGAAAAAAAGGTGCTGTTAAAACTAACTATGTCCACAAACTTTAACCAAACTGATGGGGAAGATATATCCCTTTTTCCCTACACGGTAAAAGATGTATTTCGTTACTTCCCAAAATACGCAATCCTCACTTAGTGAGATGCCAAGTTCTGAGGTTACAACCTTCCCACTAACACATAACTGGACATTCAGCTTGTACAGTTGTGCCACTAATCAAAACTTTCAAAAAGGGTGCAATAACATTTTTTTTGTTTCCCTGATAGTTACAACTCTATTCCAAAACCCTTAAATTACCCTTTCCCCGTTAGAGGTGAAATTTGATCCCAAGACCTGGGGCCCAGCCTCCCAAGGCTTGACTAGTAGGCCGCAGACCAGTAGTAAGAACTTAATGGCATTGAGGTGATGTGACATGTTGAAACAAGGAAGATAATCACATCAGCTTGTCTGGATACTACATGGCAGTACTGAAAATAGAAAATGAACTTTCAATACATAGGGCACCTAAAGGGGGCAATTATACCGTCCATCCCTATATTTTTTATTATTAACAAGCATGTTTTAATTACTAAATGTGATCAGTAACTCGGATGCTGTTGGGTTCAAACCCCAGACCTCTGGTATCATCACCCAAAAGTTTTACCAACTATGCTAGCTGGCACCTGCATCCATCTTTATTTCACTGACCTAGTATTCATTTATGGTAGGTCCTAAATTCCAATAGTGTCCAAGCAGCAAGGTGAAGTGCTATTGGAGCCAGGTTCTTCTGGTCGGTAATACTCTTGTTTTCTTTATTTTCTCTCTCAAGATTGGTGCTCATACTGATAGTTCAGAAATAATTTGCGAACCAAAATGTGCTATGTTAAGTTATCAAAAATGAATAAACAGAAAAATAAATTAGCATAAACTAAATACAGAGAAAAAAATAATGCGAACAGATCTGGAGAAGGCTATACTCACATATAATGTGAATGCTACAGCAACTACAATTATTGATATTCCCAGGTGATGAGAGAAATCATCCATAAGCTTTCTGGCTACAAACACACAGAAAACTGCAACAGGCGCAACAATGAGGAATATAGTCAGCCCCAGTGATCTAACATCGGGTCCAAATATAAACCTTCCTTGGCAAAAAAATATCTGCAGGACGCAAACTAAAGTGTATTAATGGATCAATGATAGATATCTTACAGAAAAAAATTAGACCTGCCATTGAAACTGAAACACATTTCTTTTCTTTCAAACAGTCACTACTCACTAGAGGGTGTATAGCTACTTTGAAGTCATATCAACCATGTTTTATAATCTCTTAGTATCAGTGAAACTTACTGCAGAGGATATTTAAAATTATGAGCAAAACTAGATCTATTTCATGAGAGTATAGCTACTTTGAAGTCATATCAACCATGTTTTATAATCTTTTAGTATCAGAGAAACTTACTGCAGAGGATATTTAAAACTATAAGCAAAACTAGATCTATTTCATGAGAGTATAGCTACTTTGAAGTCATATCAACCATGTTTTATAATCTCTTAGTATCAGAGAAATTTCTGGCAGAGGATATTTAAAACTATGAGCAAAACTAGATCTATGTCATGAGAGAGAGCAAAGAACAAGGAGCAGTAAAAGACAGAGGAGTAGAACCTAGTGTACAACAATGTTAGGCCCCAAAAAGAGGTCTTCGTATCTACAAAAGCTCAAGTCCAGAATACCTGGATACAGACCCAGGAACCAACAAATGGCCACGGATGAGTGATATGACACATAGTTTTAGATAAATGAGGACATGGATACAAAATACAGCTGTGCGCATAATAGCTGAATAATAGCAACAGCAGCTTGTATGCAAGTATCGTCCTAATATGGGATGTTTCTCCAAGTCAAGAAACTTGAGTCTTCGAAGCTATATACAAGATACAGCTTGCTGATTACCGAGAACCAAACAAGAACTACTTCATGGCTAATAGTGCGACCTTATACAATCCATCACTGATTCAATTCCATATAAAAAACAGAAATGCCTGGGGCAGAATTACGATCTAGCTTTTTTAAAACTGACTCATCTCCTCGCCCTCCAAAACCCTTTAAATCCAGTGAACTTGAACCTCATCTGCTCAATCACATATAGGCTCCTCAGAAATGAGTCTAACATAGAAATGACGAATGAAGATTCATATAGAGTTCAACTATATGATCGTGGGATCTTCTTTGATCCTCCACCAACTCATTTAAGCTAGGTGAAACACTTCATAGCATTGTTGCATTTCTATTTAAATGCAATACATAGTCTTTTCCAACTGATTCTAATTTACTATTTTTCCTTTCGGTACGTTGTGTTGACCTACATATTACATGAAAATTACTACAAGCTAGTGATGTTGAAGTTTAATTGTTAGTCTTTCATATGTAAATAGAAGAAAGACACCACCTGGTGTTTCTCTCAATTGCATTCACTTTTTAAAGTGATGGAAATCAAAGAAGAGATCAACTCATCAGAGCAGAGATCTTTCAAGTAGAGAATATGATGCAGCACGGACTAATTCATATTTTAATTTATTTATAGTAGTTATTCGCTTAATTAAATCTATATAAACATTTTACTGGAGTTATCTATATCAGTGGTAAAATCCTTCAGTTGTTAATCCAAAAATTATGTCACCTTCCAATCTAAAATCTACTACGACACGACGAGTAGCAGGAAGAGCAACAAGGTAATCTGCCCATCATACAGGTTGATAATTTGTATCCGGATTCCATCATTGAGCCCGTCTAAGAATTTAACTTCCATCTAAATCCTCCTCCATACAAGAGTTACTGCCATAAATTGGTCCTGACTACATCAGTCCCTAACCTAAAAGGACTAAGATTTCTAGTGTTACAAAAGAGGGGTAAGATCTCTATATTTTGCTCATTCAAGATCCGAGGAAAGTAGAAGATTCAAGCACTTCCTCTCCAATTTCATGGTAATGGGACTCCACGAAAAGATCTAAAGCATACCAATCATTCGATTATCAGTTCAACATGTAGATTTGATCACATATGTTTCACTCCTTGTGAGGGAAAGTCGACAGATCCTTTTTAATTTTATTAGTAAATTCATTATTTTACCTACATGCTGCATTTCACCGATTTAAATTTCCACTCTCCACCAATAATATACCAGTGAGCCATTACCTCCTCAGCTCTTCCGCTGACATCCTACAAATAGTAAAACTTGATCTCCAAATACATAACACAAAGACCCAGCAACACTACCCTTCATCATCATAATTCCCTATATGAGCTATGCACAACTTCTCTTCAGTTTAATGGAGCGACAAGTAAATTGACTCCCTACTTCGAATCAAATCCTAGCACTTATAATTTCTCTTTGTTCCTCAACAACAAATACCCCGAAAGTTTATATACATCATAATTGTTTCTATCCAACACTGAATCTCTTGTACACTAAAAACATTGAGTCTATCTTTCCAAGTCATAGAAATTCAATTGCATCCAAGTCTCTGTTCTCATTGCCACTACTTTGAAGATGGTTCTAATTTGTTCCTCGAGCACATTAAGACATTCCTCGCTCAGTAGGCAAAATCAGGTGTATGCAGGTTATTTATGGACAATGCTATACTCACTGCATGCCCACCTAAAGCCTACACAATACTATCTATATATGTCCATTTTTACAGCAGGTACACATAATTAGTGCCTCGCTAAGAATTAGGACAAGAAAAAACAAATAAAGGGCTATTGCAATTACGGAATCTAATCTTCACACCTGTATAAACAATTGGAAATTTGAAACCAATCCAAGCACCTGTATATATTTGGAATTCAATTCACTAGCTACAAAAAGGAACACTTTCTTTCATACAACTCAAAAAAGTCAACCAATTAATTGCACTGAATCAAAACTAGAAAGAAAGAAAGAAACACTTACATTGCTGCCTTTCCAGGACTGGAAAACCATAGGCGGCGGCGCCCCATCCGTAACTCCCAAGCCGCCGCCGCCATTCTTAGGTGGGGGAACCACGTACATTTATTTCTTCAACTAAATTTTTTTCCCTCTCCTCAAATCTCTCTCTCTCTTTTTATAAATTGTAAAAAGGCGGCCCCTTTTTTATATTCTTATAATTAGGGTTTTGACTTTTTCACCATTTGATTTTCAAAGTCAGACACTTTCAGCCTTCTTAATTATTTTCAAGTTGTCTGATTCCTTTCAACGTTGGCTCATTTTTTTTCTTTCTCCTCGAACAAGTGTTATGAGGGAAGGAGAAGGAGAAGGAGATCTTGATGTGTACTGTTTTTTTTTCTCTCTCTCTCTTAAAAGTGAACTTTACAGAAGAGAGCGTTACTGACGTGGTGGGGTTTGATTGGGCAGTGGACAGCGTAGTCGAGTTTTGTTCAAGTGGAGAAAATGACTAGTCTTGTTTTGGTCCTCTTGAGTTAACTACTGAGATTTTGGACGCGCATAATCTATTAAACTAGTTTTTTAGCCCGTTCAACAAACAAATGGAGATTGTTTTTATGAACAAAATATCTCAACAAACATAATTAATTAGATTTATGACAAAAAATTATGGAAAAACATAAAATGGTTGAGTATATTAAATTATTATAAAAATTATTAGTAACTATGTAGAGCTACGAGATATGAATATTATATTGGCTTTCACAAAAAAATTGATGTGGATGGTTCTTTGTCTTCTCCAGTTTGGTTATGTAACTGTTATCCATATGCACTGTTCTAAAAATTGGTCTAGGCAGCCGCCTAGGCGGTCTCTAGATGCTAGGCAGTGCCCAACCGACTTGCCTAGGCCCTAGTCGTTTAAAAAATCGGTAGACCGACTAGGCGGTTTAGTCAAGTTTTTTTTTTTTTGAATGATTAAATGTCGAAAAATAAAGGCCCGTGTAGGCTTAAGATTTGAATTAGTTTAAAAGACTTAAGTCTAATGTAAATTATATGTCACTATAACAAAGAATATGTTTTTATATGAAGTCAATATTTCTCAACTATTACGTATTTTTGTAATAAATATCTTTGTTTGTGTTTATTTTTTGAGTTATGGTAAATGATTTTCTTCATTTCTTGTAGTATATGCGTGTTTTACTATATATATTAGGAAAAAAAACCGCCTAGTGCTTAACCCGTCTAGGCACTGCCTAGAAGGCCTAGGCGCTCTCCCACCGCGTAGCATTTTTTAGAACATTGAGGTGTGGATTCTGCTTTATCATATAATTGCCCCATTTGTGAAACATAAATAGTGTTTTACAAGGCCAAATTAAATTCTCATTGTTATACCGGGGAATACTTAACATGAGTTTGGTTTCAAGTCTAACGAATGGTGGGTTGTTTGACTTATTAGGATTAACAACTATCTTAACTTTGCTGATCTTGCTTTATATTAAATTATTATGAAAAATATTAGTAACTATGTAGAGCTATGAGATATGAATATTATATTTATCACTCATATAAATTTACTTGTTAAAGTAAGCAAGTAAACTACCTTCACAGGTAAGGATTGCATGTGCTATGAGTTCCTCTTACTCAATAGTGGCTAAGGCAAGAAAGTATGATCAACGATCTTTTACTAATCCCAGTGTCTTTTTCATCTCTAATCTCATCCATACTTCAAGAAAAAGTTTCACCTACCCGCTAATAATGAGTATATATAATTAGATAGTGCTCTCCTTAATTTCACAAAGAATTGAGTGGTTTTTGTATCCACTTTTTGATAGATGCATTTATATCATTTTTTTTTAAATGTGGGTCGTATACAAATGTGGACTTAAGTCATAAGCCCATTTGGTAATCTATAATACGAACTAAATTGACGTATACATTCCAATTTTATCGCTTAGGCCTATAGTGCACTTCTTCGGGCTATAGTGCATATTAAATATAGCCCATAATTATAAAGTCTGTTAACCCATTTAATTGTGGTTGAGTTAAATTTTTTAATGAAAATGTGTCCTTGGTCAGAGTATTATTTATTAAGAACTTTTTATTGATGTATAAACTTGCACTTATTAGGACTTTTAACACATTAGTAGATTTAAATAGTAGGTTAAAATATTAAATAAGTGGGTCGGTATAACATTACTGCTTTGAAACTAAGACACATTGTAAACACTTGTCTATGAGCTTTGAAATGGGCTATGTTATTTTGGTTTGGTCTCTACTTATTTTCAATTCCGTTTTTCCGGTTTATTTCGTTTCTTTCATTTGTCATTGGAAGACCACGTGAATTGAGATTTAATTGTTCAAACACAAAAAAAGAGGAAGTTCTGACGTTTGAAGTTTGCTTCAGTGAAAGTGTAGAAGTTATCCCCTCATCGTTCCTTACACATCCAGCCACATACCTATTTCCCCTAAACTCATAGTCCTCGTTCTCTGCTCTCTTGGTTTCATATTCATTGTAGTCTTACTTATCTACTACCGTAGACGCCATGGATGGGTAAGTTGTTTTAGTCAAATATTGTTTTAGTCCAATTGTTTAAGGTACTTAAGAGACAAAATAGGCTGAGTTGTACATGTGCATGTGTTGGGGACTTGGGTGTTCTCTTTCTCCTAATTTCTATTTGGGCTGAATTGAATATTTTATGTTTGATTTGACAGGTTTAGTAGTAAACCTGCATCAGGAGTAATATGTCAGGGTATGGATTGGGAAGACAAATGTGTGGTTTTGCAAACACAGAAATGGATAACAAAGTCCAAGGCTAAAGCATATATGCTGGCTGCTGAGCTAGCTGTGGATATTGTTAAGAAATACCAACTGCTGTTTTGTTAGTTTTAAAAAGTTGGTGTTAGTTTTTTTGTTTTTAGAGGGCATTTTTTTATGTTTTGAATTGTGATATGTCTTGATACTTTGCAAGTTTGTGTGTTTTAGTCAGTTAAATTATTTTCTAGCTGATGGTGATCACAGTGTAATGTTTATTGTCCTTTTTCTCTCTTAGCAGTAATCAGGAATATGTCAAGAGAAGTTTTTTTTATGTTGAAAATGTAATATCACTTTAGAAACTTTTGTTGCAAGTTTTTAGGATTGCATGTTTTATTTTGTCAGTTGAACAAAGAATTGTCTATATGTTTCCTGATTAACCACTATTGCATTACCATATTCAAATACATTAGCTCTAGGTAGCTAGTACAATATATCATATTTGATTGTAAGGTAATGAGCCTGGGTGTTGACGCAGCCCCGCCTGCCAATTCTGTTGGAGTGTTGGTTCGTTTTGAGCCTGATAATTGTAGTAGGTCCCTTCTTCATGAGGCACGTCCAAATTACTTGTTGATTCCCAATTGCATACCTCATGAGTTGAACTCGATGACAACATATATGATGTTGATCCTGTTCTGCATTTCGGTGGAAGGCCATCTGCTGGTCCTTGCAGGGGAGGCAACGGTGTGTCTGGATATGCATAGTTGCTAAAACGCAAAGTCTGCACCGAAGTTTTTTTCCTTCTTTTAAGTTGAAAAAAGCTTATACCATGGCATATGCTTATATTATTGGATATAGCTTGGCTGCTGGTAAAGTATACGGAAAATGGTTTGCTCAAGATCTCTGAAGATGAAATAGAAAAAGGAGCACTATTCTTGATCTTTAGGCATTCCTTTAGGCCCACATATATTTCTAAATATTGTTTTTTTTAGTTATTGATTGGCAGATGATGTTCCAAATCCTCAAGTACGCGCCTTTGGATTGACCCACTTAACTACTCGTTATAAGAGTTAATTTTTCATTGCTTCCACTAATAAATTTGGGTTAATGTCCGTCTGTTTTCAGGTTCATTCGTTTCAAGCATGAACTTCAGTGACATCAGAAGACTTCTCTTGTAAGATATCTGTGCTTTATATTTGGCTGCATGGAGAAATGGACATTATTTGTACAGTTACTTCTCCAGATTAAAAATGCTACAATTCGAATAGCACATTAACTACGAATAGGACATAAATGCAAGTCTATATTTATACATTCTTCTTTCAAAACTTCAGACTACATTCTTATTTCAAAACTACATTATTTTGCTACAAATGAAGTAAATAAATGAAATTCAACATAATAAAATTTTGGTATTCAATTACTAATTCTAGACATATATTATTCATTAATAAGATATATCCATACCTTGAAACCATCTCACTGCTCAGCATCACGATTCATTGCATTTGATGCCTTGTTCTTCCTATGGTATTTGCAAAAGACCAAGAAAAACTTACTTAATATGTACCATGCACATATTGGACACAGCTGGATACAAAAAAGAGAAAAAAAGTTTCTTACATGGGAGGTTCAACCTAATAAGAGCGTCCAAAATCCAAAGTGATCCAATGACAGTTTTACTAGTGCTATGATCTAAGTCATTTTTTGTTCAGGAAATCCTCTAGGGATCAACCCATTTGATCATTACCAAAATCATCCTTTTCGGATTTGTCATATTCAATGATAAGAGCCCAAAACTGTAGTTTTAACCCCTTAACAATAATACTTTTAGACCAATTATGCGAGTAATAAATAAGAGTTAATGCTAATTACGTTCTTTTATGTATTTCAGGCATTGAAGTCAATTATGTACAGAAATGTGCCACTTTGGCGATATAAAGGAGCAAGAGTTGGTTGCTAAGAAGTTCTATGATTAAAGACCAAGATTCAAGGAGAAAAAGCCTTTGTAAAACCCGGTCAGAAGCTGAAAAGTCAGAGTCAACGCGGGCAGAAATAGCATACAAAAGTTAGCAGAACTTCTGAAGACCGTATCTTTAGATTCAGGCCTCGGAATTGGGCGTACATTATGTCAAAACGACCGTCTTGGAAAGAGCTTTCCAATGGTTCAAACCTTGACCCAATCAGAGGAGTAAAAGTGCACGAAAAACCTATTGAAGTCAAAGCCAGCTGAAAAGGGCCCTGTGGACTAAAGAAATTGGGCTTTGGGCTCGATTTTCCGGCCCAAAACATGGACCCTCAGCCCATGCACGAAAATGTGGATCTAGTCTCCTCCATTTCTACACACAAGACTTAGATCTTAAGTATCAATTAGCTTAGGATAGAAAGTACCCATTAAAGTAGCCATTAAAGCTTAGTTATAGATCTAGTTTTTTCAATTAATTAATTAGTTGTTATTCTTGTTTTAATTTCAGTATTGAATAATTGTTTATCATTCATTAGATAAATAAAATAGTTAGTTCTTGATAATTTTAATTTTGTTATTTAAAATTGCTTAGATCTAATTTCAATTCTTAGTTGTTAATGATTTCTTAGTTGTTAATTTAGATTTCAATTATTGTTTGGTTGAATTTAATAAAGTTAGAATCTTTATATTATGTCTTATTCAATTTCATATGGAAATGATAGTTTGATGAATCAAGGCTAAACTTCTATTAGAGGGGGTTTGATGAAGCCTTGATGAAAACTTGATTGTATAGTATAAAATCGTTGTAAGAGTCTATTCCACTCTAGAAGGTCGTTGATTCGCCATGAGAATGGGTGGACGTCCTCACATGCTAGTTATGAATTGGTAGAGATGCCATGTATAATTAGGGATTAGAACGACCAATTCTTACCGTAAGAACGTAATAATTAGATTACAACAATTTATGCTAGTTTCTTAAGTTGGATTTAAGGTGGATTCAATTCCCCCCTCTGCTGCAACTGCCCGATTTCCACAGGTTTGTTTCAAATTTTCATTTCTTCATAGTTTTCAGTATTTTAACTTGTTATACACACTGAGCATGCGTAAACAAGACGCTATTCATAAGCGAAGCAAGGAGGCATTCAGGTACTCTTTTCTTCCACACCTCGCATCTCCTGTTAAAGGTTCATACTAGCATATCAGGATTGTTTGGAGTGTTGTTGTGTTTCGTTAAGATTGGCTTAGCCTTGCATGAGATTAAGGTCAGGCCGAAGAAAAATGCCTAACGTAATCAACCGGCAACGTCAACAAACACGCCTTTCTGGTATACCACTCACTACATCTCTAGCTAATATACCACACACACCACCTGAAGTAATGGCTGAAGAAAGAGAGTCTCCTCTCTCTGACTTTTACAAAGCCTTGAACGATAGCCCTAAATCTTGAATCGCTCTATCGGACCGGTGGGGATTTCGAATCCCCAAATATATTTAATATGTTACCCGCTTTTCATGGGTTAGACCATGAAAAGCCTTATCGATACATCGTGGGATTGACCAAGTCCTTACTACATTCCACCATCCTACGGTTGGTGCTGAACAAATTAAACTAAGGGTATTTCCCTTCACTTTAGCCGATAAGGCGACGTCTTGGTTAACTGCCCAAGTGCCAAATTCTGTGGACTCGTGGGCTAACTTGTTCAACTATTTATGGAACATTTTTACCCACCACTGAAGATCGATGAAATGCTTTCCAAGATTCATTTCTTTCGACAGAATCCTCATGAATCATTTTCAGAGGCTTGGAATCATTTCACCGATCTACTTATAGAGTGTCCACACCATAACCTCGCGAAAGACACGCTAGTTCGTGCCTTTTTCAAGGGATTGTTACACCACCTTAAGGAGGTGCTTGACATAATGAACGAGGGTAGTTTCCTAAGTAAGGGAGCCTCAAAGGCTTATAAATTTTTAGAAGATCAAACTAAGCGTAATAATAACTTGGGGTAGTAACGATTTCTCCCGTTCCGCTAGTTCTTCTACAACAGTTAAAGTCGCCGGTATGTTTGAAATGAAACCCGATTCGGAACTTAAAAATTTAATCGAATCTCTAACTAAAAAGGTAGAGGCTATTTCTGTTCAACAAACGCCTATCCCCGTCATGAATGTCAACTCCAATCCATGTAATTTCTATTTGAGTCCAGAGCATCCCGACTCCTATTGTCCTCTCGCCTATGACCAACAACAGTCACAACAAGATAATGTTTGCTCGATTAATAGTTTTCCTATTCCTAACGCCCTTTGGAGACAATATCCTAACTTCAGTTGGAGAAATAATCAACAAGTAACACCTCCAGGGTTTAATAATCAAAATGTTAGGCCAACAAACAATTATAACCAAGGCCTACCACAAAAAAGTCAATGACAAGGTCAGGGTAATTATAATTATAGCAACCAAGCTTAACCACGACAAGGACAAGGTCAGGGTAATTATAATAATTATAATAATAATAATTATAATACTAATAGAGATATCGTTCCGGTCAATAATAACAATCAAAATCCACCAATTAATAATCAACGTGACATAGTTCCTATCGCACAACCTATAGCTAACACTCCTCCACAACCGGATCGTTTTGATATCTTTATGCAATCTCAACAACAGATTTTACAAGTCATCCAACTTTCTTTACAGCAGTTAGCTTAAGAGAAAGTGCAACCCAAAGGTGTGTTTCCAGGTCTAGCGATAGCGCTAGCTAATCCTAAAACAACAAACACAGCCTTTGAGGTAAATGGTAATACTAGTACGGAAAATGAAAACGCAGGTGAGCTAAATGCCATCTCCACTCTCCGTTCTGGGAGAGTGGTTGATGACAAAGTAACTATGCCTATAGTTACTCCACAAATTGTCCCTACACCGGAGATTGTACTAGATACCGTAATAGAAACTGAAGAGCCTACTCCTGTAGAGGTACCAATTAAACAACAACCTAAGAAACAGAAAGTAAAGGTTAGACATCCAGTTGATCCATACGCTAAATATAGAGAGAAACCACCGTTTTCCCAGAAATTAGCTATGTTAAACATGGATACAAACTTCGACAAAATTAGGGAAGTTTTTAAAAATCTAACGATAAACTTACCTTTTCTGGACGCAATTAAAAAATTACCTCACCATGCTAAGTTTCTCAAAGAGTTGTGCACTAAAAGGCGTAAGACAAATATTCCTAAAGACGCCTTTTTAACTAAACAGTTTCCAACTTTAACGGAACACAATGGAATCGTTAAGTACAAGGACCCTGGTCGTCCTACTGTACAATACACCTTAGGAGATTCCCACACGACGACCGCTTTACTAGACCTAGGGGCGAGTGTTAACTTACTCCCATATTATCTATACAAACAAATAGGTCTACAAGAGATGCAACCTACTAAAATGACGTTGCAATTAGCGGATTGATCTATTAAGTACCTTAAGGGTGCGGTTGAAAATGTGCTTGTTAAGGTCCAGGATTTCTACTATCTTGCTGATTTTGTTATCCTTGATACAGAAGTCGCTAACGACTCTGTTCCAATCATCTTAGGGTGTTCCTTCTTGGCGACTGCCAACACACTTATAAACTGCCGCGATGGTTCGATGTCCTTGTCTTTTGGCCATCTTTCGGTTGAGGTAAATATTTTTAAAATGATGAAACAGTTACCAGATTCGTCTATAGATGGAAAGGTTAGCATGATCGAGAGCTTAGCTCAAAATTACTTTAATAACACGTTTTCAGAAAACCATATGCATAAATTCCTTTTTTTTGGAAGTTCAGATTTTGTTGATGACTCCTACATAGAGGAAGTCAACACTATCTTCGAGTCTACACAAATCATAGACCCTTCGGTTGCTCCATATACAGAGTTTGAAGACCTGCTGCCTAAGCAAGTATTACTCAAGATGAGGACTCTCCAGAAGCATTTATCGATATTCCTTCCACCCCGGTGCTTAAACATTTTCCTCCTGAGTTAAAGTATATTCAACTTGATTCGGATGGTAGTCATCTGATAATTATATCTTCTCTGTTATCTAAGGAGGAAGATACACGGTTGATCAGGGTGATTAGGGAACATCGTTCTGCGATTGGTTGGTCCCTAGCCGACATTAAGAGAATTAACCCTAATGTGTGCACTCATCGTATCTATTTAGAGGATAACGCAAAGACTTCCCGCGAACTTCAGCGTCGTTTAAATCCTGCCATGAAAGAGGTGGTCAGGTAAGAGGTCTTATGGTTACCCAATCTCTGATAGCGAATGGGTAAGTCCCATTCATGTAGTTCCAAAGAAATCAGGGATTACCATGGTACGTAACGCCAAGGGTGAATATGTTGCCACGCATGGTCCTATGAAATGGAGGATCTATATTGATTACAAACGTTTAAATGCCATGACACGAAAGGATCATTTTCCTTTACCCTTTATAGATCAGATGCTTGAACGTGTAGCTGGTCATATTTTTTATTGTTTTTTGGATGGCTATTCTGGCTATTTCCAAATTATTATTGATATTGATGACCAAGAAAAGACTACCTTCACATGTCCTTTTGGAACATACGCCTATAAACGAATGCCTTTTGGCCTCTGTAATGCTCCTGGTACTTTCTAGCGGTGTATGCTTCATATATTTAGTGACATGGTAGAGCGTTTCATGGAAGTGTTCATGGATGATTTTTCTATCTATGGAGACTCTTTCACTGAATGCCTGTCTAACCTGTCTAAAGTTTTAACACAATGTGAAGAAAAGAGTCTCGTTTTAAATTGGGAAAAATGTCACTTCATGGTGAAAAAAGGCATAGTACTAGGTCACATCGTATCTAGTGATGGCATCGAAGTAGATAAAGCCAAACTAGATAAGATAGCGACTCTACCTATACCACGGATTGTCCGTGATATTAGAGCCTTTCTAGGCCATGCAGGTTTTTATAGGCGCTTTATCAAAGATTTTTCGAAAATATCTAGGCCGTTAACTAATTTGCTTTTAAAGGAGGCCATCTTTGATTTTAATTTTAATTATAAACAGGCTTCTGAAACTTTAAAAGCTGCCTTAACTTCTGTACCTATTATACAGCCTCCCGATTGGTCTAAACTTTTTTAACTCATGTGTGATGCTAATGATTATGCAGTTGGTGCTGTCTTGGGACAGAAACTAGATAATAAATCCACCATTATTTATTATGCTAGTAAAACTCTAAACGATGCTCAAAGGAATTATACAACTACTGAAAAAGAATTCTTAGCTGTCGTTTATGCTTTAGATAAGTTCCGTCCTTATTTGGTTGGTTCTAAGACTCTAGTTTACACAGACCATGCAACCCTTAGGTACCTTCTCGCAAAGAAGGATGCTAAGCAGAGATTAATCCGATGGATTCTTCTCCTGCAAGAATTCACATTAGAAATAAAGGACAAATGAGGGGTCAAAAACATAGTTGCCGACCACTTATCTAGACTTACAAACGATGATGATAGTGATTCTGACTCCTTACCGGACTCTTTTTCGGATGATCATCTGTATGCTATTTTTTCTGTACCATGGTATGCTGACATTGTGAATTATTTAGCGTCTGATGTTATTCCTTATGATTGGTCAAGAAATGAACGTAAGAAGTTCTTGGCCAGAGTTAATCTATACTACTGGGATGAGCCCTACCTTTTCAAGTATTGTGCGGATCAGATTATTCGTCGTTGTATTCTCCAATGGGAATATAATGAGGTTCTCTCATTCTGCCATGACAAAGAGTGTGGTGGCCATTTTAGTGGTATGAAAACAACTGCTAAAATTCTTCAATGTGGGTTTTATTGGCCCACTCTCTTTAAAGATGCCCAAGTGTATTGCAAGACGTACATTCGTTGCCAACAACTTGGGCGAATCACAAAGCGTAATATGATGCCATTGAATCCAATCATGGTGGTAGAAATTTTTGACGTATGGGGCATTGATTTCATGGGTCCCTTTCCAGTTTCCTACGATTTCATTTATATTCTAGTCGTCGTGGACTACGTGTCTAAATGGATAGAGGCCATGACTTATCGTAGCAATGACCATGAGACAGTTGTGTTTTTTGTTAGAGAATATATTTTCTATTGATTTGGCATTCCCAAAGCCATCATTAGTGATGATGGAACACATTTTTGCAACAGAGTTGTTGCATCTCTAGTGAAAAAGTATGGAGTTACACATAAAGTAGCAACTCCGTATCATCCACAAACTAGCGGACAAGTAGAAGTTTCTAATAGGGAAATCAAAAAGATATTAGAAACAACTGTAAATCCTGATAGGAAAGACTGGTCAAAGCGTCTATCTGATGCCTTATGGGCATATAGGACGGCTTTCAAAAATCCTATAGGTATGTCTCCCTTCAGACTTGTATTTGGGAAACCTTGTCATTTGCCCGTTGAATTGGAGCACCGTGCTATGTGGGTTATAAAAAGCCTTAATTTCAATGTTAATGAGGCGGGTGTCAAGCGCAAGTTGCAATTGAATGAGCTTGAAGAAATTCATAGCTATTCTTATGATCTCGCGAATGATTATAAAGCTAACATGAAACGTGTTCATAATAAGCAAATCTTGCGCAAAGAGTTTGTGGTAAGTCAAAAAGTCTTGCTTTACAACTCCCGTCTACATATTTTCTAGGAAAATTAAAAACCCGTTGGTCTGGTCATTTTCTGGTTACTGAAGTCACCCCTCATGGAGCAATCACCTTGGTAAATCCCAAGGACAACAATACCTTTCAAGTCAATGGCCAAAGGTTGAAACATTTTCACGAGCTATTGTCCCCTGATGTAGAGGAAGTCCTTTTACAGGACCCTGTCTATGAGGACTGACCTTTTTCATTGGTGTACTTCCTTTCATTTTCATATATTGGTAAGTGCACCATTTAGGTAACCAGGCCCTCCTTATGGAGTGTGTGGATGTAAGTACCGGATCCTAAGTCCACGTTAAACATAATTCACATTTTCCACTCTTGCATGTTTTCTCAGATTTTGGGTCATGTTCTTCCATGGCGTGAATTATGCATTTATTGCTTTATTGTTTTGATTATATTAAATCTTATTTAAAAAAATTGTTAAAATTATAAAAATAGTAATTTAGGAAGTCCCGGGAATCTGACTTGAAAAGACCAGCTTTTAAAACAAATTTTCTAAACTTCGTTGCCAAAAATTTGTTTGGGGGTGGGGTGTTCGTTTCTGTACTGGATTGTTCAACTTTCCATTTGTGTTGCGTAGGCCTTTTAATTGTATTTTGATTCGGGTTGACATTATCTATGAAATTAGAGTTCAATCGTTCGCATAACTTACGTTACGCACGCACTTCAAGGCATTTTTCATCTTCTTATATGTCATCCATAGTCGAAATAGAGTGTTTTATGGATCATTGGATTGGAAATTCTCTCCTGATCATTTCCATAGCTCATTCGCAAAAATCAGACTGGTAACGAAGCGGCAAATTTAGTTTGAAGTTGTGCGAAAAATCGAAAAATCAAATTGGACTTGGACCCAATCTCGTGCACACGTGCAACGCACATGCGTCTCCATCTTTAACATAACAGTCGCGATTTCACCTTCCAAAACTGCCATTACCAAATTCAAAATCATAACCTAAAAAAAAAAAAAAAAAACAGCCACGCCCAAATTCAAAACCTTACCCAAAACACTCCCACCACTATCCCCAACACCGAAAATTAAGAGAAAAACCACAAAATATTTGAATTGCCGCGCAACAATTGTCCCACCACCATCGTTTTTTTTTAAGTAGGGTTGTTTCACATCGTTTCCTACACCACATACAAACCCCCAAATCAATTCAAAACTTTCAATGGCTCTAAGACGAAGAATTCTGCCGGAACAAGCTTTTACGGCCGACCGCTTCACGCCTTTTTTTCATGACGAGATGATTAGGAGGAATTGGAATAGGTTGTGGTACTCGTCAAATAATTTCTACCACTCCGATTTGGTTGAACAATTCTATAAGAAGAGAGAGTTAGATGGTCGAAAAGTTTTCATGAAGGTGGCTGGGGTTAGGAGAGAATTATCGAGAGAGAAGTTGGCTGAGATTCTAGGCATTACGCCTGAACACTACCTCGACGCCACCATACAGGAATCCCAGTATACTGGAGTTCCTGCATTCTCAATATTAAATACTAAATAATTAATACTAAATAATCATCAAGTTAAATATGTTTTTTTGATAGGCAATCAAGTGTTCTGCCTATATGTATTTAATTTTAGTTTAACTTAACTTTTTTTGGATGTATAATAGTTAAGTTCTATTAATTTTTGGATAAACGGCAATATGTACTCTTTGTTCAACTCCTTGAAAGGAAAAAAAAATCATTGCAGTGGACATATTGTAATCATTAATGTTATTTTGACGTAGGTTTCATTTCTCCCCTCCCTCTTGCAACCATTTCAGTGCAGAAGCACACAATGGGTGATTGAAACCATCCTCTTACTCTAATCAAACCAGCATTAGACCCTTTGACCTTACGGTGCATGAGTCCAATAGTCTCTGCTTAGTAGGTAGCGCAGCTTGGAATTTAACTTGACCTGATAACTTCTGGGTAGTTTATACTTATGCTGCAGAAGAAAAATGGCAGAAATTGGATGCTGATGACTATAGAATCAAACAAGTTTTTAATACAAGGGTGTGTACTTTGAAGTCAAATGATTCAATGATGTTTACATACATATTAGAAGGGTAAACGTCTGCACGTCTGCATTTACTTCAGCCCCGGCCTGTTTTAGAGAACAAAAAGAAGTCCGAATAAAATAGAGATTGTTGTATGATAATATGATGAAGCCAAATAATCATATTATCCATGTCAACCAATATGAAATAACACATTCATTTTCCATCCCAAAAAAGAAATGTTTGATAACTTTTTGGCTCCGCTATTCAGACGCACGGTTTTTTCACTGTTTTCTTCTTTTCCGTGTTTTTTTACTATAACAATATCGAACGCGAAACGAAAGATAAACAAGGGAATGACGAAATCAGAGGGTGCTTTCAAATGTCAAGTAAAAAAATGAAGAGATAACATAAGTGATCTTCCAAACGGTAGTAAAAGGTGGGAAGAGTACGATTTTGCTTACTATTCAGTTGCATACGGAACTGTGTAAGCCATTTTTTCTATTTTCTGTACATCACATCCAACGGAGAAGAACATGAAACGGCCAGACTCAAATATTACAATTAACACAATTAAATGCCTATTTGCTCCCCAGCGTCTTTACAATAGTAGAAGGCACCCCCCGATTAGAAAACCTTTGATTGATCATATCCTTGCAGCCTCACTCATTTAATCATACATTCCCTCCTGCTCCCAAACATCAACAAGAAAATCCACCATTTCCTGCAAGTTGTCCAAGCCAACAGCAGTTAATTGTTCTGAATAATCAGCATACTTTCTAAATAAAATAAAATGTATTTCCTTCACAACACTATTTGTATGACACATGTGAAATTGTATACCAAAACAGAAATTACAGGGCATCAGCTAGTTTTCCAGCCACAAACAACTATGATATGTTGTACTTACTGCATATTTCACAGTAGTTACCAAGTACATAAGCGTTTCAGAAAAGACCCCACACCTTGATCAAGTACAAGGTGGTTAAGTGGGGACTATCGATGCTAGTGACTTAGTGAGATCTCTAGGCCTAAAACCATACTCCATCTTCCCTAGGTATGTATAATCCTTACATTCACAAGCGTTTTTTTTGGTAATCCTTACAATCACAAGAGTTGCACTGCTGCATAACACACTCCAGTGAAAATGGTCACTACACCCACATTTCACATAGCTATGTTTCCTTGGTTTGCCATGGGTCATATCACCCAATACCTTCATTTCTCAAACAAATTTGCTGAAAGAGGTCATAGAATCACCTTCTTCATTCCAACACAAATTCAGCCAACTCAATCACAAATCAGATCTCATCAAGTTCATATCTATTGACATTCCTCCAGTTGATGGTCTCGCTGTTGGTGTCGAAACCATGTCAGATGTACCATTACACAAAGGAAGTCTTTTTGCTCAAGCATTTGATCTCACACAAGACCAAGTAAAAGTTGTTCTACAACATCTCAAACCAAATTTCATTTTCTTTGATCTTGCTTACTGGGTTCCAACCTTAGCGTGCCCTCTTGGGATCAAACCTATGTATTTTCCTACTGTTAGTGTTGCAACACTTACTATGCTTGTTTCATCGATGAATCTTAAATACAATATAGGCACCACCAGGTTTTCCAAGTAGCTTTTTAAGTTCGAAACAACCTCTCTATCAAACAAGACATGTATCATTGCTGTCGAGTGACTTTGGTGTTGGGATATCATTTTTACAACGACATACCACCGCCATGGGTGAATCTAAAGCACTTTGTTTTCAGGGTTGCAGGGAACTTGATGATTATTTAGTATTAATTATTTAGTGCTTAATTCCTATATGATTATTTAGTTCCACCTGAATACTTTGTTATGTGCACACCTTCAACGACACTCTCATGGAAGGTCAATACAATCCGAATTCTCATTGTGCTCGATAGTCATCTCTGCGAACCAACCAACTGGCTGTAGCTCAGTGGATTGGTAAGAACATCATTGGGAAGGAGAAAGTGAGCGACATCGGTTTGACATGTCTGCACGTTATTTGGATATTGCAAGAGAAGATGTATGAATTCTGTATCCTCGAGTTTTTGATAAATATGATTAAAGGAGTTGGGAAGAGTATTGCACCATTCCTTGCTTTAATTACGAAGATAATGTTGTCTTGGGGGGGGGGGGACTATGTTGAAATTACATTTAAATGAAATTATTTATACGGAGTGCATCCAAAAGACTTGGATGTTGCCAGAGGATAGGGTGGTTGATTCGGATGAGGAAATGGAGGACATGACATGTTTGGATGAAGATGCCTTGGAAAAATGTATGTCTGAATCAGAACGCATGTCAGTGTTGCATACTGGCGTGCGTTGCATTTATGCTATTTGTGAAGATGTACGGGATAGACATATTATAATTCGAAATAAATAAAAGAACCTTCAGACGAGTTTTGAAAACCTCGAAAAGGGTCAGGAGGATCTCTTGTGTAACATGGAGACACTCCTTCAGCGTCACAATGCGCAATATGTAGAGATGAATGCAACAATGGAAGCACAACGCCTGTTCCAAGTAGAGATTCTACGACGCATGCCACCCCTGGAAGGTTTTGATTCAGATGAGTCTGAGAGGCATGAGCGTCGTCGTCAAAGGACGGATGGCTCGGGCCCTTCTTCATCCCAGGCCCAATCTCCATCTCATCTTCATCACGTGGCTAGGTGTTTCGAAAAATTTGGTGTTTCGATGTTATTTAGTTATTTTTATTGTTTTTATTAGTTCGGATATTAAGTTTTTTGAAATTCAGTAGTTAAATTTAAATTCGGTAGTTAAAATGTTGTTTGAATTTCATTTTTTAATATAATATGGTTCTTTTCAAATTGTGCATTGTTTTTATCGTTAATCCCACCTTCCCGAATTGTTTGGGGGTGGTATTAGTTAGTCTAGCATGATTTTTATATGATCCACAAATTTATTATATAATTTTGCGATGATTGTTGGGAATATTGCCGATATGGGCATGACTATGAATATATATTGTGATAGGATGAAATCTCGATGAGTTAGGCAGTTTCTATCATAAATTCAACCTAAAAGATATTAGGTTTGTTTTGGAATAGAGAATATGGGTTGTTTCCGTTTTCGGTTTTGGAAATTTTTTTATTTCCAGCAATTGCCTTAAAACTTTTTGGCAACTTCCCGATTCGTTTTAGCAACTTAAAACCTATAAAAACTTCATTCATTCTACACTCACAACCTACACTACACCTCACTTTCATCTCTCACCTTTCATTCCCATGATTCCCATCTTTCTTATCCATTTTAGCACTATTAGCGGCTGAGTCGCTGCTGCTGATGGAGGAGCGCGACCTACTTCTAGGCAATCGGCCCCAATTTCATCGGGCGACCAGCCCTACCAAGCCCTGAGCTGAGTGCGACCTGCGCCCACAACACTATTTTTCTAGTTTTCATCCTAAGCACGACCCGCGCCCATCCCAGGCACCAAGTGAGCGCGCCTGGCGCCCAAGTGCCTGGTACTCGAAAATCACCAAGGCGCACCTCGCGCCCAGAACCCCGTGGCCAAGAAAAATTCCAATTTTTTGTTGGTTGTTCCAGGATCCTTCGCAGCTATTCCAACGAGTTTATTGGGGATGACATTCCCTCGTATCATACCGGAACAGTCTTTTGAAGACTTGTTCCAAAGTGACACCTATGGTGCGTGGTTTCGCGAAGTGATCATTCTAGCAGGATGGGAGCCACTATTGGTAAGTCCTGATGAACTTTATTCTCCCGCACTTACATCTTATTTTTATGATAATTGTAAGTTCTTCGATAGACCAGATGGAAAACAAGTGTTCTCCATCACCATCGGGGATGAACCAATGGAACTTTCCAGGTTCTTGCTAGCCTTTGTATTTTGACTTGCTATGCCGGCCGAAATACAAGACTCATGGGCCTATTTGGTAGATAATATATACATGTACAACTATGATGATTTGCATGAGCATTACGGGGTAGGAATCTTTAGGATAGAGGACCAAGGGGATTATAACGTCGCCCTTGGTAGCCTGTCTATGAACGTGGGCACTGTTATGTTTTGGATCATGCTCAACATTAGAGGGGAATGGCGTTATTCTTCTGTGAATGACGAAACTTGTGATATTTTCCTTGCTTTAGCTGGGGGATGTACACTCTATGATATTCCCCATACCCTAATGTCTAGTTTAGCCCGAGCCCATAGCAAGAGGCATGAGTACCTTCTTATGCCTGTTTTAATTTGCTGTATAATGCTATGTTTCTTCCCTGTTTTTTGTGCCCGTTTCATAGATTGGGTTGGGGTCGACATTGTGAGACCCACCAATTGTATTATTCGATCGTTCTGTACAATGACTTGGCACGGGTAGAGGATACAACCTCATAAGGTTGCGCCTTACACCCCATCCGACCAAATGGCGCTTGACAGGTTAGCTATAGTAGACGATAAGTGGCGTGAAGCCTGGCAAATTACCATGGCATGGCAGGATGCGAAGGAACCTCATTTCTTTATTAAGGATGAGGAGGAAAATGCTTAAACAGAAGTTAAGGTTAGTTTTTATTTCAGTTAGTGTCTGCTTATGTCCCAAGCAATTTGTTTCTCATTAACCCCATTACGGGTGGAACTCTTATAGAGTTGCGTCAATTTTTCTTTTCTATATTAGTATGTTTAATCTTATTTTGCATATGTTCCAGAATTTCACGCGTTTCAATAGTATTTCTCTAACCTATTTATTTAAATACTTTGAGGACAAAGCATGTTTCTTGTTTGGGGGGGGGGGGGAGCATAGAAACACGTGTAATTAAGACATCTGTTAGGATATAGATATTTCTAATATGCACTTGTTTTCTAGTTAAAAAAAATTCAAAAAATTTAAAAATATAAATAAAAAGTATGCTATACACTTAGGAATATTGGTATTGTTTTCTTTCTTTATGCTCTCAATAATCTAGAAGTCTCATGTAGCTTTTGCATTAGAATAGTTTTTAGAAACTTAGGCTAATATGTAGGTAATAATCCTTGCATCTATCTATAAATATGTTACATGAGTATCTATGATTGTTGGCAGTAAGTTTCTGAAATCTAGGCTAGAGTACTTATTCTACATATCCTGTGAGAATATAGCCTAATTAAAGCCTTATATGAGTGAACATTTGAGAAATGACACAAGGGAGAAGTAAAATCCGGATAGAGAAATCACACGTCCACTTGCTTGATTACTATACCATATCCTAAGCGAGAATTTAGGCCCTCTTTGGATCGATATAGCCAGAAATTCAAACCTATGAATTATTTTCCGCTAGTCGCCCCTCTGAGCCTTTCTTTAGCCTTTCATAAACCACAAATCCTTTACCCTGTTACAAAAAAAAAAAAAAAAAAATCAACCTACCCAATTCTTTGAATAAGTCTGAGAATAGAGATGAAGAATAGAAAAGAGAAGAGCCTTTGAAATCAAGAATTTGTTAGTCGCTTCAGATGAGAAAAATAAGTTTCCATCCAAATAAAAAAAAATAAAAAAGAAAAAAAAAAAAAAAAGTTAGAACTCCAAAAATAGAATCAAGAAGTCAAAAGCCAAGGAAAAAGGAAAAAAAAATGGCTAAGGATGGAAACAAAGTGTAGAAGCAAAAGTAAAGAACAAGGGTTTCTCTAGTTGCATAATATGAAACCTCTATTATCTCAGACTTGTCATTTTTGAATATCCATTTCTTTCATTCTTAAACCATCTCCTAATCCCTACAACACCTAATAAAGATCTCTAGCTCAATTAGGAATAGGTTAGTGTGATAGTAAGTGGCAGATGTGTTTGATCGACTCCGGCTTCCTTGTGTGTCATAGAGTTTGTAAGGTAAAGTGTGCCCACCGCATTAATGGAGTAGCTTAAACTTGAGCGGAAAAATCGAGTGGTTTTGTCTTGACATTTATGTGAGGACCTACTTAAGGACGCTTATTCGAAGTTTTCTAAAACTTAACCCGCTAGTTCATCTCATAGTATTACTCATTGTATATATGTTTATTCGTAGATGATTGATTATTATGCATATATTAGCTTAGGTTTCGACTTGATTATTCTGTATTCATTGCTAGTGAGATGTATAGATAATAGAGACATAGATAAGGAAATAATAGTTTTATTTATGAGTCGTTGTAATATAGATGAAGTTTGTGAGTACCTTCATTGGAAAACTCTCACGAGGCTACAACTCGTCCACTAGGGAATTCCAAGTGGTTTAAGGCCTTGTTGCATATGGTCAATGCAATCGCACTCGGCGAAACGAGATTAGTTAGGACTCCATTTTTGGTCACTTATGCTAATTTCTCATATTTGTTTGAGGACAAGCAAAATGCTGTTTGGGGGTGGTTTGATAAGAGTCCAAAACTGTAGTTTTAACCCCTTAACAATAATACTTTTAGACCAATTATGCGAGTAATAAATAAGAGTTAATGCTAATTACGTGCTTTTATGTATTTCAGGCATTGAAGTCAATTATGTGCAGAAATGTGCCACTTTGGCGATATAAAGGAGCAAGGGTTGGTTGCTAAGAAGTTCTATGATTAAAGGCCAAGATTCAAGGAGAAAAAGCATTTATAAAGCCCGGTCAGAAGCTGAACAGTCAGAGTCAACACGGGCATAAACAACATATAAAAGTTAGCAGAACTTCCAAAGACCGTATCTTTGGACTCAGGCCTCAGAATTGGGCGTACCTTATGTCAAAACAACTATCTCGGAAAGAGCTTTCCAATAGTTCAAATCTTGACCCAATCGGAGGAGCAGAAGTGCACGAAAAGCTTATTGAAGTCAAAGCCAACTGAAAAGGGCCCTGTGGACTAAAGAAATTGGGCTTTGGGCTTGATTTTCCGGCCCAAAACATGGATTCTCAGCCCATGCACGAAAATGTGGATCTGGTCTCCTCCATTTCCACACACAAGACTTAGCTCTTAAGTATCAATTAGCTTAGGATAGAAAGTACCTATTAGAGTAGCCATTAAAGCTTAGTTCTAGATCTAGTTTTTTCAATTAATTAATTAGTTGTTATTCTTGTTTTAATTTCAGTATTGAATCATTGTTTATCATTCATTAGATAAATAAAATAGTTAGTTCTTGATAATTTTGATTTTGTTATTTAAAATTGCTTAGATCTAATTTCAATTCTTAGTCGTTAATGATTTCTTAGTTGTTAATTTAGATTTCAATTATTGTTTAGTTGAATTTAATAAAGTTAGAATCTTTATATTATGTCTTATTCAATTTCATATGGAAATGATAGTTTGATGAATCAAGGCTAAACCTCCATTAGAGGGGTTTGATGAAGCATTGATGAAAACTTGATTCTGTAGTATAAAATCGTTGTAAGAGTCTATTCCACTCTAGAAGGTCGTTGATTCGCCATGAGAATGGGTGGACGTCCTCACATGCTAGTTATGAATTGGTAGAGATGCCATGTATAATTAGGGATTAGAACGACCAATTCTTACCGTAAGAACGTAATAATTGGATTACAACAATTTATGCTAGTTTCTTAAGTTGGATTTAAGGTGGATTCAATTCCCTCCTAATTCTTATTCTAGATTCAAACTTTAGTATTCCGTAGCATTTCGTAGTATAATTCGTAAAGCTCTCATTGACTTTGGTAGGATTGATAGTCGTAGGAAACTTGGATGCTAAAGAACTAGGAGTGGAACGAATCTTTTATTCCAACTCTACTTCAATAGTATCGAGAGTAGAAATCTTTGATAATTACGAGTATAGTTCAGTTTTAGTTTTACTTGCGTTTAGAGTTTCATCGCTTTATTCATTATTAAAACTATCAATTTTACTATTATCATTCATGTACTTCGATTCGAAGCAGAGCCAATTCTGGAATAGTTAATGGAAATAGAAACTCTTCATCCCAAACTGGCGTCCAATTGTCTTCCTTGATCTTAGTTTTCTTCTTTTTGATATTAGCCGGTACTCCTGCTATACTAACATGCCAAATGAGATCGTTCAAAATTTATTTTCTGTTCTACAGATATATGACTTGAAATTGGCTAATCCTCCCAACTCCCAGGGTGTATTCTATTTGACGCCTATATGGAAGTCGTGTTCGAAAATCCAAGTGCATAGCAACTTAGCAAGTTGTTTCACCTCAATGACCATAACCAAAAGACATAGTTTACTTTAACAGTCCCAACTCCTAACATCATTCAAAGTTTATATAAACCCGCAAATGTACAAAGTCCAATGTCTTTCTAGTGGTTGGTGAGGTAACTGAGGTTCAAACTACCTGAATCTTGAAAATCAGATCATCATGGAGAGGATTCATGCCCATTGTTATACATAATGTCCATGTAAACCTGCTTGAGAGAAAGAAATATAGGATTTAAAAAGACTTTCCTCTGGGAGCTTATGACCAGACCCTACTGAACTTACATGAAGAATATAGGGACTAACCGACTCGTGCAAAAAGTTTATATTTAGAACAGGAACGAAACCATTGAACCTGCTTCAATAGTTTCACCTCATTGTACATTTCGATTGCTGGTCAGTAGTGTCATGTATCTTTAGGAAGCATACAGGAGAAGTTAATAGGAGGTTTACATAGGGGGCCTGGGTATAGACACAAACTATGTGGCTGAGTCGAGCAATAGTTGAAAATATAACTAAGGCAGTTGAGATGGGGTGCACAAATGGTTGGGTGGAGTCAGACTTAACTGCAGCAATTAAGGCATTACAAAGCAACTCAGTGCGCTGGAAAGTAGGATCAAACTAGGAGAACACATATGCTTATTATTGCAGGCCACTGATTGTTCATCCGATTAAACACATCTTCAATGGGAAAAACAAATCTTTAAATTATCATCTAGGTATTTGACAAAGTTTGACATCAAATTCTTGTTATCTAGCAGCAAGGCTTGATAGAGCATGCTTGACAATTGTTGAGAAGCTCACCTCTCGCTCACTGAAAAACAAAGAAAATATGAACATTATTATCTTAAGAGACTATATAATAAACAACAAAATTTAGAAAGAATTTAATCGTTGTTTCTTAAATCCTTCTTAATTAACTTATCATAAATTTCACACACTAGTTATTTACCACGACAAAAAAGTAGACATATTCCTACAATGACATCTCGGATTGAATAACTTCAAACGCTACCTACAAAAATAATAATACACACGATGCCAACATGACCTTGTTAATAGCACATTGAACCAAGTTCAGTGAAAGAACTAACCATTTCCTGTCAATATCCTTGAAACATGCAACTCTTGATAATGCTTACCTAGAAGACAGTAAAGAGCTTCATATATTGTTCCAATTCAAGGGTTGTTACCATCAAAGGATTTGTGTATAGCATATAGAAAGATAAGAATCAATTCACTTATTTAAATGAGTCCAAAACATTATTTTCCATGGAATACTGGAGTGACATGCATACATAATACAATCCTGCTATTTTCTGTAATATGCAATGCTAGGGAACACGTTGTACCCCAAAATCCACAAATGGCAATGTTGCACTATTAGGATTTATTGGATAACAATTTTCAAATCTATGTCTTGTCTTACATTCTGACATGCCTCGTTAGTTAATATATAATATCTTTGTATAGAAAACCAATACTACTATGAGTCAATGATAGTAAGGAGATGACTCTACATTCTCCGTTTCAAGGATGTGTATACATAAAGAGATATTTAAATTCAACCACCAACTCACTAAGTATCCACAACATAAAAGCCTGATTTCGTTATTACTTACCTTAAATTCTTTATTCACAGAACAATTTGTTTCAACGTCTTCAGTATCTCAATTATAATCCAACGAGTAAAATTAAATTCACAGTGAATTGTTAAAAACCTTGAACATGGATGAAACAAAAATAAGCTATTAACCATACCAAAATAAAGAAAAGGTGTAGGCGTACCTTAATGAGTATGCATGTTCCGCTACATCTCCAAGTATTTTTTTAATATATAGAACATTATCCAAAGCTAATCCCCTCCTTCACCGACAACAAAAACCATTTTTTAACACTGTCATGTTCTTCCTATATAGTTGTAATTCCATCATTGCAACCAAATAATTGTATTAAACACAACCATACACCTGTTATAATGCATCTATATTATTGAAATTCCTAAATGTTGTGTACTGGATGACCAAAACAATATAAGAGGATCATCTTAGTCTTATCTCAGCAGAAGAGATACAATCCAGAGCAAATGCTAGAGAAAGGGACATTGATGAATGATTGGAGTCATGAACCTTGCTTCCTGAAGGCTGATGGTCAACATTTCATAGTGTACAACCAAGTTTGTGCTGGAAAGTACCCCTTAATATCTTGGAAATGTTGGCACGATGAAAAAAACCCAACCCCAGAATTTATAGCTTAACATGACTTTAAAAAAAATTAAAAAACCCTTAACATGACTGACAAGAGAAAAAAATAATCGCAGTTGCAAAAGATGACTGTGTAGTGAATTGGCAAGATAAAGCAGAAACCCTTCCGAGAAATCATATACAATATATCATATACACCTAGACCTGTTACTACTTTATCATATACAATCAAGTGCTTAGTGCTCAATCACTTTTTTTAAAGACGTAATAAGAAATGATTCAACCAAGTGCACAACAGTTACGTTGTAGAACCAAAAACTCACTTGGAACAGATAAATTAAGCCTAAAGATTTCATTTATGCACAACACTTAGAACAGATAACTTGAGTAGGGCAGAAGCAGTGACCTCGCGTATTATGCCTATAACTCCTTTTTTTTATGACCTGATACATGTCAAAGCTAGACAAAAAGTGACTATTCTTCCCCAACCCAACATCAACAACAACTATTTGCAGAGATGATAAGTGCTCAAAAAGTGCTATTTAACCCTCGATTATGCCTCTTGTTTAGCCATCTTAGTGGACTAATAGTGTTTGTAAGTTTTGTTTTATGATTCTACAGGTCAAAGAGAGAGTTTTGTGGAATATTAGAGAAAAAGGGGTAAAACGGAGTAATTCGGAGCATTAAAGATCACATGGGAAGCCCGTGGACAATCATGGAGAAGGCCAAGGAATTGGAGCTATTAAAGATGCAACTTGGACCTATTTTAAAGCCTATTTGGAAGCCCAAGGCCAAAGGATTTGTTGCTTGGACCAAAGCCCGCAAAAGAGGATAGAAGGATAGAGCAGAAGAGATAAAATCGGCTAACGCGTCTGGGACGCATGGATCGAGCGTCCAGACGCATTGATCGCGTCTGAGACGCATGAATCAACATTGTAGCCAATTCCTTCTTAGTTTTGGAGACGAAGTTGGACTCTGAAAGAAGTCTATTTGTATTAGAAAACAAATGATGGTTTGGAATGCTTCTAGAGCTCATTGTAACCTCTATAAATAGATGACCTAAGTGCCTCATGTAATTTGCCAATTCACTTATATTCTTGTCTCCAGAACTTGAAGCAGAGAGATATTAATAATAAAAGATAGGTTTTAACTAGCTGAGTTTTAATAAATTAGTCTTTCTAGTTTTATCTTCTTCGACTCTTCTTCTTATCGTTTTTTGTGTTCTTCCTTCTTTATGGAAGACTAATTTTCTCCTTTAATCATGTTAGTTATTTCCCTTAATCTTCTCCTTCATCTTCTCCCTTCAATCAAGGGAGAAGATGAAGCCGGTGCTTAAGGTTCAATGATTCTTTTGGTTCATTGTGTTCTTTAATCATGTTAGTTTTTTATGTTTTTAGTTATTAGTTCCATTGCCCAGACCAGGGGATGGAAGTATAGATTAAGGTTTTTATTTATTGCAATCGAATATCATGCTAGTTTAGGGTTTTATTTATTGCAATTGAATATTTGCTAGTGACATGCTTTTATTTATTGCAATTGAATATAATGCTAGAATAGGGTTTTATTTATTGTAATTGAATATTATACTATTATTTTCTACTTTTTTCTAGTTGTGTAATGTTTTAGAGTAAGAGAAGTATTCCTTGTGTTTGCCTTAGATGGTGATTCATTGAATAGCTGCCCAAGCTCACATAAAAGGGAAGAAGATACTAGTAACATGAACATAGGAACAACCTTAAGTAGAGTTATTTGTTAACGATGTTTTGTCCAAGAGGGCATCGACACTCGCTTGATTGCCTAATTGTAGTCTACTTGTGAGAACAACCATGAAGCAGAAGGTCATAGATCAAAAGTATTGGTGGATTCTAATCTCTTGAATTCTCTTTCTTATAAATTCTCAATAGTTTAGTTTAGTTTAGTTTAGCATTAGAATCTAAAATATATAATAATAGTTTTTAATCCCTCAAACCCCCTTTCCAGTCCTGTCCTTCATATAAACATACACTTAAAAGTGGAACGATACCCTACTCATTCTTTACTTATTGAGGGATAATTAGCTTTTGATACGCTTCTATTTTGTTCAACGACCATCATCTATCCATACACCATATACATACACAAAAAGAAGCTTGTCAAGAGACGGTGTTGCTTGAATAACTATGCAAGGATAAAGAATCAACTGAAAAAGCAATACTACACAACCACGCAAGAAAGATTCTACAAACACTGAATAATATGCCACGTACACCTGGTATTTCTTTGTATTGAGGCCAAAACGAAAAAACAATGATTTGAAAAATAATCAAGAGTGCGAGAGAAGAGTAGGGGAAAACTATACCTCTATTTGCAAGTTTTAACTATAGGGTCCAATCGATTCTGCTTGCAAGAAGGGCTACACAACCACGCAAGAAAGATTCTACAAACACTGAATAATATGCCACGTACACCTAGTATTTCTTTGTATTGAGGCCAAAACGAAAAAACAATGATTTGAAAAATAATCAAGAGTGCGAGAGAAGAGTAGGGGAAAACTACACCTCTATCTGCAAGTTTTAGCTACAGGGTCCAATCGATTCCGCTTGCAAGAAGGGTGAAATTCTAAAATACACAATTATAGAAATCCTTTTTGATCAAATAATAACAGCCAATTAAATAACAACATAGAAAAATAAATGCAAGAAAAGCAACACCTTATCTCAATGTGTTCCTAAGGAAAGGTTAATTGAGGAAGACGTGAAAAAAAAATTAATAACATTACTTTTAGAGAAACTAAAGTAGCACTTCCGGATAGACAACATTAGTGTTTCGTCCATAGAATCTGGTGGAAGGATGACACTGATTTTGTTTGAAGAAGTACATCTAGAAAGGGCAACGTATAACTGGCCATGACTAAACACAGGGCCTATAATTCAAAAGACATCTCATAAAACCAAATTGTGAAGTAAGTAAATAGATTCTATCACATATAAGCCTATGATCAAATAGATTGAAAAATGAATAGATGACCAAACCTTGGGATCAAACCCCGCAATAATACCCCACATCTAATTGGTATCCTAATCATTTAAACACTGAAAGCCAAGTATAATTTTTGTTGGTTAAAATAGCATATTTTCCTTGAAACACTATCAATTTAGTTATCAATAGAGAATTAGAATTAGCTAACTCTAAAGGAAACTACACATAGCAAGTGATGTGGACAACCTGGAGAATCATTGCATGTCAAGTCTTGTGTAAGGTACATATTTAGTTTAAAAAAAAAAGTCAGATGCATGTGTTGTGCTTGTGATTAATTCCATGCCACATTTGTGTACATAAGGACAAAGAGCTAGCTAGCTAGCTAGCGAGATAGACACATCAAAAAGACTTGGGATACCTTGAATTTAGCATGAAAGAGATTGTTGTTATATATTGCACTTGTACCAATCATACACTTTAATGAAATTCCTAATACTCGTCACTCAATATTTCCATAGAAAAAGAATTGTATGATAGCCCAATGTGTAGACAAACTAAATTTAGTATAAGCATTAATCTAATAATAGCAAAAAATTACATTATACTTATAGTAGGAATCGGGAAACAAAAAATGCACAAAATCAAAGAGGGGTGTCAAGTTCCAGTTCCTTTAATAACTTGAGAGCTGAACCATATACCCATTTTCACTCTTAGGGTGTAGTAGCATCTGCACATAATGAACTAAGTAGCAATATTGTAACAAAATCCCACGACCACCAGACAACACATAATCTCATTACCTAATGGACCAAAAGCAAGTTTGATCACTTAAGTTTCTTTTATTTGTTTGTTTACCTCTTTGGCCTGTCGTCATTCTTGGATTGTGTTATATATTTAGTTGTATGATGCCTCCCCAGCTTTGGTCATGAGCATGTGACTACTTGGATGTTTAATTTTCGTATGTAGACTCCAACGTGAAGCATGAAAATTTTTTGGATATAAAAAGCCAAGAAAAGGTAATTGAATTACATAAGCCTTCCATTCGCACTCACACACACAATCTCAGTTCATGAGTGTGTGTCGAAACATTTGAACACTGAAACCCAAGCATAATTTCTGTTGGTTAAAACATGAGATTTTCCTTGAAACACTAAGAAATAAAAATAGTGGAACTTGTAATAGATTTTAGTTTCGGTGGAATCAAGGGCTCACATGTCTATCATGGTAGTACTTCATAAAGATCGAATTAGAATTAGCGAACACTAAGCTAACATCATATAGTAAGTGATGCAGACAACCTCGAAAACCATTGCATGTCAAGCCTCCAAGAATTCACATTGGACACCAAATTAACAACAGAAGCTACTTTACGGTGAATTGTTGAGGATTTCATGTAGTACAATAAAAAAAAAACGTCGAAAAAGAAACTGAGAGCAATTTATAAAACAAAATTCCCTATAAATTGAATGGATATATATATTTTATTTCAGTAATGAAACATGCATTTAAAGAGCTCGATATGTAGGCTCTAAACGACAATGAAAACCATCGAAGGATGGAAACCACTATATTTCAATTGTGCAATAAAAACATTTCAATTAAATTCACTAAAAAGGAAAAAAAAAAAAAACTTCAAAGTCTTAATAAGAGGTTTAGTAATCTCCATTTATCAGAACACCATGGCAACAATTTTTCCAGCCATTAATAAGAGCGAAAGCAACAATGGTGCAGAGAATTTATCAGTTATCAGTCAAACCAACAATAATATTTTCATAGCAAAATATTCCAAAAAACAAACTTGAAAACATGCGATGTCCAAGATTAAAGATAGCTTACCGGTAGGAAGGGGGATGTTGAGCAGCAATGAACAATAAGGAAAACCCTATAAACAACCGAAGAAAGTTGGAGAAGAGGAATAGCGAAAGCTTGTAGTAAGTTTTTTATAATAATAAGCTATGATGCACGAATACGACACTTTATGCCTTGCACCCGTGTGACATGGGTAAGATACCGATACGGGTACGGGATATGGGTCGGGTACGACCAGTGTTATCAAAATCGTACCTCAGATGGAGTCGGAGTGGGAAAGATCTGAATCGTATAAAAGAGTCGGAGATTGCCAGAATCATTACAAAATCGCGAGTTAGATAGTAGAATCAGAATAAACGTAGAATCGGAATAAATTGCATGATTTTACGATTCCACGATTCTTGAAATCAAAGAAAAATTTGACGTTTTATGTTTAACTACGTATGGAAACAAAAAAAAGAAAGGAAATAAAGAAAGGGGTTGAGAAGTGAGAAAGGTGGTAGCTTTTTCTTTAGTTCCTTCATTTTCTCCTGTATCCTTCATCTAAGTGTGCTTCTTCTATGGCAGCTGTGCAAAACCACTATAACATAAAACCAGATCTAGGGTTTTATGAAGTCTGACTTAAAAGTTAAAGCTTTACTTAGAAAATGAGTGGTCAGAATTTAATGGCTCTATCTAGAAACAAACAACGTTGAATTATTGTTGACTGGGCTTTTGGGAATATGGTGCTGACGTGTTGTATTAAATATTTGAACAATGGGCCTTAATGCCTTATGATACATGAGCCCAACCATTCTCTATATCCACTATCTAACAGGCGGTTCATCTTTTTTATAAGCCTTCAAAATTTTAATGTAAAATTAAATGTATGCACACATTAAACATATTACTTCAAAATAAATATTTTATATCTAAAATACTTTAATAAGATCTTATAGATTATTAAAAAAATACTTACTTAATTATGAATCTTACGATTTACGATCCGATACAATTCTCAATTCACTAAATAATATTAATTACATAAAAAATAGTCGTATCCGACTGTCGTACTTGTATCCTAATTTTTTTAAAATCTCGTATCATACCTCGTATCTGTGTCCACGTGTCGGTACTCGTACCCGTATCTGTGCATCATAGATAATAAGTTCTTAAATGAGATTCCTAAATTATCGTCAACTATCGTCAAAAGTAGGTGCTTTTTTCCCTATATTGTCGTGAGTAAAGAAACTGACGTGGACACCTTTAGAGAGCTCGTATATGGATTGTTATCAATTTTTTTTTCTCTCCTGATTGTTAGAGAGAAGTTTCCTTTTTTGTCATCCTAATTTCCCGTGAGTAACCTGTAACCCCTGGGTTCCTAGAAGAGTATTGATAGTTCAAATTTTTGTAGGAGTACATTTATTGTTGTAGTAGAAAAAAGAGACAGTATAGTGATATCCTAATCCCAACTCGATATGCTAATCTACAGTCAATACCAAGTACACAGAAAATGTATTAGAAATTGAGATTCACACATAACAATGTGTTTTACAAACAGAGGTGTACACAAAGATGTCCATACATGCATTTACTGTTTTCAAAGTGTCATGACACATCTTAACTATCACCAAAAATAATGGATTTTTTTTAGCACTTATCAGTTTGTAGCCATTCATATAATAGGGGTTTAAATCAATAGAGCAATACATATATGAAATATGTATTACCTTGAAAGAAGAATTTCGAACTCTAAAATTTGCAAAAGGTTTAAGATATAAACAATAGCATATTCGATAAACCAAAACCCTCATGCATGGATGACTTCATTCCTTGAGAAATTCATGAAGAGCACCCTTGCTTGAATTAGAACCCCAACTTCTTAAACCCCTCATTTTTTCAATTGGGAACTTGCAAAAAACCAAAACTTCTAAATATTTGTGTGATTGATTGTTGATATTCATGGAAAACAGGTACCAAATTTACAAACAAAATAACGACAGAGAACATACTTGAGAGAAGATAATTAATAATCTTCATGAAGGTTTTGATGGGCTCATTATATCACAATCTACTTATTTAAAAGGAACCTAGTGGTTCCAAATAAATTATATAGTCGTGCAAACCCTTTACGTTTGAGAAGTAGACATAGCTGCTCAAAGTAACTGGATTCAGACACCTTCATGCCCATATTCTTTCTATGGAGCATCCAATGCAGTTGCGGTGTTGTGAGGATTCCCATGTCAATCATGACAACACCAACTACAGAAATAATTATCAACCCAAGATACAAAGATAAAATAATTTCATACAATCAAGTCAATAAGATGATAGATTTTTTGAAGCAGATATGAGATTACATAAGCATACCTGTTTGCCAGCTTTAAGAAGAACCTCTCCACTTGGCCATGTGTCTCTTCCCAAATATATCTTTGCAGATTGGATTCTTCCAATTAGAATATCTTCTTTCTTTACAAGCTCAGTTATCAACTATAAAAGAGTGGAATAATCATTAAGAATACTAATGAGTAATAAAGTCCATTTACTGAACACATCAAGAAAAAGAGAGCACAATACAAACTCAATATTCACCTGAATAAGATCATTGGGTTCGATGGCATTTGCAATGGCATCGACAAAGGGTTCCCAGTCTTGACTCAACATACCACCAGTTGACCTGCCTCTTTTTGTGTGTGTAGATGTGGTATATGGATGATGTAGATAGATGATGGTTGTTGAACAAAAAGAAGCGTATCAAAACCTAATTATCCCTCAATAAGTAAAGGATGAGTAGGGTATCGTTCCACTTTTAAGTGTATGTTTATATGAAGGACAGGACTGGAAAGGGGGTTTGAGGGATTAAAAACTATGATTATAGATATTGTAGATTCTAATGCTAAACTAAACTAAACTAACTAAACTTATACTAAAGCTAAGAATTGGAAATAGGGAGAGAATATGAGAGAGATAGATTCAAGAGATTCAAATCCACCAATGCTTTTGATTCAATGACTTTTTGCTTCATGTTGTTCTCCAAGTAGACTACAATCGGGCAATCGAGCGAGTGCCGATGCCTTTTAGGTGAAACATCGTTAAACAATTAACTCTACTTAAGATTGTTCCTATGTTCATGTTACTAGTATCTTCTTTCCTTTTATGTGAGCTTGGGCAGCTATTCAATGAATCACCATCTAAGGCAAACACAAGGAATACTTCCCTTACTCTAAAACACTACACAATTAGAAGAAAAGTAGAGAATAATAGTATAATATTCAATTACAATAAATAAAACTCTATTCTAGCATTATATTCAATTGCAATAAATAAAAGCATGTTACTAGCAAATATTCAATTGCAATAAATAAAACCCTAAACTAGCATGATATTCAATTGTAATAAATAAAAACCTTAATCTATACTTCCATCCCCCCCTGTGGGCAATGGAACTAATAACTAAAAGCATAAAGAACTAACCTGATTGAAGAACACCATAAACCAGAAGAATCATTAAACCTTAAGCACCGGCTTCATCTCCTCCCTTGAAGGAGAAGATTAGCCTTCCATATAGAAGGAAGAACACGAAGAACGAGAAGAAGAAGAGTCAAAGAACATAAGACTAGAAAGACTAATTTATTAAGACTCAGCTAGTTAAAACCGATCTTTTATTATTAATCTCTCTCTGCCTCAAGTTCTGGAGACAAGAATATAAGTGAATTGGCAAATTACATGAGGCACTTAGGTCCTCTATTTATAGGGGTTACAATGAGCTCTAGAAGCATTCTAAACCGTCATTTGTTTCCTAATACAAATAGACTTCTTCCAGAGTCCGACTTTGTCTTCAAAACTGAGAAGGAATTGGCTACAGTGTCGATTCATGTGTCTGGACGCATTATTCATGCGTCCCAGACTTAATCAATGCGTCTGGACGCTCGATTTATGCATCCTAGATGCACTCAATCGCCCGGGCCTTCGATACATCGTCCCGGCGCGTAAAGCCGATTTTCTCTCTTCTGCTCTATCCTTCTATCCTCTTTTGCGGGCTTTGGTCCAAACAACGAATCCTTTGGCCTTGGGCTTCCAAATAGACTTTAAAATAGGTCCAAGTCGCATCTTTAACAGCTCCAATTCCTTGGTCTTCTCCATGATTGTCCACGGGCCTCCCATGTGATCCTTAATGCTCTGAATTGCTTCGTTTTACCCCATTTTCTCTAATATTCTACAAAACTCTCTTTTTCACCTGTAGAATCTTAAAATACAACTTATAAACACTATTAGTCCACTAAGATGGCTAAACAAGAGGCATAATCGAGGGTTAAATAGCACTTTTTGAGCACTTATCACAACTCCCAACTAGCCTTTTGCTAGTCTCTTAGCAAATAAGACAAAAAAATAGATAAGTGATCAAAATCACATCCTAATAACAAAAATAAAATCCTAACTCATTTCGCAGGCACCGCGATTGCATTTACCATATGCAACAAGGCTTTAAACCTTTAAGTTCCCCAAAAAGGACGAGTTATAGTCTCGTGAGGGTTTTCAGGTGATATACCCACAAAATCAATCAATAGCATGTTTAAGAATGATAGTATTTTTCAGAGAGAGAAATTCTTTACCCACTTAGTGCTTACTCCAATAGACAATCTCCATTGCTAACTTATATTGCTGCAAAGACTCATAGATTATGATGAGAGATAGTAAAAATTGACAAAAATTCTCAATCAAGGCTTATGTGTGTACTTAGTCAATTTTCTATACTCTCCTATCCAAGAAACGGAATCCCTAGTTTACCTTTAGACAGATAATCTCGACTTTCAATCCTCACTAGTCATACTCTCAACAAAGAATCTCTCAGAAGATGGTCTACTATTTTACCTCATATATGTGGGGAAAAGAATAATGCATACGAACATCCTACATACTACCTTGAAAAACAGACTTCTGAATAAACGTAGTCTCATGGAAAGAATGTCAATCACATATGAAGTGTCGGGTCACTCACTTTAGCATCCTCTCACCTATTCTAGACTTCGTACCATACTGTAGTGATAAGTCATGGGTTGTAACTTGGCTTGGGTATTGGTTTATGAAGGAAAGGTAAAAAGGATTCTAAGGTTGTTTATGAAAACACTAAGGGTTTTGCTTCTTTCTTTGGAAGATTTCTTCAAATTCTGTATTGCAGAGAAAACTCTTCCTTTGTCTTAGCTTTTCCATCCATTCTGTTCAACTTTTTTTTTTTTTTTTTTTAAGACTTAGTGGTATATCCTTGATTAGTACTGGATATGCTTGTTTTCCACTAGCTTCTTTCACTTTGAACAGAATGATGGTCTTCATTGTATCTCTCTAATATTTCCTTGTAATTTTCCTTTTGTGGTCTTTCTTCCTCTTTGTGCCCCTCGTATTCTCAGAAACATATGGGTATGGATGATAAAGATTTTGGCTATACTCCTTGTCTGGAGTTGGGTAAAGGGTAGGGGGTTTTATGAAAGAAAATGGCTTATTGTAAAAGGCAAAAAGGGTTTAACATGATGGTCCTACTAGGTGGGATAAAAGGCTGAATGGGTTCACAACTTGGCTTATCAGTATGATACTCTGTTTCGAATAGACTACAAGACCTAATGGCTATCTCCCCAGTTGATGTCACTTCGTGATTAACCAAATCAACAAATAATGAGACTATATTACAACGACATAAAGAACTGAAATATGTTGAGTCACTAAGACTCGGATTTTTTGTAAGAACTCTCCAAAAAATGGGTATAAAGCTCAAGTCTCACGGGCTAAGTTAAAAAATTCTACTTCCAGTTTACTAGGGGTTTAAATCTCTCTTCTAGCAAAAGTACACAAAACTGACCAAGTACTATGGTGGTGCCTTGATAAAGAATTCTATCAATAAGAACTATGTCCGAGCATAATAAATAGTCTAAGCGGTAATGAAATCAATAATATCAACTATCTATCAAACTCAACACTAAGCAGTATAGAATCTATATCTCAGACTCATCATTAAAATTCATTTTTCTCATGCTGCTGATATATAAAAAAATATTTTAATTTTTGAAAACTAATTTTTGAAATTCATTTCTCAAGTACACCCTCCCCCTACTTATGCATGCATTGACCTCAATGTATAAAGAAGTAAATGAAATGGATGAGAAAAAGGTAGGATATTACCATTTATGCCGAATTTTTAGGTCTTTTTACGTCAGATCCCCAAGACGTAATGTATTATCAATTTGGAGTGAGGAGATCAGATTTTCTTACCCAAATCTGACAAATGTTTGAAGGACGAGGAGGTCTCACCTTGTGGGTTGTTAAAAATACTCCTTGATATGCTGGAAAGATTACTGGTGAAGTTGCTTCTCTACCTTGAACTATTTCAGGTCTGATGATTGTGTGATAGGCCTTGTGGTTCCTCTGTGTAGAAGATTGATGAAAATCTTTCTTTCTAATAGGACAATAGTATCTGATGTACCCTTTACCACCACAGTAATGATAATGGATGACTGGCTGACTGCGCTCAAGGTGGGCTGTAGATTGATTCACATACTTCTCTCGTTCAGACAATGATGGTGTAGAAGAAGCTTCAACAGTGCAATTCTCCTTATCAATATGGTTTACTTTCTGCTTTAGAAGACTCATTTCAGTTTCTAGATTCTGTTGTTTTTCCAAAATTTCTTTAAGCTGATTTTCTAGTAACTGACTTTTAAGGCGAAAGTCATTTGTTCATCCTGAAATGTAGAGTTCATCTTCTCAAGATATGATACTCTCTCTATCAATTTTCCATTCTGCTCACTTAAATTCTGAATTTTTTGCAGAGATTCCAAGAACATGGCTAGCAGCGCCTCTGTGGTGGGGTTCTCAGGTTCATCACAGTTTTCTGTAGATTGAGCACTTTCAATTGTATCTTCGAATGGGATGAATTCTTGTATCATACTATCAAGGAAGTACACCTCTCCACCTTCGGCTTCATCACAATCCTTATAAAACAGGTGAAAGATATTTATGTCCATGGACATCTTACCAAAGTTGATCTTCATTTCACCGTTGTGACAATTTATCAAAGCTTTTGCGGTAGCGAGGAAAGGTCGGCCTAGAATAATTGGAATTTTATCAAAGGCTTCCTGGGTGTCTATCACAATGAAATCCACTGGATAGTAGAAATCGGCTACTTGAACAAGAACATCCTCAACTATGCCTCTGGGAATCTTGGTAGAACGGTCAGCTAACTTCAATTTGACTTTTGTAGGCTTTAGGTTCTCCAGGCCCAACACTTGGTACACATAATATGGCAAGAGATTAACACTAGCACCAAGGTCTAAAAGAGCATTACCCGTGAATTTTTCTCCTATCTTGCATGATATTGTAGGACTTCCTGGATCTTTGAGCTTGACTGGGGCTTGCTGATGGATAATAGATGTTGTTTGTCTAGCTAGAAATGCTCGCTTTGGAACATGAGTACTTCTCTTTATGTTGCATGCATCCTTCAAGAATTTGGCATATGATGGCAACTGCTTGATCGCTTTGAGAAAGGGGATATTGATGTTATCTTTCTCAAATGCCTCTTTCATCTCTAAAAATTGTTTGTCCTTTTTGCTTTGAGCAAAAAATATAGGAAAAGGTGCCTTTGGTACAAACACATCAGCATGTGTCTGCTCTTCTTTCTCTTTGGCATTCTTGCATATCTTGTCTTGGTCATCTTGACAAATGGGAGTGGAAAGGATTTCCCCCACTTCCTTTTGAACTTCATTTGAAATCTTGACCAATTGCTCTGTAGCAATGTCATCATGAGAAGGTAAGTCAACCTTGTTGTCTATCTTTAATCCTGATATGAGAGTAGTAACTGAGCTAACATGATCATGGAGGTGATCAATACTAGAAGTTGTCCCAATGTGGCATACATCTTCACTCTTCAATATTGGTTCCAATAAGCTAGGTTGAGTGGCTTGTGTCTTTACAAACAAAGCAGTGGTGAGTTGGTCGACCTTAGCCTCTAGAGACTCCATTCTAGAGACTGTGCAATAAGCTCTAGAATACTTTCAAACTTCTGATTTTTTTGTGATAGCAAAGTAATTGCATTCTCCAGGTTGGCGGTGTCGCGCATAATTTCTCCTAGGATCGGTGAATAACTCTCCACTTGTATTGGAATTTTGTTGAGAGTATAATTGTTGTTGAGGGACCAACTGTGAAACTTGACTTGTCCGTGGGAATATAACTTTGATCTTGAGAACACAGGGGTCCAAAGATTCGTCTCCAATAATTACCTTGAAAGTTATTACCACCTTGGTTGGGCCTCTAAAATGAGTTTATATTGTACTCTCCAACTGATGCATGTTGATAGTAACTAGGACATTCTAGAGTTGCATGAGAAGTGTCCAACGGACTTCGCAGATATTGGCGGGCTTGCATGACTGGGAGAGATTTAGCTTGAGACTTGTTGAACTTGGAGGGATTCATAGAGAACTGATTAAATTTCTTACTCAGAGTTTCAATGTTGGTGGCCAGGCTGGCCAATGTAGACTTCAGTTCTTGATCTGATTGTTCATGTGCTTGGTAACCAAATTGCTTTGGCTCCCCCTCCATGCTAGCGACATCCTCGTTACTAGTAGTCCACTGTTGTGTTTCTTCAGCTAAATTCTCGAGAAAGTTGTAAGCTTCCTCTCCATCCATCGATGTAAACTTGCCTTTGTGCATTGACTGTATCATCTGCTTGTTCATAGTAGAAAGTCCTCGAAAGAAAAAATGAGCAAGTGTGCTCTTATCGTATCCATGATGTGGACATGAGACTAGTAGATTATTGAATTTCTCCCAGCTTTGATGATATTCTTCAGTCACCTTCCCTTTGAAATTGTTGATGGCTTGCTGCATGGCATCTGTCTTACCAGGGGGGTAGAACTTGTTCATAAACTTTGTTCTCAACTTCTCCCAGTTGTCTATTGAATTGATCGGTACATGCGGTTAACCATTCGGATGCTTTACCTTCGAGTGAGAGTGGGAATGAATGATTTTGATACTCTCATCCATGATATTCTGGTTCTTGAAAGTTCGAGGATCGATATAAAATTTGTTCATGTGAACATAAAAATTTGAACATTGTCTCGAACCGTTGAACTTTGGAAGCATAGAGATTACTTGATGCTCTAAGCTTAAACCGGTTAGCTTCTCGGAAAAACAATATCACAAGCGGGTCTCCAATGATTGGCGAATAGAAATCGCTCAACTTCTTCCTCCTCATTGTGCTTGCATGGGTGGGATAGCTTCAGGATTATTGGTGTCCAAAACACCTCCATCATCATTCGTCGGCCATTATATCAATCATGTCTAGTATTCTTGCTATCTTGAAGATGATGAAAACTATCCTATTATGCTTGAATGCAATTAAACTAATATGCAACTATTCTAAATTATACTAATATGCAAAACTACTTTCCTTCAACTGGGTTGGGCTTTGTAGCTAGTATCTCGCCCGTTGTCTAAAGCTGTCTCTTCTAGGGTTATGGTGAATCACTTGGATTGCTTAAGTACCACGTCCCACAGACGATAGTCTGTTTGTCAAGATTCAAACAAGAAACACTAGAGTTTGATTTTTCGCTGTGTTGGCTTACAACTTCAATTGTTGAAAAGATCCTAAATGCAATTATACTAGAAAGTAATAAAACTAAACTAATTATGATGTAACTAAACTAAGAATGAAATAAAAAGAATGAAGATTCGACTAACTTGGATGGTAGATCTTGTCTTCGAGATGTCCTTCAAGCTTCTCTCTTTCTCAAAAGGATGGATGATGCGGCTAAAATTACCTTAAGATCCAAACTTCTAATCTTGAAAGAAAATGTTAAACATAAACAACTTAAAACGGCAGCGGCGCCATTTGACCTCACCTCTTTTTGTGTGTGTAGATGTGGTATATGGATGATGTAGATAGATGATGGTCGTTGAACAAAAAGAAGCGTATCAAAACCTAATTATCCTTCAATAAGTAAAGGATGAGTAGGGTATCGTTCCACTTTTAAGTGTATGTTTATATGAAGGACATGACTGGAAAGGGGGTTTGAGGGATTAAAAACTATGATTATAGATATTGTAGATTCTAATGCTAAACTAAACTAAACTAACTAAACTTATACTGAAGCTAAGAATTGGAAATAGGGAGAGAATATGAGAGATAGATTCAAGAGATTCAAATCCACCAATGCTTTTGATTCAATAACTTTTTTGCTTCATGTTGTTCTCCAAGTAGACTACAATCGGGCAATCGAGCGAGTCATGCCGATGCCTTTTAGGTGAAACATCGTTAAACAATTAACTCTACTTAAGGTTGTTCCTATGTTCATGTTACTAGTATCTTCTTTCCTTTTATGTGAGCTTGGGCAGCTATTCAATGAATCACCATCTAAGGCAAACACAAGGAATACTTCCCTTACTCTAAAACACTACACAATTAGAAGAAAAGTAGAGAATAATAGTATAATATTCAATTACAATAAATAAAACTCTATTCTAGCATTATATTCAATTGCAATAAATAAAAGCATGTTACTAGCAAATATTCAATTGCAATAAATAAAACCCTAAACTAGCATGATATTCAATTGTAATAAATAAAAACCTTAATCTATACTTCCATCCCCTGGTGTGGGCAATGGAACTAATAACTAAAAGCATAAAGAACTAACCTGATTGAATAACACCATAAACCAGAAGAATCATTAAACCTTAAGCACCGGCTTCATCTCCTCCCTTGAAGGAGAAGATTAGCCTTCCATATAGAAGGAAGAACACGAAGAACGAGAAGAAGAATAGTCAAAGAACATAAGACTAGAAAGACTAATTTATTAAGACTCAGCTAGTTAAAACCGATCTTTTATTATTAATCTCTCTCTCACTCGAAGTTCCGAGACAAGAATATAAGTGAATTGGCAAATTACATGAGGCACTTAGGTCCTCTATTTATAGGGGTTACAATGAGCTCTAGAAGCATTCCAAACCGTCATTTGTTTCCTAATACAAATAGACTTCTTCCAGAGTCCGACTTTGTCTTCAAAACTGAGAAGGAATTGGCTACAGTGTCGATTCATGCATCTGGACGCTCGATTTATGCGTCCCAGACGCACTCAATGCGTCTGGACGCTCGATACATGCATCCCAGACGTATAAGCCGATTTTCTCTCTTCTGCTCTATCCTTCTATCCTCTTTTGTGGGCTTTGGTCCAAACAACGAATCCTTTGGCCTTGGGCTTCCAAATAGACTTTAAAATAGGTCCAAGTCGCATCTTTAACAGCTCCAATTCCTTGGCCTTCTCCATGATTGTCCACGGGCCTCCCATGTGATCCTTAATGCTCTGAATTGCTTCGTTTTACCCCATTTTCTCTAATATTCTACAAAACTCTCTTTTTCACCTGTAGAATCTTAAAACACAACTTGTAAACACTATTAGTTCACTAAGATGGCTAAACAAGAGGCATAATCAAGGGTTAAATAGCACTTTTTGAGCACTTATCACCAGTAGGGTTAGCAATTTTGATCCCATTGTCTGAAATTTGGTTGTGTGAAGCTGTAATCATCCATCCAATAACTGTTTTGGTTTTAATTGATCCCAGAGCTGCCAAAATCCCAACTCGGAAGATCGTCGATGATAAAATTGAAGCATCTACCCTAAATAGTGGTGGGGGTAATTGTACCGATGTACAAACTCGAAAAAGAGTTGGTATTAGAGGTGCCCGTAGCTGAGCTAAAGAGAAATTGGGAATGGAGAAGTTATTTCACTACATACATAGTAGCAATTAATTACCAGGTAGAAGCTTGAAAATGATACTAAGTAGAAGTTTACTAACATGTGTATGCTTTCAGAAAGTATTCATGAATCAGGAAATATACCTGTAACATATCCTCTTAATCTCAATATATACAACGCATTATTCGCAAACTCACCACTCGAATAGATATGGAAATTGCAATACACACACAAAAGCAACAATTGAAGTACAAAACTTAGTAAAAGGATATGAAAACCATTGCAAGAATCTGAAACGAAAAAATGGGGGTGCATATGCCATCTCAAAACTAAGAGATACCAAAAATTCAAGGTAAACTTTTGATTACATGAGCTAATGTAGTAATGAAGTCATGATTCTAAACATGGTTCGAATTGCTCTGAGTTTTCATGTCAAGGTTAGCAAATTAAAAACCATGCGTATACCCAAAATGACTTGGTTATAAGAACTGTTTATAGTTTATAAGTTAGACATATACTTGATTTCTAGAGATTGCTAAAGATGGAAAGACCACTTTCAAGCTTCAATTGTCTAGAGAATTCAGTAGCTAGTGTTCAATTCACTTTGTAATTAGTTTGGTGTCAAATAGCTTACTTGAATATCAAAATCTCATTCAGATCAGAAGACCCTTAAATAAGACCCTTAGGAAGCGCTTCTACTCATTTCTCAAAGGCACTATATACATTGCTATTTCATAATGAAACCATCAGAAATTCACATAAAAAAAAATAGAAGTTAGAACATAAACTGACTTGAATTTGGATAGTAAAAAAAAATGGAGTACCTCATATAGCCATCAAAATTGAAGAGAAGAGCAATGAGGGGAGCTTCCGAGTCACAACTTCATTCGAATCCCTATATATGTTTACAGTCATATCCAATGATAGGTATTTGTACTTATTAAATACCAGGTTCAGATAATTAAGGAAAACAATCAAATGAACATACATTAGTTACAGATTCTTTGAAGTAACAAATCCAAAGTAAAAAATTAAAGCGTTCAATTAAGGTATGTGTTACCTGCATCTTTTGAATGAAGTTCTCATTTTCCTGTTAAATGCATCTTTTGAATGAAGTTCTCATTTTCCAGTGTTATTTTATTGATTCGATTAAATAGAACGAAAGAGCGATTGTTTTGTTCCTTAAGAGTTTAGGAAAAAAATGAATGAGTCTTGACAGAATACACAAAATAAAATAAAAGAAAATAGGTCTTGACAGAAGAAGAAGAAGACGCACCTGTGATGGAGCCTCCATCATGGTGTCTCACATTAAATCCATTCTACCAAAATAAAACCCATTTCTCATGAATAAAGAATTCAAGAGTCTTGCTTGATGTATTCTCCATTTCCCTATTTCTGATGAAAAGATCATACAATCCATCACTCCTCGATTGGTTGAATTTATATCAAAAGAGAAGCATACCACCTTATAGTGTGGTGTTAAGCCATTGAAAGCAAGTCCCATGCCTAACGTAGAAAAACTATAATTGAATCCTGGTGGAATGGGGGGGGAATACCATTGATTGAGGGTGGGGTTACGAACATAGTGCTTCCTTGAAGAATGACAAAGAAGCTAAATAAGCCATTGGAGGAGCCAGAGAACCCCTAATACAGGGGCAGAGAGAAACCAAGCGGATTGCGTTCGATATAATCAATTTCTCGCCGTCATTTCATTTCGAGGAAAACTGCTTGGTTATCAATGGTATTCAAATTAGGAGAAAAAAAACTGCTGATAAAAAAGATAAACTAAATAGGAAGTAATAGTCCCAATCAATTACGATCATGAACCCATTTAAAACCCATTGATCCAGAAAAAAATACTCGTTTTTTGCTAAGGTTCATATATAACACACATCCCAAACGTACGAAGTTTGGTATAAAAAGGTGACTGACCAAACAAATTCTCTCAGAAGAAATGGGTAGAAAGGCAATTGATAAGATAAATCAAAGTATAAATATATCAACCCAAAGGTTTAGGCAAGCAAGAATCACATAAGTGATATGGCGGTGCTTGCATAGTTCAATAAGTTAATTGGCAAAGCCAACTCGTATCTAATAAATGCACCAACTATAAGTTAATTGGTAAAACCAACTCGTATCCAATAAACTCACCAACTATAGAAAATAGGTTGAACTTTTACAATCAAAAGACAGCGCACAGACCAAATATCTGAATTTGGTAATCACACTCAAGTTTATAAAAATAACATTTATACTGAATTGGCATTCAAATAATATTAACAAAACCTCAAATCAAACAATCGAATTACAAGTAAAACAATAATGAAATTGGAAAAGAAAACTCATATCTTAAGACTGAAGTTAAAGAAAATTGAGGATTTGCTAGAGATAAGAAGTGTTACAGTTGGGGTGGGGATCATCTGTACTCAATAGCATCCAACTCAGGGTTGCATCTGGAAAGAACCATCCTTCCATCATCCAAGAACTTCCCACCAACCACCTTCAAACAGTAATCAAGGAATTCTTAAGACCCTAATCTACATGCGGCACCCTTCAGAGCACGCCATGGCACCCAGCAAGACCCGCCAGCCACTTGGAGCACTTTGATCATGGATTGTTGTACACGTACAATGTCTTCTCTTGTCCAGTTGGGAGAGGAGAGATGAGAGAGAGAGAAGTTGGGACGAAGGATATTTCAAATCGAGGGGTTTTTTAGGTTTAGGTTTGATCACTTTTCGGAGTTTAAATCGCGGGGTTTCTCCTGATTTCTCGTGAGTAAATAGGGTACTTAAAATTTGCCGACGTGGACACTCTCATAGTGCAGCAAAAGGGACTGCTATTATATATATAAAGATATTTTGTGTGCTGAAAAGGCTTTACAAAATGTTTCACACAAATTTTTAAATCAGAATATATTTTTATTGAAAATAAACTGAAATACGTTAATGAGCAGTGATTATGGTGTATAAGTACTAGGAAACTAAGGGATCAAATTGAGATAACCTCTTCACTTTGTGGTTTAGGATATTAATCCGTAATTTTCAAATAGAATTATCTTAAACTTGATCTAGCTTACGTACTAATGTGTACAAATAACTAAAATATCTATCAAATCATTAAAACAGATTGATTGTTTCCATATCTTCAAAGAATACACTACTCCCACTTGAAAAGATTCATCACATGAACGTGTTCTATGATGAATTGATGAATACAAAAAAAATTCTCTTTCAAGAGAATGCGTTCACCTACTTAGAATACTCCCCCAAGTATTTTCTATTTTTCTAGGTGATAGTTTGTATACATTCAAAATATACTTATTCAATTCCAACATGAATAACAGAGAAGATCATGTCGTTCTATGTCTTTCGTCAATGTGAACATGTCAAAGTGTTAACGTAAGATTGGGTGGGTAAAATGAGTAATGACCATTAATTTTCAGATTTGAACAATCTAATAATCAAATGGATGAAAGAAGAGTGTGTCTTTCAAATAACATTCCCTTTCCAAACTTGAAGCTTCTAAGACATACCTTGAACTTACAATAAAATGTTCAAATATTACATCTTATTCCACCTTTTTCCTTATTTATTATAGTAGATTTAGTTATTCTCAATGTTTTTGCAAGCACATTGCAAAACAAAGTTCGGATGAAGAAATAGTACCACAAAGTTCTTCCAATATTGCACTAATGTTGAAAGGGTTAAGTTTGATGGTATTACTAAAGTGCCACAAAAATAAGTATAATAATAATTCACAAACACTCTTCACTCTTTTGGACCAAAGAATTATCATCCATCAATTATCAGTAGAACACTCGTAAGAATTTTTAAGCTTCGATATATTTTACTCTAAAATTATTAAAATTTCTACAACCAAAAAATGTTTAGGTGGCTCTCTTTGCAACCAAAGTTTGTTGTGTATCGAATAAAGGTTGTTGAGCTATTGTAAGTTCAACTGTAGTTCCATCGCTTTAAAATGCTCATCACAATACAAATTCAATAATAACTTTCTTCTACAATACCAAGAGTAACTCATATATGACATCATATTATTATGTAACTTGGCAAGATCCTACTCCATGATGATATGGATATTCTATAAGCATCCACACCCATTTATGAAGTTAGAGAGGTGAAACATACTTGGCAGGATCCTACTCCATGATACGAACATTCTATAATCATCTTGACCCATATCTTTTAGTACTATCACATCTTCCTACACTCATAATGAGCACAAATTTTGAAAATATATTTTTAGCACTATCCCATCTTCCTGTATTCGGGGAAAAAAAAGAACAAAATTTAGGAAACCAAAGACAGCTGCCTCGATCAGTTAATTTAATCATCGCTCCTGAATGAAGTGATTTCACTCACCGTATCTTGTATTTGTTATAAGAGTCAGTTCCAATTTCTGTTACAAGAGCTGAAAGGAAATGTAAGAAGGTTGTATATATTCAGTTCAAAGAAAGCCAATGTATTGTTTATAAATGAAATTAGTTAATTACATATACTTAAGGTTTTGCTTACCATTTGGGCCCTAAAGGAAACCGTCTCAAGTGCAAATACAATTTTGCTTTTGAGTTCATTTGTATTTCTCGATGATATCCGAATACAAAATCTAGATTGTTATAGTCAGCTCTTATTGTGATGGAAAAAGCTCTATGGATTCACATATAAACGTACTCTATTGCTCTATATATATTGAATAGAAAAACATCACATGCATAACCATGCATTACATCTACCTGTCTTCCAAATATGACTATCGGTGATCGTCCGATCCTTTCATAGTGTTCTTAAACTGATAGAAGCATAGTTCTCTACATTAATGAGAAAGAACTTGGGAGAGTTTGCACCTTGGCATTTGATCTCGTGTTAATTTTGACATTTTCTGAATCGAGTGTTTGAGTGTATGTATGTGAGAGGTTGTGTGTTTGGATGATTATTAGATATATCATTAGATTGTCTAAAGAAATAATGTCATACAAAGAAGCATAAATCAAATGTGCAAATAAAAGCATCCCTTCATAATAAGCCGGTGTTCTTTTTACAGATTTAGACTTCAATATGTATTATCATATTATAGCCTGCATGTGTTTGAAAATCAGAATGAGATCCAAGAAAGAAAAACGAAAATGAAGAAAAGTGCATATGTTAAAAATGTGAGAGTGCGTGATGGGTATTCGAGTACTTACTTGGGAATTATATTAGTTTACTTCTTAAGAAGTTAATAACCAACAACAAATGCAAATTCCAGGTGTATGAAAGAGTTATACGAATAACATTTTGAGTGTCCTAATTCGGTATATTTTACATAATCCTTAGAGAATGTGGGGAACCGTCGGAAGGTAATTTTACCCTATAATAAGTTATTAACTGAAGAATATGTAGTGTTTTTGAGGCTGCGTTAAAGATATATTCGAAATAAGTTGGTGCTTTATCATAAACACTAAAAGTGTATGATTTGTAATAGGGAATTAGCTTATACAAATCACCTATTTTTTAGCAATTTTTTTTTTTATTTGATCAAATATATAAGAATTTGAATACTAAAAGTGTTTGATTCGTAATAGGAAATTACCTTATACAAATTACCTATTTTTTAGCAAATTTTTTTATTTGATCAAATATATAAGAATTGCAAATATACTCAAACTCTCCAAATATAAGAATTAAAAATATACTCAAACTCTCAAAAAGGGTTCTATGTAAGTGAGATTGTAGGCTATTAGAAAAGATTATCTTTCATATTAAAGTGTCATATAGGAGAGAGAAAATGCTAACTCTCATATTAGAGTGCCACCTAGGAGAGAAAAAAATCCTCCATTGGAGGTCTCTGTTTTAGTATATAGATAATAGATTTAAGAGCTGTGTTTGACGTGGCCTTTTACTTTTTTTTTTCGGTAGAAAATGTGGCCTTTTACTGGCTTTTGACTTTACAAAATATGTATAGGCTCCTATATGTATATATCTCATACGAAAAAATGAATTTCAAACTTTTTGAAATTTTGAATATTGTAAACCGAAATATTTCAGTCTTAGCATCTCAGTAGGGCAGGTCATCCTACTAATAGCTCGATTCTCGAGTTTTAATATTGGGCTCAACCTTGACTCGACCAATTGTACTAATAGCTCGAGCTCAACTCGTTTTGCACTACAAGTTCGAGCTCAAGCTCAATTATGTTCGTTTGAATTCAAACTCGAGCTCAAACTCCAAAAAAAATAGATATAAATTGTAAATTATAGTTGGGCATAAAGTATAAAACGAGTATAAATTATAAATTATATATTGGGTATGAATTTATAAAACGAGTAGCTCGTAATTTTCATAAGATCTTCTTGACTCTTATTTAAAAGATATACTAATGTATGTATATTGGACCTTTTGAGGCAAATATAGGTCCTCGAAAGGCAATTCTGATTGGTCAATAAAAATACATTTCAATTCCATTTCTTTTTAGTTTTTTCTTCGTTTATCCAATTCATCATGAAAAGTAAAAAGGGGTAAAATAACCCTGCGAGTAGCTCGTGAGCTACTCGAGTAGTTTGCAAGCTACTCACTATCTAGAACGAGCTTTAAATTAAGCTCAAACTTGACTCGTGCTTTTGCCGACGAGTTCGAGTCGAGCCAAGCTTGAGTTACTTGCGAGCAGCTCAACTCGAAGACCATTCCTAATCTCAAAAACTATTTCCAAACAAAGTAACTGCCACTTTCAAATTGTAAATCTGTCACTTATAATTCTTAGTACTTCTATTCTTCTTCTTCTAATTCAAAGATGAAATAATAAGTTCAACAATATCCAAAATCGAAAATCGTTCGAAGATAGTTAAGCTTAGTAACCCAATCCCAAATTAAACTTCACATACATGTAAACCCATAAATTTACACAAGAATTTCTAGCTTAATTGGTTGTGTACCTCTCTCCTAATGGGAGAGGTTGCAAGTTCGAATCCCACGAAGTGTTGGTTGGGATTTCTCTCTTGTATAATTATGTTCATGGATAAAGTGGAGGCGGTTGGGTCTACTCAATAATGGCACATCGGCGAGAGTCTTCGAGGTAGATGAGCCTTCGGGATAGGGACTTTCAATGTAATCGGTGTGAGTCAATTTGAGGTATGAATGAACTTTTATAACCATGAATGGGTAATGTTTAAAGAGCTCTGATCCTGTAAATCAATTGGTACATATAAGCTCAAATTGCTCACAGATGGTTCATTTTTGCTTCACTAAACCCAATTCTAGTAACCCCCAATTATAGTGATGTAGCGTGTGGGTGGAGAAACTATTGTTTTTCTATCGAATCAATTGAACGTCACAAATAACGTTACCTGGAACTCCATAAACTTCCTTAGAATCAATTGAAATTCACAAAGAACTTACTTGAAAATCGAAAGGCATCAAAGACTTGTTGATTCCACTAATATAATACCAAGATATGGGAGATAAATAAGAGAAAACACTTCTCTAAACAAATTTTCATTAATCAATAAGCTAATTTTCGTATTACAACTTACATTATCCATATTATAGACTTCAAAACACTTCAAATTGGAAATGGAAACATCCTGAAAAATCCTAAATTGATACTACTAACTAAAAAGGCCTAAAACTACTTAAAACACTTCAAATACCAATCTGGAAACATCTAAAAATACCCTAGAATCCTAAATAACGGAAATACATAAAATAAGTAATTTCTAAAGTTAAAAAAAATTCATATGGGCTAATATTTTGAATTCCATAAATTTCATTGATCTTGACTTGCATCATTTTCCCTGTCTTGGAAAAAATTCGTCCTCGAATTTTACTGACATAATTACTGACAAACAACAGACAAACAAATTAAAGTCTTCCTCGATTTTTACCATTGTATTTACTAACTTCCAGAGCTTGTCGAATATAATGATTATCCACAACGTGCACGAAAAAAAATCTCTCTAAAAGAAACTGGTGATTCTTTTGTATAAATGCGTCTTCAAAGTCTTCTAAAAATAGGTCTTTGAACCATTCAAACAATGTTTTTCTACCACAGAAAAACAATTGCACAAAACCTTCACAAGTTAATTTATCCTCCACATAAAACAAACTTGGATCCACAAAACCCAAAGCAAAAAATTCTTCATCATCAAGATATACATCATAAACTGGTGGTAAATCCCAATTGAAAAATACCTCTTCTTCTTCTCTAATAAAAAAATCAAATTTTTACTATCTATTTTTTTTCTCAATTTTTTTCATTTTAGAAAAATTAAATCTACAGAAATAACTAGATATAGCAACACAGACTCACCAGAATTGACCAGAAGCTCTAATACCAACTGATGCAGCATGAGGGTGGAGAAACTATTGTTTTTCTATCAAATCAGTTGCACGTCACAAATAACGTTACTTAGAACTCGATAAATTTCCTTCGAATCAATTGAAATTCACAAATAACTTACTTGAAAATCGAAAGGCATCCAAGACTTGTTGATTCCACTAATAGAATACCAAGATACACTATACCAAAACAGGACATCCCTAACAGTCAGAAACCGTTACTAAAAAGATTTGTAACAGTTTTTATGCGTCACAGTTTTGGTGTTGCTAATTCGTTATTAATATTCGTAACGGTTTATAACCGTTACATAATTATTTATTGTAACGGTTTCTAACCGTTACTAAAATATTTACTAACGGTTTTCTTTGCTCAATTGTATTACTCTTTAGCAACGGTTTTATAAAATTAGTAATGCTTTTTGGTGTTACTCTTTTTTAACATTAGTAACGATTTTATAAAATTAGTAACGCTTTTTTGTGTTACTCTTTTTTAACATCAGTAACGGTTTTATAAAAATAGTAACGCTTTTTTGTGTTACTCTTTTCTAACATTAGTAACGGTTTTATAAAGTTGGTAACGCTTTTTTGTGTTACTCTTTTCTAACATTAGTAACGCTTTTATAAAGTTAGTAACATTTTTTTGGGTTACTTATTGCAAAGCTTAGTAACGGTGAAGAACCGTTACAAAACTATTTAATATGTAAAAAAACAAAAAAATCCCCAAAACCACCCCCCCCCTCCTCCCTTTTTGGGAGACTACTTAACCTGCATAAAGATGCCCCCACTTATTGGGTATTTTACAATCGTCCATAATATAAACAAGAAATCTCACAAGTACATCCAATCACATAATCTTTTATTAAAATAACATCACCAAAACGTCTTTCATAAATAGGACTTGCCACGAATGAAATACACACTGTTTTCCAAATCAATGGGACTTGTCCTTAAACTCAAGCTCTCACATCATTTGTACAAAACTAGCACCTTCAGTAGTTGTAAGCATCAAGGGATGACTTTAATTTGGGATGGTATCATCAGAAAAGTCCCTTTCATCCTATACACCAATAGAAATAAATAAAAAGGAGTCGAGCAGTAGAAAACAAATATGTATATATAGATATATACTTATATCATATTCTTAAGTAGTAGCTCCTTATACTCAAACTACGGAATTCAGAAAACAGAGTATGGTAGCATAATTCTTAAGTAGCAGTATGTTTTGTCCCTTCCAAGAGATCGGAAAGTTCAGTATTTATTTTCACTGGTCCAACAACCAAACTCACAAAAAATGTGGCAACAGGGTCTCATACTCCTAACAATATGAGCAACTCAAACTCCAATAAACTGTTCCACTTGAGCAGTTTTCAAAGATCCTACTTTTGACACTATTTAGTGCCTTCCAAAAAAATATTTGACGCAAGGAGGTGTTCTCTCGTCTCATATACAACCCTACAGACTCTATTAATTCCATGGGAAGAGTAAGAGAACAATTCTATTGATTATTACTAAAGAAGCTCATGGTCGGAGTCCAAAAAAAGCTGTCACAGAACATTTAATTAAGTCAAGCATAGGCGTACATAAATTTCCATATAAATTATTCTACTTAAAAAAAGTAAAAGAACAAGGTTAATGGAGACATACAGGAGAAATGTACTCTTCAGTTCCTACAAAAGAATTTGACTGTGTTATGGGCTCACTACAAATATAGGAGGTGGTTGATTCTACGATCTTCTTCGCTTTGCGAGGAACTCGAGGCACCAAAACCTGTCACATCAAGATGAAATGTGTAGTAACATTAGGTACAAGACCATGCCATATTTAATGCAACAATGTTTAATGAGTAATTTCACCAAATGGAATGATAATTCTAGGATTTCTTTCATGAATAGTGACACAAGTCATAAAATGTACTATTGTGTTTTACACTCTTTTATAATCACAATAAAGGGTTTTATTAGTGCGGGTGTAAAATCAGTTCCCATATGCTATTCGAAAGATAAATAAAAAACTATGTTACATGGACACACCATATTTTAGAAATAATCTGTGTCACTAATCCACATGTCCATGTCGGACACGACACAAACACATATTGTATGTGATATACCTAAATTTTCTTATATTTCGTCATGCCAGGCGCTTCGTATATGTGTCGGATACGGACACACATATCCGTGTCAATGTAACTTATTAGATAAAAATCATGTTTGTTAGTATGTTTTACCATACGTACAAATGGAGCAAGATACAACAACTCACTGAACCCCTTTACAGTGCTTACATGTTACATGGAGGTGTCTTTAGATTCCCTCACTAAGCTATATGCTGAAGATTATTGACCACTACTAGTGTGTATCTACGGGTATGATCATATGGAATTCCGAAATTTTTACTTCCTCTTTTCTAGTCAAACTAAACGTGATCTTTTACATGAGTCTCTTGTTTCACATTTCATATGAAATTGACTAAATAACACTTTTGGACAGAGTGTCTCATTATCATCTTCATGTGGGCTTTGTTTAAAATGTAGGTATATCGTGTAGAAATATAAAAGTTTGTGTAGTGTAGGTTAAGTAGAAGAGTATGTAACATACTTGAGGATTGCAGGATGTCAAAAAGGATAGATCAAAATCAGCTAACACTATATGGCCATCCTGTTGGAGTAAAACATTTTCAGGCTTCAAGTCCTGATATATTATTCCTGTATTGTAGAGACATGAAGAAGAATGATTGACGAATAATGTAAAAGACAACACAAATGCAATTAGAATACACAGAAAATCTTATCGATCTAATATTGTGAAATGGGAAGTATGTGAACAATCTTAGGAAACACCCCAAACACACACACACACACACACACACACAAAAAGAATATCCAACACTCAACAGTAATGCTTATGAATAATTATCTTAAGGTCTTAATAAAAACCAGGCATTCGAAGGAAAAGTGCTTTGGAACAATACTCAATGAATGGGAATTATTGAATCTATATAACCGAACAACTTGAGGTGAGCAGCAAAAAATTTACTTCAGATAAATCATTAGTTAAATTTCTTGCATAAAGGAGGATCTCAAATAGGCCTAATGACATGATAAGCCATTCACACGATGCTTGAATCATACTTTAATAGTTTAATGCACAAGCTAGACCCAGAAGATGCAGTTTATATCAAGCTTTCGAGGAAAGCACACAAAGTAGGAAGAATAAAAAAATAAACCTCTTAACACAACAAGTATGCAGAAAAGAACCACCTATACACACACTTTGCAATTGTAACAACTTTGTCATAATCAGGAAAAACATTTATCCCATGAAACAACACGTCTATCTTATAAATTTACCTAAACAATGAAGGTATTCCAATCCAATTAAGACTTCTGCAGCATAGAATCTGGCAAAGTTACACAATGATCAATGATGAAGTCAGTACACTATTTGAAGAAATATGTGTAAGAATGTACTTTATTTATAATGTCTTTGATAATGAACGGAATAACACAAATCACTTTCATGTTACTTAGGATGGTGCTCTCACCACATGATTGCTTCTTCTATACTATTTTAGCATAAAACTAAAATTAGACGGCCATAAATAGAGGTGAACTAGTAATCGTGAGAAAATAAATCTAGATCCAAGTTCACAAAGAAACAAATTCCTTGACATGAATATATTTTCTCGGAACAAAGATAGCCTTAGACTAGATACTATATATTCAAGTTTGGAACCATTCATGCACCTATTACATTTAAAATGTAAAATTTGCTTTTTCAGAGCAGTTCCGCGGCTAACTAAATCTATGGCCAAAGACCATCATTTGTGGGCATACCTCCAAAATGAATGTTTACTGGCATTCATAGAGATGAGGAAAAATCAATTGAAGATTAAAGGTACCTCGCAGATTCCTCTTTGAAAATCTTCATAGGTTGCTTGTCAAGCAACGCAAAGAGCTCCCCACCGTGACGTAAGTCGTTATCAAACAAACATGCGTAGCAGTCTGAAGAGAAAATAGAAAAATTAGAAATTGTATTAATGGATACAATCATAATGGGTATAATTAAGACTTTAGAGGATTACATCAACACCTAAAAACTAGCTGTGGCTAAGTTACCAGGACCATGAAAACCACCCTATCCTGCTCACAGGCTGATAAACCCAAGTTACATATCCTTGTTTTATTTTAGCCTGAGATGCAATTTGGAAAAATGAGAATAGGGATGATGAGTGGACCTGAAAAGAACTGTATAGTGTTGGAAGAAAAGGATGATCTAGATGTGATATTATTTCCCTTTCGATACATGCCCGATGAACATGTGCATACATAACATGATCTGCGTCAAGTAACAACAAGAAGTATCAAGATGTCCTCTTCACAAACTTAAAACCTTTAAAGAACATATTATGATTTTCTGTGAAACAGCATGATATACAGTATTCCCATTATGATAATCTACCGTTTTTTCAACCCATGGGTGTCAAAAATCAACATATGGAAAATTTATCAACCATTGAAATTTCAACCCAAATTAGCATTTTGGCAGGTTAGTCATTTTACAACTTTACATCCCATCTTAGCGGTGATATGCTACAAACAGATAATATTGTGAACCCTAAACCATAAAAATGCTAAATTCAAGACCTTTGTTACGATTCAACATTTCCAATTTGTCCATCGCCTTCATGTCATATAATTCACCTGTGCCTTGCAATTGTACCAAATAAACACCTGCGACACCACCCCAAAATAAAGCATTCACATTTAGCATCACATGCAATCATGATAAGGGTACACAATTAGATACACAAAACCAGTAAAAATAATTCTTTAGCTCTACAATGATAATTTTTACCGCACACTGGCTACGATAACAAAGATCAAGCAACCCTCGATACTAGACCATGGGGAACAAAGACCCACCTTCCGAATTGCTATCCAAGAAGAATTGTTATTTTTATGTGGCCCGGGAAAGACAAAGTTGAGAATGTATTACCCAAAGATCATCCGGTCTCTAAAGAATGGTTAAGAAAAATATTCACATTAGCTTTATTACAATTGAAACAGAATAATTGTGCCATATAACAAGGGTGGAGGCGATGTGGCTTTCGCAAACGAATCTTTAGTAATTTAAATTAACACTTTCGAATATATGTTGCTATAAATCATCAAATTCGACAAAATAGTGTGATATTCACCTATTGATCTCAACATAGCCAAAGGAATTTACTCTTTTTAATCAACTATTAAGAAAATCACTACATTGGTCATAAAAAAGTAACCCTTTAGTGTGGATGTCCCAAACATTGTCGGATCAAAATTTAGGTAAACACTCAATTTGGTGTGGACTATCACATTGGTTGTCACCGGATCATAATGAAATCTTACCTTCTACGCTTTTAGGGCCAACCTATGGAAAATTTTTCAAAATGTTGGGCCAACTCGATCCAAATGATAGGGTCATATAGTCATATACACTAAACTCAGATTTTTTGGAGTTTGGCTGAAATCAATCCGAGTTTAAGGCTATACCGTAATGCTAATTATAACTTTTTTTCTTCTTCTATGATATACAAGGTGAAATTATACTCGCTTTAAGGCTATACCGAATAGATGCCCGAGTTGAAATCATCCGAGTAGGGCCATACGCACGAGACAAACTAGAACCCGAGAAAGTCCGGAAAAGCGCAGTGGGCGAAGGTACAAAGTGTTTGAACTCTGCCTTGATTGATTTTGCCACGAAACTTAACAAAATCCTCGAGATTTAACAAGAAAACAATATAAAACAGATGCCAAATGAAAAAATCGCATACAAAACATGCAAAAAAAGTAAAATGTATACCTCATAAACTCTCTGTTGTGAATGGGACAGGCGACCAGGTTTAGGGCGGAGAGACTTTGGTACTACACCCATCGGGCCTTGTGTATATGTAGTAGCATCAAAATATGCACCTTCCCTATGCTTCCTCCTAACAGCAAGCTGGCCACCTATCTCCACATCAATTGTTTGTAGTGCCTGCGACAATATGCATTTACACAGTATTAACACCCAACAAACTAGACTCCTTAACTGGAACAGAAAATATCGCATCCTACTGCTCACAGACCCAACACCTTCCCTATGCTTTCTACTTCCGTTTGAGTGGGTGTTTTCCGTCTTTTATTTAAACATTAAATAACTACACTAACATCCTTGTTTTTGGAATATGCAAACTTGTCCTTGAATTACTATCTCCAGGTACTAAAGAAAGACAAAGCTCTATAGGTATCACAACGAAACACTAGTGATTGTTTTCTAACTTGTTAGATAAATATAGAAATGCAAGGAACTAGAAGTCCATGTCCTTTGAAATGAAGAATAACAGACTATGCAATCTGTTTAGAAACCTTAAAACCAATGTTCATAACAACAAAACAAATATATAAAAAAAAAACTTAAAGAGGATCAGACTGAGATAATTGTACGGAAAGCAACCAAATATTCTAATAGTTAATAGACACTCAACTAGAGCCATTGCTTGAGCAGCATCCTGCCTCTTCCAATACTCCTTTGTACTACCTCAAACAAATTGAACATGAGTCAGGTATAAGTATCTAAATACCATAGTGATAGCTCAAAACTCAAACTCCAACTTGATTGAGTAATTGACTATCAGGCGTTTACTTTGATTCGTGAAACTTTAATGACTGGAAAAGTTTAAGATAACCATATACCGTATTACCGTCCCTCAAATTACGAAGGTGAAAACACATATAAAGGATGGTATCTAATCATATAGCTGATAAACTTGTTCAAGATATATCGCGAGGCTTACCAATCTCCAAAAACATCGTTGGTGCAATCGACGATAGGTCCGTGATGGGTAGCCTCCAAAGTAATCTACAAAAAGGGAAAATATCATGAAATAAAGTTTTATATTAACATAGAAAAAATGTATCGTAAAGAGTAAGCAAATCAAATAGCCGATAAACACGCCATCGCTCAAATGCTACACAAGCTTCTAAAAAGTCTAGAAGGTAGGGAAAATAACAAAAACTCAACAGGCAGAACCTCCTCATCTCCATCAGCTCTATTGATTCCACCTTTAGTTCGAGAATCCTAACGTTTAATGGAAAACAGTCCAAGGCTCCACCATCCTCCCTCCTCCTTTATATGGGCTTGGGACTGGCAGTGCAAACCAATTATATTGATTTGCACAGGCGAAGTTAAAAATGGGTTAGTACTTTCTTCAACCTGCTAAGCAAACAAGCATACAAATACTGCAATCAAATTTAATAAATAGATATAGTATGAACATATTAACGTCAATACTCATCCATACCAAAAAAAGACCATAAGTTTGTCAAGTCACTATGACATCCATATTAAACAAAAAACAAACGACATTCAAAACATAAAGTAACCAAACCATACTGAAAAATTCCAAGTTCAGAAAATTTGCATATCCCAAACAACTTATTAAGAAAACTGCATCCTTGACTCGAGCCAAATTAAAGGACCTCCTGCACTAAAGCCATCTAAAAATCTAACTCCATCTTGGGGCTCATCGTAAACAAGAGCATCACCAACCAAGACTTCCTCTATGTAGACCTTTTTCTCACCTGCGAGAACTTTTTTGCCATTGCAATCTCCAACTGTCTCTGTCATGACATACCCCTTAGCAACCACTACACCATCCCTATCTAATAAAGATACATTTGGTGAAGAACCAAGCGTCCCAGAAGGAGGATTCAAATTAGCAAACATATTCATCAAGTTTTGTTGAGTCGAGTGACGAACAGAACTGGAACCGACTTCAGTTTCTGGTGTTGTTAGGCCGCATGGTGGTTGAGCAATCGATGGTCCATTGTTTTTGACAGCCTTAAGTACATCCTGACACAACTTATAGTAACAATTAGTTATACATAATGATATTGTATGCAATAAAGCACAAGTGCAAACTGTAAACTCACCTTTAACACACCCATGACATTAGCTAAGGAAGACTTCACCTCATTCATTTCCCCCTTCAACTCAAAATTGGATGAAGAGCTTGCTTGCTGCAATAATACCTTGGCAATACCTGTACATTGCAATTGCTTCTTAGACTTGTTCGAGCTGATTCTACGAGTTCTACTCCCTTTGTCGGGCCCAAAGACTTCAGACAACTCATCATTATCGAAGTCTACTTCCATTACACTGCCTTCACCACCCGCGCTTGCTTATTTTCTTCTTTTATGAGAAGCCTCCACTTGTTCCTACAATATTAACCACCGATATGAGTAATACAATATGCAACATAGTCTATATACAATACCAACACACCGGTAAGTTCAAGCTTCAATGTTATTAGAACTTACATAATGGGTCCGAGCGCTCGCTAATATAGTTCCATCACGACGCTCATGTCCTTTTTTCCAACTATCTACCCGTCCATGTTTTCTGCTAGGATCTTCTTTATCCTACAAAAAAATCCTTAATAGTTGTTAGCATAACGTGATAAGAAATCATTAGTGCAAGAATAGACACCTACCATTTTATCCAGTTTATGGGCATATGTGTCCCGCCCATTAGTATGTCGATATATGTTCTTTTTGGCATTCTCTGCATTCTTTGCGTTTCTAGCTCTCACTTCAGCGGTGCTCTCATTTCTAACAAATGTAGCCCAATGATTTGGGTCCTTACCATCTGGGCATGCTGCAATAGCTTCTTCCACGCTCCCGCACTTACGCAAAATCTCTTTCCGTAGGGCATACTTTGCTGATCTGAACTTTTGGGGAAAGTCCTTTTCAACTTCTCGACATGCCGTTGCTTGGGGAACATTAGGCTCAAATTCTTCCTACATGAACAAAGTGACTTTTGTTCATTTCATATTAAGTAAATTTCCATACATAGGGCTGGACAACATGTAGATATAGGATTTGAAAAACATACTAATATTCAAGAATAATGGATGCTATCATCGAAATTAAAGTACATGTAAACCTTACCATTAATTTATTCCAGACATTATCCTTGAAGCTTCCATCTATTTTCCTCCAATCTTTGTAATGAATTGGAATACGTGATCGAACATAAATACCAACCTGGGTATTCCATTTGGCATGGTTAGGACCCACAACAATGCCATCCTCATTGAACTCTATAGGAAACTTGGTAATCGTTGGTGAGTTTCCCAAAGGCTGAGATGTGTGAGAGTTTGAAGTTGAATTATGAGATGGAAGTGGGACTGAACTCGAAGGCTGGGAAACAATAGGTTGAGATTGACCTAGTGCCATTATTAAATAGCCTACTATATGACAAAAAAATGTTAGAACAAATAGGTAAAACTAGGATACCACAAAAAAATGACAAAGTTCAAAAGTATACATTTATAGAGACTATTCTTGATTTAAAAAAAAGGATAAAAAACAACTCAAACACACCTTTCACCCAACTGCACAAACAAACTTCAAAATAGAAAGATTTTATATATCTAAAAGTAGAAAATGAGAAGTTCACATGCAACTAAAAATCTCACAATATAATAGTGCAGCTATTGCAATCAGGTTAGACTTTCCATCAACGGCTGCAAATTAGGTTGGTCCTCAAGAATAGATTGGAAGTCAGTTGGTGCATCTAGTTCATCAACTCGACTTGTCAATCGCCTAGGCGAATTTATGACTACCCACCAGTTAGGATTTCTCAAATCCTTCGAGTAAAACACCTGACTAGCCTCAGAAGTAAGAATCACCGGCTCATCAAAGTACTGATCAACACTCTTTATCCTATTGAGATTAACCATCACCAAATTATAATCTGGACAAAGTTTACAACCATTGGTCTTGTCCTCCACCCTCACCCAATTGCAGTAAAAGACAACATGCTAGAAGGTCGTATAGTCTAACTCTATTATCTGTTCGATAACCCCATACCACTTAGTCGATGCATCAATGGGATTTTTGTCTTTCCTACTCGACATAAACGTAGTGATTGCTTTCATGCAAACACCACTATCTTGTGTGGAAACTATTTCGTCATGCGACCTAGTAGAGAACACAAAACCATTAACACGGTACTTTTTATATGTTTTAGCTTTGAACAATGGTCCTTGGACAAATCGCCATAAGTCACAATCAGGTCTTTGCAGCCAACAACTGTGAAGTAAAAAAAAATGACAATTAGAAAGATAAAATTAAAATACTACTTGTAATATCCTACAAAACTAAATTATATATAAAACAATACCTTGTCATATAACCACACAATAAACTCAGTCTGTATCTCCACTTCTATCTTTGCTACCCCTTTTCATCTGGCACGTGTAGTTGCTTGCAAGGCACGATATTCACTACAATTTGTTTATGCAGTTTGACACGACTATTTATTACAACTTTTTAGACTAGTAAATTTTTGAGTCAAATCTATCAAAAAAAATCAAACCTGTAATGTTCATCAAGCTTTTCAATGTCGAGTCGAAAAAGAACCCACCTACGGATTTGTATCCATTGTTCCTTGCCTAGGATCACAGTTTTACCCTTAAGTATAGGCCCTTCATCACTATACTCTCCATCTTTATCTAGAAACGCCTCACGAGTAGCTTTGTGATTTCCATCCCAAGAATTTGGCATGTACTCCATAGCATACCTAAATGCACTCGAAACAATATAGGACTCCTTAATGGGAGCCTTCAACATAACGCTTATTGCTCGGAATATTTTTACACTTCTTCATTGCCCTATTAAAATAAACAAAACCAAAATTGTACTTTGTAGTTTTAAATTGATAATAATTGCCACTAAATAAGAAATAAAAGTAAAGGCATTTTACATACCGTTCAAATGGATACATCCACCTAGGATACACAGGTCCACAAATCAGCCCTTCATCAACCAAATGCACCAAGAGGTGGATGCTGATATCAAAGAAAGCGGTTGGAAAATACTTTTCCAATACACACAATGCCTCTGCAACCATGTATTTGGCATCTTGGATTTCCTTTCGGATTAAGACTTTCGAACATAGAAGATTAAAAAATAAGCTAATATGATGAATAGCTCTATGCAAATTGCCGTGTTTTGGAAAAGCACGTTGAAGCAAAACTGGAAGCAAGTAACACATAATCACGTGATAGTTATGTGATTTCATTGTAAGCAAACCAGAAGGACTCAAAGTGACAACGTTTTTTAAGTTTAATGAAAAACCTGTAGGAAGCTTCAAGTTCTTCAAAATTGTGCAGAACTCAAGCTTCTCATCTTTATTCAAGACAAATGGGGCCTTTGGTTTAACAAATCTCCCTATGATTGGGTCTGTTTGCATCCATTGACCACTATGAATCCCTATTTTCTTCAAATCCTCTCGTGCCTGAACTGTATCATTTGTTTTGTCTTTCTTGTCAAGAATCGCATTTATTATGTGTTCTGCCACGTTCTTCTCATCGTGCATCACGTTAATAACATGTCGAATTTTATGCTTCGGCCAATATTCCAGTTCAAAGAGAATAGACCTCTTATACCATGCTTCAATAACTTCATCATCTTCATCATCTCCAATAGCAACCACATCCACATAATCTATACTTCGTTTGGTACCTTTTAATACTTTCCCAGGTACATAATGGACACGACTTAACATTTTCTCAATTACTTCTCCCTTTAACCTTGGCGGAGGAGGGTTTAACTCTTTTGTCTTAAGTCCTAAATACTTGCCTTGCCTAAATGGGTGATCAGATTTAAGAAACATCCGATAATTTGTATAGACAATCTTCCTTGCGTTCCGAAGATGCATAGACGGAGTTTCATCACCACAAATAGGACAGGCATTGTAACCATGTGTTACACAGCCTGATAAATTGCCATACGCTGGTAAATCATGAATGCCCCACATCAACATAGCCCTCAAAGTAAAATGCTCCTGTTTGTGCATGTCATAAGTCACCACCCCTTCTTTTAATAACTGTTGTAACTCATCAACTAGTGGTCTAAGGAATACATCGATGTTTTGACTCGGTGCCTTCGGCCCAGGTATTAACAACGACATCATATGGAACTCAGATTTCATGCACAAAGACGGTGGTAGATTATAAGGCACCACGAAAACAGGCCAACAACTATAACCATTGGATTGAACACCACGGGATTGAATCCATCAGTTGCAATTCCAAGCCAAACATTACGCCCTTGCTTAGCAAAATCTGGTCAATCATCTTTACATGTCTTCCACTGAAGCGAGTCGATTGGATGCCTCATATAATTCCAAGAAGGTGTCGCTCTATTGTACCATGTCATTTCACGAGCTATCCATGGTATAGTGTACAACCTTTTGAGTCTAGGAATCAAAGGGAAATGTCTCAATACTTTTCTCGCCTATTTTGTTTCTTTCTTCCCCGATTTCCCCGCCTTTTCTTTGTACCTAGGAGTTTCACATTGAGGACACACCGTCAAATCGGCTTCAGTCTTATAATATAGCATACAGTTATTTTCACACGCATCTATGCACTCAGCTTTCATTCCAAGATCTTTCAACATTGCCTTCATTGCAGGATACTTAGAAGGTAAAGTGTTTCCATCTGGCAACCATGTTTTCAACATAGACAAAAGCGCGGTCACACTATTTCCCGACCAATTATATTGTTTCTTCAAGTGATGGAGGTCCACAGCTGCTGAAAGGGTTGTGACAGGAGCCTCACATGAGGGGTATAATTTTTCTTCTGCTTTTTTCTTATATTCATTGTACCTCTTACCCAAATCAGGTTCTAGAACAATAGGTGGTTCAACATCTTCGGCTTGACTTCCATCGCCTCCACTCAAATCACCCACTAATTCTTCATGCATGCCATAAGCAACATCAACAAAATTCCCTATCCCTAGTCCTTCCTCACTATTTTCTTCTTTAACTCGGTTTACCATTTGATCCTTATATGGGTTCTCACCATGTAAAACCCATACACGATATGTTTATTCTATACCATTATGAATCAAATGTTTTCTAACTATATCATATGCAAACCTTTTCCTATTTCGACATTTGTTACATGGGCAAGGACACGTGGTCGACGTTTCACCTTTGCCACTAGCGAATAGAATAAAATCGGAAACCCCCTGCCTATACGCACTCCCAAGTCTGTCATTTTCATTCATCCAATCTTTTGGAATCGGTTGAGACATCCTGCAAGTAGCACATCAAGTAAACACAAGGAACAAGTGATAGGGTCGATGTCATTTCCTACTAGCCCGGCTTTTAGCACCATCTGTTTATGAAAATTTGATGCATAACGTTCTATAAATATTGAACTATCTCGGTAAACAAGCTAAACGGTGCCTACATTTTAACCAATAAATTGCTAAACATGATCAGATGTACTTCAATTGGTAAACACAATTAGATACGAACTACTTTGGCACTGGAAGGATTAAGTGTGGACTGATTTCAAACGCTTTACTTTGAAGGCATTATAACATATAAGCACAGAATGCAAGACAAAATAAAAATGGAACAGATTTGAAACCCCCACACACACACACACACACAATTCTTATCAGTAGTTCAGCACAATCCATTTACCACAATCAAGCAAAGCATTAAATAAAGTTATAACAGAAAGTACAAGCACCAACCATTCCAAACATGCAAATTTTCAAAACGTTGCTAACAGGTTAAAATTTACAACCCAACCCAATAACAAACAAGCTAAAGCTAAATAACCCAAGTACACGAAAAGTAGTGGTAAAAATGTTACAGTTGTATAAAGACTTCTCATTCCCCCCAACACGCGCACACTCTACTCAAGATAATTACCTGAAATTCAGTCTTAAAAAAAATATAAATATATGCTATCGGTTTGCACATATATACAAACTCATGTAGTTCATTGTAGATTTTATTCCAAAGGCTCGGCCAATAGGATGCGGACTGTCAAATCACTTCGATACAAGTTTGAAAATTTTGAACCTGCTTCAAATATGAGTCTGAATTTCAAAAAGAGATACTTTGTGTGCCAGTTCAGATTTTATCTATTAAAACCCACAGTTGCCAGAAACAAGACATGGGTTATTCTTTGTTTAAATATTTCAACCCATTCCAACATGAACTCTAGAAAACCCTATCCACGCTATCTAACTCCAAAAAAAAAAGGGAGTTAAATACTACTAACAATCTAACAATCCACAAACCAATGCTGACAATGGGTAGCTTTAATCCTGTTATGTGGGATGATAACTGGACGGTTGTTACATCAGATGGGAGTCTATACAACTTACCCGAGATAGATGGAGTCAAAATTTCATCTCCAATCACCAAGGAACAACCTAGAATCGTGACAAGCAAAAGCATAACTTGAGCCACTTTACTTTTCTCCAGTTTTTATTTTATTTTTTAGGCTCTCCTTAACTGGTTTGATGGTGTATCTACAAGGAAAACTAAAGGGCTCGTACACTAGGCTTCAAAGATATTTTAGCATAACAAGTTCAAGAATGCCTAAGGTGCTTGTTTGGCATGCTTCAACAGCACATACTTCTCAGTAATGTGTGTCAGGTGTACATGGATGGATAACCAAGAAAACTTATTTGAAGAACACAAGATATCAAATAAAAATCGAAATTTTTTGTTGTATTTCAAAATAAATATCATACCTTTGGTTATAACTGAAGCAAACTAGCTAGCACCGAAATTACTTGCAGTTGTGGATTAAACACCTAGGGCAGTGTGAAAAATAAGCATAAAAGTAGAAATTAGATAATGAAAATTAACAAACCGTATAAGAAGAAGGCAAATGAAGAGAAAACTACTGGATGTCGATGGCGGCAGAAGTGTTTATTTGGTTGAGCGAGAGAGAGGCGTTGGAAAAACAATAAGAGGGGATGAAAAATATAAGAGAGAGGAGAGAGAAGAGAGAAGAGCGATTTTTTTATTTTTTTTTCTCACCAAAAAATTCTAATTTTGGACTTTATTTAGTTTCTATTATCTTTTTTTTTTCTTTTTTTTTTCTTTTTTTTTTTCTTGCTAATCTAGTTTCTATTATCTTAACCTTAACCTTTACGGTTTCCTGTCAAAACAAAACTTTATAAATACGTTACAAATTAATTCTCAAATCCGGGAAAATTAACTAACACATTATTTGCAATTTTAACGCTAAACAAACGTTAGGAACATAGTTACGCCTAAAAAGCGTTAGTAAACAAAAAAAAGTGTGCGTTACTGATTTTCTGTTTTGGTGTAGTGATATGTGAGATAAACAAGAGAAAACACTTCTCTAAACAAATTTTCATTAATCAATAAGCTAATTTTCGTATTACAACTTAGAGCCATATTTATAGGCTTTCAAACACTTCAAATTGAAAATGGAAACATCCAGAAAAATTCTAAATTGATACTACTAACTAAAATGGCCTAAAACTACTTAAAACAATTCAAATACCAATCTGGAAACATCTAAAAATACCCTAGAATCCTAAATAACGAAAATACATAAAATAAATCATTTCTAAAATTTAAAAAAATAATAATCCATATAGGCTAATCTTTCGAATTCCATAAATTTCATTAATCTTGACTTGCATCATATAGTAACAAAGTAAGATATGGTTATATTGTGAAGAGGTACTGCTACTGTATAGTCTTGTTGCTTTGAACGAAGAGGAAAATGGGGAGAAGTAGAAAACAAAGAAGAAGAGAAGATTATTTTTATCTTTCCCACTTTTTTTAGTTTTTATAAATTATTTTATTCGATATGGGCCAGCCAGAGACTCCACCTCGATCAGCATTTTTTTTTTTTGTCTTGGAAATAGTTCTCAAGATGCGCAGACTAAGATATGGGCCATTGGATTATCTACGTGAAACATTACCCATTTTGTATAACTACTCATAATTTTTAGCACACTTGATGTGTATATGTGCTAAACTTCAATGGGGAGGTTCTAATATAAGAAAGTATGCATCAAGCATTGCCCCATCAAGTTACCCTTTATGTAACTACTCATGATTTAGAACACTTGATGTGCATATGTGCTAAATATCTATATGGAGAGGTTCTAATATAAGAAAGTGATGCATCATGCTAGTAAGTACGTTGTGTAAAGACAAAGTAGCTGGAGGGCTGGGACTAGAGGGATGGGAATCTTGAATATGAAAGTATGAAATAAAGGTGAAATGTGTGTGGTCTTGTACGAGATATATACAACTCTAAATATTTATGATATTTTCGATATTTTAAGATATATTGCGATATTTAGGCTCTGTTTGGCTGCAATAGATATTGTATTACTTAACTATGATTAGGTGATACAAGTCATAAGATGAACTATTTGTGTGTTTGCCCTTTATCCTGTCACGTGTTTTACTTGCTACTGTTTGGTTGACATTTACACCTATATACTCATTTTTGATATCATACAAAAAAAAATAAAAAAAAAAAAAAAAAAAAAAAATCATAAACAAAATTTGCAAATAAAAACTTAAAAACAAATAAAAACTCCTAAACAAATAAAAGGAAAAAACTCTAATTAAATATTGAATACCAATTGATTTATACAAAAAACATCTCCAAAAAAAGGAAAATCCCAATTTTGATGAATAATGTGAAGATTTAAACACCAATTTTTGAAATAATAATAATAATAATAATAATAATAATAATAATGTGAGAAAATAAATAAGGCGGAGAGAGAGAGAAAATACATAAGGTTATGGTTCCATTACTAGGAGTCCCATGAAGAAGAGAGAGAGAGAGAGCATTCTTTACGTGTTTTTTTTTTATTATTATTATTTTCTCTCTCATAGATTGAAAACACATTTTAGCGAATCTGGGCTTTTTCTTTTGATTTGCTTATCCACACTTTTGTATTCCCGCAATTCAAGGGACTTATTAGAATATCCACATTTTAAACAGACCAAACACCTATACAAGGTAAACATGGCTGCCACGTCACCAATTCCTGAATATACACTCTCTATTCATACTGCCAAACAGAGCTTTAGGGATATTTGGCAATATTTTGTTTAGATAACAATTTTATTTAATATTTACCATTATATTTCAAATAAATATAAATGATATATTATGATATATCAAGAAATATCCACAATATCTACGATATTTGTTGATATTTTAGATATATCAATGGTATTTACATATCAAATAATATAAAATATCCCCAAAGAGAGATATATCCATGATATATATCAAGAAATTGAGTATCGATAAACACTCATATTCTGATATTTTGTACTATATATGAAACAATGTAAAATATCTCCAAAAAAGAGGATATATACACGATATATATCAAGAAATTGAGTATCAATAAATACCTATATCCTGATATCTACTATCTATATACTAAAGCAGAGACCTTTAAAAGAGGATTTTCTCTCTCCTATGTGGCACTCTAATAGGAGAGTTAGCCTTTTCTCTATCATATATGGCAGTATGAAATATAGTATTTTCTAATAGCCTATAATTCCACGTATATGGAATCTCTTTGGAGAGTTTGAGTGTATTTCTAATTCTTATATTTGGAGAGTTTGAGTGTATTTCCAATTTTTATATATTTGATCAAATAAAAAAAATGCTAAAAAATAAATAATTTGTAGAAAATAATTTCCTATTACGAATCAAACACTTTTAGTGTTCCAATTCTTATATATTTGATCAAATAAAAAAAATTGCTAAAAAATAGGTGATTTGTAAAAACTAATTCTCTATTACAAATCATACAATTTTAGTGTCTATGATAAAGCACTGACTTATTTCAAATATATCCTTAACACAGCATCAAAACATAGTTAAAAACAATTATACAAAAAATAACATCACAAAATATATAATAGAAAATGAAAATAATAATAATAATAATAACGGCAAAACAATAATGACAAATATTTTAAAATATGTATAATACTGAATAAAACTAACGTCAAAAAACAATTAATGGGGAACCGAAAACTGGATGCAAATATATCGAACTAACCTCAAATAATATTTAACGAAAAATCGGAAACTGAATGTAAATGCAATCATTAAACAAATCTTAAAAAGTAATTAATAGAAAAATCTAAATATGGATACAATTGCATTAAACTAACCTCAAATAATAATTAATGGAAAATCAAAACTTGGATGCAAATACATCAAACTAACATCAAAAAATAATTGTCGGAAAATCGAAAACTGGATGCAAATGCATTGAGCTAACCCTCAAAGATTAAATTAACGAGAAATCGAAAACTAGATGCAACTGCATTAAACTAACCTCAAAGAAAAATTAATTATAAATTGGAAACATAATGCAAGTGCGTGGAACTAATCTTAAAAAATAATTATCGAGAAATCAAAAACCGGATGCAATTGCATTGAACTAATCTCAAAAAATACACTAGATGCAAAACCTCAAGAAATAATTAACGGGAAATCGGAAACTGGTTGCAAATTCATTGAACTAACCTCAAACAATAATTAACAGAAAATCAGAAACTATATGCAAATGTAACTTTATCAAAATAATAAACGAAAAGTTGGAAACTGGATGCAAATGCATTAAACTAATCTCACGTAATAATTAATCTAAAAATCGAAACCGGATGCAAATACATTGAACTAACCTCAAAGAACAATTAATAGGAAATTGGAAGCAAATGTATTGAACTAACCGAAAAGAATAATTAACGAGAAATCAGAAACTGGATGCAATTGTATTGAACTGATCTCAAAAAATAAATAACGGGAATAGAAAATTGGATGCAACTGCATTGAACTAACCTCAAAATATAAATAATGGAAAATCAGAAACTGTATGCAAATGCATTGAACTAACCTCAAAATATAGTTGGCTTATATGTTATGGGAATATCTCGATAAGTATAGTTTTGCATTTAAAATGATGTTTATATTATGTCTTTCCGTATGATTGAGAACTCTTTGCTATTCAAGTAGCTTCAATATATATTAACTTTTTCTTATTAGACAATCTCATAAAATTTCAATCAAACTTCTATTATTAAACAACAAAATGAAGTTGAAGGGTTTTATCAAAGGCGAGTTATGTTTTTTTTAATGGAGAGTGAGATTTTCACGTTATAAAAAATTTGGTTGAGTGATCAATATAATATCAATATATAATAGTTTTATATATTTGCAAATATTTTTCAGAATAATTAATATAACAAAGATCCGCTTCAGAGATAATCTTTTGAAGATTTCACATAATGAGTCATGCATAATTTAAAGAATAATTAACTCGAAATCGAACTGGATAATCTTCGATGATCCCACATAGTAAATTAAACATAATTTATTTTTATGTCATATTTTGCAAGGACACTACAGATGGATCGGAAGTTTTTGTTACACACCACATTGGATAATTATAAGAAAATCAAAAACTGGATTCAAATACATAACCGAGCTTAATGAGTAATTAATGGAAATCGAAACTTTATGCAAATTGCATTAAACTAATAACAGAGAATAACTAACGGAAATTATAAATTGGATGCAAATCTTTGAAAAATATTTAACGGAAAATCGAAAACGGTATGCAAATACATCAAAAAAACCTCAAATAATAATTAATGGGAAACCGAAAATTGGATGCAAATGTATTGAACTTAATTCAAAAAATAATTAACATAAAATCAAAAAGAATGCAAACCGCATTGAACTAACCTCATAGAATAATTGGTAGGAAATCGAAACTAAATGCAAATGCATTGAAATAACTTTAAAGAATAGTTAGCGGAAATCAAAACCGAATATAATTGTATCGAACTAACCTCAAATAATTAGAAACTAGATGCATGTATTGACTAACCTTAAATAGTTATTAACAGAAATCGAAACTAGATCTAAATGCAATGAACTAATCTCAAAGACTAATTAATGAAACATTGAAAAATAGATGAAACCGCACCGAACTAACCTAAATGAATAATTAACGGTAAATTATAAATTTGATGTAACTCAGATTGAACTAACTTCAAAAAATAATTAACGAAATCAAAAACTTGATACAAATGCATTGAACTAACCTCAAAGAACAATTAACATAAAATCTAAAATTGGATGCAAACCGCATTGAACTAACCTCAAAAAATAATTAACGTAAAAACCAAAAACCGGATGCAACCGCATTAAACTAAAATAAGAAATTAACTAACGGAAATCAGAAATTAGATGCAAATGCATTGAAATAATCTAAAAAATAGTTAACTAGAAATCGAAGTCGGATGTAATCGCATCGCGACCTGACCTCAAAGCATAAATGTCCACTTTTTAGCCTTCTCACATTAGCAATTACGAAGTAATTAGGAACCCAAAACGAAAAGTGAGTTTATAAAAAAGACTCTTACATGTATGCAAACAAATTATAAACTATCGAACTAACCTAGAAAAAGCAATTAACGGAAATCGAAAACCGGATGCGATGTATTGAACTAACCTCAAAGAGTAATTAACGGATATTGGAACCCTGGATGCAAATGCAATGAACTAATCTCAAAGACTAATTAATGAAACATCGAAAACTTGATGCAACTCAGATCAATTAACCTTAATGGATAACTAACGGAAATCATAAATAAGTAGATTCAATTGCACTAAACTAACCTCAAATAATAATTAACGGAAATTGAAACTTGATGCAATTGCATTGAACTAACCTCAAAGAATAATTAATGAGAAATTGAAACCGGATGCAACGTGCTACATTAAACTAACCTCAAAGAATAATTAATGGAAAATAAAAACTTGATGCAAATGCATTGAACTAATAATCCTAAAACATATTTGTATTATATGTAGGAGAATAAATGTCTCAATAAATATAGTTTTGCATTTTAAATAGTGTTTATTATAATTCTTTTATTGTAATTGGGAATGTCTTGCTATTCAAGTAGCTTCAATATTATCTTCATATTGAACATTCTCACAAAGCTTCAATCAAACTTCTATTATTAAACCTAACAATAAAAAGAAGTCGATAAGTTTTATCAAGGCTTGGTGCTTCCTTTTATTGAGAGTGGTCAAGAAATTTAAATGAGTAATTAGTATAATTTTCATATCTCATAGCTATGCATAGTTGCTAATATTTTTTTAGAATAATTTAATATAATGACACCCGCTCAGAGGACACGCTCATGTGAAAAAATCTTTTCAAGTGAGAGTAGTGTATTCTTTGAGGATATAGAAACAATCAATCTGTTTTAGTGATTTGTACACATTACGTAAGTTTAATGGTGATGATTTACCGCTAAATCACCATAAATCTAATAAAACTATTATACAAGCTAGATCGAGTTTAAAATAATTTTATTTAAAAATTACGGATTAATATTCTAAACCACAATGTGAAGAGGCTATCTCAATTTTATCCCTTAGTTTCCAAGTACTTATGCACTATAATCGCTGCTCACTAACGATTTTTCGGTTTATTTTCAATAAAAATATATTCTTATTCGAAAATGTGACGCTAAATCACCATAAATCTAAGAAAATTATTATACAAGCTAGATAGAGTTTAAGATAATTATATTTGAAAATTACGGATTAATATCCTAAACCACAAAGTGAAGAGGCTATCTCAATTTGATCCCTTAGTTTCCAAGACTTATGCACCATAATCACTTTGGTCATTAACATATTTCTATTTATTTTTAATAAAAATATATTCTGATTCGAAAATTTGTGTGAGACATTTTGTAAAGCCTTTTCAGCACATAAAATATTTAATAGATCCCGAGCGTATGCCCGGGTCCAAAATCTAGTTTTATACTACGGTGCAAACTATGTACCAAAGGCCAAACTCCTGAGGGACAACAATACTCCATATTCTTACAAATTTTGCAGAGTATTAATATTGTACGAATTCAAAACGTACCTTGGTTATATATTGGTATTCTTATTATTGTCATATATATTTGATGCATTCATATCCACATTTTATTGACCTTCATACCCTTCACTGCATTACATACTCTGCTTTGGAAGAAAATGGGTTAGCGATGCGAAATAAGTTGCAACCTACAAGGCCTTGATATTAGACAAAGACTTGGTCACCCTATAGGCTAGTTATGGACATGGGACGGCATCAACAATATCTTAGGCCAAGCTCCGTACCAATCTGGAAGTTGACAGTGCTTGATATCCAAATGACTTGTAACTTGTAAGTGAAAGCGAAAGCAAACAATGAAAGGGATTCAAGCCGGAAGCCCAAGTCTATTGTTCGGCCCAAAACCTATATTACATAAACAAATTCCATTTAGGGCAGCCCATATCTATGTTATGTCATCTGGGTCAAGTACGATTCCGAAAAGCAAAAGTTATGGACATATATATATATAGTTAATACACCATTTCTAGATGAAGAAAGTGCGGGACTTGCCGACTTGCAAAAATCATTAAATTCGTTATCACATAGGAATTATTTATTGCACTTCCAAAAACTTTGATTATAGTAAAAATTCTGAAGATTATTAAAGCTATTAATTCGTTGTGGTTGTGATTTCATATTGATGTTTATATGACTGAGTTTGATAGCATGGAGGAAAAAATAGAAATAATAAAGAGAAGAAAATGAATGGGATATTACATTTGATTTTTTGACTCATCTGCATTGAGATTTGTACACTCTATCTTTCAACTCTTGGTAAGTGCACTTTAATTGAAAGAGAGATTGATCTCCGCTTATTGTTTCCAGAAAACCACTCGAATGATCGAGGCGACCTGAGGCAATATGCCAACACTATTGTTTAGTGCTACAAGCTATCTAGCATTTTTATTTTTTATTTTTTTCCCCAATAAGAGTTATCTTAAGTAACGTACTTGCATGTACTACACGTCTACACTTAATTCTCATGTCGACAATGTATTGTATATTTTCTCATTAGATAGCTATAATATATATAATTTAATTACTGAGATATAGTTTTCATTTTTTTTTTTGACTGGCAAGCTTGTTTTAAATGAGATCAATAACTCTTTGATGCTGGCGAGGTTCAACCCCCAGACTTCTGGTATCATCACCCAAAGGTTTTTTACCGACTTTACTAGTCGGCACCTGCATATATTTCATTCACCTTTCATTTGGATTGATTTGCATCTAGATTTGATAAGACAAAACTTCAGGACCACATTCCTCGTATATTTTTATGTTTGATTGATGAAAAGCATGTTTCTATGTTTGATTGGTGAAAAGCTTCTATACATTCCACTTTAGAAAAACTATTCCACTATGAGGCCATCTTTGTTTCAAACATAAATTTAATTATCCGGTGTTCCCTACTAAAACCTAAATAATGGTGTATCTGTTAACACATAACCATTGCACCTAAAAATGAGAGTCACATTTCTAATTTAAGTTAACTATTAAAATGGGATCCCTCCCCAATTAAAAACGAATTTTTAAAACACAAATAAAACGATTTATTAAAGAAATTAAAACAGGATTTCAAACTAAAACAAAAAAAATTTCCCTAGTTAAAACGATTTGTTAGAAATTTTGTGTATGTTATTGAGCAAGTTTTCAAAAGAGCTAATGTATATGCCTGAGCTTCCTTTTTCTAGTTAGGCTAGTATATCTAGGGGTGTGCATGGGTCGGTTTGGGTTGGGTCGGGTTTGGAACTAAATCGACAACATCGGTTTATATTTTAATGTAACCGAACCGAACCAAATGTGTTATACTAATCGAACCAAACCATACCAATTTCCAGCCTAACCAATACCCGAACCGAAGTGATTGGATTACAGTTTAACTGAAATTAACCGACCCGAACATACTGGTTTTCACATTTTTAAATTAAATTAAATCAAATTAAATATGTATATTTTAATATATACTATATATAGTGGGTCGGTTCGATTCAGATTTGGAACTAAAGTGACGACCGAACCAACCTAACTAATAAATATAACCGATCCAAAACTGACCGGTTCGGTTTGGTTCGGTCGGTTTTATGCACACCTTAAGTATATCAATAACACCAAACTAAGACATTCTCATTCCATGGTCCACTAGAGCTTTCTCCTCCTTAAATTTCCAAGCCCAATCGATGCCCAACAATAACAACATCAGCCAATCATAGTGTATTGTTTCATTCTTCAAAAACAAACAACTTTATTCGAGTAAACTCAACGGTTCTAGTGAAAATGCTTCACACTTTTAACACATTATGAAATCATGCGTAAATAGTTGGCAAAACCAATAATAGCCCATGAAAACAAAATAAAGGACAGGAAAAGTAGAGCGCCTCGTGAGTCCGACTTGCATCACCCACAAGGCACAGGGAGGGCACAACAGCACTAGGGTGGTGGGGGTAGATGCAGTCCTCAACTCCCCTCTATTGCATGATACGTTGAAGGTATGAATGAAAACAATGGGAAACTCACTAAACAGGTTCTTATAAAAGACAAAAAAAATCAATATTATATGTGCTCTATTTTTCTGTCTCCAACAGATTAACCAAAAGTAATTAATTCCGCTTCTTTAACTTTTTATTCTGCCACTCTTTAATCTATCAAAGTCCCGAATCTTGATGAATTTCTTTTAACAACTTCAAAATATTTGATATGTGTATTCGATTGTTGGATCGATGAATCTCCATATATAACTTCCTCATGAAGTTTTGATATTTTAGATATAGGTTGTTGTCTTTGATACAAGTCTTTATAAAAAGAATAATGGGCACTCAGTAAAGACTACTTGATATACAATTTCGACAATTTCCTTTGTTTCCATACACATTACAAAAGATTTTCAAATTACATACTATTTATGAATTCAAATGGGGCTTTTTTTTTTTTTTTTTTTTTTTTAAAATAGTTTAGGGTTGAGGAGAGGACCCTGACCTGCATTAAAATCACATGAAATTTTTTCCTTCTTTATCCTCTTTGGCGTACATAGTGAGTTTCTCATCCAATGGAGGTATAAAATATATCCACATGATATGAAAGGGTAATAGTGGCGGGAAAACTTTCCTGAAAAAAAAGTAACTTGAAATTTCGTCCTTACTGACTTATATCTTGGACAACCGTCCCGTTGAGTTCAAAGGAATGATTTACTTTTTTATGCAATTATGCATTCCACCTATTAATATCTGGTCCCCCAACACCGCGTTATGCATAAAACTGCTACACACGCCCTTTTTCTCCATCTATAAAATGTATACCAATCTAACCTTACAGAACATGTTATTGTTAGTTTCATTTCACCACTCTATCAAAACTTGATTCATAGTTTTTTCGTGATTGGGAGAGAGTGTGTGTGTGTGTGTGTTTGAAGAGTTTTGAGCTGGTAGTTGAAAATGCAGATCTTTCCCCATCACCATCCCTTGGTACTTGTCTTTGGTATATCAGGTATATATAGAAATTAACCGAAAATAAACAATTTTTTTTAAACTTGTTTGAAGAGAAATGATATAGATCAGGTCACTTATTAATGTTATTATATTGTTTATTATGAGTCGCTAAGTCATTTTGGTTCAATTTTGAATCTTATGATGCCAGGTAACATTTGCTCGTTCATGGTGTTCCTTGCTCCATTGTAAGTGTTTTTATGATTCTATCATGCATGCTTATGCATGTCCTTATATTGAGTTTCTCAACGAGGTTTATGTACCACTTCACTTATGTCACCGTTTAACTAATATCTTTGTAGGCCAACGTTTTATCGAATTTACAAGAGGAAATCAACAGAACAGTTTCAGTCAGTAGCATATGTGGTTGCATTATTTAGTGCCATGACATGGATTTCTTACGCGTTTCTTAAACCCCATGCTTACCTTCTTATCACGGTTAACTCTATTGGATGTGTTATAGAGACCATGTACATCGTCATGTTCATGGTGTACGCTCCCAGGAAAGCAAGAGTATGATGAGTTATTATTCATTTTATCTTGTTACTTGACCATTACATTTTTTTGACAAATAATGTTCCTTTTAATTGATTTCAAATACGGATTGTATTTGCAGATATCGGCTGCCAAACTGTTTCTGTTGTTGAATTTAGGAGCATTCAGTTTAATCAATTTGTTAACTATCTTCCTAGTGAAGGGTGACCGTCGAGTTTTTGTTCTTGGATGGGTTTCTGTTGTCGTCGCTACAAGCGTCTTTGCAGCTCCATTTAGCATTGTGGTGAGAGAAATTACAAGAGAATATAATCTATTTCTTATTATTAATTCTTTTTTTCCAGAAATATATAGTTCAACTATTTTTAGCTCTACAATTACTAATTAGAAGAGCTCTTTTCCACCGCATGCATCATCCCCATAATAATGAGTCACTAATCATCAAAATTTTCTGAAGTTTCGACTTGTTTAATTTTCTTTCTTAGGGCTTGGTTATACGAACAAAGAGTGTGGAGTTCATGCCGTTTTACTTGTCGTTCTTCTTGACTCTAAGCGCAATGATGTGGTTTTGCTACGGATTTCTGCTGAAGGACTACTTCGTTGCTGTAAGTATGATAATATACTCAGTCACACTCTTTCTCAATTTGTTATGAATTTTCTGAAATTTTGACTTCTTGGTGGCATGATCGAATAGGTCCCAAACGTGCTAGGAGTTGTGTTTGGTGTCCTTCAAATGGTGTTGTACGCAAAATATAGGGACGCTAAGAAGGTTATAGACGAGAAACTGCCTGAACAAAATTCTGATATCGTCAAGATGAATTCAATTGAGAAATCTGAGGAGCACCCAATCCTTCATCCAGTTCACGGTGATTCGGTGAAATTAACTTTGCGGAAGAGCATATAAAACATGAAGAAAGCGATAAAAACGAGAGAAGCATGGATTGCCAAATTGACGTTCAGATGATTCAGTACCAAGTTTGATAAGTCGCGCGGTCTTAGTTTGTGATATACGCCCTACATATATGTAGTGTATTTTCATGAGTGCCCAGTTATAAGTATGGAGCTCCATCCATCTGTTTTAATTTGCTTGTCGTAAACTAGGTATCAAGACAGTTATCGGAATGTACTCCACTAGAATGCAAAGATAATGAGAAATCAATTTGATAATCAGCATATTAGCATATGCATTCAATTGAACGAAATGAGAGATTCCAATTGATACTTAGATTGATAGTTTGATACTTCGTGATACTTACTATTTTGGCGTAAATGGGCTGAAGTTGGGCTTTTAACAACATTTGGACTTTCCCATTTGTAGCCCAGCCCGACTACAAGGTTAAAATTATGGCGGTATAGTATTCGGGTGGTCCAACAAAACTAAAGTTTTCCGGGCCATGAAACAAATATAAACGGACCGGGTGCATTTTTACTGGACACACTAGACTACTAGAGTGTCAAACCGAAACCCTGCCGGCCATGATTGCGCCATGGTCCAAAAGGATTACAAAAGAAGCCCCCCACATTTCTTTATTTTTGCTACATAAGCGAAATGTATTATAAAGATGAAGGTGGACAAAATTGGGGAGTGGGTTGTGACTAATCCACACCTCACTCATGTTACATCCAGTTCATCACCTGACAAATTACAATCAATACCAAAATGAGTTAACTAAAACAATAATAATGTAAATTTGGATGTTCCCACAATCCCACCTTGTAATCAGTTTTAGGGAAGGCAATACCGCAATACAGGCGATGTTCATTCACTGGTATGAGATTGACCCTAGAAATAGAACGAACAGTGAAACTAGCACTTTTACAACTCCGATTTGCTCAGTTTCTAACCTAGAAAGTAGGTAGATGTTTCAGTTCGCTCGCTTTAGTGTCAAAGATATTTTTTATTGGTGGTATTCACAGCGGAAGTTGTGAAGATTGTAATTACAAAGGTTCTACATATGTGTTTTCCTTTGATACTAGTACTAGAACTAGAAGTAACGACGTTTCTTGTAATGCCCTGTGAAAGGAGAGCACACACTCGCTTACTTGCCGAGAGGTGCAGTCCTGCACTGGTTGCTACACGCGGTAAAGTCTATGTGTTCGGAGATGCAATATTAGATCCTAAACCTTGGGCGGAAGTTTTCGACCCAGAATCAAACACATATTATCCCCTCACCTTAACATAGATCCCTTAACTTGTACTTCTCTTTATACGGCTGTGGTAGGCAACACGATACTTTTGTGTCTCACAGATTGCTTATTCTCTTTTGACATTGAAGAAAACTCGTGGAGTCCAATCTCTACAGATCTTCGAGTATCAAAATGTTGGTCCCCTAGACCTCTCACTGTTGATGATCTCATATTTACTTATTGCAATGGAAACGTGTATGCTTATGATTTTGCTACTGAGTGTTGGTTCAAAAGGCCGGTCGAGGGTTTGGGTATTGATTGTGGCTATCTTGGACGTAGCTATTTTGGGCGTGTTGGGCACTTTGGAAATGGGTCCTTGATCCTTATGCAGGCCGGTCACAATAGTATTCAATGTATTAATTTTTGAGTTACCAGGGGGGAGGGAGGGAGGGGTTAATTTATGTATTAGTATTCACGTATAAGTCATAAAAAAACGAGTACATAGTTGTACAATAACGGACTACCATGCAACATCAGGTTTAAGGTATATGAATGCGTCGGTATGGGCTATTCAGGGCTCGACGTATAATCTGTATTTGAGTATAATGATTGATGCACTGTGTGTGTATATCTGTTATCTGTAGTAGTTCTACAAAGTTCCTTGTAAAGATTACAATAAATTTCTTGTATTCTCGAAGAGGTTTTTGTTGTTCTTTTTGAATATTATACTGAAGTTCAATTCAACACAACGGTTGCGTATTATCACCAGTTTAAGGCATGAGGCCATAATTCCATGCAAATGTAACGTTGCACTACAACCTGTCCCATATCCTTGGTTAGTGTGGAGGTACATTTTAGGCATGACCTTACAATCTCGGAGAATAGGGTTTGTATAAGATGTTTGACTGAATTCAGATTGGTGCTCTGAGTTGCCTACATATCCAGTTCTCTGATGAACTGGAATCAAGTCAGACGTGGTTCATGTTGAGTGATTGAGTTGGAGATGGAGAGAATTTGAGCCCCCTGAGAATGGAGAAGACGCCTCCTTTTATAGGCGTAGATCTCCCTTTTGTGCTGTTTTGATAATTGTTTTTATTCCTTCCGTTACAAAGTAATGATCTGTCATTAATGATGTTGTTGACCAGCTTGCAGCGGTTACGTTTCCTAGGTCGTTTGTGAAAGGGCTATAAACTAAAAATTATTTTTGTAATAACTCTAATTCTTTATATTTTGAATGAGAATCATATGGGCAAATGTTATGCATATTATATATGTTATTAGTTATATGCATGTGTCTAATACTTTATGTTGTAGATGATATGGTGTGGATACACAGAAGATCATATCATCAGTACCTTATAAAGTATAACTAAACGTTCACAACCTAAATGGATTTGGACAAACCATTGGTATGGTTGTAGTATAATATGATATTAGTCTATCTTGACTATAGGATTATACTAGTACACTTTGTGTGTATTGAACATGACCAAATGAGGTTGTTTTTCTTTATACTGACTATATAAGAGAACAAACGCCTATGTTATTATGGATGTTTGTCTTCCTAATCTGGATATAATAACGGGCACTTACGTGCATTTAGGGGTGACTTCGGATCGGATCGGATCGGATTAACCTCCTTCGAAATTTTTTCGAATTTTTTTCGGAACCTAATATGCTAGCCAAATCTGATCCAATTTTTTTTCGGATTCAAAATATATTTCCAATTTCGAAACTTTCAGAAATTTCAAAATAACTCAGAAATTTCAAAATACTTGGTAAATTTTCAAAGATCTCTTTACTTTCAATTATTTGTGGAATATCATACGCCAATATTCATTGTAGGGAGAGAAAACCATGTCCACAACACCAATGTACCAACATCAATACGCACTTGTTTATTGAGAAAACCCATTTTCATTCAAACAAGTGATCTAAGAAAAAATGAGAAAAAGAACATGCAGCCACCAACAGCAAACATTGCATTCTGTTAAGGTCTGGGTATTTGTAATGTTTCAATCTTTTTTCGTGTATGGAAATTGAAGCGTGAAGTGTCTGCATGAATAATGGATTTTGGTCTTGGACTCTAAGTAGCTTTACATAACATTCTATCTATTGGAATTTGGCTTTTGGATTGGTCTGGAAGTCATTGTATGACTCAATGACATTTTTTTTCATATCATTGTTGTTATGGCAGACGGTGTAATGACAGTGGAGTAGTCCAATTCAAGTGGGGAAGTAGCGGCTAGGTTATGTTTTTGTTTTGTTTTTGGAAGTAAAAAACTAGAAAATGAATGAACGATCGAGATCTGGTTGAGATCTAATCAAGTGGATTGTGAGAGAAGTACATATTTTCGAAATAAATTGGCAATAATATCGAAAATTTTGGATCAGCTATATATCGGAACTTTCGGATCGGATATCGGATCGGATCAGTTTTTAGAGTTATATCCGAATCCAATCCAATTTTTTTTCGAATTTTCGGAAATTGGAAAATCGGAAAATCGGCCTATAAAAACTACACCCAGAGCCAGACCAATTTCGGGTCAGATTTCGGAAAAATCGGAAATTCGGCAAAAAGAGACACCCCTATCTGCATTGTACATTACTTTAAATCATCAATGAGTGAGATTCATTTGTGAATCAACAAACTCGATGGATTGGGTAATGATATTGTATGTAAGGTGTGTTGTTGATTATAGAAGGAATCTGTGTCCTGCAAGAAGTCAGGCTGATGATGTCCCCTTGAGGAGCTTATAAGAATTGTCATGTAAACCCTACAAGTGGATTTGATCTGACATGACAATGAGGTTGAGTGGTACTACTCAGAGACATAAGAAGTTGATTAATGTAGTTGTCAGTAACTTGACTTAATCAATGGACATTCACTATCTTAAACACGGGGAGATCAACGAGCATATAATATGGAGCCCATAAACGTGACATGTAATTTGGGATTAAGGCGGTAATGCAACAATGGCCTTTAGTGGAATAAGCCATTTGTTGACGGACTTGGGTCGTGTGTTCTGGGCGAACATGGGAAGCACAACCCTAATTTCTCCTCATGGTCCCTGTTGTAGCCTATAAATAGAAACCTTTCTTCTTGGCCGAATTTCACTATTCATATTGATTGAAAAGAGAGGCAAGAAAATATAGATCTAAATCGGTTCTAGCTTTGTGAGAAAGAAAGGGGTTGGTAGATCGTTGCCCACACAACGTCCAATCTATTGAAAAGAATACAACAGAAGATCAAGGGGTTGATTGTTGATTTCATAAAGCTTGGATTCTCAGAGATATCAAGAAGCTGATATAAAGGTATGATTTTCTATCCAAAACCGTGAACCCCATTAATTCCGCTGCGTGTGAGTTTTCGCGGTTTGTAGAAATTTGCATTCTGAAATAACGGTTCCTACAGTTTGGAGGACCTGACCTTAGGTCGTATGCATAACCTGCTTGTAGCCTGGACGCGTGGTCTGCCACGGGTGGTTGAGAGTGGAGGGTACTGCCATAGCCCCCTTTTTTTATATCACTGTTTGTAGAATAGTGGTGTAAAGAAAGATAATAAAGGAGACTGCGTGTCTTACTTGGTTGAAAATGGAGATTGCTGCGAATTGAATTTTTTTGTGTGTTTGTAGGCTGGATGTCGTTTGTTGCTTAGAGCTTTGTTGGGAGTTGATGTGGTAGGTCATATGTCGTAGTTTGCAGATCGTAGCTTGTAATGTGTAGATCGTAAATTGTATGTCGTAGCTCGTAGTGCGTAGATTATAGTTCGTAGATTGATTTTGATTGATAATTAGCTTTTGAGTGGTAATTACAGTTGAATCAAGCTTAACCCTGGCGTTGGTGTTAAGTTGATTGTACGACTTTTGGGGGCGTTTTTGTTGATAGTTAGCCTTTTGAGGGCGTCACTATGGTTGATAGCTAGCCTTTTGGGGGATCACTATGATTGATAGCTAGCCTTTTGGGGGCGTCACTATGGTTGAATCAAGCTTAACCCTGGCGTTCGTGTTAAGTTGATTGTACGCATTTTGGGGGCATTTTTGTTGATAGTTAGCCTTTTGAAGGCGTCACTATGGTTGATAGCTAGCCTTTTGGGGGCGTCACAGTGGTTGTTTCCCGTTGAGCGTCCTTGATTGCGATCATAGTGCGTGGTTTGAACTTGATCCTTAGCAGGGCGTCAAACTGATTGGTTGATAGATAGCCTTTTGGGGGCGCTATTGTTGTCGTAGATGCCATTTGAGCTGGTTGATTAGTAAGCCTTTTGGGGGCATTACTATGATTGATCGTTAACCTTTAGCTAGCGTGCTTATCACTTGCCCCCAGTTCGTAGTAGAAGCAGCTCTTTGTGGGTGTTAATGTTGTTTAGCCCCAATGAAATAATTTATCCCAGTTTGGAGATAGCTATGGCTAGCCCCCAGCTTGATTGGCTTGCAATAAACTTGCAAGGGAGTGAGCTTCCAATTTGCAATTTAAGTGACTAACTGGCTTGTAGTATATGCGAGCTGTCAAGGAGGGAACTGCGTGCTTTGAATTGTTATATCTGATTTGGAAACACTTGGATGCTTCTTGGTTTTGAATTGTTGATTCCTTGCTTTGACAAAGTATTACTTTTCCTTGATTTGTTATTTCAATTAATGATGGATATGCTGGCAACTTTTTATGTGTGGTATAACTCCATGGCGAGTGAGCTTTTTTATATTGATTGACATCATCGATGCGAGCTTTGCAGTGTGGTCAATCTGGGACAACCTGGAATATTGATGTTCGTTCAAGCTCTAGTGAACTGATGACAACTTGCATACAAGCTGAATTGACAGTGATTGTGTTCGAGTTGAACTGATAGTTGGAATATTGGTTGCTTCTTCCAGGTTGTAGACCTGCTCTGCCCTGACTTGAGGATAACTTGATTTGAGGACGACCTAACCTAAGGAAGACCTGAGCTGAGGACGACTTGATAAGAGGATGAGCTGATATAAGGATGAATTGACTTGAGGATGACCTGGATGAGGATGAGCTGATATGAGGATGTGCTATTCTGAGGATGAGCTGACTTGAGGACGACCTATCTTGAGGACGACCTGAGCTGAGGATGAACTGTTCTGAGGATGAGCTGAGCTGAGGGATGGTCTGTCTTAAGGACGACCTGAGCTGAGGATGAGCTGACTTGAGGATGAGCTGTTCTGAGGATGAGCTAATCTTTAGCTAATTGGAGTAAGCTTATATGTGTTTTGGTATTTTGGCCATAACTTTGGCTATATTTGTCAGAATCATGCGTGTGAGCCCAATTTGGAAAGATCTCGGCCGCGTGCACGCTGTCACCATAGAGCAAATTTCGAGGTCAAAATCCACTATTTTCCCCTCCAAATTCACCTTTTTTTAATTTTTGTCCGACGTGAGCTGATTATGCGCTGATCTGATGGACGACCTGGATGAGGACGACCTAGATGAGGGTGACATGGCTGAGGATGACTTGACTTGATGATGTGCTGATCTGATGGATGACATGGAGGAGGACGACTGAGTTGAGGATGACCTGACTTGATAATGCGTTGATATGATGGATGACCTGGCTAAGGATGACCTGAGCTGATGGAAGGCTGATGGATGACTTGGCGGAGGTCTTTGCATGAGATTTGGCTGAGGTTTTGATATAACTCTGTGATGAGTTGTGCTGGTGTGCGCTTTTCCTCATTGATATTAACATGCTCTGAAATTTTTGTTTGAGAGTGGTTGAATCAGCACCTTAGTTGACCTGGTAAGGAGCGACTTGTAAGCTGGATTCCTAGATCTGTATTGTCACCGATTTGCTGTAAAGGAACGTGTGACATGGTGGTAGTTGCAGCCCTCGGGTTGGTACTGGATCGACTGCAAGTGATCTGTAAATATGAAATATATCTTGCAACGTAGAAGTGTGCACAGATTATCTGAATTGATCTAAGATTAAAGATTAGTATAAATGAAAGATAGTTGAATGTAGACTTATCTCTTAGAACATTGACTTTTCGCTTGCTGCCATTGATAGTTGAATGGAATAATGCTGAATGTTCTTCTTTGGTGGTTTTACCAAGTTTCGCGATTAAGAAAATGGTGTGAATGCTTTTTCTCAAGAAAACGGATCGGCAGATGGCGCCAATCTGGAGGTACAATTTAGGCATGACCTTACAATCTCGGAGAATAGGGTTTGTATAAGATGTTTGCCTGAACTCAGGTTGGTGCTCTGAGTTGCCTACGTATCCAGTTCTCTGATGAACTGGAATCAAGTCAGACGTAGTTCATGTTGAGTAATTGAGTTGGAGATGGAGAGAATCTGAGCCCCCTGAGAATGGAGAAGATGCCTCCTTTTATAGGCGTAGATCCCCTTTTATGCTGTCTTGATGATTGCTTTTACTTCTTCCATTACGAAGTAATGATCTGTCATTAATGATGCTGTTGACCAGCTTGCAACGGTTATGTTTCCTAGGTTGTTTGGAGGACCTGACCTTAGGTCGTATGCACGACCTGCTTGTAGTCTGGACACGTGGTCTGCCACGAGTGGTTGAGAGTGGAGGGTACTGATAGTTAGTTTCACAACCAGCACAAGGATTTTTAGCCAAGGTTCGACCAGTTCCAACATTCACTCTAATTGGGTGTGACAAACTGGACTGTACCCTCAATCACCTGCCCTGCTGTAGCTGGTTGATCGAACAATGGCATGTCTAGGTAATGTTGACATTTGGTGCAACTTAGTTGATGACTACCATTGTAAGTTCCACCTGCTGTTACACCACCAACTTGTTGTATGTCTAGCATTATGTTCACGAGTTTTTCTTGTTTGTTAGTTGATTTCGGCAGGAGTACTTTTATCTCTTTTCGCCGGTCACCATATATATCTTTCTCAATTGGATCATGAGTAGTTAGTTTCACCAGGCCACCGGTATACATCATTACATACTTAAATTCAAGTATCGGCAAAATAATGCTTATGAAACTTGATAAGATAATTAAATTAGATGTAAAAATAGTGTTTCTACATACTAAAATAATTATAATCAATCAATAATCATACTCTCTAAACATGTTGATATAGAGGAGAGTAATCGTTTTCGATCCACTCTTGTTTGCACGTACTTGTAAATGAATCTAGAATAAACTACTATTAACTAATGATGAGAGTAATATGATAAAAACAGTAAATTTAAGATGCTAAAATAGTGAATTAATGATATGAGAAAAGTAATAGAGAAGGGTAATCCACCACGCGATTCGATTGGCTATTAGTTTAGTCATCGAATCGTTTTTCTTGATCCCTAGTGAATACCAAGTTATCTCTGATCATGGCTTCACTAGCATGAGAGTTTAGCTCCCCCACAAATCTCTTTGATGGTGACTTTAAATTCTAGTTCACCATTATGAGTTCTATCTCTAGAAACTCATAACGAAGAACTTGAAACGTTTAAACTAACGACTACTACATTAACAATCAATCATCCTCACGTGGCTTCATAAACCCCATCTAATGGAGATTTTAGTCTTGAGTAATTGGATGTTCTATACTAAAACAATAAGAAGAAGACATTAAAGTAAAAGAACTAAGCTTTATTGAATGGTTTTTATAGAGGTTACAAACCTTAAACTAAACTATACTAAACTAAAGAAAGGGGGAGATAGAGAGACCTAAATGAAAACTAAACTAATGAAAAGAGTAGCCAAGTTAGGTTTAGCCTTAATCCTCTTTATATAGGAGAGGATTAGGGTTATATTTTCATGCATAGGCCTGGAGGCTAGACTTTGGGCTTCTAAAGTGAGCCCAAAGTCTATTAGGTTAAGTTTAAAGTAGTCAATGTTGCTAGAAATTATTTCAGTACCCTTTGTGTCCACTTTTACAGCTCTGATTGGGACAATATTGGGTCCATTGGAAAGCTTATTTCAAGCCGGTCATTTTGACATAAAGTAGGACCAATTCTGAGGTCCGAGTCCAAATATACACCATTTTGAAGTTTTGATGGTTTTTTGTTTTTTTTCTACCCGAATTGACTTTGACTGGGCTTGAAAAGACTTTTTCTTCTTGATTCTTGGGCTTTTAATATAGAACTCTTCTAGCAATCATCTTGACTCGTTCTCTATGTAAAATGGCATTTTGAAGAACATAAACAGCTTCAAAACCTGAAATAGACAAAAACACGTAAACAATACTAACTCTTATTTATTATAAACATAATTGGCATAAGTAGAATACTATTAAGGGGTTTAAACACTACTAAAAGAAGGGCTTTTTGTGTCACTTTTTAAGTGACACAAGAAGTCACTTGTGTCACTTTTGAAACTAATTCTGAAGTGACCTATAAGCCCCCGACACATAAAGTTCTACCAAAAGTGACACAAAAGCCTTACTAAATGTATCACTTTTTGTTAATAAAAGTGACACTTAAGAATAGCCTCTTGTGTTACTTTTAAGAAAGAGTGTCACAGTGCTTGTCAAAAGTGACACTAGTTGTATCCGTTTAGGACCAGAGTAGGACATAATTTCGTTAAAAGTGACACATTAAGTATATTAGTTGTGTCACTTTTGGACCAGAGTGAGACAAAAGTATGTCAAAAGTGACACATTAAGTATACTAGTTGTGTCACTTTTAGACCAGAGTGAGACATAAGTACATCAAAAGTGACACATTAAATATACTAGTTGTGTCACTTTTGGACCAAAGTGAGACATAAGTACGTCAAAAGTGACACATTGAGTATATTAGTTGTGTCACTTTTGGACCAGAGTGAGACATAAGTACGTCAAAAGTGGCACATTAAGTATACTAGTTGTGTCACTTTTGGACCAGAGTGAGACATAAGTATGTCAAAAGTGACACATTAAGCATACTAGTTGTGTCACTTTTGGACCAGAGTGAGACACAAGTACGTCAAAAGTGACACAAAAGCCCCTTACTAGTTGTGTCATTTTTAATAGATATTATGTCACTTTTTCCAAAAGTGAGACAAATGAAAATAATTTTTTTTAAAAACATTTTCTCATTTTTGTATTCGATCGTATTCATTTCTTAACCTGCATCCTATACGTCATAACCAAAATCCCATTAACCTACTTTATGACATAAACAACATCCACATACATTTATCAAAACATCACAACCAAAATCACTTTAACCTGCTTTATGATACAGAAACAACATCCACTCGAGAAGAAAGAAACAACATTCAAAACAATTAACTTCTATTGATTTCATCGATCAAACCAAGTATTTATCATCTAATTTGACTCCCAACAAAAGAAGTCATTCCAATACCAAAAGAATCACAATTAAAATAATAATAAAAAAAAACTACATAGCACCAATACTATCCTAGCAATATCTTGGCTTGTTGTGCGCACTTCCAACACCAAAAACCTAGCTGCCATCTATTCATCTGTTAATCGATCCATGGCACCTGCATCATATCATGAAGTCGTCATTCCACTATGACTAGTATATAAAATTAAAAAGCAAGTGAATTGAATCAAGAAGGGTATATTGTACAAGTAAGAAAAAAAAACTATAAGAAAAGTATATATACATAAAGAAAGGGAAAATATGGAAGACAACTTACCCAAATTAACTACTCAGATAAATTGTTAGATAAAGTCGATGAATTCAAGACCAAGTTCATCTATTTCAATGGTGTAACTCTTCTTGCTAGAGAACTCCAATGCCTGTTCGACGAAAAATATATTATAAATATTATGAAAATGAATAATGCAGGCAATGCATTGTCTACCATATTTATAGATGCACCAATTTATAAGCTAGCTAAGACTATATGAAAAATAATGCTACTTTACAGTCACCTTCTTTTTCATTGGTGGACCAGGTAACGCGCAATACATAATATCCGCATACAATCCCCCCTTGTTGTTGTGGGCACTATACATAATTAATACTTGCATTAACACATACACAAATTGGAAGATACTTTGTATTGTATTCCAAAGAAACTAAGTTTACTGTCACATAGTTCCAATTTGGATTTGGATTCATCTTTCTCTTTCCTTTGGACATATTTGATGTCTTGATCGCACTGAAAATGCATTTGTTTCATTCTCATTATTTTCAAGATAGAATCAAATATACAATGAAAAATACAATAAATAAAGACTAAACTCACATGTTTACTAATAATTTAAAAGCTGGATCCGGCGGCCCTTGAAAATCTTTTAAAGAGTCCAACCAGTACACTTCCATTGATGGTATGTCAAGAACCATTAAGACCCAATGCCCCCTACATGACCAGTTATGTGGATACAAATTCAATTAAGTACTTTTAATTATATAACCAATCGAAAAAAAAATAAATAAAAATAAAATAATTTTAATTATATGAAAATAATGTATATGTACTGCAAATGTATAAGCACAGTTACCCTGTGTTGAAAGGAATTAAAAGCACACAATCACCGTGTTCTTCACCAACTTCAATATATCGAACCTTCTCATCATCCTTTGTATAAATAGTAAAACTTTCTGGGTTACCAAATGCATACTTTGCTCGAGCAATTCCAAAAGTCGCATATAAATATCTACAACATATATATACATTCTGTTAAGTCGTAGCATATGAAAAGTTAAATTATAACTAACACAAATAAGCTCACCAAATTATTCATACCTGTGTTGAAAGGAAACTGCCGTAGGTAGCAGCAGCATGCATGGGAGATTCGCTACAAAATAGGTTATGGTGATCACAAAAAATCATGCCAGGCACTCAAATATAAGCATTGATAACTTACCTCAAGAACTAATCTCCTATATTTTATTCCGTTCTCCTATTAAAGAACTTGTTCGGTTCAAATGTGTAAGCAAGTCATGACACAACATGATCACTTATCCTATGCACAAACACAAGAAGCTGGAACTGATCACGCTTGACGCCATACAAGATAGATGGAAGTCCTTTCACACTTTGCTCATACACTACAAAATACTAAAAACTTGCGCTATAGCGTTAGTTGATAGCAGTTGATAGAGTTGTGCAAAATACGAAAAACTTCAGACTGAGTCGTTATTTACTTGATGGAAATAATGGTTGTATATTCTCTAGATAAAAGCCCAAACACGGTCTTCTTCAAATTAATCAGAACACAAGAATCAACTCGTGTAAATGAAAACCCAACCTGTATAAGAACTCATGAAACTAGAAATATACCACGGCCTTAATATTTCAATGGTGTGAAAACCAATATGTAGCACTGTACAATGGAGGGGTCTAGATTACAGAACAAGGTCAAGATTATGGCTTTGAAACTGGAGATGATCGGACAAGAAGTTCCAAACGGATTAGACAAATTATAAGATGGTTATATAATACAAAGCTGATGCTATGGCTCAAGTACAACAGTAAGTGCAATTGAAAAATATCCTATACCCTATCCAAGTTCAGATATTGTGAGTTATTCCTAAGGCCAAGGTGCTCTCCCTTACCTGCATGAAAAGTATCGCGCCACAAATAAATCACCTAACCTCATGTGCTCAAATGCAAAAAATGATACCAGTAATTGCTCACCTAAATCAAGTATTGTGCGACTGGTCATGCTCGATAAAGTCTAGAGCCTTCTCCATTTTTATCACATTTACACGGCTCACTTTATTCTGATGGATTACCCCATATATCTTGTCCACAACTTTCACGAGTTCTGGCTGGAAAGTTGTGGTTATAAATTGAGTATTTGCCACATCTGCAAGACGACGAATCATATCTATCGAAGAAAACGATCAAAATCCACTTGAAACACTTGATTGTATAAATAGACATATATAGATGTCAAACCAAAAAGGTCTTATTGCCAAATCACATGCTGAAATGCCATCCAGCAACTATGTATCCAAGCCTAAACATTTTCTTTTAGAAATGAGGAACAAACACTGATGCAACCTACTATCCATCTATTTAAGAAGCCTAAAGCATAAACTGCTTAACTTGGCCTTCTAAAAGGATAAACCAGGAACAGAGAAACTTAAATCACAGCATAAGATCTAAAGTGCGGAATGTGTAACGGCCAGTGACATCATCAAGAAAAAGCAAGCTCACACAAAAAATAATTAAAAAAATAAAAGCAAATGAAGTAAAATTAGCAGACGATGTAGTAAAAGCTACCAACTGTTGCACCACCACAAGCAACAAGTAATGATCATGTCTTTTCTAAGCCTTCCTAGGCAAGGATGCGCTAGATATAAGACTGCATGGACATCGTCGATCGAATTCAACAAGTCTGGTGTTTTCTTAGTATGCAACTAAAATCCTACAGCTTGTAAATAAATTCTCTTTTATTTTATTTGAGAATGTCTCTTCTTATAAATTCAACATAATTTTGGAATTCCAGTCTTATCTAACTTCTAATTTACTCCCTAAACACAAAAAGAATGATAGATAAACCAAGACTAGTATGATAAAACCTTGCACAAAATACAGGATACTTATAAGAGTAAAGGACTTCATATTCGTTAAATGATTCAATTCGTTCTCAGTATTGTAGAATCACAGTTTTGGTCGCGGCCCAGCTATGCTAGTGAGCTGACAGACTTCTCTGTACAATAGGCAGAACGTGTTAATATCTAAACCACAGTTGGGCTGCATTAAAAAAACAAGAAGTGGTGGAGAGGAGATTCTGATGAATTATATTTCAAAAGAAATACAATAAAGAAAAGACTCTAAAGAAAACTTTCAAGAGATAAAAACAGCAGAGGGATATATAAGAGGTCATGCTCATGGTCAAGACTAGCAAAGATAGCTCGGGGGATGTACTTATAAAAATAAGGTCCACTCTACATCACATACATAGAACACAAAAAAAAAAAAAAAAAAAAAAAATATTACCTTTATTTTCTTGCTCGAGAGAGAGACAGCTGGAAAGGGAACCGGAGAAGGAGGGATGGATGAGAGACCGTTGGGTGAGAGAGCGCGCGTGGTGCTATAGAACACCGGTGAGAATTAGGAACGGTGAGGTCTCTTCAGCGTTTTTGCGAGACTGTTTTTCTTTTCTGTTTTTTTTTGTTTGGCGTTTTTTCATTTTTTAACCCTAAGTGATGAGTCCTAATTTTGATTTAAATGACTTCAGTTTATTCCCTTTCTATTTCTTTTCCTTTTAGGTTTAGTAAGTTAGTTGTTTTACGAGGGAACCTAAAAAATATAGCCGCGTTACTCGTACTTGTGTCGCTTATTTATTTCGATAATTTGTTAATTTTGTTTTTGATATTTTTACACCTAAAAGTGACACAACAAGTCAAACTACTAGTGTCACGTTCAAATAATAGGACACAAAAAAAAAAAAATTACTTGTGTCACTTTTCCTAAAATTAACACATTAGCCCTCGTTCCATAAAAAAGTGACACATCAAAACTCTGTGTGTCACTTTTTTCTAGTAAATGACACGAGACAAAAAGAATAAGTGACACAAAAAGCCCTTCTTTTAGTAGTGATACTTTTGGGTGCTTATCACACCACCCCCAAACAGTATTTTACTTGTCCTCAAGCAAAGATGAGAAATAAAAATAGATAAGTGGCAAAAAATGTGGTCTTAACTAATCTCGTTTTGCATAGTGCGACTGCATTGACCATATATATGCAATAAGGCCTTAAACCACTAGGAATTCCCTAGTGGACGAGTTATAGCCTCGTGAGAGTTTTCCAGAGAAAATACTCACAAACTTCATTTATACTACAATGACTAAGAAATAAAAGTAATATCCCCTAATTTATCTCAGATATCTATACATCTCACTAACATTTAAACAAGGATAATCAATCTAACTCCTAAATTAATACATGCATAATAATCAAATCATCTTAAGATAAAAAACTATACAATGAACTATGCTATGAAATGCAATGACATGTCTTATTATGAAACTTTTGGATAATGTGCCTAAGTAGGTTCTCACAAGGAATGTGCAGACAAATTACACTCTGATTTTTCCACTCAAGTTTTCTAACTCCAGTGTGCAGTGGACACACGTTTCCTCACAATCTCAATGATAATCCAAGAAAGCCGAGGTCGATCAAATATATCTACCACTTAATATCACACAAACCTATTCCTAATTGAGCTAGATGTCTTTATTAGGTGATATGGGGTGTAGGTATTGGTTAAAGAAGGAAGGAAGTGGATATTCAAAAAGACAAGTCCGAGAAAATATGGTCTTCATATTATGTAACTAGAGAAAACATTGTTCTTTTGCTTCTACACTTTTTGTTCCATACTTAGCCTTTTATTTTGGCTTTTGACTCATTTGATTATGTTTTTGGAGTTCTAAATTTTATTTATATTTATATTTGATCCGAATCAGGAGGACATAAAGCAATATGTAGTAGCATACTACATTGAAAAATTCAAGAAGAAAGAGACCTCGATCAGTGAGGACCTACTTAATCTTATTCCGCAGAGTGTGTCTCAAGAAGTAAATGAATTTCTATGCTTAGTCCCCACTCCTCTGGAAATATTAGAAGTGGTAAAAGCCATGAACTCTGATAGCTACCCCGGCCCAGATGGCTATCAAGGGCATTTCTATGCCAGCTGTTGGGAGATAATAAAGAAGGATGTCATCGAGGCGGTGGTGTCGTTTTTCAAGGAAGGTATTATTACTATTGGAGCTAATGAATGTTTTATATCTTTGATTCCAAAAGATAAAAACTCTTTAAAGCTATCACAATTTAGACCAATTTGTATGAGTAACTTTATCATCAAGTTGTTTTCTAAGATCATGCGACTCCGACTTAATGTTCATATCTCTGGAATGGTTTCTGGTGAACAAAGTGGCTTCATACAAGATAGATCTTCACAAGCAAGTATCTGCTTACCATCTGAAATGATAAATCCCCTCGACAACAAGACAGAAGGGGGGAGTATAGGCATCAAAGTGGATATTTCCCAAGCGTACGACACCATGAGTTGGGAGTTCCTCAATACAGTCATGGAAAAATTTGGTTTTTGTCAGAAGTGGATTAGCATGTCTCAAGCTATCCTCAAATCGGCAAGGCTATCTGTTTTGATTAATGGTGGGCCGGTAGGTTATATTCCAGTAGAGAGGGGTTTGAGACAAGGAGATCCCTTATCTCCCCTCCTTTTTGCTCTAACCGAAGACTCTTTGAGTAGAGGTCTAAACAAGCTTAGGGAGTTAAAACTTACTCGACCTCTAACTAAAGCTAAAGGCATTCCATCCCCATCACATCTCTTGTACGCGGATGACATTATTATTTTCTCAAAAGGGGATGGAGAAAGTATTGAAAATATTGCACAACTTTTAGAGACTTATCAGATGGCTTCAGGGCAAATTATGAATAAAGATAAGAGCATACTATTTGTAGGTGGTATGCATTGGACTAGACAAAGAGAAATCCAAGCGATACTGGGTGTCGAAGGTGGAACTTTTCCAAAGAACTACCTAGGGGTACCTTTGTTTTAGGGAAGGGTACATAAAGCAGCAGTGAGTCCTCTTTTAGACAAGATCAAGAAGAGAGTGACTGGGTGGAAAGGGAAGCTTCTCTCTTTTCAGGGAAGGAGTATTCTAGTGAAATCGGTGCTCACCAGTATACCAGTATACAACATGGGTGTCTATAAATGGCCGGCAAGTACCATTATGGAGGCTGAAAAAATTCTAAGGAATTTTTTGTGGACTGGTAATCCCACCACGAAGAAATTAGTGACTGTAGCTTGGAATAAGGTGTGCAAACCTATCTCGGAAGGAGGCTTGGGTATTAGGAAATTAAAAGAGATGAACTTGGTATTGATTATGAAACTGTGATGGCATATGCTCACTAAAGAGGACGAGTTTTCTGTTTTTATGAGAAGCAAATATATGACAAGGGATGGTGAACCTATTGAATATTACACTCAATCCACTGTATGGCCATGTTTGAAATGGGCTTGGAAAGAAATAAAATCTAGGAATCAATGGGTCATTGGAGATGGAACAAAGATAGATTTATGGAGAGATAACTGGTGCGAGCAACAATCTATTCAAACAAATCTTCAGTTAAGTCTAAAGTAGTTGAAACGATGCAGGGCTACTGTGAGTTACATTATTTCAGATGGAAGGTGACCAACCCAACTGAAAGATTTGATGGCAGCAGCAGGTATATCTCACCTACCTAGAAACAATCCGTCATCTAAGGACTATAAAATTTGGAAGCCAGATCAGAAGGGAATGTTCTCGGTGAGATCAACATATGAGGAAATTAGATTTAAAAATCAAAAGGTATGGTGGGATAAATTTCTCTGGAATTCTTATGTTAACCTAAAACTCTTGGCCATTGCTTGGAAGCTTCTACATAAATACGCTGCAACAGACACATCCTTAAAAGGCAAAGGGATAAAAGGCGTCTCTAAATGCTACTTGGGATGTGATAGAGAAGAAGACTTGTAACATGTTATTTGGGAATGCAGTTTTTCAAGGCAACTTTGGGATTGGGTAGCTGAGATGTTTAACTTCAGTAAGGTGTTCTCTAACTTTAAAGAGAGTCTGCTTATGAGCAAGAATCAAAGTCCGATCATCAAGCACTTATGGAATGCGGCAGTGGTGGCTGGCATGGTTACAATGTGGGTGCACAGAAATGGAATTGTTTTCGAGGAAAACTAAAAAAATATGTCCGAATGCAAAGCAGATATTAGGAGGCAGATTCATTACTCTTATACTTTATCAAAGGGACACAGTTGGCACTCAGATATGGAAGTGCTTCAAAAATGGAAGTTGGCGCCAAAGTTCTCAAAAGTACTGAGAATCAAAGACTGTAAATGGAATCCCCCAGATGGCGGCATCATAAAGGTAAACACCGATGAAGCTTCACATGGCAACCCAGGTCCACCTGGATACGAATCAGTTTATCAGAATAATAATAGTGAAGTGTTGTTGGTGGTTTGCAAGAACATAGAGACGGCGATGAGTTATGTGGCAGAGGTTATGGGAATTATAGAAAGTATAGAAGTGGCTATTGACAAGGGTTAGCACAAGCTATGGATAGAGTCTGACTCAAAGGCGGTAGTCGTCGCTTTTGGTACTTTAGAGCTTTCGTGGGAAGTGAGACCTCGTTGGGAGACTTGTAAGTAAAAGCTGAGCTATGTGTTGATCTCACATACGTGGCACGAAGTTAACTTCTTAGCTGATCAAGTTGCAACACATAGTCTGACCGTCAACCTACAAGAACAGGTTCTTTATCCAGGTATACCAGCATGGATTTCCAAGTGGGAAACACCAGATTTTGTGTACTTCAAATTTGATTAAGGTTAATTAGGAACCATTTCCTAATTAAGCCAACCTTTTGTAATTTTATTTCATGGTAATATAATTTGCTAACTTAGAAAAAAAAGAGAACTTATTTTTCTTTTCTTTTCTTTTTCTTTTGAAGCAACTAACTAATTTTTGTTTACACAGGTTTTTCTCTTCTATTTTCTTCACTAATCTTATTTCTCAGACTTATCTAGATAGGTAGGCTGATTTTATTTTTTTATTTTGTTTTATTAGGTATAGGATTTGTAGTTTGTGAAAAGGCTAATGAAAAGGCTCAGTGGGGTGACTAACAGAAAATATACTTAGGTAATAATTTTTGGCTATATCGATCCAAAGAAGGCCTAAATTCTCGCTTATGGTATGGTGCTCAAGCAAGTGGATATATGATTTATCTACTTGGATTTGATTACTCCCTTGTGTCATCACTCAGATATTAATTAATATGGGCTTTTTGGCAAGATGCTCATAGGATATGTATTAAGTACTCTAACCTAGGTCTCAGAAAAATACTGCCAAGTACAATCATAGATGCTCATGCAAGGTATTCATGAAAAGATGCAATGACTATTACCTACATATTAATCTAAGTTTCAAAAATTAAATCCTAATTCAAGTCCTACGTGAGATTTCTAGACTAATATCATCATGGAGAAACGAACAATACCATTATCACTAAGTATAATTAATACGTAATATACAACCTAATATGCGCTTAAACATTTACAACGTGTTTCTATACCACCCCCAAACAGAATCATGCTTTGTCCCCGAAGTATGGAATGAAAATAAATGATAGAGAGTACCATAGAAACGTGCTTATAAATGGGAGCACCTGAAAAAGAAGGTTAATCTATACTAATATAAAGAAATAAAAACATACACAACTCCTATATGAGTTCCACCTGTTATGGGGATAACATGAAATAATAAATAGCGCTTGGAACATAAGCGGACTCTAACATAAATAAAATAATATCATACGTTCACAATTCAAGCATGTGCATATCGTGACTCCTATAGGATTAGCTTCCAAAATTCTGCGAAATAGTGAAATTTCATGAAATTAAGGTACCTAATTACATTATGCATCTCAATTAAATCAACAGGGCCCATGTGTTCTATATTTCGATATTTATACATGCAATTTTAATACGTGAACGTACAATGTGCTAAAATTAAATATACTACCCCCAAACAATTTGGGAGAAGGGGGTTCATGAAATAATTCAATAACACAATTAGATTACGTAACTAACTAACCTAGACTCTACTGGAGTAAACATGACATGCAAAATGTGGCAAAAAGTTTTGAAATGAAAGACCAAAATACGCCACCCCTAAACAAAATTTGAAAACTCTTTTTAAGTTTGAAATTTTTTGTGGCCTATACTCTATTAAGGTGGTATTTTACAAAAACATGGGTTGTTTAAAGTCAGATTCCCTAGACTTACTAGTACATCTATTAACATGCAGTTTACCAATATATCAACAATCTAAAGAGTTGTGTGTCTTTCCATAAGTAATTAACACAGAAAGCACCCCTAAACAGAATTAGGCACCAAGATTTCCTATGACGTGGGTTAGCAGGATGAGAGTGAAGTTTAATGGACCTAGAACCAAATTGAGAATGCAATTTCTTCTTTTTCATCCAATGAAAGGGTCTCCAAGTAAATGATCATGAGAAAAAGAATGGTTGTGGAAAATACGTAGAATCTGGATAAGTGTTAGAACGAAGGGATGGAAAAAATGAGACAGTGTCAGGTGGCTTGTCCTTGGGTATTACTTCTTTCCCAGATGGGTTTAGAAAGTCATGAAGCACATGAGAAATAAGAAGGTTTAGTGCAAACTGAAGGTGCCTTTGAAAAGGTGGAGGGAGGGGAATTGAGGTGGTGGTAAATGATTGGTATTTATTAGGATGGTGGTCGGGTGGTGCTCTAGGTAGTTCTTGAGAAGGTGGATCATCACAGGCTTTTAGAAACTCATCGAATTCCTCATCTAGGTTGTTCGCATCCACATAATTGTGGTATTTATCTGTATCTTTGAGAAATTCATCTATTTCGTCCATTGTGAGATTGACCCCATCTCCCATAGGGTTTGAAGGCAGGGTGGAAAATTCTTCCTCTATTTCAGTTATGTTCAAGGAGTAGAAATTGTGATTTTTGTCTTTTTCCATAAGAGAGGTATCTACTAGGGTGGGGATGAAATCGGCCGCACTAACATGAGATACAAAACTCTCAATGGACTTCACTTCTCCTTCTACAGGCAAACCTAGTTGTCTTTGCTTGAGTCTAAACATGTTAACCTCCACAGAAAGATTTCCAAAGGAAAGAGTCATTTATCCATCCCAGCAATTGATTTGGGCATTGGCGGTTGCCAAGAAAGGATGCCCTAAGATGATGGGAATAGAATCATGAACAACTTATGTGTCAAGAATAATGAAGTCTGCTGGGTAGTAAAAATCTTAAACTTTAACAATAATATTTTCAACTACACCCTTGGGAACTTAGTAGAAAGATTGGCTAACTGCAAAGTCATTTTGGTTAGTTTAAGTTCATGGATACCTAGCTGTTTATATAAATAAAATGGGTGTAAGTTAACACTCGGCCCCAAGGTCTAATAGTGCGTTTGTAGTGAAACTATCGCCTAAGGTGCATTGTATGATAAGACGATCAGGGTCTTTGTATTTAACAATTTTGTTATGTTCAGATAAGGAAGGATACTGTTAAGTTAAGAAGGCTTCGTTGGGTATGTTGGTTTTCCTCTTTGTGGTGCACAACTCTTTTAGAAACTTAGCGTGCTAGGTAGAATTTTTATAGCATCTAGAAAAGGTAGGTTTATAGTCAAATTTTTAAACACTTCCCTAATCTCATCAAAATTCTCGTCTTTTTTAGACACAACTAGTCTCTAGGGAAATGGTGGTTTTTCTTTATACCTAGCATCATAGATGGATATAGGGGGAGGGGTGTGTGTGTGTGGGGGCAGTTGAAGCTTTAGATTGTAGTGAGTATACTTTAAAAGAGTTTTGCTTTAGAAGTTGAGGTTCATCCTAAATTGTTTATAGTTTGAGTGAGGGAGATATGAAGAAGAAAGGTAGACTTTTGTAGCTTTAGAATGGTTCTAAGCTAAGGAAACTTGAAAGCTTTGATTGTTGTATTGAAATGACATTGAAAACATAAATGAAAGATTGATTAAAACATTGAAATAAAAGCAAGCAAACAAGATTGAAGATTGAAACAAAGAAAAGTAAATAACAAGTTGATTGAAACAAATAAAAAGGAAATAACAAATTGATTGAAAGGAAATAAAATAACAAGAAAAATAAAAACATATATTGAAAAACAAGACAAGAAATTAAACAAACCAAATGGTTTGGATCCTAAAACAATGGATGAGTTCTCTCTCCTTTGCTTTTTGTTTATATACCCCTACTTTTGCCATTTACATATTTTCCCTTCTCCATTACAAACTAGACACCTCACCCTTTCACTTTTGCTTTTGCTTTTTTGGTGCCTTCTTGACCAAGGTAGGTTTAGGGATAAATATTTATAATTTGAGATAAGGGCCTCCATAATTGGTCTTTTGATTTGAGGACTTTGACTGTTGACTTTGACCGGTTGATTTTGATTTTTTTAGCACTTTTCCACAACAGCTATTGGTCTTCATAATAAGCATGATTAAGGCTCCTTTTGGTGCTAAGATGCAACTTTTATGATAAGTGGTGAAATACTCCTTAACTTGAAAAAGGCAGTAAAAGCTATGAATTGTCTTTTCATTAAGCGTAAGAGGAACTGTAATGAAGCAATATACGGGTAATAAAATGCACATTTTGGAGCTGATCACCACCCCCAAATAGCGTCTTGCTTGTCCTCAAGCAAGGATGAGAGAAAAAACTAAGATCACAAATGAGTGATTTATTATACGTTATACTAATCTCGTTTCGCAGAGTGCGATTGCATTGACCGTATGCAACAAGGCCTTAAACCACTAGTAATTCCCTAGTGGATGAGCTTTAAGCCTCATGAGAGTTTTCTAGTGAAGGTACTCACAAACTTTTTCTATTTAGTACAAAGGGTATTGTTTCCTTATTTATTCTTAGAAGTTCATACATCTCATTAGTGGTGAATAAGGACAAGCTCTTTTGAATTTAGAATAACATATATACAGTAATTTAAGTATCTAAACATAATTGTACAAAACATGAGCAATGAAATGCAAAAGCAGAGTTGTTTTTGAGGCTTTTGGAGAGCTTCCTTAAGGTGGGTTCTCACAGGGGTGTGTTGCATTCACAACTCTCTGATAGCTTCACTCAAGGTTCATTCTCTCAAGTGCAGTGGGCACTTATATTCCTCGCATACTCAAATGATGTCCAAAGAAACCAGGGTCGATTGATCACGCTTGACACTTACTATCATATCATCCTATTTCTAATCGAGCTAGATGTATTTTATTAGGAGTTACGGGGCTAGGGTGATGTTTTATAAAGAAAAAGGAAGGGAAAAAACAAAATCTGATAAGATGAGAAACTGGGTCTTCAAGATACTTGTAACCAGAGAAGAACCTCATTTTGTTTTTTTTGCTTCCGAATTACGATACATTTTTATATCCCTTTAGCTTTGTGACTCCATATGATTTTGAATGTTGGGAGTTCTAACTTTGCCTTTGTTTCTTTTTGTTTTTGATATCGTCTCCTTTTGATTTTGAAATTTTGGGAGATTCGATTTTTGACTCCTTTGGATTTTTGGAGTGTTGGTTTTTTTATGGGTATTTTTTTTTTCTCTCTCTTCTTTTGAAGCAAATAACTGTTATGTTTTTGTACAAGGTCTTCTCTTCTCTATTTTTGATATCCATCCAGTTCTCAACTCATCAGCTGGGTAAGTTTTTTTTTTTTTTTTTTGTGTTAAGTTATGATGTGATATAAGTAAAAATAGTACTAGATTTCTCTAACTTAATTTTATGTTATCAATTATTTATTTTCTACTCTCACATATATTTCATGCAATATATAGAGTACGGAATCGTTCCACTTTTAACTCTCTAGACTGAAATGAATTCAACTAATAAAACACAATGAAACAATGGTGAGAACAATATTTATGGATGTGAATTTATATTACGAAACTGAATATATGAATTTAACTTATAATAATTTAACTAAGCAATTGATTATGACTCGAATAAAATATGGAGAAGAATAGAGTGATTTGAAATCCACCTTGATTAATCTCTAACATGCTAGTATAGATTTTTATTGCAACCCTAATCTTTATGTTTTCACACAAGGTTCAACATAAAGGTTAGGTCTTTTTATCCCTAATTATTCATGGCATCTCTAACCAACTAATAATTAGCATGAGAGGAAATTTAAACCCATTCTCATGGTGAATGAACTACCCTCTAGAATTAAAACTCTTAAAAAAAATGATTCTATACTAACACATCAAGTCTCCATCAAAGCTTCAATAAAACCCCTCTAATCCAAATTTAGCTATGAATCATAGGACTATCGTGGAATAAATAATAGAAAGAAGACATAATAAGAAGAGAAACAATTGAATTAAATAATAATCTTGAAGGTATTTTAATGGTGGCTAGGTTCACAAAACATAAACTAGGTTAAAACTAAAGAGAAACTAAATTATTCTAGCTAATGGGAGAGATAGACATAGAGAACCCTAATTTACAACTAAACTAAAGAGGGGAGTAGCCAAGTTTTGTTTAGCCTTAACACTCTTTATATAAAAGAGGGTTAGGTTTATAATTTCGTGCATGGGCTTTGGAGCTATGTTTTGGGCCATTAAATCAAGCCCAAAACCTAATTACTTATGTTTAAAAAGGGTTTCTCTATTGGAAATTACTACAACAGCCTTTTTGTCCACTTTCACTCTTATTTTGAGATCAAGGCTTAGACAATTAGAAAGCTCTATCCAAGCCGGTCGTTTTGACATATAGTAGGTACAATTTCGAGGTCTGAGTCAAAATATATGGCTTGCGGAAGTTTTGTTGACTTTTATGCTCTATTTCTGTCCGCGTTGACTTTGACTTTTCAGCTTTGACTGGGCTTTAAAAAGGTTTTTTCTCCTTGAAACTTGGGCTTTAACCATATAATTTCTTAGCAACCAACCTTTGCTCATTTCTCTTGCAAAAGTGACATATTTCTTCACATAGTTGACTCCAAGACCTGAAATACACAAAAGTACGTAAACAGTAATAACTTTTATTTATTATAAATATAATTGGTCTAAATGTAATATTATTAAAGGGTTAAAACTACAGTTTTGGGTTCTTATCAAACCACCCCCAAACAGCATTTTGCTTGGCCTCAAGCAAATATGAGAAATTAAAATAAGTGACCAAAAATGAAAGGGTGAACTAGTATTACCCCCCCACTAGATGAGCCAATTAGGATTTCCCCCCACTAGATGGGAAATTAGGGTCTCCCCCCTAAATACACACAAAAAAATTTCGGTCAACCCACATTGACTTTTTTTTGTGTGTATTTAGGGGGGAGACCCTAATTTCCCATCTAGTAGGGGAGAAATCTAATTAACTATCTAATGTAATACTAGTTAACCCAAAATGAAATTCTAACTAATCTCGTTTAGCCGAGTGCGATTGCATTGACCATATGCAATAAAGCCTTAAACCACTAGGAATTCCCTAGTGGACGAGTTATAGTCTCATGAGAGTTTTATAGAGAAGTTACTCACAAACTTCATTTATACTACAATGACTAAGAAATAAAATTACTGTTTTCTTATTTATTCTCAGATATGTATACATACCACTAGCAATGAATAAAGAATAATCTATTCGAAATCTAAGCTAATACGTGCATAATAATCAATCATCTACGGATAAACATATATATAATGAACTATGCTATGAAATGCAATAACAGATCCATTTATAAAACTTTGGAATAACGTCCTTAAGCAGGTCCTCACAAATATGTCAAGACAAAAACACTCTGATTTTTCCACTCAAGTTTCGCTCACTCCAGTGTACAGTGGGCACAATTTTCCTCACAAACTCAATGACGTACAAGGAAGCCGAAGTTGATCAAACACATCTGCCACTTACTATCACACTAACCTATTTCTAATTTAGCTAGAGGTCTTTATTAGGTGTTGTAAGGATTAAGTGATGGTTTTAAGAAGGAAAGAAATGGATATTCAAAAGGACAAGTCTAAGATAATAGGATCTTCAAAATATGTAGCTAGAGAAAACCTTGTTCTTACTTTGCTTCTACACTTTGTTTCCATCCTTAGCCATTTTTTTTTTCTTTTCTTTTGGCTTTTGACTCATTTGATTATGTTTTTGGAGTTCTAACTTTTTATTTTATTTATTTATTTTTATTATTTTTATTTTTTTTAGATGAAAATTTTCTTTTCTTTTCTTATTTGAAGCAACTAACAAATTCTTGGTTTTCCACAGGTCTTTCTCTTTTTTGTTATTCATTTCATCTCTATTCTCAGACTTATTCAAAAATAGGTAGGCTGATTTTATTTTTATTTTGTTTTTATAAAAGGGTAAAGGATTTGTGGTTTATGAAAAGGCTAAAGAAAGGCTTAGAGGGGCGACTAGCGAAAAATAATTTCAAATATGTTTGAATTTCTGGCTATATCGATAAAAAAAAAGGGCTTAAATTCTCGCTTAGGATATGGTATAGTGATCAAACAAGTGGACGTGTGATTTCTCTATTCGGAATTTACTTCTCAAAGGATTTGTAGAATAAATATACTAGCTAGCCTAGATTTCAGAAACTTACTGCCAATACAAACATAGATACTCATGCAATATATTTATGGAAAGATGTAATGACTATTACCTAAATATTAACCTAGGTTTCTAAAAACTATTCTAATTTAAGAGCTAATGTGAAACTTCTAGACTACTATCATCACAGAAAAAGAAACAATACCAGTATTCCTAAGTGCATAGCATAAACTATATTTTTTTTGTTTTTTTTTTCTAATTTTTATAAGACAAATAATACATAATATACAAGCTAATATGTGCTTAAACATTTATAACGTGTTTCTATACCACCCACAAACAGAATCATGCTTTGTCCCCAAAGTATGGAATGAAAATAAAGGATAGAGAGTATCATAGAAACGTGCTTGTAAATGGGAGCATCTGAAAAAGAATGTTAATCTTTACTAATATAAAGAAATAAAAACATACACAACTCTTATATGAGTTCCACCCATTATGGGGATAACATGAAATAATAAATAGCGCTTGGGACATAAGCGGACTCTAATGGAAATAAAATAATACCATGCGTTCACAAATCAAGCATGCACCTATCGTGGTTCCTATCGGATTAGCTTCCGAAATTCTGTGAAATAGTGAATTTCACGAAATTAAGGTACCTAATTACATTATGCATCCCAATAAAATCAACAAGGCCTATGGATTCTAAATTTCGATATTTATACATGCAATTTTAATATGTGAACGTACATTATGCTAAAATTAAATATACCACCCCTAAACAATTTGGGAGAAGGGGGTTCATGAAACAATTCAATAGTACAATTAAATTAAGTAACTAACTAATTTTTATGATTTTCAACATTTTATAAAGAAAAGTGTGTAATTTACATCCTAAAAGTGCCTAATTTTTGCAAATGTTTCTATCCTGCCCCCAAACAATCGAATGCTTTGTCCTCAAAGTGTAAAAAGATAAAGAAAGAATTTACCATAGAAACGTGGTAAAAATTGGCAGTACCTGTAACAAAAATATTATAAAGATAATATGATAACATGAAGCACAATTAAACTGTTACGTACTAACTAACACAAATTCTATTGGAGTAAACATGATAGGCAAAGGGTGGCAAAAAAATTTGAAATGAAATACGAAAATACGCCACCCTCAAACAAAATTTGAAAACTCTTTTTAAGTTTGAAAAATTTTGTGGCCTATACTCTATTAAGGTGATATTTTACAACTATAAACTAATATGCACACCCCAAAACAAGCAAGAAACTGGGGTGGCACAAAATGGATGATGCGTGATGAACTATAAACTAATAGTCGAAAGAGTTGGGGGTCTAGCCATAAAAACATGATACTAAATGCACCCCCAAACAGAATGAAGTTGTATAATTGGAAGCAATCATGTAGAATAATGAATGAAAACTTATGCAACCCATTAAAGAACATATGCAAACCATCATATCATAGCTATTTTAAAGATTTAAAATGACCTAAAAGATGAATTAGTGATACTTTAGGTGAGAAAGGAATGAAGTATGGATCCTAATGTCTTGCATGAGGCTCAGATGAGGAAAAATAAGACAAATTAGGTTTCTCACTACACTCTATCAAAACTTGGCTCTCAACTACCGGAATGGTGTACTTATGAGATTATGTGCTAGGCAAAAACTCTTCACCGTGAGGGTTGAAAAAATTATAGAGGGTCTCTGAGGCAATTGGCTCAAGTGCCAATTTTAGGTTCCTTTGAAATGGTGGAGGAATGTATGGCTTAGTTATGGTAGATGGTTGGATTTTAGGAGGTGGTAACTCAGGTGGATGGTGGTCGGTAGGTGGTTCATCAGTTGGTGGATCCTTATACGCTCTTAATAAATCATAGAATTCTTCATCTAGCTTAGCTGGATCTATAAAGTTGTGGTTCATGGCTTTATCTTTAAGAAATTCATCTATTTCTTCCATTCTTGTTTTCTCAGCTGCCAAACTAAATTGAGATTCACATTACGATAAAGAAGTTACTTCTTTTAATTCCTGCACATTATCTTGTTCATGCCTTAGATTAGAATGGTTGATTTCTATTTCCTCACTTTCGTCCTATAAAACAATATAAGTTTCCTCAATGGAATCATGGTCATCCGAAACAAGTCCTACAGAGTCGTCTTCAAGAATTTCCTCATCCAGATAGTGTGTGGAGTTAATATAATTGTTAATGGGAGGGTTATGGGAAGGTAATGGTTCATGAAATTTAGGGTAGGTCTTAACTAGGTCGAATGGTTTGGTTATGGGAATAGGTTGTTCTACTTGTCTGTCGATCTCTAGCAAGGTTGAAAGTTTTGTGTTAGGTGAGGGGATCATGGAAATCATTTGGGCTAGATTCTGAAGCATAGTTTGGGTTTTGACATTTTGTTCTCTAGTAATGTTGAAAGTTCTGTGTTAGGTGAGGGGATCATGGAAATCATTTGGGCTAGATTCTGAAGCATAGTTTGGGTTTTGGCATTTTGTTCCCTAAACATTTTTTCATGGTTGGCTATTTGTTCCCTAAATGTTTATTCTAAGTCAGTCATTTATTGGGAAATTTGGTCCAGGAAGGGTGGCGAACTAGATGGGTGGGTGATTTATGGCATGGTGGAAGGGTCTGGTGTAGGTGAGGTTAGCATCAATCTTGTCCGTTCTAGGTTCTGAAGTATTATTTTGTTTTGGGCCATTATTTTGTCAAATATCGTTAGCAGAGGGGAAGCTTGGTGTGGTTCTAGTTGGTATGGCATTTGATAGTCATAGTTATTGGCGTTTGAGTGACTCTGGTTGATTTCGTATTGTGCTGGATTAGGTTGAGGCTGAATGGCTGGTTGATTGTTATTGGTATAACTTCCTGAATAGTTTGGATGACTAGAAAACTCTTGATTGTATAGGTTACTATGAAAGTTCGAAAATTGAGGCTCATAATTATAATTATATCCTATAGTAGGCTCAAACTCTTGATATGATGGGCAATGAGAAGCCCAATGGTAAGGACTACCACAGCATGAACATGGTGAAGGGTTTGCATAATAACCACATGATTGTTGGTCTACATATTGATAAGCCATATTGGTTTTAAAGATATATTCTACGTTAGTGAATATACAAAAATGCTAAATATAAATTTTTAGATAGGCGATTATTTCTGCTTCTATGAAAAACTAATATGGCAAGTTTATGCGTACCAGATCTTAATCTCATGTAAGTTTTAAGTCTAATAGGCAATTCCTAATGAGCATGCAAAAATTAGTCTGATTATTACTAGAAATAGAATCCTCTGACGGAAGGAATGAGGAGTGAAAGAAGGAGAACTTGAATGCCTCCTTGCTACGCTTATGAATAACGTCTTAAATATGAATCTTAGTGTCCTGTAGAAGCGTGGAACACCGAACTAAAAAATATTTCGAACTAAAATATGACCTGTAACTAACCTGTAAATTGGGCTTACTTCAGAGGGCATGGGTGCGCTCAAATATAAGGTAACTAGGGCGCGTGCGCGCTGTAAAAGAAAACTGAAGAAAAATGCAAACTTAGGTTACTGGAGGTCAAGGCACGGGTGCGCTCAAATATAGGTATAATAGGGTGCATGCACACTCTAAAAAATTTGAAAATTTAACAATAGTTTGCTAAGATATCCAGTAAGTAACCTGAAATTTTTTAGAACAATCGGAGTTATGAAAGTCCTTCTACTGCCCTGCAAAGTTTGTGAAACACTTTTCAGACAAAATGCAAATAACCGAATGGTTAACCAATCAAAACAGAGAAAAAAATCTCCAAACTTTTATTGGAGACTCCTGACAGACCATGCGTGTTTTTGTAAAAGTGTAGAGCAATTGGAGTTCTACAAACCCAAATTATCGGTTGTTGTTCAAGAAATTAAGTGTTGCAAAACTGCAGAAATATACTGGAAACAATCCACTAGTTAGGTGGTCAAAACAAATAAAAAACTTTTCAAATTTTTATTGCAAACTCCTGACTTATGATACATACTCCTATAAAAATATTAGAATTTTTGGAACTGCCTAAGTAACCCTACTCGTCTGTTTATCCAGAAACTTATGGTGTGAAAGCTGAAATATAACAATGTAAAGATGGTAATAGTTCACTAGGTAAAACAACTAGGAAAACTCTAAAACAATTCTAGTTAATAAACAACACCTTACAGATTATGCTTGAAAAATATCAGAATTTTTGGAAATTTAAAAATACATTTACAGCAGTATTCTTCACTGTGAGTCCGTATTCTTAAGGGAGCGCGGGCGTGCTCTGTGCAAGGCAAAAGGGAGGGCGGGCGCGCTCTTAGTTTAAAATAGTGAATATCAAGCTTGAACAGTAACGAAAATATGAGAAACATGAATGAAAAATTAAAAGGGTGGGTGGGTAGAGAATGGGGGATTTCCCCTTGGATTCAAGCAACTGAATTCTGGTCTTGAAAGAGTTTAAGATGGCAGCGGAGCCAATTAATATAAGTGAAATCAATACTTGATTTCTCTAACTTAATCTTACATTATCAATTATTTATTTCCTACTTTCATATATATATTTATGCAATATATAGAGTACGGAATCGTTCCACTCTTAACTCTCTAGACTTAAACAAATTCAACTAATCTAACACAAGGAAACAATGGTGAGAGCAATATTTATGGATGTGAATTTATACTACGAAACTGAATATATGAATTTAACTTATAATAATTTAACTAAGCAATTGAATATGACTTGAATAAAATATGGAGAAGAATAGAGAGATTTGAAATCCACCTTGATTAATCCCTAACATGCTAGTATAGATTTTTATTGTAACCCTAATCTTTATGTTTTCACACAAGGTTCAACATAAAGGTTATGTTTTTTTATCCCTAATTATTCATGACATCTCTAACCAACTAATAATTAGCATGAGAGGAAGTAAAACCCATTTTCATGGTGAATGAACTACCTTCTATAATTGAAACTTTTAAAAACAATGATTTTATACTAACACATCAAGTCTTCATCAAAGCTTCAATTAAACCCCTCTAATAGAGGTTTATCTATGAATCATGGGACTATCATATTGAAGGTATTTTAATGGTGGCTAGGTTCACAAAACATAAACTATGTTAAAACTAAAGAGAAACTAAATTATTCTAGCTAATGGGAGAGACAGAGATAGAGAACCCTAATTTACAACTAAACTAAAGAGGGGAGTAGCTAATAAGCACCCAAAATTGTAAAATAAACCCATTAGAGACATTACATATTGGTTAATTATGTGTGTAATAAATGCAAATTAATTGTATTTCCATGCTTTTGCGGATTTCAACACATAAACGATGAAATTTCAACAAAACCGGCATTTTGGCATGAAAACAAGGTGAATATGCTAATTAGAGACATTACATATTAGTTAATTATGTGTGTAATAAATGCAAATTAATTGTATTTCCATGCTTTTGCGGATTTCAACACGTAAACGATGAAATTTCAACAAAACCGGCATTTTGGCATGAAAACAAGGTGAATATGCTAATTAGAAACAAAGCATTTTTATCAAGTCCAAAAGAAGCCCATTGGGAGCTTAAATCAAGCCCATGAAGCCTGGTCAAAGTAGCCAATTCCGAGTCAACCCTGGTCAAATATTGTAGAAAAGTCAAAGAAACTTCAGAAAATCATATTTTTTGACTCCGAACTCCGTTTTGGGCGTGTGACTTGTCAAAACAATCAGCGTGACAAGATCTACACAATGGTATATAGGTTGTATCAATTTACTAGACTGAGAATTAAAACAAGTCCGAACCAAGACAAAGTAAAAATCTAATTACTATTCATCATGATGTCATTAAGTGGAAGCTTATCCAATCACCCACTTTCTCTACTTAATAAATGCACAAACCACTCCTAATTATTTATCTTGTAAGGGCATCTCCAATGGGGGGTGTAAACCATATAGAGTTGAAATTTTACACCCCAAATATAAAAAAACTCTCTCCAATGGGGATGCTATACCGTAGGTAATAGTGTATTAGTTAATAGAGAGGGTGGGTAATTCCCCCTCTCGTTATTAGTTAATAAAAAGCTCGGGCGACACTCGAACTGACGTCTGAGTGAAATAATTTTCGGACGTCACTTGGAGTAACGTCCATTTCTAATTCTAAAGTAATTTTTTAACTCGGCCGTCACTCCAAGTGACGTCCCAGTTTAAATTAAAGAGGGACATCACTCCAAGTGACGTCCGAGTTTAAAATCTATTTTTTTTACACTTTTCCATTTGGGAGTATAGAGTGTGGATATTTATAAGCTATACAGTAATATACAATTAGAGGTGTAAAATCCTAATGGCACCTACGTGGAGCCTAGGTGGAGGTGTAATTTTACACCCCCCATTGGAGATGCCCTAATGGGAATTACTATTTACCCACTTTTTCCACTTAGATTAAATAAATTCTATTATAAAAGTAGATTAATTTGTAACCTTTGGATTGAAAATGTAAGATGTAATCTTGGCTATCAATTTCATTCATTTGAAACTATAAATAGGAGGGGTGATGCTCTAAATAAACTTGTCAATTTACTTGTGATTTGTAGTCTTATAGCCCTTCACTCTCTTCTTTTATCTCTTTTAGTTTTATTTTTAGGAAAATAATTCCATAGTTTAGGAAATAAGAAATTTCTTCTTCTTCTTCTACATTTTTATTAGTTGTAGTTATCTCACCATGTGCTAACTCATCCCTTGTGGAGGGTTAGATAAACCCATGTGAGGATAACTCTACTAATGAAGATGTAATTCAATTGCTTAAAATTTAACAAGTTTGATTTTTACTTCAATTAAAAAATAGTTAGAAGTGAAAAACAAACTAGAGGTTGAAGAAGTGCTCTAGAGATAGGGTGTTAATTTAATCTCTCATGCTAGTAGAATCTCTTTAGAGATTTAGAAATTCTACTAGGGATCAAAGTTTAATTATTCACTTTGATTTGTCTATGAATCAAAGTGAATATAAAAATTAACAATTGAAATATGTCTTTCATTAATAGTAGTTTGAATCACATGGTAAATCAATCCTCCACACTTCTCTCTCTTCTATCTTCTTTAGTCATTTTAAAATAAATTTGTTATTAGTAACTTTTGTAACTTATAATTAAAAGAAGTAAAGTGTAGTGTAAAAACTTCCACCTAAAGCTTCCTCTAATTTAAGGTTTCTCTTGAGTAGTCTAGCTAAGTTGTGAACAAGTACTTCAATGTTAGGCATGAGACGATTCCTTTACTCAAACTATATTTCAACATGAATCGAGAGTAAGGTAATTGATATAAGTGTGAGTTGGAGTAACGTCCAATTTAATTCTTATCAAATGGCGCCACTGCCAGCCGAACACCTACTAAAGCAATACAACGGAGCTCGTCTAAGTCACGGGGAACTTTTCTCTCCCTTCCATTTTTTCTCTTTATTTTTTTTTAATTTATTTTTGTCTACTGTTATTTTTTAACTTTTGTTTTGTTTTTTTTGGTCACAGGTTCTCATATCTGGCACTAGATTCCAGTCGCGGGACACGACTAAAAAGGTAGCGTGCACGAGTCCCCCAGTTTAATAGTGTCGGTGCGCGACTTATAGTAATTGTTTTTGAGTCGCGCCCGCTACTGTTCTGGGGAATTAGATTCCCACATTTGAACGTCAAGTCCTCCAAAATCCATATGATATCACTTCTTACCTGAGACAGTGAAACCTGTTCCTGAAGGGGATATTAGTGTTCCATATATCTTGCGAGGAAGTTCCGAAATCATTTCTATATCTATAAGGTGGAGTTGTGGGATGCTTTTCAGGTTCCGTTTTCTACCACTCCTCGACTCACTTGCTAGAGGAGTAACTTCTTGCATGATATAACCTGTTTAGACCTTGTATACGTGTAGTAGTATGTATTATAATATTTGTTTGCATAATTAGGATTGTTTAGTATATATGTATGTATGTACGTATGGTTTGGATTTATTGTATAAGTATTCAATTTTGTCAAGAAAGAGGAGAACATTTCAACAAAGGTTAAAATCCGAGTTGGGTAAGTTGTTTCTAACCCCTTCGAGACAAAGCTACTCTCTATATGACATCCGCAATCTCAATGAGTATTGACGAAATTGAATCTTTATACAAAACATGCGTTAACTAGTGTCGTATATATTGTGTAAATAGACGCATGTTTCGTGAGTTGTTGTATATAGCATGCTTATAATTTGAGTTTTCCAAGCATATTCGTAATATGAGATTTGTTTTTATGTTGCATGTTACAATTTGTTGATTATAAGTTGTTTACATGCTACGTATTTTTGTACCTTGTATAAATTGTGTTTTAGTTTGTGTTTTATTGCCATATATTATAATTCGTGAATAGTAAAAAACTACGTAAAAAAAAATTATAAAATATATCATATTCAAACAGTGTCTAGGAAGCTTGCAAAAATTGAGGTTCTCAATCTACCAAGTGACCTGGCTGTTTGTCTATGCCAACGTAATCCTTGTTCAACTGTTATCATTAGCAGAGGCTCAAGCTTACGTTGTCCATCTTCCTCACGTAATTGCATCAATCAAATGTAAAAATTCATTCTTTGTATGTCTTAGCTAATTTTATGCTTGCATGAGATCAAGGTCTGGTACTAATAAGAAACTTGAACACACATATTGTAGAAGAAAATACAAAAAGGAATTATGTAAATTATCACCTCAAACAAGCTCCTCTGACACTAAACCTCAAAAAGTGAATCAGTTGCCATTAACTCCTTTAGTTATGGCTGAAACGACTACTATAGTTGAGAAGCCCCTTCTGGACTTCTACACTGCTTTAAAAGAAAGACCTTCTTCCTGTATCAAACTTGCAGACCTTAATGGTGATTTTTGAATCCTGCCAAACGTCTTCAATTTGTTACCCGTGTACCATGGTTTGGAACATGAGAAATCATATAATCATCTTCGTCGGATCCAGACAGTCCTAAATACTTTCCATCATCCTAACGTTTCTGACGAACAAGTCTTGTTACGGTTGTCTCCTTTCACCCTAGCTGATAAAGCTTTGGTCTGGCTAGCAGGCGAACCGCCTCAATCTTATGACACATGGGCAAAACTAGTGCAATCATTCATGATAAAATTCTACACTCAGAAGAAAACTAAAGAGATGCTTCAAAAGATCCAATTCTTTTGACAACATCCTCATGAAATCCTTTATGGAAGCATGGGAAATATTCAATGATTTTCTTCTTGAATGTCCTCATCACCAACTTGACACTAGTGTCCTCGTCCGTTCTTTCTTTAATGGTTTATCCGAACATCAACAAAAAATGCTCGAGATCATGAACGGCGGGTATTTCCTAGATAAAGGCGCTACTGAAGCATTCCAATTTTTGGAAAACACTCCCACCACCATCCCCAACATTTGCAACCACCAAAAATTTGGAAAAAACCACAAAATATTTGAACTGCCTCGTAATAGCTGTCCCACCACCATCATTTTTTTTTATTAAGTAGGGTTGTTTCACATCGTTTCCTACACCATATACAAACCCTCAAATCAGTTCAAAACTTTCAAAGTCTCTAAGATGAAGAATTCTGCCGGAACAAGCTTTTATGGCCGACCACTTCGCGCCGTTTTTTCGTGACGAGATGATTAGGAGGAATTGGAATAGGTTGTGGTACTCGATAGATAATTTCTACCACTCCGATTTGGTCGAACAATTCTATAAGAAGAGAAAGTTGGATGGTCGGAAAGTTTTCATGAAGGTGGCTGGGGTTAGGAGAGAATTATCGAGAGAGAAGTTGGCTGAGATTCTAGGTATTATGCCTGAACGCCAATTCGACGCCATCGTGCAGGAATCCCAATATACTGGAGTTCCTGCATTGATGAACGACACTCTTATGGAAGGTTATTACAATCCGAATTCTCATTATGCTCAACAGTCATCGCTGCGAACCAACCAACTGGCTGTAGCTCAGTGGAATGGTAAGAATGTCATTGGGAAGGAGAAAGTGAGCGACATCGGTTTGACATGTTTGCACGTTATCTGGATATTGCAAGAGAAGAGGTATGAATTATGTATCCTCAAGTTTTTAATAAATATGATTAGAGGAGTTGGGAAGAGTATTGCACCATTTTCTGCTTTAATTACGAAAATAATGTTGTCTTGGGGAGGGGGGGGGAACCAAGAACTGAGCGGACTATGTTGAAATTGCATTCAAACGAAATTATTTATACAGAGTGTATCCAAAAGATTAGGATGTTGCCGGAGGACAGGATGGTCGATTCGGATGAGGAAAGGGAGGACATGACATGTTTGGATGAAGATGCCTTGGAGATGTGTACGTCTGATTCAGAACGCATGTCAGTGTTGCATACTGGCGTGCGTTGCATTTATGCTATTTGTGAAGATATAAGAGATAGGCAAATTAAAATTCGAACAAAACAAAATACCCTTCAGACGAATTTTGAAATGCTCGACAAGAGCCAGTCGGATCTCCATTATAACATGGAGACAGTCCTACAGCGTCAGGTTGCGCATTACACAGAGATGAAGGCAGAGATGGAAGCACAATGCCTGTTCCGAGTAGAGATTCTACGACGCATGCCACCCCTTGAGGTTTCTGTTTCAGATGAGTCTGAGAGGCATAAGCGCCGTCGTCAAAGGACGGATGGCTCGAGCCCTTCTTCATCTCAGGCCCCATCTTCATCCCAGGCCCAATCTCCATCTCAGGGTCCATCTTCATCACGTGGCTAGGTTTTCTAAAATAATGTGGTTTCGATGTTATTTAGTTGTTGTTATTGTTTTTCTTAGTTCGGATATTAAGTTTTTTAAATTCCTTAGTTAAATTTAAATTCGCTAGTTAATTGTATTTGAATTTCATTTTTAATATAATATGGTTCTTTTCAAATTGTGCATTGTTTTTATTGTTAATCCCACCTTCCTTAATTGTTTGGGGGTGGTATTATTTACTCTAGCATGATTTGTTATATGATCCTCCATTTTATAAGTTGTTTTGGAGTGAGGGTTGAGAATATTGCCGATATGGGCATCGCTATGAATATATATTGTGGTAGGATGAAATCTCGATGAGTTAGGCAGTTTCTATCTTAAATTCAATCTAAAAGATATTAGGGTTGTTTTAGAATCAATAATATGATTTGTTTCCATTTTCAGTTTTGGAATTTTTTTGTTTCCGGCAATTGCCTTAAAGCTTTTTGGCAACTTCCCGATTCGTTTTAGCAACTTAAACCCTATAAAAACTTCATTCATTCTACACTCACAACCCACACTACACCTAACATTCATCTCTCACCTTTCACTCCCACGTTTCCCATTTTTCTTCTCCAATTTAGCAACTCAAGAGCTTGAGCTGCTGCCCTAGGCAATCGAATCCGAATTTCATCGAGAAATGACTCGGCACCCTAACAAGCCCAGAGTTGAGCGATTTGCGCCCAAAACACTAGAATTTTAGTTTTCATCCTGAGCACGACCCACTCCCATCCCAGGCAAAGAGTGAGCGTGCCCTGCGCCCAAGTGCTTGGAACTCGAAAATCACCAAGGCGCACCCCGCGCCCTGACCTAGTGGGCACGAAAAAAATCCGATTTTTTGTGGGTTTTTCCAAGATCCTTTGCAGCTATTCCAGCGAGTTTATTGGGGATGACATTCCCTCGTATCATATCGGAACAGTCTTTTGAAGACTTGTTCCAAAGTGACACCTATGGTGCGTGGTTTCGCGAAGTGATCATTCTAGTAGGCTGGGAGCCACTATTGGTAAGTCCTGATGAACTTTATTCTCCCGTACTTACATCTTATTTTTATGATAATTGTAAGTTCTTTGATAGACTGGACGGAGAACAAGTGTTCTCCATCACCATCGGGGATGAACCAATGGAAATTTCCAGGTTCTTGCTAGCCTTTGTGGTTGGACTTGCTATGCCGGTCGAAATACAAGACTCATGGGCCTATTTGGTAGATAATATATACATGTATAACTATGATGATTTGCATGAGCATTACGGGGCAGGAATCTTTAGGATAGAGGACCAAGGGGATTATAACGTCGCCCTTGGTAGCCTGTCTATGAACGTGGGCACTGTTATGTTTTGGATCATGCTTAACATTAGAGGGGAATGGCGTTATTCTTCTGTGAATGATGAAACTTGTGATATTTTCCTTGCTTTAGCTGGGGGACGTACACTCTATGATATTCCCCAGACCCTAATGTCTAGTTTAGCCCGAGCTCATAACAAGAGGCATGAGTACCTTCTTATGCCTGTTTTAATTTGCCGTATAATGCTATGTTTTTTCCCTGTTTTTTGTGCCCATTTCACGGATTGGGTTGGGGTCGACATTGTGAGGCCCACCAATTGTATTATTCGATCGTTCCATGCAATGACTTGGCAAGGGTGGAGGATATAACCTAATCAGGTTGCGCCTTACACCCCATCCGATCAAGTGGCGCTTGACAGGTTAGCTATAATAGACGATAAGTGGCGTGAAGCCTGGCAAATTACCATGGCATGGCAGGATGCGAAGGAACCTTATTTCTTTATTAAGGATGAGGAGGAAAATGATTAAATGGGAGTTAAGGTTAGTTTTTATTTCAGTTAGTGTCTGCTTATGTCCAAAGCAAATTATTTCTCATTAACCCCATAACGGGTGGACCTCTTATAGAGTTGCGTTAGTTTTTATTTTCTATATTAGTATGTTTAACCTTGTTTTGCAGATGTTCCAGAATTTCACGTGTTTCCATGGTATTTCTCTACCCTATTTATTTAAATACTTTGAAGACAAAGCATGCTTCTTGTTTTGGGGGGGGGGGGGAGGGAGAATAGAAACACGTGTAATTAAGGCATATGTTAGGATATAGATATGTATAATATGCACTTATTTTCTAGTTAAAAATACAAAATTTTTTTAAAAAAATATTAATAAAAAGTTTATGCTATACACTTGGGAATATTGGTATTGTTTCCTTCTATAGGCCCTTGATAATCTAGAAATCTCATGTAGCTTTTGCATTAGAATAGTTTTTAGAAACTTAGGCTAATATGTAGGTGATAATTCTTGCATCTATCTATAAATATGTTACATGAGTACCTATGATTGTTGGCAGTAAGTTTCTAAAATCTAGGCTAGAGTACTTATTCTACAAATCCTATGAGAATATAGCCTAATAAAGCCTTATATGAGTTAACATCTGAGAAATGACACAAGGGAGAAGTAAAATCCGGATAGAGAAATCACACGTCCACTTGCTTGATTACTATACCATATCCTAAGCAAGAATTTAGGCCCTCTTTGGATCGATATAGCCAGAAATTCAAACCTATGAATTATTTTCTACTAGTTGTCCCTCTGAGCCTTTCTTTAGCCTTTCATAAACCACAAATCCTTTACCCTGTTACAAAACAAAACAAAATAAAAAAAAAAAATCAACCTACCCAATTCTTTGAATAAGTTTGAGAATAGAGATGAAGAATAGAAAAGAGAAGAACCTTTGTAATCAAGAATTCGTTAGTCGCTTCAGATGAGAAAAGTAAGTTTCCATCCAAATAAAAAAAAATAATAATAAAAGAAAATAAAGAGTTAGAACTCCAAAAATAGAATCAAGGAGTCAAAAGCCAAAGAAAAAGAAAAAAAATATGGCTAAGGATGGAAACAAAGTGTAGAAGCAAGAGTAAAGAACAAGGGTTTCTCCAGTTACATAATATGAAGCCTCTATTATCTCAGACTTGTCCTTTTTGAATATCCATTTTCTTCTTTCTTAAACCATCTCCTAATCCCTGCAACACCTAATAAAGACCTCTAGCTCAATTAGGAATAGGTTAGTGTGATAGTAAGTGGCAGATGTGTTTGATCGACTATGGCTTCCTTGTGTGTCATTGAGTTTGTAAGGTAAAGTGTGCCCACTGCATACTGGAGTAGCGAAACTTGAGTGGAAAAATCAGAGTGGTTTTTGTCTTGACATTTATGTGAAGACCTACTTAAGGACGCTATTCCAAGTTTTCAGAAGCGGACCTGCTAGTTCATCTCATAGTATTACTCATTGTATATATGTTTATTCGTAGATGATTGATTATTATGCATATATTAGCTTAGGTTTCGACTTGATTATTCTGTATTCATTGCTAGTGAGATGTCTAGATAATTAAGACATAGATAAGGAAATAATAGTTTTGTTTCTGAGTTGTTGTAGTATAGATGAAGTTTGTGAGTACCTTCACTAGAAAACTCTCACGAGGCTATAACTCGTCCACTAGGGAATTCCTAGTGGTTTAAGGCCTTGTTGCATAAGGTCAATGCAATCGTACTCGGCGAAACGAGATTAGTTAGAACTCCATTTTTGGTCCTTTATGCTAATTTATCATATTTTATTGAGGACAAGCAAAATGCTGTTGGGGGTTGATAAGAGCCCAAAACTGTAGTTTTAAACCCTTAACAATAATACTTTTAGACCAATTATGCGAGTAATAAATTAGAGTTAATGCTAATTACGTGCTTTTATGTATTTCAAGCATTGAAGTTAATTATGTGCATAAATGGCCACTTTGGCGATATAAATGAGCAAGGGTTGGTTGCTAAGGAGTTCTGTGATTAAAGGCCAAGACGGGCAGAAACAACACACAAAAGTCAGTAGAATTTTCGAAGATCGTATCTTTGGACTCAGGCCTCGGAATTGGGGGTACCCTATGTCAAAACGACCGGCTCGGAAAGATCTTTCTAATGGTTTAAACCTTGACCTAATCAAAGGAGCAAAAGTAGACAAAAAGTCTATTGAAGTCAAAGCTAGCTGAAAAGGGCCCTGTGGACTGAAGAAATTGGGCTTTAGGCTCAATTTTCCGGCCCAAAACATGGACCTTCAGCCCATGCACGAAAATGTGGATCTGGTCTCCTCCATTTCCACACACAAGACTTAGCTCTTAAGTATCAATTAGGAGGATAGAAGGTAGCCATTATTCTAGATCTAGTTTTTTTCAATTAATTAATTAGTTGTTATTCTTGTTTTAATTTCAGTATTGAATGATTGTTATTTAGTTGTTAGATCAATAAAATATTTAGTTCTTGATAATCTAGTTTCGTTTTCCATTAATTATTACATTCAATTCTTAGATTTACTTATTTGTCATTATTAGTTTAAATCAATTATTGCATGAGTAGTTTCCATTTGAGTTTAAATAACAAAGTTCCAATCTTTTTATGATGACTTGTTTAATTGCATATGGAACCAATTATTCTGCGAAAGTAGTTCAATTTGGATTACGACGATTCGTTGTTAGTAAATTAAGTCGAGTTAAGGTGGAATCAATCCCCCTAATTCCTTATCATAGATTCAACCAGTAGCATTTCGTAGTTGAATCCCATTATCTTGTTAGTATAAATTGCATCGTAGTATAATTCATAAAACTCTCATTGACTTTGGTAGGATTGATAGTAGTAGAAAACTTGAATGCTAAGGAACTAGGAGTGGAACGAATCTTCTATTCCAACTCTACTTCAACAGTATCGAGAGTAGGAATCTTTGATAAATAGTATATGTAAAAGTTATAGTTTTACTTCTGTTTAGATTTTATCATTTATTTGGAGTAGAATTATATTCAATTTTATTAGATTATCAGCCGCCAAGTCACACCCGCTTTGATCTCGTATATAATGGGCATACATGTGGTCGAGCATGTGCTGACTCAGCAGTAGTCCGTGTATCCACAGACTTACGACCTAATGCTCGACACGTTAATCGAGGGTGAGTATAATATGGATGGGAAATGCGCGTATCAATGTTCTGTGCGACGAAACCAGCTTGACGTGACTCAATGGCTAGGACAGAATATCATTAGCACCTCAAAGCCATCAGACATTAACAAGACATTTCTACACTTACTGTCACACCCCAAATTTCGACAAAATTCGGAAAAATATTATTTGTTCCCGACTCTTCGATCTCCGATGTGTGACGCACTCTCAACTTCCAAAAACCCATAAACAGTTCAAATATGCGGATAAATAAAAACCAATAAAAATTTCGAATTAACAAAAGTCCTCTTCATTACAAAAATTAACAAATGAAAATGCAAATAACCTTATCTCAACTGAAAATCTATATCACCTCAAAGGAAAACAATGCCTATCTTGAAATGCGATGCTAACGCAAACCACGAGTAGCAACCAATCTTCTTCAACACTAAACCTGTCAAGATTTATCAACTGTGTTCATTTAATGAACACACCCGATAAGCAAGCATGCAAATCGGGTCAGCATTATAAAAATGCTGGTGTGAGTAGCCCTAAAATACAACATATACTTATACCAATATATACACAAACCATACGGCAGTTAGTTCCTCTACCAAGGCGCCTTAACTTTCAACGACTAATATAACATCCTTAAGTACAATAATTAAGGCAGGTAGTTCCTCCACTGAGGCGCCTTAACTTCCCACTAACCACACAACAAACCATACACATAATAAAAAGGCATTTAGTTCCTCCACGAGGCGCCTTAGGTTCTAACTAAACTATAACCAGCCAAGCATATACAATCATCTATCTAAAGATACACCATTAACTAACATATTACCATAACTATATTAATTAAGGATTTCTTTGCGTGTCCCTAAAATCATGGCGTATCTATGTCTTACCTAGTTTCCCTGGCTACCACAATCGCTTCCCAATGCCGAACATGTACATCCACATGCCTCCCCTTACATAATGAACCACTCCGTACGTAACTACCCTGAGCGGGATGCCGCACACCAGGTAACCCTCACACGGAAGCCATTATGCAAGTACTGCCACTATTCGGCATAAAATATCGCGCGTCTCGTTCTATTTTGCGAACGGAATAATCAAGCCACTATTCGGCTAAGCCAGAAGGGCCATTCAGCTTTACTGAAATGCCAGAAGGGCCAATTACATTACTTACGCCCGAAGGCCATTCAGATTCACTGAAACGCCAGAAGGGCCAATCAAATAGCACACGCCCACACAGGGCAGATCACATGAGTTGTGGTAGCTAGGTTCTAGGATTTTCGTTACGTAATTTATTCAGGTGTCATACATCTATGACTCATAATAATTCCACTATATATATCACGTGCAGGTCAATTACCTTATTACACTAAGCCACAATATTTAGAAATATCTCAAAATATCTCATAACCATTTGCATTCTTTCACGTGCCAATATATTATTGCACTACGCCACAATCCCGTGGGAAATATTCACAAATACTCTACTAGCATCTCACAGATAAAATAATGGAGTGTTTATATATTTATTTCTCCAAAACTATTGCATTTAATATATATATCCCAACATATTATATAATGTCACAATATCAATGTCAAATCTTAATTAGATAATGACCACCAAATTTATACAAGCTTCCACAGCATTTTTAGCATTTGATTTGTCCATACAATTTACAACATAAAATGTAGCACAATTAAACAGTCCACAGTCCACAACCAAAAGCCCAATATATATATGATTTACACACTACTCACGTCAAATCTTAATTAGATAATGACAAACAATGTTATATAATTTTCAACAATATTTTATTACTATATTTGTCCATATTCTTAAATATGTGAAAAACTAGAAAAAATCAACATTCCACAGTCAATGGTCAAAGGTCAAAGTCAACGGTCAAAGTAAAAGGTAACGGTCAAAGGTCAAAATCAACGGTCAAAGTTAACGGTCAATGGTCAAAGTCAAAGTCAACACGTCATGGTCAAAGTCAACACATCATGGTCGAAGTCAAACTGTCATTTTCATGTTCAACAGGTTCAGAGTCATAGCCATGGTTCATGGCTAAGGTCAAAGGTGCATGGCTCATGGGCTCATGACCAAAGGAATGGTTCGGACCCAACTGGCCAAGCCCAAACCTAAAAACCCGGCCCCAAAAGTTTAAACATTTAAAGACCCAATTAGATATATTTTAAGTTATATGACCAGCCCAAAAACCAAAATTAGAAACTGGCTCAAAACACCAATGGGTTCGGCCCGGAGAATTTAACTGAAACCCGCCCAACACTTAAACTAAAACTGGTCCACAACTTAAACTAAACTAGTCCAAAACAAAGGATTAATCCGGCCCAATACTAACTAGTGTTTAGGCCCAAAAACTTTAAACTGAACTGGTCCACAAATTAAAACAAAACTGGGCCCAATCAAAACAAATGAAACTGGCCCATAGAGCTTAATCTAGAAATGGCCCAACAACTTAAAACAAAACCGGCCAACAGTTCATCTTCTTCACCAATTCTCTCCTCCACCACCAGCCCAAAATCGGCCACCGTCAAGCCTCCACACACCACACAAAAATAACCAACCGAAATTGTTAAGGGTGAACAACCCCACAACTTTAATAAAGCCAAAAACTTCAATTCTTGAATCCAAACCCTTCATCAAATCTAGATCTCAAAGTTTTCGACCTTCATTAATGGCTTGCTTCAAGCTCCCCTCGACAGCCCTCACGCACTCAAACCTCAACAACTAAACTCCATTAAAAAACACAATCAAATCCAACCAACCAACAACAAAGTTTTAAATGAAAAACTGGCGGTTCTTGGTCGCCCATTCGATGAACGCCCTAAAGCTTCAACAAAGACCTCCATTGACGCCTTGCTTAAAAGCAATCAACAACCCCGACATCACCCAAACATCAATCAATCCCATAACAACATACGACAATTTAACATCACAAAAAAAACATAGTTTAAACAAAAATGAACAAGACGATTCCGTTCCTTTGGGCTGGGCGACGCCATTGGCGCCCCTTCTGATAAGTGCTCAAAAAGTGCTATTCAACCCTCGATTATGCCTCTTGTTTAGCCATCTTAGTGGACTAATAGTGTTTATAAGTTGTGTTTTAAGATTCTACAGGTGAAAAAGAGAGTGTTGTAGAATATTAGAGAAAATGGGGTAAAACGAAGCAATTCGGAGCATTAAGGGTCACATGAGAGGCCTGTGGACAATCATGGAGAAGGCCAAGGAATTGGAGCTGTTAAAGATGCGACTTGGACCTATTTTAAAGTCTATTTGGAAGCCCAAGGCCAAAGGATTCGTTGTTTAGAACAAAGCCCAAAAGAGGATAGAAGGATAAGCGGAAGCGTAAGAGAAAAATCGGCTTATGCATCCGGGACGATGTATCGAAAGCATCCGTGACGCATTGATTGCATCTGAACGATAAATCGAAAGTGTCCGACGCATTGATTAAGTCTGATGCATGAATAATGCGTCCCGCACGCATGAATCGATTAATCGTGAGCCAATTCCTTCTTAGTTTTGAAGACGAAGTCGGACTCTGGAAGAAGTCTATTTGTATTAGGAAACAAATGACGGTTTGGAATGCTTCTAGAGCTCATTGTAACCCCTATAAATAGAGGACCTAAGTGCCTCATGTAAGGGGCCAATTCACTTATATTCTTGTCTCCAGAACTTGAGGCAGAGAGAGATTAATAATAAAATATCGGTTTTAACTAGCTGAGTCTTAATAAATTAGTCTTTCTAGTCTTATGTTCTTCAACTCTTCTTCTTCTTGTTCTTCCTTCTTTATGGAAGGCTAATCTTCTCCTTCAAGGGAGAAGATGAAGCCCGATGTAAAGGTTTAATGATTCTTCCGGTTCATGGTGTTTTCAATCGGGTTAGTTCTTTATGTTTGTAGTTATTAGTTCCATTGCCCACACCAGGGGATGGAAGTATAGAATAGGGTTTATGTTTTGCAATATTAATATCATGCTAGTGTTCTTTACTTTTCTTCTAGTAGTATAGTTCTTTAGAGTTAGGGAAGTATTCTTTGTGTTGCCTTAGAAGGGGTAGCTCAGGGGAGTGGTCACCTTGGGGGAAGTATTCTTTGTGTTTGTCTTAAGTGGTGATTCATTGAATGGCCGCCCTATTAGGAAGTACTCCTTGATGTTGCTCTTGGTAATACATTGAATGGCTGCCCGAGCTTACATAAAAGGAAAGAAGATATTAATAGCATAAACATAGGAACAAGCTTAAGTAGAGTTAATTGTTAACGATGTTTCATCCAAGAGGGCATCGGCACTCGCTCGATTGCCTAATTGTAGTCTACTTGTAAGAACAACCATGAAGCAGAAGGTCATAGATTAAAAGTATTCGTGGATTCTAATCTCTTGAATTCTCTCTCTTATAAATTCTCAATAGTTTAGTTAGTTTAGCTTAGTTTAGCATTAGAATCTACAATCTCAACTATATTAGTTTTTAATCCCTTAAACCCCCTTTCTAGTCCTGTTCTTCACATAACATACACTTAAAAGTGGAACGATACCCTACTCATCCTTTACTTATTGAGGGATAATTAGGTTTTGATACGCTTCTATTTGTTCAACGATCATCATCTATCTACATCATCCATACACCATCTAAACACACAAAAAGAGGGAGTGTCACCTTCAGAGCTTGAACAGCTCCCTAACAATGTACCACCACAACCTAACATCTATCCATAAACCCCACATCAGCCAACCGTCAAGACTGTACACCAGTTCAACCCATATACTGGCCGATACCTTCTTTGGGCTTTAGCTGCCATTAACGGGCCCAAACAAGGTTCGACAGTTCAAACCTCCATTTTTTCCGAATTTCAATGGAGTTTTAACAACACGGCAGACACGACATCGAATAAAACAGAATATTAAGCAGTATAAACAGGCAGAAACTTTAGACAGTATACACCGATATACGAAAAACTATAAATCCGGTGAAATAGCAAAAATAGCTACTCACCTGTATTAATAGCTCCTACGAATTCCTCCGAGTTCGAGTCGTTGCTCTCCACCCTCCAGCAATCCAGCTTTTTTTTCCTCTACCTCCATTTTTATTATTTTTATTCTCCAAGAACCCTATTCTCTAGAACAATGTGATTATATACTTGGGTCTGAAACCCAAGCCAACACGCACTTCGGGCCCGAAATCGGGCCCGCGTATCCCAAATCCAATCCAGCCGATTTTTAAATAAATAATTAAATTAATTAATTAATCAATAGATAAATACGTATTTTAAATACGGGCGTTACACTTACTCTGGATCCTCTAGGAGTGCAAGGGTAACTTCTGCGTAGTCACCTTTCTTTTCGATATCATTACGCATGCCATACTCAGGTCAGCCCCTCTTGCCGTTCTTGTAATGCAACTTATGATTAATTTGGGTTTCCTGTTTGCCACCCTGTTAGTCCCTATACTACCATATGAGAATATGCATGTTTTCAAGAAATGCATACTATCTCCATGGGAACCCACAACACCAATGGCAGCTGAACACACTAATGTGGGTCCAACTCACCTACCCTTCTTTGATGAGGCTACAATGAGCAAGATGAGCCATCCTATGGATGCCTTACGTGCTATGAACAGTGGCATGAGAGACATGTATACTTGCTAGGTATAGATGAAACATACCATGGGCTAGTTCAGGAAGGATATGACCACTCGCCACGAGTCGCTGACAGACAGCATGGGCGAATTTTATCAAGTAATGCGAACTTCCATGAATGCATTTCAGGATCATATGACTACTCGCCAGAACCAGTTCCAGCGAATGCTCATGGCAAACCAGCACCAGTTTCAAGCTCAGGTGATGGATAGTTTAGGCGATATCTTGGAGCAGTTAGCCTCCACGGGAGCTTGTACTACACGCCACTGCAGGACTCCTGGTTCTTCTTCTGCAGCCCCTGAGGATTCTCAATAGACAATTTATTTTCTAGGTCTTGTATATTATTTATGTCGGATATTTTATTTACATGTTTGCATTTTAATTTTCCAACCTAGGATGTCTGTTATTTAATACATTTTCCAAAACTTCTATCTTGTCAAATATTATATTAGTTATCTCCAATATTATATTATATATAGGTAGAAACATATATAATAATATTGGTAATAATAATATATATATACATATATATTTTTGACGTCACACTTAACGGCGAATTTTACCGTCCACTAACGTTTTGCAAAACGGTCAGAAAATGATCATGAAAACGCACAAAAAACGGTCATAAAATGGTCATGAAATCGCACCCAAACGGTCAGAAAATGGCTCCATTTTCTTTCTATATATAGAAAGTTCACCACATCCTTCACATTCACTATTTTCATCTTCTTCCCTCTACACTTCTTCTTTAATTCTACTATCGTTTTTTTTAGTTCTCACAAAATTTCAAGCTTCATGGATGCACTAGAAAAGTTTGAGCAACGACAAACTGAATATGCTACTCAAGCCTTCATGCTCGTTTGTTTTTTTATAGTAATGTTGTTAATGTGACATATAGTCTTATCTAATATTTAGGTTGGTATTTTATTCCCCGTGTCATTATGGTGTGTTTTCACATCTCTGTACGTTGTTACATCTTATTGTGATATTATATTTACATCTTCCTTGTCCTTCTACTTACGTTATCTATTTACGTTAAAAAAAAAAGGCACTCCTTGTAGTCACATGCCCCATTCTTCCCATCCACACTACATCCACTTTTGCGCCTTGTTTTAGAAGATACACGTGGTCTAACTACCCTGTGACACCTCGATTCGTATTTTCTTCATCTTCAGATTGGTGCCTATTTATAGATAGGCTAGACACCAAAAAAATCCAATCTTCCCTTTTCTACTAAATTATCTTCACCACTCTATTTCTTCCATCTTTAATGGCCCTCACTCGAATTTTCATGCCCGAGCAAAATTTTATGAAATTTTTCCAAAACGGTCTTTTTCATCCATTTTTTGACACATAAATTTTACGTCGAGGATGGTTCCCTCTATTACATCATAAGCAGGCATTTTATTCCAGAGAATTGGTCCTGCTATTCTATACACATGGTTATTTCCAAAATGGGCAATTCTTTGTTTGTGCAAACGGATGCGAGTGCGAATTGACTCCAGAAATCATCTCTGAGGTCCTTCAAATTCCCATAACAAACTCCGGAGTACATCTTCAGGATTCACCATTCGACAATTTAAGGCATTTAATGTTTGCAACTATCCTTCACGGTGAATATAATCGAAAAACCGCATTGTGTATAAGTGATCCTTGCAAATGAACCAATTATCTGTGATCTCATGGCTAGCTCATAATGTGCTCAGCACATCCAAGACTTCCGAAATAACAAAACCCCTCCTCCATCTACTCTGGGTCTTGCAGACTAAATGTAATGATTTTTGCATAATTAAATTTCTCTAGAACGCGATCGCACGTGCCAGGAAAAAGTCATCTCCTTTGCCAACCATTGTGACACTTATCATGATGCGTTGGGGTTTTCCTATTACTGCTCCTAATACACCTCTCAGAACAGCTAACATTCTCACCATTCACTTAGTTTGTATGAACATGTTCTGGACTCTCGACGTTGCAAAGAACCATGCCGGTGCATAAACCGGTGAAGCTTGTTCCGCTGTCAACATCTTCACTGAAAATGCAATACACAATGTATTTAATCCTATGGAAGGCCTTCGTTTAATTCACCAAGGACTAATGACATTATACAAACGTCAGAACATTATCATCACTAGTCTTCTTGAATTTCACGACCTGCGGACAATACAAGAAGAGGAACAAGCACAATTCTTGCACAGCCACAACCAATTCTTGGCAAATCACACTCTCATAATGGAGAACCAAGCCGAGATTTGCCAGACACAGAGCGCCCTGTTGCAACGGGCAATTGCACGGATTGACTGCATCTATAATCTTATAAATGGATTTCTTTCACCTAAGGATCCTCTCCGTTACTTGGGCCCATGACACAAATTAGATTTTGCAAATTTATGTTCTTTGTCATTTTCTTTTTAGTTTTTAATATAGTGCAATTTTCCTATTGTAATAAATGTAATTTGTTTTTACTTAGTCATTCCCATCGTATTCTAATTTTGGTTTATCTTTGTCTATAGGTGGTATCTTTCTTCACACGTCTTCTACAATGGCATCTCCAAAGATTATTCCAGAACAATCTTTCCATGCTTTGCTGAATTCTCCTGCATATGGACATCTTTTCAGAGACTTCATCACACAAGTTGGTTGGAACTCCTTCATTCTACACCTTGAGCAGACATACTCTCCAGGTTTGGCAACTTATTTTTATGATCATATGGAGGATCCACTTGCTGTACATGGTTTCGTGTTGAACGGATTTGCAATCTGTATTGGTAACACTAGACACCTCTTTTACAAGCCAGCAGTTGCTATGGCTTTGGACCTTCCTTATATTCAGCCAGACACCCCCATTCAATACATAATACAAAACAACTTTAATGACTATTCTTGGGAAGATTTCGTCGCCTGCTATGGCGATGGCCTCGCCCAAGTCATTGAATGTGTAGAAGCTGGCCGATGGCCAGACAACGCTATTCCACTAGCCAGTATGACCATGAATGTCGGGACTGCCATGTTGTTTATCCTTCTAAACATCATGGGGGATTGGCATTTCTCCACTGCCTCCGAATAAGCTTGTAAGACCTTCCATGCTCTGGCCCAACAATATATCTTTCAACATCACAAACCTAGTAATTGAGAACCTTAAACAGGCTCTTTTTTTCGGCAGCACTATATCACTTTGCCAGTTATAGCGTGCAGGTTAATGAGGATGTACTTCCCACAGTTTGCGGCCACTTTTCATGATTATGTATGGGTACACTCTATATGTCCAACAAACAAGATAATTCGTTCTTTGCGATTTTGGGTATGGCGGCACCCTTCAAGGTATCTGAGGAAAGTTTGTTGTTTCCCTAATGACGATGACATGATAGCTCATCTAGACACTTCTAGAAAGAGGAAGTGGAGCGAAGTCTGGAAGACAATGATAAATTGGCGTGGCGCAAAGGAATGACATTTCTATAAAGATAAAGCGAGAATGAACCTACCCCCAGTTCATAATTTGGGCAATGTGAGTTGATGTACATATTTGTTTTACATTTTGGTGTGAAAAATAAATAACCTAACAGTGTGCTTTCACTTTTATGTTGTATAATATATAGTGTGTTACCATAATTTTCTGTGGAAGATATCAATTATATTTTTGCTCAAAGCCTCTCAGGTATATTCTTTCTTCCTCTTGACACTTTGAGGACATATCGTCCGATTGTTTGGGCATGGTGAGAACCTTACGCAAAAATTAAGCATTCATAGTTGTATATAGTTTTATTTTATGTCTAAATAAGTGTATTTAGTGACAAAGTCTCGTTTCCTTTTCTGTGATGAAAAATATTTAGAAATCTCACCCTAGAATTAGAATTAGGACTTGTTCTTAGAAACTTAAGTTAATACATATGCAATAGTTTTTACATCTTTTTATGAACATTCATGCACTGAGTATCATTAAATGTACATAGTAGTATTTTTCTAGGACCCACGGTTAGACAACTTAATTTCCATATCCTGTGAGAATCTAACTAAATAGCCTCAAAATGTGTGATATGTGAGTAATGACTCAGAGGAGTAGTTTTTCCGAATAGAGAAGTTCACACGTCTACTTATTTGATCACTACCCGAATCCTAGGCGAGAATTTAGGCCTTCTTTGGATCGATATAGACAAAAATTCACACCTGAAAAAAATATATCGCTAATCGCCCCACTAAACCTTTTATTAATCCCTTCTATTTCATCAAAAATTCATTACCCATCTATTAACCACAAATAAATAAGCCCGCCTAGATGATGAGTATGAGAAATAGGATGAAGTGAGGAAAAATGAAGAGAAAAACTTGTCACAAATCAAAATCAGTTACCTGCTTCAGAAGAAAATAAAAAGAAAAATAAAAATATATTTCCAAAAATCAAAAGAAATATCAAAGTTAGAATTTCCCCCAAAATCAAATCAAAAGCGAATATAAAAGCTTAAAAAAGCCAAGTATGAAAACCCATGTTAGAAGCAGGAAAGAAAATAAGGATTTCTCTAGTACATATATCTTGAAGACCTTATTCTCTCATACTTATCATTTTTGAATTTTCCATTCCATTTTCTTCTACACTACCACCTAAGCCCCATAAAACCTAATAAAGACCTCTAGCTCAATTAGGAGTAGGGTGGTATGATAATAAATAGTAGATGTGAATTCTCGACCTCAGCTCCTCTGACTGTCAATGAATATGTGAGGAAACGTGTGCCCACTGCACACTAGAGTTAGCAAAACTTGAGTGAAAAAAAAAATAAGAGAGAAATTGTGTTTCGACACATACCTGTGAGAACCTACTTAAGGACGTTATCCAAAAGATCCAGAAACGTCCTAGCTCGTACATTTTATTGTAAAAGATCATTGTATGCATGCTCATATGTAGATGTTTTGATTAATGTATGTATATTAACTTGAATTTCAAAAGAATTAGTCCTTGTTTCCCCCGCTAGTGAGATGTATAGAAATATGAGATTAATTAAGGAAACATGCCTTTGTTACTGAGTCGTTGTAGTATAAATGAAGTTTGTGAGTATCTTCACTGGAAAACTCTCACGAGGCTATAACTCGTCCACTAGGGAATTCCTAGTGGTTCAAGGCCTTGTTGCATACGGTCAATGAAACCACACTCTCCGAAATGAGACTTAGCTTAGGACAACATATTTTTGGCCACTTATCATTTTAATGTCTCTTCTTTGCTTGAGGACAAGCAAAGTGTTGTTTGGGGGTGGTGTGATAAGCACCCAAAACTGTAATACTAAACCCCATAGAGACATAGTGTTTTGGTTAATTATGTGTTTAATAATCACGAAATAATGATATTTTTGCACTTTCACAGGTTTCCGCAGTTAACGTGAATATGATATTAAAACATGCATCAAAGTACGGGAATAATGTGCATATTTTAAGTCTTCACACTCAGCCCAGTGAAGCCCAACAAAACCTGACTAGAGACGAAGTTTCCAAAGGGACAAAACCAGTGCAGAACGGGTCCACATATAAAGAAGCAGCAAACTTCCAAAGCTGACATCTTTCAAACTTGGACGCCGACTTCGGTTAGTGAATTGCCATAGCAACCAGGGCGACAAACTCTATGCAAATACAGAAAGTTGTAAAAATGCCAAAATCGGCGCCGCCATTGAACACACCACGTGGACCCACTCTGCAGGCCCAAAAGGCATGACAAGTCAGCATAGGCAGGTGGCAAGTGATGGCCACAATTTTGTGCCACCTTGCAAAAGGAAAAGACGGATCAATTCAATGTTTGAATTGATTTGGCAAAAGGTCAAAACAAAATTAAAATATATCAGGACAAACTTTTACAAAGTTTGGAAGTTATTAAGTAAGTAAAAAACAAAACTATTAAAGGAGTTTAGGGTTTCACGTAAAGGGGCTGGAGGTTATATATATGAGAAGGGGTCTTCAACTTATTAGTTTTAGTCTTAGCATATAGTTATAGCTTTTCATTTGTTGTTGTTTCATTCCAGTACGTAGCTTTCCTTTCCAGTAGCTTTCATACCAGCTTCAGTATTGTAAGTCCTTTTACTTAATAAAAGTAATTTCTTTTCAAGTTTAATTCCTATTATGCATTTACTTATTTGAATATCCATTTCCTTCATTCTTTAACCAATACCTATGCCCCGTATCACCTAATAAAGACCTCTAGTTCAATTAGAAATATGTTGGTGTGATAGTAAGTTGTAGATGTGTTTGATCAACCTCGGCTTTCTTGGATTGTCATTGAGATTGTGAGAAAATGTGTGCCTAATGCACACTGGAGTTGGCAAACTTTAGTGGAAAAATCAGTGTGTTATGTGTCTTGACACATTCCTTATGAGAACCTACTTAGGCACGCTACCCCAAAGTTTCAGAAACGGACTTGCCATTGCATTTCATATCATAGTTCATTGTATAGTTGTTTATCTTAAGATAATTTGATTATTATGCATGTATTAATTTAGGAGTTAGATTAATTATCCTTGTTTAAATGCTAGTTAGATGTATAGATATCTTAGATAAATTAGGGGAAATTTACTTTTATTTCTTAGTCGTTGTAGTATAAATGAAGTTTGTGAGTACCTTATTCAAAAAACTCTCATGAGGCTATAACTCGTCCACTAGGGAATTCTTAGTGGTTTAAGGCCTTATTGCATATGGTCAATGTAGTCGCACTCAGCGAAACGAGACTAATTAAAAATATATTTTTGGCCACTTATTTTAATTTCACTTATTTGCTTAAGGACAAGCAAAATGTTGTTTGGGGGTGATTTGATAAGAACCCAAAATTATAGTTTAAACCCTTTCATAATATTTCTATGTATCCAATTATGTTATTAATAATACAGGTTTATCACTAATTACGTGCTTTTGAATATTTCAGGCATCGGAGTTGAATAAATGTCAATCCGTTACTAATTAGGTGCTAAAAAGAGCTAAAGTGATTGTTAGGGAAGTTCCATGAAGAAAGCCCAAGTTTCATGGAGAAAAAACACTTAAAAAACCCAAGTCAAAACTGTTAGGTGAAAGTCAAACCGGATTAGAGAGTTGAAAAAAGTCAACAGAACTTTAAAAGGCCATATCTTTGGACTCAGGCCTCAGATTTGGGCCCATTTTATATCAAAATAACCGGCTCAGAAAGCCCTTTCCAATGTATTAGGCATTGACTCGATCAGAATAGTATAAGTTAGTGAAAATACTCTCTACAGTAACACGACCAGAATTGAAAGTCTTGGATTTAACCAATTGGGTTATGGACTTGATTTATGGGTCTATAACCTAGCCTAAAAATCCATACACGATTTTGTATCATTATATAAGAGAATAAAAATCCTAAACCCCATATCTCTATCTCCCTCTTTAGTTTAGTTTAGTTTTAGTTAATTAGTTTTGTTTGTAGCCTCCATTAGAACCTTTTAATAAAAGCTTTAGTTTATTCAATTCAATTACTTCTTCTTTACATTATATCTTCCGATCCTTTCATTATTTTAGTTTAATTAATCCAATGATATTAGGCTAATCACCCCCATTAGAAGGAGTGATTATGAAGCCTAATGAGGAATAGATTGCTTAGTAGAATTATTTAATTGTGTATGTATTTCAATGAGTTTAGTTTATTGTATGACTTCCAAAATAAGCATATAGTAAATTAAACTAGGGATTGTTATAATTAAGTTGAGAGACTTGGTTGTAATAATCCTACATGCTAGTAATAATGACTATAGAGACTGCCCATAGTAATCGATGGAGGCTAGAGGATTCTGGCTCTGCACGTCAGCCAGGTCAGGCGTACATCAACAAGATATCATGGAAACTCAGCAGAACATTTGGGAGGGTTGTTGCTAGGGATGATAAATTTTGAGGCTTTAGGTTGGATCATTGTGTGAAAACCTAAAGATGATCTCTTTTTAATGAATAATTCGATTCTTGCTTGAAATTAATCATTAGGTGGATTGATTACTCTTCTCTATAACTTTCTCTTCCATCAAAACCCTATTTCTATTAGTTTAGTTAATTTAGATTTATTTGAATCCGTAATATAATCGTAGAATAGAAATCTCTCAACATAATATTATTGTCACCATTGTTTCTTTGTGATTTTAAATTAGTTGAATTTCATTTATGTCTTGGTAGTTTAGGAGTGGAATGAATCTATGCTCTTTATATTACTTCATTATTATTTGAGAGTAGGAATATTGATTTAAGCACTTGTTTAATTGATTGATTATTTGTGCTTACGCATAGATAGTTAGTTTACATAAACTTGTGAATATCAGAGGTGGCTTGATAAGAGCCCAAAACTGTAGTTTCAACCCCTTAATAGTATTATATTTAGGCAAATTATGTTTATAATAAATAAGAGTTAGTAATGGTTACGTATTTTTGTATATTTCAGGTTTTTAAATCAATTATTTGAAGAAATACGTCACTTTTGCAAGAGAAAGGAGTCAAATTGCTTGCTAGAGAAATTATATGATTAAAGCCCAAGTTTCAAGGAGAAAAAACTTTTTTAAAGCCTAGTCAAAGCTGAAAAGTCAAAGTCAAAATGGGTAGAAAAAGAGTCGAAAAGTCAATAGAAATTTAACAGGCTGTATATTTGGACTCAGACCTCGGAATTGAGCTTATTATATGTAAAACCGACCAGCTCGAAAAGAGCTTTCTAATGGTTCAAGAATTGACTTAATCAGAGTAGTAAAAGTGGACAAAAAGGTGTTACAGTAAATTCTAACTGAGAAACCCTTTTTGGACTTGAGTAATTAGGTTTTAGGCTTGATTTAGTGGCCCAAAACACAGCTCCAAAGCCCATGCATGAAATTGTAAACTTAACCCTATCATATATAAAGACGGTTAAGGCTAAACAAAACTTGGCTACTCTCCTCTTTAATTTAGTTGTAAATTAGGGTTCTCTTTCTCTATCCCTCCCATTAGTTAGAATAATTTAGCTTTCTCTTTCCCCTTTCTTTAGTTTAGTATAGTTTAAGTAATTAGGGTTTATAATTGTAGCTTCCATAAAACCTCCATTAAAATACCTTCAAGTTATTATTATTATTCAATTTAATTACTTCTCTTTTTATTATGTCTTCTTCTCATTCTTTTATTCATGATAGTCCCATGAATCAAATATAAACCTCCATTAGAGAGGGTTTTAATGAAGCTTTGATAAGGACTTGATTTGTTAGTATAGAATTTCAAGTTTATGTTTTTCTTGACTTAGAGATAAGAAGAGTTTAACCTAAACTAGATAATGGTGAGTTTGCCATGAGAATGAGAACAAGCTTTCTCTCATATTAATTAGTTTATGACTAGAGATAGTATAAAGTAATTAGGGATCATTAAAGGTATAGTCTTTATATTTTAACCTTTAGAGAATATCTAGACTAGGGTTTTCTATACAAATCTATGCTACATCCAAGAAACTAAGAAGTAGATTTCAATCTCTCTCTATTCTTCTCCATATTTTATTCAAGTCATATTCAATTGCATTAATTAAATTAGTATTAGTTAAATTCATATATTTAGTTTCGTAGTATAAATTCACATCCATAAATATTGCTCTCACCACTGTTTCCTTGTATTTGATTAGTTGAATTCGTTTAAGTCTAGAGAGTTAAGAGTGGAACGATTCCATATTCTATATATTGCATGAATATATATGTGAAAGTAGAAAATAAATAATTGATAATGTAAGAGTAAGTTAGAGAAAATCTAGTACTGTTTTTACGTATATTAGATACCCACTCCTATCATGATAATCAACTCTACTCCTTATAATATATGTTTTAATCCCAACCATACCGATTCCTTTTGTCCCTTACTCTATGGTTCACCTCCACCACAACCCATAGATAATTACGCTTTCACCAACCCTAACACACAATGGAGGCAGAACACTAATTATAATCAACAACAACAACCTACACCTCCATATTTTAATTATCAAAATGTTAGGCCCACTACAAAGTTCAACCTATTTAATCAACATTAAGGACAAGGTAATTTAGGTGACCAGAACAGAAGTTTAGTACACATACCTCAGTACTATCAAAATCATGACATAAACACTCAACAAACCTCAATTCCAGTCACTCCTCCTATGACCACTCCACCAGTCAAACCATCTACAGAGGAAGTAGTAGTAACCTTGTTGGAAAAACAAAATCAAATTATGCAACAAAATTCCAACTTGATGAAAGATCAGCATGATCAAAACACTAACATGCTATAACAAATGATGCAAATGATGCAAATGATGCAGTCTTTGTGCCAAAAGGTTATTGACATGTCTCCTACCCAAAATAATAACCAAAAAGGCGTGTTTCCAAGTCAAATTGTGCCTAATCCTAAGTCAACAAACACTACCTCGAAGTAAACAATATTCAGTGTAATGGTAATATAAACTAAGGGGACTTATTGGTAGTCACTACCCTTCATTTAGGCCGAGTAGTTGATAACAAAGTGACTATGCCTGAAGATGGACCACAAACAAAAGTTGAAAATGAAACCATACCAAATACTATCATAGAAACTGAAGACCCTACAACTGTAGAAGTACTAGTTAAACCACAACCAAAAGGGAATCCACCAAAAGATAAAATAATGGTTCATAAATATGTTCACCCTCATGCTAAAGATAAAGACAAGGTTAATAATATTGTTGACCCTTATGCTAGGCAAGGACGGAGCCAGGATTCTAAACCATAGGTGCGAGATTATGTGCACACCCCACTACACCCAAAAAAAAAAGTATGCCATTTTTTATATTTTTTTGCTAGAAGGTCTAAACAATAAAGATCAACAAAATTATGCATTTATTTCAATTCACAAAATTAGAATGCGTTGACTACTAAGAATTTAATATGGACTGATAAAGTTAACTACTTAAGCACTTATGCCAATTGATACTACTGTGTCTATGTATATCTACATAATCTAGTCCACAAGTCTACAACAATTCAACAAATTGTTAACTTCCTATAATGTTATAAGTCTATATAACCCTACTATCATATAGAGAAAACTATAAAAGATTAACATTGAAAGTAAAAAATTACCTTGTTTTTTTATTTTTTATTTTTTTGAGTGAAAATTTTATTGATAATGATAACGAGTTTTACAAATAATTAAGACAATGCAACAAGTTGCGCTGCAAGTTTTTTGAATTTGTTTTTTGTTTTTTTTTAGGTTAAGGATTGACGTTTGTTTAAAAATTGAGAGTGAAAGAAAGGAGGGAGAGCTTACGAGTTTGTTAAGGGTGATTAGAATTATACAAACTGACCGGTCGGGCTTCGGGTATTTGGCATGTATTGAATTGGATAAAAAAAATTGATTCTGGCACCATACAATTCATACAATTTGCATCACACCTGCAGGTCATACAAAATTCTATCATTTCAATCAAGCCCACAAGAATCTTTGCAGGGGTTTCGCCAAGGGTCGAGCCGGACTACTTTTAACAATTTTATTGACATCATACTTTATACAAATGAAAGCACATACTAGCACAATCAACATGCTTTTGCAGGATCTGTATTCACAGGTTTCCCAAGAAGCCCTTCCTTGACAAGGCCCCATATGACAAGAAGTGTCCCAAACATGCTCATCGTACCAGGTTTCAATAGACCCACAAGAGCTCCTGAAACAATAAATACTTACTTTAAGGCTTTCCTTAAAATGTAGCAGAAGCACAGTGAAAATTCCAGTTGCATACTGTGTAAAATCTAATTAGTACCATTGGAATAAATCACAAAGCATCAAGCATAGAAAATAGAAAGAAGGCAAAACTGAAACATGAAGGTTACCTGGAATATAACTGAGGATTGAGAAACGCATCTAACGTAACAAGGCATAAGAAAGATACGCTTTTATTGAGTCAATAAAATGAAAATTTTTCGTAAAAGAATGACTAACCCCTTCCAATAAACTCTGCAAAAAAAAAATATTTTAATCATATACCAACCTTACCATGCATTCATAAAGAACCAAACACTTCCACAAGAAAGAGAACCAGTGTGGTAGCTAAATCCGTAGGACATATGCTTGAAGATCTTAGGTCTTATGCAGATCCTAAAGCAAAATCTATAAAGCTTATATCCTTGGTCTTTGAAACTCTGCTGCTTTCAACGCATTCTTTTAATGATACATACCACAAAGAAGAAGCAACTTCACTCACGACATCAAACAACAGAAGAAACTTGATTTTTTGTTCTTTGCAAAATGATCATGTGATAATTGTTTGGCCAACAAATGAGTGGTGTAAACAAACATATAGTATTTTTTTTCACATCCTTTCTCCCGAATAAGGTCTAAAGCACAGCGTAATGGTGAAAACATTTCTTAAGAAAATTCACCCTCCTGTTAGAAGAGGAATCGAAGCTTCCCACATAAAAAATCAACCAAGGAGGCAATGATATGCATAGGATAATAGTGAAGGCCATAGGACTAACCTATAAAAGCTCAAGAGATAAAAGCCTAGTCTTGGTGGTAACTTCATCATTCTCTTCTTTCATGCCCATCTGTGAATTTTAGAGTACTTGTTATTCCACACTGAAGGCTTTGAATGCCATAGAAAAACCAAAATAATGAGCATAGAATAATGAAAATGATGAGCTGAAGTAGTAAGAAATTTTAAAAATACACCCTTCAGGTAGTACAGGAACAGATGATTTGAAAAGCAACCTTGCAAAGGGTCGCGAAATAGTAGTAAAGCATCACGTTGCCCAATACTCATGCTATCCAGGTCAATTCCTCTGAAAAGTAAAAAGACTTGCTTTTTAGAAACACCTCAATAAGGAGAGCCCACCCATGAAAAAATAAAGTAATAGACCGGAACAAACTTAGGCAATAACACCTCTTGCATACCGTGTTATCTTTTTCCATCCTCAAGATGCACGGCTTTGTCAAGAACGACTTCTAATCCCTGAATGGTACACAGGTAATGTAACTTTTACCATCATCCAATAACCACAAAAATTGCATAAATAAGCTTGGAAAAAATAACACGGACAATCTAAAACTAAAGAGAATATGGAAGCACCTTAATATCGGCACCACCCAAAAATTCTGAAGTTCTTCAACGGAAGCAATAGTGGTATCTTTATCCCGGTTAATGGAAAGTGCATCCCCCAAAATGATTCCTTTCCCATTATGGTCGTCCAACAAAATTTCATCAGCGTTTGAGTTTGAGCCACCACCTTCAGTGGCTTCTGTATGCGCATGTCTACCAGATGGTGGAGGAGAATCCTGATTACTCTGTAAGACAAGGAGATATTTCGGAAGTAAATGATTGGATTTGATAAGTTATCTTGCCTACATTCCGATAACACTCGTCCATACTTGTATCTAGCTCCGTCAAATTGCAATCAACCACATTAATTTGGCTGAATTCAACCCAACAGAGTAAGGCTCTATATGGGCACAAACTCAATATAACTTGATCACACCAGGACCCACAGTTTCCGCCTTACTTACATAACACGGGAGACTCTATATACTGTCAGCTCCAAGTAGAGTGTATCTTCGTATTGTTATTGATTACATACTAACTGTTACCATGAGTTGACCTAATGCCATAAATAAAATTACAAACTACCCCTGTTCATTATTTACTAGACAAAAGTTATCAAGTGATACAGACCCCTTCTCTATAAAGGTGGGTGCTTTTTCCCACATGCAGGACAGATCTGGCTAATTGCAAACTTTTATGTGAACATATGATGGGGAGCTTCCAGAATGACCAAATACACAGTCCACTATGAACATAACTAGACATGCAGTGTTCTCTTCACCCGCAAATTACAGCACTCAACTGTAAGTATACTGCATATTTTCCGTGATTGTAATTTCACCAATGCTTAATGAAGTTTTTAAAATGAAACACACAATCGCAATGACTGTGTTAATAGTTTGAATGTACAAGACACGAGTTAAATTTTCCAAAATTAACAAAAATGAAAGCAACTTCTCGTTCAACCCCTCGAATATACCTCTGAACTTGTGTGATGCTACAGCAGTGATAAGAAGCACCTTCAAAGACTTGTAAAATTGTACTGCAAATACAAATTTAGTAAGTAAAAGTAAGAAGCATGTACAAGCTAGAAATGTTGTGAAAGTTATTGGGAAATCTTGAACGCATCCTATCCGGGACGAAGAATTATCAACACAACCACAAACCATGTTCGAATGTTCAGAAATAGTGAAGCATTTTTAGCACCATCCAGTCGGGATCACCTTCTAAATGATCATAAGCAATGAGTTTCTATAGATACAGTCATTCAGAACCGCATCGGACTAAGGTAGCCAAAAGATTTCTTGAAAGAAAGAATGACACAAAGACCAAGTTATAGATTGAAAGAGATGAAGAACGTGCATGAAGAAGACAATCAAGGGCAGGCTCCGGGAGTTTTAAATTCTTGGTTTCAAATGCAAGTCTAAGTGGGTGTAAGAAAAGCTCCACCCAATCCCCTTGTAATGTGTGTCCAAAGACTAGCTAAAGCAGTTGTAATAGCTCCAAAGACTTTCCACCGGTTTAGTAGCATCGATCCCTTGGGTAGTATCCGGGATTTAGTGTGACCCATCCGTATTTGGGACGGGGGTTCATCGGATGAACTAAGTGAAGCAGAAATTACAGAAGACAAATTACCGTTAATTTAAATATAAATAGAGAAGGTTTAAAAAAAATATTGGTAAGAATGTGCACGTACCTCACATTTCCGTGAAAGATCTTTGCTTGATTAGGTAATCGGTTGAAGTGGTTTCCTTGGTACTGTCTGCAAGACATGCAAAAATATGATATGATATCTATTATAATAAAACACAATGGCAGGACAAAGAGTGGTCGGGATCGTCTGGGGATCTGAGTTAGATTGGAGCAGATGTACGATCTAGAGCATTTTGAAACTCCTTTTCAATGCCATTTAAAAGTATTACTTGATGAACTAAATGTTTTGTAATACAAATTCAATGCATGCATTGATATGTAATCAATATTTCAATTAATAATAATTTAATGAGCTAAACCTAAGCATTGGAACCACATAATTTGTGTTCAATTCATACACTGGTTACACATCGGATGCCTACTTTAATTTAATTAAATTTTTAATTAATAAAAATTTAATGGGCTAACTTTAAGTTTGTTCCTTTTATAACAATTAACAAAATTTATAACGGCTTCTCTTCCCAATTAGTTGTGGGCTTTTGATTGGGCTTTGTTTCTATTAGACTAAACAAAACGCGTAAAGGAAGAAACCAAAACGTCAACTTCTGAACTTCCAATAGACCCGCGAATTAACTCCACCATCAAGTACTGCTTAAAACAAAGTCGGCTGCTCAACAACTAAACTCAACATCTCTGACTCCAGTGTCTCTCATCCTCTCCCAACAATTTCTGATCCTTGAGATGGATTACGACTGCCATGATGCACCACTCCTATTTTCTCAAGTAGGTTCTCTTTCGATTGTTCGATTTTTTCCCCCCACAAACTTCTCCTTTCATTCATTGAACATTTTTTTTTTGAAACTTTGAACGAATTCAAATATGGGCATTTTCATTGCCCTTGGATTGTCAGTTTCAAGCATAAGATGACATTCTGTGGAATCCAAAAAGCTCTTTCTACATGGTTTAAATAATAAATACTAAAACGCACAAACTGAATGATTGAATGCTTTTCTCATTTATTGAATTGAATAAAGGCTCTTCTTTTCAATACACAGTGAAATAACAACCATTTGTCTCCACGACTCCATTCTCTTCATTTTTAAGGTTAGGTTGCTAGCAATCTTTTTTTTTTTTCCCCCTTTTTTCTTTTGCAAAATGAATTCTATTGCTAATTTTATTGATTTACATTTTTTAGTTACTCAATTTTGAACTAATAGTGCCACTTGACTGTTCCACACAAGCTCAAATGTTGTTGACTGAATGGTTGGTTTGTGCACACAGAAACAAACGAGAAAAAAAGCGATGGGCTTCGGACGTTAATGGTTCATGGTTAAATGGATTCACAAGGTAAATCCCCTAATTAATTCTCGATGAATGTTAACAATTGTAATCAGAAAGGTACATTATGAGAGCCGTCATCTTCTAAACCTTCTATCTCCCTCATTCAAAAAGTGAAACAATTTCGTTTCAAGTTTATTCCTGTCCTAGGCGTTCACATTGTATGGAATGGTGTTGTTATCTCACTCTTCTTCAAAACCATCTCATTTGGTTTGCTAGATAATAAATGAAGGCATGGGCAAGACTCTGTGAAGCATGTCTTTTGTGCAACATTGAAGGTACACAAACATTTTCGAACTTCTCCTTTTCTTTGATAATGGTTCATGGCTCCATTGAATTAGGTGCATCCATTTGTATAATTCTATGTATAACTGTTCTTCTCTTATTTATTTTTAGCATCATCAATATTATAGTTCCAAATAAAAAATTCAACAAACATTTAAGAACATTTCTGTGTAATTTTTACTTTCTAACAGTAATCTTTAATTTCTTTTTGTATCATATTTACTGGCCAATCTCTCTCAGAATGACAAATGATTTGAGTCGATAATCATGATAAGAGAAAGTGAGATAAACGGTGTAGCTTGAAATGCAGTCTTTCCCAAGGTATGGCACATTGGAATCTTATTTAATGAATCTAGGAAGTTTAAAACTAGCATTTCCCAGCTAAAATAACATTAAAGGATTCTTTTTGAGTAACGTCAGAATCCAGCTAAAAAAAAATCAGAAACTATTCCAAAAACCCCCGGAATACTGACTCTTCTATCCTAAAAATAAATTACTCTATTTTAGAACGATGATCACTCATATTCCTTCTTCTCTGAGTGGCTTCCTCCTCTTCATCTGTACCTGATATGATTATGTTTTATCAGCTAGGTTCTTTGTTTGCATTGTGCAGGAACACTTATCACATGAAGATGGCCTTTCAGGTACAATTGTTTCGTGCATGTCTAAGTACGCCCTGGTTTAACTCTCGACTTCACTAAATGTTCCTTCTGAGTGTTGATTATTCACTAGCTTGAATCACATATGTTACAATTTGTAAATTTTCTATGTTCTTGGCTAAGCAATTTTTTTTATATATATTTTGGTTTAGTTTTTCTTTTCTAATTTGTTGTTTTGTTGACTGAATATGGAATTCGAATTATACTTCCCGAAGTGTTTGTTATATTCTAATCAGTAATACAAAAAGAACTATTGTTTGTTAGAGTGCCTCAACGAAGTAACTTTTTTTTTTTCTTAACTCAGGTCCAATGACAAACTTGCAGCCGATCAAAACTCGACTTGACCATAATTGGAAAAGGGTATAAACTTTAATCAAGAAGCACAACTCTAATCTTGTTATCTGTTTTTCTAGAGCTTTGACATGTTAGATTCATTATTTTATTTATAATTCTTCCTTTCTTTTATTTTTTCAAGAAAAGCTCTTCATAGTAACCATACACCTAAGTTGTCATTTCACCTAAACTAGATAATTACTTAAGCTCTCTTCATATTCATCCAATGTGAATTACCTCTGCCATGAATGTGTGGTTACAAATAATCCATACAATGTATATTTTGCTTTACATCAATTTGGAAAATATTGACGTTACTAATTTTGAGTTTTTTTAGACAACTTAGTCAATGTATTGATTCAAAGGTCCATTCTCTGCCATGAATGTCTGGTTACAAATAAATCATTTTAGGCTAATAGTTTGGTTTTTGGTTTTGGCAAGAGTTTGTTATTGGTTACGCATCCTATTAATATTGAGAACCATATTACCAACACTTTGCATTGTTACCTTTCAGATTCGAAGGTGTGATCCAACATCTAGGAATGGAAAATCCAGCTCCTGCTGTGAGCCTTTCTGAAGAAGAACTACGTACAAATGGAAGGGTCAAAATAGAAAAATTGAAAGAAATGGGAAGAGACGGGCCTTACATGGTAAAACTTTATTTGGACATTTTAAATAATTTATCAATTGGTTGACCTTACTATCATAAAACAAGGGAAAATGTAAGAGGAAAGTTGTTTTTAAAAAATGTGTCCCGACTGCAGAGTTGAAGTGAAAGACGACAATAAGTGAATTTCGAAGGCACATGGGGGTGTTGGTTGAAATGTAGAAACCAAATAATGATTGAAACAGAGGTGAAAAGACATTGAATTTCGTGTGTTTATAGTATGTTTTTTCTTTCAAGAGATTTGCATGGTAGTAATAGTGTTAGTAGTTATCTTCGCTTATGTGATTTTACTAAGCAAAGCAACTGCATTATTGCTCTTATGGTGATTTCCATGGAAATGGCATGCTTCCCTATTTTCTTTTTCATTTTCAAAATTATGTTTTTGTAAACTGTGTTTGAGATTCAAAACTTGATAATATATGAACTTTTGAGTTGAATAGGGACAACAAAAGGAACCGAATATTGGAAGGAGAGTATTGCAAGAATAGGTGTTTCCATGCCTTGCTGAGATAAACAAGGCATGTTTACTTTTTCATGGGGTTTTGTCTTTGTAGACTGTGAGTGGTTTTTTTTTAAAAAAAAAGAAAAAAATGATTATTTGGGGTTTTGTATGTGTGTTATGTAGGGTGGTAGGGTAGTAGTCATTAAAAAGAGGTATTGTTAGCTAAATATCGAGGAGTACTTGGTTTTAGAAAGCTGATAGGCATATGCTTAGTGTACTGAAGGTCCTGTATTCATTTCCCAAGAATTTAGAAATCAATTGAAGTGGAAATAATGGTATATACATGTCTACTAAGGATGTCATTGTTAAGAAAAAGTTAGGGAAAAAACCAATGTAAACTTCATATACATTTCCTATGTTAGCTTTCAAATGATATTGGGTTGTAAATTGGAATTTGTTGAGAATTTGGACTGATAAAGAAAACCCGGATTAGGTTAAGATTTTATTAGAGAGGAGACAAGTGTTTATTGAGTATGAAACACCTTTAATTGACGAGTTGAGCGTATTAAAACCACAATAATGGTGGTGTTCCATTTTTGACTTTCTGACTCTTGGGCTAATAAACAACTTATTACTCCCAAGGCTTCATGTTATAATTTTATTTTGTGACTCTTATAAGTGCAACCCATGTTTAATAAATTTCTTTGTAATGTACGTTTATGGTGTATGTATTTCGTGAAAGTAGGTATTTTAAACTAGGAGCTGTATTTTCTGCTTTGTTTTGCCATTATTAATTAACTTGAGTATAAAGCTTTGTTCTATAATGGTGCAACTATGTGTTTAACAAAGAAAGGGAGGTAGCTTACTATTTTCGCCACGTCCTCTATGTAAGTATATTAGTAAACTGGTCATGTTTCCAAATGCTCATTGGCTCTTGCACGTGGTAATTGATGGCTTTATTTAATGATTTCCTCCTTGAACTTTGGGGATGTGAAGAGGACTCCCAATAAGCATATTGGTTACTTGCCTAATATTTCTGTGAGTGAGCGAGCTTTCCTGGTGGGCAAAGTATGTTACCTAATTCAGTTGGTTTCTAAACATTTCTGGGTGGGCTGAGTAGGCAGAGCAAATCAACTTCATGGTTTTGTCAGCAGAAGGCCATCCAAGAGCGTTTAAAGGGAATGAACATGCTATAATGGAAATCAAAATACAGATCCCTACCATAGAGGTTTTTAATACCATAACTCTTCTTTATCATAAGAGAGAAGGAAACCGCAACTACTCATCTAAATATTTTGCTAAACTGTTTATCTTTCCTATTTAGCTCTTTTGAGCTTTACATCGAATTTATACGAATTTAATCAGGAAATGTTTCCATTAATTATATGTTTCCATATACTCATACTCATACAGTAACCGAAGGCAGAGATGTGAGGCAACTTAACCTTGCATGGGCATGGGCTTCTAAACACTTTTTAATATAACTTTCAAATAAATGTCGCACTCTTGCTTGCCCCTCTAAAGTCTCAACTCCTCATCTCCTTAACTCCAACTCTAATCTTTACTCTCTTCATATTTGTTATCATGTAATCTCTCTCTCTTCTATCATGCTCTCTAATTTTCTGTATGTTTCTTTCGACAATTTTCGGGGCTTTATTTTTGGAAGGGATTCGAGCAGAGGATGATTTCCAGTAAACTTGGGATACACATGTAATGACTGAGAAATTGTCAACTGGTGATGGATTCAGATGATTTCCCGGATTACACCCCTTTCCTCCCTCAAAACCCCTCACTAATTGACACGAGGAATTCACTTCATCCACCACCACAACAGCACTGAGTATCCTTATTCCCTCAAATTTTTATGCTACTTATTTTTCTGATTTAACTTGCTGGGAAATTTGTGGCACTTTATGCTCGACTTCTTATCTCCAATTTGCAGGTGAAGGTAGATGTCTCTTGTTTGGTTTCATGTACTATTACACTAATAATTTTGTGGATTACTCAATCTATACTTTAAAGTTCGTTTAAGGTGATATTTTTATTAGAACTTGTTGTCGTGGAAACGACAACAACTGAAAAGGTTACTGTCGAAGAACTTATGCTTGCTCTTGTTTCTCATTACTTGGAATGCCGGATTTGTTTTATAATATAGGATTTAATTTCAGTTTTGGCTATAAGATTGCTTTGCAGATCTTTCATAATTTTGTAGTTTGTACTTTGTACTAATCAATTTGTGGTTATTGGTGTCTTATCACTCAAAAGGTTGCTTCTAAATGGACTGGTAGTTTAGGTACAAATGACTTTTTTGAAATCTTTATATTTTTTGTTCTCAGGAAAGGGTTAGCTCATTTTAACACAAGCAAGGATATGATTTTCTCTGTAATACGTATTCTAAATCATTTACTTTGTCTTTCATTGTGCAGAAGCACTTATCAAATGGAAAATCTCCTTTCAAATAGACACTAACATAGTTTACTATCAACTTCAGTTTCTTTTAAATTTGCTTACCCATTTTAATTACATACTCAATTCAAAAATTTGTTCGAACAACTTATTTTACTTGGTTCAGCAAATCTTAATTTTATTTTTCCTTTCATAATTTGAAAAGCCAGATTATACTTTAATTGAATTTTTTTATTGCGATAGTCAGATGTAATTTCTCATAGGGTCAATCCCTTATTTAAACGGTCAATTGGTATTGTTTGTTTAATCTATCATTACTAACATTTGTAAGGTATCCTCAGTCCTTTAAACTAATGGCGAACAACCAATTGAGACTATTTTTTTTCAAGCATCTAAGATATTGTTGTTATCTTACAGTCCGTATGAGAAAATACCCCAAACATTTTATGTCTCGAGTAAGAAAAATGAAGCAAAGTCCTTGCTGATTGATATTAACTTAATTATTTATTTTTGGGTTTACTTTTGCAGGTTCAAAAAGGAGTTAAATCACAAGTCAAGCTCTTGAAACACACGAGGACATAGAGGGTTTGAATGGTGGATCATGGGAATGTACAAATGGTAGTACTTTGTTTTCCTTATTAGTGGTACTAAGCATAGACAAGTATTCAAAAAAATTTACTAAACTTTAGATTTAAATTCTTTGATAGGTCGTTTAAAGGTATAATTTAACAAATAAACATGTGAACAATACACGGTGGTTTTCTAGCCACGCGTTTTCACAGAGAAGCTAACAAGGTGGTTGATACCTTAGCAGTTAGCATCTACTACATTTGGAGTTGGGACAAACTGATGGTGTTTGCATATCCTTTTCTCAGATAAAATTGCAACTCAATTTAGAAATGATACTCAAGACATGATATTTGATAAAACAAACTTATTCATTGTGTTTTCTTAAGGCATCTCCAATGGGGGGTATAAAATTACACCTCCACCTAGGCTCCATGTAGGTGCCATTAGGATTTTACACCTCTAATTGTATACTATTGTATAGCTTATAAATATCCACACTCTATACTTTCCAATGGAGAAGTGTAAAAAAAATAGATTTTAAACTCGGACGTCACTTTAAGTGACGTCACTTTAAGTGACGTCCCAGTTTAATGACGTCCGAGTTAAAAAATTACTTTAGAATTAGAAAGGGACGTTACTCCAAGTGACGTCCGAAAATTATTTCACTCAGACGTCAGTTCCAGTGTCGCCCGGGCTTTTTATTAACTAATAGCGAGAGGGGGAATTCCCCACCCTCTCTATTAGTTAATACACTATTACCTACGGTATAGCACCCCCATTGGAGAGAGTTTTTTTTTATATTTGGGGTGTAAAATTTCCACTTTATACGGTTTACACCCCCCATTGGAGATGCCCTTATAGTAGGGATTTTCATTTCACCACAGCTTGAGTTTTGCCAAAAGTAAAAGAAAAAGAAAAAGTATTGATTGTATGGCAAACATCAAGTGTTAAAGGTCTTTCTTCATTCCTTTTCCAAAGGGTGTAAATTGATTGAATGGAATGAAATATCTTTTCTTTAGCAGAAGAATATGTAAACCAAAGTTCTCAATTTGAAACTCTACCAGTGTTGAAGAATAGGTGGTATGAAAAAGTGTGTTCAAACTTAGTCACTGCCTATATATAGCTTCATGGGTGCTACAATTGAGGGGGAGAGAGATAGAAAGACATTGCAAGTAGGAATATTACACTTTTACATAGATACCATGAAACATCTTTTGTTGCCTGCTTTTCGGAATGACAACTTATTGTTACAACCTTAGGCTAAATTTGTATAAAAGTTATATACTCATAATGACTATGTACTCGCCTAATTGTTTTAAGGGAGTGGAATCTTGGATGTAGCCTCATTCTTACATCTTTGGAATAGATTTGTTACATTGATCAAGAATAACATATGTTCTTTCTACTGATTTTAGTTTAATATAATTGATAATAGCACTTTCTAATTGTGTGTGTAAATGTGTACAAATGATTGGAATTGGTGGTATTAATATTATATTTCACAGTTCTTATTATAGAAACAAATTTGTCTACACCGGTTCTTCTTTTTTCAGACTTTAGCCCCCAAACAAATTATAAAACAATATCTAAAAATTATAGAAAGTATTTCAGCTGGGAGGTGATTCTAATATACGGATGAGGTATATATAGTGTAGAGAAAGTTGGTAATATCATCCGCGTCTTCGACACGGGCAATACCTAGTGATGTAATAAAGAAAGAAGGAATATTAAATAAGTTGACATAAATAATAAATGAATACCAACCTAAATAGGTGTGGATGGCCTTTTGAAGATCGACATACTTTTTAGGGGAGCACTCCTTCAACATGGATTCAAGGGCACGGGTTGCGGAATTAAAAACATAAAGGAACTTCCATAAATGAAATTAGAAACATAAATGAACTTCACAACCCCAAATTTGTCTGAACCAGATACTTACTTCATTAACTTTTCGGATCTTTTTAGTTTCCTCAGACTGTTTTTTCTCCCAATCCTCCTTGGCCTTCCGATTCATGACTAAAATTTGACGTCTAACATCTGAGGTGATAATAGTTCGATGTCTTAACCTCTCAGTATCAACTCTCTACAAATTTAAAAATTGAAGAAACAAGTAGTTTATTTTAACCGGTAAAAATGATATATAAATTGTCCAAGACAGTGAAATCATAACATGTAACCGACTGTTTTTGATACTCTTACTAAATTATTGATCAATCCTCGCAACCTCTCCTCCAAGCACGAAACCCAATCACATCAAGATTACATAACCATGAGAAAATATGAAACCTAAATCAGTATGCTAATATCTTACCAGTGACAAACAACGCTCCACATCCTTGCTTACACTTTTTATACCAGATTTAGACACTGCCAAAAAAAGGGGACCCAAATGTCAGTCATGACAAGATATTTGACAAGATAATAACAAGAATGGCTCTTAACAAAGTATAGGGTCTAAACTGATTTTTGCCAATTTTCGCTGTAAAGGGATTTTTTAGAAGGTGATCCTAGACTGGATGATCATTTATGATTTAGCACCGTGAATGATCCTAGACTGGATGATTTAGCACCGTAAATGATCTACCAAGGGCTACATTATAGTCCCCTTTGTTCTCTATCCTAAAGATTCCTGTCATATAATCCTCATGCAAATTCTCATAGTTATAGAGGTACATATTATCTACCAAATAGGCCCATGAGCCTTGTATTTCAGCGGGCATAGCAAGTCCAAGAACAAAGGCTAGCAAGAACCTGGAAATTTCCATCGGTTCATCCCCAATGGTGATGGAGAACACTTGTTCTCCATCTGGTCTATCAAAGAACTTACAATTATCATAAAAATAAGATGTAAGTGCGGGAGAATAAAGTTCATCAAGTCTTACCATTAGCAGTTCCCAGCCTATGTGTATGATAACCTCGCGAAACCAAGCACCATAAGTGTCACTTTGGAACAAGAGCTGCTAACGATACTGGAATAACCCACAAAAAATTTTTTGTGCCTAAAGAGGTCAGAGCGCGGGGGGTGCTCGAACTATGCCTGGGTAGGGCTCGGGTCGCGCTCAGGTGAATTTCGAGTTACAGTGTTTTAGGCGCGGGGCTAGCTCACTTTTAGTCTTTGTAGGGCGCGGGTCACGCTCAGAGGAATTCTCTTTACAGTAGTGTTGTTAGCGCAGGTAGCGTTAACTGAGGTGCAGGCGCGCTCCGTGCAGCTTAAGTGCTTTGAAGTGAAGAAGAAAAAAAAGGAAAAATTTAGGAGTGAAAGGTGAGAGATGAGAATGAGAGATGTGAGTTTTGTGTGGAGAATGAAGGAAGTTTATATAGGGTTTGGGTTTTCAAAACGAATCAGCAAGTTGCCAAAAAGCTTTAAGGCAATTGCCAGAAAAAAAATATTTCCAAATCCGAAAATGGAAACAACCCATATTCTTTATTCCAAAACAAACCTAATATCTTTTAGGTTGAATTTAGGATAGTAACTGCCAAGCTCATTGAGATTTCATCCTACCACAACATTTATTCATAGCCATGCCACTATCGGGAAAATTCCCAACAATCATCACAAAATTACTTAATAAATTTTGGATCATATAAAAAAAAACATGCTAAAAGAAATAATTCGGGAATGTGGGATTGACACTAAAATCAATGCATAATTTGAAAAAAACCAAATTATATTAAAATTCAAATTCAAATACAATTAGAAAGTTGAGCAATCACGGATGAAAAATCAACACCCCACCCCCAAACAAATTTTTGGCAACGAAGTTAGGAAATTTGTTTTAAACGTGGTTACTAGGTTACTATTTTTATGGTTAGGAAATTTTTGTCAACGAAGTTAGGAAATTTCCCGAGACTTCCTAGGTTATTATTTTTATGGTTTTGATATATTTTTGTTTCTTTTTATGAATAAGATTTAATATAAGAAAAACAAAAAACAATAAAGACATAATTCACACTATAGAGAAACATGACTCAAAAATCGAGAAAATATGCAAGAGTGGAAAACGTAAATTATGTTAACCGTGGACTTAGGATCCGGTACTTAAAGATACACATTCCATAGGGAGGGCCCGGTTACCTGAATGATGCACTTGCCAATATATGGAAGTGAAAGGAAGTACACCAAACATCAAAATGAGTCTTTTATAGTAAGATACTCAAGACTATATTTAAAACATATGTATATAATGAACATGCAGGTTACCATATATCAATAACCGAAATAGTTGTGGATCGTTCCATAAATAATGATCACAGGAAACACACCCAAACACAAATAAACACCATGATTGCCCAAAACGTGGGCTAGCAGGATGAGAGTGAATACTGACGAATCTAGAACCTAACCTAGCATGCAAAGTCTTCTTTTTCCTCCAACGAAACGGTGGCCAAGTGAATGAGTGTGAAAAAATGGATGGTGGTGGAAGATATGGTGGATATGGATGAATTTTAGAAGTAAGGAATTGAAAAAATGAGAATGTGGGTTTAGCATAAAACTCATTTGTGGCATGAGTTAGTATTATCACACGATTGAAATTGAAAGTGTCAGGTGGCTCTTTAGGTAGTATTTTCTTAACAGGAGAGTTTAGAAAATCATGAAGCATAGGAGAAACATGAGGATCAAGTGCAAACTCTAGGTTCCTTTGAAAGGAAGGAAGGAGGGGAATCGAGGCGGATGGTGCGCAAGGTAGTTCTTGATGAATCATCACCTCTCTAAGAAACTCTTCAAATTCCTCATTTAGCTTGGTCACATCCACATTACTATGGTATTCCTCTTTATCTTTAAGAAAGTCAGCAATCTCGTCCTCATCCATAAGATGGGTATCGACCAGTGTAGGGACGAAAACGTCAGAGTCTGAACTTCCAAAGGAAAGAAATTTAGACATGTGATTATCAGGAAACGTGTTGTAGAATTAATCTCGAGTGAAGCTCTTGATCATGCTAACCTCTCCATTGACAGTTGTATCTGGGTACTGTTGAATCATCTTAAAAACATTTACCTCAACAGAAAGATGGCCAAAGGATAAGGACATCGAACTATCACGACAGTTTATGAGCGCGTTGGCAGTAGCCAAGAAGGGACACCCTAAAATGATAGGAATAGAGTCGTTAGCGACTTTTGTGTCGAGGATAACGAAGTCGGCTGGGTAATAAAATTTTTGAACTTTAACTAGCACGTTTTCAACCACACCCTTAGGATACTTAATAGAACGATCCGCTAATTGCAATGTCATTTTTGTTGGTTGCATCTCTTGTAGACCGATTTGTTTATATAAATAATAAGGGAGTAAGTTAACACTCGCCCCCAAGTCTAATAGAGCAGTTGTCGTGTGATTATCCCCTAAGGTGCATTGTACAGTAGGACAACCAGGGTCGTTGCACTTAACGATTCCATTATTTTCAGATAGTGTTGGGAATTGTTCAATTAAAAAGGCATCTTTAGAAATATTTGTCTTATGCCTAGTAGTGTACAACTCTTTAAGAAACTTAGCATGGTAAGGTAACTTTTTTATCGCTTAAAGAAAAGGAAGGTTTATTGTTAGATTTTTGAAAACTTCCCTAATCTCATCGAAATTCGTATCCTTGGTTAACATTGCTAATCTCTGGGGAAACGGTGGTTTCTCTCTATATTTAGCATAAGGATCAACATGATGTTTAACCTTGGCTTTTAGTTTCCTAAGTTGTGGTTTAACTGGTACTTCTACAAGGGTAGGATTTTTAGTTTCTATTTCGGTGTCTAGTTCAATAGCCGGTGTAGGGACTACTAGTGGGGTAACTATAGGCATAGTTATGTTGTTATCAACTACTTTACCAGAACGGAGAGTGGTGATGGCATTTAACTCACCTACATTTCCATTTTCATTACTAGTATTACCGATTATCTCAAAGACTGTGTTTAGTGTTTTAGGATTAAGTAACGCTTGATCTGGAAACACGCCTTTTGGTTGGGATTTCTCTTGGGCTAACTGTTGGGTTAAATGATTAATGGATTGTAAAACCTGTTGGTTAGATTAAGCCATGGATTCGAAAAATTGTTGGCTAACCTGTATGAAGGTGTTAAGATGATCCGGTTGTGTAGGTGTAGTCATAATAGGTGGTGTGACTGGAACTATCTCACGTTGATTATTAACAGGTGGGTTGTTTAACCAGAACGATACCTTCATTAACATTATAATTATTATTGTTATAATTATTATAATTACCTTGTCCTTGTCCTTGTCTTTGGGGAGGTTGGTTGTAATTGGGTGCTGGCCTAACATTTTGATTATTATACCCTGGAGGTGTAACTTGTTGATTATTTCACCAACCAAAATTGGGGTTTTGTATCCAAGGTGCCTTAGGTTCGCTATTGATGGAATAAACATTGTCCGTCTGTGCGGATGGATGTTCATAGACTATAGGACAATAGGAGTCGGGATGCCCAGGACTCAAACAGAAGTTACAGGGAATAGAGTTGACATTCATGACAGGGATAGGCTTTTGTTAAACAACAATAGCCTATACCTTTTTAGTGAGAGATTCGATTAAATTTTTAAGCTCAGGATTGGATTTAACCTCAAACATACTGGTAGCCTTAACTGTTGAAGAAGAACTAGCGGAACGGGGGATATCGGCACTACCTCCCTAGTTATTATTACGCTTAGTTTGATCTTCTAAAAATTTATAAGCCTCTGAGGCTCCTTTACTGAGGAAACTACCCCCATTCATTATGTCAAGCACCTCTTTGTGGTGGTGTATCCCTTGAAAAGGCACGAACTAACGTGTTTTTTGCAAGGTTATGGTGTGGACACTCTACAAGAAGATCGGTGAAACGATTCCAAGCCTCTAAAAATGATTCATGAAGATTCTGTCGAAAGAAATGAATCTTGGAAAGCATTTCATCAGTCTTCAGTGGTGGGTAAAAATGTTCCATAAATAGTTGAACAAGTTTGGCCCACGAGTCCACAGAATTAGGCGCTTGGGTAGTTAACCAAGACGCCGCCTTATCAGCTAGGGTGAAAGGAAAAACCCTCAGTTTAATTTGTTCAGCACCAACCATAGGATGGTGGAATGTAGTAAGGACTTGGTTAATCCTACGTATGTGCTGATAAGGTTTTTCATGGTCTAACCCATGAAAAATGGGTAACAAATTAAATATATTTGGGGATTCGAAATCCCCCATCGGTCCGATAGAACGATGCAAGATTTTGGGCTATCGTTCAAGGCTTTGTAAAAGTCAGAGAGAGGAGACTCTCTTTCTTCAGCCATTATTTCAGGTGTTATGTGTGGTATATTAGCTAGAGGTGTAGTGAGTGGTATACTAGAAAGACGTGTTTGTTAACGTTGCCAGTTGATTACGTTAGGTGTTTTTCTTCTGCCTAACCTTAATCTCATGCAAGGCTAATACCAATCTTAACTAAACACGACAACACTCAAACAATCCTGATATGCTAGTATGAACCTCTAACAGGAGATGCGAGATGTGGAAGAAAGAAGTACCTGAAAGCCTCCTTGCTTCGCTTATGAATAACGTCTTGTTTACGCGAGCTCAGTGTATATAACAAGTTAGAAACAGTGAATAACTTGAAGAAATGGAAGTTTGAACTAACCTGCGTAAATTGGACGGTTCAGAGTAGGGCATGGGTCGCGTTCCGAATTGGCCTAGGTAGGGTGCGGGTCGCGCTCCGGTCCAGCTCGAGGTCCAGTGATTTGGGCGTGGGTGGCGCTCCAAGTTAGGCTACCAAGGGCGCGGTTGCGCTCCATGTAATCTTGTGAGGAAAATTTCAGTTCTGAAATGGCCAACCACAGTTAGAATCAAACAAGGGTGGGTGGGTTTAATGGGACTTTGGAAAGACTAATTATACTAACGAAAACAAATCTAAAGGGAACTAAGATGGCAGCGGCGCCATTTGATAAATGTAAAATGATAGTTTTACTCACGAATAAGTAACGAGACTCAAATGCAAGTAAAACTAAAGCTAAACTTCTTTTTTGATTCTAAGTAGATTATCAAAGATTTCTACTCTCGATTATATTGAAATAGAGTTGGAGTAAAAGATTAGTTCCACTCCTAGTTTTTTAGAATTCGCGTTTCCTAAGATTATCAATCTATCCAAAGTTAATGAGAGATTTACGAATTTATACTACGATGCAAATTATTCTAACAAGATATGAATTTATATGACTATGGAATACTAAATTGATACTAGATAAAGAATTAGGGGGGATTGATTCCACCTTAACTCGACTTAATTTACTAACAAAGAATCGTTAAATCCGAATCAATGAGCTGCTTTACGATAACAATTGGTTTTTCCTAATCCCTAGTTGTTCATGGTAATCTCTACCAACTAACATCTAGCATGTGAAACAATCAAACCCATTCTCATGGTGAACTAATTGTTTTCTAGAATGGAATGGAAATTATGACTATTCTACGCTAATCGAAATCAAGTTTTCATCAAGGCTTCTTCAAACCCCTCTAATGGAGGTTTAGCCTAGAGTCATTAAACTATCATTTCTCATCAAATTTAAGCAAGACATGATTTAAAGATTCTAAATTTGTTTATTTGAATTCAAATGGAAATCTAATCATGCAAGAATTAATTTAACTAGTAATGACAAATAACTAAATCTATGAATTGAAACTAAATAATTAATGGAAAATGAAATTAGATTATGAAGAACTAACTAACTTTATTAATCTAATGAATAAATAACAATGATTCAATAACTGAATTTAAAAACAAGGTAAAATAAAAATTAATTAATTTAAAATCTAAATCTAGATCTAAACTATTCTCTAATGGCTACCTTCTACCCTAAGCTAAGAATCCTTAAGATCTAAGTCTTGTGTGTTAAAATGGAGGAGACCAGATCCACATTTTCATGCATGGGCTGAGGAGCCATGTTTCGGGCCGAAAAATCGAGCCCAAAACCCAATTTCTTCGGTCCACATAGGCCTTTTCAGCTAGATTTGACTTCCATTGACTTTTCGTCCACTTCTGCTCTTCTGATTGGGTCAAGGCTTAGACCATTGGAAAGATGATTCTAAGCCGGTCGTTTTGACATAAGGTAAGCCCAATTCCAAGGTCTGAGCCCAAAGATACGATCTTCGGAAGTTCTACTAACTTTTGTGTGCTGTTTCTGCCCGTGTTGACTTTGACTTTTCAGCTTTGACCGAGCTTTGCAAAGGCTTTTTCTCTTTGAATCTTGGCCTTTAATCATAGAACTTCTTAGCAACCAACCCTTGCTCCTTTATATCGCCAAAGTAACACATTTCTGCACATAATTGATTTCAATGCCTGAAATACATAAAAACACATAATCAGCATTAACTTTTATTTATTACTCGCATAATTGGTCTAAAAGTATTATTGTTAAGGGGTTAAAACTATAGTTTTAGGCTCTTATCAGTAACCATTCCAATACCATAATCGGAAATTGAAAACCAAATATCTCCACGTATCCCTAGCAATGTTCCAGTCCCTAAACCATCAATTTCTCCACCTAACCCAGTTAGACAATACATACCAAAGGCACCTTTTCCAACTCGCCTAATGACACCCAAAGAGGATGAAAATTTTGATGAAATCAAAGAAACATTCAAAAGCCTAAACATAAATCTGCTATTTCTTGATGTCATCAAACATTTACCCAAGCATGTCAAATTTCTTAAGGATATGTGCACTAACAAAAGAAAAACTAACATTCCAAAAGATGCCTTCCTTACATAACAATTTTCATCCCTCACAGAGATCAATGGAATCATCAAATATAAAGATCCTAGTCGTCCTACCATCCCTTGCACTATAGGAGACAAATACACTGCCACTGCCTTGCTTGATCTTGGAGCAAGTGTTAACCTCCTTCCATTCTACCTTTTTAAACAACTCGGTTTCCATGAGCTTACACCTAGCACCATGACATTGTAATTAGCCAACCGATCCATCAAATACCCAAAAGGAGTGGTGATAAACGGTAATTTAAGGTTTGATTCTTTGAAGTCCGAAGTCCAAAGTCCAAAGTCCGTAAATGTCTGTTTAGTCAAGTTACCTTACTCACGTGGGTTGGTAGGATAGGTCGAGTAAAGGATCGTCCATACCTTAGGGCTAGGCAAGGTTCACAACTGGATTTACAACTTTTAGTGAGTAAGATTTTAGGTTATTTCTTATGTTTAGATAAATTAACGGCAATGCAAGTAACGTAAAATAATAACGATTGGGTTCTACATAAAATAAATGGGGATAAAAGTACAGGCAAGGGGTTACTTAAAACTTGGTCAGTCTCAATCATTTTAGGACCGGATGCATAATCTACACCTAATTCCTAAGTAGTGATTTTGGAACATTAAAGTGTTAATCCTGATCCTCACATGAACATCATTAACCCTCCCCTTGGGAGGATTTTAGCTCATGGTCATTGGATGAGTAATTGATCTTATTGTATACACTAAACAAATAAATAAAGAACAGGAATTTAACTAGAAAAGAAATGAATTTTATTAAGGTAAAGACTTACAGTACTTGATGCTGGAATGAGTAGCTACTGGAAGGAGAATACAAAAGCACGTAAAGAAAATGAAAGTAGGAATCTAACTCCCATATCCATATATATATAGCCCTTTCAATGAAGCCCCACTTTATTGTTCATTTTGTCTTTTCTTACAAACAAAACCTTGTTTCATTTTTTTCGTCATTTTCTTGTCTAATAAACCAAACTTTTCTATTAACAAAGTTTGTCCTTTCTCTATTTGCAATATCAAATCATGCATTTAAGGTTTTGTTTTGTTTCTCTTGCAAGGTGTGCCCCTCACTTGCCACCTGTCTCTAATGACTTATCATTTCTTGTGAGCCTGCAAAGTGGGTCCATGTGATGTGTCTAATGGCGGCTCAGATTTTGGCAATTTTACAACTTTCTGTCTTTGCATAAAGCTTGTCGCCCTGGTTGCTCTGGCAGTTCAATTGCCGAAATCAGCGCCCAGGTTTGAAAGATGTGAGCTTCGGAAGTTTGTTGCTTTTTTACACGTGGACCCGTTCTACACTGGTTTTGTCCCTTTGGAATCTTCAGCTCTAGTCAGGTTTTGTTGGGCTTCACTGGGGCTAAGTAGGAAGACTTCAAGTATGCACAGTATTCCCATACTTTGATGCATGTTTTATCATCATATTCAAGTTAACTGCGGAAACCTGCAAAAGTACGAAAATATAATTATTTCATGATTATTAAACATATAATTAACCAAAATGCTATGTCTCTTGGGGTTTAGTATTACAGTTTTGGATGCTTATCACAGCACCCCCAAACAGCACTTTGTTTGTCCTCAAGCAAAGAAGAGACATTAAAACGATAAGTGGCGAAAAATGGGTTGTCTTAAACTAAGTCTCATTTCACAGAGTGCGGTTGCATTGACTGTATGCAACAAGGCCTTAATCCACTAGGAATTTCCTAGTGGATGAGTTATAGCTACGCGACAGTTTTCCAGAGAAGATACTCACAAACTTTATCTATACTACAACGACTCAGTAACAAAGGCTTGTTCCCTTAATTAATCTCAGATATCTATACATCTCACTAGTGGGGGAAACAAGGATTAATTCTTTTGAAATTCAAGTTAATATAAATACAATAATCAAAACATCTACATATGAGCATGCATGCAGTGATCTTTACAATAAAATGTACGAGTAGGGCCATTTCTGGATCCTTTGGATAGCGTCCTTAAGTTGGTTCTCATAGTTATGTGCCGAAACACAATTTCTCTCTTATTTTTCCACTTAAGTTTTGCTAACTCTAGTGTGCAGTGGGCACACGTTTCCTCACATACTCAATGACAGTCAGAGGAGCTAAGGTCGAGAATTTACATCTACTATTTATTTTCACACCATCATACTCCTAATTGAGCTAGAGGTTTTTATTAGGTGTTATAGGGCTTAGGTGGTAGTGTAGAAAAAAATGGAATGGAAAATTCAAAAATGATAAGTATGAAAGAATAAGGTCTTCGAGATATTTACACTAGAGAAATCCTTATTTTCTTTCCTGCTTCTAATATGAGTTTCCATACTTAGCTTTTTTAAGCTTTTGTATTTCCTTTTGGTTTGATTTTGGGGGAAATTCTAACTTTGATTTTTCTTTTGATTTTTGGAAACAAATTTCTAATTTTCTTTTCCTTTTCTTTTGAAGCAGGTAACTGATTTTGATTTGTGACAAGTTTTTCTCTTTATTTTTCCACACTTCATCCTATTTCTCATACTCATCATCTAGGTGGGCTTATTTATTTGTGGTTAATAGATGGGTAATGAATTTTCGGTAAAATAGAAAGGGTTATTGAAAGGTTCAGTGGGGCGACTAGAGGATTTTTTTTTAATAGGTGTGAATTTTTGGCTATATCAATCCAAAGAAAGCCTAAATTCTCGCCTAGGATTCGGGTAGTGATCAAGTAAGTAGATGTGTGAACTTCTCTATTCGGAAAAACTACTCCTCTGTATCATTACTCACATATCCACACATTTTTAGGCTCTTTGGTTAGATTCTCACAAGATATGGAAATTAAGTTGTCTAACCGTGTGTCCTAGAAACTTATTGCTATGTAAATTTAATGAAATTCAGTGCATGAATGCTCATGAAAAGATGTAAAAACTATTGCATACGTATTAACTTAAGTTTCTAAAAACAAGTCCTAATTCTAATGCTAGGGTGAGATTTCTAAATATTTTTCATCACAGAAAAGGAAACGAGACTTTGTCACTAAATGCACTTATTTAGACAGAAAATAAAACTATATACAAACAATGAATGCTTAATTTTTGCGAAAGGTTCTAACCACCCCCGAACAGATGGACGCTGTGTCCTTAAAGTGTCAAGAGGAAGAAAGAATATATCTGAGAGGCTTGAGCAAAAATAAAGCTGATATCTTCAACAGGAAATTATGCTAACATAACATATATTATACAACACAAAAGTGAAAGCACACTGTTAGGTAATTTATTTTTCACATCAAAACGTAAAACAACAAATATGTACATCAACTTACACTGCCCTAATTACGAATTAGGGGTATGTCCATCATCATTTCATCTCTATCGAAGTGCCACTCCTTTGCATCACGCCAGTTTATCATGGTCTGCCAAACTTCACTCCACTTTCTCTTTCTTTAATTGTCCAGATGAGCTATCATGTCTTTGTCTTTAGGGAAGCAACGAACGTACCTCAGGTACCTTGAAAAGTGCCGATGCGAGACCCTAAATCTCAAAGAATGAATAATCCTGTTTGTCGGACACATTAAATCTACACATACCCAGTCATGAAAAGTGGCCACAAACTGTGGGAAGAATGTCCTCATAAGCTGGCATTCGGTAACTGGCTAAGTGATGTAATGCTGTCAAAAAAGACGAGCCCTTTTCAGGTTCTCAATGATGAGGTTCGTGATGTCGATGGTGGCATGTTGCTGAGCGAGAGCATGAAAAGCCTTGCAAGCTGCTTCGGAGTCCCGACATTCATTGTCATACTTGCTAGGGGAATTGTTCTGTCTGGCCATCGTCTAGGGTCGTCACATTCAATGACTTGGGTGAGGCCATTGCCATAGAGGGCGGTGAAATCTTCCCAAAAGTAGTGATTAAAGGTGTTTTGTATGAGGTATTGAATGGGGGTTGGTTGATTATATGGAAGGTCCAAAGCCATAGCAACTGTTGGCTCGTAAAAGAGAAGTCTAGTGTTACCAATACGAATTGCAAATCCGTTCAAAAACAAACCATGTGTAGTAGGTGTATCCTCCATATGATCATAAAAATAAGTTGCCAAACCTAGAAAGTATGTCTGCTCAGGGTGCAGAATGAAGGAGGTCCAACCAATTTGGGTGATAAGGTCTCTGAAAAGATGTCCATATGTAGGAGAATTCAGCAACGCATGGAAGGATTATTCAGGGATAATCTTTGGAGATGCCATTGCAGAAGACGTGTGATGAAAGATACTACCTGTAGACAAAGATAATCCAAATTTATAATACGATGGAAATGACTAAGTAAAAACAAATGACATTTATTACAATAGGAAAATTACGCTATACTAAAAACTAAAAAGAAAATGACAAGGAACATAAATTTGCAAAATTTAATTTGTGTCATAGCTCAATTAACTTCGAGGATCCTTAGGTGAGAGAAATCCATTTATAAGATTCTCGATGAAGTCAATCCGTGCAACAGCCCGTTGCAACAGGCGCCTCGTGGTAATGTAAATCTCGGCTTGGTTATCCATTATGAGAGTGTGATTTGCCAAGAACTGGTTGTGGCTGTGCAAGAATTGTGCTTGTTCCTTGTCTTGTATTGCCCGAAGGTCGTGAAACTAAAGAAGACTGGTGATAATGATGTTCTGACGTGTGTATAATGTCATTAGTCCTTGGTGAATTAAACGAAGGCCTTCCATAGGATTAAATACGTTGTGTATTACATTTTCAGTGAAGATGTTGATAGCGGAACAAGCTTCGCCAGTTTCTGCACCGGCATGGTTCTTTGCAACGTCGGGAGTCCAAAAACCGTTCATACAAACTGAGTGAATAGTGAGAATGTTAGCTGTTCAGAGATAGGTATTAGGAGCAGTAATAGGAAAACCCCAATGCACCATGATAAGTGTCACAATGGTTGGCAAAGGAGCTGACTTTTTCCTAGCACGTGCAATCGCGTTCCAAAGAAATTGAATTATGCAAAAATCATTGCATTTAGTCTGCAGTACCCAGAGTAGATGGAGGAGGGGTTTTGTTATTTCGGAAGTCTTAGATGTGCCGAGCACATTATGGGCTGGCCATTGGATCACAGATAATTGGTTCCTTTGCAAGGATCGATGATAAACAGTGCGGTTTTTCCGGTTATATTCACCGTAAAGGATAGTTGCGAATATCAGATGCCTTATATTGTCGAATGGTGAATCCTGAAGGTGTACTCCAGGGTTCATTATGGCAATTTGAAGGATCTCGAAGATGATTTCCGGAGTCAATTCGGCTCGTATTTGTTTGCACGGACAAAGAAATGCCCGTTTTGGAAATAACCGTGTTTATAGAAATACATAACCAATTCTCTGGAATAAAGTGCCTCCTTATGATGTAATAGAGGGAACCATCCTTGACGTAAAATTTTAGTATCAAAATATGGGTGAAATAGATTGCTTTGAAAATTTTCCATAAAGTTTTGCTCGGGCATGAAAATTTGAGTGAGGGCCATTGAAGACGGAAGGAATGGAGTGGTGAAGATAAATAAATGAAAAAGGGAAGCCTGGATTTGAGAGGTGTATAACCTTGCTATATATAGGCACCAATCCGAAAGTTTAGAAAATACAGATCGAGGTGTCACAGGGTAGTTAGACCATGTGTATTTTCTAAAATAATTCTGACAAGGTGCTTGCCCAAAAGATTGTTTAAAATCAAATCCGTGATACTGTGAATTAGACGTGTGAAGAGATGGAATATACGAGAGAAGGTGGCGCAGGGTAGTTTTACCAACTTGTATATGCATAAATCAATTAAACAATATGAATATGTAGATAAGATTTTACATTAAGTTGTAACAACGTACAGGGATGTGAAACTAAACCATAATGGTAACGGAAAAAAAAAAATACAAATCTAAATATTATATAGGGCTATATACCACATTAACAACATTACGATAAGAAAACAAACGAGCATGAAGACTTGAGTAGCATATTCAATTTGCCGTTGCTCAAACTTTTCTATTGTATCCATGAAGCGGAAGATTTGGAAGAATTTCAAGAAAAACTTTATTAGAATTAAAGAAAAAGTGTAGAGGGAAGAAGATGAAAGGATTGAATGTAAAGGATGTGGTGAACTTTCTATTTATAGAAAGGAAATGGAGCCGTTTTCTGACCGTTTTGGTGACGGTTTTATGACCGTTTTTTACCGTTTTGGAAAACATTAGTGGACGGTAAAGTTCACCGTTAAGTGTGACTATTATTATTATATATGTATATATAATATAATATTAGAGATATATAAGATCTTAATATAATATTTGACAAGGCAGAAATTTTGGGAAAATGTAGGAAATAAAACACCTACTAGGGTGGAAAATTAAAATGCAAATACATAAATAAAATATCCGACATAAATAAAATACAAAACCGGGAAAATAAAATGTCTCTCGAGAATCCTCGGGGTCACTTTGAAGAAGAACCGGGGAGTCCTGGCGTCGGCGCTTGGGGACGATTTTCCATGGAGGCTTACTGCTCCTGGATATCGCCTAGAGTCTGCATCATCTGATCTTGAAATTGGTGTTGGTTCGCCATGAGCATTCGCTGGAACTGATTCTGGCGAGTAGTCATATGATTCTGAAATACATTCATAGAAGAGCGCATTTCTTGTTGAAATTCGCCCATGTTGTCTGTCAGCGACTCGTGGCGAGTGGTCATATCCTCCTTGAACTCGACCATGGTATGTTCTATCGATACATTGCGAGTATACATGTCTCTCTTGCCACTGTTCATAGCGCGTAAGGCATCCATAATATAGCTCATCTGACTCATAGTAGCCTTATCAAAGAAAGGTGGAGGGGATGGGTGATTTGGACCCACTTTATCGTGTTTAGCTGCCATGTGTGCTGTGGGTTCCCATGGGGACAGTATGCACTTCTTGGAAACATGCATATTCTCATATGGCAGCATAGGAACTAATGAGGTGGCAGACAAGAAACCCAAATTAATCATAACTTGCATGACAAGAACGGCAAGAGGGGCTGACTTGAGTGTGGCATGCGTAATGATATCGAATAGAAAGGTGACTATGCAGAAGTTACCCTTGCGCTCCTAGAGCGGTCCAGAGTAGGTGCAGAAATGTCTTGTTAATGTCCGATGGCTTCGAGGTGCCAATGACATTCTGTCCCAGCCATTGAGTCACAACCAGCTGGTTCCGTTGCACCGAGCGTTGATTCGCACATTTCCTCGCCATATTATAATCACCATCGATAAGCGTGTTGAGCATGAGGTCGTAAGTCCGTGGATACACGGACTGCTGCTGAGTCAGCACGTGGTTGACCACAGGTATGCCCGTGATCCCGTAGATCAAAGCGGGTGTGACTTGGCGGCGCACGCCGTCGATGGTGACCCAAAAATGGTCGCCATTAAAGCCACCATTGTCGTAGAACTTCAACACCAAATCCGTTGAATACATCCCGCCATTAGCATACAAGAGATACTCCTATCCTCTAGAGTGTATTTTTATGTCAAAAAATGGAGCAAACATCACACTTTCAAATAGAGATCCAAAATTTCTTTCCACCGAAATTCGCCTGTTTCCAGCCATTTGTGATCGCAGGAAGAGGATGGGTATTGATTTGAGATGAGGGAAAGAATTGGAAGTTTCTAATGGAAGGGAATTTGAAACCAAGCTGTGGTGGTCTCGTGCGAGACTCAAATTTAACTAGAGGATGTCTCGTGCGAGACTGGATTTGGAGGGGACGAGATCCAGTTTTTGTGGGAGAAGAAAGATGGAATGATGACACGTGGGAAAGATGTCTCGGGTTATTTATGGGCTGATAATCATGAGATTTGATTGGGCTAAAAAAAATTTCCAAGCCCAAATCAACCTAAAGCCCAAATTAAGCCAAAAAATTGTAAACGTGCACACATGACTCGTTCGGACTCCGAATTGGATAAATGAGCTACCGAAATGATATGCACAAAAAATTTCATCCAATTATATGACTCATTCTCAAAGGCCACAAGAATTTTTTGAAAAGAAGGAGGGATGTTTTATTTATGAACAATGTTTTATTTATATGGTTTTATTCTATTCAAGGGAGATTATTTTGATGAACACTGGATGTCCAGAAGACTCACCATCTAAACTCATAGGCAACTGTCATGTCGGCTCTGGAGCGAACCCAATCCAGCCAAGACTATGGCTTCACCTTTATGTATTATGGGTCTAGGGGCATGGACGGTACCATCCTGGAACGTGCGCGCTACGGTCTAATAATATTACCCTTATTACATACGGCTATCCTCAAACCGCCCTAAAGGGAACTCAAAGTAACCAATTCTATGGGTTGGCCTGGTGGAATCCATTGCCCGTACGTGTTCCAAGTAGGCAACATCTGAGGTTGAACACGAATCTCCATGTGCATAGTTTAATGCAAGGGAAATTTTAAAAGACAACAATATAGACATATATACAAGGTGAGTCTTTTAACTTCAGATCCTCAAGACAAAATGAGTCTTTTAACGTCAGATCCTCAAGACGAATCCCAACCTGTGGGAGAAATGGCGCGGCGACGAAGTTTATCCTACTCAGCTAGTGTTAGACAAAAGTATACATTATACTGGCTAGTATTGGATAGGAAGTCAAGGCCTAGACAGAAAGGTGTTTGACAATACATACACCACCCCATCCTTCGCGCACGTCGTTTATAAGCAAAAGTACTACGACCATTACCTATTCGTGATGAGTGAGACTTACACCAAATTATTAGCTAAAGTTCGCAAGGAAGAGAGTAGAAAAGGGAAGAGAAGGAAAGAGGAGAAATTTTTGGTACCCATCATTTACCAGTAGGAATGTTTGCTCGCGTTTCAGAAGACATTTATACTCAGTTTTGAAATAGAGTTTTTGTGGACTACGACTCCAGAGCTTGTAACCACACACTTCAAAGTACTTTTGAGATCATAAAATAGAAAATGGCCCGGCTACCAAAATGATGTACCCTCTATAGAGAAACAAGATTGAGTACATCAAATGAAACACATTTAGTCTATGTAGATCGGATCCTGAAGAAAAGTATGTTCAACAGTTGGGGAGCGTAACTCGTGGTAATGTTTAAGGCGTTGTCCATTTACTTGAAATTCGCTGTTATCTTGTGGATTAAGCAAAGAGATTGCCCCATAATGAGTCACAGGTGACATAATGAAAGGACTAGACCATCGTGTTTTTAATTTACCAGGAAAAATGTGTAATCTTGAGTTGTAAAGTAAAACTTTTAGACCAATTTTGAAATCTTTACGCAAAATGTCCTTGTCGTGCACTCTTTTCATATTAGCTTTGTAGGATTTTGAGAGATCATAAACATCACTTCGAATCTTCTCAAGCTCATTTAATTGCAATTTTCACTTCTCGCCTGCCGCGTTGATATTGTAATTGAGGCTTTTGATGGCCCATAGGGCACGATGCTCAAGTTCAACCGACAGATGACAAGGTTTTCCAAAAACAATGCGGTAAGGAGACATCCCTATAGGTGTTTTAAAGGCCATTTGATATGCCCATAAGGCATCCGATAAGCAGAGAGACCAGTTTTTTCTTAATGGATTGACAATTTTCTCTAGAATGGACTTTATCTCTCTGTTGGAGACTTCCACTTGGCTACTCGTCTGTGGGTGATATGGAGTAACAACTTTGTGAGTAACTCCATATCTCTTCATTCAAAACCCAAAAAATTTATTACAAAATTGTGTGCCCCTATCACTGATGATAGCTTTGGGAACACTAAAACAAGAGAAAATATTTTCTTTTACAAATTTCACGATAGTCTTATGGTCATTTGAGCGACATGCGAGTGCCTCAATCCATTTGGACACATAGTCCACAGCGACAAGAATGTAGAGAAAACCTTGAGAAATAAAGAAGGGTCCGATAAAATCAATGCCCCAAACATAAAAAAATTTCACAATTAAAATGGGATTTAGGGGCATCATATTGCGTTGGGTAATGCGACCTAGGTGCTGACAATGAATCCAAACTTTGTAATGTTCGTGTGCATCACGAAAAAGGGTAGGCCAGTAAAAACCACATTGCAAAACCTTGGCCACCATTTTCTTTCCATTGAAATGGCTACTGCAAGATTGTTCATGGCAAAAGGATAACACGTCGGTGTGTTCCCAGTCGGGAATGCAGTGACGAATGAGTTGGTCGAAACAATACTTAAAGAGGTAGGGGTCATCCCAGAAATAATATTTTACAGTGGATAAGAACTTTTTACGATCATGGCGTGACCAAGAGGAAGGAACTTCCTCAGTAACTAGGTAGTTAACGATATACGCGTACCATGGAGAGGATAAAATGGAGTACAAATGCTCGTTTGGGAAGGAATCACATATGACGTCAGCATCACTATCATTGTCACGAACTACCCTTGATAAATGGTCGGCCACCACATTTTTGGTTCCTTTCTTATCTTTGATTTCCAGGGTGAATTCTTGCAAGAGAATGATCCAGCGGAACAATCACTGTTTCGCATCCTTTTTTGCGAATAGGTTTCGAAGTGCGACATGGTCAGTATATACGATGGTTGAAGAGCTGACCAGGTAAGGGCGAAACTTATCCAAAGCATAAACAATGGCTAGTAACTCTTTCTCAGTTGTCGTGTAATTACGTTGAACATCATTAAGAGTTTTACTAGCGTAGTAAATAACAATGGGTTTGTCATCACGTCGTTGGCCTAGCACAACACCAATAGCAAAGTCGCTAGCGTCACACATCAGTTCGAATAGTTTAGAACAATAAAAGGGTTGAATGATAGGAGCGGTAGTCAGAGCGATATTTAAAGTTTCAAAAGCTTGTTTACAATTAAGAATGAAGTCGAAGACTGCATCCTTAAGCAAGAGATTGGTTAAGGGTCGAGCAACTTTAAAAAAATCCTGAATGAATCACCTGTAAAACCCAGCGTGGCCTAAAAAGGCACGGATATCGCGAACTGTTCAAGGGATAGGTAGAGAAGCAATTTTAACAATTTTAGCTTTATCAACCTCTATCCCGTCTTTCAAAATAATATGACCTAGAACAATTCCTTTGGTCACCATGAAATGACATTTCTCCTAATTAAGTACCAGATTTTTCTCTTCACAACGCATTAACACTTTAGCAAGGTTAGATAGGCAGTCATCAAAGGAGTTTCCATAAATGGAAAAGTCGTCCATGAAGACTTCCATATAACGTTCCACCATATCACTAAAAATGTGAAGCATGCAGTGTTGGAAAGTTCCAGGGGCATTGCAAAGACCAAAAGGCATTCGTTTGTATGCAAAGGTGCCAAACGGACATGTGAAAGTTGTCTTCTTTTGATCAACTTGATCGATGACAATTTGGAAGTAGCCGGAATAGCCGTCAAGAAAATAGTAGTATGCATGTCCGGCTAAACGATCTAGTATCTGGTCAATGAAAGGAAGAGGGAAGTGATATTCACGTGTGACGGGATTAAGTTTGAAATAGTCAATGCAAATTCTCCATTTCACCGGGACACGAGTGGAGATACATTCATCATTTTCATTTCGCACAACTGTAATGCCAAACTTCTTTGGAACAATGTGGACAAGACTAACCCAAACACTATCAGAGATAGGGTATATGATACCTACATCAAGTAAGCATAAAACTTCCTCCCTCACCACCTCCTTCATGGAGGGCTTAAGGCAACATTGCTGTTCCTGCGATGTCTTTGTGCCGTCATCTAGATGTATGTGATGTGTGCATACATTAGGGTCTATTCCTTTGATATCATCTAAGGACCAACTGATAACGGAGCAGTATTCAAGAATGACATGAATCAAACATGCTTCTTTGTCGGTAGTCAAATGAGAAGAAATTATTATAGGGTGACTACCATTGGAATCAAGATGCACATACTTCAATTCAGATGGTAGAGGTTTTAAATCCAGAGTTGAAGGATTGGGGATAAAGGATTCGTGAGGGGACATCTCTTCAATAGAAAAGAGCGAGTCAGGTTCTTCTGAATCAGTTGGTAACATAGCAGTAGGGTAAAATAGTGGTACTGACTCTAATACTGCATGGACATCCTTAATGTACAAGTCATCACCAAACTCAAGAGTATCAAAAGAAAGAAATTGATGTATCTCGTCTGTGGGAAAAGAGTTTGCAAAATATTCCTGTGCCAGACTATCAACCATGCTAATCACACCCTCAATGTCAGGATCGGGAAGTTGTTTCATTAAGTTGAACACATTGACTTTTACAGAAAGGTTCCAGAAAGACATTGTCATTGAACCATCTCTACAGTTGATGAGAGCATTAGTAGTTGCAAGAAATGGACATCCTAAAATGATAGGAATGGAGTCACAGGCAACTTCGGTATCTAGAATGACAAAATCAATGGGGTATCAAAAATCTTAGACCTTGACTAAGTCATTTTCTACGATGCCTTTTGGTTACTTGGTGGAGCTATCTACGAGTTGCAAGGTCATGCTAGTAGGTTTTAATTCATGAAGACCTAACTACTTAAATAAGTAGTAGGAAAGTAAGTTAACACTTGCGCCTAGGTCTAAAAGGGCGGTAGCGGTATACTTGACGCCCAACGTGTATGGTACAGTTGGTCGACCTGGGTCCTTGTATTTAACCACAATATTGGTAGCAGTAATGGAGGGAAACTGCTCAGTGAGGAACACATGTTGAGGAACATTTGTTCATCGTTTGTTGGTGCACATGTCCTTCAAAAACTTGGCATGCTTGGGCAAATGCTTAAGTGCATTGAGAAAAGGTAGGTTTATGGTCAAATTTTTAAAGGTTTCTCGGATCTCATCGAAATGTTCGTCAGGTTTGTTCTTTGCCAAATGAGCAGGGAACGGAGCTTTTGGGAGGAATTTTGCATATGGATCCGTGGCGTCTTTCCCTAGGGACGTGGTTGTAGATTTGGAAGGAACAACTTCGTTCGCTATAGGTTGCGAGGTAGGAATTGGAAGGACGTATGTGATTTTCGACGATTCGGCCAGAACAAAGAGTGGTGATGGCATTCACTTCACCTTGGCTAAGATTACTAGATCCTGGTGCATTGGTGAGTTCAAAAGCAGTGTTTGTGGGCTTAGGGTTTGGAACTGCTTGGCCAGGAAACACGCCCTTTTGACTTTTATCCTGTGGTAACAGCTAAAGAGACTGTTGGATAGATGCTAGGATTTGATTCTATTGATGCATGAAAGCCAGAAAAGTTTCAGCTGTTTTATCGGTAGTGGATTGTCCCAGTGGAGTAGCAGGAATAAGTTCACGGTTATTGTTTACGTGTTGATTTTGGTAGCCATAACCTGGATTAGCAGGAACAAGGCTGCGGTTGTTTTGGTACCTTATATTTGCAGGGTTGGGAAACTGACTTTACCCTTGCGGAAATTGCAAAGGATTCCCTTGACGGTAGGAATTATAGTTCGTGGGTGGTCGTACAGGAGGATTGTTGAAACTCGGAGGAGTTGGCTATTGGGCAGGGGGACGCCAAGCCAAATTTGGATGTTGTTGCCAAGGTGCATTAGGGATGTTGAAAGTACAAGCCTCTTCAGATGGTTGGGGAGGGCACTCTTATGCCAAAGGATAATAAGAATCGAGTGCTCAAGACTTAAGCAAAGAAGACATGGGGCAGCATCGGCGGCCATGACTTGTTTGGGTTTTTTATCATTCACTTGAACCGAAAGAGCATTGACCTTTTTGGTTAGGGACTCGATTAGAGTTTTTAATTCTTGATCGGGTTTGACCTCGAACATAGACATCACTTTGGTAGGAGTGTCATTAGAAGATCTGGAAGAATCAGTGTTATCCCAATGGGTGTTTCGTGAAGCCTGTTTCTCGAGAAAAATGTATGCTTCAATAGCGCCTTTGTCTATGAAACAGCCGCCGTTCATGATATCTAATGTTTCCTTTTGATGGTCAAAGAGACCATTAAAGAATGACCGGACTAAGACAACATTGTCAAGTTGATGATGGGGACATTCGAGAAGCAGATCAGTAAATCTGCTCCATGCTTCCATAAAGGATTCCTGGGGATGCTGGCGAAAGAATTGAATCTTCTGAAGCATTTATGTAGTCCTCTTATGAGTATAGAACTTTATCATGAATGCTTGTACGAGCTTTGCCCATGTGTCAAGGGATTGCGGTGCTTTGCTCGCGAGCCAAACTGAAGCTCTATCAGCTAAGGTGAAGGAAAACAACCTAAGCAAGACTTGTTTGTTGGTAACAGTCGGATGGTGGAAAGTTGTGGCCACTTGCTGGATCCTACGAAGGTGATTGTATGGTTTTTCATGGTCTAGACCATGGTAAACAGGTAACAATCCGAAAACGTTGGGTGAAATGCGAAAATCACCTGCAATCTCATCAAGTTTAATGTAGGACGCATGTCCTTCATGTAAGGCAATATAGAAGTCCGAAAGGGGCTTTTTCTATTGTGGGATTTTCCTGGGCCATAACTATGGGAGATAATGGCAACGAAGATATTTGACGAGCTTCATTTACGGAGGAAGAACTATGTCTAGGGGATAACTTTTGTAGTTGTTTATTTTATTTCCTACGACGATATGTAAGTTTTGATTCCTTATTAGTACCAGACCGTAGTCTCATGCAAACACAAATTTCAATTCTAGACTCATAAGGAATGAATTATGACATGAGGATTAGTTATTACTAAAGAAGGGAGGTGAAGGACGTCATCCTGAGTTGTTGCTAACTTGAGTAGGTAAGCTAGGATAACGTTTGAATATTCCAGCAGCCAGGTCACCTGAGAGAACTGAGGGAGGTTTTCCATGCTAGCACGTTCCTTAATTAGGTAACCTCATTCTCTCAAGTTTGCTAGACACTGATGGAATAGGAAGATGATTGATGATGGTAGATTATGTGATATTTATTAATATGATTATGATGATTATAATGATTTTTATTTTTTTTAAATTTATGTAATTAATGTATTATGGAGACGTGATTACGAAACATGCAATTAAAGATGAGAGATGCCAAAATAGATGACTAAGCATGCATTTAACACAGGCTAGTTTTACACAGGAAGGCTACACATGCAACTACATATTACTCCTACGTGAATAGAAAGACGTCCTACGCATGCAATGTTACACATTTTTAGTGATATGGTGGAGAGATTCATGGAAGTGTTTATGGATGATTTTTCTCTCTATGGAGATTCTTTCGATGATTGCTTATCCAACCTATCCAAAGTATTGGCGCGTTATCAGGAAAAAATTTGGTCCTTAATTGGGAGAAGTGTCACTTCATGATTAAAAAGGGAATAGTGTTAGGTCACATTGTGTCTAAAAATGGTATACAAGTAGATAAAGCTAAAATAGACAAAATTTCTACTCTACCTATTCCATGGAACATCCGTGACATACGAGCCTTCCTAGGCCATGCTTGATTTTATAGAAGATTCATCCAAGATTTCTCAAAAATTGTTAAACCTTTAACTAATCTTCTTATAAAAGATGCACCCTTTGAGTTTAACTCAGAATGCATGCAAGCTTTCGAAAAGTTGAAAGTCGCCTTAATAACTACACCTATAATTTAACCTCCTGATTGGTCAAAACCATTTGAGCTCATGTGTGACGCCAGGGACTACGCTGTTGGTGCTGTTCTAGGTAAAACACATGATAAGGGACCTATAGTTGTTTACTATGCAAGTAAAACTCTAAATGAGGCTCAACGGAATTATACGACCACTGAAAAGGAATTTTTAGCCATTGTCTATGCTTTAGACAAATTTCGTCCCTATTTAATAGGTTCAAAAACCTTAATCTACACTGATCATGCAGCACTTATTAGGTACCTTCTCGTGAAGAAGGATGCTAAGCAGAGGTTGATCCGATGGATTCTCCTCCTGTAAGAATTCACATTGGAGATAAAAGATAAAAAAGGAGTTGAAAATGTAGTGGCCGACCACCTGTCTAGGTTAACTGATGATAGTGACGGTGATTCCGAGCCCATTTTAGATTCTTTTCCAGATGAACACCTTTACGCGATCCTCTCTGCACCCTAGTATACTGATATTGTGAATTATCTGGTGACTGAAGAGACTCCGCCATTGTGGAATAGAAATCAGAGGAAGAAGTTTCTGGCTTAAGTAAAGTACTATCATTGGAATGACCCATATCTTTTCAAGTACTGTCCAGATCAGATCATCCGACGTTGCATTCCAGAATGGGAACGATCTGCCGTTCTTTCCTTCTGCCACGAGCAGGCTTGTGGACGGCATTTTAGTGCCAATAAAACCGCTGCTAAGGTCTTACAATGTGGATTATGATGGTCAACACTCTTTCGCGATACATTTCTTCATTGCAAGGTATGTGCTCATTGCCAACATCTCGGTCGTATTTCTGCACGTAACATGATGCCCTTAAATCCCATTCTCATAGTGGACATTTTCGATGTCTAGGGCATTGATTTCATGGGACCTTTCCTAACTTCTAATGGTTTCATTTACATCCTATTAGATGTAGACTATGTGTCTAAATAGATTGAGGCCATACCATGTCGTAACAATGATAACAAAACAGTTATCGAGTTTATAAAAGAAATCATTTTTTCAAGGTTTGGTGTTCCAAAAGCCATCATCAGCGATGGTGGATCACATTTTTTCAATAAGTTTTTGAGTATATCATGAAAAAATATTGAGTAACCCACAAGGTTGCAACTTGATAAAAGGTAAAACGATATTTTTACCTACGAATAAGTAACGAGACTCAAACGCAAGTAAAACTAAAGCTATACTTATGCTTAGGATTTATCAAAGTTTTCTACTCTCGATGCTATTGCAATAGAGTTGGAGTAGAGAATTTGTTCCACTCCTAGTTCTTTAGAATTCACGTTTTCAAAGGTTATCGGTCTATCCAAAGTCAATGAGAGTATGACGGAAATTATAATACGATGGCAATTCGAATACTAAAATATTAACTATGATAATTCAAATTACACAAATACTAAGGTTTGAATCTAGATAAAGAATTAGGGGAATTTGATTCCACCTTAAATCCAACTTAATAAACTAGCATAGATTGTTCTAATCCAATTCTTATATTCTTACAATAAGAATTGGTCGTTCTAATCCCTAATCATTTATGGAAATCTCTACCAAATAATAACTAGCATGTGAGGAAGTTCAACCCATTCTCATGGTGAATCAACTACCTTCTCGAGTGGAATAGAAACTTACAACCATTTCTGCACTACTCAATCAAGTTTTCATCAAGGCTTCCTCAAACCCCTCTAATGGAGGTTTAGCCTTGATTCATAAAACTATCATTTCTATATGAATTTAAGCAAGACATGATATAAAGATTATAACAAACTATATTGATCTAATCAAGAATTCAAATATAACTTAACAACTAAGAAATGATTAACAACTAATAACTGAATTTAGGTCTAAGTAATTTAATAAACCAAACTTGGAATTATGAATAACTAACTACTTTTATTGATCTAATGAATAAATAACAATATTGATTCTAAAATAATAATCTACTTTGTTATAACTAATTAATTGAATGTAAAGAAAAACTAGATCTAAAACTATTGGCTAATGGCTACCTAAAAACTAGCATGTTTAAGAGTTAAGTCTTGTGTCTTGAAATGGAGGAGACAAGATCCACTTTTTCGTGCATGGGCTGAGGAGCTATGTTTTGGGCCGGAAAATCGAGCCCAAAACCCGATTTCTTCAGTCCATAGAGGCCTTTTCAGTTGGAATTTGACTTCAACAGACTTCCAGAGTCTTTAGGAGTGCAACGATGCCATTTGATAATGTTAATTTCTTGTTTGATTTACTTAAGTCCGAAGTCCGTAGTCTGAAGTCCAAAGTCTAAAGTCCGTTAGTCGTCCGTTTAGTCAAGTTACCTTACTCACGTGGTTTTGTAGGATAGGTCGAGTAAGGGATTGTCCATACCTTAGGGCTCGACAAGGTTTACAACTGGATTTACAACTTTTGGTGAGTAGGATTTTAGGTTATTTAGTTGTTTTAAGTAAATTATCGGTATGTAAGTAACGTAAAATAATAACGATCGATTTCTACGTAAATAAATAGGGATAGAGAAACAGGGGAAAGGGTTCACCGTACTCATGAAAGAATCAGTTTCCAAAATTATAATACCGCATCACTACAACTCTAATCCGTCTCATGTTCATAGACAAACCCGAGACGGCGCCGAGTATCGATCCCTGGTGAGATGCATGTATCTCTGAGCTCATCTCACTAGCATAAGGAGTTGAACTAATATTCCATCTCTGGAATATCATTTCAGCTCCTGGTTCGATTCTACATCAGCTGGACAAATCAGAGAGCTGTCTGACACCATAGAGTCTCACACGAGATATTTTGGATCTCTCGCGAGACTGTTCTGGAGCATCAACACTCCAAACTTGGACAGTCTCAATCATTTTGGGACCGGATGTATGATCTACACCTAATTCCTAAGTAGTGATTATGGAACATTAATGTGTCAATCCGGATCCTCACACGAGCATTATTAACCCTCCCCCTGAGGGGGGGGGGGTTTAACTCATGGTCATTGGATGATTAATTGAACTTGCTGTATACAATAAATAAGTAAATGCAGAACAGGAATTAAACTTGAAAAGAAATTACTTTTATTAAGTAAAAGGACTTACAGTACTGAAGCTGGTATGAAAACTACTAGAAAGGAAAGCTACATACTGGAATGAAACATCAACAAATGAAAAGCTAAAACTGTATGCTAAGACTAAAACTAATAAGCGGAAGATCCCTTCTCATATATATAGCCTCCAGCCCCTTCACGTGAAACCCTGAACTCCTTTAATAGTTTTGTTTTTTACTTACTTAATAACTTCCAAACTTTGTAAATGGCACAAAATTGTGACCATCACTTGCCACCTGCCTATGCTGACTCGTCATGCCTTTTGGGCCCGTAGAATGGGTCCACGTGGTGTGTCCAATGGCGGCGCCGATTTTGGCGTTTTTACAACTTTTTGACTTTGTGTAGAGTTTGTCGCCCTTGTTACTCTTGCAGTTCACTAGCCAAAGTCGGCATCCAGGTTTGAAAGATGTGAGCTTCGGAAATTTGCTGCTTCTTTACATGTGGACCCGTTCTGCACTGGTTTTGTCCCTTTGGAAACTTCGGCTCTAGTCAAGCTTTGTTGGGCTTCACTGGGATGAGTGTGAAGACTTCAAATATGCATAGTATTCCCGTACTTTGATGCATGTTTTAATATCATATTCACATTAACTGCGGAAACCTACGAAAATACGAAAATATCATTATTTTGTGATTATTAAACACATAATTAACCAAAACACTATGTCTCTACGGGTTTAGTATTACAATTTTGGGTGCTTATCACTCATCCTATTTCTCAGACTCATTTAAGATGGGTAGGCTTATTTTTATTTTTAGGGGCGCGGTATTGGCACCCCAATAAATGGGACTAGCACCCTTTTAACAAAAAGTAAAATAATAATGGTTATTCCTTATATGTCCTTTTACACCCCACATGCCAATAGTTCTACAGGCAGTTGCCGTAAGATCTCATATCCCACGGTAGGCAGTTGCTGCTAGATCACACAATCTACGGCATCGGGTTGCTGCGAGATCCCATATCCCACGGCAGGCAGTTGCCGCAGCATATTTTTTTTTTTGTGTTTTTTGTTTTTTTTCACTTCAAATTTTGCGTATTGAACACACACAACAAATGGATACCTCATTTTCTTCTTTAAAATTTCTTTATACATTCCAAGAACAACACCAAAACCATGACAAAAAAATGTACAATCAAACCATAATTTTTCTATCTCGCGGCAAATATTTTCATATGCTATAAGAAAATTTTGTGATCAAATTAATGAAGAAGAGTTTTGATAATTAACACAAACAAAGACTCCATTTTAGTAAACAAAATCATCTCGCGGCAACTAACTTTTTTTACGGTGGCTATTAAAAAAAATATTTTAAAAAGGACCCACGACAACCACCTTCCGTTGGATATGGGATCTCGCGACAGCTGCTTGCCGTGGATTGTGCGATCCCACGGCAGCTGCTTGTCGTTAGTGTTTTTTTGTATATTTAATGGAGGGGTGCTAGTACTTTTGAATTGGTCAAAATTTATGGGGGTGTCAATATTGTGGCCCTAATTTTATTGGTTTTAAAGATGGGTAAAGGATTTGTGGTTGCAAAAAGGCTAATGAAAAGGCTCAGTGGGGCGACTAGCAAATAATTACTTATAGGTATGAAGTTTTAGCTATATCGATCTAAAGAGGGCATAAATTCTCGCTTAGGATATGGTATGGTGATCAAGCAAGTGGATGTGTGATTTATTTACTCTGAATTTACTTCTCCCTTGTGTCATCACTCAGATATTTCACTCTTATGAGGCTTTTAGGCTAGATGCTCAAAGGATATGTATTAAGTACTCTAACTTAGGTCTCAGAAAAATACTGCCAAGTATAATCAAAGATGCTCATGCAAGATTTCGTGAAAAGATGCAATGACTATTACCTACGTATTAATCTAAGTTTCAAAAATTAAATCCTAATTCAAGTACTACGTGAGATTTCAAGACTAATATCATCATGGAGAAGGGAACAATATCATTATCACTAAGTGCATAACATAAACTATATTTTTGATATATATATATTTAAAATTTTTGATATATATATTTTTGATATATATATATATATATATATATATATATATATTTAAAATTTTTATAAGATAAATAATATGTAATATACAACATAATATGTGCTTAAACATTTACAACATGTTTCTATACCACCCCCCACACAGAATCATGCTTTGTCCCTAAAGTATGGAATGAAAATAAATGATAGAGAGTACTATAGAAACGTGCTTGTAAATGGGAGCACCTGAAAAAGAAGGTTAATCTATACTAATATAAAAAAATAAAAACATACGCAACTCCTATATGAGTTCCACCCGTTATAGGGATAACATGAAATAATAAATAGCGATTGAGACATAAGTGGATTCTAACGTAAATAAAATAATACCATACATTCACAAATCAACATGCGCCTATCATGGCTCCTATCGGATTAGCTTCCGAAATTTCATGAAATAGTGAATTTCACGTAATTAAGTTACCTAATTACATTATGTATCCCAATTAAATCAAGATTTCGATATTTATACATGCAATTTAAATACGTGAACGTACAATGTGCTAAAATTAAATATACCACCCCCCAACAATTTGGGAGAAGGGGGTTCATGAAATAATTCAATAGCACATGCAATTAAATTATGTAACTAACTAATTTTTATGTTTTTTTAACATTTTATAAAGAAAAGTGAGTAATTTACATCCTAAAAGTGCTTAATTTTTGTAAATATTTTTATCCCAACCCCAAACAATCTAACGCTTTGTCCTCAAAGTGTAAAGAGATAAAAAAAGAATTTACCATAGAAACGTGGCAAAAATTGGCAGTACCTGTAACAGAAATATTATAAAGAAGATATAATAACATTAAACACAATTAAATTATGGGTGAACTAGTATTACCCCCCCACTAGATGAGCCAATTAGGATTCCCCACTAGATGGGAAATTAGGGTCTCCCCCCTAAATACACACAAAAAAATTTTGGTCAACCCACTTTGACTTTTTTTTTGTGTGTATTTAGGGGGGAGACCCTAATTCTCATCCAAATGGGGAAATCTAATTGGCTCATCTAGTGGGGGGGGGGGGGGGTAATACTAGTTAACCCTTAAATTATTACGTACTAACTAACATGGACTCTACTAGAGTAAACATGACAGGCAAAGGGTGGCATAAAGATTTGAAATGAAATACCAAAATATGCCACCCCCTAAACAAAATTGGAAAACTCTTTTTAAGTTTGAAATTTTTTGTTTAGCCTATACTCTAGAAAGGTGGTATATTACAAAAAAAATTTATATGGGTCTTTTAAAGTCAGATTCCCTAGACTTAATGTGATATATATGTGTTATCATGTAGTTTACCATATATCAATAATCTAAATAATTATGGATATTTTCATAAATAGTTAACACGGAAAGCACCATCAAACAGAATTAAGCACCAAGATTTCCTATGACGTGGTTTAGTGGAATGAGAGCGAAATCGGATAGATCTAGAACCTAATCGAGCATACAATTTCTTCTTTTTCCTCTTACGAAAGGGATACCAAGTGAATGAGTGTGAGAAAATGGATGGTTTTGGAAAATATGTGGGATGTGGATAAGTTTTAGAAGGAAGGAATGGAAAAAATGAAAAAGTGTCAGGTGGCTTGTCCTTGGGTATTACTTCTTCACCAGATGGGTTTAGAAAGTCATGAAGCACAGGAGAAACAAGAAGGTTTAGTGCAAACTCAAGGTTCCTTTGAAAAGGTGGAAGGTAGGAAATATTAGTGATGGAAGGTGAATGAGTGATATGAGGATGTAAGGTGGGTGAATGGTGCTCAACTAGTGTTCTCAGTTCTAGATCATCAGAAGCCTTAAGATATGCTAGACATTCCTCAATAGGTGGGTCAGAAGAATCAGTGGGATAAAGGTTGAAAAATTATTATTCCATCATGGCTTCAAGGGATGAATGGATGTCACTAGGAGGGGACTCGCGAGGTGGAAAAGAAGGGTTGCAAAAGAGTCGAAGGAAATCTTCATCGATGTTATCTATGTCTAGGGAGTACAAATTGTGATCTTTGTCTTCTTACATAAGTGGGGTATCAACTAGTGTGGGGACAAAAGCGTCAGCTGCACTAATGTGAGATACAAAACTCTCAATGGACTTCACTTATCCTTCTACAGGCAAACCTAGTTGTCCCTGCTTTTGTCTAAACATGTTAACTTCCACAGAAAGATTTCCAAAAGAAAGAGTCATTAAGCCATCCCGACAATTGATTTGGGATTGGCGGTTGCCAAGAAAGGACGCCTTAAGATAATGGGAATGGAATCATGAACAACTTCTGTGTCGAGAATAACGAAGTTGGCTAGATAGTAGAAATCCTGAACTTTAACGAGAATATTTTCAACTACACCCTTGGGATACTTAATAGAATGATCAGCTAGCTCCAAAGTTATTTTGGTTGGTTGAAGTTTTGTTAGACCTAGTTGTTTATATAAATAAAAAGGGAGTAAGTTAACACTCGGCCCTAGGTTTAATAGAGCAGTTGTTATGAAGTAATCTCCCAAGGTGTATTGTACAGTAGGACGACCAGGGTCCTTGTACTTAATAATTCGTTATGTTCAGATAAAGAAGGATATTGTTCAGTTAAGAAGGTTTCATTGGGTATGTTGGTTTTCCTTTCTTGGTGCACAAATCTTTTAGAAACTTAGCGTGTCTAGGTAGACTTTCTATAGCATCTAGAAAAGGTAGGTTTATAGTCATATTTTTAAACACTTCCCTAATCTCATCAAAATTCTCATCATTTTTAGACACAATTAGTCTCTGGGGATACGGTGGTTTATCTTTATATTTAGCATAAGGGTCAAAAGTATTATTAGTCTTTGTTTTATCTTTAGTCGTTTTCCATCTCAGTGTCCATATTGGAACCTCTACAGGTGTAGGATCATCAACTTTTATTATAGGGTCTTGTAAGGGTTTCCCTTTTGGTTGTGGTGGGACTGGAACTTCTACAGTTGTAGGGTTTTCAGTTTCTATGTCAGTATTTGGTATGGTTTCATTTTTAGCTTCTGTTTGCGGGTGATCTTCAGGCATAGTTACTTTGTTATCAACTACTCTCCCTAAACGAAGTGTAGTGACTGCCTGTAAGTCCCCTGGGGTTATATTACCATTACATTAAATACTGTTTATTTCGAAGATGGTGTTTGTTGACTTAGGATTAGGCACTGCTTGACCTGGAAACACGCCTGTTTGGTTATTATTTTGGTTAGGAGACATGTCAATAACCTTTTGGCACAAAGACTACATCATTTGCATGGTTTGTTGCATCATTTTAGAGTTTTGATCATGCTGATCTTTCATCAAGTTGGAGTTTTGTTGCATATTTTGATTTTGTTTTTCTAACAAGGTCACTACTACTTCATCTGTAGATGGTTGGACTGGAATTAAGGCTTGTTGAACGTTCATGTCTGGATGTTGATAGTTCTGGGTCATGGGCACTAAACCTCTATTCTGGTCACCTAAGTTTCCTTGTCCTTGAGGTTGAGTTAACTGGTTGAAGTTTGATGGTTGTGGTGGTGGTTGTGTATATACAAGAGGACAATAGAAGTCGGAATACTCAAGACTAAAACATACATTACAACGAGTAGAGTTAATGTTCATGACTGGAGTGGGTTGTTGTTGAACAGAGAGGACATCTACCTTTAAAGTGAGGGCATCGATAAGAGTTTTAAGCTCGGGATCAGGTTTAACCTCAAAAGAAGGAGTGGAGCGGGAAGAGTCGTTACCTCCCCAATTGTTGTTCCTCTTAGATTGATCTTTTAAGAATTTATAAGCCTCCAAGGCTCCTTTACTAAGAAAACTACCCCCAGTCATGATATCTAGAACCTCTTTATGATGATGTAAAAGCCCCTTGAAGAAGGCACGAACAAGCGTGTCTTTCGCAAGATTATAATGTGGGCATTCAATGAGAAGATCAGTGAAATAATTCCAGGCCTCTGAAAAGGATTCATGAGGATTCTGGCGGAAGAAATGAATCTTTTGAAGCATTTCATCTGTCTTCAGTGGTGGGTAAAATTGTTCCATGAACAATTGAACAAGATTAGCCCATGAGTCCACAGAGTTTGGCGTTGGGCAGTTAACCAAGATGTTGCCTTGTCGGGTAGGGTGAATGGAAACACCATAAGTTTAAGTTGATCCAGACTTATGCTAGGATGATGGAATGTAGTGAGAACTTGTTCTATCTTATGCATGTGTTGATAAGGTTTCTCATGGTCTAAACTATGGAAAACCTGTAACAAGTTAAATATATTCAGGGGAATTCAAAAATCCCCCACTAGGTCTGCAAGAACAATGTATGACTTAGGGCCATCGTTTAGTGCTTTATAAAAATCAGAGAGAGGAGTCTCTAGTTCTTTAGCCATTGATGCAGGTGTAGTGTGTGAAATTCTAGATAGGTGTGTGGTAATGCGTCTAGGAAAAACAAGCCTGATTATACTAGAATTAAAACTCCTCTGACAGAGGAGACAAGGAGTGAAAGAAGGAGAACCTGAGTGCCTCCTTGCTATGCTTATGAATAACATCTTTAATACGAACCTACTTGTCTTGTGGATGCTTGGAATGCTGAATACATAATAAATTCCAATGAAAACAAGGACCGGTAGCTAACCTGGTTAAAATCGAGCTTTTTTTAGAGGGGTGTGGGCACGCTCAGAAATAAAGTAAACAAGGGCGCGGGTGCGCTCCTAGTATTGTTTCGATTATTTTTTCCAGTAACAAGAGGGCGTGCGCGCTTAAAGATAGAGTTAAAATGGGCGCGGGCGCACTCTGAGGACTGTGTCGAAAAAATTTCCAGTTAACTTCCAGGAGCAAAAATCCTGTTTTTTTTTCAAGAAAAAATACACATGGTGAGATTCGAACCAAAGGGTGGGTGGGTAGAGAATGGGGGATTGCCCTTTCGATTCAAGAAATTGAATTCTTGTCTTGAACGAGTTTAAGATGGCAACGACGTCATTTGATATATCACAAGTTTATGTAAACTAACTATCTATGCGTAAACACAAATAATCAATCAACTACACAAGTGCAAATCAATATTCCTACTCTCAAATAATAATAAAGTAATATAAAGAGTACGGATTCGTTCCACTCCTAAACTAGCAAGACATAAATGAAATTCAACTAATTTAAATCACAAAGAAATAATGGTGAGAGTAATATTATGTTGAGAGATTTCTATTCTACGATTATACTACGGATTCAAATAAATCTAAATTAACTAAACTAATAGAAATAGGGTTTCGATGGAAGAGAAAGATATAGAGAAGATTATTCAATCCACCTAATGATTAATTTCAAGCAAGAATCGAATTATTCATCGAAAAGAGATCATCTTTAGGTTTTCACACAATGATCCAACCTAAAGCCTCAAACTTTATCATCCCTAGCAACAACCTACAACTCTATAGTCATTATTACTAGCATGTAAGATTAGTACAACCAAGTCTCTCGACTTAATTATAACAATCCTTAGTTTAATTTACTATATGCTTATTTTTAAAGTCATATAATAAACTAAACTCATTGAAATACATACACAATTAAATAATTATACTAAGCAATTTATTTCTCATCAGGTTTCATAATCACTCCCTCTAATGGGGGGGATTAGCCTAATATCATTGGATTAATCAAACTAAAATAATGAAAGAAAGACATAATATAAAGAAGAAGTAATTGAATTGAATAAACTAAAGCTTTTATTAAAAGGTTCTAATGGCGGCTACAAACTAAAGTAATTAACCAAACCTAAGCTAAACTAAAGAGGGGGAGAGAGATATGGGGTTTAGGGTTTTTATTCTCTTATATAATGATATAAAATCATGCATGGGTTTTTAGGCTAGGTTATGGACCCATAAATCAAGTCCATAACCCAATTGGTTGAATCCAAGACTTCCAATTTTGGTTGTGTTACTGTAGCAAGTGTTTTTACCAACATATACTACTCTGATAGAGTCAAGGCCTAGACCATTGGAAAAGGCTTTCTGAGCCGGTCATTTTGATATAAAACGGGCCCAAATCTAAGGCATAAGTCCAAAGATATGGCCTTTTGAAGTTCTGTTGACTTTTCTTCAGCTCTCTAATTCGGTTTGACTTTTACTTAACAGTTTTGACTTGGGCTTTTAAAAGGTTTTTTCTCTATGAAACTTGGGCTTTCTTCATGGAACTTCCTTAGCAATCATTTTAGCTCCTTTTAGCACCTAATTACTAACTAATTGATATTTATTCAACTCCCAAACCTGAAATACTCAAAAGCACGTAATTAGTGATAAACCTATATTATTAATAACATAATTGGTCACATAGAAATACTATTAAAGGGTTTAAACTACAATTTTGAGCTCTTATCAACCCCCAAATAGCATTTTGCTTGTCCTCAAGCAAATATGTGAAATTAAAATAAGTGGCCAAAAATATATTCCTAACTATTCTCGTTTCGCTGAGTGTGACTGCATTGACCATATGCAATAAGGCCTTAAACCACTAAGAATTCCCTAGTGGATGAGTGAAAAAGCACGCAATACGTTATTATTTGTGTCGTTGTTTGTGTTACGTATTTTTTGCAAATCTTACTTAGCCTATTAAATATTGATTAGTATAGTGGCTAGCACGGTATCAATCCTACTCTAAATAACTAAGTGATGATAATAGAAATTCATAATTTAAATTACTCTAATGGATGCAAGTAAAAGATGTGGCTAAGTAATAATTAATATATGGTTCATTTGATTTGAGATTTAAACTATGCATAAACTAAACTAAATTAAATATATGAATATGAATCAAGAGAAAAAATATCTTGGGAGAGATGAATCCACCAAAATCATAGAATTAGTCTAATAAATCTATCTATCATGTTTAATATAAATCACCAATAGAAACTCACCATACCTACAAACCTTATGCTCATAACCATGATAATAATATGTGGCTTTCAACGTGCTTTCTATCTTTCCATCAAATACTTCTTCAATCTCCAATAATATCTTCTATCTAACCAAATTGTGCTTTAAGTGGCATTCAATATACAACTCTAGGTGCCATGAAAAATCCACATGTGGTATTAACCATAAAACTAATTGAGGTGCCATAAAGAATCCAATCATCACACTAGAACACTAAAAACTAGAAGAAAAGAATCTAGGGTTTGTGGTATTTGGCTCTACACAATCATGAATTACCCTAAGACCTCCTAACCTCCACAGGAGCGTTAGATCAATGGACGAATAAGAAGAAACTCAATGAGGGATTTAAACTAAAATATGATAGAAGAAGAACTAAACTAAAACATACGAAAAAGGCTTCATCTCCCCTCCCAAGAGAAGGGAGATTAGCCCCTCATACTATGCTATGAACACAATATGAAAATGAATAATCTTTATAGCTATTAATGGTGAAAAGGTTTGAACTTTCTTCTCTCTTAATTATTCTAGATCTAAGATGCAAACACTAAATTTCCTAGATGATGTAAACTGAGGTTTTTGTGCTTTATATATTGGCTTACATGCTCGTCTAGATAGAGATCCGAATCCTATGTTTATTTGGTGTCAAACTCTCTGTAATCTTTCTAGAAGCAATCCTGGAAAAGTTAAATTCGGTTGGACCAAAGTTGGACGTGGCCCACTTTTCCCTGCAGGCTATTTCCCAAGCTGCAGCTTCTGACAGCTTTCAGTTTCCTAATTCTTGTGAAACTCTGACTTCTTTTCCATGTTGATCTCATCTTCCTATGAAGTCGAAATTAAGGCTTTGAGATCAGATTGAAGACTCTTCTAACTCAATTATTATCCTCTTTTAAAGTCCCATTAGGTTTGGCACTTATGGAGACAAATATGACATTTTTGCCCTAGGCCTTTAGCTGTAATTCCCAGTGACTCCTTTTTGACTTGTTTGACTTCTTTTCCCTCCATATTTCATATTTAGGTTCTTTGACCTACAAAAACTCAAATTGCATCATATTAGAATATTTAAATATAAAATTGAGACTAACATACACATTATTGGGGTTATAAATCATTACTTTTGAGCACTTATCAGCGAGTTATAGCCTCATGAGGGTTTTTTAGAGAAGATACTCACAAACTTCATTTATACTATAACAACTAAGAAATAAAAGTAATTGTCCTCTAATTTTACCTCAGAATCTATACATCTCACTAGTAGTTAAACAAGGATCATCAATCTAACTCATAAATTAATACATGCATAATAATCAAATTATTTTAAGATAAACAACTATACAATGAACTATGCTATGAAATACAATAGCAGGTCTTTTTTTGAAACTTTTGGGTAGCGTGCCTAAGTAGGTTCTCACAAGGAATATGTCAAGACACATAACACTCTAATTTTTCAACTCAAGTTTGCTAACTCCAGTGTGCAGTGGGCACACATTTTCTCATAATTTTAATGACAATCCAAGAAAGCTGAGGTTGATCAAATACATCTACCACTTACTATCACACCAACCTATTCCTAATTAAGCTAAAGGTCTTTATTAGGTGATACGGGGCGTAAGTGTTGGTTAAAGACGGAAGGAAATGGATATTTAAAAAGATAAATATGAGAAAATAGGGTCTTCATGCATATTATGTAACTAGAGAAAGCCATGTTCTTATTTTGCTTGTACACTTTGTTTCTATCCTTAGCCCTTTTGTTTTGGTTTTTGAATATTTTTTCTTCTATTTTTGAAGTTTTAACTTTTTATTTTATTTTTATTTTTTTTTCTTTTCTTTGGATGGAAACTTTTTTTCTTTTTATTTTGAAACAACTAACTAATTTTTGTTTAACACAGGTTTTTCTCTTCTCTTTTCTTCACTCATCTTAATTCTCAGACTTATCTAGATAAGAAGGATGATTTTATTTTTTATTTTGTTTTATTGGGTAAAGGATTTATGGTTTGTGAAAAGGCTACTAAAAGGCTCAGTGATGCAACTAGAGGATAATAAATTTCATATAGGTGTGAATTTATGGCTATATCGATCCAAAGAGGGCCTAAATTCTCGCTTAGGATATGGTATGGTGATCAAGCAAGTGGATGTGTGATTTCTCTACTCGGATTCTACTTCTACCTTGTGTCATCACTCAGATATTTCACTCATATGAGGCTTTAGCAAGATTCTCATAGGATATGTATTAAGTACTCTAACCTAGGTCTCAGAAAAATACTACCATGTACAATCATAGATGCTCATGCAAGATGTTCATGAAAAGATGCAATGACTATTACCTACATATTAATCAAAGTTTCAAAAATTAAATCCTAATTCAAGTACTACGTGAGATTTCTAGACTAATATCATCATGGAGAAGGGAACAATGCCATTATCACTAAGTGCATAGCATAAACTATATTTTTTTTGATTTTATACTTTTCTAATTTTTATATGACAATTAATATGTAATATACAACCTAATATGTGCTTAAACATTTACAACGTGTTTCTATACCACCCCTAAATAGAATCATGCTTTGTCTCCAAAGTATGAAATGAAAATAAATGATAGAGAGTACCATAGAAACGTGCTTGTAAATGAGCACCTGAAAAAGAATGTTAATCTATACTAATATAAAGAAATGCAAACATACGCAACTCTTATATGAGTTCCACCCATTATGGAGATAACACGGAGTAATAAATAACGCTTGGACATAAGCGGACTCGAACCGAAATAAAATAATATCATATGTTCACAAATCAAGCATGCGCCTATCGTGGTTCTTATCGGATTGGCTTATGAAATTTCATAAAATAGTGAATTTTACAAAATTAATGTACCAAATTACATTATGCATCCCAATAAAATCAACAAGGCCTATGGATTCTATATTTCGATATTTATACATGCAATTTTAATATGTGAACGTACAATGTGCTAAAATTAAATGTACCATCCCCAAACAATTTGGGAGAAGGGGGTTCATGAAACAATTCAATAGCACAATTAAATTACATAACTAACTATTTTTTATGATTTTTAACATTTTATAAAAAAAAGTGCGTAATTTACATCTCAAAAGTGCTTAATTTTTGCAAATGTTTCTATCCCACCCCCAAATAATCGAATGCTTTGTCCTCAACGTGTAAAGACATAAGGAAAGAATTTACCATAGAAACATGACAAAAATTGGTTGTAATTGTAACAGAAATATTATAAATATAATATGATAACATGAAGCACAATTAAACTGCTATGTACTAACTAACACAAACTCTACTGGAGCAAACATGACAGACAAAGGGTGGCAAAAAGTTTTGAAATGAAATACCAAAATACGCCACCCCCAAACAAAATTTGAAAACTCTTTTTATGTTTGAAATTTTTTGTGGCCTATACTCCAGAACAGTGGTATTGTACAAAAACTTAGGTCTTTTAAAGTCAGATTCCCTAGACATACTAATATATGTTTATGTTTTTAATAATTTTTTTTAAAATTTTTATATGTTTAATTTTTTTGGAAAAACAAAATTACGATAAAGAAATAAAAATGAAACTCACTCCATAGAGAAACACTACTCAAACAACGAGAAAAAATGGCAAGAGATGAATGCGTGAGTCACATGAAACGTGGGCTAAGGATCCGACACTTACAACCATTCACTCCGAAAGGAGGGTCCGACTACTGATATAATTAAAAAGACAGCTTTCTACCCTATGAATAATGATTTATGCTAAGAATAAGAAAACTATATTTTTACTTATGATCAAAGTTTCTACTCTCGATTATCTTATAATAACGTGGAGTCAAAATTCGTTCCACTCCTAGTTTCTTAGACGTAATAATTTCTCTAAATTAAACAATCCTACAATATCAATGAGAGCAATAATTTAATTATACTAATATGGTGAAATTGAGAGGAATTGGAGGCTGAAGAGGAAGCGATTCTTCACTGTTGATGCAGTAAGTTGTAAGGCGCTGAATAAGATGAAAGTCTACTTGGGGAAATCATTTGAAGAGGTAAAGGATGATATATCTACTCGTACTGTCCTGTTACAGCTAGGAATCAATGTGAATTTCCAGCAGCGAGATGGACAGTGGGTCAAGTGGAACGCAGCTGACGCTAACATGTTGACTCTTAATACAGATGGTTCATTGAAAAATGGAAGTGCAGGCTATGGAGGAGCACTAAGGGATCGGAATGGTGATATCATCATGGTGTTTAGTGGGAACTTTTCACGAGGCTTAGTCATTCATCAAGAGTTACTTGGGATTCTTAAAGGCTTAGAAGGCATGACAGCAAGGCAGTTGAAGAGAGTACAAGTGCAGTCTGACTCACATAGAGTGATCCAGGTATTGAACAAGAAGGAAGCACCTCCATGGTATGTTAAGAATCTTGTTGCTCAAATTGAGGCTGAGCAAGCAAAATGTGAAGAGGTCATATTTCAACATGTCCTTAGGGAAGCGAATCAGGTGGCAGATTACTTATCTAGAGTTAGTAGCAACTGTAGTACTCATAGAATTGCTTGTTGTAATCAATGTATGTACTTTATCTCCCCTATGGATCAAAAACTTAGTGAACTAATCAAAGGGGATAAATAAGGTAAGTTGTTTCAAAAGAGAGAAAAGAAAAAAAAAAACTAATTTAGATATTATAACTTATACTATGGCAATGTAATACTAAAATGTGAATGAGAATAAGAGATTAGGGGGATTGATTCCACCTTGATTAATTCTTAATATGCTAGTATAGATTTGTTGTAATCCTAATCTTTATATTTTCACATAAAGGTTAGGTTTTTTTAATCCCTAATTATTCATGGCAATCTTTACCAACTAATAATTAGCATGTAAGGCAATGTAAACTCATTCTCATGGTGAATTAACTACCTTCTAGAGTGGAATAAATTACTACAACTATTCTATACTAACACATCAAGTCTTCATCAAAGCTTTAATCAAACCCCTCTAATGGAGGTTTAGCTATGATTCATTAGACTACCATAATTAAAAGAATAAGTAGAAGAAGACATAATGAAGAACTACTTTATTAAATATAACTTGAATTGAATTAATGGTGACTAGGCTAATAAAACAATAACTAGGGTTTAAAACTAAAGAAAACTAATGATAGAAAACTTAATTAATTAAAGGGGAGAGTCTAAGAAATAAAAACTAAGTATATTGAGAGTTATGCCTTAGTCCTCTTTATATAGGAGAGGGCTAGGTTTACAATTTCGTGCATGGGCTTTGGTGCTATGTTTTGGGCCATGAAATCAAGCCCAAAACCTAATTACATATTTCCAAAACGGGATTCTCTACTGGAAATTACTGAAACAGCCTTTTTGTCTACTTTTACTCATCTGATTGGATCAAAGTCTAGACTATTAGAAAGCTATTTTTGATCCAGTTATTTTGACATATAATATGCCCAATTCCGAGGTATGAGTCCAAAGATAAGGCTTACGTAAGTTCTATTGACTTTTATGCTCTATTTCTTCCCGCATTGACTTTGACTTTTCAACTTTGACTGGACTTTAAAAATGCTTTTTCTCCTTGAATCTTGGCCTTTAATCATAGAACTTCTTAGTAACCAATCTTTTCTCCTTTCTCTTGCAAAAGTGACATATTTCTTCACATATTTTACTCCAATACCTGAAATACACAAAAGCATGTAAACAGTACTAACTTTTATTTATTATAAGTAGTAAGTGCAGAAGAATAAGTTTCATTAGCACTCACCATTATAGGTTGTCATCCTGCCTGCACAATCAAGTCGCGGAACCAGTATCCATAGGTGTCGCTCTAAAGCAATTCTTCAAAGGACTGCTCTGTTATGAATTGAGGAGATTTCATAGCAACCAAATACACTATTAAACTCCTAGAAGTGAGTGTGGAAAACCCCAAAAAACATAACTGGAGGTGTGTTGAGGTCAGGGCGTGGGCGCGCTCTGTTATAAGGTAACAAAGAGGGCGTGCGCACTCCGAGTGCTATTTGTAGGTATGAAGTGAGAGGTGAATTTTATAGGTGTTGTGTGAAATTTAGGGCATCCCATGTATTTATAGAGCTCTAGTTTCTTAAACAAAGGTCCTCAAGGTTTCCTAATGGATACGGAAAGCGATGGAATAAGAAAAGGCTTCTAAAACCAAAATAGAAACAGATTCCAAAATCAAACCTATAACTTTTAGGTTGGAATTAAAAATAGCAATCATCCAAATTTCTAATCCTTGAGGTTGCATAAACCAAGAGTAGCTAATTCTAGCTACACCATATTAGCAACATGCTCACACAAACCATATTCCCATAACCCTATAATATTATATTCCAAAAACAAGTGGATAGGGTAAAATACAATGCTAAACAAATAATCCCACCCCAAACAAGTCGGGAAGGAGGGATTCATGAAAAATAGATAGCATGCTTGGACAAAATTTAAACTAACTTGAAATTTAAATAACAACGAAATACATAATCCATAATGCAGTATTCTTCATTGTGAGTATTACTGCAGTATTCTTCACTGTGAGTCCATAGTTTTAAGGGAGTGCGGGGGCACTTTGTGCAAGGCAAAAAGGAGGGCGGGCATGCTCTTAGTTTAAAACAGTGAATATCAAGTTTGAACAGTAATGAAAATATGAGAAACAAGAATGAAAAATTAAAAGGGTGGGTGGGTGGAGAATGGGGGATTCCCCCTTGGATTCAACCAATTAAATTCTTGTCTTGAGTGAGTTTAAGATGGCAGTGGTGCCATTTGATATACGTTAAATCACACTACTATTTCTCTAACTTGATTTTAAGTTATCAATTATTTATTTCCTACTCTCACATGTATATTCATGCAATATATAGAGTACAGAATCGTTCCACTCTTAACCCTCTAGACTTAATCGAATTCAACTAATCAAACAGAAGAAAACAGTGGTGAGAGCAATATTTATGGATGTGAATTTATATTACGAAACTAAATATATGAATTTAACTTATACTAATTTAATTAAAGCAATTAAATTTGACTTGAATAAAATATGGAGAAGAATGGAGAGAGATTAAAATTTACATTTTAATTTCTTAACATGCTAGCATAGATTTGTATAGCAAACCCTAGTCTAAATATTCTCACACAAAGTTAAAATATAAAGACTAGACCTTTAATAATCCTTAATTACTTTATACTATCTCTAGTCATAAGCTAATTAGCATGAGAGAAAGCTTGTTCCCATTCTCATGACAAACTCACTATTCTCTAGCTTAGGTTAAACTCTTCTTATCTTTAAGTCAAGAAAAACCTAAACTCGAAATTCTAACTAACAATTCTATACTAACAAATCAAGTCCTTATCAAAGCTTCATTGAAACCCTATCTAATAGAGATTTAGCTTTGATTCATGGGACTATCATGAATAAAAGAATGAGAAGAAGACATAATAGAAAGAGAAGCAATTGAATTAAATAATAATAATAACTTTAAGGTATTTTAATGGAGGTTTTATGGAGGCTAAAATTATAAACCCTAATTACTTAAACTATACTAAACTAAAGAAAGGGGAGAGAGAGAGCTAAATTATTCTAACTAATGGGAGGGAGAGAGAGAGAGAACCTTAATTTACAACTAAACTAAATAGGGGAGTAGCCAAGTTTTGTTTAGCTTTAATTCTCTTTATATAAGAAAATGTTAGGTTTACAATTTCGTGCATGGGCTTTGGAGCTGTGTTTTGGGCCACTAAATCAAGCCTAAAACCTAATTACTTAAGTCCAAAAAGGGTTTCTTTGTTGGAATTTACTGTAACATTATTACTGTCCACTTTTACTAATTTGATTGGGTCACGGTTTCGACCATTAGAAAGCTCTTTCCGAGTCAGTCGTTTTGAAATATAATAAACCCAATTCTGAGGTCTGAGTCCAAAACTACGGCCTACGGAAGTTCTATTGACTTTTCTGCTCTTTTTCTAACCGTGTTGACTTTGACTTTTCAGCTTTTACTAGGCTTTAAAAAGGCTTTTTCTCTTTGAAACTTGGGCTTTAATCATATAATTTCTCTAGGAAGCAATTTGACTCCTTTCTTTTGCAAAAGTGACGTATTTCTTCACATAATTGATTCCAAGACATGAAATACATAAAAACACGTAAACATTACTAACTCTTATTTATTATAAACATAATTGACCTAAATATAATACTATTAAGGGGTTGAAACTACAGTTTTAGGCTCTTATCAGTATCATTTCTTGTTTATGAACAGGGAGGGCATCTACCTTTTTAGTGAGGGATTCGATAAGAGTTTTAAGCTCATAGTCAGGTTTAACCTCAAACATACTAGTTACCTTAACTGTTGAAGAAGACGAAGTTGAGCAGGAGTAATCGCTATCTCCCTAGTTGTTGTTTTTCTTGGATTGATTATCTAAGAAGTTATAAGCATCTGTGGCTCCTTTACTTAGAAAATTACCTCCATTCATGTTGTCTAAAGGCTCCTTATGGTGTTGAGTTAAACCTTTGAAAAAGGGACAAACAAGTGTGTATTTTCCAAGGTTATGATGGGGACACTCTGTAGGAACCGTTATTTTTTAGAATCAATATTTCTAAAAACCGCGAGAACCACGCCCAGCAGAATCAATGGGTTCTCACGATTTGGATAGAGAACATGCCTTTTAGATCCAGTTTTGATAACTCTGAGAATCCAAGCTTTATGAATCCAAATCAACAATCAACCCCTTGATCTTCTGTTGTATTCCTTTAGAATAGATTCGACGTTGTGTGGACAATGATCTACCAATCCCCTTCTTTCTCACAAAGCTAGATCCAATTTTGGATTTAACTTTCCTTGCCTCTTTTTCTGTTCAAATGAATAGTGAATTTCGACCAGAGAAAGTATTCTATTTATAGGCTACAACAAGGACCATGAGGAGAAATTAGGATTGGGCCTCCTGACGGGCTTGGGCTTCCCATGTTCGCCCCGAACAGACGGCCCAAGTCCGTCAACAAATGGCTTATTCCACTAAAGGCCATTGTTGCACTACCGCCCTAATCCCAAATTATGTGTCAGCATTTATGGGCTCCATATTATATGCTCGTTGATCTCCCTGTGTTTAAGATATCGAATGTCCGTTGATTAAGTCAAGTTACTGACAACTACATTAATCAACTTCTTATGTCCTTGAGTAGTACCACTCAACCTCATTGTCATGTCGGAATAAATCCACCTGCAGGGTTTACATGACAATCTTTTTAAGCTCCTCAAGGGGACATCATCAACCCGACTTCTTGCGGGACACGGATTCCTTCTATAATCAACATCACACCTTACATACAATGTCATTACCCAATCCATTGAGTTTTTTGATTCACAAATGAATCTCACTCACTGATGATTTAAAGCAATGTACAATGCATGTAAGTGCCTGTTATTATATCCGAATTAGGAGGACAAGCATCCATAATAACAGAGGCGTTTGTTCTCTTATATAGTCAGTATAAGGAGAAACAACCTCACTTGGTCCTGTTCAATACACACAAAGTGTACTAGTGTAATCCTATACTCAAGATAGACTAATACCAAATTATACTACAACCGTACCAATGGTTTGTCCAAATCCATCTAGGTTGTGAACGATTACTTATACTTTATAAGGTACTGATGATATGATATTCTGTGTGTTCACACCATATCATCTACAACATAATAAAGTATTAGACACATGCATATAACTAATAACATATATAATATGCATAACATTTGCCCATATGATTCTCATTGAAAATATAAAGAATTAGAGTTAATACAAAAGTAATGTTTTTAGTATATAACCCTATCTATCTCCCACTTATACTCAAAGCATTGCTTTTTAGTATACTACTAACAAATCTCCCACTTATACTTAAAGCTATGCTGCTAAACATCTGATTCCCATCCCCTCAACATGCCTGTCAAGGGGTCAGCTAGGTTATCTTCTGATGCTATCTTGGTAACATAAACATCTCCTCTTTTCTAGGTGGTACTTGCGTTCAATGTGTTTACTTGCTTATAAGAAGTTCCGGACCCAAAACTGATTCTTTGGCTGCCTCAGTGGCTGCCACATATTCAGCTTCCACGGTGGAGTCAGACAAGCATTTCTGCTTGACACTCCTCTATACTATGGCTCCACCTCACAAGGTAAACACACAACCTGAGGTAGTAGACTTACTCTTGTCCCTATTTGACCCTTCCGCACCCTCTACACCGAGAAGTAGTAAGCCATGATAGTGTGGACGTTTACCATTCTATATTCGTGGAAATACCTTTAGGAGTTCACGATAGTGTAGACTGTATACCCTAAGGGAACCAAACTATCTGCATGGTATACTAACATATAATTCTTAATCCTTTTTAGGTACTTCAATATATGTTTTACCGCAGTCTAGTGCCCTTGTCATGGGTTCTTCTGATATCTACTAACCATGCCAATGGTAAAGCAGATGTCTAGCCTCATGCATAACATGGCGTACATTAAGCTTCCTACAGCCGAAGCATAAGGAACCACTTTCATGTCCTCTATATCTTTTGGTGTCTTAGGACACATATCCTTTGATAGAGGAACTCCATGCCTGAAAGGCAAAAATCTTTCTTGGAGTTTTGCATGTTAGAATGAGTCAACACAGTATCAATATAGGTAGCCTGAGATAAGCACAACATCATTTTCTTGTGATCTCTTATAATTTTGATCCCAAGGACGTGATCCGCTTCTCCCAAGTCCTTCATATCAAATAGTTTGGATAACCATACCCTTATGTCTGTCAACACTTTCACATTGTTTCCAATGAGTAAGATGTCATCTACCTAAAGCACAAGAATTACCACTATGTTTCCATCAAACTTCTTGTATAAAACAAGATGCTCTTGACCTTTTTCAATGAATCCTTCTGGTTCCTCCATATAGATGGTTTCCTTAAGACTTCCATTAAGGAAAGCTATCTTGACATCCATTTTATAAACCCACTTGCATCCAATGGGTTTTATACCATTGGGTGGCTCTACAAGCTCCCAGATCTGATTAGAATCCATAGATTCCATCTCAGAATTCATTGCCTTTTGCCAAGATATTACATCTCTATCTTGGAGTGCTTCATTGTAGGTCCAGGGATTAGGATCTTGGTTATCAGTGGTTATGTCCAAAGATATTCCCAAACCAATCACCTATCTAGTTGTCTAACAACCCTCCCACTACGACGAAGCACCTCTTGTTTGTGTACGTCATTTGTGACACGTTGTGGTTCCTATTCTTGTACAATTGGTACTGAAGTAGTTTAATGTCTCTCCTCTAAATACTTCTAGAATAATACTACTCTGGGTAAAATTTAATGCACTGTGGGTGGAATAAGATTAATGATGTATAAATTGCCTTTTAATGTACCAGAACAAATAAAAAGTTTATTTTTCTTAATGACAATCTTGTCATTTGAAAGAAACAGAATATCCATCCTTAATTAACATAGAAACTGAAATCAAGTTCTTTCTAAAATTAGGCACATAAAGACAATTCTTTAACACCTTAGTCTTATTTCTACCAAAAGATAAACAAACATCTCCCATCGCAAATGTGCTTACTACTCGGTAGCATCCCCAAAGATAAGGCAATCTCTCCAAAGACTAAGTTTTCTCGGTTTCCGGAACCTCTGCGAAATCAAATGCAGACATGGTTAGTGGTTCCCGTATCTACACAACAGGTTCTGGTAGATAACACCACTAAACATGTTTAAACTACTAGTGCATGAGACATACCTCCATTATTCTCTTTGTTGAGAAGAGGACAATCTGGCTTCCAGTGTCCTGACTGCTTGCACTTGTAGCATTTGCCTTTAGGTTTTTTCACAGCTCCTTAAGGTTTCATGCCCTTCTTTGCCATATTCTTATGCTTCTGAACATTATTCTTCTTCTTTCCGCTATTAGGCATAGAAGTAGAAACCTTCTGAGTAGCATAAACTTGAACATAACTCTGCTTAAAGAGACTCTCAGCTGACTGAAGTTCTGTCATCAGTTCCGCCAAAGAATACAACCCTTTGTTCATGTTGTAGTTAAGACGGAACGGTTCAAACCTCTCAGGCAGTGTCATGAGAATGATATCGACCTGCGTTTCCGCATCGATATCAGCTCCAAGGATCTCCAACTCATTCAGATAAGCCATCATCCTGAGTATATGATCCCATACTGGAGTCCCTTCAGTCATAGTTGTGGTCATCAAGTTTTTCATGGCAGTTTGCCTAGCAGCCCTTTTCTGGTGTCCGAAGAGTTCCTTGAGATTGAGCATCATATCATAAGCCGTGGTCATGGCCTGATGCTGATGTTGCAGCACACCTAACATAGATGCCAGAATGTAACATTGCGACATCTCATCTGCTTGTTCCACTTCTTAAATGCTTCTTTCTCCTCTTCTCCAGCAATATCTTCAGGCTTAGGTGGGCATTCCTCATTGAGTACAAATTTGTACTCTTCAGCAGTCAACAAGATATCCAAGTTGCGTTTCCAGTCTATGTAATTAGGGCCAAGAAGTTTGTTTTCCTTAAGAATAGTTGCTAGTGGATTGAAAGTAACCATTTTGAAAACCTAAGAATCACATAAAATAACTATTATGTAGGGCAAAAACTTCTTGAGTTAATAACAAAAATTAATTAATTAATCAACCCATCACTTGTACCCTCCACACCGAGAAGTAGTAAGCCACGATAGTGTGGACGTTTAACCTATCTACATTTGTGTAGAGAGGTTTTTCCTATTAGTTCTACTTCTCGTCAACTTAACAGCACACCACTCGTTAAAGTGGGCACATGCCATCTAGACAAGTAAAACTAAATTGCTGACCTACTTTGGTCCTACAAATAATAGCAGTGACTCCGATGGGGAGAATACCATTACTTGCATCTAAGTGTATACCATTACTCAACTTCTTAGTCCATTATTTGTAATGAATCCCTTCAGATGGAGAAGTGAATCCATATATTAATAACCTCATATAGTTGTCCTTTAGAAGTTTGTTCTGGTAATCCGTAATTAGATTCATCCGATATGGAGGAAGGAACTAAAACCGACGCGCAAGTATAATTACATTACCAACAAACCAGTAATGGAGACCGTGGGATTTATACGAAACTAAATTCCCGCTCCCATTTAGTTATTTAGAACTGAGGATCTTTCTGTTTACTGGTCAGGTCTATGTTCATGTTATCTATTATTCATGTGGGCTTAGTTTTAACAAACATCCACAAATAAAAACATACATATAGAGTGTCCATGTTATCTATTATTCATGTGGGCTTAGTTTTTAACAAAACATCCACAAATAAAAACATGCATATAGAATAAGCAAATATGAACAATAAAATGGAAAACAAATTCCCAACTGTTATGGCCCACATTCATTGCTCCATCTTGTTCGCCAAACTCTTTTAGTTGCCTTCGCAAAGTCCGATGGGGTTCGAGGCAGTGTCCCAGTTTTTTTTTTTTTTTTTTTGTAGAAATCATGACCTGTTTCCTTCTTTGGAAACCTCATGAAATCCCTTCATAGACCCCGAATAGCAAACAAAAATCATCTCATCTTACAGAAACAAAAATTCTCTTTCTGCCTTGAAGGGCACGACCGCGCTTCAAATGTTCTTGCATAGGGCGCGACCCGCGCTCATGCTCCAGGCGCTTCAGCGCGACTTGTGCTCCACTTTTGCCTTTCCAAGGCACGTGGTGCACTCAAGCTCAATTTTTCTCTTTCTGGCGTTAAAGGATCACCCGGCCCATCGGTTATTCTGCATATAGGGGCGACCAGCTCACTTCCAGGGCGGCCATACGACTCGCTTCCACTGCAAGGCGGCGTAAAAATCTAGACCCAGATTTCGACCAATCCAAATCTTGATCTTTACAATAGATTACATCAATGATAAAAACAATAACATGATACATACCGTGATTTAAATTACATCCATTGATAATCAAAACTTGTAAAAACGATCAATTTTTCATAAAATAAAAAAACGGTCCATTTCTTTCCAGAAATCATTCTGACTATAACAGTTAGTCTAGATGCCTGCAAAACCATGTTAAAATAGATCTACATCTACCAACATCTACATGCTCTGATACCAATTGTAGGAATCATTATTTTTCAGAATCAATATTTCTACAAACCGCGAGAACCACGCGCAGCGGAATCAATGGGTTCTCACAATTTGGATAGAGAACATACCTTTTAGATCCGGTTTTGATAACTCTGACAAATTTTATGAATCTGAATCAACAATCAACCTCTTGATCTTCTGTTGTATTCCTTTAGAATAGATTAGACGTTGTGTGGACAACGATCTACCAATCCCCTTCTTTCTCAAAAAGCTAGATCCAATTTTGGATCTAACTTTCCTTGCCTTTTTTTTCTGTTTAGATGAATAGTGAATTTCTGCCATAGAGAGAGTATTCTATTTATAGGCTACAACAGGGACCCATGAGGAGAAATTATGGTTGGGCCTCCTGACGGGCTTGGGCTTCCCATGTTCGCCCCGAACACGCGGCCCAAGTCCGTCAACAAATGGCTTATTCCACTAAAGGCCATTATTGCACTACTGCCCTAACCCCAAATTACGTGTCAGCATTTATGGGCTCCATATTATATGCTCGTTGATCTCCCCGTGTTTAAGATATCGAATGTCCGTTGATTAAGTCAAGTTACTGACAACTACATTAATCAACTTCTTATGTCCTTGAGTAGTACCACTCAACCTCATTGTCATGTCGTAACAAATCCACCTACACGGTTTACATGACAATCTTTTTGAGCTCCTCAAAGGGACATCATCAACCTGACTTCTTGCGGGACACAGATTCCTTCTATAATCAACAGCACACCTTACATACAATGTCATTACCCAATCTATCGAGTTTGTTAATTCACAAATGAATCTCACTCATTGATGATTTAAAGCAATGTCCAATGCATGTAAGTGCTTGTTATTATATCCAGATTAGGAGGACAAGCATCCATAATAACAGAGTCGTTTGTTCTTTTATATAGTCAGTATAAGGAGAAATAACCTCACTTGGTCCTGTTTAATACACACAACGTGTACTAGTGTAATCCTATAGTCAAGATAGACTAATACCAGATTATACTACAACCGTACCAATGGTTTGTCCAAATTCATCTAGGTTGTGAACGATTACTTATACTTTATAAGGTACTGATGATATGATCTTCTGTGTGTTCACACCATATCATCTACAACATAAAATATTAGACACATGCATGTAACTAATAACATATATAATATGCATAACATTTGCCCATATGATTCTCATTGAAAATATAAAGAATTAGAGTTAATACAAAAGTAATGCTTTTAGTATATAACCCTATCACACTCTACTAGAAGATCAGTGAAATGATTTCAAGCCTCAGAAAAAGATTCATGAGGGTTATGGCGAAAGAATTAAATCTTTTGAAGCATTTCATCAGTCTTCTGTGGTGGGTAAAATTGTTCCATAAATAACCCAACTAGGTTTTGCTATGTGTTGACAGAGTTCGGCTTTTATGCTGTTAGCCAAGCAGCCGCTTTGTCAGCTTGGGTGAAAGGAGACACCATAAGCTTTATTTGTTCAGGTCTTACATTAGGATGATGAAATATAATAAGAACTTGTTCTATCCTATGTAAGTGTTGGTAAGGCTTCTCATGGTCTAAACCATGGAAAACTGGTAGCAGATTAAATATATTAGGATGGATTCTAAAATCTCCCATAGTATTTGCAAGAATTATGTAGGACTCAGGTCAATTGTTCAAAGCCTTGTAAAAATCAGAGAGGGGTCTCTATGCTATTTCTTCACCCATTGCTAAAAATGCAATGGTGGTGGGTGTGTAGTTGTGTGAATTTCTAGATAGGCGATTATTTTTGTGTCAATGATAAACTAATAAGGCAAGTTTTTGCGTATGAGATCTTAATCTCATGCATGCTTTAAGTCTAATAGGCAATTCCTAATAAGCATGCAAAAATACCTTGATTACTGCTGATAAGTGCTCAAAAAGTGCATTTTAACCCTTGATTATACCTCTTGTTTAGCCATCTTAGTAGACTAATAGTGCTTGTAAGTTATGTTTTATGATTATACAAGTGAAAAAGAGAGTTTTGTAGAATATTAGAGAAAAAGGGGTAACACGGAGCAATTTGGAGCATTATGGATCACATGGGAAGCCCATGGACAATCATGGGGAAGGCCAAGGAATTGAAGCTATGAAAGATGCGACTTGGACCTGTTTTAAAGCCTATTTGGAAGCCCAAGGCAAAAAGATTCTTTGCTTGGACCAAAGCCCGCAAAAGAGGAAAGAAGGATGGAGCAAAAGAGGAAAAATAGACTCTCACGTCTGAGACGCAAGGATCGTGTGTCCAGAAGCGACGCTCACGTCTGAGACACAAGGTTTATGCGTCCAAATGTGAGAACCGACACTATAGACCATCTCTTTTACTGTTTCGGAAATGAAGTTGGACTCTGAAAGAAGTCGATTTATAATAGGAAACAAACCACGATTTGGAATGTTTCTAGAACTCATTGTAACCCCTATAAATAAAGAAACTAAATGCCTCATGAAATGGGCCAATTCACTTACATTCTTGTCTCCAGAACTTGAGGCAGAAAGAGATTAATAATAAAAGATTCGGTTTTAACTAGTTGAGTCTTAATAAATTAGTATTTCTAGTTATTATGTTCTTCAACTCTTCTTCTTCTCGTTCTTTGTGTTTTTCCTTCTTTATGGAAGGTTAATCTTCTCCTTCAAGGGAGAAGATGAAGCCGGTGCTTAGGGTTCATTGATTCTTCTGGTTCATGGTATTCTCCAATCAGGTTAGTTCTTTATGTTTTTAGTTATTAGTTTCATTGCCCAGACCAGGGGATGGAAGTATAGATTAAAGTTTTTATTTATGGCAATCGAATATCATGCTAGTTTAGGGTTTTATTTATTGCAATTGAATATTGGCTAGTGACATGCTTTTATTTATTGTAATTGAATATAATACTAGAATAAGGTTTTATTTATTGTAATTGAATATTATACTATTATTCTCTACTTTTCTTCTAGTTGTGTAGTGTTTTAGAGTAAGGGAAGTATTTCTTATATTTACCTTAGATGGTGATTCATTGAATAGCTGCCCAAGCTCATATAAAAGGAAAGAAGATATTAATAGCATAAACATAGGAACAACTTTAGGTAGAATTATTTGTTAACGATGTTTCATCCAAGAGGGCATCGACACTCGCTCGATTGCCTAATTATAGTCTACTTGTGAGAATAACCATGAAGCAAAATGTCACAAATCAAAGGTATTGGTGGATTCTAATATCTTGAATTCCCTCTCCTATAAATTCTCAATAGTTTATTTAGTTTAGTTTAGTTTAGCATTAGAATCTATAATATCTATAATCATAGTTTTTAATCCTTCAAACCCCCTTTCTAGTACTGTCCTTCATATAACATACACTTAAAAGTGGAATGATATCCTACTCATCCTTTACTCACTGAGGGATAATTAGGTTTTGATACGCTTCTATTTTGTTCAACGACACACTACATATAACATCTTATACACAAAAAGGAGCGCGTGTCAAATGACACCGTTGCTGGGGATATAATTATAGCCCTAGGAGCGCGTGTCATATGGCGCTGCTGCCGGTTTAAGTTATTTATGTTTAACATTTTCTTTCAAAATTAGAACTTTAGATCTTGAGGTAATTTTAGCCCTATCATCCATCCTTTTGAGAAAGAGAGAGAAGCTTGAAGGACATCTCGAAGACAAAATCTACCATCCAAGTTAGTCGAATATTCTTTCTTTTTATTTCATTCTTAGTATAGTTGTATCGTAGTTTAGTTTTATTCCTTTCTAGTATAATTACATTTAGGACCTTTTCAACAATTGAAGTTGCAAGCCAACACAGTGAAACATCTAACTCTAGTGTTTCTTGTCTGTATCTTGACAAACGGACTATCGTCTATGGGCCGTGGTATTTAAGCAATCCAAGTGATTCACCATAACCCTAGAAGAGACAACTTTAGACAACGGGCGAGATACTAGCTGCAAAGCCTAACCTAGTTGAAGGAAAGTAGTTTTATTTTTTTTTAAAAAAAAAATAAATCCAAAAAATTAGTATAATTGCATTTTAGTATAATTTAGAATAGTTACATATTAGTTTAATTGCATTCAAGCATAGTAAGATAATTTTTCGTTATTTTTTCATAGCATTTTCTAGTGTATGCCTTGTCGTCCATATCATCGTTCGATAAGAACACAATAGTGGACAAGGTTTAATAACCGACTCACAAAAATATTAGACGAGATTGATATAATGGCCGCACGCAATGATGGAGGTGTTATGGACCCGAATAATCCTGAAGCTATCCCACCCATGCAAGTACAACAGAAGAAGAAGCTGAGTGATTTCTATTCGCCAATCATTGGAGACCCACCCAGCAGTATTGTTTTTCCAGAGACAGAAGCTAACCAGTTTGAACTTAGAGCATCAATAATCTCTATGCTTCCAAAGTTCAATGGTTCAGACAATGTTCAGCCTTATGTTCTCATGAACAAATTTCTATTAGTCCTCAGAACTTTCAAGAACCAGAATATCAAGGATGAGAGTATCAAGATCATTTTGTTCCTACTCTCACTCGAAGGTAAAGCATCTGAATGGTTATCTGCTCAACCGATCAATTCCATTGATTCTTCGGAGAAGTTATGAACAAGTTCTACCCGCCCCAGAAAACTAATGCCATGCAGCAAGCTATCAGCAATTTCAAAGGAAAAGTGAATGCAGAATATCATTATAGTTGGGAGCTATACGCACAAAAATGTGTACCTAGGTCTATGCAATTGATTTTAGACTCGCCACTAACTTTATCAAGGAAAAGTTGAGTAAAACCTATGTGAAGGACTAGCCCTCGAAACTAGATGATTATTGGGTTCGGGAGTCAAGGTACGATGTGGGAAGGTGTTAGGCACCCACAATCGCCTGGTAAAACTAGCCTTACTTCTATTGAGGTGCAATGTTTTAAGATAGGCAAACGAAGAAAGCTTGAAAAATAATCTACCAAGTTGGATGATCTTCACTAAATTATTTAAAAGCAAATGACTATATGTTATAGTAAAACTAAAAAACAAATAATCCTAATATGCAATACTAATTAAAATAAAAGAGAAAATAAATATGTCACCTTGTTTGGAATGTTGCATCATACTTGATTGTAGATTGATTGATTGATGATCTTGATTGATTGTTGATGAATGATGATGATAAACTTGATTTGGAATTGACAACTGTGATTTTTGGATTGAAACAGGTGATTTGAGAAAAAAACAACTTTTGGTGAAAAGAAGCTTCTACTCAAGATCGAAAGAGGGGAAAAGAAGGCTAAAGACGAAGAACACGAAGAACTTCATTAGAAAAACCTCAAAGTCAAAATTTTACCTTCAACTCCAGATTAAACTAAAGAAATTCTACTCTAGAATGATGAACTAGAAAAGAAAAAAGAAGAAGAACACTCAAGAAAAGAAAACTACTAGGTTATTAGCTCTGAATAACTAGGTCAAGATTATTAACTCTGAATTCCTAGCTCTAGCTTGCTCTAGATTGTTTTTTATGGGTGAATGAGACCCATATTTATAGCTTTTGGGCATGGATTCAAATATGGTAATGCGTTTGATCCAATGGCTGAGTATTGATGAAGAAAAATCCAATGGCTTGATCTCTTTCTGGTTGCACCTCCTAAATCTGGCCCTTGATTCAAGAGGTGGGATAAGGGGTGCAATCTTGGCCCTTGATCTTTGGATATTTCAAATGGATTAAGGAAAAAAAATCAAGCTCTACACGTCCTCAATGAGCCCATTGTTACAACACAATACCGCAAGAAATAATCCCACTAGTATGAGAGCTATATTTGATATCGGCTGCACCAATTAGGTTGCCTACGTACCCATTTCGGGATCAAGCCGCCGTAGTTCACTTCCACCCTCTCCCCCTCTCTGCCTCCATTCCCAGCCCCCTTTTGTCCATCTCCTCCTCTCCTCCTTTTTATATCCCTCTCTTAGGGTTACTCATGGGGCATAGTTTGGTCCTGGGCCCATTTTCTGGGCCCAATACACACTATGGTCTGGGCCTTATCTCTTGGCCCAGTACTTATGTGATACATTCCTGAATATGGCTACTACAATTGCCCCCTTCTCGGGTTCGGCGGCGATGACGACGGCGGACCCGAGAAGTCCTCAAACTTCCTTGTCTCTTTCTCTAAACTCTAGATATCCACATTGTCCTGTGACTGTACGTAGCGTTATTCTCCTCAGGACATCTCATATCCACGTACTCTGCTACTAGACCGTATGTCTGTGAAGTGTCTCACTCTATCGGTTCTCATTCATATAACTCATTAGCGTATCCACGAAGGGTCTCATCCCCTTCGCTCTCACTCTTCAAACTCAATTCTCATGCCAGCGAAGTGTCTCCACCCAGCTATCCACTCTCATCTACAAAATTCACTACCGCATTACCCTTGAGTGTCTTGTCCCGGCCATAAGCTCTCCTCCACATAACTTACTACTATGTGCACGGAGTGTCTCACCCTTTCGCAGAACTCAACATTGTATCCGCCAAAGGGCTCATCCCCTTTGCCCTTACTCATGGACCTCAATATCCCGTCCGCAAATGACCTCGTCCCCTTCCAATTACAGTTTGGAACTCCGGCTCGAGGAAGGCTCATCACCCTTACTGTCTCTGTTCTTGAATGAGTCCTGATGAGGGGCAACTCAGCTTGCCCCCACGTTTGATTCGGATCTCATGTCCGCGGAGGGCTCATCACCCCCGCTGTCTCTGCTAAGGAGTGGAGTCTGATGAAGGGCAACTCAGCTTGCCCCCATGTTTGATTCGGATCTCATGTCCGCATATCTCTTGTATCTCCGACCTATGCCTCAACCAGGCTCTGGGGCTACTCTCTTTGACCTGCCTGTCTCTTGCCTTTCTGTTCCGTGAAGGGCTCATCCCACTCCGCGGGCTCGCTCGGGCTCTCATGTAGGGGCTCTCTCATTGCCCCATGTATCTCTAGCATCTCCTCATCCCACTTCGGAGGGCTCATCCCACTCCAGCATGGGCTCGACCCACTCAAAGGTTATCGGTTGGGGTTGGGGCTCTCTCATTGCCCCATGTATCTCTAGCATCTCTATCCGATCCAAGAAGGGCTCATCCCACTCCATTGGGCTCGGCGGCGGGTTGTACGCCGGTTGGGGCTCTCTTATTGCCCCATGTATCTCTAGCATCTCTAATCCGGAAGGGCTCATCCCACTCTACTCTCGCTCTCCGGTTGGTTGCTTTCTCTCATTGCCCCATGTATCTCTAACATCTCCGATTGGGGCTATCTTATTGCCCCATGTATCTTTAGCATCTCTCGATCCGCGGAGGGCTCATCCCACTCCGCGGGCTCGACTGGGTTGTCACTGGTTGATGCTCTCTCATTGCCCCATGTATCTCTAACATCTCTGATCCGCGGAGGGCTCATCCCACTCAGCTGGCTCGACCGGGTTGTCGCTGGTTAGGGCTCTCTCATTGCCCCATGTATCTCTAGCATCTCTGATCCGTAGAGGGCTCATCCCACTCGGCGCGGGCTCGACCGGTTGCCGCCGATTGGGGCTCTCTCATTGCCAGATATATATCTCTAGCATCTCCATCCGGAGGGCTCTCATCCCATATCTCATCTCCGATCCGGGCATCCCACCACTGCAGGTGCTCAACCGGTTGTCCCGGTTGGGCTCTCTCATTGCCCCATTTGTATCTCCAAAGATCTCGATCCGCGGGTTAGGGGGCATCCCATATCTCCGGCTCGACCGGGTTGTCCCATCCTGGGCCGGCGGGTTGTCAGCCGGTTCTCTCTCATTTTCCCATGTATCTCTAGCATCTCTAATCCGCGGAGGGCTCATCCCACTCCACGGGCTCGACCAGGTTGTCGCCTGTTGGGGGACTTTTCATTCCTCAAATTGTCTAGCGCCCAACACCATTCGGATCTTTGACATTCTTTCCACTGCCCTTGTTTCCTTAGCCATTTCACCCTTGATAACCGCAACCGAGGCCTTCATGGTGTTAGCACTTGGGTCTCTATGCACTTAGGTCTTCCTAAGACGACAGCTTGCGCCTTTAAGCTCTCTCTTTCACACACCCGATCTCGACTCGAACCCCCTCCTCCCTCTGTTACGGCTTCTTTTCCCTATTCTCTGGAAAGGTGCCCTCTTTATCTGGTTTTCTCAAACCCCAAATAGTGTTGGCGGCCCCATTTTTTCTCTCCCACCTAGTGATATTTTCAATCATTCGCCAACACAATCAGCCCTTCATCGTCTTGTGAAGCAGCAATCCAATTACGCAGAACGGATTTCTTGCGCTATATCCAAGCAATGCATGTCAACATATGTATAATCATACTGCAATTTAGGACACTTCCATGAACCATGCATCCAAGGTGCGACCTGCAAAGGAATTTTTAAATAGGGTCGGCAACTCCACTCATCAGTAAAGACCATACCCACATGAAGATCTAAACAATCCATTAGTTCATCAAGCCATGAAAAATAGGCTTTTGCTGAAAAGGGTATCAGAACTGGACAGCTGTTTCTGATCAGATAGATCAAAGCTATGTTGTCCAAGACTTGACGATCAACCATAAGTTTAGGAATTCTCCACAAATCAGACACAGCAACCTACTTTAACATGTAAGATCCTATTTCCTGGCACACTTTGAGACATGAAACAACCACGGCCATCTACGAGAAATTCTGAAGCATTGTCCATGACCACAGTTAAGAAATCTTGCTTAGATTCTGTTCTTCCTCTTTCATCTTGGTCCCTTTCGTCCTATCATAATCTACATAAATGTTACACATTTTTGGCGTAGGAGCTTGCTGCCAACCATATAATCTTTTCGAAACCTCCACTCCTGTAGTGCTTCCTTGCAACAGCAACCAAGGGCAAACAGCTGAGAATCAGTTGTTCATCCAAATCCTTAAACTAGGCTAATCAACAATGGAGACATAACCGAAGCTCAAAAGTAGGCCAGGGTGCCTCTCTCTCTGTCTTGCCACACTCCTGGACTATTGGCCAGAAAATACCCATCTTCTTCGACAAGATTTTAAGAGTCTCATGCCTGTTGGCAAGTTCCATTAGTACCTTGATTCTCCTAAATGAGACATTACTTGGCTTATGCCCCTTCTCAACCATCTGCAAGAAACAATTCTTAGCTTCTTCGAACTTCCCCAGATAAAAAAGCAAATCAAACAACACATCAGAGACCCAAATATACGACACAAACCCCTTCTCCACCATGTCCTTCCACAGCACCAGAGCCATCTGCACCTTCTCTTGTTTCTTACACAATCTAATAAGAAACATACAAGACTGTGTATTCGGCAGACATCCAGCCTCCCTCATTCTCTTACACAAATTCAAGGAGCTGCCCAAAGTCATTCGACCAACAGAAAATCCTAAAGAATAAGCTATAAGTTATAGCATTTGGACACAAGCCCTTACGTACCATCTCATCCATCAAGGTACAAGCATCCATGACCCTTTTCGCTATGCAGAAATTCCTTATCACAGCATTATATGCAGCAGTATCAGGGTAACATCCCTACTTCATCATCTCCTTCAACATGCCTCTCGCTTTATCCGGCTGACCAACCAACCCTAATCCATCGATAATGCTCATGTACGTATAAACATCAGGAGTCATTCCTCCATCTCTCATATTCTCAACCACCTTTAACGCCCTATCAATTTCCCTATCATCTCCTTGAAATACACATCAACCAAACAATTATACGAACCCACGTCAGGCTTAACCCCCAACTCCCACATCTCTTCAAAAAACCCTTCAGTTTCCTTTTTAAGACCCCACCAATTAACGAGTTTGATAAGTAGATTTGAGTTGACTTGAGTGAGTCTTTCAAGTCTTGAGTTGACTCAGAACTATTAACTATGTGGAATCTGTAAATTTTTGGTGATTGAACGAAATAAGATTTCGGGAAAAATTGAAATTTTGCTCCACCATTAGTGCTACTAAACTCACTCCTAAAACCACCAACGATCTCAACCAAAAACAATACCCATAGCTCCAATATCGACCACATCATATATATCAAAGTTTAAACAAGCCAAAATCATTTCCACCAGTAGCATATAAGAGCCAAAATGAAACTAATTCACTCCCAGCAACAGATCTACTTAACTACAGAAGTTCCCTTCGTTACCCTTTCTACTAGTTAACACTACCAGATCTACCAAAAAACGGTTACAGCAGAAGGCCCAACTCCCAAGTCCCAACCATACACACAAAATATTTCCAAAACTAACCACAGACCCAAAATAAAGGAATTCTATTCCACCATCAAGTTAGCTAGTTAGGCAACATCTTCAGCAACAAAGTGATAGCCTCCTTCAGAGATGCTTTATGGTTTTCCTTGAAGTTACATAGCTCCTCTACCACATAACGGCCACTAGGATTACATTCATTCAGCTCCTTCAGAGAAGTACACCCGACTTCGTAGACCTCAGAGACAAAATCTTTGTTGAGATCATTCAACTTCTTATCCTCTTCATCAATTAATAACTCATGTTCCTCTTCCTCATCCGTACCGCAGTGAACAACTTTAAATGGATACCAATTAGAGTCTCCCAAACGAGCTTGACATAAAGAACAAAGTTGAGCTGCTTTGTCATCAGCCATATTAGAAGGATATAACGTGCTATTCGAAATGGTTTAATGTCTAGATCACCCATACGCTTCACTCCAAACTCAATACATCCCGAAATTCCCAACAATACTCTTCTCAGGCTCCAAACTCAATTACGCCTCAATCTTATACGACACCGAAGGCGGTACCCACTGTTTACACTGAAAACATAAGTCCCAATTCCGCTTGACTTGACTCACACCCACCCGTCAAAGCCACCAACGACCCTTTTGCCACCGCTTTTCCGTGATATCTCACTTCCATTTTCTTCATAAACTTAGGTTCACCCCATACATCTAAATAAACTCAACCAGTTTCCACATAAATTGACATAACCGGCTCACTGTAAAGACGAACTGGTCCACCACAGTTTAAAACAAGTTGCTTGGATTTATTAAAAAGGTTTAAAAGTGAAGATGGGTATGAAATGTCTGCTTTGACTATGGAAATGGAAGATGGGGTAGTGGATTTTGCTGATCCTCACGCCCAGGTGAGTGTTTGGGCTAAATTTTATGGGTTTCGATCACTGAATATTGGACCTGACGGCTCGAATAGTAGTGAACTATTATTAGAACTTGATGGCTAGAAGTTTGAAATCGGGTCCCCACAGACGGCGACATTTGTTACAACACAATACCGCAAGCAATAATCCCACTAGTATGAGAGCTATATTTGATATCGGCTGCACCAATTAGGTTGCCTACGTACCCATTTCGGGATCAAGCCGCCGTAGTTCACTTCCACCCTCTCCCCCTCTCTGCCTCCATTCCCAGCCCCCTTTTGTCCATCTCCTCCTCTCATCCTTTTTATATCCCTCTCTTAGGGTTACTCATGGGGCATAGTTTGGTCCTGGGCCCAATACACACTATGGTCTGGGCCTTATCTCTTGGCCCAGTACTTATGTGATACATTCCTGAATATGGCTACTACACCCATAATCCAGGGTTTCCAAACTTGGCTCCAAAATGGCATATTCTCTAGAATATTCTTGATTTTAGGGATCAAATCAAATCAAACAAATAAGGAAGGTTCTCTAGGTTTTTGGAGGCTTGAAAATGGGCTAGAAACACTAATGAAAAGTTCCAACTCGATCTGGATTCACAGCCCACGAGCACAAGTCCAAAATCCACAAAAAAGCCTATTTTGACCATATTTTCAATGCTACAAATTTCCTTTGACCGGGTCAAAATTAGGCAAGCTCATCTTCACAAAAAATGTTAATTAATCCATTAGGAAGGTCCATGAACTCTAAAAAATACCGGGTCAAAATCTTACTCCAAAAAATCATTGCATTCAACAGTGCGCACAACGGGCTGAAACGGGATAGGGCAAGATTTGGGTTTCTGAAATCCAAAAGGAACCTAGGAAATCTTGTACCCATTTCGAAGGATTTTTCAAGGGGAATTCAAATATGAAATAATCTCATCCAAATAAAGAGTGGAAAAAACGAGATTTGGGCTCCAAAGGGTTAGAGGGGCATTTTGGTCATTTTCAGCTCAAAACTCAGAAAGCAACGAAACTTCAGCCATAGCTAGAACATGATGAGGAGAGTCTAAAGACGCTAAAATAAGATGAAAAGAAAGAAGATTGATGTAGAAATGAAAACTCTAGAAAGCAAATCACCTTATATGATCAAATTTAATTCAAGGCAAAATCATGAATGAATTATGCCTGGGGTGCAAAAATGGGGTGTCTACAGTTGCCCCTCTTTGGCGGAGGTTGCTTGCAACTGAACGGCAAAGTCATGGAGACAAACCATTTTTGCCAAGCTCCAGCCAAAAGATCTCATGCAATTTTTGAAAATTCATTTGAAAAATATTTTTGAAAGAGGGCATTTCCCTGGATATTTGAAATCCTCAATTTTTTTTCAAGTTGTTTGTGAGGCCTTAAAAATGATTGAATGTTGGTGGATGCATCGAACGGACTTATACCACGCAACATGGCAACTAGATTATTTGTGGAAGCATCGGACGGACTTATACGACAAGACAAAATATCAATGCTAGCGGAAGCATCGGACAGACTTGCACCGCTTAACATGATATTGGTTGATTGAAAAATATTTTCTGAAAATGATGAACAACTTTTTTTGAAATCAAGGGAATTTTTTTTTTGAAATCTGATATTTTTCAAATTCATTTTAGAAAACTGGTGAAATTAAATGGATAGATCAATTCATTCATGATTTTGACTTAGATTAAAGATTCTCATATAATGGTGATAACCAAACATTGACGAAAGACTCACCGGGGAGAACAAGAAGATCCACTGGAGATGGAAGATTCTAAAGATGAAGGAAGAAGACACAGACGAACACTGCTGGAGAAGATAAGAGATATGCTGGAGATGGATGCCGGGGATGATGATATTCAAGTTCAATCAATCAATCAATCAATTGCGTTCAAGTGCTCGGATTGGAAAAGACTGTCACTATGAGTTCAGGCTGATCCATCCATGAGGTCAGTAAAAACTGACATTGTTCTCGCGAACAATTTTAATGTTGCACAAATGGAGTTACCGAAATGATATTAATGATCAAGTGGTTGCCAATAGTGCGATGAAAAACAAAATTTGATGAATATTTTCTTATACTGGAGGGTAAGAACCCCATGGTACTAATATTCATCATTTTTTATTTTATTTTTTTTAAAAGCTTTTGGATTTTTTTTTGGGTCAAACTTGGTCAACTGCCAAAACTGGTCAAAATCAGGTCAACTGGTGAGAACCAGGTCAAACAGCTCAAACCCGGGTCAGTCTAGACCAACCGGATCAAACGGGTCCAAACCTGGTTGAACAGGACCGAACCTTATGCCAAAATAGGTAAGGGGTACCCGACTTTCCTTATTTGGTGCTTGCACCGAATAATTGAATTAGAACAGCTTTTTTAAAAAAGGGAAGGAATCTCAGTAAAAGGACAAAAAAGAAACTTCCCAAAATTCGATCATACCCTCGTTCCTCGGAACCACATCCTTACTCGTCTCCATCTGCAGTCATACGAGCACCAAACAAAGTTGTAGCCTTATATGTCTATGTCTTGGACAAGGTCTTTCTATGTAATCGTACATCAGAAACAGTGTCTCTCATCCCGTTGGTTACCACCCATTCTTTAGGCATAAATTCCAATATAGTCGCCCTCGTTCTTGCTGAAACTATCATTGGTCTCGATAACACCACGAAGGATCAACCCTTCACCGGGAGTCTTCAACTCCTTTGGGTAAGTTTTTTTTTTTTTTTTTAAACCACCTTGTACTGTTTTATAGTTGTGGTTATACACCCATACAGACTTCTTGCGAACTCAACCAATGGGGGCAGAATGTTTTGGCCATGTACCCTCACCGCATCTCTTTCCCGGGTTATCCGTCAGAAACTCATATAGCCAGCAGATTTGGCATGGTCCAATCATATAACATTAATTGGAGAATTCACTAGTGGAAGATTACTGGTCATGTCAGGATATGAAGCCGATTTTCCAATTGTATGATGCTGCTTGGCTTATTTGAAACCACCTTCTACCCTACTGATAAGGCCATGAGACAGTTTGGATTTGAGCAAGAGCCGTCGATGTTAACCATATACCCAGCACGGGTAAGGTTCAGTGTTTGCCAAGCTGTTGAGATTCAAAATGCATGGGAGAATTGCGAGACTCTCCATGTCCCTCGCCTATACAATGAGCCAGTGACTTCTCGAGAATACCGGAGATGGCTGTATAGCAACAAGTAGTCCCTAGACAACTAAACCACTCGACACGCAAATTAGGTAGGCGCTTTACCTTAAATATGATATGTAATAAAGAAATGCTACTGTGTGAGCACGGTTGAATCTCTATGTTAGTATGCATGAGTAGGTAGAAAAAACGCATGAATATGATTAATGAAATGGCATGGTTTATTTTGGATATATTGCTTCAGAATCCTTTATGTAATGTTAACCTAGATTCTTCATCATCAGCCATCCAAAGCAAACCAAGTTTTCAAAAACAATTTCTTTTTATTTTATTTTTTGAAAACAATGTAAAACAAAACATTTTTTTATCCACAGAACAAGAAATACCACAAATGATTGAATAATAAGTGAAGGTGTGGGAATGAGTTACCGACAAGAAGATCCTCACGAGAATGACCTCAGGATAGGAGTACGATTAATCTTAGCACCAAAAAGTAGTAAGCACACACCACCCTTTTCCCTATCTGATTGCATGATCTCCACTATATGCTGAAAACCAACCATAAATCCTTTCCACCACTCAAAATGATCATAAAGTAAGCATAGGACAACTTCTTAGAGACACTTCCGAAAACATTCCTTCTGGCCTCGATAACCTCTGAATGGATCACACTATATCGGTGTATCCTCCAATGCAACCTTTTTTTTTTTTGTTTTGTTAAGTGGAAATTTTATTGATACTGATAAATAATTTTACAAATAATTAGGACAAGCGTGCAACAAGCTGCACTGCAAGTCCTTTATAAATAGCAAATCCTATTCTTCTAAAAACAAACTCGTTAGAACCAGCTATCATAACATTACTGTCCATAACTTTCTGAAGTCTCTTGAGAAGCTCAACAGACTGTTGTTTCAAGAAACCAAAAGCGTCGAAACTAAACAGAATGAAACAATGCTGGTTAGCCGTGCAAGCTTCCTCATGCTTCTCCATCTTCCCTGTCGCTGCTCTCGTAGCTGCTCCCCCCACCTCAAAGACTCCATTCCCAAGCCCTACCAATGGAGAGGCTCCAGTTACACCAACACATGCATGTCTCCCCTCAGACCAATTGTATATCAATATATCCGCATGTCGAAGTGTGGATCTTCCCTCATTCGGATCAGTGAGAAAATTCACAGGAGCCTCCTTCTTCACTTGTACCCCAGCCCTCCAAAAATGCATCACATAAAATATCTCTGACATGATCATGTCGGTATTTGAAACCTGGAAAATATCTACAGTGTGCTGCATGGTCTCCAAAAGCATCTAGTCTACTCTTTTTGCAAACAGGGCATAGACCACCATCAGAGTACAAAGGAATCATGAGACGGTACCGGAGAATAGAACGATACTCCATCGGCGACATATCTTTGTCCAAGTCCCTCCATCGAATAGCAAGTAGGAAGTCCTTTTATGTGTTCGACCGACCGCAAGCATCCAATGATCGCTTCGACGAAAGCAGATAACACAAACTCCCTCTGAAGACCAACAACAATCTTATTATAGAACGCTTCCGCCAAAAAAATTTGTGGTTTTGAGGGGATGGTAGCATTCCCAGCCATAGAACTGAGGTCAAAATCGGTAGACAAAGACTCATTGTACTGCTAGCAACATCAAGAATCTCATCCAAAGGCACTGGCCCACAACTCCTAAGAATGTGGTTCTGAAGCTCAGAAGTCTGACAACGAGAGGCCATAAAAGCAAAAGTAGAGACATTAGTGGCACAATAAATACCTAACCCACCCAGACGTAATGGGAGTGTCGATAAATGCCACTGCAAATCACCAAAGTTAGGACCATCAGAAACCACAATGCCCTGGAGAACATTACGGAGATGCCGATCAAACGTCTTAGCTGCCTCTCTAAAAAGGGATGGTGGACAAGTACGAATCGCAAATACCAACTTAGAGAGCCCAACACAAGCACGTAAGAGAGCTAACTCACACTGTGGATCGTCTAATGTAGCTAAACGGTCCATCAAAGTCACAACCTTTTCAACACGCTTGCAAGCAAGGCCCCTGACAAAGGATGGATCAGTGCTGACTGCACCTCTAAGCAACCTGACTCCCTGCTGAGGAGGGGACAAATCTGAAGGAAAGGGACCAGGGGTGGAGCGACGTGGATCCAATGATGGCCAAAATAGCTTAGTTTTAGCAACATTAAGAACCAGCCCATAAGAAGGTCCTTCTTCCTGAATCATACTCAAAGCTGTCGCCACCTGTTCTGTATCTGCAATAAGAGTCCCATCATCTAGATACCAAGCATGTAGCAACAATTGACAACTGGACTGGATCTGCAGAATCAGGGGATGCAACACCAGTGCAAATAGAAAGGGACCCAAAGGGTCGCCTTGCTGGACCCCAGTAGCAGACCATATGTAGCTATCCCCCATATATAACCTCGCTGGTTGACAATACAAGTACTCAACCCAAGGGGAAATAGCTGGGCAATGGATACGAACCTCTCTCAACATAGTAGTCCGATCAACCATGTTAAAAGCATTCTGAAAATCTACAAGCAAAGATCGAAAAGAGAGGTAATCGCATCGTTAGCATACACTATCGCGGTTGACAAATAAGCAAAATCGCTTCTGCACCACCAGAAACACCAACCCCATATTGAAAATCCTACAAGTATCCTACCACATCTTGGGAAACTCCTTTCATTGCAATCTTGGAGACCAAACGGCGCCAAACCATCCCCACAGCTATAGGATGAATACTATTATCCAGCTTAAGAAGTGGAGTAAGCGGAGCACTCGCAATGAATTCCGCTAACGGCTGTGGACATCGTCCCTGTAACCAAAGATTAACCACAGGGGTCAATGCATCTAGCAAATCAGATGATATAGCTGCTGCAGCCCCACTCATGGAATCCTACAAATGCTGAGCTCGAAGACCATCACAACCACAAGAAGTACCCTTCGGAAATGACCTAATACATGACAATAGGGCATCTCTCTCTACCACTAAAGGAGGCTCAGCAAAAGGAATAGTCGGTCTCACAGGTGGTTGTCGCATCGGGTGTTTCTCCTTTAATGCACATATAGTCTCCGCAGTATTGGAGGCAACTCCTGCTGATGATAACACTTTGACCGCTGTAGCAAAATGTCCATCAGCAACTTTTTGTAAATAGCAACGCACATTCTGAGTGGAGGCAGATTTCCTGGTCGGCTGGACTGAAGGAGACTCTATTACAGACTCTAAGAGACGAAACATCCCGCCAGGCTCATTCCATGTCATCAAAGCATGGAGAATCTGTTTTTGCTGAAAGTTTTTCCTAGTGCCAGAACGACGTTCCTGACGATTCTGTGGTCAAAAAACTTGCAGAGTGCAACGCGGCAAGAGGAGGAGACGAACCCAAGACATAACTAAACTAGGATCAGTTGTAATATCCCCGAGAGCCGATTTCAGTGCACCCGAAAATGCCAATCGACAAGCACGTGGTATACTTTTCACTGTTCGGAAAGGTATACGGAATGTATTATCCAGTAATTTCTCATTAAGAGAAGAAAGGACAACAAGCGGATCAAGGGTATCACCACCACCCCTCTGTGTCGTGGATGCAAGATCTGTAGTGTCGGGCTTAGGAGGCGGCTGTGGTATGCCCACAATGAAACATGGGGATTCCCCATTCTCCAACAAAATAGGTGCTGGTATGATAGCATCTAGATGACGACACGGTATACCAAATGCGTGGATACCCAGACAACGACCACACATCCATTTGTCTATAGACTTTAAGGAATTCTCCAATAACAAATACAAATCACAATCATCCTTAAGTTCATCCCGTACCCTATCAATACTCAACTGACAACCTACGTGTTGTTTATCAAAATGCGTGAGAAAGTAGGGAATAGTAAAGCCATTACTGTTAACCCCATTAGTGCATCCATGACGATCACGGAAAGGGCAATGAACACGTTTCTTAAGAGGCAGGACAATAGAACCAGAAGAAACAACTTTCTTCTTTCTCATATCCAAATCATGTCCACAACTCAACAAAACCCAAATCCAATCAAACAAAACTCAACATAAGCAAATCCCCAATCCTGTCAACAAAACTACAAATCCCACACCTCATCCCATCAACACACAAAACCTAAACCAAAACCTCTCCGACAGAACAAACCAGCCCAAAAAAAAGTTTATCTCTGACAGCCACAAAAACCCAACGAATGAGTTCACCAAGGCAACCCAAACCTAACGAAGTGATTTGGAAGGTGATTCAAGGTGGTGCGGTGGCGGGGCGAGGTGATGGTGATGCAGCAGCAGAAAGGTTGGGTTTAGATCGGTGGAGAGGGTGGAAGGATTAATGGTGTTGGTGGCAGCTAGTGCTGGTGGGAGGTGGTTGAGAAGAAGGTTGAGAGACGCTGAACATAAGTTGGGATTAGGGGGGGACGGTGGTGGTGGCTGTAGGCGGTGGTCGGGTTTTCAGATCTGGGGTTTAAAGGAGGCGGTGGTGGTGGCAGCGATGAGGTGCCATGTCGGGTGGTTTATGGGGGCGGCAGTGGGAGGTGGTGGCGAGGGTGTGGGCAGCACAAGCGGTGCTGTAAGTTACGGGGGAAGAAGAAGGTCGGAAGAAGAAAGTGAATAGTGGAATTTTTTTTTACCTTGAACATTTCTCAACTAGGAGACATAGTGGATCTAAAGATCAAGAACGGACTTTCATAGGACTATAATGTAGGCTTAGGTAGTGGGTAAAGAGAATAAGGATTTTTTTTTTTTTTTTTTTTTTTTTTGCAACTTCTCTTGGGGGTAAGCATTGGGGTAATCATATCATATTGTATATTGGGACCATAATAGATACTTAACGATCAATAATTGATGATGAAAGTGATTTTTCTAATCATGACAACTTCTATAAAATGGGATTGGGGTATCTATGGGTAGGCTAAGGGTAAATTTGGTTTTCTAAAGGACATAGGTCAAATCATGGGGATGAAAGAAAAGGCTAAGGCTCAAAATGGCTTCTAGAGGAAACATACAACATTGGGTGGGCTTGTTAGGCTAATATATCGGGTAAAAATGGCCTGTCCCATCATCTCTCTAAGATTTCCACTATACTCTTTGTCTCAAAAAAACAAGGTTGGGTCACGAAAAGTACCTCTTTAACTGGTCGGCATTGGTAGGATTGGAGAACTCAACACCGTCAAGATCAGTGAGGATCACAGCTTTCCCAGGTAGAATCTTCTTAATAATGAAGGGCCCCTCCCAATTAGGTCTGAACTTCCCTCGTGGGTCTGGCAGATGTTTAGGCCTAATTTCTTTCATAACCAAATACCCTTCCTTCAAATCCCTCGGATGAACTTTCTTATTAAATGCTCGGGCGATTCTTTGCTGGTAAGCTTGTGCATGAGCCGTAGCTTTAAGTCGCTTTTTCTGTGATTAGGTTCAAAGATTCCACTTTGGCTTGGATCCCTTCCTCCTCTGAACTGGCACCCTCCTGCAAAATGCGTAGAGTAGGCATTTCTACTTCGGCTGGCAAAATGGCCTCCATTCCATAGACTAGTGCATAGGGAGTAGACCCTGTGGCTGTACGAACTGAATTTCGATAAGCCCATAGTGCATATGGTAACTTCTCATGCCAGTCTTTGTATGTCTCAGTCATCTTCTCTACAATCCTGACAAGTGTCTTGTTTGCCGCTTCAACTGCCCCATTAGTCTGAGGTCTGTAGGGTGAAGACAAATGTCGCCGAATTTTGAACTGCTACAGTATAGCATTAAACTCCTTCCCCTTGACGCATGTACCATTATCAGTGATAACCTCATGTGGTATCCCATACCGGAAAATAATGTTGGTGCGCAAGAACTTCGCCACATTCAATGCCGTAACACTACTTAAAGATATAGCTTCAACCCATTTAGTGAAGTAATCAATGGCAACAAGGACAAAGCCGTGTCCGTTGGATGTTGAAGGATTTAAGTTGCCAATGACATCGAGCCCCCAAACAGAGAAGGGCCAAGGTGCAGAAAATGGGTTTAACTCGGCAGGCGGTGCGCGCATCAAATTCCCGTGAATTTGACACTTATGACACTTTCTAACGTACTTGCAACAATCTGTCTCCATAGTTGTCCAATAATATCCCAGTCTCATGATCTTCTTAGCTAACATGTGCCCACTCATGTGAGGGCCACAAATTCCTTCATGTATTTCAGTCATAACTGTCCGAGCTTCATTCTCATTCAAGCATCTGAGTAAAATCCCATCGTACGACCTCTTGTATAGAATATCTCCACATATGATAAACTGGCAAGCTAAAAGCCGAAGTGATCGTCGTTCTCTTTTATTCAGACCATTAGGGAGTCATTGATGCTGAAGATACTCATGAATGTCGTGGTACCACAGCTCTCCATCAGAGGACTCAGCCGCTATATCAATAGAAAAGCAATAAGCTGGCTCACTTTGTGATATAATCTCGATTGGCCTAAATGTTTCACCTTCCGGAATCTTGAGCATAAAGGCTAAAGTAGCCAAAGCATCGGCAAAGCTATTGCCTTTCCGCCGAAGGTAAGTGAAAGTAATATGGTCGAACTCGCCAACCAGTTTTCTCAAGCACTTGTGATAAGGAAGGAGGTTGGCATGCTTAACTTTCCATTCTTCTGTGATCTGGCTGATAATTAGCAAGGAGTCTCCAAAAACATCAATCTCCTTTATCTGGAGCTGTAGTGCAGCTCAAAGTCCAGCAATACAAGCCTCATACTCTGCCATATTATTGGTGCACTCAAACTCAAGTCTGATAGAAACAGGCGTGCGTACTTCTTCGGGGGAGATAAGAACTGCCCCTACTCCATTTCCATATTGATTCATAGCACCATCAAAATATAGAGTCCACTGTGGTTCTACCAATTCCGTGTCTGGCTAGACGGCGAGAATATACTAATCTGGGAACTCGGTCCTGAGTGGCTGATAATCTGGCAAAGGGTGTGCTGCTAGGTAATCTGCCAATGCCTTTCCTTTGATAGATTTCTGTGTGACATACGTAATCTCGAACTCTGCCAAAAGCAGCTGCCAATGTGAGGTTCGGCCAGTGATCATAGGCTTTTCCATCAGGTACTTGAGCGGATCTATCCTTGATAATAACAACACTGAATATGCAAGCATGTAGTGTCTAAGACGTTGTGTTGCCCAGACTAGTGCCAGACATGTCTTCTCAATAGGAGTGTAGTTTGCTTCATACTTGTGAAGACACTTGCTCGAATAGTAAATAGCTCGCTCAACTCTACCTGTCCCGTCATGTTGTCCAAGCACTGCTCCCATAGAAGTTTCTGTGACAGAGATGTAAAGTAGCAATGGTTTGCCAGGGGTAGGGGGAACAAGTACCGGCGGTTTCAACAAATATTGCTTAATCTTGTCGAAGGCCCTTTGACACTCCTCATTCCATTCCCTAAGTTGATCTTTCCTTAGCAACTTGAAGATAGGCTCACAAATGGGCATGAGTTGTGCAATAAATCTGCTGATATACTGAAGTCACCCTAAGAATCCTCTAACGTCCTTCTCCGTAGCGGGTGCGAGCATTTCCACAATGGCTTTGACCTTAGCCTGATCAACTTCAATGCCCCTTTTGCTAACCATGAAACCAAGCAACTTTCCGGACGTGGCTCTAAAAACACACTTCTGAGGATTTAACCGTAGAATGAACTTCACGGCCGCTCAAACAACTTCTTCAGATTCACATAGTGGTCGTCTCGACTCCATGACTTAACAATCATATTATCCACATACACCTCTACTTCCACATGCATCATGTCGTGGAGTAAAGCAATCATGGCCCTTTGGTATGTAGCTCCCACATTTTTCAAACCAAATGGCATAACTTTATAGCAAAAGGTCCCCCATAGGGTGATTAACGAGGTCTTCTCTCTGTCCTCTTCTGCCATCTTGATTTGGTTATATCCAGAGAATCCGTCCATGAATGATAATAGTTCATGACCAGCAGTGTTATTGACCAGAATATCAATACTAGGCAACGGGAAGTCATCCTTCAGGCTTACCTTATTAAGATCTCTGTAATCGACGCACATTCTTACTCGACCATCTTTCTTAGTGACTGGGACGATGTTAGCCAACCAAGTAGGATAGTGAGTTACCATCAGAAAACCAGCATTGTATTGCTTGATTACTTCATCTCTAATCTTCAGCATCCATTCCGGTCTAAGCCTTTTCAGTTTCTGCTTAACCGATTTCTTTTCTGGAGATAGTGGCAACTTGGGAACTATATTGGTGTCCAGCCCCGGCATATCATCATAGGACCAAACAAACACATCTTTGTATTCCTTTAGCAATTCAATTAGGTTTCTGCGCTCAGGGAGGGTTAGAGTTGTACCAATCTTCACATCGCGTGGTTCTTCTGTGGTGCTAAGATTAATTGTCTCTGTTTCCTCGATGACTGGCGTCGATCGGTCTTCATAATGTTCATGAGGAAGAATGGACTCAGCAACTTCATTGTCTATTTCTTCTTCATCGTCGGGGGAAAGGGGGTCATTACCTGCACAAATCATCCAATCATCTTGCCCTAAGGCAAGGGGGTAAATCAAATCTGCGGGAGTTTTAAAACTTTTTTGATTTTTTTGGATTTTTGAAATATTTGAAATTTTTTGGATTTTTGAAATATGATTATATACATGGGTTGAAACAGAAAGTCTCATGGGCTTTTTTTTTGGGCCATATCAGACTCATCCGAAGGCTCAAAGAGAGGACTATGTTGGCTGGGGACCGGATCGGTCATGGATATTTGGGTTCCCCAATCATCATAGTGTCCGTCAAGGATTGGATCCTTATCAGAATCTAATGTATATCTAGAAACCTTTCCCAAATTTCATATTGCGTCTGGGAGTCAGAAAGTGGCATGTTCTCAATATCCCCTGGAACTGGGTCAATAATAGATTCCATATTCAACAAATAATCCAAATCAAGTATGGTCTAAGGGTTCAACTGGACATGATAAGGAGTGACAGTCTCGTCTCCTGGGTCAGCATCTAACCCGGGGAGACTGGCCAAAGTAAAAGATGGAGTATAGTCCATACCTGACAAGGAGGATGCCTATCCAACCTCATTTATCTAATTAAACTGTCTAGCCTCATGATCCAACCTAAGTTGGCGATATCCTGAATAGGAATTAACATTTGGCTCAAACAAGAAACTTCGTGGTTTGATATGGGTCGTCGTCTTCGCCCCAAAATATATTGGAATCAATAATAGCCCCCATCTCTGCCCCTAGATCAGGTAGAGCCAATCTGAGATAATTCACCATGGAGTTAGAATCGATAAATAATTCTGCCAGTCCTTCCACAACCTCCTCAGTATAGCCTAGCCCTTTTCGATCATCTTGACTAGGAATCTGTAGTGGTTCTAAAATGCCGTTTTGGTTTTTTCCCAATCCAAGTCCTGGAAAATAGTTCTGCTCACGGAACAATTGAGTCGTCTTGGGATTTCCATTTCAAAACAGGGTAGGGAGCTTCTCCTTGTCGGGTGCTCTAAACTCCACAATCCCTAATGGTTCCTCAGTGTAGTTACACTTTCCTTCAATCATTGGTATTACCTTATGCTCTTCTGAAGAATCCAGATCATCCGAATTGCCAGTGATGTAGATAATCTTCCCTTCCCATAAGAACTTAAGCTTTCTGTGAAGTGTAGAGGGAATTGCGCCGGCCTGGTGTAGCCATGGTCTGCCCAAAAAGAAAATTGTAATTAGCCTCGATGTCTATAGCCAAGAATGTGACTGGACCTATTTGGACGTCAGTTATAAACTCGCCAAGGACTCTCTTCTCTGATTATCAAACCCATGAACTGCTCTGGCTGTATCCTTAGTGAAAGTGAAGTCTTCCGGCATGATTCCAATGGCTTTCGCAGAATTGACCGGGCAGATATTCAAACCGGATCCATTGTCAATCAATACAAATGGTACCTTATGGTTGTTGCAATGCACCGTAATAGTCAATGCTTTCGTGTGGGTTATTCCATCTAGGGTCAGACCATCATCAAAAAATGTTATGGAGTTTGTCTTCCTGAGGGAAGCGATGGTACGCGCCAAATTGTTCGGCTGGATGGAAGCTAGAACATGAGCTTGGTTCAAGGTTTGAAGAACTGCTTGCCCAGGTTGGGGTGACGCCATGAGTAAGCCCCATATGGAAATGTTGGACTTGGTTTTCTGCAATTGTTGGATTACTTCATTACCCTCTTACTTTTCTGGTTCAGTAGCTGTGGGTGGGTCAGGCTGTTGGGCCAAGACCTGATCTTTCTGTAAGTTTCGTGGCTTGTATATCCTTCCTCCTCTTGTCAAACCGTGAGTCTCAACACATTCAGCCAAACTAGGTTCTAATTGCTTCAATTGATGTAGTGAGATTTCTGAGTCATCTGTACTTTTATCGGGCTCAATTAATTTCTTCCCTAGAACCTCCTCGGTATCGTGACTCTTGGCTGGCACAAACTGGACTTTGGGGATTGTGATCGGAGTTGGGATCACCTGCTGCTGAGTTGGATTCTGGCGAATCACGGGTCCTTGAGGTTCTGACCCCACTTGTGATTCCGTAGATTGAGATGTATTCAAAGGATCTACCCATTTTGTAATGGGCCTCTGCATCATAAAGGATTCCAGGTGCTCTCTAGTCAACTTGAACGGCTTTTGAATCTGTGGAGTATGAAGAAATGGTGCTACCACCTCATTTAATTGGATACCTCTAGGCTTTGTTTGCTCCATGCATCTTCTGACTGCATCTTGAAGATTAACTAGCCTTGTGGTGTTAACATTAGATGTCTGTTTGATCGGAAGGATGAATGATGCCGGATCCTTCTTGACAGATTCCAAAGTATTAACTCTTCCATTATGCATTGGTAGTGGATTTGTCGATATATTGGGAGTGCCGAGACTGGACGCATCTATCTTACCCTCATCAATTAAGTTTTGGATAAGATGTTTAGGAGCATGCACCTCTCTATCGTGTGACCTGGAGCCTGATGGAAGTCACAATGTTTTGAAGCGTCATACCAGAACGGCACCGGATTTGGAGGAGGCCTCGGCTGCATTAACGTAATCAAGCCCTATTGGACTAAAATCCTCAATACAACTTGTAATGGGAAGCCCAATTCTGTGAACTGCCTCTTGGTTCTAAAAAACCCCGCCTTGTTGTCTTCTTGAGGAAAACCGACTTGATAGGAAAAGGATGAGTTGTCACTTCCGATCAATTTGCGTGATGTATCGAGGGTTGAACTTGTGCAGCAACCACATTGGCTTCTTTGTTGTTCACCGTTACAGTGGGACGTTTCTTCTTCTGCGGGTTAGATCCTGTAGACATTGAGCTGATGGGAGAAATATTGCCAGATGATAACCCATCTTCTATTTGTGATCCAGCGGCAACTAAGGCTTGATATGTCAGATGATAACTAGCACTTAGCCTGGTCGCATACTCTTGGTTCAAACTCTTCATAACCATCCTAATTTGCTCCTGTTCCATGGGCCTATCAATGATTTGGGCCGCTTTTGTGCTCCATCTTGTAATGTACTCTGCAAAACTTTCATTCTGACCTTGCTTCAAAGCTTCAAGTTGCCTTCGACCCATTTGGATATCAGTGTTGTAAAAGAAGTGAGCTACGAAAGCGTTTACCAGTTCAGGCCAAGTCTTGATTTTTTGCGTTTTAGTATTCATCCACCAAGTAAGGGCTGCACCCTTAAGACTCCTCTGGAATAGTTGAACCATTAGTTCTGGCCCGATTCCCATCGGTTGTAGATAACTTGCATACATACGAATGTGGGCCTTTGGACAACCGGTTCCCTCATATCGCTCCATCTTTGGAAATTTGAATCCATGTGGTACTCTGATCTGTGGATATGGACACAGATTATCAAGGTCCGGTCTTCACTTTTCATCTTGGTCATTGCTTCTTTTAATTTCTTAATCTCCTCCATTACGGGGTCAACTGGTGGTTGGATTGGGTTTTGCACTTGGTATTGGGGGTTCGTGTAGAACAGTGTTTGTGGAAAATAGGTTGGGGTTGGTAACATAAATGGGTTGGACATCATGGTTGTAGTTGGAATTTGGTTTGGGCTTTGAAAAGTTTGATGAGTGGATGGTTGAGGCATGTAGGTTGTGTTATCCTGAGGAAAAAATTGGGACGGAGTATGGGTTGACATAGGAACATGTAATTGGGTTGATCTATGTGTCGCATACGGAATGGGTAATGAGGTTGGTAGAATGGTAGGGTTAGGACTAACCATGGGAGGTAGTGTGATACCTGGTTGTTGTGGTTTACCTAGACTTGGAGTTATTGCAAACTTTGACATCATCTTGAGAAACATCTTTTCCATCGCCTTCTCCATTAATTCCTCTTGACTGGTAGGGATTGACGATTCACCAGAATTACTTGTATGTGGACTTCGAATGTTCACTCATAAAATTTGTCCCTCAGATGGAGGTGCTGGTGGAGAACTTCCTCATCCGTGATGAAGATATAGGTGGCACATACATCTCCATTTGAATGAAGGTTGCACGATATAACCTAGGTGGCAGCAATTTCCTATCTTAACCTGAAACACCTCTTGAGAAGAATTGATTTTAGAGTCGCCACTAACTTTATCAAGGAAAAGTTTAGTAAAACCTATGTGAAGGACGATGATTATTGGGTTCCGAGTCAAGGTACGATGTGGGAAGGTGTTAGGCACCCTTGTCGCCCGAGTAAAACCAGCACTTAGTTTTAAGATAGGCAAACAAAGAAAAGCTTGAAAAATAATCTACCAAGTTGGATGATCTTCACTGAATTATTTAAAAGCCAAATTTAATATGCAATACTAATTAAAATAAAAGAGAAAATAAAGATGTCAAATGTTGCCTCATACTTGATTGTAGATTGATTGATTGATTGATTGTTGATGAATGATGATGATAAACTTGATTTGGAATTGACAACTTGATTTTTGGATTGATTGATTTGAGAAAAACAATGATGATGAAACAAGCTAAAGACGTGAAAGACGGATTGAAGAAATTTCTGGATTTGACAACAAAGAAAAAAACAACTTTTGGTGAAAAGAAACTTCTACTCAAGATTGAAAGGGGGGAAAAGAAGGCTAAAGACGAAGAACACGAAGAACTTCATTAGAAAATCCTCAAAGTCGAAACTTTACCTTCAACTCCAGATTAAACTAAAGAAATTCTACTCTAGAATGATGAACAAGAAAAGGAAAAAGAAGAAGAACACTCAAGAAAAGAAAACTACTAGACTATTAGCTCTGAATAACTAGGTCCAGATTATTAACTCCGAATTCCTAGCTCTAGCTTGCTCTAGATTTTTTTTTGTGGGTGAATGAGACCCATATTTATAGCTTTTGGGCATTGATTCAAATATGGTAATGAGTTTGATCCAATGGCTGAGTATTGATGAAGAAAAATCCAATGGCTTGATCTCTTTCTAGTTGCACCTCCTAAATCTAGCCCTTGATTCAAGAGGTTGGATAAGGGATACGATCTTCGCCCTTGATCTTTGGATATTTTAGATGGATTAGGGAAAAAAATCAAGCCCTACACGTCCTCAATGAGCCCATAATCCAGGGTTTCCAAACTTGGCTTGGCATATTCTGAAATATTCTTGATTTTAGGGATCAAATCAAATCAAACAAATAAGGAAGGTTCTCTAGGTTTTTGGAGGCTTTAAAATGGGCTAGAAACACTAATGAAAAGTTCCAACTCGATCTGGATCCACAGCCCACAAGCACAAGTCCAAAATCCACAAAAAAGCTTATTCTGACCATATTTTCAATGCTGCAAATTCCCTTTGACCGGGTCAAAATTAGGCAAGCTCATCTTCAGAAAAAATGTTAATTAATCCATTAGGAAGTTCCATGAACTCTTAAAAATACCCTTGGGTCAAAATCTTACTCCAAAAAATCATTGCACTCAACAGTGCGCACAACGGGTTGAAACGAGATAGGGCAAGATTAGGGTTTCTGAAATCCAAAAGGAACCTAGGAAAGATTGTAACCATTTCGAAGGATTTTTCAAGGGGAATTCAAATATGAAATAATCTCATCCAAAGAAAGAGTGGAAAAAAATGAGATTTGGGCTCCAAAGGGTTATAGGGGTATTTTGGTCATTTTCAGCTCAAAACTCAGAAAGCAACGAAACTTCCGCCATAGCTAGAACATGATGAGGAGAGTCTGAAGATGCTAAAAGAAGATGAAAAGAAAGAAGATTGATGTAGAAATGAAGACTCTAGAAAGCAAATCACTTTATATGATCAAATTTAATTCAAGGCAAAATCATGAATGAATTATGCCTGGGGTGCAAAAATGGGGTGTCTACAGGAGCGATTCAACAATCTGCTAGTCTTGTGTCCACATCATGGATACGACAAGAGCACATTAGCTCATTTTTTCTATCGAGGACTCTCGATGATGAACAAGCAGATGATACAATCAATGCACAAAGGCAAGTTTACATCAATGGATGGAGAGGAAGCTTACAACTTTCTTTAGAATTTAGCTGAAGAAACACAACAATGGACTATTAGCAATGAGGATGTAGCTAGAATGGAGGGGGAGCCAAAGCAATTTGGTTACCAAGCATATGAACAATCAGATCAAGAACTAAAGTCTACATTAGCCAGCCTGGCCACCAGCATTGAAACTCTGAGTAAGAAATTCAACCAATTCTCCATGAATCCATCCAAGATCAACAACTCTTAAGCTAAATCTTTCCCAGTCATGCAAGCTAGCCAATACTGCAAAGTCCGTTCGGACACTTCCCATGTAACTCTAGAATGTCCTGGTTACTATCAACATGTATTAGTTAGAGAGTACAATATGAACTCATTTCAGAGGCCTAACCAAGGTGGTAATAACTTTCAGGGCAATTATTGGAGACTGAGCGCTGGACCCCCAGGTTCTTAAGATCAAAGTTATATTCCACAGACAATTCAAGCTTCGCAGTTAGTTCCTCAACAACAATTATACTCACAGCAGAATTCCAATACAAGTGGAGAGTTAGTGCCTGATCCTATGAGAAATTATGCTGCACCTACGAACCTGGAGAATGATATTGCTTTGCTATCACATAAAAATCAGAAGTTTGAAAGTGTTCTAGAGCTTCTTGCACAGTCTCAGCTCAATCTCCAGCAATCTCAGGCAAGTCAATGTTCTAGAATAGAGTCTCTAAAGGCTAAGGTCGAATTAACTCACTCACGCTTTTTATCAGAAAGACACAAGCCACTCAACCTAGCTTATTGGAACCAATATTAAGGAGTGAAGGATGTATGCCACATTAGGACAACTTCTAGTACCGATCACCTCCATGATCATGTCAGCTCAGTTACTACTCTCAAATAAGGATTAAAGATAGACAACCAGGTTAACTTACCTTCTCTTGATGACATTGCTACAAAGCAATCGGTCAAGATTTCAAATGAAGTTTGAAAGGAAGTGGGAGAAATCCTTTCCACTCCCATTTGTCAAGATAACCAAGACAAGATATGCAAGAACGCCAAAGAGAAAGAAGAGTAGACTCATGCTGATGTTTTTGTACCAAAAACACCTTTTCCTATGTTTTTTGCTCAAAGCAAAAAGGACAAGTAATTTTTAGAGATAAAGGAGGCATTTGAGAAAGATAAAATCAATATCCCCTCTCTCACAGCCATCAAGCAGTTTCCATCATATGCCAAATTCTTGAAAGATGCATGCAACATAAAGAGAAGTACTAATGTTCCAAAGCAAGCGTTTCTAGCTGGACAAACAACAACTATTATCCATCAGCAAGCACCAATCAAGCCCTAAGATCCAGGAAGTCCTACAATATCATACAAGATAGGAGACAAATTCACAGGTAATGCTCTTTTAGACCATGGTGCTAGTGTTAATCTCTTGCCATATCATGTGTACCAAGCATTAGGCTTGGAGAACCTAAAGCCTACAAAAGTCAAATTGAAGTTGGCTGACCGTTCTACCAAGATTCCCAGAGGCATAGTTGAGGATGTTCTTGTTAAAGTAGCCAATTTCTACTATCTAGTGGATTTCATTGTGATAGACACCCATAAGCCCTTTGATAAAATTCCAATTATTCTAGGCCGAACTTTCCTCGCTATCGCAAAATCTTTGATAAATTATCACAACAGTGAAATGAAGATCAAATTTGGTAAGATGTCCATGGACATAAATATCTTTCACCTGTTGCATAAGGATTGTAATGACGCGGAAGGTGGAGAGGTGTACTTCCTTGATAGCATGATACAAGAATTCTTCCCATTCAAAGATACAATTGAGAGTGCTCAATCTACAAAAAACTGTGATGAACTTGAGAACCCCACCACAGAGGTGTTGCTAGCCATGTTCTTGGAATCTCTGCAGAAAATTCAGGATTTAAGTGAGCAGAATGGAAAATTGACAGAGAGAGTATCATATCTTGAGAAGATGAACTCTACATTTAAGGAAGAACAACAGACTTCTGCCTAGAAAAATCAGTTGCTAGAGAATCAGCTTAAAAAAGTTTTGGAAAAACAACAGAATCTAAAAACTGAAATGAGTATTCTAAAGCAGAAAGTGGACCATATTTATAAGAAACATTGCACTGTTGAAGCTTCTTCTACACCATCATTGTCTGAACGAGATAAGTATGTGAACCAATCTACCACCCACCTTGAGCGCAGTCAGCCAGACATCCATTATCATTACTGTGGTGGTAAAGGGCACATCAGATACTACTGTCTTGTTAGAAAGAAAGATTTTTGTCAATCTTCTACACAGAGGAACCACAAGGCCTATCACACAATCATCAGACCTGAAATAGTTCAAGGTAGAGAAGCAACTTCACCAGCAATCTTTCCAGCATATCAGGGAGTATTTTTGACAACCCATAAGGTGAGACCTCCATGTCCTCCAAACATTCGTCAAATTTGGGTAAGAAAATCTGATCTCCACACTCCAAATTGATAATACATGATATAATATATAGTCTTAGGGATCTTCCTTAAAAAAAAAAAAAAAAATCTAGGTAAAAGGAAATGTCCTTATTTTTTGGATTAATTTTGATTTTGACTAATTATACATGATTTTCTCTATTTTTGTGAGCTTAAACTTTACTTGACAGAGAAAGAATCATGTAATGATATTCGGCATCAATGGTAACATCTTCCCTTTTTCTCATTTATTTCAATTATTTAATTTCTATACATTGAGGACAATGCATATGTTAAGTTAGGGGAGGGTGTACTTGATAAATGAATTTCGAAAATTAGTTTTCAAAAACAAAAATATTTTTTGTTTCTATATCAGTAGCATGAGAAAATTGAATTTTAATGATGAGTCTGGGATATAGACTCTATACTACTTAGTGTTGAGTTTGATAGATAGTTGACGATAAACATAAAATTGATTAATTTTATCTACGAATAAAAGATTGAACTCTAAACACAAGTAAAACTAAACTGAACTTGTACTATATTTAACAAGATTATTCTACTCTCGAATCTATCGAAATAGAGATGGAGTAAAAGATTCGTTCCACTCCTAGTTCTTTAGTATTCAATGTTTTCTACGACTTCAAGTCTATCCAAAGTTAGTGAGAGTACTGCTGGGATTTATACTACAATGCAAATTATCATAGCAAGATACGAATAACGAAATGACGGAAATACTAAGGTTTGAATCTAGATAAAGAATTAGGAGAATTTGATTCCACCTTGAATCCAACTTAATTAAACTAGCATAGATTGTTGTAAACAAATTCTTACGTTCTTACGATAAGAATTAGTTGTTCTAATCCCTAATCATTCATGGCAATCTCTACCAACTAATGACTAGCATGTGAGGAAGTTCTACCTATTCTCATGGCGAATCAACTACTTCCTAGAGTAGAATAGACTCTTACAACGATTCTACACTACACAATCAAGTTTTCATCAAGGCTTCATCAAACCCCTCTAATGGAGGTTTAGCCTTGATTCATCAAACTATCATTTCCATATGAATTTAAGGTTTAGCCTTGATTCATCAAACTATCATTTCCATATGAATTTAAACTAGACATCATATAAAGATTCTAACTTTACTAATATAAACTTTCAATTCAATAATTCAAATCTAAATTAACAACTAAGAAAAGATTAACAACTAAGAACTGAATTTATATCTAAGTAATTTAATAAACCAAAACTGAAATTATGAATAACTCACTACTTTTATTAATCTAATGAAGAATAAAACAATGATTCAATAACTAAATTAATAATCTACTTGTTCTAAACTAATTACTTGAACATAAAAATAGATCTAAAACAAGATATGAAAAACTAATTAATTGAATGTAAAACTAGATCTAGAATTATTCTCTAATGGCTACTTTCTACCTAACCTAATTGATGCTTCAGAGTTAAATCTTCTCTATTCAAATGGAGGAGACATAATCCATATTTTCGTGCATGGGCTGAGGAGCCATGTTTTGGGCAAGAAAATCAAGCCCAAAACCCAATCTCTTCAGTCCACAGGGCCCTTTTCAGGTGGATCTGACTTCAGTATGCTTTTTGTCTACTTCTACTCCTCTGATTGGGTCAATGTTTAGACCATTGGAAAGATCTTTCCGATCCAGTCGTTTTGACATAATGTAGGCCCAATTCTGAGGACTGAGCCCAAAAATAAAGTCTTCAAAAATTCTGCTGACTTTTGTGCACTGTTTCTGCCCGTGTTGACTTTGACCTTTCAGTTTTGACCGGGCTTTTTAAAGGCTTTTTCTCCTTGAATCTTGGCCTTTAATTACATAACTCCTTAGCAGCCAACCATTGCTTCTTTATCTTACAAACACATTTCTGCACATAATTGACTCCAATGCCTGAAATACATAAAAGCACGTAATCAGTATTAACTCTTATTTATTACTCGCACAATTGGTCTAAAGGTATTATTGTTAAGGGGTTAAAACTACAGTTTTTGGCTCTTATCAAACCACCCCCAAACAGCATTTTGCTTGTCCTCAAGCAAATATGAGAAATTAGTATCAGTGACCAAAAATGGAGTTCTAACTAATCTCGTTTCGTAGAGTGCGAATGCATTGACCATATGCAACAAGGGTTTAAACCACTAGGAATTCCCTAGTGGACGAGTTATAGCCTCGTGAGAGTTTTCCAGTGAAGGTACTCACAAACTTCATCTATACTACAACGACTAAGAAATAAACTATTATTTCCTTATCTATGTCTTAATTATCTATACATCTCACTAGCAATGAATACAGAATAATCAAGTCGAAACCTAAGCTAATATATGTATAATAATCAATCATCTACGAATAAATATATATACAATCAGTAATACTATGAAATGCACTAGCAAGTCTGTTTCTGAAAACTCGGAATAGCGTCCTTCAGTAGGTCCTCACATAAATGTCAAGACAAAAACCACTTTGATTTTTCCGCTCAAGTTTCACTACTCCATTGTGCAGTGGGCGCACTTTACCTTACAATCTCAAAGACACACAAGGAAGCCGGAGTCGATCAAACACATCTGCCACTTACTATCACACTAAACTATTCCTAATTGAGCTAGAGGTCTTTATTAGGTGTTGCGGGGATTAGAAGATGGTTTAAGAAGGAAGGAAATGGATATTCAAAAAGGACAAGTCTGAGATAATAGAGTCTTCATATTATGTAACTAGAGAAAACCTTGTTCTTTACTTTTGCTTCTACACTTTGTTTACATCCTTAGCCATATTTTTTTTTCTTTTTCTTTGGCTTTTGACTCTTTTGATTCTATTTTTGGAGTTCTAACTCTTTATCTTCTTTTATTTATTTATTTATTTATTTTTTATTTGGATGGAAACTTTCTTTTTTTATCTGAAGCAACTAACTAATTCTTTGATTTCAAAGGTCTTTCTCTTTTCTATTCTTCATCTCTATTCTCAAACTCATTGAAAGAATGGGTAGGTTGATTTTTTTTTATTTTGTTTTATTTTGTAACAGGGTAAAGGATTTGCAGTTTATGAAAGGCTAGAGAAAGGCTCAGAGGGGCGACTAACAGAAAATAATTCATAGGTTTGAATTTCTTGCTATATCGATCCAAAGAGGGCCTAAATTCTCGCTTAGGATATGGTATAGTGATCAAGCAAGTGGACATGTGATTTCTCTATCTGGATTTTACTTCTCTCTTGTGTCATTTCTCTAACGTTTCACTCATATAAGGCTTTAGTCAATATTCTCACAGGATTTGTAGAATAAGTACTCTAGCCTAGATTTCAGAAACTTACTGCCAAACAATCATAGATACTCATATCATATATTTATAGATAGATGCAAAGATTATTACCTACATATTAACCTAATTTTCTAAAAATTATTCTAATGCAAAAGCTACGTGAGACTTTTAGATTATTCAGAGCATAGAGAAAGAAAACAATACCAATATTCCTAAGTGTATAGCATAACTTTTTATTTTTTTGAAATTTTTGATTTTTTTACTAGAAAACAAGTGCATACTATACATATCTATATCCTAACAGATGCCTTAATTACACGTGTTTCTATGTCCCCCCTCAAACAAGAAGCATGCTTTGTCCTCAAAGTATTTAAATAAATAGGGTAGAGAAATACCATAGAAACGCGTGAAATTCTGGAACATCTGCAAAACAAAGTTAAACATACTAATATAGAAAATAAAAATTGACGCAACTCTATAGGAGTTCCACCCGTTATGGGGTTAATAAGAATTAAATTGCTTGGGACATAAGCACACACTAACTGAAACTAAAACTTACCTCCTCTCCCGCGTTTAAACATTGTCCTCCTCATCTTCCTCTCCAAAGAGATGAGGTTCCTTCGCATCCTGCCATGCTATGATAACTTGCCAAGCCCGCCGCCATGTGTCATCAACTTGTGCTAACCTGTCGAGTGTTACTATGTCTGATGGGGTGTAAGGAGCAACCAAATGAGGTTGCACTTGCCATCCCAGCCAAGTCATTACTCGAAATGATTGAACCACCCAATTGGTGGGTCTCATGACTTCAACCTTTTTCCAATCCGTGAACTGGGTATAGAATTCAGGTACACAACTGAGCATGATGCGACAAACCAGAACAGGCATAAGAAGATACTTATGCCTCACTAGCCACTAATACTCGGGGAATGTCATATCGGCGACGTCCTTCAGCTAAAGCAAGGAAAACGTCACCAGCGGTACTATTTGCAGAGGTAAATTGCCAATCCCCTAAAATATTCATCAGGATAAATAATTTGGTAGTGCCTACATTGAGGAACAGGCTACCAAGGACTATGTTATAACGCCCTTGGTCCATTATACGAAACACCCCTCCCCTATAATACTCATGGAAATATGTATAGTCATAGAGGTATGCATTATCGGTCATATATCCCCACGTATGAATAAGATCAGTTATTGGTATTCCCGAAACTAACGCTACCAAATACTTATTGAATTCTAGTGGCGTGTCATCAACCACGATGAAGAATTCTTGTTCTCCATCTTGGTTACAATAGAAACTAACATTATTGTAAAAATATTCAGTAAGCTTAGGTGAATATGAATCGTCTTTACTTACCAGTAGATGCCTCCATCCTAACTGCAAGATCCTGTCGCGGAACTAATGTCTATAAGTCTCGCTTCCCAACAAGTGTTTGAAAGACTGCTCCTGTATGATTATAGGTGATGTCATCACAAAACTACTCTCTAGAACAGCTGGAATAATCCTGGAACAACCCACAAAAATCGGAATTTTTTTGTGCCCACGGGGGTTAGGGCACGGGTTGCGCTCAACCTATGCCTGGGTAGGGCGCGGGATGCGCCTTGGTGAATTTCGAGTTCTAGGCACTTAGAAGCGCAGTAAGTAGCTCACTTTTGCTAGGGATAGGCTGGGTCGCTTTTTGGGTGAATTTTGAATTCCAGGCACTTAGGCGCAGGGCGCGCTCACTTTTTGCTTGGGATGGGCGCGGGTCGCGCTCAGGTGAGCTTTGAGTTCCAGGCACTTAGGGGCAGGGCGCGCTCACTTTTTGCCTAGGATGGGCACGGGTTGCGCTCAGGTGAATTTTGAGTTCTAGGTACTTAGGCGCAGGGTGCGCTCACTTTTTGCTTGGAATGGGCGCGGGTCACACTCAGGTGAATTTTCGAGGTACAGGTGGGCAAGCGCAGGTGGCGCTCTACTGAGGTGCAGGCGCACTCTGAGGTGCTGAAATGTGGAAGTGAGAAGGAAAAAAAAAGGAAAACGTGGGAGTGAAAGGAGAGAGATGAATGTGAGAGATGTCAGTTATGTGTGGAGAATGAATGAAGTTTATATAGGTTTGAGTTTCCAAAACAAATCGGGAAGTTTCCAAAAAGTTTTAAGGCAATTGTCGGAAACAAAATTTTCAAAACCGAAAACGGAAACAACCCATATTCTTGATTCTATTACAAACCAAATATCGCTTAGACTGAATCTAGAATAGTAACTTCTAAACTCTTATAGATTTCATCCTACCACCACATCTAATCCTAGGCATGCCAATATCGGCAATATTCTCAACCATCACTCCAAAACAACTTCTAAAATGTGGGATTAACAAATCATATAACAAATCATGCTATAGTAAATAATACCACCCCCAAACAATTTGGGAATGTGGGATTAACAATAAAAACAACACACAATTTGAAAAGAACCACATTATATTAAAATTGAAATTCGTACAATATTTAACTACCAAATTCAAATTTAACTATGGAATCCAAAAATTAACATCCGAACTAAATAAAAACAAATACAAAATAACATTAATGCATAATATCCCTAAAGAACACGCTGCTGGTATTGGATGGCACATGGGAAGGAGATGACTCCTGAGCTCCCGATGGGCTAGAGCCATCCGTCCTTCGGCGACAACACTCGTGCCTCACAGACGCCTCCTCAGAAGAAGAACCCCCGTGGGGTAGGAAGCGTTCACGCATATCTTCATGGAACTTTCGCTGAACTTCCATCTCGGCTTTCATCTCCTCCCAACGCTCATCCTCACGCTAGGGTCGAGTTTTGAAGTTACGATAGATGGTAGTTTGCTGAGTCCGGAGATCTTCGTAAATAGTATTGAGGGAACGCATGCCACGGTGAAGCACCGACATGCGTTCTGCATCTGACCTACACCTTTCCAAGGCATCGGCATCAAAACATGTCGTGTCATCCTCATCCTCCGAGTTAGTCTCTTCCCCTACGCAACCTCCAAACCTTCTGAACACAGTCCGTATATGCTACGACATTCGTATGCATCTTAATCATAGTACGCTCAGTTTTCGAAGTTGCTATCAAATTCATCATGATCTTTGTTATCAATATGGGGAGAGGTTCAATACTCTTCCCAACTCCCCTAATCATATTAATCAAAAACTCCAGAATACAGAATTCGTACTTCTGCTCCAAGAATATCCAAAGAACATAAAGACAGTTTAAACTGATGTCACTTACCTTCTCTTTTCCCCTGACATTCCTACCAATCCACTGAGCTACAGCCAGCTGGTTGTTTCGCAGTGACGACTGGTGAACACAATGTGAGCTCGCATTATAGTTCCCTTCCACAACCGTCGCATTCATCAAAGGCTCGATCCCACCAAATTGGGATTCATGTAATGTGGCGTCGAGATGGCGTCTAGGCAGAATGCCTAAAATCTCAGCCAGCAACCTCCTAGATATTTCTCTCCTCGCCCCGGCCACTTTAACAAAAACTTAATTCCCATCCAACTCTCTCTTTTTATTGAAATGTTCTACCAAATCAGAGTGATAGAAATCCTATGTCGAGTACTACAACCTAATCCAATCCCTCCTAATCATCTCGTCACTGTAAAACGGCGCGAAGTGGTCGGCCGTAAACGCTTGTTCCGGCAAAATTCTCCGTCTTTGAGCCATTGGAAGTTTTGGACTGATTTGAGGGTTTGTATAAGGTGTAGGAAACAATGTGAAACAACCTCACTAAAAAAACAATGGTGGTGGCGCGGCAGTTCGAATTTTTTTGGATTTTTCGAATGTTTGGCTGGTTCAAATTGATGGAGATGGTGGTGGAAAAGGTTTGGAGAATATTTGGGGTGGGAATGAACTTGGGCGTGGGTTAAGTTAGGTTTTTTTTTTTTTAAAATTTGGCTAGGGTTTGAAGGTTTGTTAATGGTGGTGGTGAAATGGGAAACGCAAACTGTTGGTTTGAAGATGGAGACGCACGTGTGTGGCACGTGCGCACGAGATTGGGCCCAAGCCCAATTTGATTTTTCGATTTTGCAAAATTCATAGATAATGTCGACCCGAATCGAAATACGATTAAAAGGCCTAAGCAACACAAATGGAAAGTTGAACAATTTAGGATGGAAAAAACAAACACCCCACCCCCAAACAAATTTTTGACAACAAAGTTTAGAAAATTTGTTTTAAAAGTGGGTATTTTAAAGTCAGATTCCCAAGACTCTCTAAATTATTATGTTTATGATTTTAAATTTTTTTTAGTTTTTATGAAGAAGATTTAATATAAGAAAAACAAGAAAGCAATAAATGCATAATTCACACCATAGAGAAACATGACTCAAAAAATCGAGAAAACATGCAAGAGTGGAAAACGTAAATTATATTAAATATAGACTTAGAATCCGGTACTTACAGCCACACACTCCATAGGGAGGGCCCGGTTACCTGAATGGTGCACTTACCAATATATGGAAATGAAAGGAAGTACACTAACCAACAAAGGTCAGTTCTCATAGACAGAGTCCTGTAAAAGGACTTCCTCTACATTAGGGGACAATAGCTCGTGAAAATGTTTCAACCGTTAGCTATTGACTTGAAATGTACTGTTGTCCTTGGGATTTACCAAGGTGATTGCCTCATGAGGGGTGACTTCAGAAACCAGAAAAGGACCAGACCAACGGGTTTTTAATTTCCTTGGAAAAATATGTAGACAGGAGTTGTAAAGCAAGACTTTTTGACCTACCACAAACTCTTTGCGCAAGATTTTCTTATCATGAACATGTTTCATGTTAGCTTTATAATCCTTCGTGAGATCATAAGAATTGCTACGGATTTCTTTAAACTCATTCAATTGCAACTTGCGATTGACACCTGCCTCATCAAAATTGAAGTTAAGGCTTTTTATTGCCCACATAGCACGGTGCTCCAATTCGATGGGCAAATGACAAGGTTTCCCGAATACAAGTCTAAAGGGAGACATACCTATAGGAGTTTTGAAAGCAGTCCTATATGCCCATAAGGCACCAGATAAACGCTTTGACCAGTCTTTCCTATCAGGATTTATAGTTGTTTCTAAGATCTTTTTGATTTCCCTATTAGAAACTTCTACTTGTCCGCTAGTTTGTGGATGATACGAAGTTGCTACTTTATGTGTAACTCTATACTTTTTCACTAGAGATGCAACAACTCTGTTGCAAAAATGTGTTCCACCATCACTAATGATGGCTTTAGGAATGCCAAATCGACAGAAAATGTATTCCTTAACAAAAAACACGACTGTCTTATGGTCATTGCTACGACAAGCCATGACCTCTATCCATTTAGACACGTAGTCCACGACAACTAGAATATAAATAAAACCGTGGGAAACTGGAAAGGGACCCATGAAATCAATGCCCCATACGTCAAAAATTTCTACCACTATGATTTGATTTAATGGCATCATATTACGCTTTGTGATTCGCCCAAGTTATTGGCAACGAACACACGTCTTGTAATGCACTTGGGCATCTTTAAAGAGAGTAGGCCAATAAAACCCACATTGAAAAATTTTAGCAGCTGTTTTCATACCATTAAAATGGCCACCACACTCTTTATCATGGCAGAATGAGAGAACCTCATTATATTGACATTGGGGAATATAACGACGAATAATCTGATCCGCACAATACTTAAAAGGGTAGGGCTCATCCCAGTAGTATAGCTTAACTCTAGCCAAGAACTTCTTACGATCATTTCTTTACCAATCATAAGGAATAACATCAGACACTAAATAATTCACAATGTCAACATACCATGGTGCAGAAAAAATAGCATACAGATGCTTATCAGGAAAAGAGTTCGGTATGGACTCAGAATCACTATCATCGTCGTTTGTAAGTCTAGATAAGTGTCGGCAACTACGTTTTTGACCCTCTTTTGTCTTTTATTTCTAATGTGAACTCTTGTAGGAGAAGAATCCATCGGATTAATCTCTGCTTAGCATCCTTCTTTGCGAGAAGGTACTTAAGGGCTGCATAGTCCGTGTAAACTAGAGTTTAGAACCAACCAAATAAGGACGAAACTTATCTAAAGTATAAACGACAGCTAAAAATTCTTTTTTTGTAGTTGTATAATTCTTTTGAGCATTGTTTAGAGTTTTACTAGCATAATAAATAACAGTAGACTTATTATCTAGTTTTTGTCCCAAGACAACACCAACTGCATAATCACTAGCATCACACATGAGTTCGAAAGGTTTAGACCAATCGGGAGGTTGTATAATGGGTGCAGAAATTAAGGCGGCTTTTAATATTTCAAAAGCCTTTTTACAGTTAAAATTAAAATCAAAGATGGCATCCTTTAAAAGCAAATTAGTTAACGACCTAGCTATATTTGAAAAATCTTTAATAAAGCGCCTATAAAAACCTGCATGGCCAAGAAAGGCTCTAATATCACGGACAGTCCGTGGTATAGGCAGAGTCACTATCTTATCTAGTTTGGCCTTATCTACTTCGATGCCATCACTAGATACAATATGACCTAGTACTATGCCTTTTTTCATCATGAAATGATATTTTTCCTAATTTAAAACCAGACACTTCTCTTCACATCGTGTCAAAACCTTAGACAGGTTAGATAGCCAGTCAGTGAAAGAGTCTCCATAGATAGAAAAATCATCTATGAATACTTCCATGAAACGCTCTACCATGTCACTAAATATAAAAAGTATACACCGCTGGAAGGTACCAGGAGCATTACAAAGGCCAAAAGGCATTCGTTTATAGGCGTATGTTCCAAAAGGACATGTGAAGGTAGTATTTTCTTGGTCATCAATATCAATAATAATTTGGAAATAGCCAGAGTAGCCATCCAAAAAATAATAAAAAGCATGAGCAGCTAGACGTTCAAGCATCTGATCTATAAAGGGTAAAGGAAAATGATTCTTTCATGTCATGGCATTTAAACGTTTGTAATCAATACATATCCTCCATTTCATAGGACCATGCGTGGCAACATATTCACCCTTGGCATTACGTGCCATGGTAATCAATACGTGCCATGGTAATCCCTAATTTCTTAGGAACTACATGAATGGGACTTACCCATTCGCTATCAAAGATTGGGTATATGATACCCGTATCGAGTAACCATAAAACTTCTTCCCTGACCACTTATTTCATGGCAGGGTTCAAATGATGTTGAGATTCGTGAGAAGTCTTTGTGTTATCCTCCAAATGGATACGATAAGTGCAAACATTAGGGTCAATTCCCTTAATGTCGGCTAGGGACCAACCAATCGCAGAACGATGTTCCCTAATCACCCTGATCAAACGTGTCTCTTCCTCCTTAGATAACAGAGAAGATATAATTACCAAATGACTACCATCCGGATCAAGTTGAATATATTTTAACTCGGAAAGAAGAGGTTTCAGTACCGGGGTGGTTGGAATGTCGATAAATGCTTCTGGAGGGTCCTCATCTTGAGTAATGAATACTTGCTTAGGCAGCAGGTCTTCAAACTCAAGAGATGGAGCAACAGAAGGGTCTACGATAGGTGTTGACTCAAAGATGGTGTTGACTTCCTCTAAGTAGGAGTCATCGACAAAATCTAAACTTCCAAAAGAAAGGAATTTATGCATATGGTTTTCTGGAAACGTGTTGTTAAAATAATCTTGAGCTAAGCTCTCGATCATGCTAACCTTCCCATATATAGAGGAATCTGGTAACTATTTCATCATTTTAAAAATATTTACCTCAACAGAAAGATGGCTAAAAGACAAGAACATCGAACCATCGCGACAATTTATAAACGCATTGGCAGTTGCCAAGAATGGACGCCCTAAGATGATCGGAATAGAGACATTAACGACTTCCGTATCGATGATAGCAAAATCAGCAAGATAGTAGAAATCCTGAACCTTCACAAGCACATTTTCAACCATACCCTTAGGAAACTTAATAGACCGATCCGCTAATTGCAATGTCATTTGAGTCGGTTGCATCTCTTGTAGACCTATTTGTTTGTATAAATAATACGGGAGTAAGTTAACACTTGCCCCCAGGTCTAATAAAGCGGTGGTCATGTGAGAATCTCTTAAGGTGCATTTTACAGTAGGACGATCAGGGTCCTTGTACTTAACTATTCCATTATGTTCTGATAAAGTTGAAAATTGTTCAGTTAGGAAAGTGTCTTTAGGAATATTAGTCTTACGCCTAGTAGTGCACAACTCTTTAAGAAACTTAGCGTGGTGAGGTAATTTTTTAATTGCTTCGAGAAAGGGTATGTTTATCGTTAGATTTTTGAAAACTTTTCTAATCTCGTCAAAGTTTGTATCCCTATTTAACATAGCTAATTTCTGGAAAACGGTGGTTTCTCTCTATATTTAGCGTATAGATCAACTGGATGTCTAACATTTGCTTTCTGTTTCTTAGGTTGTGGTTTAACTGATGCCACTATAGGGGTAGGCTTTTTAGTTTCTATTTCGGTATCTAGATTAATCTCCGGTGTAGGGACAACTGGTGGGGTAACTATAGGCATAGTTAAGTTGTTATCAACCACTCTCCCAGAACGGAGAGTGGTGATAGCATTTAGCTCACCTACGTTTGCATTTTCCGTACTAGTATTACCGTTCACCTCAAAGGCTGTGTTTGTTGTTTTAGGATTAGTTATTGCTTGACCTGGAAACACACTTTTGGGTTGTACTTTCTCTTGAGCTAACTGCTGTAAGGAAAGTTGGATAGATTGTAAAATATGTTGTTGAGATTGCATAAAGGTATCGAAACGATCTGGTTGTGGAGTAGTATTTGCTACTGGTTGTGTGACTAAACTATGTCACGTTGATTATTAATGGGTGGATTTTGATAGTTATTATTTACCGGAACGATACCTCTATTAGCATTATAATTATTATTATTATAATTATTATAATTACCCTGACCTTGTGCTTGACCTTATCCTTATCGTGGTTGAGCTTGGTTGTTATAATTATTATAATTATCCTGACCTTGTCCTTGACATGGTGGAGCTTGGTTGTTATAATTAATGGGTGGATTGTAATTGTTTGATGGCCTAACATTTTGATTATTATACCCTGGAGGTGTTACTTGTTGGTTATTTCTCCAACTGAAGTTGGGATGTTGTCTCCAAGGGGCGTTAGGAATAGGATAACTATTTATTGAGCAAACGTTATCTTGTTGTAATGTTTGTTGTTCGTAAGCGAGAGGACAATAGGAGTCGGGATGCTCTGGACTCAAACATAAATTACATGGATTGGAGTTGGCATTCATGATGGGAATATGCTTTTGTTGAATAGAAATAGCCTCTACCTTTTTAGTGAGAGATTCGATTAAATTTTTAAGTTCAGGATCGGGTTTCATCTCAAACATACCGACGGCTTTAACTATTGTAGAAGAACTAGTGGAACGGGAGATATCGTCACTACCCCCAGTTATTATTATGCTTTGTTTGATCTTCTAAAAATTTATAAGCCTCTGAAGCTCCTTTACTTAGGAAACTACCCCCATTCATTATGTCAAGGACTTTTTTATGGTGGTGTAAAAGTCCTTTGAAAAAGACACGAACTAACGTGTCTTTCGTGAGGTTATGGTGTGGACACTCTATAAGAAGATTGGTGAAACGATTCCAAGCCTCTGAAAATGATTCATGAGGATTCTGTTGAAAGAAATGAATCTTGGAAAATATTTCATCTGTCTTCAGGGGTGGGTAAAAATGTTCCATAAATAGTTGAACAAGTTTGGCCCACGAGTCAACAGAATTAGGCGCTTGGGCAGTTAACCAAGACGCTACCTTATTGACTAAAGTGAAGGGAAATACCTTCAGTTTAATTTGTTCAGCACCAACCGTAGGATGGTGGAATGTAGTAAGGACTTGGTCAATCCTACGCATGTCCTGATAAGGTTTTTCATGGTCTAACCCATGAAAAACGGGTAACATATTAAATATATTTGGGGGGATTCGGAAATCCCCCACTGGGTCTGATAGAACGATGCAAGATTTTGGGCTATCGTTCAAGGCTTTGTAAAAGAGAGGAGACTCTCTTTCTTCAGCCATTATTTCAGGTGTGGTGTGTGGTATATTAGCTAGAGGTGTAGTGAGTGGTATACTAGAAAGGCACGTTTGTTGACGTTGCCGGTTGATTACGTTAGGCATTTTTTTCGGCCTAACCTTAATCTCATGCAAGGCTAAGACCAATCTTAACAAAACACAACAACACTCCAAACAATCCTGATATGCTAGTATGAACCTCTAATAGGAGATGTGAGGTGTGCAAGAAAGAAGTACCTGAATGTCTCCTTGCTTCACTTATGAATAGCGTCTTGTTTACGCGAGATCAGTGTATATAACAAGTTAGAACACTGAAAACCTTGAAGAAATGGAAGTTTGAAACAAACCTATGGAAATTGGGCAGTTTCAGCAGAGGGCGCGGGTCACGATAAGAATCAGCCTAGGTAGGGCGCGGGTCGCACTCAGGTCCAAAGGGGGGGGGGCTCGAACTTTGCCTTGGGAAGGCGTAGGTCGCGCTCAGGTAAAACTCAAGTTCTAGGCGCTTAGGCGTGGGGGGCGCTCAAGTTTTACCTTGGCAAGGCGCGGGTTGCGTTCAGGTAAAACTCAAGTTCCAGGCGCTTAAGCGCGAGGGGCGCTTGAGTTTTGCCTTAGTAGGGTGCGGGTCGCGCTCCATGTATTCCTGCAAGGAAAAATTCAGTTCGAACAAAAAGAACCACAGTTAGAATCAAACAAGGGTGGGTGGGTTATGGGACTTTGGAAAACTAACAATACTAAAGAAAACAATACTAAACGGAACTAAGATGGCAGCAGTGCCATTTGATAAACGTAAAATTGAATAATTTTACCTACGAATAAAAGATTGAACTCTAAACGCAAGTAAAACTAAACTCAACTTGTACTATATTTATCAAGATTATTCTACTCTCGAATCTATCGAAATAGAGATGGAGTAAAAGATTCATTCCACTCCTAGTTCTTTAGTATTCAATGTTTTCTACGACTGCGAGTCTATCCAAAGTTAGTGAGAGTAATGGTGGAATTTATACTACAATGCAAATTATGAGAACAAGATACGGATAACGAAAAGACGGAAATACTAAGGTTTGAATCTAGATAAAGAATTAGGGGAATTTGATTCCACCTTGAATCCAACTTAATTAAACTAGCATAGATTGTTGTAAACAAATTCTTACGTTCTTACGATAAGAATTGGTTGTTCTAATCCCTAATCATTCATGGCAATCTCTACCAACTAATGACTAGCATGTGAGGAAGTTCTACCCATTCTCATAGCGAATCAACTACCTTCTAGAGTGGAATAAACTCTTACAATGATTCTACACTACACAATCAAGTTTTCATTAAAGCTTCAACAAACCCCTCTAATGGAGGTTTAGCCTTGATTCATCAAACTATCATTTCCATATGAATTTAAACTAGACATCATATAAAGATTCTAACTTTACTAATATAAACTTTCAATTCAATAATTCAAATCTAAATTAACAACTAAGAAAAGATTAACAACTAAGAACTGAATTTATATCTAAGTAATTTAATAAACCAAAACTGAAATTATGAATAACTCACTACTTTTATTAATCTAATGAAGAATAAAACAATGATTCAATAACTAAATTAATAATCTACTTGTTCTAAACTAATTACTTGAACATAAAAATAGATCTAAAACAAGATATGAAAAACTAATTAATTGAATGTAAAACTAGATCTAGAATTATTCTCTAATGGCTACTTTCTACCTAAACTAATTGATGCTTAAGAGTTAAGTCTTCTCTATTCAAATGGAAGAGACAAGATCTACATTTTCGTGCATGGGCTGAGGAGCCATGTTTTGGGCCGAAAAATCGAGCCCAAAACCCAATCTCTTCAGTCCACAGGGACCTTTTCAGGTGGATCTTACTTCAGTAGGCTTTTCATCCACTTCTGCTCTTCTGATTGGGTCAAGATTTGAACCATTGAAAAGCTCTTTCCGAGTCAGTCATTTTAATATAAGGTAGGCCCAATTTCGAGGTGTGAGCCCAAAGATACGGTCTTCGGAAGTTCTGCTGAATTTTGTGTGTTGTTTCTGCCTGTGTTGACTTTGACTTTTCAGCTTTGACCAGGCTTTTTAAAGGCTTTTTCTCCTTGAATCTTGGCCTTTAATCACAGAACTCCTTAGCAACCAACTCTTGCTCCTTTATCTCGTCAAAGTGACACATTTTTGTACATAATTGACTCCAATGCCTGAAATACATAAAAGCACATAATCAGCATTAACTCTTTATTTATTACTCGTATAATTGGTTTAAAGGTATTATTGTTAAGGGGTTAAAACTACAGTTTTGGGCTCTTATCAGTTGATATTATTGATTTCATTACCGCTTAGACTATTTATTATGCTTGGACATAGTTCTTGTTGATAGAATTCTTTATCAAGGCACCACCATAGTACTTGGCCTGTTTTGTTTACTTTTGCTAAAATAGAGATTTAACCCCTAGTAAACTGGAAGTAGATTTTTTAGGCTTAGCTCGTGAGCCTTGAGCTTTATACCCATTCTTTGGAGAGTTCTTATGAAAAATCCGAGTCTTAGTGACTCAACATCTTTCAGTTCTTTATGTTATTATAATATAGTCTCATTATTCGTTGATTTGGTTAATCACAAAGTGACATCAACTGGGGAGATAGCCATTAGGTCATGTAGTCTATTTGAAATAGAGTATCATACTGATAAGTCAAGTAGTGAACCCATTCAGCCTTTATCCCACCTAGTAGGACCATCATATTAAACCCTTTTGAGCCTTACAATAAGCCATTTTCTTTCATAAAACCATTTACCCTTTACCCAACTCCAGACAAGGAGTATAGCCAAAATCTTTATCAGCCATACCTATATGTTTCTGAGAATACGAGGGGCACAAGGAGGAAGGAAGAGTACAAAAGAAATATTATAAGGAAATATCATAGAGATACAGTGAAGACCATCATTCTATTCTAAGTGAAAGAAGCTAGTAGAAAACAAGCATATCTAGTACTAATCAAGGATATACCACTGAGCTAAAAAAAAAAAAAGTTTGAATAGAATGAATGGAAAAGCTAAAATAAAGGAAAAATTTTCTCTACAGTACAGAATTTGAAGAAATCTTCCAAAGAAAGAAGCAAAACCCTTAGTGTTTTCAGAAACAACCTTTGAATCCTTTTTACCTTTCCTTCATAAACCAATACCCAAGCCAAGTTACAGCCCATGATTTATCACTACAGTATGGTACAAAGTCTAGAATAGGTGAGAGGATGCTAAAGTGAAGGATGCATATGTGATTGGCATTCTTTCCATGAGACTACTTTCATTCAGAAGTCCATTTTTCAAGGTAGTATGTGGGATGTTCGTATTCATTATTCTTTTCCCCACATACATGAGGTAAAATAGTAGACCATCTTCTGAGAGATTCTTTTATGAGAGTATGACCGGTGAGGATTGAAAGTCGAGATTATTTGCCTATGGTAAACTAGGGATTCCGTTTCTTGGATAGGAAAGTATAGGAGATTGACTGAGTACACACATAAGCCTTGATTGCGAATTTTGTCAATTTTTACTATCTCCCATCATAATCTATGAGCCTTTGCAGCAATGGAGACCGTCTGTTGGAGTAAGCACTAAGTACATAAGGATTTCTCTCTCTGAAAAATACTATCATTCTTGAACATGCTATTGATTGATTTTGTGGGTATATCACCTGAAAACCCTCACGAGACTATAACTTGTCATTTTTGGGGAAATTAAAGGTTTAAAGCCTTATTGCATATGGTAAATGCAATCGCGATGCTTGCGAAAGTGAGTTAGGATTTTATTTTTGTTATTAGGATGTGATTTTGATCACTTATCTCTTTTTATCTTATTCCTAGTTGGGGGTTATGATAAGTGCTTAAAAAGTGCATTTTAACCCTCGATTATACCTTTTGTTTAGCCATCTTAGTAAACTAATAATGCTTGTAAGTTATGTTTTATGATTCTACTGGTGAAAAAAAAAAGTTTTGTAGAATATTAGAGAAAAACGGGTAAAACGGAGCAATTCGGAGTATTATGGATCACATGGGAAGCCCATGGACAATCATGGAGAAGGCCAAGGAAATGAAGCTATGAAAGATGCGACTTGGACCTATTTTAAAGCCTATTTCGAAGCCCAAGGAAAAAGGATTCATTGCTTGGACCAAAGCCCGCAAAAGAGGAAAGAAGGATGGAGCAAAAGAGGAAAAATAGACTCTCGCGTCTGAGACGCAAGGATCATGCGCCCAGACGCAACACTCGCGTCTGAGACACAAGGTTTAATCGTCTAGATGCGAGAACCGACACTATAACCCACCTCTTTTACTGTTTTGAAAACGAAGTTGGACTCTGAAAGAAGTCGATTTGTAATAGGAAACAAACCACGATTTGGGATGTTTCTAGAACTCATTGTAACCCCTATAAATAAAGGACCTAAGTGTCTCATGAAATAGGCCAATTCACTTACATTCTTGTCTCTATAACTTGAGGCAGAGAGAGATTAATAATAAAAGATTCAGTTTTACCTAGTCGATTCTTAATAAATTAGTCTTTTTAGTCTTACGTTCTTTGACTTTTCTTCTTCTCGTTCTTCGTGTTCTTCCTTCTTTATGGAAGGCTAATATTCTCCTTCAAGGGAGAAGATGAAGCCAGTGCTTAGGGTTCGTTGATTTTTTTGGTTCATTGTATTATTTAATCATGTCAGTTCTTTATGTTTTTAGTTATTAGTTCAATTGCCCAGACCAGGGGATGGAAGTATAGATTAAGATTTTTATTTATTGCAATCGAATATCATGCTAGTTTAGGGTTTTATTTATTACAATTGAATATTTGCTAGTGACATGCTTTTATTTATTGCAATTGAATATAATACTAGAATAGGGTTTTATTTATTGTAATTGAATATTATAATATTATTCTCTACTTTTCTCCTAGTTGTGTAGTGTTTTAAAGTAAATGAAGTATTCCTTGTGTGTGCCTTAGATGGTGATTCATTGAATAGCTGCCCAAGCTCACATAAAAGGAAATAAGATATTAATAGCATAAATATAGGAACAATCTTAAGTAGAGTTATTCGTTAACAATGTTTCGTCCAAGAGGGCATTGACACTCGCTCGATTGCCTAATTGTAGTCTACTTGTGAGTACAACCATGAAGCAAAATGTCACAGATCAAAGGTATTGGTGGATTCTAATCTCTTGAATTCCCTCTCCTATAAATTCTAAATAGTTTATTTAATTAGTTTAGTTTAGTTTAGCATTAGAATCTACAATATCTATAATCATAGTTTTTAATCCCTCAAACCCCCTTTCCAGTACTGTCCTTCATATAACATACACTTAAAAGTGGAACGATATCTTACTCATCCTTTACTCATTAAGGGATAATTAGGTTTTGATATGCTTTTGTTTTGTTCAACGACACATTCCATATACCATCTCATACACAAAAAGGAGCGCGTGTCAACTGCTAGAAATATAATCCTCTTACAGTGGATTTGAGGATGTAAAAAAGGTGTTACCTGGAGCGTCCTTGGTACGTGAATAAATAGTGCCTTCAACAGCCTTGAAGCACGTCTAGTGTTACTTGAACAATTATACGAGTACTAGTCCAGGTTCACGAGGTGGATTGTAAAGTCTTGTAAAAAGTTTAACCTGATTAGTGCTAAAGGTTAAGAATAAGGTTTAGGCTTTTTACTATGGGCTTTGTGTTGGGCCTGGATGTCATGCCTATTGTTGGACGGTGAAACGGGCTTTGGTAGTGGGTAGGCTTACTATGTTTACTACTAAAATTTTTTCAAACCAACGGCCAGGCTACTTAATAATTGAGGGAGGTTGTCCATGCATGCACGTTCCTTAATTAGATAACCCCAATCCTTTAAGTTTTCTAGACACCGTATAGTATGAATTTTTTTGTTATAAAATACTATAGTGGATGGGCATAAGAGTATTGTACTGTACCCGTGAGGTAATATTGCACTTAATATGAAAAAAATTAATTTATTCTACTTAAATTATGGCGCGGGCGCGCTCGAGAATAGGCTAAATTAGGTGTGGGTCATGCCTAGGGGAGGGAGCGCGGGGCGCGCTGTAAATAGACAAAATGAAGGCGCAGGCGCGCTCTCAAGTAAATAGTGAAGGTTGAATTTTTAAGGGCTAGGTCATAGGGATGCAAGGAGTTGGATTCTCAACTTGTATGCACTCAGACAGTAACATAAATTTTTGAGAAAAGTACTCTAATCAATCAATAAACACACTCTATAAACATGTTGATATAGAGGAGAATAATCGTTTTCAATCCACTATTGTTTGCACGTACTTGTAAACGAATCTAGAATAAACTAATATTAACTAATGATGAGAGTAATATGATAAAAATAGTAAATTTAAGATGCTAAAACATTGAATTAATGATATGAGAAAAGTAATAAAGAGGGGTAATCCACCACGCGATTCGATTGGCTATTAGTTTTGTCATCGAATCGCTTTTCTTGATCCCTAGTGAATACCAAATCATCTCTGATCATGGCTTCACTAGCATGAAAGTTTAGCTCCCCCACAAATCTCTTTGATGGTGGCTCTAAACTCTAGTTTACTATTATGAGTTCTATCTCTAAAAACTGATAACGAAGAACTTGAAACGCTTAAACTAACGACTACTACATTAACTACCAATCATCCTCACGTCGGTTCATAAACCCCCTCTAATGGAGGTTTTAGTCTTGAGCCATTGGATGTTCTATTAAAACAATAAGAAGAAGACATTAAAGTAAAAAAAACTAAGCTTTATTGAATGGTTTTTATAGAGACTACAAACCCTAAACAAAACTATACTAAACAAAAGAAAGAGAGAGAGAGAGAGACCTAAATTAAAACTAAACTAATGAGGGGAGTAACCAAGTTAGGTTTAACCTTAATTTTATTTATTTGGAGAGGATTAGGGTTATATTTTCGTGCATAGGCCTAAAGGCTAGACTTTGAACCGTTAAAGTGAGCCCAAAGTTCATTAGGTTAAGTCTAAAGGAGCCAATGCTGCTATAAATTAATTTAGTGACCTTTTCGTCCACTTTTACAGCTCTGATTGGGGCAAGACTAGTTCCATTGGAAATCTTATTCTGAGCCGATCATTTTGACATAAAGTAGGTCCAAGTCCAAAGATACGCCTTTTTGAATTATTATATTTTTTGTCATTTTTCTATCCGAATTGGCTTTGACTTCCCAGCTTTGACTGGGCTTGAAAATACTTTTTCTTCTTGATTTTGGGCTTTAAACATATAACTCTTCTAGCAATCATCTTGACTCGTTTTCCATGTAAAATGACGTCTTTAAGCATATAAACATCTTCAAGATCTGAAATACACAAAAACACGTTAACAATACTAACTCTTATTTATTCTAACATAATTGGCTTAAGTAGAATACTATTAAAGGGTTTAAACTATACTTTTGAGTACTTATCAAAACTGTTGTAGTATGTGTAGTTTCATGCAAGCCAAAATTTTCATCCATTAATTGAATTTTATATAGATAATCGCATGTTATACCAAATTAAATAATGTAAATAGATACATCGGTTTGCAGCCATTTGTATCGATTTATTCTTGATCTATATATGCATACAAACACAAAACGGGGAAATAAAACTCAAGTGACCTTGCCATCTAGATTATATTAGACCATCTCATGCCTACTGCCTAGTGGCCATTCGGAAGAATAGAAATTCATTGACCTATGATAAGAAATCTGCTAGATGGGACTGGTATGTAAAAAAAATTATCACACTTGCTCATAAGTTGTCAAAAAAAAAAAAATTAAAAAACACTTAGCATTGGCCTCATCAAGATGAAGCTAGCTAGTCAAGTTACCATGCATTATCATCAACTACGTACAGTTGGATCTCGAGTAAGTGAGCAACCAAAAGTTCCTCAACATGTTGGGTGCTACTGGTCATTAATTGTTGCCTCCTTCAGGATGCACTAAAGTCAATACATGCTGTTGGATTAGCTAGCATCACGTTTTAATCTGGGTATTGCAGGCTGGAGCAGTACGTCGTCCTAAGATATCATATAGGAGTGGTACTCTGTGGAGCTGCAATAATAGTGTGTGAATTGGAACAAAGTATAATGCTGAATGTCAGGCAATAATAGAGGGAGCAAAAAATGCAGGACGTGGAGTATGAATGGAGGCATATATGGATAGAGTCAGATTGCCAAACAACCGTCTGTGCATTAACATCGTGCACTGGAAATTAAGAAGTCACTGGCTAGATCGAGCTACTGATGAAAGCAACCTGGATCAATTTCACTTGCTCATGGAGGGTTGTCAGCTTCACTGCAGAAAAATGTGGTAAAGAAGGTTGTGTGCACTACCTTATTAAGGAGTTAATGGAAGAAAAAGATGGTGGAAATACATATGAGTTCTTACATACATGTAGTGGACGTCCACGAGGCATTTTTTTAAGATCATATTGTCAACGATGTTCAGGACAAATGGACAATCCACCTGAATCTTAGACGTTGGGGGCTTAAGACATGCCAGCTCATTTCTAACATATGTTTTTTATTCACCCTTTTGTGAACAATCCGAAATAGCTAGACTGCCTGATTGGATCATGGGCTAGTCTGGAGGCCTGGGTTTGTATTTGGCCATGGTCAAGCGATCCGAATCTAAATCGAAGTCTGAATTGTGTTTAGAAAGAGAAAAATGTCAGAAAACGGCCTATATAACCAAGGGCACCATAAGCCAAACAGTGGGGAAGATTCAGTCGTAGAAAATAAAAAAAAGGAAATTCATCTGGTCCTCGAACCCCTAACCCTTGTAAATTATCTCTGTCCATCGTAATTTATTCTCATTTCTATCGAAATTTATTTCAAATTATTCAAAACCATCAATAATGGAGAAGAAATGGAGTCTCGAACGGTGCTCCAATCTTGATAATACATGGTGTAAGTTCATTGGACAGCAAAAACCATACCTAGAACTAAGGGTATTGCATGGAAAATATAGCATGGTGCTATGGGAACAGATGACAAGATGAAGATAAGGAGAATATCATTAGCATCAAGATGTTGCGTCTGCAAGAGCAGTGAGGAATCTAAGGACCATTTACTCTTTCACTCCTCAACTGGCAAGAAGTGTTTGGGGCCTTATAAAGAATCTATTCAGCCAGCAGGTTCAAGTTGAGTCATTCAATGATATTTTGCAACAATGCAAACACTTTAGCTCTTTGATCCTGGACATGTGGAAGGCTTGTTCAATCACCTGCCTAGTGATGAGCTTATGGAAGAACCGAAATATGGTTCTATATGACAACAAAACCTCCAATTTCACTTAGATATGCTATCAAATCAAAATAGTTGCAACTAGAGCACATCACAGATCAACAAGTAGTATGAAAAACTATGTAACAGAGTTTTTGATTTTGCATGCACTAAGACTGCCAAATAAGATGAGAAGAGCTCCCTAAATCTCCAAATGTTATTGGGGGACACCACCAGTAGGAGTAATCAAAGCAAAAACCGATGGTTGCTCTAAAGGAAACCCGGGAATTGAAGCTCAGGTTGAGGCTATGTGCTCAGAGATCATCAAGGGGCTTTTCTAGGTGCATCAGCAGGTGGCCTCGGTGTCACAACACACTATGTTGCCGAGACTCAAGCCATCATACAAGCAATTCAAAAGTCAGTGGAGATGAGCTAGTCCAAGATATGGGTCGAAACTGACTCTCCAGCAGCTGCAAAAGCATTTCAAGGGGACAAGGTCCATTGGAAGGCAAAAGCAGCATGGAGCTCACTCAAGTCTAAGGCAGAGTGGATATATGTAACTATAACTTGGAGAGAGACAAATATTGGGGCAGATAAATGCGCTATACATGGGGCTAATATGATTAGGGGTGATAGTGTGTGGTGGGAAACAAGACCACGATTCCTGGTGAACCTGGAAAACCAACACACCACCTATTTGCGATTCACTAACTGATGTAATTGGCTTGAAAGCGCACTAGCAGGGGTCAGGCATAGGCACTATTGTTTGTAACTTTTTCACTTTATATTTTTAATATAATCAATTACCTTTAAGCCAAAAAAAAATAGTAATTGAGAAGAAGAGATAGTTGGAGGATGAAAAAGGGGCAAGTGAGGTGTCTGATTTGAAGGCAAGTCCTTTATAGTCTTCATATTCGCCTCCCAATCGCTGCTACAAGTTGGAGAACATGGATTATGAGAAATGGGTAAAAAAAGCTTCTAGTTGGAAGGCAAGCCCTTTGCGGCCATGTTCATTGCAATCCTCATCCTCCAAAACGGATTCCGAACAGCAGGTGAAGAAATTGTTAATCAGTTTTAGGGAAGGCAATACTATTAGAATATGTCATATATGTAGTTGACATATGTAAAGTCCCACGTTTCTATAAGTGTGGACATCTATATTTAGTAGTTTATATTCATGTTTTGGATTAGTTCACACCTAAGGTAGGTTAGTATATATATGTAGCTCTGGGTAGAGAACAATAAATCTCTTAGAACTCCAACCCTAATCAAAATCCAACCCAACTCTCTCAATCAATCAATCTCTATTCTTCTCCATTGTTCTTCTTCTTGGTTTCTCTCAATATATCAATGTCACAACTCTTCTAACATCACCTCTAACATGGAATTTAACATGAAACCACTAACATGAAACCATTAACATGGAATTTAACATGGTATCAGAGCATCAGGTTCAATCAAAGTTTAGTGGTATGCTAGGAGAGGAATACCTCACCAACAATCAAAATCAAAATCAATTTTTTTTCAATTTTCAATTTTCAATTTTTAGTATTCAATTCAAGTTTCAATCTTTCTCACAAGAAGAAGTATTCAAGGTTCCGCAATCTCTCTGTCTTATTATTTTCCATGGTTCGAATATTCAAAGTTCCGCAATCTCTCTGTTTAATATTGGTCAAGGGGCGCACGCGCTCAAGATTGCCTTCTTTAAGGGGCGCACGCGCTCCAAATTATATCCCAAGGAATTATTCTTTCTATCTTCCTCTGTTCACGGTACTATTAATTGTACTGTTCATCATTACTGTTCACGGCACTGTTCATTATACTGTTCACCAGTACTATTCATCACACTGTTCACTGGTACTGTTCACAAAATTCAACCGGCTCCACAAAATTCAACCTGCTAGTTCTAATATGAGGGCATGCGCCAATTCTCAAAGGCAGATCAGAGGGCACGTGCCCCCTCACTTCAGGTACTCAGGTCTAATTTTTCATATTCTTCAACAGTTTGTCCTTGTCTCAACTAATATGATTTGGTAGAATTCTTGATTATTGGTTGGTTGATAAGTTCTTTCCTTTATAAGGGTTTGACTCCCTTTCATGTCAAGGGTCTGAGTTCTATGGTGTTTCACCGGCTTTATGTTTTAGCCTTCTTATTGAGGAGCTTATTATATGTTGCTATCATTAATGGTTCAGCTTTTCAGGTTTTGATTCCTTTTATGCCGCAGTGGTGCCAAGTACTCAATTGTTTCATTGACTTTTATTATCTCTTATTGAGCTCTTTGGCTGAAAAACACGAGATTTCTATTCATCTCTCAGGTTGCAGTCATATTATAACTGCACTATGCAGTATTAATCTCTCAAGTTGTAGTCACATCACCACTACACTATTCAGATTCATCTCTCAGGTTGCAGTCATCAAACAGGTGTTCTGTTTCTAGTTTGTGCCTGTGGTACAATTTCAGTATTTAGGTTAGACCATTGTCTACACCGACAGTTTCACTTTCCAGAATGTCTTGTCTCAACATTTGTTTGAGTTCTTCAACTAAAGGCAGTTCTGTGCGAAAGGGGGAGCTATATTCTTATCTTTTCTTTCTGCCATTCAAGCTGTAATTTGGATATTTTGTGGCATTACAGCTTGAGGGGGAGTATTAGAATATGTCCTATATGTAGTTGACATATGTAAAGTCCTACGTTTGTATAAGTGTGGACATCCATATCTAGTAGTTTATATTCTCATATTTTGGGTTACTTCACACCCAAGGTAGGTTAGTACATATATGTACATAACTCTGGATAGAGAACAATAAATCTCTCAGAACTCCAACCCTAATCAATCTCTAACTCAACTCTCTCAATATATTTGTGACACGTGTCATTGTCATTGATCATATCTTGAGATTAACTTATTGGATCATTACAATTGGTCATCTCAAGAGTCATGAGTTACCAAATGGTTACAAAATGAACTTGAATATATGCATAGAGCATCAAAAGTTAATCTCATTCAATTCATGGAGCACCAAAGGGGGAGGGAATTCTATCTATTTCCTCTCCACTCTCTAAACAAAGGAGGAGAATACGATGCTTCTTCTCCACTCTCCATCTTCTTATAGGAACCGTTATTTCAGAATAAATATTTCTACAAACCGTGAAAATCACGCGCAGCGGAATTAATGGTTCTCACGATTTTGGATTGGAAAACAAACCTTTTGAAATCGGCTAAGATAACTCTGAGAATCCAATAGCTATCAATCTGAATCAACCTCTTGATCTTCTATTGTATTCCTATGCACATAGTGGACGTTGTGTGGGCAACGATCTACCAGCCTCTCTTTTCTCACTTGGCCTCTATCACTCACAAAATTGGATCCGATTTCTGGATCTATTTTTCTTGAGCAAAACCTTGATTTTTCTTGTGTAGAAGTCAGCTAGAGAAAGAGGTTTCCTTTATAAAGGCTACAACATGGACCATGAGGAGAAATTAGGGTTGGGCCTCCTGACGGGCTTGGGCTTCCCATGTTCGCCCAGAACACATAGCCCAAGTCCGTCAACAAATGGCTTATTCCACTAAAAGCCATTGTTGCACTACCGCCCTAATCTCAAATTACGTGTCAGCGTTTATGGTCTCCATAATATATGCTCGTTCATCTCCCCGTGCTTAAGATATCGAATGTCCGTTGATTAAGTCAAGTTACTGACAACTACATTAATCAACTTCTTATGTCTTTGAGTAGTACCACTCAACCTCATTGTCATGTCGGGATAAATCCACTTGCAGGGTTTACATGACAATCTTTTTGAGCTCCTCAAGGGGACATCATCAACCCGACTTCCTGCGGGTCACAGATTCATTTTATAATTAACAACACACCTTACATATAATGTTATTACCCAATCCATCGAGTTTGTTGATTCACAAATGAATCTCACTCATTGATGATTTAAAGCAATGTACAATGCACATAAGTGCCCGTTATTATATCTGGATTAAGAGGACAAGCATTCATAATAACAGAGGTGTTTGTTCTCTTATATAGTCAGTATAAAGAGAAACAACCTCACTTGGTCCTATTCAATACACACAAAGTGATGTACAAGTGTAATCCTATAATCAAGATAGACTAATACCAGATTATACTACAACCGTACCAATGGTTTGTCCAAATCCATTTAGGTTGTGAAAGTTTACTTATACTTTATAAGGTACTAATGATATGATCTTTTGTGTGTCAACACACACCATATCATCTACAACATAAAGTATTAGACACATGTATATAACTAATAACATATATAATATGTATAACATTTGCCCATATGATTCTCATTCAAAATATAAAGAATTAGAGTTAATACAAAAGTAATGTTTTTAGTATATAACCCTATCAATCTCCCACTTATACTCAAATCATTGCTTTTTAGTATACTACTAACATATCTCCCACTTATACTTAAAGCTATGCTACCAAGCATCTGATTCCCATCTTCTCAACATGCCTGTCAAGGGGTTAACTAGGCTATCTTCTGATGCTATCTTGGTAACAGTAACATCTCCTCTTATTAGGTGGTACTTGCGCTCAATGTGTTTACTTGCTTACAAGAAGTTCTGGAGCCAAACTGATTCTTTAGCTGCCTCAGTGGCTGCCACATATTCAGCTTCCATAGTGGAGTTAGACACGTATTTCTGCTTGGCACTCCTCCATACTATGGCTCCATCTCACAAGGTAAACACAAAACCTGAGGTAGACTAACTCTTGTCCCTATCTGACTGAAAATCATAATCTGTATGCCCTAAGGAAACCAGACTATCTGCTTGGTATACTAACATATAATCCTTAGTCCTTTTCGGTGCCGAATATATTTTTTACCGCAGTCCAAAGGCCCTTGTCACTGGTTCTTCCGATATCCGCTAGCCATGCCAACGATAAAGCAGATGTCTGGCTTCATGCATAACATGGCATACATTAAGCTTCCTACAGCCGAAGCATAAGGAACCGCTTTCATGTCCTCTATCTCTTTTGGTGTCTTGGGACACATATCCTTTGATAGAGGAACTCCATGCCTAAAAGGTAAGAAACCTTTCTTGGAGTTTTGCATGTTAGAATGAGTCAGCACAGTATCAATATAGGTAGCCTGAGATAAGCACAACATCCTTTTCTTGCGATCTCTTATAATTTTGATCCCCAGGATGTGACCCGCTTCTCCCAAGTTTTTCATATCAAATTGCTTTGATAACCATACCCTTATGTCTAACAACACTTTCACATTATTTCCAATGAGTAAGATGTCATCTACATAAAGCACAAGAAATACCACTACGTTTCCATCAATTTCTTGTACAAAACAAGATGCTCTTGACCTTTTTCAATGAATCCTTCTGGTTGCTCCATATAGATGGTTTCCTCAAGACTTCCATTAAGGAAAGCTGTCTTGACATCCATTTTATAGACCCACTTGCATCCATTGGGTGGCTCTACAAGCTCCCAGATCTGATTAGAATCCATAGATTCCATCTCAGAATTCATTGCCTTTTGCCAAGATATTACATCTCTATCTTGGAGTGCTTCATTGTAGGTCTAGGGATCAGGATCTTGGTTATCAGTGGTTATGTCTAAAGACATTCCCAAACCAATCCCCTTATCAGGTTGTCTAACAACCCTCCCACTACGACAAAGCACCTCTTGTTCTTGTACGTCATTGGTGACACGTTGTGGTTCTTATTCTTGTACAATTGGTATTGAAGTAGTTTAATGTCTCTCCTCTCAATACTTTTAGAATAATACTACTCGGGGTTTTGTGGTTCATCACATAGTCTTCTTTTAAGAATCGAGCATTGGTGCTAACAATGATCTTCTGATCCTTAGTACTATAAAATAAACCACCCTTCATTATTCCTCTAGGATAGCCTACAAACAAGCGTAGTTCTGTACGAGATCCCAACTTATCACCCAACACATGTGTTGGGGTACCCCAAATCCAAATGTGTTTCATACTAGGCTCACGCCCAGTCCACAATTCTGTTGGGGTCTTAGGTATTGATTTAGAAGGTACTAGGTTCAGAATATAAGCTGCCATTTCCAAGGCATATCCCCAAAACGAAATTGGTAAATCTGAATAACTCATCATCGATCTAACCATTTCCGTAAGAGTCCTGTTTCTCCTCTCTGCTACACCATCCTGTTGGGGAGTCCTAGGTGCAGACATTTGAGATGTAATCCTAACCTCTGATAAATAATCTCTAAACTCTCCTAAAAGGTATTCACCACCACGATCTGATCGTAGTGACTTGATACATTTTCCATGACATTTCTCCGTCTCAGCCTTGTACATTTTGAATTTTTCAAAACACTCAGAATTATGACACATCAAATAAATGTAAACAGAATATCTTGAATAATCGTTAATGAAAGTGACAAAATATTCAAAACCACCTCTAGCCTGGATAGTCATGGGTCCACATAGATCAGAATGAACCAGTTCCAACACATCTTTGGCTCTATACCCCTTGGCTATGAAAGGCCTTTTTGTCATCTTACCTTCTAAGTAGGATTCACAGATAGGAAAAGTTTCCACTTTCAATAAACCCATAGGTCCATCGGCTACCAATCTATGAATCCTCCTCAAGTTGATATGACCTAACCGTAGATGCCAGAGATGTGTTTGGTTTATTTGAGAAGGTTCCTTTCTTTTATTTGAATTAGAAGATGTGTTATTAATTTCCATTTGATGCACTGTGGGTGGAATAGGATTAATGATGTATAAATTGCATTCTAATGTACCAGAACAGATAAAATATTTACTTTTCTTAATGACTACCTTTTCATTAAAAGAAATAGAATATCCATCTTTAATTGCCATAGAAATTGAAATTAAATTCTTTCTAAAATTAGGCACATAAAGACAATTCTTTAACACCATAGTCTTATTTCTACCAAAAGATAAACAAACATCTCCCACTGCAACAGCTACTACTTTCGTAGCATCCCCCAAAGATATGGTAATCTCTCCAGCACTTAGTTTTCTGGTTTCCTGGAACCCTTGCATCGAAATGCATACATGGTCAGTGGCTCCTGTATCTACACACCAGGTATTGGTAGATAACACCGCTAAACATGTTTCAACAACTAGTGCATGAGACATACCTCCATTATTCTCTGGTTTGAGAAGAGGACCATCTCCCTTCCAGTCTATGTTATAAGGGACAATAAGTTTGATTTTCCTTAAGAATAGTTGCTAGTGGGTTGAAAGTAACCATTTTGAAAACTTGAGAATCACATAAAATAACTATTATGTAGGGCAAAAATTTCTTAAGTTAATAACAAAAAATTAATTAATTAATCAACCTTTCAGCACCCTCCACATCGAGAAGTAGTAAGCCACGATAGTGTGGACGTTTTACCATTCTATATTCGAGGAAATCCTTTTGGAGTTAACTTAAAAAATTAATTAATTAACCCGTCAGCACCCTACACATCGAGAAGTAGTAAGCCACAATAGTGTGGACGTTTACCATATCTACATTCGTGTAGAGAGGTTTTTCCTATTAGTTCTACTTCTCGTCAACTTAAGAACACACCACTCGTTAAAGTAGACACATGCCATCTAGACAAGTAAAACTAAAATGCTGACCTTCTTTGGTCCTACAAATAATAGCAGTGACTCTGATGGGGAGGATACCATTACTTGCATCTAAGTGTATACCATTACTCAACTTCTTAGTCCATTATTTGTAATGAATCCCTTCAGATGGAGAAGTGAATCCATACATTAATAACTTCATATAGTTGTCCTATAGAAGTTTGTTCTGGTGATCTGTAATTAGACTCATCCGATATGGATGAAGGCACTAAAACCGAAGCGCAAGTATAATTACATCACCAACAAACCAGTAATGGAGACCGTGGGATTTATACGAAACTAAATTCCTGCTCCCACTTAGTTATTTAGAACTAAGGATCTTTCTGTTTACTGGTCAGGTCTATGTTCATGTTGTATTAACCTACAATCTCAACTCTCAACTAGTATCACTATATGCCTCTTTTTCTCTCTCTGTCTTCCCCTCTCCCTTCTTTTTCTTTCTTTTTTTTTCCTTTTTTTTCTCTCTATCTACTGTTCTTTTTATATCCTCTCTCCCTCTCTCCCTGTCCGTCGATCCTCTCCCCTATCCTCTGGTCGCGATCTTCCCACCTGTCCCTTTAGGGTTCACGTCCCCCCTCTTCTTATGCTCTCTCTCCCACCTTTCTTATCTTGCCTCTATTCTCCTTCGTTCATCTCCTTGACGTCATTCCTCTGACCTCATCTTAGGGTTCCCTCGCCTCAATTGCCGTCATCGTGCCCCTACTTTCTCACCTCGCCCTGGGCCCTCCATCTGTCCCTTCATCTAGCGGCTTCCATTCAGCCGTACCCCAGACACGTCTGCTTCTAGGGTTCCGCGCCTATGTTCTGCTGTCCCCCCATGTTGTTTGATTCCACTGCACTCGCCCCTACTTTTTGACTTGGTCCACGGCTCTATTATGGGTCACTACAAATGCCCCTTCTTGACTTCGCGTCCATACATTGGGCACGAGGTTGAGAACTCTTCCTCTTCTCTCTCCTCTTTTACTGTTCCCTATCTTTCTTGGTCAGCGTGTGATGTGAGAGGCACTCATCACGCGCGCTCTTTCTGACGGCCCCTGGGTTCCTGTGCATCTACGTGTCGCTATTTGGCTGGCACCCCTTCTGACGCTCCATTTTCTTCGCCAGCTGAAGTTACTCTTTTACCCCCGGCCTATTTAAACCCCATTCCCCTTCTTCTTCCCTCACTTTCCTTCATCTGGTCTTGCTCTTCTCTTCTTATTCTCCATCTTCACACTCCTTCAAATATTCTCCAGCGCACAAGTTTCCCCAGTGGTGGTCTTCCCTGCATCATCCTCTCTACCCGGTTGTCTCCGATGCTTTTCCTGACTTCCTCTCTCGCTGATAGGTACGCTTTCTCCTCTTTTCCTCCTTTTGTTGAACAGTCCTCCGTTTTTTCTTGTGAACACCATTGATCCTTTGCGTCTGCTCATCTTCTTTCGATGTCGGGATGTGAATCCGGCGCCTCTACCTTTTCCCGCTCGACGAGCACACCCTCACCCACTCCCCCTTCTGCTTCTACCGTGCCCTCCACCTCCGGTCGTCCTACTACCTTACTGCCACCTCCCCCTAGATCCCGTAGACCTAATTTAAGAGCCCTTAGAGCAGCTTACGATATCCCATCCGACGTCGTACTGGAACACGTGCCTTCTGTCATCCACTATCCCCACCTGGTTCCCCGCCGGCCGGGTTCCCTCGTCATTACTGTAGGTTAAATAGTTGCCGGTCTACGGCTTCCGCTTACTCTGTTGGACGTGGAAGTCTACAACCACTTCAATATTCCCCCCTGCCAAGGTATAGGTAATTTCTGGCGAATAATGCATGCCGCAAATTCCTACAACAAATCCCACGATCCCAAGATTTCCAGCCGAGACATCTATTCCCATTATTATCTCAAAACCAGCACCAAAGACGTCGGCGCCAGGATGCTCGGTCCTTCGCGTTAAGCCTCTAAAACAATCTTTCCTTCTGAAGCTTACCATTTCCGACAAAGTCTGGCACCACTATCCGCTCTATGTTTCTGGCAACTTCTTGTCCGTGGACATTCCCTCTTCCCTGACTCTTAACCATCTCGCCTTCCGCCTTCGTGGTGAGTACTGGTCTTTTCTCCGTTATTCTCAAGTGTTTTCTCTCCCGTTTACTAACTTGCCTCTGTTCTTGCCTACAGGTTGGTGGCCAGACTCCAAGTCCCGCATTTAGAACGGCATCTCCTGCTCGATCTTTGAACATATCCGCGGCCTAGGATCTGCTCAAGCCATACTGCTAGGCATCCATCCCACTACCGCGACTCCATTGTTGCCCATTCACGCTCTCAACACCTTCAACGGTTTGTCAGGTCCTTTTTTTCACCCTCCACCTCCCAAGGAACAAAAGCCTCGCACTTCCCCTCCTTCAAAGAAGAGATTTTGTCCACGGGACCCTCAACAATCCCTACCTCAGTCTTCCTCTCCTTCCTCTGCCCCCTGTCCTTCCTACCGAGCTATCTCCCAGTGGGACGACCAGTTCACCTCACCCAACTCCCCCGCTGAGAACATGGACGTTCACAAACAGAAGCTCTTCAACAGCGACTCTGAGGATGAGGAGGTCATAGAGATCCCCTCCACTGAGGTGCAGGTGCCCACCGAACAGCCACCTTCAAAGAGGCCGCGGACATCTCGCTCGCGATTAGGACATCCCTTCCACGCTTCGACCACAATATCCGGGAAGCGCCTCCATCCCCTCCATCCGCCACTCTCCCCCTCCCTCCTCTCCCACTCGTCGGCTTGGTAAAGAGCCCGTGGTCGCACCCGCTTCCTCCGATGCCCCGGCACCCCGTCTTGCTGTTGCCGAAGAGTTCCGCCCCGTATTCAAGGTGCACAACCGTCGGGTAAATCTCGATGATTCTGCTCTGGACAATGCTGCGGTGGCATCCTCACTATTCTACAACTCCCATCTGCCCCGAGACATTGCCTATGCAGATGGAGGTACCTTCGACTCGCACCGCACCTCGTTATACACAAATTGGGAAAGGGTGAGTCTCTCTATCCCTTTTTTTTTTTTTTTAACCTCTCCCCTTGCGTCTTAGGTAAACCTGGACATCTCTTACATGATCCGCGGCCCTTCGGTAGCCGAAACAAAATTTTGCTGCCTTGGAGAGGGAGTTGGATGGTCCCCAGGCTTGAGGGCGACCAACGCCGCTCTTCAATCGGATTTGGCGGCCTCCCCTAGCCAAACTCCGCGCCCAAGATGAACTCCGGACCGCGAAGATTCTCACCAACGATTATATGGATCAAGTCAACGACCGTCCCGAGTCGACAAAGGGAATCCTCCTAAATCATCACCAAGAAAACCCGGCCTCTGTCCCTAGGCCCCATCGGGATAAACCGGAAGCCCTCAAACAACAACACGAGGATACCCTAGCGCTGAGTCCCAAAAAGAACCTCGTCGACATGAACATTCTCCACGCGACCGCTTTCAAGCTTCTGGCCGACAAGAGGGTCTATGGCATTCAAATTCTGGGTCTAACCCTGTGACGTCCTCAATCGTCTATGCAAACACATCCCTATTTTCCGACAAGAATCGTATCAACCTGTCTTTCCATTCCTCCGTTAGACTGGAACCTACCGAGATGAGTCTCTCTTCCTCTCCTTCTCCTATATTCACCACTTCAATTGTATCTAAAGTTTTTGACCCCTCCGCTGGTTCCCCTTTCCCTTCCGCGGAGCCAATCTGTAATTGTTATGCCCGTCTCTTCCTCGGGTAGGGGCCTTCGTCCTCTGTCTTATGCACCAACCGCTTCACTTTGTTCCCCTATGATTTTTTTTTTCACACCGGTCTCCGCGGACTTCGAATGTACCTGAAGGAGTTGGAAACCGTATCACTTGATAATATGTAGACGGTACAGCCTTCATCTCGTGAATCCACCTTCTACCCAAGATTGCGTTATATTGGGAGGCGAAATCCACAACCATGAACCGCGAACACCGTAATCGGGGCCGCGGTCACCAAAGAACAAGAGTTCCCCCACGAGCTCCGTCATGCTTCCATTGAATCCATATAATTTGGTGCGGGGAGGCCTCAACTGTCCAGGATCCATCCACATCTCTTCCAGAGCTCCTTTAAACAACAGATCTACCGCGCTTCCATAATCTACCAACACTCTCTTCACCAGATAATTTCCCATCGCCACCGTGATTACTAATGCGTCCTCGTGAGGGGAGTCCACCACTTGCAAATCCGACCTACTGAAGACAATCATATCTTGATCTTCGGCGGATCCCAATCTTGGTCGTGGAACTGAGACCCTACTACTGATTTGTTGGATGCTCGCGGTCCTCCTCACCCTATCTCTATGTGCATTATGACTTAATATCTCCCCACTAAAAATCACATGTATAGTTCCCGGCGATCCTCGTCATCGCGATCATCATTTCGTGCTTCTTTCACAAATTCCTTCATCTTGCCCTTATCCACCAATCTCTGCACCATCCACTTCAAAGCATAACAATCATCAGCCTCATGGTGTATTCCGGGGTCCCTCATATCCCTGCAGGTTTTTAATAAGTGGCAATATCTCCCCCAGCGGTCTGTTTAGCGGCGTCACTTCTATCTCTCGGTACGGCTTCTTCTCTCTGTTCTCCCGCTGAATTCCGTCTCGTGCTCTTTCAACCCTTGGGTTGTTCCTTCCTGCACCCATTCGGCTTCCGCTTCTCTGCAGTCCTCCCCCTTGCGGTGCTCCCTATCCTTGTCCAAAGATAGAACAACTTTCCCCGCTCTCCTGGACTCCCTCGGCAGTGTGTCCTCATACCTGATGTATTTTTCCACCCGTGGATACAATTCGTGCAATTTGGCAATCTCATTCTTGGCGACGGACTGATGTACTCCCGTCCCCGGCCGCAGCCCGCGTTTGAAGGCGATGACCGCGGTTCTTTCATCCAAGTTTTCTACCTTCAGGGTTTCGGCTTTGAACCGGCACAGATATTCTCTCACTGTCTCTGCTGATTTTTGCCTCACATTAAATAGGGCCGTGATGTCAACCGATCTCTTCTTCTGGTGTATGAAGTGCCCTACGAAAGCCTGCTCCAACTCCTGGAAATTCCCTATACTCTCCGCTGGAAGCCGGTAGTACCAGTCCGACGCCCCTCCTTTCAAATTTGCTGGGAACATCATGCACCGCAGTCCATCATACCTTGGTTCTTGCCATAGTGGCATCTTTGTTGCTGAAGTGGTGGATATGATCCCCGGATCTCCTCCGGGTTCCATCATTATCTCTCAAATCGGGCTGGTTAAAGCGCTTTGGGACCTCCGAAGCCGGATACCGCTCATCAATGGGTTGATTTTAACCACCGCCATCACCAGATGGCCGCTCCTCCCCGACTTTTCTCTTTCTGCTGGTTTGCTTCTTTGTCCCTATTTATCAGATCTTGTACTTGTTCGATCGTCAAGCCTGCCACCGGATTTTCCACCAAATCGGGCTCCTCTTCTTCCTCCTCCGAGTCACCGTTCGCTTCCTCGTCCAGTCCTTCCTCGTGTCTTTCTTTCTCTCTCCTCAACCCATCGTTCTCCTCCCTTAGCCTCCCGATCTCCTCCCTCATGAGCCGCGTCTCTTCTGTTTCTAAGTCGGCTCCCCTGCCTTCTTCTTCATCTATCCCCGCTTCCTGTGTCCTTTCTCGTACTGGTACTCTCTTTGGCCTGCCGGTTTGCTTCTTCGGTGCCATCTTTACTCAGCCCTCTGCTCACGTCCCCACAGATGGCGCCAAATGTATTAACCTACAATCTCAACTCTCAACTAGTATCACTATATGCCTCTTTTTCTCTCTCTGTCTTCCCCTCTCCCTTCTTTTTCTTTCTTTTTTTTTTCCTTTTTTTTTTTTTTATATCCTCTCTCCTTTTTTTTTCTTTTTCCTTTTTTTCTCCATCTCTTGTTCTTTTTATATCCTCTCCCCTCCTCCTCTGTCGATCCTCTCCCCTATCCTCTGGTCGCGATCTTCCCACCTGTCCCTTTAGGGTACACGTCCCCCCCTCTTCTTATGCTCTCTCTCCCACCTTTCTTATCTTCCCTCTATTCTCCTTCGTTCATCTCCTTGACGTCATTCCTCTGACCTCATCTTAGGGTCCCCTTGCCTCACCTGCCGCCGCCGTCGTCGTTCCCTACTTTCTCACCTGCCATACCTGGGCCCCATCATCTGTCCCTTCATCTAGCGGCTTCCATTCAGCCGCACTCCGACATCGCCTCTACGCTTCAGGGTTTCCGTGCCTATGTTCTGCTGTCCCCCCATGTTGTTTGATTCCATTGCACCCGCCCCTACTTTTTGACTTGGTCCACGGCTCTATTATGGGTCACTACACATGTTATCTATTATTCATGTGGGCATAGTTTTAACAAACATCCACAAATAAAAACATGCATATTGAGTGTCCATGTTATCTATTATTAATGTGGGCTTAGTTTTTAACAAACATCCACAAATAAAAACATGCATATAGAATAAGCAAATATGAACAATAAAATGGAAAATAAATTCCCAACTATTATGGCCCATATTCATTGCTCCATCCTGTTCGCCGAACTCTTTTAGTTGCCTTCGCAAAATTCAGCAGGGTCAAAGGCAACACCCCAATTTTTTTTATTTTTTTTAGAAATAGTGGCATGTTTCCTTTACTGGAAACCTCACGAAATCACCGCATAGACCCCCAAACAGCAAACAAATTTCATCTCATTGAGAAAATAAAATTCTCTTTCGTAGCGTGAAGGCGGCGACCAGCTCCCAAATATGCTCGCGGGTGCCTCATCTTCCAGCGATCGGCCCGACCAGCGCTCCATTTTTTTGCTCAAATAAGGCGTGGCGCTCGAAGCTTATATCGACTTCCAGGCGCATCAGCGCAGCCCACGCTCCATTTTTTCCTGTACAAGGCGCGTGGCGCGGTCAAGCTTAGATCGACTTCCAGGCGCTTCAGCACGACCCTCACTCCACCCACGCTCCACGAGAAAAAACTCATATTTGAATTTCGACCAATCCAAATCTTGATCTTTTTGATCTTTTGATCTTTATAATTGATTACATCAAGGATAAAAAACAAATATCACGATACATACCGTGATTTAAATTACATCCACCAATAATCAAAAGCTGTAAAACCAATCAATTTTTCATAAAAACAAAAATTGATTCATTTCTTTTCACAAATCATTCTGACCATAACAGTTGGTCTAGATGCCTGCAAAACTAAGTTAGAACAGTTCTACATCTACCAACAAATCTACATGCTCCGATACCAATTGTAGGAACCGTTATTTCAGAATGAATATTTCTACAAACCGTGAAAACCACACGCAGCGGAATTAATGGTTCTCACGATTTTGGATTGGAAAACATACCTTTTGAAATCGGCTAAGATAATGCTGAGAATCCAATAGCTATGAATATGAATCAACCTCTTGATCTTCTGTTGTATTCCTATTCACAGAGTGGACATTGTGTAGGCAACGATCTACCAACCTCTCCTTTCTCACTTGGCCTCTATCACTCACAAAATTGGATCCGATTTCTGGATCTATTTTTCTTGAGCAAAACCTCGATTTTTCTTGTGTAGAAGTAGGCCAGAGAAAGAGGTTTCCTTTATATAGGCTACAACAGGGACCATGAGGAGAAATTAGGGTTGGGCCTCCTGACGGGCTTAGGCTTCCCATGTTCACCCATAACACACAGCCCAAGTCCGTCAACAAATGACTTATTCCACTAAAGGCCAATGTTGCACTACCGCCCTAATCCCAAATTACGTGTCAGCGTTTATGGGCTCCATATTATATGCTCGTTGATCTCCTCGTGTTTAAGATATCGAATGTCCGTTGATTAAGTCAAGTTACTAACAACTACTTTAATCAACTTCTTATGTCTTTTAGTAGTACCACTCAACCTCATTGTCATGTCGGAATAAATCCACCTACATGGTTTACATGACAATTTTTTTGAGCTCCTCAAGGGGACATTATCAACCCGACTTCTTGCGGGTCACGGATTCCTTCTATAATCAACAGCACACCTTATATATAATGTCATTATCCAATCCATCGAGTTTGTTGATTCACAAATGAATCTCACTCATTGATGATTTAAAGCAATGTACAATGCACATAAGTGCCCGTTATTATATCCGGATTAAGAGGACAAACATTCATAATAACAAAGGTGTTTGTTCTCTTATATAGTCAGTATAAAGAGAAACAACCTCACTTGGTCCTGTTCAATACACACAAAGTGTACTAGTGTAATCCTATAGTCAAGATAGACTAATACCAGATTATACTATAATCGTACCAATGGTTTGTCCAAATTTATTTAGGTTGTGAACGTTTATTTATACTTTATAAGGTACTGATGATATGATCTTCTGTGTGTCAACACACACCATATCATCTACAACATAAAGTATTAGACACATGCATATAACTAATAACATATATAATATGCATAACATTTGCCCATATGATTCTCATTCAAATATAAAGAATTTGAGTTAATACAAAAATAATGCTTTTAGTATATAACCTTATCACTTCTCCATTCTCCATTCGCCATCGGTCATTCGATCATAGAATCCAAACAATGAACTACGTTCGACTTGATTCCAGGTCGTCAGCGAACTGGATATGTAGGCAATTCAATCCTTCGAACTCAGTCGCAATATCATTTTCCCCAAAATTCCTACACACACGTAAGATTCGCCCAAAAAGAACCTTTACAAGCCCTTTGCAGCCGTGTCGTTGCAGTCCTCATCCTCTAAAACAGATTCCGAACAACAGATGAAGAAATTGTTAATCAGTTTTAGGGAAGGCAATACAGACAATGTTCACTGGTATGAGATTGACCCTAGAAATAGAATGAACAGTGAAACTAACACTTTTACAACTCCGATTTGCTCAGTTTCGAACCTGGAAGTAGGTCGATGTTTCGGTTCGGTCGCTTTAGGGTCCAAGATATTTTTTTTTGGTGGTATTCACAGCGGAAGTTGTGAAGATTGTAATTACAAAGGTTCTACAGATGTGTTTTCCTTTGATACTAGTACTAGAAGTAACAACGTTTCTTGTAATGCCCTGCGAAAGGAGAACACACACTTACTTGCTGAGAGGTGCAGTCCTGCACTGGTTGCTACACGCGGCAAAGTCTATGTGTTCGGAGATGCAATAGTAGATCCCAAACCTTGGGCAGAAGTTTTTGACCCAGAATCAAACACATGTTATCCCCTCACCGAGCCTCTTCATTAGGCCACTCACCCTTATACTTCTCTTTATACGGCTGTGGTAGGCAACAAGATACTTTTGTGTCTCACAGATTGCTTATTCTCTTTTGACATTGAAGAAAACTCATGGATTCCAATCTCTACAGATCTTCGAGTATCAAAATGTTGCTTCCCTAGACCTCTCATTGTTGATGATCTCATGTTTACTTATTGCAATGGAAACGTGTATGCTTATGATTTTGCTACTGAGTGTTGGTTCAAAAGGCCGGTCGAAGATTTGGGTATTGATTGTGGCTATCTTGGACGTAGCTATTTTGGGCGTGTTGGGCACCTTGGAAATGGGTCGATCACAATAGTGTTCAATGTATTAATTTTTTAGTTACCAGGGGGGAGGGAGGGAGGGGTTTATGTATTAGTATTCACGTATAAGTCATAAAAAAATGAGTACATAGTTGTACAATAACGGACTAGCAACATCAGGTTTAAGGCATATGAATGCGTCGGTATGGGTATTCAGGGCTCGACGTATAATATGTATTTGAGTATAATGATTAATGCACTGTGTGTGTATATTTGTTATCTTTAGTAGTTCTACGAAGTTCCTTGTAAAGATTACAATAAATTTCTTGTATTCTCGAAGAGGTTTTTGTTGTTCTTTTTAAATATTATACTGAAGTTCAATTCAACACAACGGTTGCGTACTATCACCAGTTTAAGGCATGATGCCACAATTCCATGCAAATGTAACATTTATTATGATTAGGAACGGATTTGCTGAGACAGTGCACTGCAACCTATCCCATACCCTTGGTTAGTTTCGCAACTCGCACAACGATTCTTAGCCGAGGTTCGACCAGTTCCAGCATTCACTCCAATTGGGTGTGACAGACTGGACTGCACCCTCAATCACCTGCCCTGTTGCAGTTGGTGGATCGAACAATGGCATGTTTAGGTAATGCAGACATTTGGTGCAACTTAGTTGATGGCTACCACTATAAGTTCCACTGGTAGTTCCACTTGTTACACCACCAACTTGTTGTACGTCTAGCATTAGTGGGTGTTTGGGTCTTATTTTTTCAAAAAATTATTTTTTCTTAAAAAGCATTTTTATGAAAAAATATTTATTCGAAAAACAGTTTTTGAATAATACCAAATCTACAATGCTCAAGGTTTGAAATAAATCTCAATGCGCACATATCTAGACCACACATCTGTCATCTTACACTATAAAGATGAGAAAATTTATAAAGAGTAAAACCGGTAGATCAATTGTGTAACTGGCTACACCAAGTTACCAAATCTCTATGTGCTTCTAAAATCCAAAGAAGAAAAAGAAAATTACTCTTCATTCTCAACCTTCATCGCCTCCTCTTTCACCTCAAAACTGATACAATTGAAAATGAGTGTTTAAGAATGACTTTAAATCTGAAAAAGCACTCTTGCTTGTGTTCTCTTCTCTTCTCTTCTTTCACAGTGTCCTAGATAATCCAATGAACGACGGGCACAAAAATACCAAACGGCGTCACCTCATCAGCAAGAGGAAGAAGACGAAGAGTTGCATGGCCTTCTTGTACCCAATATCGACGATCTGCCAGTCAGCCCTCCCTCATCCACTGACTCCAATTTTGTTACATATTTTGCCCCTGGTTAGTCTTTACTTTATGATATTACCATGTAATTGGTGTTGAACAGGAAAGCTAGAATAGGAAACTGAAAATTACCGATTGAAAAAAATGGAATACTGAAAATTTCTTGCGAAGTAAAATTTTTAGCAATATGCATAGATGAGATCTTATTGGAAGTAATTAGAGGCAATTCAAGATAGGTGCACTAATGGAAATATACATAATAGTTTGTCATATACAGAGTAGGTTAGAAGCTATTATGGGCATTTATTAGTATTTTTTAGTAAATATATTATTTTCATTAAGATACAGCTCTTCAATTTAGTGTTCGTATCAACAACATGTTGTTTGTCTCTGATATGCTAACACTTACTGCCTTGTATATACTCGTTTTTCATATAAAAATAGGTAGTCGAAATATTGATGATGCACTGATATGCTAACATACTGCCTTGAACATCTATAACTCGTAATATGTTCATCTTTTATATAAAAACAAGTACTCAAAATTTTGATGCATCTTTTGCGTAAGCTATGTGATGATGATGATGATGCATTAGTGCAGTAACTCTTTAACGTGAAATGATCTCCAAGTTTTTTACACTTCATCCATTCTTTAAATTGTGAGGGATCTTACATATGATCCTAAAGGTTATTAGAAAGAAACTCTGATACATCCCCTTGGTTTCCCTGATATAGCTTGGTAAAATATTTCTCTATAATATTATTCATCTATTAATTCCATTGTTTTGTTTCGGCAAGCTTTCGAGTTGAGCTGGTTCTTGTTGGTTAATGTTGTAGCTTGTGTAACAGTTGACGTCGAGGTCTACCTAGAGAGCATAGAGGGGGCCTCGGATTCACTTATTAACCATCAAGCTTCTTGTGTCGTCATGCTTCGATTTTGATAGAATGTCGGATTTGTGCTTATTAGCATTCAGTTCGAAGATATCAGTTTGTCGGATAAAAGAAATAATGAAGGTTACTACACCTATTTATCAGAAAAGTTTATGTTAGATTAGCATATAGTCGTGGGAATTTCCATTATTAGAGGATTGGTTCCAAATATACTCTTAGGAAGAATTGTAAACTAGAGAATAATTTTGATGAAAGTATTACAAAGTTAATTCATTACTTTTTGTTATTGATCACCCTCCTTCGAAAGCTTTGATCATGCTATGTGTATTATACTATTATGTACTGCGAGCTACTGGATGACCTTGTCTATTATCTGGTGTAGTGTGCTTTTCTTAGACTTCACTTCAGCCTCATTGCTTTGTTCCTTGATTAGGGTACTTCCGTACGTGGTGCATATGCTATAGTATTCCTTACACCTGCTTGTTAGTTCTTCTTCCTCAACCGTCAACCACCAACAGATAAACCTGGAAATTAGGAGAATTGAAGAACATACCTCTCTCATAGCAGTTTCAGATTGCTCAGTGGATTTGTGAGGCTACATTTGGCCTGTGGTGTCTGCTACAACACGAGATGTTCATCTTGATTTGGGTGTATCTTAGTATGTAGTTTGAATTACTTATAAGAAGGTCTAGAGTGTTTCTGTTGGTTTGCCACTGGTGAGGTTTTATGTGCTTAAATAATATGGAGGTTGGGCAAATTAATATAGTGTTTGGGTGATGTTAGATGTTGTTCAAGCTAGATGAATGGGTGGAAATTATAGAGAAAAGGTTTTATGTAATTGAATCATATGCCAGAAGGCGGCTTGTCAGTGGCCTGTAATGGCCTTGTGATGGCCTGGTGACAGCCTACAGTGGCTTGACAGCTGCTGTTAGTGCCCTGTAGCAGCTTGGGTGTACACACGATTAAGAACCATATAATGACTATGATTTTTCTCATGTCCAATGTGAAGTGTCTCTCTGTTATGGGTACTCTACGTCCTCAGTCCTCCGAACGCAAATCAATCTGGGTTTTCATACGTCGAAATTTACTACAGGTTTCACTACTACAGAATTACTCATTTACCACGGTAGGTGAGAAGTTTTATATACCACTGTTCTACAAAAAATAGTGACAAAAACACGTATACCACGGTAGAAGTTTCTATTGTTATTTGTTTATTAATGTATGCAACGGTAGAAGTTTCTATTGTTATTTGTTTATTAATGTATGCAACGGTTTCATGAAAACCATGGGATCTAGTTTACCATATGCCACGGTTTAAATTATTTATGTTCTTTAAACTGAGGTACCCATTGTTTTAAACAAAGCGGTGGTTTATAACTTTTTTTAATTTTTTGTTTTGGGCAAAAACATCTTATCTACCGTGGCCTTTGAAATTTTACGCCAAAAGCCCTCACTCTACTCCCATGAAAAAGGATCCACGAACTGACTCATATCGTCTCGTGTTATTTGCTCTTGAGCTTCTTGGTTCGTATTTTAATTCAGGTAAGGGTTTCTCATTTCCAAATTTAGAAGCAAGATTTATCAATATGGTTTGATTTGTTCGATTTTCACTATGCTTCTTATGAGGGTTTTCAAGTTACCGAAATTTATATTATTCATAGAAATTGAACAATTACGAGAAATTTGGTGTGCCAAAAGGTGTTGGGACTAATTCAGATGATGGGTTTGATTTGGGGAGAATGAATCGCTTACTAGAAAAAGCTTGAAACCCTCAGTCCAAGTTCAAGGTTTGAACTCATTTTAAAGTATTTCTTTTTACACATATTTTTTATTTTCATCAAATTTTAGTTGGGAAATTTAAAGTGGCACACTTATTGTTTGATGAAAGTTCCAAGTGAGTGGTATTCTGTTGGTTGCTATACTAGGTATGATCAATGATGTCTTCTTCTTTTGTAATAAAGCTACATGGTTTGTTTACATAATAAATTTGGGTTGTTTTATAATTAGATAGCAGCTTTGGAGTATCTGAGGACCAATTTAATTAGGAAGAGAGGGAAATAGTCTAACATGAGGCATTGAGTTGCCTTTTTTTGTCAAGTTTTTTTTTCAAGAGATGACACTTCGATTTATAGCTGCATTTTGCTAGTTACTCAGAAGAAGAGAATTTAACACATTGACTGATATGATTATCATTTCTCTGTGATCTGCCATGATTACATTAGTTACGCTTCACAAACAAAATATGGTCCGGAAAGAATTTACATTTACACTAATGTTACACCTCCCGAAGTCTCATCCTACCAAGAGTTATGGACCAACAACTCTCGTCTTGTTTGCTCTTTATTCTGATCCTCCCCAAGTTTTCCCCACTCGAGATCAAACTATGCAAAGGGCCAACCGGATGGTTGAGGTTCATCTATGTATCACAAAACCGCGCAACAAATACAGCTTCAAGAATGGACCTCTTTACAAAATATTTATCCTAATGGATGGGACTGGCATCTAAGTCAAAGTCATCGCCTTGATTTTTAGCATGAACTGCTACTTAAAGAAGACCTGCTCACAACATACAAAAAACAACTAAATTCCATAACCTACATGGATCCTGCTTCATCTGAACTACTAGAAGCTTCATTGCCAAGCGGACGTGTACTAGCACCCCAACTGTCCTCATTGAAGATATCATTGTCACTTGAATGGGAAAATGACCCCGGATCATCCTCCGTAATAAAACATTTGCTTTTTCCCTTCCTCTCCGCCTCTTCTTTCTTTTCCTTGAAGGTTAATCGCTTTGCTTTTCGCTTTCCTCTTGCCTTTAGGGAAGTCTTCTCTCATTGACCGACAATTTTACTTTCTAGCTCTTTTGTGGTTCTCCCCTTGGCATATTCAATCTCCTCTATTTCAACTAGAGGTGACTCAGAGTCAGGCTTGCGTTTCTTCCTTCCACCATTCGTCTTGGGACCACTATCAACCAGTTGAGCCCATTCATTTCTGTTTCGCAAACAATCAAGAACAGCTTGTGAATGACTTGAATATGCATAACACTCTCCATTGTGTTTTCTCAAGTTATTCGGTCTGCGGAAGAACAACATTGCACGCTTCTTCATATGTCATCCGCTTTGCCTTTGCTCATTATCGATCAAGTAGGCTGGCAAAAGTCGCGAGTGGTTGGACCATGAATTCCTCCAACTATCATCGCCTTCTTCTTGAGGTGTCCTTTGGTGAGTTACGCGAGGGTGACCGATTCGATCGCCAGATTCAGATGGATTGACCGAGAGTGGCGGGCGAGGCGAGAAGGTGCATTTTTTTAGCGAATGTCCCACTTCATATGACCCCACCAAGTGTTTCCTTCTTAGCGTAAACATCCGATGAAAAGACTTGATCTTGCCTCCACTCGATCATGGGAAGAAAGCACCTTATCCATCTTCTTTGCATCATGAATAAACTCCTCGCGAATTACGAGAGCCATCCTTTGGTGCTCCTTCTTTGCTTTTTCTCTTAGAAACCAAAATTTGGTTTTTAATCCGAGAACTGCATGCTTATTAATAAGCATGTTTGTAGCCATTGGAGAAGCCAACCGAGGAATACTACCTCCATGACGCCGCACGGCACCCGTGGAACTCGAGGAGAACTATTAAGTTCTTGATGTAACAATATCGCAAGCTCTTCGCCGCTTAATGTTGACTTAACAGTTTGGAGGATGCATTGAAGATGAATAAGTCACCTTCCGATAACCGATGGGAACCCGATTGATTGGTTCTTTCACCTTTTTAGAGTAATCAAACCGTAGTCTTGTTCTCGTACTGCGAAGCACTTTTGGGCGTAACGCATAGCAAACTCAACGAACTTGAAGATCTTGACACATTTTGTGCCACCGATGCTTTAGAAGGCGGGTAAAACAGCGCCTCCTTCAAGTCCGACGACGAAATACTTAGAAGTAGAAGCATGTGAAGTTCTCGCTTTCAGATGAGACGCTTTAGATCACGAAAGCCTTTAATTGCTCTGTTCTTTGTCTTTCTTGGTTCCTCATCCGTGGTACCATCTCTTACCGCTTCGGGCAATGTGTGAACTTTTTAATATCTGCATGTGAGTTCACCTTTACTCGCTTGGTGAAATGGATAGGCCTCGAGAGTACTTGGAGATGCAGTGTCTCCCTCGGTGGCTTAGAACTACCTAAAACTTCTCGATTTGGAAATTACTGCGATAGAAGATGATTTCCATGAATCCACAATCACTTTATCTTTGAGTTAAGCGGAGATGGCGGCCTAATTGGAGATGTACTTTCTACTTTCGGTGGTTCTTCGACACTCTTCAAGTGCTTTAGCTCGGAAGAACTTTCCTACACCGAACGGTCCCCGCCGAACTTATCACTTCTCTTGTTTGACAAGGTTTGCCGATATGGAAATCATACCTTCGATCATGTCAACTTTATCGAATCGCTTAATGCTTTTGACACCTTGGCGAGATCTTCATCGATGGTATATTGGTAGTCAATGTCTTGAAACCTCAAGAGCTTCAAATGATTGTTCGAAAACAGAAATCTTCGATGTTGATCCAAGTTCTACGTGCTATCCAAATTTTTACATCAATAAGTCTTTGAAGACAAATTCATCGGCCTTTCCTTCGGGTTGATCCTCATTTCCATCGATCTTCATTTTCGAAGTCGAGGTTGCAAAAGAAACGCGGTGACGCTATTATCTGAATCTTGAAGAACACGACTCTGTTGTACTTCGGTGGCATCATCACTTAAATCTCCAACAGGAGGCTTCAACTTAAGTGACTCGACACGATATTGAAAGAACTCCTATATGAGTCTCCCAAATCACATTTGTCATTAAGATGATTGAAACCATCAACGGTGTGTTAAGATCCTCTTTACTCGAGAATGTTTACATCATTTGGTTCTAAAAGTGACACCTCCACGGCGCAACGGTTTCGTAAGTACTCGGTCCTCATTGAAGTTTGATGGTCATTTTCCTGACTTAACCACTATTTCAATTAAAGAGGTATTCTTCCATGCCTCCTTGGAGACATCCACACCTTGGTAGGTCTTAGCCGCTAAAATGTCCTTGGGTTTCACCTTCTTGTTGGAGTCCTCGGCATGGTGGGCTTTTAGCCAATAATCATCCTTAGGTTTTCCTTTCTTAAAGGAGTCATCCGTATATGATGAACGCTAGTGGATAATTTTGTCCTTGGGCTTTGATTTTTTGAAAAGAGCCCTCTTTATGATGATGGGAATTAGCGGCAAAATTTGCCTTTGGTTTTACCTTGGACGCATCCTCAAAATAGTTGACTTCAAAGAGTTAAATTATCCCGGATTTTGCTCTCGAAAAAGGAATCCTCAAAGACAAATGGACATTAGCTGCGAACTTTCCTTGGATTTATTGTTCGTTACACCGATAGTACCTCCGCGGTCGGGGATCACGGGGTTTCATCTTGTCTCCGTTCTTTGAGTCATGGAAATGTGTCTCAACAACCTTGGGAGAGTCCAATTGTTGTGCACCAAGACCGGTGAGGTAGAAACTTTTCTTTTAGCATCATTGTCTCTGCTGGTACTTCTAGCCTTCTTCTTTCCACTAAGATTAAGATCCTTGGATCTTAAACCATCCTTCTTCCTCTTACCCAAATGAAGCCCAAAAGGCCGGAGATGGTTGGTCTCTCCGGAGACACCACTATGTGCCCGGAATAACGCCTGTTGCCTTTGCCGCTTTGCCATGGGCGTGTTGGTGCTTGCTGCCGCCGGGTGTTATTCGCTGGCTGGCCGGTGCCCGCCGCCGCTAGTGCTGCCGCTGCCATGGACCTCAGCTGGCGCTTGCTGCGCATCGGTATGGTCAGTAACAAGCAAGACACGCAGAAATCTGTTGGTATATACTCTAAGTGTTGCATCTACTCCTAGTATACGATGAAATAAGATTACTCTATTTAAATGCATGAATTGCATATGACTTGGCTACAATGCGAAGTAGTTTATAATACAGCTCGCAAACTTGGAAGTAGGCTCCTCATAAACATTTACTTTTCACTTTTTGTTTTGGTCTTTTAGTGCTTTTCGTAAACTAAAGTCTATACATCATATTATTACAGGTGCATCTCGTTGGTGGCTTTGAAGATATCGCATTACCTCACCCGAGAAGTATGGCCTAAGATCTTATAACTTTTCTTTTTTTTGTGATGAGATCTTAAGTAAAATGAAGTTGAAACACATCAAATTTGGTTGCAGCAGAAACGATGATATAAGCAATGGAAAGCATAGTGGGCATTCTTTTCCTTTATGGTCGAAGTTACTTCAAGCCTTGAAGAATCGGCGAGAAAGATTTCACATCCAAACTCTCTTTGTCCTTGGCCACAATACAGGAATTGATTCTGACGGATATTCATACCCCATTATACATGGTTTGGTCAATAAATGTTATTTCCTTCTACATTCGTTTTCTTATTGCCACAACATGTGATGTGAGATGACGAAAAAAAATAAAAAACGAGAAAAGGAAATGTGATGATGATGACGATGACACCTTTTGATTATTTTCTTTATTTCATTTTCATTTTCCCAACCAAATGACATGAGAAATGTGCTCCTTTTCGTGTCCAATAAAATATGCAACATAAATTATTTCCATAAAATGCCAATCGAGAATGAAATAAAAACATCCCAATTATCCGAGTAGTTGAAGTAACAAATTTTATGCGTTATCATTGTTTCGTCTTATTCCTCCTTAGAGTGTATTGTGTTGAGCTCTTTTTGTTTCTCATGGCTCTAAGAACTCACGAGTCACATCATTCTTAATTCAAGAGCTTTTGCTTTGAGATCTAGATTATTATGGCATGTAGAGCAAGGATGTGATAAAACGTTCTTTGCATTACTGGAAGAGATGCATATCATATTACAATATTAAAGGGATTTGTAAACGCAAATATCTATTTGCAATCAATTGTCGACTTAGGGGATCAAAGTAATTGGACTAAGCAGATATGTGAGCTGGTGTTTTACTTGTTTTTATTTGGTTCAATCCTGACATGGTTATTAGAATTCTTACATGGGGACCTATCTTTGCTTTTCCTAGGTAAAAACCTGCACTGGAACAATTAGTCCTGCTAATTTTGATAGAACTTCAAGATGCCCCAATGAAATTGTCAAGAGAATCCGGTGGCGGTTTCTTCCGGGATTCCACTTGAACGAAAGCTACTAGAGACATGATACTAAGAATGACCAATTTCAAATTGCTGCACGCTCTTGGTAAGTTTTTGCATTTAACCTCTACCGTGTAGAGAATAATAATTTCACTGATGCTATCTACACTACTTTCTGGTGATACAGGACATCACGTTGGAAATATATTGTGTTTTCATTGCAGCAACTTTCGATTCATAAATCCTCCTTAGATGTTCTACCTGCGCCGCTTGTTGAGGGACCAGATTTTGTTGATAACGAAAAGAAGGTGTGCACTAAGTACAATAAGTGTGGTGGTTTTAATGCTCTATATTATATAAATCTGAAGCACAATTTCTCCGATTAAGTAGGGTTTGTTATATGTGATTTATGGTCAGAATACATCTTGATATACCTGTTCATAATATTGGATTTGTACAAGTGGTTCTACTAGCATGGTATTGTGTTATGCCTGAAGCAAAGAATCATAGCCAGCCGACAAGCTTATAGAATTTCCCATACTCTTTATTATAATTCTCCCCATTTTAATCTATGTTTCTTTCTTGATTGGAATAGTATGGCCTGGATTGTATTGGTTCTTTGCAAAATCTTGCATGCATCTTTATGGCGTTTCTGTTGGCCCTTTTCCTGGGCTAAGAAGAGATAGTGTTGTATTATATTGGTCACCAATCTTCCAGGGATTTATTCTGAGTAAATCACAGCAATTTAGAACACATCAGTTGCTCAACACCATTATATCCCCAATGCCCTTTACCATTGTTTATCTTTAGAAGTATGTATTCTCCACACCAAGTCCCGGGTATCTTTCTGTAGAGAGTAGGTATCGGCCAACTCTGACTTGTATTTCTTAGACTCATCGTGGAGCTGTCGCCTGATTCTTGTGTTTCAGATTAGTTTTTCTTGCTCGTCTAACCTGGTGAGGATTCCTTTACACCACTAGCACATGTTGTGTTGTTGTACTGACTGGTTTCTTTTGTTTGTTTGTTTTTTAACTTCTTGTTTTTGTGGTTGATTTCCATTAAGAGGATACTAACTTAGTGTTTCCAGGAAAAAAAAAGAAAAAGAAAGACAAACACTAAAACACACGAATTATTTTCTGAAGACACCCTAGACATGCATCGTATTAACCATGTCGTTTGCGTGATTATTTTGTAACCATAGAAAAAAGAGTTGGGACCAGCTTTCAATGGAAAAAATCGAAGGTCTTCAATATAGAAAAGAGTTTACTCAAGAAAAGGAAAATACATTGAATTTGCTATGGAAAGAGTGGCTGAAAAGATTGTAAGTTTTATAATCGTTTATTATTTATGTTTTAATGTTAGACATGAATGCTAATTGTTGTGATTTGGATTGCTAAATCCTTGTTTACTTCAAAAATTAATTGAAGGATGTGCTAACTAAGGAAGTGGAGGAGAGGAAGGTAGTTACTGAAGGAAGTAAGGACATCTTAACTCTAGCATTGGGCACATTTGAGCATCCGGGGAAGTAAAAAGTGTGGGTATTACATAATGAAGTTCATGAGAGAAATAATGGAAGCTTGTTCGGATAATTCTTTTGAAAATAAGGTAGAAGTCATCATACATTAGCATTCTTTGTTTTGTGTTACTTTTCATTAATTATTTAGTTATTATATAACCTTTTGATATTTGATTGTGTAGATGACAAATCTAAGCCTCAAAGATACATACACACAAGAGGAACTTGATGTTGTTAGACTTGAAATTCTTAGATTCATCCAAAGATAATGGAGTGTTTGAGCCAAGTGTTGTGTCTTAGCTAGGTTTTTGACCCTTTCCGGTTAAAATTCGGTACTTGGTCGATCTCACCATTATTTTGATGTTTTAGATGGAACAAGTTGGTCATTATTATTTTGATGTTTTGGCCGGATGGAACAAGTTCAAACTTCTTTTACCAATTCAATGTCTAAATTTATTTCTTTTGTTTGTTGCACTATGAATTGTTTATTTGAGCAATGTGTTTTTAAATCCAATGTGGATATGGTGAAAATGGACAGGTTGCAGGTTACAGGGGTGAATATGATGAAAATCAAATAATCAGGAGCTTTTATTTATTTTTTTAAAATGTCTATTGGTTAGAACTGAGATATAAGGAGATTCTATAAATCACGGTTTTTATCCAACCGTCGTATATAGCATAACTATTTCCCACGGTTCACCTCGGATAAAGAAAACTGTAAAGACTATTAACCACGGTTCGGAAATCCTAATACCACTATTTTAGCTAAAACCGTGGTATATAATAGGTACTTTTTACCACAATATACCACGGTTTTGTTAGAAGTATTTGTCACGGTGGTTGTTACCATGGTTTGAAAACAGTAGCTAAAGCCTTTTTACCACTGTATATAACAGTGGTATATGAGCTTTTCTGTAGTAGTGTTTGGAAAAGATGGTGATGGTTTCAATATTGTTCACATGTTATTTAGGTGTATTGGTTCATTGCTGTGGTTATTTTGTAGAACTCTGTTTTTGTTAGGGTATTATTACCTGACTTCCATAAGTACTCACTGAGTAATAAGTACTTACTGCATAATAATGTCGTGTAGGCAGCATTTGTTCCCATGTCAGACCCAAGCATTATAAAGCAGTATGAATATGCAAACGAGCACGATATAAAATGCCTGATCATCATGACTGAAACTGGTCTGTCTCAAATATGCTCTCTGAAGGTAATTTTAGGATATAAGAGACATAGAAGACAGAATATAAGCAGTCAAGGTGCTTTGATTTCTTTGAACTTGTTACTCATCATATGGTGAATGTTTGTCTTTGTCAATGGATCCATAAGCTCAAAAGGGTAAGAGCGCTCATTATTTGAGGGGCTGATGGTTCGAATCCATCTGGATCCACTTCTAATTAATTGTTTAATCTGAAAGAGGCACAATTTTTTTTGTGTTTCTCTTTCTCCATCTATTTCATGATCATATTACAACTTAAGATAATATTGCAGCTATTCAGATCATGATCATATTACAACTCAAAATCACATCACTCGTGATTTTACATACACACAAGGCTTTGGATTTGATAGTTTTTTACTTGTGCATAACTAATTTAAGAGGAAACAATAACTTGTTTCAAACAACATCCAAAATTATGAAGAACATATTATTTTTTTCTACACAAATTTAAAGTGAACTCAAACAATTGCATTAAACTTGAGAAAGAACATTAGCTACGTGATTCCATAGTCTTAAAGTCTACTGTAACCATAATAGGGCGAAAGCTTCAACAAATGTGGCCTCCTACCAAGTCAGTCTGAATCACTCATAATCACATAGTCGCCCAAATGATCATCTCTGCAAGAGACAAGTGCAAATGCATCAAAGCTAGACATGAAATATGATTTCCACTCATATGTGATTTCACAATGATGTTTTTCCCAAAACGTCGTGATCTTTGGCATTGGACAATTTTCTTCCAAATTCAACTTTAAAAAGTGGTTTGGAACACGCCCAATACCAATGACTTTATAGTCATTCTCATTGAATGCCAACTTTAACGGCAGAAAAGTGTGACAACCTGTCATTGAGAAATACACAATCGCAACGCTATACTTTGACGTTACAAGATAACCATGTTCAGGTAGCAACATCCATTTCTCTTCAGGAGCATCACCCTTAAAGTGTAATAGACTTCCCTCACAACAAGTCACGTTTTCATGTCCGAACATCCGTATGTACTCTTCCTTACTTGCGTGCAACTTTGAAATCAGATTAACTCGTACTTGGACCCAGCCTTCCTCGCCATACCCCAATGCCATGGCCAAGGCCCTAAATCCACAGTTGTCGTCACCCTTTGGATCTTCAATATCTAAAATTAAAGGTTATAGAACGTCTGTGAAGTAATCTAGATAGCGATAGAAGGAGTAATCACTCATATCCTTACCAAACTTAACCTAAAACAATAGGTTATCTTGGTGCTTGTAACAAGTAAAATGAGAATTATGTGAATATAACTTTTTCATTGTTACTATGGGGGTATTATCTAAAGAATCTCTAGCACACACCGTTTCAAGGGTATAACATCTCACTATGCAACTATTTTTCTTTTCATTAATATAGTTTCTACTTAATCATAAAATCCTTAGCATGAATTTACCTTCCGTTTTGCTTTCATTGTCTCCTTTATCAGCTCAGAAGTGATAGGTGAAGCGTCTTCATATCTAATAATTGGCACAGGAGTATTCTCTAGTTCCATTAAAGCTGCTTCAAAATGTCTCATCTCAGGATCATTCTCCCATTTCTTTGCTAATATTTCCAACTTAACTATTTCCTCAATTTGGTTGGCATGGGACGCTAAACCTTTAAAAGTCTCATCAAGATACGATTTTATTGTATATAAATCTAGCTTCACGCCAACCACCTCCTTATGTAGTTTTTCCATTGGAACCTGAAAATCAAAACTAACTAAAGAAACATTAATATTTGAGGCTTCAACGATATATTGATAACTCTAGTCAAGCATAACAATTGGCCCTTAACATCCTTTAGACGTTCATTTTGACTCGCAAACGAGAAGGTTGATAAACGATAAAAATATTAGTTCTACTCACAAATAAGCGATGAAATTAAATGCAAGTAAAACTAAAAACTGAACTCGTACTATATTTATCAAAGATTTCTATACTCTCGAATCTATCGAAATAGAGTGGAGTAAAAGATTCGTTCCACTCATAGTTCTTTAGCATTTAATGTTTTCTAATATTATCAGTCCTAGCCAAAGTTAATTAGAGTAATGGTGTGGAATTTATACTACGATGCAATTATACTAACAAGATACGCTAATTCAAACTACGAAATTTCTAAATTAACTATATGATAAGGAATTAGGGGGAATTGATTCCACCTTAACTCGACTTAATCAATTAACAAAGATTCGTCATGATCCAAATTTCAATGCTTTCGCATATCAAAATGGTAATTCTAATCCCTAATTATACATGTCAATCTCTACCAATTAATAACTAGCATGTGAAGCAACCAAACCCATTCTCATGGTGAACTAATTACTTTCTAGAATTGAATAGATCATCACGACGATTTCTAACCTAACAAAGATCAAGCTTCATCAAGGCTTCTTCAACCCCCTCTAATGGAGGTTTAGCCTAAAATCATTATTCTATCATTTCCTCATGGAATTAAACAAGACATGGTATAAAGATGCTAACTTTACTTAATTGAATTTAAATGGAAACTACTCATGCAAGAATTGATGGAAACTAATAATGACAAATAACTAAATCTAAGAATTAAACTAAAATGATTAATGAAATTGAAACTAAATTATCAAGAACAACCTACTTTATTGATCTAATAAATAAATAACAATTGATTCAAATCTAAATTAAAACAAGATAATAAAAAGCTAATTAATTTAATTGAATCTAAAATCTAGATCTAGAACTAAGCTCTAATGGCTACTTCCTACCTAACCTAATTAATGCTTAAGAGTTAAGTCTTGTATGTGGAAATGGAGGAGACCAGATTCACATTTTCATGCATGGGCTGAGGAGTCATGTTTTGGGCCGGAAAATTGAGCCCAAAGCCCAATTTCTTGAGTCCACAAAGCCCTTTCCAGTTGGATTTGACTTCAGCATACTTTTCATCCACTTCTGCTCCTCTGATTAGGTCAAGTCTTGGACCATTGGAAAGCACTTTCTGAGCCGGTCGTTTTGACATAAGCTAGGCCCAATTCCGAGGTCTGAGTCCAAAGATATGGCCTTCAGAAGTTCTGCTAATTTTAGTGCGCTGTTTCTGCCCGCGTTGACTTTGACTTTTCAGCTTTGACCGGGCTTTTTAAAGGCTTTTTCTCCTTGAATCTTGGCCTTTAATCACAGAACTTCCTAGCAACCAACCCTTGCTCCTTTATTTCGCCAAAGTGACACATTTCTGCATATAATTGACTCCAATGCCTGAAATACATAAAAGCACGTAATCAGCATTAACTCTTATTTATTACTCGCATAATTGGTCTAAAAGTATTATTGTTAGGGGGTTTAAACTACAGTTTTGGGCTCTTATCAAACCACCCCCAAATAGCATTTTTCTTGTCCTCAAACAAATATGAGAAATTAGAATAAGTGACCAAAAATGGAGTTGTAACTACTCTTGTTTCGCCTAGTGCAATTGCATTGACCATATGCAACAAGACCTTAAACCACTAGGAATTCCCTAGTGGACGAGTTATAGTCTCGTGAGAGTTTTCCAGTGAAGGTACTCACAAATTTCATCTATACTACAACGACTAAGAAATAAAATTGTTGTTTCCTTATTTATGTCTCAATTATCTATACATCTCATTAGCAATGAATACAGAATAATCAAGTAAAAACCTAAGCTAATATATGCATAATAATCGATCATCTACGAATAAATATATATACAATGAGTAATACTATGAAATGCACTAGCAGGTCTGTTTCTGAAAACTCGGAATATCGTCCTTAAGTAGGTCCTCACATAAATGTCAAGGCAAAACCCATTCTGATTTTTCCGCTCAAGTTTTGCTACTCTAGTGTGCAGTGGGCACACTTTACCTTACAATCTCAATGACACACAAGGAAGCCGGAGTCGATCAAACACATCTGCCACTTACTATCACATTAACTTATTCCTAATTGAGCTAGAGGTCTTTATTAGGTGTTGTAGGGATTAAGAGATGGTTTAAGAAGGAAGGAAATGGATATTCAAAAAGGACAAGTCTGAAATAATAGGGTCTTCGTATTACGTAACTAGAGAAACCCTTGTTCTTTTGCTTCTACACTTTGTTTCCACCCTTAGCCTTTTTATTTTGGCTTTTTGACTCCTTTTATTCTATTTTTTAAGTTTTTATTTTGTTTTTGTTTTTGTTTTTGTTTTCTTTTCTTTGGATGGAAACTTCTTTTCTTTTTCTTTTCTGAAGCAACTAACTAATTTTTGTTTACAGAGGTTTTTTTTTTTCCTTTCTCTTTTTTTCACTCATCCTATTCTCAGACTCATTCTATAGTGGGTAGGTTGATTTTTTTTTTTTTTTTATTTTGTTTTGTTTTTGTAACAGGGTAAAGGATTTGCGATTTATGAAAGGCTAAAGAAAGGCTCAAATGGGCAACTAGTGGAAAATACTTTCATAAGGTTTGAATTTCTGGCTATATCGATCCAAAGAGGGCCTAAATTCTCGCTTAGGATATGGTATAGTGATCAAGCAAGTGGACGTGTGATTTCTATGGTAGTACTTCTCCCTTGTGTCATTTCTCAAATGTTTCACTTATATAAGGCTCTAGGCTATATTCTCACAGGATTTATAGAATAAGTACTTTAGCCTATATTTCAGAAACTTACTGCCAACAATCGTAGATACTCATGTAATATATTTATAGATAGATGCAAGAATTATTACCTACATATTAACCTAAGTTTCTAAAAATTATTCTAATGCAAAAACTACGTGAGACTTCTAGATTATTTAGAGCATAGAGAAAGAAAACAATACCCATATTCCTAAGTGTATAACATAACTTTTTATTTTTATTTTTTTGAAATTTTTGAATTTTTACAGAAAACAAGTGCATATATATACATATATATATATATATCCTAATAGATGCCTTAATTACACGTGTTTCTATGGCCCCCCCCCCCAAACAAGAATTATGCTTTGTCCTCAAAGTATTTAAATAAAAAGGGTAGGAAAATACCATAGAAACGCGTGAAATTCTGGAACATCTGCAAAACAAGATTAAAACATACTAATATAGAAAAATAAAACAGACTCAACTCTATAAGAGTTCCACCTGTTATGGGGTTAACAAGAATTAAATTACTTGGGACATAAGTAGACACTAACTGAAACTAAAAACTAACCTTAACTCCCGTTTAAGCCTCATCCTCCGCATCCTTCCTCTCCAAAGAGATGAGGTTTCTTCGTATCCTAACTGCAAGATCCTTTCGCGGAACCAATGTCCATAAGTCTCGCTTCCCAACAAGTGTTTGAAAGACTGCTCCGGTATCACTATAGGAGAAGTCATCACAAAACTACTCTCTAGAACAGCTGCAACGATCCTGGAACAACCCACAAAAAATTGGAATTTTTCGTGCCCACGGGGGTCAGGGCGCGGGGTGCGCTCGACCTATGCCTAGGTAGGGCGCGGGGTACACCTTGGTGAATTTTGAGTTCTAGGCACTTAGGCGCAGGGCGCACTCACTTGTAGTCTTGGTAGGGCGTGGGTTGCACTCAAGATGAAAAGTGGAATTCTAGTGTTTTGGGCATGGGTCGCGCTTAGGTTTGGGCTTAGTAGGGCATGGGTTGCGCTCTGAAGAATTTTTAACTGACAGTGCCTAGGGCGCAGGTGGCACTCCATTGGGGCGCAGGTGCGCTCCGAGGTTCTGAAATGCGGAAGTGAGAAGGAAAAGTTGAGAGTGAAAGGTGAGAGATGTGAGTTTTGTGTGGAGAATGAATGAATGAAGTTCATATAGGTTTGAGTTTCCAAAACTAATCGGGAAGCTTCCAAAACGTTTTAAGGCAATTGTCGGAAACAGAAATTTCCAAAATCGGAAACGAAAACTACCCATATTCTTGATTCTAATACAAGCCTAATATCTCTTAGACTGAATTTAGAATAGTAACTTTTAAACTCTTATAGATTTCATCCTACCACCACATCTAATCCTAGGCATGCCAATATCGGCAATATTCTCGACCATCACTCCAAAACAACTTCTAAAATGGCGGATCATATAACAAATCATGCTAGAGTAAATAATACCACCCCCAAACAATTCGGGAAGGTGGGATTAACAATAACAACAATGCACAATTTGAAAAGAACCATATTATATTACAATTCAAATTCAAATATAATTAACTACCGAATTCAAATTTAACTACGGAATTCAAAATTAACATCCAAACTAATAAAAACAATAATGGAATACATGCATAATTCACACCATAAAGAAACATGACTCAAAAACAGAGAAAACATGCAAGAGTAGAAAACATGAATTATGCTAACCGTGGACTTAGGATCCGATACTTACAACCACACACTCCTTAGGGCGGGCCCAGTTACCTGCATGGTACACTTATCAATATATGGAAGTGAAAGGAAGTACACCAAAGAATAAAATGAGTCTTTTATAGTCAGATACTCAAGACTTTATCTAACACATGTATATAATGAAAATGTACTTTACCATATATCAATAACCTAAAGAGTTGTGGGTCTTTCCATAAATAAATAACATGGAATGGACCCCCAAACAGAATCAAGCACCAAGATTTTTGACGACGCAACTTAGTGAAATGACAGCGAAGTCTGATAGATTTAGAACGTAACCGAGCATGCACCTTCTTTTTCCTCCAATGAAGAGGTGGCGAAGTGAATGAGTGTGAAAAAATGGATGGTTGTGGAAGATATGGTGGATATGGATGAATTTTAAAGGTAAGGAATTGAAAAAATGAGAATGTGGGTTTAGCATAAAACTCATTTGTGGCATGGGTTGGTATTATCACACAACTGAAAATGAAGGTGTCAGGTGGCTCTTTAGGTAGTATTTTCTTAACAGGAAAGTTTAGAAAATCATGAAGTACAGGAGAAACAAGAGGATCAAGTGCAAACTCTAAGTTCCTTTGAAAGGGTGGAGGGAGGGGAATCGAGGCGGTTAGTGCACAAGGTAGTTTTTGATAGGGTTAATCATCACCTGCTCTAAGAAACTCCTCAAATTCCTCATCAAGCTTGGTCACATCCACATTACTATGGTATTCCTCTGTCCTTGAGAAAGTCATCAATCTCGTCCTCATCCATAAGATGGGTATCGACTAATGTAGGGAAAAAAAAGTCGGAGTCTGCACTTCCAAAGGAAAGAAATTTGGGCATCGGATTATCAGGAAATGTGTTGTCGAAATAATCTCGAGCAAAGCTCTCAATCATGCTAACCTCTCCATCGATAGTAGTATCTGGGTACTATTGAATCGTCTTAAAAACATTTACCTCAACAGAAAGATGGCCAAAGGATAAGGACATCGAACCATCACGACAGTTTATGAGCGCGTTGCTAGTAGCCAAGAAGGGACGCTCTAAAATGATAGGAACAGAGTCGTTAGAAACTTCTATGTCGAGGATAACGAAGTCGGCTGGGTAGTAAAAATTTTGAATTTTAACTAATATGTTTTCAACCACACCCTTAGGATACTTAATAGAATGATCCGCTAATTGCAATGTCATTTTCGTTGGTTGCATCTCTTGTAGACCGATTTGTTTATATAAATAATAAGGGAGTAAGTTAACACTCACCCCCAGGTCTAATAGAGCAGTTGTCATGTGATTATCCCCCAAGGTGCATTGTACAGTAGGACGACCAGGGTCCTTGTACTTAACGATTCCATTATTTTCCGATAGAGTTGGGAACTGTTTAGTTAAAAAGACATCTTTAGGAATATTTGTCTTGCTCCTAGTAGTGCACAACTCTTTAAGAAACTTAGCATGGTGAGGTAACTTTTTTATCACTTCAAGAAAAGGAAGGTTTATCATTAGATTTTTGAAAACTTCTCTAATCTCATCGAAATTCGTATCCTTGGTTAACATTGGTAATCTCTAGGGAAATGGTGGTTTCTCTCTATATTTAGCATAAGGGTGAACAGGATGTTTAACCTTAGCTTTTTGTTTCTTAGGTTGTTGTTTAACTGGTACCTCTACAGGGGTAGGATCTTCAGTTTCTAGTTCAGTATCTAGTACAATATCAGGTGTAGGGACCACTGGTAGGGTAACTACAGGCACACTTATGGCGTTATCAACCACTCTGCCAGAACGGAGAGTGGTGATAGCATTTAACTCACCTACGTTTCTATTTTCATTACTAGTATTACCGATTACCTCAAAGGCTGTGTTTGGTATTTTAGGATTAGGTAACGCTTAACCTGGAAACACGCCTTTTGGTTGGGCTTTCTCTTGGGCTAACTATTGGGTTAAATAATTAATGGATTGTAAAAAATATTGGTTAGATTGAGCCATGGTTTGGTAAAGTTGTTGGCTAACCTGTATGAAGGTGTCAAGACGATCTAGTTGTGTAGGTGTAGTGGTCATAGGTGGTGTGACTAGAACTATCTCACGTTGATTATTAACAGGTGGGTTGTGATAGTTATTATTAACCGAAATGATACCTCTATTAGCATTATAATTATTATTGTTATAATTATTATAATTACCTTATCCTTGTCCTTGCCACTGGGGAGCTTGGTTGTAATTGGGTGCTAGCCTGACATTTTTATTATTATACCCTGGAGGTGTAACTTGTTGATTATTTTGCCAACAGAAATTGGGGTTTTGTCTCCAAGGTGTGGTAGGTTCACTATTAATGGAATAAACATTGTCTGGCTGTGCGGATGGATGTTCATAGACTAGAGGATAATAGGAGTCAGGATGCTCATGACTCAAATAGAAATTACAGGGAATAGAGTTGACATTCATGACAGGGGTAGGCTTTTGTTGAACAACAATAGCCTCTACCTTTTTAGTGAGAGATTCGATTAAGTTTTTAAGCTCAGGATCGAGTTTCATCTCAAACATACGGGCGGCCTTAACTATTGAAGAAGAACTAGCGAAATGGGGGATATCGTCACTACCCCCCAGTTATTATTATGTTTTGTTTGATCTTCTAGAAATTTATAAGCCTCTGAGGCTCCTTTACTGAGGAAACTACCCCCGTTCATTATGTCAAGCACGGCTTTGTGGTGGTGTAACAGCCCCTTGAAAAAGGCACGAACTAACATGTCTTTCGCGAGGTTATGGTGTGGACACTCTATAAGAAGATCGGTGAAACAATTCCAAGCCTATGAAAATGATTCATGAGGATTCTGTCGAAAGAAATAAATCTTGGAAAGCATTTCATCTGTCTTCAGTGGTGGGTAAAAATGTTCCATAAATAGTTGAACAAGTTTGGCCCACGAGTCCACAAAATTAGGCGCTTGGGCAGTTAACCAAGACGCTGCCTTGTCGGCTAGGGTGAAAGGAAACACCCTCAGTTTAATCTGTTCGGCACCAACCGTAGGATGGTGGAATGTAGTAAGGACGTGGTCAATCCTACGCATGTACTGATAAGGTTTTTCATGATCTAACCCATGAAAAACGGGTAGCAAATTAAATATATTTGGGGGGATTCGGAAATCCCCCACTGGGTCTGATAGAACGATACAAGATTTTGGGCTATCGTTCAAGGCTTTGTAAAAGTCAGAGAGGAGACTCTCTTTCTTCAGCCATTATTTCAGGTGTGGTGTGTGGTATGCTAGCTAGAGGTGTAGTGAGTGGTATACTAGAAAGGCGTGTTTGTTGACGTTGCCAGTTGATTACGTTAAGCGTTTTTCTTCGGCCTGACCTTAATCTCATGCAAGGCTAAGACCAATCTTAACTAAACACAACAACACTACAAACAATCCTGATATACTAGTATAAACCTCTAACTGGAGATGCGAGGTGTGGAAGAAAGGAGTACCTAAATGCCTCCTTGCTTTGCTTATAAATAGCGTCTTGTTTACATGAGCTCAGTGTATATAACAAGTTAGAACACCGAAAACCTTAAAGAAATGGAAGTTTGAAACAAACCTGTGGAAATCGGGCAGTTTCAGCAGAGGGCGCGGGTCGCGCTCAGAATAGGCCTAGGTAGGGAGTGGGTCGCGCTCAGGTCAAGATGGAGTTCCAGGCGTTTGGGCATGGGGGGCGCTCGAACTTAGCCTTGGTAGAGGCGGTCGGCGCCGAGGAAAAGACTCAAGGTCCAGTGCTTGTGCCGCGCGGGCTTCGAGTTTTGCCTTGGCAAGGCGCGGGTCACGCTCAGCTAAAAACTTGAATTCCAGGCATTTGGGCGCGGGTGGCGCTCCAATTTAGGCTACCTAGGGTGCGGGTCGCGCTCCATGTAATTCTGCGAGAAAATTTTCTATCCTGAAACGGAAAACCACAGTTATAATCAAACAAAGGTGGGTGGGTTTTGGGACTTTGGAAGACTAACAATTCTAAAGAAAACAATACCAAAGGGAACTAAGATGGCAGTGACGCCATTTGATAAACAATAAAAAGATTAGTTCTACACATAAATAAGCGATGAAACTAAATGCAAGTAAAACTAAAAACTGAACTCGTACTATATTTATCAAAGATTTCTAAACTCTCGAATCTATCAAAGTAGAGTAGAGTAAAAGATTCATTCCACTCCTAGTTCTTTAGCATTCAATGTTTTCTAATATTATCAGTCCTAGCCAAAGTTAATTAGAGTAATGGTGTGGAATTTATACTACGATGCAATTATACTAATAAGATACGCTAATTCAAACTACGAAATTTCTAAATTAACTATATGATAAGGAATTAGGGGGGATTGATTCTACCTTAACTCGACTTAATCAATTAACAAAGAGTCGTCGTGATCCAAATTTCAATGTTTTCGCATATCAAAATGGTAATTCTAATCCTTAAGTATACATGACAATCTCTACCAATTAATAACTAGCATGTGAAGCATCCAAACCCATTCTCATGGTAAACTAATTACTTTCTAGAATTGAATAGATCATCACGACAATTTCTAAGCTAACAAAGATCAAGCTTCATCAAGGCTTCTTCAACCCCCTCTAATGGAGGTTTAGCCTAAAATCATTATGTTATCAATTCCACATGGAATTAAACAAGACATGGTATAAAGATTCTAACTTTACTTAATTGAATTTAAATGGAAACTACTCATACAAGAATTGATGGAAACTAATAATGACAAATAACTAAATCTAAGAATTAAACTAAAATGATTAATGAAATTGAAACTAAATTATCAAGAACAAACTACTTTATTGATCTAATAAATAAATAGCAATTGATTCAAATCTAAATTAAAACAAGATAATAAAACGCTAATACATTTAATTTAATCTAAAATCTAGATCTAGAACTAAGCTCTAATGGCTACTTCCTACCTAACCTAATTAATGCTTAAGAGTTAAGTCTTGTGTGTTGAAATGGAGGAGACCAGATCCACATTTTCGTGCATGGGCTGAGGAGTCATGTTTTGGGCCGGAAGATCGTGCCCAAAGCCCAATTTCTTCAGTCCACAGAGCCCTTTTCAGCCGGATTTGACTTCAGTAGACTTTTCGTTCACTTCTGCTCCTTTGATTGGGTCAAGCCTTGGACCATTGGAAAACACTTTCCGAGCCGGTCGTTTTGACATAAGCGAGGCCCAATTCGAGGTATGAGTCCAAAGATATGGCCTTTGGAAGTTCTGCTAACTTTTGTGCGCTGTTTCTGCCCGCGTTGACTTTGACTTTTCAGCTTTGACCGGGCTTTTTAAAGGCTTTTTCACCTTGAATCTTGGTCTTTAATCACAGAACTTCTTAGCAACCAACCCTTGCTCCTTTATCTTGCCAAAATGACAAATTTCTGTACATAATTGACTCCAATGCCTGAAATACATAAAAACACATAATCAGCATTAACTATTATTTATTACTTGCATAATTGGTCTAAAAGTATTATTGTTAGGGGGTTTCAACTATAATTTTGGGTTCTTATCAAAGGTGCAGTATACGAATATATGAGAACTAACATAGCAAAATTTAGAAAACAGTTAAACTAGGTTGCTGTTTGTGAATGCTTAAGAAAGGCTTTATGTTGTCTGTTACCAATTTGTGATAGGAAAACCAACTAAGATTAAAACACAATACATAAACTTACCTAGGTAGGAAACACTCATTAACTAATATAAGTGAAAATACCAATCAGTAAGTAAGAATAAATAAATCAAACAATTAGGAAGAGAACTGATTCGTAATATTGAATGAAAGTAAAACTAATACCATAGTATAAGTTTCCAATAAAACTGGAAGTAATAATACATGCACAATACCACATAACAAAAGAAGATGCAACAAGAGAAAACAGGACAAGAAACATAAGATGCTAGAAGTGAACTCCAAGCAAACGACATATACCTTGGAAGTTAGAATTGGTCGGGTCGGGTCGATATGATCAGAATAAACCTTTCACAAGACTAGCACTTTTATTACTTCTCAAGAATAAGGTACCGATATTATCTTAACAAAAACAAGAATTACTACCTAGGAGACATAATGAAACTAATCAACAAAACCAAGGACGAAATAAGCTATGAACACTAATTGTTCATACTATACATCAACATGGGCTATGAGTATGAACAATGACTGTTCCTACCTATAATGATTGTTCATACCTATTTAGGGGTTCATACCTCAACTTGAGCTATGAACAATCATTGTTTATATGAAGACTCATTGTTCTTACCTATTTTAAGTATGAACAATGAGTGTTCATACCTCAACATGAGTATGAACAATCACTGCTCATACCTTAACATGAGTTATGAGCACTCGCTATTCATATGAACAATCATTGTTCATATCTATTTGGGGTTATTGAGCAAACACATAAGCTAATTTTACTTCCCTCCCAAAATAAAAATGTTATTGAACCCCTAACTTAGTTATTTTTCTCTTCAACCAAGGCTGAAAATATCGTCTAATATATTAATATATCGAAATATGGGTACACGATATGGAAATAATGTGATATTTTGGTGAGATATTTTGATTCATTTTTGGACCGATATATATTAGCAATATATCCGATATATTTGATATATATCGATTGACTTGTTGACTGTTTAACCGATTATATTGATTGTTGACATATAATTCTGACATATGTCGTTATATAGCGATATATCAGATGTATAATGATATATATCAAAATTTTAACTATTTCAAAAAAATTAGAATCTCTAAAATATCGATATAGACCGATATATTTCAGTTTTGGGTGGGGAAATATCGGCAGATATTGAAAAATTGGGCCCTGTGGATTTGCCCCGTTGCCCATATTTCGGATGAAGTACAATTTTCAATTTTGTTTTAGTTTATCGAAATTTTCAAATTTCAAAACTTCAAAAAATTTCAAGAATTTATCTTCCCAACTTCCCCACAAACCACGTCCAAACCCACGATCCCCACACACCACGTCCAAACCCAAGATCACCATGTTTCCCCCTCCACTTTCAAATGGATCTCCACATTCTCTATTTCCGCTCCATTTTAATCATTATTTGATAATCTTTATTCTGGTTCTTTGTTGTAGGAACTTAGGAATGACGTACGTGTTGAGGGTGCTATACAGATTGGGAACCATGAAAAGAAGCTGAAGTTGCTTAGTGAAAAGAAAGGAACAATAGAGCAAGAAATATATGATCTGCAAGGTTCTGAACTGTTAGTAAAACCTTTTAACTAGTTTTCTCTACTTGTGTCCTGAAGGGTCAAGGTGTGGCAAAAGCTGCAAAATTTGCTGAAAAATTTGAAATACTCCGGCTGTCGCTATGTACTATTGTTAGTCTTCATTCTTAAAATTTTACCATGGTTACTGGGTTTGGTTTGCAATGTTTGTGCATTCCATTCATTGTTGGCTAAGACCATATTTTGTTTTCCACTGTTGAAATTTCAGGATGCTTATTTAATTAATGTCTAGAATGTATCTTAACTCTACCTTTTTAATCTATTTTTTTTTCATGCAGTCTAATGCTACTGCATTTGTAGAACCACGCACTCAATAGGCCGTCTGAATATCACCCTGATGTGCTGAGACCTATTCAACAAACAGGTGAACTTCTAATTGTCTATATCATTGTTACTTAATTCAATTCTTTAGATGTAATATCTCATGGGACTCATGACAAGTATCTAACTATTTCCCAATGGCCTATCTGATTTCCTTGTTACTATATTTTCTATAGGTCGAGGATTCGAGGGTTTTATACAGTAAGACCTTGTCTCTTTCACACCACTTTTAGATTTTATTTGTAGATATAATTTAGATAGAATTCTGGTGCAGGCTGGCTTCTAAGTTCTAACAACAGGAGAGGATAATAGCTTTTTGTTGGATTTATCACTGGTCACTATCTTCCTTCTTGTTGTTGGAAGTGTAGAGCCACTATGAAGCAAACAATGCCGAGCTTGGGATTTCAGTTGAATGTTGAAAACTTGGACTTCAACTTATACTTCACAGTTGCACTAAATGCTCTAATGGAAATTTCAGCAATTTTTGTCGGCAGTGTTCTCTTAAGCTTCATGGACCGTTGTTTGCTTCTTTCTTCATCAGCTTTTCTCACTAGAGTTTCATGTATTTTCTGCATCTTCTTCTCTAGAAAGGACAATGAAGGGGTGAATGAGAACAATGGATCAAAAGGAAGTTGGCTTCAACTATCAGCAGAAGCAGTGGGATTCATGGCAGCATCAACAACATTTGATGTGCTATATGTTTACTGTATCGAGTTGTTCCTAACAAATGTTCATAACTTTACAGTGTCATTGTTGAGGCAAGCATTGAAATTGGGAGCTTCAATCGCCCCTCTTCTAGTCGTACTTGGGATTTAAATAAGCCCTGCGAAATTGTTCATACACAATCCTCATTTTGCACTATAACATAGTTTCAATATTTGAAACAAGTACTCTTTGATGAGGGGTGGAAGGGTGAGGTATTGATTGTTTGAATCAATTTTTGTAACATCGGGTACAATTGTTATGTACTAACTAAGGGAGGCTGATAGGATTAGAGTGTTAGTATGTTCCATCCAATCTGGAACATGCTTGTGGAATGCCTGTAGAAGGTAGGATCACACCGACAGTCTCTGCACTGACACAGTTTAAACACTTTTTCCTTGACTGTTATCCTATGTTTAAAATTCTTTATGAAGCAAGTATCTAGCCAATTGAGTTGGTTTCAGTACTTCTTTCTTGACCTCTTTCATTTTGGGAAGCAGTTGTCCAACCAATAAAACCCTGCCTTATGGTGTCATGAGCATATGTTTGTATCAGTAATTGAGGTTAATATGGCAGAAAACTCCACTGACGTGACAGGTCAAAGAGGTGGTTGTATCAGCCTTTAAGGTTTTTTAGGCTGGCTCAATTCAATGGCAATGGTAATTTATTTTTGACACTTTATAAATCGGAGCTTAGACTTTGTTTTGTGTATAATAATTAGTAGTGTTCATGGCCATTCATTATGTATTTTATTTCTTAGTACTAGATGATGTACTTCTATGGTTGTACAAAGTCAGAATCAAATATAGTTTTACTTGTAGGTAGGGTAGCCAAGGGTGTTGAGGGTATGCATATGCTAACCTCAGACTCTTGAATTCTAAATTTACATGTATACTTTCAGAGGTGTTGTTTGTGTTGATCACTTGTCCACCCTTAACACTTGAACACTTTCATTCCCTTTATTTTCCTCCCTTTATGTGTGATAAGAGCCTAAAACTGTAGTTTTAACCCCTTAACAATATTGCTTTTTGACCAATTATGTGATTAATAAGTAAAAGTTAGTATTATTATCGTGTTCTTATGTATTTCAGGCATTGGAGTCGAATATGTGCAGAAATATGTCCCTTTTGCGAGATAAAGGAGCAATGATTGGTTGCTAAGAAGTTCTATGATTAAAGACCAAGATTCAAGGGGGAAAAACCTTTTTAAAGCCCGCTCAAGGCTGAAAAGTCAAAGTCAACGCGGGCAGAAATAACATACAAAAGTTAACATAACTTTCAAAGGCCGTATCTTTGGACTCAGACATTGGAATTGGGCTTACCTTATGTCAAAACGCCCGGCTTAGAAAGAGCGTTCTAATGGTCTAAGCCTTGAACCAATCAGAGGAGAAAAAGTAGACAAAAAGGCTGTTAAAGTCATTACCAGCTGAAAACCCCTTAGTGGACTGAAGTAATGAGGTTTTGGGCTCGATTTTCCGGCCCAAAACATGGCTCATAAGCCCATGCACGAAATTGTGGATCTAGCCTCTTTTATATAAAGAGACTAAGGCCTTGCTCTTAAGTTATCTAGTTAATTATCAAGAAATTAGTTTTTAGAACAAGAATTTAGTTTTTAGAATAAAATACTTAGTTTAAATTTCAAGTTTTAGTTTCTAATTCAATACTTAGTTAGTTTTAGTTTTGTCTTAATTTCATAATTAGTTAGTCGTAAACTCAAGTTCTAAATTAGTTTTAATTCAATTTTAATTCATTTTGAATCATTAGACTATTGTTCAATTAGATTAATAAAGTTTAATTACTTATTCAATAATGACTTGTTCTTATTGTTCTTGTTTTAGAAATGATTGTTTCATGATTCAAGGCTAAAACCTCTATTAGAGGGGTTTGAGGAAGCCTTGATAATGACTTGATTTTTTATTAGCATGGATATAGTTATAATGTTCTATTCTACTCTAGAAAGTAATTAGTTCACCATGAGAATGGGTTTGTTTACTTCACATGATAGTTATTAGTTAATAATTAGGGATTAGAAATACCCAACCTTTACGTGAAAACGTAAAGATTAGGATTACAATGTATTCTATGCTAGTTTATTAAGTCGAATCAAAGTAGAATCAAATTCCCCTAATTCCTTCTCATATTGTCAATTTAGTATTGAATTTCCGTAGTTTGATTTATATTATCTTGATTAGTTGATTCACCATCGTAGTTAAATTCAATTCCATTACTCTCACGATTTTGTTAGCTTACACGAACTAAGAAACTTCACATCTAAATGAACTAGGAGTGGAATGAATTCTCTACTCCAAATATTGCATTGATAACGAGAGTAGAAAACTTTGATATAATAAGTGCAAAATAGTTTTAGTTTTACTTACATTTGAGTTTCATCACTTATTCTTAGGTAAAACTATCGTTTTTCTTATTATCAAATGGCACCACTGCCATCTTAGTTGTATTTAGTTTCATTTCCTTTAGTAGTATCAATCCTATGAAAATCCCATTAAACGCACCCACCCTTGTTTGGTTCTAACTGTGGTTTGTTTGTTTTAACTGATTTTTTTCCACGAAATACTCGGAAATACCACGCCCTCTTCCGACAACCCGATTTTCACAGGTTAGTACAAACTTCCATTTCTTCAAGGTATTCAGTGTTTCTAACTTGTTAAATACACTGAGTTTGCGTATACAAGACGTTATTCATAAGCGAAGCAAGGAGGCATTCAGGTACTTCTTTCTTCCACTCCTCGCATCTCCTGCTAGAGGATTTATACTAGCATATCAAGGTCGTTTTGACTGTTGTCGTGTTTATTTAATATTGGACTTAGCCTTGCATAAGATTAAGGTCAGGTAGAGAAAAAACGACTAACATAATCTATCGTGAACGTCAACACACAAACCTATCTAATATACAACGTACTATATTTGAAATAATGGCTGAAGAAGGAAAGACTCCTCTCTTTGACTTTTACAAAGCCCTGAACGATAGCCCAAAATCTTGCATCGTTCTTGCAGACCCAGTGGGGGATTTCCGAATCCCCCCGAATATATTTAATTTGTTACTAGTTTTTCATGGGTAAGACCATGAAAAACCTTATCAACATATGCGTAGGATTGAACAAGTTCTTACCACATTCCACCATCCCACGGTAGGTGCGGAACAAATTAAACTGAGGGTGTTTTCTTTCACCTTAGCCGATAAGGCGACATCTTGGTTAACTGCCCAACCGCCTAATTTTGTGGACTCATGGGCCAAACTTGTTCTATTGTTTATGGAACATTTTTACCCACCACTGAAGACAGATGAAATGCTTTTCAAGATTTATTTTTTCCGCCAGAATCCTCATGAATCCTTTTCAGAGGTTTGGAATTGTTTCATTAATCTTCTTATAGAGTGTCCACATCATAACCTTGCGAAAGACATTAGTTCGTGCCTTTTTCAAGGGATTTTTACACCACCATAAAGAGGTCCTTGATATAATGAATGGGGGTAGTTTCCTCAGTAAAGGAGCCTCAGAGGCTTATAGGTTTTTAGAAGATCAAATAAAGCGTAATAATAACTGGGGTAGTGACGATATCCCCCGCTTCGGTAGTTCTTTTTCAACAGTGAAGGTTGCCGGTATGTTTGAGATTAAACCTGATCCTGAGCTTAAAACTTTAATCGAATCTCTCACTAAAATGGTAGAAGCTATTTATGTTCAACAAAAGCCTACCTGTCATGAATGTCAACTCTATTCCATGTAATTTCTGTTTTAGTCTTGAGCATCCCGACTCCTATTGTACTCTCGCCTATGAGCAACAACCATCACAACCAGATAATGTTTGCTCTATTAATAACTATCCTATTCCTAATGCCCCTTGGAGACAAAATCACAACTTCAGTTGGAGAAATAATCAACAAGTTACACCTCCAGGGTATAATAATCAAATTGTAAGGCCATCAAACAATTACAACCAAGCTCCACCACGACAAGGACAAGGTAATTATAATAATTATAATGCTAATAGAGGTATCGTTTCGGTAAATAATAACTATCACAACCCACCCATTAATAATCAATGTGACCTAGTTCCTGTCACACAATCTGTAACAAACACTCCTCCACAACCGGATCATTTCGACGCCTTTATGCAAACCCAACAACATATTTTATAGTCCATCCAACTTTCCTTACAACAGTTAACCCAAGAGAAAGTACAACCAAAAGGTGTGTTTCCAGGTCAAGCAATACCTAATCCTATAATAACAAACACAGCCTTTGAGGTAAGCGGTAATACTAGTAATGAAAATAGAAACGTAGGTGAGCTAAATGCCATCACCACTCTCCGTTCTAGCAGAGTGGTTGATAACTCCGTAACCCCACCAATAGTCCCTACACCGGATATTTTACTAGATACCGAAGTAGTAACTGAAGATCCTACCCCTGTAGAGGTACCAATTAAACCACAACCTAATAAACAAAAGGAGAAGGTTAAACATCCTGTTGATCCATATGCTAAATATGGAGAGAAACCACCGTTTCCCTAGAGATTAGCCATGTTAACCAAGGATACGAATTTTGATGAGATTAGGGAAGTTTTCAAAAATCTAACGATAAACCTACTCTTTCTTGAAGCGATTAAAAAGTTACTTCACCATGCTAAGTTTCTCAAAGAATTGTACACTACTAGGCATAAGACAAATATTCCTAAAGACGCCTTTTTAACTGAACAGTTTCCAACTTTATCCGAACATAATGGAATCGTTAAATACAAGGACCCTGGTCGTCCTACTGTGCAATGCACCTTAGGAGATTCCCACACGACGACCAGGGTCCTTGTACTTAACGATTCCATTATGTTCAGATAAAGTTGGAAACTGTTCAGTTAAAAAGGCGTCTTTAGGAATATTTGTCTTATTATTTATATAAATAAATAGGTCTACAGGAGATGCAACCTACTAAAATGACTTTGCAATTAGCTGATCAGTCTATTAAGTATCCTAACGGTGTGGTTGAAAACGTGCTTGTTAAGGTTTAGGATTTCTACTATCCTGCTGATTTTGTTATCCTCGATACAGAAGTCACTAACGACTCTGTTCCAATTATTTTAGGGCGTCCTTTCTTGGCAACTGCCAACGTGCTTATAAACTGCCGTGATGGTTCAATGTCTATGTCTTTTGGCCATCTTTCTGTTGAGATAAATATTTTTAAAATGATGAAACAGTTACCAGAGTTGTCTATAGATGGGGAGGTTAGCATGATCGAGAGCTTAGCTCAAGACTATTTTAATAACACGTTTCTAGAAAACAAGATACATAAATTCCTTTCTTTCGAAAGTTCAAATTTTGAGGATGACTCCTACGTAGAGGAAGTCAACGCCCTTTTCGAGTTTACACCTACCTTAGATCCTTCTATAGCTCTATCTACTGAGTATGAATATTTTATACCTAAACGAGTCTTCACTATTCACGATGAGGAACCTCTAGAACCCTTTATCGACATTCCTCCCACCCCTGTGCTTAAACTTCTTCCTTCTGAGTTGAAGTATATTCAACTCGATCCAGATGGTAGTCATCCGGTAATTATATTTTCTCTGTTGTCTGCATATGAAGAGGCACGTTTGATTAGGGTGATTAGGGAACATCGTTCCGTGATTGGTTGGTCCCTAGACAACATTAAGGGGATTGACCCTAATGTATGCACACATCGTATCCATTTGGAGGATAAAGCAAAGACTTCTCGCGAACCTCAGCGTTGCTTGAACCCTACCATGAAAGCGGTGGTCAGGAAAAAAGTCTTACGATTACTCGATACGGGTATCATATATCCAATCTCCGATAGCGAATGGGTAAGTCTCATTCATGTAGTTCCTAAGAAATCGGGGGTTACCATGGTACGTAATGCTAAGGGTGAATATGTTTCCACACGAGTCCCTATAAAATGGAGGATATGTATTGATTACAGATGCTTAAATGCCATGTCATGAAAGGATCATTTTCCTTTACCCTTTATAGATCAGATGCTCAAACGTCTTTAGATGGCTACTCTGGCTATTTTCAGATTATTATTGATATTGATGACCAAGAAAAGACTACCTTCACATGTCCTTTTAGAACGTATGCCAATAAACGAATGCCTTTTGGCCTTTGTAATGCTCCTGGTACCTTCCAGCGGTGTATGCTTCATATATTTAGTGACATGGTAGAGCGCTTCATGGAAGTTTTCATGGATGATTTTTCTATCTATGGAGACTCTTTCACTGACTACCTGTCTAACCTGTCTAACGTTTTGACATGGTGTGAAGAGAAGAGTCTGGTTTTAAATTAGGAAAAATGTCATTTCATAGTAAAAAAAAAGGAATAGTGTTAGGTCACATTGTATCTAGTGATGGCATCGAAGTAGATAATGCCAAACTAGATAAGATAGCGTCTCTACCTATACCACGGACTGTCTGTGACATTAGAGCCTTTCTAAGCCATGCCCGCTTTTATAGGAGTTTTATCAAAGATTTTTCAAAAATAGCTAGGCCTTTAACTAATCTGCTTTTAAAGGATGTCATCTTTGATTTTAATTATAACTATAAACAGGCTTTTGAAACTTTAAAAGCCGCTTTAACATCTGCACCTATTATACAGCCTCCCGATTAGTTTAAACCTTTCAAACTCATGTGTGATGCTAGTGATTATGTTGTTGGTGCTGTCTTGGGACAGAAACTAGATAATAAGTCCACTGTTATTTATTATGCTAGTAAAACCTTAAACGATGCTCAAAGGAATTATACAACTACGGAAAAAGAATTTTTAGCTGCCGTTTATGCTTTGGATAAGTTTCGTCCTTATTTGGTTGGTACTAAGACTTTAGTTTACACGGACCATGCAACCCTTAGGTACCTTCTTGCAAAGAAAGATGCTAAATAGAGATTAATCAGATGGATTCTTCTTCTGCAAGAGTTCACCTTAGAAATTAAGGACAAAAGAGGGGTCGAAAATGTAGTTATGGACTACTTGTCTAGACTAACAAATGACGATGATAATGATTCTGAGTCCTTACTTGACTATTTTCCTGATGAGCATCTTTATGCTATTTTTTCTGCACCATGGTATGCTGACATTGTGAATTATTTAGCTTCTGATAATATTCCTGATGTTTGGTCAAGAAATGAATGTAAGAAGTTCTTGGCCAGAGTTAAGCTATACTACTGGGATAAGCCCTACCTTTTTAAGTATTGTGCGGATTAGATTATTCGTCATTGTACTCCCCAGTGGGAATATAATGAGGTTCTATCGTTCTGCCATGACAAAGAGTATGGTGGCCATTTTAGTGGTATGAAAATAGCTGCTAAAGTTCTTCAATGTGGGTTTTATTGGCCTACCCTTTTTAAAGATGCCCAAGTGTATTGCAAGACGTGTGTTCGTTGCCAACAACTGGGGCGAATCACCAAATGTAATATGATGCCATTAAATTCCATCATGGTAGTAGAAATTTTTGATGTATATATGGGGCATTTATTTCATGGGTCATTTTCCTATTTCCACGAATTTTTTATATTCTTGTTGCCGTGGACTATGTGTCTAAATGGATAGAGGCTATGGTTTGCTGTAGCAATGACCATAAGACAGTTGTATTTTTTTGTTAAGGAATACATTTTCTGTCGGTTTGGCATTTCTAAATCCATCATTAGTAATGGTGGAACATATTTTTCCAACAGAGTTGTTGTGTTTCTAGTTAAAAAGTATGGAGTAACACATAAGGTGGCAACTCCTTATCATCGACAAACAAGTGGCCAAGTAGAAGTTTCTAATAGGGAAATGAAAAAAATCTTAGAAACAACTGTAAATCCTGATAGGAAAGATTGGTCTAAGCGTTTAACTGATGCCTTATGGGTGTATAGGACTGCTTTCAAGGTCTCCCTTCAGACTTGTATTTGGGAAACCTTATTATTTGCCCATTGAATTGGAGCACCGTGCTATGTGCATTGTCACAAAGTACAGTACGGGTTTAAAACGATGTACTTGTAAAAAACTTAGTTCGTGTTTTAAACGGAATGTCTCAGAAAAAAAACGTAAAAAAACGTGGGGCATAAAAAACGAGTTTAAAACAGTAAAACGGGTTTTAAAACGTATAATATGTAAAAGAAACGGTAAAAACCGATGATAAAGAATATAATAGATAAGGAATTTGATTTTTTTATAAGAGTGGAAAAAAGAATAGACACATAAAATAAAAATAATAATAATACAAATGAAAGAAAATTCAAATACATGAAAGTATCAAATTATCACTACTCATCCAAATACTAGAAGTTTTAGATTCAGTACTAAATCACGACTCAAAATAAGATACTACTAATTACCAACCATAATGGCATAATCAAGTACTACAAATAAGTTAATAACTTTAAAATTTTCAATTAATTATTAATAGTCCAAAAGAAAATAGAACAGTCTCAATAAGTCAATCTAACGCCCACTCTTCAAAAAGGTAAACTCCAAAACCCCTTTCTTTTCTAGTGTTTTCTTTTATATTTAAAAAAAAAAAAAGTTTTAAACGGGATATTGGCAATCCGGGTTTTAAACACGTTTTTTTTGAAAAATCCGGGTTTTAAACTTGAACCAGACGCCTTGCCAATATCTCGTGTTTTAAACACGTTTTTTTCAAAAAAAAACGCTGAATTTGGTGACAATGGCTATGTGGGATATAAAAAGCCTTAACTTCAATTTTGATGTGGCGGGTGTCAAGTGCAAGTTGCATTTAAATGAGCTTGAAGAAATCCGTAGCGATTCTTATGATCTAGCAAAGGATTATAGAGCTAACATGAAACATGTTCATGATAAGCAAATCTTGCGCAAAGAGTTTGTGGTTAGTCAAAAGGTCTTGCTTTACAACTCTCGTTTGCATATTTTTTCCGGAAAATTAAAAACCCATTGGTCTAGTCCTTTTATGGTTACTGAAGTCACCCCTTACGGAGCAATCACCTTGGTAAATCCCAAGGACAACAATACTTTTCAAGTCAATGGCCAACGGTTAAAACATTTTTAGGAGTTAATGTCCCCTGATGTGGAGGATGTCCTTTTACAGGACCACGTCTATGAGGACTAACCTTTGATGTCACTACCAAAAGTGACTTTTAGCCTCGGACATATTGCCGCGGCTAGGGGTTTGGTGGCTATATCTTACTTGTTGCCACGACAAACTAAATATGTGGCAAGAAGTACCTTTTTGCCTCGTGATTATCCTTTTGTTGCAAAAGGTTCATTTTTTGCAACCGTTTCAATGTGGTCGTGGCTTTAAGTCAGACCTTTCGTAGCGAACAAATTTTGCGCGTGGCTTTAATTAAGTGTTTGGCGTCGATGGCTGCAAAAAGGCTATTTAAAACATTAAATAATTATTTTCATTAAAAAAAAATTAGAAAATAGAAAATAGATGTTAGCGTTCCCGCAGTTCCTTCGCTCGTTTATTTTGGTGAAAGTTGAATCTCAAATAACAAAAAGAAAAAGAAGAAACCGAAAACCCAAATACTTTTCACCGGCTGCCGCACCAGTGCCTTCTTCTTCACCGCCACCTTCTTCTTCACTGCCAGTTCCTGCCTTCTTCTTCACCGGTTGCCTTCTTCTTCTTCACTGCTTCTGCCTCCTTCTCCATTGCTTACTTTACCTTCAGGTAATCCATCATCTTCTCCCCTATGTTTTATTTTAGAGATTTGTTTAAGAAATCGTATATTTTTTTGTGATTTGAAGCACTTTTAGTCACATAAACCGTGTAGATGGTATGGAGCTCCCGCACAAACCCATGGTTTGGCGGATTTAGATCAAAAGCTATTCAAAACCGCGCTTTGGATTTAAGGAACCGCTCTTTTCACTAAAGAATCAGTTAATTCATTTCTAATCATCCATTTAGATGAGTTTTCTGCTAGAGTAAAACACAAATCTAATTATCTATACAAACCATTCACTAATTTGAAGAACTTTAATAGATTCTCAACTTTAAATCAAAATATTGAAGATGAATTAATCAAAATCCAAAAACAAAAATAATTTTGGAAGAGATGAGAATATGACGATTTTATCGAACTAGCGAGTTTTGTTTCTCATAATTGATGAAATGGGTTTTTGTCGAGATGTTGTCGTTCATGAAATTTTTGGGTCTCTGAAGTGTGAAGAAGGTTTAAGGAAGAAGACATGTACCACTATACTATACTCCCCATCTCATAGTAGCACTAGTGTGGTATAACTTATTTTTCTCAGTTTTACAGCCAACTCAATAAGTAATTATGTTTTTGTCCTTTCTCCTAATTCTACTTTTTTTCAATCCTTAGTAATTTTTTTTTTTTTAGAATCATTTGTAACTTTGTTATCAAACATTTGATTTATTAATCCTTTATTAATTATTTTGAGAATACACAAGAAAAATCAAGTATGATAACTAGCATTTGTTACTCGATTACTTCATTAATTAGTAAAATTACTAGTATATATAAAAGCTTCTGTGAAGCTCTCAAAGTGGGAGCTTCTCAACTTAGAGCTCTCGCGATCTCGCTCCCGGCCAACGATCTGGTGACTAAGTCAAGCACTTCATTATTTTATTTAAATCTAAATATCGTAAGAATATTTGATCAATTGATTCGACTTTTCTATTGTTAGAATATTGTATATATATATGAGGTTTTAATCCAATTTATGTTATTTTTTTTGATAAAAAGTTTGACTTTTCAAATTTAAAGCTTTAGCTTTCCTCGTATTGAGTTCTAGTTATGTTTTCATGGCTATTGCTTTCTTCAATTATGTGAGACCAATATTTGGTGGTAAATCCCACATTTGGACAGTTAATATGGCCTTGTCACAGATCTTTTTTATTGGTTCTCCTATGTTATGTTAGGATATGTTAGTGAATATATTAATTTTTGAACTTGATGTAGGATATGATATTCTTGTTGAACAAGATTGTCTTATTTTTTTTTATGTAGTTGTAGTTCAGTTTTTAAATGGATAAAAGTTGGATGGATCCGACTCTAGGAAGATGCAAAATAAGTATATACTTGGTTGTGAGAAATTTATCGAGTTTTGCTTGGAATAATCGAATTAAGGAACTTGGTGGTGAGATTTACTGCCCATGTGTAGGATGCCTTAATCTAATGTTATTGCCTAAACATATAGTGGAACATCATATAAAGAATCATGGTATACTACGGAGTTATGTCCGTTGGACAAAGCATGGGGAGAGTGTGGAGGTAAATACCGAGTCTAATCGGGTGATGATATGCATACAATGTTGCAAGATGCATTAGGATTTCAAAACATGGTTGGTATAGACAATGACATACCACCTAGTTCGAATACAAATGAGTCTAGTTCCAGGGACACTTTCGAGCGGATGAGCCAAATGAAGAAGCACATAAGTTTTACAAGTTGTTGAAGGAAGCGGACACACCCTTGTACCACTGGTCAGTACTAAAAGTTCAAAATTGTCTTTTCTAGTACGATTGCTTCATGTAAAATGTCTTAACGGCTGGAGTAATCATTCATTTGACATGTTGCTTGAGGTATTAAATGATTCACTTCCAAATGACATCAATATGCCCAAGAATCATTATGAATAAAAAAAACAACTTCGGGATCTTGGGATGGAGTGCATTAAGATAGACGCATGTCCTAATGATTGTATGTTGTATTGGAAGGATAATAAACCAGTCATGGACAAGGATAACTATGATGTATGTGGTGAGTCAAGATGGATCATGACTTTGGAGTGTACAGAAAATAGAGTTAGTTCATCTGCAAAACCTAAGAAAAAGGCTGCTAAGGTTTTGCGATACTTTCCTATAAAGCCAAGACTCCAAAGATTATTTATGTGCTGATGAGATAAAGATATGAGATGGCATCTTTGATGATGCGTCATTTAAAAGATGGTGCTTTGAGGCATCCAGCTGACTCCAAGGAATGGAAAAGCTTAGACCAAAGATATCCTTCATTTGGTTTAGAATCTCGCAATGTCAGACTCGGAATGGCTAGTGATGGCTTCAATCCTTTTGGTAGTCTTAGTTCTATTCATAGCACTTGGCCCGTTATTCTAGTTCCATATAATCTGCCGCCTTGGATGTGTATGAAACAACCTTTTCTCATCATGTCATTGCTAATTCCCCGCCCTAGCAGTCCACGAAATAACATTGGCGTGTACTTGCAGCATTGATTGATGAGTTAAAGGAGTTATGGGAGAAGGGAGTTGAGACGTATGATGCCTCTTCAAAACATAATTTTAAAATGCATGCAGCTGTTTTGTGGACTATTAATGACTTCCCAGCATTTGCTAATTTGTCCGGATGTAGCACTAAAGGACAACTTGCCTATCCCTCTTGCCATGAGAAGACTTGCTCAAAATGGTTGCAAAATGGGAAAAAGTTCTGTTATATGGGAAGTCGTAAATTCCTGCCACTTGATAATAAATATCGAAAGAATAAGAGTTCTTTTGATAACAAGATAGAAATGGGAGTTGCCCCAAGCCCCTTTACTGGAAGTGATGTACTTGCTCAATTAGATGGATTCGACCAAATCATATTTGGTAAGGTGAATAGTGATAAGGTTATTGGACAAAAAGAGAAGTCGAGAGGATAATCCTTTGCCACACAATTGGAAGAAGATTAGTGTATTTTTTGAGCTCCCATATTGGAAATACCTTTGTTTACTCCATAATCTAGATGTCATGCATATTGAAAAGAACAACGGTGAAAGTTGGCTTGGGACACTGCTGAATTTAGAGAAGAAATCAAAGGATAACCTGAAGTCAAGACAAGATTTGGTGTTAATGGGTATGCGAAAGTCACTTCATCTAATAGCTAAAGAGGGTAACAAATACTATATCCCCCCACTCCCCTTTACCTTGTCCTTGATGAGAAGAGGAAGCTTTGTCAATTCTTGAAAGGTATTAAAGTTCCGGATAATTTTTCATCAAATATATCGCGTCATGTTCAGGTGAAAGAATGCAAAATACCTGGCCTAAAAATCCATGATTGGCATGTTCTAGTGTAGCAACTGCTTCCAGTTGCAATACGTGGAATCTTACCTAAGGAAGTTACATTAGTTCTTGTTGAACTCTCTAATTTCTACAAGCAGTTGTGTTCAAAAGTATTATGGGTTCTGCGAGTTGGAGCGTCTTGAGTACCAGATTGTTGTCACACTATGCAAAATGGAAATGATATTTCCTCCATCATTTTTTGATGTTATGGTGCACTTGCCTATTCATTTAGCTGGTCAAGCTAAGCTCGTTGGACCAGTGTACTATCGATAGATGTACCCAATCGAAAGGTCAGTAAGTAAAGATAATAGTAATGGTTACTTTTGTTTGTATTTTGTTAAAATTTGAACTTAAATTTTGTCATCTTTTATATTTATTCAGTACTTGTACACTTTGAAGAAGTATGTTAAGTAATAAGAGTAGACCCGGAGGGATCCATTGCGAAGGGTATCTTGTCGATGAATGCTTGACTTTCGCTCAAGATACTTAGATGATGGGATGGAGACTAAGTTCAACCGGACAAGGAGGAATGAAGAGTTCGAGTTGTTGGATTGGATGGACACTTTTCTATTTTTTTCGGGGATACTGATGGAGTGCTTTAGGGAAAAGGAACGTTTAGGACTTTAAATGAGGGCGATGAGTGGGAACAAGCTCGTTTGTATGTGCTAATCAATTGTGAGGAAGTGGTACCATTTATTGAGTAAGTCCACTTTATTGAAATTGTGCCTTAGTTAAAAAGAAATATTATTTATAAACCTATGTCGTAAATGCAATAATGTTTTGTACAGGGAAACACAAACAAGTGATTAGGGATGAGCTCGGTGGCGGCAGGAAGTGCTAGGAATGTGGACCGTATTCATAATGAACGGTTTGGTAAATGGTTTGAAAACCAAGTAAGTGTTAATTGTATGCAGTTAGATTATGTATATCAGTTTATGTACTCTATTTACTTTTTTCCAAAGTAGTTTTGTAGATAGCAATATGATTTCACTGTTTAGTAAGATGCCTCAAGAAGGATTCTACTTGTTTTATTTATGTTTATGTTTAGCTGATTTAGGGATATTTAGAGGATGTTTAGTACAGTTTAGATTTAGTTTCTTATTTAGGGATGTTTGTTCTACTTGGAATTTAGCTGCAAGTTCCTAGAGCATTGGTAATTAGTCTGTCCAACACAAAGAACAAGGAAAAAATAGGAAGATGTTAGTAAATCTCTCTCCCCCTCCCTCCTGCATTAGTTGTTTCCTTTTCTTTTGGGTCCTGGAGAGTGGAATACAGAGAATGTCTCTCTGCATTATCGAGTAATTAGTTGTAATAGCTCTTTTTCTTTGTTTCAGAGTATATCTTGATCTAATGTCGATCTACTATAATGACTTTACTTGATCTAGTTGTGTTATCAATAGTGGTAAAGTTATTAGGGCTATTCAAAATTTCAAACCTTATAATAATTACTCATGTACAACAATTTATATTCTGCTTCAGATAGAGTGTTCTGAGGTCTGAGCCTCAAACCTTGTAATAAAAGTCCAATATTCTGCCATGTTCTTTGTTGCAAAAGAAGCCATTTTTTTTCTTCTTTCTTTTTGATTGGAGCTACTTGCTACTGGTTGCTTATGTTTACTGAAGTTCAACATTATTTTTTTCTCCTTATCCGAATAGGTCCAAAGAAATGAAAAAGGATGGGGAGTTGGTCGGGAGCAACTTCGAGTTTAGCATATGGTCCTAGTCGATTTGCTTCTTGTTTCAAGGGCTGTATTGCAAATGGATACAGATTTCACACAAAAGCTCGTGAGTCCACGAAGGAAAACTTCGAGAATAGTGGAGTTTTTGTATCGGCAGAAACGTCAAGCTTTCTGGTAGCTGAAAGACATGAACCCAGTGACCCGGTAGTGTGGGTTATTATGGTGTGTTGAATGACATAGTTGAGTTAGCGTTATTGCAAGGAGAATAGAGTGTTTCTGTTCAAGTGTGATTGGTGGGATGTTATGACTTCAAGCAGGAATGAAAATAGATGAATATGGGTTCACTACTGTGAACTTTACACGAACCTTAGCTACGAGTGAACCGTTTATTTTAGCATCTCAAGCTGAACAAGTTTTTTATCTCCAAGATAATTTGGATGATAATTGGCGAGTTGTGTTAAAGACGCTTCCAAGGGACTTGTATGATATGGGTTCAGTGGATTGAGTCGATCGAAGATAACATGTCTTGCATGCGACAAGATGTGGATAACATAGTTGACAGCACACACGACATTAACGGTTGGACTAGGAGTGAGATTGATGGAGTAGAAGTTGTTGCGGATACTATTGATGAAGATATCATTGACGGTGTCAAATGTGATGAAGACTTCATCAATGATAGTGATTGTGATGAAGACATTGATAATGATTGTGATGAAGACAATGACAGTGACGATGATTATATGTAGTTTTTTGTGCAATTTTTTTTTGTGGGAACAAACTCATTTTTTGTGCTGTTTTTTTTTTGTGGGAACAAACTCGTTTTTTGTGCTATTTTTTTTTTTTATGTTTTGGGAGTGGTTATTATCTAGTGTCTTCCTTGATGGATTTACTTGATGAATTGCTTTATGTGACGATTTAGACAAGGTCAATGGTCAAACGATTTCGAGAGGATCCTAATGGTGGCGAGCTGTAAGTTTAACTAAACATTCTAGTTCATTATTGTCTTATGTTTAATTAATGAAGCTTTGGGCTTGTGTACAGTTGGAAAGTGGGTAAGGGGGCACTTCTACCCTTCCTAAGGTATTTGACCAACCAAATGGCTCAAAGTTGGAATTGGTATGGAAAGCGCAGACAACCCGGTGGGACCTCGGAAACATCCAAGCTTGTTCTCTGAATCTCTTGGAGTATTAATGGCAACGTCACGTCGATTTGATTGGACAAAAATTTGGAGCTCAAGATGTAGGCGACAAAAGAGTGGTTATGGGATAACATTAAGGTATGGACATTTGGATCTGCACACACTTGCACTAATTTAAAAAACTGTCTATTTCATTTCTTAGTAGATCTTTTTGTCTCGTTTTAGGATAAATGGGAACTTGATGAGACCGGAAGGAGCCACTTTGGCTCTGATTTCGGGGGCAATTCAGAAACAAAAAGAGTAAATGGAAAAGGAACTTTTATACCCGCTATGCCACATATGAAGAACGAGGCTTACATAGGCCAAAGCAACTATCACAACGAGAGCTGGGTTCAACTTATGGAGTTTTGGGATACTCGGAGCATCAAGTAAGAAAATGTGTAATGTTTAGCTTAAGTATTTTTATAGGGGTACAATACTAACTAGGAGATCTTTTTGTATAGGCAATTTCTAAAACGTAATAGGGCTAACCGTGCTAAGCAAATAGCTTGTTAGAGATGGATCATTTTATAAACACTGTATGACTATGAGGTAACTACACCATTTGGAAAGCCAAGATAGAAGACTTGCTATTATCAAGGACTTAGACAACCCATCGAATGGAGGAGTAAAACCAAAAGACGAATTGCCACGGTTGAGCCGAGCAAGCTCGACCGAAAAAATTATGGGTACATTCGATAATTGATTGACGATAGTGTCTTCCACCATGTATCCTAAGAGACTACCGCTTTGTGGAAGAAACTCAAAACCCCTACTAGATGATGTCGGCCGGAACAAGGTACTACCTATTAAGAAGTTTGCTAACATGAGGTACAAAAAGTTCTTCAATGTAATACGAAAGATCTTAATGAAGTACAAAATATCATCAATCACTTGCATTTAATGAAGATTGATATGGATGACGAAGTTGAGGCTTTGTTACTATTAAACTCTACCCGACAGTTAGGGAGACTTTAGCAATTTCTCTTGGTGAAAATGCTAATGACTAATCATTTCCATGGAGATAGCTACCAGGGCATTGTTGAATATGAGGGAGACAAGAAGGGGTTCACAAGCAGCTCCTTTCACCTCGAGATCGCGATTACGAGAAGCGAGGAGAAGTAAAGTAGAAAACCATCTCATTATAGAGGGATTTACGAAGCAAATCTAGGGGTGAAGCTAGAACTCTTAAGGTAGATAGACAATATTACTATTGTGCCACCAATGGTCACTTTAGGTATGAAAAGTGCGAACACCAAGAGAGATGAGAGAAGAATAACCGTGTATATGGAAGATATGGTAAAGAAGAACAGAAGCACAAAGCCGAGATACTACCGCACTAGTAGTATTAAATGGTCTAGTGGGAATTATGTCGACATTGCATGAAGTGTTGTGGTTAGTACCCTCATGCCGAGGATACAAAGTGGGTGGTAGATACCGGGCGCCCTATCACATCACACCCGCGACGAGTTTTCTTCACTACCTACAAATGTGGTGAATTTGGTGAACTAAAGATGGCTAATGTGGAGTCTCAAGATTATAGGCACTAGTGATGTTCATGTAGAAACTTGTGTCGGGCTACACCTTAACACTCAAGGATGTAAGACATGTCCCCGACATTCTACGCTAAGCTTGATTTATCTTTGGAAAGCTAGATGATGATGGCTTTCAAAACTGGTTTGATAACGGGGTATGGAAACCCGGAGCAGAGGTTCTATGTAGTAGCCTAAAGGGAAGAAAACTTGTTAAACTTTACAAAACCAAGCTAGCTTGTGTAAAACCTGAAGTTAAATGTGGCACAAGAAGAAGCTTCCTCCCGAACTATGGCATAAGAGGCGTAATCATATGGGAGAAAAAGCATGAAAGTTCTTGCCAAGCAAAAGGTTTTGCCAAACATAAAAGGTATGCATTTAAATAGATGTACTCATTATTTGGTTAGAAAGCAACACAGTATGCCTTTCAAAGATTCATTTCTCATGAGAAAGGAGAATCTCCTTGAGCTAGTACACCTGATTTATGTGGTCCTATAAAAATGGCGTCCCACGGAGAAGCTTTGTACTTCTTGACTTTCATTGATGATCGTCGAAATATATGGGCATATAGTTTGAAGACCAAGGATGAAGTATTTATTGTTCAAGACTTTCCATAGCATGGTGGAAAGAAAGACGGGAAGCCTTTGAAGTGTATTCGCTTCGGATAATGGGGAATAGTACATTGGGCCATTTGAAGAGTATTGCAAAGAGTCATAGGATTAGTCATAAGCAGACCGTTCCCAAAACACCGCCGCCATGATAATGGTATTGCTTAGAGGATGAACCGTACCATTGTAGAGGGATGGGATGTATGTTATCTCATTCAAAGTTATCAAAAAGAGTTACTAGGTAGAAGCAATTCACACAACCGTACATATGATCAACATATCGCCTTCGAAGCCTCAAATAGTGATTATCGAAAGAGAGTATGGTCGGGGCAAAATGTTGATTATGGATACTTTTAGTATTTGGGTGCGAAACATTGGTTCATATTCCCAAAGATGAGGGATCCAAGCTTGATGACAAAACCAAAGCAATACATTTTTTTTTTGGTTATGGGGATGAAAAGTTTGGCTACAAATTTTATGATCCGATCAACAAGAAGGTAATCCAAGTCGAGAATGTTGTGTTCTTGGAAGACCAAACAATAGCAAACTTTGAGAATGGTGAGAAGCTAGAATCTTTCATTGATGATCTTGTTGACTTAGAACTAAAAGTTTCTCGTGGAGCGTCTGCGAAGGCATTGAGAATCACAGATAACCATGGGTTTGAAGCTCATGATGATGATCATATTGCTTCGTGATGGAATAGAACCTATTGATATAGAAGATGCGAGATGAAGTGCATGAACCAAAGACTTGAGGAAGCAGAAATGCATCCTCCCGAGCCACAAGAAGATGTGGTAAGGAGATCCGGGAGAAAGAGACAAGCTTCAACCAAGTATCCACCACATATGTATATTTTACTATCTGATGGTGGAGAACCTATGTACTATCAAGAGGCTCTTGAAGATACAGACAAGGAGAAGTGGTTGAAGGGACAAGATGAGATGAGTTCTTTGCATAAGAATCACATTTATGACTTAGTTGAGAAATTGAAAGGAAGAAAAGTTCTCAAGAATAAGTGGATCTTCAAAAGTCAACATGAGGAGAATAATCCACATCCAAGGCACAAAGCTCGCCCTGTTGTGAGGGGATTCGGTCAAAGGAAAGGTATTGACTTTGATAAAATTTTCTCTCCTGTAGTTAAGATGACTTCTATCAGGGTGGTATTGGGTCTAACCGTAAGGATAAACCTAAAGGTTGGGCAACTAGATGTCAAGATAGCTTTCCTTCATAGAGTTCTTGAAGATGTCTACATGGATCACCGAAAGGTTTGAGGTCAAAAAGGCAAGGAGCACTTGGTATGCAAGCTAAAAAAAAGAGTTTGTATGGGTTGAAGCAGGCACCGAGACAGTGGTACATAAAGTTTGAGTCCTTTATGGTGAAGCATGGATACAAGAAGTTTGATTCTGATCATTGTGTGTTTGTTTAAAAAAATTTATATAAGGATTTCATAGTGCTCTTGTTGTATGTGGATGATATACTGATAGTTGGCCAAAACATCAACAAGATATCCAAGCTGAAAAAAGACTTGAGTAAGTTCTTTGAGATGAAGGATTTGGGTCAAGCAAAACAGATACTTGGGATGCGGATCACTCATGACAAAAGGAGTGGGAAGTTGTGGCTTTCTCAAGAAAGCTATATTAAGAAAGGTGTTGAAGAGATTCAACATGGATCAAAAGCGAAAACTAGTCGGTTGTTAAGCTTGGTGGCGGTTCCGCATGACCAAAAATATATGTCCAAAGGGTGAGCATGAGAAGAGTCAAATGGAAAAGATTATTTATGCATCCACAGTGGATAACTTGATGTATGTAATGGTGTGTACAAGATCAGATATTGCTTTCGTCGTTGGTGTTGTAAGCCAATTTCTGTCAAATTCAGGTAAAGAGCATTGAAAAGGTGTTAAGTGGATATTGAGATATCTCAATGGCACTTTCAAAGCGTGTTTATGTTTTGGTGGGAGTAATACCTTACTTGAAGGCTACACAGAGCAGACATGGTAGATGATGTTGACTCGATGAAGTCCACTTCCGGTTATCTATTTACTTTTGCAGGGAGAGTAGTTTCTTGGCACTCTAAGTTGCAAAAATGTGTTGCCCCTTCCACTACAAAAGTCGAGTATATTGCAGCCACTGAGTGTTGCAAAGAGATGCTATAGATTAAGAGGTTCTTCGATGAACTAGGGCTCGGTAAAGCAGAAACAGTTTGTAGTCCTATGTGACAGTCAGAACGCCATCCATTTGAGCAAGAATCCGAGTTTTCACTCTAGAGCCAAGCACATACATATGCGTTATCATTGGATTAGAGAAGTTCTCGAAGACAAGCAATTGTGCAATGAGAAGATCCATACCGACAAGTCGGATATGATGACCAAAGTTTTACCGAAAGGTAAGTTTGATGTTTGATGTTTGATATTTGTTGTGAAGTGCGTTGATTCGAATGTTTGGAGTACTCCCCCTCATGATTTGGTGGGGAGATTGTTGGGTGTGAGCCCCTCACCATGTGATAGAAACAAGTATTGTTCGTGGTGAAGAAGTCGAGCGCCGCGACACTCAAAATTAGTGGAGTGCCCAAGGTGCGCACCGCACTTTGCCGTGAAAAGAAGATAATTTTTTTCAACATCTCACGAAACATGTCTCCATCGGAGTTTGGGAAAACTAGAAATATAAGAGGGGGGGCATTTCGATTTTGCCATTGCCAAAAGCGCCCGCACTCATGCCTCTTAATACCAAGTTTCGATATTTAATAATATCGAGAACGTTTTTTACTTGATATTTCACCCCAATATAAATAAAAGAGTTTGGGTTTTGGAAAACCAAGTCTTGAATAGAAACTCAATTTTGTGAGCAACCAAAATTGAGAGGAAACTCTTACAAGAGAAAAAGCTTGTAAGGAGAAGAAGAGTAATCTAGTAAGTTTGGAGAGATTTAAGAAGAGTGATTGTAATCTTGCTTTCCACGCTTATAAAAGGATTTGGTCTTGTGGAAGTAGGCATCATTGGCGAATCAATGTTACATTTTTGTTGTGATCTGTTTTACTTTATTTATATTACTATTGCATGTTTGTGATAATTATATCCATAGTTTAGGCTTGTAGTTGTTGATTGTAGTGAAAGATTAGATTTTTTATTAGTACTTAAATTGATATTCTACCTTCCAAATGATGTATAAGCTATATCTCTGATTTAGTGATTTACCACCGTCAGATAACTCTTAGTATTTTCCTTAATTAACAAATCGCCAAAATTATGTACAGTTCTAGGCTTCTAGCTATGTAATAAGAAAAGGTTTCAGTATAGACTATAGTTTGGTACCCAGTCAAAACAAAATCAAGCCAACGAAATTAGATTATTAATTATAACATATGATTGCTTTTAAGACCAATTAACGTCGTTGATTATTTTTGTTCAAAAAGCAACATATGTCATGCGGCAGAATCGTCCCAGGAACGGTACCATACTTCCTGGTAGTATCCACTATGTATGCTTTCCAACTTCCAGATCCTTTCTTATAAGCTCAACTTTTGCGCGCGAACCTATCTGTATCAAATGTTTGGCATTGTTAATTTTTCAAATCTCCTGCATGGTATTTTGGCAATCCACGTTACATCAAATATAAACCTTCCCACCCGATTGGTGATCAATATATAGATTGATATTATCAGAGCGGTCTAATTTAGGTGGGCACGCAATTAATCTATTTTATTGGCGAACTGAAATTTACTGTTATTACACATTTTGTTTGTAGCAGGCAATAAATTTTTTTGAGAAGATATATATACTATACTGCGTGTTTGTCCTCTGCAATATTTACAACTAGCAATGAGTTTAACTTCAGAATTGCAAGGAGCGAGAAAGAAAAAGCGACTGAGGACCAATAACTTTACTTGCAGTCGAATGGCACCCAGCTACCCACTAACAACAGGTTACCTAAAGTTGAATACGTATCAGCCTTAATTAAACAACCCAGAAACAGGGCAGGTTGTGGTGCTAGAGATGTAAGAAATAAGTTAGTCTTTGGTATTTCAGCTCCAATTGTCCGTGAAATTATTAATGTCGAGTTTTGGTGTCGAAGTGTATCCTAAAAGGTTTTAAGTTTCATAATTTGAAGTAAAATGACAATCTAGCAGTGGTTTAGCTACTTTGAGCTTGTGTTGTTGACTGCAGTGTCTTCTTTGCATTGCAAGTTTGCATGACAAATAAGCCTTGTTTGCTGTTATATATCACTGACTCGTTACGCACCTAATTAGTTTCCCGTATCCATGTTAGGAGAAATGACAGAGATACATATATTCAACCAACCCCTAATCAATCGACGATGAGCATTTTGGAAAAAAAAATTAGGTTATGGAAAAAATTAGGTTATGGATAAAAAAAGCATTAGATACAATTGTAAATATACCAATGGGTAGAACTAACTTAGATAACCAGCTTACCAGGTGTGAATGCCCCAAGTGCTAATTTACTGGTTCAATGTGGGACTATTATTATCAACAATATCAAGGCATATGTGATTTCTTAGAATAAAAAAACTTTGAAACAAATCCCTTAGATAGACAGAGACTAAGAGAGTGTATGTAGACGTACATTAGATTTTTCTCTCAATTAATACATTTTTACATCTGGTTATGTTGAAAAGAACAATTCTAGCTATCTTTCATACAACTTGCTATTGTGGATTTTGTTCAAGTCACTCAAAACATATTTCTTTTGTTCCCTTGTAACACTATTTTTAATTAATACAAAATCACCTTTAGGAAAAAAAAAAAAAAAAAAAATTGCTATTGTGGATTTTGTTCAATGCAATCACCCTATTCCTATTCTATTGTGCATTTCCACTATGCCGCACCCTTAACCCTCTATATAAAGTGCTATGCCATCATACATTTCCCTCCAAGAACCTCATTAGAGTTTAGTAGAGTTGTAAGGAGAAGTTAGACAAAGCTAATTAGTCTTCAGCTAGCTTAGCTCGAGCTCACTCTGTTTCAGACATGGCCATCTTCACAATTGACCATCCATTGCAATTTGCCTTCGGTGTCCTAGGTAGAAAATAGAGCATACTTCATCCTCACCACCTATTAATCATTGCCTACATTATTATTCGTATACATATGCTTGAATTCGTTGATGTTTTTTTGCATGCATATAAGGGTTTTTGAGCTTTTCCCCAACCTTCCTAGCCTCCTAGGTGTTTCTTCTTGATGTATATAGTCTTCAATATAGAAAATATTTCTTGATTTTCAATTTTGATTTTCATTGTCTACAACTCTACATAATGTTGAGCATGAAGTCCAACCTTATGCAGCCTTTCTCTTCCTCAAATGTTAATATTGGCTTGCAATGCCCTCACACTACTACTACAACTTGAGCGGCTAATTTTCTAGTAATCAACCTCGTAAAGTTGGATTTATGATTTAATTAGAATATAAGCTACTCTTGATCGTATTAATGATAAAGTTTTCTTTTCAACTGGCCCCAGGAAACGTCGTGTCCTTCATGGTGTACCTTGCTCCGCTGTAAGTCTCAATTATTTTATACAATGTTCTAGCGGACAGTTTATATAGTTAAAGAACCCAATGTAAATAACTGATCACGATTATATGTTCTTTTTGAAGGCCTACATTTTATCATATTTTTACAAGAAGAAATCGACTGAAGGGTTTCAATCAGTTCCTTATGTGATTGCACTCTTCAGTGCCATGCTTTGATGTACTACGCGTTCCTTAAATCCGATGCATACTTGCTCATCACAATTAACTCATTTGGATGTGTCATAGAGACCATTTATATCTCCATGTTCATAGCATATGCACCAAGGAAGGCCAGAGTAAGAATTTTTCCCCCTTGCTTGATTGCCTCTGTTTATTTATTTATTTTGACGAATTTGATGGTACAAAATGCTAATTAAAGTTCAAATATGGATTGCAGATTCTAACAGCCAAATTACTTCTCTTGCTGAATCTTGGAGTCTTCTGTATGATCGTTCTTCTTACTCTCCTGTTAGCAAAAGGCCCAAACCGCGTTGTAGTTCTGGGATGGATTTGTGTTGCATTCGCGGCAAGTGTCTTTGCAGCACCCTTAAGCATTGTGGTGAGGGAGGACACATTATTTCATGACTCTATTGAGCTTGCTACTCTCAATTATCAGTATTTTCTATATAATCATTTTCTGGTTTGGTTTGTTCACAGAGGCTGGTAATAAGCACAAAGAGTGTGGAGTTTATGCCATTCTCGCTATCATTATTCCTGACCTTAAGCGCAATTTCATGGTTTTCTTACGGTTTATTATTGAAGGACATCTATATTGCTGTAAGTAATATGCAGTGCTGCAATCTCATATCTTTTATGTTTTAAATAATTTTCTGAATTTTCATTTTGGTTGGTGGATAGATCCCAAACGTACTAGGCTTTTTCTTCGGGGTACTTCAAATGATACTCTATGCCATCTACAAGGACACCAAGAAAACTATTGACGAGAAAAAGGTACCAGAACAGAAATTTGATGTTGATAATCTAAGTACGACTGATAACAGTGAGGAACACATTATCGATGTTCAACCAGAATGTGAAGAAAATATAGATATCGCTCAAGAAGATTTAAAGGACATGATTGAACAAATCGGGAAGATGAACAAGAAATGCATGGAGTATCCAGTGATGCCAATAAGCTACGGCAATATTGCTTGTGTTGAAGTAGTCTAAATATTTGTCTGTGCTAAGTTAATTTATGTACTTCATTCTGTTATTTTCTACTTTTTTTTTGCTGGACTGTAAATTTGTATTGAAGTGGCCTGTAATAAATTTTTAATAAAAATGTATTGTGAAGATAGCAGACATCATCAGTTCCTAAGAACCTTGCTTTTTTGCCAACTTCTACAAAACACGTAACAACTATATGTGACACATTGGCGAATTTTTGTGAAAAATTGCAGGCAGGCTCTTCAAAGTTCAAAGTTCAAACTACTTCAAGCTATGTAATGAAACCCCACTTAGGAAATGAGAATTTCATGTTTGTTTGAAAACCAATATTATATACCATAAAAGAAAATTTCTAAAATACCACAAAATTCATACAAATGTTATTTTTCTGATATTTCAGAGTTCCAAACCGATACATACTAGAGATTTCAACACACTAGCATTCCGACCGTATTGAAATTCCGTACTACCAAAAATTAGATATTTCAACACATCCTATCGATATATCAACGAATTCCAGATTGACTAAAATGTGGAATGACCATTTTTTAGACGTGTTCCTAAGTCCTAACTTTCTAAGTTCCTAAAAATGCAAGGCGCCAACGTTCGCTGCCAGACAATAATTTAGGACCAATAAGGCCATAAGCGGCAATACCTGTAAATTGTTTTCTTGTTTCTTCGTGTTTGGTTATTGCTCTCAATATGTTTGAAGAGTTGTCTGAATGGTAAATCTGTTATTACACTAGTTATACTTTGGTACGTAAAGATGCTTCAGATTATCTTCTAGTCTTTTGCACTAGCTATTCCATGTCTCATTACCAATGTTTGCCCAAAAGGTGCGGTTGTCCGGTTGATAGACTGGATCAGTTTTAGTCTCTGGAGTCAAGGAATGTCAGCAACATTGGATAGTGAATTACTGAAGTTATTGCTATAGATAGGTTTGATATCAATCCATATATTAAGAAATCCTAAGAATAGGAGACCACTCCCTATTAGCTGAACTGTTCACTAGTGATGATGTTAAGTTTCTGAAACCATTTAACACTTCAGTAGAATAGGGGCATCCAGAGAAGAGATGTCTACTCTGGTTACAAAGCCAAAATGAAGAATGGTTGAAGAGCTTCTTCTCTGTTTCCGTGTCTTGAGTTGAGACTTGAGAGACTATTAGAAAAGTGAATGAGTGTCTGGGTATCACATATTTCCCCCATACAAGAACTGACATGTGTGCCTGAGAAGAACAGAGCTTTCTAAGCGCCATTTTATGTGAACTGTTGAGTATGATGTGGTGTCCACACAACTCTGTCCTTAGGCAAATAGGCATTTATACTATCTTGATGCATGGAATTTTACTCTGTGAATATTCCTCTCTCAAATTCAGGTACGTGAATAGGGAAAATATGTCAGCAACATTGGATGGGGAAGTTGGTAATATGGATTGGTTTCATGCGGAATTTATTCAGGTATTTTGCTAGGTGCTCTGATTGAAGAACCATTATATATCGTATTCCTCTCCCCCTATTCTAATCAGTTTACTAAATTACAGTTAGGGCCTGCTGATAAATTAATTTCGAAGTAAACACTACTAGTGTTCACCGACTAAAATAGAAATAATTCAATGCACTTTAAAAAAAATTAGGTATTTCATCTTTTGTGTTGTTGTTGCTGTTGTAAGTTGTAACTTGTAACAAGTATGCTTATTTATGTAATAGTGAAAATTAGATTTTTAAGAGAGAATTAAGGCCTTATATTTATCAATTACATATCAGAACTGTGCAGGGGATTTCTGCTATTACTACACATACCTGCATTTCGGCCCTAAGCCACCTATTTATTTTGTAATATTGTATAATTTCCTACTCTACACTTTTTCACATAGACTTTCATAATGACTTATGCAGATCTGCTGTAATGATGGTGTATTGGTGTCTGATTGTTTCTTATAATCAATATTGAATCATAATCCTTATTTGGCATCAATTTATGCATGTATATATATAGTGTATCTTTGACAGCTAATTTAACTGCAATAAGCCTATAAGCTTCTCAAGGATAGAAACTTACTATCAAATATGAACTTTTAAAGATTTTTAATAATTTTATCAAATTATTACAATCATTACTTTGTCATGCCTGGACCACTAAAGTATGTCAAGGAACTACACAAACATTTCATTTGGCATGTTATTAATTGGAGAGATCTTGCTTTGAAGACATACCTTTTGGCTACTATATATATATACAGTACGGATCTTAGAAGTACATATTTATTTTAAGTTAAAATAAGTACGTAAATAAAACTTCACTTAGAAAATGAATTCAAATCTAATTTTTGTGGATATCATCTACTCACCATAAACTATATATATACTAGAAAGTAGACCCGTGCATACGCACTGGCTCTTTTAAAAATTTGCTCAACAATCATAACAAATTGTGATTCTTGTTTTCGTCGCTAATCTATTTTAATTCCCTAACAAATTGTTTTAATCAAATCTTAAAAACCCGTTTTAATTTCTTAACAAATTATTTTAATCAAGTCTTAAAAATCCGCTTTTAATTTCTTAACAAATTATTTTAATTATGTTTTAAAACCCGTTATTTTTAATTGGGGTAGGGATACCATTTTAATTTGGAAATAAATAGTTTTTATGCTACTATTTGAGTTTTGGTTTTAAAAGGAAAGAAGATTCCCGTTTGAAGTTGAATTCTAAAAAAAAAAGAGTTTTCCGTTTTAAATTAACTATTAAGTTGATGACGTGGAATTTTAATGGAGCTCGAAAAATACCCTTTGTGGGAGCTTTAATATTAAGACTAGAAAGTAGGCCCGTGCATACGCACCAGCTCTTTTGAAAACATGTTCAACAATCATAACTATATACATATAGAAATTTTCTAACAAATCGTGATTCTCGTTTTAGTTGCTAACCTATTGTAATTTTATAACAAATCATTTTAATTAAGTTTTAAAAACCCGTTTTAATTTTCTAACAAATTGTTTTAATTAAGTTTTATAAACCCATTTTTTTAACCCCGTTTAATAGTTGACTTAATTTAGAAATATGATTTCCGTATTAATAGGAGAATGATTTTCGTTTTAATTAGATATGCTATATTTTTCCTTTTCAATAAGAAAGGAATTCCCGTTTTAATTAGAAGTGTTAGAATTTCTTTTTTCTAATAGAGGAGGAATTTCTGTTTTAATAGGAAATTGATTCCCGTTTTAATTAGAAGTGTCTAATAAATAAGAAAGAAATTCCTGTTTCAATAGGAGGTGATGATGTGGAATTTTAATAGAGCTCGAAAAATATCATTTGTGGGAGCTTTAATATTAAGATATAGATATATATTACAAAGAAAAAAGAAAACAATTATTCGGAAATATGAACAGTATAACGCAGTCTTATACGCACTTATGTTTCGTACTAAATTTAAATCTAGAAAAAATGATAAAGCAGCTCAGTTGAATTAAAATGATGATAACTTATGATAATGGGAAATCCTATCCACTTTAAATCTCACGGGTAGAGATAAAGATGCTCTAAGCCTCTATTATCTAGTCCCCTCTAATTTTATTATAGGATCAAGACTTTGGCTAAAGATATTATAATTAGCTCATTTTTTGTAGACGGTTCGCATGATAAGGGGTTCATCTCCACCAAAAATGAGAAATTAAGTCATTGTAGAAGTACACTCTTTTGTAGGGGTGTCAATGTAGCCTGGCCGTACTTTTCAGACAAAAGCTAGAACTTTGGTCTTAGTGGTCTAATCTGTCATAATTAAGGACCGTGGCATTTCTCCGGGGCTAACCATTTTCATCTAATCCATAGGGAAAAGTCAAGTTTTTTTAATTTAATGTATCCACTTACAAATATTATCACACAATGCCCCAAGGGTGGTTGTCTATTTTATGGAGATGAATTCAGATTACATCGAACTAATTGCTCTTTTGTAAAAGGAATCATTTTGGGCAAGAAAAGTATTTGGGTGGATTTGCCATTACCTTTGAAATTGAACATTTATTTCCTCATAAATTTCCTTCTTAAAATGAGTTAAATTCTTACTATGTATTTATAACATTTAAAACTAACAACTCATAATTATCTATCCTAGTCTATACTCTATATAAACAATGTTTGTGAAACAAAAACAAAAACAAAAGAAACAAAAAATTCAAACCATGGTTTCACTGAAACTTGTCATCTCATTAGTTGTAGTATGGACTTTTTGTGTGAGTCTCCATGGACTTAACGGAAGTATTTTGCCAAAAGAAGGACATATAGAGATGAAGAAACAACTCAAAATTCGCAATAAGCTTGCAATCAAGACATTTAAGGTAATAAGCTTGCAATCAAGACATTTAAGGTATCATCATTACTATTTTTCATTTTTTTTTTATATTGGTACATACACCCATATTCATCAAGGAATGGATTTTTCATGTTGTTTCTTCAGACAAATGCAGGCATTTACAATTGTATTGACATCACAAGACAGCCAGCACTAGAAAACCCTTTACTGCAGAATCATGATATACAGGTATATCATCTTTATACAACTTCGCCTGTGTTATCACCATCATTTGATGACTGTTATGGGCTGAGATTATCCAATAAAGAGTACTCTTTGGTTTTAAGGAAAAAAATCTTTAACCAATAAGAAAAGAAATTTAAACAAATTAAACATAGTAGATGTACTATATATATAATTAAACACGGAGAAATCATGCAAATAACATACTAAAACTAAATTGTTTTTTCTATGTATTATAAAGATATTGTAGGGGAGTGATATTCTCTATCCAGCACGCGCCTAGTATGGCGGGAATGGCACATCGACCTTTGGATACAGGTCGCATCCATGAGCTAGTAGAACGCTTCTGACGGCATAGATCGCAGATATCACGAACTACGTTGGAAGTGACACATCCTCTATCCGAATAATCATGACTAAAGGTGTACTTGCACATATCTTGACCGTCAGCCACTGGTCACAGCCGCAAGCTACTTGTACAGACTGCCACCCCACATCATTACAGCAAACCTATGAGGGCAGTTCTCACGTGATATCCTAATCTCCACCCCTCATTTGGGAGATCCTTTACACGTGGTGAGCAAGGATACACTCTCAATCTCTATAAATACCTCTCCTATGAACTACGCCAGACCTGATTCTACTCTCCCCCATACAACCCAAAATAAAATACGTAGGCAGTTCGCTCTCACGTCGAACTCAGTCTCATCCAATAACCTATTCTAGTCCCCAAAGTGATCGTTTGTAAGGGAAACCAAATCACACCTTTTACGATATGTACTTGCACTACCAAAATAAGACTTTTTGCGTCACCGGGCCGCGGGCCAAAAGTACCCAAAACTGCCACCAAATGTTTTTTGCCGCGGTAAAACTTCTTGCCACGCCCGAGGCACTATTTGGTGTCACAAAATGTCTTTTGCCACGGCTAAGGTGCACCCGCGGCTAAAAGTAATCTCTTGCCACGGGAGTTACCGCGGCAAAATGTTTTTTGAATTATAAAAAAAATAAAAAGACAAAGAAATCAAAATATATGTTGCCACGACTTGGCCGCGACAAAAAGTTTGAAAATTTTGAATTTGCCTAAACTTTTCAAATATCTTTAGCTGCGGGGGTGGCTGCCACAAAAAGTTTGAAAATTTTGAATTTGCCAAAACTTTTCAAATATCTTTAGCTGCGGGGCGGGGGTGGCTGCCACAAAAAGTTTGAAAATTTTGAATTTGCCTAAACTTTTCAAATATCTTTAGCTGCGGGGGTGGCTGCCACAAAAAGTGATTTTTTTAAGTGCACATATTTTCAATTTTGCACCTGTTCAAATCACTTCAATTGTCAATTTGAACCTATATCTCAACAAGCTTCATAAATAAATAATAAGAAACATACTTAATTAACCAAATATCAACCAAAACAAATAAATAACATTCAACGCCAAATTCATTATATCACGTTAAACTTGGCGAAAATACATAATCCAAAAACCTTCACAAGTTTCCAATCTACAAAAAAATTTATAACTAGTCCCATATAATGCCCGCTTCCAATCCACAAAAACAAAAAACTTCAATATTGCTCCAATAATGCCTATCCAACCAAATTCAAGTATGCAAAAAACGCGGGTCGTCAAGTCCAATACTAGTATTCATCTTGTTCATCTCTATAAAAAAAAAAAAAATGTTAAACCCTAAAAATAGAGTTTATATAAAAGCAGCCATGTGAATGTGGACAACACCAAAAGTAGATGAAAATCTAAAGGAATGTAAATAAAGTGCATATATATGTGGCCTGCATACAAGGCCCGCATATTGTCAAAACTGTAGTATGAACTTAATTGACATATAACATATGAACTGATAACTGCAAATAGCACAAAATCACAAGGCAAAATTAAGTAGTGTTATTATATTGTCAACAACGAAATGAACTTTCCAACATTGGTTCTACCGTGTTTCAAGTCCTAGGCATTAACACACAATTACTTCCATATTTCAATGAAGAAATTGAAGATCAAAGAGTCCGGATGGCAGCAACATTAACATGGCTTGTCTCTATCTATTGAAATAGGAACAAAATCGTATGACAGAAATCAAGCTAACTTTTGGTACTACTGTATGTCTGTATCCAAGTCAAAAGAATAATTTGCAGGGCACGCAGGCTATCTAAAGGCCACATTGAGAATTTAGTGCATGAGTTATCTATATTACATGGGCTAAGACTGCAAGGGAAGCACATAAGATCTCCAAAAATACTAGAGTGTTGCTCTCCCCTAGTATAATTAAAGTTTCTGCCAATGGATCTTCGTGAGGGAACCCAGGACCAGTTGGTTAGGGCAGTAACTCCCCAAATCTCATGCAATAACATACCTAAGATACATGACTTTTATAGTAAAAATTTCGACAGAGTCTCCTCTGTATTATCAACATTTCATAAATATAAAACCTGTCATAACTTGAAAATTTAATAAAAATACATCCAAACCAAATATAAAATATTATACCTCGATTAAGAAATTCAACTACTAAAAAGATATAATGATTAAGTAGAACCAAACTACTTAACCATCTCGACCAATGCCAGTTAAGTCAAGTAACCAATCCTCGAATAAGAAGAAAACTATAAATATACAAACACTATTCCAGAAACCCTAATACACAACTTATACAATGCAATGCAACTAACATACATCTCCACGTTACCAGAACAATCTCAACAAAACCATCAACCTTGATGTGTTGGTTTTATCATCTAGTGAGGTTGTTTTGGTAATCCAAATCTGACACAACAAAGTCACTTGATGTGTCTGTTTTTGTTAAACTTGTTATGTCAGCGGCACTTGTGTCGGTTTCAAATTCATTCCAAAACTGACACAATTTACTTGTGTCACTTTTAAAATGACACAACAAGCCTTTTTTTTAGTAGTGAACACAAAGAATTAGAAGTAGCAAGACATAACAAGTTTAACTTACAGCATTCTAGAGAGGGAAGTTCTCTGCATTAGTGTTTCCATAAATCGAGCTTCCATCGCTTCATATCGTGCATCGAACCCTCTCTTTATCTCATCAAGCTCACGCTTGCCTTTCCTCCTCTTTTTCTTGTGCTACCCTTCGTGATTTCAGCCATCTCATTTTCCAATTCAGCAACACGATCGAAGTTGTACCATGGGATGATGCTTGAGAGCCAAAATAACTAGTCGGTGTCACACCACGACCCATCACTCATTACATAATGTGCTCCGCACGCGCATAACTTGCCTGTAGATTTCATCGGAAAGGGGTTGTTGATTTCCATTTTCATCTCTTCCAGCTAACTCTTTCATTTTTTCCTATATTGCAAACCGAATTAATATATATAAGAAGAAAAACATTTATTATATTCACTTAACATCATTATTAGATTTGAATTTTCACTTACTATATACTCTCTTGATTGTCCATCAAGTGCATCATTTGTCTTCCGACTTGTATGGGATAGCACAAAGAAGTCTCCTTGAGATGGGGGTGCACCTTCCTCCCGAATCTGTCCAGACACAAGAAAATTGTTATTTGACTTATTTCTTATAAGCCAATCTGAAAATGTAAGTTCACAACAAAGACCACAATAAATATCATACAATTTGTGCTCTCATTTCTGGAAAACCTTTTCACCACTAGTATGCTTTGCTATTTGCTTAGAACGATTACGCTTGTTCCTCCTCGGAAATTACCTAGATACACAGAAAACAAAAATAATATATAAGTTGTGAAAACTATTTCAAATGGAACACTAAAGTTCTTCATACTTGATGCTCGGGACTATCCCGAGAATTGCACAAGATTGACCCATTCTTGTTGTGATAGTCGCTTTCGGTTTGTCGCTATACTCCTCATATGTCGTGTAAATGTGAATAGAAATTCTTTTTCCATTTAGTCTTCTTATTCCTGAATTCATCCGAGGCAATTCAACCCAAAGTAGTTTCTTTCTTGCTCTCATCAAGCTCCCACGAAATCCTAAAACACGATGCAAATATGTACAATATATCATGGTGTATATAAACAGCCAAACCTAGAACCTTGATACCCTAGAACAAAATCACAATGGTGGCATACATGGATACTGACTACAAGTTGCAATCAAACTCTAAATAAAACCAAGTCGGTGGTGGCACTTTATTGAGTAAATAAAACCAATTAGGACAGGGACATGTAGGGATGACTTGCACAATGTAACCAACACATTACACTTAATACCTGACTTAAGAGAATATATGTTACTATACCAACAGGGAGTGGATGAGAGTCTTTAAGACTATTAATCTACATACCTTAAAAAAATCTAAGGGTTCATAAACTATTAAAACTTACAACTTGGAGAAAGATCTGGTGGTCATGGCTATGGTGGTATTACAAGAGATGAAAATGGGAAAGTTAATTAATGCAGATGGATCTCTTACACATGCTAGTCACCATACTAATCCTAAGCATACAAGAAAACTGCCAAATTAGTCTCAGGTAAATTTAGGGTCATTACATTTACCTTAAGCGTGTTCCATAGCCATAATTTATCATCTCCACCTTGCTGCTCCCAATATTTGGTCCAATCAAATCAATGCGATGATGTCATCAATACTCCTATAGATTCTCGCAAAAACAAGCTTGGATGTGTATCCGGGTCCATCGGGGTTGATTATTGCCATTCCAAGTCGGTTTCAACTTCAACTAGATGGGTTATTAAAACCTTAGGAAGGGTAGAAGTGCCTCTAACCCATTTCCCACCTATTTAGAATGTTAAATATAGATATTAGCACAACAAATAATATGAGTTAGATATTACTCAATAGTTAAAACCTAAGAATTCAAAATCAGTTGCAAATCTTACCATTCTCATCGCCATTTGATCCTCTCGGCTGCTTTTTTACCATTGCGTGCACTTATCTATGTTATACAAGAAAATTAAAGGAATTCCCAACGTGACTAATAAATGCACTCATAAGAAAAGAAACATCAATCAAATTAATAAACTATCAAGAGAGAGCATTCATAACAAATTGAATACGCCGGTCTTAATAAAGATGCATTACACCCAATGTCATACTTAGCAACACTAAAACTAAATTAAACCACACTCCACACATCAATAATCTGGATCACTATCATTAATGAAGTCGTCATCACAATCACTATCCTCACTTAAGTCTTCGTCACATTCATTATCATCAATGAAGTCTTGCTCTCTTTCAACAGTATTGGCAACAACTTCAATTCCTTCAACCTCATTCCTAGTCCAGCTTTCAATGGTATCTAAGTTCTCAACTGGATTACTTGCATCTTGGTGTGTGCACGATGAGTTATCTTGGATTGGCTCAACCTCTGACCCCATATCATATAAGTCCCTTGGTTGTGTCTTCAACACAACTCGCCAATTTTCATCCAAATTATCTCTAAGATAAAAAACTTGTTGTGCTTTTAATGATGCAAGAATAAAAGGTTCATTGGTAGCTAAGGTTAGTGTGAAATTCACATTGGTGAAACCATATTCATCTTGTTTCACTCCAAAGACGGCTCAAGCCATCAAACCAATCACATTTAAACATAAACACTTTCGATTCCCACTGCCATAACGGCTCCACTATATCATTTAGGATACCATAATAACCGACACTCCCTATAACAGGATTCATATCTCTAGCACTTGCAAAGCTTGAGGTTTCTGCAGATACAAAAACTCCATGATTTTGCGTTTTTCTTCGCATCTCGAGATCTTTTGTGTGAAACCTATATCCATTTGCAATGCACCCTCTAAAACAGGTGGCAAATCGGGTAGGACCAAAGGATAACATATCGAGTTGCTCACTGACCAACTCACCATCTCTTTTCATTTGTTGAACCTATTTAGATAAGAAAAACAAATTAACACGTCTAAATGAAACCAATAAATATGATTATACTTAATAAAACATACTACGACTAGTCGACTACCACATACATGGTTTTCAAACCAGCTACCAAATCTCTCATTATGAATACGGTCCAAGTTCCTAGCACTTATGCGGCGCCCATGGTCATCCTTAATCATTTGTTTGTGTTTCCCCGTATAATAGACCATTTTTTTATTATAATGAACATATATGTGATTCAAACATAGATAATTTCTTTTAAATAGAAAAGAGAAGTTTGTCATACTCAACAAACGGCCTCACTTCTTCGCAAGAGTTCATTAGCACATACAAAACGAGCTTGTTCCCACTCTTCGTTAGTTAGATTCCTCAAGGTTCCTTTCCCTAAAGGACGAAAGTGCTTCCAAAGAAATATTGAAAACTTTCCATCTGATTCTACATCTTCACAATCATCATTCCTCCCTTGTCGATTAAACCTTGTCTCTACCCCACCATCTAAGTACATCGAAAGCAAAATGTCAAACACTCATCGACCAAGATACCCTTCCATGATTGAACCCTCCCGAGCTTTTTTTTTTTGCATACATACTTTTAAGCTTATACAAATACCTATATATATACATATAAAAAGAAACATAAATATAAGTATATACGTTACCTAGGAAGAAAACAAATTGATCTTGCATATTGTCTTCACTTACCTTTCAATTGCATACATCCCTCGATAAAACACTGGTCCAGCAAGCTTGGCTTCACCAGCTAAATGCATTGGTAGGTGAACCATAACATCAAAAAATGCCGAGGAAAAATCATTTCCATTTTGCAAAGAGTCACAAAGAATACTATACTCTAGGCGGCTCAACTCTTCAACCCATAACACTTTAGAACACAATTGCTTGTAGAAATTGGACAACTCAACCAAAACCATTGTTAGTTCCTTGGGTAGAATTCCACGTCTTTTATGGAATGGAAGTAGTTGTTGCATTAGAACATGCCAATCATGACTTTTCAGGCCATGTATCTTGGCTTCTTTAACCCTAACACGGGCGTGAAATATTGGATGAATAATTATCGGAACCTTTACATCTTTCAAAAATTGACAAAGCTTCCTCTTCTCTTGCAAAGACAATGTGTAATCTTGGGCAGGGGTAGGTAGTATTTGTTGCCCGACTTTTGGTATAGGGTGAAGTGATTTTCGTATTCCCATCAACACCAAATCTTGTCGGCCTTCAAAGCCGTCCTTTGTTTTTCTTCTCTAAATTTAACAATGTCCCAAGCTAACTCTCGCTATTGTTCTTTTCAATGTGCATAACATCAAGATTGTCAGCGGCAAACGAAGGTCTTTCCAATAAGGGAGTTCAAAAAATATACTGATTTTCTTCCAGTTATACGGCAAATTATCTTCCCGTTTTCTCTTTTGACCGGACTTATCGAGCACTGGCTTGCCGAATGTGACTTGCTCATACCCACTGAATTGCTCAAGAACCTCAATTCCACTTAGTGGTTTTGGGGCAGTCCTCAGTTCAATAGTGTTATCAAAGGAACTTTTGTTCCTTCGATATGGATGATTAAGTGGTAGGAGCTGGCGACTTCCCATATAACAAAACTTCATACCGTGCTGAAATCTTTTTGAACAAGTCTTCTCATGGCAAGAAGGACACGCAAGTTGGCCTTTGGTGCTCCATCCTGACAAGTTGGCAAAGGCTGGAAAGTCATTAATTGTCCATAAAACAGCTGCATGCATCTGAAAATTCTACTTGGAATATGCATCATATGTCTCGACTCCTTTCATCCACAACTCTTTCAACTCATCGACCAAAGGTCGTAAGTACACATCAATGTTATTCCCAGGACTGCTAGGGCCAGGAATAAGCAGTGACAAGCTAAAATAAGGCTGCTTCATGCACATCCATGGTGGCAGATTATATGGAACAAGAACCACAGGCCATGTGCTATGCATAGTGCTAAGATTACCAAATGGACTAAAACCATCACTAGCCAAACCAAGCCTGACATTGCGAGGTTCCAAACCGAAAGAAGGATATCTTTCGTCCAAGTGTTTCCATGCCTCGGAATCAGCTGGATGCCTTAATGCTCCATCCTTCCTACGACAATCTGCATGCCACCTCATGTCCTTTGATGTTTTTGAGCACATAAATAATCTCTGAAGCCTCGGCTTTAACGGAAAATATCTCAAAACTTTTGCAGCTTTTTCTTATGTTTCACAAGAGAATTACTTCCTTCCTCATCATCCACGGATGGAGAAAGTTCCCACCTTGACCACCATATATCACATTCATCCTTGTCCTCGATTGGCTTATTATCCTTCCAATACAAAGATACAATCATTTGGACAAGCTGCCTATCTTAATGCACTCCAAACCAAGGTCCCGAAGTTGCTTTTTGATTCATAATGATTCTTTGGCATATTGATTTCATCGAAGTGACTTCGTTTAACACTTGAAGTAACATGTCAAATGAATGGTTACTCCAGCCATTTAGACACTTTACATGAAGCAAGCGAACAAGGAAAGACAATTTTGAAGCTTTAGTAGAACCAGGATATAATGGTGTCTCAGCCTCCTTCAATAATTTATAAAACTTTTGTGGCTCCTCGTTTGGCTCATCCATACAAGGCTCACTCGAACTAGCCTCATTAGGAACAGGAATAGTTGGTGTGTCACTACCTGTTCCAACTAGGTCTGAAAACCCTAATGCATCTTGCAACATTTGGTGCATATTATCACCATCATTGGAGTCATGGCGAGCATCCACTTCATCTCCTTCCCCGTGTTTGGTCCAACGGATATATGACCGTATTATACCCTTATTTAATATGTGATCCCGAACTACATCTTTGGGCCTTAACACTTTATTAATGCATCGAACACATGGACAATAAATCTCATCACCAAACTCTTCAGGTCGATTATCCCATGCCCAGTTCACAAACTCCTCACAACCTAGAATATACTTGCGATTGGACCTTCCAACAGTCGGGTGCATCCAACTTTTATCCATCAAGTGCTAACTAACACACAACAAATACATAACCAAACATATAAGAGAATCTTCCTTAATATATGAGAAGCCTAATTAACATTGAAATCTATCAAGGTTGAAAAGTCACTAAAATAAAATAAAATAGGAAAAAGGCATTCGTTTCTTGAAACCTACCTATGCTAATCGTACTTAACGAGGAGTATGCTTACAACAACAGAACACAAGCATTTAACATATTTAACTATATCAGCCCAAGCATGTTAAACTTAATAACAAGTAAAAAGAATGAGGAAATACAACATGATATGGAAACAAATATTAAGAGTTCAAACCAAGTACATACAAATCTAGCATTGCAACTTCTTAGTGAATATAAGGAACTAATCACCCTAAAATGGTTTAGTAGTAGTTAGCAAATAGGAATTTTTCTTTATCGTTATCCGTGCTTCCTAGCCGACACGCAACACAGATACGCAGACACGATATTTTTCAAAAATATAGAATACGGATATGTCAATGGCCGTGACAAAAACCTTGCCGCAAAAAGCCCTTTTTTTTGTAGTGTTGATTTATAAAAAGATATATCAATTGTCGTTGATGTGTACTGTTCTCCTTGTTTTCTTGTTGCGGTTTCTTGTGTTTGTAAGATATCTCATCCCTTTTGGTTTTTTATTAAACTTTATTTATAAAATTATGTTTTAACTATCAAAAAAATATAAAAGGGATAAATAAATAAATAAGTGAGAGATTAAGAGAAAGGATAAAAGAGAGATTTCACAAGATTAGGTGTTCTGTAATTTATTAATTTTTATCTAAGATGTAAGGGATAAATTGGTTTCTTGATGCTCTTACTTAGGCACCATCTTTTTATTGATTTAGTGGAAATAAAGTGTTTGATGAAGATGGACAATTGCAGGTTTTAATTTATTTATGGTTAACGTACTTCGTGTTTTATGTAGATGAGACCTACTTCTCTTCCAAGAGAGATGACTACCAGAACCTCAATAGAACACAAATATTCAACTGCAATACTAACAAATATTGATTGCCCGCGAGAAACTGTTCCAATTCGAAGAATTGGAAAAGAAAATTTGAGAAAAGCTAATTCATTTTCACAATCCTATGTTTCCGATATCCATCCCAGGACGGAGGAATTTCCTGGTTTACATGTAAGATATGTATTGCTTTTGTTGTTTTTTAATATGTTAAGTAGTCTTACATCAAAAGATATGGATTTTACTTTCTCTGAAACTCTTGAGAAAACCAAATATCATTTTCAATATTTGTATCGCAGATAGCTTTCCTTGCATCATTGAATCAACAAACATATTATGGAGTTCGTGCATCATTATCCTTGAATAATCCAAAAGTCGGAGCTAAGCAATCTAGTACATCTCAGATGTGGATTCAAAGTGAAAGGAGTGACACTCTTAATGGTTTGCAGGCGGGATGGATTGTAAGTCATTTCATAAAAAAATTCTTCAATTGTTAAACGAATTGTGAGGTATGTACAGGGCTGAAAATGAACTATTTAGGGTAATATCATTACCCAATCAAATGACAACTGATATAAGATTGATCGAATCATATTGTCTGGATTCAGTCATTTAAGTGCAAATATACATTCCTTAGTAGCTCAGTAGTAGAACAGTCGCAATCAGCTGTTAACTAATTGGTCGTAGGTTCGAATAAATAAAATTTGAAGTGTTTTCATAAGGTTAGGAAAAAACTTATTGGTTCCACACTCATAAATGGTTGGAAAATGAGAATAATTGATTGTGAATGCCGCAATGCGCTAAATAAGCATCAAAAGAATAGATAACGCATTTCCATATCGATTTTATTTTGTTTAAACTTGAAAGAGTTTAAAATCATAAAAGGAAGCAATAAGCACTCTTCAGTATAAGCTTTCATATGCTTTTGTATAGTGAATTTATAGATCTTATTCGTCCATGTCCACTTACAGATCCTTCATTGTTGTGGTGTATTGCTAATTTGCTATGAACTCACATCTTATTTGAAATGTCAGGTTTCACCAGAGCTAAACGGTGATAATCTTACTAGATTATTTGTACAGTCAACTGTAAGTACAAAAAAGTATGTTTATTCTATAATTTTGTGCGGAAAAGTATGTTTCAACTTTCAGATGAATAATTTGTGCCAAGTTCAGAGTCAAAATTGCCTTTTTCCATTTTGTTTCGTGAACTTACAGAACCCTTTTTTTTTTTTTTTTTTTTTTTTTCCGCATGGTAAGTCGGTTGGTTATAGAACAAGTTGCTTTAATACCCTTTGTGGTTCTTTCGTCCAAACTGATAAAAATCATCCAGTTGATGCTGCTTTGGGGCCAATATCTACACTTTTGTTATTAACCTCTGTATCTTACGGGTAATGCTTAGTATCTATGTACATGTATTCATAGTACAAAATATCAGGATATGGGTATTTATCTATATTCAATTTCTGGATATGTATCGTGGATATATCTTCCTCTTTGGAGATATTTGACATTGTTTCACATGCAAATATCGTGGATATATCCAAAATATCGATAAATATCATAGATATTGTGGATATTTTTTGATATATCATGATGCATTATTTATATTTATTTGAAATATAACGGTAAATATTAAATAAAATTGTTATATACACAAAATATCGCCAAATATCTCAAAATATCACAAATATTGTCGAAATATCACAGATATTTGCAGTCGTATATATCTCTGAACATATCATGATATTTATATATTTTTCTCTGAAATCTAGATAGATATTCCCAAATATCGCGATATATTGGGATATTTTATACTATGCATGTATTTACATTTAGATTACATCAATTAAGTTGAAATTTGCCAAAATTTTTGCAAAAATTAGATTGAGTCTTAAAGGTGTATGCATTTTCTACTATTGGTAGAAATAAGATTGCAATTCATTTCTTGGTTGATGCAGGATAGTTCTACTTCCAATTGGTGGCTAGTTGTTGACGATAAAGTTCATATTGGTTACTTTCCAGCTTCGTTGTTCAAAGAGCTAAATGGAGGTTCTTCCAATGTTGCTTGGGGAGCATTAGCCAAATCGGTCCCCGGTTCACCCAGTCCAGCAATGGGGACTGGAGAACGTATTAATCTTGCAATTTTAGATTGGAGTTTTGTGGGGTACTTCTACAACCTAACAGTCATGGATTCATCTAATTCCTTCGTGAACCCCCGTCCCCACAGCTTGATACCTTATGTAGATACCGCAGCTAATCCAGCATGTTATGACTTGATATATGATGACTATCTAGGGCCATTCAGGGGTCATGGGATCAAGTTTGGAGGACCCGGAGGAGATTGTGGAAGTTAGATAGACAGACATTGATTTGTTTCAATGAACACTTAACGGTAATGCTATCGCTGTATCACTTCCTTCTGGTTCCTTTTGTTTCAATAAACACGTAACATGCAAGTATGCAACCTCAAATTAAACTTTCGCAACTATAATAGCTGACACAAAGTTTGCTGTTGAAGACTTGAGGGCACCCTCTTAAGAATTTTTTTTAAGAGTAATGCTACTCGCCTACGCACCCCAAATGATTTTGTTTTCTAAAGCCTAATGAAAAGATTTGAAGGTGTACAAGAAAAAGAAACTAGCATGACAAAAGCAGTCCACGCCTGGTTAATAATTGAAAATTGACGTCATCCAACAATGTGTGACGGCGAATAGCAGAGAGATAAAGCTGTTCATGTAATTTACCTTGGTGGTGAAAGACAAAAAAAGTAGGGATAGTACCAAGTTTATGATGTTAAGGGGTTTGCATGCCTAATCTGGGTTATAATAATATCAAAGACAACATGAGTCTGCGACTGAAACACTCGTCTATGTGAAGTTAAAGATATTTTGTTTATACTGGGTGGATCTATGCAATACAGTGAACCTTCACCAACTCATCTCTCACTCTGGTCTATACAGCATTACAGCCACAGTTTTGTCTGCCTATGTTTGCCATTATGTAGGGTTTTTATCGATATTTTATGTATGATTCCTACGATATGTATAATTACACTATATCACATCCATAAAATAGCACAGCGGAAACAGAAGATCGTACCTTGGTCACAGCTTTTAATTTGAAGTTCCAAGCTTTGATCTACAGGAGAAGATGATGTTCTTGGCACACTCAAGATCTTCTTCTTCTCAACTTAGTTGGAGTCAAGTTCCAACCACGAACGGGAAGCAACCCGTTCACGAACCAAGAACCGACAATGGTTAGGGAGGTTACCACCTATGGAATCTCCACAAATTACTAGCTTCTTCTTTAGAAAATGTTGGAGGCCATCATTAAAGGAGAGAGCTTTTCTTTGTTGGGATGATTAATATGTGAGGGGTGGGGGGTCTATTTATAGAGCTCTCCCACCTCCTCAATATTGGATAGGATAGAGTCCTATACTCATCTAATATCAGATATGATAGAGTACTATACTCATCTAATATCAGATAGGATAGAGTCCTACACTCATCCTAATACCAGATAGGATAGAGTCATACACTCATCCTAATACCTGGTGGTTATCCTTATCTTGGTGGTTTATCCTTATCCTGGTGGGCGTTTATCCAGCCTTATTTCCAACACTGTAGCCAGTACTACTACTACTGCCTTGTGGGTGAAGTTTCCCTCTATATATGAACCTTTCTGTTTTAGAAACATGGAGTTTCATAAGACTGCACTCGGGTCTCGGGTCAATAGCACAACCATGAACACTGAAATACATTTGCTTTGGAGCATGTAATACCAACCAATGTAGCATCTATCTCATGGAAAAATGGTAGGAAATAAAACTTACGATCCTTAAATCAACTTATCAATGTTTTTCAAAACAGTGTGCTGCACATCCTTTGGATAAAATTCGATGCTCAATGTACTCAATGTAATCGGAACTGGTACTGGACATCAATTTTGGAGTCTCCTAAGCAGCCAGCATGAAGCATTCCATTGAACGGTGATATTTATTTTGACTAGGCTTGTATTTAGAATCTTGGGTTAATTCGATTTTGGCCCCACTTTTAATAAGTTGTGTAATTCGTTTTTGGCTCCAGTTCTGTCAGTTGACTTGGTCAGCTTTAACTGCTATGTAGGTTTTGCTCATAATTTCAAAATGGCCTAAATACCCCTCACGAGTGCCACACATGATTTTTGTTTTTTTTAACAAAAATTGATAACACGTGTCCAAATCTAATGGTTGGGATCCAAGGGTTATTCAATCAGCACTATTCACCTTCTCTACCAGTTGGATTTCTATTATTTAAGAAACCAAAGAGCTTACAAACTTTCATTAAAGATTGCGAACCCGACTTTTGAATCCCTTGCAACGATACAACTACTCCATATTAGATAGATTTGAGCAATAGCTTGCTTAATCGATGATTGTCTCTACTTGGTGTGTGTAAATATTTTAGCAAATAAATATGTGACACGTGACAACATCTTCTTAACGCTCAGGTATGGTCTTAGTGTGGGTAGGAAGTACGTACTAGAACACACTTTAAGTCCAGGTCCTGCCACCTCCTAGGTTCAAGAGTGAAATAAGAAGAGGAGGTTCGAAATTGGTTGGCGTAGGCTCGGAGAATTGAAGGTTCGGAGCAGGTTCGTGGGTTTTGAAACTAGTTGGAGTAGTAGATTCGTATAACCAACTTCTAACTATGAACTCCAAATCCGGAACTCAACTACTAGGTTCGGAGCAGGTTCGTGGGCTTTGGAACTAGTTGGAGTAGTAGGTTCGTATAACCAACTCCTAACTATGAATTCCAAATCCGAAACTCAACTACTAGGTTCGGAGCAGGTTCGTGGGCTTTGGAACTAGTTGGAGTAGTAGGTTCGTATAACCAACTCCTAACTATGAACTCCAAATCCGGAACTCAACTACTAGGCTCGGAGCTCTAACTACTACTCCGAACCTAAACATGTTTTTTGTTGTTTAAGTCAATAAAGGAGGCCTATTTGACTTGGGAAACATGGGGGCTTCTAGAATAGTCAAGATGAGACTTAACAAGAGACGGTCTCCTAGTTAAACACTAATTGGGAAACCTCATCTATTCTTATAAATAGAATAGTTGAACTACACTTTGAGTTTGATTCCTATTCACAGGATACGTAGGCAGCCATTAAAGAACGTGGTTCAACTCATCATCTTCTACATCCCTTCTTCTTCTTGATCCAATACTTCTCATTGTTCTTTGATCATCAACAAAATATTTGTGTTTCTAGATTAGGAAAAATCATCACACAATTGGAGCCGTCTGTGGGAACACCATACAGAATTGATTTGATTTCTTGGTCGAAATTTTTTCGGTTCTAGGTTCTCCTACCCACCAATTTTTCTTGGGTTTGTTGTTCTTTAAAAAAAAATAATTCTTATCTTCACTTTGATTCAAAATCATAGTTACTACAAGAGCCAATGTGAATCAAAGTAACGAGGGGAATAACGAGATCAATAACTCACATCTTACTTCTTAAAGACAATCTGAATGTAGAGGAGATCATCGTTTTGGCCAGGGTCATGAAAAAGATGAGCCTAACAACGATACTCCCCAATCTTCCATAACCAACCAATCCATCATGGATGCTGTGATGGCTGAACGTGGTCGACAAGAGGCTCGTTTGCGTTTTTTACATGACTACTACCGCATGCAGGAGGGTTGTTCACCCCCAAGAGTAGTGTTGCCTACTGATGGAAACTCGAGGGAGGCAGTTCCGGCCACCAAGTCTTGACCATAGTGAGGGTTACGTCCCTACGCCTTATATCCCTTACTTCGTTGGGTATCATAGCGACCAACCAAATTCGGATTATAATCTGAAATTGGATCCAACCCGACACTCGAGTTCACATGAAACTGACTTCTCTTGGTATTCAAGTTCTAGAGGTACGAGGGATGGACGTCCGAATGTGTTTTCCCAAAATCCACAACTATCAAGGCCACCCTCAGTACGAAGAAGACTTTCAGTTCCAAGGGAAATTTCATTGCCTCAGAATCCCTCGGTTCCCCGATCCAGTTTTGCAAACTCCTCCACTCGATCTTGGGATCCGGAACCACGTTATCATCGAGATGAGAACTACGAGAGTCCAGGTCCGAGGTATAACAATGAGAGAACTCAAATTCATTAACCGACTACTCTTACACAGCTCAAGGCGCAAATACTGAAGGAATTGCAAGGTTCGAAACCAACTAAGATGGATGAGTCAGTTGTTCAGTCAGCAATCGAGGGAGACATTGGAACTCCTTTTTCACGACATGTTATGAGTGGATACATCCCCCATTATTATAAACCACCGAAGTTCTCTAAATTTAATGGCAAAGGAGATCCGGTCTCTCATGTGCTCGTTTATCGTCAAACAATGGTGGGTCTTTCTAAGAAAGATCATTATTTGTGCCGGTATTTTGCTTCAAGTTTGACAAACTCAGCACTCATCTAGTACACGAAGCTGCCCAAGGGCAGCATTCACGAGTTTAAGGTGTTATCCATCAATTTCATTATGAAATTCAGTTGCAACCGACCCTACATTAAAACCGCTGATGCACTATTTGACATGAAGATCTGAAAGGACGAGCGTATTAGGGATTTCACCAAAAGATTTAACAAGGTGCAATTGCATATTGACAACGTCAATGAGACCCTCGCCATTGTGGCCTTTAGAAAGGGGTTAGATCCCACTTCTGGTCTATACATGTCCTTGAAGAAAGAGGAGCCTACGAACATGACAGAGTTGTAGGCTCGGATCGATAAGTATGCGGAACTAGAAGAAGACCAATTGGATAGGGAATCTTCTCATAAAAGAGTGATAACAAATGTCACCTCCATTCCTGTTGGTAGGAGCTCTGCTAGTCATTATAATGATAGGAAGTCCGAGGAACCACAGTCGAAGCACAAGTTAGTCGACAGGAATTCCTATCAAGATAAGTCCAAGAGACAGAAGATTAGTGACACGTTCGGAAGTAATAAATTACCCCCACAGGATAGGGACTTTACCACTTTAACTTATCCTTATGAGGACATCTTTGAAGTTAACCAGGAACAAGATGTTCATGAAAGATCCTCCAGCGGTGAATCTCGATGCTAACATGTACTGTTTTCAAGTAATGTTATACTACTCTTAGCTTCTAAGAGACAAAATTTTCACAAATTTGGATCTGCTTCCACTATACTGGGGGCATGATCTATGCCAATCAATTCTCAATAAAAATTACATTTCTCTTTTCAGAGCATTGTTTCTTTTATAATTTTCTGTTGGGATACTTTTTGGATGTTCGGTGAGAGATCCCATATGTTGGCCAAAGTTGTATCAGAACCTTTAGAAAGCTTTCTCGGGATGATGAGTGAAAGATCTCATGTGTTGTTCCTCGTGTGATGGAGAAAGTTTAACTTAGCTTGGATTTTATCCTCCTAAAAGCAGTTCTAATGCCTTATGCTTATAAGTGTTGGTTTATGCATTAGATATCAGATCATTTAAAGACTCTACAGGAAATAATACAGGGGCACACCCTACGTTCCTACAAAGTCTTATTTCTTAACAAAACTAAAGGTATTTACAGGAATTGACACAGGGGCAAACCCTATTTTTCTACAAAACCTTGTTTTTCTAAGATTCGGAATATGAATTTGTATAAAATATAATTCGACACTTTAGTCATTTTCCCTCAACGGTCGAATGTGCAACCATCATATGAGAGAAAAGTAGGGCATCTGTGTATACATATTTATGCAAATAAGAAGAAAATAGCACTGCATCCTAGCTAGTCTAGAACTTCACCTTCGGAACTTGTCCAAGTTCGAAACTCTACTTCCTAACTAGTTAGGAACTCCACATTCGAAACTCTACTTCCTAACTAGTCTGGAACTCCACGTTCGAAACTTGTCTAAGTTCGGAATTTCACTTCCTAGCTAGTCAGGAACTCCACGTTCGGAACTTGTCCAAGTTCGGAACTCCACTTCCTAGTTAGTTAGGAACTCCACGTTCGGAACTTGTCCAAGTTCAGAATTTCACTTCCTAGCTAGTTAGGAACTCCACTTCCTAGCTAGTCTGGAACTCCACGTTCGAAACTTGTCCAAGTTCGGAACACCACTTCCTAGCTTGCCTGGAACTCCACTTCCGGAACTTGTTTAAGTTCAGAACTCCACTTCTTAGCTAATAAGGAACACGTAATGTCCAAGTTTGGTAATCGTTTTCTCTCGTAACAAACCCAAACTGTTTTGTGGACAGAAGAATCCGAAACTATATTATCAACTATAGTACACGGCCTATCCGAATTGCATTGTAACTTAACATATCCGGAACTGCCTCGACAATAGCATTGCCCAGTACTGGATTCGGAACTGCTTTAATTTGTGGATTGAAGAGCCCGACATTGATTGGTGAGACATTGGATTTGGGAATACGCAGTGATAGCAATGGTACTAACTTGATCAATATGGGCGTGCTGGTTCACTAGCAAAGCCGATCATCGAAATAATCTTGACCAACACCGAACCGATTGTTTAAGTTCTTAATGTGGTTATTGGCTACCAAAACTTCGATTTCCTTAAGTCACCAATATATTGTGCTCTCGGCCCAATATGTGCATGTATGTGACGGTTGCGAACAAACCAAGGCATTACTCTGTTGATCGAGACTTGGAAGTACTCGAGAGCATCTGCCATAAACGAAGGCAAGGGGAGTTGGAGTCTACCTTTCAGCAGTCCAAGGAATATCAAGGGACTGTCGTCGGTTCTAAGGTAGGCAGTCCATGGATATTCAATTTTGATTTCTTTTGGAATTGCAAATGTGTTAAGGATCTTTCCCAAATCCGAAATATCACCGAATGGAATAATATTCCAGTCAAAAGTGGGGATTTTAGTTTTCGGCGCGGTCGAAAGAGGAACATCGGTAATTGCTCTATAACCCGGAACTGCTATAACAATTGAACCTGAAACGGCATTGCCCGGTACTGAATCCGAAACTGCCTTGCTATTTAAAGGACCCGAAGCTGATGGGTGAGACATTGGAAGTTGATTAAGAGTGCACGGTCAAAAGGATATATTCGGAATTGGAAGTGGTGGTAGCAAAGCCGGAATTGCCTGTTCAATTTTAGAAAGGAAAACGTGGTTGTTGACACCCAAAACTTCAAGTTCTTCTATACAAACCTTAACACACTTTGGACTCAAACCCTCAATCAGTGAAAGAAAGAGAAAAATGATTGCAATATACCTACTTTCCTTTGAATCCAATATGGTAGCAATAAAAGAAAGAACAGGTTCAACACCTTGTGTATGGCGGTCTTCAAAGCAACCAAACTCAAGTTCTGCTAGAAAATCTTCAGTGCTTGTTTTCTGTTTTCGACAGAATCAATCGAGAGTGAAGAAACAAGTTATTTTCTAAAACAACAAGCAAGCACCTGGAAGTTTAAGAAATTGTCAATGGGGGAAACTGTGGATTTAAGGTACTAATGGCAGCTAGCAAGAGACCTATATAGTGTTTACAAAGGAGCTATCCAAATAGATACAGGAAAAGGATTCAAGGAAGGACGTGAAGTCAGGCTTCAACAAGTATAAGGAATTTCCTTTATTCTCTCTTTCGGATGACGACTCGATTCCGAATGAGTAGTGGGCTTCACATCTCCTACTCAAGTATTCCCGACTCCGGATGAGTAAGTGTGGGCGCTTGATATTTTATTTCGCAATTCTGGAATGTTAGGAATAACAAAGAAGCCAAAGGATATAACTATACAAGGGAAGTGAACAGTTATGGGCTTATGGGATGTGAGCCCATGTCCGGACGTGCGCAAATGAAAACAAAGATAATTAGTTCAGGCCCTTCTGGGTCACATCACATGTGCTAATTTAGTGATTTCCTTTTTAATCTCAAGTCCGGGTCTTGCGCGGCATGTGCTCAGGTTCGGGTTATCATGAGGCAAGTCCGGGTAGTAAAAAAAAAAGAGTTACAGTTCCTACCAGGGGCGGATCTACAGGTTGGCTGACCGGACTTTCCAAAAAAAAAAAATAGTATGAACACCATTTACAGTCGATACTACATTGAGTCCTAGAGTGAATTCTGTGAAACCGTCGAGAACCGTAGCGATAACCCCATCAAGCTATTGCACTAGTTCAAGCTGGTGTACTTTGTTATCTGTTTAGTAGCCGGAGAACCCGATTTCGATACCCCATCGCTGATTCTTTGAAGCGGGGATTAATGCGATACGTGAAAGGGCATACAAGGTATACTCCTAATGCTGGTACTTTTGAGTTACGTAAAGCGATATGTCATAAACTTGAATAAGAGAATGGTATTAGTTATACACCTGATCAGATTTTAGTTAGTAATGGTGCTAAATAAAGTGTACTTCAAGGATTGCTTGATGTTTGTTCGCCGGGTGATGAGGTTATAATTCCTGATCCGTTTTATGTTAGTTGTCCTAAAATGGCTAGAATGGCTGATGCAAATCCGGTGATTGTAGAAACATCTTTGAATAATAACTTTTTGTTGGATCCTAAAGTTTTAGAATCAAAACTTAATGAGAAGTCGATGGTACGTATTCTATGTTCGCCTTCGAATCCAATTGGATCTGTTTATCCTAGAAAACTTATGGAGGAGATTGCTAAAATAGTTGCGAAACATCCTAGGCTATTAGTGTTATCGGATGAGATTTATGAACATATCGTTTATGCACCAGCTACTCATATTAGCTTTTTGCTTCTTTGCTTAGAATGTGGGAGAGAACATTGACTGTTAATGGGTTTTCGAAGGCGTTTGCAATGACTGGTTGGAGACTTGGGTACCTTGCTGGTCCAACACATTTTGTTCAAGCTTGTGGGAAGATTCAAAGTCAAGCTACTTTAGGTGCTAATAGTATTTCACAAAAAGCTAGAGTTGCTGCTTTAGGACTTGGATATGCTGGAGGTGAAATTGTTGATTTTGGCAGGGTATGCAATATATTAAACCACACATTTCTTAATAATTGTATCTAGCAGGTAGGCATATGCAGGGGTGGATCTAGGGGTTGGGGACACACCCAACTTTTCCGTCAAAAAAAAATACTAGTTATAATAGTGTATAATTCATCCCAAAAACAAAATTTGTAGTGTATATTAGTTGTAGCAGCCCCCCTTGAGTGGCAATCCTGGATCCGCCCCTGGTTCCTACGCTTGACATAAATGCGTAGATGTATAATACATCTATATATGCGTGATATATAGATGGAGTTTATCTATCCAACACTACAAGAAACAGGGTCTTTGGCGACAAAAAAAATTGTCGCTGAAAATCGCATAAACGTCGCTAATACAATTTGGCGACGCTTTTTGGAGTGTCGAGTCAATGTCGCTAATGCTATAGTCGGCAATGATATGCAGCCACGCTATTTTAACGTCGCCAAATAGCCGATATTTATCGACGTTTATTACTGTCGCTATTTCTCTAATTTAAATTAAGCTAGCTCATTTTGGTATTCTCATTGCGGTAACGTCGCAAAAGATGAAATTTTGGCGACATTTTTAAAATCGTCGGTAATAAAGCATTACTAGCAACGTTTTTAACGTCAATAAAAGTCTGAAAATTTTGAAAATTTTAGCATTATTAGTGACGTTTTAATCATCGCTATAAGTCCAAAAAATTAAAAAAAACAAATATTTTATTAGCGACGTTTTTATTGTCACTAAAGATATTAGTAATTTGAAACTTTGGTTATATAAGCGACGTTGTTATCATCGTTAAAGATCTAAAATATTTGAATTTTGTGTATTTTTAGTGACGTTTCTATCGTCGAAAAAGGTAAAACAAATTAAAAAAATTAGTGTTATAAGTGACGTTTTCATCGTAGCTATTGGTTAATTGTAATCATATTCCCACACTACATACGTCACAAAAGACTATTTTGATCACTAATATCGTTTCCAATTGCCCCCCTATTCAACAAATAAACACAACCAGAACATCAATTATCTTAAGCAACAAATTTTCAATAAATAAAAGTGAGTTAATTCACTCCATTAGAAACAAAAGAGAGTTGCATCATCCCCTTTCATAATTTTTATTTCTGAACTCATCTTAAGAAAAGTATTAACTTAAACAAAAACATTTCTAAACATCCCTCAAGTAGCTTGAGAATGAACCATCTTCACAAAATAAAAATGATAATAAATAACATTTAGATTCCTCTAGTGCCTCTTGCAATTCCAAAACGCCATTTCTTCACAAAACTAATACCAAACCGATCCATTTTGGCATAAGATTATCTGCATACAAAGATATTATCTATTAGACCACAAAAAAAAAAAAATTGAAACAAAAAATATAATAGTTTCATCACGTCAAAATTAAAATCCAGTGAACTATTAACAATTATGTTAAGTTTAAATTGTTTCCAAATAATTTATCCATTAGACCTCTACTAGCTAGTATTCATTGAGATAAATCTAAGAACTGAATTATATACAAAACAAGAATTTCATTAATATGAAGAGGCACAAAGGTACAAGGCTAGAGGAGTCTGCAGTACGAAGTTATATACCTCCTTAGCAAGGCACTAAGGATAGCATAGACTCTAAAGACCACGAATATATAAGCCAAAATCCCATTTCCACTTCAAATAAGAATGTCTAATAATTCACAGGTCACATTCTAATGTCCAAAGACCCACGGTGGCGGGCATGGCGGCGATGTGGCGCATGGCGGCAGTGGCGGCGGCGGCAGCAGTGGCGGTGGCAGCAGTAGGGGTAGAAGAATTCAGTGAGGCAAGAGACAACATTGGCAGTACCAAAAGGCCACTGCCAAACACACAAACAACAACCTTGTGTATCCTATTCATGTGTTTATGTGGCTGCTGGGCTTCATCTACATCCATATAATTCTTCTCGCATTGAATCTCCAACTTTTGTAACTGAATTTGAAACAACAGAAGGAACTAAATTTTGGCAAGGTATAGGTGAAAGGTCTCCCCTATTGTACAACTTTTGTAACTGAATTTGAACCAGCAGAAGGAACAATGCAAGATGTCTAAGCCATTTCATGTATCTCACCCTCATATGACAAGCATTAGCCTGCGCTGAAAATTCCTTTAAAATCGACTCTTTATTGCATTTAGCAATTGAGGTGTTTCCTGAAGAAGAACCTCCGCCCGAAGAACTCTCTCTGTTGCATCAAGATTCTTCAAACTCAAGGAACTTGATTCCAGATTACCCAAGTCAAGATCCTATTGATCTCCTCCGATTGGCCATTGCATCAACCTTAACAGACCATCACTCTATCCAATGGGCTCGATTCAACATCACTCACAACATCCACAGTAGTAGCTGTTGGATATTCACTTGTAAATCTAGAGTTAGCTTCAATGGGATCATCAAGGTTCATATACACTGGCTCATCTTCATTCGAGCTAGACTCAACAGATAGGGATTTAACCTCAGTAGGCATAGTACTAAAGGAATCGGTTGACCCTTCCAAAGTAATAGATTCACTAGAAGACTCTGAATATGGCTGAGCTTCTTCGATCAAAAAACCCCCTTCGATCAATAGATTCACCAGAAGACTCTGTTTATGTGTACTCCACATAAACACATGAATAGGGTGACATGTTCTATTGAAGATGACAAGTTATCTCCCCAAGTAGCATTGAGATGAATCCGCGGGTTTGGAACCTACCCAAGATCAGTCTAACTAAAGGTTCTGACTCAGACAATATGAAAAAAATAAAAAGCTCTACCCTCCCTCATAACAAAAAGGATTACCCACCTATCATACTAATCAACCACCAACAGGAAACCCCACCCCAACACAGCCAACGTGAAACAAATCACCTCAAAATTACATAACATAGTCAAGTAAGGTAGACCTATATATACTGCAAGATACAAACTTATAGAATAGAGTTAAATAGAACTAATCAAATCAATACTAGGGAAAGTAAATCTAAAGAAATTAATTTAAACATAAATAAATAAAGCCACAAACAATAGGGGTGGAAGAATTTAGTGAGGAGCTATGAACTAATAGGTCATCTACTTAAAGTTTATGTCTACCCAAATCTCAAACAATTACATACCTAAGATAAGATATGTGACTTTTATAGTAAAATTTCGACAGAGTCTCCTCTCAGATTTTCAACATTTCATAAATACAATAACCTGTCATAACCTGAAAATCACAATAATATATTTCACAAGACGGTGAAAAACCCATATTCCATTTACCAAAACTGAATGGACTATATACAACCTAAAACATGATATGGAGGCTTATTCATTCCGATCAAACAACTATATCCCAATCAAGCAACACCAACACATATCAGAAAATAGTTAAATTCATAAATCATACCACATTGAAGGAGGACCACCAAGCTTCTCCATGAGATAGTCCAACTGGCGTTGTTGTTGTTGAATTTGCGCCTGGTGTGTTTCTTGTGTCTCTTGAGCCGCTTCCTTCCATCCTCGCAACTCTTCTAGTTGAGACTCTGCCTCTTCTGCCCTTGCTCTCAACTGATCCACATCTGGGTGCTCATATCCAGCCACACGCTTTCTTGGATGGGGTGCCTCGCCATGTCCAAGACCACGTTTATAACCAGGTCTTACGCCCAAGACTTCATCAAAAATCTCTTCTTCAGTCAAAGGGTTAGAACCTTCTAGTGTAGGTTGATTTTGTAATTCCACCATTCTCTCCTGAAAAGAAAACAAATAGATATAACTATCTCACAAAAGTACGATTTAGCTAACTTAAAGGGTAAGTACGAGTTAATTACATAATTATTTTCTCTGCCCGGGAGAAACCCACTTTTTTTCACTGAAATGATGAGTCTTACGATATAGTCGCGATCATCCCACCTCTTGTTGAGTCTCGGGATCAACCGGCCGTGTCATTTTAAAAGACAGACAAAATTCCAAAGTTAGTACTAAAAAAGAAAACTATTTGTAATATCTAAAATCAATCAATTAAGTGTACCATGTCAAAGACGGATCCAAGACAAAAGATTTTGAACCAGCACAATGGTTGACGACAAGGCATGAGCGGCTGTATTGGTTATGCGTACTAACATCCTGGGTTAAAACAAATAAACAATGCATCATAAAAAGAACTATTATAATGTGTATAAGTACAACAACCAACCCTTTAGCACTACCACTTCCCACATTGAATTTGGCCGCCATAACCTCTTCTTTAAAAAGAGGAGTAAACTCACTTACCTTGAACTTATCTGTTTCCCACAGATCGCACCATCTCTCCTAAGACTCTTGTGATACACCATCAAATGGGTGTTGACGTTTGTTCACATTATTTGGAATGCTCACGTAGTACTTGTGAAGGGCACACCTATGATCTCTGAAACGATCCCTAATATAATTATTAACAGTAGTTTCGACATGTGGTAGATGGATGTCCATGTCAAACTTTTCCTACAAAAACAAATAAAATAAAATACAGACAAAGATATCATAAAGACGTAATTTTCAGCACGATGCTTTAAAGAGTTTAGTAAAAGAAACAATTAATAAACAAACATCAATTACCAAAACAAGCTTGTGAAGACTTTTCCTTTGATCATCAGTCACGTCTTTCCAGTAATGGGCAAAAGGCGGTATTCTAAACCTAGCAATGACGCCAAGCTCAATGATCCACTGTTGGCTCCAATTGCATACAGGCCTATCTTTCCCAATAGCAATCTCTATCCTCGGTTTTCCACCTCCTCGTGCTAAGTGGTTCTTAAGAATTAGGTTTTGGGTCTTCTTTCTAGGCTCCCGTTTTTTGGCTTTCATAATTATTTAGAAGACAAGATATTTGTTAGTAAGTATTGTACCAACACTAGCAGAACCGTAAAAGATTAGTATGAAGAAGAATAGTACAAAATTAAGAAAGAATTATACCAACACTAGAACCATCTTGCGCGGGCTGAGTGGCCTGAGACTGTGATGTAACACAAGTACGCAGTGGACGACCAAGTGCCATAGCTACACCAAAGCAAATTAAATAGTAATACTTTAAACAAAAGGCAATAAAAGAAGAATAAGAAGAGTACAATATCAAAAGGCAATAGAAGAAAAGGTTCCCGAAAGTTTGAACCTGTTTAATATTTACTTCAAGCAAAGAGTAAATCACACCTATAATCAGATCATATTCATTATTCAAAGTTAATATCAAATATTAATGAATCTCTATAGAAAGGATAATCAACATGAACCCTCAAGGGTTTACGAAGTAACTAGCAACCTACAATGTCTTTGTGAGTAATGAAAACTTCAAGTCACATCTTAACCTTTACATGTGTAAGTAATACCACATATGTTAGCACGATACAACCTCCAAATACTTACATTAGGACAGACAAGGTCCTATCCAAATCAAGACGTGTCTTTGATTGAAAACCATGGGAGGGCATGAAATTCGACTCTATTCATCGGGGGTCAAGACACTAAAAGACGACCTTTTCCACAGCAAGTACTATATAAAGGAAAAAGGAGAATAATAATAAGAAGAGCTATTTGGGAAGACTCTCGTATATAAGAAGATTCATACCAAAAATATCTGAGAAAGTGTCGAAGTACAAGGAAGAACAAGCAGACTCAAATGTCTGAAACGCCCGATGAACGACCCACATACCCTTTTCACGCCCACCAACCGGAAGAGCAAGTCCGATAGCGAGATCCATGGCTAAGAAAAGGACTTTCATTCCCTATCTTGGTGGTTGAAAGCGGTTTACCCCGAAAAGACGGATACAAGGGTGATGATCGGTTGATCTCTACTCCCCTATGGCCAATCGCCAACCAAAAACGAAGAGGCACAGCCCCAAAGCTTCCCCATAATCTTTCACAAGGTCTGTGAAAAAGATCTGATGGATGGACTAAGCCAGGAAGAACTATCGATAAGAAGGCGCAATTAGTGAAGAGATGATGCGGCTACTAGGATAAGAGCGGGCCGACCTTTTTATGCTTCTCAGGGCCCGCATCAGTAACTATCGATAAGACTTTATGTCCTGAATTAGGTTCAAAAGGCTTTATAGCTCATGACGAATTGCGAATCGGCGACCAACCAAACCTGACGCAAGGGACTCAACTAAGCTCATGATAGCAAGTGGTTCAATTCAGGTATTCAAGAAAGCAAAGGAGTTGGTTTCAGAGCTCTAAGCAAATTAAAGCAAGAAATCACCGTGTCCGGCCGAAGTCGATCCGAAAGCTCATCCTTCATCGTGATCGATCAAACAAAATCGATAAAGACATAACCTAACCTACTGTGGTAACGATAAAGAAAGAACAAAAGGGAAGGCAAGGCCCCCTCACTGGATAGTCTGAGTAGGCTTGTAGTCACTCTCTCTCCCATGTCAACAGATAATTGTTGGGAATTCCAGCCAAGGACTTGAAGATGTCACAAAAGACATGCTGAAGTAAGACAAAAAGCAGGTTTCCTAAGCTTATGTATAAACTTCATGACAAAAAGCAGCATAAACAAAAGACATGCTGAAGTAAGAAAAACAGGTTTCCTAAGCTTATGTATTCTCTACTGTCCTATGACCAAGGTATAGATAGAGATATGTACACTGAAAAAGGTAAAAAGGAAGAGAGAGATAGAGACTGTGCTTTGCCTGTGTGTCTACAAGAGATGGTTCAGGAGCATATTTTATAGGAAAGAAGGAAAATGCTAGTACAGCAGCAGAAAAGCTGAAATGGGAATACAATATGCGGTGATTGGTTGGATGGACATCTTAAAAGAAGCTGACACAGAATAGGTGACTAAAGCTTTGAAGGGGGAATTGAAGGAACAACAGAACACTGGGGATGGATTTCAATTTTGGATTCTGTCAGGAGTGAACCTTGTTGAGTTCTTTCTCCGCATTTCATTTCGCAGTATTCCAAAGAGTTGTACTAAACTGTCGTAGAAACGATCCTGAAGATCATTCGCACAAGATGTTAGCTTACTCCCAAGTCCCAAACACCCAAATTTCCTTGAAGGGGATGGGGTTGAGGAGAAGAGGCAGCAGACTTAATGATGAGATATAGGTAAGTCGATCGTAAACTAATGGCAGTACCTATTTAACAGAACAAATAAAAGGACAGAACAAAACACAAACAAGATATGTATCACCTCCCAAACGATAGCTTCAAAATTCAATGCAGTGCCATTGTCTCTTGTTCATATGATAAACACAGTACCAAAAAAACACAAGGAGGAAACTGCTTTCAAAGAAAGAAACTACTTACATGAAAATGTGAAGTGCACTAGAGACTCAAAAGATTGCACTGGGAATTGGACGCAAAAAAAACATTCCCCAAACCAGATCACATCTATCCCTTGAGCAATAACTACGACACCTGTTAAAGTCATTACTTGAAACAAAATATAGAGATGCCACTCTTGATATGCATTATCGACAAATCCCCATTGAGAATGAGTTATATTGTTAACATTTTAAAGATATCATCCCTGTATCTTGTACGCACATTATTTTTAGGAGTAAATAATTTGCTAAAAATAGAACGTGAGACTTTCATCTCAAGTTTATTATCCAAAATTCTAGGAAAAAAATGTAAACACGGACTGCACTAAAAAATCTTAGAACAATGGCAAAAAGGGAACTTACCAAGATACAACAATTTAGATGTGAAGTGGTGGACCATATTCCACAATTCATTTATTAGAGTTATATGAATCTGAGCTTTTATCATGATCAGATATGACCAAATAAAACATGAATGCCACATGTGCACACTATGAGGATCAGATATGACCAAATAAAACACAGCTCACGAGCTTATATATAGTAAGAAAAACACAATATATCATGTATTGCCACATGTGCACACTATGAGGTGTTGCTACTAGTAAAAACATCAACGTATAAGACAACACATAATGTTAGAACCATTATAGCTTTAACGGACTAGTCCAGATGAAGGACAAAAAAAAAAACACAACTAACACGAAACACAAAAATGTAGAGATACCATAACAAAGAGAGAAGGCAGGGTTATGAACCATCAAATGTGGCCATTAACACATAGTTAAGAACTGACAACTAACATGAAACACAAAGTGGACACTAGAGAGTACAATACTTTTAAACAAAAGGCAATAAAAGAAGAGTAAGAAGAGTACAATATCAAAAGGCAATAAAAACGAAGCCTACAAGTATGAATGTGTGATATACATTTATAAGTATTTGAGAAATATATATTTTTATAGAAGAAAAATAACAAGCTTTTACATTGATTATGATTAATCAATATGAGTATCATTATCACTCGAAAGAATCTCCTCTTCAGTACAATATTCTATCAATGTATCATCTTCTTCAATGTCATAGTCATTGGTCATAATTGTATCGTCAGTCTGGTTAGCATCCACAATATTGTTAAAGACCTCATTTGCATCAACCTCTTCAGCCTCATCTAGGTTCACATCATCTCTATTCATTTGCACAAGCATAACTTCATCACTTAGAATTTCATCAACTATGAGTTGCTCCTCTTGTTGATAATAAGTCTCAAAGATTCCTCGATGTACTCGATTTCTTCCTCTTTCTCTAGAACATCAAACGTGTTCCTATGAACTATCTTCTTCGTGCAACTTGCCAATCACCACGCAATTTGGTGTCCGCCCACATAGAATACTTGACTTGTTTGTGTGGCCAACACAAACGGATCATCTTTATACCACTTCCTAGACACATTAACACTAATGAAATATCTATCTACATGGATTCCTGTTTTTTGTTACTAACATCCCACCAATCACACTTGAAAAGCCAAACTCGTTTCCCAAATATATATTCTAACTCTATAACATCCGCCCAGACACCACCATAAAAGTCGATATCATTTGATTGGTCATCCCTTTAACAACCACACCACTATTTTGAGTCCGTAGAGTTTTCTCCACGATCCTTGGTATGAAACCTAATTCCATTGATAATGCAACCACTATATCGAAGTCACACGATGATCGGGACCGCATGATAGTGAATATAAATCATCGGTTGCCTTGGGAGATTTCTCATAGTACAGTTGTTCCATCTATCAAATGGGAAAAAAATTAATAATAATTTAAGATCATTTGTAATCGAGTGAACCTAACTACATGTCAACTTAATTTAACACTTACGCCGAGCCCTAACCATTCAAAAAATGTTGTTCCCGCCTTTTTCCAAATCACGAGAGTTGTGCTTTTGTAGCTCAACCATATGCTCACTGCAAAATGAGTATTATTATCTTTCGTGATTGATTTAACACAATCTACATACGACACATCTAATCAGAAAAGACACTTACTCTAAATATGATGATATTTCTTCTGAATTGTTTAACACATAATATCGAGCCTTGTTGAAATCCTTTGAACTCATTGTTATATAATTCGGAGCTCCCAATGGTCTAACATTATGTGAGAAAACATGCAACCCCTTGGTTTGTTTCACTTGACCACCGTCGTAGTTACGATCTTCACGGTTGAACCGCGTTTCAATTCCTTGGAGATACATTGAACAAAAAGTGAGACATTTAGAGTCAATGTACGTTTCTGCAATGGAACCTTCTGGGTGTGCCCTATTACAAACATATTGTTTGAGAGTTTTGAGAAATCTGCGATAAAGTGTTATATAAGTAAAGTTAGATGATGAGGTATCAAAGTATGATAGTATTTTAGCACCAAAATGAGTATAATATAGTTTATGAACATCACCTCTCAATAGGATACATCCACCGGTATTGTACAGGTCCACCAACTATTGCCTCACGAGGCAAGTGGACTGCCAAGTGGACCATGACATCAAAGAATGCTAGTGGAAAAATCAATTCGAGCTTACAAAGTATCACTGCAATGTCCTTTTCCAATTTCTCGAGTAATTCTACTTTTAACGTTTTTTGCAAAAAGCTCTCTAAAGAAGAATCCTAGTTCAATTAGAGCGAAGATCGTCACTAGCCAAAAACCACGGCGCAACCGGAGAACTTCGTTGTAAAAGTACATGACAATCATGACTCTTCACCATGTACTTTGCGTCTGTGTAACATTTACACATCGAGAAATGTTTGATGCATAACCATCTGGAAACTTCACCGTTTTCAACCACTTTCGCAAAAAATCCTTCTTTCAAAGAAGAGACAATGTATAACATGCGGGGTACAACAAATTTATTACCCCTTGGAATTAGATGCAACTCTTGTCTAATACCCAATTCGCCAAATCCAACCGAAGCTTTTCTTTGAATCTTTTGTCTTCCCATCTAGGTTCAACAATGTCCCTAAAACACTTTCACAAATATTCTTCTCTGTGTGCATAACATCAATGTTGTGGGGTAATTTAAAGTGCGTACCAATAGGGTAATCGAAAAAAATATGCTATGCTTTGTCAGTTCAACTCGGTCTCGATGCGCTTCCTCTTCTTGTATTCTCGGATGCTTTCCATACCCTTGTTCCTCAATATGTTCTAACTGCTTTAACACATCTTCCCAATCAACTTGTTAGGAGGCAACCCGCTCCAATTGTTTCCACTCAATAACCGCCTAGCACGCTTTGTCAAAGGATGTCGTGGCTGCAAAACCTACAATGGTTCATATAACATAACTTCTTGCCATTTTTCAAGTACATAGAACATGTATCCTTGTTGCAAGTTGGACATGCTAGTTTGCCTTTTGTAGACCAACCGGATAAATTAGCAAATGCAGGAAAGTCATTTATAGTCCATAGTAATGCAAATGCAACCGAAATGTTTGTTTCGTTCAGACATTTATTATGTATCCACACCATGTACCCACGGCTCTTTTCGGTTCCTCTATTAATGGCTGTAAATACACATCAATGTCATTTCCAGGAGCTTTAGGCCCAGGGATAAGGAGAGACATGAAAATGAACGGCTCCTTCATACATTTCCAAGGGGGCATATTATATGGCATAAGCAGTACTGGCCACATGCTATAGATACTGCTCATGTCAGAAAAAGGGTTGAACCCGTCACTTGCTAGGCCAAGATGAACATTGCGGGGATCACTAGAAAACCACTCATGTTCCTTGTCAAACTCTTTCCAATTAAGCTTCAGAATCAGCAGGATGCCGAAGTATATTCTCCTCCCCAACTCGCTTCTCCTTGTGCCATCTCATGTCCTCAGCGGTCATCCTCGACATAAATAACCATTGAAGTCTTGGCTTAAGTGGAAAATACCGTAATACTTTCACTGGTACTTTTTTAGTCTTACCTTCATTAATTTTATACCTCGATGCATTGCAAACAGGGCAATTTTCAAGATCCTTGTTCTCTGTCCCCCAGAAGAGCACACAATCATATTGGCATGCATGTATTGAGATATAACCTAGGCCCAGATCCCGCAGTAAATGCTTAGCCTCATAGTGAGATTTTGGGAGCCTCTCACCTGCAGGTAGTGCTGACTTAACCAACGCAAGGACCGTGTCAAAAGATTTGTTGCTCCAATGATTAATTATCTTCAAATGGAACATCTTCATGAGAAAATCCAACGTGCTATATTTCTCACACCCCGGATAGAGAGGTTGGCGCGCTTCGTTTAAGAGTCTATCAAATGACATTGTATTTCCATCACTTTCGTATTATGATGGCGATAAATGCACCCCGTCGGTTGCATCGGGTATGTAACTACTGCTAGCTTCCCATGTTGGATGCCCGGCCTGATTGTCTCTATGTGTTGATTGTCTCACATCTTCAAGCATGTCATCCAAACCATCATAGCGTACACCTTCACCACCTAAATCAAGTATCATCATCATCGTCGTCATCACTTGCCACGCTAAAGGTTCTCCGTGGTATATCCAAGAAGTATAATCTTTATCAAAACCATTATCATACAAATGATCTTTTACTTCTTGGAAGTGTCGGTACATCCTATTATTGCATTTCTTGCATGGACAACGGGCCCTACCTGCACCGTCTAAATGATTGCTAACAAGAGCAATAAAATCCCTAATACCTTGGGCATATTGAATAGGCCTATGTGGCATATTCAACCAACTCTTATCCATATTTCTTCCTATTAAAAATTCATAAGACAATGATCATTTAACTAAAAAATAATAAATAAACAACAAACATCATGCATTTCACAACATTTTCCACATTAACCATATTTGTCTCCTTATGACTCGAGGATTTAAATGTGTGAGCCTATTTAACATATCACATTCTAAATTAAACGTAAGGTCGTGTTTGTTGGTATTTCTCACCTATTGATTTTCTAGCATGTTACAAGGTTCTAAAAGCAGGGTGTGGGACTAAAAACAAGCTATTTCCCTCTCACTACATGCCAAATATATAGGAAGCAAAAACGAGGCTGCTACGACATGTACTTCAAGGCACTGGATTCAAACTCCATTACTGAACTCATTTAAGAATAACAAATACTAGGATGCTACCAGACCTCAGATAAACTTGCAATAACTTGTCACTAATTAGACTATTACGAAACTAATTCATAGGTGCCTACAGAAGAAAATGGGTCAATATAATCTTGTTAAGTTATGTAATGTCTTGACAATTCAGATTAACTAAAGGGACTCACAAATCCATTAAGCATATATATCTAACGAATTAACTTAACATACCCAGTAATTAAAAATGAATCCTAGTATATAATCATACATGCAAAAAATCAAAACTACAAGAAATAATTTATCTTTCAACATATAAATTATGTCACAAACATAAAAACATGCTTACCCCTTTCAATAGTAATCATTGAGCAAGACAAACTAAACAAAACTTTGTAAAAATATTTAAGAACAATCAAGAAAGCAATAAAAGGTGAAAGCAAAAATAAGACTTGCAAAAATTTAAGAGAAAAAAAAATCAACTCTATAAAATGTAGGCTTTGACCAATAACTAGAATGTTCTTTCCAAAATTGAAAACATAAAATTATGAGGGGTATGAAAACATAAAAATCAATTAAATCAAGTAGGAGATGCAACCATCAGACTATGTATCAGCCAAGCTAATGAAATCTACTTGATCCAAACCTATTATGTTCTTCTATCCCTAACCAAATCAATATTTTTTCACTCTTGTACGAAGAATGAAGTGGCTATCATATAATATTAAATTCTATTTTATAGTGATAATAATAAAAGGAAATATAATACATGAAAATGTGAATATACAACCCTTACAAGCAAAGTGGGTGCTATTTTTCAAAAATATAGGACACAAAATAAATATATATTTCACCGTCAAAAGGGGCGCTCACCCAAAACAAAATAAAACAAAAAAATATTTCTTGTAGCCAAATTACTATCCTTATGGGGTTGTCAAAAATTTAAAAAAAATAATTATAAAATGTACTAAATGTTTTAGTTTATCGAATTAATCGATAGTAATCCAATAAAGATGAAAAGATTTACATCACCATCCTCCTCAAAATTTATAGTAGTGTACTAACGGGTTTACTAATGCATTTAGATTTTGCCCACCTCATACTAATGCATTTAGATTTTGCCCACTCACGCCACTGCTTTCAAACTTTTTGGGCCTAGGGCCTCATGATAGCTTTTTTTTTTTTTTTTTTTTCAACCAAACACCTCATGTGATTACTAGTATGGTTAAATCCATGATATTAATGTAACAACAAAAGGCTGTGGCGTATGGCCTTACGGATCAAGTGATACACATTTTGAGCAACAATAAACAAGCAAGCCGTGATCGGCGCGTAAAGCTACAACCTAAACATTACAAAGTTCATGCGAAGAGCTTCCATGTGTTTTGACAAAAGGATGTTTCGGCGAGTCCCACTAATACAAGATGGTCAACTATGGCACATTAAAACTTGATGTTAGTTGGGTAGTTGGATCCAAAAGATAACGAGGGGTCTAGCCATCCCTTTTCCCAAATGGAATCTGCTCTCAATACGATTGACGACCACGGTGAAATGTCATCCCCGAATCTATCGGCACAAAAACCAATTCAGAACTTCCACCAAAAGCATACAAAGACTGAAACACGAATTATTTCCAAAGCTTGACGAATCTGTCGTGACTAGCTGAAGCGACCAAACCTGTCACGTTTGACACTGCCAAAGCAGCGGCCATCCCATCATGTCCAGGTAGAGTCATGGTCTTGTTCTCGGCCATATTCCAAAGTTCAAGGGACTGGTAGCAGCCAATGACCAGCAAAGAAGAATACAAGGGATGGAAGGCACAAGAGTGGAACTTGTTGCCATTGCAGTTCAACTCGTGAACACATTCTCCTTCGCTGCCAGAACCAAATGTCCAAACTCTAACAGAGTCCTCGCTGGCAGTATATCGGTAGTAGCCAAAATTTTGACTAATCACTATTTAAGTCAGCACTAATACATTAAACTACTACGAGTTAAACATCAATCTTTCCTGTTTGTACAAGCAACCCATGTCATAGTCTAACAGATTATTAGACCTACACCTAGGAGATACTAACCTTTTGTTTCATAAATCTTTACCATGCCAATTCAATACTCTAGGATCAAAGACTAACATATAATCCCCTCAGGTGAAAAAAGACTTCAAGTTCTTAAAAAAATGTGTTGGGCATCCCTCTCTCCACTCTTTCATAATCTAATTATCTAAGGTGTACGTATATCCCCTTTCTATTTTTCCTGTTCCAAAATTGAGATTGATGGGTCATTGTAAGCACACAACCTCTTGGTTACTTTAAGCAGGTGGTGTCAAGCATACATATAAACTTGGTATTCGTAGCGACCTAATGCAAGCCCACCTCCTCCTCACTCTATGCATGTGACACCCAGCACTTCATATTATATATACACAAAAAGTAAAACAATGAAACACCTCATGGTATACATGCATACAAATTAAATGCAACAGATAAATATAAAGCAAGGTGGTTAGTTGGCCATGCTAAGTTCTATCTTCAATTACCAACAAGAAAATCCAACGCCACATATATATATCCTACAAAAAATCGATCTTGAATTGAGTTATCATGTGAACGAACCTTGATTTAAAGTTTCAACTTACATAGCAAGCAAAAGAAAAATCATAAAGACAGTTAAGACGCCAAAATAAATATACCAGATGATGAAACAGCAAAACTTGAGGTAGTTGATGTCGTTGGAATGATTACCCACCTATGAGAGGATATAATAAATACAAAAAATTATGTTAGAGATGTGTTATACTCTTCGGTGGACTGTAAGATTAAAGAGACGTTGTCGTCGTCTATTATCTCTTTATGAATCTACGTAGCTATGAATTTAGACTCATATATATAATAAGTTTTATCAGTCCTAAACCTTGTAAGTTTCGTCTTCACAGTCGCACAAATAGGAAACCATGTAGAATTCGAACTAAGAATAAAAGAAGTTTTCTGCAAAATTATTAGTAACATCTAATTTCAAATTATTAGTAAATTCTAATCCCATTATCTACAATAACTCAAAATCACACAATTATATTCACTGTACCGTAAATCTGAAAGAGAATAAGAGAAAGAGATATAGAATTGTATAGAGAAAGAAGATAGAAAGGGCGTGCCTTTGTCAATTTGATTTAAGTGAGAGAGGGACAACTTACTTCTTTCGAGCTAATAACTCCGTATTCTCTTTCTATTTCTAAATTGAGTCCGGCACTACTTCATTCTAATAAAGGTTTTTAGGTGAGAGGTTTATGGAAAAAAATAGATGTGAGAGACGGCTCTAACAAAATAATAAGTAATAAGTAGGTTTTTCTTTTTCTTTTTTTGTTCTCTTTCCGTTTTTGTTTCTAAATTTGGCCAAAATGTGGGCGCCAGTTACTAAAAAAAATGGCCCGATCTAGAATTTTTGAGCGGGATGCAAAATATTCTAGGAGCGAAATTTTTTTAGTAATTATTGGCGACGATGTTAACTTTCCCAATTATCTTTTTGTTTTGCCATTTTAGCCAAAAATATTACCGACCCAAACAAAAACGTTGGCAAAAATAATTTATAGTGACGATTACTAATAACGTCGGAGATAAATCATTATCAACGACGCTAAAATTGTCGTTGTAGCTCAACAGTTTTTGCCGACGTTTACTTCGTAGGGAAAAAGATCATCTAATAAATAAATATTTTATTAAGCCATTTGGCAACGTAAAAAATCGTCACCAAATCTCTATTGTAAAAGTAAACCAAAATGCGCTCAACGACGTTGATAAACGTCGCCAAAGTTGATAATTACTAATGTTTTGACAGCGTCGTTAAATATTTCGTCGCAAAAAACCCTGTTTCTTGTAGTGCAAGTCCGGGTCATGATGATTTGGAAAAGTCCTTATATGTTCACGTCCGGATTATTATAAAACTAGTCCGAGTCGTGGTCATTGTATGTTCGGACTTGTTCCTTGAGCTGCGATAATGGTCAATTTTGTATATAAATTTCAAGGAGCAGATAGAGGTATATTTGTAAAGACTCAAATTCTCGTTAAGGGTATTTTTGTAAATTTCATATCAAATCTAGGGTCGTTTATGTAAATTGGTCGTCGGGTTTATATTTCAAACGTACGTAACTTAATGAAACTTAACTCCGACTCATAAGTCACGTTAGGTAAGCGACCCATATGCGAAAATTTGACAAAATGCTGGTTAATGGCTTTCTCAAGGCGTTAGTAGTGCGAAGTTAACGGCTTACACGCATGAGTGAGTCATCGTTATAGCATCGCGGTGGGATAGAATGTAGGAAATTAAATTTAAGCGGGAGGGGCCGGAAAAATAATCACGACGCGGAGTCAAATGAGTTAGTGGTTAGGAGTAAATTAGGACCTTAAGCCTAATTGGGATATATTGGGCTTGGGCCTTAATAACTTTAAAAAAAAAAAAAAAAAAAAAATCGGCCCAAACCAAACAAGCACCAAATCGCACGAAATATTTTTCGCCCCAAATTCTCTCAATTCGTCCACCTCTTGAAAACCTAGGAGAGAGAAAACTCATTCTCCCAAATTCAATACACCCAAACCCAAATTTCTCGCACCAAATACTTAGAAACCGTGAATTCAAGTGTGGAGATGCAAAAATTATTGGAATTTCGTCGGATCGCAGAGAAAGGTGAGTGTGTTTCGTCTCAATTAGATAATTAGATTTAAATTTCGATGGAATTGGATATATTGAAAACTAAGTGAATTGGGGGGTGTATTGATATAATTAATTGAATTGGGGAGGTATTAATTGTAATTAATTGAATTGGGGTTGTTGGATTTTGGCAGTAACAGTTTGGAGAAGCTAGAGTGAGCGAAATTTGGTGGAGCAGATAGCTAAGGAGCTATTCTTACTGACTAGGTAAGAATCATTAATTATTCGCTCCATTTGAGAAGTTTATATTAGATTTATACTTGTTTAGGATTAGGTCGAGTGATGAACGATTGATAAAGAATTCAATCGTAAATATTGCGAGAATTTATGTAAATTGAAGGGTGTGAAATTTGTTGTAGTGGTAATTTGGAAGCGATATGATTGGTGTTGACGTGAGGTACAGTGCTAGCAATGGCCTGTAGCTCTGTTAACTACGAAACCAAATTCTTAACGTCAAGATTCTTCTCGACTTTCGTAGATAAGAATTTCCTTGTTAGTTTGATAAACTCTAACGACCGACGTATACATATGATGTTATAGGAGTGAATTCGAGTTGATTCAGTTAAGTGGGCTTGAGGAGAACGGAGCTTGTTAAGGTAGGAACCTACATACCAATATATAGCATGCTTATTTCCATGCATGATTTGAATTGTTTAAATTGTTAAGAGATAGTTTGTGTATCAACCATGCATGTATATATGGTATTCATGTTTTGCATTTGTATTTTTCCGCGATATAAACTAAATATACGGATGGTTTTTGTGTGAAAAATGAGTTTGTGAAATCGGGGTTGCGGGGATTTATTTTCTTTGTTAAAAGAGCAAAACTGGTTTTAGGAAGGGTTCTCATCTCTTATCTCAGTAAGGAGACAGAGAGATGGATTTTGTAATGCGGGTAAGAATTACCCGGTTGTTTGTAACTATGTGCGATGTTCTAGATTGTCCCAGGGATGGTGGTTGTTATTTACGATGATTCGCCGTTTGGGAATCATCGGTTGTCATTTACTATGACTGGCCCGTTTGGGAGTCATAGGTTGCGTTTACTCGATTGTGGAAAATCCAGGAACTCACACATACAGAACTAACAGTTTTAAAAGAAAAAAACTAAATATGTATCTATAGTATTTGGAAATAACCGGTAATACGAGTATATATATAGATATTACTATGCTTATCACGAGGGGATTTAGAAAAGGAATCGTATAGATATTACTATACGAGTATATATAAAGAAGGAACTGTTGTCGAAATTCCGGAGACGGCAGTTTGCTCTAGGATTCCAACTCTGGTGTACACCTTTCGAGGTGGTGGGCCACCTTTAAAGGGATGCATCACTGGATGTAGTCCGGGAATTCCTTTTCTACTTTTCTAGATAACCATGCTTGTACGTGTCACGCTGTATGGTGATTAGCTTGTGTGGGGTTACATGTTACCTCGATGAGGTTTAGACGCCGAGGAGAGTTTAGTCCACTCGATGATGTGTCGATCCCGAAAGCAGTCTGCAGTCGTCGAACGGTTGACCACCGTAAGTTAGGTGATAGCCCGTATGGGGGTCGTGGTCACAGGGCCCACCTGAGCCCTAAAAGCTTTGGGGATTTTGTGTGTCTTAACACAACAACGACGACATTCACTCCCCCGCCGTAAAATCGGGAAAAACAACGGTGCATGGTTCACACCGAAAGTATTGAACCGAGATTTGCCTGTGGATCGAGTACCGAAAATTACCGTACCCTCACCAGTCCTAATAGGATGCAACGCCACAATAGTTGTATGATGATTGTGAAAACTATATTTTGAATATTAACGAAGCATGTCGAAATGATTTACGCTAGTTAGTGATGTATGTATATAGTCCGCGATATTTGAATACTTTTATGGAAACCCCGCATGTTTTAAATGTTTTCTATAAGTAGACTATTTATTGGTTATGTTATGTTTTCTCTTGGGCATAGTTGTTTTGCTCATCCTACACTAACATTTCAGCCGAGCCCGTTGCAGAGGAGACTTTCCCTACCACCGAGGATGATGGTTATAGGGATTTGGGTGGGTTCCCCCATGCTTGACGAGAGACAGAGTCAAGTTCATATTTTGGGTTGTATAGAGATAGTCTAGTTTATTCTTCTATTGTATATAGAGAGCATAGCTCTTTTCTTTTGGTTGTATAGAAAGAGACTAGTTTCTTTTGTTGTATATATAGAGAGCTAGGTCATTTTGATGTAATAATCGATGTATTGGCAACGGTTCTCCTTGTTTTGTAGATATACCGTCATATCCCTGTAGTATTTAAAGTTAAGAGTAGTATATATGGTTGTTGGATATATATATGGTTGAAAGGATGAATTATGGGATGTCCAGGGGTTATGACAGGTTTTATGACAGGTTTTTGTATACGAAATATCGATTAAACAAAGGAAACTCTATCGAAATTTTGTTAGAATTGGGTGTCAGCCTCGAGATTCACTCCTCGTCCTTGGGATGTGTGTGTTCGGTCTCGGGGCGTGACAATATTGCTCACTACTTTTTATATGATTGCGCGACGTGATGAGTGTCTACCTTTTTACCCTTTTTCCTTAAGGGTTTAAATTACAACCCATGAAGAAAAAAGAAAGGCATCTGTGTGTACATATTTTAGCAAATAAATATGTGACACGTGACAACATCTTCTTAACGCTCGGGTATGGTCTTAGTGTGGGTAGGAAATACGTACTAGAACACACTTTAAGTCCAGGTCCTGACTAACTCACCTCCTAGGTTCAGGAGTGAAATAAGAAGAGGAGGTTCGGAATCGGTTGGAGTAGGCTCGGAGAACTGAAGGTTCGGAGCAGGTTCGTGGGTTTTGGAACTAGTTGGAGTAGTAAGTTCGTATAACCAACTCCTAACTATGAACTCCAAATCTGGAACTCAACTACTAGGTTCAGAGCAGATTCGTGGGCTTTAATTTGGAACTAGTTGGAGTAGTAGGTTCGTATAACCAACTCCTAACTATGAATTCCAAATCCGGAACTCAAGTACTAGGTTCAGAGCAGGTTCGTGGGCTTTGGAACTAGTTGGAGTAGTAGGTTCGTATAACCAACTCCTAACTATGAACTCCAAATCCGGAACTCAACTACTAGGCTCGGAGCTCTAACTACTACTCCGAATCTAAACATGTTTTTCTATTGTTAAAGTCAATAAAGGAGACCTATTTGACTTGGGAAACATGGGGGCTTCTAGAAGAGTCAAGATGAGACTTAACAAGAGACGGTCTCCTAGTTAAACACTAATTGGGAAACCTCATCTATTCTTATAAATAGAATAGTTGAACTACGCTTTGAGTTTGATTCCTATTCACAGGATACGTAGGCAGCCATTAAAGAACGTGGTTCAACTCATCATCTTCTACATCTCTTCTTCTTCTTGATGATCCAATACTTCTCATTGTTCTTTGATCATCAACAAAATATTTGTGTTTCTAGATCAGAAAAAATCATCACACACTTGGAGTATACAAATCTCAAAAAACCACGAAGTTTTAAAAGAAGAATGAAACCATTGCAAAATGAGTTCAGATTATCCCCATATAATTAATCAGATGAAACTTTCAAACTTGTATAAGGCCAAATACATCATATCCTGTTTTAGGCCTGACCGACGAGGACATCTTTGTAAGGTTTGCCACTAGGTACAAACACAGGAGCAGGTGAGGGAGCCGTTCTAGCCTCCTCAATTTGCCTTTTCCTTCTTCTTTGCTCTTCTAGTATCAGGGGAACCTGACCTTCCCTTTCTCGAACAAGTCGCTCATGTGCCCCTCCCCGCAGTTTCTCAAGCCTGATTCCATCCATTTGTTGCATCTTGGAGACCTTCACCAGATTCATCAATCCTCCTATTAAGAATAGTACTCTCCCAATTATTCCCAAGACAAATCCAACTCATTCCCTGCATAATTTGAAAAAAAATTATCAATAAGATTCTCAATGTAGTATGTTCAAGGACTCAACGTTTGGATCCTATGGTTTTATACATAATATGTGAGAATACATGATGCTGATAGTTTGTAATTGGAGGTGGTGTACTAGTACCTTTCCATGGTGATGTGGTTGGCAAATTGGTAGGAGGATTAGCTGATGGTGGTGGAGTTATGTGATGATAATGTGTTAATGGAAGAAGTGAACTCCCAGTAGGAGGAGGTGCTGACCCAGGCTTTCCTGGCGCATGGTTGTGGACTGGAGGGGACGTTGGTGACTAATTCTTACTAGGCGGTAAGGGTGGAATTTGAGTCGAGGGCTCGGTGCTCAGCTCGTTTAGCTCGGCTTGAGCTCGCTCGTTTAACTATATGAACCGAGCTTGAGCTTAAATTAAAGCTCGTGTAACAAATGAGCTTGATGAAACTCAGCTCGTTTAGCTCAAATAGCATATTTATAGTGTAAAATAATCGAGCGGTTCGGGCTCGGCTTGGGCTTGGCTCGTTTAACTATATGAGCCAAGCTCGAGCTCAATTTAAAGCTCGTGTAATTAGGGAGCCGAGCTCGAGCATGGTAAAGCTTGGCTTGTTTAGCTCGAATTCCACCCTTACTAGGCGGAGGCGGTGACACTGGCGCCCAAATCGTTGGAGGTGGTGACGCCGGTGTCCAAGTCGTTGGAGGCGGTGGCAGTGTAAATGGAGGCGAGTGATCAGAAGGGGAGTGATCTCGTGATATGTAAAATCCCCAAACATTTTAATCTAAACCGTCAATGTTTGTAACATAGATACTTGCCACGTGGACTTTTAAATCGATATCATTGAAACGAAATTTGTATTGGATTTCAAAATTGAAATTTTACGAAACTAGTATTTACAAGATTCATGCCAACTCACGTGAAGGGTAAAGTTGTCATTTTAAAAATATGCTACGGAGCAGTTAAAACTGACTAAGTCAACTGACAGAACTGGAACCTAAAACGAATTACATAACTTACAGGAGCCAAACGCTGAATACCATATCAAAAGTGGGCCAAAATCGAATAAACCCTACAATCTTAGACTATTAGTGCTTGCGCGGGGCATTTGAACTTTTGAAGTGGTGCGTACCTATGGAATCCACGCCTAAAGTTGCTTTTAGCTAGCTACTAGCTAGCATAATCATCACCTTCCATGTAGAGTGTAGACTCTCATACACGTAAGAGTAGCTCTGGAACCTCTCAGCCCTTAATCATGCAATTGCGCATTCAACATAGAAATCTAGGCACCTGATTAATAAGAATTTCCCAATTAGTAACCCATAATGTCAATCTGTTCCCAAGTAGTAACCACTCTTCAATTTTGACTTTTCAACCTCACTTTTGACACTTTTGCCCTTCTCCTTATTTTCAAACAATGCCCACGTGGACCTGCAACACTCTCTCTCTACTGCAACACTCTCTCTCCTTATTTAAAGTGATTTGAAGTGATTTGATGGGTGTGTGGATAGATACCTGATAAGAGCCCAAAACTGTAGTTTTAACCCCTTAACAATCGTACTTTTAGACCAATTATGTGAATAATAAGTAAGAGTTAATACTGATTACGTGTTTTTATGCATTTCGGGGCTTCAAAGTCCATTATGTGCGAAAATGCCACTTTAGCGAGATAAAGGAGCAAAGGTCGGGTTGCTAAGGAGTTCTGTGATTAAAGGCCAATTTCCAAGAAGACAAAGCCTCAGAAAGCCCGGTCCAAAAGATGAAAAGTCAAAGTCCACGCGGGCGAAATAGTGCACAAAGTCAATGAACTTCCAAAGACCATATCTTTGGACTCGGACCTCGAATTGGGCCTACCTTATGTCAAAACGACCGGCTCGGAAAGAGCTTTCCAATGGTCCAAGCCTTTGCCCAATCAGAGGAGCAAAAGTGGACAAAAAGTCTGTCGAAGTCAACTGCAGCTGAAGAGGCCTTTTTGGACTGAAAGAATTGGGTTTTGGGTCTGATTCTCTGGCCCAAAACATGGATCCAAGCCCATGCACGATTTTTGGATCTGAACATATAAAAACCAAAGCTTAGGTCTTTGTTAATGGTAGATAGTTAGGTTAGAAAATAAATTAGGTTAGAATAAGAAAAGTAGCCATTAAACCTTAGTTCTAAATCTAGTTTTAGATTAATTAATTAGTTTTTATTCTTGCCTTAAATTCAGTATTAAATTATTGTTGTTGATTTCATTAGATAAATAAATTAGTGTTCTTGATAATCTTGTTCAATTTCTTTACTTAAATTAGTTTAATTCTTAGATTCAATAGTTGTCTTTATTAGATTGAAATAATTCTTGCATGAGTAATTGCTATTAAGGTTTAAATTTAGCAAGTTTCAATCTTTATATTATGTTTAGTTTAGATTCAATGGGAAATGTTAGTTTGATGACTCAAGGCTAAAACCTCTATTAGAGGGGTTGATGAAGCCTTGATGAAAACTTAGTGGTTAGTATAGAATTGGTTGTAGATTCTATTCCAATCTAGAAGGTCGTGATTCGCCATGAGAATGGGTGGACGACCTCACATGCTAGTTAGTACTCGGTAGAAATGCCATGAACACTAGGGATTAGAACTCGAATTTCTTGCCGTAAGAATGTAAGAATCGAGATACAAGAATCTATGTTAGGCTATTAAGTTGGATTCGAGGTGGATTCAATTCCCCTCTAATCATTTATCTAGATTCAAAACAATCATATTTCCATAGCATTAGTAGTTTAAAAGTCAAGTAATTAAATTCAGTAAGTATCGTAGTAATCACCTTCGTAAAACTCTCATTGACTTAAAAACGACTAATTAGATTAGAAAACAATCCATGCTAGAGCACTAGGAGTGGAATGAATTTGTTACTCCACTCTATCTCGATAGAATTGAGAGTAGGAAACTTTGATAAATATGAGCATCATAAGATTAGTTTAGTTTACTTACGTTTTGAGTTCATCGTTCATTTCAAATGGGTAGACTATTCAATTTTATCTTTTATCAAATGGCGCACCTGCTCATCATAAAGATTTTTGGAATCTGATAAAAGGCCTAAAACTTGAAAACCCCGATGCTGACCAAACCAAGCACTCCACCGCACCCAAAACACCGGACATTCGACAAAACAGAGGGCACTTTCAGCCCTCAAGTGAAAATTCAGTGTGAACAGCCCAATTTTCATAGGTAAATGCAAATTTTTATGTCTTCAAGTTACTTTCGGTTTTCTAACTTGTTAAATACATCGAGATCGCGTATACAAGACGCTATTCAAACGCTAGCGTAGCAAGGAGGCATTCAGTGCTCCTTCTTCCACTCCTCTCTCTTACATTAGGGAGTTTTAATTCTAGTATAATCAGGGCTTGTTTTCTTAAAACGAAATACCACACACCTATCTAGAAATGTATGCTTAGAGTTGTGGTTGCATATTAATTGCCCTATAGTATATTTGAAAAACCAATATGACATATCAATATGTAGACCAACAATCATATGATAATTATGCAAACCCTTCACCATGTTCATGCTGTGGTAGTCCTGACCATTGGGCTTCTCAATGCCCATCATATCAAGAGCAATCATGTAATTATTATGGGAACCCTTCACCATGTCCATGTTGTGGTAGTCCTGACCATTGGGCTTCTCAATGCCCATCATATCAAGAGTCTGAGCCTACTATAGGATATAATAATAATTATGAGCCTCAATTTTCAAATTTTTATAGTGACTCATACAATCAAGAGTTTTCTAGTCATTCAAACTATTCATGTAATTCCACCAATAACAATCAACCAGCCATTCAGCCTCAACCTAACCCATCACAAGATTTTACCTCAACCCGAGTCACTCAAACGCCAATAACTATGACTATGAAACACCATACCAACCAGACACACACACCAAAGCTTCCCCTCAAACAACATTCGATGAAATAATGGCCCAAAACAAAATAATACTTCAGGAAATAAACCGGAACCTAAAGATACTAGGTTCACCTCACTGAACATTTCTACCATGCCGAGATCGACACTATTCCCATAACTAACCCAAATCAACCTAGTTCACACCTACCCTACATTTCATGAACCATTACCTTCCTCAAGACCCTCCCATTAACCCCGATATTAACTCCACACCCCACTGGGATGAGGAAATTCTTGTAGACAACTCTTTAGGACTAGTTTCGATGACCACTCAAACTTGAGCGATGGCTCGAGGAACTTCCCAATCGATCCACGGACGATGAATATAATGATTACACTTTAGAAGATATTTATAAAGGTGTGGCGAAGGAAGAATTTGATAACTATTGGCATTCTCGTAATATGGACCCTCCTGTTGAGCATGTCCGTGGCCTTTGAGTTTGCTAACTGCACTTTCGGTGGATGATGTCTCGACACATTCGAATGAGGCCATTGATGATACTTGTAGTGTTTTAGAGGAAGAGGGTGAGGACATGGAGATTAACAATTCAAATATAAGGCATGAACAAGTTAATGTGCAAGAAAACGAGGAAGTTACATCTTTAGAGCAATGTGAATCTCAATTCAGTTTGGCAAACCGGAAATAACAAGGAAAGAAATAGAGGAAAATCTTAAAGATAAAGCCACGAACCACAACCTTGTGGATTCAGTTAAGCCAGATGTAGAGTTCTTAAGAGCATGTGAGGATCCACCACCCGATGAACCACCAACCAACCACCATCCACCTGAGTTACCACCTCCTATAATCCAACCATCTACCACAACTAAGCCATCCATTCACCCACCATTTAAAAGGAACCTCGATTTTGCCCTTGAGCCAATTGCCTCAGAGACCATCTATAATTTTTTCAACCCTCACAATGAAGAGTGTTTGCTTAGCACACAATCCCATGAGTACACCATTCCGGTAATTGAGAGACAAGCTCTGACCGAGTGTAGTGAGAAACCTAGTTTGTCTTATTTTTCCTCATATGAACTTCATGAAAGACATCAGGATCCACACTTCATTCCCTTCTCACCTAAAGTATCGCTAATTCATCTTTTTGGTCATTCCAACTATTTAAAACAAATACAACATGATGGTTTGCATGTGTTCTTTGATAGGATGCATAAGTTTTCATTCCTTCGCTTACATGTTTGCTTCCAATTATACAACATTATTCTGTTTGGGGGTGCATTTAGTATCATGTTTTTATGGCTAGACCCCCAACTCTTCCAACTATTTGTTTATAGTTGACCACGTATCATCCACTTTGTGCCACCCCATTTTCATGCTTGTTTGGGGGTGTGTACAGTCTAGGGGAATCTGACGTAAAATGGCCCCACATTAAGTCTCGGGAATCTGACTTTAAAAGACCCACGTTTTAAAACAAATTTTTACAAGCCTGTTTTCAAAAATTTGTTTGGGGGTGGGTGGGGTGTTTGGTTTTTCCATTCTTGATCACTCAAATTCCTATTCTTACCCCCAACCCCCCTCCCTTGAAGGGTAGCTAGATTTCTTCTTGTTTGTTGTTTTGATGTTGTTTTTTATTATTTTTAGTAGATAGGATGTTACGTTGTTAAATTTCGTAGTTAACTTTGAATTTGGTAGTAAAATGTTGTTTGAATTTCAATTTTAATATAATGTTGTTCTTTTCAAATTGTGCATGGATTTTATTGTTAATCCCACCTTCCCGAATTGTTTGGGGGTGGTATTATTTATTCTATCATGATTTGTAGAAGATCCTCCATTTTAGAGTTTGTTTTGGAGTGAAGGTTGAGAATATTGTCGTAATTGACATACCTATGATTAGACGTGGTGGTAGGATGAAATCTAAGAGAGTTTAGAAGTTACTATTCTAAATCCAGTATAAAAGATATTAGGGTTGTTATAGAATCAAGAATATGAGTTGTTTCCGTTTTCGGTTCGAAATTTTATTGTTTCCGAAATTGCCTTAAAGCTTTTTGGCAACCTACCGATTCGTTTTAATAATTCAAAAACCTATAAAAACTTCATTCATTCTACACTCACAACCCACACTACACCTAACTTCCATCTCTCACCTTTCACTCCCACGTTTCCCGTTGTTCTTCACCATTTTCACAAATCAAGACCCTCGAGGCGCACTTTCATACTTCTTAAGGAGCGACTTGCGCCAGGTGGCGTGACTTCGTGCTCAAACTCTAGAATTCCAAAATCAACAGAGCGCACTTGCGCCCAAACACTGTAACTCCAAAACCTCGAGGCGATCCGATCTGGAAAGCGCGACCCGCTACCGCCTTCGTGAACACGGAAAATTCCAGTTTTCTCGCGGGTTGTTCCCGAAAGTGATTTGCAGCTGTTCTAGAGCGTAGTTTTGAGATGACATCTCCTACAATAATACCGAACAGTCTTTCAAGATTTGTTTCAAAGCACTACTTATGGTGCTTGGTTTTAGGTGATCATCACACGTAGGGCCGGGAACCGCTTATGGTTCTTGCTAGCATTTGTTCTTGGACTTGCCATGCCCGCTGAAATACAAGACCCATGATGCTATTGGGTAGATAATATGCATGTCTACACTTATGACTTTTTGCATGAGGCTTATGGGGCGTGCATTTTCCGTGATCGAGGACCAAAGGCGAATATAACGTCGCCTTGGTAGCCCGGGTCCATGAACATAGAACTGCTATGTTTTGGATCATGCTAAATATTTTAGGGAATGACGCGTTTTCTTACGAATGATGCCACTTGCAGCGTCTTCCTTGCTTTAGCCACGGACGTATGTGCCATGACCTTCCCGAACCTTGATGTCTAGTTTGGCACGAGCCCATAGCATGGCATAAGTATCTTCTTATGCCCGCTTTAGTTTGCCGTATTATGTTATGTTTCTTCCTATTTTTTTGTGCCCGTTTCACGTTTGGGTTGGGGTCGAAATTGTGAGACCCACCAATTGTATTATCCGATCTTTCCGTGCAATGACTTGGCAAGGGTGGAGGATACAACCTCATCGGTTGCACCTTACACCCCATCCCACCAAGTGGTGCTTAACAAAGTTAGTATCCGTAGATGATAAATGGCGGCAAGCTTGGCAAATTATAATGGCATGGCAGGATGCTAAGGAACCTCACTTCTTTATATAAGAGGAGGATGGCGAAAACGCTGGAGTGGAGGTAAGTTTTTTAGTTTCAGTTAGTGTCTCCGCTGTGTCCCAAGCAATTTAATTCTCATTAACCCCATAATGGGTTGAACTCTTATAGAGTTATTCGTCGGTTTTTATTTCCTATATTAGTGCGTTCTAACCTTGTTTTGCAGATGTTCCAGAAATTTCACGCGCGTTTCCATGGTATTTTTCTACCCTCTTTATTTAAATGCTTTGAAGACAAAGCATGCTTCTTGTTGGGGGGCATAGAAACGTGTGTAATTAAGGCATCTGTTAGGATATAGATAGGTATAATATGCACTTGTTTTCTAGTTAGAATTTTAAAAATTCAAAAATATAAATAAATAAGTTATGCTATACACTTAAGAATATTGGTATTGTTTTCTTTCTCTATGCTCTTAACAATCTAGAAGTCTCAATGTAGCTTTTTGCATCGAATAATTGTTAGAAACTTAGGTTAATATGTAGGTAATAATCTTTGCATCTATCTATAAATATATTACATGAGTATCTATGATTGTTAGCAATAAGTTTCTCAAATCTAGGCTAGAGTACTTATTCTACAAATCTGTGGAGAATATAGCCTAAAGCCTTATATGAAATAAACATTTGAGAAATGACACAAGGGAGAAGTAAAATCGGATAGAGAAATCACACGTCCACTTGCTTGATCACTATGCCATATCCTAAGCGAGAATTTAGGCCCTCTTTGGATCGATATAGCCGAAATTCAAACCTATGAATTATTTTCCGCTAGTCGCCCCTCTCGAGCCTTTCTTTAGCCTTCCATAAACCACAATTCCTTTACCCCCCTGTTACAAAAAAAAAAAAATAAAAATTCAACTTACCCAATCTAGAATAAGTCCGAGAATAGAATGAGTGAAGAAAGAAGAAGAGAAAAACCTGTGTAAACAAAAATTAGTAAGTTGCTTCAGAAAAAGAAAAGAAGTTTCCATCCAAGGAAAAGAAAAAATAGAAATAAATAAAAACTCCAAAAATAGAATAAAAGGGAGTCAAAAGCCAAAGAAAAGAAAAAGAAAAATATGGCTAAGGATGGAAACAAAGTATAGAAGCAAAAGAAAATAATATGGTTTTCTCTAAGTTACATAATATGAAGACTCTATTATCTCAGACTTGTCCTTTTGAATATCCATTTCCTTCCTTCTTAAACCATCTCCTAATCCCCGCAACACCTAATAAAGACCTCTAGCTCAATTAGGAATAGGTTAGTGTGATAGTAAGTGGCAGAGGTGTTTGATCGACTCCGGCTTCCTTGTTTGTCATTGAGATTGTAAGGTAAAGTGTGCCCACCGCATTAATCGGAGTAGATGTAAACTTGAGCGGAAAAATCAAAGTGGTTTTGTCTTGACATTTATGTGAGGACCTACTTAAGGACGCTTATTCGAAGTTTTGAAAAACCTCGCTAGGCATTTCATAGTATTACTCATAGTATATATATTTGTATCATAGATGATTGATTATTATGCATATATTAGCTTAGGTTTTGACTTGGTTATTCTTATTCAATTGCTAGTGAGATGTATAGATAGTTGAGACATGAATGAGGAAATAATAGTTTTATTTCTTAGTCGTTGTAGTATAGATGAAGTTTGTGAGTACCTTCAATCGAAAACTCTCACGAGGCTATAACTTCGTCCCACTAGGGAATTCCTAGTGGTTTAAGGCCTTGTTGCATATGGTCAATGCAATCGCAATCTTTCAAAAAATGAGAGTAGTTAGAACTCCATTTTTGGTCACTTATTCTAATTTCTCATATTTGCTTGAGGACAAGCAAAATGCTGTTTGGGGTGGTTTGATAAGAGCCCAAAACTGTAGTTTTAACCCCTTAACAATCGTTTTTTAGACCAATTATGTGAATAATAAGTAAAGAGTTAATACCGATTCACGTGTTTTATGCATTTCAGGGCTTCAAAGTCCATTATGTGCGTAAATGTGCCACTTTTAGCGAGATAAAGGAGCAAAGGTCGGTTGCTAAGGAGTTCTGTGATTAAAGGCCAATTTCCAAGAAGACAAAGCCTCTCAGTAAAGCCCGGTCAAAAGATAAAAAGTCAAAGTCCACGCGGGCGTAAATAGTGCACAAAGTCAATGTAACTTCCAAAGACCATATCTTTGGACTCAGACCTCGGAATTGGGCCTACCTTATGTCAAAACGACCGGCTCGGAAAGAGCTTTCCAATGGTCCAAGACTTTGCCCAATCAGAGGAGCAAAAGTGGACAAAAAGTCTGTCGAAGTCAACTGCAGCTGAAGAGGCCTTTTTGGACTGAAAGAATTGGGTTTTGGGTCTGATTCTCTGGCCCAAAACATGGATCCAAGCCCATGCACGATTTTTGGATCTGAACATATAAAAACCAAAGCTTAGGTCTTTGTTAATGGTAGATAGTTAGGTTAGAAAATAAATTAGGTTAGAATAAGAAAAGTAGCCATTAAACCTTAGTTCTAAATCTAGTTTTAGATTAATTAATTAGTTTTTATTCTTGCCTTAAATTATTGTTGTTGATTTCATTAGATAAATAAATTAGTGTTCTTGATAATCTTGTTCAATTTCTTTACTTAAATTAGTTTAATTCTTAGATTCAATAGTTGTCTTTATTAGATTGAAATAATTCTTGCATGAGTAATTGCTATTAAGGTTTAAATTTAGCAAGTTTCAATCTTTATATTATGTTTCGTTTAGATTCAATGGGAAATGTTAGTTTGATGACTCAAGGCTAAAACCTCTATTAGAGGGGTTGATGAAGCCTTGATGAAAACTTAGTGGTTAGTATAGAATTGGTTGTAGATTCTATTCCACTCTAGAAGGTCGTGTTTCGCCCATGAGAATGGGACTGACGACCTCACATGCTAGTTAGTATTCGTAGAAATGCCACGAACACTAGGGATTAGAACTTCGAAATTCTCATTTGTAGAACGTGAGAATTGAGATACAACATTCTACGCTAGGTTGTTAAGTTGGATTCGAGGTGGAATCAATCCCCCTAATTCCTTATCATAGAGTCCAGTTAGTATTTCAGTAGTTGAATTATTATATCTTGTTAGTATAAATTGAATCCAGTAGTATAATCATAGAATAGATATTTCACATAACACATCACTCTCACCATTGTTCTTTGGGTTTGTTCAATTGAATTTGTTTAAGTCTTGAGGTTTAAGAGTGGAACGATTCCATTACTCTATATATTGCATGAATATACATGTGAGAGTAGGAAATAAATTATTGATACCGTAAGAATAAGGTTAGAGTAATCTAATTGAGTTTTTACGGGTTATCAATACCACAGATTATCTTAGAGATGAAGAGATGCAAATGAACGGTCACGCGAGCGATCCGTGGTTTAAAAAGCCTCGAGATTAAGTAAACATTAAGATGGACGGTTATTTACATTAACATCGTTTCATATACTATTTTTATTATAAAAAAATTATTTTTAATAAGAAAAATGTAGAAATAATAAGATTCTTGTAAAAATAACAAGAATAATGGTAAAAAACATGAATAATGGATAAGATTCTTGTAAAAATAACAAGATAAAAATCATGAATTAAACCAACCCATGTATTAAACCCTTAAAACTAAGCAAAATCTACACAACGCATTCACAGGACATGTTCTGGTTCTACAACTATCATCAACAAAAATTGCAAAAGCACCAGAAACTAAGACAAAACATAAACCCCAACATAAAAACTGAACATAAAAACAGAACATAACAACAGAACATAACAACCCTTAATCTTCATCGTCTTCATCTTCCTCCTCATCTTCATCTTCCTCGTCTTCATCATCGCCATCATCCCCAGAACTGGAACTATCATCATCATGTTGGTCTTCCCACATGTAATCAGTAGGGTCTTCAACAAAATAAGGATCATACATCTCTTCTTCTTCATCATCTTCTTCTTCATCAGTGTAGTCATCAGTAGAATAACTATCCCACATTTTCTCGTACTCGTCACTTGAGTAATCAGTGGTTTCACCGCTTGAACATCCAGGAAGAGGCATGTTGATAACTTTGGTAGATTTAACTTTGGTAGATTGTTGCTTTGGTAGATTGTTGCTAACGGAAAGAATATTAGAATGTGAGAGAGATCAAATTTTAGATGACTATTTCAAAGATAAATGTTTGCGGGAAACGAGGCGTTGTAATTATGTGGGGTGGTTAGTTTTCTTTTCACCTTACCGTAAATGGTCATCATGACACACAAACAATGAAGGGACAGGCAAGACCAAAATTAATTTAGAAAATGAAGTGAATTTTGACCCTTTGTCAAACCCAATGTAATTTGTTTGTTGCCATATTAGAGGACATGCAAGTATGCAACTCGACTAAATTACCCCGAAATTAACCCATAAATGGACCCTAAATGGATTGAATGAATAATTTGGGTACCCATAAATAATTATCAATGTACAAGAAAGTTACTGATAGTCTTAAGGCCACAATATAGTTATTCATTGGACAGACGAATATGAATATCATTATTTTGGTGGGAAATTTGAGGATTGACATGGCATGTGTCCCCAATTTGTAGAAGACCTTTTATTTATTTAAAGGCAATCAAACCCTTTTTTTCTTTTTTCAAATACCCATGTTTATTTCATGATATCTAGTGGCAAGCATGCTTCGGCATGTTAAAAAGCTTCATGTAAAATGTTAATCTTTATACTGAATTTACTGAAATTTTTTTTAACCTTATTAGAATTAATTATTTAGACAATGTATAGTAAAGTTGCTGATAGTTCTAGGGTAGGAATATGTTTGTTCATTTGATAGAGGAATCAACATGGACATCAGTATTTTGGCGGGAAATGAAGTTGGGTACCCAATGAAGTCTGACACGAGGAGGGAAATGACCTTAGAACGTACGTGTCACATTAACCGAAACTTAAATAAATCAATTGGGAATTAGGGGGAAAAACTGTCCTAGTGAAGCTCAATTAAATTTGGAAACCCTAATTTTTAGTTTCACTTCAATCTCCATATTATAACCCCACCCTCATTTTATCTTTACGGTTCGAATTATTGGTGGAGAAATGAGGAAGCTTAACCTGACATGTAGAATGTCATTAGATAAAATGCAGAAATTATTTGGTGGATTTAGTAAGGAAGAAATGGAGGATTTTGAGAATTCCTGTTTTTCGCTTTTTTTGCAAATCCAAAAATATGCACGCAACAACTACACTAGTTTGTGCCATAGTTAGCCATAAAGTTGGTAGACTTTGCTATCGGATTGGTAACAAAGATTTGGTATTCAAGAAGAGAGTGATGTTGCATTGATTATGGGTCTTAGTGTAAACTCGTTGCTAACTCATTCTACACCACCGACGTGAAGAACAACACATCAAATTTCGTGCTAGGTTTTTAAAGGAAGCAATCATAGTGAGACGAAAATATTAGATGCTTTAGTGGTGGCAAAATCCAGTGGTAGTGAAGATAAAAGTGATATATTTAGGCTCAATAGGTTGTATGTGCTGCTCCAAGTTGTGCTTCCTGGATCTTCTAGGACTGTAGATGGAAGGTATGTTGATCTTGCAGAGGACCTAGCTGCTTTTGATCAGTTTCCATGGGGCACACCTTGCTTTGAGATGTTGGAATACTGTTTGGATGATATTTACAAAAATGTGTTAGCTGAGAAGGACTCCTTTGCAGTTTATGGTTGTGTCATTTGTTTTGATATTTGGGCATACCTTCACATCCCCTCTCTTGGGGCTCGTAGGGCATTGAATGGTAAATTCCCAAGAATACTAGATTGGGTTCGGTTTGCTCCCCAAGAACTTACATCTCCGGACACGGAAGAAGAAGCTCGAGCCTCTTAAGGGGGTAAGGTTGTTGCCTTTGACACTTTGGATATTGAAGAAGAAGAAATGAATGAAGATGTAATGAAGGTAGCTTTCAACCAACAGGCCACACAAAGCGCTGCTTCGGTTTCAGAGGAGATGCTTCAGAGACAGGCACACCTACTGAAAGGCCTTGTAAGCATATGATTGAAACTTTGCATTGTTGATTATAAACTCTACATTGTTGATTATAAACTCTGCATTACATTGTTGATTATAAACTCTGCATTGTTAATTATATTCTGCAACTGGATACATCAGCATTGCATTTGACATCTGTTGCATTTATAAGAAAGGTTCTTAAACTGAAAATATCAGGAAGTATATATTACATTTGTGTTGACTCACAGGATAGGTTCTTAAACTTGATATATCAGAAACTCTATGGTAGTTTTATGTTAACTGATAAGATAGGTTCGTAAACTAGATATATCAGGAACTTTATGTTAGTGCTCATAAGGTAGATAGGACTCATAAGATAGGACTCTATGATGATACCGCAATGCTTACTTCAACTAACTTTTTGAATACAAGGTTGTGGGTGGCTCGGAATGACATCAAGTCTGAAATTAGGACAGGTATGGAGACAATACTGCAAGGGGTTTTACAGGGTGGGAAGAAAAGTGGATTGGGTGAACCATCATCATCCCAGGGGGTTGTGAAGGGACCAAGAACAAAGAAAACAAGGGGAAGAAGCTTTGTCTACACCAATGCTGATGCTGTTGTCAAAAAACCTACTACACGGTTTGTTAAGAATAAGGTTAAAGCTGTTGTGGAAGAAGTTGTGTCTGCCCCACCTTCTAAGAGGAAGTCATCATCCCCACCTTCTAAGAGGAAGTCATCATCCTCTAAGAAAGTTACATTTGATCTTTCACATGAGGTTGAAGAAAATAGAAAAATAGGAGTGAATGCGGGGTTTAAAATGGTAAGGAGGAGGGGTGAAGAGAAACATAGTATGCAGCAAGTGAGAGTCCAGCCACCAAGGTTAAGTAAAGTAGAGGCTGTAAAGGCTAGCAAAAGGCAAACAATTTTGAAAAGAAGTCAAGTCAGTGAGAAAAGAAAAGACATGGAGGCTAAGAGCAAAGGAAGCTAACAAACCAAAAAAAGAAGAAGAAATTTGATTGGTTTAGGTGAGGAAGAAGAAGAGGGAGAGGGAGAGGGTAGTGAAACCGATCTTGTTGCAGCAAAATGATGTTTTGAGAGATATTAGTGAAGAGTTACCCAAGACTCCTCATGATGACCAGGTGATGGGGAAGACCATGTACATGGTTTTTCCAAGAACCCGAACATGAACATGAAGGCCCTTATGATAATGATGAGGGTGCTCCAGAGTTTTAGTTGAGGAGGTTGAAGAGAGGGTTGTAAATACCTACAAATGTCAAGAGAATGTGGTTCGGGAGTCTTTGAGCAATGAAGTCGCGGGGAAAGAGGGTGTGAAAGAGCACGTTGATGAGAATGTGGTTGGCCAAAGTTCCCTAGTGGAAGTCTATAATATGGATGTTGTTGAGCATGTGCCATTTATTAGTCCCTTGGACATTGCTCCCAGTGATGGTCCCCGCCTACACCTAATGTTGATGTTCCCTCCAATGATGATGTTGATATTGATGGGGAAGAAGTCCCGAACTTCGAAATGGAGAAGGTCACATTTTCTGCTTTACTTTCTTGCAAGATCGACATAATACTTGACTTGTGTATTGTCACCCACAACCGCCAAACCTTTGAGGTAGATAGTCAGCTAAAAAATCTATTGTTGTTATGAAATCTAAAAATGATAATGTGATGTTGGGAGAATGTGATAATGATGTAGATGATGATGATGATGTGGAGGGGGAAATGGTGGTCCCCGATGTGGTGCGATCTGAGTCAAATGGCAAGTGAAATGGAAAAGAAAACCAAGAAACACACCAAAGAAGAAAGAAGAGAAGGGAAGGGATGCAAGGTCAGTCATGGGAAGAAAACATTGGACGAGAATGTGATGAACCCGATCAAGTATGCTCGCCAAAACATTTATCAAGAAAACCACCACCAAAGGTGACCTCCTCGTATCTTCAAAGATTTATTGGAAGATGTTCACAAGGTTGTACATTCCACAAAACTGTTTAGATGCTAGAGTGTTTGGATACAACCATTCTATTTCAGTGCAAAGTTTCCATTCATTGCATCAAGAGAGTGGGTAGATGGGGAGGTCGATTACAACTAACATATTATCTTACATATTAACCAGCAGCAACTAACATATTAACCATCAGCAACTAACATATTAACCATCAGCAACTTCTGCATAATAATGTTTAAAATTCTATGACTCAAGTGATCACTATATATGTGAAGCTGTTGATCAAGTGGTACATCCAACATTGTAAGGAAAATGGCATTCCAGAAGAAGAAACATATACTATCATTGAGGATGTATACTTTTCTGTAAGTTGTATCTCATTGGTTGATGGAATTTGTTTTGTATAGTTCACCTTACTGATGAAGTACTTTATGATTTTGTTGATGTAGAAATTCATGAACAGAGAGTATACAAACTTTAAGAAGAAGATGGAAGACCAAACCTTCAGTGGTGCAACTCCTGATGAAAGAGTAGATAGTGGTGCGTATCATCCACATGAAGTTGTTAAAGAGTACTTAGACCCTTATGAAGGAAGAATTAGAGATCAAGCACACCCATCCAGGGCAATGGGTCTTATCATTCCTCTTCAAGTTGAAGGTAGCCACTGGGTTCTTGAAGTCTACAATTTTGGAAAGAGAAAAATCTACAACTATGATTCTCTTGGTCTCAAGAAAGTTTCTGATGAGCAACTTGCTATAGAGACTTGTCTTACTTATGTCATGAGGTGTGCTGATCCATCGTCACCTCATGATTTGGGAGCCCCTTGGGCTCGTGAGTTTGTGCCTGTTACTCAACAACCAGATACAAATAGTTGTGGCCTATTTTGCCTAGCCTATCTAGACTGCCTTCTGAGGGGTGTACCTGAGGAAGTAAACAAAATAGATATGCAACCCCATCGAATGAGGAAGAGGATTGGAATGGATATAATTAATTGTGGGTTGAATCCAGATACTGTTTCAAAAAGCAGACAAGAGCAATTGGAGAAGAGTTTGGAGGATGCTAAAGAAGTCGGTACGTGAGCAGGGGAATCACTATGAAACAGCTTGGTGGATGCTACTTCTTCTATTTTGTGTTTAGTGAAACAAATAACTTCTTCTATTTTGTGTTTAGTTGTCTAATTTTAGTATGGTAATATCATTTTGTGGTGCCGTTAATATCATCAGCTACGAATTTGTGATGATGGAATTTGTCATTCATTGCTTCATGCTTTCATGGAGTGATGAGTTAAGTTTTTAGTGAAGCATTTTTTATGGAATTAGTTGCTGATAGGTCCTGCAATGCAATATGGTTATTGGAATATTATGTTTCATCAAACATTTGTGTATAGTTTAGGCGGGAAATGTTTTGGGCGGGAATAGTTTGGCGCCAACACCACTTGGGCGGGAAAATAGTGTGTTTCCTTTATAAGTACAAACTGGGTTGCCTTTCTTGGTCCATCCCATTTCTTTCTTTTTTTTCTCGCTTCAAAATGGGTGGGGGAGGATTCTACCAAGAATAATACAAATGTTGGTTCATCATCAACCAACTATAGCAAATGTTTTGAGTGTGGGGAAACTGGGCCTTTGGAAGATCAATCGTCCATGGGCAACTACGCATTCGTCCGCTATGCTCAAGTACTGAATATGAGGGTATGGTGTAAGTACAAAGCCACATAGTCCGGGAAGAAGGTTTCTCTCATGCGGGGGGCCGATCCATGCAAGGGTTTTAAATGGATAGATCTAGAAGGTGAAGGGACACATAAGGCTAAAGCACCTGCTAGTGAAGCAAAGGTGACAAAGGAAAACCAGTTGCAAATCACCATTGATGGTCCTATTAAAATGAAAATAGAGGGCAATGTTGATGATGTTAGCCTACTTGTAAAGAAACTATCCATTAGAGACTGATATTAATAGTTATCAGTGTTGATGACCATGTCATTGTTATAGTTACTGATATTAATAGTACAAGAAGATGTCCGTTCAAACCAAATTAATTACGAAACCAAAATTGCCAACCAAAACTATCCAAAATATCAACCCCGAAGTAAAGCCACAGGGTAACAATTTACCACTAACATATATGCAACTGCAAGTGCCAATTTCAAACAAACAAACCAAAGCTGCCACTATTGGTGATTGGTTAAAAGAAAGATCATATGTACTCTTCATATGCAAAATCTGGTGGAATCCCAGCTGAAAAATCAATCCACTCAACATCATCACTTGCAACCGTGCAAGTTGCCTTATTGTGTCCAAGACCACCACAACGCGTACACCTTCTTCTTTGCACTGGGACTCCCTCTCCTTTAGAGCGCTTTCTCTTTTTTTGTGGTCTTCCGGGCATCACCTCATCAACGGGTGGACGGACGATGATGCCATCATAAACCCAAACCCACTATTCTTTTCCTCTTAATGGTGTCCAGCCTTCTCTATGTGTATCCATCATCGTTTCTTTTGTGTACCAATGCAAGCAAAAGTCATATGCACATAGCTTACAGTGATCGATTGCCTTCATAGCATGGCTACAAGGAAGACCAACCCGTTGAAAGAAACCGCGTGTGCAAGTCCTCTCCAAAAGGTCTACGGTGTCGATGCGGTCTAGTGATTGCCGCAGAGTAAACGTGTTCACTTGCCTTTGTTGTCTTTGTGAAACGCCTACTCGAATATCTCGATGAGATGAGCACTTCCTCACCGATTTGGTCGGTTTTGTCTTCAGCTTTGATGCCATCACCCGGTAGTCATAAAAATGTTTCATTATGTTCAACCCGATACCATTGACAAGAGATGTCACCGGCATAGCTCTCTCTGGAAGTATCATCTTGTTCCGACTCTCTATGTGATTTGTGTAGCAAATGCCATACCTTCTCATTGAGCAAAAGCACAACACCACGACTCTTTTCGGAATCTTTACAATCTTTGCATAACCTTTTGCTGTCGGCAAGACATAAATTTGGCTCATAAGTCTTACAAATTCTACAAATTTCAAGTGTTCATAAGTTTCTTCACCTTCCCTTTCACTTGCTTCCATACAATTTGAAATGTCTCTGCTTAGCAATGGACATTACAATTTTTAATGCTTGAAGAATGCTTAGATGCCTATCGACAAAAGAACAAAGGACCGCCCAACAACAAGGTCTTTTAACTTTTCCGCACCAATCCCGTCATTATTATTTCCTTTGGGACTATGGCAAATGCAATTAAATCGTGGGTATTGCCATCAGCGCGATAGCGATTAGTATGATTGACTTGTACCTACCGTCATGAAAGTGCCATCAATCATAATCAATGGACGAAGACATCTTTTGTAAGCTCGGACAGTGACGCCGTAGCTCACAAACAAACGTTCAAACTTGTGCTTAGGGGCCGATGACGTTTGCAGCTCGGTGAAACAATCTGAATCCACTCTTTTAAGTTCTTTACAATAATTTGGCAACATTTGGTACGACTGACTAAAGCTTCCCCTTATCTGCAAGCAAAAAAGCCAAACAAACATAAGTTAGTTGTTGCTACTATTGCGTTCATTAGTTGCTGATATAACCAAGGTAGTTACCTTTTGTATTGCAATTTCTTTTGCTTTCCAAGCAACTTTATACGACACATTTGTCTGGTGTGCGCCCTTAACCTCCAACTGCAACTGTTTTTGAGCCATATCAATATTGTCCCTAAGTTTCGATTTCACAACTTCAAACCCATTTTGCATCGGCTTTTTTTTATTAGTTGCAATTGCTTTATCTTATGAACATGTATGTGCTTCTCCTCAAGGTTATAATAACCCATATATCGTAACCGGTGGTCGGTTTTGCAAACAAATGAAATGTACAACCGGAGACTTACACTTCATATAAATCCTCTCGGAGAAGTGCTTTCATGACGAAAATCAAACATGTTTGCTATTCAAGCGTATGACTTCATGTCTTTTATAAGATCATCCCGAAGTAGATAGTGTTGTCCTACTTTAGGAGGAACAAACTTCAGTTCACATGAGGAGGAGTTACATCCACTTTAGTGGGTGTTTACGGACTATGGGAGAGCGAAGAGATCATATCCTTGATGTAAGTCTTACGAATTGAGATCTTCTCGCGAATAGCATAGCATCAACCATTCCATTTGTTTCAATATCAGGTTCACTTTGGCCTTCCTCATCATTAACAGTCATATCAGGTTCACTTTGGCATTCCTCATCATTAACAGTCATATCAAGTTCACTTTGGCCTTCCTCATCATTAACAGTCATAGGCGTGCCTCCCCAAAAAAACTCTTGACTACGGTTAGGAATAGACCATACATCACAATCATCATCCAATAATTGAACTTCATCATCATCATCTTGATTACCACCATTTACTACTCTAACTTCATCATCATCAGCTCCATCCTTTACTTGTACTACTTCTTCTTCAAAATTAACTTCATGTAGTATTTCAACTTCATCATCATCACCCTCATTATTGTCAATATTTTGATTCATGAAAATTCTATATTCCTCAGGGACGTCCTCTGTATCACCATATGGATTTTGGGAATCAAAGTCATCATAATCAGGTTGATCAAGATCTGGTACACCATCTTGCTCATCACTATCATTGACCGTCCTCAGATATATCGATAATTAGCTCCCCACTATCGGCAAATCGAACTATATGTTACCTTGCAAGGCTATAGAGTGTACCTTCCACAAACGAGAGAAGCGGTGTGACCGTTTCTCTTTTTCATCTTGAAGGTTCGGTGTAACTTCGTGAGGAAACACCCTCCGGACAAATATCTATATTTCAATGAACACTCGATAAGTTCCACACCACTATCGGTGACGGGTAAAGCTATCATCTATCAACATATCCCATTGATATCGAAGACTTACCGCCATCACCTTTTCGAACGTTGACAAGCTGTGAGGTTGAATGTGTTCTTCGGCGTCGTGAATCTCCACATCTTCCCATTGATGAGTCCCCACTCTCCCACCCGTGGGTTGGTCAAGGGGACTTTTCTCGAAAACCAAAGATTCATAACTATCGGGAAATAAAGCATGTACCCACCCTCACTAATAATGACTTAACCAAATGGAACCGCATTACTTACCAATTGCTTCGTGCGACAAGTTTAAATTGGTTAATAGGGACTTTCCGACGAGCTAGCTCCTTCGTTTGAAAAGAGTGTTTCACAGAGAAATAATGCTTGGAGTCGCGTCTTTCTTAAACAACTCGAGAGCAATTTCTTTCTTCTTAACATTAGGTTGTCCATTGCTTACCACTTCTACTTCGTTGATAACCCAAACCATCATTGTTTTTTCTTGGAGACTTTCTTTGTTTCATAATCATGTTCAAATAATCTGTTTTCTTCATCAATTCGACCGCGGGGACTTCTTCACAAGTATCTTATAGAAAAAGTAGATGATCTCTTTCTCGACAACACACCTTCCACGGTACTCATGAATCCTTCAAATGAAATACCCCCATCACAAACTCTCAATTTCACCTCGCCACCAACATACTTCATTCGGCCATACTTGTCCGCTTTCATCTCCCCATTGTAGTGAATAAGAACATCCAAAGAAGTACCTAACCAGTAAGTATAAAAAAAACAACCAAAAAACGATGGTTACAAAGAAGTACCTAACCATAAACCATAAAAACTGAAAAGTAAATTCAAACATTTAAGCACAAACTAGTTAAACTAATACTTTTAGGACATTTATGACATAATCTATCTTAAATGCCTTAATATTAAACCCAACATTAAATATAGAATCAACATGGAAACCACCAACATTCTACCACAACTATATAATCAACAAGCATTTATGCATGGAGACGTCATAGGTACGTCTTCAAAACCCTCTTCCTTGAAAGATGAAACATCAAACAAACAAAACACTAAACTACGTGGAACAAAACCGTAGTACCCCCAGGCCCTAAATAGCTTAAAAACAACAAACTATACCTTTATCATGTGAATGTGTCATGTTTTCCATGTCAAACCTTAAAAATACAAAAAGCGGAGGGACAATGACGAGGAAGAAGAAGAAACAACCAAGAAAAAAGCGAAACTTTGAGCTTTTGTTCTTATTTTTTAGGTTGGCTCAAAATAATGAAATAAAAGTTGTGAAGGTAATCGACAACAACCAAAATCAATCGAGAGTTGCCGATAGTTTATTAGTAAGTTGCTTCTTCATTATAGCAACCACGATATAGTCAACATGTTTTGATTAACGTGTTTTCTTGATCAAGATCCAACGGTTGTCCATCATCAGAAAAGTCAAACTCATCGTATAATATAGCCGAGTTATCGCGAGAGGGGTGAAGAGGGGAGAGAGAGTGTTGCAGGTCCACGTGGGCATTGTTTGAAAATAAGGAGAAGGGCAAAAGTGTCAAAAGTGAGGTTGAAAAGTCAAAATTGAAGAGTGGCTACTTGGGAACAGATTAATATTATGGGTTACTAATTGGGAAATTACCCATCGGGATATGTACGTACCTATAACCTAATAACCTTATTGCACATAGAATTTAATATCAAGAGGTGAGACACATTCTCTACCGCTGATTTCTTTTTCATTTTTTTTCGTTCGTTTGTTTTTATCACTTTACTTCCAAGTAAAAGTCATAACTTATTGGTTTAGTTTGTATACAAATTACATTTTTCTCTATTATTAGGTAAAACCTTTTTTGTCTTTGTGTTTACGACAGACCAAAAACAGATCGGAGATTTGAGAATGATGGCATGCAAAATTTTCTGATTGATAAATGGTCCAAAATCCAAATACTCCTAAAAAATCACAAAAATGTACCAGTACCATTACTGTGCAGTTTCAGGCTTTCAGCACTGTAACGACTGAAATGCTGAAGTCTTCAACGGCGAAATAACAGTAAGTACATTGGGCCTTGGCAGTACCCAGAATCATCCAATTCAAAGTTTCCAGTCAAAAATGCACACATGGTCAACAGTACCCTTCAACTAACCATACTATAACTCTATAAGCCTGGAAAAATCCATATAACCAAGGGTACTCTAGTAACTGTGACCATTTTAGCAGTGCTTTCGTTTGTAGAATAATATTCTGTTCAAACTTCAAAGTGCAATCCCCGAATCTTCTTTAAATCACAAAGGCAGACCTCACCTAAAAACAGTAGAAAACGACCTCTTACTAAGAAGATCGAATAATATCGTTTTCTTTTTCTTCACCTTGCAGAGTATAAAGACAAATCGTCAGGGATCTAAAAGGTTCTTCTGTACGGATTTCCTCATCTAATACTCTTTTACCACATTTAAGATATTCATTCTGTTTTTTTTAGAAAAAAAAATGTATAATGAACCTGATAAATGAGAATCATTTAAGTGGAAAAAAGTTAGCTAGATTCAAAATGACTGAAAAATATCACCTCTATACCAGTATCTTCTTAATTGAATGCTCTCATAGATTCATCAACTTACATATATGGATAACTACAACTATTAGGCTACTCAACAAGAGCTCTTGTGAGAAAAGATGAATTTCATATAACAGCCACAGGTCCTATCTTAATCAATTTACCTTCAGTCAGCTAATGAATTTATAATTTTATTCCATTGAATTTTATTGATCAGAATGCACAGTTCAAAACTAATTTGGTAAGAACTATACAATTTGGTGTGATCTTTTTTTTTTTTTTTAAAAACAAATTCGTTAGAACCAACTGTCATTAAGTTGCTGTCTATAACTTTTTGCAAAGAGACGGTTGTGCCAAAAGTGTCAAAACTGAAATGAATGAAACAATGTTGGTTAGCTCTACAAATCTCCTCGTATTTCTCAATTTTTTCTGCCGCTACTCTATTAGCTGCCTCCTAATGTAAGTAGCAAAATTTACAAAATATCTTTTCCTATCTAGAATGTTTCCAAACCATGAAGGTGGGTATCCATCCTATAGTAAGAGGTAAAAATTTGCCATGTTTGGCTAAAGTAGCACATTTAATTGAAGCAAGAAACCACGTGAAGCAATATCATTTAGTGATAGCTAGATAAATCATAAAACTAAATCTACATTATATATCTAGAACCCCTCTATAAAGGCACCCTTGCGGCTTTGCCTGCATACATGGATTGATGGATAAGAAAGGATCTAGTACTGACCGTGATACATGTATCCATTTGCTCGAATATCATTGTTGCTATCCTTTTCATATTCTTCATATATCTAATTAAACAAGTAGCACTTGAGGGAATGCTTAGCCTAGCCCTAATAGTATACATATATCAGTTACCAAAAAAAAATAGTACATATATCAGTTTTGATCAGTTACCGTTACAGCTGGGTATATACATAATATACCTCCCAATTATCTAAAAGGATGGGTTCTAGGAATATATTTTATAAAAACACATAAACAAATTCAAATTCGTTAGGACATTCAAATTAGGATTATACTAATTTTTTGTAGATATGTTCTTCCAACTATTCTACACATTATCACAAATAATCAAAAATTTTAAAAATTCAAAAATTTTAAATTTGCCAAATGTACTCAACAAATTACAAAATTTAGCTAATTAATTTTCACCTTTTTTTATATTATATTTGGCAAGTTTAAAATTTTCTAATTTTTTTTATTATTTATTACAATATTTAGAAGAGTTAGGGGATCATATCTACAAAAATTTAACCTAATCTAAAACTTATAAATATCCTAACAAATTTGAGTTTGTTTATCTGTTTTTAATATATATGTCCGTCCCTAATTTAGAAGATTATTTTCTTATGTCATGCTTAATTGGCCCTACTAACAGGAAAAATCAACTTCCTTGAGTCCATCAACCTCAGAATATAATCATATAAGAACATAATCCGCATTGGACGTAGTGTAGGATGGTAAAATGCATTACATAAAATAGGAGTTATTATTATTATTTTTTGGTAAAGACGTAAAATAGCGAGTGTGCGTAATTGGCGTATGTGACTATGTTGTATGTATTGTTGAGGTATTTCGTAATGGGCACTCCTTCTATGCTTTGCTTTTCAAGCTTTTTGATCACGTCCACCTCCGACAACAAGGACGGAGACATACAGCCGTCTAATACCTAACCAACAACTCTCTTCTGAAAAAGCCTGCTTCCTTTGTCCCCATAAGTACAGTTCTATTTTCATTAGGGCTATTCACAAAACCAGCTCTATCTCCCTCTGACCATTGACCAGTTGACCACCATGTCATCAGTCAAACCACAACTAGTTCCCATTAATCACAAACTCATCCCTTATTCCCAAAATAATTGTTACCACAGTCCTCCTAACTCACAAGTCACTCTCTATAAATACCCACTAAATACTTATTTCTACACACCATCATATCTTGACTACACACTCTACTAGTCAACTTTCTTTCTTTGAGATTTTTTTTTGAACTAGGAAAATGGCTTGGGGTTCATACAAGAAGACAATCAACACTGTTAATGAAGAGTACCCACCGGCGATGATTCAAAGAGTAGCATCAGAGAGTGCTGTAGTGGTTTTCAGTATAAGCAGTTGTTGCATGTGTCATGCTATCAAGAAGCTATTTTGTGGAATGGGTGTGAACCCATATGTTTATGAGCTTGATCAAAACCCAAGAGGGAAAGAGATTGAGAAGACATTAATGCTGCTTTTGGGTACTTCTCCAGTTGTTCCTGTGGTTTTTATTGGTGGTAAACTTGTTGGTTCCATGGATAGAGTTATGGCTTCTCATATTAATGGCACTTTGGTTCCTTTACTAAAGGAAGCTGGTGCTCTTTGGCTTTGAAGATACTGTCACATATTCAGAAAGAAAGAAAAATGTCTTTTAGATTTTCAGAGATATAGCTAGCTAGTAAGAAAAGGAGAAATGGAGGAATGGGTTCAATATTTTCCTCCATTTTGTTTACGTGACTTTCCTATTGTCAGGTTTACTAGTTCTTCACCCTTTTTTCAGCTAGGATGTTTACACAGAAAAAAATGTATTTGCTTCGCTCTCCTGTATGGAAAATCAGAAAAAAGATTAGTGAAAAACTTGTTAGTTACTTTTATTGTTTTTACTTCGATGAAAAACTAGTTAGTAACTAACTTTTCCTTCAATCTTTGATGTCTTGTTTTCACTTTCAATGTTCTTGTGTCATTCATTTTTTATCCTTTTTCAAGGATGTTTCTCTTGGTGTGTTATGTCACTTATGAGTTACGTGATGAAGTGAAGAGTGTTTTTAGACCTGAAAAGGATTGCCACTTTGCTGTGTTTTGGCCCGGAAAGTTATTGTGCTTTACTAGTTTTTTTACCAGAATTCTGACCGACAGAATTGAAGTCAGAACGTAGAACAAAAGGCATGATTGACTGCTGATCTGCCCTTCCAAAGGACCCACATTATCTGTAGAAAACAGTGGAAAATTTTGAAGCTAAAATTTTGTCCTATATTCTGAAATGTCCAACGTGGCAAGTTCCGATTGAGTAAGAAAAACAAAAAACGTACGAGCAAATATGGTCGCCATACCGAATGTGAGTCGCCCGACAGAAGAAAGTTGAGCCCAAAACAGCAATTGCAGTATCAATGGCATATATGTTGAGACTTGAGACAATGATATTTTATTCTAGGAGCCAAATCATTTGCCTATATTAATATTTGCCCAAACCCAGTGCCAGTAAATAAGTAATCTTTATACAAGTAATGACTTTGGTATTTTCTAATACTCAAATTTTCGAAACATTTCTTTTTTAAAATTTCATATACAGTTGGGAGTACAAATGGAACAGAAGCCAATCGATATATGGCTCAAAGGCATACTTTGGAATTTGGTTTCAGCAAATGGGGCTAGCAAAACAAAACATTGCACTCACTGTTTGGCTAGCAGACACCATAAGAGTTATAGGGATCCTCGTCCACCTGAACAATAAACTCAACTGTGAAATCATTGCTGCTTCCAGATTTCAACGAAGGATGCCTTCAAGAAGACTCAACTTGAAATTTCGGAATACAGTCCCCTCAGGGATGCTTTTGATGCCTGAAAATAAGCAAGCCAAAATAATATCATGACAGTACAGCCCAATCTGGATATGGGCATTCGTAAACCCAACCAGGTCCCGAGTATCTCGCACAATGTAGCCACAGACCCTCTTCATCTTTGCCATATCTGCAAATAGAAGATACATGACACTGCAGATGAAATATATACTGACCACAGTCGAGGATCTAACCCGAAAGAGTAGGAGTAAAAAAAGAAGGCAGGAGAATCAGCACAATAACTGACTTGCGCGGCCATCCATTATCATTAAAGATGGAACCATCTCCTACTAACGTCACGTCAACATTGTCATATCAACTGACACGCGATGCCCAGGAAATCGTAGGAGAAGGTTCTACCCCATCGTGGATACAGGTTGGCCTCTTCAAAGTATTTTTCAGAATGAACTTTTTCTACTAAAGAAACAATTCTGAACTTGGGAGAGAAACCCTTAGTTATTTTGTTCAAACGAAATATAATATACTGTTGTGCATGCTTCGAAACAGTAAAGAGATGTTCATTATGGTACCAAGTTCCAAGGTCTTTCCTGAGAAATATTCACAATCGAAACCTCCTTGATGGATGATTCTAACAACTATGCACTTTTAATACTTAAATAGCGGAAAGCCAAGTCTATCCTACAGCTCAACAGCTCAAAATACTTGTGTTTTGTTGAATAGGACCGTGAAATCAAATTTTCCTTTTGCCAGAAAATATCCATAGACATATTCTAAACTCTGTAGTCAACATAAAGGCTCTATAGACTTACAATTTGGGTAACATAAAGGCTCTATAGACCATGATAGGCATTTGACTTAAGGACATCATTTTGGGTGGTCCTTAACTGACTATCACAGTACTCTATACCTATTGTTTTACCAATCCCAAAAGTATAACAAAAAATAAGAATAAGCTCATAGAACAACTAAGTCTATCACCACTATTTACCATGAGCTCCATGATCCCCAGCACTGAAGCCATGATAGGCATTTGACTTAAGGACATCATATCTAAGTTGTTTCTTGGTGGTCCTTTCTGTCACCCGCGGATTTGTAAGGTTAAATTCTCTATCACAGTACTCTATACCTATTGTTTTACCAATCCCAAAAGTATAACAAAAAATAAGAATAAGCTCATAGAACAACTAAGTCTATCACCACTATTTATTTTGATGGAAATAATACTCCTTACCCTTTAGGAACCAAATCTGGACAGTTAGTGCACATAGGATCAGTGCTGAAATTTTTACTGGAGCTCTCTTCACTTTCATCAGATTGGCCGTTATTAGGAAATTGAAAAGTTGAGTGATCTGAGTTGAGCATTGCTTCTTTTTCAGCAGTAACTTCTACAGTAGAACGAGTTGCAACTATGTCGTGAAGGTAGAGAGCGTCATTGGCGATAGGGTGACCAGCATACTTTAAGTGTACCCGAATCTATTCACATTCATAATCAATGAAGCAATTAGGAGCCTCACGAGTCTAGCTTCAACCTTGGCACTTAACGCTATCATTAAGGTTACAAGCATATGAAAATTAACCAGAAAAAGCTACCACTCTAAAAATGCAGACAATACAATACAATAAAATAAACAATAAAAAGTGCAACACATTGACCTAGATAATCACTTGATTTGTTTTATTAATGCAGCAACATAGAATAATAATAAATACAGTACACGTACATGCCTGTGTGTGTTTACTGGACAGGTTGGATTCCTGTCTCCAGTGGAGCAGTGGAAGTGAGTGAAAAGCCTAAATGTGACAACAATTAGAGAGGTTTCTTCTTAGTTAACAAGAATCGAAACAAAGTAAAGAAATACTTAATCATGAAAGAAGAAGATGACGTTGATAACTGAATACATGGTCATTCTCTTACAGAGGGTAACATGTTTGGAATTGGAGCCAGTTCGCTCATGTGAGGTATATGGTTGGAGCGTAACAGACGAAATTTTGAGGGTAAAGTAATGGAATCCCAGAAGGTCATTATAACCATAAAGGGCCTTCTTTGCTACTGGAGCATAGTGTTTGTTGACCTTTTTTTTTCTTTGGTATCCCTGAATGTAATAAATTCTCTGAGAAGATAAAACCAATAGCTTTCACAAAGTCCTCCCCCACTATAGACCAGCAAAACTTATAAAAATAAGCATTGTAGCCATCTGGGCCTGGTGCTTTAAGATTGTCCATGCTGAACGATGCATCTTTAATCTCTTCTGGATCTATTGCTCTCTCTAGCAATGTTGCTTCATGTGCTTGCACTGAGGCTCTCATCTGAAACTCTTCAAATAATTCTTTGTTAACAGAGGAACTAACTCCCAAAATATTCTTATAGTGGCTAACTATAAAGTCTACCACCTCAGAATTGTTTGAAATTTTAGAGCCATTACTATCTGAGATAGACCATATTTTGGTTTTCATCTTCCTTTCCTTCACCATGTTGTCAAAAAAAGCAGTGCACCTATCGGCTTGTTGTAACCATTGACAACTAGCTCTTTGCTTGATATCCTCATACTCCATCTTCATGAGATCTGAGTATTCCTTTCTTGCTATCCTTTCTTGTTCAATGAGGCTTGTATTCCCTTGGTCGATGCTTAATTTCTCTTGAATTGAGAAGAGCTTTACTCTTGAGTTTTCAGTACTCTTACTTATATTAGAGAAGTGTTGTAGGTGTGTACCAAGTGAGTACCATATGAGTGTGGTCAGACACCCCTCAAGGCTTGAATTCTGCTTTTGCACATTAACCATACATTTGTCCAAGTGTAGAAACTTCCAGTGTACTGTAAATCTACCAGACATAGAATTTACACAATCTGAAAAGTCTCTGAGATCTCTACAATGGACAAGAGCTCCCATCCTTTCAGTCGAGACCAAACTGCTATTGAAGTCATCCCTGACACACCATGGAGTTGTGATAGTGCTACCTAAGGAAATCAGATCGTTCCACAAGTTGTCTCTCCACAGAGTTGGTAGCATAAACTACAATTAAATGAAAACTATGAGCCGTAGGCAGCTAGCAAAACCAAATCCTCCCAGAGGGATCTGAACTAGGGCTGTCAATAGGTTCCGATAACCCGATAACCGACCCGAACCAAACCAATAAAAAACGGTTTGGGTTTTGGTAATTTGATTTACTTTCCACCGACCTGAAACCGAACCAATAAGATATTGGTTTGGTTTCGGGTTTGCCCTCCACCGAACCAATATGAACCCGAACGATAAGATGACATTTTAGTAATATTTATGATTAATTTTGTATATGTTTATCAATTGTGTGGTTGAAATTAATTGATTTAATTTAAGATTTAATTGATTTTATAGTTTTCGGTTGAGGTCAGTTTGGGTTCGGTTTGCAATATTTTTTATCGGTTCGGTTCGGTTTGGGTTCCCAACTTTCTTATCGGCTCGATTTGGTTTTGGGTTCTAACTTCCTTATCGGTTCGGGTTCAGATTTTTCAAAACCCGACCTAAACCAATTCATTGACAGTCCTAATCTGAATTATAAATGCTATAATTCCTCAAATGAGTCCAGAAAGGACAGCAAGTGCTCCTAATTAAATAATATCTGCCCTGACCTTGGTTTTATGTAACCCAAGCATACAAAGATTATTCTCAATTCTCACTTTATTCAATTCTCTTGCTTTAGAAACTTCATTAATACCCCTCACATTCCAGACTCCTAATTATATATATATGGGGAGGGATGGAGGCACATGCACTGTAGCCACATTCTAAACACAGCCAATCCCATCCCTCTATCTATTCCAATCCTACGGATGAAGTCAATTCTCAATTAGCAAACACGTGAAAACAAGGAAGGGTAATTTCGGGAAAAAAAATTGATCGAAACAAAAAAATTAAATAAACAAAATTTAGATCGAGAATTTTTCTCTGAAACTCCTCCTTCTCCACTATCTCTTTTCTCTTCTCCCCTCTCAACCACGCCTCTCTCCAAAATCAGGCCGCGATCTAGCGGAGTTCTCTATTTCGGTTCGTGTGCTTTTTTCGAGATAAATTTTGAGCTCACAGTTCACTCTCTCAATTTCTCAATCTTAAATCGATTTCTCTCTTTCAATACCATCTCAAATTCCTAAGACTAAACATATCTAATTGCTTGGAAACTTTTTTCTTATATATTCACTGTTCACAGAAAAGAAGAGAAAAAATTACTGGTGGCTAAACCAGGCCAGTTAGTTAGAACAGAGTTTATCTTTGCGTTCCTTCTAACTTCCAACAACACAAAAGGTGAGTGAGCTTGGTTGTTAAGTTAGTTGTCTTTCTCTATGTTTGTTTGATTAATTACATGTTTTTTTGCCATGTATGAAAAATGAAATGTTGAATCTTTTGTAACTTTAGAGAGTGTTTGGGTTGTTGGGTTAGTTTGTTTTAAACGTTAATGCTAGTAAAGAAGGAAATTTTTTTTTTTTTTTTTTTTGGGTTTTTCTACAATTGGGGTTGTGCTGCATTTTGTGTAAAAGAGGAAGAATAAGCTATTTTAGTTACAAAAAAAGAAAAAAGAAAAAACCATCTTTGTGTTGTTTCTTGTATGTGGGTCTTTGTTTTGCATGTTAGCTTTAGGTAACAGTTCATGTTTTATTTCTTGAAAATGCGAATCAACCATCAATTTTCGTGTTCAAACTTTAGCTCTTAGTTACTTTTTAGCTCTCAATTATTTTTTAGCTTTAGGTAATAATTCATGTTTTACTGTAAATGGATATAGCTTTAGGTAATAATTCATGTTTTACTGTAAATGGATATAACTATGCTTTAGCTCTCAATTAACTGTTTTTTAGCTTTAACTAACTGGATGTTTGGTTTGTTGAATTTGTATTACTATAGATGGAAATAACTATGTGAAATAGGTGTGGTGATAACACTCATGCATCAGATAAATGTGGTTGGCTGTCCACACCTTGTTGCATACGAAACTGTCGCGGAAGTAGGATCCTGAAACAGGCAGGCCAAACTCGATCTCTTGGGAAATTTTTTTTTTGACCTTCCGCGATTGCAGAGACTTCCAATGAGAGCATCTTCAGTAATACCTCTGGAGTATCTAAGATACAGATAGGTGAATTGTGCGGGGTTTAGAAAGGTTAAAACAACAATGAAGAAAAATGAAAATGAAGGCAAAATTTTTTTGAATTGCACCGAGTGTGGAAAAGATTTCGAATGGTTGGATACATTGTCAGCAAGGTTAAGGAACAACATTAAGTCGACAACGAGTTCAAGCTTTTCCCCAGTCGCCTCTTCCTCATCTTCAAAAAGAGATTAAAAAGTGAAAATTACAATTGAAATTGACGATGATGGTTTGTCGAAAGAGTTTGAGTTTCATTGTAAAATTAGATGAGTGGTATTAAAGAAGGGGGTGATTTCAAGTTTTATTGTAATGGATATAAAAATGAGGGTGACAACTTTATTCACAACTTGATGATTTCCAGTTTTATTGTAATGGAAAGTTTAAAAATAGATATATATATATAGTTTAAAATTTTCCATTACAACAAAACTGGAAATCATCAAGTTGTGAATAAAGTTGTCACCCTCACTGAAGCAAGGCGGCACCCACATTTTTATATCCATTCCAATAAAACTGGAAATCACCCCTTTCTTTAATACCACTCATCTAATTTTACAATGAAATTCAAACTCTTTCGACAAACCATTATCGTCAATTTCAAGTGTAATTTTCACTTTTTTATCTCCTTTTGAAGACGAGGAAGAAGGCGACTGGGGAAGAGCTTGAACTCGCTGTCGACTCAATGTTGTTCATTAACCTTGCTAACAACGTATCTAACCATTCGAAATCCTTCCCACACTCGTGCAATTCAAGAATATTTTGCTTTCATTTTCATTTTTCTTCATTGTCGTGTTAACATTTCTAAACCCCGCGCAATTCACCTATCTGCATCTTAGATAATTCAGAGGTATTACTGACGATGCTTTAGCATCTTCCAACCATTGGAAATCTCTACAAACGCGGCAAGTCGAAAAAAATTTCCCAAGAGATCGAGTTTGGCCCGACTGTTTCAGGATCCTACTTCCGCGACAGTTTCGAATGCAACAAGGTGTAGATAGCCAACCACATTTATCTGATACATGAATGTTATCACCACACCTATTGCACATAGTTATTTACATCTATAGTAACACAAATTCAACGAACCAAACATACCGTTAACTAAAGCTAAAAAACAGTCAATTGAGAGCTAAAACATAGTTATATCCATCTACAGTAAACACATGAACTGTTACCTAAAGCGAAAAAATAATTGAGAGCTAAAAAGTAACTAAAAGCTAAAGTTTTAACACGAAAATTGATGGTTGATTCGCACTTTCAAGAAATAAAACATGAACTGTTACCTAAAGCTAACATGCAAAACAAAGACCCACATGCAGGAAACAACACAAAGATGGTTTTTTCTTTTTTCTTTTTTTGTAACTAAAATAGCTTATTCTTCCTCTTTTACACAAAATGCAACACAACCCCAATTGCAGAAAAACCCAAAAAAGAATGAATTTTTCCTTCTTTACTAGCATTAACGTTTAAAACAAACTAACCCAACAACCCAAACACTCTAAAATCACAAAAAATTCAACATTTCGTTTTTCATACATGGCAAAAAAAAACATGTAATTACTCAAACAAACATAGAGAAAGACAACTAACTTAACAACCAAACTCACTCACCTTTTGTGTTGTTGGAAGTTGGAAGGGACTCAAAGATAAACTCTGTTCTAACTAACTGGCCTGACTTTGACACGAATCCACTTTAGCCACCAGTAATTTTTTTTCTCTTCTTTTCTGTGAACAGTGAAGTGAATATATAAAAAGAAAGTTTGAAAGCAATTAGATAAGTTTAGTCTTAGAAATTTGAGATGGTATTGAAAGAGAAATCGATTTAAGATCGAGAAATTGAGAGAGTGAACTGTGAGCTCAAAATTTACCTCGAAAGAAGCACACAAACCAAAATAGAGAACTCCACTAGATCGTGGCTTGATTTTGGAGAGAGAGTCGTGGTTGAGTGGAGAAGAGAGAAGAGATAGAGGGAGAATAGAGAAGAGATAGTAGAGAAGGAGGAGTTCTAGAGAAAAATTCTCAACCTAAATTTTATTTATTTCGTTTGTTTTGTTTCGGTCAATTTTTTTTCCCAAAATTACCCTCCATTATTTTCACGTGTTTGCTAATTGAGAATTGACTTTATCCATAGGATTGGAATAGATAGAAGGATGGGATTGGCTGTGTCTAGAATGTGGCTACAGTGTTTGTGCCTCCATCCCTATATATATATAGTTTTAAATGAGATCAGCAACTTTTCGCTAGCGGGGTTCGAGCCCTTGACCTTTGGTGTCATCACCCAAAGGTTTTACCAACTTTGTTAGTTGGCACCTACTGTTTTGGCAAGCCTGTTTTCAAAGGAGATCAAACGATCAGTAACTCATTTATACGGCGGGGTTTGAACCCCAGACCTCTGATATCATCACCCAAAGGTTTTACCAACTTTGCTAGTTGGCACCTGCATTTTATAAGATATTAGTGTTTCATTCCCCCACCTCTAGGCCTTCCCTTGCCTCTAGAGGGTAAATGTTGTGGCTGCTGCTTACTACTATTAGGAGAGAGTTGGTGCTTCTAGTCACTGAACATAAAGCTTTCTCAGCTTGCTTCTGTGTTTGGTTCCTTGTAACTGGTGCTGATGGAACTACCCTCAGCTTCTTTCTCAATATGATCATCAAAAACTTGATGATTGCCAGCCTCAGCCACTATCTCAGAGATTATAGAAGTCTCCAATACTTTAAAAGCTGATTGTTCCTCCTCATAGATGAGTATAATTTGTTCCAACTCTTGAACCACGTTATGGGTATATGGGACTTGCATTTTCTGGAACAATGTCAGACAATGTCTGAGTCTCAGTGCTTAGACTATGCTGTTCAATTCCACCATCATTATCCTTAAGGTGAGTAGGATTTCAAAAGTTCCCTGTGTGCACGGAACAGGCTCAGTAACAAGGTCAGCTTCATGGCTCTGATCTATAGTACTGACTATCCTTTCGAACTCCCTCAGGTGGTCAACCACATTCACCTCAGCAGTACTTACAGCTTCTTGAGCGTTTATGGTGTTAACCCTACCTTCACCAGTATCAACCACTTGAGGAGAAGCTCGAGCGGTTACCATAGCACTTTGTGTACTTGTTTCTCTAGGAATCCAGACTCGAGTCACACTAGGCTACATTTCCAACTTGTGCCCACATCATTTACAGGTGAGTACAAGGTGGAATCCAAGAATATTCCACTCCAACTGTAACTATTCTCCCAGCACCTAAATTAAATTTTTAGAGAATCTGGGTACTTTGCATCATATGGAATTTGAATGTGCACCTTCGCGAAGTCAAGCCTTGACCTTTTCCTTGTAGCCACATCCAGACAATGGGGTTTACCCAATCTACTGGAAATAAAACTCGAGTCATGCTTAGTCCAAAGTTGCTTGGGAACATCATAAACCTTTACCCAGATTGGTATAGTTTTAACTTTTAAGGTATTGCTTACCTAACTCAAGATCTTCAGACCATGGCCTAATTAGGAAAATTCTGCCTCTGATAAATAGAGGTCCACCCTCAAGAACTTTTTGTCTATCCTCTTGTTCAATGAACTTGAAGTAAAATAAGTCCTTATCTGTGGAGATTTCATAGCCGGGTTAACAAGTATTAACCCCAATACACACAAAAAAAACACGGTCAACCCAAGTTGACTTTTTTGTGTGTGTGTTATTAGGGGGGAGACCCTAATTTCCCCATCTAGTGAGGGGGAAATCCTAATTGGCTCATCTAGTTGGGGGTGTAATACTAGTTAACCCTTCATAGCCTCTCAGAATTCTGCACCTTCATCAAGAAATGAATGAGGGGGGGGCATCAGCTATTCATCCACTCCTGATAACTCAATATACTCCAGTTGTTCATTTCCAGAGAATTACTGTTACTATAGAATAAAGAGCTCCAAGCAATAGGAGCATTATCGCTTGAGGAAGCCTGAGTGGCTTGGATCACAGAGGGATCCACCATACTCAAGAACACGAAACCCACCAACTAAAGACAACACATCTAGACCCAAATTGTACTAACGAGGAGAGCAAATCTTTGTGTAAAACTCACACCTAAGAAGACGAGAGATAATTACACAAATAAGAGACTCTCTGCTAGGGAAATGGTGCTACTAACATTGCCTAAAGAATCGCATCCCAATTCGCCCATGACATCACCAGAGCTAGAAACATGTTCCTGATTTTTTTCATGTGTTTGTGGACTAGAGAAGCATTTTCTATGATAATTTTATGGCGAGATCATTGGATATTATCTATAGAGATTCTTAATTGTAAGTGTAGTTTTTTAGGAAGTCTTCTTCATTTTTCTTTCTCTTGTTGTACTGGTACTCTGGTAGGTTTTCTCGATCTACAGTTTTTCTCTAATAAAAATCTTTCACTTGACCAATTCCAACAAAAAAAAAATGATGGCAACAATAACCATAAAAAGACTTCTTAAAACTGATAAAAGTTTGATCCATAAGTTGTTCGTTCCAAACAATTATATAGATAAGCTCATAAAAATCATTCACTAGAAAAGTTCTAATTCAATTATGAGTCCCAAAGTAAATAGTAAACTCATACTAAAACTCTAGAAACTCCCACACAAATCCTACTAAACTTGGACCCGAGTAGAAAGCAAATTACAATGAAAACTGGAAATCAAGATTCACTTGAATGAATTGGGATTCATTTGGAAGAATCACTCAGACCCAAGTCCCTGACAGCATTCTCTGAAATAACAGATATATTCATCCAAATGAATTTTTCCAATAAACATTCAGTAAAAACTCATTCAAATGATTTATTATGTTTTTGTTGAGTCGCGTTCTACGTAAATCCTCCCCTCTTGAAAACAACTCCAACTAGAGTGGAAAGAAGCAGAAAAGAGTACCTCACTAAATAGAAACTGTTCATTTAGAAAACAACTCGCCTTGATTTTTTCATTGAAAATGAAGAGGGTACAGTTTCAGAAAACAAGGGATGAGATTTGGATTTGAACACTGATCTAGATTGTGCTGTTTATAAACACTCGACAATCACCAAATTCGCAACAAAAAAGTTATGATTAGAAAAATTAATTGCAAAAACCTGATCTGCGTTTAGTTTAATCTTGTATAAGGTTCTTACGAACTGCTCCCTTGTCTATGTTGGTCATGATCATGACTGATTTACGGATCTTCAATCATTCTAAAAATATATCAGTAAAATTCATGTTGAAGTATATGATACAGTGAGAGGCACTGGATCATTGTTTGAGTATAATTGGCATAAAATGTGGGAATATCTCTACATGGTAGGATATAAAAAATGTTGAATATCTAGAATATCTTCGGATTGTGGAATATATTTGGATAATAGAAAATTAGAATTAATGTGTTTTGTATTATTTGTTTCCATTTTAGGGTGATGTAATTCTACGTATGAACTCATTATGAATTCATCAATCTAACAAGAACAATGAAACATATTTTGCTTCTCTTTGATCTTGTTCTTCATCTTCACTTTTATACTGTATAAGAGTGTGGATCTCTCTCAAACTGGTGCCGAGGCCTTTGAGTTAAAAACCCCACACCAATTGATTGGGCTCAATAGTGGCCAAGGTTGGGGGCAGTATCGGGCTTGGATGGAAATCTGTGAGAGCACCATTTGTGGGCCCTAGGTTTGGCTGCGGTCAGGCCTGACAAATGGTATCAAATCCCGGTTGCCTGACATGAGACTCAGGTGGAGTCCAGTAGACTAAAAATGAAAGAAAAGAAAGAAGACAAGCTTTGAGACGAGATATTGGTCCAAGGTGGAGAATGTTCGATGTGTGAACCAATATCCAAAAAGAAAGGATAGTCCCACATTGAGAAACAAAGAAGATAACAAGACCAAGGAGAAACAAAATATGTTTCATTGTTCTTGTTAGATTGATGAACTCATTATGAGTTTATATGTAGAATTATATCACCCTAACATGGAAACAAATAAAGCAAAACATATTAATTCTAATTTCATATTATCCAGATACATTCAACAATCCGGGGATATTCTAGATATTCCACATTCTTGATATCCTACCATGTAGAGATATTCCCACATTTTATTCCAATTATACTCGAGCAATGATCCAGTGCTTCTCACTGTATCCTATACTTCAACACTTCAAATATCCAATAGATATAGAAAATAAATAATGAATATTATTTAATTGCCATGTCCGCATTCTACGTATTTTAGATTCGTCTGCATCGGCCGAGTCTGTATTTTCTATTGTTTGAGTTCTATTTGTTGAATAACGCTTGTTACTAATTTCTGTTTTTCTTTTTTAAAGATGAATTGCTAAATTAAAATTGTCAAGAAGCCTTTAAGTTGAGTTTTAATAGGTTTATAAGTTTGCTACTATGTTCTAGATAGCTTAGGAAACCAATTTTCATTGTTCTAGAAGGATTCTAACTTGTTACAAAGGAGTTGTCTATATAATGAATTCTGTGACCAATTTTGTATTATTATTCATCATTTGTTGAATAAAAATTCAGTTTAGTCTTTCAATCATAGTTTATTATCTTCAAGTTCAAGTTCCATAGTCTCTTTAACGCTTCCGCTCCGTTAAATTCAAGCTTCCTTGATTTATTTTTGTTGATCCCCTTCCTAATGAGATTAACTAGCAACAACCTCAAAAAAGATAAAAATCAAAATAAATTCAAAATCAAAATAGAACAATACAATCCTATGTCAGTTTTTTTGATAGAACCGAAACAAGAGCATACTCTATGAGCAGCAAAGATTCTTAGCCTAATGATTCAGAAAGCTAATAACATACTGCACAAAGCATCTCCCCGATTGTGATCAGATTCAATAGAAATCACAGCAAACATTTCATCAAAAAGGATTTTTGTTTAGATAGAAAATAAAAGGTTCTACTGAAGGAATACCTGATGAGTCCGACCTGTAACTGGTTCACATAAGACGATACTGTAAGTTCCATTGGTACTAATCCTGGTGAATTTGGTACAAGCCGACTTCCCTTTAGGATGTATATCACCAGGACACTTCTCCTCCTGCATAAGAGAAGTATTGAAACAGATCCCATTTAAAAAAAGCCTTTCAAAAGCACTTAACAAATAATAAATGGCAATTAGGTATATTTTTATCACCTTTAACTATGGAAAATCTTTGGAAAAGTACTTAACAGATGCTATTGGGCAAATAAATAACAAGCAGGAAAGCGGAAACAGTCAGTAGCTTTAAGAAACTAATTTTTCTCATCACCATACGACAATTGTGTTGTGAATTACCAAACAAAAGAGACTAAATTTTAGTCTTAGCATAGTGCAAATGATGTTATCAGCATTCTCAACACTCTCATCACGGATACTACTGTCCAAAACCAGTTTAATGACCACTTAGTGACACCTTTTTATCAGCTAGTATCAACTGACACAGTCCACCCCTTTGGTGTGACCAAGGTACACAAGTTTGACAAAATTTTATATAATATACGTTTACTTTTAGTTTATGTTAAATGCTCATATAACTCCAAATTTCAGAAACTGATGGGGCTTTTCACAATGATAAAACACTAAGGACCAAAACTAACTCAAATTGTGATTCAATTTTACGGAGATGAAAAATAAGGCAACAGAAAAAACCTTATACAGTTGAAGAAACAAGATACATCGGGGTAGGGCCTATATACCACCTTCACCGGGAAAGGCGGGGGTGTTAATGCCATAACTAGTCGAAATTTGTGTCCAATAAAATAAAAACAAATATTGGTCCTTCAAAGAAGATAATGTTTCTTAATAAGGACTTTAGGCCTTAGGGTAAATAATACCTAAATAAGTAAATAACTTGAGGCGTGATATATTATTTTGGTTACGGACCAGCATTTTTGCAAATGTTCAGATGCTTCTCAGTTAACTTGGATACCTAATTGAGTGTGTCTGAAATTGTGAAAATGTATATTTTTAACTATTACTTTATTCCAATGTTCCTTTCTCACGACTCTTTTTCTATTTTCCTTTTTGGTCGATCACTTTAAATTAATTAAACCCCATATCATGTAGTGTCTGGCTAGTCGGCATACCTAGCGCCTAGTCCGTCTAGGCGCCCTCCTCCCACTGCCCACCCTCCATCTAGTGCTTTTTAGAACATTGCCTCTAAAGAGTGGCCTCTATGCTACTCACTTGGTTTGTTGCCTGCTAACATTAAAAATGTGCACTGAGTTTACCATATTTCTTTTCTTTTACAGAAAACAAATCTTAATTAGAGAGCAAAAACATGACCTTATTACATAATGGACTTGTGAGACTTACAAAAATAAAAGGACACTTAACAATTAAAACCAAATAAGAAAATAAAAGCAACCCTAACTAATGGTCATGTGTGAATTCCCTACTCCCTCCTGCTTTTCATACTGTATCCATCATTTCTTCCAGTTGAGTCCTCACTCTTTACTTTATTGTTTTTTTTTTTGGGATGGATCATACATGGGAAGCATCTTCCTACTTAGACTCCACTTTTTCTTGCTTGATATCTTTTATATTTGTTCCACGTGTCTTTGTGATTATACCCACTTGCCAAAGTAACATAAATGAACTTCTCATTCATGCACTTCAGACGCTTGCATGTCCAACTTATATTTCTACGAGTAAGATTACTTGATTGCCAAACAATTCATGATGTATAGGCAACCATATATAACAAACGGGATGATTTCTGATATGTACAGCAGTTATGAGAAAGTTACAGTGTGAAGTTTGAGTAAGAACCCTTGGTGCCCTTTATGTATTTCAAGACACTTCCTTTAACCTAAGCAACATGGACACGGCAGTCATCATGAAAAATGTGTCGCCACAGTTAGACACGGCAAAAACTACACAGAGTAATCGCCACAAAACACAGGACATAGAAGTAAATCAAATAAGGCTGGTTCTAATGGAACCTTATCCCCTAAAAAATCAGTAAAATCAAGCTCCTACCGTCCCCCATTCCCGCATAACGCTAACTGCATCCCCTTAAACCCTCATAGTTCACGCTTTATATGCAGTGAATTTTTAGTGAATGCAGCAACCATTGCTAGCGACTCCCATTGGATACCGACAAATTGCGAGCCCCCCATGTATACAATAACAGTTTTCCTTTGCCAATTACCATTATATCCCCACTCTTTCATTTTATATCTGAGTTCTACCATTTAATATATCCCATATTCCCATTTTCGAATTCCATTAATTTTATTTTATTTTGTCAAAATAGAATTGTAATCACTAAAGTCCTCCACTAATAACTACTCAAATATGGTAGACAATAAAAATTCATAATATGGTTTTAATGACTATTTAAGGAAAATCAACAACTATTTTGATACCTTAATCAAGATCTGGGAGAGGATGAGGGAGAGCATTTAAGAAAAGTCAGAGATGCTGGTCATCACTAGAAGTAGCGTCTGATAGTTTTATGCAGGGCACACATTCGTTTGGGAAAGGAAAGGTATCAGTAGCCACTTCGATTGGCTACTGACTCTGGTCACCACTCCGACTGGTTACTGGTGTTTTTATCCATTGGAGATTTCCAACCTATACCCTTAACAATATTACTGTACTAATGGGCAACAAAATCGGTAATAATACAACTGTAAATAAATAAAATAGATAAAACAGGAAACAAAGAATGCAAAGTTGTAATTAATGGATGCATTATCTGTAAGACATCTGATAAATATTACAGCTGTCCTGTCCCTCTCTCCTTCCTCCCTTTCCCTTTCTTCTCTTTCTATTTTCAATTATATTTCTGTTATATCTTCCCTTTGTTTAGGGATGAGATATATCTCCATTCTTCACAGAGAACATGGTGGTGATCAGTTCTAGAAGGCTTGGATATGAATTTTGGGTACCCAACTCAATATTAAGCTACAAAATAGATAAATAAATGTACATAAATGGAAGTGTGTCACCCGTGTCCAGGTACTTTATGGGTGTTGTGTCAGACACCCTGCCCCTGTGTTGGACAGCGAGACACGTACCTGTGTCAATGTAACTTAGCCTTTAACCAGGATCCGCATGATGCGTTGAATTCTTGTCAAGAATAAGAACTAGGTAAGACGAAAATGTATAGTAACTAGCAAGGCATCCTGGGAGAACCCCATTGTAAGCATTCAATACACATCAACTATATAACATAACATTCAAATTATGCTCACTACCATAGATGCACAAACAATGAAAATGTGAAACAGAAAACATCACCTCAGCAGAGCTCCTCCCTTCTCGAGCATTGTAATCAACATTTGCATTGACAACCTGCTGTACAAGGAAATAATTAGTCCAAATGTTGAGTGTAAAAAAATTATAAAACAACTAAAAAGAGCACCAAAACCAATTGGCACTTATTTGTAGGGGTGGAATTTGAGCTTGGCAGCGCAGGCTTGGCTTGCTTATTGCTCAGCTCAGGCCCGTTCATAAACTATACGAGCCAAGCTTGAGCATATTTGTAAGCATGAAGGTAAACCAGTGTGGTGAAGCTCAGCTTGATAAGCTCGATTACCATCCCCACACCTCACAACGTGAAATAGTTGAGCTACTAGGGCTCGGCTCGAGCTCGTTCACATAATATATGAGCCAAGCTTAAGCTTATTTCAAAGCTCGTTTAATAAACGAGCCAAGCCTGAATGGGGACAAATATAATTAAGATCATACTATATATTATGAAATGAAAAAGAACCCACCTCTGCCTTGGGGAACACCCCAATAACCTTGGCGATATACTGTTTTTGAACCATCCCAGCCTCAATCTACAAAAGATACAGCGTACTTTGAGATGGTATATCAAAAAGATAAATATAGTATATTTAGCAAAAGAATACCAGCCAAAATAAATAAAACAAACAAAAACTACTCCAGGCACAGCTGAAATGTCAAGCAATTAGAGTAAGCTTTAAAACGAAGACAAGTTTTAGCATTAGCACGATTGCCACCTGCATATCTTTCCTCGATTGAGTCTAGAACTCCAATGCCACATAAACAAAAACTTTATCAACTGACAAAAAATGGTGATACGTTTGACTTTTCTCATTTCAAATTCTCAACTACTTATATAGTATATAAATCTTCATAACAAATAAAAAGAACGGTAATAAATACTTCTCTGATTGCTCAACACAATTGATTTACATGTAAAACTGAGGACTTAGAAATTACTAGTCATCAAGGCTATAACGTCTTCATATCATCACAAAATCATAAGCATAGTTGTACAAATATCGAAGCATAATTGTAAAATTATCGAATATTTATTACATGAAGAGCCTATGTACTATGGAAATGAGTATCGTTAGATCAGGAACGAGATTTTAATCAGCTAGTAGTAAGGTCCAAGGAGATTCTAATGCAGATTATAACGGCGGACGCAACAATAACATAAAATCTACACTTTGAGAAAAAGTATCGAGAACCCTAAAAGTCTCTCTTTCATTTAATCTTCTCATAATTGAATAACATCCACTCTCCCCCAAAACTGAATTGTAAGCCCTTATTTACAACTAGGGTTTTGCCTTGCTAGCCAAGAAAACCAATTAAAACATGCCATGTGGCTCCTAAGAAACAAAATAAAAAATTTAAAAAAAAAAAAAAAAAATAAAATTAATGGGTAAGTCTATTGCGTGCACGCTTGGGCTAGTCAAACTCAATGCCCAAACCATACTCCCAATTAGAAGCAGAAGCAAGTTTCCAAAGCAAGTGTGTTACCATATGTCAAAGGTTCCTACAACTCCACTAAGGAAGCGTCCTAATCAAGAAGGGGGAAATCTCCACTATTTTTATGCACACAAATGTGAACTAACATGCCACATAGATAACCCTATACTATTTGTAGTGTTGTAAGGCACATTCAAACTCGTAGAGACTGCCAAAGGCGTGTACGAATGTGCCCAATGCTCTTCAAAAACTGCCTTTAATATGTTCTAGTTGCACACCTACATGTGCTAAAACAAGCAACATACAATATAACCTCAATAAAGTAATATGCAATAAATTGATAATTGAATTGAATAATAAATTTTATAAGTCCAGTGTACTAAATTTATAATTTTGCTGAATTTGTAAGATCATCATACACTTTTAAAATTTGCCTAATAGTTTCTCTTCTTCAGGAAATTGTCCATTCTCTTCTTTAGGAAATTGCATGTGGAGCTTATGTACTTTTGCGATCATGTGAGGCATTTGGCTAGAGCGGAACCATCGTCACTTTGACGGAATCTCATTTTCATTTAAGAAGACGATTCTATCGATAAAAGCTGTATTATATTAGTGGTCTAAAATCTTCAAAGAGTTTAGAGGATGTTTCTTTGAGTCTTTTGTAGCTAGGTGGGATCATCTTATGTTCTTAGACAAGGGGTGATAGAGGAGTTCTTGATTTTTTCTTATGTAGTTTCTTTTATTGTAAATGTTTTTAGTTCTTGTTTCTTTCTTGTAATGTAGGCCTTCTCAACCTACTTCTCCTTTCTTAATGATATTTCACTTTACCGAGCAAAAAAAAAAATCCTAACAATTTCCTGTATGTCCCACGTATACATAATAGTAATTTGCAAAGACGTACATGTGACTCTGTGAGACCATTATGATGCCTTCTTAAAATGTTAATCTAGTGTTGCTTGTCTTTGGCTACGATTTTCAGTCTAGCTAAATTTCATCTCTAACTTTTCGTAACGCGTTAAGAAGTTCCAGTGTGATTTCTTGTATAGTAACAAGAACTAATTTAGTGTCTTTGTTGCTTAGAGAGTTTCTCTGAATGAGATGGGGACCAAATTACAACAATAATCATCAACTTTGTATGCTAAACCCTAAATAATGTACGTTATATAGAATTTTAAAACTAAAAAATAAACTGATAAACTAATAACCATTAATTTAGTCGATTAATTCATAAAATTATCAATTTATCCATTAAAAAAACCCGTTTAATTAATAGGTTTCACCTGGTCTGAAGAGTATTAATTCATCGTGGCTATAGTGTATATCAAAGGCATATTTGGGTGCTTCGGCTGAGAGCTTAGAGGGCCTATCAGCTACAAAACTGAGAGGTGAGCTATTATGGAGGGAATCAGTTGACCCAATTGAACTTGGCTGGGATGACAAATGGGTGGTCAAAGCATTATGGGAGAAACTCAAGACCAAAGCTTCTTGGATTAATCGTGAAGCAGTGGTGAAGATACTTGTGCAAGACATGGAGCTGCTTTTCCAAAGTGTGCAAAGCAGTGGTGGAGCTCAAGACTTGCTTTTATGCATATGCTTGAGAATCATCTTCACTTACTAAAGATTTGTCCAACGGTGTTATAGGGAGGGAGGCAATTTCAAAGCAACCTATTTCATTCCTTCCTCTTTCCTCTCCGTATTCTATTTATCTTAACACAATTACCCTTCAGAGACAAATCATAGCACAATAACCATTTAGCAAAAGATCTTAGTACAATTACCATTTAGCACTGAAAAAAAGTATTGATGGCACAGTTGAAACAAAGACATGTAACAACTGATGAAGCTCTAAATAAACCTGATGTACGTGATCATGTGCAAACTTTGGCTCTAAGAACTAATATTCAGATGACACAGGACGAGCAACAGCTAGTAAGTACATGTATGATTGACCATTCTTTGTAAAGATATGATGGTGCCTATGCCCCTTTTTCTCTGTAAAGATCCCCTACTAGCTAAGAGAGTAAAACACGGGTCAGGGAAATGGTAGTTAAACAAAACTTAGTGTTATATAAAACTGCCACTACTAAGGTGAGTACAAGATCCTAAAAGTCATTCAGTCTTCTTCAATTATATGTCAGTTCGATCCATGAAAAGAAGGTAATATCAAGATCTCGGAATTGAAGTTCCAAAATAATATCTTACTGTATATTACACATTAAAGCATGTCTTTAAAGATCGGATAATGATTGGAAAGTGCAAAGATATTTATACCGCAACAACACGTTAGAAAAGTATCACATATGTAATACTCAAATACCCAGTTAAACACAAGAATAACACCCTATACTCATATCAAGACAGAATTCATATGTATAAAGTTATAAGCTGTATACAGTATAATGATTACCTGTTGCCTAAATAAGTCTGCTTTAGCAGCACTCCTGGCAAAAATTAGAAGCCCAGAAACCAGTCGATCTAGCCGATGCACAGCTGACAAGTGTCAAAGAAATATGCACAGAGTCGACAAGAAACGTATTAACCAGAACCCATCGATATTAAACAAATGGCAATGTTAGCTCTGTAAATAGAAAACCATAACTTCACTATAATTACAAACAATTTTCTAATTAAGCGGACGAGTCTTGTTAGGATACGAAACAAAGGTGCTAAATCATGCTCAGCTTGGAGAATTCCAACAACAGTATTCTTACGATATTGGCCACATGGATGAACCTACATGACAGTAAAATGTCAAAAACTTGAAATTGTAAAAAACATTAACAGTCAAGTTAAGATGTGAGACTGAAATAAAAAGAAGGGGTCCATCCTGCTTCCTGGAATATTCACATGACATACGTGCGGGAGGCAGTGTGTTAAGAAGCCGACCCGATTCAGTTAATGCCTTTAGAGATGAATTACAAAAACCCATTAACAATCAGAAATGTGATTACTTGATATGTAACATGAGTACCACAGAGTTCAAAGAAACAATGAACCGGACCGTATTATAAACGAATAACCAAAGAGCTAATAAACACAGCTCATTGATTCGAACTGTTGAGTTCCAAGGAGCTAAGTATATGATGCAAACAAAGTTGTCGCAACTAAAATGTAGATCACTAAACAACTGCACATCATCCGGTATGCATGGTTTTCAACTCATGACAACTCGTGAAACATATTGGGAATAACTCTTTTCAAGAAAAGGAAATCGTAAGGCTAAAAAAAAGAACACATACAAATTATGTATGCATAAACCATGCAAAGTGTCCCGATCTTGTTAGAATAATACTCAAAAGCATATAAGTATCACACCAGATTCTGATGTAAGTGCCTAACAGCTTATTACCTTAGTTTGTAGAAATTTAGTTGACCTTTTAAATATGCCATGTGTCCAAACTTTTCTATCTTAACTCCAGATTGTGGTGGTAATGTTTCACAATTGATGGCTTTGTTTGTAAAAATTACAAAGTATGCCAGAAGTCCCATTTCTCTAGTTGAGATTACTCCACCCCATTCTAAGGTGTGTCCTACCTATGTTCTCTCACCGAGCCTCCACTCCTATCCAAATAACTTGCCCTCTCTACAAGTTCGAGCTTTATGGAGAAATTGGCAATTTCACAGGTTATAAGAGCTCTCATGTTCAAGTCTTGCCATGTGAAGTTGCATAAAAAACAGAAAAGTGTCCACCAGTGTTTATATCCATCGTATCCCGACGAGGGGGGATGCTGAGATTATCCCATTCCATTCTAAGGTGTGTCCCACCTATGTTATCTCATTGAGCCTCCTCTCATATTCAAAGAATTTGCCCTCTCCACAAGTTCGAGCATATGGAGAAATTGGCAATTTCCCATTTTCACATCTCTTAAATATCAAGTTTGGGTGTCGTGATTAACGCTTGAATCGTTAACTTCTTTTTTTTTTAACCTATTGAGGCGCCAAAGAAACAAAAGTCATGGAGAACTATTTTCAAGAAGAAGAGAGCACAAAAAAAAATGACGAATTAGAAGAAAGAAATAAATATCAAAAGAAAATACCTTAATCCTAACATTTTGTTATGTTTCTTTGATTTGGGCGTTAGAAATGGGTTTAAACTTTAAACACGAAAGAGCTTCAATTTTTTTTTTCCTTTTTCACTGAATTAAGGAATAGTTCCAAAATGGAAGCATGTGATTCCTAACCATTCTACCAGTTTGAGTCGTGAATCCATCCGACTCCTAAGATTCTCAACTCAGACCTCAGATTCAGATCTTTTGCAATTTGACGATTTTGATAAAACTGCATGTATGACCAAGAAAATAAATAGTATTGCGCAAAAGAATTTGAAACAGAAAATTACAAAAGGGGTACTCTACTACGGGAGAGAGGGACCAAAATGACCCTAAGTTTTACATATGAACAGGGAGACCGCCATGCTTTGTGCATAGAAATTAACATTATTTCATCATGGCATCACCAAACCGTTAAAAATGTTGAGTGTGTTCCCAACATAAACCTCATCACTTTTATAAGTTGAAGTCAAACAAATTCCAGTTAGACTTTTGAATCTATATAAAGTTATTGTAATGTTAAGAACTCATTTAGGACCATCTTGGCATAAACTTCATCGTAGAAGCAGGGATGAAATTGCACTACCGGTCTCTACAGAATAAAAACTCTCAAATACCTACAGATTTACTCAGATACCATATAAAAACATTTTCAATCCAAGAAGTCTTAAACACTAGTTCATTGAATATCTTAGTGGTGTGCATGGTATCTGATTACCCGAACTGGAACCGTTTAGAGCGGTTATGGGTCCTAAAATGTTAGACCCATAAAAGGTGGGTCTTCAAGAACAGAACTATTATAACCGAATAGTTAAAAACCTGTGGGTACCCAAACTGAACCTAGAACCGATTATTATGATTTTGATATATAAATTTTACTAATATATTACAATTAACAAAGACGAACTCAAACATTATAGTATAGTATTTACTTAGGTGTAAAAGTCCATTAAACATATATATATAGTATATAGTGAATGTGTTGTTAAATGTATATCTTATAATATGTTACATTATGTAAATATGTGTTTCATAAATGTTAATAATAATGTCAACATGTATACGTATACTATGAATTAACTAATATAATGTATATACACGTGCACGTGATAATATCTATATATAATGCACGTGCTTGATATATTACACGTGTATATATATATATAGGATAATGAATACGTGTAATGCTAACAATTATGGAATATATAATTATTCTGCATGTTAAAATTTAGTGTGAGATATATTTATATAGGACGCATGTGTGTATAGTATAAGTACACATGTTCGAGTTAATACACACGTACGTACAATATATAAGATGTATTTAAAGTTTTTTAATAACTTAACTTTCAAAGATTATTAAAATTAATTAGGACAATTACTTTTTATGAGAGGACAAAAATATAGGTGGGAAGTGTAATTAAAACCCAACTTTTATATGTCACACGAAAAACCGTCGTTTATACCGGTTACATAATTAAAAAAGTAATGTTAACAATAATAATGTATAACCTGACAAGGAACCGGAACCAACTTAATGGGTACGGTTTCGGGTTTTCTAAATTTAAGAAAAACCCGAAAAAAACGAACCACGTAGGAACTGTTAAAAATAGAACCAAAACCGGTAAGAACCGACCCATAAACACCCCTAGAATATCTCCTGGCTATCCTAAATAGGAAGCACACCTCATTTGCACAACATGCGATACATGATGTCTAAGTCATACTCCCCATCTTGAAAAATAAGAAGTCATATTCAAGGGAACAAAAAATTGGTGCACAAAAAAGCAAGAAAGGCATCCACTTAAGTCATAACCATAAATTAGCCTGGAAGGACCATTAAAATGCGAAGCTGGAGATGCCCAATGCTACAACTGTAACTTCTAGAATACTAGAGCAACGCGCAACAATTTGAAACTAAGGATTTTGCAGAATAGACATTTGAAATCGCAGCATGACAAAAGGGGAAGGAAAGCTACAAGCCTACAACTCCACTAATGTAAGTGAGGTGCGACTCTTGTTAGTTCTTAAACCAAAAGCGAAAGTCCTTATTTACAATGCACCAACAATTTTTCAATACGTAACCATTCACACCCTTAAAGACTATCTATAAGGGTCGTGGAGGTTGTCTTCAACTTCACAAGTCAATTGGTTGAGACAACAGAAAAAGGGGCGAAAATACGACAAAATAAAATGTTTAAGGAAATGGTCCCACAATGTGTCAGGTTGGAGTATCATTCTATAAGTCAAATTGCATTAGAGTTGTAAGGAACAGTTTGAACATTGGCCTCTTCTGAAATTCAATAGCATAAATATACTGGAATGACCTACCGGAACTGACGCTGGCTTACAAACAGTAACCACCTCACTTTCTTTATGAAGAATCGATAAATCCAACGCCATCACAGGTGGTTCATGCCTACACACACCATTCTAAACTTCAGAAACTTTCATTTGTGATAAATAAATGACAACAGCTAACTAACTAACCAAGTTAACCTGTGTAAGAAGTGGCTAATCTTTTGTGATGATTTAACAACATAAGAAACTGGGACCATCTCTCCATCAACTTGTATCCTACCACATTCCACAGCACTCACCTTAAAAAAACATATAAAAACAGTTATTATTATTAAATATATATTTTATTTGAGAATAATAATTAAAAAAAGAATAATACGTACATAGTAATCGTAAGGTCGCCCTTTAAATTCTTGTGCGAATAAATCCACAATTGTTTTGCCAGCCCATCGATTCTTCACGTGAGATATGAATTCGAAGTAGTATGGTCTCACGTGACGCTTTCCTGAATTTTTTAAAATATTATTATTGTGAGTTAATAAGAGGAAAGGAAAAAATGAAGGGTATACCGTTGCGGAAAATGTAGTCGTGGCGCTCGGGTGGGTTTGCTGGGGTTTGCCATACGATCTCCATGTCGCCTTTGCCTCTTTTTCTCTTCATACCAATAAATAAGATCGATGAAAATCATATTCAGTTTGTTTACAGGGTCAATATGGGTTAGACACACACACCTGAAGCCTATTGGTGTGGCCCAAAAGGTTTAATATTTATCCACGAGGCATTATATTGCACACCAATAGGAAGGAAAATGACCCATGAAAAAGACATTTTCAAGGGAAGGGAAGGAGTCACAATTTCACCAAGTCATGGTATTGGGTTTAATTGTAATCAAAACAAATTAAACACTCAAATTGTTAGAAAGCAAAATACTTATAGTATCTCCTATAACTAGTATACTGCATTGCAGTGGGGCGTGAGCGTAGTATATTATTTATTTGACTCTATTTTTTTTTATATATAACAATAATTATATTTATTTATTTATTTATTTCTAAGATTTGTCCCTCGATTTCTATCTATCTCGCACTAATAAGATGAGTTGTATTCTTATATACATTCCACGTCAGCCTCACTAACAATTTCTTGACATTTTAATCTCAAGATAAAAAAAATTGTTTATTTTCCAAACAAGTTAATATGTGAAACAACACTCTGGGTTGTGTGTGACTTCATTTTTACTTGTGCAAGATTAATATAGTTTCCTACAACTTCCAGGAAATGGTAATAAAATGTTACAACTGAAGATGCTGTTATGAAATAACAAGTTTTAAAACCATAGAATGACTAATGCACTATTCCAGCTAAGCAATAGGATCTGTAGTCTATGCCCACAAAGACATATCAAGCACCTTTAGCTAGTACATAGTTGCAAAGGAAAAAAACATGTTGCAAGTACAACCATTTCTACAAATTGAAGAAGAAAGTTCAATCAAAGGTTTCCTTCAGAGTGGACATACGCATGACAGTTTATGGATCATAATCAATATCAAGGTCAAAACCAAACACAATAGTGAGACAATTTTATTGATTGATAAAGCTCATCAAAAGAAATCCATGATCAACAACTTCAAGATCCAATAATACATCAAAGACAATTAAAACACTCAACATTGAACTAAAAATATAAATGTCATAGAAAATTTAGCATCTAAGAGGCCAAACGATGCCAACGCTAACTAAGTTTGACATTACAACTTAAGGAAAACAAACTCTTCAATGAAAATTTCGACATAACCTCCTTTGTATATTCAATATTAAATAAAAAAAAAAACCTGTCATGTCTAAAAATCATTAAACCTGTCATATTACCAAAAGAACCAAAATAACAACATCCCAAAGGTTCTAAACTACTATACATATAACAAGTTGCACAGTTATTGAGTTTACAAACCGATCAACTCAACTCAAAAAGACACATAAAGGGGGCTAGCAAAAGTCCAAACAACTATAATATAAAATGAAGTAGTTGAAGTGACAAAATCCATCTGCAGAACCATCAAAAAATGTCCTCCTCAGACATTACTTGTGGAAGAACCTCGCATAAATCAAAACAACAAAATTAAGCATGATAACGACAGTAGATATTCATTTATGAGAAATATATAAAATCTTGATGAAGTGAATTTGCAAACAATATAAATAGAAATAAAGGTAGAAAGATGAATACTTCATACCGAGATAAAAACAAGAAAATAACATTTCAACTATAAGATTTTCTTAGAACATCAAATGGTTGAAGCAGACAAGTGCAACAAACGATTCTCCTCTTGCAATCGGCCTCTAAGACCAACACATTTTCCAATCTTTTGAAGTCTTTCCAAAGAGAACATAGGGCAAAATGCCGATCACACAACTTTCTTGTCTGCGAGACAAAGCAACAAAAGTCAAACCGAGGCTTTCCTTTCACCAATATCTACCACGTACCGATCAAGAGTTAGGCCTTGACTCTTGTGAATTGTTATCACCAACATAGTACTAGGGGAACTGAATCTACCGGCATGAAGTATTGCCCGACTTCCAATTTGATGTCCGTGGAGTAATAGGTATTGTATTAGAATCGATCGAACCCTAGCACCACGATAGTGGTCGAAGTCAACCATAACAGCAAGAGGTATATCTTCTGGTGATTTGCAGCCATTTCCATAAACAATATCTACAACAGTGCCCATTGCACCATTAACCAGTCCATTTGTGGTGGCAATGTTTGAACGAAGCATAACACGTGCACCAAGTGATAAACACAGAACTTTCTCCAAGCCTTTTGCATCATCTGACGAAGCCTTGGTAGCGGTCTCACAATTATTTAGTGATACAATTCGAGCAACTGGTTTACCAAGCTCAATAAGTCGGGTGAGATTATAATCATGTGCAGGCTGTTTGGTAGGAAAAAGACGCAAAGCATCTTTGAAGGTGTTAACCTCATCCATATTGAGTGAGGAAATATCCCGAGTTAGAAATAATTGCCAATCACTTACGGTTGAAGTTCCATTACTTAGTCTGAATAGTGTTTCTCGAAATGATGCTTGGTCATCCCCTGCTTGTCGAAATATATGTGATAACCGAACACATTTATCGAAACTAGAATACACAATTCCACCATGTTGTTTTTGAATAGACCCACCTTGGACATATAATGCACTGTCACATACAGGAGGTAATTGACGCATATCACCAACGAGGATAATAGATACATCACCAAATGGATCGTTCTTTGAAAATATCTCGCAACGCCGTCAATATTTGCAAGCATACTTCTTCCAACCATGCTTTGTACTCATCGATAATGATAAGTTTGGTGTCTTTAAAGTCTTCTTGCATACGTCGACATTGATCACCTTCAATATTTTTGGAAGTTTGTTTCACACCTTTTGTTCCACAGGTGAAAGATAGCTCATGATGGATGGTTGCACCTCCAATATTAAAAGCGGCAACTCCAAAGGGAGCCATGACACGCACGCTTTGTTTGTTTTGAAAATTGCGAAAACTGCGAATACACAATTGCATTATGAGTGTGGACTTGCCTGCGTACTGCTCCCCACAAACAATTAACCGAATACATGCTCCAGCTTTGTGGGGCTCTAACTACCATATCATGAGCCGCCTTTGTTCATTAGATAAATCATGATCCGGTACAACCGTTTGAGGTTCATGATTTAGTTCATTGCCACCACGAAGAGCATGGACAAATTTTCTATCAATTTCTATATTTGATATCGATGTAAACCTTCAGCCCAATTGTGTGAAATGTCGAAGTCTCTTCTTCCTAATTCCACAGTTTCCCCAGGGACAAACATGGGCCCCATTGTTGCTGCCATCATCCACTCATCCCGAAGTAAGTCTTCAGTACCAAGCTCTACCTCAATACCATATTCAAGCTCTTCATCTATCGGTTCTGGAAGAATAATCCCATGAGTGATTTCGAAACCCAAGTCATAGTATCTTTCAGACCACAAGGGAAATTCTCCCCGAGCTTCTTCGAGAGTTCGATAATGATGATGAATTAAGACTTGTTGACGACAAAATGATTCCCATTTTTCAGTGTTTGGTAGGATGTCACCGTCTAGCTCTGGAACCAAACGCACAACTGCGTCAACTCGAGAAGTGTGCCAAACATGCTGCTTGAAATAATGTCTTTTTGCCATATTCAGTAGGGAAATATTTTCATAACAAAAGGTCGCTTGCAGATATCTTCCTACAAAGGTTGGATCTGTTCCAACAATTTCATCCTCTCGTCGCTCGACGGCGCACAATTGATGCTAGCATGCTCTTTTCGCTAACATTTAAGAGTACAAACTTTCGGATGATCGGGTCAATGGGTACCCCATTAGCAAGTGACATACTTCTGGGGCGAGAAATATCTCTTCGGAGACACTTTTCATAAGTAGAAGAAAGCGGATCTTGCATTTTGACGGGGCGATGAAAATCTTCAACAATATCTTGAAGAGTATCTCAAAACTTTTAGAAGCCGGTTCAGATTTAGCGGCGTGATTTAGCAATGTAATTGACAACAGATTGCACCCGAAAAGGATCGGCGACCAATCAATGTTTGCACGCCAGTCCGCAAAATCTTACGATTGTGGGAAACGGACTAGTTCACCATTTCGCCGACGAGGAAACGATACATGTTACTGTTGGGAGGCTCTTCTACAATCTTCGACTGACCAATTACATCAAATGGGTATCTAAAGCGACATACCATTTGTTTGGTTGCTTTGTGTAAGCGCAAACAATGACTCCCACATATAGAGTGTCGCATGACCCAATTGACCAACGAAACATAGTCATCTTCGTTTGTATCAAGTTGTAAATCGAGTGGCAAAATGCGTGCACAAGGATGTTCTTGGAGATTTCTAGACATGCTTGGGTCTGGGTTAACAGTGCAAACAAGTCTATCAAAATAATCAATAACATTAGATCTATCGATAGCACTTGTAGCAATCTTAGTAACATCTGGAGCATCTGCTAGCCAAAGAAATCCATGAACATGACCACTACCACGATTTTGCCACTCAAACCGGTACCAATGATCAACCACAGAGAACTCATATCGTAAGTAATCCCGAAAGAAGAATTCCACTCTTGTTTGAAAGAACCAAGCAACAACATTTGGGTTATCATTAATTAACTTTGCGCGTCCCCTTCTTTTATCTAAAAGAGACATTTTTTCAAGATCATTAGAAGGATCTAAAATACGAAAAAGTTCTGGCCATTGCATGTCAGCAGCGCTGAGTGTGAAGAAGATGGTTGGTGCACCTAACTGTTTAACCATGGCAGTCAGCTCTTTCAATCTTGTATACCAATAACAGCGGGTACCACGAATGTTGTTAGCAAAGTAAGAGACACGATTAGCTAATTGCTTATCACCGGACAAAATCATATTTCGAATTTCCTCAATTGACAACTCAAAGATCCCCCTCGGATTCTTCCTCACAAAAACATCACCTAAAGAAAGTGCTTGCCACCTTGAAAGAGAGTTCCAAGCAAAGTAAGCGGAATCTCGTGATTCTAGCAAATCGCTCATCATGATATTTCATCAAAACCGGAAGTATGGCAATGGATTGACTTTCACCGGGCGAGCTTGTCGTAGATCGGCCTCACCGTAAGGAAACAAAGTTGGAAATGCCATAACAATATATCCCGGGTTGAAAACTCATCAATGATGTGAGTTGTTAAAGGCATATGGACATTAGTTTGATCTACATTTGGTACCATAAATGCCCTCCGGAGACGCGTGCTTGTTGATTGGGTTGTGCCAAATAGAAATAGTTCCAACAAAGATGAAACTCATCAATGTGCAAATCCGGTTATACAAGTCGGGTGGCCCGTCATCGTCATCGGCTTCCCTAGGTATGGCAGAAACTTCGTTGTCGATATCTTCCACCAGTCGGGACATATGTGGTAGGTCATCGTTGTCCATCTAGAGGTAGTCCTTCGATAGTTCCATCATCAATAATTATATCATTATAGTACCGATTATAAGTTTTCAACCAAACCAAGGTCGTATGCGTACAAATTCTCGCCCGAACACGAATTCCTTGCTTGCATGTGGCCCCCTCTATTAACGACAAGAATTGCGATAAATCAGCGGGCTTGAATGGAAGAACAGTGGCAATCAGATTGACATCTTGGGAGAAATTTATCACATTACCACTATACTTGTATTGTTGACCCCTAACACGATACACAGACATCATGGGATGCACCCTGGCAATGAGAATTCTTTCTAGATTGGACAAATGAGACAGTTCTAGAGGTACAATGCCCGGATCCATTGAATTGTTAACACTAAACATGCCAGCGTTAGTGTTGTCCCGTTTTTCCAACTTGCAAGAGGTACAAATACCTGCATCAATTCTTGTTATAAGCGAGGTTCTCACTTAGTACAAACATATTCCAAGAAAATATACAAAGAAGATCAATTACCTGCTGAAATCTTTAGATCGGGAAATTTTCTTTTGCATAGAGGACAACTGACCCATGAAATATCATTGCAGGATTTTCTAAATACTTGTGCGTTGGAGAGTGGTATGTAGTCGTCTGTAGTAGGTGGGAGATAAGTGTTTTCACGGATATTGTCTTCACACACCATAAGTTGAACACCAGGAAGTCTTTGATGAAGAACGTTCTGTGAAATAACTATTTGACGAGCAATAACAACTCTTTGATTCCGCAATTGTTTGGCGTGCTAGTCTTTGCCCAACAACTCGCTGCTCTGAAACGCGTAAAGGAGTTTTGAACAACCCTTTCAACGGGTTTTGCCTTACAAATGCTAATCTTCTACGAGATTGTGCGAATTTTGTACTCCATCCATGTGCAATCCACGAGCCAAACCTTTACGGCGATTGTCAGGCGACGATTAGCATCTCGGTGCTTGGAGGTTTCGCCAATGCGTGCATATTTTCTTATGGCAGTATTAATTGACTGTGTTGATGCATGTTGTGAACTTGTCTGTTTTGCACGAAGTTCTCTTTTTTTGCAGTATTTGTAGACCTACCATGCTCTACACTTTCCCTTATGAGGGAATGTCGATCGCATCCATTTGCAATCCACGAGCCAAACCTCTACGAAGCGTTAATCTAGGCTTACGATGAGCTTCTCTTTGCTCGGAGGTTTGGCAATTCGCGTCGCGGCTTTTCTTCTAGCACTATTAATTGATCACGTCGATGCATGCATCGCTTTCACTTGTCTTTTGCACGGGCTATCTTCTTTTTGTAGTATTTTTTGCCCTTTTCGCTCCACCCGTTGCATTTTGTGGGAAATGCTGTTATTATCAACTGGGCATGCAACCTTTAGATTACGTAGCCACTGAATGAGCGGGCAATTGTCTCCGCTAAATCAAAATCGATACACTATCTAGTTGCAAACATTTATCTACTTGACTTCCATCCCTGTCACAACCTCTTGAAGTCTCTATTGGATATGGTAGATTGACAACCTTTTGAATACGGGGTACATTTTCTGGTAAATCAGATATAGTCTCCCTTACCAAAGAATTTGGTGCGGGAATTCCATCCGTCTTTAACCCAATCAATGAGCGGGCAATTTTCATCTAGATCATTGAACCTCTCCCTTGCTGAAGATATTTCTGCATAATTTCTAACCATGTGATTACTAATAGAGGATTTTGCGTGATCAGGTCTCCTATGAATATGCATTGAACTCTGAGGTTGAGATACCACCTTCGTCATAATCCGAGAAGAAGTACGTCTGGAAATAATTGTACGTCTTCGAGTAGTTGGATATGCAATTTCTGGTAGGTAATCTAATCTCCTGATGTATGCTGAAATTTGGGCGAAAGAGTTACGGTGCCGACGATTATGAAGACGCGGCCGAGTAGTAGTTGGTAGGGTAGTATGTCGATTCCGACGACTATAAAATTTACCAAAGAACCTATCAATTTGGTGTAGTGCTACTGGTAAACCTTCCATAGCTGCATCCATTGTGCAATAAAACACTGAGAGTGGAAAATTACGGAGGAGATGGAAGTCTTCTTATGTCGTGTCAATTGAAATTCCTACATGGTGGGCAAACTGGAGCATTAAATAGTTGAAAGTTTTGCTTAGGAAAGTTGTTTCTTTTCTCTAACGGAAAGTTAAGCCAAGAAAAGTTTAATAAACGGATAAAAACTATAAAGTCCAACTACTTCAAACTTATTATTTCAACCGTGGTTGTCTTAAATGTGAAAAACATGCAATATATATGAAACATAAATATGACCACTTACTTTGTTATATATAAATGAATTAATGAAATTTTGGCCATTATTACTCAATACTCACTTATTAAAGGCACCCAAAGTAACTAATGTATTAGGAGATATTAATAATATTAAGCGCTAGAGAAATGCATGAATATTAACAAGGATTGCACGACTTATATGATACCGTCTCCACCAATTGCATTACCATGTAAATCGTAGTTTCAAGGTGAAAACAATTTAAAACAAGGAGTAAAGCAAATGCGAATGAATACATACCAATTTGATTGACAAAAATATCTCCAAGAAACATAAATACTGAAATCTAAAACAAAACCAAAAGAACTGGACTGCAAGGACAAAACAAATAGTAGTTAGCTTTGGAAATATATTGTAATGACAACGGGTAGTTAGAGGCCAAGAAAATATTAGTTGTAGGAATCGAAATAACACAAATCTGAATGAAAACATACCGCTTCCTTTTTTCAATATTTTCCACAATAACAGAAATACCTAGAACCAAAAATGTGTAGCTGTAAAAACATAAGAAAATGGTTAGCTACATGGGAATATAGATATTCAATAAAGTAAATCTACATAACGATTTTGTTGCTTTTATATGTTGAATTGTTTGAAAATGCTAATGTAAAGTTGTATCTTATTTCTTGTTATTCCTTTTGGATAATATTTATAACAAAATTAAAGCATAAATACACTTTCAAATTTAAAATTGAACTTACATGTAGTTGACATAAACAAACAAAAATTCTCAACCATGATTTAAACATATAGATAATTGGTTTATTCATCTAATAAGGCTTGGTTCCACATCTTCAAACCTCCCCAAAAGTGTAAACGCTAATGGATCTTAAGTTGGTGATGTGGTTGGGGCTTTTGACACCCACACACGTGGTGTAACCCACTAGCCGTAAGCCTACTTGCATCCCTTCTATTGGGTTATTGGGACATGACATGGTAGAATATGCATGAATGATATATATAAATAAATACACATGGAAAATAGCGCAAAAGAAGTACAATTAATAAATGTGTTGTTCTAGGACAGAAGCATACAACTAATCATATTTGGCAAGAGTAAAGGGTAACACCGAATACGTCAAATATTGCACAGTGAGTTAAGGGTAATAAATCTTGTTATTTTTCTTGGAATTGTTTGAAAATAATAGAGTAAAGTTGTATCTAATTTATTGTTATTCGTTTTGGATAAATTTGTTCATTAATTTAAAGTTAAAATACATTGCCAAATAAATAAAATACATTGCCAAATAAATAAAACAATATAATTTAAAATATTGGACTTACATGCATTGGTGGAGGTTGATGTATATTGCGATCATGACAGAGATTAAATCCCCTCTCTTCTTGCATTATTACAAGTGGACATCTTGTTATTTGGGTTTTCTTGATCTCCATCAAATTCTCTGCTACGCTTTGGAGCAAGGTGATTTACTTCACTTATGGTAGAGGTATTGTTTTGAAGAAACGAAAAAACAGATTGACGACTCTGGTCCCATGTCTTGACATATATAATTTCTTTTTTCATGGAGTAAGAAGTAAAATCAACACGGTCATTTTCAAGATCAGGGGTGGTAGGATTGAATGTAACACAACCAAACCGCATAGTACTTTCGAAAGTGGCACATCACAGTGGAACCATGAAGGCCAACAAGTACAATACTTTGTCGACCTGGAATATGTAGATAAATATCTCTATGACACAAGAGCCAATCACATTTCCACTTGATGTCATCCTTCTTCAAAGAATTTAAGCTGGTGTACCATGCTTTAGCATCCTTAGAATTGTACAAGGGCGCTTGCTAATGCTTGTTTTGACAAGATTATATCTGCTATCTCCAACACTTTTCATTTTCACCAAGGAATTTGATAAGTGCTCATATGCCCAAACTTGAAGAAGTGGAATGCATCCTAAAAGCTTGGTATGTCTATTTATGACACAATTGGTCAAACCTATAAGAAGTTCTCGCTAATATCATTGGTAATGCGATAGTAACGCTCCTAGCTCTAACTTCTTGAATAATTTTGCATAAAGAGGCATCAATTTTGTTTGTGTTATTCGAAGAAGAACATGTCCCACAATTGCTAAGTCTATTGAATTTGCACGCCCTAATGAATTTTTTATCGTTTGGATCACCAACATTCAAGTGTCTAGCGATAAGAAAATCAAGAGTGCAAGTTTTCACTTGACCATTTTGTCTTTTTCAAGTATTTTTTTTGAGATACGCAGGAAATCGACAAGTTCCTTTATATAGCTATCTTTTAGGTGGGGATAAGCAGGGCTTCCTTCAAGAGACATGCCAAGAAGATGAGAGCATTCTTCTAGTGTAGGACAAAGTTGATGAGGGCCAAATTTGAAAACCATGTCATTTGGGTCCCAACATCTAACAAGTGCTTCTATGAAAGCCCAATTGATTTCGAGTTTAGCTAAAGTTAGTGTGTTTCCCATACCACTATTTTGCCTCCAATTGATCCAATCACCACTATTCCAATCATTGTTAATGATTTCCAATAGGCTTTTATTAGGCACTTTGGTATTCATTATCCAGTTCTCCACTCCCTCCTATAGAAATAAAATAGTTCAATTAGAATACGAGAAAAAATTATTTGTCTATGTAGATTATACTGAATGCATCTAATAAGGCTTGGTTCCACATCTTCAAACCTCCCCGTAAGTGTAAACGCTAATGGATCTCTATTTGGTGATGTGGTTCGGGCTTTCGACACCGACAGTAGTGGTGTAACCCACTAGCCGTAAGTCTACTTACATCCCTTCTATTGGGTTATTGGGGCATGACATGGTAGAACATGCATGAATGATATATATAAATAAATACACTTGAAAAATAGGCAGAGGAAGTACTGATCAAGTAAATTTGATTGAGAAGCTAATTAGCAACAACATTCATCAATAACCCAAAGAAGAAGCTAATAGAACATATATATCTAGAACTGTGCTTTGCGAACTATCATGTTTCTTGGTAGCTTGTGCATGAATGCATTTTGAGGAAATAAAAATCGTTACGTTACGTTTAATTTGTTTTGTGACTTCTTTCGATATATTTATTTTAGTGCGGTATTGGACATTATACATATAGATCTTTGGATGTCATTGTCATTGAGGATGATGGTTCATCTAAAATTGAGCTACTTGAGGGATCTATGTACCACAATAATTAGAGCTTGGGGTGATGTCACATCTTTGTATCAGTGCTTTAAGACTTGCTCAAACTTGAAAGGAATTTGTCAATTTTAAATGGCTATGTTTTATTTTATTTAATCGCTTTGATTTGTTTTCATGCTCATCATACAAATATGATTATGTTGTTATATCATATTATCATTACTGAGCTTGTGGGATTTCTTACAACTAGCGGCTTGACAGATCATATTGTGCTTGATCACATGTTAAAATGAATGAGATTTCTTTATGTTTGTAACTGAGTTTTTATATGTGATTGACTTAGGGATCGTGTTTTCAACTATGAGTGGTGCTGCCTGAGGGGTCATCTCACATTTCAGTTTCTTGTGTTTGAGGTATCCTATCACATAAATACTGATCTTAAATATAGTCGGATTTGGGAGTACCCGAGGCTAGATAAAGTTATGTGCACAGATTTACCATTGAATTGAAAAATTATGCACCTCGCCAAAAAAAAAAGAATCTGCTCATGTCTTATATTATTGTTTAAATTGTCACTTTTGTATGTTTAATCTAGCATAGCGTATGTATATGCAACTTGTGTTTTTTTAGGGATCAGACTAGAATATGAAAATTCAATTATTAAATAATTAGCTTCCCGTTATAAAACTCAATTTTACCTTTTAACTAAACTAAGCGAGATGAGATAAGCAGAAAATCCCAAAAAAACAATATTGATCAAGCAAAAGATGTTTCTTTGAACTAATCAGCCTACTTTAAGTAAAAACAAAGCATATGATTAAAAAAAGGTGGAAAAAGAGTTATATTAGCCTCAGCTCCCTCGTCTTAAAAGAAGTGCAATAACCAACAATTATGAGGGTCGATGTCTTATAAGATTATGAATGTCATTCTTGTAATTACGTTTGTGTCAAGCTACCATAATCAAATACTGAAATTCCACTCAACCGAGTATGTGTGTCTTTGGTTAAGATTATTTTTTATTGGCAAAGCGGAATTGTATTTTTATAAAAACCGAGATTGTAGGATGAGATATCCTAGCTTGGTATCTTGTACTTGGTACTTGGGTCGGTGTTAATGTTACAAGTACATGCTACTTGGGTCGAAAATTAGATGGGCATAAATCATAGATGAATTTCAACAGATTTTCACAAAATAAAGTACAGAAATAACTTTAACCTTAAAATGAAAACAAAGAACGAAAAGAAAAATAAACCGAAAAGTAAAGCTCCCCGGATATGTCAAAACAAAGACTTACCTTTGTAGAAAGTTGTTAAAAGTTCAAAGATTCCAAAACGAGCTCCGACACGAAAAATCCTTCCAAATGTTGAAGACATAAAACCACTATATAATCCTACAAAAATAATAATGAGTGAAAATTTTAGAACACATAATCACTAAACTATCCAACGGTTTATACTTAGGATGTTGTTGCAGTTAAAATCCAATAAATTGTTTTCCTAAGACCCTTGTCTTAACACAAATGACAACACCACCAAAGAACAAAATTTAAAGGGCATGGCTACCTAAGCTTTTTTCCCAATTTTGCAGAATCATACCAACCTTTTCCAAATTCCAATTCTTTAAATTTATTTCACAATCTAATTTCCTAGCCACCACGTCAACAAATGACTATGTTTTCTATGTTCAAATGAATTTCTATAGTGCCAGAGTACCACTGGGTCCGTTCTAAAAGCTGATTTTAGTCAAACCAACCCACGGGAACTCATTCACCCTTAACCAAAAACGAAGTTGAGGAACCACGCTTACAAATGCAAGCCCCGCACACCTTTCCAAACTGAATACGATGACTCGACCTGCAGTCAAAGAATGACCAACTAACATGGTCATAAGTTTTAAGGTTTTCCACATTGCCCGTAGCACACCGGCTCATTGGATCTAACCCTATCATCAACAATCCACACAAGCAATGAGCAACCTTTTGAGAATCTAACTCTTGACACATCTTATGAGTACTACTTCTTTATATCATTCTTAAGAGCCTTCGAACATCTTTTGTCACATTGAATTCAGCATCAATGTGAAGGCGTTAGACGTTCTTCGAAAGGAAGCCACCTTCGACCATCTACAAATAACAAAGAACTTCACCAAATTATACTCACTTCTTTGAGGGGATTTAAACATTAAAATCATATCCAACTTTCTCGACAATCAACATAAATAATTTTCCTATAGCCAACATGATGAGCTTCCTTAAGACTTATAAATTTATTGCTATTAGTATTCGTAGAAGTTAGTATATATGTACCAAAATAAAATATAGTGATTTCCTTAACTAGCCCTAGACCAAAAGTTTGGTTTATATCAACAAAGGAACAAACAAACTAGTCCTAAAATTACTGTGTATAACTTATGAGGAACTAATATGTAATTTACTTATATAATGGGACATATCTTTAATATACTAAAATTTAAAAAATAGCTCCCAATTTAGGATTATAGACCAAAGAAACAATTAAGGCCCAAATCTCCAAATTCCACACAATGCTTTGTGGTACAAGTACAAAGATACCAAGCTAGGATATCTCATCCTACAATCTCTGGTTTTTATAAAAATACAATTCCGCTTTGCCAATAAAAAATAATCTTAGCCAAAGACACATACTCCCTGGTTGAGTGGAATTTGAACATTCAAAAATATGCAACTTTCTGAACATGTTACGTAGAATCTTATTTATTTTTCTATGTCCACTTTGTATAATAAGCCCCTTACAACTTACAAGATTTGTTACTATAAGTTGGAGCTTGGTTTGTGTCCATAATCAACAAAAGAGTTAGTCCTAAAATTATCTGTATATAACGGCTTTGGACTCAAATAAAGTTACTATTATGTAGTCTACTTAAATATTCTGATATAGCTACAACCCACTCGAGTCTCAAAACAACCACAAACCGAGACTCAAAGGTCAAGAAACAAATTAAGGCCCATGGCTCCAGCCTCCAGAACGTAGTGCAAGCACAAACAAATGCTATTAAAAATAAATCGAAAGAATGAGCAAGACATTTCTTCCACAAAGAATTAACAAGTGCACTTCTTCCGCTATGCCCAATCGACAAGCAAGATAACCCGACCAAAAGTGGATCAAAATTTGTGCCACCAAAGTCATCTCAAGAGCTTAACCAACAACATGCTTTTACAGGGACCAGAGATGCATATATCTGCCAATTAACTATTTTCAGAAACATGATCAACACATCTGAGGAACACAGATTTATGTCGACAAACAAAGTCTACTCCTAGAAGCCAATAATATGACTCTTTGGTCCATGGGATTGAGCTTGTCATGCTAAAACAGACTGCAACAATAGTGAACGAACAAGGGTGATGATTGCATGCATGTCCATCAAACACGGTTAATTTCTATTTCTTAAATTTATGTATTGAAGATGGGCATCCAAGGTGATAATGTGGAGAAGCCCCAGGATTGAAATATTTGATGGTGAGGCTTTAGACACCCGATATGGGATGACAATCTCAACATTACGAAAATCACAAATTTTAATTTAATTTTATAATCACCCATGATGATGAATGAATACATAAAAAGAAATTACACAATAGTTAAAGTTGTACCATTGCATTTCAACTTAGGAAAATAAGAGGAAGAAATGCATACCTATGGATCCAAAATCTCAGAAACGATGTAAATTGTCGGTGAATGTCTGGTACATCTTCTCTGTGACTGAAATAATTTTTCGAGTGTTACAATCCACTCCACAAGCTGATTTTAGTGAAATTAGGGTTCCTAATTTTCCGAGAGTCACATTTGGGTTGCGAACTATGTTAAAATCAGCATGATACTTTTGTAGGTTTGTCTTTCTGAAATTTACGCCTCTCACTTTCACTGGTTGGTTGGTTAAAAAAGTGTTATTTGAGGAAGATAGAGGAGAGATTGATGGAGGAGAGATTGGAGGCGAAGATAGAGGAAGATGAGAAAAGAGGGGGTGTTATTTGGGGAAGATAGAGGAGAGATTGATGGAGGAGAGATTGGAGGCGAAGATAGAGGAAGATGAGAAAATAGGGGTGCGGTCGGACAAAAAAAGAAGTGTTATTTGGGGTGCAGTCGGACCACGAGAGGATGACACGAAGCAAGTTGTTTTTTGGGTGATTTTAAAAAACCGACCTCAAGAATTCGCTACGCTCACGGATTAATCTTGACTCTTAAATTCATCCGGGTATTTTTCTTACGCATAATACCCCTAAATAAATAATTACCACAAAACACCCAAATAATAATTAGAATGACTATTTGGTCTTTTTGGCTTTTGTGAATTTCTAGTACCCATAGTGTCCTTAAATTAAAGTATTGCTTATGGCACTTTAAAGTAACAAGAGTAATTGTTCATTTTATGTGTTGGTGAATAAAAATACAAACTCCACGCATCATTTGAATTGTATGCCACCATAAATACCAGCTTTAATTAGCCATTAATACTGACTTTAATTAGCAATTCGGAAATCCCTTCCTCTTTCCAATCCCCAGTTTTGCTTCGTTTCTTCTCAATCTTCTCCATTTCGAATTGTGTTTCTCCCTGTTTCCATTCTCTCTCATTGCTCTTCAAATTTTCGCTAGGGTTTTATGTCCATCTTCTCACCTTCAACAAATCATCGTCATCACCACTACATCTCTAAATACCATAAAATCTCTCAACTTCAAATTCCTCAATTAGTTTCTCTAATACACACAAATCCAACTGCAACAACACCAACACCAACAACTTCAAATTCCTCATTCAGTTTCGACTATACTAAATTGATTATCTTTTTCTTTTTTCTATTCAGGTTTGATACTAACCCACTCATTATCTAGGGGTTGTTAAATTTTAATAATTGAGTTGTAGCATTATGTTGTTAGTGTCTTTTTATTAGGATTTTAGAGTATATATATATATAAAATGTTTGAAATTGATAATATACCACTACTTTCATTCTGCCTGAGTTTTATACCATCTTCTCGCTGGGGTTTTATACCCATCGTCGAGCACTCGAAGTATCTACTCGATTCCATATTTTTCCCTTTTTTTCTCCATTTTTATTTCAATAGGTTGCAATTTTTTTATTTTGTTTTTAATCTGGGTCAGACTCTTCAGCTGGAAGGCAACTGGATGTCAAATAAAAGGTTTAAGCTTAGTGACAAATAATTAATATTTCAAAAGTTGGGAATAATAATCATTTCAAGCGTTGGATAATATGTTGGTATTGCAATGCTTATAGTGTTGTTGGATTTTTTTTTTTTTTTAATTTTTTTTATTTTTATTTTTTTATTTATTTTTTCCGTTGAAAACATGTCTTATATATATCAAAGCATAAGAGGAACAATACTACTGTCCAACAATAACGCGGGAAGATAGTTCAGATCCTGACTACTAGAAGCCCACTTGGCCAGTGCATGGGCTTCACCATTAACTTGCCTACTTATCCAACTAAACCTACAAAATATGAAAGTCTTACATAGGTCCTGAATATTACATCTAATGGAATCAACTTTCCAGTTCATCAACTGCTGCTCACTCAAGTTCTGTGCATCCAAAATAACTTGACGGCAGTTGTCACACCCCGAATTTCGACAGAATTCGGAAAAACATTATTTGTTCCCGACTCTTCGATTTCCGAGGTATGACGCACTCTCCACTTTCAAAAACCCATAAACAGTTTTAAAAAAATGCGGATAATGAAAAACCAATAAATTTTTTAACTTAAACAAAAGTCTTCTTCATTACAAAAATTAACAAATGAAAAATGCAAATAACCTTATCTCAACTGAAAATTTATATCACCTCAAAGGAAAACAAAACCTATCTTGAAATGTGACGCTAACGCAAATCACAAGCATCAACCAACCTTCTTCACACTAAACCTGTCAAGACTTATCAACTATGTTCATTTAATGAACACACCCGATAAACAAACATGCAAATCGGGTCACATTATAAAAATGCTGGTGTGAGTAGCTCTAAAATACGACATATTTTTATACAAATATATACACAATCCATAAGGCGCTTAGTTCCTCCACCGAGGCTTTAACTTTCAAATCGACTAATACAACATCCTTAAGTACAATAATTTAGGCGGTGGTAGTTCCTCCATCGAGGCTTTAACTTCACTAACTAAACAAACAACAAACTATACGCATAATAAATAAGACATGTAGTTCCTCCATCGAGGCGCCTTAGGTTCTAAGTAAACAAATAACCAACATATTACCATTATTATATTATTTAAGGTTTTCTTTGCATGTCCCTAAAATCACGTCGTATCTATGTCTTACTGTAATGCCCGTATTTAAAATACGTAATTATTTATTAATTAGTTAATTTATTTATTTATTTAAAATTCGCTGGATTGGATTTGGGATATATGGTCCTGGTTTCTGGGCTCGAGTATGCGTTGGGCTTGGGTTTCATACCCAAGTATATAATCACATTGTTATAGAGAATAGGGTTCTTGGGGAATAAAAAAATAATAAAAATGGAGGCAGAGCTAGAAACTCGTTTGCTAGAGCGTGGAGCGCGACGACTCGGAGAGGAATTTCGTCGAGCTGTTCATTAAGGTGAGTAGATAGTTTTTCTATTTCACGGAATCCAGAATTTTACTGGTATACAGACAAAATTCTACTGTCAATTGTTTCTATTCATTTTCTGTTTGTTCGGCTGTAGTTATTCGGCAATATTGTCGAATTGATTAAACTAGATAATGTTAGGGTATCTTTTATTTAAGTTATTGGAATGTTGTGCTTATTGGGCTAATGAAGCTCAAGAGAGCGTCAATGGCGGCTCCTCTGTCCGTATGCGTTACTGTTAAACTGTGATGGGGATAGGTTGTTTGATATCGGTGGTTAGAATGTCGGGATGGATATTGGGGGGTGGTGGTAAAGCTTGCACTGTCCATTAATGGCGGCTTGCCCAAACACTGCAGTAATATAGTTTGAACTATGTTTGGTCGATTTTGGTGGTTGAACTCTTATGCTATGACTTTGTATTGCTTGGTTGTTGGTTGATTGGGTAGGTACTGCCAAAGCTTGGTTGGAGGCGTTAATGGCGCCGGTGGTTGGGCTGTTTTTTTGGTTTAATTGGTTGTGGTGTTTTGTGGTAATGTGTTGTGATGTTGGTTAGTGGTGTTTGAGTGGGTGAGGGCGGTCGAATAGGGGCTGTTGGAAGCTTCGATGGGCGTTAATGGTGGTGCGATTTTAGATCTCGTTTTGAGGAAGATGGGGGATCAAATGATTTGGGGATTTTGTTTTTAGTAAAGTTATAAGGTTTTCGATTTGGATCAAAACCGTGGGGTTGAAAGGGGAGGACGATTGGAACTGGCGGTGGCCAAATCGGTGGCTGCTGGTGGAGGGAGAAGAAGCACTGTTGATCGGTTTGGGCTTGGGCCTGCGTCGGTTTCAGTTATTGGGCCTGGGTCGGTTTCAGTTCTTGGGCCTTAGCTTGTTTTGTTTGGGCTAGACCAATTTGGCTTAGTCTATGGGCCAATTCATTTATTTTTGGGCCCGATTCTATTTTGGTTTTTGTTGGGCTAGTTTTGATTAAGTTGTGGGCCAGTTTTGTTTTAGTTTTTGGGCCGGTTTCAGTTCAATTTTTGGACCAAACCACTTAACTGTTTTGGGGCCAGTTTCTAATATTGTTCAGTCCAGTCCATAGGACTTAATAGAGATCCAAATGGGTCTTTCAACATGTAGACTTTTGGGTTCTAAGGTTTGGGCTTGCCGGTGAGTCCGAACCATTACCTTAGCTATGACATGAATATTGACCTTAGCCATGAACCATGGCTATGACCATGAACCTGTTGAACATAGAAACGACATTTGACTTTGACAATAACAGTTTGACTTCGACCATGATGTGTTGACTTTGACCATGACGTATTGACTTTGACTTTGACTTTGACCGTTGACCATTGCCTTTGACCGTTAACTTTGACTGTTGACTGTTGAATGTTGATTTTTTCCAGTTTTTCTCATATTTAAGAATATGGACAAATATAGTAATAAAATATTGTCGAAAATTATATAACTTTATTTGTCACTATCTAATTAAGATTTGACATGAGTAGTGTGTAAATCATATAAATATTGGGCTTCGATTGTGGATTATGGACTGTGTAATTGTGCTACGTTTTATGTTGTAAATTGTATGGACAAAATCAAATGCTAAAATGCTATGGAAGCTTGTATGAATTTAGTTGTCATTATCTAATTAAGATTTGACGTTGATATTGTGACATTATATAATATGTTGGGATATATATATTAAAGACAATAGTTTTGGAGAAATAAATGTATAGACACTCTATTATTTTATCTATGAGGTAGTATAGTATGTGTGGATATTTTCCCACGGGATTATGGCTTAGTGCAATAATATATTGGCACGTGAAAGAATGAAAGTGGTTACGAGATATAATTGAGATATTTGTAAATATTGTGGCTTAGTGCAATAATGTATTTGACATGCACGTGATATAGTGAAATGTTTATGAGTCATAAATGTATGACATTTGAATAAATTACGTAACGAAAATCCTAGAACCTAGCTACCACAACTCATATGATTGGCCCTTCCGGGCGTTTGATGAATCTGAATGGCCTTCGGCGTAAAAGTAATGTAATTGGCCCTTCCGGCGTTTCAAATCTGAATGGCCTTCGGCGTAAGTAATGTGATTGGCCTTTCCGGCATTTCAAGAAATCTGAATGGCCCTTCGGGCGAGCCGAATAGTGGCTTTGATTATTCCGTTCAAAAATAGAACGAGACGCGATATTTTATGCCGAATAGTGGCGATTTTACATAATGGCTTTAGTGTGAGGGTTACGGTGTCGCGGCATCCCGCCGGGGGTAGTTACGCACCGAGTGATACATTATGTAAGGGGAGGCATGTGGATGTACATGTTCGGTGTTGGGTAGCGATTGTGGTAGCCGGGAACTAGGTAAGACATAGATACGGACGTGATTTTAGGGACACACAAAGAAAGCCTTAATTAATATAATTATGGTAATAGGTTGGTTAATGATATATCTTTAGATAGATGATTGTATATGGTTTTGCAGAAGGGTGGGTCAAACTAATTACTTAGGCAGAGACGACCCACTCTGTTATTGAGCATGAAATGCAATACGGATATAATATGTTTGGTTGGTTATTTGTTTAGTTAGAACCTAAAAATCGATGGAGGAACTACATGCCTTATTTATGATGCGATAGTTTGTTGTGTGGTTAGTGGGAAGTTAAAGGCTCCTCGGTGGAGGAACTACCCCGCCTTAATTATTGTACTTAAGGATGTTGTATTAGTCGTTGAAAGTTAAAGCTTTCGTGGAGGAACTAACGGCCTTATGGATTGTGTATATATTTGTATAAGAATACGTTGTGTTTTAGAGCTACTCACACTAGCATTTTTATAATGCTGACCTGATTTGCATGTTTGCTTATCGGGTGTGTTCATTAAATGAACACAGTTGATAAGTCTTGACAGGTTTAGTGTTGAAGAAAGTTGGCTGCTGCTGCTGGTTTGCGTTAGCATCGCATTTCAAGATAGGCTTTGTTTTCCTTTGAGGTGATATAGATTTTCAGTTGAGGCAAGATTATTTACATTTTCATTTGTGAATTTTTGTAATGAAGAAGACTTTTGTTTAAGTTAAAAATTTTATTTGTTTTTAATTATCTGCATATTTGAACTGTTTATGGGTTTTTGGAAGTTGAGAGTGCGTCACACCTCGGAGATCGAAGAGTCGGGAACAAATAATGTTTTTCCGAATTCTGTCGAAATTCGGGGTGTGACACTTACCTAGTTTTCCTGGCTACCACAATCACTTCCCAACGCCGAACATGTACATCCACATGCCTCCCCTTACATAATGAACCACTTTCATGCGTAACTACCACGAAATGAATGCCACACACCGTAACCCTCACACGAAAAGCCATTATGTAAATCGCCACTATTCGGCATAAAATATCGCGCGTCTCGTTCTATTTTGCGAACGGAATAATTAAGCCACTATTCGGCTACGCCAGAAGGGCATTCAGATTCACTGAAACGCCAGAAAGGCCAATCACATTACTTACGCCCGAAGGCCATTCAGATTCACTGAAACGCCAAAAGGGCCAATCACATTACTTACGCCCGAAGGCCATTCAGATTCACTGAAACGCCAGAAGGGCCAAATCACATGAGTTGTGGTAGCTAGGTTCTAGGATTTTCGTTACGTAATTTATTCAAGTGTCATACATTTATATCTCAGAATCATTCCACTATATCACGTGCAGGTCAATTACCTTATTACACTAAGCCACAATATTTACAAATATCTCCATTATATCTCATAACCACTTTCATTGTTTCACGTGCCAATATATTATTGCACTACGCCACACTCCTGTGGGAAAATATCCACCAATACTATACTACCTCATAGTAGCATCTCACATATATAATAATAGAGTGTTTATATAAATCTATGTCTCCAAAACTATTGCATTCAATATATATATCCCACATATTACATAGTGTCACAATTGTTTCAAACGTATCGCATACATTTTTATAGCGTTTTAGGAATATTATATCTCCTAAAGTTTCTATCTCGTCACGTGTCAAAATATACACAACATCAACGTCAAATCTTTCCTAGATGCTGACAACCAAATTTATACAAGCTTCCACAACATTTTAGCATTTGATTTGTCCATACAATTTAATATATAAAAACGTAACACAATTAAACAGTCAACAGTCCACAATCAAAGCCCAATATATATATGCTTTACACACTACTCACGTCAAATCTTAATTAGATAATGACAAACAACGTTATATAATGTTCGACAAATATTTTATTACTATATTTGTCCATATTCTTAAATATGAGAAAAACTGTAAAAAGTCAACATTCCACAGTCAATGGTCAAAGTCAAAGTCAACACATCATGGTCAAAGTCAACACATCATGGTCAAAGTCAAACTGTCATTATCAAAGTCAAACTATCGTTTCTATGTTCAACAAGTTCATGGTCATAGCCATGGTTCATGGCTAAGGTCAATGTGCATGGTTCATGGGCTCATGACTAAGGAAACGGTTCGGACCCAACTGGCCAAGCCTAAACCCCAAACCTTAGAACCCAAAAGTCTGAACATTTAAAGACCCAATTAGATCTATTTTAAGTTATATGGACAGGCCCCAAAACTAACTTGAAACTGGTCCAAAGAAAAGCAATTAGTTTTAGCCCAAACAACTTAACCTAAATTGAGCCCAAACTAAACCAAAACTGGTCCACAACTTAATCTGGAACTGGCCCAACACACTACTAGATTTCGGCCCAAAACAAAACAAAGAGAACTGGCCCAGAACTTAACTTGGTTCGGCCCAAAGAAAACCAATTAGAAAAGGCCCAAACAAAATAAACTAAAATTGGGCCCAAAACCAACTAAGGCCCAAGACCAAATAATAGAACTTTGACCCAACCCAACTAACAAACCTAAAGGCTTTGGCCCAAGGCCCAAAGCCCAAATCGGCTACTGTTCATCTTCTCCAGGCTTCTCTTCCTCCAGCCACCAAATCCGGCCACCACAAAACCTTCACACACCACCCCAAACAAACCAAGCAGTTTCACTCCTATACACAAACCCTACAACTTTAATAAAGCCAAAAAACTCTAAATCATTCAATCCCGATTATTCATCAACCTAGATCGAAAATTTTATTAAATTAACCATTAATGGCTTCAACCACCTCCGACAGCCCACACAAATTCAACATTTAATCAGACATTACTACCTAACCTCAACCCAACAAAGCAAAACAACACAACCACAAGGGTTCAAAATAAAAAACGGGCAGGTGACGCCATTGATGCCGGATTTACAGCTTTGACCACACCACTGTCAACCTCCAACCACCCCCAATCGAAACATCACAACAAAAATTCAATCAAATCAAACATGATTTCGTTCCCTTTTTGTTTTCTCCGGGCGACGCCATTAGCGCCTGTTCAAAGCTTGAACAGAGCTTTAACAGTCTACCCAATCAACCCTCAATAGCCAAACATAACACCGCCTTTACCATCATCAATACTCCTTTTAGAAATTGACTAAAAACCACAACACTACCAGTTCCCGCAACTTGCTGGAACAGGCTTGCGACCACCATTAATGAAGCTCCACAGCTTGAACCGTTCCAACAGTTTTTAAGGAAGGGCTTCAACAACCCAAACTCTAACCAATTTTAACCATAACAAGCGAAATGATCACAGACGATGACGAGCAGGAAAAATTAACAGAACATTGTACTCTAGTAAAACTGTTATCTCATAATCGACACTATAGACTATAGACGAGAAAAAGAAAAAGAAAACTAAACTACTCACCTGTAATAAAACTCAACTCGACGAAACCCTCATCGTCCGAATCGTCGCGCTCCAATGCTCGAGCAAACACGTTTCTATCTCTGCCTCCATTTTTATTATTTTTTTATTCTCTAAATTAAAACCCTATTCTCTATAACAATATGATTATATTCTTGGGTTTGAAACCCAAGCCCAACACAGACTCGGGCCCAGAAATCAGGCCCGCATATCCCAAATCCAATCCAGCCGATTTTTAAATAAATAATTTAATTAATTAATAAATAGAAAAATATGTATTTTAAATACGGGCGTTACAGCAGTCTCCTTCAAACAGCACTGATGTACTTCCCGTGGTCCTAGCTAGTTTAACAGCCACTTCAAGTGCCACCAACTCTGCCTCTTCTGCACTCCCAGCTTCAAAGTGTCGTGTAGCTGCTCCAACCAAAGTGCCTTCTCCATCCCAAGCTAAAGTCCTTGCTGCTGCCACCCTTGTTTCCCTACAAAAGGCCGCATCAAAACGGATTAATACAATATTTACTTCCATAATAGGGAAAATAGAATTGTTTTTCTCATCAAGTCAAGTCTTGGGAAGGTAAAAGTTTGAAATAACTACTCCCTGAGGTTCTCTATAAGCTTCAAGGCTCCTGTTCCACTGAGTGTAAGCCCTTCTCAGCAGGCTATCTCTGTTGGGCAATTTGCCCTCAAACTTGGCCTTATTTCTTACTCCCCAAATATCTTGTAAGATATGAGCTGCTAGCAGCCCTTTTTTTGCAAGTCCTGGGTCAGCTGTGTGTGTCCACCCTAGGAAGACATCCAACCAATCTCTTATTGTATGCCCAGCATGTTCTTCAACTCAAGGCCCCAACTCAGAGGCAAACCAAACCACTTTGGTCCATTCGCATTGGAAAAAAAAGTGGATGGGTTCTTCAGGGGCCGACCAGCATAAAGGGTAAGTATGGTCCCCCTAGATATTTATGCTTTCCATCACATCTCCTGTGGGAAGTATGTTCATATACAGCTTCCAATGAAACATCTGTGTGTTAGCTAGCAGCTGCAATCCCCACAGAGTTTTGATACTCTTGGAATTGAAAGAGGAGGTACCTCCTTGCCAATTAGCTCTAGTGACAAACTTATAGGCAGATTTGATTGTTATGAGTCCATTATAAGTGTGCACCCATCTGATATCATCAGTAGCCCTACTGTTAGGTCTGATCACCACTTGTTTGATCATAGTCACTATTTTAGGTGGAAATAGAGACTCCACCTTTTGGTAGTCCCAGCTTGAGCCATCCCTTAGCATCATGTCTCTTACTCTTAGTTCCTCCAGTTCAGGTCTGGTAGGCAGCATCTCTTCCAGTGTTATAGGGGCATTGTTTTGGAGGAGCCAAGGTTGTTTCATGACTTTCACCTTGTCTCCTTTTCCAATACTCCATATAACCCCTGGGAGAATGCCACGTGCAGTTCTATGCACCCTTTTCCAAAACTAGGAGGCCCAGGGAGGAGGTTCCTCTTTACTATCAAACCAATGATTTCCATACACAGCTATAAAGGTCTTAGCCCAGATAGATGTGCTGTCCTTTCCAACTTAGCAAGCATAGCCTTATTCATGTCCCCAGTTTTCCTCAAGCCTAAGCCTGCCAAGGCTTTTGGTTTACATATGTCATTCCACCCAATGGTGTGGAGGCTTTTACTGTCAACAGTACCATGCCACCAGAATTGTCTGTAGGCTTTATCCAACTTATTGCAAGTGGATTTAGGTACCTTGTAAGTTGTTATAGCATAAAGGGGGGTAGCTTGAGCTACAACTTGGATAAGAGTATTCCTCCCAGCTTGGCTCAAAACTTTTGCTCTCCAGCCTTTTATTTTGCCATGGACTTTGTCTACTAGGTAGTCAAAGTCTTCCTTTTTATTATGAGATATGATAATAGGTACTCCCAAGTACTTATCTCTCTTATCAAAGATTCTCATCTTCCAGAATCTCTTTAGAATCTTTTTGTGCATTCTTTGCACATTTTTGCTACAATAAATGCTAGACTTACCATAGTTTATTGTCACACCCCAAATTTCCAGAATAATTAAAACTGATATTCACTCACCTGGAAACCCGGGGTGAAACAAAACCCACTAACATATTATCAACCACGATATTAAACTCTGAGATCAGATTAAAACTGAAAGAACAACGCTTCATTTACAAATAAAATTTTTTACTAACCAACTCTATTACATTTGTTTCAATTCAAAACCGTACACTTTAAAAACTTAAACCGGAGAAGACTCCAAGAGCAAATCCAAGTCAATGGTCTTCATCCATCGCACTCCACCATCTATGTTTCCAAGAACACACCCACGTTGCAAAAACAAAGCAAACATGGATTGACAAATTGAATTTCTTTGGTATGAGTAGACTAACAACAAAATATATATATATATATATATATATATATATATATATATATATATATATATATATATATATATATATATATATATATATATATAATCATTTAAATGAATAAATGTAACATTTCAAACAATTTCAACTTGGAGACAATATAGTTCCGTTTTCCAAAAGCGGTGTAGTTTCTTCCCAAGTAAGATTTCACCCCCAACATACAAATTCTAAGAATCTCATATAACAGTACTCGTCATTTCCACTTTCCAAAATAACTCACAATACAATACCACTTACATTCCATTTATTAACTGCACATATGATAACCTAATTAAAAATGAGTTTGGTATACCTTACCTTTAAGCCAACACGTCGTCTTAGGGTAGGATATTTACGTCCCTGCAGAAAAGATTAATAGATCCTACCCTCTCCGCAAAAACGAGTTAGACATCACAATAAAATGATTTATCTCAGCCAGTCAAAATTCCATTCATAACCAAACCTCATTTAAGACATTTAAGTCTAATTGATATGACCTGTTTCGTCCCGCATATTCGGGGAATACCACTTATCATAATACCTATATCAAGGGTAGTCATTCATATGACATCATTACGTCATAAAGTTTCTCGTGCATAATCATAGATCTCGGACTATCACAAGTCATTAATAGTTTAAGAATAACATATCAAGTTATAGTCAATTCCGCGTCACATAGAACTCACAATCATTTATTAGTATTATTCACGTCACACTTCATATCCATAACATCACACAATTCATATATTTTTTTACTTTAGTATCACTTTCGTCTACTTATGAGAACGAGGAAAAGTCAAAACCAAGGAGTACATTCATCCCTTGTGAGTATCAACTCATACAAACCACGTAAACATTTCTCATAAGAAATCATAGACATCATATGCAATAACTCCATCACACGCGTAAAATCAATATTTTTACTTTGCTTATTAATTATCTTGTTGACTCCTTTATTCAAAGACAGCCCAACCTTTAGTTCCTACTCCACGATTTGCACTACACACATTTGCCAAATCACACATATCCGTGCGCCTCACTCACACCGAGTACCACTACAAGACATACGTCCCAAGCGGGATATCGCCTCCAGGAAACATACTTTCATCTTGTAAACTCGTAACTTGTGAGTCACGACCATCTCGGGCTTTCCATACACATAATCACAAAACCTCTTTTGGGCATAACAAAATATCAGGTCATTCATGGCACATTCAATGAATACCTTGGGTCATTCCCCACATTCGAGGAATACCCATCATAACACTAACGGGCCATTCATGGCACATTCAATAAATGCCCTGAGTCATTCCCGCCACATTCAAGGAATACCCAAACCTACATTCCCGTACATTCAAGGAATACGACCAACCCGCAAGGCGAATACCTTAGTTCCTCTATAGGGCAGTCAAACGATTGGGTCATTCATGGCACATTCAATGAATACCCGGTCATTCATGGCACATTCAATGAATACCCATCTATCACATGACATCACAAGTCATAAACATTTCTTTTCATTACCAAATCCTGAGGCGTGGAGAGTTCTAAAGATGTGGGCGACACATTAAAACATTATTATCACTTATAATTATACTAGCATTACTCATGTCAAAATAGACCACACATGCAAAGAGTCACTTTTCGTGGCGTCAAGGCAAATCAAGCACTTAAATATCATTAAATGTAAACGGACTTATAATCAAACAAATACAATTTATATAACCATACTCATATATACATTATCGTAAACAAATAGTTCATTAGCCCAAATTCAAGTCCACACACACTAATGTCTAAAACATATCCACATATACTAAAGTCTATATTCATATACAACTTCTATCTCCCACATATATATATTTATGTAGTCTCAAAACAACAGTAATTTCTAACATAATCACATAGTTATCACACAACTAATATATATATTATAGATATAGTGTAGTGGCTGCACTTTTGCTTAAAGTCAGCCCCTCGTTATCCAAAGCTTTCAAGATTGGAATCAAGCCTTCGTAGTTCTTATCAGCCACATAGTCAATGCTATGGTTTTTTTTTTCTACATTCATCCAAATGACATGTAACTTAATTATTTAGAAACTAAGGTATGTATACATACTTTTTCATGTAGAACTCGAAGTCCCAATCTGAGACTATCTAGAAGAAAATTTAGGTTGAAAACGGTCAAAATCCTAATTTCAGCAAATTGGATTTCTGACGGGATATCTTTCGAATGGAACAACTCTTTCCACAGGTATCCAAACGCATCGAAGCTTTTTGTGTTGCAAAGCTGACGCACAGAACTTACTTTCTCTTGTTTAACAAAAAAATACCCAATCATCAAGGTCAAATCTTTCTTAGATAATGACAACCAAAGTTATACAAGCTTCCACAGCATTTTATTACTATATGTGTCCATATAATATACACATAAAACGTAGTACAATTAAACAATCCACAGTCCACAATCAAAGCCCAATATGCTTTACACACTACTCACGTCAAATCTAAATTAGATAATTTACCAACCAAGTTATACAATATCCGACAGTATTTTATTACTATATATATATCCATATAAACAAACATATGAAAAACTGGAAAAGTCAACATTCACAGTCAACGGTCAAAGTCAACGGTCAACAGTCAAAGTCAACGGTCAACGGTCAAAGGTCAACACCTCATGGTCAAGGTCAAACTCAACATGTCATGGTCAAAGTCAAACTGGCGTTTCCGTGTTTGACAGGTTCAGAGTCATAGCCATGGTTCATGGCTAAGGTCAAAGGTGCATGGTTCACGGGCTCGTGACTAAGGTAATGGTTCGGACCCAACTGGCCAAGCCCAAACCTTAGAACCCGGAAGTCTAAAAGTCCACTTATTTATTCTACCTGACCCAATTGGATCTATATTAAATTATATAGATCGCCCAAGCAATATTAGAAACGGGCCCAAAAAAGCGGTTAAGTAGTTCGGTCCAAAATACAAATGAAACGGGCCCATAGACTAATATTAGAACCGGTCCCAAAAACTTACTTAAACCGGGCCCAAACTAAACTTAATATGAAACCGGTCCAAACCAAGGATTAATCCGGCCCCATAACTAACTAGTGTTTAGGCCCAAAACTCTGAAACCTAACCGAGCCCCCAACAACTAATTAGTTTGGCCCCAAATCCGGAATAGAACTTCGACCCCACAACTAACACTAAACCGGGTCCCAAAACTTAATTAAATTGGGCCCCGAAACAAAACAACCAAAATCGGGCCCAAAAACTTAAAATAGAATCGGGCCTAAAACTTAAAATAGAATCGGGCCTAACATAACATATAAAGTTTATGACCCACCAAACAAATGCTAAGGCCCAAGCCCAAAATCGGATCAACTGTTCATCATCTTCTCACCAGTTCTCCTCAACAGACCGAAACCGCCCGGCCACCACTCATCCCCACTCGTCCCAACCAACTTCGAAAATGGCGAGAATGAAAAACCATACAATATTTACAAAACCGAAACCCCCCAAATCAATCAATATATATTTTCTCAAAAACTAGATCTCGAAAAATTTCGAACCGCCATTAATGGCTTCCTACAGCCACTCAACAATACTCACACACCTTAATCCAACCAAAACACATCCAACCGACCAACCCAAACAATAAATACAAATATCCAAAACCTTGTAGCCCAAGAATGGCTTCGGCCATTACCGCCTCTTAAGGAGCTTCCAACAGTTTCCAATCCTACATCCCGGCGTCCATCAACCAATCAAACCATTCAAGCCGATGAAATTTAGAATCACCGGGACAAGGTTTCAAACCCAGCGTCGATATAAGCGATGCCATTATTGCTTGGGACACAAAACTTCGACAATCCCACCCAAAATAATACCTCACACCCAACACGCACACAATGGTTCAATAAAAAACTAGGCGATTTCTTTATTGTTGGACTCGCTGACGCCATTGACGACTTAGAAGTTCCAACGGTTCCAAATCCCAAAATTTCAGTATTTTAAGTTTTTAACTACACAACAGCAGTTTTTCAATAGAGTTTTCAATGACGGGGCGGCCTTGAATTAAAGCAATATAATGACCGATATAAAACATAAACATTAAACAATATTCACCGATACACGAAAATCATCAATCCGTGAAATAGCAAAATAGCTACTCACTGTATGAGCGGCTTCGGACGAATCCTCCTAGCCCGATTAAATCATACTCAATGCTCCGACAAACCAACTTCTCTCTGCCTCCATTTTTAATAATTTATATTATCTTACGAACCCTATTTTCTAGAAAAGTGTTTATATACTTGGGTCGAAACCCAAGCCCAACCTTGAACTTCGGGCCCAAAACCAGGCCCACGTATCCCGAGTCCAATCCGACGAATTTTTAAAATAAACAATTAAATTAATTAATTAAATAGAAAAATACGTATAAAAACACGGGGTGTTATAATATACACACCTTAAAAGGATCTCGTCCCGAGATTCAAGGTAGAGAGTAGATCAACCAAGCAAACACTACGCCAAACAATAAATCTTCAAAAGCTCTAAAGTTAATGGATTATATCCCAACCACTAAGCTTCAAGAAATAATCTAAAACATGCCATCAAAATTAATTAAACATGTTATTTATAGCTTGCACCCAAAGGTCATTGTAAACAAATATAAAAAATATAAGTGTATACCCCAAGCATACACACCTTAAAAGGAATACACGTATACAATATCGTATAATCTTACATGTAGACATACGTAGATACAAACCACATAATGAGATGCACCACCCTTTAAAACAATGTATAAGACCAAAATCCAAAATGAGAACAAACAAACATGAAAACAACATCGAAACTTAACACAAAAAAAACACTCTTACCACCCATTACCATTAATCAGGATCACCTAGACCTTCTCATTCTAGGCTAACCTAAGCTCTGATACCAAAATGTCACACCCCAAATTTCCAGAATAATTAAAACTGATATTCACTCACCTGGAAACCCGGGGTGAAACAAAACCCACTAACATATTATCAACCACGATATTAAACTCTGAGATCAGATTAAAACTGAAAGAACAACGCTTCATTTACAAATAAATTTTTTACTAACCAACTCTATTACATTTGTTTCAATTCAAAACCGTACACTTTAAAAACTTAAACCAGAAGACTCCAAGAGCAAATCCAAGTCACGTGTCTTCATCCACTGCACTCCACCATCTATGTTTCCAAGAACACACCCACGTTGCAAAACAAAGCAAACATGGGTCAGCAAATTGAATTTGCTGGTATGAGTAGACTAACAACAAAATATATATATATATATATATATATATATATATATATATATATATATATATATATATATATATATATAATCATTTAAATGAATAAATGTAACATTTCAAACAATTTCAACTTGGAAGACAATATAGTTCCATTTTCCAAAAAACGGTGTAGTTTCTTCCCAAGTAAGATTTCACCCCCAACATACAAATTCTAAGAATCTCATATAACAAGATTTTCGTCATTTCCACTTTCCAAAAATAACTCACAATACAATACCACTTACATTCCATTTATTAACTCGCACATATGATAACCTAATTAAAATGAGTTTGGTATACCTTACCTTTAAGCCAACACGCCGTCTTAGGGTGGGATATTTATGTCCCCTGAAGAAAAGATTAATAGATCCTACCCTCCCCGCAAAAACGAGTTAGACATCACAATAAAATGATTTATCTCGGCCGGTCAAAATTCCATTCATAACCAAACCTCATTTAAGACATTTAAGTCTAATTGATATGACTGTTTTTAGATCCCAAGATATTAGGGGAATACCACTTATCATAATACCTATATCAAGGGTAGTCATTCATATGACATCATTACGTCATAAAGTTTAGCGTGCATAATCATAGATCTCGGACTATCACAAGTCATTAATAGTTTAGTAATAACATATCAAGTTATAGTCAATTCACATCACATAGAACTCACAATCATTTATATTAGTATTATTCACGTCACACTTCATATCCATAACGTCACACAATTCATATATTTTTTTACTTTAGTATCACTTTCGCCTACTTATGAGAAGCGAGGAAAAGTCAAAACCAATGAGTACATTCATCCCTTGTGAGTATCAACTCATACAAACCACGTAAACATTTCTCATAAGAAATCATAGACATCATATGCAATAACTCCATCACACGTAAAATCAATATTTTTACTTTGCTTATTAATTATCTTGTTGACTCCTTTATTCAAAGACCGCACAGCCAACCTTTAGTTCCTACTCCACGATTTGCACTACACACATTTGCCAAATCACACATATCCGTCGCCTCACTCACACCGAAAGTACCACTACAAGACATAATCCCCAAGCGGGATATCGCCCGTGAAACATACTTTCATCTTGTAAACTTCGTAACTTGTGAGTCACAACCATCCATCTCTGGGCTTTCCATACACATAATCACAAAGCCTCTTTTGGGCATAACAAAATATCGGTCATTCATGGCACATTCAATGAATACCTTGGGTCATTCCCGCCACATTCAAGGAATACCCATCATAACACTAACGGGCCATTCATGGCACATTCAATAAATGCCCGAAGTCATTCCCGCCACATTCAAGGAATACCCAAACCTACATTCCCGCATACATTCAAGGAATACGACCAACCCGCAAGGCGAATACCTTAGTTCCTCTATAGGGCGGTCCAAACCGATTGGGTCATTCATGGCACATTCAAATGAATACCCTGTCATTCATGGCACATTCAATGAATACCCATCTATCACATGACATCACAAGTCATAAACATTTCTTTTCATTACCAAATCCCGAGTGGAGAGTTCTAAAGATGTGGGCACACATTAAAACATTATTATCACTTATAATTATACTAGCATTACTCATGTCAAAATAGACCACACATGCAAAGAGTCACTTTCGCGCGTCAAGGCAAATCAAGCACTTAAATATCATTAAATGTAAACAGACTTATAATCAAACAAATACAATTTATATAACCATACTCATATATACATTATCGTAAACAAATAGTTCATTAGCCCAAATTCAAGTCCACACACACTAATGTCTAAAACATATCCACATATACTAAAGTCTATATTCATATACAACTTCTATCTCCCACATATATATATTTATGTAGTCTCAAAACAACAGTAATTTCTAACATAATCACATAGTTATCACACAACTAATATATATATTATAGATATAGTGTAGTAGTGGCTGCACTTTTTGCTTAAAGTCACCCTCACGATCCAAAGCTTTCAAGATTGGAATCAAGCCTTGGTTCTTATCACCACATAGTCAATGCTATGGTTTTTTTTTCTACATTCATCCAAATGACATGTAACTTAATTATTTAGAAACTAAGGTATGTATACATACTTTTTCATGTAGAACTCGAAGTCCCAATCTCAGACTATCTAGAAGAAAATTTAGATTGAAAACGGTCAAAATCCTAATTTCAGCAAATTGGATTTCTGACGGGATATCTTCGAATGGAACAACTCTTTCCATTGTATCCAAACGATCGGCTTTTTGTGTTGCAAAGTCGACGAGAACTTACTTTCTCTTGTTTAACAAAAAAAATACCCAATCATCAAGGTCAAATCTTTCTTAGATAATGACAACCAAAGTTATACAAGCTTCCACAAAGATTTTATTACTATATGTGTCCATATAATATACACAAAAACGTGGTACAATTAAACAATCCACACCCACAATCAAAGCCCAATATGCTTTTACACACTACTCTCACGTCAAATCTAAATTAGATAATTTACCAACCAAGTTATACAATATCCGGCGATATTTTATTACTATCTATATATCCATATAAACAAACATATGAAAAAGCTGGAAAAGTCAACATTCACAAATAACGGTCAAAGTCAACGGTCAATCCAAAGTCAACGGTCAACGGTCAAAGGTCAACACCTCATGGTCAAGGTCAAACTCAACATGTCATGGTCAAAGTCAAACTGGCGTTTCCGTGTTTGACAGGTTCAGAGTCATAGCCATGGTTCATGGCTAAGGTCAAAGGTGCATGGTTCACTTCGGCTCGGATTAAAGGTAATGGTTCGGACCCAACTGGCCAAGCCCAAACCTTAGAACCCGGAAGTCTAAAAGTCCACTTATTTATTCTACCTGACCCAATTGGATCTATATTAAATTATATAGACTGGCCCAAGCAATATTAGAAACGGGCCCAAAAACAGTTAAGTAGTTCGGTCCAAAAATACAAATGAAACGGGCCCATAGACTAATATTAGAACTGGTCCCAAAACTTACTTAAACTGGGCCCAAACTAAACTTAATATGAAACTGGTCCGAAACCAAGGATTAATCCGGCCCCATAACTAACTAGTGTTTAGGCCCAAAAACTGAAACTGAACTGAGCCCCCAACAACTAATTAGTTTGGCCCAAATCCGGAATAGAACTCGGCCCACAACTAACACTAAACTGGTCCCAAAACTTAATTAAATTGGGCCCAAACAAAACAACCAAAATCGGGCCCAAAAACTTAAAATAGAATCGGGCCTAAAAACTTAAAATAGAATCGGGCCTAACATAACATATAAAGTTTATGGCCCAACCAAACAGCTAAGGCCCAAGCCCAAAATCGGATCACTGTTCATCATCTTCTCACCAGTTCTCCTCCAATGTACCACCGAAACCGCCGGCCACCACTCATCCCCACTCGTCCCAACCAACTGGTGAGAAGATGTAATATTAAACCTCATTGACACATAAATTTGGTTAATTATGTGTTTAATAATCATGAAATAAGTATGTTTTCGTGACTTTGCGGTCTTCGCAAAGAAACATGAAAATATTGGTTAAACCTAATGTTAAAGCACGGGAACGATGTATATATGAATTCTTCCAAATCAGCCATGTGAATCCTAACAAATCCAGCCGTAAGTATCAAACTTCTGAAGCTCCCACCTCTTGAACCAGGACTCCGAATGCGACAAGTGAGCTGCTCAGACAATCAAGGCGATGAACTCTACGCATAGATGGGAAGTTGTAAAATTGCCAAAAGACCGAACTACCACTAGACTGCACGTGGACCCACTATGCAGGCTCACAAGATTTGATGAGTCATCATACAAGTCAAGACAAAGTTATAAATAATTAGTGCAAAAGTGACACCTTGCATGTAGTTAATAAAGTTAGATAAGATTAGGTGTTAATAGTGAAAAACGATAGGTGTCACTTTGTTGTGGATTGTGTGGTTAAGAATGAAGTAAATGTAGTTTGGTGTTTCACGTGGGATGATAAGAGCCCAAAACTGTAGTTTTAACCCCTTAACAATCATACTTTTAGACCAATTATGTACGTGAATAATAAATAAGAGTTAACACTGATTACGTGTTTTTATGCATTTCAGGCAGTAAAGTCCATTATATGCAGAAATGTGCCACTTTAGCGAGATAAAGGAGCAAAGGTCGGTTGCTAAGGAGTTCTGTGATTAAAGGCCAATTTTCAAGAAGACAAAGCCTCTGTAAAGCCCGGTCAAAAAGATGAAAAGTCAAAGTCCACGCGGGCGTAAACAAAGGCACAAAGTCAGCAGAACTTTCAAAGACCATATCTTTGGACTCAGACCTCGGAATTGGGCCTACCTTACATCAAAACGACCGGATCGGAAAGAGCTTTCTAATGGTCCAAGTCTTGACCCAATCAGAGGAGCAAAAGTGGACGAAAAGTCTATTGAAGCCAAATCCAGCTGGAAAGCCCTTTTCGGACTAAAAGAATTGGGTTTTGGGACCGATTTTCCGGCCCAAAATATGGCTCCAAGCCCATGCACAATTTTTGGATCTGAAGCATATAAAAACAAAAGCTTAGCTCTTTGTTAATGGTAGCTAATTAGACCTAAACTATAGATAATTCTAGATCTAGTTTTAGTTGTTTTTAATTAAGTTAGTTTCAATTCAATTCTTGTTTTAGATTAAACTCTTAAATCATCGTTCTTCATCATTAGATAAATAAAATAGTAGATTCTTGTTCATTTCAATTTTTTGTCATTTACAATTATTTAGATCTAAATTCCTTTATTACTTGTTATTCATTTCCTAGTTATTACCTAAGATTTCAATTAATGTTTAGACAAATTGCATAAAGATAGAATTTTTATATGATGTCTAATTTTAATTCAATGGAAAATGATAGTTGTATGAATCAAGGCTAAACCTCCATTAGAGGGGTTGAAGAAGCCTTGATGAAGCTTGATCTTTGTTAAACTTAGAAATCGTCGTGATAATTATTCCACTCTAGAAACGATTAATTCACCATGAGAATGGGTTTAATCGCTCACATGCTAGTTATGAATTGGTAGAAATGCCATGTATAATTAGGGATTAGAATTACTATTTTGATATGTGAAGCATTCAATTTGGATCATGACGAGTCTTTGTTAGTAGGATTAAGTCGAGTTAAGGTGGATTCAATTCCCTTTAATTCTTTATCTAGATTCAAACCCTTAGCATTCTCTCATTTCGTTATTCGTAACTTGTTAATTGAATTCACCTCGTAAATCTCTCACTAGACTTATGATTGATTAGTTGACACGAAACTATTGCATGCTAAAGAACTAGGAGTGGAACGAACTTCCTACTCCACTATATCTTAATTTGATTGAGAGTAGAAAACTTTGATAAATTAGATATACGAAAATAGTTCTAGTTTTTACTAGCGTTTCGAGTTCTCGCGAGCTTTAGTCATTGGTAAAACTAATCTTTCTACGGTTATCAAATGGCGCCGCTGCCATCTTAGTTCCCTTTAGCATTGGTTTCATAGTATAATTAGTCATTTTTAAGTCCCAATAAACCCACCCACCCTTGTTTGATTCAGATTGTGGTTGTCCGCTTCAAAGATTGAAAAGTTCCTCGAAATTATTACGGGCGCTTGCCAAAACGCTGGAGCCCTTAGCGCTGACCTGCGCTAAAACCGAAAGCGACCCTCCAAACACTGTAACTTGAACTTACATGGAGCGACTGCGCTTCAAACAGAGCTACTCTCGCTCTGAAAATTGTCCGATTTCCCGTGTTTGTTTCAAACTTTCCATTTCTTCAAGTTTTCAGTGTTCTAACTTGTTATACACACTGATCACCCGTAAACAAGACACTATTCGTAAGCGAAGCAAGGAGGCATTCAGGTACTCTTTTCTTCCACACCTTGCATCTCCAGTTAGAGGTTTATACTAGTATATCAAGATTGTTTGGAGTGTTGTCGTGTTTAGACTTAGACTTGCATGAGATTAAGGTCTGGCCAGAGAAAAACACCGAACGTAATTAACCGTCAATGTCAACAAACACATCTATCTAGTATACCAACCACTACACCTCTAGCTACTATTCCACACACCACACCTGACATAATGGCTGAAGAAAGAGAGACTCCTCTCTCCGACTTTTACAAAGCCTTGAGCAATAGCCCTAAATCTTGCATCGTTCTAGCAGACCCAGTGGGAGATTTTCGAATCCCCCCAAACATATTTAATTTGTTACCCGTTTTTCATGGTTTGTAAACCTTATTAGCACATGGTTTGTAAACCTTATCAGTTTATAGACCATGAAAACCTTATCAGCACATGCGTAGGATTGAACAAGTCCTTACAACATTCCACCATCCTACGGTTGGTGCGGAACAAATTAAACTGAGGGTATTTCTCTTCACCTTAGCCGATAAGGCGGCGTCTTGGTTAACTGCCCAAGCGCCTAATTCTGTGGACTTGTGGGCTAAACTTGTTTAGCTGTTTATGGAACATTTTTACCCACCCCTAAAGACGGATGAGATGCTTTCCAAGATTCATTTCTTTCGACAAAATCCTCATGAATCATTTTCAGAGGCTTGGAATCGTTTCACCGATCTCTTTATAGAATGTCCACATCATAACCTAGCGAAAGACACGTTAGTTCATGCCTTTTTCAAAGGACTTCTACACCACCATAAAGAAGTCCTTGACATAATGAATGGGGGTAGTTTCCTAAGTAAAGGAGCCTCGAGGCTTACAAATTTTTAGAAGATCAAACTAAGCGCAATAATAATAATCAGGGGTAGTGATGATATCCCCCGCTTTGCTAGTTCTGCTTCAACAGTTAAGGCCGCCGATATGTTTGAGATGAAACCCGATCCAGAACTTAAAAATTTAATCGAATCTCTAACTAAAAAGGTAGAGGCTATTTCTGTTCAACAAAAGCCTATCTCCGTCATGAATGCCAACTCCAACCCATGTAATTTCTGTTTGAGTCCCCGAAAGCACCTCGACTCTATTGTCCTCCTCGCTATGAACAACAACAATCGAGAGCAAGATAATGTTTGCTCCATTAATAGCTATCCTATTCCTAATGCCCCATGGAGACAATATCCCAACTTTAATTGGCGAAACAATCAACAAGTTACACCTCCAGGGTTTAATAACCAAAATGTTAGGCAAGCAAACAATTATAACCAAGCTCTACCTAGACAAGGACAAAGTCAGGGGAATTATAATAATTATAACAACCAAGCACAACCACGACAAGGTCAAGCACAAGGTCAAGGTAATTATAATAGTTATAATACCAATAGAGGTATCGTTTCGGTTAACAATAATAACTATCACACCCTGCCCATAAATAATCAACGTGAGATAGTTCTAGTCACACCACCTGTGACTACTACACCTACACAACCGGATCGTTTCGACACCTTTATACAGGTTACCCAAGAACTTTTCCAATCAATGACTCAATCGAACCAACATATCTTACAATCCATAAATCAGGGCATATAACAGTTAGCCCAAGAGAAAGCCCAACCAAAAGGCATGTTTTCAGGCCAAGCAATATCAAACCCTAAAACAGCAAACACAGTCTTTGAGATAAACGGTAATACTAGTACGGAAACTACATCCGTAGGTGAGCTAAATGCCATCACCACTCTCCGTTCTGGTAAAGTGGTTGATAACAAAGTACCTATGTCTATAGTTACCCCACCAGTAGTCCCTACACTGGATATCGAACTAGATACTGAAATAGAAACTGAAGAGCCTACGATTGTAGAGTTACCAGTTAAACCACAACCTAAGAAACAGATACCCAAGGTTAGACATCCAGTTGAGCCATACGCTAAATATAGAGAGAAACCACCGTTTTCCCATAAATTAGCCATGCTAACCAAGGATACAAACTTTGAGGAGATTAAGAACATTTTTAAAAATCTAACGATAAACCTTCCTTTTCTCGAAGCTATTAAAAAGCTACCTAACCACGCTAAGTTTCTTAAGGAGCTGTGCACTACTACTAGGCAAGACCAACATACCTAAAGACGATTTCTAACCCAACAGTTCCCAACTTTATTAGAAAATAATGGAATTGTTAAGTACAAGGACCTTGGTCGCCCCCTCTCAGAAATGCACCTTAGGAGAATCCCACACGACGATCGCTTTATTAGACCTGGGCGAAGTGTTAACTTACTCCCCGCTTTTATTTGTATAAACAAATAGGTCTACAAGAAATGCAACCTAAAAAATGACGTTGCGCTTAAGCGGATAGGTCTATAAAGTATCCTAAGGGTGTAGTGGAAAACGTGCTTGTTAAAGTTCGTGATTTCTACTATCCCCGCAGATTTTGTTATCCTCGATACGTAAGTCGCTAACGACTTTGTACCGATCATCTTAGGGCCCCTCCTTCTTGGCAACCGCCAATGCGCTTTATAAATTGTCGCGATGGTAAGATGTCCTTATCTTTTGGCCATCTTTACGTTGAGGTAAATGTTTTAAAATGATGAAACAGCTACGAGAATCGTCTATAGATGGGGAGGTTAGCATGATTGAGAGCTTAGCCCAAGATTATTTTAACAACACGTTTCCCGAAAACCATATGTATAAATTCCTTTCTTTTAGAACTTCAGATTTTGTAAATGACTCCTACTTAGAGGAAGTCAACACCATCCTTGAGTCCACACCAATTGTAGACCCTTCGGTTGCTCCATATACTGAGTTTGAAGACTTGCTACCTAAGCAAGTATTCATTACGCAAGCACTACACCATAATAGGATATTTGCAACACGCACCTTTTTTGATTTGCAACGCTTATTTACCGTTAGTAAATTGCCAACGCTAAATAAGCGTTGGCAATGTTGTAAAGCGTTGCTTTATTTGAGTGAATTTCCGGAATTAATTGCTAACGCTTAAAAAGCGTTGGAGAAGTGTTACAAACTTAAAAATTTCGAAAAAAAATCGAAATATAAAACATAACTTTTTTTTTTCTCTCTCTCTCTCTCTCACCGCCCCATTATTTTCGCACTCCTCAAAACCTAATTTTCAGATTCGTGATTCAATCAAAGAAAGAAGAAGAAGAAGAAGAAGAAAAACAAGGTAATAATCTTTCATTTTCTTTCTAGTTTTTTCATTCCTTTCTTGATTTAACCACCGCTTTCATTTTCTTGTACTAGTTTACGTTTTTTTTACTATTAATAGAAACTCTCATGAAATCATCTCTTCGAAGTTCCAAAGATTAGTCTTCTTGTGTTTATAAACAAGTACTAGTTTGTGATGATGAGTTGTTTTGGGTTGGGTTTTTCTTTCTACTTTGATTTGCAAATGTAAAAGGAATTTAATCATTATGAGGAAGGGTTTATTCAAATTTGAAGAGGGTTCTTATAATTTTAATTGTCTAAAAAGTTAGAGGATTTTTCCCTACTTGAATCTTGTGTGAACTATGAAGTCGCTCTTTGAAGTTCATCTCTGCTTAGCTATTTTCTCTTCCTCCCTTTTTTCTTTGTCTTTGCCTTTGCTTTTGTTATTATTTTTTTTTTTCAAAAGGAAACATATTGTACCGCTTTCAGGTTTGAAATCCACGGGTCTTTGTATTTGCGTGTTACACTCGTGAGTGTAACACGCTCTCGATAGAACAACTCTTAAGTTTAATCATACAACACGGCGGTTTGGAGGGGCCTGAACAAAGCAAATTTTCCAGATGTCTCGGTGCAAATTAATTACAAGGAAAAAAGTTATTTATGGTTTTGCATTAGCCAAAGATTTGTCTTCATGCTTGTTTCCTATCTCTCAGAACTAAGTAAGAAGACACAAGTAAAATAAAACTCTATCACCATATTATGTCTTGTTGATATCTTAAAAATAGTAATGCACTTTAAGTTTCACAAAAAAGGTTACAAAGAGTTTCTTTCAGGCACTTAATATCTGCATACATTTCCATCACATTCTCTTCACTCCATACATATACCCAATCCAAATCTGAAAATGTCGATCATTCCAAGCATCTTTGGTGGCCGACGATGCTCAACATCTTCGACCCAATCTCTCTAGACATATGGGATCCATTCCAAGACTTCCCACTTTCTCCATTCCGCTCGAAGTTCTCAAATGAAACAACCCAATTCGCGAACACTTTCAGTATTGACCGAAAGGAAACACGAAGGTCGGTCATGTGTTCAAAGCTGATCTTCCGTGACTGAAAAGGAAGAAGAAGTGAAAGTGGAAGTTGAAGAAGGGAGGGTTCTTCAAATTAGTGGAGAAAGAAGCAAAGAGAAGGAAGAAAAGAATGACAAATGGCATCGCGTGGAACGTAGCGTGGGGCCGAGTTTTAAAGGCGATTTAGTAAAAGAAAAATGTACCGTGTTCGGTTCTCTTTGATTTGCTTGTTTGTTTCTCATGTACTATTGTTACTTTTCCATGTTTTCAAATGTAAAAGATGGTTCTCTTGTAGCTCAAAATGAACGATCGCTTTTACCCACTTGCAAAACTTGATTTACTTGCCATGGATCTGCTTTTAATAATATGTATGTTCTGTTTATGTAATATTATCCGTAAAATCATGTGTGTGAAGTGTGTTGTTGTTCATACTTGTAACATGGCTATTATATGTTTGATTTTGTGACCTTTTATCAGTAAATTGATGGTCGCCTCGTAGCTCTGCTTTGTATGAACTTGAGTTGTTACCCATTACCATCATTCATATATATATCTTTGTTGGCTGTTTATCAATAATCATTTGGGAATGTTCTGTTTGTTCGCTTTTGAAATTTGTCTAGTACATTGAGAATGTGGAATGTGGTTTGCATAGTGTCCTCTCACCATAATATTTTCGACCGTAAGGTCATCGCTGATTGTGCAAAAAGCCGCTTAGATATTGAGCGACTCTTGTTGGTAAAAGCAATAAACAATGCAGATAATAGCAAACCCCTAAGTAAGACGTGATCATCTATAAGGGGGCAGGGGGCATAAATGGTGTGCTAGTGGTTGTTTTAGTTAGTTTAGTTAGTGTCTTAGAAATGGATGTTTAGCTAGTGGTTGTTTTAGTTAGTGTCCACCCCATATTTTGTCTCAAGTTGCGCGGCTTTACTTGGTATCTAATTCCTCTTCTTTGATCCGGTGATTCCTCTTCTTTGATAATTAATTGTTCCTAGTGGATCTCTGAGATTTAATTTATGTGTGCAATGAGGGGTTGTATATGAGCTTATATGAGCTTTGTTCTTGATTTTTGGTTTGCAAGTCGGTTAAAGGTATTATCCACGGTTGCACTTTCAGTTTTTGAATATTGTGTCATATCGGTTCAACCATTTATAGAGGTCACTTGTGAGATTGTAAGAAATCCTCCCAGCTAAATATGTCCGGCTAAGCACAAGACGAGTGTATGATTAGAATTCCTAGTTGTGGAATCACCGCGACTCTTTGGGACCCCCAAATTGTCCTTCAAGATTGCCATTTGAATCTTCCGCTTTATATCGTGGTTCAGATAGATTTTAATTCCACTCCCTTATCGTTGGTATTAGCAGATCCCAGCCTCTCACCGCCTTCATATTCTCTCAAACTTCTCTTCAAACCGGGATGCACGATCTAGAGTCTGGCAAATGAATTATTTCAAAACTTGTCCACTTTCAAGAACTGCGGGTTTTAGCCTTTTGGGGTTTTCGCTCAAGTCCCTTTTTCTCTCTGCACATTTTCCTGTCTTTATTATCTTGATTTTGGTGTCACAGAAAAGTCAGGCGCACTGTAAGAGCAGAGAAATATATAGCTTTTTTTTCATGTCATATTACATCATTACAATTAGATTAGACCAAGGTTTTCTGTAGTGCATAACAGTTATAAAGCCTATAAGTTTAAAGCCTTTTATGTTCAGTTTAAAGCCTATAAGTTGGTTAAGTGAATCCTTTATGATGACAGGTACTTTGATTACCTTTTCTACATTGATTTTGAAGCATCTATGGCAGAGCCACGTGCACAAAATGCTCTGGGACATCTGCAGGTATGTGCTTAACCATTTTACTAGCTGTTATTAGCATGTGTTCGCCATACCGTATTAGCATGACTAGTGACTCCTTAAACTTAAATATATAAATAATGGTCATTATAATTCAATCACCTATCCGATGAACATATTAACTGTAAGATCATAAAGTTGGTTTGGGATTTGTCACTAACTATGAGCAACCATTCACTTAACATGATGCTATTTGCTTTATCTCGGGCTTGGCATCACCGCTCAAGCGTATTACTCATTCATTCATGTATAATAGAGAGCTGAAAATATTTATAAATATGCTCGATAGTCGTAATAGCGTAATATGTAACTAGTACAATAAGAATGTGTAACAAATTGACAAAACTTCGGCAGATGTTTTGTGGAATTGCTCCCTCATACAATTAATCCGCCCAATTTGGTTGGAAAGAAACAACAACTAGAAAGTAAAAGCACTTCTCATATCTTGACCAAATTATCGCAAGCATGAAAACCTTTGGGGTGCTTTTGCTAGATTCTAGAAGTGTGTAGCTTCAGGTTTGATAACTTCACATATAGTTGGTTGAGCATAGTATTAGAGTTTTTCTTGTATTATTACGTAAGGTTTCTAAGTCTTGTACACTCTTCAACTCTTAATAAACTTTTTGGTACCTGGAAATATGGGGAAAATACATATTCGCACTACTACGCACTACAATCATATAATGTATAAATCTTATTTATTAGGTCATTAACTTATTATCGACTAAAGAAACCAAACTACGCTTACATGATAATATCGATATTAGTGTTGAGTAAATGCTAACCGGTGATCCATACCACAATCGCCAATGATATTTAGTAAGTAGCAAATGTTATATTTGGCTATATATCTACCTTAATTATATGTTAGTGTCTAAGACGAGACATTAAATAGGCGCATTTCATCAGTAACCAACTATTTTTCCTATATAAACAAGCGATGTGAGAGAAGGCCAAAACTAATTAAGCCATACACTCTTTTCTCCTCAAACTTTTCTCTTCATTAGTCAGTAATCACAATTTACAATTATCTATCTTATGACCGTGATCGAAAGCATGTTGTGAATTTGTGATCATGAAAGTTAATCCCCCTTAACGTTTGAAATCAGAACTCTTTCCGAAAGTTCGAATTCTTTTGCAAGTAAATTTGTGAATTTGTGAATTCTTTTGCAACGCTTGACACAATCCATTTCTTGCAGTTTGAGGTAATAATTTTTCAGTTTCTTTTTTAGTTTGTTACATCTTTGGAGAAAAAAGTATTAATAAGATTTGTATGGATTGAAAAAACTATTATAATGTGAGGTTCTCATACTTACCGCTTGGTTCACGGAGATCGATTTGCTATACTCCTAGACGCTCTTTTGCACTTAAGCAGTTTTTGTTTAGTCTATATCAAAAGCTACATCCGTCTAGGATATATCTTATTCAATTCATTTGAGAAGTAAGATTTTCACATAAATCCCGAGTTGTTGGTTTCCTACACGTTGACTTAATATGCATTGTTACATTACGTAGCTTGCAGATTTGATAAGGAGCTTAACGAGAGATGTTGCTATTAAAGTTATTGATTTAGAAGAAGCGTGAGTTTAAAGCTTCTGAAATTTCTCTTTTCTTTATCCTTTCTAGCTTCTATTGTTTCTTATTGAAGTCTCTCTATTAGCAAGAACTACTTGATTCATACATATATGCAAGCTTAGTTTTTAGTATGTAGTTGTGGTTTTGATATGATAATTTCTCTCTCGTGGTGCTTTCGAATATGTAGATTAGGTTTGATTTGTTGGCATTTATTCTAGTATGTTATTTAGAATACTAGCAGGAAATCTGTATATGCCTTTGACTTGCTAGGCTTCTCTCCTCGATGATCGCCTCTCTTAACAGGTTTACGCTCACTTTTCTAGAATCTGCCAAGAAGAAAGGATTTGATCAGTCGGTGTTGGCATTATATTGCTTTATTTGAATTACAATGTGGTCTGCTCACTTAAATGAATATTATAATTGATATTTCACTCTATATAAGACTTCGAGCAAAGTATCACACTTGAACCACGATGATAAGGTTACGGATCTCGCACACACAGATCTTGGTGCACACACGAATCTCGGATCTAAATCAACGATTGACTTGTAACGGTTCTTTGGGATAATGTAAATATTGTGTATGATCAGAGGTGTCAATTGTTTGTCTCAATCAATCTCAATGCAAATTTTTTTTTGTGGACTAGCTAAGATAGAAACGATTTTAGACAAAATTAGAAAAGGTTGAGGTGTTGGTTTATCGAGTCCACGTAATAACGTATGCAAAGACCTCACGCAATTGTGTAGTAATAAAGCAGTCCACGTAATAACAACTCTATATAAGAACCGAGCAAGTATCACAATTTGACGTTGACTGAGTATTGATAGATGCTGTTGTTTGAAGTTTTCTTATGTTCAGTGGTGAAACAATGATGAAGTATATGTCGACTGAGGGTTCGACGGCGGTGCCTGCCTAAGGTGGTAGTATAGCCCAATGTTACGGCAGATTAAATCAATTTTTCTTTGTTAATATTCTTTGTTAATTCTATTTATAGCTATTCCTTTAATATCATAGACTTAGCTAGAATTCGAGAATACTAGTGTCGCTTTGTTACCTAGGCCCCGCTACTACGACCGACTTAGAGCTTACTTTTGATGTAGTTGAAGTCGAAGTTTAGGATTCAACGACTTACACAAAAGCCTTAGTACTCGTGTCTATATTCAAGGTTTGATTGTGTATTATGTTGTATCAAATCGATAGATTACACAATGTGCTTGTTCAACCCCACATGTCTAATTTTGCAGAATGTCTCGCCAATTCGAAAAAGAGTGGATGAATGAATTGGACGGACTTGGAGATGTGTACAAACAAGGGGTGGCTGATTTCATTCAATTTGCGATCGCGGAACAACCGCTGCTCGACCACGGTCCTTGTCCTTGTAGAGAATGTCGAAATGGAAAAAGCTTTGTGTTTGATACAATCTCTAGACATTTGATTAGGTACGGGATGGATAAGAATTATCGTGTATGGGTTTTACATGGTGAGAACCCATGTACGGATCCGTGGTGGAGCCGATTGAAGAAGAAAAAAACCGAGGTTTGAAGGGCTTGGGATGGGGAATTTTGTTGATGCTTCTTATGGAGTGCATGAAGTAGTTGCATGTGATTTGAATGAGGATGAAGAAAATCATATGGGGATTTTGAACCACCACCGTTCTTGAACCCGATTTGGGGAAGAGGTACAACGAATACAAGAAAATGGCGTAACAAAAGCTATACCCTTCATGTGAGGCTCCCGCTTACAACACTTTCGGCAATTGTTGACCTTCATAACTTGAAGAAGAAATATGGTTGGTCGGAACTAGTGTGTCTGCACTTTTGTCCCTTTTGAGGATATGGTTCCCGAAGGAATCACTTTGCCATCAAAGTACCCTCAGAATGAAAGCAATGCCGAAAGATCTAGGAATGAAAGCCACAAGTATCCATGCATGTGAGAACAATTGTATGTTATAATCGAAAGATGATGCTAAGTTAACGGAATGTCGCCGCTGTAAAGCACCCGGATACAAAGTGAAAGAAGGAAAGATGGGTAAGAAAGAAACAAAAGAGCCGAATAAAGTTTTTTGAGACATTTTCCCTTGATTCCAAGGCTCAAGAGGTTGTACACTATCCCATGGATAGCGAACGAAATGACATGGCACGACCGAAGCTACACCTTCTTGGGATCATATCGACATCCCATCGACTCAATCCAAAGGGAAAACATGTAAAAGAGTTGGCCCGATTTTGCTCGGGAAAGGCGTAATGTTTGGCTTGGAATTGCAACCGATGGTTTCAATCCCGTGGAATACAATCCACTAGCTACGCTTGTTGGCCTGTTTACTTGGTACCTTATAATCTCCCCTTCTTTATGTATGAAGCCGAGTTCCAAATGATGTGTTTGTCGATACCGGGCGGAAGGCACCGGGTCAAGATATCGACGTTTTCTTCACCATTGTATGAGGAGTTGGAACAGTTGTTGTGGAAGGAAGGGTGCTGGCTTATGACATGCATAAAAACAGTATTTTACCTTGAGAGCTATGCTAGTGTGGGGTATTCATGATTTTCCCCGCTCTTGAAACTTAGCGGGTTGCATAACAACACATGGTTACAAAGCATGTCCGATTTGTTCGATATAACACTCAATCGATATATCTTGAGCATGCAAAGAAGATTGTTTACACAAACTATCGCCCCTTTCTTCCGTTGGTCACCCGCTTTCGGTCGCAAATACTTGGGACTTAAGATCAAGAGTTGAACATTGCTCCACAAAGGTTAAGTGGAGAAAACGTTATCGCAGGTGAGTCATATCAAGTATAAGCCGGGTAAAATCCCAACAGGTAGCAAAAGAAGCACATCCGATGTGAATTTGGATGATAGTGTAGATGATGAAAGATGTTCAAATTCTGAGGGCTTGGTATAAAAGGTCTATTTTTTTGGGATATGCCCTATTGGCCCACTCATAAATCCCGACATGTTGTTGATGTGATGCATACCGAGAAAAAATGTTGCGAACATCTACTAAATTACATCCTAGACAAGAAAGACAAGTCAAAGGATACGATGGAGGTGCGCCGAAAGATATGAGGAAGATGCTAATTCATAGTGGTCGTGGATGCAATCGGACCGACCAAATACGTGGAAACCAATAAAACCGAAGGCTCCATTTGTCTTAACTAAAGACGAGAAGTTAAACTTCGCAAAATTTTGAAGGACTTGAAGCTTCCTTCCGGTTTCTCATCAAATCGAGCAACATTGTCGCTTTAAAATCCACCGGTTTTGCTCAGTAATGAAATCACATGACTATCATGTCATTATGTGTTATTTGCTACCAGATTGCTTCAACATGCTTTTCCTAAACATCGCGGATCTCGCGAAGAGCTATTCATCGATAAGCTTATTCTTCAACTTGTTGTGCTCTAAAGTCTTAGTTCGCAACATATCCAAGAGGCCAAGTACATGGTTGCGAAGCATTGTGCATGCTTGAAAAATATTTTCCACCATCGTTTTTTGATATCGCATCCACCTCATGGTGCATTTGGTGATGAAGCTACTTTGTGGAACTGCGTGCATCAAAGGTGGATGTTTCCATTTGAACGGTATGTAAATTACTTTTACCTTAATATCTTCTCTAGCTTTTTCTATAATTGATTTTAAAATTGAAAGTGTATACTTAAATTTCTTGTTCTAATAGGGCGATGAAAGAGTGTAAAAATATTCCCAGCAATAAACGATATGTTGAAGGGTCCATTGCAGAGTCGTATATTATTTCTGAGTCAGTTAGGTATGCTATGGAGTATATGCCCAATTCGAGGGACGGAAATCATAAATCGAAGCGTGTAGCCTTTCTGGATGAAGATGGCGAGTATAGTGATGAAGGGCCTTTGCTCGATGGTAAGACTGTGACTCTAATTGTTAAACAATGGATTCAAATACGTAGATGGGTCCTATTTTCGACTAGGCGTCCGAAAAGCTTGATGATTACTACAGTGTGTTTTTTTGACACATTTGGTTTCTAAACCTACTCTAGTACTCTACATGAAAATACTCATGCGTAATTGCATGAACGATTTGTAGTGAATACCGCCCTTACAATCTCGTGGTAGAGGAAAAGGGGGTTGCAAAGTCGGCGCGTGATACAAACAGATTTCATTGTCCGGTTATATAACAAGGTATTGTTTAATTCATCCATTAGTTAAATAGGAAATCTGAAGTTAGTAATATTAGCTTTCTAACTATCGCCTTTTACGCTTATTGGCTGCAAACGACACCAAGAATGACTTATGGCGATTAGTTGAAGGACCATTACACCAAGCTAAAACGTTATAGAAAGTATCGCATCAATGGTTTTGTCTTTTTCTACTAGGTCGCATGATCTAAACAGTTGTCACACAAGATAGTGGTGTTTGCATGGAGGCAATCACTTCGCTTACGTCAAGTAGGAAAGACAAAAATCCAGTAGATGCATCGACAAAGTGGTATGGGGTTATTGAACAAATATTAGAGCTGGACTATACAGACTTTCAACAAGTAGTCTTTTATTGCAATTGGGTGAAGGTGGAAGACAAGACCAATGGCTGCAAGCTCTGTCCAGACTCTAATTTGGTGTTGGTTAATCTTAATAAGATGAAAAGTGTTGATCAGTATTTTGATGAGCCGGTCATTCTCGCTTCCGGAGCTAGTCAAGTGTTTTATTCGAAGGACTTGAAAAATCCTAATTGGTCGGTAGTCATCCATTCACCGAGGCGATTGACGTGTGGAGTTGACTCACTAGATGTGCCAACTGTTTTCCAATCTACCCTTGAGGACCAACCTAATTTGAAGCCTTTGATGAAGTGCTTAACCCCGATTGTAATTGTTGTAGTTTCCAAACTATGATAATGTAATGAAATACTTTTGTTTGGATTGAATCGTGTATATGCTTTTATTTATTCTTCTTTCTCACCTTTCATGATTATATTTTTCAGTACCAGACTACTAATAGACTATTTTGCAATATATGTTAGGATTTCATTTGAAATGGTATCAGTCAACCACGACCTAGTGCATCTCAACCTTCCTCGGTTCTCGCCTCACATGCATCACGACCTTCTACTTCAGTTTCACATCCATCTCAGCCTTCAGCGACGTGCAAGAATCAGAAAAATGTTAGGAAGTTACCTATATTGATTGATATTGATGGTGTTGTCGTTGGTGATAATGCCTCCGGATGGAATACTTTCGTCTTTGGTAGTCTCATTCGAGCTCAGATCCCAGCTTAGTTACACTGATTGGAGGCTTGTACATTCTGAATTCAAGGATAAGGTTTGGAATGCCTTAATGGTAAGGTTTACCTCCTCTGATTTTTTTAATGCATTCTAGACATTTTGAGTTCTAGCTTCATTCACATTACTATATAACTTGTGTTTTACAAATAAGAATTTGAAGTTACAAATGTCGACCAAGCACTAGCTCGCTCACATGCAGAAAAAAAAAACTTCTACTAAGTTTAGATATGGAAAATGGGTCTTGAGAAAAGATATATTGAATAAGTTTGAGACCTTGAAGAACAAATCGCGCGATGCCCAAATTTTGGCATTGATCCAAATCATTGGGAACAGTTTTGTAATATATGAGAACACTTCGAGGTGATGGCAAGAAATGCTAAGAATGGTGAGAATATAAAATTGAATGATTCTCGACATACACTTGGCGGGATAATTATGCCAACACGTTGCATAAAATGGTAGGTGTCTTTCCATAAACTTTTAAATAATTATCACGATATGCTAACAATTGTTTACCAATGTACATGTAGAATAAACAAAATCGACAAGATACACGGACGGGTAGACAACTGGAAAGGGACATGAACGTCGTAATGGAACTGTTTTGGAGAGCCGAGCGAGCCGTTATGTGAGTTTGCATTTCACTTGAGTTCCAACTATAATTTTGTTAAGTCTTTGACATAGTATTTCTCTTTGTAAATGATGCACCTAACTAGTGTGCGCTATTAGTTAAGTTACTTTGTTATTATAGACAATTTTTTCTTGACCGATTTACCTTAAGTTTGTACTAACTTGTTAGTTTTGAACTAATTTCCATGGAAAACACTATAGGAATTGGTGGAGGCTGCTCAAAAGAAAAGAAAAAGTGCAACTTCAAGTGGAGAGGGCAGTGCAACTCATCTTGATTTTGATAATGACGAATTGACCAAGTCTTAGGAGCGACAAAAAGAGTAGGACTCGTGGAATCAGCTCTAACCTCTCTAAGAAGCAATTAAAGCGCAAAGTATTGCGAAGGTGATGTTAGCACAAGCAAGGTCTTCATCAAATTCTGAATTTAAGGGTGAAATGAGTGAGATGAAGTCCTCCATAGCTAGAGTTGAGGGTGTGTTGATGGTGAGTTTGCCTTAAATAAAAACTTATTGTTTTCATCATATATATAATTCTTAGTTTTGTCATTCATTTTGTCGATATGCTTAAGCTTGTAACCAACAATGGAATGTCGAATAGTCAACCGCCACATGGGGATACAACACCGAACCGATGTTGGCTCTCCAACTTCACCGTCCGCCGTCTCAACAAATTTAATGAATATGTTTGAATCTATGAACCCTCCTGTGAACCCTCCCTGCGGAACCCTCCCCGCGAACCCTCCTGTGAACCCGCCAGAACCCTCCTCGCTGAAATGTTGAGTCCACCTCTTAAGGTTACCCTATTAGGTAGAGATGGTGTTCCGGTTGCTAGGGATATGTTATGACAACCACCCCTAATATTTGCCATGGCGGCAAACCGTCCTTAGATGGGAGAAAAAGATCTACATCGAGGAAGTCTTGGTTCCCAATGCTCCTATTTATGATGGACCTCAATTTGGCTGCTCGGACCTTAGTGATTTTGTTGAAGGGGGCCTTTGATTTGGCTTGAATCAAGGTTGCGATGATGAGTAATCTATTGTGTGGGATATGCAAACTTCATCTATTTTGGTTTTTTGAGTATGTTTTTTGTAAGTAATGGTAAGAGCCTTTTGCAAGATGTAAGAATGACATAACGAATTTGTGCACTATAGCTTGTTATGATGGTATGATGGTTTATAAGAATGTTTATTGTCCGAATGTTATATTATGAAAGTTTTTATGTTTTTTTGTGTTGTTTTTTAACTCCCCAAAGTGAATGAAAGTCTTTAGGATAACCCGGATAAAGGAGGAGGGAGAATTTTTGGAATGAGTGTTGCTATCATGGTAAAATAGTAATGAAAGGGATATCATTTGGCATTGATGACTAAAGACAATCATCTTGTCCCAAGAAAGATAAGGTGGATTGATTGAGGTAGAGAGAAAAAGAGGAAAGGTGTGGTTTTGATAAAGAAATACACTTTTACGCCCCTCCTCTTGATTCTTCTTGTAAATCTGTTTTTGGTGATAATGTTGCTTTGCTTTTAGCAACTCTGCTGGTAAGTTGGCATTGCCTAGTCTGTATAAATATCTTGTTTCATACTTGTGGACTAATGTTTATGTTTGATTTTTTTATGCTAGGATTAAGCCAATATGATGCTAATGGTTCCAAAGCTCGAACGCTTGAGCAATCAATTAGAATTCATGTCATTAGACACGGTAAGTCACTTTGTTGCACTGAATGATTTACTATTGAATAGCATTTCTAGTTACTGCATTTGGATTGCTTTGTGATTAACTCACCAATGTTGTCAACTATTGAACTTTATCCCTAACAGTTGGCATTTGTTTTTTATTATTAGATTCATGAAGATATTTCCTCTGGTAAACCATCTTTAAGGCTACTCTATGTTACACCGTGAGTTGATCGCGACACCTGGGTTTATGTCAAAATTAACAAAGCTTTATACCAGAGGCTTGTTGAATCTGATTGCGATAGATGAGGTATGAACATGAATATTATGCAAGTGTCTTTTACATTAGTTTCCTTATATATGTTTAAATATTCGCTACGCCTTTTGGTTGTATTTTTCAGGCACATTGCATTTCAAGTTGGGGCCACGACTTTAGGTTTGTAATCATGATTCTATCTTTTTGAAAAATTGTAAGCCATGTCTCATTGTAGCGTGTTTGTGTTGCTTAATGCCTTAACCAGAGAGCAAACTCCTCAAGGCTGTTAGAAAATAATAGCTCCGCGTCTCAGTCTTTAAAAACACTGAGATCTGCAATGAGGCTTTTACTTCAATTTTTTAAAATTTCTGCCTAACCATTGCTATCTATTTTATCAATGTCATGCAGGCCCAGTTATCGGAATCTATCCTCCCTAAGGAACCGCCTTCCAGATGTGCCAATATTGGCTTTAACAGCCACGGCTGTTCCCAAGTGAGTTTCCTGATGTGTCCTTTTCCTAGAATGTGTCGTATAGTACGGCTGTTATTGTCCTTATTATTGTATTTTCAAATCCAAATCTTTCCTTATGAAGTAAGTCAAATTGAAGGACACCACTTGCTATCATGTGTTTACCTGAGAAATGCTTACACTGGTCAACAGAATATAAAATTTTATGTGTTGCAGTTGTCTATACTTTGGGAAATTGCACTCGGCTTTTTTTTCTTTACCTAATTTGGAGACAAATTTGTGAACTACTGCATAGTGCATACTGCTCTATGTACGAAGTTTTTGGGATCATGCATATTCTGGTGGTGTTGTGGGTGAGTATAAGGTTGAAAGGATTGCAATCTGCCAAAAGAGTACTATTGTGAAACAAGACAAACTCTGGATTTGAATTTGTTCCGCAATATCGATGATTTTTTTTTTTTATGTTGATGAAAATCCTTTTGTACCATCCTATGAAAAAGGCTCTTTCCCCTCCAAGAAGCGTGACTTACTCAAGAGAACTATGATGTCTCCAATGGTATCCGTGTCCCAATCAGATAGATTTCTAGATATACATTTGGATGTTATGATTTTAGGAAGTTGGTATCCGTTCTATTTTATTGCATTTTATTTTGGGTTTCCTGAATCGATATATTATTTAGCATTCTTTGTTGAAATGTATGAATGCCCCGATTGTTGTTCTCGCATGCAGGGTTCAAGGATGTGATGGAGTCATTATGCTTGGCTCTCTTCCGAATCTGTATGGATGATTGGCTCTCTTCCGTATCACAAGTTGTTGTAGCAACAAAAGGGCCTTTGGGTATTTTTAACTTTACACTCTTGGCTCATCTACAATATTTTAACTTGGCCTTTTATGCCTACAATAGGCTTACAACATATTTAAATTAAGTGAACTATGAATAGAATTCCTTGGTGGTTAATACCATTCAAGGCCAGCGAATGGGCTATTATCATCCATAAGATCATACCTATCTATACATATCCGTGAGGAAAGTACATGATCGAAACCTTGGGGGAAAATAAATACTTATTTTGTAATTCCATATGCATGCATTATAATAGCCTTATCAAGCACATATACGGTCTAGGCCGCAGATGGAAATGATACCACTCGTGAGCATTATATGGTGCAAAACACTTCTTCCATACATAGATCTTTTATGTCGAACAATTGAAGCAAAATTTGGGATTTTAAAGTAAATCTAGAAGGCATTCTTTAATTAGATTTGCTGATTTTAAATGCTCTCTCTCTCTCATTTTTGATTCTCATTCTTCAACTCATGGGGACAAGCTTTGGATAAAAGTAGTTGTGGCTAATATGCTTTTGATTGCACTTTCATGTGCTAAATGCTAATACATCCTTGAGTTTGTATGATCATTTTAACCAATAATTGACTTAAGTTTGTGGTATACGATTTCTTTGCACTGGATTCTATTTGGAGCTCTTCCACGCATACATGGATGTTGGGGAATAATTGTTTTTCTTCGATGGTATGCTACCAAGTACACTAGTTGTCGAAATTTGCACTAAGACCATAGGTTACGGTTTCCCAATGTATTCGAAATGATGGTTTCTTAAACAAATTGTAGGGCATAGATAGAAAGGATGTCCGAACTGTTTGCCATTTCAATATACCAAAGTCAATGGAAGCGCTTCTATCAAGAGTCCGAAGAACTGGGCGTGATCGGTTGCCATCAAGAAGCTTGTTATATTATGGCATTGATGATCGCAGAAGAATGGTACATTTCTTATCTTTAAATCCTCATCCAACAAAGATTGATGTTCTCATCATCAGATTTGATCATTTATGCACGCGGGGGAGGAATTGTTCTTAGCATATCTTTATATACGTGCATCTTCCTACAAATTTTATGGCTCTATTGGAGGTTTTAATTATTTAGGGACTTGTGGCAGAATTTATTCTCAAGAACCCTCGCTTGAACAAAAGATTACACCCTTCGGACTCTAAAGGTGGCTCGTCAAAGAAGTCTTTGGAAGATTTCAATCAGTTCACTTCTTAAATGTTAATATATATGCTATAAAAGGATTTCATAAATGATTGTCACACTATTGGAGCCCCGGTTACATTCTACCGCGCAGATGGTGGAATACCTTGTGAAGGTTCTTTTGCCGTCGGAGAAAGATTCTTGAAAGTTTTGGTGAACAGTTTATTGAAAAAAATAAATTTATTTGTAATTTTGCTTGTATATACATTGCTTAAATCTTTCACCATATTGAAACAAGTTGGTTTATATGCGCTTTCAAGTAGGTTCCTACATCATTATGTCAAAATCCCGCGATGTCCGCCGACATCCAAAGTTAGTTGCTAAGTATCCGGAGGAACTTACTTGTGCATCTAATTTACACAAGGCAAACTCAAGATCTCGTGATCTTTGTCGTTGGGTAATCTATAGTTTCGGTCCCCGATATGTTGGAAGATGAGTCATTGAGTCCTATGATCCAAGACGTAAAACAACATTCGCTTTTACCAGGGGGAATTATGTTGACATTCATATATTATTGTGTAATGATTGACATTTCCGAAGTAATTTATTAATTGGAATTTTGAGCAATTATTGATCTATATGCAGTTTTGTGTAGTTCTCGCTTTGACATCTATATTGTGATTTGTGGAATTATGTTTCAGCAGCTCGTACAGCTTTCAAGATCAATTTATCGAAGTTTTGGAATCGTGAAGATGAAGCAAGTCTTTCGAGGAAGATATATCCGCTTCGATGGTACTTCATCGATCCTCGCTAGAGATTTTATATAAATGTTCACCGTGGAATACATATTATGTTTATTTAGTTCTGCTTTAGATTTCTATGTTAGTAGCATTATTAGGCCATAAAGCTTCTCTTATCATTTCAAGTTAGCTGCTTAACTTTCAAAAAACCTGTCCAATATATGCCTGTATCAACTTTCATCATTTGCTAGTAGGAACATCTCTACGTTACGCACAAGCTAAATACTTGGCTAAGAAAATAAGGAAAAAATATATATAAAAAACTGTAATATATCGTAATTATCTGGTAGAATAAGAAACAAAAATTTGCAATTGGAATGCCTTAGATGTATATCTATTAAATCCCAAATTTGTACATGATACCAGTTATTCATTTCTTTTCTGGGCTTTGATATGTTGATTAATTGTTTGGCGCTGCTCTTATAGACTGATGAAATGGTGTTATATGGTAATTAACGTAATTAAGTGATCAATGTTTATCCTTCATAGTTTTAGGGAAAGCTATAAGGTGCTTAATGCTTTGGCGAGGGTTGTTGTATCACATTTAAGCATCTTGTTTATTGAAGTAGTATTACTCTTTGTGAAATCTTCACATTTCCAACTTTTTTGCTTGTCTGTGATCTAATTAATTTATACTAACATTTCTCCTTTAGTATAGCAATATTATTTTTGTCCAGGAATAGGAATGCCAAGTAATGAAAAGCAGCTTATTTCACTAATGAAGTTAATGTTATAAAAAAAATTCGTTGCCTATAAGTTGTGTTTACTGTATTGGCAGATGAGGTGGAGGTCGTCAGGAATTTGGCTAGGTCAAAATCTTCTTCCAGATCAGGATTGGACGAGAAAATCAAGTTGTTGGAGCAGCTAGAAGAGAGTTATTATCGAAAAGAACCCTTTCCGCATGTGTTCTTTTTACATTCTTTCTTTGTACAGCTTTTGTTATAGTAGAGAGTCATTTTGGTCTCAGACCCGACTGGAAGCGATAAGCACTCGCTTCGGATTTGTAGTTGAGGTTGTTAGCAATATTGATAATTAAGGACCATCTTGCAGCCGAGGTGGTTATTAAAAGCAAAGTGTATTTCACCAATGTAGTTAAGTTTTAAAAGCACTGGATTTGCAGTATTGATAAAATTGTAAAACCATTTTACTTGGTAAATAGTTTCTCTTGGTCATCAGCTGATTCTAATTGCCCAGTAAGGTACAAGATATTAAATAGAATATCTTTTAGTGGCAAACAAATGGTGTCTAAGATAGCCATTGCCATGCTTAGCAGTAGCACTATGCGATTAGTATGCCGATTATAAACACCTTGACTTTTTGACAATCAGAACTTAGTTTCCTGCAATACTACGTGAGGGGTTATTTCTGGATGTACAAGTCTAGATTATCTCCACAACCTAACATAGCCCTTTTCTGTAGCACAACTCTGACTTTGAGAAGAGGGATATGCCACAAACTCATAGGAGTGCAAATGTTTTGGACCCTTGGAACCTTTAGTTGTTTGGCTCCCTTTGATATTCCAAATCAGTGTGCAATTTCTATCCGGGAAATGGTGGAATCCCATCAATCATTGACCATATGTAGTGATTTTTTGTTTTTTTGTTATGCGACTACTAATCCCCGTTGGAACTTAGCAGAAAAGCCTCGACAAGAAGGCTGTACCTGAGCCATTGAGAGAAACATGCAAACAAAGGTTACTAAACGCTCTAAAGCGAACCCAGCAGCGGCTCGACGACTTAAAGTAAGCACATGTTTTCTTTTTAATTTCTAATATATCTTGATTTTATTATTCTAAAGACTTTCTTCTAAGCTTGCATGTAAGGACCACCTTTTTTTTTATTGATTTGTCAAGGAAACCATTATCTCAAAATGTCATCCTAAATATTAAATATTGTAATCCTAAATATTTTGTAGTAGTGCTTTTAGAGAGGGAAGGAAAGTGCAATTGGAAGGAGAAACACATGAATATATAACATGCGTAGATCTTTGATCGATCAAACCATAATACAAATGCTCCCCGCTTTGATTAATTCCTTTCGGCCCCATTTGCAAAAGCATTGGTAATTTTCTTTGTTTCTATATGAAACCGTGAGGTTCAAATTTAGGGCAAGAAAAAAATAAAAATAATTTTTTTACAATATCAACACATTAGTAACGGTTTTAAACCGCTGCAAAGCAAAAAAAAATTAAAGCATCATCAATAATCGTTAAAATCAAACTACGCAACGCTTTTAACCGCTACTAATTGTCACTCTGCAACGGTTAATAACCGTTGGAAAATTTGGTTTGCAACGCTTGCTTTGCAACGCTTTTTAACCGTTAGTAATTGTCACTCTGCAACGGTTAATAACCGTTGGAAAATTTGGTTTGCAATGCTTGCTTTGCAACGCTTGCTTTGCAACGCTTTTTAACCGTTAGTAATTGTCACTCTGCAACGGTTAATAACCGTTGGAAAATTTGGTTTGCAACGCTTGCTTTGCAACGCTTTTTAACCATTAGTAATTGTCACTTTGCAACGGTTAATAACCGTTGGAAAATTTGGTTTGCAACGGCAAAAAACCGTTGCAAATATTTCCAACACTTTACCGACGCCCTATTTGCAACGCTTAAAAAGCGTTGCGAAAATTATTCGCAACGGTTTTTTACCGTTGCAAATAGCCTGTTATGGTGTAGTGAAGATGAGGACCCTGACAAAACATCTATTGACTTTCCTTCCACCCCGGTGCTTAAACCTCTTCCCCCGGAGTTAAAATATATTCAACTTAATCCGGATGGTAGTCATCCGATAATTATATCTTCTCTGTTATCTAAGGATGAAGAGACACGTTTAATCAGGGTGATTAGGGAACATCGGTCTGCGATTGGTTGGTCCCTAGCCGACATTAAGGGAATTGACCCTAATGTTTGTACTCATTGTATCCATTTGGAGGATAACGCGAAGAGTTCTCGCGAACCTCAGTGTCGCTTGAACCCTGCCATGAAAGAGGTGGTTAGGGAAGAAGTCTTACGATTACTCGATGTGGGTATCATATACCCAATCTCCGATAGCGAATGGGTAAGTCCCATTCATGTAGTTCCTAAGAAATCGGGGGTTACCATGGTACGTAACGCTAAAGGTGACAATATTTTCACACAAGGTCCTATGAAATGGAGAATCTGTATTGATTACAGACGTTTAAATGCTATGACACGAAATGATCACTTTCCTTTACCTTTTATAGATCGATGCTTTCGAACGCCTAGCTGGTCATGTTTTTATTGTTTTCCGGATGGCTACTCGGCTATTTTCAGATTATTATTGATATTGATGACCAAGAAAAGACTACATTCACGCGGTCCTTTTGAACGTATGCCTATAAACGAATGCCTTTTGGCCTTTGCAATGCTCCCCGTACCTTCCAAATGTATGCTTCATATATTTAGTGACATGGTAGAAGCTTTATGGAAGTTTTCATGGATAATTTTTCTATCTATGGAGACTCCTTCACAGATTGCTTGTCTAACCTGTCTAAGGTTTTGACACGGTGTGAAGAAAAGAGCCTCGTTTTAAATTGGGAAAAGTTCCATTTCATGGTGAAAAAGGGCATAGTACTAGGTCACATTGTATCTAGTGATGGCATCGAAGTAGATAAGGCCAAACTAGATAAGATAGCGACTCTACCTATACCACGGACTGTCCGTGATATTAGAGCCTTTCTAGGCCATGCAGGTTTTTATAGGCGCTTTATTAAAGATTTCTCGAAAATAGCTAGGCCTTTAACTAATATGCTTTTAAAGGATGACATCTTTGATTTTAATTTTAACTGTAAGCGGGCTTTTGAAACTTTAAAAGCCGCAACCTCTCGCACCAATTATACTGACCCCGATTGGTCTAAACCTTTCGAACTCATGTGTGATGCTAGTGATTATGCGGTTGGTGTCGCTTTTGGGACGAAACTAGATAATAAGTCCACTGTTATTTATTATGCTAGTAAAACCTTAAACGATGTTCAACGGAATTATACAACTACTGAAAAAGAATTTAGCTGTCATTTATGCTTTAGATAAGTTTCATCCTTATTTGGTTGGTTCTAAAACTTTAGTTTACACGGACCATGCGCGACCACTTAGGTACCTTCTTGCAAAGAAGGATGCTAAGCAGAGATTAATCCGATGGATTCTTCTCCTGCAAGAGTTCACATTAGAAATAAACGACAAAAGAGGGGTCGAAAACGTAGTTGCCGACCACTTATCTAGACTTACAAACGACGATGATAGTGATTCTGAGTCCATACCGGACTCTTTTCCTGATGAGCATCTGTATGCTATTTTTTCAGCACCTTGGTATGCTGACATTGTAAATTATTTAGCGGCTGATGTTATTCCTTATAATTGGTCAAGAAATGAACGTAAGAAGTTCTTGGCCAGAGTTAAGGTATACTACTGGGATGAGCCCTACCTTTTTAAGTATTGTGGGGATCAGATTATTCGTCGTTGTATTCCCCAGTGGGAATATAATGAAGTTCTATCGTTCTGCCATGACAAAGAGTGTGGTGGCCATTTTAGTGGAATGAAAATAGCCGCTAAAGTTCTTCAATGTGGATTTTATTGGCTTACCCTTTTTAAGGATGCCCAAGTGCATTGCAAGACATGTATTCGTTGCCAACAACTTGGGCGAATCACGAAGCGTAATATGATGCCATTAAACCCAATCATGATAGTAGAAATTTTTGACGTTTGGGGCATTGATTTCATGGGTCCCTTCCCTTTTCCATAGTTTCATTTATATTCTAGTTGTCGTGGACTACGTGTCTAAATGGATAGAGGCCATGGCTTGTCGTAGCAATGACCATAAGACAGTGGTATTTTTTTTTTATTAAGGAGTACATTTTTTGTCGTTTTGGCATTCCTAAAGCCATCATTAGTGATGGTGGAACACATTTTTGCAACAGAGTTATTGCATCTCTAGTGAAAAAGTATGGAGTTACACACAAGGTAGCAACTCCTTATCATCCACAAACTAGCGGACAAGTGGAAGTTTCTAATAGAGAAATCAAAAAGATTTTAGAAACAACTATAAATCCTGATAGGAAAGACTGGTCGAAGCGTCTATCGGGTGCCTTATGGGCGTATAGGACGGCTTTCAAAACTTCTATAGGTATATCTCCCTTTAGACTTGTATTTGGGAAACCTTGTCATTTGCCTGTTGAATTAGAGCACCGTGCTCTGTGGGCTATAAAAAGCCTTAACTTCAATATTGATGAGGCGGGTGTCAAACGCAAGTTGCAATTGAATGAGCTTGAGGAAATCCGTAGTGATTCTTACGATCTCGCGAAAGATTATAAAGCTAACATGAAACGTGTTCATGATAAGCAAATCTTGCGCAAAGAGTTTGTGGTCGGTCAAAATGTCTTGCTTTACAACTCCCGTCTACATATTTTCCCAGGGAAACTAAAAACCCGTTAGTCTGGTCCTTTTCTGGTTACTGAAATCACCCCTTATGGGGCAATCACCTTGGTAAATCCCAAGGACAACAGTACCTTTTAAGTCAATGGCCAACGGTTAAAACATTTTCACGAGCTTCTGTCCCCAGATGTAAAGGAAGTCCTGTTACAGGACTCCGTCTATGAGGACTGACATTTGTCATTTGGTATACTTCCTTTCACTTCCATATAGTGGTAAGTGCACCATTCAGGTAACCGGGCCCTCCCTATGGAGTGTGTGGCTGTAAGTACCGGATCCTAAGTCCACGTTTCACATAATTCACGTTTTCCACTTTTGCATGTTTTCTCGGTTTTTGAGTCATGTTCCTTTATGGGGTGAATTATGTATTTATTGTTTTTCGTTTTTCTTATAATAAACTAATAAAAAATAAAAAAAAATAAAAATTCTAAAATCATAGAAATAGCAATCCAACAAGTCTTGGGAATCTGACTTTAAACGACCCACGTTTAAAACAAATTTTGTGTTTAAAAATTTGTTTGGGGGTGGGCAGTCGGTCTTTCCATCCGGATTGCTCGAACTTTCTATTTATGTTGCTTAGGCCTATTAGTCGTAGTTCATTCGGGTTGACGTTATCTATAACTTAGATTTCCTTCGTTCGCATAACTTACGTCACACACGTACTTTGAGGCGTTTTTCCACCTTCTTATACGTCACCCATGGTTGGAATTGAGTGTTTTATGGATCATTGGATTGGAAATTCTCTACTGATCATTTCCATAACTCATTCGCCAAAATCGGACCAATAACAAAGTGGAAAATTGAATTTGAAATTATGCGAAATATCGAAAAAATTCGAAAAATTCGAATTGGGATTGGGCCCAACTTCAAAGACCGGCACCACGGCACTCGCTACCTTTGTTTCCACCAACAGTCGTGTTTCCTTTTCCATCCCGCCAATTAACAAGGTTTAAAGGAAACCTAACAACCAAAAATTTTTAAAAAAAAAAAAGAAAAAGAAAAAAGAAAAACAAACACCTATTTACTCCATGCCCATTGTTAACTACCAACCTGAGTTCTCTCAAACAAATTTCCCAAACCACCGAAAATAGCCGCCAATTCAAGCTTCCAACTTGCCACCGTACCCACCATCCCCCCACCATTGTTTTTAGTTGTTTTTCATCAAACTCGCCTCCTCCACCATCTACAAAACCATTGTTTGTTTCAAAAACTTCAATGGCGCTACGACGAAGAATTTTGCCAGAGCACGCGTTTGCTGCCGACCGCTTCACGCCATTTTACGATGCGGAGATGATTAGGAGGGATTGGAATGGACTGTGGTACTCGACTAAGGAGTTCTATCACTATGATTTGGTATAACATTTTTATAAGAAGCAAGAATTGGAGGGGGATAGGATTTTCATTAAGGTAGCAGGAACGAGGAGGGAAGTAACAAGACAATTGTTGGCTGAGCTGTTAGGCGTTATGCCCCGAAGCAACCTAGAAGCCACCATTCAGGAATCGCAGTATACTAGAGTTCCTGCTTTGATGAAAGATAATCGTCGCGTCGGGGTGAATACAATCACGAGTTCTCATTAAGGCCCGCCCGATCAAGTTTGAGAACCAACCAACTGACTATAGCTCAGTGGATTGGTAGGAACGTCCTCGGGAAAGAAAAAGTCAGCGATATCGGTCTGCAATGTCTGCACGTTCTCTGGATTTTGCAAATGAATAAGTATAATTTCTGCATCCTCGATTTAATTTTTAATGTGATTAGAGGAGTGGGAAAGAGCATTGCGCCTCTTCCCGTATTGATCACTAAGATCATGCTTTCATTTAGAGTTGTCGCAAAATTTGCTCCTATTAAGATCAAATTGTATTCTAATGCAAGTATTTATACGGATTACATCCAAGAGACTTGGCCGTTGTCTGAAGGAAATGTAGTTGAGTTGGTGGCGGATGAAATGGAAGATATGACATGTCTGGATGAAAATGCATTAGATAGTTGTAATTCTAATTTAGAACGCATGCAAGTGTTGCAAACTGGCTTGCGTTGCGTTTATGGTATTTGTGAAGATATCCGAGATAGACAGATTGTAGTTCGAAATAAACAAACGAACTTTTAGGCGAGTTGAAATGCTCGAAAGGGGTCGAAAGATATCTTGTCTAACATGGAGACTATCCACCAAAGATCACCAAGCCCAAGATGCGATTTCGGGGTGAGATGGAAGCACAACGCTTATTCCGAATAGAGATGCTACGACGCATGCCACCCTTGGAGGATTCTGTTTCAGCAGAGTCTGAGAGGCATGAGCATCGTCGCCGAAGGACAGATGGCTCAAGCCATTCTTCATCCCAGGACCAATCTCCATCTCAGGGTCCATCTTCATCACATGGCTAGGTGTTCACCATCAGTTTGTGTTCGCTGTTATTTCATTGTTTTTATTGTTTTATTAGTTGGATTTTAATTCAGTTGTTAAATTTAAATATTAATGTGTTTGTTTTATGTTGTTTGGATTTAATTTTTTTTAATATAATTGGTTATTTTTGAATTGTGCGTATTTTTATCATTAATCCCACCTTCCCGAATTGTTTGGGGGTGGTAATATTTATACCAAGCATAATTCGTTATATGATCATCTTCTGTAAACTTGTCTTGGAGTAAAGGTTGAGAATTTGGCCGATATCGGCATATATATGATTATGTGTGGTGGTAGCATGAAATCTAGGAGAGTTTAGAAGTTACTATTCTAAATCCAGTATAAAAGATATCAGGGTTGTTATAAAATCAAAAATATGGTTTGTTTCCGTTTTCGGGTTTGGAAATTTTCTATTTTTGGAAATTGCCTTAAACAATTTGGCAACTTGCCGATTCATTTTGGAAGCTCAGAACCTATTTAAACCTCCTTCATTCTACACTCACAACCCACATTACACCCCACCATCATCTCTCACCTTTCACTCCAAGCTTTTCCTTCTTTTTCCTTGTAAATTTATGCTTCAGCACTTACGAGCGCACTTTCGCCCTCGATGAAGCGCACTGCGTCCCTAGACAACGTCGAAATTTTACTCAGAGCGCACCTGCGCCCAAGTTGGAGCGACTTCAGCCCAAACTGTAAAAATCAAAACACCCGAAACACCTGCTGCCCAAGTGGAAGCGCACTGCTACGACCTCAAATAAACACAAAAATTTCCAATTTTCCGGTGGTTGTTCCGAGGATTTTTGGAAGTTGTCCAAAGAGTAGTTGAGATGACATCTCCTATAGTCATACCTAAACAGTCTTTCGAAGACGTGTTAGGAACCGAGACCTATGAACATTGGTTCCGAAACAGGATCCTGCAGTTAGGATGACGCCATCTACTGGTAAGTGATGACGATTCACATTCAGCACAACTTACTGCTTATTTCTACGACCACGTTAGTTTCTATTGTAATCAGAATGGAGAACAAGAATTCTCCGTCGTAGTCGATGACACGACACTAGAATTCAATAAACATGTGCTAGCTTTAGTTTCGGGATTACCAATACCTGATCCTGTTCACACATGGGGATATATGACCGATAATGCATACCTTTATGATTATACATATTTCCATGAGTATTATGGGGGAGGGGTATTTCGAGTAATGGACCAGGGGCGATATAGCATTGCCCTTGGTAGCTTGTCCCTAAATATAGGCACCACCATGTTATTCATCCTGATGAATATTTTGGGGGAACGGCAGTTCACTTCTACAAACAGTACTGCTGGTGACATTTTCCTCGCTTTAGCTGAGGGACGTTGCCGATATGACATTCCCCGAGTTTTAGTCGCTAGTCTTAAGAGATCCCAAAGCATGAGGCGTAAGTATCTTCTTATGCCTGTTTTGGTAAGCCGCATCATGCGTAGTTGTTTACCTGTATTCGTGCCCAATTCACAGTTGGAAAAGGGTTGAAGTCATGAGACCCACCAATTAGGTGGTTCGCTCATTGCGAATTATGACTTGGCCGGGATGGCAGGTGCAGCCTCATTTGGTCACCCCGTACATCCCATCGGACATAATAACACTTAACAGGTTAGCATTAGTAGATGATAAATGGCGGCAAGCTTGGCAAGTTATAATGGCTTGGCAGGATACGAAGGAACCTCATCTCTTTGATGAGGAGGAGGATGCTTAAGCGGGAGATAAGGTAAGTTTTTAGTTTTGTTATTGTCTGCTTATGTCCCAAGCAATTTAATTCTGTTAACCCCATAACGGGTGGAACTCTTATAGAGTTGCGTAAGTTTTCCTCCCTATATTAGTATGTTCTACCCTTGTTTTACAAATGTTCTAGAATTTCACGCGTTTCCATGGTATTTTCCTACCCTCGTTATTTAAAATACTTTGAGGACAAAGCATGCATTTTGTTTGGGGGCATAGAAACACGTGTAATTAAGGCATCTGTTAGGATATAGATATGTATAATATGCACTTGTTTTCTAGTTAAAATTTTAAAAAATTCAAAAATATAAATAAATAAGTTTATGCTATACACTTAGGAATATTGGTATTGTTTTCTTTCTCTATGCTTTTAATAATCTAGAAGTCTCACGTAGCTTTTGCATTAGAATAATTGTTAGAAACTTAGGTTAATATGTAGATAATAATCTTTGCATCTATCTATAAATATATTACATGAGTATCTATGATTGTTAGCAGTAAGTTTATGAAATCTAGGCTAGAGTACTTATTCTACAAATCCTGTGAGAATATAGCCTAAAGCCTTATATGAGCGAAACATTTGAGAAATGACACGAGGGAGATGTAAAATCCGGATAGAGAAATCACACGTCCACTTGCTTGATCACTATGCCATATCCTAAGCGAGAATTTAGGCCCTCTTTGGATCGATATGGCCAGAACTTCAAACCTATGAATTATTTTCCGCTAGTCTCCCCTCTGAGCCTTTCTTTAACCTTCTATAAACCGCAAATCCTTTACCCTGTTACAAAAACAAAACAAAATAAAAAATTCAACTTACCCCATCTAGAATAAGTCTGAGAATAGAATGAGTGAAGAAAGAAGAAGAGAAAAACATGTGTAAACAAAAATTAGTTAGTTGCTTCAGGAAAAGAAAAGAAGTTTCCATCCAAGGAAAAGAAAAAAAAATAGAAATAAATAAAAACTCCAAAAATAGAATAAAAGGGAGTCAAAAGCCAAAGAAAAGAAAAAGAAAAATATGGCTAAGGATGGAAACAAAGTGTAGAAGCAAAAGTAAATAACAAGGTTTTCTAGTTACATAATATGAAAACTCTATTATCTCGGACTTGTCCTTTTTGAATATCCATTTCCTTCCTTCTTAAACCATCTCCTAATCCCCATGATACCTAATAAAGACCTCTAGCTCAATTAGGAATAGGTTAGTGTGATAGTAAGTGGCAGATGTGTTTGATCAACTCCGCTTCCTTGTTTGTCATTGAGATTGTAAGGTAAAAGTGTGCCCACCCACATTAATCGGAGTAGCTAAACTTGAGCGAAAAAATTAGAGTGGTTTTTGTCTTGACATTTATGTGAGGACCTACTTAAGAACGCTTATTCGAAGTTTTCAAAACTAACCCTCGCTAGGCATTTCATAGTATTACTCATAGTATATATATTTGTATCATAGATGATTTATTATTATGCATATATTAGCTTAGGTTTTGACTTGATTATTCTATATTCATTGCTAGTGAGATGTATAGTTAATTTAGAGCATGAATAAGGAAACAATAGTTTTATTTCTTAGTCGTTGTAGTATAGATGAAGTTTGTGAGTACCTTCACTGGAAAACTCTCACGAGGCTACAACTCGTCCACTAGAGAATTCCTAGTGGTTTAAGGATTTGTTACATATGGTCAATGCAATCGCACTCAGCGAAATGAGATTAGTTAGAACTCTATTTTTTGGTCACTTATTCTAATTTCTCATATTTGCTTGAAGACAAACAAAATGCTGTTTGGCGGTGGTTTGATAAGAGCCCAAAACTGTAGTTTTAACCCCTTAACAATCATACTTTTAGACTAATTATGTGAGTAATAAATAAGAGTTAACACTGATTACGTGTTTTTATGCATTTCAGGCAGTAAAGTCCATTATGTGCAGAAATGTGCCACTTTAGCGAGATAAAGGAGCAAAGGTCGGTTGTTAAGGAGTTATATGATTAAAGGCCAATTTTCAAGAAGACAAAGCCTCTGTAAAGCCCGGTCAAAAGATGAAAAGTCAAAGTCCACGCGGGCAGAAACAGTGCACAAAGTCAGCAGAACTTCCGAATACCATATATTTGGACTCAGACCTCGGAATTGGGCCTACCTTACGTCAAAACGACCGGCTCGGAAAGAGCTTTCTAATAGCCTAAGTATTGACCCAATCAGAGGAGCAAAAGTAGAGGAAAAGTCTGTTGAAGCCAAATCTAGCTGAAGAGCCCTTTTCGGACTAAAAGAATTGGGTTTCTGGCCCGATTTTCTGGCCCAAAATATGGCTCCAAGCCCATGCAAGATTTTTGGATCTGAAGCATATAAAAACAAAAGCTTAGCTCTTTGTTAATGGTAGCTAATTAGACCTAAACTATAGATAATTCTAGATCTAGTTTTAGTTGTTTTTAATTAAGTTAGTTTCAATTCAATTCTTGTTTTAGATTAAACTCTTAAATCATCATTCTTCATCATTAGATAAATACAATTTTAGATTCTTGTTCATTTCGATTTTTTGTCATTTACAATTATTTAGATCTAAATTCCTTTATTACTTGTTATTCATTTCCTAGTTATTACCTAAGATTTCAATTAATGTTTAGACAAATTGCATAAAGATGGAATTTTTATATGATGTCTAGTTTTAATTCAATGGGAAATGATAGTTGTATGAATCAAGGCTAAACCTCCATTAGAGGGGTTGAAGAAGCCTTGATGAAGCTTGATCTTTGTTAAACTTAGAAATCGTCGTGATAATTATTCCACTCTAGAAACGATTAATTCACCATGAGAATGGGTTTAATCGCTCACATGCTAGTTATGAATTGGTAGAAATCCCATGTATAATTAGGGATTAGAATTACTATTTTGATATGTGAAGCATTCAATTTGGATCACGACGAGTCTTTGTTAGTAGGATTAAGTCGAGTTAAGGTAGATTCAATTCCTTTTAATTCTTTATCTAGATTCAAACCCTTAGCATTCTCTCATTTTAGTTATTAAGTAACTTGTTAATTGAATTCATCTCGTAGTATATAGAATCCCTCGTAAATCTCTCACTAGACTTATGATTGATTAGTTGACACTAAAACCATCGCATGCTAAAGAACTAGGAGTGGAACGAACTTCCTACTCCACTATATCTTAATTTGATTGAGAGTAGAAAACTTTGATAAATTAGGCTCGTAAAATCGTTTAGTTTTACTTATGTTTTGAGTTTTATCGTTCATTTCGTAGGTAAAACGCTATTTTACGTTTATCATGGGAGGAAATGAGATTTCTCTCAAATGGAGAAGAAAACAAAACAAGGGGGGTGGGGGGGGGGGGGACACTCCATTTACTCCCTTGACTTCTTTTCCTTTACTATGTATTATTTTAGTTCCTTAGTTTTAGATTTTATTTTAGTTTTAGTTTTTGTAGAAAGTTTGTAATAGTTTTAATGGAGGAAACCTTGTGTTCTTCTAGTTAAAAACAAATCTAAATGCAAGTGAGTTTATATAGATAGTTTCTTCTTTTTGTTCTCTCTCTCTCTCTTTTTACATTCTACACTTGTCATCCTTTATCCCAAGGATCATGAGCTAACCTTCCCTTTGTGGGCCACTATATCTTAATTTGATTGAGAGTAGAAAACTTTGATAAATTAGGCTCGTAAAATCGTTTAGTTTTACTTATGTTTTGAGTTTTATCGTTCATTTCGTAGGTAAAATGCTATTTTACGTTTATCATGGGAGGAAATGAGATTTCTCTCAAATGGAGAAGAAAACAAAACAAACAAGTGGGACACTCCATTTACTCCCTTGACTTCTTTTCCTTTACTATGTATTATTTTAGTTCCTTAGTTTTAGATTTTATTTTAGTTTTAGTTTTTGTAGAAAATTTGTAATAGTTTTAATGGAGGAAGCCTTGTGTTCTTCTAGTTAAAAGCAAATCTAAATGCAAGTGAGTTTATATAGATAGTTTCTTCTTTTTGTTCTCTCTCTCTCTCTTTTTACATTCTACACTTGTCATCCTTTATCCCAAGGATCATGAGCTAACCTTCCCTTTGTGGGGAGTTAATAATACTCATGTGAGGGAAAATCTTTGTTATTTGGTTTAGTAAGTTGTGTAGGAAGAACAACTAGACCTACATCTTATCCCAAAATGATAGTTGGTGTAGAGTCTAGTTAGGGATCAAAGTGATGAGCTTAGAGATAAGTCATTGCTTTGGTTCTACATGCTAACATGTATGAAGCTTAGAGATGAGTCACATATGTTAGGGATTAAGTTTTCTTTTATTAGGACTTGTCTAAGAGTTCTAGGAAGATTAAGATGTACTTATTAAAATCAAATAACAAAAGTTATTTTCACATGAGGAGAATTAACTCTCCACTTTCGTTTTAAGTAAAATTTTATCGTGTCTTAGTTGCATGTTTACGTAACTTAATGTTTTCAATTTTTGTGTAGTAAAGAAACCAAGTATTTAGTATTTACATAATCATAGCTAAACTTACTCACTAGTTTCCTAAAAGAGTAAAACCAAGTTGTAAGTGGTCTTAGAATTTAGATTGGTTCGAATCCATACTCCAAATTATATGAACACGAAGATCGTGAGTAAGGAAATACTTTGTTTTCGCATTTTGGCCAAGGAAGAGATTCAAATCTCTAACATATCAAAAAGGTGAATATCACTCAGTACTCTTGAGCTTATGGACTACTTTCCAATCAGGAAGGTCGTGAGTGACTGCCTTCCAAGCCTGATCAATAATAGGTTTACAAGACTCATCCCTCAGCCACATATCATAAAACCAAAACGGCCTGGCAGTAACTTCCATCTTGGGCTTAAGATTTAACATTAAAGACAAATGGTCCGAGGTAGCATTGACCACATTTTTAACAAGCATATTAGGGAAAAGATCCAGCCAGTCAACTGTGGCCAGAGCACGGTCAAGACGCTCAAGGATGTTATCTTTAACTTTCCTATTGTTATTCCAGGTAAAGTTAGGTCCCCTATACCCCAGATCAACCAGGCCCAACTCATTAATCAGATTATTGAAGTCAAGCATGCAATTATTAAAAACAAACCGACTCCCAATTTTCTCATCCAGGGATCTTATGGCATTAAAATCCCCAAAGAGCAACCAAGGACCTGGAATATAAGGGGCAATTTCTATTATCTCAGTCCAGAATCTATGTCTAAGGCTAGCATTAGGTTCTCCATAGATGAAACTGAAAAACCAAGGATTAGTGCTATGATAATCAGAAAGTTTACTAGTGATTTGATTTGTCGTGGCTCCCAAAGACTCAAAGTTTTACTCCCGTTTTCCGTAAGAGTGTCACCACACCGAAAGTCCAAAGCGGGAAAACACGTAGTGGTTATCAAACTTTAACGCTTTGCTCAACATACTAATTTTACTCTCCCCCACTTTGGTTTCAGATAAACAGATGATATTCGGTTGGTGTTGCCTCATAAGATCCTTTAGATTTTGAACTGCCGTGGAGGAACCTATTCCCTAGCAATTCTAGGCGTACATCATTTCTGTTGAGGCAGCTAGTTTGGGGACAGCTGCTGCGAACCCTGGAGGAGGACCACATAGACCTCCACTGCTTGCAGACGTACCACTCTCACCATTAGAACTTCCATCACCACTGTAACCACTTGTAGAACCTCTTTTCTTCCTGGAGCTTTCCTCAGAATATTGTTGCTTTTCCTTTTTTGCTTGTTGTTGCACTACTGTTGAGTCATCCACTGCCAGAGGCTATGGTTGTGCAAGTTGAGAGATACTCACGTCAGAATCATACTCTCCCCCATCATGACTACCTTGAATGAGGTCCAAAGGTACATTACCCACTGATACTTCCTCTTGAGAGTCAACATTAAAGACCACCATGTCCAAGTCTTCTTTTTCTGAAGGATCCTCCTCTTCCTCATCAGTGAAAGCATCAGATGGGATTTCCTCCTCTGGTATCTCTGGTCCCCACTGATCTGAATGAACACTTGAGTCCAGTGAGTGATTTGATATGGATGGTTTCACTGATTCCATAGTGTCACTGGAGATGGAGATGATCTAAGCTTCCTCCGGAATCAACAAGTATCCCAATCCTTTTGCCCTCAAGTCATCAGCCTCTCTTTTTGCTTTTTTTGAGAGTCTTTCAGCCACCCTCAAATTGTGTCTACGCCAGCCATCATCATCCATACTTTCCAAATCTCCTCCTAAAATTAACTATTTTCTTTTGCTTCCCACTCTAACTCCTTGCTCTTTTTGCAAGTTTCTTTTAGCACGACTCCTTTTGGATCCTCTAGAGACAAGGGTTTTATACCCCCTACCACGTGTTGGTAATCCAAGAAATCGAAAATTGGGTCTTCCAACCTCATCAGGTGGACTGGTTTGGTTGCTCCCATCAATCTCGTTGCTTTCTAGAAAAGGAATGATAGCCTGGGAATAGGGAGAGCCAAAATACAATGAGGCGTGATCCTCCAACAGATATTCCCTAGTTCCCAAAAACCCACCCTCAGCAGCTAGTGTCCCTAGCATGACAGCTTTGTAGCCCACTTGTTCCCATTCTTTATCTTGGTGATTTCCAGAAACCTCATTTTGTATCGGTTCAGGTCCATTCTCAACATCCCTTGGGCCCCCATCAAGATCCATACTTGCAGCCCCCAACACTAGGGTCCAAACCACAATAGATTTCTGATAAGAGCCCAAAACTGTAGTGTTAACCCTGTAACAGTCATACTTTTAGACCAATTATGTGAGTAATAATTAAGAGTTAATACTGATTACGTGTTTTTATGCATTTCAGGCTTCAAAGTCCATTATGTGCAGAAATGTGCCACTTTAGCGAGATAAAGGAGCAAAGGTCGGTTGCTAAGGAGTTATGTGATTAAAAGCCAATTTTCAAGAAGACAAAGCCTCTGTAAAAAAGCCGGGTCAAAAGATGAAAAGTCAAAGTCCACGCGGCGTAAACAAATGCACAAAGTCAATAGAACTTCTGAAGACCATATCTTTGGACTCAGACCTCGGAATTGGGCCTACCTTACGTCAAAACGACCGGCTCGGAGAGAGATTTCCAATGGTCCAAGCCTTGGCCCAATCAGAGGAGTAGAAGTAGACGAAAAGTCTATCGAAGTCAACTGCAGCTGAAGAGGCCTTTTTAGACCGAAAGTATTGGGTTTTGGGCCTAATTCTCTGGCCTGAAACATGGATCCAAGCCCATGCACGATTTTTGGATCTGAACATATAAAAATCAAAGCTTAGCTCTTTGTTAATGGTAGCTAGTTAGACCTAAAACTATATATAATTCTAGATCTAGTTTTCAATAGATTAATTAAGTTTAAGTTCCATTTTCAATTCTTGTTTTAGATTAAGTCTTTGAATCATTGTTCTTGATTGATTAGATAAATAAAATAGTTATTTTGTCAATTTCAATTTTTGTCATTTCAATTTATAGATCTAGTTTTAATTCTTGTTGATTATCATTTTGTAGTTTAAGTAGATTGAAACATTGTTAGTTAAATTAGTTAAGTTATAATTTTAATATGATGTGTAGTTATAATTCAATGAGAAATGATAGGTTGATGACTCAAGGCTAAAACCTCCATTAGAGGGGTTGATGAAGCTTTGATGAAAACTTAGTGGTATAGTGTAGAAGCGTCGTAGAATCTATTCCACTCTAGAAGGTCGTGATTCGCCATGAGAATGGGTGGACGACCTCACATGCTAGTTAGTATTTGGTAGAAATGCCATGAACACTAGGATTAGAACTTGAAATTTTTGCCGTAAGAACGTAAGAATCGAGATATAAGAATCTATGCTAGGTTATTAAGTTGGATTCGAGGTGGATTCAATTCCCCTCTAATCCTTTATCTAGATTAAAAACAATCATATTTCCATAGCATTCATAGTTTAAATTCAACATAATCAATTTCATATTGTATCGTAGTATAACTCCCTTCGTAAAGCTCTCATTAGACTTAAGACCGATTAGTTAACTACGAAAGCATTCCATGCTAGAGAACTAGGAGTGGAACGAATTTGTTACTCCATTCTATTTCGATAGAATTGAGAGTAGAAAACTTGATAAATATAGACACGTTAAAGTTTTAGTTTAGTTACGTTTTGAGTTTCATCGTTCATTTCTTAGGTAAACTATCATTTTTATCTTTTATCAATTTCCCATGGGCCTCAGGTCCAGCATACCTATCGAGATAAACTCCTTGGGTATCCAAAACTTGGGCTTTTTCCTGTCCAACATAACTCTGTACTTTATTCTGAGGCAAAGGCCCACCCAAATTTGAACCTCCAACGGTAACTGACACGCTAGCCCCATTTTCTGTTCTAGCCATTCTGAGTTCTGACTCAGAGGACTCTCTTTCTTCCGTACTCCAAATCCTAACATCAGACACCTTTCTGACCAAAGTATCTCTTGGCGGAGTTGACAATAGGCCTACCTCATTCCATAGTCTTCTTATCAGAGAACCCCTTTTCCTTGCCGGAATTTGATCAGATCTTGGTTTTTGTGGAGTTCCAGATATTGTTACAGAGGCTGGCCCAGAGTTTGCAACTCCATTGAAAAAAATGGTTGCTCTCAACATGAACGAGAAGTTGTTCTTGATGTCTCTGGGGGATCCTCCATATTTGCGCACGCCCAGGCTGTATTGATCTCTCAGTTTATAGTAATGGATATCATAACCAATGCAGCCACAGAAGTAACAGAAAATTTCCAATTTTTCATATTTGAAAGTGACTGGGAAAACTTCCCCCATTTCAGTACGGAGGTCAAGACCTTTTAGCAACCGCTCTTTTATATCCATTCAACTCGAACTCGAACTCTAACTCTAGCTACTGGGTTTCTGAACTCCCCTCTACAGCAGAGATCAACTGCCTTGACTTTGCCAAGGCTTTGCCCCACACTCCTAACGTTCTCCTCATTTATTCGATCTCTCGGGAGTCCATAAATCTATATCCAAAAATCCACCAAATTGAACTTTTGTGATGTAGCCCAATTGTCTAGATGTCTCCCTTTCTTTACTGAAAAGATGAACCCTTGTATCAACCAAGGGCCATTTGCTTTGACATGCTCCAGCTCTTCCATCTTTTCAAACTCCATCTTGTAGTAGCCTTTTGATATCAGCTCTACCTTTGTGTTACCCCTAGTTTGTCATCCCCTGTGCAGTTCATCCGCCAGATCTTGTAAAGAGATGAGTTTACCTCCATACAACTTACCCAGCAATGTTGTACTTTTGCCTATGTTTTCTTCCATATTTTTACAACCAATATCCACCACTTTTTTTTTTCTTTTGAACAAAAGAGATTTTGCATTTCAACCTGGAGTTGCTCAATCTTTTCTCTAGTTGGTCCTCCTTGCACTGAAGAACTCGTCATGTCCCCTTGTAAAGATCCCAACAACTCAGCCTACCCACACCAGTATAACCTGGAAAAGGACAAAACTGAAAAAGGAAAAACTGTAAACAGAGAGAGGGGGGGGGGGGGTACTCAAAAGAAAACAAAAAACAAAAAGCGGGGGGGGGAACCAAACTCCCAGCCCACTAAGGGAGATCTACTGTGTTCAGCCCACCTTACTAACGACTATTAGCTATACACGGTTCAGATTACCACTACAGAGATTGCCAACCAAACTTGTGGGCAATGTTTCAAACTTTGAGAAGAAGGGGGAAGAGAGAAGTAAGATTTGCTTTTAGCCGCAGGAGAGCTTATGTTATGCACACATTGTTGGATAATTTGTTGGTATTGCAATGCTTATAGTGTTGGTTTAGGTGGCTACTTTGTATATGATATTAACACGTATTTGAGTGATGCAATTTTTCCCATCTTAGTAATACTGTGTTGAACACAAACTAAACATGTGTGGATATCAGCTTATGGGAGACGGTTATACTGATGAGATAAGTTCTGAATTCAAGTTGCAATTTTTTGTTTAGTGGAAGTTTGCATTTTTGTTTTTGCGATGGAGTACCTCTAGGACAACGATATAGTTTCTAGCCGCTTTTAGTTTGTCGTCAGTTTGATTTTTTTTCTTGAACTTTGTTTCTTGGTTTGTATTTAATTTTGTTATGTTATTTTCAGGCGACAATTGTTTTCTTTTCTATCATTTTGCCCATATATAAGCGATGTCTATGGACCATGGGAGCCATATCTTGGGTTAGAGCACTGGCTCCGATAATGCTCCTGAAAAGACTAATACAGCGGACCAGTTCATAAATATATTCTCACTCATATTTTATAAAAGCTTGAATTATATTTCAACTTGTTTAAGGTGTTTATAGGATAATTAAGGGGTCCTTCGTAGCATATATAATGTTGATTCGTAACATTTGCAACAATGGGAATTTACTTGTAAATCCTTTGCTCCCCATTTTACGGGAATTCAAGCCAATGGACTGAAGTAGATTTCAGTTTGAATGAATATGTTTGCTATTTATCACTTCAAATATGTCATCCAATTCGTATATAAGTCTGTTTTGACTCTTGAGAAAGTCACATGCTACTTTTTGAATGCTTAGTATGTATACTTTTGATGTTGAAAGTTTAATGAATATATCTTCAAAACTTAAAATATTAAGGCTCTCGACCTGCCTTTAAGATGTTGAGGAGGATTATAAATAAGTTAGTTACCTTAATTTGTTTGTTGGTTTCTACTTAATTTATTAATTAGCTTGGTTTGCATATGTTGCATACTTAATTTATATTCTTAAACCTTAGTGTAATGGAAGGCTAGCTACTGATTTCGTATATGAGGCATTGAATTGGCATCAAACCATATATACCTACTTACTTTGCCACTGGAGTTAGCCAAATATCAATTCTACATTTCTACATGTGCAAGTATTTTCTCATGCCCTAATAAACCATCGTTCTCTCTGTCTCGCTTCAAAGTAGGGTTTTCAATATGTTTTCTTGCATTTTTTATGTTTGTCTTCTGAATTTCATAAAATTTGTGAAGACAAAAGTGTTCGATGAACTGCTGGGTGGCTTTTATTATTTACAGTAATGCAATTTTTATTATTTGTTAATCAATGGTTGTTATATGTGTAGTTTGGTTTTGATTAATTGTTTTATTTATGGTGATCAATGAACATACACGACATATGTGAATTAATCTCGGGGGTTTTAAGATAAAATAGAGAGTTGCTATCACCTTTGAAATCAGGTAACTTTTTCTTCTAATTGTTAATTTCTTTATATTCTCTAATTTGCGGATGTTTTTTCGTGATAGAAAAATATATTGTATCATATGGAAATTTCATGCCATTGTATGAATAAAGCCAACCCCCACACACGCCTTAAATCCACAATATTTTATTAAAAAAAGGTCCCCATGGCAGGGAGAGTTCCTCATCTTTTGCATATATAAAATGAATTAAGGAAATTCTTCTATGATTCATGACCGTATTGCTTTTCCAGTTGATTCTTTTTCCTTGCATAGTTCTAGCTTCAAGCAACACCTTCTTTGCAAATAGTTGCTGTTGATGTTGGGTTGGGGAAGAATAGTCACTTTTTTGCCCGGCTTGGACATGTATCGGGTCATTAAAAAAAATATATATTGTAGGCATAATACGCGAGGTCACTGCTTCTGCCCTACTTAAGTTATCTGTTCCAAGTGTTGTGCACAAATGAAATCTTTAGGCTTAATTTATCTGTTCCAAGTGTGTTTTTGGTTATACAGCATAACTGTTGTGCACTTGGTTGAATAATTTTCTTTATACGTTTTAAAAAAAAGTGATTGAGCACTAAGCACTTGATTGTATATGAAATTAGTATCTAAAGTAGTAACATGTCTAGGTGTATATAATATATTATATATGATTTCTTGGAAGGGTTTCTGCTTCATTTGTTAATAAAACACAAAATTGTGGGTCGGATGTATTGGTTGCTTTTCAGTCTAGAATCCACGATAAAGCACTAGCTTTGACATCGGAACGACTTTCTCAATTCATCATTTCTTAAAGGCATAATGTGGAGCAAAGTGTTGGGTGGGTTTTCTTGTACACAAGAGTTTTAAGGTGTCTGATTACGTCTCGGTAAAAAACTAAGCTACATTTATACGCAAGACGGAGGCAAGTTCCATCTGAATTGCCAACCATCAAAGCATTTGATAAAATATTATGTTGATCATTTCATGATTTCATATTAGACTTTACTGGAAGACCACTAGAATCCTCAAACTACTTCTGTACAGAATATCTCAAAGACTTTTTTACTTGACCTTTTCGGGTTAGACAAGATTTTGTTGCTCAAAAATGAGATTGACAGATCTGAACTTTAGCAACATATAAATACTACATACAAGAAGCGTGAGTTATGGTTTGTACGCCCTATGCCATGTGTTACACTTTCTATGTAAATGACATGCTTCATGCAAAGAGGTTTATCTCTGAGAATTAATAGTTTTTAATCGGAATACGGTTTGTGTATTTTGATGTTTTAAATTGGTTGTTTCTATAACCAATATATGAATCCAAATGCAGTAGTGATACTAAGACTTTATTGAGCAACAGTTGTCTCCAAGTTGTCATTGTTATAATCTCATGATTGTCCTTGCTTTCGTCACATATATATGAGGTTAGTAATGTCAGTTTTTTTTTCCCAATCTTTTCTATCACAAGCCATTTCACATATTATGCTTATCTTCAAATTATTTCGACATATGTCTCTAAATATCTAAGTACGTGCTTGGAGAAAAAAATCCTTATTACTAAAATAGAAGCTTTTAATCAAAGGAATATCATGGAATTTGGTTGTGGATATGAAGTAGACAAAATTTTCTTTCATCGGGTTACATTCAATATGTTAATATGCTGAATGTAAACTCTTTAGGCAACTGCAGTATACAAGGTTTCATCCATTGCTTACAAAAGGCGTCCCTGTGATTGTTGATGGGGGTATTGCAAACTCGGGTCACATTGTTAAAACTTTAGTACTAGGTGCATCTACCGTAATGATGGGAAGCTTCTTAGCTAGTAGCAATGAGGCACCTGGAGTTTATGAAAGCCATGTACATGATCATTTTGACAATTTAATTCTATATGCTAAAGATATGTTTTGGGCGATGCATCATATCAATTTTACTGGAATACAAAAAAAATGGTCGTGTAGCTTTTCAAATTAAGGATTTGTTACAGATTAGTGATAAGAGCCCAAAACTGTAGTTTTGACCCCTTAACCATCATACTTTTAAACCAATTATGTGAGTAATAATTAAGAGTTAATACTGATTACGTGTTTTTATGCATTTCAGGCTTCAAAGTCCATTATGTGCAGAAATGTGCCACTTTAGCGAGATAAAGGAGCAAAGGTCGGTTGCTAAGGAGTACTGTGAATAAAGGCCAAGATTCAAGGAGACAAAGCCTTTGTAAAAACCGGTCAAAAGCTGAAAAGTTAACACGAAAGCGTAAAACAAATGCACAAAGTCAATGAGAACTTCCGAAGGCCGTATCTTTGGACTCAGACCTCAGAATTGGGAGTATCTTATGTCAAAACGACCGGCTCGGAAAGAGCTTTTCAATGGTCCAAGCCTTGACCCAATCAGAGGAGCAAAAGTAGACGAAACGTTTGTCGAAGCCAATTGCAGTTGAAGAGCCCATTTTGGACTAAAGAAATTGGGTTTTGGGCTCGATTTTCCGGTCCAAAACATGGCTCCAAGCCCATGCACGATTTTTGGATCTGAAAGTATAAAAACAAAAGCTTGACTCTTTGTTAATGGTAGATAGTTAGGTTAGAAAATAAATTAGGTTAGGAGAAGAAAAGTAGCCATTAAACCTTAGTTCTAGATCTAGTTTTAGATTAATTAATTAGTTTTTATTCTTACCTTAAATTCAGTATTAAATTATTGTTCTATTAGATTTATAAAGTTAATTACTTATTCCATAATGACATGTTCTTATTATTGTTCTTGTGTTGGGAATGGTAGTATAGAAATTTCACATCAAATCATTACTCTCACCATTGTTCTTTGTGTTTGTTCAATTGAATTTGTTTAAGTGTTGAGAGTTAAGAGTGGAACGAATCCTTACTCATTATATTGCATGATTAATATTTTGAGAGTAAGAAAAATTGATTTAAACGTAAGAACGGTAGAATTACGTATTAGTGTTGTTAACATTAATATTTAGGATTCTACTATTTTTATGTTTATCAAATGGCGCTACTGCCATCTTAATCTCGTTCAAGACAAGAATTTAATTGCTTGAATCCAAGGGGCAATCCCCCATTCTCTACCCACCCACCATTTTAATTTTTCATTCTTATTTCTTGAATTTTCGGAACTGTTCACTGTTTTAGGCATAGGGGCTGCGGATTCACAGAGAAAAACACTGCGGTGAAGGTATTTCTAAATTTTCGAAAATTCTGAAAATTTTCATACATAATATTTAATGTGTTGTTGATTTACTGGAATATTTTCAGATTTTTCAAAGTTGGTTTAACTTGTAAAAAAAATACAATCTTTACAGTGCTGCATTTCAGTTTTCACACCGTCTGTTCTTGAAAAACAGACGAGTAAGGTTACTTAGGGAATTCTAAAAATTCTATAATTTTTTCAGGAGTATCTATCCTAAGTCAGGAGTTTATAGTAAAAATTTGACGAGTTTTTTATTTGTTTTGACCTCCTAAATAGTAGAGTGTTTCCAGTGTGTTCTGCAGTGTTGCAAACACCTAATATCTGGAACACTAGCTGATAAGGAGAGGTTGTAGAACTCCAATTGCTCTAAAGTTTTTACAAGAATAAGTAGGATCTGTCAGGAGTCTCCAGTAAAAATTTGGAAATTTTTGGCTTTGTTTTGATGGGTTAACCATTCGGTTGTTTGTATTGTGTCTGAAAACTGTTTTCCAAACTTTGCAGGGTAGTAGAGGGACTTTTATAGCTCCAATTGATCTGAAATTTTACAGGCTACTTGATAGAAGTCTTAGAAAATTACTGTAAAAATTTCAAATTTTTTGGAGTACGATAAAAGGCCTAAAACTCGAAAACCCTGAAGCACGACCTGCACCCATACCGAGCACAACCCGCGCTCAAAACACTGGACATTCGAAAACCCTGAGCGCGACCCGCGCCCTAAGCAAGCGCACCTGCGCTCAAAACACTGGATGTTGAGCGCGACCTGCGCCCATACCGAGTGCGACCCGCGCTCAAAACGCTGGAACTCGAATTTGCACTTTGGCTTTTTCGCCCAAGGAAGGAGACCAGCGCGCTTCGGTGATTTTGCCGGATTTCCGCAGGTTTGATTCAAATTTTCAATTTTCAAGTTTTTTAGTGTTCTAACTTGTTATATACACTGAACACGCGTGAACAAGACGCTATTTATAAGCAAAGCAAGGACGCCTTGTCAGGTATTCCCTTCTTCCACTCCTCGTTTCTTTTTCGAGGAGGAGTTTTAATTCTAATATAATCGGGCTTGTTTTTTTCATAGACATAAATACCACACGCCTATCTAAGAATTTCACACACACCACCCGATATAATGGCTAAAGAAAAGAGAGACCCTCTCTCGACTTCTACAAAGCCTTGAGCGATAGCCCCAAATCTTGCATCGTTCTAGCGGACCCGGTGGGGATTTCCGAATCCCCAAATATTTTTAAATTTGTTACCCGCTTTTCATGGTTTAGACCATGAAAAACCTTATCGGCTACGCCGTAGGATTGAACAAGTCCTAACAACATTCCACCATCCCACGGTTGGTGCGGAACAAATTAAACCAAGGTATTCCCTTTCACCTTAGCCGATCGGTGCGTCTTGTTAAGCGCCCAAACGCCAAACTCGTGGACTCATGGGCTCAACTTGTTCAATTGTTCATGGAACATTTTTACCCACCATGAAGATGTGGATGAAATGCTTCACAAGATTCATTTCTTTAGCCGGAATCCTCATGAATCCTTTTCGAGGCACGAATCGTTTCAATCGATCTTCTCATTGAATGCCCAGATATCATAATCTTCGCGAAAAGACACGCTTTGTTCATGCTTTCTTCAAGGGGCTTTCACATTATCATAAGGAGGTTCTAGATATCATGACTGGGGGTAGTTTTTCTTAGTAAAGGAGCCTTGGAGGCTTATAAATTCTTAGAAGATCAATCTAAGAAGAACAACAATTGGGAGGTAACGATTCCTCCCGCTCCTCTCCTTCTTCTCTTGAGGTTAAATATGATCCCGAAGCTTAAAACTCTTATCGATGCCCTCACTAAAAAGTAGATGCCATCTCTCGTTCAACAACAACCCACTGCAGTCATGAATATTAACTCTACACGTTGTAATGTCATTTGTAGTCTTGAGCATTCCGACTTCTATTGTCCTCTTGTCTATGCACAAACACCACCACAACCATCACACTTCAACCAGTTAACTCAACATCAAGGACAAAGGGAACTTAGGTGACCGTAATAGAGGTTTAGTACCCATAACCCGGAAACTATCAACATCAAGACATGAACGCCAACAAGCTTTAATTCCAATACAACCATCTACGCACAAAGTAGTAGTGACCTTGTTGGAGAAACAAAATCAAATTATGAAACAAAACTCCAACTTGATGAAAGATCGGCATGATCAAAACTCTAATATGATGAAACAAACGATGCAAATGATGCGCCTCTTTGTGCCAAAAGGTTATTGACATGTCTTCTAACCAAAATAATAACCAAACCAAATGTGTTTCCAAGTCAAGCGATTACCTAATCCTAAGTCAACAAACACCGCCTTTCAAATAAACGGTATTTCTTTGTAATGGTAATATAAACCAAGGGACCTACAGGTGAAATCGCTACCCTTCGCTCAGGCGAGTAGTTGATAACCAAGTGACTATGCCTAAAGATTACCCGCAAACTAAAAATGATACCATACCAAATACTATAATAGAAACTGAAGACCCTACAACTGTAGAAGTACTAGTTAAACCACAACCAAAAGGGAAAACATTACAAGACCCAATAATAGAAAGTGAAGACCCTACACCTGTAGAGGTTCCAATATGGACACCTAGATGGAAAACGGATAGAGATAAAGCAAAGACTAATAATACTTTTATCCCTTTTGCTAAAAATAGCGATAAAGCAACATATCCCCAAAGACTAGTTGTGTTTAAAAAGGATGAGAATTTTGATGAGATTAGGGAAGTGTTTAAAAATTTGACAATAAACCTACCTTTTCTAGAAGCTATAAAAAGTCTACCGACACGCTAAGTTTCTAAAAGAGTTGTGCACCAAGAAGAGAAAACCAACATACCCCACGAAAGCATTCTTAATCTAACAATATCCTCTTTATCCGAACATAACGGAATTGTTAAGATGAAGGACCTTGGTCGATCCTATCATATAATGCACCTTAGGTGATACCTTCATAACAACTGCTTTATTAGACACGGGGCGAAAGTGTTAACTTACTCCCTTTTATTTATATAAACAACTAGGTCTAACAAAACTTCAACCAACCAAAATGACTTTGCAGTTAAATTGATCGTTCTATTAAGTATCCCAAGGGTGTAGTTGAAAATATTCTCATTAAAGTTCAGGATTTTTACTATCCAAATTGACTTTGTTATTCTTGACCACACGGTTGCTCATGATTCCATTCCCATCATCTTAGGGCGCCCTTTCTTGGCAACCGCCAATGCCCAAATCAATTGTCGGGATGGCTCAATGACTCTTTCTTTTGGAAATCTTTCTGTAGAAGTTAACATGTTTAGACAAAAACAGGGACAACTAGGTTTGCATGTAGAAGGGGAAGTGAAGTCCATTGAGAGTTTTGTACCTCACATTAGTGCGGCTGACACTTTAGTCCCCACACTAGTAGATACCCCTCTTATGGAAGAAGACAAGGATCACAATTTCTACTCCCTAGACGTAGATAACATCAAGGAGGATTTCCTTCAACTCTTTTGCAGCCCTTCTTTGCCGCCTCGCGAGTTCTCTCCTATTGACATCCATTCATCTCTTGACGCCATGATGGAAGAAGAATTTTTCGGCCTCTATCCCAGTGATTCTTCTTACCCACCTATTGAGGAATGTCTTGCATATCTCAAGGCCTCTAATGATATAGACCTAAGAACACTAGTTGAACACCATTCACCCACCTCACATCCTCAATTTACTCATTCACCTTCCATCACGAATGTTCCTCGCCCTCTACCTTTTCAAAGAACCATTGAGTTTGTACTTGACCTTGGCGTTTCTCCTATGCTTCATAACTATCTAAAACCAACTGGTGAAGAAGTAACACCCAAGGACAAGCCACCTGGCACTTTTTCATTTTTTCCATTTTTTCCTTCTCAAAATTATCCACATCCTACGTATCTTCCACAACCATCAATTTTCTCACGTTCATTTACTTGGCATCCCCTTCGTAGGAGGACAAAAAAGAAACTGTATGCTCCATTAGGTTTTAGATCTATAAGGCTTTGCTCTCATTCCACTAAGCTACATCATAGGAAATCTTGGTGCTTAATTCTGTTTGATGGTGCATTCCATGTTAATTATTTGTGGAAAGACCCACAACTTTTTCGATTGTTGATATATGGTAAACTGCATTTTAATACATATATATTAGATAAAGTCTAGGGAATCTGACTTTAAAAGACCCAAGTTTTCGTACAATACCAACTTTCTGGAGTTTAGACCAAACAAAATTTTCAAACTTAAAAAGAGTTTTCCAATTTTGTTTGGGGGTGGCGTATTTTGGTATTTATTTCAAATCATGTTGCCACCACGCATGTTTACTCGAAGAGTTTGTGTTAGTTAGTGCGCATACCAGGTTTAATTGTGCTTCATATTATCATATTATCTTTACAATATTTCTGTTACAGTGCATTGCCAATTTTGCCACGCTTCTATGGTAAATTCTTTCCTTATCTCTTTACACTTTGAGGACAAAGCGTTGATTGTTTGGGGGTGGGATAGAAACATTTGCAAAAATTAGACACTTTTAGGATGTAAATTACGACTTTTATTTATAAAATATTAAAAATTATAAAAATTAGTTAGTTACATAATTTAATTGTGCTATTAAATTGTTTCATGAACTCCATTCTCCCAAATTGTTTGGGGGTGGTATAGAAACACGATGTAAATGTTAAGCACATATTAGGTTGTATATTATGTATTATTTGTCTTAAAAATAATAAAAATAAAAATAAAAAGTTTATGCTATACACTTAGGAATATTGGTATTGTTTCTTTCTCTATGCTCTTAATAATCTAGAAGTCTCACGTAGCTTTTGCATTAGAATAGTTTTTAGAAACTTAGGTTAATATATGTAATAATCTTTGCATCTATCTATAAATATATTACATGAGTATCTATGATTGTTTGGCAAAGAAGTTTCAAATCTAGGCTAGAGTACTTATTTTATAAATGTTGTGAGAATATAGCCTAAAGCCTTATATGAGTGAAACATTTGAGAAATGACACAAGGGAGAAGTATATTCGAATAGAGAAATCACACGTCCACTTGCTTGACCACTATACCATGTCCTAAAGAGAGAATTTAGGCCCTTTTGGATCGATATAGCTAGAAATTCTGACCTAAGTATATTTTCCGCTAGTCAATACATTCGAGCCTTTCATTAGCCCTTCCATAAACCACAATTTCTTTACCCCATTACAAAAAACAAAACAAAATATAAAAAAATAAAATAAAATCAACCTACCCATTTTAGAATAAGTCCGAGAATAGGATGAGTGAAGAAAAGAGAAGAGAAAACACAAAAAATTAGTTAGTTAGTTGCTTTAAAAGAAAAAGAAAAGAAGTTTCCATCCAAAGAAAAGAAAAGAAAAATAAAAATAGAAATAAAATAAAACTCCAAAAATAGAATAAAAGGAGTCGAAAAAGCCAAAAAGAAAAAGGCTAAGGATGGAAACAAAGTGTAGAAGCAAAAGAACAAGGTTTTCTCTAGTTACGTAATATAAAGACCCTATTATCTCAGACTTGTCTTTTTGAATATCCGTTTCCTTCATTCTTAAACCATCCCCTAATCCCCACAACACCTAATAAAGACCTCTAGCTCAATTAGGGATAGGTTAGTGGGATAGTAAGTGGCGATGTGTTTGATCAACTTCGCTTCCTTTGTCATTGATTGAGATTGTAAGGTAAAGTATGCCCACTGCACACTGGAGTAGCAAAACTTGAGTGGAAAAATTAGAGTGATTTTTGTCTTGACTTTTATGTGAGAACCTACTTAAGGACGCTTTTCCAAAGTTTCATAAACGGACCTGTTACTGCATTTCATAGCATTACTCATTGTATATATGTTTATTCGTAGATGATTGATTATTATGCATATATTAGCTTAGGTTTCGACATGATTATTCTGTATTCATTGCTAGTGAGATGTATAGATAATTGAGACATAAATAAGGAAACAATAGTTTTATTTCTTAGTCGTTGTAGTATAGATGAAGTTTGTGAGTACCTTCACTGGAAAACTCTCACGAGGCTATAACTCGTCCACTAGGGAATTCCTAGTGGTTTAAGGCCTTGTTGTATATGGTCAATGCAATTGCACTCAGCGAAACGAGAGCAGATAGAACTCCATTTTTGGTCACTTATTCTAATTTCTCATCTTTGCTGGGGGTGGTTTGATAAGAGCCCAAAACTGTAGTTTTAACCCCTTAACCATCATACTTTTAGACCAATTATGTGAGTAATAATTAAGAGTTAATCTTGATTCGTGTTTTTATGCATTTCGGGCTTCAAAGTCCATTATGTGCAGAAATGTGCCACTTTAGCGAGATAAAGGAGCAAAGGTTGGTTGCTAAGGAGTACTGTGAATAAAGGCCAAGATTGAAGGAGACAAAGCCTTTGTAAAGCCCGGTCAAAAGCTGAAAAGTCAACACGCGCGTAAAATGATTAGACAAGTCGTGAGAACTTCCGGGTCGATCTTTGGACTCAGACCTCGGAATTGGGAGTATCTTATGTCAAAACGACTGGCTCGGAAAGAGCTTTTCAATGGTCAAAGCCTTGACCCAATCAGAGGAGCAGAAGTAGATGAAACGTTTGTCGAAGCCAATTGCAGCTGAAGAGCCCATTTTGGACTAAAGAAATTGGGTTTTGGGCCCGATTTTCCAGCCCAAAACATGGCTCCAAGCCCATGCACAATTTTTGGATCTAAAAGTATAAAAACAAAAGCTTGACTCTTTGTTAATGGTAGATAGTTAGGCTAGAAAATAAATTAGGTTAGGAGAAGAAAAGTAGCCATTAAACCTTAGTTCTAGATCTAGTTTTAGATTAATTAATTAGTTTTTATTCTTGCCTTAAATTCAGTATTAAATTATTGTTCTATTAGATTTATAAAGTTAATTACTTATTCCATAATGACATATTTTTATTATTGTTCTTGTGTTGGGAATGGTAGTATAGAAATTTCACATCAAATCATTACTCTCACCATTGTTCTTTGTGTTTGTTCAATTGAATTTGTTTAAGTCTTGAGAGTTAAGAGTGGAACGAATCCTTACTCATTATATTGCATAATTAATGTTTTGAGAGTAAGAAAAATTGATTTAAACGTAAGAACGGTAGGATTACGTATTAGTGTTGTTAACATTAATATTTAGGATTCTACTATTTTTATGTTTATCAATTAGCGATCTACAAAGGGGGTCTGCCTAAGTTATTGATGAAGATGTTTACTTTGTTCTTCTGAGATAGTCTTTTTCCACTAAGTTATCTATTTCTTTGTTGCTTTTTCATGGAGGTGTTAGTGGACGTGTGAATTGTGAAAATATGAATTTCCTAGGATGAGAGTATATTAATTATCTCAAGTGTAGGTCGGGGCATGGGCCTGTGACAATACCAACCTTACTAAGTTGTGCAAAGGAAACTTAGTCAAATCACGGTTTGTCAGGTTTAAAGTAAATTCAAAGAAAACAACATTTTGTCAGGTTCAAACGTCATTTTCGATGTGCAACTGACATGCAGTGTACGCCACTTGTCTTCTCTGATATAATTTCCGCATCATGGCGTACACTGCTTGTCTTCTCTGCAAATGATTCCCTCCTTTCTTCTGTGTAAAATTATTCAGACTGTACTATGACAAAATACACTGATATATAACAGGTTTATGTGTTTGTGTTCACCAATGCCTTGTTGCAGATAAGTTGGACGAGACCCACTTTTGACATCATAATCCGGACTCTACCTTTAGTCTTTACTTATATTCAATTCCATAAGGAACTTTGTTATACTAAATTAGAGAGGAGGTTCACCTTTCACACCTAATAAAAGGTTAATTATTTTATTGGTAATCTATTTCAAATCATCATGATATTTCTTGACATGCCATTCTTCAACCAGGGTGGTCATAGAGTAAAGAAGTACAGAGGCATGGGGTCTCTTGAGACTATGAAAAAAGGTAGTGATGCATGGTACTTGGGAGATACATCAAAGCTTAAGGTTGCTCAGGGTGTTGTTGGGGCTGTGGCAGACAAAGGTTCTGTGTTGACATTTATTCCATACTCAATGCAAGCTATCAAACAAGGATTCCAGGATCTTAGTGCACCTTCCGTTGAATTAGCTCACAAGCTTTTTACAGTCAAGTGTACTACGGCTAGAGGTATGTTCAATTAATTGTTTATTATTTTCTTACATTTTTTTTGTGGTATCAAAATTGGTTTTATACTTTTATTTTGCATCCTACAATCTCATCGACATGGTATACCTTGATGTACTGAGTAAAAGAACCTTAAATCTACTTTTATGCACAGGTCCAGTTCCTTTCCTTTTAATTGATAAGCTATTGAGCATTGTACTTCTTCTTTGATTGCAAAAAAAAAAAATAATAATAAAAAAAAAAAGTAGTTCTTAGTTGCTTGCAAAAGAAAAAAAAAAATAGGCAACTGATAGCAATATGCTACATTTTTTTTTGTTGACAAACTATCTACTATATTAACTCTTTATGTACTTTTTAAAAAGCATATGAAATGAATAGGTCATTTGTTTGGAATACATGGTAGGATAGAGCACAGAATATGAGACTATGGAGCACCCTTACTGATAAAACGTAAAACAATAGTTTTACCTACTCTTAACTAGTTATGCTATGAATAAGTAAAACTGCTATATGATCAAAGTTATCTACTCTCGATTATCATGCAATATGTGGAGTAGAGAATTCGTTCCACTTTTAGTTTATTTAGACTTAAGTTTTGCCACTTTAATCAATTCTAACAAAATCAATGAGAGTAATGGATTGTGATTATACTAATATGGTGATTGAACTAATTAAGATGTTTTAACTTATACTATAGCAATCAAATACTAAGATGTGAATATGGAGAAGAAATTAGGGGGATTTGATTCCACTTAGATAAATTCCTAATATGCTAGTGTAGATTATTGCAATCTTAACCAATAAAGATTAAGTAATTGATCCCTAATTATTCATGACAATCTCTACAAACTAATAATTAGCATGTGAGAAAGTTTCAACCTATTCTCATAGCAAATCAACTAACTTACTAGAGTGAAACTCTTAAATGCAATAATTCTAACTAACACATCAAGTCTTCATTCAAGCTTCATCAAACCCTTCTAATGGAGGTTTAGTTAGAAGTCATTAGACTATCATTAATATAGAAATAAGAAGAAGACATAATGAAAAACAATAACTTGGATTTTATTAATTTAATGGAAGAGAGTTTAAGAATTGAAACTATATTAAAGACTAAATATTGAATAATCAACTAACTTAAAACTAATGAAAGAGTTATATGAACTAAAACCTAGGTATTAAAATCTAAGTACTAACTAATAGGAAGGGAGAGAATTATTCTAAAAACTAAAACTAAGTCTAAATCTAAGTCTATGAATTAATAACTAAGTTCCTAGGTGAGAGTAAGAGTTTGGCCTTAGTCCTCTTTATATAGGAGAGGGCTAGGTTTACAATTTCGTGCATGGGCTTTGGAGCCATGTTTTGGGCCATGAAATTAAGCCTAAAACCTAATTACATATGTCCAAAAAGGGATTCTCTGTTGGAAATTACTACAATAGGCTTTTCATCCACTTCTGCTCCTCTGATTAGGTCAAGGCCTAGACCATTAGAAATCTCTTTTCGATCCGGTGGTTTTGACATATAATAGGCCCAATTCTAAGATCTGAGTCCAAAGATACGGCTTGCAGAAGTTCTGTTGACTTTTCTGCTCTATTTCTGCCCGCGTTGACTTTGACTTTTCATCTTTGACCGGGATTTAAAAAGACTTTTTCTCCTTGAATCTTGGCGTTTAGTCATAGAACTTCTTATCAACCAACTTTTGCTCATTTCTATTGCAAAAGTGACATATTTATTCACATATTGGTCTCTAATACCTGAAATATACAAAAACATAAAAAAGTACTAACTCTTATTTATTATACACATAATTGGTATAAATGTAATATTATTAAGGGGTTAAAACTACAGTTTTGGGCACTTATCAAACCACCCCCAAATAGCATTTTGCTTGTCCTCAAGCAAATATGAGAAATTAATATAAGTGACCAAAAATGGAGTTCTAACTAATCTCGTTTTCCCGAGTGCGATTACATTGACTATATGCAATAAGACCTTAAACCACTAGGAATTCCCTAGTGGACAAGTTATAGCATCGTGAGAGTTTTCCAGAGAAGGTACTCACAAACTTCATCTATACTATAACGACTTAAGAAATAAAATTTATTGTTTTATACTTTATTCTCAGATATCTATACATCTCACTAGCAATGAATACAGAATAATCAATTCGAAATCTAAGCTAATACTTGCATAATAATCAATCATCTACGGATAAACATATATATAATGAACTATGTTATGAAATGCAATAACAGGTCTATTTCTGAAACTTTGGAATAATGTCCTTAAGTAGGTCCTCACATATATGTCAAGACAAAAACACTCTGATTTTTCCACTTAAATTTCGCTCACTCCAGTGCGCAGTGGGCACACTTTACCTTACAATCTCAAAGACACAGAAAGAAGCCGAAGTTGATCAAACACATCTGCCACTTACTATCACACTAACCTGTTCCTAATTGAGCTAGAGGTCTTTATTAGGTGTTGTGGGGATTAGGAGATTGTTTAAGAATGAAGGAAATGGATATTCAAAAGGACAAGTCTGAAATAATAGAGTCTTCATATTATGTAACTAGAGAAAACCTTGTTCTTACTATGCTTCTACACTTTGTTTCTATCTTTAATCATTTTTTTTCCCCTTTTTCTTTTGGCTTTTGACTCTTTTGATTCTGTTTTTGGAATTCTAACTTTTTATTTATGTTTTTTTTTTTGGATGGAAACTTTCTTTTCTTATTTGAAGCAACTAACAAATTCTTGGTTTCACAGGTTTTTCTCTTTTCTATTCTTCATTTCATCTCTATTCTCAGACTCATTAAAAAATGGGTAGACTAATTTTTATTTTTATTTTGTTTTGTATAAAAGGGTAAATGAATTATGGTTTATGAAAGGCTAAAGAAAGGCTCAGAATGGCGATTAGCGAAAAATAATTTCATATAGATTTGAATTTCTAGCTATATCAATCCAAAAAGGGACTAAATTCTCGCTTAGGATATGGTATAGTGTTCAAATAAGTGGACGTGTGATTTCTCTATTCGAATTTACTTCTCCCTTGTGTCATTTTTCAAATATTTCACTCATATAAGGCTTTAGGCTATATTCTCACAGGATTTGTAGAATAAGTACTCTAGCGTAGATTTCAGAACCTTATTGCCAATACAAACATAGATGCTCATGCAATATATTTATGGAAAGATGCAATGATTATTACCTACATATTAATCTAAATTTCTAAAAACTATTCTAATTTAAAAGCTAACGTGAAACTTCTAGATTAATATCATATGGAGAAAAAAACAATATCAGTATTCCTAAGTGTATAATATAAACTTTTTATTTATATTTTTGAATTTTTTTTTACTAGAAAACAAGTGCATATTATACATGTATTATCCTAATATGTGCCTTAATTTACGCATTTTTTTATGCCACCCCCAAACAAAAACATGTTTTGTCCTCAAAGAATAGAGATAAGAAGAGTAGAAAATACCATGAAAACGCGTGAAAAGTTAAGAACACCTGCAAAACAAATTTAGAACATACTAATATAGATAATAAAAATAGACGCAACTCTATATGAGTTTCACCCATTATGAGAATAAAAAAAAATAAATTGCTTGGGACATAAGCAGGCACAAACAAAAAGTAAAACTTACCTCATATCCAGCATTTAAACGTTATCCTCCTCTTCTATAAAAAAATTGAGGTTCCTTGGCATCCTACCACGCCATGATAATTTGCTAGGCCTCACGCCATTTATCATCTACAATTGCTAACCTGTTAAGCGCCACTTGGTCGGATGGGGTGTAAGGGCCAGCCCAATTAGGTTGTAGCCTCCACCCTTCTAAGTCATTGCACGAAATGAGCGTATAATGCAGTTGGTGGGTCTCACAATGTCAACCCTAACCCAATCCGTGAAAAGGCAACAAAACTCAGGAAAGAAACATAGCATTATTCGACAAACTAACTAAGACAGGCATAAGAAGATACTTATGCCTCATACTATAGGCTCGTGTTAAACTAGAAACTAAGGTCCGGAGAAGCTAGGTCATAGAGCATACGTCCCGTAGCTAGAGCAAGAAAGACGTTACAAGTGGTGTTATTCACAGAAGAAAAACGCCATTCCCCTAAGATATTTAACATTATAAAGAACATAACAATGCTCACGTTAAGGGACAAGCTACCAAGGACTACGTTATATTGCCCGTGGTCCTCGACACGAAAAATTCCTGCCCCATAGGTCTCATGCAAAAACTCATAGTTGTAGGTGTACATATTATCTACCAAATAGCCCCATGAGTTTTGGATTTCAGCAAGCATTGAAAGTCCAATAGCAAAGGCCAACAAGAACTTAGTTATGTCCATTGTTTCATCATCAATGGTGACAGAGAACACTTGTTCTCCATCCGGTCGATCAAAGAAGTTACAATGATCATAAAAATAAGTTGTAAGTGCAGGAGAATATAGTTCATCAGAATGTACCATTAGAGGTTGCCATCCTGCTTGTATAATCAAGTCGCAGAACCAAGACCCGTAGGTGTCGCTTGCGAACAAATCTTCGAAGGACTGCTCTGGAATGATTCTAGGTGACTTCATATCAAACAAACACACTACGGAAATCCTGGAGTTAACTGCGGAAGACCCCAAAAAACAGAACTGAAGTTGTGTTGAGGTGAAGGCGCGGGCATGCTTAGGATAGCCTATAGAAAGGCGCGGGTGCGCTCTGGCTTGGCAAGATTTCCAGTAACTTTGGGGCGTGTGCGCTCCGTGTAATAGATGTGCTCTAAAGTGAAATTCCTTAGTATAAGTGAGAGGTGCAAAGTTGAGAGGTGTGGTGTTAAGTAGAGAGTGAACCTTGTATTTATAGAGGACTAGTTTCTAAGTTCCACAAGTTGCCCAAATAGTTAAGGCAACAAGATGGAAAAAGAAAATATCTAAATTCAAAATAGAAACAGATCAGATGCATACTCCAAAACAAAACCAATAACTTTTTGGCTAGAATTAAAATATCAATCATCTAATCACTACTCCTTGAGGTTTGCACCAAACAACACTAGCTAATTCTAGCTACACCAATTTAGCAACATACTCACATAAACGGATCATTATCAAGCAGACAATAATATTTAAAAAAAAAATAATACGTGGATATGACTAGAGGGAATTCTAAATAAATAAGTCCACCCCAAACAAGTTGGAATGGTAGGATTCACGATACAAAACATAGCATATGCCGAAATTAAAACAACTTTAAATTTAAAATAACAAATACAGAATTTAATATTAACTACTTAACTAAACAATTCAAAATAAAAAATCTACTAAAAACAAGGAAAATAATCTTAACACAACAATAATATAATAAAGCTAACCACGAGACGAGGATGGGCCATAATAGAAAGTTGAGTGATCAAGAATGGAAAGACCAAACACCCCACCCCCAAACAAATTTTTGAAAACAGGGTTTAGAATTTTTTTTTTAAACACGTGGGTCTTTTAAAGTCAGATTCCCGAGACTTACTAGACTAAAACATGTTTTAACATGCGGTTTTCCATATATCAACAATCTAAAGAGTTGCGGGTCTATCCATAAATAATTAATATGGACGTCACCACCAAACAGAATCAAACACCAAGATGTCCTATGACGTGGCGTAGCAGAATGAGAGTGAATACTAATGGATCTAGAACCTAGCCTAGCATGTAATTTATTCTGTTTTCTCCGACGAAAGGGTAGCCAAGTGAATGATCGTGAAAAAATGGATGGTTGTGGAAGATATGTGGGATATGGAAAAATTTTAGAAGGAATAAATGGACAAAATGAGAATGTGGGTTTAGCACAAAACTCATTGGTGGCATGGGTTGGTATAATCACACATCGGAGGAGTGCTATCTCCTGTTGTGCCTCGACCAACCTGGAGATTTGGATCGTCGGGCTATTCCATTTTACGCTCCTTTTACGGCGCGTGTTGTTCATGGCTCCAAACCAAAAACTCGCCATTGTTAGTTGCGTTGGCATTCACTTTTATGCCTGAGGTCACTTTCCGGCAGGAACTCTTTCAGTTTTCCCTCTTCGACTAAGTCTTGGAGGTAGTGTTTGAGACTCCAATATTCATCGGTGTCATGGTGGTGGAGTTTGTGGAAATGGCAATATGGACTTCTTGGTATTGCTATCACCTTGTTGATATTTAGCTTGAAGTAAGGTGTTGTATATATCTTCTTCAGGATATGGCTTGGTGTCCTGGAAAAGTCTGAGAATTCTCTTTTGATGTAGGAGGGCTTGTGGGAATTGTTGCCCTTGTTGTTGTTACTTGAATGCTGATGGCTTTCTTTGGGTCCTCGCTTGTTGCTTACTGCGAGGACTTCTGTGCCTTTGCGCTGGGCCATCAATTCTTTGTACTTCATGTACTTGTCGACTCTGTGGTACAGATCGTCTAGGCGCTCTGGCTTGTTGCGCATGAGAGACCCTGCTAGATCGGAGTCGTCTAGGAGGGCGTTGGTAAATGCAAAAGTTGCAAAGCTGTCCTTGAGGCCTGGCTCCATCGATAGGAGTTCCTTCTTGAAATATCCTAGGAAAGCGCAGATAGTCTCGCCGTGTGCTTGCTTTAGCTGGAATAGCGAGTCTATGTTAGCTTGTTTCTTCCTGTTGTGAACGAACTCTGCCGTGAACATCTCTGCCAGCTTGTCAAAGTTGCTGATTGAATCAAGAGTGAGCCTGTAGAACCAGTCTAATTCTCCGTCTTCCAAGCTGGCTGGAAAGAGTTTGCACTTTAGGTAGTCGTAGTCTGGAGCGCTGTAAAGCGCAAGGATCTGGCTGAAACGAGCTATGTGTTGGCCTAGACATAAGTTACCATCGTATAATGGGAACTTTGGTTGGATGAAATCTGTGGGAGGTTGTTTGTCCCTGGCTTCAGTGGTGAATGGTGATGCCTTGTACGACTGGAGCATCTTTTGAACAATTTATGTTGCGCTGGCCTTTTCGCTTGACTTCTCCAACCTCTGGGCGAAGTCTTCTAGTCGTTGATTGGTGGTGGTAGTGAGGGCTGTGACTGCATTGTTCTCGATTGCGTCTGGAGCCACGTTGTTGGTGTTGGAGGTGGTTTGCTCGTGCATAGCTTGGTTCTCTTGCTAGAGCGTGGTGAATGATTTGTTGAGGAATTTGACTTGATATATTAAGGCTTGTAGCTGTGCTTCCATGGTGGTTTTCTGACCAGCTTCGTGACTTGAGAAAATGTTGTGTGTTTTTTCTCAAGGGAACGAACCGGTGGACGACGCCAATGTAGATGTTTGTATATTTTGGGGTACCCACGATGTTGTGGTTGGTAGGGGGAATGGTTGTACTCTTTCTTAGGATAAAAGTTGCCTACGTATCAAGTTCCTTGACTAAACTTGAATTAAGCCTTACATAATTCATCTCTCTCTACTTATAGATGTTTGAGCTGACCTTCCTTATTTGCTCTAGGCCGTTGTCACGTGTATATCCATATTTTGTGCTATTTTGATGATTCGTTATTACTCCTGATGTTACAAAGTAAATGTCTCCTTGATTGGTGCGTTGACTGAGCTCCAGGATCGTGCTAGATCATTTGTTTCCATATATGATTGTAACTGATATTTGGGACGACCTGAGTCTAGGTCGTTGTTACGTCATGGTGGCATGGTACGAGCTGGTGAATATACGACCTGGATTGTGAACACGTGTGCTGTAGTGATATGCTTGAGAACGGATGGGTACGTACAACCATTATATTATTAGTAGTATAGAAATTGTTGTTAGTTGATAAAGAACGAAATTTTTGAAGATGGGGGTGTTTGGAAGTATTGGAAATAGTAGTCTGACCTGTGAGTGATGATGAGAAATCAAAAGGGGTAAGCGGAGATATGGGTGAGGTTTGTTTATACTAGTTTCTATGTTTCATAGATCGAAAAAAGTACCATTTGTTGTTATTCGGAAAATGGTGTTTTTTATTTGCTGCAAAACTTGATGTTGGTGTTGGTCTTCAAGGTGATAACCACATTGAGGGTATATATTGTGGGCATTATGAAAATACAAATAGATTGAAACAGTTTGACTTCGGTCAACTCGGTCAACTGACAGAAGTGTTACTATTTCCTAATATCGTACTAAAAAGTGGTACCAAAGTCTAAAAAACCCTTTTTGTTTTAAGAGATTGATTTAAAGTGGTACATTTTTTTTTAGCCGCAATATATATTTATTGATATGAAAAATAAATCAAACAAATGAATTAGAGACCAAGTGCGCTACAAATTGCGCCGCTAGCCCCTTCTGAATGACAAAACCAATCCTCATAAACACATATTCGTGAGAACCAGCTGTCATCACATTGCTGTCTAACACTTTTTGCATCCTTCTAAGCAACTCAACTACATCTAGAGCTAAAAAACAAAATGTATCAAATGCAAACGGGATGAAGCAGTGTTGGTTAGCCATGCACGCTCTTTCATGTTTCTCCACCTTCACTGCAGCTGCACTACTAGCTGCTTGCCCTACTCCAAAAACTCCATTACCAAAACCAACAAAAGGGGATACCCCTGTGACATCCACACATGCATGTTTTCCATCAGACCAGCTATATATCAAGATATATGCAGGGAGAAACGTCGATCTACCTTCTCTAGGATCAGTGGGCAAATTGAAAGGAGCCTCTTTCTTCACTTGTATACCAGCATGCCAGACCGCATCATACAAAATATCACGTACATGGTCATGTCTGTATTTAAACCCTGGAAAGTGTTTGCATTGTGTTGCATGATCTTCAAAAGCGTCGAGGCAACTCTTTAGACACACAGGACATCGATCACCATCAATATACAAAGGGACCATGAGGCGGTAGCGAAGGATAGCCCGATACTCAACCGGTGACATGCGTTGTCCAAGACCATCCATAGGAATAGCGCGCAAGGAGAAAGTCCTTGGCATGTACAGATTGTAGGCAACTAATAACAACTTTCTGCTGATCAGACAAATCAAATTCCCTCTCAAGTCCTGTAATAGTCTTACCGTAGTAGGCTTCTGCCAAAACATTTTGTGGCTTGCTGGGGGCAGCGGCCTCTGAGGTCAAAATCAGGAAGATGCATATGCAGTTCAATAGTGGCACTATCAAAATCATCACATATAGGCGTAGTGTTACGATATCTAAGAATATGGTTTTGGAGCTCTTCGGTCTGAATCCGTGAGGCTACAAAAGAAAATTTGATAACATCCTTTGCACAACAAATACCAAGGCCACCAAGACGAAGTGGAAGGGTCGACAAACGCCACTAGAAATCCCCAAAACCAGGTCCATCAGAAACAACAATTCCCTTAATAGCAGACTGAAGACCATGGTCAAACATGCTAGCTACTTCCCTAAAATAAGCAGGTGCACAAGTACATAGAGCAAAAATCAACATAGGCAACCCTACACATGCTCGTAAAAGAGTCAGTTCACACTACGGGTCTTTCAGCTGCGCAAGTGTATCCAGCAGCTTAAGACTTTTCTCAACACGCTTACGAACCAGACCAGAGATAAAATATGTATCCATGTTGACAACTCCTCCAAGTAACCTGACCCCAAGATGCGGCCTAGATATACTAGCAGGAAAAAGAACAAGGTTAGAGCGACGTGGGTCCATTGATGGCCAAAAGATCTCTGTCTTGGTCTCATTAAGGACAATCCCAAATGACAGCTCTGCTTCTCGGATAATGTGTAACGTTGTCGCAACCTGCTCTGTGTCACCAATCACAGTCCCATCATCTAAGTACCATGCCTGTAACTTCAAATGACAAGTAGACTAAATACGCAACATTAGTGGATGTAAAACTAGTGCAAAAAGAAGTGGGACTAATGGGTCACCCTGCTGATCGAATCCCTATTGCAGACCAAATGTGATCTTCCCCTAGGTATAGCCTAGCTGGTTGGCTGTATAGGTATTCCACCCACGGACCAATAGAAGGGCACCATAAGCGAACCTCATTCAGTATAGATGCTCGATCAACAAGGTTGAAAGCATTCTAAAATCCACAAGTAACATAGAGAAAGAGCTATTATCTGCATTATCATGTACATATCGATTAACAACATGCAGAATTGCTTCCGCTCCTCCAGGCATACCAACCACAAACTGAAACTCACCCAAGTACTGAACCATATCACTAGCTAGCCACCCTTTTCATAGCAATTTTAGATACAAGACGACGCCAAACCATACCTATTTCTATTGGACGAATGTTGTTATTTGGCTTGAAGAGAGGTGTAAGTGGCGTACTAGCCACAAATTCAACCAAAGCATGTGGGCACCGACCTGCTAGCCATAAGTTCACCAACAAGCATCACAACTTCCAGAAGGTATGCACCAACAGCAGAAGCAGCACCACTCATAACATCCAACAAATGCTGAGCACAAAGCCCATCTCGACCACAAGATGTCCCTTTAAGGAAGGACCTAATGCATGTCAATACCATGTCTTTCTCAACTGACAAAGGAGGCCCATCGAGAGGAATGGTTGGTCTGGAGGTGGTAGGCACCTAGGGTGCTTCGCCTCTAGCATAGCCCGAGTCTCTAGGGTATTAGGGCTGCATACCCCTGAAGAAGACAAAACTTTCACTGCCGCTGAAAAGTGCTCATCGAGATTTTCTGCAAACAACTACACACATTATGGCTAGAGGAAGGTTGATGTCGTACAAGTGATGTAGAGGAATCCAAAATTGACTCTAAAATCTGAAAAATACCCCCCGGTTCGTTCCAAGTAGTCAATGCTTGGAGAATCTGCTTCTGCTGAAGAAACCTCCTAGTGCCAGAGCGTCGTTCATTACGACTTTGCAGTTGGAAAACTTGCAAAGTGCAACAAGGGAGCAATAACAGACGAACCCGGCCATGGAATAATGGAAGTAGGTTCAGCAACAACATCAGAAAGACCTGCCTTCAAAACACAAGAGGAACCAAGACGACAAGGACGGGGTATACTTTTCACTGTGTGAGATGCTATACGCAGGACACGGTCTAGCAACACCTCATCAAGTGGTGACACTGTAATGGGCAAGCTGGGGATATTATCAAAAGATACTTGTGGTGTGAGTGATGGTGGTGTTTCAAGCAGAGCAATCATAGGACGTGGTATGCCAACAATCCAACATTCCCGACTCCTATCTTCCAACAATGTGGGAGGCTTTACAATTCCCTCCACATGGTGACAAAACATGGTAAATGCATGAATCCCAAAACACTTACCACATATCCATTTGTTTATCTCTTTTAAAAAAAATTCTAACGATACAAAAAGATTTAAATCAGTTTTGATTGTATCTCGTAACTTGGTTACATTCTGCTCAGTATTACAATGAAAAGTTTGGATATGACCGGTTACATAAGACCGTGTATAACCATTACCTCCAGTAACATTATTGGTACATCCGTCAAAACAATGGAATGGACAATGGAGAACACCTCGCGGTGGCGCCATAAGAAAACAGTGATGGAGTAAAGGTTGTGAAGTCTGTATCAAACAAAACCCAAACAAATCCAAACAAACTCGAACAAATCCAAAACAAAACCAAACAAACAAATTCAATAATACCAAGCAAATCCAAAACCAAAACATAACCAATAAAGCAATTCCAAACTCAGTCTCTCAACTTTTTTTTTTTTTTTTTTTTTTTGAAGTAGAAATTCTATTAATAATGATAACGAGTTTTACAAATAATTAGGACAAGCGTGCCACAAGTCCTTTCTGAATGACAAATCATATCCTCCTAAAAACAAACTCGTTAGAACCAACTGTCATTACGTTGCAGTCCATAACTTTCTGTAATCTCTTAAGGAGCTCAACAGACTGTTGTGCCAAGAAACCAAAAGTGTCAAAACTGAAAAGAATGAAACAATGCTGGTTAGCTCTACAAGTCTCCTCGTGTTTCTCAATTTTTCCTGTCGCTGCTTTATTAGCTGTTTCTCCCATCTCAAAGACTCCATTTCAATTTTTTATTATTATTTTTTTTTTAGGTTTAGAAGGGCTACGGTTAATCTAAGGAGGGGGAAGGGATCGGGCAGTGGTTGGTGGCTTGGGCTTGGGTTTGGGCAATAGTCAATTAGAGGTTATAGTGGAATCACTTAGACGGTGAGGATTGGCAGAGGCAGTGGCAGTGGCGGTGATGATTGGTGAAGATGTTACTGGCGGTGAGGATTGGTGAAGAAGGTGTGTGGCGATGGCTAGTGATGATTGGTGAAGATGGTGTTTCTAGTGATGAGGATTGGTGCAGATGGTGGAGGCGGTGGCAGTGGTAAGTACGAAGGTGTTGGTCAATGTGGGGATTTTTATTTTTTGGTGTGTGTGTGTGTGTGTGTGTGCGCGCGCGTGTAAATAAATAACTGTGTTGAAATACTTTTTTAGAGGGTGATCTTGGACACACCAATAAAAACACTCCCGTACCCCAACTTTAAAATAATAAAATTATTTTAGACACATTAGGTTCCTAAATTATCTATTTTTTTTATTAGGCGTACCAAAGACAAAACAAGTCATTTAATTATTATTCTTTCTTTCAAAAAAAGAATGTTCTTGAATTCTTCTCCAATAATTTACCTTGCACTCTAGCAACATTTCTCTTACCAATAAGCATGAGCATAAATAAACTATATCAAAGTAATGAGGATGAAGAAAAAAAAAAACAAAATTGAATAATAAAAAAAAAAAAAAATCAAATTTTGACGAATAAGATAACTCAGAAAATTATTATACTTACTACAATGGACAAGTACAAATACCCACGTTTTTGTCCAGCCTAAGTCTCAATCAACAACTAATGATTTTGAATTCTGAAATACAATATTACAAGGCCGTGTACTGTGTTGTTGTTGTTTGTTTTTTTTTTTTTTTGTTTTGTTATGGGAGTGGTTTTATGAGTGTGTCCAAGATCACCCTTTTAAAAGTAGAGTTTTAATTGATTTAGAAGTGTGATTGAAGTAGAAGTGTAACCATGGAATACTATTTTTCAGATTTTGAACAATGGGATTCTGTGTGGACATAGACACCGATCAACGCCAATCGAACCACCTACACAAATCCTTGTGTCAGTTTATTAGTTAGCATTTCTTATTGCAAACTCTATTGATGCAATGATACTTATTTTTTAGCATTTACATTAGTAACGACTCGCCATGTTTTTTGACAGCAACTTTTTAAATCGAGTTGCTAAATATATTGAATGAATGACGGAACTTAAGTCGTCGTACTCAAAGCATTAGTTAACCGCGTCGGCCAGCAGCGTCATACGTTAAACCACTTCGGCCGACCTTAAAGCCCACGAGCCATGTGTGTGCACCGACAACACATCACATCAAATAACGTTCCAAAAAAAAAAAAAAAAAAAGTAGTTTGTTAGACGCGTGCGACACCGAACTTGTCGAAAAATGTTTTCAAAAGTGAACGTTTATTGTTTTAATTGAGGGGGGTGCGTATAGTTATATACGATTGACATAAAAATATTTAAAAAAAAAATGACAGAAGAGGAATTGGTAGAGCTGAAATTCCGGCTGTACGATGGAAGTGATATTGGTCCAATTCGTTACTCGTCAGCTTCGACGGTTGCTATGTTAAAAGAAAGAATCATTGCTGAATGGCCCAAAGGTTTGAAATTAACTTTTACTTTCTGATTACTAACTATTTATGTCATACGTGAAATTAAACTTGGGTTTACTTGTCAATTAGGGTTATATATATATTAGATTGCCCTAGAAATTTAGAGGTTCTGTACAAAATTTGCCATCTGTCACGTGTTCCTTTTACATTTAACTTTCGTTTAGAGTGAGATGATTTATTTTACGCCTGGTACCGGAGTGGGGGAGTCAATTTAGTGAGATGTACATGTTAGCGGATGACAAACATGCAAAGGTGGCAGACTACATGAGTGGAGTGGAGTGTGACGTTAAGAAGGGATTTGAACGATTGAGAGATTGATTCTTATGAATCTTATTGACTACCATTTACCAAGAGGGGGAGAAATTTAGAGAGAGAGTTGAGTTTTGGCCAAGAAGTTTGTCTTAGAAAAGCTAAGAGATGAAGAGGTGATATATGGCTTTCCTTACAAGAAGATATGGAGGGATTCATATCATTTAGGGTGGCTTTTGCTTTTTTGGAAAGAATTAAAACCATAGAAGTTTTAATTAGAAGAGATATGGAATCCAAAATATTTGCTCACTATGCAAAGAGGAAGAGGAGAGTGTGAACTTTGGGTCTTCTCAAGGGGTATGTGGGAGCTATTCTTTTCCTTTTTCAACGATCCTTGGAGGTCACTGACAAACATCAAGGAGGCGCTTAGTAGAAAGGTCATATCTCTACCGCTTTCTAACAAGGCCACATGGATAGCGGAGCATCTCCCTAGTGCTATTGTATGAAATTTGTTGAAAGAGAGATATAAGGATTTTTTAGCAACTGGAACGGGATATGTACAAGGTTTCGGAGGGGATCAAAGAGGAGCTACATGATTGGGCATCTGCAAATCCTTACTTTAAAGGGGTGACAGATCAAGATATTGTGTAATTGGGACACTCTTGTTTTGTATTTGGAAAGGTAATGTTGGGGGTGTTGTAGAATCTTGCTATGAGAACAATCCTTTTGTAAACTCTTGTAAATTTTGAATGTCATTGAGTGAATGAAATTTACCGGTCAAAAGAAAAATTCAGGTTTTAATATTGCAATTTATGAGTTTAGAAGCAAAGAAGCATATATTATCCTGGGCTGCTGGTACACACCAGTGATTCACATTCTCTACTTAATTGGGCAGTGACGTACAACTTCTGACATACATTCATAAAACCAAACAGTTACTTAGAAAAACAACAGATTGATGGCCTGTGAGAAGGGAGAAGATGGCTTCCAAGGTGTGGCACCTTTCACCTGACACTTCTTTTTCGTGCCAAAAATAAACTAGGTGTTATTTAAATAACTGGATCATTTTATACCAAGGTTGCGGACAGGTACTAATGAATCCAAATACAGGCATTTCTGAATCTGAAACTGGAAGATAATATGACAGGCAAATTCAAATCAGATGTACAGACCATATCTGATTCACCCCTAAACTGAAAAGAATGCATAAATACCTGGAGTACATACTAATAGGATAAAATGCAGGTTTATCAAAATCTGCTACTGAGAAATTGTGTGATATGCAGCGGATTCTGTAGAGCTACCGAGATGTTGGATAGTTAAGTGTGTGCCTTTTACTTTTCAGTTTTTATAAATAGTTCTCCAGCTTATTGTTTGAGAACTTGAGAGCTTGAGGTAGGGGGGGCCCACTATGGCCCTATGGTTCCCATTGTTGTTGAAGGAGGATCATTCTTAGAGCTGATGAGCCGGGGTTATATTGTTTTTCAGGGTGGGGAGAGACAGTAATAATGGGTAGTTTGCTGAGGAGGGTTGAAGGGGTGGTTTTAATTGGGTAGTGATAGGGCACTGGTCCTGTTAACTCGGGTGGTATTTTGAGGTCTCTGTAATTATTGTCTTACTTTTTTTTTTGTTTTGCTTTGATGGGGCAGGGTACTCTTCCCTTGTGGGATGATTGTATTAGGGTTTTAGGGTAGGTGTTATGGGGGTCTTGATCTTGTTTAATTAGCTACTGGCTAACTAAAGTATTAATGTAATCTCTCTGGTGACATTAATGAATTAGCTTTTATGGATCCAAAAATAGAAAAAAGAAAGCAGTTTGCTGATGAGACCGTCATTTCAACATGTCTCACATAAGAAGAAATCATCATAAAAATACTCTAATCTGCATTGAGTGGGTGGATTCCCTCCAGGGTTTCTCGGACTACCAACTATCAAAACATTCCGCTTTCGCCCCTGTTCCCTTTACACGACCAAGCCTAACTCTCTGCTCCTGCCTGACATATTGGAATCCCCTCTAGTATTGACCATATTGTTTTTCTCAGTATCGCTTAAGACGCGCACCACAAGTTCTATCATTGGCAGCCGCCAGCCGCTATTGCTGTTCTTTATATTAAATGGTAAAGGGAGAAAATAATGTCCAAATGCTTTCTTTGTTGAAAATTTTGTTTTATACTGATGGTGATCTACTATTTCTTTAGTTTTTGTCAATTAGGATATTTGGGATTACAGTATTGGACTTTTCTTTGCCACTGTATAACAGTAACTGTATTGTTTTGCTTCATAGAGAACCAGCATTTATAGTTGCTGTGGATATAGATTATGCTAGGAAAGTGGCACCAATGGAGCTTTGACCTTTGAGTACTTTTTGATTGGTGATTTACAAATTTAACATTTTCACATCTGATTCGTGGTGCATATCAACTGGTTCCGAATTCTAAGCATGTAGGAAGGTTTGGTGCTAGAGTAGATGAGCATAGTTCTTATCCCACTAGAATTACTGTGAAGTTCATTGAACATTGAGTTTCTTTGTTAGGTGCAGACTGCGGAGGCATCTTCTTTTTAGCTATGCAGTCAAAGGCACACCTAGACTATTATCTAAGATCAAGGTTTATCCTTTGCTTCTTGAGTAAAATGTGCCTGGGCTTGCTCCTAAGGGAACCTAAGCTCTCACGTAGTCCCTAGGTTCACCCTCAATTATATCATCTGGAACGATTGGATCCAGCGTTTATAGTTGCTGTGATAGTTGTTAGGACAGCGGCACCATTCAATCCTGTCCTTTGAGTGGTTTGATTTGTCATTACTCATTAGTGTTTCACACCTGATCCATCTTGCATATCAAGTGGTTCCGATCTGCAAGCACATAGGAATTTTTTTGGTGCTGGAGTAGATGAGCCTGAATCTAAACCCACTCCAAGGTTTTGATTATGATGTTCCTTGAGTAGAAAGTTAAGAAAACGCCCTTCCTGGTAAAGCCCCTGGACAATCATATATTTATTTTCATTTCTTGGGTGCAGATGCATCTTCTTTCTAGCGATGCAGTCAAAAGTGCATCCCGGCCATCACTTAAGCTCTAATATCAGCCCTTGTGCCCCTGAGTAAAATGTGGCACACCTCGCTCCTGCCTAGCCCTAGGATCACCCAACGCCTTTGACTGCTTGGCTATATGGACCACCTTTACGTACTTATGTTCTTAAATGTAATTTGAGAGTATTGTTTTTTTCCAGATAAGAAAGTTATCCCCAAGACTGCAAATGACGTGAAACTTATATGTGCGGGAAAAATCTTGGAGAACAACAAGACTGTTGGCCAGTGTAGAGTACCTTTTGCTGAACTTCCAGGGGGAGTGATAACAATGCATGTTGTTGTGCAGCCATCTTTAGCAAAAATAAAGACCGGTATGTTGCATCCTAATTCTTGTTACATTTATGGACCGTCTGCTTCCTTGCCCCTGCTTTTAAATTGATTGTTGCAAGGGGGCTTGATGAAAGTAAATGTGTATATTGGTCCTCGCAAGATATCTGCAGAAATTAATATGATAAATAGGATTGTATAAATTATGGATCAAAAGATGTTTTTGATCAAGTCAGGGACCAAAAACATGTGCTTGAGGCCTTGATCTAGCCATCTAGGTATAATCCTACATTTCCTTCAAAATTTGGCGTTATAAAAGATGACTTAGATATTGCCAGAGAAATGCTGAATTGAGCAAGTTCCATGGGGAGGCTTGTCTTGAAAAGTAGATTAAAATCAATTTAGTGTCTAAAAATCATTTTGGTTATAACTCATTAGCTGTTTACTGATCTTTTTGAAATTTGATAAGCAACCCAGTTGATATGTTGGTGTGTAAGCTTAAATTGTTTTGGAATATCAGAGTATTGCTAGAAGGTTTTTGCCCTTTAATTGAAACGCATGCAACTTGATAAAACCTGGATATTTGTAGATGTTAGATATTATTTTTATCAGATTGTGATTTCCGAGGTTTTATGAACAGAAAAGAAGGTGGATGAACCCAAGAAGAGCGTCTGCTCATGCTCCATTTTATGAGAAAAAATAAATTGCGGTTCAAGCTCTCAGACTTGGGGGATTCTGGAATTGGCAACGTAAATGTTTGTGACGGTGAGATGTGAAAAATACATGAACTGAAAGTGTTGCCTAAACGTATGTGCTCGAGGGTCAGGCATCCAGGTGTTGAATTGCATGCATTACAGATGTATTATATAGTGTTGTGGTAATGTACTCTAGTGAAAAATGTATTTTAATTGTTTCGAGATCGGATGTGTTTATACCTAACAGTGGGTTATTCAGAGAATGGTCCCTGCCAGTTGAACAAGTTGTGAAGCAGGGTGTGTTAGTATGTCCTAAAGCTGTATGCATCCTTTGTTGTTCGTCTTTACACTGGTTTATTGTGGCAACCAGTGATCGATTAAGATCCATGTCGAAGTGCCCATGCCGTTTTGGACCTTTCTTGGAAATTCTTTCCAGCAACTCCATATCCAGCTTTTTCAGTGTGCAGCTCACATGCTGATCTCTCCTCGCAAACTGCTATATACATCAACATTTTAGAACACCAAATGTAATTCACGAATCACTTTTTTTAACCTCTAGTATTTGTCCTCGATCTTCTGCATTTCACCTTCTATCCTCCGATCTCTCTTATTGGCCTTTCCTTTATTTTCTGTCCACTTGAAGAAGCCTAGAAAATGTAGAATGCACAATCGACCATACTCCTAAAATCCAGTGTATTTTTTTTATGAACCTTGCTGTAATTGTTTTTAATTGCTGAAACTATCAACTTCCTCAAACTGAAACCATTCGACCGTGGAATGAAATCGTGTCTTGACACAGTAACTGACATGTCTCCAAAGAGGATTCGGCTTGTTTGTGGTCCTCAGTAGTTAGTATCCTCCTAAGTACGGTTACTCATAATGACATCTAGAATGGTATACATAATCAACAGAGACTAAACGCAAAAAACATAATAGGAATGCTCGATGTGGTACCGTCACTCAAACCGACTGGGGCACACCCGTTTCGGTCATGCGGTCAGTTGATTTCTCTCTTTATTTACTTCTTTTAGTCATTTATTAGAATGACGAAATGACGAAAAGTTTAGGTGGTAAAGCCGATTTCCAATACCATTACTTCGCCAGTTGCCCAGTTCTTGTTAATTGAATGTGGAGTCCAATCGATTCCTTATGTGTGCTTGGAATTTTTGTCATGAGTTTCAGATCACTATGAGAGTATGAGATAAGGTTAGACTCATAGGTTGTATTTGTTTAACTTGCCAGTACTTGGTGCTGACAGCTGACAGACTTTTCCAGCTTGATAAGGTTTTAACATCAACTGGAAACTGGTGTTGACATTGTTCAGCAACTGATATCACAACAGGCCTCTAGTATCCATAGTACAAAATATCAGGATATGTATCGTGGATATATCCCTTTCTTTGGGGATATTTGATATTGTCTAAAATATCGATATATCCAAAATATCGAAAATATTGTGGATATTTCTTGATATATCATGATACATTATTTATATTTATTTAAAATATAATGGTAAATATTAAATAAAATTATTATATATACAAAATATCGCCAAATATCTCAAAATATCACAAAATATCTTCAAATATCACAAATATCATGAATATTATCGAAATATCACCGATATTTGTAATTAGATATATATCTAAAACATATCATTGATATTTATATATCTTTTTAAAATATGGATAGATATCTCCAAATATCGCGATATATCGAAATATTTTGTACTGTGCTAGTATCCATACCTGGTGTTGGAAAGACTAAATTAACAGAATAGGAGAGGGAACAGTTGTAAGTTGTGTGACTCTTTTCAGTGCTAATTATATTTTCCAATTGATTTAACAAATGCAAGTATGCAATTTATTCTACACCTGAAGAGAGAGACGCATAAAAAAGACCGAACATTGACATAAAATATAGATTTAAGCCTGCACGCGGTCAATTGCAAGCAAAACTATCTTAACCTAAGCTTTTATTAAAAAAATTAGAATAACTTGTTAACAACTTTATCAGAAGGTGATCTTCTACCAAGTACATTTTTCATTTTTCTTTTCTTTTCCTTTCTGGATCTTTCCTTGTTCCGACAGCTAGGAAGGGATCAATTAGATAGATGAATAAACTAGTAAAAGAAAATTAGACATGCCTGAACTGGATTAACAACGCCACGCTGAAGCAGCTATGAGTGCTCTATCTTGCCACCCCAAGAGCAAGCAACCACTGTCTTCAGTCAACTTATACTCCTCACATGGGTACAACCCTAATAATATCTTTGATTGAGTCACTGCATTTGGACTCAGAGGCACGCCCTTGAATCCCTTTCCTTCCATCAGCTTCCTCCATTTCTCCAACCTTTCATGCCTCTCTACCCTTTCTGGTCCTTCGCATGCCACAATATTTCGTATCTCTGGTGCAAATATGTACTGCTCTACCTTTGCTCTCTCTGCCGCGTCGGCAGGGAAGGTTGCATCTAATGAGTCGAAGATTGCTGAGTAGTAGTGCAATGCTTCGAGAAACCGACCCAAAAAGTAGGGTCCATTGTGGCTTGCTTCTTGCTCTACAAGGGTGACAATATTTGGTGCCTGGTCTCGGATCATTCCTAATAGGTTTCCCAGATGATTACTGGGGACACGGTGGAGGCGGTTCACTGTGTTTACAGCAAGGGCCTCACCAACACGTCGGTGGAACATATGGGGTTTGAGATCTTCAAGTTGCTCCCCTACTGGGTGAAACTCAAATGGTATGCGGAGAGAGTGGGCTAATTCAGTTAGGCAGCGGCCGGTCTCTCTTACAGCTTCTGGTGGGGATCCAACTCCGGTTATTCGAAGAAATGGAGCCCCAGTTGATCGTGATGCTAATGCTTGCATGAATGCTGGCCACTGATACCCTTGAAGAATGTCCAAGTCTATAATGTGGACACGCTCTTCAGATTCAAAGGCCTCAAAGATTGCCTGGTTGGATGTGAAGTGAGCAAATTTTATATAAGGGCAAGCTTGATAGAGGATCTGGTAGATCTTGAGTACTTCCAGAGAGTTTGAAGGGAAGGGTGTAAACGGTTTTGGATTGGAAGAGTTAGGACTGGTTGTGAGTGTGGCTGCTAGCCTTGCACTGAGGGCATCAGTGAAGCAAGATGCTACCCTTTGCATGGAGTCACCAAGAGGTGTGACCACCCGATTGAGCTGGTGGAGGTATCTTCTTGCAGTCATGTAATCTTCTTTAGCCACTGCTTCAGCACAAGCAAGAAGGAGGTGAACCAATTGAAGGCCACTGTCTTGCTCCTGTTAAATCATTAAGAAGAGAAAACAATGCATATTAGACGCGCGTACTTCTTATCTTTTAGTCTTTCTTCGTTATGAAATATATGCACAGCATAATTTAAGTGTACTGTTGATGGCTTAAAGTAATATTATAGTTTGTGAAGCAAACAATATTCATAATCTAGCACTTCTAGTGTTCCATCTTTTAACAATAGGTGAACATGTGAAAACTTAGAACAACAAAATGCTTCTAGTTTTATGTGAAAGTTGTTGTGTATGACTTTCCTAAACAGTCTAATAACAAAATTGGTAGAGAAGTATACAGGGCGTACCTAGTAGGGAAGATAAACTATCAACAATGATGTGGTACCCATTCTACTCTGTATATTTACCATATCAATACAACTGGCTCACTTGACAAAGAAGAAGAAAAGGACAGTCTAGTACAGTTATGGCCATTCATGACTAGCTCCTAATCTATTTATTTGCCATGGTACCGTTTAAATTCAGTTATGGCCATTCGTGACCTAGCTGCCAGTCTAAGTTGTGTGAGCTTTGAACATGTATATAGGGAATCAAAAGGCTGCAGACTTCTTGGCTAGCCTAGAAAACTATTCTTGTATATGTTACTTTGTCCCTCTTCGTTGCTCTAAGCTTACGAAAATTGTACAGGAGGACAAGGAAGGGAAAATTTATCTATGATTCTAATGCAGGTAGAGGTCTGCTTAACCCTAAACTTCTTTAAAAAAAAAGGAAAAAGAAAAATCAATATTCTGCTAAATTAATTAAGTTGGACCAAATCTAAAACTTATGTCATTGAGAGGTGTTTTTCTTGCATTTGAAGAACAAGGAACCTTCCATTTACCGGATGATCGTAACCTGTAATACAGGCACTTGTTGTTAATATTGTCCATTTCTTCTTGTTGCTATTGTTGGAGGAGGAACCATGGAGGGGAGGGGGAGGATTCCATGCTTGTATGGTTTGTTGTTTATATATATTATTGTTAGAGAGGGACGGATAGAGAGATACCTGTTCAGATGTGGACAAAGATCCCAAAAAGTTGTGATCAAGGTTCTGCTGTTGCTGCACTTGTTGTTGTTGTTGTTGTTGCTGTTGTTGTTGCAGTGTGGCAAAGGAATTCATCTGATACACATCCCTATCTTGGCTTATCCGCAAACTTCCACTTGCTCCAACTTCACTTGCTGACCCACAAAACCTTGATGAATTTGGCAAGTGTGAGGAGTCGAACATGGCTGAAAGTGTAGTCGGCGTCTCAAAGCTCTCCTGCGAACAGCCTAGACCTGTCATTTTCATTGTTGAATAAGCCCCTAAGCCATCTCTTTGATAATCATCAATGAACCCATCCATAGCTGGTGGTGAAAAACTCTCCAAGTCATTTTTTAAAGTAAAAACTCGATGCAGTGGACTCTGTGCCTTTTCTTTCTGTATTGTTCCAAGTTGTCCTAGAGGAGATGGAGAAGAATATCCCAATAGATCACTTGGCCCTTGCAATGCTTGCATGTTATTGTAATTCTGATTGTAACTAGAAATTACATGTCCATAAGTATTCCTCTTAGGTGAAGAGATCATGAAGTCGGTGTTCCTCCTTGGCGAGGAGATCATAAAATCCGGTGTCCTCCTAGGTGATAGCATCATGAAATCAGTAGTAGAATCAATGTGATCAGCAAACAAGGACTCCCATATTGAACTACTTGGTGACTGGACCTCGTCAGGATCCACCTCAAATTTAAGGTTTTCGAAATTCAAATTCAGTGAGTTCGAAATGCTGTGTTCGAATTCCGTTGATGCAGCAATATTGTTAGATTCTGAGACAGAAATAGCTGGAGAAGTATCTTGCAGCTTAGAGCATGAGTTCTCCTTCTTAATAGTCCCCATGCTCTCACAAAGGGAATTTATCATTTTCCTACCAAGACTCCTCAGAGCCCAAAATCTCTCAAAAAAGTTTAAAAGATAAATACTGGCTAGAAGACCTAAGTCCCTCACTCCCTCAACAATATATCAATATTGTGGATTGAATTCAATCTATGAAGGTGGTAAAGTATAGAAAAAAGTGCTAGTATGCCAAGTCCCGTAGTCTCATTTCTTCTTATTTAGAGGTTGTCACTTTGTATGGTTTGTCTTCAAAGGGGAATGGAATGTTGAGAGAATCCCTCATCTAACTTGAAGTGTATGGAGCTTTCTGCTTGTTCATCTTCCTTTTATCAGCACTACTAAATTTGGCTTATGCGGTGGATTTGTAATGTGTCATCTAGGCTTCATGTTATCCTGTTTTTAACACCTTTTGCTAACTGGGGGTGGTGGCCTTTGATTGAAGTAAAAGACAACTTAGAAGCCTTTTCTACGAGCCGGCCCAGTGGTATCTCACAAGGGAGTTGGAGGGAAAATATTCTTGAAAGAGGTTTTCTGTTTTGGATACTTGCAGAAGTTTAGTGATACTTGCAAAAGTTTCGGTTTACTATTTGTTTATCATTCACATTGACTGACGCTATAACATCGACTAAAAGTCTAAAACCAGTTGACAAACCAACAAGAACGGAAAAATATATGAAACTTCGAAAGTATATGCTGTGCCCAAGGTATTTGTTCCAAGAAGGGATTTCGGATGCAACGTGGATGTTTTAGTGGCACATTGTTGGTTCGAAGGCGCTGGCCCATGGTATCGGTGCGTTTAATAGTTGCATAACTCAAACCTTAAAGGAAAAACTTTCCCCCTAACCAGGCCAATGACTCCTAACACCTTTACCTACAAAGCGAATGCCACTTAAAGTAAGAAACAATAGGACTAGGTTCATATTCCTAGTCATCCATGTACAACCAATTAAAAATGGGTATATGTATTCTCAGTTTTATTTTATTTTTTTGATGAAGTTCTCAGTTTTATTTACACCTATGCAAATATAGGCTTTTAAATAATTTACGTGAAGTTGCGAGTCTTACCCATCGATATAACAATTAACAGAATTAGTGAATACTTTAGTGTTATTTTTTTCCTTAGTGAAGACTAATAATAGGAATCCAACTCATGAATGATGATGATTTAAGAGAAGAGACAGAGGTGGAGACATTGTTGAAGTCGTCGGGCGTGGCGTCGGTGGCGCCGCCTGTGCCTTGGATTTGCCAAAGGAATGTTGCTTTTGTCTCTCTTGCCTTTCATGGTCGGCATTTCCTTCTTTCTGAAATCACGTGTTATATTGGCAGCACCACGTGCACACTCCTACTTCTCATTACCAGCCAATCACATAAATACAATGCCATGGTCATTGGTCATGGCTGATTTTTCACATTAATATATGCTGTCTAGAATATTGATACCATCTGATCGGGATAAGCCATAAGGATATTGAAAATGATTGGGATTATGACACCAATCTTACTGCTTACCACGTTGACTGGTTTCGATCAATTCGAGTGATTCATCCAAAATGGAGATTATCTATGGAGAAAAACTGAAAACACCCCAAGGAAAAAACAAAATTGTATATTATTAAATCAGCCACGGATGCTTGAATTGCTGAATAAGGGAATCCTTGAATTGTCAGTCATGGAATCCTTGGTTACCTAGGATTCTGGTTAGTCCGCAGGATTTAAGTCTGCTTGACTTGGTGGGATACAAGGTCAATGGAAAGCTCAAGTGCACCTAACCATGTCATAGGACGTACTAATGCATGTCTTTAACTTGGTTTTCCTTCTCTTGTTGCGTCCACTGTTAACGTTTGATTGGGGATTCAAATTCCTAGCTTATTTTGTAATCATCTTAATAGGCGTTTTAGGTTTTTCTAGGATGCTTGTAGAGATCGGGTTCTCGGCCTACTTTAATTTGGTACATTGAACATTGTAAGAGAGGACGGTTCTCCAGATGTAGGCCGGACTTTTGTGAATTTTCATGATTGTTAGGCTTGAAGCCTTGTTAATTGTGTAGAGGTGGGTTAACACCTTCAATAAAGTAGAAATTATATTACATTCAGGGGTAGATCTTGGATTATATATAGCTAGCACAATATCTGTCACCTGAGTTTCCCAAAATGTTGTCGACCTATCAGGATATTTTTCTCCCAAGTACGCATGGAACACCCCACAGAGATCCTCCCTCCCAAGTTCCATCCCGAGCTTTAATACTTTGCACAATCATTCCATAATCTGCCAAAACGAATGTCTTTGCTTGTAGCGAAGAGAACCGCCTTCTCATTGCTTCAAATTGAACTTAGTTTCTTTATCAATGCATCACAGGATGATATCATCTGTGGTATTGGTTTACAGGAAAAAACAAACTATAACTTCCGGGACATTGTTATGCATTGGGATGATATCATCGCGGCGGCGGCAAAGAGCTGAGGGGATTAGTACTTTAGGGGAGTAGTTTCGTTACTTGTTTGTCAGAGCTTGTAGGTCTTATATGTGAGGTCCTCTCACTGGTCTGGCCTTTGAGCTGGCCGATTTGTATCTTTGATACTTTTAATAAAAATAACTTATCAAAAAAAAAATCAATGCGTCACGGGTTCACTCCATGGTGCACAGTACTGAAGTACTACCCATATCTAAAGGATTAAACACCTAATATGCTTCCTCAGCAGCACCAAATCAAGTACAAGTTGTTTCTTTAATATCTTTTATAGGCGCTTCTTCAATGTTTGCTTTCATGGATCCAAAGTTTGCGTTTGTTCTCCTGCGTCTTTATGTATACTCCCTATTTCCATTCAAATTAAACCAACCAGACTTTCTTCTCGTTTACTGTGACATTTGTTCCAACAATAATTTTTCCAAGCACAGCTACTTCTTACCAGGTTGACATAGACTGCAACTTCAGAGCAAACACACCAACATCCTCAGAACTGATCTGATCTCTTTCGCAGTCAACAGATTTACGGATAAAGATGGAGTTTACAAGTTGGATATTCCATCTTGATGACTTGATGGAGAGAAATGTGCTGAAGATCTATTGTTGAAGTGCTTTGTCGAGCAACCTTGACTGGGTGCTCATCGTCTTCATGTAATGTTCCTGTTTTAAACATGGCATCAGAGCATTTGACAATCAAGTCGAGAAATGCTAATCACTGCATATACTGCTTAAAGCCACTGAATTACAGACCACTGGAGAGAACTATTAGCTTGTGCAAATATCACAATGAAAAATTGTTTCGAACTCTTCAAATGACTCCATCTTGATTGTTCCTTATTTTCAAGAGTTGGTTTCCTTTGTTTTCTCTCTTGATTTTTGGAAATTTCTCCCATGCTCCTTATCTCTACTGTTCCGACAGTTTCCACAATGCCATTTCTAAAGCAAACATCCTGCTCGGGACTTTTTACTATGCCATCAGACCTCATTCATCTTCAATCTACTCCAATGACTATGAAACTACTTCTCCAGTATTCCCCTTTAAACCTTCTTCCATAATATGATATCAGCTATCCCCAATTGATTGGATTATCAATACAAGTGAGTAGAGAACACGATTTCACCATATATTGGACCAATGTTTGTTTTTATTGCTAACCGGGTGTCCGGGCCAGCTTATGCGCACCTCGACTAATCCCGGGACCCTAGTTGGAAATTCGACCGGGTACTACCTCGCCAATAGTTCTTTTACTCTTCTAAGGTTTGCATGCAAGTAATTGGGCTGAGAGCCCAATTTTCCATTTTTTCGCCCTAAGTCCACTCTGAATTTTAATTTCGAATTTACGGAAAACCGGGCTGATGTCTACACTTTATCGAAGGTGTTAACCCACCTCTACACAATTAACAAGGCTTCACTACCTTTGCTTTCCGCAAAATGGGTAGAATAAATATCATACAAAAATGTTGAACACGAATACAATATACATACTAAAATGTTATATGAAAATAATTTAGATAAAGAGAAATACCTCATGCCTACAAACAGTCTCTCACCATGCATAAAGATAGGGCTAGCTAAGATCCAAAACAAAGATAAAGAAGTCAACAGTTTATATCGCCCGGAAGACCTTCTCAGCTGCTTCTATAGTCCGTTGGATATCTTCAGGAGTATGTGCTAATCCTGTAAACCCAGCCTCATACTGTGAAGGTGCTAAGTAAACCCCTTCCTCCAACATTCCCCTATAAAACCTTGCAAATTTTGCTGTGTCACTCATCTTTGCATCCTCAAAATTGTAAACTGGTCCATCTGTAAAGAAAAATCCAAACATCCCTCTAATATATCCACCGCACATGCTGTGCCCAGCCTTCTTTCCAGCATTTACAATCCCCGTAATGAGCTCCCCAGTGATCTTATCCAAGTATTCATAACTACCTGGCTCCATCAACCTTTCGAGCGTGTGGATACCTGCTGTCATTGCCAATGGGTTCCCACTCAAGGTACCAGCCTGGTACATGGGTCCTGCCGGTGCCACCATCTCCATAATCTCCCTTCTTCCTCCATAAGCTCCAACAGGAAGGCCTCCACCGATGATTTTTCCAAGTGTTGTCAGATCAGGGGTAATGCCAAAATACTCCTGAGCTCCACCATATGACAAACGGAACCCAGTCATAACCTCGTCAAAGATGAGGAGAGCATCATTTTCCTTTGTGATCTGTCGGAGAGCATTTAAGAAGCCGGGTTTGGGTTCAATGTAGCCAGAGTTACCAACAACAGCTTCAAGGATCACAGCAGCAATCTCTCCTTTGTGGGTCTGAAATAGGTTTTCCACAGTTTGTATGTCATTGTAGGGAGATGTAAGAGTATCATGGGTGGCAGCTTGGGGAACCCCTGGAGAGTCGGGTAGGCCAAGGGTGGCAACTCCACTCCCTGCCTTGACGAGAAATGGATCAGCATGGCCATGGTAGCAACCTTCAAATTTGATGATCTTCTGCCGGCCGGTGAAGGCACGAGCCAGACGGAGCACACCCATACAAGCTTCGGTGCCAGAGTTTACAAAGCGAACCATCTCAACGCTTGGCACTGCAGAAATCACCATCTTTGCCAACACATTTTCAAGAAGACAAGGAGCACCAAAGCTTGTACCTTTCTTCATTGTCTCAGCCAAGGCTGCAAGCACCTGATTAGAAATATAAATCCATGCCAAGGATAAAAAAACCGATACTGACAGAACTATTGGAGGTACGGGGACCTCCTAAATATCAGCAATAGTTGCAAATTATATTGGGCAAAGCATTTTCCTTCAAAAGTTTAAAGATGTGCAAACACATGTTCAAGGACACAAGGAGCCTGATCAAGAAAAAAGGTGCCCCAATCTGACATATCAGCAGTGTATCACCAATTTGCACTCATTGTTTCCGCTCCTTATGAGTTAGTAGAATATACTTATCATAGACAGCATTAAACTATAGAACTGGAGAATTCTTACACTGGAATATGAAGACCTCGTAACGTATTTTGAACACCTAACGAATCCTGTATAGGTTATAGGAACATTTATCAAGTGGATGTTAAGTAGGGATCATTTCTTCATTTTTTTTTCACTCCATTCCCCCCAAAAACAAAAAAACACACTTTTTGGGATTGTTTTTCTTGAGATATCTCAAGTTGGATCAAGAGATCCTTATATTGTGTTTACGTGATTGCTGCTTGCCATTCTTATGGAACAGGTTCAAAGAGGGAAGATAAAAGGAGTGGTACAGAGCTGGCTAATCAGATATGGCAATAACAACAGATGAGTACATAAAAATTTGATAAAAGCGCCATGAAATTCTACCACATACCATTCAAATTTGCAAAATTGCTCCATCAATGTACAGAAAGTTCTTCACATATAATCTACAGATGTATTGTTACTATGATGAGAGAAAGTAGCACCTTTTCATCCGCATGACCAATAATTGCCGGGCCCCATGAACCAACGTAGTCAATGTACTCATTGCCATCTACATCCCACATGTGAGAGCCCTTGACAGAATCGACCACAATAGGCTGTCCACCAACTGATTTGAAGGCGCGAACTGGGGAATTGACACCTCCAGGCATCAACTCCTATCATCAGAGTATTCCATGAGTTCATATTTAAGGAAACAAAAAACTCATATAAAAAGGAAAAATAAATATTTTTGCATCATCATATTAAACCTATGATGCAAGGATACTCCAAAAATGTCATTGCACCCGTATCGGTCGGGTACAATACCGATACGGGTACTGGAATCCCTGAAATAGACCTGATTCGATAGTAATGAGGTGGCAGTTTCTTAAAGCTAAAGAGTAATGAATCTGGCTTGGGACAAGCTAAGCCATTACCATATCCACCAGACCTTTGCCACGTGCTAAGTTTGTTTTTTTTATAACTCCATTCACAATTCTCAAAGTCGTTTTCCCTGTTAATCTTTTCTCTTTCCCTCATCTTTCTCCAGAGCCAAGTCCCAACTCTACAGCCATTACAAGCACAAGTGAAGCAGACATTCTTTCTCTTGCCTCTCTACAGTCCCAACTCTCTCCAAAATTTAAATAATTCTAAGCATGCTCTCAATCAATTTGGGTTTCTTAAATCCATTTTGAACACTTAAGCACGTCAAAGAAATAAAATCACATAATGTGAAATGGTTTCTAATTAAATGGGAACATAGGCCATTTCATAAAACAGTTGAAAAGACAAAAGTGACTAGATAGAATGTGAAGAGAGTTTGTACCTTGGCAGCATTAAAGATTTCTTCGGATTTCTCAAGAGTGAAAGTCTTGTTCTTTTGAACAGAAACAGTCATTCTTATTTGTGAACGACGTCTAGAAGAAGAAGAACGTGTTGATGGAAGATGTTTCTGACATGGCTTGGAATTCCATGTAAGCCCAACTCCAGATATGGCTGCCATCTCTTTTTTTTCTTTTTTCTTCTTTCAAGACTCAAGATAAGAAACCCATCGTTCTGCCTACTACTTATTATTTCTCCTGTTTTTTACTATCTCTTCACTTGTTTTCACTCTCACTCTCTAATTTTTACTATTCTTTTTGGGCGGCGGTATTTTAAAATGGACCAGCACAGCACTTCTTTTGGATGATATATGTCATATAATATTCATTTTTTTTCTCTATTTATGGGATGATATATGATATATCTACTATCCTACCTATATTAATATCCGTTTCTCTAATATGCTCACAGAAATTCACATCAGCAATATTTTTAAAAAAGTTCCTACTTAAAAGATAATTACTATATTGATTACCAAGCTAGCTTTATTATTGGTGTGTTTAACAAATTATAAAAAAACGTTTTGGTCTTTTCTCATGTGTAGGAAAACAAAAACCAAATACACGCTCATATTTGAATTATACGTCGGGGTAATTGAGTAATTAACCACCGAAAACAGAAACAAAACCTCACCCTACTCCAAACTCTTTCAAAATATCAACATATCTCTAATCTCTCTCTCTATACAATTTCTCTGAAGAAGAAGATCCGAAAAATGGCTTTGGACATCAAACAGAAACCAATAAGAAAAGAGATATAATAGTAAGCCTGGCCATAGGACAGGCAGATTAGCTAGTCTATATACTAAAGTAGAGACCTCTAAGAGTGATTTTTCTCTCTCCTAGCTGACACTCTAATATTAAAGCTTTTGAGTCTACTATGCCACGTGTAATTAAAGTTTTTGAGTCTAATTAAAACTCTTCCGATGTGTATATCCACCTCTCTCTATATCTCTGAATTCTAATATTATACAACCTGAACTGTGCACTTATTAAATTGTTTGAAGTTTCCTAATGCAATTTGAGCTATACAAACAAATCACTGAGATATCAAATTGGAATATCGGATACGGGAAACAAGGAAACATCGTAGGAAGCAATATAACCACATAATTCAATCAATTAGGTAACTCGATCAATGTTTCCATGAAATAAACTCAGGCTCTCACCCCTTTCCTTCTCACCGTTGCCACCCATAATGTGATACGGGGTATGACTGTAGACCCATGTGGGTTTCACCTGTGTGCGAAAAAAATTAATGGAAGCGACAACAATTATGGGTGCATTGAAAATCTATAGAGATTGATCTTCTAATATTAGTAGCCATGCACATGGAACCTAGGAACATATCGTTGAAGTGGAAAGCTAAGTTCAAATGACAAATTGGAGTAAATAAATACATGAGTACGTGGCCTATGTACATGAGTCGTGATTTCTGCGAAGCTTCTATCTATATGTGTGCCATGAATCCATGACTATCTAACAGTAGTGCGTCATGTAATTAGAAAATTGATAATAACTTTTGGCATTATGGAGCGTATGTACAGGTCTAGATTGTAAGTAAGGTTGGTTGAGACATATAATTCAGGTAGTAGTAATTGCAAATCATAATTTAGATGTAAAGAGGGGATCAAAATTTTGACATGAGTAAACTTAATTAAGCCAATTTTGACATGAGTAAACTTAAGTCAGTGATGATTGTCTTTGCTTAGGCATGAGCTAAAATTAATCACATCCCGAAGTTTCTAAATTTTTGGTGTAGAGTATGACCACAAAGTTCTTCCTTCCCCATGTAATGAAGTACTTAAAGTAGTTGTCAAGCAATTTGAAGCCGAATAGTTGTTAACTGAACGTCCCCAAGCGTTGCTATTAGTACGTGAAAGGATTTTAATATTTTGTTGGATGATGTGGCGATAACTCATTTGTCATATGTTTCGACCCCCACCTATGTGGCGAACATCCATTGGTAGGAATCTCCACTTTATTCATTTAATCGACAGGGCTAAAGCCTAATTTGCAGTACCATGGATCAATGTACAGGCCCATTAACTCATGTGTCTAAGGCTGAACCTTAGCCACATGGCTTGCCACTAATATACATTGATTTATGTCCAGATTCATTTCTTATCAAAGAGATAATTATCAGTTGAGAGTTATATTCTATCACAATGACTCAAGCTACAAGAATACTTGAGCTACAATGATTCTCTACTCTACATATATAAATACCAAACTATTTTTCATTCAGAACTACGTTCTTGAGACTTGATCCCACTGATAATTTGGGTACGTAGGTAACCGCAAGGTACAGTCTCATCATTCCCCCGATCACCATCATTTCTCTAATTACTTTTCTACGTTCTTCATTTTTTTTTATCAACACTTGGTGTTTTGATCATATTTGGTTGAAACATAATTGGCGCCGTCTGCGGTTCTTATACTACACCCTCGATCACGTTCTGCGAAAGTTATGACGCATACTCGAAGAGCTCAAGGTCCCGATGTGATTACTGACGATCATCACGAACATGATGGTCAAGGACAACTTGGCGCTGACATCATAATCCCTTCTAATATTGTCGTTCCACCAATGCGCTAAATTATTCAGTGTGAGGTTATTGCCTCGGCGATTCTCCGATGATCGATCGGGATAATGTAAGTCATATGTCTCGAGAAGCACTTCTTCAAAAGTTAAAGACCTGCGCAAAGCGGAATAATTACTACAGGCGTCATCTTAAACGACGCGCTCCACTCGCAGATGATGTTGTATCTGTCACACCACAACGTCACACACGCCAACGACATAATAGTGTGTGGGATCATTTAAGTGGTGAGAATGAGATTCGCGATATTCGCAACAGCCATCAACGAGTTAAGAGTAATGGGTGACGAATTCCCCGACCTCCGCCGAGAAATCTCCACCCACTTGGTCACGTTCTCGGTATGCAAGGTACTACTAATAATCGTCCGATTGCACCCCACGATCTTACAAATTATCGGCAAGTCTCGAGGAATTCGAGTGACGAACAGAATAATGATCGCACTCATGATCGAAACCATCAGTATGGTGAAACAACTTCAAAGAACGCCGTTCTTATCATTCAACATTATCATTATCGTCTTTGAAACGCGTACCATCCACAATCATCTCGACACGGAAACGATGAATCTTCGCCGCTTTTCTTCTCGTTCGCTTTAAAACTCCTCATAGCGTCATCGCGGACTATGATCACGATCCAACAGATATGGATCTGATGACTCCTCAACGTGTCAGAGAAATGATTAAAAAAGCTCTTCTGGACAGCGATCCTTTTGAATCGACACTAGAAAATCTGGCAGTTGAAGATGGTATTTTGGACAAATTTTCCCTCGCCGTCCAAAGGGCTACTCATAATAAAGACTTCAAACAACCAGAATTTGATCAATATGATGATGTCGAGGGTTGCCCTATGCTTCATGTGATTAATTTCACAAACAAACTGGTTTTATCGGGAGGTGATGATGCTTTAAAATGCAAACTTTTCCCTTCTACATTAAAAGGGGAAGCGTTGGTATGGTTTAACGAATTACCTCCGCGCTCTATTCGTCGGTTCAAGGACTTAACCGAAAAGTTTTCAAGACGTTTTCATCATAATCTAAAACGTCCAAATGGAGTCCGAGTTCTTTTCAACATCAAGCAACAACGTGAGGAAACTCTCCGTAGTTTTATCGCTTCGTTTAGATAAAAGGCTGCAAATTGATTTTCGAGCAATCCGATCTAATGGTGGTTTACGGCTTTTAAAGAAGCTATCTTGTTTGATAAAGATGGGTTATACAACTCTCTTGTTCGATATTCCATATTCCCGGCGTGCGATATACCGGCCGAGTTCAACAATTTATCAATGTTGAAGGCGATCACGGTACGCTTCGAACTTCTCGTGGATGATAATAAAGGAAAGGATTTCAATGATCAGTGAAATAAAATGAAGAATCCGACTTTTGATCAACAAAAGAACCCAAATGGAAGCTCCGTATAAGAAAGAAGACTCCACGAGTAGGACCGGAAAGCTTTTTACTGATTTTGAATTAACTCCGCTTAATACCAAATATGCGGTAGTTTACGACAAAATCAAGGATAAGAGTCTGCTCACTCCGCCGTTTCCCTTGCGATGACACTAAAACAACTCACGATAAATCATTATGGTGCAAATTTCATAATGATTATGGTCATGAGACAGAGAATTGTCGGTCTTTGTGGGGAAGAATTGAAAAGCTTGTGCAGAATGAAAAACTTAATTAATATGTGCAGAAGAAAGTAACAACTCAAGCTTTAACTATCACTGATCACAATGTCATTAAGGTTGGACATGCCATCATTGATTCATTGTCCAATACTCGAAAAAACCGCTTTCGTCGTTCTAAAGTCAAATATCCGCCTAATTTGTGCGAAGTTAACGGGATCAATTTAGGTGGAAGGTTTTCACCGCGGAGACTATTGAAGATGAACCATTATGTTTCACTAACCAAGATCTAATGGGCGTGCATGTTCCTCATTATGATCTTTGTCATGATAATCTGGCATTATATCACCAGTATCGTGTCTGGCGATAATGATTGACACCGTAGTTCAAATTAAAGCGTCATGTTTTCCGGGTATTATCGCAGTATTCCTTTTATTGATAACTTGGTCACTCCTGAAATTGCGTCTATCGTTGGTTTTGATGGTACCGCTACTCATTGCATTGGAAAGGTGTCTCTCCCGGTCACTCTTATGCAGAAGGAAGTCAATATTGATTTCCCGGTCACTCTTATGCAGAAGGAAGTCAATATTGGTTTCTTATTAATGGATTGTAAATCCCCTTACAATGTCATCCTTGGTCGAGATTGGATTCATTATATGGAAGCTGTCATCTCAACATATCATCAAGCCATCAAGTTCCCATTCAATAAAAAAGTCTGTAAGGTGCGCAGCGATCAACTGGCATCTCTAATTTGCCACGACAATGTTCTTGATGATTATAAGAAGTCTGAAGTTGTTGGACGAACTATTCGAGTTCCAACGCCAGTCAAATAGCAATTCTGACATCCGGGACCTTCGGTTTACTCTACCAATAGAAATGTTGAAGGACCCCCGACAGTCGATCCACTTTTAAAAGTTCAAATTGGCCAAATCCCTGAAGAGAATACTTTTATTTCAGCCGAACTTCCAGAAGAGGAAAGACAAGAGCTTATTTTGTTATTGCGGAAGAATAATCATGTGTTTGCTTGGCGAATAGAGCAAATGCCTGGTATAGATCCTTCGGTGGCTTGTCATAAACTCGACATTGATCCTAATGCAAAACCAATTCGACAAAAGCCCCGAAGGATGGCCCCCGATAGAAAGATGAAAGTGAAAGACGAAATCGACCGCCTCTTGTCTGTTAACTTTATAAGGCCTGTGACTTATCCAACATGGATGTCAAATGTTGTCGCAGTGCCTAAAAAGAACGACAAATTACGTGTTTGTGTCGATTTCACAAATCTCAATAAGGCTTGTCCGGTTCATCCGTATCCATTGCCTCGTATATCTGAAATAGTCGATGCAACATCTGGTTTTCAGCGTTTGTCTTTTTTGGATGCTTATTACGGTTATCATCGGATTACGTTATTCATTGAGGACCAAGAGTTCACTTTGCATTCATTACGACCAAGGCATTTCTTCGTTACCGGTGTAATGCCTTTCGGTCTAAAAAATGTTGGAGCCACATATCAAAAGCTAGTCAACACTATTTTTTCTGACCTACTTGGAAAGACAGTCGAAGCATACATCGACGACATGGTTGTCAAATCTACAGAAGCACCTGATCATCTTACTGATTTGCAAGCTGTTTTCGACAGACTCTCCAATGTCAACATGCGTTTGAATCCGGCTAAGTGTTCTTTCGGTTTATCATCTGGTAAATTCTTAGGATACATGATGACTAGACGCGGAATTGAAGCAAATTTGGATAAGATTCGAGCTGTCCTTGAAATGCCTTCTCTAACGTCAAAGAAAGAAATTCAACGACTTACAGGACGCTTGGCTACCCTAAATCGCTTTATCTCTCGGTATTCTGATCGATGCCGTCCTTTTTTCCAAACATTGAAAGACGCATCAATTTGGACGGAGGACTGTGAACTTGCATTTCGTCATTTGAAAGCATACTTAGTCCAACCTCCAGTTCTTGCCAGTCCAACAACGGGGCAGCTTATAGGTCTGTATTTAACCGCCACTGATCATGCCGTAAGTGCCGTCTTATTTGTCAATGGTGGTGATGGTTGTCCTATATTCTTTGTTAGCAAGACGCTTACAACTGCTGAAACAAGATATTCTCGAGTGGAGAAAATTGCATTGGCTTTGGTTCATGCTACCCGACGTCTTAAACCTTATTTCCAGGGACGAGTCGTCAAAGTGTATACGGAATATCCACTGCGAAAGCTTTTTCGCAATGCTCAGGAATCAAGTCGTCTCGCAGAATGGGAAAGTTACCTTAACGCTTATAGCATTGTGTTTGAAACTCGCACAGCTGAGAAAGGACAAGCTTTGGCTTCGCTAATGGCTGATTTTCTAATTGAGGATATTCTTATGTCTGACGCATTACTAGACGAAGAGAATGTCGTCGATAACACGCCATTACCTCTCAGGGACGATGATTTGCCAAACTTATTAGATGTATCTGCTGATTGTTGGATTGTTTACACTAATAGTTTGCATAATAAGTATGGCTCCGGTATTGGGTGTGTAATTTTGCAACCGAATGGAGAAAAAATTGAGAAGTCAGTGCGTTTGGGTTTTGACGCTTCAAATAATGAGGCCGAAAGTCACGAAGTCATTTCATTTCGCTGGCTGCTTTTCTTCACTTCGCAGGGCTTAACTAAACTACAATTATTCACAGATTCTAAGTTAGTCGCTAGCCAGTTTGGTGGATCGTATGTAGCTCGTGACAATAGAATGACGGCTTATGTGGACTTAATTCATCGGATTGCTCGAAATTTTGATTCTATCAGTATTGTGCAGCGTCCGCGTCATGACGTGCGACATGCGGATTCTCTCGCTTATTTATCCGCGATAGTTAAGTCAGATAAGCCTCGCCAGATTACCATTGAATTTCAAAAGGAATCGAGTATCGATCTGTCCATCGAGGATGTGCGCGATATGTACATCACTCAGAGTTGTTTTTTCATCAAGAAATTTTCTGAGGAATCATGTCATGCCAATTTGAGATCTCCTGTGCTAACTCGGAAGCGCAAGCGTGATCTTGATAATCAAGCTATCATTGTAGAGAAAATGTTTAATCCACAACTTATGCTATCAGATGACCACAATGATCATGTCAATGATATTGTCTCGGTCCATATCGACGACGATCATGAAGCTGATAATGCTCCAGAGGTTCCTGATATAGAGCTAAGTTTTCCACTTACACCTTGTGACGAAGATGATTGGCGTCTTCCTTATATCACATATTTACATGATCACATCTTGCCTCCCGATCATAAAGTGGGTGATCGTGTCAAACGCGATGCTTGGAAATATTGTCTCATATTGACTTCGAACGGTCTGTTGCAACTTTATTTCAAAGGCACAAGTTTTAACCCTATGCCGTTGTCTCAGCCAGAGTCGAAGGTTTGCTCGTCCCGGCGGAAATTCATTCAGGCCTATGTGGGAACCACTCCCTGGGGCGAAGTCTCGCTCATAGAGCAATGACACAAGAATACTGGTGGCCGTACATGCAAAAGGATGCTAAACGTTTGTCTGAGAAGTGTGTTCCTTGTCAGAAATATGCTAATATGGGAAATCTTCCAACAACGGAACTTCATCCAATCTTGAGCCCTTGGCCGTTTACAAAGTGGGGTCTTGACATCGTCGGTCCTCTTCCGAAAGCTCTGGCAAAGGTGTTCGTTTTTACTACTCGCGAATCGATTATTTTACCAAGTGGTTTGAAGCTATGCCCTTAGCCCGATCCATGCTTCAGATGTTAAAAAATTCTTATGGCGAGACATTGTTTGTCGTTTCGGTATTCCAACATCATTGACTTCCGACAATGGCAAACAATTTGATGCTGAAGAAATTCGACAATTTTGTTCTGGTTTGAAAATTAATCACAATTTTTCGGCACCATACCATCCTCAAGCTAATGGACAAGCTGAAGCTCCTAACAAATCCATTCTTGTAATGCTCAAGCGAAGACTTCAACAGGCCAAAGGAAATTGGGTTAAGGAACTTCTTGCGGTTATGTGGGCTTATCGAACCACACCTAAGCATTCAACTGGATTTTCTCCATTTAATCTTGCTTACGGTACGGAAGCGGTCTTGCCTACAGAGTTGATGACACCAACCACCGCGAACTTAACGTGGAATTGGAGTCGAATGATCAAGCACTTGCTCGAGCCAAAGCCTTGATAGATGAGACAAGAGATGTTGGTCTTCAACGATTAATTAAGATTATCAAGCCGATATGAAACGAAAATATGATAAGAAAGTTTGACTTAAAGTGTTTGAGAAAGATGATCGGATACTCTGTCCGAAAAGACGAGGTTGATAGATTCCGGTAAATTTGGAGAAAAACCGGGCAGTCCATACATCATAGATCGCCCTGCCACCAAAAGATCTTATTTTCTCCGAGATTTAGATGGGAATGTTCTCGATAAGCCGTGGAATGCGTTTCATCTGCGCAAGTTCTATAAGTAGATTTTAGTTGTGTTTTTCCGTTATCCTGGAGAAATAAAATAATACAATATTTAGTTTGTTTCCAGTTCAGGCATGTATTTTCCGTTGTTATCTTTGCATTTTTTAAGACTCGGTAATCAATAAAGAATCAATTATTTCACTTCAGTTCTAATGGTATGATTTTGGTTTTAGCGAACCTTATAATCGCTACAACAAAATCTAGCAAAATTACCACGTTTAATTTAAATCTAAGTGAACGTTGACGGCTTTTAAACTTGCTTATTTGTTACTATCGCTATAACAAAATCGGCGAAATTATCACGCGTTTAATTTCGTCGGAGTCTAAGTTGAACGCTTTTACGCCGCTTTAGTCGTTACTATCGGCGCGAACAAAATCGGGCGAAATTACCACGTTTAATTTCGATCGATCTAAGTTGAACGCTTTTACGCTCGTTTAGTCGTTACTATCGCTATAACAAAATCTGGCGAAATTACCACGTTTAATTTCGTCAGTCTAAGTTGAACGCTTTTATGCTCGCTTAGTCGTTACTATCGCTACAACAAAATCTGGCGAAATTACCACGTTTAATTTCGTCAGTTTAAGTTGAACGCTTTTACGCTCGCTTAGTCGTTACTATCACTACAACAAACTCTGGCGAAATTACCACAATTAATTTCATCAGTCTAAGTTGAACGCTTTTACACTCGCTTAGTCGTATTATCGCTACAACAAAATCTGGCGAAATTACCACGTTTAATTTTGTCAGTCTAAGTCGAACGCTTTTACGCCGCTTAAGTCAATAATAATATCGCTCCGACAAAATATGGCGAAATTACCACGTTTAATTTCGTCAATCTAAATTGAATGATTTTACGCTCGCTTAGTCGGTTACTTACGCTATGTCCACATCTGATGACGTTACCCCGTTTCGTTTCGTCAGTTCTGCGTCGGAGCATTTTTTCGCTCAATCTAATTTTGCAAGCTTAAAATTAGCATTGGGGGCATTTCACTCTATTTCGTGTCATCTATATAATTCAACAACATTGTCAGTTTTCCACAGGTATGTTATCTGACATCACAATGATATTCAATTGCCAACACATACTTTATTTTATTCAAAAAGAATTTTTAGCTCTATGGTATTACAAATGCAAATTCACATGATCATTGGTTTGGGCAAATCCAAAGGTTCCTTACAAAATTTTCACATATACAACTCGTACAAATATTTGTAATTCATCTTCTCACGTTCTAGTTCATCTCCCGTTTCTATTAAAGTCTCTGTCAATTGTCTTACGGACGATTCACAATATGTCATTTGCACGTGATCTTGGCCGAGCCGCTCGTTTAAATCTGTCATTCACTTGTTATTTTTCTCTGCCTCTTTTTGCGCACGTTTAAGTTCCTGATCTTTGGTCGCCACGAGTGCCTTTAATTCTATCACATCTGCTTTTAAGTGTTTGTGTTCTTCCATTATCTCACAGGCTTTCCCAAAGTCTTCGTACGATTTCTGCTCGGCTTCTTCCATCCGCTCGGTTAAGTTTTTGTTTTCGTCTTCTAACTCTCTGTTGGTTCCACTTAACGCTTTGCTTGCCTCTTCCAATTTTCGGTTGAGTATTTTCACTTTCTCTATTTCTTCTACGACATTGACTTCATTCGGAACGTTACTTGTCTTCGCAACTGTTTCATGAATTTCTTTGGCCCGTACTACCGCCGTTTTAACCTGCGATGAAATATATCTGATTTCATCAATTTTTCAGACTTAAACATAAGTTTGCAATAACTGATAAAAAAATACTATCATACCTGGTTCATACTATCGAAAATCATTGACACTGCTTTGTCATATTCTCCGATGTTCTCCGTATTCTGGTCACAGTTTTGATATTTTTCGAACCCCTCCATTGGCGTGGTCCCTGGCGATACCTTCGCTTCGTCGTCTAGACTTGAACATCTTTGCTTCATCTACCAATTTCATCGGTTTAGTGTTGGACATAAATTTCTTTACCGTCCTAATGCAATAGTAAAAATCAACGGTCAACTTACGTGGCGAACGTCCATTGGTAGGAATCTTCCACTTTATTCATTTAATCGACAGGGCTAAAGCCCCATTTGCAGTACCATGGATCAATGTACAGGCCCATTAACTCATGTGTCTAAGGCTGAACCTTAGCCACATGGCTTGCCACTAATGTACATTGATTTATGTCCAGATTCATTTCTTATCAAAGAGATAATTATCAGTTGAGAGTTATATTCTATCACAATGACTCAAGCTACAAGAATACTTGAGCTACAAGGATTCTCTACTCTACATATATAAATACCAAACTATTTTTTATTCAGAACTACGTTCTTGAGACTTGATCCCACTGATAATTTGGGTACGTAGGCAACCGCAAGGTACAGTCTCATCATTCCCCCGATCACCATCATTTCTCTAATTACTTTTCTACGTTCTTCGTCTTTTTATCAACACTTGGTGTTTTGATCATATTTGGTTGAAACATCATATGGGGTGGAGTTTTCTATTATATTGTTGTGGAACAGAAACAAGTTGTGTAGCAGCCAGTAGGAAGCGAAGAGGTCTAAGTTTGTGGTGGCGAAAGCAGAGCAACAACTATTAGAGCTGAATGTGAAAGCTGCTTAGTTGATTTATGGTGCAACTTCAGAGTTTGGTATGGGACTAATTCATATTAGGATACTTGAAGCCGCAAGAGAGAATGCTGCTATGTTGGCCAACTCTAATGATGTTATTTATCTTCCTAAGGGAATGAATGTGTTTATTGGGCTTAATCCTAGACAAGGGCGTTGGTAGAGGTAATTATTTGCATCTCTCTTTTCTGTGTTGGTGAATTTTGTTTTTCTCCTTGGAATTTATGATGCCACTATATAGTTATTTAGATTGGGGATAACATTATGTGAGTATGGTTATACTGTTTATCAATTTGTCTGGTAAATTTAATTTTCTGGACTGCTCCTAATATTTAAGAAACTCTGATAGTCTAGGTATACAATAATTATTAACTTTATTCACGCTATTAGAGGAGGGTGCATTATTGTTCATGTCTACCCTCTTTAGAAAATACTCGGGTTAGACCTTATGCTTGGGGTTGCAGGATTTTGTATGAGGAGTTCTTGGAATTCGCTCTAAACAATTGCTTCACCAGAAAGAGCATTTCAGAAGGGTAGAAGTAGATTTGAACTTGGAGTAGCTCAACAACGACTCTATTGGATATGCAAGAGTTGGTGCATGTGGAAGGTACTTATACACCTGAGACATGTAAGGTGAACTCTTTGAGAGGCTACTAGATCGCACGAATCAGTTGAATGTGTGATTTTATTATGCCCAATTTAAGGCAATTGATGTTATGGAGGCAGTGACATGCTAAAAAAGAATGATCGTTTTCTAAACAATTCTAAATAGTGGAAATCAATGAAAGGGAATATTACCTAATCAAGTAAGGTTATAATTCTTTACAAACAGCTTTATCGTTATGTAATATTTTCTATATATAATGTGTTTTCAAATATTGGAAACTGGAGAATAAGTAATGTTATGATACCATATAATTACAATTACACCTTTAGGTGAAAATTCAAGATGCAATGGACAAATGGTGTGCGACAAATCTTATCAGCTTCCGGTTCAAAAGGAAAGTAGTTGAATTAGCTTACAAGTAAACTTAGTTTTGGAGTCTTACTTATAAGAGAATTTTTGGAAGAGTTATATATTGTTTTTTTTTTATACTAAAAGGGTTTTAGTGTGTAAAATATCTAAAAGAATCTGGGCATATGCCTGGGTCCAAAATCTAGTAACATCTAAAAGGAATGCTAGTCCCATTTCATGGTGTGCCAATACCGCGCCCTTTCTTTTTGGGTCGGTCAAACCGAGCCTTTTTTTTATCTATTCATAACAAAGGCCCGGCCCATGTAAACTTCTTCAGTTTTTTTTTTTTTTTTGTTTTGGGTAATTAACGTTAGCCATATATTACATATGGGGCGGGGCGAGATATTAACACCCCACTTTATGGGATTGGCACTCCTTTGGCAAAAAGTAGAAAAATAATAGTTATTTCTTATATATCCTTTTACACCCCATATGCCCGATAGTTCTATGGCATCGGGTTGCCGCGAGATCTCATATCCCACGGTAGCAGTTGCCGCGAGATCACACAATCCACGACATCGGATTGCCATGAGATCCCATATCCCACGGTAGGGAGTTGCCGCGGAGGATTTTTGTTTTTTTTTTTTTTTCACTTCAAATTTTGCATATTGAACACACGATATATGGATACATCATTTTCTTATTTAGAGCTTATTTATACACTCCAAGAACAACACCCAAACCATGAAAAAAAAGAGTACAATCGAGGCAGAATTTTGTTATCTCGCGGCAAATATTTTCATATACTATAAGAAAAATTTGTGATCAAATTAATGAAGAAAAGTTTTAATAATTAACACAATCAAATATTCTATTTTAGTGAACATAACTATCTTGAAGAACTGACTCTTTTTACGGTGGCTATTAAAAAAAATTAAAACAAAAAAGGACCGATGACAACAACCTTCCGTGAGATATGAGATCTTGCGGCAACCCGATGTCGTAGGTTGTGCAATCTCACGACAACTTCTTGTCGTAAGTGTTTTTTTTATGTGATTAATGGAGGGGTGCTAATACTTTGGAATTGGTCAAAGGGGTGCCAATCCCATAAAGTGGGGTGGCAATACCGTGACCCTTATATATTAACATGAGAACTTGTACAAGAAGGAGTGCTACTTGCATCTATATCTAATTAAGGCAGCCACTAGCCACGGAGGAGGCACTCCTTCCCATTAGTAGGAGTCCTTTAACAATATTGATTTATAAGATAGTAAGTCTGCAAGCCGTTTATTATACGACTACAATAAGATATACCAAAATGTACAAAATTAATTATAAGGGATCTGATATCTTGGATGATCCGTTTTAATTGCCAAGAAAGATTATGTTTAGCCTGAAATTGGTTTGCCAAAGTATTTTTAAAAGCTGCATTGTATCTTATTTTCCATATTGACCAAGTGATGTTAACGCGAAAAGTACTCCAATCTTCTAAGATTAAATTCCAAAGTTTTAGGGGAGAGAACTAGATGTCCATTCACTCTTGTGTGGAGAGGTGGGTGTTGGATTTTAGTATTGTGGTGTGTGTTGAGGTTCGCCATGGAAAGTTGTTTTGAAGATGGAGAGTTGACGCTTATTTGTATCTCTCACAAGTCACTTTCCATTCATGTAGGCAACAAGAATTAAATTTTGCTATTTTTAATATATCACTTGTTGGGGAAAACGATACCAATCGAATGATCGATCCCCACTAAGATAGCTTGCACTTGTACAATCTACTACTCCAAACAAAAATCAAATCTTTCACTACAACCACCAACCACAATCCTAAACTATGGATATAACTATCACAAAAACAAGCAATATAAATATAGAGAAAGTAAAACATACTACAACATAAAAATGTACCGTTGTTCGCCCAATGATGCCTACTTCCATAAGAGCTAATCCTTTTATAAGTATGGGAAGGAAGATTACAATCACTCCTCTCAAGTCTCTCCACCTTACAAGATATCTCTTCTCTCCTTACAAGCTTTTTTTTCTTTGCAAGGGTTTTATCTCAATTTTGATTGCTCTCAAAATTGGGTTTTTATTTAAGACTTAGTTTTCCAAAACCTAACTTTTGTTTTTATAGTAATCTAAAATTTCAGCGCGTCTGCGAAATTTTGTGCTTACTGTAGAAAAACAGAACCCGACATGTTTAGGCATGAGCGCAGGCACGCTTTTGGCAAGGCCAATATGAGCGTGCACGCGCCCTCTTATTTTTCCAGTTCCCAAACTCCAGTAGACATGTTTTATGAGAGGTTGAAAAAAAAACTATCTTCTTTTTCACGGCAAGGGCGTGGGCGTGCCTTGGTCATGACCAATCTAAGAGCGTGCGCGCTCTGACTTCTTCACATGAACAGTACCTGTTTTGCCCTTCTTCCTCATGTGAGGGATAACACCAACAATCTCCCCCTCCTGAATAGTAAGGGTGGATACCTCCAAGCATTCCCAAATCAACAGGAGGAGTGTGCTACTATTCTGGTGGTAACACAACAAACATCAAACTTACATTTCGATAAAACTTTGGTCATCATATCCGACTTGTTCTTGTCGGTATAGATCTTCTCAATACACAATTGCTTGTCTTCGAGAACTTCTCTAATCCAATTATAGCGCACATGTATGTGCTTGGATCTAGAATAAAAACTCGGATTCTTGCTCAAATGGATGACGCTCTGACTGTCACATAGAACTACAAACTGTTTCTGATTTTTAGCCCTATTTCATCGAAGAACCTCTTCATCCATAACATCTCTTTGTAACACACTGTGGCTGCAATATACTCGACTTTTGTAGTGGAGAAGGCAACATATTTTTGCAACTTGGATTGCCAAGATACTGCTCCCCCTACAAAAGTAAACAGATAATCAGAAGTGGACTTCATAAAGTCTACATCACCTGCCATGTCTGCATCTGTGTAGCCTTCAAGCAAGGTCTTACTCCCACCATAACACAAACACGCTTTGGAAGTGCCCTTGAGATATCTCAATATCCACTTAACACCTTCCCAATGCTCTTTACCCGGATTTGACAGAAATCGGCTTACAACACCAACGGCGAAAGCAATATCCAGTATTGTACACACCATTACATATATCAAGCTGCCCACTATGGATGCATAAGGAATCTTTTCTATTTGACTCTGCTCAAGCCCACCATTTGGGCATATATCTTTGGTCATGCGGAACTAGCCACCAAGCAGACAACTGACTGGCTTCGCTTGTTCTATGTCGAATCACTTCAACACCTTCTTAATGTAGCTTTCTTGAGAAATTAAGCCACAACTTCCCACTCTTCTGTCACTAGTGCTCCACATCCCAAGTATCTGCTTTGCTTGACCCAAATCCTTCATCTCAAAGGACTTACTCAAGTCTTTCTTCAGCTTGGATATCTTGTTGATGTTTTGGCCAACTATCAACATATCATCCACATAGAACAAAAGCACTATGAAATTCCCATATGAAAATTTCTGAACAAATACACAATGATCAGAAGCAGACTTCTTGTATCCATGGTTCACCATAAAGGACTCAAACTTCATGTACCATATACCTTCTACATATGGGAGGACGGGTTCGTAGCCCACAACTAGTGTCAGCCACCGTGTCAAAACTAGTGGATACAAGAAGATGGCATGCTGAAAAATTGGTAGTTGGAATCAAGTAAACAATATCAACTTTTAATCTGGGTTCTATGCTGAGACTATTGTAGAAGGAGGACTAACTTTTACTGAAGAAGATGAGCGAGGAGTCTACTATCCTCACAATGATGCTGTGGTGATTATAGCATGGGTTGGCATCAGCAGAGTCCAAAGAATTCTGATAGACACTGGCAGCTCTGCCTGTATCCTATTCTCTGGATGCTATTCTGTCATGAATCTTGACGATGATCTTATTCAGGAAGATGATATTCCAATTATCGGATTTAAAAGTAATCCAGCTAAAAAGGTTGGTAAAATTAATTTGCCAGTCACAGTAGGTCCTAAGGTTGTAGGAGTTAACTTTGTTCTGGTAGACTGCCCATCCATATATAATGTCATTCTAGGCAGAGTTTCCAACATTGTAGCAGTACCAAAGAAGAATGGGAAGCTCAGAATTTGTGTCGACTTCACAGACATGAATGAAGCTTGCCCACTACATCCTTATCCTATACCCAGAATTTCAGATATGGTGGATGTGACATATGGTTTCAAGAAACTATCTTTTATGGATGCAAGCTCAAGATATTATCAGATTGTACTGCACTATGGTGACCAGGAGTATACAACATTCATCACAGACAGAGGCCTATATTGCTATGTTGTTATGCCATTCGGCCTAAAGAATGCTGGGGCCACATACCAAAAGCTTGTTAATACTATCTTTGCTGATCTTATTAGGGTTATTATGGAGGTGTATATTTACGACATGGTTGTGAAGTCAATGGAAGCAAGCGATCATCTTGTTGACCTGCAGAGAGTATTTGATCGACTAAAGAAATACAAAATGAGGCTTAACCCCTCCAAATGTTCATTTGGCCTATCTTTAGGCAAATTCTTAGGGTTCATGATGATCCATAGGGGAATTGAAGCTAACCCTGAGCAAATTCGAGCTATTCTCGACATGCTGCCCCCTACCTGCAGAAAGGAAGTACAGAGGCTCTTAGGTCGTCTTGCGGCTCTCGGTCATTTCATATCTCGATACTCTGATAAATGTAAGCCGTTCTTTCAGATTCTGAAAGGTGCATCAACCTGGAATGAAGATTGTGAAAAGGCTTTCTCTGAAATCAAAGCCTACCTTACCTCTCCCCCAATTTTGGTTAGTCCAAAGGCTGAAGAACCTGTAGGAATCTATCTTGCTGCAATTGATTCTACAGCCAGTGCAGTCATTTTTGTTGATGATTCTGAAGAAAGGCCGGTTCATTTTGTTAGCAAGACACTAACTGCAGCAGAAAGTCGTTACTCCAAAATTGAGAAAGTCGTGTTGGCCTTAGTACATGTAGCTCGGCGATTGAAGCCATATTTTCAGGGGAGAACGGTGAAGGTTTATACAGAGTATCCTCTACGAAAGACCCTCGGCAAACAGGAGGAATCAAATAGATTGATTGAATGGTTGAGTTACCTCAGCGCATATGATATTGTTTATGAGCCAAGGATTGCAGAAAAGGGGCATGCTTTAGCCTCTCTTATGGCAAATTTTCCTGTGGATGACATCCAACTAGGGCTGTCAATGGGTTTCGATAACCCGATAACCGATTTGAACCAAACTGATAAAAGACGGTTTGAACCATAATTTGATTTATTTTCGGTTTGAACCGAACCGATAAGATATTGGTTTATTTTCTTTGCCCCTCCACCAAATCGATATGAACCCGACCGATAAGATGACATTTTAGTAATATTTATGATTAATTTTGTATATGTTTATCAATTATGTGATTGAAATTAATTGATTTAATTTAAGATTTAATTGATTTTATAGTTTTCGGTTTGGGTCGGTTCGGGTTCGATTTGCAATATTTCTTATCGGTTCGGTTTCGGATTCTCAATTTTTTTATCAATTCGATTCGGTTTCGGGTTCCTAACTTTCTTATCAGTTCGGGTTCGGATTTTCTAAAACCCGACCCAAACCGATCCATTGACAACCCTACATCGAACTGAGTCCAGAATTGGCAGAAGTAGAACAACTTCCTGATCATTCTATTCAGTTCCCTACACAAACTGAGGAATTCTCACCTAGTACATCCAATTCTAGGGGCAAGCACATATTTGACAATAATCAAGCTCTTTGGACCGTCTTCACCGACGGTTCAAAAAATGCATTTGGATCTGGTCTAGGTTGTATACTTATCAGCCCTGAAGGACAGAAAGTTGAAAGGTCGTTTAGATTAGGCTTTTCTGCCTCTAATAATGAAGCCGAATATAAAGCTGTTATCTATGGTATGAATGCCGCACTTAAGCTGGGAGCGAAGAACATTCAAATGCTAACAGATTCTTGCTTGGTGGCTAATCAATTTGGTGGTACTTTTCAAGCAAAAGATGAAAGGATGGCGATATTTTGGCGATCATACATAAATTGGTACGTGGATTTGACAAAATCTCTATCAGTCAAAGGCCAAGGGATGAAATCAGGCACGCTGATGCACTAGCTTACCTCTCTGCAGCTATCCAGCTAGATGAACCAAGAGAAATCCAAATTGATTTCCAACAAGAGCCGAGCATCAATCTACAACCAATGAGACTTCATGAGGCATATGTTATAGAGTGTAACACATTACAAGTCTGTGTTGTTAACACTCATCGAAGAAAAAGAGAACAGGTGGATCGTGCATCTTCAGAATCTAAAGATCCAGTTGATGCTTAGGATCGCCAAACTTTGGCATCCTTACGCAAACAACTCAAAAGAAAGCATCCCACATTCAATGATTCAGATCAAGGAATGAACCCTGGTAACCTTGGCAGTATTGGGGGCGACCATGAAGATACTGGGGGCGACATTATCATCCCCACTGAAAGCGAAAAGTCTGAATCTGAAGCAGAATATGAAGAGGAAACTCTTGATGATTTGGAGATAAAGGACTTAGAAATCTTGGCACTGGAAAAATCTGATTGGAGGTTGCCCTTCATCGAGTATCTGAACTCGGGGAATCTCCCCATAGAGAAAGCTTTATCTCAGAAGGTTAAGTGAGAATCATGGAAATTCGCAGTATTGTTCACTAAAGAAAGAGTTGCTCGACTTTACAAAAGACCAATGGGGTTCGGGCCACAGTTAAGATATCTTACCCCAGAGCAAGGCGAAATGATACTTAAAGAAATTCATGCAGGTGTTTGTGGGAATCACTCGGGAGGTCGCAGTCTTGCCCACAAGGTTTTAACGCAGGGTTATTGGTGGCCATACATGCAAAGAGACGCAAAACGAATCACTCAAATTTGTGTGACATGCCAGAAACATGCTAAAGTTGGAAAACTACCAGCCACAGAATTGCACCCAATTCTCAGCCCTTGGCTTTTCTCAAAATGGGGGCTCGATATCGTGGGACCTTTGCCTAGGGCACCTGGAAGAGTTCGTTTTTTGTTGGTGGCTACCAACTACTTTACAAAGTGGGTCGAAGCCACAGCTTTGGCTTCAATAACTAATGCTGATGTAAAGCGATTTATGTGGCGTGATGTTGTCTGCAGGTTCGGAGTACCTTCAGAATTAGTATCAGATAATGGTTCCCAATTTGGCTCCACAGAGATGCAACAATTCTGTGGGTCTATGAGCATAAAGCACAACTTTTCTGCTCCTTACCATCCTGAAGCAAACGGCCAAGCAGAGGCTACTAATAGGGTAATCCTAGATACCTTTAAGAAAAGGCTTATTGAAGCAAAAGGCAAATGGGTTCGTCAGCTGCCTACTGTCCTATGGGCATATAGGACTACTCCTAGAAGGTCCACAGGTTTTTCACCACAGGTTAAAGCGCACAGCGCCTGGTCAAGTTCGGACTGGTGGTTAACCCTTCCAACTAGACACACTGCAGGTTCAAACCCAAGAGAACCTAGCTGGTATAGACGACTCTGTGATCAAATCTCTATCAGCTTTACAAAACCAGGTTCAAATGCTCAGCATGACCGGTCAAGTGAAAAAGCCTAATTTTTACTTGCAAAAATTCCAAGCTCCAACATTTTTGCACTTGGAAGTGCATAGAATACTAAATGCACACTCTGAAGCCAAGCTAAATGGCATCAATTGTCTAGCTTGGTACAGACCAGAGCGTCCCTCTTGCTTGTTCAAATCCTTATAATTGACTGAGGTCGGTGATAAGGCAAGTGCTGCAAGTGCGTCAAGCTTGAAAAATGTCCCGTACGACTAAAGTATCGGGTCCAGGTATATGGCTTTGACCCTCTTGCCTGGCTTCGGCGTGAAACACAAATCCTCGAAGTTCAAAAATCCAACATATAGAAGCGCACTGTGTGTTGGTCCGAGTAAATGGCGTCGACCCTCTGGCTCGGTCCTATTTGTGAACTGGGTAACTCCAAACTTTTAGGACTTTAAAAACCCAAGTGCAGGATGCAATCTATCCCTTGGAGGCGCTGCCAAGTTTGGATAGAGAACATCGCTTGCTATGGTTGAATGACATTGATCCTCTCAACCGAAAACAATATGCATAGAATCAGACTCTGTGCATTAACGTCATCTCTGAGCTTCATAGCAAAAAGCTCAGCCCAGCTACGCTTCAGGCTAACTGGGATAATCTTTTCTGAAACTATCCAAGATAACACCTTCAAAGGTTCAACTATATGGACTTATTTATATTTGAGCATTACTACAAAATTGCTTAGTCCGATTACGCTTCAATCGGGTCATTCTATAGATGCAGCTCACTGTCGTTCGATATATATTATGAGTATGGCGACATACTCAATCCAGTTGTATCTATTTAACGGGGTTATTCTACAATGGAATTCTATTGGTGGGTCGCCAAACATCAATTCCTTATCAATTCTATTGTTTTTTACATTATGCTGGTGAAAATACCCAATTTTACCAGTGTACATAGTAAACTTTCTTATTCAACACTACATGTGAATAATGTCCACATGTAGTGCTGGGCGGTGGTAGTATATAGCTTTGCTAATATTCATGCCAATACTTTTCAAATTTTATTTTATTGCCAAGCCGTTGGTGAAGATTTTGCATTTCAGAAAAGTTCATGGCTTCGCCTTATAGGTAACATCATGGTAATTCAAGATAACTAAAGTGCAAGAGCCTTCAAAATATCCGTACAGGCAACATCATGGTAATTCAAGATAACTAAAGTGCAGGAGCCTTCAAAATATCCTTACAAGCGACATCACGGTAACTCAAGGTAACTAAAGTGAAGGAGCCTTCAAAATATCCTAACTACAAACGGAAGATACATAATAAGAAAAGCAAAAGGTTCAAGTTGGCTAGTCTATAATACGATTCTTGAGCAGGCGCAACTCCTTAACTAGATGCCAGTTTTCCTGTACCACACGACCTGTATTCTCCTCACTTACACGACGGTCACTTTCCATAGCTCGTACAACATTTTGGGACAACCTGAGCTTATCAACTAAAGTAATAAGTTATAAGTCTTTAGGCGTAATCATCTCATCACGAGCAGTCAGTGTTTCTCTAAGTCGATGGCATTCATCCAACAAAGTGGTAACATGGTCTCGTGAATGTTGAAGTTCTAACTCAGCCTCGGCACAAGCCTCACGAAAAAGGGTGGAGGACTTAATCAAGACCTCCTCGGCATGTTGAAAAGATAGTGAAAATGGTACCGAACCGGAACAAGGGTCTTTTCTAACTCTTTTAGCAGAGCAATTATTTGTAGAATTGTCACTCACTCTATGGTTCTCGGAGTGACTAGAAACATGGATAGAGTGAGCCGACTATACATCATCCGCAACATCAGGAATAACATAACGAGTGCCCCCTCCATTCACATCGGCACTAACATGGTTCTGCTTAGCGACGACACCAGAGGCAGTGACCTCAACAACACCCTCAGCATGTGGATGTTCTCCAGAGCCTCGCATAACAACTGGAGAAGGTGGGATAGAAGTAGACTTGGAAATGGTGGCTTATGGAGAATGCAAACCCGAGCTGTGGGATCTCAAGATAAAATCAGAATGCCTCGTGGTAATCTGTGGAGCATCGTCTTCGTCAGAAAAATAATAGATGTAACACCGACGCCGTGCAGGATTCTCTACCCTATCACCTATGTCAGAATTCTGAGCGCCATCACCCAATGAGCCAGGGAGGATAATATCTGAAGGAGCAATACAAGGAAGCCTCCTTGATGCCATAGGTTTAACACATACTTCATTTCCCTTTTCTAAAGCTTCAGTAGTGTCAGGCATCATAGACTGAAGAGGATGAACAAGGTATGTGGCAGCCCATGCAACGATTGTATCAGGATAACTCAAGTCCCTACTAATCTCTGGGAGACCAAACAAGGTTTAAAGGTTATGCTGAACCACATTCTCATCAACTTCACTCACCACAACATCAGACATCCAGGTATCTGTTAAAGAAAGAACTAAATTGAGCTAAAGAACAAAGAAAACTGTGGACAAAGAAGGTAATCTCTTAAGGAGCTCACCTAAGAAATTATTTGGAACATCCATTCCGTGGCCTGCCCAGCCCTGAACTATGTAGGCTGGTATATGCCATGTTAAGTATTGAGTAAGGGGATGGGTGAACTTTTTATCCGAAGAGACAAAGTCGACGGTGAAGAAAGGAATGTCTTTCAAAATCCTTTTCTTAGTCCCGAGCATAAGATACATCTCTGTTGTTCCAAGTCTAATGCTATAAGATTGACGGATGTAGCGGACTCGGCTCATTACCAAGTAAAACAGGGTCATCATCTACCCAGGTGCAAGCCCCCCACCAATTCAGTAATCTAGACATCACCTTCCCCAAGGGAAGTCTCAGACTGTATTGTAGCTGAGCATAAGAAAAGACTATTTCATTTTTGGCAACCGGGAGTGCCAAGTCATCATGCTTATATATAACAACACTCTCGGGGTATACCAAAACTCTTGTAAAGGCATTGATGACGGAATAGTAAAGTACCCTGATTGAGCGGTAAATTGTTTCCAGCAGTGTCCACCTAAGCATAGGCATAACGTTGCCAGCAGTGGCTTGCTCAGTGTTAGCTTCAGCATTATCCTCACTGTTATCATCAGAATCAATATCGACGGACTGAGCCCTACAAGCAAACATGTCATCGGTTAGAGTGAACATATTCTAAGCATCAAGCAAGTACCATGTACTCTCTAAGTCTATGAGAATCTCTCCCAAAAAAGTTAACGTCAAAGTCGGTCAAAGTCCGACATCAATATGGAAGACCATTTGTCTAAAGTGGTCCATCCATAACTATGGGTACACTATCATTCTTCAAATTACATTTGTCTAAAGTGGTCCATCCATTCAAGCCGGACCGTCGACTCGATAAGGAAAATCATGGAATCATTATTTCTTATTTCTACTTATGGAATGAAAAAGCAAAGGGACGAAGAGGTAGGTGTTGGAAACAAATTTCCGACCATATACCTTGGATTTTCAGCCACACCATGGCCTCCATTAGTCCTCCTTAGACGCCGAGACTTCCGACGAGGTAGATCTATTACATCATGTCCGCCATGCCGCTCGCCACCACCATCAATCCTTCTACCTTTATCTCCATTAACACCACCATTCCCTCCATTAACACCACCACTTCCTCCATTAACAGCCCCATTTCTAATCATTTTATTTTTGCTCCCCCTGCAAAAGTAAACAGATAATCAGAAGTGGACTTCATAGAGTCTACATCACTTGCCATGTCTGCATCTGTGTAACCTTCAAGCAAGGTCTTACTCCCACCATAACACAAACATGTTTTGGAAGTGCCCTTGAGATATCTCAATATCCACTTAACACCTTCCCAATGCTCTTTACCCGGATTTGACAGAAATCGGCTTACAACACCAACGGCAAAAACAATATCCAGTATTGTACACACCATTGCATATATCAAGCTACCCACTACGGATGCATAAGGAATCTTTTCTATTTGACTCTGCTCATGCTTACCATTTGGGCATATATTTTTGGTCATGCGGAATTAGGCACCAAGCGGACAACTGACTGGCTTCGCTTGATCTATGTCGAATCGCTTCAACACCTTCTCAATGTAGCTTTCTTGAGAAATTAAGCCACAACTTCCCACTCTTTTGTCACTAGTGGTCCACATCCCAAGTATTTGCTTTGCTTGACCCAAATCCTTCATCTCAAAAGGACTTACTCAAGTCTTTCTTTAGCTTGGATATCTTGTTGATGTTTTGGCCAACTATCAACATATCATCCACATAGAACAAAAGCACTATGAAATTCCCATATGAAAATTTATGAACAAACACACAATGATCGAAAGTAGACTTCTTGTATCTATAGTTCACCATAAAGGACTCAAACTTCATGTACCACTGTCTTGATACTGCTTCAACCCATACAAACTCTTTCTTAGCTTGCACACCAGGTGCTCCTTGCCTTTAACCTCAAACCCCTCTGGCTGGTCCATGTAGACATCTTCCTCAAGGTCTCTATGAAGAAAAACTGTGTTGATATCTAGTTGCTTAACCTCTAGGTTCATACTTGCGGTTAGACCCAATACCACCCTGATAGATCGAAGTCATTTTAACTATAGGAGAAAAAATTTCATCAAAGTCAATACATTTCCTTTGACCGAATCTCTTCACAACAAGGCGAGCTTTGTGCCTTGGATGTGGATTATTCTTCTCATGCTTGACTTTGAAGATCTACTTATTCTTGAAAACTTTTCTTCCTTCCGGTTTCTCAACTAAGTTATAAGTGTGATTTTTATGCAAAGAACCCATCTCATCTTGCATGGCCTTCAACCACTTCTCTTTGTCTGTACCTTCAAGAGCCTCTTAATAGTATATAGGTTCTGCACCATCAGATAGTAAAACATATGTATGTGGTGGATACTTGGTTGAAGCTTGTCTCTCTCTGTCGGATTTACTTACCCCATCTTCTTGTGGCTCAGGAGGATGCACTTCTGCTTGCTCAAGTGATGGTTTATGCACTTCATCTACATCTTCTATATCAATAGGTTTTATCCCATTATGAGCAATAGGATCATCATCATGAGCTTAAAACCCATGGTTCTCTGCATTCTCAATGCCTTCTGCACGTTCCATAATATGAACTTTTGGTTCTAAATCAACAAGATCATCTATGAAAACTTCTAGCTTCTCACCATTCTCAAAGTCTGCTATGGTTTGGTTTTTCAAGAACACAACATCTCGACTTCAGATTACCTTCTTGTTGATCGGATCATAAAGTTTGTAGCCAAACTTCTCATCCCCATAACCCAGAAAAATGCACTGCTTGGCTTTATCACCAAGCTTGGATCTCTCATCCTTGGGAATATGAACAAATGTTCTGCACCCAAATACCCTAAAGTATCCATAATCAACATATCTGCTTGACCATACTCTCTCTAGATAATTACTATTCAGAGGCTTCAAAGGCGATAGGTTGATCACATGTACGACTATGCGCATTGCTTCTACCCAGTAAGTTCTAGGTAACTTAGAGTGAGACATCATGCATCTCATCCTCTCTACAATGGTACGATTCATCCTCTCGGCTATACCATTGTGTTGCGGTGTCTTGCGAATGGTCTGCACATGACGAATCCCATGACTCTTGCAATACTGTTCAAACGGCCCAATGTACTCTCCCCCATTATCTAAGTGAATACACTTCAAAGGATTCCCTGTCTCTCTTTCCACCATGCTATAGAAATTCTTGAACACGCCAAGAATTTTATCCTTGGTCTTCAGACTATATTCCCATATCTTTCTTAACGCATCATCAATGAATGTCAAGAAGTACAAAGCTCCCCTGTGGGACTTCACTTTCATAGGACCACATAAATCTGTGTGTACTAGCTCAAGGACATTCTCCTTTCGGTGAGAAAGGAATCTTTGGAAAGACACCCTGTGTTGTTTTCCAACCAAACAATGAGTACATCTATTCAAATGCGTACCTTTGATGTTTGGCAAGAACTTCCATGCCTTTTTCTCCCATATGACACAGTCTCTTATGCTATAGTTCAGAGGAAGCTTCTTCTTGTGTCGCATTTAACTCTGTTTTACACAAACTAGCCTGTGTCTTGTAAAGCGAGCGAGTTTTCTTCCCTTTGGCTACTACAATAGAATTTCTGCTCAGTTTCCATACCCCGTTACCAAACGAGTTTTGAAAGCCACCATCATCTAACTTCCCAGCGGAAATTAGGCTTAGCCGAATGTCAGGGACATGTCTTACATCTTTGAGTGTCAAGGTGTAGCCGACATTGGTTTCTACATGAACATCTCCAATGCTTATAATCTTCAAGACGCCACTGTTATCCATCTTTACCTCACCAAATTCACCATATTTGTAGGTAGTGAAAAAACTCCTGTGCGGTGTGATGGGATAGGATGCTCTTGTATCTATCACCCACTCTGTATCCTGACATGAGGTACTAACACAACACTCACCACAATCTGACACAATTACCACTAGACCATCGTCTACTAGTGTGGTAATATCTTGGCATGTGCTTCTGTTCTTCTTTACTATATATGTCTTAATGTACACATTTATTCTTCTCATCCCTCTTCAGTGTTCTACACTCATACTTGAAGTGACCTTTGGTGGTACAATAGTAACATTGTCTCTCTGCCTTAGGAGTTCTAGCTTCACCCCTAGATTTGCTTCTGTCATCACCTCTAGAATGAGATGGTTTTATGCTCTTACTTCTCCCCCGCTTCTCTGTGACAAGGATCTCTGAGTGAGAGGAGCTGCTTCGTGAATGCCTTCTTGTCTCCTCATTGAACAATGCCCCAGTAGCCATCTCCATGGAAATGATTCCATTCTTAGCGGCTCCGCCAAGAGAAACTGCTAAAGTCTCCCAACTATCGGGTAGAGAGTTCAATAGTAACAAAGACTCAATTTCGTCACCCATATCGATCTTCATTAAATGCAACTGATTGATGTTATTCATATGTACTTCATTAAGATGCTCAGACATTAATGAACCTTCTTTGTACCTCGTGTTAGCAAACTTATTAATGAGTAGTACCTTGTTTTCGGCCGACTTTCTCATATAGAGGTCTTCGAGTTTCTTCCACAAGCCAAAAGCGGTAGTCTCTTGGGATACATGGTGGAAGATATTGTCGTCAATCCACTATCGAATGTACCCAATTGCTTTTCTGTCAAGCTTGCTGCACTCAGCCGCTGCTATTGTGTTTGGTTTTACTCTTTCATTCTTAATGGGTTGTACCAAGTTCTTGCAATAGAGCAAGTCTTCCATCTTGACTTTCCAAATAGTATAGTTATGATATAAACTATGGATATAACTATTACAAAAACAAGCAATAGAAATATAGATAAAGTAAAATATACCACAACACAAAGATGTACCGTGGTTCGGCCAATGATGCCTACTTTCACAAGAGCTAATCCTTTTATAAGTATAGGAAAGAAGATTACAATCACTCCTCTCAAGTCTCTCCACCTTACTAGATTTCTCTTCTTTCCTTACAAGTTTTTTCTCTTTGCAAGAGTTTTATCTCAATTTTGATTGCTCTCAAAATTGAGTTTCTTTTCAAGACTTGGTTTTTCAAAACCTAACTTTTGTTTTTATAGTAATATGAAATTTCGACGCGTCTGCGAAATTTTGTGCTTACTGTAGAAAAACAGAAGATGTTTAGGCATGAGCGCGGGAGCGCTCTTGGCAAGGCCAATTTGAGCGCGTGTGCCCTCTTATTTTTCCAGTTCCCAAACTCCAGTAGACATATTTCGTGAGAAGCTGAAAAAAACTATCTTCATTTTCACGGCAGGCGCGGGCGCGCCTTGGTCACGACCAATCTGAACGAGTGCGCGCTCTGACTTATTCACACAAACAATACCTGTTTTTCCCTTCTTCCTCATGTGAGGGATAACACCAACATCACTACTTCACAAATATATGGTTTACATAATTTGCACTTTGTGTTGGTTTCTTCTTGATAATCAATTTGGATTCCCCTGAATAGCTTCCACTCCTGTTTCAACATTATTTCCCACTGATGTGAATTTGAGTTTCAATTTTATCTTTTTAGTCTAATTTCTTATTACTTTCCATATTGATAATAACTTTAGTTACTTGTGGATGCAGCTGGCAGCTCTGGAGTCTGGACTTCATTGCTTGTGCAACCGCTGATTTATTTGCTATGACTGATTCAGGGAGTCAGCTCTCATCCCTTGTGTCTGGATACCGTATTTATTATGGTGGTGGACATGCTCCAACCTTGCGGCCCAGCAAGAAGAGGCTTGCAACAGTTTTGGCAGAGAATGGAACCTTAAGAATTAAGATGGAGTAAATTTGAATACAGAGTAAGGAAGATGATTGAGGAAGGTCAAAGGGTGCGTGCAAGAGCTGTCGGTAAGAGTATATACCGGCAACCAAGGTGTACAGAGTGCATGTCCTCATCTTCATAACAACATTTTTTTTTTGTGAAGGCTTACTCATGCGTACTCAATCCCTTACGAAGGAGATGTGTAATATTAAGATGGAATAGTTTGAACATAGAGCAAGGAAGATGACCGAGGAAGGTGAAAGTGTGCCTGGAAGGGCTGCTGGTGAGAGTAAGGATTATTTGCTGTCTTAACCTGCACAGCAACATATTCTTTTTATGAAGGTTATACACATACGTTGCAACCCCTCAATCAGTTGGCTTGTGGTCTATATCATGCTTCATCAACCAAACCAAAGGAGTGTACCATAGAAGCAGTAAGACATTCTAACAACACTGATTTTTGCTGTACATATGTTCAGTGCCTTCTAACTTCTTTTTCACATTTCATTCTTTCTTTTAATTTTCAATTTGTTGTGGTGGAGTTGTGTAGGGTTGTATCAGATAGATTACAATCCTTTTACAATTAAGTGAAGTGCTCGTGGAAGCTCAATTGAAAGCCCCATCACATATTAGTATATACTATAATTTTTCCAAGTGAACTGAGTTGTAAAACTAGAGTTGAGTTTACCCTTCAAATGTAGAGACCCAGTCAAATTAGGATAGAGTAGGCTCGTATGAGATGGAAACTGGTCTAAATCTACATGACACTGTAAAAGACATGATTAATATCGACCTGATGAAATCTTATGGACTAGATTGTATGTTCAAAGACCTATGGCGCGACAATTTGGTTCCTGCTTTACTTGTCATAGCTATTCACTTTATCATCATAATCAACAAATGCAATTACTGAACATTGCAATTAACTTTCTTATTCTCATTACACAAAAATGTGTCAAACTGTTAACCACTTAACAGAATACAACACCGACTACTCAATATACACAATTTCATGAAATACCATAACAACCACGCGATCCAAGCTTGACAGGGATCTGCTACTCGCATTTTCATTGGAATTGGGTCATGGTGATCCTTTTCAAGTGTTGAATCCATTGTCTCCTCTAGCTAGTAGGCATGAAATCGTGGAGGGAAGAAATGATTGAGATTGAAAGGAAGGGTGTAGAATTCCTCGTTTCGGCTGTCTCCTTTGAATGTTCGGAACCTTTGCCACCATGGAATTCCTCTATCTCTAGAACTGTCCTTGTATTGAAGTGTATTGTCAGGGAAAACGGCTACAATCAGCGCAACAGTTGGGGACGAGAAGAAGATGGTGTTGAGGAAATCATTGAACTGCACCACAACAAATAGAAACCAAACCTGTAAGTGAAGTGTGGATGCAATGCATTAAAAGACGTAAACGTTGCCGTAACTGATGTGCTACTATAAGCCCATAAGGTTTGACATTGGCTGATTGCGAACCATTTCATGGTTTAGGGTAACCATCCAATTAACTCTGATATCACACACATATAACACTTACCCATCCTGCTTTGGTGTGTGCTGGACTATGGAAGGTAGATGCAGTGTACTCTCGGAAATACTCAGGAACAGAGAGGCCCAGGAAGAAGGCGACACCCACGATAAACAGGTTCCTCATTGAGTTCATGTTTGTGAATTGCAAAAAATGACAGCCCCACAGATGCTGACAGAGACAACGAAAACTAGTCAGCTAGTCTTCATTACAACAAAATCTGAGCTTGGGAAAGCAACAAAAAGTGTCCATGAGCATACCAACAAGTCCGAACAAAACACAGTAAACAGCAGCGAAAATGGGTATTGGTATTGACGGAACAACGCTCCAAATTTCCCTGTAGGATTAAATTAGGTTAGATGAAGAAATTAGACGCTATAAAATATTAACAAGTATATATTGGTCATAACCTATGGTTCTATTCTACCATTTTCAAACAAAGCTACATAAGAAAAAATCATTTAGTAGTGCTTTTCACTTACCCAACCCAAGATAGAGAAAAATATCATAAAACCAGCTTAGATTTGAACCACCCTTCGACTCCCAACTCGAGTGGATCCAAGAAGACCCACATTCTCTCTGTAGCGTTTTACATATATTTATGAAACGGTTCACAAAATCAGAAACTTAGAACACGGTAAAGAAAATAAAAATGCAAGGAAATACTTGAAAACAAAGAGAAATATATGCGCTACTTACATAGACACAGTAGAGCCAGTTCCTGTCCCAAATAGTCCATCCAATAGGATTCCAATCACCTGTTCAAGATGAACCATCGTTTTTTTTTGTTTTGGAGTTCCATCTAAAGCAGACATGTACCACACTTAGTATAACTTGCTCACCTGCCAGCCTATACCACGGCTAAGACCATGAGCAGGAGGAGGAGTAGCACTAGCCAATCGCGAAGCAGCCTTATATGCTCCAGTTGACTTCCAAAACAAACGCCAGAGTTAACATCGAGCGTCAAACCATTTCTGTGCCCCTATATGCTATCTATAGAATGAGATACCTCTATTAAGGAAACAAAAACAGCAGCCAGAAGCCATCATTCTGAACGCGTGACCAGCATCAAATGTAGGTGCACCCCATTGACGTGGGTATGGGATTTTTATCCTGCATTTTGTAAGTGCACAGGTTAACAATTGGCCCTAAAATGATAACGACATAGTTTGTCAAGAACCAACAATAGGTATACCGACCAAGGTGCAGAAGAAATGAGATTGGCCTTGTCAGTTCAGCAGTTCATTTGAATCTTTTCTGGACAATGTTTGCATGCGCCACTGGCAGTCAAGAGATGAACATATGCCCATATCACTGTGAATGATATTACGAGAGCAAACCGTTCCAATACTGGCAAGTGCTTTGCCTGAAAGTGTTTTAGATACTGTACACAAAAGACAACATATGAAACAGATTCTCAATTTCCTTCTCTGACTACAATTACAGTTTGTTTCCTATAGAAAAATAGAAGGGAAAATACACGAGGAAAATAACGCTTGCAACAAGGATAAAGATCAAGGAGCCAATTGAATTGAGATAGATGGTGCTACCTGGGAGAAAGCGACGAATAAGATGAGCATGGGAACTCCAATTTCTACACAGGATCCAACCTGCCAATATAAGCAATATAACGAATTAGCATATCTTCCAGATTGAGAAATCAAACAATAAGAGATCAGCATTGGCTAACTTAATTACCAGAGGAAATGCTCTATCAAACAAGCCAAACCCCACCAATGCAATTACTGGAACCATTCCAAGTGGACTAAAAAACCTGAAAGAACACAATCTTTCGTTCCTTAATGCATGCTTGATAAGATAAATTTAAAGTAGGTTTGGATTAGCTAAGTTACGCTACAGTCGAACTATACATTGTCTACAAAATGAATTAGCAAAACCACATTCAATTACCAGGAACAAATCCCCCACAGCTAACTAAAGCCAAGAACAATTTGCACACTTGATGCCACTATTAAAGCATCTTGAATCGCTCTCATTTGTCTGGAGAAATTTATGTAATAAAACATTATTGTCCATTTTTTTCAGTAACACATTTCAAAGTTCATCCACTTATTGGGAAGAAAATTTATACAGAATCATCTACACTTTGGCAAACTGGTTAATCAAGTGAGCAGAGCGAACATTCTGGGCAAAGGGAGGGGGTGTAGCCCAAAATGTTGTTTCGTTGGTTTCTGTCTGACTGTCATCAGTCTCTCTTCTCTTCTTCGCCCCAAACTCACCTTCCCTCTCCCTCATTCACTCTCCGCTGCTAGCACTTATACTAGTGTAAAATGTGATGGAAGGTTTCCCAGTAATGTGGTTTCATCTCATGTAGAACTAGTGTTGAAGACACTTTTAGGTTGGCTGATGATCTTAAATAGAATTGTAGAACTCTTTTTTCCATCAGTTAATTAAAATCTTAAACAACATATTAAACCTAGTGTTTTGTATCAGAATTCAAAACATCCACAAAATCTTACTAATGGTCTAATGGAGTATTACTTCCACTTGGATAGTGATTTACATACAACAATGCAGTAAAAATTCCAGTAATATTTACAACTTTGTAGAGCTGTCTTTACCTTCCAGTTATTTAGTAGTAGAATGGTGTAACAGACACCATTGGTACCAAGACACCCTATAAGACAAGAGTTTTAATGAGTTAGACAACATTGGGAGCAAAACCCCTATAAGACAAGGTTCAATATCCTCCCCAACCATCACATGCCCAGTACTCATAATCTCACCTTCCTGCAATCAAAATAATTGTTAACCTAAACTAAAGTGTTAAAAAGAGTTGATGACAAAAAAAAACCAAATTGTTAAGTTACCTCAGCTTCAGGTTCAGGTGACATTGCAGTTTCATAATGCCCATAATCCACATAGGAATGCAGTTTTACAAATCAAATACTATTAGAGGGAGAGACTATTTTTGTAAAAGAGAACTCTAGGACCTCGCCTACCTTCTTGGAACACTCTATTGTAGTACGTAAAAAACGATCAACACTGGCCTTTAACATATACCTTCAAAGCACAAAACATATCAAATGCTGTCGTAATTCTCTTCGACCTGAGATACCATCAACTAAAGTACTAAACTCTATATGAAGAACAGTAATTCAATTTCCCAGCAGCACGGTCTGGTTTTATCTACACACTGGAACACGTGCTAGAAGAGGCACTCATATTGTATATTTTTGCTGTACACTGAGATGCTCTAGAAACTAATAGATTATCGATGAAACAAATGCAGCCCAATCACATCACTTATACAAAGGTAGTAAAATTGATAACAAATGAAAAAATGACTCAATTATAAACAAAAACTAATAGTATAAAGAACGAAAAGAACAGGAAAAAAGGGTCAAACAGCTACGTCAAACAAATCATTAACCTTGCGCATTTTTGTTGCTTATGCACCATTCTCCCTAGGGCTACTTGAGATACTGGGCAGAAGTTTCTCTATAATTTTCTTAAGTGCGGGTGCACTGGCACTACATCTCTGATCGGTAAAGCATGATCGACCTTCTTCAGAAGCCTTGCACAGCTGGGGATCCATAGGTACCTTGCCAAGAAATGGGACCCCCATCTCGAGGCACATCTTTGCTGCACCACCTCCACTTGTATCAAACACTTCACTACACGCAACCAAATTCAGCATTTCTGGGGCATTTTTCCTCAAATACTCCAAGGCCCACTCCGTATCATCTCTCTCCTCTCCTGTCTCAGACACTCTCATGAACCGGACATCCCCTAATGGCTGCCGCAATCCACTCATGTTCTCCACAACCCCCAACACTGGTACCCCGACTTTCTTGCAGAAATTGATTTCCTTGCGAACATCAATCAGAGACACTTGTTGCGGGGTGGTCACAATTATTGCACCGTCAATGCCAGTTGCTTGTAAGAGTTGGACAATGGTGATGTGCTCATCAGAAGTTCCAGGAGGGGCATCCACCACAAGGTAATCAAGCTCACCCCAGAAAACATCCTTCAAGAATTGTTTGATGAGTCCATCCTTTTTCGGTCCTCTCCATATGACAGGGTCATCTGCGTTTTGAAGCATGAATCCAATAGACATGACCCCAAGGTTATCTTCCACATACGCAAGTGACCAGCCAAGGTTGCTCCGATGAACTTCTTGTCCTTCTAGGCCAAGCATCTTTGGGATGCTTGGTCCACAAATGTCGATATCAAGGAGGCCGACCTGGTAGTCCATTACACCAGCAAGTGCAAACGAAAGCTGAGCTGAGAATGTGCTCTTGCCAACTCCACCCTTCCCAGATAAAACCAATACCTTGTGCTTCACAGTGGCCATTCTGTCTGCAATTTCAACCAAGTCTGCCAAACAAATACCATGATGTTTAAACACGCGTAAATTGACATGTGTAAATAATTGTTACAGCCTTACAAGTTATTTGTGCAACATATAATTAAGTATGGGTAGTACATATATAGCCACATTTTGTAAATAATCAAGTTGAGGCATGTAGGTGACAGAGATACAGGTCATGTCTGCTTTATCATCAGATGAATGCAACACAATCTATTATTTATTCCTTTTCCACACATAATATAAAGCTGACTAAACACTACAATATCACTATTGCATTTAAGACACTTATTCCTTCTGTTGGTTAGATACAAACAAAGGCCAACACAATAATATTTGGAAGAACGTAAAGACAAACCTGGATCAGGTCCTTTAGGAGCTGTAGCACATACATTTTGGTTTGGGCATCCTTCACAAGAATCAGATTTTCCAGCAGACTCCGACTGAGGACCAGGGCAATCTGCAAAAACACCCACACCCTTTAAATTTAACTATATTTGGTAAGAGAAACAAAATTTCAAAAACGAAAAACATACGCTCGTTAGCATCTTCGGGGATTTCGTTACCGTTCTCCATAGATTCTTTACTACCTAGTTACTGTAAACAGCAATGGTAAAATATTATGTTACCTTAGAGACGAGAGAGAAAGAAAGGAAATTAGAAAAAAAGGACTTACCTTACCTGAGTGTTCAAGTGTTGCATGACCTTGGCTCTTTTCTTTTTTATTTTACAAAACCGCTTCCCGAAACCGATTGCTCGGACCAACTCGCCCGACTTTTTGTTTCCGCTCACACACACGTGTATTTTGGGCGCTTACTCGCCGATTAAACTGCACAGTGTTTTTAGGAAACCGTGTTGTATTTTTAGGTTGATTATTATTAAGATTTTGGGTTTAATCTCCCTCACGTTACATAAAACCTCACCGTATACCAAACAAACTAACAAAACACTCCTATTTTCTAAAACAAACTAAATTGACAAAAATACCCCCTGAAAACTATCCCAACAACACCGTAAACAACCCTAAGGGTCTCTCTTTCATCTTTTTCACCCCGAAAACTATTTACCCTGCATTAGATAGTCCATATACAGTAGATATGTAAACAAGTCAAGACTAGTGTGGAAGATGTTTGGTATCATTTTTGTTCTTCCTGGCAATCCACAAGATAATTATTTTTCTCAAAAAAAAAAAAAAAAAAAAAAAAAAAAAAAAAAAAAAAAAAATAGAAAAAAGAAAAACAACCATTGAAATTGAATACCAACCTAAAAAAAGAAAATCAATTTTTACTACTGAAAGAGTATGTTTATACAAGTAATAACTTCAAAATGAATACCCATCATCCAATTCATCCAAATCGGCCAAACAAATTATGATCTAACATGGATTAAAGAAACCCCAAGTTATACATAGCTCATCTTCAAAACTTCTTGACCAAAATACATTGTGAGAAGAGAGAGAGAGGTGATGGGTGGAGAGAGATTGTGAGAAAAAGATTTTTGAGAGTTTAAATTATCAGTAGAGAGCTTAATGGAGAAGAAGAAGAAGAACTGAAGAAGCGCTTCCCCTATTTTATCTTACTTTTTTCATGTTTCGATCAATGTTTTTTTTTTGTTTTACTCCTAATGGATAACTGTATCGTAGCTTTTCCAATGGATACTGTTATACAGACTTTTGTGGTTGGCCCAACCAACTAATGGCATACGGTCTACAAAATTGGGCCCAAAATATATGAACCAAACATAAAAAACAGGATAGTGCACCCTAACCCATGAATAGATTGGGCTAAACGTGTTACCAAACAGAGCCAAAACCTCGCCTCTCTTTACTCTCTCTCTATTTCCCGACACACCATAAACTCTCTTTACTTTTTTTTTTTTTTTTTTTATTTCCTATGTTTCCAATGTTCTACCCAGCTGCTTTGGAAAAATTACATGGCAACGTTTGAACTTTCAAGTAGTCAAGTAGATTGGGGGCATTCCAGTACATGCTCATAGGTGGCTCACCACAAATTGTATCTTCGTCAATTCACCAGCCAACTCCTTTTTGAGAGGCAGTTTGGCGGTGGAAACACCAGCCAACTCCTCAATGCACCTTCCATTTACTCCCAACACTAACAGGGAGAAACTTACTAATTAAGAAAATAAAAACACAGTGGCCCAAGTAGCGAATTCCTACTTACTTTAGCATTACTCAAATTGCCAAGAAAGAATGTTGTACCTCACATCCCATTTATCATCAAAAATAATCAATGGTTACTTCTACAATCTGTTGCATTTTGTAAATTCTTAATAGATGCATTGTCACACCCCAAATTTTCAGACAATTAAAACCGGGAATTATTCAAGATATAACTATCTCAATCGTCACTTTGTTCAATCATCTGAAAACCCAGGATGAAACGAAACTCTAATAACTCATTCTCTTACATGACATTAAAAATCTGAGATCAAACTAGATCAAAAGAACAACTCTTCATTCATGAATTCAAGAATTACTAACTAACTCTATTTTACTAACTAACTCTATTACATCTGTTTCAAAGCAAAACTTTACGCTTTAGAAAATTTAAACCAGTAAGGTTCTAAGAGCGAATCCAAATCAAGCGTCGTCATCCACTGCATTCTATCACTTATGTTTCCAAGAACACACCTATGTTGCAAAACGAAACAAACATGGGTCAGCAATATCAAACATGAATTTGCTGGTATGAGTAAGACTAAAATAAAATATACAGTATTATATTTAATCTTTCAAAAAAAGAAATATACTATTACAATCATTTCCACTTGGAAGACAAGTTAGTTCTGTTTTTTCAAAACGGCATGTAGTTTCTCCCCAAATAAGATTTAAATCCCAATATCAATATCTTGTAAATTAATTTAAGTAAAATTTTACCTATAACTGCTTACGTGATAGGGTAGGATAACGTCCCTGTATAAGATGTTAATATGTCTTACCATCCTGCAAAACAAAGTTAGGTTTTCCAAACATAAATATTTAATTCATAAATCTACTTCACTCTCACAACAACCATGAGAATATACAATCTGGCATAATATATTACAAATATTAACATTTATATCACACCACCATATCTTTCATATCACACTACCATATCCATCATATCATGCTAACCACATTCACATTCTTTCATATAAGAAATCATATGCATCATATCATAATACACAACCAATCATATCCAACAACTCACTCATACATAAAGCCAATATTTTACTTAAAATCCACTCGTCTACTTATGAAAACAAGAAAAATCACAACCAGAGAGTACATTTATCCATCGTGAGTATCAACTTACACCAACCACGTATGCATTTATTGTAAGAAATCATGTACATCATAATACATAAATATTAATATCCAATAACTCATTCATACAGAAAATCAATATTTTTCTTTGCTTATTAATTATCTCATATGCTCATTTATTAATAAACACTGCCTAACCTTTAGTTCCTACTTCACGATTTATACTTCACACATTTGCCAAATCACACATACCCGTTGTGGTGGTAGGATAAGAGACCAAGGATATCAGCGGGTGAATGTGCCCATGTCAGCATAAGGTATATAGCCGCGGTTCACAGGATCGGTGCAGAGACAGTGGGTTGCGGTACGGAAACCCTACATGTGGAAAGAAGAGAGTCGCGAGATAAAAGGAGAGATGGAAGGCTAGGATGAAGAGAGGGAAGGGTATAAAGGAAAAAGAGTGAGAAAGAAGAGGGGGGCGGATTCATTGAGGGAAAGGGGGAAGACCTAAGAAAAGAGAAGAGCGACCAAAGGAGGAGAGTGAAAGGAATAGGGCTGTGAGTTGTAATAGTGCAAGAGAAGTAGGGAATAATGGTTGTAATAGTGTTAGGGTTATAACATTTGCCACCATCTGTGGGGAAGATAGCATAGAAATGGCACCGAAGAAGGCAGTGGGTAGAATGAAAAGGGTGACGATCACTATACCAAAATAGGATATCCTTAACAGTTTTTGGCCGTTACTAAAAACATTTGTAACGGTTTTTATGCATAACTGTTTGGGAGTTATTAATGTGTTAATTTAATTAGTTACGGTTTTTAACCGTTACACATTATTTATAATAACGGTTATTTAGCGTAACTGAAATTAATTACTAACGGTTTTTCACCAACACATGTATTACTTATTTCCAGCAATACTAACAGTTTCCTTTAGATTCTAACGGTTATAAAATGTAAGTTCCTTTAGCTATTAGTAACGATTTGTATAAGTTAGTAACGTTTGTTAAGCGTAGAATATGTGTTACTGATTGAAACATTTACTAACGGTTTTTGCACCCATTGCTAACGCTTTTACTTCCACATAAGTGTTACTCAATGAAGAGATTAGTAACGGTTTCTTGCCGTTACTAAATAATTTTGTATTTAAAAAAAATTATTTTCGCCCTACCACCCATTTACCACATTACCTGCATAACACGCCTCCCTTTTATTTTTAATGAATTCCACAAAAGTTATCAATAAACATAAAACCTCACAAGTACATCTGATCAAATACTAATTTTAATTACTACAAATCACAACCAAAAAGTCATACATAATGAATGAGTATGCGGATTTTGAAATTTACAACTTATCCGTAGACTTATCCAAAAATTTATTGATTGACCTGCCTTCAGTACTTCATTATGGTCAGTTAACAAAACCTCGTGACAGAATTTGCTGCAAAGAATGCCAGTAACACCTAGTAACCACGATAAGAATAAGGAATCAACTCCCAAGTACGGAAGACCAAAATGATAAGAGAATATAAGTTCTAGATCATACATTCACACCAAAATGATATTATATTGATATCATATGCAAGAAAACACAAGTGCAAACTCACCTTTAACACACCCATGACATTAGCTAAGGAAGACTTCATCTCATTCATTTCCTCCTTCAACTCGTGTAGTCTGTGGAGATCTTTAAGTGCGGGAAAAAATAAGAAAGTAGTGAAGAAGAATTACTTAAAAGATGAATTTGACGACATTGAATTGTCGATGCTAGCAAGATGGTCCTGAGAAAAAAAATGGCATTAGTTTAGCAGACCATCAACAATAAAACTTATGCCACTACTTCAATGAAAAGAAGATATGTACAGCAATACTGGCCATGGCATTTTGCTGATCCCAATTGTCATTAGTATGGTTGTCTACTTTAAATTCTGTAAAGTCACCTATCATAAACACTGCATTTTTCATCCCAATTTCAGGTTTGTGCCCTCCACATCGAGCTATACCGTTCTACTACCCTACTGTTTCTCTGCATATTTTTAATAATCAATTGAGATGAGTTTGAGGTAGCGACATGGATCAACTCATTGGACAGCTTAATTTTCCAAATACAGTATTTTCTATGTCCAACAAGAGATATATGTACAGTATACTACTAAAAATGACTTTTGCCCAGTTGGCGAAGTACGAGTACCACATGCAAGGATTCAACACCTAACAGCATCATCAAACAAGTTATCTAGCAATGTAACAAAAGAAATAGCTTGATGGAAGGTAAGAAAAAAAAAAGGATTTTGCACTTGAACTCATCTTGCCTAACTAGGGATTTACTAACTACTCACCTTTAATAAGGTGGTATTAGAGGCAACATTGAGTAGAAGTGTTGAAGTAATTTACAATAATAAGTTTACACTGATTCGGAAAATGAAACACCAAATAGAAAGGATTGGTGCGAGAAGAGGAGTAAAATCTATATGTCAATGTTTCACATATTTTGCTTGAGTGAGAAGTTTAGATACCAAAAAAAAACGAGTTATAATACATCACACCAGTTCATTACTACTAACACAGGCATTCCCTCTAAACTCCCTAGTTTCTACACATATTTCGGTCGCTAAATCCAAAATTTCACCACCAATTAACCATTTGTTATTGTTCATATCCGCCACTGCACCATGTTATTGTCCTATCTCCAACTCAAATTCAACATTCTAAAATCTAAAGTACTGATACTTGTTCAATTCCATAAAATTAAGAAAACACTTTGATCAAATAAGCATTGCTCACCTGGATTTTCAGAGTGCATCAGATTCAGCAGAAGCTTCTTTCTTATAACTTACACCACCAGCACACGCCACACCACCAACACCACACCTACACCACCAACACACACCTCGTATTGTTCAATTCCATAATATGATTGAACTGTTTCTCTGTATAAGAATGGGCCTAACTGTAAGTTGCATGTGAAGTTAATTACTACGACTGATCAAGCTACAAAAATTACAAAATTGAAGTGCAAATTTCAATTCATAGAAAGAAATCATTTATACACAAATATCTACCTTTATCAGTAAAGCAACACAAACTACGAAGCATTCCACAATAACCAAAACCGCAATCAATAAAAGGAACTAGTGTTCATAACCTGCAAAGATTACAAACAACCTCATTAAAAGCAGACAATAACCAGTAAAAGGATTGCCATCAACAGCTTGTCGTTGGTGCAAATAAAATAATCAAAATGAAGAGATTGTAAAATACCTTGATTTCAATTTCAGGGCTTTAAGGATACCCTCACGGGGGAGAGAGAGAACTCCCCAATAAAACTTTCATACGAAGCCGCAATCTAGCTGGGTAAGACGTTTTGATCGATTCTTGGATAGTGGATAACCAAAAGCATGTACTCGAATCACGGCAACCAAGCATATGCTGACTTTACTAGTGAGAAAATACAAAGATAATAGATAAAAGACCCTAGCTACAACAAATCAGACATGTTACTGATCTCTCATCCAATCCACAGATTGCTAATTTTTTTTAGTAAAATTTATCCCTTACAATGAAAGTTATTGGTGCTTGTAAGTAGCCTGAAGACAATTTCTCTCCAAGAGCTTCAACAAGGCAACTCTGTAATCCTCATTTTTCTATTCAAACTGAAAAGAGTTTTCATTATATTTTAATATTTTGGATTTCTAGTTAAGTAGCTTGTTAGGTTAACTGTTAGGGTCAACATATTGAGTGGATTGGGCAGGTGTCTCATCTCATTGCAAATGACACCTACTATCTCAAGGGAGGATTAAGAACGGTTTTGGAAGTGAAGCAACACATTACACCATTTTAAGAACGTCATCTCAGCATATCTAGTAAATTTATTCACAATCATTGAAGCTAAGTTGTCAGGGGAGAGGGGAGGTGCAAGGTGTTAAGTTTCTTGACTAACGCTTTAATGCCCGCCTTAGAAGCGCCTCTGACAACATAGCATTCAAGGTGAATAACTTATATCTGTTAATAGTGCAACCACAATTCAATCAATGAGAAGAATATGAAAAACATGTGAGCAGAGAATAAACTTCATCATAACTATTAATGAGCCACTACCATAAAGTACTCACAATTTTAGAGTAACTTGGATCATAAAGATCCTCATCATGTGCCCAGTCCTCCAAGCTAAGCTCTGGACATGAACGAGTACCATTAGCAAAAAGCCATTAACCTTTCTAAACTTTTATGCAATTAGGGCATTGCGTCACTCCTTTTACATTGAAGGTTGAACCGATGCAATCTATAAAAAACAGTATAAAAATACAGATAATGTTAATATAGGAGAGCATAATCATCACATGCAGAGATATTAATCTTTTTTATAAGTTGACACGTGATAACCTTGAGATGAAACATTAGAATTTACAAACACCGGAGAGTATATATAAAGTAAAGCCTTTTGATATCGTTATAATAAATTATCAACACACGAGCCACAAAATCTCCTAAGTGAAAAAACAAAGACCAACAATGGTTCTATAACTAACACTAGTTTATGCGGTACGAAATTTATTGAAAATACAGAGACAAGAAAGAAGTACAAAAGCATCTATAGTAGTAAGAAACGTATAAAAATCACAATAACATCTGTTTTCTACTTCATATTTCTACAAACTACAAAGATAAAAACATTTATAGATTTTCCATCCATGATGATCAGCTAAAAACATTGGAAAATTTGGTGAAAAAAGCTCTGAGTGGATGGTTTACATATCTGGGACCAATTCATCCCTATGGCACAATGAGAAAGCCAATAGGAGCAGACGTCGAATCAAATCCCAACAAATAATACTTAAAACTTTTCCGCATCAAACTAGGTCTGGGTTCAATGTTATTTGTAAAGCCGTACCAATACATTGACATGCATATATCCATTATCCCTTCTTAACTCTAAGCCACAAGATTGTAACTTCTAGGCTTGGTTAACAGAAGGTATAAACGTATTAAAATTTTCACTTACAGAAATTAGGGCGCTATTTAGAATTTTAAGTTTCCTCACATTATAAATGCACACTAACACACACATTGGAGACCAGAGAAATGGTATGCTGAAGCTTTGGGAGCACTTAAAGCAATTGTGACAGTATGTAATCATGTTGATGTTTACCACAGGAGTTTCAAGGCAAGTGGAGAGCAAATCGAGTGCATCTGAAGTTCAATGCAAACTGAATAGACTAGAATAGAGTAGAGCGACAACAGGATGTACTAAAGTTTGTTTCGATATAGATTGGAAATAGTATGTACTAAATTTTTGCTTAAATAATCAACCATGACACCAAAATTCAGCATACAAGCACACCCAAGATGATGAACAAGGCAAAGCACAAGACGGGCAACAAAATTTCCAGGAGCTCTCTAAATCAAAGACAGTATAGGCATTCACACTAGAATTTCAGAGTAATCAGACAAACAAACAATCTATCAATCTACCTTCAGAGAGAGAAAGGTTTAAGGGGGGCAGAAATTGAAATTGGAACAATCTATCAATCATCCATCCTGCAAATAAAACCCAAATCCTCATTTCAATCCAAAAACCAATAAACACACCCAAGCAAAACTTATCAAAACCTATAATAAACATAAACACCTACTTTCTAAACTGAACGTAACATTCACATCAATCCCAGTCGCAAGCTGATCAAGTAGATTCAAAGCATCCGATATATTTTGCCTCTGATTCTCAACCTGTGTACAATCAGGCATGGAATATAGCAACAAAATCAAGTAATGCTAATGCAATCTATATACCAGTGAAACAAAAAGAGTGTAAGTGACAACTGTCTTAACTAAGCTAGGCACAGGCAGCTTTTACATTATTTGACAGGCTGCAGAAATTGCTTTTGATTTTTCCAGCAAAGTGGAAGAAAGACTATATAGAGTATAGACACCCAAAGACCTAGATATGCTGCAAGTGGTGAAATTGTTTCATGGATGTTAAAACTTGGAAGCTGGGAGGTTGATTCAAGTGATATAATGAAGATTAGGATATGTAATAATTAAAGGGTAATGCTAGGAATCACAAAACTTTTGCAATTCAGTTAAGCAATCAACGAGACATTTACGTCGGAATGCTTAAACCATTATTTGCCTTTGAATTAACTAGAACATAAAACAAACAACATATATAGGCTCTGAACAATTAAATACTTGATTTCATTGGTGCTTAATGCTAACTATTTTATAAAACAAACAACCCCTAACATTTGACAAAACATGATACCAAAATAGAAATCGAATTTTTTTCATTGAAGAACACAATATATCAAAAAAAAAAAAAAAAATCATATCTTTGGTTATAACTGAAGCAGCTAGCACCGAAGTTAATATCAGTTGTGAATTAAACACCTAGAGACACCTAGTAGTGTGAAAATAACGAGAAACTATAAATTAGATAATTAAAATATTCAAACCCTAGAAGAAGATGGTGAGAGAAGAAGGGAGTACTACCTGCAGATGACGGTGGCAGCAGAAGTATTGAGAGAGAGAGAGAGAGAATAAAAAAAAATCCAATATAAATCTATGGTGTGGGGTGGAGAGAGATATAGACCTAGAGTTTTATTTAGTAGAGTCAGAAGGAGAAATAGAATAGCGGGACCTTTTATTTTTTTTACCTCTCGCCCAAAATTCTAATTTAGCGATTAATAATATTCTTTTCACGTTTTATTTTCTAATATTTTATAAACCTTTACAGTTTGCTGCCAAAACGAAAAAAAATTAAATGTGTTACAAATTAATTCTCAATACAGGGGAAATTAAAGTAACATTTACAATACAAATATAACGCTTAGAAAACGTTAAGAATTTGGTTACACTTAAAAAGCGTTAGGAACCAAAAATGGTGTGCGTTACTAATCTCCTATTTTGGTGTAGTGGATTCAGGAACCGATGCCGGAAGCAGTGATTGAGGAAGGGGAAGAACGAGAGGAGGGCCGAGTGGTGGAAGAAACACGGTTGATGCGAGAAGAGATTGAGAGGCAGAGAGAGAAAAATGAGGAGCTGAGAAGAGAAAGAGAGAGGGCGGAGGAAGAGATCAGGGAAGAGCTAAGTGAGGGGTTGGAGAGTGAGAAAGCGGAGGATGAGGAGGAGCATGGACCGACTCTGGTGGAAAACCCAGTGGCTGGGTTAACATTGGAGCAAGTCCAGGAAATGATAAACAATGACCGGGAGGCGAATCTTCAGCAGACGAAAACTTAGATGGGCGCGGCCAGTCAGGTGGTGGCTAGATTGAATCGCAACCCACTGGCGGATGCGATATGGACTTCAGAGGTGCCAAAGCAGTTCAATCAACCAAGGTTTGAAAGATACGATGGAACAGGAGACCCAGCAGATCATATCCACCACTTTAGGTAGCAGATGCCACTCTGACAAGAGCCGCGGTATGACGGGTTGTGATGCATGATGTTCCCGGCTAGCCTGAAAGGGGGAGCTTCGGATTGGTATTACCGGTTGCCTTCAAAGAGTATAACTAATTTCTAAGAGTTAGAGCAGGCGTTCATAGATCATTTTATACATCAGAAGAAGCGGGTTGTGGATATTGCGGCCTTATTTAATGTAAGACAAAGGTCTACGGAATCGGTTAGGGAGTATCTATGCCACTTCAAGGCTGAGACCTTGAAAGTGGAGAATTTGGATGAAAGGACGGCAGTGACAGCGTTTGAAAGGGGTCTGCGGCCTGGAACGGGGGTCCATCAGTCCGTTGCCAAGAATGAGATCATAACCTTGCACGAGCTATATCCAAGGGTAGAGAAGTACATTAGATATGAGGACACAATGCAGAAGGATTCTAAGAGGGGAGCAAAGGCAGTCGTCGGTAGAGAAAGGGGGGGGAGCACAGGAAGGTAGAGTCGGCGGACAAAGGTAATGGGCGATATCGCGGACAGTCATCGCGTCCGGAAAGGAGTAGAGAGGTAGCGCGAAGAGAACAGAGGGAAAGGAAGCCATACCGCGAGCTAGAACATACTCCTTTAAACAAGCCATTGAGCGAGGTATTGCCGTTGATAAAAAACATGCAAGGATACGAGGGACCGCGAACCATCCCTGCCAAAATGCCAAACAAGCCGTACTATGTGTACCACCAGGTACGCAATCATGACACTAATGATTGTTATGCGTTGAAATGATTGGTCTAGAGGTTGGTAGAGAAGGGAATGATGAGGGAATTTATAGCGGAGGCCCCGAACGCAGAGTCGGTGCCGGTTCCAGGGAGAATATTGGGAACCATTAATGTCATTTTTAGTGGAGAAGTTCTGAGCCACAATGCCCACAGAGATAAGGTAAGAAGGACAACAAGTATTCAGCAGGTCAATGAGTCGACCAGAGGACCGTGGTACAGTACCGAGACAATGGGTGGGGAAGATAAGATTACATTATCTAGTGCAGATCTTCGAGCTGTCGATACTCCACATGAAGATGTATTGGTCATTACGGTGGCGATAGACAATTACGTGGTCAAGAGGGTACTGATTGATTAGGACAGTGCGGTGGACTTACTGTTTAGGGGGGCGTTGGAGGAAATGAGGATTGACCCGGGGCAACTATGGCCGCCGCGGTCCAGTTTGTATAAGTTTAATGGGAGTGTCACGGAGCCTATGGGAGAGCTTTTGTTACCAGTGACGACAGGACCTGTGATTGTGTTCTCAAGATTTATGGTGGTCGATTCCAACTCCTAATACAATGTGATCCTAGGAAGGAGGTGAATCCACAAGATGAAAGCAGTGCCTTCAACCTATTACCAAGTTATTCGATTCCCTATGTCAATGGGAATGTACAAGGTCCGCGGTGATCAGGTGACATCGAAGAATAGTCATCAAGATACCGTTAAAAGGTTGGTCCGCGGACCTGGAGGCGAACCAGGTAACTCCAGGAAAGGGCAAGCATAGCAATTACAGTACGGGGCGGTGGAAGGGGAGGAGGAGGCCGTGATGGGTCCGAAAACTTTGGATGAGGTCGAAGTAGTGAATCTGGGAGTGGGTGAGGAAGAGAAGTTTACATCAATAGGGTCTAATTTGTCGGAGGAGTGGAAAAGTAAGTTGGTACAGTGCTTGTCGGAGAACAGAGATGTGTTTGCATGGGGAATAGAGGATATCACCGGGTTGGACCCTGAATTCGCATATCACCTGCTGCATATGAGGGAGGATGTGAAACCAGTAAGATAGAAGATGAAGAGTGTGAGACCGAAGTATGCAGAAGGATTTCGGGAGGAGGTGGCCAGGCTGAAAGGGGCGGGAATCATAAGGGAGGTGGAATTCACAGACTGGCTGTCCAATATAGTCGCGGTCCCAAAGAAAAATGGCAAGGTGCGAATGTGTGTTGACTTTACGGACGTAAACTTGGAGTTTCCTAAGGACAATTATCCTATGCCGCGAGTAGACGAGCTGGTGGACAGAACGGCGGGGTTCAGAATGTTTTCATTTATGGATGCATCCATGGGATACAATCTGGTTGCGATGTATGGACCGGACCAGGAAAAGACGTCATTTGTGGTGGAAGGGGGTACTTACTGCTATACGAGAATGCCGTTCGGTTAAAAAACGCAGGAGCCACTTTCCAACGGCTGGGGGAGAAAATGTTCGAGAGTAAAATTCGAAAGGGAATTGAGATATACATAGATGATATGGTGGAGAAAAACATGTCAGAGGAAGAGCATTTGGAGGGGTTGAGGGAAACATTTAGGATACTGCGAGCGCACAATTTGAAACTCAACCCAGAGAAGTGCACATTTAGAGTCACCACAGGAAATTTTTTGGGGTATATTGTGACATAACGGGACCCCCCGAACAGATAAGGTCGTTTGTGGAGATGCCATCACCTCAGACTGTGAAAGAGGTGCAGCGATTGGCAGGTAGAGTCGCGGCCCTAAACAGATTCATTTCGAAATCATCCGACAAGTGCAGGCCGCTATATAGGTTAATGAGGAACACTACAGATTTTGCATGGACTGCAGAGTGTGAGAGGGCGTTTCAGGAGCTAAAAAGGTATCTCGGGGAAGCACCTCTGTTGTCGCGGCCCGAAATAGGAGAGAAATTATACTTGTATCTGGGGGTCACAAAGTATGCTATCAGCTCGGTCCTTGTTCGCGTCGTGGATAAAATGGAAAAGCCGGTGTATTTCCAGAGTAAGACTTTGTTAGATGCGAAGACTAGATACAGCCGCGTGGAGAAGTATGCTCTTGCCTTGATATTCTCAGCCCTGACGTTGAAACCGTATTTCGAAGCTCATGCAGTGATTGTGGTGATGAATTTGCCCCTCAAATAGGCTCTGAGAGTGGAGAAATCAGGAAGAATGCTGAAATGGGCCGTGATGCTGAGTTCTTATGAGAACTAGTATCAGATTAGAACGGCGGAGAAAGCTCAGGCAGTGGCAGAATTTTTGGCAGAGTTTCCTGCGAAAGATCCTACTTGGGGGGAAGAGATGGTCTTGGATCCCGAGCATGAAGAGGAACTGGATCGCTTGAACCCGTGGGATGAGAGGAATGGTTGGAGGGTATTTGCGGATGGATCAGCAGCAGATGCAGGCAGCGGAATAGGGGTGGTGCTGGTTACACCGGATAACAATAGACTGGAACAAACAATGAAGTTGGGATTCACTGCTTCAAATAATGAGGCAGAATATGAGGCAGTGATTGCTGGCATGAGGATGGCTGAGAGTTTGAGCTTGAAGGAACTTACCGTATATTCAGACTCAAATCTGGTGGTATGTCAAGCGAACGACGGGTTCACGGCGAGGTGCCCTCGAATGGCGAAATATCTGGGAGTCTTACGTAGGTGGGCGGCAAAGTTCACACAGATCCGATTCGTGCATTTAAATCGTGGGGAGAACCACCATGCTGATGCTCTAGCCTATGTGGCCACAGCCATGCCAGGATCAGAGGAGAGGATTATTGAAGTAAGGAAATTGGACAGACCGAGTATCGAAGAGTCTCCGGAGATATTGAATACCGCGGAAGAGGATGAAGGATGGATGGAACCTATTAAGCAGTTCTTGTCTGGGTGTGAGGTGATTGACCCGAGAGAGAAGCGAAGACTGGAACAGGTGTCCCAGAGGTATACATTGGTGGGAGGGGAGTTATACAGAAAGAATTTCAACGGGCCTTTGCTAAAGTATCTGGGACCAAGGCTAGCGCAAGAGGTGCTCGCGGAGTTACACGGGGGAGATTGTGGGAGCCATTCAGTAGGTAGGACAATGGCTCACCGACTGTTAACGCAAGGATACTTTTGGCCTCATATGAAGAGAGACGCCGTGGAATTTGCCAAAAAATGTGAGAGATGTCAAAGGTTTTCTCAACTGATATTTGCCCCAGCTGAGCCGCTACACAATGTGTCTAGTCCCTGGCCGTTCGCGATGTGGGACCTCGACATAGTAGGACCGCTACCCATGCCAGTGGTAAGAGGAGATTCATGTTGGCCGCTACTGACTACTTTACAAAATGGATTGAGGCCGTGCCGCTGCAGCAGGTGAAAGAGGTGCAAGTAGTCGAATTATTGTGGGAGAACATAATATGTCGGTTCAGGCTGCCCTACGCTATTATTGCGGACAACGGAACCCAGTTCACGGGCTCTAAGGTGAAGAGGTTTTTGCAAACCTATCATGTAAAACAGGGATTCTCGGCTCCATATAACCCCAAAGGCAATGGACAGGCGAAGGCTTCCAACAAAACCATACTTAACAATCTCAAGAGGAAATTGGAGGATAAAAAAGGGGCCTGGGCCGACGAATTAAACCATGTGTTGTAGGCTTATCGAACTACACCCTGGACAACCACTAAGGAGACTCTTTTTTCATTGGCATACGGCATAAAGGCAGTGATACCATCAGAAATGGTGGCTGCCACCACTCGAACCCGAGCTGTCGAGAATGGTTCGAACTGGGGCATCTTGTCCAGAGACATGAATTTGGCTGAAGAAAGAAGGGACACCGCGCGCATAAGGTTGGAAGAGTACCATCACCGCCTCCAAAGGCAATACAACAAGAGGGTGAGATTGAGGAGGTTCAAGGTAGGAGATCTGGTGCTTTGCCGAGTAACCCCCAGCACAAAGAAAGCGAGTGAGGGGAAATTGGGTCCAAATTGGGAGGGACCCTATATTGTGGTTGACGTTGGAGGGACATGTACCTACAAGTTACGAACCCTAGAAGGAAAAATGGTCGAGAGGCCTTGGAATGTGAGGTTGTTGAAAAAGTTTCATAAGTGAATGTAATAAGAGAGATCATCAGCTGTATGAGCTATTTGTAAATATATAAAACCATAGCACTTTTGGGATGAACATTGTGGCATGAACTTTTGTGGGCCCTTCAGAGTGAAGGCAGCGAAGGGGATGAGCCCTTTGCGGACGAGAGGTCTGAGCTAAACTGGGGCAAAATGAGATGCCCCATTGCGGGTATGAGGTCCCAACCAAACCGGGGCAAAGTGAGTTGCCCTGGATGGTGGACATGAGACCCTAGGCAAGTGGTGCTTTCGGTAGGGGGGGAGTAAAGGGGGGAACCGGAGCGTCATTACGAGAAGTGCATTACCATGTATTGAGCCCACAGAGAGAAAACATAGACAAAAACAGATTTGGTAAAGCAAATAACACAACAATCACAATCAAAACGAGGCGATCAAGCCTCATCATCCATCATTAAGGGGAAATAAAGAGAATAACAGAGTAGCATAACAAGTGTGGCAAAAAACAACAGTAATAACAAGATAGGGCACACAGAAACTAGGCTCAAGACAGAAGGACATCTAAACATCTTCACGAACCATAGCATCTGCAGCCTCCTCAATAACGGTATCCGCAGCAGCATCAATGGCCCTAGCCACCAACTCCGCTACCTCGGATCCAGGGGCCACAACGACCTCAGATTCAGGGGCTGGTACCACAGCGACCTTGGATCCAGGGGTCGGAACCGGTGCTTCTGGAAGGAGTCGGCCTTCCTTGATAAGCCGGTCATACTCTTCCTTGATCTTCTTGGCCACCCTCTTGTCGGCCTGTGCCCGAAAATGGTCCTGAAGTTCATCCATGTCGGATTCATGCTGTTTGAGAAGGGTCGATGTGTCTTCCGGGTGCTTTTAGGAGAGAGATGAGATGGCTGCATTGTGCTGCGAGAGGAGGGTTTCACGCTGATGGCTCAGGCGGTCGTTAACCTTATCCATATACACCAGGTGGGAGGTTTCAGCGAACTTGAGCTCGTCCTGGGCCCGAAGCTTATCCAGTTCCGCGGCCTCACTCAGTTGTGTAAGTCGGGCGACTTCTTTCTCCAGCTGTTCAACTTTGGACCTAGCGCCAAAGAGGCCGCGGATCATGTACGAGATGTCCAAGCTCATCTGAAAGAAAGAACAAGGGTCAGGCTACATAGAAAAGAAGAGGAAAGCTACCCAGTGCGAAGAAAAGGGTACCTTCTCCCAGCCAGTATAGAATGAGGTTTGGTGATGATCAAAGGAACCTCCTTCCGCGTAAGCAAGATCTTTGGGAAGGTGAGACCCATAGAACAGGGAGGAAGCCACTGCAGGGTTCTCCAAGGCCGAATCATTGGTATTTATGATGCGATTTCGGACCTTGAAGGTGGGGCAAAAAGCAGGGGCAGGGTCAGCAGCCCTTTTACCAGATCTGAGAGCCGTCTCCTTACCAAGCAGCTGTTCTGGGTGGGCGGGGGAAATTGGTAAGGAAGTAGGTAGGCTGGCGGGGAGCTCATCAGATGCAGAATGTCGCGGATGCTTGGAAGCCAGGCAAGGAGACGAGCAGGCGACAGTGGAGGGGGCAACCTCAGTGATAGCATCTTCATCCGAGTCGCTGTCAAATAACTTCTGCTTGTTAACACCCATGTCGGAAGGGGGGGAAGCCGCAGATGGAGAACTAGGGGACATATATTGATCTTCCCAAGTGGTCAGGGATTGGTTAGAGGGAAGAGCCGCGGAATGGGGGGAGGGGGGGAGTTGGGGGAATAAGGTGGGGGCCGGCGTGTAGTTACTAGGGGGTGTTAGGATTTCTTGGGGTGGCGTCTTTTTCTGGGGGGCAGTGAATCCCGAGGTTTTCGTTCCTTGGGTGGAGGGGGGCGGAAGAAGGGGGCACTATACCCTTTAATGACCTTCAGCTGGGGGTCTGATAGTAGCGGAGTGGCGGTGTTGGGATCAATTCCAAGAACTGCGGATTGAGAGGGGCCAAGATTGCGGAGCTTTTGGAAAATGGTGGAGGAGATATGGTTGTTAAGGTTGCGACTTCAAGTCTGGGCGCCAACCTATAGAAAAGAGTTGCAAGATCAGATGAGGAACCAAGGTACATACACGTTGAAGAATAAATAAAAGGGAGACTCACCACTGGGAAGGAAAGCCAGATGATTAAGGTTCAATTCAGGAGGAAGATCCACGGATAGGAAGTTTCCTGAGATATACAGCGGATAATGGTGCCATACCTTGTCCAAAGAGGTGACACGGAGGACAAAATGTTGTTTTCTAGGGCGGACACAGAAGGAATGATAGCCCACACTGACATCCTTTGTGCTCTTTTTTATATAAAAGTGAGCGACCATGTCGTGAACCGTTATCTTGGGAATCCCAGATTTGTTGTAATGGTTCGCGGCATACATGACCCTCCAAAAGTTGCCAATGCCTTGGCAAGGGGGGATGTTAAAATGGTTACACACCTCGACGTCCAGACGGGTGAGGGGTAAGCAGAGGTCGGCAACGATTTGCCCTACCGTGGCCACGAGACATCTCGATTTGTAAGGGACCAAATGGGGAAAATAAGTTAGGTCAGGCACATGCTCTAAGGTGACGTCAGCAGGAATACCATAGGCCGCCTTAACTGCTTCTAGGTTAGGTCTACCGCACGGGAGGCGGAAGGGCAAGGGGTTGTCCGGAGGTGGAGGGAGCCTCGGTCAGGTCAAGGGGAGGGGGAGAGGCAACACTGCGAGAAGGGGAGTAGGAAGAGGAGTCGGATTTGGAGTCCGACATTTGGGGATGACTTCAAGGAAGAAGACACACGGTCACAATAGGTGGGAGATGGAGGAACTGGAAAATCGTTGTTTAAGGGGGAAATGCACAGTACAACAAGAAAAGGGAAATAAAGGGAGAAGAAGACCAACCTGGAGAAGGTATGAGAGCGGCTGATACCGGAGCTTTAGCACAAGGAAAACACGGGGTATGACCGCGTGCTTGATCGGAGTAGCCAAAAGGAGAAGATGAGTGAGTGGTGGCAAGAACAAATTTAGAGGAGAGTAAAATGAGAGAGAAGGAGGAATCGAGCGGGCTTTTATAAAAGGGAAGGGCAAAATCGTAACTTGAGAGAAGCTAAAATCGAGGAGACACCAAAAGGGACCAGCCAGGGGATGACACGTGGAGACACAAGAATCGAAGAGGCATAGGCCATAGGCACGAGGGGGGCACGTGAATCCAGTGAGGCAAGGGAGATGGAAGGCCACGACTGGAAGATAGAGTAAGCCGGACTCTCGAATCCTCGATCGTAGGAGGATTGCGAACTCGAGAGGGGGCATAGGATAAGAGACCAAGGATATCAGCAGGCGAATGCGCCCAGGTCAGCATAAGGTACATAGCCGTGGTTCACAGTATCGGTGCAGAGACAGTGGGTCGCAGTACAGAAACCCTACATGTGGAAAGAAGAGAGTCGGGAAATGAAAGGAGAGATGGAAGGCTAGGATGAAGAGAGGGAAGGGTATAAAGGAAAAAGAGTGAGAAAGAAGAGGGGGGGATTCATTGAGGGAAAGGGGGAAGACCTAAGAAAATAGGAGAGCGACCAAAGGAGGAGAGTGAAAGGAATAGGGCTGTGAGTTGTAATAGTGCAAGAGAAGTAGGGAATAGTGGTTGTAATAGTGTTAGGGTTATAACACCCGTGTGCCTCACTCACACCGAGTACCACTACAGGATAGATGTCCCAAGCGGAGATATCACCTCTAGGAACATATTTCCATCTTGTAAACTCGTAACTTGTGAGTCACAACCATCTCTGGGCTTTCAATGCGCATAAACAAGGCCTCTTTTGGGCATAAAAATAACAACAGATCATAAACAAAGCCTTTTTTGGGCATAAAATAACAATAGGTCATTCCCATACATTCAAGGAATCTAGACCTACATTCCCGTACACTCAAGGAATACAGCCAACCCCCAAGGTGAATGCCTTAGTTCCTCTCTAAAGTGACTTTTAACATAACATCATTACTCATAAACATTTCATTTCATTTCTTTTCATCAAAGAGGCGTGAAGATATCTAAAGATGTGGGCGACACATAAAATTTTCACAACACTTTTTAACACACAAGAGTTATCATTTATTATAATATTTTCATCATAAAATAAACATCTTCTCACACAGTAGAATCATTAATAAAGATTCCAAACACAATAGTCATTCAACTCGCCTCAATATCAAATATATAAACCATATATATCAAAATTCTCAATTATGAGTAACACATTAATTAAATGCCTCATGAATTAAAATACACTCCCTATCGAGGAGTAACACTCTGAAAGAGCACAATCAAGTTTCACATACCATAAAAAAGATTGCACATCGTCACCACATGCAGGATCATAATTCACAAGATACTGAGAGAAAATCTCTCACAAAATATGTGATTGAATACACATAAGGTAACTTTGTATGTAATTGTAAGTTGTATAAAATCTTTCTCATTATGAGAAATTATTCTAGAGAGATCTGTAATCATTATAAATACAATAGAGAAATGTAAGCCTCTCACCTTTGTAAGAGAATTCTTTCAGTATTGTTTCTTAATATGGTATCAGAGCATACCACATAAGTTAAGTGTATGGTTAATTAATCAATTCTACAAATAGTATTCTCCATGGCTACAAACAAGTATCCCTACCTTAAACAAGTATCCCTACCTTTCCAACATTAACATCGGAAACTATATTTCCATCAAGCTCTCCCAAAACAACTTTCTCTTATGGAAGACACAAATTCTTGCGGTGATTGAAAGCCACAAGTTGCTAGGCTTTATCAGCGGTTCTGAAGCTATGCCTGATCAGGAAATCGTATCTTTAGATGGAAAGAAGAGCGTGAATCCAGACCATGCATCATGGATTCGGACGGATCGGCTAGTAAAAGCATGGCTCACATGCACTTTGTTAGAGGAGACACTAGCTCTGGTTGTTGGATGCACCAACTCTGTAGATGTTTGGAATGCACTTGTGGATGCCTTTGCTCAACATTCCAAGTCAAGGGAGTTCGATTTGCTCCAACAACTTCAACTTATCAAGAAAGGTACGTCAGCCATGGATGAATATCTTCGAAAATTTAAAATCATTATAGATAACTTGAGCGCCATTGGAAAACCTGTCAATGATAGGACCATGGTGTTTTGTCTTCTCCATGGACTTGGTCTAAAATATGAATCTTTCACTTCGTCAATACTGAAACCACCAGTTCCTCCTTATAAGGAGATTGTTCATTTGTTGCAAAGTTATGAATCACGCACCCAAAGTTATCGCAGTGAGCTCTTGAATCACTCCATGGCCTTTTATAGTCAACAATTTAACAAAAGAAAATTTAAAGGAAAACAACAATTTAGCTCCAAGGGATGTGGTTTTATTCAAGCTGGCCAACAAAGGACTAATCACAATAATGGACAGAAGATTAAACCTAACTCCCTTAATAACAAAATGGAAGATGGCGAATCTGCCCCCTGTCAAATTTGTCAGAAACCAGGGCATATTGCATGAAAGTGTTGGAACTGATTCAATCAATCCTTCATGCCTGAAGATGTTCCTCAAGCACTGGCGGCAATGAACATTTTCAAGGATTTATCAGAATGGCTCCCTGACACTGGTGCTACTGCCCATATGACGGGTGATCCAGGTAAAATCACAAACTTGGTACCTTTTTTCGGTTCTGATTCAGTCATGGTTGGCAATGGTAATATATTACCAATTACTCATATTGGTCATTCCTCTATTTCTACTACTAATGGTTCTCTTCCACTTCATGAAGTGCTATTTGTGCCTGCGATGAAAAAAAATTTTGTTATCAGTTTCACAACTTACATCCGATTTTCCTTGTACTTTTGAATTTACTGGTTTTGTTTTTTTTTTTAAGGATCGGAGAACAGACCAGGTGTTGGCTTTAGGGAGTAAGCAAGGCAAATCTCTATGCCCTGAATAATGCAGTATTGCACGAGGGGCTTTTCTCTGCACGTTTTAGAACTACTAGTGAATATATATGGCATAAAAGGCTGGGTCATCCACAGCCAAAAATTATTATGTTTTTGAGCAATAAATGTCTGCAGATTCATGTTAATAAATGGAATACAACTTCTTTTTTATATGTGAAGGTTGTCAATTAAGTAAAAGTTGCAAATTGCCTTTCTTTGCCTCAAGTTATATATCTAATGCCCCTTTAGAAAAAGTCCATTGTGATCTATGGGGACCTGCTCCAGTACGTTCTAAACGAGGATATCAGTTTTATGCTTTATTCGTAGATGATTGTTCACTCTATGTATGGTGGTTTCCTTTGCGACACAAATCAGACTTTTTATAACTGCGTTAAACTCTTTTAAAGTGTTGCAGAAAGGCAGTTAAATTCCAAGATAAAAATATTTCAATCTGAAGGTGGGGTGAATTTTTTAGTACGACCTTCTTATAATATTTAGCAAATGATGGCATCGTTCATCACATCTCTTGTCCTGGTACACCGGAACAAAACGGTGTTGTCGAGAGAAAACATTGGCATCTTGTGGAATTAGGATTGGCAATGTTGTTTAATGCATCCATACCACGCTGTTATTGGGTTGAGGCATTTTCTACCGTTGGCTTCCATATAAATTGATTGTCGTCTAGCCACTTGCACATGAGAACTCCTTACAATCTAATTCAAAAGAGAACTCCAGACTATTCTTGCTTAAGGATTTTCGGATGTCGGTGCTTCCCTTATCTGCGTAACTATGCTGAAAATAAATTCTCTCCTTGTTCCCTTCCATGTATATTCTTGGGATATAGTAATAAGCACAAAGGATATCGTTGTCTCTATCCACCTACAGGGAGAATTTACATATCTCGGCATGTCGTATTCGATGAAGGACTATTTCCTTATGCTTGTCCTAATGTTTTATATTGATAACAACAGGGAGATCATGATTTCTCAACCTTCAAGGACTGGTGTAATCCAAGTGATCATAATTCATCTTCTTCCAACAGTTCATTTGATGGACCACATCACTCTACAAGTGACAGCGAATCAGTATTGCCGACAAATGCTGTAGTACCTACTGCCGCACCTCGAGTAGACAATCAAATTGATTTTGAGAATACTCAACAAAATGAGCATGATTCTATTTCAGATCTTAGTGGTTCAGCACCTTCAGAGGACATACTACATGAGGCCACACCAATACTTGAAGCAGAAACACAAGGTGGTGAGGTATCTTCAACTATGGAGTCCACATCTCACCCTTTAGGAATGACTACACGTGGGCAAATTGGTGTTCACAAACCCAACACAAAATGCCCATCCAATGTGTATGCTTTACATGTTAATCACACTCCTTTAATTCCACATGAACCAAAAGGCTACAAGGCTACTCTCAAACATCCTGGATGGCAGAAAGCTATGGAGGAAAAGTTACAAGCCCTGCATGCTAACAACACATGGACCTTAGTTCCTTGAGATTCAACTATGAATTTAATTGGATCTAAATGGGTTTTTCGAATAAAACTCAAGGCCGATGATTCTTTAGACCAGTTGAAGGCTCGACTAGTAGCCAACGGATATAATCAAAAGGAAGGGGTTGATTTTTCTGAAATATTCAGCCCAGTAGTAAAGCCAGCAAGCATCCGTGTTGTCCTTACCATTGCTACCATTAACGTTGGCATATTCGTCAATTAGACACCAAGAACTCATTTCTACATGGGCACCTTCAAGAACTGGTATTTATGGAGCAACCCCCTGGTTTGATAGATCTGACGAAGCCTACACATGTTTGCAAATTGAATCGTGCCATCTATGGTTTAAAACAGGCTCCTAGAGCTTGGTTCGATAGATTCAACCTTTTTCTCTTGGAACTTGGTTTCTTTTGTAGAATTGTCGATTCATCATTCTTCATCCATCGTAGCAGCAAAGAGATTGTTGTTCTTTTCTTATATGTTGACCTTTGTGAGAGAATTATTCTAGTATTGTTTCCTAATATACCATTTATCACAAATATTTTAAATCACCGAGATACAACAATAAAATCTGATAACTAGCTATAACCAATTCTATATACATTTGAACATTTACGATAATTAGAAAACAATTACATCATTTCATTCCACACCAATCTTTCCATAATAATAAGAATATACTAAAACTATAAATGCGACATAACATACATGACTTAACCATCATGCCAATAACCAATTTAAACACCTAACCATTTCCATTCATGACTTAACCAATATTAATAAGCTTGTTTTCTATGCTGCATCGACAGACAACCCACAGTTGGATCTTTCTGAAAATTAAATATGTCGTACTTCAATGTGTCAGGACACTATGGTTTAAATTTGAGAGACATCCGAGAGAACGGAAGGATCTCAATATAGGCATAACGAAAAGACTGCACAAAACAGCTTTATGAGTAGTGTTTATTATCAACTATTCATCTTCTTCACATACAACCCTAAAGTTCATTAATGGCTTTCTACATCCAATCTACACGTATATAGACATCACCACAACAACAATTGAGTGTTTCTACTTAAAACAAAATATGACTAATAGAAAATTAAACATCAAGAAACTAACGTCCATATACCCATATTAATTGCTACTCAAATGATACTTGATACTCGTAAGTGTGAATACATATAAAAGCAAAACTAATAATAAAATCTACTCCACCCGAGATCGCAAAACATCAAAACAACTAATAGCATGCATACAGAAGACTATTCATGAAAATCTATATATATATATAAAAGAATTTTGACATCAGTAACATAGTATGCCATGTTTAAAACTAATGCATGTTCTACTATACTCAATTAATTATTTTAGTAACTCAAACAAAGGAAATATCAATGGTAAAGTTCAGCTAGATAATCCAAATGCCCATTTAGCCAATTGTATTATTAATTATTAGTATTTGTATTAAATGCAATTTACACGTAACAATATAAAAACTAATTTCCTTATCAAATATATGGTGCAGAATCTAAGAAAAAGCTATTTTGAATACGATTTCCTACAACTCATGCGAGTAGTTTTATGATTTGAATTATAGAAGATTTTATAATCATAGTTCTTTACATATTACTAAAATCTAGTTTCACGAAACAATACAAAAATCGAGATTTCGGATCAAATGATGTAGAAACTCAAAAAACGCTATTTCATAAAAGTTGTTGCAAATTAAATTTTCTATAGGTCTTGCGGGTTGTTTTCCGTTTTGAATGATAGACTAGTGATTAATAGCCACTCTTTACAGATAATAAACAAAGACAGAGATTTACTGATAATTTTCAATAAACAATCCAAAACTTAATTTTTATGTTCTCATCCATTATGTCTTGGACATTACAATCCAAACAAAACAATAATAATATAATATACATTCTCTTAACACAATATCAATACAAAAAATTTAAATAATGTCTAGCTACTCACCTTGGATTGAATGCTAGTAAAAGAATACCAAAGTTTTCTTTTCTCCAATCCCTTTTCTTCTTATTCCGATCCCTTTATTTCTTTCAATCAAAAATATTCTTATTTTTAATGGAGGCTAGGGTTTTGTTTTTGAATAAAAAGATTTTTACAGAAAAAATTCGCAGGTTTTATTTATTCAATGTTTTAAGCCTATTTAACTTAATTTTTGGGCCTAATATAGGTCTAAAAACACCCAATGTCCATACCTATATGAATGATTACATTTTGACAGTGTTTTCAAACCTAATATGATTATCAAATACTCACAAAAGTTATAACAACCAATTCAAATAATCTACTTCATAAAATCAACAACAACAAGAATACTGATGTTTCCACTAAAGAAGAACAAATTTGTAACATGTTAGATTTCAAAATAATTAGTTTCAATCTAAATAATATAATTTACGCTGTTTAAAAATTGGGGTTATTATATGCATTTTCTTTGGATTCTAGGATTTGTAAACCTAGATATCCTTGGAACACTTATTACATTGTGTTTTTTCTTTCTTATTCATTAATATAACATAAACTTAACTAGCACACAAAAAAAAATGTTGCATTGTACAAGGTGGTGACATTTACATATATAGTGATTAAGATTGTATAATATGGCATGCGTGATAAACTCAAAAAACAAAGTACCTACAATTTAGGAATATCATATTCTAGCTGCATCATTGACGCATTGTTTTTGTTCAGTACCTTCTTTAGCGCATTAGGTATAGAGTATGATCCTCAAACAATGATACAATCGGAGGAATAATGTGTTGGGCATGAAATAAACTTACATCTTCGCCTAAACAATACTAAATCTCCACAGAGTTACTTTGTATTCTCATTAGTTAAGCCAATCTACAATTCCAAGGTAAAACGTCTCAATATTCGGATTGCTGTAAAAAAACATTCTAGCTTACAAGAGAGCAATAAGGCTAAGTAAAAGTCATGTTATACCTTTTACAATCGGAACACCATAAATAAAGAGAACGTTGAGTCGTCGATAACTCCACTTCTCAACTCTATAGCGTCAGTGTGTGTCCGAGCATTAAAGGTTCTCTCTTAGCAGCCACCCACATCATTGACTTAAACTACGCATAGTCAAAGGAATAAGAAGGGGAGAGCTTAATAATGTTGTTAGAACTCATTAGAACTTAAAACCTCTATTGCAAAAAGTGGTATATACATACATACAATGTTGTTGTATAGCTACACATATATAACTTCGTTATACATAATTGTCAAAAACACTTATATGTTATAAAAGATCATTCCAAATTTTCGAAGCAGACATTTTTGGAGCACACTAAAGTAACAAAAATACCTACTAAACTAGGACAAATGCACATGTAACAATAGTAAATTATTTCTAGTTCAATTGAACCAATGGTCAGAGTCATAGGGATGGGCTGGTGAATGAGATGAGGCAACGATGATTTTGTCGAGTGGCGGTAAATGCCGATGATATTCTGAATGAGGAAATCCAATTGGGCTTACAAAGAATCATGAATTGGAGGAAAAGATACATGTTTCAAAAGGACAAGAATGTAGTAAATGAGATACCATTCAAGCTAAATGATTGAGTTCAGCCAAAGTAGGGAGGATGTTGATGGTGCGACATGCTAGGTGGCCTTATATGCCATTTTGAATAAATTTTCCTTATCAGATTCCTTTAGGCTAGGATTTGGGTAGATGATGTATTGAGGATGATTTTGACCTGAAAGGAAGGAGATTTCTGGTGACTTACACTATAAACATTCAAAAAGAATCACATCCAAACTTCTCTTTTGTTAAATGCACTACACCATAATAAGTTATTTGCAACGGCAAAAAACCGTTGCTAATAATTTTTGCAACACTTTTTAAGCATTGCAAATATGGCGTGGGTAAAGTGTTGGAAATATTTGCAACGGTTAATAAACGTTGTAAACAGAAATTTCCAACGCTTATTAACAGTTGTAATAATGATTTGTAACGTTTTTTATAACTATTTCGTACACAAATTTAAAACCTTTGCAACGGTTTTTTTAATTCACAAACGCTTTTTATATGTTAGTAATTTGTTAAAAATATTACCAACGGTTCTTAACCGTTGCAAAGTTGTTAGTTAATTTTTTAAAAAATAATTTAAAAGTTATTTGTATCGGTTATGAACCGTTGCTGATGGGTTGCTGATAAAAAATAATAATTTCTCATAATTTTTAGCGACCAACTAAACCTACAAAAAGATGCCCCTCTTGCACCATATGCAGAAATCATAAATTCTTATTTAAGCTAAATTTATCCACCATATACATAAATCATAAATTCTTATTTAAGCTAAATTTATCCACCATATACATAAATCATAAATTCTTATTTAAGCTAAATTTATCCTGTACACAATACATTTTCATACCATTTTACAAAGAAACCATAATATATATGAGAAAAAAAACTGATAAAGTACAAAACTAATCCAACCATATACATTCACAACTTTGAGCGATTTTCTAAACCTCACAAATTTATTGTTGGACTATCACCATAAAAAAAAAATTTGTATTATGATCCTAAACAAGAGATAACAGTTTGCGTTGTTGAAAACCCTACGCCCATTTACTTCCACAAATGCTCCAAAAGAGGTCCTAGCATTAAGATAAAATAGTTGACCAAGAAAAGATCATGAAGCGGACAATAAGGGGATTAAGACCAATTCAAAAGCTAAATATTGATAATATAAGATATAGTGGATTGAGCTTAACAGTAAAGAAGGACTAGGGATTCTCACCTCTGCATCAAAACCCAAATGACAAGAAATTTATGCACGCAAATTTCTAATCATTCAACCAAAAAAAGAAACAACATCACTACATAGCATTTTCCACAGTACAATTGTAGCCCATTTGGCCCATTAGACTTGTGACAAAATTTAGACGATTAATACCGAACAGATATGATTAAAATATTGATTTTCAAAAGTTAGATTAACTTACACAGTTAAACCGGGCGGATCTTTTCTTAAAAGTGGCTCATAACAAACTGGGCATGCAAGCAAATTGAATCCTAGAGAACTGCTCTTCTGAATGCTAGAATTCTAAAATGCAAATACAAAAACCATCCATTCATTAAAATAACTAACAATAATAAAACTACAAATAAAAATCATCAAGCTATACTATCCCTAAACACATCGGTACTGGTAGCAGAGAGCACACGCTCAGGAGATGGCTCCTGAGCTCCCGATGGGCCAGCACCATTCGTCTTTCGGCGACGACGCTCGTGCCTCGATGATGTATCCTCAGAAGGAGAATCCCCGTGAGGTGGGAAGCGTGTAAGCATATCGGCCGGAAACTGGCGATGAGCTTCTAGCTCAGTCCTCATCTGTTCCCACCGCTCATCCTCTCGCTGGGTACGAATCTCGAAGTTATGGTGGATAGTAGCCTGTCGAGTTCGGAGGTCTTCGCAGATAGTATTGAGTGAACGTATGCCACGATGAATCACAGTCGTTCGTTCTGCATCTGACCAACACCTCTCCAAAGCATCAGCATCAAAACAAGTCAAGTCCTCCTCATCCTCCGAGTCATTCTCATTTCCACCATCCTCCTCATCCTCTTCCCTATCCTCAGGCAACCTCCAAACTCGTTGGACATAATCCTTATAAATACAAGGATTTCGGTGTAGGGTGAGGTAAATCCTATCAGACGTGGGAGTCGCTCTCAACTTCAGCATGATCTTGGTTATTAAAACAGGGAGAGGTGCAATCGACTTTCCCACTCCCCTAATCATGCTAAGCAAAAACTCCAAGATACAAAACTCATACTTCTGCTCCTGGAGTATCCCTAGAATGTGGAGGCAGTTCAGACCGATGTCGCTGACTTTCTCCTTCCCTAGGACATTCCTACCAATCCACTGAGCTGCAGCCAGTTGGTTGGTTCTGAGGGATGCCTGGCGAACACAATGCGAGCTCGCATTGTAGTTCCCTTCGGTAACAGTCGCGTTCATTAACGGCTCTACCCCATTATATTGGGACTCCTGTAACGTGGCATCCAGATGGATTCTAGGCGGAATGCCTAGAATCTCAGCCAACAACCTAGCAGTTACTTCCTTCCTCCTCTTTGCCACCTTAATGAAAATTCTACTCCCCTCTAACTCCCTCGTGTTGTAAAACCATTGGACTAACTCTTCGTGGTAAAAGGCGTTAGTCGAGTACCACAAGCTATTCCAATCTCTACTAATCATTTCGTCACCGTAAAATGGCACAAAGTGGTCGCCAGTAAATGCTTGCTCCGGCAAAATTCGACGTTGTTGAGCCATTGGAGTTTGAACTGATTTGGGGTTTGTAGAAGGTGTAGGAAGCAATGAGGGACAACCTAAAAAAAAAAACGATGGTGGTGGTGGTGTGGTGGCGCGGTAGCTTGAAATTTTTTTATTTTTTATTTTTATTTTTCGGTGGTTTTTTATGATTTAAATTGGTGGAGGTGGTGGTGGTACGGTTTTGAGAAGATTTGGAGTGGGTTTGGATGTTTGGCGTGGGTGTATTAGTTTTTTTTTTTTTTTTTGTTAGGGTTTGAAGCTTTGTTGGTCGTTAATGGCGGTTTGGAGAAGTGAAGAACGCGACTGTTGGTGTGAAGGGAAGGGGCGCAGGTGTGCGCGGGTTGGGCCCAAGCCCAATTCGAATTTTGTCGATTTTTAGCGTGACTTCAAACTAATATCGCCGCTTTGTTACCGGTCTTATTTTTGCGAATGAGATATGGAAATGATCAGGAGAGAATTTCCAATCCAATGATCCATAAAACACTCTATTCTGACCGTGGATGACATATAAGATAGTGAAAAATGCCTCGAAGTGCGTGCATAACGTACGTTATGCGAACGAATGAACTCTAAATTCATAGATAATGTCAACCCGAATCGAAATACAATTAAACAGCCTAAACAACTCTAATGGGACATAAAACATTCTAGGACGAAAACACGAACACCCCACCCCCAAACAAATTTTTTTACAACAAAGTTTAGAAAATTTGTTTTTTTTTTTTTTTTTTTAAAGTAGGTCTTTTAAAGTCAGATTCCCGAGGTTTCCTAGATTACTATGTTTATTATTTAATGTTTTTTGACTTTTATAAGGAAAAACAATAAGCAATAAGGACATAATTCACCCCATAGAGAAACATGACTTAAAAATCCGAGAAAACATGCAAGAGTAGAAAACGTGAATTATGTTAAACGTGGACTTAGGATCCGATACTTACAGCCACTCACTCCCTAGGGAGGGCCCGGTTACCTTAATGGTGCACTCACCAATATATGGAAATGAAAGGAAATGCACCAAACACAAAAAATTGAGTCATTTATAGTCAGATACTCGAGACTTTATCTAAACATATGTATGAACATGCAGTTTATCATATATCAACAACCGAAATAGTTGTAGATCATTCCATAAATAAATATCACAAAAAACATATCCAAACACAATCAAGCACCAAGATTTCCTATGACGCAACCTAGTGAACTGAAAGCGAAGTCGGATAGACCTATAACGTAACCTAGCATGCAGCTTCTTTTTCATTTTTGAACGAGAGGGTGTCCTAGTGAATAAGTGTGGAAAAGTGAATGGTTGTGAAAAATATGGTGGATATGGATAAGTTGTAGAAGGAAAGCATCTAAACAATGAGGATGTGGGTTTAGCACAAAACTCATTCATGGTGTAGGTAGGGACTGTCTCAAGTCTGAAAATGAAGGTGCCAAATGGTTTGTCCTTCTGAAGTATTTGTTTACTAGGTGGATTTAAAAAATTATGAAGCACAGGAGAAACAAAAGGATCGAGTGCAAACTCGAAATTCCTTTGAAAGGGTGGAAGGAGGGTAGTCGAGGTGGATGTTGTGCAAAGTAGTTCTTGATAGGGTGAATCATCACCTGCTCTAAGAAACTCATCGAATTCCTCATCTAGATTGGTCATATCCACATTACTATGGTAGTCCTCTATATCTTTGAGAAAGTCATCTATCTCGTCTTCATCCATAATATGTGTATCGACTAGTGTAGGGATGAAAATGTTGGAGTCTGAACTTCCAAAGGAAAGAAATTTGGGCATATGATTATCAGGGAACGTGTTGTTGAAATAATCTCGAGCGAAGCTCTCGATCATGCTAACCTCTCCATCCATAGACGAATCGGGTAAATGTGTCATTGTTTTAAAAACATTTACTTCAACAACAAGATGGCCAAAAAGACATGGACATCGAACCATCGCGATAATTAATGAGCGCATTGGCGGTTACCGTGAAAAGGGCGCCCTAAGATGATCGGACACCAGTCGTTAGTGACTTCAGATCGAGGATGACAAAATCAGCCGGATAGTAGAAATCCTGAAATTTTACCAGCAAATTTTCGACCACACCCTTAGGATACTTAATAGACCGATCAGCTAATTGCAACGTCATTTTAGTGGGTTGCATCTCGTCTAGACCTATTTGTCTATACAAATAAAATGGGAGTAAGTGAACACTAGCCCCCAGATCTAATAACGCGGTCGTCGTATAGGAATCTCCTAAGGTGCATTGTACAGTAGGATGACCAGGGTCCTTGTACTTAACAATTCCATTATGTTCAGATAGAGTTGGGAATTGTTCTGTTAAAAATGCGTCTTTTGGTATATTGGTCTTACGCCTAGTAGTACACAACTCCTTAAGAAACTTAGCATGGTGTGGTAGCTTTTTAATAGTTTCGAGGAAGGGAAGGTTTATAGTTAGATTCTTGAAAACGTCCCTAATCTCCTCATAATTTGTATCCCTAGTTAACACGACTAATATTTGTGGAAACGGTAGTTTCTCTTTATATTTAGCAATGGTATCCCCTGGATGTTTAACCTTGACTTTCTGTTTCTTAGGTTGTGTTGTAACTGGTACCTCTACAGTGGTAGGCTCTTCAGTTTCTATTTCGGTATCTAGTAAAATAGCAGGTGTAGGGAGACTCTTGGTGGGGTAACTATAGGCATAGTTACTTTGTTATCAACCACTCTGCCAGAACGGAGAGTGGTGATGACATTTAGTTCACCTACATTTTCATATTCATTACTAGTATTATCGGTTATCTCAAAGGCTGTGTTTGTTGTTTTAGGATTAGGTATTGCGTGACCTAGAAACACTCCTTTGGGTTGGGCTTTATCTTGGGCCAACTGTTGGCTTAAATTATTAACGGATTGTAGAAGCTCTTGGTTAGATTGAGCCATGGTTTGGAAAAGCTTTTTGCTCACTTGTATGAAGGTGTCAAGACGATCCGGTTGTGTGGGTGTAGTAGTCACGGGTGGTGTGACTGGAACTATCTCGCGTGAATTATTTATGGGCGGATTTTGATAGTTATTATTTACCGGAACGATACCTCTATTAGCATTATAATTATTATAACTACCTTGACCTTGTGCTTGACCTTGTCGGGGTTGCACTTGGTTGTTATAATTATTATAATTACCCCCGACTCGCCCTTGTCGTGGTGGAGCTTGGATAAAACGTGCGTTGGCCTAACATATTGATTATTGTACCACGGAGGTGTGGCGTGTTGGTTATTTCTCTAACCGAAGTTGGGATTTTGTCTCCAAGGGCGTTAGGTTCACTATTAATGGAACAAGCCCGTTCATAGGCTATAGGACGATGGAAGTCGGGATGCTTTCGGGCTCCAACAAAACTACATGGATTTGAATTTACATTCATGACGGGGATAGGCTTTTGTTGAACGAAAATGGCCTCTACCTTTTTAGTGAGTGATTCGATTAGAGTTTTAAGCTCGGGATCGTGTTTAATTTCAAACATACCGGGCGGCCTTAACTGTATTAGAAGAACTAGCGAGCCGATGGATATCGTCACTACCCCCGGTTGTTATTTAAACTTTAGTTTGATCCTCTAAAAATTTATAAGCCTCCGAGGCTCCTTTACTTAAGAAACTACCCCCATTCATTATGTCAAGGACTTCTTTATGATGGTGTAGAAGTCCTTTGAAAAAGGCATGAACTAACGTGTCTTTCGCTAGGTTATGATGTGGACACTCTATAAGGAGATCGGTGAAACGATTCCAAGCCTCTGAAAACGTTTCATGAGGATTTTGTCGAAAGAAATGAATCTTGGAAAACATCTCATCCGTCTTTAGGGGTGGGTAAAAATGTTCCATAAACAGCTGAACAAGTTTAGCCCACGAGTCCACAGAATTAGGCGCTTGGGCAGTTAACCAAGACGCCGCCTTATCGGCTAAGGTGAAGGGAAATACCCTCAGTTTAATTTGTTCCGCACCAACCGTAAGATGATGGAATGTTGTAAGGACTTGTTCAATCCTACGTATGTGCTGATAAGGTTTTTCATGGTCTAAACCATGAAAAATGGGTAACAAATTAAATATGTTTGGGGGGATTCGAAAATCCCCCACTGGGTCTGCTAGAATGATGCATGATTTGGGGCTATCGCTCAAGGCTTTGTAGAAGTCAGAGAGAAGAGTCTCTCCTTCTTCAGGCATTATATCAGGTGGTGTGTGTGAAATAGTAGCTAGAGGTGTAGTGGTTGGTATACTAGATAGACTTGTTTGTTGACGTTGTCGTGTAATTACGTTCGGTGTTTTTGTTCGACCAGACCTTAATCTCATACAAGGCTAAGACCAAACTTAGCTAAATACGTCAACATTCCAAACAATCCTGATATACTAGTATAAACCTCTAACTGGATATGCGAGGTGTGGAAGAAAGGAATACCTGATTGCGTCCTTGCTTCGCTTATGAATAGTGTCTTGTTTACGCGTGTTCAGTGTATAAAACAAGTTAGAATACTGGAAAACTTGAAAAACCGAAGTTCGAATCAAACCTGTGGAAATCCGGCAAAATTCAACTCAGGGCGCGGGTGCTCACTTTGAAGCCTTGAGTGCGCTCGGTGTAAACTTCGAAATTGACGGTGTTTGGCCGGGTCGCTCGGCTTCCCAATAACTTGAAGCGCGGAGTGCGCTCCGTGCAATTTTTTTTTTTATTTTGTTCGAGGAAGTTTAATGCTGAAAAAGACAACCATAGTTAGAATCGAACAAGGGTGGGTAGGTGAATTGGGACTTTAAGAAGAGTACTTATACTACGAAAACAATGCGAAAGTGAAACTAAGATGGCAGCGGCGCCATTTGATAAACATAAAAAGATTAAAGTTTACCTACGAAATGAACGATAAAACTCAAAACGTAAGTAAACTAAATACTTATTAAGTGCCTAATTTATCAAAGATTGTTCTACTCTCGATCTATTGAACAGATATAGTGGAGTAGGAAGTTCGTTCCACTCCTAGTCCTTCCGCATGCTGTGTTTTCTAGTCTAATTACTCTACTCCAAGTCTAATGAGAGATTTACGAAATGATAACTAGACTACGATGCAACTACCCACAAGATGCAACTAGTCGACTCTTTAAACAACTATGGGAATACTACATCGATTCTATGATAAGGAGTTAGAGGGGGATTGATTCCACCTTAGCTCAACTTAATCCACTAACGATGAATCGTCGTAATCCGAATTGAACTGCTTCGCAGAACAATCTGGTTATTCCTAATCCCTAATTACACATGGCATTTCTACCAATTCATAACTAGCATGTGAACGATTACACCCATTCTCATGGTGAACTAATCATTTCTAGAGTGGAAAGAAAATTACGACGACTCTACGACAATCGGAATCAAGCTTTCATCAAGGCTTCTCAACCCCTTCTAATGGAGGTTTAGCCGAGAATCATCACGCTATCATTCCCAATCAAATTCGAACAAGACATGATATAAAGATTTGAACTTTACTTGTTTAAACTCAATTCAAAACTACTCATGCAATAATTGAATTAAACTAATAATGACAAATAAGTAAATCTAAGAATTGAACTAAATAAGTAAATGGAAAATGAAACTAGATTACCAAGAACACTATTTTATTAATCTAATGAATAATAAAACAATGATTCAAATACTAAATTAATAATCTACTTGTTCTAAAGTAATTAATTAAACATGAAACTAGATCTAAAACAAGATATGAAAAACTAATTAATTAACTAATTGAAATTCTAAAACTAAGTTCTAAAACTAATTAATGGAGGCTAACTAATCCAATTCTTAATCTAGGTCTAACTATCTACCATTAACAAAGAGTCAACCTCTTGTTTTTATACTTTCAGATCCAAAAATCGTGCATGGGCTTGGAGCCATGTTTTGGGCCAGAGAATCAGGCCCAAAACCCAATTCTTTCAGTCCAAAAAGGCCTCTTCAGCTGTAGTTGGCTTCAACAGACTTTTCGTCCACTTCTGCTCCTCTTATTGGGTCAAGGCTTAGACCATTAGAAATCTCTTTCCAAGCCGGTCGTTTTGACATAAGGTAGGCCCAATTCCGAGGTCTGAGTCCAAAGATACGGCCTTTGGAAGTTCTCACGACTTTGTGTCTTTGTTTACGCCACTCGACTTTTCAGCTTTTGACCGGGCTTTAGAAAGGCTTTGTCTTCTTGAATCTTGGCCTTTAATCACAGAACTCCTTAGCAACCAACCATTGCTCCTTTATCTCATCAAAGTGGCACATTTCTGCACATAATTGACTTTGAAGCCTGAAACGCATAAAAACACATAATTAGTATTAACTCTTAATTATTACTCACATAATTGGTCTAAAAGTATGACTGTTACAGGGTTAAAACTACAGTTTTGGGCTCTTATCAACTACCTAGTTATTGTAAATAACCATGGTAATATATATATATATATATATATATATATATATATATATATATATATATATATATATATATTATATATATATATATATATATATAGCATGGTTTATACCGTGCCCCACAACTTTACCCACAAGACAAACTAGAACCTAATTTTTTGTGGATATGTCCAACAAACTATGAAAATCACCTCCACAAAATTTCAACTCATTTGATGGTGTTTAACAATGTCAAAAGATGATTGAAAAATTGAAAAATTGAGGCCGTTAAAAAAAAATCAAAGTTGTCAAAAAAATTTAAATAGGTTAGAGGTTTCCAAATGAGCCAAATTTTTGTGGAGTATATATCCATAGTTAGTAGATCATATCCACAAAATATTAGCTTTTAACTCATCTTGTAAAGGGGCGTGGCATAAACCATGGTATAAAAAACCATGGTAAACGGATCCCTCCCCATATATATATATATATATATATAGTACAGAGTTACTTAAATATTAAAAAAAAATAATAAGCAAGGAAAATATGTTACCTTAGAGCTTGTATTGATAAAGCTCAAAGCTTGAAAATGATAACAATGGAAAATAAGAAAAAACAAATAAAACTTTAAAACCTACTCCTAATTCTAACTTTAGCTAACCCTAATCCTACTCCTACATTATTAATTCTCTCTCTTCATCTTTTTTTCTTTTTGTAGGGAACTTTACATGATTATAGATTTGGACTATTCCATTCTCCTAGTGACAACGCACTACTTGCTTTTGCTTTATGGGATTTGTCTCCATTACTTTTTCTATTTCAAATATAAACACTAGATAAAATCAAATAAATTCATCTTGTAGACTTTTAAGGTAAGGACATGTCTTCTAGGCCTTTGATAAATAGTCTTTGGTCTTTGGTCCTTGAGCTTTGACTTTGACTGTTGATCGACTTTTTGGCTTCTTTTCCAATAAGCTTAGTCTCGTAAGATGTCATATTTAGGCTCTTTTTGGCACTAGAATTAATCTTTTAAGATATTACATCTACATTAGGCTTGCAACTTGAAAAAACAATAAGAACATGAGTTTTCCATATTATTGATCATATAATTTGACTAAATTGAAGCATTGTAAGGGGATAAAAACGTAAATTTGAGGTTCAATCAGCTATTGCGCGAGGCATGAATACCATGGAGCATGCCTAGCTTGTTCTCGATTGATAATGAAAAGGCAAGTCAGGACTTCCATGCAAAGGATGAAAGGTAAAGGAGACATAATATCTCCTTGTCTCAACCCTCTACTTCCTTGGAAGAACCTGAATGGAGTCTCGTTAAGAAGAATAAAATTATTGGCAGTAGAAATGCATTCATAAATGTATGCAATCCACTTTTGTTCAAAACCCAGAGTACTAAGAATTTTCAACAAAGGCTTCCATTCAATCCTATCAGAGGCTTTAGACAAATCGAATTTGATAGCCATGAAGCCATTCATGCCCTTTTTCATTCTTTTTCATGGTGTGGATGAGTTCATGTGCGATGACAACGCTATCTATGATTTGGCACTTAGAGAGGAAAACACATTGAAAGGGGAAAATAATGTTATGGAGAATTGGTTTGAGACGAGAAGCGAGAATTCTGGCAATGATCTTGTACGATACATTACATAGACTAATGTGCCTGAAATAGATGGGGGTTGTTGGGTGATTAATTTTTGGAATGAGTGCACGATTGGTGCAATTGATCGTTGTGAGGGGTTGAGGTTGCATAAAGAATTTTTGAACAAATTCACAAATATCTTGACCTAATACATCATATCCCAAGAATTTTGGTAAAAAAGACTGGGAAAGCCGTCAGGACCCAGAGCTTTAGTTGGACAAATACTAAAGATTGCTTCATAGATATCAGAATCATCTGGTGGACACATGAGTTATGTGTTTTCTTCACTAGTAACAATAACAGTGTAGGGAAAATTCCGAGTATCCCCTAATCTTCCTCTGTGCCTTGTAATATGGAATCCTTTGCTAAATAGAGAAGGGATGAGATGATTGTGAGTTCAGGGTTGAACCATCTGACGGCTGCCTATGTATCTCCTTTGTTATATTGGAGAATCAAACCTTATTTTGCATAGTTCCTAAGAGCGAATCCCTATGGTTTATATAGGAAGGGCTACGAGAGTCCTAGGGTTAAGGATGTATTCACCGCTTGTGAATTCCTTTCCATCTTTGGACTCTGCCTTCCTATTAGGATCTCTCTTCTTATGGAAGTCTGAATCTAGACCATATCTTATGAGAGATAAGTTTTCTTGTTGATCATAATGTCCTATTGTGTATGGGAAGATTATATCTAAAAGGTAACTCCTAAGATATGTCATCACGATTCCTTCCTTATCATCAAAGATCGCCATCTTCAGTTTCCTTCTGTTCAGGAATTGTCTATATTAGTTCCTAACGATTGGGGTAAATGTTATGCTTGAAGGCGGTCAGTCATGTGCTTGGCACATGTCCACTAAATACTTGTGATGGGCACGAGATCACTTATTCACAAAACCGATCTAATAGTCCACGTCTCATTCCGGACATCTATAGTCTTAGCTTATTTCCCATACACGTGTCATCTATTCAGTGATGGGAAATCCCCCCTACAGATGCCCCTCCTCGTGCCAACTAACACATGGGCGCTTGAAGTGACGCTGCTTTTGGCGCGAGAATCTTTTTCCAAAACTGTTTGTTGGAACTGTTGACGTTCCCAACTAATTAAGGTTTTGAAAAGACGGATCGAACAGACACGCCGTTTCCCGAAAAAGGTAATGATGACAGTTCCATCCCAAGAAGACGCACTGCTTGGGCTCATCCTAACTATCCATCTTATCTGTATATAAAGGATTTGGTGAGAGGACTTTCATTATCTCTTCTGCTACCTTTTTCTGCATACTGAACTTTTTGATCTCCCGTTAGGGTTTAACCAAAGCTTGAAACTTTTCCTCTTTCTTGATCATGAATCCCAACTTGTCACTTGTAAACTTCAGAGATCTTTTCTCGCTGGAATTGATCTGTGAGAAATTTCACATCCCTGAAGATATCGGTCTGGAGTGGGGGAGGTTATCTGATAAGTTGGCCTACAAGGAGGTGGCACTCATCACCATTGGTCAACTTAGGGCCGGACTAACTCTTCCCCTCCACCCATTACTAAGAGAGTGTCTGATTCACTTCAATCTTGCTCTTGGTCAGGCATCACCCCTATTTTACAGAACTGTTATGTACTCTGCCCTTCTTGCCAAGAGACATGGGTTTGCTCTAAATCGTTGGGTGTTCGGTTACTTTTATAAGGTCCGGTGTATTCGAGACCAGTCGTACTATTATCTCATGACCAGAGATAAAAACTCTCCAATCGTTTTTTTTAAGGGAAGCAGAGTGACGAAGGCTGGGCTGATCACCACCTTCGTGTGTTGGGTGATGCGTGGGACATTCGTCCCTCCGATGCTGATGGTGAGCCAATGGGAATTCCTATTCCCAGAAAACACACCCATGCTCCAACTAGTATGTCTTCCTACTCAGGTACTTTATAACTTGATATAAGAGTCTTTCGCCTGAATATCTTTTGTTATTATTCCTTAGATGACTCTTTCCCCTAGAACTGTCGCTCTCCCTCTTCCTCGATCTAGTGATAGGAGGGGGGCGAGTGACGACATTCCCTTTTTGCCAAGATCTCTAAATTCCCCTAAGAGGGAGATGATTGTGGAGATGAGGCATTGGGGATGAACTGATGAACTACCTGTTACCAACAAGCACTCTGTTAAAGATGTTGATATCGCTCTTGGAGTCCTGGAAGCTACGCAACTTTGTGTTGACAAAGCTGAAGCCAACTTAGTTGGGACTTTGGACCTATCCTTTTGCCGATCTGTTGTTCACCTTGCTAATGTAAGACTTTCTTCTCTGTTCAGTGTTTGGTTTCTCTCATTATGTTTCTTACACATCCTATATTCTTCACCAGTTGGTGAATAACTTTTTGGCTATGAAAGAACCCATTTTTGCGGCCTCTGCCGATTCATCCACTGATGCCATGGCTACTGGTGAGCTGGTCTGGGTGAAAGAGGCTGCTAAGAAGAAAATTGCGGAGCTGGAAATTCAGGTTGACCAGCTCTTGGCGAAAGAGAAGAAATCTGATACTGGCTTCAAGAATATGAGATACACTATCTCCAACCTTAGGAGCTCTCTAGAGAAAGCCCAAAAAGGAGATGCTGATGCTGCCACTTGGAAAGTGAAGTTTTTGGAACTACGCGCCCACTTCACTACCCTGCAAGCAAAACATGACCAAGTCTAAGAGGAACTTAACCATAGGAACAGTGAGATGAAGACCCTTGGGCAAGCCATTGTCCATGCAAATGAGGTCATGTCAGGCTATAAGAGGGCTCTAAAAGAGAAACATCTTCACTCTGATAAGAAGGCGGATGGCCTCTTGGTAGAGACCTCTGAGTTATATTCTCAAGTGGTGAAGGAGGTGAAGAAGAGGTCAGCTGAAAATGCCATTCGCTTTGCTCTGAGAGTACTTGATGTTTCCCAAGAGTCCTTCGATGTTGCCAGACAAGTTAAGTTTGAGGAGGCTATTATGGCTACTGGATATTTCTCTCAGTTGGATGCTCAAGGCGAGTGACCAACCCTTTCATCTTGTTTCATGATCTAGACACCAGTATCTCAGCTATCCAGGAAGTACTTATACCTGATGCCTCCTCATCTTCTGAAGAAGACACCGATGATGACATGCCTCCCGTTCAGCTTCCTTTTCTGCCAGTTCCAGTTTCAGGTGAGTCTTTTGTTTACCCTTCAACCATTCCAGCTAATCTAACCACATAGTCTGTTCTTGAGAGTGAAACAAAAGTTCCTGACGATGGTGAAACAATAAGCACTGATGGTGAACTGAAGTTTGATTCTACCCCTGCTTCATAAGTTTTTCAGTTGATGATTCTCATAAACAATTATTTTCAATAATTATTCTATGGATCTGTAATATTGAGCTATGTAGCTCACATACAATTTACTTACTGAGCTCTGCAGTTCTTCTATTTTATGCATGCGTACTATTTACTTACTGAGCTCTACAGCTCTTCTAGTTTATGTATACACTATCTTCACTTTATGTTATATGACATGTGTTACTATGCATACTCTACCCCTGATGCCCCCAAAGTTCATTTGGAACAATAATAGGTGACCCTAGTAGGGTAAACAGATTAAAATGAGGCATGACCAGAATCTGATCAGGATATCTGATAAATGATAAAAATGATAGTTTAACTACGAAATGAATGATGAAACTCAAAACGTAAGTAAACTAAAACTTATACGAGTCTAGATTTATCAAGTTTTCTACTCTCAATTCTATCAAAATAGAGTGGAGTAACAAATTCGTTCCACTCCTAGTTTTCTAGCATGGAATGATTTCATAGTTAACTAATCGGTCTTAAGTCTAATGAGAGGTTTACGAGGGGAATTCTATACTACGAGGTGAATTAAATTAACAAGTTACGAATAACGAAAAGAGAGAATGCTAAGGGTTTGAATCTAGATAAAGAATTAAAGGGAATTGAATCCACCTTAACTCGACTTAATCCTACTAACAAAGACTCGTCGTGATCCAAATTGAATGCTTAGCATATCAAAATAGTAATTCTAATCCCTAATTATACATGATATTTCTACCAATTTATAACTAGCATATGAGCGATTAAACCCATTCTCATGGTGAATTAATCGTTTCTAGAATGGAATAATTATCACGACGATTTCTAAGTTTAACAAAGATCAAGCGTCATTAAGGCTTCTTCAACCCCTCAAATGGAGGTTTAGCCTTGATTCATACCACTATCATTTCCCATTGATTTAAAACTAAACATCATACCCAAAATTCTACTTGGCTAATTTAACTAACAATACTTCAATCTAATTTAACAACTCAGAAATGATACTCAACAAGAATTAAAATTAGATCTATAAATTGAAATGACAAAAATCGAAATTAACAAACTAGCTATTTTATTTATCAATACTAATGAAGAACAATGATTCTAAGAGTTTAATCTAAAACAAGAATTGAATTTAAACTAAACTTAATTTTATTTAATGAAAACTAGATCTAGAATTATCTATTATTTTAGGTCTAACTAGCTACCATTAACAAAGAGCTAAGCTTTTGTTTTTTATATGTTCAGATCCAAAAATCGTGCATGGGCTTGGAGCCACATTTTGGGCCAGAGAATCAGGCCCAAAACCCAATTCTTTCAGTCCAAAAAGGCCTCTTCAGCTGCAGTTGGCTTCAACAGACTTTTCGTCCACTTCTGCTCCTCTGATTGGGTCAAGGCTTAGACCATTGGAAAGCTCTTTCCGAGACGGTCGTTTTGACATAAGGTAGGCCCAATTCCGAGGTCTGAGTCCAAAGATACGGCCCTCGGAAGTTCTGCTGACTTTGAGTGTTGTTTCTGCCCGCGTCGACTTTTCAGCTTTTGATCGGGCTTTAGAAAGGCTTTGTCTTCTTGAATCTTGGCCTTTAATTATAGAACTCCTTAGCAACCGACCTTTGCTCCTTTATCTCACTAAAGTGGCACATTTATGCACATAATGGACTTTGAAGCCTGAAATGCATAAAAACACGTAATCAGTATTAACTCTTAATTATTACTCACATAATTGGTCTAAAAGTATGATCTATTCTGACAGGGGTTAAAACTACAGTTTTGGGCTCTTATCAAACCACCCCCAAACAGCATTTTGCTTGTCTTCAAGCAAAGATGAGATTTTAGAATAAGTGACCAAAAATGGAGTTCTATCTACTCTCGTTTCGCTGAGTGCGATTGCATTGACCATATGCAACAAGGCCTTAAACCACTAGGAATTCCCTAGTGGACGAGTTATAGCCTCTTGAGAGTTTTCCAGGGAAGGTACTCACAAACTTCATCTATACTATAACGACTAAGAAATAAAACTATTGTTTCCTCATTCATGTTTCAACTATCTATACATCTCACTAGCAAATAAATAAGAATAACCAAGTCAAAAACCTAAGCTAATATATGCATAATAATCAATCATCTATGATACAAATATATATACTATGAGCAATACTATGAAATGCCTAGCAGGTTCGTTTATGAAAACTCGGAATAGCATCCTTAAGTAAGTCCTCACATAAATGTCAAGATGAAAACCACTCTGATTTTTCCGCTTAAGTTTCGCTACTCCAATGTGCAGTGGGCACACTTTACCTTACAATCTCAATGACAACAAGGAAGCCGGAGTCGATCAAACACATCTGCCACTTACTATCACACTAACCTATTCCTAATTGAGCTAGAGGTCTTTATTAGGTGTTGCGGGGATTAGGAGATGGTTTAAGAAGGAAGGAAATGGATATTCAAAAGGACAAGTCTGAGATAATAGAATCTTCATATTATGTAACTTAGAAAAACCTTTTTTTATTTCCTTTTAGCTTCTATATATTTGTTCCCATCCTTATATATATATATATATATATTTATATATATATATTTATATATATATATTATTTTTTGGAGTTTTTATTTATTTCTATATATATATATATATTTCTTTTCCTTGGATGGAAACTTCTTTTCTTTTTCTAAAGCAACTAACTAATTTTTGTTTACACAAGTTTTTCTCTTCTTCTTTCTTCACTCATTCTATTCTCAGACTTATTCTAGCTTGGGTAAGTTGAATTTTTTTTATTTTGTTTTGTTTTGTAACAGGGTAAAGGAATTGTGGTTTATGGAAGGCTAAAGAAAGGCTCGAGAGGGGCTTACTAGCGGAAATAATTCATAGGTTTGAATTTCTGGCTATATCGATCCAAAGAGGGCCTAAATTCTCGCTTAGGATATGGCATAGTGATCAAGCAAGTGGACGTGTGATTTCTCTATCCGGATTTTACTTCTCCCTTGTGTCATTTCTCAAATGTTTATTCATATAAGGCTTTAGGCTATATTCTCACAGGATTTGTAGAATAAGTACTCTAGCCTAGATTTCAGAAAACTTCTTGCTAACAATCATAGATACTCATGTAATATATTTATAGATAGATGCAAAGATTATTACCTACATATTAACCTAAGTTTCTAACAATTATTCTGATGCAAAAGCTACGTGAGACTTCTAGATTGTTAAGAGCATAGAGCAAGAAAACAATACAAATATTCCTAAGTGTATAGCATAAACTTATTTATTTATATTTTTAAAATTTTTAACTTGAAAACAAATGCATATTATACATATCTATATCCTAACAAATGCCTTAATTACACGTGTTTCTATGCCCCCCCCCCAACAAGAAGCATGCTTTGTCCTCAAAGCATTTAAATAAAGAGGGTAGAAAAAATACCATGGAAATGCGTGAAATTCTGGAACATCTGCAAAACAAGGTTAGAACATACTAATATAGGAAATAAAAAAAAAAGACGCAACTCTATAAGAGTTCCACCCATTATGGGGTTAACAGAATTAAATTGCTTGGGACATAAGCAGACAATAACAAACTAAAACTTACCTTATCTCCCGTTTAAGCATCCTCCTCCTCATCAAAGAGATGAGGTTCCTTCACATCCTGCCAGGCCATTATAACTTGCCTAGCTTGCCACCATTTATCATCTACTAATGCTAGCCTGTTAAGTGTTATTATGTCTGATGGGATGTACGGGGCGACCAAGTGAGGTTGTACCTGCCATCCTGGCCAAGTCATAATTCGCAATGAGCGAACCACCCAATTGGTGGGTCTCATGACTTCAACCCTTTTCCAATCTGTGAATTGGGTACAGAATACAGGTAAACAACTACGCATGATGCGGCTTACCAAAACAGGCATAAGAAGATACTTACGCCTCATGCTTTGTGCTCTCTTAAGACTAGCAACTAAAACTAGGGAAATGTCACATCGGCGACGTCCCTCAGCTAAAGCGAGGAAAATATCACCAGCAGTACTGTTTGCAGAAATGAACTGCCATTCCCCCAAAATATTCATCAAGATGAATAACATGGTGGTACCTACGTTTAGGGACAGGCTACCAAGGGCAATGCTATATCACCCCTGGTCCATTACTCGAAATACCCCTCCCCCATAATACTCATGGAAATATGTATAATCATAAAGGTATGCATTATCGGTCATATATGCCCATGTGTGAACAGGATCAGGTATTGGTAATCCTGAAACTAAAGCGGCCACATTTTTATTAAATTCTAGTGTCGTGTCATCGACTACGACGGAGAATTCTTGTTCTCCATCCTAATTACAATAGAATCTAACATGGTCGTAGAAATAAGTAGTAAGCTGTGCTGAATATGAATTGTCATCACTTACCAGTAGATGACGCCATCCTAACTGCAGGATCCTGTGTCAGAACCAATGTCCATAGGTCTCGGTTCCCAACACGTCTTCGAAAAGATCTGTTCGTATGACTATAGGAGATGTCATCTCATCTACTCTTTTGAACGACTCCAAAATCCTGGAACAACCCTCGAGAAAATTGGAAATTTTCGTTGGTAATGGCGGAGGGCGGTGGTCGCGCCTCGGTGTTTTCGAGTTTCAGGTGTTTGAAGCGAGTCGCTCTGAGTAAAATTTTTGACAATGTCTAGGGCGGCAGTGCTTCGTAGAATCTTTGAAAAAAAGTTTACCAGAAAAAAAGAAGGAAAAGCTTGGAGTGAGAGGTGAGAGATGATGGTGGGGTGTAGTGTGGGTTGTTAGTGTAGAATGAAGGAAGTTTAAATAGGTTCTGAGCTTCCAAAACGAATCGGCAAGTTGCCAAATTGTTTTAAGGCAATTTTTGAAATTAGAAAAATTCCAAACCCGAAAACGGAAACAAACCATATTCTTGATTTTCTAACAACCCTGGTATCTTTTATACTGGATTTAGAATAGTAACTGCTAAACTCTCCTAGATTTCATGCTACCACCACACATAATCATAGATATGCCGATATCGGCCAAATTCTCAACCTTTACTCCAAGACAACCTTACAGAAGATGATCATATAACGAATTATGCTCGGTATAAATATTACCACCCCCAAACAATTCGGGAAGGTAAGATTAATGATAAAAACACGTACAATTCGAAAATAACCATTTATATTAAAAATTTAAATCCAAACAACATAAAACAAACACATTAATATTTAAATTTAACAACTGAATTAAAATCCAACTAATAAAACAATAAAAACAATGAAATAACAGCGAACACAACTGATGGTGAACACCTAGCCATGTGATGAAGATGGACCCTGAGACGGAGATTGGTCCTGGGATGAAGAATGGCTTGAGCCATCTGTCCTTCGGCGACGACGCTCATGCCTCTCAGACTCGGCTGAAACGGAATCCTCCACGGGTGGCATGCGTCGTAGCATCTCTATTCGGAATAAGCGCTATGCTTCCATCTCAGTCCTAAGTACTGTATACTGGGCTTAGTGATGCTGGTGGATAGTCTCCAAGTTAGACAAGATATCGTCCTGACCCCTTTCGAGCATTTCAAGTCTCGTCTGAAGGTTCGTTTGCTTATTTCGAACTACAATCTGTCTATCTCAGATATCTTCACAAATATCATAAACACAACGCAAGCCAGTTTGCAACACTTGCATGCGTTCTAAATTAGAATTACAACTATCTAATGCATCGTCATCCAGACATGTCATATCCTCCCTTTCATCCTCCGACTCAACCACATTTCCTTCAGACAACGGCCAAGTCTCTTAGATGCAATCCGTATAGATACTTGCATTAGAATGCAATTTGATCTTGATAGGAGCAGATTTTGTGACAGCTCTAAATGAGAGCATGATCTTAGTGATCAATACGGGAAGAGGCGCCATGCTCTTTCCCACTCCTCTAATCACATTAAAAATTAAATCGAGGATGCAGAAATTATACTTATTTGTTTGCAAAATCCGAGAGAACGTCGCGGACATTGCGCACCGATATCGGCTGACTTTGTCTTTCTCGGGGATTTCCTACCAATCCACCGAGCTCTGACCCGTTGATTGGTTCTCGTGGCCGAGCGCGAATGAGAACTTCGTATTATATTCACCCCCGCACGGTATCTTTCATCAAAGTAGGAACTCCAAGATATCGGGATTCCTGAATTGTTGTTTCTAGGTTGCTTTCGGGCATAATTCCTAACAGCTTTCGACCAACAACCGCCTCGTTACTTCCTCCTCGTTCTGCTACCTTAATGAAAATCCTATCCCCTCCAATTCTCGCTTCTTATAAAACTGTTCTACCAAATCGTAGTGATAGAACTCCTCAATCGAAAGTACCACAGTCCATTCCAATTTCTCCTAATCATCTCCGGCGTCGTGGCGCTGGCGGCGGCGACGCAAATCGCGTTCTCGGCACAATTCTTCGTCGTAGCGCCATTGAAGTTTTTGAAACAACCAATGGTTTTGTAGACGGTGAAGGAGGCGAGTTTGATGTAAAACAACTAAAAACACGGTGGTGGCGATGGTGGGTACGGTGGCAGCTTGAAGCTTGAATTGGTGGCTGTTTCTGGAGTTTTAAAATTGTTAGGGTTGGTGGTAGTAATGGTTTTGAGAAGATTTTAGTTTGGTTTAACTGCTTGGCGTGGGTGTAGTTAGGTTTTCTTTTTTTTTTTTTTTTTTTTTTTTTAGGTTGAAAAATTTGTTAATGGCGGTTGTGGGATTAGAACGCGATACTGTTCGTGGAAACAAAGGGGGGCGCAGGTGCACTGCCAGTACGCGCGAGTTTGGGCCCAAGCCCAATTTGAATTCCGAACTTTTTCAATATTTCGCGCAATTTCAAATTCAATTTGCCGCTTCGTTACTGGTCCGATTTTGGCGAATGAGTTATGGAAATAATTAGTAGAGAATTTCCAATCCAATGATCCATAAAACACTCAATTCCAACCATGGGTGACGTATAAGAAGGTGGAAAAATGCCTCAAAGTGTGTTTGTGATGTAAATTATGCGAACGAAGGAATTCTAAGTTTTAGATAACGTCAACCCAAATGAACTACAACTAATGGGCCTAAGCAACACAAATGGAAAGTTCGAGCAATCCAAATGGAAAGATCGACTGCCCACCCCAAACAAATTTTTAAACACAAAATTTGTTTTAACGTGGGTCGTTTAAAGTCAGATTCCCAAGACTTGTTGGATTGCTATTTCTATGGTTTTAGATTTTTATTTTTATTTTTTTTATTAGTTTATTATAAGAAAAACGAAAAACAATAAATATATAATTCACCCCCTAGAGGAACATGACTCAAAAACCGAGAAAACATGCAAAAGTGGAAAACGTGAATTATGTTAACCGTGGACTTAAGATCCGGTACTTACAGCCACACACTCCATAGGGAGGGCCCGATTACCTGAATGGTGCACTTACCACTATATGGAAGTGAAAGGAAGTACACCAAATGACAAAGGTCAATCCTCATAAACAGGGTCCTGTAAAAGGACTTCCTCTACATCAGGGGACAGAAGTTCGTGAAAATGTTTTAACCGTTGACCATTAACTTGAAAGGTATTGTTGTCCTTGGGATTTATCAAGATAATTGCCTCATAAGGGGTGACTTCAGTAACCAGAAAAGGACCAGACCAACGGGTTTTTAGTTTCCCTGGGAAAATATGTAGACGGGAGTTGTAAAGCAAAACCTTTTGACCAACCACAAACTCTTTGCGCAAGATTTGCTTATCATGAACACGTTTCATGTTAGCTTTATAATCCTTCGCGAGATCGTAAGAATCGCTATGGATTTCTTCAAGCTCATTCAATTGCAACTTGCGTTTGACACCCGCCTCATCAATATTGAAGTTAAGGCTTTTTATAGCCCACGAGCACGGTGCTCTAATTCAACGGCAAATGACATGGTTTCCCAAATACAAGTCTAAAGGGAGACATACCTATAGGAGTTTTAAAAGCCGCCCCATCGCCCATAAGGCATCCGATAGACGCCTTCGACTAGTCTTTCCTATCGGGGTTTACATTGTTTCTAAAATCTTTTTGATTTCCCTATTAGAAACTTCTACTTGTCCGCTAGTTTGTGGATGATAAGGAGTTGCTACTTTGTGTGTAACTCCATACTTTTTCACTAGGGATGCAACAACTCGATGCAAAATGTGTTCCACCATCACTAATGATGGCTTTAGGAATGCCAAACCCGACGAAAAATATATTCCTTAATAAAAATACAACCGTCTTATGGTCATTGCTACGGCAAGCCAGGGCCTCTATCCATTTAGACACGTAGTCCACGGCAACTAGAATATAAATATAACCGTGGGAAACAGGGAAGGGACCCATGAAATCAATGCCCCAAATGTCAAAAATTTATACTATCAAAATTGGATTTAATGGCATCATATTACGCTTCGTGATTCGCCCAAGTTGTTGGCAACGAATACACGTCTTGCAATGCACTTGGGCATCCTTAAAAAGGGTAGGCCAATAAAATCCACATTGAAGAACTTTAGCGGCTATTTTCATTCCACTAAAATGGCCACCACACTCTTTGTCATGGCAGAACGATAGAATTTCATTATATTCCCACTGGGGAATGCAACGATGAATAATTTGATCCGCACAATACTTAAAAAGGTAAGGATCATCCCAGTAGCATAGCTTAACTCTGGCCAAGAACTTCTTACGTTCATTTCTTGACCAACTATAAGGCATAACATCAGCCGCTAAATAATTTACAATGTCAGCATACCATGGTGCTGAAAAAATAGCATACATATGCTCATCAGGAAAGGAGTCCAGTATGGACTCAGAATCACTATTATCGTCGTTTGTAAGTCTAGATAAGTGGTCGACAACTATGTTTTCGACCCCTCTTTTGTCCTTTATTTCTAATGTGAACTCTTGCAGGAGAAGGATCCATCGGATTAATCTCGCTAGCATCCTTCTTTGCAAGAAGGTACTTAAAAAATCGCATGGTCCATGTAAACTAAAGTTTTAGAACCTACCAAATAAGGACGAAACTTATCTAAAGCATAAATGATAGCTAGGAATTCTTTTTCGGTAGTTGAATAATTTCGTTGAGCATCGTTTAAGGTTTTACTAGCATAATAAATAACAGTGGACTTATTATCTAGTTTTTGTCCCAATACTGCACCAACTGCATAATCACTAGCATCACACATGAGTTTGAAAGGTTTAGACCAATCGGTAGGCTGTATAATTGGTGCAGAGGTTAGGCATGCTTTTAAAGTTTCAAAAGCCTGCTACGAGTTAAAATTAAAATCAAAGATTGCATCCTTCAAAAGCATATTAGTTAAAGGCCTAGCTATTTTCGATAAATCTTTAATAAATCGCCTATAAAAACCTGCATGGCCTAGAAAGGCTCTAATATCACGGACGGTCGTGGTTTTAGGTAGAATTAAGCTATCTTATCTAGTTTGGCCTTATCTACTTTGATGCCATCGCTAGATATAATGTGACCTAGTACTATGCCCTTTTCACCATGAAATGACACTTTTCCCGGTTTAAAACGCGAGGCTCTTTTCTTCACACCGCGTGTCAAAACCTTAGAGGTTAGACAAAGCGATCTGTGAAGGAGTCTCCATAGATAGAAAAATCATCCATGAAAACTTCCATAAAGCTCTACCATTTCACTAAATATATGAAGCATACACATTTGGAAGGTACGAGGAGCATTACAAATGCCAAAAGGCATTCGTTTATAGGCATACGTTCCAAAGGGACATGTGAAGGTAGTCTTTTCTTGGTCATCAATATCAATAATAATCTGAAAATAGCCTGAGTAGCCATCCAGAAAACAATAAAAGCATGACCAGCTAGGCGTTCGAGCATCTGATCTAAAAAAGGTAAAGGAAAGTGATTCTTTCGTGTCATAGCATTTAAACGTCTATAATCAATACAGATTCTCCATTTCAGAGGACCTTGTGTGACAACATAGTCACCCTTTTCGTTACGTACCATGGTAACTCCCGATTTCTTAGGAACTACATGAATGGGGCTTACCCATTTGCTATCAGAGATTGGGTATATGATACTCGCATCGAGTAATCGTAAGACTTCTTCCCTAACCACCACTTTCATGGCAGGGTTCAGACGATGCTGAGGTTCGCGAGAAGTCTTCGCGTTATCCTCCAAATGGATGCGATGAGTGCAAACATTAGGGTCAATTCCCTTAATGTCGGCTAGGGACCAACCAATCGCAGACCGATGTTCCTTAATCACCCGGATTAAATGTGTCTCTTCACCCTTAGTTAACTGAGAAGATATAATTACCGGGTGACTACCATCCGGATCAAGTTGAATATATTTTAACTCCAGTGGAAGAGGTTTAAGCACTGGGGTGGAAGGAATGTCAACAGATGTTTCATCAGGGTCCCCATTTTGCATAATGAATACTTGCTTAGGTAGCAAGTGTTCATACTCAGTATATGGAGCAACCGAAGGGTCTACAATTGGTGTGGACTCAAGGATGGTGTTGACTTCCTCTAAGTAGGAGTCATTTACAAAATCTGAAGTTCCAAAAGAAAGAAATTTATACATATTATTTTCGGGAAAAGTGTTGTTAAAATAATCTTGAGCTAAGCTCTCAATCATGCTAACCTCCCCATCTATAGACAATTCTGGTAACTATTTCATCATTTTAAAAACATTTACTTCAACAGAAAGATGGCTAAAAGATAAGGACATCTTACCATCGCGGCAATTTATAAAGCCGTTTGCGGTTGCCAAGAAGGGCCCTAAGATGATCGGTCAGAGTCGTTAGCGACTTACGTATCGAGGATAACAAAATCAGCCAGGATAGTAGAAATCCCGAACCTTAACAAGCACGTTTTCCACTACACCCTTAGGATACTTAATTGACACGTCCGCTAACCTAACAACGTTATTCTTGTAGGTTACATTTCCTGTAGACCTATTTGTTTATACAAATAATACGGGGAGTAAGTTAACACTTTCGCCCCGTGTCTAATAAAGCGGTCGTCGTGTGGGAATCTCCTAAAGTGCATTTTACTGATGGGGCGACCGGGGTCCTTGTACTTAACAATTCCATTATTTTTAGGATAAAGTTGGGAACTATTCAGTTAGAAAGGCATCTTTAGGTATGTTGGTCTTACGCCTAGTAGTGCACAACTCCTTAAGAAACTTAAGCGTGGTTAGGTAGCTTTTTAATAGCTTCGAGAAAAGGAAGGTTTATCGTTAGATTTTTGAAAAACGTTCCTAATCTCCTCAAAGTTTGTATCCCGGTTAGCATGGCTAATTTCTAAGGAATGGTGGTTTAAATCTATATTTAAGCGTATGGCTCGATTTGATGTGTAACCTTGGCTTTCTGTTTCTTAGTTTGTTGTTTAACTGGTACCTCTACAATGGTAGGCTCTTCAGTTTCTATTTCGGTATCTAGTTCGATATCCGGTGTAGGGAGTACTGATGGGGTAACTATAGGCATAGTTACTTTGTTATCAACCACTCTTCCAGAACGGAGAGTGGTGATGGCATTTAGGTCACCTACGATTGTAGTTTCTGTACTAGTATTACCATTTACCTCAAAGGCTGTGTTTGCTATTTTAGGGTTTGGTATCGCTTGTCCTGGAAACACGCCTTTTGGTTGGATTTTCTCTTGGGCTAATTGTTGTATGCCCTGATTTATGGATTGTAAGATCTGTTGGTTTGATTGAGTCATTGTTTGGAAAAGCTGTTGGGTAACTTGTATAAAGGCGTCGATCTGATCCGGTTGTGTAGGTGTAGTAGTCACAGGTGGTGCGATTGGAACTATCTCACGTTGATTATTTATGGGTGGGTTGTGATAGTTACTATTGTTAACCGGAACGATACCTCTATTGGTATTATAACTATTATAATTACCCTGACCTTGTGCTAGACCTTGTCGTGGTTGCGCTTGGTTGTTATAATAATTATAATTCCCCTGACCTTGTCCTTGTCTAGGTGGAGCTTGGTCATAGTTGTTTGCTTGTCTAACATTTTGGTTATTAAACCCTGGAGGTGTAACTTGTTGATTGTTTCACCAACTAAAGTTGGGATGTTGTCTCCATGGGGCATTAGGAATAGGATAGCTATTAATGGAGCAAACATTATCTTGCTCTAATTGTTGTTGTTCATAGGCGAGAAGACAATAGGAGTCAGGGTGCTTAGGACTCAAACAGAAATTACATGGGTTGGAGTTTACATTCATGACGGGGATAAGATTTTGTTGAACAGAAATAGCCTCGACCTTTTTAGTTAGAGATTCGATTAAATTTTTAAGTTATGGATCGGGTTTCATCTCAAACATACCAGCGGCCTTAACTGTTGAAGAAGAACTAGCGAGGGGGGGATCATCATTACCCCCAATTATTATTGCATTTAGTTTGATCTTCTAAAAATTTGTAAGCCTCCGAGGCTCCTTTACTTAGGAAACTACCCCCATTCATTATGTCAAGGACTTCTTTATGGTGGTGTAGAAGTCCTTTGAAAAAGGCACGAACTAACGTGTCTTTTGCTAGGTTATGGTGTGGACACTCTATAAGCAGATCGGTGAAACGATTCCAAGCCTCAAAAAATGATTCATGAGGATTCTGTCGAAAAAAAATGAATCTTGGAAAGCATCTCATTCGTCTTTAGGGGTGGGTAAAAATGTTCCATAAACAGCTGAACAAGTTTAGCCCACGAGTCCACAGAGTTAGGTGCTTGGGCAGTTAACCAAGACGATGCCTTATCGGCTAAAGTGAAGGGAAATACCCTCAGTTTAATTTGTTCCGCACCAACCGTAGGATGATGGAATGTTGTAAGGACTTGTTCAATCCTACGCATGTGTTGATAAGGTTTTTCATGGTTTAACCCATGGAGAACGGGTAACAAATTAAATATGTTTGGGGGAATTCGAAAATCCCCCACTGGGTCTACTAGAACGATGCAAGATTTAGGGTTATCGCTCAAGGCTTTGTAAAAGTCGGAGAGAGGAGTCTCTCTTTCTTCAGCCATTATGTCAAGTGTGGTGGGTGGGATAATAGCTAGAGGTGTAGTGATTGGTATACTTGATAGACTTGTTTGTTGACGTTGACGGTTAATTACGCTCGGTGTTTTTCTCCGACCAGACCTTAATCTCATGCAAGTCTAAGTCTAAATAAGACAACCCTCCAAACAATCTTGATATATCAGTATAAACCTCTTACTGGAGATACGAGGTATGGAAGAAAGGAATACCTGATTGCGTCCTTGCTTCACTTATGAATAGCGTCTTGTTTACGCGTGTTCAGTGTATATAACAAGTTAGAACACTGAAAAACTTAAAAACTCGAAGTTCGAAACAAACCTGTGGAAATCTGAAAAAATTCAGCTTAGGTCGCGGGTGCGCTCACTTTGGGCGCGGGTCGCGCTCCATGTAACTTCAAGTTACAGTGTTTTAGGGCGGTCGCTCACTTTGGCGTGTCGCTTCAAGGTTCCGGCGTTTGGAGTGCGAGGTTAAATTTCGGTGTAATTTTTCGCAGAACTTTTCAATGCTGAAACGGACAACCACAGTATGAATCAAACAAGGGTGGGTGGGTTTAATGGGACTTAAAAATGACTAATTATACTATGAAAACAATACTATGAGGTAACTAAGATGGCAGCGGCGCCATTTGATAAATGATAAAAATGATAGTTTACCTACGAAATGAACGATGAAACTCAAAACGTAAGTAAACTAAAACTTATACGAGTCTATATTTATCAAGTTTTATACTCTCAATTATATCTAAATAGAGTGGAGTAACAAATTCGTTCCACTCCTAGTTCTCTAGCATGGAATGATTTCATAGTTAACTAATCGCTTTTAAGTTTAATGAGAGGTTTACGAGGGGAATTCTATACTACGAGGTGAATTAAATTAACAAGTTACGAATAACGAAAAGAGAGAATGCTAAGGGTTTGAATCTAGATAAAGAATTAAAGGGAATTGAATCCACCTTAACTCGACTTAATCCTATTAACAAAGACTCGTCGTGATCCAAATTGAATGCTTAGCATATCAAAATAGTAATTCTAATCCCTAATTATACATGGCATTTCTACCAATTCATAACTAGCATGTGAGCGATTAAACCCATTCTCATGGTGAATTAATCGTTTCTAGAGTGGAATAATTATCACGACGATTTCTAAGTTTAACAAATATCAAGCATCATCACTTCTTCAACCCCTCAAATGGAGGTTTAGCCTTGATTCATACCACTATTGATAAATCATAAAATGAATAGTTTACCTACGAAATGAACGATGAAACTCAAAACGTAAGTAAACTAAATCTATCTCATGTGCCTATGTTTATCAAAGATTTTACTCTCAATCCTATGAGATATAGTGGAGTAGAGTGATTCGTCCCACTCCTAGTCCTTCCGCATGATGTGTTCTCTACGTATAAGTATTCTTACTCTAAAGTCTAATGAGAGATTTACGAAGTGGCAACTAGACTACGATGCAACTACCCACAAGATGCAACTAGTCGATTATCAGAACAACTATGGGAATGCTACATTGATTCTATGATAAGGAGTTAGAGGGGGATTGATTCCACCTTAACTCGACTTATTCCTACTATCGATTAATCGTCAGTAATCGAATTGAATCGCCGCAACAACAATATGGTTACTCCTAATCCCTAATTACACATGGCATTCCTACCAATTCATAACTAGCATGTGAACGATTAAACCCATTCTCATGGTGAACTAATCGTTTCTAAAGTGGAAAGGAATTTACGACGACTCTACGATAATCGGAATCAAGCTTTCATCAAGGCTTCTCAACCCCCTCTAATGGAGGTTTAGCCGAGAATCATTATGCAATCATTTTTGATTAAATTAAAACTAAACATAATATAAAGAATTGAAATTTACTAATCTAATTTAAACAATAATTAAAATCTAATTAGTAACTAAGAATTGAATAACAAGTAATAAATGAAATCAGATCTAACACAAATGTAACTAACAAGAATCGAAATTGATAAAAATAACTATTCTTATTTATCTAATCAATCAAGAACAATGATTCAAAGAATTAATCTAAAACAAGAATTGAAAATGGAACTTAAACTTAATTACTCTATTGAAAACTAGATCTAGAATTCTATATAGTTTTAGGTCTAACTAGCTACCTTAACTATCTACCCTATCTACCATTAACAAAGAGATAAGCTTTGGTTTTTATACTTTCAGATCCAAAAATCGTGCATGGGCTTGGAGCCACGTTTTGGGCCAGAGAATCAGGCCCAAAACCCAATTCTTCAATCCAAAAAGGCCTCTTCAGCTGCAGTTGGCTTCAACAGACTTTTTGTCCACTTCTGCTCCTCTGATTGGATCAAGGCTTAGACCATTGGAAAGCTCTTTCCGAGACGGTCGTTTTGACATAAGGTAGGCCCCATTCCGAGGTCTGAGTCCAAAGATACGGCCTTCGGAAGTTCTGCTGACTTGTGTGCTATTTCTGCCCGCGTCGACTTTTCAGCTTTTGACCGGGCTTTAGAAAGGCTTTGTCTTCTTGAAACTTGACCTTTAATCACGGAACTCCTTAGTAACCGACCTTTGCTCCTTTATCTCGCTAAAGTAGCACATTTATACACATAATGGACTTTGAAGCCTGAAATGCATAAAAACACGTAATCAGTGTTAACTCTTAATTATTACTCACATAATTGGTCTAATAGTATGACTGTTACAGGGTTAAAACTACAGTTTTGGGCTCTTATCAAACCACCCCCAAACAGCATTTTGATTGTCTCAAAGATGAGAAATTAGAATAAGTGACCAAAAATAGAGTTCTATCTACTCTCGTTTCGCTGAGTGCGATTGCATTGACCATATGCAACAAGGCCTTAAACCACTAGGAATTCCTTAGTGGACGAGTTATAGCCTCGTGAGAGTTTTCCAATGAAGGTACTCACAAACTTCATCTATACTACAACGACTAAGAAATAAAACTATTATTTCCGTATTCATGCTCTAAATTAACTATACCTCTCACTAGCAATGCATATAGAGTAATCAAGTCGAAACCTAAGCTAATATATACATAATAATCAATCATCTACCATAAACATATATACAATGAGTAATACTATGAAATGTCTAGCAGGTTCGTTTATGAAACTCGGGACAGCGTCCTTAAGTAGGTTCTCACAATAATAGTCAAGATACAATACTCTGATTTTTCCACTCGAGTTCCGCTACTCGAGTGTGCTTTGTGGGCACACTCTACCTTACAATCTCAATGACAACAAGGAAGCCGGAGTCGATCAAACACATCTGCCACTTACTATCACACTAACCTATTCCTAATTGAGCAAGAGGTCTTTATTAGGTGTTGCGGGGATTAGGAGATGGTTTAAGAAGGAAGGAAATGGATATTTAAAAGGACAAGTCTGAGATAATAGAGTCTTCATATTATGTAACCTAGAGAAAACCTTGTTATTTTCTTTTGCTTCTATACTTTGTTTCCATCCTTAGCCATATTTTTTTTTCTTTTTCTTTTCTTTGGCTTTTGACTCCCTTTTATTCTATTTTTGGAGTTTTTATTTTATTTCTATTTTTATTTTTCTTTTCTTTGGATGGAAACTTCTTTTCTTTATTTTCTGAAGCAATTAACTAACCTTTGTTTACACAGGTTTTTCTCTTCTTCTTTTTTCCTCATTCTATTCTCAGACTTATCTAAATTGGGTAGGTTGATTTTATTTTTATTTTTATTTTTTTTTTTTTGTTTTGTAACAGGGTAAAAGATTTGTGGTTTATGAAAGGCTAAAGAAAGGCTCAGAGGGGCGACTAGCGGAAAATAATTCATAGGTTTGAATTTCTGGCTATATCGATCCAAAGAGGGCCTAAATTCTCGCTTAGGATATGGCATAGTGATCAAGCAAGTGGACGTGTGATTTCTCTATCCGGATTTTACTTCTCCCTTGTGTCATTTCTCAAATGTTTCGCTCATGTAAGGCTTTAGGCTATATTCTCACAGGATTTGTAGAATAAGTACTCTAGCCTAGATTTGAAAACTTATCTTGCTAACAATCATCGATACTCATGTAATATATTTATAGATAGATGCAAAGATTATTACCTACATATTAACCTAAGTTTCTAAAAATTATTCTGATGCAAAAGCTACGTGAGATTTCTAGATTGTTAAGAGCATAGAGAAAGAAAACAATACCAATATTCCTAAGTGTATAGTATAACTTATTTATTTATATTTTTGAATTTTTAAAATTTTAACTAGAAACAAATGTATATTATACATATCTATATCCTAACAGATGCCTTAATTACACGTGATTCTATTCCCCAAAACAAGAAGCATGCTTTGTCCTCAAAGTATTGTAAATAAAGAGGGTAGGAAAAATACCATTGAAACGTGTGAAATTCAGGAACATCTGCAAAATAAAGTTAGAACGTACTAAAATAGGAAATAAAAACTGACCACGCAAACTCTATAATGAAGTTCTACCCATTATGGGGTTAACAAGAATGAAATTGCTTGGGACATAAGCGGACACTAACTAGAATGAAAACTTACCTTATCTCCCGCATTACTCATCATCTTCCTCATCCTCTTCTTCCATAAAGAAGTGAGGTTCCTTTCTGCCATGCCATGATAATTTTCCAGGCTTCTCGCCATTTATCATCTATTATTGCTAACCTATTAAGAGCCACTTGGTCCGGGCGGGTGTAGGGTGCAACCTCGATGAGGTTGTATCCTCCACCCTTTCCAAGTCATTGCACGGAAAGATCGAATAATACTATTGGTGGGTGCATGATGCGGTTCTATTAATCGTAATCCAATCCGCGGAAACGTGTAAAAAAAAAAAGTCAGAAAGAAACATAGCATAATACAAGAAACTAGAACAGGCATAAGAAGGAACTTATGCCTCTTGCTATGGGATCGAGCTAAACTAGACATCAAGGTTCGGGGAAGGTCATGACACATACGTTCCGTGGCTAAAGCAAGGAAGACGTTGCAAGTGGCATCATTCACAGAAGAAAAACGCCATTCCCCTAAAATGTTTAGCATGATCCAAAACATAACAGTTCCTATGTTCATGGACAGGCTACCAAAGGCGACGTTATATTCCCCTTGGTCCTCGATACGGAAAATGCCTGCCCTATAGGACTCATGCAAAAACTCATAAGTGTAGACATACATATTATCTACAAAATAGCACCATGGGTCTTGTATTTCACCGGGCATAGCAAGTCCAAGAACAAATGCTAGCAAGAACCTGGTAATTTCCATTGGTTCATTATCAATGTTGATGGAGAACACTTGTTCTCCATCTGGTCTTTCAAAGAAAATGCAGTTATCATAAAAATAAGATGCTAGTGTTGGAGAATAAAGTGCATCAGTCTTTACCATAAGCGCCCCACCAACGTATGTATGTGATCGCCACAAAACCAAGCACCATAGGTAGTGCTTTGGAACAAATATTTGAAAGACTGTTCGGTATCAATGTTGGAGATGTCATCTCAAAATTACGCCTGAATAGTCTGCGAATGATCCGAAACTACCCGCAGAAAACCGAATTTTTCTCGTCCACGGAAGTCGGTGAGTCGCGCTTCTTAGGCGCAAACTTTATCTCCTAAAGCGCCTTTAAAATAAAAAGCGAAGATTTGGAAATCCAGTGTTTGAGCTGGTCATTGTTTAGCTTGGGCAAAGTGCACTCGACAAAAATCTGAAAAAATTGCAAGTGCGAGCGCTTCGGAGTTCTTGAAACTTCGGAAAATGAGACAAACGTGGGAATCGTGGGAGTGAAAGGTGAGTGATGGAGGTTAGGTGTAGTGTGAGTTGTGAGTGTAGAATGTAGAATGTATGAAGTTTATATAGGTTTTAAGTTGCTAAAACGGATCGGGAAGTTGCCAAAAGGTTTTTATGGCAGTTTCCGGAAATACCAAAATTTCCAAACCCGAAAATGGAAACAACTCATTTTCTTGATTCTAAAACAAACCTAGTATCTTTTAGGTTGAATTTATGATAGAATCTACCTATTTAATCGAGATTTCATCCTACAATGATACTTATTCATAGATATGCCTAAACGGCCATATTTTCACCTTGACTCCGCAATAAATTCTAAGATGAGGGTCATATAAAAATAATGTTGGAATAGATAAAACCACCCCCAAACAATTTGGGAAGGTGGGATCATCAATAGTAAACAACCACGCATAATGAAAATAACTGCATTATATTAAAATTTTCATTCGAAGTACATTTCACTACAAAATTCAAATTACGAAAATAAAACTTACATTAAAATAAATGGCAATAATGAAACTACAAATAGAAATAGAAATATCAAACGATACTATCCCTAACCACTCCGCATCGGTAGCGGAGGGCACACGGTCTGGAGATGGCTCCTGAGCTCCCGATGGGCCAGCACCATTCGTCTTTCGGCGATGACGCTCGTGCCTCGATGGTTTGTCCTCAGAAGGAGAATCCTCGTGAGGTGGGAATTGTGCAAGCATGTCGGTCCGTGAATCGCACCGAGCTTCTAGCTCGCCCTCATCTGTTCCTACCTCTCATCCTCTCTGGTAATGCGGATCTCGGTTATGATGGATAGTTGCCTGTCGAGTCCGGAGGTCTTCGCAGACAAGAAGAAAGTGAACGCGATGCCACGATGAATTACGGCATGCATTCTCGTGATATGACCAACACCTCTCCGGGCATCCGCGATCAAAACAAGTCAAGTCCTCCTCATCCTCCGACGATTCGATTTCCCCATCCTCCCTCGGCATTCTCGTTTCCACCATCCTCCTCGTCCTCTACCCTATCCTCGGGCAACCTCCAAACTCGTTGGATACACTCCTTATAGATCACGAGGATTTTGGTGTAGGGTAATGTAAGACCTATCGACGCGCTTTGAAATGCCGCTCTCAACTTCAACATGATCTTGGTTATCAACACAGGAGAGGTACAAGACTTCCCTACTCCCCTAATCATGCTAAGCAAAAACTCCAAGATACAAAACTTCGTGACTTACGCTCCTGGAGTATCCATAAAATGTGGAGGCGCTTCAGGCCGATGTCAATCGACCTTCTACTTCCCGACGCGTTCCAATCCATCCAGCGAGCGCATCCACCGGTGGTTGGTATCTTAGGGATGCTGGCGCGAACACAATGCGATCTCGCATTGTAGTTCCCTTCGTAATCGGCCACGCTCATCAATGGCTCTACCCCATTATATTGGGACTCCCCGCAACGCGTGACATCCGGATGGATTCTAGGCGGAATGCCTAGAATCTCAGCCAACAACCCAAGAGTCACTTCCTTCCTCCTCTTCGCCACCATAACAAAAATCCTAGTCCCTCCAACTCCCTCAGATTGTAGAACCGGCCGAACTAAGTCTTCGTGGTAATAGGCTTCCGTCGAGTACCACAAGCTATTCCAGCTCTATCGATCATTTCACACCGTGAAAACGGCGAAGTGGTCGCCGATAAAAGCTTATTCCGTAAAATTCGGCGTTGTTGAGCCATTGGAAGTTTGAATACGGTTTGAGGTTTGTAGAAGGTAGGGGGAAGCAATGAGGGACACCTCACTAAAAAGAATGATGGTGGTGGTGGTGTGGTGGCGCGGCAGCACCAATTTTTTTTTTTTTTATTTTGATTTTCCAGTGGTTTTTGTTGATGTAAATTGGTAGAGGTTGTGGGGCGGCGCGGTTGGAGTAGATTTGGGTTGGGTCTTGGATTGTGGGCGTGGGTTAATTAGGTTTTGTTTTTAATTTATTTTTTTGGTCGGGTTTGAAGCTTTGTTAAGGGCGGTTTGTGGAAAAAAAATGATGAACTGATGGTGAAGGTAAGGGTGCAGGTGCGATGCCGGTGGGCGCGGGTTGGGCCCAAGCCCAATTCGAAATTTATGAATTTTTCGATTTTTCGCAAAACTTCAAATCAAAATTGCCGCTTCGTTACCGGTCCGATTTTTGCGAATGAGATATGGAAATGATCAGGAGAGAATTTCCAATCCAATGATCCATAAAACACTCTATTCTGACCGTGGATGACATATAAGATAGTGGAAAATGCCTCGAAGTGTGTGCATGACGTATGTTATGCGAACGACTGAACTCTAAATTCATAGATTATGTCAACCCGAATCGGAATACAATTAAACGGCCTAAGCAATTCTAATGGGACATAAACATTATAGGACAGAAACACGAACACCCCACCCCCAAACAAATTTTTTACAACAAAGCTTAGAAAATTTGTTTTTAGCAGTGGGTCTTTTAAAGTCAGATTCCCGAGACTTCCTAGATTACTATGTTTATTATTTAATATTTTTGTCTTTTATATGGAAAAACAATGAGCAAGAAAGACATAATTCACCCCATAGAGAAACATGACTCAAAAATCCGAGAAAAATATGCAAGAGTGGAAAACGTGAATTATGTTAATCGTGGACTTAGGATCCGGTACTTACAGCCACACACTCCTAAGGGAGGGCCCGGTTAACTTAATGGTGCACTCACCAATATATGGAAATGAAAGGAAATGCTCCAAATACAAAAGTTGAGTCGTTTATAGTCAGATACTCGAGACTTTATCTAAACATATGCATGAACATGCAGTTTATCATATATCAACAAATTTAAAATAGTTGTGGATCATTCCATAAATAAATATCACAGAAAACGTATCCAAACAAAATCAAGCACCAAGATTTCCTATGACGCAACCTAGTGAATTGAAAGCGAAGTCGGATAACCCTATTATGTAACCTAGCATGCACCTTCTTTTTCATTTTTGAACGAGTCGGTGTTCTAGTAAATAAGTGTGGAAAAGTGAATGGTTGTGGAGAATATGGTGGATATGGATAAGTTGTAGAAGGACAGAATGTAACCAATGAGGATGTGGTTTTAGCACAAAACTCATTCATGGTGTCTGTAGGGACTGTTTCAAGTTTGAAAATGAAGGTGTCAAACGCTTTTGTCTTCTGAAGTATTTGTTTACTAGGTGGATTTAAAAACTTATGAAGCATAGAAGAAACAAAAGGATCGAGTGCAAACTCGAGATTCCTTTGAAAGGGTGGAAGGAGGGAAGTCGAGGTGGATGTTGTGCAAAGTAGTTCTTGATAGGGTGAATCATCACCTGCTCTAAGAAACTCATCGAATTGCTCATCTAGATTGGTCATATCCTCCTTACTATGATAGTCCTCTACATCTTTGAGAAAGTCATCTATCTCATCCTCATCCGTAATATGTGTATCGACTAGTGTAGGGATGGAAATGTTGGAGTCTGAACTTCCAAAGGAAAGAAATTTGGGCATATGATTATCAGGGAACGTGTTGTTGAAATAATCTCGAGCAAAGCTCTCGATCATGCTAACCTCTCCATCCATAGGCGAATCGATCGGGTAATCGCGTGTTTTTTTTAAAAACATTGACTTCAATAGCAAAATGGCCAAAAGACATGGACATTGAACCATCGCGGCAATTAATGAGCGCATTGGCAGTTGCCAGGAAAGGACGCCCTAAGATGATTGGGACAAAGTCGTTAACGACTTATGTATCGAGGATGACAAAATCAGCCGGATAGTAAAAATCCTGAAATTTTACCATAACATTTTCAACCACACCTTTAGGATACTTAATAGACCGATCAGCTAATTGCAACGTCATTTTAGTGGGTTGCATCTCGTCTAGACCTATTTGTCTATACAAATAAAACGGGAGTAAGTTAACACTAGCCCCCAAGTCTAATAACGCGGTCGTCGTATAAGAATCTCCTAAGGTGCATTAGACGGCGGGGGCGACCGGTGGTCCTTGTACTTAACAATTCCATTATGTTCGATAGAGTTGGGAATTGTTCGTTAAAAATGTCTTTTCGTATATTGGTCTTACGCTAGTAGTACACAATTTCTTAAGAAACTTAGCATGGTGTGGTAGTTTTTAATAGTTTCGAGGAAGGGAAGGTTTATAGTTAGATTCTTGAAAACGTCCCTAATCTCCTCATAATTAGTATCCCTAGTTAACACGGCTAATTTTTGTGGAAACGGTGGTTTCGCGCTATATTTAGCAATGGTATCACCGGATGTTTAACCGTGGCTTTCTGTTTCTTAGGTTGTGGTTGTAACCGGGTACCTCTACAAAGGTAGGCTCTTCTTCAGGCTTTGATTTCGTATCTAGTAAAATAGCGGTGTAGGGGCTCTTGGTGGGGTAACCATAGGCATAGTTACTTTGTTATCCACCACTTTGCGAGCCAGAGTGGTGATGGCATTTAGCTCACCTACATTTTCATATTCATTACTAGTATTATCGGTTATCTCAAAGGCTGTATTTGTTGTTTTAGGATTAGGTATTGGCGTGACACGAAATACACCTTTGGGTTGGGCTTTATCTTGAGCCAACCGTTGGGTTAAATTATTAACGGATTGTAGAAGCCGTTGGTTAGATTGAGCCATGGTTTGGAAAATTTTTGGCTCACTTGTATGAAGGTGTCAAGACGATCCGGTTGTGTGGGTGTAGTAGTCACGGGTGGTGTGGACCGAACTATTTCCGTGAATTATTTATCGGTGGATTTTGATAATTATTATTTACCTAAACGATACCTCTATTAGCATTATAATTATTATAACTACCTTGACTTTGTGCTTGACCTTGTCGAGGTTGCACTTGGTTGTTATAATTATTAAAATTACCGACCACGCCCTTGGACGTGGTGGAGCTTGGTTCAAACCGTCGCGTTGGCCTAACATATTGATTATTGTACCACGGAGGTGTGGCGTGTTGGTTATTTCTCCAACCGATGTTGGGATTATGTCTCCAAGGCGCTTAGGTTCACTATTAATGGAACAAGCCTGTTCATAGGCTATAGGACAATGGGAGTCGGGATGCTCGTGGCTCCAAATGAAACTACATGGATTTGAATTTACGCTTCATGACGGGGATAGGCTTTTGTTGAACGAAATGGCCTCTACCTTTTTAGTGAGTGATTCGATTAGAGTTTTAAGCTCGGGATCGTGTTTAATTTCAAACATACCGCGCCTTAATCAGTATTTGATGAACTAGCGGAGCGGTGGATATTATCACTACCCCCAATTTATTTCGCTTAGTTTGATCCTCTAAAAATTTATAAGCCTCGAGGCTCCTTTGCTTAAGAAACTACCCCCATTCATTATGTCTAGGACTTCTTTATGGTGGTGTAGAAGTCCTTTGAAAAGGCACTAACTAACTAACGTGTCTTTAAGCTAAGTTATGATGTGGACACTCTATAAGGAGATCGGTGAAACGATTCCAAGCCTCAAAATGATTCATGAGGATTTTGTAGAAAAAATGAATCTTGGAAAGCATCTCATCCGTCTTTAGGGGGGGTAAAATGTTCCATAAACAATTTGAACAAGTTTAGCCCACGAGTCCACGAGAATTAGGCGTTTGGGCGTTAACCAAGACGCCTTTATCGGCTAAGGTGAAAGGGAATACCCCGAGTTTAATTTGTTCCGCACCAACCGTAGGATGGTGGAATGTTGTTAGGACTTGTTCAATCCTACGATGCATGTGATAAGGGTTTTCATGGTCTAATCCATGAAAAACGGGTAACAAATTAAAAATATTTGGGGATTCGAAATCCCCACCGGGTCTGCTAGAACGATGCAAGATTTGGGGCTATCGCCAAGGCTTTGTAGAAGTCAGAGAGAGGAGTCTCTTCTTCGTCGGGGCATTGTGTCGTGATGTGTGTGAAATAGTAGCTAGAGGTATAGTGGGTGGTATACTAGATAGACTTGTTTGTTGACGTTGTTGGGTAATTACGTTCGGTGTTTTTGTTCGGCCAGACCTTAATCTCATACAAGGCTAAAACCAAACTTAGCTAAACACATCAACACTCCAAACAATTCGATATACTAGTATAAACCTCTAACAGAGATGCGAGGTGTGGAAGAAAGAAATACCTGATGCGTCCTTGCTTCGCTTATGAATAGCATCTTGTTTACGCGTGTTCAGTGTATATAACAAGTTAGAACACTGAAAAACTTGAAATATCAAAGTTCGAATCAAAACTGTAGAATTCCCGAAAAATATAGCTTAGCGGCTGGTGCGCCGCGATAGGCGCGCCGCCCGTGTAATCTTCAAATTACAAGTGTTTTTAGGGAGGGTCGCTCCCACATGGGGCGGTCGCTCAAGGTTCCAGTATAGCAGGTGTCCTTTATAAAGCGTCGATGGTCAAGTGTATTTTTTCCATAACTTTTCAACGCTGAATCGGAAAACCACAGTAGGAATCAAACAAGGGTAGGTGGGTGAAATGGGACTTTAATAAAATTACTTACACTACGAAAACAATGTGAAAGTGAAACTAAGATGGCAGCGGCGCCATTTGATAAATCATAAAATGAATAGTTTACCTACGAAATGAACGATGAAACTCAAAACGTAAGTAAACTAAATCTATCTCATGTGCCTATGTTTATCAAAGATTCTACTCTCAATCCTATGAGATATAGTGGAGTAGAGTGATTCGTCCCACTCCTAGTCCTTCCGCATGATGTGTTCTTTACGTATAAGTATTCTTACTCTAAAGTCTAATGAGAGATTTATGAAGTGGCAACTAGACTACGATGCAACTACCCACAAGATGCAACTAGTCGATTATCAGAACAACTATGGGAATGCTACGTTGATTCTATGATAAGGAGTTAGAGGGGGATTGATTCCACCTTAACTCGACTTAATCCTACTAACGACGAATCGTCATAATCCGAATTGAACTGCTTCGCAGAACAATATGGTTACTCCTAATCCCTAATTACACATGGCATTCCTACCAATTCATAACTAGCATGTGAACGATTAAACCCATTCTCATGGTGAACTAATCATTTCTAGAGTGGAAAAGAATTTACGACGACTCTACGATAATCGGAATCAAGCTTTCATCAAGGCTTCTCAACCCCCTCTAATGGAGGTTTAGCCGAGAATCATTACACAATCATTTCCGATTAAATTAAAACTAAACATAATATAAAGAATTGAAATTTACTAATCTAATTTAAACAATAATTAAAATCTAATTAAAACTAAGAATTGAATAACAAGTAATAAATGAAATCAGATCTAACACAAATGTAACTGACAAGAATCAAAATTGACAAAAATAACTATTCTTATTTATCTAATCAATCAAGAACAATGATTCAAAGACTTAATCTAAAACAAGAATTAAAAATGGAACTTAAACTTAATTACTCTACTGAAAACTAGATCTAGAATTCTATATAGTTTTAGGTCTAACTAGCTACCTTAACTATCTACCCTATCTATCATTAACAAAGAGCTAAGCTTTGGTTTTTATACTTTCAGATCCAAAAATCATGCATGGGATTGGAGCCACGTTTTGGGCCAGAGAATCAGGCCCAAAACCCAATTCTTTCAGTCCAAAAAGGTCTCTTCAGCTGCAGTTGGCTTCAATAGACTTTTTGTCCACTTCTGCTCCTCTGATTGGATTAAGCCTTAGACTATTGGAAAGCTCTTTCTGAGCCGGTCGTTTTGACATAAGGTAGGCCCCATTCCGAGGTCTGAGTCCAAAGATACGGCCTTCGGAAGTTCTGCTGACTTGTGTGCTGTTTCTGCCCGCGTCGACTTTTCAGCTTTTGACCGGGCTTTAGAAAGGCTTTGTCTTCTTGAAACTTGGCCTTTAATCATGGAACTCCTTAGTAACTGACCTTTGCTCCTTTATCTCGCTAAAGTGGCATATTTCTGCACATAATGGACTTTGAAGCCTGAAATGCATAAAAACACGTGATCAATGTTAACTCTTAATTATTACTCACATAATTGGTCTAATAGTATGACTGTTACAGGGTTAAAACTACAGTTTTGGGCTCTTATCAACTATCATTTTCCATTGATTTAAAACTAAACATCATACCCCAAAATTCTACTTGGCTAATTTAACTAACAATACTTCAATCTAATTTAACAACTCAGAAATAATACTCAACAAGAATTAAAATTAGATCTATAAATTGAAATGACAAAAATCGAAATTAATAAACTAGCTATTTTATTTATCAATACTAATGAAGAACAATGATTCTAAGAGTTTAATCTAAAACAAGAATTGAATTTAAACTAAACTTAATTTTATTTAATGAAAACTAGATCTAGAATTATCTATTGTTTTAGGTCTAACTAGTTACCATTAACAAAGAGCTAAGCTTTTGTTTTTTATATGTTCAGATCCAAAAATCGTGCATGGGCTTGGAGCCATGTTTTGGGCCAGAGAATCAGGCCCAAAACCCAATTCTTTCAGTCCAAAAAGGCCTCTTCAGCTGCAGTTAGCTTCAACATACTTTTCGTCCACTTCTGCTCCTCTGATTGGGTCAATGCTTAGACCATTGGAAACCTCTTTCCGAGCCGGTCGTTTTGACATAAGGTAGGCCCAATTCTGAGGTTTGAGTCCAAAGATACGGCCTTCGGAAATTCTGCTGACTTTGAGTGATGTTTCTGCCCGCGTCGACTTTTCAGCTTTTGACCGGGCATTAGAAAGGCTTTGTCTTCTTGAATCTTGGCCTTTAATCACAGAACTTCTTAGCAACCGACCTTTGCTCCTTTATCTCGCTAAAGTGGCACATTTCTGCACATAATGGACTTTGAAGCCCGAAATGCATAAAAACACGTAATCAGTATTAACTCTTAATTATTACTCACATAATTGGTCTAAAAGTATGACTGTTACAGGGTTAAAACTACAGTTTTGAGCTCTTATCAATATCATAGGAGCCATTCAAGTTAACTGTAAGTAAGAGTTCGATCGCAATAAAGTCATATGTCGTTGCGAAAGGAACTTGGTGCCATGAGCACAACACTGTGTTTAATAACGATAGGTTCTATTTATTTAAAAAATAAATAGGTTATCGCCAGAACAGCAGTGGGGGAGTCTTCCTCAGTGTTATCATGCCGATATTATTCCAGGCCCATGATTTGTGTGCTAGGATCTGGATCCAACCCAAATCTTCCAGCATCTCCTATATTGATGTTTTGAGAGCACAAGGAACTGGCATATATTTCAGGCTCTCAAGAACACTATCTCTTGTTCCGAGTCAAACTGGCATACAGTTTACTGAATAGTTAGTGTGGTTGAATTCCCTAAAAGCTTAACCCATCGAGGATAATCGCAATTTGAAGGAACTGGCATACAGTTCCAGCTACGTGGGAATGGAAAAGGATTTGGCATACAGTTCAACTTTTTCATGCTCAGTATCACTGGTTCTAAAGCAAATTGGCATACAATATTCTTGAACAGATAGTGAGAAGATAATTTCCTAAAGGCTTAGTCCATTGTGGATCAAAAATAAAAAACAAATGGAAAGAATAAATTCGATGGCGATGTGGAGCACTTTATTGATGAATTGGAGAGGAATGAACAATGTATTGAAAATCATAGAATAACAATTTACTGATAGTACTTGCGAAGGTGCTGTGCATTCCATGGTTTGACAAGAACGTCCCCTTCAACAATGCGTAGATAATAAAAACCAGTTCGACCAACCTTGTCGATGATGTATGGTCCTTCCTAGTTGGGCCCAAGCTTACCGTTAGGCTTTGGGATCTCGCATAAAACTAGATCTCCATATTTGAAAGATCGAATCCGGACTCTCTTGTCATATGATCTCTTCAGAATCTGCTGGTTAGCAGCTAAGCGAAGTGCATCACTTTCTCGTTTTTCATCTAGGAGATCCATTTCTCTACATAACAACTCTTCATTGTCCAGAGTATGTACAACATCTGACTTCTGAGTGGGAGCTACCAATTCTGGAGGTATGACAGCCTCAGTTCTGTAGGTCAGTAAAAATAGGGATTCACCAGTTGACCTTCTGAGTGTAGTTCGGTATGCCCATAGGACTTTAGGTACTTTCTCAACCCATAAACCTTTCACGTTATCTAATTTACGCTTCATGTTATCCAAGATGACCCAGTTAGAAGCTTCAGCCTGGCCATTGCCTTGTGGGTATCTTGGAGTAGAGAACAGATGGATAATGTGAAACTCCTCACAGAGTTCAGCGACCAATCCTCCAGTGAACTGTTGCCCATTATCTGAGATGATAACTTTAGGTATGCCAAACCTGCAGACTATGTTGTTCCAAATGAACTTTCTGACGTCATGTTCTCGAATGAAGACAAGGAAAACTACTTCTATCCACTTGGTGAAGTAATCCATCGCAACTAGTAGGAATCGGACATTGCCATGAGCAGGTGGTAAAGGTCCTACGATATCAGTTCCCCACTGTGCAAATGGCCATGGACTGGCCAATGGGTGCAGTTCTGTTGTGGTAGCATGGATTAGCGGAGCATATCGTTGACATTTTTCATATTTGCGGGCAAAAACATGTGCATCCTTTTGCATATAATGCCAAAAGTATCCTTACCTTAGGATCTTGAGAGCTAGTGTTCTGACCCCAGCATGGTTGCCACAAATTCCTTCATGTACTTCTCGCATAACTTGTTCAGGGAGATGTGGGGAGAGACATCTAAGATGAGGTCCCATAAAGGACTTATTGTATAGATCGTCTCCAATGAAGGTGAATCTTTGTATCTTTACAAGCAGACGCCTTGCTACATTCTTATCCTCAAGGAGTGTTCTGTCTTTGAGGTAGAATTTATATGGATCCATCCAACTTGGAGTAATGGCTGGAACAACACAAACTGTTGTAACTGGGATCTAAATGCTAGATTTCTTCTGGAAATCTATTGGGATGGAACGTGACTCACTGTTGCCCAACATCGAGGCAACATATGCCAAAGTATCTGCGTGTCGATTTTCGGATCGAGGTAGCTGATAGAACTGAATGTTCTCAAACTTTCCTTTAAGACCCCTTACCAGTTCCAGGTATTTGGTCATTCATTCATCCCTAGCCTCATACCCTCCATTAACTTAGAACACAACCAGCTGTGAGTCACTAAAAATTGTGAGGTGTGTTAGGCCCAGGTCGAGGGCCATTGTGAGACCATCAAGTGTCACCTTATACTCTGCCTCATTATTAGAGGCGTTCCAACCTAATCAGATAGATTTCTCTAGCCACATATTGTCGGGAGTATCCAACACAACTCCAACTTCTACATCTCTGTCATTTGAAGATCCATCCACAAACAACCGCCATCCGGAGCTCGACTCCCATGGGTCTGGACGGCAGTTTGGAGATTCAGGTAGGATGCCATCATCAGAACTGGGGGTGGTTGAATCGTACCCTGTGTAGGTCATTGGGAAATCTCTCAAGAATTCTGCTAGTGCCTAACCCTTCTCTGAGATTCTAGGGACGTAAAAAATATCATATTCTAACAGTTGCACAGACCATTTAGCTAGCCTTCCTAACCTGTTTGGTCATTCCATAACTGCTCGCAATTGGTACTTTGTGATCACTCTGATGGTGTGGGACTGGAAGTACGGTCGTAATTTCTCTACAGCAAAAACAAGTGCTAAAGCGACTCTTTCGAGTTTAGGGTACCTTGTTTCTGCTGGTAGGAGCGCCCGGCTCAAGAAATAGATAGGCTTTTCAACCTTCTTTTCATCCACGCGTATCAGTACATAACTGATGTCGTAGTCAGATGAACATAGGTAAAGACCTAGGACTTCTCCCTCAATAGGCTTTGAAAGGATCGGCAGTGCCCCCAAGTATGTTTTGAGTTGATTGAACACCTTTTGGCACTCTTCCGTCCATGCGAAAGAGGTGTTCTTTCGTAGTAACTGAAAGAGGGGTTTGCACTTATCTAAACTCTTGGAGATGAACCTGTTCAGAGCTTCTAACCTACTTGTAACTTTTTGAACCTCTTTCATGTTTTTAGGTGAGGGCATCTCTATAAGCGCTTTGATCTGATTTGGGTTCGCCTCAATCCTTATCTTAGTAACTATGCACCCTAAAAACTTTCCTGATGATACAACGAAAGCACATTTCATAGGGTTGAGCTTCATGCGATATTCTCGAAGAACGTCAAATGCTTGTTTCAAGTAGAAGAGATGATCTCCCCGTTTCAGACTCTTGATCAGGAGATCGTCCACATACACCTCCACAATGTCACCTATTAATCCTTCGAACATCTTGTTTACCAAACGCTGGTATGTGGCTCTTATATATTTCAATCCGAATGGCATAACCTGATAGCAATACAGGACATCCACGATTGTGAAACTGGCATGCTTGTGGTCCTCATCATGTAAAGGGATCTGGTTGTAGCTTGATGACGCATCTATGAAGGATAATAGTTTATGTCCGGCCGTCGCATCCACCAACTTGTCAATTCGTGGCAGAGGGTAGCTGTCTTTCGGACATGCATGGTTAAGATCCGTGAAGTCAATACAGATTCTCTACGACCCATTCTTCTTTCTTACTGGGGCGATATTAGAAATCCAGGTGGGGAAATTGATTTCCCTGACAAAATTAGCTGCCTTTAGTTTTTCAACTTCAGCTTTTACTACCCTAGATCTGTCAGCACCTATCCTTCTCGGTTTTGCTTGACTACTTCTGCATCACTGTGGACATTGAGCTGGTAGCATGCCACATGAGGGTCAATTCCTGGCATTTCTTCGAACAACAAAGCAAACACATCTATGTGCTCTCGGAGGAACTGTATCAGAGCTTGCCGCTCTTCAAAACTCAATAAGGTGCCGATGAAAGTAGTATTTGGCGAGCTACCACCTGCAATTTCCACTTCTTATAATGACTCCAATAAGGAGGGATCCTCCCTCTCTCATGGGACCAGGTCCGGGAGAGGTGGATCCAACTGTAATTGCTATTTGGCGGGTCGCCCCACCTCCATTGGTTCAAAAGGGAGTGGGGACTGCTTCGTCACCAGCACGTAGCATGCTTTGGTTGCCACCTGATCCCCTCTGATCATCTCAATTGTCCCGTTATGCTAGAACTTCAAACATTGGTGATAGGTGCTAGGAACAGCTCGAGTCTGTAGCCAGGTCTTGCCCAAGATCATATGATAGGGTGTGTTAGCTTTTACTACAACAAAGTTTATGATGAGAGTTACCGGACCAATAGCTAGCTACGGGTAGTTGGATCTCTCCAAATGTCATAGCTTTGTCCCCACTGAATCCATATAGGTTGGAGTTGGTGGCGACCATTTCAGAGTTTGCAATTTGTAACTTTTTGAATGCGGTGTAGTATGGCATATCTGCTGAGCTGCCTGGATCAAACAATATGCGATGCAAATCATAATCTCCAAAAGGAAGTGTCAAAACAAGCGCATCCTCATGGGGGGTCTAGATGCTGCAGCAGTCAGCCTCAGTGAAGAGGATGAGTGGATTCTTATGGGGTACTGCGTTATCCTGAGCTCCTATAGTCAGCTCGCTGTTCATGATCCTCATCTGCTTAACGATGCGTATTTGATATTGCACACCATTTTCAGTGATCTGCCCATTCCATTTACTTGCTTTTCCGAAAATCATATTTATCTGGAGTCAGCCACTGAGTGGTCCAATACCTTTGGGATTCTAAACTGACATACTGATATCCTCAGGTTGTACTGCATTCGCCTATTCGTGTGCCACAAACTGCTTCAAATACCCCCTTTCAATCAAATCCTGTAATCATTTTTTAGGGTCCTGTAGGCTCTGGTGTTGTGACCCTTACTCTTATGGAACTTGTAGTAGGTCCTTTGGTCTCTGGTACCCAGGGAGCCTGGTTTTAGAGGAGCTAACCATTTGAGGTAGCTGTGATTTTTTATTAAGTCCAGAACCTCATCTGATATTTTGTTAAGAGGGGCAAAGTTTCTGTCCATCGAGGGAAGAGCTTCTTAAGTTCCTTCCACATGAGGCTTCTTCTGTGGTTTTCCATCTGCACTACTGGCTACATTTTGGTATTGCCCTCTGGGCATTCGTCCCTTTGATGGAGATTCAGCCCTTTGGCGATTGCGATCACGGTCTCTCTTTGATTTTTTAGGAGAAGAATTTCCATTCCCTTCCCGAGGAAGCCCAGGAACTGTCCGACTAATTTTCTTCGCTTCCTGACGTCTGTTCAGGACATCTTCTTCCCACCCTGCATGAGTTTCAACCCTGTCAAGGAGTTTTTCTAAATTGCGGGGTGGTTTCCTAGAGACAGATCCGAATAAGGCATTGTTTTCATCCAACCTTTGTTTGAAAGCTATTATAGCAGTCTGTTCATCACAAGATTCTATTTAGATTGAAATTTCCATGAACCGTTGCATGTAGGATCTCAACGCCTCTCCCTCCTTTTTCTTGATGTTAAATAGTGCATCGATCCGTTTTGGCTGATGCTTGTTGCATGAGTACCTGTCTATGAAGGTCCTAAATAGTTTTTCTATGGACATGATCTGACCCTCAGGTAACCTGCGATACCACTGGAGTGTTGATCCAGACAGGGAGGCTTTGAACTCCTGACACATGATATGGTCATATCTCTCATATTGTCCCATAATGGCACAATACCTGAATACATGATTGACCAGATCTGACTTGCCACTAAAGACACTAAACTTTAGTTGTCTGTACCCATGGGGATATGGCTTCCTCATCACCCGTGATGCAAAAGGAGATCTTCCTGCTCCCATTATGGCGGATTGAACAAGGGAATCTTGCATTTTCTCCCCTTGCCTATCATCCGATGCATCTGACAGATCAGGTCATTCTTCTTAGTTTCCCATGTACTTTCCTTGGTAGAAAGTTTCCTGTTATGAGTTCTTTTTCGGTGTCGAGGGTCGACATCGCAATCTTGGTTAGAGGATTCGCTCGGTGGTCGCTCCCCGAAGTCCTCATCCGAAGTTCTTGATTCTCGACTCGAGATAGCTAGCTACCGAACCGGGTCCCTCGCCTTGGGTTCTTAGTACGACCAGCTTTGGGAGGTTCGTCATCATCGAGATCGATGAGTGGCTCCTTCCCTGTGTCGGACTGATATAAGTGCCTTAGCAGCTGTAATTCTCACTCAAGGTTGCTTCTTTGCTGTTCCAGAGCCTGTACCGCCTGAACAGACTCTGGGTTGGTGAGGACAACATTCTCGCCATTTTGACATTCCTCCTGAGCGTTATTCCTGGGACCTGCTCCGGGAACAACTGGTTCATCATTGCTGGTCATAGGTCCTTAGGGGGGATCACTCGCATCTTGGTGACCGTCATTCTCACCCACTTCAGGCATCTCGTGCACTTTTTCTCTGATGACGACGCTGCGTGTGGTAGTGTCACCTTTTGTTTTCTTTGCTCCTGCCATCACAATAGTAAGAGTTTTTAGAATAAATCAATCGTTTGAAACGAATATCTACCTGTTTTCGTCCCCACAGATGGTGCCAAAAGATGTAAGGGAAATTCCGAGTATCCCCTGATCTTCCTCTGTGCCTTGTGATCTGGAATCCTTTGCTGAGTAGAGAAGGGATGAGATGATGGTGAGTTTAGGGTTGAACCGTCTAATGGCTGCCTACGTATCTCTTTTGTTCTATTAGAGAATCAAGCCCTATTTTGCATAGTTCCTAAGAGCGAATCCCTATGGTTTATATAGGAAGGGCTACGAGAGTCCTAGGGTTAGGGTTATCTTCACCGCTTGTGAGTTCATTTCCATCTTTGGACTCTGCCTTCATATTAGGATTCATCTTCTTATGAAAGTCTGAATCTAGACCATATCTTATGAGAGGTAAGTTTCCTTGTCGATCATAATGTCCTATCGTGTATGGGAAGATTATATCTAAAAGGTAACTCCTAAGATATGTAATCATGATTCCTTTCTTATCATCAAATATTGCCATCTTCAGTTTCCTTCTATTCAGAAACTGTCTATATCAATTCCTAACGACTGGGAATGATTATGCTTAAAGGTGGTTAGTCATGTGCTTGGCACATGTCCACTAAATACTCGTGCTAGGCACGATATCACTTATTCACAGAAGTGATCTGATGGTCCACGTCTCATTCCAGACATCTATAGTGTTAGGTTATTTTCCATACACGAGTCATCGATTCAGTGACGGAAAATCCCCCCTACAAACAGGTTGAAAGAGATGGTCGAGGTTAGTGTCTGGGGGTTAGGAAGTTTCTAGGATGCTAGAGAAATGTTCTTGAAAGAGGTTATTGTCACACCCTGAATTTCGACAGAATTCAGAAAAATAATATTTGTTCCCGACTCTTCGATTTTCGAGGTGTGATGCACTCTCAACTCCCAAAAACCCATAATCAGTTTAAATATGCGGATAATTAAAAACCAATAAAAATTTCTTGTAAACAAAAGTCCTCTTCATTTCAAAAATTCACAATTTTGATTAGATTACAAATCTCCTTTCAATAACTCTTTAATTATAATTACAAATGAAAATACAAAAATATTGTCTCAACTGAAAATATATTTCACCTCAAGGGAAAATAAAACATATCCTGAAATGCGACGCTAACGCAAACCACAAGCAGCAACCAACTTCTTCAACACTAAACCTGTCAAGACTTATCAACTATGTTCATTTAATGAACACACTCGATAAGCAAACATACAAATCGGGTCAGTATTATAAACAATGCTGGTGTGAGTAGCCCAAAAATACAAATTATACTTATACATATATATACACAATCCATAAGGCAGTTAGTTCCTCCCCCCGAGGCGCCTTAACTTCCAATGACTAATACAACATTCTTATATACACTAATTAAGGCAGGTAGTTCCTCCACTGAGGCACCTTAGCATCCAATTCAATAATAGTAAGGCATTTAGTTCCTCCACTGAGGCGCCTTAGCTTCAAACCGTACTATATCAACTATATTTAATAATCAAATAATAAACATAAACTTACTCTTTACTTACACTGGTATAGGCCAAATCACAGAGTGGGTTACACCTACATAACTAATCAATTCAACCCACCCTTCTGCAAAACCTTGTGAATGCAACCTAAGTTACAATGGAACAAGCATATCATATACCTAATTCCAAACATCTCATTTGAACCAACAAGAACCATCTCAAAGACCAATTTCACAACCACCATAAATAATTTATTATCGATTTAACGTACGCTTTGATATATCGTCACCATTATTGTTTAGAGCTTCTTCAAGTGTCTCTAGAATCACGTCGTCTCTATGTTTTACCTAGTTTCCCTGGCTACCATAATCGCTACCCAACGCCGAACATGTACATCCACATGCCTCCCCTCACATAATGAACCACTCCGTACGTAGCCACCTTAAGCGGGATATCGCATACCAGGTAACCCTCACACGAAAGCCATTATGTGAGTACTGCCACTATTCGGCTACACCAGAAGGGCCATTCAGATTCACTGAAACGCCAGAAGGGCCAATCAAATTACTTACGCCCGAAGGGCCATTCAGATTCACTGAAATGCCAGAAGAGCCAATCATATCACATACCCTTCACATGGGCCAATCACATGAGTTGTGGTAGCTAGGTTCCAGGATTTTCGTTACATAATTTATTCAGGTGTCATACATTCATGTCTCATAATAATTCTTGTTCTATCTCATGCCAGTATATTTAATTGTACTGAAGCTCAACGTTTCTCTTTATAATAAAATTCACATTATCCCGTGCCAATATTATTCATTTCACAATATCCAAGCATCTCTATTTCAAATCTCAAAACTAATTATTTCGCGTGCCAATCATATATTGCACTACACCATATGGAATATCTCAAGCCTTCATAAATACTACAATTCATTTAAGTAGCAACTCGTAATAGTAATCAATCATGTAATGTATTCGTTCAATATATTTATGTGAACTCAATTCACCATCAAAGGCACGCATTATTTCCATTAGTGCACAATATAAATAGTAAATAAATAATCAAAATATATGTCCATGTTACCAATGTCAAAATGAAACGACTTTAAAAAAGAAAGAACAACTTTTTTTTTTTTTTTTTTAAACTAGCTAGGGGTTAAGGATACCCCGACCTTTTATTTAATGGCAACCTCGCAAGTACATTTTCCCTTCTTTATCCCCCTTGATCAGTTCATCAAGTTTTTGATCCATAGGAGGAATAAAGTACATAGTTTCATTTACACAATTTCTACTTACTTTTGCTAGATAGTCGGCAGCTTGATTTCCCTCCCTAAAATACATGCTTAAAATTGACATGTACAAACTTTGAGACCACTTTTTTAGTCAGCAAAAACAAGTTTCTGCAGTACCAAGGAGGCTCTTCTTTGGAGCTCAAAATCTGAATGGTTCTCATAGAATCCGATTGCACTTGTAGCCACTGAATATTTAAGTCCGCAGTTCCTTCCAACCCTTTCAGCACTCCAAGAAGCTCCCGATAAAGCACGCATCGCCTTGCCGAATCGCCACCAAAAGCCATCAAGACATCACCATTACAATCTCTCAAAGACGCCCCCATAGCTAGCACTTCCTGCCTGTACCGATCCATCTGCATTCAGTGTTGGTATCTCGTCCTCTGCTCTGTTCCATTTTACCCATGTCTCCTCCTCTCGCGTTCAGTTTACTCCAATTCCTAGCGATCTCAAAATCCTCTTTGTTGCCTCATCTTCCTTTACTGTTTTCATCGACTTACCCAAATAGATTTTCATGTTATTCAATACCTTCAAACTCACATCATCAGCCGATCTAAACCTCTGTTTCTTTAGTCTCCAGTTCCTCTTTGTCCAGAACCGGCCACAAGCAAATCATAGCCCGTATGATCTCATTTGCCACTGTGGAGGTACGACAAATCCGCATTAAGTAGTACCATTCATTGTGAGAAGATTTAACCATTTCCAGCAGCCCCATAGCTCTTTTGAAGTTTCTCCATACCAGCTGTGAATACTCGCAATCAAAGAAGAGATGGCCCGAGCTTTCCTCATGTCTGTCACAGAGACAACACTTTGACGTTCCAATCACCTTCTTTTTCATCAGTCGATTCTGCGTAGGTAAAGCCCCCGAGAACAGAAGCCAGATAGTAAATGAGTGTTTTGGTACTGAAAACTTCCCCCATACAATCTTGTACCATTTTACCTTGTTTCGGACATTTTTGATCGAAAGTCTTTATATCTTTGGGAAATCGTAAATGCTCCCTCAGACCGGTTGGAGTCCATGTAATCTGGTCTTTTTCAGTGTGAGAATTTATCTCAGTTTCCATTATCCATTTCTTAACTTCGCAATCTGGAAGATCAGCTATACAACTTAGGTCCAAATATCACGGGCATGTCAAACACATTATTGCACTAAGCCACAAACCCGTGGGAAAATATCCACAAATACTATACTACCTCATAGTAGCATCTCACATATATAATAATGAAGCGTTTATATCAATTTCTCAAATATATTGCATTTAATAGATATCCTAACATATGATATCATTTAACATAACAACAATTTCAACATACCACATAACGTCACAATAGCTCCAAATGTATCGCATAACATTTTTATAGCGGTTTAGGAATATTATGTCTCCTAACATTTCAATCTCGTCACGTGTCAAAAATACCCAACATCAACGTCAAATCTTTCTTATATAATGACTAACCAATTATGCAGGCTTTCGCAATATTCTATCATTGGACTTGTCCATTCAATTTACAATATAAAACGTAGCACAATTCAACAATCAAAAGTCCACAATCAAAGCCCAAAACCAAAACCCAAAAGTCTAAACATTTAAAGACCCAATTGGACCCATTTTTAAGTCATATGGACCGGTCCAAACAAAAATAGAACTGGCCCAAAAACTTAAACTGAACTGGCCCAAAACTAAATAATAGAATCTGGCCCAAGAACTAACTCTTGTTTAGGCCCAAAACAATAGGAATGAATCCGGCCCAACAACTAATTAATATAGAAACCGGCCCAAAACAAAAATAGATTTTTGGCCCAAAGCCCAACTGACCAACAGGTCGTCTTCTCCAACTTCTTCTCCACCACCAGCCCAAATTTTTCCGGCCACCAACTCTCCTCCTCCCCCCTTTTCAACCCAGCGGTTGGACTCCTAATGAAAACCCCTAAAACTTTAATACATGTAAAACTTGATTTCCTCTCCCCCTCACAAGCGCGAATTTCGGCCAAATCGCACCGCCATTAACGCCTCATTCAAGCTCCCAACAGCCCTCATACACCCCACTATCACCAATCAAAATCCAACTAAAACCACAACCTAAACCCACCAAAACAACAACATAATAAAAGTTCCCATAAATCCAGTACGATTCTTGAGGCGCCTCCATTAACGACCTCTTCAAAGTTCAACAACACCACCTGATTTAAATCCCGACATCCCCCACTACCACCAATTAGTAATTCAATCAACACAACAAGAGTATAATATACAAACAGTTTCAAATAATATACTAACAGTTCCAAATCGCATACAGGACAACTGTTTGTTTTGGCTCGCGCCACCATTAACGGCCTCCAAGCTTCGACAATTCAAATCTCAATTTCAGAGTTTCAATACTACTATACTTTAACAAGTTTTAACAACGACGACCGGACGAATTATAATGACAGAAGAATGAGCAGAAACCTTGAACAGTAAAGTTAAACGTGAAATAGAAAACTAATCTACTCACATTAAGTAAAAGCTCCACGAATCTCTCCTAGTCCGAAAGCAATCGAGTTTCCTTATCTCCGCCTCCATTTTATTTTTATTTTTTTATCTAAAAACCCTATTCTCTAGAAAAAAAAATATGAATATATATCTGGGTTTGAAATCTAAGCCCAACACAAACTCTGGCCCAGAAATCAGGCCCACATATCCCAAATCCAATCCAAAAAATTTTCAATAAATAAATAAATAAATTATAAATAAATAAATACATATTTTAAATACGGGCGTTACAGTTACCTAATTGGGTGCGGTCGGAAATCCAATTATCATCTTGATCTTTGAGCCATTTAATTTTGTTACATTTACGTTGGCAGATGGTTTGCATATGAAAATATCAAGTGTTTCAGTCATCTTCCTTAATTAATTGATCACCTGATTTTTGTTTCCAAAAAATTTCTTCCCTTTTATAATTTTCATGGAGTTGATCTTTAAGAATATTTTCAGTTTGGATAGTTTGTGGGGTTGGGTCAAGATTTTGGATGTTTTCAATTTTTCATTTAATCTTATTATTTTCAGCAAAGATGTTCTCAAAATGTTTTTTTATTCCATTTTTTAAGAGCATTTTTAATTTTGTTCAGATTAAACCCTAGGTGAGATATGTTGGGGTCCCTTACCATATATGTTGGAACGATATGGTGACATTGTCCACATGTGGCTTAGACGATATGGTGACATCATCACATATAGCTTGAACAACCCCATGACATCGTTTGAAGGGAATACATCTAGAATGCTTACTCTCCCACTGTCTGCACACATCGGTTGAGTGCAACCAAAATTGAGAGAAAACCCCTGCAAAGAGAAAAATCTCATAAGGAGAGAGATAAATAAAGAGAGATCTAGTAAGTTGGAGATACTTGTGAGGAGAGATTGTAATATTCTTTTCCATATTTATAAAAGGATTGGCTCTTATTGACGTAGGCATAATTGGCCGAACCACGTTATATCTTGTGTCTCATTGTGTATGTTTTATTTTACATTGTTATTGCTTGTTTGTGATAGTTAATTTCATTGCTTAGAATATAGATTGTTGGTTGTAGTAAAAACTTAGATTTTCAATTGGAGTTTAGAATGTTCATATTCAAGTTATCTTAATTAGTGGGGATCGATTAGTATCATTTTCCCCAACAAGATATAGGTTCTGGAAAATGAGAGTCCCTACAGGTGGAAGAAATGATCTGGGGGTATGTTTCATCTTGAATCCACATGGCTTGGAAACGGATGGGGCGAGGAAGGGTTTGAGTTTGAGGGAGGGTATCAAGAACGGCAGAGTGGTCAGATGTGGTGATGGAGGTATGGGAAAGATTTGCTTCAGGAAAAATCAACATCTATTTAGCATTGGCTAGGCTACTATCCAGTATTTTCCTAACTGAACCTAAACCAACTTGTTTGTTCTACCATGTAAAAGGATTTCTTGTGAAGCCTATATCAATGAGGTTGGCATCTTGAATGAGCTCAGAGGCCACATACTCTCATGTGTTGTGAATGGATTGCCTCCTCTTTTTTCTGATTGATTAAGTACAATGTTCAAGTCTCCTATGATGACCCAAGGACGGTCATATTCATCAGTTAAGGCCCTTAGAAAGTCCCAACTATATCTTTTGAGATTGGGATAAGGACTACCATAGAAAAATGAGATTAAACATGGATAGGATGTTGATGGGAGTGTGAAGTGACCATGGCGGATGTAGGGGATTTTATGAGTTTCCACAATCCTCTGCTGATGTCTTCATACCATGTTCTAGTTCAAAGTGTATCTATCGAAACCAATAGGAGTATTTGATAATATGGACTGAACTACGAAATGGTTGCCTACGTATCCTCTTTTAGGAATCAAGTCTGTCATAGTTCTTTTTGCAGCTGAATAGCATACTGAGTGGGGAAGAAGATCGAAATGACCAGAAGCCTCTAGAGAGCCGCCTTTATATCTTGGCCATTAGGGATCCGTCACCTATTCGCATACTGTTGCCTCCTATATATAGTGACTTATGGAAGGCCCTAGAATAAAGTTTCCTTGACTACCAAGAAACCATCCTCTCGCTAGGGTTTCATCTTTTCTTGTTCAGATAGGATCAACATCAGAATAGAAGTTATCACATAGAAGGAGATATAGTTGGACTAGGTTTCCATAATAAGCCTTTAGACCTAGAAGTCTGCTATAAATGGAACACCTATTCTAAACACGTCCAAGAGTCCTTATAATATTAAAATACAGCTGTACAAGGTCGTCATTCAGTTCTGGACCAATTCCAGAACTGACTTGCCCAGTTCCCGAACTACTTCGCGGAATTGACTAGTCAAACTAAAGGAATTGTCCTGAACTCGTAGGAATTGACCAGAACTGACCAAATCAGTTATAGAGCCATTATTTATATGCTCCATTCCCCTTCTAATAACGATCCTTCAGAGTAATCTCACTCTACCACGTGTCTTTAGGACACTGACGAAATATTACCCCTACAGATACCCCCTATCTTGTCAAGAGTTAGCTGACACCACTGAGGTATGACTCTTGGTAGGAGATCTCATGTGAATTATGTGTTTCACCTAAAACTTTACTTTGATTACCTTATATCCATGTTTAGTATATCTTGATCTCCAACAATAACTAGTCTGAATTCTGAGTGAATAAGTGTTACTAACACCTCTAGTGCTCATATGAGGTGAACTCCATTCCACTCGTGGACTGAGCTCTAACTCTTTGAGCGAGAAGTTCTTTAAAGTTTCCCATAACTTAGTGTCTATGCTCAAACTAAATTGTTAAACATCTTATTCTAGGATACACTCGCAACTCCACATTGCAATCGGATATACCAGATTGAGCACTTAAGCTCACTTTATTTTTCTTTTTAGTTCTTGTCTATATACATGAACTAAAACCAAAAAATTTGCCAACTTCAAACCCTTGAGTCCAAATGCCTCTTATCCATAGCTTATTTGGAATAACTAGGAGTTAGTGGAGTGTAAAAGAAATAATATGTTCTACCTTAGTCTTGTAGAAGCCTCTACTGGATCAGTTCATGAGTTCGGTAGATCATCAAAAGAGACTAACCATAGGCAAAAGTAATCTATCTTAGTAATGTAGGTGCGTCTCATGAACTGATTTGACCACCAATTATATTAACCATCGAGTTGAGTGTCATCACAAAACCAGTGTCTTAAACCAAAGGAATTTGTACGCACAACACTTTTTAGAATATTAGTACATCAAAGAAGATAAGAGACTAATAGTCAGTGGTTTTATAATTTTGAACTTTGTAGCTCAACTTCTACACTTATTTATGCATGCATTTAAACAATTCCGTCGTTATACGACATAACATGAACTAATATGCATATTCTACCTCTGATGCCCCCAAAGTTTATTTGGAACAATATAGGTAATCCTAAAAGGCTGAACTGGTAAAATAGAGGCACAACCAGAATCTGATCAGGATATCATGGGAGCCATCATATTTAACCTTAGTGGAGATCGCGATCGTAAGAGAGAAACAACATCGGATGGGATCTCTATACGATGGTATCTCAATGCCTTGAGCACAACACTATGTTTAGTAACGATAGGTCCCGCTTATTAAAAAATTAGTATGTTACCGCTAAAATAATAGTGGTGGAGCCTTCCTCAGTATAATCATGTCGACAGAATTCCAGACCATTGATTGTGTGCTAGGATCTGCATCTAACCTAAATCTTCCTATCAACCCCTGTGGTGATGTCATGGGAACATAAGGAACTGACATACAGTTCAGTTTCCTAGGAACACTATCTCTGGTTCCAAGTCAAACTGGCATACAATTTACTGAACATATAGTGTGGTCATTTTCTCTAAAGGCTTAACCCATCGAGGATGACACTATTGACTAAGTCAAGAGTGGCGGAGTCTTATTCAGCACAGTTATGCTGACACAGGTCCAGGCCACAACTGCGTGTTAGGTTCTGGATCCAACCTAAAACTTCCTAGAAACTCCTTGGGTGATGTCTGGAGTACTAATTGAAGTCTCAATACTTTGTTCACCCCGAAACACTATCTCTAGTTCCAAACTGAATTGGCATATAATTCATTAAACAGATAATGAAGGTCATATTCCCTAAAGGCTTAACCATCGAGGATTTTAAATTCCAGTTCAAACTGGCATACAGTTCACCGAACAAATGCTGATGATTGCCCTTCCTGGAAGTGCAATCTATCAAGAATTTGAGCAACCAGATTCAGGTCAAACTAATGTACAGTTCACCGATCAAATGCTAGTGATTACCCTTCCCAGAGGCGCACTCCATCGAGGATCTGATTTGGAACTTGTTATAAACACTGGAGTCAATTTTTTATGTGACCAACGGTGTTCAATTAATTTATGATGTCACACGCCGCATGCTTTTAGAGATTCTTCACTAGTCGGTCGAAGGAAAACTTATGCAAAGTTGTAAGTGACGACATTAAGAATCCTATCAAAAACAAAGTTGTAAGCAACAATGATAAGATACACACTTACCCCCAGTTTTTATTAGGCTGAGCGGAGGTGAAGTTGTCTATTATGGCTCAGGCGAATAGTAGATAAACTACCCCCATTCCATAAAAGAGTCAAGAAGCCAAGACCAAAAGTCCCATCATAATTCTCGACTTTTAAGAACATAGATTAGAGTTGGTTTGTAGCCCCAATGCAATAGATAGGTACCTACTTGCATCTGTGAACACTAGAACCACCAGTTACACACTAATATGTAGCTAGCAAAAGGTCTGTAATTAGGTTTCTTCCCAAGCAAAACTAGGGACACCACCATATATCGTTGGAAAGCTTAACGTATCTGCTTTCACCAGAAATAAACGACATGCAGATCCGACCTTGGCAGAAGGAGATATTCCCATTTTAGTGAAATGTGTCAAAACAAACTAGATTGCTAGTGGTCCACACGTGCACTTAAAGATCTGAATTGTTGTACCAGCTAGAGAAGAATAAGACATTTTCCCATGTACCAATGGAAAGGGTTTCTGAGTCTATCATCTAAAACATTCAACGGCTTGCATACCCAACCTGCATGGAGGAAGACATGCCCATTCTTGTGACATGTGTCCTAACTGGTTGAGTTCCAAGTTCAGTCCACAATCACATAAAAGATTCAATACCTGATGTAGCACAAGGAGAACTTTGTGCGGTGCCAAAAAGGTAATGGACTCAAGTTTATAACCTAAGAAATAGCTCACAAAATATACCTCAAGGGAGGACATTATACATGTTTCTCCAACGTGCGTTAAAATTGTCCACTGATTCACTGCATTTGAAAAACTTATAAAATTGAATTGAATAGAGAAGTGGTAAGTGCAGTACCACATATCACTGGAAAACCATTGTAATTTAGTTTCCAACACAAGAAACGACACGCAAAACCAATCTCAAAAGAGGAAGTTATGCCCATTTTGTCAACATGCTTTAACACTTTTCATCAGTGTACTGCCTGTGAAAGACTTATAAAACTGAAACAAATAGAGAGGCTATAAGTGCAGTTCCATATACCACCAGAACAATAATTGTATGTAGTTTTTGGCGAAAGAAACGACTTGCACAACCAAGCCCCAGAGAGAAAGTTATACCCGTTTTTCCGACTTGCATCACAAAATCCAGTTTTTTGACCTCCTTACAAAGGTGTAAGTTATTGAATCAAATATAGAAGAAACAAGTGTGGTGCCTTATCTTTTCAAAAAGCCACCGTAATCTAGTTTCCAACACAAAAAACGGCATGCAAAACCGACCTATAGAGAGGAAAATATGCCTGTTTCTTTATCTCGTGCTGAAACTGTCAAGATTAAGACTTCGGTCTGCAGCCCCCAAAAGATTTGAGCTCCTATGCAAACTAGTAGAGAAGTGGACGCTACACCATATACCATGAGGGAGCTAGAAAAATCTTCTTCTAATCCCAAAAAACCGCTTGCAAAACTGAGCTTTGTACAAAAAGATATCGCACTTTTGCTAGCGCTTGTCAAAACTAAGTGCATGAATGAACCATTTAAATCAAGAAATTCCACAGTTCACCATGAGCTCTTAAGTCCATCTATCGACTTTTGGAGCAACTGAATAGAGTGGTTGCACTACCCCCTGTTGTAGCTAGTCTATATAACTGGACTGTCCATAGTACATGTAGCACTAATTTTCCGTCGACATACGAGTCACCACTAAAATTGTTACTGATATACTACATGAATGTGGTTGAATAGAAAGTGTCCCTCACTGTGAAAACAAGTTGCAAGTCTCCAACTCAATGGAGAACCAAGGCTCGAAGTAGCCATAACCACCTGAAGAGCTGGTAAGTTAATCTAACAGAAGGGACGACTTAAACCACCAATCGCAGTACCTCACCTTGAATTGAGGTAAAGAAATCAAATTGTTGCTAAGATTGGAAATGGTAGAACAACCACCCTTGGTATATCTTGCGAACTAATGTTGCACAAGAAACAAAAGTCGATGTGGCATGGATTGAAACAAACTTATCACTGTAGAAATTAGGATTCTTGGCCATAATTGTGCCTAACACCACATGACCCAAACAGAGAAAATCTCCACTAAGAGGCTGCCAACTGACTGTGGCAAGGTGAACCTCAATTTCTCCACCAGTAGAATCTTCAATTCCATTGATTTGTAACGAGCCACCATCCCTGAATTGAATGCCATATAGGTGTGGCTGGATTGCACGCGTCCCCCACTTAGTGCTGAAGTGAAGATGTCGCCAAGGTTGGAAGTGGTCAAACGACCATCCCCATTGTAGCAAGACCAGCGAACTAGTTAGAGTCATTGTAGCATACTGCTCCAAGTTGTCGTCACAATTAAAGCTAATATATACATACTATTGGAGCGTAGATGGACAACGAGTGGGCCCCTCCCCCCACCAATTAATGATGTCCAAAAACCAAGTTGTAACTAATGTTAGAAGTGATTGGACTACCATGCCCACTATGGCAATACCACTAAACCAAATTTCACACAAGAAGTTTTGCTTTGTGTAAACCCAACAACGCCATGTTCTGTACAAGCTCGAAGTTCAATTTGTCTTGGACGTCACCATTCCTTTTCCAAACTGAATACGAACTTATTAAGTTGTTATATTAATCCCCATCATCTCATATGCAACAAACATCTATCTATTATGTGCATCGATTTTCATAGATCATGACATCCTAGCAATGAGAAGAATTTGTCCCTTGCTAGAATCGGAAGTGGTCGAACAACCACCCCCGTTGTAGCATAGAGCTAGAAAGTCAATACATCTCTAAAACTGGTAGAAACACTTCCCGATCAAAGGAGACGACTTCAACCACGAGCTCAATCTCATGAAAGCTATCATGTTTTGATCTTTTATGTTGCTGAGAGAAAATTAACTAGATAATAACAGAAGTAATCTACCAAAAATCTAGCCCAAATCGGACTCAGATTTACTTCCAAAATGGTAATAATAAAAGAAAATCTAAAAATGATGAATTTAGAAGGGAAAACAGTGAATTTTGACCTTGAAAACAGCTACCTCAAAGCATAGCTTGGTGGTGATAGCGTGCGCGCCGCTGAGATCTTTCCAAATTAGGGTCAGACACGTGATTCTGACAATCGTAGCCAAAGTTATGGCCAAAATACCAAAACACATCCCAACTTACCCCAATTAGGAAAGTAACAAATATATATCTTCTCGTCCCCACAAACGGCGCCATAAGATGTAGGAGATTTTTTGAGTTCCCACAATCTTTTGTTGATGTCTTCACACCGTGTTCTAGTTTAAAGCGTATCTACCGAAACCAATAGGAGTATTTGATAATATGGATTGAACCACGAAATGGCTGCCTACGTATCCTCTTTCAGGAATCAAGTTTGTCGTAGTTCTTTTTGCGGCTGAATAGCATACTGAGTGGGAAAGATGAGATGACTAGAAGTCGACCTCCAGAGAGCCGCCTCTATATCTTGGCCATTAGGGATACGTCCCCTATTCCCATACTACTGCCTCCTATATATAGTGACTTATGAAAGGCCCTAGAATAAGGTTTCCTTGACTACCAAGAAACCATCCTCTCGCTAGGGTTTCCTCTTTTCTTGTCCAGATAGGATCAACATCAAAATAGAAGTTATCACATAGAAGGAGACATAGTTGGACTAGGTTTCCATAATAAGCCTTAGACCTAAAAGTCTACTTTAAATGGAACACCTATTCTAAACATGTCCAAGAGTCCTTCTAATACTGAAATACAACTGTACAAGGTCGTCATCCAGTTCTGGACCAATTCCAAAACTGACCTGCCTAGTTCCCGAACTACTTCACGGAACTGACTAGTCAAACTAAAGGAACTGTCTTGAACTCGTAGGAATTAACCAAAACTGACCAAATCAGTTATAAAGCCATTATCTTATGCTCCATTCCCTTTTTGATAACGATCCTTCGGAGTAATCTCACTCTTCCACGTGTCTTTAGGACACTGACAAAATATTACCCCTACAACGGAAATCATGTATGATGTATCGCCTAGAGAAAATAAGATCTAATTTGACATGATCTTTCCAAAAAATGCATAGTCCCCCTACTGTGCCAATGGGGTTAACTATATGTGAGTGTGTGAATGAAATTTTGGATTTAAAGGAATAGTCGTGAGTCTAGGGGTACTTAGTTTCTCATTGAAAAATAATATCAGCTGGTTGTTTTGTTAAAGATAAGTCTTGTAGTTCACTAACTGTAGGGTTGCCCCCACTGCCTCTACAATTCCATGTTAATATCCTCATATTGGCGACAGGGACTGTTCTGGGACATCCCAAACCCCAATGTTTATATAAAAAAAGATAACGGTAATAAGTGGGAGTTCTAGAAAAAGAAGGGTTTGAGTGTACCTTTGTGCCTCCTTGCTGGCTTGCATGGTTAATTCTTGTCAGGTGCTCAGAGATGACAATATTGCTAGTCCCTTCTTAGTTAAAGTGTGCATGCCTATGGACTCTAGCTCCGTGCAAGTGGTATCCATCTAAGTTGGTTTGTGTTATGAAATGGCTTTGTTCTCCTATGACATACCCCGTAGGAATATCTGTGCCCATAACATGGTTTTTCCCCCATTTATCACCTGAGTTGACTCATGGTTGGATTCGAACATGAGTTCATTTTCCATTTGATTCGCATTTGAGATAAAGGGATTCAAATTGTGCAACACTGCTTCCAGATTACCATTTGTGTTTTCATGTATGGACCGTGGTTCATAAGAAAACTATTATCTCCTCTTGAATGTTGAAGAGGTGAGTAGTAGCAGTAGTTGTTGGGATGGGCCTAATGGGCCTTGATATTTTGGCAACCATTTGTCGAAATAAACCTACTGAAATTTCAGCTACATTCTAAAACAAAGTCAGGGCATATAAGAGAGTGTCTGAGACAAAATTGGTTGCTAAGGTTTGGGATTTGGTGCCTCTCTTGAGAGAGCTTTGGAAGAAGAAAGACTTGAGTCTTCTCTTCATTTGTTTATGTCAAAATTCATTGGTGGTTGTCTACATAATTAGTTGTTTGTTGTATGAGAGATTTGTGAGGCCATAAAGAAAGGGGAATTTGGGGGTTCTATTGAACCAAGGTGAGTGTGTAATACTATTTGATTCTCTTTTAATTGGAGCTTCTCTTTGGTTATGGATTAGGCACAAGCCAAACCACGTAAATCTTTATCTCTCTTATTTGGTTGATTGGTTTGCTAATTTGGTGAGTAGTTTACATTGTTTACTACTTATTTAGGAGTTATTTAGTTGATTCCATACATTGTAGTTGTGGGTTGTTGCTTCTACCGCGTTTGATATTGGTTGTTCACTTTTGTTGCATTGGATTGGTGTGCTCCATAATTTTTGGGGAACAACAAATTGGTATCATAGCTAAAGGTTCTACCTTGGCATAGTTAGTCGTTGTTTGTGGTGGAAGTTTGGTTGAAATCAAATATTTTGGTTTCATTGGTTGTTTCTACATTTGTAGTATTTGAAGAAATTCCCGAGAGTGTGTTTCTTTAATTGGTTGTTGGTGTTTTGGGTGTTATGGAAATTGAGAATGTGATAAGTATGTCAAATTCTATGGTTGTGACTCCTATTGTGGTGGTTGATATCGAGAGTTTAGATAGAAACATCAACTTTGATATGTGGAAAATTGAGGTTTTTTATTTGTTAACCGTAAATGGTTTGGATGATGCTCTTGACGATAAGCCAAGAGATATGAAAGTAGAAGTTTGGGAGATGTTGAACATGAAAGCTTGTGATGTTGTCCGGTACTATCTCTCAAATGAATGGAAGTAAGTACTATGTCATTTCGGAAACCTTAATGAAAGATATGTTCAAGATATTGGAAGACAAGTACATTGGAAGGATCGTAGAGGACCGACTCTATTTGAACACTGGTAGTTTGGTGGATTCTAGGCAGAAGTCAAGAAGTAGAAGAGCACTTGCGAAGAATGAATGTGTATATTGCCGTCGTTGGGGACATTGAAAAAATAAGTGCCCTAAATTAAAGAAAAAGTTGAATCGTGCACATTGTTGTAAAGATGAGATTGTGGTTGAAAATTTTTCGTTGTCAGTTACAGCTTCTATTGGTTGCTCCATGTCAGAGTGGATTTTGGATTTGGGTTGCTCCTACCATATGTGTCTCAATAGGGATTGGTTTGTTAACTTTTAGTAGTTAGATGGTGATGTTTTGTTAGGCAATGGCCATGTCTGCAAAATTGGTGGAGTTGGAATAATTCGGTTGAAGTTAGAAGATGGAACAATTAGAAATTTGGTTGATATCAGGTATATTCCTGATTTGAAAAATAATCTCATCTCATTGGGTGTTTTAGAGTCTTGTGAGTTGAAAATTATTTTATCTGACGGAACTCTAAAGGTTGTTGCCGGTGCACATGTGGTAATGAGAGGCACACGACAAGAAAGCTTGTACTTCCTAAATAGAAGTGTGGTTGGGGCAGGTGGAGATCATTCTCTTTGTTGTTCGGTTGTTGGAAATGCTACTAGGACAAAAAAAGTTATGGCTTTGGAAAGAAATAGAAGATTGTTTCATTTGGGTATTTTGATTTGAATGTGGAAAAGATATCAAAAGAAGTGGAGATTGATGCCGCTCCTTGTTATGAGAAATTGGTTGGGTACGCAGCTAGTGAAAGAAAAGAAGCCACTGTTGTCGTTGAAAATACTCAACTCCATGAGTATACTGTAGCTGTGAAGCCATTTGTTGTTGTTGGAAACCATACGAGGTTTCAGGGTATTGGAATATATCCAAATCTTAGAGATGGAATTAAAACATCTCATGATCCGAGAGATGGTATTGGAACTTCCCTAGTTGACATGGAAGTGGAGATGATATTTGGTACTTTTGACCCCTTTGTGTTGAAGTTTGTTGGTGATCCCTTGAGGGACTCACGCCTTTTCGAGCATTGATATGGGCATGATTGTTGATTGACCCCTTTTTTTGGGGTATGGAAGAACTACGAAGGTTTGATCCCTTGATCGGGTACGTAGGCAACCACTTTGTCGGGCAACCTTTGTTGGGTCCTTAGGGACATTGATGGTTGGATTGGGTGTGTTCTCTCTTTGATGTTGGTTTGGTGTAGCGGATTGGTCGGCTTGAATTTGAGAAATTCTCGCCGAGGTGGAGAATTGTTGGGATGGGCCTAATGGGCCTTTGATATTTTGGCAACCATTTGCCGAAATGAACCCACCGAAATTTCAGCTACATTCTAAAATAAAGTTAGGGCATATAAGAGAGTGACTGAGACAAAATTGGTTGCTAGGGTTTGGGATTTGGTACCTCTCTTGAGAGAGCTTTGGAAAAAAGAAAGACTTGAGTCTTCTCTTCATTTGATTATGTCCAAACTCATTGGTGGTTGTCTACACAATTGGTTTGTTGTATGAGAGATTTGTGAGGCCATAAAGAAAGGGGAATTTGGGGATTCTATTGAACCAAGGTGAGTGTGTAACACTATTTGATTCTCCTTTAATTGGAGCTTCTCTTTGGTTATGGATTAGGCGCAAGCCAAACCATGTAAATCTTTGTCTCTCTTATTTGGTTGATTGGTTTGCTAATTTGGTGAGTAGTTTACATTGTTTATTACTTATTTATGAGTTATTTAGTTGATTCCATACATTGTAGTTATGGGTTTTTGCTTCTACCGTGTTTGATATTGGTTGTTCGCTTCCGTTGCATAGGATTGGTGTGCTCCATAATTTTTGAGGCACAATAGTAGTAGCAACACTATCCCAACTCTATATTATCAGTCCAATTATTTTCTGGGATTGAGTATCCCAGTTGTGGTGGTGGTGGATGATTGATTGAGTAATCTAGGGAAGAGAGATAATGTTTCATGAAGGGCTCGCTTATGAACTCGAGGAGGGATTGTGGGGTGAAGTTGTGATAGTTTAGGATATTGTAATGGTTGAAAGAGCCACTGTAAATTGGCTCTGAATTAGTGGGTTGGCTGATGGAAGCGCAACTACGTGCACTAGTTGGAGCTAATGAAGTTCTATGTTTTTTTGACTGGTCAATGTAAATTAGCGTTTTAGTTATCCCTTACAAATGAGTTAAGCTAAGAGAAAGGGTTTGAATACTGGAAAGACCGAGTTCGTTATTGAGCGAACTGCCTACGTATCTATCTCTCGATTCTGGGGGGAGAGAAGAATTAGGTCTGGCGTAGTTCATGTATAGGGTATTTATAGTTGGTGAACATGAAGATTTATTTAACACGTGTCCTAACAAGTACAAATGTAGGGTTGAGATTGAGAAGGAGTGTTGGAGTGGTGTTGGTTGGAATTCTGTAATGATGGGGAGTGGTTACAGTGGTTCGTAATTTGCGGTAATGGAATGTGTAAGTACGGCTTTAGCAATGATTGCTTCTAGAAGGTAGGTTGTTTCACGAGATAGAACGCTCTTCGCGAGACTGTGCGAGTCGATCTGTTCTAGAGCGATCTCTTAGCTCGGGTGTGTGAGTTAATGATGTAGGTCGCTCTGATGACAATTCGAGTAACGAAGTCAGAGATCGGTATGGCGTGTCTGCTATGCTGAACACGCGCTTGATATTCCTGTATGAGAATATCACTCCCTCACACAGCCCCCTCTCAGTAGGTCGTGTTGTACATTGAAGTGATCTGCTGAGAGAAAACTGTAGTGCGTGTTAAGCATGAATGAGGAAATGAATTGGCGTGAATGGAAATATCCACTGTGCTATGAAGGTCGGTTCGTGTTGTATGACGAACTAATCTAGGTTGATAATTGGCACGTGGTTGACACGTGAGAGAATCTGAGCAGTTGAGGCGAAAACTGTGTTCGCCGCTTTTTCTGGGATTTTGAAAAGACAGGTCTTTGGTAGACATGTGGGCTAGGGTTTAGGGTGTAATCATGAGTTGCCTCGGGAACTGAAAGGTCGATCACATAAAACCAAATCTGAAAAACTGAAGAGTCATTTTTTGTTTCATCCTCAGAAACACTACGTTTAGAACTTCTCAGGTTAGTCTTCTGCCATTGTTGGTCTTCCATTTCTCTGTTTTGCTCTTGCTTTTCTGTTGAATTGTTAGGTTGTCTGTTATACTTAACCTTGTGGTAGTTGTGAGCTGTTAGAGAAAGATGTCTGATTCTGATGACACGCGGTCTGATGAGATTCGCAAGATTTCTCTGGGTTATGATGATGTTGAGGAAGAAAAAGAAGGATCAGTGGGGTTTGAGAGTGAGAGGGAGGAAGTTAGACCTGATATTCTTGTGGCTGTAGAAAGTAGTTCTAACAGTGAGGCAGCATCGACCTCTAGTGGTTTACCACCTAGGATGGTAGGTAGATGAGCTGAGAAAGCTTTTGTCGATCTGAGGAAAGCGTATGGTATAAAAGCGAGCGGGTTGGAGATTGAAGAACTGGGCAAGGACGTTGAGGTTTTTAGTGACACGTTCATGCCCCCGAACTATGGGGTAGTTATCTGTGAGGGGCAGGTGAGGGCGGGGCTAAGAATACCACTCTCCAAGCTGGTGTGTGAGTTTCTGAATTTTTGTAAGAAAACGCCCTGCCAGTTCGTTGGAAATACCTGGAGGTTGTTTAGGGTATTCGACCTACTGAATGGGAGTGGAGCATATCGCATTGGAGTTGCAGATATTATTGAGCACTTCACTGTGAAGCGATCTCGGGCGAACAACTTTAGTTTGCAAACTCTAACAAGCAAGTCCAGTGTGCTGGACGGCATGAGCAACAAGCCTTAGGAGAGGAGGCCGTTGCTTATGATTGGGAATTATTGTGCCAGTGTGGACACTAGGGTTTGCAATTTTGCTGGTGGGTTTTGGTTTTTTGTGTTGATGTTTTGAATATTGATTTGGGATATGATATGTGTCTATTTTGTTTTTTGCAGAGGTCATGATTAAAAAGCGAACTGAGCGTGGGGTAATAGAAAGGTTTGCTAGATTAACTCGAGCTAAGAAACAGGAGATACTGTCGGAAGTAGCGAGCTACTTTGTTGAAAGGGGAGGTCGTTAGATCAGGGCGAAAAGAAGGAGGCAGAAGAAAAGGGCGCGAGGCCAAGTTGACCGTGATCGATCTACTGATTCCAGCATGGAGAGAGAGAACAGCAGTATTAGGACCAGGGAAGATAGGGGAAGGAACCGTCCTAGGCATGGGCGACTTGTGGGTGGTGCTGGGGGCTCTAGAACTGGAGGTGGAAGGGGGCATGACAGCGCACCCTATTATCTGGAAGACATGTCGATCATTCCGCATGAGCGAAGTTGCTTATTAAAGAGGAAGGTTGACGAGCCTAAGTCCAGTGCTATTAAGGTCTTGAGAGTGGCTGATGTCGTTGTAGGAGGTAGCTCGGGATCTGGTGGTGGCGGGCAAACTGGTGGGAAGGCTGCTCATAGCTCGAGGTCAAGGACTGAGGTCAATTTTGGGAGCGTTCTGGGACATGGAACCACTGAAGTTACGCCGACCAGGGTTGCAGAGACTACTGCTGGTAAGATTAAGGGAAAGGCTGTTGTTAAGGAGACTGGTAAGGGTTATTTTGGTATTGGGAGAGATGAATTGGAGCGCAACCTGGTATATGTTGATGGCGTTTCTGGTAAGAAGCGACTTGTTAAAAGGTCAAATTGTGGCTATAAGTCCGCTGCGATAGCGGCTTGTTTACTAGAGGGGATGGCATTGGATGGTGATAGGAAGGATTTGGATTCAAAGGAGCTGGAAGAGAACTTGAGGGAAATGGATAAGGCGTTCTGCTTGGTAAGTGTTTATTTTGTTGTGGTTGGTTTTTCTTTGTTTAGCTTCATATTGTTGCTTGGTAATGATGCTACATCATGATCTCACTGGTGCAGGTCGTTTCTGGGTATCAAAAATTGAAAACAGCGGCTCAGATTGCTGAAATGGAGAAAACTGAAGTCGAGTCTTTGAAGGACGAGCTGTCAACTCTTCGAGAAGTGTAGCAATCTGAGAAGAAGGAACTGGACGTTTTGAAAGTGCATCTCACGTCGGTGACACTAGAGAAGACATAAGACATTGGCTGTTAATGAGGTGGATGACTTGAAAAGAAAGCTGACCATGGCGAACGACTTTGCTGAGAAGTGCAAAAGTGTCACGCTGCAAGCTAAAGAGGCATATGATGACATGCATCTTGACCTGCAGGAGCTGGAGAAAGAAATATGAAGAGCTGCAAGAGGAGCATGAACGTGGGGCTTTGGGTGGTCGAAGGAATGACGCTCTCGAAGATGCTAGTAATGCTCTTGAAGTCTTGCCTTCCTTTACTACTGGTGCATCGGTTGACCTGCCTCAGGTTGTTGGTGACCTGGAAATGACCCTTACTGATTCAGCTACGGCAACCCTATAGAACTTGGCTCCTCTCCAGTGTTGGATTTGCTCATCACTGAGAGCTTTGAACATGTTGTTTAGAAATGCTTAGTTAAGTTTGTGTTTTTGTGTGGCCATTGGCTTGAAACAATAGAGCTGATTTCCTGGGATAACTTGGGCAATTCGCTTTAAGTAATAGTTTCTCTGTGTTGTACTTGGACGACCTGGTCTCCCGAATTGTTCTGGGGAGTTCCAGAAGTGATGATTGGTGGCTAGCCGAGCTGGATTTCCTTAGTAGACTCAGCAGCTCGGTTAGTAGACGAACTGGGGTTCAGTTAGTAGACTCCTCAGTTCGTTCTTTTGTTTTTATTAAATGCATGTTTCTTCTTTTTGCCTTATTTCTTAATGCTTTGACTATGACACTCTTGATATTATTGTAATTGTCTGGTTGTGTATGTGACTCTTGGTAAGAGTGGGTGAGTCTAAGTCATCTGTGAGCCTGATTGAGCGTCCTGCTGTTTAATCCTAACGTTGTAGGTCGCAAATAGTGAGAGGTACTAAGTCTGTATAAACTGAGAGGTCGGAGGAAGCGTTCTCCATTTTAGATCATGTTGTTGAGAGGGGGCCCCTACCACGTGCGTGGCACACACGAGAAAATAAACGGTTGGAGATATAAAATAATGGCTACCAGGTGGCCTAACGTTTGGCTTCTCGATGCATTTATGATGTACATTGGGAAGGTATGCATGTTAAACCTAAAAAGAACTGTTGTAGTAAGTTTAGAGCGTTTGATCTACCATTTCTTGACGCTGCTGCTCCAAAGTGCTAGTGTAAGTTTCTTTATCAGTTCAGGTAGACCTCTTTCATTGTTTTGCTCTTCTTTTTGAACAAGAAAGCATTGCTTTTGTGGTAGTTCGTTGAACATTGGGTTGTTTGTACAATCTATTATGGCCAGGCGACGTGGAGAGGCTGCTAATGATGGGGGCAAGGGAAACCTCTCCCCTTGTGATAGAAAATTTTGAGTTCATACCTCGCCGCCGGTGTGACCATGGCAAATGTAAGGCTGTTGATAAGAGGTCGGAGCTGGTCAGTTCAATGATTAACTTGCGAGAGAAGCTTGATGTAGTGACGGAGTATGCCAAGCATTTCCATACCGTTGCACACAAGGCACAGGGCGTATATAACCGAGTTTGTGAAGAATATGCCATGCTGGATGAGACGTACTTTGAGCTAAAAGAGGAGAAAGATCGTGGGGTTTTAGGTACGAGTACGCGTGTCATACCAAGAAATGTGAGGAATGCTCCCTCGACCAGTGCTGCTCCCTCTATGCCTGCTGACGATAAACACATTGTTCCTGGTTCTTAACTATGGTTGCTGGACTTGCCTCTTGAAAGTAAGCTGTAAAATACTTTGAATTTTTTTGCCTATTCCTTTCTTTGTGAGAGATTAAAACTATAGAACTGGTTTCCACACAAGTGGCAATTCATTTTTTTTTTCAAAAGTTATAAGAAGACCGATCTGGATTTCTGTGTAATCCCAGCAAATCAGTGGATTTGTTAATTGGTTTCCTGAGTTTGCTCAGGCAATTCATATTATGGATATTTATGGAATGTATGTCATTTGCTTATGCTTCACTGCTTGTATCTATTGTCTTGTTCACAATAACTTAGGCATGTAGGGGCTGAGAAGCCTGAGAATTAGCTTAGGGAAACGCTTTTCTCGTAGAGAGTGTTCTGCTCATAGAGAGCGTTCTCATTTAGTTGAACCTAGAGTTGTAAGTCGTCACCTAGTATGAACTATATAGGTTATGAAGCCTGGTAGCTCGAGTGAGCGTGCTAGCTTAAGAAAGCTTGGTGCTCGCTGAGAGCGTGTTAGCTTAAAAAAGCATGGTGCTCTCTGAGAGTGTGTTGGCTTAAGAAAGCATAGTGCTCGTTGAGAGTGTGTTCGCTTAAGAAAGCGTAGTGCTCGCTGAGAGCGTGTTAGCTTAAGAAAGCATAATGCTCGCTGAGAGCATGTTCGCTTAAGAAAGCGTAGTGCTCGCTGAGAGTGTGTTAGCTTAAGAAAGCATAATGCTCGCTGAGAGCATGTTAGCTTAAGAAAGTGTAATGCTCGCTGAGAGCGTGTTAGCTTAAGAAAGTGTAATGCTCGCTGAGCGCATGTTAGCTTAAGAAAGTGTAGTGCTCGCTGAGACCGTGTTAGCTTAAGAAAGTGTAATGTTCACTGAGAGCGTGTTTGCTTAAGAAAGCGTAGTGCTCACTGAGAGCGTGTTAACTTAAGAAAGCGTGTTGCTCACTGAGAGCGTTTGAACTTATGAGAGTGTTGAAAGTTTGCGTCTATTGGTGGTTTGTTCAGTGCGAGTTCCGTGTCTATTTATGATCTTGAACGGAGTGGGTTGTAATAATAAACATAAGTAAACTATAATGAAATTTGCAGTAAATAAAAACATGGATTGCACAAATTTACACTTTTATTGATAAAATTTCTTTAACAAATAAGTGTTCCAAGGACGTGGTAATGGTTTCCTTTCTTGGGTCTTGATCCAGTACGCTCTATTGCCGACGACGGATTCCACTATGTAGGGGCCCTCCCATTTGGTGCTAGCTTAGAATTATCTTGAGTCTTCTTCAGAACTGGGTCACCAGGTTGAAAGGATCGAGGATTGACTCGCTTATTATATGACTTCTTTAGAGTCTGATGGTAAGATGCCACTCGGATGGCTACTAGGTCGTGGTGTTCTTCCAGTAAGTCGACCTCTCGAGCTAGGACAGAGTCATTGTGTCCATATTCGACGAGTTATGACCGAGTCGTGGTGACTGTTAGTTCGGTAGGAATAACGGCCTCCGTGCCATAGCATAATGAAAATGACAACTCGCCTGTATTAGAGCGAGCTATTGTTCAATGAGCCCATAAGATGTTTTCCAACTGGTTTGGCCATTGGCTTTTGTTCTTTTCAATCTTCTTCTTCAAATTTTCCAGAATTGCCTTGTTGCTAGCTTCTGCTTGGCCATTGCTCTGGGCGTATTGGGGAGTGGAAAATGCATGAACGATCTTCCACTTGGCTAGAAACTCCTTAATTGTTTTTCCCTTGAACTGGGAACCGTTGTCCATCACCAGTGTGTGTGGCAAGCCAAATCTGGTGATGATGTGTGTCCAGATGAAGTTTCTAACGTGTGACTCTTTGACATGAGCTAAGGGGATTGCTTCGACCCACTTAGTGAAATAATCAGTTGTGACCAAGACAAACCAAAAGTCGGTGCTTTTTTGTGGGATGAATGGTCCCATGATATCCATGCCCCACATGTGAAATGGCCAAGGGCTGGCAATGTTGATTAACTCGCGAGCTGGCTGGATGATATTGTGGCCAAAAGTCTGGCATTTGATGCATTTGAGAACATACTTTTTGGCATTGACCTGCATTCGTGGCCAAAAGTATCCCTGGGATATCACTTTGTGAGCCAAGGAGCGACCTCTCGCATGGTTCCCGCATTCGCCCTTATGAATTTTTGCAAAAATCAACTGACCTTGTTATGGGCTTATGCACCTCAAGTGAGGTCCGCCAGCAGACTTTCTGAATAGTTTGTTGTTGATTAGGCAGTAACAATGTGCCTGATATGGAACTTGTTTGGCTTTGGTACGTTCTGCTGGGATCGTACCATGTTGGATGTACTCTATGAGGGGCTGCATCCATGTTTGACTCATCTGAATGTCAGAGAGTGGGCATAGGTCGCTGATTTCCAAGATGTGTTCAGTTTGGTAAGCAGGTCGATCAATTACTTCGATGAGTAATTGTCTAGAGGCGCAGTTCGGTGTTTGAGTAGTCAGATAAGCTAAACTATCCGCGTGATGGTTCTCATCACACAAGAAGTGGTGTATGGTGGCTTTCTTAAAAGAAGGAAGTAATTGATAAACAACTTGAACGTATTTAGAAAGGTTACCTTCATGGGTAGTGTACTATTTAGCAATCTGGCGAACAACCAGTTGCGAGTCACTAAAGACTTGAAGTTCCTGTACACCGAGCTGTAGCGCCATTCTGAGCCCTATGATTAGGGACTCGTACTCCGCGTCATTATTAGAGGTCGCAAAGTCGATGCGAACTGATTTCTCCACCATAGTTCCATCTGGGGATACTAACACGACTCCGATTCCACTTCCTTTGGGGTTATTAGAACCATCTACGAATAGTGACCAGATAGACTTGTCTTGCTTTTTAGCGGATGGGATGTCTATTTTTGGTTCCCAATTCAGGTCATCGATTGGAAAATCTGCTAGAAAATCTGCAACAACCTGCCCTTTCTGAGAAGTGCGTGGGACGAACTCGATGTGATGTTCCCCGATCTCTTCTGCCCATACTGCCATGCGAGTTGTCTTATTTTCTTTGAAAAAGATTTTCTTCAGTGGGAGGTCGGTGAATACTTTGATTGGGTGTGCTTGAAAATAAGGTGTAAACTTCCTTGTAGAATATAGCAATGTAAGTACTACTCTTTCAATATAAGAGTTGTTTTTTTTCAGCTGATGTTAATGTCTTACTTGTGAAGTAGATCGGCTTCTCTGAGTTGTTGTCTTCCTTGAAGAGAACCGAACTGATAACAAAGTTTGATACCGCCAGGTAAAGCCCCAACGTTTCACCATCTGCTGGTTTTGCTAGGACGGGCGGTGTTGTGAGGTACTCTTTGAGAGTGGAGAACGCTTGGTGGCACTGGTCATTCCATGAGAACTGTTCTCCTTTTTTAAGAAGTTGCAAGAACGGTCGGCATTTGTCTGACGCCCTTGATATGAATCAGTTGAGTGATGCAACCATTCTTGATAGCTCCTGTATTTGCTTCTTTGTCTTTGAATCGGGCATTTCCAAGAATGCTCGGATCTGGTCTGGATTAGCCTCAATCCCTCGTTGTGACACCTAATATCCAAGAAACTTCCCTGAGGACGCTCCAAAAAGGCATTTTTCAGGATTGAGCTTCATCTAAGTTCATCGTAATCTGGAGAACGCCTGCTCAAGGTGAGTGAGGTGGTCGACCGCTTTCTTGCTCTTGACTACCATGTCATTGATATAAACTTCCATGGTATCACCTAACATGTCCTGGAACATGTCAGTGACTAGCCGTTGATAGGTCGCTCCAGCGTTCTTAAGGCCGAACGGGAGGACGTTGTAGTAGTAGATTCCCTATTCTGTGATGAACGAAGTTTTTTCCTGATCTTCTTCAACGAGTGGAATTTGATTATACCCACTGTATGCATCCATAAACGATAAGAGTTCATGGCCGCAAGTCTGGTTTATAAGTCGGTCGATTCTAGGTAAAGGGAAGCTATCTTTAGGTGTTTTCTGGTTGACATTAGTAAATTCGACGCAGAGGCGAACTGTGTCGTTCTTTTTTGGGACTGCTACTATGTTAGCGATCCAGTCTGAGTAGTCGACCTTCCGGATGAAACCGACTTGTTTGAGTTTGTCGACCTCATCATTGATTGCTTTTTGAAATCTCATGGATAATCTCCTAGGTCATTGTCGAACTGGTCTAGCATTAGGATTGACGTTTAATCTATGATATGCAACACTAGGGTCGATACCAGGCACATCAATATACAACCAAGCGAAAACATCTTTATTCATTAATAAAAAGTTTATAAGCTCGGCCTTGAGTGTAGAGTCAAGGTTAGCCCCCACATAGACGAACTTGGGATCGTCTTCTGTTCCTAAGTTCACTCGCTGCTTTTCTTCAGTTTGAACTGCTGCTTTTGAAGAGGGAGCGACCTCTGGGGGACTGGTCTCTAGTGGTACTTTGTTGATCTGAGGAATAGAGGTCTTGGCAACAGGAGTTGGAGCGACCTCTGTGGTTACGACAATAGGGGTTGGTGCGACCTCTATGGTCATGACAACAGGGTCTGGTGCGACCTCTGGCATATATACTGGTAGACTAACAAGTGCTGGAGCGACCTCTAGGGTCCTGACTTGTGGATTAACAAGTGCTGGGGCGACCTAGCTAGTAATTCGCCGAATTATTCGCGAATTATAAGGTTTGGCGAATAAAACGAATAATTCGGCGAATTTTTGAATGATACGGTTTAATTCGCGAATTGGTTGGGTCGGGCTTATAATTGCGAATTATTCGCGAATTATTCACTAATTATAAGGTTTGGCTAATAAAATGACATTTGTATTATTTTTTTTCATGAATAAAATTGTAAAAATAAAAATAAAAACGTTATATACTTATATATCAAAATTTTAAATGTAAAATATATAGCCAAATTTTAAAGAAATATATTCAGATTATACCCGTTTAAAACACGATATCGTATTTTTTTACCGTTAAGCGTTTTATTGGACCGAATATTTAAAAGTATTATTGTTGAAAATTTCGAATCTTAGGCGAATAATTGACGTATCGAACTTTTGCCGTCCACGAATTTACTAGCTATGGGGCGACCTCTGGGGTCCTGACTGGTGGATTAACAAGTGTTGGGGTGACCTCTGGGGTCCTAACTATTGGGCTAACAAACACTCTGGGGTCCTGACTGACGAATGGATTTTTTTGGTAAAGCCCCCAGCGTTCTGCTTTGGTGCTTTGGATTTGACCTCAGCAATCAAATCTTTGGCCATCGTGTAGCTGGTAGGCTCACTCCTAGTGCTGATAGACGGGTCAACGGACTAGTTTGTTGAGAGGATCTGATTGCAGTGATAAGCTTCGAGTTGATTGCTTCAAAGCTCCATCATACCCCTCGGGCCAGGAAAAATGGAGCACCTGATGCAGTGTTCCTGGTATAGCTTGCATTTGGTGAATCCAACGCCGTCCTAGGATGGCATTATAGGACGATTGGATGTCTACAACACTGAAACGCGTATTGAAGTTGACTTTGTCTTCCTTGGATCCAACAGAGACTGTGAGTATGATGTCACCAATTGGGTTGGCTCTGGAGCCATTGAACCCATAGAGAGGAGCTATTAGGTCTATGAAGACCGATTTGGGCAGGTTCATCTCTTTGATGGTATGGTAGAACAAGATGTCGCATGAACTATCGGGATCTATCAGGACCCGTTTGACTATTCAGTCACTGATTTTGACAGGGACCACTAAGGCATCATTATGAGGGAGGCAAACCTTGTTGAGATCGGCCTCTGTGAATGTTATATCACCTGAGCTGCAGCCTAAACTGCATGGGGTGGTTGCGGCCTGTGAAGAGAACTGGTAGATTTCTTGGAGAGTGCCAACGCGCCTTCTTTTTCTCTAGAGGATGCTACAGAATCATCCTGGAACATGATCATATGTATTATTCTGTCATTATCTCTGTCTGACGAGTGCTGACGGCGCTCATGGCGAGAACGGTCATTGGGGCGTCCTCTGCTACGAGAGCGAGCTTGGACACTTTGGCGATTATGGCAAGGTGGAAATCTACTCCGTTCCCTGTGAGCCATGAGTTTATGGCGCAAGTCGCCATCAGCGACATTGGCATAATGCTTGAGATGCCCTAATTCGATGAGGTCTTGGAGGTAGTGCTTAAGCCCCCAGCACTAATCGGTCTAATGACATTTTGCTCGGTCAAATGCACAATAAGGCTTGCCAGGTCAATCTTCTGGTTGTTGTACGTCAAGTCGGTAATATGCAGCTCGCTTGATCTTGTCCAGTATGTAACTGGGAGATCGGGTGAGTACAGCGAACTCGCGATTGTTGCTTGGTCTGTTCCCGTCTTACTTCGCTAACATGCGGGTCACTTTTTGAAGTTGGGGTCATCGAGATTGCTTTGCTTCTTGTTCTTCGGTTAATCCATGATGTTTCAGGCCTTCTTGTAACTTGATGAACTTGTCTACTCGAGCGTACAGCTCATCAGACAAAGTTTCTGGTCATTCTTTCATGAGCGATCCGACAAATACCAGGTTTTTTAGATTCGCAAAGCGTTGGAGAATGCCAATGTGGCAAACGACTCTTTGAGGCTGCTTTCCATGCCAAGTAGTTCGGTTTTGAACCGACCTAAGAAGGCGCAAATTGTTTCATTTTCGCTAAGTGGGAGTTGGAATAGTGAATCTAGATCTATTTTTTTACGCCTGTTGTAGACGTACTGGCTAGCAAATAGGTCGGTGAGATTCTCAAAGTTCTTTATCGAGTCTGGCTCGAGTGAAAAGAACCAATCGAAAGCGCCATCTTGTAGGCTGGCCGAAAACAGACGACAATGGAGATGATCGAATTCCTGAGCACTATAGAGTGCGAGGTTTTGGATGTATTAAGCTACATGTTGACTTGGACACATGCTACCATCGTACATTGCAAAGTTTGGTTGGACGAAATCTGGAGGAGAAGGTTTATTCAGTACTTCAGCAGTGAAAGGAGATGCGTGGTACGTCTTTAGCATCTTCTGAACAATCTGGGTGGCATCCTTCTTGACTGCGCTCTGGTCTATTCTTTGGGAAAGCTCGTTAATCTGCTGCTTAACTTCGTTGATATCGTCCTTTGCTAATGCGCCAGGTGGAGTTTGTGCGTCCACTTGTGCTTTCAAAGCCACATTCTCCTGCCTGAGCAGGGTGATGTGTTCATTCATAGTACCTAGTTGACCTGCTAAGCTTTGGATTTGAGCTTCGAAGCTTGTCATGCTTCGTGGGCTTGAATATTGTTGTTTTTGGAAAATGGTTTTTCAAGAAATCGATACCACAGACGGCGCCAATGTAAAGGAGCGTTTTAGTTATCCCTTACAAATGAGTTAAGCTAAGAGAAGGGGTTTGAATATGGGAAAGACCGAGTTCATTGTTGAGCAAACTGCCTACATATCTATCTCTCGATTCTAGGGGGAGAAAAGAATCAGGTCTGGCGTAGTTCATGCATAGGGTATTTATAGTTGGTGAACGTGAAGATTTATTTAAAACGTGTCCTGACAAGTACAAATGTAGGGTTGAGATTGAGGAGTGTTGAAGTGGTGTTGGTTGGAATTCTGTAATGATGGAGAGTGGTTACAGTGGTTTGTAATTTGCGGTAATGGAATGTGTAAGTACGGCTTTAGCAATGATTGCTTCTAGAAGGTAGGCTGTGTCACAAGATAGAACACTCTACGCGAGACGGTGCGAGTCGATCTGTTCTAGAGCGATCTCTTAACTCGGGTGTGTGAGCTAATGATGTAGGTCGCTCTGATGACAGTTCGAGTAACGAAGTCAGAGATCGGTATGGCGTGTCTGCTATGCTGAACACGTGCTTGATATTCCTGTATGAGAATATCACTCCCTCACAGTCAACAATGGGAGGTTGTTATATGGGTTGCTTACCGGCTGGTCGGAGAAGTGAGATAGTGTTGAAGTTTGTTTGTCACCTGACTATTCGTTTGCTGGAATGGGGGGTGGTTTGTAGGGTGCGGCGTGGTGTTAGTTGGAAGTAATCCGGTGGTGGGACTCGGTGTTCGTAGTGGGGTTGAAGGACCCATGTTTGCTGAAGGGAATGAATAGTGATGAATAGGAGTGAGGGAGAAAGAGTCACTGAGTTGGTGGAGTTAGCTGTAGTGGTGTTTTCCCTTAAGGTAGTGGTGACTGTAGGGGATGCTAGGGTGTGTGATCCTTCTGTAAGCTGGTGATATCTAGCTAGCATTTTTGGATATCATCTTTCAACCGTTTTCAGAAGTGAATTTTTACATTCTGTCAGCAAGAAGTTTGAAACTAGCTGATTTTTTTTAGTTCGATTTCCATTGAGTCGCGATCATCCTTGTCAAAAAATCATGACTTAAATTAATTTTCGTTAGATATATATGCATTTTATTAGACGCTTTTGTGTCTAACAAAGTTGAACTATGTAATTTTCCATTTCGATTTAGAAAGTGAGATGATTTATGATTCGTGATCGTCTTATAGCTAAAGAAGAAAATCATATTACACCCCTCCATTAAATGAATGCTTACAATGTATAGTGGAGGAGGATACATTATTAAGTTGTGTTTATGAACGAGTTCATTAATACAGGTTGGGGTAGCCTTAACCCTTTTAAATTCTTCAAAAAAAAATGAAGAAAATCATAGGATAGGTCTACCTTTTCGGACGAGTTGAACACGATGAACAAACATAACCATATAGCATCAGGTATGTACGTACGTGAGAAACATGTTCAGTTCATTACCCGAGCATAGTTAGCACTAATGTATATATATATAGTATAGTTCAAAGCACGAAAGCTACATCAAACACATCTTCTCTCAAAATCACCCAACACAAAAACAAAAACGTACTATTATTGCTAATATGGAGCAAAAGCTAAATTAACACGTACAAAGCAGAATAGCTAGAAGAGGAGACTAAAGTCACTGAGATGGTAACATAGTGCATAACCATATATTGCTAGTGCTTTTGCTCAGTAAACAAGTACAATAATTTCAGGATATATAGCTCAGCTGCCTCAGCAGGTGACAGAGGAGACGGACATAGGATAACTGAAAGAGTTAGCATACTGGAAGGAGAGAGCAGCGCCACTAGGGAGTGGATTTCCATCATTAACCAAGCAATCGTCGTAGCCAAGACGCTTGAATATGTTTGGGTTGATACCACTAAAGGAGCTGAACCAACCACAGCTAACGTGTATGCCTGATATTTCACGCCCACTTGGGCTTGTGTTCATGATGACAACTGTGTAAGTTGGTATCCCGTTTGGCAATGGAGTTGTTTGGCCTTGGTTCACATTTATGTCTGATTCCGAACACCTTTTCCATGGTCCTATTCTGTTGAAATCCGGGCCATCTGTCCACAATTATCCAAAGAATTTGGCCATCAATTTGATAATCAAATTTCCCAAATCAGTAAAAACAAGGTTGTGACAGAAATCAGTCCATTGATGAGTGGTGACCCTCATTTGAGAGGATGCCGTGTTGCACTATCTGAGATATGGTCCAAGCATCAGAGGGGTTCCAAGATTTGTGGTCCAACATGAATTTTAAAAGCCCAAGATTGCATAATAGGCCCCAAGCATCAGTGGATGGGCACAGATTTCATAGCCCAGCAAATTAATGTGAGCACAGATTCCATTGAAGAAAACGGCAGCGCTTAGCTTAAGAGGAAGCATATACCGTCCCAGACAATAAAGCTAGTACTCAATACACTCAGGGTGCATTAAGGATTCAAGGGGCCAATAGCCAAGACAATTAAAAGCGAGAACAGTTGAGAAAATATAGGGTAATAAGCCGAAAATACAGTGTATATAAAAAGAGTGGTATTATCGACGTATTTGCATCTGTAAAGCTAATAAAGTTTATCCATGAAATTTGCATTCATGCTTTAACCCAAATTTATTTACTTTGACTGCGAAAAGGTCATAAAACCTGAAAAACTACAAAGTAATGAATGAAATCTTTATATTTAATTTGATTAATTAGTTTTGGAACAAAACGATGCACCACGCGAAACAACCTATTTAGGATTTCATTAATTATTGGTTTTCTAGAAAATGAATATGCAGAGAATGATTTTCAAGCTATTTTATCAAAAAATAAAAGAAGCAAACAATTTTCAGGAAAATCAATTTCCATGCAATGAGTTGCACCCGCAAATGAAAATGCATGCACACAAAACTGAAAGCTTATTAGGGCTTTTCAGACATACCCCCAACCCCCAAAACTATGGCGAAGTCCATCTACCCTCCCCCCCCCCCCACCACACACACACACACACAAAGTCATGCCCCCGTTTTCGCAACGGCAACGAGATGAATTTTTCCTTTCACTTGAAGCAGCTTAAATCCACGTACCAAGATGAGCTCAAAGGAATAATTTCTCTAAAACGGTGCACGTATAGAATGCATTAAAACACAAGTTCTAATTCAACTTTTATTGGGAATGCAAGCTCAAGTAATTAAGGAGTGGAACATTTTACAACTTGTCCGTTTAGAAATTCACAAGGCTTGTCTGCTTCTCGAGCTACAATGGTGCAATTACTTCAACACGTTGAACTGTATATACGAATGTACAAGACCTACAAATGAGTATTTCAACTTGAGATTATTTACCGTTCTGAAGGAGCTTGCGATGGGAAGCTGAGAATGTATTGTTGTTTCCTTCAAGAACAGTAGTAGTTGATGGTTGGACTTGAATGAAATGTTTAAGACCTGCAAACCATAAATAAAAGAGATATTATAAAAAACGTTCTTAACAATTATGTTTCTGACCGGAAAATAGAATCCGAAAATAAACAAATAGAATAAATCAGAATGTCATAAATATTCCTCAGAAGTTCAAAATATTTTATTTCTTTCTTCCATATTCAAGAATCTGATCGAAATATAAATGAGATTCAAATACCTGAATAAACTGTAACCAGTAATCCAGCAAAAAAGGCAGCTGCAACAAATGCTAGTCTCATACTACTCCTCAAACTCTTCATTCTAGCTTCTTTGAAAAAAACAATGAAACCTGCTGTCTTTATTAATTTGGTACGCCTGCCTGAACAATGATCGAGAAAAGAGTGTGGATGGAGCCACAAAAAAATCTGCATCAAGTATGAGATTTCGTAATTAAATAAACCACTGTCAAATTTCAAATATAGTAAAAACTTGAGCGGTTTTTGACTTGAAGAGCATTACTTATAAAATGATATAAATGAAGAATACTACTAAAAACGTTCAAGTTTATAAATTATCTCAACGTAAGCAACTCATGACCAAAATGTATCAAATTGACATGCATGGCCAGAAAACACTACCACACTTGGTACTCTCATATCTTAAACGTGCAGTTGATTAGACTGATCAAGAAATGAAGTGTTTCTTCAATTTAGCATAGCAATTTGGCCAGAAGACATTTCAAACATAAAGTAGCTTCAAAGAAATTCGGCAAAAAAACATATTAGAACAAAAAACAAGAACAAAGAAAAAAGGACAGAAAAAAACTAATTCTATGATTGCATTGTACTAAAACCAGCACAATACTCTACAAAACTCATGTCACATTATTACCTCACAAACAAGTACAATTTTTGCCGAAAACAGCTTAACGCAGGTATATAGAGAGAGAGAGAGCTCTTAACTTGGAAAATGTCTTTTCAATTCTACTCTATCTCTATGGTCGAGATGGACGGTTCAGTTGATATTCTCTATTTCTCTCTCACATTTATAAGCTCTGCTAGTTTTGGAAATTGCCTTTTACCTCCACATTTAATGCGAATAGTACCAGTGGGTAAATTGCACGTGGCATGTTAAGCCGTCATCAGCAGCTTTTAGGCGATATTTATTAGACGTATTTGCCCGCGCGGTAATGTCACATATTTCCATGCAGTTGAGGACAGTTTAGGTATATTCTCTTTCGAACTTGCACCTTCCGAAGTTGGTAATATTAAGGTGGGAACGTGGGTGCCAGACCTATTTGTAGATGCTCCCTTGTTATGGGTGCCGAAGGGGTTAAATGACGGAAATATCGACAATGTATATATGTGTTGATATATGTTCAATGAATTTGGTTGGTCGCGAAGGATACTTTTGTCAATTAGCATGCATGCCGATAGGTGGCAGTCCAGAAGTAGTGGTGTCTGACCAGGCTAGGTACCGTACACCGAGATTAGAATCTAAGATGACCAGCTACTAAATATAGTAATAATGACCGCTAGATTTTAAACACTCTTTGCTGCCTTCAATCGTTTGATTGACCTTCTTAGACCTCGCTCCCCCACCCCCACTCTCACCCCCCATTTAAAAGATGAATAAGACTTACTCCCTCCAAATTCAAGGAAATTAGACTTGCCGCCTCCCCCCACCCCCCCCCCCCAAACTCAGACTCTGTCTAAGTTAATGCAGTTTGACCGTTATCTCCTTGTGAAATGTCCCAACTACCCTTTCGCGTGTAAAATTATCTAAATAGCCACTTGACTTCACAAGACCGAGTTTTATTTTGAAAAATAAAAGGACACGTGTAAACATCTTGTTCACTCCGATCAACAGTCCAGATTGCATCTAAATTACGAACCTAAAATTCACGCTCTCTCATCTTCTCCTTCATCTTCAATTACTAACTCCTAAAATGTCTTCCGCTTCTTGTTCATCCCAAAGAACTTGTTATCATGGAGATCCAGTATCTGTTAAAAGGTCTAATACATACACGAACCCAGGTCGATTGTTCTATGGATGCACATATTACAACAAGAACAACCCAGAATTGTCTTGCCACTTTTTCGACTGGGTTGATAAAAATCCAAATCGTCAACAGAACAAGGAAGAAGCATTGGAGGCAAGAATTGAAGCTTTAAAAGCAAAAAATCGTAGACTAAAGATGGTGAATCGTCAATTGGAGTTGGAGGTGAAGAAGATCTATCAACAAAGTCAAATGGTTGTTGGTTGTCTACATTATGGTTATCTTAGAATGGGGGTGTTTGTCTAGTTATAGGTTTATATTGGGGAGGCAAGTCTAAATTAAAAATAGTATTATTGGGGTTGTTTCTCTAAGTATATGTTTAGATTGGGGGTAGTTGTACTTCAACATATCAGTGATGTTAATTGTTGGTCTAAATAAATATCAGTGATGTCGTAGTTGTACTTCAACATACTTGTTAGTTATTATAGCTGTGATGTTAGTTGTACTTCAAGTGTAATTCCTCTAGTTGTAGTTAGTCTTTACTAAAAAAAGCAACTAGAATTTTGAGTTAGAACTATTTTTTAGACTTTCATTGACTTTTGACTTAGGAATTAATATGTTAAGATACTTTTTCATTAATGGTATGGAGTTATGAAGTTACTTTTAGGTAAGAATGAATGTTGTTAGTAGATTAAGGTAAAGATTGGAGACTGTGTTGTATTGTTTTATATTCTTGTATAAAAATCTTTCTAACAGGTTCCAAGGAAAAGTAAAGACATCTATAAAAGCTGCTCTTGGTGGTTTGCAATCTTATAGTTTAGTTCATTTTCAGTTGAGTTGTAGTTCATAAAGTGTAGAAATGGTGAAGGAAATGGTGAAGGCCAAGTTTTGCTCGATGGAAGTGGATCATGACAATATATAGGAATCTTGTACTGCTGTCATAACTATGTTGAAAACGAGGGTGAATAATAGGGTTTTCATGGAGGCTGTGTTGAAAAATGATAAATTGATGATGACTTCATGTTGTAAGTGTACGGAACTTTGTTTCATAGAGATGGAACGTGGAGATGGAAGTGGAAATCATGAGCATCTGGAAACAGATTGGCCACCACCAGGTTATGAGCATGTGGAGAGATCAGCTCAAGAGAAAAATGTACTTGTAGCTCTAGCTCGAGGTCCAGCTCTAGAGGCAAATGCTCCACCACCAGGTTTTGAACATCTTGTCAGATCAGCTCGAGGGAGAAATGTACTTGTAGCTCCAGCTCGAGGTCCAGCTCTAGAGGCAGATGCTCCACCACCAGGTTTTGAACATCTAGTCAGATCAGCTCGAGGGAGAAATGTATCTGCAGTTCCAACTCCAGCTCCAACTCATGGATTTGGTAGGAGATCTACAAGGGTCTTGCCACTTACAGCTCAACCACCACAAGCAACACTTCAACAAAGGCAGCAACTTAAGGAAGTGGTTCAAGCATTTCCTGCTGTTGGTGTGCCTTTGCCGAAGCTTAAGAAGTGATGAAGTGATGTTGTAATGTTGTTAAGAAGTTAGGGAGTAATGTTTTGTTTTGATGTTGTTAAAAACAAATGAAGTGATGTTATGATGTTGTGTTGGTCTAGCTTGGTTATGGTGTAGGTTTTTTTGTTTTGAGTGCTCTTGTTCTGTGTTGAGCACTTTGTGTTTTGAGTGCTCTTGTTATGTGTTGAGCACTCTGTGTTTTGAATGCTCTTGTTCTGTGTTAAGTCATGTATTTCTTGTTTGTGTAGTTCTGTATTTTGTGTTTTGAGCACTCTGTAAAATGGAAATGGAAATGTTGTTAAAGTTCTGTGTTTTGAGCACTCTGTAAAATGGAAATGGAAATGTTGTTAAAGTTCAGTGTTTTGAGCACTCTGTAAAATGGAAATGGATATGTTGTTAAAGTTCTGTGTTTTGAACACTCTGTGTAAAATGGAAGTGGAAATGTTGTTAAAGTTATATGTTTCTTCTATGTCAGGAAACAACAGCACCAAATGGAAACAACAAGGGAAAAAATATGATTTGACATGGTAAAATGGAAACAACATAACCAAATGTTATTAAAATTCTTTGACTGCTTAATATGGTCTGACATGGTAAAAACCTTCAATTGAATAAGAATGCAAAATATGGTCTGACATGAGTGCTTACATGAGGCCAAATAGGGTCTGACATGTTTCTTCTATCCAAAGTAGCTAGTGCTTACACAGAAGCTTCAAACTCATAAAGTGACCAAAACAAAATAACATAAACAACCAAATAACAAGGGTACCAAAACAAAACAACCAAATATCATGAGTAAAAACCTTGAGCATAACCTTGAGTAAATTCACTCCAAATGTCTGACATGAGTTACTAACAAAAAAAAAACCTTGAGCATAACCTTAACCAAATTTCTGACATGAGTTACTAACAAAAAAAAACCTTAAGCATAACATTAACTAAATGTCTGACATGAGTTACTAACAAAAAAATTCACTCCACTCCTATACAGACCCCCATCACTTGGGTTTGACATGAGTTACTATCAAAAAAATTTACTCCACTCCTATACAAACCCCCATCACTTGGGTCTGACAACTTGAAACTTCTTCCTTGATGTTGGCAAGGGGCTGGGAGCAAGAGGAGGCAGTATTTTCTTAGTTGCTTTGAATGGTGCATCCCCCACTTGTCCTGGTGGCACCCAAGGCTGAGATGATGGTCCTGCTGGCATAAATGGAGTTGATCCTGGTCCATGTGGCCTTGGTCTTTTGGTTGCTATTGGTGCCCTGACAGTTCCCCCAGCAGTAAATGTCAGCTCGGTTGCTTCAAGCACACTAGTGGATGACTTGCCTAATTGCTTAGACAAGAAATCACCAAATGTGTGCCTTTGTTCTGGTGCCTGATAACAAAACATAACATAATTTTAATCAACTAGGGTCTGACATAGGGAGCATATTGTAACTTAAAACAATTACAAAATATACCTTAAAAACTTGAGCAGTTTTTTATCTTCTTACTCTTGGTGGTCCAAAAGTCAGAGTTGCAGGATGAGCTGTTGACTGAGGAGTTAATGATGAAGCCTGAGATGCTTGCAAACTTGATTTTGGGGTTGCTTCAGTAGTTGATTTTGTTGCAGACATTTTGGATTTTGTTGAGGACTTTGATTTGGATGCTTGATCAGTAGGAGCTGGTCCTTCAGAAGTTGATTCTACATACTTTTTCTTACATACCCTCTGTGCTGCTTTTGATGATGCTGATTGAGTGGATTCTAGAGCTTCCTCAGGAACAGGAGCTGATACTTGTGATGTTTGAGTGGATTTTTTAGCTTCATCTGGAACAGGAGCTGAAGCTTGTGATGCTTGAGTTTCCTCTTGAGATTTTTTGCCATGCTTATATTTCTTTGCAGTAGGAAGACCTTTACAAGTCTTGGCATTGTGTCCTGGGTGATTTCACTTAAAACAAACCCTCTTTGCTGCTTTTGATGATGATGCTTGTGATGCTTGAGTGGATTCTAGAGCTTCCTCTGGAACAGGAGCTGATGCTTGTTGAGTTTCCTCTTGAGATTTTTTGTCATGTTTATCTTTCTTTACAGTAGGTAGACCTTTACAAGTCTTGGCATTGTGTCTTGGTTGTTTGCATTTAGAACAAAGTCTGATTTGCTTGTTAGGATTAACTTCTTCATCTGCTCCTCTAGTCTTTGCCTTTTTGGGCCTCCTAATGCCTCCGACATATGGAGGTGGTATGATTTGTTTTTCAAGATTCTACTTACAAGATATATGTTAATCCTTTTAAGATTAGGAAACTACATAATCATTAATTACATATAGACTACAACTTACACAATTCTTAGGCCACTCAGACATATTAGGTATTGGCATGATGTGTCCCATGTAAGCAAGCTTGTAGGTTGACTCCTAATAATAACTACTACAATATTCTTTCCAATACACTTTCCTTGGATACAACACTACCACTGCATGTACATAAGCTATACCAAATAACTGCCACCTCATACAGCTACACTCATGGTCAACTAAGCTCACACAAAATCTAGTTCCATTTTCAGTTTTAACACTTATCACCACCTCATTGCTTGACTCCACATGATACCAATGAACTTTTTTTTATCAGTTCTTTGATTCTCTTTTCCACTTGTGGAACTAGACCATCCCCATCCCATTCTTTGGCCTTTTCTCTCCTCTTGTACAGAAAAGACATTAACAATGTATGATACTTATCAACAAAAGGAACTATTGGCTTATCCCTCAGTTCCAATATCCAATTGTTAAAAGACTCAGAGAAGTTGTTGCTAATATGATCACACTTTGTAGTAAGATCAAAGTGTGACCTAGCCCAACATTCCACATTTTCTTGTAGCAACCATGCCTTGGCTTCCTTACATTCTCTTCCTAGCTTCTCCATTAACTTTTCAAACTCTATCTTCTTATAACACTTAGCTGCACCCCAAACTATAGTCTCTAAGTATTTGGCTTTAAAGTACTTTTTGAAACTCTTGAACATATGCCTAAAGCAAAACCTATGGGGATTCCTAGGAAATTCATGTGCCAGAGTCTCAACCAATCCTTTCTGTCTATCTGAAATGAATGTCACAAGTTTCATATGTTCATCTATTCCATACTTCTTCATTATATTCAAAAACCCAATCCAACTATCTTTATTCTCAGACCTAGTTATATAAATGGCCACAGGAAACAAGCCATTGTTTCCATCCAAGGCCACCATGCTTAAGGATTGCCCTCCATATTTCCCCTTCATAAAACATCCATCTAGTCCTATGATAGGTCTACAACCATTCAAGAAACCATGCAAAGAAGTAGGAAAACAAACACACATATCCTCAAATTTCAAAGTACCATCAGTTCTAGAATAACATGCTTTGGATCCTGGGTTACTTTTCAAAATCTGTATCAAGTAAACATTTGAAATAGTTCAAACACCATTGTGATAAACAACCAAATTATTTACAAATATAAATAAGGGTATAAATAACATACCTGGTCACATAGCACAGGCAACATGTTATAACTTGCTCCATAGTTACCATGAATATCTTGCAAACATTTCAACCTTGCATGCCAAGCAGTCCAATAGCTAATACTAACATGGAAATCTCCTCTCATGACTTCAGCCATGATAAATCTTGGAGACATGGTCTTGTAATGTACCTTCATCTGTGGTGCAATCTTTCTTGCAACCCAATTTGCATTAGCCATCCCATTCTTCAGTTCTAGATCAACAGAACATATATGTTCATTTACAAATGTATTTAATCTCATTGTGAAGGCATCATGCCTCAATCTCCAATAAGCAACCCAAGGGCAGTCTTTACCCTTGTAGTAACCCTTACATTTAGCTCTAATCATGTACCTTTCATTGACAATCCTCATATTAACTTTAAATCTATTCTTTATGCAATAATCTAAAATTTCATGCCTTAGAGTTTCAATGTCAGGCCACTCCATACCAACTTTCCATTCATTAGAACATGTTGGCATAACTATCTCTCCTTCATCCACATACACATTGGAGGTTTCATATACAAACTTGTAAAACTCATCACTCCTTGGTTGCTGCCACTCTATTTCTTCATCTGATGAGTTTGTAATGTGGTATCCCTTATCAGGATCAAGCTGATCAATCTGAGGGTTCCTAGGTTGTCTAGGTGGGTTTCTAAACCCAATCTCATCATCAATCTCTATTGGATCATCTGTTGCAAGTCCTAGTACATCCACATACTCTGGCAGCTTAGTATCCATTTCTTCATCAGAAAACTTATTAAAAGTACTAAGTTCAGCCTAGAAGCTATCTTCCTCATCAACTAGTACGTCTTTACCCTTCATATGTGTTGTACTTATCTTCTTTCCCTTTGCTTCTCCCTTGTCCTTATCACTCTTCTTATTTTCCTTACTACCAAATCCCTTGCCATTAAAACTCTTCTTCTTCTTTTGCATGGAATTCCCCTTGTCATTTGCATTCAAAGCCCTCTTCTTAATCAATTTTTTTAAATCCATTAGCGTACACATTGTTTCATCATATTCTTGAGATGGTGGAAATTCAGTGTTTTGTTGAGGTGGAACATCACTTTCACCAATATCATTCTCTACAAATACATGACAATACCCTTCATCATCAACAACTAACAAATCAAACATTCCTAAAAGACCACTATCACTGTTTACATACACTTGCTTACCACTAACAAGATAGAACAATTTAATGTTCATATAATCCAACTTTGACATGTGACTAAGTAGACTAACATCTGCAGAAAAGTCTATCATATTCAACTCATCACTATCAACATCAAGCATTTAATTTCCTTAACTGGATATTTTGATCTGTAATGCAAATGTGACAATTCCTCTCCATTTCTTCTTTTTGAAAATGACCCAGCATAATGTATCTTCAAATTTTTCCTATCACCCATTTCTGTAATACAAACATAAATGTTAACATAAATTTATATATGTGCCCCCTCCTATTAACATACAACTTTAAAACCCTTAAAACTTTAACAAACTTTAAACATACCAACCCCACTTCCATTCATAAAAAACCAAAATTATATCTTTGAATCAAAATCGTCAAAATTATATACAAATTTAAACTGCATGCATAAAATTGTTATCTTTCTCGATTTCCTAAGTACCAAATCAACTTATTCCACCAAAAATACTTAAAACAACTTTAAAACATAACATAATTACCTACAAATTGCAGTCAAAATCCGTCCTTGCACTACACCATAACAGGCATTTTTTAACAGCCAAAATTTTACAACAGTAACGGATATTTCTGTTACAAGCTTACTAACGGTTATATTTGTAACCTATTACTATATTTGTTACTAAATATCGGACAAAAAACTTAAATTATTTGGTAACAATTGTTTAGGGCCAAAAACTTGATAGGAAATTAGTCGGTCTAAATTAATTAGACTAATCTAACCCTAGTTAAACCGTAAGCGCACAGCTATCGTTGAAAATAGTTGCGACGGCGAACGGGTCGATCCTATAGGGATTGTTAATTACGACAAACGAGTATTAAAATTATTACTTATCCTAATTCGAACAATGTTGTTTTAGAGAAAGTTGGAATTAACTACTCACTAAACTATTTAAACTATAAAAACTATAAACTAAATAATTGGGTTTTATCAAATGGGAAGAGAATTCTAGGACTATTGAATCCACCGTAGACTTCTGTTTATATTTCTAAGAGTAATTTTAATGTTCCAGATTTAATACGAGTAGTACGAGGGAAAGATAACCCTTACTTTCTCGATGATATGATCGTGATAATCTTAACTAAACATGTATCTTCTAAAATTTCAGCACTACAGATCAAACTCAAAATATTACTCGTCTTTTTACGGCACGAATAATATCGAAATTTGACGTCAACAGTTAAAACAGGCTTAACTAATAGCAACGAATATCGAACTATAAAGCATGTGTGACATACTATATGAAAGATATAAGCTAGCTATCAATACATGAAACTAGAAGAATATAGCAATAATTTAAACTAATTGGAAATCATCAAAATTAATCTCAAAAAAATACAAACATCAGCCTAATGTTTCATCTGCCCTAGACTTGGAGTTCAGCTATACATAACAATATCACTGAAAGAAAAAATGAAATTAAAAGAAGAGATAATCATCGCAAAACCGTAGTCCAGCAATGGTGTCACTACACCAAAACAGTTTTTTTGTGACGCCAAAAATAATTTTAGTGACACCATTTTGGCGTCACAAATATGGCGACACAATTTAGCGTCAATTATTTTTGTGACGCTATTTTGGCGTCACAAATATTTGTGACGCTATTTTGGAGTCACTAATTTGTGACGTCAAAATAGCGTCACAAATGTTTGTGACGCCATTTTGACGTCACAAATATAGTGACACCATTTTGACGTCACAAATTAGTGACGCCAAAATGGCGTCACAAATATTTGTGATGTCAAAATGACGTCACAAAATATATTTTAGAAAAAAAAATAATAATAATTGGTTGTTATACATCCACCATCCACCGGTGGATGTATAGCAACCAATTATTATTATTATTATTATTCAAGATACAACAAGCCCTAGCCACCACCGGTTGCTATATGAACTAGCCAAAATACAACTCTTTTAAAAAACAGTTCATTCCATAAAATACACAATCACCGTCTATAACACCCCGTGTTTTTTTTATACGTATTTTTCTATTTAATTAATTAATTTAATTGTTTATTTTAAAAATTCAGGATTGGACTTCGGGATACATGGGCCCGGTTTTGGGCCGAATGCAAGTTGGGCTTGGGTTTCGGACCCAAGTATATAAACACTTTTTCTAGAAAATAGGGTTCAGAAGATAATATAATATATTAAAAATGGAGGCAGAGAGAAACCGCTTTTTGGAGAGATGGAGCTGCGATTCATTCAGCTCGGAGGAATTGGTCGAAATTTGTTGAATAATTGAGTAGCTATTTTGCTATTTCACCGGATTTTTAGTTTACGTATATCGGGGTATACTGCCTAAGATACTGTTCATTATCCTGTTTTATTCGACGTTGTGCTTTGGTTGTATTTAATAAACTCGCTCAATATCGGATTTTTATTAAACTTTGAATCTCGACAGACGTCAATGGCGTCGTTAAACAAATCGTCCCGATGGTCTTGTTTAAACTCTCTTTTTTGTTATATCTTGTGATGTTAGAGTTTAATGGGTTGTGGATGTATGTTGAACTGTCCGGTGGTAGTGGGAGTTTCGGGTTGCTTGAAACTTCAAGGACGCGAGAATGGCGTTCTTCGCGATAATCGAGGATTGGGGTTTTGGGATTTCGTTGTTGTGAACGGTTTGGTTTCTGTTCTTGGGTTGGTTTTATTTGGTTTGGGTTTGATGATGATGGGGGTCGTGTGTGGTGCTGTGGAGAGCTTGGGGGGTGGCTGTGAAGCTTTCACGGTTCAACAAATGGCGTTAATGGCGGCCAGAAATCGCCAGTAAAAGGATGGGGACTGTGAGTGTTGTGTTTTGTATTGATTGATTGATGGGGTAGGGTCGTGTGGGTGTGGGGGATGCTAATGGTGCTGTTGGAAGCTTGGGGGAAGCCATTAATGGAGGCCGAAATTAGTTCCAGATCTAGTTCTGGCGATGTTGGATTTAAGGATTTGTGATTTTCGGTTTCTTTAAAGTTGTATGGGTTGTTATGGGGAGTAAAACCGCTTGGTTAGATTGGTGGTTGTGTGAGAGGTGGTGGCCGGTCGGTTTTGGTGGTGGCTGATGGGTGAAGAAGATGAACAGTAACAAGCCGATTTGGGCTTGGGCCTTAGCTGTTTGTTTGGGCCGGTTTAGATTATTTTATGTGGGCCGAAATCTAATATTAAGTTTTGGGTTGGGCCAAAACTCTATTGGTTGATTTTGGGCCCGATTTTAGTTGGTTTTGTTTAGGGCCTTTTTCCAATTAGTCTATGGGCCAGTTTCCTTTGTTTTGTTGGGCCAGTTTCAGTTAAATTTTGGGCCGAACCCATTTGTATTTTTTGGACCCGGTTTAACTTAAGTTTTGGGACCAGGTTCTAATATTAGTCTATGGCCCGTTTCATTTGTATTTTTGGACCGAACCCCTTAACTGTTTTGGGCCAGTTTTCTAATATTGCTTGGACCAGTCCATATAATTTAATATAGATCCAATTGGGTCAGGTAGAATAAATAAGTGGACTTTGACCATCGAATTTGACCTTAGCCATGAACTATGGCTATGACTTCTGAACCGTCAAACACCTTAAACGCCAGTTTGACTTTGACTAGAACACAGTTTGACTTTGACCATCGAATCGTTGACTTTGACTTTTGACCATGGATGGTTGACTTTCACCTTTGACTTTGACTTGGGCAGTTTGACTTTGTCGGTTTGACTTTGACTAGGACAGTTTTTGACTTTGACCATCGACCGCCGACTTTGACCTTTGACCATGGACGGTTGACTTTCACCTTTGACTTTGACTTGGAACTTTGACTAGGGCAGTTTGACCTTGACCATGACATGTTGAGTTTGACCTTGACCATGAGGTGTTGACCTTTGGACCGTTGGTATTGGGCCAGATTGACTTTGACCGTTGACCTATGAATGTTGACTTTTCCAGTTTTCATATGTTTGTTTATATGGATATATATATAGTAATAAAATCTTGTTTGATATATTGTATAACTTTGGTTGTCATTTATCTAAGAAAGATTTGACCTTGATGATTGGGTATTTTTGTTAAACAAGAGAAAGTAAGTTAAATGCATCGAACTTTCAACACAAAAAGCTTCGCGTTTGGATACACGTGGAAAGAGTTGTTCCATTCGAAGATATCCCTCGCCCAATCCAATTTGCTTTGAAATTAGGATTTTGACCGCTTTCAACCTAAATTTTCTTTTAGATGGGCTAAGGTTGGGACTTGAGTTCTACATGAAAAGTATATCTAAATACCTTAGTTTCTAAATAATTAAGTTACATGTCATTTGGATGAATGTAGGAAAAACCTTAGCATTGATTATGTAGTGATAAGAACTACGAAGGCTTGATTCCAATCTTGAAAGATTTGGATAATCGTAAGGCGACTTTGAGCAAAGTCACGGCCACTACACTATATCTATAATATATATATTAGTTTGTGTGATAACTATGTGATTATGTTCAAAAATTCAAGACTACATAAATATATATGTGGGAGATAGAAGTTGTATATGAATATAGACTTTAGTATATGTTGATAACTTGAATTTGGGCTAATGAACTATTTGTTTACGATATTGTATATATGAGTATGGTTATATAAATTGTATTTGTTTGATTATAAGTCTGTTTACATTTAATGATATTTAAGTGCTTGATTTGCCTTGACGCGCGAAAGTGACTCTTTGCATGTGTGGTCTATTTTGACATGAGTAATGCTAGTATAACTATAAGTGATAATAATGTTTTAATGTGTAAGCACATCTTTAGAACTCTCCACCTCGAGATTTGGTAATGAAAAGAAATGTTTATGACTTGTGATGTCATGTGATAGATGGGTATTTATTGAATGTGTCATGAATGACCCAATCGTTTGGATTATATATGGGAACTAAGGTATTCGCCTTGGTTGGTCGTATTCCTTGAATGTACGGGAATGTAGGTTTGGGTATTCCTTGAATGTGGCGGGAATGACTTCGGGGCATTTATTGAATGTGCCATGAATGGCCCGTTAGTGTTATGATGGGTATTCCTTGAATGTGGCGGGAATGACCCAAGGTATTCATTGAATGTGCCATGAATGACCGATATTTTGTTATGCCCAAAGAGGCTTTGTGATTTTGTGTATGGAAAGCCCGATGGTTGTGACTCACAAGTTCTGAGTTTACAAGATGAAAGTATGTTTCGGAGGCGATATCCCGCTTGGGGCATTATGTCTTGTAGTGGTACTTCGGTGTGAGTGAAACGGATATATGTGTGATTTGGCAAATGTGTGTAGTGCAAATCGTGGAGTAGGAACTAAAGGTTGATGTGTCTTTGAATAAATGAGTCAACAAGATAATTAATAAGCAAAGTAAAAATATTGATTTTTCATGTGATGGAGTTATTGCAAATGATGTATATTATTTCTTATGAGAAATGTTTATGTGGTTTGTATGAGTTGATACTCACAAGGGATGAATGTACTCCTTGGTTGTGACTTTTCCTCGTTCTCATAAGTAGGCGAAAGATACTAAAGTAAAAGTATATAAATTGTGTGATGTTATGGATATGAAGTGTGACGATGAATAATATTAGTAAATGATTGTAATTTCTATGTGATTTGTGAAATGACTATAACTTGATATGTTATTACAAAAATATTAATGACTTGTGATAGTCCGACATCTATGGTTATGCACGCCAGAAACTTTATGACGTAATGATGTCATATGAATGACTATCATTGATATAGGTATTATGATAAGTGGTATTCCTCAAAGATATCTGGGACTAACCAAAGTTATATCAATTAGACTTCAATGTCTTAAATGAGGTTGGGTCATGAATAGAATTTTTGGGCTGAGATAAATCAATTTATTGTGATGTCTAACTCTGTTTTTTTGCGGAGGGTAGGATCTATTAATCTTTTCTGCAGGGGACGAAAATATCCCACCCTAAGACGGCGTGTTGGCTTAAAGGTAAGGTATACCAAACTCATATTTAATTAGGTTATCATATGTGCAGTTAATAAATGAAATGTAAGTGGTATTGTATTGTGAGTTATTTTGGAAAGTGGGAATGACGAGTACTATTATATGAGATTCTTGGAATTTGTATGTTGGGGGTGAAATCTTACTTGGGAAGAAACTACAAGCCGTTTTTGGAAAACGGAACTATATTGTCTTCCAAGTTGAAATTGTTTGTAATGTTATATTATTCATTTGAAATATTACTATATATATTTTGTTGTTAGTCTACTCATACCAGCAAATTCAATTTGCTGACCCATGTTTGCTTTGTTTTGCAACGTGGGTGTGTTCTTGGGAACATAGATGGTGGAGTCAATGAAGACCGCGGACTTGGATTTGCTCTTGAGTCTTCCGGTTTTAAGTTTTTCGAAAAGTGCACGGTTTTGAATTGGAAACAAGTGTAATAGAGTTGGTTAATAAAAATATATATATATTTGTAAATGAAGCGTTGTTCTTTTCGGTTTTAATTTGATCTCAGATTTTAATAAGCGTTGTTGATAATATTTTGGTGGGTTTTGTTTCACCCCCGGTTTTGATGATGATTGAATACAACTCTTTTTTAAATTCATTCCATAAAATGCACAATCACCGTCAATCCCATTCAAGAATAAAACATTCATTTCATCACTCAAAATTATCAAGTCACTTGTAAACACCAAGTACTTCAATTTTTTAAGCGAAAAGTACAATACAAATCACTTTCTAAAAATAGTAAACAATCTTTACTAGAAAGAACCTCGGAATCTCCCGAACTTGTCGAGTATTTACGTATAGGTGTGCACTCAGACCTGCTTACTGGTGTGGGCATCTCGAGTGCATCACTTATTGTAACTGAATCTGTAGAACCAAACCCATCTGAACTAGGTGTATTGAGTTTTGAATAAACACCAGAGTCTGCCAGAGTCTGATTTATCTAAGCTGGTGGTTTCTGGGGTTGGAGGCAAGCATTGAGACAACTCCAACGCATACTGTTGAATAGCTTGTGTTTGACCGCAATAAACTTGAACCACATGCTCCCCATCGGGTAAACAGTCACTTATTCCAGTAAGAATCAAAATAGGCACTGCAACAGTAAATTCTACAATATAATCAATGTGTGTGGCCATGGGATTTGGACCATACTAGAGATATGCACAAAACGATTCAGCGTCACTTGGTAGCAGCCACCCTTCTTTACTTGCTAAAGTCCATATCTTCACTTCACTATTCAGAGCTACATAAGAAAAAATCATTTAGTAGTGCTTTTCACTAACCCAAGATAGAGAAAAATATCATAAAACCAGCTAAGATTTGAACCACCCTTTGACTCCCAACTCGAGTGGATCCAAGAAGACCCACATTCTCTCTGTAGCGTTTTACATATATTTATGAAACGGCAGTAACTTAGAACACGGTAAAGGAAATAAGAGTGCAAGGAAATACTTGAAATATATGCGCTACTTACATAGACACAGTAAAGCCGGCCAGTTCCTGTCCCAAATAGTCCATCCAATAGGATTCCAATCCCCTGTTGAAGATGAACCATCAGTTTTTTTTTTTTTTTTGTTTTGGAGTTCCATCTAAAGCAGACATGTACCACACTTAGTATAACTTGCTCACTTGCCAGCCTATACCACGGCTAAGAACATGAGCAGGAGGAGGAGTAGCACTAGCCGATCGCAAAGCAACCTTATATGCTCCAAGTGACTGCCAAAACAAATGCCAGAGTTAACATCGAACGTCAAACCATTCCTGTGCCCTTATACGCTATTTATAGAATGAGATACCTCTATTAAGGAAACAAAAACAGCAGCCATCATTCCGAACGCGTGACCAGCATCAAATGTAGGTGCACCCCATTGAAGTGGGTATGGGATTTTTATCCTGCATTTTGTAAGTGCACAAGGTTAACAATTGGCTCTAAAATGATAACGACATACTTTGTCAGGAACCAACAATAGGTATACCGACCAAGGTGCAAAAGAAATGAGATAGGCCTTATCGGTTCCAAATTCAGTTCATTTGAGTCTTTTCTCGACGATGTTTGTATCGCCATCGGCGATCAAAGAGATGAGCATATGCCCATATCAATGGATCGATATTACTAGAGCAAACCGTTCCAATCTTGGCAAGTGCTTTGCCCGAAAGTGTTTTAGATATCGCATACACAAAAGACAACATATGAAACAGATTCTCAATTTCCTTCTCTGACTACAATTACAGTTTGTTTCCTATAGAAAAATAGAAGGGAAAAAACACGAGAAAAGTAGCGCTTCCAATAAGATAAAGATCAAGGAGCCAAATCAATGGAGATAGATGGTGCTACCTGGGAGAAAGCGATGAATAAGATGAGCATGGGAATTCCAATTTCTACACATGATCCAACCTGCCAAAGAAAGTAATGCAAGCGCTAATGCTTTTGAAACTTAGAACAAATGAGTGAAATGACCTACCAAAACGGTAAAAAAAAGCACAAAATACATAATAAAAAGAGCAAAGGGATTTCATGTTTTCTATCTAAAAAGAAATTGCTTTAAAAATAATCAGAACCTGAAGGACACCGCTGTGACAAGATTAATGTGATTGGGACGATCCGTTACTGAAAGAAGTTAAATGATGCACACAGGTTGACCATCATGACCCCCCCCCTCCAAATTTCCGAAGAGATAAAGAGGGAAACCCTCCCAATTTCCAAAGAGAGACCGAGAGCGAGAGAGGAGGCCGAGCGTATTCTCTCCCTTTCTCTTTTTTTTTTTTTTTTTTTTTTGGATGTCATCACAATAAAAACATTTTCAGTAGTAAACATTCAATGACAAACTAATCTACAGATTGGAGTGGTAGACCCCGAACTGAACCTGAATTTTGCAATAAGAAATGTATACCTTGTGCAACTTACCAAACCCAATCAACACGTTGTAGCCACTGGATCTGTTGGGACTTCCTTAGTAGATGTGTATCACCAAAAGTCTGAATTTACAAACACAACTCTATTTTAAATTATATAACTTTCACGGATGTCATCCAAGTATTGGTAGAATCAAGTTGTACACTTGTAATATGACCAAACCCAATCAACTACATGGAGAAAAATTTCTTAATACAAACATAAATAAGAATATGAAGTACCTTGAGAAGCAACATTGACAATCAGTAACACCTATCCTTCCAAAAGCTTAAATACACATTATCTCCTTTAGCATCCTGACCAAATAATAAAGGATTAGAAGAACAATATCTAACCAAACCAAAATCAAGTAAACCCAAAGCTTGAATCCGTAAACATAGGCAACCACAAACACCAACTACACTAAGCATTGTCAATGAAACAACTAAACTTGAAACAATCCAATAACAATAGACAATTTGTGCCTATTACCTCAATACCAGATTTATGCCATTTACGTCATCTCACTACCAAATTATATAAGTTCTAAGTGATAACCTTTAGGAATGATCTAGATTTACATAGTATGAACATACTACACAACATGATCAACTACATACTTATCTATAGATTCAAAGACATGAATAGAATGAGACGTCACTTCTTAATATATTCAAGCAACAACTAAACATGTGCAAACTTTTAGCCGATCATGCCCACTTCTAATAACACCGTTGTCTGCCCTAAACCCAAACCATGCTCATGAGTACTTTTCCCTAAATACCCAAGGCCTCATGTGAAAATTGCTGATTTATATCGTGGTTTTTCCCAAGCATCAAGTCGTGGTTTATATCTCATTTCAAAACCATATATAACTCTCAATACTCTTAATTCTCATAATCAGAATAACAAAAAGTTGATAGAAAGACAAACCTGAATTGAGAAATCCACCTTCAGCAAAATCAAAAGTCCTAGTACAAAATCCAGCTAAAACGTTCACTAGTTTCACCAAAACATGAAAAGAATCAAATTTTATGGAAAAAAAATAATGAATAAGACAGCAGCAGGTCCATGGCAACAGCAGCAATGGCCAAAGAAAGTACCAAATAAAGAAAGTGCACCGGGGTGAAAAATAATGAATAAGACAGCAGCAGGTCCATGGCAACAACAGCGGCACCAGCAGTAGAAGTAGGCACCAGGTGAAAGCAAGTGTGCACCCAACAAAGAAGACCCAAAAATTATAAACCCTAGAAAACAAAATCACGTTAGAAACCCCAAAACAAAAATCAAGACAAACAAAACTTATCTTCATCGACTGCAACCTTAACTAGAATCTTCACATTTCACTCATACAACAACATCTTACAATATATCAAATCTGCATATTAACCCAATACCTACAAGCACAAAGAAAACAACACTGCAATCCAGGTATTCAGCCTGTAATTGAGACCCTAGAAAATCCACCTAAAAACTGATTTCTAATCATTTCTACCGATATTAAGCAGGGCAATACCCAAAACCCCTAAATTCGGCCTTAATAAAAAAAAAAAAACTCTAAAAGCCTAAATACAATTTTCACCAAAATTTGAAATCTTTTCATTTCACATCTTATTTTCAAACATCAATACAACACAACACAAGCTTATATCTTCTTATAAACTGACTTAGGCTCGATTTTGTCATTTCACTAATACCAAAACCACAAATCAGTAAAAACACAGTTAGTAGATGCATGTACATAACAACACAAAACAAATGTAAGTCTTACATCAAGTAAAGACAAAAGCTCCTCAACAGAAGGTGGTTCCAATAGTTTAGTTCCAGCTTCCATAAGCTGGTTTTCTAACTCTTTCTCACCCATTTCTAACAACAATCCAGATCTTCAAACCCTAGAAATCATCACAAATGTAAAAAAAAATAAAAATTAACACCTAGGGTTAGTAACATTAACAATAAACCATAACTAGAATAATGATCCAATTGATTACTTGTTAAACCATAACTAGAATCTTGAAGCTGTTGCTGCATCTGAACTCAATAATTCTGATTGTTCATTTCCTTTTTTTGCTCCTGATTCCTATTATCTCTAGACTGAACTTGAACCATTTGCTCTCCATAATACATTTGCTTCGCTCTTATAGTCTCATCATCCCATCAGGGACACTATTATCTCTGTACATAATAATAATAATAATTCACTTAAAATCAAGCTCATAACTATACCCTTCCATTACCTACCAACTAATTTAAACAAAAAACTAATAAATCATTTCTTAACAATTGAACTAAACAGTACCTTGAATTTTGATTGGGTGAATGTAAATCAAGACCCCCACTACTTTTCTGCACCAATTGCGGCTGCAGTGGGTTTCTAAACCCAGTCCCCACTCCTTGTTCTGACCTTTCCGGTCTCTCAGACCTCTCCGACTTCTCGGATCTCTCATCATCCGAGAAAACCCAGCTCGTATTTTCAACAATACCAACAACATTAAAAGATCGAAAAGAGAGTACCTCTGTTTAAGATGGAGATGTTGGGATAAACAAAACTGCCGTCTTCAATTCACCATCGTCGAAATTAGGGGAAGGAGGTGGAATATGAAGAAGTGGGGAGGAAGAACATATTTAGGGCAAGGGTTTCACTCTTTCAGAGAGTTGAGATCGAGAAGAAACCCAACATCTTTCGAGTTTGGCGCCTGTGCAGAACACGTGCGCTGATTTAAATTTTTTATTAGCTCAAATTTTTATACCTTTCACGCCCATATGCCGTCACTAATTTTTTATAAAATTTTCTTAAAAAAATAAAATAACCTTTTGATTTATTGTGACGCTAAAAACTGAATAGTGACGCCTAATTGCCATCACAAAATTTCTGACGCTATTTTGGCGTCACAAAACCTCAAAAGCCTCTGTCACAAAAATACAGTTATGGTGTAGTGTGTCATCTTCTCCCAATTCGGTTTGCCCAAGCTTCAATTCCGCCGGTGCTAACTCGAGTTTCTCCTCCCCCAAGATCTGATTTTCTGGATATTCTGGAGCGCCTGATTCTCTTTGTTTCCCCTTGTATATATAGAGGTTTGGTTAGGGCAGTGTTTGATTTCGAATGGAATTCGAAGTCGGTCGCAAGAGTTTTGGTTGGGCGATTTGATCGGAAAATCGCAAAGTCGGTCTCCTGTTCGTAAAGAAAGATGGATAGAATGTGGCGATTGGGTGGTCCAGTTGTATGGTGGGTTATAGTGGTGTGGGATTTAGGTTGCGTGGCTTTGTTATTGCACATGCGCTGGTCCTGGAGAATCAAAGGCAAGGATGAAAAGAAACCTCATGATACAAGGTTTAAAATATAGGTAAGGTTTAAGAAAATGGGCACATGGGCTTCTATTTGAGTGGGTCCAAAATACTAACATCTTATACGTTGGCCCATAGCTCACAAGTTTGTACTCTTCACGTGCTACTCAATAGCTTTCTTCATCTTTTATTTCGTCTTCACGTGCATTTATCAAATATTCATATCCATAGTCTCTGGCCTTGTTTCTCTACTAATGATCAGGTGCTAAGGTACCAAGTCCAACCCAATAATGCCTCAATTCTCATTAGCAGATACGCAAACAATATATTCCCAATATCATAGGGCACCTCCATTGAACTGAAATCAATCTAACCACAAGTTCGCGCAATAACATCCTGGAATCTCGATAGTTTCAGCAGTTTTAATCAATAACTCCAATTCCTGTAAAACCACTAAAAACACACTAATTAAGTCAAACGAATAAATTAAACGAACTACTAGTATAACATTGGGGGTAGATATATGTAACATCTACGTGACAATTACTTCCGTAACTAACACTAACAATGAAATATCGAAATATAAAAAGATAATGGAATATCGTGTTTTAGACTTTCAGTTCAGTCAGGCCCCCGAAAAAAAGTTCCAGCGCTCTCTTTCTCCTTCTCCTGCCTGTTAGGGTTTTGGGAGAACTCAAAAGATGGAGACAAACCTGGTAAGCCCGATCTGTTCTCGCTCCTTTCTCTCTCTCAACTCAACTCAATACAAATTTATTTTCTGTAATTCAAATTGTTCAACTTCGTTTGGTTTGCAATCGCTGTGGATGCTGATAGCTCTCCTGTTACAGTTTCTTGGAGTGGTGATGCAAGGAGAAATATCATTGTGTGGATGGATCATAGAGCTGCAAAGCAAGCTGAACAAATTAATTCTAGTAACTCACCTGTACTCAGTGGCGGAGCCAGGGGGCCCATGGTACGCCCTGGCTCACCCTCAACTTTCGCAAACAAATTTTTTTCTACTATTCACATAAACCAAAAAGCTAGCTAGATCCCAAAAAAACCAAAAAGCTAGCTAGATCCCAAAAAAACTGACCGAAAAAGCTAACTGTGTGTTGTGTGGAATTATCATTGTGTAAAAAGCTAACTGTGTGTCGTGTGTTGTCACTGTTGTGTAAAGTACTAAAGTACTAAAGTACTAAAGCTAACTGTGTGTTGTGTGTCTGTGTAAAGTACTAAAGTACTTGGGTTAATACTACTTAACAGTGTTGGCTTCGAATTCTAAGTGTCTAACTAAAAACCCACGACCCATAACCGACCAAAAGACAAAATAAAAAGCAGGCACACAAACCGAAACCAAACAATTGAAACAAACAACGAAACAAAAATATCTTACTCCAATTTGATTTTTTATCAAAAATTTAAGCAAAACTCACACTACGCAGGTACCTACTTTTCCACAGTTTTATCTTTCTCTCTATTATTTTAATTAGTTATCTATAATTTCTAAAATTTTATAGGTAAGTCTAATATTATTAAATTTCTTGTCTTATTTTTTTTATCTTTTCATATTAAGTTGATTCCTAAACTATGTTTTTTTAATTTTTTTGTATTCTTTTTGTGAATTCATTAAACCACATATTTTTATTTAATTTTATTTTGTGAATATCATAATAACATTGGTAGTTTATTTTAATTAGTGCAATTTCAATTCAATTGATTAATAGTTTATTTTAATTGTTTAAACAGATATGTTAAAGTATTTGATCAAAGAAAAGTCGTTATCCACTCAACCTACTCAACCACCTAATAAAACAAATAATGTTGCCAATGTTGAAGTAGGATCCTCTTCAAAGCGAAGTCACCAAGAAATTGAGGATGGTGGTGTTGAGCAACCCACGTCAAAGCGGGTTCAACGTGAAAATCATGAAGAACTTGACTTGTCTAGTCTTCAGGGAGACCCTGCATTGAGGAAAAAGATTTCAGATTATCATCCTAATGATCAAGACTCGGTGAGAAGAGCATATTTGCTTAGGGGTCCTTGCCAGCCTAATCATGCTTTTCCTCCAAGAACAAGAGGCAAGAGAATCCGACGCTTTCAGATTGAGTGGTATGAGGAGTTTAGTTGGTTGGAATATAGTATTCACGAGGATGCCGCATTTTGTCTATATTGTTATCTCTTTAAACCTAATAAGGGGGCACAAGGAGGTGGGGATGTTTTTTCTCACAGGGGGTTTACTAATTGGGAAAGAAAAACCAAATTAAAGGAACACGTTGGAGGACCAAATAGTGCTCATAATATTGCTTATAGGGCAGCACAGGCTTTGTTAAATCAAGAGCAGCATATCGAGACATTTCTTCACAGACAATCTTACCAAGTTCGAAGGGATTATCGAATACACCTAACTGCAATAACTGATTGCATTAGGTTTCTTTTGAGACAAGGTTTAGCTTTCCGTGGTCATGATGAATCGGATGAGTCGATCAATAAAGGTAATTTTCTTGAACTTATACGGTTTCTAAAAGATCATAACAAAGTCATTAAGAAAGTTCTTAATAATGCTTCTAAAAATCGGAAATTGACATCGCCTGATATCCAAAAAGTTATTGTGAATTCGGCTGCTGTGGAAACTACAAATGCTATTCTAAAAGATTATGGAAATTCATTGTTTGCTATTTTAGTTGATGAAGCACGTGATATATCAATTAAGGAGCAAATGGCGCTTGTTTTATGCTATGTCGATAAGAAAGGTTGCGTGATTGAGAGATTTTTGAGTTGTGCATGTTAAGGAAACTAGTGCATTAACACTTAAAAAGGCAATCGATGAGTTATTCTCCAAGCATGGGTTGAGCATATCTAGACTCTGCGGGACAAGGGTATGATGGGGCCAAAGAATATGCAAGGTGATTTGAATGGCCTAAAACACTTGTAATGAAGGAGAATGAGTCTGCATTTTATGTTCATTGTTTTACCCATCGCCTTCGGTTAGCCCTTTTGTAGTAGTTGCAAAAGAACCATGAATCAATCGCTAACCTTTTTAGTAGCCCTTCTCCTAATGTGGTAAATACTTTGATTGTTGAGCATCATGTAAGCGGCCGGGATATGTTGCGCGATGCAATGAAGGCTAAAGTTGTTGCAAAATTACAAAGTGGAAAAATTTCAAGTGGCAAAGGGTTGAATCAAGAGACTAGTCTTAAACGATCTGGTGACACTCGATGGGGCTCACACTATTATACACTTCTTGGCATGATAACCACTTATGGTTCAGTAGTTGATGTGCTTGATAATGTAGCGGAAAATGGTTCAAGCTCGGAACAAAGAGGTGAGGCTTACAGATTATTAGATTCAGTGCAGTCTTTTGAATTTATCTTTAATTTGCATTTGATGAAAGCGATACTAGGAATTAGCAATGATTTGTCAAAGGCATTGCAGCGTGAAGACCAAGACATTGTCAATGCCATGGCTCTTGTTAAAATAACAAAGGTATGCTTACAGGCAATGAGAGATGATGGGTGGGATAGTCTCCTAACTGAAGTTTCTTCACTATGTGTCAAACATGATGTGGTTGTTCCAAATATGGAAGAAAGGTATATGGCTCGAGGGAGGTCTCGACGAAAAGCAGAAGGAAACACCAATTTACATTATTATCGTGTTGGATTATTCTATCACTGTATTGATTTGCAAATTCAAGAGTTAAACGACCGGTTTAATGAAGCAAACACAGAATTACTTCTTTGTATGGCATGTCTTGACCCTAGTGAATCGTTTGTTGCTTTCGATAAGCAAAAGTTGATCCGTTTTGCTCGACTTTATCCCGATGATTTTTCAGAGATAGATCAGATGGAATTAGCGGATCAGCTTGAGAATTATATCATTGATGTGCGTTCCGATACTAAGTTTGGTGAAGTAAATGGAATTAGCGGCCTAGCCAAAAAAATAGTTGAGACGAAGAAAGACATTGTGTACCCACTTGTTTACTTGTTGATTAAGTTGGCGCTGATTTTACATGTTGCTACTGCCACTGTGGAGAGGGCATTTTCTGCTATGAATATCATAAAGAATCGTTTGCGCAATCGAATGGCGGATGAGTGGTTGAATGATTGTTTAATAACATACATTGAAAAAGAAGTTTTTGATAGCATTGATACAGAATTGATCTTACAACGCTTCCAAAAGATGAAGAAGGATGACGAAAAAGAAGGCCGCCGAGGACAACTATGAACAAGTACTTGTTTGGATTTGATTTTTTTTTTCTAATACATTAATATATATAATATATTTTTTTTTTTTATGCTTGGTTTTTGTCTGGCTGGCTCACCCTCACTTACTTTCCTAGCTCCGCCACTGCCTGTACTGCAATATTGTGGTGGTGCTTTATCCCTTGAGATGCAACCTCCAAAGGTACAATGTTCATGTCGTTTAACCGTTCAGTACCTAGCTGTCTCTGTTTGTATCTTTCATCCTTTTGTATGATGTCCATTATGGCTATGGCTATTCAAAATTGTAAATCAAGGATATCTGTGTTTGAAAAATTTATGTTTGCTTGTACCTGTGTTTACTCTGGTTTAAGGAACTATAGGCATTTTATGGTTGGAATTTAGTGATTTAAAAGATAATGGTTGATGGAAAATTCTTGCCCTTGCTTTGCTTTCTCGATTGGCTAGAGTTGTCTTTCTAGGTATGTTCTTACTCCTTGTTTTCCATGGGAACTTATACAGTTTTAATTATGGGTTCTTGTAGTCATCCATTTAAAGAAAGGGTACATGGGATAACTGAGATACTGACTTAGGTTGCTTCGCTTTTAGCTATTTCTCTTGGAGTTGCCATTCTGATTAACCAGTACTTTGGTTATAGCCTGTATTGATAATTTAATTTCACCCATTGTAGATTTATCTTCTACTTTTTTCCCTCCTTAATTTCCTTGTGCCTTAGATGAATGGAGGAAATAGTGAGTTGTTTACAACAGGAGTTGTTATTGTGTTCTAAAAGAATGTTTCTTCATGTTTTACTGATTGAGGTTGTAGTATAGATGAGGACTATTTATTTGATTCTTCTAGGGATAATCGCTATCGGCTTGTTAAATTGTGGAGGTTTAAAGTGCATTTAAAGAGTTGCTTCTATTGTCAGTAAACCGTTGTGTGCCTGTGTATCAATTCTAGTTTTCCTTCATTTTGTTTTTCTTGTAGTTTTATTGGAAACCCAATTAGTTGTGATGGCCTGATGGGGACATTTATATTGGTAGATTAAAATTCAGTTAGCTAGTTAAGGCGTCTTCCGAGTTTTGATTGAAAGAGAAGTATATTTAATTGTTCGTAGTCATTTTACAATTTCTTATATATTGTTGTCTTTGTTCAGATACACAATTTATGAACCAATTGTGAGAGAATCATCGTGATCCTGCAGGTATTGTAAAAATATCATGAGAAGACTATCCAAGTTTTTTGGGGTTCTCGGCTGCCAGGTGTGTGTCTATTTCTATATGGATTTGTTAGGGTTGTTGCCCTTCTTTTTATATGGTTGGCAAATTAAGAAAAGTTCTTACTTCTTCAGAAACTTATGTTACCAGGGGATGGGGTACCTATGGATAAACCTTATATACAGCAAGTGGAGGTCTTTAATCGTAGTCATTGAGCATTCTCCTTCACTCATATATTTGAAAAGGCTAACCTTAACAAGTGAAATGACCTAAGCTGAAGTTTGCCTCTCTTGCAACTTAGTTTTGACTTAAGTTATTACTGTTATATTTAGGTTTATCATTGTGAATATATGTTGTTTGTTCCTTCATTTGTGCTGTGCTTGCTATATTTAAGTTCACCGTGGAGTAAACTTAAATAAATAATGAATAATATTTTCTAAAGCAACTATCTTATATGTTTGTGAGCTTCTGGATGAATCTAAACATAGTGGCAACAACTGGTTGTTAGAGTTGGACACAAGAATAGGTCTTGTTAGTATCTTTTACAAATTTCAGATGTCACTGATATGACACTTGGTTCCTCTTTCATTAATTAATTAATTAAGGATAAATTATAGGGAAGGGGCAATTGGATACGTTTAGTCCCTTTATATAAAAGGCTTTTATTACTTATATCTAATACATGTTGCTCTTTTCCTTTTACCAGCAGATCTTACCACACTTCTTGTTGGCCTTACTATATATTGTTAGTTTGTGGTTTCATGTGTTCCATTTTGTTTCGACTTTGTTGCATTTTTACATTGACCGTGTTCGAATGTTCTCTCTTTTGGATAGGTTTTGAAGAAATTTGAGAAAGTAGTGACAAGAAAGCAGTTTCTGCCTATCTTTGTCAAATGATAGAGATTTATATCTTGTGTTCTGTTCAGGTAAATTTCTTCCCTTCATTTTTTTGTTTGTCTCTGTATTTCATAATTTATAGATATTAGGATGTGAGCTTTACCTAATGTAAAGTCCATGATAGAACCATTAGGGATCCTCTTTTTTTTTTCTTTTACATCGATGTTTTGTCACTTTTAGTAAGATGACTAGTATGTATTTCTTAGCATTCTAACCATTTTCTTGAAATTTTTGTGCTCAACAAACATGGTTTTGTAAGTGTTTAGATGTAGCATGGTGTTTAGAGGTGGCCATGTATCTTGTATGGTGAGATTCCAAATATACTGGGAAGATAACTTTAAGTGAGTAGTCAACTTTATGATATTGCTACCATTCTTAGCAAGGTATTGCTACCATTACTTAATTTGGTTGTAAGGTTTAGTTTCAAGTTTCCTTGAGTAGCTGACTTTGTTATATGAATATTTTGTATTGGCTTAGTAATTCGGTTCTTGACATGGTGCTATTCGTTTATACAAGTTTCATTGTTTAATTCTATAATGATGAACCTAACTTATCTTTTTTTTGGATAACCGTACCAATGTGATTTATCTCCTTACTCAAAAAGTTTTGGAGTAGTAATTTGTGTAGTTGCACTTTATTTCTTAAGCACAGATATAATTAGTGTAATAGTTGCACTTTTTCAAGTAATGTTGGTGGTCTAGGATGATACATAGTTTTGAATTGAGTCATGATTGTTAATGTTTGACTTTTGGTACCATTTTCACTTGTCAGATTGGATGAGGATTGGAGCTTTCTATATTAGCTCTCATATTTTGCTTCTGGTTGAGGGACTTTCAATGACTCTAAAAGTCCCACAAGGACAGACTGTAGGGATTGATTTGTTCCATGTCCTCACTCAATGGCTGGAGGAAGAGGAAGTTCTTAAGTGGATTTGCTGCCACCATTTTCTCTGTTGCTATGTATCATGTACATCTTAAATGTTCGATTTGTAAATTTTCTTATATGTTCGATTTGTAAATTTGGAATTGGATTGGTGGGTTATTTCTATAAAATGTTTAATCGGGTGGAGTTTCTCGATTTTCACTTTTTGATTGAGTTGGTGTGGAATGGGATATCTTTGTAAAATGGAATAATTAGATGTTTGCTAGATCGAGCTATATGTGAACGGTGGCCTACCTTTTGAAATTTTTTTTCCACTTGACTATAATTTAGTAACGTATCCGTTACTAAAAATGTTACGATGAGAAGGGCACCAAACTTTAGTAACGCTTATATCCATTACAAACAAACAATTTTAGAAAATAATCAACAGTAATTTATTTGTTACAAATATTTATAGTAACGGATATAAACGTTAGTAAAATTAATTTTAGTAACGGATGTATCCGTTACTAAATTTGGCCTAAGTGACAGTGACGCCGCAAAGCTAACGGATATAACCGTTAGTAAAAATATAAGTAACGGATATAACCTAGGGATGTCCAAACGGGTACCCGACCCGGTCCAAAACCCGACTTTTCGGGTTTTGAACGGGTATTGGGTTACCCAAACCCAGACCGGTTTTCAGTGGGTCCGGTTCGGAGTTGGGTATTTTGTTGAGAAGTGTGACTAAATCCTATCCTAACCCTATATTTCGGATACCCATTGGGCTCGGGTTCGGATTTCGGGTAGGATAAAACCTGGTATAAATGAAAAAAGAAGACAATAAGAAACTTTATTTAAAATATATATCTACATTTTATTCCTTCTTCGGCTATCCACCAATCCTTCAAACAAAATAAAACTTCTAATGAACTTGGAAGTAATTATCACCTATACTCGAACATAATTATTTGATATGATTTAAAAATAAATGGACTCGGAATAAACTATAGACACATGATCACATGCAATTACTGAAAAAATTGGAAATCCCGACATAAATTTTTTCATAATCTAATATATTAAATAACTCATCATTGTAAACATGAATGAGATAATAATCATCTAACTCATTCTTTTATATGGGATTAGTAGTATGCAATTGAAACTGGATTTGGGGTTCGATTTCGGTCCGGGTTCGGGTTTAGAGAATATGACCAAACCCTACCCTATGTATTTCGGTTTGGGTTCAGTTTCGGGTTTTGTCGGGTTTGGGCAGGGTTCGGTGCGGGTATTTTGTTCGGGTTTTGGGTGGGTTTCGGGCAAGATGAACATCCATTAGTAAACGTCTTTTATGGTGTAGTGTTGCTTCTCCTCTTCAAGTCGCAACAGATTGACAGTGGAAAATGACAACAAACAACACTTGATATGAAGACTAACACTAAAACAACATGAATCCACACTCTAACACCATGACTCAACACAAACAATGAAAGTTAGAGTCACTTCACCTTTTCCCGCCTTAAAAATAAGAGAGCGTGAATTTTAGGGATCATAATTTAGATGCAATATGGACTGTTGATCGGAGTGAACCAGGTGTTTACACGTGTCCTTTTATTTTTCAAAATAAAACTCGGTCTTATGAAATCAAGAGGCTATTTAGGTAATTTTACACACGAAGGGTAGTTGGGACATTTCACAAAAAGATGACGGTCAAACTGCATTGACTTAGACGGAGTCTGAGTTTGGGGGGGGGGGGGCACAAGTCTAAAAAACCCTTTTTTTATAGCAAGAGTGACCTTCTTAGAACATCTAAAGGCCACCCTTCCACAGTTGGTTGTTACACGATTTAGTCTAGAGTGGTCGTGTGTTTTTTTGTTAGAGCAAGTCCAATGGAGAGTTGCTAAATTGGGCTGCTAAAAGTGCCACATAGGCCTTTTAGCTTGCCCAGCCAGCCAAATTTGGCTGCCTAAAATCAAAAAACCAATCCAATCGCGTTGTCTGTTTTGAAGTGCTAAGTGATACAGACGGCATAGTTTCTTCCGTCCGTCCATTATTTTTTAAAAATTTTTTTGGACGGACAGCACAGTTTCTGCCGTCCGTCGAAATTTAACACATGGACAACATAAACTATGTCGTCCGTCTCTCGAACTTATTATAGCAGCTGCTAGCGAAGGTCTTAACTTTGGATGAGTTTTTGACTCCTAAATTTAAGACCCTTTTAGCAGCCCCATTGGAATGACATTTTTGTAGTTGGGGTGTTATATTTGCTTTTAGCAGCCCATATAGCCCCCCATTGGACTTGCTCTTAAGGATTATTGTCGTGTGTCGTGGCAAGATCTAGTTTTAAAATACTGCTTAGCAAACCTTTGCTTTAATTGGCAGTGATCAATTATTCAATTTATGGGAATGAAATTTAGACATTGATGCATCTTAAATTAAAAGATGATTGTTTTCTCTGTCCAATTTAGACCATGCTCATCTTTATATATACTAGTTTTGAGCATGTGGCATACATACCAAAAAGCGAAGAGAAAGAGTGGTGCCAAGGGCTTGACTTCAACAAAAAAAAAACTAAAAAAATCATTTTTGCTTCCACGGCACATTCACACCGGCTCACTCACCTACGCCTTATTACAATGTAGAATATATATTTAAAATGTCAAAAATTGTCAAACAAGTTGAATTTTTGTAGAGATGATCTTTATAGTCAGTAGATTATATCCACAAAAAATTAGATTTTAATTCATTTTGTAGGTGAAATTGTGGGTTGTTTTAGATTTGGTACTTAGTTTGGTACTTATTTAAGGTCTTTTTAGAAACCGGACTATATATATATATATATATATACTAGCCTCATGCTACGTGCCTAACAATCTCAACGTGGTTGAGCCCCACCACTATTTTTCTTTTTCTTTTTTTTTAAATATTTTTACAATAGAAGTGAATTTACTACTTTACCTCTATGTGCAAACTTTTTTCCCAATATTGGAGCCTACCACGCTGACATGTTTAACATAAAACAAAATTTGAAATTGCACAATTACGGTCATACCCCTAAAAAACTGTAAAATTATGAAAATGCCACTGGGGCGGACATAGAATTTATTGTTCACACGACCCCATATTTTTCTATGATAGTAATAATAATAGTAGTCCCTTTTTGAGTTCATTGGGGTTGTCCACGTCAGCAGATCAGCAGAGGTATTACGAAAAAAGTGGACCCAAAAAACGGAAGTTTATGAAAATTTAGCAACTTTACGTGTAGACTCAAAAGAAAACCAAACAATTTTTTAAAACCCTTTATATCAAAAAATCTCATCTCACTTATAAACCAATTTTGATCGGCGTCTACTTCTCCTCTTGCAATGGCAGAGCAATAACTCTCTTCAATAGTTCCAAAACAGTTTTACCGTGAAAAAAACCACTTTTGCTACTTCTTGGCTGAATGGCTGGACATAATTTCCCCTCTCAAATATTCAATCGTTATCCTTCAATCTTCGCATAACAAGGTACCTCTCTCTCTCTCTCTTAACGCAAACTCATTGGATTCAAAATAGCTAGTGAAGAAAAAGTTTATGCCATATGAATATCTGTAGTATACGTACATGCCCTCCAAAATATTTGTAGAATACGAGAAATTGGACTCATTGCATTAATCTTAGAATAGTGACAGATGAAATAATATATAAAATATTGAGGTTGAGGTCTTTCATAAACCAAACCGTTTTTGGGTGACTTCTAACGCTTTTTTTCTCGGTAACGAAAATAGAACCTGAAGCAAGTTTGTGAAACTTTGCAACTTTTTCTTTTTTTTAACTAAGCAAATTTGGAATACTAACTAATGTTTATACTCATTTTTAACTAGAATTGTTTGTATGTTGTGGCAGAGCAATTTGTTGCATTACATTGCACAAAATGTAATAAACGTTACATCGACGAATAACATAATTGCACTTGTTTCATGTCAAGCCTTGGTTCTTTATCGTTGATTTTTCTTTATAAGTGTTAGTAATTTGGTTCTAATATTGTACCCTAAAACTATATATTTCTTAGAATATATATACATCAGCTTTAGCGTAGAATGCATTTGTTAAGTAGATGTTCCCACTTTATTTGGAAATAACTTTTAAATTTCCCATATGATTGAGCAACTTCACTTGAGTCATTTAGATGTCGAAAAAATTGTAGAAAAATTGGTTTAATTAGCTAAAAAGTTTGGTTAATACAATCTTGACTTGCGTCATTTTGATCTCGCCTTTGGAAAATGCTCTAGAAACATACGACTCCTTCAAGCAAACCAAGCACGACGTATGGCACTTGCAAATAAGAAGTATGTTTGGTAATTATGGCTTGCTCTTTGATGATCACAAGAAGATTAGGCACCATGATTAGACAATTCAAGTGGCCATTATTACCAAACTAAAATTCGCTCTTTTAACTTCAAGCCTTTAATTGACTCATTGGCAATGTAACAAGTAGCTAGGGAAAATAATATGAGGACGACTCTAGCTAAGATTAGCAAAACTACATTACGAACTACATCAAATATCAATAAGGTATGTATGTATGACCTCTCCTTTGATAGGACATTAAAGAGGGGGACTTGAACATTTTGTAGAAACCAAATGCAATATCTTTAGCATTCAGTAAAAAATTGGGAATTGAATCAAATTTTCAGTTCACTTTTCAAGTGTTAATTCAGCCGATTGGGGATAATATGTTCTTGTTATCAATACATACTGGACTTTTCTGTTGTGTTTGCCATTGGACATGCAGGAGTTGATGCCTCTTTGCAAGGACTTGGAAGCTAAAAGACTACTAGACAATACTAGAAGAGTACAATGGTAAAGAAAAGGAAAACGAGTAAACTAGAGCCCATGTATTATATTGAGCATACAATCTTACTTGATGAATGGGTATCATCTTTGCTAACACAAGCATATAAATATTATAGGTAGCAGTAAAAGATAAGAGTTCATTTTCAACGAGAAAAAATGGGGTGCATCAAACTTTAAACTTACCAAAAATCCTAAACTCAGAATAAATCTTTTTTTAAAGAGTGTTTATGTCAATAGCGTGAGTGGTCAATTTGGTTTCTTATAGGCCGAGACTACTGAAATAACATTTCCGTATTTTCCTTCACAACAACTATGAATTTATACCAAGGCGATTGGAACCTACTTAACTCATAAGTAGAGTACGTGATCCGGTGCTTCTCACCCCCTTTCAGGTAACATTTGTGAGGTAACTATCTTTTCTTCCCACCTTAATTATCCTTCTAAACTTGACTATTTTAGTAATCTTCCATTGTTAAATGCAAGGTTTCTCCCTCCCTTTCTCCTTTATTGCTTTTCCCTTTGCTTCTAACATGTTAGATCCTGTTGAGGCTCTTGGAGCCCAAACATCCTCAACTGAAAACTCACCTTTCACTTCATCTTCCTACTTGTTTAACAATAAAAATACAACCTTTGTTAATGAAAATCTTGAGTTTCTTGAGACTTTTAACGAAGAAGATGTTACCATATATTGTACTTGATGAGGTTATTGAAGATGGGATTGAACTCTGGAGTGAGTACTTGGTGGGTTTCTTTGTTGAAAAGTGTATGCCTTTTCCTCTGGTTAAGAGCACCATTGATAGAGCTTGGAAAACAAATGCCTCATATGAAATCTCAACTGATAGAGATTTATTCTACTTCAAATTCATGGACTATGAGGACACAAGCAAAAAGTGTTGGATGGGGGACCTATCTTTGTAGCTGGTAGGATCTTCATCATACGACCTTGGTCTGAGGACCTGGAGTATCAGAAAGATCACCTCAAATCAGTTCCTATATGGTGAAATTATATGATGTCCCTAAGGTGCTATGGACTAAAAAAGGGTTTAGCATGATAGGTAATAAGTTGGGAAAACTGCATTGTTGGGATGTTGCTACCCAATGAAGAACACGACTAGTTATGCTCGTATGACTGTATCTATGTTGAAGTTCAAGTTAATGCCAAATACCCCATACAACTCAAGTTCGATTTGGGAAATGACAAAATCGTTACTGTTGGAATAGAATATACATGGAAACTAACCCCTATCTTGTACATTCACATTGTGAGAAATTTGGACATAACCTAGCTAAATAATATCCTAACAACTCAACTAGAACAAATATGAATGTGGCCACTTAAAGAAATAATATCACTTCTATAGTGAATAATGTTACCACTCAGAGGAACGATGTCCAAACTATTAATCGATCAACAGGTTACTCCAGTCATTGCCCAAGATGATGCAATTGTTACAAACCCGAGGCCTTGGCAGCAAGTGAGAAACATAAGGCAAAGACAAGTGTATGCAGCAGCAACAACAACCCCAGTTACAGAGGAAACACACTGTCCTCAAAAGAAACACATCATATAACACCAACACCAGTAGCTACTAAGAACACACAACTAGCACTGTTTGTTCCACCGGTTCAAGAACATATTATTACAAATGTGGTCACTCTAACATAAAATCTTTTGCCATAAGGCACTCCTTTACTCCTTGAATATTTGCAACTAGGAGAGCATACTTTTGACAAAGTTCAAGAGATTGATACTTTAGTATGTTGCCACTACAAAAGTAGAAGGAACTGAAAAAACACAGTACACAAGCACCATATAATGAGTTCTTAAAAGTGGAGGAACATGTTATTGTAACAATAATGGCCACCACTCAACTACAACAAGAATTTTTTGATGATCATGTTCCATGAAAAACTTAAAAGGATGCAAGTGGAACGACAACATCAGGCTCCTCAAGTACCACAACAACTGGAGGAAAATCCCAGAGCCACAGTAACAACAACAACTCAACAAAGAGCACTTCAAATGTCTCAAATGCCAATGGTAAGGCAGTAAGAGGCAAAAACAAATCTTAACAACTAGTTCCACAGAGTAATATAAAAACAAGGAGTAGGCAGGATGGCTCCTCCAAGAGGTGATCCTTATCTCTTTTAAATGTCAAAGCTTAGTATATGGAATGTTATGGGGTATAAATAAGCTTGCAAAGGCAAGATAAGTCAATAAGGTTAGATTAGAAAATAACTTATGTCTTTTTGCTCTCTTAGAAATTAAAGTAAGAGAAAGTTATTATGATGTTATCAGAGAACTATGATGTCCTTTATGGTCACACACTAACAACTATGTTGCAGATCAAAGTGGAATAATTTGGTTATGTTGGGATCCTAGTTATGTGCAGATTCAAGCTTTGAAGAAGACTAATCAGTTGGTGCACTATGAAGTGTGTTTAGTTATTACCTACTTCAACAACATACAAACTTTCAGTAGTGTATGCTAGCAGCTCAAGAAGGGAAAGAACTCAGTTATAGCAAGATCTCTAGACCATCTCACTCTCTATGTCCCAGGCATGATGTATAGGAGGTGATTTCAATAGTGTTTTACACTCAAATGAAAGGATAGGAGGAGATCCCACCCACCCTAGAGACATGGCTGATTTCTAGAATTGTGTAAATGCAACTAGTACTATTGATCTACAATACTCGGCCAATTTTTTCACCTGGACAAACAACTCTGAAGGAAGCCTGCGAATGAACTCTAAGATTGATAGATGTCTTGTCAACCTTCTATGGAGTTCATCTTTCCCTGCTTTTGTTGTTGAATTTAAAACAGAAGGGATTTTTTACCATACCCCTATGATCCTCACATTGTATGCAAGTACTAAGAAGGCCTATCCTTTAAGGTTCTCGAATGCTTGGACTTTACATTCATCTTTTACTTCAGTGGTGGAACAAGCTTGGGATTGTCATGTTCTTGGCAATCCAATCTCCATTATATCACAGAAACTTAAGGCCCTGAAATATTCATTAAAGACATTGTCTAAGCAACATTTCACTGACCTTTCAGGTAAAGTGGAAGATGCAAGAATCTCTCTGCACTCAATACAATTACAGCTTCAGCCTTCTCCACATAATGCAGTAATTATTCAACTTGAAAAGAAGGCTAGAAAGGACTATTGTGAACTTCTAGACATAGAACATGAAGATATAAGACAGAGAGCAGGTAACAAATACATAGTCCTTAGAGATAGGTGCAATGCCTATTTTCAATTCACAACATGGTGAAGGAAAGGAAATGCAATAACAAGATTTGGTCCATTCAGAATGATGGAGGGATCACAATGTCTGACCAATTCTTGAGAATAATTGGGAATTCTTCCAAAACCTCAAAGTTCACTCTAAAGTAAGTGTACAATAAGTTGTTATGTTTGAAGCATACATCATTGTAGAGGAAATTAAGGAAACACTCTTTAAAATGGATAGTTATAAAGCACCCGGTCCAGATGGATACAATGCTCACTTTTACAAGTTTTGCTGGACTCTGGTTGGTCAAGATTTCACTAGAGCTGTCCAATATATGATGTATTCAAAGAAAGTTCCTAAGGGAGTCAATTCAACTTACATATGTTTGGTATCTAAAATACCAAACCCTTCAAAAGCCACTGACTTTAGGCCCATTGCATGTTGTAACACCATATACAAATGTATCACTAAAGTATTGGCTAAGAGAATGAGAGAAGTCATGAACTCTCTAGTTGATAAGAACCAGACTGCATTCATTCTAGGGCGATCTATTCAAGATAATCTTTTACTGTCACACGAGCTTCTGAGAAAATACACAAGAAAAGGAATATCTCCTAGATGCTCTCTTAAAGTGGATATCAACAAGGTCTTTGATTTTGTGAGCTGGTCTGCCATTGAAGTAATGCTTATATGTCTTAACTTTCCATCTTCTATACTCCAATGGATTAAGATGTGCTACTCATCTCCATATTACTCAGTTCTTGTTAATGGAACTCCTGAAGGTTATTTCAAAGGCAAGAGAGGTCTTAGGCAGGGTGATCCCATATCCCCTTTTCTCTTTATCCTTACTATAGAGATCCTAAGTACTCTTTTGAAGGAAGGCTTAAACTCTAATTTCATAAAGGCTCATCCTAAATGCAAGAAAACAAAAACCATTAATGTCTATTTTGCTGATGATCTAATGCTCTTTCATAGGTGATCTTCAATCAATGGTTACAGTTAAAGTTATCATCTTCTCCTTTGAACAAATCACAGGACTCAAGATCAACACAAACAAAGCTACTCTCCTCACTGGAGGTTTTAATAATGATGAGAGTAAATTCTTAGCAAGCATTATGGGGGTGCAATTGGTTACACCACCTATTTTGTATCTTGGGTCGGGCTCCCCTAGTCTCATCAAGATTTGGTATAAGGGACTGTCAACCCCTTATTGAGAAAATAACAAAGAGAGTTCAAAACTGGAAGTCTAGATGTTTGTCTCATGCAGGTAGACTTGAGTTAGTTTTTTCTGTACTCTCCTCTTTTCATGTGTACTATGCAAATACATTTGTACTTCCTATGACATTGCTTGATGAAGTCACTAGAATCTGCAACAAATTTCTATGTAGCCCAGATATGGAGAAGGGAATGCATCATGCAAGTAAAGGAATAGCTGCTATGAGAATGACTGAAGGAGGTCTGAGCTTAATAGACCTCAAATTATGGAACAAAGCATCTTACTGTGTCTTAGTGTTCAAGTTAGTGTCTAAAGAAGATTATGCATGGAGCAACTGGATTTGGCATAATAATATCAAAGATCAATACTTCTGGAAGTTTAAGACACCTAGAGATTGCTCTTGGTCCTTGCACAACATCTTGAAAACAAGATAAACAACAAAAACTCTTATAAAGTATAACATTGCTAATAGAAAAAGGAATTTGGGTATGGTATTATGGTGTACATCTACTCTGCTCATTGATATGTCATGTGCATCTGATCTTCTGTTGGTCCCTCTAAATTCAAAAGTGAGCACTCTTATCACTAATAAAAATCTTTGAATGCTATTGTTAATAGCTTACCCGAAGGTGCTCTCAAGAAGAATATCTTAGAAACTGAGATTAACAATTACCTGGAGCATGATAAGGTAATCTGGACTCCTTATGTTAATGGCTTACTTTCTTCAAAAACCGCATATGATGTTTTGAGAGTCCTAAGAGAAAAAAGTTGTTTGATATAACATGGTTTGGGGAAAGTTTGTTATGCCAAAACATTCTTTCACAACTTGGCAACTCTTTGCCAATAGTCTGCCTACACAAGACAGACTGATCAAGAATAAAGTACTCACCCACTCATCATGTTGTCTCTGTAACAATTCAAGAGAAAACTCAAACCATCCTTTCTTTGATTGCCCATACTCAAACAATATTAATTTGGAGCAGTATCAAGTCTTTTATGGGTTTGAATGGCACTACTCTCACTTATAATAGGGAGTGGCACAACATTTTGAACTCATATTCATCTAACTCCATAGTTGCTAAGATATACAAAGTGTTTGTATGCGCTGCAATCTATTCCATATGGTCTGAAAGAAACTCGAGAAGATTTCAAAACACATCACAATCATGGCAGGTAGTTTATACTCGACTTATAAGTGATATGAAGACATATTTGCAAGGATATTTGGCTTCCACTAAAGTTCACCTTGATGTTAGAAGCCTCATCAATAGAATTGGCATTATTGTTGTATTCAAGGGACAAGTTTAGATACAATGTTCATGGACTAAACTAGTCGACACCAACACTGTCAAACTCAATGTTGATGGGTCACTAACTGATAGTAGTGTTGGCTCGGGTGGGACTATATATAAGAGATGGAAATGCTGATGTTTTGTTAGCTTACATTGGAAGTGGAGGCCAAAGCTCTGTCCTATATCAAGAGATGAAAGCTAAACATGAAGGACTAATTGGTTGTAAACTACTACACAAAAAAAGCATTGAAGTTGCCTCTGACTCCAAAAGGGCAATTCAGATTTTAATGAAAGAAGAAGGTGTGCCATGGATGTGCTAGAGTCTAAGAGTAGCTATATGGAATTTGCATCTAGGATGAGTAAAATAGGCTATGTACATGTTTATAGGGAGACTAATAGAGCTGCTGATTACCTCGCAACTCTAGAAATTGTTGATGGATATAACTATTGTGTGCCTCCCCTTGATGCTCAGTTGCTCAAGAATGTGAAGGAAGACAAAACATGAACTATCTATTTAAGATCTTAATAAAATAGGAGAGACTGTAACCTCAAGCTTCTTCCAAAAAAAAACTATGAATTCATGTCTAATGTTGATCTATTGTTTACCTACTAAAAGTAGATTATTTTTTAATAGACACTTGCTTTTTGAATGTAAATAATAGACGAAATGAACATATATTGATTGGAAAGTTTCATCACCCATACTTCTAGCATTTGTTCCTAGATATCAGCTTGATGATTTTGAATGGTTTACTTCACTACTTAGTAACTCCATTGTATCCAACCATCAATGATACTCCACCTATCCAAGGTTGTTGGGAAACACTCCTCTCAATCTTCATAATCTTACACTTATGTCACTAATTAATGTAAAATATATGTTTTACAGTGAAATTGCTTATGCTTATTTTTTTTGTAATGAAACTTCCCTACATCCTTCAAATAGTAGGAAAAATTAACTTTACTTATGAAACTCATTCAAATATGTTAAACTTTACTTAGATTTTATATCGTTATTATGGTTTATGTGGCTTTGACTTATACAATGCCCTGTATTTTTAGTTGCGGAAGGCGCATTCTCATGTGGGGTTTACGCTTCCATAGTTTATCTTAGGAAAACCAACTTTTAACTGTAAAACTCATATATATATGAATTGCATTAAACTTTACTTAAATTTTATATTATTATTATGGTTTATGCAGCCTTCGACTTATATGTACAATGCACCGTGTTTTTAGTTGCGGAAGGTGTATTTTGTACTTCATCTCATAGCCGTTGGATCTTTTGGGGGGGGGGGTAACCCTAACTAATCTTTGATTTTATGAGTGATGTGCCCACAAAACCCCAACAAAGTACCTTAGGTAGCCATTATTTGAAGTTTAAGTATGTTTTTTAAATGTCCAAATATGCGTAAATACTTAAGTGGCATGTCTTAAGAGACTATTGTATTCATCGTAAACCTCATCAGTTTTTTTTGGCAGTTATTCTAATCAGTGAAAACATTATGAAAGTTTTTTTCTTTTGGATATTTGACACATGTAGTCTTGCTCTGCATCAGCTATATTTGACCAATGTTAGTAGCAAAACCGTCAATTCTACACCATCACTTTATGGTTAACAACATGTGCCAAATGAATAATGAAATAGAAGGACATAATCTCCTCTGGTAATATGTTTGGAACTGCATAGGTAAAGCATAAGTAATTTGATGTATCTCTAATTGTGAGCAATGACATACTTTTTGGCAAAAAACGATCGACTAATCATGAGAAGCTTTTCTGTGCTTGGGGAAAGCAACTCACAATAAGGTATACGTATTCTATATTCGCACCTGTTATGTTTTTCTTTTTCAATAGGGTTAACAAGTATTCCCCCCTCAACCTAGTTAACCCTTTTCAATATATCCATATTAGTGTTATGAAGTCTTAAATTACATTGTTTGTTCATTACGTGGGGTTACATAACTTTTTTCAAGTACAGTTGAATTGATATTGACAAAAGTTAAGTGATATATATTTGTTACATTTTTAAAAAAACAAAAATTGACCAGATGATATAGCGCACTACAAATGGGTGCATTGTTTTTTCATACTTGGTTCGGAAATGATATAATGCTTTTGGACTATTGTTTTTTCACGTATTGGTGCTACACTAGCATATCTAGCAAGTGAAGACATGACCAATGGTCGTGAAAAGAGACCCAATAATTAGTTGCACAAAGCCTAAAGGCCGCGCAATTCATATGATAAACTCGGTGTATATGGTTTTGGACTTTTGGGTATGTTTCATTGCTATGGTAATCTTTTTGGGTATTATACTGTATGTTACTTTGATGATTTTTATGGTCTGTGGTATTTATTGCAGCATATTCAAAGCATATGGGTATTTGGTAGTAAGGTCATTCCAAGTAGCTTGCACTACTAAGACTAGAAAGACCACCATCACTATAACTAAGCTATGTTAGACCTGCAATGAATCACAAGTCCCTAAAATGTGTAGGTCGTCGGAGTTAAGGTTAGGAAGATATCGATATTGATGTGGGAGGCTCGGCAAGTTAAGAGCAATAGCATTTCTATCTGTCTCAAATGAAATTGATGTTAATCTTGAAGATGATATGATCTGAAATATAATGTCTAGTGAAGAGTAGGAGATGCACAGGAAATAGGCATGCTATTATTCCACCAGTGCAAGTCCTCAATACAAAAAGGGAGAAACTCTCACAAGAAATAGGCATGCTATTCCATGAAATTTAGGATCTAATGGAGGAGATGGATAATATAAGGTTGTTAAGATGAGCTTACCTTAAAGCTTATGTAAACTCTGTATGATTTTTTTCAATGTAAATAAGCGTGTTTGTGACGTAATTTTAACTCACTCAACAGTTGAATTTGTTTTCTCTTCTATAACTTTTCGATATGAACAAATCCTTATGAAGCTTCAATTAAGATCATGCATTATAAGAAAAGAAAATGGGCTTTAAATTAGAGAGTTTTTTTTTTTTTTTATATTGTTATCTACAGACTCACGAAATCTTTACAAATATGAAATGGATTATTATACATGTATTTAACATTGGTTGTTTAACTGTTTTCAATTTAATTATATTGTTTAACTCTTCTCATATATGCTATGCAATATTACAATTAATTTATCGAATTATTACGACTTTACACTTTAATATTAAAAACTCTAAAAATAAGGTAATTAAGTTTTAGAAGTTTTGTCAGGATTAAACTTAACATATGAGAACCTAACCTAATCCGTTTATTTGATGGGTTCAAATGAGTCAACCCTTAAAATGACCCAAACCCACTAATTTAAATTGGTCGGATTCGTGTCCGGTTCTCGGGTCGTGTACACTAATCGTTTCAAAGAGTAATTAATGGGAAATAAAAAATGAGATGCAAACGGAAAATCGGAAACTGGATGCAAATGTATTGCTCTAACCTCGAAGAATAATTAATGGAAACTTGGAAATTGGATGTTAATGCATTGAGTGTTGGGGAAAACAATACCAATCGATCCCCACTAAAATAGCTTGCACTTGGACAATCTACTACTTCAATAAAAAAAATCTAAACTTTTACTACAACCAACAACCAACTCAACTTCCTAAGCAATCAACAACTATCACAAACAGTAATAATAAAACAAATAAAGTAAAGCATACCACAACATAAGATGTAACGTGGTTCGGCTAATGATGTCTACTTCTACAAGAGCAAATCCTTTTATAAGTGTGGAAAGGAAGATTACAATCACTCCTCTCAAGTCTCTCCAACTTACTAGATCTCTTTTCTCTCCTTACAAGTTTTTTCTCTTTGCAAAGGTTTTCTCTCCATTTTGGTTGCTCTCAAAATTGGTTTCTCTCAAAGACTTATATTATTTAAAACCTAACTTTTGGTTTTATAGTATTATGAAATTTCAGAATATATCGACAAAAATGGATCTTGGTCGGTTCAACTAGGTCATCCACACTTCTTAAAGTTGGTCAAACCAGGCCAACTTCGAAATAGTATCGAAGTAGGAACTTTAGAAGTGAGACGGTTCTGACGGGCCGTCCATGACTAGGAAAGTTGGCAGGACCAAGCCGACCATACTTCACAATGTCATCCACTCTCCCAATACAACCTAGCTTCTTGTTTTGCCAATTTTCCTCATGTGAGGGATAACACCCAACAATCTCCCCCTCCTGAGCCATGAGGGGGGATATCTCCACGCATTCCCAAATTAACAGGAAGAGTGTGCTACCATTTCGGCGATAGCACAACAAACATCAAACTTACCTTTTAGCAAGACTTAATTTGGTCATCTTATCCGACCCGTTCTTGTTAGTATAGATTTTCTCAATGTACAATTGCTTTTCTTCGAGAACTTCTCTAATCCAATGATAACACACATGTATGTGCTTGGATCTAGAATGATAACTTGGATTATTGCTTAAATGGATTGCGCTCTAACTGTCACATAGAACTACAAATTGTTTCTACTTTAGTCATAGTTCATCGAAGAACCTCTTCATCTATAGCATCTCTTTGCAACACTCTGTGGCTGCAATATACTCAGCTTCTGTAGTTGAGAGGGCAACACATTTTTACAACTTAGATTGCCAAGAAACTGCTCTCCCTGTAAAAGTAAACAGATAAGCGGAAGTGGACTTCATTGAGTCAACATCACCTGCCATGTCTGCATCTGTGTAGCCTTTAAGCAAAGTCTTACTCCCACCAAAACACAAACACGCCTTGGAAGTGGCCTTGAGATATCTCAATATCCACTTAACACCTTCCCAATGCTCTTTACCCAGATTTGACAGAAATCAGCTTACAACACCAACGGCAAAAGCAATATCTGGTCTTGTACACACCATTACATACATCAAGCTGCTCACTGTGGATGCATAAAACTCTTTTACATTTCTTTATGCTCATGCTCACCCTTTGGACACATATCTTTGGTCATGCGGAATTGGCCACCAAGCGGACAACTGACTGGCTTCGCTTGATCTATGTTAAATCTCTTCAACACCTTCTCAATGTAGCTTTCTTGGGAAAGCCACAACTTTTCACTCTTTCTGTCACGAGTGATCTGCGTACCAAGTATCTGTTTTGCTTGACCCAAATCCTTCATCTCAAAAGACTTACTCAAATATTTCTTCAGCTTGAATATCTTGTTGATGTTTTGGCCAACTATCAACATATCATCCACATACAACAAGAGCACTATGAAATCCCCATCTGGAAATTTATAAACAAACACACAATGATCGGAAGCAGACTTCTTGTATCCATGCTTCACCATAAAGGACTCAAACTTTATATACCACTGTCTTGGTGCCTGCTTCAACCCATACAAACTCTTTTTCAGCTTATATACTAGGTGCTCCTTGCCTTTGACCTCAAACCCCTCTGGCTGGTCCATGTAGACATCTTCCTCAAGGTCTCCATGAAGAAAAGTTATCTTGCCATCCAGTTGCTCAACCTCTAGGTTTATCCTTGCGGCCAAACCCAATACCACCTTGATAGAAGTCATCTTAACTACAAGAGAGAGAATTTCATCAAAATCAATACCTTTCCTTTGATCAAATCCCTTCACAACAAGGCAAGCTTTGTGCCTTGGATGTGGATTATTCTCTTCATGCTTGACTTTGAAGATCCACTTATTCTTGAAAACTTTTCTTCCTTTTGGTTTCTCAACTAAGTCATAAGTGTAATTCTTATACAAATAACTCAGCTCATCTTGCATGGCCTTCAACCACTTCTCTTTGTCTGTACCTTCAAAAGCCTCTTGATAGTGCATAGGTTCTCCACCATCAGATAGTAAAACATGCGTATGTGGTGGATACCTAGTTGAAGCTTGTCTTTCTCTCTCGGATCTCCTTACCCCATCTTCTTGTGGCTCAGGAGGATACACTTCTGCTTGCTCAGGTGGTGGTTCATGCACTTCATCTACATCTTCTATATCAATAGGTTCTATCCTATCATGAGCAATAGAATCATCATCATGAGCTTCGAACCCATGGTTCTCTGCATTCTCATTGTCTTCTACACGTTCCATAGTAGGAACTTCTGGTTCTAAGTCAACAAGATCATCAATGAAAGCTTCTCACCATTCTCAAAGTCTGCTATGGTTTGGCCTTCTAAGAACACAACATCTCGACTTCGGATTACCTTTTTGTTGATCGGATCATAAATTTTGTAGCCAAACTTCTCATCCCCATAACCCAGAAAAATGCACTGCTTGGCTTTATCATCAAGCTTGGATCTATAATCCTTGGGAATATGAACAACTGCCCTTCACCCAAATACCCTCAAGTATCCATAATCAACATCTCTTCCTGACCATACTCTCTCTGAATAATCACTATTCAGAGGCTTCGAAGGCGATAGGTTGATCACATGTACGGCTGTGTGCATTGCTTCTACCCTGTAACTCCTTGATAACTTAAAGTGAGACAACATGCATCTCATCCTCTCCGGTTAATTTTCTCGGTTATACCATTGTGTTGTGGTGTCTTGGAAACGGTCTGCTCATGACAAATCCTATGACTCTTGCAGTACTCTTCAAACGGCCCAATATATTCTCCCCTATTATCTGAGCGAATACACTTTAAAGGCTTCCCTGTCTCTCCTTCCACCATGCTATGGAAAGTCTTGAACACACCAAGAACTTCATCCTTGGTCTTCATACTATATGCCCATATCTTTCTTGACACATCATCAATGAAAATCAAAAAATACAAAGCTCCCCCATGGGACTTCACTTTCATATGACCACATAAATCTGTGCGTACCTTTGATGTTTGGCAAGGCCTTTTGCTTGGCAAAAACTTCCATGCTTTTTCTCCTATATGACACAGTCTCTTATGCCATAATACGGAGGAAACTTCTTCTTGTGCCGCATTTAACTCTATTTTACACAAACTAGCTTGTGTTTTGGAAAGCGAGCAAGTTTTCTTCCCTTTGGCTACTACAATGGAACCTTTGCTCAGTTTCCATGCTCCGTTACCAAACGAGTTTTGAAAGTCATCATCATCTAACTTTCCAGCGGAAATTAGGCCTAGATAAATGTCAGGGACATGTCTTACATCCTTAAGTGTCAAGGTGTAGCCGACATTAGTTTTTACATGAACATCCCCAATGCCTATAATCTTAGAGACTCCACTGTTACCCATCTTCACTTCACCAAATTCACCACATTTAGTGAAGAAACTCTTGTGCGGTGTAACATGATAGGATGCTCTTGTATCTATCACCCACTCTGTATCCTGGCATGAGGTACTAACACAGTACTCACCACAATCTGACACAATTCCCACTAGACCATCGTCTACTAGTGCGGTAGTATCTCGGCCTATGCTTCCATTCCTTTTTACCATGTCTTCATGTACATAATTATTCTTTTCATCCCTCTTTTTAGTGTTCTACACTCATACCTGAAGTGACCCTTTGGTGGCACAATAATGACATTATCTCTTTGCCTTTTGAGTTCTAGTGTGACCCCTAGATTTGCTTCAGTCATCACCTCTAAAATGAGTTGGTTTTCTGCTCTTACCTCTCCCCCGCTTCTCTGTGACAAGGATCTCTGAATGAGAGGAGCTTCTTCATGAACCCCTTCTTGTCTCCTCATTCAACAATGCCCCGATAGCCATCTCTATGGAAATAATTCCATCCTTAGCAGCTCTGCCGAGAGAAACTGCTAAAGTCTCCCAACTGTCGAGTATAGAGTTTAATAGTAACAAAGCCTCAACTTCGTCACGCATATCAATCTTCATTAAATACAACTGATTGATGGTATTCTATACTTCATTAAGATGCTCAGACATTAAGGAACCTTCTTTGTACCTCGTGTTAGCAAACTTCTTAATAAGTAGTACCTTGTTTCCAGCCAACTTCCTCTCATAGAGATCTTCGAGTTTCTTCCACAAGCCAAAAGGAGTAGTCTCTTAGGATACATGGTGGAAGACACTATCATCAATCCACTGTCGAATGTACCCAATTGCTTTTCTGTCAAGCTTGTTCCACTCAACCACTGCAGTTGTTTTTGGTTTTACTCATCTATTCTCAATGGTTTGTGCCAAGTCCTTGCAATAAAGCAAGTCTCCCATCTTGGCTTTCCAAATAGTGTAGTTACCTCGATTTAGACTAGTCATGCGAGTATTTATAGAATGGTCCATCTCAACAAGCTATTTCGACTCAAACCTTCTCTCAGGAATTTTATCAAACATCTTCTGGGCAAGATTTGGATAACTATCTTCTGTAATTAATCTAACCACGACTCTAATACCACTTGTTGGGGAAAACGATACCAATCGATCCCCTCTAAGTAGATTGCACTTGGACAATTTACTACTCCAATAAAAAAATCTAAATTTTCACTAGAACCAACAACTAACTCAACTTCCTAAGCAATCAACAACTATCACAAACAGTAATAATAAAACAAAGAAAGTAAAGCATACCACAACACAAGATGTAACGTGGTTCGGCCAATGATGTCTACTTACACAAGAGCAAATCTTTTTATAAGTGTGGAAAGGAATATTACAATCACTCCTCTCAAGCCTCTCCAACTTACTAGATCTCTCTTCTCTCCTTACAAGCTTTTTCTCTTTGCAAGGGTTTTTTCTCAATTTTAGTTGCTCTCAAAATTAGTTTCCCTCAAAGACTTATATTATTCAAAACATAACTTTTGGTTTTATGGTATTATGAAATTTCAAAATATTTTGACAAAAATGGATCTCGGTCAGTTCAACTGGGTCATCAACACTTCTTAAAGTTGGTCAGACCATATCGACTTCGAAACAGTATCGAAGTAGGAACTTCAAAAGTGAGACGGTTCTAACGAGCCGTCCAGGAGTGGGAAAGTTGGCAGGACCAAGCCGACCATACTTCACAATGTCATCCACTCTCCCAATACAACCTAGCTTCTTGTTTTGCCAATCTTCCTCATGTGAAGGATAACATCCAACATTGAGCTAACCTCAAAGAATAATTAACTAGATGCAAACACATTGAATTAACTTCAAAGAGTTTCGTACTCTAGACTAGTGATAAGAAAGAGCTAGGGTGTCTCACACTGTCTTTGAGTTAAATGATTAATGGGAAATCATGAACTAGATGTAAATGCATTGAACTAACTTAATAGAATAATTAAGAGGTAATCGAAAATTAGATGTAAATGCATTGAACTAAACTCAAAGAATAATTAATGGGAAATCAAAACTAGATATAAATACATTGAACTAAACTCAAAGAATAATTAATGGGAAATCAAAACCTGGATACAAATTTGCATTGAACTAACCTCAGTATAATTAATGGAAATCGAAAACGATATGCAAATGCATTGAACCAACCTCGAAGAATAATTAACGGAAAATAGTAAAATTGGATGCAAATGTATTGAGCTAACCTCAAAGAATAATTAACGAGAAATAAGAAATTGGACGTAAATGCATACAACTAACCTCAAAGAATAATAAATGAGAAATTATAAACTGGACGCAAATGCATTTAACTAACCTCAACGAATAATTAACGGGATAGTGGAAACTGGATACAAATGTTTTTAACTAACCTCAACGAATAATTAAAGAGAAATTGGAAACTTGACGCAACTGTATTGAACCAACCTACAAAAATAATTAACAATAAATAAAAAACTGGATGCAATTGATCGAATTGAACAAACTTCAAAGAATAATTAACGGGAAATCAGAAATTGGATGTAAATATACTGAACTAAACTAAAACGATTAATTAACGGGATAATGGAAACTTGATGGAACTGTATTGAACTAACCTCAAAAAATAATTAACGGAAAATCGAAAATTGAATACAAATGCATTGAACTAACCTCAAAGAATAATTAATGAGAAATCGGAAACAGGATACGGATGCATTGAACTAACGTAAAGAATAATTAACTGTAAATCGAAAACTGGATGCAAATATAATGTATGAATTTAACCTCAAAGAATAATTAATTGGAAATCGAAAACTGGATGCAAATGCATTGAACTAACCTCAAAGAAACTGGATGCAATTACATTGAATTAACCTCAAAGAATAATTAACGGTAAATCAAAAACTATACGCAAATGCATTGAACTAATCTCAAAAAGTAATTTATGAGAAATAGGAAACTTGATGCAAATGTATTGAACTAATCTTAAAAAATAATTAACTGTAAATCGAAAACTGTATGCAAATGCATTAAAGTAACTTCGTAAACTGGATGCAACTTTGTAATTAAAATGGTGTTTATCATATCGTTTCCGTAGGATTGGGAATGTCTTGCTATTTAAGTAGCTTCAGTATGACATTTGCCTCAGGCATTCTCATAATACTTCAATCAAATTTCTATTAAAAAAAAAAAAAAAAAAAAAAAAATTGTTTTATTGAGAGTGGGTTCTTTAGAAATTTGGGTGAGTGGTCACTGTAATATTCAGATCATATCTCATAGGTTTGCATAGTTGCAAATATTGTTTAGAATAATTTCATATAACCAACGGTTTGAATGCTAGTTTTATCATATTTCTTTCCAGATCAACAAACAAGTATCATCGCCTGCATGCATTGGCACCACCGGCAGGCGGCAAAATGCCTTGAAGGGTATAAATGTATAATTCGGTTAGCCTATGAAGGATAATGAATATCTCTTCTCCGGTTTCTAAAGATTTGGTGTTGTACTTTGGTATCACTGGAAAAGTTACATCTATAATATTCAGAGGTTATGCACTATAGTTATTCGCAGTTGTGGAAGGGCAATGATTGCATCTAACATAATATGTAACTTTAGAATGCTAATTCCTGTATCTATCGTTTAACTTCATAACAGAGCAAGAAAATTCATCATATGAATAGGAGTATGTTTCTGGTCAGGTGGCCAGCAAGAACTCCAAGCAGATTAAACCTTCAGAACGAGGGAACTTTTAAATTTTAATTAAAGCATACATTCGAAAGCCAATATATGAACGACAGAAGGCTGTACAATAACCACACAAAATTTTCCAGCTGAAATTATGATATTCAAACAAGTTTCTACAACATTACAATAATCGCAATTCTGAAAAAAGCACCCATGTTTCTTTGATTATCTTTGGTATACACTTTAGGACCCGTATGATTAAAGAATGTCTATGTACAAATGTACAATTAATATAAATTATATTACCACCTGCGGCAACAGTGCTTCTTGCACATCAGTGCTCCCGTTTGCTAAAAGGTGAATTCATATTCACCAGCACTATCACCTTCTTCCGCAGTTCATCTATGATATTAGAAGCTTCCTTCAAGGTACGAAAAACAAAAAAATTAGACAAACTTTACTATGCGTCTAACAAAGAGAACCACAAAAAAAAAAAAGTAGTTAAAACTTTAAACTTCTTACCTTCATTTTGTTCCTCAAATTTTCCTCTTCATTGACTCTTCGATCCCTTTCCTCAGAGAAATCCTCAATAATGGTGTCTGTTTCTTTGTCAAGATTTTCAGACATCTGCTCTTTCTCCTTTAGCTGAATGTACAATAAAGAGAAAACGAATAATAGAAGCTCAAAGTACTTACATTAATTCATACTCAGAGCCAAGTAAGGCTGTGAAGAAAACATTGCAAAATCACTTACTTGAGTTTCTAGGATTCTACATCTGTGTCTTTCAAGTTCCAAATCACGTGAGAATGACTCCTCCATTTTCTTTATTCTACAAAAAAAAATAGGGATAATATTAGCGAAATATAAACAAAGAACTTGATCAACATAATGAAGCACATTGGTAAAACAACGTACCGGTCCTTTAAACTATTGTTCTCTTCAAGAATCATAGCACCAGATTCAGGAGCGGTACATCAATTTGACTTTGAATCCTTTTTACACTTTTCCCTTTCAAGTTGTAAATAGTGAGAGTAATACTCTTTCATTTTCTTTACTCTAGAAAAAATTTAATAAATAACATAAGCAGAGGAAAACAAAATTCTCTAGAGCATTATACAAACATGTTGAGTAATAGAGCGAGGATCGGAACACAAAAACATTACTTATCCATTAATTGTTGATTCTCTAACTCCAGATCAGCATCCAAGCAAGAAGCACGTTCATTGGCATTGCATGTAATATTAGTGTCCTGTAGTCAATCAGAAATCTTTAACACCTAGTTGCTTGGGTAATAAGCAACAGCTCTCTATATATAAAAAAAGAGTTACAAAATTTTAAGATTACGGTTGACTGTGAGCTTGTATCACTTCGAGATATATTATCAGGTAACGCTTCATCTGATTTCCCCTTAAGCACATGCTTTGTCTCTTTGCTCAAGGAAACAGATCTTTTCTCTGACGATGAAACCGAACTCTCTGTACCATTAGTAAATCAAACATGAACGTAAGTAAATGATTGTGATATGCATGTCAAAGCTGAAATCAACATCAGAGAAGAACGTTGTGACCTTTAGAAGTTCAATTTAAGAGAACGAATTCTCTTGAACCAAAGTGCATTAGTGGCATTCTGAATTTCTAATGGTGACAATGCCCGTCCATAAATGAAACCTCATGTCTACATTGTGACTTACTTCAATAATAACTAATAATGAATATGATCCCTTCACTTCACCATGTGTTGATTAACCTAAACACAACACTAAAATTAAATACCTTTAGCTTGAAATTCTGCAGTTCTTCTATTCCCAGCATATCCTATTTAGCGACTCTTTTTTTTCTTCCTGTAAGATTGTAATTAATTAGTAGACTGAAATACACTTCTAAACCCTCGTCAAGGAATGGAAACGACAATAACAAACCAAAATTCCTTTTGAAAATGCAACAGTCTGTGATGGAGTCTTTGGAGCACAGGGGTGTTCTCAAACCCCTGCTTGTCATGTGCTGGTTCAACAAAATTCGTCTCCAATACACCTATGGTGAGGAAAAATACATATAGATTAGCCTCCAAAAATATCTCAAGTTGTGAAACTGTGAGTGTTATACTGTTATATGAAGCAATCAATTTTCACTCTGCTACTAAATAGATCATACCTATGATTCCACGCCCATTGCTTCCAGCGGCATTCCATACCCTCCAGAACGGCTGTAAAAACATTAACAATCAAGTAAGAAAAACTTGAATCTATGTTTATCATTTACAAACTAAAATACTTAAATCTATAACTCTAAGAAAGTAAGAATGTAATAAAATGCAAGTATAGATGTTCCAAATCATAAAATTAAAGACTCGGTGAAAACCTTACAGACTCAAACTGATCAAGTACTCGGCATGCCTCTAACATAAGTTTTCCCAAGAGTATTCTGATTATTTTTATTTAATTTTCAGAGGTTAAAGGGAATTAATAATACACTCTTAAATCCCTCCTACAGCTGGCAACACTAGAGACACATCAGGAAAATCTCTCCATCTTCATCATACATACCTTTGCCTCTTGAAACACACTCTGTACATCTAAACGTGTAATTTGCATTGTGTGGCAACATAATTGTATGGATGAAGGGGTTTCAACATTTTTTCTAACCTCCCAAATATAGGACATTTAAATATTTTCCAATGAGATTGAGGGTTCGGGTGAGTGAGTCTCAACCAAAGTTGTTTAAATTATAAAGGAGGGTAGTTGAAGAGCACTGTTCCATTTCCCCAATGTAGTTGCTTCCTTCAACTACTTGTGCTAGTTGTTTAGCTCAAAGAGCTATTTAACTTTCTCACAAAAACTTAGAAGTGTTAAACTTAAAAGAGCTCTTAAAGAAAAATAATAGAATGAAACTTCATGAATGGTCACGCTTTAGACATTCGATCCTACACATTCTAAACAGTAAGTGATCAACCAAATATAAATAAGATGTCATCTTCATAATCAATGTAGAATTTTATTCCTTCTCAAAAAGAATAAGATGAGCAGCATGATTTTTACCATAACATGGTCATATCATAGTTTTCCATACATTGTGTACAGAATAAGTAAAATGCGTACCTTAATTAGTCTATTCTTGTGATAAACACTAAAACCTTGGACATCTATGTGATATTTTGCATCCTTTACAAACCCAATTGTTACATCAGCAGAAACCTGATATACCAATTGGAGAATCCAAGAGTTAGATTGCACTCACTAAAAAGCTTGGTTATCAGAATAAGTATAATATACTATATTTACATTTGAAGGTACACCATCAGCTGATACTGGCCTATAACAACGCTTTTCCACTAGCATCATATCATTGACTATCTTGTGATGCTGAACTTGTCTGCCACGCAAGATGATTCTAAATTCAGGTGGCAGTCTAAGATACAAAATTGACGTATAAATCTGTAAACAAGGAAAAATAATTAGAAAGAAGTGAACCACTAATGAGAGGAATATAACTTCAAGAATCTTAGCTGTGGTCAAAAATATATTCTTGGGAGTGAATACCAACTTTAAGACCAATGACAGAGTACTTTTCTTAATCTCAAATGTGAAGCAAGCTAATGCTTCAACTGAAAATAGAGATCACAATGAAAAACATGTATGTACCCTTAATGAATGCTGATACGTAAAGAAGTGCTTAGAATTAGGAAACTCTTTTGCCATTTCAATCTTGCTTTCATCTCTATTAGCACCTCTAATTTGAATGTCCTGTCAATACATACATTATTAGGAACTTAGTTAGTTTATAGTAAAAAAGACAAACTACATTGTCAAGAGCAATAAAAGTTTTAACCTAACTCAATTTCCAGCGCCAATGAGTTTATATGTAGTACAAACATATATATATATATAAGCAAGAAAATCAGCAATTCATGAAGAGGGAGGGAGTACATACATGTAAATCAGTGCCAAAATCAAGTTCCAACTCCCCTTGGTCATCATCCCATAGATTGTACAGGATTATCCGAGTACCATGATTTTCCATCAAATCAAACTGCACAGTAGAAAATTTTAGAACGCGTTACAGATCCATTTTCAATGAGCGATACTATGTCAATAAGTCATGGATCCATTTTTAACCACCATTAGAATATTATGTTTTAGACATCAAATGGGCCAATTGAAATCACTTAAACTGTGTTCATATGAATTTGCGATTTAAAATTATTTTGATACGAGGGATACAGAGAATGAGGTGCAAAAATAAGCATGATCGTCACTTTCTTGACTAAATCTTGTAATAATAATAAATAAATAAAAAAAAAAAACCCCCACAGGGAAACCTACTCCAGTAGAAATACTTTCATTCTTGATCGTACATAAAGCTCTGCCAAAGCCAATTATATATACTATATGGGAACAGTTAATCAGTTCCACTTTTAACAAGCAATTCTCAGCCCTTCAAACCTACACAAAACTATATACTACTTAAACAGGAAAGATGGATGAATCACCTGTTGAAGAAGATCAGCTTCACTTGAATATGGAGACCACTTAATTATTGTTTCCAAGTTTCTGTTCCAATCGCCTGTTGATGACCGCATCTTTTTATTCCACTTGTTCCCTTCATTCTCATAGTCAAGCTTATCATTTCAACACACGGCAGCAGCAAATGTTAGAACAAGATTCATATTAAAACAGTGTAAATTTAAAACCGAATCAAGTCTAAGAAGGTATTTGCTTTACATATTCTTTTCTTCGTACGATACCTCTTAACAGATTTCACTTGTAATTTAGAAAAAAAAAAGATTCCATTTATAAATACATAAAGAATTAGCCAAAATATATTGAAAAACATTTTGTCAGTTAGTTAAGTTAAACAAATGCGGAGCAACTAAACAAGTAGGAAACGGAAGTTCTAAGGGATCACTGTCTTAGGCCACAAAAACAAGTTGTTTATAAGTGAGACTCTGAAATAAATTTCAAAATAAGTGAGAAAAAGCACTGGAAAAACCATATATGTTTTGCTGGAAAGCGAACATAAACAAGAGCAGAAAAAAAAAAAGTATTTTTACCATGGGAACAACAATGTCATCCTTCCCAGTGCTCCTTAGAAATGTGTACGACAACATTCCAATGCTTATTGTAGGCCTACACCAAAGGAACATCTAGATTAGTCAGTTGTGGATATAGAGAATTTAATGACAATAACATTGCATAGAGCATATCTAATTTGTAAACAATATGAATATAATAAGGAACTGGGAATAAAATTAGAAAAAAAAAGGGCCTATGGCTGGATAATTTGAGTAAAAACAAAATTAGTGGCTAATAACATTTAAAGGAAAAAAAAGGATTTTTTTTTATTCTAATCTAAACATGTGCAACTCCCCTAACAGTGTGACTAGAAAATGGGAGAAAGGGGAAACAAACTAATCCAGTACAAATCCAGCACAATCAGATTTTAAAATCAGAGCATAATGATAGAAATTAGTATGTAGAATTTGTGTTGTTAAACTATATATGAAAAGAATCCCAACCTTTTTCCGAGGCAACGTGAGAATACAATGACATCTGCTCCCAGTCTCATAGTACTTGTTTTAAAACCATTTCCATCTGTAAAATAAAAATGGAAAATAGAAGAAAGGTGTCAGGGTGATGGTGTACTCAATATCCAACTGTTTGCATGAAAAAGCACTTACATTGTCCAATCGTGTTTGCCACTTTGCTTTTTGCAGAATAACCAAACGACATGCAGTGCCGCATGGTATCGGGACTCATACCCCCACCATTATCTGCAATACATAACAAAGTCAGAAACTCATTCTGTATACGTTATTGGCACCACAGATTTATTTCGGACATCTGATTGATTAAGATATCCAAGTACAAGTATACTTGTTTAGGAAACATTGTGGCCTGCATCAACCGAGAAGCTTATATATCTAACTTCCGTTCTACTCTATGCATTTGCACCAAGCTTTAGTTCTAGTTACATGTACGTGCCAACCTTGCTAAAGTGGTAGGTAACAAGAAGCAACCCAAGCAATGCAGGGTGGGGTGCTGTTTATAGAGGTGAAAATTGAGATGTGCTGACCTACTGGGTACATACATTGGTGGTCTTGGACAAGCAACTAATTATGAAGCTGAATGTATGGCTATAGTAAATGGCATTGATAAAGCACTACAGCAAGGGGTGAAACAGCTTTGGGTGGAGACAGAGTGTAGAGCAGCTGTGATATCTTTTCATATTGACAAAGTGTACTGGAAAGCTAGGCCTTAATGGCACAAAATCAAACCAACTGATTCAACCATATTCATCACTTGCTTCCACAGAGACACTAACTTTGCTGCAGACATTTGCGCTGGTACAGAAGCTTCCATGGCTAAGAATTGCAAACTTTGGTGGGATCATAGATCTCCCTTTCTTACAAAGATTGAGGATCCAAATATAACCTACTTCGGGTTTCTTTCCTTTTTCCCTTTCTCTGTAACCTTACTTTACTAATACAAATGACCCTTTAGCATAAAAAGAAAAGGCTAAAATGGTAGATAGAGATATAAGGAGAGTGGAGAACTCATTAGGAAAATATTACTTTGACAAATTGAGAAATTGGTTTAACATCAGCCTGGATACAAACGCTTGTAGGTGTAAGTTGTTTTACATATTCATATCACCTACAACATGGTGGAGGGTTCGGAACGTTATTTTCACGAAATACAAGTACTCTGTGTATCCTAAAGGATGGAACCTCTTGTTTTTTCGTTTTAGGAAGCTCCACACTTTTCAGAATATGTGGCATGTTCTATTTGTAACTTTGAAATAACTGAAATGAGAAACAGAAGTTGGTACCTTGAACCAGCAACATCCTGTTCCCATTGTTCTTATTTTCTAGCACATCCACATTTACGTATGTAGCCCCATGACAGATCTGACAAAAAAATGTACTTCAGGATAAGGCAAACAAAATAATTATATTGTCAGGGATATAAGAAAGTGTAGATACCTCGTCTACAGAATTGTCCAAAAGCTCGGCCAAGGCTGTGGAGTAACAAAAGAGCAGATATGTAATTCAGGTCAATAATGAGGATTAAAAAAAATGACACAAATAAAAAGAGAAGAGTGGGAAATTATTACTGACTAGCCTAAACTTAAGAATAAGCTAAGCCAACAAAAGAAGATGCTGTGACTCTTCAGTAGTAAATGATGCAATGCAACAAGAAACAACCAAGCTTGAATTCTTTAAAAAAATATAAAAGAAAAACGAAACTGAAATAGCTCTCCAACATCCATGTCAAGCCAAGAACGTCAGAGTATTATCAGTGAGACTTGAAGAATATATCTTTCTTAGAGCATTTGCAATGCAGGTGATAGAGGGGGGTTTGTGAAAACTATCACCTAGTTGGGTCCAAAAGCGTGCAAATGCGGGGTGATAAACTTCGGTGATAGTTTTATCCAGACGAATCCAACATCCCGTCCCGAGATATTTTTATCACTTTTGCATTGCACGGCTTCACCTTGTTTTTCACGGGGTTAGTGAAAAGAGGGGAATAAGTGATGAGGTGGCGGTGATAGATAGGGGAAAACTATCACCTGCATTGCAAATGCTCTTAGTCTACAATACGTAAATCTAAGATCAATGTTGTAAGGTACAAATAACATATTACGGGTTTGAGGGAAGAAAGCTGACAACTACATGATGTTACCCTTGAAGAATATATTTTCTTGAAATAAAAGTTTATAATAAAGCCGGCTTACCTCCAAGAGCCCACTTATGACTCGTTGCATTAGAATGCAAAAATTTAGGATGGACCCTAGCCCGATCTAGGCCACCTGCAGATAAGGGCAGAACAGGGCAAATGTGAGTTGCATTGGTGAGTTGTATCAATATGAACATAAAATTAATACTAGAATATCGAAATAGATAGAAAGCGCCAAAGTAAAATTCTAGTGCAATAGAGTAAAATCATATGTAAGATCAAGAAGTGGATGAAAATAGCTAAAGTATTCATCGTATCTTCTTCTCTACTATGTTTTGTATTGATAATGATAAGGCAAGTCTTTGCATCATTTGCATTTAAAAATGCACTTGATTAAAAACAGGAAGTTTTGACATTACAGAAAAAGATTTACTCAGTTCACCATGAATGCATTGGCTAATGGCTATGACAACTAATTGTTGAAATGGATCTATGCCTCTATATATGCTACACTAGATCGTTGCCTATAATTGTTTGATTTTAAATTTTTGAAGAACAAAACTAATACTTAAGAATGACTATCAAGCCAAATCTTTATGCATACGTCTCAATTAATTTTTAGGATTCTTCTTTAGTAGTAATTGTACTGGCTTACTGCCACTCATAATTTTTGGGGAAGTTTGGGTTATAAATTCCCAGTTTTTAATTTTTTTTCGTCTAAAGAAATGCTAGTAATGGCGGGGACAGGTGTGAGGGGGGCACTCAATGGAAGGGTCATAAGTAGTGGCAAAATGATTTCTCTGGAAAGGTCACTGAGTAAAAGATATGACGATATGCGAGCGCATTCAGGCAGTAAGGAACAAAAGACTTGCTAGATGCACACATGTTGATAACATAAAGTCTAGTTCAGATGTCGCCGTGTTGCAGACCAGCCCGACTAATTTTGTTAATCGAATCCTCAGCCTGATACAGATCTCAAGCACGAGAGGATCTGACCATCCAGTAATATTTGTCTACTCACAGACCCATTACTATATGGTGACAAAGCCATCAGAACCAAAGAATCAAAGAAAATATGTGCAACATTCCAAGAAGTGCTAAACTACATACTAGAAAAGCCACTGTAGGGTGGAAAATACTGACAAAGGCATTACAAACTGATGGGAAGATGATGATGAGAATTTTTTGTAAACAGCTTTACGGTAAGACCAAATGCTGCATACGGAGATAGACACTCAAATTCCCATCTTCCACTCAAAAATGCTGGAGACCAGATACTATCTACAGGAAATGTTCTGAAACTTGGAAAACTCCACATGCTGTACTGTCCTTCTGCAATGCTAACGTAAAGGTTTTGACATCTCTATTGACGTCAAAATCGGAAACAAAATTCTATGTGTCAGGCCTTAGTGCTATCCTCTATACAGTCAAAAGAGACGTGAGGTGTGCTTAGTCAACTATCAAATCGATTGTCACTTACATAGCATGACTAACTGGATTCATGACGTTTCCTCTGTTCATATCCTATAGTTGCAAGTGAAACCTAGAAAAGCTAATACACGTTTCCTGTCTGAGTTGCAATATAATGCTAAACTCAAAAGGGGCATAAAAAAGAAGTGAAAGTGCAGCAGGGCCGGGCAATCCCTGATGCAGAGACTTAGCAAACAAACTCGGATGGCACCTCATTGGTGGCATTGGTGTGAAAACACAATTTGAAGTTTATCTGTGGCTATATAAGGTCACTGAAAAGAGATGGTTGTGTGGGTAAATCACTACATCTGTGATCAAGTCCCTTTGGAAGGTGAGAGCTGCCTGGAAATTGATTACTCTGCTAAAAAAAGGGACTCGCTCGCAAAGGAAACAAAGGATACCAACACCGTACCCTAGGCATTGTTTTATCTCCATATATCAAGACTATTCCACCAAGTATTACGGAATATTGTTCTAATAATAGGCCTAATAACCAGATGTCATTGTACATAGAAATACTTCATTGTTCACAGATTTGATCTAGTGCCCTAAGGAACAAAACCAACTATATACTATTTGGTTGAATTAAAAAACAATTAAACAAGTAATCCTAATTACTGGCATTACAGTTAAACAAGTGTTTGTACAATTGTACGGGGGGACAAAAAAGTTTTCGAGAGAGGCCAAACGGGCGAAACATTATACTTTCAAGAAAACTACTACAGTAATTAAAACAAAGGTTTACAGCTGTGCAATGAAGAGTGAATGACCTGGAGAAGAATAAGGAACATTATCCGCCCCAGTAACCTCGTAATCCCCAGCTTTCCAAAACTGCTTACAACTCTTACCAACAACAGCAACAGCAGAAGAAGAAGAAGAATGCAGAGGAGTCTGAGATATAGGCACAGCGCTCAAAGGCAAATCAACTTCTCCAGAACGATGAAACTTTCTCTTCTTGTATACACTTGCATTATCTTCATTGTTGTTAGAGATATCTGGCGTTGAAACCAGTGACTTGTTGTTCAAGTTAGCGTGATAGTCTTGTGTGTTTGTTTTTTCCTGTTTAACGTGGAAAGTCATGATGGTGTGTGTCGTGTTTCTCTTGAAGCAATTTTAGGGTTTTGTAAAGAACGAGGAGTAACTGGCGCGATTTTCTTTAAAAACGGTTTGGTTACTTCAGATTTTGTGCCTTCGTGCGGTTGGTTAGCAAGTCAGAGAGTTGGAAACAACTGATATAACTTAGTTTGATCTTACTGGGGCATCTCCAAAATCATAAATTTAGGCCCAAACACATAAATAAATTGACCAATAATTTCGGTTTTAGCCCCGACCAATAATTATGGTTTTAGGACAAAAACGGACTAACTTCAGTATCTATCATTACTAATTTTGCTATGAAAATATTTTTGGGCTGAAGTCAACAAGTTATTTTTTATTAATATCAATTATGACCTTCTCTAATATCCATACAAACACCATTATACATGTATGATATGCACGTACTGCATGTGCATACCAACACACCATTATGCATGCCCTTACTCTACATATTTTCTTACATATTTCATTATACTTATGTTAGTTTTAGCAAATAAATGGGATAAAAAAGTAATTCAACTCTACTTATTATTCTTAAAGCATAGATTTTCGAATAGATTAATTTCAATTGGTAAGAATTAGGATTCCATACATCTAAGGGCCACAATAATACATTATACTTGGGGGGACCATAATAGATGCAATATATGATGCACATACATCTATCCCATATCTGTAAGTTCACAGTATATCCAATAGTACTAATGCCTAATCACATCCATTCTTTTATGAGGTGCCCCACATTGAAACTTTGTTTCAAATAAGAAGTCTTCATCAAATAAACGTAAATAAGGTAACTATATATATTGTCTTTCCATATTCTAAACTCTCCACTATTTTTCTTCTCTAACAAACATTTGACAAATCACTGATTTGTGCTAAATTAGTGGTATTTTTTTTAAATACTTTTAGTATATTGAGGAAAGTGAAAACACAAAAGGCTTCCCATCTAGTCACCGCCTAAGGCCTCGAGTTAACGTTTCATTGAGCCGGCCATGTATGCATGTGTATAGCACACATGCAAACATCATTATGCAAGTGTATAACGCACATGCAAACTGATAAGAGCCCAAAACTGTAGTTTTAACCCCTTAATAATATTATATTTAGACCAATTATGTGTATAATAAATAAGAGTTAGTACTGTTTACGTGCTTTTGTGTATTTCAGGTATTTGAGTTAAATATATGAAGAAATATGTCATTTTTTCGAGATAAATGAGCAAAAGTTGGTTGCTAAGAAGTTTTATGTTTAAAGCCCAAGTTTTAAGGAGAAAAAACATTTTTAAAAAACTGGTCCAAAGTTTGAAAAAAGTCAAAGTCAACGCGGATAGAAAAAGAGCAGAAAAGTCAATAGATCGAACTTCCGCAAGCCGTATCTTTGGACTCAGACCTCGGAATTGGGCTTATTATATGTCAAAATGACTGGCTCGGAAAGAGATTTCTAATGGTCTAAGATTTAATCCAATCAGAGCAGTAAAAGTAGACGAAAAGGGTGTTGAAGTAATTTTGCACAGAGAAACCCTTTTTGGACATATGTAATTAGGTTTTAGGCTTGATTTCATGGCCCAAAACATGGCTCCAAAGGCCATGCACGAAATTGTAAACCTAACCCCTCTCCTATATAAAGAAGTTTAAGGCTAAACAAAGTTTGGCTACTCCCCTCTTTAGTTTAGTTTTAAATTAGGGCTCTCTCTCTCTCTCTCTCTCTCTCTCTCTCTCTCTCTCTCTCTCTCTCTCTCTCTCTCTCTCTCTCTCTCTAGTTTAGTTTAGTTTTAGTTAATTAGTTTAGTTTGAAGCCTCTATTAGAACCTTTTAATAAAAGCTTTAGTTTATTCAATTCAAGTATCTTTAATAAAGTAGTTCTTCATAATGTCTTCTTCTATTTATTATTATGTTTATGATAGCCTCATTATTCTTAGCTAAACCTCCATTAGAGGGGTTTGATGAAGCTTTAATGAAAATTTAATGTGTTAGTTAGGCTTATTGTTTTTTAAGAGTTTCACTCTAGTAGGTTAGTTGATTCGCCATGAGAATGGGTTGAACTTCCTTACATGCTAATTATTAGTTGGTAGAGATTGTCATGAATAATTAGGGATCAATTACTTAATCTTTATTGGTTAGAATTGCAATAATCTACACTAGCATATTATGAATTTATCTAAGTGAAATCAAATCCCCCTAATTTCTTCTCTATTATTCTCTATATTTTATTCAAGTCATATTCAATTGTTTAGTTAAATTCATATAATTAGTTTCATAGTATAAATTCACCTCTATAAATATTGCTTTCACCATTATTTTATTGTGTTTGATTAATTGGATTCTATTATGTCTTGACAGTTTAGGAGTGGAACGATTCCGTACTCTACATATTGCATGAATATACATGTGAGAGTAGAAAATAAATAATTGATACCGTAAGAATAAATTAGAGTAATCTAGTTAAATTTTTACGGGTTATCACAAACACTACTATACATGTGTATACATGTGCATAACACACATGCAAACTACTATGCATGTGTATACCACACATGCACACACCATTATGCATGTGTGCAACAAACATGCAAACACTACTACCACGCGTGCACACATCAGTATGCATGTGTCCAACAAACATGCAAACACCACTATGCATGTGTACAACATGAAATAAATGAAAATTGTTATGTTAATTAGTCCTAACATAAAATGTGAGTGTGCTTAGGTGGTCAAAAACAAATTTGAAAAGTCACGTTGGATTTTGATTTAACTAATAAAAACTTAAATAAGGGTAATATCGTCTTTCAGCAGTGGTCAACCCGGTTTGTCCTTAAGCCATAATTATTTGCTGACCCAAACTATAAGCTAAATTAATCTCCAATTCTGTCCTATGGGCCTGTTCTATGTGTCCAAAATTGACTTGAGAATGGGACCGTGGGACAATATTAATTTGAGAAATTGAGAATCCTCCCCTTTCTCTATATTAAAGCATAGACCCTTTGCCAGGTGGAGTACGTTGTGGACACTTAAATTATCAAAAGTTTTCGAAATACAACTACAACTTAAACTGTAGGTTAATCCTATATCGTGTATTTAAAATGTTGTATAATTATAATTATTGCCTTTGAAAAATGATATATAATAGTTTTTGGGGTCACTCTTCGCTAATTGGTTTTGAGTTAGATGTAATGGCAGAGCCAGGAGGGGCGAGAGCCTTGTTAGCAATTTGGGATAGGCAAAAATTCGGTACGGGAATAATTCAAAAATTATTCGGTGACTCAAAAAAAAAAACGGTACGGTCAAATATTCGGTCAAAAATTCGCAATACGATAAGTATGCGGTGTTTAATTAATACATGTTTTAAACGTTTGGTTGCAAATATTCGGAAGTCAAAAATTCATGATATTATGTTAGTAAATATTAATTATAGTTGTCATTCTTTACAACATAAGAAACATATCCAAGCAATTTAGCTACGAAAACATTGAAACTAATTGAACGGTCCACGTAGGTAGTACCTTCATTTATTTGTTATTAGATTGAAATTAAAGTTCAAACTTCAAAATACACTCATCATGGCATGACAATTTAAATATTGCCAAAAAAGTATAAAAACAAAGCTTTTGGATTAATTTATCACTAAGAATGTAAGAGTAGTAGACTTAAAGTAAGAGTGAGGACATAAAATACATAAAAAAAATAACAAAAGCACAATCGAATTTTCATTCTCTTTTTTTTTTTTGGGCGAATATTTTAGCCGAATTTTTGAAAAATTCACCAAAAACCGTATTATACGTTTCAAAGCAAAAAAATCGCGAATTATTCTGAATCTTTCAAACATTCGGAAGTATTAAACGTTTGGCCCTTCAAAAATTTGATTCGCGAATTATTAAATAATTGCTAACAAAGCTGAGAGTACACCATGGCGTACCATGGATCTTTGTTAGTAATTCGGGATACGACAAAAATACAATACATCAATAATTCAAGAATTATTCGGTAACACAAAAAAATGGTACGGTCAAATATTAGATAAAAAATTATTATGTGGTATTTAATTTGTACGTGTTTTAAATGTTTGGGTGTAAAAATTTGGACCTAAAAAATTCGGTGTTTTATAAAGGCAAAAAATGTTATTAGTAACTCCATAGACATTTTCCACAAATTAATAATGGTCAATAACATTAGTTTATAATGCTTGATCTATTCTTTTTCATTGCAATAAAGTTCAATTAAGGATCACATTGTAGCATAGTTCCAAAGTTCAAAATGTACCGCCCGTAGCATAACTAGGGCTGTCAATGGGCCGGGACAATTAAGCCCAAAGCCCGATTGAATCCGAACCGATAAGACAAGGACTTAGACTTTACATTTAGTCCGATAAAAATATTGAGTCAGGTCTGGACATACCCCTTGCCTAGTCAGATAATGCCCGGCCCGAAATCTATGGTAGATTTGTGTGTTTTATAGTTAATATTAGTAATATATTTACTAATAGTGTACATAGAAATTTAGAAATAATGCTGGTCAGTGTTGTGCTTGCCACATAAGAGACGAGGGTTTGACTCTTGCTACTTATAAATTTAATTGATTTTTAGAAAAAAAAAAAAAAAAAAAATGTATTGCAAAAGCGGATCTAGGCCTGGCCCGAATCGAACTTGTCAAATAGGACTTAGACCGGGCTTGGACTTGAAAATTCATGTATGTTTTGGGCTGGGCCTGGACCTAGGTGTGTCTTGTTCAGGTTCGGCCTGTTGCCAGCCCTAAGCATAACTTATAGTGTCATACATGTCATGCATGTGACTTATAGCTAGGGGTAGAACTCGGGCGAGTTGGGTCGGGTTGAGGCATAATCCGAGTTTCAACCCGAGCCCGGGACCAAGTCCTAGTCGGTCCTTAAATTTTCAGCCCAAGTGCTAACCAAACCAATTTGGGTTGGGTCGGGTTATGTCAGGTTGGTCAAACTTTTCGGAGTTTTTTTTGGAATTAGGAGGTAAAAAACACCAAAATTAAAATCTTCTAATGAAATCAAAGATATTTGAGTGTTTGAAAGGGAAAATAACCTTGTTGATTACATTATTCTCTCTAAAATGGAGATTCTTAACTTTATTTTTTACAATAATAGAATGATTGAAAGATATACATACATATATGCACACGGGCTTAGATTTTTCAGTTTTTTTATATTCTAACCCGAGCCCAACCCAAAATCGAGTCGGGTTTTGATTTTACAAAACCAAGACCACGAATTTGACATGTTAGCTCAGGACCAACAAAAGTCTGGTTTTAGTCCATCGGGTTTGGGCTAACCCGACCCAAATTCCACCCCTACTTATAGCAAGTGCGACTAGCAAAGTTGGTAAAACCTTTGGGTGATGATACCAAAGGTCTAGGGTTCGAACCCCCACCAGCATCAAAAAGTTATTGATCTTATTTTTAAAAAAAATGTGAATTATGGCATGACAACTCATTATTTATTAATATTTATCCTTTTCCAAATTTGTGTTGCACGTATCCTCCGATCCACAGTTTCTAATTTTTCAGAAAACTCATCACTTTCTCTCTCTTAGGGTTCCATGGTTTTGCTCAAGTTTTATTTATCTATTCTTTTAAATTTAAGAGCGTGAGATGAAAATAGACTAAACAAATGATGATGAACCCCAATTTAAAATGGATATGCAGAAATATGATTTATTGTTTGGCAAATAATATTCATCTTCTCATTCTCTCTTTTTCATTTTACTTTTATTTTTAAAGTTTCAAGTTTGAAATTTGTTTTGGCAAGGAAATTCCACCAAATTTTTGGGAAGTATTATTGAAAAATACTTCAAGACGTGTTTAAAACGGTTCAGTAAAAAAAAATATGTGAATTATTGCGAATTTTTGAAACATTCGAAAGTAATAAACATTTATGCTCTTAAAATTTGCATTTGCGAACAATACGCATATAGTTCTGTGAATTGCTAACAAAGTCGTGGATTCGTTCCAAGAAAAATAAGTACTACTAGTACGTGCTAGCTCTTGGCAAAACTTTGATCAACAACTCCCTATACCATGCATTGTCTCTTTTGCTCTTAGAATAATTAAAGCTTTTCATTTGTTCATACTTGGTGTCTATAGGGTATATGGTAATTTCCCTCTTAATTTGAGTTCAATATGTTCTGTACCTGGGGGAACACATGGGTACACAGTTCCTAAAGTTTTGTTTGAACAAAGAAAGAAAGTGTTACGATAAACTTAATAACCTATCCCATTATTCCTTGCATGCTCCTCCAATTATTAAAAAGCATATAGAATAGACACTAAGTTTAGAACGTGTAACATTTTTAAAATTTTATTATTATTATTATTATTATTATTATTATTATTATTATTATTATTATTATTATCGAAGTAGAAAAAAAAAAGAAAAGAAAAATAAATATAAACAAATAAGACAACTTCTTCAAAATTACTATATAAATTAATCAAACAAATACTAACTATCCTATATCCAAATAATTATAATATTTAGCCCAATAAACTAATTAACCTAACTAACTAATTAACCTAACTAGTAGTTGTGATCTACCATTCCTACACTTTTAAAATTAGACACTCCATTATTATGTAAATTAACTTAATTGATGAGTATAAATAAATTAACAATTGTTTGTTTACATAAACAATGATTATTTAATAATCAAATAGAAAGAAAACTTTTTATCATAGAAAAAAGCTAAAAAGAAACATACAAATCAGCGCGCAAATTTGTAGTGCTCACAATACACTTGCTCACTCTGGAATAAATTTCTGGCTCTGCCACTGGTTGGATGCTTAAACTTTTTTTTAATAGATTTGAAATTATGACCGACCTCTACCTGTAGTTAAAATCTTAAATATATTTTTCCTTACCTATCATTTTATACAATATTCATCAATGAAATGAATGACTGAGAGGAGGAACAAATAAAATATGAAATTACATGATCATTTTCTAAGGAAGCTAAGTGATCATCCGCTCTATTAGCTTCCATATGTACATCAACAAAGGAAAGAACAATAAACTGGTTTTAGCTTACTTGTAGTCTCTTGTTGTGAATAAAAAACTGTGGAAACAACGTTACCCACAACAAACGGATCAATCCAACACAAGGATCGATCATTCTCAATAGACAAGACTTCAACACCCTCCAAGCAATCTCCCAACACTTCCGATATCAAATAACAAGCATATAAAGTAAAACAATTAATGTAAAGAAGAACAAACCACAAGGCGAGATATATCATTGGTTAGACAATTTGCCCTCGTCCACACTTTGCGAGTTCCAAGCTTTACTAGATGTCCGGAGTAACAGATTACAAGTCTCTCAATTCACTCACAAAGAATGAACACTCAACTCACAAAGAATTGCTCTCTTGTAATCTCTCTCTTTCTTGGTTTTGGAAAAAGTTAGGTTTTCCTAAACCTTGATTTTGTTTTTATACCAAAAAACAAATTTCGCGGTTACTGTAGCGAGGCCCACGAAAAACAGACTTTGAGGCAGTGCGCTTACTCTTAAGCAGCAGTGCGCCTAAAACGTGGAATCTTTGGCGCGGTCGCGCTACTTTGGTAGCGGTCGCCCTAAACGTGGAAGAGAAAAAAAAAATCTCGTTTTCTTTACATTCTCCACCTCGGTGAGGTTTTAACACATAAAACCAAGCCGAACACATCCAGCAAGAACACATCCAGTAGGAACACATCCGGCAAAGGAAGACTTCGCGATCGAGTCGCCCGAAAGGATATGCCCACACAAGGCTCTTTCAAACATGTAGGATTTGGAGCAAGTCCAAACAGTGTTGGAACTTAACTCCGGTGACAACTTTCGTCAGCATATCAGCAGGATTGTCATGGGTGTCCACTTTCTCAAGTGTTACATCACCATCCTCAACGACATCCCGTATAAAGTGATAACGGACATCAATATGCTTGGTGCGAGCATGATGAACTTGGTTCTTCGCCAAATGAATAGCACTTTGACTATCACAATACAAAGCAACAACGCTTACGCTTAATACCCATATCATCTAGAAGACCTCCGGCCATAGTGCCTCTTTCACCTCTGCCCGGTTAATCATATACTCTACCTCGGTAGTAGATAGAGCAATCAGTAGCACGTAGCATAGACCTCCAACTAACCGGTGCACCATGCATCATAAACACATAACCAGTAGTCGATCGTCGTCTATCTAGATCACCTGCATAATCAGAATCCACAAACCCACTGACATAACAAGTGCCTCCACCATAAGCTAATCCCACATCCAAGGTACCCTTCAAGTACCTTAGTACCCATTTCACTGCCTCCCAATGCTGCTTCCCAGGATTTGCCATATACCTGCTTACAACACTAACTGCCTGTGAAATATCTGGGCGTGTGCACACCATAGCATACATCAAACTACCCACGACACTTGCATAAGGAACATTAGCCATATGCTTTTGTTCCTCCACCGAACTAGGAGAGAACTTAGTTGAAAGCCTAAAATGCCCAGCTAAAGGTGTAGAAACCGACTTTGCATTCTCCATACCAAATTGAGAAATTACTTTTTGAAGGTATTTCTTCTAAGATACAACTGTCCGTCGCTTCTTCCTATCTCTGTCAACCTCCATGCCCAGTATCTTCTTGGCTCCACCTAAGTCTTTCATCTCAAACTCAAAGCTAAGTTGAGATTTCAACTTGTCTATCTCCACCATGTTTTTGGAAGCAATAAGCATGTCATCCACATAAAGCAGGAGATAGTTAAGTCATTACCACAAAACCTTCTAAAGTAGACACAGCAGTCATACTTACTTCGGGTGTACTTATGTTGCATCATGAATGTGTCAAAGCGCTTGTACCATTGCCTGGGCGATTGCTTTAACCCATACAGTGACCGATTTAATTTGCATACATGATCTTCTTTCTCAGCAACAACAAACCCTTCGGGTTGTCTCATATAGATCTTTTCCTCCAAGTCCCCATGCAAAGCGGTTTTCACATCAAGTTGCTCTAACTCCAAGTCGAGTGAGCAACTAAACTCAATAAACACATGAATGGAAGTATGTTTGACCACCGGGAAAATACCTCATTGGTAGTCGACTCCTTCCTTTTGTGAGAAACCCTTTGCTACTACTCTTTTGCCTTGTACCCGATCTTGTCGGTTCGGGAAGGACCTTTTTCTTCTCGAACACCCATTTACTACCGATAGTCCTTTTGCCCTTTTTGGCAATAAAACTAGGTCCCATGTGTGATTTTTATCAAGAGACTCCATCTCTTGTTGTATAGCAACCAACCAATCTCTGTAATGAGCATCTCTAACGACTTCCTTGAAACTATCGGCTCATCATCTTCGATATTCGGTCGTATGCCACTAAATCCACGACCATAGTGTTTCACCGAGCTTCGTGCCCATACTTGTGCACTTCTTTAACTTGTCTCTTTGGCCTGGGTCAGCCAATACAAGTTCACGGATGCTCTTTGCTCTTCTTTCCTGTTCTTTGTGTGGTTCCATGATTTGGTACCTCATCATGAACCAACCGATCATCTAACTGCATCGGACAACTCGAGCTCAATGGCTTGAACCCTATAGACTCACCATTACGCCCGACTCTTTCCGGCAACTCTGAAAGATAACACGGAAATCTCATCAAACGTACCATCTCTGCTGACCAGGAACTTGTGGTCTTCTAGACACCACAATCTATATCCCTTTACCCCATTTGCGAAGCCTAAGAATATGGCTTTCTTAGCTTTAGGATCTATCTTGCTCTCCCTCACATGGTAGTAAGCAGTCGATCCAAACACTCGCAAAATACTATAATCAACTAGGTTACCTGACCACACCTCATAAGGTGTCTTGCAATCTATAAATGAACTGCGGTGACCTATTATCACGTAAACACGCCATGGACACTTTGCATCTACCCAATACTCTTTGCCTGGGGACCGCATTAGACAACAAACATCTAAGCTCTTTTAAGCAAGGTTCTATTCATCCTCTCTGCCATTCCATTCTGGCGGGCATGCCCCCGATTTGTCGATTAATCCGGCAATTCCATGTTGCGCACAAAACTCTTGGAAGGGCCCATAGGTATATTATGTACCATTGTCAGACCGTAGTGTCTTTACCTTCCTATCAGTGCGATTCTCAACCCTTGCCTTCCACTTCTTAAATGTCTCAAACACTTCATCTTTTCGTTTTCATCATATACACCCACACATAGCGAGTATGATCATCAATGAATGAGACATAATAGCGGTTACCTCCTTTTGAAGCCACTCTAGAGGGTCCCCAAACATCCGTATGCACATAGTCAAGGATGCCTGTGGTCGTGTGCTTGCTTGACTTGAACTTGACTCTGCTTTGTTTCCCATAGGCGTAATGCTCACGAAACCCATACTTGGCTTCTTCAAGTCTTTCAAGAACCCTCGCCAACACCTGACTTCGGACAAGCCCTTTTCATTCATATGCCCTAGTCGCGATATGCCACATCTTAGTGCATTCGAAATCATCACTACATGCACCCACCGCTACATCGCTATCAACTGTACTTTCACCCGTCAAAGTATACAAAGTTCCGTGTCTTTGACCGCTTTATAATCTTGTAAAGAGTCATGACAATCTTTAGGACTCCACATTAAGCCCACAAACTTGTGGCCTTTGGAATCCAAGGTACCAAGAGAAATAAGGTTTTCTTTAGCTTCGGGGACATGCCTCACATCGGTTAAAGTCCTCACTATACCATCATGCATTTTAACCCGTATAGTTCCAATTCCTACCGTCTTACAAGCAATGTCATTACCCATCAAAACGGAACCACCATTAATGCTCTCATAAGAAGTAAACCACTTTCTATTCGGGCACATATGGTAGGAACATCTGGAATCAAGAATCCACCTTTCAGCCATATAGTCTTGTGTGGACACACAGAGACTCAACTCGTCCCCTTCAGAGCCTGAAGCAAAACTTGCCTCAATTTTTGCCTTACCTTTCTTCTTACCATCTCTCTTGTTCTCTTTCTTCGGGTGAGGACAATTACTTGCGTAATGTCCCCTTTCATCACAATTATAGCACTTCACATGTGTTAAAGGCTTCTTTGACTTGGACCTAGACTTCTCATTGCTTGCAGAAGCCTTTTCATACGACCTTCCTCTTGCCACTAGCCCCGACCTGCATCAATACTATTCTCTACCGTGTCTTCTTCATCAACTCATAAGAAAGAAGTACACTCAACTTCGTCAAGATCGGCGTCTTCTCTGTTCATAAATGTAGTCATTAGATGCTCATAGCTTTTCTCGCAAGGAGAATATTAAACATGCCGCTTGATCCTCATCATCCATCTTCATACCAACATTCAAATAATCCGCTAGGCGTCGATGGAACTCACTAACGTGCTCTTTGCATCGTTGAACCATCGACCATCATGTACCGATAAAGACGATTCTTAAGGTACATCTTCTTCGTCATGCTCTTGGTCATATACATAGACTCTAGTTTGAGCCAAATACCGACAGCGGTATTTTCTCTCATCACACTATACATGACCTCATTTGCAAGACATAACCAGATTGATGAACAAGCCTGAAGATCGAACTCTTCCCAATCATCATTACTCATACTCGCCACCTTAGATTTAATCCCCTTTAAAGCCTTGTGCAAACCTTATTGGATGAGGATGTCCTTTACTTGGACTTGCCAAATCCCAAAGTTATTCTTCTCATTAAACTTCTCTACTTCAAACCTTGCGTTTGACATCTTGGGAGTCATCTTTCAAGTTACACACAATAACCCAAAAAAAAACAGTTTCACCTCGGAATTTAATCGAACACCTTGTCTACACAAATTTCGAGCACTAAACTCAAAATCCTAGGTCGTATACCTACGCTCTGATACCAATTGTTGTGAATAAAAAACTGCGAAAACAACATTACCCACAACAAACGGATCAATCCAACACAAGGATCGATCATTCTCAATAGACAAGACTTCAACACCCTCCAAGCAATCTCCCAACACTTCTCAATATCAAATAACAAACATATAAAGTAAAACAATTAATGTAAAAGAATAACAAACCACAAGACGAGATATATCGTGGTTCGACCAATTTGCCTTTCGTCCACACTTCGCGAGTTCCAAGCTTTACTAGATGTCCGAGAGTAATAGATTACAAGTCTCTCAATTCACTCACAAAGAATGAACACTCAACTCACAAAGAATTGCTCTCTTGTAATCTCTTTTCTTGGTTTTGGAAAAAGTTAGGTTTTCCTAAACCTTTTGATTTTGTTTTATACCAAAAACAAATTTCAATTCTTGTAGTGAGGCCCACAAAAATAGACTTGGTAGCGAGTGCTTACTCCTCGGCCTTGCAGTGCGCCTAAAACAACTGGAATCTTTGAAGCCAAAGTCGCTACCTACTCGGCGTAGGTCGCCTAAACGTGGAAGAAAAAAAAAAAAAAAAAAAAAAAACCGTTTTCTCTACATCTCTTAATATCATCTGCTTCTGTTTGCACAATGCCATGGTGGTGCTTCTCTGTGTTTCAAAATGGCAACTGTTTGCAGTGAATCTGAAGGCTTGATGTGGTATTAGAGTACTCCATGCCACCAATTTAAATAATTAAGGTGTCTACATGTTTGGCTCGAGATACGCCATACCGTAGGTTGCATATGGTATATGTAAAACCTTGTTGAATAATGTGGTCCATGTCAAATCATATCGTTTTGAGATTTATAATCTCATATCTGATACATATAGGATACAATTGCCATATATCAAAGTATATCTACTACACATTAACAGGGGATGAACAGGGTTGGAGGGGTTTGATCCGTCGACCCGGTTATATAGGACTTGCGCTTATCGTTCATATATAAAACGGCTGCATCCCGCCTAAGATTCTATGAACTTGTGTTTTCTCTCCTGAAAAACCTTCACCAGAAAAATAAAAATAAAAATAAAAATAAAAATAGAAAACGTTGGAGTAAGAAATGCATCTTTGTCTAATTAGAGTTTAGAAACGAAGCTACGTGCATTGCATTTATTGACTTTGTTGAAATAGAACCATGTTGCGACTTGCGCTCACAAAGTCACAAATCATTTTATCTGTTAGATACTTAGATGTATCGTTGACTTAGTGACCGCGCGTGGGTGACACTGACCGCTAAGAGTGACACTGATTGTTTGGATCTTAGTTTGGCAACACGCCTGCAACTCCTGCAAGTGACATCCTGCAAGTTGAAGAAACCGTTTTTCTTTTTGTTACGTTTTATCATCGTAATATTTTAATAAGAAAATGGAATTCACCTTCTTCACGAGTTACTAAGATCCTTAAAAACAAAGAAATACTGCCATGCATGGCAACTAATTTTGAACACTGAATAATACGCTGACTATTACTGTACCTAATTGTTGTGGTGGTACAAATTTAGAGATTTATATTTGTACTGCTAGTCTGCTAAGGAATTTCGTTGTTTTACAGGAAGGAAATGAATAGAAGAAAATCATATAAGTAGGTGTGGATCCATTATTCTATTTTTTCTGAAATATCTAAGTTAAGATTAGGCAGACCACCCACCGGTTACTACTAAATATGATGATATAAGAATTCACACAATCACACCCTTATAATTAATTTCTGGAGCATCCTCATCTAATATTTGTCCTTAGGCTATTATAGAATTGACTAGTTCATATGCTCTTTACAACTGTAGTTCAATAGGAATTTGCTGATCATGGCGTAATAAAACTTCGATCAAACTAAAACGATCTCTTTCTTTGTGTCAACTGTCATAATTTCTGATAAAAATATAAAATATATCCTGTACACTGGTGATTGGCTCACCATAACATTCTGTCTTTTCCAATTCATAATTAGTTTAAGTTTGATTAATCTATTGGTTGATTTTGATTCTTATCTAAACTTACTACTATTTAGCTTGACAGTGGCGGTCATTTGCTTATTATTTTTTGTAGTAATCTATTGTCATGGCTACTCTCCAACAAAAATAAAGAAAAACTAGTACTTCACCTATCCGATTAGGAAAAAAAAATATACAAATCTAAGCGGATAAAAAAATCAGACGATTTGGTCCGATTCCGCAAAATCGTTTTCGAAAAAGCGCCGCTTTTACCCAGCGCCAAATTTCTTGAATTGAAGTGCAAAAGATATTGCACAATTGTTGTCCCAAGGACCCATACATCTTTAGACATCTGATTTCGGCATACAACTCAAGAATCCATTTTCCTTATACCTTTATCTTAATGGCAGCATTATTTTGAAGAACTCATCTGCTTTCCTGACTAGTGAAACCCTTGAGATTGAATTTACAGTAAGTAAGGGTAAGGATTAATCTTCCCAAGGAAGAAAGAGAGACACTATAGCATTTGGGTTTCATCCGTTTTTTTTTGTTTTGGTTTGTGGGGTGGGAGAGAGACGAATTGAAGGGATTGGAACTAGACTTCAATTTTTGAGATCACATCCTTTTTTATGGTATACAATCCTTACAACCACATATTTATCCAAATTTTTTTATATTTTATCAAAAACAAAAACTAAAAATCCAAAAAATATATATGCTAAAATAAATTTATATATCATATTTTCATTTTAAATAATACATCTATCCAATTAATTCCGGTTACTAGAATTAATCGTTATAAGCTTTTAGAACAATTTGCTGCCGATTAACACTTCAACTGCATAGTTTGTAAGTTGTAACATCGCCTTTACCTGTTTTAGGAAATTAATAAAGTGAGTAGGTGAAATTGGTAATCTAGTAGAGAGAAATTTGTTCTTCTTAGTGAAATGACACTTATTTATCTTATTGTACTAAATAAACTACCTGTTCCTTAAGAATAATAATCTATCTATCAAGAAGCCCACATAAATCCCTAATAAGTTGAAGTCTTGGACCCAAAAAATTAGGTGAATGAGCTCCACTGCTCTGCAAATAGTCGACATGGCCGGAGGGCTATATAATTTTGCCACCTGGTATATACCGATATGCCCAGCTGAACCTTGTGCGGGACTAATATTTGATTCACCCTACCCCTAAACCAGATCTTAACTTTCGCCGTAGCGCAAGGGACAAGTGCGCCAGCGGCTATGCTCAAATTCAATGGTTAGAGTATACCAATCAGAGCAACTATTCATATGTTACTAGCTGAGCGTAGAAACGTTACCTAGTGGCATGAATGAGAGTCCCAATGTCACAATGCGCAGTGTACCCCATTTCAAAATGGTCAATGAGCAGTGCCCGATGTTGATAAAGTAACACATGTTGTTGTTTTTAGGATTAAAAACTAACAGATGTTGGTGTATAACTAAAAATGAACCCGGAATGAGCATTGACTCAATATATTTTATTTAGTGACAAGTAACAAAAAAGAAAACCGTCTCAGATTAAACCTGTCTAGGTTTTTTCAACTTTCGTTTTGTCCATTTTATCAGGCGCTTGGATACTAGCAAGTAGGCCTGTTCCTGAAGGGATCTAAAGAAAAATAATAATAACAATTTAACCTGTTTTTAAAGGAATTATTTGCGTTGACATATGGCTTATCTTGAACATTATTTATTGATGGGTATGGGCTTTACAGGATCAGTATATATTGGCTCCTTTAGGCATAGATTTCCAAGATAGAGAAGAAAGTGAGCATATCCTTTGAAATTCTCTTCTGTTTCTTCATCCTTACACAAATCACCGCTGTCTCAGCTCCCTTAACTTGAAACAAGGTCGATATTGTATATGCATAGATGTTAGATTCATTACGTTGATATAGTCTTCGATCTTGTCTTGTCCTCTTTTGTTTGATTTCGTTGTTTCGTTCTTCTTCTGGGTGTTCATTCCTTGTTTTTGAGAATAGGAAGGTATGAGTAATACTATGAGACCAAGGATGCAAGTTATGTTTAATTTGGTTTACGATAGAGGATAAATATAATCAGCCTATTACACCACATCGGTGGCTCTTCCTTAAGAGTGTCTGATATATAGCAAAGATCCAAGTTCTTGTGCATTTGTTTTCTACTCTATAGGTCTAATTCGCCTAGCTAACTTTCTTTTTCCTTCATTCTTTTGTCTCCGTTTTATACGACTTATTATTATTGCAACATTTCATGGAAAAAAAAGAGGTCGGTAATCCCAAAGGGAAGACAGGATTGATCAATCCCAAAGGGAAGACAGGATTGATCAACAAGACGTTGGAGAAATGTCGATCCATTGGCAGTGGTGGTGGCAAAAAGTTTTCCAGGCTTCCTATTGATTTCACTTCAAAGTCCAAATCATGGCCCTGTAGCCCAGACTCACCGAAGCACGATAAACGCAAAACACGACGTCAAGTTGTACCTGAAGGTTGCTTTTCTGTCTACGTAGGCATTCAAAGACAGCGTTTTGTGATTAAGACGGACTGCATCAATCATCCCCTTTTCAAGATGCTACTGGAGGAGGCTGAATTGGAATATGGACACAACTGTGAAGGACCTTTGGTGCTACCATGTGATGTCGATATGTTCTACACAGTCTTATCAGAAATTGATGGTGATGAAATCCGTCCAGGATGCGCTTTTGCTAAGGGATATGGCTCGTATCACCTTGTTAGTCCATCTCGACTGGTGGCAGTGGGTCGAGTCTGATATCAATATCATTATGCCTCTATTCAAAAAGTAGAAGTAAAATATATTGATAATCCCATATATGTACTCATGTAAAGAGTCTACAAGGCCGTGAATTGCAGCCTATGTAATACTCTCACAACCTTGTACTCCAATCTATGTACTATGTACAAACCGCTAGTAGGAAGATGGTGTAGGACCTCATTTCATACTGAGGCTTACTATCTACTGTCATGTAAATGGTCTCAACTTTTCAATCTGAGCTGAAATGGACTTTCTCTTCTAGCTAGCTTCTTCTTCTTCTTTTTATTTGAAGAAATGCAATCTGTACTTAATATTATATTATGTTACCAAAAACTTTTTGAAATTGCATGTTCCATATAGGCCTTGGCCATTGTAGAGGTGTGGATTTGTATCTACAACCTAATGTTGAGGTTGATAGGGAATGGCTACACTCTTTCTTGGGATAAGAGTTGCCTATGTATCAAGTTTTTTGGGTGAACTTGAATCAACCCTTAGCTTATATAACTCATCTCTCTCTACTTATAGATGTTTGAGCTGACCTTCCTTATTTGCTCCAGGCCATTATCAAGTGTAGATCCATATTTTGTGCTATATTGATGATTCGTCATTACGTCTGCTAATACAAAATAAATGTCTCCTTCATTGGTACGTTGACTGAGCTTCAGGATCGCGGTAGATCATTTGCTTCCATATATGACTGTGTTTGATATTTGGGACGACCTGAGTTTGGGTCGTTGTTACGTCCTGGTGACATAGTACGACCTAGGGATATATGAGCTATGAAGGTACAACCTGGACACGTGTGCTGTAGTGACTGGTTTGAGAATGGAGGGTACTTACACAACCCCCTTTATTTTATTTTATTTTTTTGGATAGCAGTGTAGTGAAAAGAAAAGATAAAATAAAGCTTTTAACACGTGTCACACAGCTGGTTTGTTTGAATGGTTTTGAAAAATGTGCGGGAACTGTTTGGTTCTAATCCATGGGCCTAACTCGCTGCAGGTTTGTGGGCGAGGTTATGATTGCATTTTGTGGGGAAGGCAAAACATTTTGTTTCTTTTCGAGATTTGTGCAGCTGAAGGGTTTAGTGTCTGGCGGTCTTTCATTTTCTTATTCTATCAACACAAAGGAAGAAAAAGCAGAGAAAGAGAAAAAACAAAAACTTTCCAACTTTTCGTCTTCAGGTGTGTCTCTTTTGATCTAAAAAATTAGATATTTTTATTTCCTTTTTGCTTTTGTCATGTCGATTACTAGTGGTAGTTTGAGTGGGGAAGTTGCATTGGATCAGTGGAGGGAGGCAACCGTGAGTGATGAAGATGGTGGTGTTAGGGTGCGTAGTGGAGATGAGGCATCATCGTCTTCCTTATTGGAGACGATGGCTGATGAGGCGACACCTAGGTCAATAGATTGTACTGTTGATTTGAGGGAGGAGTTTGGTTGGGTAGACTCCGATCTGACTATATACGACCTGAGTGGATAGAGGAATGTGTTTGGCTTGGATTACGTTCCTCAGGATGGGGGTGTTGTGGTTTGTTATGGTCAATTGAAGGCTGGAATGAGGTTACTGTTCTCACGTCTTACTGTGGAGGTTTTGAACTTTTGTGGGAAAGCCCCTTGTCAGGTCGTGGGGAATAGTTGGAGAGTTTTTCATGTGTTGGATTTGTTGAATGAGAGGGGTTATAACATCTGTTTATCGGATGTGCTTGAGCATTTTTCTGTGAAGAGGTCGTCTGCTATGAAGTTTAGTTTGCAGGTGGTGAAGGGTAAATCTACTATGATTGTGGGTGTGAGTAAAGAGGATTGGGGGCGTAGGCCCTTACTGCTTGTGGGTAATTACTGTCCTTCTCACTAGGAGTTGGCGAATCATACTATAAAATGGGATGGTAGGTCGTTATGTTATAGGTTGTAGTGTATGTAGGGTAGTTGATACTTTGAACATTATGACAACTTTATTTTGTTTTGCAGAGGTTGCTATTCGTGGGCGTACGAACACCGGAGCTATAGAAAAGTTTGCTCATTTGAGTTAGGAGGAGAAACAATCTGTCTTGGGAGAGGTTGCGCATTACTTCAAGAAGTGCAGAGGGGAGAAATTCAACCGGAAGAAGGTTGAGCAAAAGAAAAGGGCCCGAAAGTTAGTATTTGACATCTTTGATCCTAGCTCGGATACTGAGATGGATCAAGAGGATTAAAGGAGGCGACCTATTTCTGGTGCTAGGACGATTGGAGGAGGCTCTGGTAGCCGTCCTGTGTCTAGACGACCTGCGGATGTGGGTGAGAATGATAAGGGAGGTCATGGAGGTGGGAGTGCTGGAGGAGGTGGTGATGCTCCCGCTCCATTTCACAGGTCTTAGTTTAAGAGGTGAGCTAAGGGTGGTGAGCCTGAGGTGGGTAAGAGGACGCGACCTGAGTCTAAGGAACGACTTGTTATGGTGGAAGGTCGTTCTTCAACAGGACGGGCTCCTTTTAAAAGAATGAACCTGAAGAAGCTAGCAGTTGATGTTGGTGTGGCTGATGCCAAGGGCAAAAAGAAGGCTAGTGACACTGAGCCAACTGCCCAAAAATGCAAAGGGTCTGGAAGTACTTTCCAAGGTGATAAGGCTGGTGAGTCTAGCATTCTGTATAAAATGGTCACCTATTATGACCCAGTGAGTGGGCTGTCGCGGTTGGTGAAGAATAAGGACTGCATCTTCAAGTCTTTGCTGGTTGCGAATGGGTTGCTGGAGAGTATTGCTCTAGATAGAGATAGGCATCAGCTGGAGACTGGGAAGGATTTGGAGGCGAACCTGAAAGACATGGATCGCTCGTTGTGTTTTGTAAGTTTATCTCCGACCTACGATTTGTTTTGTTTTGTGCTTTGTAATATTGACTCCTGACTTACTTTGTTATCTTGTTAGGTTTTGGTGATGTATAGGAATTGAAGTTGAAAGAGATGGCAATCTCTGACCTGTACAAGAAGGAGCTGGAGGTTGCCAAGTAGGCTTGAACAAGTTGGTGGCTGTGCAAGAAGTTGAACGAGCTGAAGTGGTAAGGTTGAGGGCTCAGGTCCGAGATTTGGCTAGGAAGATGGCTTTATTGCAGCCATCTCTTAACTCTTCAAAGGGTGGAGTTAAGCGCGTTGGATTGTTGAGAGCAAACAATCACAGGCCGTTCTTTGAACAAGCCCGTAAGAGTACAACGACACTGGTTGATCTGGTGATGAGCGGTGATGTCTACGTTCTAGTGGATGATTATATAGAACTAGTATATAAGTACAAAACCCTCAAAAGGTCTGTTGAAAGTGGGGCTGCAACAGTGACTGTAGAAAGTACTGTTGTAGATGCTAGTAGACGATCTGATCTACCAACCGACCTGAGTGATGTACCAGCTACCGAACCAACTGAAGTGCCTAATGCAAGTGGTGATCTAGCTAGTGGATCTGTTGGTGAAGAGGGCTACAATCTGGACCCCTTAAATGTTGAGCATCTGTCTCGTGTAAACTAATTTTGCTCTTTTTGTGATATGTTTGATTATGGATGAAGTTTTTGAACTATATTTTCTTTTGTTGTTGATACTGATAACTTTTATTTTTTATCGAGATACTGAGGTCGTTTTCCCATGATAACTTAGGGGCCTCTAGTATCTAACCGACTTTGTAGTAAGTAAAGTATTTAAAATACTTACTTGTTTTGAAATGAGATTGTCTGTGAATTTTGTATGAATGTGATTGTTTCCCTTGCTTTTTGTTTTGTTATTTGACGACCTGTGCTACATAGTAGTAGACTCGATGACCTGTCATACTTCGGTAGATCGTCTGATGCTTGTAGGTCGTAAGTGTCTGTGTACGACCTGATAGATGCACATAGTTGGCACCTAGGTTTCTTCGTGTCCTTAGGTGTGTGTATTGATTGAATGGTTCCTTTTGGGGGAACTTCTTATTGATTTTTGACTGATAATTAACCTTTGAGTGGTAATTATAGTTGAGTCAAACTTAACCCTTTCAAAGGCCTTAAGTTGACTTGTGGTCCTTTTGGGGGTACCTTGGATTGGATTTGACTGATAATTAGCCTTTGCGTGACAATTACAGTTGAATCGTGCTTAACCCTGGCATTGGTGTTAAGTTTATTTGTGGTCCTTTTGGGGGACCATGGATTGGATTTAATTAATAATTAGCCTTTGCGTGGTAACTATGGTTGAGTCGTGCTTAACCCTGACGTTAGTGTTATGTCGATTTCTTTGATATCCCAGATCGGGCAGCGAGTGCAAGATGTGTGGTACTCATGTAATGCAAGGAGAACACTTATACGCGAAATGTTGATGAAATTTTATTCATATTGATTGATACATCTGGAGAAAAATTATTGGTAAAAATGCTTGAATATAGTTGTATTCCAATGTCGGGGAAGCATATCACCGAGCTGAGTTTTGATCTAGTAAGCTCCATTTCCAATGACTCTATGCATTATGTATGGGCCCTCCCAAGTTGGGTCAAGCTTGGCTGGTGCTAAGGTCTTTTTGAGGACTAGGTCGCCAACTTGGAAAGATCTTGGGACGACTTTCTTGTTGTAAGATCGTTGGATGGTTTTGTGGTACCGAGCTAGGAATATTACAGCAGTTTCCCTTCACTCTTCTAAGAGGTCGACTTCTTTGGATAAGATGTTGTCGTTTTCTCCTGATTCGATGATTTCAGAACGTGTAGTTATGATTGTAAGTTCTGATGGTATTATTGCTTCTGTTCTGAAACAAAGTGTGAAAGGAGACTTGTTGGTACTGGCTCGGGCTGTGGTTCTGTATGGCCATAAAATATTCTCGAGTTGTTCTGGCCATTGGCTTTTCTTGCTCTCCAACTTCTTTTGGAGATTCTCTTTGATGGATTTGTTTGTGGCCATTGCTTGGCCATTGCTTTGCGCGTATCTAGGTGTAGAAAATGTTTAAGTGAAGCGCCATTTTTGTAGGAATGCCTTGACTTGTGTGCCGGAAAATTGGGTTCCATTGTCCATGATGAGGGTGTGGGGTTGACCAAATCTTGTTATGATATTGGTCCATATGAAGTTGATGATGTGGACTTCCTTGACTTAAACAAGTGGGATTGCCTCAACCCATTTGGTGAAGTAATCTGTGGCTACAAGGATGTATTTAAGTCCTATTTTCTTTTGTGGGATAAATGGTCCCATGATGTCTAGCCCCCACATATGAAAAGGCCACGGGCAGGCTATGTTGATCAAATCCCATGCTGGACTTAGGTGGTTGTGACCAAATATTTGACATTGATGACATTTGAGAACATACTTCTTTGCCTCGATGTACATGCCTAGCCAATAATACCCTTGGGTAATGAGCTAGAGATCTTGCTCCTACATGGTTGCCACATTCGCCTTTGTGAATTTCATCGAAAATGAGTTGGCCTTCACGTGGAGTTATATGCACCTTAGGTGGGGTCACTGTGGATTTACGGAACAATCGTCCGTTGATCACAATGTATCTGGGAGCTTGAAATTATATGGCATGAGCATTCATTGCCTCTGTTGGGAGCTCGCCATGTAAGATAAATTTAAAAAATGGGCCTATCCAAGATTGAGTGATCTCTTCTTAGGATGAGGGCCAGAAATCTGTGAGGCCGTTGACACTTTCATGTTGGTAGGCGGGCCTTTCTAGGATGTCAATGTAGATTGTTCTGGGACATGCATCTTGGGTTTTTTAGGCTAAGAAAGCCAGGCTGTCTGCATGTTTGTTAACCTCTCGTGGAATGTGTTCCAAAGAGAATGTTGTGGATGAGCTGATGATATCATTGACGACCTGAGCGTACTTGGCTAAGTTTGCTCCATTTGTCACATACTCTTTGGTAATCTGTTTGACGATTAGTTGTGAGTCACTATACACTTTGAGCTTTCGGACTTTTAATTGTTGTGTCATGCGGAGGCCTATGATTAACGCTTCATATTCTGTTTCGTTGTTGGATGTTGTGAAATCAATCTTTATTGACTTTTGTAGCTGGGTTCCTTCTGGTGAAGTTAACACAACCCCCAGTCCACTACCGATGTTGTTGCAAGCTCCATCTACGTAGAGGTGTCATGTGTCTGGGGTGGTTGGTTGATGGAGTGAAGTAATCGGCTCGGGTTCCCAGTTGATATCTTCGACGGGGAAGTCAGCAAGGAAGTCGGCAACGACCTGACCTTGGCAAGACGTTCTGGGAAAAAATTTGATGTGATGTTCTCCGAGTTCTTCAACCCATTTGGCAATGCGGGCTATTTTGTTGGTGGAACTCAAGACCTGCTTGATGGGTACATCTGTTAAGACTTTGATGCCGTGAGCCTGGAAGTATGGTCAAAATTTGAGAGCAGAGTATAACAAAGATAACATTTTTTCTCAATTGGAGAGTAATGCTTTTCTGAATCTGTCAATGTCTTACTGGTGAAATAGACTGGTTTTTCGATTCCCTTATTTTCGCGAAAGAGGACCAAGCTGATGGCAAAGTCGATAGTCGCAAGGTAAAGCCCCAGTGTTTCTCCTTCATTTGGTTTAGACAGGACGGGCGAGTTGATTGGTAAGCCTTCAGGTCGTTAAAAGCTTTGTGGCATTCGTCTGTCCATGTGAATGTTGTGCCCTTCTTTAGTATTTGCAGGAACGGTCTGCATTTGTCAGATGCACGTGAGATGAATCTGTTGAGGGCTAAAACCATGTCAGATAGCTTGTGAATTTGTTGTTTGGAAGTTGGCTCTGGCATTTCAAAGAGAGCTCGTATTTGTTCTGGGTTTGCTTCAATGCGTCTTTATGAGAAGAGGTATCCTAAGAATTTCCCTGAGGCTACTCCAAATACACACTTTGTTGGGTTGAGCTTCATCTTGTTTTGGCACAATCTTTCAAAGGCTTCTTGCAGGTGAGAAATGTGGTCTCCAGCCTTTGCGCTTTTGACTACCATGTCATCTATGTAAACTTCTATAGTGTCGCCCAGTAAGTCTTTGAACATTTTTGTGACAAGTCTCTGGTAGGTCGCACCGGCGTTCTTCAAGCCGAATGGTAGAATGTTGTAGTAGAACGTTCCTTGTTCAGTTACGAAGGACGTCTTTTCCTGGTCTTCTTTTGCAAGTGGTATCTGATTGTATCCGCTATGTGTCCATAAATGATAGAAGTTTATGTTCGCAAGTTTGATCTACCAGTATGTAAATTCGAGGTAGGGGGAAGTTGTCTTCTGGGCAATGCTTGTTGGCGTTGGTGAAATCGATGCAGAGTCGTACCTGACCATTTTTCTTAGGACGTCTACAATGTTAGCTAACCAAGTCGGGTATTCGACCTCTCTGATGAATCCAACCTTTTTGAGCTTTTCTATCTCTTCATTGATGGCTTTTTGAAATTTGAGTGCTAGTTTCCGAGGTCGTTGTTTGATAGGCTTTATAGTTAGATCTATATTTAATTTGTGGCAAGCGACCTGAGGGTCAATTCCTAGCTTATCGATATACGACCAAGCAAAAACATCTTTATTTAGAGATAGAAAATTGACAAGTTGCTCTTTGAGCTTGGGGTCTAAATCAACCCCTACATAGACAAATTTTGGGTCATCATTTGTGCCCAAATTGACTTTCTCTCCAGGTTTGACTTGTGCTTGTTTTTCCTTGAGCTTGTCTGTTGCTGATGCTGGAGGGCTGGAAGCTTGAGGATCTTGCAGCTTTGGGATGTCGTTTGTCTGGACGACCTGAGTTTTGGCCTTGGTTGTTGTGCTTACTTTATTGCATCGATGAGCTTCTAGTTGGTTGCTTCTGAGCTCCATGATGCCTCGGGGTCCAGGGAACCGCAGGACTTGGTGTAAGGTTGATGGAACTGCTTGGATCATGTGAATATACCTGCGTCCTAAGATGGCAGTGTATGATGACTTGACATCTATCACACTGAAGTGTATTGAGGTTTTAACCATGTCCTCTTTTTCTAGAATGGAGACTGGTAGGATGACGTCTCTAATGTTATTTGTGTGGTCTTCTTTGATCCCGTAGAGCAACACATTTGACTCTATCATCACCGAGTCTAGCAGGTGCATATCCTTGTATGTTTGGTAGAAGAGGATGTCGCAAGAGCTGCCGGGGTCGATTAGGACCCGCTTGACTATCCATCCGTTGATCTTGATGTGCACTACCAGAGCATCATTATGGGGCAGGCACACCTTATCGAGATCTTCCTCGGTGAACGATATTGCGGTCGTAGTTTGAGAGCTGGCGGGAGTGATCACTTCAACTTTGTGGGATAGGTGGTAGATTTCTTGTAGTACTCCTACGCGCCTGCGCTTTTCACAACCGGAGGTCTCGTTATTGGAGGTATTTGTAATCATGTGGATTACCTTTTCCTCGTTGTGATCGGAGGAGTGCTGTCTTCTGTTATGCCTCGACCGACCTAGAGATTTAGATTGTCGGGCTGTTATGCTTCTGCTTCTTCTGTGAGCAGGTCGTTCATGACTACGACTCCTGCTTCTGTTGTGGTTGGCATTCAGTTTATACCTGAGGTCGCTTTCTGGCAGGAACTCTTTCAGTTTTCCCTCTTCGACTAAGTCTTGGAGGTAGTGCTTGAGGTTCCAATATTCATCGGTGTCATGGTGGTGGAGTTTGTGGAAGTGTCAGTATGGACGTCCTGGTATTGCTATCACCTTGTTGATGTTTGGTTTGAAGTAAAGTGTTGTATATATCTTCTTCAAGATATGGCTTGGCGTCCTGGAGAAGTTGGAGAATTCTCTTTTGGTGTACGATGGCTTTTGGGAGTTGGTGTCCTTGTTGTTGCCTGAGTATTGGTTGCTTTTTTTAGGTCCCCGTTTGTCACTTATTGTGAGGACTTCCTTGCCTTTGCGCTGGGCCATCCATTCTTCGTACTTCATGTACTTGTCGACTCTGTGGTACAGGTCGTCTAGGTGTTCTGGCTTGTTGCGCATGAGAGAACCTGCTAGTTCGGAGTCGTCTAAGAGGGCGTTGGTGAATGTCGAGGTTGCAAAGTTGTCCTTGAGGCCTGGCTCCATTAATAGCAATTCCTTTCTAAAACGTCCTAAGAAAGCACGAAAAGTCTCGCCATGTGCCTACTTCAGCTGGAACAATGAGTCTAGGTCAGCTTGCTTCTTCTTGTTGTGGACGAACTCTGGTGCGAATGTCTCGGCCAGCTTGTCAAAGTTGTGGATTGAATCAAGAGTTAGTGTGTAGAACCAATCTAATGCTTTGTCCTTCAAGCTGGCTGGAAAAAGTTTGCATTTTAGGTAGTCAAAGTCTGGAGCGCTTTAGAGCACCAGGATTTGGCTGAAACAAGCTATGTGCTGGCCTGGACATGAGCTACCATCGTACAACGGGAACTTTGCCTGAATAAAATCAGTGGGAAGTTGTTTGTCCCTGACTTCTGTGGTGAATGGTAACGCTTTGTATGACTGGTGCATTTTCTGTACAATCTGGGCTGCGCTGGCTTTTTCGCTTGACTTCTCCAACCACTAGGCAAAGTCCTCTAGTCGTGGATTGGTGGTTGTAGTGAGGGTTGTGACTGCATTGTTTTCAATTGCGACTAGAGGCAGGTTGTGTTGGGGTTAATACCGATGTCAATCGATCCCCACTACACATATAACTTGTACTAGGACCAACAACAATCTCCAGACAACAATCTAAATATCAACTGCAACCTAGCTAACATGCTCAACTCTCTAAATAACTATTAACAACAGATAATAATGTAAGGAGAAGAACAAACATACCACAACACAAAGATATACCGTGGTTCGGCCAATGGTGCCTACTTCCACAAGAGCTAATCCTTTTATAAAGTGGGAAGGAAGATTACAATCACTCCTTTCAGTCTCTCACCTTACTAGATCACTCCTCTCTCTTTATAGGCTTGTTTATCTGTAAAGGTTATCTCTCAATCTTGATTGCTTTCAAGATTGGGTTTTCTCTCTCTTGTGTTGCCTTGGTTCGTCTGTTAGGTTTTGTCAAAACCCCCAACCTATATTGCAAACTTGCAGTTTCACAAAAATAAAATTTTGCCAAAAATAGGCATGGGCGCGAGTGCGCTCTCGGCAAAGCAAATGTCGAGTGCGCGCCCTCAAAGTACTGTAAGTTGTTCATGGCATGAGCGCAGTCGCTACTTTTGGCAAGACTAAACCGAAAGACGCCGCCAAGACTCAACCTTCTTCCACATCACTGAACTTCTTTTTCTCTCCTCATGTGAGGGATAACTCCAACAATCTCCCCCTCCCAAACAGTGAGGGGGGATACCTCCATGAAATTTCCAAATCAACAGGAAGAGTCTGCTACCATTCCGGTGGTAGCACAGCAAACATCAAACTTACCTTTCGGTAAGACTTTGGTCATCATATCCGGCTTGTTCTTGTCGGTATGGATCTTCTCAATATACAAATGCATGTCTTTGAGTACTTCTCTAATCCAATGATAACGCACATGTATGTGCTTGAATCTAGAATGAAAACTCAGATTCTTACTCAAATGGATGGCGGTCTGACTGTCACATAGAACTACAAACTGTTTCTGCTTTAGCCCTAGTTCATCGAAGAACCTCTTCATCCATATCATCTCTTTGCAAGTTAGATTGCCAAGAAACTGCTCCCCCTGCAAAAGTAACCAGATAACCGGAGGTGGACTTCATCGAGTCAACATCCCCTGCCATGTCTGCATCAGTGTAGCCTTCAAGTAAGGGCTTACTTCCACCAAAGCACAAACACAATTTGGAAGTGCCCTTGAGATATCTCAATATCCACTTAACACCTTCCCATTGCTCTTTACCTGAATTTGACAGAAAATTGCTTACAACACCAACGGCGAAAGCAATATCCGGTCTTGTACACACTATTACATACATCAAGTTGCCCACTGCGGATACATAAGGAATCTTTTCTATCTGACTCTGCTCATGCTCACCCTTTGGACACATCTCTTTGGTCATGCGAAATTGGTCACCAAGCAGACAACTGACTGGCTTCACTTGATCCATGTTGAATCTCTTCAACACCTTCTCAATGTATCTTTCTTGAGAAAGTCATAACTTCCCACTCTTTCTGTCACGAGTGATCCACATCCCAGGTATCTGCTTTGCTTGACCCAAATCCTTCATCTCAAAGGACTTACTCAAGTCTTTCTTCAGCTCAGATATCTTGTTGATGTTTGGGCCAACTATCAATATATCCACATACAACAAGAGCACTATGAAATCCCCATCTGGAAATTTCTGAACAAACACACAATGATCGGAAGCAGACTTCTTGTATCCTTGCTTCGCCATAAAGGACTCAAACTTTATGTATCACTGTCTCGGTGCCTGCTTCAACCCATACAAGCTCTCTATCAGCTTGCATACTTGGTGCTTGATAAACGTAAAAATGATAGTTTTACCAACGACTAAAGCTCGCGAGAACTCTAAACGCTAGTAAAACTAAAAATGATACGTGCCTAATTTATCAAAGTTTTCTACTCTCAATCAAATTAAGATATAGTGGAGTAGGAAGTTCATTCCACTCCTAGTTCTTTAGCATGCGATGGTTTCGTGTCAACTAATCAATCATAAGCCTAGTGAGAGATTTCTGAGGGAATTTTATACTCTGAGGGTGAATTCAATTAACAAGTTACTTAATAACGAAATAATAGAATGCTAAGGGTTTGAATCTAGATAAAGAATTAAAGGGAATTGAATCCACCTTAACTCAACTTAATCCTACTAACAAAGACTCGTCGTGATCCAAATTGAATGCTTCGCATATCAAAATAGTAATTATAATCCCTAATTATACATGGCATTTCTACCAATTCATAACTAGCATGTGAGCGATTAAAACCATTCTCATGGTGAATTAATCGTTTCTAGAGTGGAATAACTATCACGACAATTTCTAAGTTTAACAAAGATCAAGCTTCATCAAGGCTTCTTCAACCCCTCTAATGGAGGTTTAGCCTTGATTCATACAACTATCATTTCCCATTGAATTAAAACTAAACATCATATAAAAATTCTATCTTTATGCAATTTGTCTAAACAATAATTGAAATCTTAGGTAATAACTGGGAAATGAATAACAAATAATAAAGGACTTTAGATCTAAACAATTGTAAATGACAAAATCAAAATGAACAAGAATCTACTATTTTATTTATCTAATCGATAAAGAACAATGATTTAAGAGTTTAATCTAAAACAAGAATTGAATTGAAACTAAACTTAATTAAAAACAATTAAAACTAGATCTAGAATTATCTATAGTTTTAGGTCTAATTAGCTACCTTTATCAAAGAGCTAATCTTTTGTTTTTATATGCTTCAGATCTAAAAATCGTGCATGGGCTTGGAGCCATGTTTTGGGCCGGAAAATCGGGCCCAAAACCCAATTCTTTTAGTCCGAAAAGGGCTCTTCAGCTGGATTTGGCTTTAATAGACTTTTCGTCCACTTCTACTCCTCCGATTGGATCAAGACTTAGACCATTGGAAAGCTCTTTCCGAGGCGGTCGTTTTGACGTAAGGTAGGCCCAATTCTGAGGTCTGAGTCCAAAGATATGGTCTTCGGAAGTTCTACTGACTTTGTGCCTGTTTCCGCCGCGTGGACTTTGACTTTTCATCTTTTGACCGGGTTTTGCAGAGGCTTTGTCTTTTTGAAAATTGGCCTTTAATCACAGAACTCCTTAGCAACCGACCTTTGCTCTTTTATCTCGCTAAAGTGGCACATTTCTGCACATAATGGACTTTACTGCCTGAAATGCATAAAAACATGTAATCAGTGTTAACTCTTATTTATTACTCACATAATTGGTCTAAAAGTATGATTGTTAAGGGGTTAAAACTACAGTTTTGGGCTCTTATCAAACCACCCCCAAACAGCATTTTGCTTTTCCTCAAGCAAATATGAGAAATTAGAATAAGTGACCAAAAAGTGGAGTTCTAACTAATCTCGTTTCGCTGAGTGCGATTGCATTGACCATATGCAACAAGGCCTTAAACCACTAGGAATTCCCTAGTGGACGAGTTGTAGCCTAGTGAGAGTTTTCCAGTGAAGGTACTCACAAACTTCATCTATACTACAACGACTAAGAAATAAAACTATTGTTTCCTTATTCATGCTCTAAATTAACTATACATCTCACTAGCAATGAATATAGAATAATCAAGTCGAAACCTAAGCTAATATATGCATAATAATCAATCATCTATGATACAAATATATATACTATGAGTAATACTATGAAATGCCTAGCAGGTTCGTTTCTGAAAACTCGGAATAGCGTCCTTAAGTAGGTCCTCACATAAATGTCAAGACAAAAACCACTCTGATTTTTCCGCTCAAGTTTCGCTACTCCAGTGTGCAGTGGGCACACTTTACCTTACAATCTCAATAACAAACAAGAAAACCGGAGTCGATCAAACACATCTGCCACTTACTATCATACTAACCTATTCCTAATTGAGCTAGAGGTCCTTATTAGGTGTTGCGGGGATTAGGAGATGGTTTAAGAAGGAAGGAAATGGATATTCAAAAAGGAAAAGTCTGAGATAATAGAGTCTTCATATTATGTAACTAGAGAAAACCTTGTTATTTACTTTTGCTTCTACACTTTGTTTCCATCCTTAGCCATATTTTTCTTTTTCTTTTCTTTGGCTTTTGACTCCCTTTTATTCTATTTTTGGATTTTTTATTTATTTCTATTTTTCTTTTTCTTTTCCTTGGATGGAAACTTATTTTCTTTTCCTGAAGCAACTAACTAATTTTTGTTTACACAGGTTTTTCTCTTCTTCTTTCTTCACTCATTCTATTCTCAGACTTATTCTAGATGGGGTAAGTTGAATTTTTTATTTTGTTTTGTTTTGTTTTTGTAACAGGGTAAAGGATTTGCGGTTTATGGAAGGTTAAGGAAAGGCTCAGAGGGGCGACTAGCGGAAAATAATTCATAGGTTTGAATTTCTAGCTATATCGATCCAAAGAGGGCCTAAATTATGGCTTAGGATATGGTATAGTGATCAAGCAAGTGGACGTGTGATTTCTCTATCCGGATTTTACTTCTCCCTCGTGTCATTTCTCAAATGTTTCGCTTATATAAGGCTTTAGGCTATATTCTCACAGGATTTGTAGAATAAGTACTCTAGCCTAGATTTCAGAAACTTACTGCTAACAATCATAAATACTCATGTAATATATTTATAGATAGATGCAAAGATTATTACCTACATATTAACCTAAGTTTCTAACAATTATTCTAATGCAAAAGCTACGTGAGACTTCTAGATTATTAAGAGCATAAAGAAAGAAAACAATACCAATATTCCTAAGTGTATAGCATAAACTTATTTATTTATATTTTTGAATTTTTTAAAAGTTTAACTAGAAAACAAGTGCATATTATACATATCTATATCCTAACAGATGCCTTAATTACACGTGTTTCTATCCCCCCCCAAACAAAAATGCATGCTTTGTCCTCAAAGTATTTTAAATAACGAGGGTAGGAAAATACCATAGAAACGCGTGAAATTCTGGAACATCTGCAAAACAAGGGTAGAACATACTAATATAGGAAGGAAAACTGACGCAACTCTATAAAAGTTCCACCCGTTATGGGGTTAACAGAATTAAATTGCTTGGGACATAAGCAGACAATAACAAAACTAAAAACTTACCTTATCTCCCGCTTAAGCATCCTCCTCCTCATCAAAGAGATGAGGTTCCTTCGCATCCTGCCAGGCCATTATAACTTGCCAAGCTTGCCGTCATTTATCATCTACTAATGCTAACCTGTTAAGTGTTATTATGTCTGATGGGATGTATGGGGCGACCAAATGAGGCTGCACCTGCCATCCCGGCCAAGTCATAATTCGCGAATGAGCCGAACCACCCAATTGGTGGGTCTCATGACTTCAACCCTTTTCCAATCTGTGAATTGGGCCGCGAAATACAAGTAAACAACTTCGCGTGATGCGGCTTACCAAAACAGGCATAAGAAGATACTTACGCCTCATGCTTTGGGCTCTCTTAAGACTAGCGACTAAAACTTCGGGGAATGTCATATCGGCGACGTCCACCTCATTAAAGCGAGGAAAATGTCACCAACGATCTTGTTTTGCAAGTGAACTACCATTCCCCAAAATATTCATCGGGATGAATAACATGGTGGTGCCTACGTTTAGGGACCCAGGGGCTACCAAGGGCAATGCTATATGGCCCTTGGTCCATTACTCGAAATACCCTCCCCCATAATACTCATGGAAATATGTATAATCATAAAGGTATGCATTATCGGTCATATATCCCCATGTGTGAAACGAGGATCGGTATTGGTAATCCCAAACTAAAGCTACCACATATTTATTGAATTCTAGTGTCGTGTCATCGACTCTGACGGAGAATTCTTGTTCTCCATCCCGATTACAATAGAAACTAACGTGGTTAATTAGAAATAAGCGATGGCTGTCTTTGAATATGAATCGTCATCACTTACCAATGGATGGCACCATCCTAACTTTCACGGGATCCTATTTCGAACCAATGTTCATAGGTCTCCGGTTCCCAACACGCCTTTGAAAGACTGTTCGGGTATGACTATAGGAGATGTCATCTCCACTACTCTTTGGAATAGCTCCAAAATCCGGAACAACCCTCGAAAAATTGGAAATTTTTCGTGTTTACTTGAGGTCGGTAGCGGTCTCGCTCCCACTTGAAGCGCAGTGCTTTCGGGTGTTTTGGATTTACAATGTTTTGGCACGAAGTCGCTCAACTTGAAGCGCGTGCCTCGAGTAAAATTCGACAACATGTCTAGGCGCGAGCGCTTCGTAAGTCTTGGCGAAGTTTACAAGGAAAAAGAAGGAAAAGCTTGGAGTGAAAGGTGAGAGATGATGGTGGGGTGTAGTGTGGGTTGTGAGTATAGAATGAAGGAAGTTTAAATAGGTTCTGAGCTTCCAAAACGAATCGGCAAGTTGCCAAATTGTTTAAGGTAATTTCCGGAAATAGAAAATTTCCAAACCCGAAAACGGAAACAAACCATATTCTTGATTTTATAACAACCTTGGTATCTTTTATACTGGATTTAAAATAGTAACTTCTAAACTCTCCTAGATTTCATGCTACCACCACACATAATCATAGATATGCCGATATCGGCCAAATTCTCAACCTTTACTCCAAGACAACTTTACAGAAGATGATCATATAACGAATTATGCTCGGTATAAATATTACCACCCCCAAACAATTCGGGAAGGTGGGATTAATGATAAAAACACGCACAATTCGAAAATAACCAATTATATTAAAAAAAATTAAATCCAAATAACATAAAACAAACAAATTAATATTTAAATTTAACTACTTAATTAAAATTCAACTAATAAAACAATAAAAACAATGAAATAACAGCGAACACAAACTGATGGTGAACACCTAGCCATGTAATGAAGATGGACCCTGAGATGGAGATTGGTCCTGGGATGAAGAATAGCTTGAGCCATCTGTCTTCCCGCGACGACGCCCATGCCTCTCGGACTTCGTCGAAATGGAATCCTCAAAGGGTGGCATCGCGTCGTAGCATCTCTATTCGGAACAAGTCTTTGTGCTTCCATCTCATCCCGAAGTCGCGCATCTTCGGGCTTGGTGATCTTTGGATAGTCTCCATGTTAGACAAGATATCTTCGACCCGCTTTTCGAGCATTTCAACTCTCGTCGAAGGTTCGTTTGTTTATTTTGAACTACAATCTGTCTATCTCGGATATCTTCACAAATACCATAAAGGCATCGCAAGCCAGTTTGCAACACTTGCGTGCGTTCTAAATTAGAACTACAACTATCTAATGCATCTTCATCCAGACATGTCATATCTTCCATTTCATCCTCCAACTCAACTACATTTCCTTCAGACAACGGCCAAGTCTCTTGGATGCAATCCGTATAAATACTTGCATTAGAATGCAATTTGATCTTAATAGGAGCTGATTTTGTGACAACTCTAAATGAGAGCATGATCTTAGTGATCAATATGGGAAAAGGCGCAATGCTCTTTCCCACTCCTCTAATCACATTAAAAATTAAATCGAGGATGCAGAAATTATACTTGTTCGTTTGCAAAATCCAGAACGTCTGCGGACATTGCGGACCCGATATCGCCGGACTTTTTTCTTTCCCCAAGGGCGTTCCTACCAATCCACGAGCTACGATCGGTTGGTTGGTTCTCGACTTGATGATGGCCGGACCTTGATGAGAACTCGTATTGTATTCACCCTCCACGACAATATCTTTCATCAAATCAGGAACTCCAGTATACTGCGATTCCTGAATGGTGGCTTCTAGGTTGCTTCCAGGCATAACGCCTAACAACTCAGCCAACAACGGTCTCGTTACTTCCCTCCTCGTTCCTGCTACCTTAATGAAAATCCTATCCCCCTCCAATTCTCGCTTCTTATAAAACTATTCTACCAAATCATAGTGATAGAACTCCTCAGTCGAGTACCACAGTCCGTTCCAATCCCTCCTAATCATCTCCGCGTCGTAAAATGGCGCGAAGTGGTCGGCAGCAAATCGCGTACTCGGCAAAATTCTTCGTCGTAGCGCCATTGAAGTTTTTGAAACAAACAATGGTTTTGTAGACGGTGGAGGAGGCGAGTTTGATGAAAAACAACTAAAAACAATGGTGGTAGCGATGGTGGGTACGATGGCAGGTTGGAAGCTTGAATTGGCGGCTGTTTTCGGTGGTTTGGGAAATTTGTTTGAGAGAACTCGGGCTGATGGTTAACAATGGGCGTGGTGTAAATAGGTGTTTTTTTTTTTTTTTTTTTTTTTTTTTTTTTTTTTTTTGGTTGTTAGGTTTTCCTTTAAACCTTGTTAACTGGCGGGATGGAAAAGGAAACCGACTGTTTAGCGTTTTGGGAAGGAAGGAGACGCGTATGCCACGACGACACGTATGCGGTTTTGGGCGAACCCGTTAATTCGAACTTTTTTCGAATTTCGCAATTTCAAATTCAATTTGTCGCTTCGTTACTGGTCCGATTTTGGCGAATGAGTTATGGAAATGATCAGTAGAGGATTTCCAATCCAATGATCCATAAAACACTCAATTCCAACCATGGGTGACATATAAGAAGGTGGAAAAACGCCTCGAAGTGCGTGTGTTACGTAAGTTATGCGAACGAAGGAAATCTAAGTTATAGATAACGTCAACCCGAATGAACTATGACTAATGGGCCTAAGCAACACAAATAGAAAGTTCGAGCAATCCGGATGGAAAGACCGACTGCCCACCCCCAAATAAATTTTTAAACACAAAATTTGTTTTAAACGTGGGTCGTTTAAAGTCAGATTCCCAAGACTTGTTGGATTGCTATTTCTATGATTTTAGAATTTTTTATTTTTTTTTATTAGTTTATTATAAGAAAAACGAAAAACAATAAATACATAATTCACCCTATAGAGGAACATGACTCAAAAACCGAGAAAACATGCAAAAGTGGAAAACGTGAATTATGTGAAACGTGGACTTAGGATCCGGTACTTACAACCACACACTCCATAGGGAGGGCCCAGTTACCTAAATGGTGCACTTACCACTATATGGAAGTGAAAGGAAGTACACCAAATGACAAAGGTCAGTCCTCATAGACAGGGTCCTGTAAAAGGACTTCCTCTACATCAGGGGACAAAAGTTCGTGAAAATGTTTTAACCGTTGACCATTAACTTGAAAGGTACTGTTGTCCTTGGGATTTACCAAGGTGATTGCCCAGTAAGGGGTGACTTCCGTAACCAGAAAAGGACCAAACCAACGGGTTTTTAGTTTCCCTGGGAAAATATGTAGACGGGAGTTGTATAGCAAGACATTTTGACCGACCACAAACTTTTTGCGCAAGATTTGCTTATCATTAACACCTTTCATGTTAGATTTATAATCCTTCGCGAGATAGTAAGAATCGCTACGGATTTCCTCAAGCTCATTTAATTGCAACTTGCGTTTGACACCCGCCTCATCAATATTGAAGTTAAGGCTTTTTATAGCCCACAGAGCACGGTGCTCTAATTCAACGGGCAAATGACAAGGTTTCCCAAATACAAGTCTAAATGGAGACATACCTATAGGAGTTTTGAAAGGCGTCTTATACGCCCATAAGGCATCCGATAGACGCCGACCGATCTTTCCTATCGATTTTCTGATTGTTTCTAAAATCTTTTTGATTTCCTTATTAGAAACTTCTACTTGTCCGCTAGTTTGTGGATGATAAGGAGTTGCTACCTTGTGTGTAACTCCATACTTTTTCACTAGAGATGCAACAACTCTGTTGCAAAAATATGTTCCACCATCACTAATGATGGCTTTAGGAATGCCAAAACGACAGAAAATGTACTACTTAATAAAAAATACCACTGTCTTATGGTCATTGTTACGGCAAGCCATGGCCTCTATCCATTTAGACACGTAGTCCACGACAACTAGAATATAAATGAAACTGTGGAAAACAGGGAAGGGACCCATGAAATCAATGCCCCAAACGTCAAAAATTTCTACTATCATGATTGGGTTTAATGGCATCATATTACGCTTTGTGATTAAGCCCAAGTTGTTGTGGCGAATACCACGCCTTGCAATGCACTTGGGCATCCTTAAAAGGGTAGGCCAATAAAATCCACATTGAAGAACTTTAGCGGCTGTTTTCATTCCACTAAAATGGCCACCACACTCTTTGTCATGGCGAGCGATAGAACTTCATTATATTCCCACCGGGAATACAACGACAAATAATCGATCCGCATAATGATACTTAAAAAGGTAGGGCTCATCCCAAGAGTATAACTTAACTCTGGCCAAGAACTTCTTACGTTCATTTCTTGACCAATTATAAGGAATAATATCAGCCGCTAAATAATTTACAATGTCAGCATACCAAGGTGCTGAAAAAATAGCATACAGATGTTCATCAGGAAAAGAGTCCGGTATGGACTCAGAATCACTATCATCGTCGTTTGTAAGTCTAGATAAGTGGTCGGCAACTACGTTTTTTTCGACCCCTTTTGTCCTTTTATTTCTAATATGAACTCTTGCAGGAGAAGAATCCATCGGATTAATCTCTGCTTAGCATCCTTCTTTGCAAGAAGGTACCTAAGGGATGCATGGTCCGTGTAAACTAAAGTTTTAGAACCAACCAAATAAGGACGACACTTATCTAAAGCATAAATGACAGCTAAGAATTCTTTTTCAGTAGTTGTATAATTCCGTTGAGCATCGTTTAAGGTTTTACTAGCATAATAAATAACAGATGGACTTATTATCTAGTTTACGTCCCAAAGACAAACCAACCTGCATAATCACTAGCATCACACATGAGTTCGAAGGTTTAGACCAATCGGGAGGCTGTATAATTGGTGCAGAGGTTAGGGCGGCTTTTAAAGTTTCAAAAGCCTGCTTACAATTAAAATTAAAATCAAAGATGGCATCCTTTAAAAGCATATTAGTTAAAGGCCTAGCTATTTTCGAGAAATCTTTAATAAAGCGCCTATAAAAACCTGCATGGCCTAGAAAGGCTCTAATATCACGGACATTCCGTGGTATAGGTAGAGTCGCTATCTTATCTAGTTTGGCCTTATCTACTTCGATGCCATCACTAGATACAATGTGACCTATTACTATGCCCTTTTTCACCATGAAATGACACTTTTCCCAAATTAAAACGAGGCTCTTTTCTTCACACCATGTCAAAACCTTAGATAGGTTAGACAAGCAATCTGTGAAGGAGTCTCCATAGATAGAAAAATCATCCATGAAAACTTTCATAAAAGCTCTACCCATGTCACTAAATATATGAAGCATACACCGCACCGGAAGGTACCGGGAGCATTACAAAGGCCAAAAGGCATTCGTTTATAGGCATACGTTCCAAAGGGACACGTGAATGTAGTCTTTTCTTGGTCATCAATATCAATAATAATCTGAAAATAGCCAGAGTAGCCATCCATAAAACAATAAAAAGCATGACCAGCTAGACGTTCGAGCATCCGATCTATAAAAGGTAAAGGAAAGTGATCCTTTTGTGTCATAGCATTTAAACGCCTCAGAATCAATACTGATTCTCCATTTCATAGGACCTTGTGTGAAAACATAGTCACCCTTAGCGTTACGCACTACCATGGTAACCCCCGATTTCTTAGGAACTACATGAATGGGACTTACCCATTCGCTATCGGAGATTGGGTATATGATACCCGCGATCGAAAGTAATTGTAAAGACTTCTTCTCTAACCACCTCTTTCATGGCAGGGTTCAAAAGCGACCGAGGTTCGCGAAAAGTCTTCGCGTTATCCTCCAAATGGATACGATGAGTGCAAACATTAGGGTCAATTCCCTTAATGTCGGCTAGGGACCAACCAATCGCAGCAGACCGATGTTCCCTAATCACCCGATTAAACGCGTGTCTCTTCATCCTTAGATAACAGAGAAGATATAATTACCGGATGACTACCATCCGGATCAAGTTGAATATATTTTAACTCCGGGGGAAAAGGTTTAAGCACCGGGGTGGAAGGAAAGTCAATAGATGTTTCGTCAGGGTCCTCATCTTGCGTAATAAATACTTGCTTAGGTAGCAAGTCTTCATACTCAGTATAAGGAGCAACCGAAGGGTCTACAATTGGTGTGGACTCAAGGATGGTGTTGACTTCCTCTAAGTAGGAGTCATTTACAAAATTTGAAGTTCCAAAAGAAATGAATTTATACATATGGTTTTCGGGAAACGTGTTGTTAAAATAATCTTGAGCTAAGCTCTCAATCATGCTAATCTCCCCATCTATAGACGATTCTGGTAACTGTTTTATCATTTTAAAAACGTTTACCTCAACAGAAAGATGTCCAAAAGATAAGGACATCTTACCATCGCGGTAATTTATAAGTGCGTTGGCAGTTGCCAAGAAGGGGTGCCCTAAGATGATCGGTACAGAGTCGTTAGCGACTTCTGTATCGAGAATAACAAAATCTGCAGGATAATAGAAATCATGAACCTTAACAAGCACGTTTTCCACTACACCCTTAGGATACTTTATAAACATGTCCGCTAACTGCAACGTCATTTTTGTAGGTTGCATTTCTTGTAGACCTATTTCTTTATACAAATAAAACGGGAGTAAGTTAACACTCGCCCCCAGGTCTAATAAAGCGGTCGTCGTGTGGGATTCTCCTAAGGTGCATTTTACAGTAGGACGACTAGGGTCCTTGTACTTAACAATTCCATTATTTTCTGATAAAGTTGGGAACTGTTCAGTTAGAAAGGCATCTTTAGGTATATTGGTCTTACGCCTAGTAGTGCACAACTCCTTAAGAAACTTAGCGTGGTTAGGTAGCTTTTTAATAGCTTCGAGAAAAGGAAGGTTTATCGTTAGATTTTTGAAAACGTTCCTAATCTCCTCAAAGTTTGTATCCTTGGTTAGCATGGCTAATTTATGGGGAAACGGTGGTTTCTCTCTTTATTTAGCGTATGGCTCAACTAGATGTCGAACCTTGGGTATCTGTTTCTTAGGTTGTGGTTTAATTGGTACCTCTACAGTGGTAGGCTCTTCAGTTTCTATTTCGGTATCTAGTTCGATATCCGGTGTAAGGACTACTGGTGGGGTAACTATAGGCATAGTTACTTTGTTATCAACCACTTTACCAGAACGGAGAGTGGTGATGGCATTTAGCTCACCTACGGTTGTAGTTTCCGTACTAGTATTACCGTTTACCTCAAAGGCTGTGTTTGCTATTTTAGGGTTTGATATCGCTTGGCCTGGAAACACGCCTTTTGGTTGGGCATTCTCTTGGGCTAAATGTTGTATGCCCTGATTTATGGATTGTAAGAGCTGTTGGTTCGATTGAGTCATTGATTGGAAAAGTTGTTGGGTAACCTGTATAAAGGCGTCGATCTGATCCGGTTGTGTAGGTGTAGTAGTCCGCGGTGGTGCGACCGGAACTATCTCACGTTGATTCTTTATGGGCGGGTTGTGATAGTTATTATTGTTAACCGGAACGATACCTCTATTGGTATAATAACTATTATAATTACCCTGACCTTGTGCTTGACCTTGTTGTGGTTGCGTTTGGTTGTTATAATTATTATAATTCCCCTGACTTTGTCCTTGTCCTTGCCTAGGTGGAGCTTGGTTATAATTGTTTATTTGCCTAACATTTTGGTTATTAAACCCTGGAGGTGTAACTTGTTGATTGTTTCGCCAACTGAAGTTGGGATTTTGTCTCCATGGGGCATTAGGAATAGGATAGCTATTAATGGAGCAAACATTATCTTGCTCTGATTGTTGTTGTTCATAGGCGAGAGGACAATAGGAGTCAAGGTGCTCAGGACTCAAACAGAAATTCCATGGGTTGGAGTTGACATTCATGACGGGGATAAGCTTTTGTTGAACAGAAATAGCCTCTACCTTTTTAGTTAGAGATTCGATTAAATTTTTAAGTTCTAGATCGGGTTTCATCTCAAACATACCGGCGACCTTAACTGTTGAAGAAGAACTAGCGAGCGGGGATATCATCACTACCCCCAATTATTATTAAGCTTTAGTTTGATCTTCTAAAATTTGTAAGCCTCCGGCTCCCTTTACTTAGGAAACTACCCCATTCATTATGTCAATGACTTCTTTATGGTGGTGTAGAAGTCCTTTGAAAAAGGCACGAACTAACGTGTCTTTAAGCTAGGTTATGATGTGGACATTCTATAAGAAGATCGGTGAAATGATTCCAAGCCTCAAAAATGATTCATGAGGATTTTGTCGAAAAGAAATGAATCTTGGAAAGCATCTCATCCGTCTTTTAGGGTGGGTAAAATGTTCCATAAACAATGAACAAGTTTAGCCCACGAGTCCACCGAGAATTAGGCGTTTAGGCAGCTTAACCAAAACGCCTTTTATCTGCTAAGGTGAAGGGAAATACCCTCAGTTTAATTTGTTCCGCACCAACCGTAGGATGGTGGAATGTTGTAAGGACTTGTTCAATCCTACGCATGTGCTGATGAGGTTTTTTGCCATGAAAAACGGGTAACAAATTAAATATGTTTGGGGGGATTCGAAAATCCCCCGCTGGGTCTGCTAGAACGATGCAAGATTTAGGGCTATCGCTCAAGGCTTTGTAAAAGTCGGAGAGAGGAGTCTCTCTTTCTTCAGCCATTATGTCAGGTGTGGTGTGTAAAATAGTAGCTAGAGGTGTAGTGATTGGTATACTAGATAGACGTGTTTGTTGACATTGACGGTTAATTACGTTCGGTGTTTTTCTCCGGCCAGACTTTAATCTCATGCAAGTCTAAGTCTAAACACGACAACACTCCAAACAATCTTGATATACTAGTATAAACCTCTAACTGGAGATGCGAGGTGTGGAAGAAAAAAGTACCTGAATGCCTCCTTGCTTCGCTTACGAATAACATCTTCTTTACGCGTGATCAGTGTGTATAACAAGTTAGAACACTGAAAACTTGAAGAAATGGAAAGTTTGAAACAAACCTGAGGAAATCGAGCAATTTCAGCAGAGGGCGTAGGTGCGCTCTGTTTGAGCGCAGGTGCGCTCCGTGTAACTTCAAGTTACAGTGTTTGAGCGTGGGTCGCTTCGGGGTTCCGTGCGTTTGGGTGTGGGGTTAAGCCGTTTGGGCCCAAAAGGCTCCGTGTAATTTTTCGAGGAACTTTTCAATGCTGAAACGGACAACCACAGTATGAATCAAACAAGGGTGGGTGGGTTTAATGGGACATAAAAATGACTAATTATACTATGAAACCAAAGCTAAAGGGAACTAAGATGGCAGCGGCGCCATTTGATAAACGTAAAAATGTTAGTTTACCTACGAAATGAACGATAAAACTCAAAACGTAAGTAAAACTAAACTAGATTACGTGCCTAATTTATCAAAGTTTTCTACTCTCAATCAAATTAAGATATAGTGGAGTAGGAAGTTCGTTCCACTCCTAGTTCTTTAGCATCATCGATGGTTTTAAGGTCAACTAATCAATCATAAGTCTAGTGAGAGATTTACGAGGGGAATTCTATACTACGAGGTGAATTCAATTAACAAGTTACGAATAACGAAATGATAGAATGCTAAAGGTTTGAATCTAGATAAAGAATTAAAGAGAATTGAATCCACCTTAACTCAACTTAATCCTACTAACAAAGACTCGTCGTGATCCAAATTGAATGCTTCGCATATCAAAATAGTAATTCTAATCCCTAATTATACATGGCATTTCTACCAATTCATAACTAGCATGTGAGCAATTAAACCCATTCTCATGGTGAATTAATCGTTTCTAGAGTGGAATAACTATCACGACGATTTCTAAGTTTAACAAAGATCAAGCTTCATCAAGGCTTCTTCAACCCCTCTAATGGAGGTTTAGCCTTGATTCATACAACTATCATTTCCCATTGAATTAAAACTAGACACCATATAAAAATTCTATCTTTATGAAATTTGTCTAAACAATAATTGAAATCTTAGGTAATAACTGAGAAATGAATAACAAGTAATAAAGGAATTTAGATCTAAACAATTGTAAATGACAAAATCGAAATGAACAAGAATCTACTATTTTATTTATCTAATCGATGAAGAACAATGATTTAAGAGTTTAATCTAAAATAAGAATTGAATTGAAACTAAACTTAATTAAAAACAATTAAAACTAGATCTAGAATTATCTATAGTTTTAGGTCTAATTAGCTACCTTTATCAAAGAGCTAAGCTTTTGTTTTTATATGCTTCAGATCCAAAAATCGTGCATGGGCTTGGAGCCATGTTTTGGGCCGGAAAATCGGGCCCAAAACCCAATTCTTTTAGTCCAAAAAGGGCTTTTCAGCTGGATTTGGCTTCAACAGACTTTTCATCCACTTCTACTCCTCTGATTGGGTCAAAGCTTAGACCATTGGAAACCTCTTTCCGAGACGGTCGTTTTGACATAAGGTAGGCCTAATTCCGAGGTTTGAGTCCAAAGATATGGTCTTCGGAAGTTCTGGCTTTTTGTGATTTGTTTACGCGGCGTGGACTTTGACTTTTCATCTTTTGACCGGGCTTTACAGAGGCTTTGTCTTCTTGAGAATTGGCCTTTAATCACAAAACTCCTTAGCAACCGACCTTTGCTCCTTTATCTCGCTAAAGTGTCACATTTCTGCACATAATGGACTTTACTGCCTGAAATGCATAAAAACACGTAATCAGTGTTAACTCTTATTTATTACTCACATAATTGGTCTAAAAGTATGATTGTTAAGGGGTTAAAACTACATTTTTGGGCTCTTATTAGTGCTCTTTACCTTTGACCTAAAATCCCTCTGGCTGGTCCATATAGAGATCTTCTTCAATGTCTCCATGAAGAAAAACTGTCTTAATATCTAGCTGCTCAACCTCCAGGTTCATACTTGCGGTCAGACCCAATACCACCTGGACAGAAGTCATCTTCACTACAAGAGAGAAAATCTCATTAAAGTCAATACCTTTCCTTTGACCAAATTCCTTTACAACAAGGCGAGCTTTGTGCCTTGGGTGTGGATTATTCTCCTCATGCTTGACTTTGTAGATCCACTTATTCTTGAGAATTTTTCTTTCTTTCGGTTTCTCAACTAACTCATAAGTGTGATTCTTATGCAAAGAATCCATCTCATCATGCATGGCCTTCAACCACTTCTCTTTGTCTGTACCTTCAAGAGCCTCTTGATAGTACATAGGTTCTCCACCATCAGATAGTAAAACATGCGTATGTGGTGGATACCTAGTTGAGGCTTGTCTTTCTCTCTCGGATCTCTTTACCCCATCTTCTTGTGGCTCAGGAGGATGCACTTCTGCTTGCTCAGGTGGTGGTTCATGCACTTCATCTGCATCTTTTATATCAATAGGTTCTATCCCATCATGAGCAATAGGATTCTCATTATAAGCTTCAAGCCCATGGTTCTCTACATTCTCAATGCCTTCTACACGTTCCACAGTAGGAACTTATGGTTCTGAATCAACAAGATCATTAGTGAAAGCTTGTAGCTTCTCACCTTCCTCAAAATCTGCTATGGTTTGGTCTTCCAAGAACACAACATCTCGACTTCGGATTACCTTCTTGTTAATCGGATCATAGAGTTTGTAGCCAAACTTCTCATCCCCATAACCCAGAAAAATGCACTGCTTGGCTTTGTCATCAAGCTTGGATCTCTCATCCTTCGAATATGCACAAATGCCCTGCACCCAAATACCCTCAAATATCCATAATCAACATCTCTGCCTGGCCATACTCTCTCTAGATAATTACTATTCAGATGCTTTGACGGCGATAGGTTGATCAGATGTACGGTTGTGCGCATTGCTTCTATCCAGTAGCTTCTAGGTAGCTTAGAGTGAGACAACATGCATCTCATCCTCTCTACAATGGTACAATTCATCCTCTCGATTATACCATTTTGCTGCGAAGTTTTGGGAACGGTTTGCTCATGACGAATCCCATGACTCTGGCAATACTCTTCAAACGGCTCAATGTACTCACCCCCATTATCTGAGCGAATACACTTCAAAAGCTTCCCTGTCTCTCTTTCCACCATGCTATGGAATTTCTCAAACACGCCAAGTACTTCATCCTTAGTCTTCAGACTATATGCCCATACCTTTCTTGACGCATCATCAATGAATGTCACGAAGTATAAAGCTCCCCTGTGGGACTTTACTTTTATAGGACCACATAAATTTGTGTGCACTAGTTCAAGGACGATGTCCTTTCTGTGAGACAGGAATCTTTGGAAAGACACCCTGTGTTGCTTTCCTTCCAAACAATGAGTACATCTATTTAAATGTGTACCTTTAATGTCTGGCAAGGCCTTTTGCTTGGCAATAACTTCCATCCCTTTTTCGCCCATATGACACAGTCTCTTATGCCACAGTTCGGAGGAAACTTCTTCTTTTGCCGCATTTATTTCTGCTTTACACAAATTATCATGTGTTTTGTAAAAAGAGCAAGTTTTCTTCCCTTTGGCTGCTACAATGGAATCTCTACTCAATTTTCGTACCCCATTGCCAAACGAGTTTAGAAAGCCATCATCATCTAACTTCCCAGCGGAAATTATGATTAGTCGAATGTCAGGGACATGTCTTACATCCTTGAGTGTCAAGGTGTATCCGACATTTGTTTCTATAAAAACATCCCCAATGCCTGCAATCTTCGAGACTCCACTGTTGCCCATCTTCACTTCACCATATTCACCACAGCTGTAGGTAGTGAAGAATCTCCTGTGCGGTGTGATGTGATAGGATGCTCCTGTATCTATCACCCACTCTGTATCCTGGCATGAGATACTAAGACATCACTCACCATAATCTGACACAATTCTCACTAGACCATCATCAACTAGTGCGGTAGTATCTCTGCTCGAGTTTCCGTTCCTCTTTACCATGTCTTCATGTACACAGTTATTCTTCTCATCCCTCTTCAGTGTTCTGCACTCATACCTGAAGTGGCCCTTGGTGGCACAGTAGTAACATTGCCTCTCTGCCTTAGGAGTTCTAGTTTCACCCCTAGATTTGCTTCTGTCATCACTTCTAGAATGAGATGGTTTTCTACTCCTTCCTCTCCCCCGTTTCTTTGTGACAAGGATCTCTGAGTGAGAGGAGCTGCTTCTTGAACTCCTTCTAGTCTCCTCATTCAACAAAGACACGGTAGCCATCTCCATGGAAATGATTCCATCCTTAGCTAATCCGTGTAGAGAAACTGCTAGCGTCTCCCAACTTTCGGGTAGAGAGTTTAATAGAAACAAAGCCTCAACTTCGTCTCCCATATTAATCTTCATCAAATGCAACTTATTGATAGTATAATGTACTTCATTAAGATGCTCAGACATTGAAGAACCTTCTTGGTACTTCGTGTTGGCAAACTTCTTAACGAGCAACACTTTGTTTCTGCCCGACTTCTTCTCATAAAGGTCTTCGAGTTTCTTCCACAAGCCAAAAGCTGTAGTCTCTTGGGATACATGGTGAAAGACACTGTCGTCAATCTACTGTCGAATGTACCCAATTGCTTTTCTGTCAAGCTTGCTCCACTCAGCCGCAGCAACCGATTTCGATTTTTCTCCTCCATTTTCAATGGGTTGTGCCAAGTCCTTGCAGTAGAGCAAGTCATCCATCTTGGCTTTCCAAATGGTATATGTTTCGGCAATAAACTGCTTCAACACAACGAGAGCAATGGTGACGAACGCACTAAGAAATAGAGGATTTTGATGTTGGGGGAGATGAAACTGAACCAAATAATGGCTGCTACGCACGTCCAAGATCTATTCTCTAGGGATCAAGTTTCCACGTAGTTCCTTATGAAAAATAGTTTGATATTTATAGAGGTAGAGTAGAGAGTCCTTGTAGCTCAAGTAATCTTGTATCTTGAGTAATTGTGATAGAGTATAACTATCTCTTTGATAAGAAATGAATCTGGACATAAATCAACGTATATTAGTGGCAAGCCATGTGGCTAAGGTTCAGCCTTAGACACATGAGTAAATGGGCCTGTACATTGATCCATGATATTGCGAATTGGGCTTTAGCCCTGTTGATTAAATGAATAAAATAGAGACCCCTACTAATGGACGTTTGCCACGTAGGTGGGGGTTGAAACACCGCCCCCTCTTTGTCAGGCGAACAAAGTTCACATGGCAAAGAAGAGTAAGCGGAGTGTATAACAAAGTGTCGTGTGAACGTAACTGAGAAGAAAAATGGACAATCGGGCAGAAGTCGTGAATTATCGGAAACGAAATAATGTTAAATTAACGTGTACTGGACGCAATGACGTAGTTAAAGAAAAAATGGCCGAAAATGCACAGATAAAAGAAAAAATGCACATAAATAAAATACGAGCGAAAATATCAAAAAGAAATTGAGTGATTAATACTGTACCGAATGCATGTCGTAACAAAGCGAAAGTGATGTCGATGATGCGTACCAGCGGAATAGCAATACTAGGATTAGACCGTTGAAAACTATGGAGAAAAATCCGCGAATTATCCGACGGAACGGACATAAATCGGCGAATTACGGTGAACGAAATAATTGGAATTCGATATATCTCCGAAATAACGAGAAGATGCCACGTGAAAATACTACAGAAACTAGGACTCCTAAATTAAATCCGGATTGGATAACGCTTATCATCAAGGCGTGTACATGAAGTCGGTTTGGGTTAGCTAATAGAATCACACATGGACTCAAATACGGGACCAGCTTAAAGAATATATAAACAGAGAGTAGAGAAGCGTCCATGCTGAGGGCTCATAACGAGGGCTCATACCGCAGCACTGTTCCATCTTCGTTTGGACTAGCAGGTACGTCTCTCTTGATCTTCATCTTTGTTAACGAGGGCTCATAACGAAAACTCATAACGTAAGTGGAGGGCACAGCGTTGGGCTGGGTGCACAGCAGTCGAAAGACGGTGCCACACGCCCGCTCTCGACGAACGACCTTAACCAAACAAAGAACACCCGCCCTTTTGTAATCTACCTCTAAACATAGCACCGACACCAAACAGCATACCTTAACACCGCACCCAACAGCCGCAGACATCATACCTTACGTTTGTTCACCTTTGATCTTGAATGAACGTGAGAAAAAACCGACGAAATCTAGCTATCCTCTTTGCAAGAGAGCGGTTGTGTTTTTCGACTTTTCGCGGTAACCAGCGGTATATTTCTTTGTTTTTTTTTTTTTTTTTTTTTTGTTTTAGTACGCATGGCCTGTTGAACTATGTCCTTAGGAACTCTCGGTTCCGAACATGTGGAGACGAGAAAAAAGTAACCTTTTGGTGTTGTCGCTTAACTTCGTCATCTTTGTTGAAAAGATGGTGAAGAACGAAAGAAGATGAAGGCGCCCGATATCAAAAGTTGCAAAACTGTTTTATGTTTTGAACTAAAACATGATACGGTGCATCTCCCACAAAGGAAGGGGCACCGTACCTTCTTTGCTTTAACATGGGCTGGTCATCCGAACTTAAAAGAATACTTTCGTGATATGGTGCGGCCACCAAGGAAAGGAAGAACCGCAATCTTGTGTTGAACCGATTTGGCCCGGTGAACCCGATTTTTGAGCTTTTCGACCCGATTTTATTTTCTTTTTGTTTTTCAGTAGACTCTACCGTACTATACTGGGCGAAAAAACACTCGAGAAAAAAACTTCGATGACGATCACAAACTTGGTGAGGTGGAAAGAAGGTGATGATATCTGGCGACTACACGGAACCGCTACCGATGGTCAGAAGGAAATACTGAAAAATACTAGGAGTCGAAAATTTGAGATGGATGAAGTGTACGCAATTTGAAACGAAAGTCAAAGAAGATGAAGTAGTAATGGCTTACACACAATTAAATTGCGTAAATGCAATCCCGTTGAAAGCAAAGAAATAGCGCATTATCTCGGAGTGGTGGCAAATTGCACCGACAACCGCCAATATCGCTCGGTTAATCTTTACAAGAGCGCACCGTTTACAAAATGAATTTAACGAAGGTTCGGGCTCAAGAAATCTTCGCGTTGATAATGACCGAAAGCCATAATGACGAAAAGGGTACATAAAATTTGAAGTTGAATTCAAAGATTCAAACGAAGTTTTAAAGGGTTCCCAAAAAGTATACACCGGATGGGATAGATTTCGTATAAACTGGAAAGTGGAATCCGGCGAGTTTAAAGTGCCGAACAGATTTCGAGGTAAGCCCAAATATAAGTATTGAAAATTGTACTACGAAAGTAAACCGTTGACTAACACGAGTCATGTTGTGTCTAACGAAAAACGCGAAAGTACACTACCGCATATTGAATTGGACAAGGAAGTGGAGAACAACCTTCGTTTCTTCTTTCATGAATGCTCTGACGAAAGATTGGTAGATCTGAGCTACTTTGATGACATTGTTGATTTCCGTCACTATGGGGGTATAGAACAACGGGCCGATAGGTCCAAGGAGACACATAGTGAAATGGCGAAGAAGAGTAAGAGTCTCAGAAATGCAATATTTGGCAGCGATAGCGATAGTGAAAAAGAAAATGGAACGGAGTTAACACAGCGAGAACTAGTGCTGAGTTTGCCAAGCAAAAAAAGTGAATTGTACAAAAGAAGATGTGCCACAAGAAAACGGGTGAACGGAGACCAAGAGAGACAACCAACGTTATAATGTATGATGCCTCGAGGGACGAGACTACAATGCACCAAACATCCTGCATTTAAATATAATACATACACAACATCAAGAGGAAAAGGTATGTACGTGAGAAAACATAGATATGTAAAAGTGTGGTGAAATGTAATATCTCGCTTACGGTTTGGTATATACTGAGAAAAGAATGAAACAAATGATACTTACAAAAGATAGTGCAGCGGAGAACACAAAGTCGGTGAAAGAAAATAAACGGCAAAGCAAAATGCAGGAGCAAAGAATCCAACAACCACTGACAAGTGGCATCAGGGGTAATACTACTCATGGAGGAAAACCACAGAATCTGTTAATGGTAAGTTGATCGTTGATTTTTACTATTGCGTTAGGACGGTAAAGAAATTTGTGTCCAACACTAATCCGATGAAATTGGTAGATGAAGCAGAGATGTTCAAGTTTGGAAGACGAAGTGAAGGGATCGCCCGGGATTACGCCAATGGAAGGGCTCGAAAAATATCAAAAATGTGACCAGAATACGGAGAACATCGGAGAATATGACAGAGCAGTGTCAATGATTTTCGATAGTATAAAACAGGTATGATAGTTTTTTTTTTTTTTAATCAGTAATTGCAAACTTGTGTTTAAGTCTGAAAGATGATGAAATCAGATTTTTGGCCGCAGTTAAAACGGGCGTAGTAATGGGCCAAAGAAATTCATGAAAAAGTCGCGAAGAAAAATATCGTTACGAAAGAAGTCAATGCCTTAGAAGAGATAGAGAAAGTGAAGATACTCAACCAAAAATTGGAAGAGGCAAACAAAGCGTTGAGCGGAACCATTAGAGAGTTAGAAGACGAAAACAAAAACTTAACCGAAATGAATTCGAAGAAGAAGGAGGAGAGATCGTACGAAGAATTTGGGAAAGCCTGTGAGATAATGGAGGAACACAAACACTTAAAAGCAGACGTGATAGAATTGAAGTCACTCGTGGCGACCAAAGATCAGGAACTTAAACGTGCGCAAAAAGAGGTAGAGAAAAATAACAAGCGAATGACAGATTTAAACGAGCGGCTCGGCCAAAATCACGTGCAAATGGCACACTGTGAATCGTCCGTAAGAGAATTGACAGAGACTTTAATTGAAACGGGAGATGAACTAGAACGTGAGAAGATGAATTACAAGGATTTATACAAGTTGTATATGCGAAAAGTTGGGAAGAAACCATTAGATTTTCCCAAACCAACGATCATGTGATTGCGAGTATGTAATATCGTAGAACTAAAAATTCTTTTTATGAAAATAAAAATAAAGTATGTGTTGGCTATTGAATATCATTGTGATGTCAGATAACATACCTGTATAAAACTTAGTGTTGTTGATTTATGAATGTAAAAGAACGAGACGCCCCCATGTAGAGAGAAAAACCTCCCAATATAGAACCATTGGAGAATGTTATTGAAAGGTAAAGGGGACATGATCGTCCTCCATGAACCTAGCTATTCAGGTGTTAAAATATTTGTACCGAACGTGAAGCACGCGACTGACAACCGCTGGAGTTGTCACAGTTCAAAGTCGTCACCCGTAATCGGGACCAAACTAAAACACAACGCCATTGCCTTAGTAGTGGAATTAGCACGGATATTGTATTGTGGGAGTATTGCAATAATTGTTCCGAGCAAGAATAACCATCTTATTGACTCGGATTTCCGTCAAGTAGGCATGAATGCGACTTACTTGGACCGAAAAAGGCATAATATGGATGACCTTTCTGGAATGAACGTTAATGAATGACATTGTTGAACGTAAGAGTACAGACGAATAGAGAAATATAAAATGACAACCAAACTAAGAGAATGGAAGTTGAATGCCTTTATTGATGGATAAAATAGAACGAACTACATAGATGGATAGATTTGTTATTGATGGAGTAATGTAAAATTGCAAAAAATTTCCTAATGGTAAAACTTGCGAAGGTGGTAAGCATTCCATGGCTTCTCTATTATTCTTCCAGAAATAGTACGGAGGAAATATGACCCCTTAGATGCTGGACGATCTATGATGTAGGGTCCTTGCCAATTTTCCCCAAACTTTCCTGATTCTATAAGCTTTGGGTTTCTACAGAGAACCCAGTCTCAAGAGCAAAAGACTTAGGACGGATCTTCTTGTCGTAGTTCCGCTTTCATGTCGACTTGATACTTAATAAGTCTGTTGTAGTCCCTCGAGCTTAACCTCATCAATAAGAGCTTTTGACTGAGCCAAAGTAGTGTCATTGGAACCTGTTTCAACCGCAACTGACCGAGATGTACTGGAAATCAGTTCTGTAGGTAAGACTGCTTCAGCACCATATGCCAAAAGGAGATAACGCAGTTGAATATTTTGGCGTTGTCCTATAAGCCCACAAGACAGCTGGTAACTCCTTGACCCAATTTCCTTTGGCGCCAGTCAAATGCCTCTTTAGGTTGGCCAAAATCACCTTATTGGTGGCTTCGGCCTGCCCATTGGCTTGCGGATGATAAGGTGCGGAGAAGTTATGTCAGATCTTCAAATTAGCACGTAACCCGACGAATTTCTTCAAAGATCAAATTGTTTACCATTATCTGATACAAGTGCCGCAGGGATGCCAAAACGACAAACAATATTTCTCCATAAAAACATTTTGACGTTGGAAGCATAGATTTGGACCAAAGGCTTTGCTTCTACCCATTTGGTAAAGTAATCGGTTGCCACAAGAAGGAATCATATACTACCTTGAGCTTTAGGTAAAGGGCCAATAATGTCTAAGCCCCATTTGGCAAATGGCCATGGGCTAAGCATGGGATGCAACTCAGTAACAGGTAGTTTACTCATATTATCGTGCTTTTGGCATGGCTCACACCTCTCAGATAGGTATTTTACATCCTTTTGCATCTCTGGCCACCAATAGCCCTGTGTCATAGCCTTATGAGCTAAACTTTGCCCCTTGGAGTGGCTTCCGCATAAGCCGGAGTGAATCTCTTCCAAAACTTGAAGTCCTTCCTGTTTTGAGAGGCATCGCAACATAGGGTTTAAGTCCGAGCCTTTGCGATATAAGTGCAAACTTCCGTCAGTAACAGATATCACCAAAAATTTCCATGCATCGCGTTTGATTCTTTCAGCGAGTTTTGGTTCTAGCAGAAGTGAAGAAACTTGCAAGTAGTGGATATAAGGAAGACGCCAATCTTGCGTATCGGAGATCATCACTAGCTCTGATAGTATCATATCGGGAACTTCAGGACTATCATCTGCTTCATGTACCAACTCACTATCTGTTTCGGGAGCGAATTCAAGAGGAACAAATGGATCTATAGATTCTAATGGAAGATCCAAAGTATGGTCATGTTGTGAATTTTCCATCTCCCTTTTCCGCTTCCGAGTCATGATTGGTGCGATTATACGTGGGTCATATTTCGCTGTTGCGTACAAGCAAAACAAGTAATTGCTTTCATGTACATACAAGTCATGCAATTCTTTTTCGGTAAAGTCAATGCTTGGCTCTTTCTGGAACTCCACGGTAATGTGTCTTGACTCTTCGCTTCTAACGGCGGCGGATAGATAAGCCAATGAATCAGCATGACGTATGTCATTTCGGGGTCTTTGAGTGATAGAGATGCTATCAAATTGTCGAGCAAGGCTATGTATCAAACCAAGATAAGCCGCCATACGGTCATCTCTTGCTTCAAAAGACCCGCCAAACTGATTGGCCACAAGGCCGTGTATAAGCGGGATAATTAAGCCCCTTCAAAGTCGTTCTCAAGGCACAAATGGCGACCCTCATACTTTCGGCTTCGTTATTTGAAGCGCGGCCAAGTCGCATTTGATTTCTCAATCTTCTTTCTGCGGGTTTAATAAAAACGCATCCAATTCCGACCAGTTTATTATGGGAGCCGCCCTGAATAAACAATCCATAGGTCAATGGGATTAGGAATTGCGTTTGCAAGTTGGTCTTAAATTAAGCCCGCTATTGGTGGCGTAATGTCTTCCATGGATTCTCTTGGCGCAAGAAATCGTCAATAGGAGAATCATCAATCGAAAAATCAGCTATCAAAGAAGCTAGAGCATGTCCTTTTTCAGCAAAGACAACTTTCAAAGACAATGCTATATGCACTAAGATAACTTTCCCATTCGGCTAATCTGCTTGATTCCCGTGCATTACTTAAAGATCTTGCGTAAAGGGATACTTTCGGTATAAACTCGACCAACCTCCCCGGAAGTATGGTTTTAACCGACGAGCGGCATGAACCAATGCAAGTGCCATTTTTCCATCTTTGAATAACGAGACTTCGGCCGCTAACGCCTCTTCTCGATAAAAAGACGGGTCTACCATCATCGACGAAAAGAACAAAGACTAACGGCTTGAGTTGTAGCTGCTAGGTACATGCCAATCGGTTGACCCGTTGAAGGACTTGTCAATATAGGAGGATCCACCAAGTATTTCTTCACCGTTGCAATGTCATCTCACAATCAATGTTCCAAGTTGCCGCCCCTTTAAAGTCCGGAAGAAGGGATGACAACGATCGAATATTTAGAAATAAATCTATGAAGAAGCGGCAAACCAAGACCGAAGCCGTTGAATTTCCTTCTTATTTTTGGTGATGGCATATCAATAACGGCACGATATCGATCAGATTAGCCTCAATACCTCTACGACGAGTCATGAGGTATCCCGAAATTTTCCGAAGAGAGGCCAAAAGAACATTTGGCGGATTGAGTCTCATGTTATACTTGTTAAGCCTATCAAAACAAGTTGAAGATCGGAAAGATGATCACCAGTAAGCTTCGATTTAACGACTATATCATCAATATAAGCCTCTATTATTATCCCCAGCAGATCGGAAAAAATTGTATTGACTAGCTTTTGGTAGGTTGCACCGGCATTTTTCAGACCAAAAGGCATAACAGTGTAGCAGAAAATGCCTTGGTCGGTAATGAGAGCGGTGAACTCTTGGTCATCAACATTCAAAGAGATCTGGTAGTACCCTGAAGAAGCATCCATAAAAGATAGGCGTTGGAATCCCGAAGTGGCATCCACTAGTTCGGAAATTCGTGGCAATGGATACGGATGAATCGGACAAGCTGCGTTAAGGTTTGTAAAGTCAATACAAATTCTGATTTGTCCGTTCTTTTTGGCACTACGACAACATTAGCAAGCCATTTTGGGTAAGGTAACTCGTCGGATAAAGTTAACCGCAAGTAGCTTATCAATCTCCTCTTTAACTTTGAGCTTCGATCAGGTGCCATTCTTCTTGGTTTTTGGCTTAACCGGCCTGAAACTTGGATCAATGTCAAGTTTATGACAGGCAACAGAAGGGTCTATTCCCGGCATTTCCTCAATTTTCCAAGCGAAGATACGCTTATTTCGCTGTAAAAGGGAAACCAACTCTTGTTGTTCTACGCTCGAAAGTTCAACGAAAATAAAAGTGGTTTCTTCTACTGAATCTCCTACTTGTACTTCCAAAAGCCGATCCACCGTAGCGCGCCCTTGCACATGAGCCTCAATATTATAGATGGAGGGCACGCGGCTTGGTAATCAACTTAAGGGGCACTTGCAAGGATCGTATTACCTCGAACTTCGATTTTTATAATCATCCATTGCTTTGTCATGACAAGAATGGGCAGATACCGGTCACTACTTAACCTTGCAAATATGCCCGAGAGAATGGGAACTTGACACACCGATGAAATGTGGAGACTACCCCCATGGAATGTATCCAATCTCGCCCAAAATTGCGTTATAGTGGGATCGACAACCCATCAATAAGAAATTGAGCTCAACTTCTTTGTTCATTAATTTGATTGGTAAGGTAATTCTTCCAACCGGCCGAAGATGTTGTCCCGTCAAAACCGATGATAGGATTGTCTTCGGCATGATCATACCATGAAGTTGCATCCGAGAATAACATCCACCGAAAATGACGCCGAGGTGGCCCCCGTGGTCGATCATTACCCGTTGAACACGAGAAGCACCTATAGACACAGAAATTATAACTGCGTCATAGTGAGGGTGATATACACCAAGGAGATCATCATCAGTGAATCGGAGGGGCTCTTCTTCAGAAGTCTCGGTCTGGATTCCTTTGACAAAATCGACTTTGTTGATACGGTTAAACTCACCAACATAACTAACTTTCAAACGCTTTTGATTCTTACTCTGACTTTTGGAAAGAGACTCAACATGAGAATGGGAAACATTAATGACATGCTCATAAGTTGCAGCAACTGCCTGTTGAGAGTTTTTAATAAGATATTCATTTAAAAGTCCTTTCTCCACTAATTTCTGAATCCGACCCCGGAGAGAGCGACAAAGTTCTGTCTCATGGCCATAGTCATTATGGAATTTACACCACAAAGCTTTGTCCCTTGTCGCTTTGGTATCTTCTGAAAGTGGATAAGGCGGGGAAAGAAGATTCCCACTTTTCAACTTCTCATATATAACAGAGTACTTGGCATTGAGCGGGGTCAGTTTTAGCTCAGGTAGAGTTTTTCCATCACGATTGAAATTGACTTGCTTCTGACTGTCATTCTTTCCATCGTTATGTTGTTGATCTGACTGTCCTTGCTTCGGCTTAAAATTTTTGCTTTCAGAAAAATCTTTACTCGAATATCTTTGTCCCTTGCTTTTTCGCCGATAGGTTCTCCTCGATCTGGATGTGTTGTTCAGCCCTAACATACGATCGTTATCGAAGTTTTAGGGACATCTTTAATTAGAGAGTGGTAAAGATCCCTTACAATAAAGTTCGAACTTCGTCTCTTTCATAATATAATGCTTCTTTAAAGGCTAAAAGAAGCATCCCATCGAAAACTTCTAGAACATCTCACGCTGCCTTTGAACCTAGTAACAAAAGTACGTAACTTCGTCACGTTGTTGCTTGATGTTTAGAAGTGAGTCGACATCCTTTGGCGCCTTGCAATTGTGGCGAAACGATTAACAAACCTGATTTTCTAGTTCATTGAATTGGTGAATTGATCTTGAAGGCAACTCACTAAACCAAATAACTTCTCCTTTAAAGTCGATGGAAAGAGCTTACATATGAGCGGATCATCTCCACCCCATAACACCAACTTATTTTTGAACGATAGAACATGTAAGCCAGGATCTCCTTCCGACTCATCATAAAGTTCAAAATCAGGTTGTTTGAAGTCGGGATGGTGGTAAGCTTTTTGAATGTCGACCGAAAACTTATCAAGTACGCCATCATTGACTGTCAAGTTTTTCATTCTTACATCCCTTGACTCTCTATCGTTAAGTTCTTTTGCAATCAACTCTTTCAGCTGTTGTTCTGTTAGAGTTAAAGTATTGGCTCGAACAACTGGACACCCCCGGTCGTGCCCATGTGGAGAAGGATACCTTCCATTATCTCTTATTGGAGTTAAAGATCTTTGGCGGTACCCACGATCAGCTCCGACCGGTGATTGTCTTTGTCTATCCCTGTAACCAGCCTGTCTAGGCCGGTAGTCACCCTTGGCCGGGTGGTCGGAATAATTATACCACTCCATGTTTTGTTGCTCTTGTCTGGGATGCCCGCCTTCCCAGTCATGTCGGACATGTCTCGGATGGCGGTCTTCCCTGAAATTGCTTCTCAGAGGTAAATCTTCCCTTTGAGATCGGACATGTCTAGGGTAGTAGTTATCCCTGCCAATCCGATTCTCCCCATAAGTACGGGTAATATGGTCATTACTCCTAGAGCGTGCACTGGTTGATTGTGCTTGAGAAATAGCACGTTCTTTGGGGACGCACGAAGTGGATCGTCAAGATGGTCCCATACACTGGAATGGCCTGCGTCCCTTCGTGGTCGCCTTGATGTTGTTGAATTTGCAACATCGTCCACCGGCCTTTGCCTCTTTGCCAGCCTCCTTCTCAAGTTCCTATTTAAATTTTTGACTCGTCATAACTCCCGCTCAACCGTATTAGGGGTGAATTGGCTGTTACTATCACCTTTTCCGCTAGTTGGCGTGAGAGTAACGTCCACGTCCATATCCATGTCGACTGAAAGATCGACATGGACAGACGGCAGACCGCATGGAGGATTACTGACTTGTCGATTTTCTTGTTGCAAGGCTGTTAAGGGTGGTGGCTCTTGTACTGCCTTTTGCGGAGGCGGTGGCGCTGCTACAGTTGGATGTTGAGAATTGATTCTACTACTAGGAGCAACTTGATTGTTCAACGGTTCATGCATCGGCCGATTTGAATTTCGAGGGTTGCGATTCTTGTTTGTAGGAGGAATATGTTGACTATTTGGTCTGCTTCTTGTGCTTACCATCTTGATTGTTTCACGTGATAATGAATTCTCTTTTCCCCACGACGACGGCCAATTATGTTTCGCAATAAACCGCTTCAACACAACGAGCAATGGTGATTTAACGCACTAAGAAATAGAGGATTTTGATGTTGGGGAGATGAAATCAACCAAATAATGGCTGCCTACGCATTACCAAGATCTATTCTCTAGGGATCAAGTTTCCACATAGTTCCTTATGAAAAATAGTTTGATATTTATAAAGGTAGAGTAGAGAGTCCTTGTAGCTCAAGTAATCTTGTATCTTGAGTAATTGTGATAGAGTATAACCGCTAACCGATAACTATCTCTTTGATAAGAAATGAATCTGGACATAAATCAACGTATATTAGTGGCAAGCCATGTGGCTAAGGTTCAGCCTTAGACACATGAGTAAATGGGCCTGTACATTGATCCATGATATTGCGAATTGGGCTTTAGCCCTGTTGATTAAATGAATAAAATAGAGACCCCTACTAATGGACGTTTGCCACGTAGGTGGGGGTTGAAACAGTATAGTTCTTCCTATTCAGACTCGTCATGCGAGTGTTCACGGAATGATCCATCTCTACAAGTTATTTAATTTAAACTCAAATCTTCCCTCAGAAATTTTGTCAAACACGTTCCGATCAAGATTTGGATAACACCCTAGGTTAATCTAACCAAGACTCTGATACCACTTGTTAGGGTTAATACCGATACCAATCAATCCCAACTACACAGATAACTTATACTAGGACCAACAACAATCTCCAGACAACAATCTAAATATCAACTACAACCTAGCTAATATGCCCAACTCTCTAAACAACTATTAACAACAAATAATAATATAAGGAGAAAAACAAGCATACCACAACACAAAAATATACCATGGTTTGGCCAATGGTGCATACTTCCACAATAGCTAATCATTTTATAAAGTGGGAAGGAAGATTACAATCACTCATTTCAGTCTCTTACCTTACTAGATCACTCCTCTCTATTTACAGGCTTGTTTCTCTGTAAAGGTTATCTCTCAATCTTGATTGCTTTTAAGATTGGGTTTTCTCTCTCTTGTGTTGCCTTGGTTCGTCTGTTAGGTTTTGCCAAAAACCCCAACCTATAATGCAAACTCACGATTTCACAAAAATAGAATTCTGCCGAAAATAGGCATGGGCGCGGGCGCGCTCTCGGCAAGGCAAATGTCTAGTGCGCGCCTTCAAAGTACTGTAAGTTGTTCATGGCATAGGCGCGGGTTGCGCCTTGGGCAAGACCAAATTGAGCGCGCACGCGCTCAGCCTTCTTCACGCAAACTGAACTTCTTTTTCTCTCCTCATGTGAGGGATAACTCCAACAGGTTGTTGGTGTTGGAGGTGGTTTGTTCGCGCATAGCTTGGTTCTCTTGCTGGAGCATGATAAATAATTCTTGGAGAAACTTTACTTGATCTACTAAAGCTTTTAGTTGTTCTTCCATGGTGGTTTTTTAACCAGTTTCGTGGGCTTGAGAAAATAGTGTGGGTGTTTTTCTCAAAGAAACGAACCGGCAGACGGCGTCAATATAGAGGTGTGGATTTGTATCTACGACCTAATGTTGAGGTTGATAGAGAATGACTGCACTCTTTCTTGGGATAAGAGTTGCTTACGTATCAAGTTTCTTAGGTGAACTTGAATCAAGCCTTACGTAGTTCATCTCTCTCTACTTATAGATGTTTGAGCTAACCTTCCTTATTTACTCAAGGCCGTTGTCAAGTGTAGATTCATATTTTGTGCTATCTTGATGATTCGTCATTATTTCTGCTGTTACAAAGTAAATGTCTCTTTCATTGGTGTGTTGACTGAGCTTCAAGATCGCGGTAGATCATTTGCTTCCATATATGGTTGTGTTTGATATTCGGGACGACCTGAGTTTGGGTTGCTGTTACGTCCTGGTGGCGTAGTACGACCTAGAAATATACGAGCTGTGAAGGTACGACCTGGACACGTGTGCTGTAGTGACTGGTTTGAGAACGGAGGGTACTTAAAGCCATTAGGTGGAGATCGAGCTCAAGAGCTTACTCCATTAGAAGAAAACAAAGAACTACATACTATATAGATCGATCTACTAGGTTCCTATTTTGATTGGTAAGAAATAATGTTGTTAAGCTGAGGGAGTGGATTCAGAAAGTACGTAAATGCAGCCTCCAGGAGCTGATAGTGAGGCTAGCAGATCAACTGCCTCTATTAGCTTCCCTGTGGTATATGTAATTTTGAGCTTATCTTCGTTCACACGATCCATCCTGATCGATTATCACTTGCTAAGTTCCTATGTCTAGTTCTTGTGGAGTGTTGCTTGATTAATTTCCATGGGGTACGTCTTCAGTTGTCTTATTACTCTTATCTTAATATGTACTGCAGTTCACCGTAGGTGCGCAGCGGGCAGCTCATCTAAGTGCCTCATGGAGTCATGGACGAGCTGAGCTGCCCCTGGAACGAGCTCTGAGCCTCTGACCTTAGTACTTCTTCATAGCATCTAAATGTAAGGGCTACTACGACTCAAGTCATTATGGTATTCGGTTGCAATAATATATTGTATCTCTCTGCATTTTCATTGGTTGCTTTCTGCTTTCATGCATAGTAAGCAAGAGTTGCAATGAACCACTCTTGTGTTAACCATGTCAAAGGTAATTTTTCTACCACGATGTTTATTCAGGCAAGGCGGCAATGAGTTCAGAATACCATTCAATTTATTAGCTAGGCTAAAAGGCAGTTTTGCCCCCCTCAACTTCACACAGATTATTTGTCTAGACTCTAATTTCCTAAAGTTTGTTTTAGGCAATTTTAAATCTGAACTTGGCAATAGCAAGCTCCAGTTGGGACACCAAAATCCGGCACCTGAAAGGCGACGTGACAATTCATTTTCTTATGTGGCAATCATAACTTGAATTCTTCCTCGCTGACGTATTATAACCAAGTCATCATCTAATAAGATTAAATTTCAACACATGGCATCATTTGTGCCGTTGAGAGATAGGTAATCCAATGGCATCATAGCTTCATCTTCTTTCAACCCACCACTCACCTCCTCTACGAATCAGTGACAAGAATTTAAATAACAATACGAAACTTTCAAATTTTTGGTGAACATTACAAATCAGAGCTCAAATTAAAGTTAAACCAAACACCAAAAATCACAACTCATTACCAAAATATCAACCATTTCACAAAGCCCCATCAAAACTTATATATATTATAACTCACTTGCTCTTCAAGTCCCAAGGAAACCGAAAAAGCTTTACGACGTGACATTGATGTTTCCTTTCTGAAGTATGACCATTAAAGCTTCTTTATTTGGTGGGAAAAAAAGTGAGAGGAAGAAGATGATGTGGTTGCCGTTAGATTAGCATAATATGGATCGGACAATCTAGATGCTGCAATATTTTATTTTTTTAAATTAAAAGTGATTTAATACTGTACGATGGATTAATATCAAATGGACCATTGAGATTTCCCCATGTGTTTTCCAAGTTGATGTTGGTGGTAGGGTTGTCAATGGTTTAACCGATCCAAACCAAACTGATAAAAAATGATTTCGGTTTTGGTAATTTAGTTTGTCCTCTACCGACCAAAACTGAACCGAAGTGGTAAGATATTGGTTTGGTTTCAGGTTTGCCTTCTACCAAACTGATATGAACCCGAACCAATAAGATGACATTTTAGTAATATTTATAATTAATTTTTTATATATATTTATCAATTGTGTGGCTAAAATTAATAGATTTAATTTATAATTTAATTGATTTTATAGTGGTTAGAGTCGATTCGATTTCGATTTGTAATATATTGATTTGGTTCGGTTCGGTTTCAGATGAAATATAATATAATTGGTTCGGTTCGATTTCGAGTTTCCAATTTTCTTATGATTCGAATTTTTCAAAATCCGACCCAAACCAATCTATTGACAGTGGCGTTTCATTACATGTCATTACTTAATCAAAGACCATTAATACTGAGTAGTGGAAAATGCTCCCAGTGACCCACGTCAGCCCCCTTTTTTTCTCTAAGACTGACACATCAGATTTTACATAAAAAAATGAATTCTACACCTTTTTTTGGCGATTTCAATTATTCGTAACCCAAAATAGATAAAAACCTCTTTCTATACTTTTTTTTTTCAATTCTACAAAACACTCCAAACCCTCTCTCTTACGAGAACAACAATCTGCACCTAGAGAAAATAGCTACAAAGAGGGCCTCACTTTCATTACCGCACATCGATATTCATAGTGAAAACTTCGAGACAGTAGCAGATGAGCTCTTCTTAATGTCTCTTTCTCTTTAAGGCCTGAAGAAATAAACGAGACAACATTTGGATGAACCAATTCTGCAGATCGTGAAGCCCATGAAGCTAGGGCAAGCAAGATTGCAACCTTCTCTTCTTCATTTCCTGTACAAAAGGAGTAGGGACAGTGTCTTATAGAAGTACACAAATATCAAAATTGTGTCTTGGATTAAATCTAAAGGTTGAATCAGATAAAGCTAATATGGATATTAGTTGCTATGTTGCTGCTATTGGATCTACTATTGCTTATCTTGCTGAAACCAAAAAACGAGGGTCGGGTCGGCGGATTCGGCAGATGGCGGGGCGGTTTCTAAGGAAGAAAAACCAGTTGAAACTTCATTACTATTGTTAGTTCAATTCTCCACCACCACCCCCAGTGTCAAAACCTTTACTGACTGTTTCTATTGTGGTGTCGGTCCATTATGCTTCTGATTGAGGGAAAAGAGCAGTGGCATCGCCTTATGAGTTGAGTGTGGAATTGAGTTCAGTAGTTGGAAGTGGACCGTTGGGGAAAATTGTTGCGAAAGATGTCGAGGCGGCTACTGCTGCTCCTGCCCCTGTAATGTAAGTTCGAAACCAACTCTTTCTTTGAATGTGGAATTGGGTTTTGTTGTTCCTTTTACTATAGTTAATGCAGAGTGCTGTTAGTAGGAATTGAGAGTCTCTTGGTATCGACATTTAGAGTTGGGTATACTATTACTACTAATGCTCTTGACAGTCTTTACAAGAAGGTAATATCTTATTTGAAGTTGTTGATGTTGTGAATGTATAGTTATCCATGCATTATTGATTTGTTTTGATTTGATATAATTTTCTTATATATAATGTATTAGTGGAATTCATAGATTAAGTTGAAGGGAGTCACTTGAGTGCATTGCTTGCAAAGGCGATTGCTCTTGCATTGGTTAAACACCCAGTTGTGAATTCTAGCTATACAGATGGAAGTAGTTTTACATATAATAGCAGCATTAACATTGCTGTTGCTGTAGCTATTGACAGTTCATTGATGGTATGCCTATCAATCCTAAACAATCTTGGCATATTAGCCTATGAATTATTCAAATAGGATAAAGTACCAGAAAAATCAAAATCATTATTTTTTTGTTTCAGATCTTCAATATCATGCTTAGTTGCTTACCTTTATTGCGAAACTATTGTATAGGTTTCGCTCAATCCGGTTTATTAGCACTTTTTTGGACTAAGAAAGCCCTTGGTTTGAGTTTCACATTAGATAAAAAAAAAAAAATAATAATACAAGAATAAGAAAATCGAGAAAATCATATTTAAACATTTGTTCAGTGTGCATTAATGTACAAGAGGTGGATCAATTTGAAACTTTTTGAGTTTAACTTGATTAAGAGGATTAGGGTTCAGAAAGGAGGCTGTCGGACTAAAGTCAGACAAGTTTTTTTAATTTTTCTAATCAATTATTCATAATTTTTTATATTATTGAATTGGTTCATCCCCAAAATGAAGATGCGCTAACCCTGGCTTTTAGTTCACACCCTACTTTTTCTTCACTTCCTCAATATCATGCTTAGTTGCTTACCTTTATTGTGAAACTATTGTATAGGTTTCGCTCAATCCGGTTTATTAGCACTTTTTTGGACTAAGAAAGCCCTTGCTTTGAGTTTCACATTAGATAAAAAAAAAAGGAATACAAGAATAAGAAAAATCGAGAAAATCATATTTAAACATTTGTTCAGTGTGGATTAATGTACAATATGTGAATCAATTTGAAACTTTTTGAGTTTAACTTGATTAAGAGGATTAGGGTTTAGAAAGGAGGCTATTGGACTAAAGTCAGGCAAGTTTTTTTTAATTTTTCTAATCAATTATTCACAATTTTTCGTATTATTGAATTGGTTCTTCCTACGAAACTATTGTATAGGTTTCGCTCAATTTGGTTTATTAGCACTTTTTTGGACTAAGAAAGCCCTTGGTTTGAGTTTCACATTAGATAAAAAAAAAAAGAATACAAGAATAAGAAAATCGAGAAAATCATATTTAAACATTTGTTCAGTGTGCATTAATGTACAAAAGGTGAATCAATTTGAAACTTTTTGAGTTTAACTTGATTAAGAGGATTAGGGTTTAGAAAGGAGGCTGTTGGACTCAAGTCAGGCAAGTTTTTTTTTAATTTTTCTAATCAATTATTCACAATTTTTCGTATTATTTAATTGGTTCTTCCCCAAAATGAAGATGCGCTAACCCTGGCTTTTAGTTCACGCCCTACTTTTTCTTCACTTCCTCCCTGTCAACGATGGCAAGTTTTTTTTTGTTGAACTTTTTGTTATTTATTTGAGGTCTGAATTTCCATTCAATTTTGATATTTTTTTTCCTTCCAATGAGAAAAAAACAAAAGAGTGACCAAAGAAAATAGTAGAGACAATGATGAAAGCGAGTCTACCACTCCCGGGAGGACTGAGAAAGATGTTGGTGAGTGTTCGAACTTATTCTTCAACAAACATGATGTCTCCACCATCAAAAGCGGTGGTTTACGAGCAACACGGACCACGTGATCAAGTCACTAGGTAGCTTCGAATATCTCCCTTCTTTCTTTCTTTCTCTGCTCAATGGTTTATTAAGTCACCAAGTAGGTCATATAAGTATTTTATATAGCTCTAATATTGATTATGTGGCCTAAGGATTATGGTTTTCACACAATTAGATGTAATACATGTTAGAAGGCATCATTAGTTTCCATCCTTTTTCAGAAGAAAATTGTGTGTTCATTATTTTGAATGCACTCAACCCCCTTTTCTTTTAGGTTTTACCATCCTGGCACAAGCTGAAATTCGATGTGAATCATGATTTATAATTTGTGTTTGGTTAGAGTCATGATTCTTGGAAAACGGTGAGTAAATATAGAACATCACTATGTTTTTGTAGGGGAGAGAGTTTGAGCTGAATGTTTATTGGAATGCAAAGAAATATGAAAGAAGAGAATAATCCACTTCTCACGCCTTCGAGTTATGCTAAAGTTATTAACCTGAGTTTGATAGAGGAATGGACTTCCAGCAATTTCTGCTAATATTGTTAGTTATTCTAAAAGTATGCTTAGCAGGCTCTTTCCAAAGCACATGTTTGTTCCTTTATGGCTTTATTTAGTTATTGGCTAGAGCAACTTTTAGAGTTTTGTTTATTTCTTTCTCCTTCAGAAAAATAATCTCTTAACATCTTTCTTCAATGTGCAGTAGCTGCTTCAACATAAATGCTTACTAACTTTTGGCTTTGAGGAGGAGTCAAATTGACAGAGATTTCAGTTTTATACTTTCCAGGTTAGCTCTCCATCATTTATAACATGCAAGTAGGTGAGATTGACAAAAGGGTTAATCAAGTTTCAAGTAATGACTGGGTTACTATGTTAAATGTGGCACACCTGATGGGTGGACCTTGGACTTTCCACTAGGCCACTTCAAACCTTCCAAGAATCCAAGGTCTCACTGATTTTGTAATTGAACTATGAATGGTTACCAAATGTTTACCATAAGATGAAACAATTCATCCAAAAAATAAGTAACATGGTATTTGCTGATAATAACGCCCCAAATCCTCAGACGATTACATCCCAATCGATTACCGTTGTCTAAAAAAAAAATAAAAAATCGATACCTATGAATAAATAAATAAAAAATGGTGAGCGAATCCAATCAAGTAGCAAGTGAATCTCACGCTTTAGAAGCATTGAAGCCTGACTCAAACAAGAAATTGGAGCAGTGGAATCACTATCCAATTACCACAAAGCACTTAATAGTCCTGAGACGTAGTTGCATAACTCTTGGTGTTGGCCTGATGGGATAGATTCATAACGGAAATGTATTTATAGAATTAGAAATGTTTTGCTGGTATGACACTTAGTCTTAGCACCACTCTTCTTTTCTGCACCCACATTTTGGATCTACTATATATTTTTGTTTCAATATCAGCATGAGTTTCTCACTTTAGTATGTCTAGAAATACTTTTCCAGTCAAACTCTTGATATAATAATTCTCAAATGTTAGCCTGATTTACTTGCTTACTTCATAAGCTACTAAAAAAGCATAATCTGGAGTATGGTTGAAACTATGTATTAAGTATTAGCAATCATTCAAAGTAGTTTCTCCATATTGGTATATTGCCAAGTATTACATATGGAATTGTTGAATTTTATCGAAAAAATTATAATTCTGGGTTCTTCATTTGAATTGAGTTGGAAATATGCAGAGTTACATACTTATATTAGATGTACATGAAATGAGTACTTGGAAAATTTGGTAACTCAAAGATTTTATCCCCTTTGCATATACCATGGGTTGATCTTATGTATTGCTGTAATAATCAAAATGGGAAATTATAAAAACACGGTCAGCGATCCTGCACGTGACTCTCATGATATTATTACATTGTTAGTTTGATTAAACTTAATTGGTGAACTAAGACCATTTTGATTGGTAGCTGGCATGCAATTTATACAATATGCTCAGTATAATAAGTTTGTGATGCAAGATTTTATTGATTACTTGGTATGCTATTTAGAAGTAATATGGAAGTGCTGGAGAGAGTGTGTATGTACCCTAATAAATAAAGCCTCAGAATTCCTAAAGTAGTCTGTAGTTTGTAACAGAGTAACAAGAAATATATAGCAAGCCTAAACATGGGATGATTTGGAAATGGGATTTGTGTGGAATTATGGTCGGTTATTTAGTTTCAAATGGTTATATTGAATAATAGATTTAGGTGTTTTTTCTGTCAACGTGTTGGTAAAGGTTGAAGGTTGAGCATTAGTTAACTGCCATATTTGTTTTTTGGACGAGTTTCATGAGGAGGCCAACACATTTTTAACATGTTAAATAGGTATTATAGTCTATGGAGGTTGGTCAATTGACTTGAGAGAAGAGGCATTCTCTTTTGCTTACATTTTTCGAATGCAAGTGACATTTACTTTCTTTCACATTGATTAATCCGAACCATTTAGTACTCGCGTACTATTTTTTTGAAATGCATGGCACAATCATGCATGGCGTGTTGGAGCTGAATATGACATAATGACTCTATTGAAAGAGATGGTAAGGTTTAGACTTTCATTAGTTAGCTTATTTGTTGTATGGTTGGTGACCGCTCAATTCAACTAGCCTCTTTGAGCTTTCCAGTCGTCGAAGAGTTTCGCACATGTGAGTTGGGATTAGGGCTGGAAATGGTATGGGATGCGACCCGGATCCGACCATATCCGAATCCATTTTAACGGATATGGTTTCTATGTTTGTTACTAGAATCCAACCCGAATATCCGAAAACTCGAATCATTTTAAAAAGATTTATATTTTGATGCCGAAAAATTAATTTATATCTTACATTTATATATGAAAATTATTAAAATAGTGTATTTTTTTGTGTTTTTTAAGAGATATGGATATCCGAAATCCGACCTGAATCCAGATGGATCCAAATATGGTAAAGAGTTTTGAGTGAGAATCCGACCCGAACCCGCTCTTGAAATTCATGCTTTCACTTAGAGAACTATAAGCAAGGGAAGCAGGCACTAATGGTTGTTTGAAGGTGATTTGCACTAATGTGGAGGTTAGTTCAGACTCAATATAAATATGCTTTGCAGGATGGTAAATATACTAGGATTACCATATAAAGATTTTTAGACAAGGTAAATCTATTTTATTTGTTGAATAACTTTGATAAAAGGACGCCTCACAATGTATAGAGAAACTAACAGTCATGATGTAAATTATACAATATTTTTAGTACATTTTAGACGCGCTAGAGAAACTAATGCCTTCTTAGGGAAGGAACTAAATTGTCTCGAGGCGTAAGGGTTATTTAACTGTTTCGCATTCGCCGAGACGGTTAAATAACTGGATTAAACAGTGAGATATGTATATTGTTATGATTTTCAGGTTATGACAAGATTTAAGTTTATGAAATGTTGAAAATACAGAGAAGACTCTGTCGAAATTTTTGTAAGATTATTCTGTCTTTGTTTAGTTTGAGTTTTGCTTAGTTGGTCTGATCACGTCCCGAGTTTCACTGTAGATGCCATGTGTCTTTGGTAATCAGTCATTATAAAATTTAGGGCGTGACATAGTTGATGGTAGATGACATGCACCTTGGTATTGTCTTAATATTTAATATGGTAAAATATATATGTAGGAAGCTACCAGTTACATGATTCATCATGGGTTAGGGGGTAACAAAACAGTAGCTGGACTTGCTAACAATATTTTTGAGTGTGGTTGATGATGCTATTTTGAATTTTGCCCCTCTACTTAATGTATAGTGGAAAAAACTCTCTGGTCATAAACCCTTCAAACTTTTTCAAAAAATATTAAAAAACATAAACTCTTCAAACAAAGTATACATATATTATAAGCAATTAATCATTAGCTATAAATATACATATATTATTTATTCAAGTAGATTTTAGACTTTTGAGTCATTAGTTATCTATGTAGCAAGTCCGGCCATAGGCCGGGCCAAATGGATAGTCACATATAAAAAACAGAGTTGACACAATATTGTTGCCACATAAGCAACTCACTTGCCACCTGTACTTTCACCAGATTTTAGTCTCCTAACCGGGGTTGCTTGCGGGCTAGAAGCCTACAAGTACAGGGTCTCATTTGCCTAAAATAAACTTTAGGGTCTAAATGGATTATGTGACAGATTTAGGGATCAAAACTGCCATTTACCTTACTAGCCGCGAAAAAAAAGAAATACAGTTGAAGTATAGCACAAAACCATGGTTTTTAGACGGTTGGGGGCATTGGAATAGTGTTAGGCGTTTTGAGGTAAAATCATGTACTAGGGCCCAGTTGTAGATGGGTCTTAACAGCTAAGCATAGTCATGTGAGTTGCCCAGATGACACTCAGCCCCAGCCCAAACCAAGTTGCAAGGTCAACAATAACATCAAGCATTCAAGCTCGGTTCGGGATGGCCCAAGAAAAGGTCACACCCAACTACCCAAGAGTCAAGACTCAAGAGATACAAAAGAGGGAGGGCATTAGTGCCCAATGCTTTTTTTTCTTTTGCCCTTTTCTCCTCCTCTAAAAGCATCATGTCGCCACCGAGTGAAAAACAAAAACAATTATCATTGATGTCTTTCTCAAGTCTCAACTTAACCATTGGAAGTTTAGGAACCATCAACGTCGCTATCCATTTAACAGTGGTGTTGTTGCTGAGACCAAATCCCAAGCTTATTTAATGGAAAAAAAGAACAATTTTAGATTCCATTTCTAGGAGAAAATTTTATAAAATTCATCAACACGCTAATTATTCCGGAATTGAAACAAATTGCAAAGGTTTCTTATTTGTTTAGTGTTAGTGAGATACTTTGTGAACTCATTGTTTCGACTAACCACGATTCTCAATTATTTTTTATTGGTTACAACAACAACAACACAAGTAAAATATTTGTGGTTGATCTTTTGGGACAACTACGGTTTGATATATATATTTGTAAAGTCGGTTCTGCTACTGCGCTCGAAATTTGAACAGAGCGGAAGCAGAATAGTATGCAATTGATATCATTACTGGTGCAAAAGAGCATGAATACTGTTGTGGCGTGCCAATTCAACTATTAACTACTATGAATTGTGAGATAAAGAGATGGGGGATTAAGCCTAATACTGTTCTAGTTAACTGTATTTCAAGTTAAAAACCAATTTTAGATGATAGTGTTGAGAAAATGGGATAGAGATGGAGTTGTAAAAGAAGTGATTGTTGACTCAATCAATTTTGTACTTGTCGATGCTCCGAACTGATAGATGTAGACAGAAGATGATATTAGTTGTACATTGCAAATGTTGACAATGCAAGTTGAGTTATATGAGGGAAAGTGGCTATTTGTTGCAGAATAATTTTGTGGACATACAACTATTTGTTGTCCATAAGACTTCATGTGCTGATTGGTGGAGAGGCTGCTCAGAAAACTTATTTAATTGCCTAAAAAAACTGTTTATTTGGCCCATAAAGTGTTTGGACCAATGAGAAGCTGATGTTTGTGGACAAGTCTGTTCATAAATTCGCTATCATATTTGTTGTTACTTTTTTATGCTCTATGCATGCTTTAGATTGCATAAAAAAATTGTTGTTTTTTCTTTAAAAAACAAAAAACCAAAAAAATCATCTTTCTTCTATTCTTCCCCTCTCAACTGTTTGTGTTAGTTGTAGGTTTTGCCTCAACATTTATTACTTAGCCATACTAGTGTTTCTTTGGATTTTGGTTGTTGTTAATCTGAAATATGATATATCTTAGAACCAATGATGTCGAAAATTAGCAAACAAATTTATTTTTTCCGAAAACATTTTTATTTTCTAGGCGATCATACGCAAACCCAACAACAATAACAACAATCTATACTACTTTATAATGCAACGTGGGAGAGCTAGCCAATTGAGCCTGCATCCTCCGTTCGAACATTTTTTTAGTTTTACTCTCTTTTTTCTCTTGACTCCTGACCCCACCAAAATCGTACCATTCGTTGTTTTTCTTCACTTTTTATTCTCCTAGCCCCATATTTATTTATTTTTTTTCTCTTTTTTTGTATTCTTTTTAGGGGCCCACAATCTATAATAACAAAACAACAACATTAATTATTAAGGGGAAATATACAAAATAACTTAAGTTCCACAACACTGGTATGATGATGCAGAGGTTTTCACCAAAACCAAGAGATTACATAGACATAGCAAGAGTAGAAGAAACACATCTGATAATATAACAAAACAAATTCCACCTAATTAAGTACAAAACTACCCCATGAAACCTTTACTAACTCGTACTCTTCAACAAAAACTCTCAATTGAATTTGCTGGTATGAGTATGACTAAATATAAAATAGTACCAAAATAAATAAATACAATATTACCGGCCAACCATTTCAATTTGAAAGACAAGCTAATTCCATTCCCCAAAACGGAGTGTAGTTTCTTCCAAGCAAGCTCACTACTCAAATTTCTAACTAGTAATAAGGATTTTATATATACCTTATATTTAATCAAACACGTCATATTAGGGTAGGACAACGTCTCAACATAAAATATTAATAACTTTTACCCCCCTACAAAACAAAGTTAGATTTTCCAAACGTAAACATTTAAATTATACATCTACTTCACTCTATATCACAACAACCATCATGGTTATACATAATCTAACTTAAGATATCATCAATGTCAACATTCATACGTGTTAAATGCGGACAAGAAGAAACTTCCACCGAACTATGGCATAAGAGATTGTGTCATATGGGAGAGAAAGGCATGGAAGTTCTTGCCAAACAAAAAGTGTTACCAAATATCAAAGGTACACATTTGAATAGATGTACTCACTGTTTGGTTGAAAAACAACATAGAGTATCTTTCCAAAGATCTCCTTCTCACCACAAGGAAAATGTTCTTGAGCTAGTACACTCGGATTTATGTGGTCCCATGAAAGTGAAGTCCCACGAGAGAGTTTTGTACTTCTTAACTTTCATTGATGATGCGTCAAGAAAGGTATGGGCATATGGTTTGAAGACTAAAGATGAGGTTCTCAGTGTGTTCAAGACTTTCCATAGTATGGTGGAAAGAGAGACTGAGAAGCCTTTGAAGTGTATCCATCCATTTAGATAATAGGGGAGGGTACATTGGGCCATTTGAAGAGTAGTGCAAGAGTCATGGGATTCGTCATGAGTAGACAATGCCCAAGACACCACACCACAATGGTATAGCCGAGAGGATGAACCGTACCATTGTAGAAAGGATGATATGCATGTTGTCTCATTCCAAGTTACCAAAGAGTTACTGGATAGAAGTTTTGCGCACAACTATACGTGTGATCAACCTATCGCCTTCAAAGGCTCTGAATAATGATTATCTAGAGAGAGAATGGTCAAGCAGAGTTGTTGATTATGAATAATACTTGAGGGTATTTGGCTGCAGATCATTTGTTTATCATATTCCTAAGAATGAGAGGTCCAAGCTTGATGACAAAATCAAGCAATGCATTTTTCTTGGTTATGGGGATGAGAAGTTTGGTTACAAGTTTTATGATTCGATTAACAAGAAGGTAATCCGAAGTTGAGATATTGTGTTCTTGGAAGATCAGACAATAGAGAACTTTGAGAATGGTGAGAAGCTAGAAGCTTTTGTTTATGACCTCGTTGACTTAAAACTGGAAGTTCCGGTAGTGGAACAAGTGGTAGATGGCATCGAGAATGTAAAGAACCATGGGTTTGAGGCTCATGATGATGATCCTATTATTTATGATGGGATTGAACCTATTGAGATAGAAGATGTGTATGAACCACCACCTGAATAAGTATAAGTGCATCCTCTTGAGCCACAAGAAAATGAGGTGAGGAGATCCGAGAAAGAAAGACAAGCTTCAACCAGGTACCCACCACATATGTATGTATTACTATCAGATGGTGAAGAACCTATGTACTATCAAGAAGCTCTTTAAGGTATAGACAGAGAGAAATAGTTGAAGGCCATGCAAGATGAGATGGGTTCTTTGCATAAGAATCACACCTATAACTTAGTTGAGAAACCGAAAGAAAGAAAAGTTCTCAAGAATAAGTAGGTGTTCAAAGTCAAGCATGAAGAAAGTAATCCACATCTAATGCACAAAACTCGCCTTGTTGTGAAGTGATTCGATTAGAGGAAAGGTATTGACTTTGATGAAATTTTCTCTCTGGCGGTTAAGATGACTTCTATCAAGGTGGTATTGGGTTTGGCCACAAGTATGAACCTAAAGGTTGAGCAACTAGATGTCAAGACAGCTTTTCTTCACGGTGATCTTGGGGAAGATGTCTATATGGACCATCTAGAGGGTTTTGAGGTCAAAGGCAAGGAGCACATGGTATGCAAGCTGAGAAAGAGTTTGTATAGGTTGAAACAGGTACTAAGATAGTGGTACATGAAGTTTGAGTCTTTTATGGTAAAGCATGACTACAAGAAGTCTACTTTTAATCACTGTGTGTTTGTTCAGAAATTTCCATATGGGGATTTCATAGTGCTTTTGTTGTATATGGATGATATGTTGATAGTTGGCCAAAACATCAACAAGATATCCAAGTTAAATAAAGACTTGAGTAAGTCCTTTGAGATGAAGGATTTGAGTTAAGCAAAATAGATACTTGGTATACGGTTCACTCATGACAGAAAGAGTGGAAAGTTATGATTTTCTTAAGAAAGCTAGCTATATTGAGAATGTGTTGAAGAGATTCAACATGGATTAAACAAAGTTGCTGAGCTAAGTGTCCGAAGGGTGAGCATGAGAAGAAAGAAATGCAAAAGATTCCTTATGCATACGCAGTGGGCAGCTTGATGTATCCAATGGTGTGTACAAGATCGGATATTACTTTCGTTGTTGGTGTTATAAGCTGATTTATGTCAAATCCAAATAAAGAGCATTGGGAAAGTGTTAAGTGGATATTGAGATATCTCAATGGCACTTCTAAGGCTTGTTTGTGTTTTGGTGGGAGTAAGACCTTACTTAAAGGTTACACAGATGCAAACATGGCAGGTGATGTTGACTCAATAAAGTCCACTTCCGATTATCTGTTTACATTTGCAAGGGGAGCAGTTTCTTAGCAATCTAAATTGCAAAAATGTATTGCCCTCTCAATTACAGAAATCGAGTATATTACAGCCACTGAGTGTTGCAAAGAGATGTTATGGATAAAGAGGTTCTTCAATAAATTAGGGCTAAAGCATAAACAGTTTGTGGTTCTTTGCGATAGTCAGAGCGCCATCCATTTGAGCAAGAATCCAAGTTTTCATTCTAGATCCAAGCACATACATGTGCGTTATCAATAGATTAGAGAAGTTCTCGAAGAGAAGCGATTGTGCATTGAGAAGATCTATATATATATACCGAGAAGAATTGGTCGGATATGATGACCAAAGTTTTGCCGAAGGGCAAATTTGATGTTTGTTGTGCTACTGCCGGATTGGTAGCACATTCCTCCTATTGATTTGGAAATGCGTGGAGGTACCCCCTCATGGCTCAGGAGGGGGAGATTGTTGGGTGTCCCTCACCATGTGAGAAGAAAAGCAAATTTTCAATTTTTTGTTGTTGAACTAAAATTTTATGGCTCGCCAAAATTTCAGCATAGTATATAAAAGAAGTTAGGGTTTCATACCCAAAATAAAAGAGAGAAAAAATCCAATTTTGAGAGTTACCAAAATTAAGAGGAAACCCTTACAAAGAGATAAACTTGTAAGGAAAGAGATACAAAAAAAGAGATCTAATAAGTATTGAAGAGACTTGAGAGGAGTGATTATAATCATCATTCCCAATCTTATAAGGATTTTCTCTTGTGGAAGTAAGTATTATTGGCCAAACCACGTTACATCTTGTGTTATGTTTTTACTCTACATTGTTATTGCTTGTTGTGGTTGCTGATTCCATAGTTTAGGTTTGTGGTTGTTGATTCCAAAACTTAGTTTGGCGATTGTTGGATGTAGTGAAAGTTCGGATTTTGAATTGGAGTGAGGAGTGTCCATATACAAGCTATCTAGCTTGAGGGGATCAATTGGCATCGTTTTCTTCAACAACTATTATTATTATTAACATTGTACTGCGCCAGCAGATCACCAACACTTAGCTTAACCGTAATTGTAATATCTTTCTCATCTCTAGGGTTATAAAATACCCTCACCTTCCGCTTTGTGCTAGTTGATTTGAAAACCAGAATCCTTAAATTGGTCCACATATTCAAAAAGATCCTAGACCCTAGAAGGAGAAGAAGACAACAACGAGAGCTGATTATTAAGGGCGTTGATAATGTGTCCCAAAGCCTTGGAATAACCTTTTTTTAGAGGTTTCCTTCTTTTCTATTTCTATTTTAGACCCCTTAAGACTGGCATTTGTTTGCTATGGAGAGGAAAGTGGTCTTTTTCTTAGGGAAATAAAACTATGGAAAGGAAAGGTTTTTTTTATTATTTCATGGCTCAACCCTTGGATTTGAGAGGAATGGAAAAGGATAATTATAGTTTTCCTTTCTTTTCCCTAATGTTTGCATAACAAACAATATTAGTAAAGGAAAAAGAGAAACTAAGTTTAATAAAAAAAAATGTAGTTTTTTATTCCTTTTCTTTTTTAAGTTTTAGCCCCACAAACATAAATGATTAAGTTCCTAGGTCTTCCTTTTCTTTTCCGTCCGAAGTTACCAAATAGAAACATCACAAACGAACCTTTATTTTCATTTCTATTTCATAGTGGACCTCTCATGGTTTTTTCCTTACCTTTAACTAAGTGAGTAATAAACAAACGGAGCCTTAAGATTTCTAATTTAATTTAGCCTTCTCAGCCTAACTTGCTAAATCTAGTCATGCACTGCTATTCAACCCAAAATCCGATAACGAGTGCCATTGCTATTCAGCCCAATCAATTTCTTGTATTAGTGAGAGACCATGGTTAAGTAATTAGTTTTGAGGAGTATTGCTATATTGGAATTAGTTACTGTTTGGTATTAGAGCCTGCATACAGGCACATACGGTGCTAAGTAATTTCATAGGCGATAGCCTACATAGCTGCCAATGGAGAAAGGGCTACCATTGGTGATGGAGTATGTGGGATTATAAGGATGCAGGGTTTCTCTTAAACGGACTATACATTAACGGACATATTATATAGTGTCTTGAGCAGTTTATATAGATGTCTTGCACAGCTTATATAGTATGGTATATAAACTGCCCATGAACAAATTAATAAGTGTAAATTTAAAAATTGTTCAAGACACTATATATAAGCTCCACAAATATGCCCGTTTAAGAGAAAAGTTGTATAAGGATGTCAACTTTGGAAGCATGTTGGCTAGTTACTTAACACAGATAGAGGTATTAAACTGATTGATTTTTTCTTTAAGATGTCTATTGTTATAATGAATCCAGAATAATATTCAGTTGATAAGCAACAGATAACAAAAGTAAAATGTGATACAGAACATAATAAAGACACTGTGTTGATCTCTTTACATAGACCTCAATATAAATAGAAAAACAACCAACATTCAGACCTGATTTTGCACTCCCAAGTACATGTAGACAAGTTGGATCTTTGCCTTTCGTGTTGAACTTCTCGAAAATACTTGCTCTTCCTGCTCATTCGGCAATCTACTATGCATGAAGTGCCTTGGGTCTCGACTCTTGACAAATCTATTTTTATTAGCTGATTTAATAAAGAAATTCCATAACAAATTGATAGATACACATGCGTGCTGCTCTTTAGAATCCTTTTAGATTTGCATTAGCTCTTGGAAGATCTTCATCGAGGAAGCGGGCAAACCGAGAAGCACATTAATGCTTTTCCTCTCTTTCCCATGAGATAGGAACAAGATCACTTCCTTTTCAGGCAGAGTCACTGGACCTGATAAAATAGGTTCCCCCCATCCAAAATCTACAACATGGAAAGATAGCCTAGACCACGTTGTTATCAGAAGGGTCGCAGAGAGAGATGGCCTAGCTCTCGTTACTTCGAAGTAGTCTATGGCTGATCTCATATAACTGTCTGTGACCATCTTAACTGCTTTTCGGATTAGTCCAACTGTGAAAGACAAAGGATTCTCCACTATATCACCTGCCCTGCATATCGAGTTTGTTAATACAATCCCATTGCCAAAGTAGCCAATCGGTAATGGTGGATCGAACTTAGACCTCCCGTCAACAGCAAAGAGGAGTTTTATCTGTTGATCAGGCTTCATTTTCAAAGATTCAGTTCTAGCTTTCCATACAAAGGCAGAGAGAGCCTCGAAGGTACTGCACTTGTCAAAGACCCCTTCCGTCATAGCTTTCATCTTGAGCTGTTCTAGTTTCTCAGGGTCAAAACAAAAGGACCTGTAGTGCATTTCTTCTTCGTAAAGCTCAGAAGTGTTCGATATATCCTCTACCTCTGCAAATTCATGATGAGGGTACTCTATCTTAGGTGGATTCCTCGCTTTAAGTACGCTTCTATCTATCTTTGGTGGGAGAGTCAGAGATACACCTCTGGCAGTTTCACCCCACGAGTTCACAAAGTCCATTGCGCCAATCCCATCAAACAAGCAATGGTTCATTCCCAGCCCAACAACGAATCCTCCACATTTGAATCTAGTGACCTGGAAAGACCAAAATTTAATTCCTCCTGTAGCTTCTACTAGAACTGGAAATCATTAAATTTTACTCTGATCTCCTATTTTATTTTCTTCAGCTTATAACCTAATAAAAGGGAACTAAAGCAGAATTATATATAGTTAGTAATATCAGTGAAGTGCCCGTCTTATAACAGGGTAGACAGGGTACATACTAAAACACTTCAAAATAAGAAATTGGAATCCTAAACCTATTCATATGTCCGAAATCTTGATTTTATCCAAATGATGATTGAAATCTAGACACTTTATCATCTCCAAACCAAGACATCCCTGCTAATGTGTTATAAGTCTAAACCTTAGAGTTTTCTATCCAATCCGGTAGGTGACTGCTGACCTTAAGCTTCGAAACTTTGTGAAGCATTCTTGTATATAGATGCCAAGAGCTAGTATACTTAGAACATTTTCGTTAGCTAATTCTGTTATAAACCATTTTATTGTCGGACTAAGACTTAAATTTTTACCAAAAGTTGCAGGAACTCAGACAAAATCACACAAGAACGGCCTCTATTCCATGAGTTGCTAACAAGCCCTAAGCCGGAAAGCATTAGAGTAGTAATATGATATTATGATATGCTACTCATGTACATTTCAGTAAACATGTATTGTTTTTGGTAGCATACATGTAAAGAGAGTTTATAATCAGTGCAAATCAACTATGAAGAATTTGCTCACCTGAACAACGAGAGGTGGTATTTCGAGTATGTTTTTTGCACCAGGAATGTCAAAAACCAGTTTTCCTAGAGTAATTGGATCAGGCTCCGTAATGTCGCCAATCTCTTCAATAGTACAGTTTGCCTCCGCCTCAACAAATACACTACCTTCCCCTGTGCAATCCACTATCAGCTTTCCTTCTGAACTGATGGTTAAGCGGCCCGCAGCAGGATAATAGGGAACTAGTACTTTAGCTAATGCTTCCTTCATAACTTCTGCGGCTCTATCGTTCCCTTTCTCCTCCGACTTGAAGCAGTAAATGGTTTTAATGATCACTGCAATGTTCTGGTCAAGATTGTTAAGGAAATAGAGACCCCTCTGCGTCTCCTCTGCTGGAGGAACTAGAACAGGTTCTCCTTGCTTCACACTAAGTTCAAATACTTTTCCGTTAGACTTCTTCTCCATTGGAACAGACGCTGCAACCTCAACAACCTGTGTTCACAACATAGAAAAGACAGCAATATGTTGTGAATATTAGTTGAAAGTCATGCAGAAAAGTTGATCATAGTAAATGCATTTAAATGTAAATAATCCTTGTTTGTTAGAATACAAACCATGTGTAAGAACTGTGACTGAGGAAGAGAAAGCCAAATAGAACTGATGGGGGGTTCTCAGAACTATCTTGGGGAAAGGACTGTCCGGCTGTACCACAAAAGCTGATATTGGTTCTGTAAATGTGGGTAAGAGAGAGATTTATATATAGCAACAAGAGACCATGCAACAACTCAGTCAAAATGTGTTTCTTTCTTTCAAGTAACAGATTAAAGAAAACTCAAGGACAGTTGTTAATCCCTGATTGCATAAGCAAGGCCTTTTAAAGGGAGAAGAGAAGGGTCTCCTCTTTGTACGAGTCTTGTTATGGAAACTTTGCTTTCTGTGTAGATTTTGCTTTGGTCATGTGGGTGGGGGTAGGCTACTTGCCATGGAACCATAACATAACTATTTAGGATGCCTGGCGTGGGAGAAAGGAGTGTGTGTGGGGCTTCGGTTGGTGAGGTTGGCCTCCCAAATTTTGCTTACTTGGACTCTTTGTAGCACATTTCAGACAAGCTCATTGACGATTGGAGAGTCATGGAATATTCATCTTAACATCAAAAATTAACTTAATTTTTTTAAAAATAGTAATAATGTAAGAATAAATAAACAAATTAAATCCAATAACTGCTTATTATTAAACTAGACGTGTGAGGGCTGTTTAGAGTGGGATAAGTAGCATGCATCCAATAACCATTGCATCGTTCGATAAATTTATTTTATGTTTTTATCTCCATTTTTATTATATTTTACTGTGTGACTGCGTCATAAAATGTTTAAACGCAATGATCACCCATTGGCAACAAAATTTCGATGGAGCATCTTATAATGAAGTCGGCTCATGGAACAGATCAAATTCTCCCTCAAACTCACTTAACCCTGTTTTAAATACTGGCCCACCATTGCTTTGAGAGTTTGAGTTGCATAGAAAGTATTATCGGAAAACAAAATTGCATAGTAAGTGAAAGTGTTATAACACTTGTGATATTTATTCCAGATTGTAGCGTGTTTAACAAAAAAAATTTGGTTGTTTCCCTTTGTTATGTTTTTACCCAAGCGAGCCAAAGTAGAGAGAAACAAAAGAAGTCTACCTAAGCTTTCTTGCAAGCATAACGCTGGATAAGTCACAAGAATAAACATATTGCTAGACACTCAAATGGTTGAGATGTTATATTCAACTTGATTTCTTTATTTTCCTTCAAATCATAAGAGCATCATTAGTTCAACAACAAACCTGCTCCTTTTTCTATACGACTATACCTAATGTCAACATTAGCTAAAATATATGAAATAAACCCGTAGCATTTTATCTAAACCCTGATGGATGTCTTTGAAGTTCCATCACAAACATGTTTGATGTTTGGACTTTAGTTAGCATTGGGATCCATTTCACGGAGATAGTTAAATTTGGCTAATGAAATGAAGATGGGCCATTTAATTGTAATAGTTTACTTTACTATTACTGCATGATTCCAATCCCAGGAAAAGTAAAATTCACCAAACGAAAATTTGGTTTTGGAAGTACCATCTTCACAAGATTTCCGAATAACAAACAGACGGCTCAGTGGCTCACTGCTGCATAGGTCTACCCATTTTGAAAAAGTAGCGCTGATATAAGTTGGTTTTGGGCTGCTCAATATTGTCTACCGATGTGTTCAAAATACCTCAGCTAGGAGTAGCCCATAAGAGGCCCGCTCGTAGGGATACCAAGTTACCAACCATTTCGATATCAAACTATTTAAATCATTTTCAATTCTGAACAAAATTAGCACCGTTCTTCAATGGTTCTACCTTGCTGCAGGTAACCTACTGCAGCCCGAAAAACGACTCGAATCCAATTAATTGGTTACCATCTAGTTTAAAACCAGGTCTCCACGGAACCAACCGGTTTTAGACCCAACAAAGACTTCCACATTGTAGGCAAAAATACACTCAGGAACCTCGTTCATGGTACAGGGCATTCGTACTCCAGAATCAAAATTGGCCAAAAACCAAGCGGTCATCATATAGCTAATTAACTACAAGTCTACAACTATAGCAAGGCTAACATTTATGCTAACACATTATATCAGGTACCCATGCAAAAGTCTAAATGCCATCATCCCTAACCCCCAGAAAGCTAAAATCTTGAAACGTAGTCCCAAGGTACAATCTAATTGAAGGACTATATACCGCCCATACATAAAAAGCTGTATCAATAAAGAACTAATAAGGAAGCAAGAAAATAAATAACAAAAAGTATAAATTACGGCAAAGCTAAGAAATTCTGAAGCACCAGTCACGGTCAACAACCATTTTAACAGAAAGAATAGCTCACACCAGGTAGAAAGTACCAATTTGATGTTACAATGTACACATTAGTAGATCCATGTCAAAGGTTAGCAGAGGCATCTCTCGCTGAAGATGCTTTTCCTCAACCCCACCCATGACTTGTTTCCTCTTATGCAGAGATCTGTTTTGATCTCCAGATACAGTCAGTTGAGGAAATCAATTATCTTCGCCTGCTTCTTCTTCAGAAACATTATTAGCCTCCCCGTTATCCTCCTCAGCCTCATCTCCATCATCTTCCTCATCTGACATACTGTTAATCACCTCTTCTATTATACCCTTAACCTCTGATTTTCTGTGCATTAGGGTCATACCAAATCGCTTTTCTGTACAAACACATGGATAACACCCAACACAAAATATTCAGATGATTAAAGGCACTAAGAATTCTAAAAGGAATGATAACTTACTAGGTTCAGTATCACCTCAGTCCAATAACTACTATAGTTGTATGGAAAGAAAATAAAGAATCATACCTAGCTGCCTGAGAATATCAGACAAAGTTGCCTGCATTACAACCAGAAAAGTTTGTAAACTACTACACCAACAGAGTCATCAATTAACACATTCTGGACACGAGTACTCACAGTGTTGAAATCCACTTCTTTCAAAATATCACTCACTGCAGCATGCATCTCATCTCTGCTAGGTTCTGTTTCGACAAGAAGACAAAATAGTACAAGATAAAACCACAAGCTTGAATGTTCGCTAAAATCTATTGGCTAAGAATGCCTCAAGTACCACAACATCTTCAAGATATATAGAAAGTGTACCGAACCTAAAATTAAACTACATCTACCTGTACTAATTTCATCTTCCAACATATTTTTCAAATTTGTAACTGTAGTAAGATTCCATTTTAGAAAACATAAGTTTTCCCATGGAAAACCATCAATCACACCTTAAGCCATTCTAATACAAACTGCCAAAAACACTATTTCACTCTAACGATATTCAACAAAAGCATGTTGTGGTAATGTTAAGTATTTTGTGTTTAATTGGGACTCCTCTTCTAGGTCGCTGTCACGTGGACATTTGATGTGTTGACCTTTTTATGTTAATTGTTCTTCCCTTTTTCTCTTGATGTAAATAGGATCCCTCTTTCTTAAACTTTTCATATTATCAATATAATACATTTACATTTTACCAATTTAATATTTATTTTAAATAAATAATAATAATAATAATAATAATAATAAAACACAAACACAAACACAAACAAAAACAAAAATAAGAAGTTAAGCAATCAGAGTTGCAAGCTCAACTATGCTCTGTACCTAAATTCTGTAATACATCATTACAAGTCAAGAATACAAATGACAACGCACCACATGACGACAAAAGTCTACCACGTAGTATTTTCTGAAAAAACAATTTGTCAATACTCAACACCATAGTTTTCTTATAGGCACAGGGACAGACCACTATATTAAAGGACTGAACCAGATGTCCGCAGGCAGGTGTCACAGAATGAGGTCATCTAATAATTCTGTGAAGCAAATTTAAGTGTCATTCATACAAGATGCGTATAAGTATGACCAACGCGGGGGAAAAAGAATTGAAAGATCATATACCTTCTTCCTTGCCAGAAATCTTCCCCTCCAGCTTGCTTCGCTGTTTCTTCTTTGTGTTTTTGTTTCCAGATAAATCGGGGCGACTAGTCTGGCTCTTATTTTCAATTTCCCCTTGTTTTTTTCTTATTGACGCCTTGGAAGTAGTGTTTGAGCCAGAAACTTTACCATCAGTTGCAGCACCTTTATTGGGAACAGATTTCAATGGGCTTTTCGTAGACTTGGCAGGAACTTTTACAGATTTAGGGTCTTTTTCTCGTTTTGTTGGAGTGCCCTTCTCAGTCTTGAACTTGGCCTCTGAATCCCGCTTCACACTCTTCTTACCAGAACTCTTTTGCATCTCCGTCACCTCCTTAACTTTGTCCTCTTCTTCTGATGATTCTTCTTCTTCGCCACTTTCTTGTTTATGCATCTTAAGAGCGTCATCATCGTCATCAGAACAAAGTTTGATGTCCGCAGACTCAGCTTCATCATCTTCTTCAGGCTTCTCCTTGGCCTTAACAGAATCCTTTTTGATCTTTTTAGCTTCTGGGATCTGCTTTTGTTTCTGCAAGAAAATTGCAGGGAAACAGAAAAAATCAATCTACTTTCATGTGTGTGGACAACTAAAAAGGCAAAAATAAAATGCCAGAACAGTCTGATTAATTATCCAAGAAAGGAACTGTATAATGAGAGTTATTTAAAGTTGTCCAGCTATTAGCAATGCCCTGGAAATCAAGTGCTGATAAGTACAAGGTATTGACCAGTGTTCTAAAAAACGCTAGGCGGTAATCGGATGGTGGGAGAGTGCCTAGCGCTTAGGCCTTCTAGGCAGCAACTAGACGGGCTAGGCGATAGGCGGTTTTTTTCCTAATGTATATATTATGTATAGTCATACACACCCACTACTTATCAAACTTTACATATTTACAATCATTCAAATTTTAAACACTTACAATAATTCACATATTAAACACAATCAAAAGTACTTAAAAAAAGGCATAAGAGTTGAAGATGACAAGTGAACTGCTTGAGTTGAACTGAGAGAAGAGAGAACTGAAGAATATAATATATTTTGAAAAGGATGAAGTGAAACACACTCTTGATTTTTTAACAACTTGTAAAGGGCTTTCTTCTTTTAAGTGTGATTGGGGTTTAGTCTTTTAAATCTTAAGCTTTCTTGGGCCTTTTCACCAAGCTTAAAAAAAAATACAAGTATAAAAAAAAAATCAAAAATATAAAAAATAAAAAAAAAAAACCATCTAGACCACCTAGAGACCGATTAGTCCGCCTAGAGACTGATTAGTCCGCCTAGTTGGTCCGTCTCAACCACCTAATCGGTCCACCGTTTTGGAAACCGGTTTTAGGCCTAGGCGAGAAGGTTGGGCACCACCTAGAAGGCCACCTAGGCTGTTTTTTAGAACACTGTATTTGACCCACGACATCCAAGTCATTTCTTTCATATTTTCGATACAAATAATTGGAGTGACTTCTACAGCTCACAACGATTAAGCTAAAACATCTAGGTTCTGAACCTCCCTCCTCAACAAAGTTCTTAATGTCTTGTGTTCCAAGGCACGAGTCTGCGCCGGGGTGTTGCTTAGCGTGTGTGTTCTAAGGCACGAGTCTGCACCAGGGCTGCTTTCTAGCGTGTGCCTTCCCCATGTCTACACAGTCCCTAGAACACATTGGTACGTACCTCCAATACCTCAGGCTTTTGGAATGACGTGTTTCTTACTATTTTGTTGATATTAATGCTTGAGACCACCCATTTTGTTGAAGTACAACCTAGGTTGACAGCAATTTCACAAGTGCAAGCAATGCTGGAAAAATTCCCAGTGGGAAAACCATAGGCATATCAAATCCAAGACACTATAGCGATGGATAGGAATGAACATAGTGTGAGCGTGTGTATCCAACATTTACTATTGTAGTGGCAACCCAGAGCTAAAAAGGAGTTAGATGAGAAATTAAATCAAACTTTCTACCAGGAGCTGACATAAACCGTGTAGGTGGAAACCAGAGTTCTAAACCCCGAAGTCTGAGCACAATACAAGCAAAACCATTCTAGTGTTACCCTGAATTCGTGATTAGAATCTCCATAACAGAGATTTAATCCTTAACCATTCCATAACTAGGACAACTGCTTCAGGGAAGATTTCTGTGATCTATACTTGAGTACTAAAACCTCTAGACAACAAACAGTACTAAAATCTATAGAACTATAGCTCTAAGCTTCTATACAATTAGCATGAATAAAAATGCATCTCTATACACATCACTTTCTAACTAACACATTACAACAGACAGTCTCCATTCATCATGCATGGCAGTTGGCGGAACTAGGATGGTGGTAATAAAAAGTGCGAGACCACTCAGAAACTTAGTATGACAGGTAATAAAGGATCAAGAAGGGCTATGGAGTTGCTTGGCAGAAGAGAAAAAGCTTAACCTTGGACCCCGACCACAGACATAAAAGGAGCACGGAAAATAGTCATTGTCCTCAACAACAGGGATGAAAAAGTGATTTTAGAATTAGAATGTGGAAAGCTCCTACATGACATTTATCTAGAAACCAAAAATTCATCAAGATCCAAAAAACGAAAAACAGATTTAAATATTTAATCACTTTAACTATGGATTGTAGAAATGCATATCCACAACCCAAAAATGCATCACTAAGTAGTACATATACCATATAGCTTACGGAAATCAAATGGTTAATCTCCATCGAACATCGTCACTATTATTAGCAATTAGGTTACTGAAGGAGAATTCTAACAGTTCCAACTTTAGTTGGATACAAGCAAGTCGAGAAAGAGCTTGAGATACTCCAAATGTTTGAACTTCCTCATCTTCCTTTTTGAAAATGACACTAAACTAAATCGACTTTCAAAGTACTATACATGAAATAAAATGTAATGCTAACATCAATGAGACAATGGACATACCAACTTCTATTTAGCAAAACTCAACCAGTAAATTAATGTAATACCACAAGTACTAGAAAACAAACCTTTGCTAGTCCTGAAGATTTGTCTTTCGATGCAGTCCCTGAGCCTGATATAGTCTTCCTCTTGCGCTTTTTTATTTTCTGAGACTCAATAACCAATAATTTAACCGGAAAAATCAGAACATACAACCCATCCAGATATAAACCAAAACATTAAAACAAAGAGCCAGTGCGTAACTTGTTCCTTATCAGCAAGTGAAACTTCTGTCGTAGCATGTGGAGACTCAAGAAATTCCAGTAACTTTCCCAACAGCTCATCCTGAAAGTTTGTGTGATTGAATAAACACATGTTCACAGCTTTGTATCAAAATTCAGGAAGCCAATTGACAACAGAACAATCTTTCAACCTTTTTTGTTGTGGACTTAGCGACTGGGATGTCAAGCATATCACACAAATCCAGCAGTTTTTCTTTAACATATTTATCAAGCTTTTCCCTTAATTTCGCCCTCTGCTTTTCCTGCGGAAAGGGATCTCCCAGTAAATGAGGAATATATGTCATGAGCTATGCTTAAATGGTTCAGCATGTAAAATAAACTCATGAAGAAAAAATAGTTACAAACTATAAACAGATATTCTGAACAAAATAATAGAGAAGGAAGAGCAACAAACTAGAAACAGATATTCTGAACAAAAAAATAGAGAAGGATGAGCATTTTTCCTTCAAAAGAGAATTTCCATACCTCATTTTCCTCCCACACAAAGCCCGAAAACTGGTGTATATTTCTCTTCAAACTGTGCGTCTGTAGAAGCATATGAGAATTAATTGTGGTAGAAATTGGTCAAAGTCAATGTTTGAATAACTAGATATGCAGACCAATAGTAATCAAATAAAGCCACCAATTACCTTTGTTCTCTTGCCAAAAAGGATTGTGTGCAGCACCTGGAGGTTCTCATCTGATTTTCTCTTTGATAACTTAAAAGCCACTGAAACAGTTTACAGGATCAGGAAAACTCAGAGGCCAGTCTGCCTTAACAGGGAATGGCATCTAATATAAACAGTACTAAATTTAATGTCCAGAAGACTTGAAGCCTAATTACTGAGAAAGTCTATCCTGTGCAACATTCATAATTAGAGACCTCATAGTCAAATTAAAGGGAAGGAACCACCCAAACTCAGTAAAATATATCAGAAACAAAATATATGCAGCTGTATAACAAGGAACCTTGGTTTCAGATAAAAACCAAGTTTCACTAAAAGATAATTTACGGTTAAATTGAGAGTTGAGGCTTCACATTTAAACATCATCACAGGCGCTGGGTATAAGAAAATCCCAGGAATGGCCAAAGTACTAGACCCCACAAGGAGACCATCTAAGTGTGTTTTACTCAAGGTGCAAGGTGTGAGCCTAAGCTTCAGTGATAGTACCTAGGCGAGTCCGACACTACATAAATTTTGACATAAACTATTAGATGGAATAGGACAAGTTTTGTTTTATTTCAGACAAGATGTTTCTCAAACCACACATCAGATGGTGATGTCGGGGTAAGATTGCAATAGAATGGGGCAAATACAGATAGCACATCAAAAAGGAATTAGAAAACATAAACTACTCATGTGAAATAGAGGTTAGGTGCAAGTGTGGCAAACACAATACTTCTCTATTGTTTTACATTCATATACATTTTTATTTGCAAGTTGCATTATGACAAAATTGGCATTTCAGAACGCTCTTAATGGACCTTTCAAATGAGAATAGTATTTGGGGATTCACTGTCACATCAGAGGCACATCGAAATGTATCAACGACATTGTGCACACCGAAATATGTTGTACACAACATAATTGTGGGCGCGCTGGAAGCACGCTGCAATGTTCATGACTGACTGGCGTATTCAACCTATATTTGTAATATAGAAATAGCATAGCTTATTATGAAAGTGGGTCATCAACAAGAAGAAAAAAACAATTCACACTTGATGTCAAGTTCCTCTGGAGTCTGGACCATTGCTCTGGCATTAGTCACAAAATAAACTCCTCTTGAGCAAGTAATTCACTCCGTCCACTTTCTAATAATATATACAAATCGGTAAATTATAATTTTTGTGACCCCATAATTGAAACTATCTTATTACTGTAACATCTAACTACTGTAATGAAAACGCTTCACTGAATAGTGTTTTTTCATAAGGCTCCTACAAGAAACTACTAAAAATCCCTACCCTTTAACCAGCCATCAATTCTCTTTTAGTTAAGCAACTGATTATGCCACATGTTAGTAGTTGCTTTAGTCAACCAATCAACTCATGCTCCACATTGATAATGGTCAAAGTGTCAAACTGATATACTCACACGTACTTCTAGTGTGGACCCCAACTATGTCCCACTAGATTTTAAAAGATGGAATTCCTTCAAGATCTTATCCTATACTCTCATATCACTAGAATACCATACACCCATGGTTTATAATCAAGTCTAAAAACTAAAAATTAATTAATTAATTTTTGTTACCAAATTGAATTCTATATATACACATAACTAGTATCTATTACTAAACTGAATTGCCTCCTAGTCTCCTAGAGACAATTATTATTTCTTCACATGAACTGGTAACAGTTTACCTTTTAAAACCTTATTGTTCAATGTCCTTGAAATGATGTAAAGTCTTCTAGTCAGAAAGTTATCAAACTGTCATATGAAAATAATTTTTGAGATACCTGTCCCTCTCACCCTCCCTCCCACCCTCTACTTCCCGATTGATGTTTTTCTCACTACTTTTTATGGATAAAATGTGTACCTCTCTTATTGATGTTTTTGGGTTTTTCCACACTACGTTTTAGCGACAAAATTGTTTCTAATCAGTGGAATAGTAAGGTCATATACTCTGCATTATTAGTGACATGAACAATTTCAGTGACTTGAACATATTAGTCAAACCAAAATTGGAACCAATAAGTTTTTTTTAACTTTTGTTTACTTCTATATTTTCTAATCAGTTAGATAGCACTATGCCAAAACCAATAGCAAGCAGATCTCGTAGGAACTAATAAGATGGAATAGGAACAATAGAAACCAACCCTACTACTGCTATCTGTGAGGTTGTATATGCACTTTCGCTATAATACAATGGCAAATTTCTAACTGATATACACACAACAGACTAGCAACATATCTGATGACCACTTTAGTTCACAATTGTTCTGAAGTATCCAACTTAATCCTGATCATAATAGTTTATATTTTCTCTCTTTTGCTCAACCTTCTCAGAAGTAAGACCATTGTCTTGCAATAAAAAAACCTAAGTGATGGAAATCAGCATGAACTCAAACATAACCTGCTTCCTCTTCCCAGCATTACTCATTCCATTCTACATTAATAATACAAACTTTTCGGGTAAAATCTTTGTTTGTAACAATGTCAGAACTTCACTGTTTTTTCATTGTCTCAATAGAGACAATTTTCACCAAAGGAATGTTACTGCCCTTCCAACAAATAAATAAACATACAAGTAAACCTCGCCCGCCAATGAAGTCTTCCCTATTCAGCCTGATAACTAGGTCTACAACCCCTGTATCAATAGAGGCATTATCTGCATTCTCTCCAACATCTACATTCCCTAATTTGCATTCACTCAAAAGGGTGAATATATATAAAATTCGTTAGTCCATTTGATTTGAATTAGTGGTCCCCACTTCCCTACTCATTATCTCTCCAGTGTCTTGTAGAAAACTTAATACCCTTTATTAATTATTTTTATCAAAGACTCATCATGGTCAATTCTGGTAAACCCTCAACCATAACTCATCCCCACATTAAAATCAACAAAAGAAGAAAAATTTTTACCATTTGGAATGTCTTTCAGCTGCGTCCCACGTCCCTGAAATTCCAACAAACTCCAATTCAATTTACTAACAACACAAATTTTTAATCTTTACAATAAAACTAAGCAAAATACCTTGTGAATTTCAACTCCTTTAGTAGCAGAAACCTTATCAGAAGAAGGAGCCGAATATCTCTCCACAACTTTCCTCTCTCGTGAAGGTCTTGATACCGGCGTAGAAGAACTCCCTCCTCCCCTCTTTCTCTTCTTCCCTTCTTCTTCTTCTTCCTCTTCAATTACAACTTCTTTTTCCTCAAATACTTCAGAAGCTTCCTTAAATTCTTCCTCTTCAGGTTCAATTTCAGGAATTTTCACTTCTAGGGTTTCGGTTGCCATTTTTTTTTTTTTTTTGGATTGATGACGTGGCACCCAAAACAAAAACGAAGGGTATCCTTAAATTGAGTTTATATATATAAGGATTGTTTGTTCGCCGTGCGTGCGGAGTGTGTGAGAGAGTGTGAAGTGGATTGGAGAGTGATTTGGAGTCCAGCCAAATTTAGAAATTTTATCAAGGCGGGGGAGATTCTAAATTTGGAAATTTCATCAAGGCGGGGGACTCCAACAGTTTGGGCCTATTAAAGCCCAAGATCTAAATTAAATTCCAGAACAACCGAGAAACTAGGAATCAATCTCCCAAGTAGTTCAAACTTGCTATAAATAAAAAAAAACATACATGATGGATGATCCTTTTTTTCAACACTATTGGAATCAATCTCCCTATCTATACCGAGAAGCACCAATCAGTCGACAATCTTGGTCAAACTCAGACACCAAAGGTTATTCGTATACCAGTTTTTGGGCCAGAGGAAACGGAAGCAGTATCGAGAATTCAGAAGGTTTTTAGAGGGTATCTTGTTAGGAAGTGTGTGAAAAAGATTAGGGGAATAAAAAAAGAAGTCGATGAGATTGACAAGGAAGTTTCAGTTGAGATGATAAGAAAAGGTTGAAGGTGAATGAGCTGTTGATGAGATTGTTGTTGAAGTTGGATTCTGTACGTGGGGTTGATTCTGGGGTTCGAGATTGTCGAAAAGGGGTTATCAAGAAAGTCATCATGTTGCAAGAGAGACTAGATAATGTTCATGATTGCGAAACCCAAGAGAACTGGGAGATTGTCGATCAAGAGATGCAATGTGAAAGCTTTGGGCAAATTTCAATAGAAGATGATTATTGCTCTGCTGCTAATCAATTTGAATGCACAGAATTCGAGCCATTATTGGTTGCAAAACAAGTATTATCATCTGAACATGAAGAGGAGGGCAAAGCAACTATGGACAGAATTGTCAAGGAGAATGAGAGATTGCGTAGAAAGGTAATGCTGTTGTGTGACAGTAACAAGCAGCAAAATAACTTGATTAAAACTCTGTCCAAGAGGGTAGACCATCTTGAGAAAGCCAAGTCTTCCAGGAAGAGAAGACAGGAGCTATTTTTTTAGAACTTGACCAGATTATTTAAGAGTTGAGAGGACTTTTCATTCTGTTTTTTTCCTTCTGAAATGTAACGACTCTTAGATTATTATTATATGGTGCTAATTTCGATTTCATAAATCTGCTTTATGATTGATGCATGAATGTTTCTGTGGATTAGATTTTAAGTTTAACGTATCTTTCAGCTGATACAGCTGATAAGATTATGTAGTTAACACGCAAAAATTAGGTTTCAAACGCTAAGCTCTGACAGGTTGCTAGGTTGTACAGCTTAATCCTGAGATCAAAGCATTATTATGCATCCCAGTATTCTTGGTAAGCTTCAGAAACTTGCTGTTCTGTAGTCAATTACAAACGGAGGTATTTATTTAGCACTTAAGAGTTATGTCCATCAGAAAAATACAAGTATGTATGCTAAAATTTCCAAGGGAAGCATTGCTATTGAGGTAAACGTTGACACTTCCAAGAGGTATGTAAACGGTTTTACAATCAATCTCATTTGTACTGATTCAAATAGACACTTCTAAGAGGTATGTAAATGGAACATCTCTCTTAAAGCATACTTAATTGTACAGTCTTCATTGTAAATAGACACAGAAGCTTTGAATCTCTCAGTCCTTGCTATGCCTGGCCGCATTTGCTCAAACAACCAACTCCCTCTTCTAGGTAATCCTGCCTCGAAATCCAGAACTCAGGTGCATCCTGCATTTAAGCCATGTAAAACTAAAGGTCTCTGCAAAAAATGATTCACGCCAACCAAAGAGGCAGAAGAAGTCCTTGTACAAGTATCAAGTGTGTGTGTGTGACTGACGAGAGAGAGAGAGAGAGATGTACTTTCATGATTCCTGCGAGGACTGCCCCTCCAAGGTATACCATATGCTTTCTTCGTGGAGGATCCTCTATCCGTAAGCGCAGTTTCTGCTCCAAAGAAACTTAGTTTGATGAGTCTTCAAGGGAAAACAAATACTTCCAAGTTTATCTCCATGTTTAGAAGATTAAACAGTGCTGTTTTGTTAAATTAATTGTGATACAACTGTAAAAAATGGGCCTGTGAGAAAATACAGCATAGCTAACTTCAAACGAGGTCTTGTTATGTTATAGCTAACTTCTTCGGATGGAAGGGGTCACATAAAACCAATTCACAATCAGGGAAGAAAAATAAATATATACTTAATCTTTCAGGATGCGACTGCTAATACATTGCACACCTTCACCTAAAACGAAATGTTTGGGGTCAGGGACATTGGCCAAAAGCTACATAAAATATTCAGTTCTAACCATATCAAGAACTAAAATCAGCATTTCACTTCAAACTCAGCCTGCTGCGAAACATGAGCAAAGGTCCATAAGTTGGGAGTTGGGGCACATACAGCAGTATGTTATGCCGGACTTTCATAACCCACTGAAAAAAGGGCCTAACGCTGAGTGGATTTACTACTGACGGAGTCTGAAATCCAGACACATGCCAAAATCATGCAGTCATTCCCACAGTACTTACCTTCGCCAGTTACATCTCTCAATTTACAAATATATAAATAAAACTAATAGTTAAATTTTACTTAAGAGTAGAACTCATGCAGTCATTCCCACAATACTTCCGTAGATTCTACTGAAATGCTTTAGATGTCCAATTAAAATGTAAAAAGTTCTCTTTTCTTGATCGTATCAGCACCAATATATTATCCAACATTAAGTCCCCATTTGGGATTACTGCACCATTTATGCTTCCTTTTTTAACATCAAATATGGACATCACTTTATAAGCAGTTTTTCCGACAATCACATCTCCAGACTATTCAGCACATGAGTAGTTTTTTCATCTAATATAAAAGAAATCGATACAAACTACTATAAAAGAATTGATATAAACTTGGTGTCAAACCATGGTATAATCAACTGTAGGTCCATAACTAAGAGTGAATCTATCTCCTTCTCATTTATTGTAATAACATTAAAAATGTATTAAAAAGGTGAACAAATCCTTTAATCAAGTGTAAAGTCGTGGTATCTGATGGTTCAAGAATCGTTCCATATACCATAAAAAAAAACAGAAATGGTTCTGTCGCTAACGCTTCTGAAATTACCGTAGCCCACCTATTCGCAAATAGCTAAGCACATAAGCCATTTGGATTGAACACCTTTGCTGTAAAACCTATTAGAGTATGATGCCCATTCCGCCATTGATTCATTTGAACTTTGACCGCTAGAAACTGGTAAAATTAGTTCATAGGCACACATCCTAAACTACAGCAAACAAAACCAATAATGAATATGAGCTGAGATAAGTATGAATTCGGTGTAAACCCTATGGTTCAAGAGTCTTTCTCTCACAAACGCTTCTTGAATATTCAGCTGTAACAGCATCTCTAGCTACAGTTCTAGTCGGCCTGTGCTGTGAAAAGCCTAGTACATAAACCATCCACCTTAGTGATATGACACCAACTAGAGTTACCCACAAATATAGTCATTATTTTCATTAGTATGCGCATCCATCCATCTCAACATATTCTGATGTAGATTAAACTGGCGGAAGCTTCAGTTTATCAAATCTACTCTTGAATTAAACAAAACAACTAAAACTAAAACAAATCTTTATTTCTCTCTGAAATATTCTCAATAACACAACTCTCTAGAACCCTAATTACAAACCCGTTATTTATACTAATCCTAAAAACTATAAACCAATAAAAACACGACATGTGTCAACAACTAAAATAAAATAACTAAACTAGTGGGCTCACAACCCATGGGCTTTGACCATACTGATGTCCGCATCACTCTCCCCATGTTGAAGAAGCTTGTCCACAAGCTTGTTAACATAAAAACCCACCAATATGCAAAACAACTCTTGAATTAAACAAAACAACTAAAACTAAAACAAATCTTTATTTCTCTCTGAAATATTCTCAATAACACAACTCTCTAGAACCCTAATTACAAGCCCGTTATTTATACTAATCCTAAAAACTATAAACCAATAAGAACACGACATGTGTCAACAACTAAAATAAAATAACTAAACTAGTGGGCTCACAACCCATGGGCTTTGACCATACTGATGTCCGCATCACTCTCCCCATATTGAAGAAGCTTGTCCACAAGCTTGTTAACATAAAAACCCACCAATATGCAAAAGCTCTTCAAACTTGTATACGTCACCCTCCCGAGGTTCTGAGGAATTCGACCTCGAATCTTGCCCAAATATCGGCTCAAACAAATAACATGATACCACAATGCTGCTAGTACTCCTTTCTTGAAACACAACGAATAATGGAAGTCATGAAGTATGCGTTGAAGTGTTTTGTGGCTGCGAGCAAAAACCTTCTCAAAATTGGTTAGAAAATGATCAATATAACCACCACGTTGTGCTTGCTGAGTTGGATGAACAAGACCTTCATAGATCTGGTCAGCAAGACGACTTTGTTGCAATGGAAGGTGATGAACCTACGCTGATTTCGTTTGTTATCACGCTCAAAACATGACACAACGTGATTAAAAGGTTCACGAACTAATGGAGGAACCTCGAATGGATGATCATGCTGGAGCCATTGTTCAACTCGTTTCTGGCCTGATGTTGCATCTGTATCAGTAAGATCTGGGTGAGGAGTCGAGTGACCAGACCGAACATCAAAAGGACGCAGTGGTTGGTACTAGTCTGTAACCTGTTCTAGCAAGACAAGATTATCGTAGGTACTGGAATTATCGTAGTGTATCACGGTCGCGATAGTAGTGACCAAGGTAGGAGGTGAGAGTAATCAGTAGTCACAATAGGCTTAACCCACCACTTCAAGACCGCGGCGGGGCGATCCAGTAACCTAGAAAATTCTTGTTGAGGATAGCTTGGCATAGAGCGTATATCCCGATTAGGGTTAAAGATACCGCGACCTGATTTGATAATCGACTAGGATTCCAAGACTGATAATAAGGAGAATAACCCTGACACATCATCTGCTGCTGATAGAGATCTAGATAATAGCCAAATGGCATAGAAACTGGCAGTGTCTGAAAACTTTGAGAAGGCGCCATTAATGGTGGAACCTGTGACAGCTACTAAAAAGGTAAACTAACTTCTGGAGAAACCCTATAATTTTGTTATTGGGCGGCTAAAAGTGCATTCAAGGTTTCTTGCATAGCTTCAAACTTGGCATTCAAACCCTGATAATTTTTTTCTAGGTGTTCCATCTCTGCTTTCTTGATATACGGCATAAAAATTAAAACTTTGAACAGTAACACGATGAATATTAACGCGTGAATAGTGTTCCCTATGAACAGTGTTTTGTGAATAGTACCGATGAACAGTAACACGGAAAATTAAAAACGAATAAGAAAAAAGAAAATTGGATTTTACTCAGGAACGATTCGTGCTCCGATACCAAATGATGTAGATTAAACTGGCAGAAGCTTCAGTTTATCAAATCTACTCTTGAATTAAACAAAACAACTAAAATTAAAACAAATCTTTATTTTTCTCTGAAATATTCTCAATAACACCACTCTACATAACCCTAACTTAAAAGCCTGTTATTTATACTAATCCTAAAAACTATAAACCAATAGTAACACGACATGTGTCAACAACTAAAATAGAATAACTAAACTAGTGGGCTCACAACCCATAGGCTTTGACCATACTGATGTCCGCATCACTCTCCCCATGTTGAAGAAGCTTGTCCACAAGCTTGTTGACATAAAAACCCACCAATATGCAAAACAACTCTTGAATTAAACAAAACAACTAAAACTAAAACAAATCTTTATTTCTCTCTGAAATATTCTCAATAACACAACTCTCTAAAACCCTAATTACAAGCCCGTTATTTATACTAATCCTAAAAACTATAAACCAATAGGAACACGACATGTGTCAACAACTAAAATAAAATAACTAAACTAGTGGACTCACAACCCATGGGCTTTGACCATACTGATGTCCACATCATATTCAGTCAGAAGTCTGCACATGTTTCTTTGTTGAACTAACATTAATTCTCACTATGAAGTTGGTCTAACCACTTGCTTAGGAAGTTCAGTTTTGATTGAATCATTAAAATGCATTAACTAATAGCATTTTATGATACTTCTACTCTAACTGGTTCAAATCCAATATCCCTGGGGTCAACTTCCCCATTCCCAAGATAGTGTAAGACTAATAAAACCAAGATAGTGACAAATGGTCATATGGGGCACTCCAAAGCTATCAATTTCTACAAAGTCACTCTTCATGTGGACTTTTGGTAAAGCTGAACTTGAATAGTAAATACCATGTCAGGTTGCACTCCTGGGCATCTTTCCTAAGTTCCACGATTTGCATCAACTTTTTCTAGATTTTATCAGTCACCCTATTCCAGATCAAGAATCATTTTTTTTGTTTTGTGTGGGTTGCGTGGCTAAGAACTGTCACTGGTGCAAATAAACGACAACAGGGAACACCATCATTTACATAAGAGGGATGGGGAGTAAGTGAGCCATATCTTGTTGAGTTGACCTGTTTCTTGGATTACTAGGTCTACCTTTTTCTTCGCCTGGATCTGGTGTCATTCTGTTGTATCCAGATAAAATGGTAAACATGCTCACTTGCTAGGTTCAAGTCTTTTCTCATAATAGAGAAAATGGGAGATTGAATTTAAAGCTTGCTTCTTGTTCAGATCTTGTGGGGAATATCACTTGATCGCAACCTACAACACTTGATGGTGCTTCAGCGACACAATGTGACAACTAATTTTGTCAATTAAGTCCCTTCTTTACCAGTGGAGTGATGCTTTCATAGTTTATAGGTAGGTACTTCATAACTAGATTGGACTGATTGCTTACAGAGTGGTAACTAGTTTTATGTTAGTTTTGCTTGGCTGTAATATTTTTTCATGTTCGCACTTTGCATGTGTAGGGCTTCTTGGCCAACCTTATTTTTCAATAAAATTTCTCCTTGCAGATAAAAAAGGAAAACAAAAAAGAGAAGGGTAAGAAACAAACTGAAGAAAGCTAACATATTTACCTTTAGCCCATCTTTGTTTCCCTTCAGGACAGCTTCAAGATAGCGATCTAGGATTTCTTTCTCCAAACTGTAATAACATAAAAAGCCAATTCAGTCAGAAAACACCAACATCAACAGGATGATAGTTTCTTCCGAATCAATATCTGCACACAAAACGGACAAGATTAACTTTTATGTTGTATTTGTAATCAGTTCTGCCTAGCAGTACTCTCCTAATCATAGCCCTCAAAACCATGTGGAGGCAATTCCCACTAATTCCTAAAGCTAAGACATGTTGGCGTGCCTCTGTGATGCGTTCGCAGTGCATTAAACAAATATACAGTAAAGGTTTTTATCATTGAGAAATTGGATTCCAACTTAATTATTTTTTGCGATTGGAAACATGGCAAGAACTTTACAGTTTGCAAGCGAAAGTGAAGTAATCTGACAACTGAAAAAAGAAAAATAAGGACATTACCGACTTGGCAATCCAGGATACATAGTACTTCCTCCACTCAAAACAATATGCTGGTATAGCTGCATATGGAAAGTGATTGTAAGCTTATTAACATAGCAGGAAAACACCAAAGCGGAATTAGTAAGATATAGAATCGAGGGTGTGGCTTCACAATTGTGTATTAATGCTTTTCTAGTATTTAGCAAGAGTGATGCATCTCCTGAACCAATAACTGATCGGATAGCCAACTTCGAATCTCGGGGTGAAGAAATGAAAAATATTCCATGGTCCACAAAATCATAAAGTTTTGTTTACAAGTAAAAGTACAGGAATACTAGCCCTGCCTTCTTTTTAACAAAAACGAGTGAATGATCATCTGATCAGAACAAGTGGATGGTTTGTAGATCATGTAATAGAAACTCCAAACATAACTGAATCGAGGAACCCCCCGATAAATTCTGTACTTCGGCTATACACATCAGAAAATTATAACTGGTGAGGTTATATAGTGACTATGGAGGCAAGGCTGCACACCCAAGTCAGACCCCACCAAGCGAAAGGGCGTTTTGGAGAAATTCAAGCTATCAAAAATTGGAATAAATGTGAGAGGATATCACAAGAACAGCTATAACTCCTGAAGTAAGCACTCGGTTCAGAGTGATAGTAATTCATGCTTATGAACTCCATGAACTAAATGTTCTTTTCACAATCTTTTGTTCTTATCTCCATTAAGAAATCTCCATCAATCCTACAACGCTAGTCCTTAAATCAATGGAAAATCTTACGCTTAAATACAGTATCTTAATTCAACCAAAATCATATAGTCAATCCTCCAATCTCTCCAGCAACTAATGAGGAGTACTCAAACATTTATTGTCCACTACTAAAAGAAACAACAAATCACATGAACACCTATCAAAACTTAATGTTCAAAGCCCACATGAAAGAAAATGAAGCAATTAACAATGAGAAATACCCATTGGATTAGTGATACAACTGCAAATATAATTTCAAAAGAAAAGAGAACATTAAAATATCATGGGGAGGTTTCACTCTCAACCGTTGGGTGGGAGCTTACCCCTCCATGATATAGACTAACATTAAGTGTAAAAGAAAGGAACAAAATGGAACACTGAATGCCACCTTTACTTCTCTGATATCGATCTTCAAGAAAATTTCATTACACACTCTAGCAATCTCTCTCATTTCAAAGTTTACCCCGAGCACATAGCGCAAGAACACCAGCCATGACTGAAATTGTTCCAGAAGCTAAGAGCAACTTAGTGACTACTTTGTCACTATTGCTACAAACCCACCCTCATGCACACACCCACTACGGTGGCACATTTAAAAATTAAAATCTGAATGACGATAATGCGAAGTTGAGACTTCTTTTCCCATTCTCCCTTCAGAATAAATCCCTTTTGTGGCTAAACTCTTTCACTGGAAAACCCATCCATACTTCGGAAGAATTGTTAAAAAGGCTAATGGGTAAGGTTTTACCCCATCTCCAAAACTAATGCCACAAGAGCTGCTATAATGGACTTCAAAAGGCTGAGAATGGACACTATTTTGAGTGTTGGGACCGTTTCCACACATCATTTTGAGTTGTGGAAATGGTCCCAACACTCATAGTAGTGTTTGTTTTCAGGTTGTTCGAATTCTATTATAGCATCTCTCATGGCATTAGTTTTGGAGAACGGATAAAACTCACGCATGATCAAATTCAACAATTCATCCCAAGTACAGATGGGTTTTATAGGAAAAGAGTTGAGCCACATAAGGGATCAATCCTGAGGGAGAATGGGAAAATTCTCAACCTTGCATTATCATTATCCAAAAGTGGAACCTATCCATGATTTATTAATCTTTTTCTTTTTTTCTTTTTCTTTTGAAATTATCTCCAATCCATTGTGGATGTTCCTGCAGGATAGGCAATTCTAGGCCATGTGGTCAATGCCTAAGCGATCATGAATGAAGACATGTCGAAGTGAAATCCCTTGGGATTAGTGAACGGAAATACAAGGACGAGCCTATGCAAACAGGGTTAAAAGCAGTAGATAGCCTGGTTCCTATAGGTTGTGGCCCCAGACAATACTGTAAAAGAAGTTTGAAAGAAAATGAATGATTACTTTATTCTTCTCTACGTGAGGTATTTATAAGAGCGTACATTAAAATGACATTTGCATGGCATGTGCCGATTATACACTATAACCTGGGTATTTTTCGTTGTCAATTACGTTATTTTTTCTTTCATGTTTTTAGCTTTCACAATTAAATTTTGATAAGTGTTTATGTAATTAATTGTACTACTATTAGAAGTGGCCAACAAATGCTTACGAACTCTTCATTAGTTGCTAAAAAAATTGGAGGATTGACTATATCATTCTGAGTGGATTTTAGCATTAGATTTTCCATCGATTTAAAGACTAGAGTTGTAAAAGTAACGTAGAATTCTTCATGGAGATAATAACAAAAGAATATGAAAAAGAATATTTATTTCATGGAGTGATATTTATTCATGGTCAACCGAGACCATAAGAAACAAGACTACACACACTAAAAGCAAGATATATTGACTTTCTTACTTCTGTCTCCTAATAAAGAAACAATTACTCGCCTTAACAATTAATGTTGTGGAGAGCAGTGGAGCACTATACTTGAGGAATGAAAGTCATACCATCATCCGATTGTCAATATCCATTTCCTGAATGCAATGGAACACCATATCAGCCATCCCATCACCTTCAACGTCTATTAGTTCCTGCACCCAGGATGGCAATTTCCATTCTTACAAATCAAAAATTCAAGATACAGGAAGCACTCGTATTATGATAGAAACATAATTCTTAGAATGGAGGACAAACAGTTGTAAGGGTGTTGCGATTGATCAATAACATGTATCTCCTGAACTCTAGTTATATATACAAACTGCGCGGACAATTATTTCAAGAAGGAAATAATTCTAAGTGCTAAGCTCATCTAAATTTGCATAACCCTCACTATCTTTACTTGGATGAATCTGAATCGAGAAAATCAAACCTGGAACTTTGCATCACATGGGATATAAAAAAATTGAAAAATTCAATAAAGAGTCAAAATGAGAAAACATATACACGTCACAGAAAAACAAAACCTTTGGTATCTCTCAAATTCAGTACAGTACATACGTGTTGACTACATGTACACGCCAAATTGTCATCTTATAGACTGAAGAATCTCCCATAGGTGTTTCACTATTAAAAGGTCTGAGAAAGATTTGAAATTAGCTTTTGCTTATTAATGATATTTTTCAAGAGCCTCCCTTTATATCACTTACTGTGTTACCTTTTCACCATTCATCTAGTGTAGCTTTCAGGCATAAACTGACGGAGATGAGGAATTTCGACTGAGATGAATGGAAAGTGAACCCCAAAATGGGGAAAATATCATCTAGTCATCTGGTTAATGAGAGTCCATTCTAAAGCATGCGAGAGGTTTGGGATTCAAAAACTTTAACAAATGTAATGCTCCTTGCATATGCATTTACTCTATTTAGAGATGGGAAGAAGGCACACTCAAGTCATACTATTATCTTTCATACAAATCCGGAAATGCTCTTGTTTTCAGATTGTTTAGTAGGCAATGGTTCCCTAGAATTAAGAACTTGACCCTCGAAAACACAGATATAGATGATATCAACATCATAATCATCAGCTTGAAGAAACATAAGTAAAAGACGGGAGTCACGACACAGAAGAGGAAGTAGTCATAATGATACATATGCATATATGGTCTTTCTCATTCTTCAATTCCATGTGGATTAAGTTTTCCTATGTCCTGGTGATAAACGAGAGTTTTCATCTAATTCAGCTCATTGACATGAATGATGCAGTGTATGCACCTGGTCATTACATATGCATATATGATCTTTTTCATTCTTCAATTCCATGTCAATTAAGTTTTTCTATGTCCTGGTGCACCTGGTCATAATGATGCATATGCACATATGGTCTTTTTCATTCTTCAATTCCACATGGATTAAGTTTTCCTATATCCTGGTGATAAACAAGATTTTTCATCTAATCCAGCTCCATTGACATGAATGATGCAGGGTATGCACCTGATCCATAAGGCCAATGAATAACAGAATTCAAGTTGCTCATGTCTTGCCATTGTGCAAGCGACGTTCATGTTTTACCTTTGCAATGAGTTCAAGTCCACCCATTACTATGCATGACCTTTTCCCTTTTCCACGAATGGAACTTCTACCTTCATTTCTATTTGGAAAAGGTATTGAGTAGTCTGTGAGGAAAACAAAGCAACTACATACACCGAGTCTAATGGGATAAGCTTGTATAAACGCATTTCCAGCCAATCGAATAAACACAATGAAAGCATTATTTTCTCCATTAATTCTACTCTGGAAATATAGTTGATTGGACATAATCACTCAAGCTCCAATGTTCAAATGTATATGAGAAGCCAACCAGCAAGGAAACACTAAATACAGACTACCGAAAGTAGAAGAGAGAACTCAATCCTACTCTGGAAATATTGATGACTGGACATTATTTACTCAAACTCCAATATTCAACTGCATATGGGAAGGCAACCGGCAAGGAAACACTTATTACATACTACCCAAAGTAGAAGAGGGAAACACTATTGAGTGGAACATCATGTGTGAAACTGAAGACTTAAAGGAGTGAGAGGTGGAATATCTACGGTCCTTGAATTTCATTAATAAGGTCAGTGCAAAGCTTCCGGACTAGTGACCAAAGAGGATGTGAGTTAAAGAAGGGACAACTAAAGCTAAATAACATAACTTCCACTCTCAGAAAACATAAAAACAACAAAACAAAACAACTAAAACAAAAATACAAAACAAAGAAAAAAAAAAGGTAGGGACAACTTTTTTTTTGACAAATGTAAATTCTAGATTAAAACATTAAAAGAGGTGAGGAAGGGACTCATCAAAACAAAATGCAAAAGAGCATAAAAATTATGGATCTCTTGAAAATATATCACGCCTGTTCAGATTACACCTCTAAAGACACCACAGAAAGGTATTACAAATAGAGATTCCTAATCACATCTAATCATCTACACCGCAAACCAAGATTTCTTCACATTAGCCAATGGTTCTTTCATTGGAAAAAGAAATTGCATTGTCGTGTTGCAGCTAAGCATAAAGGCAATACAGATTCATAAAGAAGGAAACTTTATTCACGGAGTTCAAGGAAGCAGCTTAAGTTGCAAAATCTTGTGGAAACAATGAAGATTTAGCCAGAACAAATTAGAGAGGAGTTATAAGACTTACCGGGGTAAAAAGGGCCTCCGGGGCTTGGAACCGCTCAGTGCCAACTTTAATAACCCTTCCATCTGGAAGCTGGCGACAAGTTGACTCTAAAAATAAGTCTCAGAAAAAAGGAATGCAAGTAATGTAAAACGTTGTTGACATTTTCTAGTTCAAAATAAACATTTGTTTGCTGACAGCCTACTAGATACTAGATACACGTAAGAGGTTAGAGGGCATGTGATGCATCAATGAGATTTAAGCTAAAGCTACAAGTAAGTCGGGCAGCGGATAAGTGCTACATATGCATATCTATATAGAATGACAATTTCTAAAAATAAAGGACTACTCAAAACAATATGTTTGGGACCTCCATTTATTTGCCAAGATCTACCTGAAAGACAACTGATAACACACAATAAAATAACTTAACATGACAACTCTATATGCAAATCATTTTCACATTGTATCTAGAATGCTGGTGCATTTACTTCTCATAGATCAGACTTTCATCTTCAACATAAGGTGGGGTATTTGTATACATGAACAGACACGGGGACACAAACCAAGAAGGTATGCACAGTAATAAACTAATAATCACAGTATACAATTATTGCCAGTTTCCTAACGTTTTCTATATTGATGAAATTGAAATGCTTATGAGACAACAAGAGTTCAATGTGATTCTAGTGGCACCCTTAGCAAGACATTAATGTGAGCTAACAAAATGAGTAAAGAAATTACAAAAAACTCATAAAACAAATTACATCACAAATGGAGTCCCAATACACACAAGATACTGGAGACTGAGGTCCCTAAAAGATGGAATCCCAATGGCATATTAAAAAAGTGTGGCTTTTGGTAAAACTGAATTTAATTTCTGACAACTGAAATTCTAAATGAAATGTGTAGTAAACTGTCACAAAATTATCCAGGTCATCTTTATACATTTCTCCAATTAAGCTGCCAAAATTCAACAATTTTTTTCCCACCTATTTTGGAGATGCTTAACTCCAACTGACTTTAGTGGCTACCAAACCCCTCTTAAGTCATACTGTGATTTTAAGACATGAGCTTTTAGCCTTTTAGTAATAGGATTAACAAAAACAACCTCACTCTCTCACAAAAGAATAATTTGATGTAGGTCCTTAGCTTCATGGTCCATCACTCTGGTGCTCTCCTTTTCCAGAGGGTCCACAAATGACTTTGGAATGTGCACAACAATCACTTAGCCCTCGAGGGAAAGGGTGGACAGTGATAAGATTGCCAAAGGATGAAAGAAATATCTCCCAAATGCTAGATAAAAAACGGCCGGGATATGATACGGTGCTCCACTCCCTTCCAAAATCGCGATAGGTTAAAAAACGTTCATAACCCACCAGTATACCATTGTCATCGGTTACAGGGCTCACAATCGTATCACCTCTTCTTGGCATCTAATTGTAACTGAGAAGTGACTCATAATGTGTATTTTAAGGATGGGAATTCGGATGGAATATCAAATCTTGTTACAGCATAGCATACCATATCCAATATATTATGTGGTAAAACATTATATTCTTTGCTGCTTCAGGCAAGAAATCGATGGAGTATCATATATTGTTTCAGCATAGCATACCATATCGAGTAATAGTATGACACTCCTGTGCTACTAATTCTAATTCCTCCTAGGCACCATGCCTTTCATAAACAGAGAAAGAGAGAGAGAGAGAGAGCTGTTTTGACATGAACGGATAGATAAGAATGTTAAAAACTCTTCTTGAACATCATTAACTTGTATGCGAAGTTAGGAACCATAGACTGCTTCACACATAGCAATTTCATATGAGTATGAATATCACTACTTCCCCACATACTTACTTGGTTACGTGCATAATAAAGTAACCGGAAATAAGGTAAGAAGACTCAATGAAGCAGAGTCAATCTCAATGGATTGCAAGTAAAAAAAAGTAAATCTGTCTTGAACATATACAGTTTATAAAGGTGGTGATAACATCCCAACAATGATGCTTTAATGCTTATTTTCTCTTTCTTCTTGGTCATTATATATAGCATTTCAACCAAAGTTGTTCTTATAATGTGTGGATAATATTCTCATCTAGAAGTTGTTGAGTAGATTTATCTCTTTTTGTTTCTCATTTTGTTTTAATTTTAGAAGTTGTTCGATCTTGAAGAATTTATTACATATGAATTATCCTTGACATTTATCTGAAACCGGTACCAACAAATCTATATTAAAATAAGGAAATGAGCGGAAGATTCATGGAAGTTCTAAACCTATATGAAACTCCTTCCACCGAGAACGAAAAACAAAAAGAGTACTCTTCCAAGTTCCGATCAAGTTGATCAGTTTCACTAAGAGTGTAGGACCTAATTATTAATCTTGGTTGGAACATGACATAGGTTTCCCTCAGGCATATATTCCTTATACTTATAGCAATGGTTATTAGAATTTAAGTAGAACAAAGAGACGCAGCTTACAGTGTAATTCTTGACAAGAATGGTTGTCTCCAGTCCCAACTGGTACTCTCGTTTGTAATCATAACTGCGAAAAGAGATACCACGGCACGTCGGCAACACTATGAGAAAATCTAGAAAAGATGAATGTAGAGAGGAGTTATACAAACTTGATTCTACCTAATATAGCAGAGCTTCTCTTTGATTTCCCTAACAGTCTCAAAATCTGCCGTCCTATTCATTGCATACCTTCATGACAAGATACAGCATTTAGGGTTAAAGAAAAAATATTGCTAATAAGTGAGTAGTAGAGATCATAGGCTCTTACCCTCTTCGCGAAAGAAGATCTACAAGGTAAGAGGTTATATGCCTGCCAGCTACATTCATTCGTTTTGTAAGATGTGGGAAAGAGTAACCATCAACCACAGGTACCTGGAATATATTAGCAAGTTACACATAGTTCACACTAACAACCCAATATCCCTTTTTCCAAGTTTCTACCAAATTCTAAGTTTCTAAGATAGTTAGACGAGAAAACAAGGAAAACCCATTGCCTGTAGACCAAAATTCTTGTATAGCCTTTAGAGAATCTTACCACATGAGTGACACCATCACCAGAATCAATAACTAGACCAGTCAGCAAGCCTGTATAAATAAATTCAAAATCATGAGGAAGATGATTGACCACCAGACCATATTTTGTAATAATAAATGTCACGTTGAATATTTCCAAGATATCAGACAATAATAAAGTGTTCATAGGTAAAGGTTGAAGCCAAATCTTGTCTGAAAACCATGCCACAACACTGAAAAAATGATACATTAAAGTCTTAACCTTCTGCAACTCATGTAAGCACCTTGAGCATACAATGTCAAGACAGCTTGTATTTGAATGAATACCCCGCTGAAATTGTACTTCTCAAACATGGTCTCTACCTGTAACACTGATTATTATTAGTAACAAGAAATTAACAGATTAACATTTTTTCTTTAAATGAAATAACATACCATTTTTTCACGATTCTTTGAAGGATTAAGAGGTGGGTCAGTTAGTAAAATCTTACATTCTGCTGGATCTATCTGTGTAAATAAATATATATATATATAAGAACCAATCCAATAAAAGGGTGTCAGGACCAATGACAATATTTACTTTTAGTTCATTGAAAAATGCATGATCCCAAACATGGCCCATATCATCCCAATTCTGAACAATCCCATTACTAACAGGATAAGATATATCTAACTGATGTCGTAAATCAGCACAAGCTTCTCCCACAACAATATCCTAAACCAACACACACAAAAAAAAAACACTTATTATTTCATAAAGCTTAAACATAACTAAAAGAACACTTAAAATTCTAAGCTATATCTCTTTCTCGTACCTTCAACTCTTGTTCCATTAAAGATTCCTCGTACCGTAACAAGGGACGACCTACAACACAAGGGAATACAGAAGTTGGGAAATTTTCTCCTGCAAAACCACATTTGACATACTGCAAACACGGATCGTGTTAATTTAGTAGTACTGTATGTTAATTTTGGATATAAAAGATAATTACCCCGGTGCCATTGTCGCAGACGATTACATTTTTGTTGTCCATCTTCTTCTCCGAAATTTCTCTGATCTCAAATCTCAATTTCGTTTTCCCTTTTCAGTTTTTTTGAGTGTTTAAGTTTTGTGTTGTTTCAAGTGGGTCCTACGACTTGAATCAGCTATGACTTTTTAGTTTATGGCGTGTTTGGTTTATCTCAGTGTTCAGCGTTAAGAGGTTTTAACGTGAAAGTAAAACTGAGTAAAGGAATAATTCTGTTTGTTATGCAAAAGCTGTAGAAAGGAAAAGAAAGCTGAAAACATGAATAATTTATCAATATTACTTATCATTTTTCTCCAAACTACTTATTATTTTTCTCCAAAACTCATTGCTCTAAGAAAAATAAAATAAAAAACAAATGGCATGACCTTTTTCATTTTGCAGATATATACATGAAACTTGTAAATTAAAATGAATTTAACATATAGAACCAAAAAAACAGACAAAAACTATCCTGTTTTAGGAGTATGAACACTTGTATAACACATGCAAACTCATATATAATATTGTCTAACAATAATAATAGAGAACTCCCTCAAACACATAAACTATTGTTGCATTCACTAAAACAATAATAAAATACTACAATAATCTTGAAAACATCCAAAATAGTTAATGGATCTGAAATACTACAAAAGACTTTAACACTCCATCATAAAAAGAAAAAGAACACATGAAAGCATATCCAAAGTATATCTAAAACAACCACAAAAGACTTGAGAACCCACCCACTCAATTATCACCAAGCTTCTTCAATAACCAACTAGCACGCTTGTTGGTATTCATCTTGAGAAAAACATTTTTAGGTTTTCAACCCGACTTGTGAAAACAACTCCATAGTCGCAATCTTTTGTTCCTTATCCAACACATCAATTTCATCAATGGCTAAACAAATTTGGTCCCAAGTGAGGGGCTAGAGCATTGTTCTTACTAGCCTCAACGCAATCCTCTCACGCTCAATTTCACTCCTCACACGCAAAGAATTTGCCACATTCTGCATAACAAGCCTCATGCCTTCTATAACATTATTGCCTCCACCTTCCATGCTCTTGCGCTTCTTCTTAGGCAATTTGTTTAGACGGGCAGACTAACTTGATGGTTGGTAAGTAGCAGTGTGGGAGCCTCCACCCTCGTTATTAGTTGGTGGGAAGTTATCCACATGGATCGCGTATGCCTTCCACTAAGCAAAGTATCGAATCTTGAACTGTGATGACATGTCCATCTCACTTGCCACTGTAGCATCCTCATCCACCGTAAGACCAGTTTTTTGTATGTTACCACAAGCAATATTGTCTCCAAACACTTCAACCCACTCCAACAACCTAGGTATTTGCTTACCTTTATAGGTCCTCCTTTTCGGGTTTGTCTGCGACATAAAAAAATATTTGTTGGATTTCAAGAAAAAAATATTGAACCAATCTGCACTAAAACTGTCATAACTTTATTTGTATAACTTGGATTAGTACAAGGTAAATTGGGTATGAAACTATACTAAATTGGCTACAACTAACTTTCAGGCCATGAAAGGAGGTTCCCAACAGAAAATGCACAGAATGCCACCAAACACATAACTTCGTCAAAAAAATCCTGGTTGACCTATCTGCACTAAAACTGTCATAACTTTATTTGTATAACTCGAATTAGTACAAGGTAAATTGGGTATGAAACTACACTAGATTTTCTACAACTAAATCTTATGCCATGAAAGGAGGTTCCCAACAAAAAATGCACAGAACACCACCAAACACAGAACTTTGCCAGAAAAATCCTGGTTGACCTATTTGCACTAAAACTATCATAATTTTATTTGTATAACTCGGATTAATACAAGGTAAATTGGGTATGAAACTACACTAGATTGTCTACAACTAACTTTCAGGCCATGAAATGAGGTTCCCAACAGAAAATGCACAGAACGCCACCAAACACAGAACTTCGTCAGAAAAATCCAGGCTGACCATTATGTACTAAAACAGCCGTAACTTACTGTGCAAATATCGAAACAAGATGAATCCAATTGTATTGGAAAGCAGACTCACAGATCTAAAAATCTTATTCAATCCCCGAGACCAAATTCTCAAGCACAATTTTTCAAGAATTTTCTTAACCAACACCAGAAATTAAACCAACAAAAACTGCTTACACAATATATTATTTGTCACAAAATTAAAGGAACATAAAATCTTAGCTTGGGCACTAATAACTATGTTATCAAAGAATCAAATAATTAAAGTACTCACTATACTACAATAACTAACAAAACTTGTTCGCATAAACATTCTTACCTTAATTGCATCTGCCCGCCCATACTGAAGCATCACTTTCTATCATCATTGTATCCGAATTCCAACCAAAACCACTATGAGAAAAAGATCTCAAATCTTTGAATGATTTAACCGCAGCCCTCTTTGTCTTGATTCGGTTTTCAACGTGTTCAATATCGATAGCAAAACCCAACTGATCTCTCATTGCCTCGGATGCGGGAAAGAATGTGATTTCTTTCTTCCATCCACCGGTTCCCCTTAAACCCTTCGCAAGATGTTCCAAAAAAACTTCTAACATGACATCATCCATAGATTGAGTCCAAACTAGTCTCCCTTTCTGATCGCGTACTGGTGCTTGTGGTGTTTGAGGTGTTGCTTGTGTTGTCATCCCTATTAAAATTATTATATGATCATAACACATCTATTTCCACAATATAAATTATTAAAAAATATAGTACATAGGAATTGAAAAGATCCATAAAATTTAGATTTCATCGTTTTAATCAACAACATATAATCAAACCATAACATTTACAATTCACACTTTGCATAAATGTTAGATGCAAGTACATATTCTTACCACCCAAAAACAAATACAACATATAAATAACTAAAAAACATAAAAGTAGTCGATCACTCTCTTTGTGTTTGAAACATATGACGCTCATTGCACATGCTCTCGCTAGGTTGGTCCCGAACAACTTCCACTCATTAGTTGGCCTCGGTTGCACTATAATCCCGAGCTTGGCTACCCATATCTCTAGGTTCCTCCACATCCAGTTCATCCGACCATCCACCAACATCGGCCGGGATCAACCTCTCGTCGTATGAAATTATGTAGTATACAACAAGCTATGATTAAATCAACTTGTATATCCACATTGTAAAAAGGAGTTGCCCTCAAATAAGCTTTAACCGTTTTTTCGAAGTCCAAAAGTGCGGCTTCGACTACATTACACGTGAAGAATGTCTAAAGTTAAATAACTTTTTTCTCGTTCCGTCGCTGCCATTTCTCCAATTTCATATAAATGATACCTTGTTTCCCGATGCATTTAACTAAGAAGCCTCGGGGCAAGTGGGTAACCGCATCGGCTAAAGTAATATTTACCGGGTGGAACAAACAAGCTCTCCCTTGGATGGTTTAGAGAAGCTCTTAATATCCGACTATCATGAGCAGAACCCTCCCATCCGACCAATACATATGATATTTTCATATCAAATGTACAAACCATTAGAACGTTATGCGCTAAATTCCCCTTCCGGTTGCGATACCGTGGTTGGTCTGCTATAGGTACCATTGCCGGTATGAAAGTACCATCAATTGCACCAACACAATCCTATAAAACGAGGAAATAAAAAATATATATAATTACGACTAACTTTATACCTTTAAGGCAAATGCTAGCTAAGTTTAAGAGTAAGTATTTTACTCAATTTACCTTAAAATATCTCATGGCCCAAGGCTTCATATTACTTCCTGTTGTTGGGGAGTTCGTTTGACGTGCCTGTCTTATGTATTCCCTACCAAGCCTCAATACAGATTACAAAACTTTATGAAAATGTCGGTGGATAGTTTCTTGTGACCTTATCATAGTCCAAGCAGTAGGCCCCATACGTGTATCGTGGCCTAAAATGTAAAGAAACATTGCCATTTGTTCTTTCACAGAAACCCACCTACTAGCAGTCAAACCTCTTTCTTGAAGTCGTTCACATAAGGTATGAAAACATACTCTATTCAATCGGAGCATTTTATGACAATTATTATCATCTTCTGAATATAGCCTCTCTAGAGCTAGATGTCTCTCGTAGTCCCGATTTCAACGTGGCACCCTATCAATAGGCATGTTCTCAAGCATACGTGACATTACAAAATATGCAGCAATTACACAAAAGACTGCAACTATTTCGTAGTCATCCATATTCCTAAGACAGTCATTATTGATCATCAGAGTTACAATTAATTAACAGATAAACATATAATATTATAAAGGAGTTAATATTAATACAATTAATTAACAGTAAAATATTAAGAACAACATATATAATATTAACTAACATGAAAATGTTTGCGATATCCGATCTTGTATGTTTAGAGTAAATCTATACACTGTAAATCAACCTCTCTGGTTCACCATCAAATCAGCAGTAAAATAGACCTTACTCCAAGAAGAGGAGACCACACAGTCCCAAGTTAATGAATTGCTTGAGCCCATCTGCTTGAGGAGACCACACAGTTTCCCACAAGTCTAACAATAGAAAATGCAAAGCCTTAATAGAATTGAGCTTGACACCTGTTTTCTCCTCAAAGATGCATTTATTCATTGTCTTCTAAATCTCCACAATTAATGCCCCTATAGCAGTTTTCCACATGTCTTTAACAATAGGAATGACATGTTTAACTTTAGATGCAGCTACTTGTAGTTCACTGAAAGTTCTTGAGTATGAGTAATCTCACACTACCATATATATAAGTGACGCTGATTTCTAAACCCTGAAGCATATAAGGAATCCTGATGCTAAGCGAACTTGCTTTTGTTTCACTACTAGATCAACGGGCACTCTATTGTGTAACAGCTTCGATGCATTTGACTTATTAAGGAATTATAGGAGACAGTATGTTGGTCCTATCAAGTTAATTAATTACTAATAATAAGAAAAAAATTGTATATTTAAAAAATATGTTTATCCCACAAAGAGAAAGACAAGAGAGGAAGAAAGTACCTGAGATAGAGTATGAAGTTTGAGTGGTGTAAGATGAGAAGAGAAGAAGAAGGGTGTGGTGGCTTGAGCTGTCGCCTTTTTTTTTTTTTTTTTTTGAAGTGGTTCGCTTTTTTTTTTTTTTTTTTTTTTTTTTTTAGGGGTAGGGCATGGACACAAAACCATTTCCGTTTCCCTAGTTTTGTTTCCATACGGAATGACCTATTCCTTTCCATGGGACAAACAAACAGCCAAAAAACTATGGAAAAGGTGGACCACACCTATTTTCCTTTCCTTTCCATAGTCTTTCCTTCAGAACAAACACACCCTTAACTTTCAAAAATATTCTTTGTTTTAAAGAAAGAGATAACGATTATTGTGTGCAATAGTTTGGCCTGGAATGCGTTATTTTCATTTGATAGTGACTCATTTGGAGCTACACATATGGAGTCATGGACTAGATAACCAAAGCCTAGCACCCACTCAAATTTGGGCTAGTCACCCACATACAAATTTACGCACAGTAACAATTGAAGTGCAAAATTGTGTAATGGGACATTGGGACTACTCGGACTTTTTTTTTTTTTTTTGGTAATCATTATAAATACAAGGTGAGTGCACGTGCTACGCACATTATGGTTAGCTTGTATATAACTGGTATTAAAAAATGAAACGTTTTTGTTGACGCTTTTGTACTTGTTAAAAACTCGAGTAAACCTACATGAGGAGACTGGTATTAAAATAGCATCAATGTAAATCAATATTAGTATATATTTGTTTTTTTTTAATTATGTTCAGACAGATAATATAACATATTCATTAGTATTGAATGTCATTCAAAATGGGCATCACTTTAATAAACAAATAATCAAACCCTCCGACTAAATTTGTATTCATTCCCTGCAAGCTAATACACAATTTTAGCTAATACACAATTTTGACAACAAACACTTACCACTTAAATTAGGACAAAGAATAACATTTTGATGTAAGAAGACCTGTCACTCCTATGGCTTAACTTCGTCAATATGCTCTCCCTTCTTAACAACAATAGGTTCATTTGCAATTTGCCAAATGATCTAATAGCTTCATGGATTGATAGGAGCCAAACTCCTTTAGTGCATCTTGTGACGCCAACTAATGAAAATCTCCTTGGATTATATATATATATAAGTTCTATTAGTTGTCTCTCTCTGTATAAACAAAAAGAAAGTGGGTTACTGTAGCAAGAACAATATGTACAGATAAGTTTAGTTGGATGAAACTATGTGACTGTTAAATGAATAATTTTAAATGTGTATACGAAGGACTTACCAGTAAAAGAGCAATGTGATAGAAGATCATGGGCTGGACTTTGTTAGCGTGTTACACGATCTGAGGACGTCTTTGTAGACGACATTCCTTGTGAAGGTTCTAGAGTAGATTCTTTGTAGACAACATTCCTTGTGAAGGTTCTAGAGTGGCCTCTTATTCTTCGATTTTTAACAATTTTTTTCATTGTGGTCTTAGGTACACCTTGGGAGAGAACAACATAGAGGTGCTAAGGATCCAAAACATGGTTTGGTAAAGAAGTTCCTAGATGAGGAATGGTATGTCTCTGTGATTTGTGTATTTGTAAACCAACGCCTAGAAGATTGGGGAACTGTTTCCGAATGAAATTGCACGCTAGCTTGAGATCATCTGATGATTTAACAGGAATGCGATGTAAGAAAGTTGGTTTATCACCATAACTTTCAGTTAAAATATTAGCATACATGACATTTGGCTGGGAAACACAAAAAAGTAGTATGGTTCTATTGCACAATCCATTAGCAGGATTGATATTTTGGAGGAGAAGTATTGTAGGTTATAATTTTAGAGACAGCTTGTGTAGTAGTAGACGGGATGTAGATATAGAATTAAGAATTTCTTGATGATTTAAATTCCTTGATTAGTCATTGGCAACAGAGTCAAATGAGTAGTATGTTTGTTCTTCTCCTGGGAATACACGGATGACTGATCGATGTAATCCGACTCATGACCATAAGCAAACAAAGCAGGGAAGGCCTTAGATATTAAATTGGACAGTGAATGCTCACCTTCATAGGGAATGAGAATATCATATGGTACTTTAATAATACTATTGACAATGCAAGATTGACTACTATCACCAATGTGAAACAGCAGGGGTCAGAAAAATGGATCTCTCCTGGGTAGCACGTTTTTAGTAAGATGAATCACTCTAATAGTTGACCAGAGCTTAGAATATGTTATACATGCATCAATCTTTTGTGCAATAGTAACATGAGCCACGACGGGGAGTCCTTAGGGGAAGTCTCGACCTAGTACCAAAACATTGCCACCAATAGGTAGATCTGAATCACTTATATGTTTTAGTGTTCTGTCTAGAGCCTAAAAAATATGGGGATGTGTCATTGTTTCTTCATCCCAAATAAAGAAACATGTTTAACACAGCAAGTTACCAAGAGGAGATTCTTTACGCACCTTGTAGGTTTATTCTGCAAACGTCAGTAGGGGAAGTGAAAGCTTGAGAGAGTTGTACGACCCCAGATAAGATAGTGGGTGCAAGACTTGAAGTTGACTTTGCAATGACAATGTATCCAGGCCATGATATCTTAAGCATGCTAAAACTGAACAATATAAAAATTTCTTCCCTCTTACGCTAGCACCATGAATGAAGTAGACCGAGCTATAATTACGTACAACTGGATTCACAATGGTCTGGAATGCAGAATAAGACAGGGATAAAATCAGAATTATACAACTATGAACATAAACTAAAGGACTCTTGTGAAATAAACTCTTTCAACAATTGTTTAAATCGCTAGGGTAAAACGATTAATTTTTTTTCAATGAATCATGCTAAAACAGTATTTCCGAGATCTATGTCTAAAATGCAAAAGCAGGCCTTCAGGTATTAAGAATTAGTATTTATTTTAGGTTTTTTGATAAGTGAGCAAAAAAAAGAAAGCTAGACTGATAACCCCAGACATGGTTTTCCTTTGCAAATTGATTCTTCAAGGTTACTGGGCATATTGAAATTCAAAATCAGGCCGACTTAAAAATGAGACAAAAGTATAGGGACTAACGAATGAAATTGAAACAAAAACACCCATCGTGGTATCGTACTATATTGTTCGTTAACTAATAATTTTAGGATTATAAATAATAAATATATTTGTTTAATTCATGAAGCAATTCATGAACTAAGTTCATGCGCAATACTATACCTTTATTGCTCAATTGTGCGATGGAAATGCACATAATCCTTCCGATGCTTAATAATGAATAGTTCCAAACCTTCAATGCTTTGAAGTTACCAATATATAATAAAAATTCGAGATATGAGCAACAAATAAATCAATCCAATTCAATTAAATGGAAGTAGAAATATAGTGTATGTACCCGATTGAGGGCAGATTTAGTCAAAGGTAACTTTTGTCGAGACTTCTGCATGGTTAAGGATGCCAATATGGATGCCGTTTTGGACTGTCGAGACAAAACTTGATGAAGATATATATACAATCATCACAACATTCAATTGTTTGTACTAACCTCAGGGAACCCTATTCAAACAAATGATTTAACGCATAAATGTCCTTAAAATCCTCAATTAAATTACGCTTCGACATTGCTTGATCATCATTTAAAAAAGACAACTGTGAGTCTTTGGAATGAAAACCTTTTAAATTGGATGAAAAATAAAGGAGATGGGATCATACCAACTTTAAAATACCATTTGCAACTGCCGCGATAATGACTTTTAGGTGGCTTCTTTTCGGGTGCCACTGTCTTAATGACTTGTTCCATGTATAATGTTGAGGAAATTTTCCATAGAGATACTGTCTCGCATCCGCATCAATATGATTAATTGGGAGAAGCTCAATTAACATGGCGTGGGAGTGTTTTTCATCAGGTAGAAGTTCTCAAACATCTTGATCTTCAGTGAAGAGGAAATGGTGCATATATATTCTCAACCTGGATTTGTAGAGCGAACTCTGGTGGGGTACAAACCACCTTCTTAAAATATTTAAGGAAGCAAAACCAGCTAACAAATATTTAGAGGAAGCTTACAAACCAAACTTCTTAACAGATAAACATGCATCGAAAATAAAGACCAAGGACAGATATATACCAAACCAATGAAAAAAGCAAGTATAAGGGGACCGACAATGGCAACCACTTGTCTCGTCAAGGCTGCCTCAATTGTTATTGGTGGCAACTGCCAAGTGACATTGCACTACCTTATCGATCTGAAAAATACACCAGCAAATAAAACCCACATTAACCAATTGTGCTAATATATAAAACCAAAGCAAAAACCTCAAAAGAAAAACCATGGAGAGCTAATTTTGTCTTGAACAGTTTCAAATCGATTCACTTTGTTTTATCATGCAATGAAGATTTTAGGCAATGACAATCATATATATATAAGAAGTTTTTAAAAGAGAGAAGAAAATAAATCTATTCCAACGCAGTTATTCCTTAGTAACGTATTATGAAACTAAAACCAAAACATACCCATTAACCAACGATGAAGTAAAGAAACACCTATAGAGTTGCCGACACATGAACTCCATAAACCCACCCATCTAGAACCAAATTTTTTGAGAATTAAACTTTAGTCCCCCCTTTCAACACACACATACTTGAATTGTCTGCCAGAATTCGAATTTTTTTTATTTCACTGTCTTAAATTTCATGAACATTACTTTACTGAAGCTCAACATTTAAACCGAGTCATAAAACAATATCAAGCTATTAAATTTGGATTACCACCACATGCTTGCTTGAATCTCCACTTCTAATTTAAAGACCCTTGACTCCATAGTCGAAATCAAGTCCTCTGCAGTTATCAAAAAAAATCATGTCAGAATTAGAATTACACGATAAATCGCTAAGAAAAGCACAACTTCAAAAAAAAAAATCAATTGAACCAACAGTCATTGAAAATGAAATAGATTGATAGATGCAAAAATAAATAACTAAGAAATCAGAGGTTACTTGTATATCTCCACCTCCATTATTTCCAAGTTGGGGGTATTAGATTCGGGGATAAAGCAGGCGAGAAGAAGTTAAGAAAATAACAGCTTCATATTCTCTCTCTAGCCTTCTCTTTTTCCATCCCTTCATACTCTCTCCAGTCCCTTTGTATTCTTAACGCCCTGGTAATAACACTAACCATGTGTTCCTAATGACATCAATTTTTCAAAAATAAACTAATATTGAAGTAGAATAATACCATTAAAACTTACATATAGTGGTTGCAAAGTAAAGGGAAATCAAAGTGGGTCTTCTCAACTATTTTTTTGGAGTAACAAAAGATTGAAGGTATATGTAAGTAACCAACCTATATCATCAGTGCACAAAATGAAATTATATTAATGGCCGGCCATAACACATGTATAGACTAAAACATGAACTCTTTCTATCCAAACCGACAAAAGAGTGTATGTATGCTCGCCAAACTCCTGATTCATAAGTTTGTTTGTAAAACCATATACCACGCTGGAAAAAGTGCATTTTTTAAAGTAAAAGTTGGCATGCCTACTCTACCATCTCAATATCACAAAATGTAGCCAACAGAATGGAAAACAATAATCAAGAATTCTATATTTTTAGCAAAATCATCAAAACTTATCCAGCTCCAAGTTCAGGGGAAAAAACACTCGAATTATGTAAACCTCATATGTGAAAACTCAAAACCACTCCAATATGGCAAAACCAACACATTACTATAAACTACTATTGCAAACAACAAACCATGTAAAATAGTTACAAAATGGCTTGTTGCAATAAATTTTCAAGTCAAACACAATGTAATCAAAGATCCCAATCCCCCTCCCAAGCCCAACACTACATATTCCCAATCCGATGATAAATAAAATTGAGAAAAGAAAAAAAGGTACTTTGATAAAATAAAGCAAATTGAGACCTGCATTGATCTAACTGTCGCGTGTATTCTCATCTATGTCACATGTGAGGCTTCACAGGACATCAACATCATCACCTCACCTGGAAAAAACGAACAAAAAGAAATAAGAAGCCATTTAAACAAATCATATGAAACCGTGTATATAAAATGCACAAAAAAAGTTTCATTAACAGTAGAAAACATCATAAGGGAGTATGTACCACTGAGGCAAAGTCCTTGAACATACATACTATTTACCGATCAAACATATAGCAAAGCAAGCCATCTATAAGCCTTTAAATCATCTTCTCTATGAAAACATAGACTTGAAATGAATGGGGTTTATGAAATAGAAGTCACTTAAAGCACATTGTGTAAGGAATTATTATGACATTGATTATAATATGTCACAATGTCAAAGATATTGCATTGTATAATAAAAAATTCATAAGGCACTTAAAGCTTGGGGATTGTAATTAATCCCACCTACAATAATCACCGTTTTTTAATACAATACATTGTATAACCACTTAGAGCATGCTAGTGATTATTGCAAATCTAGTGTAAGGAATTTCAGAATTATGAAAGGGGTCTATTAGTCTTACCAAATTGAAGATGCACCTGCAATTGGCTTTAGCATGCTCATATTGAGCAATAAGAAGACCACCCTGTTTTATAGTTGTTGCGTTAGGAATGTGAAACTCTTCACTGATGGGTCTTCCTTTGGCAACTTGAGTTTGGTGATGGCAGTAGAATAAATGAAACCAAGCAAACAAATATTAAAACCGGCGATATCATATAAGAAGAATAATTAGAAATTTCATTTCTTGTATCCCCAACAAAAGCTAAGAAAATTGACTTTCTGTATGATTAAACAAATCTGAAATATGTAAATAATATATATCTAAGTATCTAACCACTATCTTTTTCTATTGCATCAGTCGTAAATCCACCCTCTGCAGTCGCCATCATCATCTTACACTACTATCTTCGGAAGTACTGGTTTAGGCAAGAAACACGCTGAAAGAGGGGGGGGGGGGGTACTCAATAAAGTTACGCAACCAACCATAGCATGAAATGAATCAATTTGCAACTAAACAATTAAAGTTTAAAGGGCAAATTTGACAGCAAACATTTAAAAAATATGTGATAAAGAAAGTGGTAGTGAAAGCATGTAATGAAGGACTTTCCAGACATGTTTCCAATGTGTCTAGGTAGTGGCTCATAGAATAATGACTCCCCTGCGTATACTTACCTTCAATTAAACTATACTTCTTTCCATTGGTACTGATAGGGTATCCACATCCACTAATGAGACCCAAATCATGAATTTGTTTATTTTTTTGGGGAAAATAAAAATACTAATTTATGCTAGGTCGTTCTAGAGAGTGGAGAAACCAAAGGCTTAAACTATGCTCCCTATAAAAGACTTAAACCATGGCCCCTTTGACAAATCCCATTGAAATTGAGCTCAACGGTTCTATTCCGAGGAAAAAAATCAAAGAATAATTTTAAAAAAAAATGAAACAGGGGCGTAACTTTAAAAATGGCATCTAATCTCTAGCAGTAACCGCACCTAAATCTAATGATAGTACCATTGAAGCACCATGGTACCAAATTAAATCCCTAAAGAAAACAATATATTTCATAGTAAGATACCAATAATAAAAGAAATAACAAAAAACCATTTAATGACCAAGCATTCCCATAAGGTGAAATCTATAATTCTTAAACTATCGAATGTCTTGAAGAATTAAAATGATTTTGATAAGAATATAGAGCATATTTATCTACAAAAGAGAATGGAACATGCATACCAAGTATTGGGCATATTTCTTGGAATAAAATTCTCTGAGAACAGACGACCTTAGTAGGCAATTCTAACATCAAACGATAAATGAAATAAGAGAAATGCAATCAGTAAAACACAAAACGGAAGAAAATTGATTTAACAACCACTCTTAGTTGAATTGTAACAATTCTTAGTAAAGGAAAGCTCTAAAATAAGGCTATGACCTATGTGCCAAGAACTAAAGCCTGAAGAAAATGGATTAAGAGGTGGCTTGAACCAATGCATTAGTAGAATCAAAATTGTCACTAATTTTATGAAAGCTGCTAGAGGTAGTGTACAACTTTAGGAAGCGCTATAGCGTTCTTTGAATAAAGCAGCAAATATGAAAATGTTAGTAAATATCATAGATAAAATTGATTCCATGAAACTTTCACACAAAAATTCAAATATTATTTCTTACTTGCTCTATTATAGGGTGTAAGCACTTGACCTGGAAGTGCTAAAGTGGGAAAGCAAAACAAATTTTCTCAGAAAATGACTCGAGGTTTCTCCACTTTTCCTAGAGTTTTGCAAGATTCCAAGATCCATAGGGTTGGAAAAGTTAATCTCTAGTGCCAATGCTAATAGCTAACACTAAACCTATGATAAAATCGATACTTGAATACTAAATGCTCTAAACCCTAATAATAGCAGAGGATCTATTGACAGCCATGTGTGACCTCGGATCTTAACATTAACAAAAATAAAGAGACTAAGCTTTAGTAGCTCTTGCTAAGACGGCTGATTGTAGAGGTGGTAAAACATCCCAGACAAAATCACCCACAGATACAATGTCAACGAATTTCCAGAAGCTTGGATTGCTTTGTGATACCCTTCAACCCATTGAGAGCCTTTGACAAATACAGCCACCGAAAACAGATACAACAACGAAACTATACTAATCCAACCATATAAATTCAGCTCATTCACTTCCTTAAATCCTTAATAGGGATAATTAGTATTTATTACTTAATAAGGTAGTGGCATAGGAAAATATAATTAACTGATGCAATATTTGCTCGAGTGAAAGACACCCATTCTACCTATCTCCTCATTGAGTAGACTTGAGAGTAAATCATGCCATAGTATTAGTGTAGTATCAATATTAGTACCTAAGAAAGCTTTTATCCTATGTGGTATCAATGTTAGTAGTTCTAATTCTTCAAACTATCGTATTACTGTATATTATAGTTTCAAACCTTTTAGAAAACAAAATAGAAAAGGAAATCTTCTATCAAAGGATATACATATAATTAAGTAATTATACTATTATGTTTGGCCATATGCATTAAAAAAACAGATAAAAAAAGTCAAAAGATGGACAGAACATTTTAGATTTAAATGGGGAAGATTAACTCATAACGCCTAAGGCATCACAACGAACAAATCTATAAATCTAATTATGTGATCCACAAACAATATATAAGTATGTAACTCATTAGAATGCTAATATCTTATTCATCAACATGTACCTGCTCATGATCCACTTGTTTGCCATAGCTTGATGTCAGCAATCAATTACCACTGAGCAAACAAAGTAAAAAATCAAGTGAATAACAATTGAAAGGTAGTCCTAGTACCTAAAATTAAAGAACTCAACCCCATTAGAAAAAACACTCAAATTTTGAAATTATAAAAAAGATTTGATATGGCCTGGAACTCCAACTTGGTAGCTTAAAATTTTCTCACGTACAACAACATAAACTCCTCAAGAACAATATTTACATATTTATGAAAAACCTACGCACACTTAAATGCTTGTCCCTATTTTTTTTGCCGAGAAACTTAATAGTTGAAGCACTAAAAAGAAAACAAAACAGTTTCTTTATACCTTATCTTTATGTAATAAAAAATTTACATTCTCAGGTTCTTGAATCCAAATCAAGCACTCAATCCCTATATACTACAAACATGATGGTAATGAAAATATAGCTAATCTCAAACAGCAAGTCCTTGAAACAAACAAACAAACAAATATATTTGTTGCGAAGAATGGAGGCGAGAACTAAAGAGTTTGGTTATTTGGGGTTTTCCATCTCATAAACGAAGACAGTGGTTTTCCTTGTATGCAATAATCCATCGAAATATGTCTTTTCTTTTATTAAACAAAATGCCTAAATAAGTAAATATTAAACAAATAAGTGGGAAAAAAATGACAAACAAAGAGGGATAAAGTGAATACCTCTTTTCTAAGCGTACTATCTGTTCTACATCTTTAATAGCTTCAATCAGCTTGGTGTGACGCAGAGTTCTACTTCTCTTCTATTGGGCCTTTGCTTGGTATTTAGAAACGATGAGAAATGTAAGTTTGGGTTGAATGGTTTGAAAGTGATGACTTTGTTAGTAGATAGATGATGAGATGGGTGTGAAAGGTGCATTAGTAGGAACAGGTTGAACTGTACTAATCCTTCAATCAACATTTTCAGGACCCAACTCCTCCTGAAGGTTGAAGTTTCAATGGGGAAATTCGTCAAACAAATAAATCGATTGAAATTTATAAGATGTGGCTGGGGCATATAAAACAGTAAGTGTTAGGCTCATTGAGGTGGCATAGTTTATTTGGGCTTTGCTACTTTATTTATTTGCTAAAGCCAGCATCAGGACCAGGTAACCCACAATATCGTGCAAAATAAATCAACTGCAGACCAACAATGAAATCAGATATTTGTTCATTTCAATTTCCAAGTTCAACAGAGCTTTTTCACATCAAACCCAATATGAAAATTTGAAACATACCTGATTCACAAATAAGGTAGATCAGCTGCCATTAGTATCACCAGTTGTGCTTCGCTTTCAATTCTTCAATATGGCTTCGATAATATAGGACAATATGGCTTAGGATATTCTTTGAACTGACAATGTTAGAATTTGATGAAGAGAGAGGGTTTTTTTAATACACTTTTTTTCTTGAGAATTTAATGAATTAATGTCTTTTTGCTTCTTTGGGTTTTTTTGTTTGAATCTGTTGAGAAGAAAAACCAGATGGAATTTTTGGATCTGGAAGAAAAACATGTACCTGTTGTTAGTTTCTTTATTTTTGATAGGTTGAAGAAAGCGGTGGAAGTTGCAGATGCCGGCTTGGAGTTGAGAAAGCAAGAGTTGCATTGTGATTGGAGGAAAAGCCCAGACGGATGCCGAATAGGCTTAGGAGGCTAAAATGACAGATGGTGAATCGGGTTACGATAAAAGCGCAGTGCACGGCTAGCTCACCCACGCCTCTATGTGATGGCGGCTAAAGCTAAGCTTGGCAGCTCGGGTGCGCCTCTTTAAAGGTGAGGTCAACTAAAACCCATATTTAGAGCATAGCGCAATGATCGCATGAACTTTCCGTAAGTTGACATTATTTATCTTAATAAAGTTAAATGTTAAAGATGTAAGGTTCAAAGATCATATCCATCCATGTCTTGCATGATACTAAAATAAAGTTAAAATGATGAGTAACCAATGCCAAGTACTGTAAACATCAAACCAATACATTGTTTATAAATATGTTAAGTTATATGAAGCTTCATAGACATGATCAAACATTGTTAACATATTTGGACCATCTAATGAACCATTTAAGTAGGCAAGCATAGGATTATTGCATAATTGCCTATCTAGTGCATTCAATGTACATGCATGCAAGCTATCTAATATGTGCCATGTCGAAGTGTGCATACAGTTAGATACAACGATAAAAAAGGGATAACGATAGAACCTCCTTGCACGGGATAACAAAGCATAATGTGTAAGAGCGTTCAAAGTTATACGTTAGCATAATATCATAGAAATATAACATCATATTTGAAGAAAAGCAGTGAAATAGTTAGGTCCAAGGGTACTTGGATGAGGAAACCATTGGTGATGTCTATGGCAAACACTTGACAATGACGAAACAAAACTAAATGCCAAATCAGTCTATTACAGAACCGGGTCCCAAAGACACATTAGTAGTACGCCCTGGCATATAACATGGTTTCTTAGAGTTTGGTCTGCTTAGTCATAAAAGCTAAACATCCCTTCAACATTTTTCAAACAAATCTATGGAATTGAACAGTATATTCAAGGTGGAAAGTTATGTTGGTCAGTAATAATAACAACACTTTTAACACAAAGGAAGACCAATTATTCAGTAAACAAAAACTTTAAAACTTTAAAAGTAAGTTGACCAAGGTTAAGAACTCTTTTTAGTTTATAGATATGTTGTTGCTAACAATTTAGGTGGAGATAAAAAGCAGAGAAAAGCAAAACACGATAGGCAATAGATTTCATAGCTTGAGAGCAATTTTTTGGTTGAATAATTAATTAATTAATTATATGTCAACAGAGGCTCCTATTACACTCGCAATTTCTGAAGAATGAGAACCAACTATGTAGCATATGCATGGATAATTCAAATATTGTATACGTTATTAGTCCGATCTTTTGTACGAACTACCCGTAATAACGAACTTGCACGAACTGATGACTTCCACCATGTGAAGGTGACACTCTACCGCTGAGTTATTACCCTTCCCTACCTCCATTGAGAAATATAACTGATTAATCCTAAAGCAAATGGTCGAGGGACTGAAAACTACTATTCCTCGACAACTTAGAGTTGGGCCTTCTTTTCGCACTATTACAGATACAAAAAAAATGGCAAAATAAAAATAAAAAACGGCCAATCTCATAAAAATGATGAATCATAAATAGAGTTTATGTTCGAATTCCATAGATAATATAGATGGGTCCCCTTCCCTGCCTCCATCAAGATATAGAACTGACTAGTCCTAAGGCAAAGGGTTGAGGAACTCAATGCTACTATACGTCAACAACTTGGAGTCGGCCCTTCTTTTTGCACTATTACGGATACGAAAATAATGGTAAAAGAAAAAAAAGTGGCCAATGTCATAAAAATGATCAATCATAAATAGAGTTTAGGTTCAAATTTCATAGATAATATGGATGTGATTGTCTATAATGATAGAGAAATAAAAAAAAAACGTCCTCATAATTCTTATCCAACTACTTTATTTTTGAAAATGCACTCATTGAATGAGTAAACAATTGAATTGGATTTAGTTGGAGGGTACCAACAAAATCAAGTAGTCACTTCCATTTCTTATTGAATTAACTGACCCACTTGCTAACGGACATTCTTTTTATTTTATTAAGTTTGAAAAAAAAATTCAACATGTAATAATTGATTATTATTATGAAAATAAATCCTACTGCTTCTGGTCCTGGCGCTTGAAGGAAAAAAGCTGGGGCGTATCGCTCAAATAATTGGTCCGGTACTCGATGTATCCTTTTCGGCGGGAAAGATGCCTAATATTTACAATGCTTTGGTAGTTAGAACAATTACACAATTTTTGAACAAAGTTTTACCATATATATATATATATATATATATATTATATATATATATATATATATATATATATATATATATATATATATATAAAGGACAATGTTATATAATAGGAAAATAAAAGAATAGTAAAGCGTACAAAAGAGTACCTAGAATATTGTTAAATCCAGCCTCCAAATGATAAGCAACATGTACAGTGCTCCCAATCACAGTGGATAACCAATGGCAACCTTCATGTGAAACAACCTAGAAAAGTTAAATATGAGAAATACAAATGTATGGTGGAAAGTTATGTTGGTTAGTAATAATAACAACATTTTTGACACAAAGGAAGACCAATCATTCAGCAAACAAACACTTGAAAAGTTTAAAAGTAAGTTTACAAAGGTTAAGAACTTTTTTTAGTTTATAGACATGTTGTTGCTATATTACACTCGTAGTCTCTGAAAGATGAGAACCAACTATGTAGCATCTGCATGGATAATTCAAGTATTGTATACGTCATTAGTCTGATACGTTGTCTGAACTACCCGTAATAAGGAAATTGTACAAATTTCAAAACTTGAAATTTGTCCATATTCAGTTCAATCTTCATATCGGATATCGGCTTTCTTAATCTCCTTCGAAGTGCAAAAGGAGACTTGAGATACAATATAAAGTACAAATTCTCAAGTTCAATAGAAACAATGGTTTCTATGATGCAAGCAAGCAGCAACTAAGCTGCATGACTTATATCGATGGTCTTAGTGGGCAATCCAAAACAATTGTGCTACGAATATGAAGATATTGCAAAAGTCGTGAAAGATGACTATCACCACAAAGAAAACAGACTAAGTGAGACATTATCACAAACACTTAGACCCCAATTCTATTGAACACAAACAATAACTATTACTAATTTGAAAAAAAAAAATTGAAAAGCATAATAAAATGGAAATTCTTTTACTTGGAAATCACACAGAAAAAGAATAATTAAAAAACCACAAAATTAGCAATCAAATAATTGTCAAAGAGCAAAAAATGTCACCTGAAAACTCCTCGCCAAGCCCCTAGAGTTTAATGGAGTTCAAGAGAAAGCGAGTTCGATAGATGAATTGAGGAATGGGAGGGGATGAATTGAGAAGGGTAAACACATAATTGTTGTTGATTTTGTTGTTGTTCTTGTGGATTGATTGAAAATAGAGTTTTTTGGTGGGTGGGGTTTTTACAAAGGGGTTTTGGTTAGCATGAATCTTGGGAGGAAGACTGGCTGGGAGGCTTTGAGTGGCTAAGAAAAAGAGGTGTTGTATTCTGGTAGGACAAAAAACCTGGAGGGACAGCCGAGAGGCTTAGAAGACTAAAAAGGACATGTGTAATAACGTGATTAGATAAAACATCGGTTGAAGGCTAGCTCACCCACGCCTCTATGCTATGGCGGCTAAAGCCTGGCTTGGCAGCTGGGGCACGCCTCCTTAAAGGTGTTTAGATATATATTGATAATATTAAGTAGCTTAAATTACAAACGATCTTTCCCTATCCATAATGTCCCCAAGCCAGGAAGGTGGGTATAACCATTATGTTATAATAGGTAAAGATTGGTCATGCTTGACTAGGATATGGTCTGCATTGTTTTCAGTGTGGTTAACCCAGTTAATATAGACACATTCTAAAGTAGATAGTATGTACAATGCATCAATAAGTATCAACTACAAATAAGTCCAGGATATATTTCCCGTTATCTTATTTTCCAAAAAGTTGCTAGCTAATTTGGAATTAGCCTCCACCTCTAGTCTTTGGGCAGTTGAATTTTCGTTTCCACTTGATTTCTCGTAACAAAATTTTGCTTTTTGAAAAAAAAAAAAATTGTGCATGGTTTGAGTAGTGAGTTGAAGTTCGTCTTAAATCTTATGTTGGAGAAAATGGTTTGATGGCTAAAAACAAAAACTTATCTAAAACTTCTCCTATTCATATATGTTTCTAATCTCTAAAAGGGATTGAAAACAAGCTGTCTAAAGTGTTAGGAAGATAAAAACATTGAAAGGAGGTTGATTTGGATTAAAAACTTTAAATAACAAGGGAAGGAAAAGAAGTAAATTGGTTAACAAGTCACACTCATTTGATTGATTCAAATGAGTGTAACATACTTCTATTGATTGAAACGACAAAAGGGAAGTGTAGAAAACAAGTTACTTGATAACAAAATTGAATGACAAGTATTTAAATGTAAGGAAATACTTTTACATAAGTTTAGTGTTTGTTTGCTTTGGTGGAAACTAAACTATGGAAAGGAAAGGGTTTCGAGTCAGTGGCTCAAATAGTTTTCCTTTCCTTTCCTTAGCTTTTGCATAACAAAGAGTCATGGAAAAATGAAAAGGAAAATAAAGTTTAATAAAAAATATGTAGTTTTCTATTCTTTTATTTTCTTAAGTTTTGGCCTTACAAACATCATAGATTCCATTCTAAGGTTTTCCTTTCCTTTTTCGAAGTAACAAAATAAACGCATCAAAAAGAAAAATCCATTACATTCCTTTCTATTCTATTCCATAGTGGACCACTCATGGATTTTTCTTTTATTTCCTTTTCTCAAGTGAGTGAGTAAAAAAATGCAACCTAAGTTTTGTGTTGTTTCAAGTGGGTCCTACTACTTGAATCAGCTATGACTTTTTTAGTTTATGGCATGTTTGGTTTATCTGAGTGTTCAATGTTCAGCGTTCAGCGTTTACAGGTTTTAACCTTTAAATTGTTTTCTAATGGTACACCACTCCATATCTCTAAAACTTAACTTGCAAAAATATTGTTTTAAAGACAGAGAGTACGATTCTTGTGTGTAATGGTTTGGCCTGGAATGTGTTATTTTCATTTGGTAGTGACTTATTTGGAGCGAGTTCAATTGGCATGGAATGCATGCACTCCTTATTCCTCTATATATAGAGGATAAAAATCCACTGGTTTGGCCACCAATAATAAGAGAATAAGGAGTCATTGGACTCGGCCTTAGTTGCACAAGAGCTACACATATGGATTGGCTAACCAGAGCCTAGCGCCCACTCAAATTTGGGCTAGTTAGGCGTAAGTTAGAATCTAAACACCCACACACAAATTTAGACACTGTAAAAATTGAAGTGCAAAATTATGTAATGGGACTACTCGAACTTTTTGTTTTGGGTAATCATTATAGATATATATTGATATTAAGTAGCATAAATTATTACAAACGATCTTTCCCTATATCCATAATGTCCCCAAGCCAAGAAGGTGGGTATAACCATTATGTAATAATAGGTAAAGATTGGCCATGCATGCATGGCTAGGAATCTAGGATATGGTCTGCATTGTTTTCAGTGCAGTTAACCCAATTAATATAGACAATACACATTCTAAAGTAGATAATATATATATACAATGCATCAATAAGTATCAATTACAAAGTCCGTAATATAACTAGGAAGGAAAAGAAGTAACTTGGTTAACAAGTCACACTCATTTGATTGATTCAAATGAGTGTAGTATGCTTCTATTGATTGAAATGACAAAAGGGAAGTGTAGAAAACAAGTTACTTGATAACAAAATTGAAGGACAAGTATTTAAATGCAATGAAAGACTTTAAAGTAAAGAAAGCATAAAGCTTGAACAATGGAAAATAGCAAAAAAAAAAAAAAAAAACTTGAAATAAAATAAATCTATCTAAAAAGCATAAGTATGATCTCAATCATTGGTTTGTCAAACCAAGAATTGGATAATGATTTCTCTCTACATTTTTTGTTTATATGTCCATACTTTTATATTTATAGATTTGCCCTCCTCCTTAGATGTAGGACACCTCTTACAATTGTTTTTCCTTTTGGTTTATGCTTTATCTTTTCTTATTGAGAACGCTAGGACAAGCTAAAACCACTTTTGAGATAAAGATATCATCTTCAGTTTTTTAAACTAAGGACAGAATCTTCAGACTTTTGGATTTGAGTCATTGACTGTTGACTTTGACCTTAATTTTTCAGCACTTTCTTATATAAGCTCGAGTCTTCCTAAGCAACATTAATAGAGCTCATTTTGGTGCTAAAGTGCATATTTTACGATAAGGAGTTTGAAAGGATCTATAACCTGCAAATAATAGTAAAAGTTATGAGATATCTATTTATCATGTATAAGAATAGCTGTAATGCAGTAATGTAAGGGGATAAAAATGCACATTTGAGGTCTGATCACTTTCCGCCTCTTATGTTGATCCATCTCCACCCTATTTAGTTCATGCAACAATAAATTCTCCTTTAGAGTCTCTCAAAATATATCCATAAGTCGACACATTTCCCTGTTTAAAACAAGCATTATATTAGTATTGAGTTTTAGGAATCCAGATTTTGGTGTTGTCCAGTGTACTAAGCTTGAGTGGAAGGTGGGCAGCACAGTTTGGATTTCCTGGTTTGCAAGATCAGTAAAGAATTTTTGAATATTTATAGAAAGCTCAAATATATTTGGATATGATGTCTCTTTGTGTGGTAAACTTCATATCTTTCCAGCCATATACTCCAGTTCAGGTGTATAGCAAATTTTGTCCATAAGTTGCTTTGTATTGGCCAATCTGATGGGGGCTTATACCAGAAGTCTATCTATACATTCTTGTACCTGCAAGTTCTAAAAAAAAAGGTGAGTCTTATATGCCAAGTTGTTTGAAACCATAAAAGCTTTGTAAACTGGCATTTCAGCAATAAGTGACGAAATGATTCAGTAACCATTCCACATAAAAGACAATATTTATTTGGGATATGAAAGAGCTTAGATAAATGTTCTCTTGTTATAAATGTCATAGTAACATTTCCAAGCAAAAAAAGTGGCTCTAGAATGGTGAACATTTCTCTAGATTATTATATTTGTTTTTGAATTGGTGAGAGGGGTGGAATTAATACTAAGAACTTTGTACATTTGATTTGACTGAGTGAAGACATCAACACTTGGTTGCAGTCCATTTAAGCTTATCCTCATTATGTCTTATGGGTATGTAGATGTTTTGAATGGAGATTCTTGTATTATTGTCAAACAAATGGTTTAGAAGAATGACATTCCATGATATAATGTTAGGAATCATGAGGTTAGATACCGTCTTATAAGATAGATAATTAAGAACAATGGAAAAAGATACCTTTCCCAGAGGAAGTCTAGACATCCAAGAATCATTCCATATGTTTATATCTTTACCTGAAGCAATCTGCAGCCATATAACATTGTCTTTGATCATGAGAAGAGTTTTTTGCAAACCATGCTAGAACCATGAACATCCATGTTTAGGAGATGAATTAATAGTATTACAATTATGGAAATATTTATTTTGTAATTGGAGACTGAGAAATGAGTTAGGTTTAATTTGATTTGATATTCCAAACAATTCTACTTAGATGAGCTGAGCATGATTAATTATCAATTTCTACATCCCTAATACCTAGACCTCTTGAACTTTTTGACTGACATATGAACTCCAAGTCTTAAGATAATGATGGTTTTAATTTCCTTGGTCTTGTTCCCACCAAAAATCTCTGTGTATAACATTAATAGTGGAAGTGATGTGTTGTGGTAGAAGAAAAGTATTCATTTGGAATACATAAAAGTACTCACGAAATTATTATAAACTAGCTCTCCCATAACTTTTTCAGCTTTCGACAGGTACTCGATCGTGTATCAAAATTTGTGTTGCTTGCCCAAACTAACGGGTAGTAACTCATCTGGAAAAAAAATATCATTGTCGATCCCTCTAAAGGCTTCACTTCAGCATTATTAGGTAGTGAGGTGTCACTTGTCAGGTCATAACAGTCACAGTTTGATGAAGACGCAAAGCCAAGACTGACAATACTCGAAATTTAGATAAATATTATTTCATTGATAATTTGATGATTTACATCGAGGAAGCTAATGCTTAAATAGACATATGGAATACATCAAGATGGAAAGATATGGTAGAATATTATCACAAATCCTATAGATAAAATCCAACCATATTAATCTAGATCAAGAAATATTTTTCTTGCCATGGTAATCTATATCTAGACTATTCAAATCAAAATAATATAATGAATATATTGCATCATATATTCCAACAATTTCCATAAAATTTAAAATAGGGAATTATCCAAGATATAATTATCTCAATCGTCACCCTATTTAATCATCTAAAAACCCAGGATGAAACGAAACCTTAATAACATATTATCAACCACGATATTAAAATTTGAGATCAAATTTAAAACCAAAAGGGACAATCCTTCATTTACATTATTAAACTACAAAAAAACTAACCAACTCTATTACATCTGTCTCAAAACAAAACCATACAGTTAAGAAAAACTTAAACCGACTCCAAGAGCAAATCCAAATCGCGTGTCCTCATCCACTGCACTCCACCATCTATGTTTCAAAGAACACACCCACGTTGCAAAACAAAACTTGCTGACCCACCATCTATGTTTCAAAGAGCACACTCACGTTGCAAAACAAAACAAACATGGGTTAGCAAATTGAATTTGCTGGTATAAGTAAGACTAAAAATTTAAAATAGTATAGCAGTATGCTAAATCTTTCAAATCAAGAAATATACTATTACAATCATTTCAACTTGGAAGACAATTTAGTTCCGTATTCTCAAAACGGCATGCAGTTTCTTCCCAAGTAATATTTCAACCCCCAATATACATTTCTAAGAAATCTCATATAACAGTATTCATCATTCTCACTTTCCAAAATAACTCACAATATAATTATCACTTACATTCCACTTATTATATACACATATGATAACTTATTTAAATATGAGTCTGATACACTTTACCTTTAAGCCGGCACGTCGTCTTAGGGTAGGACAACGTCTCTGCATAAAATTAAAGTTAATAAGTCCTACCCTATTGCAAAACAAAGTTAGATTTCCCAAACGTAATCATTTATAGTATACATCTATTTCACTCTCACTGCAACCATCATGGGTATATATAATCTGGCATAATATATCTCAAATATTAACATTCATGTCCCACCACCATATCCATCATATCACGCTAACCATATTCACATTCTTTCGTAAGAAATTATATGCATCATATCATAATATATCACCAATCATATCTAATAATTTGCTCATACTTAAAACCAATATTTTTCTTAAAAATCACTCGTCTACTTATGAGAACAAGGAAAATATCACAACCAAGGAGTACATTCATCCCTTGTGAGTATCAACTCACACAAACCACATATATATTTCTCATAAGAAATTATGTACATCATAATACATAAATATTCATATGCAATAATTCACTCACACGTAAAATCAAGATTTTACTTTAATATCACTCGTCTACTTATGAGAATGAGGAAAATTATCACAACCAAGGAGTACATTCATCCCCCGTGAGTATCAATTCACACAAACCACGTATATATTTCTCATAAGAAATCATGTACATCATAATACATAAATATTCATATGCAATAACTCCATCACACGTAAAATCAATATTTTACTTTGCTTATTAATTATCTTGTTGACTCATTTCTTAAAAGACACAACCCAACTTTTAGTTCCTACTTCACGATTTGCACTTCACACATTTGCCAAATCACACATATCCGTGTGCCTCACTCACACTGAGTACCACTACAAGACATATGTCCCAAGCGGGGATATCACCTCCAGAAAACATATTTTCATCTTGTAAACTCGTAACTTGTGAGTCACAGCCATCTCTGGGTTTTCCATACACATACACAAAGCCTCTTTTGGGCATAACAAAATATCAAGTCATTCATGGCACATTCAATGAATACATTGGGTCATTCCCACCACATTCAAGGAATACCCATCATAACACTAACAGATCATTCATGGCACATTCAATGAATACCTTAGGTCAATCCTGCCACATTTAAGAAATTCATACTTACATTCCCGTACACTCAAGGAATATAGCCCACCCGCAAAGCGAATGCCTTAGTTCCTCTCTAAGGAGGTTTTTCACATGACATCATTAGTCATAAACATTTCCTTTCATTTTTTTTCATCAAAGAGGCGTAGAGAGATCTAAAGATGTGGGCGACACATTAAATTTTTACCGGACACTTTTACACCGGATTTTAACACTCAAGAGTTCTCATTTATTATAATATTTTTAGTACAAAACAAACATCGTCTCAAACAATAGAATCATTACTAAAGATTCCAAACACAATAACTAATCAACTCACCTCATTATCAATTATATAAATTATAGATATCAAAAGGTTTAATCAGGAATAATGCATTAGTTAAATGTCTCGTGAATACATTTTAAACAACCACAATTACGTACTAACTTTCTACACATATAGTTATCACAATAACTAATAACTAATAACTAATATATAATATAGTGGCTGCACTTTTGCTCAAAGTTACCTACGTATCCAAATCTTTCAAGATTGGAATCAAGCCTTCGTAGTTCTTATCAGCCACATAGTCAAAGTTAAAGAACAATAAGAATTCATGTTTTAAGGTTTCACACTTTATATTCCTTTCATTTCTCAATTATATATATATTAAACACAAACTTTAATGTAACATGTCACGTGAGACAACATAAATCTATATTAACATTTAGTGTATATGCAACAATTGTACTTGGAATATAATACAAATGTGAAATTAAGCAATCAAGATTCAAGACACTCGTATGTCTAAGTAAAATTATTTATCTCATTACAATAATAAAAGCTAATTGGAGCTCCCTTAAAAAGAAAACATGGTAGGTTCTCTGGGTAACTTGCCAAAATAATAACGTTTTCTATATCCATCCAAATGATACCCCACTTGATTATTTGAAAACTAGGATATGTATACTTATTTTTTCATGTAGAACTCGAAGTCCCAATGTCATTCTATCTCGAGTAAAAATAGTTCAAAGTTGGTAAAAATCCTAATTTTTAGCAAACTAGATTTCTAACAAACTATCTTTTGAATGACACAACGCTTTCCACAGGTGTCCAAATGCATCAAGGTTTTTTGCGTTGAAAATCTAACACACAGAACTTACTTTCTTATGTTTTACAAAAATACTCAATCTCATTCTAAATGTTCGAAAACTAAGCTCGAACACAGTGCGCAGAAACTGATTTCTGACTCACTGTTTTCTGCCAGTCAAACTTCCAGACACCATAATTAATTCCACAGGCCTCGGAATGAGATGAGGCCAATTGGAATAGACAACAGACTTCCAAATCTTACTTTTTCATGTTTTCATAAAAATCTAATTCAAACTCTAACTAAATTAAAACTGGACTTGAACACAGTGCGCAGAAACTGATTTCTGACGCACTGTTTTATGTCAACCAAACTTCCAGACATTATATCTACCACCACAGACCTTGGAATGCGACAAGGCTAATTGGGTTGGTAAGAAGACTCAGAAAACTCATTTTTTTCATGTTTTGGCGAGAGTTTGAATCTGACCCTAACTAGGTGAAAACTCAATTCCAAACCAGCCACAGATTCGGCCCAAAAACAAACTCTAACCCAAAGCCCATCTAAATTAATAGAATCCGGTCTACTGAAAATAGAGTTAATGACTATTTAGTACCACGAACTTTCACATTTTTTCCTAAATGGTACCCGAACTTTGTTTCTCGCCTATTCCTATTCGTACCATGAAGTTTCAATTTGTTTTAATTTAGTACCTCAGTTAATTTTCCATCTAATTCAGTCCAATTTCACTAACGGCGTTAGTACTATTCACGTTAGCATTATTCATACATCACTATTCACGTGAACAATGTTTTTTCAAAAATTCAAATTTTGACAACAAAAAACACTATTCATGTGAACAATTTTTTTCACTATTCACGTGAACAGTTTTTTTTTTTAAAAAAAAATCTTTAATCAATCTTAAAAATTAATTCTTCAATGAAAAATAATTAAAAACACTATTCACGTGAACACTTTTTTTTTTGTAATAATCTTTTTATTACAAAAAAACTGTTCATGTGAATAGTAAAAACACTGTTCATATGAATAGTGTTTTTTAATTATTTTTCATTACAGAATTAATTTTTAAGATCGATTAAAGATTCTTTTAAAAAAACTATCCACATGAATAGTGAAAACAATGTTCACATGAATAGTATTTTTGTTTTTTTTTCCCCAAAATTTGAATTTCTGAAAAAAACACTGTTCATGTAAATGGTGCTAACGCCGTTAGTGAAATTGGATGGAAAATTAATTGATGTACTAAATTGAAACAAATTGAAACTTCATGATACGAATATGCGAGAAACAAAATTCGGGTACCATTTAGGAAAAAAAACGAAAGTTCATGGTACTAAATAGTCATAAACTCACTTAAAATAAAAAGGACCCAACCCACAAAATAATAGAAACTAGCCTAACAACTCAAGGCCCAAAACTATAAACTACTTAATCCCAAAAGTTTATAAAACAATTCAAGCCCACCATTCAAATTCGGCCCAAGCCCACCTGAAAGAAACTAAAACCCAGCCCACTTCAAGTTGTATTCTACCTCCGTCTTCTTCCCCAATAGCCCACACCACCACCGAAACAACCACTACCCCTCTCACTCACCACCACACCAAAACCATTCGGTTTTGATCCCACTCAAAAACCCAACTTTTTGCCATCTTCAAAACCTAATTCCATCACTTAAAAAAAATGACCTCAACCCCATTAACTATAATATGGGCGACTTTAACAGTACCCAAACATATACCCATCACCCGACAACAACAACCAACAAATCTAAACCACCAAAACACTTGATTCAAATACCACAACCCATATATTCACTCAATCACTCGGTCGTTGATAAGCACCCAAAACTGTAATATTAAATCCCGAGAGACATAGCATTTTGGTCGATTATGTGTTTAATAATCATGTAATAATTATATTTTCGTACTTTTGCAGGATTCCGCAATTAAAATAAATATAGTGATAAAACATGCATCGAAGTATGGGAATACGGGAATAATTGAAGTTTCCCACTCGACCCCCGTGAAGCCCAACAAAGCCTGACTAGAGCCGAAGTTTCCAAAAGAACAAAACCAGTGCAGAGCGGGTCCACATATAAAGAAGCAGCAAACTTCCGAAACTCAAATCGGATAAATTTAGATGCCGACGTTGGCTAGTGAAGCTGCCATAGCGACCCGGGCGAAGAACTCAGCGCAAGGACAAAAAGTCGTAAAAACGCCGAAATCGGTGCAGCCACTGGACACACTAGGTCGATCCACTCTGCGGGCCCAGAAAGCATGATGAGTCAGCATAGGCAGGTGGCAAAGGATGGTTTCAATTTGATACCACCTGGCAAGAGAGAAGACACGTACCAATTCAAACCAGGTGGTTTGAATTGAAAGTGAGCTAACAAACAAAACCTTAAAAGCAAAAAGACAAAAATTAAAACAGTTAAAACAAAATTTTGTTTCGAACCATTCAATTAGCATAAAGCCAAAATCTAAAACATTCACGGATAGCCTTCCTATATCAGCCTATATATATGAGGGGGTCGCCTTCATTATGACCCCTTCAGCATATTAATGCTTTAGCTTCCGCTTTTTGTTAGATTTTTCCTTCCTTCAAGATTACATTCTACCATTTCCATTCCAAAGCTTTAAAATCTCGTAGTTATTTTACCCTTAATAACAATCATTTCTTTTCTAGTTTAATTTCGTCACGCATTTATTTACTTAATGTATACAGACAAGTTTTATTATTCCTTCTATGACCACGAAGCTAATCCCCTCGGAGGGAGGGTTATCTTTGCTTCGTGTGAAAATCGGATTGACTTCGTTAATATTCTAGAATCACTACTTAGGAGTTAGGCATAGAATTGACATCCGTCCCAAAATGATCGAGGTACGTACAAAAAGTTGGATCACTGATGCTCCAGACGCGATCTGTAGCGACTCTCTTGTGTCGGACTGACTCTCCAATCGTCCGGTGATGTGAAATCGAGCCGAGAGCTGAAATAATATACCGAGATGAGGTATTATTGAAACTCCTTATGCTAGTGAAATCGACCTAGAGATGTGGGCATCGCTTTAGGGATCAATACTCGATGTCGTCTCCGAAAACAAGACGAAGTAGAGATGTAGTGACTTGGTAATATAAACTGTTAAAAAATGATTCTTGCATGAGCATGATTAACTCTCTCCCTATTTCTCTATTTTTGTTTACCTACATATAATCGCCGTAGTAATTTACATTATTTGCATTACCGTTAATTTAATTAAAACCAACTAAAAAGAAACCTAAAAATCCTACTCACCAAAAGTTGTAATTCCAGTTGTGAACCTATCCGAGCCCTAAGATTTGGACGATCCCTTACTCGACCTATCCTACCAAACCCACGTGAGTAAGGTAACTTGACTAAAATGTACGACTATACGGACGTTGGAATTTTGACTTTGGACTTGGGTCTTTGGACTTCGGACTTTGGACTGTGGACCTCGGACTTAAGAAAATAAGTAACTGTAAACCAATAAACGTGTATAAATGCGTGTTTTATCAAATGGCGCCGCTGCACGCCGAAGGACTCTGGACTTAACGTAATAACTGGAATACATCCATAAAAACCCCCTCCCCTACCTCCTCATCTTTTTAATTTTCATTTTACATTTACAATACTAACGAAGTTTCTTTTAACGGTTTACCTTAACTTTTTCCACTAACAAATATATGTGAACCAAGTTTGTTTATTTTCATTAGCACAGTCTAAGTACTCCGTAGGAATTTGAAGTACTGAACAGACAAAAGAGTCTCGGATGAGACTGAATTAGTAGCACGCGAGACTAACCTGGTGTATCAACACTCCGGTTTTTAAGTGCAGGCCACTTTCCTTTTCAGTACTCTTTTGGGCTCTTTGGTCCTGTTTTTCTAGTAAGCATAAGCTCGGGAGTAGTCGATCGCTATACGAGGAATCGCGGGACGCCAGGTTTCAAACTCTTAAACTCCTCAAACTTTGTCGAGGATATTATTCGCTATAACCTGTTTTACCTCGTATATTTGTATGTTGGCATGAGAACTCCGTGCATGGAAAGGTGGTTCGTCATTACATATTCACGTAACACAATTAATATGATTCGAATATATTTTGATATATGCGTAGCATCAAACCACCTGCTTAGAATATTTTTGTATGTGTATGTTACATCAATTCACATACGCGGTATTCAATTGCATGAGTTCGTTCTCGACATTCCCCTAGCTCACGTATAACTTACATATAGTTGCACGTATAGGTAATATAGATTTGCATGAGTAGACTTTCTGCGTAAACTAGTATATGTTAGTTAGTTTCTATTTTGGCATTTATCGTTTTTAATTGCATATTTCGTAATCACGTCTCCATAATACACTAATTACGTAAATTAAAAAAAAAAAAAAAAAAGTTATAGTAATTAAAAATTTCATCTAAATCATCTTAATAACACCGCATAATACACCATCATAAATCATCATCCTATTCCATCTGTGCCTAGGAAACTTGAAAAAAATTGAGGTTGCCTAATTAAAGGAACGTCTTTGGGCGAACAACCTCCCTCAATTCTCTCGGGTGACTGCCGGAATATTCACACGCTTATCCTAGCTTCCCTGCTTTCGAAGTTAGCAAATTTCGGGGAAGAAGCGTGCTTCAACTCCCTCCTTCCTAAATTCTAAAACCTCCGGTCATTATTCGTTCCTTATGAGCCTTAAATTAAAATTTATATTTGTATGAGACTACGGTCCGTAAACATAAGGAATTAGAACTTTACATATCATCGTCGAAAATACAAGAAACAACTGTTTATGTTATCTCCTAGACATAGTCCCTCCTCCGTAAAAAATCAACCTCGTCAAACATCTCCGTTGCCATTATCTCCTTTAATTATGGTGAGGAAAATCTCCACCGATCGAAAACCCTTTTGGATTTCTATCTTTGCTTTACGTGAGGAAGGACACGCTTCTGCATTAAACTCGATCGCGATTGTAGGTGATTTTCGATTCCGCCAAACATTTTCGGTTTGTTACCTGTTTACCATGGGTTAGACCATGAAAAACCGTACAATCATCTTCGTCGGATGCAACAAGTAGTCACCACTTTCCGCCATCCGACCGTTATCAACGAACAAGTCTTGCTTAGGTTGTTTCCCTTCACCTTAGCTGATAAAGCTTCAGTTTGGCTCGCCGGACAAGCGCTGCAATCCATTGACACATTGGCCAAACTTGTTCAAGCATTCATGATAAAGTTTTATACTTTCGGAAAACTACGAAATGCTTCAAAAGATTCAATTCTTTTGCCAAAGACCCCGGGAATCCTTTTCGAAGCGTGGAGCAGATTTTATCGATCTACTTCTCGAATGTCCCCATCATCAACTTCGACACTGCTGTATTAGTCCATTCATTCTTTAATGGTCTCTCGACCATCAAAAGGAAACATTAGATATCATGAACGGCGGTTGTTTCATGGACAAGGGCGCTACTGAAGCATACACTTTTCTTGAGAAATAGGCCTCACGAAGCACCCATTGGGGAAACACTGATTCTTCTAGATCTTCTAAAGACACTCATACCAAAACCCGATCCGGAATTAAAAACTCTAATCGAGTCACTAAACAAAAAGGTCGATGCTCTTTCGGTACAAGTAAATGAACAAAAACCCAAACAGGTCATGGCTGCCAACGCTTCCCCACGCTCTCTTTGTTTAAGTCCTGAACACGCCGATTCTTATTGTCCTTTGGTATACGAGTGTCCTCCCCAACCTTCTGAAGAGGCTTGTGCTTTCAACATCCCTAATGCACCTTGGCAATAACATCCGAATTTAGCTTGGGCACCCCCTGTCCAACAACAAGCTCCTTCAGGTGGCAACAACGTTCTTGTACGACCACCCGCGAACTACAATTCCTATCGTCAAGGAAATCCTCCACAATTCTAGCAAGGGCAAAGTAATTTTCCCAACAACGCAAATATATGGTACCAAAACAACCGCAACCTTGTTCCCGCTAATCAAGGATATGGCTACCAAAATCAACTCGTGAATAATAACCGTGAACTAGTTCCTACTACTCCCTTGGTACAATCCACAGCCGATAAAACGGCGAAAACTTTCCCCGACATACATGAATCAACAGAATCAAATCCTAGCTTCTATCCAACAGTCTCTTCAGCTGTTAGCTCAGGATAAAAGTCAAAATGGCGTGTTCCCTGGCCAAGCCTACAAACACTGCCTTTGAACTCAACAATGCACCAGGACCTAGTAATCCAAGCTAGGGTGAGGTAAATGCCATTACCACTCTTCGTTCTAGCCGAACCATCGACAATAATATACGTATGCTAGACAAGGAATCGACGAAAGTCACGACTGACATCCTTCCAACTCCTACCTTGCAACCTATAACGGACGAAGTTGTACCTTCAAAATCTACACCTACGTCCCTAGGGAAAGACGCCACTGATCCTTATACGCGATTCCGTCCAAAAGCTCCGTTCCCTGCTCGTTTGGTAAAGAACAAACATGATGAACATTTTGATGAGATCCGTGAAACCTTCAAAAATTTGACCATAAACTTACCTTTCCTAGATGCGTTAAAGCATTTGCCCAAGCATGCCAAGTTTTTAAAGGACATGTGCACCACCAAACGGCGTCATTTAATGTACCTCAACAAAGCGTTCCTCACTGAAAGGTTTCCCTCGATTACCACTACCAATGGTGTGGTAAAGTACAAGACCCAAGTCGACCAACCGCATTCATGCACGCCAGGCGACAAATATATCGCTATCTTGCACTTTTAGACCTAGGTGCCAGTGTTAACCTACTTTCCTACTACTTATTTAAGCAGTTAGGTCTTCATGAATTAAAACCTACAAATATGACACTGCAACTCGCGGATCGCTCCATCAAGTACCCAAAAGGCATAGTAGAGAACGTTATAGTAAAGGTCCAAGATTTTTACTACCCAGTGGATTTTGTCATTCTAGATACTGAAGTAGCCTGTGACTCCATCCCTATCATCTTGGGACGTCCTTTCCTTGCAACTGCTAACGCTCTTATAAATTGTCAGGACGGTTCAATGACATTGTCTTTCGGGAACCTTTCTGTCAAACTCAACGTGTTCAAATTAATGAAACAGTTTCCCGATCCTATAATGGAGGGCGAGATTAGCTTGGTTGATAGTCTGGAACATGATTATTTCACAAACTCTTTTCCCCCAGACGAGATACACCAATTTCTTTCTTTTGATAATCCGGAGTTTGACGGTGACTCGTACATAAGGGATGTCCATGCATTATTAGAGTCAATACCACTATTTGACCCTAATGCTTCGGTGCAAACTGATTTAGAAGAATCGGATTTGCTCTTTTCCATTGAAGAGATGATCCCTCACGAATCCTTGATCCCCAATCCTCTAACTCCGGATTTAAAACCTCTACCCTCTGATTTGAAGTACGTGCAACTCGATCTCAATGGTAGTCACCCTATAATAATTTCTTCTCACTTGACTACAGACGAAGAGGCACGTTTGATTCATGTCATTCGTGAACACCGCTCCACTATCGGACGGTCCTTAGATGATATCAAGGGAATAGACCCTAGCATATGCACGCATCGTATATATCTTGATGACGGCACAAAGACATCGCGAGAACCACAACGCCCCCTTAATCCCGTCATGAAGGAAGTAGTGAGAGAGGAAGTTTTACGTTTACTTGATGCGGGTATCATATACCCTATCTCAGATAGTGACTGGGTTAGTCCTGTCCACGTTGTTCCCAAAAAGTCCAGCATTCAAGTTGTACAAAATGAAAATTGTGAGTGCATCTCCACTCGCATTCCTTTGAAATGGAGAATTTGCATTGACTATCGCAAACTTAATGCCAGAACCCGTAAAAATCACTTCCCTCTCCCATTCATTGACTAGATGCTAGAACGTTTAGCCGGTCATGCTTACTACTGTTTTCTTGATGGCTATTCCGGATACTTCCAAATTGTCATCGATCCCGCCGATCAAGAAAAGACAACTTTCACGTGTCCCTTTAGAACCTTTGCATACAAACGAATGCCTTTTGGTCTTTGTAATGCCCCAGGCATTTTCCAACGCTACATGCTTCACATTTTTAGTGATATGGTGGAACGTTATATGGAAGTCTTCATGGACGACTTTTCCATTTACGGAAATTCCTTTAACGACTGTTTATCCAACCTTTCTAAAGTATTAACGCGTTGCGAAGAGAAAAATTTGGTACTCAATTGGGAGAAGTGTCATTTCATGGTTACCAAAGGACTTGTTCTAGGTCATATTGTTTCAAAAGACGGGATAGAGGTTGATAAAGCTAAAATTGTTAAAATTTCTTCGCTACCTTTCCCACGTCTGATTAAGTGATATCCGTGCCTTTTAGGCCACTGGTTTTTCTGAGATTCATTCAGGATTTTTCTAAAGTTGCTCGACCCTTAACCAATCTCCCCGCTTAAGGATCGCGGTATTCGACTTCAATTTCAATTGCAAACAAGCTTTTGATACTCTAAAACCGCTCGACTACCGCTCCTATCATTCAACCCCGATTGGTCTCAACCATTCGAATGATGTGTGGCGCTTAGCGACTTTGTTATTGGTGCGTGCTAGGCCAAACGACGTGACGACAAACCCATTGTCATTTACTACGCTAGTAAAACTTTTAATGACGCTCAACGTAATTATACCACAACTGAGAAAGAGTTCCTAGCTGTTGTTTATGATTTGGATAAATTTTGCCCCTACCTAGTTGGAACATCGACCATCGTATATACTGACCATGCCGCAATTCGGTACTTACTCGCGAAAAAGGACGCAAAACAACGATTGTTCCGCTAGATCCTTCTCTTACAAGAATTCACCCTAGAAATCAAAGACAAGAAAGGAACCGAAAATGTCGTAGCCGACCATTTATCAAAATTTGGTTGGTGACATCGATAGTGATTAAAGCCATCGGTGATTCCTTCCCGCATCGAATACTTGTACTCTATTTTCTCATCTCCATGGTACGCGGATATCGTTAACTACCTAGTTTCTTGAGGAAGTCCCTCCTTTTGGTCACGCCCCGATCATAAAAAGTTCTTATCCACTGTAAAAATATTATTTCGGGATGAACCTACCTCTTTAAGTATTGTTCCGACCAACTCATTCGTTCGTCATTTGCATTCCCGACCGGGAACACACCGACGATATTATCCTTTGCCATGAACAATCTTGGGAGGTCATTTCGGGGAAGAAAACTGCGGCTAAGGTGTTACAATGTGGTTTTACTGGCATACCCTTTTTCGTGATGCACCACGAATATTGCATAGCTTGCATTAGTTGGCACCTAGGTCGAATTACCAAACGAAATATGATGCCCCTAAATCCTATCTTAATTGTGGAAATTTTTGATGTTTGGGGCATTGATTTTATGGGACCCTTCCCTATTTCTCAAGGTTTTCTATACATTTTAGTCGCTGTAGACTATGTGTCCAAATGGATTGAGGCACTCGCATGTCGCTCAAATGACCATAAGACTGTCGTGAGATTTGTAAAAGAAAACATTTTCTCTCGTTTTGGTGTTCCCAAAGCTATCATCAGTGATGGGGGTACACATTTTTGTAACAAAATTTTTGAGTTTTTAATGAAGAAATATGGAGTTACTCACAAGGTTGCTACTCCATACCACCCACAAACGAGTGGCCAAGTGGAAGTCTCCAACAGAGAGATAAAGTCTATTATGGAGAAAACTGTCAACCCATCAAGAAAGGACTGGTCTCTCCGCTTATCGGATGCCTTGTGGGCATACCGAACAGCATTTAAGACACCTATAGGGATGTCTCCTTACCGCATTGTTTTTGGAAAATCTTGTCATCTGCCAGTTGAACTTGAGCATCGTGCCTTTTGGGCCATCAAAAGCCTCAATTACAATATCATCGAGGCAGGCGAGAAGCGAAAACTGTAATTAAATGAGCTGGAGGAGATTCGGAGAGATGCTTATGATCTTTTGAAATCCTACAAAGCTAATATGAAAAGAGTGCATGACAAGCACATTTTGCGTAAGGATTTCAAAATTGGCCAAAAAGTTTTATTGTACAACTCCAGATTACACATCTTTCCTGGTAAATTGAAAACCGCGATGGTGCGGTCCTTTCATTGTGTCGGTGTGAAACATTATGGGGCAATCTCTTTGCTTAATCCAAAAGATAACAGTGAATTTCAAGTCAATGGACAACGCCTAAAACATTACCACGAATTACGCTCACCAGATGTTGAACAGACTCTTCTTCAGAATCCAGTATACACTGACTAGATGTTTCGTTTGGCGTACTCAATCTTGTTTCTATAGAGGGTACGCCATTTTGGTAGCCGGGCCATCTTCTATCTTATGATCTCCAAAGTTCTTTGAAGTGTGTGGTTGCAAGCGCCGGAACCTTAGTCCACGAAAACTCTTTTTCAGAACTGAGTATAAATGTCTTCTGCAACACGAGCAAACGTACCTTTCGGTAAATGATGGGTACCTAAAATTTCACCTCCTTCCTTCTCTTCCCTTTTCTACTCTCTACCTCGCGAACTTCAGCTAATCATTTGGTGTAAGTCTCACTCATCAGGAATAGGGAATGGTCATAGTTCTTTTGCTTATAAACGACGTGCGCGAAGGATGGGCTGGTGTATGCATTGCCAAACACCCTTCTGTCTAGGCTCTGACTTCCTATCCGATACTAGCCAGTTTAAGGTATACTTTTGTCTAACACCAGCTGCGCAGGATAATCTTCGTCGCCGCGCCGTTTCTCCCACAGGTTGGGATTTGTCTTGAGAATCTGACGTTAAAAGACTCGACTCGTCTTGAGGATCTGACGTTAAAAGACTCACCTTGTAAATATGTTTATATTGTTGCCTTTTCCCTTTGCATTAAGTTTTGCACATGGGATTAAATGTCAAACCTCGATGTTGCATACTTGGAACACAAACGGGCAATGGATTCCACCAGACCAACCCTAGAATTGGTTACTTTGAGTCCCTCGGGGCGGTTTGAGGATAGCCGTATGTAATAAGGGCAATTTTATTAGACCATAGCGGGCACGGTCCAAGATGGTACCGTCCTGCCCCTAACCCCATAATACATAGAGGTGAAGCCACAGTCTGGCTGGATTGGGTTCGCTCCAGAGCCGACATGATAGTTGTCTATGATTTAAGATGGTGACTCCCCTGGACATCCAGTGTTTTTCACGTATATCTCCCTTGTATGTAAATAAAACCTTTGTTTATAAATAAAACACTCTCCTTCTTTAAAAAAAAAAAAAAAAAAAATTGTGACTTTCAAGAATGACTCATACAATTGGATAGCATTTTTCGTGCCGATCGTTTCGGTATCTCATTCGTCCAATTCGGAGTCCAAACGAGTCGTGGGTAAGCATTTAGATTTTTTAGGTTTAAATCGGGCTTTAGGCTTGATTTGGGCTTCGAGAAATTTTTTGGCCCAACCAAAATATCGATTTCTCGGTCCATTTAAACCCAAAAAAACCGATAATACGCGTCACATTTACATCACTCTTCTTCCTAAAAAACCGGATCTTGCCCCTTCTCGATTTAGTCTCGCACGAGACAGGCCCACACTAAAACCAGGTCTCGCGCGAGATCCTCACATCTCTGACCAAGTTTTCCTTCTGTCAGATCATCCCATTTCTTCCCCTCATCAGTAATCAATAGCCATCCTCTCTCTAAGACCAGCAATGGCCGGAAACAGACGGATTTGTGTGGAAAGAAATTTTGGAAATTTGTTTGAAAACGGGATGTTTGCTCCATTCTTTGATCACGAAATTAACTCTAGAGGATGGGAGAGTTTGTTATATGCCAATGGAGGGCTTTATTCCAAGGATTTGGTGATGAAATTCTACGACAATGGGAGCTTTAATGGCGACCATTTTTGGTCACCGTCGTCGGTGTGCGCCCGCGAGTCACACCTGTGTTGCTCTCCGGGATCACGGGCATTCCTTTGGTCGACCACGTACTGACTCAGTAGCAGTCCATGTACCCACGGACTTATGACCTAATACTCGACACGCTAATCGAGAGAGAGTACAACATTGACGGGAAATGCGCGTATCAGCGCTCGGTGCGACGGAAACCAACTAGCAGTGACTCAATGGCTCGGACTGAACGTCATTGGCACCTCGAAGCCTTCGGACATCAACAAGACCTTCCTCCACCTTCTCTGGATCCTCCAGGAGCGAAAGGGTAACTTTTGCATCGTTACCTTTCTTTTTGATATTATCACACATGCCACTCTTAGGTCAGCCCCTCTTGCCGTTCTAGTAACGCAAGTTATGATTAATCTGGGTTTTCTGTCCGCCACCCCACTACTCCCTGTACCACAATATGAGAATATGCTTGTCTTCAAGAAATGCATACAGAACCCTTGGGAACCCACAGCACCTAGGGCTGCCGAGCACGCTAGCGTAGGATCCTCTTACCCACCATACTTTGATGAGACTGCCATGAGTAAGATCACCCAACCCATAGAGGCCCTACGTGCTGTGAACAAGCGATGGTCCGAGAGACATGTACACTTTCGCCCGTATCGATGAGGCGCACTTTGGGCGAAGTTAAGGACAGATATGACCACTTTCGCCACGAGTTGATGACAGACGGATGGGCAAATTCCAGCAGAAATGAGAGCCTCCATGAATGCATTTCAGATTAATATGCTTACTCGCCCGAGAACCGTTTCAGAATGTTCATGGCGAGCCAAAGATCGATTTCAGCTCGTGATGGATACTCTTGGTGATATCCAGGAGCAGTTAGCCTCCACGGGAGCTCGGACTGCACGACGTCGCAGGACTCCTGGTTCTTCTTCTGCAGCCCCCGAGGATTCTGCTACAGGACCTGAGGATCATCAGTAGCTAGATTTTTTTTTTTCCGGTCTTGTATAATATTTATATCAGATATTTTATTTACGTGTTTGCATTTTCCAGCTTAATAGTAGATGGTTCCTAAATATTTCTATCTTGATATATTAGCTATATCTAATATTATAGTATATAGGTAGGAACATATATTGGTAATAATAAATTATATACATATATAAATATATATTTTACATGTCATACTTAAACAACAAATTTTAACGTAACTAACGTTTTATAAAACGTTCAGAAACCGATAATGAAAACGCATAAAAAAACGGTCAGAAAACGGTCATGACCACATCTAGAAAACGGTCAGAAAACAGAAATTTTCTAACTATAAATAAGTTCAACTCTTCCTCCATATTCACTCATTTCATATTCTTCCCTCTACACTTCTTATTCTAAAAACCATTTTTAGATCACTCCAAGCTCAAGATTCATGGATGCACTAGAAAAGTTTGAGCAGCAGCAGATTGAATATGCTACTCAAGTCTTCATGCTCGGTTGTTTTATTATAGTCATGTTGTTCATGCGGCATATAGTTCTATCTAACATTTAGGTTTGTATTTAAGTCATCGTATCATTATGTTGTGTTTCCATACCGTTGTACGTTCTTACATCTTATTGTAATCGTATACCTACATTTTCCTTGTCCTTCTACTTACGTTTTTCTAAAAAAAAAAAACAAAGGGTGCACTCCTTGTCACATGCCCCATTTTTCTTATCCACACTACATCCACTTTTGCGCATATCTTAGAAGATACACGTGGTCTAACTACCTTGTGACACCTCGAAACGTATCTTTTACATTTTTGGATGGGTGCCTATTTATAACAAGGATAGACACCTCAAAAAATTTAACTTCCCTTTTTCCCAAAATAATTTTTTTCACCACTCCATCTTTAATGGCCCTCACTCGAAGTTTCGTGCCCGAGCAAAATTTTATGGAAAATTTCCAAAATGGTCTTTTTCATCCTTTTTTTGACATTGAAATATTACGTCGATGATGGTACCCTCTTTTACACCATAAGCAAGCATTTTATTCAAGAGAATTGGTTTTGTTATTTTACAAAAGCGGTTATTTCCAAAACGGTCAATTCTTTGTCCGTGCTAACGGATGCGAAGATGAATTGACTATGGAAATCATCTCTGAGGTACTTCAAATTCCTATTACAAACCAAGGAGTACACCTTCAGGATTCACCTTTCGATAATATCCGACATCTGATGTTTGCAACTATCCTTCACGGCGAATACAACCGGAAAAACCGTATTGTTTATCAGCGATCTTTACAAAAGAACCAATTATCTGTGATCCAATGGGTAGCTCATAATGTCCTAGGCACGTCTAAGACTTCCGAAATAACCAAACCCCTCCTCCATTTACTCTGGGTCTTGCAAAGTAACTGCAATGATTTTTGCATTATTAAATTTCTCTGGAATGCGATCGCACGTGCCAGGAAAAAGGCAGCTCCTTTACCAACCATTGTGACACTTATCATGATACATTGGGGTTTTTCTAGTACTTCTCCTCATACACCTCTTCGAACAGCTAACATTCTTACCATTCACTCAGTATGTAGGAACGGATTCTGGAACCCCGACGTTGCAAAGAACCATGTCGGTGCAGGAACCAACGAAGATTGTTCCACCGACAACATCTTTACTAAAAATGCATTATGCAACGTATTTAATCCCATGGAAGAGCTTCGCTTAATTCAACAAGGACTGATGATATTATTTAAACGTCAGAACATTATTATCACCAGCCTTCTTGAATTTCAGGACCTGCGGACAATAAACGAAGAGGAACAAGCACAATTCTTGCACAGCCACAACCCGGTTCTTGGCAAATCACACTCTCATAATGGAGAACCACATCGAGATTTACCGAATTTAAAGCAAAATGTTGCAACAGGCCGTTTGCATGGATTGACAGATAGAAAATCTTATAAACGGATCCCTCCCACAAAAGGATCCTCGCCGTTACTTGGGCCAATGAAACCATTTAAATTTTGCAATTTTATATTATTTATCATTTTCTTTTTAGTTTTTAATTTTCGTATGGTAATTTGTTTTTACTTAATTATTCTCATCATACTTTAATATTTTTTTATCCTTGTCTAAACAGGTCACATTTTTTTCACACAATGGAAGCTCCAAAGATGATTCCAGAACAATCTTTCCATTCATTCTTTGAATTCTCCCAAGATATGGACATCTTTTTTCGAGACTACATCACTCAAGTTGGTTGGAACTCTCTCATTCTACACCCGGAGCAGACATACTCCCCAGGTTTGGCAACTTATTTTTATGATAACATGGAAGATCTACCAGCTGTCCAGGGTTTCCCTTTGAATGGTTTTACACTACGTATTGGTAACACCCGACACGCTTTTTATGAGCCAACAGTGGCTATGGCTCTAGACCTTCCTCCTCTTCAGCCAGATCTCCCCATTCAATACATGATAGAGAATGACCTTAATGACTATTCTAGGGAAGATTTTGCTGCCCGGTATGGCGATGGCCTTGCCCGTCAAAAAAACGTGCGGCGAGGCGATGGCGAAATTCACTATTCCACTAGCCAGTATGACCATGAATGTTGGAACTACCATGTTATTTATTCTTCTGAACATCATGGGGGATTGACATTTTTCCACTGCATCAAAGTCAGCGTGTAAGACATTCCATGCATTGGCCCAGCAACATACCACCTTCGACATTACAGAACTAGTAATTGAGAATCTTAAGAAGGCTCGGTCTTTTCGGCAACACTATATCACCCCCGCCATTCAGATGCGAGGATAGTGAGGATGTACTTCCCTGAGTTTGCGGCCACCTTTCAGGACTGGGTAAAGGTCGACTCTATGTGTCCAACAAACAAGATAATTCGTTCTTTGCGATTTCGGACATGGACACGCCCTGCAAGGTATCTTAAGAAAGTTCGTTCTTTCCCTAATGATGATAAAATGATAGCTCATCTAGACAATGCAAAGAAAAGGAAGTGGAGTGAAGTCTGGAAAGCTATGATAGATTGGCGGGATGCGAAGGAATGACATTTCTACAGGGACGAGGCAAGGAGGGACTATCCCCCAGTTCAAGGTTGGGGCAATGTGAGTTGATGTATGTACATATTTGTTTTACGTTTTCATGTGAAATAAATAAATAACCTAACAGTGTGCTACTCTAACAGTGTGCTTCTACTTTTATGATGTATAATATATATTGTGTTATAATAAATTTTTGTGGAAGATGTCAGCTTTATTTTTGCTCAAAGCCTCTCAGGTATACTCTTTCTTCCTCTTAACACTTTGAGGACACAGTGTCCAACTGTTTGGGGGGTGGTGAGAACCTTTTTCAAAAATTAGGCATGCATAGTTGTATATAGTTTACTTAATGTCTAAATAAACGTATTTAGTGACAAATTCTCGTTTCTCTTTCTATGATGAAAAATATTTAGAAATCTCACCCTAGCATCAAAATTAGGACTTGTTCTTAGAAACTTAATTTAATACGTATGCAATAGTTTTTATATCTTTTCATGAGCATTCATGCAATCGACTATCATTAAATGTACACAATGAAGTTTCTAGGACCCAATTTGTTAGACAACTTAGTTTCCATATTCGTAAAGAATCTAACCAAAAGCCTCAAAATGTATGATATATGAGTAATGACACGAGGAGTAGTTCTTCCTAATAGAGAAGTTCACACGCCTACTTACTTGATCACTACCCAAATCCTAGGCGAGAATTTAGGCCTTCTTTGGATCGATATAGCCAAAATTTACACCTAAAAAAAAATTTACCACTAGTCGCCCCACTGAACCTTTCATTAATCCTTTCTACTTCACCAAAAAAAATCATTACCCATCTAGTAACCACAAATAAATAAGCCTACCCAGATGATGAGTATGAGAAATAGGATGAAGTGCAGAAAATTGAAGAGAAAAACCTTGTCACAAATCAAATTCAGTTACCTGTTTCATAAAAAAAAAAAAAAATCAAATCAAAAGGGAATACAAAAGCTTGAAAAATCCAAGTATGGAAACCCATGTTAGAAGGAGGAAAGAAAATAAGGATTCTCTAGTATAATTATCTCGAAGACCTTATTCTCTCATACTTATCATTTTTGAACTTTCCATTCCATTTTCTTCTATACTACCACCTAAGCCCCATAACACCTAATAAAAACCTCTAGCTCAATTAGGAATAGGATAGTGTGATAATAAGTAGTAGTTGTGACTTCTCGACCTCGGCTCCTCTAATTGTCATTGAGTATGTGAGGAAATGTGTGCCCACTGCACACTGGAGATAACAAAGCTTGAGTGGAAAAATAAGAGAGAAATTGTGTTTCGACACATACCTGTGAGAACCTAATTAAGGACGCTATCCAAAGGATCCAGAAACGGCCCTGCTCGTACATTTCATTATTAGATTACTACATGCATACTCATACGTAGATGTTTCAATTATTGTATGTATATTATCTTGAATTTCGAAAGACAAATCCTTGTTTCCCCTGCTAGTGAGGTGTCTAGATACCGAGATTAATTAAGGAAACAAGCCTTTGTTCTTGAAGTCGTTGTAGTATAAATGAAGTTTGTGAGTATCTTCTGAAAACTCTCACGAGGGCTATAACTTCGTCCAACTAGGGAATTCCTAGTGGTTCAAGGCCTTGTTGCATACGGTCAATGCAACCGCACTCGCGAAATGAGATTTAGCTTAGACAACACATTTTTGACCACTTATCGCTTTTAATGTCTCTTCTTTGCTTGAGGACAAGCAAAGTGCTTGTTTGGGGGTGGTGTGATAAGCACCCAAAACTGTAATATTAAACCCCGAGAGACATAACATTTTGGTCGATTATGTGTTTAATAATCATGTAATAATTATATTTTTGTACTTTTGCAGGATTCCGCAATTAAAATAAATATAGTGATAAAACATGCATCGAAGTACGGGAATACGGGAATAATTGAAGTTTCCCACTCGACCCCCGTGAAGCCCAACAAAGCCTGACTAGAGCCAAAGTTTCCAAAAGAATAAAACCAGTGCAGAGCGGGTCCACATAAAAAGAAGCAACAAACTTCCGAAGCTCAAATCAGATAAATCTAGATGCCGACGTTGGCTAGTGAAGTTGCCATAAATGACTTCCATTTAACTCCTCCAGCGCAAGGACAAAAAGTCGTAAAAACGCCAAAATCGGCGCAACCACTGGACACACTAGGTGGATCCACTCTGCGGGCCCAGAAGGCATGATGAGTCAGCATAGGCAGGTGGCAAAGGATGGTTTCAATTTGATACCACCTGGCAAGAGAGAAGACACGTACCAATTCAAACCAGGTGGTTTGAATTGAAATGAGCTAACAAACAAAACCTTAAAAGCAAAAATATAAAAATTAAAACAGTTAAAACAAAATTTTGTTTCGAACCATTCAATTAGCATAAAGCCAAAATCTAAAACATTCACGGATAGCCTTCCTGTATCAGCCTATATATATGAGGGGGTCGCCTTCATTATGACCCCTTCAACATATTAATGTTTTAGCTTCCGCTTAGTTAGATTTTTCCTTCAGTACTTACATTCTGCCATTTCCATTCCAGCAGCTTAAATACTGTAAGTTATTTTACCCTTAATAACAGTCATTTCTTTTCTAGTTTAATTTCTGTCCTGCATTTATTTACTTAATGTATACAACAATTTTTATTATTCCTTCTATGACCATGAGCTAATCCCCCCCCCCCTCAGGGGGAGGGTTATGCTGCTCGTGTGAAAATTTGGATTGACTCGTTAATATTCTAGAATCACTACTTAGGAATTAGGCATATAATTGACATCCGGTTCCAAAATGACCGAGATCAGACAAAGTTAGATCAGCGATGCTCCAGACGCCGTCGCGACTCTGCGGTGTCGGATGACTCTCCAATTCGTCCAGCTGATGTGAAATCGAGCAAGGAGCTGAAATAATATACCAGAGATGAGGTATTATTGAAACTCCTTATGCTAGTGAAATGCGACCTAGAGATGTGGGCATGCGCTAGGGATCAATACTTGACGTCGTCTCCGAAAACGAGACGAAGTAGAGATGTAGTGACTTGGTAATATAAACTGTTAAAAAATAATTCTTGCATAAGCATGATTAACTCTCTCCCTGTTTCTCTATTTTTGTTTACCTACATATAATCGCCGTAGTAATTTACATTATTTGCATTACCGTTAATTTAATTAAAACCAACTAAAAAGAAACCTAAAAATCCTACTCACCAAAAGTTGTAATTCCAGTTGTGAACCTATCCGGGCCCTAAGGTTTGGACGATCCCTTACTCGACCTATCCTACCAAACCCACGTGAGTAAGGTAACTTGACTAAAACGTACGACTATACGGACGTTGGAATTTGGACTTTGGACTTGGGTCTTTCGACTTCGGACTTTGGACTGTGGACCTCGGACTTAAGAAAATAAGTAACTCTAAACCAATAAACGTGTATAAATGCGTGTTTTATCAGTCGTATAAAACAACCCCTATACCCAATCTAAATCGGTAATATAAAACAATCCATATACTCCATCTCAATCGGCAATATAAAACTATTCAATATCCATTACTTTAAATTCAAAAAAAATCAAGAATTTATCTTCCCAGCTTCCCCACAAACACCACATCCAAACCCACAATCCCCACACACCACGTCCAAACCCACAATCACCATGTTTCCCCCCTCCACTTTCGAATGGATCTCCATATTCTCTATTTCCGCTCCATTTATTACCTCCCCTCCCAATTGGAGACATCAACCATCAACAGTCAATAGTTGTTATCTGCTTTGTTTCTTTTTCAGCTCTCGTGTCAACACTAAAAGGTAATATTTTCTATATTATATATGTTCTATGCTTTAGTTCTTCATGTTTAGTTAATGAACACCTGTTATCAATTATTCTATGCAATTATTCTAATATTCATGCATGCAAGACCATAACATATTACCCAAAAATGTAATCTAGCTCTGTAAGTGTTTTTTTTAGTTTGTTGTCTATGTTATAGTGACCAATTTGACAAGAGACGTTGACCATGGTAATGGAAAATCTAGCTCTGTAACTAGGAAATGTTTAATTTAGAAAATAGAATAACTAGTTAACTATTTTATAGTGCTAAAAATTCGCCAGATAGTATATGCAATGCTGATGTTGCCCTAGGTCTAAATGTTTCATTATTTATTTTTTCTCTTAGATTTCCAAGTTCTAATGGATCGACTAGAGGAGGAGGTGGCTAGTTTGAAGATGAATTTGTATGCAATAAAAGAGTACCTTGATGAGGCTTTTATTGGCATAGTGTCCCATATCAACAATATTGAGAAAAGAATTCAAGTGATTAAAGAAAAAAAGAAATTTGCAAATGATGCAAGTATTACAAATCTCACGGAAGACATAGTGGAACCAAACCAAACCCCTATGCCTATGCAACAACTTGCTAGCGATGCTTCACCCGTCACTCCTGGATTAATGAAAGAGACAATGAAAAGAAAAGAGAAGGTAAATTCGTGTAAAGGTTTTTATGATTTAGTAGGAATTAATAAAATAAAAAAATTGTTGAATAGTTAGATGTTTTTTGTAGGTAGAGTATCTCGAGGATGTTGAAATACCTTCTATACTCATTGCTACTTTCACTATATGGATAAAGTTCCAGAAGTTATATGGATAAAGTTTCAGAAGTTGTGAGGCCATTCACTTTGGATATTGAAGAACCAATGGGAGATGGAACCAGTGATTTTATGGCCTTGGCTTTAGCATTGGGTTATCATAAAGAGAATTGGATAAAAGTACAAGCAGATCTGTTGGTAGAGTTGAGTTGCTTTAAGCAAGAGTATGTAAAGATGTTCAGTGTTCATGGGTTTAAAAATTGTGTGGAGAACCTTTCAAAATCTGGTACGGATAAATTTATGAAAATGCCTGAAGCTGGTTATCTTGCAGCTTCGAAGCATCATACTGCCATTGTCTTTTTCTCAGAGGCAAAGTCCGTTACTTTTCTCCCACTGAGATCAGATATCCCTAAAAATGGCCCTAAAGTTATAAGTATTGGGCTTGTCGAGAACAAAATGTTAAAGCTCAAGCTCAAAACAAACTATCCGATGCCAGCAATAGCAAATCTTTGGTTTGGCAATCATTATCCTACTAACGGTGATTGGGAAACATATTTTCAATCACACTTTGATGCATACAAGAAGGTTGTTGGTACTTCCAAATCCCAAGGAAAAAAGCGTGGTAGTGGTGGAGTTTGATGGACTGGATAGGAGCAGTTTTACTTCCTTGTTTTGGTTTCTTAAAACTTATTTCATTTGTGTAGAGAAGTTTCTAGTTCATGTTGTCTTTATTTTAACTACATGTTTGGACAGATAGTCCTCTTTAGTGGTCTTTCATTAGTGTCAATAAGTATAATATTATAATTTTTGAATTTGGGTTATTTTGTTTGTTTATAGTCTTTCTTTAGTGTTGATGTATTAGAACCCTATTTTCCTTGTTACTATATTTTCTACAGGTTGTTGCATGCTATCATTCCTCCTATTTCTACAGGTGCTATCATTCCTCTTATTTCTACAGGTCCATTGTAATAAATGGTGATTAGCTTGAATATTTCACTTCAGAAGTCCAAAGTGTAAGAATGTAAGATAAATAATCCTATATCGTTTCTCAAAATCACTGGAAGTCGGGCCCCCATCCATAATGCATTTATTAGTTACAATCTGTCTTGTTTTTTATGTTGACACTAGATGGTAGTTAAGAGATTCCTTAATTATTTCATTTTAATCATTATTTGATAATCTTTATTCTGGTTCTTTGTTGCAGGAACTTAGGAATGACGTGTTGAGGGTTGCTATATGGATTGGGGACCATGAAAAGAAGCTGAAGTTGCTTAGTGAAAAGAAAGGAACCATAGAGCAAGAAATATGTGATCTGCAAGGTTATGAACTGCTAGTAAAACCTTTTAACTAGTTTTCTCTGCATTGTCAAATTGTTGTTTGTGATGGTTAGACGTGTGGTGAGGCATTTAACTTGGATTACATTTAAGACATGAACTAATAGGCTTAACATTTGAATTCTATCTGCATACAGGTTTTAAATAAGTAGAACACTAGTTGCAAAAAAAGATTGTCAAAATACATGTAAGTCACTTCAAAGGTGAAAAGTTTGGCATAAAACAAGACTATGAACTTTAAATGAAAAACAGTGGAATGAGAGATTCCATGAGTTGGAAACAACAGTCAGTTTTTTGTATGTGGATATGAGGGATTAAAACTGTGACAAAAATATTGTATATGTTAGAATTTACTTGTGTTGATAAGTTGATTTTTACTAAACTCTTGAGCACTAGTCACTGCTCAGTAGTTTTCATTTAAGGCAAGAGTTCCCTTGGAAAAGATTCCAGTTTCTTGTCTAAATTTTTGAAGCGTGTGATTCACAAAGCCCTGTCTTTCCTTCAAATGATGTTCACATATGAATTTGAATATTTAACTGTTTGTTTGTTTCTCCATCCCCTTCTTTTTAGTATCATTGCAATGTAGATTACTTAATTTTTTTCATTGATCATCTTCGATTAATGAATACCTTTAAGATTATGCCTTAAATACTGACTTGAAGGGCAACGTAGAGTTCTTTGCTACAATCAGTTTTCTATCAACTGAAAATGGAGTTTGTTTTTGAAAGCTCATGTTAACTGTTTGAACTATTCCCCTTTTACTGTTTGTTAGACAGAAAAAGTCGGTCTGGAGAATACACTTGTTGATGAGAGCCAAAGAGAGTTGGAGGAATTTGGAGCTTCCTCTACATCAAGGCAATACAAATCTAGTGGTATGTTTTAAAGTCAAAAGAATACCCATCTTTGTTTCACGGTTTCACCAACATTGCTGGGGTTTATGTTACAGAATCTTTGTGGTTGATTTTAGTGAAAGGATATAGGTCCTAGGATGATGCATTTATGAAATTAATCTAAGTAACCGGATTAGTATTGCCAACCAAGATGTAGTATGGGTTATAGTATTCTAGATATTCTATTGGAAATGTTTATTATCCTTTTGAAGTAGCGGTCGTTCGACTTCCCTTCTAAATGTATGATGTACATACTTTCTCCTGTAGGGTAATAACTGTAGGTATGAAACTTATTCCAAAAATATACTTATTGTTAAGTAAACAAGAAAATCAAATTGATATAAAAAATATATCATGAACAAACCTTTAGTTCGACAAACAAACAAACTTTTTAGTTCAATTAATGAACTTAATTAACCAATACTTAAATCCGAGCCTAATGAAGATTCACTATGTCCATAAGACAGATTTCCCCTCTCACGGTGCTTGAAGGTTGATGGGAAACTGTCTCCCAAGATATAATGGATTTCCTTCTATAGAAAAACACAGTGATTTTTGGGAAAAAGTAAGCAACTCTTTGAAAAATCACATATTTCGAAAAGACACACCATTTCGGCATAAAGCATTGTTTCGAACCAGTGGCTATTTCGAAAGGTCACACCTTTTCGGCATGATGCACTGTTTCGAACCAGTGCACATTTCGAAAGGTCGCACCTCTTCGGCATAATGCACTATTTCGAACTAGTGCATCCTTTTGAAAAGGTTTTTCTCACTTTACGTACCGTTTCAAGAGAAACCCATTTCATCTCAATGTGGGATAACTTGGGAGACAAATTACTTATTCATATCTCAATGGATTTGTGCAAATCCATTTTTCTAACAATCCCCCACATGAATGAAAATTTGGCTTCTTCTAGCATAAACATCGGATTTCTGTTCTTTTACAAATGAAAAGATACCGCATCAGGTCAAGTAGCATGGGAGGACTTGAACTTGCCATAGTGAAAGACGATCAGATTTAATTGGATGATCAGTAGACTTCAATTAATGTCCTTTAATTGTCAGCCGTTTGTATAAACCTAGACAATCATCTTCACGCAGTACCTTCTCGAATATTGTTGGTTCTCACGTTTGTGTTCATTTTGGCCTTAAACACTTATTGGTTTTAGATAGTGCTTTTAAGAAATTTGCCTTTAAAATTCACATAGAAGCGGCCCCACTTCACACTAACATAGGTAATTTCTATAAAGAGTATCCTGCAATACTCCACTTGGATAACATAACTTTCCAAGATATAGTAAATCATTAAAAGCTTGACTTATCCTGGTTCTCGTGGTAGATATGCAATTATGCATTGTCTTATATAGGAATAGGTTAGAGTATAATATTACTCTCCAGTGCTAGCTAACTGAGTCATAGACATAATTTAGTTGGCCCATTGAACCTAGATCTTGGGATCTCCAGTCAACTAGGTTGGTTTTTCCATTATGAGGACTCTTGGTTGATTATCTCAAAGGCTTTAAGCCCATTCCCCTTGATAATCTTTCCACTTGCTCTCTTGTTAAACTTTTTGTAAGCGGATCCACAATGTTATCTTTTAACCTTATATAGTCGATTGAGATAACTCCATTTGAGAGCAATTTTCTAACGGTGTTATGTCTACGACGTATGTGTTTAGACTTCCCGTTATACATGCTACTCTGTGCTCTACCAATAGTAGATTGGCTGTCACAGTGTATACATACTGCTGGCACACGTTTAGCCCAGTTTGGAATATCCTCTAAGAAATTGCGAAGTCACTCAGCTTCTTCTACAGCCTCGTCCAACGCTATAAATTCTGATTCCATAGTGGACCTTGCTATGCACGTTTGCTATAAGGATTTCCTTGAAATTTATGCATCTCTCCTAGAGTAAAACACCACATTTGATGTCTTTTGAGTAATGCTTCAACAAATTTCTAATTTTGAATTGATTAATTCAAGAAGATACATAATCCCCCACATTTTCCAATTTCTCATGACAAAGTCAATAAATTGGAAAACCATTTAGATATATGTTTTTCAAGTGAGGCTTCTTGTTAAAGAATGTCACATATCATTCATATAGTGTCGAAAACACTTCTAAGACCTCAATTTTGCTTACAAGTATGCTTACAAGACAATATCTTAAGCAATCTTCTTTATTGGCACTCTTTGGAGCAATAGTAAAACACATACATCTTACAAATAATAAAATAATTTTAGAACTCTTTTAGCACCCTCCATTCCTAACATCTAGAATGAAACAAGGATTCTCAGAATCTTGGATCATAATCCCCCCCAAGTGTGGCATTACCACCACCTTGTTTGCTTTCAAAAAGTCCATTCCAAGAATGACTTGAAAATGGTCTAAGCGAGCTACCATCAGGTCCACCTTTCCTCGCCAGTTGTTCATTTTAATGTCAACTTCCAAAGCGAGTCCTTTCACTGGTTCGGTTTCTTGGTTCAAGCCTCTCATAGAGCCTTTACATTCTGTGAGTTTCAATCCAATAACCTCGGATATATACTCAGAGATTAACGTATGAGTTGAACCAGTATCTACCATTGCTAGTAGACACCCGTAGTTATTGAGTTCCACCTCTACGAATATAAGGTCGTCATCGGGGACCAAAATGTTCATACCATTCAACGGACTAGTAGGTCTAGCAAATGCAATAGGAACAACATGAATAGGAGAACCTGGTGGTGTTGTCATTTCTATTCTGAAATAGAAATACACTTTGTTATTATTTAAAATCCAAAACATAAACATATTCTGTTTAGTAAAAAAGATACACTCACAAACTAATATGTGAACTTGCTTCTGTTTGAGAAAGAAAGAATGGGCGTCGAAAGTACCTTTTTCAGTAACAGACCAACAGTGCATGAGATGTCCTTTTCAGAAGGCTCAAAATTGGAAGGTGTGAAAAGTACTTTGTTGTTTATGATTTTCTTTACTGGTTATCAAACCATGAAATGGAACAAATTTACTGTTCTTAGTAATATACAAATACAATGCTTTTAACTGTCTGACGCTAACAGTTGCCACTTATTTAGTTTTGTCCTTTCAAATTTACTTTTCGAACATGTGTCCTTTCGAACATGCGTCATTTCAAACATGTGTTTTCCCTTTTACTAACCAGAAGGGCCCAAACCATAATTAAAAAACTGAAAGGCTATTAGGCTTAGGCGTTGCTTACTTTTACTGTCCCACATATTTCCAAAAAAAAATGTGCGACTTCAGTGACCATCCACTATTTGCACATCTCAAAACCAACGCACATTTCAAAAATCCATTTGACCAACTCACTATGAATAATCAAATGATTAATTGCCACCCATATTTTGACGGTTTTGGCATTGGCACGGTACTGATATATATGCTGAAACGGTGTCTACTTTGACTCCCAACTAGGGCTGTCAATGGGTTTCGATAACCCGATAACCGATCCGAACCAAACCGATAAAAAATGGTTTGGTTTTTAATAATTTAGCTTGCCCTCTACCGACCCAAAATCGAACCGAACCGATAATATATTGGTTTGGTTTTGGGTTTGCCCTCCACCGAACCGATATGAACTTGAACCGATAAGATAGCATTTTAGTAATATTTATGATTAATTTTGTATGTGTTTATCAATTGTGTGGTTAAAATTAATAAATTTAATTTAAGATTTAATTGATTTTATAGTTTTCAGTTCAGGTTTGTTCGAGTTCGGTTTGTAATATATCTTATCGGTTCGGTTCGGTTTCGGATTAGATGTAATATTATCGATTCAGTTCGATTTCGGGTTCACAATTTTCTTATTGGTGCGAGTTTGGACTTTCCAAAACCCGACCTAAACCGATCCATTGACAGCCCTACTCCCAACAGTTTATTGAGATATCCAGAAATTAATATAGACACTTAAAACGAAACTGAAATCCAACTTATCGATATTCGAAAAATTGCAACCCTGTGCGTTTCTGATTCCTCATATGTTTGAAGTTTACTGGTATGCTCCATTCGAGACCACATCTTATATAAGCGTAATCCGATTCTCCATGGCAAGAAATAATTCTGCCACTTCTCAATCTTTTAATTAACCACCGCAACGACACGTTAACAAAAACCCACTTCACGATTGTTAGTGCATTTACAATAAGTATAGCCAAAATTAATTTCAACCAAATTAATTCAAAGAAAAAAAAAATGTCTTAAGTTTGTAGGAAACTTATTCCAAAAATATATTTATTGTTAAGTAAACAAGAAAATCAAATTAATATAACAAATATATCATGAACAAACTTTTAGTTCGACAAACAAACAAACTTTTTAGTTCAACTAATGAACTTAATTTACCAATGATTAAATCTGAGCCTAGTGAAGATTCACTATGTCCTTAAGACAAATTTTCTCCCTCATGGTGATTGAAGGTTGAGAGGAAACTGTCTCCCAAGATAGAACGGATTTCCTTCTATAGAAACTAGCACTTCAATTCTATAGAATCAGCGAACACAACATAGTATTTGACTAAGAACAGGGGGAGAAGAGAAAGATCATAACTCTGTATAATTTGGTGTGTCTTTCTCTCCAAATTCATCCACTATTTATAGGTGAGTGGTGCATCTTCGAAACAACACAGTGACTCTTATGAAAAAGTAAGCAACTCTTTGAAAAGTCACACCATTTCGGCATAAAGCACTATTTCAAACCAGTGCCTATTTCGAAATGTCACACCTTTTCGGCATGATGCACTGTTTCGAACCAGTGCACATTTCGAAAGGTCCCACCTTTTTGGCATAATGCACTGTTTCGAACTAGTGCATTATTTTGAAAAGGTTTTTCTCACTTTACGTACTGTTTCAAGAGAAACCCATTTCATCTCAATGTGGGATAACTTGGGAGACAAATTACTCATTCATATCTCAATGGATTTGTGCAAATCCATTTTTCTAACAAACCTTATGATGATTCTCAATGTAGCAGCATTTGCTATGTCAGGATAGGTATCTACTGAAGGAAGAAACTGTAAACTGTAAACTCTTCTTTCCAAATGTTCTTTTCAAGGTACCTTATTTTTATTTGCTTATTTAGTTTCTTTTTGTTACCTAGTGTTGATTGCTGTTATGGGCTTATAAACAAAGTGAAAACAAATTTGAGTGATTAGAATGTTTTGTTATTGACTTTGGGTGGAGTTTAATTGAAGGAGCATGACTTGTATTTACGGATGGAAGTGATGATGAGGATGGTGTTGTACTGTATAATTTGAGATTGGTTATAAATGTCGATTTTGAGTTTGGAAGAGAATCATATCAAAGTTGAAATTTATGATAGTTCAATTGATATAAAAAGTTTGTTTATTTACTGGATTATTCTGCAGAAGGCATAGTGATAAACATAAAATGATAGTTTACCTACGAAATGAACGATAAAACTCAAAACGCAAGTAAACTAAAACTTAAATACGTGCTTAATTTATCAAGTTTTCTACTCTCAATTCTATCGAAATAGAGTGGAGTAACAAATTCGTTCCACTCCTAGTTCTCTAGTATGGAATGATTTCATAGTTATTAATCGGTCTTAAGTCTAATGAGAGGTTTACGAGGGGAATTCTATACTACGAGGTGAATGAAATTAACAAGTTACGAATAACGAAATGATACTGAATACTGAATGTGAATCTATATAAAGAATTAGAGGGGAATTGATTCCACCTCGAATCCAACTTAATTACCTAGCATAGACTGTTGTAATCCAATTCTTACATTCTTACTGTAAGAATTGCTCGTTCTAATCCTTAATTAACATGGCATTTCCACCAATTATAACTAGCATGTGAGGTCGTTTACCCATTCTCATGGCGAAACACGACCTTCTAAAATGGAATCGACTCTACAACGATTCTACACTTATACAACTAAGCTTTCATCAAGGCTTCATCAACCCCTCTAATGGAGGTTTAGCCTTGATTCATCAAACCATCATTTCCCATATTATTATAACTAAACATCATATCAAAATTCTAACTTGACTAATTTAATTAACAATACTTCAATCTAATTTAACAACTCAGAAATAATAATCAGCAAGAATTAAAACTAGATCTATAATTTGAAATGATAAAATAGAAATTGACAAATAGCTATTTTATTTATCAAACTAATTACGAACAATGATTCTAAGAGTTTAATCTAAAACAAGAATTGAATTGAAGCTAAACTAAATTAAAAACAATTAAATCTAGATCTAGAATTATCTATATTTTTAGGTCTAATTAGCTACCATTAACAAAGAGCTAAGCTTTTGTTTTTATATGTTTTCAGATCCAAAAATCGTGCATGGGCTTGGAGCCATGTTTTGGGCCTGATTCAAAACCCAATTCATTCAGTCCAAAAAGGCCTCTTCAGCTGCAGTTGGCTTCAATAGACTTTTCGTCCACTTCTGCTCCTATAATTGGGTTAAGGCTTAGACCATTGGAAAGCTCTTTCCGAGATGGTCGTTTTGACATAAGGTAGGCCCAATTCCGAGGTCTGAGTCCAAAGATACGGCCTTCGGAAGTTCTGCTAACTTTGAGTGCTGTTCCTGCCCGCGTCGACTTTTCAGCTTTTGACCGGGCTTTTAGAAAGGCTTTGTCTTCTTGAATCTTGACCTTTAATCATAGAATTCCTTAGCAACCGACCTTTGCTCCTTTATCTCGCTAAAGTGGCACATTTCTACACATAATGGACTTTGAAGCCTGAAATGCATAAAAATACGTAATCAGTATTAACTCTTAATTATTACTCACATAATTGGTCTAAAAGTATGACTGTTACAGGGTTAAAACTATAGTTTTGGGCTCTTATCAAACCACCCCCAAACAACATTTTGCTTGTCCTCAAGCAAAGATGAGAAATTAGAATAAGTGACCAAAAATGGAGTTCTATCTACTCTCGTTTCGCTGAGTGCGATTGCATTGACCATATGCAACAAGGCCTTAAACCACTAGGAATTCCCTAGTGGACGAGTTATAGCCTCGTGAGAGTTTTCCAGTGAAGGTACTCACAAACTTCATCTATACTACAACGACTAAGAAATAAAACTATTGTTTCCTCATTCATGTCTCAACTATCTATACATCTCACTAGCAATTGAATAAGAATAACCAAGTCAAAAACCTAAACTAATATATGCATAATAATCAATCATCTATGATACAAATATATATACTATGAGTAATACTATAAAATGCCTAGCAGGTTCATTTATGAAAACTTCGAATAAGCGCCCTTAAGTAGGTCCTCACATAAATGTCAAGACAAAACCACTCGATTTTTCCGCTCAAGTTTCATTTGCTCCGATGCAGTGGGCACACTTTACCTTACAATCTCAATGACAAACAAGAAAGCGGAGTCGATCAAACACATCTGCTACTTACTATCACACTAACCTATTCCTAATTGAGCTAGAGGTCTTTATCGGTGTTGCATGGGATTAGGAGATGGTTTAAGAAGGAAGGAAATGGATATTCAAAAGGACAAGTCCGAGATAATAGAGTCTTCATATTATGTAACTTAGAAAAACCTTGTTATTTTCTTTTGCTTCTACACTTTGTTTCCATCCATCCTATATATATATATATATATATATATATATATATATATATATATATATATATATATATATATATTTTTTTTTTTTTTCCTTTTTTTCTTTGGCTTTTGACTCCTTTATTCTTTTTTTTTTTGGAGTTTTCATTTTATTTCTATTTTTATTTTTCATTTCTTTGGATGGAAACTTCTTTTCTTTATTTTCTGAAACAATTAACTAACTTTTGTTTACACCGGTTTTTCTCTTCTTCTTTCTTTCTCATTCTATTCTCAGACTTATTCTAGATTGGGTAGGTTGATTTATTTATTTTTTTTATTTTGTTTTGTTTTTGTAACAGGGTAAAGGATTTGTGGTTTATGAAAGGCTAAAGGAAGGCTCGGAGGGGCTAATTAGAAAAATAATTCATAGGTTTGAATTTCTGGCTATATCGATCCAATGAGGGCCTAAATTCTCGCTTAGGATATGACATAGTGATCAAGCAAGTGGACGTGTGATTTCTCTATCCGGATTTTACTTCTCCCTTGTGTCATTTCTCAAATGTTTCGATCATATAAGGCTTTAGGCTATATTCTCACAGGATTTGTAGAATAAGTACTCTAGCCTAGATTTTAGAAACTTACTACTAACAATCATAGATACTCATGTAATATATTTATAGAAATATATGCAAAGATTATTACCTACATATTAACCTAAGTTTCTAACAATTATTCTGAAGCAAAAGCTACGTGAGACTCCTAGATTGTTAAGAGCATAGAGAAAGAAAACAATACCAAGATTCCTAAGTGTATAGCATAAACTTATTTATTTATATTTTTGAAATTTTTAACTTGAAAACAAATGCATGTTATACATATCTATATCCTAACAGATGCCTTAATTACACGTGTTTCTATGCCCCCCCCCCCAAACAAGAAGCATGCTTTGTCCTCAAAGCATTTAAATAAAGAGGGTAGAAAAAATACCATAGAAACGCGTGAAATTCTGGATCATCTGCAAAACAAGGTTAGAACATACTAATATAGGAAATGAAAATACTTTGGCGAACTCTATAAGAGTTCCACCCATTATGGGGTTAATGAATTAAATTGCTTGGGACATAAGCGCACAATAACAAACTAAAACTTACCTTATCTCCCGCTTTAAGCATCCTCCTCCTCATTAAAGAGATGAGGTTCCTTCGATCTCCGCGCCCCATTATAATTTGCCAAGCTTGCCGCCATTTATCATCTACTAATGCTAACCTATTAAGTGTTATTATGTCCGATGGGATGTATGGGGCTTAACCAAATGAGGGTCGCACCGCCATCCCGGCCAAGTCATAATTCGCAATGAGCGAACCACCCAATTGGTGGGTCTCATGACTTCAACCCTTTTCCAATCTATGAATTGTGCACGTATCACAGGTAAACAACTACGATGATGCGCTTTTACCAAAACAGGCATAAGAAGATACTTACGCCTCATGCTTTGGGCTCTCTTAAGACTAGCGACTAAAACTCGGGGAATGTCATATCAGCGACGTCCCTCAGCTAAAGCGAGGAAAATGTCACCAGCAGTATTGTTTGCAGAAATGAACTGTCATTCCCCCAAAATATTCATCAGGATGAATAACATGGTGGTGCCTACGTTTAGGGACAGGCTACCAAGGGCAATGCTATATCGCCTCTGGTCCATTACTCGAAATACCCCTCCCCTATAATACTCATGGAAATATGTATAATCATAAAGGTATGCATTATCGGTCATATATGCCCATGTGTGAACAGGCTCAGGTATTAGTAATCCTGAAACTAAAGCGACCACATTTTTATTGAATTCTAGTGTCGTGTCATCGACTACGACGGAGAATTCTTGTTCTCCATCCCGACAAATAGAATCTAACGGGTCGTAGAAATAAAAGAAGTCGCGGTCAATATGAATCGTCATCACTTACCCGTAGATGGCCATCCTAATCAAGACGATTACGTGGCCGGAACCAATGTCCATAGGTCTCGGTTCCCAACACATCTTCGAAAAGACTGTTCGGTATGACTATAGGAGATGTCATCTCAACTACTCTTTTGAACGACTCCAAAATCCCGAACATCCCTCGAAAAATTGGAAATTTTCGTGGTGTATCGGAGGGCGGGCTGGTGCGCTTCCACTTCATGGTCGGTCGGTGTTTTGGAATTACAAGGTTTGGCGAAGTCGTCGCGTTTGACTTGGCGGTCGTCGCTCTCGAGTAAAATTCCGGGAAGTGTCGGCGTACAGTGCGCTCGTAAAAATCTTGGCGAAGTTTAAGAGGAAAAAAGAAAGGAAAGCTTGGAGTGAAAGGTGAGAGATGATGGTGGGGTGTAGTGTGGGTTGTGAGTGTAGAATGAAGGAAGTTTAAATAGGTTCTGAGCTTCCAAAATGAATAGGCAAGTTTCCAAATTGTTTAAGGCAATTTCTGGAAATAGAAAATTTCCAAACCCGAAAACGGAAACAAACCATATTTTTGATTTTATAACAACCCTGGTATCTTTTATACTGGATTTAGAATAGTAACTTCTAAACTCTCCTAGATTTCATGCTACCATCGCACATAATCATAGATATGCCGATATCGACCAAATTCTCAACCTTTACTCCAAGACAACTTTACAGAAGATGATCATATAACGAATTATGCTCGGTATAAATATTACCACCCCCAAACAAGTTGGGAATGTGGGATTAATGATAAAAACAAGCAGAATTCGAAAATAACCAATTATATTAAAACTAAAATTTAAATCCAAACAACATAAAACAAACACATTAATATTTAAATTTAACAACTGAATTAAAATCTAACTAATAAAACAATAAAAACCATGAAATAACAGCGAACACAAACTGATAGTGAACACCTAGCCATGTGATGAAGATAGACCTTGAGATGGAGATTGGTCCTGGGATGGAGAATGGCTTGAGCCATCTGTCCTTCGGCGACGACGCTCATGCCTCTCAGACTCGGCTGAAACAGAATCCTCCACGGGTGGCATGCGTCGTAGCATCTCTATTCGGAACAAACGTTGTGCTTCCATCTCAGTCTTGAGTACTGCATACTGGGCTTGGTGATGCTGGTGGATAGTCTCCATGTTAGACAAGATATCGTCCTGACCCCTTTCGAGCATTTCAAGTCTCGTCTGAAGGTTCGTTTGCTTATTTCGAACTACAATCTGTCTATCTCGGATATCTTCACAAATACCATAAACGCAACGCAAGACAATTTGCAACACTTGCATGCGTTCTAAATTAGAACTACAACTATCTAATGCATCATCATCCAGACATGTCATATCCTCCCTTTCATCCTCCGACTCAACCACATTTGCTTCAGACAACGGCCAAGTCTCTTGGATGCAATCCGTATAGATACTTGCATTAGAATGCAATTTGATCTTAATAGGAGCATATTTTGCGACAGCTCTAAAGGAGAGCATGATCTTAGTGATCAATACGGGAAGAGGCGCCAAGCTCTTTCCCACTCCTCTAATCACACTAAAAATTAAATCGAGGATGCAGAAATTATACTTATTCGTTTGCAAAATTCAGAGAACGTGCAAACATTGCAGACCGATATCGCTGACTTTGTCTTTCCCGAGGACGTTTCTACCAATCCACCGAAAGCTACCCGGTTGATTGGTTCTCGGTTGATTGGCGACGAATGAGATTTCGGATTGTATTCACCCTCCACGACGGTATCTTTCATCAAAGCAGAACTCCAAAGATATCGGGATACCCGATGGTCGTTTCTAGGTTGCTTTTCGGTGTAATTCCTAACAGCTTCGGTAACAACCGCCTCGTTACTTCCTCCTCGTTCCTCGCTACCTTAATGAAAATCCTATCCCCTCCAATTCTCGCTTCTTATAAAACTGTTCTACCAAATCATAGTGATAGAACTCCTCGGTCGAAAGTACCACAACCGTCCGTTCCAATCCCTCCTAATCATCTCCGCGTCGTAAAATGGCGAAAGTCTGTCGGCGACAAGAAACGTGCTCGGCAAAAATTCTTCGTCGTAAGAGCCATTGAAGTTTTGAACCAACCAATGGTTTTGTAGGCGGTGGGGAGGCGAAGTTTGATGTAAAACAACTAAAGACAACGGTGGTGGTGGCGATGGTGGATGCGGTGGCAGGTTGAAGCTTGAATTGGTGGCTGTTTTCGGAGTTTTAAAATTGTTGGGGTTGGTGGTGGTAATGGTTTGGAGAAGATTTCAGTTTGATTAAAATGGTTGGCGTGGGTGTAGTTAGGTTTTCTTTTCTCTCTCTCTTTTTTTTTTTTTTTTATTTGGTAGGTTGAAAACTTTGTTAATGGCGGTGGTGGGTTAGAACGCGATACTGTTTGTGGAAACAAAGGGGCGTGTCTTGGCTTACCGATGAAGCGAAGTTTGGGCCCAAGCCCAATTTGAATTCCGAACTTTTTCGATATTTTGCGCAATTTCAAATTCAAATTGCCGCTTCGTTACTGGTCCGATTTTGGCGAATGAGTTATGAAAATGATCAGTAGAGAATTTCCAATCCAATGATCCATAAAACACTCAATTCCAACCATGGGTGACGTATAAGAAGGTGGAAAAACGCCTCGAAGTGCGTGTGTGACGTAAGTTATGCGAACGAATGAAATCTAAGTTTTAGATTACGTCAACCCAATTGAACTACAACTAATGGGCCTAAGTAACACAAATGGAAAGTTCGAACAATTCGGATGGAAAGACCGACTGCCCACCCCCAAACAAATTTTTAAACACAAAATTTGTTTTAACGTGGGTCGTTTAAAGTCAGATTCCCAAGACTTGTTGGATTGCTATTTCTACGATTTAGAATTTTTATTTTATTTTTATTTTTTTATTTTTTATTAGTTTATTATAAGAAACTCGAAAAACAATAAATACAGAATTCACCCCATAGAGGAACATGACTCAAAAACTGAGAAAACATGCAAAAGTGGAAAACGTGAATTATGTTAAACGTGGACTTAGGATCCGGTACTTACAGCCACACACTCCATAGGGAGGGCCCAGTTACTGAATGGTGCACTTACCACTATATGGAAGTGAAAGGAAGCACACCAAATGACAAAGGTCGATCCTCATAGATTCGGTCCCGTAAAAGGACTTCCTCTACATCGAGGGGGCGAAGTTCGTGAAAATGTTTTAACCGTTGACCATTAACTTGAAAGGTACTTGTTGTCCTAGGGATTTACCAAGGTGATTGCCCCGTAAGGGGTGACTTCATAACGAGAAAAGGACCGGACCAACGGGTTTTAGTTTCCACTGGGAAAATATGTAGGCGGGAGTTGTAAAGCAAGACCTTTTGACCGACCACAAACTCTTTGCGCCAAGATTTGCTTATCATGAACACGCTTTCATGTTAGCTTTATAATCCTTCACGCGAGATCGTAAGAATCGCCACGGATTTCTTCAAGCTCATTTAATTGCAACTTGGCGTTTGACACCCGCCTCATCAATATTGAAGTTAATGCTTTTATAGCCCACGAGCACGGGTGCTCTAATTCAACGGGCAAATGACATGGTTTCCCAAATACAAGTCTAAAGGGAGACATACCTATAGGAGTTTTGAAAGAAGTTCTATCGCCCCATAAGGCATCCGATAGACGCTTCGACCGATCTTTCCTATCGGGGTTTGCAGTTGTTTCTAAAATCTTTTTGATTTCCCTATTAGAAACTTCTACTTGTCCGCTAGTTTGTGGATGATAAGGAGTTGCTACTTTGTGTGTAACTCCATACTTTTTCACTAGGGATGCAATAACTCTGTTGCAAAAATGTGTTCCACTATCACTAATGATGGCTTTAGGAATGCCAAACCGACAGAAAATATATTCTTTAATAAAAAATACAGCTGTCTTATGGTCATTGCTACGGCAAGCTAGGGCTCTATCCATTTAGACACGTAGTCCATGGCAACTAGAATATAAATGAAACCGTGGTAAACAGGGAAGGGACCCATGAAATCAATGCCCCAAACGTCAAAAATTTCTACTATCAAGATTGGATTTAATGGCATCATATTACGCTTCGTGATTCGCCCAAGTTGTTGGCAACGAATACACGTCTTGCAATGCACTTGGGCATCCTTAAAAAGGATAGGCCAATAAAATCCACATTGAAGAACTTTAGCGGCTGTTTCATCCCACTAAAATGGCCACCACACTCTTTGTCATGGCGAGCGATAGAACTTCATTATATTCCCACCGGGAATACAACGACGAATAATCGATCCACACAATACTTAAAAGGTAGGGCTCATCCCAAAGAGTATAACTTAACTCGCCAAGAACTTCTTACGTTCATTTCTTGACTAATTATAAGGTATAACATCAGCCGCTAAATAATTTACAATGTCGAAGATACCAAGGTGTTTGAAAAATAGCATACGATGCTCATCGGGAAAAGAGTCCGGTATGGACTCAGAATCACTATTATCGTCGTTTGTAAGTCTAGATAAGTGGTCGGCAATTACGTTTTTGACCCCTTTTTTGTCCTTTATTTCTAATGTGAACTCTTGCAGGAGAAGGATCCATCGGATTAATCTCTGCTTAGCATCCTTCTTTGCAATAAGGTACTTAAGGGCTGCATGGTCCGTGTAAACTAAAGTGTTAGAACCAACCAAATAAGGACGAAACTTATCTAAAGCATAAATGACGGCTAAGAATTCTTTTTCGGTAGTTGAATAATTCCGTTGAGCATCGTTTAAGATTTTACTAGCATAATAAATAACAGTGGACTTATTATCTAGTTTTTGTCCCAAGACTGCACCAACTGCATAGTCACTAGCATCACACATGAGTTCGAAAGGTTTAGACCAATCGGGGGGCTGTATAATTGGTGCAGAGGTTAGGGTGGCTTTTAAAGTTTCAAAAGCCTGCTTACAGTTAAAATTAAAATCAAAGATTTCATCATTCAAAAGCAGATTAGTTAAAGGCCTAGCTATTTTCGAGAAGTCTTTAATAAAATGCCTATAAAACCTCGCATGGCCTAGAAAGGCTCTAATATCACGCATACCGTGGTTTTAAGTAAAGTCGCTATCTTATCTAGTTTGGCCTTATCTACTTCGATGTCATCACTAGATACAATGTGACCTAATACTATGCCCTTTTCACCATGAAATGACACTTTTCCCGTTTAAAACGAGGCTATTTTTCTTCACACCGTGTCAAAACCTTAGACAGGGTTAGACAAACGATCGTGAAGGAATCTCCATAGATAGAAAAATCATCCATGAAAACTTCCATAAAGCTCTACCATGTCACTAAATATATGAAGCATACAATTGGAAGGTACCGGGGAGCATTACAAAGGCCAAAAGGCATTCGCTTATAGGCATACGTTCAAAAGGACATGTGAAGGTAGTCTTTTCTTGATCATCAATATCAATAATAATCTGAAATAGCCTGAGTAGCTATCTAGAAAACAATAAAAAGCATGACCAGCTAGGCATTTGAGCATTTGATCTATAAAAGGTAAAGGAAAGTGATCTTTTTAGTGTCATAGCATTTAAACGTCTCAGAATCAATACGGATCCTCCATTTCATAGGACCTTGTGTGACAACATAGTCACCCTTTCCGTTACGCACCATGCTAACTCCCCGATTTCTTAGGAACTACATATGAATGGGGCTTACCCATTCGCTATCGAGATTGGATATATGATACCCGCGATCGAAATCGTAAGACTTCTTCCCTAACCACCTCTTTCATGGCGGGGGTTCCGCGGCGAGGTTCAATGAGAAGTCTTCGTGTTATCCTCCAAATGGATACGATGAGTGCAAACATTAGGGTCAATTCCCTTAATGTCGGCTAGGGACCAACCAATCGCAGACCGATGTTCCCTAATAACCCGGATTAAACGTGTCTCTTCATTCTTAGATAACAGAGAAGATATAATTACCGGATGACTACCATCCGGATCAAGTTGAATATATTTTAACTCCGGGGGAAGAGGTTTAAGCACTGGGGTGGAAGGAAAATCAATAGATGTTTCGTCAGGGTCCTCATCTTGCATAATGAATACTTGCTTAGGTAGCAAGTCTTCATACTCAGTATATGGAGCGACTGGCGGTTTTACAATTGGTATGGACTCAAGGATGGTGTTGACTTCCTCTAAGTAGGGGTCATTTACAAAATCTGAAGTTCCAAAAGAAAGGAATTTGTACATATTGTTTTCGGGAAAAGTGTTGTTAAAATAATCTTGAGCTAAGCTCTCGATCATGCTAACCTCCCCATCTATAAACGAATCACGGTAACCTGTTTCATCATTTTAAAACATTTACCTCAACAGTAAGATGGCCAAAAGATAAAGACATCTTACCATCACGGCAATTTATAAAGCGCATTGGCGGTTGCCAAGAAGGCTTCCCAGATGATCGGTACAGAGTCGTTAGCGACTTCTGTATTGAGGATAACAAAATCAGCAGGATAGTAGAAATCCACGAACCTTAACAAGCACGTTTTCCACTACACCCTTAGGATACTTAATTGACATGTCCGCTAACCGCAACGCTATTTTTGTAGGTTGCATTTCACGTAGAACCTATTTGTTTATACAAATAATACGAGTAGTAAGTTAACACTCGCCCCCGTGTCTAATAAAGCGGTCGTCGTGTGGGAATCTCCTAAGGTGCATTTTATTGCGGAGATCGACCGTGGGGTCCTTGTACTTAACAATTCCATTATTTTTGGATAAAGTTGGGAACCGCTCAGTTAGAAATCGTCTTTAGGTATGTTTGTCTTCGCCTAGTAGTGCACAACTCCTTAAGAAACTTAGCGTGGTTAGGTAGCTTTTAATATCTTCGAAAAAGGAAGGTTTATCGTTAGATTTTTGAAAACGCGTTCCTAATCTCCTCAAAGTTTGTATCCCCGGTTAGCATGGCTAATTTTCGAGGAATGGTGGTTTAAACTCTATATTTAGCGTATGGCTCGACTTGATGTGCAACCTTGGCTTTTTGTTTCTTAGGTTGTTGTTTAACTGGTACCTCTACAGTGGTAGGCTCTTCAGTTTCTATTTCGGTATCTAGTTCGATATCCGGTGTAGGGAGTACTGATGGGGTAACTATAGGCATAGTTACTTTGTTATCAACCACTCTTCCAGAGCGGAGAGTGGTGATGGCATTAAGGTCACCTACGATTGTAGTTTCCGTACTAGTATTACCATTTACCTCAAAGGCTGTGTTTGCTGTTTTAGGGTTTGTTATCGCTTGTCCTGGAAACACGCCTTTTGGTTGGGTTTTCTCTTGGGCTAATTGTTGTATGCCCTGATTTATGGATTGTAAGATCTGTTGGTTTGATTGAGTCATTGTTTGGAAAAGTTGTTGGGTAACCTGTATAAAGGCGTCGATACGATCCGGTTGTGTAGGTGTAGTAGTCACAGGTGGTGCGACTGGAACTATCTCACGCTTGATTATTTATGGGTGGGTTGTGATAGTTACTATTGTTAACCGAACGATACCTCTATTGGGTATTATAACTATTATAATTACCTTGACCTTGTGCCGCACCTTGTCGTGGTTTAAGCTTTGGTTGTTATAATTATTATAATTTCCCCGACCTTGTCCTTGTCCTTGCCTAGGTGGAGCTTGGTTATAGTTGTTTGCTTTGCCTAACATTTTGGTTATTAAACCCCGGAGGTGTAACTTGTTGATTGTTTCGCCAACCAACTAAAGTTGGGATGTTATCTCCATGGGGCATTAGGAATAGAATATCTATTAATGGAGCAAACATTATCTTGCTCTAATTGTTGTTGTTGTTCATAGGCGAGAGGACAATAGGAATCGGGGTGCTCATGACTCAAACAGAAATTACATGGGTTGGAGTTTACATTCATGACGGGATAGGCTTTTGTTGAACGAAATAGCTTCAACCTTTTAGTTAGAGATTCGATTAAATTTTTAAGTTCGGATCGGGTTTCATCTCAAACATACCGGGCGGCCTTAATTGAAGAAGAAGAACTAGCGAGGCGGGGATATCATCACTACCCCCAATTGTTATTCGCGTTTAGTTTGCTCTTCTAAAATGTGTAAGCCTCCGAGGCTCCTTTACTTAGGAAACTACCCCCATTCATTATGTCAAGGACTTCTTTATGGTGATGTTGAAGTCCTTTGAAAAAGGCATGAACTAACGTGCCTTTTGCTAGGTTATGGTGTGGACACTCTATAAGCATCGGTGAAACGATTCCAAGCCTCGAAAAATGATTCGTGAGGATTCTCGTGGAAAAATGAATCTTGGAAAGCATCTCATCCGTCTTTAGGGGTGGGTAAAATGTTCCATAAACAAATGAACAAGTTTAGCCCACGAGTCCACAGAGTTAGGCGCTTTGGGCGCTTAACCAAGACGCCTTTTATCGGGCTAAGGTGAAGGGAAATACCCCGCTTTTAATTTGTTCTCGCACCAACCGTAGGATGATGGAATGTTGTAAGGACTTGTTCAATCCTACACATGTGTTGGTAAGGTTTTTCATGGTCTAAACCATGGAAAACGGGTAACAAATTAAATATGTTTGGGGAATTCAAAAATCCCCACTGGGTCCGCTTTCGAACGATGCAAGATTTAGGGCTATCGCCAAGGCTTTGTAAAAGTCGGAGAGAGGAGTCTCTTTTCTTCAGCCATTATGTCGGTGTGGTTGGTGGGATAGTAGCTAGAGGTGTAGTGATTGGTATACTCGATAGATTTGTTTGTTGACGTTGACGGTTAATTACGTTCGGTGTTTTTCTCCGACCAGACCTTAATCTCATGCAAGTCTAAGTCTAAACCGACAACACTCCAAACAATATTGATATATTAGTATAAACCTCTAACTGGAGATGCGAGGTATGGAAGAAAGGAATACCTAATTGCGTCCTTGCTTCGCTTATGAATAGCGTCTTGTTTACGCGTGTTCAGTGTATATAACAAGTTAGAACACTGAAAAACTTAAAAATCGGGTTCAAACAAACCTCAGAAATCCGAAAAATTTAGCTTAGGGCACGGGTGCGCCACTTTGGGCTGTCTCCCGTGTAACTTCAAGTTACAGTGTTTTTAGGCGGGGTTCGCTCAAGGTTCCAGCGCTTTGGCAGTGCGCTCCGTTTAGCGCTGTCGCTACCAAGGTAATTTTTCGCAAAACTTTTCAATGCTGAAACGGATAACCACAGTATGAATCAAACAAGGGTGGGTGGGTTTAATGGGACTTAAAAATGACTAATTATACTATGAAAACAATGCTAAAGGTAACTAAGATGGCAGCAGCGCCATTTGATAAACATAAAATGATAGTTTACCTAGGAAATGGACGATAAAACTCAAAACGCAAGTAAACTAAAACTTAAATACGTGCTTAATTTATCAAGTTTTCTACTCTCAATTCTATCGAAATAGAGTGGAGTAACAAATTCGTTCCACTCCTAGTTCTCTAGCATGGAATGATTTCATAGTTATTAATCGGTCTTAAGTCTAATGAGAGGTTTACGAGGGGAATTTTATACTACGAGGTGAATGAAATTAACAAGTTACGAATAACGAAATGATAATCAATAATCTTGAATGTGAATCTAGATAAAGAATTAGAGGGAATTGATTCCACCTCGAATCCAACTTAATCACCTAGCATAGACTGTTTTAATCCAATTCTTACGTTCTTACTGTAATAATTGCTCGTTCTAATCCCTAATTAACATGGCATTTCTACCAATTATAACTAGCATGTGAGGTCGTTTACCCATTCTCATGGCGAAACACGACCTTCTAGAATGGAATAGACTCTACAACGATTCTACACTTATACAACTAAGCTTTCATCAAGGCTTCATCAACCCCTCTAATGGAGGTTTAGCCTTGATTCATCAAACCATCATTTCCCATGTTATTATAACTAAACATCATATCAAAATTCTAACTTGACTAATTTAACTAACAATACTTCAATCTAATTTAACAACTCATAAATGATAATCAACAGGAATTAAAACTAGATCTATAATTTGAAATTACAAAATCGAAATTGACAAATAGCTATTTTATTTATCAAACTAATTAAGAACAATGATTCTAAGAGTTTAATCTAAAACAAGAATTGAATTGAAGCTAAACTAAATTAAAAACAATTAAATCTAGATCTAGAATTATCTATATTTTTAGGTCTAATTAGCTACCATTAACAAAGAGCTAAGCTTTTGTTTTTATATGTTTTCAGATCCAAAAATCGTGCATGGGCTTGGAGCCATGTTTTGGGCCTGATTCAAAACCCAATTCTTTCAGTCCAAAAAGGCCTCTTCAGCTACAGTTGGCTTCAACAGACTTTTCGTCCACTTCTGCTCCTCTGATTGGCTCAAGGCTTAGACCATTGGAAAGATCTTTCCGAGCCGGTCGTTTTGACATAAGGTAGGCCCAATTCCGAGGTCTGAGTCCAAAGATACGGCCTTCGGAAGTTCTGCTGACTTTGCGTGTTGTTCCTGTCCGCGTCGACTTTTCAGCTTTTGACCGGGCTTTTAGAAAGGTTTTGTCTTCTTGAATCTTGACCTTTAATCACAGAATTCCTTAGCAACCGACCTTTGCTCCTTTATCTCGCTAAAGTGGTACATTTCTGCACATAATGGACTTTGAAGCCTGTAATGCATAAAAACACGTAATCAGTATTAACTCTTAATTATTACTCACATAATTGGTCTAAAAGTATGACTGTTACAGGGTTAAAACTACAGTTTTGGGCTTTTATCACATAGTTTGAACTAGAGAATTCCAAGGGCATTTATTTGGATTTAGATTTTGGAACAAAGTAGTGAACTGAGCTACAATCTTGGAATTTTGCTTTTGGATTTCTTATCTTATTACCTGTACTATGAGTTTGGCTTTTGTCGTGAAAGCCAAGATCATATTGGCTGACTTTATCTCTTAGTATCTCTCCGACTGGGCGTGAGCGAAGCTGCAGTCAACATTTTATTCAATTTTCTTTTCAATTCGGTTCCATATAATATTAATGAGAAATCTACTATGAAGCCTGATTTTTTGCTCATTGCATCAGTTTCTTAAACCAATGAAACTAATCACGCCATTTGATGGTTTGTTTTTATAACCAATACGCTAAAACAGTTAGAGGAGACATAAAAAAAAAATGATTGAAATCACTCAAATCAGCACCACAAAATGACACTGATATAAAATTGGGCTCAGTGCTCAAGTACAAAACTTGATCAACCAACCATTTGAACTTCTCACTGAAGTGCATTCTCTATAGTTTGTACATTGTACATCAATTAAAACAAACATGAACATATAAAAGAAATTAAAAAAAAAAAAGAAAAAGGAAAAAAGGAAAAAAGGAATAACAATAATACGGATGCTAGGAAAGGGGATGTGGCCCTAACACTTTTAGAGTGCATCTCAAATACAATCTGAGTGAAAGAACAACTTATTCAGTTGAAGCTTTGCGTCTAGGATATTGATCTATGCAATCGCATGCAATTAAAAACAGCTAAACAGTCTATGCAGTAGTGCACTTGTAGGTGCAAAGCCTCTTTGCAGGTCCATCACCAAGTTGTCTATCAAGCAGCAGTGTACTTCTTGGTGCAAGGCCTCTTTGCAGGTCCATCACCACGTTTTCAGATTCCAAATTTGACACCACAACAATAATTCCAAATTCAGTTTCATCATTGTACCGAACAATTGATGTTCACTTGCTCCTTCTTACTTGCAGAAAAGCTATCTTGAAATGCTTAAGACTTATAAATCTTTAAACTCTTCACTAGCTTCTTCAGTTTTGGAGGCCTTCAAACAAATATTCTTGCAAATCCTCATAAGTTCACTGTAACAAATAGCAGAAGTTGCTTCATTATGAATATTAACCGAAGTAACAGTAGGAATGACCATTTTCACATGTCGCGTCCACCTTAGTAAAATGCAACTAGAGGGTATTTCAGCGACATCTTCATTTTTTAAGACGGAAATTATGTGTCGGCATTGAAAACCAAATGACTCAAATAGACCACAAGAACACTTAGCGTTTTGATTAACAACTAACATAGTAATCCACAATAGATTTGCAGTGCCTATACAAATGACGACGTAAAGTGTAGTAACGAATATTGTCACCTTGATGATCCTTCATTGTGTGGTGAGAATAGAAATGAGTTTGTGGTTTTTGTTGTGACCAAATTAATTTATTATGCATATTTTATTGAAAACACAGCGGCGCCATTGATCTGTCTGTATTTCCCCGACAGTGGCGCCATTGATCTGTCTGTAAAACAGCGGTCGTGTTTGTTATTTCGTTCACATTTCAATAAAATTGCAAATATTTATTTATAAACAAAAACTAATTCGGTCACGTGATGTTTGTGAAAATGGATTTAGGTGAGAAAATAATGAAAATAAAAGAAAATAGACTTTGATTTCGGAGATAGAAAATCCATTTTAGCGAATCATATCTTCGTTAAAAGAGCTAGTCTCGATTTTTTTATCCCTAATAACAACCCTTCATCTTTGAACGAGCATTATTAGTGCGTAAAAGCGATTCAGAACCCTATCTCTGGGTGAACTTACTCGGTTCCTAATCGTTATAATTATTGAAACACCCTCCCTAACGGATATAATCCACACTCGGGCAGAGTTTCTGCTATGAGATCACAGAACTTAAGTGTTATTCTAATTAACATAAAATAAAACTGAATTAAAAACATTTTAATTAAAAACTGAAAATTAAATTCTTCATTACACTAGAAAAGCAGTAAATCTAACTCTACTTCTACTGATGGAATGCTAACCATTCCATGAGAAAAACTAAAACTAGACCCTTATATTTATAGTTTTTTTGACGGTCTAGATTCAATCCATCTAATCTAAATCTAACGGTTACAAATAAAATATAATATCCCAGAGAATATTCTAAAAATATTTTCTGGACTAGTAATGTGCTTGGACTAAATAGTAACAGGCTTTGGCTATCTTCATATTCCAAACTGTACGACCAATTTTTGGAAGCTAGATACCGTTAAGTAGAGTTTTTTGTGCTGATCATTTTAGCTGGTCAAATGCTTGAATCAAAGTTAGGAGACGAAAGATATCGCCGTTTGAAGTTTTCTCCTGACTTTTGAGCTGATTTAGGTAAGTTTGACCAAATTTTTTATCCGAAAATCTCTTATTTAGCTGGCTTAGGGACTCGAGTTTGGATTTTTCAACTTGTTTCATGGTTCTCTGAGTCTATGAGCTTTGCTGGCAGTTTGGAGCTTTAAATGAGCTGATACTGAAGATTTCAAGTTCAAGCTTTATTCGACTGTATTTCTTGCTAAAACGCATGTTTTGTGTGTATTTTATCGTTGTCTGTTGACACCTGTGAAAACATGAAAATACAATTAATTTACATTTATTAAACACATAATTGACCAAAATGTAATGTCTCTACGGGGTTTAAAACACAGTTTTTGGTACTTATCACATATATTCAACCAAAATGGTAATAGAGATAATGAACGCAATAAACAATAGTTTTAAAATAAAAAATAAGAAGGAGGGTGCCAATCTGCCAATGCACTATTACAATTATACTCCAAACGGAAAAGGAAGACTCCAACACTTCCAAAATAACCACCGAAATCCAGCTAGAGACTTATGGACTGTGGTAAATCAGCAAAGAAGGTCCCCATCTAAACTATATCTCGAATTATCAAGAGGTGAATGTGTCATCAATTGAACTAACAATGTGACACTTTGCTAGTTGGGAAAGGCAATATTCATGTCATAATTCATGATCAATCCCAAATAAGTGAAATAACAAAATCACAAGATGAAAAGATATAAAATAACCCAAACTAGTTATTACGAAGTTATAAGTATGAACCATTTTCTCAAGATTCCAGACACAATGTGTAATCCACGTAGAAACGAAATTGTGAAGCCACCATGTTGTACAAATCACCATATGTCCGTTATAAATTTCAGGGTGGGGTACTGGGGGTTCGTATGGATGGAAGTCTTTCTTTCTTCGTTAGCTGAAATATACTAAAACATATGTTTGTAAGCAATGAGGCTGGAGGAACAGAAGAACCAAATTAACAAGTAGTAATAATTAAATAAGAAAAGAAACAAAAACTATAGTCAATAATGATTGAGTAGTACTTACTCTTTGGTTCTAGAGTTGCAGAGCTTGCCATGAACTATAATAGGATCATTGTCGGTAGGGGAACCGCGGGAGGCGAAGAAGGAGAGTAGGGATTTCCAAGTGAGGGAAGAAGAAGAGGACGACACATTGCCGATTAAGTGTCTGTTGAGCTTGGCAGTAGCCGCACCAGTAGGGCCCAGACCGAAGAAATGAGAGATAAACCCCATGTCCACCTTCTCATCTTCTGACACCACTACGTCTTGTACATAGTGCTTCGACACAGACGGACACAACAACTTCACAATTCTTCTTCTTCTTCTTCTTCTTCTGCTGTTTGGATGAATGCTAGCAGTTACAACCTTACAGAATGGGAGTATATCCTTTGAAAGAAATCAAGCATTCCAGATATAGGGAAGTGATCAAGTGCATCTATATAATCCTGCCAATCAATATCATAATTGATGAGAAGATGATAACTACATTCCGATCGTTTGATGAAGAATTGAGAAGAGAGAAAATATTTTGAAATTTGAGAAAGGGTTGAAAATAGTGGGAGTGAAAGAGAGGAGAGTTTAGAGTCGTATTAGAAGAGAAACTAGGAACCTAAATAAATTTTCTGCCAGTTTGCTTATGGTTTTACCCTTTACATATTTTCTCATATTTATAATTTTATATTTTCTCATATTTATAATTGAAAATGACAGATGTGCGGTCCAGATCTGGGCGCATTGGGATGCATTTCAAGCCATGCGCATTGTAGATTTGTAAAGAAATTAAGTTAACCGGTCCAACTCAAGTTCAACAGCCCACGTCAGCACTCAGCATATATGCATTAGGTTGTCTTAATCTCCACGTGTCAAATAGCTAGCATACTAGCACTTGTCTCAACTTAAATTTTTTCTCAGTTATACATAAGATCAGTCCTTAAAACCTCATTTCATTTCTTTCTCTCTCTTCCCTCAAAACTATAAAAATCCTTTTCTCCTTCCTTCAATCTCAATTCTAACTTTTTTTTTTCAATGGCGGAAAATAAACTCGACGTGTCTTTGTCAGCTCAAGGTTGATTTCAAGTTACTTTTATTTGATTAATCATTCAATTTCTTGTTGATGAATGTGATTTTTATATATGTTTTCATTTATGTATATAGTCGATAGTAGTTATTGAATCAGTAACTTAAATAGCGTATAATGGGGACATCATAATTTTCAATTTGAATTATTAGGTTAACGTATTGATAGTTCTACAAATGTGATTGAACTAGTTATTTAACAGGTGCTTGTTGTATGCTTGAATTGATAGTAGTAATTGAGTAGATGACTAAATTTTTTGGTGATAAATAACAATTGCTTGTTTGTTATTATGTGATAGAAACTACATTGGGAGTTAAAAATGAGGAAAAGGCACTCATCAAGTCTAAAGGTTGGTATTTACTGTCTTGTAAAATCTGTGTATTTTATATTTCTGCGTGTCTATGAACTGTGAATAGAAGGAGATTAAGTTTTATTGTTATCTTTTTGTCAAATGCTGTATATCAAATGACAGCAGATAGCATTGTAGCTTTATCTCCTCAATGGCTGTATGCTAAACCAAGTGAAACCAAGACTGGATTTGCCAGTGCACCAGGGGTATGGATTTCTTAAGCTTCTGCTGAACTATATGTATCCTCATACGCACACTGATACATACATTGACACACACACACATATATATTGTTGTGTGGTATTACTGTCTGCATGTTCCTTGTTAGAAATACAAAGAAAAAATTCATGCAAAGCATGCAGTTATGAAGGTCGGAAGTCAACCTTTTTTTTGTATATATAATATGAGAAACGACAGATCAATTTCGTAAAAGGATAAGTTCTGGTTGGAATATTCTCAAGTTATTGTGCATTTCATGTGGACAACTGTTCATATCTATATAGCATTATCCATAATCTGATTTCCTTTTCGAGGTGCAGTTCAGTTTGTTTGACTTTTATCTATATAGCCTGTTTAGTTTCAAGTTATCTGCAATAAGTTGATTCATACTTGAAAATAGTTTTGGTCAAAGCTTATTGTTCTCGTTATTAAATCAGTGACCGCTAACATTTCCATTTTTACATTTTTTGTTTCAAGTTTCAAAAACTGTGCTAATTCTATGTTTTGAAACATATCTGGCAGAGGCGTCTTCTAAAATCTCTAACAATTAGTCTTGAGTGTTAAAATCGGATGTACTGTGTTGATCACTCCTATGACTTCTTCTCAGATAATAGATGTCTGTGCTACTATCAGACTTGTAGGTCAATGCCCTTTTCTTTACACTTTTTAATTAGGCATCAGCTTCATTCTGTTTGAGATTCATTTCTTAGTCAGGAAAAGTGCAAGAATCTTTAAAACAAGATTCTACACTCTAACCCCAGGCCTTGACGGACACTTGCTCATGAATTTAATGAAAAATTTTACACCATATAGAAGAAATAGAACTAGTTTATTTTTATTATGCTACACCCTCCCCACCCCCCCCCCCCAACCAAACAACCACACACATTTCAGTTGTTCCTTTTCATATGACAGGAGGTATCAAATTCTTTTACACATGGAAACACAATTTTTAACTTCATACTGAGGGTCTGCATTTATATGGCTTTCAGGATAAAAAAGAGCGAAATAGAGTTGTGAATGAAAATGAAAGTGGTCGCCACTGGCACGAAGAGGAGAGAGACACTGGCATACTTGGCCAAAGAGATTGTACTGAAGAAGATCGACATGCTGACAATGATTCAAACAAAGAATCTGCTGAGGGTAGGGGATCAACTTCAGCTGATCGCTGGAATGATGCTGGCAAAGGTAGTTCTGGTCTTGAAACACGGCGAGAGGGCAGATGGTCTACAAGGTGGGGTCCTGATGACAAAGAGAAGGATTCTTGGTCCAAGACGAGGATAAGTACAAAGAAGGAAGATTCTCTTAATGACAATAAATCATCTGTTGGTAGCACTCGTACTACATACAAGCGTGGGACTGACTCTCGTGATAAATGGAGGCCACACCATCGTTTGGAAGTTCATTCAAGTGGACCACTGGGTTACCGCACATCACCAGGTTTTGGTATAGAGAGAGGACGTTTGGAGGGTTCGAATGTGGGATTTGCTCGTGGACGAGGAAGATCAAGTATATTGGGAAATCCATCACCTGGAAGGCCTTCTTTGACTCTCCCAATTGGGGCTCCTTTAGATAGGAATGCACGTGTATTTGAAAAGTTGAATCTCAGTTCTGATACATTTCGTTACTCCAGCGGAAAACTTCTTGATATTTACCGGAAACAAAGTCTTGTTCCATCGTTTAATGATGTACCTAAGGGGCTGGAGGAAGTATTCCCAATAACAGAATTGAACTCAAACATACCTTTGGCTTTTATTTCACCTGGTGCAGAGGAGGAGGTACGCTTTTACATTTATGTTTATAGTGTAATCCATTTGCTCATCGTGCTCAACCTGACTCCCAGTATTACGGAATGATGACGTAGTATGTTGAATCAGAATGCAGTAAAACTAGACTAACATTGAAAATTGTGTCATTTGGTTATTAGGGATGAAATACCTTGAGTAAGAATGTTATAGAACTAGAGATGCCTACTCATGCTAGACCTCTATAACTTGGAGGACAGACTGTCACTCCAATAGTGTTAAAGGATGCTTTACGCTTCTACCAGTTTTAAGAAGCAGAAATCACTTGGTGTTTTTTTTCCCTTGCACTCATTGTGAATTACTTTTGAAGTGTTTTTAGTACCATAGACAGGTTCGCAAAGTCTCCATTCTTTATCACATTATCTTGAGCGGTTTCTACTTATTAAGTACTAGTTAGAGACTATGCTGCACTTTTAATTACCTTAATACTTTTTTGGTTACAGGCTGTTCTTAGTGATATATTTAAGGGGAAGCCCACAAACAGAGGAATATTATGTAATCCATCCAGGAACAAGATCATGTGCTCCGATGAAAATGTAACAGGTAATCAAGATTGTTTCCACTAATTTTCTGTCCACTTGATGCCATGATCTCTGAATATTGATTAAATTGCTTTCCTCCGTTTAACAGGCATTGGAGAAATGACATCTTCCCAGAGGAAACATGGTGTTCACACTGTTAATATTCCTGTGAAAACTTGTGAATGCTTTCGAAAAGTTGAGCTAGGTAATGCTTGTGGAGAAAATGGTACTGGGGGAATTGTTGGCTATGCTTCTCATTTGAACATGTTAAATGTTGAACTATAGCGCTTTATGCCGCTTTTAAATTTTTGGCCTAGTCTGTCGTTAGCTTTAGGTGAAAGCATTCTTTAACTAGTTGTCACTTACTTGAGGACTTATTACTTTGTTTCAGCAAGAGATCCATCTAATAAAGAAAGCTGTGTGTCAGATCAATTAAAAGATGAGGATATCAGCGGTGGACGAAATCTTAATGGTATTCTCTCTATTTCTGAAGTTGGTGAACATAGGAATCCCAACAATGTTTCTATGTTCAAGCAGTCTAAGGTTGGAAATTTCTTGGCTGTTCCTGTTGATAGTAGTACTGAGTTACCTGATGACTCAGGTATCCTATTTGATAAACCAGCAAGTGAGGAGGTTCCTGTTAGCCATGAGAAGTACTCAAGAAGCAAGGAAGAAGCTAATTTACGAACAAGGAGCACATCACTCAAGGAGTTGAGTTTGTATTATAAGGATCCACTGGGGGTGATCCAGGGACCTTTTCTCGCTGTTGACATCATCTCAGGGTTTGACCAAGGATTTTTTGGTACCGATTTACTTGTCCGTTTGTCTGATGCTCCTGAAGGAACCCCTTTGCAGGAATTAGGAGATGTCATTACATATTTAAAATCTTCAGCTGGGTGTAATTCTACTACTGAACCCATTCCAAGGGTAGAACTGTTTGATTCTATTGTTGGTACATCAACTGCTAATGAATTTCATGATCCTGCTGTCATCAATGAACATCGATTGGGAACTTCTGATGTTCAAGGTCTTTCAGTTCGTGATGTTTATTCTGGGATGTCTGGAAATGAAGGTACTTCCTAGTTATCTCTAATCAATCTATTTGTCATTGGACAATCACTAGTTCTTTTGGTGGTTGAATTGTGGACCTATGCTATCATTTCTATATAGATATTGCCATTCTAATGCCTTTGTTTTGCTGTGCAGAATTCATGTTTCCTGGACAGCCTGGAAATGACAATGACAATCTTATTAGGAAAAAGTTTGGTAACCATTATGATACCCTGAGAAGTGCTACTACCAACTCATTTCTTGCAAATGGAGCAGCTGAAACTTCAATGCTAACCCATAAGGATGATAAACCTCATATGAAGCGTACCTTGTTGTCGAAATCGGCTTCTGAAAGTGATCAGGCTCAATGTATGAATCCAAATGTTTTAAGAGATTCTCCGTTTGGGACTCATGAAGAACATTCATTTGGTGTCACAAATGATCCCCCTTTTGTTCAAGAGGTGTGGTCTGGTAATCACAAGAGTGATACATTTTCTGATAGCAACTCATTTCCAAAATCTGGGAATGGTCACCAATCTTTATGCGTAGAACAAGATAGTAGAATCTTTGAACACGACAGTAGGCTCTCTGACCTAGCAGAGCAATTGAATTCTCGAAAGTTGCAGAATAACCAGTATCAAAAGCATACTCAGTTTTCTCCCTTCTCTTCTATGCATTTGAATGCGCATGTTGTACAAAATGCTGGTCTTTCTCACAGCAGGCATCCCGTTCACCCCCAACTACCTATCAGTCAAGCAGTGTCAGATTTGGAACATCTAGTGAAACTGCATGTTCAACGACAAAGGCAGTTTCAAGTTCAAAAGCATCATATGGAGCAGCAGCAACTCCATCATCAAAATATGCAATTACGACATCATCAAAACTCCCAAATTCAACAATTGCGTCTTAAACAGTTGCTCCATCAGCAGATGTGTGATCCTGGCTATGAGCAATCAGGGGTTGACTCTCTTAGAGACAAAACCATGCTCGATCAGGTGCTCAGACAGAATGTGGAACAAGGGGGCATGCATCATTCCCGTCCCCCTTCAGGGCATCCTGATCCAAAGCTAGAGCAGGTCATCCAAGCAAAATCTGGTCAGGGTCTCCAAAGAGAACTTCTTGATGACTTGTATGGCCAAGTGCTTCCTTCTGAACTGCAGCGCCATAGGCAACAAGAACAAATGCAAGCAAGTCTATATTTTATGGTATCAAGGAACAAGATGGCTATCGACGAAGGTTGCAACCATGCTATCTGGTCTGTTGAGAAAATTGGTCAGTTCGCCCAGACTGGTTCTAATCCTCTTCTGGATGCCTCAACAGAAATAAGTCCTTTTAACTATCACCAGCAACAGAATAGTCCTTTCTCCTGCGAGGAACACCTAAACTTTGGGCAGAATCTTAAAATACTGGAACGTCAGCAGCGAGGGATTTATGAACAGAATTTGGGGCCATTTGAGAGATCAAGGTCTTTGCCTGCTTGTGGTCCAGGTATGAACCTGGATATTGTAGATGCCCTGGCTTGTGAAGGTCTTGACCTGCAGGAGATGCACAATCATATTCACTCAGCTTGTCGCATGGATTCTGTGATTTCTGGCATCTATGATCACCACCCACAAGTTCCTCGCCAGTTTCATTCTTCAAACAAGGATGCAAATGAGGGCCAAAGCTGTGTGAAGTCGGGAGACTCAATGGATTCTTATTTGCAACTTCAGATTGGACGAGAGAAAAGGGAGGTGGAAGTTAATATGTCATCTAAGGGCCAAAGTTCATGGTTTCCGACTATTGGTGATGATGAGAGCTCAAATCCTGTTTTGCTGGACCTGCTTCATCGGCAAATGCGCCTTCAAACTGCACATTCATTTGAAGTGGGTGGTAGTGATATAACCTCATCCAGTGACAGGAGGGATTCTTCTTGGTTCTTTCCCGGTTCAAGTTCTTCCAGTTATTCATACAATAACCTCCAATCACATGGAACCAGTTCCTCTGTGGAAGGGCGTCAAAGCTCTAATCTAGGCAATTCCTTGCAGAATCGTTTCGTGAAAGCGGATATAAATCATCACTCAAACAGTTTGGAAAGTAGTGATAGATTGTTTAATAGATCTCATTCTGGGCCACCGACTGAGGAGCAGTTTTCCCTGGGCCTGAAAGAGGCTGCTCAAGCCTTGTACAGGAATGCTGATATTATTGGTACGTCATCTGTTCGTACAGAATCAAGGGATAGAAATCAGGGGGTGAGGGGTGGTTTTGAAAGCTGGGCTTTGAGAGATAAACAACTTTTAGAGATTCAAGGCAGAGTGGCGGAGCAATCAGGAATAGATGCTAAAAAACGTTTGCAGATACCAGCTATTACTCCCATTAGGCATGACAAACTTGGAATAACTGGTAATTTCTACTCATTATTGATCTTAGCTTTTGTTTTCTACTGTGTTTTTAATTATTATTATTTTTTAAGTAGTTTTATATGAATGGTGCAGATGAAAACATTGGTTTTTGTGACTATAATATGGGAATGGATAACAGATCTGGCAAAGATATGGCTAAAGTAAGGTGCGAACTCTTTTTCTCTTTGTTGTTGTACCCACAAGAACTGTAATTTAAATTCTTATGTTTCGGTGCAAAATGTGTATTTCTTACTGAGCTGAATCTTGAAATCGAATAATGTTTGAGTGGATCATAATTTTCGTATCATACGAGTTAATTCTACGACTGGAATCACTTAATTCTAGAAAAACAGAATTATTAGGAAAAAGCTGTAATTACTGGGATACGAGCAGTGGAAAAAGACGATTGTTAGACCTAATATACTCCACTCTGGATGCATCAGGAAAAGTATCACTAAATTTATTACACATCATATGACATATACCATCAGAGGAAAGAAACATATGTCCCTACTTCAGAAGGCCCGATGCCCGATGCCCGATGCCATAGCTCCACAGATAGGGGTGCAATTGTGCAAACGGATAGGTTCGGATTCGGGTATGCATGTATCTGAATCCGAATCTGACGGATATTAAAAATTATATCCGAATCCGATTTAGATATCCGAAAATTAATATTAATTAAAATTTTATTTGCCTTGAATAATTCATTTTATCATTATAAAAACTATATATATTTGTCATTTATTATTATTTTTTTGTTATTATACTTTTATATTATTAGTATTTGATTTTATATAATATTTTACACACTAAATAATTTATATATTAATTATATATAATAACTATTAGTTTTTTAAATCGGATCGGATATTATCAGATGCGGATATGGCAGTATCCGAATCCGAATCTGATATCCGAAATTTTCGGATAATATCTGATTTTTTAATCGGATTTGAATATTTCGATACCCACTTGCACCCCTATCCACAGATGTGTTTGTGGCGTGTGTTTTTGTTGCATAGATCATTTTTTTTCAACTTCTCTGAAAACGTAGATGCAATTTTTGAACCACCATTTGCATTGCGTGTGTACTGTTTAATACTCAAAAGCAGAATAATTTCATTCTGCAAATTTGAAGGCTTTAATCATGGGAAAATGGGAAACCTCTAGCTAAGTTGATATCCAAGAGAGGACTAATTTGTGATTTGGTCTAGTATATCTCCACACTATAGAGCATATACTTAAAGTCTTAATTTTACAAAAATGGTATTACATGTTGAAGCTCAAAGTTCTGTCATAGTGTTTGTGTCACATGGAAGCCGGTACAAATGTTAGTTCCGGATTATGTGTAACCTCTAATCGGTTTTGTAGCTTCAGGATTTAGCATTAGGATTTAAATGATTTCTGATAGAGGATTCATATCCTTTCCTTTACGTTAAAATCGGCAAACAGAAAGGAGAAAGCCGGACGTCCAGTCATGGTGGAATGTTGCACCTGTTCACCATGGCGCACCACCCTTTCAATGGAGTCCATGCAGCCTATGATGCTGCGACACAGATAAGTTCAGTCTATATCGGTTTATGAATACTTTAAATATAAATAAGATATTGAGAAATAAAACTAAAATTCTTAAAGAGACATAATAGTACTCCAACCAAACATTTCCTATAGCGCAAACACAAACACAAACAAAGTATAAATTAGTCAGTTCGGTCTATATTTGTGTATGAGTACTTTTGGCGCAACGGTTGTTTTGGCCGTTTCTTTGCCTTAATGAGATCTCCGTTTCGACTCCACCTTCGAGATTTTGAAGGTGTTGAATGGCCTACTGGTTAAGACTTGGGTGGTTGGGCCCAAGGTCTTAGGTTCGGTTCCCACCTTCACTGGGGAAAAGGTATTTGAAGAGATTAGGGATTGAAGGTTCAAGTATTAAAAAGCAGGTCTCCATCTATCTCTATATCCCCCAACTTCGACTTAAATTCATACTCCTCATCTCCCTCCTCTTCTGTGACCTCATCCGATACAACATATTCTTCTTGAAAATTGTATTTTAAAATTTCTAACGCTTCTATAGGCTCTAAGAAGTTATCCACTTCATACACTTCTCCAACTATTCTCCTAGTAAGTCATAAACCGGACTTGACATCTTCATCATCAACATTCGCCACTATCAACAATCCATCTTTGCGGTTTACTAGCTTCAATTGCTAGTATTACTCCTACCTCTCTCTCCTCTCGTCTTGTTGACGAGCTAGGCATTGAATTGGAGATAGATTAGGCTGTAATTTGCCCCTAAACATACAGTCTCCTATCTCACCTATTTGGCCTAGCCGATTTCCTAAACACTAGGGGCTTAGGAGAGTTTATGAAGCACCACCTAGCGCTTAGGGACTGCCTAGGTCAATTTTTAGAACATTTTCTTACCATTTTTACACTAAAGGATGGAAATGAAATGGGTATGCAACCTTAGCCACCCAAACCATGGAGGGGGGTCGATCCCACACTTAAACATGATCAAACCACACTTCGATTGTGGGACCACTCTCTGGAAAGGTCAAGTGGCTAGTGGATCATTTACCAAGTGTGATTGTGTGCACATTATAGAAGGAGAGAAACTTGAGGGTCTTCAAGCTTGAGGAGAAGGAATTGCAGAAGATAGTGGAATAGGTGAAAGTGGTTTTGTTTGCTTGGGCTAGCTTATTTCCAAGAGTGGGTTATGTTGACTTCATTTGTAAATTGTAAATAGGATACTATGAACTAAAGAATTTGTATGTGTATGGTCTTGTAGCATCTTGCTACCATTTATGTAACTTGTAATACCAATAAAAAATAAATAAATCATGTGACTTGTAATATGTTATTATTGAAACTTGAATTATTGAATTAATGAATTAAATTTTACCGATCAAAAAGAATAAAGAAAGGAAGGAAACAACTCTTCAATCTTCAGGGACCCGGCTCTAGTTCTTTAGTCGTATATTAATGTTCCGGTTGGGAGAGAGTCGGAGTTCTGCTTACTACAAGTATAGAGATTGACAAATTCGATCCCAAATTGCAGAACTGTAGTAGTCTTCCCTAACTTATACAAAGGTTCTTATCGTACCCCTTTCCTCTTTCCTCTTTTTGGTTTTTGGTTAAAGTGACTAGAGTTTAGACAATGCAATATGCGTCTTTGAGATTGTGGGATAAGGTGAGAAGAATTAATTTATTATTTTTATTTTTTTGATAAACAAATATATATATATATACATATACATTCCTTATCTAAAACGTAGCTACTTAAGTTAACTTAAAATAAGTAAGTAAAACTTAACCTAGAAAATGAATTCAAACCTAATTATTTGTGGTTATGAAGCACTCACCATAAAGATCATCTCCACAAAATTTAAGTTCATTTGGAAACCTCTAATATAGATAAAATTTGTTGTCATCTTTAAAAAGAAATCTACGGTTCAGAAATGTCGAGTTTTTGCAATTAGTTTTTCCCAGTGTTAGAGGTTTCCAAATGAGCTGAAATTTTGTGGAGATGATCTTTATGGTGAGTATATCATATCTACAAAAAATTAGGGTTTAATTCATTTTCTTTATATAAATCACTATATATTGGAACACACATCACTAGCTCTCGAAGCTTTCCCCATATTGGGAGCTTGTCAGGTGCTCTAACGCTCCCCCACTTGTTTCCACTCCACGCTTAGGCGACTAAGTTTTCAATTCAACGTTAAAATTCTAGTATTTATTGACAACAACGAAGAAAGTTTTGAAATTTTGCAAAATTTCTAGAACAATACGTAATAGATATTTTGACATTGGTGTTCTGGTAAGTTTTAAAGAGTTATGAAAGGTTTGGTAATATTTATGTCCAAACTTGGTTTTCAGGCTTTCGATGATGTAGATTAAACTGGTAGATTAAACTGGCGGAAGTTTCAGTTTATCAAATCTACTCTTGAATTAAACAAAACAACTAAAACTAAAACAAATCTTTATTTCTCTTTGAAATATTCTCAATAACACAACTCTCCCAGAACCCTAATTAGAAGCCCATTATTTATACTAATCTTAAAAACTATAAGCCAATAGTAACACGACATGTGTCAACAACTAAAATAGAATAACTAAACTAGTAGGCTCACGACCCATGGGCTTGGACTCAGCTAAGGGGCGCACACGTATAACACTTGACATACGAACTAATACTCTGCATCATTCTCCCCGGGTTGAAAAGAACTCGTCTCGAGTTTGTATACGCAATTGACTGATGAAATTCGCTGTAGCTGATGTCCATCACTCTCCCGCTGTTCAAATGAATTCAACCTCGAATTTTGCCCAAATATTGGCTCAAACAAATAACATGATACCACAATGCTGCTAGTACTCCTTTCTTGAAACACAACGAATACTGGAAGTCACGAAGTATGCGTTGAAGTGTTTTGTGGCTGCGAGCAAAAACCTTCTCAAAATTGGTTAGAAAAAGATCAATATAACCACCACTTTGTGCTTGCTGAGGTGGATGAACAAGACCTTCATAGATCTAGTCAGCAAGACATCTTTGTTGCAAAGGATGGTGATGAACCTGCTGATTTTGTTTGTTATCACACTCAAAACATGACACAACGTGATTAAAAGGTTCACGAACTAATGGAGGAACCTCGACTGGATGGTCATGCTGGAGCCATTGTTCAACTCGTTTCTGGTCTGCTGTTGCAACTGTATCAGTAAGACCTGGGTGAGGAGTCGAGAGACCAGACCGAATATCAAAAGGACGCAGTGGTTGGTACTGGTCTGCAACCTGTTCTAGCAAGATAGTATCTGTGGGTGCTGGAAGTATTGTAGTGTCTGCTGGTGCAGTAGTAGTGACCAAGGTAGGAGGCGAGAGTACTGTAGTCACAATAGGCGTACCCACCACTTCAAGACCTTGCGGCGCTGGAGCAATCTGTAACCTAGAAAATTCTTGTTGAGGATAGCTTGGCATAGGCGCATATCCCAGATTAGGGTTAAGCACATACTGTGGCACAGATTGATACTGATTAGGATTCCAAGACTGATAATAAGGAGAATAATCCTGATACATCATCTGCTGCTGATAGAGATTTGGATAATAACCGAATGGCATAGAAACTGGCGGTGTCTGAAAACTTTGAGAAGGCACCATTAATGGTGGAACCTGTGACGGCTGCTGAAAAGGTAAACTAACTTATGAAGAAACCCTAGAATTTTGTTGTTGGGCGGCTAGAAGTGCATTCAAGGCTTCTTGCATAGCTTCAAACTTGGCATTCAAACCCTGATAATTTTCTTCTAGGTGTTTCATCTCTGGTTTCTTGATATACGACATAAAAATTAAAACTTTGATTCAGGAACGATTCGTGCTCCGATACCAAATGATGTAGATTAAACTGGCGGAAGTTTCAGTTTATCAAATCTACTCATGAATTAAACAAAACAACTAAAACTAAAACAAATCTTTATTTCTCTCTGAAATATTCTCAATAACACAACTCTCCCAGAATCCTAATTACAAGCCCATTATTTATATTAATCTTAAAAACTATAAGCCAATAGTAACACGACATGTGTCAACAACTAAAATAGAATAACTAAACTAGTAGGCTCACGACCCATGGGCTTGGATTTAGCTAAGGGGCGCACACGTATAACACTTGACATACGAACTAATGCTCTGCAACATTCGAATTTCAGCCAATTATAGATTTTGAAACATGAATGAGACAATGAGTCCAACAATTAATAATAAAATTGATAATGATTATCGTAATAGCAATTATAATAATTACTTTATGATGTTATTATATTCTAACTTAAGATTAATATTTATATTAGCGAAAACGATTAACGATTGGTGCTCAAAGATCTCCCTTACATTATGAGCAATGTCCCCTACATTATGCTCTAAAGCGATAATGAGTTTATAGAGCTTATTGGTGACATGAGATTCACTATTTATGCCTGTCGTCATAGAGATAGATATGGGTAGTGAGGCCCTGTCTAAGTTGAAACTTGAAAGTCACCGCAAATGATATGGAGCCACCGTCTTGCCCTTAGACGATTATCTTTGATCTGTGTACAAGACAATAAGTAGATAGTACTTGAAAAGCCAATATGGTTTGTTTGACTTTTAACTTCAATACAACTTGATTAGACCTTTTTTTTTTGGATTGGCAAGTCTGTTTTTTTAAATGAGATAAGTAACTCTTTGGTGTTGGTGGGGTTTGAGCCCCAAACCTCTGGTATCATCACCCAAAGGTTTTACCAACTTTGCTAGTTGGCACCTGCAAGCTCGATTAGACATTAGCTTCGAATGATTTATTATTTGTTTTTTACAATATCCTTTATAAAATGGTGTTCATTTCTTTTCGCTGGATTGGATTCATACTTTTAATCTCACCATTAGGTAAATATTTCACATTTTCACATGGAAGTGAACCAAAAATATTCCATTTTCTTGGCATCAGTTTTTGTAAGCCACTATCTGTATCCAGAGCCAGGTCTAGCCCCGAATCTAAATGAGACAATTAGTGTTGAGATATTAGGATTCAACTCTGATCAAGAATTCAAGATATGAGTCTAGTTAGATCTGCATCATATCTGACCCATTTTATGTAGCAGTCAAATAATCTGACGATTTCTAGCAGTTTTGGTGGAAAATGGTAGCAGGCTATTAATGCTCTAAAGGAGTAAGGGACCACAGATTACATCCGTTTTATTGATATTATAAAAATGCACCCTTATTTTAAGAATGGCTTGGTAGAACGTCGTTATAGTTTTGTTTGGTTTGCTTTGTTTGCTTGTTTGTTTGTTTATCTATTTTTATTTTTTTCTTTTTGTTTGTGCTATTCTCTAAGTTTGTTGATTGTCGACTTAACAGTGTCAAACTCTCACTGAATTAAACTGGCAATGGTTTTGAAGTGAAAAAAAGTTTGTTTTATAATCAGATTATTACGCAAAGCATACACATTAATTGGCTTTTAACTTGTACATCATTGATCAAGTGAGAAACTGCTAGAAAATTAAACATCTCTTATGTAATGCATTTCTCTAAAAGTCATTTGAATACTACTTATTTATTTATGTTTGGACAGGGTTTCTCTTATACCATTGAAAGGGTTTGATGACTCCTCTCTGCCTTTGTGGGATACGTCTTCACCGTTACGAGAACCTCTTTCTGAACTGGACTCTAATACAACTAGCGAAAGAAAGAGTGCACCAAGCTTTGGAACTTCTGATGGAAGTATCTGATATATGTGGTTGTTTGATACTTCTCATGAGTAATACTTTATTAAATATATGTTGCTAGATAGACCGAGAGTAAGATTTGGAGTAAGTCTCAGCTGAGAATTTATTCAGTGTCGACGAAAAAGTAATAGAAGTATACAGTTATGAGATTACTATTGCTCTTCATTGTGAAATTCAAGATTAAGGGGTATCCTTTAGAATTCATTTGGTGTTACAGTTCTTCACTAGTAGTGATCTTCTGTCATCTACTTTTCTTATACGTTGAAGCTATTTGCTTGACAAATGATCTGGAAAATGTCTACTCTGTAGATTGAGGACAGAGAATCTGAATAAAATATGGCAGCTAGGATTTCTGATAGTTTGGCACCCGGCAAGGACATGGGTTTGCAGTGGAAGTCATCTTGCAATGACCCGTATGTAGACATCATTGGTAGACACTCTGAAGAGCTATTCCTAGAGAACGGTGCTCCCAGAGTCAGATTCTAGCATTGGAGGTTTAGAGTCATCTGATAGTACAGAATGGGGCCGAAGTGGCATAAAGAAAGGGGATAAAGGAAAGCAGACAGATCAAGCTCTTCTAGGATTCAAAGTATCCCGTAATGGTATCGTGATGGTTGAGATACAGCGTCTGGAAGAATTACATGCCTTCATCTGTTTGTATCAACGTTTTAACCAAAAGCCTCTAAAACTGTATGGTTTCTCATATTCATCTTCTTCTGTAAAGCTATTGCAGCAAGATAATTTTGTACTTTACTACAGTGATTTTAGGCATTCTCATATCAAAAGAAGATCCCCAATGAGAATGTTATATAGTGTACTTAGGGAGTAATCAATGCACTCAACAATAGAAAATCTTCATAAGGAAGTTTCAGTAATGAAAAGCGATAATCATTTAATGCAAGGCATTGCTGGGATCCGGCATATTTTGTGTCTATTTATTTATTTCTGAGTAGACTTGATTTAAGCATTTGTTGCCTTAGTGCTTGCTGCCTTGGACAAATAGTTTTTTGTTCAGGACTCGAAAATTATTTCGTTCTGACTGTTCTTCACACTTTGTTATTTTCACTCCAATAATTCCCCCATTTTATTTTTTTTCCTTCGCCCTTAGATCCACACTTTCTTTCTCTCGTTCTTGTTGTGGGCAAATATCGTCATACCGATATTCCAACCTGAAATATGACGGTATATTACGAGATGTTAAATAAGTTTGTGCATTACAGGTAGGAAGCGGGAAAAAGGAGGGAGGAAGAAGATGGACACGCGGCAGTTGATAATTGGACAAAGCTATGTTTGCAACACTATATAAAGACTGAAAGTGGAAGAAATAGATTCATTCAAAAATCATTACACAAAATCATTTGTAAAGAACGAGAGAGAAAGAGAAAGTGAGGAAATTGTAACCGCCATTGTTACATCTTAATAAAACTGAGTTTCCAGTATAATTCATTCTTCATTTTCTCATCTTTAGTTTTCATCGTTCTTATAAATCATAAGTGATTAATCTGATCACTACATTGGCGCCGTCTGGGTTCAAAGACAAAGATCGAGAGTGTGATTTTTTCGTTTTCTTTTTCTTTGGTTGAATCCACTAATTGAAATTTGGGTAGAAAGAGTAATCAAGATGCTTCCAAAATGTGCTACAGCAAGTAAGGCAATGATGGTGAATGAGGGAAGCACTTCTCAGGCTATATCTAGGAATGAGGAGCGAAGAACTCGAAGATCAACAAGTAGGATGATAGAAGAAGCAGAAAAATTGCAAGAGAAAGAAGTGTCTTTAAAAGATTTGTTGAGAAGAATGAATGAATTAGAAAAGCAGAACCAGATGTTAATGGTTGAGAATAAATTGATAAGGGAAGAGAAGGAGAAGCGTGCTGAAGACGCCATGTATGAGAAGGATGATGAGGAGTCGAGTTCAGGAACTCCAATAGTGAGAAAGAGCCATCTCGAGGAAAGGAAAAGGAGTCATATCGAGGAAGTACAATCTGTAGCGAGAACGACTCCGAAAGAGGTGAATGAAGAAGAAAATAAAGCCTTAGTCATGAAGGAGATGGTGCAAGAAATGATGCAAAAGCAGTTAGGAAATCAGTTGTTGGAAAAAGTCTCGGCATCGATGAGAAAGCTGGCAGATGATGTTGGTAGAAACCCATTAAGAAAGGAGATAGAGAGGGCATTGTTACATTCGAAGTTCAAGAATCCAAAATTAAGCCAATATGAAGGAGCTACGAACCCCATGGACCATCTGTTTAGTTATCGACATTAGTTCTCGATATATCAGGGCACCGAATATTGGGATACTGTCTTATGTCGGTCATTTTCATCAAGCTTGAAAAGAAAAGCATTAAAGTGGTTTTGCACAATTCTAGAAGGATCCATTTCATGTTTCAGAGAGATTGAAGAAAGGTTCCTGACTAATTATGGTCATCAGAGGGTCAAGCCAAAGCAAGTGTCAGTTTTATTCCAGTTGAAGCAAGCAAAGAAAGAGTCATTAAAAGATTTTCTAACAAGATTCAAGGCTGAAACACAGGCGGTGGAAAGATTGGATGAGTTAGAGATGACAGCAGTCATAGCTTTTCAAGCAGGGGTAATCCCAGGTTCTTATATGCATAAGTATTTGTTGAGGAAAGAAGTAAAAACTTTGCAAGAGTTGTATGATAAGGTGGATAGAGATATCATAGTAGAAGAAGGATTAAGAACTGCCACGGTGCAAGCAGTGTTGCAAGTCACCGACACCGGGAAAAAAGAGAAGGATAGTAATGATCGATATGAAAATCGAGACTCATCGAGGTCAGATAACAAAAGGCCTCAGGAGTAGTAAACAAGTCGAGATAATCAGCCTCAACAGCGAAGGAAATATGACAGAACACTGAAGGAGGAGCTTGATCCTAGTAATTTCATAGCTATAAATTCCACGACGGAAGATATTTTGCGGCGAATAGCAAAGGAAGATTTTGTGGTATGGCTGAAATGCACTCTTAGAGAAATGAAAGGAAAGCCATATTGTCAATTTCACAGGATTGAGAACCATGAGACAAATAGGTGTCTCCAATTATTAAAGGAGATAGACAGGCTTATGAAAGATGGGAAACTAAGAGAATTTCGTGCCGATGTCAGGCCTGCAGAAACAACAACTATCAGAGAAAATCCATTGGGCGTAATAAACATGATTTACAAGGGAGAAATTCCTCAGAAAAAGATTGTTCGAGATAAGATAAGGAAGATCTCGACAGTTAAAGAGGTGCTCGAGGTTAATATCGAGCCAGTGCCAATAAGTCAGCAGTTGATATCTTCTAGCATTCCGGGAACAATCATGTTCGTACCAGAGGATTTGTCTAAGGTAATGTTGCCACATGATAATGCATTACTGATCACTCTGCGTATTTCGGGTTATGATGTACAAAAGATATTAGTGGATTGTGGAAGTTCAGTTAATATTTTATTTTGGAAAGCTTTCAAAGGAGTTGGTCTCGACGAGATGCATTTAAAGCCACCAAAGTTCAATTTATATGGTTTTAATGGAACATCTACAAAACCTGCTGGGGAGATAAAATTGCCAGTTCGAGCGGGGTCTCAAATGGTAATGACGAAGTTCGTGGTCATCAAGCACCAATCTGATCACAATGTGATATTGGGAAGGAAATGGATACATAAAATGAGGGTCGTATTACTAGTACATTTTATCAAAACTTTCAGATTCCCAACTGTATATGGATTGCACGAGATTAGGGGAGATCAATCAGAATCAGAAAAGTGTAATTTCGTTACAGTAAAGGGAATGATGAAGGGGAAAAGCCAAAACACCGGGGGCGTCTTGGAAAATTCTGCTTGCTTGCCGATACTAACATACAGATACAGGAGCAGGTAAAGTTCACTCAAGAGATGAATAAGCATGAGGAACCACCATGGGAGAGGAAAACCATAGAAACAGTGAACAAGATTAACATCGGTAAAGGGAAAGGTGAGCGTAATACGTTCATCGGTACAGAATTGGCAGACGATATAAGAAAAGATTTGATAGTGTTTTTGGAAGAGAATCACGATGTTTTTGCGTGGTCAATGTCGGACCTCACCGGTATCGATCCAGAAGTATGTTCACATAAACTGAATATGGAGGAAAATGCAACGCCAATACATCAGAAGCATAGGAAAGTAAGGCCAATGTATGAAGATGCAATCCAAGTAGAGATACAAAAGATATTAGATAATGGCATCATTAAAGAAGTTGAGCATTCTGAATGGGTAGCAAATATAGTGGTAATACCTAAGAAGGATGGTCGAGTTCGAATATGTGTCGATTTTACTGATGTGAATAAGAAGTGTCCAAAGGACTATTATCCCATGCCCAGAATTGATGAATTGGTCGACAGAATGGCGGGTTTTGAGTTGATCAGTTTTTGCGATGGATATTCAGGATATTTTCATATTCTAATGGCGGTAATAGATCAATTGAAAACGTCTTTCATGGTCAATGGAGGTATATATTGCTTTGTCAGAATGCAATTTGGGTTGAAGAATGCGGGAGCCACGTATTAAAGGCTAGTGGAAAAGATGTTCAAAAAACTCATCAAGCGTATTGTTGAGTTCTATATCGATGACATGGTCATCAAATCTATGAAAGCTGGTGATCATATAAAGGACCTCGATACGGTGTTCAGAATATTGAGGGAGTTTAATATGAAGCTAAACCCTGAAAAATGTACTTTCGGGGTCAGTTCTGGGAAATTTTTGGGTTATATCGTTACGAAGCAAGGTATCGATGCTAATCCTGATCAAATACGAGCGCTTCAATAAATATCATAACCTACAACTCGAAAGCAAATACAAAGGCTGACGGGAAGAATAGCGGCGCTCAATATATTCATTTCCAGAACGTCTGATCGCTGTAAGCCACTTTTTAAATTACTTAAAAAGAATGTCAAGTTCTGTTGGAATGAGGAGTGTGAAGATGCATTTTGTGAATTAAAGAAATATTTGCAAGAAATGCCAACCCTAACAAAGCCAGATGAGGGAGAAAATTTACTTCTTTATTTGGCTGTATCGGAATTTGCGATAAGCTCTGTCCTCGTGAAGGTGGAAAATGGTATGGAAAGACCAGTGTATTTTCAAAGTAAAACGATGCTCGAGGCCGAGACTCGATATTCGATGATAGAAAAGTATGCCTTGACATTGTTATTCTCATCTCAAAGATTAAAGCCTTATTTTCAAGCACATTCAGTGATAGTAATGACGAATCTACCGCTAAAACAGACTTTAGCAAAAACTGCTAAATCAGGAAGAATGTCTAAATGGTCGGTACTAATAAATGAATTTGGAGTCGAGTATCAAAACTGCATATCGGAAAAGAGTCAGGTGTTATCCGATTTCCTGGCTGATTTTCCATCTGAAGATGCCAGTTGGGGCATGGAAGAAGAAGATCTCGCAATGCTACAAGAGCCTGATGATGTTGTCGATACAGATGATCCATGGGCTGGAGCAAATGGTTGGAGACTATTTGTTGATGGATCTTCTGGAGGAAAGGGGTATGGCATAGGAGTAGTGTTGGTTACTCCTGAGAATCAAAGACTCGAGACTGCAATAACATTGAGTTTCCATACATCAAACAATGAGGCTGAATATGAGGCTTTGATAGCTGGTCTCGAGATGGCTAAATCTTTTAATATAAAGGAGTTATCAATTTTTAGTGATTCGATGCTCGTGGTCAGCTAAATTAATGGGGGATACTCAGCAAAATGTGAAAACATGGTCGATTACTTGAATTTTATAAAGTCTAAGTTGAAGGATTTCAGTAAAATAAGGCTACAACATCTCAATAGGAATGAAAATCGATATACAGATGCTTTAGCATATGTGGTAGCAATGCTGGAAAATATGGAGGGTTGTACTCTGCATATCGGCGTTCAAGAGAAGCCGAGCATTGACATTGAAGGATTATCAGTTATGGAGATTGATACACTGGGGGCGTCATGGATGGAACCATATACTTCATATTTGGCTTGCGGGAAAATAGTGGAGGACAAAAATGAGGCCAGAAGAATCAAATCGGGCGCCCAAAGATATATATTGATTGATAGTGAGTTGTATCGAAAGAATCATGGAGGTCCACATTTGAAATGCGTATCGTATGGGGAAGCACAACTAATCATTGCTGAGCTTCACGAAGGCGAATGTGGAAACCACTCAGCTGGTAGGTCATTGGCCAATAAAATTACAAGATAGGGATATTTTTGGCCTCAAATGCGAAGGGATTATCTTCGATATGCAAAAAAGTGTGCAATGCCAAATTCATGGGAAGGCCACACATGTCCCAGCTGAAGAGTTACATTGTGTTTCAAACCCATGGCCTTTTGCTCTATGGGGTATGGATATTGTCGGTCCGCTTACACCAGGGAGGGGCAAAAGAAGGTTCATATTGGCAGTCACAAATTATTTTACAAAATGGGTAGAAGCCATAACTCTACAACATATCAAAGAAAAGGATGTCGTAAGTTTCCTTTTTGAACGAGTCATATGTCGATATGGGTTGCCTTATGCTATTATATCAGATAATGGTCTGCAGTTCGAAGGTGGGAAGGTGAAAGCTTTCTTGGAATCTTACAAGGTTAAGCACTTCACATATGCGCCATACTATGCTCAAGGTAACAGGCAGGCAGAGGCAACAAATAAGACCATTATGGATAATATCAAGAAAAAATTAGAAGACAAGAAGGGTCTGTCGGTGGATGAGCTAAATAGTGTTTTATGGGCTTATAGAACAACACCTCGAATAGCCATGGGTGAATCACCTTTTACTTTGGCTTATGGTATGGAGGCAGTAACTCCATCAGAAATGGTGGTATTGACATCCAGAGCAAAGATGATAAAGAGTGGTCAGAATAATGAGAGAATGGCTTCAGAAGTTCTTAATCTCGAGGAAACAAGGGATCAAGCAAGGCTAAAGCTCGACACCTATCATAAGCAGCTTAGAAAAGCTGTCAATAAAAAAGTAAGACAAAGACATTTTCAGGAATGAGATTTGGTCCTGAAAGTGGTTACTCAAGCTACTAAAGAAAAAGGGGTTGACAAACTAGCAGCAAGCTAGGAAGGGCCTTACATCATTCACAAAGTCGGGATCAATAAAGCTTACTACTTAATAAAGGCTGAAGGTATAATATTATCAAAGCCTCAAAATGTAAGCAATTTGAAAGCATTTTATTAATAAAGAATATTTCCAGTATTATGATGTAATTTTTTGTTATCAAGGCCATACGATCAATAAAAAATAATATCATTCTTGAAATCAATGTTGATACGTGTATAACAAATATTTGTATCTATAGAATTATATGAATGATAATAGGTCAAGCAAAATCCTGGTGATCTGTAGATCCTCATCTCGATACCAGGTCAATAAAATCCAGTTCTTGGTAGAAATGTCAAGTTCGGGTCAAAAAAATCCTGGTGATCTGTAAATCCTCATCTCGATACCAGGTCAATAAAATCCTGTTCTTGGCAGAAATACGAGTTCAGGTCAATAAAATCCAGTTCTTGGCAGAAATGTCAAGTTCGGGTCAAAAAATCCTGGTGATCTGTAGATCCTCATCTCGATACCAGGTCAATAAAATCATGTTCTTGGTAGAAATGCGAGTTCAGGTCAATAAAATCTAGTTCTTGGCAGAAATGTCAAGTTCGGGTCAAAAAATCCTGGTGATCTGTAGATCTTCATCTCAATACCAGGTCAATAAAATATTATCCTGGGCAGAAATGCAAACTCAGGTCGGTAAAATATAATTTTGAGCATAAAGGCGAATGGAGAAATATGGAATACATAAGGTTGATTGATCGACACCAGAATATGGATGAAGGAAAGGTATGTTTGTAGGAATAATATTTAAATACAATATGGATGTCGAGTGTTGAATATCGACATAAATTTGTTTTTATGTCAAAAGCAGAAGCAGGTGTTAATAATTAAGGAAGCTAGTATCAGAGATAGTGCAATAATATTTCATCAGAAAGGGAACAAGGGTAGGCGAAGCAGCCTATTACAGGTTACAATAAAAGATAAAATATAAGAAACAAAGTTAATCATAATCTTCATCGTCATCATCATCTTCATCTTCATCGCCATCATCATCTTTATCTTCATCTTCATCATCACCATCTTCACCATCATCTTCATCAGAATAAATATTGGGAATTTCTTCATCATCATCTGCGTTACCTTTGGCATAGTCATTACAATGTGGATCTTTCAACCATTCATCGCTATGGTCATGTTCATTTTCTTTCTCATCAGTTTCTTTTTCTTCTTTGTTTTCTTTGTCTTCTTTTGTTTCTTTTTCGGAATGCTCTTCATCATCAGAGAGGTCAGTGGTGTTACAATCAGACCAGCGTTCTGGGGGAGAATGATCAGAAGGATTGGGTAAAACCATGCTAATGACCATAATAATAAGGAAGAGGGAAGTAGAAGTCATGTTTTTTAAGATAATCAATAAGGAAATGGAAAGAGATAGGTTAAAATGCAAAGTTTTAAAGGGTTTTTATAGAAGAAAAAGTGGGCACGAATACCAGTTTTAATGTTGATTTGATAAGAAAAAAAGAATGACTAATGGTAGGTGTGCATGAAAACGAGAAAGAGGTATGGAAAAGCTGTTTTCTTCGTTGTATGTGCATGGGACAGTCAGAGGTTCGAAGGATGTTTGTGTAAGTACAATCAGTTTTGGTTTTTAAGCCTGTACTTTGTGGGTCAACATAATATATATTGGCTATAATAAGTGCATGTCAAAGAATAATATTATATGATAAGTATTGATACTACTTTTAGTGGGAATGATATCGAAACTCGTTTTAAAAATTTAAGTATATGATAAGTATCGATACTACTTTTAGTGGGAGTGGTATCGAAACTCGTTTTAAAAATTTAAGTATATGATAAGTATCGATACTACTTTGAGTGGGAGTGGTATCGAAACTTGTTTTAAAAATTTAAGTATACGATAAGTATCGATACTACTTTTAGTGGGAGTGGTATCGAAACTCGTTTTAAAATTTAAGTATATGATAAGTATCGATACTACTTTGAGTGGGAGTGGTATCGAAACTCGTTTTAAAAATTTAAGTATATGATAAGTATCGATACTACTTTGAGTGGGAGTGGTATCGAAACTCGTTTTAAAAACTTAAGTATATGATAAGTATCGATACTATTTTGAATGGGAGTGGTATCGAAACTCGTTTTAAAAATTTAAGTGTATGATAAGTATCGATACTACTTTGAATGGGAGTGGTATCGAAACTCGTTTTAAAAATTTAAGTATATGATAAGTATCGATACTACTTTGAATGGGAGTGGTATCGAAACTTGTTTTAAAAATTTAAGTATATGATAAGTATAGATACTACTTTTAGTGGGAGTAGTATCGAAACTCATTTTAAAAATTTAAGTATATGATAAGTATCAATACTACTTTTAGTGGGAGTGGTATCCAAACTCGTTTTAAAAATTTAAGTATATGATAAGTATCGATACTACTTTTAGTGGGAGTGGTATCGAAACTCGTTTTAAAAATTTAAGTATATGATAAGTATCGATACTACTTTGAGTGGGAGTGGTATCGAAACTCGTTTAAAAATTTAAGTATATGATAAGTATCGATACTATTTTTAGGGGGAGTGGTATCGAAAATTGTTTTAAAATGAATATACAGGTTATATAAGTATCGATATGTTTTTTCGTACTTGTTTAAGAAGGGTATAGAAAATGAGTTTATTTTCCTGTTTGAGGATGTTAAATATCACAAGTGTTGCATACAAAATGAGTCTATAGAAAGCAAAAAGGTATATTTTCCACAGTTTACAAGGAATGTTTAAAAAGTTACAAAAGCAGCTTAAGCCAGTATCGACATTCAAAATTCCTCATCAAAATCGGAGGACAAAGATAGATAGATCATTGTATCAAATATTACATTCATTCAACTTTGTAAAACAGAAAGATTAGAAGTGGGTTCAAGTCTCGGTGGGTTTGGCGTTGAACTTCTCTGATTCTAAAAGTCTGTTGAGACCAACATGAATATCTGGATCATCTAAGATATTAGGAGTGCTAAGGAGGGAGTCGGGATTAAAAGGTGGAGTAGAAATCTCCGTCTCGGCCGCCTCATTTGCAGGAGGAATGGAATCCACAATATCATTTCCAGCATCACCAACACTAATATCGGAGGACAGCTCGCTCTCATTATCAGAATCCAGGCCTTTCTCTTTGATGATATCAGCAGGAAGAAATTGTCTGAAACCTTTCATGGTTTCCACACAATATTCCATTTGTGAAGCATAGTCAGCCACTTGGGAATGTGCTTTATCTAGTTCAGTTTCCAGGTCATTCTTTTCAGCTGCCCGTTCAGATCTTTCAGTAGCGAGGGAGATTTTGGTTTGAGCAAGTTATCTTTCCATAACCTGGAAAGAGGTGTTCAATTTCTGATGTAGCTCAATGACTTCATCAAAGTATCTCTTTGTCTCGGCAACACGATCTTTTTCTTTCGCAAGAGAATGTTCAAGAGTGTTTTTGTCCTTTTTCAGCTGCTAAATTTCTTCCATATAGCGACGTCAACTAGCCATATCACTCTCAAATTGCCCCACAGCAGCAATTTTAACCTGGAAAGGAGAAGATATGGTTTGCAGATAAGGTGATAGATAAATAAGGGTAAGAGCAAGGTGAGGATTAGAAACTTACTTTCTCAAGAGAAGTGCATAGGAGTTGAAATCTTTCTTCTGTGGTGATTTCGATCATTGCTCGCCTATCTCGAGGAAGGATAGTATTCATCACAAGAGTTTCTCTGAGACCAGGTACAGCAGGGTCAGATAATAGAGAGGCATTTTTTTTTAACAGAGGTATGATCTCGAAGAACAAGTTTAACTTCAAAGTCGCTAGTGGATGAAGAGGAGTCAGAAAAAATAGGCTTTGTGGAGGACGGATGAGTTAAAGGCTTGGAGGGTATAACGGCAGGGGTAATGTTGGTACTCTTGGCAGGCTTGTTGGGTTTCGAAGCTGGTGGTGCTGTAGTTTGGCAAAGTTCTTTTCTTTTTTTTGAATGATGTACTGGGTTGACATTCTGATCTCGGGAGGAAGTAGGAGCTTGGGATGAACTACCATCTGTTGGTTTTTTCTTGCTCATAAATTTGTGGAGCATCTTCGAGGTTTTGACTGGAGCATGAGAAATACGAGATGTCATATATGTGAAAAATAAGCAATGCTGAACAAATACATCGTTCAAAAGAGGATAATTATAGAAATTGGGAATCTCTTTCTTGATTTAAGGAAAAAGATCTTCAGTTATTCTAAAACCATTAACAATATATTCAAAATAACATCGAGGAGTATTAATGGGTAATTCAATAGAATTGAAGTTTGTTCTGAACAGTTGTTCAGAAGAGCAAGGTCGTAAAGGACATGGAGTAGTGTCACATGGCATATCAGACGTGGAAGGTAAGGAATCTTGACCTCGAAGAACGGAACTTTTTAGGAAATATAAAGGAGCGACATAATTGGCGGTATCGGGAAGCTCGACAATCAATTTTGGATTGCCATACTTATCAGCGCCAGTTCAAACATTGACTTCTTTGTCAGTGCCATTTAGAAGATCTGTTACTCTAGTGGATTCCCCAAGACTTTTCATCGAGGCTGGTTTAGGAACTGAAACAAACTCGCAATAATAGATCAGTCAGATAAAAGCCTCTAGATAAAGGAGGTAGGGGATGTCGAAAGATAACGTACCATTAAGGTTAAACACAGGATGTGCTAAGGATGGAACTGCTATCGATTCATATGACTCCCACTACCCAGATACAATGATAGGGAATAATGGCCATCTGAAATCAGTATCTCGATTTTTCCTTATAATGCCAGTACGGTGCATTCGTCTTTTGGGATAAAAATAACCACTAGGTTCTTTGATATTATGTTTGTTTTTCTCGATACATTCAATAAAGGTATAGTGTTTTTGGATATCAATGAGACGGATTCTTTTAGAGGGCCGGACATCGGGTTCCAGATGAGAATTATAGAAGTTACAAATATATAATAATCTCCAGAAGTTGCCTGTGCCTTGGCCAGGAGAGATGGCCAGGTAGTTCAATATTTCTCAATCAAGCTTCGATAAGGGAAGACGCAAGGCGGCAGCCAATTGCCCAACAGCAATAATGGTAGTTTTGTGTTCGCCGCTTTGACATTGAGTTCTTTTTTTACTTCCAGCGTAGTGTCGAAGTTAGATAGATTCGGGTATTTGGTAGGCAGCTCTAACTATATGCAAGTTGGGTCTTTCAAGAAAGCAGGGATCCAAACCACCGCTCCACATGCTATGATCATCAATAATTTCCCGATCGGTATCTGAATCCACAGTTTCGAAGGGATGGCAGGGTAAGCCATCAGCCAGATACGAAGCGTGCCATGTTGTTTCATCAATTTCAGTTCTTTGAGATGAAGAGGCTGAAGATGACGAGTTGATTAGAGTTGCAGATTCAACACTTTCATTAGACATGGTGGTATCACTAGAAACAATAATTTTTTTTATTAGAAGTATATCCTTTATCTGAGCTACGATACTATCGTTGTATCTAGTATAAGTATATAATATGTTATTTACTAGGCACGTATCGAAGTCTCGAGAGGATAATGTCGGGGTTCGAGGTGAAGAAGTGTGTCTCAAACGTATACGTTCTTGACGTCGAAGCTAGGATTGTTTCGAGAGAGTACGTATAAAGTTAACACAAGTTTTTCTCCTAGCCATACTGTCAAAGATTGTAATTAAGAATCTAATTAGTATAAGGATACGCATGTAATTTTCAAGCACTCAAAACCTAAACCCCAAGTAGAATAATATGGATAAAAAAGATGGCGAAGTCAGTTTAGTTTATTTTCAACAAACGATAAAGTTGTAATAGGAAATAGTATGTTTAAGTTATTTTGTAGTACTAACCTGATATTGTGCAGAGAAATTCTTTGAAAGTAATAGTGAGTACAGACAAGATGGAGCTTTTTCTGGAGACGATAATGGTGGTGGGGTTATAGATGTTTTTGTGTAAAAGTGAGGAAAGAGAAGATGAAACAAGGTTTTATAAGTTTGAAAAAGTGAAGAGAGAGAAAGAATAAAATACGGCATTTGTGATTTCAAGGCAACTGAGTTGTCTACAGTTGTAACCGTTTGAATTTTGAATTTGGGTTTGTGGTTATATTTTTTTATGGTTCTCGAAACATTCAAATTTTTCGGGATGAAAATTTGAACATTTCGAGAGGGGGGGATGATGTGGGCAAATATCGTCATACCAATATTCCAACTTGAAATATGACGGTATATTACAAGATGTTAAATAAGTTTGTGCATTATAGGTAGGAAGAGGGAAAAAGGAGGGAGGAAGAAGATGGACACGCGACAGTTGATAATTGGACAACATTATATAAAGACTGAAAGTGGAAGAAATAGATTCATTCCAAAATCATTTGTAAAGAATGAGAGAGAAAGAGAAAGTGAGGAAATTGTAACCGCCATTATTACATGTTAATAAAACTGAGTTTCCAGTATAATTCATTTTTAATTTTCTCATCTTTAGTTTTCATCATTCTTATAAAGATCACTACAGTTCTCACGGTCTGAATAAGAGCAGCCCAAGCCCATTTGTGGTCCAACTAACTTTGTCTGATAGTAGGATAGGAAGAGGGAAGTATTACAGAAGTACATTTTCGACACTCGTAGAAAAATGTCTTGCTTATTATCATCTCCACCAATTCCAACACTATCATCTCTCCAAACCCAAAACCCAAACCCGACAAAAGAAGAATGGCTATACACTTCACTCAAGTCACCCAAAACACCAACCCAACTCAAAACCCTCCACGCTCAAATCATCAAAACTGGTTTAACACAAAACGACCTTGTCTTCGGCCAACTCTTCTTATGTTGCTCTATTTCGAATACCATGAACTATGCTCGTCACCTTTTCGATAAACTCCATCACCCCAAACTCTTCTTTTACAATGCAATGATTAAAGGCTACTCACTAAATGACTTCCATCAAGATGCATTGACTTTATATACACTGATGAGGTATCGTTCTGTTACTTGTGATTCATTTACTTTTCCTGTTGTTTTAAGATCAGCTTCTACTTTAGGAAAGATTCACATTGGTAAAGAGTTGCATGGACTTGTTTTAAAAATGGGTTGTGCTGAAAGACTGATTGTTCAGACTGCTTTCATAGATATGTATTGTGCTTGTGGTTTGTCGAGTTATGGACGTTTGGTGTTTGATAAGATTGTTGATAAAGATGTTATTTGTTGGAATACTATGATAGCTGGTTATATAAAATGTGGGGAGTATGGGTATGCAAAAGAGGTTTTTGAACTGATGCCTGTTAGGAATGTTTCGAGTTGGAATACTATTGTGGATATGTATTGTAAATGTGGGGATATGGAAATGGCGAGGAAGTTGTTTGAGGACATGCCGGAAAAGGATGTTATTTCTTGGAATGCTTTGATATCTGGGTATGCTAAAATTGGGGAGAGTGGGGAGATGAGGAGATTATTTGATGAGATGCCGCGAAAAAATGTGGTTTCTTGGAATGTCATGATTACTTGTTATGTGCATAATAGACAGTTTTTGGAGGCGTTAGAACTATTTAGAGTGATGCAAGTATCGGATGTTAAGCCGAATGAGGTTACGGTTGTTGCAGTGCTTCCGGTTTGTGCTCACCTTGGAGCTTTGGATTTGGGGAAATGGGTCCATGCATATATTGATAGAAATCGAGTCAAGATAGATGTCTATGTGAACACTGCATTGATAGATATGTATGGCAAATGTGGAAGCGTCGAGGATGCAAAGAGAGTTTTCAACAATGCACGTGTAAAGGACACCTTTTTGTGTAGCACAATGATAGAGGTTTTAGGCACTCATGGAAAAGCCAAGGAGGCATTCACCATTTTTTCTTATATGAGAAGCACGGGGATCAAGCCCAATGATGTTACATTTGTTGGGCTCTTGAAAGCTTGTAGTCATGTGGGTTTGGTGGATGCTGGAGTGAAATACTTCTTCATGATGAGTGAGGAGTTCAGATTGATGCCAAAGGTGGAACATTTTGGGTGTATGGTTGATCTTCTTGGTCGTGCTGGGCATATAGAGGAGGCTCATGAACTCATTAAGAGTATGCCTATGGATCCCCATCCGATAGTTTGGGGGGCACTGCTGAGTGCTTGCAGGATACATGGCAATGTCAAGCTAGCAGAAGAAGTAGCACTCCGTCTTATAGAATTGGAGCCTCAGAGTTGTGGGAATTATGTACTTTTATCAAATATATACTCGAAGGCTGGTAGATGGGATGAAGCTGCAAATTTAAGGAGGAAGATGAAAGAGAAAGGGGTCGTGAAGAAGCCAGGCTGTAGTTCAATTGCAGTGAATAATGTTGTCAATGAATTCTTTGCTGGAGACCGTGCTCATTCCCGATCCAAAGAAATCTACAAGAAGTTGGACGAGATAGTTACAAGATTGAAAACCGAAGGTTATGCCCCATGCACCTCCTCTGCATTGCACGACGTGGACATGGATGAAAAGGAGCAAGCACTTTTACACCATAGCGAGAAGTTGGCTGTTGCTTTTGGACTTATAAGTACTGATCACAAGACTCCTATTAGGATTGTCAAGAATCTTCGTGTCTGTGATGATTGTCATCTTTTCTTGAAGATGATCTCAAAGTACTACAACAGACAGATGATTGTAAGGGACTGTAACCGTTTTCATCACTTCAGGGATGGGTCATGTTCTTGCTCTGATTTTTGGTGAATACATACTAAGTGATAGGTAAGTTTTCAGGAATAGGGTAAGATACTAGTTCAAATTCGCAACATGAATAATAGTCTTTTTGGTTCAATCAAGTAGGAACAGAGCATTCAAAACTCGTTCACCTTATTGTTTGCCCATTAGTCGGCTTCTAAAACCTGGTGTGAAAAGTTTAATATCATATTCTCTTGTCTATTCCTTCTAGTCGAGCCTCTGGGTCTGTCATTATACCTCAAGAAGTAGAAAGAACATCAATTCCCATTCCTCCTAAAATTCTAGGATTCTTTGATGGTTAGAATAGAGTCATAGAGCGGGTCAATTAATACCGTTTTAAAACAGTTGTATATGATCCTTTTTCTATTCATTCTATGTCGCAGAGTTTAAACCAAGACATTTTGTTCTTGCTTGTTCGATGTTTTCTCACATTTTCAATATATGGACCGATTCAATTTTGGTCCTACTTCTCTTGCATCTCCTCGATCTTATCATTTACCAATGTTCCTTACAAGAACTAAACGCGGTCTTCAAAATGGTGAAAGCTGTTCCTATACCTAACAAGTATCTCCCGCTTGTAGATCTTTGAGATCAGTTTTGTAGCCTTATGGCAATAAGTACGTGCATCAGTGCATCTCTGAAACCACTCATAGCAAGGCCTTTTATCACTAAATTCCATCTTTAGGAAGTTTTGTGAATGTATCACATACATGTCTATGAGCACAGTGGCAAGAGTAGAATTCATAATAACTCGGTTCTTCTCATTAAAGCCGTGAACCCAACTCCCACTGCCCCAAGATTAACACACAACACATTAGCAAGAGTCAACTCATTATTTATCTCAGCTCCTTCAATTTTAGCATACCTCTTTAGCGCTAGGCACCCCTTCGTCATTGTGGACCATGAGACCACAGTCTATCTTGCACTCTGTTGAAAACCGACCGAGCAGATTGATGAAGACACTAAAGCCAGAAGAAAAACTAACCAAAGATCTCTAGTAGTATACGCACTACACCATTTACCATTTTTGCAAATGAGGATCACCACTAAAATTGTTTCTGAAACGGATTCGCTGTCTGTTACTTGTTCTAAAACAGATGTTAGGCATTGTAGTTGCGTAATATGGACATGAAGCAGCATCAACGTGCGATAAACTGTGCAGTGTTTCGATCCACCAACAATTTGGATTGAAGCTCTGGGGTTTGTTGAATGCTCATTGTCCATGATCGCAGAGAATCGTAAGAGATCAATATATTAATTTAGCTTCAAAGTCCTAATCGAATTAGATTGTAGTTTAAGTGTCTTATCTTTCGGTTATTGTTTGTTGCTGATGATCTTGTGAAGTCCAATATAATTACCTTTTTTTTTTGGTAAAGAATATAATTACGCATTATTTGTTCAATTTCCTGTATCACTTTCATCTCTAATTTCGAATAATGGTGCATATATTAATCTGATAAATTCGTAGTTCTTTTCGTTTGATTGCTCTACTAGTTGCTCAATGGTCACTGTCCTTGGGGAGCAATCATAAGTTTAATTATTCTTAACTATTCCACAACTACGCTCCTCTCTCTCAACTAAAATTCTCTGCCCCTACGCAAGTGAGATTTATCGTCGTTTAATATGCCTTGCCTGGTGTATATGATTAGATTGTGTCTGCCCCCACGTAGATCTTGTTAGGTAGACTTTGAAATGTCTTAGCCTTTTTTTTCTTAGTCATTGATAATTTGATATTGATTAAGTAATGCTAGGCTAATAGCTTTTGAGAGTTACTAACCTAATTAATAGCTTCCTTGGATTATATATGTGATTCTAATGGAACGTCAATTTTAAACCACATGCAACTATGCAAGTCCCACAAGCTAGGGTCCTGAAGAAGTGAAGAGTGATAGTAAAGCAATATAATCGTCAACTTCATAGTTTGCACTCTCAATTCCCACCAAGCTTAAAATATTTGTCTTTAGTCATAGTTTAAGAATCTAAAGATTATCCTTAACTATAAAGATATCGATAATTTTAAATTTGCTCATAGGCCCATAATGGAGCATGATGCGGGTCATTCGTTCACACCTCATACAAGTGAACGAAGCTAACAATCATTTTCAAGTTTGAAACTGCCCAAATGTCTCGATCACATACATGTTTTTGGAACATCTTCAAAATAAATAAACTATGAAGCCGTATCTAGTCTTTTTTAAGCTGGGTCCCAATTCCTCTCTTATTTATTAGCAAGCTATGTTGGATTGGATATTTCTCCAACTGCCCTTTATTCCTGGCAAGTGTCAAGTTGTCAACTTCCAAAGACTCTAATCTGGATACTTGATACTTAGTGTGCGTCACACGTGATCATCATATGACGTGGTTAAAGCTGGATCCTTCGTCTTGGCTCACATCAGCTACACCAATCAGTGTAACAAGATTCGCCACGAGGTAACAGTTTAACTGTTTCCACTTATTTAGAAGTCGGTCGTTTTTCGTTTTTAATGTCTCAGCTAATTAAAGTAGTACCAAATTACAATAGATAAATATATATATTCAGTCGACTTTACCATGAATTTATCAAGTCTTTTTCATAGCATACAACGTGTTTGTCTGTCTGGAAAGCTCAAAAGAATCCTTACTACTGCTGCTACTATGTCAACTGATGGTTTGACACTTGTGTTATTAATTGAGAATCTAACCTCTTTTTAAAGCCCAAAAGTCATTATGTCGGAAAATATGCTTAAGAAAATGGAAAATATCCTTAAACGTACTTAAGACTGGTGAAATATTCAAAACGTACATCATATATTTCCGTTTAATAATGCTAGTATCCTCGGAAGTTTGAAACTGAAATTATGAATTAGCACTTCGACCTGACTCTCTGTTCCAACTGTCTAATTGATTAACGTTGATTTGACTGAAATAGACACGATATCACATCTTGATACACAACTCAATAGGACACGAAAGAAGAATTTTCCATATTCCATGTTATCCATTTTACCAAATTTAACCTTAACAAAAACTTGAAATTAGGATAACTGTATAAATCTCAAGATTTACACATCTGTTTCCATTTCTAAATTTAAAAGAAAATCTGAAACATAACAATTGACAAAGGGTAGTAGACTAAGGCAGTTGCTCATTTATTTGGAGCGGGGCAGTGAACCGGTCGGTCACGCGGTCTTCGCTGCCAAAACTCCAAGAAAGCCGTGCGAATTCCACGTGTCGTCTCAAAACATCAAAGGTCCCGCTTTTTGTACGGACGAATTTTCCCTCACGACCAAATCAGATCCATAAAAAAGCAAAAAAGTTTCTTTATTCTCACGTAACCCTCATACTCACCACCGAATCTTATCGAGATACGAATCAATGCCATTATCAAACTTATTTTTTATTAGATTCTGGGCAACAGTTACTGTTAAGAGACCTAATAAGAAGTTGACACGTAGTATGTAATTACCATTCGGTCAGTTTGTCAGTTTGTGAATGGCTAAGCCTGTTTTTTCACTCAACTGTATTCTTGTCTCGCTCTTTCTATCTCTTTCCTGTTTTTTTGCTCCAAAGATATTGGAAGTATATGTTTTTGTTCCCATTTTGAGAAACGAACTTATTTGGTATGTTTCTGTGGGTATTAAAGTGTACGTGTTTGGTTCTCGGACAGATTTGAGTTGAGAAATTTGAAGCAAAAAGGATGGATGATGAGTATCAAAAGCTCATTAGAAGGATGAACCCACCAAGGTGGTAACCACTCTTCTTTTTGTTAAAATCATTTTTCTTTTTAGTTTGTGTATGATTTGAAGGGTTTTTGTTTTGTGTAAACAATGTTGGTTTTTGGACTTAAAAGTGCACTTTTGTCAAAGTTCGAGGTGTTCTGTTCAATTTCCCCTGTTTTCTTTTTCTTTGCCAACACTTAAGAATGTGTTCTCCTCTTTTCTTCTTCAATTCTTCTTCTTTTTTTTTCTATTAGTGGGATTGTTTGGCTTCAATTTAGTAAGTTTGTGGAGTCCATATCATCCCGTTTTTTTTTTCCTGTGTCGGTCTCCTTGTTCTTTTGTGATTAAAATTGCAGATTTAGGCTGTTTTTTGGTTCATGGAATTCCTAGCGTTTGCAATTTTATCACGTTCTCTCAGTCTTTACTCTTTATCTATATCAAGTTCCATATATTTTTCTTCACTTTATTCTGAAAATATCTTTGATTTGAGCCATTTCAAGACGCCTTGAATCTTATACGTATTTTGTTGATGCAGAGTTGTTATTGATAATAATACGTGTGAATATGCCACTGTTATTCAGGTACCGCCTCTTTCCTTCTTTTCCTGCTTTCTGTTCTGTCAATAGAATCTGCATAAGGATATTCTGTTTGTAGTTTATTAGAAACTGCTTGATGGGTGGTTTTATTATATAGGTCGACAGCGTTAACAAGCATGGGATTCTTCTCGAAGTCGTTCAAGTTCTTACAGATTTAAACCTTATTATCATTAAGGCCTATATATCTTCTGATGGAGGATGGTTCATGGATGGTAAGAATAATTTTTATAAGTATTATTTTCCTGTTGTCACCATTGTCTTCTAAAACCAAAATAATGTGTTCCAGTGTTTAAAGTGACTGACATTGACGGGAAGAAGATCAGGGACGAAGAGGTCATGAATTGTATAAAAATGGTAAGCCTACTAGTTTAATCACCACTTGATTTAAAAGTTTATCCTTCTTCTATCGTCCTCCATTGACTTGTGTTTCTATACCTGTTTCAATTCATAGTTATCATTTGGTTTGTTATGCTTATCCGCGGAATTAGGATATTGGCATGTGGACTCAATCAATAGTTTCTTTGATTTTTAAGGCGATGCATGTGAGCATGTCTTTGATGTTATCCCATCCCACAAAGTTCACATGTATCGAACCAGATGCCTCTAAGTTGAAACAAAGCATCTGTTCTCTCTGTTCACCTTCAAAACTTATATAATGAACTTGAACTTGCAAATAAAAGTTTTATTGTTTGCCATAAGAATACTAATCTAGGCAGTCTTAGGAAGTGCTCGCACCGCTTCAATATTTGAACTTCTAGCTTGTTTCTTTTTGTTTTGTGCTGACGAGGGCTTTCCTTATAGTTCGATCGTAGTTCGTTCTTATCATTCTTCTAGTCCATGAACTGGCGGACTGCAATGGAAGCTGCAAATAGATTTTAGGTAGCAACAATGGGTAACTTATAGTTGTTAAGTAGGGCTGTCAAATGGATCGGTTTGAGTAGGATTCTGGAAAATTGAACCGATAAGAAAATTGAGAACCCAAAACCAAAACCGAGACCGATAATATTATATTTCATCTAGAACCGAACCAAACCGATAAAATATATTATAAATCAAAACCGAATCGACCTGAACCGAAAACTATAAAATCAATTAAATTTTAAATTAAATCTATTAGTTTTAGATTTGGTTTTAAATTAAATCTATTAGTTTTAAATCTATTAGTTTTAAATTTGTGCTCTAAGGAGAAGTTACCTTTTTTTAATAACCTTTTCATGAGTTTTCCATGTCCTAAATCCCAATAGATGCGATCCTGTTTCAGTTTCTAATGTCTCAAAACTGGAACTATTGCCAATGATTATAATCGCTGTATTCATGTACAACTTGCAGTCTCTGGAAACCTATGCTTGTTTGCTGCCTTCTCTGAGAAGTTCCGTTGGGGTAATGCCCTCCAAAGAGCACACCTCGATTGAGTTAATTGGCACTGATAGGCCGGGTCTACTGTCCGAAGTATGTGCAGTTCTGGCAGACCTTCACTGTAACGTGGTAAATGCTGAGATATGGACACACAACGCAAGAGCAGCAGCAGTTGTACATGTAACTGAAGAATCTACTGGATGTGCAATTGAAGACTCAAAACGCTTGTCCAGTATAAGGGAACTTCTCCGTTATGTTCTGAAAGGAAACAATGACTTGACAACAGCAAAAATGGTGATTTCCCCTCCAGGAGTTTTGCATAAGGAGAGAAGGCTGCACCAGATGATGTTTGCTGATAGGGACTACGAAATGGTTGGAAGAGCTGGGATTGAGAAACCAGAGGACAATAGCTCGAGACCTGAAGTTGTTCTTTTGGATTGTGTTGAGAAGGACTACACCGTGGTAACTCTGAGGTCCAAGGACCGTCCCAAGCTATTCTTTGACACCATCTTTACCTTAACCGATCTGCAATATGTGGTGTTTCATGGAACCGTGCACACGGGAAGGATGGTAGCTTATCAGGTAAATTCGGGTTACAGGAATGTGGTGGCTTGGAAATTCTGTTTATCCTTCTTGCCATAAAACTTTATCCTTTGCTAGCCACTTTCTAGATCTAAAACTTGTAACCATTGCCACTTTTGAAAAGTTCAGTGCAGACTATTAGCTTTAGTTACTGGTATATATAACGTCATTTGTTTATTTTTATTAGGAGTACTACATTCGGCATGTTGATGGGCTACCTATAAGCTCAGAAGCAGAAAGACAACGAGTGGCGCAATGTCTGGAAGCAGCTATACAACGACGAGCCTCAGAGGTATGGTAATTTAGTTGGATCAGTAAGGTTTCTGTTCCAAGATAGGTAATGAAATAAATGAATAATCGTGTTGGTTGGTTCTTTAGGGACTAGAGCTAGAACTTTGCACAGAGGATCGGATTGGACTGCTTTCAGATATTACCAGGATTTTCAGAGAGAACAGTTTGTCCATCAGGAGAGCAGAGATATCAACAAAGGCCGGGAAAGCAATAGATACATTCCATGTCACTGATGTCTCTGGCAATGCAGTTGAACCTAAAACTGTTGATTCAATTTGCCGACAGATTGGGCAAACCATACTGAAAGTCAAACGCAATTCGAGTTTTACTCCTAAATCTCAGCAAGAGACAGCCTCAGGTTTTCTCTTCGGTAACCTGTTCAAACCTCGAAGATCAATCAGAACCTACACTTGATATCCCTTGTAAATCTGTAGAGAAACCTGCGCATGAATTAGTTCACGTTCCACCCAAACACTGCACAAAAACCAACCATTGTCAAGCGAGAGTGATATTGTCTTGATAATGTACAGACGGAAGTCAGACAAGCAACCTATACCTACACTTACTGCAGGGCTCAGTTGGTAACATATAGTTAGTGCTGTATATATTTATCTTATGTAGATACCAAATGGGTTGTAAAGATAAAAATTGTATATAAACTGGTGTATATACAAATGGCGTCTGTATATTGTGTTTGAACTTTGAACCCTGTAGAAATACTTTACTTAGATGTTATACTTTGCTTTTCCCTTTGTTTCTTTTAGATCTTGAACTTCTTTGTAAGTTTGTAGTATATGAAGTTCCAATATCGGAAGTACCACACTAATGATCTAGAAATGATGGATTTGTATACTAATATACTATCAATCAGTGGATGTAGCTTGCGATCGGCAATACTTGTCAGAATATCTTATCAGGCACTAGGCACAGCTGCACTAGGATGCTTGATGCAGTTCAAGTTACTGCTAGTGCTTAGTTGAGGGCGCGCACGCCCTTGGTTTGGGCTGTTCGTGGGGGTGCACGCCCTTTGGGCCTTAATTAGCCAGGCCTGTTGTTTTTTCTGTCAGTTACTTAAGGGTGCGCGCACGCGCTTGGTTTGAGTTTCGTGGGGGCTCATGCACTTTGGGCCTTAGGTAGTCAGGCCTTTTGTTTTTTTGTCACCTAGGAATTGGTAAGTTGGTTTTAGGTCACCGCAAGGTTAGTTGTTTATGTTTTTGGAAAGCCTATTTAAGGTTTCTTAAGAGAGAATTGCTAGGGTCTTGACCCTTTCTGGGGGTAGGACCACTCTACCTCTTAAGAAACAAAAAAAAGTGACCAAACAATTGTAAAACAGGTTATTTCTAATTTTTATCTTCCCCCACCTGCAAACTCTCTCTCTCTTCCTCCTTTCTATTTCTTCTTCTCCACCATCTATTTTCTCTCTAAACATCACCACCTACCTCTTCAATTGGAACTACCAACATTGGTAAATTGACATAAATTAAAGGAGCTAGAACTAAAAAAATTCGGATTGTTTCTTCCATCATGAACATTTTGAGTAGAATTATGTGGTAAATACCTAAAATCTTTAGCTCTTCTTAATATTCCAACATTCTATGCAAAAATTCGGGTTTTTTCTTGTTTGGGACATGATTCTTTAGTTCATTTTTGTGTTCTATTGTTTCTCTTTTGAGGCCTTTATGAGCATTCATAATTAGGAATAAAATGTAGTGGGTTCTCTTTATAACCTCAATGATTAATTAATGGTGATAGATGACAAGAATGGTTCAAATGCGTTTATAGAATACGGTGGTGGTTGGAGGCAGTGACAATGGCAGTGGTTGGAGTGGTGGGGGATTGATGGGTGAAGAAGAAGAAGTAAATTAGATAAAGGAAAGAAGTTAACTGTGGTGAACTAAGAAAAAGAAAGTGAGTCAACTCACTATAATGTGTATTGGTCCGGCTTTGTGAATAAAAATAGAACCACTAGAGTAGGTAAATGGGTCACTTTTTTTTGTTTCTTAAGAGGTAGAATGGTCCTACCCCCAGAAAGGGTCAGGACGCTAGCAATTCTCTTCTTAAGGGTTTGTAATAAACACTTTTGGATTTTATCAAATTTCATCATTGTTTCTTGGTTAAAGAGCGATTCTTTGATTGTTTGAGAGCTAACGAACACTTGGTTATACATCAATGCTCAAACATATGACATTGGAACATCACCGTGTAGTGGTGCGCTGATTCTTAATATTGTTGTTGGGAAGCAACCAATTCAAAGGATTCCACATCAGGATATTAGGCTGCTACTATAATCGATTAAAATTGCAATGGATTCCGTACATCCAACCAAATAATGTATGTGGTTGGAAGTGTGGAATGAAAAACTGGCTTCTTCTCTTTCATCTCCACACTCGGTTCTTCTCTCTCTCAATGTTTACATGCAAGCCTTCCTCCTGCAGCCTCAATTCATCAACACAACTTCATTATTAGAACATGCAGCGGATCCCCATCACCAACTAAACAATTTACGTGCCTAAAATACACATGGAATATTTTAGGCACAGCAGAGAATTCCTAAAGCAGAGAACCAAAAGTTGAACCAAATGACATGACTACATTTTTTATGATGTAGTATTTTGACTATTTTCACTCAAAAAACCTATATTGAAGTTATCAAAGGCTTCAAAGTACAATTTAAAAAATCTAATAAAATAACAAAAATTCCCATAGGTTCACGAGGCACTCTGTTTCTTCAACTTTGGCATCTCCTAGGCATATGAATAGTACAAGTAAATATAGGCGCCCCAAAGTTTCTTTAAAATCCATTTTTCTATATTAATGTTCTGAGCTCTCATTCAATTCAAGTAATAATAATAATAATAATAATAAAATAATAATAATAATATTATGGGGATATAGAGTAGGTTCTATATACAACATTTTTTATGCAACGTTTTAAACAATACCTGCCACCACACCCTACGAGATGATTTAAGGACTGTTTTTTTTTTGAATAAGATGTTCCCATCCACCATGATATATATATATATATATATGGAATATTTTAGGCACAGCAGAGAATTCCTAAAGCAGAGAACCAAAAGTTGAACCAAATGACATGACTACATTTTTTATGATGTAGTATTTTGACTATTTTCACTCAAAAAACCTATATTGAAGTTATTAAAGGCTTCAAAGTACAATTTAAAAAATCTAATAAAATAACAAAAATTCCCATAGGTTCACGAGGCATTCTGTTTCTTCAACTTTGGCATCTCCTAGGCATATGAATAGTACAAGTAAATATAGGCTCCCCAAAGTTTCTTTAAAATCCATTTTTCTATATTAATGTTCTGAGCTCTCATTCAATTCAAGTAATAATAATAATAATAATAATAATAATATTATGGGGATATGGAGTAGGTTCTATATACAACATTTTTTATGCAACGTTTTAAACAATACCTGCCACCACACCCCTACTTAGATGATTTAAGGTCCATCCACCATGATTTTTTGAATAAGATGTTCCCATCCACCATGATATATATATATATATATATATATAGAACTCCATCATATAGTTATTTCAAACTTACTCTACTCCTAAATATGTAGTTACAAGGTGAAGATGAATTGAGCGCTATTTTTTTTTGTAGAAGTATACAACCCATAATGGAGAACATTCCTAACAAAAATCAGCTTAATTGAATATGTTTAATAAATGATGGCCGAGTTGAGAAAATATTATGAGATTCCAAATTTGACTCGTCGTTAGCTTGGCTTGAACCACAGAATGTACTAGTTTTTATATTAACAAGTTTTTTGGCCCGTCCGATGTACGGGCTCTAGTTTAATCCTAAAACAAAATTTACTCATTTGCTTATGTGATTCTGGCCATTTGAACTACTGTGTTGGCCTTCCTACATGTCTGATAGAATGGAAACCTTTCTGCATATTTCTACATATGCATTAGCTACCTTTGCCTTTTTATAATTTGCATCACAATTGAATGAGTTTGGAAAAATATTAGCAATGCAAAATAATATAGCACTTGCTTTCAAATCGATTTATGTACAATAACGGAAGGCAAAAATATTTCTTAAATTTCGGTTCTTATAATATGGATTCTATTTGGTTCTATGTGGTTTTATTGTAAACCAAATAACCAATATGCCTCTCCTTTAAATAAAACTTTATATGCCAATAATATATCATAAATCCTTCCTTGTAGATTACGGGTTTGGAATCGGCCATAATAAATACACATTGTTCTCCAACTGGCCATGTCTTTCAATTTTGACCAATTCAACGGGTTTTTGACCCTTTGCTCTTCCGTACCACACTCTCTCTCCTCTGGAACACACACTCTCTCTTCTTGTACTTCTGATGTTGACATGCACAGTCATATCTATCTGTTAGATTCTCTTAGCGATACGTACCAGCGATTAATAACCGTTGGATTTTAACCCAGCAAAAATAAAAACGGACTTTAACTATTGAGGGATCACGAACCAGCAACTTATGGATCTACTATCAGCAATTTCTGGCTTGTTTTTGTTGTACGGACATGCAACAACGTTCACCTTGATTTTTGTGCCAAACTATAAAAGTGTTTACAAATCTCCAAAGCTTCAAGTTTTTTCACTTCATCTTCTTGGTTATCCTCTCCTTCGTGATTTTGGTAAGGTTTTTCATGGAGGACAAGAACACAAATCTTGATAATGGATTTTTCTAAGGTTCATCTTCTTGATTATCCTCTCCCTCTACGGTTCTTATTGTTTATTGATATGTTTTGAACTTTGGTTTGTTGTCTTCAGTGTTGGTTTCTTTATAGGTCGTCTTGGGTTTGTTTTTACATAGTAGTGTATAGAGTTTTTTAAGGTTTCCATAGTTGTGTTTACTATTTCCATGTTGATTTTGTTCTTGTTGCATGGAGTGAAGAAGTATGTAACAGGTGAGGTGAAATTGAGAGTGTTTGATGTGTATATTTTCTTAGAAGGATTCATGTGTCTTGTTGAAGGTTTTTCTAAGCGCATGTAATTGAGTTTTTGTATGATGTACTTGATGAACAAGTCCCTTTCTAGATCGATGAAAAAATTGACTACTTGAATATGATTCAAAAGCAAAAAAAAAATAGCTGAGTAGTTATTGTGGTGAGCTTGGATTGCCTTTTTAGTTGCGGTTTCGCTAGGTTTTAGCAATGAAGATTCTTTGGATGCCACCGTAAGTGACACTTACATGTACCGTCAGCAACTGGGGTTTGTTTTTACGTAGTAGTGTATAAAGTTTTTTTTAAGGTTTCCATAGTTGTGTTTACTATTTCCATATTGATTTTGTTCTTCCCTTGTTCTTTTTGCATGGAGTGAAGAAGTATGTAACAGGTGAGGTGAAATTGAGAGTGTTTGATGTGTATATTTTCTTAGAAGGATTCATGTGTCTTGTGGAAGGTTTTTCCAAGCGCATGAAATTGAGTTTTTGTATGATGTACTTGATGAACAAGTCCCTTTCTAGATTGATGAAAAAATTGACTACTTGAATATGATTCAAGTCGTGATACAAAAAGCGAAGAAGACAACCGAAAGCATCATTGTGGTGAGCTTGGATTGCCTTTTTCAAGAGTAATTCCGCCCGGGGTTTTAGCAATGAAGACTCGTGGATGTCACCATAAGCGACTTGGGTTTCTTTTGAAATCCCACTTCCACTTCACAGATCATCTTATGGAGTTTTGGAAGTATGTTTCACTGTATAGGTTTTTGCTTGAATCGATGTAATAGTATTTTGTGGTTTGTAAAACAACCAGTTTATTGTGCTTGAGTGTTAGCATAGAAACTGTTGATGTTCATATGTTTTGTTTGTGATTATATCAGGAGTACCCTTATATCATTGTTGTTGTTTATAAGGAGATAATGAGACCCTAATAGAAAGAAATCTGGGTAGAAATCTGTATGGAAACTCAATAAGAAGAAAAAAGGAAAAATGCATTTAGCATTCACAAAACTGGGCTGGATGTGTTATTCGAAATGGAGGTAATTGGCAGCGTTTTATGTATGATATATCAGCAACGGAAGCCATAAACAAGAACACAATTAAGACTAAATGACCAGACTCAGAAGTTGCTGATAGTTAGGATGTTAGGATGTCCCACCCTTTGTAAAATGACCAGACTCAGAAGTTGCTGATAGTTAGTACATTAGAATATGTCTGTACTAAGATAAACTGGTGAGATGAAGAATCTAGTTTAGGCGGGAAAAATCTTTGCCACGTGTTAGGAACGATACGATAACATTAATTATTTGCCGAACTGTTGAAGAAATGATGGGTTTTTAACCTTTAACTGGCACGTGCCGGTAGTAATATGTTTGAGGGTATAAGGACGGTTCAGTGTTCATTTTTGGATAAAAGAAACCGCCCAAAATCCCTAATTTTTCAACCATTTCCAATCTTTAAAAACTGAGAAAGCTTAATTTGACTGTTTGTATGTCACTCGATAAAGTGCATAAATTGTTCAAGACATTTACTACTGAAAAGAGGGAAGATTTTGAGAAGTCTTACTTTGGGAAGTTTTTAAGCATTAACGAGAGAATGCACACCACTACTACACTAGTGTATGCTGTTTTGGGACACCAAGTAGGTAAACTTTGCTACCGAATCGGTAAGAAGGATTTGGTGTTTAAAAAAAGTGATGTTGCTCTTATAATGGGTCTTAGTGCGTAGCCGGTTTCTAATTCATTCTACACGGCAGACATCAAGATCATATCCTAATTTCGTGCAAAGTTTTTTAAAGGAACCACGGTTTCTGAAACAGAAATATTGGAAGCTAGAAACTTGGCAAAATCCAGTGTTGGTGGAGAAAGTCAGAATGATGTGTTTAGGCTGAATAGGTTGTATATACTGTTGCAAGTTGTGCTTCCAGGATCTGCTAGGACAGTTGATGGGAGGTATATTGATCTGGCCGAGAATTTAAATGCATTTGACAGCTTTCCTTGGGGCACACCTCTGTTTGAAATGTTGGAAGAGTCTTTGGAAGACATGTCTAACCTGGTAAGTGTTAGAAAGGATTCTTTCGCAGTTTATGGTTATTTAATTTGTTTTGTTATTTGGGTATATCTTCACATCCCATCTCTTGGGGTTCGGAGACAAGTTGATGGTAGGTTCCCCAGAATACTAGATTGGGCAGACTTGCCTTCCAGAAATATACATCTACATACTTATCAGAAAAAGCTTCAGTCTCTTAAGGGGAAGGCAGTGGTGTTGGAAAGTCTAGATCTTTCTGAAGGAGAACTGAATGAAGAAGTGCTAAAGGATGCTTTGGAGCAACAGCCCATGCAAAGTGGTGCAGCAGTTTCAGGGACATACAATAATGAGGAACTTTTTCAAAGACAGGCAAAAGTAATTAAAGGCCTTGTAAGTAACTTGTTTTCTTTTGACATTTGAAGTACTCACATAATCTTATCTTATAATGTTATAGAAGTCGTAATATGATAATGGAATTGCAAATGTTGTTTGGACCCATGTTGTTAATGAAGCACTGATAATGTGTTGTTATTGAACTGCATGTTGCAGAATTGTTTCATATATGAGGCAGTAATATGTTATGGTACCATGAGTGAGCTATTGTTAAACAATATATATCAGCAAGTACAATGTATAAATAGTGAAGTGGGATCTTGCATGTTAAACCCAGAATGATAATTGGGTACCCATGATACCCTTTTGGGTAACTAGTTTGACATGGGTACCATTTTGACATTTGAAGTACTCATATAATCTTATTTAAAAGTTATAGAAAGTTGTAATATGATATGGGTACCCTATTATCACTACACCATTTGGGTCATTTTGCATCAATTGAGATTTCTTATTAGTGACACATATATATCCGTTAGGTAATTTTTCACATTCATTATCCGTTAGCAAATTTTATAACCGTTAGTAAGCACCTGTGCAAATACTAGAATTATTATGTAACGTTTCTCGGATATTTTCTCACGCTTATATATGTGTGACAAAGTTACATACAAAAAACATAATATAATAGAAAAAAGAAAATAAAAACTCAAGTGGGCTTTTTTTCGTTCTCGCGCCGATCTTTAGAAACTAGGGTTTTGATTTCCTCTTGGTAAGTCGTCCTCTCTCCCTCCTTTTGTTCTTTCTCCTTCATAATCGCCCAGTTATGAGATATCGCCTTGAAGATGCTCCTTGCTTTCTCTTAAAGTGCCAAAACCTTCATCTCTCTGCAAGGTATGTAACACCCTCTCTCTCTCACTGATTTCATTTAAATAGATCTGTAATTCTCAAATAGTATTTCAGTTTAAAGAGAGTACAAAGTTTGATGACTGTCTTGAAATTAATTTTTTGACCTAGGGTTAATTTTGAAAGAGCTTAATTGGGCGAAAGGAAGTTTGAATAATTTGGTTTTTAAAGGTAAAACTTTATTTACTCTTAAAGCTTTCGATCTAGTCCATGTTCCCTGAAAAATGACAACTTTGTTAATATTTCGAACATAATATTGTTTTCCTCATCTTATTAACTACAAATTTTATGAATCCATTACTGCAGTAGCTGAAGTAGTGAGTACAGAGTTTTGTGTCAACTTGGGGCTCTCTCTTTTCTCTAAAAGACGGGTAAATTATCCTCTATTTTGAGTCTAGCACTGTTTTATGAAACGAGTAGCTTTTATTTCATATATTTAGTTAAGTTTCGAGCATTTAATTAACTTACAGCTGAATTTAGTTCAGTTATTCATAGGTTGTACTGAGGTTCATACATTATTTTTGTCATTTGATGCTCTGTGATATGAATTATTGATACTGCAGTTGATGATTTAAGCCTTGCTTGTTTTTCCACCTTTGCAAATATCTGCCACTAATCATCTTGTATAAGTTCATGGAAGTGTCTGCAATGGTATACTTTATTTGATAATTGATAGTTTTAGGTGTTTGGGAATGTGGCAAGCCATTTAATCGATAGTATGAAATACTGAATTCTAACACACTTGGAGGTTTATTGAGCTTATTGAGAGCACGGTTACAAGTGTAAAAAGCAATGACAGCTTATTCTGGGGAACATAGTTCAGTTATGCCCCAAGCACACAACGAGTAGGCGTACGTATAAAAACTCTCATGCTTACTGATTTCAGTCATTTGTACGTACGAGACACATCTTTTGTTATGCTCTGTGGTCTGCCTTTATAGTCCCTTCCTCCACATAACATCTTGAAACTATATATCCTCAGATTATGGAGGGACTTAATATGAAAAATGAGTGCAAATAGGATGTTTTCTTTAGTAAGCAATTTGATGACTGTTTTCTTTTCAATTATATGGAAGGTGTTCTGGTTTAATTAATTCATGTTTTGTCATTTATTTGTTTTCTACTAAATAGAAACTGATCACTTTCTGCCAATCCATCATGAAGCCCCAGCATTCATTGAACAGGCAACTGAACAAGAGACGATCCTTGTCACTGGTATCAAGGTCTACACATTACTTTCTCTTTTCTTGGATCATATTAGTCTGTATGGAGGCATCTTGCTTTTGAACAAATCTTCTATCTCCATTCATGTTTATCTGTGGTAGATTTTATTTGATCTCATTCTTTGTCCTTGTGTCTTTGCCGAGGGGTCTGTCAAAGAAGGCGCGTGAGCTTTCCGTCCTTTGTGATGCTCAGCTTGGCCTCATCATTTTCTCTTCATCGGGAAAGCTGTTTATAAACATCAATTCTTCACATTCTTTCCTTAGATATATTATTCTTTACTTGTCTTTTATTCTTGTGGCTTTTAGTTAGCTTGTGATGTTATAGACTTATAGTACTTCCTGTGTAACTAGTGCTTAGTTTTTCATTTGTGATATGATAGCTTTGTATCCGTTCAACATCTTTCCAGATATGTGGCATGATCTTTTGGTTGACAACTAAAATAGCTATGTTTGCCCAGTGGTCTTTTGGTTTCACGGATGTCCATAAGCGAGGTTGTTACAAGAACATTTTCCCTAGGTTTTGGATACCTCTAGCACAACTTCTTTTCTTTGTTGGTTTAATCTGAAAATTTGCAGCTTCTTTTTATGTTTCCCTTATTGCTCCATCCTTTATTTTTCTGTCTTTTACTTAGTTTATTATTTTTAAAAGTTTGTTATTCATCTGGCCTTCATAAATTGTTCTCAAAATAGCACAACAGGTTGGAGCTTTGGTTACATTTAAGTAGACTTGCTTGGAGAATTAGCAATCTAGTGCATAAGGCTATACAATTCATGACCAAGGTGTGATACATCTATATTCCTTTGACAAGAATTACAGGTTGGAATTGTTACAAAGTCTGTGCACTATATAGCATGTCAATCATTGTTTTTTTTTTTCAGGTCATGGTTGAACTTCTATTGGAATATTAGGGAAAGCCTACTTCCTTTGGTATGTTTTACTTGTTGTTTTCACTTTTCTTTTTTATCTCTTTATAAACTTCTGTAAGGGTGGTACTCAAAAGTACCTGAGCTTTTTCTAGGAAGACAAATGGATGGTACTGGAAAGGCTACAACTTATATTTGTAATATGTTGTACAAATGTTTACATTTGAAAACAGTTCACATTTTAGAACAATAAATGTTGGTTCCACCAAGGTGCACTTGTCATTGAAGCTATTAAGGACAGTACTTTGTTCGGAGAATTCTTTTTAGTTAATTAATGAAGCTGAGTCTTCGGAGAATTCCATTTAGTTAATCAATGATCTAGGCATTAGAAACAATGAGTAACAAAAGGATCTTCCCAAGCTCTTAATTTATCTTCCTTTATTTGGGGTCTAGGAAACACCGAAGGAATCTTAATTTTTGGAATGGAACTTTTGCTTGCTGAATTTTGAGTGTTGAGCTAGGGTTTCTATTTAATTATATTAAGTATTGTTCAAGTGTTGGGCATTGGTGTTGGTTGTGTAGCATTTCTGTTGAGCTGATTTGCTTATTCCAAGCAGCTGCATGAGATAGTATAAAATGTTTAACTGTTTTACTTTAGGCGAGTTAAAAAGAGAATCCAAACTGTTTGACCATAGAGTCCATTTTTTTGAAAAATTAGACTCTTGCTGAATTCATAGGCATGACAAATGAACCCTGACATTGTTAATTGTTTTTTTTACTTAAAAGAGTGTTGTTTGGTTAGACTTTACCTTGAATTCTATGTAACTTAACTGAGTCTTATCTTATAAAATATAACTACAATAGTCTATATGAACAGTCTGATGTTGAGCATATATACACAGGAATTATTGAATGGTCACATACATTATTGTGAAATTCTATTTTTCCTTTGCTTGCATGATGTAGGTAGTCACTGGCAGAGGCAGGGCTTTCCTCCAGGTTAGGGGGTGGGGGGTCCATACAAAGCAAATGGTGATTGATAATTTCCTAACATCTTTATAAGTTTACCACATTAATTTGGCTATTGGATAAATAATTGTTAACAAGATATATAATTGATAAAACTATGTTACATCAGATGTAAACAAGTAAACAACTAAAGACTTTGAGCATAAAAAATCAAACTGCAATATTTAGTGGCGATGTAGCTTGAGCTGTTGGTTTTGTGGAAACTTTTTTGGAGTTTTTGAAAAAATATATGCAGTTATATTTAGGAAAGAGGAAAGTTTAGTTGAACTTGAATTTTGAAGAGATGAACTGATTCAATTAGTGATTTTGTGACTCTGATTTAGTTGGTGAATCTAATAATCTATGAGGGAAAGATCATAGGGTGTTTCATTGTTTTGTCTTGAGAAAAATTCAATGAAAACTTGAAATGGTGGCTTGGCCGGTTGGGCCTTTAAAGTTTCACTTGAAACTTGTCTGTTTTTATGGGCTGTTTAGATACTTTGAGACTTGTAATTTTCTTTTTCACCAAAGTTGAAGGGGGGCCTAGGCCCTACCTGGCCGTCATGTAGATATGCCCCTGCTGGTAGTAGCAACATTTGACCGGGATTTACTCATCTTTGTGACTTAAATTAAACTCTCCAGTGGATGGTTAGTGGGGTACAATTCAGCCACACGAGGAACTGTTTTTTAGGCATCCGATGGCTACAATAAGGTCATCTAATGAAGTGTGCGCACTTACCATGCCACAAGGTTGCATTTATTCTGGAATGGAGGAACAAAGGTCAGGTTATTGTCCAATGCAAACCGTCTTTTCTTTTGTTCTCTATTATGATAATAGTATTACTTTTTTCTGGCCTTATGGCATGTCTCATATATGTACTTTTGCATGAGTTGAAGTGCTATTACTTTTGCTTACAACTTATGGACTTGTTTCATGAGTTGAAGTGCGATTACTTGCAAGATTTTTACCACTTTGTTTTCATGTTGGCTAGGGTTTGATTTTCTTGTTGGATATAATCAAGAAGTGCAACAAGATTTTTGGTTGCTCAGGCTTCTTTTTCTAGTAGCATGAATTGTATTTACTTAGGCTTTTAGTAGGAAAAGTGAAACAAGGATTGTGGTTGCTAAGGCTTCTTTTGCAAGGAGGAGCCTTTAAACTGTACTACATAGTACATGTGTTCCGTGTTCAACCAACTTTGTTATCCCCGACTTATTAACGCTTTTGATTTGTATGCCCCTCTTGTTAGTATTACTTTGTTCCTAGTGTCTAATTTGACTCATATCGGATAGTGATTCAGCTGAAATTTTATATAGGGTGAACTAGTGTTACCCCCCTACTAGATGAGCCAATTAGGATTTCCCCCCCACTAGATGGGAAATTAGGGTCTCCCCCCTAAATACACACAAAAAAATTCGGTCAACCCACTTTGACTTTTTTTTGTGTGTATTTAGAGGGGGAAATCTAATTGGCTCATCTAGTGGGGGTATACTAGTTAACCCTTTTATATATTTACAGTTAATTTGTTTACTGTCAAGACCATGTACATATATATAGGTGAGAATATTTGATTGGCTTCACTCGAACTCCTTATTGGATAATAATTGAATATGGATCAACTTATGGACAGGTAAATTGCCTTACACTATTTTAGAAGTATTTTTGACTCCATATTTTAATGATGGGGGGTTGGAAATTATGTCTTTCCTAAAGTGTAATAAGTGCTAGGAGTGAATATTTATGCTAAAGTGTAATAAATGCTAGGAGTGAATACAATTGAAGATGAGGTGCTGACTAAGATTAGTATTTGGTTTTTTTGATGTGCCAGTGGTTTGCGCATGCCGTCTCTTGTACTTGGTTCAGAAATCACAGATGCATCTGTAGCTGCCATTGCATTCAAGCTATCCAAACTTAGAATTGCTTGATCTCAATGGGTAAGTCTTGATCAGAAATTGAGAATTGAATGCCACTAATTGAGATGATTTCCAGGTTATAATAACATACAAAAGCAGCCAACTACGTTTTTTTGTGTCATGATATGGCCACTGACTGCCTAGTACTAAACTACTCAATAAGCTAATTGTGCATTGGATCTGTATCCTTTATATTTGTCACTCTTATTTTTAGACGTGATGTTACTAAGCCTTAGTTTCGATTGCTAGAATCCTCTGTTTTATTAAGAGAAATTGGAGACTTGTGTGTCTCTTCATTGAAAGGAAACTGATATAGAGTAATGATATTTGCCTTTTACTACGTTAGAGATTTACTCTCTAATTTGGCGAAAAATGCGAATTCAAAGATTTCCTTACTCACGATCTTCGTGTTCGTAAAGTTGAAGTAAGGATTCGAACCAACCTAAAGTCTAGGACAACTACAACTTGGTTTTTACTCTTAGGGAACTAGTGAGTAAGTTTAATACTAATATTAGATTTCTTTCCTACACAAACATTAAGAAAAATATTAAGATTCAAATTCATGCAACTAAGACACAATACAATTTACTAAAGAAAAGGTGGAGAGCTAATCCTCCTCATGCGAAGATAACTTTTATTGTTGATTTTAATAAATTCATTTTATTCTTCCTAGACTCATAGACAAATCCTAATAGAAGAAATCTTGATCCCTAACATGTATGGCTCATCTCTAAGCTCATACATGTTAGCAAGTGGAACCAAGTAATGACTTATCTCTAAGCTCATCACTTTGATTCCTAACTAGACACTACACCAACTATCATTTTGGGATAGAATGTAGGTCTAGTTGTTCTTCCTAACCAACTTACCAAACCAACAACAAATATTTTCCCTCACATGAGTTGGATTAACTCCCCAAAAGGGAAGTTAGCTCATGATCCTTGGGATAAAGGATGGCAAGTTAGAAGTACAAAAAGAGAGAGAGAAAAGGGAAGAAGAAGACTAACTATCTAAACTCACTTGCTTTCTATTTATTTTCTAGAAGAAAACCAAAGTTTCCTCCATTAAAACTATTACAAGCTTTTCTTACAAAACTAAAAACTAAATAATAAAAATGACTAAGGAACTAAAATAATACAAGGTAAGGAAAAGAAGTCAAGGGAGTAAATGGAGTGTCCCCCCCTTGTTTTGTTTTCTTCTCCATTTGAGAGAAATCTCATTTCCTCCCATGTGAAACATCAAACCACATTTACTTCATTTTTATCCACCACATTAAAACAAAGTGACACCTTGCCTTTTTTTTCACTATTAACACCTAATCTAATTAATTACATGCAAGGTGTCAACTTTGCACCAATAATTTGTCATTTTGTCTTGACATGCTCCATGATTGATGACTCATCAAATCTTGCGGGCATATATAGTGTGTCCTATGTGCATCCGATGGCGATCCATCTTTGGGCAATTTTACAACTTCCAGCCTATCGTAGAGTTCATCACCCGATTGTCCGAGCAGCTCACTTGTCGCGTTTCGAGTCCCGGTTCAAGAGGTAGGAGCTTCGAAGTTTGATGCTTAAATGCGGTTTGGAAGAATTCATATATATGTCGCTTCCTCATGTTTTATCGCAGGTTTAAATAATATTTCCATGTTTACTGCGAATACCTGCAAAAGTATGAAAACATATTTATTTCATGATTATTAAACACATAATTAACCAAATTTATATGTCTCAATGGGGTTTCATAATACACTTTTGGGTGCTTATCAAGTAATATGGCGACATATCGTTTCAGTCGCCCTATATTTTGATCAGAGATTTGATTGTTGCTCCTCTACATATTATAACTTTTCATTCCCAATCGATCTAAGAAAAAAATGAATGCTTACTGGTGAATTAATGGTCCATGATAACTGTCATTTATTGTTGAGTTAAATACTTTGTAAAGGAGTGAGGCTTAGACAAAAACCAGGTTGAGTCGGTTGAGGGCGAGCCTTTTGAGATACTTACTATCATTGGGATACAATCTTGTGGTGATTGGTCCCATGTTTATTATTTTCTCATTGTTTGCTTCTTCTTTCTTGATGTTCTTGTAGTTGTAGGCCATCCTGTCCTCCTTTACCTTCTTAATTTTATTCGTACTCTAGCATTTGGTGCGCCAAAAAAGAAAGAATAACCTCATAATCTGTAATTGATCTTGAGGACATTGATGATGATAGTTTAACCTCATAGTCCATATGTCCATCATAACGTTGTAGTCTTTTGAATTCGTTTGACTTAGCCTAGTTTGTGGATATTGTTTTGTGTCATCCTTCATATTGTGAATTATTTTTGTTATGGGATTGGTAGATGTAAGAAGTTCAATAAGAAATTTTGTATAAGTCGATCTGGTTACTTGTTCAATCGTTAAAAAAATTATATATAATATTGTTCTCTGTTTGATTTTTTGTTGGTGGCAGGCAAAACATATAGGCTCAGGATCTCTAATGTAGGCAGTGCATTGAGCTTAAACTTCATAATCAAGAACCATAAAATGGTGTTAGTGGAAACTTAAGGATCATACACTAGTCAGATCACACTAGATTCATTGGATGTGCATGTGGGTCTGTCTTATTCAGTTCTTGTCACAGCTGATCAGGATGATGCATGTTATTACATGGTAGCTACTCCTACACTAGCCAACATTTATGCAATAATGCCTTATGGGGGTGGGACTACTACATTATTAAAACTCCAATGGTCTTGCTGCTGGATCCTTGCCAAGTGGACCTGACCCCCGTGATCAAGATTTTTTCAAATAATCAAAGCGAAATCCATCACGTAAGTGCAGATTACATGCTTACATGCGTTGTCGTCATAACGTTTTTACCATTATCATGATCTTGAAGATAACTTATGCCCAGAGGCTAAAAACTAGTGTACACGGTATATAGTAAGAAAATCTCTACAATGTGATATGCAATACGTACTTCCAAACTAGTGCAACCGACAACCGTATAAAAGTCACTTTGCTTGTATAAGCATTAGTTTGCTTTGTTAAAACTTGAACTCTGAGGGTGGAAATGTGGACTATGAGGTTATCAGACTTCCTTTTTGCAGCATGCTTCTTATGTCGATTACAAGGCATAATTTAGAAGAGACAAATATTCCTATGGCTTGAGGTGTTTATTGTTCTTTTTAAATTGTTTTTTATTTTACCCTTAGAATATAATTTGTGGTACGAAACAAATTTTGATTCACTTGAGAACATAATTCGGAACAACAATGTGCAAGCTTAATGGATCTGTTGTGTTACAAGTATTAAGTTATAAACTTAGGCAATTATTTTTTTCTATCCAAGTCCTTGACACATTTTCTTCATTGTGTAGGGCAAGAAATTTGAAGTTGATGAACTTTTCCCACTTGGTTGGCTTTTAAGATGGTGGGAGGAGTTTTCTTTCTGCGGAAGAAGACTTAGTTTGTATTTGTAAGCACATGTATTATTTAATTGTCATGTTGTAATTTTACTCTAGTATGAATTTAAATACTTGGAAGTTATACTTTTTGATAGTAGTGGAATAAATATTTTGTTTCTTAAATGTGTATTTTGTGCAATGAATATTAAGGTTTATGGATGAATAGAAGAATTTGGTTGATACATTGTGGAGTGAAGGTGCAGGTGTATGTTTAGGTGTTGTAACACTGTAGGTGGTGTGTAGTCCAGGAAAAGTAATTTTTTTTAAAACAATAAATCATTAGTAACGGATACGTAACCGTTAGAAACATTTGACTGATGGAGGATAATTTTTTTTGTAACCGTTACTAATACATTCTAACGGTTACGTATCCGTTACTAAAATTAATTTTAGTAACACTTTATAACCATTAGTAAATTTTGTAACCGATAATAAGTGTTACAAATATTCGTTACTAATATTACTCACGCTTTTGTGTCAACATAAGATAACCGTTACTAATATTTTTTGTAACGGATGCATATCTGTTACAAATAAGTTGTTATGGTGTAGTGTTTATAGTCTTGAATTGGAATTGCAAATGTTGTTAGGACCCATGTTCTTATATAAAGCACTGAGAATGTGTTGTTCTGGAGCTGCATGTTGCAGCATTGTTTCATATATGAGTGAGCTATTGGGAAACACGATATTTTAGCCACAACAATGTATATGTAATGGTTTACAAATAGTGAAGTGGGGTCTTGCATGTTGATCCCAGAATGATAATAGGGTACCCATGATATGGGTAACCAGTTTTTGACATTTGAAGTACTCATATAATCTTATTTAAAATGTTATAGAAAGTTGTAATATGATATGGGTACCCTATTATATAGTCTTGAATTGAAATTGCAAATGCTGTTAGGACCCATGTTGTTATATGAAGCATTGATAATATGTTGTTATGGAAATGCATGTTGCAGCATTGTTTCATATATGAGGCAGTAATATGTTAATGTACCATGATTGAGCTATTAGGAAACATGATATGCCAGACACTACAATGTATTTGTAGTGGTTTACAAATATTAAAGTGGGATCTTACTTATATTCTTTGTTATGTGCTTTGATTAATCTAAAACCGGTCAGTAAGGAGGTTAGGGTTGTTGGGGATATACTCCAGAGTGAAATAAGGACTGGCATGGAAATAATAATTTAAGAGATTGCTCATGGTGGGTTGAAAGGTGGTATGGAAAGTTTAGAGGTTGAGGTTGTGAAAGGGCTTGGAACAAGGGGTAGAACAAGGAGTCGGAGTAGAACAAGGAGCAGAAGTTTAGAGGTTAAGGTTATAAAAGGTGCTGATGCTAGAACAAGGAGTAGAACTAGAAGCCCAAGCCCAAAGAAGACAAGCAATGTAGGCTCTGATGCTAAACTGAAAACACCAATAAGGTCTTCCCAGAAGAAGTCTACCCCGAAGAAGTCTTCCCAAAAGAAGGTTCACTCAGAACCTAAGAAAGGGAGTTCATCTGTTTCTAAGAAAGTTACCTTTGAGGATTCTCCTAGTTCCTCAAATAAAAGAAAAAGAGCATTGGACAAGGATCAAAGCCTTGAAGTTGTGGGAGATACTTCAATACCTGCTCAGTATGAAAGAAAGAAAAGGGAAGTGGTCAAAGTTTATGGTACTCGAGTTCAGCCATCTAGGGCAAGCAAAAATGAGGCTATAAAGGCTAGTGAGAGGCAAAATTTGAAGAAAAAATATCAAATCAGTGAGAGAACAAGGGAAAGGGAGCTAAAGCTTAAGGAAGCTAAGACACCCAAACAAAGAAGGAAGTTGATCCAGGCTGAGTCAGAAGAAGATGAAGATGTTGCACAACAACAAAGAGGGCGAAATGATTTGGAGTCAGATTCTTTTAAAGTGCTTTCTTGAAAGATTAGTGAGGTCATACCCAGAGGGACATACCAAGAACATAGTGTGGAGCTGGAGGAGGACCTGGTGGGGGTACAGACTGCTATAGTACCTTATGCTAAATCTTCAATGCGTGATCATGTTCCCTTTTACTCTTCTTTGTCATCTGGGGATCTTGATGGGGTATTATATCCTTTGGCATCTGTTTTAGTCCTTCCTCCTAGTGATCTTGATGGGGAAGCAGTCTTGAGTAGAGAAATGGAAAAATTCAGTTTTGTTTCTCTATTGGCTGGAAGTGTAGAGCTCTCTGACATAACTGAATTGCTAGCCCTATCACCATCAGAAGGAGTAAGCACTGAACATGATGTGGTAGCTGTAGATGATGATCAGAACATTGATGGTCAGCATGATGCTGGTGATGTGGAGGACCCTGATGTGGTACTCATTCACACTCAAATGGAGAAGGAAATGGATAAGAAAAGTGCAGAGAGTGGCCGTAGAAGAAGGAGGAGGGAGAAAAAACTGGGAAAAGAAAGTACTATTTTATGGGAAGAGGAGATGGGAAAGGACTGTGACTCATTAATCAAGGTTGCTCTGTCATCAACCTTTTACAAGAAAACAACTACCACAAGTGAGGTAAATGTTGTCAATTATTACTGGAGAAAGTGCAGTAGGAAGAAGAATCAACAGAACTCTCCAAATATGAGAGTTTTTGGGTATGATCAAGTTATTTCAGTGCATAATTTTCATTCGTTACATGGAAGACAATGGGTGGATGGTGAGGTAATGAATCTACCATTAGTAATTTGCTCTAAAACTATCAGCAACTTGGTATTAATGTGCAAAGTTAACTACTATAGAAAGTTAATTGTTACTAATTCCTATTTGATTATTTTATAGGTTCTCAGCTTATATGTCAAGCTATTGATAGGGTGGTATAAGCAGCACTATAAGGAACATGCCATTTCAGAAGATGAAGTGTATACTGTTGTGGAGGATGTTTATTTTGTTGTGAGTTCTCTATACTTTAATAGTAAGTTTCTGTTGAAGCTTACTCACTAATCTTATTTAAGTTTGATAAGCTTAATCATCACTTTGTGGATGTAGAAATTCATGATAAGAGAGTATGGGATATTCAAGAATAAGCTACAAGACCCAAGTTTTCGAGCTGCAAGCCCAGAGGAAAGAGTGGTTAAGGGTTTGTACCATACAGATGAAATTGTGAAAGAGTATTTGGACCCCGTTGAAGGAAGGATTAGAAATCAACTGCACCCAGTACAAGGTAAGGGAGTAATTGTATCTCTTCAAGTTCATGGTAGTCACTGGATTGTTAATGTCTTTAACTTTAAAGAGATGAAAGTGTGCACCTATGATTCTCTTGGTGGAAAGCAAATTTCTGATGAACAACTAGCTTTGGAGAGAATGATTCCTTATGTGCTCAGGTGTGTTGATCCAAGCTCCATTGTTGATTTGAACACACCATGGGCTCGTGAATTTGTTAGTGTCACACAACAACCAGATTCCAACAGCTGTGGGTTATATTGCCTTGCCTTTATTGATAGTCTTCTTAGAGGTGTTCCTGAGAGGGTAAACAATATTGACATGCAACCATTTAGAATGCGGCTGAGGATTGGAATGGACATTATATCCTATGGATTAAATCTAGATGAAGTGGCTAAGAAGAGAACAGAATTTGAAAATAGGTTGACAGAAGAAAGTCAGCACCTAGCAGCTACTGGGACATAGGTATTGAAGCATGTGTCCAAGAATGTAGCAGCTACTGGGATAGAGGTACTGAAGCAAGTTGACATTGGCATAGAGCTAGAAAGTGAAGCAGATGCAGCTGGAATTGACAAAGAGGTCAAGGATGCTGAGGAGGATGTTGAACCTGCTACTAAGAAGGCTGTTGAACCTGCTACTGAGTTGGTCCAAGTGGAGGCTAACCAATGCCAACAGAGTGAAGCGGTCTGGCAATTTGGAATTGAGCAAGTGAAGGAGGATGCAGAAGCTGCTACTGAGGACCAACTCAACATTGAACCAGATGAAGTGAATCATGATGAAACAGCTGGAAGACAGGTACAACTGAGGAATACATAAAACAACAAAGGTAAAGATCTTTGAAGATGGGTTTCTGTGACCCGGCCAGGAGAACATAAAATGAAGATAAGAACTAGGGGACATCGAAATGCTCTCATTTTCAGACGTTTGTTATTATTCCGTTATTATTTTAGAACTTATGTGTCTAATTTCGCAGTGCTCCGTTCTGATAAACATAATATTTTGAAGTCAGTGGTTTGTTAAGATAACGTATCTAAACAATAAACGAAACACCTGAAATTAGTATTTGTTTAGATAATTTTCAACTTACAATCCTAAGTGTTTCAATTGAGGCGTTAATTTTATAGTATTTTTTGTAGTATTTGTTTTTTTTCTACCTTACATATTGATAACTTCAATAGACAAAACACCTGCAAGTATAAACAACAAAATATCATTACATTGATTCCCAAATAACTTACATAGTCATTGAAAGGCAAACGAAAATCCAAATAACATTATTTTGAAGGGGTTTGAACTCAGTGGTTTGTTTAGATAACGGCCCTAGATAACGTCTCTAATTTTCAAGTTACAATCCTAAGTGTTTCAATTGTAGCGTTAATTTTAACCCTTAATTTTATAGTATTTTTTATAGTATTTGTTTTTTTGCCTACATATTGATAACTTCAATAGACAGAACACCTGCAAGTATACCCCAACAACAAAATACCATTACATTGATTCCCAAATAACTTACATAGTCATTGAAAGGCCCAAAAAAATCCAAATAACATTACAAGATTAGTTGCTGATAGTACTTATACTAGTCGCTGATGGTTAACTCAAATGTTGTCTTCGTTGGTAAAATCAGCCGGAACCCCAGCTGAAAAGTCAATCCAAGCAGCATCATCTGTTGCATTAGGGCAGGTTGCTCTGTTGTCCAAGGGCACCACAACAGCTGCACCTTCTCCTTTGCACTGGCACACCCTCTCCTTTAGAACGTTTCCTCTTCTTTTGGGGCCTGCCAGGCATTACCTCATCTGTGGGAGGATGAACCATGATGTTGTAACTTCCCCAATGCCACTGTTCTTTGCCCTTCATCGGTGTCCAATTCTCTTGATAGGTATCCATCATCGTTTCCTTTGAGTAGCACGGCAGGCAGAAGTCATATACACAAAACTGACCATCGTCAATGACCTTCATTGCATGGCTACAAGGAATACCAACTTGTTGAAAAAAACCACATGTACAACATTTTTTTAGTAGGTCAATCAGTATCCGTATTAAGCCTATCTATGTGGCGAGTATCGTGCTCACTAGCCCTTATTGTAGTGAACGACTCGACTAACATAATGAGAGGAAATGATTACATCCTCAGCTGATTTCATCAGCTTTGAAGCCATGACCCGATAGTCATAAAAGTGCCTCATAATGTTTATTATTATACAATTTAGCAGAGATGTAGTTGGCATAGCTCGCTCAGGCACAATCATCTTATTCTAACTCTCGATATGATTTGTATAACAAATTCCATACCTTCTCATTTAAGCATAGGCAAATGACCACTATTCTTTCAGAATCTTTATTATTTTTGCGTAACCTTTACTATCGCTACACCAAATGCGACACATGATTCTCATAAAGTCAGTTTTATCATAATTTTCTGTAGCGGCCTTAACTCTCCCTTTGGTGTCTTCTTTGCTAACATTGTTGGAGATATGTTGTGCACAAAAGCAATGGTACGCATTTGGAAGAATTTTTGGCACTGCCTGGAGAATGCTTGTATGCCTATCTGATAATAGAACAAACTTATCTGTAGGACCAACTACAACATCTCTGAGTTTTTGAAGAAACCAATCCCAATGTTCATTATTCTCTTTTGGGACTACACCAACTACAATTGGAAAGCAATGACTATCTCCATCAACAGAAAGAGCAGTTAGGATGATAGACTTGTATCTGCCCTTCATGAAAGTTCCATTGATCATAATCAACGGACGAAGGCACCTTCTGTAGGCACGAACAGTTACGCCATAGCTCACAAACAAACGCTCAAACATGTGCTCGCTTGTTGTTATTATATTAGTGTGGCAATCTGGATCAATTTTCTTCAGTTCTTCAAAATAAACTGGCATCATCTGGTATGATTGACTGAAGCTGCCCCTTATCTACATCGAAACAAAATACACCAGCTCAAGTTACGTATGCCTAATAGTTACATGCCATGACAGATACAAGTTAATCGAAAAGATTATACATGTTCTTCATAGCATACTATAAAGAATAATTCGGTGTACATAGTATACCCTAAACATAGAATTGTACTAAGACTTTATATATTGCTACTAGTTATCCTCATAGTTGCTGATAGTTACAATAGTACTCTGACCTTTTCTAACGTAATTTCTCTGGCCCTCCACGCAACTTTATATGTCACATCAGTTAGTTATGACTGTTTCACCTCCAACTGAAGGTTCTTTGCAGTCAGTTATTCATTGTCCTTAAGCTTGGACAGAACAATTTCTGAAACCCACTTTGCGTCTGCTTGTGAATTTTTAGAAACATCCTTATCTTGTGCACAAGTGTGTGCATCTTTAAAAGTTATAACCACCCACATATCAGACCCAGTTGCAGGTTTTGCATACAACTGAAATGGACAGTTAGTTGCCTTACACTTGATTACCAACTTTTGGGAGGTAGTATTGCAACGACGTAAATCAAACATGTGTGCAATTGCATAAGATTTCATGTCTTTCACAAGATCATCTTGAGTGGCATAGTGCTGACCTACTTTAGGGGGTACAAACTTCAACCCCTCATTACAAAGATTTACAACCTCACTTTGGTTCGTAGTGGTTTTTGGACTATGAGAACCACACAAAGGATCATATCCTTGACGTAGGTCTTCAGAATTAAGATCTTTAGCACCAATAACTCTAGCATCAACCATTCCCTCCAATTTGAAATCAATCTCACTTTCCTCATCGCCATCATTCACAAACATGGGGTGTCCCCCACAAATACTCTTGACTTCGATTCGGAGTCGACCATATATCGCCATCATCACGATCGTATTCTTCAACTTGATCATCTTCATCATCTTCAACTACCACAACTTCACCCGCAACAGCATCTTCATATTCATTTTGAAATTCAACATCCTCATTACTTCGAGAACTGCCGATTATGTTTTCTTGAGGAATGTCAGCTGTATCAACTAAATCATTTAGTATTTGAACTTCATTTTCATATTCATTTTGAAATTCAACCTCTTCATTACTTCGAGAACTGCCGATTATGTTTTCTTTAGGAATGTCAGCTGTATCAACTAAATCATTTAGTATTTGAACTTCATCTTCATCTTCATTTTGAAATTCAACCTTCTCATTACTTCTAGGACTTGCAATTATGTATTCTTCAGGAATGTCAGCTGTATCTCCATATGGATTTTGAGAATCAAACTCTTCATAGTCTGGTTGATCAGTTTCTTCAATACCAGTGGGATCATCCTCTACATTATAATAAGTCAATCATTAGTGCATGGACTATTAGCGACTCAAACTATAATTATCTCCTGTAATGTTTATACTGCTCACCTTCAATGACAATTAGAAGAGGTGTCATTTCTTCTATTGATTTGCAACTACCAACTGCACTTGAGCTTCCCTTTGGGAACAAATCTAAAATGGTTACTAAATGTGAGTAATTGAACAGGCATTTATGCGTAACTAACATATTTACAGGTGTACTACTTGTTCCCCATCCCTCACCTACATGACCTTTCCGAACGTCTCCAAGCTGTGTGGGACATTTTCAACGACATTTTCATTTTCCACATCTTGCAATTGACAAGTTGTAGTTGAAGGTTGTTCTAGCGGACTGTATGGGGAACACAACATTTATAACCGACAGCAACCAAACCATTTACTAGAACTAAGAATAACTAAAATAAAATTAGTGATTTACCTATTGGTTCGTCCACATGTTTAAATTGATTGAAGGAATATTTCTGTCGAGCTAGCACTTTTTCTTTCAAAAAAGATTGTTTCCTTGGAGAATCAGTAATTGGAATTTCTTCATTGAGTTTCTTCTTAATACAATGTTCTTCACCACTTGATCCATGACAAACACTCTTTGGCAGCAGAGAAGGTTTAAACGGCTCACTACAAACTTGTTTCTTCTTCGTACTAGGAATTCCATAACTTGATCCAGTACTTACATTTCTAACCATTTCTTGTTTAAATAGCTCACTACTAACCGGTTTATTCTGCACTCTAGGTTGTCCACCACCTTTTCCAAGAGTAACACTATATGTTTTAAACAGCTCAGTACATGAAGTGCATGCAATCAATGTCGATTGTCACCCATTGTCATCACTGATTGCATGCACTTCATGTACTTCTGGGTCATTTGTCATAATCGCTTCATTTGGTTTTTCCCTCTCAGCCTCTCCTCCTGACACTGTGATTGTAGTTTCAGCTTTGTTTTCTTTTCTAAGCCATACTTTATTCCTAGTCACTGTTGGACTTGGTTTTTTTGGGCAGTTTAGGTCCGTATTCCCAAAAACCTTGCATGCACTGCAGCATGGTGGTTTCCAGTTGTACTCGAATGATACCTTGTATACTCTTCTTTGATATAACATAACTGGGATGTCTGGTAGATATTGAGGTTTTCAAAGTGTATAACCCACTGCCATTTTACAATCCCATATCAGTAATTGTTCCTATAGACGTAGGAGTTATCTTATTGAGTTAATCACTGTAAGGGTCTATAGGAATGCTTTTCTCATTCAAAACTACTTCCAGCTAAAGTATTATCTCAAGAAATAGTTTAAACAACTCTAGTACATAACACATTTTTTTTTAAAGAATCTTAGCAAAGTGCAATTTACACGCTGAAAGCAAAAGAAGTTTAACCACTGAACAGGCAGGATGAGTATTGCTAATCGTGTGGAGAAAAAGGTAAGTAAATGTATATAGCATTCCTCTAATTTGTTATTATTTGATGTTCTATATACTTCAAAACAGAGACAAGAGGAGGGCGCGTCATTTATTGGAAAGGACAGGTCTTATGGGTGGCAACTTTCCCTCCAAGGCAAAGATGGTAACTATGCAAATGATGCCACCAAGGAAGTTGCAGAGAGAATAGTACATTTTAGTCTAGTATACTTCCTAGTATAGTGTGAATGTTATATTAATAGTAATAATAAGGTTACAACATAGAGGCAGTAGAAAGGTGCCAGAAGACTGCTTAGCTGGCAAAGTATCGCTTAGTTGGCAGGATGGTTTGGCACCGTCTACACTAGTAAGCCTCTTTCCAGTACTTTTTGAGTGACTCAGAAGTAAATTTGCAGTGCTTTTTACTCATCAGATTTTTGTTGAGTGACCGATGAGTCATCTTTGCAATTGTTTTATGCTTCGTGGTTTTGGGTGACTGATAAGTCTACATCCGATGATTCTTTTTAAAGTTTATCGCAACAAATCTATATGCATTCTAGTGTTCCATACCCTTAATTTGCACCCGAACTGGTTTTTGTATTGTTAATGACTAAGTTTATTTATATTCTTGTTGTTATGATGCTATATAGTCTAGGTTAGTCTTTGGGTACTGTCTTTTGGATTCAGTTTCTTAAATGGTCAAATAAAACCTTTCCGTGCTCTGAGAAGTATTGCACTGGGAAACCATGAGTAGGCTCGAGGATAACTCAACATCTCCTGTAGCATATAGGGAAAAATAATGAGTTGGGGCTATGTTCTCTTAAAGGTCATGGGAGTGCGTGGACATTTTTTTCCTCGTTAAAGTAAATAAAATTTGACCTATGTTGCCTGTTCCGTAGTTTTAGGTAGAGCTGAGAATAAATACTTGAACCACTTCTCTAGTCTTATATCACACACAGGCCACTGTAGGCAACACATAGAGGCTTAGAAAGGTACCTTTGCAATGTTGGCACACCTGATTTCTCATTATCTTGTAGGATTATTATCAAACGCAGGTCAAGGAAGGAACTTTAGAGGTTAAGGCTAGGGTACTAAAGACGCATTCACTCTGGCGTTGGGTACTCCGGAACACAGTGGTCATGTTAGAGGCGTAGGAGATGAAGCCACCCCCACACAGTACTTTCGCCTAATAAAGCGTGGATCTAAGAAACATGTGCATGCATTGGAGTCGAAAGCTCATGAAGAAGAGGAAAAAAGAAAAAAGGAAGAACAAAAAAGAAAAAAGGAAGAAGAATTACACTACTAAAATAAGGGCTTTTTGTGTCACTTATCTTTTTTGCCTTGTGTCACTTACTAGAAAAAAGTGACACACAGAGTTTTGATGTGTCACTTTTTTTATGGAATGAGGGCTGATGTGTTGCTTCTAGGAAAAGTGACACAAGTAATTTTATTTTGTGTCCCATATTTGAACGTGACACTAGTGGTTTGCATTGTTGTGTCACTTCTGGGTGTAAAAAAATCGAAAACAAAATTAACAAATTATTGAAATAAATAAGCCACACTAGTAATTGCTTATGCCACGAAATTGAAAGTCGTGATTTGGGCCAAAAAGAATTAACTTACTAAACATAAAAGGAAAAGAACACTTCTCACAAAAAAAAGAATTAAAAAAGAAAAAAAAAAAAAAAAAAAATCTGTCTAAAACGCTGAAGAGACCTCACCATTCTTCCTCCTAACTAATTCTCACCGGCGTACCGTTCTAACACCTCGTGCGCTCTCCCACCCAGCCGTCTCTCGTTTATCCCTCGTTCTCCGTCCCAGTTCCCTTTCCAGCTGTCGAGAGAGAGAGAGAGAGAGCACTACTAAAAGAAGGGTTTTTTGTGTCACTTTTTTTTTAAGCTTCGTGTCACTTAATGAAAAAAAGTGACACACCAAAATCTTATGTGTCACTTTTTAAGAACATTTTGAACTGGTTGTGACACTTGTTAAGGAAGTGACACAATTGAAATCACGTTTATGTGTCACTTTGGTCAAAAGCGGCACGGGTAGGGATATTTCATGTGTCACTTTGGTCAGATGTGCCACTAGTGGAGAAATTTAATGTGTCACTTATGGATACGGCTAGACGTTAACTTTTTACCATATTTTGAATTTGAACAAAAGTGACACAAGCAAATGTTTCCAAACCCCCTTGCGCGCACGTGCCTTACCTCCATCATCCCCAAACAATATAGAAATCCGCAATAGAAATCCACGAAATTACGTAAAGCCCAAATAGTAAAGTTTCTGCCCAATAACTCGCCTCTCTCAAGCTCGTATCTCAAACTTTTTTTTTTTTTGATAATGTATCTCAAACCTAGGTTTAACGAGGAAGACAATGTTTTCCTTCCCGATCTATCAGTCGAATCGAAGAGGAAATGGTTCGTCTTTATTGAAGAAACCGGTACACTCATCATTTTACTCCCGGGCCAGTATAAATAAATAAAAGAGGGCAGAGGGTAGTTAGTTGTATTTTCATTTAAGAAGAAGAAGAAGGGAGTTGGGGCTGCTGTCGGTAAAGGAGTAAGTGAGCAAGAGAGTCAAGTTAAAAAGTCTTTGGCTCAACAAATTCCTCTTTATTTCTTTCGGGTATTTGGTTTCTGCTACTGCCTACCCAATACCTGATATTCTTCTTCTTCTTCTTAAATTATTATTATTATTATTATTATTAAATTCTCCCTGGTTGAGAGAGATACAAGGGCTGGTTGCATCCATTTATTAATGCTGTTTGGAGATGCTCTGTCTCAAGGTGGCAGGGGGAGGTGGTCTCGATGAAGAAGAAAATAAAGAAGAAGGATAATGGAAAATGGAAAATTTCAAACGAAGGATAATGCAACACTTGGTCTCCTCGACATTTGTTACTATCCATATCTTGTAGATTACAAACATTGCGATGCATTTCGAAGAAGAGATTGATTTACATTTAGCACTCGCAAGTGCGTTGACCACTCAATGTTACTTTCTCAATTCTATTGGTCACTCCCAAATAAGGTTAGTATATCTAATTCAAAACTTGTTTTCCAATATTTCGAGTCCGCGCCGCACTATATGATGATCCAATTGCGTGCTCATGAGCTTGTGACTAACATAGTTGTCTTTGGAGATTACCGTATCAAAGCTTGAAGAGGAATTGGTTGCATTGCATTTTCAACTTAGTCAAGAGAGGAATGAGCACCGCCTTGCCGAAAGTACCATTTGAGACAGTTGCCATCTTCTTTACCATCACTTCTCCATACTATCCTCTCTCTCCGCAACAACCGGGTTCTCTCTCCTCCTATATCTTTATCTCTACGTGCGTTCTTGTTTTATCTGTTTGTTCTTTTGAATTTAGAAAATGCTCTTTTATAATCTTCTCTTCAAAATTTCTTATTGTTTAGTTATCCAATTGGTTCCTTTTAATGATTCTTTGAGTAGTGAGATTTGCAAAAGATCTATCCGGGTCAAGTTGATACATTGGCGATGATGACTTTATTGATCTTCTCTCAACATGTAATCTGGTATAGTAGAGCTTGGTTACTGTTATGGTAGATGCAAAAGTAACTAATATAAGTTTTACCGACGTGGGTTGCAAGTCCAAGCAAAACGAAATAGACGGGGTATGACATTTGGATGACCTCGCTTTATATAGACATGATGAAATGGAGGGGAATAAGGATTCCTATCCGAGAACTTGAGGGAACAACCTAATTAGCTCTCGGAAGAAATGGTGCGATGTATGATAAATATTTTCCTTTGCCTAGCTAGTCTGATTCATCCAAGTTCTCTTCATCCGGGTGCATGGCTTCACCAAAGATCACCACCACATGGCCACCTTTCCCATTCTTCCATTGCATCTCTCCCGCACTCGCTTCACAATACCTGTATCAAAGCAAAGCCCCTCGGTTGATTTAGAGCATGAAGTTTTGGCAATGGAGAATACCTTTGATCCTTACCGAGTTCAAGGGAAGTTAAACCGACAAAGTACATTGGATCAGATAGTGTGGCGGTTGAAATGTCTTGGATGTCCGTTGGAGAGAAACAACTGGCACGCCAATCGGGCTCAAAAGATTTAGGTTTGCCTATGAACTTCAGTTCTTTGTGTCTTGACATCTAAAGTTCTTTTTTATCTTTAGTGCACACTTTTTGCACAGCTCACTTCTTGCGACTCAGACTGGACTCGAGAACACCCGTTTTTCGGTTACTGGCTTCACTAGGCCAACTTGGTGAAAGCTATTGACTCAGTGTATAAGTAACTTCATATTAGCTTACCTCTGAATCAATTGAGTCCATCTTAGACATATGTTCCTGACAGAGTTTTCACACTTCCACTGAGTACGCATGTCACACTTCATATTAGCCCCCCCTCATGAAACGGCTTTACTACAATGGATGTTCCCTTTCTGCGATTTCGGTTCTCGATCGAAGGCCGGGCTTTGAATCATTTTAGTACACAACACTCACAACAAAAGGCTTATAGCCGAACTGAGGATTCCACTTCCCCTTTCTTCGATACCCTGTCCGCCGCGCCGGGCTATAAGATAAGACACAGTTGGTGTACTACTTTACTAGTAAGAAAGAGCTACAGTAAGAACTGGAAGACTCTTGTATGTACTGTAACCCTCTCGAGATTGGGGAGTAGGTAGGAATCCTCACTGAGACTCCTATAAGAGGTCGAACTTGAATGGGTATATGAATTGTCAATAACACTTAAGTTGTTAAGTTTCGGCCCAAAATGGCATAAGGAACAATCCGAATGCATGTCTTTGTCTTTCTGCTGATTTTAAATATTAGGGTGAGTGAGCGGACCCGGTCTTTTAGTTATTTTGATTTTAGCTTTTCATATTCTTAAGTTAGTAACAATGTTTTGGTTTGATGCTTGCAAGGTTTAGAAAATTGGAAGTTGAAGTGCACACCACCCAACTTTTTTAGCGTTTAATTTCTAGTGGATTAGTATGTTCCCCTTCTCTCATGCTATACTATATTTTTAAGTGCAATATTTCTTTTTTATTGATTATTTGTTTTAGGTATAATAATTCATCAATGGGTTTCGACATAGGCGTTTCCTAGGAAACTTGTTTCTGGCTTTCTTTGTACACGAAGGATATTAGTATAATAATATATTTTTTGTCGAACAGGTATTGGAGTTCTCTAGCAGGAAGAGTTACATTACTGAAATAGATGAACTTCGACTTGAATTCATCGACTTTATCCAACAATTTATCTGAGTAGTTAATTTGATTGGGTAAGTGGGATTCCATATTTTCCCTTTCTTTATGTATATATACTTTTCTTATTGATTTTTTTTTCTTACTTGTGCAATATACCCTTCTTGATTCACTTTCTTTTTAATTTTATATACTAGTCATAGTGGAATGACGACTTCATGATATGATGCAGGTGCATGGATCGATTAACAGATGAATAGATGGCAGCTAAGTTTTTTAATGTTGGAAGTGCGCACAACAAGCTAAGATATTGCTAGGATAACGCTGGCGTCATGTAGTTTTTTTTTAGCTTTAATTTATTGTGATTATTTTGGTATTGGAATGGCTTATTTTGTTGGGAGTCAAACTAGATAATAGATACTAGGTTTGATCCATGAAATCAATAGAAGTTAATTGTTTTGAATGTTGTTTCTTTTTTCCCGAGTGGATGTTGTTTCCATATCATAAAGCAGGTTAAAGTGATTTTGGTTGTGATGTTTTGATAAATGTATGTGGTTGTTGTTTTGTCATAAAGCAGGGGTAATGGGATTTTGGTTATGACGATAGATATCTTGCAGGTTGAGAAATGAATACAATCGAATACAAAAAAATGAGAAAATATTTAAAAAAAATATATATTTTTATTTGTCTCACTTTTGGAAAAAAGTGACATAATATCTATTAAAAGTGACACAACCCCACCATTCTTATGTGTCGCTTTTTTTTTTCATAATGAAGTTACATGGAGTTGATTTCCAAAAAGTGACACAAGAAGTAAGGGGCTTTTGTGTCGCTTTTGACGTACTTGTGTCTCACTCTGGTCTAAAAGTGACACAACTAGTATATTTAATGTGTCACTTTTGACGTATTTATGTCTCACTCTGGTCCAAAAGTGACACAACTAGTATACTTCATGTGTCACTTTTGACGTACTTATGTCTCACTCTGGTCCAAAAGTGACACAACTAGTATACATAATGTGTCACTTTTGACGATTTTATATGTGTCATCATTTCGGTCCAAAAGTGACACAACTAGTATACTTAATGTGTCACTTTTGACGAAATTATGCCCCACTCTGGTCCAAACCGGATACAACTAGTGTCACTTTTGACAAGCACTGTGACACTTTTTCTTAAAAGTGACACAAGAGCCTATTCTTAAGTGTCACTTTTATTAACAAAAAGTGACACATTTAGTAAGGCTTTTGTGTCACTTTTGGTAGAACTTTATGTGTCGGGGGACTTATAGGTCACTTCAGAATTAGTTTCAAAAGTGACACAAGTGACTTCTTGTGTCACTTAAAAAGTGACACAAAAAACCCTTCTTTTAGTAGTGGAGAGAGCAAGAAAATAAAGGTAATATTTTTTTTTTTCATTTTTTTTCATTGAGCAAGTACTGATTTATCTCTTGCCATAACTTAGTTTGAGAACTTGTTTGATGTTTTTTTGTCCAAGTGAATTATGAAACCCTTTCTACTAGCAGGTGCCGACTAGCAAAGTTGGTAAAATCTTTGGGTGATGATACCAGAGGTCTGGGGCTCGAACCCCACCAGCATCAAAGAGTTACTGATCTCATTTAAAATAGGCTTACCAATCAAAAAAAAAACCCCCCCTACTCCCTTCTATTCATCGTTATGGTTTGTATGTTGAGTAGATTTCTGGTACTTCTTTTACAGCCCCTCAAAAGTCTAATAAGAGAAGGTATCTTTTCTAGCTTGCTTCTTTTCTTTTTTTATTGGCAGTTTATATATAGTAAGATGATCAACTTTTTTCAATGGTTGAATTAAATTGCGTCTTGGGATTTATTACTATTTAATAATAATTTTTTGATTTTTTATATTGAGGTAGTTTAGTTTGGATACAAGTGATAAAGTGAGTTTCTTTCTTTATTTATTTTTTGCAATTTTTTAGCTGAATTGGATGGTGGGTTTTGTTCATTCTTTCTGATTAAACTTGGTAGGAGAATTACACTGGGGTTAGCTTAATTTTCATTTTTGTTAGTAACAAGAGTTTGTTTGAAGAAAGACAACTTTGAATTTGATAATGTTAAATTGGGAGTCTTCAAGGGATTTCCAACTATTGGTTTTAGTAATGGGGATCTTGGCACTCTTGGTTGTTTATTACTAGTTAATGCCCGTGCCAGATGGCACTCAAGACACATTGTATTTAAACAACACCCCAAGAGACAATTTTCATGGCAGTAATGAATCCATGTTATAAGCTTATAAAGATAGGGATATGTAAAATGCACTACTCATTTCCAGCAGTTTTATACTTCATAGCCATGTCATCGAAACACTTAACACTCAAGTGGGTTTATGACAATTCTATGTATTTCATTTCTCACAAACCAACTTGTTGCACTTATCGCTTACAACACCTTAATTAAATCAAGGCATATCAGAGTGAGAAACAAATAAGGGGAGAAAGCCTTGAATTAAGAGAATAAACCCAGTAGCCCAAACGCTATTGTAGGCAAATATATTGAAGAGAAAATGGAATTCAGCAACTATCAAGAAATATACTCAGGTTTTGAAAGAGGGACCTTTGAAATAAAGGGATACACATATGAATCCAACACATTATCCATGGATGTTTTGTTTATGTTACAGTAAACATTTATTGTAACGCCACCTCAAGATCAAAGAAATATTACACAGCATTAATAAGACTGTTCTCAATTTTATTAATCATTACTATAACCATAAATCATCATCTTTAATTTCTCACTCACCTTTTCTCATTAGTATTATTAATGTCCTGGGCATACGATATTTGTGGTACAATTTTTGCATATATTGTTTTTGAAGAAACACATCTTGACATGGCCACATAGAATTGTCTATGACTAAAATTTGGTGTTCTCAAATCAATGTCTCACTGAATGCCCATTCGATTTACTAATTGTCATGGCATAAGCTAGTCGAATGGGGAATTGTTGCCTTGATATATAGTTTGAAAGACAACTCCAAATGTGAGGGATCCAAATATATTATTTTTGGGATAAATACTGGATTTCTAGCTTTCTCACCAGCAGTCCATAGTTTGGCTTGAAGGACTTTACTCCCACAATGAAACATCATAAGTCGTGTCCATCTTAAAGGTACTCATCGACGCACCTTTGACACGCTTTAGATTGAAAGAAAATGTCATCTTCGAAAATAAAGTTGCATGATGGACTAATATATAGATTTTCAACCAATGTAGGGTGAAGACCTTAGTCACCATAACATGAAAAAGGATGGAGAGCGAGAGTGGGAGCGTGAAAGTGTTTACCTTGAAATGCTATGTAATCTAAAGTGCCTTCCAAGCTATGCTATCAATATCGGCCGATTAATCGTATATCGCTTATAAACCGATAAATTTTTACCGATTGAGTGAGTGATTAATTGGCCGAGATGACCATTTCTCACTAAACCAAAAAATAAATCACTGAAAATATCGGTTCTCCATCCAAAAAATATACGTAAAATTAACAAATTGTTGGATTCTTAAACCGGATTTATAATAAAAAGGCATAATCAACAAACAAAGCTAAGAGTTTACTTATTTTATCATCCTTAATGAAAGTTAAATAAACAAATTATTGTATTATCCCAATATATTATCTCTTATCTCCTCTTATTTATTTAAATATTTAATATAATTGTTGGGTTTGATATCTCTGTAGTACTCTAAGATTGAGTTGGTTAAATGTGATTGGATCTCTAATAACTATTTAGAAATATTTGATATTATTATACTATTATAAATTTTGAAAAGGGCCAAATATATACATTCGGTATATCTGATTAATTGCATATCACCCTCGACCTATTAGCTCCAAAAACCAATTTTAACCGCCTTAGCTTTCAAGTGCCTCTTATATAATATATAAAATATATTTAGTTATTTTTGTATTGATGATATAGATTTTTTTCTATTAAATGGCATATTTGTTAAGAAAATTGGAAAAAGGTTCATTAATTCAACTAGCAAAATGCACGTGCTCTGCACATGAATGACAAATAAATCTTATTGGAACGTACATGAATATGAACACATGTACATTTGTAATAGATATACACTCATCCGAATAAAAGGGGAAAATTAATATGTATGACAAATACTTATTCCGATTAAATTTGATAGTTTGGCATAACTTTTCAAACCTCTTTTGTTTGAAAATGTTGTTAATAATGAATCTTATAAAGCAGTATAATTACTGCATATTCATTTCAGATGTGAGTTTGCATTGAAATAGTTCTACATAATCCAAAAAGAATAGAGGGCTTGTTGCCTCAAAAATAAGTATCTCATGTTATCTTCAAACCACTTGTTTCTGAAATTATTTCCTCGGTTATATAATCCTCAATATGTGGCTTGTCAAGATGATGTTCTCGAGTGTGCCATTGTGTTGACTTGAAGTATTACATGTGCCTCCACATGAATCAGTTATCGAGACCACCCAATGCTAAAGCAGGGATCTTTAAGCACAACATATCCCATCCTCTAGAAATCTAGCATTGGAAACGAATGACCTTCTCGCAGATTCCCTGTACAAAAGTCCCTCCATAAATAAACCATATACATCTTGGACCAACTTGGAAAAACAATTAATTTTGCTCAATATACTTGCCGAGTGAATCTCGGTAACAATGGGTTATTCGCAAAGCCTTTCCACGCAAAACCGGCTTTTCGCTTAGCCCGGTGCTACTCATAGTGGTTGTCCCGACTGGCAAAATATTCCAAGAGTATTATCAACGCACAACTCCACCAAAATAATCATTATTTACAGTACAGAAGAAATCGAAAAAGAAGTCCATGGAACAATTGCTTACTGCAATTGGAGCTACATTGTTGGGGATAAAGCATCGCCCATGGTTGCCCAAATTGAAAAGGAAGAACTCCTTCAAAGGGTATACTAATACCGGAAACATCAAATATGCCCCAATGATAAAATGTGATACCTTGCCCCCTTGAGCATAAAACTAGCAGGAGTTCGTGCACCTTCCAGAGTGCATAAACCGCAAGTTGAGAAATCGTGGAGTCACAAGGGTGTCAAGCTAAGGCCTAAATGTATGGATAAAAAGCAAACTCTAGAGAGTTGCATGTAATATAACATAGAAAAAATATCTATATATATATATATATATAAGAGAGAGAGAGAGAGAGAGAGAGAGAGAGAGAGAGAGAGAGAGAGAGAGATTGCTCAAGCTTAGCTAACGACTAAGTCTCCTCTTAACAGGTAAATGTGCTTCCCTCGTGAACACCGACTAACAAATGCATTCAAATAAATAATATTATAACAATAACAATTACAAAGTTAAAAAGTCATTCAAATTGCTTACACTAAGAATTTTCAAAATATGATGTGATTTTTGAAATCATTATGGGCCGATTGACAATGTTCATTCCCACTACACTACTTTCTATTGCAAACAAAAAAGATAACAAAATACAAATAGATACCAAAAAAGATCACCTTTTTGTTGAAATAATTACCAAATTAAGGGATCAATTTCCAACTATATTATTTCCAAACAACTAAGGGCGCTTTTTGATAGGTGGGAATAAACTCCTTTGAAACTTCCACATTAATAGGTTAGGTCAAACTCTTGATTTTGTACAAACTTTTCACAACTCAATAGTCTGCAGATTAGAGCTCTTTAGTGGTAAAAATTGTCCACTAATATCCATAGGATTTCAGGTTATAAATAAGTGTGCAAATTGTACTCCCACAAATCGAAGTATCAAACACAGCCTATATTATGATACAGAATCATGCACTCATGGCCACTATGTATGATGGTTCTCATCAGTTCTCACTCACCAATTACCACCCCAGTCACTGGCTTTAAGTGTGGATGGTGGGAAGCTATAAAGACTCCTCATAAGCAATCATGCTACCTACTATTCATGAACAGCTGAAACAATATTGGTGTGATACCTTTGTCATTGTCATACTCATGGTAGTACTTGTTAGGTGAACTTCGCAGTTCAGCATGCACAGAGCAATAATAGACTACATTTTGCTCTGTGCACCTTGTGCACCTTGGTACTTAGTAGCAATTGGAGATGTTACTGTGCAACCTTAAATTCATCTTAATATAGTTTATACCATAATTTGACAATATCCAATCTACAGTAAGAAAATAAGAATGACACAACACCGGTTCAAAATTTATGGAAAAAACACAACCGTGATACATACACAATCAATTAACCAAAAAAACCATAATTACTTCTTTGATAAACAAAGGAAAACTGTTAGAATATTCCAACGTACATTTACTTGAGATGACGAAGAAGAAAAGCTCATATATAGACTACCATCATAGCATGGAACTAAAATGTGGCCACTATATATTATTTATTGAAGTATAGAACTAATATTCCAAATGAAGCATTTACAAAAGATGTACCTCTGGAAAATGCCCGAGGGCCAAGGGCCAACAAAACCTGCCGTCTTGAATCAGAACTGCAAAGGGTGTCATTAGGGTCCCATAACAATACAGTTCAAATAAGAGTAATGTTTATCGTGCCCTACATTAAAAAAAGATAGAGATGGATAGGTATACCTGGAAATCCCGCACAGTTCCCACAAAACCCATAAGAGATCGTCAGATTGTGGAGTTTATGCAAGCAGGACTATGGCATTCACCTGCAATCAAAAGTACTGATCTGAGGCACTATACGTTCAGCAGCAAAGGATCAAATAAGCTAAGAAATTGGGGAGTCATTTGACTTAACACATTGGATGTAGTATTGTGAAAGCAAGCTCCAGGAAAAGCGAAACAAAAAAGTTTGATAAAAGTTTGACAAAAAAAGAATGACGATATGTTTGGACTTTTGTTGTGATTATAGTTATGAAGCTATAATCACAACAAAAGTCGAAAACCTTGCATACCTAAATGTTAAAAAAACTCCCCACTTAAGCACCAAAACCTATCTCGAAACAAAGGCAATCACAAAATGTAACCTCGTCCAAACATAGCCACATTCTGCAGCAAAGTATTAAGGAAAAACAAAGTAAATATCAAAACCATACAATCTCTTGCTACTGAGTTTATGCTCGGGAGAAGCTTTAGAAGTACCCCTGGAGTAAGAAATGCCATTTTACCTTCAAACTCTAATTCTCTTAAACATGTATCTGCAATTCAGGCATGGTAGAAGTCAATCTAATTTGCATTTCAGAACTTGTGCTTGTAAGCATATTTCAAAATTATTGCTCTGTATAATTGTAACAGCACACGCGTCGACTACGGGAATGATGAAATAACATATACATAGCTTAGAACGTAGCAATGAAGATTCTGACGACCACTGTTACAACTTACAAATAACAACATTCAGTTTGAAAGAAGACATTGTCTGGTCGACTCTACCTGCAGTTCAATGTTCCATACTCTTAACCAAAACTTAGTGCCATATACCTTTGGGATCATTAATGGCTTTTGATTCAAAGACAAACAAATCATAAGAACCTCCGCTGCCTCAAGGATAATCTCAATATAAATGGTGGATCATGGTCATTTCATTTGTTGAAAAAGACCGAGAAACCAATCGAGATATGACCATCACAAGTCCCATGTCCTTCTGTCCTTCGTTGCTAAGCTTACAACAAATCCTAGAAATTGATTAATCAGTCTTCCAAGCAAATCTCAAACTGAATAATAAGTTCTTTTGGGTACCGACTTAGATACCCGTGCAAGTTCAATTTGATTCCTTTTTTTTCCTCGATCTTGTCCGAATAGACTTGTAAAGATCGACATGAATCAATAACAAATGCTACTCTAGGTATTGTGGATCAAGATTCTCGCTATGTTAGTAGCTAATATAACCTGTGATAAAAGTAAAATCCATTAGAGAATTTCGTCATAACCAGTGAAGTGGTTCATAATTTTTCAAAAGTTTCTAGAGTTATGAGCCCCGCAACATTCGGGTTCACTCTAAGGTTTGATAAGAATCTAACGGAAAGGTCAGCCCCAAGTATTACTTATAATGATTCTGCAATAATTGCGGCATATATAATATGGCAATCAACTAACTGGATAAATATTAGGCAAGTGTGGTTCTAGGTCCTACAAAGGTACTAAAGTAGTAAAGTGTTTGTATGAACTCAAAGATAGCATCCAAAACCAATCCAATTACAACCCAATCGAAAAGCATTTATTGTGTGCAAACATATCTTCTTTCAAGTAAACAATTGTCCAGACCTACCTCTATTTGTAGTGGGCCTTATCAAACTTCAAGGAGAGAAAGAATGGTTTACTTTCGAGAAGCGAGAACCTCTCTTAATTTGGTTGGTGTCTGTTAACCAAACAAAGCGATCTAGTAAATGCTTTACATCATCACCATAACTTTGGTTTCTTAATAATTCTATTTCATGATTTTCCTCCCTTTCTCAGACTCATATAGTTTCTAGCCATGAATTTTAGGAGGTGGAATACTTAGGAATATAATGATAAAAGATCTGGTCTAAGTTGCACTTTTTCTTGCTAGTGTCCCTAATGATGAAAATGTCCAACATCACAAGTCTGCATTCATTGATGATGAAAGGAATGAATTAATAACTCCAAAGAAAAACAAAGGCAATCTTAAATATTACCAGGCTTCCCGTCGCCTATCAATAAAACAAAACTACTTCTTATATATATATAGGAAGAACTCATATAGTCATATGCATTAAAGAACTCATATATATAAAAAGCTTACCGGAAAGATACCATATACTAATTACTAAACTTTCTTAACTAAAAAAAAAATACTATAATTCTCAGAGTATATTGAATTCTATACAATAAAAAAGAAACTTGATGAGAATCTCCAATGGTGCATTCTGCATATGGTATATACTATGTGCTGTGGGATCTCCTATGGTGCTAGCTGCTCATTTGTAGTGTAAAGCGACAACTAAACACGGTGATGTCAAGAGTGATTGAAGAGTTTTTATTCCTTGAAAATGCTATAGAGATGCTACATATGAAGTTAAAAATAACAGACAAAAGAGATGCGAAAGCATGAGAAATACCTTTGGTTACGCGTCCAAGCTCAGCTCGACGACTCAAGAGAAGAATGAACAAATGGAAGGGGACTGTGTGAAGTATTTTGTTTTTGTTAAAGATTGCCACTCAACATCTATGACATTACAATCATCACTCTTTGCTTCAAACTCCAGGCAAGATTTTTCAGATTCTCGAGTGACACGAACAAAAAAAACAACATAATGTAATATTGCAGCAAGTACGTGTACGTTAAGGGTAGCAATTGATCATTACCATTCCTGTGCAACAAAATTAAATAAATGAAAAAAAAATCAGGAATTTCATAGTCAATATACAATAATGAGAATATGATATATACGAAGAAAAACAAAACTACAATGACACGACCTCAAATAGAACTTCCGAGAATCAAAAAGTTCTATTTCTCGGTTGTGTTTAAGATCGGCGATGTGAACAAACTCGTGCCTCCTACCGTAAGAATAGAGATTTTGGGAAATCATGTCTTAATTCCTTTCTGTTAATCATATCCATTACAAAGTCGTTATGAACTATGGGTTGTTCCAAGCAAATACTTCCATATGTCATTTTATATTACCATCACCCAACAACTCCAAGTCCAAAGATTGCGACCGTTGAATCCTTTTGGGCGCCTGCCACTTTCCAAAGCAAAGACCAAGTCCCGCGCATCTCCATTCACAGATTTATCAAATAACTGTATGGAAAATGCCGGAGACCTACCCGAGGCATCGGTATTTTCAACAAAGATTACTTGTTCATTTCATACAATAATCTCTTTGCAATTTTGATTAATCACGTACATTTGCAATTGAAAATGCTTGTCCAAAAAAATCGATCGAACTCCGCATCGAATACCATCTGAAATATTTCCTATTAGATGATTGACAATGTGTTTAAAGTAATCTTACCAAATTGAGACACCACAGCTAAGTAAGCGGGCCTTATCTAGAGCAATTTCGTGGCCGATCTTCACTACATGAGCTATATCCACCACAAGATACTCAACAACATTGATACGTAACCAACTACTTAAAATGCAAATTACAAACATGACATTCTACCTTTCTTCTCCTCAAGGTCTATTGTTAAGTTCTCGTCGGTTGTTGTCTTGTATAAAGTAGTGGTTTCGTGGATCGAGTTTTGTTTTTCTTGGTTCTCGTCCTAGTGTCACCATCAAGGTCTTGTTTGAGTTTCATCTCTTCCTCGAATTATATAGATTGCCTGCATCACCATAAGAAATTAAAGGACATAAGAAACATTTAATTATGGACAAAAACATAATATCGCTATAATAGGTTTCCTATAGAGGGAGAACAAAACACTTGAAGCCAAAAGATAAGAGTACCTTTACGCTCAATGAGAGGTGATGTCTCTTTCACATCGGTTTTATCGGAGGGTCGGATATTAATAGTTGCTTATCCCGCTCATTTCTCTCTTACCATTGGAATCTATAAATCTGCTTTCGTCCCATCCCTCGGCATACCAACACCTGTTCTAAACCGAAATTTGGTGCACATATTGCTCTTCTCCGACTTACAATAAATGCATTCATTGCAATTTGCTAGAAAAGAAGGAACAACTCGTGTCCTTCCTTCACTTCCTCTACATAATCTCCCACACTCTCCACCACCCTATATGTTGAAAAAGATCCATTATTACCGGCTTGACAACGATATTTATGGAGAAAAGGATAATAGCCTTATAATCGACTAATTTATTCTTTAACATGTCTAAGTAATAAAACAGTCTTGTTAAGTCAGACTTGGTCTTAAGTTCTTTAATCATAACAGTTCAATCGGTCTTGACATATACATATGATTTGCCATAGAAATCGATTATTTAGGAAATGTGAACTTTCACTATCGGTCTACATTTGCATTTGTTTTTCTAATGACTTGAGCAAAGAGTTTTAGCCGATCAGTAGCAAATTATTATTTGTCATACTATCAAAAGTATAAAAATGAAGGTCACTTTCCACATAATTTTTGTTCAATGTTGATAAGATGAAGTTCATTTGTGAATGCATTGTCGCCGTGATTATTTTTCATGCCCGAATCGCAACACATCAAGTCATTTGATGAAGAACAATTCAGTAATATCCGCAGGCTATCTAGCTAACTGGAAGAGAAAGGGAAATTCTTTAATTAAATGCAGTTACCCAATAGCTTCATGCCCGAAAATCGTTGGATATACTCCTAAAGGTGCCTAAAAAAAGGAACACATCAAGGAAATTCACCTGTGAAAAAATAGAAGCAAAAATTCAGTAATATCGCTAATTGTATGTTCAAACACCTCCATTTTCCAACCGGTAATGTCGAATTGCACGGATTAGGCGGAAGAAAGATACCATTTACCTATTCTATGTTATATGCATCGTGGAGCACGAAACGGCAACTTTCTTTCCTAATGACGATTCTCAACAGCGAAGCTTACGCAAAAAGAACGGATATTGCGGAAAAGAGCGGTTATTCACCATCCATAGCGGTAATCCCGATTCTATATTCAATATGATAAAAGCCCTTCTAAGAGAATAAGATCTTGTCTGTGGGATAATAGGTTGTTATTGATTATAAACAACCTATTTGTAAAAATACCGTGAGCCAACTTTTTAACTTTAAAGAAAAAAAGAAGGGAAACGCCAGCCAGTAAGTAGATAAGTTTATGTGATTGGGGAGGAGGATCATATAGAATGAAAGCCGGTGGTGACCCAAACTATAGAGACTTAGAAATAGAGAAACAAGCATAGGGCCTTAAGCAACCTTTTTAAAAAGAAGATGTATCAAGGTAGACAAACTCAATGTAGTAAACTACAAATATTGAATGAAAGGCTCGGGTACATTGTGAATAGGCAATGAACCATAGCAACTTTTTTTACTATTCATTCGAAGATCATTATAGCACCGGTCAAAGATCAAAGTATTTTGATCCTAACTTCATAAGCTTTAGGTTTTTTTGAACAAAATTAAATAAAATACAAATAAAAAATTAAATTAAATACAATGGATGTCTTCTCAAAAACCATAAAAAATTAATAAAGTATGAACCATAGCAACTATTGTTATCCAAACACATATAAAATGTCATACTTCAATCTCTTCTATAGCCCTCAGAGGATCCCCAATGCCTTTCTACCTATTATCACTTTATTTCTACCTACTTTTTTATAAACTTCATATTATTACTCAATTATGAAAGAACGCATGGTCTTTATGGCTTGAATTTGAGTGAAGAGTTACATTGGAGAGAAGTCTAACCTTTGCATCTTATATATTTTTTCTGTTGTGTTTGGTGATGTGCTCCCCATTCTCCGAGTTCATATACCATTAGAAATGTGCGCACACTCTTACCTCCACTTCTTGCGAAAAACAATAAAAGGTGGGATCATTGTCTTGAATAGAGATTGAGAGGAGATGAGAATCAAAAGGGAAAGGATTAGTATATTTATGGTAATTTAAGTCTTAATTTATGACTAATAAATGTAAGCGCATCTCATCAATTCATATAGTCATATAGTGCGTGCATTTGGTTTTCAACCTGAATTTACACGAAACTCCTTTGTGAGTGTGTTATAACTTAAGGGTATAAATGGAAATAAAAGTTGAAATGACGGAATAGTCCTTTTTAAAAGCATTGAATATTTTATTTTAATATCTAATCAAGAGTATTTAGTGGTAGATAAAAGGTTGGTCTAATTTAAAAGGTCAGGCTAATTATAGTGTACTTTACTAATAGAGATAATAACCAAAGTCTAATTTGCCTCCTTCAAAATAGTACCACGTGCCAGAAACAAAATAGTTATCAAAAAAAATAAAAATACCGTGAGCCAACTTTTTAACTTTAGTTGGGAACAAAAAGCAAAAGGCTTTACTTTACTTTATTCTCCTCTTTCTTCTATTTTCGGTCTCCATCTCAAAACCAGTTGGTTCAGAACCAACCGATGTGTCTTGAAAAATCTCAAAGCTTCAAACTTAAAATGAAAACTAAATATACCAAAATAACAGGATTTGAACCCTCGAGCTACCACTATATTGAAGAAATGACTAAACAAAGTCTATTTACCAACCGAACAAAAACAACACCCATACAAATTTGAATTTCTTTTCAAAAACATGCAAGAAAAATCAGCGCACAACAGCCGTTTGATCTTGTTCAAACAAATCTGAGCCGTCCTTTCTATGTTATTTTGTCTTTTAGTGGAAAAAAAACCATATCTTATTATATAGATAAAACCTTCAATCATTTCAAACAACCCTGGTCTATCATTAGTTTAAGCAGCTCAATATTTCTTTTCGTTTCTTTCTATGAATCTTTTTGACTTATTTAAATTAGACTTCTTTAAACTATAGGATTAGGAAGGATGAAGGAATAAAATATTTTGATTCTTTCATTATTATTATGTTATTTTTATAGATTAGTTGATAAGAATAAATTATTGGCTGTTGATTATACCTAATCAAGCCGTCATTGACACATGAGCCATTTAAACCTCGTGTCCCAAGCCACGAGAAACTTGTTAGTGAATTCAACCAGACTAATAGTTTTGCTAACCCAACTCAATTGCATTTGAAACCAGTAGAGATTCCTGATTTACTAACTGATTTCATTGATGGACTCTTCACAATGTGTGGGGCTGGAAGCTCTTTTCTTCAACATGGATATGATATTCACATGTAAGTGGTTATTCTATTTGTTTGGCAGTTGAAACTTACTTGATTGACCAGAATTGTTGAATGCTTCTATTCTTCTTTTTTTCATTATAAATCGTTTTTTTTTGCTAGTTGCATTCGTATTGTCATGGTTTCTCTTGCTTATAATATATGATATAGGAAAGGGGGGGAATAAAACTTAGCTTCAGACATACATTTTACTAGATCCTAGACTTGTGTGACTGTTGACGTCTGTTTTAAAAATAGCCTTGCTAAGATGATAGATGTGTCTACGTATCTGCGGAGTCTAATGATGCTTAGAGAATAGAAATAGATCATGATGCTAAGTTTGACGTCTATGAAAATATAACAAACAAGAGAGAAACTAACATCTTTTTTACTGGTCTTGAGCCTTGCATAGAAAATGTAGAAGATGTAATCCACCACCAAGCAAGTTTTCACACTTGATGGCAGTCGAAAACATAATACAAATACAGGAAGATGTCCAGTGACTTGTTTTGAAAACTATCAAAGTAATAACTATTTCCATCTAGAGAATCATGTTTTTAGTAGCTTGCCACAGCATGCCAAACTACTGGAACTTTAGAAACCGCTGTCTTTTCTGACAAACCTTGTTTGCATGTAGGTACACTGCTAACAAATCAATGGAAAACTCTGCCTTTTGCAATGTTGATGGTGACTTTTTGGTAGTTCCACAGAAAGGAAGTAAGTTATTCTTGGTAAATTTTTAAGAACAATCCGGAATGTTGAATGTTTGGTCTCAGATATTTATTTGGCTTGAAATTGTCAGATAGGTAGCCATTGAAATTGTCAGATAGTTTCAACAGCAATCAAGGTTTCAGCAGCAGAATCTCCTTGGCAAGAATATGATTAGTGATTATGTTGTGCCATGACTTGCTTACACACTTGAACCGAACAAGTTCTTTAACAGGAGAACGGAGTAAAATATAGGAGATTAGTTCTTTAGGTAAGTTATCAATGCTTCTATTTGACTGCCTGGCATGACTTTTTTTATCACTAGAACCTATTTTGTAGTGAATCTCCCATGCATGCTGCTGCTACTACCTATGACAAAAATAGTGGGTTCCTTTGTATTGCCTTTGTCTGTGTTGCATTTTTATCCTTCCATCATATTCAAAACCATCTCTACTGCAGTTTCCCATTGGGTTCCTTTGTACTGCCTGTGTACTAATATAAATATTGGATTCTTATCTATTTTTGGAGGAGGAGCTGAAAAATAAGGTAGAGGAGGGGGTTTGGGCAATGGAATGAAAAATGGCATACTTACTATGGCATTGGGAACTCCAGAGTCTAGTGGTCGAGTCAGGGCAGGTGGACAATATAGCACTCCCACTATGTACTCCAATCTTTCTAATAAAAGATCAAAGAAATATCACGAGGATTTGGAAGTAAAGTTGAAATAGATAAAGTTCGTCTTGAATTCATCGACTTTATCCAACAATTTATCTGAGTAGTTAATTTGGGTAAGTGGGCTTCCATATTTTCCCTTTCTTTATGTATATTTACTTTTCTTATCGATTTTTTTTCTTACTTGTGCAATATACCCTTCTTGATTCACTTGCTTTTTAATTTTATATACTAGTCATAGTGGAATGACGACTTCATGATATGATGTAGGTGCATGGATCGATTAACAAATGAATAGATGGTAGCTAAGTTTTTTGGTGTTGGAAGTGCGCACAACAAGCTAAGATATTGTTATGATAGTGTTGGCGTTATGTAGTTTTTATTTTTTATTTTTAATTTATTGTGATTATTTTGGTATTGGAATGACTTATTTTGTTGGGAGTCAAACTAGATAATAGATATTAGGTTTGATCCATGAAATCAATAGAAATTAATTGTTTTGAATGTTGTTTATTTTTTTCCGAATGGATGTTGTTTCCATATCATAAAGCAGGTTAAAGTGATTTTGGTTGTGATGTTTTGATAAATGTATGTGGATGTTGTTTATTTCATAAAGCAGGTTAATGGGATTTTGGTTATGACGTATAGGATGCAGGTTGAGAAATGAATACGATCGAATACAAAAATGAGAAAATGTTTTAAAAAAAAATTATTTTCATTTGTCTCGGTTTTGGAAAAAGTGATATAATATCTATTAAAAGTGACACAACTGATCACTCTTATGTGTCATTTTCTTTTTCACACGAGTTACATGGAGTTGATTCCCAAAAGCGACACAAGAAGTGGGGGGATCATGTGTCGCTTTTGACGTACTTGTGTCACGTCTGGTCCAAAAGTGACACAACTAGTATACTTAATGTGTCACTTTTGACGTACTTATGTCACGCTCTGGTCCAAAAGTGACACAACTAGTATACTTAATGTGTCACTTTTGATGTACTTATGTCTTGTTCTGATCCAAAAGTGACACAACTAGTATACTTAATGTGTCATTTTTGACGTACTTATGTCTTGCTTTGGTCAAAAAGTGACACAACTAGTATACTTAATGTGTCACTTTTCACGAAATTATGTCCCACTCTAGTACAAAAGGGATACAACTAGTGTCACTTTTGACAAGCACTGTGACACTCTTTCTTAAAAGTGACACAAGAGGATATTCTTAAGTGTCATTTTATTAACAAAAAGTGGCACATTTAGTAAGGCTTTTGTGTCACTTTTGGTATAACTTTATGTGTTGGGGGATGTTAGGTCACTTCAGAATTAGTTTCAAAAGTGACACAAGTGACTTCTTGTGTCACTTAAAAAGTGACACAAAAAGCCCTTCCTTGAGTAGTAAAGGGAAAGGAAGAACGGAAAAAAAGAAAATAATTGGAGAATAAATAGAAGGAGTTAGAAGCAAAATTTAATGATTGTCTCACTTCTTCTGTGTCGGAAAAAATTGCTTCAAATAGCCCCAAAAGTGACAATAGAGACCATATCCCCCCTTTAGCTGGTGCACATAGCAAGCGTAAAGTAAGCTTATAAATAGTGTTTACACTACTTTAGAATTGGGTGTTTTTTTCTTCCTATTTCATTTTTATTTTGTAAATATTCTCTGACATATATATCCGAAGAACAAGGAAGAGAAGAGTCGTCAGTCATAAACAAACTCTGAACCTGATTTTGGGAAGGTATATGATAGGAATTCTTTTTGTGATTAAGAAGTTCTTCCACCTTTTCATCAGGACCATATATATTGGGTCCAAAACAAATAAGATTTTTTTTAGTTTCTTCGTATCCAAATTTCAAACATACATACATCCAAACCAAACAAATTTTACCAATGCAGACATCAAATTCTAAAAATTGAATTAAAAAGCAAATTAGCATAACCACATTGAATTTGGTCAGTTCCAAATTACCCAACCATATCAAATTTGAGAACAATTTGGACTTAGTCAATAACATGTACTATTGGTATTTCATACCCATCATTAATGTGCTCATCTGCCAATACTAGACTTGGAATGTTCAATGTCGTAAATTGCGGTTGTCTAGCTTGTAATGCAGTATCCCAACTATTTGCAATTAAGTGTTGAGATGTATGCCATCTATGCATCGGTTTTGAAACTAGATGGATTGACCAAATGAAAATTCTAACCACATGAACATTAATTAAATAGACTTGGTCGATAACATGTACTATTGGTATTTCGGACCCATCATTAGTGTGCTCGTCTGGCAATACTACACTGGGAATGTTTAATGCTGTAAATTGCGCTTGTCTTGCTTGTAATGCAGTATCACAACTATCTGCAATTAAGTGTCGAGCTGTACGCCATTTACGCATCGGTTTTGGAACCAGATGGATTGACCAAATGAAAATTCTAACCACATGAACATTAATTAAATGGACTTGGTCGATAACATGTACTATTGGTATTTCGGACCCATCATTAGTGTACTCGTTTCCTAATACTAGACTGGGAATGTTCAATGCTATAAATTGCACTTATCTTAAAAAATAGGGAAAGTTATCTTAAAACATGTTATATTGGTCACGGGTTGATGACCCGACCCATTAGACCTGAGAACAAATCGGGTCTACTAACGGGTTACTTGGGTTAACATATGTGCCTTTAGCCGAACCTATTTATTTGACGGGTTCGGTGGGTCAACCCTTAAATGACCCAAAAGCCTTTTTCCCAACCCGAACCTGCTAAATTTGTGTTGGATTCGTGTCGGGTTAGCGGGTCGTGTACAAAACTGCCACCCCTAGTCCCTATTGAGTCAGTAGAATCACTACTGAATTGAAAGAAAATAAACTTACATGCAAGTACACTCACCCTCCTCCTACTTCAATAGTTGGTTATATCAATTACTATTTATGTATTTTGGACTGTAATAACTAACGTGTACATTTTTATTAGGAACAAGCAGGGTTAGAGATTAGTTTCGGAAAGTTACAGCTATAAAGCCATAATATATTCCATTGGAAACAAGGGTTTGGAAAGAGATACAAACATTCATAGATCCTTAAAAGGGAGAAAATTAGAGTATTGAATAAGGTTAAGAAGACGAGTATAATTTGAGGAGAGGATAATAGGTTTTTGGAAGATATAACCACTAACGGGTACATTTTTCTATCATATGTCGTTGACTAGTGCTAATGTAATAATAAAAAATAAGATCTAGAGTTAGAGCTGGGTTCCAAATCACAGGTTGAAGGAGCAAACCCAAACCTAAACCCAGTTTATAAATATGTCAAGATTATCCAACCCCTACCCCGAAACCGCTACAAAAGAGTCGGATTCGTGTTGGGTCCTGTACTAAATTGTGACCCCTATTTTGCGTAATAACTTAGCACGTAACAATTACTTCATACTATTCCATGATGTAATGAATGATATTTATCAATGATATTTCTCAATGTATATTTCTTTGGACCCATATCCCCCCTTTTTATTTTCTTTTTAATTGGCTTTTAAGGCTCGGCTTTTAATTGCATATTTTTTTGTTTCTTTCTTCTTTATTTTCTGAATAACCTAACTTTTGTATTTAGAAAGAAGAGGCTTTAGAACCCCAGTAAATAAATGACCTAACAAAAGGGGGGAGGGGTATATATATCGATGATATCAGTTTTGTTTATATAGATGTATAATGAAATGTCGATAATTTAACGATATTTCACCTTATATCGTCAAAATTTACACATATAACAGTGTAATCCCAACTGAATGTGATAAATCAACGATAACGACCGATATTTCGTGGGTTGATGATATGAGTCTGGTTGATGTATGACCCAAATTTGCCACAAGGTTTTGGGCGGTCTTGTTTTTTTGTTGTTGGCGCTCATACCAAAAAAATTGAATTGAATCGTGTCCTAAAAGCCACCTGTTTCGACCAAATATGATCAAAACACTAAGTGGTGATGAAAGAGATGAATAAAGTAGAAAAGTAGTGAGAAAAGTGATGGTGATTGAGTGAATGATGAGATTGTACCTTTTGGTTGCATACGTACCCAAATTATCGATGGGATCAAGTCTCAAGAACGTATGAAAAATAGTTTGGTATTTATATAGGTAGAGTAGAGACTCCTTGTAGCTCAAGTATTCTTGTAGCTTAAGTAATTGTAATTGAATATAACTCTCAACTGACAATTATCTCTCTGATAAGAAATGAATATGGATATAAATTAATGTACGTTAGTGGCAAGCCATGTGGTTAAGGTTCAGCCTTAAACACATGAGTTAATGGGCATATACATTGATCCATGGTATTGCAAATTGGGCTTTAGCCCTGTCGATTAAACGAATAAAATGGAGACCCCTACTAATGGATGTTTGCCACGTAGGTGGGGGTCGAAACACCGTCCCCTATTTGGCATGCGAACAAAGTTCATATGAAAAAGAATAGAAGAAAAATCAAGGAAAAAATGGAATAAGAAAAGAGTGAGTGGAATGTATAACAAAGTGTCGTGTGAATGTAAATGATAGGAAAATGGATTGTCGAGAAAAATTCGTGAATTATTGTGAACGAAATAATGTCAAACTAACTTATATGGGATGCAATGTAGTTAAATGAAAGATGGCTGAAGTGAGAATTGAAATGGGTGGCACAGAAAAAATTGCAAAAGAAATTGATGGCAAAAACTGTACCGAAATAATTACGTAATAATAATAAAATTGATTTTGACAACTCATGCCAGTGGGAGATTTATATTAGGATTAGATAGTTAAAATTAAATATAGGGGCAGTTTAGTAATAATAGGAAGAAAAGGAAGTTAAATATGAACTAAGCGAGCGTAAAAAACGTTCAAACTTAGACTGATGAAGCTAAACGTGGTAGCTTTGTCAGATTTTGTCGTAGCGATAGTAACGAACTAAGCGAGCATAAAAAACGTTCAAACTTAGACTGACGAAGCTAAATGTGGTAACTTCATCAGATTTTGTCGTAGCGATAGTAACAAACTAAGATAGGGTAAAAGCGTTCAAACTTAGATTGACGAAGCTAAACAGGGTAATTTCCTCATATTTTGTCCTAGCAATAATAATGGTGCGATGGAAACCAAATTATACCATTAGAACTGAAGTGAAAGAAATACTTTATTGATCACCAAATCTTGAAAAATGCAAAGATAATAACGAAAAAGAAACTATTGAACTGGAAACAGATTAACAAATTGTTGTCCAGTTTTTCGTTCAACCTGTCTATTTTGTTCACTCACTTAGTAAAATAATTTGTTACGATGAGCAAGAAACGAACACTGCTAGGGGATGTCGGAAATAAACCATCAATGTCAAGACCTATTTTCTAAATGACCAAGGTTTATGGATTGGATAACGCTTTATCTCGGGAAGTTTGACCCATATCATATATCATGTTTTTGACAAGGCATACATTTATCGGACAAACGTTTAACATCTTTTGGCATGTATGGCCACCAATACCATTGGGTCATTACTATGTGAGCGAGACTGCACTCCCGGGAGTGGTGTTCACATAGTCCTGAATGAATTTCTTTGAGGCCTAGAAAATTATTCGTTCTACCCAAACAACGAAGGAGAGAATTAAGATTTGTGCCGCTGCGATAGAGTTTTTGGTCATCAGGAATTCTTGAGCATCGTCAGCTGTATGATCGTCGTCGGTAGATACCGAGACATTAATAGTGCCAAGCTCGTTGGAATCATCTGACAACATAAGTGGTTAATCAAGTGTTGTCTTGGTAGTGACGACTTGATTTCCACAAATAAGTTATAATAGAATCAGGATGTCTTACATCTTAACGTGGATACTGCATAATACTGATAGATATAAAATTTCATGCAATTCGTTGAATTAAGTCCAAATAAGCAACCATTCTATTATCGCGAGCTGCATATTATCATTCAAAATGGCTAGCGACTAACTTAGAATAATTAATCGTAACTTAGTCACCCCCAGTTAAAGAGTTGTGCGTATACTGCAAATGACAGTTTCATATTCGGCCATATTATTTGAAGTGTCAAAATCCAAATGTAGAGACCTCTCAATTATGTCTTTATTTAGCTTCAAGATGACAAAACCAAGACCGAAGCCAGACTTATTATGCGAACCTTAGGTGTAAATCCAACAATCAGTTGATATAGCCAATAAGTATTGCCAGTACGTCATCGCCCCTGGGAGGTAATGACAATTAGGTATCGATATTTTCCTTATCGAGTAATGCGTTCGACATAGAAATATCATCAATAAGAAAATCAACCATTAGCGAAACCAAAGTTTGTCTCTTTTGAACTGTATGAGTGTCAGAAACAATGTTGTAAGCGCTAAGGTAACTTTTCTATTCTGCGACTCAATTCGTAGACATTACGAAAAAACTTGTGCAACGGATATTGAGTATAAACTTCAACTATTCCTTCCTGGAAATAAGCTTAAGACGTCTGGCAGCATAAAATAAGGCCAATGCAATTTTCTCAATGCAAGAATGCCTCAATTCAGTTGATATAAGAGTCTTGCTAACAAAGAATATGAGACGACTATCGGTACTATGAAACGGCAATGGACAAATATGAATTGGATATGTTTCACTGAGATTTGTGAAAAGTAACCATTACAAAGTCTGTATGTATCATCTTGAACTCCTGGGTAACCATTACGAACAGTGAGAATCTAATCACCACCACGTAAACGATCCCACATGCAACTATGTTGTTGGAGTGTGTTACGTTATGGTGTGACAGATACAACACCATTTTCGATAAGTCATGGATGACCATACATTGTGAATAACAGGAATCTCATCCTCACCACGTAAATGATCCTACATGCTATAATGTCATTGGCGTGTGTTATATTGTGGTGCGATAGATTTCACATCATCTTCGAGAGGAATGGTTCATTTCAGACGACGCTAGTAGTAATTGTTTTGTTTCCGTACACACTTGAACTATCGAAGAAGTGTTTCGCGAGACATTGGACTTACATTATCCGCATCAAACGATGGAGAATCGTCAGAGGCAATAACTTCGCACCGAATAGTTTGGTGCATTGGTGGAACGGCAGTAGGGTCACGTGCAACCTGTTGTTGAAAAGGAGTAGGAACAATTAGTCTGTTATCCCCAACTTGACCTTGAACATCATGTACGTGATGATCAACAATAATTGCATCGGGAACTTGAGCTTTTCTAGTATTCGTCATAATTTTTGCAGAATGTGATCGAGGGTGCTGAATAAGAACCGCAGACGGCGCCAATTATGTTTCGACCAAATATGATCAAAACACTAAGTGGTGATGAAAAAGATGAATAACATAGAAAAGTAGTGAGAAAGTGATGGTGATTGAGTGAATGATGAGACTGTACCTTTCGGTTGCCTACGTACCCAAATTATTGATGGGACCAAGTCTCAAGAACGTAGTTCTGTATGAAAAATAGTTTGGTATTTATATAGGTAGAGTAGAGACTCCTTGTAGCTCAAGTATTCTTGTAGCTTAAGTAATTGTAATTGAATATAACTCTCAACTGACAATTATCTCTTTGATAAGAAACGAATCTGGACATAAATTAATGTACGTTAGTGGCATGCCATGTAGTTAAGGTTCAACCTTAGACACATGAGTTAATGAGTCTATTCATTGATCCATGGTATTGCAAATTGGGCTTTAGCCCTGTCGATTAAACGAATAAAATGGAGACCCCTACTAATGGATGTTTGCCACGTAGGTGGGGTCAAAACACCACCCTTGTAAACAACACTATACGGCCCAAATATCATTAGGCTCCCTATATCATATCATATATTATTCTGTTCTTTTGGCTCCTCTACCATTTTTTTTTTTCTCTACAAGAACCCCAACAACCGAAACAAGGAACAAAGCCCTGAAACAAATGTTCTCTCTCTCTCTCAATAATCTAAGATAAGCCCTAAGTTTATCTCCCCCAACTACTAAAAACTCTCTCTCTCTCTCTCGGGTAACACAATCATTTCTTGAGCTCCTAATTGATTTTATTACATCTTGCGGAATTGAAAGGTTAGAACGATTTCGTCTTTGGATTAGTTAGTTTAAATTAGATTGTTTTAGCATTTAATTTAGTTGGATTGTGATATGTTGTTTATAACTTAAATTTAGAGTTGCTTGCTGACTTGGTAAGAAGCTCTTTAATTGTTTGTTGTTAAAGAAGAAAACAATGTGTTGATTTTTAAGTTGTTCTAGTGTATCCAGTCCTTGCCTTGCACAGAGTTATGTTTTTTTTTTTTTTTTATTATATTTTTATTAGGCCCTTATTATTAATTTAGAAATAGTGAACTTGTGTTGATTGAAACAAGGACCAAATATCTGTAAATTATTGTCGAAAGAGTCGAAGAGAACCATGTGGTGTTGATTGACTCTTAATTATATGTAAACTGATTTTTTTACAAAACTATGCTACCTAGTTGGACGACTTGTTTTCCTGCCACATAACTATGGAGATAAGAGTTTGGTGGTTGTTGGATTATAGTTGTATATGAGTGATTGGTATGTAGTTACCGCCAAATGATATATTGTGGATGATAGTCCTGATGTTGGTATTGGATTACTGCAAGTGATAGGTCTTGTATGACATTAAGGTATACATAAAATATAAGTTATGTCCAGCCATATAATCACTTGGTATGGTTTAAATGATGGGTGAATTGATATATATATATAGGAGGGAATTAGCATTTGACTCTCCTATCTATTTATTAAAGGTACTGATGATGTAGGAATAGGGAACAAAGTCACTTATAGAAAATAGATGTCAGAACTGATCATATGGCCTATATCGGCCTGGTGATGGCCTACGGTGGCTTCAATGCCGCCCCGGCAAAGACTGTCGTTGTCTCTAGAGAGCGGCTTGGAAATGGCCTAGGACATAAAATTTAGTAACTAGAAGGGTAGAACATTTATTTAATAACATCAGTACTTCATATAATCAATGATTAATTATTCCTTTTGACTTAAGTTGAAAGGAAATGTTAGTTAGTTTTGTTCGGGTTCTAATAGATTTACAATTATGATATATGATTTTTATAGGAGTTGGATACGGTTTTATTTGCTTGTTCGGGATTAAGGAAACGGAGCGTGCTAAGGTAGGAACTTACATAACTAATATATAGCCTGCTTATTTTCATGCATGTTTTATTTGTTTAAATTGGTAAAAGATAGTTTGATTATCGAGCCATGCATGTATACGTGTGATACTCATATTTCACATTTTATTTTTAAATTAGGCAATTAATATAAATTTCATATATGGATATAATTTGCTTGAAGAGGAGTTTTTTGAAATTCGGGTCATTGAGATTATTTTTCTTTTCATAAAAAGAGAAAAACTCGTCTTAGAAAGGGGTTCTTGCCTCTTGTTTTTCATTAAGGAAAAAGGGATATGGATTTTTGTAATCCAGGTATGGGATACCTGACTGTGTGTAAGCTATGTGTGAGGTTCCTGGATTGTTCAATTGATTTGGTTTTAAATTGAAGAGCATTTACACGATGAGTTATCTTAGGTCATCATCAAGTTAAATCTCATCTTCAAATTTGGACAATAAGCTAAAGATGTTGTATTGAAACTGCATGCATAGATTTAGGAAACTCTGTTAGTATGGTGTAATTTTCTTATATTAGCTTTCAAGTTAATTTTTATGCCTTGGGCACTGGCTTGTACTTTGTGTATTTGTTGAATGTGTTTAGTTAGAGCAATGAATTAATTTGGTGAACCACACAACTAGTGAGTATATAAGTTCAGTTGGGGACCATAAGATATACATGTGTTGGTAGTGCCTTGTTTTACATGCATACTAGTAGATGAATAAGGTCATTCTTATGGTATCCTTGATATTGTCAATATCAAGCTATATATAAGCTTTTATTCATGCATGCAGTTATATAAGTTAGTATGTGGATTGCCTAGTAAACAAATATTTACTTATTTCTTATCAATTGCATGGTTCCTTGTTGATGGTTGAGTGTCTGCTTGCTGGTTTGCCTTGGTTGTACTGAAATAGAGTTAAGATCACCACCTTTTCGTACTAAAAATAACGAAATCAGCAGTCTTGCCATTACTTTCCCTTCATTAATTTTAACTGCATTATCATAAGATATTCAATCCATGTTCATCAATTTGTTTAATCTCTTATCTCTTGTATGAACTGTCCTAGTTTAATTATTTCGGCTCTAACTTTTTTCTACTAATCTAGTTCCTACTACACACTGCAGCATGGATAGACTACAAATTATGCAACATTTATACTTACAAGATGATCATATATCGTCTTTGCTCATGGAACAAGAGGTAACTAGCTATCTTTAACTATTTATTAATTATAAGCTTTCAATTTGCTTATATTAATTAACATTCAATAACTTGTCTAAATGACTAACAGGTTCGACCAAGGGTTCGTACACATGAGCACAATCAAATTGTAAATAAGTGGATATTGTCTAATGCCCAAAAGAAAATGGTTGCGGGTTTGGGCTTCAAGCATTGGCGACCCGAGACTAATTCAAGGGGACCGAGACTTGATATCTGCTTTGGTTGACCATTGGCGACCAGAGACTAATTCATTCCACTTTCCAACTTTTGAAGCAGCAATTACACTGGAGGATGTTGCCTATATTCTAGGCTTAAATGTAATTGGGAGACCAATTGTGGGCAACTCAAAATTGGAAGCTCATGAAGCATGTCAGAAATATTTGGGCCTAAGTCCTCCAGAGTCAGAGGTAAGAGGGAAATCAGTGAAATTATGTTGGCTACAAACTACCTTCTAACGCCCATGAGCTGATGTGAGAGAAGCACAACGCGTGACTGCGTTTGTGTTATTCCTCATTGGAAGCACAGTGTTTTCATAGAGCCAGGAGGTTATCACATGCATACGAAGTATCTACCATTCCTGGTCGATACGAAGAATTGTGCCTCGTATGCTTGGGGTACTACTGTGCTTGCGTTCCTATTCAAGTCACTGATGGGGGCGTCACTTCGTCGTAAAGAAAAACCAAGGCCGCAAAAGTGTCTGTAATTTTGTTTTGAACGTTTGTGGCTCTTCAACTCTACTATTGGTAAGTGTTTTAACACTGTAGCTCCAAATTCTTTTATGGACAGATCTTTATTAATTAACTATGTATTGGATTGTAATTGTGGATGTTTGCTTCTAGGCATGGTTTTACGAAAGGATTCGTATATGTCAGACAAGGTGTCCTGCTTTGGTTAAATTCCCAGCTACTTGCCGGTGGAAACACGTCAAATATAGACCTTCGAAGCTCACGTATGAGCATCTAAGTGCAAAGATGGACACACTATATGTGGATCAGGTTAGTCGTGTGGTTGTTGTCTTAAGTAGATATTTAGGTATTAGTGATATGCATTTATACTTGATATCTGTCACGCATAACAAATTAGCCACGTAGTAAAAACCGGTGCAATTAGGTTGTTTGGAGCTGATCACTACTTATTTATGTGTGAATGTGAATGCCAAAGAAGTGTATATGCTAATCTTGGTATGATGTTTAGTATTTTAGATAATATGGCAGCATGGGACACCTGGGTGAATGCTCCCCAGTTTGCTTTGAACGCTTCATATACGAAACCCATATTGATATGGCTTATACACTTCAACATTCTAGAGAGGTATATGCCAGAAAGATGCATGAGGCAGTTTGGGCGGAAGCAACACATATCGGATCCACCTCCTAGGTGGAGAGATGATCCTAAATCCGAGAAGCCGTCCAAAGAAATATGCGCAAATTGGGAAATCTGGTGTATGTCTGACTGTACTAGGGAGGAACAAGTAGAGTTCACCAAGGCAAGTAATGCAACTTACTTGGAGTGGTATAGAAGCCACAATGTCATGCAGATTAGATCATTGCACCCTCGCGAGGCATTGCTGAGGGATCAGTTGACTAAAGAGGTTAATATGTTATGAATTCATTCCGTGTGTTTACTATATTTTTGTTTAGAATGATGTTTGCTTAGAATGCATGTTCTTAACGACATTTGTTTAGAATGCATGCTTTTAGAAAGTAGCTAGATTATGATATGATAAGATTTTCTTTAAAGCTTCTTCTTGCTAGTAACTTCAACCTTTGTTATGTGGATACTTATCCATGCATATCTTTTGAACCTAAAACTGCATTTGTTTTGGTGCAGAGGAAGCGCTCTTTCTGCCTTGCTCAATTGCTTGTGCCTTTCTTTGAGAGTATCACTGAGTAAGTAATCCAAGAAGATTTGCTCGTCGTGCATTAAGAAATAGTAAGAGATGGTGAAGCCGGGAGTGATGTTGATGTAAGTGAAGATAGGCATTGTGATGAGAGTGTGAGTGGTGTTCAGGAAGGCTCCAATGACATGAGTAGTGAGTCTAATCCTTTTTTGGCACCAACTTATGAAAGTGAAGATAGCGCTGATGACGTAGAAGTCAATGAACAAGGTGAGCCAATCAATGCAGTATCTAGACCAGTCAATACCCCATCTGAAGTAGACCTCAACAAAAGTCATACTGTCAGTGATGCATGTGAAGCAAATGGATATGAAAGATAACATCATATAAATTTGAATATGTAGTAAATATGTTTGTGTTACTAATATGCTTATTCTGCAGGTTGTTTAACTACGCTTACTGATATGCGATGTCTCCAATCAATGTGGGGTTGTTAGATGAAAATATGCCTCTGACTACAACACTACTTGCTTCTCGTGGTGGTAAGTTTAGGTTGTCATGTACAGTTTTATCTAATTAATGATGTTCTCTTTAGTGTAAATGAATAAACACATATTTGAAATGATGTGTAGAGAATGTTGAAGGAGGCAATACGAGTGGTAGTCCCTATGGTCCTGACTTTTGCAAGTTTGCATTAGTAGGTAGACTAGACTTCCAAAAGATCAAAATTTAAAAGGTCGGCTCATCGCTAAGGTTTTATGGGTACCCAAAAAATAATGTTTGATAACCCCTCTCGGTAGAGGCTATATCATGGTAACATTTTCTGATGAAAGTGACTACCATAGGGTTTGGGAACAAGGCACTTCAATATTTGAGATTAAATAAGTGGTCACCTAAGTCTTCTGATGATAAACAATTTCAAAGTCATGCTCTTGTATGGGTTAGATTTCCAAGGCACAGTCTTGAGTATTAGGAAGTAAAGAATCTACTTCCTATGGGAAGAGCTTATGGAAAGCCTACGCATGTAGATGACACAACTGGTAAGAGTTTCAATGGGGTTTTATGCAACTGTCTTGGTGGATAATCATTTGTCCCAACCAATACCTGAACATGTTTGGTTTGGAAACTCTTATGCATTTTTTTTTTAATCATGATACATGTTTTGGTCACATTTCATTAAAATGCATTTTAAGAAGTCTATAAAGTTTAATTTCTTCCTTTTTCATTTAGTTTGAGATGCACTTGATTAGATAACTTTCTTCTTCTTTCGTTGTTGCTACCTATTTTCAATTCATTAGGCAAAATGCGATTAGTTTTGAGTAGTCTTTTTGATTTGCAATTTAGCAGTAAGGTATTCTTTTCATAGGTCTTAAAACATCGTTTAACGTGTTTTTATTACCATCTTGAAAGTTTGAATTTGCCTTGATAAATAAAAAAATATATAACTATTCCTGCTCTTGTCTTTATATGGACCAATTATGGGGAATTAATTAAGAGATGGTCTAATATTGTGTAGAGGTTGTTGCTTTAGAGAGTGTGAATTTCTTTAAATAGAAGATGCTTTATGTAGAGAAAAAGGTGTTTTTCTCTTTTCGCGTGTAAGCCGCCCTCTCACTTTTTGCCTTGACAAAGGCGCCCTTCGCCATGCCTTAGAATCGACCCTCTAGGCGATTAAGGCGACCGTGCTTCGACTTTGGCTTGCCGAGAAGCGACCAGCTCCAATCAGTGATTCAAGATGAAAAGACTATTTTGGAAGTTTTTTCTAAAATAATATAAATATAGGTTTTTTCTGTAGAAACCTAACTTAACCAAAACCAAGAAAGAGAGAGATTATAAGAGAGCAATTCTTTGTGAGTTGAGTGTTCATTCTTTGTGAGTGAATTGAGAGACTTGTAATCTGTTACTCCGGACATCAAGGAAAGCTTAGAACTCGCAGTGTGGACGTAGGCAAATTGCTGAACCACAATATATCTTTGTCTTGTGGTTTGTTCTCCTTTACATTAATTGTTTTACTTTATATGTTTGCTATTTGATATTGAGAAGTGTTGGGATATTACTTGGAGGATGTTGAAGTCTTGTCTCGTGAGAAGGATCTATCATTGTGTAAGATTGATCTATTTGTTGTGGGTAACGTTGTTTTCGCATTGTCCTATTCACAACATTTGGTATCAGAGCGTAGGTATACAACCTAGGATTTTGAGTTTTGGTAAAGAACCATAGTGCTCAAAATTTGTGTCGACAAGGTGTTCGATAAAATTCCGAAGTGAAATTGTTTTTTGGGTTATTGTGTGTAACTTGAAAAATGGCTCCCAAGATGTCAAATGCTAAGTTTGAAGTAGAGAAGTTTAATGGGAAAAATAACTTTGGGATTTGGAGAGTCCAAGTCAGGGACATCCTCATCCAACAAGGTTTGCATAAGGCCGTAAAGGGGAAACAAGCAAAGGCGGCGAGTATGAGTGATGATGATTGGGAAGAGTTCGATCTACAGGCTTGTTCATCAATCCGGTTGTGTCTTGCTAATGAGGTTATGTATAGTGTCATGGGAGAAGATACCGCTGCCGGTATTTGGCTCAAGCTAGAATCTATGTATATGACCAAGAGCATGACGAACAAGATGTACCTTAAGAAGCGTCTTTATCGGTACATGATGGTGGATGGTTCAACGATGCAAGAGCATGTTAGTGAGTTCTGTCGACGCCTAGCAGATTATTTGAATGTTGGTATGCAGATGGATGATGAGGATCAAGCGGCATGTTTAATATTCTCTTTGCCCGAAAGCTATGAGCATCTAATGACCACATCTATGAACAGAGAAGATATTGATCTTGACGAAGTTCAAAGTGTGTTACTTTCTTATGACTTGATGAAAAAGACAAGAGGTGAGAGTAGCATTGATGCAGGTCAGGGGCTAGTGGTAAGAGGAAGGTCGCATGAAAAGGCTTCTACAAACAATGAGAAATTTAGGTCTAAGTCAAAGAAGCATTTGACACATGTGAAGTGCTACAATTGCGATGAAAAAGGACATTACTCAAGTAATTGTCCTCACCCGAAGAAAGAGAACAAGAGAGATGGTAAGAAGAAAGGTAAAGCAAAAATTGAGGCAAGTTATGCTTCAAGCTCTGAAGGGGACGAGTTGAGTCTCTGTGTGTCCACACAAGACTATATAGCCGAAAAGTGGATTCTTAATTCTAGATGTTCCTACCATATGTGCCCGAATAGAAAGTGGTTTACTTCTTATGAGAGCATTGATGGTGGTTCCGTTTTAATGGGTAATGAAGTTGCTTGTAAGATGGTAGGAATTGGAACTATATGGGTCAAGATGCATGATGGTGTAGTGATGACTTTAACCGATGTGAGACATGTTCCTGAGCTAAAGAAAAACCTTATTTCTCTTGGTACCTTGGATTCCAAAGGCCACAAGTTTGTGGGAGAAGGTGGAGTCCTAAAGATTGTCAGTGGCTCTTTAGTTATTATGAAGGGTCAAAAACATGTAACCTTGTATACTTTGACAGGTAGTACGGTTATAGGCGATGTAGTAGTGGTTGCATGTAGTGATGATTATGAGTGCACTAAGATGTGGCATATGCGACTAGGGCATATGAGTGAAAAGGGTTTGTCTGAGTTATGCAAGTGAGGGTTCTTGAAGGACTTGAAGAAGCCAAGTATGGGGTTCTGTGAGCATTGCGTCTATGGGAAGCAGTGCAGAGTCAAGTTCAAGTCAAGCAAGCACACGACAACAAGCATCCTTGACTATGTGCATACGGATGTTTGGGGACCCTCCAGAGTGGCTTCTAAAGGAGGTGACCACTATTATGTTTCATTCATTGATGATCATACTCGCTATGTGTGGGTGTAAATGATGAAAACGAAAGATGAAGTGTTTGAGACATTTAAGAAGTGGAAGGCAAGGGTTAAGAATCGCACATATAGGAAGGTCAAGACATTAAGGTCTGACAATGGTTCTGAGTATACCTATGGGCCTTTCCAAGAGTTTTGTGCGCAACAGAGAATTGCCAGACACTGGACAGTCAGAGGCACGCCTCAGCAGAATAGAATAGCAGAGAGGATGAATAGAACCTTACTTGAAAGAGCGAGATGTTTGTTATCTAATGCCAGTCTAGGGAAAGAGTATTGGGTAGATGCAGTGTCCATGGCGTGTTACCTGTATAATAGGTCACCAGTTCTAGCTATAGATTGCAAGACACCTTATGAGGTGTAGTCAAGTAACCCAGCTGATTATAGTATTTTGCGAGTGTTTGGATTGACTGCTTACTACCATGTGAGGGAGAGCAAGCTAGATCCTAGAGCTAAGAAAGCCATATTCTTAGGCTTCGCAAATGGGGTAAAGGGATACTGATTGTGGTGTCTAGAAGACCACAAGTTCCTAGTCAGCAGAGATGTTACCTTTGATGAGACTTTTGTGTTATCTTTCAGTAAGCCGGAAGGAGCTGGGCAGAATGGTGAGTCTATAGAAGTTCAAGCCACTGAGCTTGAGTTGTCTAATGCAGCAGATGACTAGTTGGTTCATGATGAGGTACCAAATCATGGAACCACACAACAACAAGAAGAAGAGCAAGAGCATCCGCAACTTGTAGTGGCTGACCCTAGGCTAAAGAGACAAGTTAAAGAAGTGCACAAGTATAGGCACGAGAAGTCGGTGAAACACTATGGTCAGGTGGATTTAGTGGCATATGTACTGAATATCGAAGATGATGAGCCAAATAGTTTCAAGAAAGCTGTTAGAGATGCTCATTACAGAGATTGGTTGGTTGCTATGCAAGAAGAGATGGAGTCTCTTGATAAAAATCACACATGGGACCTAGTTTTATTGCCAAAGGGCAAAAGGACTATCGGCAGTAAATGGGTGTTCAGAAAGAAAGAGGTCCTTCCTGAGTCCGACATTACTGGGTACAAGGCAAGAGTGGTAGCAAAGGGTTTCTCACATAAGGAAAGAGTCGACTATAATGAGGTATTTTCCTCGGTGGTCAAACATACTTCCATTCGTGTGTTATTGAGTTTAGTTGCTCACTTCGACTTGGAGTTAGAGCAACTTTATGTTAAAACTGCTTTCTTGCATGGGGACTTGGAGGAAGAGATCTATATGAGACAACCTGAAGGGTTTGTTGTTGCTGAGAAAGAAGATCATGTATGTAAATTGAATCGGTCACTGTATGGGTTAAAGCAATCACCCAGGCAATGTTACAAGCACTTTGACATATTCATGATGCAACATGAGTACACCCAAAGTAAGTATGATTATTGTGTCTACTTTTGTAGGCTTCGTGATAATAACTTCATCTATCTCCTGCTTTATGTGGATGACATGCTTATTGCTTCCAAAAAATGGTGGAGATAGACAAGTTGAAATCTCAACTTAGCTCTGAGTTTGAGATGAAAGACTTAGGTGGAGCCAAGAAGATACTGGGCATGGAGATTAACAGAGATAGGAAGAAGTGACGGATAGTTGTATCTCATAAGAAATACCTTCAGAAAGTAATTTCTCGTTTTGGTATGGAGAATGCAAAGTCGGTTTCTACTCCTTTGGCTGGGCATTTTAGGCTTTCAGCTAAGTTATCTCCTAGTTCGGTGGAGGAACAAAAGCATATGACTAATGTTCCTTATGCAAGTGTCGTGGGCAGTTTGATGTATGCTATGGTGTGCACACGCCCAAACATTTCACAGGCAGTTAGTGTTGTAAGCAGGTATATGGCAAATCCTGGGAAGCAGCATTGGGAGGTAATGAAATGGGTACTGAGGTACTTGAAGGGCACCCTAGATGTGGGATTAGTTTATGGTGGAGGCACTTGTTATGTTAGTGGGTATGTGGACTCAGATTATGCAGGTGATCTAGATAGATGACGATCGACTACTGGTTATGTGTTTATGATGCATGGTGCACTGGTTAGTTGGAGGTCTATACTACAGGCTACAGTTGCTCTATCTACTACTGAGGCAGAGTATATGGCAGTGGCAGAGGCAGTTAAAGAGGCACTATGGCTTCGAGGTCTTCTAGATGATATGGGTATTGAGCAGAACACTGTTACTTTATTTTGTGATAGTCACAGTGCTATTTATTTGGTGAGGAATCAGGTTCATCATTCGGGACCAAGTATATTGATGTCCGTTATCACTTTATACGGGATGTCATTGAGGATGGTGATGTAGCACTTGAGAAAGTGGACACCCATGACAATCCTACTGATATGTTGACAAAGGTTGTCACCGGAGTTAAGTTCCAACACTGTTTGGACTTGCTCCAAATCCCACATGTTTGAAAGATCCCTTTGTGGGCATAGCCCTTCGGGGCAGTTGACTGCGAGTCTTCCTTGCTGGATGTGTTCGGCTCGGTTTTATGTGTTAAAACCTCACCGAGGTGGAGAATGTAGAGAAAAAGGTGTTTTTTTTCTCTTTCATGTGTAAAGCCAAAGGCCAGCCATGCCTTGGTCGACCTCCAGCGATTAGGCGACCCGCGCTTCTACCGTATTTCAAGATGAAAAGACTGCTTTGAAGTTTTTCCAAACAAGATAAATATAGGTTTTTTCTGTAGAAACCTAACTTAACCAAAACCAAGAAAGAGAGAGATTATAAGAGAGCAATTCTTTGTGAGTGAATTGAGAGACTTGTAATCTGTTACTCCGGACATCAAGGAAAGCTTGGAACTCGCAGTGTGGACATAGGCAAATTGCCAAACCACGATATATCTTTGTCTTGTGGTTTGTTCTCCTTTACATTAATTGTTTTACTTTATATGATTGCTATTTGATATTGAGAAGTGTTGGGATATTACTTGGAGGGTGTTGAAGTCTTGTCTAGTGAGAAGGATCGATCCTTGTGTAGGATTGATCTATTTATTGTGGGTAATATTGTTTCCGCATTGTCCTATTCACAACACTTTATATATGCCCATTTGATCAACCTTTTTAATATATGTCATTTTGTGGGGTATGTAGATGTTCCAGTGAAAAAGAGGTTCAAGATGATTGAGCAAGCAACTCCAATCTCCATCGATGAGGCAGCAAGTTCAACAGGTTGTCATCCACAAACTCCACCTCCAGTTGTGGCTACTATGGAAAGCGCCGGGGATTATGGAATCGATGGTAAGTCGATAGTGTCTTATCATCCTTATCTAGCTATATGTGTATTATGTAAGTTAAATTTTTCTCAAAATTTTTATAAGGTATAAGGGGACTTATCATCTTAAATGTTTATTATTTCCCTATCTAGATGGTCCAGTGAAGAAGAAGCCAGATATGGACAAATAGAGAAACATCCAAGCAATTAAAGCTGGCCTCCCAAATAAAACTTGCCTGCGCCGATGACCCGGACATGTTTCACTTGATGTCACTCCAAGTAGTTTGTCTAACCAATATTAATTTTAAATTCCCTAATGAGATTGTTATTGTCACGGTGTGGGGCTTTTATAAGCCACACTACTATAAAGCATCTTATTATTGCAAGTGATAATGACATGAGTTCAAAATATTTCTAGAGCTCATTGAACCTGATTACAACATCACTGTGGAAAACAAACGGTATCAAAGAAAACACATGCAGAAAAAGTAGACTTTGAAGGAGACAAATACATTGTCAACACAACTTGGTGAAACTTTACTAACACTTAATGAATATTTTATGTTTTCATGCTAACAAGCTATTTCTATTTCTTACATAAACAATATTGCTACGATATTCATGTAAGATCTATCTTTCCCTTCTGGACCCTTTAGGGACGCTGAAAAGTCAGCTGCTCTATTAGACGTGTTTTTTTAAATGAACAACCTTCACTTGGCTAAGGTGTTGCATTAACTCCCAAATCTCCATCGCCTCATTTTCAAGAGACCATGGCATGGCTTCTTTCTTGTTCAGAATTTGTTATGCATATCTCGAGTCAGTTGCAATCTCTATCTTCTTATAACCTACATGGTAGTATGTACAATTTCATAGCCATTAAGAATAGCTTGTAATTCCTTATGTAAGATTGTTCTTGTATGCCCTGCAGCTGTATAACACATTATACTAGTTCTCATGTGGTCTCTGACTATGCCTCCATTTCTTGCTCCCATGCTACGCTTCCATTAGTCTCTAACACAGTAGCAGTGCTGGGATCCCATGAACCGGTACCAGAACAGCAGGAGGAAGCAGTACTAGTGAAGCAGGATGTACAAGCACCTGTCAGAGTAACTAGGTCAAAGATACATTTGTTAAAGGAATGAGAGCTAGGTTGCTAAGCTTTGGAATAAAACTTGTTTTTGGATGATTCAAGTTTATCCACTTATGTCCATATCTGTGTAAGTGTGTGATGGAGGTGTTATGTTGGATAGTTGATGTGGGGTAGAGTTGTAGGTAATCTAGGGACTGCAACAACCAAGTAGCTTAATTTTCTGATGGAAACTTTTCTTTTTGTTAGAGGTTACTTTTGACATGTCAATTGTAATGTTGCCATTTTGTTATGTCTGTTTAACCATGCTAGCAGTTAAGATATAATCTGATGTAACACGTTTGCACTGTGCACACATGACAAGTATGAAAGTAACCTGTCAGAACTCCATAACTCTCTTTTTAACATAAATCTTCTTTACTATATGGAATTCATAATGTAGTGACATACAAAACAAAGTTGCACTAACTAGACGCAATCTCAGGTGGTATGCTGACTTTTTAGGAAAAATAGTTTGAGATACAATGGTTTTATCATGGCTCCTTTTATCATATGATTAAACACAGACTTTTATCATATGACATTATTGAAAGTGACTTAGTTTGTTGGGATGTCAAATGTGTTTCACATTGTTGTTTTGCAATGTCACTTGCCTAAACGACCTACGAAAATCGTCCACATGCCATTTGAACGACTTCATGAGATCATAAACATGCAGCTGCAACGACTCCATGACATTGTTAGGAGCAAATTCGTCTGGAATTTTAAGTCTCACGATCTGTGCGCATCGTTCACATGCCGCTTGGATGACTCCACGTCGTTGTACAAATGCAGCTTGGACGACTACATAACATCGTACAAATGAAGCTTGAACGACTTCATTAAATCGTTAGGATCAAATTCGTCTGGAATTTTAAATCTCCTACGATCTGCACACATCAAACCAAAAGGAAGTAGCTCAACTCCACCGCGTCGAATGGAAGCTGATATCTTGACACGACCATGTGAAGATAGTCTCATAGTCTCATATTGCAAATTATACGATATGAAGTGTGGTATTCAGAACTGCTTTCAACCAGCATATCATCATTCCAAAAATAAAATAAAGTCAAATAAACATACGTCATTTAAAAAAGGAAAGGAAACAAGTGAAATATTTTATTTCATAAAACAACTCATAAGCTAATACAACTAGTCCATTCTTCAAACAAGCAACTCTTGCAAATACAAAACTAAAAAAAAAAAAAAAAACAAGGGTTAACATAGCTAAAACAAGACCAACTCGAGCCCTAAATCTAACGAAATCCACATTCTTCATTCTAACCTCATGAAAAACCCAAGCATCCACAGTCAAATCCATAACATCCTCAGTTGTAAGTGCCCAATTAATCTGATCAACATTTGTTAGCTTTTTGGGTCTTGCTTCTATTATGCTTTCCAGCAGTATGGTTCATCGGTTAGTAATATTTTGAAGTATTATGTGATGGCTTATAGTATCATATTCCTGAAATATATGAAACTCAAAGTATCATATTATTGAATATGTGATTTATAGTATCATACTATTGAAGTATTATGCAACTTAGAGCATCATATTATTGAATATGTGACTAAGAGTATCATATTATTGAAGTATTATGCGATATATTCCTGAAATATATGAAATTAAGAGTATCATAGTATGGAATATGTGATTTATAGTATCATACTATTGAAGTATATGTAACTTAGAGTATCCTATTATTGAATATGTGACTAAGAGCATCATATTATTGAAGTATTATGCGATATATTCCTGAAATATATGAAACTAAGAGTATCATATTATGGAATATGTGATTTATAGTATTATACTATTGAAGTATATGTAACTTAGAGTAGCATATAATTGAATATGTGACTAAGAGTATCATATTATTGAAGTATTAATTATGCGATATATTCATGAAATATATGAAACTAAGAGTATCATATTATTGAATATGTGATTTATAGTATCATACTATTGAAGTATATGTAACTTAGAGTATCATATTATTGAATATGCGACTAAGATTATCATATTACTGAAGTACGTAATCTTGGGTTATATAGGACATGGTTTGAGTGCGACAAGCAAGAAATGAGGTTTCCTGATACTTTGCACGAAAGTTTTACTTCTATAGAAGAAGAACAATGAGCATAGACTCTCTACAATAGTCAACGGTTTTGGAACCAGATGGATTGAATTCCGTTTGATGTACATTCCAACTATTGCGATGAGACAAACTGTTCATAGGTCAATGGCAAACTAGTAATAACTAGATTTTTAGACCTGTTCAACGAACGGGGACAGTTTTTATATAATTGTTTTTCATTTTTTTTTATTATGTATCAAAAATCTTACTTCCGAACTATATTGAAACTCATAAAGTAAATTAATTTATCAAAGTTCCCAGTGCCAATAATTTGTTTGACTAAAAGTTTTTTTTTATTATTATTATTTTTATCAATGGGCCTTATAGTGTATTAAGATATCCAAATTTTGGGCTGTCTTTTAATTTTCATTTTTTTAATGGGTTTTATGATAAATGTTGGCTTAATTCTTATCCCATTAGTATACTTAGCATATGGTCTCACTTTCACCACTTGTATCTCTAATTTCCACACGTGTATTCTCACTCTCATTTTTTTAAGAAAGCAAATGGGTACCTATCTCTCGAGTATCTATCTTCAGTTGACTTTAGCGAAGAAGTAAATTCAGTCGCTCTTAAAGTTCCTTTCATTTTTCCCAATATCCCTTGAACTCGCTCTCGTTTTTTTATAGTTTCCTAATTTTCTATCGTTAGTTCGTTGCCAAGTTTATGATAAACTTACTAATGTACATGTAATGTGTAAAGTAAGGTTTTTCATCTATCACGAAAAAGAAATCCAATGCTAAAATTTATAGGTTGTTGATAGGTAAATTTATAGGCTTTTCATCTCTTGATTGATTTCTAAAGCATTTGCGTTAGGAATGGCTACGCGAAGAGTTAAATCTGTTAAAGCATTGATGTATTCTGAGGGGTTTACGGCTGGTTTATCTACTGGTGTCCTTGAGTGGTTGTTTATTTTTCTACTATTCATTAATGCTGCGTTCTCATACTTGGTAACAAAATTTGCTCATTTCTGTTAATTGAAAATTTCATGCCTTTTGTGCTCAGGGCTTGATCATGTTTTTGGAAATGAAAAACCTAGATTTTATAGACATTTAATTTGTGGTGCTCGTAAAACGGAGATCTCATCATTAGTTCATTGCCAAGTTCATGATAAGCTTGCTGATGTACATGGAATGTGTGAAGCTTGCCTTTTTTATCTGTCACGGAAAAGAAATCCAATGCTGAAACTTATAGGTTGTTGGTGGGTAAAATGGGAATTGATCATGAAGGTTTTGTAGATAAGAAACGACTACTTAAGCATCCTATGCTTTCTTCATTGAGTGAAAGTTTGTATACCATATAGTTGTAGTGTACTTGGATATTTAAATTATATAATATTCTTAGTGTTTGTGATATACTAATTGTTTCTATTTATTAGAGATATCTTTACATTTGAAGAATGCCTTGTTTGAAGGTCTTCTTGTCAAATTTTAGTAAAGTTTTTTCCTATGTCTTATATGTATTTTTTATTTATTTATTATTTTATATGTTCTCTTGGAATTTACTGAAGGGGTGCCGTTAAATGAAATATTTTTTTTGTTAAAAGACTTGCAAGTATTTGTAGTTAAGACTTGCAAGAAGAATAATAGAAAGGAAAGTATCAAAGGTTTTGTTGGTTATAGAATGATTTAGTTTGTGTTGGATTTCAGCAATAAGAAATGTTTTATTTGGAGTATACAATTAGGCAAACACCAACAGCTTCAACAGTGCACAAATTTGAGTCTTTGTATGATGAAACTAAGAAAATTTTGCGTGGCCTTTTTAGAAGTAGAAATTTCATTGTTGGCATATATTTCATTATCACTGTGCAGTATGGTTCCTTGAGCTAATGGATATCATGATGTCTTGGTTGTTGGTGCCGAAGGAAAAACAACTTTACACAATATTAGTATTTCATGACTATAAATGAAGAAGTGATTTGCTAGGGATTTGATATTTTGTCATTTGGTTGAACCACTTTGTGATATCAATTATTTTCAAACTGAGATTTTAATGAATCAAGCTTCAATAGATGGTATAGATCTAACATAGTTTTGCACAATATCTAACTTGAAAAGTAAGTTCATGTGTTCAATGCGTCAGTCTACTTTTGTTAAAATGTAAGTTTCGTCAAGACTCCACTTCATTATCAATTACCATACAAAGTTATGATAGGCTGAGCCTTCGAGGATACATTAATTCATGATAACTTCAAGAATGTCGTCCATTTGCAATTTTACAACACAATACCATGCCAAGAAATCTATTATGCTAATACAATAACATCACATCTAATGATAATACAATGGTTGCCATGAATGTCTCCACAGTGCTCAACTGGAATAGAAAACAATAATAGATCCATTGTGTATTACGTACAAATAAGAATAATGTTAACACACTATCGAAAGGATGCCTCTTTATAAAATCTGTGTCGAAGGCACGTGCATTAACTAGTCCATTATAACAAAACAAAATGGATAGACAGAGAGTGGTGGGGATTTCATGGGGATCTGAGTTCGATGTACGTGGGGATTTGCATAGATCTTTGAGCTTTAAATATCCATTTGAATTTAATACTCAAATAAATGAATTTTGGTTCCATTTGAATCAAATTTTATACACTTAATTCCTTTAATTAAATATCTACCCATAAATATTGCAGTGTATAAATTTGACAACTTTCACAACCTCTTCAACATTGTAACCTCCTCTCTTTAAATTGTTTTATTAAGGGTTTCAGTGAAACTGGGTGTGATTAGGCAAAAATTGAGAAGCTATATGTAACTTACATAATGTAAGTACGTTACATTTGCATTTGGGGGTTAGTTATTAGGCTATTAGTGAGAGAGAAGTCGGATAACGATTGGGCTTTAAAAACTAGTATGATCATACAGTCTTATTTTTAATTTTTCGATTTCATTTCATTAATAAAACCCCTCGAACTTCCGTATAAGACTCTCTGTCTCTCTCTTATTCCACTTCACTTCCTTTTCACCTTCTAGAACCCACAGAACACCAAACACTCTCCCTCTCCATTTTGATCGATCATCATTGTAGTGACCCTAAATCTCTCTCCCACCCAATCTCTCTTTTTTCTCTCTTTTCTTCTCTCTCTCTCACTATTATCTCCTTTCTTCTCACCCTAGCGGCCCTCTTTTTCTCATCCCACCTCTTCTTTATATATCCCTCTCCTCCCTTTCTAGGCCGTCCATCTGTCGCATCATCGCATGGCTCTCCTTCATACCGTACGCATGCCACGTCACGGTCTAGGGTTCCGTGGTACTAATCTCGTACTTCCCCTCTTTTCCATCTTATGTTGCGTCATATCCGCTGCACCGCTGACCCAATCCAACTTCCAACCCTATGCCACTACAAATGCCCCTTCTCGACTCCGCAGTCCTGTTAATGGATCCGAGGTCGAGAACTTTCCTGGTGACTCTCTTTTCACTATGCACGTTTCCATTTCCTCGATTTGCGTGTGATGGGACTGCACTCATCACGCACATTTTCAGCCGCCCCTCGTACCTCGCACTTCCACGTGTCTCAATCTGGCTGGCGGTCTACCCGACTCCTCGAATTCCCCAATGTCCATAATTACCTCTTTGCCCTTCCTTTGTTTAAACTTCCTTCTTCTCCCTCTTTTTCATTTTATTCCCCCCTTCATCTTCTTTTTTCCACTGCTCCTCCATTTTTGCTCTCTTTTTGGTTCTCGTCGGTACGTTTTCTAGGCCTTGCTTATTTTTGTTCAAGCTAAATAGTAAATTCTTTCCATTCTTTGCGTCTGTCTCTCTATTTTTCCGATGTTGGGCTCTAACTCCGGCGATTCTTCCACTTCCCGTTCACCCCAAGTCGCGTCTCCGCCTCTCTCTGCCCCTACAGCGGCCCCCTCCACCTCCGGCCGCCCAGCCTTGTTGCTTCCTCCACCCTCACGTTGATGTCGCCCTAATTTAGACGCCATTAGGGCTGCTTATGGCATCCCAGCCAACATAACTCTAGAGCACGTGCCATCCATCACACACTACCCTCACTTAGTTCCCCGTTGCCCCGGTCACCTTGTGGTCACGGTGGGTCAAATTGTTGCCGGTCTACGGCTGCCCCTCACTCTCTTGGATGTCGAGGTATGCAATCATTTCAACATCCCCCCCCCCTGCCAAGGCATAGGAAACTTTTGGCGGACTATGTATGCCGTGAATGCATACAATAGAACCGGCAAGCCCAAAATCACCAGCCGAGACATCTTCTCCCACTACTTCCTTAAGAAAAGCACTAAAGACGTCAGCGTGGGATACCAGTCTTTTTGTGTACGCCCTCAGAATCTACCCCTCTTGCTCCGCATTACATCTTCAGACAAAGTGTGGCACCATTACCCTTTATATGTATCAGGACAATTTCTGTCCGCAGACCTTCCTTCTGATTTACATCTTAACCAACTTGCCTTCATCCCCCGTGGTAAGTAACCTTGTCTTTCTCTTCTTTCTTATTGCACTATTACCATTATGCTCTAACTCGCTATTTTTCTCAGTGTTGTAGGTTGGCAGTCGGACACCAAATCCCAATTCTACTTTGGCATATCTTGTCCCATTTTCCAAAGACTCCGTGACCTCGGTCCTGCTCAAGCCAGTCACCTAGGCATCCACCCTACCACCGCCATCCTGCTGTTGCAAATTCCCTGTCTACAAACCTTCCGTGGCTTCTCAGCTCCCTTTTACCGCCCTCCCCCTTTAAAAGAGTGAAAACCCAGAGCCTCCCCGCCTACCCAAAAAAGATCCCATCTTTCGTCCTCCTACCACCGTCGTCCTCGCACCTCCTCTCAATCCATAAGATCTCAGGACTCTCCCACCACCTCAGCGCCCGAAGACATCCCCTTCTACCGCTCCATTTCCAACTGGGACGACCAGTATACTTCTCCTCACTCCCCCACTGACAACATGGACGTCCATAAACAGAAACTTTTTGACAGTGACTCTGAGGGCGACGAGGTGAGTGAAATTTGCCCCACCGAGGCGGTGGCCTCTACCGAAATGCCCCCGTCCAAGCGACAACGGACCTCAGCCTCTGATGGGTCAGTCCGTGTAGTTTCGCGGACCTCCAAATCTAAAGCACCTGCCCCCCTCACGTCATCACTTCCACCCGCAGTCCCTTCTCCATGCGCCCGCCGACTTGGCAAAGAACCAGTTCCACCGGCAGCTCCAGTTTCTGAATCGGCCCCCGCAGAAGACTTCTGCCCTATCTTCAACGTGTGCAACCTCCGAGTATCCACCGCTGACTCCGCCCTAGACAATGCGGTGGTAGCCTCTTCCCTGTTCTACAACACCCATTTTCCTAGGGACATTGCCTACGCTGATGGGGGTTCGTTTGACACCCACCGTAATTCTTTTTACACTAACTGGGCACGGGTAAGCCCTTCTCTCTCTCTCTCTAACTTTTTTTTTTACCTATCTATTTCTATTTCTAGGTTTCTAGGTAAGCCTGGATATTTCCTTCATGATCCGTGGTCTTCTCAGCACCAAGACCAAGTTGGATGCCTTGGAGAAAGAGGTCAACGGTCCTTCCGGTCTGAAGGCCGCCTACGCAGGGCTTCAATCTGAGTTAGCCGTTGCTAACTTAGCCAAACTCAAGGCCCAGGACGAACTGCAGTCCGCAGAATCTTCACACCAGCACTACATGGATACTGTCAATGACCGTTTGAGTCGCCAGTGGGAAATGCTCCTTGAACAACACCAGCTCACCTATCTGCTTTAGCCCAGCAACACCAAGCTGCCCTCGATACCCTCTCTCAAGAACAGAAAGACGCTACCACCTCCCTACTTCAACAACATCAGGATGACATGGCTATTCTTTGCAAACGCTTCAAGCTTCTTGCTGACAAAAGGGTAACCAAGAAAATCCAGGAAGAGCTTGCCCGCCTCACCTAAGAAGGGCGGCTCCTACCTGAAAAGCCCAGCACCCCAGCAGCGGCCCCCTTCAACGACGCCCAGGAAGAAGTGGCTGCCACCGATAACCTTCCCCGCTCCCCAGTATATGAAGAGATTTCCAACCCTACCGCGGCTAGCGTTGAGACCCTTGCCGAGACACTGGAGAATGTTACTGCCGCACACACCACTACACCTTCTGAAGAAGCCTCTAATGTCTTACCAGCCACCGACTCTCCCTCTGAGAAGCTCTAAAAAATACTCTATGTCTTCCGCAGCTTTTGTAATAAGTCATTTTATCCCCTCTAGGCCACTAATGGCAATACAATTGTTATGTTTATGTTTGAATATTAATCTCTTTCATGTGTGATGTTTGATTTTGCTTGGCATATTTATCATCTCTTCCCCTGTGGTTTGGTCTCTTCACTTTACTCCGATGTAACTCTTGCCCTGTCTTTTTCTCGATGTTTGGCTATTCCACCAACTTTAAGCCAGCCTCCATGTCCTCGACTAGTTCCTTGCATTAGTGATGGGCTCGTTCCCCTCGTTGTTTTTATGATGGTTGAGCATATCTGCAAACGACTCCAATCCCCTCTATCTCTATCCATGTTTGGGCCTCATGCCCCCATGTGGTGCTAGTATCCTTAGTCCGCGAAGGGCTCGCCCCCGCTCCGCTATCTCTCTCCGCACTGGGACTTCATGTCCCCTTTGCGATTTGCACCGTTCCCCCACAGAGGGCTCATCCCACTCTGCGGTTCTGCAATCTCAGTAGTCCCTTGAGGCAACTCATCTTACCCCGGGCTCATCTCTAGCCTCATATCAGCGAAAGGCTCATCCCCTCCGCTGTCTCTCCCCATCCTTGGGCTCCATGCCCCACGTACTATGTACGCCTTTTTCCCGCTCTGCGGGTTTCATAGTTTTTGAAAAACCATTAGGGACCCTCTGCGGTCTCGTTGGCATTTCACGTCTCGTAGTTATTTTGGACTCCTACCTCTATAAACAATGATTTCTTCTCAAAAGTGTTGTTGCATTATATATTTACCTACAGTGCCAAATTCAGGCAATAGATTTCCATTACATTCAAGTGTGGAATTTTTTTAACATTCTCACATTCCACGGCTTCTCTATCAGTTTGCCTTCCGGTGTCTGCAACCTGTAGGCATAGCTAGTAAATTCGTGGACGGCAAAAGTTCGATACGTCAATTATTCGCCTAAGATTCGAAATTTTCAACAATAATACTTTTAAATATTCGGTCCAATAAAACGCTAACGGTAAAAATACGATATACGTGTTTTAAACGGGTATAATACGAATATATTTCTTTAAAATTTGGCTATATATTTTACATTTAAAATTTTGATATATAAGTATATAACGTTTTTATTTTTATTTTTACAATTTTATTCATGAAAAAATAATACAAATGTCATTTTATTCGCCAAACCTTATAATTCGTGAATAATTCGCGAATAATTCGGCAATTATAAGCCCGACCCAACCAATTCGCGAATTAAACCGTATCATTCAAAAATTCGCCGAATTATTCGTTTTATTCGCCAAACCTTATAATTCGCGAATAATTCGGCGAATTACTAGCTATGCCTGTAGGTGCCCGCCCCTCCAATATCCACCACCGTGTAAGGTCCCTCCCAATTTGGACCCAGTTTTTCATCTTTCTCTTTCTTGGTGCTAGGTGTCACTCGGCGGAGCACCAGGTCACCTATGTGGAACTGCCTTGGCTTGACCCTCCTGTTGTACTATTTTTGCAACCTCCGGTGGTACTCCTCCAGCCTTATACGGGCACTGTCTCTTCTTTCCTCTGCTAGATTCAGATCTGCTGCTAAGATTCTCCAGTTTGAACCCTCCTCCACGATCTTTGTTCGCGTTGTAACTGCCACCACCTCCGACGGGATCACGACCTCCACCCCATAAGCTAATGAAAATGGGGTCTCTTGTGTGGATGACCGAGGTGTGGTCCGGTAGGCCCATAATACATGACTAAGCTCGTCAGCCCACGCCCCCTTCTTATCCTCCAACTTCCTCTTTAGGTTGTTCATGATGGTCTTGTTGGAGGACTCGGCCTGTCCGTTGACCTCGGGGTTATAAGGGGACGAGAACCCCTGTCTTACTTTGTAGGTTTGCAATAACCTGGCCACCTTTGCTCCCATAAACTGAGTTCCATTGTCTGCTATGATGGCGTACAACAACCCAAATCTGCAGATAATATTCTCCCATAAAAACTTGATGACTTGCGCTTCCTTCACCTGCTGCAGGGGTACAACTTCAATCCATTTTGTGAAATAATCCATGACCGCGAGCATGAACCTCCTTTTACCACTGGCCATGGGCAGCAGTCCTACTATGTCCATTGCCCACATAGCAAAAGATCACGGACTTGAGACATTGTGAAGGAATTCAGCAGGGGTGAATATCAACTGTGCAAATCTCTGACATTTGTCACACCTCTTAGCATATTCCACGGCATCCCTCTTCATGTGGGGCCAGAAATACCCCTGTGTCAGTAGCCGATGTGCCGTTGTTCTCCTCGCAGAATGGCTCCCGCAATCTCCCTCGTGTAGTTCTGCCAACACCTCTTGGGACAATCGTGGACCCAAACATTTTAGAAGTGGTCCACTGAAGTTTTTCTGATATAACTCTCCTTCTAGTAGGACGTATCTCCGAGATGTCTGCTCCCATCTCCTTCTTTCCCTTTTATCTATGACTTCCTTTCCTGCCAAAAAGTCCTTAATAGGCTCCATCCAACCCTCATCCTCTTCCCCGACCTGGCAAATCTCCATCTCATCCTCGGTGCTCGGTTTCTCCAGCCTTCCCACGTGTATTACTCTCTCCTCCGACCCGGGAATTACAGCTGCTACATATGCTAGGGCATCGGCGTGTCTGTTCTCTCCCCAACCCAAATGAAGGAAACAGAGTTTTGTGAATTTCTCGGCTCGTCTACGCACCACATCCAAATATTTTGCCATCCTGGGACATCGAGCGGCGAACCCCCCGTTCATTTGACACACCACCAAGTTTGAATTAGAATAGACTGTCAGCTCCTTCACTCCTAAATCCTCGGCCATTCTCAATCCGGCGATCACCGCTTCATACTCCACTTCATTGCTGGACGCCGCGAACCCGAGTTTCATGGTTTGCTCTATTCTGCTATTATCAGGTGTAACCAACACGACTCCTATGCCGCTGCATGCATCGGTAGCCGATCCATCCGCGAATACCCTCCATCCATTCCTCTTATCCCACGGGTCTAGAAGGTCTGGCTCACTCTCCCGCTCCGGTTCCATAATCATTTTCTCTCCCCACGTGGGATCCTCTGCAGGGAACTCTGCCAGAAACTCAGCCACCGCCACCGCCTGCGCCTTCTCTGCAGTTCTTATCTAATATTGTATCTCATAGGAACTCAGCATCACTGCCCACTTCAACATTCTACCAGATTTTTCCGTTCTCAGTGCTTGCCTCAAAGGCAAATTCGTTACCACCACCACCACATGCGCTTCAAAGTAGGGATTCAGCTTCAGGGTTGAAAATACTAATGCCAAGGCATACCTCTCAATTCTACTATATCGCGTCTCTGCATCTAACAAAGTCTTGCTCTGAAAATATACCGGCTTCTCCGCCTTGTCGACCACCCGAACTAGAACCGAGCTAACTGCATACTCCGTGGCCCCCAAGTACAAATACAACTTCTCCCCGGTCTCGGGCTGCGACAGCAATGGAACTTTGCCCAAATATATTTTCAATTCCTGGAATGCCTCCTCGCACTCCGCCGTCTATACAAAATCCGGTGTGCTCCTCAACAGTCGATACAGTGGTCTGCACTTATCAGATGACTTGGAAATGAATCTATTTAGGGCCGCGACCCTTCCTGCTAACCGATGTACTTCCTTCACATTCCGCGGAGATGGCATCTCCACCAGGGACCTTATCTGCTCGAGGTTCCCCTATAAGTAACGATGTACCCCAAAAACTTTTCTGTACGTAGTCACTCCGAAAGTACACTTCTCAGGGTTCAATTTCAAGTTGTATTTACGTAGTATCCCGAAGGTTTCTTGCAACCCCTCGATATGTTCCTCTTCTGACATACTTTTCTCCACCATGTCGTCTATATAAATCTCAATTCCCTTCCGAATCTTGCTTTCAAACATTTTCTCACCCAACCGCTGGAAGGTTGCCCCTACATTTTTCAAACCAAACGGCATCCTCGTATAGCAGTAAGTTCCGCCCTCCACCACAAATGAGGTCTTCTCCTTATCGGGCCCATACATCGCGACCTGATTATACCCCATTGACGCGTCCATGAAGGAAAAAATCTTGAACCCGGCCATCCTGTCCACTAACTCATCTACTCGCGGCATGGGATAGTTATCCTTTGGACACTCTTGATTTACATCAGTAAAGTCTACGCACATACGTACTTTCCCATTCTTTTTTGGTACCGTGACTACATTAGATAATCATTTTGTGAACTCTACCTCTCGGATTATTCCCGCCCTTTTCAATCTTGCGACCTCTTCCCAGATCCCTTCTGCATATTTTGGTCTAATACTGCGCATCTTTTGCCTCACGGGTTTGGCGTTCTCTTTCATATGCAATTGATGACATGCAAACTCGGGGTCCATCCAAGTAACATCCTCTATTGTCCAAGCGAAGACATCTCTATTATTTGACAATAACTGTATCAACTTACCCCTCCACTCCTCGGGCAAATTGGATCCTATCGATGTGAACTTCACCTCTTCCCCTATCCCAATATTCACCACCTCTATCTCGTCGAGCGTCTTTGGATCCGCCGTTGTCTCACCCTCCCCCTCCCCCGAGGTGCACTGTAATTGCTATGCCAGCCTCTTCCTAGGATTGGAAGCCTCTCCTTCTGATCCACTGATCAACCGCTTCACGGTTCCCCGATGATTGTTTTTTGCAGTAACTTGATCACTGTAGACCTCATACATGCCCGTAGGGGTGGGGAATCGTATTACCTGATAATACGTTGATGGGACCACCTTCATCTCATGAATCCACCGCCTTCCCAAGATCGCATTGTATTGCGAAGCCGAATCCACCACCATGAAACGGGCGAAAACTGTCACCGGCCCAGTTGTCACAGGTAGTAAGAGTTCCCCCATGGGCTCTGTCATACTTCCATTAAATCCATACAAATTAGTTCACAAAGGACGCAACTGCTTAGGATCAACTCCCATTTCCTCCAAGGCACCTCTGAACAACAGATCTACCGCACTCTCACAATCAATCAACACCCTTTTCACCATGTAATTCCCCATTGCCACCATAATAACCAATGCGTCTTCATGTGGTGAGTCCACTGCTCGTAGGTCCGCGTTGCTAAACATGATTCTCTCTTTTTCCGCCGCTGCCACCGCTCGCTGTCGAGGCCTATCCGTTCTCTCACTAATCTGCTGGATGCTCGTGGTCCACCGTATCTTGTCTCTATGAACGTTATGACCTCCCCACTGTAAATCATGTTGATGGTTCCCAGTATCCTTCCCTGCGGCGGTATGGGCTCCTCATTCCGACCGTCTCTCACAAATTCTCCCATCCTCCCTTTTTCCACCATTCTCTGAACCAACCATTTTAGAGCGTAACAGTCATTCGTCTTATGATTCCTTATCTGATGATACGCACAGAAAGGCTTCTCCGGTATCTCCATTGGTGTGGTTCGCGATCCCTCATACCCCGGCAAATTCTTTATTAAGGGTAAGATCTTATTGAGCGGTTTGTTCAGTGGAGTCTGTTCCATCTCGTGGTATGGCTTCCTCTCCCTGTACTCTCTTCGGATTCCTTCTCCGCTTCCCTCTGCTCGCGCTCCGTACCCGCGGCATCTCCCACTTTCTTTTTCCGACGTCCCCACTTTCGGGCGTTCTCGATCCTTCTCCAAAGACAACACGGCCTTCCCCGTCCTCTTGGACTCCTTCTGCATAAAATCTTTATATCTTATATATTTCTCCACTCGTGGATACATTTCATCTAGTGTCGCGATCTCATTCTTGGCCACGGATTGGTGCAAGCCTCCCTCAAAGGCTATCACCGCTGTCCTCTCATCCAGATTTTCAACTTTCAATGTCTCTGCCTTGAACCAACACAGAAACTCCCTAACTGATTCCGTGGATCTTTGTCGCACATTGAATAGAGCCGCGATGTCCACCACCCGCCTTTTCTGATATATGAAGTGATCTATGAACGCCTGCTCCAACTCCTGGAAATTCTTGATGCTCCCCGTTGGCAATCTGTAATACCAATCCGACACCCCTTTTTTAAGACTAGCCGGGAACATCATACATCGCAGACCGTCATACCTAGCCTCCTGCCAGAGTGGCATCTACTGCCGAAAATGATGAATGTGGTCCGCTGGATTCCCTTTGTCGTCATAACTCTCGAACCTCGGCTGGGTAAACCACTTTTGAACCTCTGAAACCCATATGTCATCTACTAGTGGGTTGCGATTCAACCCAACCACCACTTGACTGGCCGCTCCCCCGCGCTCCTTCATCTGTCGCCGGTTTGCCTCCCTATCAGTGTCTATCATTTCTTGGACTTGCTCCATTGTCAACCCTGCTACCGGGTTTTCTACTATATTCGGCCCGGGCTCCTCCTCATCTTCAGATCCCTCATTTTCGGACCCCTCACTTAACTCTTCTCCGACCTCCTCCTCCGTCTTCTCTCTCTCTCTTCGCAGCTCATCGTTCTCCTCTCTCAGCCTCTCAATCTCCTCTCGCATCAGGCGTGTTTCTTCCGCTGCTCGTCCTTCTTCTAGTTCTTCTCCCTCCTCAATTACCGCTTCCGGCGTCGGCTCATGAACCCTAACCTTCTTTGGCCTACCCACTGCTCTCTTCGGTGCCATTTCTAAGTTGTTTTTCTCTAGTCCCCACGGACGGCGCCAAATGTAGTGACCCTAAATCTCTATCCCACCAAATCTCTCTTTTTCTCTCTTTTCTTCTCTCTCTCACTATTCTCTCCTTTCTTCTCACCCTAGCGGCCCTCTTTTTCTCATCCCACCTCTTCTTTATATATCCCTCTCCTCTCTTTCTAGGTCGTCCATCTGTCGCATCATCACATGGCTCTCCTTCATACCGTACGCATGCCACGTCGCGGTCTAGGATTCCGCGGTACTGATCTCGTACTTCCCGTCTTTTCCATCTTATGTTGCGTCCTATCCGCTGCACCGCTGACCCAATCCAACTTCTAACCCTATGCCACTACAATCATCTTCTTCATCATGATCTCAGGTACATTTTATTTTGGTCATTTCATAGTATTTCTTTGGTTGTCTCCCCATCTAACTGATTCTTATTTGTAGTCCACATTAGCGCCCTTTCTTTAGTTGCAACAATATGCAATTGTGATTAATATGGATTACAATTTGTAAATGACAGAATGCGAACATCTATCTTAATGCTTCTACTGGATGTTTGCTTATAGTGTGGTTTACTTTTCCCTCCCCTATTCCAATTTTACAAGTGCCTATGATGTGTTATTCTACTGTTTGAATGTGTTATTCTACCGTTGAAGCTCTATTTGAGGACATATTTTTTGGAAAATTGAGTATGTCATTTATATTTTTGCATGTATAATTATGAAATGCATGTGGGTTTTCATTGTTCTAGGTGTGTTCCCTGTAATATAAATTTTGTTGTTGTTACTTTTACAGATTGGCATGTCTAAATTGAAGGTTTTGGAGGAGAAGGATCTTAAGGGAGGGATATGGGCTTCCCATGGTAAATATCTCCAAGCCGGCCCTTTTGGTTTTTGCAAATATTTATATTACTCGCTTTCTATTGGTGTTCAAATATGGTGCGTGATTCTATGGGCCTTAAAGCAGGAGATATCTAGAGGCATATTTTTTTTTATCTTAAATGTCTATCATGTATTATGTGTTTGTGTGTGTGTGTGTGTGTGTGGGGGGGGGGGGGAGGGATTAACAATAGTTAAGTTCTCCAGGAGAAATGGATGCTGATATGAAATCGTTATATAATTTTCTTTAGATTTGAGTTTTAGACAACTTTAAATACTACATCCTTTGGAATACTCAAGCAAGGAAGACCGTGGAATTTTTTGGTGGAATTCAAAGTAGATGAAGCAACTTTGATAATCCAAGTTTGAAATACATTGGTTCAGCAGGGTACCAAATATAGGGGCTGGTTTAGAAGAAAAATAGTTTTAGGAGAAAATAAAATACCGACAAAGTGAAGGTAAACCAGGATGGCAATTTTTTGGTTATCCCTGCTGTTTTTTTCCCCATAGGAGATCCACATGAATATTGGAGGGATTTTGGGGAAACCTTTCGCTAGGATGGACTATGTTTTTTAAGGTTGTCCAAGACAAGTAAGGTGCCCTGGCTGCCAAGGCGGCAATGTTTTGTGAAAATAGTTGCATATTGTTATCAAAAGTCGTCTAAATGTCGAATGGATTAGTTTAGAAACCTTTGCGCTTCGCTTCACCCCTAATAACTTAGAGAATAATAACATTGCCACATTCATTACACCATAACAGCCTATTTGTAACGGATATACATCCGTTACAAAAAATATTAGTAACGGTTATCTTGCGTTGACACAAAAGTGTGACAAATATTACTAACGGATATTTGTAACACTTATTATCCGTTACAAATTTTACTAACGGATTTTGTAACAGATATTATCCATTACAAAATACCGACAACAATAGTTAAGTTCTCCAGGAGAAATGGATGCTGATATGAAATCGTTATATAACTTTTCTTTAGAGTTGAGTTTTAGACAACTTTAAATATTACATCCTTCGGAATACTCAAGAAAGGAAGACCGTGGAATTTTTCGGTGGAATTCAAAGTAGATGAAGCAACTTTGATAATCCAAGTTTGAAATACATTGGTTCAGCAGGGGACCAAATATAGGGGCTGGTTTAGAAGAAAAATAGTTTTAAGAGAAAATAAAATACCGACAAAGTGAAGGTAAACCAGGATGGAAATTTTTTGGTTATCCCTGCTGTTTTTTTCCCCATAGGAGATCCACGTGGATATTGGAGGGATTTTGGGGAAACCTTTCGCTAGGATAGACTATGTTTTTTAAGGTCGTCCAAGGCGAGTAAGGCGCCCTGGCTACCAAGGTGGCAATGTTTTGTGAAAATAGTTGCATATTGTTATCAAAAGTCCTCTAAATGTCGAATGGGTTAGTTTAGAAACCTTTGCGCTACGCTTCACCCCTAATAACTTAGAGAATAATAACATCGTCACATTCACTACACCATAACAGCCTATTTGTAACAGATATACATCCGTTACAAAAAATATTAGTAACGGTTATCTTGCGTTGACACAAAAGTGTGACAAATATTACTAACGGATATTTGTAACACTTATTATCCGTTACAAAATTTACTAACGGTTACAAAATTTACTAACAGATTTTGTAACGGATATATCCGTTACAAAATACCGACAAAGTGAAGGTAAACTAGGATGGAAATTTTTTTGTTATCCCTGCTGTTTTTTTCCCCATAGGAGATCCACATGGATATTGGAGGGATTTTGGTGAAACCTTTCGCTAGGATAGACTATGTTTTTTAAGGTTTGTCCAAGGCGAGTAAGGCATAGTACAAAATATCGGGATATGGCAAAATATCGATCTCTGATTTATGGATATGTATCGTGGATATATCCCCCTGTGTGGGGATATATTACATTGGGGCATCTGCAAATATCGTGGATATATCGATAAATATCCACAAATATCCACAGACTATGTGTGGGTATTTCTGACTGCAAATATCGTTGATATATCAAGATATATCGACAAATATCGATAAATATCGATAAATATTTACAAATCAACTATATTTTCTTTGAATGTGGTCATTGTAAAGGTTGAATTTGATTAGTCCTTACAAGTGTGAATAATGGGGAAGATTGTGATGGGTCGAGTTTTGACTGAGCTCGCTTTGGGACAAGCTGCCTACGTATCAAGTTTTTGTGATAAACTTGAATAAAGTCGGACGTAGTTTCTCTCCTCTGTTTTATAGGTAAGTACCCAATGCTTCCCCCTTTTCCTCTGTCAGCTATATACACCACACCTTCACACTACTCACATGTAGAACTCGAAGTCCCAACCTCAGCCCATCTAGAAGAAAACTTAGGTTGAAAACGGTAAAAATCTTAAATTTTAACAAACTAGATTTCTGACGGGCTTTCTTTGGGATAGCACAACTCTTTCCACAGATATCCAAAAACAACGAGGCTTTTTGCGTTGTAAAGATAACACACAGACCTTACTTCTTTATGTTTTATAAAAATTCTCAATCTCATTCTAAATATACTAAAACTAGACTCGAACACAGTCTTGCAGAAACTGATTTCTGGCCGACCGCTTTCTTTCAACCAAATTTTGTGATACTGTATCTATCTCCACAGGACTCCCAATGTGTCAAGGCCAATTGGGTTGGAAAGCTAACACACAGGTCTTACTTTTTCATGTTTTAGCATGGGTTCGAATCTCAACCAAACTATGTGAAAACGTGGCTCCAAAACTGATGCAGATCCTGATTTTAAGAAGACAGGTTTCTGACGATGTATCTTATCGACTGCCTAACTTTTCACACTCGCAATCAAATAAAGAAAGAATTCTTGTAATAAAAAGCAGACCTAACAAGGTCTAAAATAAAACTTGCCCAACACAAGAAATAAGCTCTAAGCCAGGGAAGTTCAAGCATGAACACAACCGATAGCACAATTATATCTGGCCAAATATCGTGGATAGCATCGGAAGCACAAAATAGTCTTACAAAAGATACAAAAGAAATAGTCAATTCAAAACCACATCAGAAAGAGAATCTATTTATCAAGTGCAACAGAATAAATGACAAGGGCAAAGCAATATTCTCATGGATCCGCGATTGTAACCTCAACCTCGACACCAGGTTCAATGGTGATGGAGGTGATCTGCTTCACTACTTCAGAGGAGCTAACAAGGTCGATCACTCTTTTGTGAACACGGAGCTCAAAACGATCAAACGTGTTTGTTCCTGTCAAACAAATTAAAAAGAAAAGTCAGTTTTCGATCATTTCTATAATCAGATCGAATAAGGGGGATGGGATTGGGATGTTCCAATGGCTTGGCCAAGAATTTCATATGAACTCTTGACCATCCATTGCTTCCACCCAAATTTTCCCACAGCAAAAAGAAAGAAAAAAATAATATGAATATTCCATCTCAACAACAATACATTGACTGCAAAGACATATCATTTGCCACAACTGAACCTATCATTAATTTTAAGGAATAATTAATGCATAAAAGAATTGCTTCCCAGTCCATGGACAATGTAAAACTCTTAACAATCGACAAAAGCTTACAATCACATTTAGCATTGATGGCTTTATCAATAATAGATCATATTCATCATAAGAAAAGGAACCATTGCTCACTTAAACAAGTCAAGTTTTTCTGATAAAAAAAACTGTGGGATTCATATCAGATAACATAGAATCCATATCATTTGCCGTACAAATTTTTTAAGCCTTAGTTAGACTAGAAAGGATTGGAAGCCTTTTTTTGGTATTGATAAGATGAAGAACATTTAAAAGAAATGTAGCAAAAGGGCCAAATTCACAATCAGTGAAAGAGGATTGCAAGCATTAAAGCTTAAATGCTATGTTTGAGTATAGGTACATACAGATGGTTAGAGATACAAAACTCTACCACACAAACGATGGTCTTCCCCTCACAAACAAAAAATAAAAAAACCCTTCAGATCGATACATGCATGCTAATAGCATGTAGTAACATCACAATCACAATGAAATAACCAGCCCTGAGTAACTCTTCATTCTTTAATCTAGTTAATCACAAACCATACATCCATATCAACAAATCAACCACGTCAGAAAAATCCGAGATAAAATCCAAAAATGTTTAAAACTAGAGAAAATTCCCGTCATTCCAACTCCTAGTCTCGCATTTTTTTTCTAACAATCAAAATCTCCATTTATATTTACTTTTATTGCAAAACTCTTGAACATATTCAGTTGATAATAAATAGGCAGGATTTAAAACTAGGGCAAACACTTTTTCAAACAAACCCGACAAAACAAAACAAATAAATGGCTTTAGATCCATTTTATTAGGCTTATTAAATAATTTCATTTCTCACAATTTCCACAAAACAACCTAGCAAATAAAATGAACCATACTAAATAAACCACGAGGAGGTTAAAAAACAATTACCTTCACCACAAGGGGATTTCCTAGTAGTAATTTTAAGAACCTTAGTAGGCATTCTCCGGTCCCTTTGACTCTCAGTAGCTTCTCCTTCGCTCCACGAACAAGATCAGCACAAACTTTTTCAAGATTCTTAACGTTCTTGGAAGAAAGAGTGATTCTAATACGGTGTTCATCCTTTGGTGGTTCTTCAAATCCAGCTTTAGCTGGTTTCATTACTCATTATCACAGCGGTTGCCATGATTGATAGATTGATTCACTACACAACAGAGAGAGATTGAGAAATGAGGTAGGGTTTAAAGTGATCACAAAATTGATGGTAAATATCGTGGATAGAATAAATTTTTGTTATATCGTCGAAATATCGCGATATATCTACAAATATCGTCGATACTTACACTAGCATTTATCCAATTGAATATCGCGATATTTCTGTGCCCATCTCTAATTTCTCGATATATATCGCGATATACTATGGAGTAAGGCGCCCTTGCTGCCAAGGCGGCAATGTTTTGTGAAAATAGTTGCATATTGTTATCAAAAATCGTCTAAATGTCGAATGGGTTAGTTTAGAAACCTTTGCGCTTTGCTTCACCCCTAATAACTTAGAGAATAATAACATCGCCACATTCACTACACCATAACAGCCTATTTGTAATGGATATACATCCGTTACAAAAAATATTAGTAACGGTTATCTTGCGTTGACACAAAAGTGTGACAAATATTAGTAACGGATGTTTGTAACACTTATTATCTGTTACAAAATTTACTACCAGTTACAAAATTTACTAACGGATTATCCGTTTCAAAATACCGACAAAGTGAAGGTAAACCAGGATGGAAATTTTTTGGTTATCCTTGCTGTTTTTTTTCCCATAGGAGATCCACATGGATATTGGAGGGATTTTGGGGAAACCTTTCGCTAGGATAGACTATATTTTTTAAAGTTGTCCAAGGCGAGTAAGGCGCCCTGGCTACCAAGGCGGCAATGTTTTGTAAAAATAGTTGCATATTATTATCAAAAGTCATCTAAATATGGAATGGGTTAGTTTAGAAACATTTGCGCTTCGCTTCACCCCTAATAACTTAAAGAATAATAACATCGCAACATTCACTACACCATAACAGTCTATTTGTAACAGATATACATCCGTTACAAAAAATTATTAGTAACGGTTATCTTGCGTTGACACAAAAATGTGACAAATATTACTAATGGATATTTGTAATACTTATTATCCGTTACAAAATTTACTAACGGTTATAAAGTGTCACTGAAATTAATTTCAGTAACTGATACTTAACCGTTAGAATTCATTAGTAACGGTTACCAAATTTGTTTGTCCACTATCTGTCAGTAACGGATATAAACGTCACTTTGATTTTCTATTGCTAACGGTTCTGTATCCGTTACTAACGAATTTCCATTGTATAAAAAAAATTAATTGGTTTCTCTGGCCCTTTTATATATAGGCCACCTGTATTGGTGCACGTACCTGTTCCTGCACTTTTTTTACTCCACAATGTATCATTTAAGTTCTTCTATTCATCTATAACTCTAACAAACTCTAGTAATTAAATTCCTTCCATTCATCCACACAACGAAACGTAATGAAAAACAACAAAATGTTCTAAATGCCCACGCCAACCAGAACAACTCATTACACCCATCTATCAACACTAAATAAATAAGCAAAAACCAAGCTTCTAGTTAAAGTGTTTATCAATTTTCATCAACAAAAAATTAAAACTAAAGCAAAGAAACAATAACAGAGCTGCATAAATGACTCCACTGCATAAAAGCTTTGCATATTCGTTCCATAGTGGAAAAGCTTGAATACCACCTGGAATGAAAAAAATGGAACACATGAACAATATATATGTCTATTCAGTATATTACTTTAACAATAAACTAACAAACTATTTTCTAGTGTTATTTAAGTTAACCCTTTGGAACTTAAGGGGTTTGGGCAATAGTGAGACTTTGATCTTAGGGCTTAGTGATTTAATTACTACTACTATTTGCTGATATTCTAATACTACTACTATCTGCTCTTATATTACTATTGTGCCATTGAAATCTATACCATGGCTACGCTATTGGCCAAGGTGGGTATCCCCACCCACTAGTATATAAAATAAGCAAAGGACTACAAAATGATAAAAGAAAACTATACATTGAGAAAAAAAACACACCATTGACTCCTGAAACTTAGCTCCAAGATAGCCACTGGTAGCTCGGAAATGGTTATCTATAAGCAAATAATATGCAATGGTGGCCTGAAAAGGTTTCAACAAATTACACCAATGAAGTGGAAAAAATATCAAGATCGCCATGAAACATCAGATAGTACCTCATTTTGTACTCTGCTGCAAAGAGATTCAGTTAATTGACTCCTGTCAAATCCCATCTTAATCACTTCCAGGAGAATGTCTTCATCAATCTGAAATTACATAAATTGCGGCAAAAAAATAACATCAGGATTACAGAGTGACTCAAACAAAGGTAAACAACATAACTGTATCTATCAGCAGTGGACCACTACATAAGCCATCCAGCAAAATTTATGAAAACTTCTCAGTGATTGGGTTTGAGTAAAACAAAATCCAAATGAGATTTACAAATACTAAGAATGATTTCAGTATTTGATAAATTTAACAGATAGTTGTCAGAGTACACTATTACATACTTTACAGTCACAATTGACATTTCTAAAATATATAGGATAAAACTTCAAAACAATATATGGAAGCTTATGCTACAATGCTCTACAACAGCTTATATGTGTCATAACAAGTCGCACCGAAGAACTTAGTGAACATAAGACAAGGTTAAACAACAATTCCAAACATTAAATCAACACCCTGGAAACAAAAGCGAATTCGCAGATATCCATCCAGAACTAGCAGTAGTATTAGAATATCAGCATCAATTAATTGCATTCAAACAAATGATCATACCATTCATTTTTTCAGCTACAACAAAAGCAAGCCAAATTCAGATGCATACCAATCAACCAATAAAAAGTTACTAACAAAATTTCATATTAATAAACGTACTCTGCACCTAAATCTCTGTTAGTCCTAGAACGAACTCTCACAACATGTGAGTGAACCTCACACGAAACAAGGTACTGCATCTTAGCATAAACCCCTAACCAAATTCAAGGCATCATTAGAAATCAGTCTATCAAATCAACAAAAAAAGACATTTGCACAAAACCGAAAGAGCAGCAATTTCATAACCAATATAAAATACCTTTTTTTTTAGTAGTGATGAGCTAAGCTAGATCTCTGGAAGGCTCTGCGTTTGTTGTTGAGTTTTCGGAATCTAATTGGTGCTGGACCAATAGAGTGTTGTTACCCTATATGAAGCAGAGAAATTTGATTGAGCCATGTTTTGATGCTTGAGATTGAGCTTAGTTGTACTCTTAAATAAATTCATTTGGAACTCTATAAAATCCTGACGAAAAATAAGATTCCACACATAATCTTAGCACATAATAATCTATCACCTTGGACCTAAAAAAGACGAATGATCCAAATTACAAAAACAGAGGACTTAGAAGACTAAACTAAGGTAGATAGGTAAAAAGAAATAGAATTTGATACATAAGGAAAAAACAGACATAAAGTATGTACTATCTATTCTATGTCCATTGTACTACCTGATAGGTAACTGCAGGCCATTCCTTTTTGACTTCTCTATTTCCAGCCACTGCAGGCCATACTCTATTTCATTTACCAAGCAAAACTGAAGAAGAGAGTGGAGAGAAACAGGAAAAGAAGAAAAAAAAAAAAGTGGGAGAGGAGAAGTGAAGTGAAGAACATAAAAAGAGAGTGGGGAGAGGCTGGAGAAGAAAACAAAAAAAAGTACGAGTGTAGGAACGTACCTTGAGAGTGGAGAGAAGACCTGGAACGCTGGAGTGGAGGCGTGAGATAGTTGAAAGTGAGGAATGATCATCAGTAGAGCTCCCTTAGACATTACAACCCAATGAACTGCTCCCATTCCTATTGAGAATGAAAGTTAGAACATAAGTAACTTTAGCACCAGCACCTTCAAATAGAACGAAAGAGCAGCTATCATATAGTAGAGGACCACCCTGTTCTAGAAGTTTACAACACAACTCCGGTGACTAAAAACATAGCCTAAGTAAGAAATGATAATTCAAGTGCAATTATACGATGAATGCATTTATTTTTCAAACATGCCATTTGGTGGAAGAAGGATCGACATTTAGTGTCCGTTTAGTGAGTCCAAGAGGTAATGAAACTAACACCAGTTGACAACTCAGTTTCTACTTTCTACTTTTATCACTCTAGTCCTTGATGTTAAAAGTAATTGTTTAGTGTCTCCCCTTACTCCACATTTCACCTTCAGATGGAAATAAGAATATATACAACTCATTAGCTACAGATTTCAGACAGAAGGCCAGACCTGAAGTTCTGGAAATCAAGTTAAATATTTATACAAAGAGTGTTGAACCTACAGTGAAGGTCCTTGTTGCAACAGAAGTGCCTTCATCAGGGACAAACAAACCATACAATAGAGCCATGTGCACAACAGTGAAATAAGCAGAGTCTTCTCGCGATAAAAAGCAAAATCATAACCGAAGAGAACAATATTGTTAACGCAATACATGTGAAACTTACCAATACTGTTAAAGCAATACATGTGAAACTTACCACTAAAATTGGTAATTCTTCAGAAATGACATTTTTGATTTAACGACATCACCACGCTTGAGCCAAATCTCACATAATGCAGCCAACAGATATGCTATTGCGATTCTCTAAAGGAAACAAATGCTTGTTCATCAATATATTTCAAAGGAAACAACACACCATACACATTAACAATATGAATTCTTTTATCTATCCCTTCCATTCGCAGGAAGTTCTCCCTTAAAAACCCTGGTATCAGGATGATAATATATATATCTCCCCAGAGACGAGAAGCAAATTTTGCGACATCAAATGAGATCCCATGGAGCTTAACATACAGCTTGGCAAATGAATGCAGTGTGAAAGACTAGCCTGCGTTTGCACTTGCAAAACAAACATTTCCACCTACGGTGTGAATGGCCTCGAGTCGCAGAAGCGGCAGAGATGTGGTCAGATCTCTAAATGCAATGAATTTGGGCTCATTAATTAGAAAACAGACAAAGTACTATCTATCCTATGTAGGTTGTCCTGGCCAAATCCAACTCCAACTAAGATAAAAAATGTGCTCAAAATCGATTGCATCCCACGAAAGCGCATCACTGTACAAGTAGCTAGCATTCTCGGAACACCCTCAAGGCTATTTCAACACGAGTAGTAGGTGCACTGTCTTCTTCAATCATATTTACAACCCCCTATTTGAATCAGCTATAATAACTATTAACCAATGAATTAAGACTACCACTAAGAAATCAGTTTGAATAACATCCACCATATTATTTAATGCACTGGACAAAATTCTGCATATTAGTTAAGACATTGGAAATGAGACCTGCACTTATTCCACATCCACAAAGAATAGAAGCCTCATTTGGAAACCAATTGGAAGAAAGCACGTTGAAGCTCTTGAAGGAAAATAAACACTAAAGTTACAATAGACTAAGAAGGAGGGTCGTTACTAAAGAGAAAATAATCAAAGTATTCTATAGACTATATATCCTAAAAAAGCATTGAATCATTCATTAACCAACAGGTTACAGTTTAAGTGTTTGGAGGATTCTAGTTTGAATCTTAAGAAATTAAAGCAGGCTTTACTGTATAGAGTAAAAAACATCAAATAATTCCAAAGGACTAAACAAAAGTAACAAAATAAAGCTTCAACAAGTCAACACAAGCAATTTGAACAGAGTTCTCTAGGATCTTCTACCACTTTGATGCCTCACCCCCTTGATTAGATTATTGTTAAAAGAATATCCTTATTCAATAAGTTCTGTTACAGCAACAAAATAGCAAAAGAAGATCAAAAAGTCAAATGTTAGTTAAAAATCTAAAGGATTTAACTGTGTGTCGCATCAACCATACGTCCATACTATCCACTAGGCAAAAGAAAAACAAACAAGACCACTATATATCAAGGTCCGAACATCCCAAAAGAAATGTAAGGGGAAAACAAGACATGACCCTTGCTTAACTAGCACCAACACTGCCCTTGTCCTTCTATTAACTTATAAGCAGACTTGCCGTTCTTCTACTATGAAATCTACTGGTCACTGTAAAAACACATTAATCATACACACTCAAATACTCAATGCTCTCATGCAAGAACAACAAAAACAGTTATTACATTCAACTATAATCATCAACGGAATAGAGTAAAAAATAGACACGTTCGACGGCTCAATAAATAGTGTTTACCAATTAGCATTTACCCATGACGGAACCATGTTGCACCTTAACCTCAGGCTTAAGCATTAAACAAGCCATGGCAGAACTTAACATTTAAAAATCAGCTAATTAATCAAATTCGCTTGACAACAAGTTCAGCTTTTAGCCTATTACCCTATATGTTCGGCATTGTTAAAAAAAATATTGTGTTTCTAACACCTAAAGTTTTTTGTTTCACACTTCCTCGAATACTCTGTGTTCACCTATATGAAATTAATGCACGGGAACCATATTCCTAAAAACAGTTTTGCTCCTTATTCATAATAATTCAGTTACTCAATAAAATTTCGGTAATATTCATGTTGGTGAAGTAAATTTTTCTATCTTTCTAACAACAAAATCAACAAAAACTTTAACCTGCAAACAGTAGATAATATGAAAAATACCAAACCAGGAAATAATCGCACAAAATTTGAGTTTAACAGTTTAAATTGTACTGAAGAAATAAACGCAAACAACAAATTAAATGAAAAACTATACCTTGCGTGAGACAATTGTTCCTGCAATTGGGGAGAGAGTGCGTGTCTCGCTTGTTCCTAAAAAAGGAATTCACTCAATTGCAAAGAGGAAGAAGACAATCAACTAACCTTGAATGTTTAGATTCTTTTACCAATTACAATATCTTATTTTCAAAGAGCTACTGGTACTACTTCAACGCCGATTTTGAGTGAAGAAGAGAGATTCATGGGAGAGCTAAGAGCAAATAATCCCTACTGGTATTATTAAACTTGGAAACCCTAGCAGCACAAGTGAAGAGGGAGATAGAGTTGTGGGAGAGATAGAGCCACACAAGAGCAATTACCTGTGAAGCATATATGGAACGCGGGCTTTTTGTTTGTGAGTTGGTTTTTTTAACTAATTGAGTGTGTGCAAGGATAGAAATAATCAAAACAATCACATAAACGCAAGGTATTCATAACAGTTTCAGTGGAAATGTCACACAATGTTCCATCCAGTCATCCACACATGTATTCTTTAAAGTAAACATCACAAAAAGTATGTCAAAAAACTTTTGTGACGGTCTAGGATACAAAGGTGACAAAAACTCTTTCAAAACAGTCACAAAAGGCCTATTATGTACTAGTGTCCCTTAATCCCCTTTAAAACCATGTTCTCTATCTTAAATTATAATTTAATATCTACGTACATGTGACTTCAAACAACAGCAAGACCATTTCTTATCCTTATTAATAAGTAGTTAATGCCATTACATCAAGACAAGCATACCAACACTAAAATTACATCAGACTGTTACCAACATAGAAAGTTCATTTTCTTAATTTACACTTGTAAAGCATTGGGTTTGCCAATGCATGGAATTAACTAAAACCATAAAAAGAATAACATTGACTTTGTTTTGTAAGATACCTGGATTCCACTCATAATCTGCTTGATTCTCTCTACATCCAAGTATCCAACAAAGGAGCATATAAGAAACAAAAGAAATACATAGTTTAGAGTAGACAAGATAAAATGGTTAGCAAATTAAATTGCTTGAAAAGGCTTAATGCACAACAGTTCAAAGAGTACACTTAAAACTAAGTACATGATGCTTATAAGTGTCGGGAACTTCCCTGGTATACAAGGCGCTATTTTATACTTGAGTCTGAGATATATACAAAAGAAACTTAAACGCTTACGTGACTAGCCAAACTTTGTAGAGCTGAAAAGAGAAGCCTCCATTTCTTCCTGCAATTAATGTTCACACGGTCATATTCAAATAGGTATATCATAACATAACGTTATTACATTTCACTGATAAAGTGAAAGACTAAAATAAAAACCTGGGAATAAGATTGAGATTGAGGGCCATCAGTCTTCTATTCCAATTTCTGAGTTAGCATTCATTAGCATCAGGTTCTATTGGAGCTTCAAGTGGCTACCCCAATGCGACTTCATTCAAACGTTAGTTATCTTACAACTTCCATGTTCAGAAATTCTTTCTGGAATTTTATCAAATAAATCGTAGACACCTTACACCAATGCCAGACTCTTCTTCAACAACTCAAGTCTAAATGCAAGAAACCTCAAAGAACATACTGAATCATAAACCAGAAAACAAAATTATATAGCTTATTACCCAAACTTTGAGTTACCATTGGTGACAAAATCAACGACTGCTCCTTTGATATTTGAGATGATTTGATAACTTAAGAACATAGATCAATTATTACTTTAGTAAATCTGAAATCAACATTGATCAAAAAGGGAGGAAGAGAAGATGAACAAGAAGAAAAGGAGGGGGGAAGAGAAGTCGGACGACTTAGCCACAACACACTCCTGTTTTAATTTGGGTTGGGTTTGGAATTTAGATGAGCGCGAGACCATAAAAAACTCCCGCTTAAGTTTCTGCTTTTTTTTCAACGTGATTTATTTTTTCTTTTTTAACAAAGTGATTTTTCCTTTTTCTTTCCCAACGTCACATAATATTACCAATGGATACTTGTATTGCTAACGGATTTTAAATGTTTTAAATTACCTAACGGATGTATATGTGTTACTAATGAAAATTCTCATTGGTTGCAAATTAGTCCAAATGGTGTAGTGATTCAGAGTTCCTAGAAAGGTAGGAGAGAAACATGACTAAGATAACAAATCAGAGCTCACATCAGTTACATTGGGCCTATATATATCCATTGTACAAGTGGTAAGTAGATGTGTTTTCGGGATTTTCCGGTGTCTAGAATTATTACTGGTCTGCGTTTTTAAATGGTTTTATCGAGGTTGGTGTTCTGAGGTTTTATTGCATCTTTATACTAATCATTTGTGCTTAATCAGTTCTGCTGGATCTTTTTCCTATTTAATGTTAAGGCATTTTGATGAGTTTGGGTTTTAGATACATATTGTTGGTTTTGGGTTGGACAAAATCCACCGTGTTCTGGTCCCTTTAATGAGCATTCAGTGTATACATTTTCCGTTTATTTGATTTTGAAGGCCTATCGAAATCTAACACTGAGTTGTCTTTGTTGTTCTATTAATTTTCTTTTATTACTATTGGTTTTGTTCAATCTATACTGCAATTTAGATAATTCATTGGTCAATTTTTGAATTTCATTTTGGGTTTCGTATGAGTTTATTTGTTATATGCATTCTTTGATTTTTAAGAATTTTCCGAAGGATGGAATCATTTGTATAGATGAACTTTGGACAAAGGCCATGGGGGTTAATTTCTGGGCATCTCTTCTCATTACGATGATAATTGGGTTGTCAAACATGATCATTGCCAAATATCTTTATTGATCTGGTGACGTTTACTTTTTGTTTAGTAAGATAACTCATTGTGCGTTAACAACAGCCTAAACACATACTTTAGTGAGTAGTGTATTGAAAGGAGTCCTATAATTGTTCTCGAGGGTTCATTTGTTTTTACATATATCTTCAAGATGTGCCTGAAAAATCTTAGGCGGTCGAGTTCTGTTAATATCCAATGCTTCAAATGGAAACCAAAGAAAACTATGTTTGCATTGTTGGTAGCATCTGTGGATGGGGCATAAGAATGAGATGTGTCCAAGGATTTCTAGAAATTGGCCTATCTCTATTGGGCTTTTATAAATATGGGCAACACTGTCTTGGCTATTGATATCGATGACCAAAGGACAAGCTGAAAATGCAATATATGTGATCCCTTTCGGAATGCAATGAACCATACAAGATTAGTTATCTCCTGGTGGGCATCCAAACAAATCTAAACTACACATTATTTGACTTCAAAGAAGAACATGTTTTCTTTCTTTCCATTTGTATACTATTAAATGCGGCCTATTATTTTTGGCTACTCACCATGAAACAAACCAACTACAATTTTTTAACCGGACAGCCTTTGGTGTTTATTTTTCCATTTCAATCCTAACCCATTGAATCACTATGATTTTTTACTTTATTTTATTTAGGACCATTAGAATCGGTTATTCCATTTTTATTTTATTTTCTATGTTTTGTTTTATTTGATTCCTCACTATGCCATCATCGACTGCACCAACATGCGAGGCTATCGCCCAAGGTTTAAGCTTTCTTATTAGCTTTTCTCTGGCAGTGGTGGTTATAACTTCATATGACTCCAGTTCCTCATATTCTTTAAGTGTTGGACATATATATGATTTCTGCAAAATTGGGTCATTATCCATCGGCCTATTAGTTATGTTGTTGAATATATTAGGATATCCATTTTGTTAGTCGTGTAAGTTGTATGTTGTATAGGTGTTTACACCTTGATTAATTTTCATGTTGGGATCAGGGTAAAAATACACGTCATTTTGTTCGAAAAAGACTTATAGTATTTTGATAGCGTTATCAGAGAAGACTTCATCCAAGAGGGCAATGTCTACGCCTTGAAGAAGTTTGACGTTGTGTTTGCAAAGGACTACTACCCCCGTCGAGCATGCTTACAAGATCCATTTCAAAGAAGGGACGTTGATCAAGATCGCAACTAAAGAAGCCAATGACATATCAAAGCACATGTTCAAGTTTGTCGAATTTGACACCATTCCCATTAAAGCATGCCAAATAACTTTTCTCATAGATGTGATTGGTGTATTGAAAACAATTGGAAAAGTTAGAAAGGCTTCTGGGTAACTTTTAAAAGCAGTCGTAATCATGAATAAAAGGTAAGGTATACTACTCATGAAAAATTTACATAATATAGCTTTTACTTTACCAAAAGATTTGGAAAAAAAAAACAAAAGGGAAAGATGACATTAATTTTAGATGTTCCTACTTAATTTATTGTTTTGGTTTCATATATATTTAGGAAAGAGTTGTGAAAGAACACATGATGTTGGTTGAGTGAGTCTTAAAATGAAAGAAGAAGATCGTAAGAAGACAGAGGCTGCTAAGTACGTTTTGTTTTATTCCATAGAAATGGTAAGGACATCCTATTCCTAATTTTGATTTTTCCCGTCAGGCATTCTAACATGTCCTTAGGGTGTTTATGAGTAAGCTATTACATGTCTTTAACAACGAAACCACCCAATGAACATGTTTGTTTTGCGAATAGACAAATTTTTGTGGTAGTGCAGAGAGCATAGTGTTAGCTACCATATTTGGTTTTCTCCCTCCTTTTCTCTTTCATAACAATGGGTGATGCCTCAGGTAGCCTTGATTGAATTAGTAGCTTGATATATATGTTTGATATTTATTTTTCTTTTTTCTCCAGAATGATTAAGAATATACTTTTCATGGTTTGTTGTGTTGTTTGACTTCATGCTATTGTTATTTACGTTGATTGGTTTATTGTTTGAAAAGTTGTCTGTAAAACTGAGAATTGGCACAAAGTGATAAATTTGATATGAATAGGGAGCCATCAAAATTGTTTCTAGGAATAAAATTTAACTACTATGATTTTTTTTACAAAAAATACTTTTCTATTTGGCTCATTTTCTCTGCCTTTCTTTCTCTGTACAATTTTAACAATTAACACGACTGTCATACATTTTTTGTCGATTCTGCAATATGATTTTTTTATTGAATTATTTGAATGTGGAATAAGAAAATAGGTTTTTTTTTCTAATTGGTTGTGGTTTTAGCATCATATGGTTGCACTATATCAATACTATGTTCCCTTTAAATGTTTCTCTTTAGTAGTGGTTATAAAATCCCTTTAGTATTATATTTTGTGGACCAAGCAAGTGTTCATAATCAAATTGCCAAATCGAAGTGTTCGAGATTTTTGTTGAGTGTCTAACAAAGTAGTCCAGGTTTGTCTATGCAATCTTTCTATTCCATTATATATGTCCTCCATTTTTTTAATTTTTTGGATGGGACATTTTCTTATATTTAGATCAAGCTAGGATTGATGTTAAAGAATTCCAATTTTAGGGGTTTTCACCATTCCAATTTGATGTTAAATAATCTCTTACTTTTGCAAATGTGAACAGCTGAACACGGAGTGTTTAACTAAGTCTGAACTAACATAACTTAGATGGATTTTACTTTTAATTTTCGGATGTGAAAATATTTGACAATATTCTATGAGCTAAAACTAAGGATTTAATACAAACTCTAACAATTATATTCTATGTGTATTTAATTAATGAAAAATACATTTTGTTTGCCCAAATTATAGTGGTGCTTTGTCAATGAAAATATACACTCATAAACACTTGCACATGTACACTAATAATTCTCTTCCCTTTAGTAAGTTTTTGTAAACCTTGGATAAATTGGAATTGATTGAGATTCGTCATCTAATTACATATGTGCTTTCCATTCTCACTTCTATGGAACTTTATTTTTGTAACTGAATGTAAGCTTACTTATTTGTTTAACTTCTGAGGGAGCTGGAGGATGAATCATAATGGAGAATGTAGCGTAATGGGTTGGTTGGCAAGCATGAGCTGGACAACAACTTCGTAGTGGACCTCTTTCAAACCAGGTATATATGTTTTTTTACCTATCCCTTGGTAAATCCACACTACATGGTGTTAGACTGTTAGGTACTTTAGTTTACATGCTTCAATGTACCATTTATCTTTTATGATGCTTTTTTTTCCATAGAAACTGGCATTATACAATCTAAGTTCATAATTTAGTTTTTCAATATGTCAATTAGACTAGACAACACACACTTGGCAAATCTCATGAACTGCAATGCACACACACCATTCAGGAACACCATGTTTGGAATTCAAGGTTATCTACCTTAGATTCCAAATTAGGTTACACATATAACACATGACTAACTGAGGGCACCATATTCAAACCAACTTACAAGGGTTTAGGACTATGGTTCACCATTTCATTGTTAGATTTAGTTGAGAGAGTATCATAGTAAATGTATTTGCCTGTAAATGAGAACCTGAGAATGAAGACACCAAGATGATTGGGCGTGCCATCACAAATATTTAAAGTCAGTATGCCAACACAACTCCACCGTTACATGAAACATGAGTTGATGACAACTTTAGGTCAAAGTTGTCATTGGGTGATGGAGCATATTCACACACAAGTAGTTGTTGAAGCTGAGGCATGTTGATTTTTGACGTAAAAGGTACTCGATAGACCAGATTATAGTTAAGTTCTTTTGTAAAATGAACAACTGATATTTGAATTCTAAATAAGTTCCCAAAAGTTTGTGATTGAGTTTAACATAAATTTAGTTATTCGTTCAATACCCAAATGATAATAAAGGTATTAGTTAAATTGAGACAAATAGTTGCCATGTTTGTAATAGTATGAAAGAGCATATTGTGGTTTTTGGGTTCGAATAATGCTTTTGGGAGACCAATGGTCTGTTTGGAATACTTTTGGGAGACCACTGATCAGTTATTTTTTTTTTAATAGTATTACCAAATCCTAAATCATTATTTCTATGTGGAATTTGCCTCATGGAGCTGTGGTTCACCCTTTTTCTATTTAAGACCGGTATTTGCTTCAAGCATAATCCTAATATGCATGGTAAGAGGATGTCAAGTGTGCTAGAGCCATTGCTTGCTTAAAACTGTGAAGGATGCTTATATATATGAGAATGTAAGAATGATTGAAGAGGCAAAATAAATGTTATAATTGAGAGAAATTGTTCCGGGGATTGAAATAGTTATATGTATTCGTGACTTCATTAGACATGTAAATTAGGGTATACTTTCAAGATAGTTAGGGGCTTGGAGTGTAGTTTTCTTATATACCCAATAGGAAACTTGGTCGTTAATTCAATTTGTTATTCATGATACCCAGTAATCATACGTTTTGTGAATACTGGGTAGCTATTCTGTCATTATTAAAAAAACCATAGGTTGTCCTTAATTATGTGAATAAGAGTACGTTATTGTCTTTTTCAATTCCCTCGATTAATTTGGTAACTTTCTCATAAATTCTTTGAGCACTTGAATAAAGTATTGCATTTTCTATTAAATAGAATAGACTGTATAAAGCTAGCTATTATATTAGACTTTTTAGTGTTTTTGATGCCCTCGAATAAAGAGTATTGTGTTTCTATTGGTTCTTTTCTATTCTTCCTTTGTAATGCTATGCATTTTTTAGTATATTATATTGGATTTTATTTTAAGTAGTGTATTGGATATTTACTTTAGAAGCTTAGTTTTGTCGTCCTAACAATTTAACTCTTAAAGTTATGTGTTGTTGAACTGGCCATTGTTTTCTTCTTCTATAGCAAGCGTTGAATGGGTGAGTTTAGTGATGGTCGCTTCAATTGAAGTTAGTCTCTGTATACAGTCCATGCATCTACCATCAATATTCTCTATTTTGTCATTATATGATGCATTTTGTCTAAGGAAGCTAAAGTATTTTCACTGTGTTTTCATCTCAAACACTTCATTTTATTGCACTGGGTTTCACATGCATGGGGAACTAACATATTGTAAGCTCGAAAGTAAAGTATGGTTCATTCATCACTGTGAAAGTTTTGTATTAATGGTGGGTCACTCGGCGTTAATTTGTGCAGGTGCATCCCTTCCTCTCCATGTTACCTCACAGGAATTATTCGATTTACTTTTGTATAAATTATTATGGACATGGAGCTTAAAGGAGACGAGAAGAACATGGAAGAAATTATTGAAGTTACACAACAACTTTGCTGGAGAGAGTCACTCAAGAGGACACACGACTAAAGTGTCGGGCAAGGATCCTAAACGGCATAGCAACTTGCTTACTTTTTTACCACATCAAAAACTACAATGTCATTGTAATTTTTATGATTGAAAGGTTGTATAGTTGGTTTACGCTTGATTTCTATCATTCACTATTTTCAATGTCTATTAATTACAAAGGTGTAATTTCTCACTGACTAAGTTTTAAACTTATAACACTCTCAAATAATTTTTGTAGTGTTTGTATATATTGTCGGTTTTGCTTGGGGTTTTGATTTGGTATTTCTTAACGAAGTTGTTTACCATTTGAATTAGCACATTCACGTAAAAAAAATTGTATGTACGGCTCGAATAAGACATTCCTGCCGAAGGATATTGATAGTGCCGGCCCTGGGCGAGGCAAGTCTTGAATCTCTACTTCCCGAACTTAGCACCGATGAGATTGCCTACTTTGTTCTGGCACTAGGCTCCGTCTTGCATCGCGGTGGAAAGCGAACGACGGGGGCCTATGTTGCCTAAGCCCTTGCATAGGGCCCCAACAATAAACCAAATTCAATGGCCCGTTATCTTTAGAAAGAAAAGCCCACTATATTGATAAAAAAAAACAACAAAGATCCATTACAAAAAAAGCCCACTACTCTAAACCTATAGTGTAAAAAAAATGTGTACAAATTCGCACATAGGCCACCCATTTTAAAATACTTAGATAGTTGTATAACACAGGACAATAAAATAAGCATCTCATAACTAGCCGTGTCGTAGGCACGGATAATATCTAGTTTATTATAATAAAACAAAATGGGTAGACAAAGGGTGGTCGAGATGGCGTGGGGATCTAAGTTAGATGGGACTAGGTGTATGCTCTAAATCATTTTGAAACATCTCTGAGTAGTCTTTTAAAGCACATTAATATCTAAAAATGCCAATTAAAGTTGGAATAAAGGCATAAAATAATTCTTATTTATTGAGTTCAATTTCTAAATTACTCCTAATGGGCTTCAGACGTGGGCTTCCATAAAATAAATGACAAATGGACCATTTTAAACATAATGCCTCTTTAAAGATTTGGGCATAACCATCGGTTCTTCTAATTTAAGAGCATTAGTGCCTACCCCTTTCTTCCACTCCCTTAACACCCCACCCCACCCCCTAACCGTCACTCCAATAATAATCTCCATTAACCAAAAAATTCTAAAAAAAAAAACCTCTATTATATCTCCCAATTCCTCCTATCATTATATCTCTTGCACATATAACTCTTCGGTGCAATACCTTTACACATATCTCAGGTTCTATCTGCACCCTTTCTGTTAATTTATGTTTATTTTTTTAATTTTGTTTTACTCTCCCCAAATTATTCCAAACCTTCTAACTTCATCTTAAACTCCACTCTTTCTCATTACTGGTACCATGAAGTACCAACTATAATCCCCTGTTTTCTTTTTCTTTTTCTTAAGTCACATGTGCAAATTTTTGTGTATTTTCTTTATTGCCTTTATAGCAAATTTAGTTTTCCTAGAATTCCTACTTTACTAACATCTGTTATTGGTGACATCTGTTATTGGTGTTTGTTCAAAGGTTTTGACATAATGCTCTTCAATCGTCGTCGGTGAATGACAACAATTAATCATGCAACTATTCTCTCCCTATTAAATCTAGTAACTTCTCGATCAGGTAATATTTTTAGATTTTTTTCGTTCATGTTGTTAGTCTATTTTTATGTTAAGTGAACAATAGCCTTTACGAAGATGTTCGTTCAGTGCTACCAGGTGTTTGTAAAGTCGACTAATTTAGAATTGACGCATCTACTACTCTACTAAAGTTCAAAATTTTATCAAACTAATTTGCACTAATTTGGTTGACCACTAGAATTGCCCACTTGAAATGCCTTATTTTCGTAATTGATCGAGCAAGAAAATAGACCAGTGAAATTTTTTCAACAATCTTGATTTCCTATTAAAAAGGGTTGCTCACCATTATTTTTATATAGGAAAAGGGCATTCAACTTATTACATCTCTAGAGTAAGCAATATTTTTTAATAATTATTTTTTGCGGATTTCTTATGTTTTTCCTCTTGCCTTTGAGGTCATTGTGCAAATTTAACTTATGCATTATGCCATACGCACATCCGATACAAAAACATTTACTCGTGTTAATATGTGTTTGGCACAAAGTTCGCACTTATAAGCAATTTGCTAACAGTGTTCCTTTAGGGGTAACATTGAAATAATAGAATTGTAGACCTTAGTGCTTAAGAAATAAATTTGAAACTTCTACGACAAGCTTATGGATTGATTATTTCCCTCGCTTTTGTCTCTAGGAGTTACCGCTTGCACCTTTTAGGGTGATTTAGCAGTTTGAATGACATTTAAACTGAATAAGAGAGACTTTGCAGGTGCCGACTAGCAAAGTCGGTAAAACCTGTGGGTGATGATACCAGAGGTCTGGGGCTCGAATCCCGCCAGCATCAAAGAGTTACTGATCTCATTTAAAACAGGCTTACCAAACAAAAAAAATAAAAATAATAAAAAAATAAAAATAAGAGAGACTTTAATTGAGTTAGAGACATCACAGACTTAAACTTCGCAGCTATAGAAACAGTAGAAATTGGAATTTGGCTGCGTAATAATTTTTGACTACGTGTGTTCTAATGATTTTTTTCCGTTTCAACGCCACAAATATTGCCTTTGCAAGTTAAGTGTAAGGACACATTATATTGAATTGACTCTGGCAACTTTATTGGTAGTTCAGGACTCCGTCTTTTGTTCATTGTTTCTTTCCCCTCCTCGTTGAATTTATGCTACTATTCTCTGGAAATAAAACCACACTCATCATTTTGGACGTATCCTGGGGGTTTACTGGAAACTTCCAACATCATTGGCTAGAGATCATGAAGTATTAATTATCTGCCTTTTTCTATCATGGATTGCTCGCTTTTTAGTTGTAACAATGATATTCGGTAGATCAGGCATGTTTTTTTTTTTTTTTTTTTTTAATTATTATTTATTATTTATTTATTTATTTTTATACTTTTGCTAAATGTATTCCCACTTTTTGTCTTTTGGTTCATATTAATTTATGTTGATATGAATAATTAAATGTACAATTGAGATTTATCTGATTTCAAATGTTCCTCTCTTGCAGGCAGCAACGACATTTAGAGACGATGGTTTTGTACTATCACATATGGGTACTCTTCTTATTGGTCATTGGAATGCACATCCGGGAACAGCTCAGCCTGCCCCATGTTTGATTCGGACACGAGGGTCCACGGAAGGCTCATCCCCCCGCACTCATTCGGATAGCCCCACGACATATCCGCGAAGGGTTTTCTCAAACCCCTCCACTCTCCTTCGGAATGCTTATCCGGGAACAGTTCAGCCTGCCCCATGTTTCATTCGGACACGAGGGTTCGCGGAGGGCTCATCCCCCCCGCACCCATTCGGATAGTCCCACAGCATATCCGCGAAGGGTCTTCTCGAACTCCTCCGCTCTCATTCGGAATGCACATCCGGGAACAGCTCAGTCTGCCCCATGTTTGATTCGGACACGAGGGTCTGTGGAAGGCTCATCCTCTCCGCACCCATTCGGATAGTCCCACAGCATATCCGCGAAGGTTCTTCTCGAACCCCTCCGCTCTCTGGCTTAAAGGCAGCTCATTTTGCCCCAAGCTTGATTCGGACGCAGCGGTCCACGAAGGGCTCATCCTTCCTGTTCTCTGGCTTAGGGGCAACTCATTTTTCCCAAAGCTTGATTCGGACACAACGGTCCACGAATGGCTCATCCCCCTCGTTCTCTGGCTTAAAAGCAGCTCATCTCTATCTCTTCCCACATAAGAATAGACTAAACATCATCTAGTAAATATTAGCTCAATCTCCACTCTGTTCCACGGTACTGCAGATCTTTCTCTTTCTCTGTAACCTGCCGTTGTATGTCTCAGCATCTCTTCTGTAATCATCTTACCATTTGTATTCGGACGCTCCAAACTGTTGATCTCAGTCCCAAACTCTAGATCTCTTTATTCCTCTGGATTTTCGAGTTATTCGTTGCATGCATCTCACCTTCATTTCACTATATAACCTTCATGAAGGATTCCCTTTTTCACATGTACACAGAACAAACATCTTTACGCGCATTTCGCCAAACATTCCTCATGCACTTACTTTGGCTGTGAAACACAACTATGATTTCTCCGGACTTTATGTGGAAGCCAAGGTTCAATCTCCAATACATACAAATAACTACACCGTCGTCCTACAGTTGATCGAAAGCAGTTACGAGAATATAGACACAATGGTTGGCCATGTAGGCTCTTTACCTAATTCCACTTGCACAAAAATTGGATCCAGTTTAAGGACTTCAAATCCAGAAGTGATATCTGAGTAATTAAGAGGGCCATATGAGAAGTCGTCCTCACTATCAATGGTAACCGCGTCATCAACGACCACCTCGTCTTCACCAGCTATCACCACATCTCCATCGTTGACGTCACCATCAACGGCCACTACGTCTTCATTGGCTATCACCACATCTCCATCGTTTAAGTCATCACCAACCTCTTTATCAACCTTCACGTGTAGCTTTCTAACTTGTAATAAGTCACCAAACGAATCCACAAGATAGTTTTTGTTTCCAACATTATCATTATCTGGTGTTGGTGCTACTTCCATAAGCTTGGGATGAGGATGATTAACATCACAGGAAAAAGCTTCTCCCAAGTAGTTGATAGCATAGAACTGATCTTTGTAATATACTACGTCTTGGATCGACTTGTACATAAAATCAAGGGAAGTCCAAGTTTGATCACGCCCATTTCTTGTCCTCACCGTAGATGGCTAGAACTACATAATTAGGATCTGTTGCTGGATTGGTGGACAAAACTGCTTTGACCAAGAACCTCCGTTAAAAACTTCATCCTCTACGTGACAATCTGTGAACTGATTTTGTATTTCAATCCAAACAAAATCCAAGTGAGGTCCCAAACACACAAACTAAGAAATTTGTTCACAAGAATCATAATAAAACTTATCTTTCATCACTCAAAAAGGTGTCCAGAGGTGAGACTCGGTATCGAAGCCGAACTGCGACCGCACCTAACGATTCTGGCAGGCGAATGCGAGGCGAAAAGTGAACACCCAACTGCAAAGTTTGGTATCTTCCTCGACGCCAAACAGAGCGTCTCTTATAAAAGAATTCCATTAGTATCGAATATAAGAGGGTTGATTGCCTCAACTGTTCACCCTGAACTGAACTGGAGAGAGAAATATGCCACAAGAGTTGGGCTTCACACCGTATGTAACGAATTCTATAGTTTCTTTTGAGACAGGGATGGCAGAACCATCCTCCTTTTCTGGATATTATCAGATGATGATAAACAGTCTTGTCCAATTCTCTACACAACTTGTTGTTATCAGCTTCCACGGACTAAGAAGAAGAAGAAGAAGCTCGAACAACTACTGAAGTAGCAGAAGAAACAAACACACATACTTGAAATGAGTATTTCTTATTAAAAGACTCTGTTTTGTTCGAAATGGTGCAGAACCAGTTCTTCCCACTCCAAAAGATTCCATCTTTACCGTTGCCATTATACAAAAAACAACTCTCCCCTGCTTCCGCGTGAAACCATAAACCGATCGGTTGTTGAGAGTTGAAACTTGAAACTTGAAACCAAACCCATTTGTTTTAGGTTGGTTCGATCCTTGATTCTGTGTTCTCTCTTTGTCTTCATCAGCAAAGTCAGCCGGATCCACTGCTTTCACAGACAAAGTCAGGTGGATTCATCATCATCCACGCGTGTATGCAAGTTGAGTATTTGACTTTCAAAATCTTTCATCAGTATATCTATTACCATAAAAAATCTTTCATCAGTACCGACTCCTCACAGACGGCGCCATTTGTCGCAACCAATTTCACGACCTATAATTTTACTCGTATTTCGGCTCTCATTTTGGATCGGCTGCACCAATTAAATTGTCTACGTATCCATTTTGGGATCAAGCCACAATAGTCCTCTCTTTCCTCACCCCTCTCTGCCTCCATTATGAGCTCCCCCCCCTCCTCTCTCTTTATTTTTATATCCCTCTCTTAGGTTCACTTCACGGGGCATAAGTATGGTATTGGGCCTATTCTCTGGGTCCAAATGCTATGGTTCATCTATGAAAACGGTTATTATATAAACAACGATAGATAAGTATGTCATCCAACGGGTAGTTCCAATTCAAAGTAAAATGTCTACAAATTCCCACATAGGTAGGGCTGTCAATGGGTCGGGACAAATCTGAAACCCGATTGAATCCGAACCGATAAGATAAGAATTTAGACTTTAAATTTATCCCGATAAGATTATTGGGCCAGGTATGGACATACCTATGTCCGATCCGATAATGGCCCGGCCCGAAATTTATAATAGTTATATTTAATATTATTAACATATCTATTATATTTTATATAATAGATATATTAAAATACATACTTGGCCTATTATCTGATCCGATAATGGGCCAGGTATATATTTTATATTTAATATTATTAATATATCTATTATATTTATTGGAAATTGACATAAAAAATTGGAAGCCATATTAGTTAGTATTGTGCCGGCCAAACAAGAGTTGTGGGTTTGATTCTTCTACTTACAAATTTGATTAAATTTTAGACAAAAATAACAGTTCCCATGTATTACTAACGGACTTAGGCCTGGCCCGAATCCGAACTTGCCCAATAGAACTTAGGCCGGGCTTGGACTCGAGATATCAAATATGATTTGGGCGGGCTTGGACCTAGGTGTGTTCTATTTAGGTCTGGGCGGTTGACAGCCCTATATGCCACACATATGAACATAGTATGATGTACCGATTAATGCCACAAACAACATAATTAACACCTCATAACCAAACGTGCACGGTTAATACCCAGTAAAGGATAAAGAAAACAAACGTGTGCGTTATTACAAAAAGGGTCCGCTCGCAGATGAGTTAATTTAGGACTCGTGCTCGGTGCACACTTTGTATGTGCCAACGGTTCTTATTAGAGTAAGTGAGTAACCCTACGGTTCGGTTGGTGTGACCCTAAAAAACAAGGCCAGTCCTCTTATCACAACTCCACTGTTTCGTTTTCTTCCAAACAAAATGGCGACTTCACTAACACCTCTGGTAAGCTCCCCCACTCAAAACTCTCACTTCACTTACATTTAATATTTTTTTAATTTTTTTTTTTAAATTTTTTTTTACAGGCAAACATTATTACTTCCCGAAGAAGTAGTAGTATCTCACAGTTGAAGCTTAAAAAAAACTCATCTTCTCCCAATTCCACCAAACTACAAAAATGCCCTTTGACTTTATCTTCTTCTGGTTCGTTCTTCTCGAGGTTCGTTCCTGCTTCTTCTTCTCAAAGGAGGACTGGATTCTTTACCTCCACCCGAGCCGCTGCTGCTGCGGAGGTCAGTCTGTTCATTTTCTTAATAATTAGACTGAATGAGACTTTTTTTTGACACGTGGAATTGGTATCTTTTTACAGGATGTGCAAGTGCAATCTAAAGTGACAAACAAAGTTTATTTTGATATAAGCATTGGGAATCCTACGGGGAAGTTTGTTGGAAGGATTGTGATAGGATTGTTTGCTGATGATGTACCTCAAACTGCAGAAAACTTTCGAGCTCTATGCACAGGTACAATTTTTTCTTTTTTCTTTTTTTAAAAATATTTTGTATTTATTTTTAGTCTAAAATGGCACTGTGTCTTATTTCAGGGGAAAAGGGCTTTGGGTACCAGGGTTCTAGTTTCCATCGTGTTATTAAAGATTTCATGATACAAGGAGGAGATTTTGATAAAGGAAATGTATGTCACTCTTCCCTTCATTTGTGATTCTCTCATTTATCTAAAAAACCTTTTAGTGCATTCTAACAACTCTATTTTTACTAACCATTTTTGTTGAGAGTCAAGGTGGTCTCTTGCATTTGTTGCGTTTATTAGTATATTAGAAAGTCTTTATGTGGAAACCATGGTGGCTTCTATGTGTTTTAAGGGAGGAGTAAAGATGTCCAAGTTACATTGACACGGATATTTGTGTCCGTATACACAGGTAAACTCAATTTACTAAGCAAAAAGGGCAAATTTTTTGTATTGCTACTAGCATATCCAAGTATTGCCAAGGTGGTGCTTCAGTCTTCTATATAACAAATACATCTATCTGAGAATGTGTTGTCACCAAAGATATCTTCAGAAGAGTCAGAATACAAGCTTGTAAATCCATCTTGATAGCAAGTAACTCCTGGTAGAGCACTGAGTTTATCCAGCTATTCCTTGACGGGAAGGAGGTTGTGGAATCATGTTCATAGAAAGTGGTGGGATGGATACGAGGTGTCAACTGGGTCTAGGTGAGGGTGGTAGAGCTACATTTGGAGTTTTCATAGATGTAAGTGGAGAGGGTTGGGGCGCTCGGCTCGCGATAAGAGATTTTTGCATAAGTCCAGTGGCATTGGAGGAAGTGGTGCCCTAATTGATGAATTAATTTTCATCACAGTGGGCTTTGCTGAAGGAGGAACATAATGTTGCACAGCGTTTGGAAGCATGTGACTATAGGAGATATGTTCAGCGTAGGACCACCTGATGGAGGGAGAGAGTGGATCAAAGCCATAGCAGATCTTGTTGGAGTGGAAAAATTCCCCTGGTAAAGCCCTTGCTTCATTCTTAGCAGCATCGATGTGCTCTGCCCCAAAAGTATTCCGAGATATGTCCTGGTGCGTGATTCTTCCAGTGTTTTCTGTAAGTGGTGGAGGAGCTAGGAGGATTGAGGGTTAGCCAAGGCAAATCCTGAGATTGGGGAATATGAGATGTGCACACCCATTTATTACCAGATACTTAGAGATGGGAGGATGTTAAGGAGTAGGGGCTAAATAAAAGCCGGTCCGTTTAAAGTGTATGAAAGACTAAAGATTTGTTTATCCTATAGCCTAGAAGCATGTCAGTGCCGGCTTCTAGTTTATGATCTTTGTCATGTGGAAATGTGGCAGTCTCAGTGGAACGATTGGTTACATTTTACGTTTTCTAGGTAAAATGTGCATACCGGCACTATCAGCTTTGTTGTGTCGACATATCATTGTATGCCGAGATTTCACAGGTGGGCATTTGGGTTTGCGTAATAGCATTGAACTATTCTTAGTTAACCAAAGTAAACTTCCATCTGTTATGGAATGTACCCCATGGTTACCATAGATGTTGCATTCGTTGCAAAGCTTGATAGTTAGATAATGATGGTATGTCTAGTAGGTCAAGTAGCTCCTTGCTACGACATCAACTTCTTGTGATTTTGTTACTTAATATATGGATGAATTGACTTTCTACTGATCCCCAAAAAGAAAAGAAAAAAGAAATGGGCAACTGGGTTATCTTAGCCATCCCTCTCTCTTTTAGCTCTTTGTACTTGGATCAATTAGAAAAATCCTCAAGTACTCTGCCATCTATTTGGCATGAATCAGCTCCCGAGTCAGTGGGGAAACTACAAATCTTCTCGGGTCACTTTCTGCATGGATCCTTTCTTCCGGTCTCTTCTAGTTCTTCACAATTTTCAGTGGTGGTTCTGGCTCTTCCAGTGCTTCTGCCTTTCTCTCACTCTTCTCCTCATCATACTGGTTAAGACTTGCAGCTTTCATGCCTTCCTCAACAAGCTGCATCTCTTCTGCGTCCATCTCCATATCTGCATCCTTTCCAAGCTTAATAACCTCCGACACATCTACCATAGTAGAAACCTTGCTCCTATTAAATTCTTTCAATGTCATCTGTGGGGGAAGCTGCTCGTCGTCATCATTTGTACATTCAATCTTCTCCATCATAAATACAAATCTCACCATTCAATCATTGCAATCTGCATTCGCTCCTGTCCAGTCTCCTTAAGTTTCCTGTCAATCTTGTTCTTGCATAAGTTCCTACTTAAGGTGGTCCTTTTACTGTCCAAGGACAGTTGTCAGACTCATATCAGCCACACTTCACCTGAACTTATCAGTTAGCCCCTAGGGGGACTAGACCTTTGAGTACACTTCATAAAGTTTAGTAAAGAATGTGTACATAAGATGGCACGGGTTTAGAAAATGGAGCTGAGTGTTGTTAATCTCTCTACTAGTCGATGTGCAGTAAGCTTTATTATAGCCAATCTTTCACCAGTAATGCCTTCTGTAAGCCGAACAGTATATTGTTTGGCTTGTGGAGCTCAAGTTCTTTATGGACAGGTTAAATTCGGTTGACCAAAAAGCTAGGATGCTGGTGCTGGTGCTGGTGCTGGTGCTGGTGCTGATGCTGATACTGATGCTGATGCAACAGATTCATTGCTATCAGTCGTGGACATGACTCTTGGATTACAATATTGCTTTTTCATTCTATATTATTGCTAGCATTAGTTTATCCTTGCTTGTATATCTATGTATGCCAAGCTCTGGTTATTACGAAAGATCTTGGTATCTTGGAACAAAAGATCTTGCTTCTAAGGTAAAAGCTGGTAATAAGGGCTGTGAGAGAGGCATGCTGTCAACTTCTAGGAGCGAAGGCTCGGTGGTGGAGGAGACCCAGTCATGTGCTGTGAACTTTAATTTGAATTCACCTCATCATACGCCATCATTTGTTACTCCAGCACGTGATACACTTATGGGTAATGGGCTGGCTACTTATGCACATCTCCCCGATGTACAACTTGAGTGTAACCAGGCTGTGGACCAGGTAAGGGATTTGTCTTATTTACAGATTCATTAGTGGGGACTGGACTTTACACTGATAGAAATGGGCCAGATCAGGTGATGGGCTGCGAACTTGAAAATGGCTTTAATGATGAATTGGTGGGGAGAGACAATCTTGTTCCTGTGTGTACTGGCCTTGATATGGTTGGGCTTACTGAACCAAGACATATTCATTCGAATCCTAATACAAGCCAATCTGGGTCAAGAAGAAACAGGGTGAGAAGGGAACGAGTGGTTTTTTCTGAGCTTTTCTCTATTGTAAGTATGACATCGGAAGGACCTGTTAATGAATAGGGAAAGAATTGGGCTGTGTTGATACTCCCATAATCGACAAGTTGGACATGCTGTTATTACAGGGCCAAGTTGGGAAAACAGTTCCGAAAAAACTGAGGGAATCACAACGATACAAGCGCATGTACATGAGGAGGCAGAAACTACTTCGAGTACTCAAAAGCAGTGCTAGAGAGTCTCACTCAGCAACTGGTGGTAGTGTAGACTAGACCGGGTTCTAACGGTGTCAACAGTGATGGTGTTGGCGGAGTTGTGGGGGTGGCTTCTGTGGTTCCCACTTCAAGGGTAGGGGAGCTTGCTGAACATTCAGTTAATGGTGTGCAGGAAAATGAGGATGCAGAAGCAGTGACACGAGCTGAATTGGTGGGTCTCAGTAAGTGCTCTGGTGGAGGGTGGTGTCAGTAGTCAGGGTGGAAAGGAAGACAAGATTTATTAATCGAAAGAAAACATTTTGAGCTTCGGTTTGAGGTGGGAAGCACGGGTGCAGGAATATAGAACTAAAATTTTGAACCTTCTTGACAAACAAGGGGAGGATAGGAGAGTTGAAGTGGAATGTGGGTTGTGATCGGATTCTTGTCTTGGTCTTTCTTTGGAATCGGCATGTGGGGATTCAGTTGATTACAAAATCTCAGATGAGGTGGTAGAGGGTGAAGTTGGGGTTAAGAATGACCTTACTGAAGCTTAATATTCTAACTTGGAATACTAATAATGGCCTAAACGGGTTGGGGGTAAGGATAAAAGAAGGTGGGTGAAAAGAATGAGAAAGAGGGGGGTGGACATTCTTATGATCCAAGAATCAAAATGGGAGTGTGTGGATAGCCGGAAGGCCGTGCAACATTGGGGTAGAGGAGAAGTGGGCTTTGCCTTTCTGCCATCTTTTGGTATGTCAAGGTATCATTACCATTTGGGACAAAAAAAAGTGGTGGTAGGAAAAATTCTTGAGGGAGCTTTTTCTTTGACAATTCGTTGTAAATGGGGTGAGAGCCAACTTTGGGGCGCCAATATCTATGGTCCGGTGCACAATAGTTTGAAGGAGAACTTTTGGGTTGAGTTGGATGATGTGATGGGTTGGTATGAGTATGTGTGGTGTCCTGTTTGGTGGTGATTCAATGCAATGAGATTTGTTTGGGAAAGGAGGGGTAGTTCGGAGGAGATCAGGTTCATGAGGTAGTTTTCTTCTTATATTAATAGAAATTGCCTTGTTGACATTCGGGGGCAAAATTAATTGATCAATAGGTGTCCTGAACCGTTATGTGAGCCGCCTTGATAGATTTTGGTGGCACCAGAGTTGGACGAGTTATTCCCTAAAGAGACATTGCATGCGATTCCAAGACCAATTCCGTATCATTGCCCCTTTTTTTGGAGTGTGAGAAGATGGAAGGGGGTCCCATGCCATTTAAGTTTGAGATGATGTGGTGTAATTCGTTTGATGAAGGGGTGGTGTGAATCTTTCCATCACAATGAGAATGTCGGTTTTGTCCTCTGGAAAAAGTTGAGTAGTCTTAAAAGAAAAGTTCAAGAAGAAGAGGAACAAAGAGGTGTTTGGAAGAGTCAAGACTAGGATTGGTATAAAGTTAGAAGAGTTGGCTTTGTTGGATCGTAAAGGAAAAAACAATACAAAGTACATTCACAACATGGCAAAGGCTAGGGGAAGAACCAATAATCTCTTAAACCTTTTTATTGGAGGTGCACTATTGGAGGATAGAGATGCTAATCATCTGGTGGGATTCGATGAAACTCTCTATAAAGAATCAAATAGGTGGAGATTAAGATTGGAAAGGATTATCTCTAAGGATAAAGTATTGATTTTATTAATTATATTAGGATTGTTATACCTACTTGCTTTAGTTAAATCACCGAACAAATTCAATTAAAGATCTCTTCTTTTCTCCTATGTGTCAAATCTTGCTCTTCTTGAGCTTCTACATCTGAACAGTATGGGCTGTAACTTAATATTTTCATTTTCACTTATTGTGAGTTCATTTCGTGGTTTGCCTTTGTCAGATAGTTAGAATGAACTTTGTTTGAAGTAAATCTATTCTCTGGATCAACAATTGGACAGTCTGTCTTCATAAAGAAGTGCAGTAAATGTGATGTTGGCAAGTGACCAAACGTTTGTTATGTAGGCAGGCCTTGTGTATTGATTTAGGAACTTAACTTAGTTATAGGTCAACATATGAAAGTGTTTGTTCTGGTATAGTTCAAGTGACCAGAAGTTTGTCTGGGAGGCAGACCTTGTGTATTGATTTAGGAACTTAACTTCATTATAGTTCAAAATATGAATGTATTGGTTCTGGTATGAGGTATTGCGCTCCCTTTGAGATATACTGATGTGTGTATGTCCATCAGCTTAGGCTTTGTGGTACTCAACAGTGTTCAATATAGCTTTATCTGTCCAAGTTACTCAGCTATCACCTGCCTTCCGTTGGTGTCACATGAATAAACACAGCTTGAATTCAGATGTTATCGTAATGATTGAAACTAATTGGCACAGTTCTTTCGTTTACTTCTTGTTGCTTTAAAGTTCCAACTTTCTGTATATTCATAGAATGCATCTAGGGTAAAACAGGAGTAGTTGTTCTTTCAAAATGTGGAACTAGGGTATGCAAACAGAAATGTTACTGAAATACAAGCCCGTATATGACCTTATTATATCTTGCATTATTATTTGGTAAAGTAAACTGATCTCTTATTTACCTAAAATAAATGCAGGGAACTGGAGGCAAAAGCATATATGGCCGGACATTTAAGGACGAGAACTTTAAATGTAAGTTAATTTTCAAACACATACATCTAAGTGCACTAGCACAGAAGCGTCACATGGCAATTATGTGCACTAATAACAGGTCATGGAAGTTCAAATCTTTAACTTTCTTACTAAACTAGAAGTTGGCTTATATGGATCTTCCTCTGTTCAACACATTACGAAATATGAGAATTCTAGATATTGATTTGTTACTTGTTGGTAACACTTTTGGCATCCTCGAGTGATGTTGTGATTTGGGCTTAGTAGTCAGTTATGCATGTATCTCGGATATTGAAATGTTCCATCTAAATTTCAAGTTTGATTTCAATCATACAGTTATTGGGTTGCTTAAACTTGGTAATCCCAGTACAACCCATTGATTGGTGCTTTCTTATTTGTTAACTAGGGTTTGCCCGTGCCCTCCGGCACGCATGAACCGGCCACACCTGTGGCATCACCTTCGAGCTTCTGATAGAGGGCTAGTGTACCACAACGTATCAAGTATAAAAACTTTGTTGAAATCTTTTATCAGTTTCCAGAATTTTGGAGACACCTAGAAATTTATAAACCTTTCAGAAGATATAAATTTGAAAGAGAATTTGTAAACAAAAAATTACTAGGTTATATGGACACGCCATATTTTGAAAAAAATCCGTGTCGGACACGTATCCACGTGTCCGTGTCGGACACGTATTGCATATAATTTACCTCAAATTTTGATATTTTTCCGTGTCCGACAATTCGTATTCGTGTCCGATACGGTGTGTCAATGTAACTTAGAAAAATTACTGATCAGTGCAATAAAAATGGGTCATACTTGATTCAAAACCTGACTAACCCACAATTAAAATTTCACGGAAATGGGTCGTCCTTCAATTGAACCTAAGGCTGTGATTGTTAACTTTGTGAATTTATTTCAACTAAAACAGGGGATAATGGAAGGACTTGTAGGTGGTTCTACAATCAAAACCTGTATCAAAGTAGAAGTATATATATCCAGTGAAACTTTTGGTGTTTATCTGAATTTGCATCTTCTTTCTAGAGATTTTGGTGGTGGAACCACCAACCAAGCAAAAACAGGATATTACAGTCACCATAATAAAGGGCAGGTCATTTACAAGGGTTTTGGTAGAATATGGATTTAATTTTAAAGGCAATCCTTTATGGCTGGTTACAAGTATCTTCAGATTTTCTTTTAATAATAGAAAAAGCATGCAATCTGTATCAAATCACTACGCTAAAATAAGGTGCCGGTGAAACTCACTGGCAATACTTCATTAGCCATGTCAAGTACGACAGCATTTGCATCTGCAAAAGGCAATAGACCCGCCTAAGAACCCCTCCCTGCCATGCGAAAACGCCTTGAGTTGTACATGACTATCAAATCTACCCCACCTGCTTCCTCAAACTTTGCAGATATGCCCGTCCCTGCACCAGCCCCTATTATCAGCATTCCTTTATTTATTTGATGTCTCAATTGTTGAAGTATTTCCCTAGTTCTTTGTAGTGTTTATGTTAGGACAATTAACACTATAGTTAGCAAGTATTGAAACTAATTTCTTCTTTACACAGCACAAACACAAAAAATAAAAAATAAAAAAGATGACATGACCAGGTTATATGGTAGACTAAAAAAATATTTAAACAGGCAACCAACATGATGCAAACCACCTTCCAAGATTGGTACCAGCAATGCATTTAATAGACAGAGTTGTTGTCACCGAAGCTAAAATAATAAAGAAATAGACAAGCCAAACAGACCAAATTTTTTTTTTACAAACATACTAACAGCCAGCCACCTCTTCACCAAAAGGAATATTAGAAGCAATCAAAAAGATGGTAGGGACAAACGGAAGAATATATGTAAGCGTGAAAGTAGCTTGTTATAGTCATTTATCACAGTGTTTCACAAAATAAACATAAAGATTTTAAAGGTGCACCACGAGTAAACTTTATCAGGTTATCTTTCCAATATCCTTACCAGGAGAGAGTATAAAACTTTCCAAACTGAAAAAGAAGATAACCTGGTCTTGCTTCAGGAAAGTTCACTGGGGTTGAAGAAATGGTTCCACCCCCAGAAAAATCCTTTCGAGAAATGCATTCCCCACAAAGATCTTGATCAGATCGTGGATGCTCTTTCGTCAGAGGATCAAAATCTTTGGAAATATTGGGGCTTATCTTTAAGAATGAGTCTACCAATGCGTTTGCAAACTCTGGAACGCCTTGATCTAATAAAATAATAAACACAAGTATCTTTAGGAAATGACAGACATGATGGAGATAATTGAATTTGAAAACACATAAAACAGCCATGCATGACATAAAAGGAAAAAAAAAAAACACAGTAAATGCTTTAGGATGAGCAGTTAGTTTTACCTGGCGATCTTCGTTTGTCTCCACAAGCCTCTCCAATTCATTTAAAAGAGTAGAAGTAGCCTCAGGATCGTAAAAGGGCTTTCCTAATTCATCCAGAGCAGAGATACCACTCTGTGGAAGGCACACACGTACCTTTGACGTTGACTTGTTTAGTTTTTCTGCTATAAAGGCGGCAAACTTCTTGTTTTCATCTGCTGTAGTACGCATAAGCGAAACCTGTGGAGATTCAATTTAGTTTCACATACAAATAGGAATGTCAACAAATTTTCTGGAGGTTAAGATGAACTTAATTTCTTCATTGAGGAGAAAAATTACTCAATTTTTTTTACTTTGGTAATTGAACTAGTAAAAGGTACATCACTGTTTATATCAACTTTTGTTTTTTTTATAACATAAATGATGGAAGGCTAATTACTTATTGTAGCAGAAGGCAGTTTTGACACAAATCAGGCAATAGAAGAATAAAAGAATTGAATTCAGAGCATCATATCCCTCAGCATATTCAGGGTTCAGTTTTGAACTCTGAATGGGTCACACCAAAGATATTAATATTTTGGGCAAAAAGTTGTCTTATTAAGACAAAACTGTCCGCCAAATTAAAATATTAAATAGACCAGACTCATATCTGGTATTGCCGAGTTTTCTATATTGAGTAAATTGAGAAAGAAAATAGAGTAACACGAAAAATGAAGCTTTATGCACCTGCTCATTGTGGATATAAATGTTTTTTTGGTGAAACTCGGAAGGAATTGTATACTCCGAAGTTCACCATATCCAAAGCACCTACACTGAGAACTAATAGAACCTTCTTTTCTATGATACTATCGAAGCAGGAACTGTCACAGGCCATGACACCTCCAACTACATAATCTGCAACTTCTGTTGTTGTGATATCCAAAACACCCTAATAAAATACAATAAAAAATAAGTGCTTTGAATGAATAAAGAACCACAAGGAGAAAGCATAAAAAATTCTTGGAAGCCATGAAAAGCTTAATTTGAGTTGAAGTCAGAATTGCTAAATGAGCCACTATGCTAGACTTGACTCAGGTTCCAAATATGATAAGGTAACTACTTACCATATACATAATGGGAAGTTGAAAAGATAATCTACAACAATTCTGAACACCAAAAATAGGTTGAGTGAGTGTTAGTTTGTAACTCCTCAAGTCATATAGATGTGCAAAGCCAAATCCTTGTACGTGCACAAAAAACAAAGTTAACCAATAAAGAACTCCAAGCAAGTAAGTTCTCAAGTCCGATTTTCATATCAAAGAGAAAATAATCCAGAAAACTTAATAATCTAGTTAAACAGAGCTGATAAAATTTGAAGTCAAATATGTTTTAGAGCACTGCGTCCGAGAATTAGGAAGAGAAAGATAAACTAACTGAATCTCACCCTGTTACGAAAAAGGAAGAGGAAGATAAGAAGAGGAGAGAGTAGCATACCTGACATGGGTCCGAGAGTGGCGGCTGGAGATTTGAGAAGAGAAGAAAGTGAATGGAATCTAAAAGTTTTTACCCTTTAAAATGATATTGTAGAACTGTACCTAAAGTAGAAAATAGCACACCACTTATGATAGTTTGAAACTGCCATGTCACAACTTGTGAAATACAAAGACAACCATAGGATGGAGGCCCTGCGGGCCCCACACCATTGCTTTTTATTAGATAGATAAGTTGCTAAAACTATCTAATTTGCTCTCTCTGCCATTTCTACCCATCATATTAGTAGATAATGATTATGTGGTATCAAATTGTTTTGCTTTATGTATTAGCAAACTATATCCGTATCACATGAAACTCAGTGAAAATACATACCAATTGCTGGGTTCTGAAGTCTGAGATTTTGCAGTGGCTCATGTGGGACCAGGAACTCTTAGCATGGCAAATGCGGGGCCAAATACCAATGGAAGCCAATTTTTTATCTGCACTGTCAAGGTAATGCCAAATCTTTATTGCATTAAACTCTTTAGGACCTAGTGGCAGTTTCCTTTCCAGAAGACTTTCATATATTGTGTACTTGTGATCCTTGTCTTTTATGGTGACAAAGTATGTAAAAAAAGCAACACCTCCACTATGGCCTATTTCTTCAATGTTCAACCACATCCCAAGTGTATATTATTACAAAGGACCTAAACAATTTTCAAGTCTATATCTGCTAAGTAGGAGACCTAAAAGTTTCCCCATTCCATGACTTATACTAGTACGCCATTTTGTTCTCATCTATACGTCTCTTCCTCTGTTATTTCTTCATTCAACTTCGTATCGAGAATGAACATTTGCAGATTTTAAGAGTTGAAAGCCATAAGACTAGTCCATGTATTTGTTATTTTTTTGTTTTGTTAATATACCTATTATTATAAAAAATAAAGAGTCTCAATGACACTCGACTTTGTCCAAGAAGTGTCCCAAAAGTGTCTTGGAGTGGCCAAGCCAATTAAAAATTAAGAAATGTGTTTTGATGTATCTGAGATGGTATCGGACGAGTGTCTAGTGTCCATCACGAACTCAACTTCTTCTCATTTTTTATCTGTAAAGTGTGTATATTTACATATAGCTATAATATCAACAATGTAGGGTAAGATATCCTACAAAAAATACAAGGAGAAACTGGAAAACAAGAAAAATACATTGACAAAGCTGCCACTTAGAACAAGACCACCACCAACAAATCCCATTTGGATATAAAGTCCACAAAGGGTGTCTCTCCACTTCACCCCAAGACTTCGAACAAAGGAAAATGAGATCTTTGATCAATATTATCAGCTTTGCAATTGACATCACACTACCATCAAAGTGTTTCCTATATATTTCAAGCCACAAAGCCTACGTGATAGCAAAAGGTAAAATGATCCGTAGTTTATACACCCCTTTGGAGAATCTAAGCTTAGAGCCCAAAAAACCAACAAATCTTTCACTTACCGAGAAACAAAATAACTCCAGATCTCCCATGAAAAATGAAAATGAATGAGAATGTGGCTATCTGACTCTCCGTCAGCCATACCAGCTGAAAAAGAGACGTGACAAGGTACTTTTGTTGACCAGATGAAAGTGCTAGGAAATTCGGAAGGGAGATGAGAGAACAATGAAAAATATAAAGATTTGGATGAAACATGCCATTGGAATAAGTAGAATCTCGAAATAGCTAGAAACTCGTAATTAAAATTGTTATAGGCTATAGTGGGATACTCATGATTCGTTTTTGCTGAACCAATTCTATGCACTCAACCATTGAACCATACCCAAAGCATAGCATGTAATATCCAGTTGGTGAAATGGCAATTTTCGTAGGTGGGTGTTTTTCTCTTAACGAGTTAATCTGTATTGGAAACTTCAGGCATAAACTGATGCTTCCAGATTATTAATTTCCTCGAGTTAGTCTGTCTCCTAACCAGAAGGAACAGTATGAAGTCCCTGCTCCTTGGTCCTTACCAACCTAGGCTAGAATCGGCAATATTGTCTATATCTCGGTTATATGCTATGGAACATGGGCACACCATATTTCAAAAATAATCCGTGTCGGATGTGTATCCACGGTGTCTGTGTCGGACACATATTGTATGCAATATACCTCAGTGTTTGATTTTTCGCCAGGTCAGACACTTCGTACCCGTGTCGGATTACAGACACACCCTATCCATGTCAATGTAACTTAGGTAGTTAGGTTATATGTTTCGATTCTTAACCAATTTAGGCCATATGTGTTTACCCTGTCAACAGCCTTAGGAAAGCTCACCCATATCACTGACAAAACGGCGATAATTTAATCGAAACACCAACTTTAGACTATACCTCAATTTTTGGGTCAGCACTGTGTTGGCAGATTGGTACTTTTGTCCGTGGTAGCAAATATTTTAATTGTGGAATTGTGGGTTTGTCTGTGGGGAAGATCACTTGTACAGTTTAAAGTTCCCAGATGCCAATTTTCAAAGGGATGTGGTCATAGTTCAGAATTTTTGGAATTCTGAAAATCTGGAAAGCCGAAATTGACAATATTTTGACCCATGTCATATTTTGATTTCAACTAATTTCAGAGCATCAATATTTCGACCATATGTTGTTTTTTCCATTTTTTTGAAAAACTGAAATATTTGGCAGAATTCCGACATTCCGTTGAGAATCATGAACACTGGATATGGCACACATTATTTGACTCTTATGTACTCGTGAATTTGTCATTGCAGACACCTTGGTTGGATGAGAGGCACGTTGTGTTTGGGCAGGTTTTGGAGGGCATGGACATTGTCAAGCTGATTGAATCACAAGAAACAGATAGAGGTGATCGCCCAAAAAAGAAGGTTGTGATTAGTGAATGTGGTGAACTTCCAACGGTCTGAGAAGCATCTGTCCACTATCAAGTTCAGCCTTAATTTTGTTTCTATCAAACCTTTTGATTTAGCTCCTTTGCCTGTTCAACGAATTTTCTTCTGTCCATGTAACTATTTTTGTTAGAAGTTATTATGGTAGATCCGTAGATGAGGACACGAAATGAATACTGAAACGAGGGTTTGTTTCATAGAGATGCTTGTGATGCTTCCATAGTTCCATGTTTCCTGTTCCATGTGAGCATCAGAGCATGGGCCCGTGAACGTGTTGTCTCTATATACTTAGGCTCTGTTTGGCTGCAAGAGATATTGTATTACTTAACTATGATTAGGTGATACAAGTCATGAGATGGAGTACTTGTGTGTCTGCCTCTTATCCTATCACATGTTTTACTTGGCTACTGTTTGGTTGACATTCACACTTATATACTCATTTTTTATATCATACAAAAGAAAAACTAAAAACTAAAAAAAAAAAAAAAAAAAAAAAATATACAAAATTTGCAAATAAAAACTTAAAAACAAATAAAAACTAATAAACAAATAAAAGGGAAAAAAAACTTTAATTAAATATTGAATACATAAGCACCCAATTGATTTATACAAAAAACATCCAAAAAAAAAAAATCCCAATTTGATTAATAATGTGAAGATTTAAACACTACTTTTTGAAGGAAAAAAAAAGTTTTATTGTGAGAAAATAAAAAAGGTGGAGAGAAAAAAAAAATACATAAGATTTATAGTTCCATTAATAAGATTCCCATGAAAGAGAGAGAGGGAGGAAGAGAAAGAGATAGGGAAAACATTCTTTATGTGTTTTTATTTTTTTTATTTTTTTCTCTTTCATGGATAGAAAACATGTTTTAGTGAATCTGGACTTTTCCTTTGGATTTGCTTATCCACACTTTTGTGTTCCCGCAATTCAAGGGGCTTACTAGAGTATCCACGTTTTAGACAGACCAAATACCTATACAAGATAAACATGACTGCCACGTCACCAATTCCTGAATATGGACTCTCTATTCACACTGCCAAACAGAGCCTTATTGTGAATCCTGTATTTCGGATGAGTAATATGAATGTTTGGCCAACATAGTGTCAATCCTGTATTTCTGATGAGCAATATGACTGTTTAGCCAACCCTCTGCCACCAAAAGCTCAGGTTTGTTCATTTCCGGATTTGAATGTTTTTTCACCACTGGCTTAAAATGAATAGGTGGTGTGAACTCAAAGCAGTATTCGGTAAGATTTTTGATATCGTTTGTCGGAGCACATGTATTCTGTCTTACAATTAGTACTTAATCTGAAAACGGTTACTGGCAACCAATTTTGTCTTCGTTCAGCACTTCAGTCTGTTCAGTGCTCATTGATCTATAAATAGTTAAGACAAGCATCGGCCCATTTGCTATCCTTCAGGACTGGAGCAATTCAGCTTTTCACTTGCCCCTCTTGAATGGAAGGTCTGTCGGCTTGACTATTTCATTTCTTTCCCATGTGCATCTCTGATCGTCCTGTGCTTCTCTCCCACTTAGTTTGGTACCTGTGCTTATCAGTTGATCTGCACCGATAATATCTTGTTATTTACATGTGAAAACGTTCTGTCCTTCTTGTTCGTGGTACTGTTAGTTTCGTCTTCTACGTTTTGCTTACAACTGCCCTGAGCGACATGGCGGCCTCTAGTGGTTTAGCTGGGGATGGAAACATTAATGTGGATCGTACTTGTGGTCTTGTGGATGTGGGCATTTAATTTTCCTAATGTTTTCGATACTAATAGTAAAATAAACTAGTGATTTTTTTCGACTTTGAATTCCCATTTCCCTAAAAATGTGTTGTATGAAATTATGCGTGCTCACATTTCGTAAAATCTTAAATGAAAAAAGTGGGTTCTCCATGGAAAATTCTTTGGGGTTTCTTATTATTATCGTTGTTCTTATTTTGAAGGTGAAGAGTAGTAGTAATACCTCGTGTCACAACCAGTAATCCATATACGTTTTAATGAGGTTCACATTATTGAGTGTGCATCGAGGTACACTCAGTGTTTAACGAACCGAATGTCGGAATTCCATTAAATATTTCGGTTTTTCAAAAAGTCAGAAAAAAATAACATATAATCGAAATATTGATGATTCAAAAATTAGTAAAAATCAAAATATGACCTAAGTCGAAATATTGTCAATTTCGGTTTTTCTAAATTTTGGAATTCCAAAAATTCTGAAATCCCAAACTAGGGGTACACTACCACTTTAATCTATTTCAACAATATTTTTTTCCTATCTTGTAATTTAGTTCATTAGAAAGAAAAGTAAACTGTTGGATTGTTGGTAAGCTTTTGGATAACTTTTTCGAGAGAAATTACCCCACCAACACCCTTGTGAGGGCATCATATACGGAGAACCAAAATATAATCGATATTTATGAAATATCAATGATATATATCAAATTTTAAAGTACCTGATATTGATATATTGACACATTTTGTATCTGATATATACTAGATTTTTTTGATATATATCGATCGATATATATAATATATATGATATAGATCGTTGACTTTGTTGATTTTGACCAATTTTTATTAATATATTAATGATATTTTTGATATAATTAGTGATATTTTTGATATTTTCTTATATATCGACATACAAAACAAAATTTTAATTGGTTAATAAAAAATTATGGTGTTTGTTACTGCCGGACCCCATATTGTATTGGGCAGACCCCAAAAACTAAAACACTTATTACAAATGTGCCATTGGTCCCAAAAGTTGTTTTGTGTTGGGCACCTCCCAAACTAAAGTGAATTTGACTTGTTGTAACCTTTTCAAATTTTACTTACTTCTATTATCTTCTCTTTTCACCATCAAAAATCTTAAACCCTTAAACCCTTAAACCCTAACAATAACACTAAACACTAATGGAAGAACCCAACCCCATTTTAGAACATGAAGATGAAGAAGAAAATGTAATGCATCATGACCCCATTCAAGAAGAAAATATTAAGAATAAGGTAAATATAAATTAAATGTAATTATGCATTTAGTAATTATGTATGTAGTAATTATGCATGTAGTAATTATACATGTAGTAATTATGCATGTGGTAATTATTGATGTGTACAGTGATTGGACTGAAACTGGACTGAAAAACAAAATTCGAGGCTTAAACGACCTGGGTAGGTCGTTTTTATTGCACACCAAACGGTGTGGCCACACCGTTTCTCCTTAGTCACAAACGGCATGGCCACACCGTTAGTCCTTAGTCCCAAACGGCATGGCCACACCGTTTCGGATTTGAACTGGGTTAAAAATGGTTTTGTCTGTTTTTTTTGACTCGTGAACGGTGTGGCCATGCCTTTTGGGACTAAGGCCAAACGGTGTGGCCACACCGTTTGGCCTTAGTCCCAAAGCCACACTGTTTGGCCTTAGTCCCAAACGGTGTAGCCACATCGTTTGGGATTTGAACAGGGTTAAAAATGGTGTGGTCTGTTTTTTTGACTCTTGAACGGTGTGGCCACGCCGCTTGGCCTTAGTACCAAACGGTGTGGCCACACCGTTTGGGATTTGAACTTGGTTAAAAATGGGTTTGTCTGTTTTTTTGACTCTTGAACGGTGTGGCCACACCGCTTGGTCTTAGTCCCAAACGGTGTGGCCATGTCGTTGGGGACTAAGGCCAAACGGTGTGGCCACACCGTTCACGAGTCAAAAAAAATAGACAAAACCATTTTTAACCCAGTTCAAATCCGAAACGGTGTGGCCACACCGTTTTGGGATTTGAACATAGAAAAACACAAACAGTGGTAAACGGTGTGTTTGTGGCATTTGGTACTTAAGCCAAACATCAATTAACAACTGTTATTCATTTAGGATCCTTCGGTGTGTTTCGAGAACTCTGGAAACTCGAATGACGTGGATAATGTTCAACCGCTTTCAATTGATACAACAGAAATATTTACTACGGAAGAGGTACATAGTAGGCATTGTTTTCACTTGTTTTATTTTCTAAATGAAATTATATTAGTTTATTGATTGTTGTTTTTTTTTTTCCATATCTTTAGGTATTTCATACACGTAATGACGTAATTGGTTGGGCAACTGCTCGGGGAAAACAATGTAATGTGGTTGTGGTAATTGGAAAGTCGCAGAATGCTAACGGGAACCGAGTACCAAGGCTGGATTTAGCTTGCGAGAGTTCGGGCGTGTATCGTTCACACAAAAAGGTAGAGAAGGCTAATAAGAAGAGAAATACGGGAACCAAGAAAAGTGGATGTCCATTTAAGTTAAGATGCATTTTCCAACGCGGCACTGTCGATAGTTGGAAAATTGCCGTTCTTAATGGTGTTCACAACCATCCATTGGCGAAGACCCTTGAAGGACATGCATTTGCTACTCGACTGATCGTTCCACAATTCGAGTTTCTTGTCGAGATGACTCAAAATGGAGTTAAGCCTAAAGAAGTTTTGAAGTCCATCAGACATAGGTTTCCTGATAACCTATCTAGCATATGTCAAGTCTACAATGCCAGGCACAAGGTGAGGACATTGATATGAATGATCGCCGCGAAATGCGAGAGATTATGTGAGTTGTTAGCAAAAACCATTATTTCGAGGAGGAGAGAGAGGATACGAATACGGATGAGATAACGGGATTGTTATGGGCCCATCCGGACGGTGTTAAAATGGCTCGGACTTTTCCAAAGTTTTCATCATAGACGCCACCTACAAAACCAATAAGTATCGGTGGCCTTTTTGTACGGTTTGTGGGGTGACTTCAACCCGGAAGTCTTTCACGGTCTGTCAATGAGTGTTGCTTCGATCACAAAACATATAGACTATGAGTGGGCTTTCGCGTCGGTTTAACGGCTTCTTTGGGTGAAGAAAAGCCATCCGTGATCGTGGTCCGACAGGACTTGGCCTTGATGAGTTTCGCTGATATTGTGTTTCGATGCGCACAAAGCATCTCTGTAGATGGCATATCTCTATGTCGCCCTTCAGAAATGCAATGATATTTTTCCCACCACGTAACTTGTAGATAAAGGCCGGTTTCGTGGAACACCAGAGTGAAATCGAGGACCGAGGATATCTTCAACCGTGGGGAGTTCTTTGCTTTGGAAAAGAGTATAGGGTTAAGTACTACAATTTTGTTAGTTATCTGCGAGAGACTTGGTTGCCTTTACAAGAATCGATTCGTGTATGTTGTTGACGATCAACACATTCACTTTGGGAGTACAACGACCAATAGAGTCGAAGGTCTCATGCTCGTGAAACGCGTGTTCTAGGAAACACAAACGTATTATGATTTTCTAAGTATGTTTTACTTGATTCACCCGATTTTAGAGATCCAAATTGCCCGAGATTAGAGGTACGTTTGAGAAGAGTCCGATTGTAACCCAAAGACCACCACCGATTCCTTTATTTCATGAACTTCGAAACCTGGTCTCAAGAAAATGTTTGGACTTGCTTTATGAAGAACTAGATACCCGTGTAAGCCGTGCTGCTAAGGACTCTGAGTTCATTTGTGGGTGTTATTTGCGCACCAGTCATGGATTGCCATGTGCTCACGAAATCATTAAACTTCAAAAGCAAGAACGTTCCATATCTTTGAGTGCTATCGATCCCTTTTGGAAAACTCTATCTGCTTTTCCAAGTGTGTCGGTGGGTGTTGGTCCCGATTGTAGACCTTCGATGGATATTTTTATGAAAAGGTATGAAATGGCTTCTGAAGAAGAGCAGAGGGTTATGGTTAGGAAACTCATGGAGATTGCTGTGCCAGAAAGTACATGGCTAGAATGTCACACCCCGAATTTCGACAGAATTCGAAAAAACATTATTTGTTCCCGACTCTTCGATCTCCGAGGTGTGACGCACTCTCAACTCCTAAAAACCCATAAACAGTTTAAATATGCGCATAATAAAAACCAATAAATTTTTTAACTTAAACAAAAGTCTTCTTCATGACAAAGATTCACAAATAAGATTAGGTTACAACTCTCCTTTCAATAACTCTTTAATAAAATTTACAAATGAAAATACAAAAACATTGTCTAGACTGAAATTCTATATCACCTCAAGGAAAACAAAACAAATCCCGAGATGCAACGCTTAACGCAAACCACAAGCGAACCACCTTCTTCAACACTAAACCTGTCAAAACTTATCAACTATGTTCATTGAATGAACACACCGATAAGCAAACATGCAAATCGGGTCAAGATTATAAAAATGCTGGTGTGAGTAGCTCTAAAACAACATATACTTATACAAATATATACATAATCCATAATGCGCTTAGTTCCTCCACCGAGGCCTTTAACTTTCAACGACTAATATAACATACTCAAATACAATAATTAAGGCAGGTAGTTCCTCCAATCGAGGCCTTTAACTTCCCACTAACCACACAACAAACTATAATGCGATCATAAATAAGGCATGTAGTTCTTCCATCGAGGCTTTTTAGGTTCTAACTAAACAAATAACCAACCAAACATATTACCATAATTAGATTATTTCAGGCTTTCTTTGTGTGTCCCTAAAATCACGTCAGATCTATGTCTTACCTAGTTTCCTGGCTACCACAATCGCTACCCAACGAACATGTACATCCACATGCCTCCTCTTACATAATGAATCACTTTCGGTCATTAACCACCACGAAATGGATGCCGCACCGTAAATTCTCACACGGAAGCAATTATGTAAGTAATGCCACTATTCAGCATAAAATATCGCGCATCTCGTTCTATTTTGCGAACGGAATAATTAAGCCACTATTCAGCTACGATTGCCCAACACATGGGTCAATCAACATCTCATATATATACAACATCTTATATATCAACATCTTATATATCAAGCCACTATTCGGCTACGATTGCCCAACACATGGGTCAATCAACATCTCATATATATACAACATCTTATATATCAACATCTTATATATCAAGCCACTATTCGGCTACGATTGCCCAACACATGGGTCAATCAACATCTCATATATATACAACATCTTACATATCAAATACCCCACACAGCATGATCACATGAGTTGTGGTAGTCGGGTTCTAGGATTTTCGTTCGTAATTTATTCAGTGTCATACATTTATGACTCATAAACGTTTCACTATATCATCGTGCATGTCAAATACATTATTGCACTAAGCCACAATATTTAGAAATGTCTCGAATATATCTCATAACCATTTTCATTCTTTCACGTGCCAATATATTATTGCACTAAGCCACAACTCAGAGGCAAATATTCACCAATCATATACTACCTCATAGTAGCATCTCACATATATAATAATGGAGTGTTTATACATTTATTTCTCCCAAACATATGCTTTATATATATATATATATATATATATATATATATATATATATATATATATATATATATATATATATATATATATATATATAAAGCAATATGTTTGGGATATATATATATATATAATGTCATAATATATAATGTCACAATATCAACGCTAATTCTTAATTAGATAATGACCACCAAATTTATACAAGCTTCTACAAAGATTTTAGCATTTGATTTGTCCATACAATTTACAACATATAATGCAAAGACAATTAAAAGCGATCCACATCATCCAGCAATCCCACAATCAAAGCCCAATATATATAAGCTTTAGACACTACTCACGTCAAATCTTAATTCGATAATGACAAACAACGTTATATGATGTTCGACAATATTTTATTATTATATTTGTCCATATTCTTAAATATGTGAAAAACGGGAAAAAGTCAACATTCCAAAGTCAAAGGTCAACGGTCAAAGTCAAAGTCTACACGTCATGGTCAAAGTCAAACTGGCATGGTCAAAGTCAAACTGGCATTTCCATGTTCGACAAGTTTAGAGTCATAGCCATGGTTCATGGCTAAGGTCAATGTGCATGGCTCATAGGCTCATGACTACGGAAACGGTTCGGACCCAACTAGCCGAGCCCAAACTTTAGAACCCGAAAGTCTAAAACCAACTTATTTATTACACCTGACCCAATTGGGATCTATATTAAGTCCTATGGACTGGCCCCAAGCAATATTAGAACTGGCCCAAAACAGTTAAGTGGTTCGGTCCAAAAATAACTAATGTGGTCGGGTCCAAAACAAATTAAACTAAAAGAGCCCAAACAAAACAAATAAAAGGTTGGCCCAAACAACTAAAACAAACCGGGCCCAAAAACTTAAACATTTCGGCCCAAACAACAAAAACCAAAAGAAATGAATTCGGCCCAAAACCTCAGGCCCAAGAGAAACCAAAATAAACCGGCCCATCAACTAACCCACCTAAGGCCCAAGCCCAATTCGGTCAACAGTTACTGTTCATCTTCTCCCACCTGTTCTCTCCTCCACCACCACCAAAATCGACCGGCCACCACCATCTCCCATTTCATCAAGTCGGTTTTGATCCTCATACAAAAACAAACAACATTAATGAAAGCGAAAACCCCAAATTGTTAAATCCAAACCTCACCCAAAACTAGATCTAGAAATCATTCCCGCCGCCATTAACGCCTATACAACCTCCGACAGCCCCCATTCGAACATCAATACCCACACTACACTAACCACTTCAACCCATTATCCATCAACCAACAACATCAACCAAAAATGGTTAGAATTAAATTTATCTTGGATCGCCCGGGCGCGTCGCCATTGACGCCTCTAACAAAATTTCGACAAAGACCCACGACAACCTCCAGCCACCACCAATCGAAATCCCACTACCTAACCCACACCACCAACAGTTATATAAACTTGTATCGGCGATTTCTTGGTGCCGCCATTAATGGTTCTTCAGAGCTTGAACAGCTCATCCAAACCACAATAACCAACCTCAAACCTATAACCCCCGACATAATTCAACACATTCCAAGCCACAGTAAAGAAAACAAATGAGTTCAAACAGAGAAACAGATAAACAAAGAAAAATGACGATCTATAGACTTGGCTTTAACTGCCCTTAACCGGCCATAAAGCTTGGATAGTTCAAATTCGATTTCCTATCCTCAACAGAGTGTCGACAGTTTAACTAATATGACGGAAAAATCGACAGTACACTTAACCCAAAATTATACTGAGCCCGAAGCCAAGGTTCGGTGAAAATTTAAAAATATAACCACTCACCGGTATTAACAGCTCCTACGAATCCTCCTAGTCCAAATCGTCGCGCTCCACCCTCTAGCAATCCAATTTTTATCTCTGCCTCCATTTTTATTATTTTATTTTTCTTAGAACCCTATTCTCTAGAACAATGTGTTTATATACTTGGGTCTGAAACCCAAGCTCAACACAGACTCGGGCCCAAAAACCAGGCCCACGTATCCCGAACCCAATCCGACCGATTTTTAAATAAATAAATTTAATTAATTAATAAATAGATAAAAACGTATTTTAAAAATACGGGCGTTACATAGAACCACCTCATGAGGAGGCGAAAACCAAAGGTCGGCCTAAGGGTAGCTGCAAGAGAAAGCTTCCAACTGAGGATGAGAACTCTTCAAAGCGAGATTCATCTGGTTTTGAACATTCTCAACGTGAGCATGAAGAGTGGGTCTCGTCGCAACAATCGGAATGTACACCAAATTCCAAGCCTTCTCATAAAACACCTACACCATCAAAATACGCTACTCCAAACCCACCTGCAGAGAAGTCTTCTCCGAAACCACCTTTGCCACAAAAAAAAACCACACCACAAAAGAACTTTTCTCAAAAATCACCTTTAACACCTAAAACAACCACACCACGGAATAACTCTTCTCAAAAATCACCTCAAAAGTTAGACATTGGCATCCTGAGGGGGCCGAAACATTATGGTTTGGATATTCCAGAAGAACTGCACAAATATATTGTTAAAGTGGATGACCCTGTGGGTGATGGCAATTGCGGGTATAGAGCAATGTGCATTGCACTGGGAAGAAGTCAGGAAGAGTGGCCGTGGATGAGAAATGAGTTGCTACAAGAACTTAATGAGAACCTCCCCCTATATTGTACATTGTACACTCACAGTGAGGTTTGTTTTGTGAAACCTACAATTTCTCATGCATGTGGTTGGGCACCCTATAATAAGTGGATGACTATGCCCTTTGTTGGATATCTATTTGCTTCGAGATTTAATGTCGTCCTCGTACATTTAGGAAGTATGTACTGCCATCTTATCTTGCCACTGAGAACCCAAGCAAATCCTGAGAGAGTAAAGAAAGTGTTGGGTACCGCTTACGTACAGGGATGTCATTTTGTCCATGTTGAACTTGTTGATGATTGTCCGGTTCCAAAACCGATGCGTAGATGGCATAGAGCTCGACACTTAATTGCAGATAGTTGGGATACTGCATTACAAACAAGACAAGCGCAATTTACGGCATTGAACATTCCCAATTTAGTATTGGAAGATGAGCACACTAATGATGGGTCCGAAATACCAATAATAGATGTTGACTAGGAATAACTCTATGTAATTAATGTTCATGTGGTTGGAATTGTAAATTAGTTTATTATTAATGACTTTTGTTACAATTTACTAAAAATGACTTTTGGGATTTGAATTTGGAAAAAATGACTTTTCACGGATATCTTTATTCCATGTCATTAGTCTCGTGTTCTTTGGATGCAAATATCTTTTGGGATTTGAACTGGGTTAAAATTGGTTTTGTCTATTTTTTTTACTCTTGAACGGCGTGGCCACACCGTTTGGCCTTAGTCCCAAACGGTGTTGCCATGCTGTTTTGGATTTGAACTGGGTTAAAAATGGTTCTGTCTGTTTTTTTTGACTCGTGAACGGTGTGGCCACACCGTTTGGCCTTAGTCCCAAACGGTGTGGTTAGACCGTTTTGGATTTGAACTTGGTTAAAAATGGTTTTGTCTATTTTTTTTGACTCTTGAACGGTGTGGCCACACCGTTTGGCCTTAGTCCCAAAACGGTGTGGCCACACCGTTTAGCCTTAGTCCCAAACGGTGTGGTTAGACCGTTTTGGATTTGAACTTGGTTAAAAATGGTTTTGTCTGTTTTTTTTGACTCTTGAACGGTGTGGCCACACCGTTTGGCCTTAGTCCCAAACGGTGTGGCCACACCGCTTAGCCTTACCCAAACGTTTTAGGACCGTTTTGGATTTGAACTTGGTTAAAAATGGTTTTGTCTGTTTTTTTGACTTTTGAATGGTGTGGCCACACCGTTTGGCCTTAGTCCCAAACGGTGTGGCCACACCGTTCAAGAGTAAAAAAAACAGATGTTTTGTGTTCTGCATTAGATTGCGTTCTGCATTAGATTTGTGTGTAAATTGTTATTGATTGGATAATGGTAGACCTTTTGTGAAAACTATGGGGTTATAGTCTGGCCACTTTTCTAGCAAACGCAATGAAGCAGGATATTGTCGTGGGCTAAGCAATAAATTCAAATGAAGCAATGCCATTTACTTTCGTGCTATGATGAATCCATAGACTCATAGAGGCAATAATACACAACACAACATTTTGCACAAAACACAAACAAAAAAATAAAAGTGTAATCAATCAGGTCAGGCAAAAGAACAGTGTTTGTTTGTGTAATCAATCCTGACCACCTGAATAATAACCAAACACCCTCTGAAAGTACTAATAAGTTTTCAAAATCTATGTTATCAAAATCTAAAATGTGAACAGATAAGTTACTGAAGCTTTAGGAACTGTAGTAACATGTTTCAGGAACAAAATTTCAGGGTTAACATGTTTGTTACTCATGCTCAAATACTTTGACATCCCAACAAATGACACTACAGTTCTCAAAGACTTAAAAGTCCGCAATCTCTCGATAAGTGGACATAACTTTCAAAGAATAAGCGGATATATAACGGACCAATCAAGCTTTCTTGCCTAAAGAGAGGGCACTCAAGTCTGAACCCGTTTCCTCACTTTCTTAACTTCAACTTCTTCAACATTGTTTGCGTAAACCATTATCGCAACCTGCACCAAGAGGAACACTACAAGTCTTATAAGGATGAACATTGTAAGCAACAACGTATTACAAATGTTTCGGATAAAGTCAAATATAATTAACCATGCAATAGACCTTTTGCAATCATTAAAAGCGTAATATCTATTCTATTAAGGTCTCCAAATCCAAGATTCAGTTCAGAATCAAAGAAGAGCAAACAAGCTTCTATTAACAGCCTATAAGACAAGTATCTAAACACAACAAAAGATTTTGGTATTCATAAGAATGGCTTTCTAAATCCAGCTCCAAACCAAATTTGATCTCACAATCATGAAACTTCGTAAAGGAATAGTTATCACGGATTTTAAATTTGCAGAAAACATCATTGTCTTCATATATCTAGCGGACATTAATCGACTAAAGGAATAGTCCAAATAGAGTGTACCCTAGAGCAAAGAATTAAGTTACTCAAGCTTCAGGAACTATAGTAAATACCTATCAACTACAAGTCCATGTGCACTAATTCCTCATTCAATGTACTCTAACAGAACAGTCCAAATCCTCAAGCTTCAAAAACTCTACAAACAACATAGTAGCTACAAATCGCGAGTTTGTTTTACTCCTAATCTGTTATACACTAGCACAATCCTTAAAGCTTTCCAGTTTCAAAGTCAGCATGTGTGTGTGCTTTATTCCTGCAAAACTAACCTCACCACTTGCTTCCTCATGTTCACCATTTCCATTTCCAACATTCGTCCCAACACAAGATAAAAGGAGGTAAACTAACCAAACTCAACATACCTAAATCCTATGCTAACCACTAAACCCTAAACTAACCAAACTCAACATACCTAAATCCTATGCTCCTTCACTATATCGTCCGCCAATGAACTTGCACCGGGTCAAATGGTATGCCTCCATGAACTCGTTCCGTGCATCGTCTGGAATCGCAGTCCCACCTAATTGCAGGCCTTGATTGAGCAAGCGAGAAATTTCATCGACGATGGGGTGCTGTCAAAATTAAAACGAAAAACTACATTAGTATATATATTTACATTTATAAAATACCAAAACAAAACAAAACAAAAATTAACGTTGTAAGATATTAACTCACCAGATTATGATATGGAAGACTCTGTAGGGAGTAGTGACTAAGATGATCAGGGTTTATCATTCGAGTATGACTATTGTTTTCGTACCAACTCATGTATCTACTAACACACTCCCATGGATAAGACAGAATGGGTCCTCGTTGTTCAAGTTGAATCAAGTGATTCTGCCATTTACTCTAGTAGGAAGACGCAATATTAAATTTCACATCACACCCGCGTCCGGAAGTAGTAATTTGCGTCGAGGTCTTTGATCTTGGGGGATCTGAGGGTACAAACTGCATATGACCCAACTGATGCACAACCCTCGAAACATTGTACTGCTCGACATTATCAAGAAAGCATATAAATCCCTCGAAAAATGCTATTTCATCCACCGGCCGTATAGCTCGGACTTCAGCATAGGGATACCATTCAACCTATCAAATAGCATATGATCGAGAAAATTAATCATTAACCACATACTAATAATATCAATTAATAAATAAAACTATTTATATACAAAAATGCTTACATCGGTACAAGTCATATTATCAATCATCGCTAGGGTATGCTTCAATGCAGCTGTTGTGCTAGCATAAAAAGACTGAGTAACTGAGTATTTATGAGTACGCGACATGCTCAACTGATAGTCATCGTTTGGGAATGGCCTGAATACCGGGAAGTACTCATAAATCCATGCCTAGATTAATATAGACACCCAGTTAATATTGTAATAGATAGATAAAATTGACATTGAAAAGAAAAAAACAAAAAACTAATACCGTAGGAGAGTGAAATAGCCCGAAACACCCTTCACCTTGGCACTTGTGGAGTCCCAAGACCCCTGCAAGTAAGCCCGGCCAAGAAAGTTTTACCCCACGCCAGAGTCTCGATCTCGGCAAATTTCATAAGCGACCTCGGATAACAAACGGAACTGCTAGGTTCCAGACGATGTCGGTGAAGGCGGTACATCCAAAGAAAAACAACAAATAAGCTCTCATAGCAAACCCTTGAACTCTTTTGGGTTGGCCTTCTTAACAACAACCCCATTTTCATCCCGTAAATCTTTATCCGTCACCTTCCCAGCAAACTGCTTCATCAAGAAATCCATCCTAACTTTGGAAGTGAACTTATTGGATTTCATCTCCGCATCTATCTTATCCATGGGTATGCCAAGACCTTCGTGGAGGAGTCTTTTTGTCTGTTCCAGGGTCAAATCAGTGTCCCCAGTCATTGCTTTGCCTCTGATCGGAACTCCTAAGAGTTGGGAAACATCGTCCAACGTGATTGTCATCTCACCCCACGACATATGAAACGTGTTGGTCTCTGGATGCCACCTCTCCACAAACGCAGAGACCAACACAGGATCCTGATGCCTATATACACCTAAGACCAGAGCACATAGGCCGGTCCTTTGAAGCTCCACATGAAAATTAGAACAAATCAACACTCTCCGACGATATCCTATTGTACCAACTTGTTCAGGTGCCCATGACACTTCAACACCCCTCGCCTAAAACAACAAAACTTAGTATTATTGTATGCACAAGGTTTTAAGAATACAAAATTTAAATACTAATAGACAATATATAATAATATTACCTGCCCTCCCAAATATCATGAGCCACGTGCACCGCGATAGTCATATAACGGATGTGACACACGAGGGCCACCTCCATAAACACCTCTCTGGAACTCCAAGTCATTGTTGGACTTTCTCACAATATTCACTGGAGGTACAGGTACAGGGACTTCCGGGACTTCCTCGTCATCATCATCCTCCTCCTCCTTATCCTCCTCGTCCTCCTCATCCTCCGCCATCATCAACCCCTTCGCGTCATCTTCTTCACTATCATCTTCTTCATCATCACCTACAGCTACACTCTTCCCACGATCCATATTTACATCATCTACATCTATATCTACATCTTCATCTTCATCTTCATCTAAATCTAAATCTAAATCTATATCTACATCTACATCTACATCTACATCACTCAGAACTGTTTGCTTTCTTCTCTTTTGATTTCCTAACTCTACACCACTTACTACATTACTGGGATCATCCGCTTTCCGATCCCCTCTACGGACTGATGCCGAGGTAGTTGTTGCCCTTTCTCTCTTTTTCTCAGGCTCCTCGCGACCCGAACTACTACTCCCCCCACCTAACAACTTCTTAGCACTCGTGAAAACACTTTTTGCTACATTCTTCACATTCACATTCTTTGTTCGAGGCATTGCTACAAAATAAATAGGAGTTAAAAATAAGACATTCAACTAATTCAAATTGTTTATTAACAAGCAAATTCACAACTTCTAATAGTAGGAAGGTGAGAGACGCAACCCCATAGTCTACATTTTCAACTACAGATAATATGCTCTAAAATCTAAATCGCTACTTTTTTTTTTCCAGTTTCCAGCCAAATGGTCCACGTAACAGCATATAACTATACTCAACAATCATCCGCATCGGTGGTTCAATCAAGCAAGGTAGTAAAACACTCTAAGAACCTCACTGATATTAAGTTATAACCTACAACTAAAGTTCCTCCAAGAAGCATAGCTCTTCTTAGCATAGTCTACTATCTTAATATCTTATAAGTCCTACCAGTAGAGGAAAACACAAACAAACGAGAAGTTATGGCCAGAGTCGTTAGGGTAGCTCATGTGGCATAATTGTATTCAGAAGTTCGTCAATGACATACAACTATACAAGTATCAATGCAAGAAGCCAAGAACTATACAATTAAAAACGAGAAGGGAAACTAATTATTCACAAGTTAACGGCTAAAAACCTAGAAGTAGAACTCATATCCGTCGATGAATTTTTTTAATTTTTATAGTTAACTTTATCTATACCATAACATCCTCAAATTTGCCGTTTAAAGAAGTGTTCATGATTGTTGACCATCATGAATATGTAATACCCATCCAACATAAAGCGAATCAAGAAGACTCCAACATTGTTTCAAACTTTCAATCGTAGAAGGTGATTAGACAAGTTCTCTCAAAGGGAGTGAAAATTTGAAACTGAGCAGAGTCACTCGAAACCACTGCTAGGAGAGTAGGAGGTAGGCATTGGATACAGTTTGAGCCTTTGAAAATAGCTGACCATTACTGAGGTGCTCTGGGTCTTAGACTCAGTGCCTTACCTTACTCATTCAGGGTTTTCTAGGGATGATTTGCAATGATAAAGAGCACTATTCTAGAATAAGGAGATTTTGTTTAGAAAATAATTGTCCATACGCAAGCCTAGCTTTTGAGAACAATTCAAGCAAAAATGAGTGTAAGTGCTAGATTAGCCCGGTAAAACCAATACAAGATGACCAAACACCATTTCTACTCAGGCACGCGAGTAAAGTAAGATACTGTTGGGCTCACCAAATATTTATCGACAAAAGTCACAAAACCTAAACCAATTGATTATAGTTGAGACTTGAGAGTAAACTGAAAAACAATCACGGAAGAACAAGAAGAAAGAATATTGAACTGGAAGGTTAATCAATATCTTAAGTTGGTACCATCCATTACGGCTAGTTGGCTACTGGGCATGACATATTTCTTTATCTGGATCCTACATAAACATGTACAGCAAAAATACCTAATATAAAGTGCCTCCTGACTAAATGTCTCACGGTGACTTTTAAGCGTACACTCATTTTTACCACTCATAAAGTCCAGAGTCCAGACAGTACATGACAAATGGACCATGGATCACATTTTCATACTTTACATAGAAGAGGAATAAGATTCCCCATGTGGGAACTATGAGATCCTCCAGCACACTAGTTCCTTAAGGGTTGTGAATTTGTGACGGATTGGTGGTAAATGACTTAGAATTGAATAATCCACCACAAAAATTCTCTGAATAGGTGAAACTATTCACGCAGAAAACAAGCACTCGAACAATGCACAAAGATAAAAACATGGTGCATGAGTTCACTGACCTTTTAGCAACATACATCAAAAGCATGAACAGACTGACACAGTTAACTAAGATCACCACTTCGATCTCTTTTATTTGAAACCTCAAAGAAACCCAACTGAAATACGAGGAACACCTTCAATTGACTTTTCCAAATAAAAAAAGTTGTTCGAGAAACCTTTTATTTTGTGATCAACACCCTAAAAGTCTAAAACATAGGTGAGTATGAAAGCCAAAAAGTAGTGAATGCATGAAAATGATTCTTCATATTGCACCTGATATTCTCATATACTATGATAATAATGTCACCAAAACTGTACGCCTAGGTAAATATACTACTTGTTACATGTATAAAACTTCTGAGTTGAGTATTTTATGGTTATGGTTGGACTTTTTGTGTAGAATAACAAGTCTATGGGTTAGGGTTACAGTCCTTTGGGAAAACAGAGATTCAATAATATTGTATTCTTTTATAAGGGTTGTATACTTATAGCTGAAGTTAATGTATACAAGATCTAAAAAGATGGATAAATCGACTTTACGTGTATTCATTTGCTATATGCTAAATGGAAATTCAGAACTGTGGATCTAGTGAAGTACATTTAACAATCCGTCATGTTTTCTATCATCTTATTTTTTTTCGATAAAAATAAAAATACGAATACTCAACATTATAATGTCAACATACACACACCATTCTTATGGTCTCTTAAATAATCAAATAATGAACATGGCTATGCAAACAACATTTTAATTTCTCTAATGAAAGTGGTAATTGAGTGGCTTACTTCGATTCGATTCAGCGACGTAAATCGAGAAAACCTTATTAGAAGAAATAAAAATTAAAAAAAACTAATGTTAGAAGCAAATGAAATTAGTAATTGAAAAAGCAAATGAAATGAGTATTGATAATACCAAAAAAAGATCGAGATAACATCAGATCGGGTTAGTGCTAAAATGTTTTAAATGTATTGTGTGACATATAAAATGGTATAATTATGATCAAGACTATGGTCTGAACCCCATATACACAATTGATACGTAAGAACTCGAAGGAATCGGTACCAAATAAATCTAAAATGTTTGAGCTCAAAGGAATCTAGTTGAAACTTACCGATAAAAAAAAAAGGAATCTAGTTGATCGAGATCGAGATCGAGATGGTGGGTTTGATCGAGATCGAGATCGTGGGTTTGATTTTGGTGAGAGAAATTTGATTTTGGTGAGAGAAATCGCGAAGAGGGTTTGAAGGTAAAGGTGGTAGCCGGTTTTCCGGTTTCTGGGATATTTGGTTGGGTGGTGTACGAGTCCAAGTTGTGCCCAACACAATGGGCAGATCCCGGCCCAACTCGGGGTCTGCCCAACACAAATTGGAGTCTGGCAGTAACAGGACCCAAAATTATATATCCACCAATATATCAACATAACCAATATATATTGGTTGGGGAGAGAGAGGGGGGGAGGGGGCGATATATATCTCCGCCATCCAAATATTTGGCCTTGCCCTATACTATTCAATATGGATTGAAATACATATGAAGTATACATCTTTCGACAAAAAAAAAGTATACGTCTCAAAATTAATGTTAAGTTCGATTCTTCTGAATATGTACGCGACTGCAGAATTTTGGTAATTTTCACACTTTTTTAAGACACAACGAATAGTCTTCACCCTGGGCCCTGGCAGCCTGGCTGGGCAGTGAACTGGTCAAATTCATCGTTTAACGGTTTTGATAGGCGCAAAACAGAAGGCACTGTGCTTCTCTCAATAATTAATGACACGTGTCAGGCTCACGTAGTTGTCGGCACTGGTATCGAAAAAAGCAAAGAATGAAGCCCTGAAAATATCTAAAACACGTGACGTTTGCATCCATTGAGTTCCGTGATTGTCTCTTCTATCTCTCTTGAGCCGTCAATTCTTCATTCTGCTTGTTGACTTCTTTAAACAAGTAAAATTAGTTGGACAATAAAACAACTCAACAGGCTCATTTTTTCAGGTACATTTCCTATTTTCCCTAATACATTCCAAAGGACAATATAGTGTTTTCCCTAAAAATTCCCTAACGATTATTTATCTCTACTACTTATAAGTGGCCTGGCCTGGTTGAATTAACCACCTGAGCTGAGCTGTTCTCAGCTCTAACTTTGCATAGTTTTTTGACACATCACATATTAAGCCATTTGAGCCACCAAAAACTATTATTCTTTCTAGCCAGATCTAATAGTTTGACACATTCTCATGTTAGCCATTTGAACCACAAAAACCAAAACAAAAGTCAATAACCACACATGTTGTTCTATTTTGTTTTAGAGAGAGAGGCCGTACTACAAATAAAATAAGAGAGAAAAACCCTACCATTAATCATACACACACATGATTACATAAGATACCCACGCATCTCACATGGTGAGAACTGAATTTCTCACCATGTGAGTTGAACTGAATTTCCGCATGCATTTGTGTACACCAATAACACCATATAGTCTCACCCTTGGACCCTGACCCTTGTCGTTGGTGCCACGAGCTTCAGCATTACCTCCTTCAACGCACAGTAAGAGCAGCTATTGCACACATGATACAGCCCTCCTCTAAGTATGTTCATCCCAGTGTGAGGACATTGATCTAGCCAAACAGAAGCAGAAGACTGCTTGCTTATCTGTATTTACAGTTTGACCAGGCCGACACCTACAATCATTAAGGCAATGTACATTACATATATGTATTCTCAAGCCTAATCTGAGAATCAACAGGTAGTTGAATCAGTGGGAACTGTATCTTCATCCAACCACTAGTCACATGGTTGAAGAATCCGCTTCTTGATCAGCAGCAGTTCCACAAACATAAACTGTTGGGTCACCGTCAACCTTGTTGTCGTGATAACATTCTTAGGAGTATGATCTAATTAATCCCAAGTTGTAGAGTAACTTCTCCGATCTAGATCGGAAGAGATTGCCAAAGGAGAATTTGTTATTTTCCTTTTCAGCTGAGTATGTATCATGCTTCACACGAAGTACTGTCTGGCCAATGTCACACCGCACTGCCTCAATGGTATCACTCTTTACTGGATTTCCTGATGCATCAGTAACATAAAACACATTCACAGCTTGGGATCCCCTGGTTGTGACCTCTGCTCGAATGACTGATAGCCCGTTTTCTCGAAATATACGAGTTACATCAGATAGTAGCCCAACTCGATCTTCACTACAGAGCTCAAGTCTTATTCCCTGGAATAAATAGTCAACATGAAAACATCAGGGTAAGCATCAGATTAGGATAGAAGGCAAGAAAAATCAACATTCCTAATGATTATACCTCGGATGTTCTCCTCTGAATAGCAGCTTCTAAACATCGGATCACACGTTGCCTTTCTGCATCTGAACTGATTGTGCATCCATCCAAGTGCCTGATGTAAAATTCCTGTTACAAGGAAAAGGAGACAGAATGGACAATATAATAAGTATGTTTCTAGTGGAGGAAATCAAATAGCCAATTATTCAGATCTGCTGATAACACTACGGAAATCATATGAAGCTTAGAGGTGAGCAAGCAGTTAGAACAATTCTGATACATTTACAAGCTAAAAATCCTGGCAGAAAAGGCAGATGTAATTCAAAGATGAAGACATTAGTTACGTTAAGATTAAGATAATTTTATCTGCAATTAACTAAGGGCGGGACAAAAGACAGCGTAAATGCAGTATGGACCACTCAACATGGATTGGGAACTCATATATATCACATTCTAGGTTCTAACTTTAACCTATTCAAATGAATTAGAATCTAATGGAACTACAAGTTGGCAATAGGAAACAAACCTGATAAGCTTCTGGTCCTTCAACCACGACAGTTGCATGGAAGACCACATATTGCATATCTGTTAAAGTACACACAGTATCAAAGAGTAGCTTGGGTCGGTCTCGACACCTCATATTCACAACAGTATACCCCTTATCAGCAATGTTCTCAAGAGTCACCAAGGGCTTGCTTCTATCACTCACAGACGGCACATCATCATCATCACACCACTCATAATCACGATCAGCATACATCATTTGATGGAGCCTCCTTTCTGTATGAGTTCCTCCAGTAGTAACTGCAGTATTAGCATACCGTTTATCCCTATTTCCTTTAAGAACATAACGAAGGAGTTTTTTGATATTCGAGAGGCGGTCATTATCATCAATAGGAGATCCAGTGGTATCATCAGTGATGTAGACAACAGAGGCCATTCTTGAATTGTGGGTCCACACCTCAGCAGCTCCAACATTGCATTTTAGATCGACAAGAACAGCAAAGATCTCTGAAAGTAAGCCTGGTCTGTCTCTTCCAGTCAATTCAATTGTTGTATGTTCCGCAGCAGCCTGGACACCCACGGACCTTCTCAATGACCAAAGGCTACACACTCTTGACCCCAGTGTCTGCAACAGTTCAAATAATCACCAAATCACAAAGACTTCCCAAGTGCCATAACTATTGTCCCAAGAGCACAGTAGATTTTCTTTGTACATCCAAATATAAAATCTAAAAGTAAATAGGAATATAACAATAAAACTGCAAAAGCTAATGAAACACTACTAGTTTTTTCGATACAAATTCTTACCAACTGCTTAAAGCCCAATGGACATAGATACTGTCTCAACTCTCAAGCATACCTGTTCGATGTGTTCGGTTAATTCACCATCTGGTAGCTTATTCCCATCTTGGTCTACAACATGGAAAACTGCACATAACAAAGTTTCATTGAGGAAAATGAAACAATGGTATGCGTTAACACTTTCGTAACCTATGATTCAAAATTCCAAGAACCTTACCATCCATAAACCATTCACCATCTGATGAAATGTAAGCCTTAATAATGGTCAGGTTCAAATCAGTCAGAATCTGCACCACTTCTAACAAACTCCCATGCTTATTAGCACTATCAACCTGCCACATTTTTTTTAATAAAAAACGTCCATTACTCAAAACATACATAAACAAGAAGAATCAAATCACTATGTTAAACAAATGACATGGTACCTTGATTAAAGTTGCTTTCCTGTTTAAAGTATTATCAATTGTAACCCTGCAAAAATCCAAAAAACTAAGCTCTTAAACTTCAACAACTTCAACAACAGATAAATTCTCATAAATGAGGATTACCCTTTTCAAATCAAGAAATACCCATACAAAATTATATCAGTATCAAGAAACCAATCCAAAAAAAAAAAAAAAAAAAAATCTAAAACAATATCAGAAAGAAGTAAAGAACCTTGGTGGATTCATTCTAATGGCAAGCTTCTCAAACTCTTCATCAACGTCAAGAGATGGTGACCAGTAATCCATTGTAGAAGAGATAAGAGAGAGATAAGGATGGAAATGGGAAAATTATAGTTTTGAGCTCTTTCCTCAACTTTTTCTGTCTGTTCTCTCTGTAATTTGAGTCTCTCTGTTTTTGTTGTTTGTTCGTGTGTCTAAATTTGGTTAAGTGTGCAGGTGGTCTGGTGGCTGATGACGTGGTTGCTCTTTGGCTGACTGAAGAGTTCTGTTTGTTGGGATGCTGACAAAAAAAACAAAAAAGTGAGCCATCCTAGTAAGCAACGCACTAATGAGTTGACAAACAGCGAATCATGTGCAACTCTTAACAAATGCTACCAATGATTGTCCACGACCACGTTTAGATTCTAGATTCCACAATAGAGCAAATATCGGCAGTTGTACTGTTTTACTGTCATAGATAATACGGTTACCAGCAGTTGTACTGATATATTTTAAAAGTATTGTCAAAAAGAGACATAAAATACCATGGTATATATATATATATATATATATATATATATATATATATATATATATTTTTTTTTTTTTTTTTTTTTCGATAATATTTCATATATATTATATAAACTAAATATGAAGTACATCTGTGTTCTGAAAGAGAAATGGAGGAGGCAAATGTTCGCAGATGCCCATTTTGCCAAAATATGGGCCTCCCCATTAGAAGTTCTAGGGATCCATTTACATATAAACTTACTAAAACTAATACTAAGATTTTGAATAGACAGCAAAATTGGGTGGCAGTTCTAATCTTTAGGGGATGAGCCTCTTGTGACAGCAGCAACTAGGGATTGATTATCACCTTGAATCTGGACTTCTGACAACCCCAGCCTATTGGCGAGTTTTAATGCCACTTAGAAGAGAATTCTCAAGTGTTCAAAGACTAGTTGCATGAAACCTTGAATAAGGAGCAGCTATCATGAGTCCTTCCTCAGAGTAACAACAAGCTCCAGCTGCAGCAGACTTCAACAACCTATTATAAGATGCATCAAACATAATCTTAGGCCATACCTCAATATAATTATCATTAACAGTATCAGGACTCATATTATGGTATGAAGATTCGACATCATCAAAAGCTTTAATGCAAGAAAGCCATTGTCGCAGAGAATCCTTCCAAATGGCCTGACTAGATATGACAATCCCTTCCATTCTTACTTTATTCCTGTGGCACCAAATATTATAAAGCAAATAACAGCATAACAAGATTTCATGTCTCTTATCCTCCCCTTGGCAGTAAAACCTCTCCAAAAGAAGATCAATAAGCTCTCTACAATTGTTAACATTGAGATTATCCATTCTAACAGAAGTTTGAGATCCAAACCAGACCATTCTGACCCATTCACATTGTACAAACAAGTGAAAATCTGTTTCTAAACCTTAAACCTTTCCCACAGAAAACATAGGATGCATCCCCTTTAAACTTTCTTTTCATCAGACATTCCCCAGTAGGAAGACTATATCTATAAACTTTCCAGAGAACATTTGTATCTTTGCTTCAACCTTTAGGCTCCATATTCTCTTCAGGGTTAGAGGGTTCAGAGAGGAGCTCTGACCAAGATCGTCTACCAGACATAATAGATAATGGGCAGACTTAACAGAAAATTCTCCTTTTTTTGTACCCATCCAAATAATCCTATCCCTTGTGACATCTGGTCTAATGGTGATAGAGGTGATGAGGTTTTGAATTGGGCGAGGAAATAATTCTCCTACCCTATTTAAATCCCAAGAGTCTGATCCTGGAATGATTTGGTGATTGACCTTTCCATCTAGGAGATTAGGCTTATAGTGATGGTCCAAAAGAAGGAAAGATTTGTTGTTCAAGGAGAGCCATGGATCAGTAAGGATGGATATATCTGATCCATCTCCCACTGCCCAGAGAGAGGTCATGGATAAATTGGAGCTGTTTACAAATCCCCCTCCAGAAAAAGGAGCAATCCCTTGGTAATTGATAAACATCTTTATGTTGCCACCACTTCATATAGACTGACTTAAAAAAGCAAGCCCAAGAAGAAGTTTTATCTGAGAAAAGTCTCCACATATGTTTTGCCAAAAGGGCTGAATTCATATTTTTTGAGAACCTAAAACCAAGTCCTCCCATGGATTTAAGATTAGTTATCTTATCCCAACTCAGAGTGTGATAAGCCTTAGACTTTGTGGTTCCATGCCACCAGAAATCTCTAGTCATCTTGTCAAGCTGGTCATAAGTCTTAAGGGGTAATCTGTATGTGCTCATTGCATATATAGGAATAGCTTGAGCAACAGATTTAATAAGCACTGATCTTCCCACTTGTGATAAAATCTTTGCCTTCCAACCAGCCATTTTCTTCTGAACTTTATCAATAAGGTAATCAAAACACACACTCTTCTTTCCGGAGATTAGGATGGGAACTCCAAGGTATTTTTCTTGTTCATCAAAAGCCCTGACCTTCCAGAGTTTTCTAAGCATCTTTTTGTGTTTGGAGTGGACATTGGAGCTAAAGAAAATACTGGACTTGTTCCAGTTAATGGCATGACTAGAAACTTGACAATATTTGGCAAGAATATTCTTCATATTATCAGATTCTTCCAAAGTTACCTTGCAGAAGATAATCAGGTCGTCTGCATAGAGAAAATGAGAAATAGGAAGGGTTTGAGGCCTCAGCTTGATGCCATGGATGTATTTTTTATTTTCTGCCTGAGCCAACAGTTTTGAAATGGCTTCTGAGGCAAGGATAAATAAGTAGGGGGACAAAGGATCCCCTTGCCTAATGCCTTTAAAAGGGTAGACTTTTGAAAGGGGGGATCCATTTAGCAGAACATTGTAAGAGACTGTGGAGATGCATTTCTTGATCATCATCCTCCACTTATCACAGAAACCCAGATGTTGGAAAATATCATCAATAAAATTCCATTCCAATCTATCAAAAGCTTTTGCCATATCGAGCTTAACTGCCATCCAGCCCTGCTTCTTTTTTTTCATCTTCCTCATATTATGAAAGATTTCACTAGCCATGCTAGTATTGTCTCCAATGGATCTGCCTTTGATGAAAGCCCCTTGAAAGGGGGATATGATTTTGTGGAGAAGAGGTTTCAATCTATTTGCTAGAATCTTTGAAATAATCTTGTAGCTGAAGTTACCTAGGCTTATAGGCCTAAATTTGGATATATGATCAAGGCTGATGATTTTTGGGATTAAAGTGATGAAAGTTTCGTTTAGTGGGGATGGGAGATCCCCATTGATGAAAAAATTTTGTACTGCTAGGATGACAGTATGAGAGATGATGTCCCAATACTGTTTGTAGAAAATACCTGGAATCCATCTGGTCCAGGTGACTTGAGACTGCCAAATTTCTTGACAACACTCCAAACTTCCGAAGGGGTTGGTGTTCTAGTGAGTAAACTGTTTTCATTTTGAGTTATAATGGGGTTGAAAAGATTTTGGATATCTGGGTCAGGATTTGGGTTATCTGTACTGAAAAGGGTTGTGAAATAAGAGTTAATAGTTTCTCCAATATCTTTCCTACCCTTCATTATCATCCATGATTTTAGTGATATGATTCTTTCTTCTTCTGAAAACAGTCGAGAGGTGAAAGAATTTGGTATTTCTCCCACCCTCTTTAGCCCAGTTAAAACATGCCTTTTGCTGCCAAAAACTCTCTTCTTTCTCCATAAGGCTCTCAAGCTCAAGCCTTAGATTTTCAGCATTATGATAATTTTCCTTAGAATGATCCCTCATGAGACATTTCTCTAGTTCTTCTTTTGTCTTGCTGATTTTTTGAAAAATATTCCCAAAGACCTCCTTATTCCAAACAACAAGATATTTTTTTTGTGTTTTGGAGTTTCCTAGATAAAGTACCATCACTCCACTGATACTCCTGATTCCAAGCATTATCTATGACACCTCTACAAGATGGATCATCACACCACATTTTGAAAAAGCGAAAAGGCTTTGGTGGATAAGGGTCGACATGATTTAAGTTGATGATGAGAGATAAGTGGTCTGAAGATGAGTTTACAAGGGTTCTAACATTTACCTGAGGAAAAAGAGTAATCCAGGGTGTAGAAGCCACAACCCTATCTAGCCTTTCAAGAATATGGCTATTGAATGATCTACGGCTACTCCAAGTAAATCTAGGACCTTTAGACCCAAGGTCAAACAGACCAAGGTCATTAAGAAACTCATTAAAATCAATCATACTCTTTGTAATCTGAGAATTGCCCCCAATCTTTTCATCAGGGGAACTGATAGCATTAAAATCCCCGAATAACAACCAGGGTCCAGGGAAAAGGGGTGCAAAAGATCGAATCTCATCCCAGACCCTTTTCCTTCAATGGGAGGAAGGCTCCCCATACACAAACGTAAAAAACCATGCAGAATTTGAACCTAGGTTATGAATTTTACATGAGATATGATTTGGAGTTGCTCCCAAAATCTCCAAATTGCATCCATCCTTCCATATCATTGCAAGACCACCTTTCAAACCCACAGCTGGTACAAAACAACTATCCCTAAACTTTATAGCCTTTAGGACTTCTACCATACGATCATCTTGTGCTTTTGTTTATGATAGACATAATACATCCGGCTCATGTTCTTAGACGAGGTCCATTAGATTCCAAACAGTTGTGGCGGTACCCATGCCACGACAGTTCCATGACATCATTAAAATGTCTGCAATGGCTGATATGGGACAACCATCGCATTGAACCCAGCAGCAGCATTATCATCTTCACTCACCTCTGTATCCTTCTTATCATCCTCTTTAGTGTTACTTCCTGACTTATTTTTTCCACATCCAATATCCTTTTGTCCTTCTGCATCCTCCAAATTACTGAAATATCGATCCTCTTCATCCGCAAATACTTTGACAACCATCTCCTCATCCTTATCCTCTTTATTATCCATGATAGCTACTTCTGCCTTTGTGCATGTATTATCTTTGTCGCTTCCTTCAGGATATTCAATTTCAGCAACGATATCTGTCATATCACTTTATAGAAATTCAAATTCAGTAGGATGGATTTGGTTGAGGGGTACTTCTAGACCAACTACATCAGTATTTCCTTCTGCATTCATTTCCCCTGTAAAATTAGCTTATGTCTCCAAGATTCCCATATTTTGCTCTACACCAGTGAAAGGGATAACCTCATCATTTGCGAGGTTAATGATAACAGCATCTTCTGGTGGTTGTTGAACTCTCCCTTGAGCTCTAGTCTTTCTAATTTCCAGAGTTCTTTTCATGGATTTCAGCTTGGTTATTTCCTGATACCTTTTTTGCCTGAAACGTAAATACCTTTCTTCCCTATCTAAGTTACTCATTCTCTGGTTGTTTTGGTTTGAAAGAGTTATGGGTTCTTTTTGATTTTTTTGTTTTTCTGTAGAGAGATATTGTGAAGGATTGTTGTTTGTGTAGGAGACTGTGGAGGTGAAAGAGAAGTCAGCACATTGGTTATTGTTCCCACCATTTTTCTAACTAGTGATATTTGTTTGAATAGTGATGGGTTCGGGTTGTTTTGGTATGGGTTGGATGGTTTGATTCTGATTGCTTGGTATGGCCTCATTTATCATCGATATGAGATGATTACACTGGTCCGATGAGTTTTGGATTGATATGGGGCCTTGTAGTGGGTTTGGGTTATCTTGGGGGGTTGGGCTTTGTTGAGGAGTAGGCCCATATTGGTGATTTGATTTTTGTAAGAAAGATGTTACTTGGTTACCCCCTGAAATGGGTAAAACTTGGAGGGCACGTTGATGCAGGCCAGCCCTGTATCCGATTCACTGTGTAGTGGTCCTTGATTCTCTTTTTCCACCACTGAGCCACTTTGGAGTGGTCCTTGATTGACACGTGCCCAAACCTTGGCAGCTGGGATAACGTATGCTTCAACTTGACAAGAGTTTTTCCCCGTCGTGCTAACCTGCACTGAAAGTGATGCACTCATTGATTCTCCCTTCCTTCTTTCTGAGCTATTCAGCCGGCCTTGAAATTGCCCTATAACTCTGGATGAATTTGAGAACAAGAAAGGAATAGATTTCTTCCCATGATTATAGTCTAGATCCCTCTCCAGAAGACGATTTTTCGAAGAATAGTCCTTATGTCCATGACCAATCATACCACAAAAATAGCAGAAGATAGGTAGATGTTCATATTGGACCTTCCCAATCACTGGTTTCGGGTAACCTGTATTCAGCTTAACTTGTTTTGCTAGTTGCTTCCTTATATCCACAAGAACTTTAATCCTGACAGCAGGAGACCGGATCTGATGGAAACATTCCCTATCTACTTCAATAAAATTCCCAATAGCATTACCAATGATTTCCAGATCTTCTTCACGTTTGTGCCTTTCTATTGGTAACCCAGCTACTTGTATCCAAAAAGGCACTAGATGAAACTTGATGTCCTCTACATCTTTGTTTGGTTCCCATTTCTTAACTGAAAAAACATATCCTTGGACTTCCCACGGTCCATTGTTAACAACATGTTCTAGATCCTTGGTGTTTGTGAACATAATAGTAAAGGTTCCATTAGACAGGGTATTAATATGAAACTTACCAGAAGTACACCATTGGTTCTGGAGATCCAGGGCAATGGTATTGAGCGAGATCCATCTTTTGCTATAAAACTTGGCTATAGCCGTAAGTTCCTATTCCTTCATAGTTTCCTCACTTAGTTTGTTCAGATCAGCTTCCACTGGTATTTGTGAAAATATGAGTTTTTCTAATAACTCATCCTGGAGATCTTCCATAACTTGTTTAGTTCTCAGGTCATGTGGGGTTGCTTCTTCCCTTTCCATCAGAAGAAAACTTTGGGTTGACACTTAGATTTGAGACTTGATTTAGATTTGTAGATGGAGGTTTGCTGATGGGTAGTTGTTTGAGAGTTGTTTAGATGTTGTTGTTTGATTTAGATGAGATTGTTTACTTTAAAAGTTTATTAGGTTTTGGTATTAAAGGGTTGCTCTGCTTTGCTGCAGAGCCAATTTAATACCATGATATATATTATAGTTTTGGTACTAGCAAAAAAAACTGGTTGATGTCTCGATTTATTGCAGAATTTTGTACTATGAAATATCAAGTTAAAATTTTGGTTATGGAATTGTTGAAATTTCGATAAATGAAACTCTTGTCTATGCTTCCAACTTCTGAGTACAAATGTATGTAGCTTAGAGCAAGTCCAATAGAGAGCTGTTATAGTACCATCACTTTGGATTTTTAGCATTTTTGGTTGCAACTAAATTTGAGATAAAAAAACTCAAAATCAGTTCCAATTGAGACATTGAAGATAGAGGTGCTAAAATGATATAAACAACATAGATTCTGCTGTCTGTCCATTAGTTGCAAACTTAAGTTGATTTTTTTTTGACAAACGACACATTTTCTATAGTACATCGAAATTTAACACACGGACGACAGAAACTGTATCGTTTGTCTCCCGAAACTTATTATAGCACATGTTAGACAAAACTACAAATTTGAATGGATTTATCACACCAGCGAAATTTAAAAGCCTTCTAGTAGTTCCATTAGAATGACATTTTGATTTTTGGGGTACTATATGACCTTTAGCAGTCCATATAACACATTGGACTTGCTTTTATAGCTTGACACATCTACTACTAAAAATGATGCTTAGTGACAACTTCATTGCTTTTGTCTTAGAATCTAAGGATCAAGAAGAAGCTTTAATGGATAGCGATTAATAGTCGGTTGAATCATATTATAACAAAAAGTTTTGATGCGTTTGTCCTTGAAGTCTACTGTCTACCTACATCTACATTCTACAGTAGTGTGAAAGCATGTGTGTTGTGTGGACTTGGAGGCGTGAGGCAAAATTAATTTCGAGCAGTATGCATACAACCCCTAACTGTATTGTTGTTCATGAGCATTCCTCTAATAAAAATGGTAAAAAGAGTGAAATAGTGGATTCTCTTTTGGGCTTCTGCGCTCTGACATTTGTAGTGGCCACCTCAAGCATACCAGTCAGTTTTGGCACTACTCGACGAGTGAACTGGTTTAATGAGCAAATAATGAACAGTAACTTCTATAGATTTGCCAATTACTTTTACATGACTAAATATAATTGGATACTTGCTAAACTTTGGTAGATGTCGCAGGGAACATTCTTGGATCGGTCGAGCTTGTTATTTGATGTGTTGTTTTACCAAAAAACAGCTTGTATGTACTGTTAAGTGAAGTATTAGGGACTTATGGTCAGGATTGTTTCTGGCTCTCAAGCCCATTCATTTTCCAGAGATATGCTTAAAGTCTTAATCATATTTGTATGTAATTTTGAAGAATGATTGAATGAGAGCATCGCTTAAAGTCTTAATCATATTTGTATGTAATTTTGAAGAATGACTGAATGAGAGCACCTCTAGGTGGTAGTATTGATATCACCTCTTAATTTCTCTAAATTTGCTTCTAAAACTTGGAATTTCGCGGAAATTCAATTTTAGATGGAAACAAATTCGGTCTCATAATTTGTCTAGCCGCATTCTTGGAAGCAAATTTGGAATTTCGGATGCGGATGTGGCGCGACAGTGGTAATGATGCGCGCCATTGCAAATGTCGCCCCAATTTTTTTTTTTTGACTTTGATTAACACTCCGCACCATTACTAATGTAGTGCCATTGCCACTGTCGCGTGCTCCAACGGAAAAAAAACGGGCAAAAAACGGTTGGAATTCTACATCCATATATCTACACTCATTTCCTTATTCATTTTACATACACTCAACTCAAATATTCTTATCAAACAACTCAACCATTTCACATACAAAACTCTCAATGTCATAACCAAAACAAAGCAGAGGTCCAAGTTGGATAAATGAAGAAAATATTGTTCTTACTAGAGCGTGGATTGAGATTGGAGAAAATCCTATAGTAGAAAATGTTCAATCAAGACAAGTTTATTGTGAACGAATTATGGCTAAGATGAATGAAATTCAAGGTTTTAACTACAACCATAAGTGGAAGGGAGTCTCACAACGTTGGGCGATTCTTTTACCGTTCTTCAACAAATATCATGCTATACTAAAAAAGCTTGAAGAACAACTTCCAAGCGGATGGGAACGCGAAAACATTGTAAGATTCGTTTATACTTCATTTTTTTTTTATGTTTTTATTATATACTACTTGATATTGATTTTGTTTTTTGTTTTTTATTTTTTATAAATGTAGCTTACAGACACGGAAACAACTTATGCGGCTACTACTGGGAAACTATGGATATGACAAGATTGTTATAATCTAGTCAAACATACGCCAAAGTGGCAAAGAACTCAGTTACGTAACGAAACGCTTGCTCCAAGACCAAAAAAGAAAACAAGATCCGGAGATCTTGAAGGCTTCAATTCTTCACCATCAACCCCTTCAACCCCTCACTATAACCCTTCACCTTCACTGTACTAAGAATACGATCCTAGCAGTACCAAAGGTTTTTTAGAGAGATCAATTGGTAGGAAGTAGAGCAAAAAAATTGAGAAGAACAAGAAAATTGCTTTCACTGTCGAGGGTAATGTTGTATCCACTGTTAAAAATATGGATGAATTTCTTTAGGCTTTTAAAGAAAGCCGAAGACATAGAGAAGAGATTTTAGATGGGCAATTTCAAACTATGATAAAATTGAAGCAAGAGAAGACACAAAAAAAGTTATTTTTGAAGCAAGAAAAACTCCGTGTTAGAGAGGAGAAAAATGAGATTAGGTTGTTGGCAATGTCACTCGACAAACTCAATCCTCGTGCGCGAAGCGTTTTAGAGCTAAACGAGAAGCAACTGTAGCTAAATATGAAAAAAAAAGGCTGGATTAAGTAGTACAGATGAAGTTTCCAAGGACGAAGGAGCCAGTGATGAAGAAAATGATGATTGGCTTGATAACTAGAGTAACTCTAGTAGTATATAATAAGGGTGATATGTAATAATTATATTTTATTTATTTATTTTTATTTTATGTTTTTGCAATCATTTATTAGTTGTCGTTCTATTAATAAAAATTGTAATTCATTTGCTAAATCAAATTGATCAAAGGAAGTAAATTAGAACTTATCAAAATAATTAAATGAACAATTCTAAATCACACAACATAATAATAATCATCATACAACAAACTTAATATTATAAATCATCAAGTCCTCACTTCTTACATACACCTCCTCTGCCGTGAACTCTTCATCGGTTGTCCTTGTGCTGAACTCTCCGTCTGTCCATGTGATGAACTCTCATGATGTACCGTAGTGCGATCAAGCTGAGCGTGTAACTCATCAACCTGACATTGCAAATCATCATAATCCACATGAGCCTGGGAAAGAAGTCTCTCTCTCTCTCAACATTGTAGGCGAATACCGAGGAGCGCATGCCATCATTTACACGAATGCTTGTTTCATATCTCATACGTAGTTCATCCTGAAATAATTATTCATTAATAATTTATGATATTTTCATAATAAACCAAAACCAATAAAAAGAATTACCAGAGGTAGATGTCCAAGGTCAGGCTCTAACTGTACGACGAGAGTGTCATTAATAGAAGAAATGGGATGATAAATCGTCTGGCCACTCGGATCACTCAAATTGAAAGCCCAAGGCCCCTCTAATTGAGGGGGATTTAGCGCTGGAACAAATGTGTGTACAGGTCCCTGTTGAAACGTTGGCTGTGATAGCCGGTCAATCTGATATTCACGTCTAACACCCATTATGTTAACTATATGAATATTGCCTGTATGACACACAGCTGGGAGCCAATGACCAATAGATACCTTAAACCAATAACGGTAATACTGCTAATAAGTCTGCAATGTAACTAGGTCAGAAGCTACTGGCCAACACCAATCCACGTTTCTTTCGATGACTTGCTGTAAGGTCATGTCCTTAGCCTTTGATACATGGGTAGGTGGATCAGGGGGGATACCAAAGCATGGTGTGAGCTGTCTGTAATATCTATCCCCTAAATACCACTCCATATCAGTCTCGCAAGTGAATACCATCCTCCTATGAGAAATGAACAATGTGTATCTACAGTCGCGACGACGTGCACAGATGTCTGCCAAGGCCTCTAAACAATAAAAGCATGTGTGCTAAGCTCGATCTGGGTTCAGACAGAAGTTATGTTATAACTGATCTCACTGGTCAGACGAGCTTGATGAGGTATGTGCCAAGCCCTGAGCTTAGGCTTCTCATCGGTGTACTCTGTGAGGATAGGATTTGTAGCACGGAAATACTCATAAAACCATACCTCTAAGAGAATGGCAAACCCTCCCAGCTGGGGACTAGTGACAGCACCAGTCTGTTGAGAAGCCCTATCTAAACAACGCAACAAATTACAGTATATGGCTCCACCAAAATCAATGCCGCCCAACTCATGCAAGTGCTCAAATTTGGCTATATACCCCAAGTTAATCGTGGAATGGCCAGAAGAAAGAAACACGACGCCCATCAAATACATACAGAAAGCTCTTACATACTCATCAACATATGCTTGACCATTATTAGAATCAAGTGACAAATAGTTTAATAAAAACTGCAACCCATCATTATTAGTCAACGGTGTAATGTATGCAGCCTTGATACCAGAAATCCTAACACCAGCACTATCATATGACTCCTCGGTCAGACAAAGGAAGAAAGTCATCATTTGGGCACAACTCTGAAATTTAGTGCTACATCTCAACGGATGACCTAATCCTATACTCAAACCAGATATCATGCAAAAATCTAGTGGAGTGAAACCCAACTCTCCCTGAGGGAAGTGAAAAGTATGTGTACTATCCTACCATCTCTCAACTAAACCATTGATAACTCCCTGAATGTCAGTCTTATTGTAAGGTATGGTATGTCAACTAGATGACCAAAGGTAGTCGCTAGAATTGCATCTCTAACATGGTCAAGTGCACCAACTTTTTTAATATCATCCCATAACGTCTTAAGTGCACGTGGAGTGCACCGAACCCGATACATAACACATCTATGATGTACGCAAAATAAAACTAAAATAAAAAAAATAAAAATAAAAATGTATGTATTTAACTACTAAAGTTAAACACTACTGCTAATATATAAAATTAAAATACATACCTGTTGTTCAAGAACAACTCTTGAGACATGCTTATCATGCCACCTCCTAGACACCGGTCTAAGATGGCTGAAATCCATAGGCTCAGTAGGAAATTCAAAATCGACTTGCTGATACTGAAGCAGCAATGGATCGTCCGGCTTAGCTCTCTGGTTTCCAACTCCAAAAGTTCCTGGTTCATCATCTAGATCACCCATGGGATTGCTCCAAACCAGTGCACTATTACTACTATTTTGATCTTTCTCACCATCACCACTCTATCTTGTTTGGTTATTATAGACATATTCGTCGTCGGAATCTATTTTTTTGTTAGAACTAGAGAAACTATGTTGAAAACAAATGTGTGAAATGCCAACAGTCCGACTGTCGCGCGACATTTAAACAATCATAGCACGCGCCATTGGTAATGTAGTATGCCAGTACTATTGGCGTGCGACATTACTTATGGCGCGCGTGGTAGACCCTACAATCAAATTTGCGGCTAATATTTGTGACCACCTAGAATTGGTCAAAATTTGCGTCCAATATCTTCAAATTTCACCGTCAAATTTGGAGGTGACTACCACCACCTAGAGATGCTCTGAGTTGAGCTTTAACACACTGAAGACGGACTCGCTCAACTCAAATATCAATCCAAATTTTAATTCATAATTAAGGAGCATATATATGATCTTTGTTAAGACTTTGGCACACCCACCAGATTTGGGCCTCCGCTCTCATAGGATTATTAGTACCGATATTGTCCACTACTTAACCACCTATTGAGTTTGGGCCACAACTTGACCATGTGTGTGGGGTTTTATTTGAAAAGACATCGGTACTAATTGATAAGAATCCCACTATACTAATACAAGTATTGTCACCAAATATATTTTTTTTTTTTTTTGATGAAGAGTTTTATATCTGTTTAAAACCTGAGATTTCATTTAAAACCCGTTTTCAATGCGTTTATTACGATATTTTTAAAATATCTTGTTTTAAACTTTTATATTTTTATTTTGAAAATTTATTTAATTTACAAAATTGCAACCTCTAAAATTGTTTCAATTGGTACTTGTCAAATTGTCTTGTTTACAATCAATTTCAATTTCTCGCCACTAGACAAATCCGCAAATATGATTAGCTAATCTAATATATCACCTATCATTTTGCCCTTTAATATTAATAGTTTCATTTTTCATCAGCTGGTTGTCAGTATATCCAAGATATTTTTAGAGACTTATTAAGGAGTCATATTCTTTAGACATTTTGTAGTTTTGTATGTAGCCTGCTTGCGACATAAGAAGAAGTATAACTTGGCTAAGCTATTGACGGAATTATCAAAGGCATAAAGTTAGTGGGGATGATGGAATCCCGTGTTTCACACTTTCTACAATCACTTCAGAAGATTCCTGATAAAGGTTTTAGACAAAAGGTTATGGATCACTTTTTGTCTAATAAATTCTCTTAGTAGAGGACCTTGACATTCTACACTTTGATTTCTCTTCTACATATACATATATAATTTGACAACTGAACTTTTATCCTATTGAATGTATATTCACTTTCCTAATTATTCATTTGGCACCAATCATTATGTCATGAGTATGGATAGGAGTCATAGGACAAACACATTTGTTAGAATTTTTTAATTGCCAAATGGAATAATCATTTTCAAAAATGTTTATCATCACCTTAGGTTTTCGTACCGTTTATCATCAGGGTTGTCTTTGGTAGCAACAAGCCAACAAATGATTATAAGCTTTCTAATCCAAGACAATTAAATTTCAGCGGTAGGAAATGGACCAAAATTATTTATAGCTTGTTCCAGCGTAATTTAGGCTAATGTGTAAGATAAAAGTGGATAGTTATGGATTCGAGGATATTTATTTTTTTTACGTGGAGAAATCATGTTGCATTATGGCCAAAGGAAACATTTGGATTATATTTTCATATTTGAGATTCAAGAGAAAAGGAGCATCTTCAATCAATCTATCTATGAGGAGGCAGGGGCGGCCTTGAGTTTTGGGGGCCCTAGGTGAGTTCTTACCGTAGGGGCCTTACCGGGAACAAATAAAAAGGGCAAAAACAAAATACAAATATGAACATTTTATTTTTCTTATCCAAAATGAAGTCATAACCACTTATATGCAAGTAAATATGTAATTGCATTAATCAAGTAGAATTCAATTACAAAAACTAAACACTATTGAAACCTTAATCTTCTTGAATTTATAGCTGCAAAGTCACTAATTAATTCTTCATAATCCATCTTTTCAGCCATAGAGTTTTCAATGGATAACATTGCTAAACCATTTAATCTTTCATGTGACATGGTTGACCGAAGATAAGACTTGATCAACTTCAACTTTGAAAAACTTCTTTCTACCGATGCGAAGGTAATTGGTACAGTCAACAAGATCCTATAAGTAACCCATGCGTTTGGAAAACAACTATCTCGTGATTTCAAATGATTCAGCACATCGATCGCTTTCTTTGTGTCATTCGGTAAAAGATCTCTCATGATTCTTAACTCTGAAAATAAATCTTTTCCATCAATATAAGAAACTTCATCATGTTTCAAAAACTCATCAAGTTTGTCACAAGAAGCCATTAAACTATTTAGATATGAAGACTTCCACTTTTTCAAATCAAACAAAAATCCAAAAATTGCCTTGTACGCTTCGAACTGCTCAAACCTACTCTTAAATGAAGAAAGGGCTTGGTCTACGATGAACAATAAGTAATTGACTCTAAAAGATTTTTCTGCTGATTGTAGCACCTCTTCACTAACATTTTCATCGAACTGTTTCTTTCTACGAATGATCCGCTTCTCATGAAAAACAGGCTCAATTTCCATCGTAATTGCAATATTTTTAGCTTCCTCCATAGCTTCTTCAAACCCTGTTTCTCTATACTTTTCAAAAGTAGAAATGAGTCTTTTCAATTCACCTATTGCAACATCAATCTGCATGTCTTTAGTTTGAAAGCTTTTGCTAACAGAGTAAACAACAAACAATAAATAATGCCAAATAACCATGGCAAGCAAGAACTCAAATTAAACTCTCAATTTCATAACTTACCAGTGACTCAGCTTCACTCTTTGATTTAGGATTGCCACTGTTTTCAGCCAAGTAAAGTAAAACATTTCTTATTTTAGGAGCTTGATGTCTTATTGCTCGAACACTATCTACACGACTTTCCCAACGTGTCAAAGATCGACAATGACTTAAGTGAGAGCCTTGACTTGGGCTTCCCATCTTTAACATGATCTGTGAACACTTTCCACCGTTTCGTGGGAGATGAAAACACTATATAGATTCGTTGTACCACTCCAAAAAATGATATAGCTCTTGAACAAGAGTTCGCCATATCACAAAGAGCAAGATTAAGACTATGACAACCACATGGCGCGTATAAGGCTCTAGGATTTATTTCAAGAAGTCTACTTTGCATGCTTTTGTGTTTCCCTTTCATATTGGATATGTTGTCGTACCCCTGTCCTCTTATATCACCAATATCAAGTTCAAGAGTATTCAAAATAGCTTTAAGCTCGTTAAAGAGTCCTAGCCCAGATGTGTCATCCACCTTCAAAAATCCTAAAAAATATTCTTCAACCTTCGGTGGATTTGAAGATACATCCACACATCGAGCCACAAGAGACATTTGCTCGTCATGGCTAATATCCGATGTACAATCAAGTATTACTGAAAAGTACTTGGCTTCTTTGATTCTCTTGACAATTTCTTTTTTAACCTCAATTGCTACCAATTGTATCAATTCATTTTGAATCTTGTGACTAAGATAATGATAATGAACTTCTTGACTTTCCATACGCCGAATGTGCTCTTTCAATACCGTATCAAACTCTCCAATCAATTCAATCATACTCAAAAAGATTCCATTGTTCTTTTGATTTATCTTCTCACTTTTCCTATGAATTGGCAAATTATTTTTCGCAAGAGATTTCACCAAAGCAAGTATTCTTAGTAACACTTGTCACCAATGCTTCCTCTCTTTGTTGATTTCTTCTTGGACTTTTTGATCGATAGTTTCATTCTTATCAAATCTCTTCTTTAGGTCATCCCAACTATTCCAACAACTAAGATGCTCAGGACTTGATTGATGCTTAGAAATTCTTCTACTTAGGTTATGCCAGTCACCATATCCTTCATTATCCAACTGATTAGTGGTTCCATGTTGTTTGAACAACTTACAACAAAAACAAAATACCCTATTCAAAGCAACTGAATAGACAAGCCAATCTCTATCTTTTCTATCTCCATTTGGAGTTATTCAAGTATAATGCTTGGAAGAGAAATGTCTGCCATTGTTGTCTCTCTGAAAAAAAAAATCAATAACTCTAATGGGACCCTTCTCTACAAGCAAATCTCTGTAATTTTGTCCAAGCTTCTCCCAATTTGCTTGATCATAGTAGCATACCGACACTTGTTCTTCATTCTTAGTAGTAGGTTGACCTAGGTCTTCATTCACTAAAACTTCATCATTTCCATTCACTAAAAATTATATCGTCATTATCAAAAGCTTCAACGTTTTCAGTTGACAAATTTTCATGTTCTTCATTATCAGTCTCGTTCATATGTTCGACATCAACCAAATTTTCATCTGATTGAGAACTCTTTGTCTGTCCTTTGTTACCAAAAAACTTAAATATTTCTCCCTTTTGTGATTGAACAAGTTTATCTATTCTCTGCTTATTTTTTCTTTTATTAGAGCCAGAAGGATAATTTCTAGGAGGCATAATAATAACAATGGAAAAATCAGAAATAATAATCAAGCGTTTAGTTGTTTACTTGTTGAATGATTGAGTCGCGTCGAGTGATCGAATCTCGCAACAGAAATAGGCTTTTAGAGTTTTAGAGGCAGTAACAATGGTTTTTTTTTGTTGGAAGAGAGTTGGTGAATTGGAGAAAAAGAGACAGAGAAGAATCACCGATTTATTTCTTTTTTTTGGGTTTAATTTACCATAAGGGTTTTTCTTCGTTGGTTTTTAATTCATGTTTTTTCTTTAATTTTCTGTTTGTTGGGCCAAATTTCACTTTTATTTGGGCTTGGGCCTAACTCAGACCAGTGTTAGTGTATAATATTGGTTTGAGCATCGGGGGCCCTAATTTTGGACCAAAGTCAGGGGGCCCCAGCCACCTGCGTCTCACCTGTGCTCAATGTGAGGAGGTTAGCCAAATGAGGTGAATCAGCTTTTGTCCAAAAAAGCTAAAAACTAACTATTGAGAATCTTTGAGCATATGGCCTTGGGACGACGGCACAACCTTCATCCTAGCGGTTTTGCTATGTCACTTGTCCAACGGTTCAATGTACTTTGCATATTGTGTGGCACCCCCTTAATTCATGCCAAGTGGCACACATAAAAAAAGACTATAAGATTATGAAGACCTGCTTAGCGGTGAAGCAACCAATAATTCTACACTGACACAGAAAAACTGACACAGTGACGTGACACGTATTGCAACATTAATGTTGCACTATGAAAAACTACAACTGCAATATCAATGTTACACTATGAAAACCACTACAACATCAATGTCGCCTCGAGAAATACCACTGCAACATAAATGTGGCACCATGAAAACCACTGCAACATTATTGTTGCATCACGAAAACTACTGCAACATCAATGTTGCACCATGAAAAATCAATGGGATCATGGTTTGTTATGAAGAAAAGATGGGGATGGAAAAAAAGAGAATGTAAAGATGATATTGGAAATAGAATAAGTATTTTGAGAGAGAAAAAAGAGATTTTTGGCTCATATTTTCACCATTGCAACATCGATGTAGCAACATACCACGTCACTGTGTTTTGACTGTGTCAATATAGTATTACTTGTGAAGCAACACCCAAGCAAGCCATGTTCATTGAACCAATTTTTTTTTTTTTTTGGGAAAAAACTAACTTTTATTTATTTACGTACCAACCGAGTTTGATACAAACCAATAAAATCAGCGATAGAATAGGAATATGTACAAAAAGAGGACATAAATTCCACCATATAGATGTAAAGACTGGTAGAAAGGAAAGGTCCCCAAGCCTAGTCAGAGATGGAGTTCTAGGATACAAGATTTGTGGAAATCTACATGTATTGCTTCATGTCTAGTGATCGAGCATCTGGAAAGAAAAAAATAAGGTTCACTTTGATGGTAAGAAACCGAGGCTTGTGGACTGCAAACAGTATGTAAGACTACAACTCAAGATTACAGGTAAACTCTCAAGATGCCACTACTAAATAACCCGCTGGAACTTGGCATTCAATTTTTTTGGAATGTGGCTATTAGACTACGTAGGGCACCACAAGTTAAACATTGTAATTGAATCCTATCCGAGCCATATACAATCAAACTTAACACAAATGGTGCGTCAATGGGAAATCTTGGACCCTCTGGCATGGCATTGGCGTCTCCTTCAGAGGAAGCAGAGGCCAATTCTTTTACACACTCAACATGAACATAGGTCATGGAGATAACTACAGAGCTGAGTGTATGGCCATCCTTGTAGGTGTTGAGACAACACTTCGAAAGGGGTGGAGAAAAATCTGGATCGAAATTGACTCTAAAGCAGCAGCTCGAGCTTTTGAAACTGGATCGGTGTCATGGATGTTGCAACATAGATTGCTAAAGCAACTAGGGCGACAAACTCTACACAAAGACAGAAAGTTGTAAAAATGCCAAAATCGGCGCCGCCACTAGACACACCACGTGGACCCACTCTGTGGGCCCAAAAGGCATGACGAGTCAGCATGGGCAGGTGGCAAGTGATGGTCACAAATTTGTGCCACCTTGCAAAAGGAAAAGACGTATCAATTCAATGTTTGAATTGAATTGAAGAAAACAACAAAACATATATATAAAGTTTGGTTTATTATGGCACAAAAAGATAAAAACCTTTAAAACAAAGGTTTGGATTGTTGGAATTGAGAAAAGGCCAAAACTTAAATGAAGGGGGATTCACGAGAGGAGACCAGGCTATATATATGGGGGACCTTACCTTTGTTAGCTTTTGCTCTCCCGTTTTTTTAGTTTAGTTTTAGCCTGCATAGTTTTAGACTATAGTATGTAGCTTTCATTCCAGTACGTACTTTCCTTTCTAGTAGCTTTCCCTTCCAGTAGCTTCAGTACTGCAAGTCTTCTTTTTTTTTTATAAAAGTCATTTCTATTCTGCATTTATTTATTTATTGTATACAACAAGTTCAATTAATCATCCAATGACCATGAGCTAAACTCCCCCCCCCCCTCCTCATGGGGAGGATTATGATGCTCGTGTGAGAATCTGGATTGACACTTTAATGTTCTAGAATCACTACTTAGGAATTAGGTGTAGATTATACATCCGGTCCCAAAATGATTGAGATTGTCTAAGTTTGGAGTGCTGATGCTCCAGAGCAGTCTCGCGAGAGACCCAAAATGTCTCGCTACGACTCTATGTGTCGACAATCTCGATTTGTCTAGCTAATGTAGAATCGAACCAGGAGCTGAAATGATATTCCAGAGATAAAATATTAGTTCAACTCCTCATGCTAGTGAAATGCACTCAGAGATGCGTGTATTTCGCTAGGGATCGATACTCGACGTCGTCTCGGGTTTGTCTATGAACTCGAGATGGATTAGAGCTGTAGTGATGTGGTAGTATAAACTGTTGAAACTGATTCTTGCATGAGTACGATTATCCCTTTCCTTGTTTCTCTATCTTTGTTTATTTACGTCGAAATCACCGTTATTAATTTACATTACTTGCGTTACCTCTAATTTACTTAAACCAACTAAATAACCTAAAAACCTACTCACCAAAAGTTGTAAATCCAGTTGTAAACTTTGTCGGGCCCTAAGGTATGGACGATCCCTTACTAGACCTATCCTACCAAACCCACGTGAATAAGGTAACTTGACTAAACGGATGACTGACTAACGGACTTTGGACTTTGGACTTTGGTCTTCGGACTGTGGACTATTGGACTTAAGTAAGACCAAAACGGAAATTAACGTTTTATCAATAAGCTGCCTTCAAACATGTTCGTTAAAGAGAAAGCCTGAACAAAGCAATACTTCACATTCAATTGAAAAAATCATTTCACATTCAGTTCAAAATAATAAGTGAAACCACCATTTCACATTCACCTGGTTTATGATTGTTCTATGGCTCAGAAGTTCTGGGGCATTGCCACTATGATTAGCATCATTCACACCATCTCCTACAACTTCTTCACTAGCTATTTCACGTTCGTGTTCTATAAAACTAGAAAACATAAGCAGAGTAAGCAAAAACCAAATAAATAATTAATAACTTAAAATCTCATGAACTAACAGAGACAAGTACACCACCCTTTTCCCTCCTCCTTTATCCGGGATTGGGACCGGCAATGCAAACTTGACAATAGTTTGCACTGGCGGAGTAAAAGGGGGTTAGTAAAATATAGCTTATACCGAAATTATAATAATGCAACGTCCATTAAAAACATTACAATACATAAAACACCAAAAGTTCATGGTTTACATATTTTACTTACTACTTTGGACTACAAAATCTAACCAAAGACTTAAGTGCATAAACTTATGCAGTATGAACTTTAATGTGAACACATTCTTATTTACACAAAATATCAAAAACCTATTTATTTGGATGGAAATCCAAATGTGTCAGAACTTCACCAATATATTAGAACATCAACACTTCTTTGGGCCAAATAACACTTCCTTGAGCAATCTCGCCAAGCTTTGATTTCCACACATCATGAGAAAGTGGAAGTGCAACAGTTCCATCATAAATAACATTGACATAAACCTTAAAGTTCCCCTCCTCTAATCTCCTATCACCAAACTCAATAGTAGGATCAACATCTTGCACAATACCCCTAGCCACAACTCGAAGTGGCCAACCACCACGCAAGTCACATTCTTTACCAATGAATTCATTCACAAACTGAAATTAAAAAGAGTTGTCAATCGTTGCAACATCAAACTGGTGATCATACCATTTATCGAATAACTTAGATTATTACCGGCGTAGAGGGGGTATAACGTGCATGACTAGAACATCAGGCATAGAGGTTCGTCCTTGGCTCATAAAGGCTTTCAAAACAGCTGTGTTCTCTAGAATTGAAGCTTGAAGCACATCTACCTTTTTCTCAAGACTTGTATTTTTCTCTATCAAAGCAATATTTTGCTGCATCATAGGTTTCATCTTCTTTAGCATTGTTTTGCACACCCCTTCCCCCAGGCCTCGAAAATGACCTCTACTATCTGGCCCAAGAACCTACAATAAATGGATAAAAGTCTTAGTAGCTGCAACATATATAAAAAACACCAATTAATTATTCAAGGATCAAAGCTTCAAACCTGTGTGAGTGCATTATCCACTGATGTCTCTAGTGACTCCGGTTGCAAAGTAGTATAATTATCAAGTTTTTCCTATTAATATGACATAGTCAAATATATAGGCCACGTTATATTTTTAAAAGTCCAACAAGAGTACATATATAAGATATGATGAGAAATTTCCAGCATACTAACCACCAATTCTGGATCTTGTGGTTCCCCGCTCTTCCTTTTATAGATAAACTTGTATGACTCCACCCTTCCAATCGATGATTCAGGGACACCTTTTGCCATAGCCATCTCCTCTCGAGCAACAGCTGTAGATTTCCTTCCTAGACATGAAGAATTTTTTTGATTCTTACGATTGGCTGAGTTCCTTACACTAGAAGCCTGCATGATTTAAAACGTTAGTAGAGGTGAACTTTATATATCAAAATAAATAAATATACTTGCCATAAGTTAACAAAGAAAATAACTCAACCTTGAACTTTTCTAAATTGCAATTATCTACAAATCGTCGCCAATCTTGCAAAGGAATTCCATCTTGGGGATTTTCCTTCAAGATGGAAGGAGGATGATCTTTTACGTACTTGTTATACAATTCATGTTTGTACTCTTTCCACGCAAGCCTGAATTTGTTTTGTGTCCAGTCTATGTCAATCGAACTCAAGTGCTCAAACGCAAACATTTTCCCTAAAGCCTCAACAGCCTTGGCTACGATGCATTTGTCATTTTTGTCCAAATGAACTTCTTTCCAGTTCTCAAAGCGAATTAGGATGTCACGACGAGCAATGTGACCCAATTTGGTTATGAAGAAATCAACATCTTTTTTGGGCTTACTTGGTTGACCCAAACTGTTAAGCGTAAGAACTTTCTTTTGGTAATCATCAGGAATTTCCTCCGAGATACCAATTGAAGGGCCTCTTGTCTCCGTAGACTGAGTGGATGAACCAGAAACATGTGTGTCATTTGCATATATACAGTATCATAAGAACTATGATAAAAAAAAATAAAAATAAAAATAAAAAAATAAAAAAATAAAAAAAAACACTTAAAGTAAAAGTTGTGCTCTTACCCCTGTCCTCATCAAGGTCGTTGCTTAGTGAATGTGAGTGGCTATGTGTTAGATGATCCTCCATGGTCCAAAGAGCTTTACAAACCAACAAAATTAGGCAGTACTCATTTTAAGCATAACACACACAAAATACCATGTACCATACATATACACTTATGCACAAAATGCAGCAGCACCCACCCACTCACCAACACACAAATGTATATGTTGAAAGAAAAAGACTAGCGCTAGCACAAAGACATGTGTTTGTGAAAGAAAAATAAACATGCAAACAATAATGTGGACCAAGTTCAGTACCATAATAAATCACAAACACACAAATACCATCCAAAACAGCAACAAAAGTGAGCAAGTAAATTAAAGATACTATTAATCCAATACATATATAGAATCGCTATCCTCTGGTCTTCCTTCTTTTTGCTGGAACTCTCAACAACTCCGGTCATCCTTCTTTTTCTAGAACTCTCGATCAACAACTTCAACCATGTCTTCTGGGGAGTTAAATATCAATTCAACCACTAAGGGAAGTTCGAGGTTGCTAGGCCCTAGATTTGAATCACTTAGCACTCTCTCATCTGTGAGACAAGGTTGATCTTGATCAAAATATAGTTTCTTTGGAACCTCCAACACTACATGCCATTCAAGATTCTTTGGATCTTGTGAATAGAAAACATGTGTAGCTTTTTCTACAAGAATAAATGGTTCATCGCATATACGGTCTAAACTGGGTAGATTAGACAAATTAACCAGTCTCAAGTTTGCTTCTTCATCTATTTTCACACCAAGTTGTGTGCACTTAGCTCAGTCACATTTGAAGAATACAGTCTTGTACCCTTCACGATAGTTTAGTTAAACAATGTTTGTTAGGACACCATAGTAATCTGCATCTCCATCAATTGGATTCTTGTCCTTAGCACTTGAATGAAAGGTGGTCATGCAGCTTGTGCTAACACCGCTATTTTGGTTCCTTTTAGTTTTCTGGTAATCCTTGGTGAGAAAGAGAAACCCATTGACACAATATTTATGGTACTTCGTAGCAAACCGTGTAGGTCCCCTAACAAAATCCTTAAAATGAACATCGTTTGATTCCAAGAATTCGGGTTCTTTTGTCAACCAAGTGATGAAATCATCTGAGGATGGTACTCTATTTTGCCCACTCCTCCTCCTTGAACTTGTTCTACTGTCCTCAATGAAGCTACTATACTTCCTACACAAATTTTTTATAAAAGTTAGTCACATAACATGTACATTATTTCATTAAGTTTAGTATCCAACAATGTCAATATGACACATCATATACTTACATGTGCCAACTCTCATAACTCGGCTGGATTTTTAGTACCCACTGACGTGCTTGTTCATACTCCACACCTTCTAATCTATACGTCGCACTTGGGCCAAGTGGTCCACCCTCATTGGTAGTGGGGTTGTCTTCCACACTATTTGAAAAATATGGTAAAAGTTGAGGTTCATTATCAGCCATCTTATCAAGTTTATCCCCTCCTCCTTTATATCTAGCACAGTACCTAAGTGTCTCCTCCCTTAAGTAACGCTCCGCAATACAACCTTTGGGACGCACTTTGTTTGTAACAGAATCCTTGAAGATTTTCATGTATCTTTCCAAAGTGGGAAAAAATGAAAAAGAATTAAACTATAGTAGAAGCAATAGAAGCAGGTTGAAAAAAGGAAACAAAAACATAAACAAGTTGTGTACCTTTCGAAATAATACATCCACCTACAAAAAATAGGCCCATATTGATAAGCCTCGTAAGCTAAGTGAATAGGTAGATGCATCATAGAATAGAATAATGAGGGTGGGCAGATTCTCTCAAGTGCACACAGGGCCTTGATCATACCCCTTTCCAGTACATTCAATGTTTCGATCTCCACATTTTTGGAACATAAAGCACCGAAGAAAGTACAAATAGTTGTAATAATAGACCGAGCTTCTTTTATGTTCTCATCTCTATACGCATGCTGGATTAACACCGGAAGCAAATGTTGCATCAAAATATGATAGTCACGTGACTTCATTTGTTTCAAATCCACACAATCGCCCTTGACAATATTGGACCAATTACCACTAAAGCCAATAGGCACACTTAGATTTTGTAAGGTTTGGATGAACAACTTCATCTCTTCTTTCAAAGCCAAAAAATACCTTGGGGCATAAGTCGTTTCCCATTAACTTGAGTCACCCAATATTTCTTTTTAATTTTCATACGCTTTAAATCATTGCGTGCTTTGGCATTATTTTTAGTTTTCTTCGTATTCAACATCATAGCAAGAAGGATTTCACACAATTTTTTTTCAATATGCATGACATCAAGGATATGATGAACGACAATGTGTTTCCAATACTTGAGCCTAAAAAAGATAGACCGCTTGGAAAAACATGAAGCTGCTTCATTGCCTTCTTGTTCATCACCTTCGCCATCTTTCCTTTTCTTGCCTGTTCCAAATTTGATTTTCAAATTCTTGGTCATTCTCTTAACTTCAACACCAGTCAACCTAATTGGTTGCTCGTCTAGTTCCTTTGTCTTATCATACTTGCTCTCCCTTGAATCATGTCTAGCCTTCGATGTCAATGGAAGCCAACGTCTAGTTCTCATATACACATGCTTCATTCCATGCTTAAGCCATAAAGAAGCAGTTTTAGGACCATAAGCAGGGCAAGCAAATCTGCCCTTAGTTTTTCAACCGGATATATTTCCATAAGCTGGTAAATCATGGATTGTCCACAACAAAATAGCACGCATTTTGAACACTTCACCTTTGAATGCATCTTTAACTATCGCCCATCACGCCACAAATCTTGCAGCTCTTTAACTAAGAGCTGCAAATACACATCAATATCATTACCCGGTTGTTTTGGACCCTTAATGAGTGTTGTAAGCATGGTGAATTACGACTTCATACATAGCCAAGGGGGAAGGTTATATGTCACACACATTACAGGACATGAACTGTATTGTGTTCCTAAAGTACCTCAAGGATTAAAACCATCAATGGCTAGTCCCAGACGAACATTGCATGGTTCAACAAAGAAATCTGGATACTTCGAATCCACTTGCTTCCACACTGCCAAGTCAACGGGATGCCTCATTGTACCAGGCTTTGATGCCCCAGTAGAATGTCACCGCATCTCCTTCGCCACCCAACCCATACTATACAATCTCTTCAACCTATTAGTAAGAGAAAAATATCGCAAAACCTTTGCAGGCACCTTGCTGGTCCACATCCTCAATTGCTCAATGGTTGCAGTTTTGTATCTAGAAACTCCACATGTAGGACAAGAAACCTCAAATTCATTATCTCCCCAATACAAGATGCAATCATTTCTACAAGCGTCAATCTTCCGGCATTTCAACTTCAAGTCTTTAATCATCTTATCTGCTTTGTAGGTATTCTCGGGTATCTTATTACCACTAGACATCGCCATCCGGAGTAGTTGAAGCAAATCAGTAAAAGCCTTATCGCTCAACCAATCTGTGATCTTCAAATTAAGCAATTTCACAACAAATCTAAGAACAGAGAAGTCAGTACATCCATGATACAATTCAGTCATGGTTTCACACAAATTATCATTAAACTCAACACCTTCAATGAGTTCTTCTCCCTCGGTACGACCTCCTGGATCCTCACCCAAAACAACATCCAAGTTATCAAGACTAAGTTCTTTCGCAAGAATGGTGAATGTTGCATTCATGTCCGCCACAGGCATGTTTGCTTGAAAACTTGATCTACTTTCATTCAGTTGTTCTGGTCTTTCTTTCTCACCGTGCAAAAACCAAAATTTATACGTCTTGTCAAATCCATGGCTAAAACAATGTATCACAACATCATCATGACTCATTGCCGGGCCTTGGTTTTGACACTTTATATAAGGACATGGTATAACATTCTTGTTGTGATGGTGTTCCACGGCAAAGGAACTAAAATCCTCAACACCTTTTATAAAACGTGGATCTCGAAAATTGTCAAAGTTAATCCAACTCTTGTCTATCAAACCCATTGACTCTATAACTTAATAAACTTCTAAAAGAAATAGAAAAGAGAAGAATTCATAACAAAGAAAATAAAATAAGAACATATACATTCATGCATCTTATAATCACTCACACCCAAATATAAGCATCCAAACTCAAGATTTCATTTTTTTTTCGCCTAATTTCATTAATAGTTCAGGTTAGTGAGTTAAGCTCTTCATATTAGAAACAAGGAATCAATACTAAAATTCACCATTCACATACACTGTTAGATAAGAGATGTATCACTATCCTCCAACCAAATACAAACCCTAATACACCCCAAAACCTAAATTTTAATCAGCACCTAACTTGCAAAGATTTATCTTTAAGACAATTCATCAAATAGCATGCAAATAGTTGGTGTAAATTAACAAGCCCACACTTCAAAATAGACTCATAGTCTACACATAAAAAAAATCAACTTAATTTATATACAACCTGATGCTTAGAATGAGAAACCCACACAAATCCAAAGAAGGAAGGAAAAAATAAACACGCACCTTGATGTGAGAACGCAGATCAAACCTATTCACATCAATATCAAAAAATGAATAAAGTTACTTCATTTGAGCTCAATATAAAATGAGTAAGAGGAAAGAAATACTACCGTTAAAACCAAAATAGAAAACGAGTTAGAGGAAGAAAAATTACCTTTGATTGAAGGCGTTGGATTTACTGAAAAAGAGAAAAAAATTGGAGGTGAGAGATTTTTAAGACAAAAGTGTGTAAGGGAGTAAGAGAGAATACCTTGGCCTCCTTTTTGCTACCGGCTGTTGTTTGCTGTAGTTGTGTGAGACTATGTTTCCTTCTATTATTTTGGGTGGGAACTGAAACTTTTTTTGCGCTCCATTAAATCCTTGAATGTTCTCAGCAGTATTTCATTCCAACCGGTTGGCCAACTCTAAAAACAGTCAGTACACATAAAATATCCGTTGAACATATCCAACTGTTATTAACCGTCGGTTATATCTACAGCTTAAAATAGTGGGATATCCGTCGGGTAAGAAAAAAAATCTAACGATATGTTAAATAACTAATCTGATGGTGATATTTTGGTGGCCAACGAGCTAAAACCATCGGCAACTACCAACATATTATAGTTGTCGGTGTACCTCTACTGGGTCCGTCGGCTAAACTCATTTGTTTTGTGGTGTAGGATCTTGCACGAGACTTGACCTAGTGTTAACTGGGTCTCGCACGAGACTGATATGGAGTATCAGCACTCCAAACTTGATCAGACTCAGTCATTTTGGGACTGGATGTGCAACAAAACTTATTTTCCTAAGTAGTGATTCTGGACTACTAAAACGTGCACTAATCCTCACATGAGCATCATTAACCCTCCCCTTGGGAGGAAGGGGAGGGTTTTAGCTTATGATCCTAAGAAAGAGATGCAAAGATATGTTGGATGTACGTTGAATTCAAGAAGAAGAATGCAAGAGATGAATTTTTAAGCTAGAAAGGAAGAAATTTTATTTAGAAAACTATCTTAGCTTCTATTAAAACTATTACACTTAACTTAGAAAAATAACATACATGAACATGGAATGAATGGAGTGTGTCCAAAAATGAAATATAAATCAGCCCATTTCAAGCTTTCTCCCTTTTCACCCACGTAAACCAACTCCTACCATTAATAACATTAACTTCTATCTTATCTCCAAATCAAAACAAATTAACACCTTGCATTTTTTTTACACTATTAGCACCTAAATCTATTTAACTTCATTAATGTCATGCAAGGTGTCAATTTGTGCCAATTATTTGCACATTTTGTCTTGACTTGCATGATGACTTATCTAATCTTGTGGGCCTGTGATAAGAGCCCAAAACTGTAGTTTTAACCCCTTAACAATCGTACTTTTAGACCAATTATGTGAATAATAAGTAAGAGTTAATACTGATTACGTGTTTTTATGCATTCCAGGCTTCAAAGTCCATTATGTGCAGAAATGTGCCACTTTAGCGAGATAAAGGAGAAAAGGTCGGTTGCTAAGGAGTTCTGTGAATAAAGGCCAAGATTCAAGGAGACAAAGCCTTTGTAAAGCCCGGTCAAAAGCTGAAAAGTCAACACGGCGAACAACACAAGTCGGCCAGAATTTCCTTGAGACCATATCTTTGGACTCAGACCACGGAATTGGGCCTACCTTATGTCAAAACGACCGGCTTGGAAAGAGCTTTCCAATGGTCTAAGCCTTGACCCAATCAGAGGAGTAGAAGTAGATGAAAAGTCTATTGAAGCCAAATCCAGTTGAAAAGCCCTTTTCGGACTGAAAGAATTGGGTTTTGGGCCCGATTTTCCGGCCCAAAACATGGCTCCAAGCCCATGCACGATTTTTGGATCTGAAAGTATAAAAACAAAAGCTTGACTCTTTGTAAAGGATAGATAGTTAGGTTAGAAAATAAAAGTCGCCATTAAAATAGCTTCTAGATCTAGTTTTAATTGTTTTTAATTAAGTTTAGTTTCATTTTCATTCCTTGTTTTAGATTAAACCTTGAAAATATTGTTAGTCATTTGATTAGATTAATAAAATAGTTTATTATTATTCAATTTGTTTTCTGTCATTACATTTATAGATCTAGTTTAAATTCTTGTTGATATCATTTCTTAATTATTAATTAGATTTTAATTATTGTTTAATTTAGATTAGTAAATTTGAATTCTTTATAGTATGTTTAGTTGTAATTTAATCGGAAATGATTGAGAAGCCTTGATGAAAGCTTGATTTGTGTTAGCGTAGGATAGTCGTAATTTCTATTCCACTCTAGAAACGATTAGTTCACCATGAGAATGGGTTTAATCGTTCACATGCTAGTTATAAATTGGTAGAAATGCCATGTGTAATTAGGGATTAGGAAGAACCAATTGTTCTGCGTAGCAGTTCAATTCGGATTACGACGATTCATCATTAGTAAGTTAAGTTGAGTTAAGGTGGAATCAATCCCCCCCCTAATTCCTTATCATAGAATCGACATTGTATTTTCATAGCTGTTTATTTAGTTGACTAGTGGCATCTTGTGGGTAGTTGCATCGTAGTCTAGCTTATAATTCGTAAATCTCTCATTAGACTTTAGTTAAGATTATTTATACATAGAGAACATTACTCTGCGAAAGAACTAAGAGTGGAACGAATCATCTACTCTACTATATCTCAATAGGATTGAGAGTAGAAAACTTTGATAAATTAGGCACGTAAATTATCGTTTAGTTTTACTTACGTTTAGAGTTTCATCGCTTTATTCATTAGTAAAACTATTCTTTTTACGATTATCAAATGGCGCCGCTGCCATCTTAGTTTCACTTTCGCATTGTTTTCGTACTATAAGTACTCTTCTTAAAGTCCCATTTCACCCACCCACCCTTGTTCGATTCTAACTGTGGTTGTCTTTTTCAGCATTAAACTTCCTCGCAAAAATTGCACGGAGCGCACCTGCTCCCCAAAGGAGCGCAACCTGCGCTAAAGTACTGGAAGTTGAGCGCGACCCGCGCTTAAACACTGTAACTTGAACTTACACAGAGCGCACCTGCGCCCAAAGTGAGCGCACTTGCGCCCTCAGCTGATTTTGCCAGATTTTCACAGGTTTGTTTCGAACTTTGATTTTTCAAGTTTTTCAGTGTTCTAACTTGTTATATACACTGAACACGCGTAAACAAGACGCTATTCATAAGCGAAGCAAGGACGCAATCAGGTATTCCGTTCTTCCACACCTCGCATCTTCTGTTAGAGGTTTATACTAGAATATCAGGATTGTTTGGAGGTTGTCGTGTTTAGTTAAGTTTAGTCTTAACCTTGTATGAGATTAAGGTCTAGTCGAACAAAAACACCTAACGTAATTACACGGCAACATCAACAAGCACGCCTATCTAGTATACCACTCATTGCACCTCTAGCTACTATTCCACATACTCTACTGCGACCTGATGCCCGACGGCGAAGGAGAGACTCCTCTCTCGGACTTTTATAAAGCCTTGAGCGATAGCCCCAAATCTTGCATCGTTCTTGCAGACCCAGTGGGGGATTTCTGAATCCCCCCAAATATTTTAAATTTGTTACCCGTTTTCCATGGTTTAGACCATGAAAAATCTTATCAGCACATGCGTAGGATTGAACAAGTTCTTACAACATTCCACCATCCTATGGTGAGTGCTGAACAAATTAAACTCAGGGTATTTCCCTTCACTTTAGCAGATAAGGCGGCGCCTTGGTTAACTACCCAAGCGCCTAATTCTGTGGACTCGTGGGCTAAACTTGTTCAGCTATTTATGGAACATTTTTACCCACCCCTAAAGACGGATGAGATGCTTTCCAAGATTCATTTCTTTCGACAAAATCCTCATGAATCATTTTCAGAGGCTTGGAATCGTTTCACAGATCTCCTTATAGAGTGTCCACATCATAACCTCGCGAAAGACACGTTAGTTTGTGCCTTTTTCAAAAGACTTCTACACCACCATAAAGAAGCCCTTGACATAATGAATGGGGGTAGTTTCCTAAGTAAAGGAGCCTCGGAGGCTTATAAATTTTTAGTGGATCAAACTAAGGGAAATAACAACTGGGGGGTAGTGACAATATCTATCGCTCCGCTAGTTCTTCTAATACAGTTAAGGCCGCCGGTATGTTTGAGATGAAACACGATCCCGAGCTTAAAACTCTAATCGAATCACTCACTAAAAAGGTAGAGGCCATTTCTGTACAACAAAAGCCTATCCCCGTCATGAATGTAAATTCCAATCCATGTAGTTTACGTTGAGTCCCGAGCATCCCGACTCCCCAATCGTCCCTATACCTATGAACATGCTTGTTCCATTAATAGTGAACCTAACGCCCCTTGGAGACAAAATCTCAACTTCGGTTGAAGAAATAACTAACAAGTCACACCTCCAGGGTACAATAATCAATATGTTAGGCCAACGCCCAGTTATAACCAAGCTCCACCACGACAAGGACAGGGTCAGGGTAATTATAATAATTATAACAACCAAGCGCAACCTCGACAAGGTCAAGCACAAGGTCAAGGTAATTATAATAATTATAATGCTAATAGAGGTATCGCTCCGGTAAATAATAACTATCACAATCTGCCCATAAATAATCAACGCGAGATAGTTCGGTCCACACCACCCGTGACCACTACACCCACCCAACCAGATCGTCTTGACACCTTCATACAGGTCAGCCAACAACTCTTCCAAACCATGGCTCAATCTAACCAACAACTTCTACAATCCATTAATAATTTAAGCCAACAGTTGGCCCAAGATAAAGCCCAACCTAAAGGTGTGTTTCCAGGTCACGCGATATCTAATCCTAAAACAACAAACACGGGCTTTGAGGTATCCGGTAATACTAGTAATGAAAATGAAAACGTAGGTGAGCTAAATGCTATCACCACTCTTTGTTCTGGCAGAGTGGTTGATAACAAAGTAGCTATGCCTATATTTACCCCATCAGTAGCCCCTACACATGCTACCTTACTAGATACCGAAATAGAAACTGAAGAGCCTACCACTGTAGAGGTACCAGTTACAACACAACCTAAGAAACGAAAAGCCAAAGTTAAACATCCGGTGATACACATATGCTAAATATAGAGAGAAACCACCGTTTCCACAAAAATTAGCCATGTTAACTAGGGATACAAACTATGAGGAGATTAGGGACGTTTTCAAGAATCTAACTATAAACCTTCCCTTCCTCGAAGCTATTAAAAAGCTACCACACCATGCTAAGTTTATTAAGGAGTTGTGTACTACTAGGCGTAAGACCAATATACCAAAAGACGCCTTTTTAACAGAACATTTCCAACTCTATCTGAACATAACGGAATTGTTAAGTACAAGGACCCTGGTCGTCCTACTGTACAATGCACCTTAAGAGATTCCTATATGACGACCGCGTTATTAGACCTGGGGGCTAGTGTTAACTTACTCCCGTTTTATTTGTATAGACAAATAGGTCTAGAGGAGATGCAACCCACTAAAATGACGTTGCAATTAGCTGATCGGTCTATTAAGTATCCTAAGGGTGTGGTTGAAAACGTCCTGGTAAAGGTTCATGATTTCTACTATCCGGCTGATTTCGTCATCCTCAATACAAAAGCCGCTAACGACTCTGTCCCGATCATTTTAGGGCATCCTTTTCTGGCAACTGTCAATGTGCTCATAAATTGCCGCAATGGTTCGATGTCCATGTCTTTTGGCCATCTTTCTGTTGAAGTAAATGTTTTTAAAACAAAGACACAATTACTCGATTCGTCTATGGATGGAGAGATTAGGATGATCGAGAGCTTCGCTCGAGATTATTTCAACAACACGTTCACTGATAATCAGATGCCCAAATTTCTTTCCTTTGAAAGTTCAGACTCCAACATTTTCATCCCTACACTAGTCGATACACATATTATGGATGAGGACGAGATAGATGACTTTCTCAAAGATATAGAGGAATACCATAGTAATGTGGATATGACCAAGCTAGGTGAGAAATTCGATGAGTTTCTTAGAGCAGGTGATGAGTCACCCTATCAAGAACTAGTTTGCACAACATCCGCCTCGACTCCCCTCTTTCCACCCTTTCAAAGGAATCTCGAGTTTGCACTCGATCCTTTTGTTTCTCCTGTGCTTCATAAATTTTTAAATCCTCCTAGCAAACAAATATTTCAGAAGGACAAACCTATTGACACCTTCATTTTCAGAATTGAGACAGTCCCTACCTACACAATGACTTTGTTTTGTGCTAAACCCACATCCTCATTTTTTCCATGCTTTCCTTCTACAACTAATACATATCCACCATATCTTCCACAACCATTCACTTTTCCACACTTATTCACTAGGACACCCTCTCGTTTAAAGATGAAAAAGAAGGTGCATGCTAGGTTACGTTATAGGTCGCTTTCATTTCACTAGGTTGCGTCATAGGAAATCCTGGTGCTTGATTGTGTTTGGGTATGTTTTTGTGATATTTATTTATGGAATGATCCACAACTATTTCGGTTGTTGATATATGATAAATTGCATGTTCATACATATGTTTAGATAAAGTCTTGAGTATCTGACTATAAACGACTCAATTTTTGTGTTTGGTGCATTTCCTTTCATTTCCATATATTGGTGAGTGCACCATTAAAGTAACCGGGCCCTCCCTAGGGAGTGTGTGGCTGTAAGTACCGGATCCTATGTCCACGTTTAATATAATTCACGTTTTCCACTCTTGCATGTTTTCTCGGATTTTTGAGTCATGTTTCTCTATGGGGTGAATTATGTCCTTATTGCTTATTGTTTTTCCTTATAAAAGTAAAAAAATATTAAATAATAAACAATAGTAATCTAGGAAGTCTCGAGAATTTGACCTTTAAAAGACCCACTTTTAAAAAAAAATTTTCTAAACTCTGTTGTAAAAATTTTGTTTGGGGGTGGGGTGTTCGTGTTTTCGTCCTAGAATGTTTTATGTCCCATTAGAGTTGCTTAGGCCGTTCAATTGTATTCTGATTCGGGTTGACATAATCTATGAATTTAGAGTTCATTCGTTCGCATAACTTACATCATGCACGCACTTTGAGGCGTTTTCCACTATCTTATATGTCATCTACGGTCGGAATAGAGTGTTTTATGGATCATTGGATTGGAAATTCTCTCCTGATCATTTCCATAACTCATTCGCAAAAATCGGACCGGTAACGAAGCGGCAATGTTAGTTTGAAGTAGCGCTAAAAATCGACAAAAATTCGAATTGGGCTTGGGCCCAACTCGCGCGCACCGGCAGCGCACTTGCGCCCCTATGTTTCCACCAACAGTCGTGGTTTTTCATTTTCCAAACCGCCATTGACAAACTTCCAAGCTTCAAACCCTAACAAACAATAAAATTAAAAAGAAACCTAACTACACCCACGCCAAACATCCAAATCAATTTCAACTCTTCTCAAAAACCTTTCCACCACCACCTCCATCAATTTACAAAACCAAAAACCACCGAAAAATCCAAATCTTGGAGCTGCCGCGCCACCACACCACCACCACCATCGTTTTTTTTAGTGAGGTTGTCCCTTATTGCTTCCCCCTACCTTATTCAAACCCCCTAACCTTATCAAAACTTCCAATGGCTCAAAACGGCCGGATTTTGCGAGCAAGCATTTATTGGCGACCACCACTTCGCGACCGTTTTTACGATGACCAGAAATGATTAGACGAGATTGGAATAGCTTGTGGTACTCGACCGACGCCTTTTACCATGAAGAGTTAGTCCGACGGTTTTACAACATGAGGGAATTGGAGGGGAATCGAATTTTTGTTACGGTGGCAAAGAGGAGGAAGGAAGTAACTCATGGGTTGTTGGTGAGATTCTAGGCATTCCGCCTAGAATCCATCTTGATGCCACGTTACAGAGTCCCAATATCTTGGGGGTCAAGCCGAACGATGAGCATCGTTACGAAGGGAACTACAATGTGAGAGCTTCGCATTGTGTTCGTCGGGCATCCCTTAGAACCAACCAAATTGGTCGCAAGTGTGGATTGGTAGGAATGTCATAGGGAAGGAGAGGGTCACCGATATCGGTCCGAACTGCCTTCACATTCTATGGATACTCGGGGGCGTAAGTATGATTTACGTATCTTGGAGTTTTGCTTAACATGATCGGGGAGTAGGGAAGTCAATTGCACCTCTCCCCTGTGGTTGATAACCAAGATCATCTTTGAAGTTGAGAGCGACTCCGGCGTCGATAGGATTTACCTCATACTACACGAAATCCTCGGATTTATAAGGAGTGTATCCAACAAGTTTGGAGGTTGCCCGAGGATAGGGTAGTCGGCGAGGAGGGCGTCGGAAATGAGAATGACTTCGGAGGACGAGGAGGTTTGACATGTTTTGATCTTTGCCTTGGAGAGGTGTTGGTCGGATCACGAACGCATGGCTGCGATTCATCGTGGGCATCGCGTTCACTCAATACTATCTGCGAAGACCTCCGGACTCGACATGCTACTATGCACCATAACCTCGAGATTCGTACCCAGCGAGAGGAGGAGAGGTGGGAACAGATGAGGGCTGAGCTAGAAGCTCAGTGCCAGTTTCGGGCCGATATGCTTGCACGCTTTCCACCTCACGGGGATTCTCCTTCTGAGGATACATCATCGAGGCACGAGCATCGTCGCCGAAAGACGAATAGTGCTGGCCCATCGGGAGCTCAGGAGCAACTCCTGAGTGTGTGCCCTCCGCTACCAGTACCGAAGTGTTTAGGGATAGTATAGATTGATGATTTTTACTTGTAGTTTTATTATTGTTAGTTATTTTAATGTCAGTTTTAATTCGGTAATTTGAATTTTGTAGTGAAATGTACTTTGAATGAAAATTTTAATATAATGCGGTTATTTTCATTGTGCGTGGTTGTTTAATATTGATCCCACCTTCCCAAATTGTTTGGGGGTGGTATTATCTATTCCATCATAATTTCTATATGACCCTCGTTTTTAGAAGTTATTTCGCAGTTAGGGTGAGAATATTGCCGATATGGGCATATCTATGAATAAATATTGGTTAGGATAAAATCTCGATAAGTTAGGTAGTTTTATCCTAAATTCAACCTAAAAGATACTAGGGTTGTTTTAGAATCATGAATATGAGTTGTTTCCGTTTCGGGTTTGAAAATTTTAGTATTTCCGGAAATTGCCGTAAAAACTTTTTGGCAACTTCTCGATCCGTTTTAGCAACTTAAAACCTATAAAAACTTCATTCATTCTACACTCACAACCCACACTACACCTAACTTCCATCACTCACCTTTCACTCCACATTTCCGGTTGTTCTTCACCATTTTCATAAATCAGCACCTCGAAGCGCACCTGCGCCCAAGGTGAAACGACTTCTCGCTTGAAACACTTTGGAACTTCGAAAATCATCGAGGCCTGCATACCCTGACCTCAAGTAAACACAAAAATTTCCAGTTTTCTGCGGGTTGTTCCCGGATCATTTGCAGCTGTTCCAGAGCATCGTTTTGAGATGACATGTCCTACAATAATACTGGAACAATCTTTCAAAGATTTGTTCCAAAACACTACTTATGGTGCTTGGTTTCGCGAGGCGATCACATATGTAGGCTGGGAACCGCTTATGGTAAGACCTGATGAACTTTATTCTCTAGCACTTGCATCTTATTTTTATGATAATTGTATTTTCTTTGAGAGACCGGATGGAGAACAAGTGTTCTCAATCAACATTAATGATGAACCAATGGAAATTACCAGGTTCTTGCTAGCATTTGTTCTTGGACTTGCTATGCCCGCTGAAATACAAGACCCATGGTGCTATTGGGTAGATAATATGCATGTCTACACTTATGAGTTTATGCATGAGTCATATGGGGCAGACATTTTCCGTATCGAGGACCAAAGGGAATATAACGTCGCCTTTGGTAGCCTGTCCATGAACATAGGAACTGTTATGTTTTGGATCATGCTAAACATTTTAGGGGAATGGCGTTTTTCTTCTGTAAATGATGCCACTTGCAGCGACTTCCTTGCTTTAGCCACGGGACGTATGTGCCATGACCTTCCCAGAACCTTGATGTCTAGTTTAGCTCGAGCCCATAGCATGAGGCATAAGTACCTTCTTATGTCTGTTCTAATTTCTCGTATTATGCTATGTTTCTTTCTTGTTTATTGTACACGTTTCACGGATTGGATCACGGTCGACATTGTGCGACCCACCAATAGTATTATTCGATCTTTCCGTGCAATAACTTGGCAAGGGTGGACGATACAACCTCATCAGGTTGCACCCTACACCCCGTCAGACCAAGTGGTGCTTAATAGGTTAGTAATAATAGATGATAAATGGCGGGAAGCCTGGCAAATTATCATGGCATGGCAGGACGCGAAGGAACCTCACTTCTTTATAGAAGAAGAGGATGAGGAGGGTGAAGAATAAAAGCGGGGAGATAAGGTCAGTTTTTTTAATTCCAGTTAGTGTCTGCTTATGTCCCAAGCAATTTTATTCTTGTTAACCCCATAATGGGTGGAACTCTTACAAAGTTGCGTCAGTTATTATTTTCTATATTACTAAGTTCTAACCTTGTTTTGCAGATGTTCCAGAATTTCACGCGTTTCCATTGTATTTTTCTACCATCTTTATTTAAATGCTTTGAGGACAAAGCATGCTTCTTGTTTGGGGGGGGGGGGGGGCATAGAAACACGTGTAATTAAGGCATCTGTTAGGATATAGATATGTATAATATGCAATTGTTTTCAGGTTAAAAATTTCAAAAATATAAATAAATAAGTTTATTGGTATTGTTTTCTTTCTCTATGCTCTTAACAATCTAGAAGTCTCACGTAGCTTTTGTATCAGAATAATTGTTAGAAACTTAGGTTAATATGTAAGTAATAATCTTTGCATCTATCTATAAATATATTACATGAGTATCTATGATTGTTAACAGTAAGTTTATAAAATCTAGGCTAGAGTACTTATTCTACAAATCCTGTGAGAATATAGCCTAAAGCCTTCTATGAGCGAAACATTTGAGAAATGACACAAGGGAGAAGTAAAATCCGGATAGAGAAATCACACGTCCACTTGCTTGATCACTATGCCATATCCTAAGCGAGAATTTAGGCCCTCTTTGGATCGATATAGCTAGAAATTCAAACCTATGAATTATTTTCCGCTAGTCGCCCCTCTAAGCTTTTCTTTAGCCTTCCATAAACCACAATTCCTTTACCCTATTAAAAAAACAAAACAAAATAAAATATTCAACATACCCAATCTAGAATAAGTCTGAGAATAGAATGAGTGAAGAAAGAAGAAGAGAAAAACCTGTGTAAACAAAAATTAGTTAGTTGCTTCAGAAAAAGAAAAGAAGTTTCCATCCAAGGAAAAGAAAAAGAAAAATAGAAATAAAAACTCCAAAAATAGAATAAAAGGGAGTCAAAAGCCAAAGAAAAGAAAAAGAAAAATATGGCTAAGGATAGAAACATAGTATAGAAGCAAAAGAAAATAACAAGGTTTTCTCTAAGTTACATAATATGAAGACGCTATTATCTCAAACTTGTCCTTTTGAATATCCATTTCCTTCCTTCTTAAACCATCTCCTAATCCCCGCAACACCTAATAAAGACCTCTAGCTCAATTAGGAATAGGTTAGTGTGATAGTAAGTGGCAGATGTGTTTGATCGACTCTGGCTTCCTTGTGTGTCATTGAGATTGTAAGGTAAAGTGTGCCCACAAAAGACCGAGTAAATAAACTTGAGTGGAAAAATCAGAGTGTTGTATCTTGACTATTATTGTGAGAACCTACTTAAGGACGCTATTCCGAGTTTCAGAAACGAACCTGCTAGACATTTCATAGTATTACTCATAGTATATATATTTGTATCATAGATGATTGATTATTATGCATATATTAGCTTAGGTTTTTAGACTTGGTTATTCTTATTCATTTGCTAGTGAGATGTATAGATAGTTGAGACCTGAATAAGGAAACAATAGTTTTATTTTTTAGCCGTTGTAGTATAGATGAAGTTTGTGAGTACCTTCACTGGAAAACTCTCACGAGGCTAGAACTCGTCCACTAGGGAGTTCCTAGTGGTTTAAAGCCTTATTGCATATGGTAAATGCAATCGCGACTCAAATAAAATGAGAGTAGTTAGAACTCCATTTTTGGTCACTTATTCTAATTTCTCATATTTGCTTGAGGACAAGCAAAATGCTGTTTGGGGGTGGTTTGATAAGAGCCCAAAACTGTAGTTTTAACCCCTTAAAAATCGTACTTTTAGACCAATTATGTGAATAATAAGTAAGAGTTAATACTGATTACGTGTTTTTATGCATTCCAGGCTTCAAAGTCCATTATGTGCAGAAATGTGCCACTTTAGCGAGATAAAGGAGAAAAGGTTGGTTGCTAAGGAGTTCTGTGAATAAAGGCCAAGATTCAAGGAGACAAAACCTTTGTAAAGCCCGGTCAAAAGCTGAAAAGTCAACACGGGCAGAAATAGTGCACAAGTCAGCAGAATTTCCGCAGACCATATCTTTGGACTTAGACCTCGGAATTGGGCCTACCTTATGTCAAAACGACCGGCTCGGAAAGAGCTTTCCAATGGTCCAAACGTTGACCCAATCAGAGGAGAAAAAGTAGATGAAAAGTCTATTGAAGTAAAATCTAGCTAAAAAGCCCTTTTCGGACTGAAAGAATTGGGTTTTGGGCCCGATTTTCTGGCCCAAAACATGGCTCCAAGCCCATGCATGATTTTTGGATCTGAAAGTATAAAAACAAAAGCTTGACTCTTTGTAAAGGATAGATAGTTAGGTTAGAAAATAAAAGTAGCTTAGAATAGAAAGTAGCCATTAGAATAGCTTCTAGATCTAGTTTTAATTGTTTTTAATTAAGTTTAGTTTCATTTTCATTCCTTGTTTTAGATTAAACCTTTAAAATATTGTTATTCATTTGATTAGATTAATAAAATAGTTTATTATTATTCAATTCGTTTTCTGTCATTACATTTATAGATCTAGTTTAAATTCTTGTTGATATCATTTCTTAATTATTAATTAGATTTTAATTATTGTTTAATTTAGATTAGTAAATTTGAATTCTTTATAGTATGTTTAGTTGTAATTTAATCGGAAATAATTGCGTAATGATTCTCGGCTAAACCTCCATTAGAGGGGGGTTGAGAAGCCTTGATGAAAGCTTGATTTGTGTTAGCGTAGGATAGTCGTAATTTCTATTCCACTCTAGAAACGATTAGTTCACCATGAGAATGGGTTTAATCGTTCACTTGCTAGTTATGAATTAGTAGAAATGCCATGTGTAATTAGGGATTAGGAAGAACCAATTGTTCAAATAGAAGTAGCTGATTCAATTCGATTACTGACGATTGTCGTTAGTAAGTTAAGTTGAGTTAAGGTGGAATCAATCCCCAATTCCTTATCATAGAATCGACGTTTAGTATTTTCATAGCTATTTATTTAGTTGATTAGTTGCATCTTGTGGGTAGTTAAGTCAGTAGTCTAGCTTATAATTCGTAAATCTCTCATTAGACTTTAGTTAAGATTATTTATACATAGAGAACATTACTTTGCGAAAGAACTAAGAGTGGAACGAATCATCTACTCCATTATATTTCAATAGGATTGAGAGTAGAAAACTTTGATAAATTAGGCAATATTCATTTGATTAGATTAATAAAATAGTTTATTATTATTCAATTCGTTTTTTTGTCATTACATTTATAGATCTAGTTTAAATTCTTGTTGATATCATTTCTTAATTATTAATTAGATTTCAATTATTGTTTGTTAAATTTGTAAGTTGGAATCTTGATATTTTGTTTAGTTTAGATTCATATGGAAATGATTGCGGAATGATTCTCGGCTAAACCTCCATTAGAGGGGGTTGTGAAGCCTTGATGAAAGCTTGATTTGTGTTAGCATAGAATAGTCATAATTCCTTTCCACTCTAGAAATGATTAGTCACCATGAGAATGGGTTTAATCGTTCACATGCTAATTATAATTGGTAGAAATGCCATGTGTAATTAGGGATTAGGAAGAACCAATTGTTCTGCGAAGCAGTTCAATTCGGATTACGACGATTTGTCGTTACCAAGTTAAGTTGAGTTAAGGTGGAATCAAATCCCCCCTAATTCCTTATCATAGAATCAACGTAGTATTTCTGTAGTTGAATTATCGTATCTTGTTAGTATAAATTGAATCCGTAGTATAATCGTAGAATAGAAATTTTACATAACACATTACTCTTACCATTGTTCTTTGTGTTTGTTCAATTGAATTTGTTTAAGTCTTGAGAGTTAAGAGTGGAACGAATCCTGACTCTATATATATTGCATGAATCTATATGTGAGAGTAGGAAATAAAATATTGATACCGTAAGAATAAGGTTAGAGTAATCTAATTTGGGTCAAGGCTTAGACCATTGGAAAGCTCTTTCCAAGCCGGTCGTTTTGACGTAAGGTAGGCCCAATTCCGAGGTCTGAGTCCAAAGATATGGTCTTCGGAAGTTCTGCTAACTTTGTGCACTGTTTCTGCCCGCGTGGACTTTGACTTTTCATCTTTTGACCGGGCTTTACAGAGGCTTTGTCTTCTTTAAAATTGGCCTTTAATCACAGAACTCCTTAGCAACCGACCTTTGCTCCTTTGTCTCGCTAAAGTGGCACATTTCTACACATAATGGACTTTGAAGCCCGGTGCATAAAACACGTGTCGAAGATTAACTCTTACTTATTATTCACATAATTGGTCTAAAAGTACGATTGTTAAGGGGTTAAAACTACAGTTTTGGGCTCTTATCAAACCACCCCCAAACAGCATTTTGCTTGTCCTCAAGCAAATATGAGAAATTAGAATAAGTGACCAAAAATGGAGTTCTAACTACTCTCGTTTCGCTGAGTGCGATTGCAAACTAATATAGGCATAAGAAGATACTTATGCCTCATGCTATGGGCTCGTGCTAAACTAGACATTAAGGTCTTAGGAATGTCATATAGCAGGCGTTCCTCAGCTAAAGCAAGGAAAACATCGCAAGTGGCATCATTCGCAGAAGAAAAATGCCACTCCCCTAATATGTTTAGCATGATAAAGAACATTACCGTATCACATTAAGGGACAAGCTACCAAGGGCTACGTTATATGTCCCTTGGTCCTCTACACGGAAAATGCCGGACCCATAATTCTCATGTAAAAGCTCATAGTTGTAGGCAGAGAAATTATCAACTATGTAGCCCCATAGGTCTTGAATCTTAGCAGGCATAGGAATCTCAATAACAAAAGCCAACAGGGACTTAGTTATCTCCATTGTTTCGTCATCAATGTTGATGGAGAACACTTACCAAGCACCATAGGTGTCACTGAAAGTGCAAGTGCAGGGGAGTAAAGTTCATCAGAACTTACCATTAAAGATTGCCGTCCTGCTTGTATGATTACTTTACGAAACCAAGCACCATAGGTGTCACTTTGGAACAAGTCTTCGAAAGACTGTTCTGGTATGATATGCTTGGGGATGTCATCACAAAACTACTCTCTCGAACAAATTTAACTATCCCGAACAACCCACGCAAAAATCGAAAATTTCGCGGTTCATCGAGTTCAAGCGCAGTGCTTCCGGGTGTTTTGGATTTACAGTGTTTTGGGCGTGAGTCGCGCTCAACTTGGGCGCAGTGCGCTCAGGGTAGAATTTCGACAAGGATTAGGATTAGGTGCTTCGGAGTCTTTAGTCAAGAGCCGAAAAGGAAAATTAAGCGAAAATTAGGAGTGAAAAATGAGGGATGGATGTGAGAGATGTGTGTGTGTGGAGAATGAATGAAGTTTATATAGGGTTAGGTTTCCAAAAACGAATCGGGAAATTTCCAAAACGTTTTAAGGCAATTGCGGAAGCGTAAATTTCCAAAATCGGAAACTAAACAACCCATATTCTTGATTCTATAACAACCCTAATATCTTTTATACTGGATTTAGACTAGTAACTTCTAAACTCTCTTAGATTTTATCCTACCACCACATCTAATCATAGGTATGCCAATTATGACAATATTCTCAACCTTCACTCCAAAACAAACTCTAAAATGGAGGATCTTCTACAAATCATGATAGAATAAATAATACCACCCCCAAACAATTCGAAGGTGGGATTAACAATAAAATCCATGCACAATTTGAAAAGAACCACATTATATTAAAATTGAAATTCAAACAACATTTAACTACCAAATTCAAAGTTAACTACGAATTTAACAACGTAACATCATATCTACTAAAAATAATAAAAACAACATCAAAACAACAAACAAGAAGAAATCTAGCTACTCTTCAAGGGGAGCGAGGGGGTAAGAATAGGAATTTGAGTGATCAAGAATGGAAAAACCAAACACTTGACCCCAAACAAATTTTTGAAAACAGGTTTGTAAAAATTTGTTTTAAAACGCGGGTCTTTTTAAAGTCGATTCGAGACTTAATGTGGGGTCATTTTACGTTAGATTCCCTTAGACTGCACACCCCCAAACAAGCATGAAACTGGGGTGGCACAAAGTGGATGATGCGTGGTCAACTATAAACAAATAGTCGGAAGAGTTGGGGTCTAGCCATAAAAACATGATACTAAATGCACCCCCAAACGTAATAATGTTGTATAATTGGAAGCAAACATGTAAGCCGGTAAGGAATGAAAACTTATGCATCCTATCAAAGAACATATGCAAACCATCATGTTGTAATTGTTTTAAATAGTTGGAATGACCAAAAGATAAATTAGCGATACTTTAGGTGAGAAGGGAATGAAGTGTGGATCCTGATGTCTTTCATGAAGCTCGGATGAGGAAAAATAAGATAAACTAGGTTTCTCACTACACTCGGTCGGGGCTTGTCTCTCAATTACCGAAATGGTGTACTCGTGGGATTGTGTGCTGGGAAACACTCTTCAATCGTGAGGGTTGAAAAAATTATAGATGGTCTCTCGAGGTAATTGGCTCAAGGGGCAAAATCGAGGTTCCTTTTAAATGGTGGGTGAATGGATGGCTTAGTTGTGGTAGATGGTTGGATTATAGGAGGTGGTAACTTCGTGGGATGGTGGTTGGTTGGTGGTTCATCGGGTGATGGATCCTCACATGCTCTTAAGAACTCTACATCTGGCTTAGTTGAATCCACAAGGTTGTGGTTCGTGGCTGTATCTTTAAGATTTTCCTCTATTTCTTTCCTTGTTATTTCCCCAGCTGCCAAACTGAATTGAGATTCACATTGCTTTAAAGATGTAACTTCCTCATTTTCTTGCACATTAACTTGTTCATGCCTTAGATTTGAATTGTTAATCTCCATGTCCTCACCCTCTTCCTCTAAAACACTACAAGTATCCTTAATGGCCTCATTCGAATGTGTCGAGACATCATCCAGCCAAGTGCGGTTAGCAAACTCAAAGGCCTGGACATGCTCAACAGGAGGGTCCATATTACGAGAATGCCAATAGTTATCAAATTCTTCTTTCGTCACACCTTTATAAATATCTTCTAAAGTGTCATCATTATATTCATCGTCAGGTGGATCAGTAGGAAGTTCCTCGGAGACATCGCTCAAGTTTGAGTTGTCATTCGAAACTAGTCCTAAAGAGTCGTCTACAAGAATTTCCTCATCCAGGTGGGGTGTGGAGTTAATATCATGGTTAATGGGAGGGTCTTCAGAAGGTAATGATTCTTGAAATGTAGGGTAGGTGTGAACTAGGTTGACTGGGTTAGTTATGAGAATAGTGTCGATCTCTGGCATGGTAGAAATGTCTGGCGTAGGTGAACCTAGTATCCTTAGGTTCCGGTTTATTTCCTGAAGTATTATTTTGTTTTGGGCCATTATTTCATCGAATGTTGTTAGCTGAGGGGAAGCTTGGTGGTGTGGGTCTGGTTGGTATGGTGTTTGATAGTCTTAGTTATTGGCGTCTGAGTGACTCTGGTTGATGTCGTAATGTGATGGGTTAGGTTGAGGCTGAATGGCTGGTTGATTGTTATTGGTGGAATTACATGAATAGTTTGGATGACTAGAAAACTCTTGATTGTATGAGTCACTATAAAAATTTGAAAATTGAGGCTCATAATTATTATTATATCTTATAGTAGGCTCAGACTCTTGATATGATGGGCATTGAGAAGCCCAATGGTCAGGACTACCACAACATGAACATGGTGAAGGGTTCCCATAATAATTACAAGATTGCTCTTGATATGATGGGCATTAAGAAGCCCAATGATCAGGACTACCACAACATGAACATGGTGAAGGGTTCCCATAATAATTACAAGATTGCTCTTGATATGATGGGCATTAAGAAGCACGTGTAATTAAGGCATCTGTTAGGATATAGATATGTATAATATGCAATTGTTTTCAAGTTAAAAATTTCAAAAATATAAATAAATAAGTTTATGCTATACACTTAGGAATATTGGTATTGTTTTCTTTCTCTATGCTCTTAACAATCTAGAAGTCTCACGTGAGCTTTTGCATCGTAATAATTGTTAGAAACTTAGGTTAATATGTAGGTAATAATCTTTGCATCTATCTATAAATATATTACATGAGTATCTATGATTGTTAGCAAGAAGTTTCAAATCTAGGCTAGAGTACTTATTCTACAAATCCTGTGAGAATATAGCCTAAAGCCTTATATGAAATAAAACATTTGAAAAATGACACAAGGGAGAAGTAAAATCCGGATAGAGAAATCACACGTCCACTTGCTTGATCACTATGCCATATCCTAAGCGAGAATTTAGGCCCTCTTTGGATCGATATAGCTAGAAATTCAAACCTATGAATTATTTTCCGCTAGTCGCCCCTCGGAACCTTTCTTTAGCCTTCCATAAACCACAATTCCTTTACCCTGTTACAAAAACAAAACAAAATAAAATATTCAACTTACCCAATCTAGAATAAGTTTGAGAATAGAATGAGTGAAGAAAGAAGAAGAGAAAAACCTGTGTAAACAAAAATTAGTTAGTTACTTCAGAAAAAGAAAAGAAGTTTCCATCCAAGAAAAAGAAAAAGAAAAATAGAAATAAAAACTCCTAAAATAGAATAAAAGGGAGTCAAAAGCTAAAGAAAAGAAAAAGAAAAATATAGCTAAGGATGGAAACATAGTATAGAAGAAAAAGAAAATAACAAGGTTTTCTCTAAGTTATATAATATTAAGACGCTATTATCTCGGACTTGTCCTTTTGAATATCCATTTCCTTCCTTCTTAAACCATCTCCTAATCCCCGCAACACCTAATAAAGACCTCTAGCTCAATTAGGAATATGTTAGTGTGATAGTAAGTGGCAGATGTGTTTGATCGACTCCGGCTTCCTTGTGTGTCATTGAGATTGTAAGGTAAAGTGTCCCCATCAAGACCGGAGTAAATAAACTTGAGTGGAAAAATCAGAGTGTTGTATCTTGACTATTATTGTGAGAACCTACTTAAGGACGCTATTCTGAGTTTCAGAAACGAACCTGTTAGGCATTTCATAGTATTACTCATAGTATATATATTTGTATCATAGATGATTGATTATTATGCATATATTAGCTTAGGTTTTTCGACTTGGTTATTCTTATTCATTTGCTAGTGAGATGTATAGATAGTTGAGACCTGAATAAGGAAACAATAGTTTTATTTTTTAGTCGTTGTAGTATAGATGAAGTTTGTGAGTACCTTCACTGGAAAACTCTCACGAGGTTAGAACTCGTCCACTAGGGAATTCCTAGTGGTTTAAGGCCTTATTGCATATGGTAAATGAAATCGCACTCAGCAAAATGAGAGTAGTTAGAACTCCATTTTTGGTCACTTATTATAATTTCTCATATTTGCTTGAGGACAAGCAAAATGATGTTTGGGGGTGGTTTGATAAGAGCCCAAAACTGTAGTTTTAACCCCTTAACAATCGTACTTTTAGACCAATTATGTGAATAATAAGTAAAAGTTAATACTGATTACGTGTTTTTATGCATTTCAGGCTTCAAAGTCCATTATATGCAGAAATATTCGACTTTAGCGAGATAAAGGAGAAAATGTCGGTTGCTAAGGAGTTCTGTGAATAAAGGCCAAGATTCAAGGAGACAAAGCCTTTGTAAAGCCCGGTCAAAAGCTGAAAAGTCAACTTCGGGCGTAAAAATGACAAGTCGTCAGAGAATTCCATGGACCACCATATCTTTGGACTCAGATATCGGAATTGGGCCTACCTTATGTCCAAACGACTGGCTCGGAAATAGCTTTCCAATGGTCTAAGCCTTGACCCAATCAGAGGAGCAGAAGTGGACCAAAAGACTATTGAAGCCAAATCCAGCTGAAAAGCCCTTGACGGACTGAAAGAATTGGGTTTTTGGCCCAATTTTCTGGCCCAAAACATGGCTCCAAGCCCATGCACGATTTTTGGATCTGAAAGTATAAAAACAAAAGCATGACTCTTTGTAAATGATGGATAGTTAGGTTAGAAAATAAAAGTAGCTTAGAATAGAAAGTAGCCATTAGAATAGCTTATAGATCTAGATTTAATTTTTTTAATTAAGTTTTGTTTCAAATCCAATTCTTGTTTTAGATTAAACTCTTAAATCATTGATCTTCATTGATTAGATAAATAAATGAGTAGATTCTTATTCAATTCATTTTTCTGTCATTACATTTATAGATCTAGTTTAAATTCTTGTTGATATCATTTCTTAATTATTAATTAGATTTTAATTATTATTTAATTTAGATTAGTAAATTTCAATTCTTTATAGTATGTTTAGTTTTAATTTAATCAGAAATGATTGCGTAATGATTCTCGGCTAAACCTCCATTAGAGGGGGGGTTGAGAAGCCTTGATGAAAGCTTGATTTGTGTTAGCGTAGGATAGTCGTAATTTCTATTTCACTATAGAAACGATTAGTTCACCATGAGAATGGGTTTAATCGTTCACATGCTAGTTATGAATTGGTAGAAATGCCATGTGTAATTAGGGATTAAGAAAAACTAATTGTTCTGCGTAGCAGTTCAATTCGGATTACGACGATTCGTCGTTAGTAAGGTTAAGTTGAGTTAAGGTGGAATCAATCACCCGTAATTCCTTATCATAGAATCGACGTAGTATTTTCATAGCTGTTTATTTAGTTGACTAGTTACATCTTGTGGGTAGTTGCATCGTAGTCTAGCTTATAATTCGTAAATCTCTCATTAGACTTTAGTTAAGATTATTTATACATAGAGAACATTACTTTGCGAAAGAACTAGGAGTGGAACGAATCATCTACTCCATTATATCTCAATAGGATTGAGAGTAGAAAACTTTGATAAATTATAAACGTAATATCGTTTAGTTTTACTTACGTTTAGAGTTTCATCGCTTTATTCATTAGTAAAACTAATCTTCTTTTTACGTTTATCCGGCTGATTTCGTTGAAGTAATATCATTTAGTTTTACTTACGTTAAAACGTCCTGGTAAAGGTTCAGGATTTCTACTATCTGGCTGATTTCGTCATCCTCGATACAAAAGCCACTAACGACTCTGTCCCGATCATCTTAGGGCGTTCTTTCCTGGCAACTGCCAATGCGCTCATAAATTGCCGTGATGGTTCGATGTCCATGTCTTTTGGCCATCTTTCTGTTGAAGTAAATGTTTTTAAAACAAAGACACAGTTACCCGATTCGTCTATGGATGGAGAGATTAGCATGATCGAGAGCTTAAACGAGATTATTTCAACAACACGCTCAATCGATAATCGATGCCCAAATTTCTTTCCTTTGAAAGTTCAGGACTCCAACATTTTTATCCCTACACTAGTCGATACACATATTATAGATGAGGACCGAGATAGATGACTTTCTCAAAGATATAGAGGAATACCATAGTAATGTGGATATGACCAAGCTAGGTGAGGAATTCATGAGTTTCTTAGAGCGGTGATGAGTCACCCTATCAAGAACTACTTTGCACAACATCCGCCTCGACTCCCTCCTTCCACCCTTTTTAAAGGAATCTCGAGTTTGCACTTTCGATCCTTTTGTTTCTCCCCAGTGCTTCATAATTTTTAAATCCTCCTAGCAAACAAATATTTCAGAAGGACAAACCATTTGACACCTTCATTTTCAGAATTGAGACAGTCCCTACCTACACAATGAATGAGTTTTGTGCTAAACCCACATCCTCATTTTTTCCATGCTTTCCTTCTACAACTAATCCATATCCACCATATCTTCTACAACCATTCACTTTTCCACACTTATTCACTAGGACACCCTCTCGTTCAAAGATGAAAAAGAAGGTGCATGCTAGGTTACGTTATATGTCTATCCGACTTCGCTTTCATTTCACTAGGTTGCGTCATAGGAAATCTTGGTGCTTGATTGTGTTTGGGTATGTTTTTTGTGATATTTATTTTTGGAATGATCCACAACTATTTCGGTTGTTGATATATGATAAACTACCTGTTCATACATATGTTTAGATAAAGTCTCGAGTATTTGACTATAAACGACTCAATTTTTGTGTTTGGTGCATTTCCTTTCATTTCCATATATTGGTGAGTGCACCATTAAGGTAACCGGGCCCTCTCTAGGGAGTGTGTGTGTCACACCCCGAATTTCGGCAAAATTTGGAAAAACAATATTTGTTCCCGACTCTTCGATTTCCGAGGTGTGACGCACTCTCCACTTCCAAAAACCCATAAACAGTTTAAATATGCGGATAGATAAAAACCAATAAAAATTTTAACTTAAACAAAAGTCTTCTTCATTACAAAAATTAACAAATGAAAATGCAAATAACCTTATCTCAACTGAAAATCTATATCACCTCAAAGGAAAACAAAGCCTATCTTGAAATGCGATGGTAACGCAAACCACATGCAGCAACCAATCTTCTTCAACCTTAAACCTGTCAAGACTTATCAACTATGTTCATTTAATGAACACACCCGATAAGCAAACATGCAAATTGGGTCAGCATTATAAAAATGCTGGTGTGAGTAGCTCTAAAATACAACATATACTTATACATATATTTACACAATCTATAAGGCAGTTAGTTCCTCCACCGAGGCGCCATAACTCCCAACAACTAATACGACATTCTTAACTACAATAGATAAGGCAAGTAGTTCCTCCACTGAGGTGGCTTAACTTCCAACAACTAATACAACATACCATACGCATAATAAAAAGACATTTAGTTCCTCCACGAGGCGCCTTAGGTTCTAACTAAACTACTAACCAGCCAAACATATACAATCATCTATCTAAAGATATATCATTAACCAACATATTACCATAATTATATTAATTAAGGCTTTCTTTGTGTCCCTAAAATTCACGTCGTATCTATGTCTTACCTAGTTTCCCTGGCTACCACAATCGCTTTCCAACGCCGAACATGTACATCCACATGCCTCCCCTTACATAATAAACCACTTCGTATGCGTAACTACCACGAAATGGGATGCCGCGACACCGGGTAACCATCACACGAAAGCCATTATGTAAATCGCCACTATTCGCATAAAATATCGCGTCGTCGTTCTATTTTGCGAACGGAATAATCAAGACACTATTCGGCTACACCAGAAGGGCCATTCAGATTCACTGAAACGCCAGAAGGGCCAATCACATTACTTACGCCCGAAGGCCATTCAGATTCACTGAAACGCCAGAAGGGCCAAATCACATGAGTTGTGGTAGCTAGGTGATAAGAGCCCAAAACTGTAGTTTTAAGCCCTTAACAATCGTACTTTTAGACCAATTATGTGAATAATAAGTAAGAGTTAATATTGATTACATGTTTTTATGCATTTCAGGCTTCAAAGTCCATTATGTGCAGAAATACGCCACTTTAGTGAGATAAAGGAGCAAAGGTCGGTTGCTAAGGAGTTCTGTGATTAAAGGCCAATTTTCAAGAAGACAAAGCCTTTGTAAAGCCCGGTCAAAAGCTGAAAAGTCAAAGTCCACGCGGGCAGAAACAGTGCACAAAGTCATCAGAACTTCCGAACACCATATCTTTGGACTCAGACCTCGGAATTGTGCCTACCTTATGTCAAAACGACCGGCTCGAAAAGGGCTTTCCAATGGTCTAAGCCTTGGCCCAAGCAAAGGAGCAGAAATGGACGAAACATCTGTTGAAGCCAACTACAACTGAATAGCCCATTTTGGACTAAAGAAATTGGGTTTTGGGCCCGATTTTCCGGCCCAAAACATGGCTCCAAACCCATGCACGATTTTTGGATCTGAAAGTATAAAAACAAAAGCTTGACTCTTTGTTAATGGCAGTTAGGTTAGGAAGCTAATGTTAATGGAGTTTAGGGTTAGAAAAAGATAGATCTAGATTAGTTTTTAGATCTAGATCTAGTTTTTTTACATTCATTCAATTAGTTAGTTTAGAATCATATTTTAGTTTTTAGAATAAAGTATTAGTTCTTCATTTCAATTTAGATTATTGCTTAAATTCTTATTTAGATTTAGTTGTCTTAAATTCATAATTAGTTATTCACAATCTTAGTTCTAAATTAGTTTTAATTTCGGTTTAATTTAATTATGTCTTATTGTTATTATTGTTCTTGTGTTGGGCAATGGTAGTATAGAAATTTCACATCAAATCATTACTCTCACCATTGTTCCTTTTGGGTTTGATTAGTTGAATTTTGATTTCAGTCTAGAGAGTTAAGAGTGGAACGAATCCTTACTCATTATATTGCATGATATGTTTTGAGAGTAAGAAGAATTGATTTAAACGTAAGAACGGTAGGATTACGTATTAGTGTTGTTAACGTTAATATTTAGGATTCTATTATTTTTACGGTTATCACTAGGTTCTAGGATTTTCGTTACGTAATTTATTCAAGTGTCATCCATTTATGACTCATAAAAAAATTCCACTATATCACGTGCAGGTCAAATACCTTATCGCACTAAGCCACAATATTTAGAAATATCTCAATTATATCTCATAACCACTTTTATTCTTTCACGTGCCAATATATTATTGCACTAAGCCACAATCCCGTGGGCAAATATTCACCAATTACACTACTAGCATCTCACAGATAAAATAATGGAGTGTTTATACATTTATTTCTCCAAAACTATTGCATTTAATATATATATCCCAACATATTATATAATGTCACAATATCAACGTCAAATCTTAATTAGATAATGACCACCAAATTTATACAGGCTTCCACAACATTTTAGCATTTGATTTGTCCATACAATTTACAACATAAAATGTAGCACAATTAAACAGTCCACAGTCCACCATCAAAGCCCAATATATATATGCTTTACACACTACTCACGTCAAATCTTAATTAGATAATGACAAAGACGTTATATAATTTTCGATAATATTTTATTACTATATTTGTCCATATTCTTAAATATGAGAAAAACTGGAAAAAAAGTCAACATTCCACAGTCAACGGTCAATGGTCAAAGTCAACAGTCAATGGTCAAAGTCAAAGTCAACGATCAATGGTCAAAGTCAAACTATCGTTTCTATGTTCAACAGGTGCGTGGTCATAGCCATGGTTCATGGCTAAGGTAAAGGTGCATGGCTCATGGGCTCATGACCAAGGTAATGGTTCGGACCCAACTAGCCGAGCCCAAACCCAAACCTTAGAACCCGGCCCCAAAAGTCTACACTGGCCTAGTGAATCAACCTGACCCACTTTAAAACATATGGACCAAGCCCAAAACAAAAATAGAAAAACCGGTCCAAAGAAAGCTAATTGGGTTCGACCTGGAGAATTTAACTGAAACCGGCCCAACACTTAAACTAAAACTGGTCCACAACTTAAACTAAACTGGTCCGAAACAAAGGATAAATCCGGCCCAATAACTAACTAGTGTTTAGACCCAAAAACTTCAACTGAACTGGCCCGGAACACAAAGGGGTTCAGCCTAAAAATTTAACTGAAACCGGCCCAAAAACACCAATGGAATTCGGCCCAAAACAAAATCATAAAAACTGGCCCAAGAAACTAAACTAGAATCCGGCCCAACCAAACAACCCAAGCCCAAGAGAAACCGACCTAGGCCCAAGCCCAGACGGTCATCTTCTTCCTCAGGCTTCTCCTCCACCACTAGCACCAAATCGACCACCACAAATACCGATCGCCACTCCTCCCAATCTACTCGAAATTGCTCAGGGGAAAAACCCCCACAACATTAACAAAACCGAAACCCCAACTCCTTAAATCAATACTCATCCTCAAATCTAGATCTGGATTCCATCGACCTCCATTCACCACCGTCCAACAGCCCCACCCAAATCCGGCAAGCACTCAAACATCAACAACCAAACTCCATTCCAAAGACACAATTCAAAGAAGACATTTCCAGTCATAAACTGGGCATTTTTTAAACTAGGCGATTCTCTGGCCGCCATTAACTCAGTTATGCAAAGCTTCCACAAGCCCCTATTCGACCGCCCTCACCCACTCAAACACTACTCCATCACCAACAATCCATCAAACCCACAAATTCCAAACCAAATCAAACAACAAAAGTTCAAACAATCATCATGATAGGCAACACCATTAGCGCCTGTTCAGAGCTTGAACAGAGCTTCCACAGCCCCACCCAAATCCGGCATTCAATCCCCCACTAACCTCCAATCAGTAATACAATCAACACTACAAGTGTATAACCAAAAAAAAAAAGATAAACAAATCATAAAACCATTGTTTATATCTGGGACCATTGTTTTGTTTGGTGGGGCTCAAGCTCCATTAACAGCCCAAAACAACCTTCGACAGTTCAATCTCAAATTTTCAGAGTTTCAACAGATTTTAATCAGTTTTAATAACGACAGTTTTACCAATGACAGGACGAATATTAATACCAGAATAATTAACATATTTCATGAAATAGAAAACTAATCTACTCACCTTAATCCCAAGCTCCACGAATCCTCCTAGTCCGAATTGTCGCGTTCCAACGCTCTAGAAATCCAGCTTCTATCTCTGCCTCCATTTTTATTATTTGTTTTTATTCTCTAAAACCCTATTCTCTAGAACAATGTGATTATATACTTGGGTTTGAAACCCAAGCCAATCTGAACTTCGGGCCCAAAAATCAGGCCCGCGTATCCCAAATCCAATCCAACAGATTTTTAAATAAATAATTTAATTAATTAATAAATAGAAAAAAATACGTATTTTAAATATGGGTGTTACAGTGTGGCTGTAAGTACCGGATCCTAAGTCCACGTTTAACATAATTCACGTTTTCCACTCTTGCACGTTTTCTCGGATTTTTGAGTCATGTTTCTCTATGGGGTGAATTATGTCCTTATTGCTTATTGCTTTTTCTTATAAAAGTAAAAAAATATTAAATAATAAACAATAGTAATCTAGGAAGTCTCGGGAATCTGACTTTAAAAGACCCACTTTTAAAAAAAAAAAAACAAATTTTCTAAACTCATTGTAAAAATTTGTTTGGGGAATGGGGTGTTTAGTGTTTCCGTCCTTAAATGTTTTATGTCCCATTAGAGTTGCTTAGGCCATTTAATTGTATTTTGATTCGGGTTGACATAATCTATGAATTTAGAGTTCATTCGTTCGCATAACTTACGTCATGCACGTACTTTGAGGCATTTTTCACTATCTTATATGTCATCCATGGTCGGAATAGAGTGTTTTATGGATCATTGGATTGGAAATTCTCTCCTGATCATTTCCATATCTCATTCGCAAAAATCGGACTAGTAACGAAGCGGCAATGTTAGTTTAAAGTCGCGCTAAAAATCGACAAAAATTCGAAAAATTCGAATTGGGCTTAGGCCCAACTTCACAAGACCTCAGCCCGCGACGCTGCCTCTATGTTTCCACCAACGATCGTGCATTTTCATCTTCCAAACCGCCATTGACAAACTTCCAAGCTTCAAACCCTAACAAACAATAAAATTAAAAGAAACCTAACTACACCCACGCCAAACATCCAAATCAATTTCAAATCTTCTCAAAACCTTTCTACCACCACCTCCATCAATTTACAAAACCAAAACCACCCGAAAAATCCAAATCTTGGCTGCCACCACCACACCACCCACCACCACCATCGTTTTTTTTAGTGAGGTTGTCCCTCATTGCTTCCCCCTACCTTATTCAAACCCCCTAACCTTATCAAAACTTCCAATGGCTCAACAACGCCGGATTTTGCCAGAGCAAGCATTTACTGGCGACCACTTCGCCGTTTTACGATGTGAAATGATTAGTAGAGATTGGAATAGCTTGTGGTACTCGACCGACGCCTTTTACCACGAAGAGTTAGTCCGACGGTTTTACAACACGAGGGATGATAAGAGCCCAAAACTGTAGTTTTAACCCTGTAACAGTCATACTTTTAGACCAATTATGTGAGTAATAATTAAGAGTTAACACTGATTACGTGTTTTTATGCATTTCAGGCTTCAAAGTCCATTATGTGCAGAAATGTTCCACTTTAGTGAGATAAAGGAGCAAAGGTCGGTTACTAAGGAGTTCCGTGACTAAAGGCCAAGATTCAAGAAGACAAAGCCTTTCTAAAGCCCGATTAAAAGCTGAAAAGTCGACGCGGGCAGAAATAGTGCACAAAGTCAATAGAACTTCCAAAGACCATATCTTTGGACTCAGACCTCGGAATTGGGCCTACCTTACGTCAAAACGACCGGCTCGGAAAGAGCTTTCCAATGGTCCAAGCCTTGGCCCAATCAGAGGAGCAGAAGTGGACGAAAAGTCTGTCGAAGTCAACAGCAGCTGAAGAGGCCTTTTTAGACTGAAAGAATTGGGTTTTGGGCCTAATTCTCTGGCCCAAAACATGGCTCCAAGCCCATGCACGATTTTTGGATATGAAAGTATGAAAACAAAAGCTTAGCTCTTTGTTAATGGTAGATAGTTAGACCTAGATTAGAATTAGATTAGTTAGCCTCCATTAATGAGTTTTAGAACTTAGTTTTAGAATTTCATTTTCTTGTTTTAGATTAATTTCTTGAATCATTGAATATCATTCATTAGATAAATAAAATAGTGATTATTCTTGTCATTTCGGTTTTTGTTATTTCAATCTATTAGATCTAGTTTTAATTCTTGTTGATTATCATTTCTTAGTTGTTAATTAGATTTTAATTATTGTTAGTTAAATTAGCTAAGTTAGAATTTTAATATGATGTGTAGTTATAATTCAATGGGAAATGATGGGTTGATGACTCAAGGCTAAAACCTCCATTAGAGGGGTTGATGAAGCTTTGATGAAAACTTAGTGGTATATTGTAGAAGCATTGTAGAATCTATTCCACTCTAGAAGGTCGTGATTAAGCCATGAGAATGGGTGGGCGACCTCACATGCTAGTTAGTATTTGGTAGAAATGCCATGAACACTAGGGATTAGAACTTCGAAATTCTTGCCGTAAGAACGTAAGAATTGAGATACAAGAATCTATGCTAGGTTATTAAGTTGGATTCGAGGTGGATTCAATCCCCTCTAATCCTTTATCTAGATTCAAAACAATCATATTTCCATACCATTAAGTAGTTTAAATTCAACATAATCAATTTCATATTGTATCGTAGTGTAACACCCTTCGTAAAGCTCTCATTAGACTTAAGACTGATCAATTAGATTAGAAAACACTCCATGCTAGAGAACTAGGAGTGGAACGAATTTGTTACTCCACTCTATTTCGATAGAATTGAGAGTAGAAACTTTGATAAATATAGACACGTAGTAAGTTTTAGTTTACTTACGTTTTGAGTTTCATTGTTCATTTCGTAGGAAAAATTATCTTTTATCGTTTATCAAATGGCGCCGCTGCCATCTTAGTTTCACTTTAGCATTGTTTTCATAGTATAATTAGTCATTTTTAAGTCCCATTTCACCCACCCACCCTTGTTTGATTCATACTGTGGTTGTTCGTTTCAGCATTGAAAAGTTCCGCGAAAAATTACACGGAGCGACCCACGCTTCAAAGCGGCGCACTTTTGCTTCAAACGCTGGAACCTTGGTAGCGAATACGACCCCTTATACCGAAGCGACCCACGCTAAGTTACTGGAACATAGAGCGACCACCCCATACCGAAGCGCCAGACCAGCTAAGTTATCTTGGAACCGACGGATGGCGCTTCAAAGCGAAGCGCACCCGCACTTAAGCTGAAATTTGCGGATTTCCACGGGTTTTTTTGAATTTCGATTTTTCAAGTTTTTCAGTGTTTTAACTTGTTATATACACTCGAACACGCGTAAACAAGACGCTATTCATAAAGCGAAGCAAGGATGCAATCGGGTATTCCTTTCTTCCACACCTCGCGTCTCCAGGTTAGAGGTTTCTACTAGTATATCGAATTGTTTGGAGTGTTGCATGTTTAGTTAAGTTCGACTTAGTCTTGCATGAGATTAAGGTGCGGTCGAAGAAAAACAACTAACGTAATTACACCGCCGACATCAACAAACAAGTCTATCTAGTTTCCCACCCACTACACCTCTAGCTACTATTTCACACACACCACCGATATTATGGATGAAGAAAAAGAGACTCCTCTCTCGACTTTTATAAAACGCTTGAGCGATAGCCCTAAATCTTGCATCATTCTAGCAGACCCGATGGGGGATTTCCGCATCCCCCAAATATATTTAATTTGTTACCCGTTTTTCATGGTTTAGACCATGAAAAACCTTATCAGCACATGCGTAGGATTGAACAAGTCCTTACAACATTCCACCATCCTATGGTTGGTGCGGAACAAATTAAATTGAGGGTATTCCCTTTCACCTTAGCTGATAAGGCGGTGTCTTGGTTAACTGCCCAAAGCGCTAATTACAATGGACTCGTGGGCTAAACTTGTTCAAATGTTTATGGAGCATTTTTACCCACCCCTAAAGACGGATGAGATGCTTTCCAAGATTCATTTCTTTCGACAAAATCCTCATGAATCATTTTCAGAGGCTTGGAATCGTTTCACCGATCTCCTTATAGAGTATCCACATCATAACCTAGCGAAAGACACGTTAGTTCGTGCCTTTTTCAAAGGACTTCTACACCACCATAAAGAAGTCCTAGACATAATGAATGGGGGTAGTTTCCTAAGTAAAGGAGCCTCAGAGGCATATAAATTTTGGAAGATCGGACTAAAGTAATAATAATGGGGGGTAGTAACGATTACTCCCGCTCCACTAGTTCTTCTTCAACAGTTAAGGCTACCAGTATGTTTTAGATTAAATCAGATCCTGAGCTTAAAACTCTAATTGAATCCCTCACAAAAAGGTAGAGGCCATTTAAATACAACAAAAAGCCTATCCCGTCATGAATGTAAATTCAAATCCATGTAGTTTACATTTGGAGTCTTGAGCATCCCGACTCCCATCCCCTATAGCCTATGAACGTTCTTGTTCCATTAATAGTGAACCTAACCCCTTGAGACAAAATCCCAACTTCGGTTGGAGAAATAACCAACAAGTCACACCTACTGAGGTACAATAATCAATATGTTAGGACAACGCCGCAGTTATAACCAAGCTCCACCACAACAAGGGCGGGGATCGGGGTAATTATAATAATTATAACAACCAAAGCGCAACCTCGACAAAGTCAAGCACAAGGTCAATGTAGTTATAATAATTATAATGCTAATAGAGGTATCGTTCCGGTAAATAATAACTATCACAATCCGCCCATAAATAATCAACGCGAGATAGTTCGGTCCACCACCCTGACTACTACACCCACACAACCGGATCGTCTTGACACCTTCATACAAGTGAGCCAACAACTTTTTCAAACCATGGCTCAATCTAACCAACACATTCTACAATCCGTTAATAATTTAAACCAACAGTTAGCCCCAAGAGAAAGCCCAACAAAGCCGTGGTGTTTCCGGCCAAGCGATACCCAACCCTAGAACAAAGAAACACACGACTTTGAGGTAAACGGTAATACTAGTATGGAAACTACATCGATGGGTCAGACTAAATGCCATCACCACTCTCCGCTCGGAAGAGTGGTTGATAACAAAGTAACTATGCCTATAGTTACCCCATCGATACTCCCTACACCGATATCGAACTAGATACCAAAATAGAAACTCAAGAACCTACCACCGTAGAGGTACCGGTTAAACCACAACCTAAGAAACAGAAAGCCAAGGTTACACATCAAGTCGAGCCATACGCTAAATATATAGAGCCGGAACCACCGTTCCCTCGAAAATTAGCCATGCTAACCGGGGATACTAACTTTGAGGAGATTAGGAACGTTTTCAAAAAATCTAACGATAAACCTTCCTTTTCTCGAGCTATAAAAAAGCTACCTAACCACGCTAAGTTTACGGAAGGAGTTGTGCACTACTAGGCATAAGACCAACATACCTAAAGGCGCCTTTCTAAAGCTGAGCGGTTCCCAACTTTATCGAAAAATAATGGAATTGTTAAGTACAAGGACCACAATCGCCCTATCAGATAATGCACCTTAGGAGATTCTCACCACGACGACAAGGCTTACTAGACACGGGGGCTAGTGTTAACTTACTCCCGTTTTATTTGTATAAACAAATAGGTCTAGAGGAGATGCAACCTACTAAAATGACATTGCAATTAGTCGATCGGTCTATTAAGTATCCTAAGGGTGTGGTTGAAAACGTCTTTGGTTAAAGTCCAAAATTTTTACTACCCACCGACTTAGTTTTATCCTCGACCGCGAAGTCACTAACGACTCTGTACCTATCATTTTAGGGCGCCCCTTCTTGGCTCGCTAACGCTCTCATAAACTGCGTGATGGTTCGATGTCCTTGTCCTTTGGCCATCTTTCTGTTGAGGTAAATGTTTTCAAAACGAGGACATAGTATCCCAACTCATCTACAAATGGCGAGGTTAGCATGATCGAAAGCTTAGCTCAAGATTACTTCAAAAACATGTTTCCGGAGAAACAGATTAACAAATTCCTTTCCTTTGGAAATTCCGACTTTAACAATGACTCCCTGGTAGTAGACGAAATCGAAGAAGAATTCCTACAACTCTTTTGCACCGCTTCTTTACCACTTCGCGAGTCCCCCCTTGCCAACAACCATTCATCCCTTGATGCTATGATGGAAGATGAATTTTTCAATCTCTATCCCAGTGATCCTTTTGACCCACCTATTGAGGAATGTCTTGCGTATATATCAAGATTTCGATGATATGGACTTGAGAGCTCTAGCTGAGAATCATTCACCTTCCATCACCAATATTCCCCACCTCCACCCTTTCAAAGGAACCTCGAGTTTGCACTTTCGATCCTTTAGTTTCTCCCCGGCTTCATGATTTTTTAAATCCACCTAGTAAACAAATACTTCCCAAGGATAAACCACTTGACACCTTCATTTTTTCAGACTTGAGGCGGTCCCCTAACTACACCATGAATGAGTTTTGTGCTAAACCCACATCCTCATTTTTTCCATGCTTTTTCTCTAAAACTTATTCCAATCCACCATATCTTCCACAACCATTCACTTTTCCACACTTATTCACTAGGACACCCTCTCGTTCAAAGATGAAACATAAGGTGCATGCTCGGTTATGTTATTGGTCTATCCGACTTCGCTTTCATTCCACTAGGCTGCGTCGTAGGAAATCTTGGTGCTTGATTGTGTTTGGATATGTTTTCTGTGATATTTATTTATGGAACGATCCACAGCTATTTCGGTTGTTGATATATGATAAACTGCATATTTATACATATATTTAGATAAAGTCTCGAGTATCTGACTATAAACAACTCAATTTTTGTGTTTGGTGCATTTCTTTTCATTTCCATATATTGGTGAATGCATCATTCAGGTAACCAGGCCCTTCCTATGGAGTGTGTGGTTGTAAGTACCGGATCCTAAGTCCACGGTTCACATAATTCACGTTTTCCACTCTTGCATGTTTTCTTGGTTTTTGAGTCATGTTTCTCTATGGTGTGAATTATGTCTTTACTACTTATTGTTTTCCTTTATAGTAAACCTAATTCATAAAAGTAAAAAAGTTTAAAGCTATAAAAATAGTAATCTAGCAAGTCTCGGGAATCTAACCTTAAAAGACCCGTTTTTAAAACAAATTTTACAAACCTGTTTTCAAAATTTGTTTGGGGGATGGGGTGTTGGTTTTTCATTCTTGATCACTCAAATTCCTATTCTTACCCCCACCTCGCTCCCTTGTCAAAAAAAAAAAAAAAAAAAAAACACCTTTTGCTTGGAAGCGGAGCGCTACCGCCTCGACTTCCGTAGACCATAAAATTTCCAGTTTTCTGCGGGTTGTTCCCGGGTCATTTGCAGCTATTCCAGAGCGTAGTTTTGAGATGACATCTCCTACAATAATACCAGAACAGTCTTTCGAAGATCTGTTCCTAAGCACTACTTATGGTGCTTGGACTCGCGAGGTGATCACACACGTAGGCTGGGAACCGCTTATGGTTCTTGCTAGCATTTGTTCTTTGACTTGCCATGCCCGCTGAAATACAAGACCCATGGTGCTATTGTGTAGATAATATGCATGTCCGGGAGATAAGGTAAGTTTTTAATTCCATTTAGTGTATGCTTATGTCCCAAGCAATTTAAGTCTGTTAACCCCATAATGGGTGGAACTCTTATAGAGTTGCGTTAGTTTTTATATTAGTATGTTTTAATCTTGTTTTTTGCAGGCGTTCGAGAATTTCCACTAGCGTTTCCATGGTACTTTTCTACCCTCTTTATTTAAATGCTTTGAGGACAAAGCATGCTTCTTGTTTGGGGTGGGCATAGAAACGCGTGTAATTAAGGCATCTGTTAGGATATAGATATGTATAATATGCATTTGTTTTTAGTTAAAATTTCATAAATTCAAAAATATAAATAAATAAGTTATGCTATACACTTAGGAATATTGGTATTGTTTTCTTTCTCTATGCTCCTAACAATCTAGAAGTCTCCAATGTAGCTTTTGCATTAGAATAATTTTTAGAAACTTAGGTTAATATGTAGGTAATAATCTTTGCATCTATCTATAAATATATTACATGAGTATCTATGATTGTTAGCGATAAGTTTCAAATCTAGGCTAGAGTACTTATTCTACAAATCCGTGAGAATATAGCCTAAAGTCTTATAAGAGTGAAACATTTGAGAAATGACACAAGGGAGAAGTAAAATCGGATAGAGAAATCACACGTCCACTTGTTTGATCACTAAACCATATCCTAAGCGAAATTTAGGCCCTCTTTGGATCGATATAGCCAAAAATTCAAACCTATGAATTATTTTCCCGCTAGTAAGCCCCTCGAGCCTTTCTTTAGCCTTTCATAAACCACAAATCCTTTACCCTGTTACAAAAACAAAACAAAATAAAAAAAAAATCAACCTACCCAATTTAGAATAAGTCTGAGAATAGAATGAGGAAGAAAGAAGAAGAAAGAAGAAGAGAAAAACCTATGTAAACAAATATTAGTTAGTTGTTTCAGAAATAAAGAAAAGAAGTTTCCATCTAAAGAAAAGAAAAATTAAAATAGAAATAAAATAAAAACTCCAAAAAATAGAATAAAAGGAGTCAAAAGCCAGAGAAAAAAAATATGGCTAAGGATGGAAACAAAGTGTAGAAGCAAAAGTAAATAACAAGGTTTTCTCTAGTTACATAATATGAAGACTCTTTTATCTCAGACTTGTCCGTTTTGAATATCCATTTTCTTCCTTCTTAAACCATCTCCTAATCCCCGAAACACCTAATAAAGACCTCTAGCTCAATTAGGAATATGTTAGTGTGATAGTAAGTGGCGGATGTGTTTGATCGACTCGAGGCTTCCTTTGTGTGTCATTGAGATTGTAAGGTAAAGTGTGCCCACTTTGCACTAGAGTAAATAAACTTGAGTGGAAAAATCGAGTGTTGTATCTTGACTATTATTGTGAGAACCTACTTAAGGACGCTTATTCGAAGTTTGAAACGGACCTGCTATTGCATTTCATAGTAGTACTCATTGTATATATGTTTATTGTAGATGATTGATTATTATGCATATATTAGCTTAGGTTTTTGACTTGGTTATTCTTGTTCATAGCTAGTGAGAGGAATAGTTAATTTAGAGCATGGATAAGGAAACAATAGTTTTATTTCTTAGTCGTTGTAGTATAGATGAAGTTTGTGAGTACCTTCATCGAAAACTCTCACGAGGCTATAACTCGGTCCACTAGGGGAATTCCTAGTGGTTTAAAGCGCCTTGTCATATATGGTCAATGCAATCGCGACTTCAAATAAACGGAGTAGTTAGAACTCCATTTTGGTCACTTATTCTAATTTCTCATATTTGCTTGAGGACAAGCAAAATTCTGGTTGGGGTGGTTTGATAAGAGCCCAAAACTGTAGTTTTAACCCTGTAACAGTCATACTTTTAGACCAATTATGTGAGTAATAATTAAGAGTTAACACTGATTACGTGTTTTTATGCATTTCAGGCTTCAAAGTCCATTATGTGCAGAAAGGTTCCACTTTAGCGAGATAAAGGAGCAAAGGTCGGCTACTAAGGAGTTCCGTGACTAAAGGCCAAGATTCAAGAAGACAAAGCCTTTCTAAAGCCCGATCAAAAGCTGAAAAGTCGATGCGGGCAGAAACATTGCACAAAGTCAATAGAACTTCCGAAGACCATATCTTTGGACTCAGACCTCGGAATTGGGCCTACCTTACGTCAAAACGACCGTCTCGGAAAGAGCTTTCCAATGGTTCAAGCCTTGGCCCAATCAGAGGAGCAAAAGTGGACAAAAAGTCTGTCGAAGTCAACGGCAGCTGAAGAGGCCTTTTTAGACTGAAAGAATTGGGTTTTGGGCCTGATTCTCTGGCCCAAAACATGGCTCCAAGCCCATGCACGATTTTTGGATCTGAAAGTATAAAAACAAAAGCTTAGCTCTTTGTTAATGGTAGATAGTTAGACCTAGATTAGAATTAGATTAGTGAGCCTCCATTAATGAGTTTTAGAACTTAGTTTTAGAATTTCATTTTCTTGTTTTAGATTAATTTCTTGAATCATTGAATATCATTCATTAGATAAATAAAATAGTGATTATTCTTGTCATTTCGGTTTTTGTTATTTCAATCTATTAGATCTAGTTTTAATTCTTGTTGATTATCATTTCTTAGTTGTTAATTAGATTTTAATTATTGTTAGTTAAATTAGTTAAGTTAAAATTTTAATATGATGTGTAGTTATAATTCAATGGGAAATGATGGGTTGATGACTCAAGGCTAAAACCTCCATTAGAGAGGTTGATGAAGCTTTGATGAAAACTTAGTGGTATAGTGTAGAAGCATTGTAGAATCTATTCCACTCTAGAAAGTCGTGATTCGCCATGAGAATGGGTGGACGACCTCACATGCTAGTTAGTATTTGGTAGAAATGCCATGAACACTAGGGTTTAGAACTTGAAATTCTTGCCATAAGAACGTAAGAATTGAGATACAAGAATCTATGCTAGGTTATTAAGTTGGATTTGAGGTGGATTCAATCCCCCTCTAATCCTTTATCTAGATTCAAAAACAATCATATTTCCATACCATTCGTAGTTTAAATTCAACATAATCAATTTCATATTGTATCGTAGTTTAACACCCTTCGTAAAGCTCTCATTAGACTTAAGACTGATTAATTAGATTAGAAAACACTCCATGCTAGAGAACTAGGAGTGGAACGATTTTGTTACTCCACTCTATTTCGATAGAATTGAGAGTAGAAACTTTGATAAATATAGACACGTAGTAAGTTTTAGTTTACTTACGTTTTGAGTTTCATTGTTCATTTCGTAGGAAAAATTATCTTTTATCGTTTATCAAGGGAGTTGGAGGGGAATCGAATTTTTGTTACGGTGGCAAAGAGGAGGAAGGAAGTAACTACTGGGTTGTTGGCTGAGATTCTTGGCATTCCGCCTAGAATCCATCTTGATGCCACGTTACAGGAGTCCCAATATACTGGGGTCGAGCCGTTGATGAACGCGACTATTACCGAAGGGAACTATAATGTGAGCTCGCATTGTGTTCGCCAGGCATCCCTCAGAACAACCAGTTGGCTACAGCTCAGTGGATTGGTAGGAATGTCATAGGGAAGGAGAAGGTCATCGATATCGGTCTGAACTGCCTTCACATTCTATGGATTCTCCAGGAGCAGAAGTATGAGTTCTGTATCTTATAGTTTTTGCTTAACATGATCAAGGGAGTAGGGAAGTCTATTGCACCTCTCCCTGTGTTGATAACCAAGATCATGCTGAAGTTGAGAGTGACTCCGACGTTTGATAGGATTTACCTCATACTACACCGAAATCCTCGGATTTATAAGGAGTGTATCCAACAAGTTTGGAGGTTGCCTGAGGATAGGGTAGTCGACGAGGAGGATGTCGAAAATGAGAATGACTCGGAGGACGAGGAGGACTTGACAAGTTTTGATGCTGATGCCTTGGAGAGGTGTTGGTCAGATGCAGAAGGCATGGCTGTGATTCATCGTGGCATGCGTCAACTCAATACTATCTGCGAAGACCTCCGGACTCGACAGGCTACTATCCACCATAACTTCGAGATTCGTTACCGAGAGGGATGAGCGGTGGGAACAGATGAGTATCGAGCTAGAAGCTCGGCGCCGGTCGATTTGCTTGCACGCTTTCCACCTCACGGGGGATTTCCTTCCGAGGATACATCATCGAGGCACGGCGTTGTCGCCGAAAAGATCGAATGGTGTTTGGCCCGATCGGGAGCTCGAGAGCCATCTCCTCGAAGGCGTGTGCCCTCCGCTACCGATGCACCGAAGTTTTAGGGATAGTATAGCTTGATGATTTTTATTTGTAGTTTTATTATTGTTAGTTATTTTAATGTCAGTTTTAATTTTGTAGTGAAATGTACTTTGAATGAAAAATTTAATATAATGCAGTTATTTTCATTGTGCGTGGTTGTTTAATATTGATCCCACCTTCCCAAATTGTTTGGGGGGTGGTATTATCTATTCCATCATAATTTCTATATGACCCTCGTTTTTAGAAGTTATTTCGGAGTTAGGGTGAAAATATTGCCGATATGGGCATATCTATGAATAAATATTGGTTAGGATGAAATCTCGATAAGTTAGGTAGTTTTATCCTAAATTCAACCTAAAAGATACTAGGGTTGTTTTAGAATCAAGAATATGAGTTGTTTCCGTTTCGGGTTTGAAAATTTTAGTATTTCTGGAAATTGCCGTAAAAACTTTTTGGCAACTTTCCTATCCGTTTTAGCAACTTAAAACCTATAAAAACTTCATTCATTCTACACTCACAACCCACACTACACTTTACTTCCATCACTCACCTTTCACTCCCACGTTTCCGGTTGTTCTTCACCATTTTCACAAATCAGCACCTCGGAGCGCACCTGCGCCCTAGTGGTGGAGCGCACCTGCGCCCTAGTCTCTATAAGAAATTTTGTACTGAGCGCACCTGCGCCCAAGGTGAGCGTGACTCGTGCCCAAACACGGGAACTCGAAAATCATCAGAACACACCTGCGCCCAAGTGGAGCGCACCTGCGCCCTGACCTCCGTAAACACAAAAATTTCCAGTTTTCTGCAGGTTGTTCCCGGATCATTTGCAGCTGTTCCAGAGCATCGTTTTGAGATGACATGTCCTACAATAATACCAGAACAGTCTTTCAAAGATTTGTTCCAAAGCACTACTTATGGTGCTTGGTTTCGCGAGGCGATCACATACGTAATGGGAACCACTTATTGTAAGACTTCGATGAACTTTATTCTCCAGCACTTGCATCTTATTTTTATGATAATTGTATTTTCTTTGAGAGACCAGTGTTCTCCATCAACATTAATGATGAACCAATGGAAATTACCAGGTTCTTGCTAGCATTTGTTCTTGGACTTGCTATGCCCGCTGAAATACAAGACCCATGGTTCTATTGGGTAGATAATATGCATGTCTACACTTATGAGTTTATGCATGAGTCGTATAGGGCAGGCATTTTCCGTATCGAGGACCAAGGGGAATATAACGTCGCCTTTGGTAGCCTGTCCATGAACATAGGAACTGTTATGTTTTGGATCATGCTAAACATTTTAGGGGAATGGCGTTTTTCTTCTATGAATGATGCCACTTGCGGCGTCTTCCTTGCTTTTAGCCACGCGGACGACGTATGTGCCATGACCTTCCCAGAACCTTGATGTCTAGTTTAGCTCGAGCCCATAGCATGAGGCATAAGTACCTTCTTATGCCTGTTCTAATTTCCCGTATTATGTTATGTTTCTTTCTTGTTTTTTGCACACGTTTCACAGATTGGATTACGGTCGACATTGTGCGACCCACCAATAGTATTATTCGATCTTTTCGTGCAATGACTTGGCAAGGGTGGAGGATACAACCTCATCAGGTTGCACCCTACACCCCGGGCCGAAAGCGGCGCTTTAATAGGTTAGCAATAATAGATGATAAATGGCGGGAAGCCTGTCAAATTATCATGGAATGGCAGGACGCGAAGGAACCTCACTTCTTTATAGAAGAAGAGGATGAGGAGGGTGAAGAATAAAAGCGGGAGATAAGGTCAGTTTTTTTTTAATTCCAGTTAGTGTCTGCTTATGTCCCAAGCAATTTTATTCTTGTTAACCCCATAATGGGTGGAACTCTTACAAAGTTGCGTCAGTTATTATTTTCTATATTACTATGTTCTAACCTTATTTTGCAGATGTTCTAGAATTTCACGCGTTTCTATGATATTTTTCTACCCTCTTTATTTAAATGCTTTGAGGAGAAAACATGCTTCTTGTTTGGGGGGCATAGAAACACGTGTAATTAAGGCATCTGTTAGGATATAGATATGTATAATATGCAATTGTTTTCAAGTTAAAAATTTCAAAAATATAAATAAATAAGTTTATGCTATACACTTAGGAATATTGGTATTGTTTTCTTTCTCTATGCTCTTAACAATCTAGAAGTCTCAATGAAACTTTTGCCTCGAATAATTGTTAGGAACTTAGGTTAATATGTAGGTAATAATCTTTGCATCTATCTATAAATATATTACATGAGTATCTATGATTGTTAGCGATAAGTTTATGAAATCTAGGCTAGAGTACTTATTTTACAAATCCTGTGAGAATATAGCCTAAAGCCTTATATGAAATGAAACATTTGAGAAATGACATAAGGGAGAGAAGTAAAATCCGGATAGAGAAATCACACGTCCCACTTGCTTGATCACTATGCCATATCCTAAGTGAGAATTTAGGCCCTTTTGGATCGATATAGCCAGAAATTCAAACCTATGAATTATTTTCTGCTAGTAAGCCCCTCGAGCCTTTCTTTAGCCTTCCATAAACCACAATTCCTTTACCCTGTTATAAAAACAAAACAAAATAAAAAATTCAACTTACCTAATCTAGAATAAGTCTGAGAATAGAATGAGTGAAGAAAGAAGAAGAGAACAACCTGTGTAAACAAAAATTAGTTAGTTGCTTCAGAAAAAGAAAAGAAGTTTCCATCCAAGGAAAAGAAAAAGAAAAATAGAAATAAAAACTCCAAAAATAGAATAAAAGGGAGTCAAAAGCCAAAGAAAAGAAAAAGAAAAATATGGCTAAGGATGAAAACATAGTATAGAAGCAAAAGAAAATAACAAGGTTTTCTCTAAGTTACATAATATGAAGACGCTATTATCTCAGACTTGTCCTTTTGAATATCCATTTCCTTCCTTCTTAAACCATCTCCTATTCCCCGCAACACCTAATAAAGACCTCTAGCTCAATTAGGAATATGTTAGTGTGATAGTAAGTGGCAGATGTGTTTGATCGACTCCGACTTCCTTGTGTGCCATTGAGATTGTAAGGTAAAGTGTGCCCACTGCACACTGGAGTAGCGAAACTTAAGTGAAAAAATCAGAGTGTTGTATCTTGACTATTATTGTGAGAACCTACTTAAGGACGCTATTCCGAGTTTCAGAAACGAACCTGCTAGGCATTTCATAGTATTACTCATAGTATATATATTTGTATCATAGATGATTGATTATTATGCATATATTAGCTTAGGTTTTTCGACTTGGTTATTCTTATTCATTTGCTAGTGAGATGTATAGATAGTTAAGACCTGAATAAGGAAACAATAGTTTTATTTTTTAGTCGTTGTAGTATAGATGAAGTTTGTGAGTACCTTCACTGGAAAACTCTCACGAGGCTAGAACTCATCCACTAGGGAATTCCTAGTGGTTTAAGGCCTTATTGCATATGGTAAATGAAATCGCACTCAGCGAAACGAGAGTAGTTAGAACTCCATTTTTGGTCACTTATTCTAATTTCTCATATTTGCTTGAGGACAAGCAAAATGCTGTTTGGGAGTGGTTTGATAAGAGCCCAAAACTGTAGTTTTAACCCCTTAACAATCGTGACTTTTAGACCAATTATGTGAATAATAAGTAAGAGTTAATACTGATTACGTGTTTTTATGCATTTCAGGCTTCAAAGTCCATTATGTACAGAAATGTGCCACTTTAGCGAGATAAAGGAGAAAAAGTCGGTTGCTAAGGAGTTCTGTGAATAAAAGCGAAGATTCAAGGAGACAAAGCCTTTGTAAAGCCCGGTCAAAAGCTGAAAAGTCAACACGGCGTAAACTTGACAAGTCACAGAATTTCCATGAGACCATATCTTTAGACTCAGACCTCGGAATTGGGCCTACCTTATGTCAAAACGACCGGCTCGGAAAGCGCTTTCCAATGGTCCAAGACTTGACCCAATCAGAGGAGCAGAAGTGGACGAAAAGTCTATTGAAGCCAAATCTAGCTGAAAAACCCTTTCCGGACTGAAAGAATTGGGTTTTGGGCCCGATTTTCCGGCACAAAACTTGGCTCCAAGCCCATGCACGATTTTTGGATCTGAAAGTATAAAAACAAAATCTTGACTCTTCGTAAAGGATAGATAGTTAGGTTAGAAAATAAAAGTAACTTAGAATAGAAAGTAGCCATTAGAATAGCTTCTAGATCTAGTTTTAATTGTTTTTAATTAAGTTTAGTTTCATTTTCATTCCTTGTTTTAGATTAAACCTTTAAAATATTGTTATTCATTTGATTAGATTAATAAAATAGTTTATTATTATTCAATTCGTTTTTCTGTCATTACATTTATAGATCTAGTTTAAATTCTTGTTGATATAATTTCTTAATTATTAATTAGATTTTAATTATTGTTTAATTTAGATTAGTAAATTTGAATTCTTTATAGTATGTTTAGTTATAATTTAATAGGAAATGATTGCATAATGATTTTCGGCTAAACCTCCATTAGAGGGGGGTTGAGAAGCCTTGATGAAAGCTTGATTTGTGTTAGCGTAGGATAGTCGTAATTTCTATTCCACTCTAGAAATGATTAGTTCACCATGAGAATGGGTTTAATCGTTCACATGCTAGTTATGAATTGGTAGAAATGCCATGTGTAATTAGGGATTAGGAAGAACCAATTGTTCTGCGTAGCAGTTTAATTCGGATTACGACGATTCATCGTTAGTATGTTAAGTTGAGTTAAGGTGGAATCAATCCCCCCCCCCCTAATTCCTTATCATAGAATCGACGTAGTATTTTCATAGCTGTTTATTTAGTTGACTAGTTGCATCTTGCGGGTAGTTGCATCGTAGTCTAGCTTATAATTCGTAAATCTCTCATTAGACTTTAGTTATGCTTATTTATACGTAGAGAACATTACTTTGCGAAAGAACTAGGAGTGGAACGAATCATCTACTCCATTATATCTCAATAGGATTGAGAGTAGAAAACTTTGATAAATTAGGCACGTAAATTATCGTTTAGTTTTACTTACGTTTAGAGTTTCATCGCTTTATTCATTAGTAAAACTATGAAAATAAACGATCCTAATTTATCAAAGTTTTCTACTCTCAATCCTATTGAGATATAGTGGAGTAGATGATTCGTTCCACTCCTAGTTCTTTCGCAAAGTAATGTTCTCTACGTATAAATAATCTTTCGCAGAGTGTGGTTACATTGACCGTATGCAACAAGACCTTAAACCACTAGAAATTCCCTAGTGGACGAGTTATAGCCTCATGAGAGTTTTCCAGAGAAGATACTCACAAATTTCATCTATAATACAACGACTCAGAAGAAAAAATTTGCTTCTTATATTAGTCTTAGATATCTATACATCTCCTTAGTGAAGAACGAGGATTGATTCCTTTGAAACTTAAGTTAATATGCATACAATAATTAAAACATCTACATATGAACATACATACAGTAAACTTTACATTGAAATGTACAAGCAGGGCCGTTTCTGGATCCTTTGGAGAGCGTCCCTAAATATGTTCTCACAGGTATGTGTCGAAGAGTAATACTACACTGACACAGAATATCGACACACTCAACCAACACACTGAGGTGGCTGGTGATGTGTTATGTCTACGTAAGCAAAAGTCAAGAGACCATTTTTCTTTTCGTTTCTGTTTCTGCAATAAAAAACCCGTATTACCTTCTCGCATAGTTCGGAATTTCGGAATTCTCGGAATTCCGACAAATTGAAAAACCGGAATTCATTAAATTTCGACCCTTGTTGTATTCGGAATTTCGGCTCAATGTTCGGAATTCCGTTTTTTTGAAAAACCGAAATTCCGCCCGGAATTCCGGAGTTCCGTTCGGAATCACGAACTATGCCTTCTCGAGCGCTCTCTCTCTCCTCCACTACTACTACTGAAATCGAAAATTGGAATAACCCAAATTCACGTGGACTTGTCAGATGAGAATGTGGATAAAACATGTCTCAGCGATTCAAGATCAATATAAGTTTCTAGGGATGGTGTAGTTCAGTTGGATGTTGATCAGGTTCATCCCCGATCCATAGGGGATGGTGAGTGGAGTGATATTCAGGCAACAGATTCAAGGATCTCTTATGTAAGGGAAATCATGCCCGAGGCAACAGGTACTAGCTTAGATATTCCTGTGATAACTCTGCCAGTTGATGGCCACCATGAGCATGACGAAAACTCATTTCATCAACCTTGATATTTGACGTCTGTAAAATAACTTTAAAAATGTGAGAGTCCATAAGTTTTTTTGAGTGACATTATTTGTAGCAGTCAGTTCAGTTCAATCAATTTATAGATCTCTGTCTGTGTCCAACTTTGGGTGTATGTATGTCTTTGAAATCTTTTAACTTACATATATCCAAATTGGTGATAAGTGTTGGTGTAACACTATAACGCTGATTTTTGAAACAGTTAGAGATTATGTATTTATGTTGATGGTGATATCAAGGATATCTGTTGTAAAACTTTCAAGATATTGACAATTGTGTTTATATGAAACTAATGAAAGCAAACTGCAGAGGTGTTAACATGGGAGTAATTGACATTTTGATATTTGTGTTTAAAGCCTCTGGATAAACAACTTGCAATTGTATTTCATTCTACGGCATTAATTTTGTTTTCAGTCATAAATTGCAAAAAATGATTTAGTGAATTAACACTACTCAAAGAGACAAAAGATCCAATTGATTTTTCAAGAGTGTAAACACTGAGAAAAAGCCATCCTCTTCTTAAAAATCAGGAAGGCTTAGTTACGTCTTCTTTGGAAACAATATAGAAAGGTTACAAATTCTGTAATGAACAAGATCTCAAATGATCGTCAAATCAATGTATACAGCTTCAGTTGATGATACTGAGAAAAAGGCTTTCAACAATATGCAAGTGCAACTCAGACCTTCTTAGCTGTTGATGTGGACAAGCATAATTCACTCCATCCAAAATTTAGCTTGGCCTAAAAATTACTGCCATGTGATATCTGCTTCACAAATTCAGTGAAGCAGGTCCAGTTATCACGTTCAAATAGAGTCTGCCCCATTCTCACAAAGTTGAAGGAGAAGAACAGCTCGTCAAGACCGTCTAAATAGAACCTGGACATCTTCAGCACCTGCTGCAATGACTGGTTTGAGTCTTGCTGCAGAATTTTCACCATGAAGAGGTAGATCTGATGCCCTGGCAGCCAACAGAATTTGTCTAAGCAACCCTTCTGAACTGCTGAGTGGATGCATCTGCTTCTCCTCCGAGTCTCTCATTTCAAAGCCAACATAGCATAAGATCACTCCATACCTACCAAAGAGGCGAGCTATGGGGAGGTATCCATCTCTGATAGAGGTATTGTAGTAACCAGCAGTCAACTCAGATGGATGAGATTCGGTGCCATAGTGCCAGTGCATCCCTACCAATTTCCCAGAAATGCTTACTCCAGTCTCCCAAAATATGGTTTATGCCGTCATACACAGCCTCTCCCCATGTAGAAGCAACATACAAGAGTACCATTCAAGAAAAAATCTGCCGTATTCCAAGACCCATCACTTTTAAAAAATTCTGTTTCTTCAGGATTCTGCATCAAATTGCCAGGACCACCATTTCCCCACTCTCGCATTCCAACCTCTTGTGCGCATGCATTCAGAGAAGCAAGCATATACTGTACAATTGAAGAGAAGAAAGTTGAATCTTCAGCAATCCCATTGTATAACAATACACAGGGTATAATTGTATAGTGTATGATGTTTATACAAACAAATGTAGCAAAACTATAAATTTCATATCATAGCACCTTAAGAACAAACTGTCATAGAAGGAACTCCCTACCTTTTACCCCACAAAATCATTAACAAACTGTCAATTACCCTTATAATTCAGATTCACGGCCAAAATAATGTCCTAAACAAAATGGAATTTAAGACTTACCAAAATCCAAGTCTTGCACTCCCGAAGGTAATTTTATTCGTAACAACCAATGAGTGAAGAATCGCTGGAACCCTGTAGAGATTGGAGCTGGGAGATGGGTTGCAATGTAAATAAATGCAAATAAATTTATTTAACAACCAATCAGTGAACAAACAATTTATTTTAAGACAGAATGTAAATAAATCGAAACAAATCTCGCAACAAGAAAATGAAAAAAAAAATGAAATTGGAATTAAACCTATTCAAGAGGCATTGTTGGCAATATTTGATACAGCAAAGCTTATTATTATTTCTCTGGTTCTTGCATTTAGCCAACAAACGGGATGTTCTTTGTCGACACTACATCAACCAATCAATCAATTATATCAAATTAACAAACGAAACCTCAACAAATCAATTTACCTGGTGACACATCTTTGAGAGTCCAAAGACTTGATCTTTATCACATTTGACTCGTTTTGAAGATGGGGAACAACGAATAGGAAATGGGTTTCGCTTGGTGTCAGCCTATTTGGGATTGATTTTGGGGGTGGAAATTTTGGGAGAATGAATTTGGGTTATTCCAATTTTCGATTTCCAGTAGTAGTAGTGGAGGAGAGAGAGAGCGCTCGAGAAGGTAATACGGGTTTTTGATTGCAGAAACAGAAACGAAAAGAAAAATGGTCTCTTGACTTTTGCTTACGTGGACATAACACATCACCAGCCACCTCAGTGTGTTGGTTGACTGTGTCGATATTCTGTGTCAGTGTAGTATTACTCATGTGTCGAAACACAAATTCGCTCTTAATTTTGTCCACTCAGGTTTTGCTAACTCCAGTGTGCAGTGGCACATATTTCCTCACATCTCAATGAAAAACAGAAGAGCCGAAGTTGATCAATCACATCTACTACTTATTATCACACCATCCTGCTCCTAATTGAGCTAGAGGCCTTTATTAGGTATTGTGGGGCTTAGGTGGTGGTGTAAAAAAAAAATCAAAATGGAAAATAAAAAATGACAAATATGAGAGAATAAGGTCTTCAAGATATTTACACTAGAGAAATCCTTGTTTTTTTTTTCTTACTTCTACATGAGTTTCCATACTTTGTTTTTAAGCTTTTGGAGTTTTTTTTTTTTTTTTTTTTTTTTTTTTTTCAAAAGCTTAAGAAATTATCATTCTAACTTTCTTTTCTTTTCCTTTCCTGAGGCAAGTAACTAATTTAGGACAAGTCTTTCTCTTTATTTTTCTATATTTCATCTTATTTCTCATACTCGTCATTTAGGTAGGTTTATTTTATTTGGGGTTAATAAATGGGTAAGGAATTTTTGGTGAAATTGAAAGGTTTGATGAAAGGTTTTGTGGAGTGACTAGCGGTAAAATTTATAACAGGTATGAATTTTTGGCTATGTCGATCCAAAGACGGCCTAAATTCTCGCCTACAATTCGGATGGTGATCAAGTAAGTATACGCGTGATTTTCTCTATTAAGAAAAACTACTCCTCTGTGTCATTACTCACATATCACATATATCGAGGTTTTTTGGTTAGATTCTCACAGGATTGATAATTTAAGTAGACTAACCGTGGGTTCCAGAAACTTACTGCAATGTATAATCGATGATACTCAATGCATGAATACTCATGAAAAAATGTAAAAACTATTGCGTACGTATTATCTTAAGTTTCTTAAAAACAAATCCTAATTCGAATGTTAATGTGAGATTTCTAGACGATTTCCATCATCGAAAAGGAACCAAGACTTTGTCACTAAATACATGGGCTTTTTAGGTCTTGGTCATAATAATAATTTGTTTATTAGGGTTTGGTCTAGAAAAGTTTGAATATTAGGGTTTGGTCCTACTTCAGGTTCTTGACTGTAAGTCAACTTAGTTGACTGTCCAAAATATAAGCATATTGACCACAGTCAACTGAGTTGACTTACACTCAAGAACCCAAAGTAGGACTAAACCCTAATATTCAAACTTTTCTGGACCAAACCCTAATAAACAAACTAGTATTAGGACCCAGACCTAAAAACCCCTAAATACATTCACTAACAAGAAACTAGAAACTATATACAACCTACAAGTTGCCTAATTTTTGCTACAAGTTTAAAGCACCCCAAAACTGAATGATGCTTAGTCCTCGAAGTATCAATAGATAAAGAAAGAAATTACCTGAGAACCGTGAGCAAAATTAGGGCTGGATCACTGTAACAAAAAGTATTATACATAATATATTATACAGAAATAACAAAGAACAACAATAACATAGGAAAGACCAATATAGACAATTAGATATATATACACATTAGACATCATCAAATTTACCATCTAGTGGGTCCTGATGTTCTCGCGTCATCCCACGTTAAATGTATTTCCTTAGCATCACACAAACAGATAATGGCCTGCCAAATGGTGCTCCATTGTTGTTCACCCGACTCATTCAAATGTGCCAACATAGCATCATCATCCAGGTAGCAACGAACTTTCCTCAGGGTATCGTGAAGATTGTGCACGCCATTGTCGAAACCTTAATGAACGAATTATTCTGTTCGTCGGGCATATAGAATCTACTTTAATCCAGTCGTGAAAAGTAGCCGAGAATTGTGGGAAATGTGTCCTCATAATTTGACAAGCGGTTACAGGTAAAAGTAGAACTTGATGCCGAACAGTGCGAGCTCTTTTCAAATTGGAGATAACACAGTTTAATATATCAAAGAATGTATGACCTTGAGCAAGCGCATTGAATACTACACAGGCAGCATCATTGGCAGTAGAAAAATGTCAATTTTCCATGATGTTTAGAAGGATAAACAACATCGCATTCCCCACGTTCATGGTTATGCTTGCTAAGGGAATGGTGATGTCTGGCCATCTGCCAGGTGCAGCTCCTTCTTCTTTAATTGCAATACCATCACCGTATGTTACAAGAAAAGCAGGCCATGAAAAGGAACGGGTAGAGTTCTGGCTGATATATAGCCATGTTGTTACCGGCTCGTGATAGGGAAGATCCAAAGTTAGGGCAAATGTTGGCTCAGAAAAGATATGTTGTGTGCCTCCAACTTGGATTGTGAACCCGTCTAAAAAGAAGTCGTGTGCATGGTTGGATGCTGGTGTGTCTCCCATATTGGCATAAAAATATGCAGCCAAACTTGGAGAATAAGTTTGGTCAGGTCGAAGAACAAGGGAAGACCACCTGATGTTAGTAATGTAATCACGGAAATGAAGGTCATAAGCATTGGAATCCAGCATAGCCTGGAAGGATTGCTCAGGAATGATTTTAAGTACATCCATGCTTGATGAAGAAAATTCAGTAGGAGCAGAGACAGAGGTAAGGCAAAAAGTCCTGGCAGACTATCAATCAGTGTGAGAAAACGTCCAAAATGAAGTAACCACCTTGCGTAAAGCAACGTGAGCGTCCTACCAGAAGAAAATCAAGTATGTCTCCTACGCATGATGGATATGGATATATATGAAGAAAAGTGGCCAATAAAGTCTGACTGGATGGATGAAATTGTATGGAAGAAGATAGACCCCTCCTGTAATCAAATTTAAAATAACAGGTTAAAATTTGATTATTGGCTATTAATAACAACTTGAATTATGACAATCCTAGTAGGCATAATCGTTAAACATTGCTTACAAAAGAAGACACAAAGGTAACAACAAATTTTTTTATTATTAGAGCACACGACTAAAAACTTAATTAATAATTTATTATTATTATTATTATCATTATTATTATTTATTTATTTTTAGAAGAAGATCATGGACCAGGATGACGATGATGATGGCTATGGGGACGCAGATCGTGCACAAGACTGTTTAGTTCATCAATTTGTTGGGTGAGTTGAAGCTGAATGTCTCCCTGGTTGGCAGATAACGTAGTTTGATTCTCCATTAGGAAAGCGTGATTTTCCAATGATTGAGAGTGATTTTCCAATATTTCCTCATGTTCAATGTCATGCATTGCTTGACGTTCTTGGAATTCCAGAAGAGTTTTGATGATGATTTCCTAGCGTGCGTGCAGTTCCCGCATGCCTTGGTGAAGAAAATGAATGCCTTCCATAGGATTAAAAATGTCATGCATGGCATTTTCATCAAAGAAATGTTCAAAGTATGAGTTTTAATTTGGTCTTCTTGTTCATCTGTCAGAGTATCTGGAGTCAAAAACCCGTGCACATTTTGTGTGAATTACAGCAAGGCCCACTATTTGGAGAGGTATTTCAGGATAAAGCAACATAATTTTCATGACTAGAGTAGGCAGAGGTGCTAACTATTTTTTAGGCCTGGTGATCGAGTTCCAGAGATATTGGATTATGCAAAAGTCATCCCTTTGATTCTGCATAATCCAAAGTAAGTGGAGTTGATGTTTTGTCACTTCAGATGTTTGTGATGTACCTGCAACATTGTCTCCTAACTAGTGGAGCACATCTTATTGATTCTGTTTCAATGAACGTTGAAGAACAACGTGATGTCTGTTTCCGATTTTGCCATGAGATATAGTGGCCTGTAGTTTTTGTTTGACGGTATCAAATGGTGACTCTGGAATATGGAACTCCGGGTTATTCATTGGAATTTGAAGTATGTTGGAGATAATTTCCCTAGTCAATTCAAATCGTTGTCCATGGGCATGGAAATAGAATTTACCATGTTCAGGTCCGCTAAATTGGTAGAACATCAAAACCAATTCTTTGGAATAAGCAGCTTCCGAATGATATAGAAGAGGCATCCATCCTCGACGTACAAGTTCCGTGTCAAAATATGGAAAAAACAGGCCTTCATAAAAAAAAATCAAATAATTTTTCTCGGGCACTATCTTTCTTAGTTGATTTATTTGAAAGTATAAGTGAGGGAAAGTATAAGTGAAGGAATGATAGTGAAGAATGCGTGAAATGAAGATGACTGAAAAGAAGAGATTTATAGCTAATATATGAGCATTTACGAATCAGGATGGCAATTGTAGTTAGATCCAAAATTAATACGTGGAAAACACAAGTGAAACATGTGTTGTTGTTACACATAATTATGTAACAACAACTATGGGTATCCATAGTAGGTCTTTTCATGTCAGATTCCCAAAACAATTAATAAGGTGTTCCCAATGTTAGAAAATACGGAGGAAGGTTTCATATGGCAGTTAGATCAACACATATTTTCTATCTTGAGTTGTCAAATAGGGTATTGAAAATAACGTCCCTAAGACTGTTACTGAGGTATGCAAAGAGATAGAACATGTGGAGGTGAAGTAACCACAATATAGTTAGACCTACAGGTAAATTCTTAATTGATGTAGCAAACCTTAATAATGACAGATGGATAGAATGATAGAGTTGTGTGCACGACATGTGTTAGGCCTACCGTGTAGCGTGCGCGACTTGCTATGAACACAATGAGTCGAGATTGATGTATTTTTGTGAGTTATTGATTTTGTTTATTTGTTATGGTTTTTATGATTTTTTTTTATGTTTATGATAAGGTATAAATACAACTAATACACACAAATATTAAATAGGGGACTTCTCCATTTAATACGTAAACCATACAAATGTTTGAGAATTATTTAACACACCACACTAATATACAAAGCGACAAAGGAAAAGAGAGATGTAGGTTACATAGATCTAGATATTATGAAGGATGCTATGCATGATTAACAGTATCACAACAATAAATACTGCTATCAGGAAGACTTGGAATGCAGCATCACGTTGCTGCTTTTTAAATTTCTCAATCAGATCCATTATGTTGAAGAAGATGAGAGTTTGTGAAGATTAAGTTGTGGAAAGTGAGAGAATGGGATGAGTGAAATTTGATGAGGAGTGTCGGATTTTATAGGAGAAAATCTGACTGTTTGTGGATTATCGTGCCTAATCAAGCCGTTGGGCCTAGTGGGGTATCTGACCGTTGAGCCTACTTTGGATAAGTCCTATGGACTTACTATTTGAATCAGTCCATTGGACTTAAAGATTAGGCCTAATGCATAAAAGAACAAACTAATATATTTATAGTAGGAAGACAATAATTTTATAACATAAATAATTTCTCATTATGTCCCAAATTGGTTCGAAAACTTCAAACGTGAAATCTTGATTCGTTTCAACTCCAAATGGAACGAATGAGTCGCCAAAATGATCGACATTAAAAATGCCATCCAATAGGATATGGTAAGTGCACATTCAAACTTCCTTTTTTTTTTTTTTTTTAAAAAAAAAAAAAAATTTTGGGGTTGAATCCTGTGGAAACTGAGTCCTGTGGAAATAGAACTCAACCTTTTTTTTTTTCTATGTACAAATATACAAGGGGAGATTAACGTGTTAACAACACCGGACGACCAGAAGACTCACCACATACAATATCAGGCAACTGTCATGTCGGCTCTGGAGCGAACCCAATCCAACCAGACTGTGGCTTAACCTTTATCTTTTAGGGGCCTAGGGTGCAGGATGATACCATCCCTGACCATTTTGCAATGGTCTAATAATAATATTACCCTTAGTACATATGGTATAGCCTCAAATTGGTCCGAAATGAAATCAAATAGCAAACAGGTAGGGGTTGCCCCGGTGAAATCCATTGCCCGTCCCGAGTAGGCAACATCCGATGTTTAACACAAATCTCTTTGTGCACAATGCTTAGTGCAAAGGGAAAAATAAAAGACACTAGTAAATACATGTTGAGTTTTTTAACATCAAATCTTCAAGACGAATGTGAGTCTTTTAACGTCAGATCCTCAAGACGAATGTGAGTTTTTTAACGTCAGATCCTCAAAACGAATGTGAATCTTTTAACATCAGATCCTCAAGATAAATCCCAACCTGTGGGAGCAACGGGGCGATGATGAAGTTTATCCTGCTCAGCTGGTGTCAGACACTACCCCATTCTTCGCGCACGTCGCTTACGAACAAAAGTATTACGACCATTACCTATTCAAGATGGGTGAGACTTACACTAAATGATGGACTGAAGTTCACGAGGAAGAGAATAGAAAAACGGAAAAGAAGGAAGGAAGGAAGGAAGGGAAATTTTTGGTACCCATTGTTTACCAGAAGGCACATTTGCTCAATTATCAAAATACATTTATACTCAGTTCTGAAATAGAGTTTTTGTGGACTACGGTTCTGGCACTTCCAACCACTCACTCTAAGAGATTTGAGAGAAGAAAAGGAAAGAGGGACCGTGTCACACCCCGAATTTCGACAGAATTCGGAAAAACATTATTTGTTCCCGACTCTTCGATTTCCGAGGTGTGACGCACTCTCCACTCCCAAAAACCCATAAACAGTTTTAAACTATGCGGATAATTAAAAACCAATAAAAATTTTAACTTAAATAACAGTCATCTTCATTACCAAAAAAAATTTACAAATGAAAATGCAAATAACCTTATCTCAACTGAAAATCTATATCACCTCAAGGGAAAACAAAACTTATCCTGAGATGCAACGCTAACGCAAACCACAAGCAGCAACCGATCTTCTTCAACACTAAACCTGTCAAGACTTATCAACTATGTTCATTTAATGAACACACCCGATAAGCAAACATGCAAATCGGGTCAGCATTATAAACAATGCTGGTGTGAGTAGCCCTAAAATACAAATATACTTATACATATATATACCCAATCCACCAGGCAGTTAGTTCCTCCACCGAGGCGCCTTAACTTTCAACGACAAATACAACATCCTTAAGAATAATAATTAAGGCAGGTAGTTCCTCCACTGAGGCGCCTTAACTTCCCACTAACCACACAACAAACTATACACATAATAAATAAGGCATGTAGTTCCTCCATCGAGGCGCCTTAGATTCTAACTAATCAAATAACCAACCAAGCATGTTACCATAATTAGATTATTTAAGGCTTTCTTTGCGTGTCCCTAAAATCACGTCGTATCTATGTCTTACCTAGTTTCCCTGGCTACCACAATCGCTACCCAACGCCGAACATGTACATCCACATGCCTCCCCTTACATAATGAACCACTCCATGCGTAACTACCCTGAGCGGGATGCCACACACCAGGTAAATCCTCACACGGAAGCAATTATGTAAGTCCTGCCACTATTCGGCATAAAATATTGCGCATCATCGTTCTATTTTGCGAACGGAATAATCCAGCCACTATTCGGCTACGCCAGGAGGGCCATTCAAATTTTATCGAACGCCCGGAAGGGTCACCCGAAGGCCATTCAGATTAACTGAAACGCCAGGAGGGCCGCCCGAAGGCCATTCAGATTTAACTGAAATGCCAGAAGGGCCAATCACATGAGTTGTGGTAGTCAGGTTCTAGGATTTTCGTTACGTAATTTATTCAGTGTCATACATTAATGACTCATAAACATTTCTACTATATCACGTGCGGTGTCAATTACCTTATTGCACTAAGCCATAATATCTAGAAACATCTCAATTATATCTCATAGTCACTTTCATTCTTTCACGTGCCAATATATTATTGCACTACACCACACTCCCGTGGGCAAATATTCACCAATACTATATTAGCATCTCACATATAAAATAATGGAGTGTATATACATTTCTCCAAGATATTGCATTAATATAAATATCCCAGCATATTATCTCATGTCACAATGCTTCAACGTATAACATATATTTTTATTATAACGTATTAGGAATATAATATCTCCTAATATCTCAATATCGTCACGTGTCAAAAATACACAACATCAAGGTCAAATCTTTCTTAGATAATGACCACCAAATTATACAAGCTTCCACATCATTTTATTACTATATGTGTCCATATAATATACACATAAAATGTAGCACAAATAAACAAATTCCATACCCACAATCAAAGCCCAATATATATATATGCTTTTACACACTACTCACGCCAAATCTAAATTAGATAATGACCAACCAAGTTATATAATATCGACAATATTTTATATAATCAAATATGTGAAAAACTAGAAAAGTCAACATTCCATACCAAAGTCAACGGTCAAAGGTCAACGGTCAAAGTCAACAAATAAGGGTCAAAGGTCAACACATCATGGTCAAGGTCAAACTCAACATGTCATGGTCAAAGTCAACATGTCCCGGTCAAAGTCAAAGTCAACATATCATGGTCAAAGTCAAACTGCGTTTTCCGGATTCGACAGGTCCAGGGTCATAGCCATAGTTCATGGCTAAGGGCAAAGGTGCATGGCTCATGGGCTCATGACCAAGGTAATGGTTCGGACCCAACTGGCTGAGCCCAACCTTAGAACCCGAAAGTTTAAACATTGGAAAACCCAAACAGATCTATTTTAAGTCCAATGGACTGGTCCCAAGCAATATTAGAAACGGGCCCAAAAACGTTATAATTTGATCGCCCAAAAACTAATTGGAGAAGGCCTAAACAAAACTTAATTAAACCGGTCCAAAAATACAAAAGGGGTTCGCCCAAAATTAAAATGAAACCGTCCATAGGCTAAGCCAAATTGGTCCAAAACTTAATATAAACCGAGCCCAACAACTTAAAATAGAATCCGCCCAAACAAAACAAGCTAGGGCCCAAGAACTTAAAACAGCTTCGCCCAAATGAACTAATTAGCTTTTGGCCTAAAGACTGAACTCGCCCAAGCCCAAGTTCGGTCATCTTCTCCAACAACAGCAAACCCACCAACCACCCAAAAATCCGCCACCACAAACTCTTCTCCATCTTCCACTCCATCATATCGGTTTTAATCACAAACAAAACCCTATAACTTTGTCAAACACAAAATCCCCTAATCATTAAATCCGATTTTCCATCCAAACTAGATCTACAATTTCGCCACCATTAAAGCTTGCTTTCAAGCTTCCAAACCGACACCCCCCACCACTCTACAACACTCAATCAAACAACAACCAACACAACATTCAAAAACACAACCCACACAGTTCAAACTACCAACAAAATCGCCCCCCCAAAAAGGTAGCTTCAAGAATGGCGTTCGCCATTGGCGCCTCCTCTACAGTTCAACCACCAAAACCACTACAACCCAATCGGCAGCCAACCAACAAATACCCCAACACTTCACCACCACCACCCCGCATCTTCAATCCTAACCACATCAAGATTTCGGTTTCAAAACCCACCCCCAAAAGAGTTCAAACCAAAATATGGGACGATTTGTGGCTTGGGCTTCATTGCCTTTACGGACCCAAACAAGGTTCGACATTCAACCTCACTTTCCGAAGTTTTCGAGTTTTAACAACACGACAAATTCAACAGAGTTTTCAACAGACAGGACGACGCCGAATAAAGCCGATATAATGAGCGGTATATAAAAACGTAAACATTAAACAGTATACACTGATACACGAAAACCATAAATCCGGTGAAATAGCAAAATAGCTACTCACCTGAATTAAAACCCGTCGAATCCTCCGTAGTCCGAACCGTCGTGCTCCACCTCTCCAGCAAACCAGCTTCTCTCTCTGCCTCCATTTTTAATATATTATTTTTCTCTGAACCCTATTTTCTAGAAAAATGTGTTTATATACTTGGGTCCGAAACCCAAGTCCAACACCGACTCGGGCCCAAAAACCAGGCCCACATATCCCGAGTCCGGTCCGACGAATTTTGAAAATAAATAATTTAATTAATTAATAAATATAAAAATACGTATTTAAAAATACGGGCGTTACAGACCGGCTACCCTAATGGTGTACTTCCCCTTTTTTAAACACATGGAAGGAAGCACACCAACAAATCTAGTAGTTTCTATAGACTAGATCTTGGAGAAGAGTCTTTTCGACATCTGGAGATCGCAACTCATGATAATGTTTAAGGCGTTGGCCATTTACTTGAAATTCGTTGTTATCATTTAAATTTTTCAAAGAGATAGCCCCATAACGGGTGACAGCAGAGACAGTGAAAGGACTAGACCATCGTGTTTTTAATTTTCCTGGAAAAATGTGTAGAGTTGTACAACAAAACTTTTTGACCAATTTTGAAATATTTTCTCAATATGTGCTTGTCATGAACTCTTTTCATGTTGGTTTTATAGAACTTCGAGGGATCATAGGCATCACTCCAAATTTCCTCAAGCTCATTTAATTGCAATTTTTGCTTCTCGCCTACTGCATTGGTATTATAATTTAGGCTTTTGATGGCCCATAGAGCACGATGCTCAAGTTCAACCAGCAGATGACAAGGTTTTTTAAAAACGAGGCGGTAAGGAGACATGCCTATAGGTGCCTTAAAGGCCGTTCTATATGCCCATAAGGCATCAAATAATTGGAGAGACTAGTCTTTCAAAGATGGATTAACTGTTTTTTCTAAGATGGACTTAATCTCTCAATTAGAGACTTCTACTTGGCCACTGGTCTGAGAATGGTACAGAGTTGACACCTTGTGAGTGACTCCATATTTCTTTACAAACAATTCAAATATTTTATTACAAAAATATTTTCCCCCATCACTAATGATAGCTTTGGGAACACCAAAACGAGAGAAAATATTTTCTTTTACAAACAAAACGACAGTCTTATGATCATTCGCATGACATGTCATTGCCTCAATCCATTTTGACACGTAGTCAATAGCTACCAGTATGTAGAGAAAGCCATGAGAATTTGGAAAGGGACCCATGAAGTCGATGCCCCACATATCAAAAATTTCCACAATTAAAATAGGATTTAAGGGCATCATATTGCGCTGAGTAATGCGTCCTAGCTGTTAGTAGTGGGTGCATGCTTTGCAATGCTCATGTGCATCTCTAAACAGTGTTGGCTAATAAAACCTACATTGTACAACCTTGGCCGCAGTTTTCTTATCACTGAAATGATAACCACAAGATTGTTCATGGCAGAAGGATAACATGTCATTGTATTCCCAGTCGAGAATGCAACGGCGGATCAGTTGGTCTGAATAATACTTGAGGAGGTAGGGATCATCCCATAAATAAAATTTCACAGTGGATAAGAACTTTTTTTGGTCAGTTCGAGACCAAGATGAAGGAACTTCCTCGGTAACTAGGTAATTTACTATATCAACGTACCAAGGAGACGAAAAGACAGAATATAAGTGTTAATCGGGAAAGGAATCATAGATGGGTTCGGTATCATTATCGACATCACTAATGAGTCGTGATAAATGGTTTGTAACAACATTCTCGTAGCCTTTTTTATCTCTAATTTTTAGAGTAAACTCTTGCAAGAGGAGGATCCATCGGATCAACCTCTGTTTTGCATCTTTTTTCGCTAATAGGTAATGAAGCGCCGCATGGTCAGTGTAGACTATTGTGGAAAAACCAACTAGGTAAGGACGAAACTTATCCAAGGCATAGAAAACAGCAAGAAACTCTTTCTCAGTAGTGGTATAGTTACGTTAAGCTTCATTAAGAGTTTTACTAGCGTAGTAAATGACAATTGGCTTTTCATCTCGGCGTTGCCCTAGGACAGCTCCAATAGTGTAGTCGCTTGCGTCACACATTAATTCAAAAGGTTTAGACCAATCAGGTGGTTGAATTATAGAGCTGTAGTCACGGCGGATTTTAAGGTCTCAAAAGCTTGTTTGCAATTGAAATTGAAGTCAAAGACGACATCTTTAAGAAGGAGATTTGTTAAAAGTCGAGCAACCTTAGGGAAATCTTGAATAAATCTCCTATAGAACCCTGCGTATCCTAAAAATGTACGTATGTCGCGAACTATTTTTGGTATAGGAAGGAAAGCAATTTTTTCAATCGTAGCTTTATCGACTTCGATTCCGTCTTTTGAAACAATATGTCCTAGAACTATTCCTTTTGTAACCATAAAATCGCATTTTTCCCAATTAAGAACAAGATTTTTCTCTTCACAATGTGCAAAAACCTTTTCAAGATTTGATAGACATCTATCGAAAGAATTACCATATATTGAGAAATCGTCCATGAAGACTTCCATAAAACGTTCAACCATATCACTCAAAATGTGAAGCATATAGCATTGGAATGTACCAGGGGCATTGCAAAAGCCGAAAGGCATTCGTTTATATGCAAATGTACCAAACGTTGTTTTTTCTTGATCAGCAGGATCTATGACTATTTGAAAATATCCTGAATAACCATCAAGAAAATAATAATATGCATGACCCGCTAAACGTTCAAGCATTTGGTTGATGAAGGGAAATGGGAAGTGATCCTTACGAGTGACCGTATTAATTTTGCGATAGTCAATGCATATTCTCCATTTCACTAGGATACGAGTGGAGATGCATTCATTTTTATCATTTCACACAACTGTAATGCCAGACTTCTTAGGAACAACATGTACTAGACTTACCCAAACACTATCAGAGATAGGGTAAATAATACCTACATCGAGTAACCTTAAAACTTCCTCCCTTACCACATCCTTCATGGTGGGGTTTAGACGACGTTGCGGTTCAAGCGACGTCTTTGTATTTTCTTCAAGATGTATGTGATGGATGCACACACTAGGCCCTTAATGTCATCGAGAGACCATCCAATAGCAGAACACTATTTTTGAATGACATTAATTAAATGGGATTGCTGATCGTCAGTCAATTGTGATGATATGATAATTGGGTGACTACCACCTGGATCAAGATGTACATATTTTAAATCAGAAGGAATAGGCTTTAAGTTAGGTGTAGGGGGGATTTCCTGTCACTGAACAGATGACACGTGTATGAGAAATAACTTAAGACTATAGATGTCTAAAATGAGACGAGGACCATCGGATCAGTTCTGTGAATAAGTGATCTCGTGCTCAGCACCAGTATTTAGTGGACATGTGCCAGGCACATAATTGATTGCCTTCAAATATAACAGTTACCCCAATCGTTAGGAACTGATATAGACAGTTCCTGAACATAAGGAAACTGAAGATGGTGATCTTTAATGATAAGGAAGGAATCGTGATGACATATCTTAGGAATTACCTTTTAGATATAATCTTCCGATACATGATGAGACATTATGATCAACAAGGAAACTTACCTCTCATAAGATATGGTCTAGATTCAGACTTCCATAAGAAGAGAAATCCTAATAGGAAGGCAGGGTCCAAAGATGGAAGGGAACTCGCAAGGAGTGAGGACAGCCCTAACCCTAGGACTCTCGTCGCCCTTCCTATATAAGCCATAGGGATTCGCTCTTAGGAACTACGCAAAATAGGGTTTGATTCTCTAAATTAACAAAGGAGATACATAGGCAGCCGTCAGACGGTTCAACCCTGAACTCACCATTATCTCATCCCTTCTCTATTCAATAAAGGCTTCTAGATCACAGGCACAAAGGAAGATCAGGGGATACTCAGAATTTCCCCTACATCTTTTGGTGCCATCTGTGGGGATGAAAGCAGGTAAATATTCGTTTTAAATGATAGATTTAGTCTAAAAACTCTTACTGTTATAATGGCAGGAGCAAAGAAAACAAAAGGTGGCGCTACCACGCGTAGTGTCGTCATCAAAGAAGAAGAACACGAGATGCCTAAAGGGGGTGAGAACGACAGTCACCAAGGTGCGAGTGATCCCCCCCCAAGGACCTGTGACAAGCCCCGATGGACTAGTTGTTCTTGGAGTAGGTCCCAGAAATAACGCTCAGGAGGAAGGTCAAAATGTTGAGAATGTTGTCCTCACCAACCCAGAGTCTGTTCAGGCAAGTCAAGCGGTGCAGGCTCTGGAACAGCAAAGAAGTAACCTTAAGCGAGAATTACAGCTGCTAAGGCACTTAAATCAATCTGACACAGGGAAGGAGCCACTCATCGATCTCGATGATGACGACCTTCTGGAAGGTGGTCGTGATAGGAACCCAAGGCGTGGGGATCCGGTACGAAGCGAGCCATCTGAGTCAGAATACAGCAACTCAGATGAGGACTCAGGAACAGCCTCAGAACTGGAGTCCACTAACTAGGATCGTGATGTCAACCCTTGACACCGTAAAAGAGCTCAGAGCAAGAAACTTTCTACCAAAGAGAGTGCATGGGAAATTGAGAAGAATGACCTGATCCGTCAGATGCATCGGATGATAGGCAAAGGGAGAAAAATGCAAGACTCCCTTGTTCAATCTGCCATAATGGGGGGCAGGCAGATCTCTTTTTGCATCACGGGTGATGAGGAAGCCATATCCCCGTGGTTACAGACAACTGAAGTTTAGTGTCTTTAATGGCAAGTCAGATCCGGTGGATCACGTATTCAGGTATCGTGCCACTATGGGACAATATGAGAGATATGACCATGTCATGTGTCAGGAGTTCAAAGCCTCCCTGTCTGGATCTATACTCCAGTGGTACCATAGATTACCTGAGCGTCAGATTAGGTCCTCAGAAGAACTATTTAGGACCTTCATAGACAGGTATTCATGCAACAAGCATTAGCTAAAATGGATCAATGCATTGTTCAATATCAAGAAAAAGGATGGAGAGGCATTGAGATCCTACATGCAACGGTTCATGGAAATCTCAATCCAAATAGAGCCTTGTGACGAACAGACTGCTATAATTGCTTTCAAACAAGGGTTGGATAAAAACAACGCCTTATTCGGATCTCTCTCCAGGAAACCACCCCGCGATTTAAAGGAACTCCTAGATAAGGTTGAAACTCATGTGGGGTGGGAAGAGGATGTCCTGAATAGACGTCAGGAATCGAAGAAGACTAGTCGGACAGTTCCTGGAGTTCCTTGAGAAAGGAATGGAAATTCTTCCCCTAAAAAAATCTAAAAGAGAACGTAATCGTAATCGCCAAAGGGCCGAATCCCCATCAAAGGGACGAATGCCTAGAGGGCAATACCTAAATGTATATAGTAGTGCAGATGGAAAATCACATAAAAAGCCATGGGTGGAGGGAGCTGAAGAACCTCTCCCCTCAATGGACAGAAACTTCGCCCCTCTGAACAAAATGCTAGATGAGGTTCTGGACTCGATAAAAAATCAGAGTTACCTCAAATGGCCAGCTCCGCTAAAGCCAGGCTCCCTGGGTACCAGAGACCATAGGTCCTTCTGTAAGTTCCATAAGAGTAAGGGTCGCAACACTAGAGCCTGCAAGACCCTGAAAAATGAACTACAGGATCTTATTGAAATGGGGTATTTGAAACAGTTTGTGGCGCACGAATAGGCGAACGCAGTACAACATAAAGAGATCAACACGTCAGTTCAGGATCCCCCAAGTACTGGACCGCTCAATAGCCGACTCCAAATAAATATGATTTCTGGAAAAGCAAGCAAACGAAGTGGACAGGTCACTGAAAAGGGTACGCGATATCAAATACGCATCGCCAAGCAAATGAAGATCATGAACAGTGAGCTGACTACAGGAGCTCAAGTTAATACGGTACCTCACAAAGATCCACTCATCCTTCACCGAGGGTCGATCGACAGAGCATCCAGAGCCCCTATGAGGATGCGCTTGTTCTGACACTTCCTTTTGGAGATTATGATTTGCATCGCATATTGGTTGATCCAGGCAGCTCAGCAGATGTGTTATACTACGACGCATTCAAGAAACTGCAGCTTCCTTATTCTGAGATGGTCGCCACCAACTCCAACCTATATGGATTTAGTGGGGACAAAGCTCTAACAGTTTGGGAGATCCAACTACCCATAGCTAATGGTCCAGTAACTCTCATCATAAACTTTGTGATGGTAAAAGCTAACACACCCTATCATATGATCTTGGGGGACTCGCCGCATTGCACTCGAAATGTTCCTAGCACCTATCACCAATGTCTGAAGTTCCCACATAACGGGACAATTGAGATGATCAGAGGGGATCAGGTGGCTACCAAAGCATGCTACGCACTAGCAACGAAGCAGTCCCCACTCCCTTTTGAACCAATAGAGGTGGGGCGACCCACCAAATAGCAATTACAGTTGGATCTACCTCTCCCAGACCTAGTCCCACGAGAGAGAGAGAGAGGATCCCCCCTCCCTAGAGCTATTAGAGGAAGTGGAAATTGTATGAGGTATCTCGCAAAAAACCACTTTCATCGACACCTTGTTGAGTTCTGAAGAGCGTTAGGCTTTGATACAGTTCCTCTGAGAGCACAGAGATGTGTTTGCTTGGTCATTTGAAGAAATGCCAGGAATTGACCCCAACGTGGCATGCCACCAGCTCAATGTCCATAGTGATGCAGTAGTAGTCAAGCAGAAACCTAGAAGGATAGGTGCTGACAGATCCAAAGTAGAAAAAGCTAATGTTGAAAAACTAAAGGCACCTAATTTTGTCAAGGAAATCAATTTCCCCACCTGGATTTCTAATATTGTCCCAGTAAGAAAGAAGAATAGGTCATGGAGAATATGTATCGACTTCACGGATCTGAACTGTGCATGTCCGAAAGACAGCTACCCTCTGCCACGAATTGACAAGTTAGTGGATGCGACCGTTGGACATGAGCTGTTACCTTTCACAGATGGATCATCTAGATACAACCAGATCTTGTTGCATGAGGAAGACCACAAGCATGCAAGTTTAACAACCGAGGATGGCCTGTATTGTTATCAGGTCATGCCGTTCGAACTAAAAAATATAGGGGCCATGTACCAGCGTTTGGTGAACAAAATGTTTGGAGGATTGATAGGTGACATTGTGGTGGAATATGTCGACGATCTCTTGATCAAGAGTTTGAAACGAGGAGATCATGTCTCCCACTTGCAACGTCCATTTGACGTTCTTCGAGAATATCGCATGAAGCTCAACCCTGCGAAATGTGCTTTCGTTGTATCATCAGGAAAGTTTATAGGGTACTTAGTAATTAAGAGAGGGATTGAGGCAAACCTCGATTAGATCCGAGCGCTCATAGAAATGCCCTCACCTAAAAACATGAAAGAGGTTCAAAAAGTTACAGGCAGGTTAGCAGCTCTAAACAGGTTCATCTCCAAGAGTTCGGATAAGTGCAAACCCCTCTTTCAGTTACTGCAAAAGAACACTTCCTTCGTATGGACAGAAGAATGCCAAAAGGCGTTCGATCAACTCAAAACATACTTGGGGGCACCACCAATCCTGTCAAAGCCTGTTGAGGGAGAAGTCCTAGGTATTTATCTCTGTTCATCTGACTGCGGATCGGTTCTGTACTGATATGCATGGATGAAAAAAAAATTGAAAAACCTGTCTATTTCTTGAGCTGGACGCTCCTACCAGCAGAAATAAGGTACCCTAAATTCGAAAGAGTCGCTTTAGCACTTGTTTTTGCCGCAGAGAAATTACGACCGTACTTCCAGTCCCACACCATCAGAGTGATCACAGAGTACCAATTGTGATCAGTTCTGGAACAACCGAACAGGTCAGGAAGGCTAGCTAAATGGTCTGTGTAATTGTCAGAATATGATATTATTTACGTCCCCCAGAATCTCAGAGAAGGGTCAAGCATTAGCAGAATTCTTGAGAGATTTTCCAATAACTTACATAGGGTACGACTCAACCACCCCCAGTTTTGATGATGGCATCATGCCTGAATCTCCCAACACCCTTCCAGACCCATGGGAGTCGAGCTCCAGATGGTATTTGTTCGTGGATGGATCTTCAAATGACAAAGGCGCAGGAATTGGAGTTGTGTTAGTTACTCCTGACAATATGCGCGCGGCTGGAGAAATCCATCTGATTAGGTTAGAACGCCTCTAACAATGAGGCGACACTTGCTGGCCTCACAATGGCCCTCGAACTTGCCCTAACACACCTCACAGTTTATAGTGACTCACAGCTGGTTGTGTTCCAAGTTGATGGAGGGTATGAGGCTAGGGACGAATGAATGGTCAAATACCTGGAATTGGTGAAGGGACTTCAAGGAAAGTTTGAGAACATTCAATTCTATCAGCTGCCTCGATCCGAAAATCGACAAGCCGATGCTTTGGCATACGTTGCCTTGATGTAAGGCAACAGTGAGCCACGTTCCATCCCTATAGAGTTCCAGGAGAAATCTAGCATTCAGATCCCAGTTACAATAGTTTGGGTTGTTCCAGCCATTTCTCCAAGTTGGATGGATCCATATAAGTCCTACCTCAGAGACGGGACACTCCTTGAGGATAAGAATGTAGCAAGGCACCTTCTTACAAAGATACAAAGATTCACCCTCGTTAGAGATGATCTATACAAAAAGTCCTTTCTGGGACCTCATCTCAGATGTCTCTCCCCATACCTCGCTGAACAGGTTATGCGAGAAGTTCATGAAGAAATTTGTGGCAACCATGCTAGGGGCAGACTACTAGCTCTCAAGATCCTAAGGCAAGGGTACTTTTGGCCTTATATACAAAAGGATACACAAGTTTTTAACCACAAATGTGAAAAATGTCAACAATATGCTCCACTAATCCATGCTCCAGCAACAGAACTGCACCCATTGGCCAGCCCATGGCCATTTGCACAATGGGCAACTGACATCGTAGGACCTCTACCACCTGCTCCTGGCAATGTCTGATTCTTATTGGTTGCAACAGATTACATAACCAAGTGGATAGAAGCAGTTCCCCTTATCTTCATTCAAGAACAGGATGTCAGAAAGTTCATTTAGAACAACATTATCTGCAGGTTTGGCATACCCAAAGTTATTATCTCAGATAATGGGCTACAGTTTGCTGGAGGATTGGTCACGGAACTCTGTGAGTAGTTTCACATTACCTATCTGTTCTCAACTCCAAGAGACCCACAATGCAATGGCCAGGCTGAAGCCTCTAACAGGGATATATTGGATAACATGAAGCGAAAATTGGACGACGCAAAAGGTTTATGGGTCGAGGAACTACCTAAGGTCCTATGGGCATAACGAACTACACCGAGGTGGTCAACAGGTGAGTCCCCATTTTCACTGACCTACGGAACTGAAGTTGTCATACCTCCAGAACTGGTAGCTCCCACTCAGAAGTCAGATGTTGTACACACTCTGGACAATGAAGAGTTGTTATGTAGAGAAATGGATATCCTAGATGAAAAGCGAGAAGGTGTTGCCCTTCGTTTAGCTACTAACCAGGAGATTCTGAAGAGATCATACGACAAGAGAGTCTGGATTCGATCTTTCAAATCTGGAGATCTAGTTTTGTGCGAGATCCCAGAGCCCAATGGCAAGCTTGGGAACAACTGGGAAGGACCATACATCATCGACAAGGTTGGTCGAACTGGTTTTTATTATCTATGCACTGTTGAAGGGGACATTCTTGTCAATCCATGGAACGCACAACACCTTCGCAAGTACTATCTATAAATTGTTATTCTATTCTTTTCTACGCATTGTTTACTCCTCTCCAAGTCATCAATAAAGTTCTCTATATTGCCATCAAATTTCTTCCTTGCATTAGTTCTTTATTTATGATTCACAATGGACTAAGCCTTTAGGGAATTATCTTTTCACTATCTGTTCAAGAATATTGTATGCCAATTTGCTTTAGAACCAGTGATACTGAGTATGGGAAAGTTGAACTGTATGCTAGATCCTTTCCCATTCCCACGCAGCTGAACTGTACGCCAGTTCTTTCAAACTGCGATTATCCTTGATAGGTTAAGCCTTTAGGGAATCAGACCACACTAACTATTCAGTAAACTATATGCCAGTTTGACTTGGGGCAAGAGATAGTGTTCTTGAGAGCCTGAATTGTATGCCAGTTCCTGACGCTCTCGAAACATCAACATAGGAGTTGCTAGGAAAATCTGTGCTGGACCCAGATCCTAGCACGCAAATCATGGGCCTGGAACTGTATCGGCATGATGGCGCTGAGGAAGACTCCCCCACTCCTGTTATGACGATACCCTATTTATTTTTTAAATAAATAGAACCTATCGTTACTAAACATAGTGTCATGCTCATGGCACCAAGTTACTTTCACAGAGACATGACTCTATTGCGATCGAACTCCTATTTACAGTTAACTTGAATGGCTTCCATGATATCCTGATCAGATTATAGTCATGCCTCATTTTAATCTATTTAGCCTACTAGGGTCACCTATTGTTGTTCCAAATAAACATTGGGGGCATCAGGGGTAGAGTATGCAGAGTAACATATGTCATATAACATAAAATGCTTCTAATATATACATAAACTAGAAGAGCTACAGAGCTCAGTAAGTAAATAGCATGCATAAAATAAAGGAGCTGCATAGCTCAGTAAGTAAATTGTATGTGAGCTACATAGCTTAATATTACAGACCCATAGAATAATTGTTTAAAAATAATTATTTATGTGAATCATCAACTAAAAGAGTTATGAAGCAGGGGTAGAATCAAACTTTGGTTCACCATCAGTGCTAGCTGCTGCACTATCATCAAGAACTCTTGTTTCACTCTCAAGAACAGACTGTGTGATTGGATTAGCTGGAACGGTTGAAGGCTGAATAGAACACTCACCAAACCGAACCGCGTAAAAAAAGTTGAACGGGAGGCATGTCATCATCGGTGTCTTCTTTAGAAGATGAGGAGGCATCAGGCATAAGTTTAGTTTGAATAGCAGAGATACTGGTGTCCAAGTCAGGAAACAAGACAAAAGGGTTGGTTACCCGCCCTTGATCATCTAACTTAGACATGTACCCAGTAGCCTCAATAGCCTCCTCGAACTTAACTTGTTTGGCCGCGTTGAAGGACTCTTCAGAAACATCCAGTACTCACAGAGCAAAACGAAGGGCATTTTCAGCTGATCTCTTCGTCACCTCCTGCACTACCTTAGAATAGAACTCGGAGGTCTCAGCTAGGAGGCCATTAGCCTTCTTATCAGAACAAAGACGTTTCTCTTTCAGAGCTCTCTCATAGCCTGACATGACCTCATTTGCATGGTCAATGGCTTAACTAAGGGTCTTCATCTCGGTAGAGCTCCCCTTGGACCTGGTCATGTTTTGCTTACAGGGTGGTGAAATGGGAGCGCAGTTCCAAGAACTTCACCTTCCAAGTAGCAACATCAGCAGCTCTTTTCTGGGCTTTTTCTAGATAGCTCCGAAGGTTAGAGATAATATCTTTCATGTTTTTGAAACCAGTATTAGATTTCCGCTCTCTGGCCAAGAGCTGTTCAACCTAGATCTGCAACTCCTCAACTCTTTTCTCAGTAACCTCTTTCGCCCAAATCAACTCGCTAGTAGCCATGTCATCAGTGGCTGTACTGGCTGAGGCCACGAAGATAGGCTCTTTTATGGCTAAGAAGTCATTCACTAATTGGAAAAGGATACAGAGTGCGTAAGTGACGCAATGAGAGAAATAGAACGTTGAACAGAGAGGGAAAGTTTTTCCTTAGCAAGATGAACAGCAGATCGATGAAAAGACAGGTCCAGACTCCTAGCCATGCTGGCCTCAGCCTTGTCAACAGGAAGTCGCGCAGCTTCCAAAACTCCCAACGCGATGTCAACATCATTAACAGAATGCTTGTTGGTAACAGGTAGTTCATCAGTTCATCCCCAACGCCTCATCTCCACAATCATCTTCCTTTTAGGGGAATCTGGAGATCTTTGCGAGAAGGGAATGTTGTCACTCTCCCCCCTCCTATCACTGAATCGAAGAGGAGGGAGAGCGATAATTATAGCAGTTGTTTCAACAATACCCTTCCCCTTGTGATTATCAGGGAGGGAAGGGTCAACAGTTAGAGGAACATTATCGCCAGTTAGTTCAGAACCTGTGGGAGGATTTGGAGCTGGTAGGGGTACAACTACTATCTCATAACCAGAATGGGGAATAGTCATAGGAACCTTAAAAAGTGTGTCTTCACTAACAGAGAGAAGGCGAAACTTTGTTTTCTTACCAGAGGGGGCAACTTCAAAAGCAGAAGAAGGATCAGTTCTCTTCAGTTTATGACGGTTGGACGCACACGCTTCCCTTTTAAAATTATTAGCCGCTAACAGCTCATGGGACAGTTTAGGGCCCCTCCCGCCAGTGATCACACAATCATCACTGACAACAAGCTCCTAAACTGGGCCCGATGTCGTAGCATCACTAGAGGCAGCCGCAGAACTCTTCTCCTTATGATTTCCTCTCCTTCTAGTAATCAAGGAGGATTCGTCCTGAACTGGAGGAGGAAGAAGTCCGACATCCTGATCCACAGGAGGAGGAAGTGTTGTGCGCCGAGAATTCACAGTACTTATCCCAAAAAGGGAAAACCCAGGGCAAGTTGCAGTAATTCTTCAGTAGACATGTTGAATTACTCAAAAAGATAGGTGGGATCAGGAACTATCACCCAAGGCATCCTCTGTTCCTTGGGGATCTTCTTGATGAAGTCTACCATAGCAGCATCAGTTGCAGTTAGTAGATTCCAGGGGGAAGAGTCATCTAAGGAATAATAGCAAAGATATTCAGGCAAAAGACTCTTATATCAAGTTATAAAGTACTTGAGTAGGAAGACTTACTTGTTGTAGCATGGGTGTGTTTTCTGGGAACAGGAATCCCCATTGGCTCACCATTAGCATCGGAGGGGCGAATGTCCCACGCATCACCCAACACACAAAGGTGGTGATCAGCCCAGCCTTCGTCACTCTGCTTCCCCTAAAAAAGACGATCGGAGAATTCTTGTCTCTGGTCATGAGGTAATAATATGATTGGTCTCGAATACGCTAGACCTCATAAAAGTAACCGAACACCTAACGGCTTATAGCAAATCCATGTCTCTTGGCAAGAAGGGCAGAGTACATGACAGTTCTGTAAAACACGGGTGCTACCTGACCAAGAGCAAGATTGAAGTGAATCAGACACTCTCTTAGCAATGGGTGGAGAGGAAGAGTGAGTCCCACCCTAAGCTGGCCAATGGTGATGAGCGCCACCTCCTTGTAGGCCAACTCATCAGATAACCTCCCCCACTCCAAGCAGATATCTTCAGGAATATGAAATTTCTCGTGGATGAGTACCAGGGAGGAAAAATCTCTGAAGTTTACAAGTGACCATTTGGGATTCATGATTGAAAAAGAGAAAAAGTTTCAAGTTTTGGTTAAACCCTAATGGGAGATAAAAAAGTTCAGTATGCAGGAAAAGGTTGCAGAAGAGATAATGAGAGTTCTCTCACCGGATCATTTATATACATATAAGATGGATGGTTAGGATGAGTCCAAACGGTGTGTCTTTTCGGGATGGAATTGCCATCATTACCTTTTTTGGGAAACGGCGTGTCTGTTCGAGTCGTTTTTTCAGAGTTTTAATTAGTTGGATACGTTAACAGTTCCAGTAACAGTTTTGGAAAAAGATTCTCGCGCCAAAAGCGGTGTCGCTTCAATTGCCCACGATCTAGATGGCACGAGAGGGGGCATCTGTAGGTGGGATTTCCCATCACTGAACAGATGACACGTGTATGGGAAATAACCTAAGACTATAGATGTCTAGAATGAGATGAGGACCATCGGATCAGTTCTGTAAATAAGTGATCTCATGCTCAGCACGAGTATTTAGTGGACATGTGCCAAGCACATGATTGATCGCCTTCAAACATAATAGTTACCCCAGTCGTTAGGAATTGATAAACAGAAGGAAACTGAAGATGGTGATCTTTGATGATAAGAAAGGAATCGTGATGACATATCTTAGGAGTTACCTTTTAGATATAATCTTCCCATACACGATGGGACATTATGATCAACAAGGAAAATTACATCTCATAAGATATGGTCTAGATTCAAACTTCCATAAAAAGAGGAATCCTAATAGGAAGGCAGAGTCCAAAGATGGAAGGAAACTCACAAGCGGTGAAGATAGCCCTAACCCTAGGACTCTCGTCGCCCTTCCTATATAAGCCATAGGGATTCGCTCTTAGGAACTACGCAAAATAGGGTTTGATTCTCTAAATTAATAAATGAGATACGTATGCAGCCATTAGATGGTTCAACCCTGAACTCACCATTATCTCATCCCTTCTCTATTTAGCAAAGGCTTCTAGATCACAAGGCAAAAAGGAAGATCAGGGGATACACAGAATTTCCCCTACATCAGGGGTGGGAGGAGTGGGTATCGAAGATTCTTGAGGAAAGTCGTTTTCCATAGAGAAAATAGATTGATGTTCGTCTAAATTGCTCGACAGCACAATAGTAGGGTCAAATAGTGGTATTGACTCTAATAATGCATTTACTTCCTGTGTTTAAGCATCGACATCAAATTCAGAAACACCAAAGGAAAAAAATTAGTGTACTTTATTGTCAGGAAAAGTGTTTGTTAAATACTTTTGCACAAGGCTGTCAACCAGGTTAACTTCACCATCATTGTCAGCCTCTGGAATTTGTTTCATTAACTTGAACACATTAAACTCAACCGAAAGATTTCCGAAAGACATGGTCATGGAACCATCCCTACAGTTTATGAGAGCATTAACAGTTACTAGGAACGGACGCCATAAGATGATAGGAATGGAGTCACAGGCAACTTCTGTATCTAGAATGGCAAAATCGACAGGATAGTAAAAGTCTTGGACTTTTACGAGAACATTTTCCACAATGCCTTTTGGATACTTAATGGAACGATTAGCTAACTGTAGAGTCATGGTGGTAGGTTTAAGCTCATGAAGACCTAGTTGTTTGAATAAGTAATATGGAAGTAAGTTCACACTAGCTCCTAGGTCTAGTAGCACAGTAGCCATATATTTGTCACCTAATGTGCATGGAACTATTGGTCTACCATGGTCCTTGTATTTGACTATACTATTGTATTCGATGATGGACAAAAACTGTTCGGTGTGGAACGCTTGTTGAGGAACATTTGTAAGGGAATTTCCGAGTATCTCCCGATCTTTCTCTGTGCCTTGTGATCTAGAAGCTTTTGCTGAGTAGAGAAAGGATGAGATAATTGTGAGTTCAGGGTTGAACCGCCTGGCGGCTACCTACGTATCTCCTTATTTATTTAGGAGAATCAAACCTTATTTTGCATAGTTCCTAAGAGTGAATCCCTATGGCTTATATAGGAAGAGCTTTGAGAGTCCTAGGGTTAGTGCGAACTTCACCGGTTGTGAGTTCCCTTCCATATTTGGACTCTTCCTTCCTATTAGGAATCCTCTTCTTATGGAAGTCTGAATCTAGACCATATCTTGTTAGAGGTAGGTTTCTTTGTTGATCATAATGTCTCATCGTATATGGGAAGATTATATCTAAAAGGTAACTTTTAAGATATGTCATTACGATTCCTTCATTATCATCAAAGATCGCCCTTTTCAGTTTCCTTATGTTCAGGAAGTGTTCATATCAATTCCTAATGACTTGGAGAACTGTTATATTTAGAGGTTAGTCATGTGTCTGGCACATGCCTACTAAACACTCGTGCCAAACACGAGATCACTTATTCGCATAACTAATCTGATGATTCTCATCTCATTTTGGACACCTATAGTCCTGGGTTATTTCCCATACACGTGTCATCCATCTAATGACTGGAAGTCGCCCTTATAGATGCCCCCTCTCATGCTATCTAGCACGTGGGTGCTTGAAGCGACACTGCTTTTGGCACGAGAATCTTTTTGCTGAACAGTTACTAGAACTGATTACGTACTTAACTAATTAAGGTTCTAAAAAGACGACTCAAACAGACACGTCATTTCCCAAAAAAGGTAATGATTGTAGTTCTATCCCGAAAAGGCGTAATGCTTGGGTTAATTGTAACCATCCATCTTATCTGTATATAAAGGATCTGGTGAGAGAACTCTCATTACCTCTTCTGCTACTTTTTTCCTGCATACTGAACCTTTTGATCTCCCGTTAGGGTTTAACCAAAACTCCAAACTTTCCTTCTTTTCTGATCATGAATCCTAACTAGTCACTTGTAAACTTTAGAGATCTCTCCTCCCTGGAACTAATCCGAGAGAAATTTCACATCCCTGATGACATCGGTTTGGAGTAGGGGAGGTTGTCTGATGAGTTTACAAGGAAGTGGCGCTCATCACTATTGATTAACTCAGGGCCAGACTCACTCTTCCCCTCCACCCACTGTTAAGAGAGTGCCTGATTCACTTCAATCTTGCTCTTGGTCAAGCAGCACCTTTGTTCTATAGAATTGTTATATACTCTGCCATGTTGGCCAAGAGGCATGGATTCATTCTAAATCGTTGGGTGTTTGGGTACTTTTATGAGGTCTGGCGTATTCGAGACCAACCTTACTACTATCTCATGACCAGAGACAAGAATTCTCCAATTGTCTTTTTTGAGGGGAAGCAGAGTGATGAAGGCTAGGCTGATCACCACCTTCGTGTGTTGGGTGATGCATAGGACATTCGTCCTTCTGATGCTGATGGTAAGCCTGTGGGAATTCCTGTTCTCAGAAAAAACACTCATGCTCCAACTAGTAAGTCTCTTTTCTTAAAAAATTTGCAATCACTATAAGAGTCTTTCGACTGAGTTTCTTTGCTATTTTTTCTTAGATGACTCTTCCCCACGAATCAACTATCTCGCAAATCGATGTCCGCTACGGACTTTCATCAAGATGATCCCCAAGGAACAGAGGATGCCTTGGGTGATAGTTCCTGGTCCCACTTATATGTTTGAATATTTCAACATGTCTGCTGAAGAATTGTTGCAACTTCGGTGGATCAGGATGCTAGACTTCTTCCTCCCCCGTTTCAGGATGAATCCTCTTTAATTACTTGAAGAAGTGGAAACTACAAGGAGAAGAGTTTTGTGGCAGCCTCTAGTGATGCTACGACATCGGGCTCAGTTCAGGAGCCTGCTGTCAGTGATGATTGTATGATCACTGGCGGGAGAGGCCCTAAACTGCTGGTAGCTAGTAATTTTAAAAGGGAAGTACACGCATCTAACCGTTCAAGAATGAAGATAACTGATCCTGCTCCTGCTTCTGATGTTGCCCCATCCAGCAAGAAAATGAAATTTTGTCCTCTCACTGTGAATGAAGAAACACTTTTCAAGGTTCCTGATAGTATTCCCCATCCTGGTAAGTCTTTTGAGAAAGTAGCAATCCCTACCAGTTTGTTCTAACTGTTGACCTTTCTCTCACTGATAATCGTAAGGGGAAAGGCATTGCTGAAACAACTGCTATAACTGTCGCTCTCCCTCTTCCTCAATTCAGTGATAGGAGGAGGGTGAGTGATAACATTTCTTTTTCGCCACATACTATTTACTTACTGGGTCTGTAATATTAAACTATGTAGCTCACATATTATTTACTTACTGAGCTCTGCAGCTCCTTACTAAACTTTGTAGCTCTTCTAGTTTATGCATGCATACTACTTACTGAACTCTGCAGCTCTTCTAGTTTATGCATACATTTAAAGCATTTTATATTATATGACATGTACTACTATGCATACTCTACCACTGTTGCCCCCAAAGTTCATTTGGAACAACAATAGGTGACCCTAGTATGCTAAATAGATTAAAATAAGGCATAACCAGAATCTGATCAGGATATCATGGAAGCTGTTCAAGTTAACTGTAATTAAAAGTTCGATCGCAATAGAGACATATGTTTTTGCAAAAGTTAACTTGGTGCCATGAGCACGACACCGTGTTTCATAACGACATGTCCTATTTATTTAAAAAATAAATAGGGTATTGCCAGAATAGTAGTGGGGGAGTCTTCCTCAGCGCCATCATGCCGATATAGTTCCAGTCCAATGATTGTGTGCTAGGATATGGATCCAACCCAGATCTTCCCAGCAACCCCTATGTTTGATGTTTTGAGAGCTCCAAGAACTTGCATATAGTTCAAGCTCTCAAGAACACTATCTCTTATTCCAAGTCAAACTGGCGTACAGTTTACTGAATAGTTAGTGTGGTCTGATTCCTTAAAGGCTTAACCCATCGAGGATAATCGTAGTTTAAAAGAATTGATGCACAGTTCAAGCTACTTGGGGATGAGAGAGGAACTAACATATAGTTCAACTTCCCCATACTCATTAGCACTGGTTCTAAAGAAAATTGGCATACAATATTCTTGAACAGATAGTGAGAAGATAATTCCCTAAAGGCTTAGTCCATTGTGGATCATAAATAAAGAACTGATACAAGAAATAAATTCAATGGCAATGTGAAGAACTTTATTGATGACTTGGAGAAGAGTAAACAATGTATAAAGAAACATAAAATAACAATTTACTGATAGCACTTGCGAAGGTGCTGTGCGTTCCATGGTTTGACAAGAAGGTCCCTTCAACAGTGTGTAGGTAGTAAAAACCAGTTCGACCAACCTTGTAGATGATGTATGGTCCTTCCCAGTTGGGTCCAAGCTTGTTGTTGGGCTCTAGGATCACGCGCAGAACCAGATCTCTAGATTTTAAAGATCGAATTTGGACTCTCTTGTCGTACGATCTTTTCAGAATCTACTGGTTGGTAGTTAAGCGCAGTGCGACACATTCTCGCTTTTCATCAAGGAGATCCATTTCTCTGCATAATAGTTCCTCATTGTCCAGGGTGTGCACATCGTCGGACTTCTGAGTGGGAGCTACCAGTTCAAGAGGTATGACTGCTTCAGTTCCGTAGGTCAGTGAAAATGGAGACTCACCAATTGATCGTCTGGGTGTAGTTCGGTAAGCCCATAGGACCTTAGGTAGTTCCTCGACCCATAAACCTTTCGCGTCATCCAATTTTCACTTCATGTCATCCAAGATGACCCTGTTAGAGGCTTCAGCCTGGCCATTGCATTGTGGGTCTCTTGGAGTTGAGAACAGATGGGTAATGTGAAACTCCTCACAGAGTTCCGTGACCAATCCTCCAGCAAACTGTAGCCCATTATCTAAGATGATAACTTTGGGTATGCCAAACCTGCAGGTAATGTTGTTCTAAATGAACTTTCTGATGCCCTGTTCTCGAACGAAGACAAGGGGAACTACTTCTATCCAGTTCATAAAGTAATCCATTGCGACTAGTAAGAATCTGACATTGCCAGGAGCGGGTGGTAGAGGTCCTACAATGTCAAATCTCCACTGTGCAAATGGCCATGGGTTGGCCAATAGGTGCAGTTCCGTTGCTAGAGCATGGATAAGGGGAGCATATCATTGACATTTTTCACACTTGCGTTCAAAAACTTGTGCATCTTTTTGTATATAAGGCCAAAAGTATCATTACCTTAGGATTTTGAGAGCTAGTGTTCTGTCCCCAGCGTGGTTGCCACAAATTCCTTCATGCACTTCTCACATAACCTATTCAGTGAGGTATGGGGAGAGACATCTGAGATGATGTCCCAAAAAGGACTTCTTGTACAGATCATCTTCAATGAGGGTGAACCTTTTTATCTTTGCAAGTAGACGCCTGGCTACATTCTTATCCTCAGGGAGTGTTCCGTCTTTGAGGTAGGACTTGTATTAATCCATCCAATTTGGAATGGTGGCTGGAATAACACAAACTGTTGTAACTGTGAGTGCTTGGATGCTGGATTTCTCTTGGAACTTTATAGGGATGGAATGATACTCGCTGTTGCCCAATATCAAGGCAACATACGCCAAAGCATCTGCATGTTAATTTTTCTGATCGAGGCAGTTGATAAAACTGAATATTCTCAAACTTGTCCTGAAGACCCCTTACCAGTTCTAGGTATTTGGCCATTCATTCATCCCTGGCCTCATATCCTCCATCAACTTGAAACACAACCAACTGTGAGTCACTAAAAACGGTGAGGTGTGTTAGGCCCAGGTCGAGAGCCATTGTGAGGCCAACAAGTGTCGCCTCACACTCTGCCTCATTGTTCAAGGCGTTCCAACCTAATCGGATGGATTTCTCCATTCGCATGTTGTGAGGTGTAACTAACATAGATCCCACTCCCGCACCTCTATCATTTGAAGATCCATACATGAATAGCCGCCATCCAGAGCTCGACTCCCATGGGTCTAGATGGGTGTTGGGAGATTCAGGCATGATGCTATCATCAAAACTGGGGGGTGGTTGAGTCGTACCCTGTGTAAGTCATTGGGAAATCTCCCAGGAATTCTGCTAGTGCCTAACCCTTCTCTAAGATTCATGGGACGTAGATAATGCCATACTCTGATAGTTGCAGAACTTTTCGGTCTTTCCAGAACTGATCATAATTGGTATTATGTGATTACCCGGATAGTGTGGGGCTGGACGTACAGTCGTAATTTCTCTGCTGCAAAAAAACAAGGGCTAAAGCGACTCTTTCGAGTTTAGGATATCTTGTTTCTACTGGTAGGAGCGTTAAGCTCAAGAAATAGATCGGTTTTTCAACCTTCTTTTCATCTATACGTATCAATACAAAACTGATACCATAGTCAGATGAACAAAGATAAAGACCCAAAACTTCTCCCTCAACTGGTTTGGGAAGGATTGGTGGTGCCCCCAGGTACGTTTTGAGTTGATCGAATGCTTTTTGGAATTCTTCCATCCATGCAAATGAGATATTCTTTCGCAGTAACTGAAACAGAGGTTTGCACTTATCTGAACTCTTGGAGATAAACCTGTTCAAAGTTGCTAACCTACCTGTAACTTTTGAAACTTTTTCATATTTTTAGGTGAAGGCATTTCTATGAGCACTCGGATTTGATTTGGGTTTGCCTCGATTCCTCGCTTAGTAACTAGATACCCTAAAAACTTCCATGATGAGGCAGCGAAAGCATATTTTGCAGGGTTGAGCTTCATGCGATATTCTCAAAGAACGTCAAATTCACATTGCAAGTGGGAGAGATGATCTCCTCGTTTCAAACTCTTGATCAAGAGATTGTCGACATATTCCTCCATAATGTCACCTATCAATCCTCAAAACATTTTGTTCACCAAACGCTGGTACGTGGCCCATATATTTTTTAATCCGAACGGCATGACCTGATAAAAGTACAGGCCATCCTTGGTTGTGAAACTTTCATACTTGTGGTCTTCCTCATGCAACGGGATCTGGTTGTATCTAGATGATCCATCTGTGAAAGATAACAGTTCATGTCCAACGGTCGCATCCACCAACTTGTCAATTTGTGGCAGAGGGTAGCTATCTTTCGGACATGCACGGTTCAGATCCGTGAAATCGATACAGATTCTCCATGACCCATTCTTCTTTCTTACTGGGACAATATTAGAAATCCAGGTGGGGAAATTGATTTCTTTGACAAAATTAGCTACCTTTAGTTTTTCAACATTAGCTCTTTCCGCTTTGGATATGTCAGCACCAATCTTTCTCGGTTTCTACTTGACTACTACTGCATCACTACAGACATTGAGCTGGTGGCATGCCACGTGGGGCTCAATTCTTGACATTTCTTCAAATGACCATGCAAACACGTCTTTGTGTTATCAAAGGAAGTGTATTAGAGTTTGACGCTCTTCAGAACTCAACAAGGTGCCGATGAAAGTGGTTTTTGGCGAGCTGCCTCCCATAATTTCCACTTCCTCTAATAGCTCCAGTAAGTGGGGCTCCTCCCTCTCTCTTGGGACCAGGTCCGGGAGAGGTGGATCTAACTATAATTGCTATTTGGAGGGTTACCGCACCTCCATTGGTTCAAAAGGGGGTGGGGACTACTTCGTTGCCAGAGCGTAGCATGCTTTGGCAGCCACCTGATCTCCTCTGATTGTCTCAATTGTCCTATTATGTGGGAACTTCAGACATTGGTGATAGATGCTGGGAACAGCTCGGAGTTTGTTCAGTAAGGTCCTGCCCAAGATCATGTGATAGGGTGTGTTAGCTTTTACCACAACAAAATTTATGATGAGAATTACCGAACTAGTAGCTACAGGTAGTTGGATCTCCCCAACTGTTAGAGCTTTGTCCCTGCTGAATCCATATAGGTTAGAGTTGGTGGCAACATTCTCAGAATCATGAATCTGCAGCTTTTTGAAGGCTTCATAGTATAACACATCTACTAAGCTGCCTAGATCAACCAATATGCGATGCAAATCGTAATCTCAAAAAAGAAGTGTCAGAACAAGTACATCCTCATGTGGGCTTTAGATGCTACAACAGTCAGCCTCAGTGAAGAGGATAAGCGGATCTTTGTAGGGTACTGCGTTAACCTGAGCTCCTATAGTCAGTTCACTGTTCATGATCATCATTTCTTTGGCGATGCGCATTTGATATCGCTCACCCTTTTCGGTGAACTGCCCACTTCGTTTGCTTGCCTTCCCAAAAATCATATTTATCTGGAGTCTGCCATTGAGCGGTCTAGTTCCTCGGGGATCCTAAACTGACGTGCTGATCTCCTCAGGCTGTACTGCGTTTGTCTGTTCGTGTGCTACAAACTTCTTCAAATACCCCCTTTCAATCAGATCTTGTAGTTCATTTTTCAGGGTCCTACAGGCTCTGGTGTTGTGAGCCCTTATTCTTATGGAACTTGCAGTAGGTCCTTTGGTCTCTAGTACCCAGGGAGCCTGGCTTAAGCGGAGCTGGCTATTTGAGGTAACTCTAATTCTTGATCGAGTCTAGAACCTCATCTGGCATTTTGTTTAGGGGGCGACGTTTCTGTCCATCGAGGGAAGAACTTCTTCAGCTCCTTCCACACGTGGCTTCTTTTGTAGTTTTCCATCTGCACTACTGGCTACATTCTGGTACTGTCCTTTGGGCATTCATCCCTTGGATGGGGATTCAGCCCTTTGGCAACCACGATGCCAGTCTCTCTTTGGTTTTTGAGGGGAAGAGTTCCTTTCTCGAGGAGCCACATGGGCTGTTCGATTAGCTTTCTTTGCTTCCTAACGTTTGTTCTGGACATCCTCCTCCCACCTCGCGTGAGTGTCAACCTATCTAGGAGTTCCTCCAAATCACGAGGTGGTTTCCTGGAGAGGGATCCGAATAAGGTGTTGTTTTCATCCAACCCTTGTTTGAAAGCTATTATAGTAGTCTGTTCATTGCAAGACTCTATTTGGATTGAAATTTCTATGAATCGTTGCATGTAGGACCTTAATGCTTCTCCGTCTTTTTTCTTGATGTTTAACAATGTGTCGATCCGCTTTGGTTGGTGCCTGCTGCACGAGTACTGTCTATGAAGGTCCTAAGAGCATCTTTAGGAGTGATATCAACCTAGCATCAAACAACAATTTGGTGTTTTTTCAACTTCAGGAGAGTCACATGTTGATGAAAACACCAAAAAAACACCAAACCAAACACTAAATCGGCTAATATTTGGTTCTAGGTTTGGTGTTGTATCAAATCACTCACGCGGTTTTGCCAAAACCGCATGGTTTTGTCAACACCACGTGGGCTTGGGTTTCTAATTGGGCTTATATGGCGTGGTTTTCACAAAACCACGCCAGAGATTGGGAAAGAAAAAAAAGAAAAAAGTTTATGTGCGATACATGGCGCGGTTTTCTCAAAACAGTGTGGGCTTAGGCCTATCAGTTGGGCTTTAGTGCCGCGGTTTTGGAAAAACCGCATGTGCTATATGGTGCGGTTTATCCAAAACCGCATAGTTTGATGTCGAAAATTTGATGTTGCTCCTAAAGTTGCTTGGTGTTTTTTTGGTTCAAAATTTTGGTGTTTTTTTGGTAGCTCTCCTAAAGATGCTCTAAACATTTCTTCTGAGGACCTGATATGTCGCCCAGGTAACCTGTGGTACCACTGGAGTGTAGATCTAGATAGGGAAGCTTTGAACTTTTGACATATGACGTGGTCATACCTTTCATATTGTCCCATAGTTGCTCGATATCTGAATACGTGAGCCACCAAATCTAACTTGCCATTGAAGACACTAAATTTCAGTTGCCGGTAACCACGGGGGTAAAGTTTTCTCATTATTCGAGATGCGAAAGGAGATCTGCCTACCCCCATTATGGCAGATTGAACAAGGGAATCTTGCATTTTTCTCCCCTTGCCTATCATCCGATGCATCTGATGGATCAGGTCATTCTTCTCAGACTCCCATGTAGTTTCTTTGGTAGAAGGTTTCTTGATCTGAGCTCTTTTTCGGTGTCGAAGGTCGACATCACGATCCTAGTCAGTTAACTCTGGTTTAGATGATGTATCTGAGTCCTCATCTAAGTTACTGTATTCCGACTCAGATGTCTCGCGTCGAACTGGACCCTCACGCCTTGGGTTCCTTACACGACCACCTTCTGGAAGGTCGTCATCATCGAGATCGATGAGTGGCTCCGACCCTATGTCGAATTGATACAAATGCCTCAACAGCTGTAATTCTTGTTCAAGATTGCTTCTTTGTTGTTCTAGAGCATGAACTGCTTGACTGGCCTGAACAGACTCTGGGTTGGTGAGGACAAAATTCTCACTATCTTAACGCTCCTCTTGGGCGTTATTCCTAGGGCCTGCACCGGGAGCAACTGGTCCGTCGGTGCTGGTCATAGGTCTTTGGAGGGGATTATTCGCATCATGGTGACTGACATTCTCCCCCCCGCCTTCAGGTATCTCGTGCTCTTCTTCTTCTCACACAAATATTACAAGTGGTAAGCCCACCCTTTGTTTTCTTTGCTCCTGCCATCATAATGGTAAGAGTTTTTAAACTAAATCCGTCATTTGGAACGAATGTTTGCCTGCTTTCGTCCCCACAGACGGTGCCACAAGATGGAAGGGAATTTCTGAGTATCCCCTGATCTTTCTCTGTGCCTTGTGATCTAGAAGCTTTTACTGAGTAAAGAAAGGATGAGTTGATTGTGAGTTCAGGGTTGAACCGCCTAGCAGCTGCCTACGTATCTCCTTGTTTATTTAGGAGAATCAAACCCTATTTTGTGTAGTTCCTAAGAGTGAATCCCTATGGTTTATATAGGAAGAGCTTTGAGAGTTCTAGGGTCAGGGCGAACTTCACCGCTTGTGAGTTCCCTTCCATCTTTGGACTCTGCCTTCCTATTAGGAATCCTTTTCTTATGGAAGTCTGAATCTAGACCATATCTTGTTTGAGGCATGTTTCCTTGTTGATCATAATGTCCCATCGTATATGGGAAGATTATATCTAAAAGGTAACTCTTAAGATATGTCATTACGATTCCTTTCTTATCATCAAAGATCACCCTCTTCAGTTTTCTTCTATTCAAGAACTATTCATATCAGTTCCTAACGACTTGGAGAACTGTTATGTTTAGAGGCAGTCAGTCATGTGCCTGCCACATGCCTACTAAACACTCGTGCTAAACACGAGATCACTTATTTGCAGAACTGATCCAATGGTCCTCGTCTCATTCTAGACACCTATAGTCTTGGGTTATTTCTCATACATGTGTCATCCATCTAATGACGAGAAATCCCCCTTACAACATTAGTTCTCCTTTTTGTGGTGCACATATCTTTCAGAAACTTTGTATGTTTTGGTAATTGTTTGAGGGCATCGAGAAAAACTAAGTTGATTGTCAAATTCTTAAAGTTTCTCAAATTTCATCAAAATTTTTGTCAGGTTTATTCTTTGCCAAACGGGCAGGAAACAGTGCCTTAGGGTGGAATTTGGCATATGGATCCACTTGCTCGTTTCCCAATTTTTGAGTTGGTGGCTTTGTTGGACTTGGTGCTTCCATCGTAGGTTCATTATCAAAAACAAATTCATTGGAACCTCCGGTTACCTTTGGTTGATCATCTGGCATACGTATTTGATTGTCTATAATTTTGCCAAATCGAAGAGTAGTGATTGCATTCACCTCACCTTGGTTTGGAGCATTTGTACCTGGTGCATTGGTGAGTTCAAAGGCAATGTTTGCCGGTTTAGGGTTCGGAACTGCTTGTCCAGGAAACATGCCTTTCTGACTCTTTTCTTGCACTAATTGTTGAAGTGATTGTTGGATAGACATCAGTATTTGAGATTGTTGGTTCATGTAAGCTAAGAAATTATCTCTTGTCATATCAGTAGCGAGTGGCACAGGCTATGCAACAGGGACTAGTTCACGATTATTGCTGAGAAGTTGTGGATTATAGCTGGAACTGGGATTGGCTGGAACAAGGATGCGGTTGTTTTGATAGTTAGAATTGGAATTATTTGGAAATTGATTTTGACTTTGTTGATAATGTTGATTATTTCCTTGAAGATATGGAATATAGTTGGGAGATAGTCGAACAGGTGGATTGGCAAAACCTGGAGGTGCCATATGTTGGGTGTTTGGGCGCCAAGTGAAATTCGGATGTTGTCTCCAAGGTGCATTAGAAATGTTAAATGTACATGCCTCTTCTGATGGTTGGGAAGGGGGGGCATATAACAAGGGACAATAAGCATCAGGATGATCAGGATTAAGACAAAGTATACATGGGGAGGTGTTAACGTTCATGACCTGTTTTGGGACTTGATCGTTTACTTGAACTGCAATGGCTTCTACTTTTTTAGTCAGGAATTCTATCAGATTTTTTAATTTGGGATCGAGTTTTACCTCAAAAATAGATGTAGCTTTTGTAACAGTTAATGCTTTTAGTCACATTAACTGTTACAAAAATCATCAAGATTTTAACAGTTTTACCTCAAAAATAGATGTAGCTTTTGTAACAGTTAATGCTTTTAGCCATAACGAATGAAGTTAATGGCGACAAGGGATCTTGATGATTTTTATTAACAGATGAAGAACTATGTTAAGGTGAGAACTTACGCAATTGCCTATCGTATTTTCTCCTACGATAAGTATGTTCAAATTCTTTATTATTACCAGACCTTAATCTCATGCAAGCATAAAATTAGATCTGAAGCACAAAAGGAACTTATTATTACTTGAATTTTATTATTTTTGAAGCATTAGAAGTGAACAACGTAGGCCTAAGCTACTGCTAACGTAGCAGTGAAGCTAGGAATACGTGTGCATAAACCAACAACAATGTCACAAGAAGGATATGAGGGAGGTTACTAGACTAATTCAAAATAGAGAGTGACCCCTATTGATGTGCTACTAAGCAGGTTGTTCTTGCACTGAAATCCGGACTGCAACAGATCCAAATAACTAGCGCACATGACTAATATGATAGTGCACGCGATCCAACAAATCCAATCAACTGAAATTTTCCTATAAGTCTTAAAATTTGGTATAGATGTTGTTCCAGGTCTATGTGTGTGGTTCATGTAAGCGAGACAAAACAACAGTACGGGATCAGTAGCGAAACGTAAAGAAAATACAAACGAAACGCATACAAAAATGAAAACGAAAAATGAAAAGGGATGGAAGGTTAGGAGCAGGGGTTTCCCCTTGGAGATAATTCCAGCTTGTAACGTAGTATCCTTTCATCTTTAGGATAGCAGCGGAACCATTTGATTTTAACACTTTTAAGTATCTTATGAAATTAGATTTTCACAACCTACTACGTGCTAAAACTCAATTTTTCCTTATTCACGTGTTTTTGTCGGTATGTTTAAAGTAAGGTCGGGTTTCGTTCCAACCTTAAGACAAGAATGATATCACAACTGAAATCTAGCACCTTAGAGAACTAAAGGAGAAGGATTTTTGTTTTGGTATTTTGAAGATTTCTCTTTCCTAACAATTACTTACTACACAAGTTATCTAAAATTTGCAAGTTGTTTCTTAAATAAATAGAGAGAGAAAGATAAGGAGAGACCTACTCATGCAAGATCACTTACAAACTTTTAGAGCACCATATCACTACATCTATAATCCATCTCGAGCTCATAGACAAATCTGAAACGGCATCGAGTATCGATCCCTAGTAAGATGTACTCATCTCTGAGTTCATCTTGCTAGCATGAGGGGTTGAATTGAGATTCCATCTCTGGAATATCATTTCAACTCCTCATTCAATTATACACCAGCTGGGCAAACTATCAGGCTGATGGCTACCATAGGATCTCGCATGAGACTTTACCTAGTGTTAACTGGGTTTTGCACAAGACTGATCTAGAGTATCACCACTCCAAACTTGATCAGACTCAGTCATTTTGGGACCGGATGTACAACAAAATCTATTTTCCTAAGTAGTGATTCTAGATTACTAAAACATGCACTGATCCTCACATGAGCATCATTAACCCTCCCCTTGGGAAAGTTTTAGCTCATGATCCTAGGAAAGATATGCAAAGAGATGGTTGATGTATACTGAATTAAAGAAAAAGAAGAAAAAGGATGCAAAAAGATGAATTTTTAAGCTAGAAAGTAAGAAATTTAATTTAGAAAACTAAAGTGGCTTCCATTAACACTATTATACCAAACTAAAGCCTCACTTAGAAAAATCACATGCATGAACATGAAATTGAATGGAGTGTGTCAAAAAAAATACAAATCAGCCCATTTCAAGCTTTCTCCCTTTCCACCCACGTGAACCAACTCCCACCATTAATAACATTAACCTCTATCTTATCTCCAAATCAAAATAAATTGACACCTTGCATTTTTTTATACTATTAGCACCTAAATCTAGTCAACTTTGTTAATGTCATGCAAGGTGTCAATTTGTGCCAACTATTTGCACATTTTGTCTTGACTTGCATGATGACTCATCCAATCTTGTGGGCCCACATAGTGGGTCCATGTGTTACATCTAGTGGTAGGCCGGTCTTTCGGCATATTTATAACTTCTTGCCTTTGTGTAGAGTTCGTTGCACTGATCGTCTGAGCAGCTTACTCGCTGAAATTGGAGTCTCGGTTCAAAAGATATGAGCTTCGGAAATCTGATGTTAATGTGCACGTAATCCCTTTCTGACTTGGAATCGTCCTGTGGGAGTTCCTGGGCTTTAGGCGGGTTTTGTTGAGCTTTGCATGAGCTAACTCGGAAAATTTTACATAGACACACTATTCCGTGCTTAAATACTGGCTTTATCATCATTTTTACGTTGGTTACGCAAACCTGCAAAAGCACGAAAATACGATTATTTCATGATTATTAAGCACATAATTAACCGAAAGAATTGGATGTGCATGAAAATACGATTATTTCATGATTATTAAGCACATAATTAACCTTCAAAGGATTGTTTTATAATACAGTTTTAGGTGCTTATCATTTTGAAAATGAAATTTGTTTATGTTTGGGATATGAATTTGATGTTTTGAAAGTGGAGTTTGTTTATGTTTGGGATATGAAAGTGTTGTAAAAACAAAATAAAATTCTAAATTTTTTTTGTCTAAATGATCAAGCCATGTCATCCGCTTGAGTTCCCAAACGACCTAGCCATGTCGTCCCCTTGAGTTCCCAAACAACCTATGCAAATCATTACATGGAACAACCCGAGAGCTCTGTCTCAAACGACACTACCGCACCATTTGGTTCAAAGTTCAAACAACTTCAGTGTATCGTTTGGGATCTCAAACAACCCATTCAGACCGCTTGGGTTGAAGCCTAAACGACTTGACCATGTCGTTTGGGGTAAAAAACAATGTCAAATTACACTTGTTCCAAATTACATCAAAATCAAATCAAATTACCTTTGTTCCAAATTACATCAAAATAACATGCCAAACATTATTTCCAAATAACATCAAAATAAAATCAAATTAAACTTGTTCCAAATTACATCAAAATATCATACAAATGGGCTCATCTTCCAAAACATCATAAAATCAAATCACAGTTGTTCCAAATTACATGAAAACAACATTGAACAACTTAGTCGATAACATGTACTATTGGGTCTTCAATGGGCTCGTCTTCCCATATTATATTGGGAATATTCAATGCCATAAATTGCAATTGCCTTGTTGTGAATGCCAAATTCCAACTTTCAGTAATATCATATCGAGCTCTAAGCCATTGGCGTATTACTGGAGGAATCAGACAATCTTTAACAAGTTCAAGATTTACAAAATGATTTCCACCAACATGTGCGCTACAAAACACTTTTTTCACTCTCTTAAGATTTGCTTAGGTTCTCAGCGGCATGATAAGGAAGCACTGATGACATTCTAAATGCAGGAGGACAACATTAAATCTTGAAGCAAATAGGTATCCAACAAAGGGAATGCTCATCCACTTATTTAAGGGTGTGTAACCTTCTTCATGTGGGATTGTTTTCTTCACAAAAATAATCTCATTTTGACTGTACAAAGTACAATAAAGGGGGAGGTGGTCAATAAGATCTTGGTACAACTCCTTTCTCATCTGCGGCCAATCTTTTTGACTTCTTCCTATTGCAATACAGAAAGCTCTATAATCGCAGTTGCCATCGTCAACAGGGTCATTGACTCTAACAATGTATTTGTGCATTTCTTTAAGAATATCCAACTTGTAACATTTAGGACCCCTCGTATTTCCAAAGTCAACCCCATCTTTCACATTTCGTGGTGTGGTTGTTTTTAGAGAAGCCTTATTTCTTTGTATGGTTATTTTTGGTGTTTTTAGAGAAACCTTCTTTTTTGGTATGGTGTGGGTGTTTTGGGTTGGTGTTTTTGGAGAAGCCTTCTTTCTTGGTGTGGTGTGGATGTTTTGGGTGGTTGTTTTTAGAGAAGCCATCTTTCTTGGTGTGGTGTGGGTGTTTTGGGTTGGTGTTTTTGGAGAAGCCTTCTTTCTTGGTGTGGTGTGGGTGTTTTGGGTGGGCATAGTGTTTTGTTGTGACGAGACCCACTCCTCATGGTCACATTGAGAATGTTCAAAACGAGATGAATCTCGCTTTGAAGAGTTCTCATCTCTAGTTGGAAGCTTTCTCTTGTAGCTAACTTTTGACTGTTGGTTTTTACTTCCTCACGAGGCGGTACTATCCAAGTACTTTCTGGTACGGCAATCTCCATAAGCTTCCTAATCATAATCCTCTGCTCTTCTTCAGAAACTATTGCAAACCTTTTCATGAACAAGTCCATCGAAGGTCTAACATCAGGACCAACACCCACTGACACATTGGGAGAAGCAGATAATGTTTTCTAAAAGGGGTCGATAGCAGTCAATGGGATGGACCGCTCTTGCTCTTCAAACTCAATTAATTCATGAGCACATGGTAGTCCATGGATCGTGCTCAAATACACCAACACCTAATCTCTCCATCTTTAACACGTTTTATGCAGGTATCTATTTCTTCAAAAAATAAGCCCAAACATTTGTGTGAGACAAGGCCTCTGAGTTCACGAAACAAAGGATTCTGGTGGTGGTGCTGAGTTATAATCATACTCTTCTCGAAGGTAGCTCTAATCTCGGATATCTGGATCTCTAGAATTGGGTAGATTAAGCTAAACACACTCAAAAAATCATGACAGTTTGCATTTCCTAGTATACCATACCTTTCACCTGAGCATGAGACCATTCAACTCTATTGGTCGTTGTACTCCCAAAGTGAATGTGTTGATCAGTCCAACAATATACGAATCGATCCCTGTGAGAAAACCAAGTCTCTTGCAAATAACTAATAAAATTGGAGTACTCAACCCTATAATATTTTTCCAAAGCATCCCATCTACGCTGGAAAATAACCTTTGTTTTCAATTTGATGACTACAGTGTTCCATGAAAACTGGGCCTTCTCTACAAGTTATGTGCTTGGAAAAATATCGTAACATTTTGAAAGGACACACGTAGCAATATGCCATCTACATAGATGCTTGTATGCATTATGGAAAACTTTATCAGCGGCACTCATCAAGGCCAAGTCCCTATCAGACACGATCACGAATGGGCTTTTGTCACCAAGCAAGCCATTAAACTGATGCAGGGCCCACTCATAGTCGATTGCTATTTTAGACTGAAGCAGCACTGATCAGCTCCTAAATGTGTATTTTATTACCCGTATATTACTACATTACAGTCTCTCTTACGCTTGACTAAAAGACAACTCATAGCTTTTACTGCCTTTTTCAGGTTAAGGAGTATTTTAGACCACATATCATAAAACCTGCGTCTTAGCACCAAAAAGAGCATTAATCACGCTTATTATGAAGACCAGTATCTGCTATAGAAAAATGCTGAAAAAGTCAAGTCAACCGATCAAACTCAATGGTCAAAGTCAACAGTCAAAGGACTCAATTCATATGACCAAAGATGGAGGCTTTTATCTCAAATTATGAAGATTTATCCCTAAATCTATCTTGATTAAGAAGGCACCCAGAAAGCAAAAGTAAAAGCAAAAGAAAAAACAAAAGTGAAAGGGGTGAGGTATCTAGTTTAGAATGGATGAGGGCAAATATGTAAATGGCAAAAGTAGGGGTATATAAACAAAAAGCAAATAAGAGAGAACTCATCCATTGTCTTAGAATCCAAACAATTTGGTTTCTTTATTTTCTTGTCTTATTTTTTAATTTCTTGTTTTTTAATTTCCTTTATTTCAATCAAACTTGTTATTTTATTTCCTTTATTTCAATCAAACTTGTTATTTTTCTTTGTTTCAATCTTCATCTTCTTCTTGTTTGTGTGTTTCATTTCAATGTTTTAATCAATCTTTCTTTCATGTTTTCAAGTCATTTTAATCAACAATCAAAGCTTTCAAGTTCATTTAGCTTAGAACCATTCTAATATTCAAGAGTTTATCTTTCTTCTTCTATCTCCCTCACTCAAACTCTAAATAATTTAGGATGAACCTCAACTTCTAAACTCTTTTGAAGTATACTTCCACCACTACTAAAGCTTAAAGTACCTGACGCACGATGAAAGAATTCCACGTTGAACTCACCCCAACAAACTGTACAAAAGGCCACCGATACCTGTTAGTTTTGTAGGTGGCGACTAACATGAAAATTATTGGAAAAGTCCGAGCCAACTTAACACCTTCTGAATGGGCCCATAATAACCTCGTTATCTCCTCGGTATTCTCATTCTCTCTCAACACCTCAAAATAATGTTCTTTTGCTAACAACTTACGAAATCTCTGCAATGCTTGAGACCGTTCATATCCAATCTTCTCACCTTCTTCTTTGCAGTATAGACTTGGGATATACTAGATATGTTTTTATGATACCTATTCTTGATGGAATCAAAAATTTGTTTAGGCTTTATTCCACACTTACTCATCTCTGACAAGTTCTCGAACTCTGGAACGGTCAGACAAGTAGCAAATGCATGTCCTTCAAGGGACTTCGCCAATACATAGCTGTGAATACCATTTCTAACTTATATTTTCCAACTATCGACAGTGTCGCGTGGAAAACACCTTTTAACTTAAATGGACATCCTGATTTCTTGCTTCCTGACTTTCTCTTATTAGCCCTCCCTTCGCTTTCCTTCTTGTGTGACCGATACATACCCGAGCACTTGCAAGCCGAATTCAACCTTACTTCTCGGTTTCCCTTAGCATAGTCTGACTTTTCAATTACCACAACCACAGTAACTTGTTTTTCTCTAGCGGTTACCCATCTAATTGCCTCACTACGTGTATGAAAGACATAAATACATAAAAAACAACAACTATTATTAATACACTAATAAAATTTCATTTAGAAAATCAAAACAAATGAAATCAATGCCTACTCCATCATACCTCTTCTATAGTAAATATTTATGTTGTATCACTTAAAATCGGTTGACAATCATCCATGTCATTCAAGTTTGCAGAGGATCGGTTCTCGGATCGCAGCAAAGGGACATATAGAATAAAACAAGAGTCTAAAACAATTTGTGTAATGAGGGATTTCAAAGTCACAAAAAAACTTGAACTTCTCACTAAATTTAGTCCAAATGACCCAGGTACATCGGCCAACAGGGTCCCTAAACCAAGGCCCAAAATATCGAATTCGGTGAATATTTTGGTGTACCCAAAAACCGATATATATCGGATATATCGGAAATATCAGATATATCCATTTTTTTTGTGACCAGTCCAAACTATCTAAAATATCATAAATATTAGAAATATCGGTAAAAAAATATCATAAAATGTCGGAAATATCAGAAATATCGGATATTTATATTAAAAAATGGTCAAAAAGTCAAATGATATATATCGTAAATATCGCAAATATCGGTTATATTGGCGATATAAAGTTTTATATCAAAAATTCTGATATATATATATCGGAAAAAAAGGATTCAATATTCGGTGGATATATATCGGATATATCAATGTCGGTGTACCAAAAAAACGATATATATCGGCGATATTTTAGGCATTGCCCTAAACAACCCAGCAATGTCGTTCAATAGAGAATCCAAACGACCTAGCAATGTCATTCAATAGAGGATCTAAACGACCCAGCCATGTCGGATACTAGAGTCCCCAAACGACCCAGTGGTGTCATTTAGGCTCGGGTTCTAAATATTGTTGATACCAAATTGTAATTGTAATCAATCAAGTATTTTGTATTCATTCATTCAATCAAACAAATGCATAAAGAACAAATGCTTGTATATATTAAATGGTTTCCACCAAATGCAGGCATGGTTAAACTGAATACAGACGGGGCTTCTATTGGGAATCCAGGATCTGCAGGGGGAGGATGTATTCTCAGGGATGCTGCGGGTCGTTTCATTATGGGAGCTTCGATTCCAATTTTCTTCGCAACCAGTAATGAAGCGGAATTGTAGCTCTCTTATATGGACTCCAAATTGTAGTAGAAGCGGGATATCGAAATGTGGAGGTAGAAACAGATTCTCAATTGCTTTATAAAGTTTTAAAGGATGAAATCCTGAATTGTTATTATTCAGATTAAGTTAGTGCTGCGCAAATTCCACGAAGTGCACTTCAGTTGGGTTTATAGGGAAGCAAATGGTGCTGCAGATGCACTGGCTTCGCATGCAGCTCATCAAGTAAAGAATTTTAGTCTGGCAGGTCAGTCCAATGTACACTTTTCATCTGGACCTGCTCGAGATCTGTCTTTCCTTCCGCCTTTCTCGTCGGTGTGGTGGCATGATCCCCCAATGGTTGTAAATATGCAAGTTCTTTATGATGTATTAGGGTTATGTACATTACGTTTGGTATAATAAAGGTTTATTATTAATCAAAAAAAAAAATCAAACAAGTGTTTTGCATTCATTCTAATCAATGTTCTCTTGTAGATTCATTCAATCAATCAAGTGTTTTGTATTCATTATAATGTGTTTGTAAATTGTAGTTGTAATTGGTTACCTTATTATTTAGGTTTGGTTGTCTTTGTCATCGACGATTTCTCGGCATCTCATTTGCTCGACTAGTCGCATCTTCTATTTCTTCATTTTCTATTACAACTTCTTGACCTTCAACATTTTTTGCCACTTTTTCACTTTCTATTAGTTGTTCTTCACCTTCAACATTTATTCTCTTTTCTCCTTCTCTAATTTGTTGTTATTGCACCTCAAGCATTACCTCAAATGCTTCTTCTTCATTTTCGTGTTCCATTTAGGATTTTAATTGGGGTTTGATTGAGTATGAAAATAGTAATTAAGGAGTAAATGAGAAACTTGAGTATTTAATTGGGTTTTGATTGAGTATGAAAAAAGGAGTAAGGAGTAAATGAGAAACTTGAGTATCCTATGTAAAGATATTTGAAATTTTGATATATTTTGAATAATTGAGTGAAATATGTTTGTAAACCCTAAACTCCAAACCCCAAACCCCAAACTAGTTTATGATTCACAATTGAAAAAAAATGGAAAATAACAAGTTTAGATATAAAACAAATTATTATTTTAGATTTGGATAATTGAGTGAAATATGTTTGAAATTAAATTTTTTTATGTTGGTACGAAATTTGTAAACCCTAAACCTCCAAACTAGTTTATAATCCACAATTGAAAAAAGAAAATGAAAAATAACAAGTTTAGACATAAAACAAATTATTATTTTGAATAATTGAGTGAAATATGTTGGTACGAAATTTATAAACTCTAAACCCTAAACCCCAAACCCCAAACCCCAAACTAGTTTATGATTCACAATTGAAAAAAAAATGAAAAATAATAAGTTTAGATATAAAACAAATTATTATTTTAGATTTGGATAATTTAGTGAAATATGTTTGAAATTAAATTTTTTTTATGTTGGTACGAAATTTGTAAACCCAAAACCCCAAACTAGTTTATAATTCATAATTGAAAAAAGAAAATGGAAAATAACAAGTTTAGATATAAAACAATTTATTATATTAGATTTTGGCATGTTTGATTACATTATTTTAGATTTTGGCATGTTTGATTACATGTTTTAACTTGGTCATATAGATACTATGTCATAACAAATAAAGAGTGCATGTAATTAATTGTGTTGGTGCAACTAATTGTGTTGTTCCTAACCTAATTTTTTAAATCGGATTTCAATTTTGCTAATTCAATTTTGCAGATCATTGTTTAAATAAATTATTGTACAATTATGGTCGATTAATGATTTGTATTATAAAAAAAGTGTTCAGTGTTTATGTATAAGAAAAGTGTACATACTACAAAAAAAAAGGCTTCTCGCGGTGACCCTTTTGCTGCGGTTGTAGTATGCGAGGCTAAAATGACTGTTTTGCAATGGCCATCCTAAGTGGAGGCAAAAAATAGTTTTTAGCCACGGCTTGTCAGCATCTGCAGCCAAATCATTTGTTCTGGCAATGGCTGTATATTTCCCGCAGCTACAAGTTAACTTCTGGCCTCGGAAGGAGCTAGGCCGCGGCCAAATATTACACTTTTTGCGGCGAGGTGGCCAAGTGTACTAAAAAAAACAAGCAAAAATGACCCGCACTTTATTTTTCCTTGTTCCGCCCATATTTTCATTATCTCGCACCCAACAAAAAATCAAAAAAATAAAATAGAACATGATTTCATTATCTCAGGCACATGTATTTTAGGGTTTTATGAATTTTATCTCTTTCAGAGAGAATATGGCAACTAAAGTAAAGCCCCATTTCCCACCATATCTCTATCTAATCCACCATTTTTTGTTAAACCCCACTTTCCATTACTCAACCCCTTTCACCGAAAGCGAAAAATTTGTAGATTCAAGTCATTCAGCAACTAATTGAGAACCAGGTAACCCAAGCCTTAGTTCAATTTCGTTTGTCTTCACCAAATTCTTTTAATTTGAGGTGTAGATTCCTCTTTTTACAAGGGGTTTTTTTGTCATGGTTATAGTTGGAGCTAGTATTGCCGGTGTTGTTCTTGCTTAGATGCTCGAAAAGGCGAAACAAAACTTTGTCTTTTGCATTAGTCTAGTGGTGTATCTTTCGAATGTTTGTTGTCGTGCTTTATACAATTGATTGATGTTGAAATCTCTAGGTTTTGCTAAAAAATATAATTCATGTGGGGTTTTGGTCCATTGTTGATGTATTGAATTCGTTGGTTACTTAGTTTTAAAAGAGTTTAAAATGACAAAACTTACATCTTTTCATACAAAAAAGACACATCGTCACTAAAGTTTGTAAGACATTCCGAATGTTTTGAATTTGATTTCATAGTGGAATTATGACTTTCCGGTAGTTGCAAAAGCTAACTTATCCTCTATGTTGGGCTGTCTTTGTATTCTTCTATTAGTTTTCAAACATTCAATGCTCTGATTTGTTTTATGGGTTGTGTAGTTTCTTGGTATAGTTTCCTACAGATTGTTATAACACTAGATACCCGAGTGTCTCTATTTTTTATACTTAGTGGTTCATCAATGTAGGTTGCAAGTTTTCGACTTTAAGTAATCTGGAAGTGATTGATCGGGCCATGGATGATCACCAAATGCTTTTTGCAACGTGTAAACAAAAGGTAAAATCTTAGACTAGAGAATGTGTCAGATCTTGTTCATAGTATTGATAAATGAGATGCTATGATGTGTGATAGATGGTCTCCTAAGATGAATGATAAAGGTTATTGTAGAGAAAAATGATGTTTTTCTCTTTGGTGTGAAGGGCGCGACCCGCGCTCGATTTATACCTGAACAAGGCGCGTGGCGCGCTCATGTCTTTGGTGACCTCCAAGTGCTTAAGCGCGACCCGCGCTCGATTTTTCCTGGCCAAAGGCACGACCCGCGCTCCACCGTATTTCATCTTGAAAATATTGTTTCAGAAATCTTTTCTGAACCAGTATATAGGTTTTTTCTGTAGAAACCTAATTTAACCAAACGATAGAAAGAGAGAGATTGTAAGAGAGAAATTCTTAGTTAGTTGAGTGTTCATTCTTTGTGAGTGAATTGAGAGCTCTTATAATCTATTACTACGGACATCTAGTAAAGCTTGGATCTCACCAGTGTGGACGTAGGCAAATTGCTGAACCACGATATATCTTTGTCTTGTGGTTTGTTCTTCTTTAGTATTAATTGTTTTACTTTATATGCTTGTTTGTTTGACATTGAGAAGTGTTTGGATTACTTTGGAGGGTGTTGAGCTCTTGTCTAGTATGTAGGATCGATCCTTGTGTAGGATTGATCTATTTGTTGTGGGTAACGTTGTTTTCGCATTGTCCTATTAACAACAATTGGTATCAGAGCGAGGTATACGACCTAGGATTTTGAGTTTTAGTAAAGAACCATAGTGCTCGAAATTTGTGTAGACAAGGTGTTCGATAAAATTCTTGAGTGAGATATTTTTTGGGTTATTGTGTGTGACTTGAAAAAAAGCTCCCAAGATGTCAAATGCTAGATTTAAAGTAGAGAAGTTTGATAAAGAAGCAAAAGAAAAAATGCCGAGAGTGATGTCGAATGAGATGACTTCCATAAGCAAGTGGAAGGGTAGTTCGAAGAAGCCTTTAAAACATGTACGGTGCTACAATTGCAAGGAAAAGGGGCATTATCTATGTGATTGCCCTAGCCCGAAAAAAAGTAACAAGATGAGTGGTAAGTTTGAGAATGAGGATGTTAGTGAAGCAAGTATTGCTTCCGGCTTCGATGGGGATGATGTAAGTCTTTCGGTGTCTACACAAGACGACCACATGACCGATACATGGATTCTTGATTCCGGGTGTTCCTACCACATGTGTCCAAATAGGAAGTGGTTTGCTACCTATGAGAACTTGGGTGGAGGTTCCGTTTTGATGGGTAATGATGTTGCTTGTAAGACTGTAGGAATTGGAACTATATGGGTCAAGATGCATGATGGTGTAGTGAGGACTTTAACCGATGTGAGGCATGTTCCTGAGCTAAAGAAGAACCTTATTTCTCTTGGTACCTTGGATTCCAAAGGCCACAATTTTGTGGGAAATGGTGGAGTCCTAAAGATCCTTAGTGGCTCTTTAGTCATTATGAAGGATCAAAGACATGGAAACTTGTATACTTTGTTGGGTAGTACAGTGATGGGTGATGTAGTAGTGGGTATATGTAGTGATGATTCTGAGTGCACAAAATTGTGGCATATGCGCCTTGGGCATATGAGCCAAAAGGGATTGTCTGAGTTGTGCAAGCGAGGGCTACTGAAAGACTTGGAGAAACCAAGTATGGAATTCTGCGAGCATTGTGTCTATGGCAAGCAGTGCAGAGTCAAGTTCGGTACAAGCAAACACAAGACAAGAGGCATCCTGGATTATGTGCATACGAATGTTTGGGGACCTTCTAGAGTGGCTTCTAAGGGAGGTAACCGGTATTATGTCTCTTTCATTGATGATTATACACGCTATGTGTGGGTATATATCTTGAAGTCCAAGGATGAAGTTTTTGAGACATTTAAGAAGTGGAAGGCAAGGGGTTGAGAATCGCATTGACGATAGGAAGGTGAAGACTCTATGGTCCGACAATGGTAATCGAAAGTATACCTATAGGCCTTTCCAAGAGTTTTGTTGCGCAACAAGGAATTGCCGCATTAATCGATGTGAGAGGGCACGCCACAGCAGAATGGGTTAGTAGAGAGAATGAATCGCACGTTGCTTGAGAAAGCTAGGTGTTTGCTTTCCAATGCCAATCTTGGCAAAGAGTTCTGGGCAAATGCAGTGGCCATGGCGTGTTACTTGTATAATAGATCACCAGTTCTGGCGATAGACTGCAAGACACCTTATGAGGTGTAGACAGGGAAACCAGCTGATTATGGTACTTTGCGCGTGTTTGGATCTAGTGCTTACTACCATATAAAGGATAGTAAGCTTGATTCTAAAGCTAAGAAAGTTATATTTTTAGGTTATGCAAAGGGAGGAAAAGGATACGAATTGTGGTGTCTTGAGAACCACAAGTTCCTGGTCAGCAGTGAGGTTACCTTTGATGAGACTTTGGTGCTACATTTTAGCAGGCCGGAGAAGGCTGAAAATAGTGGTGATTCTATAGAATCTCAAGTGATAGAGATAGAAGCGTCTGAGGATGCTAAAGAGAGTGAGGTTCTTAGTGAAAGAACTATTCAACAAGAAGTAGAGTTACAACAACCTGAGTAGCAAGCTTTGGCTAGATCAAAGCCAAAGAGAAGTGTGAAACAAGTTATGAAGTACGGGAATGATAAGTCAGTGAAACATTATGGTCAACCGGACTCGGTTGCCTACGCACTGAATATTGAAGATGATGAGCCAGATAGCTTCAAGGAAGCTGTTAGAGATGCTCATTATAGAGATTGGTCGGTGGATATGCAGAAAATGGTGGAGGCTCGTGACAAGTTTTGTACTTGGGAATTTGTTTTATTGCCTAAGGGCAAAAGGGCTTTAGGTTGTAGAAGGTTCTCTATGGAGTTGAGTTCCAACATTGGTTGGAGGTACTCCACAAATAGTGGAGGTTCATGCATTGTTGATTGATGCCTTTCGTAGGCATGGCCCTTTATGGGCGTGATTGCTCTTTGTGAGCATGAGTCTCTGTGAAGATAGCTCTTTGTGAGCATGACATGCTCTTCGTGGGCATGACTCTTTGTGGGTGGCTCTTCGTGAGCAAGACACTCTTTGTGGGTGGCTCTTCATGAGCAAGACACTCTTTTTGGGTGGCTCTTCGTGAGCATGACACTCTTTGTGGGTGGCTATTCGTGCGCAAGACACTCTTTGTGGGTGGCCCTTTGTATGGCCCTTCGGGGCGGTTGATTGCGAGTTATGGATGGATATGTTCTTGCTGGATGTGTTCGGCTCGGTTTTATGTGTTAAAACCTCACCGAGGTGGAGACTGTAAAGAAAAAAAGGACGTTTTTCTCTTTGGTGTGAAGGGCGCGACCCGCGCTCCACCGTATTTCAGCTTGAAAACACTGTTTCGGAAGTCTTTTTTGAAATAGTATAAATATAGGTTTTTTCTATAGAAACCTAATTTAACCAAAAGATAGAAAGAGAGAGATTGTAAGAGAGAAATTATTAGTGAGTTGAGTGTTCATTCTTTGTGAGTGAATTGAGAGTTCTTGTAATCTGTTACTCCGGACATCTAATAAAGCTTGGATCTCGCCAATGTGGACGTAGGCAAATTGCCGAACCACGATATATCTTTGTCTTGTGGTTGGTTCTTCTTTAGCATTAATTGTTTTACTTTATATGCTTGCTTGTTTGACATTGAGAAGTGTTGGGATTACTTTGGAGGGTGTTGAACTCTTGTCTAGTGTGTAGGATCGATCCTTGTGTAGGATTGATCTATTTGTTGTGGGTAACGTTGTTTCCGCATTGTCCTATTCACAACAGTTATACTTGATATGCTTGTGTGTTGCTACTATGAAGCAATAATATGCGAGTTTGTAGTGGGTCATGCATACTGAAATGGATATGAATACTTGATACTTTGTTTGATGATTAATCATTAGGTTGATCTGTAGTTTGTAAGACATGTTTGACCTTTCATTACATTAAGTACCCACACTTTAGATGATTCTGCACCAGTTTTAGTGTTAAGTATGGCTATACTGAATGACTTGAGTTTTATTGAAAAGGGGGGTTTTAGTCGGTATTTTAGCTCTAAAATTGAGAGTTGTGAATGCAATGTTTGAACTGATAGCAATTGTTTCTGATTATTTATAATGTGCTACTACATGTAAGTTATATCTTGTCGTTTATGGCTGGTTCAACTATTTGTTAATTTAGACAAATGAATGATGTTAATTTAGCTGCAATGTTTCCAAGTGATTTATTTGCTTGAGATTAGCTTAGCTTGTGCATCACCACCTACTTAGTTTAATTTACATTATATTATGTGACTTTGGTCTTAGATCAGGATATTTTCTTAAGTAGGTGCTAAGTGTCACCTGGGGAGGGTAAGAGGTAAGAGGTACATACACCTCCTACTTGTGCATTCAACAAAGGGATTGTTGGTTCTCTTTTAATCTTATCTGCGGGGATCGGAAAAAAGGGAGATCAGGAAAGGTGAATGCTCATGGAGAGAGTGCAACCTTACAATTGGAAGCACTATGAATAAGAGGAGGGAGGAACCCAACACCATCTTAATAAAAAAGCAAGGGTAATGTACACTTAGAGATTTTTAGATAATTAAGGATGGGAGAAAAGGACGTCCAAAACACAGTTCACTTTTAAGTAGATGTCTTTTTCACCTATTGGGAATGCTACTGGGCTTGGAAAAGGTCGGCGGAGTTTACATTTGCTGCCCCTCTTCAATCAACTATAGTTCCTTGGCTGTTGACACATGAATGGAAAGGAAATGACTCATTTATTCTCCTAGACCATGGTTGATTCATGAACTATTTTTGGTCTTAATTATCATAGAGTTTGATTGACAACAAAGTTTTAGTTAAACATGAAAAAGTTAGTTTTTGGAATGTAGTTTCCAACGAAATCAAACCATGTTGGATTTGGAAAAGGTGGACCATTCACACTCAATTGCCCACGTCATTTGCGCATATTAATTGAAATCTAATCACTAATGTGGACTGGTTTGATCTTTTCTTGCTTTCCTTGTTTTTTTTAGATGTTCAAGGGTCAAGTAATTAGTTGCTTTAATATATTCATTGTCTTGTTTACTACTTGTAGGCTTATTAGAAGGTTGAACACAAGTGTAGTAGTCTGCATTGGTCAGTGCACTGGACTGGTTTTGAGCTAACTTTTGACATAACTACTATTCAAGTTAGGTTAAGCTACCTACATTAAAAAGATAGTACTTTATGTCAGTTTTATAATGAATCCAATTTCGTTGCATTTGGATATCAGAGTCGGAAGTTCTACTTAGTCGAAGATAGACTAGTCAAACTGAATTTTGTACTCATTTTGCTTTAATTGATGAGTGTGAATTAAGTTGTATCATGTAAATGTCACAATACTATATACTACGTGCCTTAAATTATTTTTGTAACATCTCTACTGACGTCATAACATTTTAGGGCGTGTTTGTTATGATGGAAACACTATGGAAAGGAAAGGAAAATAAGAGTGGTCCACCTTTTCTATAGTTTTTAAGGTGTTTGTTTACCTATGGAAAGGAAATGGGCTTTTCCATATGGAAACAAAATTATGGAAATGGAAAAGGTTTTGTGTCCTTAGCTAACCCCTGAAATTTTTGTGGAAAGAAAAGGAAAGGAAATAGATAGCTAGGGACTTATTACTAATACACCCATGGCCCAACAATACAATTATTCCTTTCCATAGCTTTTGCAAACAAACATGATTATTCCTTTCCCCAGTTTTTACTTTCCTTTCCCCAGTTTTTACTTTCCTTTCCCCAGTTTACCAAACACATACCATTTAAAATTATTTCCTTTCCATTCCATTCCATAGTAGACCACCCATTTTATTTCCTTTCCTTTCCACGAGTTAAAATTTAACAAACACACCCTTAGAGTACATTCCATCAAAGGAAAACAACATGTTAAGGTTTCAGAGAGAACGATAGAGAGAACTAAAGAGATCGGTTTGGGGGTGCTACATTATTTAAAGGTAAATTTTAGAAACTTGTGCATTAAAATTTTATATTTAAACAATTTCAGTTAAAGTATGAGATAACAAATGTGAGGATTGAGCCAACAATGTTTCAGTGTTCATATCAGTATGCTAGTTACCAAGGATATAGTAGGTGTGGTTCTTATTGTTGTGAGCACAGCCATATGCCGTCTTATTTTATAATTCTTCAATCTTAATTATTTTGGCCTATTACTATTGGATCTTGGTACTTAGTCTCTTCTTAGGTTGGTACATTCAATCTCATATAATAGTTGGATTTTGGCTGTATTTCTCAGGTTTGGCGTCAATATTGACATCAACAAAGTAAGATCAGATTTTGGGTGTATTTTATATCTTCTCATGTTGGTTCAATAAATGTTTCTTTCTATGTACTTATTCAAGATTCTACAGTTCTTTAGCTGAATTCAATCTTCTAATCCTTAGTTGAATGCCATCTTGTAAATCTTGGTTAGACATTTTCTAATTCTAACCATATCATGTTAAGTTTGTCAAAGAGATATATATGCTGGATATAGGTGCACTTGTTTTTCTAGTACTCTTGTCCAAGTTTAGTAACATATTATTTATTTTCTCTTGTTTTTTTCCTACGCAATACAAGGGTGTTGGGGAATGCTTCAGCAGAACAATTAAGGAAGAAGCGTTTGGGTCATTGTGGAGAGGAAACACTGCAAATGTGATTCGTTACTTCCCTACTCAGGTGACATTTTTTTTTTTTATCAGATTTTACGTAACGTACATTAACAAAGTTATTTTATATCTTGGGTGCTGCGTACTAACAGAGTTTCTGTAATTTGCACTAGGCCTTGAACTTTGCATTTAAGGATTACGTCAAGAAGCTCTTTAACTTCAAGAAAGACCGAGATGGCTACTGGAAACAGTTTTCTTGTTTCATAGTACATTTTTTTTTTCTTTGTACCAAGTTATTATGTGTTGATAAAATAACATTTTGTACTTGGCGAAGCCATATTCGATTAAATAGAAAAATGTGGGATTTCATTGTTATTGTTGGAATTATTTTGAAGTACCTTATATTTGCTTTTGGTTGGTTTATGCTCCTCACCCACCAAAAAAAAATAAAAAAATATTCAGGGGAAAAAAATAGCACTTTTAGCAGCGGCCAAGGTGTGGCAAAAGGTTTTTTCCCAATAAAACTAATAATACCGCATTAAAATAGAAAATACATTTTACTGCAAGTGCTTCCGTGGCAAGAAGTTAAACATTTAGCATCGGTCACTTTAGCCGTGACAAAAAAGAACGGGCCACACCAAATATTGCCACGGTCATGAAAAAAGGTTTCCCGCGGCAAAAGGCTTTTGGCCACAAATTTGGCATTTTTAGCCACGAGACCCGGCTGCGGCAAAAAGTCTGTTTTTTGGTAGTTGTTCACTTTCTATTAGTTATTCTTCACCTTCAACATTTCTTCTCTTTTCTCCTTTTCTAATTTGTTGTTGTTGCACCTTAAGCATTACCTCAAATGCTTCTTCTTCATCTTCGTGTTCCATTGAGGATTTTGATTGGGTTTTGATTTAGTATGAAAATAGTAATTAAGGAGTAAATAAGAAACTTGAGTATTTAATTGGGTTTTGATTGAGTATGAAAAAAGGAGTAAGGAGTAAATGAGAAACTTGAGTATTCTATGTAAAGATATTTGAAATTTTGATATATTTTGAATAATTGAGTGAAATATGTTTGTAAACCCTAAACCCTAAACCCCAAACTATTTTATGATTCACAATTGAAAAAAAATAGAAAATAATAAGTTTAAATATAAAACAAATTATTATTTTAGATTTGGATAATTGAGTGAAATATGTTTGAAATTAATTTTTTTTTTTTTTTTTTTTTTTTTTTTTTTTTTTTTTTTTTTTTATGTTGGTATGAAATTTGTAAACCCTAAACCTCCAAACTAGTTTATAATCCACAATTGAAAAAAGAAAATGGAAAATAACAAGTTTAGACGTAAAACAAATTATTATTTCGAATAATTGAGTGAAATATGTTGGTACGAAATTTGTAAACTCTAAACCCTAAACCCTAAACCCCAAACTAGTTTATGATTCACAATTGAAAAAAAAAAAGAAAAATAATAAGTTTAGATATAAAAAAAATTATTATTTTAGATTTGGATAATTGAGTGAAATATGTTTGAAATTAAAAAAAAATTATGTTGGTACGAAATTTGTAAACCCTAAACCCCAAACTAGTTTATAATTCACAATTGAAAAAAGAAAATGGAAAATAACAAGTTTAGATATAAAACAATTTATTATATTAGATTTTGACATGTTTGATTACATTATTTTAGATTTTGGCATGTTTGATTACATGTTTTAACTTGGTCATATAGATACTATGTCATAACAGATAAAGAGTGCATGTAATTAATTGTGTTGGTGCAACTAATTGTGTTGTTTCTAACCCAATTTTTTAAATCGGATTTCAATTTTGCTAATTCAATTGGGGTGTGTTAATCATTGATCATTGCTAATTTAATTTTGCAGATCATTGTTTAAATAAATTATTGTTCAATTATGGTCGATTAATGATTTGTATTATAAAAAAAAGTGTTCAGTGTTTATGTATAAGAAAAGTGTAATTGGTGTTTATGTAATCAATTTTTATTGGTTAATCGGGCTAATCATTGGTTAATCAGAAATTTCCTTGGTTTGGAACTTCTCAATTATTTTAGTCCAAACGACTCCTCCATGTCTCCCTATAGAGGCCCCAAACGACCCGATGGTACCGCTTGCATCTACACATAAACGACATGATCAGACTGTTCCATGGAATAACCTGAGAGCTCTGTCTCAAACGACAAGGGGTGACCGCTTTTGTGTGCACTGAAACGACTTCAAAATATCATTTGAGTGTACACTCAAATGATATGAGTGTACCGTGACACATGCAGACCGTTCCATGGAGAAACCCGAGAACCAATTCTCAAACAACTTTATAGGACCATTTGCTTGTACAATGGAACGACATGTGAATATCATTTGAGTGTAAACTCAAACGATATGGGGAGACCATTTGAGTGTACACTCAAACGACCTGGGGGTTTCAATATGGCGAGACCAGTTGAATTGGTTGTTGGGTATGGGCTTTCATGGCAAACTTGTGAAAAAAAAATTGGGTTGACCAATGCAATTTGATGAGTGCCCAATTAAACTACCTATTTTTAAAATATATCAGTACAACATTAGACTACCTACTTTTAAAATACTAGCTTCCTAGCACATGGCTACGCCATGTGTGCAGTCAGCCGGGCAGATCAAAAAATTAAAATTCGGTCAGTGGCATTATTGCAAATTATTGTAAAACCGAGGGTAGTGTCTTAATTTCGGTCAGCTGGTTTAGGCAGGACAGAAGAAAAACCCAAATTTTGAGCAGTGGCAATATCGTAATTCTTACAAAATTGAAGGCAATATGCTAAATCGAGGAAGAAACGTCTGAATTTTACTGTAGAAATTGACAGTTATACCCCCTCCATAACATATGTTATTACACAATACCCTTTTGAACGGGATCGTAATAATAGAACCCATTTAGGGGTATAATCGGAAAACTACATTGTTCATGGAAGCATTCTCTTTAAAGTAGTAAGATATCAGTACAACTGCTGGTAACCATATTATCTATGACAGTAAAACAGTACAACTATCGATATTTGCTCTATTGTGGAATCTAGAATCTAAACGTGGTCGTGGACAATCATTGGTAGCATTTGTTAAGGGATAGAACTAACACACATGGCCCAGCACAAAAAAAACGTCCGAAGTCGACTCTGATTGGCTACTTGCAATAAAATAACGAGTCTCTCTCTCCTCTCTCTTTCTTCTCTCTCTTAACCAGCCAATCACAGCCGACTTCAGAAGTGATTTTTTGTGCTGGGCCATGTGTTGTAGTCGCCCTCTTTGTTAAGAGTTGCACATGATTCCCTGTTTGTCAACTCATTAGTGCGTTGCTTACTAGGATGGCTAACTTTTTGGTTTTTTGTCAGCATCCCAACAAACAGAACTCTTCTGCCAGCCAAAGAGCAACCACGTCATCAGCACAAGGAGATGTCTCTGGTTAAACCCTAGTGCTTCGACGCACAACATAAACGAGTCGTGTAGCCTGAGCACCATATTATCATAGGGCATATAAGGTATCATTGATTTTTCTTTTGCAACGTAAAAACGATCAATGGAGATATATGCTTAAGAGCTCAATGGCGTAGAAGCAAAATGAATGTTGAGCAATGTGGAAAGAATTGGGGTCATATAACAATGTTAGAGAATCAACAAGACAATTTTGCACATGAAATTAAACAAGAGAGTCAATTCCCTGCTTAATATTTATGGATATTAATCCCGGGATTTATGAATTCCAAGATATCCCTTGATTATTTCTTCATATTATTTAGCCACATGGTTCAATGAACTGCGGACACCTAAAGTTGGCATTTTGGGTTTTTTTTTTTTTTTTTTGATAAGTGAGAATATATTAAAACTTGAAACAAAAACAAAAAATGTTGTATATGGTGGCCAACGTTCTAACCCCTATTGCATGCTCCTACTTCATGACTATATATAACCATAAACAAGTACGGTGTATCAATTTAAAATTTGTAGAACAGATGAAAAGGTGCCTTCCACTTATGTAACCAAACTAGTCGACCATCAGTGGTAGATGCCTCGTTCTCAGTTAGTGTGGCACCCTGTTTTGCAAGTAAATCAGTTGTGAAATTTCCCTCTCTCCAAATTGTTGAGATTCTCCACCTATGTAGGTTCTCAATGCATGTTGGTAGTTCACTAGCCGAAGTCAGCGTCTAGGTTTGAAAGATGTGAGCTTCGGAAGTTTGATGCTCCTTTTCATATGGACCCATTCTGTACTGGTTTTGTCCCTTTGGAATCTTCGGCTCTAGTCAGGCTTTGTTGGGCTTCACTGGGGCTGAGTGTGAAGACTTCAAGTATTCAAGTATTCCCGTACTTCGATGCATGTTTTATCATCATATTCACGTTAATTACGAAAACCTGTAAAAGTAGGAAAATATAATTATTTCATGATTATTAAATACATAATTGACCAAAACACTATGTCTCTACGGGGTTTAGTTTAGAGTTTTGGGTGTTTATCACACCACCCCCCAACAGCATTTTGCTTGTCCTCAAGCAAAGAAGAGACATTAAAATGATAAGTGGCCAAAAATGTGTTGTCCTAACCTAAGTCTCATTTCGTAGAGGGCGGTTGCATTCACCGTATGCAACAAGGCCTTGAACCACTAGGAATTCCCTAGTGGACGAATTATAGCCTCATGAGAGTTTTCCAGAGAAGATACTCATAAACTTCATTTATACTACAACGACTCATTAACAAAGGCCTGTTTCCTTAATTAATCTCAGATATCTATACATCTCACTAGCAGGGGAAACAAGGACTAATTCTTTCGAAATTCAAGTTAATATACATACAATAATCAAAACATCTACATATTAGCATGCATGCAGTGATCTTTTATAATGAAATGTACGAGCATGGCCGTTTCTGAATCTTTTGGATAGCGTCTTTAAGTAGGTTCTCACACGTATATGTCGAAACACAATTTCTCTCTTATTTTTCTACTCAAGTTTTGCTAACTCCAGTGTGCAGTGGGCACACATTTCCTCACATACTCAATGACAGTTAGAGGAGCCGAGGTTGAGAATTCACAACTACTACTTATTATCATACCACCCTACTTCTAATTGAGCTCGAGGTATTTATTAGGTTTTATGAGGCTTAGGTAGTAGTGTAGAAGAAAATGAAATGAAAAATTCAAAAATGATAAGTATGAGAGAATAATGTCTTCGAGATATTTATACTAGAGAAATCCTTATTTTCTTTCCTGCTTCTAACATGGGTTTCCATACTTGGCTTTTTTAAGCTTTTGTATTCCCTTTTGATTTGATTTTGGGGGAAATTCTAACTTTGATATTTCTTTTGATTATTTGGAAACATATTTCTATTTTTCTTTTTCTTTTCTTTTGAAGCAGGTAACTGGTTTTGATTTGTGACAAGTTTTTCTCTTCATTTTTCCGTACTTCATCCTATTTCTCATACTCATCATCTAGGGGGGCTTATTTATTTATGGTTAATAGAAGGGTAATGAATTTTTTTGGTGAAATAGAAAGGATTAATGAAAGGTTCAGTGGGGCGACTAGTAGTAAAAAATTTACAGGTGTGAATTTTTGGCTATATCGATCCAAAGAAGGCCTAAATTCTTGCCTAAGATTTGGGTAGTGATCAAGTAGACGTGTGAACTTCTCTATTTGGAAAAACTACTCCTCTGTGCCGTTACTCACATGTCACACATTTTGAGGCTTTTTGGTTAGATTCTTACAGGATATGGAAATTAAGTTGTCTAACCATGGGTCCCAGAAACTTACTACTGTGTACATTTAATGACAGTCAGTGCATGAATGTTCATGAAAAGATATAAAAACTATTGCATACGTATTAACTTAAGTTTCTAAGAATAAGTCCTAATTCAAATGCTAGGGTGAGATTTCTAAATATTTTTCATCACAGAAAAGGAAACGAGAATTTGTCACTAAATACGTTTATTTAGACATAAAATAAAACTATATACGACTATGCATGCTTACATTTTGTGAAAGGTTCTCAACCCCCAAACAGTCGGATGCTATGTCCTCAAAGTGTCAAGAGGAAGAAAGAATATACTTGAGAGGCTTTGAGCAAAAATATAGTTGACATCTTTCACATAAATTTATGGTAACACACTATATATTATACATCATAAAAGTGAAAGCACACTGTTAGGTTATTTATTTTTCATATCAAAACGTAAAACAAATATGTACATCAATATCATTCCTTTGCGTCACGCCAATCTATTATAGTTTTCCAGACTTCGCTCCACTTCCTCTTTCTTGAAGTGTCCAGATAAGCTATCATGTTATCGTCATCAGGGAAACAACGAACTTTCTTTAGATACCTTGCAGGGCGCCGCCATACCCGAAATTGCAAAGAACGAATTGTGGGAAGTACATCCTCATTATCGTGCATGTTGTAACTGGCAAAGTGATATAGTGCAGCCGAAAAGACCGATCCCTCTTAAGGTTCTCAATTACTAGGTCTGTGATGTCGAAGGCGATATGTTGCTGGGCCAGGGCATGGAACGTCTTACAAGCTGATTTTGAGGCAATGGAAAAATGTCAATCCCCCATGATGTTCAGAAGAATAAACAACATGGCAGTCCCAACATACATGGTCATACTGGTTAGTGGAATAGTGTTGTCTGGCCATCGGCCAGCTTCTGCACGTTCAATAACTTGGGCTAGGCCATCGCCATAACGGGCGGCGAAATCTTCCCAAGAATAGTCATTAAAGTTGTTTTGTATCATGTATTAAATGGGGATGTCTGGCTAAAGATGAGGAAGGTCCAAAGCCATAACAACTGCTGGCTCGTAAAAAGGGTGTCGGGTGTTACCAATACGGATTGCAAATCCGTTCAACATGAAACCATGTACAGCAGGTAGATCCTCCATATGATCATAAAAATAAGTTGCCAAACCTGGAGAGTATGTCTGCTCAGGGTGTAATATAAAGGAGTTCCAACCAACTTGTGTGATGAAGTCTCTGAAAAGATGTCCATATGCAGGAGAATTCAGCAATGAATAGAAAGATTGTTTTGGAATAATCTTTGGAGATGTCATTGTAGAAGACGTGTGAAGAAAGATACCACCTGTAGACAAAGATAAACAAAAATGAGAATACGATGGAAATGACTAAGTAATAGATGACATTTATAACCATAGGAAAATTTCACTATATTAACAACTAAAAAGAAAATGACAAAGAATATATAATTGCAAAATCTAAATTGTGTCATGGGCCCAAGTAACGACGAGGATCCTTTTGTGAGAGGAATTCATTTATAAGATTCTCGATGCCGTCAATCCGTGCAACAGCCCATTACAACATTTCGCTCTATGTCTGGTAAATCTCGGCGTGGTTCTCCATTATGTGAGTGTGATTTGCCAAGAACTGGTTGTGGCTGTACAAGAATTGTGCTTGTTCCTCTTCTTGTATTGTCTGCAGGTCGTGAAATTCAAGAAGACTAGTGATGATAATGTTCTGACGTTTGTATAATGTCATCAGTCCTTGGTGAATTAAACGAATGCCTTCCATAGGATTAAATACGTTGCATATTGCATTTTCAGTGAAGATGTTGTCAGTGGAACAAGCTTCGCCGGTTTCTGCACCAACATGGTTATTTGTAACGTCGTGAGTCCATAAACCGTTCATACAAACTGAGTGAATGGTGAGAATATTAGCTGTTCTAAGAGGTGTATTAGGAGCAGAAATAGGAAAACCCCAATACATCATGATAAGTGACACAATGGTTGGCAAAGGAGCTGCCTTTTTCCTGGCACATGCGATCGCGTTCTAGAGAAATTTAATTATGCAAAAATGATTGCATTTAGTCTGCAAGACCCAGAGTAGATAGAAGAGGGGTTTTGTTATTTCGGAAGTCTTGGATGTGCCGAGCACATTATGAGCTAGCCCTTGGATCACAGATAATTGGTTTCTTTACAAGGATCGCTGATAAACAATACGGTTTTTCCGGTTGTATTTGCCATAAAGGATAGTTCCAAACATCAAATGCCTGATATTGTTGAATGGTGAATCCTAAAGTTGTACCCCCTGGTTCGTAATGGGAATTTGAAGTACCTCGGAGATGATTTCCATAGTCAATTCACGCTCTCATCCATTTGCATGGCAAAGAATTGTCCGTTTTGGAAATAACCATTTTTATAGAATAGCAGGACCAATTCTCTGGAAGAAAATGCTTGCTTATGATGTAATAGAGGGAACCATCCTCGACATAAAATTTCTTTGTCAAAAAATGGATGAAAAGGACCGTTTTGGAAATTTTCCATAAAATTTTGCTCGGGCACGAAAATTCGAGTGAGGGCCATTAAAGATGGAGTGGTGAAGAAAATTTGGTGGAAAAGGGAAGTTGGATTTTAGAGGTGTCTATCCTTGCTATAAATAGGCACCAATCCGAAGATGCAGAAAATACAAATCGAAGTGTCACATGGTAGTTAGACCACGTGTATCTTCTGAAACATGGCGCAAAAGTGGATGTAGTGTGGATGGGAAGAACGGGGAATGTGACTACAAGGAGCGCCTTTTTTTTTTTTTAAATAGCATTAAGTAGAAGGACAAGGAATATGTAGATATAATATCACAATAAGATGTAACAACGTACAGAGATGTGAAAACACACCATAATGACACGAGGAATAAAATACAATCCTAAATATTAGATAGGACTATATGCCACATTAACAATATTACTATAATAAAACAAACGAGCATGAAGACTTGAGTAGGGCATTCAATTTGCCGTTGCTCAAACTTTTCTAGTGCATCCATGAAGCTTGAAATTTGGAGCAAACTAAAAAATGATATTTAGAATAAGAAGTGTAGTGGGAAGAAGATGAAAGGAGTGAATGTGAAGGATGTGTTGAACTTATTTATAGAAAGAAAATTGAGCCGTTTTCTAACAGTTTTTGGATGCGATTTCATGACTGTTTTTTGTGCGTTTTCATGACCGTTTTCTGACCGTTTTGCAAAACGTTAGTTGACGGTAAAATTTGCCGTTAAGTGATATATATATATATATATATATATATATATATATATATATATATATATATATATATATATATATATATATATTATTACTAATATTATTACAACTAGTCGACTATTAGAACAACTATGAGAATGCTACGTCGATTCTATGATAAGGAGTTAGAGGGGGATTGATTCCACCTTAACTCAACTTAATCCTACTAACGACGAATCGTTGTAATCCGAATTGAACTGCTTCGCAGAACAATCGGGTTACTCCTAATCCCTAATTACACATGGCATTTCTACCAATTCATAACTAGCATGTGAACGATTACACCTATTCTCATGGTGAACTAATCATTTCTAGAGTGGAAAGAAAATTACGACGACTCTACGATAATTGAGATCAAGCTTTCATCAAGGCTTCTCAACCCCCTCAAATGGAGGTTTAGCCGAGAATCATCACGCTATCATTCCCAATGGAATTCGAACAAGACATAATATAAAGATTGAAACTTTGATTGTTTAAACTCAATTCAAAACTACTCATGCAATAATTGAATTTAACTAATAATGACAAACAATTGAATCTAAGAATTGAACTAAATAAGTAAATGGAAAATGAACTAGATTACCAAGAACACTATTTTATTAATCTAATGAATAATAAAACAATTATTCAAATACTAAATTAATAATCTACTTGTTCTAAAGTAATTAAATATGAAACTAGATCTAAAACAAGATATGAAAAACTAATTAATTAACTAATTGAAATTCTCAAACTAATTAATGGAGGCTAACTAATCTAGATCTAACTATCTACCATTAACAAAGAGTCAAGCTCTTGTTTTTATACTTTCAGATCCAAAAATCGTGAATGGGCTTGGAGCCATGTTTTGGGCCAGAGAATCAGGCCCAAAACCCAATCTTCGAAATCCAAAAGGCCTCTTCAGCTGCAGTTGGCTTCAATAGACTTTTCGTCCACTTTTGCTTCTCTGATTGGGTCAAGGCTTAGACCATTGGAAAGCTCTTTCCGAGCCGGTCGTTTTGACATAAGGTAGGCCCAATTCTGAGGTCTGAGTCCAAAGATACGGCCTTTGGAAGTTCTCACGACTTTGTATCTTTTATTTTCGCTTGTCCGACTTTTCAGCTTTTGACTGGGCTTTAGAAAGGCTTTGTCTTCTTGAATCTTGGCCTTTAATTACAGAACTCCTTAACAACCGACCTTTGCTCCTTTATCTCGCTAAAGTGGCACATTTCTGCACATAATGGACTTTGAAGCCTGAAATGCATAAAAACACGTAATCAGTATTAACTCTTAATTATTACTCATATAATTGGTCTAAAAGTATGATTGTTACAGGGTTAAAACTATAGTTTTGGGCTCTTATCAATTATTATATATGTTTCTACCTATATAATATAATATTGGAGATAACTAATATAATATTTGACAAGGCAGAAGTTTTGGAAAATGTAGGAAATAAACAGACATCCTAGGTTGGAAAATTAAAATGCAAACACGTAAATAAAATATCTGACATAAATAATATACAAGACCAGGAAAATAAACTGTCTACGGGGAATCCTCAGGGGCTGTAGAAGAAGAACCAGGAGTCCTGTGGCGGCGTGTAGTACGAGCTCCCGTGGAGGGTAACTGCTCCTGGATATCACCTAGAGTATCCATCACCTGAGCTTGAAACTGGTGCTAGTTTGCCATTAGCATTCGCTGGAACTGGTTCTGACAAGTAGTCATATGGTCCTAAAATGCATTCATGGAAGCTCGCATTTCTTGCTGAAATTCGCCCATGTTGTCTGTCAGCGACTCGTGGCGAGTGATCATATCCGTCCTTAACTCGCCCATGGTATGTTCCATTGATACCTGGCAAGTATACATGTCTCTAATGCCACTGTTCATAGCACGTAAGGTGTCCATAGGATGGCTCATCTTACTCATAGCAGTCTCATCAAAGAAGGGTGGGTGAGATGAACCTACGTTAGCGTGTTCAGCTGTCATAGGTGCTGTGGGTTCCCATGGGGACAGTATGCATTTCTTGAAAATAAGCATATTCTCATATGGTAGCATAGGGAGTAATGGGGTGGCCGACAGGAAACCCAAATTAATCATAACTTGCGTTACAAGAACGGCAAGAGGGGCTGACTTGAGTGTGGCATGCGTAATGATATCAAAAAGAAAGGTGACTATGCAGAAGTTACCCTTGCGCTCTTGGAGGATCCAGAGTAGGTGGAGGAATGTCTTGTTGATGTCTGACGGCTTTGAGGTGCCAATGACATTCTGTCCCAGCCATTGAGTCATGGCAAGCTGGTTCCGCCGCACAGAATGCTGATACGCGCATTTCCCATCCATATTATACTCGCCCTCGATTAGCGTGTTGAGCATTAGGTCGTAAGTCCGTGGATACACAGACTGCTGCTGAGTTAGCACGTGATCGACCACATGTATGCCCGTTACATTCGAGATCAAAGTGGGTGTGACTTTGCGGCACACGCCGTCGATGTTAACCCAAAAATGGTCGCCATTAAAGCTCCCATTGTCGTAAAATTTCAACGCCAAATTTGTTGAATAGAACCCGCCATTGGCATACAACAAATACTCCTATCCTCTATAGTGTATTTCCATATCGAAGAATGGAGCAAACATCCCATTTTCAAATAGTGAACCAAAATTTTTCTCCACCAAAATTCGCCTATTTCCGGCCATTAGTGATCGTAGGAAGAGGATGGATATTTATTTGAGATGAAGGGAAGAATTTGGAGCTGCTGATGGAAGGGAATCGGTTTCTGAGCTGTGGTGGTCTCGTGCGAGACTTGGGTTTAACGTGGGCCTGTCTCGTGTGAGACTGAATCGAGAAAGAACAAGATTCGATTTTTATGGGAGACAAAGGTTGGAATTGTGACGCGTGTGGTTGGGTGTCTCGGGTTTAAATGGGTTGAGAATATGAAATTTGGTTGGGCCCAAAAAATTTCCCAAGCCCAAATCAAGCCTAAAGCCCAATTTAAGCCTAAAAAAATCTAAACGCTCACCCACGACTCGTTAGGGCTCTGAATTGGATGAATAAACTATCGAAATGATCGGCACGAAAAATACCATCCAATTATATGAGTCATTCTCAAAGGCCAAAAGAGATTTTGAAAAGAAGGAGGGGTGTTTTATTTATAAACAATGTTTTTATTTCTATACAAGGGAGATTAATGTGAACAACAATGGATGTCGAGAAGAGTCACCATCTAAATTCATAGGCAACTGTCATGTCGGCTCTAGAGCGAACCCAATCCAACCAAACTGTGGCTTTACCTTTATGTATTATGGGGTTAAGAGCAGGACGGTGCCATCCCAGACCGTGCGCGCTACGGTTTACTAATATTGCCCTTATTACATACGGCTATCCTCAAATCGCCCTAAAGGGAACTCAAAGTAACCAATTCTAGGGGTTGGTCTAGTGGAATCCATTACCCGTACGTGTTCCAAGTATGCAACATCCGAGGTTGAACACGAATCTCTATGTGCACAACTTAATGCAAGGGGAATTTTTAAAAGGAAATAATATATACATATCTACAAGGTGAGTCTTTTAATGTCAGATCCTCAAGACGAATCGAGTCTTTTAACGTCAGATTCTCAAGACATTTTGGAGTCTTTTAATGCCAGATCCTCAAGATGATTCCCAACCCATGGGAGAAATGGCCTGCCAACGAAGTTTATCCTACGCAGCTGGTGTCAGACAAAAGTATACCTTATACAGGATAGTATTGGATAGGAAGTCAAGACCTGGACAGAAAGGTGTTTGACAATGCATACACTACCCCATCCTTAGAGCACGTCGTTTACGAGCAAAAGTACTACGACCATTACCTATTCGTGATGGGTGAGACTTACACCAAATGATTAGCTGAAGTTTGCGAGGCAGAGAGTAGAAAAGGGAAGAGGAGGAAGGAAGTAAAATTTTAGGTACCCATCGTTTACCAGTAGGAACGTTTGCTTGTGTTGCAGAAGACATTTATACTCAGTTCTGAAATAGAGTTTTTGTGGACTACGACTCCGACGCTTGCAACTACACACTTCAAAGTACTTTTGATGTCATAGAATAGAAGATGGCCTGGCTACCAAAATGGCGTACCCTCTACAGAAACAAGATTGAGTACGCCAATGAAACATCTAGTCTAAGTAGACCGGATCCTGGAGAAGAGTCTGTTCAATAGTTGGATAGCGTAACTCGTGGTAATATTTGAGGCGTTGTTCATTTACTTGAAATTCGTTATTATCTTGTGGATTAAGCAAAGATATTGCCCCATACTAGGTCACAGCTGACACAATGAAAGGACCAGACTATCGTGTTTTCAATTTACCAAGAAAAATGTGTAATCTGGAGTTGTAAAGTAAAACTTTTTGGCCAATTTTGAAATCTTTAAGCAAAATGTGATTGTCGTGCACTCTTTTTATATTAGCTTTGTAGGATTTCGAGAGATCATAAGCATCACTCCGAATCTCCTCAAGCTCATTTAATTGCAGTTTTCGCTTCTCGCCTGCCGCGTTAATATTGTAATTGAGGCTTTTGATGGCCCAAAGGGCACGATGTTCAAGTTCAACTGGCAGATAACAAGGTTTTCCAAAAATAATGCGGTAAGGAGACATCCCTATAGGTGTCTTAAATGCGGTTCGGTATGCCCACAAGGCATCCGATAAGCGGAGAGATGATAATAGCAAATTTACCTTAACTAACTATCTATGCATAAACATAAATAATCAATTAACTAAATAAGTGCTTAGATCAATATTCCTACTCTCAATTCATTATACAATATAGAGAGTCAGGATTCGTTCCACTCTTAATCTATCAAGACTAAACGAATTCAATTAATCAAACACAAGGAAACAATAGTGAGAACAATGAGAGTAGTGTTGTGATTTATTTAAACTAAAACTAATTATAAATTATTTAAACTAACAATGCAATAAACTAATTATAAATTAAACTAATTTAAACTAAGCAATTAAAAAGTGAATTTAATGAATTGGAAGAACATAGAGGAAGGATTAATCCATCTATGTGAAGCTATGATTATTCTAACTAGTTTCTCATGTTTTAATCTTAACCTTTATTAATCTACACAAGGTAAAACAACAAAAGCCACAATTTATTATTGATCCCTAACCAATCCTAGCAATCTCTATACTAAGATATGATTAGCATAAGAGAAATTCTCCTCCACAAATCTCTTTGTGGAGTTTCCTTTCTCTAGTTCAACTTCTATAATCTATATCTCTAGACAACTATAAAACTTGAACTTGAAACACATAAGACAATTAGAAAACTAACGAAGAACAATCATAACCCTCACATAGACTTCATAAAACTCCTCTAATGGAGTTTTTAGCTTTCACTCAGGGTTCATTAACAATAAACAATAATAATAAGACATAATTAAATTAAACTAAACTTGATTAAAATAATTTGAATTCGAATTTGAAGATTGAAATATAAACAAAGTATTTTATTCTAAGATTCAAAACTTGTTTTAACAACTAATAGAATTGACAACTAACTAGATTAATCTATATAAACTAATTTAATGAATTAAAACTAACTATTTGATCTAGACTAAGTAAAGCTAAGTAAAAACTAACTATTGGATTATTGACTAACTAAAAACTAAGTATAAAACTAATTTTCTGATCTAGATCTAGCTATCCTTAAGAGCCAAGTCTTTGTTTGTTAAATGGAAGAGACCAAATCCAAAAAATCGTGCATGGGCCGAGGAGCCTGTTTTGGGCCAGAAAATCGAGCCCAAAACCTCAATAATTCAGTCTACAAAGGGCTTTTCAGCTGGATTTGACTTCAATAGCCTTTTCGTCCACTTCTGCTCCTCTGATTGGGTCAAGGCTAAGACCATTGGAAAGATCTTTCCAAGTCGGTCGTTTTGACATAAGGTAGGCCTAATTCCGAGGTTTGAGTCCAAAGATATGACCTTTGGAAGTTCTACTGACTTTTGTGTGTTGTTTCTACCTGCGTTGACTTTGACTTTTCAGCTTTGACCGGGCATTAAAAAGGCTTTTTGTTTTTGAATCTTGGTCTTTTATCATAGAACTTCTTAGCAACCAACCCTTGCTCCTTTATCTTGCAAAAATGGCACATTTCTGCACATATTTGACTCCAATGCCTGAAATACATAAGAACACGATAACAGTACTAACTCTTACTTATTAATCACGTACTTGGTCAAAAGTGATATTGTTAAAAAGGTTAAAACTACAGTTTTGGGTTCTTATCAAACCACCACCAAATAACATTTTGCTTGTCCTCAAGCAAATATGAGAAATTAGAATAAGTGACCAAAAATGGAGTTTTAACTGATCTCGTTTCGCTGAGTGTGATTGCATTGATCATATGCAACAAGGCCTTAAACCACTAGGAATTCCTTAGTGGACGAGTTATAGCCTCGTGACAGTTTTCCAGTGAATGTACTCACAAACTTCATCTATACTACAACAACTAAGAAATAAAAATGTTGTTTCCTTATTTGTTCTCAAATATCTATACATCTCACTAGCAATGAATACCGAATAATCAAGTCAAAACCTAAGCTAATATATGAATAATAATCAAATCATCTTAAGATAAATAACTATACAATGAACTATGATATGAAATGTAATGGCAGGTCTGTTTCTGAAACTTTTGGGTAGTGTGCCTAAGTAGGTTCTCACAAGGAATGTGTCAAAACACATAACACTCTGATTTTTCCACTCAAGTTTGCTAACTCCAGTGTGCAGTGTGCAGTGGGCACACGTTTTCTCACAATCTCAATGACAATCCAAGGAAGTTGATGTCGATCAAACATATCTACCACTTACGATCACACCAACCTATTCCTAATTGAGCTAGAGGTCTTTATTAGGTGATACGGGGCGTAGGTATTGGTTAAAGAAAGAAGGAAATGGATATTCAAAAAGACAAGTCTGAGAAAATAGGGTATTCATATTATGTAACTAGAGAAAACCTTGTTCTTTTGCTTCTACACTTTGTTTCCATCCTTAGCCATTTTTTTCTTTTTCTTTAGCTTTTGACTCTTTTGATTCTGTTTTTGGAGTTCTAACTCTCTTTTTTCTTTTATTTATTTATTTATATATATATATTTGGATGGAAACTTTCTTTTCTTATTTGAAGCGACTAACAAATTCTTGATTTCAAAGGTCTTTCTCTTTTCTATTCTTCATCTCTATTCTTAGACTCATTCAAAGAATGGGTAGGCTGATTTTTATTTTTATTTTGTTTTGTAAAAAGTTAAAGGATTTGCGGTTTATGAAAGGAGAAAGAAAGGCTCAGAGGGGCGACTAGCAGAAAATAATTCATTGGTTTGAATTTCTTGCTATATCGATCCAAAGAGGGCCTAAATTCTCACTTAGGATATGATATAGTAATCAAGCAAGTGGACGTGTGATTTCTCTATCCGGATTTTACTTCTCCCTTGTGTCATTTCTCAAATGTTTCACTCATCTAAGACTTTAGGCTATATTCTCACAGAATTTGTAGAATAAGTACTCTAGTCTAGATTTCAGAAACTTACTGCCAAACAATCATAGATACTCATGTAATATATTTATAGAAAGATGCAAAAATTATTACCTACATATTAACCTAAGTTTCTAAAAACTATTCTAATGCAAAAGTTAACGTGAAACTTCTAGATTATTAAGAGTATAGAGAAAGAAACAATACTAATATTTCTAAGTGTATAACATAAACTTTTTATTTATATTTTTGAATTTATGAAAATTTTAAATTTTTACTAGAAAACAAGTGCATATTGTACATATATATATATATATCTCTTAACAGATGCATTAATTACACGTGTTTCTATGCCACCCCCAAACAAGAAGCATGCTTTGTCCTCAAAGTATTGAAATAAAAAGAGTAGAAAAATACCATGGAAACGCATGAAATTTTGGAACATCTGCAAAACAAAGTTAAAACATACTAATATAGAAAAATAAAAACAGACGCAACTCTATATGAGTTCCACCCATTATGGGGTTACAAGAAGTAATTTGCTTGGGACATAAGCATACACTAACTAAAATAGAAACTTACCTCTTATCCAACATTTAGACGTTGTCACCCTCTTCTATACAGAAATGTGGTTCCTTCGCATCCTGCCACGCTATGATGATTTGCCAGGCTTCACGCCATTTATCATCTACGATTGCTAACCTGTTAAGCGCCACTTGGTCGGATGGGGTGTAAGGTGCAACCTGATGAGGTTGTATCCTCCACCCTTGCCAAGTCATTGCACGAAAAGATCGAATAATACAATTGGTGGGTCTCACAATGTCAACCCTAATCCAATCCGTGAAACGGGTACAAAAAACGGGAAAGAAACATTGCATGATTCGACAAACTAAGATAGGCATAAGAAGATACTTATGTCTCATACTCTGGGCCCATGCTAAACTAGACATTAATGTCTTGGGAAGGTCGTATAGCAGACGTCCCTCAGCTATAGCAAGGAAAACGTCGCAAGTGGCGTCATTCGCAGAAGAAAAATGCCACTCCCCTAATATGTTTAGCATGATAAAGAACATCACCGTGCCCACGTTAATGGACAAGCTACCAAGGGCTACATTATATGTCCCTTGGTCCTCTACACGGAAAATTCCAGCCCCATAAGTCTTATGCAAAAGCGCGTAGTTATAGGCAGAGAAATTATCAACTAAATAGCCCCATGAGTCTTGAATCTCAGCAGGCATAGGAAGGTCAACAACAAAAGCCAACAAGAACTTGGTTATTTCCATTGTTTTGTCATTAATGGTGATGGAGAACACGTGCTCTCCATCTATCCGATAAAAGAATTTACAATGGTCATAAAAATACGAAGTAAGTACAAGAGAGTAAAGTTCATCAGAACTTATCATTAAAGCTTGCCATCCTGCTTGTATGATCACTTCGCGAAACCAAGATCCGTATATGTCGCTCGAGAACAAATCTTTGAAAGACTGCTCAGGTATGAGTGTAGGAGATGTCATAATAATAACTACTCTCTAGAAGAGTTTCAAATAACCCTGGAACAACTTACAAAAAAATCAGAATTTTTTGTGGCTACGAAGGTCGTGGGAGTGGGTCACGCTGAAATAACCTTTTGGTAGTAGCTGGTCGCTTTTTAGGGCTAAATCGAAATATAAAGTTATTAGCGCTAGCGCTTCGAAATTGGTCTTGGTAGGCTGGTCGTCACATCCGTAATGAAGAACAAGGTGCAGTGAAAAACAAGAGGAAAAATTGGAGGTTTAAGGTGAGAGATGAAAATGAGATGTGTGGTTTTTGTGTGTAGAATGAATCAAGTATATATAGGGTTTTAGTTTTTGAAACGAATCAACAAGTTGCCAAAAAAATTTAAGGCAATTGCCGGAAGCAAAATATTTCCAAAATCCAGATTCATTATTCCAAAACCAACCTAATATCTTTTAGATTGAATTTAGAATAGAAACTTCCTAACTCATTAAAATTTCATCCTACCACAATATCTAATCATAGCCACACCAATAATGGCAACATTCTCAACCAACTCATTGCAAAATTACTTCTAAAATGGTGGATCAGATAAAAGTAATGCTAAAAGTAATAATACCACCCCCCAAACAATTCGAGAAGGTGGGATTTACGCAAAAATCATTGCATGCTTAGACAAACCCCAAGTTAAATTAAAATAGAAATTCAAATAACAATTAACTATAAAATTCAAATTTAACTACTGAATTTAACAACTTAACATCCAATCTACTAAAAACAATAAAAACAACATCAAAACAACAAATTTATATAACAGAGTTTAGAATGGAAATACCAACACCCCACCCCCAAACAAATTTTATAGAAAAGAGTTTAGAAAATTTGTTTTAAACGTGGGTCTTTTAAAGTCAGATTCCCGAGACTTCATCTCTAACATATGTATATAATGAACATGCAGTTTATCATATATCAACAACCGAAATAGTTGTGGATCTTGCCATAAATAATTAACATGGAATGCACCCCCAAACAGAATCAAGTACCAAGATTTTCTACGACTCAACTTAGTGAAATGAAAGCGAAGTCTGATAGACCTAGAACGTAACCGAGCATACACCTTCTTCTTCATCTTTGAACAAAATGGTGTCCAAGTGAATGATCATGAGAAAATGGATGTTTGTGGAAGATATGTTGGATATGCATAACTTTTAGAAGGAAAGAATGGAAAAATTGGGTATATGGGTTTAGCACAAAACTCATTCATGGTGTAGGTAGGAACTATCTCAATTCTGAAAATGAAGGTGTCAAGTGCCTTTTCCTTGGGAATTATTTCTGTATTAGGAGGATTTAGAAAATCATGAAGTACAAAAGAAATAAGAGGGTCAAGTGCAAACTCAAGGTTCCTTTGAAAAGGTGGAAGGTAGGGAAAATTGGTGATGGAAGATGAATGAGTGACAGGATGATGTGAGGTGGATGAATGGGGCTCGGCTAGAGCTCTCAGGTCTAGATCATCAGAAGCCTTGAGATATGCAAGACATTCCTCAATAGGTGGGTCAAAAGAATCACTGGGATAGAGGGTGAAAAATTTATCTTCCGTCATAGCGACAAGGGATGAATGGATGTTGACAAGGAGGGACTCGCGAGGTGGCAAAGAAGAGTTGCAAAAGAGTCAAAGGAAATCTTCCTCGACTTCTAGGGAGTTCTCATTGAAGTTGGAACTTCCAAAGGAAAGGAATTTGTGCATCTGATTATCAGGAAACGTGGTTTTGAAATAATCTTAAGCTAAGCTCTCGATCATGCTAACCTCTCCATCCGAAGTCGTATCTGGGAACTATTTCATCGTTTTAAAAACATTTACCTCAACAGAAAGATGGCCAAAAGACATGGACATCGAACCATCGTGACAATTTATAAGCGCGTTGGCAGTTGCCAAGAAGGGACGCCCTAAGATGATTGGAACAGAATCAGCAGGATAGTAAAAATCCTGAACCTTAATAACAAAATCAGCAGGATAGTAAAAATCCTTAACCTTAATAAGCACGTTTTCAACCACACCCTTAGGATACTTAATAGATCGTTCAACTAATTGCAACGTCATTTTAGTAGGTTGCATCTCCTGTAGACTTATTTGTTTATATAAATAATATGAAAGTAAGTTAACACTCACCCCCAAGTCTAATAGTGTGGTCGTCGTGTAGGAATCTCCTAAGGTGCATTATACAGTAGGACGACCAGGGTCCTTGTACTTAACGATTCCATTATGTTTGGTTAAAGTTGGAAACTGTTTAGTTAAAAAGGCATCGTTAGGAATATTTGTCTTATGCCTAGTAGTGCACAACTCTTTGAGAAACTTAGCATGGTGAGGTAACTTTTTAATCGCTTCAAGAAAGGGTAGGTTTATCGTTATATTTTTGAAAACTTCCCTAATCTCATCGAAATTTGTATCCTTGGTTAACATGGCTAATCTCTGGGGAAACGGTGGGTTCTCTCTATATTTAGCATATGGATCAACAGGATGTCTAACCTTGGCTTTTTGTTTCTTAGGTTGTGGTTTAACTGGTACCTCTACTGGGGTAGGATCTTCAGTTTCTATTTTGGTATATAGTTCAATATCTGGTGTAGGGACTACTGGTGGGGTAACTATAGGCATAGTTACGGCGTTTAGCTCACCTACGTTTTCATTTTCATTACTAGTATTACCGTTTACCTCAAAGGCTGTGTTTGTTATTTTAGGATTAGGTATCGCTTGACCTGGAAACACACCTTTGGGTTGTACTTTCTCTTGGGCTAACTACTGTAAGGAAAGTTAGGTGGCTTGTAAAATCTATTGTTGGGATTGTATAAAGGCGTCAAAATGATCCGGTTGTGGAGGAGTGTTTGTTACAGGTTGTGTGACAGGAACTATGTCACGTTGATTATTAACAGGTAGGTTGCGATAGTTATGATTAACCAGAACGATACCTCTATTAACATTATAATTATTATTGTTATAATTATTATAATTACCCTGACCTTGTCCTTAACCTTGTCCTTGTTGTGGTGGAGCTTGGTTGTAATTGTTTGTTGTCCTAACATTTTGATTATTATACCCTGGAGGTGTAACTTGTTGATTATTTCTCCAACTGAAGTTGGGATGTTGTCTCCAAGGGGCGTTAGGAATAGGATAGCTATTAATAGAGCAAACATTATCTTGTTGTGATGTTTGTTGTTCATAAGTGAGTGGACAATAGGAGTCGGGATGCTCAGGACTCAAACATAAATTACATGGATTAGAGTTGACATTCATGACGAGGATAGGCTTTTGTTGAACAGAAATAGCTTCTATTTTTTTAGTTAGAGATTCGATTAAAGTTTTAAGCTCAGGATCGGGTTTAATCTCAAACATACCGGCGACCTTAACTGTTGAAGAAGAACTAGCGGAGCGAGAGATATCATCACTACCCCCGTTATTATTACGCTTTGTTTGATCTTCTAAAAATTTATAAGCCTCTGAGACTCCTTTACTGAGGAAACTACCTCCAGATATTATATCAAGAACCTCTTTATGATGATGTAAAAGGCCTTTCAAAAAGGCACGAACTAGCGTGTCTTTCGCAAGGTTATGATGTGGACACTCTATAAGAAGATCAGTGAAACGATTCCAAGCCTCTGGAAAGGATTCATGAGGATTTTGTCGAAAAAAATGAATCTTGGAAAGCATTTCATCTGTCTTCAGTGGTGGGTAAAAATGTTCCATAAATAATTGAACAAGTTTGGCCCATGAGTCCACAAAACTAGGCGCTTGGGCAGTTAACCAAGACGCCGCCTTGTCGGCTAGGGTGAAAGGAAACACCCTCAGTTTAATTTGTTTAGCACCAACCGTAGGATGATAGAATGTGGTAAGGACTTGTTCAATCCTACGCATGTGCTAATAAGGTTTTTCATGGTCTAACCCATGAAAAACGGGTAACAAATTAAATATATTTGGGGGGATTCAGAAATCCCCCACTGGGTCTGTAAGAACAATGCAAGATTTTGGGCTATCGTTCAAGGCAAGTCAGAGAGAGGAGACTCTCTTTCTTCAGCCATTATATCAGGTGTAGTGTGTGGTATACTAGCTAGAGGTGTAATGAGTGGTATACTAGAAAGGCGTGTTTGTTGACGTTGACATTTGTTTACGTTAGGCGTTTTTCTTCTACTTGACCTTAATCTCATGCAAGGCTAAGACCAATCTTAACTAAACACGACAAACGTCAAAACAATCCTGATATGCTAGTATAAACCTCTAACAGGAGATGCGAGGAGTGGAAGAAAGAAGTACTTGAATGCCTTCTTGCTTCGCTTATGAATAACGTCTTGTATACGTGAGCTCAGTGTGTGTAACAAGTTAGAAACACTGAATAACTTGAAGTAATGGAAGTTTGTACTAACTGGGAAAATCAGGCGTTTCAGAAGAGGACGCAGGTCGCACTCAGAAATGGCCTAGGTAGGGCGCCGGTCACGCTCAAGTCCAAATCGAGTTCCAGGCGCTTCAACGCAGGTGGCCCTCGAAATTTGCCTTGTACGAGGGCAGGTCGCACTCAGGCTTGTTCTTGGAAATTTTTTTTTCTGAACCAAACAATCACAGTTATAATCAAACAAGGGTGGGTGGGTTTAATGGGACTTTGGGAATACTAACAATACTAATGAAAATAATTCTAAACGGAACTAAGATGGCAGTGGCGCCATTTGATAAACGGTAAAAAGATATATATACCTACGAATAAGTAACGAGACTCAACGTAAGTAAAACTAAAACTAATTTATGCTTATGATATTAAAGTTTTCTACTCTCGATGCTATTGCAATATAGTTGGAATAGAAAATTCGTTCCACTCCTAGTTCTTTAGAATTCAATGTTAACTACGATAATCAGTTCTACCAAAGTCAATGAGAGTAATGGAATTGAATTTTAACTACTATGGTGAATCAACAGTCAAGATGATATAAATCAAACTACGGAAATGCTAACTTGACAATATGAGGAGGAATTAGGGGAATTTGATTCCACTTTAACTCGACTTAATTTACTAACGAAGAATTATCGTAATTTGAATTGTAATGCTTCCGCATAATAACTGGGTGTTTCTAATCCCTAATTGTTCATGGTAATCTTTACTAACTAACAACTAGCATGTGAAGCAATCAAACCCATTCTCATGGTGAAATAATTACTTTCTAGAATGGAATAAAATATTACGAACTACTCTACGCTAATCGAAATCAAGTTTCATCAAGGCTTTCTCAAACCCCTCTAATGGAGGTTTTAGCCTTGAATCATTATACTATCATTTCTTAAACAAGAACAAATATAACAACTCATTATTGAATAAATGATTAAACTTTATAATCTAATTTAACAATAGTCTAAGATTCAAAATGGATTAAACTGAATTTAAAACTAATTTAGAACTAAGATTATGAATACTAATTATCAAATTAAAACAAACTAATTATCAATTTAAGACAACTAAATCTAAATAAGAATTGAATCAATAAACTAAATTGAAATGAAAAACTAATACTTTATTATGAAACTAAATCTGATTCTAAATAATAATCTACTTTGTTCTAAAACTAATTAATTGAATGTAAAAACTAGATCTCCAACAAATTATTGGATCCTTGGCTAACTAAAAAACTAGATGCTTAAGAGTTAAGTCTTGTGTCTTGAATGGAGGATACCAGATCCACAAAATCATGCATGAGCTGAGGACCCTATTTTGGGCCAGAAAATCAAGCCCAAAACCTCAATACTTCAGTCCATAAAGGGCTTTTCAGCTGGATTTGACTTCAACAGCCTTTTCGTCTACTTCTGCTCCTATAATTGGGTCAAAGCTAAGACCATTGGAAAGCTCTTTCCAAGTCGGTCGTTTTGACATAAGGTAGGCTCAATTCCGAGGTCTGAGTCCAAAGACATGGCCTTCAGAAGTTCTACTGACTTTTGTGTGTTGTTTCTGCCCGCGTTAACTTTGACTTTTCAGCTTTGATTGGGCTTTAAAAAGGCTTTTTCTCCTTGAATCTTGGCCTTTTATCATAGAACTTCTTAGCAACCAACCCTTGCTCCTTTATCTCGCAAAAGGGGCGTATTTCTACACATATTTGACTCCAATGCTTGAAATACATAAGAACACGATAACAATACTAACTCTTACTTATTAATCACATAATTGGTCAAAAGTGATATTGTTAAAGGGGTTAAAACTACAGTTTTGGTCTCTTATCAAGAGACCAATCTTTTCTTGATGGATTGATAGTTTTCTCCATAATGGACTTTATCTTTCTATTGGAGACTTATACTTGGCCACTCGTTTGTGGGTGATATGGAGTAGCAACTTTGTGAGTAACTCCATATTTCTTCATTAAAAACCCAAAAAATTTATTACAAAAATGTGTACCCCTATCACTGATGATAGCTTTGTGGACACCAAAACGAGAGAAAATATTTTCTTTTACGAATTTCACGACAGTCTTATAGTCATTTGAGCAATATGCGAGTGTCTCAATCTATTTGGACACATAGTCCACAACGACTAGAATGTAGAGAAAACCTTGAGAAATAGGGAAGGGTCCCATAAAATCAATGCCCCAAACATTAAAAATTTCCACAATTAAGATAGGATTTAGGGGCATCATATTACGTTTGGTAATTCGACCTAGGTGCTGACAATGAATGCAAACTATGCAATGTTCGTGTGCATCGCGAAAAAGGGTAGGCCAATAAAAACCACATTGTAAAACCTTGGCCACAGTTTTCTTCCCACTGAAATGACCGTCGCAAGATTGTTCATGGAAAAAAGATAATACGTCGGTGTGCTCCCAGTCGGGAATGCAGCGACAAATGAGTTAGTCGAAACAATACTTAAAGAGGTAGGGGTCATCCCAGAAATAAAATTTTATAGTGGAAAAGAACTTTTTACGATCAGGACGTGACCAAGAGAAAGGAACTTCCTCAATAACTAGGTAGTTAACGATATCCGCGTACCATGGAGAGGAGAAAATGGAGTACAAATATTCGTCTGGGAAGGAATCACATATGGCTTCAGAATTACTATCAATGTCACCAACCACCCTTGATAAATGGTCGGCCATAACATTTTCGGTTCCTTTCTTATCTTTGATTTCTAGGGTGAATTCTTGCAAGAGAAGGATCCAACGGAACAATCGCTATTTCGCATCTTTTTTCGTGAGTAAGTACTGAAGTGCGGCATGGTTAGTATATACGATGGTGGATGATCCAACTAGGTAAGGGCGAAACTTATCCAAAGTATAAACAACAGCTAGGAACTCTTTCTTATTTGTTATGTAATTACGTTGAGCGACATTAAGAGTTTTACTAGCGTAGTAAATGACAATGGGTTTGTCATCACGTCGTTGGCCTAGTATGGCGCCAATAGCAAAGTCGCTAGCGTCACACATCAGTTCGAATGGTTGAAACCAATTAGGGAGTTGAATGATAGGAGCGGTAGTCAGGGTGGTTTTTAGAGTATCAAAAGCTTGTTTGCAATTGAAATTGAAGTTGAATACCGCATCCTTAAGCAGGAGATTGGTTAAGGGTCGAGCAACTTTAGAAAAATCCTGAATGAATCGCTTTGTAAAAACCCAGTGGCCTAAAAGGCACGGATATCACTTAACCAGATGCGTGGGAAAGGTAATGAAGCAATTTTAACAATTTTAGCTTTATCAACCTCTATCCCATCTTTCAAAATAATATGACCTAGAACAAGTCCTTTGGCAACCATGAAATGACACTTCTCCAAATTAAGTACTAGATTTTTCTCTTCGCAACATGTTAACACTTTAGAAAGGTTAGATAGGCACTCGTCAAAGGAATTTCCATAAATGGAAAAGTTGTCCATGAAGACTTCCATATAACGTTCCACCATATCACTGAAAATGTGAAGCATGCAGCGTTGGAAAGTACTAGGGGCATTGCAAATACCAAAAGGCATTCGTTTGTATGCAAAGGTTCCAAAGGGACATGTGAAAGTTGACTTTTCTTGATCGGCGGGATCGATGACAATTTGGAAGTAGCTGGAATAGCCATCAAGAAATAGTAGTAAGCATGACCGGCTAAACATTCTAGCATCTGGTCAATGAATGGAAGAGGGAAGTGATCTTTACGTGTTTTGGCATTAAGTTTGCGATAGTCAATGCAAATTCTCCATTTCAATGGAATGCGAGTGGAGATGCATTCACTATTTTCATTTTGTACAACTTGAATGCCAGACTTTTTGGGAACAATGTGGACAGGTCACTATCAGAGATAGGGTATATGATACCCGCATCAAGTAAACGTAAAATTTCCTCCCTCACTACCTCTTTCATGGCGGGATTAAGATGACGTTGCGGTTCTCTCGATGTTTTTGTGTCGTCATCCAGATGTATGCGATGCATGCATTCACTAGGGTCTATTCCTTTGATATCATCTAAGGACCAACCAATAGCGGAGCGGTGTTTACGAATGACACGAATCAAACGTGCTTATTCGTCGGTTGTCAAGTGTGAAGAAATTATTATAGGGTGACTACCATCGGGATCGAGATGCACGTACTTCAAATCCGAGGGTAGACGTTTTAAATCCGGAGTTAGAGGAGTGGGGATCAAGGATTCGTGAGGGGCCGTCTCTTCAATGGAGAAGAGCGAGTCTAGTTCTTCTAAATCAGTTGGCAATGCCGTAATAGGGTCAAATAGTGGTACTGACTCTAATAATGCGTGGACATCCTTAATGTACGAGTCATCGTCAAACTCAGGATTATCAAAAAAAAGAAATTGGTGTACCTCGTCTGGGGGAAAACAGTTTTCGAAATATTCCTGTGCCAGACTATCGACCAGGCTAATCTCACCCTCAATATCATGATCGGAAAGTTGTTTTATTAAGTTGAACACATCTACAGAAAGGTTCCCGAAAGACAATGTCATTGAACATTATACCATCCCGACAATTTATGAGAGCATTAGCAGTTACAAGAAATGGATGTCCCAAAATGATAGGAATGGAGTCACAGGCTACTTCGGTATCTAGAATGACAAAATCAACTAGGTAGTAAAAAGCTTGGACCTTAACTATGATGTTTTCTACTATGCCTTTTGGGTACTTGATGGAGTGATCCGTGAGTTGCAGAGTCATATTGGTATATTTTAATTCATGAAGGCCTACCTGCTTAAATAAGTAGTAGGGAAGTAGGTTAACACTGGTGCCTAGGTCTAAAGTACGGTAACGGTATACTTGTCGCCTAACGTACATGGTACAGTTGGTCGACCTGTGTCTTTGTATTTAACCACACCATTGGTAGTAGTAATCAAGGGAAACTACTTCTCTTTAGATAGCAATGGGGACAGCTTTAGGAGAGACAGGTAGTGAGATAACATAAGTGGCTCTCTGATCCTATACCCTCTTTTCTTACCGAAAATAGGAAATAAAACCTTTCTTCAAAAGTTTCTTATCTAGTTTAGCGCCTTTTGTTTCCACTTTTGGTAAAATCCGTCACTGCCAACAGTGAGCGTTCAATAGTGGAAGCACATCTCTTTTGTTACCATCCTCTCTTCCTTCTGTTGGTAAAACCCTCCACTGGATACAGTGTGAGTTCACAGGAGGAAAAAACAAGCTCTTGTTTGTTGTTAGGATTCTCTGAGCTCTATGGTTTCGGTTCCATTTGGTCTTGGTAGTGATAGACATCAAGTGAGGTTTACTAGACCGTCTGAGGCTGTCGGAGTGGAAACATCTAGACAAGGCGCGCTTAGAAATAGTTCTGTGTTTAACAAGGGCTCGTATGCTGATATAGCTCGAGGTAGGATGAAACAAACAATAGACATCACAGCTCTTCCTCTCCCTACACGCATAGGTGATAAACCGGCTATTAAACTTTCTCGAGATGCAGTGGAAAAAGGCATTGAAGCCTGCAAGTTTGCTTTAATTGCTAGGCTGGAAGCTAAAACTCTGAACTTAGAAACCATTAGAGTGGTAGTCAGCTCTGAATGGGGACTGTCTGCAACATTCAAGCTCTCACCTTTGGGGAAAGGATATGTTTTGTTCAGATTCTCTAATGAGGAGGACTATAATAGGGTTTTTAGTTGTGGTCCTTGGTATGTGCAGAGCCAATTGGTTAGATTCACTAAGTGGACACCGAATTTTAATATAGAAACCCATCGACAAACTTCTGCGTTTGTTTGGGTTAAATTCCCAGGATTGCCTTTTGAGTACTGGGAAGTGGAAATACTCATGAGTATGGGAAGAGGACTTGGTAGTCCAATCCGTGTTGATCTGAACTCTCTGGAAAGGAATAAGGGATATTATGCTAGTGTGCTGGTTGATATCGACCTAGCCAATCCAATTCCGGACCAAATATTTGTGGAAGTGCCTGAACTAGGGATTGAATTCTGGCAGAAAATTTAGTTCGGATCAATTCCTAAGTTCTGCAACCACTGCAAGTTGGTAGGACACTTAGTTGCTGAGTGTAGGAATGCCGCAAAAGGGAACGACTCAATGGCACAAGATTCTACAGAGAACGTAAACTCAACAAATGACAGAGGGAAAGGTCCAATGAAGCGGGAACCTCGGAGGAGGGCGGGGAAGAATGTCGAAGAACCAAAAAAGAAGACTGAAGAGAAATAAGAGAGCACAGGAATGGAGACCTAGACCACTACTAGTCTCTAATAGCACAGCTCCTGAAAGGCAGTAACAAGTAGAGGAGAATCAGTATGGGCAAGCGGATGATACTCAGACCGCAACTGAAGTGAATGGAGAAGCATTAGGAACTGACACCAGGGAGTCCTCTAGGGCTGAGTACGAAGTCCAACAGGGAAGCAGAAGGGATGGGATGAATCTAGACATTATTAATTATGAATTAACTCTCTCTGAACCACTCGATTCATGCATGGACTCTGAGGATAGAGCCCTATAAAATCTGGAATCAGGCAGATTCCATCTGTTGACTGATGTGATAGACTCTGCGGAGTCGGAAGCTTCTGAAGTCGAGATGGAGCATTTCCATGATCGTATTCAGCTTGAGGAGGTGGCAGTGGCTGACCCTGTTACTCCGAATGTGGAAATATTGTACGGAGTTACAACAAGATCAGGGAAACAATGTGGTAGAAGAGGGCCTGATGTCAATAAACAGAAGGACTCGAACCCAAGGAGTTGCAAATGATTGGCAAGAAGAATCGGGCAGACCTCGAGGCTCCAAAAATAGGAATCATCGATGAGGACTCCTATGTGTTTCTGGAATGTGCGAGGTGCAAACGAGGTTGCGAAAGCGAGAGAAATAAACAAGGTTAGAATAGAGAAGAAGCTTAGTGTTTTTTGCTTGCTTGAAACCAAAGTCAGGCAAGATAAATATGATCACATTAGGACCACTTGTTGTCCGCTATGGGAGCATATGAATAATTACAATAAGGATCCTTCGGGGCGTATTTGGATATGCTGGGACCCTATATTGATGGAATTGAATAAGATATCGGAATCGGACCAATACATTCACTGCAAGGGGAGATTCAAACCTACCAATGAAGAGTTCCTTTTAATTGCAGTGTATGCCAGGAATACCAAAAACCTCAGGATGCAGCTATGGAGAGACTTAATTATCATCAAAAGCTCAGTGAATTTGCCTTGGTGTACAGCAGGAGACTTTAACAACATCACCAAAGCGGAAGAAAGAATGGGTGGGAGTCCAATGCATCCTAGAGAAGCAGAGGAATTTGTAGACTGTTTGCACAAAACAGAATTATCCGATCTGAGATTCAATGGGTTTTTTTACACATGGAACAATAAAGTGGAGGGAAAAGGCAGAATAATGACCAAAATTGACCGATGTATGGTTAATAGTCTATGGGAAGATGAATTTGCAAATTCCATGGCAGAATTTCTGCCCCACGGAGTCTCTGACCACTCGCCGATTCTTCTCTTTTGGAATGATTTCGAGAGGAGGGCGACACCTTTAAGGTTCAAGAACTTTTGGCTTGAACAACCGCAGTTCCACACTATCCTCCACGAAGTGTGGACGAGTAGTATTGTCTCCAATCCTATGTATGTGCTGATGCAAAAATTAAAGCTCCTGAAGGAAAGATTGAAGCCGTGGGCAAGGAATAACTTTTCAAACATCCATGGAAGAGTTCAGCAGGCCAGAGAGAACCTATATGATATTCAAAGGCAGCTCCAATCTAAGCCTTTGGACCCTTGGTTGGGACAGAAGGAACATGAAGCTCTACAGAGATACAGTGAATTAGCAGGTATTGAAATCTCGGAGATTAAATGCAAGCAAGACAGTGAATGGATGCTAGAAAGGAGACAAATGTACATCATTTTTTTTTAAATCCATTGAAGAAAAGAAGGCTAGAAATGGGATTTGGGCTATCCGAATTCTCAAGGGGATGCTATCCGCAGGGAGACGGAAATGGTGATCAAGACTATTATCGAAAGTATTACACCGGCCTTCGGGAAGAGCTGAAGCGAGAGGAGATAAGTGATCACGAACTTCTTCGGTCGGTTGCAAGTCCGAAATACAATCTCGACCACATGAAGGCCATCATGGAAGGAAGTTATTCTTGAGCGCGTAAAAACCTGCTCTATTTGAGATGAAAGAGAACACAGCCCCAGGGCCAGACGGGTTCACTCCTATTTTCTTTAAGAAGTGCTGGGAAGTAGTCGGTCATGATTTCTCACTTGCTATTCTTAATGCTTTCAAATTCTGCAAGTTTCCTAGAGGAGTTAACGCCACTTTTTTATGTCTTATCCCTAAAGTCAACAATCCCATAAAAGTTGAAGACTTTAGACCGATAGCCTTGTGTAACACTATATACAAATGTATTTCTAAGGTTTTGCAAATAGGATTAAGATAGTTATTGATGCGTTAGTGCAGTCTAACCAATCAGCTTTCATTCCTGGCAGATCCATACAGGATAATATTTTTCTGTCGCATGAGCTTCTCCGAGGATATGACAGGAAGCACACACTCCTCGATGTACCATTAAGGTGGACATAAGGAAGGCATATGATATGGTCAGTTGGGAGTCTATAAAGGCAATGATCAGGACCTTCGGTTCCCGGACAACATGTATCAGTGGATAGACATGTGCATTTCCTCTCCTTCTTATTCTGTCATGATAAATGGTGCACCGGAAGGATATTTTAATGGAGGCAGAGGAGTCAGACAAGGAGACCCCTTATCTCCGTATCTTTTTGTGCTAGTTATGGAGATTCTCAGTTGTGTGATCAAGGAAAAGCTCAACAGTAGAGATATCCAGTACCATTCCAAATGTAAGAAAACGAAAATCTCCCACCTAGCTTTTGGCGATGACGCGTTCTTATGTTACGCAAGGGAGAGATCGCCTCCATACAAGCCATGAAGGAATGTCTGGACATCTTCGGAAGTGCAACGGGGTTACAGATCAATAAGCACAAGACATCACTTCTTGTGGGAGGACTTAATGATCAAGAAGCTATTGCTCTGGCCACCATTTTAGAGGTTGAGTTGATTAAACCTCCAGTGAAATATCTTGGCTGGTCTTCCACTTATCTCTGCTCGCCTGGGCATCAAGGAATGTCAACCCCTGATAGAGAAGATTACTCAGAAGATTTCTAATTGGAAAGCACGAATCTTATCGCATGCGGGTAGACTACAGTTAATAAAGTCCATCCTGTTGTCCTTCCATACATATTGGGCACGAACTTTCATTCTTCCCAAGACAGTACTCGAGCAAGTGGAAAGTATCTGTGCTAAATTCTTATGGTATGAATGAATAATAGGAGGGACTGTACCGACCAAGCTGGAGTACAGTTTGTCAATCCGCGAGGAGGAAGGTGGATTGGGAGTGATGAATACCCATAGATGGAATGTGGGTGCACATTGTGGGCTGATTTTCAAACTAGTCACGAAAGCAGAATCCATCTGGGTAGATTGGATATGGAAGCAACACATCAAATCCAACTACTTTTGGACTATGCAAGTCCCCAGAGACTGTTCTTGGACGTGGCGAAGTATCTTGAACAATAGAACCACAGCCAAGAAATTTGTCAAATATTCAATTGCAAAAGGGGAAGAAACACTGTTTTGGCATGACATATGGTATGGAAGATCACCTCTGATCGAAGACGCTGAAGCAAAGGCAGAATGGGACTTTCCTCTGAATGCAAAGGTGAGTATCATCATTTCCAATGGAGAGTGGAATGACGCGGTCAACCTGATGCGATCACACCTTACGGGGAGGTTATTAGAGCAGCGGGACATCAATACCCATCTTTCACGCGGATCGAGGTAGTGTGGGCCTTCACCCAAAGGGTCTGTTTACATCACACGGTGCTTATCAGGCCCTCTCACCAGTCAAGGACAAGAAAAGATGGCACAAGTTGGCATGGGGTAAGTGGGTGCTACCGAGACACTCATTCACTATATGGCAGCTATTTTCGCAAAGTCTCCTGACTCAAGACAGATTGGTGCAAAGGAAAATCCTACTTTCTTCATCTTGTTGCTTATGTAATAACAACCGGGAATTTTCAGGACATCTGTTCTTTGAGTGTCCGTATTCCAAGGAGATCATCTCTAGAGTCAAACGACTTCTTGGTATTTTCACTGATAGCAGAACAGCTAACAGGGAGTGGTCGTTGATTCTGCGGCTATGCAAACAGGCAGATGTGGGAGAGGTATACAAGGTTTTTTTCTGCGCTGCTGCAGCCTATATTTGGCGGGAAAGGAATGAACGCAGATTTCAGCACTCTACCAAACCAGCGAAGAGGATATACGAGAAATTGGTCAGAGATACAAGGAATTATTTGCAAGTCCTAAGACCAGAAATGGATGATACGGTCAGAGCAAGGAACCTATTTCAACGACTCAACCTTGAAACCAAATACAAGAAGCAAAGGCAAACCGAATGTGTTTGGAGACCTCCAAGTGGCAACCGAGTGAAAGCAAACACAGATGGAGCCTTGAGCAGTAACGGTGCGGGCCAAGGAGGGATTATAAGAGACAAAGAGGGACAAGTGGTAGCTGGGTTTAGTGGCAGTGGAGGCTTGCTGTCTGTGATGTTCCAGGAAATCAAAGCTATCGACATATGCCTGTAAAGATGTCTCGATGAAGGTTAGAAGGAAGTGGAGATCGAGTCTGACTCATTGAGAGCTGTGAATGCAATCAACAAGCTAGAGAAACCTCCTTGGTTCTGTCTTGACATGCTTAAAGCTATAGAGATGAAAAGAGACAGATTCACTTATATATCCTTCTCTCATGCTTATAGAGAAGTGAACCGAGCTGCGGACTATCTAGCTTCTCTTCATGACGCATCTAGTTCCGTTGTACATTTTGTTCCCTCTTTAGATCATAGATTACAATGTGTTGTAAATGACGACGCAAGTGGGAAAATCTATGTACGAAACAGTTAAATCAATACAAGTGAGGGTCTGCCTAACCCTAGCTTAATTTGGAAAAAAAAATCAAGGGAAACTACTCAATGAGAAATGCTTGTTGAGGAACATTCATACGTCGTTTGTTGGTGCACATGTCCTTAAAAAACTTGGTATGCTTGGGCAAATGCTTAAGCGCATCTAGGAAAGGTAGGTTTATGGTCAAATTTTTGAAGGTTTCACTGATCTCATCGAAATATTCGTCAGGTTTGTTCTTTGCCAAACGGGTAGGGAATGGAGCTTTTTGGCGGAATCGCGCATATGGATCAGTGGCGTCTTTCCCTAGGGACGTGGATGTTGATTTGGAATGAACAACTTTGTCCACTATAGGTTAATTATGAGGTAGGAGTTTGAAGGACATCAGTCGTGGCTTCCGTCGATTCAATGTCTGGCATACGTATGTGATTGTCGATGGTTCGGCTAGAACGAAGAGTGGTGATGGCATTTACCTCACCCTGGCTGGTAATACTAGATCCTGGTGCATTGTTGAGTTCAAAGGCAGTGTTTGTGGGCTTTGGGTTTGGAACTGCTTGGCCATAAAACACGCCCTTTTGACTTTTATCCTGTGCTAACAGCCAATTTCAGCTGTTTTATCGGCAATGGATTGTACCAGTGGAGCAGTAGGAACAAGTTCACGGTTATTATTTAAGGGTTGATTTTGGTAGCCACATCCTTGATTAGCGGAAACAAGACTGCGGTTGTTTTGGTACCCTATATTTGCGTCGTTGGGAAAATGACTTTGCCCTTGCTGGAATTGTGGAGGATTTCCTTGACGGTAGGAATTGTAGTTCGCGGGTGGTCATACAGGAGCGTTGTTGACACCTGGAGGAGCTTGTTGTTGGGCAGGGGGGCCCCAAGCCAAATTCGGATGTTGTCACCAAGGTGCATTAAGGATATTGAAAGCGCAAGCCTCTTCTGATGGTTGGGGAGGGCACTCGTATGCCAAAGGACAATAAGAATCGGGGTGCTCAGGACTTAAGCAAAGAGGACATGGGGAAGCGTTGGCAACCATGACTTGCTTGGGTTTTTGATCATTTACTTGAACCAAAAGAGCATCGACCTTTTTGGATAGGGACTCGATCAGAGTTTTTAATTCCGGATCGGGTTTGACCTCGAACATAGACGTAACTTTGGTAGGAGTGTCTTTAGAAGATCTGGAAGAGTCAGTGTTACTCCAATGGTTGCTTTGTGAAGCCTGTTTCTCAAGAAAAGTGTATGCTTCAGTAGCGCCTTTGTCCATGAAACAACCGCCGTTCATGATATCTAATGTTTCCTTTTGATGGTCAGAGAGACCATTAAAGAATGAACGGACTAAGACAGCGGTGTCGAGTTGATGATGGGGACATTCGAGAAGCAGATCAATAAATCTTCTCCATCCTTCCGTAAAGGATTCCTGGGGGTGCTGGCGAAAGAATTGAATCTTTTAAAATATTTATGTAGTTTTCTTCTGAGTATAGAACTTTATCATGAATGCTTGTATGAGCTTGGCACATGTGTCAAGGGATTGCGACGCTTCGCTTGCGAGCCAAACTAAAGCTTCATCAACTAAGGTGAAAGGAAACAACTTAGGCAAGACTTGTTCGTTGGTAACGGTCGGATGGCGGAAAGTGGTGACTACTTGTTGCATCCGACGAAGATGATTGTACGGGTTTTCATGGTCTAGACCATGGTAAACAGGTAACAAACCGAAAATGTTTGGCGGAATGCGAAAATCACCTGCAATCTTATTGAGTTTAATGCAGGAAGCAGGTCCTTTCTGTAAGGCAATATAGAAGTCCGAAAGGGGTTTCTCGACTGTGGGATTTTCCTGGGCCATAATTAAAGGATATAATGGCAACAGAGATACTTGACGAGGTTGGTTTACGGAGGAAGAATTATGTCTAGGAGATAACTTAAGCAGTTGTTTATTGTATTTCTGACGACGATATGCAAGTTCTAATTCCTTATTAGTACCAGACCGTAGTCTCATACAAACACAATTTTTAATGCTAGGCTCATAAGAAACGAATTATGACAGGAGGATTGAGAATTAAGGAAGGAGGGAGGTGAAGCACGCCTTCTTCGAAATGCTAACTAACTTGAAAGCGGTAGGCTAAGATAACGTGTGAATATTCCAGCAGCCAGGTCACCTGAGAGAATTAAGGGAGGTTGTCCGTGCTAGCACGTTCCTAAATTAGGTAACCTCAAACTTTCACGTTTGCTAGACACTGATGAAATAGGATGATGATTTATGATAGTGTATTATGCGGGGTATTATTAAGATGATTGGAATTTTTATTATTAAGATTTTATTATTTTTATTATTATTATTATTATTAGTTTAGGTGATTAATGTATTAAGGAGACGTGATTACGAAACATGCAATTAAAGAAGGGGGATGCCAAAATAAATAATTAAACATACAATTAACACATGCTAGTTTTACAGGAAATCTACACATGCAATAATCTATAGCTACCGATACGTGCAACTATATGCGAGCTAGGAGAATATCGAGAACGAACTCATGCAAATGAATACCGCGTACGTGAATGAATGTAACATACACATACAAAAATAATCTAAGCAGTTGGTTTGAAATTACGCAGACATCCAAATGTATTTGAATCATTTTAATCGTATTAACGTGAATATGTAATGACGAACCACATTTACTTAGGAAAAATTCTATACATGCAAAGAGTTCTCATGCCAACACACAAATATGCGAGGTAAAATAGGTTATAGCAATCAACCAAATAATATCCTCGACAAAGTTTGAGGAGTTTAAGAATTCGAAACCTGGCGTCCCACGATTCCTCGTATAACAATCGAATTAACTCCTGAGCTCGTGAACTTACTAGATGGTGGATAAACAGGACTAGAGAGTCCAAAATAGTACTGAGAAGGAAAGTGACTTGTACCTGAAAACCAGAGTGTTGATACTCCAGGTTAGTCTCGCGCGCTACTATTATAGTCTCGTCCGAGACTGTAATATCAGTTCAGTACTTTAACTTCCTACGGAATACTTAGACTGTGCTAATAATGATAAACAAGATCTGGTTCATAGATATATGTTAGTAGAAAAAGTTGGGGCAAACAGGTACATAACACGTTAGTATCACAAAACAAATGAAAATTGAAAAGATGAGGGGGTAGGAGAGGGGGTTTTGTTTGATGTATTCCAGTTATTACGTTTAATGTCCGGAGTCTTTAGGCGTGCAGCGGTGCCATTTGATAAAATTTTAATTTCCGTTTTGGTTTTACTTAAGTCCGATAGTCCACAGTTCAAAGTCCGAAGACCAAAGTCCAAAGTCCGTTAGTCATCCGTTTAGTCAAGTTACATTACTTATGTGGGTTTAGTAGGATAGGTCGAGTAAGGGATCGTCCATACCTTAGGGCTCGACAAGGTTTTCAACTAGATTTACAACTTTTGGTGAGTAGGTTTTTAGGTTATTTAGTTAGTTTAAGTAAATTAGAGGTAACGCAAGTAATGTAAATTAATAACAGTGATTTCGACGTAAATAAACAAAGATAGAGAAATAGGGAAAGGGATAATCGTACTCATGCAAGAATCAGTTTCAATATTTTATACTACCACATCACTACAGCTCTAATCCATCTCGAGTTCATAGACAAACCCGAGACGACGTCGAGTATCGATCCCTAGTGAAATGCACGCATCTCACTAGCATAAGGAGTTCAACTAATATTTCATCTCTGGAATATCATTTCAGCTATTGGTTCGATTCTCATCAGATGGACAAATTAGATAGCTGTGAGACACCATAGAGTCACGAGCGAGACATTTTAGGTCTCTCGAGAGACTGTTCTGGAGCATCAGCACTCCAAACTTGGACAATCTCAATCATTTTGGGACCGGATGTATAATCTACACCTAATTCCTAAGTAGTGATTCTAGAACATTAGAGTGTCAATCCAAATTCTCACACAAGCATTATAACCCTCCCCCTGAAATGGCAGGGGGGGCGGGGGAGTTTAGCTCATGGTCATTGGATGATTAATTGAGCTTGTTGTATACAATAAATAAATAAATGCATAACCGAAATTAACTTGAAAAGAAAAGACTTTTATAAAGAAAGAAGACTTACAGTACTGAAGCTATTGGAAGGGAAAGCTACTGGAAAGGAAACTACGCACTGGAATGAAAGCTACATACTATAGTCTAAGACTATGCAGGCTAAAACTAAACTAAAAAAACAGGAGAGCAAAAGCTAACAAAGCTAAGGTCCCCCCTCATATATATAGCCTGGTCTCCTCTCGTGAAGCCCCCCTCATTTAAGTTTTGGCATTTTCTCAATTCCAACAATCCAAACCTTTATTTTAAAGGTTTTTATCTTTTTGTGGCATAATAAATCAACCTTTATGTTTTGTTGTTTTCTTCAATTCAATTCAAGTATTGAATTGATACGTCTTTTCCTTTTGCAAGGTGGCACAAATTTGGGACCATTTCTTGCCACCTGCCTATGCTGAATCATCATGCCTTTTGGGCCCGCAGAGTGGGTCTACATGGTGTGTCCAGTGGCAACGCCGATTTTGGCATTTTTATAACTTTCTGTCTTTGCGTAGAGTTTGTCGCCCTAGTTGCTCTGGCAATTCACTAGCCGAAGTCGGCATCCAGTTTTGAAAGATGTGAGCTTCGGAAGTTTGCTACTCCTTTTCAAGTGGACCCGTTCTTTACTGGTTTTGTCCCTTTAGAATCTTTGGCTCTAGTCAGGCTTTATTGGGCTTCACTGGGGCTGAGTGTGAAGACTTTAAGTATTCCAGTATTCCTGTACTTCGATGCATGTTTTATCATCATATTCACGTTAACTATGAAAACCTGCAAAAGTACAAAAATATAATTATTTCATGATTATTAAACACATAATTGACCAAAACACTATGTCTCTACGGGGTTTAGTATTACAGTTTCGGGTGCTTATCACTTATATATAGTGTCTTGAACAACCTGTTCCTGGGCAACTGATAAATATAAAAATGATAGTTTACCTACGAAATGAACGATAAAACTCAAAACGTAAGTAAACTAAAACTTATTACATGACTAGGTTTATCAAGTTATCTACTCTCAATTCTATCGAAATAGAGTGGAGTAACAAATTCGTTCCACTCCTAGTTCTTTAGCATGGAATGTTTTCTAGTCTAATTAATTGGTCTTAAGTCTAATGAGAGATTTACGAGGGGAATTCTATACTACGAGGTGAATTCAATTAACAAGTTACGAATAACGAAATGATAGAATGCTAAGGGGGTTGAATCTAGATAAAGAATTAAAGGGAATTGAATCCACCTTAACTCGACTTAGTCCTACTAACAAAGACTCGTTGTGATCCAAATTGAATGCTTAGCATATCAAAATAGTAATTCTAATCCCTAATTATACATGGCATTTCTACCAATTCATAACTAGCATGTGAGCGATTAAACCCATTCTCATGGTGAATTAATCGTTTCTAGAGTGGAATAATTATCACGACGATTTCTAAGTTTAACAAGGATCAAGCGTCATCAAGGCTTCTTCAACCCCTCTAATGGAGGTTTAGCCTTGATTCATACTACTATCATTTCCCATTGATTTAAAACTAGACATCATATAAAAATTCTATCTTTATGCAACTTATCTAAACAATAATTGAAATCTTAGGTAATAACTAGGAAATGAATAACAAGTAATAAAGGAATTTAGATCTAAACAATGGTAAATGACAAAAATCGAAATTGACAAACTAACTATTTTATTTATCAAACTAATGAAGAACAATGATTCTAAGAGTTTAATCTAAAACAAGAATTGAACTTAAACTAAACTTAATTTTTATTTAATGAAAACTAGATCTAGAATTATCACGATGACCATTAATGGTAGCTCGTCGTGATAATGGTAGATCTAGAATTTTGTTAATGGTAGATCTAGAATTTTGTTAATGGTAGCTAGTTTTAGGTCTAACTAGCTACCATTAACAAAGAGCTAAGCTTTGGTTTTTATATGTTCAGATCCAAAAATCGTGCATGGGCTTGGATCTATGTTTTGGGCCAGAGAATCAAGCCCAAAACCCAATACTTTCAGTCCAAAAGGGCCTCTTCAGCTGCAGTTGGCTTTGACAGACTTTTTGTCCACTTCTGCTCTTCTGATTGGGCCAAGGCTTGGACCATTGGAAAGCTCTTTCAGAGCCGGTCGTTTTGACATAAGGTAGACCCAATTCAGAGGTCTGAGTCCAAAAATACGGCCTTCAGAAGTTTTGCTGACTTTGTGTGCTATTTCTGCCCGCGTTGACTTTGACTTTTTAGCTTTGACCGTGCTTTAGAAAGGCTTTGTCTTCTTGAATCTTGGCCTTTAATCGCAGAACTCCTTAGCAACCAACCATTGCTCCTTTATCTCATCAAAGTGGCACATTTCTGCACATAATTGACTTTAAAGCCTGAAACGCATAAAAACACGTAATCAGTATTAACTCTTAATTATCACTCACATAATTAGTCTAAAAGTATGATTCAAGAGGGTTAAAACTACAGTTTTGGGCTCTTATCAAACCACCCCCAAACAGCATTTTGCTTGTCCTCAAGAAAATATGAGAAATTAGAATAAGTGACCAAAAATGGAGTTCTAACTACTCTCGTTTCGCTGAGTGTGATTGCATTGACCATATGCAACAAGGCCTTAAACCACTAGGAATTCCCTAGTGGACGAGTTATAGCCCTCGTGAGAGTTTTCCAAATGAAGGTACTCACAAACTTCATCTATACTACAACGACTAAGAAATAAAACTATTGTTTCCTCATTCATGTCTCAACTATCTATTTTTCTCACTAGCAAATGAATAAGAATAACCAAGTAAAAAACCTAAACTAATATATGCATAATAATCAATCATCTATGACACAAATATATATACTATGAGTAATACTATGAAATGCCTAGCAGGTTCGTTTCTGAAAACTCGGAATAGCGTCCTTAAGTAGGTCCTCACATAAATGTCAAGACAAAAACCACTATGATTTTTCCGGCCAAGTTTTTTACTCCAAATGCGGTGGGCACACTTTACTTTACAATTTCAATGACAAACAAGGAAGCCGGAGTCGATCAAACACATCTGCCACTTACTATCACACTAACCTATTCCTAATTGAGCTAGAGGTCTTTATTAGGTGTTGCGGGGATTAGGAGATGGTTTAAGAAGGAAGGAAATGGATATTCAAAAGGACAAGTCTGAGATAATAGAGTCTTCATATTATGTAACTTAGAGAAAACCTTGTTATTTTCTTTTGCTTCTCTACTTTGTTTCCATCCTTATCCATATTTTCCTTTTCTTTTCTTTGGATTTTGACTCCCTTTTATTCTATTTTTGGAGTTTTTTTTTATTTCTATTTTTCTTTTTCTTTTCCTTGGATGGAAACTTTTTTTTTTTTTTTTTTTTTTTTTTTTCTGAAGCAACTAACTAATTTTTGTTTACACAGGTTTTTCTCTTCTTCTTTCTTCACTCATTCTATTCTCAGACTTATTCTAGATTGGGTAAGTTGAATTTTTATTTTGTTTTGTTTTTGTAACAGTGGTAAAGGAATTGTGGTTTATGGAAGGCTAAAGAAAGGCTCAGAGGGGCTTACTAGCAAAAAAATAATTCATAGGTTTGAATTTTTGGCTATATCGATCCAAAGAGGGCCTAAATTCTCGCTTTTTAAGATATGGCATAGTGATCAAGCAAGTGGACGTGTGATTTCTCTATCCGATTTTACTTCTCCCTTGTGTCATTTCTCAAATGTTTCATTTCATATAAGGCTTTTTAGGCTATATTCTCACAGGATTTGTAGAATAAGTACTCTAGCCTAGATTTCAGCAACTTACTACTAACAATCATAGATACTCATGTAATATATTTATAGATAGATGCAAAGATTATTACCTACATATTAACCTAAGTTTCTAACAATTATTCTTATGTAAAAGCTACGTGAGACTTCTAGATTGTTAAGAGCATAGAGAAAGAAAACAATACCAATATTCCTAAGTGTCTAGCATAAACTTATTTATTTATATTTTTGAAATTTTTAACTTGAAAACAAATGCATATTATACATATATATATCTTAACAGATGCCTTAATTACACGTGTTTCTATGCCCACTAGGTGAAAACATGATTTTTTTGACTCCTGGTCCGGATAGGAATTGACGGGTACTAATAGTCAAGAATATATTTGACGGGCTTTTTATTAAATTGACGGTCCATAACCGTCAAACAAAAAATTGATGATCCAAGCCCGTAAAGAAAATTTTCACCGAAATCCCAGTCGAAGCGCGAATACCTTCCCCCCAAAATTTTCGCTCCTTTCCAATTTTCTCTCTTTCGGTTTCTATTTGGTTAAAACTCAACCAAAAACTCACCGTCATATACAATCTCCTTCCATAACTCACAAGCAGCAGCTACTTCACGACTCCATTTGCAAGCCTCGCGGATAACTTCAAACAACTTCCACCAAAGCTAACAGATTCAGCAAGCTTCAATTTCACCGGTTTGTTTATTTTATTTAGAAAAGATGTTATTTTTTCTTTAATTAGTATATTGGGATGATGCATCATTCTCATGAACTCTGTTTTCAAGTTTGTGTTCTACCCTTTGAAAGTCATAATCTGGCCATTCTCTAAAACTCACAGGACTCTTCTAATTTACATCTAACAATGGTAAAATATATAACTATAATATGAAATTTATATTCTGAACTGTTAGGTGTGACACAGTAAAGTTTTATTTTTGGATTCAAAGAATAGAAAACCATATATTTTTCCATGTACTGTAACAGCAATGATATAATTGTGAAATAACAATCTAAGTATAGTACGAAATTGATGAACTTATTATGTGACACAATGCACGACCGACATGTTTAAATAAAGTTATGTGCTACAAGTAAATATATATTCTCAGTCTGAATAGAGGGGAAAAAATAAATAAATTAATATATAGGTGTTGGCTGGAATGACATTAACTTAATTGGTTAATTGTCGGCGCAGTAGGATATTGAAAAACAATGTCACCGGTAGTTGGCGATGATTGCGCCAACACTTCCGTCAAAATAACGTATGCAAAAATACACAGAAAGAAATAAAACTAGGCATTATGAAGTTGAACCTAATACGTGCATGCACAATATCAAGAAACAAAGTAACACAAGCTAAGAAAGAAACATAATGAATATACAAGAAACTTACTAGTGCCATTGCTATTGGTGGACGAATTATAAGGAGGAATACCAAACATCATTGTGGCTTGTTAATTCAATAAGGGAGAGATTGATGGAGAAGATACGTTCTACTACTCTAGTTATCTAGTTATCTAGTTATCTAGGTACCATAACCCTTGTTTTTTTTCCCATTCTTGTAATGGGTTGCGTCAAAACTCTAACTTTTTAAATTGGTCGTTTTGCATATACACTACCACAGCTAGTTTTGATCGAATTTTAGTTAGTTTGCATCTCCTAAAGGTTTGTGTTTTTTTTCTTTGTTTAAAAAGAATTATTTGTTTTAAGAAATGAAACACATATCATTATCGTTGTTATTGATATGCTATTGTTACTACGAATTAATATTGTATAACGTTGTGACTTTTTATTGCTTTATCAAAAAAATTGAGTAAATTATTGTTGTTAAAATTGAGTTTTCACCATTCGTTTTACTGAGTAATGGAAGTTTTCATCCTTTAATTGGATGCACTTCTTGGTGAAGATGTTGGTTTGTCGTGTTGAGGGTGTTGTCTATCAATTCTAACAATTTTTTTTTATAAACTATGTTTTGTTTAACATGGTGAGGGTGTTGGTTTGTCGAAAATGTTATTCGTGTGGTGATTGTCTAATGTAGGGGCAGAACTACGAATTTAGAGAGTGGGGGCGATAAAAACAAAAAAACTTAGTTGCATATCGACTCATGAAAATTTTGATTATATGGCTTTCACTACCACAAGTTTAATTTAATTAGTATGTTCTTGGTGATGTAATATTACTCGTTTGTGCGTGTGTGCTACAAGTTGTATTAGTTAGTTAGTATGACACTTTATTTGATATGCAAGTGGTATTTGTATTGATTTTTTTTTGTTGTAAAAGATGTCTACGAAAGTGCCAAGCAAGGCATGGATGAAGGCACCGACGCGTTATCTCTGAAATACATTGAAGGTGCTCGCTCATTCATTAAATTTACCCAAAATAGTTTGGGGAACAAAATTGATTGGTAATCGCTGTCCTTGTATTGATCATGCGGTAACCAAGAGAAGAGATCACCAAGATATTTTTTACCATTTGATTCGTAAGGGTATAACAAGCTCTTACACATCATGGGTTCAACATGGAGAGCGTTCTTCCAGAAAAAATGTCTACCTCAACTTGTGTCAGTAATGAAGAGATGCTTCCAAGAATGGTGGAGATGACGATACATTTGGGCATAGTCAACCTAATGACTTGGATGCATGTCTGGATGAGGTGGATGAGAATCAAGATGAAGATGATGCTCCTGATGGTGATATTTTGCTAGATGATATTCAAATCAATATACATGAGGATGTTCGGTACAAGAAATTGATGGAAGATGCATTACAACCCTTGTATCCTTCATGTGAAGGTGAACATTCAAAGTTGTCACGCACAATTGAGCTATTGGGGATGAAGTCTAGACATCGGTGGTCCAATAATAGTTTCACCACCATTCGGGATTCTTAAAGAGGATTCTCCATATAAGAGTACATTGGTCATTAAAACGGGATAGTGCTAAAAAGTATGATAAAGGCATTAAGCATTATGAAGTGTGAGGTTATCCATGCATGTCCAAATGATTGTATTTTATATTGGGGGAAGGAAAATGAAAATAGAGTTAGTTGTCCCACATGTGGTGCGAGCAGATGGAAGCCAGCTGATGAATCTAAGCCAAAGGCTAAACCTTTGCCAATGAAGAAGCTAAGATATTTTCCTTTAACAGAAAGGTTGCAGAAGATGTATAGTGTGTTGTGGCTTGCTGAGAATATGACATGGCATGCAAAATCAGTTCCAAACCAAAGTCATATGCGGCACCCAGTAGATTCTTCTTGTTGGAAGTCTGTTAATTATCGGTGGAGCGATTTCGCTGCGGAGCCACGTAATGTTCAATTAGGACTTGCAACAGATGGATTTAATCCATTTGGTAACAACAATAGCATTCATAGTTGTTGGCCTGTAATGATCATCTCGTACAATCTTCCTCCATCCTTGTGCATGCGCAAAGAGTTTGTAATGTTAACACTATTGATTCCAAGTAATCCAGGAGATGAAATTGATGTTTATTTGCAGCCGCTTATTGAAGAACTCAAAAACTTGTGGTCCAAGGGGGCTGAAACTTATGATTCTTGCAGTAAGAAGACTTTCAACATGAGAGCAATTTTATTGTGGACTATTCACGATCTTCCAAAGATATGGTCATGTTTCGTGATCGAGAAACAGCCAGGAAGGTGTACGCTTGCCCAAATTTTGTAGTGAAGGGATAGAGTCGAAATGGTTAACAAATGGGAAGAAATTTTCTTACATGGGGTGTAGGAAATTTCTGAAAAACAAAAACCATCCTTTCAGAACACAGAAATCCCAATTTAATAGGAAGGAAGAACATGGAGAGCATCCTCGCCATTTGGTTGGTTCAGTAGTGAAGCAGAAAATGAGCAAAATTCCTTATGTATACGGTAAGGTGAATGGTAAAAAGAGGAAGAGGGGTTCAAACGAGGTTAAGTTGACTGGTTGGTTGAAAGATTCCATCTTCTTTAAATTGGATTACTGGGAGGTATTTATTACCCTTTCTTTTCAATGTTCTATGTAATAGCACTGTAATTTATTGTTGACCACATCCATGAACTTCTTCTTGCTGCCACCATATCCTTAAACTTCTTCCTATTTTTAGGCTTTTTCTTGTTGCCGGTACCATCCTTAGACTTCTTGTTGCCACTAAAAAAAGATAATATCACCTTCCCTTTGGATTTTCTGGTAGTACCTCCATATCCATTTCCTTATTGTTGGCCTCACCCATTGGCAGTTGATCAGACTTGTAGGTCTTTAGGGTAGCAATGCCAAGTCTCTGTCTTTAGGCCTCACCCTTGTTTCTATATTATGCCCTTTTGATATTAAAATAAATGGTTGCAGCAAGACTAGTTGACCAGTCTTTTATCTCAAGCATGTCGTGCTACTAGTTACTAGTATTGCAATTATATTTTGCATATACTAATACTCTTCTCACATTTACTACAACATCTTCCTATTCCACATAATGTAGACGTGATGCACGTTGAAAAAAATGTTGTAGATAATCTCTTCTCTTTAATCATGAACACTAGTAAGTCGAAGGATGGTATGGCAGCACGTAAAGATCTAAAGGCTATGAAGATCAAAAAGAAGTTGTGGCCTGTGAAAATTAATGGGAGGTTATCGTATGCTAAGGCTCCTTATTGTCTTTCCCGTTCTGAGAGATCCTTGATTTGTAGAACTTTGCACCAATTGAAGGTTCCAATCGGATATAGTGCAAATTGGAAACATAATGTGAACTTGGATGATTTTCAATTGAAGAGTCTAAAGTCACATGATTATCACATCCTGTTACGAAAAGACCTATTGCCGTGTTGTTGATGCATGCGTTCAAGAAACATAAGCCGCTATGCAGCTATTCGACAATTTTCTTTGTTCTTTAATGTCTTGTGTTCGAAGGTTATTTGTCGTGCTGAACTTGAAAAAATGGGACAGCGTGTTGTGGAGTCACTATGTGTGTTTGAAAAGTATTTTCCGCCATCTTTTTTTGTGTCCATGACACACCTTGTTTTGCATTTGGCGGAAGAGGCTCAAATTTGCGGACCAGTTAGATATCGTTGGATGTATCCATTTGAGAGGTCAGTGTTACTTCTGAAACTAATTATGTTATTCATTAGTTTTTTGTGTATATTTACATTGATTAATTACACACCACAGGATGATGAAAACATACAAATCGTACGTAGGGAACCCAAAATTTCCAGAAGGGTGTATTGCTGAACAATACCTTATGGATGAAGCAATGAAATACTGCATGGAATATATCCCATCAAGCAAAAGAGAAATACATAAGCAAGAAGAAAAGGCTGCCTTGGATGATAAAACTGAGTGTGGCTACCCTATTGATAAAAAGGGGAAGGACTACTTGCTTCCGAGTTTGCAATACCAGCAAGCACGCAAATGGGTTTTGAGAAAGTCAAGTAAAAATGTTGAGTGGGAAAGGTAAAATTAGATACTGCCTGCGTTCAATTTCATTTATTATGTCTCTACATTTTTAATAATAAATGTACATTGTTTACAATTACAGAAGTAATGAGACATACCTCCAAAGCTTCAAATCTAGGGGTAAAAGTCGTAGGTCATTGCATCATCGAAAAAGGAGATGGAGTATATTCCTTGGCTAAGGAAACAACTTGAGAAAGAAAAAGAGTCTAAATTCAAGATGCTTGTTGATGGGCCATCCTTTATTGCAAAGTCAAATAATTCCTACGCAGATAAATGGATATGTTTTTGTAATGCATGATTGAAAGTTTAACTCAACAACCCAAAATAGTGGTGTCTCAATGAAGGCTTTTACTAATTTCAGAGCAAGTGCCGAGACAAAAAAATTTAGTGGAAGATGAAGCCACTTATTATGGAATCATTAGGCGATACTTGAGCTAGATTACCATAAGTTTAAACAAGTAGTGTTCTTTTGTGATTGGGTGCGTATTGAAGATAAAAAAGAAATGGATCGTTGTTGATCCGGATACAAATCTGGTATATGTTAATTTGAGAAGGTGCCAAAGAAATACTGAATGAGGATGATGAACCATTCATTCTTGCTTCCGCCGCTCAAGTTTTTATTGCAAGGATCTTTGTAGAGATAATTGGCATGTCGTCTTGCATGCTCCTAAGAGATTGAACCATGATGTGGATGTTTATGAAGACCCCTTAGTCTTTGAAGCAATGGCAAACTCAGATGGTTTAGCATCTGCTTTAATGGGTGATATTGATGGTGTTGAAGTTTAGTGGATAGTAAAGTGAAATCAGATTAGTGCACACAATTGTAACTCTTTTTTGGCGTGTCTGCTGATTTGGTGTGACACTTACATATTGCATTTTATTTCTATTTTGCGTAAGTCGAGCTTTTTGAATATATCTAATCTTGAATGGTATGATGTTCTTGTTTGAAATCAGTTTAAATTGCGCTTGGTGAATTCATTACTTACATTATGTCTAGAATTTGGTGAACTCATTATTTAGATTTGAATCAGTTATGTCGCAAACCGGATCTGATCAACCTAGTGACTATCAACTTGACTTTGAACCTAGTGACTCCGAAGAAATCGAGGAATAACATGAAAGCGAGGAACAACATACAGGTGAATATGATATTGATTTATTTTCATAAATGTTTAGTTGTTATTGCTTTTGCTTTGTTATGTAATCTAAGATATTGAAATCATTAGGTCCAAAGAAGCAAGTTCGGTTCAATTATAATGGGCTACCTGTTGGTCCTGGTTCTACTCAATTTGTCACCTTTATAGGCAAAATGGCTAGAATGTATTGTGCACCTACTTACGCTGACTGACCTACTGTGCCAGAGGATATCAAGAAACACGCTTTTAAGAGAGTAACAGTAAGTACATTATACTCTTATTTTATTTTTATTTTTTCCCCTTCTAAGTACATTTCTAAACACATTCTTCTGTGTTGAATGCATCTACGGCCAAGGAATCAGTTTATACTATAATTTCCTTGCTGCCATGTCTCAATGCCATGCCCATACCATGTGCCACTGCTCGCAGTTCAACTGACGAGCCATTGTTGGCTGCTATAACCTCACCTGTGTCATTGCATAGTGATGCAGCCCATTCCCCCACTGATCCTTGTAACGTCCCATTAGTGTTTAGATTTTGAACCCCCGTTTCTCTATTTTCCCACTTACTGACCTTTATTTCCTTCTGTTTGTGTACTCCCTCCTTAGCATCATCATTCTGAATGAAAGTTATTTCATATATAGCCTTACCCATGAACACTATCTGATGGATACTAGGATTCGAGCAAATACTAGGCAAGCTAGACTACACTTAGAGTGAAGAAAATAAAACCTGCTCAAGGATCGGAGTCTAGTTAGAGTGTTCTGTGATATGGGTTATCGAATAATTGTGTATCAACATACGCTAAAGCACTGAAATTTTTGGTGGTTTATAATTGCGAAACACACAACGCCTCATTAGTCAAATTTTCTTAACTTTTTGGTTAGTTGGTTATGGCTTCATAGTTAACTTCGGTATCCGTCACTGAAAATTGGTTATTTGAGAGATCAATAAATGTCAAGTTCCCTAAACTTGAAGGAATATATCCTTTCAAATGGTTGCCACCTAATGAGAGGGTCTTAAGTGAAGCCAATCGACCTAGACTTGAAGGTATGGATCCTTCAAGAATGTTGTCCTCAAAGGACAAGTTGAGTGAGGTGGACTAGCTTTGACAAAGTTTCGTGAATGCTTCCTCCAATTTGTTTCATTCCACTTGTGACTAATGCCTCCGTGAACCGGGTTCACCTAGTAAAGTTGACAATGTGCCCTTCATGTAAAGGGCACCGCTCCTCTGTCTCGAGGGTACTTGTAACTCAGTAACGTTACTATTCTCCCTGCCTTGGGATTACATTGAATGCCCTCCCAATCTCCTGCACAACAATCACCGCCAACCCATGACGAGAGTACACCTGTTGTGTCTTTTAGGATTTTGGCTTTGAAGTTTTGGAAGAGCAGTTTCTATCCACTTCCGAGCAAGTTTTGGTTTGAGCTAAGGTATTTGTCACAGACTACAAAATGAAAAAAATGAAGAGAAGTTTGAAAACCAAACTACAAGATCTTTGCATTTTGTGAAGTGCAATTAGATTGTTGGCAAGTATTTTTTGAGTTCTAAGTCGAACTTTAAAGAATATCTAATTTTTCGGACAAAGAAGAAAAAAGCTATTTGGCCAAAGACAAATGATTTGTTTCTTCACTTAGAAAGCAAGTACCCCATTATATATAGAACGAAATGAGTTGATAAAGAGCGGAAAAAGTTAAGATTGCACTATTTCTTCTAACCTTGTCTTCTTACATTAGCCACTTTAACTGTATCTCCATTCAATGAATGAGTAGCTACTGCTTGCTATATTCTCCCCTGTTTCCATCTGAGGGAGAGTAATAAATTTTTGTCCTCTGTTTTTGAACTTCATTTCCCTGACAGAGTGAGTACTTAACTTGTCTAGGGTCTCTTCACCTTCTTGGGATGACTCAGGTCTCCTAAGCATGTTAAGAGCCATATTCCCGCCGTGAAGCAAAGACACTTGAAAATGCTTGGAAGACTATAAAGTGCTTGAAGCCATATTCCCATAGAATGTATCCACCTTACCCACTGCCTCTTGTAATTCTAAGTGTCAATTCAGTGTTGAAAATTCGAAGTGTTGGTTTTAGCATTTAGTCTTAGCAATTTGTAATACCACCTGAAAATTCTAAGTGTTTCTATCCTGTTTTGCCTAATTTCAAGAGTTTAGTCCTCTCTTTTGTTAACAAGTTTTAAGCTATTTTTTTCTTTTCTTGTTTTATGTTGAAGGATGTTTATGATATTTCACCTACTCACCAAGTTGGTGTTTTGCTAAAAGCCAACATATCTTGGAAAAATTGGAAACACAGACTTCGCAAGGTTTATGATCGATATTCAACCAATTCTGAGCGTATGGAAAACATACCAAAGCGTACAAAAAAAGAAGATTGGGAAAGCTTTATAGAAATTTGCTCGACTGATGAAGAGAAAAATTAAAGCGAGAAAAGGCAAATTATCTAGGGAGCACATGAAGTTGCCACACACATCCGTAGACTTGGATGTGCTAGAATCGAAGAGGAACTGGTATTTTCTATTGTTACTAACAACTTCTGGATTTACCAGAATATTGTTATATGCTTAAGAGTTTGTTTTCTTTTTAGATTAAGGAAAGCCCAGATGGTACGTGATAAATGTAAAAATAGTAGAATCCTAATATCATGTTAACAACACTAATACGTAATCCTACCGTTCTTACGTTTAAATCAATTCTTCTTACTCTCAAATCATAATCATGCAATATAATGAGTAAGGATTCGTTCTACTCTTAAACCCTCAAGACTTAAATTGAATTCAACTAATCAAACCCAAAAGGAACAATGGTGAGAGTAATGATTTGATGTGAATTTTCTATTATACCATTCCCAACAATTGAATCTAAACAAGACATAATATAAAGATTTGAACTTTATTTGTTTAAACTCAATTTGAAACTACTCATGCAATAATTGAATTAAACTAATAATGACAAATAAGTAAATCTAAGGATTTAAGCTAATAAATAAATGAAAATGAAACTAGATTATGGAGAACTAATTAACTTTATTTATCTAATAGAACAATAAGAACAAGATATGATTGAATGAATAACAACTATTTTATTTATCTAATGAATGATATTCAATGATTTAAATAACTAAGTTAAAACAAAGAATGAAACTAATTAATGGAATGAAAACTAAGTAATTAACTAATCTAGATCTAACTTTTTCTAACCCTAAACTCCATTAACATTAGCTTCCTAACCTAACTGCCATTAACAAAGAGTCAAGCTTTTGTTTTTATACTTCCAGATCCAAAAATCGTGCATGGGCTTGGAGCCATATTTTGGGCCGGAAAATCGGGCCCAAAACCCAATTTCTTTAGTCCAAAATGGGCTCTTCAGCTGCAGTTGGCTTCGACAGATGTTTTGTCCTCTTCTACTCCTCTGATTGGGCCAAGGCTTGGACCATTGGAAAGCTCTTTTCGAGTCGGTCGTTTTGACATAAGCTACTCCCAATTCCGAGATCTGAGTCCAAAGATACGGCCTTCGGAAGTTCTGCTGACTTGTGCACTATTTCTACCCGTGTTGACTTTTCAGCTTTTGACCGGGATTTACAAAGGCTTTGTCTCCTTGAATCTTGGCCTTTATTCACAGAACTCCTTAGCAACCGACCTTTGCTCCTTTATCTCGCTAAAGTGGCACATTTCTGCACATAATAGACTTTGAAGCCCGAAATGCATAAAACACGTGTCGATGATTAACTCTTAATTATTACTCACATAATTGGTCTAAAAGTATGATTGTTACAGGGGTTAAAACTACAGTTTTGGGCTCTTATCAAACCACCCCCAAACAGCATTTTGCTTGTCCTCAAGCAAAGATGAGAAATTAGAATAAGTGACCAAAAATGGAGTTCTCTCTACTCGTTTATTTGAGTCGATTGCATTGACCATATGCAACAAGGCCTTAAACCACTAGGAATTCCCTAGTGGACGAAGTTATAGCCTCGTGAGAGTTTTCCAGTGAAGGTACTCACAAACTTCATCTATACTACAACGACTAAGAAATAAAACTATTGTTTCCTCATTCATGTCTCAACTATCTATACATCTCACTAGCAATTGAATAAGAATAACCAAGTCAAAACCCTAAACTAATATATGCATAATAATCAATCATCTATGATACAAATATATATACTATGAGTAATACTATAAAATGCCTAGCGGGTTCGTTTTAAAACTTCGAAATAAGCGTCCTTAAGTAGGTCCTCACATAAATGTCAAGACAAAACCACTCGATTTTTCTGCTCAAGTTTATTTACTCCAATGCGAGTGGGCACACTTTACCATACAATCTCAATGACAACAAGGAAGCCGGTCGATCAAACACATCTGCCACTTACTATCACACTAACCTATTCCTAATTGAGCTAGAGGTCTTTATTAGGTGTTGCGGGGATTAGGAGATGGTTTAAGAAGGAAGGAAATGGATATTCAAAAGGACAAGTCCGAGATAATAGAGTCTTCATATTATGTAACTTAGAAAAACCTTGTTATTTTCTTTTGCTTCTATACTTTGTTTCCATCCTTAGCCATATTTTTCTTTTTTCTTTTCTTTGGCTTTTGACTCCCTTTTATTCTATTTTTGGAGTTTTTATTTATTTCTATTTTTTTTTTCCTTTCCTTGGATGGAAACTTCTTTTCTTTTCCTCAAGAACTAACTAATTTTTGTTTACACAGATTTTTCTCTTTTTCTTTCTTCACTCATTCTATTCTCAGACTTATTCTAGATTGGGTAAGGTGAATTTTTTTTTATTTTGTTTTGTTTTTGTAACAGGGTAAAGAAATTGTGGTTTATGGAAGGCTAAAGAAAGGGCTCTCGAGGGGACTAATTAGGAAAATAATTCATAGGTTTGAATTTTTGGCTATATCGATCCAAAGAGGGCCTAAATTCTCGCTTAGGATATGGCATAGTGATCAAGCAAGTGGACGTGTGATTTCTCTATCCGGATTTTACTTCTCCCTTGTGTCATTTCTCAAATGTTTCGCTTCATATAAGGCTTTTAGCTATATTCTCACAGGATTTGTAGAATAAGTACTCTAGCCTAGATTTCAGAAACTTACTACTAACAATCATAGATACTCATGTAATATATTTATAGATAGATGCAAAGATTATTACCTACATATTAACCTAAGTTTCTAACAATTATTCCGATGCAAAAGCTACGTGAGACTTCTAGATTGTTAAGAGCATAGAGAAAGAAAACAATACCAATATTCCTAAGTGTATAGCATAAACTTATTTATTTATATTTTTGAAATTTTTAACTTGAAAACAAATGCATATTATACATATCTATATCCTAACAGATGCCTTAATTACACGTATTTCTATGCCCCCAAACAAGAAGCATGCTTTGTCCTCAAAGCATTTAAATAAAGAGGGTAGAAAAATACCATGGAAATGCGTGAAATTCGAACATCCGCAAAACAAGGTTAGAACATACTAATATAGGAAATAAAAAAACTGACGCAACTCTATAAGAGTTCCACCCATTATGGGGTTAACAGAATTAAATTGCTTGGGACATAAGCAGACACTAACTGAAACTAAAAACTTACCTCCACTCCAGCGTTTACTCGTCATTCTCCTCTTCTATAAAGAAGTGAGGTTCCTTCGCATCCTGCCATGCCATTATAATTTGCCAAGCTTGCCGCCATTTATCATCTACGAATCCTAACCTGTTAAGCGCCACTTGGTCGGATGGGGTGTAAGGTGCAACCTGATGAGGTTGTATCCTCCACCCTTGCCAAGTCATTGCACGGAAAGATCGAATAATAGAATTGGTGGGTCTCACAATGTCGACCCTCTAACCCAAATCCGTGAAACGGGCACAAAAACAGGGAAGAAACATAGTATAATACGGCAAACTAATATAGGCATAAGAAGATACTTATGCCTCATGCTATAGGCTCGTGCTAAACTAGACATTAAGGTCTTAGGAAGGTCATATAGCAGCGTTCCTCAGCTAAAGCAAGGAAAACATCGCAAAGTGGCATCATTCGGCGAAAAAAAAATGCCACTCCCCTAATATGTTTAGCATGATAAAGAACATTACCATATCACATTAAGGGACAAGCTACCAAGGGCTACGTTATATGTCCCTTGGTCCTCTACACGGAAAATGCCTAACCCATAAGCCTCATGCAAAAAGTCATAAGTGTAGACATGCATATTATCTACCCAATAGCATCATGGGTCTTGTATTTCAGCCGGCATGGCAAGTCCAAGAACAAATGCTAGCAAGAACCATAAGCGGTTCCCCTACGTGTGTGATCACCTCACAAACCAAGCACTATAAGTAGTGCTTTGAAACAAATCTTTGAAAGACTGTTCGGTATTATTGTAGGAGATGTCATCTCAAAACTACGCCTGGAACAAATTGGAAATCACCCGGAACAACCCGCGAGAAAACTGGAAATTTCTGGTCTATGGAAGTCGGGTGCGAGTCGCTTCTACTTGGGCACGAAAAGCTCTCAAAGATTTTGAATTCCAGCGTTTGAGCCGAAGTCGCTCACCTTGTACAAAAATTCTAAAAATTCTAAAAATGTGTATGCGCGAAAAGCGCCTCCTGAGGGCGTAAAGCGCCCGAGGTGCTGATTTGTGAAAATGGTAAAGAACAACGGGAAACGTGGGAGTGAAAGGTGAGAGATGGAAGTTAGGTGTAGTGTGGGTTGTGAGTGTAGAATGAATGAAGTTTTTATAGGTTTTGAATTGTTAAAACGAATCGGTAGGTTGCCAAAAGCTTTAAGGCAATTTCCGAAACAATAAAATTTCGAACCCAAAATGGAAACAACTCATATTCTTGATTCTATAACAACCCTAATATCTTTTATAATTGGATTTAGACTAGTAACTTCTAAACTCTCTTAGATTTCATCATACCACCACATCTAATCATAGGTATGCCAATTACGACAATATTCTCAACCTTCACTCCAAAACAAACTCTAAAATGGAGGATCTTCTACAAATCATGATAGAATAAATAATACCACCCCCAAACAATTCGAAGGTGGGATTAACAATAAAATCCATACACAATTTGAAAAGAACAACATTATATTAAAATTGAAATTCAAACAACATTTAACTACCAAATTCAAAGTTAACTACGAGAATTTAACAACGTAACATCCTATCTACTAAAAATAATAAAAGACAACATCAAAACAACAAACAAAGAGAAATCTAGCTACTCTTAAAGGGGCGAGGTGGGGATAAGAATAGGAAGTTTAGTGATCAAGCATGGAAAAACCAAACACCCCACCCCCAAACAAATTTTTGAAAACAGGTTTGTAAAAATTTGTTTTAAAACGTGGGTCTTTTAAAGTCAGATTCCCTAGACTTAAAGTGATATATATGTATTTACATGCAGTTTCCCATATATCAATAATCTAAAAGTTGTGGGTCTTTCCACAAATAATTAACATGGAATGCACCATCAAACGAATTAAGCACCAAGATTTCCTATGACGTAGCTTAGTGGAATGAGAGTAAAGCCTTATAGATCTAAAACCCTATCGAGCATACAGGTTTCTTCTTTGTCCTCCTACGAAGGGGATGCCAAGTAAATGAGCGTGAGAAAATTGATGGTTGTGGAAGATCACGTAGGATGTGGATAATTTTGAGAAGGAAAAAATGGAAAAAATGAAAAAGTGTCGGTGGCTTGTCCTTGGGTGTTACTTCTTCACTAGTTGGTTTTAGATAGTTATGAAGCATAGGAGAAATGCCAAGGTCAAGTACAAACTCAATGGTTCTTTGAAAAGGTAGAGGGAGGGACATGCGTGATGGAAGGTGAATGAGTGACATGAGGATGTGAGGTGGGTGAATGGTGTTCAACTAGTGTTCTTAGGTCTATATCATCGAGGGCCTTGAGATATGCAAGACATTCCTCAATAGGTGGGTAAGAAGAATCACCGGGATAGAGGCTTAAAAATTCTTCTTCCGTCATGGCGTCAAGAGATGAATGGATGTCAATAAGAGAGAACTCGCGAGGCGGCAAAGAAGGGTTGCAAAAGAGTCTAAGGAAATCCTCCTTGATGTTATCTATGTCTAGGGAGTAGAAATTGTGATCCTTGTCTTCTTCCATAAGAGGGGTATCTACTAGTGTGGGGACTAAAGTGTCAGCCGCACTAATGTGAGGTACAAAACTCTCAATGGACTTCACTTCCCCTTCTACAGGCAAACCTAGTTGTCCCCGTGTTTGTCTAAACATGTTAACTTCTACAGAAAGATTTCCAAAAGTAAGAGTCATTGAGCCATCCCGACAATTAATTTGGGCATTGGCGGTTGCCAAGAAAGGACGCCCTAAGATGATGGGAATGGAATCATGAGCAACTTCTGTGTCAAGAATAACAAAGTCGGCTGGATAGTAAAAATCCTGAACTTTAACGAGAATATTTTCAACTACACCCTTGGGATATTTAATAGAACGATCGGCTAACTGCAAAGTCATTTTGGTTGGTTGAAGTTTTGTTAGACCTAGTTGTTTATATAAATAAAAAGGGAGTAAGTTAACACTCGCCCCCAGGTCTAATAAAGCAGTTGTTATGAAGGTATCACCTAAGGTGCATTGTACAGTAGGACGACCAGGGTCCTTGTACTTAACAATTCCGTTATGTTCAGATAAAGAGGGATATTGTTCAGTTAAGAATGCTTCGTGGGGTATGTTGGTTTTCCTCTTCTTGGTGCACAACTCTTTTAGAAACTTAGCGTGTCCAGGTAGACTTTTTATAGCTTCTAGAAAAGGTAGGTTTATAGTCAAATTTTTAAACACTTCCCTAATCTCATCAAAATTCTCGTCCTTTTTAAACACAACTAGTCTTTGGGGATATGGTGCTTTATCGCTATTTTTAGCAGAAGGGATAAAAGTTTTATTAGTCTTTGCTTTATCTCTAGCCGTTTTCCAACTAGGTGTCCATCTTGGAACCTCTACAGGTGTAGGGTCTTCAGTTTCTATTATAGTATTTGGTATGGCATCATTTTTTAGTTTTTGGGGTAATCTTTAGGCATAGTCACTTGGTTATCAACTACTGCCTACGAACGAAGGGTAGTGACTGCATGTAGGTCCCCTTGGTTTATATTACCATTACAAGAATAAATCTTGTTTATTTCAAAGCGATGTTTGTTGACTTAGGATTATTAGGCTGCTTTTGACTTGGAAACACGCGGTTTTGTTATTATTTTGGTTAGAAGACATGTCAATAACCTTTTGGCACAAAGATCGCATCATTTGCATCGTTTGTTTCATCATATTAGAGTTTTGATCATCTTTGATCTTTCATCAAGTTTGAGTTTTGTTGCATAATTTGATTTTGTTTCTCCAACAAGGTCACTACTACTTTGTTTGTAGATGGTTGTATTGGAATTAAAAGCTTGTTGGCGTTCATGTCTTGATGTTGATAGTTAAGGGTTATGGGTACTAAACCTCTATTCTGGTCACCTAAGTTCCTTTGTCCTTGATGTTGAGTTAACTAGTTGAAGTGTGATGGTTGTGGTGGTGTTTGTGCATAGACAAGAGGACAATAGAAGTCGGAATGCTCAAGACTACAAATGACATTACAACGAGTAGTAGAGTTAATGTTCATGGTTGGAGTGGGTCATTTGTTTAACGAGATGGCATCTACCTTTTTTAGTGAGGGCATCGATAAGAGTTTTAAGCTCGGGATCATGTTTAACCTCAAGAGAAGAAGGAGAGGAGTGGGAGGAATCGTTTCCTCCCCAATTGTTGTTCTTCTTAGATTGATCTTCTAAGAATTTATAAGCCTCCAAGCCTCCTTTACTAAGAAAACTACCCCCAGTCATGATATCTAGAACCTCCTTATGATAATGTGAAAGCCCCTTGAAGAAAGAAACGAACAAAAGCGTGTCTTTTCGCAAGATTATGATCTTGGGCATTCAATGAGAAGATCAGTGAAACGATTCCAGGCCTCTGAAAAGGATTCATGAGGATTCTGGTTGAAGAAATGAATCTTGTGAAGCATTTCATCTGTCTTTAGTGGTGGGTAAAATTGTTCCATGAATAATTGAACAAGTTGAGCCCATGAGTCCACAGAGTTTGGCGTTTGGGCAGTTAACCAAGACGCCGCCTTGTCGGCTAGGTGAAAGGAAACACCCTAAGTTTAACTTGATCTGGACTTACGCTAGGATGATGGAATGTAGTGAGAACTTGGTCTATCCCCACGATGTGTTGGTAAGGCTTCTCGTGGTCTAAACCATGAAAAACCGGTAACAAGTTAAATATATTAGGGGGATTCAAAAATCCCCACTAGGTCTACTGCAAGAACGATGCACCGACTTAGGGCCATCGTTTAGGGCTTTATAAAAATCGAGAGAGAGAGTCTCTTGTTCTTTAGCCATTGATGCAAGTGTAGTGTGTGAAATTCTAGATAGGCGTGTTGTATTTATTTCTATGAAAAACAAGCCTGATTATAGTAGAATTAAAACTCCTCGGCGAGAAGAAGGAGTGGAAGAAGGAGTACACGAATGCCTCCTTGCTACGTGTTTGAATAAGCGTCTTGTATCACGCTTGATCTCGATGTATTTAACAAGTTAGAAACACTGAGTAACTTGAAGACATAAAAATTTGCATTTACCTATGAAAATTGGGCTGTTCACACTGAATTTTCCTTTGAGGGCGCGAGTTCCCTCTGTTTGGGCGCGGGTGCCCTCTGTTTTGTCGAAAGTCCAGTGTTTTGGGCGCGGTCGCGCTCGGTTTGGGCGCGGGTCGCGCTCAAGAGTTTTCAAGTTTTAGGCATTTTATCGTACTCCAAAAAATCTGAAATTTCTACAGTAATTTTCTAAGACCTCTATCAAGTAGCCTGTAAAATTTCAGATCAATCGGAGCTGTGAAAGTCCCTCTACAGCCCTTCAAAGTTTGCGAAACGGTTTTCAGATACAATACAAACAACCGAATGGTTAACCCATCAAAACAAATCCAAAAATTACCAAATTTTTACTGGAGACTCCTGACAGATCCTAATTGTTCCTGTAAAAAATTTAGAGCAATTGGAGTTCTACAACCTCTCCTTATTGGCTGGTGTTCCAGATATTAAGTGTTTGCAACACTGCAGAAACACACTGGAAACACTCTACTATTTAGGAGGTCAAAACAAATAAAAAACTCATCAAATTTTTACTACAAACTACTGACTTAGGATAGATACTCCTGTAAAAATTATAGAATTTTTAGAACTCCCTAAGTAACCTTACTCGTCTGTTTTTCAAGAACATACGGTGTGAAAACTGAAATGCAGCACTGTAAAGAACGTATTTTTTTCACAAGGTAAACTAACTTTGAAAAATCTGAAAATATTCCAGTAAATCAACAAAACATTAAACAATATGTATGAAAATTTTCAGAATTTTCGAAAATTTATAAATACCTTCACCGCAGTGTTTTTTTCTGTGAATCCGCAGCCGCTATGTCTGAAACAGTGAACAGTTCCAAAAATTCAAGAAATAAGAATGAAAAATTAAAAGGGTGGGTGGGTAGAGAATGGGGGATTTCCCCTTGAATTCAAGAAATTGAATTCTTGTCATGAACGAGATTAAGATGGCAGCGGCGCCATTTGATAAATGTAAAAATAGTAGAATCCTAATATCATGTTAACAACACTAATACGTAATCCTACCGTTCTTACGTTTAAATCAATTCTTCTTACTCTCAAATCATAATCATGCAATATAATGAGTAAGGATTCGTTCCACTCTTAAACCCTCAAGACTTAAATTAAATTCAACTAATCAAACCCAAAAGGAACAATGGTGAGAGTAATGATTTGATGTCAATTTTCTATTCTACCATTCCCAACAATTGAATCTAAACAAGACATAATATAAAGATTTGAACTTTATTTGTTTAAACTCAATTTGAAACTACTCATGCAATAATTGAATTAAACTAATAATGACAAATAAGTAAATCTAAGGATTTAAGCTAATAAATAAATGAAAATGAAACTAGATTATGGAGAACTAATTAACTTTATTTATCTAATAGAACAATAAGAACAAGATATGATTGAATGAATAACAACTATTTTATTTATCTAATGAATGATATTCAATGATTTAAATAACTAAGCTAAAACAAAGAATGAAACTAATTAATGGAATGAAAACTAAGTAATTAACTAATCTAGATCTAACTTTTTTAACCCTAAACTCCATTAACATTAGCTTCCTAACCTAACTGCCATTAACAAAGAGTCAATCTTTTGTTTTATACTTCCGGATCCAAAATCGTGCATGGGCTTGGAGCCATGTTTTGGGCGGAAAATCGGACCAAAACCCAATTTCTTTAGTCCAAAATGGGCTCTTCACCTTTCAGATTGGCTTCGACAGATGTTTTGTCCACTTCTGCTCCTCTGATTGGGCCAAGGCTTGGACCATTGGAAAGCTCTTTTTGATTCGGTCGTTTTGACATAAGCTACTCCCAATTCGAGATCCGAGTCCAAAGATACGGCGCCGGGAAGTTCTGTTGACTTGTTAATTTGTTTACGCCCGTGTTGACTTTTCAGCTTTTGGCCAAGGATTTACAAAGGCTTTGTCTCCTTGAATCTTGGAATTTATTCACGTAACTCCTTAGCAACCGACCTTTGCTCCTTTATCTCGCTAAAGTGGCACATTTACGCACATAATAGACTTTGAAGCCCGAAATGCATAAAACACATAATCGTATTAACTCTTAATTATTACTCACATAATTGGTCTAAAAGTATGATTGTTAAGGGGTTAAAAGTACAGTTTTGGGCTCTTATCAGTACGGTCACAAGAACGCATGTGTTTGTGGCCACACATACAAGTGGGGCGGATCATGTCCTTTTCTTGAATTGAGACCAAGTCCGTAATTGGAATTCTTATTCTTTTATTGTTCTTTAACTTTAGCTCTTAATTTCATGGTGGAAAAATTTGTGTATATGACTATAAATTTTGTTTCTAGGATGAAATCAAGCGGCTTGTGAGCCTTGACCCCTACTTGGGAGAGAAAGATTTGGATAATGATCCTGTGGCAAAGGTATATATATTTAGATAATGGTCATGTTAGAGCAGACATCTATTTAGTATACTCTGAAACTTTTCAGTGGATGTATGTGTTAAATGTCGTCCTTTGTTGAATGTAATCATTTTGTCTTATGGTTAGGTCATTGGTCGTGATGGCAAGGGTCGCGTTCGAGGACTAGGAACTGGTGTTACAAAGAATGTTGTACATGCCTCCGCTCCTTACATCAAAATTGTTGAAGAAGAAAAGAGAAAACGTGAAAGTACAGATGAAAATGTCAAACTAGTGATGCAACGTCTTGATGAAGAGACGAGGGCACGTAAAATTCTTGCTGAAAAGTTAGAGGGTTATGCACCAGAGTTCGAAAATACTTCTCCACAGGTAATGAAAGATGACTTAGTGCAACATTTCTTTATATATGTAGTAATATATATCATGTTATATAGTCTACACGATTTTAGTATAGAGTCAGCAAAGCTGATCTCAACACTACTATTTATTTCTTCTATTGTTTATATTATGTCTCGTATTGAAGAAGAAATAATACTATTATATGTTTGGAGTTTGGACTATCGACTAGGTTTTATTGTTTAGAAAATGGAAATAAACTATTTGTTGGGTGCACACATGAATAATACATTGTGCTATGTGGTAGTTCTTGCTGAATTAGTTATGCTCAGTCATGTTTTGACATCCTTCAAGTTCCTTTAACTTGTTCAGTCTATTATATCTGCACCAAATTTAGTTAGTACTAGTTGTTTTGTGTGGAGGTATTAGTCATAAATCATTAGTGATATGGCTGTGATCCGATTCTTTGGAACAAACTTATCAATGGTCTATCTTGAATCCAAACTTATCAATGTTTATATCTCTGGCCTGCAACTAAGTGCTTTCCCAAGCCTGACATCTATCCTCCATTCTTCTGTGACCCGTTTATCATGTAAGGTATTGAGTGTAATACCTTTGGAAATGTAGGTAGTAGTGCGTACACCTGATTCCACATAGTTGGAACTGCTACTGCCAGTTTTTGAAAACCTAGCGTTGTTAGTATAAAAGCAGTAAATATCACCATGAATTGCCCTCTCAGACCTAGTTGGAGACTTGTCTTTGTCCCTTTGTTGCTCTTATTAGTATTCTTCCATGTGTGTCTGTTCTGTGTCGTCTCCTTGGGCAGCCTTCTATGATTAATGTGTTTGATAAAGCTAAGCTTTTTCGTGAAGCGACACAACTTCTTTATAAAATGAGAGAAGCTAGTGTTGTTCCTGATACTGTTAGTTATCTCCTCCTAAGCCTAAAAACTATTATTCTCAACATTCCTCATCAGCTTCAAGAAGTGCAACCCCACCTCTGGAAATATTAACTTCTCTATTTTTTTTTTTCTTTTTAAGTTATAATAAGTTTCGTAGGAAATATCTATCAATCATGGCAGTCATAACTTTTTCTTGAATAGTTCTGAAAAATCTCCCAACATTTCGCGTATGTACCTAGTCTTTTGTCTTTGATACTTCAAAAACATCACTCTTAGAAAGAGTTTAGTGATGCCAGAAGTGGCTACCTCAACTTAGCAAGTAAAGAATCCTGTCCAACACAGACTGGAGAGAGGACAAGTCCTGCTGAAATAGCACTTAGAGAGATCTTCTTTAGATTCTCATGGTAGTGGATTCAGTAGTAATATACTCATTTTTTGAAAATCAATGAAGGTCCGACTAAGTTCTATCAGGTAGGCCACATTATTATCTTAGATAGCAAGTAGTTCTACCGGGTACTGCTTGCTGCTTTGCATTGATGTTTGCATAGACCTAGTCCCCAAATATCATTCTAATCGTTAGGAGTGTTCCGTGATCATTGCATATTGCATACCTGAAATAAAAATAAAAGGGAACATATGCTAGACAACAGTTAGGCAAGCTAAGATTTATGAGTAGAGTGTTGGAAAACCAAGAAAGGTATATCATATGTTTGGAGTAGCTATGACGCTGATCTTAAAATGGATCAGCAGTACCCTAGGATTAGGAAGGATAGGAGTTGCTCATATAGGTTATAAATTATGTGTAGCAAATTGAGATCGTCTGCCAATAGAAAAAAAAAACAGATAGAGATGGTCTGAACTTGTAGATTAGACTGCAAATGACGATAGTTAGAGGGTCTGCACAGAGTTGAGGCCTTCAAGCGAAGAAGATATAAGCTCGAAGTAATATGGACTAGGATTTAAGGATCCAAAACTATGGTATTGAACAATATTGATTGCCAGGACATTATTTGCTCACTCAACCTTGACATTTGTAAGCCTTTGCTGTTCTTGTTGCATTTCTCTTATGCGAGCCTTTCTTAGTTAAATAATCGATGTTGCGTTATTCTATAGATATTTGCATAGGCACTGCTCCTCCACTTGTTCACCTAGGCTAACCCTTTGTGTGTATCCAGCACCTGCGTCTTTACCTGTGTAACTGTTAGGTTTCAATAGAACGACAGAACATAGCAGCCCAATACACTGGAGAAATTCTTTTTTCAGTTATGTTTTTTTTTTTTTTTTTTTTTTTAAAATAAAGTTTAAGATTACACTCTGACGTTGACTTAAAAGATGAAGTATCTGTATGAAGGAGTACTAGGTTTGTCAGTCCAAATGTAGTACGTCAGACGTTACATCCATGCATATGTGTCAATGTCCCTAGTGAAATGCGTATTATTTCCATTGTCCGTAGACAAAGACATGCATAGACCAGGAGCTGCAGCTTCAATCCCTGATTCCACTTGTATAGAGACGGTAGAACCCAAAGCATCCTTCCTGTCTTTGTAGTCCACAAACTGATCTGAATCGTCCACATTTGAAGGCGCTGCTTCTTGTTTGATTTCTTTCTTCTGAGTGTCATGGATATCCCCAAGCCATTGAGGTTTTCTGCAGTGTAAGCAGGACCTTTGCGTTCAGTTGAATCAGTAACATTGTTTTCAACTTCAGCAATTGTAACAGCTTGGGTGGTACCCTCATGAGTGTAGAAAGTAATTTAGGGAAAAGTTAAGTGAATGAGAAAGCTCATCACTTATATTTATAGAATCATAATAGAAACCCTAGAAAGGATAATAAAGTAATTACAAAGGTAATATAGGAAAAATACTATAATAGTCCTGCTAACACTCCCCCTCAAGCTGGACTATGGATATCACACATACCCAGCTTGGACAAAACATCTGAAAATAGTCTACTACTAATTGCCTTCGTAAGAAAGTCCGCAAGCTGCTGAGATGTCGGAACATATAAAGCACAAATCTGTCCAGAAGTCACTTTCTCACGTAGAAAGTACCGATCAACCTCTATATGTCTAGTACGATCATGTTGCACAGGATTAGCCAAAATGCTAAGAGCAGACTTGTTGTCACAGTAAAGCGTCATCGGAATAGAGACATGTAGATGAAGGTCTCGTAGAAGACGTTTTAGCCATATCAGCTCACATACACCTTGGGCCATCGCCCTGTACTCTGCTTCGGCACTGGACCTAGAAACAACATCTTGTTTCTTACTCCGCCATGTAACCAAATTACCACCAATAGTGGTACAATACCCAGAAGTAGATCGACGATCAGATCTACAACCTGCATAGTCAGCATCAGTCCACGCCTCGACCCGAGAATGGCCATTATCTCGAAACAAAAGGCCACGTCCAGGACATCCTTTGAGATAACGAAGCACACGAATAGCTGCCTGAAGATGAGGAATGCGCGGCTTGTGCATAAACTGACTGAGAACGCCAACCACATATGTAATATCAGGACGGGTAAGAGAAAGATAGAGGAGCTTCCCAAGAAGCCGCTGATACTGACCAATGTCGTCCAACAACTCCCCATCATAGTCGGCTAGGTGATGGTTCTGTTCAATAGGTGTCTCAGCAGGACGACATGCAAGTTGCCCTGAAGCAGAGAGAAGATCAAAAATATACTTTCTCTGAGAGATAAAAAATACGAGAACTAGAACGAAAGCAACCTCAATCCCAAGGAAGTAACGCAAGGGCCGAGATCCGTCACGAAAGCGAAGTAATGAGATAGGATTTCAGTCACTAATACCCCGAACATCATCGCCCGAATAATAACAATATCGTCCCACATAAACAAGCAATACAACAATCTTCGTGCGAGTGTCTAAGAAACAAGGTGTGGTCACTTGACTCGAACATATCCATATGCGATCATGGTCAGCAAATGTTTCAGCCCAAGTCGCGAGGAGACCGCTTAAGCCCATAAATAGACTTTTTCAACCGCACACCAAGCCCGAAGTAGAAGAAGCGGAAACCGGTGGTGAAGACATATACACCTCTTCTTGTAAAGCCCCATTGAGAAAGGCATTTTTACATCCATCTGAAAAAGGGCCATGACTTGGGCGCGAAGAAGAGAAAAATAACTTCGAATCGTATTCATCTTGGCCACGTGAGCAAAGGTCTCTCGATAATCAACCCCATGAATCTGCGCATACCCCTTAGCAACCAACCGAGCCTTGTACCTACTAAGCTGTTCCATCCGGGTTTTGTTTCACCGTGAAAACCCATTTACACCCGACTCGCTCTACGGCCAGCGGAAGAGAAAACCAAGACCCAAGTATTATTGACCTCTAATGCATGTAATTCCTCCAACATCGCAGCCTTCCAATGAGGGCCGGGCCACGCCCTCTCTGCCATGTGACGTGGTATATCAACCAATGAGAGAGAAGCCTCGAAAAGATCCAGAACTTCTGAGACAAACGATGATCCGGCGTATAATTAGTGATAGAATAAGCTACGATATTAGCATATCTAGCCGGCATTCTGCGATGCGACTTCTCTTTCCGAACGTTAATAGGTGGAGTATCGCTTATATCAACAACCGGTAAATCAACATCAATAGTAACGTACACGGGAGGGATAGGAGATGGCTCAATACCGGTAAAAGTGAATCGATGGCGAGTGGTGAACCCGAGAAGCGTAAGATGTCGGGCGGTCCGGTGGAGAAGGTTGGCTACGGATATCGGCAGTATAGACACAGTAAAAGGAGGTGAAACCAAATGTGGAACCGAGGGGAGACTATAGGCTCGGGCTGAACACTCATCGGAAGTGGAAAAGAAATAGGAACCGAATGTGAATTCTCATGAGGAAAAGCGGAGTAAACGAAACCACTTCGAGATAGAACATCACCGAAAAAGAATGGAGCATGTTCGAAGGTAACGCCCATGGGAGATGAAACAACGACGCGATGAAGGGTGATAACACCGATAACCCTTCCGGTATGAGAGTAACCCAGAACACACATTTCAAGGCACGTGGATCTAGTTTAGAGATAGACACGGTGACTTGACGAAAACAAACACACCCATAAATACGAGGTGGGATTTGAAAAACGAAACGATCGGGATGAATAATGGAATACGGGTCGCGAAAAGCAAAAAGCTCGAGATGGAGAACGGTTAATGAGATACACCGCCCGTAAGGACAAACATCGCACCCGAACGCGTGAAGGAACATTCATGCCAATAGACATAGCACGAAAGCAAGATCAAGAATATGACGGTTTTTCTTTCGACTTGCCATTTTGCTTTGGAGTCCGAGTGTTAGAGGTTTGATGCAAAATACCATTGGCCTCCACGAATCTGTCGAAGACCATGAGACGAGAAATTCCCACCCGATCGAACGAAAAGACTTTAATCTGTTGTACCAAACCGTAATGCGAACCATTCGCGATAAAACTCTAGAAAATGGAGGAGACTTCATCTTTGGATTTCATTAAATAAACCCAAGTACACCTAGAGAGAAATCGTCAATGAATAACACAAAAATAACGAAATCCTAAAACGTAGTGACCGGGCAGACCCCAAACATCAGAGTGCACAATATCAAACAAAGACGAAGTTTTATTACTACTTAATGGATAAGGGCTACAATGATGTTTAGCCAGTTCACATGTCTCACAAGATAGACTTGACATGGATACTTTGGAAAAGAAAGATGGAAACAAATAACGTAGATACTCAAAAGAAATATGACCTAAGCGGTGATGCCAACGTAACACCCGCTTTACATTTTCACTACCAGACGAAGACTCTAACTGGAGGGCATGGGGAGAGACTGAAGAAACAGGTCTATCCAGTACATATAAGCGACCCTCTTCACGTCCACTGCCAATCACCTTCTGCGACACGGATCACGGAAAACACAGTAAGATGGATAAAAGGTTACACTGCAGTTTACATCTTTGGTAAGTTTACTAACAGAAATAAGATTGGTGGTCAATTTGGGGACATGAAGAACATCAGGTAACAAAAATGAATCAGTAACTGGGATACAACCCCGCCTTACAATAATAGGCGTTTTGAAACCCATTGGCAAGACGAACCGTCCGTTTCCAAGAACTAGATGCATAATTCCGAAAAAGAGAAGACATACCAGTCATATTATCAGTGGCACCTGAATCAACAATCCAGGGTGAAGTCCGGGATGCAGAAGCACTATTGGCAGATGCAAAATTACCTGCATGAGAAGGTCCCGGTTGAGAAGACATAGAGAGAAATTGCCGAAACCTGCTGATCTCTTCCGGAGAAAGAGCACTACAAGCAGAAGACTCTAATGTACTAGAATCAGCAGATAGGTGTGCTGAGGACTGAGATGTTGATCGTGGTGGTTGAAAACCAGGAGGACGACCGTGTAATTGATAACATGTTGCCTTTACATGCCCAAATTTACCACAATGATCACACTTCTTGTTTGGAGGACGAGAACTACCAGAGGCCGTGGGCAATGGTAAAAGCCCAGGTAATGGTGCCCGGAAAGTTTGTGGAGGAACCGGACGGTGGCGGATAAGCATAACGAATCGCCATAGCGTAAGTCTCGCACGAAGACCGGAGTATGAGGCACGGGCACTCGGCGACTCGACGATCGAGAGACAATAGGCATGTGCTTCCTCGAGTTTGGGAACGGATGCTTGTCAAGCGGATGAACAACAAAGATACTCAAACTTCGAGATTGAGCCCGATAGAAGAAACTTAAATACTTCGATTCTTCTCCACAATTTTGCATAAATTTCTGCTGCATTAGTCGGCCATTCAATAAAACTATCATAATGAGATAGTTCTTCCCAACCGGATCGAAGTCTCGCGATAAGTATGCCCCAAGAGATCTAGTTCCTGTTTGAAATTTCCAATTTCATTGGAAATCTGGAAACTCCTTGCATTATTCTGTCTTTGAGAATATACTGTACGAAGAGATTCCCAAATAAGATATGCAGTGTCTGTAAACAAATAGCCAGCAGAAATCGTTGGTTGCATAGAATTAATCAACCAAGTCCTTGATAAGAGCCCAAAACTGTAGTTTTAACCCCTTAATAATCATACTGTTAGACCAATTATGTGAATAATAAGTAAGAGTTAATACTGATTACGTGTTTTTATGCATTTCGGGCTTCAAAGTCCATTATGTGCGAAAATGCCACTTTAGCGAGATAAAGGAGCAAAAGTCAGCAGAACTTCCGAATGCCATATCTTTGGACTCAGACCTCGGAATGAGGCCTACCTTATCTCAAAACGACCGGCTCGGAAAGAGCTTTCCAATGGTCCAAGCCATGACCCAATCAGAGGAGCAGAAATGGACGAAAAGTCTGTGGAAGCCAACTGCAGCTGAAGAGGCCTTTTTGGACTGAAAGAATTGGGTTTTGGGCCTGATTCTCTGGCCCAAAACATGGCTCCAAGCCCATGCACGATTTTTGGATCTGAATGTATAAAAACAAAAGCTTAGCTCTTTGTTAATGGTAGCTAGTTAGACCTAAATTAAGATATAGAATTATAGATCTAGTTTTATTAATTAAATTAAGTTTTAGTTCCATTTAAATTCTTGTTTCAGATTAAAGTAATTAGTTTTTATTCTTGTTTTAAATTTAGTATTGAATGATTGTTCTCCCTTGAATTAGATAATAAAATAGTTGTTCTTTATTCAATTTCGATTTGTCAATTACAATTGTTAGATCTAATTTCATTTATTACTTGTTATTCAATGCTTAGTTATTAATTAGATTTTGTTATTGTTTAATTTAGATTAGTTAAATTTCATAAAGTTAGAATCTTTATATTATGTTTAGTTTAGTTTCAATGGGAAATGTTAGTTTGATGAATCAAGGCTAAAACCTCCATTAGAGGGGTGATGAAGCCTTGATGAAAACTTAGTTGTTAGTGTAGAATTGTTTGTAGATTCTATTCCACTCTAGAAGGTCGTGTTTAAGCCATGAGAATGGGTGGACGACCTCACATGCTAGTTAGTACTCGGTAGAAATTCCATGAACACTAGGGATTAGAACTCGAATTTCTTGCCGTAAGAACGTGAGAATTGAGATACAACATTCTACGCTAGGTCGTTAAGTTGGATTCAAGGTGGATTCAATTCCCCTCTAATCCTTATCTAGATTCAGAAAACAATCATATTTCCATAGCATAGCATTCGTAGTTTAAATTCAAATAATCAATTTCATATTGCATTGTAGTATAACATTTCGTAAAGCTCTCATTTGACTTAAGAGCGACTAGTTAGACTTAGAAAACAATCCATGCTAGGGAACTAGGAGTGGAACGAACTTCGTACTCCATTTAGTGCAATTCGCATTGAGAGTAGAAGCTTTGATAATCAACCACGTAAAAGAATAGTTCTAGTTTACTTACGTTGTGAATTCATAGTTCATTTCGTAGGTAGACTACTCATTTTATAGTTATCAGTCCTCACCATAGAATCATCTGAGAACCACTTAGCATACTTCGGATCAGTTTCTGCAGGTGCCTTTTCTGTGCCCAGAAGAAATCCTATCTTTCCACGGCCTCCAACAAACAATTTTACAGACTGTGCCCATCGAACATAGTTCAAACCATCTAGTAGCTGTGAGGTAACTTTCAAATTTGGATTATCATGAACAGGGTAGAAGGACTGGACATCTTCACCCGTTCTAACCGAAGAAACAGTCGAGATAGTAGACTCATCACTATTAGTCATATCGATTAAATAATTACCTCAAAAATAATAAACAGATCTGAGATTCAGATCAACACCTATCGCATCTCGCGATTGGTTATATAAAAAAAAATGAAAGACAGAAAAGAAGAAAAAAAACGCGGAAGCTTAGGTTGCAATCAGAACAATTTGCTTTAATGGTTCTAATACCATGTAGAAAGTAATTTAGGGAAAAGTTAAGTGAATGAGAAAGCTCATCACTTATATTTATAGAATCATAATAGAAACCCTAGAAAGGATAATAAAGTAATTACAAAGGTAATATAGGAAAAATACTATAATAGTCCTGCTAACAATGAGTACCTTCTTGATGGGTGGAGTCATCTGTGAGCTTTCCTGAACCAGATTTTTTGTTTTGTTCTCTTGGAAAGAGTTTAGTGATGCCAGAAGTGACTACCTCAACTTCATTTAACACAGATGTTTTTACATTCAAGTATCTTTTTTAGCGGCTTCCCCTGTTGGTCCGCAATCTTTAGCAAGTAAAGAATCTGTCCAACTCGACCGAGAGGGACATGTCCCGGAAGTTGCATTGTTAAAATCAAGTCTTGAAAAAATAACAAAACAACACATAAAAGCATTAGCATGTCGAAGAATAGGCAGATGAAGTAGTACTAGAGGTGCTACTCGACTTGCCTCGAGGTGCTTTTGAGAGAATCTAGCGGAGACTTTTGGAGGGAGGGTGCGTGCTTAATGACCGCTCTCCTCGGTACCAAATGCTGAAGGTGGATAGTCTTTGCGAGCAAGGTCCGAGGTAGTCGGTGGCCATATCTTTCCTTCCAAGAGTCATCGTCTTTTTGCATAACGTCCCAAAATAAGGAAATGTCATTGGTGGGCCAAAACTTAGAAGTGTTGCACCCCCTGAATGGGCGTTCTACGATAGAATGAATTCGGTAAGGGTAGAATAAAGCCCCATGGTCGATCGAAGGTCCCGTGTCACTTGAACTCAAATCTTACCCATTCAGCTAGCTCATAACAAAATGTTAGACCAAGTAAAGGGGACGACAGCGATTCTTAATTGGTTGAGGAAAAGGAAACCCCCAAGAGCTTTGCCCGGCAGATCTTACATAACTGTCGGCTGTTCACCGACCTTAGAGGATTCCAAATCACCCGCACAACGATGTTTATTCTCGTGGCGATTACATTATGTTTCCCGGACTAAGACTACTCTGAAAGATCGCCAGCCTAGCCTCGGTAGATTCCCGAGCGACACGCCCATGACTTCTTTTTCCCGGCGGTAGCATTGAACTACCATCAAAGGATCCTTATATTTATAAATAGGGTTTCATCAAAGCATAACCGGGCTATTTTGTTTGCCCGAAGAGAAGGTCCTTTTGGGCCACTCCTCTTTCCTTCCTCGCTTAAGGTCTCAAAGGGGAATTCATGAGAAGAGATCGTATCGCTTCAAATAGGAAAGTGAAAACAAAAATTTCGTAGGTTCCGGATACCTATTAGCTTTCCGTCAAGTGTATTCCCTTCAGCTCTTCCTGCTGAAAACAGGGCCTAAAAGTCGATGGTTTTAACTACCTTTGAAACCACCCTCATAAGGCTATTCGAAAGTATCGCTCCTGGCGGCGATGGACGATGCTAATCGGTTTCTGGGCGACCCTCCCTCTGCCGAGTTGAAACTTCCGCTTTCCACACCAACAAGCAATGTCCGAGCCCCAACGCCAAAAAAGCTATTGCTTAACGCTTAACTTTTAGTTTTCTTTGCTTCTTCGCCGAGAACAACCTCGATGGTCGCTAACTTGAAGTATGCTTCTTCTCATGTAGTTCCGGCCGACTACACTACACCTAAAAGAATGCAGGTTTAGGAATGGGCCACTATCCCAGCCCGATCCTCGCCAGTTCTATTGATCATGTCCCTTCCCAATAGTTGTACCTTTGTCTTGGGGCGTCTTTGGCTTTACGAGAAAAAGCCCGCCAGAGAAAAAAGTCTTTCTCTTCCCGTCCCCGTCATACTCCGCAAGGCCCACGAAAAGGAAATCGCAATGCATCTTGCTCGGTAGGCATATTGGGTGGGAGGTACCGGGGTAAGGTAAGTAAAGTGGCCGCCCGAGAGGAAGCAAGACCGGCCTATTGAGCGCGACTAAAGCTAATATCCCGAGAAAGCCAGTCGGGAGGTAAGCTATATTCGCCCGGTTTGTTTCCCGCGAAAACGTAACGTCGTCGAGGATGTTAGGCTGGATATCTATCCCCCTCCCAACTGTGGCCGGAGGCGAATGCTTGTGGTCAGCGGAGTATTACAGACTTCATTCTGTGTAGACTGCTCCATTGATAAGAACAGCCTTCCTCCGATGTGATTCGCAAGGATGAACTTGCGTTAGAATTATATTCTATCAAATTTGAGAAAGAATCTCCCTAGTGGACGAGTTATATCCTCGTGAGAGTTTTCCAATGAAGGTACTCACAAACTTCATCTATACTACAACGACTAAGAAATAAAACTATTGTTTCCTTATTCATGCTCTAAATTAACTATACCTCTCACTAGCAATGCATAAAGAGTAATCAAGTCGAAACCTAAGCTAATATATGCATAATAATCAATCATCTACAATAAACATATATACAATGAGTAATACTATGAAATGCCTAGCGTGTTCGTTTTCAAACTTCGGGATAAGCGTCCCCTTAAGTAGGTTCTCACAATAATAGTCAAGATACAACACTCTGATTTTTCCACTCAAGTTTCATTTACTACTCCAATGTAGTAGGCACACTTTACCTTACAATCTCAATGACAACAAGGAAGCCGGAGTCGATCAAACACATCTGCCACTTACTATCACACTAACATATTCCTAATTGAGCTAGAGGTCTTTATTAGGTGTTGCGGGGATTAGGAGATGGTTTAAAAAGGAAGGAAATGGATATTCAAAAGGACAAGTCTGAGATAATAGAGTCTTCATATTATGTAACTTAGAGAAAACCTTGTTATTTTCTTTTGCTTCTCTACTTTGTTTCCATCCTTAGCCATATTTTCCTTTTCTTTTCTTTGGCTTTTGACTCCTTTTATTCTATTTTTTGAGTTTTTATTTATTTCTATTTTTCTTTTTCTTTTCCTTGGATGGAAACTTCTTTTCTTTTTTTTTTTTTTTTCCTGAAGCAACTAACTAATTTTTGTTTACACAGGTTTTTCTCTTCTTCTTTCTTCACTCATTCTATTCTCAGACTTATTCTAGATTGGGTAAGTTGAATTTTTTATTTTGTTTTGTTTTTTGTAACAGGGTAAAGGAATTGTGGTTTATGGAAGGCCAAAGAAAGGCTCGAGGGGGCTAATTAGCGAAAATAATTCATAGGTTTGAATTTCTGGCTATATCGATCCAAAGAGGGCCTAAATTCTCGCTTAGGATATGGCATAGTGATCAAGCAAGTGGACTTATGATTTCTCTATCCGTATTTTACTTCTCCCTTGTGTCATTTCTCAAATGTTTCGCTCATATAAGGCTTTAGGCTATATTCTCACAGGATTTGTAGAATAAGTACTCTAGCCTAGAGTTCAGGAACTTACTGCTAACAATCATAGATACTCATGTAATATATTTATAGATAGATGCAAAGATTATTACCTACATATTAACCTAAGTTTGTAAAAATTATTCTAATGCAAAAGCTACGTGAGACTTCTAGATTATTAAGAGCATAGAGAAAGAAAACAATACCAATATTCCTAAGTGTATAGCATAACTTATTTATTTATATTTTGGAATTTTTTGAAATTTTAACTAGAAAACAAATGCATATTATACATATTTATATCTTAGCAGATGCCTTAATTACACGTGTTTCTATGCCCCCAAACAAGAAGCATGCTTTGTCCTCAAAGCATTTAAATAAAGAGGGTAGGAAAAATACCATGGAAACGCGTGAAATTCTGGAACATCTGCAAAACTAGGTTAAAACATACTAATATAAAAACTGACGCAACTCTATAAGAGTTCCACCCATTATGGGGTTAACAAAAATCAAATTGCTTGGGACATAAGCAGGCACTAACTAGAATTAAAACTTACCTTATCTCCCGCTCTATTCATCATCCTCTTCTTCTATAAAGAAGTGAGATTCCTTCGCGTCCTGCCATGCCATGATAATTTGCCAGGCTTCCCGCCATTTATCATCTATTATTGCTAACCTATTAAGCGCCACTTGGTCTGACGGGGTGTAGGGTGCAACCTGATGAGGTTGTATCCTCCACCCTTGCCAAGTCATTGCACGGAAAGATCGAATAATACTATTGGTGGGTCGCACAGTGTCGACCGTAATCCAATCCGTGAAACGTGTACAAAAAATAGGAAAGAAACATAGCATAATACGGAAATTAGAACAGGCATAAGAAGGTACTTATGCCTCATGCTATGGGCTCGTGCTAAACTAGACATCAAGGTTCTGGGAAGGTCATGGCACATACGTCCCGTGGCTAAAGCAAGGAAGACGCTGCAAGTGGTATCATTCACAGAAGAAAAACGCCATTCCCCTAAAATGTTTAGCATGATCCAAAACATAACAGTTCCTATGTTCATGGACAAAGCTACCAAAAGCGGCGTTATAGTCCCCTTGGTCCTCGATCACGGAAAATGTCCGCCCCATAATGACTCATGCAAAACTCATAAGTGTAGACATGCATATTATCTACCCAATAACACCATGGGTCTTGTATTTCAGCGGGCATAGCAAGTCCAAGAACAAATGCTAGCAAGACCCTGGTAATTTCCATTGGTTCATCATCAATGTTGATGGAGAACACTTGTTCTCCATCTGGTCTCTCAAAGAAAATGCAGTTATTATAAAAATAAGATGCTAGTGTTGGAGAATAAAGTTCAAATGAGTCTTACCATAAGCGGTTCCCAAATTTCACGTATGTGATTGCCTCGCGAAACCAAGCACCATAAATAGTGCTTTTGAACAAATCTTCGAAAGACTGTTCCGGTATTATTGTAGGAGATGTCATCTCAAAACGATGCTCTGGAACAGGTACAAATGATCCGGGAACAACCCGTAGAAAACTGGAAATTTTTGTGTTTACGAGGTCGTGCGTAGTCGCTCGATGATTTTGAGTTCCAGTGTTTGGGCACGAAGTCGCCACCTCACCTTGAAAAGTGCTCTGTGCAAAATTTCGACAAATGAGTAGAGGCGAAAGTCCCTCCTCGGGAGCGCAGTGCACTCCTCGAGGTGCTGATGATTGAAAAATGAGACGAAACGTGGGAAACGTAGGAGTGAAAGGTGAGTGATGGAAGCTATGTGTAGTGTGGGTTGTGAGTGTAGAATGAATGAAGTTTATATAGGTTTTAAGTTGCTAAAACGGATCGGGAAGTTGCCAAAAAGTTTTTACGGCAGTTTCCGAAACAACTCATATTCTTGATTCTAAAACAACCCTAGTATGTTTTAGGTTGAATTTAGGATAGAACCTACCTATTTTATCGAGATTTCATCCTAACCAATATTTATTCATAGATATGCCTAATTGGCCATATTCTCACCCTGACTCCGAAATAACTTCTAAAAACGAGGGTCATATAAAAATCATGCTGGAATAGATAACACCACCCCCAAACAATTTGGGAAGGTGGGATCAATATTAAACAACCACGCACAATGAAAATAACCGCATTATATTAAATTTTTCATTCGAAGTACATTTCACTACAAAATTCAAATTACGGAATTAAAACTTACATTAAAATAACTAACAATAATAAAACTACAAATAAAAATCATCAAGCTATACTATCCCTAAACACGTCGGTACTGGTAGCGGAGGGCACACGCCAGGATGGCTCCCGAGCTCCCGATCAGCCGGCACACCATTCGTCTTTCAGCGACGACACTCGTGCCTCGATGATGTGTCCTCAGAAGGAGAATCCCCATGAGGTGGAAAGCATGCAAGCATATCGGCCCGGAACTGGCGCTGAGCTTCTAGCTCAGTCCTCATCTGTTCCCCACCGCCATCCTCTCACTGGTACGGATCTCGGTTATGGTGGATAGTAGCCCAATCGAATCCGGAGGTCTTCGCAGATAGTATTGAGTGAACGCATGCCACGATGAATCACAGCCATGCGTTCTGCATCTGACCAACACTTCTCCAAAGCATCAGCATCAAAACAAGTTAAGTCCTCCTCATCCTCCGAGTCATTCTCATTTCCACCATCCTCCTCGTCCTCTACCATATCCTCAGGCAATCTCTAAACTCGTTGGACACAATCTTTATAAATACGAGGATTTCGGTGTAGGGTGAGGTAAATCCTATCAGACGTCGGAGTCGCTCTCAACTTCAGCATGATCTTGGTTATCAAAACAGGGAGAGGTGCAATAGACTTCCCTACTCCCTGATAAAACATAAAATTGATAGTTTACCTACGAAATGAACAATGAACTCAAAACGTAAGTAAACTAAAACTATTTATGATGCTAGATTGCTTATCAAAGTTTCTACTCTCAATTCTATCGAAATAGAGTGGAGTAACAAATTCATTCCACTCCAAGTTCTCTAGCATGGAGTGTTTTCTAATCTAATTAATCATTCTTAAGTCTAATGAGAGATTTACGAAGGGTGTTATACTACGATACAATATGAAATTGATTATGTTGAATTTAAACTACGAATGCTATGGAAATATGATTGTTTTTTAATCTAGATAAAGGATTAGAGGGGAATTGAATCCACCTCGAATCCAACTTAATAACCTAGCATAGATTCTTGTATCTCGATTCTTACGTTCTTACGGCAAGAATTTCGAGTTCTAATCCCTAGTGTTCATGGCATTTCTACCAAATACTAACTAGCATGTGAGGTCGCCCACCCATTCTCATGGCTTAATCACGACCTTCTAGAGTGGAATAGATTCTACAACGCTACTACACTATACCACTAAGTTTTCATCAAAGCTTCATCAACCCCTCTAATGGAGGTTTTAGCCTTTAGTCATCAACCCATCATTTCCCATTGAATTATAACTACTCATCATATTAAAATTCTAACTTAACTAATTTAACTTACAATGTTTCAATCTACTTAAACTACGAAATGATAATCAACAAGAATTAGAACTAGATCTATAAATTGAAATGACAAAAATTGAAATTAACAAAATAACTATTTTATTTATCTAATCAATTAAGAACAATGATTCAAAGACTTAATCTAAAACAAGAATTGAAAATGGAACTTAAACTTAATTACTCTACTGAAAACTAGATCTAGAATTCTATATAGTTTTAGGTCTAACTAGCTACCATTAACAAAGAGCTAAGCTTTTGTTTTTATATGTCCAGATCCAAAAATCGTGCATGGGCTTGGAGCCATGTTTTGGGCCAGAGAGTCAGGCCCAAAACCCAATTCTTTCAGTCCAAAAAGGCCTCTTCAACTGCAGTTGACTTCAACAGACTTATCGTCCACTTCTGCTCCTTTGATTGGGTCATGGCTTAAACCATTGGAAAGCTCTTTCCGATCCGGTCGTTTTGACATAAGGTAGGCCCAATTCCGAGGTCTGAGTCTAAAGAAACGCCCTTCGGAAGCTCTGCTGACTTTAAGTGTTGTTTTTGCCCGCGTCGACTTTTCAGGTTTTGACCAGGCTTTAGAAAGGCTTTGTCTTCTTGAATCTTAGTCTTTAATCACAGAACTCCTTAGCAACCGACCTTTGCTCCTTTATCTCGCTAAAGTGGCACATTTCTACACATAATAGACTTTGACGCCTGAAATGCATAAAAACACGTAATCAGTATTAACTCTTAATTATTACTCACATAATTGGTCTAAAAGTATGACTGTTACAAGGTTAAAACTACAGTTTTGGGCTCTTATCAAACCACCCCCAAACATCATTTTGCTTGTCCTCAAGCAAAGATGAGAAATTAGAACAAGTGACCAAAAATGGAGTTATATCTACTCTCGTTTCGTTGAGTGCGATTGCATTGACCATATGCAACAAGGCCTTAAACCACTAGGAATTCCCTAGTGGACGAGTTATAGCCTCGTGAGAGTTTTCCAGTGAAGGTACTCACAAACTTCATCTATACTACAACGACTAAGAAATAAAACTATTGTTTCCTCATTCATGTCTCAACTATCTATACATCTCACTAGCAATTGAATAAGAATAACCAAGTCAAAAACCTAAACTAATATATGCATAATAATCAATCATCTATGATACAAATATATATACTATGAGTAATACTATGAAATGCCTAACAGGTTCGTTTCTGAAAACTCGGAATAGCGTCCTTAAGTAGGTCCTCACATAAATGTCAAGACAAAAACCACTCTGATTTTTCTGCTCAAGTTTAAGCTACTCCATTAATGCAAGAGTACACTTTACCTTTACCTTACAATCTCAATGACAAACAAGGAAGCCGGAGTCGATCAAACACATCTGCCACTTACTATTACACTAACCTATTTCTAATTAAGCTAGAAGTCTTTATTAGGTGTTGCGGGGATTAGGAGATGGTTTAAGAAGGAAGGAAATGGATATTCAAAAGGACAAGTCTGAGATAATAGAGTATTTATATTATGTAACTTAGAGAAAACCTTGTTATTTTCTTTTGCTTCTATACTTTGTTTCCATCCTTAGCCATATTTTCTTTTTTTTTTTTTTTGGCTTTTGACTCCCTTTTATTCTATTTTTGGAGTTTTATTTATTTCTATTTTTCTTTTTCTTTTCCTTGGATGGAAACTTCTTTTCTTTTTAAAGCAACTAACTAATTTTTGTTTACCGGTTTTTTCTCTTCTTTCTTCTTCACTCATTCTATTCTCGGACTTATTCTAGATTGGGTAAGTTGATTTTTTTATTTTGTTTTGTTTTTGTAACGGGGGTAAAGGAATTGTGGTTTATGGAAGGCTCAAGAAAGGCTCGAGGGGCTTAATTAGCGGAAAATAATTCATAGGTTTGAATTTCTCGGCTATATCGATCCAAAGAGGGCCTAAATTCTAAAGCTTAGGATATGGCATAGTGATCAAGCAAGTGGACGTGTGATTTCTCTATCCGGATTTACTTCTCCCTTGTGTCATTTCTCAAATGTTTCGCCATATAGGGTTTTAGGCTATATTCTCACAGGATTTGTAGAATAAGTACTCTAGCCTAGATTTCGAAACTTATCGCTAACAATCATAGATACTCATATAATATATTTATAGATAGATGCAAAGATTATTACCTACATATTAACCTAAGTTTCTAACAATTATTCGATGCAAAAGCTACGGAGACTTCTAGATTGTTAAGAGCATAGAGAAAGAAAACAATACCAATATTCCTAAGTGTATAGCATAAACTTATTTATTTATATTTTTGAAATTTTTAACTTGAAAACAAATGCATATTATACATATCTATATCCTAACAGATGTCTTAATTACACGTGTTTCTATGCCCCCAAACAAGAAGCATGCTTTGTCCTCAAAGCATTTAAATAAAGATGGTAGAAAAATACCATGGAAACGGCGTGAAAATTCGGAACATCCGCAAAACAAGGTCGAGAACATACTAATATAGGAAATAAAATAATCGACGCAACTCTATAAGAGTTCCACCCATTGTGGGGTTAACGTAATTAATTTGCTTGGGACATAAGTAGACAATAACAAAACTAAAAACTTACCTTATCTCCCACTTAAGCATCCTCCTCCTCGTCAAAGAGAGACGAGGTTCCTTCGCGATCCCCGCCACCCATTATAATTTGCCAAGCTTGCCGCCATGTATCATCTACTAATGCTAACCTTGTTAAGTGTTATTATGTCCGATGGGATGTAATGGGCGACCAAATGAGGTCGCACCTGCCATCCCGGCCAAGTCATTATTCGCGAACGAACCACCCAATGGTGGGTCTCATGACTTCAACCCTTTTCCAATCTGTGAATTATGCACGAATACGTAAAAACAACTACGCATGATGCGCTTACGGGAAACGGCATAAGAAGATACTTATGCCTCATGCTTTGGGCTCTCTTAAGACTAGCGACTAAAACTTGGGGATGTCATATCGGGGCGTCCTCACCCTAAAGCGAGGAAAATGTCACCAAAGCAGCATCGTTTGCGAAATGAACGCCATTCCCCAAAATATTCATCATCGGGATGAATAACATTGTGGTGCCTACGTTTAGGGAAAGGCTACCAAGGGCAATGCTATATCGCCCACCCATCCATTACTCGAAATACCCTTCCCCCATAATACTCATGGAAATATGTATAATCATAAAGGTATGCATTATCGGTCATATATGCCCATGTGTGAACAGGATCAGGTATTGGTAATCCTGAAACTAAAGCGACCACATTTTTATTGAATTTATGTGTCGTGTCATCGACTACGACGGAGAATAATTGTTCTCCATCCTGATTACAATAGAAATTAACGTGGTCGTAGAAATAAGCAGTAAGTTGTGGTGAATATGAATCGTCATCACTTACCAGTAGATGACGCCATCCTAATCGCGGATCACCGTGGCCGGAACCAATGTCCATAGGTCTCGGTTCCCAACACATCTTCGAAAGACTGTTCAGGTATGATTATAGGAGATGTCATCTTAACTACTCTTTGAACAGTTCCAAAAAAAAATAAATAAAAAAATAAATCCTGGTACGCAATAACAGAAGGCAGGGCGCAGGTGCGCTCGCTTAGGGCGCGGTCGCGCTCGTGGGTTTTTGCAATAACAGTGTTTGGGCGCGATTCGCGCTCAAGGAAGGCGCGGGTCGCGCTCTGAGCAAAATTTCCGGAAGTGTATAGGGCGCAGGCGCACTCGTAAGTGCTGAAACAGAAGTTTGGAGGAAAAAGAAGGAAAAACTTGGAGTGAAAGGTGAGGGATGATGGTGGGGTGTAGTGTGGTTTGTTAGTGTAGAATGAAGGGGGTTTAAATAGGTTCTGTGCTTCCAAAACGAATCGGCAAGTTGCCAAATTGTTTAAAGGCAATTTCCGGAAATAGAAAGATTCCAAACCCGAAAACGGAAACAAACCATCTTCTTGATTTTCTAAAAATCCTGGTATCTTTTATACTGGATTTAGAATAGTAACTTCTAAACTCTCCTAGATTTCATGCTACAACCACACATAATCATAGATATGTCGATATCGGCCAAATTCTCAACCTTTCCTCCAAGACAATTTTACAGCAGATGATCATATAACGACTTATGCTCGGTATAAATATTACCACCCCCAAACAAGTCAGGAAGGTGGGATTAATGATAAAAACAAGCAGTACTCGAAAATAACCAATTATATTAAAAATAAAATTTAAATCCAAACAACATAAAACAAACACATTAATATTTAAATTTACTACTGAATTAAAATCCAACTAATAAAACAATCAAAACAATGAAATAACAAATAACAAACCGGCGATGGGTGAACACCTAGTTTTGTGATGATGATGGACCCTGAGATGGAGATTGGTCTTGGGATGGAGAATGGCTTGAGCCATCCGTCCTTCGGGCGACGACGCCATGCCTCTCCGGACTTCGGGTTGAAACGTAATCCTCCACGGGTGGCATGCGTCGTAGCATCTCTATTCGAACAAGCGCCGTGCTTCCATCTCATCCCGAAAGTAATCGCGATAATCTTGGGCTTGTTGATGCTGGTGGATAGTCTCCATGTTAGACAAGATATCGTCCTGAACCCTTTCGAGCATTTCAAGTCTCGTCTGAAGGTTCGTTTGCTTATTTCGAACTACAATCTGTCTATCTCAGATATCTTCGCAAATACCATAAATGCAACGCAAGCCAGTTTGCAATACTTGCATGCGTTCTAAATTAGAACTACAATTATCTAATGCATCATCATCCAGACATGTCATATCCTCCCTTTCATCCTCCGACTCAACCACCTTTCCTTCAGACAACGTCCAAGTCTCTTGGATGCAATCCGTATAGATACTTGCATTAGAATGCAATTTGATCTTAATAGGAGCAGATTTTGCAACAGCTCTAAAGGAGAGCATGATCTTAGTGATCAATACGGAAGAGGCGCAAGCTCTTTCCCCACTCCTCTAATCACATTAAACATTAAATCAAGGATGCAGAAATTATACTTATTTGTTTGCAAAATTCAGAGAACGCGGACATTGCGGAATCGATATCGCCGACTTTGTCTTTGCCTAGGGACGTTCCTTCCAATCCACCGAGCTATAGCCGTTGATTGGTTCTCGAGGGTCGATCGGGCGGATCTTGATGAGATGTCGGATTGTATTCACCCTCCACGACGGTATCTTTCATCAAAACAGAACTCCAAGATATCTTTGGGATTCCTGAATTGTCATTACTAGGTTGCTTTCAAGCGTAATTCCTAACAGTTCAGCCAACAACTGTCTCGTTACTTCCTTCCTCGTTCCTGCTAACTTTATGAAAATCCTATCCCCCTCCAATTCTCGCTTTTTATAAAACTGTTCTACCAAATCATAGTGATAGAACTCCTCGGTCGAAAGTACCACAAATTGTTCCAATCCCTCCTAATCATCTCCGCGTTGTAAAATGGCGAAGTCGGCGACAAAGAACGCGATGTCTCGAAAAATTCTTCGTCGTAGCGCCATTGAAGTTTCGAGACAACTAATGGTTTTGTAGACTGTGGGGGAGGCGAGTTTGAAGAAAACAACTAAAACAACGGTGGTGGCGGTGGTGGTTACTTGAATTGGTGGCTGTTTTGGAGTTGGGGTGGTGGTGGTAATGGTTTGGAGAAGATTTTAGTTGGATTGAATTGCTTGGCGTCGCGTAGTTAGGTTTTTTCTCTCTCTCTTTTTTTTTTTTTTTTTTTTTTAGGTGTTCAAGATTTGTTTTAAACCTTGGTTACCGGCGGGATTGGAAAAGGAAACACTGTGCGTTTTTGGGAAGGAAGGAGACGCACAGACGTGTGTGCGGCTTGGGCCCAAGCCCAATTTGAATTCCGAAATTTTCCGATTTTTCGCGCAATTTCAAATTCAATTTGCCGCTTCGTTACTGGTCCGATTTTGGCGAATGAGTTATGGAAATGATCAGTAGAGAATTTCCAATTCAATGATCCATAAAACACTCAATTCCAACCATGGGTGACGTATAAAAAGATGGAAAATGCCTCGAAGTGCGTGTGTGACGTAAGTTATGCGAACGAAGGAAATCTAAGTTTAAGATAACGTCAACCCTATTGAACTACAAGTAATGGGCCTAAGCAACACAAATGGAAAGTTCTAGCAATCCAAATGGAAAGACCGATTGCCCACCCCTAAAAAAAAATTTAAACACAAAATTTCTTCTAACGTGGGTCGTTTAAAGTCAGATTCCCAAGACTTGTTGGATTGTTATTTCTATGATTAAGAATTTTTATTTATTTATTTATTTTTTTTTATTTTTTTTAGTTTATTATAAGAAAAACGAAAAACAATAAATACATAATTCACCCCATAGAGGAACATGACTCAAAAACCAAGAAAACATGCAAAAGTGGAAAACGTGAATTATGTTAACCGTGGACTTAGGATCCGATACTTACAGCCACACACTCCATAGGGAGGGCCCGGTTACCTGAATGGTGCACTTACCACTATATGGAAGTGAAAGGAAGTGCACCAATGACAAGGATCAATCCTCATAGACAGGGTCCTGTAAAAGGACTTCCTCTACATCAGGGGACAGAAGTTCATAAAAATGTTTTAACTGTTGACCATTAACTTGAAAGGTACTGTTGTCATTGGGATTTACCAAGGTGATTGCCCCATAAGGGGTGACTTCAGTAACCAGAAAAGGACCAGACCAACGGGTTTTTAGTTTCCCTGGGAAAATATGTAGACGGGAGTTGTAAAGCAAGACCTTTTAACTGACCATAAACTCTTTGCGCAAGATTTGCTTATCATTAACACGTTTCATGTTAGCTTTATAATCCTTCGCGAGATCGTAAGAATCGCTACGGATTTCTTCAAGCTCATTTAATTGCAACTTGCGTTTGACACCTGCCTCATCAATATTGAAATTAAGGCTTTTTATAGCCCACAGAGCACGGTGCTCTAATTCAACGGGCAAATGACATGGTTTCCCAAATACAAGTCTAAAGGGAGACATACTTATAGGAGTTTTGAAAGCAGTTCTATCGCCCATAAGGCATCCGATAGACGCTTCGACCAGGTCTTTCCTATCAGGGTTTACAGTTGTTTCTAAAATCTTTTTGATTTCCCTATTAGAAACTTCTACTTGTCCGCTAGTTTGTGGATGATAAGGAGTTGCTACTTTGTGTGTAACTCCATACTTTTTCACTAGGGATGCAACAACTTTGTTGCAAAAATGTGTTCCACCATCACTAATGATGGCTTTAGGAATGCCAAACCGGCAGAAAACATATTCTTTAATAAAAAATACAACGGTCTTATGGTCATTGCTACGGCAAGCTAGGGCCTCTATCCATTTAGACACATAGTCCACGGCAACTAGAATATAAATGAAACCGTGGGAAACAGGGAAGGGACCCATGAAATCAATGCCCCAAACGTCAAAAATTTCTACTATCAAGATTGGATTTAATGGCATCATATTACGCCGTGATTCGCCCAAGTTGTTGGCAACAAATACACGTCTTGCAATGCACTTGGGCATCCTTAAAAAGGGTAGGCCAATAAAATCCACATTGAAGAACTTTAGCGGCTGTTTTCATCCCACTAAAATGGCCACCACACTCTTTGTCATGGCAGAACGATAGAACTTCATTATATTCCCACCGGGAATACAACGAATAATAACTGATCCGCACAATACTTAAAAAGGTAGGGCTCATCCCAAGAGTATAATCTTAACTCGGCCAAGAACTTCTTACATTCATTTCTTGACCAATTATAAGGCATAACATCAGCCGCTAAATAATTTACAATGTCGATTATACCATGGTCTTTGAAAAATAGCATACGATGCTCATCGGAAAAAGAGTCCGGTATGGACTCGGAATCACTCGATCGTCGTTTTGTGAGTCTAGATAAGTGGTCGGCAACTACGTTTTTACCCCTCTTTTGTCTTTTATTTCTAATGTGAACTCTTGCAAGAGAAGGATCCATCGGATTAATCTCGCTTAGCATCCTTCTTTGCAAGAAGGTACTTAAGAGGTCGCATGGTCCGTGTAAACTAAAGTTTTAGAACCAACCAAATAAGGATCTAAACTTATCTAAAGCATAAATGACGGCTAAGAATTTTTTTTGGTAGTTGAATAATTCCGTTGAGCATCGTTTAAGGTTTTACTAGCATAATAAATAACAAAGTGGACTTATAATCTAGTTTTTGTCCCAAGACGCACTAACCGCATAGTCACTAGCATCACACATGAGTTCGAAAAGGTTTAGACCAATCGGAGGTCAGTATAATTGGTGCAGAGGTTAGAGGCGCTTTTAAAGTTTCAAAAGCCTTCTTACAGTTAAAATTAAAATCAAATATTGCATCTTTCAAAAGCAGATTAGTTAAAGGCCTAGCTATTTTCGAGAAGTCTTTAATAAACCGCCTATAAAAACCTGCATGGCCTAGAAAGGCTCTAATATCACGGACAGTCCGTGGTTTAGGTAGAGTTGCTATCTTATCTAGTTTGGCCTTATCTACTTCGATGCCATCACTATATACAATGTGACCTAGTACTATGCCCTTTTTCACCATGAAATAACATTTTTCCTAGTTTAAAACGAGGCTCTTTTCTTCACACCGTGTCAAAACCTTAGACAAGTTAGACAAACAGTCTGTGAAGGAGTCTCCATAGATGGAAAAATCATCAATGAAAACTTCCATAAAGCGCTCTACCATGTCACTAAATATATGAAGCATACACTGCTGGAAGGTACCAGGAGCATTACAAAGGCCAAAAGGCATTCGTTTATAGGCATATGTTCCAAAGGGACATGTGAAGGTAGTCTTTTCTTGGTCATCAATATCAATAATAATCTAAAAATAGCCTGAGTAGCCATCCAGAAAACAATAAAAAGTAGCATGACCCGGTTAAGGCGCTCGAGCATTTGATCTATAAAAGGTAAAGGAAAGTGATCCTTTCGTATCATAGCATTTAAACGTCTGTAATCAATATAGATCCTCCATTTCATAGGACCTTGTGTGACAACATAGTCACCCTTCCCGCTACGCACTCATGGTAACTCCCGATTTCTTAGGAACTACATGAATGGGGCTTACCCATTCGCTATCGAGATTGGGTATATGATACCCGCGATCGAGTAATCGTAAGACTTCTTCCCTAACTACCTCTTTCATGGCGGGGTTCAAGACGGCGAGGTTCGCGAGAAGTCTTCGCGTTATCGTCCAAATGGATACGATGAGTGCAAACATTAGGGTCAATTCCCTTAATGTCGGCTAGGGACCAACCAATCGCAGACCGATGTTCCCAAATTACCCGGATTAAACGTGTCTCTTCATCCTTAGATAACAGAGAATATATAATGACCAGATGACTACCATCCGGATCAAGTTGAATATATTTTAGGTCCGGGGGAAGAGGTTTATGCACTGGGGTGGAAGGAAAATCAATAGATGTTTCGTCTGGGTCCTCATTTTGCATAATGCATACTTGCTTAGGTAGCAAGTCTTCATACTCAGTATATGGAGCAACCGAAGGGTCTACAATTTGTGTGGACTCAAAGATGGTGTTGACTTCCTCTAAGTAGGAGTCATTTACAAAATCTGAAGTTTCAAAAGAAAGGAATTTGTACATAATGTTTTCGGGAAACGTGTTGTTAAAATAATCTTGAGCTAAGCTCTCGATCATGCTAACCTCCCCATCTATAGACGAATCTGGTAATTGTTTCATCATTTTAAAAACATTTACCTCAACTGTAAGATGGCCAAAAGATAAGGACATCTTACCATCGCGGCAATTTATAAGTGCATTGGCAGTTGCTAAGAAGGGGCGCCCTAAGATGATCGGTACAGAGTCGTTAGCGACTTCTGTATCGAGGATAACAAAATCAGTAGGATAGTAGAAATCCTAAACCTTAACAAGAACGTTTTCCACTACACCCTTAGGATACTTAATTGACCTGTCCGCTAATTGCAACGCTTATTTTTGTAGGTTGCATTTCTGTGAACCTATTTGTTTATACAAATAATATGGGAGTAAGTTAACACTTTCCCCAGTCTAATAACGCGGTCGTCGTGGTGGGAATCTCCTAAGGTGCATTTTACGATAGGGGACGACCGGTCCTTGTACTTAACAATTCCATTATTTTCGGATAAAGTTGGGAACCGCTTCGGTTAGAAAGGCGCCTTTAGGTATGTTGGTCTTATGCCTAGTAGTGCACAACTCTTTAAAAAACTTAAGCGTGATTAGGTAGCTTTTAATAGCTTCGAGAAAAGGAAGGTTTATCGTTAGATTTTTGAAAATGTTCCTAATCTCCTCAAAGTTGGTATCCCCGGTTAGCATGGCTAATTTTTGATGGAACGGTGGTTTAAACTCTATATTTAGCGTATGGCTCGACTTGATGTGTAACCTTGGCTTTCTGTTTCTTAGGTTGTGGTTTAACCGGTACCTCTACGCTGGTAGGCTCTTCAGTTTTCTATTTCGGTATCTAGTTCGATATCCCGTAGGAGTATCTTGATGGGGTAACTATAGGCATAGTTACTTTGTTATCAACCACTCTTCCAGAACGGAGAGTGGTGATGGCATTTAGGTCACCTACGATTGTAGTTTCCGTACTAGTATTACCGTTTACCTCAAAGGCTGTGTTTACCATTTTAGGGTTTGGTATCGCTTATCCTGGAAACACACCTTTTGGTTGGGCTTTCTCTTGGGCTAACTGTTGTATGCCCTGATTTATTTATTGTAAGATCTATTGGTTTGATTGAGTCATTGATTGGAAAAGTTGTTGGGTAACCTGTATAAAGGCGTCGATACGATCCGGTTGTGTAGGTGTAGTAGTCACAGGTGGTGCGACTGGAACTATCTCTCGTTGATTATTTATGGGTGGGTTGTGATAGTTACTATTGTTAACCGGAACGATACCTCTATTGGTATTATAACTATTATAATTACTCTGACCTTGTGCTACACCTTGTCGTGGTTGCGATTGGTTGTTATAATTATTATAATTTCCCTGACCTTGTCCCTGTCCTTGCCTAGGTGGAGCTTGATTATAATTGTTTGCTTGCCTAACATTTTGGTTATTAAACCCTGGAGGTGTAACTTGTTGATTGTTTCGCCAACTAAAGTTGGGATGTTGTCTCCATGGGGCATTAGGAATAGGATAGTTATTAATGGAGCAAACATTATCTTGCTCTAATTGTTGTTGTTCATAGGAGAGGACAATAGAGTCGTGGTGCTCGGGACTCAAACGAAATTACATGGGTTGGAGTTTACATTCATGACGGGGATAGGCTTTTGTTGCACAGAAATAGCCTCAACCTTTTTAGTTAGAGACTCGATTAAATTTTTAAGTTCTAGATCGGGTTTCATCTCAAACATACCGGCGGCCTTAAATGTTGAAGAAGAACTAGCAGAGCGGGGGATATCATCACTACCCCCCCCAATTGTTATTGCGTTTAGTTTGTTCTTCTAAAACTTTGTAAGCCTCCGAGGCTCCTTTACTTAGGAAACTACCCCCATTCATTATGTCAAGGACTTCTTTATGGTGATGTTGAAGTCCTTTGAAAAAGGCATTAACTAACGTGTCTTTTGCTAGGTTATGGTGTGGACACTCTATAAGTAGATCGGTGAAACGATTCCAAGCCTCAGAAAATGATTCATGAGGATTCTGTCGGAAAAAATGAATCTTGGAAAGCATCTCATCCGTCTTTAGGGGTAGGTAAAAATGTTCCATAAATAGCTGAACAAGTTTAGCCCACGAGTCCACAGAGTTAGGCGCTTGGGTAGTTAACCAAGACGCTGCCTTATAAGCTAAGGTGAAGGGAAATACCCTCAGTTTAATTTGTTCCGCACCAACCGTAGGATGATGGAATGTTGTAAGGACTTGTTCAATCCTACGCATGTGTTGGTAAGGTTTTTCATGGTCTAAACCATGGAAAACGGGTAACAAATTAAATATGTTTGGGGGAATTCGAAAATCCCCCACTGGGTCTGCTAGAACGATGCAGGATTTAAGGCTATCGCTCAAGGCTTTGTAGAAGTCAGAGAGAGGAGTCTCTCGTTTTTCAGCCATTATGTCAGGTGTGGTTGGTGGGATAGTAGTTAGAGGTGTAGTGATTGGTATACTCGATAGATTTGTTTGTTGACGTTGACGGTTAATTACGTTCGGTGTTTTTCTCCGACCAGACCTTAATCTCATGCAAGTCTAAGTCTAAACACGACAACACTCCAAACAATCTTGATATTTTAGTATAAACCTCTAACTGGAGATGCGAGGTATGGAAGAAAGGAATACCTGATAGCGTCCTTGCTTCGCTTATGAATAACGTCTTGTTTACGCGTGTTCAGTGTACATAACAAGTTAGAACACTGAAAAACTTAAAAAAATCGAAGTTCAAAACAAACCTGTAGAAATCCGGAAAATTTAGCTTAGGGCGCGGGTGTGCTCGCTTAGGGCACGGTCGCGCTCCGTGTATTTCCAAGTTACAGTGTTTAAGGGCGGGTCGTGCTCAAGGTTCCAGGCTTATGGGCGCAGGTGCGCTCCGTCTGGGCGCGATCGCGCTCAGTGTAATTTTGTCGCGGAACTTTTCAATGCTGAAACGGACAACCACAGTATGAATCAAACAAGGGTGGGTGGGTTTAATGGGACTTAAAAATGACTAATTATACTATGAAAACAATGCTAAAGTGCAACTAAGATGGCAGCGGCGCCATTTGGTAAAACATAAAATTGATAGTTTACCTACGAAATGAACGATGCACTCAAAACGTAAGTAAACTAAAACTATTTATGATGCTAGATTGCTTATCAAAGTTTCTACTCTCAATTCTATCGAAATAGAGTGGAGTAACAAATTCATTCCACTCCTAGTTCTCTAGCATGGAGTGTTTTCTAATCTAATTAATCGGTCCTTAAGTCTAATGAGAGCTTTTAAAGGGTGTTATACTACGATACAATATGAAATTGATTATGTTGAATTTAAACTACTTAATGCTATGGAAATATGATTGTTTTTAATCTAGATAAAGGATTAGAGGGGAATTGAATCCACCTCGAATCCAACTTAATAACCTACCATAGATTCTTGTATCTCGATTCTTACGTTCTTACGGCAAGAATTTCGAGTTCTAATCCCTAGTGTTCATGGCATTTCTACCAAATACTAACTAGCATGTGAGGTCATCCACCCATTCTCATGGCGAATCACGACCTTCTAGAGTGGAATAGATTCTACAACGCTACTACACTATACCACTAAGTTTTCATCAAAGCTTCATCAACCCCTCTAATGGAGGTTTTAGCCTTTAGTCATCAACCTATCATTTCCCATTGAATTATAACTACTCATCATATTAAAATTCTAACTTAACTAATTTAACTAACAATGTTTCAATCTACTTAAACTACGAAATGATAATCAACAAGAATTAGAACTAGATCTATAAATTGAAATTGACAAAATAACTATTTTATTTATCTAATCAATTAAGAACAATGATTCAAAGACTTAATCTAAAACAAGAATTGAAAATGGAACTTAAACTTAATTACTCTACTGAAAACTAGATCTAGAATTCTATATAGTTTTAGGTCTAACTTGCTACCATTAACAAAGAGCTAAGCTTTTGTTTTTATATGTCCAGATCCAAAAATCGTGCATGGGCTTGGAGCCATGTTTTGGGCCAGAGAATTAGGCCCAAAACCCAATTCTTTCAGTCCAAAAAGGCCTCTTCAACTGCAGTTGACTTCAACAGACTTTTCGTCCACTTCTTCTCCTCTGATTGGGTCACGACTTACACCATTGCAAAGCTCTTTCCGTGCCGGTCGTTTTGACATAAGGTAGGCTTAATTCCGAGGTCTAAGTCCAAAGATACGGCCTTCAGAAGCTCTGCTGACTTTGAGTGCTGTTTCTGCCCGCGTCGACTTTTCAGCTTTTGACCAGGCTTTAGAAAGGCTTTGTCTTCTTGAATCTTAGCCTTTAATCACAGAACTCCTTAGCAACCGACCTTTGCTCCTTTATCTCGCTAAAGTGGCACATTTCTGCACATAATGGACTTTGACGCCTGAAATGCATAAAAACACGTAATCAGTATTAACTCTTAATTATTACTCACATAATTGGTCTAAAAGTATGACTGTTACAAGGTTAAAACTACAGTTTTGGGCTCTTAATACTCCCCTAATCATGTTAAGCAAAAACTCTAAGATACAGAACTCATACTTCTGCTCCTGGAGTATCCATAGTATGTAGAGGCAGTTCAGACCGATGTCGCTGACCTTCTCCTTCCCTAGGACGTTCCGACCAATCCACTGAGCTGCAGCCAGCTGGTTGGTTATGAGGGATGCCTGGCGAACACAATGCGAGCTCGCATTGTAGTTCCCTTCGGTAACTGTTGCGTTCATCAACGGCTCGACCCCATTATATTGGGACTCTGTAAACGTGGATCTCGGATGGATTCTAGGCGAATGCCTAGAATCTTAGCCAACAACCCAAAGATTACTTCCTCCTCCTCTTCGCCACCAGTAACAAAATTCTACTCCCTCCAACTCCCTCGTGTTTGTAAAACCGTCGGACTAAGTCTTTGTGGTAAAAGGCTTCGGTCGAAAGTACCACAAGCTATTCCAATATCTACTAATTATTTCGTCATCGTAAAACGGCGCGAAGTGGTCGCCAGTAAATGCTTGCTCCGTCAAAATTCGACGTTGTTGAGCCATTGGAGTTTAAACTGATTTGGGGTTTGTAGAAGGTGTAGGAAGCAATGAGGAACAACCTCACTGAAAAAAAACGATGGTGGTGGTGGTGTGGTGGTGGCGGCAGCTTGAATTTTTATTTTTTCGTGGTTTTGATGATTTAAATTGGTGGAGGTGGTGGTGGTACGGTTTTGAGAAGATTTGGAGTGGGTTTTTGATGTTTGGCATGGGTGTATTGTTTTTCTTTTTAATTTTATTTTTTAAGTTAGAGTTTGAAGCTTTTTGGTTGTTAATGGCGGTTGTTAGAAGTGAAGAACGCCGATTTGTTGGTGCGAAGTAAAGGCCTTGAAGTCTTGGCTTGCACGCGCTGTTCAAGTTGGGCCCAAACCAATTCGAATTTTTCGAATTTTGCGATTTTTAGCGCGACTTCAAACTAATATTACCGCTTCGTTACCGGTCCGATTTTTGTGAATGAGATATGGAAATGATCAGGAGAGAATTTCCAATCCAATGATCCATAAAACACTCTATTCTGACCATGGATGACATATAAGATAGTGGAAAACACCTCGAAATGCGTGCATGACGTACGTTATGCGAACGAATGAACTCTAAATTCATAGATTATGTCAATCGGAATCGGAATATAATTAAAAGGCCTAAGCAACTCTAATGGGACATAAAACATTCTAGGACGGAAACACGAAAAACCCACCCCCAAACAAATTTTTACAACAGAGTTTAGAAAATTTGTTTTTTTTTTTTTTTTTTAAAGTGGGTCTTTTAAAGTCAGATTCCCAAGACTTCCTAGATTACTATGTTTATTATTTAATATTTTTTTTACTTTTATAAGGAAAAATAATAAGCAATAAGGACATAATTCACTCCATAGAGAAACATGACTCAAAAATCCGAGAAAACATGTAAGAGTGGAAAACGTGAATTATGTTAACTGTGGACTTAGGATCCGGTACTTACAGCCACACACTCCATAGGGAGGGCCCGGTTACCTTAATGGTGCACTCACCAATATATGAAAATGAAAGGAAATGCACCAAACACAAAAAATTGAGTCATTTATAGTCAGATACTCGAGACTTTATCTAAACATATGTATGAACATGCAGTTTATCATATATTAACAACCGAAATAGTTGAGGATCATTCCATAAATAAATATCACATAAAACATATCCAAACACAATCAAGCACCAAGATTTCCTATGACGCAACCTAGTGAACTGAAAGCGAAGTCGGATAGACCTATAACGTAACCTAGCATGCACCTTCTTTTTCATCTTTGAACGAGAGGGTGTCCTAGTGAATAAGTGTGGAAAAGTGAATGGTTGTGGAAGATATGGTGGATATGGATAAGTTGTAGAAGGAAAGCATGTAAACAATGAAGATGTGGGTTTAGCACAAAACTCATTCATGGTGTAGGTAGGGACTGTCTCAAGTCTGAAAATGAAGGTGTCAAATGGTTTGTCCTTCCTCAAGTATTTGTTTACTAGGTGGATTTAAAAATTATGAAGCACCGGGAGAGAAACAAAAGGATCGAGTGCAAACTCGAGATTCCATTGAAAGGGTGGAAGGAGGGAGTCGAGGTGGATGTTGTGCAAAGTAGTTTTTTTAGGGTGAATCATCACCGCTCTCTAAGAAACTCATCAAATTCCTCATCTAGATTGGTCATATCCACATTACTATGGTAGTCCTCTATATCTTTGAGAAAGTTATCTATCTCGGCCCTCATCCATAATATGTGTATCGACTAGTGTAGGGATGAAAATGCTGGTGTCCGAACTTCCAAAGGAAAGAAATTTGGGCATATGATTATCGTGGAACGCGTGTTGTTGAAATAATATCGAAAAGCTCTCGATCATGCTAACCTCTCCATCTATAGGCGAATCGGGTAAATGTGTCTTTGTTTTAAAAACATTTACTTCAACAACAAGATGGCCAAAAGACATGGACATTGAACCATCGCGGCAATTAATGAGCGCATTGGCAGTTGCCAGGAAAGGACGCCCGACTTCTGTATCGAGGATGACAAGATCAGCCGGATAGTAGAAATCCTGAACTTTTACCAGCACATTTTCGACCACACCCTTAGGATACTTAATAGACCGATCAGCTAATTGCAACGTCATTTTAGTGGGTTGCATCTCGTTTAGACATAAAACGGGAGTAAGTTAACACTAGCCCCCAGGTCTAATAACGCGATGGTCGTCAGATAGGAATCTCCTAAGGTGCATTGTACAGTAGGACGACCAGGGTCCTTGTACTTAACAATTCCATTATGTTCAGATAGAGTTGGGAATTGTTCTGTTAAAAAGGCGTCTTTTGGTATATTGGTCTTACGCCTAGTAGTACACAACTCCTTAAGAAACTTAGCATGGTGTGGTAGCTTTTTAATAGCTTCGAGGAAGGGAAGGTTTATAGTTAGATTCTTGAAAACGTCCCTAATCTCCTCATAATTTGTATCCCTAGTTAACATGGCTAATTTTTGTGGAAACGGTGGTTTCTCTCTATATTTAGTAATGGTATCACCTGGATGTTTAACCTTGGCTTTCAGTTTCTTAGGTTGTGTTGTAACTGGTACCTCTACAGTGGTAGGCTCTTCAGTTTCTATTTCAGTATCTAGTAAAATAGCAGGTGTAGGGGGTTATCGGTGGGGGTAACTATAGGCATAGTTACTTTGTTAGCAACCACTCTGCCAGAACGGAGAGTGGTGATGGCATTTAGCTCACCTACATTTTTATATTCATTACTAGTATTATTGGTTACCTCAAAAGCTGTGTTTGTTGTTTTAGGATTAGGTATTGTGTGACCTGGAAACACACCTTTGGGTTGGGCTTTATCTTGGGCCAACTGTTGGCTTAAATTATTAACGGATTGTAGAAGCTGTTGGTTAGATTGAGCCATAGTTTGGAAAAGTTTTTGGCTCACTTGTATGAAGGTGTCAAGACGATCCGGTTGTGTGGGTGTAGTAGTCATGAGTGGTGTGATCGAACTATCTACGGCGTGAATTATTTATGGGCGGGTTTTGATAGTTATTATTTACCGAACGATACCTCTATTAAGCGTTATAATTATTATAACTACCTTGACCTTGTGCTTGACCTTGTCGAGGTTGTACTTGTTGTTGTTATAATTATTATAATTACCCCGACCACGCCCCTTGTCGTGGTGGAGCTTGGATAAAACCGTCGTTGGCCTAACATATTGATTATTGTACCACGGAGGTGTGGCGTGTTGGGTATTTCTCCAACCGAAGTTGGGATTTTGTCTCCAAGGGGCATTAGGTTCACTATTAATGGAACAAGCCCGTTCATAGGCTATAGGGCGATGGAAGTCGGGGGATGCTTTCGGGGCTCAACAGAAACTACATGGATTTGAATTTATATTCATGACGGGGGATAGGCTTTTGTTGAACAAAATGGCCTCTACCTTTTTAGTGAGTGATTCGATTAGAGTTTTAAGCTCGGGATCGTGTTTAATTTCAAACATCTTGACGGCCTTAATCGTATTAGAAGAACTAGCGGGAGCGGTGGATATCGTCACTACCCCCGTTGTTATTTTCGCTTAGTTTGATCCTCTAAAATTTATAAGCCTCGAGGCTCCTTTGTTAAGAAACTACCCCATTCATTATGTCAAGGACTTCTTTATGGTGGTGTAGAAGTCCTTTGAAAAGGCACGAACTAACGTGTCTTTAAGCTAGGTTATGATGTGGACACTCTATAAAGAGATCGGTGAAATGATTCCAAGCCTCACGAAAATGATTCATGAGGATTTTGTCGAAAAGAAATGAATCTTGGAAAGCATCTCATCCGTCTTTAGGGGTGGGTAAAATGTTCCATAAACAGGTGAACAAGTTTAGCCCACGAGTCCACAGAATTAGGCGCCAGCGTTAACCAAGACGCCGCCTTATCGGCTAAGGTGAAAGGGAATACCCTCAGTTTAATTTATTCCGCACCAACCGTAGGATGGTGGAATGTTGTTATGACTTGTTCAATCCTATGCATGTGCTGATAAGGTTTTTCATGGTCTAAACCATGAAAAACAGGTAACAAATTAAAAATATTTGGGGGGATTCGAAAATCCCCTACTGGGTCTGCGAGAACGATGCAAGATTTGGGGCTATCGCTCAAGGCTTTGTAGAAGTCAGAGAGAGGAGTCTCTCCTTCCTCAGGCATTATATCAGGTGGTGTGTGTGAAATAGTAGCTAGAGGTGTAGTGGGTGGTATACTAGATAGACTTGTTTGTTGACGTTATTGTGTAATTACGTTCGGTGTTTTTGTTCGACCAGACCTTAATCTCATACAAAGCTAAGACCAAACTTAGCTAAACATGTCAACACTCCAAACAATTCTGATATACTAGTATAAACCTCTAACAGGAGATGTGAGGTGTGGAAGAAAGGAATACCTGATTGCGTCCTTGCTTCGCTTATGAATAGCGTCTTGTTTACGCTTGTTCAGTGTATATAACAAGTTAGAACACTGAAAAACTTGAAAAATCGACGTTCGAATCAAACCTATGTAAATCCGGCAAAATTCAACTCAGGGCGCAGGTCGCGCTCAGCTTAAACTTCGAAGTTCACGATGTTTGGCGGGTCGTCGCCTTCGGTTTTAAGCGCTGGTTGCGCTCAAGGTTCCAGCGTTTGGTAGCGAGTTAAGCTCCGTTTTTGCGCTGGTCGGCGCTCGTTGTAATTTTTCGGAACTTTTCAATGCTTGAAACGCGAACAACCACAGTATGAATCAAACAAGGGTGGGTGGGTTTAATGGGACTTAAAAATGACTAATTATACTATGAAAACAATGCTAAAGGTAACTAAGATGGCAGCGGCGCCATTTGATTGTTTTACCACCACCACCTCCACCAATTTGATTTTTAAGTCCCATTAAACCCACCCACCCTTGTTTGATTCATACTGTGGTTGTCCGTTTCAGCATTGAAAAGTTCCACGAAAAATTACACCGAAAGCACGCACCCGCATCCAAACAGAGCGCACTTTGTGCCCCAAACGCCGAACCTTGAGCGACCACGCCTCTAAAACAACTTGAAGTTACACGGAGCGCACCTACGCCCAAAGTGAGCGCACCCGCGCCCTAAGCTGAATTTTGCCGGATTTCCACAAGTTTGTTTCGAACTTCGAGTTTTTAAGTTTTTCAGTGTTCTATAACTTGTTATATACACTGAACACGCGTAAACAAGACGCTATTCATAAGTGAAGCAAGGACGCAATCAGGTATTCCTTTCTTCCATACCTCGCATCTCCAGTTAGCGGTTTATACTAATATATCAAGATTGTTTGGAGGGTTGTCGTGTTTAGACTTAGACTTGCATGAGATTAAGGTCTGGTCAGAGAAAAACACCAAACGTAATTAACCGTCAACGTCAACAAACAAATCTATCGAGTATACCAATCACTACACCTCTAGCTACTATCCCACCCACCACACCTGACATAATGGCTGAAGAAAGAGAGACTCCTCTCTCCGACTTTTACAAAGCCTTGAGCGATAGCCCTAAATCTTGCATCGTTCTAGCAGACCCAGTAGGGGATTTTTGAATTCCCCCAAACATATTTAATTTGTTGCCCGTTTTCCATGGTTTAGACCATGAAAAACCTTATCAACACATGCGTAGGATTGAACAAGTCCTTACAACATTCCATCATCCTACGGTTGGTGCGGAACAAATTAAACTGAGGGTATTTCCCTTCACCTTAGCCGATAAGGCAGCGTCTTGGTTAACTACCCAAGCGCCTAACTCTGTGGACTCGTGGGCTAAACTTGTTCAGCTATTTATAGAACATTTTTACCCACCCCTAAAGACGGATGATATGCTTTCCAAGATTCATTTTTTTCGACAGAATCCTCATGAATCATTTTTTGAGGCTTGGAATCGTTTCACCGATCTGCTTATAGAGTGTCCACACCATAACCTAGCAAAAGACACGTTAGTTCGTGCCTTTTTCAAAGGACTTCTACATCACCATAAAGAAGTCCTTGACATAATGAATGGTGGTAGTTTCCTAAGTAAAGGAGCCTCGGAGGCTTACAAATTTTTAGAAGATCAAACTAAACGTAATAATAATTGGGGGGGTAGTGATGATATCCCCCGCTCTGCTAGTTCTTCTTCAACAGTTAAGGCCGCCGGTATGTTTGAGATTAAACCCGATCTAGAACTTAAAAATTTAATCAATCTCTAACTAAAAAGGTTGAGGCTATTTCTCGCTCAACAAAAGCCTATCCCCCGCCATGAATGTAAACTCCAACCCATCTAATTTCGTTTGAGTCCCGAGCACCCCGACTCTATTGTCCTCTCCTATGAACAACAACAATTAGAGTGAGATAATGTTTGCTCCATTAATAGCTATCCTATTCCTAATGCCCCATGGAGACAACATCCCAACTTTAGTTGGCGAAACAATCAACAAGTTACACCTCTAGGGTTTAATAACCAAAATGTTAGGCAAGCAAACAACTATAACCAAGCTCCACCTAGACAAGGACAAGCTCGGAGAATAATAATAATTATAACAACCAAAGCTTAAACACAAGGTCTAGCACAAGGTCGGGTAATTATAATAGTTATAATACCAATAGAGGTATCGTTCCGGTTAACAATAGTAACTATCACAACCCACCCATAAATAATCAACGGAGATAGTTCGATCGCATTCACCGTGACTACTACACTTACACAACCGGATCGTATCGACGCTTTTTATGAGGTTACCCAACAACTTTTCCAAACAATGACTCAATCAAAACAACAGATCTTACAATCCATAAATCAGGGCATACAACAATTAGCCCAAGAGAAAGCCCAACCAAAAGGCGTGTTTCGGGGACAAGTGATACCAAACCCTAAAATAGCAAACACGCCTTTTAAGGTAAATGGTAATACTAGTATGCGAAACTACAATCGTAGGTGACCTAAAATGCCATCACCACTCTGCGTTCGAAGAATGGTTGATAACAAAGTAACTATGCCTATAGTTACCCCATCGAGATACTCCTACGCGGATATCGAACTAGATACCAAATAGAAACCGAAGAGCCTACACCAGAAGTGGTACCCGGTTAAACAACAAACTGAGAAACAGAAAGCCAAGGTTACACATCAAGTCGAGCCATACGCTAAATATAGAGCGAAACCACCGTTCCCTCATAAATTAGCCATGTTAACCAGGGATACAAACTTAGAAGAGATTATGAACGTTTTCAAAAATCTAACGATAAACCTTTCTTTTCTCAAAGCTATTAAAAAGCTACCTAACCACGCTAAGTTTCTTAAGGAGTTGTGCACTACTAGGCGTAAGACCAACATACCTAAAGAAGCCTTTCTAATTGAACAGTTCCTAACTTTATCCGAAAATAATGGAATTGTTAAGTACAAGGACCCTAGTCGTCCTACTATAAAATGCACCTTAGGAGATTCCCACACGACGACCGCTTTATTAGACCTTGGGGCGAGTGTTAACTTACTCCTGTATTATTTGTATAAACAAATAGGTCTACAGGAAATGCAACCTACAAGAATAACGTTGCAGTTAGCAGACAGGTCTATAAAGTATCCTAAGGGTGTAGTGGAAAACGTGCTTGTTAAGGTTCAGGATTTTTACTATCCTACAGATTTTGTTATCCTCGATACGTAAGTCGCTAACGACTGCACCGATCATCTTAGGGCCCTTTCTTGGCAACCGCCAATGCGCTTTATAAATTGTCACGATGGTAAGATGTCCTTATCTTTTGGCCATCTTTCTGTTGAGGGTAAATGTTTTAAAATGATGAAACAATTACCGAATCGCCTATAAATGGGGAGGTTAGCATGATTGAGAGCTTAGCTCAAGATTATTTTAACAACACGCTTCCAAAACCGGATGTATAAATTTCTTTCTTTTTTGAACTTCAGATTTTGTAAATGACTCCTACTTGGAGGAAGTCAACACCATCCCCGAGTCCACACCAATTGTAGACCGCTTCGGTTGCCCCATATATATCGAGTATGAAGACTTGCTACCTAAGCAAGTATTCATTATGCAAAATAGGGACCACGATGAAACATCTATTGACATTCCTTCCACCCCTGCTTAAACCTCTTCTCTCGGAGTTAAAATATATTCAACTTGATCCGGATGGTAGTCAATCGGTAATTATATCTTCTCAGTTAACTAAGGGTGACGAGACATGTTTAATCCGGGTGATTAGGGAACATCGGTCTGCGATTGGTTGGTCCCTAGCCGACATTAAGGAATTGACCCTAATGTTTGCACTCATCGCATCCATTTGGAGGATAACGCCAAGACTTCTCGCTAACCTCGGCCGTTTGAACCCCGCCATGAAAGAGGTGGTTAGGGAAGAAGTCTTACGATTACTTTCGATCGCGGGTATCATATACCCAATCTCGATAGCAAATGGGGTAAGCCCCATTCATGTAGTTCCTAAGAAATCGGGAGTTACCATGGTACGTAACGGAAAGGGTGACTATGTTGTCACACAAGGTCCTATGAAATGGAGAATCTGTATTGATTACATGACGCTTTAAATGCTATGACACGAAAGGATCACTTTCCTTTACCTTTTATAGAGCGGATGCTTTCGAACGCCTAGTCGGTCATGCTTTTTATTGTTTTCCTCGGATGGCTACTCGTGGCTATTTTCAGATTATTATTGATATTGATGACCAAGAAAAGACTACCTTCACATGTCCCTTTGGAACGTATGCCTATAAACGAATGCCTTTTGGCCTTTGTAATGCTCCTGGTACCTTCCAGTGGTGTATGCTTCATATATTTAGTGACATGGTAGAGCGCTTTATGGAAGTTTTCATGGATGATTTTTCTATCTGTAGAGACTCCTTCATAGACTGCTTGTCTAACCTGTCTAAGGTTTTGACACGGTGTGAAGAAAAGAGCCTCGTTTTAAACTGGAAAAAGTGTCATTTCATGGTGAAAAAGGGCATAGTACTAGGTCACATTGTATCTAGTGATGGCATCGAAGTAGATAAGGCTAAACTAGATAAGATAGTGACTCTACCTAAACCACGGACCGTCCGCGATATTAGAGCCTTTCTAGGCCATGCGTGTTTTATATATCGCTTTTATTAAAGATTTCTCGAAAATAGCTAGGCTTTTAACTAATCTGCTTTTTAAGGGATGCAATCTTTGATTTTAATTTTAACTGTAAAGAAGGCTTTTGAAACTTTAAAAGTCGCCCTAACCTCTGCACCAATTATACAGACTTCGATTGGTCTAAACCTTCAACTCATGTGTGATGCTAGTGATTATGCGGTTGGTGCCGTCTTGGGACGAAACTAGATAATAAGTCCATTGTTATTTATTATGCTAGTAAAACCTTAAACGATGCTCAAGGGAATTATTCAACTACCGAAAAAAATTCTTAGCTGTCATTTATGCTTTAGATAAGTTTCGTCCCTTATTTGGTTGGTTCTAAAACTTTAGTTTACACGACCATGCAACCATTAAGTACCTTCTTGCAAAGAAGGATGCTAAGCGAGATTAATCCGATGGATCCTTCTCCCCGCAAGAGTTCACATTAGAAATAAAGGACAAAAAGAGGGGTCGAAAACGTGGTTGCCGACCACTTATCTAGACTTACAAACGACGATAATAGTGATTCTCGAGTCCATACCGGACTCCTTTCCCGATGAGCATCCAGATGCTATTTTTCAAAGACCATGGTATCTTGACATTGTAAATTATTTAGCGGCTGATGTTATGCCTTATAATTGGTCAAGAAATGAACGTAAGAAGTTCTTGGACAGAGTTAAGTTATACTACTGGGATGAGCCCTACCTTTTTAAGTATTGTGCGGATCAGATTATTCGTCGTTGCATTCCCCAGTGGGAAAAAATATAATGAAGTTCTATCGTTCTGCCATGACAAATAATGTGGTGGCCATTTTAGTGGAATGAAAACAGCCGCTAAAGTTCTTCAATGTGGATTTTATTGGCCTACCCTTTTTAAGGATGCCCAAGTGCATTGCAAGACATGTATTCGTTGCCAACAACTTGGGCGAATCATGAAGCGTAATATGATGCCATTAAATCCAATCTTGATAGTACAAATTTTTGACGTTTGGGGTATTGATTTCATGGGTCCCTTCCCTGTTTCCCACGGTTATATTTATATTCTAGTTGCCGTGGACTATGTGTCTAAATGGATAGAGGCCATGGCTTGCCGTAGCAATGACCATAAGACAGTTGTATTTTTTATTAAGGAGTATATTTTCTGTCGTTTTGGCATTCCTAAAGCCATCATTAGTGATGGTGGAACACATTTTTGCAACAGAGTTGTTGCATCTCTAGTGAAAAAGTATGGAGTTACACACAAGGTAGCAACTCCTTATCATCCACAAACTAGCGGACAAGTAAAAGTTTCTAATAGGGAAATCAAAAAGATTTTAGAAACAACTGTAAATCCTGATAGGAAAGACTGGTCGAAGCGTCTATCGGATGCCTTATGGGCGTATAGGACGGCTTTCAAAACTCCTATAGGTATGTCTCCCTTTAGACTTGTATTTGGGAAACCATGTCATTTGCCCGTTGAATTAGAGCACCGTGCTCGTGGGCTATAAAAAGCCTTTAACTTCAATATTGATGAGGCGGTGTCAAACGCAAGTTGCAATTGAATGAGCTTGAAGAAATCCGTGAGTGATTCTTACGATCTCGCCAAGGATTATAAAGTTAACATGAAACGTGTTCATGATAAGCAAATCTTGTGCAAAGAGTTTGTGGTCGGTCAAAAGGTCTTGCTTTATAACTCCCGCCTACATATTTTCCTGTGGAAACTAAAACCCGTTGGTCCGGTCCTTTTCTCGTTACCAAGTCACCCTTTACGGGGCAATCACCTTGGTAAATCCCACGGACAACGGTACCTTTCAAGTTAATGGTCAACGGTTAAAACATTTTCACTTAACTTCGCCTCGATGTGAGGAAGTCCTTTTACAGGACCCCGTCTATGAGGACTGACCTTTGTCATTTGGTGTACTTCCTTTCACTTCCATATAGTGGTAAGTGCACCATTCAGGTAACCGGGCCCTCCCTATGGAGTGTGTGGCTGTAAGTACCGGATCCTAAGTCCACGATTCACATAATTCACGTTTTCCACTTTTGCATGTTTTTCTCAGTTTTTGAGTCATGTTCCTCTATGGGGTGAATTATGTATTTATTGTTTTTTGTATTTCTTATAATAAACTAATAAAAATAAATAAAAATTCTAAAATCATAGAAATAGCAATCCAACAAGTCTTGGGAATCTGACTTTAAACGACCCACGTTTAAAACAAATTTTGTGTTTAAAAATTTGTTTGGGGTGGGCAGTCGGTCTTTCCATCCGGATTGCTCGAACTTTCTATTTGTGTTGCTTAGGCCCATTAGTTGTAGTTCATTGGGGTTGACGTTATCTAAAACTTAGATTTCCTTCGTTCGCATAACTTACGTCACTCACGCACTTCGAGGCGTTTTCCACCTTCTTATACGTCACCCATGGTTGGAATTGAGTGTTTTATGGATCATTGGATTGGAAATTCTCTACTGATCATTTCCATAACTCATTCGCCAAAATCGGGCCAGTAACGAAGCGGCAAATTGAATTTGAAATTGCGTGAAAAATCGGAAAAGTTTGGAATTCGAATTGGGCTTGGGCCCAAACCGCACGCACGTCTATGCGTCTCCTTCCTTCCCAAAATCGCACAGTTGTTTCCTTTTCCAATCCTGCCGGTTACCAAAGTTTAAAACAAACCTTAAACACCAAAATAAAATTAAAAAAAAAAAAAAAAAAAAAACCAAACTACACCCATGCCGAGCAATTAAATCAAACTGAAATCTTCTCCAAACCATTACCACCACCAACCCCACCAATTTTAAAAACTCCGAAAACAGCCACCAATTCAGGCTTCAACCTGCCACCTTACCCACCATCCCCACCACCGTTGTTTTTAGTTGTTTTTCATCAAACTCGCTTCCTCCACCGTCTACAAAACCATTGGTTGTTTCAAAAACTTCAATGGCGCTACGACGAAGAATTGTGCCGGAGCACGCGTTTGTGGCCGACCGCTTCGCGCCATTTTACGACGCGGAGATGATTAGGAGAAATTAGAATGGACTATGGTACTCGACTGAGGAGTTCTATCACTATGATTTGGTAGAACAGTTTTATAAGAAGCGAGAATTGGAGGGGGATAGGATTTTCATTAAGGTAGCAGGAACGAAGAGGGAAGTAACGAGACAGTTGTTGGGCGAAATGTTAGGAATTATGCCTGAAAGCAACCTAGAAACGACCATTCAGGAATCCCAGTATACTGGAGTTCCTACTTTGATGAAAGATACTGTCGTGGAGGGTGAATACAATACAAGTTCTCATTGCGTTCGCCAGGCAACCCTAAGAACCAATCAACTGGCTGTAGCTCAGTGGATTGGTAGGAACGTCCTCGGGAAAGACAAAGTCAGCGACATCGGTTTGCAATGTCTGCACGTTCTCTGGATTTTGCAAATGAATAAGTATAATTTCTGCATCCTCGATTTAATTTTTAATGTGATTAGAGGAGTGGAAAAGAGCATGGCGCCTCTTCCCGTATTGATCACTAAGATCATGCTCTCATTTAGAGCTGTAGCAAAATCTGCTCCTATTAAGATCAAATTGCATTCTAATGCAAGTATCTATACGGATTGCATCCAAGAGACTTGGCCGTTATCTGAAGGAAATGTGGTTGAGTCGGAGGATGAAAGGGAGGATATGACATGTCTGGATGACGATGCATTAGATAGTTGTAGTTCTAATTTAGAACGCATACAAGTGTTGCAAACCGGCTTGCGTTAGCGTTTATGGTATTTGTGAAGATATCCGAGATAGACAGATTGTAGTTCGAAATAAACAAACGAACCTTCGGCGAGAGTTGAAATGCTCGAAAGGGGTCGAAGATATCTTGTCTAACATGGAGACTATCCACCAAAGATCACCAAGCGCAGATGATCTTTCGGGGGCCGAGATGGAAGCACAGCGTTTGTTTCGAATAGAGATGCTACGACGCATGCCACCCGTGGAGGATTCTGTTTTAGCCGAGTCTGAGAGTGAGCGTCATCGCCGAAGGACAGATGGCTCAAGCCATTCTTCATCCCAGGACCAATCTCCATCTCAGGGTCCATCTTCATCACATGGCTAGGTGTTCACCATCAGTTGTGTTCGCTGTTATTTCATTGTTTTTATTGTTTTATTAGTTGGATTTTAATTCAGTTGTTAAATTTAAATATTAATGTGTTTGTTTTATGTTGTTTGGATTTAAGTTTTAGTTTTAATATAATTGGTTATTTTCGAATTGTGTGTGTTTTTATCATTAATCCCACCTTCCCGAATTGTTTGGGGGTGGTAATATTTATACCGAGCATAATTCGTTATATGATCATCTTCTGTAAGGTTGTCTTGGAGTAAAGGTTGAGAATTTGGCCGATATCGGCATATCTATGATTATGTGTGGTGGTAGCATGAAACCTAGGAGAGTTTAGAAGTTACTATTCTAAATCCAGTATAAAAGATACCAGGGTTGTTATAAAATCTAAAATATGGTTTGTTTCCGTTTTCGAGTTTGGAAATTTTCTATTTCCGGAAATTGCCTTAAACAATTTGGCAACTTGTCGATTCGTTTTGGAAGCTCAGAAACTATTTAAACTCCCTTCATTCTACACTCACAACCCACACTACACCCCACCATCATCTCTCACCTCTCACTCCAAGCTTTTCCTTCTTTTTCCTTGTAAACTTCTGTTTCAGCAATTACAAGCGCACCTGCGCCCTAGACACTTTCAGAAATTTTACTCAGAGCGCGACCCTCGCCCAAGTTGAGCACAACTCGCGCCCAAACACTGTAACTCCTAAAACACCTGAGCGCGACCTGCGCCCAAGTTGAGCGACTTCGGCAAACAAACATCAGAATCTCGAAAAACACCGAGCGACTGGCGCTTCAAGTGGAAGCGCACCCGCGCCGCCTCTTCGCGGAACACGAAAATTTCCAATTTTCTCGGGGTTGTTCCGTGGATTTTGGAGCTGTTCAAAAGAGTAGTTGAGATGACATCTCCTATAGTCATACCTGAACAGTCTTTCGAAGACGTGTTGGGAACCTAGACCTATGGACATTGGTTCCGAAACAGGATCCTGCAGTTAGGATGGCGCCATCTAGTGGTAAGTGATGACGATTCATATTCAAAGACAAACTTTACGCTTATTTCTACGACCACGCGTTAGATTCTATTGTAATCAGGATGGAGAACAAGAATTCTCCGTCGTAGTCGATGACACGACACTAGAATTCAATAAAAATATGGTCGCTTTAGTTTCAGGATTACCAATACTTGATCCTGTTCACACATGGGGATATATGACCGATAATGCATACCTTTATGATTATACATATTTCCATGAGTATTATGGGGGAGGGGTATTTCGAGTAATGGACCAGGGGCAATATAACATTGCCCTTGGTAGCCTGTCCCTAAATGTAGGCACCACCATGTTATTCATCCTGATGAATATTTTGGGGGAATGGCAGTTCACTTCTGCAAGCAGTACTGCTGGTGACATTTTCCTCGCTTTAGCTGAAGGACGTCGCCGATATGACATTCCCCGAGTTTTAGTCGCTAGTCTTAAGAGAGCCCAAAGCATGAGGCGTAAGTATCTTCTTATGCCTATTTTGGTAAGCCACATCATGCGTAGTTGTTTACCTGTATTTTGTGCCCAATTCACAGATTGGAAAAAGGTTGAAGTCATGAGACCCACCAATTGGGTGGTTAGCTCATTGCGAATTATGACTTGGCCGGGATGGCAGGTGCAGCCTCATTTGGTCGCCCCGTACATCCCATCAGACATAATAACACTTAACAGGTTAGCATTAGTAGATGATAAATGGCGGCAATCTTGGCAAGTAATAATGGCCTGGCAGGATGTGAAGGAACCTCATCTCTTTGATGAGGATGAGGATGTGTAAGTGGGAGATAAGGTAAGTTTTTAGTTTAGTTATTGTCTGCTTATGTCCCAAGTAATTTAATTCTGTTAACCCCATAATGGGTGGAACTCTTATAGAGTTGCGTCAGTTTTTTTTTATTATTTCCTATATTAGTATGTTCTAACCTTGTTTTGCAGATGTTCCATAATTTCACGCGTTTCCATGGTATTTTTCTACCCTCTTTATTTAAATGCTTTGAGGACAAAGCATGCTTCTTGTTTGGGGGTGGCATAGAAACATGTGTAATTAAGGCATCTGTTAAGATATAGATATGTATAATATGCATTTGTTTTCAAGTTAAAAATTTCAAAAATATAAATAAATAAGTTTATGCTATACACTTAGGAATATTGGTATTGTTTTTTTTCTCTATGCTCTTAACAATCTAGAAGTCTCACGTTAGCTTTTCATTCGAATAATTGTTAGAAACTTAGGTTAATATGTAGGTAATAATCTTTGCATCTATCTATAAATATATTACATGAGTATCTATGATTGTTAGCAGTAAATTTCTGAAATCTAGGCTAGAGTACTTATTCTACAAATCCTGTGAGAATATAGCCTAAAGCCTTATATGAGCGAAACATTTGAGAAATGACACAAGGGAGAAGTAAAACCCGGATAGAGAAATCGCACGTCCACTTGCTTGATCACTATGTCATATCCTAAGCGAGAATTTAGGCCCTCTTTGGATCGATATAGCCAAAAATTCAAACCTATGAATTATTTTCCACTAGTCGCCCCTCTGAGCCTTTCTTTAGCCTTCCATAAACCACAATTCCTTTACCCCTCGTTACAAAAACAAAACAAAATAAAAAATTCAACTTACCCAATCTAGAATAAGTCTGAGAATAGAATGAGTGAAGAAAGAAGAAGAGAAAAACCTGTGTAAATAAAAATTAGTTAGTTGCTTCAGAAAAAAAAAAAAAAAAAAAAAAAACTTCCATCCAAGGAAAAGAAAAAGAAAAATAGAAATAAATAAAAACTCCAAAAATAGAATAAAAGGGAGTCAAAAGCCAAAGAAAAGAAAAAGGAAAATATAGCTAAGGATGGAAACAAAGTAGAGAAGCAAAAGAAAATAACAAGGTTTTCTCTAAGTTACATAATATGAAGACTCTATTATCTCAGACTTGTCCTTTTGAATATCCATTTCCTTCCTTCTTAAACCATCTCCTAATCCCCGCAACACCTAATAAAGACATCTAGCTCAATTAGGAATAGGTTAGTGTGATAGTAAGTGGCAGATGTGTTTGATCGACTCCGGCTTCCTTGTTTATCATTGAGATTGTAAGGTAAAGTGTGCCCACTACACACTGGAGTAGGGAAACTTGAGCGGAAAAATTAGAGTGGTTTTTGTCTTGACATTTATGTGATGACCTACTTAAGGACGCTATTCCGAGTTTTCTTAAACGAACCTGCTAGGCATTTCATAGTATTATTCATAGTATATATATTTGTGTCATAGATGATTGATTATTATGCATATATTAGTTTAGGTTTTTGACTTGGTTATTCTTATTCATTTGCTAGTGAGAAAAATAGATAGTTGAGACATGAATGAGGAAACAATAGTTTTATTTCTTAGTCGTTGTAGTATAGATGAAGTTTGTGAGTACCTTCACGGAAAACTCTCACGAGGCTATAACTTCGTCCACTAAGGAATTCCTAGTGATTTAAGACCTTGTTGCATATGGTCAATGCAATCACACTCAAATAAAGTAGTTAGTTAACTCCATTTTGGTCACTTATTCTAATTTCTCATATTTGCTTGAGGACAAGCAAAATGCTGTTTGGGGTGGTTTGATAAGAGCCCAAAACTGTAGTTTTAACCCTGTAACAGATCATACTTTTAGACCAATTATGTGAGTAATAATTAAAGAGTTAATTGATTACGTGTTTTTATGTGTTTCAGGCTTCAAAGTCAATTATGTGCAGAAATGTGCCACTTTGATGAGATAAAGGAGCAATGGTTGGTTGCTAAGGAGTTCTGTGATTAAAGGCCAAGATTCAAGAAGACAAAGCCTTTCAAAAGCCCGGTCAAAGCTGAAAAGTCAAAGTCAACGCGGGCAGAAACAGCACACAAAGTTAGCAGAACTTCCGAAGGCCGTATCTTTGGACTCAGACCTCGGAATTGGGTCTACCTTATGTCAAAACGACAGGCTCTGAAAGAGATTTCCAATGGTCTAAGCCTTGGCCCAATCAGAGGAGAAGAAGTGGCCAAAAAGTCTGTCGAAGCCAACTGCTGTTGAAGAGGCCTTTTTGGACTGAAAGTATTGGGTTTTGGGCCTGATTCTCTGGCCCAAAACATGGATCCAAGCCCATGCACGTTTTTTGGATCTGAACATATAAAAACCAAAGCTTAGCTCTTTGTTAATGGTAGCTAGTTAGACCTAAAACTATAGATAATTCTAGATCTAGTTTTCATTAAATAAAAATTAAGTTTAGTTTAAATTCAATTCTTGTTTTAGATTAAACTCTTAGAATCATTGTTCTTCATTAGTTTGATAAATAAAATAGTTAGTTTGTCAATTTCAATTTTTGTCATTTACCATTGTTTAGATCTAAATTCCTTTATTACTTGTTATTCATTTCCTAGTTATTACCTACGATTTCAATTATTGTTTAGATAAGTTGCATAAAGATAGAATTTTTATATGATGTCTAGTTTTAAATCAATGGGAAATGATAGTAGTATGAATTAAGCCTAAACCTCCATTAGAGGGGTTGAAGAAGCCTTGATGACGCTTGATCCTTGTTAAACTTAGAAATCGTCGTGATAATTATTCCACTCTAGAAACGATTATTTCACCATGAGAATGGGTTTAATCGCTCACATGCTAGTTATGAATTTGTAGAAATGTCATGTATAATTAGGGATTAGAATTACTATTTTGATATGCTAAGCATTCAATTTGGATCATGACGAGTCTTTGTTAGTAGGACTAAGTCGAGTTAAGGTGGATTCAATTCCCTTTAATTCTTTATCTAGATTCAACCCCCTTAGCATTCTATCATTTTGTTATTCGTAACTTGTTAATTGAATTCACCTCGTAGTATAGAATTCCCCTAGTAAATCTCTCATTAGACTTAAGACCAATTAATTAGACTAGAAAACACTCCATGCTAAAGAACTAGGAGTGGAACGAATTTGTTACTCCACTCTATTTCGATAGAATTGAGAGTAGAAAACTTGATAAACCTAGGCACGTAATAAGTTTTAGTTTACTTACGTTTTGAGTTTTATCGTTCATTTCGTAGGTAAACTATCATTTTTATGTTTTATCAAATGGGTTTGATAAGAGCCTAAAATTGTAGTTTTAACCCCTTAACCATCATACTTTTAGACCAATTATGTGAGTAATAATTAAGAGTTAATACTGATTACGTGTTTTTATGCATTTCAGGCTTCAAAGTCCATTATGTGCAGAAATGTGCCACTTTAGCGAGATAAATGAGCAAAGGTCGGTTGCTAAGGAGTTCTGTGATTAAAGGCTAAGATTCAAGAAGACAAAGCCTTTCTAAAGCCCAGTCAAAAGCTGAAAAGTCGACGCGGGCAGAAACAGCACACAAAGTCAGCAGAACTTCCGAAGGCCTTATCTTTGGACTCAGACCTGAGAATTGGGCCTACCTTATGTCAAAACGACCGGCTCGGAAAGAGCTTTCCAATGGTTTAAGCCTTGACCCAATCAAAGGAGCAAAAGTGGATAAAAAGTCTGTTGAAGCCAACTGCAGCTGAAGAGGCCTTTTTGGACTGAAAGAATTGGGTTTTGGGCCTGGTTCTCTGGCCCAAAACATGGCTCCAAGCCCATGCACGATTTTTGGATCTGAAAGTATAAAAACAAGAGCTTGACTCTTTGTTAATGGTAGATAGTTAGACCTAGATTAGTTAGCCTCCATTAATTAGTTTTATAACTTCAATTAGTTAATTAATTAGTTTTTCATATCTTGTTTTAAATCTAGTTTCATGTTTAATTAATTACTTTAGAACAAAGTAGATTATTAATTTAGTATTTGAATCATTGTTTTATTATTCATTAGATTAATAAAATAGTGTTCTTGATAATCTAGTTTCATTTTCATTTATTTATTAGCTTAAATCTTTAGATTTACTTAATTGTCATTATTAGTTTAATTCAATTATTGCATGAGTAGTTTTGAATTGAGTTTAAACAAGTAAAGTTCAAATCTTTATATCATGTCTTGTTCGAATTCCATTGGGAATGATAGCGTGATGATTCTCGGCTAAACCTCCATTTGAGAGGGTTGAGAAGCCTTGATGAAAGTTTGATTCCGATTATCGTAGAGTCGTCGTAATTTCATTTCCACTCTAGAAATGATTAGTTCACTATGAGAATGGGTGTAATCGTTCATATGCTAGTTATGAATTGGTAGAAATGCCATGTGTAATTAGGGATTAGGAGTAACCAGATTGTTTTGTGAAGCAGTTCAATTCGGATTACGACAATTCTTTGTTAGTAGGATTAAGTCGAGTTAAGGTGGAATCAATCCCCCTCTAACTCCTTATCATAGAATCGTCGTAATTCCCGGTAACGGCGCCATTTGATAAACATAAAAATGATAGTTTCCCTACGAAATGAACGATAAAACTCAAAATATAAGTAAACTAAAACTTATTACGTGATTAGGTTTATCAAGTTTTCTACTCTCAATTCTATCGAAATAGAGTGGAGTAACAAATTCGTTCCACTCCTAGTTCTTTAGCATGGAATGTTTTCTAGTCTAATTAATTGGTCTTAAGTCTAATGAGAGATTTACGATGGGAATTCTATACTACGAGGTGAATTCAATTAACAAGTTATGAATAACGAAATGATAGAATGCTAAGGGGGTTGAATCTAGATAAAGAATTAAAGGGAATTGAATCCACCATAACTCGACTTAGTCCTACTAACAAAGACTCATCGTGATCCAAATTGAATGCTTAGCATATCAAAATAGTAATTCTAATCCCTAATTATACATGGCATTTCTACCAATTCATAACTAGCATGTGAGCGATTAAACCCATTCTCATGGTGAATTAATCGTTTCTAGAGTGGAATAATTATTACGATGATTTCTAAGTTTAACAAGGATCAAGCGTCATCAAGGCTTCTTCAACCCCTCTAATGGAGGTTTAGCCTTGATTCATACTACTATCATTTCCCATTGATTTAAAACTAGACATCATATAAAAATTCTATCTTTATGCAACTTATCTAAACAATAATTGAAATCGTAGGTAATAACTAGGAAATGAATAACAAGTAATAAAGGAATTTAGATCTAAACAATGGTAAATGACAAAAATTGAAATTGACAAACTAACTATTTTATTTATCAAACTAATGAAGAATAATGATTCTAAGAGTTTAATCTAAAACAAGAATTGAATTTAAACTAAACTTAATTTTTATTTAATGAAAACTAGATCTAGAATTATCTATAGTTTTAGGTCTAACTAGCTACCATTAACAAAGAGCTAAGCTTTGGTTTTTATATGTTCAGATCCAAAAAACGTGCATGGGCTTGGATCCATGTTTTGGGCCAGAGAATCAGGCCCAAAACCCAATACTTTCAGTCCAAAAAGGCCTCTTTAGCTGCAGTTGGCTTCGATAGACTTTTCGGCCACTTTTGCTCCTTTGATTGGGCCAAGGCTTGGACCATTGGAAAGCTCTTTCAGAGCTGGTCGTTTTGACATAAGGTAGACCCAATTCCGAGGTCTGAGTCCAGAGATACGGCCTTCGGAAGTTCTGCTGACTTTGTGTGTTGTTTCTCACCAAGGTTGACTTTGACTTTTCAGCTTTGACCGGGCTTTGAAAGGCTTTGTCTTCTTGAATCTTGGCCTTTAATCACAGAACTCCTTAGCAACCAACCATTGCTCCTTTATCTCATCAAAGTGGCACATTTCTGCATAAATTGACTTTGAAGCCTGAAACGCATAAAAACACGTAATAAGTATTAACTCTTAATTATTACTCACATAATTGGTCTAAAAGTATGACTGTTACAGGGTTAAAACTACAGTTTTGGGCTCTTATCAGCAACTTATATATGACAATGTATAAGCTGTGCACAACGCTATATAACAGAGAAAGTTTATATACGACAATGTATAAGCTTATATACAACAATGTATAAGTTGTGCACGACACTGTATAAATATCGTGTATTAGTATTGTGGAAATTACGAAAGATGATTTTGAACTTACCCATTCTTTAGTTTCTTCTGCATCTTTAATTCAACAAAAGCTTTGACTTGGCTAAATACCGTATGTTAGTAGTTTCGTTGGAATTTTAGATACGGCACTAAGTTTTATATTCACTTAAGTTACTATTGTACAATTGAATTCAGGTTTCCTGGAAGTGCTATACTCAAGAATATGACTCATGGGAGCCGATAGAGAACCTTGGGTTTGCTACACCTTATATATTTAACTTTTTTTTTTTTTTTTTTTTTTTTGTAATTCTTATACATGTGTATGTACTTATAGCTGTTCATACTTTTGCTCTAGAAACTGTGAAGGAAAATTATGGGAGTTCGTAACTACTCAAGCATCTTGCCTTTACCAGTAAGCTATCTTTTCCTTTTTTTAAGAGAATAATTTATATCATTTCTGTTCCTTAGATGGTGGTGTAACACATTTATTCTTAAGTTGTATTTTGTAAGCTGTGTATTTATTTATTTTTAAATTTTATCTTTTAAAGGGTAAAGTTCATGTCATATGTGGTGGCCCTCCCTGCCAAGGTATTAGTGGATTCAACCATTTCCACAACAAGGATAACCCTTTAGAGGATCTGAAGAACAACCAACTTGTTGTTTTCATGGACATCATCTAGTACTTGAAGCCAAAAATATGTGCTCATGGAGAATGTCGTAGACATCGTAAAGTTTTTGGGTGGTTACCTTGGTCACTTGGCCGTTTGGTTGCCATGAATTATTAGGCGCGACTGGGACTACTAGTTGTCGGATGTTATATGCTACTACAGTTTCGCATGCGTGCCGATCTTATTGCATACCTGAAATCAGCAACTTCATCTTAAGCTACTCCCGGCGCTTCAACAAGAGTAAGAACAATAGTGGGGACTGGTTGTGCTTGTGTAGTGAAAGGTTTAGTAGAGAATATATGGTGTTAGTATTTGTAAGCTTTAAAACAATTTTGCTCCTCGTTTTTACCCGTTTCAATGGTATACTAAACGAATTTGTAAGTTTTATCTTCTTGATTCAATTCTACATGTTTATCTAGTCAAGGTGCTCACAATGCAATCTTGGGGGTCAAAGAGTTTTTGTTATGTTGTACAGGGTTTTTATTTTGATGTGAGCAGAGGAAAAATAAATATTTTTTTAAAAAAAAAATTAACTCTTCCTACGGATTAAGTCCTCAGGAACATTCTTTACCGACGGCTACAGACCAATTGCCATGTGGTCTAGAAATAGCTTTGGCGTCAAACGTAGACCGTCGGCATAGGTAACTTTCCGACGGTTCAGAGCAGTGGAAGTTTTGCCGACGGCCCTAGACAGTGGGTACATTCCGACGGTTAATAGCCGTCACACATCCATCGGCGTAGCATATTTTAGCCAACGACCTATTCCGACGGTCAAAAATAGTTAGTAGGCTAACCCAACTGGCCATTTTCCGACGGCTCTCCGACTGCTTGAGGCCGTTAGGTATTCTCTTTCCCGACTGTTGTAGTCTGTTGGCGAAGGTCATTAGTTTTGTAGTGCTATGGTAGCCGTCAACCTGCTAGTTTACCCAGCTGGTGTATAATTGAACCAGGAGTTGAAACGATATTCCAGAGATGGAATGTCAATTCAACCCCTCATGCTAGCAAGATGAACTCAGAGATGAGTACATCTTACTAGGGATCGATACTCGACGCCGTTTCGGGTTTGTCTATGAGCTTGAGACGGATTAGAGATGTAGTGATAAGGTGTTCTAAAAGTTTCTAACTAATCTTGCATGAGTAGATTAATCATCTCTTTATCTTTCTCTCTCTATTTTAAGAAACAACTTTCAAATTTTAGATAACTTGTGTAGTAAGTAATTGTTAGGAAAAAGAAATCTTCAAAATACCAAAACAAAAATCCTTCTCACTTAGTTCTCTAAGGTGCTAGATTTCAGTTGTGATATCATTCTTGTCTTAAGGTTGGAACGAAACTCTTACTCTAAACATACCGACAAAAACACGTGAGTAAGGAAAACTTGAGTTTTAGCACGTAGTAGGTTTTGAAAATTTAATTTCATAAGCAACTAAAAAGTGTTAACATCAAGTGCTTCTTGGTCCCCCTGATTCAAGGAGATCCTTTAAGAATTGTGGAGGATTCTTCAATAGTGGAAGTTGTATCTTTCCCACTTGACAACAAATGGAGAATGTAGGAAGTTGTCCCTTTTGTTTCTTGTTGTTCTTTTCTTCATTCTAGAGTATAGCTCCATAGAAAGAACAAACTTTGTTGGGTTCACCAAAGTCCATAGTTTTATATAAAGAAAAAAATATAAGAAAAAAGGATATAAGTTATTAATCAAAATATTCAACGTGTTTAATTTACTACTTACAAATATCACGAGTACTTTTGCGAAGTGGAATGCTGTCAATGAAATCAAAATCTGACAAATCAAAATTTGTTGAATTGTTGTTGATGTTCTGAAAATCAACATCAATAGTGATGTTTCTTTGCCTATTCACGGTTTCTTCTCTGTGCATAGACTAAACTCTTCGAATATTTGAAATTTTGGTAGCACGCGAATCATTTATAACCAACTCTCTTTGTGGAGGATTGCATCTTAGCCTTGATTTACGAACTTGTTTATTCTTCTCCTTGGCCATAAGGGATTTCTTATAATAAAGATAAAAAAAAAGGCAGAATTATAATTGTAAGGGACACTTAATATAGAGTAGTTAGATTGAACACACACACAAAAGAAGTACTCGGATATATAGAGTAGTTAGATTGAACACACACAAAAGAAGTACTCGGATATATAGAGAGTAGTTAGATTGAACACACACAAAAGAAGTACTGAGATATATAGAGTAGTTAGATTTAACACACACAAAAAAATTTAAATGATGCACTCACAAAAAAATCTAATATAAAGAAAAGAAATACTCAGATATATAAATCATGTAATTAAATTTTTTAACATTACCTGTAAAGAAACGTCGACAGAAGTGAATCCAGTAGATAAACTCTAATATAAGGTTTTGTTAACAATAGCAAAGCAAATAAAGTTTTGTTCAGAAATAGAAAAACAAACTAAAACAAGCCCTTCAACAAAAAAAAATTTACCTCGATCAGATGCTTTATGTGTAATATAGAGAAATTGGTGCTTGATTTCAATTTCAATTGGTGAGAAACGTAGATATGTGTAATAGTTTGGGGGTATTAGGTAAATATTTCAAACTCATAAAGGAGAAATGGCTAAATAATTTAAAAAGAAAAAGAGAGATGAGATTTGAGGTGGTTTCCGAAAGACTTGTTATCCATTGAAATTATTAATAATAATAATGGGCCCATTAGAAAGCCCAAGCCCATAGTGAACAAATTGATTTTTTCTTCATTCGAGGAGGAAGAAGGAGAAGAAGTGGGAGAAAAAAACAGAGGATGGGTTCAATGGACACACCACAACCAACAACAACAACGGTAGAAAACAGCAACAATAATTCAACCACAACACTTTCAAACGGTCACAACCACCACCATCTCGATGGATTTAACGAGCACCATCAGCAGACACCAGTAGTGGTTTCTTCAAACCGAATGGAAATGATAATGACTTCAGAATCTGACTTATCGAGAAAGAGGAAAGGTAGTAATGGGAGTAGTAACGGTGGGGTTGGTGGGTATCCATTGGAAGTGGGGACACGTGTATTGTGTCGATGGAGGGATGGGAAGTATCATCCGGTTAAAGTTATTGAAAGGAGGAGAATGCATTGTGGTGGCCCTAGTGAATTTGAGTATTACGTTCATTATACTGAATGTAAGTTCAATTTTTCAGTTTTTAGGGTTAGGGTTTTGGAAACTATTATCCTAATTTTGCTTAAAAGTTGAAACTTTGACTTTGTTTTTTAGGTTTTGTAAGCTGTAAGTTGTATCGTTTTTGAGTAGTTAGGGTTTAAGGGTTAAATTTAGTTTGTGCAAGCCATATAACTAGTTTTAAAATGAAGAAAATTGTAATCTAGTGCAGAAGGGCTTTTTTTCAATGAGCTTTCTGTTCCTTACTAAATTTGGGCAGCTTGGTTCATGGAGTGAATCCTTGTAATATGAAAAAATCCAATCTTCAACTAATTTTGGTTTTCGAACAGATAGAATTGGCGTATACAACTACTGTTTAGGACATTTGAATAGGACTTCTAGTGATTCACATGTAGAGCATACATTTTTTTTCCGCTTCTGATAAACGTTATGTTTTTTCTTCTACCTATCTATTAGTATATACTTTGGGTTAATGGTTGTGTTGCTTTCCATTGTTAGATCTGCTGTATTAGCTAGCATTGTTAGTAGTTTCTGGTGTGGCATCCGTTATCAACAGTTGCATATCTCTATCTCTATGACTCCCCTGAATTTTGTTCTTTCCGCAGTCAATAGGAGACTTGATGAGTGGGTAAAGCTTGAACAACTTGATCTAGATTCAGTAGAGGCTGATGTTGATGAAAAGGTGGAGGACAAGGTATCTTACTATGTCGCCTTCTCAATGCAATTTTTCGGTTTTGGAAGTAATATTTCCTAGGTTACATTGACACGGGCACGCGTGTCGGTGTCCGACACGGATACGGCGAGCAGTTGAAGATCGACACGGGACACGGATAGGAATAATTAATTAATTTTTTAATAATTATAAATTTATTAAATTAGATGGTAAATCAGAAATTCGAGGTAAATTAAATACAATATGTGTCCGTGTGTGTCCAACACGGATACGGACACGGACACGTGGATACGTATCCGACACAGATTTTTTTCAAAATATGGCGTGTCCATGTAACCTAGAATATTTCATTGCAGTAGGATTTACGTAATGTGTGGAAGTAAAGGTAATATTTAGGGGATTTATTAGTACTACTTCTGCTCTGTGCATGGGACAGTGGAGAGAGAAATTAACTCATGTTTCTGGGACCACTTACCTCTAGTACTATGTATCTTGCGTCCTTTCTCAGTATTCTATTTGCATCTGCAACTCTGTCTTCCTCTTCCCTCTCTGTCACCATTCCAAATTTTTGGTGTTATTTCCCCACTATCCTATGCATATGTATTTGGAAGAAATTTCTTATAAATGGTATTTTCAGGCAACAAGTTTGAAAATGACACGCCACCAGAAACGTAAGATTGACGAGTCACATGTAGAGGTATGTAAACGTTCATGTTTATTTCCTCATTGGTGTTTGCACATTTTCGGCTCATTTAGGCCATCCCTTTTTGTTAACCTATTGACTTTTCTTTCTATTCAGGGCCATGAAGAGCTTGATGCTGCTAGCTTGAGAGAACATGAAGAGTTCACGAAAGTGAAAAACATTGCGACTATAGAACTTGGAAGATATGAGATAGAGACATGGTATTTCTCCCCTTTCCCGCCAGAATACAATGACTCTCTGAAGTTGTACTTCTGTGAATTTTGTCTCAATTTCATGAAGCGCAAAGAACAGCTTCAGAGGCATATGGTGAGCTACACCTCAACTATTTGCTTGTTGCACAGAACAAATTGATTTTTGTAATTTTAATTAGCTGACTTTGGTTGTTGTAATTTTCAAGTTTAAAATTTGAATATCCTCTCTTGGCTAATGCATTCTATGCCTTTATTTTTTTTATGTAGAGGAAATGCGATCTGAAGCACCCCCCAGGTGATGAGATATATCGAAGTGGCACACTCTCAATGTTTGAGGCAAGTTTCTACAACATTTTCTTACATTTTTCTGGTTTTATCTGAGAGACATCTTCATCATAAAGATGTTAAGGCTCTGAGAGACATTTTCAACCAACTATTTCTGCTGCCGTTTCTTCACTGTTTAACCAAATTATATACATTGATACTATAAATATCACATTTCCCTAAGAACTTGCCACTATCGATGTACTGGTTCCCCACTCCCCCACCCCCACCCCGACCCCTTCACATCTTGAATATTGATCTCATTTCATGGTCAACCTTTCACATTTACATCATATATATGTACCTTTTCAATTATTATAATAGAAGAAATATTCATGAAATTGGTTCAGAATTCGTTATGAGACATACCAGATATTTTGATACTTGTATTCTGGCAACTACCGAAAATTAAATTTTTTATACTAGCCCTTCAAGTTTGGTGGGATTCATTATTTTGAACTAGGAGTATAATTACTTGAAACAATATTATGCCAATGCTTGGGTGTGTGTATCTCTAAAACTTAAAAACATTTTCAAGCAGGTTGATGGCAAGAAGAACAAGGTGTATGGTCAGAATCTTTGCTATTTGGCAAAATTGTTTCTTGATCACAAGACTCTTTATTATGATGTCGATCTGTTTCTCTTTTATGTTCTATGTGAATGTGATGAGCGAGGATGCCACATGGTTGGATACTTTTCCAAGGTAATATATCGTGTTTTGAGATTGCTGCCTGTTAAATAAATGAAAAAATATACAACATGCCCTTTTGTATGTTCTTTTTTATAATATTCTTATTTTCCCTGGTGCTTACTGCTTATATAATCTCAGTACATAATTTGATGAAGAATAGGTTGAACAAGCATCTAGAACAGCATTGCATTCAACTATATATTTTAGATGATCTGACATTTAATTTTTTTTTTTTAATAAAATTATTTCTAAATGTTATAGCTGTTTTTGTTTTGGAATGGTGCTTCAATATATGGTGATGATAAACAGAAACAACAAGGGATAAGACCTACATCAATAGTCAATACGATCTTAGATAAATAGATACCTCACAGGCTCACAGCCCTCAATATCTATCTCAAAGTCCTTTCGACTTGGTTGGATGAATTTATACTTGGTGTGGTGTACATTAGTTTAACATTGCCCCCATATTTACTACTTTTGCTTCTCATTAAGCTTTTAATATCATCTCTCAACACTTCTGATGTGCAGGAAAAACATTCAGAGGAGGCTTACAATTTGGCTTGCATTCTAACACTTCCTCCTTATCAAAGGAAAGGCTACGGAAAGTTTCTAATTGCATTTTGTAAGTTATATGTCATGGCCTTTCACCTTCTTTCTTGTTATGTATGATACATAATATAGTACAAATTGAGTAATCCCATATGATAACAGTAATATGAATGACAAAGTTTCTACTGTTGCTTAATATGTGATTTGGTACAAATATTTTTTTTGCCATCATAATTTCATCAGAATTGATTTTTTATTTCACGCATCTTTATGTATTATCTATTGAAGTTGTGGCTGATGCTATTTTGTTTTGAAACAGCTTATGAGCTTTCCAAAAAGGAAGGCAAAGTGGGGACACCTGAAAGACCACTTTCTGACCTTGGACTGTTGAGCTACAGAGGATACTGGACTAGGGTTCTCCTTGATATCTTGAAAAAACACAAGAGTAATATCTCCATCAAGGTAACTCTTGCCCTCTCCACCAGCATCTAATAACCGTGTTTCTGTATTCCCTTTTGTGTACGTGTGTGCCATCTGCACACTAGCTTTTAGTATATATATTTTTTGGTTTTTGAAGTAGAGTTCTTTAAGTACCACCTTTTTCCTTTTTCCACATTGGTTTTTGGTTGATCTGCAGCATTTTATTTGAAAGCTCAGTAGTACGTATAGCTTGCAAGTGTTTCTAGGATAAATGTGTCTATCTTCTCTCGTGATACAAAACAATGAGAAAACTAAAATGCAACATGATATCCGGGAAGGGAAAAGAATGTATACTCTGACTCTTGGCAATCCGATGTGTCAATTGGAACAACACGTTCTGTACAGAAATATATTATGCAAATTACATATAGTTTGATACTGAATAGATGATCATTTCCCTAAAGCTACTATACCTTTTTTTTTTCCATATGCAGGAGCTTAGTGATATGACGGCCATAAAAGCTGAGGATATCTTGACTACCTTACAGAGCTTAGAGCTAATCCAGTATAGAAAAGGGCAGCATGCTATCTGTGCAGACCCCAAAGTCCTTGATCGTCATTTGAAAGCTGCTGGCCGTGGTGGTCTTGAGGTTGATGTCAGCAAATTAATTTGGACTCCATACAAAGAACAAGGGTGACAACATCAGATTCAACCCAGGGTTGGGTCAAACTTATCTGACATCTTATGTAAAGCATGTAATGTATAGCTATTTATGTATCACTAGGCAATTAGTTCCCAGGTATTTTGTACAATCAAACCTTATGTTATTATCACATGTTAAAGCTTCTTCAGCTGAAATTCCAAAAGTATACCCTTCTGAATTTATCTCTCCTCATATTGTTAATTTTAGATTGTTCATCAAATGTGGCTAATTATGGTGTAACGATGAATTTCCCAACTTATTACTAATGGTGCATATTGCAAAGCTTGCCCGAGAAGTTGGTAGTTATTTTCAATAATTATAATTATTAACAAGGAGTCAGACATGATGGTATCTAATGCGTGCTGTTGCTAATGTTGACATGACTACGTGGAAGTATAGTTATCCGGTCCAAAACGTTAGAAGTATTCATATATGCTTTAGCTCTGGCACCAGATGAATACAATATTATGAAGCTCTAATTTATTTTCCCAGGCATTGGGTATGCATCTTCCTTTTTAGGCCCTGATGGCATGAGATTGATAGTTGCTGTAAAATCAGTATCAAGGAGCTTATCCTGATCCAAATGTCCTTGAAATAGTATCTTTGATTTAAAGTGAATGGAAACTTGAATCACCTTTGAAAGGACTGAATGGAATCCTCTAAAATGCCAACTTTCCAACTTGAATCTACGTGTTTGAAATTTTGGATCACTCAGCCTCTGCCTTTGCCTTTGCTTTGCTAAAAGCTCGTACTTTTCCTCATAAAGAAGCAGCTAGGAAGGTCTGGTGCATCTTCAGATGAAGAACACCGCTTTAGTCTTTTCTAGCTTTCTTATTTCAAAACAGGAGCTGATTTTGTAAATATGCTACACTGCTACTACAGCTACAATCACTAACGGTGTAGCATTTTAGTAGCAGTCTAGCCTAGCTTGTTAGGTAGGGCAACGCTAGCAGACTCGAGTTTAACTGAATAACTGAATTAGGGAACAAATCTTTCATGTGTGCTTTCCATTCTTTCTTTTGTCCAATAAACTCCAAAAGACCTTTTCCTTGACAGAGACAGAATGAGAGAAACAATTTGTGTGTATAAGTAGTGTAACAAAACAAGAAACCAATTCCCTCCCCCTCTCTCTTTTTCCTTCTTGATTGGAGTAATGAAAGAAAGAATATCAAATTTTAAAGCAATGTTGTGACAAGCAAGAAGATACACTAGAGCTCTGTTGGTTCTGTTTTTTGTGTTCCTGTCCATGGTCTACAGTGTCGAGAGTGTAGGTGTAAAGTGGGGAACAATGGCAACTCACAGACTTACACCAGAAATGGTTGTTGAAATGTTGAAAGAGAATGGGTTTAACAAGGTTAAGCTGTTTGAAGCTGACAGCAAGATCTTGACTGCATTAGCTGGGACTGGAATTGAAGTCATGTTAGCAATACCGAATATGAGGTTGGCAGAAATGAGTGGAGATAATAATGGTGTTGCTGCTTACTGGGTTGAGGAGAATGTTACTCAGTATACCTACAATGGTGCTGTCAATATCAAGTTGAGTGGCACAGTTCTTGATCCTTTTTGTTATTTCGCTTCTCTGATTCTGCTTGAATCTTTCTTGAGCTGTGTTTGTTGTGTTGCATGATTTGACATTTTATTTTGCTAACTGTTTATTTTGCTTTTTGATCAATTATGAAGTGAGTATTTTTTGTTTTTTCTTCTGAGTTCTGAACTAGATTTATTTTGTCATGTTTTACTTGCTGATGGTTTTTTGGGTACCTGTATGTCTTTCTGGAAAAACGGTTGCTACTTTGTTTTCTTATCTATATTCAACTCTTTAAGACTGATTTGTGTTTCTGTTAACTGAAATTGGCAAGCCAAAGAAGGGTACTTATTTTAGTTGGACAAACCATATCTGAACAATCTAGATAATGCAATTTTAGTTGTGGTCTAGCTATATAGTAACTATGTCGTAGTCTTATATGATGCATTTCAGAGTTACATTTCCATAATCTTCATTATTTGCTGTCCTATTCAACAACCGCATTTACACTGCGGTAATATGTCTGTTTGTACATAGGCCAGAGGTTAAGTCCCTGTTTCTGTTTAACTCATTTACTCAAACACTCACCATTTCATCTTCACAATCTTTCCCTTATTTGTGCACACCAACTTCTTCTTCAGAGTCGAGAAGCTCGGTAAAGGAGAAGGAGTGATTTCTGCTTTCCAGAGTTGGATGCGACATCTTCCATGCTATTAATCGTTTGAGGAAGCTCAAACTCAATAAATGCGCACTCGAGGTGAACCAACCCTCATTTTTGTTATCAACTTTCTTGCACACAGTTTGTTTGTTTGTTTGTTTGTTTATATGCTTAGATGAGTAGTTATGTTTTACGTGTTGATGAATTTATATATGACTTTTAACAAGTTATGGAATGGGTGATAAGGGAGAGACCATTCAAGCCAAAAGAACTAGACTACTCTTACCTTCTTGAGTTTATGTTCAAGTTTCATGGTGTATCATACGGCGAGAGCCTTTTCTCTCGCATTCCTGTTGAATTCCAGAACGACTTGCTTTATAATAACCTTGTCATTGCTTGCTTAGATCAGGGTAGAATCAGGCTGTCTTTGGCATACATGAGGAAAATGAGAGAGCCATGGCTATCCCATTTCTCATTTGGTTTTCAATCGTTTGATAACACTTCATTCTTCTCCTGACCGTAAGAAAGCCATACCCAGAATTCTTGCACAGATGAAGGCTGATAAAGTGGCACCGCATGTTTCGACCCACAACATTTTATTGAAGATAGAAGCTGATGGAAATAATATTGAAAGTTTGACTAAGGTGTTTGGTGAGATGAAACGAGCAAATGTCGAGCCTAATGAGATAACTTACTGTATATTGGCCACTGTGCATTTTGTGGCACGATTGTATTCTGTTGCTGAAGCGTATGTTGAAGAGATAGAGAAGTCCAAAACGGGAAACAATTGGTCGACATTAGATGTTCTTCTTATACTATATGGTTATTTGGGGAAGGAGGATGAGCTGGAAAGGACATTGGGGGTTATACAGAAACTCCCACATGTCAGGTACAAGAGCTTTGTACTTGCTATTGAAGCATTTGGGAGACTAGGCCGGTTAGATCGAGTGGAAGAGCTCTGGTTGGAAATGAAGTCAACAAAACAGTTAAATTCGACTGAGCATTTCAATTCAATTATATCTGTGTATTGCAGGCGTGGACTTATTGATAAAGCTTCCAAGGTATTCAAGGAAATGGAAACAAATGGTTGCAGACCTAATGCGATAACTTATCGTCATCTCACATTAGGTTGCTTGAAAGCGGGATTGGTGGAAGAAGCCTTGAAGACATTGGAGGTGGGAATGGATAAGACAATTACCAGCACCGTTAAGAGATCTACACCATGGTTAGAAACCACTCTCTTAGTAGTTGAATTGTTTGCGGATAGGGGTGATGTGGAGAATGTGAAGAGACTATTTACTGAGTTGAAGGAGGCAAGGTACAGCAGGTATACCTTTGTGTATAATACCTTAATAAAAGCTCATGTCAAAGCCAAAATTTCTGATCCAGAACTCCTGAGGAAAATGATTCTAGGAGGAGCTAGGCCAGATGCTGAGACTTACAGTCTCATGAAACTTGCAGAGCAGTTTCGGACTTGACTTTTTTGCAAGGTGAAAACGAAGGTATTTCATAATGGATTCTCCAACTAGATTAGCACAATCATTGGATATCTCAGTGAGAATGATGTGCCTTCCAGAGTTTACTTATATCCCTTTCTCAGTCTATAAACAAGTCTGCCAGGGATGGTGATGGGTGCCCTCTACACCAATGTATTTGATGCCAATTTTGACACACTCCTTTGGAGTTCACAGAAACGGGACAGGAAGTTGGGTGGCAAACTGTTACTGAATCAAGCAGAGACTGATTCAACATGTCGGCAGTGGCAATGGAACACTCTAAGAAGGGAGAAGACTGACGTGTACGGTGTTGTACCTCTCGAGTCTTATGGATAGAAGTGCAACCTTTGAACCTGGAGCTTTTGAGAGGCATTGGCATATTTTTTTGTTCAATGGGAAGCCAAAATATGAATTAGATCTGTCTGATAATCAAGGTAAGAAGGTCTAATTGGTGCACAACATGTGGTCTAATCTGAATCAATATGCAGATGACCTGAGTGATTTATCCAAAAAAACATTGACCGTAAATCGTCTCTGATTGCACCTCACTGGATTATAATTCTTCTAGCTAGTAACCACCTGAATGTTCGTGGAAACGCTTCTTACGCCATCAACATGTACTGTCAAGAGAGGAACCCTAAAAGCTGGGATTGTGACTTCGCTGGTATTGTATTGGAGCCTCGGGAGGATTTATCCACTGGAAATTGTCAATTTCTGATTATGATTGCTTATGGTTCTTCAGTGTCATTGCATTGTAAAGCTGTAAATATTTCACCTGACAATAGTTGGGGCTTTCTGGCATTTTTACAATAAAATGGCATTGAGAAGTTTTCTTTTTTCCTTTTCGATGATCGCTTAGAGTTGAGCATTCTAAATAGGTTAAATTGATCAAAAGTAGATGCATATTTCTTAGAACCGTAAACTGTTTTCAATGGAAAGGTCTACCGTTTAGCAAAATGTTCTGATCAGCATAGCTAAACTGTGTTCACAACATCGTCGTCTTTGTGCATTAAGATGATAACATGCACGCACAACCATGAACTTGATTTTTCAAATTTCCAGTTTTGAAATATGCATTATATTTACCTACTGGGAAAAAACCTATATAGTGCAAGAATACATCATTGCATATTTAAGGATCTGGAAAACATAAACAGTGTCCGAGTTATCTTCACTCTTATACAAACTGAACGCTTTTGCTTATCGTGAACACTTTGCAGTTTGCATCATCTGTAGCCTTAAACAATAGCTTTAATTAAAAACAATAACAGAAAAAAATTGTATACAGAAAAATCAATATATAGCGATAATCATTATTACAATTAAGCATCGTGTTAGGTTAGCTGGAAACTACGACAATTACGTCATTCATCTATATCCTAGAGAGTTGCAACCATATAAGCTTTTTTAGTATAATCATACTTTGTTCGTGGTCTTTTGGGGAAACCAGTGGGAGCCCCTCTGCAATGTGATTGACGTCCTTCACTTTTGCCACTGTTGATCTTCGCCGAGTACTCATAATATTTTGCATTCATCTTCTCGAGTTGAAGAGAGAAGTCTTCTCCAAGCGGCAATGCCACAAGATTACGAGCCTCGAACCTCTGTCCCTGAAGAACAAATACCATTTTTCTCTACAAATAAAAAATCTTTCTTGTCTTTCTCTCCTTTCTTCATCCTTTGGGACGCAAGCTGTTCTTCTTCAGTCTTGATCACTTGTAGCCTTAAACAGCTTCTTCCTAGAAACTTTCCTTCTATACTTCAGCAGATAACTTTCTTCAACAATAACAGATAGAGAGAACCGAGCCGGCACTACGTATAATGAGTTAATTGAGTTTGTAGTGGTACCTAGTTTCCATTTATACACAAAATATCTTGGGCATCAAGTAAGAAATTCGTTTCTAATTCTGGGAGTAATACAAATTGTACTACTTTTCTCCGCGTTATCCTCCTATATTCTTAAAAACAAACTCGTTAGAACCAACTGTCATTACGTTGCAGTCCATAACTTTCTGCAATCTCTTAAGGAGCTCAACAGACTGTTGTGCCAAGAAACCAAAAGTGTTAAAACTGAAAGGAATGAAACAATGCTGGTTAGCTCTACAAGCTTCCTCGTGTTTCTCAATTTTCCCTGCCGCTGCTCAATTAGCTGCTTCTCCCACCTCAAAGACTCCATTCCCAAGCCCTATCAATGGAGAGGCTCCAGTTACATCAACACACGCATGCCTCCTCTCAGACCAACTGTAGATCAATACATCCACAGGCCGAAGTGTTGATCTGCTCCCCTCATTCGGATCAGTGAGAAAATTTACAGGAGCCTCCTTCTTCACCTATACCCCAGCCCTCCAAAATGCATCACATAAAATATCTCTGACATGATCATGTCGGTATTTAAAACCTGGGAAATATCTACAATGTGCTGTATAGTCCCCAAAAACATCTAGTCTGCTCTTTTTGCAAACAGGGCATATACCACAATCAGAGTACAAAAGAATCATGAGACGATACCGGAGAATAGAACGATACTCTACCGGCGACATACGCTGTCCAAGTCCCTCTATCGGAATAGCAAGTAGGAAATCATTTGCATGTTCTGACTGTAAGTATCCAATGACTGCTTTCTGACGAGCAGATAACACAAACTCCTTCTCAAGACCAGCAACAATTTTACCATAGAATGCTTCCGCCAAAACTTTTTGTAGCACTCACAGCCATAGAACTGAGGTCAAAATCGGGTAAACAGAGACTCAATGCACTGCTAGCAACATCAAGAATCTCATCCAAAAGTACTGGGCCACAACTCCTAAGAATGTGGTTCTGAAGCTCAAAAGTCTAACAACGGGAGACCACAAAAGCAAATGTGGTTTTTTTTTTGAACAAAAATAAGAAAAAAAAACGGAAAGTAACAGCAGGGAAGGACTTGAGCCCCCAAATTAAAGAACCAAAACAGTAATCTCTCCATAGTTTTATGTGACTATGGGGAGTCATGTCCAAAAGACCCTAATTTCAACTGACAACATTTTGATCAAACACCTACATGCTTATCACATTTATCATATAAGATCTGCACTTGTACTAAATTAATATCTGAAATGAAAACATAAAGTTTCATATGTAGAAAGAGTTGACAGTTTTGTAAAACATCATAACTTGATGAAGTCATATAAAATATAACATCCCTAAACAAACTATCCATAGTGCGGCTAGTGGAATCCCAAAGCAGCTAACTGGGAAACCAACCACAGCATCAACCGCTTTCTTAAATTTACAAGGCTTCAGATCCAGAAGCAGCTAGTGGGATTCCAAAGCAGCCAACAGGGAAACCAACCACAGTATTAACATCTTTCTTCTTCAGTGGCATCTGGGGAATCTCCGAGTTGTGGAGCCTCTTTCTTCCTTCAAACTTGTAGTCCAGCTCATCTTTCTTCTCCGACTCGCTCTTAAACTGCACATACCAGGACTCATGTTCACCACGACATCCGTTCAGTTTTTCAAGCTTAGCAGCATCATCAATTCATCATCATGTCTCATAAGTAACATAAACAGCACCAGTACGCAGGCCATGATCATCGTCCATCACAAAACGTACATTTGCGACAGTACCATACTCCCTAATAACTTTTGAAACATAAGATGGAGAAAGTGAAACGGGCTCATGCCGAACATAAAGAGTAGGAAGACGTTGTAATCTACGTGCTTCTTCTTCCCTTGTTTTTTTTGTAAATGAAAGGGGTGATATGTACTTGTGTATTATTTAATAGTATTCCATTATGAGTGTTGGAGTTATCCCTCACATGAGGAGAGGAGAGAAATCAGTTCAGCTTGTGTAGAAAAGCAAGAGCGCGCCCCGCGCTAAAGTGGCTGGACATCGTCTAAGGCAAGAGCGTGTCACGCGCTCAAGCGCCTGGACATTGTCCAAGGCAAAAGCGCGCCCCGCACCCGTTACAGCACAAGTCCAAGTGCTCCCTGCGCCCATGCCTATTTTGCCAGGATTCTATTTTTGCGGAACCGCAAGTTTGGCACTATATGTTTGGGTTTTTTGGCAAAACCAAACACACGAGAAACAACACAAAAGTCAGAGAAAACCCAATCTTGAAAGCTATCAGGATTGAGAGATAACATTTACAGATAAACAATCCTGTAAAGAGAGAGGAGTGATCTAGTAAGATGAGAGATTGCAAGGAGTGATTGTAATCTTCCTTCCCACTTTATAAAAGGACTAGCTCTTGTGGAAGTAGGCACCATTGGCCAAACCACGGTATATCTTTGTATTGTGGTTTGCTTTTACTGCTTTACATTATTATCTGTTGTTAATAGTTGTTTAGCGAGTTGGGCATGTTAGTTTGGTTGTAGGGAATATTTAGATTGTTGATTGGAGTTGATATTGTTCAAATACAAGTTATTTGTGTAGTGGGGAATCGATTGGTATGAGTATTAACCCCAACAAGTGGTATCAGAGCTAGGTTAGATTAGCCTAGAGTGTTATCCAAATTTTGGTCGGAAGGTGTTTGACAAAACTCCTGAGAGAAGATTTGAGTTTAAATAATTTGTAGAGATAGACAATTCCGTGAACACTTACATGACAAGTCTGAATAGGAAGAACTACACCATTTGGCAAGCCAAGATGGAAGACTTTTTACCTTTACAGGAGGAGGGCATAGGAAATCAGTTCTATACCAAGAACTGAAGGGAATTGAAGTTGGTCTCTCGATCTGCTTGCAAAAACAACTCAAAAAGATTCAGGTGTGTTTCTGACTCAAAAAAAGCAATACAGATTCTTTAAGGACAAGAAGGAGCACCATGTTACTACACCAACATTGTAGAAGCTACAAAGGTATCAGTTGCACTTTTGGATGAGGTAAAGTTCTGTCATGTTTACAGAGAGGTGAATAGAAGCGCTGACTATTTAGCCAGCCTAAGTTCTTCACTAGATGAGGAATATTTTTGTAATAGCCCTCCACTTGATCGCACTTTAACACAGATTGTTGAAAATGATGTCAATGGACGAGTATATTTGAGATTCTAATGCAGGTCCAAGGGTCAGCCTAACCCATTAATTTGTTTAAAAAAAATAAAAATAAAGATGAAAGACTTGCTTTTTTGCAAGGACTTGGCACAACCCATTGAGAATGGAAGAGAAAGACCGGAAACGGTTACTGCAGCTGAGTGGAGCAAGCTTGACAAAAAAGCAATTCGGTACATTCGACAGTTGATTGATGACAGTGTCTTTCACCATGTATCCTAAGATATTACATCTTTTGGCTTGTGGAAGAAACTTGAAGACCTCTATGAGAGGAAGTCGGGCAGAAACAAAGTGCTGGTCGATAAGAAGTTTGCCAATACGAAGTACCAAGAAGGTTCTTAAATGTTTGAGCATCTTAACGAAATACATAATACCATCAATCAAATGCATTTGATGAAGATTAATTTGGGAGATCAAGTTGAGGCTTTGTTTCTATTAGGCTCTCTACCCGAAAGTTGGGAGACATTAGCAGTCTCTCTACCCGGAGCAGCCAAGGATGGAATCGTTACCATGGAGATGGCTACCGTGTCTTTATTGAATGAGGAGACTAAAAGGAGTTCAAAAGGCAACTCCTCTCACTCAGATTCTTGTCATAGAGAAACGGGAAAGAGGTAGAAACAGAAAATCATCTCGTTCTAGAGGTGATGACAGAAGTAAATATAGGAGTGAAGCTAGAACTCTTAAGACAGAGAGGCAATGTTACTATTGTGCCACCAAAGGTCACTCCAGGTATAAGTGCAGAACACTGAAGAGGGATGAGAAGAATAACTATGTACATGAAGACATAGTACAGAGGAACGAAAACACAGGCAGAGATACTACCGCACTAGTCGACGACATAGTGGGAATTGTGTCAGATTGTGGTGTGTGCTGTCTTAGTACCTCATGTCAGGATACAGAGTGGGTGATAGATACAAGAGCATCCTATCACGTCACACCGCACAGGGAATTCTTCACTACCTACAACTGTGGTGAATATAGTGAAGTGAAGATGGATAACAGTGGTGTCTCGAAGATTATAGGCATTGAAGATGTTTATGTAGAAACCAATGTTGGCTACACCTTGACACTCAAGGATGTAAGACATGTCCCTGACATACGGCTAAGCCTAATTTCGGCTGGGAAGTTAGATGATGATGACTTTGTAAACTCGTTTGGTAACGGGGTATGGAAACCGAAAGGTTCCATTGTAGCGACCGAGGAAGAAAACTTGCTCTCTTTACAAAACACAAGCTAGTTTGTGTAAAGCAGAAGTGAATGCGGCAGAAGAAGAAGCTTTCTCCGAACTGTGGCACAAGATACTGTGTCATATGGGCATAAGAGGGATGAAAGTTCTTGCTAAGCAAAATACATTGCCAGACATTAAAGGTACACATTTAAATACATGTACTCACTGTTTGGTAGGAAAGCAACACAGGGTGTCTTTCCAAATATTCCCATCTCACAGAAAGGACAATGTCCTTGAACTAGTGCACACAGACTTATGTGGTCCTATAAAAGTGAAGTCCCACGGGGGAGCTTTATACTTCGTGACCTTCATTGATGATGCGTTAAGATAGGTATGGGCATATAGTCTGAAAATCAATGATGAAGTACTTGGCGTGTTTGAGAAATCTCATAGTATGGTGGAAAGAGAGACAAGGAAGTTGTTAAAGTGTATTCGCTCAGATAATGGGGGTGAGTACATTGGGCCGTTTGAAGAGTATTGCTAGAGTTATGGGATTCGCCATGAGCAGACCGTTCCCAAGACACTGCAACAGAATAGAATAGCAGAGAGAATGAACCGTACCATTGTAGAGAGAATGAGATGTATGTTATCTCACTTTAAGCTACCTAGAACCTACTGGGTAGAAGCAATGCGTACAGCCGTGCATGTGATCAACCAATTGCCGTCAAAGCCTCTCGGAGTGATTATCCGAGAGTATGGTCGATTTAAATGTTGATTATGGATACTTTAGGGTATTTGGTTGCAGGGCATTTGTGCATATTCTGAAGGATGAGAGATCCAAGCTTGATGACAAAGCCAAGCAGTGCATTTTTCTGTGTTATGGAGATGAAAAGTTCGGTTACAAACTCTCTGATCCGATTAACAAGAAGGTAATCCGAAGTCGAGATGTTGTGTTCTTGGAAGACCAAACCAAAGCAGACTTTGAGGAAGGTAAGAAGCTACAGGCTTTCACTAATGATCTTGTTGATTCAGAACTAGAAGTTCCTACTGTGGAACGTGCAGAAGGCATTGAGAATGCAGAGAACCATGAGTTTGAAGCTCATGATGGGATAGAACCTATTGGTATAGAAGATGCAGATGAAGTGTATGAACCACCACCTGAGCAAGTAGAAGTGCATCCTCCTGAGGCACCAGCAGATAGGGCAAGGAGGTCAGACAGAGAGAGACTAGTTTCAACCAAGTATCCACCACATACGTATGTTTTACTATCTGATGGTGGAGAACCTATGTACTATCAAATGGCACTTGAAGGTACAGACAAAGAGAAGTGGTTGAAGGCCATGCATGATGAGATAGATTTTTTGCATAAGAATCACACTTATGAGTTAGTTGAGAAACTGCAAGGACGAAAAATTCTCAAAAATAAGTGGATCTACAAGGCCAAGCATGAGGAGAACAATCCACACCCAAGGCACAAAGCTCGCCTTGCTGTGAAGGGATTCGGTCAAAGAAAAGGTATTGACTTTGATGAGATTTTCTCTCCTGTAGTGAAAACTTCTATTCGGCTGGTATTGGGTATGACCGCAAGTATGAACCTAGAGGTTGAGCAGCTAGATATTAAGACAGTTGTCACACCCGTATTTAAAATACGTATTTATTACTTTATTAATTAATTAATTTATTTAAAAATTGGCTGGATTGGATTTGGATATGTGGGCCTGGTTTCTGGGCCCGAGTCTGTGTTGGGCTTGGGTTTCAGACCCAAGTATATAAACACATTGTTCTAGAGAATAGGGTTCTGGAAGAATAAAAAATATTAAAAATGGAGGCAAAGCTAGAAGCTTGTTTGCTCGAGCGTTGGAGCGCGACGACTCGGACTTGGAGGATTCGTCGAGCGGTTACGTCATGTGAGTAGATTAGTTTTCTATTTCACGTATAAACTTTACTGTTAAAGATTTCTGCTCATGTTTTCGATTCATTTTTCGGTTATTATTGATCGTCCTGTCTTTTGGTTGTTTGAACCCTTGTTGTTTTGGCTTTGTATCTAGTTGTTGACGTCGGGCTGTCGAAGCTTGGAGGCATCAATGGCGTCTCGAGCCAAGATAAAGAAAATGTATTTTCTGTTTTGTATTGAACTGTTGGACGGTTCAAACTCTGGAGCTTTGGTAATGGAGGCGCGAGCGCATGCCCCATGGATCGTACTGCCCTTATTTTATGATGTTGTATTGGTGGGTGTCGGTGATTGGGCTGTACAAGCTCTGAAGACATCGTTAATGGCGTTACTGCCATTATTGTTTTACTGAAGGTTTTGAGATTTGTATTTATTTTCGTGTTTGAACTGTTTTTGGTTGATGTTGTGGGTTATTGAGGTATGTTTGTATGTTGGAATGTGGATGGGGGCTGTTGAAAGGTGGTGGAAGCCATTAATGGTGGCGGTAAGGTTTTTTTAGATCTAGATTTGATGAAGTTAGGATTGAATGATTTGAGGAATGTGTGTTTGTTAAAGTTGTAGGGATTGTTACGGGGAGTAAAACCGCTTGGTTAAATTGGGTGGTCGATTGGAATTTTGTGGTGGCCGGTTTTGGTGGTGGAGGAGAGAATTTGGTGAGGGAGAAGAACTGTTGGCCGAACTGGGCCTTGGGCCTTAGATGAGTTTGGGCCGATCCAAATCTTTTAAGTTGGGCCGGTTCTATTTTTAGATGGGGCCAGTTCTAATTTTTAGTGGTTAGGCCTTAGCTAGTTTAGAGTGTTTTGTTTGGGCCCTTTTCTATTTGTTTTGTAATTTGTGGACCAGTTCAATTTAAAGTTTTTGGGCCGAATCCAAATTATGTTTTGGGCCAGTTCAGTCTAAAGTTTTTGGGCCAGTTCTAATATTGCTTGGGGTCAGTCCATAGGACTTGAAATAGATCTATTTAGGTTTTTCAACTTTTAGACTTCCGGATTCTAAGGTTTGGGCTTGGCCAGTTGGGTCTGAACCATGACCTTGGTCATGAGCCCATGTGCCATGCACCTTGACCTTAGCCATGAACTATGGCTATGACCACACACCTGTTGAACATATAAACGATAGTTTGACTTTAACCGATGACGTGTTGACTTTGACTTTGACCATGACGTGTTGACTTTGACCTTTGACCTTTGACTTTGACATTTGACCATTGACTTTTGACAATTGACCATTGACCTTTGACTGTTGACTTTTTCCAGTTTTTTCTCATATTTGATTTTATGGACTATTGTAATAATAAAATGTTGTCGAACATTATATAACGTTGTTTGTCATTATCTAATTAAGATTTGACGTGAGTAGTGTGTAAAACATATATATATTGGGCTTTGATTGTGGACTATGGACTGTGGACTGTTTAATTGTGCTACATTTTATGTTGTAAATTCTATGGACGAATCAAATGCTAAAATGCTGTGAAAACTTGTGTAAATTTGGTTGTCATTTATCTAATTAAGATTTGACGTGAATATTGTGACACTATGCAATATGTGGGATATATATATTGAATGCAATAGTTTTAGAGACATAGATTTATATAAACGCTCCATTATTATATATGTGAGATGCTACTATGAGGTAGTATAGTATTTGTGAATATTTTTCCACGGGATTGTGGCTTAGTGCAATAATATATTGGCACGTGAAAGAATGAAATTGGTTATGAGATATAATTGAGATATTTCTAAATACTGTGGCTTAGTGCAATAAGGTAATTGACCGCATCGTGATATAGTGGAATGATTATGAGTCATTAATGTATGACACTTGAATAAATTACGTAACGAAAATTCTAGAACCTAGCTACCACAACTCATGTGATTGGCCATCCGGCATTTCGCTGAATCTGAATGGCCTTCGGGCGTAAATAATTTGATTGGCCCTTCCGGCGTTTGCTTAATCCAATGGCCTTCGGGCGTAAGTAATGTGATTGGCCCCTTCCGGCGTTTGATAAAATTTGAATGGCCCTTCTGGCGTAGCCGAATAGTGGCTTGATTATTCCGTTCGCAAAATAGAACGAGAGCCCGCTGATATTTTATGCCGAATAGTGGCATTACTTACATAATGGCTTCCGTGTGTGAGGATTTACGGTGTCGCGGCATCCCGCCGGGAATTGGTTACGCACGGAGTGGTTCATTATGTAAGGGGAGGCATGTGGATGTACATGTTCGGCGTTGGCAAGACATAGATACGACGTGATTTTAGGGACACACAAAGAAAGTCTAAACTAATATACTTATGGTAATATGCTGGTAAATGATATATCTCTAGATAGATGATGGTATATGTTTGGTGGGTTAGTAGTTTAGTTAGAACCTAAAACCTCGTGGAGGAACTAAATGCCTTTTATTATCGTATGGTATGTTGTATTAGTTGTTGGAAGTTAAGGCGCCTCAGTGAAGGAACTACCTGCCTTAATTAGTATACCTAAGGATGTTGTATTAGTCGTTAAAAGTTAAGGCGCCTCGATGGAGGAACTAACTGCCGTATGGATTGTGGATATATATATATAATTATATGTTGTATTTTAGAGCTACTCACACCAGCATTTTTATAATGCTGACCCGATTTGCATGTTTGCTTATCGGGTGTGTTCATTAAATGAACACAGTTGATAAGTCTTGACAGGTTTAGTGTTGAAGAAGATTGGTTGCTGCTCGTGGTTTGCGTTAGCGTCGCATTTCAGGATAGGCTTTGTTTTCCTTTGAGGTGATATAGTTTTTCAGTTGAGACAAAGTTATTTGTATTTTCATTTGTTAATTTTTGTAATGAAGATGACTTTTGTTTAAGTTAAAATTTTTATTGGTTTTTATTTATCCGCATATTTAAACTGTTTATGAGTTTTTGGGAGCCGAAGTCGTCACACCTCTGAGATCGAAGAGTCGGGAACAAATAATGTTTTCCCAATTCACCGAAATTGGGTGTAGTAATGATTTGGTATCAGAGCATTTGGTTAGCTTAGACTTAGGTGAGTCTAGGTGATTCTCGGATCGTGGTTTATGGGTAGTGTTTAAGAAGTATTATTTTCAAAACTATTTTCCACTAGTTGTTTTCTTTTTACAAAGAAAATGAAAGAGATATAGAAATAAAGAGAGTCAATATTTTTCGTGATTTGTTTATATATGTAGTGTGCACTACACCAAAAGGGTGATTTAGTAACGCACTCCGTTTTCATTTAGTAACATTTTTTGACCGTGACACACTTATTAACGTTTAGAAAGCGTAACTATGCAAAATTTTCCGTTACTTAATTTTGGATAATTATCAAAATTAATTTGTCACGGTGAGCTAACACATTGATATCGTTAGAAAAAACAAATCAGAAAAATAAAAGACAGTCCAAAACCAAAGGATGTCGTACTCATCTCTCTCACTTTCTCACTTTCAGAGGCCCGAGATGTGGATACCTCAAACCTAGACTACCTGATCTAAAAAGAATTGAAGGTAAGTTTTTTTGTCTTCTTCTTCTCTTTTTAGGGTTTGGAAAATTTAGATTTTTTACTTTGGCTTCTTCCTCTTTGGTTTTTTAGTTATTAGTAAAGATATTTCAATTCTTTTCTTTAGTTGTTGTCATTATTGGTGTTGGGTTTAATTGGATTTCAAATTTTTGTTTTAGAACGAGGTAGGGTTTTGTCAATGGTACATTTCAACATTTCTGATTAATCAATTAATTTTGCTAACGGGAATTTGAACACAAGTGTGTTAGTTATCTCTTAATATTCTCTAAATATTTTAAATTGTTACATAAAAATTATGTCGTTATTCAAAAGTTTTAATTTTTACTATTTTTTCACCCTTCGCAGATCTTGTTTCAATCTCTTGGTTTGAGGGAAAAATGTATGAAAACGGTGGATTTTAAAATTTTGTTGTTAGCTTTAGTGTGTATTCCCAATAGATTTTTCTTGTTAATCTCTAATTAACATGGTTGCAGACTTGACGCGGAAACAATGATAAAATGATTCTACCTCCTGAAATAGGCAGCAAACATTATCTACCTTACCTTTAGATATGGGCATAGAGTCGTAGACACATAGTTATGTAATCTGCTATGGCTTATAAGCCATCATTGTTTGATGCTATAACCGTGTGAACTACAGAATTATGAGGCATTACTTGGAGTCACTCTGTTCAGATTTGTGGTCTCATACAATTATTAGTGTACTAACAATGGCAATGTTAGATCAATGATGTGTACTTTTGTTAGCACCCATCTTTTATGATCCTTAACTTATTTATCTAATGTATGCTATACAATTTGCTTGAAATGATTATAGCTAGAGCTTGTTCTCTCGTGTCATTGAATTAATCATATTTCTTGTATTTGTTTCTTTACCAACAAAAAGGAAAGAAAACTTTATAGGTCTTAGTCTTAGTTTGCTTTCTTTGCAACTGCCATGTTAACCATTGCACTTATATGTCATGTTAATTCTTTAATTTTTTTTCTGCAGTCTAGTCCACTGATCTAGATGTTTTATGTTCATAAGCCTGCTTAGATAGATTTTGAAGATACATGGCCTCTTCTTATGAAATATAGATTTTTGTTCATGAAGCAATGCAAGTAGAGGTTTTGAATAACAAATCTGCTGCCCAAGTATTCATGGAATGACTCACTGTGTATTATTCATAAACTGTAACACTTGCATTTGACCTTCGCGATGGTACTTTTTTTCAACATGGGCATGTTGCTAAGCCATATATGTCATGGTTTTGTCTAATGGGTGTTGTTGTATTGCATTTCACATTTCAGGGATTTATCTTCTAATGATCTCATTGGACCTGTGCCTAAGCTTAAGGTATTTCGTATAATATCTCTTTGTTGCATTTAAAAGTTTTGTATTAGTCTATAGTCAGCAAATTGGGATGAACGGTTTATGGGGTAATTGGCAGAATGTGGTTAGTGATAGTAATTGCTTCTAATGTATTATAGTTGCACAAAATTACATGTGTACACACATCATTTCTCTTATTAGAGGACTATATTGATCACAAGGTTTCAAGAAATTTAGAATTTATGTGGTGTAGAATTTATGTATTCGTTCTTTGTTCTTATTGTTTGAGTTATGACCTTTGATATATATCATTTTCTTGTATGTATGAGTACTAATTTTTTGTAACGCATGTATACCCCCATACTGATACCATATCAAAACTTTTGAAATGTTGAATGTTACTTAATGTATAACTCCAAATTTCATGAAGTTTTTGAACCTTGAGATCCTTAGGTGATTAAATATTACCTGTGTGTTTGTGGGCGGTTACAACGCGTGCTTTCGTGTGCATTACTTATATAAACCTACGGCTAGAATTGATATTGATCAATTCCTTTTTCAACTATCTCTGCTAGAATTTAAGTATATGCCCCTCGCTCTTTCCTATTCAAGTGTCTCTTGGTCCCTAATCTAACACCTAAGTCGTGTCGTTGATCTTCTGGTATGGTCTTATACTCATGGTTGCCTCTTTTCCTTTATTTGAGAACTGAATTAGAGAATGATATAATAAAGTCATGCCTAGGCTATACTACATATATCATTCAATTTTTTCGTTTTGGAATTTGTTTCAGATTCATGCACATAACAAATTGACCTACACCCTTAGTTGACTTTATTAAGATAATGAAGATTGATGCTAATAGCTGGTAGAGGAGTGTAGTCCTGACTTCAAAACCTCCTACTGTTTTATGTTGGATCATCTATATGTGATCCGACCAATTCCTATTTGGATCTTTTCAGGAAGGGTATTGGGTGGCATCTTCTCAAAAAATGTGAGGAACTAGTATCTCAAATGAGTACATCAACAAAAAAAATACGCATTAATCGGCAGATGATTGATGCAGCCCCATTCAACATGTATACTAAAGCGGGTTATACTATCATCAATACGCATAACATCTTGATTCTCACTGACATTGCAGAGGCGGAAGCATTTGATGTGCACGAAATTGCCCGAGAAGTCAAATTTGGAAATTTCAAGTTTTGGAGATACTCCTGTTTTGTTTATTCCTTGGAGGGGGGATCTACAAAACGAAAAGAAAAAAACAAGTGTATTGCCAACGATGAGTGAAATGGTGCTTGTAGGGGAGTAATATCCTTATTAAGGAATATTGCACACGCGCGAAGCATAAGCGAACTCAGGATATCGACCTCCAAGACCTATCTGTAAGCAGCTCCTTTCATGTAGGTGGTACGCTTAAGCTCGTTCAAGGATATCTCAAGACGCATAAAAGACTGGAGACAGAACGCCTCAGATAAAAACACACACCACCATATGTAATAATCACCAAAATCTTACTTTTACATCCCATCACCGGGAAATATGGACTACCGCACCAACTCCCAATCAGCACACAATTCCTACTAAAGCTAACCCAACACACATTCATAATCTCCACCCTACATATGTACAAGAGGGTACACGTGTCTCAAGGATCAATACTCCATTAGGCCTATAAATACCACCTACTTGAACTACGTGGGACCTGATTCTTCTCTCCCTTAAAAATCAAGAGAAAATACGTAGGCAGCTCGCTCATGAGCGAACTCGGTCTCTCCAAAACCCAAACCCATCCTCCTCTCTTACATTGCATGTAAAGAAAAACCAAAACTCATCTTTACAGTACTAGCTCTTTTCATTTCCAATGAAATAATCTAGTGTTATTTTCATTTTCGGGTAATCCTCTATTCCTCTTGTCATGTCACACATAAATGTTATTGTTGTATATTACAAGTACAATGAGATTCTTTTATTGAACTTTTTTTTCTTTAATTACATTTGTCACATCGAAGATGAAAGTAAACATTGTCAGAAAAAAGAAGAAAAAGCTAGGTACAGTAGGTTTTACTCTTGTTGCCATCTATACTGTAGTGTTTTTTTTTTTCAATAAACATCTATACTGTAGTGTTTTTTTTTTCAATAAACATCTATACTGTAGTGTTGGTCCAGTTTGGGTGTATTTTAAGGATTGCTTAATAATGAATCCTGAGCGAGGTTTTCATTTATAAACTTATAAGTACCAATATCTATGGGATGCAACTCTATACTTCCTCGGTTTGGAAAATTTTTATGTTTCTTCTTTATTTAAGGTAGGCATATACTGACTTCTTGAGTTGAACCTGGAGATGTAGTTTGGCATCTTTCAAGATCCTATTCTTCCCATTCTTTGCTTGTTGTTCCTTGTGTCAATATCTTTTGTTATTCCTCTCAAATCAATATATGGTATACTTGCGGCAGACACACATAAGTAGATTGAGAACAAGTAATATAATATCGGTTTAGGTTCCTCATATATGCTTGTTGTTCTACTTATCTCTCGTGTGTCTTAAACCTGAGCTCGCATTCAAGATCCATTCAAAATCATCTACTACCCTTTTAATGAGCTAATAGTCTTCGATCTTCACAAATGACAAACATCAAAGAAGACTCGGCCCACTCCCCACTACATTAGGCGGAAGTAGGTAAAGAAGAAAAGTTAGTTTTCTTGACTTCTTCAATTTAAGTGGCATATCTATATCCGATGGTTTGTTTTACTCTTAGAAATGCGTTTATAACTCTTACTCTTTAAACTTTTTTTCTCTCGATTACAAAATAACCTTACTCTCTCCCTCTAACTCACTCGATCACATGGACAACTATTAATTCTGGAGATAAGTTGATTACAAAACTAACATCTCATTGATACATAAGCCTGGGGAAGAAAAACCCTAGTAAAGGAAGAAGATGTGACGTGCAAGAGACTTGGGTTGAAGTTGTTTGTGGTTTATTAAAGTGTTATCGTTATGGGATGTTGTTCAAAAAGCCAACATTGTGTACTATGCGGCTTACACACAATGGTATGTTGTGGCCTAGTAAGGTATTAAGATGCTATTTAGGGTGCATTGGTTGTTGTTCTACCGGGGGTCCTTTATAGGATATGAGGTTGTTGTGTTACAAGTAGTTATTTTTAGTTCTTCCTTTATCCTAAAGACCATCGTCTTCAGAATGTTTTCAAAAAAACAAGAATAAATATGATCTTCTATTTGAGTATAGGTCATACCGTGTGCTGTTTTAGCTCTAGTCATTCATCCGTCAACATCGCATTACTTGTTGAACCGAATATGTTGGGCCTTGTGTGTCTATCTGGAAGCAGTCTCAGTACTGCTCCTGTTACGCATGATGCAGAATACAAAGGTACATTATGGGAGAATTATAGGAATCTAATTTATTATTGCTGGATATTTTCTTTGCGAGTCTAACCCTTTAATATTTTCATATTGTTGAACCATTTACGGCTTGTTATGTATTTGTTTTGGGCGTTTGAAATTTATAGTGTTTGACAACTAGGATATCTAGTTTGTCCCATTGTATGTACTGAGTTTTTCTAGTGCTTATATTATCCACCACAAGTAATGGGATGTGTGAAAATGTGTAATGGACTGAAAACACTTTTTTCCCCTAGGTAGTCTAGGACTCTAGGAGTATCTCTTTATTGTATTTTTCCAAGCCAAATGCATCTTTAGCTAATTTATAAGAGCCTATGTTTTCAACAGTATCTTGCAGCATCAAAAGGTTACAAGGATATCACACTTTTCCTTATTCAAGAAGGTGTGGACGTTAACATTTCAGGCAAGTCTTTATGTGTTTAAATGTTATTCTATCTTTCTAGGTCTGTATTATTCTTATAGTTTGTTTGGTGTATTTTGGAAGTGATGCATCAGAAATGTATAGATAATTTCTCCCAACCAGATAACTTTGGGACCTATAGAAAATTTCGTGTGGAACGTATTGTATCTATTTTGTTGTATAGAAGCATTTGGACTAGCTAGCTTATAACATTTTTTTTAGGTTATCCATTTGGATTATTTCACTTTAAGGGACATGCTTATTTTTTTTAATAAAGCTTATGAAATTTAATGGAAGCACCTCTATGGGGAGACGTACAAGAGGAGAGGACTAATCCTCATTATTTGAAATGTTATAATAGTTTGTTTTCTCACTGTTTGCTTAAGGTTGGGGTAAGATGAGGAAAACACATCGCCACATGGGAGATTAAATACTTACATGAGCGATCCCACTTTAATTGATTGAATTTGTGGTCAATTTAATTAGAAAGGACATTTAATTCTTGGAATTTGAAAGGGCTCTTGACTCTTGAGGAATCAACCGATCAGACTATGTCTTTCCCTCCAATTTTCAAATAAGAATGGGGTATTGTTATTCTATCCTTCTCATTGAAGTTGGACCAACTCTTAATACTCTTTAGAGTGGGCTGGTTCAATTCTTTCATATAGTAACTTTAAATAAGAAAAGTTTAGTTATTACTACATTAGTTAACTGGGACTACTACTAGTCAGTAGTCAAACACCTTGCTAGCTGGGATGTTTTTTTTACGTTCTTAGTTGTAATAGACTTTTTACTTTAGCTAATATTTGGTACGGTTACAACACTAAATGGTATGATTATGGCATTATGCACTCATATAGGTTTTGTCTTGCAAAAATCATTTAGCCGGAAAGTTTTTGAGTACTTGGGTAACACTTGGAATTAGACTTGAAATTAGCATTCACTGAATTCAGGTATGGATGCTTCTTTCATTTTGCCTGTCTTACATATTTTAATTTATGTTATTCTCAAGACTCAAGATTTATGGAGTGTCGAGGCCTAGATAGTCGAAGAAGAAGAGGATGAGTTCCCTGACAAATCTAAAATGTTTATTTTCTTGTGCATCAAATTTCCGAATTCGCATGTTCTTTATGTGTATGATTTTTTGGTTATGATTTGTAGTAATATAAAGAAGTACGTACTTGATTGGATGTATTTGTGAGGTTTTCTGTTTATTGGTAATTTTTGTGGAATTTTCAAAAAAAGTGGGGGCATTTTATGCAGGTGATTGGTGAAGGTGGTAAACGTGTGGCAGGAGAAAATTAATTATTTTTCAATACAAAATTGTTTTATAACGGCAAAAAAGCGTTACTAAGCTCTTCATTAAGTAACACTTATAAAGTAGGAAAAATGTTAGAAATGGGTGCAAAAACCGTTACTAAATGATTCAATTAGCAACACATACTACACAAAAAAGTGTTACTAATTTCTCATAACCGTTACTAATATCTTCATTAAGCTACATGTACAAACCGTTAGTAATTAATTTTAGTAACGCTAAATAACCGTTACTAAAAAGAATTTGTAACGGTTAAAAACCGTAAGTAAATAACTTAACATATTAATAACGCCCAAACAGTTATGGAAATAAACCGTTACAAATATTTTTAGTAACGGTTCTAAGCTGTTAAGAATATCCTGTTTTGGTATAGTGGTGTATATTTATATTAGTTACTCTGGTGGAGTGGATATGAAATGATTTTTGTTTCCTTATCATATGAGGAGTAATTAAATTTACTATATGTTAATTATTAATGGATTTGATCAAAATGATGTGTGCTGCTATAATATTGTTTTATTGTTGGTGTTCATTTTCACATGGATTGGGGACTAAGTGTGATAACCTGTCTATGAACTTTGTATTTGAGTATTATATTATTATTTAAGAAACAATGAGATATTTTAATATATATTGAATGAGCTGCATTAACTGATGACTTTGTGATGTACTGAGTAAGGAACTAATCGCCTCGGTGTTGGAGGAACTATCTCACTCACTTTCATTACACTTTGATGGATGAATAATATTTTGAAGTATAAGAGATTAATTTGTTAGATGTGATTAATTATAAATAGAAAAAAAAATAATAAAATATACGTGTATTCTTTTTTAGATGTGTATACTGGCGTATACACGTGTATTCTTTTTGAGAAGTGTATACCTGTGTATACACGTGTATTCTTTTTGAGATGTGTATACTGGCGTATACACGTGTATTCTTTTTGAGATGTGTATACTTGCGTATACACGTTTTTATATTGTTGTATATATAGAGGAACTATTACCGTGCGTATGTGGTGATTAATATTGTTTTACCAAGAAAACATGCATGTGTAGGTTGTTTTCTTAAGGTCACGTTATTAATGATTAATTAAAATAATGGTGATAATTGTTAAATTAGTTTCACATTGATTTTTGCATATTCGAGTATTCTTAAAATATATACCTTGATTTATGGTTCATAAATATTACCGTGAGAATATAACTTGGTATGGGTGATATATTAGAAGTGAGTTTATATTATCCTAAATTTTTTTAAATTCGTGTTATACGGTAGCAAGTCTTATGTTAATTGTCACTGTATATGGAGATTAATTTTTGAATCTTTTCACCGTTTAAAATAATTAGTAATAATAATAATAGCAATGAGCGTCGAGTATTTGTTCTTAATTGTTTTGTTTCAGTCTAAATGATTTTGATAAATGAATATGAAAAATTATTTTTTGATACGTACTATATTTGATCCAGTTGCAAGCATGAATTAGGATTCAAAGGTTGTTTTAAATTTAATATTTCTAAGAGCATGACTAAAGTAAATATAAAGTTTTATTATAGTATCAATTACATGAGTGATTTTTATTGTAAGTGTATCAGGACACTAATTTTCTTTTATGCATGATAATGAAAGACTCCATAATGTTTTATACCATGATGAACTTACTCCATATTATTGATTAGTTAAGTAGAATATTAATTTTCATAGAGTTTGCTACGTGTCTAGAAACTACATGCTAAAAAGAAATGATGTATTTATCTTGCGTTTAAGGGACAGTAATCATTTGTTTTAATATAGACAGCTAAACTATAATAGGTTTTGTAATGGCATGAGGATATATATTCGGGTATTATTTAGAAATAATTAATATCAACGTTATCTTACTTAAGTTTAATTTCAGTACATTCTTGTGTAGGTTATAAGTTAATAACCAACGTTATTTATAGCTTTACTTCCGAATCTCGGGATGAGATTCTTTTGAGATGTGTATAGCTGTAACACCTGTATTTATTTATTTATTAATTAATTAATTTATTTAAAAATTGGCTGGATTGGATTTGGATATGTGGGCCTGGTTTCTGGGCCCGAGTCTGTGTTGGGCTTGGATTTCAGACCCAAGTATATAAACACATTGTTTTAGAGAATAGGGTTCTGGAAGAATAAAAAATATTAAAAATGGAGGCAGAGCTAGAAGCTTGTTTGCTCGAGCGTTGGAGCGGTTACGTCATGTGAGTAGATTAGTTTTCTATTTCACGTATAAACTTTACTGTTAAAGATTTCTGCTCATGTTTTCGATTCATTTTTCGGTTATTATTGATCGTCCTGTCTTTTGGTTGTTTGAACCCTTGTTGTTTTGGCTTTGTATCGAGTTGTTGACGTCGGTCATCGGGCTTGGAGGCATCAATGGCGCCTCGAGCCAAGATAAAGAAAACGTATTTTCTGTTTTGTATTGAACTGTTGGACGGTTCAAACTCTGGAGCTTTGGTAATGGAGGAGTAGCGTGCCCCCATGGATCGTCTTGCCACTTTATTTTATGATGTTGTATTGGTGGGTGTCGGTGATTGGACGAGCTGTACAAGCTCTGAAGACATCGTTAATGGCGTTACTGCCATTACTGTGTTACTGAAGGTTTTGAGATTTGTTATTTTCGTGTTTGAACTGTTTTTGGTTGATGTTGTGGGTTGTTGAGGTATGTTTGTATGTTGGAATGTGGATGGGGGCTGTTGAAAGGTGGTGGAAGCCATTAATGGTGGCGGTAAGGTTTTTTTAGATCTAGATTTGATGAAGTTAGGATTGAATGATTTGAGGAATGTGTGTTTGTTAAAGTTGTAGGGATTGTTATGGGGAGTAAAACCGCTTGGTTAAATTGGGTGGTTGATTGGAATTTTGTGGTGGCCGGTTTTGGTGGTGGAGGAGAGAATTTGGTGAGGGAGAAGAATTGTTGGCCGAACTGGGCCTTGGGCCTTAGGTGAGTTTGGGCCTATCCAAATCTTTTAAGTTGGGCCGGTTCTATTTTTAGATGGGGCCAGTTCTAATTTTTAAGTGGTTGGGCCTTAGCTAGTTTAGAGTGTTTTGTTTGGGCCCTTTTCTATTTGTTTTGTAATTTGTGGACCAGTTTAATTTAAAGTTTTTGGGCCGAATCCAAATTATGTTTTGGGCCGCCTCGGTCCTAAAGTTTTGGGCGGTTCTAATATTGCTTGGGGCCAGTCCATAGGACTTGAAATAGATCTATTTGGGTTTTTCAACTTTTAGACTTCCAGATTCTAAGGTTTGGGCTTGGCCAGTTGGGTCTGAACCATGACCTTGTTCATGAGCCCATGTGCCATGCACCTTGACCTTAGCCATGAACCATGGCTATGACCACGCACCTGTTGAACATAGAAACGATAGTTTGACTTTGACCGATGACGTGTTGACTTTGACCATGACGTGTTGACTTTGACCTTTGACTTTGACATTTGACCATTGACTTTTGACCGTTGACCATTGACCTTTGACTGTTGACTTTTTCCAGTTTTTCTCATATTTGATTTTATGGACTATTGTAATAATAAAATGTTGTCGAACATTATATAACGTTGTTTGTCATTATCTAATTAAGATTTGACGTGAGTAGTGTGTAAAACATATTTATATTGGGCTTTGATTGTGGACTGTGGACTGTTTAATTGTGTTACATTTTATGTTATAAATTCTATGGACGAATCAAATGCTAAAATGCTGTGAAAGCTTGTGTAAATTTGGTTGTCATTTATCTAATTAAGATTTGACGTGGATATTGTGACACTATACAATATGTGGGATATATATATTGAATGCAATAGTTTTGGAGACATAGATTTATATAAACGCTCTATTATTATATATGTGAGATGCTACTATGAGGTAGTATAGTATTTGTGAATATTTTTCCACGGGATTGTGGCTTAGTGCAATAATATATTGGCACGTGAAAGAATGAAATTGGTTATGAGATATAATTGAGATATTTCTAAATCGTGGGCTTAGTGCAATAAGGTAATTGACCCGCATTACGATATAGTGGAATGATTATGAGTCATTAATGTATGACACTTGAATAAATTACGTAACGAAAATCCTAGAACCTAGCTACCACAACTCATGTGATTGGCCCTTCTGGCATTTCAGTGAATCTGAATGGCCTTCGGCGTAAGTAATTTGATTGGCCCTTCCGGGCGCTTCATTAATCCGAATGGCCTTCGGCGTAAGTAATGTGATTGGCCCTTCCGGCATTTCGGTGAAAATTGAATGGCCTTTTCAAAAAATTTAATAGTGACTTGATTATTCCGCTCGAAAATAGAACGCGAGGCCGCTATATTTTATGCCGAATAGTGGCATTACTTACATAATGGCTTCCGTTTGAGGATTTACGGTGTCGGCATCCCGCTCCGGGGTGGTTTACGCACGGAGTGGTTCATTATGTAAGGGGAGGCATGTGGATGTACATGTTCGGCGTTGGGTAGTGATTGTGGTAGCCAGGGAAACTAGGTAAGACATAGATACGACGTGATTTTAGGGACACACAAAGAAAATCTAAACTAATATACTTATGGTAATATGTTGGTAAATGATATATCTCTAGATAGATGATGGCATATGTTTGGCTGGTTAGTAGTTTAGTTAGAACCTAAGGCGCCTCGTGGAGGAACTAAATGCCTTTTTATTATACGTATGGTATGTTGTATTAGTTGTTGGAAGTTAAGGCGCCTCAGTGGAGAAAATACCTGCCTTAATTAGTATACCTAAGGATGTTGTATTAGTCGTTAAAAGTTAAGGCGCCTCGATGGAGGAACTAACTGCCGTATGGATTGTGTATATATATGTATAATTATATGTTGTATTTTAGAGCTACTCACACCAAAGATTTTTATAATGTCAATCCCGATTTGCATGTTTGCTTATCGGGGTGTGTTCATTAAATAAACACGATTGATAAGTCTTGACAGTTTAGTGTTGAAGAAGATTGGTTTGTCGCCGTGGTTTTGCGTTAAGCGTCGCATTTCAAGATAGGCTTTGTTTTCCTTTGAGGTGATATAGTTTTTCAGTAGAGACAAAGTTATTTGTATTTTCATTTGTTAATTTTTGTAATGAAGATGACTTTTGTTTAAGTTAAAATTTTTATTGGTTTTTATTTATCCGCATATTTAAACTGTTTATGAGTTTTTGGGAGTTGAGAGTGCGTCACACCTCGGAGATCGAAGAGTCGGGAACAAATAATGTTTTTCCCAGTGCACATTAAATTCAGTGGTGTGACAGGTTTTAATATCGAGCATTTGGTTAGCTTAGACTTAGGTGAGTCTAGGTGATTCTCGGATCGTAGTTTATGGGTAGTGTTTAAGAAGTATTATTTTCAAAACTATTTTCCGCTAGTTGTTTTATTTTTACAAAGAAAATGAAAGAGATATAGAAATAAAGAGAGTCAATATTTTTCGTGATTTGTTTATATGTGTAATGTGTATATTTATATTAGTTACTCTGGTGGAGTGGATATGAAATGATTTTTGTTTCCTTATCATAGGAGGAGTAATTACATTTATTATATGTTAATTATTAATGGATTTGATCAAAATGATGTGTGATGCTATAATATTGTTTAATTGTTGGTGTTCATTTTCACATGGATTGGGGATTAAGTGTGATAACCTGTCTATGAACTTTGTATTTGAGTATTATATTATTATTTAAGAAACAATGAGATATTTTAATAAATATTGAATGAGCTGCATTAACTGATGACTTTGTGATGTACTGAGTAATGAACTAATCGCCTCGGTGTTGGAGGAACTATCTCGCCTCACTCGTACACTTTGATGGATGAATAATATTTTGAAGTATAAGAGATTAATTTGTTAGATGTGATTAATTATAAATAGAAAAAAAATAATAAAATATACGTGTATTCTTTTTGAGATGTGTATACTGGCGTATACACGTGTATTCTTTTTAAGATGTGTATACCTGCGTATACACGTGGATTATTTTTGAGAAGTGCATACCTGCGTATACACGTGTATTCTTTTTGAGATGTGTATACTGGCGTATACATGTGTATTCTTTTTGAGATGTGTATACTTGCGTATACACTTTTTTATATTGTTGTATATATAGAGGAACTATTACCGTGCGTATGTGGTGATTAATATTGTTTTACCAAGAAACCATGCATGTGTAGGTTGTTTTCTTAAGGTCACGTTATTAATGATTAATTAAAATAATGGTGATAATTGTTAAATTAGTTTCACATTGATTTTTGCATATTCGAGTATTCTTAAAATATATACCTTGATTTATGGTTCATAAATATTACCGTGAGAATATAACTTGGTATGGGTGATATATTAGAAGTGAGTTTATATTATCCTAAATTTTTTTAAATTCGTGTTATACGGTAGCAAGTCTTATGTTAATTGTCACTGTATATGGAGATTAATTTTTGAATCTTTTCACCGTTTAAAATAATTAGTAATAATAATAATAGCAATGAGCGTCGAGTATTTGTTCTTAATTGTTTTGTTTCAGTCTAAATGATTTTGATAGATGAATATGAAAAATTATTTTTTGATACGTACTATATTTGATCCAGTTGCAAGCATGAATTAGGATTCAAGGGTTGTTTTAAATTTAATATTTCTGAGAGCATGACTAAAGTAAATATAAAGTTTTATTATAGTATCAATGACATGAGTGATTTTTATTGTAAGTGTATCAGGACACTAATTTTCTTTTATGCATGATAATGAAAGACTCCATAATGTTTTATACCATGATGAACTTACTCCATATTATTGATTAGTTAAGTAGAATATTAATTTTCATAGAGTTTGCTACGTGTCTAGAAACTACATGCTAAAAAGAAATGATGTATTTATCTTGCGTTTAAGGGACAGTAATCATTTGTTTTAATATAGACAGCTAAACTATAATAGGTTTTGTAATGGCATGAGGATACATATTCGGGTATTATTTAGAAATAATTAATATCAACGTTATCTTGCTTAAGTTTAATTTCAGTACATTCTTGTGTAGGTTATAAGTTAATAACCAACGTTATTTATAGCTTTACTTCCGAATCTCGGGATGAGATTCTTTTGAGATGTGTATAGCTGTAACACCCATATTTATTTATTTATTTAAAAATTGGCTGGATTGGATTTGGATATGTGGGCCTGGTTTCTGGGCCCGAGTTTGTGTTGGGCTTGGGTTTCAGACCCAAGTATATAAACACATTGTTCTAGAGAATAGGGTTCTGGAAGAATAAAAAATATTAAAAATGGAGGCAGAGCTAGAAGCTTGTTTGCTCGAGCGTTGGAGCGCGACGACTCGGACTCGGAGGATTCGTCGAGCGGTTACGTAATGTTTGTAGATTAGTTTTCTATTTCACGTATAAACTTTACTGTTAAAGATTTCTGCTCATGTTTTCGATTCATTTTTCGGTTATTATTGATCGTCCTGTCTTTTGGTTGTTTGAACCCTTGTTGTTTTGGCTTTGTATCTAGTTGTTGACGCCGGGTCATTCGAAGCTTGGAGGCGTCAATGGCGTCTCGAGCCAAGATAAAGAAAACGTATTTTCTGTTTTGTATTGAACTGTTGGACGGTTCAAACTCTGGAGCTTTGGTAATGGAGGCGCGAGCGCGTTCCCCATTGATCGTACTGCCCTTATTTTATGATGTTGTATTAGTGGGTGTCGGTAATTGGACGAGCTGTACAAGCTCTGAAGACATCGTTAATGGCATTACTGCCATTACTGTGTTACTGAAGGTTTTGAGATTTGTATTTATTTTCGTGTTTGAACTGTTTTTGGTTGATGTTGTGGGTTGTTGAGGTATGTTTGTATGTTGGAATGTGGATGGGGGCTGTTGAAAGGTGGTGGAAGCCATTAATGGTGGCGGTAAGCTTTTTTTAGATCTAGATTTGATGAAGTTAGGATTGAATGATTTGAGGAATGTGTGTTTGTTAAAGTTGTAGGGATTGTTACGGGGAGTAAAACCGCTTGGTTAAATTGGGTGGTCGATTGGAATTTTGTGGTGGCCGGTTTTGGTGGTGGAGGAGAGAATTTGGTGAGGGAGAAGAACTGTTGGCCGAACTAGGCCTTGGGCCTTAGGTGAGTTTAGGCCGATCCAAATCTTTTAAGTTGGGCCGGTTCTATTTTTAGATGGGCTAGTTATAATTTTTAAGTGGTTGGGCCTTAGCTAGTTTAGAGTGTTTTGTTTGTGCCCTTTTCTATTTGTTTTGTAATTTGTGGACCAGTTCAATTTAAAGTTTTTGGGCCGAATCCAAATTATGTTTTGGGCCAGTTCAGTCTAAAGTTTTTGGGCCAGTTCTAATATTGCTTGGGGCCAGTCCATAGGACTTGAAATAGATCTATTTGGGTTTTTCAACTTTTAGACTTCCGGATTCTAAGGTTTGGGCTTTGCCAGTTGGGTCTGAACCATGACCTTGGTCATGAGCCCATGTGTCATGCACCTTGACCTTAGCCATGAACCATGGCTATGACCACGCACCTGTTGAACATAGAAACGACAGTTTGACTTTGACCGATGACGTGTTGACTTTGACTTTGACCATGATGTGTTGACTTTGACTTTGACCATGACGTGTTGACTTTGACCTTTGACCTTTGACCATTGACCTTTGACTGTTGACATTTTCCAGTTTTTCTCATATTTGATTTTATGGACTATTGTAATAATAAAATGTTGTCGAACATTATATAACGTTGTTTGTCATTATCTAATTAAGATTTGACGTGAGTAGTGTGTAAAACATATATATATATTGGGCTTTGTTGTGGACTGTGGACTGTTTAATTGTGCTACATTTTATGTTGTAAATTCTATGGACGAATCAAATGCTAAAATGCTGTGAAAGCTTGTGTAAATTTGGTTGTCATTTATCTAATTAAGATTTGACGTGGATATTGTGACACTATGCAATATGTGGGATATATATATTGAATGCAATAGTTTTGGAGACATAGATTTATATAAACGCTCCATTATTATATATGTGAGATGCTACTATGAGGTAGTATAGTATTTGTGAATATTTTCCCACGGGATTGTGGCTTAGTGCAATAATATATTGGCACGTGAAAGAATGAAATTGGTTATGAGATATAATTGAGATATTTCTAAATACTGTGGCTTAGTGCAATAAGGTAATTGACCTGCACGTGATATAGTGGAATGATTATGAGTCATTAATGTATGACACTTGAATAAATTACGTAACGAAAATCCTAGAACCTAGCTACCACAACTCATGTGATTGGCCCTTCTGGCGTTTCAGTGAATCTGAATGGCCTTCGGGCGTAAGTAATTTGATTGGCCCTTCTGGCGTTTCAGTTAATCTGAATGGCCTTCGGGCGTAAGTAATGTGATTGGCCCTTCCGGGCGTTTGGTAAAAAATGAATGGCCTTCTTCGGCGAAATAGCCGAATAGTGGCTTGATTATTCCGTTCGCAAAATAGAACGAGACGCGCAATATTTTATGCCAAATAGTGGCATTACTTACATAATGGCTTCCGTGTGAGGATTTACCTGGTGTGTGGCATCCCGCTCAGGGTGGTTACGCACGGAGTGGTTCATTATGTAAAGGGAGGCATGCGGATGTACATGTTCGGCGTTGGGTAGCGATTGTGGTAGCTAGGGAAACTAGGTAAGACATAGATACGACGTGATTTTAGGGACACACAAAGAAAGTCTAAACTAATATACTTATGGTAATATGTTGGTAAATTATATATCTCTAGATAGATGATGATATATGTTTGGCTGGTTAGTAGTTTAGTTAGAACCTAAGGCGCCTCGTGGAGGAACTAAATGCCTTTTTATTATACGTATGGTATGTTGTATTAGTTGTTGGAAGTTAAGGCGCCTCAGTGAAGGAACTACCTGCCTTAATTAGTATACCTAAGGATGTTGTATTAGTCGTTAAAAGTTAAGGCGCCTCGATGGAGGAACTAACTGCCGTATGGATTGTGTATATATATGTATAATTATATGTTGTATTTTAGAGCTACTCACACCAGCATTTTTATAATGCTGACCCGATTTGCATGCTTGTTTATCGGGTATGTTCATTAAATGAACACAGTTGATAAGTCTTGACAGGTTTAGTGTTGAAGAAGATTGGTTCTTTGCTTTCGTGGTTTTCATGTTAAGCGTCGCATTTCAAGATAGGCTTTGTTTTCCTTTGAGGTGATATAGTTTTTCAGTAGAGACAAAGTTATTTGTATTTTCATTTGTTAATTTTTGTAATGAAGATGACTTTTGTTTAAGTTAAAATTTTTATTGGTTTTTATTTATCCGCATATTTAAACTGTTTATGAGTTTTTGGGAGTTGAGAGTGCGTCACACCTCGGAGATCGAAGAGTCGGGAACAAATAATGTTTTTCCGAATTCTGTTGAAATTCGGGGTGTGACAACAGCTCTTGAAGAAGATGCCTACATGTACCAGCCAGAGGGGTTTGAGGTCAAAGGCAAGGAGCACCTAGTATGCAAGCTGATAAAGAGTTTGTATGGGTTAAAACAAGCACCGAAACAGTGGTACATAAAGTTTGATTCCTTTATGACGAAGCAAGGATACAAAAAGTCTGCTTCCGATCATTGTGTGTTTGTTCAGAGATTTTCAGATGGGGATTTCATAGTGCTCTTGTTGTATGTGGATGATATGTTGATAGTTGGCCCAAGCATTAACAAAATATCAAAGCTGAAGAAAGACTTGAGTAAGTCCTTTGAGATGAAAGATTTGGGTCAAGCAAAGCAGATACTTGGGATACTGGGATCACTCGTGACAGAAAGAGTGGGAAGTTGTGGCTTTCTCGAGAAAGCTACATTGAGAAGGTGTTGAAGAGATTCAACATGGATCAAGCGAAACCAGTCAGTTGTCCGCTTGGTGGCCAGTTCCGCATGACCAAAGAGATGTGTCCAAAGGGTGAGCATGAGCAGAGTCAGATGGAAAAGATTCCTTATGCATCCGCAGTGGGCAGCTTGATGTATGCAATGGTGTGTACAAGACCGGATATTGCTTTCGCCGTTGGTGTTGTAAGCCGATTTCTGTCAAATCTGGGGAAAGAGCATTGGGAAGGTGTTAAGTGGATATTGAGATATTTCAAAGCCACTTCCAAATCTTGTTTGTGTTTTGGTGGAAGTAAGCCCTTACTTGAAGGCTACACTGATACAGACATGGCAGGTGATGTTGACTCGATGAAGTTCACCTCTGGTTATCTGGTTACCTTTGCAGGGGGAGCAGTTTCTTGGCAATCTAAGTTGCAAAAGTGTGTTGCCCTCTCTATTACAGAAACCAAGTATATTGCAGCCACTGAGTGTTGCAAAGAGATGCTATGGATGAAGAGGTTCTTTTATGAACTAGGGCTAGAGCAGAAACAGTTTGTAGTTCTATATGACAGCCAGAGCGCCATCCATTTGAGCAAGAATCCGAGTTTTCATTCTAAATCCAAGAACATACATGTGCATTATCATTGGATTAGAGAAGTACTCAAAGACAATCATTTGTGTATCAAGAATATCCATACCGATAAGAACGGGTCGGATATGATAACTAAAGTCTTACCAAAAGGTAAGATTGATATTTGTTGTGCTATCGCCGGAACGGTAGCAGACTCCTCATGTTGATTTGGAAATGGCATGGAGGTATCCCCCCTCACTGTTCAGGAGGGGGAGATTGTTGGAGTTATCCCTCACATGAGGAGAGGATATAAATCAGTTCAGCTTGTGTGGAAAAGCAAGAGGCGCCCCGCCCTCCACAAGCCATTCTAAAGTGCGCCCCGCGCTAAAGTGCCTGAACATCGTCCAAGGCAAGAGCGCCCCACGCGCCCTCCACAAGCCAATCTGAAGCGCGCCACGCGCTCAAGCGCTTGGACATCGTCCAAGGCAAGAGCGCCCGTACCCATTTCAGCACAAGTCCAAGTGCGCCCCCCATACCTATTTTGGCAGGATTCTATTTTTGCAGAACCACGAGTTTGGCACTATATGTTTGAGTTTTTTGGCAAAACCAAACACACGAGAGACAACACAAAAGTCAGAGAAAACCCAATTTTGAAAGCTATTAAGATTGAGAGATAACCTTCACAGAGAAACAACTCTGCAAAGAAAGAGGAGTGATCTTATAAGGTGAGAGACTGCAAGGAGTGATTGTAATCTTCCTTCCCATTTTATAAAAGGACTAGCTCTTGTGGAAGTAGGCCCGAACCACGGTATATCTTTGTGTTGTGGTTTGCTTTGACTGCTTTACATTATTATCTATTGTTAATAGTTGTTTAGTGAATTGGGCATGTTAGTTTAGTTGTAGGGAATATTTAGATTGTTGATCGATTGGAATTGATATTGTTCAAATACAAATTATCTGTGTAGTGGGAATCGATTGGTATTGGTAACCCCAACACAGAGCACGAATAGCCTTTAGCGCGGCTACCTCATCTGAGTACTCAACGCTCGCATGAAATGATAGTACCGTATTTTTCAAGAAAACCCCGCAAAACTTTGCTTCTAATTGATGAATCTACTCCCAGGATACAAATTTTAGCCTTTTCCCTTTGATTTGAGAGCATAGCAATCCTAATAGGTTCCCATTGATAGAGTGGAAAATCAACGACTCCATGGCATTTCCAGCTACACCGTACACGGTACATCTCAAAAAAATAAGATCAAGGCCAATGTATATACTACACGATCGTCTTGAATTCACTATAACAAATAAGTATTTACACATAAAACTTCAAAGAACACCCAAACGAGTAATGAAGAATCTCACTAAGAAAAAAAGCTGAAAACATCATAAAAAATAACCTGTCGCTATAGGAAGCAACTGCCATCTTCCTACCAGAACTCCGTGGGTATGCTGTTACACACACAGAAAATATGTTCGTTTCGAAAGAAGTGACAAAACTTTCAAAAGTTACAGTAGGCTTCTTCCAAAGAATGTGAGACCTTAAGATACTTTAGCAAGTTATCAATTAACTGTATTTTGCACTCTCTATTTCCATGTATATAGAAATAGAAATTTTACCACTATCGAAAATAGTCATAGCCTAGGTTTCCAGGGGAAGATCTGCTCTGTTATAAACAGGGGTGGAGCCTGGAATTTGACCTAGGGGGGCGAGTGTATACACATAATAAAAATACAGAGTTTGACCATGTAATTAACAAGGGATATGATAACAAAACGTATTAGTAGATAAAGGAAAACATTCAAATTATGAACCTACCCCATGGATCTCGAAAAAGAACAATCAAAACAGACTAAGAGAAATCAAAGGCTTAGCCACTTTAAGCTCCCCACAGTTACTTATATAGACTATTTTAAGAAGTTTGTTCCATATATTACATGAACTCTGAGCTCTTTCGCCTCCAAAAAACTCAGTGAAATCGTTGAATTGAAAAAAATAGTTTAATATCAGGATTTTAAAATGCTTACATCTTATTATAACATAATTTCTTGACTTCTTTCCATCCAAATTAGCAAATTCTTGTTGTGAATTGAAATAAATTGGTTTAAAAAGTGATAGAAGGATTAAAATGAGCAATTTCTCCCATTCTTTTTTTCAAAACTCAGAAAAGTAAAGTAAATAGTAAAGACTAAATGTGACCTTATTAAAGAAATATTATAAACAAATGGTATAATAAGACTTACTTTTTGATTTTTTAGAGTGAGCAAGTAAGTCGTGACTTTGCAAGGATTTTATACTCGACTTAATTGTGTGTTACTTGACTTCTATTCTCGGTCTCGTAGACAACCAAACACCCTATTTCTCATATTATTACTGAGAATTCAATTATTTGAGAATTTTAATTCCCGTTCCCAAACGTACCCTCGACAGTGAAAAACCAAACCACGAATTTCATTGTTCAAACATTTTTATACAAAAGAATTAGTCAAATTATATTGTCAATTGCCTAGAATTAATTATTACCACACTACCAAAGGTCCCTTTATATTTTCTAAAGAGTACATTAATGATAAAACACTTGGATTTGATATGACGCTCCTACACCTATTATACACAGATTATGTTGTGGCTTCACGTTTAAAAAACATAGTCAAAAAATTTAACGCGGCGGTAGTAAAATATTTGAACTTATTTTGAGGGGGGCGAACCTCTATGTATTCAGAAATTTTCATACTGATAATACATAGAACATAATAGTTCTTCAAAAATTTTGGGGGGATGGCGACTGCCCCGTCTCCATCTATGGTTATAAAGATATTCTCAAGGAGCTCACCTGCCCCAGGGTGCAGAATTGCAACTCAAATATCCAATGAACAAAATAGCTTGAGCCTCACAGTGAAGAGCATCAATGATAACTTGATCTAGAGGAACAATCAGGGAAAAAGTCAACTTTAATCCGTTTCAAAATTATCCTCGCACAATGAGATGATGCTTTGTTCAGAGCATCGAGGACAAGACCAGATTCAATGTGAAACCAAGAAAGATAAATAAATCTACTGAAAACCCATAGCTTACTGCTTTCCTATATTGCTGGTTAAATGGCTATGTTCTTGCGTGCTCAACTCGGGTTAAAAATGCTCACCCCTAGCTGGATTTTTACTGTTAAAAGATCTCCCTAAAGTCTCAAAGTCGCCAAGTTATCACTTATCAGGCAAGGACACGTATTCTTCAGTTGGGCTTCGGACCACATATAAACACTGAATACAGTTAATTCCCAGAGTCAAAGACCCAATACATGTAATTTTATAGGAATACTGTATTTAAAGTGTGGACATCCTAATATGGTACAAACCATGGCCCAAAATATCGCCGAGATATCCGATATCTCGCCGATATATCTCGGTAAATTGGTACACCGAGATCGATATTTCCGAAATATATCCACCGAATATTAAACTCCTTTTTTTCCGAGATATATCGAATTTCCGATATGAAAGTTTATATCGCCCGATATAATCGATATTTCGATATAATCGATATATATCGGTTGACTTTTTGACCAATTTTTAATAATTTAATATTGAAATTTCCGAAATATCCGATATATCCGAGATATATCGGCGAGATATCCGAGATATATCGGTGAGATATCCGATATTTTAGAAACTTTGGACTGGTCACCAAAAAAACCGAGATATCCGATATATCTCGGTTTTTGGGTACACCGATATATTAAACGATATCGAAATTTTGGGCCTTGGTACAAACACAATATATCTGCACATAGATCCTCTATTGTGCATCATTTCATATTTTTGTGCAAAACATGTACTCAGCAGTCAGCACCAAGCTCAGTTAACGGAAAGGATATTAAAATCATAACCTACACCACTGCAAATGATATCGTCCACAAGTATAGAGTAGTCCTTGTCACCTAGTCAGTCTTAACTCTTAAAACAACGGACACGAAAACTTTATGTTCAAAAACAGTTCAAAAAAAGATAACAGAATAGATAGAACAACACTACCAAGAGAGAGTAACATAACAAAGGACCACACTATACAGTGGTGATAGTAAATATCAATAACCAGTACTTATCGATAACGGCATTGCAGAAATTCATTTTGATTCTCCTATCCAAACAATGGAAAAAAACCCAAGAAAACTCCAATGCCAGAAAATAATAGAATCAATGACGCAATCTAAAACACACAGACCAAACTAATTTATAAACAGTAGAATAAAAATGAGATTGAAAGCCGTAAACATACCATCTTGTAAGCTATCGTAATTGACATAGGCATAACAACGGCGCATTTCAATGGATATTGTTAGAAAAATCTATTGAGGTATGAATGGGTAATTTGTTTCCCAAATTACTCCACTTGAAATGAAATGGGCTATGTTGTACAGATACGGACGCAGACACTGACGCGGCGACTCGGTTATATCTCAAAAAAGTAAGACGGCAAAAGACGCGGAAATTAATTAATATTTATAATTTTATTTTATATAAATTAAACATTAAAAACTAAATTAAATGTATCAACATTAATAAATTCAAAACTATTAAAGATAAATAGCCACAAAATTAAGTTTAATATTTCCTAATCAAACTTAAAAAAAAAATGAAAAAATTGAGTTTTTTAATATTATTTTAATTTATTTTTTATTTTTTTAGGACAAAATCCGTCCTGACCATATTGACCGCGTCCTGATTGTGTCTTGACCCGTGTCCGGTTTAGTTGACTGGGTCTTGACCATGTTGATCGCATTCGACGCACGTCCATGCCGCGTCCGTGTCCGCGTCCAACATGGAGACAACCTATTAAGAGGTGCATCCGTAATTTAGAGAAAATGAGTTTCTCTTGAAACAGTACGTAAAGTGAGAAAAACCTTTTCAAAAAACCTTTTCAAAAGCATGCATTATTACGAGAAAAGGTCGCGACCTTTGAAAAATGTGCCTCGGTTCAAACAAATGCATCATCTTAGAAAAAGTGTGATATTTCAAAATAGGCACTGGTTCGAAACAGTATTTTATGCCGAAATGGTGTCCTTTCGAAATATGTAACTTTTCAAAGCTAGAGTTGCTTACTTTTTTCCCAAGAGTCACTGAGTTGTTTCGAAGAGGCACCACTCACCTATAAATAGTGGATGAATTTGGAGAGAAAGACACACCCGATCACACAGAATTCTAATTTTTCTCTTCTCCCTCTGTTCTTAGTCAAATACTATGTTATGTTCGCTGATTCTATAGAAATGAAATACTAGCTTTCTATAGAAGAAAATCTGTTATATCTTGGGAGACAGTTTCCCATCAACCTTCAAGCACCGTGAGGGGGAAAATTTGTCTTAAGGACATAGTGTATCTACACTAGACTCAGATTTAACTAAGACGTACAAGACAAAAGGTTTGTATAATTTGGTAATTGGTAAAGAGTAAGTACAATTAAGTTGTATATTCCTAATAGATATAACCTGACCATGTTGACTGAAAAGATTGAAAAGTTGTGTTTCAATTACGCAAGGATCAAAACAATCAATGTAAAAAGATGCCATGACTACTGATCATGGTGCAGCATTATCATCATTCTTTTCAACTTGAATTTCTTCTGAAGAAGAAGGCGGTGAGATTGGTTGAGATAAACATGTCATCATGCATCAAACAAAAGAATGCCTTAGATTAATCAGATTAACACATGGAAGAAGATGTGAAATTCTAAAACCCCAAAAATTGGATTGCAACTTTCAAAAGTATTAAGTTTCCGCAGTTATTAAGTATTTAAATACACACAAAAAAATCATTGGTCATGATCACCATATATGCAGAATCCGAGCATAGTACCGCTATGATATTATCAAGTGTGGGGGATCACCAAAAGACATCAAGCCTTTCTTTACAAGTTTGATCAAAGCCAATAAGTTCTATAATGGCAAAGCGGGCAGAGGTACACAGTCCATCACCTTCTCAGGCACTCCACAAAAGCTAAGGTATGATGAAACACCGGCGGCGAGTGGCGGGAACTATCATAGTTGTGAGACAACTCAGGGAACATGTGGACAAGAAGAAAGGTGGGACAGGCATCTGACACAGAGGGTGACACAAAGGGAGCACAGGGAAACGAAGATGGATAGAGCCGTTGGAGAAGACAACCTGGAGGATCAAAGAATGGCAGGCCCATCTGACATAGTAACGGATTGTTTTACAGAGGGTGATACAGACAAGGGAATAGATATGGACAGCTAGGACATGTCAGTGGCCACGTCCATTGGGTCCGTTGGAAATAACATTCATGGGCCAGGCCCAATTATAGAGCCCGTTAGGATGGCAGCAGATATGGATATGAGCCTTGAGGATGTGGACCAAAGGGGGGGCCCAACTAATTTAGATTAGGGAAGCCTTGTTAAGTATAGAGATCACATTCACCAACAAAACTTGCGAATCTCCAGACTAAGTGGAGGCAACTACTGAGTCACCCTATAACCCTAGATATGTCTTAGAACTCCAAGCCACACCTATCCCATCCCCTGTAGCTGATAGAAGTCGTGCTTTGGGAACCCAAGTTGAATTCAATGCAAACAGAGGCGCACAATTCAAGCCGGCTAGGTTGGTCAGAAAAAATAGGAAGGCTTTCAAACAGCTAGCAGAAAGGAATCCACAGAGGGGGAAGGACAACATATCTAGAATAGATCATAACCCCTTTTTCTCCCAACAAACAACCAACCCATTTATGCACACAACAGAGCAAGGAGAAACCAAAAAAAGGAAGTTTACTAGCATGGAAGGTAAAAAGGAAGAGGAAGGAATGCTAGGACGAGGGGTGAGGAATGTTGTTAATAGATATAAGAAAGCACGTTTGATGGCAGAAGATATGCGTAAGAAAAGAAAAGGGCATAAACTCATTACACCAAACACACAGATCATAAATCTTTCTAGTGGATCAAGTAGGCAGCAAACGGAACAAGATAACATGATGATAACGTCTCTACAACAAAGGGGAGATATGGAACAGTACGAATTGGATGACAGTGTGACACAACCCACGCCTTTGGAGGTGGATACTTCACACCTAAAGACTCAAGGGGCCCAAAAGATAGCATATGAGGAACCGACTGAAACGCAAGAAGGGGAAACTGATAGTGGTGCTTAGAATGGAAGTATTAATCATTCGGATGATCAAACAGTGGACATGTCTATCTCAAGTGGATACACAAGAAGCTCAGGGTCTAGATCAACTAAAGGGTTCGCGATGGCTGTCCCAACACAACCACCTTCACCTCAATGACGACCTACGCCTGGAATTGTCGGGGTCTTGGCTCTACCACGGTGATTCAACATCTAAAGAACCCAATTGGGATGTTAGAGATAGATATAGTGTGTTTGTCAGAAACTAAAGTGGATAGTAGGAAGATAGAAGAGGTCAGAAAAGCTATTAAGTTTGAGGGATGTTTCTTTGTGCCAGCAAATGGGCTTAGTAAAGGCTTAACAATTATGTGGAAGGAGGGAGTGCATTTGGATATACTTGGGGCTACGAAGAACCAAGTAACAGGTAAATTTACACATTATAACTGCTCAGGAGTTTGGTTTTTTTCTTTCATCTATGGAGATCAAACCCCTAGTAAAAGGCAAAGGGTGTGGTATGAGATTAGGGATGTCACCCCTTTAGTCCTAAGGCCTTGGTGCCTCTTTGGGGACTTCAATGCCATCTCATCCCTTGATGAAGAAGGTTGGGGGCAAGAGTAGGAGGATCAAGTACATGGATGACTTTAATAGTTTGATTAATGATCTTGGCCTAGTAGATTTGGTCAGGGGCCCCAAGTTCACCTGGAACAATAATAGAAGGCCAGGGGACCACTTGAGAGACGTGACAGAGCCTTGGCTACTCCTTAGTGGCTAACTCTTTTTTCCCATGCTTGTGTTAATACTTGTGTTAATGCTTTTTCTGACCACCTTTCCTTGCATATCATCATTAATAAGAAGGAACCCCATTCTTATAGACCTTTCTGTTTCTATGATATGTGGCTAAAAGATAACTCTTGTAAGCCTTGTATTGAGGATGTTTGGAATTCTGTGTTGAATGATTTACCTAATTGTAATGTACTATCTAAAATACAAGCCACAAAAAATAATCTAACTGGGTGGAACAAGCATATTTTTGGGAATATCTTTCATAACATTAAGATAACTCAAAAGAAGCTTGCTCAAGTGTTGATGAAACCTTTCACTGCTGCCAATCATAATAAGGCTAGAGAGCTTAAATTCACCCTTCTTGATTGGTATATAAAAGAGGAAAATTTCTGGAAATAGAAATCTACCAATCAATGGATTAAAGAAGGGGGGAGAAATACTAAGTATTTCCATATTTCTACCATATACAGAAGAAGGAGTGAAAAATAAGATTGAGAAAGTGAAAGATGAGGATAGGAATTGGAAGGGGGGAAAGGAGGAAGTGGGAGTAGCCATCAATAGCTACTTCACTGAGCTCTTTTCCTCTGACAACCCAGAACCAAACACAAACTTTCTTAATATTTTTTAGTCTTGTATCACTCAAAGAGGGAATGGGATTCTTACTGCCATACCTAGTGATGAGGACATTTGGCAAGTGGTCAGGAAGATGGGAAAGCTTAAGGCCCCTGGGCCTGATGGCTTCCAAGGGGTGTTTTATCAGGAGTGCTGGGATATCATTAGCCATAGCATCACTGCTTTTGTAAAAGACTTTTTTATCAATGATAATCTTAACCCAACTTTCAATGAAAGTTACATTGCCTTGATACCTAAGATATCCAACCCTGATCATATGTCCAAATTTAAACCTATTAGCCTATGTAATTTTAGCTATAAAATCATTGCTAAGTTGCTGGCTAATATGCTTAAATGTTATATAAACAAATTGTCTCTCCTTTCTAAGGGGCCTTCATTAAAGGGAGGAGTATAGGAGACAATATTGGGCTGGTTTGTGAGATTTTCCATAATATGAAATATATGTAAACCAAGACAGCTGGCTGGATAGCTCTCAAGATGGACATGGGTAAGGCATATGATAAAGTTGAGTGGCTTTCCTTGATAACATCTTTGAAAACTTAGGATTTAGTAAGAGGTGGAGAGAGTTGATATTTCAATGCCTCTCAACTGTTACTTTTCAAGTTCTCCTGAATGGGTCTCCCTTGAAGAAGTTCAAGCCTAATAGAGGGCTTAGGCAAGGTGATCCTTTTTCACCTTACCTGTTCATTTTGGTTACTGGGGTTTTGTCCAGAATGATTGCTAAGGCAGAAAATAATGAAGAGGTCCATGGCATAAAGATTAGAAGGGGCTCCCCTTTTATCACTCACCTTTTATATGCTGATGACCTTATCCTATTCACTAAAGCAAACATGGAGGATAATGTGCATTTGAAATCCATCTTGAAGGATTACTGTGAGGTTTCTGGGCAAAAAATAAATTTTGATAAGTCTAGCATCTTTTTTAGTAGGAATATGAGATTTAGAAACCAGATTAAGTATAAAAAGTTATGTGGTATGAAATCGTTTCCACCAAAAGACAAATATCTTGGGGTTCCTATTATGATGTCAAGAAAAAAAACATAAGATTTTGAATACCTTGTGGATAGGGTTAACAAAAAAATCAAAGGGTGGCAAGCTAAGGTGCTCTCTCAGGCTGGGAGAGCAACTCTGATCCAATCAGTTGCTCAAGCAACACCTTTGTATGCCATGGCTACTTATCTGTTACCTGTGTCAACTTGTGATAAGATTGACAAAGCATGCAGAGATTTTTTTTTGGAATGGTGCTCACACAACAAACAGTGTCCACACCATTGGGTGGGAACATCTATGCAAACCCAAAAGCTCTGGTGGGCTGGGGTTCAGGAAACCAAGGGATATGAACATAGCAATGCTCTCCAAGCTACCATGGAAAGCAGCTACAAATCTGGAATCCCTTTGGACAAAAACTTTCACTAGTATTTATGGGAAAACATGGATTGGGGATGTTACTAGGCCCCCAGAGATAGCATCTTTCTTTTGGAAAGGCATTCATAAAACTTTCTCTAAGATAAGCAATGGGCTTATATGGAGTATAGGAAGTGGTTCCACCACTTCTATCCTAAATGATCCTTGGCTGAGAAGGAATGGAATACCAACCACTCTCAAGGAAATAGGAATTGATGACCTATTACTTGAAAATTTGAAAGTGGTTAATCTGTTCCTTGACAATGGTAATGAATGGGATACTGGAAAACTTAATGGGCTATTCCATCCATTCATTAGCCAAAGGATTCAAGAGATGGTGGTAAGGCCACAAGGGGTTCAGAGGGATATTATGAAATAGTATGGCACTAAGAAAGGAGACTTGACTGTCAAGTTTGTATACACTCACCTAAACAAAACTAGCTGGGTTGGAAGCTCATCCAGTTACAGCCAGAGCACTATGGCTCAAATATGGAAAGCCCAGCTTCCTGCAAATGCAAAATTGTTTCTCTGGAAACTCTATATGAAAGTTCTACCTTTGGGATCACTGTTGAGACAAAGAAAGATGGTGGGAGACTTTGCTTGCCCTTTTTGTGGAAGGACTATAGAGTTTGACCAACATCTGTTCTTTGAATGTAATTAGACCAGAGCAACTTGGTATGACTCTGAGCTAAGCTTAAAAGTCCAAAATCTTCAAGGAGATAGCCTAAGGGACTGGGTGCAGCAGTTCATGAAGTGGTGCACAAGTGATGAGGAGCCCATAAGGAGAGCTGGAATCTTCAGCTGCCTCCTCTTTTATGGCATATGGGAGTCCAGAAATGCTACCAAATTTGAGCACAGAACAACCCACAGGGGAAGCTTGCTTAGGAAATGCAGTATGGCAACAGACAAATGCATTATGGCATTCAAATAATCAAATCAGCAGACAACTACTCCTAACCCTCCTAATTTAAATCATTTAGATCATTTGTTCCCGATTACACCAAATAATTGTATTGTAATTAGATTTGATGCCTCTTTTCATAGGGACATAGGGTGGGTTGGACCTGGATGTCTGGCATGGGATGATGAAGGACAGCTAGTGGGAACAGCAATTCATAGGTTCAAGGCACAAGAACCTGAGGAAGCAGAGATGGTGGCTGCAGAGGTGGTAGTACTGCTGGATAGTAGATTAAGGAGGGCTAAGTATTTGTTTGAAGGAGATTGTGCAAATGTAATCAATGCCTTTAGGGACACAGATAGCTTTTGGGCATTAGCAGCTTTGCACAAGTCTGTAATGAACCATATTAAATTGTTTGAATTCTGTAAGTTTAACTAGATAAATAGGCTTTTAAATGGGATGCGCATCATTTAGCTGGATGGACTTATCATCAGTTGGAGATGTAGCATCTATCGAAGTGTATGCTGGATGCAGACTCTGTTCCTTTCTCGCTATAAGCTTTTAATATATGCAATGCTTATCGAAAGAAAGAAAAAAAAAAGATACCAACCCTTGTACACGCACCAGCACCAGTAGTAGTACCAAAGTAGGTGAAGGTGATTAGGTAATAAGAAAGAACAGAAGATTGATAAACTACTAAGTTTTTAACATATGTGAAATGAATCAAACTTCAAATTCAACAAGTAATCAAACTAATAAAACAAGTAAATATGACAGAGAGATTGATATTTATAGTCATTGATCAATTTGTAGGAAGAATAGTGGAATACGACAGACCAGCCAAGATACTGGAAAGAGAGGATTCATTTTACTCAAAGCTTATACTGAGCACACAAAAACGAACTAGGTCTTCCATAGTGAGCTTAGCTTTCATTGAAGAAAGGAATAAAATCTACATTTTCTTCTCAAATTAACAAAATGATCATTTCTACTCAAACAATCATCTAACTAGCCAAACAATCAAAAGCCCATTTAAATTAACTACACAAAACAACCAAATCAAAGACACCCAAGTCTCAAAACACAATAATTATCAACTAAATCAACTCAATTCATTAAAACAATAAAGAAAATTAAAGATGCAAAAAATCAAAAAAAAAGGAGAGTGACGAAGTTTGGACCAGAAATCACAGTTAACTAGATTGAAATTGAGAGAGGGAGAAGCAAATGGTTTTGTCATAGACTAGGATTGATCGACGCAAGCAAATGGAGTGAGAAAACTTGTTGACAAATTTGTTTTCCTTTTGCCAGTCCCATACTCCCATATTTAGCAACAAACAGCGACAAATGGGCTTTTTTAAGTGGGAAAATATTGTTCGGCCAGCGGAAAAATCTGTTATCAAACAGGCCCTTAGGTAAAGAAATATTGTAGGGGATAATACGAGGGCGAATATTTAGTTAGAGGGACATGGGTTATAAAAGAGTTTGGCCCAGTCCTATTTGAGTAACTGTTAATAACTGGGGAGCTCTAGGCCCAATTTCTTGGATTAAAAAAGGGTACTATTATTGACAGACTCCAAATTGTGTTGGGTAGACTCCGGCCCAACGTCGGCTCAACTTGGGGTCCGTAACTATGTTGAACACAACATAGACTCCAATACACTCCCTACCACTAAAGCCAGAACAAAAAGAAACCGGAAAAAACTGGTTAGAACCAGTTTCTTATTTCTTCTCTTTCATGCCTTCTTCTTCAATTTCAATTCCCTATGTCGAGAATTCTCTGAGTCGTTGCTGCCATTCAAGTGTTAGGAAAGTTCCAAGCCAGATCTTGGTTTCTTCCGAGTTCACAAATTTCATATGCAAATTTTCGTATGCTGGGTGCTTAAATTATTGCTATCTCACTCTTTTGCTTCTTTTGGATTCTTGGCCTTGTGCCTTATGCTCTTTGGTTTGATTTGAAGTTGAGTTTTGTAGAGATTAAGATAATCCAGATGATGTTGATGAAACAGAGCAGTCTGTGTTTCTAAATTTGGTGCACGTGCTTCAGGGATTGTTGATGGTAATCCAAATTGTTGATTCTTTAAAAAGTTGAAGACGAGCTAATGTTTGTTTTGTTTTAACTCAGTGAATTCTCTTCTTCTATTATGAAAAAGGTTAACCAAATCCACCAAACTTATCAAGGCAGTACAAAGAAAAACACAAGAAAGCGAAGAAAGGCATTATTCTATTTAGTTATTGTCATATTTGTATCATGTCTCTAATTTACAATCCTTTTAAATTAGTTAAAATGTTCATAGCCTGCTCTTTAATGGAACTTCATCCTGCAACCTACTTTCATTTTCTTGGTTTTTGGAGTGGCACTGTGATAAACACGTAAATGTTACATATATTTACACCCAGGTTTATATTAGTTAGTTCATTTATTTCATTTGTTTGATTTAGTTTTTGTGTTTCTAGTGACTTTGCAGGAATTGGAGTTAACGTGAAAATACTAATGCATAACTACTGTTTTGTCAGCAGTACATTCCAGGGAGTAGGCGTTGATTGAGTTAGTACAATGGTTCTAGTTGGACTGGCATGGAACATATATGGTGCGAGATCAGTCGAGGGCTTAATCTATGGGAACTGGTGGATATGGGGCCTTGAATATATTGGCTCAAGGATATTGAGTAGCACGTGAACAGTACAAGCTTGTGAGCTATGTGCCAAAATCTAAAGTCTAAACTCACATGACTAAAGGAGGTGCTGAAGACCGGACCATGTGCACCCATGTACAACTAATTAGACCAACCCATAACTAAACATCAAATCCCACACTTCCAAGCCCATACAAACATATAACCCACCAAGCCATATTCTAACTATGTTGCACCTTGGACCACCGAATCAAACAGTTTCCTTCTCCAAATTCAATTCGCACGAACAGAAGAAACCAGAAACCGATCCCTCTAATTTCGGCGATCCAAATCAGCACCCGAACCAATCAAAAATCCCAACCGACCGAGCCGCACCATCTTATCACCCATGGGCTTAAACCCTTATTTCTAATTCCGTTTTTCTTTTGGAGAAAACAGTATCCAATTCCTAAGAGACGTGAGCAGGTCGATCTTTGGGTTTGCAATCCAATCCCGAATTTCACGCAACTCGACCGAATTAGATACTTCTAATTCAAATCAAACTCTGAATGTTAATCCATTATATATAGAAGAGAGCAGAATATCCAGAAAATCAGATCTTGGGGGAGGAGAAACTCGAGTTAGCACCGGCGGAATTGGAGCTTGGGCAAACCGAATTGGGAGAAGACGACACCACTACTGGACTACGATTTTGCGATGATTATCTCTTCTTTTAATTTCGTTTTTCCCTTCAGTGATATTGTTATGTGTAACTAAACTCTGTCTAGGACTTTGATGAAACTTTATATTACTATTTGTGTATTGGGATTGATTTTGATAATTTCCAGTTGGTTTAATATCGTTATATTCTTCTAAGTTCGTAATTTGATAGCAAGAATTTATCTTTCATATAGTATGTCACGCATGCAATATAATTCGATATTAAATGCGTTATTGATTAAGCCCGCTTTTAACTGTTTGTATCAAGTTTAGATATTACTCGTGCCGTAAAAAAGACGAGTAATCTTTTGAGTTTGATCATTAGTCTTTGAACTTTTAGAAGATATATGTTTAGTTAAGAGTTGTCACGATCATATCTTCTCGAAAGCAAGGGTTATCTTTCCCTCGTGCTACTTCATTATTAAATCTGAATATTAAAATTACTCCTAGAAATATAAAAACGTAAGTCTAAAGTGGATTCAATAAATCCTAGAATTCTCTATTTGATAAAACCCAATTATTTAGTTTATAGTTTTCGTAAACGTAGTTAAAATAATTAGCTTTAGTTAATAATAATTCCAAATTTCTATAAAACAACATTGTCGAATTAGGTTAGGTAATATTTTAGTACTCGTTTGTCCGAAGTAGCAGTCCTTGTGGGATCGACCTGTTTGCCGCAACTATTTTCAACGATAGCTGTGCGCTTGCGGTTTAATTAGGGTTAGATTAGTCTATTAATTTAGACCGACTAATTCTCTATCACACTGCAATTCCGTGAGAAGGGTATCCATTCAACCTACAGGAGTCTTTCAAAATAATATGAAACAACTCAACTAGTGTCGCCCAAGTCCAAAATTCCAGCAAACTTTTTGAGCGACTCCCACATGCCGCATTTCCTATTTCGAAACGATTTACCAGTGTTGCTCTAGCTTCCCTTGGATGACTTCACTAGGTCGATTGAGCGAACTACAGAGTAGTATTTATGGGCGTCTAGAGATGTTTGTTTTTGGAAATTCTTGGACTGAGACTTGTTTTTTGGAATTAGATTTTAAGAATTATCTTAGAAAAGGGAAGTCATTTTCACATTTGAATTTGTAAAATTTCAAACATTTCTTAAAATTTTGTACTTTTATTGATCAAATTAATTTTGAGTGGATTATTTTTTAATTGATAACAATTTATTAATATGGGATGAAGCTAGTTTTTTCACAAATTTCAAATTACATACAAAATTTCAAATAACTATGTGTTCTGTATTTTGTGTCGTTCAGACCCATAGCAAATACCTTTAAAAATCAAAGAAGTGAGGTCTTTTAGGGTAAGGGCAATAGGAGGTTGCAACATGTTACTCTTGAGGTAGGTGGGGGGTGCCCAACACAAAACAAGATTTTTAGAGTAATGGCAAACTTGTAATAAATTTTTTTGGGGGGTCTGCCCTAACACAAAATGAAGGTGCCGGATACCTATAAAAATATTGTGTACTAATCTAACTCTAAAGAGAAACATGTCACAAATCAAGTGCAACTTCTAGGCTTCCCTCAATGTCACTAACTTAGAAGGATATGCCGAAAGCCATGTCACTAACTTAGAAGGATTTACTGGTAGAATAGGCCGAAAGCCATGTCACTAACTTAGAATTATTTGTTATTAACGCCCATGGACATTACTGTGTCGTCAACAGTGCAACTTCTAGGATGTTTTGCATCTTGACATGCATGATCCCAGATTTCTTGTAGGTCACCGTGCAAAAATGCATTCTTCACATCTAACTAGTATAGATGCCAATTGTGATTGACTGCAAGAGAGATAACAATACGCACAGAGTCTAACTTCACCATAGGAGAAAACATCTCATAGTAATCAATACCATATGTCTGAGTGAAACCTTTAGCAACCAACCAAGCTTTTAAACGAGAGATAGTGCCATCTGGATTGTGTTTGACTATGAAAACCCACTTACAAGTAACCACTGTCTTCCCAGGAGGAAGAGGAGTAAACACCCAAGTCTGATTAGAGTACAATGCACTCAACTTCTCCTCCATAGCTTGCCTCCAGCCAAGATAAGATAAGGCGTCTCTGTAATTAGTAGGCACAGAGATAGAGAGCAACAAGATAGCAAATGCCTTGACAGGCGGTGGTAAATGATCATGAGAGGTAAACTGAGAAATAGAATATTAAGCATACTGACGAGGAAGACATGTGCTACTAGGAGGGCGTCTAACTTTCCCGAGAGCAATAGAAATGTCAAGTGCAGAAGGAGCAGAAGGATCAGCAGGCAAAGGCGTAGGAGGTGGGGGCAGAGGTGAGCAAGGAGGCAAGGGCACATGATCCAGTTGGGCTGCATCGAGTAGGCGCGCGCCCATCAGGTATATGTGCAGAACTTGTGTGCTCTTCCAATATTGGGCATGGAAAGTCAATAGTGCACTCATCCAGTGCTGGAGTAAGAGAATGCAAAACTTCCTCAAAAGGTTCTTTAGACACTTGTCCCTTGAGAGAATAATACGATACATCTTCAAAGAAGGACAAACATAAAACTTCCGAAGGTGAGGATTGTAACACTTATAACCATTATGTGTATGAGAATACCCAAGAAAGACACACTTAGTAGCACAAGGGTCTAATTTATCATGACCAGGTTGAAGATTATGAACAAAACAAACACACCCAAACACCCTAGAAGTAAGAGAAAAAGATGGTTGACTAGGAAAGAGAACAGACATAGGAGTTTTTCCACCTAACACTAAAGAAAGCATATGATTAATCAAATATGTGGCAGTAAGGACTGCCTCCACCCAATAAAACTTTGGAAGATTGCTTTGAAACATTAAGCAACGGGCAACTTCAAGAAGAGGACAATTCTTTCTCTCAACAACCCCATTTTGTTGTGGGGTGTCAACACAAGAGGTTTGATGAGTAATACCATTATTAGCAAAGAAACATTTAAACAGAGCAGAATCATAATCCCTGGCATTATCACTACTAAAGACTTTCAACTTTGTAGAGTATTGATTAATGATTTCAGCATAAAATTTCTGGAAAACAGGAAAGACTTGAGAACGATTCTCCATTATATAAACCCAACAAACACGAGAGAAATCATCAATAAAAGTAATAAAATATTTGGCTCCCAAGAGGCCAATGGTTCTACATGGACCCCAAACATCGGAATGAACTAATTGGAAAGGACCATTTGAACAATTATTTAAACTAGTTTTGTAAGTAGCACGACGATGTTTAGCTAACTCACAAACTTCACACTGAAAAGATTGGACACTTGCAGGAATGTTGGCTGCCCAAGAACACTTTGAAAGTAGTAGATGCCGCCTCGCTCATACTCCTTACCAACTAGTTCCTTTGTCTGTAGATCCTGAAAAACAACATGAGTGGAGGAAAACATGACAGAACAGTTAAGTGATTGGGTGAGACTATAAACGGATAAGAGATTAAAAGGAAAATTTTGAACAAGCTAGACAAAGACAAGAGACACATGAGGAGTTAGCTGAATGGAACCTCGACCAAGAATCTTAGCTTTAGCGCCATTTGCTAATGTAACATATGATACTCTATTAGTGTAATCAATAGTGGAAAACAGCTGGGGGTTACCTATCATATGATCAGAAGCTCCTAAGTCAATGACCCAAGAGTTGGTTTCACTAGTATGAAAGCATATGTTACCTAATTCGGCTAGAGTTGTTGTGGGAGCATTGGATGAACTCGAAGAATTGGCTAGAATAGATTGTATCTTTTTCATGAGGGCTGCAAGATCGTCTTGCACCTTTTAGATTGAATCTGCATCCCTATTATCAGAAACTATGGCATTGTTGGCTTTGGACAGTGCTGGCCGTCCAAATGCTTCCCAACAATAATCAGAACCATGATTTGTGCACCCATAATGATCACATGGTGGCCAACCGCCAATACCACGACCTTGTCCACTCCCCTGGCTACTACGATCTCCTCCACGTCCACGACTAGTTCTGCCACCTCTACCTCCACTACCTCGACCAAAGGAAAAGGTATTGTTGTTGTTACTTAGAGGAACTAATAAGGCTGCACTGTCAGTGGATTTTAAAGGAGAAGTAATACAAGAAATACGAGAATAAGCTTCAGACAAAGTTGAGAGTTTTGATTCGGCTTGCACCTGAGCCTTCACATTAGCAAACTCAGGACGTAGGCCAGACAGAAATTTAGAGACATGAAATTCCTCTCTTTGTTTCCTCAATTAAGTGATATATGTAGTCAACAGATGATACATATTTAATTCTTCTCACTTGCTGCGAAGAGAATTATAATACTCAGAAATAGACATATCTCCTTGATTCATATCAAATATATCTTCATATAACTGAAAGATACGAGATGCATTTTGAGATTGAGAATACAATTCTTGTAGATACTCCTAGATTTCCTTAGAAGTCTTAAAAAAAAATGAACAGTATTGCATACATATTTTTCCAAAGTATTCCACAAAAAATTCTTAACCAAGGCATCATCTTTTGTCTAAGTCACCTTTGATTTCTCATTTGTGGTGACAGGTGAATCTGTAAGATGTGTTTCCTTACCTTTGCCAGTAAGGTATACGTTAACTGCTTCTACCCATTGAAGATAATTAGCAACACCCTCCAATTTCACAGAAGTCATACCAACAGAGAAAACAGATGTGTTTCCAGACTCATCGGTCTTTGGAACAATTGTTACTTCAGCAATTGTAAAGCAAACTTAAATACGAAGAGATAGATAGATAGTTGTGCGAAAGCGAGACAATGAGATTGAAAAGAAAAACAATACTCAAGCTTTAGACTTTAAGCTTGATTATTCATAGGTCTTTGATGAATCTCTAACCAGATGCTCTGATACCATGTTGTGAGAAGCTAGAAGAATCACAACAACATCATAGTACTAAAGGTCTTAATGTATTGATGAAGAAGAAGTTAAAAATAGAGGCTAGAGAATTAGGGTTCTTAACTTACTATTACACAGCACTTAGTTACATATAAATAAGTCTAATACACTAAAATAGGAAACACTAAACACGGTCCATTCTAACAGACCGAACCGATAGGCGCACACCTATAACTCACACACAGATGATAGGCGCACGCCTTAACAATTACAAAAAAAAAACACACTTAATGGTCATAATGTACAACGCACTTTACATCTTTTTGCAATTTAGATACTTTACTTTTTTTTTTTTTTGCACTGCATGACTCTGTACAATGGTTTTTCTTTCAGGTAACGACCATGGGCCAAATTCCGGTGAAAAAATGATGACATGTCATTTTTTTTTGCTATTGTGGCATCATATCACTATTTGGTATGCCACAACAACTAAAAACAGCACATGAAAGGCACGTGACCCATTTTACTCTCCTTCCCCATTTTTTTTGCGCCCATTTAACCTTGTTTGAAAATTAAAAATGGGTATGGCTGAAAATACATCAACTAACAAGTGTCAACACCTAATAAACCATGCATAAATGTCGTCTTGTAAATTGAAATTATTTGAAATTTGAATATGTGTGAGGATTGAGAAACGGATTAATCAGTTGGATGTATTTATTGGCTTAAATTGCTATAAAAACTCAAACAGACTATAGTTAGGTTTATGTAGTGAAAACAAATAACGGTGAAGGGAAAGGTATTTGAAATTCAGGGAAATAGTAAACAATTTAAGAAATCAGTTGAAGCAGTTCGAAAAATGATGCAAACAAAGAATAGTAAGATGATATTTATAGAGATTGCGATGAAAGATGATGAGATATGTTTGAGAGTTTGTACTGACTGTGGCAAAATTTGTTGTATTGAAATGATGGAGGAGAATGGAGAGGGAAGTGAAGCTCGACGAGGACGAGAACCAAGTCCAGAAGTTCCACCAAGATTTGAGAGACGCCTTAGAAGATCACTCAAAGCTAGCGTAAGCAAAGAATGATATCACCAACAACATAATCGCAATAAAGAACACCAACCAGTGATGGGGACCATCTAGGCAGCAAGTTAAAGAAGTTGTGTTGGCTCTACATGCTGCTGGTGTATGCATGACAAGCATGAAGAAGAAGAGGTTGTGTTGATTGAAGTGTTGTTGTGGTGTTTGAAGTTAGGCTTGGATTTGTGTCATGTTATAGGTTTAGTTTTTGTGTGTTAAGTTTGTTTTAATTTCATAGTCAAGTGTGTCATGCTTTCTGTTTATTTTTTGTGTTTTAAGTTTGTTTGTTTCGTTTATGCAATAGGGTTTATGTGAACTGGTTTCGTAGAGAAGAAGAAGTTGTGAATTTGGTATTTAATTTTTTTTTTCTTCAGTTTTTAAGAAAAAAAAAATGTGTTTCTCACATGCTTTATTAATGCCACCTAATGAAATGAACAGACACGTTGTGTATTCCGATGGCCACATCAGCATTGATCGACTAGAATTAAGTCATAGTCTAAAAGTGCAAAAAATCTAATTATACAGAGTAATCGCCAAAAAAAAAAAAATATATATATATATATATATATATATATATATATATATATATATATATATATATATAATATTGCAAAAATGTGTATAGTATGTAGGGCAGGGATCGGGTCGGATATGACTATATCCGAATCCGAATCCGAATAGTTTCATAATATCCGAACCCGAATCCAAACTCGATTATATCCGAAATTTATTATCCGAACCCGACTAATCCGATCGGATAACACTAAAAATTCAAAAAAAAACCCAAAAAATATATCTGAACCCAAACCCGAATCTGACAGACCCGACTCCGACCCGAATAAGTAAATGGATACAAAATTATATTCGGATTCGGGTCGGGTCAGATTTGGGTCAAATCCGACCCGATTCCCTGGCCTAATAGTATGTTGTACATTATACCCGTTAAGTGCAAAAAAAAAAATAATAATAACAGTTTTTGAAGAACATTTAATAGATTTTAGTTGCCATAGCATATATTCTTTCACACAAGGCCCAAAATTTCGATATCGTTTAATATATCGGTGTACCCAAAAACCGAGATATATCGGATATATCGGATATCTCGGTTTTGGTGACCAAATCAAAGTTTCTAAAATATCGGATATCTCACCGATATATCTCGGATATCTCGGATATCTCGATATATCTCGATATATCGGATATTTCGAAATTTCAATATTAAATTATTAAAAATTGGTCAAAAGTCAACCGATATATATCGATTATATCGAAATATCGATTATATCGGCGATATAAACTTTCATATCGGAAATTCCGATATATCTCGGAAAAAAAGGAGTTTAATATTCGGTGGATATATCTTGGAAATATCGATCTCGGTGTACCAATTTACCGAGATATATCGGCGAGATATCGGATATCTCGGCGATATTTTGGGCCATGCTTTCACATGCATGTAGCTTTCATATGATGAAGCAGAAATAAATTTTGAAATATTATTCTATTTTATTTCATTTTTGTTCGCGGGTTGGGGGTGACAGTCTTGTCCAGCTAGCGAGCAGATATGACAAATAAGCATCTTAAACGAGCATACTCTGCGTCCACGAAGAAACAAGCCTCATTGTCCAACTAATATTTTTGGAGGAAAAGCAACCTGAATATATCTACATTAGGCCGATAATTAATATACTGCAAGCTAATTCATATGAATCAACGTTTATTGATGCTTCCAGTCTTGTGGTGTTGTATTGACCGCTATCATTTCAACTGATAGGTCCTCCAAGCGACCAAGTTACCTGTACTTCACAAATGTCTTCTCCCGTCATTATCTATCATTTGTCATCCGTCCAATTCTAATGTAACTGTTATTTCATATCTTGATCTTTTCAACCTAGTTGCGCAAGAAATTGAAGGGATGCGCAAACGAATGACAGATTGACTGGCCAACCTCGTCTTCTCTACACTTGCGAATATAGCTTGGTTTTCTATGCCCCTCCCAGCAATCCTCTTCTGGTTGTTCTACTATCAGCCATTTTTTTCTTGTACCTAAATCCTTCACATTAGGCAGCTATGGTCTATATATTCTATAACCTAAGTTTCAAGGCTTAGGAAAAGGTTGATGAAACAAATATGATGGGTATTCTATAGTGTAAACACGTCTGGCAGACTGTTGCCACTAATAGGGATAACTGGTATTAACACCCCCACTAATAGTATAATATGACGTAATAGTGATATAGAGCCTCTAAGATGCAGTGATGCACAATGCAGTGAAGCACGGATAGGCGGGATAGCAATACCAACTAAAATTTAGGGGTAAATACTGTAACTCAGAAGTAACAAATGTTGCTCACTGTCTTGATCCAGGAAAATCTCATTTTCTATATCTGAGTAGTACACATCGTAGTGAACTAACACATGTACTAATCTAGGATGGGTGGCAGCACAGTGAGAAGTTCACTGAGCCACTGAGGTACAGTTGGCAAACATTTTGAGGTAATGGGAACAGGATGAAGGTTCTTCAATACCCAGGTGGCCTGGGTTGTTGCTTTCTCTGCTTTCAGCACTCTTGAGCGTAACCAATTCAATCAAGATAAGGGTGAGCCTTTCTATCATGGGTTTTCAGATTTTCAATAAATGAACAGTTACGAGACAGGTTCAATAATGACATTCAATAAGCCTGACAGCGCCGTGAAATGTAAAACCTCTTGGAATTAAAATTAAGTTGTGTCGGCTTCACATAGTGTTGTTCATTACTTGCACTCTCTTGATAGCCAAGTATAGTCAAGAACCTGGGGAACTTGTGAATGAAGAACCGAAACGGTGACTTTTTCTTCTGAATGCAAATGATTGAGAATTTAAGATCTCGTAAGCCATTACGCTATCCTGATTAACATTTGGATGCTAGGGGTTTTAAATCTGTCTCAGAGATATGGAAGGCTAGAATCATAATTCTCCTAGACACAATTGATGCTTCCATTTGTCAGAGTAAGAGAGATGAGTAGAGTTGAGTTGGCCCACTTAGGTGTTCCTGCATTACAAGCACTTTAAGGAAAACTAGAATGTAACTGAAGCAATAGAGAGATCTCAGATCCTTCAGCATGGTGCTGAACTTAGTTAACAATGCAACCAACAATACCTCAATAAGAAAGGATTTCATATTCTTTCTATTTGTTGACGTCCATACAACTCTCAAAGTATATATGTGTGCAAAAGTCAAACTAGTGCGTTTTGTGTCCAACCAAATCCATCTTTCGGCTTTCTTCAGAATATAAGACTTATAAAGGGAAATTTAGTAATATCAGAAGTCAGAATGAAGAAACTGTTGAAATATACAAACATGTAAGTGAGAAAAACAAGTAAAGTGTACACTGAGTTGGACTTGTACTTAGCATACTCTAATGGTCTGTCTCTTCACAAGTAACCAAAACATAATTGAAAAAGTAAACTGAGCTCCTCAGGCACAAAGTTTAAATGTGTTATCTTCTTTAGTACCACATAAACTACAGATCAACAAAACAATACCGGCAATTTACTGAATAGTCGTAAACTTGCAGGGGATTCAGTATCCTAGTCAGTAAGGCAAATAGACCAACCCTAGCCAATGAAAATAAAGCCTAGTTCCTATAGAGCAGCAACAGCAAGAGAAGAAACAAGACAATTGCGTATTATTTAAACTAGAAATTAGAAAATCCAAAGTTTCAATGAAAAAATAAATTCCAGAATCTAGACAACAAGATGGTTTTGCTTCGACAATCAGAGTTAATCAGCAAACTTATACATTCTATTGCAAAATAAGTGTATACATTACACTTACATAAATTTCTAAAAGAAAGCCACACTTAAACGCAAATTAAAGCTTATTTTCGATAAACAAAGCCAATCACCAATCCACTAACAACAACAGTAAAAATCATAAGATTGCTTACACAATTATCAACACGCTTGAAAAGAAACAAGAAAGTAAGTCCAACCCCAAGCTATTCAGCTCTTCACAGTTCCACCTGCACATTCCCAACCAAAGGTAAATCCATTATAATTTACGGTTTTCACAGTACTAAAATTGCACAAAAACTGAAAAGAACTCAAAATGCACCTTCATTTGAAGATTCCGACGAAAGCTGTGGAGAGAAACAAGGGGCATAGACTCAATACCCAAATCCAGTCCTTCTATGACCCAAACCACAAAATGACTGAATGTGGAGAACTCTAGCTCTTCCTCCCACTTTAGCAATATAAACAGAAAAGGGAAGCCACTGAAAAAAAGACCGTATACCGGCTTTTCATAGGCTCTAATCCTTTTCCGTTTCTCACTTTATCATTTAAAGAACTCTCAACTCTCCTATTAACCTAATGTCCTGAGCCTTGTGAATCATCCTCAGCAGAACCTTGTTCTTGTTGCTGCTGCTGCTGTTGTTGTTGTTGTTGGTGTGGGTGTTGTTGTTGGTGATGATGAATGGGACCTGGTGGACCGCCTCGGCTTTGCCCCATCTGTTGATAAAACTGATTCAAGGCTTGAGCATTAAGAACACCAATATGACCATCTTGAGATAATCCAAGTTCCAATCCAGGAAGTTGTTGACTACCAGCATTCAAAATTGAGCTAAAACTCATTTGACCCATATTAGAACCAGGCAATTCAAATCCATGAAACCCAATTCTAGGCAGAAAATTCGCACTTTCTCCGCCGCCACCGACGACTAAATTCGACCCCGCTGATGGCCCAGCAGAAGATACAAATCCAGGTCCCAAACCACTAACAGAGGGCCATAACCCAGTGGGCACAGGAGATCTAGCAAGATTAGCACCCACCATGGTCCAATTGGTCCTACTTCCAGGTCCCATCTCATCTATCTTGTGATGCAAACCAGCAGAAATAGAGTTCCCCTGTTGTGAAACAGAGGCCCCAGCAGCAGCTAGAGCTGAAGCTGGTATAGTCCCAGTTCCAGTTGCAGCTATAATTGATTGTTCAGCTTGTTGTAACAGCCACTGTATAGTCTCACCATCAGATTTATGACCCAATTCTCTTGTGAGTTGAAAAATTCTTGCAGCACATAAAGCTGGCATCCTTATTCTTCTCCCTCTTCCATCCACTTTTGTATGTCTATCTTTATTTGAACTTCTTTTTGGTGCTAATTGTTTCTTCCCCACTTCATCTTTCTCTTTTTCATGAACCGCAATTTCTTTGTTATTGTTTTCATTCATGTCCTGCTGCTGTTGTTGTTGTTGTTGTGCTTGTGGGAGACTCAAGAACCTGGGAATAATTTCTTGAGGTGCTTGCTTTGATAAAGCTTTGGGATCCATGATAAGAAAAAAAAATATATAAGAATAAAAAAGATAATATTCTTGACCAGGAAAAGGCTGACCTCTTTGATTGAAGAAGGTGTGACAAAAAAAGACCTAGGCTTTCATGGGTTTTCACTGTTTTTGGTAAGAAATGAATTTTTGTTGTTCGAAAGACAAAAGATAAATTCAAAATAACAAATCCCAAGATACTCATTTTCACAAGTTACTACTCTTTGTCCACAAGTACGTTTAACTGTTTTCTCACTCAACTACTCTTTTCTCTATCTCTTCACTGTTCCCGTTGTGTACTTTGTTGTATAACACTTTGGGGTTCAGTATTTTTATTTTATTTTTACTCTGCTACGTACTATATATAGGGTAGATTTGGTAGCCTATTTAACTGCTCATTTCACCACTGACCAGTGCACACACACTCATAAAACTTCACTTTCCCACATTCCATGAAATCCCCTCGTTATCACTTTTTTCCTCAGCCCTGCTACACTCTATTATTGCTACTACAAGTCTACAACAATGCGTGCGTCACTGCATCTCTATTCTAAATGCTTCCCCATCTTGACATAGGTACAGCTGGCAACTCATAAGTGGTTCAGATAGAAAAAATCGTTTTAAGACTTTAAAAAGATAGTGGTGATTTGGTGAATTTATTTTGAAAATGAAACCAGGTGATGATTGAAGACAGAAGAGTGAAGAGGTTTCACACCTGGTTCAAAATATCGTTGCCAATCAAAATACCCAACTTTAAATTTTCCACATGTTGAGATATATTGGTGGACTTTGTCGGCATATCACAAGGTCAACATAGTAAAAGTTGGTGCTCCCAAAACTTTCGACAGATTTATTAATGTCGACGCCACCATAATTTGCAAGCCTGTTTTGATTCGTTTATATATTTTGCAAATCATCTCAATTTTGTTGAACACCTTTTGTTTTTTTTATGCATATCCTAATTTCTACAAAACACAATGCCACAATAAACGGGACATTCTCTTCAATGTTGACCGAAATTAGCACGACATCACAAGAGGGATGTTTAACTTTGGTGTTTAGGACTTGTCCCAGACTCCAAGCTAGCCAAACATGTTCATTAACAATTTCATCCATTTCTATAATTAGTTGGCCAGGCTGCTAGTGAGTTGACCTTTTTAAACTTATGAAGGGATGTCATACATCCAATTTCACTTATAATTGCATATTCCTAACTAATAAGGAGTAAGGAGTAGGGTTTATCGTCTTATGGGATCATGAGCCTAATAGGAGCCCTGTGGCTTTAAAGGTGGACTCCTGTAATAAAAGAAAATAATAGAACAGTTTGAAGAGCACTTTGTTTTATGTTGATGGCTCTAATGAACGTACATAACAAAGAAACCATGGTTGACGAAATGAATCATCACAAGAATATGACAGATGATCCCTTGAATTTCTCAAAAGACAAAGATGCCAATTTAATTAGGGAACCCATTTATAGGGAGCCTTAATTTTCATGTTATGTATGCGTACATTCCTGATTTGGGAATAATAAATAACTTGGGTGACTGCATGTGCAAGTGCATGAATTTGTACCTATGATTCTATGATTGGGCTGGGTTAAATGTTTGTACTCACCAAGTCTTAAATGTGATGCACAGTGCGGACTCACCATCTAGAGGGCGATCAGTAGTCAGTGACTTGATAGCCTTTTTTTTTTTTTTTTTTTATCAGTGAGACTTGATAGTCTCATTTGGCAGAAATTTACTTCTATAAAAAGGACATCAACATAGTGACTGAAGTATCTATGTATCGTACAACAAAATGTCGTACAGGAACAAATTAATAATCGTATTCTGGAAAACTTGTTGATAGTTTTGGAAATAAATACAGAAGGGCATTTAGAATAAGATAAATATATATTGTAGTATTTCAAAATATATCACAATTTTAGTACCCTAAAATATCAGTTGATTTTGTTGGAGTTATCTCTCACATGAGGAGAAAAAAAAGTTATGTTTGTGTGAAGATGTCTGAGCGCACGCGCGCTCAGATTGGTCTTGTCCAAGGTGCGCCCGCACCCATACTGTGAACAAGAAACAGTACGTTGAGCGCGCGCGCCCGCGCCCACGTCCATGCCTATTTTAGGTAGAATTCTATTTTTGTAAAACCGCGAGTTTGTAATATAAGTTGGGGGTTTTGGCAAAACCTAACACACGAACAAAGACAACACAAGTGAGAGAAAACTCAATCTTGAAAGCGATCAAGATTGAGAGATAACTTTTACAGAGAGCAGGGCCGGCCCTGGGCCTATGCTGCCTAAGGCCTTGCATAGGGCCCCCAAATGTTTGCTAAATATAAAGGCCCCATCCGCCACTTAAACCCACTACTGTGTCAACTTAAAAGTTGATTTAGCCCACCAAAACAAAAATCCAATTCTAATTCAAAAGTCCGAAAAACAAAACCCAGTTATCCTTCCTTCCATATTATCTTCCCTCTTTTGGCCTTTGTTTTTCGCGGTTCGGCGGGTTCTCCATTCTAAATTCATAAAGGATCAGGTATTTGATATTTTTAATTTCTTTTTTTTTATAATCCAAATCAATCCTTTCTTTTTTAAGTTAGGGATTATTTAATATGAACAAGACATGGTTTGTTGGTGCTTTCACTGCTTTTTTTAACTAGTAGAAGGGATTATTTAATTTCTCTTGTTTTTTCAATTGGATATTAAATTATTTGAACAGGTTATCTGTTAATCCCGTTATCATTCATCAAGTTTTAAGTAGACAAGCGCCAAGCCACTTTAGCGGAATTGTGAAAAGACGTATCAGACTATCAGGTTGTTGTTTTTCTTAGGATTTTTCGAATGGTGGGGACTAGAGCGTATCCATCTGGTAATGAAAAAAGGAAAAAGAAGCGAAGAATGGAAGCATTGGCTCAATCTCAAGTAGGAGCTATAAAAAAATTCTTTACGACTACGAAACAAGCAGAGAGTTCAATTGCAAATCCTGTTAACGAGATACATGAGAATGACAATGGCAATGGAGAAGAAGTAAATGATGAACGAATTAATGAAGGGTTTGAAGAATTGGTAAATGAGGAACCGGTTAATGAAGAATTGAATAATGTGGAATCTGAAAATGTGGTGATTGAAGAACATGCACAAGCCGATAATGATTATGAAGGACCGGTGAATTATTATGATCCAGGAAATTGGAATAAGATTGACCAAAAATTTAGAGACTTACTTGTACAAAAGGGTCCAGTAAGAGATCATAGTCGTAATTTTCCTAGAAATTCTGAAAATAGGCGATTTTCTTCCTCTTATTACACTCGACATTTGGAGAATGGGGAGAAGCAAGATAGAAGTTGGCTCGTCTATTCACATGCTTTAGACAAGGTATATTGCTTTTGTTGTAAATTGTTCAAGCAAAATGGAAAGTTTACTCTGTTAACTGATGAAGGATATGACAATTGGAGAAATCTTACAACAAGGCTTAAACAACATGAGCAACATCCTGAGCACAAAAGACGACTTAAATATTGGATTGAATTGGTGGATCGACTAGACAAGAATGAAACTATTGATAAACATCTTCAGGATCAAATTTCAAAGGAAAGAGAACATTGGAGGGAATTTTTACAGAGGGTACTTGTTGTTGTGAAAACTCTTGCTAAGAATAATTTGTCATTTCGCGGGAAGCATGAGAAGATTTATGAAGAGAACAATGGAATTTTTTTGAGTATAATTGAAATGATGGGTAAATTTGATCCGGTTATCCAGAAACACCTCTAACGTATCCAAAAGAGTGAAATTCATCATCATTATCTTGGTCACAAGATTCAAAATGAATTAATAGAAATGTTGGCAGGTGAGGTTAAAGGTGCGATAGTGAAGAAAATCCAAGATGCAAAGTATTTCTCAGTCATCCTTGATTGTACACCTGATATAAGTCATGAAGAGAAAATGTCTCTTATTGTACGGTGTGTGGATGTTTCAACAAGTCTAATGAAGGTGGAAGAATATTTTTTAGAATTTTGGAAAGTGGATGACACATCGGATCTGGGACTTTTTAATAAACTGAAAGATATGCTAGATATTCTTGAACTCGAGATTGGTAATATTAGAGGCCAAGGTTATGATAATGGATCTAATATGAAAGGGAAACACAAAGGTGTACAAAATAGATTGCTTGAAGTTAATCCTAGAGCATTCTATACTCCATGTGGTTGTCACACACTTAATCTTGCTCTATGTGATATGGCGAACTCTTGTCCAAAAGCTGTATCTTTTTTCGGAGTGGTGCAACGTATATATTCGGTGTTTTCTTCATCTACAAAGCGGTGGCAAGTTTTTAAAGATAAGGTTCAAGGTGGTCTTACTCTTAAGACATTGGCACCAACACGTTGGGAAAGCCGTTTGGACAGTGTTGCAGCGATAAAAGAGCAGGCTCCACAGATTCGAGATGCTTTACTTCACTTGGTTGATACTAGTGATGATCCAAAGACAAAGAGTGATGCTGAGTCTTTAGCAACACACGAGTTGGAAAATTTTGAATTCTTGGTTGGCATGATTATTTGGTACAATGTATTGTTACAGGTTAACTCTGTTAGCAAACTCTTGCAAAAGGAAGACATGCACATGGATGTAGCTATAAAGAAGTTAGAAGGGCTCATTTCATATTTTGAGAGGTATAGAGTAATTGGATTTGATGAGGCTGTGGTAGAGGCTAAGGAGATCGCGACTGCTATGCAAGTTGAACCTGTTTTTCGTGAAAAACGTATCATTCGTAGAAAGAGACAGTTTGATGAGAATGCTACTGAAGAACTGCCACAATCAGCTGAAGAGTTGTTCAGAGTCCACTACTTTATATATATAGTTGACCAAGCTCTTTCTTCATTAAGGAGTCGATTTGAAGAATTTCAAAAATTTGAAGGAACTTTTGGGTTTTTGTATGATTTGGAGAAGTTGAAGTCTGCAAATAATACTAGTTTAAAAGCTTCTTGTGAGAACCTTGAAAAGTATTTGAAGCACGACACAATATCTGATATTGATGGGAGGGAGTTATTTTCTGAACTACAGATATTGAGAGAAGATTTGCTAGAAAGCATAAAGAAGGCAGTTGATGTGTTGGATCATTTGAAGTTAACAGCTAGTTGCTTTCCAAATGCATGGATTTCTTACAGAATATTAGTAACCATACCAGTTACAGTTGCATCTGGAGAACGAAGCTTTTCAAAGTTGAAATTGATAAAATCTTACCTTCGGTCAAGCATGTCACAAGAAAGATTGAATGAGTTAGCTATGTTGTCCATTGAGAAGGGATTGGTGAAGAAAATTGACTATGCAAGCGTAATCAGTGATTTCGCAAGTAAAAATGCTTCAAGATCTATTTTTTATTAATAGTAGTTTATTAGTAGTTTTTTGATTGGCTATAAGATCAGTGAAAGAGAAAGCCATATACTTTATTATATGGTATCCTTTAAGAAGTTATATATATTATTGATGCTTTTGCGCAAGATGGGTAACACTTAGTTATATATATGTTATGTTAATATGTTATATATATTTGTTCTTCCTTTGTTTCGTTCCTGACTAGCTTTTTATTTTATTTCAAAGGCCAATGCATTATACAACTTTGCACGATCTGTAAGCATAATGAGTGTTACACTTGGCATTTTCTCTACCATACTCTCTCAATAATTTGCCATGTTCCACTAAATTTTACACTTTTTCAGTGATGTACTTCTTTAAGACAGTCACACCCAATTTAGTTGAGAAAATTTGAAGAGTGAAACTGTGAAAGAAGCTGCACCTGCGAGTTTTGCCTATGCTGATTTGTAGACTATGGAAATGATAGCTATGATATTGGATCAGGCTTTGGACATTTTGCTATAGCAACTGAAGATGTAAGTTTTGTTTGAGCTGGAGATTAGAATGATTATATAGTCGTTGATATATATGGAAACTTGAATTTCTTAACTTCATTCATTTACAGATTCATGAATTGGTTGAAAATGTGAGCCAAAGAAGGAAAGGTCGTATGTGAACCTGGTGCAGTTTTAGGTGGGGAGACAGTCATTGCTTTTGTGAAGGATCCGGATGACTATACTTTTGAGCTAATCCAGAGGGGATCGACTCCAGAGCCACTGTGTCAAGTTATGCTTCGTGTGACCGATCCGGATCGTGATCAATTAAGTTTTATGAGAAGGTAGTGTCCGACTCTGGATGCTTGGTCCATGTCCTCCATATCCCCTTGGACAGTTAGAAGTGATTTGGTAAGAAAAAAATATTTTGCGAGTTTTGTTGTTATTTTTTTTTTATTAATATATAGGCCCCATTTTTGGGAGCTTGCATAAGGCCCCTTGAAACCTAGGGCAGGCCCTAACAGAGAGACAAGCTTGTAAAGAGAGGAGTGATCCAGTAAGGTGAGAGACTGAAAGGAGAGATTGTAATCTTTCTTTCTACTTTATAAAAGGATTAGCTCTTGTGGAAGTAGACATCATTGGCCGAACACGATATATCTTTGTGTTGTGGTATGTTTTTACTTCTTTGCATTATTATCTGTTGTTAATAGTTGTTTAGAGAGTTGAGCATATTAGGTTGGTTGTAGTGAATATTTAGAATTGTCTGGAGATTGTTGTGGTTCAAATACAAATTATCTGTGTAGTGGGAATAAATTGATATCGGTATTAACCCCAACAGATTTCGCGCCTATATGCCTAATTGCATCATTTTGATCCCAGTCGGCCATTCACGGCATTTGTTTAAACTTTAAAGAGTTATAGAGAAGTTGCTTTCTACTAAAATTAAAGAGGCGCTGTATTGGCACCCCCATAAATGGGACTAGCACTGTCACACCCCGAATTTCGACAGAATTCGGAAAAACATTTTTTGTCCCCGACTCTTCGATATCCGAGGTGTGACGCACTCTCCACTTCCAAAAACTCATAAACAGTTTAAAAATATGCGGACAATTAAAAACCAATAAAAATTTTAACTTAAACAACAGTCATCTTCATTACCAAAAACAATTTACAAATGAAAATGCAAATAGTATTATCTCAACTGAAAATCTATATCACCTCAAGGGAAAACAAAACACAACCTGAGATGCAATGCTAACGCAAACCACAAGCAGCAACCAATCTTCTTCATCACTAAACCTGTCAAGACTTATCAACTATGTTCATTTAATGAACACACCCGATAAACAAACATGCAATCGGGTCAAGATTATAAACAATCTTTGGTGTGAGTAGCTCTAAAACAACATATACCTACACAAATATATACATAATCCATACCATCAGCTAGTTCCTCCACCGAGGCAACTTTAACTTTCAACAACTAATACAACATACTATACGCGATCATAAATAAGGCATGTAGTTCCTCCATCGAGGCTTTTAAGGTTCTAACTAAACATATAACCAACCAAACATATTACCATAATTAGATTATTTAAGGCTTTCCTTGCGTGTCCCTAAAATTCACGTCGATTTATGTCTTACCTAGTTTCTCCGGGCTACCACAATCGCTACCCAACTTAACATGTACATCCACATGCCTCCCCTTATATAATGTACCACCCGTGCGTGAACCACCCTGAAATGGATGCATTTACACTGTAAATCCTCACACGGAAGCCATTATATAAGTAATGCCACTATTCGCATAAAATATTAAGATCTCGCTCTATTTTGTGAACGGAATAATCAAACCACTATTCGCTACGATTGCCCAACACATGGGTCAATCAACATCTCATATATATACAACATCTTATATATCAACATCTTATATATCAAGCCACTATTCGCTACGATTGCCCAACACATGGGTCAATCAACATCTTATATATATACAACATCTTATATATCAAATAATACCCACAGGCGGGGCATCACATGAGTTGTGGTAGTCGTTTTCTAGGATTTTCGTTACGTAATTTATTCAATGTCATACATTTATGACTCATAAACGTTTTCACTATATCACGTGCATGTCAAAATACATTATTGCACTAAGCCACAATATTTAGAAATGTCTCAATATATCTCATAACCATTTTCATTCTTTCACGTGCCAATATATTATTGCACTAAGCCACAATCCCAGTAGGCAAATATTTACCAATCATATACTACCTCATAGTAGCATCTCACATCTATAATAATGGAGTGTTTATACATTTAGGTCTCCAAAACTATTCCATTTAATATATATATCCCAACATATATATGTTTTACACACACTACTTCGCCAAATCTTAATTAGATAATGACAACTAAATTTATATCGGCTTCCACAAAGATTTCCACATTTAATTTGTCCATACAATTTACAACATAAAATGTAGCACAATTATACGATCTACAATCCACAATCAAAGCCCAATATATATATATACTTTTACACACTACTCACGCCAAATCATAATTAGATAATGACAAACAACGTTATATAATGTTCGACAATATTTTATTACTATATTAGTCCATATAATCAATATATGAAAAATCCGAAACAATCAACATTCCACAGCTTAACGGTCAACGGTCAAAGTCAATGGTCAACTGTTAAAGTCAACACGTCATGGTCAAAGTCAAACTGGCATGGTCAAAGTCAACATGCCATGGTCAAAGTCAAACTGTCGTTTCCATGTTCGATAGGTTCAGGGTCATAGCCATGGTTCATGGCTAAGGTCAAAGTCAAAGTCCAATGTCAACGGTCAAAGTCAACGGTCAATGGTCAAAGTTGACACGTCATGGTCGAAGTCAACGGCCAAATGTCAAAGTCAAGGTCAACGGTCAACGGTCAATGTCAACGCATCATGGTCGAAGTCAAACTGTCATTTTCAAAGTCAAACTGTCGTTTCCATGTTCGACAGGTTCAGGGTCATAGCCATGGTTCATGGCTAAGGGCAATGTGCATGGCTCATGGGCTCATGACTAAGGTAATGGTTCGGACCCAACTGGCCAAGCCCAAACCTTAGAACCCGAAAGTCTAAAACCAACTCATTTATTCTACTTGACCCAATTGGGATCTATATTAAGTCCAATGGACTGGTCCCAAACAATATTAAAACGGCCCAAATAGCGGTTAAAGTGGTTCGGTCCAAAATTGAACTCAAACCGCCCAATCAAAACAAATATTAGAACCGCCCAACAATTTAGAACATAATCGGGCCCAATCAAAACAAAACAAACCGCCCAACCAAACAAAAATAGCCCCCTACCAAAACAAAACCAACCAAGGCCCAAGGCCCAACTAAGATGAACAAAGGTCATCTTCTCCAACCTCGCGCCACCAATTTCAACCACCGCCACCAAGACGCCCGCCACCACCACCACTCCAAACTAATGGAAATAGCTCGGTTTTAAACCCTAAGACAAACCCAACCTTCCAATACCAACAACACCCGATTTCCTCTCTCAACCAAGAAGACTAATTTCGCCACCACCGCCTCCTCTAATCGACCACCCAATACAACCATGCGGTTGGACTCCTAGAGAAAAACCCAACCTCTTTAATAAAAGCTAAAACTCCATTATTGAATTTAAAATCTCCAACCCAAAACTGGATCTGGAAACTTTCTTGCCACCATTAATGGCTTCGAGCAAACAAAGACTACTATCAAGCCCCCACTCAACCCTCACACACCCAATAACCAACACGCCTACCTTATAAATTTCATTTAACCCTTCCTCCACACTTGATTGACATCTCGTCCGCCATTAACACGTTTACAGAGCTTCGACAGCATCGACCGCCACTCCTAAACAGTTGGGTTTTGATCCCCAACAAAACCCAACACTATACCATACTAACCAACTCGATTCCAACATCATTCACCACTTATATAAACCACTCAATCTCCATTGACGATTTCTCGCTTCCGGCGGACAGCTAAAGTTGAATATTCAAGTCTCAACAGTGTTTTCTAAAGACAGTTTAACCAATATATTTTTAACAACCACAGTACGAACGATAATAACATAAAAATGAACCGAAAACCTAAATGCGAAACTTTTAACAAGATAATCGATACCGTGATACACGAACTATAATCCGTGAAATAGCAAAATAGCTACTCACTGTATGAACGGCTTCGGCGAATCCCTCATAGTCCCAGAAAGCCGTCAAGGCCCAAACTTCTAGTAAACAAGCTGCCTCCATTTTTAATATTTTTATTCTCCCAGAACCCTATTCTCTAGAACAATGTGTTTATATACTTGGGTCCGAAACCCAAGCCCAACACCGACTCGGGCCCAGAAATCAGGCCCACATATCCAAATCCAATCCAGCTGATTTTTAAATAAATAATTTAATTAATTAATAAATATGTATTTTAAATACGGGCGTTACAGCTATACACATCTCAAAAGAATCTCGTCTCGAGATTCGGAAGTAAAGCTATACGAACAAATAACGTTGGTTATTAACTTAGAACATACCCAAGAATGTATCGAGATTAAACTTAAACAAGATAACGTTGATATTAATTATTTCTAAATAATACCCGAATATATATCCTCATGCCATTACAAAACCTATTATAGTTTAACTGTCTATATTAAAACAAATGATTACTGTCACTTAAACGCAAGATAAATACATCATTTCTTTTTAGCCTATAGTTTCTTGACACGTAGCAGTCTCTACGAAAATTAATATTTTACTTAAATTAATCAATAATATGGGGTAAGTTCATCCCTGCCTAAAATATTATGGAGTTTTCATTATCATGCACCAAAGAAAAATTTGTGCCCTAATACACTCAAAATAAAAAATCACTCATGCCATTGATACTACAATAAAACTTTATATTTACTTTAGTCATGCTCTCAGAAATATTAAATTTAAAACAACTCTTGAATCCTAATTCATGCTTGCAACTTGATCAAATATAGCACGTATCCAAAAATAATTTTTCATATTCATCTATCAAAATCATATAGACTGAAACAAAACAATTAAGAATAAATACTCGACGCTCATTGCTATTATTATTATTACTAATTATTTTAAACAGTGAAAAGATTCAAAAATTAATCTCCATATACAGTGACAATTAACATAAGACTTGCTACCGTATAACACGAATTTTAAAAAATTTAGGATAATATAAACTCACTTCTAATATATCCCCATAACAAGTTACATTCTCACGGTAATATTTATGAACCATAAATCAAGGTATATATTTAAGAATACTCAAATATGCATAAATTAATGTGAAACTAATTTAACAATATTAATCTATCATGTCATAATTTATCGGCACGAAGCACACTTATAAGACAAAATAAAAATCCGTTTGTTGTTGAAATACGATCATCGTTATATTAGGACATCCTCTACATAAATTATAATATAGTTTAAAAATAATAATTATCACTATTATTTTAATTAATCATTAATAACGTAACCCTAAGAAAACAACCTACACATGCATGTCTTATTGGTGAAATCATATTATCATCATATATACACATCCATATACAATAATATAAGAAAGCGTGTATACGCAAGTATACACATCTCGAAAGGAAAACACGTGTATACGCAAGTATACACATCTCAAAAAGAATACACGTATATTTTATTATTATTATATATTTTTTTCTATTTATAATTAATCACATCTAACAAATTAATCTCTTATACTTCAAAATATTATTCATCCATCAAAGTGTACGAGTGAGGCGAGATAGTTCCTCCAACACCGAGGCAATTAGTTCCTTACTCAGTACGTCACAAAGCCACCAGATAATACAACTCATTCAATATAGATAAAATATCTCCTTGTTTCTTAAATAATAACACAACATTGCAATACAAAGTTCACAGACATGTAGTCGCACTTAATCCATATTCCACGCGAAAATGATCACCAACAACAAAACCACACTATAGCAGCACACATCATTTTGATCAAATCCATCAATAATTAACATATTACACATATAACCACTCCTCATATGATAAGAAAAATAAAAACCATTCCATATTCACTCCACAAGTAACTAATATAAATATACACATTACACGTACAAACAAATCAAGAAAAATATTGACTCTCTTTATTTCTATATCTCTTTCATTTTCTTTGTAAAAATAAAACAACTAGCGGAAATAGTTTTGAAAATAAAACTTCTTAAACACTACCCATAAATCACGATCCGAGAATCACCTAGACTCACCCTAGTCTAAGCTAACCAAATGCTATGATACCAAACTGTCACACCCCGAATTTCGACAGAATTCGGAAAAACATTATTTGTCCCCGACTCTTCGATATCCGAGGTGTGACGCACTCTCCACTTCCAAAAACTCATAAACAGTTTAAAAATATGCAGACAATTAAAAACCAATAAAATTTTTAACTTAAACAACAGTCATCTTCATTACCAAAAACAATTTACAAATGAAAATGCAAATAGTATTATCTCAACTGAAAATCTATATCACCTCGAGGAAAACAAAAAACTGACAACGAGATGCAATGCTAACGCAAAACCACAAGCGAAGAACCAATCTTCTTCATCACTAAACCTCACAAGACTTATCAACTATGTTCATTTAATGAACACACCCGATAAGCAAACATGCAAATCGGGTCAACATTATAAACAATCTTTGGTGTGAGTAGCTCTAAAACAACATATACCTATACAAATATATACATAATCCATAATGGGTTAGTTCCCTCCACCGAGAAGCCTTTAACTTTCAACAACTAATACAACATACTATAATGATCATAAATAAAGCATGTAGTTCCTCCATCGAAGCCTTAAGTTCTAACTAAACATATAACCAACCAAACATATTACCATAATTAGATTATTTAAGGCTTTCCTTGCGTGTCCCTAAAATTCACGTCGTCATTTTATGTCTTACCTAGTTTCTCCGCTACCACAATCGCTACCCAACTTGAACATGTACATCCACATGCCTCCCGCATATAATGTACCACTCGGCGTAACCACCACTCGAAATGGATGCCGCGACACCAGGTAAATCCTCACACGGAAGCCATTATATAAGTAATGCCACTATTCGCATAAAATATTGCAAGATCTCGTTCTATTTTGCGAACGGAATAATCAAACCACTATTAATTCGATTGCCCACACATGGGTCAATCAACATCTCATATATATACAACATCTTATATATCAACATCTTATATATCAAGCCACTATTAAATTTCGATTGCCCCCAACACATGGGTCAATCAACATCTCATATATATACAACATCTTATATATCAAATCGCCCACAGGGGCATCACATGAGTTGTGGTAGTCGGGTTCTAGGATTTTCGTTCGTAATTTATTCGGTGTCATACATTTATGACTCATAAACGTTTCACTATATCACGTGCATGTCAAATACATTATTGCACTAAGCCACAATATTTAGAAATGTCTCGAATATATCTCATAACCATTTTCATTCTTTCACGTGCCAATATATTATTGCACTAAGCCACAATCCCGTAGGCAAATATTTACCAATCATATACTACCTCATAGTAGCATCTCACATCTATAATAATAGAGTGTTTATACATTTAGGTCTCTAAAACTATTGCATTTAATATATATATCCCAACATATATATGTTTTACACACTACTCACGTCAAATCTTAATTAGATAATGACAACTAAATTTATATCAGCTTCCACAGCATTTCCACATTTAATTTGTCCATACAATTTACAACGTAAAATGTAGCACAATTATACAGTCTACAATCCACAATCAAAGCCCAATATATATATACTTTACACACTACTCACGTCAAATCATAATTAGATAATGACAAACAACGTTATATAATGTTCGACAATATTTTATTACTATATTAGTCCATATAATCAAATATGTGAAAAGCGGAAAAAATAACATTCCACGATCCAACGGTCAACGGTCAAAGTCAATGGTCAATCACAAAGTCAACACGTCATGGTCAAAGTCAAACCGGCATGGTCAAAGTCAACATGCCATGGTCAAAGTCAAACCGTCGTTTCCATGTTCGATAGGTTCAGGTCATAGCCATGGTTCATGGCTAAGGTCAAAGTCAAAGTCTAATGTCAATCTGTCAAAGTCAATCTGGTCAATGGTCAAAGTTGACCGCGTCATGGTCGAAGTCAACGGCCAAATGTCAAAGTCGAGGTCAACGGTCAACGGTCGATGTCAACGCATCATGGTCGTGGTCAAACTGCTATTTTCAAAAGTCAAACTGCGTTTCTATGTTCGACGGGTTCAGTCATATAGCCATGGTTCATGGCTAAAGGGCAATGTGCATGGCTCATGGGCTCATGACTAAGGTAATGGTTCGGACCCAACTGGCCAAGCCCAAACCTTAGAACCCGAAAGTCTAAAACCAACTCATTTATTCTACTTGACCCAATTGGGATCTATATTAAGTCCAATGGACGGTCCCAAACAATATTAGAAAGCGGGCCCAAAATGTTAAGTGGTTCGGTCCAAAATTGAACCAAACCGCCCAATCAAAACAAATATTAGAACCGCCCAACAATTTAGAACATAATCGGGCCCAATCAAAACAAAACAAACCGGCCCAACCAAACAAAACAGTCGGCCCAAAACAAAACCAACCAAGGCCCAAGGCCCAACTAAGATGAACAGTGTCATCTTCTCCAACCTGCTGCCACCAATTTCAACCACCGCCAGCCAAGGTTAACGCGGCCACCCGATACTCCAAACTAATGGAAATAGCTCGGTTTTAAACCCCAAGACAAACCCAACCTTCCAATACCAACAACACCCGATTTCCGCCTCTCTCACCGGCGCCAGCAGCACTAATTTCGGCCACCACCGCTCCTCTAATCGACCACCCAATACAACCATGCGGTTGGACTCCTAGAGAAAAACCCAACCTCTTTAATAAAAGCTAAAACTCCATTATTGAATTTAAAATCTCCAACCCAAAACTGGATCTGGAAACTTTCTTGCCGCCATTAATGGCTTCGACAGCACTACTATCAAGCCCCCACTCAACCCTCACACACCCAATAACCAACACGCCTACCTTATAAATTTCATTTAACCCTTCCTCCACACTTGATTGACATCTCGTCCGCCATTAACACGTTTACAGAGCTTCGACAGCATCGACCACCACTCCTAAACAGTTGGGTTTTGATCCCCAACAAAACCCAACACTATACCATACTAACCAACTCGATTCCAACATCATTCACCACTAATATAAACCACTCAATCTCCATTGACGATTTCTGCAAGCTTCGACAGCTAAAGTCGAATATTCAAGTCTCAACAGTGTTTTCTAAAGACAGTTTAACCAATATATTTTTAACAACCACAGTACGAACGAAAATAACATAAAAATGAACCGAAAACCTAAACAGAAACTTTTAACAGTATACGTCGGTACACGGAAAACTATAATCCGGTGAAATAGCAAAATAGCTACTCACCTGTATGAACAGCTCGACGAATCCCTCATAGTCCGAGCCGTCGCGCTCCAACGCTCTAGTAAACAAGCTGCCTCCATTTTTAATATTTTTATTCTCCCAGAATCCTATTCTCTAGAACAATGTGTTTATATACTTGGGTCCGAAACCCAAGCCCAACACCGACTCGGGCCCAGAAATCAGGCCCACATATCCAAATCCAATCCAGCTGATTTTTAAATAAATAATTTAATTAATTAATAAATATGTATTTTAAATACGGCCGTTACAAGCACCCCTTTGACAAAAAGTAAAACAATAATAGTTATTCCTTATATGTCTTTTTACACGGGCATGCCCATAGTTCTACGGCAGAGATCCCATATCCCACAACAGGCAGTTGCCACGACATTTTTTTTGTGTTTTTAATTTTTTTTCACTTCAAATTTTGCGTATTGAACACACACGACATATGGATATCTCATTTTATTATTTAAAGTTTATTTATACACTCTAAGAACAACACCAAAACCATGACAAAAAAAATGTATAATCGAGCCATAATTTTGCTGTCTCGCGGCAAATATTTTCATATGATATAATAAAATTTTGTGATCAAATTAATGAAGAAGAGTTTTTATAATTAACATAAGCAAAGACTCCATTTTAGTAAACAAAATCATATCGTGGCAACTAATTTTTTTTACGGTGGTTATTAAAAAAAAATTTAAAAGGACCCACAACAACCACCTTCCGTGAGATATGGAATCTTGCGGCAACCTGATGCCGTGGATTGTGCAATTCCACAGTAGCTGCTTGCCGTTAGTATTTTTTGTGTATTTAATGAAGGAGTGCTAGTACATTTGAATTGGTCAAAAAAGTGCTAGTCCTATTTATAGGGGTGTCAATAGGGCGGCCCAAATTAAAAGTTAGACCATGCATGAGCGTCTCTTTCCCTCCTTAAAAATAGATAGAACTCGTACCTCACTTTGCCCTATGCATGAATAACATTTTTCGTAATCGAACCAAATCGAGTCTCATCAGGAATGATCAAATTGCAATCCCCTATTTCCTTTAAGTTATTTCCGACCTTATTTTTGACGTAACATCAGTGATCCTCTAAGTTGATTAACCCGACTTTTCTTCTTTTCAATTTAAGTCTTTAGCTTTGCTTTCGTGTGAGTGAAGGACCAATTCATTGGTTACATGGACGACAATAATGGCTGGCGTGAACTATACGTATGTTGGACTGTTGGTGCTTCCATTGCTTGTCATTTTTGCATCCCACCTTGGAGACACATTGGCCCCCCTCGGCCCCTCCTTTGAAATCTAGATGCTGAATATTGACATATCACTCATAAGTTCACATGAATTTGAAGTTGGATGCAGAGGACCTTTGATTTTCTATAACTTGCGAGTTGAGTGCATGATTACATTAATGATGTGTTTGATTTGTAATTAATATAATCATTTGGGGTCTAATCAGGAAGTTGCTCGTTCTAATCTGCCTGCAATATATCCAATTTAGATATGAGGGACCTGGTTCTCTACACCACCAGTTGTATAAATAATTTACTTTTCAGAGATGTAACTGCCCAATCTCTACTTATCGCACTGTATATAATAATAACATTTTTAAGTTACTGTAAATGTCTATTTTTATCTCTAGGAGTTAATAGGACATTACACCAAATGACTTAGCAGGATGTAATGGAAAAGGGAGTATTTGCTTGGGGTGGAAATAGCTGATTTTCTTGAGGAAGAAGATGCTTACATATTCTTAGAAAATGTTGGAATCAAGCCAACATAGTTTTGGGAGTTAGTTTTTATAGGTGTTGGGAGCATCAAACACACATGTGGTGGCATGAACATATGTACTATTAGGATGAGCGACATGTCCTCACAAGCTGCACATGTGCAATGATTCCTGGTATCGTATTGCTTAAGCTGGTATAGAAAGAGTATGGTTAAGAAAGTAATGATGACAATGATTTGAGTGTTGCAGTAAGTAAATGTCTGATGCTAATGATAGCAATAATAAAAGTGACAAATGATAATGTCACGAGATGAAATCGAGTGACGAGTCATTGGTGCTGAACCGATCTTAACGTGTGTGCGAGTATATGTGTTTTTGGTTTGGAGTCGAATAGAGTTAGTGGAGTCGTTGCATATAGATTGCGTGTGTGTCACGTGCGTAAGGAATAGGATGTCCTTACAGTTACCAAAAAAAATTCATTTGGGGTCCCTTGTACACCATCATTTTTGTAAGTTTTGCTTTGCCAATTTGATAAGGGAAGGTGCGCGTAATCTGGTCTCTGTACAGATTACAGAATCAATGTACAGATTACAGAATCAACCACACTTGTTTACTTTGTTTTAATCTCTTGTTTACTTTGGTCCATTAACTGAGTTTGAGAAGACCTCGAAATATAAAAAAATATAAGGACCAAAGGCTATTTTCTGATGAATATGGACAAAAGCCAAAATATTATGTATTATAAATAAGTAGGACCAATGTCATTATTTTGAATTTTTTGTTATAATTAACTAGCTTTAAAGAGAACACTACCTACACTAACTAAGTAGAAGAACAATGGGAAAAAGAGAGAGAGAAATCTTATTGATGTGTAGAAAAATGAGAGATTACAATCCTTTATATATAGGAGTTACTTCATTCCTTGATAAGTAACCTCCTTAAGCCCTAATGGGCTAGCTCATGGTGGGCACCCATAAAGCCCATACTTTTATAACACTCCCCTTTGGATGTCCACCATCTATCGTACGTAATTGTCGTGTCTAATACCTCGTCAATGAGACAAGTGGAAGCTAGAAGAGTCAAGTTAAGGAAAAATACATTGTTCTTCAGGAACTATGGTGGGTGCACCTTTTGTTGCCTCATTAAAACGTTGACTGGAAAACCCCGTGGGAAAAACCAAATCGAAGGAAAAATAGTACAATGTGCAGCTATTTTCTATAGAATTCTTTTTGATGCTTTATCATTATTCAATGACAGTTGCCTCGTTAAAACCTTGCTAAAAAAATCCATTGGCATGGGAAAAACCAAAGTGAAGGAAAAAGAGTACAACATATTATTCAGGATCATTGAACTAGTATTGGGATTTGCATAATGCTGCCTCATTAAAACCTTTACTAGGAAAACCTAGTGGGATATAACCTAGATAAGGAAAAAGAGTATAACGCATATGTCATGGGACACATATTTGAAGATCGATGCTCCCCCTATTCTATTACTCCCCCTGATAAAGACAAGTTTTTACATGATTTGGTGATGAACTTTGCATGCCAATCCCATATACAAGCTTCTGAAATATATGCTTCGGTAGTGAATTAGTGAAGGGATCAACAAGGTTGTCACTGGAATGAACTTGCTTGACTTTAATCTAGATCTTCTCATGAAGCTGGTGGGTGTAAAAAAAATTTGCTCCAAGTAACGTAATTAACTCTGTGCACTTGAAGGAATCCATAATGGACCTCGCTTTGTTGATTGCTAAGACATAGCTGCATAGTTATTAATAAAAATTTAACCTGTTTGAGAGTGACCCTTATGAGGGCCAGATAAATAACCCAAGATTGCATAACCAACTAGACTCCTAGTCATTAGTTGAATCATAAGAATATAATAGTTTCATATAAGTTATTCCATAAAAATATCTCAATATACGTTTGACATCATTTCAGTGTCTAAGTGTATGTGTATAATTATATCTTGATAAAAAACTAATAGAAAATGCAATGTCTGATCTTGTGCACGTACTGTGCTCAAATATCATTTAAGTAGAGTATTTCAAGCTAGACCAAGAACTTCTTCATGTTCTTAATTCCTTTGGTCGAAATGGATCATCATCCAAATCCAAGTTCCGCACAACCATGTACTTTGTGCGTCCATTTCTAAACCGTTCTAAGACCGTATCCTTTCAGTATATCGGTATTGAATTGATGGACTAGAATCCCACTAGAACTCTATTAGTTCTATTTTCAAACCAAGACAAAGTTTCGTCTTTTATTTCAAATTCTTTCTTCATATAGTTAGTAGTTTATTTCTCCAATTCCGTAGGAGTCCCAATCAAGTTTATACCATCCACATATACTGCTACCATATTGAATTCAACCTCGAATTTTACTATATATAGGTCCACACCACATTTTTCAAAGAGTTTAATTATGCTTGGATAGCAAATTCCAGATTGGCCAATATTTTCTTTCTTTTGTTGACAAAACACGTGGTTTCTTTATTTTCATCATTGTCCTCTGATGTTCTAATAGCTATACCATAGCTAAATATGTCATCCATGACAAGTGCTTTCATATCCCATAATTCCCCTGAACATGCATGTAATATTGAGATCGATCTCTTCATTTTCAGGTACATGTGCCTCTCCATGGGCAACCATAGGTATTTTAGTAAATTTAGGTATTTGCACATTTTCATTATTTGTTTATTATGGAGCTCCAACCATTACCTGGCTATTATCTGGACAAGATGTTTCCTCAGTTCCCCTCTTCCTAGGAGCACTCTTTCTGGATCCTATAGGTCTACCACGCTTTTAGCGTGTAGTAGATTCATTTGTTGCCATGTTTGGACCTCGTCCAAATGGAACATCAATTATGGCTGGCACGTACATTCATGGTTACTTTTACTATATCATTAAATGCTTAGGCATTTTCTCTACAACTAACTTAACCTCTTGCAAGTGTGTCATTCTCCTTATCTCATAGTCGCATTCATTGTTTGGATCTTTAATGAGATAAAAGACGTGATCCAAGCTACTACAGGTCATTCCTTAGAACAACTAACCATTGTTTTTCTCCCCCTAACAATGGGAAGACTGTATCATTAAATTGACAATATGCAAAAAATTGCAATAAATACATTATCAATCATAGCTCAATTTACCATATTTTGGGTCTAAAGTTAACAACTTAAGCTAAGAGTCATGCAAGATATAAAAATATTGACCACCTAGTAAAGGCACCTCTAAGTACCTAGCTTGAAAAATCTAAACAAGCCACTAGTAGGGTGAATAATATAATTAATACTATAAATGTCTTTATGCAATAAACTATTCAACTTATTCTCAACCTTTAGAAAATAAATAGTCCAGCTATAACTTACTTACCAAGAAGAGATATACATGTAATTCATGGTTAAATGAGCTTATGATTCCCAATATAAGTTTCTCCAGGATAACCAAACATGCATAAAACACATACAATCTTTCTAATGTGAGCTTCTTGCTCCCAACATCAGTTACTCACATTGGTGGAGTACTACAAACCTACCAATTGGTCAGAGAATACTTTCTAATGTGAGCTTCTTGCTGCCTGTTAGATATGATACGTAATATTTCTTTATTGCCATTTTCAAGTTTCAATGTGGTACCCATATATGTGTATATCATTGAAAATTAGTAAGTTCTTCTCGACCTACTTGAATACAACTCATTCTATACATGAGTTTGGGTACCATTCGCTAACAAGAGGTGGGCTTGTCTAGAGCCTTCAAATGAGCGCAGGTGCTAGCCCAACTATAGTTGACACTTTATTTGTGTCAATCTTGAATTTACAAAACTTCATATATGCCACAATATGAAGAATGTCTTATACATTCAATCCCATATCCCACAATGTGTTGAAATCTCTTGTCAGCCGGCCTGACCGTAGCCAAGCATTGCCCTTATTATGGATCTCTCACCCAAACTCGATATTGTCCTCGACAATGTTATACACCATACCATGGCCTCATTTATGGTGGTGCTATAAGGAATGAGAGTCCACAATTGGATTGTAGCTTCTTTGCTACTTGTTGTGGGATTAATCACAATTCGGTCCATTCACTCTAAGAATCTTCACTGGCCTTTGACCGACATTAGGCAAATACAAATGTGATTAGGCACCTCTAGCTATAATTTGAGTCACATATATAACGATACTACCAAATATCACTTATTGTGAATCATATGTAAATTAGCATAAAAAAATAACATATACTACAATGTCACAGTAACAGTAATGTAACCATTTTTATAGATTAACACATGAAACATTGTGAATTAACACTATAATCTCACATATATAACAATGTGATTCTTAAAGAATATTCAACAATGAATACATTGTATCTAATTCACTTTTAAAATAACTACTGAGAATGTTCATAGCATTCAACTCAGAAAATACTTCAAAAACAGTTATTTATACCCTAAGTTCTAATCTAGCCAATAAAAAAAATGTTATAATTTAGCTATATATATAGGATTAAGAATTTGAGTAAAAGAATTAAACGTTTGGGATTATAAAGTTATAACAACTTCTTGTTCTAAGTATATAGGAACTTCGAGTTCTTCATAGAAAACTTAAACGAACTTTTGGTTTTATTAAACACTACAAGTTTAATTCATGATTTTGGAACTTCAGGTCCTAATTTAAAATTAAGAACTTGAAGTTCTTGAAAACAAAATTAAGATCTTTGAACTTTAGGTTCGCAAAAAAAATTGGATCTTGGAACTTCAGGTTCCTAAAAATTTGATCTTGAAAACTTCAAGTTCCTAAAAATTAGACCTTGGAACTGCTGGTTCCTAAAAAAAAAATAGATCTTAGAACTTTAGGTTCCTAAAAATTAGACTTTTTAGAACATCTGGTTCCTAAAAATTTAGATCTTAGAACTTCAAGTTCCTAAAAATTGGATTTTAGAACTTCTGGTGCATGCCTAAAAAAAATAGATCCTGGAACTTCAGTTTCTTAAAAATTGGATCTTGAAACTTCAGGTTCCTAAAAATAATAGATCTTAGAAGTTCAGGTTCCAAAAAAAATAAATTTTGAAACTTCGAGTTCCTAAAAATTGAATCTTGGAACTTCAAGTTCCTAAAAAAACAAGATCTTAGAACTTTGGGTTCCAAATATATTGTAGAACTTTAGGGTCTGCATCATTGTTCAAGAGCATATATCAAAAGAAGAAATAAAGAAACAAAATAAGATAAACAAATTCGAATGAAGTTATAGATCAATTATGAACAATAACGTTCTTTATTTTATATCCGACGATCTAACTGTTGGATTTTCTAAACTTTTGATATGTTTTTACTTCATGAGTCATGCATCTGTAGTAAAAATTTCAAGTCAATCCAACCATGGGAAGACCTTCATCTAAACAGAAAAACGAAAAATGCTTTAGAGCAAGTCCAATGGGGTGTTATATGGGCTGCTAAATGGCCATATAGCACTCAAAACACCAAAATGTCATTCCAATAGGGCTGCTAGAAAGGTCCTAAATATGGCTGGTGTGATAAACTCAACCAAATTTGTGGCCTTGTCTAGCAGCTGCCATTATGTTCCGAGACGGATGGCAAAGTTTCTGCTGTCTGTTGGTTATTTATGTACAAACGGCAGAAGTCTATCTCCCGTTTCAATTAAATGGATAGTCGGCAGAAACTTTGACGTCTATACCTTATAGATGCAAAAACTAAAGGCACTTGTTCTTTTTTTCATATACAAATTCATTCATTCTATTCCATTCACTCCACAATCTAATCCAATCACTCCACAATCCATTCCTTTCATTCCACAACTCAACAATCCACATATCTATTCAACTAACCAAAATCCATTCATTAAACATAATCCATGCAAACATCAATCAATACAAACATAAAAAAATAACTAACTTCGACTCGAACCCTAGCTAGGTTGCTTCTTCTTTGATTTACTCCCTCGTCGTGATTCTCGCAATGTCATTTCTATCACCTGCCTTCTAACTCCGCGACTCTATCATGTGACTTTTTTTTTTCTCTTCTCTCTTGGCCACCAAATAATTATAGTACTCGCTGGGTGTAGTCATAAACGAGTCACGCATCCCATGCATCATTAGCTCTGACTCGGCATATCGCGCCTTAAGTGTAGCCAACAAAAAAAAACCAATAACTTTAAGAAAAATCATCACTATAAACTAAATATAATTCGAGTTTCAAAATAAACAAAATACTAACCTCATCTAGAGTGTCAAAATCCGTGACAAGGTTCGGAAAATAACTTTGATCAACGTGAGGTATAGGGATGGTAACATGCATTCCCTGAGATGTAACCATGCCATAGCTCTATGGGTTATCCAAATCGGAAAGAGGTGGAGAAAACGTGATAAAAGCCCAAAACTGTAGTTTTAACCCCTTAATAATATTATATTTAGATCAATTATATTTATAATAAATAAGAGTTAGTACTGTTTATGGGCTTTTGTGTATTTCAGGTATTTAAGTCAAATATGTAAAGAAATATATCACTTTTGCAAGATAAAGGAGCAAAAGTTGGTTGCTAAGAAGTTCTATGATTAAAGGCCAAGATTCAAGGAGAAAAAACTTTTTAAAGCTCAGTCAAAGCTGAAAAGTTAAAGTCAATGCGGGCAGAAATAGAGCATAAAAGTCAACAGAACTTTCGCAGGCCGTATTTTTGGACTCAGACCTCGGAATTGGGCCTATTATATGTCAAAACGACCGGCTCAGAAAGAGATTTCTAATGGTCTAGGCCTTGACCCAATCAGAGGAGTAGAAGTGGTCGAAAAGCCTATTACAATAATTTTCAGTAGATAATCCCTTTTTGGACATATGTAATTAGGTTTTGGACTTGATTTCATGGCCCAAAACATGACTCCAAAGATCATGCAAGAAACTGTAGACCTAGCCCTCTCCTATATAAAGAGGACTAATGCACAACTCTAGATATCCTATCATTAGATAATAAATTAGCTTTCTTCTTAGTTTTAAACCTAGTTATTGTTTTCTTAGCCTAATCACCATTAATAAAGCCAAGTTATTTATATTGTTTCAATTATGTCTTATTCTTCTTCTTATTTTTGTAATTATGATAGTCTCATGATTCATAGCTAAACCTCCATTAAAGGGGTTTGATGAAGCTTTGATGAAGACTTGATATGTTAGTATAGAATAAGTTGTAGTCATCTATTCCACTCTAGAAGGTAGTTAATTCACCATGAGAATGGGTTTAAATTGTCTCACATGCTAATTATTAGTTGGTAGAGATTTCCATGAATAATTAGGGATTAAAAAAACCCAACTCTTATTTTTTTTTTGGCTAAAGGTAATTGATTAATAAAAGAATAAGAGTTACATGGAATCCAAAGTAACAAGACAGAAATAGAAAAAGTAATACAAGGTCATTACTAGAATATGGTTATCTAGTTAACAAAACGAAAATAGGTAGTATAGTGGTTCTCCAAATTTTTCATGAAAGAGGGTATAGATTCCCACCATATACTATCTCCCTGAGATAGAGCAGCCCCTTGTTTGTACGGTATGCTCTCCCAAATTAGTCTCTCTCCATGATGGAGTGACATTTATCCATTCTCACTTTGTCCCATAAGAGATTTCCATATTTCCTTCACTCTCCAATGCATTTTGTTATTATGGAAAGCTTGAGCAACTGATGAGGAGTCACATTCCACCCAAATATATCTCCATCCTAGTTCGAGCGCTTGCTTAATAGCCCGCACAATTGCCATTGTTTCTGCCATGTAATTTGTGGACGTACCCATTCCTCCAGCAGCTGCTCCCAGAAATTCTCCTTTGTAGTTTCGGAACACAAACCCCCATCCTGACCGTCCTGGGTTTCCCCTCGAGCACCCGTCAGTATTTATCTTGAGTATACCCGGAGGGGGTAAGAGCCAAAAACATTCAAAGATTTTTGGGGCTCTTCGAAGTTTGTGCTGGAGCTTGAAGTGTCTAAGAATCTGGAGATCATGTACCGAATTCTCCATATGGCCCGAGGACTTATGATGAGCTCTTATGATCGCTCTCCTGACGAGGAAGCACACTTGTGGATAGCTTGATACTCTGTTATCGTACATGACTTTGTTTCTATTTTTCCACAAACTTACCATGATCGTCAATGAACACGCTTTCCACATGTCCAAGATGAGTGAGCTGTAATGTTTGCTCTGTTGTCGCACATCTGAAAATGACTCCATCTCTCGCTGAATGTGGAAAATCTGCTGTGCATACTTCCAAACCCTCTTGGCAAATGGGCAGTGAAAGAGAACATGATCTAGAGTTTCCTCCCCGATTTCAGATAGACATCGAGATCGCGAGGTGGGTTTTCCTTTTATGTAGCTGATCATCAGTTCTTGCCACCCCATGTGCTAGTTTCCACACAATACCTTGTGTTCGCGGAAGTACTTTGGAGCTCCAAATAAATTCACTCCATGCTGGCTGCGGTGCCTTTGTTCTGATTGCCTCATGTGCCACTGCCACTGTAAACTTCTCAGTTGTAGAAGCCATCCAAACTCTTGAGTCCTCTTTTGAACTATCCGGCTGTGGTAGCTTAGAAATATCAATTCCCAGGTGATGAAGAACTTGCGTCATTTCAATGGAGAAAGCCCATCTATCCCCCTGAATGCATTCACTAAGTCTAGCCTCGACACTTTTAGAATCTCTTTTCTTTCCTCCTGAAAAAAATCGCATATGGGTTTTTGCAGCAGCCAATTCTCCCTCCAGATATTTATTGCCTCTCCATTTCCAACATTCCAGCCATGTAGAGGTGCCATTTCATTGAGCGCCCATTTAATACCCGTCCAAACTATTGAAGTTTTGTAGTTGGACCAACCTCCAGTTCGGTTAATGTATTTACCTCTCATGAATTCTGGCCAATCTCCTTCTTCAGTCAATAAAATCCATGCTTGTTTCATAAGCATGGATAGATTGATATCTTTGAGCCTCCTTATTCCTAGTCATCCCTCCTTTGTTGGTTAGCATGATTTCTCCCAAGATACGGTGATAGCCTTCCTTTCGGTGGTTGCCACTCGGATAAAGTTCCCGATAATTGTTTCACATTCTTTTATCACACTTTTTGGCCATTTGTAAATGGCCATGTTGTGGACAGGGATACTGTTAAGGACATGCCTTGCTAGCACCACCCTTCCTTGGAATGATAACATCTTCCCAGCCCACCCTGAGGCTCTTGTTCTGATTTTGTTGATTAAAGGAGTTAGAGCCACCTTGGTTACTTTCCCACTGATGAGAGGAACCCCTAGATATTTTTCTGGAAGGGTACCTTCATTCATGTTCAGACTCCCCTTGATTAGGTTCTTTCTTCTATTGTTCATAGGACTGAGAAAGATCTTGCATTTGTCCTTGTTTACGAGATGCCCAGAGGAATCCTGATACTTGTTCAAAATCTTAACCAGATTCTTGATGCTTCTTAAGTTAGCATTGCTGAAAATGAACACATCATCCGCAAACATAAGATGAGACGGACTAGAGTATTTCGCATTCACCACCATCGGTAGAATCTTCTTTTCCCTGACCATATGGCTGATATTTCTGCTCAAGCAGTCCTCAGCCAACGCAAATAACAAGGGAGAGAGGGGGTCACCTTGCTTGAGACCTCGTTGTGTAGTAAAGTGACCTTGGGGGCCACCATTTAGCATGATAGATAGAGAATTGGTTGTGAATGCACCTTTAATCCATCAGATCCATGTCCCATCAATCCCAATTCTTTGGAGTACAGCCCATAAGAATTCCCAATCCATAGTGTCGAAAGCTTGAGAAATGTCAATCTTTATGGCTATGCTTCCTCCACGTCTGGGAGCTTTCAGCTCATTGATTAACTCCGAGGCTAAACCAATGGCTTATTGTGAGTTTCTATTCGGGATGAATCCATACTGCTCCTTGCTAATAATCCGTTCAGCTAGTGGACTTAATCTAGAAGCAAGAATCTTCGTGATCACCTTGTAGACAAAATTTGAGAGGCATATCGGTCTGTATTTGCTCACCTGATTTGCATTTCTTTCCTTTGGAATTAAAACTATGAAGTTAGAATTAAAACCAAAGGGCAAACTAGACCTCCTGAAGAAATAGCTTATCGCCCTTACTACATCATATTCCACTATGTCCCAGCAGTGATGGAAGAAAAACCCAGTGAAACCATCTGGCCCTGGAGAACTATCCGCATTCAGATGAAAAACTGTTGCCTTTATTTCTTGAGCTGTTGGTAGTGCTGTCAGAGCTACATTATCTGCTTCCGATATAATATGAGGCATAGTGTGAATAAGGTCCCAGTCAATGTCATGCTTGACTCTTTTGAATTTCTCCGAATAGTGCCTGATCAAGAATTCTCCAATCTCTTCTTGAGAATCCATAGTGATCCCTTCATTATTCCTCATCTCAATGATCACTGATTTACTTCTTTTGAGATTGGCTTGTGCATGAAAGTATTTGGTACTTCTATCGAAGTCATTATCCCATTTCGATCTCGATTTCTGCCTCCAAAAACTCTATTCTTGCTCTAACAGCCCCTCCACTTTGTTTTCTTGATCTAGCATTTGCATACTGAAACTCTCGGACATACTTCCTTGGTCAAACTATTCCTGCATCCGCTCTAGAATCCTTGATTCCAATTCCACCTTAGATTTGATGTTTCCATAGACTTTCCTGTTCCAACGCTTCAAAACTCCTTTTAGCCTCTTCAATTTTTGGGTTAGAACAAAAATCGAGTGTCCTAGGATAGGAACTTCCCAACTCTGTTGTACCACCTCTCTGAAGGAAGGGTGAGAGCACCACATATTAAAGAATTTGAAAGGTACGTTCTTGGGACTCGGAATCTCGATGTTGCGCCCCACTAAGGGAGAATGGTCTGAACATACTCTATTGCACACTTTATAGTTCCATCCTGGGAATTTGGAGCTCCATATAGCATTACAAAACATTCTATCCAAATTTTCCCACTATTTTAAATCGCCCACTGCTTATTCCACCAAGTGTGGTGAAACCCATTGCTAGGAATTTCCATAAGCCGAGTAGTACTAACACATTCGCGAAAATCATTCATTGCCGGCGATGGTCCGCATTTACCTCCTTGTTTTTCGAGAGCAGCTCAAGTAGGCATTGAAGTCCCCATTAAGAGCCATGGTAAATTAGCATTACCGATGTCTTTGAAGTTCAGCCCGAGTTGTCTCCAGATAATCGATACAATATCGTGGATTATAGTGATAATGGACCCTCAACCTCCACCGTGAGTTGTTCTTTGAGAACATTGCGAAAGATTAGGAGGGTTGATAGATGACTTCCAAAGCAGCCAAAAATTTGGAACCCGACTTAGATCACGAGTTATAATGGAAAGTTGTACTCATCCCATGTGATTGGAGAAAAGACATAGGCATATCCCCGGGATTGATCTTCGGTTACGCTATGCCCAAAAATATCGGCTCCCCATTTATTGATTAACTTTGCTAAACGATTCTGTGATTTATCGTTTCCAATTCCTCTAATATTCCAAAAGATGCACCTCATCGCGAATATTGGAGTTTTATTGACTAACAAGAAATATCCCCTTTAGTTCACCCTCTTTCCAGTCCTTGACCTGGACCTGGTGGAGGGGGGGTCAATTGTTGTAGCTGCCACTGTGGTTTCAATCCACTGTTGGTAAAAAGTACTTGTCCTTCCTGAGAATTCGACCTTGAGTTCTCATCGATATGATTTGGTTCCTCTATCTCCCCTTCCTCTATCAAATCTGCCTATCGGGAAGGTGTTGATGTTTCTGTGTCCGGAGGTTTCTCTTCCTCTTGAGAGTTCAAAACCCCTATGTATTTTAGAATTTTTTTAGCTTCTGAGTCTGCAAGCATCTTTCCCGGAGAATTTTCCAGTTCCAAAGTGCTTAATCTGCTGCTGTGGGCTGTGGGACTCAAATGCTCTCTTGGCTCGACTGCAGTCCCAGCCAAACTATTCTCTGGAGGTATATCACTCCCTCGAAAGGGTGACCCACTGCCTTCGATAGTGATGGTAGGAACCGTACTATTACCCTCTGGGGTTATCTCCAATGTCATGTTATCCTCCTCCCTCACAGGTGTATTCTCTGGAAGTATATCACTCCCTCGAGAGGGTGAACCACTGCCTTCGATAGTGATGGTAGGAACCATATTATTACCCTCTGGGGTTATCTCCAATGTCATGTTATCCTCCTCCCTCACAGGTGTATCACATATCTCCTGGACCAGCAAAGAAGTTCTCTAGACTTCTGCTGCCTGAGCAGTATCTCCTTCTTTGTTTGTATCACCAAGAGATTCCCAGCCCTTCTCTGTACTATGCTCCTGCTCCTCCAAGTTATGGACTTCCTCCACCTCTAGATTCTCAAATCTATTTTGAGTTAGAGTCTCCGCCATTCGCTCAGTGGATTTTGGCCGCCACAAAGCCTCCCCCTGTTTACTAGTTCCAGCTTGGGTCTGTTTACAGCCTCTTTTCCTTCTTGGTTTCTCTCCGGGATGATCAACCACCGGTGTTAAATCTATCATGACTTCCTTCTCTTTGGTTTCCTTCCCTCTAGTAGTTTGCATATCTCCTTTGAGTTTCCTACATTCGGTAACCAGATGTCCGACAATCTTGCAGTGTGTACACATCTTTGGCAGCTTCCCTATTTCCACCGATTGCCAAAATTTCACCGTCTTGGTTTTGACATATATCTGATCAGGTATGGGTGCTGATAAATCCACATCCACCAGAATTTTGGCATAATACCCGTATTCCCGGTTAAGCGTGTTTTCATCAATCTGCATTGGATATCCAATCCCTCGTGCAATGGACATGAGGGTTTCTGGTTCCCAGAATTCTTGTCCAAGTCCTGGAAATCGAAACCACACTAGAGCATGAGACTGTCTCTGGCTATCCGGACAAAAGTTCGGTGTCCACTGACTAATTCTCATGGGACTTTTGTCAAAGTCCCAAGCTCCTTTTGCCCACACCTTGTTTAAATCGTTAGCATTGGAAAAATGTAAGAACAAATATCCTTTGCCAATGGGCGTTATCAGCCACTCCCCAGAAGGCTTCCAGATTCTTTTTGCGATCTCACGCACTTTCTCAATAGATACTTTCTGCAAATCAATACGACCCACCGCATGAATTTGCGAAGAAAGCAAACCTTTCTCATACGCTTTCTCTGGTATTGTAATAGCTGGATAGTCACCCATTTTCTCTGGGGTTGGAAGTTCATGCACTTCCAACTATTGTTGTATGGGCTGACGTGTTGCTTCTGCGTAAGAGATTTTCTTGCTGTTGTTTTTTGTCACAGCCATGTTTGTAGCATTTGGTTCCTTTTCCATGGCCGTCCCCTGATCAGATTGTAGAGTATCTTGGCCTTTCGTGTTACCCTTGAAGGGACATTCAAATTCATAAAGGTCCATTCTTTGGTGTTTCTTGTTGGAACTCAAACTGTTGGCAGTAGAGGATTTTACCCAAGAAGTAACAACACCAAGAGAATGGAGTAAGATATAAGAACTTCAATTCCGAACTCAACACTGTTCTCAGTGGAGGATTTGACCGGAAGAGAAGAATTCCTTTACCTTTTCAGAACTTACACTGTGATGCAGCAAAGGATTTTGCCTGAAAAGGAAGGGAAAAGAGGTTTGAGACGATAAGTTGTTTTCCTCCTGACTTTTTTAACTATAAGCGGCAAAATATTTGAGCACTGGATCATAAGCGAAACTTAAGTTATCTCACATACGTTCGCCCACTTTTTGGTGCAAAAACCCAACTCTTATGTGAAAACATAAAGATTAGGATTACAACAAATCTATGCTAGCCTATTAAGTTTTAATCAAGGTGGAATCAAATCCCCCTAATACCTCTCTTTTCATTCACATCTTATAGTCAAATTGCCATAGTATAAATTAGCATATCGTAATTAGCTATTTTTACCATATTAGTATAATTTAATCAAATGCTCTCATTGATATTATAGAATTGTTAATTTAGTGAAACTGTTATGTCTAAAAAACTAGGAGTGAAACGAATTCTTTACTCCACCATATCGCAAGATAATCGAGAGTAGAAACTTTGATCTAATTATAAATACATGTTTTTACTTATTCTTAGCATAAATCATTATTTTATAAGATAAAAAGCAGTTTTTATATTTATCAAATGGCGCCGCTGCCATCTTAGTTTTGTTAGATTAGTTTCCCATTGTGTTTTCAATTCTTCCACTATCCTATTTCACCTACTTACCCGATTGTTTGGTTCTAACTGTGGTTGTTGTTTTTCAGAATTTTTTTTTGGAATAGTACCTTAAGCGTGCCCGCGCCCTCTTAAACCTATTCTTAGAGCGCACCCGCCCTCATGTTACTGGAATTTTTTTTTACGAAACATTACCTTGAGCGCGCCCGTGCCTTGTTTACCCTATACTTAAGCACGCCTGCTCCCCTTTCTGAAAAAGCCCGATTTTCACAGGTTAGTCACCAGCTCTCGTTTTGTTCAAGTTATTTTTACTATTCAGTGTTCTGATCTTCTTCCATACATTGAGATCGCGTATCAAAGACGCTATTCGTACGCGTAGCAAGGAGGCATTTAGGTACTCCTTCTTTCACTCCTCGTCACTAATGTCAGAGGAGTTTTAATTTTAGCATATCAGGTTGTTGTTTGACTGCTGCTAGTGGTTTTTTTTTCATATTGGCCTTAGCCTTTCATGAGATTAAGGTCCGGTAAGAGTAAACCATCTAACGTTATCTACCGTAAACGTCAACGCACACGCCTATCTAGAATACCACACATTTCACCTGCATTAATGGCTGACGAAACATAGATTCCTCTCTCTGATTTTTACAAAGCCCTAAATGATAGCCCTAAGTCATGCATCGTTCTTGCAGACCCAGTGGGGGATTTTTGAATTCCCCTGAATATATTTAATTTATTACCGATTTTTCATGGGTTAAACCACGAGAAGCCTTATCAGCATATGCGTAGGATAGAACAAGTTCTTACCACATTTCATCATCCTACCGTGGTTCGGAAAAAATTAAATTAAGGTTGTTTCTTTTCACCTTAGCCGATAAGGCAATATCTTGGTTAACTGTCCAAGCACCTAATTCTGTGGACTTATGGGCCAAACTTGTTCAATTGTTCATGGAACAGTTTTACCCACCACTGAAGACAGATGAAATGCTTCAAAAGATTCATTTCTTCTGCCAGAATCCTCATGAATCCTTTTCAGAGGCCTGGAATCGTTTCACTGATCTTCTCATCAAGTGTCCACATCATAACCTTGTGAAAGACACGCTAATTCGTGCCTTTTTCAAAGGGCTTTTACATCATCATAAAGAGGTTCTTGATATAATGACTGGGGGGTAGTTTCCTTAGTAAAAGAGCCTCAGAGGCTTATAGGTTTCTAGAAGATCAATCTAAGCGTAATAATAACTGGGGGGGGGGGGGTCATGACATTTCCCGCTTTGCTAATTCTTCTTTCACAGTTAAGGCTGCCAGTATGTTTGAGGTTAAATATGATCCAAAGCTTAAAACTTTAATCGAATCTCTCACAAAAAATGTAGAAGTTATTTCTGTTCAACAAAAGCCTACTATTGTCATGAACGTCAACTCTATTCCATGCAATTTCTGTTTGAGTCCTGAGCATCCCGACTCCTATTGTCCTCTCGTCTATGAACAACCATCCGCATAGCCGGACAATGTTTGTTCTATTAATAGCAAACCTAACGCACCTTGGAGACAAAACCCCAACTTTGGTTGGCAAAATAATCAACAAGTTACACCTCCGGGGTAATCAAAATGTTAGGCCAGCGAACAATTACAACCAAGCTCCACCGAGACAAAGACAATGTAATTATAATAATAATAGAGGTATCGTTCCAGTTAATAACAACTATCTCAACCTACCTGTTAATAATCAACGTGAGATATTTCTCGTCACACCACCTGTGGCCACTACACCTTCACAACCGGATCATTTCAAAGCCTACATGCAAGCTAACCAACAGATTTTACAATCTATACAACAATCCATACAACAGTTAACCCAAGAGAAAGCCCAACTGAAAGGTGTGTTTCCAGGTCAAGCTATACCAAATCCGAAAACGCCAAACACAGCCTTTGAAATGATAATTTTAACATAGGTGAGTTAAATGCCATCACCACTCTCCGTTCTGGCAGAGTGGTTGATAACGCCATAACTATGCATATTAATACACCACCAGTGGTCGTTGAAAATAAAAAATTACTAGATACCGATATAGAAACTGAAGATCTTACTCCTGTAGAGGTACCAGTTAAACCACAACCCAAGAGAAAAGCAGCCAAGGTTAAAACTCCTATTTATCCATATGCTAAATATAGAGAGAAACTACCGTTTTCTCAGAGACTAGCCATGTTAAACAAGGATACAAATTTTGACGAGATTAAGAAAGTTTTTAAAAATCTAAAGAAACCTACCTTTTCTTGAAGCTATTAAAAAATTACCACAACATGCGAAGTTTCTAAAAGAGTTGTGCACTACTAGGCAGAAAACAAATATTCCAAAAGACGCCTTTTTAACTGAACAGTTTCCAACTCTATCTAAATATAATAGAATCGTTAAGTACAAGGACCCTGGTCGTCCTACTGTACAATGCACCTTAGGGGATACTCACACGACAACTACTCTATTAAACCTGGGGGCAAGTGTTAACTTACTCCCATATTATCTATATAAACAAATAGGTCTATAAGATATGCAACCAACTAAAATGACATTGCAATTAGCTGATCGTTATATTAAGTATCATAAGGGTGTGGTTGAAAACGTGCTGGTTAAAGTTTAAGATTTTTACTACCCTGCAGACTTCGTTATCCTAGACACAGAAGTCGCTAACGACTCTGTTCCTATCATTTTAGGGAGTCCTTTCTTGGCAACTGCCAACGTGCTCATAAATTGCCACGATGGTTCGATGTCCATGTCCTTTGACCATCTTTCTGTTGAGGTAAATGTTTTCAAAATGATGCAATAGTTACCCGATACGACTATCGATGGAAAAGTTAGGATGATCGAGAGCTTAGCTCAAGATTATTTCAACAACATGTTTCCAGAGAATCAGATGCATAAATTCCTTTTCTTCAAAATTTCAGATTTCGACAATGACTCCTACTTATAGGAAGTCAACGCCCTTTTCGAGTCTACTCCTATCTTAGATCCTTCTGTAGCTCTATCTTCTAAGTTTGAAGCCCTCTTACCTAAACAAGTATTCACTTCTCAAGATGAGGACCCTCCGGAAGCCTTTCTACCAATTCTTCCCACCCCTGTGCTTAAACCTCTTCCAACTGAGTTGAAGTATATTCAACTTGATCTGGATGGTAGTCATCCGATGATCATATCTTCTCAGTTGTCTGCTGATGAAGAGGCACGTTTGATTAGGGTGATTAGGGAACATCGTTCCGCGATCAGTTGGACCCTAGATGACATTAAGGGGATTGACCCTAATGTATGCACACATCGCATACATTTGGAGGATAATGTGAAGACTTCATGCGAATCTCAGCGTCGCTTGAACCCTGCCATGAAAGAGGTGGTCAGGGAAGAAGCCTTACAGTTACTTGATGCTGGTATCATATATCCCATCTTCGATAGCGAATGGGTAAGCCCCATTTACGTAGTTCCTAAAAAATTGGGGGTTACCGTTGTGTATAATGCTACTGGTGAATATGTTTCCACACGTGTTCCTATGAAATAGAGGATCTGTATTGATTACAGACGCTTAAATGCCATGACACGAAAGGATCACTTTCCTTTACCTTTTATAGATTAGATGTTCGAACATCTAGCTGGTCATGAATATTATTGTTTTTTAGATGGCTACTCTAGCTATTTTTAGATCATTATCGATCCTGACAACCAAGACAAGACTACCTTCACATGTCCTTTTGGAGGCCTTTGTAATGCTCCTGGTACCTTCCAGCGGTATATGCTTCATATCTTTAGTGGCATGGTGGAGCGCTTCATGGAAGTTTTCATAGATGATTTTTCTATCTATGGAAACTCTTTCAGTGGATGCATGTCTAACCTTTCCAAGGTGTTGACACGGTGTGCGGAGAAGAATATGGTTTTAAATTGGGAAAAATGTCATTTTATGGTCCAAAGAGGAATAGTGCTAGGTCATATTGTATCTAGTGACATCATAGAAGTAGATAAGGCCAAATTAGATAAAATAACGTCTTTACCTATACCACGGACTATCCGTGACATTAGAGCCTTTTTAGGCCATGCAGGTTTCTATAGGCGTTAATAGCCAGGTCTTTAACTAATCTACTTTTGAAAGATGCCTTCTTTGATTTCAATTATAACTGCAAACAGGCTTTTAAAACTGTAAAAGCCGCTTTAATATCTGCACCGATCATACAGCTCTTAGGTACCTTCTCGCCAAGAAGGATGCTAAACAGAGATTGATCTGATGGATTCTTCTCCTACAAGAGTTTACCCTAGAAATTAAGGATAAACGAGGGGTCAAAAATATAGTTGTCAATCACTTATCTAGACTAACAAACGACAGTGATAGTGATTCTGAGTCCATACCTGATTTTTTTCCTGATGAGCATCTTTATTCTATCTTTTATGCACCTTGGTATGTCAACATTGTGAATTATTTAGCTTCTGATATTATTTTTGATGTTTGATCAAGAAATGAACGTAATAAATTTTTGGCTAGAGTTAAGCTATACTATTAGGATGAGCCCTACCTTTTTACGTATTGTGCAGATCAAATTATTCGTCGTTGTATTCCCTAGTGGGAATATAATGAGGTTTTATCCTTTGCCATGACAAAAAGTGTGGTGGCCATTTTAGTAGTATGAAAACGGAAGCTAAAGTTCTTCATTGTGGTTTTTATTGGCCTACCCTTTTTAAAGATGCCCAAGTTCATTGCAAGATATGTGTTCGTTGCCAACAACTTGGGTGTATCATTAAACGTAATATGATGCCTTTAAATCCCATTATGGTAGTGGAAATTTTTGATGTATGGGGCATTGATTTCATGGGTCCTTTTCTTGTTTCCCACGGTTTTCTTTATATTCTTGTTGTCGTAGACTACGTTTCCAAATGGATAGAGGCCATGGCTTGCCGTAGCAATGACCATAAGACAGTTGTGTTTTTTGTTAAGGAATACATTTTATGTTAGTTTGGCATCCCTAAAGCTATTATCAGTGATGGCAGAACGCATTTTTGCAATAGAATTGTTGCTTTTCTAGTTAAGAAGTACGGAGTTACCCATAAGGTGGCAACTCCCTATCATCCACAGACTAGTGGCCAAGTAGAAGTCTCTAATAGGGAAATAAAAAAAAAGAAGAAAAGAAACGACAGTAAATCCTTATCGGAAAGATTGGTTTAAGCGTCTAACAGATGCCTTATGGGCATATCGGACATCTATTAAAATTCCTATAGGAATGTCTCCCTTTAGACTTGTGTTTGGAAAACCATGTCACTTGCCCGTTGAATTGGAGCACCGTGCTATGTGGGCTATAAAAAGCTTGAACTTCAATTTTGATGAGGCGGGTGTCAAACACAAATTACAATTAAATGAGCTTGAAGAAATCCGTAGTGATTCTTATGATCTTGCGAATGATTATAAAGCTAACATGAAACGTGTTCATGATAAACAGATATTGCGTAAAGAGTTTGTAGTTGGTCAAAAGGTTTTGCTTTACAACTCCCGTTTGCATATTTTCTCAGGGAAATTAAAAACCCGTTGGTCTGGTCCTTTTATGGTTACTGAAGTCACCCCTTATAGGGCAATCACCTTTGTAAATCCCAAGGACAACAGTACCTTTCAAGTTAATGGCCAACGTTTAAAATATTTTCACGAGTTAATATCCCCAAATGTGGAGGATGTCCTTTTACAGGAGGACCCTGTCTATGAGGACTAACCTTAATTTGTTGTTTGATGTACTTCCTCTCATTTCCATATATTGGTAAGTGCACCATTATGGTAACCGGGCCCTCTCTTTGGAGTGTGTGGCTGTAAGTACCAGATCCTAAGTCTACGTTTAACATAATTCACGCTTTCCACTCTTGCATATTTTCTCGGTTTTTTAGTCATGTTTCTCTATAAAGTGATTTATGTCTTTATTATTTTATTGTTTTTTCCTTTATATTAAACCTTATTCATAAAAATTAAAAAATATTAAAACCCTATAAACAGTAATCTAGCAAGTCTTGGGAATCTGACTTTAAAAGACCCACATTTTTAAACAAATTTTCTAAACTATGTTTGCAAAAATTTGTTTGGGGGTGGGGTGTTTGGTCTTTCTATTCTTGATTACTCAACTTCCTATTCTTGTTGTTTATACCGTTTATTCGTACTTTGATTTGGGTTGACACTATCTATGAATATAGATTTCATTTGATCATATAACTTATGTCATTCACGCGTTTCGAGGCATTTTTCATCTTCTTATATGTCAACCACGGTTAGTTTTGAGTTTTTTTTTATAGATCATTGGATTGTACTTTCTTTGCTGATTGTTTTTATAACTCATTCACAAAAATTGGACTGTTAGCGATCGGAAATTTTAGTTTTAAGTTTTACGAGGCATAGGACAAGATGGGCATTACAGAATTTATTTTGGGCTTGGGCCCAAATGAATTAAACCCTACGCGGTCACGTGCCCCCCCCGATTTGTTCTTTTTCTTTCTCGGCACGTGACCCCCTTTTAAAACCCCACTTGATTTGTTCTTCTTCTTTCTCGCCTTCAAAACTCAAGAACAAGCCGACCTAGAAAAGCTTAAGCGCGCACGCCCTCGTTTTTAGACCAACTTAAGCTCGCCCGCACCCTAACCTCCACACAAACCTTATTCAAATCTCGATCGAGTGATTCATTAACTATTCCCCACCTTGCATTCACCCCAATTTCCAAATCCAAAACTCAATGGTCCTCAAACCCCAAGGATTCTTCCGGAACAAACTTTTAACCCAACACTATTTTCACCCTTTTTTTATACCGAAATGGAGATTAGGAGGTGGGAAAAGTTATGGTATACTACGGAGGACTTTTATCACACTGATTTGGTGTATGATTTTTATAAGAAGAGGGAGATTGAGGGTCGTAGGATTTTTGTAAGAGTGAATGGCAGTCGGAGGGAATTGACTACCGCAGTGTTGTCTGAGATTACGAGCATTGGGCAAAGACCAATCATATTCACGATGCAGGAATCTCAATTTGGTGGATTGGAGACTGTCTTGGAAGGAATTTACAATCCGAACTTGCATTGTGTATGTCAGACGTCTCTGAGACGGAACCAGTTGGTTGTGGCTCAGTGGGTTAGTAGGAATATTAGTGCCACCACAAAAATAAGTGACATAAATTCGAATTGTCTGCACATTCTCTGGATCCTTCAGAACAAGAGGTATGAGTTTTGCATCCTTTACTTTTTGATGAGTGAGATTAGATCGGTTGGTAAATATACCACAGCCTTCCCTACTTTGATTACGAAGATTATGATGTATTGGGGATGTGTGCTGAAGACTGATAGGATTAATTTGAAATTGCATAAAAATGCACGTATTTATCGGGAGTGTAATCAAAGGGAGCGGCATTTGCCTGAGGTTTTGGGTGCTGAGATGGTATCGGATGAGGAAGACACGACATGTTTTGATGCCGATGCTTTGGAAAGAGCTACTACGGATATAGACCGCGTCTCATTACTTCATTGTGGCATGCGAACTCTCCATCACGAGAATGAGATGATTTGTACGGGCCAACGTTCTCTGAGAGACCTCTGTGAGGCTATTCAGACTAGGCAAGGTACTATTGTCTGTAGCTAAGCAAACTTCCAGGCTAACATGGAGACTCTCGTCCAGAGTTATAATGCGCATTGGGAAGCCATGGATGTTTTTATGGAACAACATCACACGTTTCAAGTAGAAGTTTTACGACGCCTGCCACCTCATGAGGGTTCTTCTTCTACAGACTCCGGAAGGCATGAGCATCGTAGGCGTAGGACGAATGAATCTCACCTTCCCGACTTGTTTGGGGGTGGCATTAATTGTTTAGCATTGTATTTTACCCTATCCACCTGTTTTTGGAAGTTAATATTGCAAGGTTTTGATAATATGGTTTATGTGAGCATGTTGCTAAATTGGTGTAGCTAGAATTAGCTAGTGTTGTTTGGTGCAACCTCAAGGGGTAAACATATTGAGATTGCTATTTTGATAGGCTATTAAAACCATCTAGAATTGCTGTGGAGCATGTGCTCTCAACTATTTCTATTTTGGTTTTAGAAGCCTTTTCTTAATCCACCTCTTTCCTTATCAAAATTGGGAACTTTGAGGACCTTTGTTTAAGGAACTAGTTCTCTATAAATACATGGGATGCTCTAAACCTCTCACTCACACCTTTCACTCACACCTTTCACTTTCACTTCACACCAGCAACAGTACACGGAGCGCGCCCGCACCTTTACCTCAACAAAACTCCAATTCTGTTTTCTTTGGTTTTCCGAGGTTACTTCCAGGAGTTCAAGAGTGTGTTTGTTTGCTATGAAATCTCCTCAGATCATACCGGAGCAGTCCTTTGATGAATTACTCAATAGTGACACATATGGATACTGGTTCCGAGATAGGATTGTGCAGTCAGGATGGTAGAATCTACTGGTAAGTGCCAATGACTCTTATTCTCCTGCACTTACTGCTTATTTCTATGATCATTGTAAATTCTTTTATCGACCAGATGGGGAACAAGTGTTCTCTGTCACCATTGATGATATAACTATGGATTTCAGCAAGTTTTTGGTAGCCTTTGCTGTTGGGATGCATATGCCTGCTCTCCGAAACTCATGGGGCTATATGTCTGATAATATATACCTCTATAACTATGAGTATTTCCAAGAGACTTATGGGGCGGGGATTTTTCGCATAGAGGACCAAGGGCATCTTAATGTAACCCTTGGTAGCCTGTCACTTAACGTAGGCACTATTATGTTTTTTATCATGCTGAATACCTTAGGAGAATGGCAGTTTTCTTCTGCGAATAACGTCGTTAGTGACGTCTTCCTTGCTTTAGCTGAGGGACGTATGCTATATGACATTCTCCAAACCTTAGTGTTCACTTTAGCACGAGCCCATAATATGAAGCATAAGTATCGTACCTTCTTATGCCTGTTGATAGACGTAAAATTAATAGTTTTATAAATGAATAAAGCATTGGAACTCTAAACGAAAGTAAAATTACAACTGATTTGTTACTAGATTTATCAAAGATTTCTACTCTCAATCCTATTGAGATATAGTAGAGTAGATGATTCGTTCCACTCCTAGTTCTTTCACATGTAATATTTTCTAAGTCTAATCAATCTTAACTAAAGTCTAATGAGAGATTTACGAATTATAAACTACGATGCAACTACCCACAAGATACGACTAATTAACTACGGAATGCTGCGTTGATTCTATGATAAGGAATTAGGGGGGGATTGATTCCACCTTAACTCAACTTAACTTACTAACGACGAATCGTTATAATCCGAATTGAACTGCTATGCAGAACAATTGGTTCTTCCTAATCCCTAATTACACATGGCACTTCTACCAATTCATAACTAGCATGTGAACGATTAAACTCATTCTCATGGTGAATTAATCGTTTCTAGAGTGGAATAGAAATTACTTACGACTTTACGGTGTCGAATCAAACTTTCATCAAGGCTTCTCAACCCCCTCTAATGGAGGTTTAGCTGAGAATCATTCCGCAATCATTTCCATATGAATCTAAACTAAACATAATATCAAGATTCCAACTTTACTAATTTAACAAACAATAATTGAAATCTAATTAATAATTAATAAATGATATCAACAAGAATTTAAACTAGATCTATAAATGTAATGACAAAAAAAAACGAATTGAATAATAATAAACTATTTTATTAATCTAATCAAATGAATAACAATAATGTAATACTGAAATTGATCAAGAATTAACTAATGAATTAATGTAAAACTAAATCTCGATCTAAATTATTCTAATCTAACCCTAGCTACCATTACAAGGAACTAGTTTTTTAAATATAACTAGATGCCTTAAGAACTAAGCTTTTCTTTGTTTTTATATGTTTCAGATCCAAAATCGTGCATGGGCTTGGAGCCATGTTTTGGGCCAGAGAATCAGGCCCAAAACCCAATTCTTTCAGTCCAAAAAGGCCTCTTCAGCTAGAGTTTTCTTTGACAAAATTTTCATCCACTTCTACTCCTTTGATTGAGTCAAGGATTAGACCATTGGAAAGCCCTTTCCGAGTCGGTCGTTTTGACGTAAGGTAGGCCCAATTCCGAGGTCTGAGTCCAAAGATATAGTCTTCGGAAGTTCTGCTGACTTTGTGTACTGTTTCTGCCCGCGTGGACTTTGACGTTTCAAGGTCTGAGTAGGCTTTACAAAGGCTTTGTCTTCTCAAATCTTGGCCTTTAATCACAGAACTCCTTAGCAACCAACCATTTCTCCTTTATCTCATCAAGGTGGCACATTTCTGCACGTAAGTGACTTTGAAGCCTAAAACACATAAAAACACGTAATCAGTATTAACTCTTAATTATTACTCACATAATTGGTCTAAAAGTATGATTGTTAAGGGGTTAAAACTACAGTTTTGGGCTCTTATCAAACCACCCCCAAACAGCATTTTGCTTGTCCTCAAGCAAATATGAGAAATTAGAATAAGTGACCAAAAATGGAGTTCTAACTACTCTCTCATTTCAGAAAGGATTACATTTACCATATGCAATAAGGCCTTAAACCACTAGGAATTCTCTAGTGGACGAGTTATAGCCTCGTGAGAGTTTTCCAGTGAAGGTACTCACAAACTTCATCTATACTATAACGACTAAGAAATAAAACTATTGTTTCCTCATTCATGTCTCAACTATCTATACATCTCACTAGTAACGCATACAGAAATATCACGTCGAAACCTAAGTTAATATATGCATAATAATCGATCATCTACGAATAAACTTATATACAATGAGTAATACTATGAAATGCATTAACAGGTCCGTTTCTGAAACTCGGAATAGCGTCATTAAGTAGGTTCTCACAATAATAGTCAAGATACAACACTGTGATTTTTCCACTCAAGTTTCGCTACTCCAGTGCGCAGTGGGCACACTTTACCTTACAATCTCAATGACACCCAAGGAAGCCGGAGTCGATCAACACATCTGCCACTTACTATCACTAACCTATTCCTAATTGAGCTAGAGGTTTTTATTAGGTGTTGCGGGGATTAGGAGATGGTTTAAGAAGGAAGAAAATGGATATTCAAAAGGACAAATCTGAGATAATAGAGTCTTCATATTATGTAACTTAGAGGAAACCTTGTTATTTTCTTTTGCTTCTATACTTTGTTTCCATCCTTAGCCATATTTTTCTTTTTATTTTCTTTGGCTTTTGACTCCCTTTTATTCTATTTTTGGAGTTTTTATTTATTTCTATTTTTCTTTTTCTTTTCCTTGGATGGAAACTTCTTTTCTTTTTCTGAAGCAACTAACTAATTTTTGTTTACACAAGTTTTTCTCTTCTTCTTTCTTCCTCACTCTATTCTCAGACTTATTCTAAATTGGGTAGGTTGATTTTTTTTTTTTTTTTTTTTTTTTTTTTTAAAGGATTTGTGGTTTATGAAAGGCTAAAGAAAGGCTCAAAGGGGCGACTAGCGGAAAATAATTCATAGGTTTGAATTTCTGGCTATATCGATCCAAAGAGGGCCTAAATTCTCGCTTAGGATATGACATAGTGATCAAGCAAGTGGATGTGTGATTTCTCTATCCAGATTTTACTTCCCCCTTGTGTCATTTCTCAAATGTTTCGCTCATATAAGGCTTTAGGCTATATTCTCACATGATTTGTAGAATAAGTACTCTAGCCTAGATTTCAGAAACTTACTGCTAACAATCATAGATACTCATGTAATATATTTATAGATAGATGCAAAGATTATTACCTACATATTAACCTAAGTTTCTAACAATTATTCTGATGCAAAAGCTACGTGAGACTTCTAGATTGTTAAGAGCATAGAGAAAGAAAACAATACCAATATTCCTAAGTGTATAGCATAAACTTATTTATTTATATTTTTGAAATTTTTAACTTGAAAACAAATGCATATTATACATATCTATATCCTAACAGATGCCTTAATTACACGTGTTTCTATGCCCCCCCCCCAAACAAGAAGCATGCTTTGTCATCAAAGCATTTAAATAAAGAGGGTAGAAAAATACCATGGAAACGCGTGAAATTCTGGAACATCTGCAAAACAAGGTTAGAACATACTAATATAAGAAATAAACAAAACTGACGCAACTCTATGAGAGTTCCACCCATTATGGGGTTAACAAGAATAAAATTGCTTGGGACATAAGCAGACATTAACTGGAATTAAAAAAACTGACCTTATCTCCCTCTTTTATTCTTCATCCTCCTCATCCTCTTCTTCTATAAAGAAGTGAGGTTCCTTCGCTTCCTGCCATGCCATGATAATTTGCCAAGCTTCCCGCCATTTATCATCTATTATTGCTAACCTATTAAAAGCACTCGATTCGGACGGGTGTAGGGTGCAACCTCGATGAGGTGTATCCTCCACCCTTGCCAAGTCATTGCACGGAAAGATCGAATAATACTATTGGTGGGTCACCGCGCTGTCAATCGTAATCCAATCCATGAAACGCGTGTACAAAAACAGGAAAAGAAACATAGCATAATACGGAAATTAGAACAGGCATAAGAAGGTACTTATGCCTCATGCTATGGGCTCGTGCTAAACTAGACATCAAGGTTTTGGGAAGGTCATGGCACATACGTCCCGTGGCTAAAGCAAGGAAGAAGGCGGCGCAAGTGGCATCATTCATAGAAGAAAAAATGCCATTCCCTAAAATGTTTAGCATGATCCAAAACATAACAATTCCTATGTTCATGGACAAAGGGCTACCAAAGCGACATTATATTCCCCGGTCCTCAATAATGAAAATGCCCGCCCCATAACGACTCATGTAAAACTCATAAGTGTAGACATGCATATTATCTACCCAATAGCACCATGGGTCTTGTATTTCAGCGGCATAGCAAGTCCAAGAACAAATGCTAGCAAGAACCCGGTAATTTCCATTGGTTCCTCATTAATGTTGATGGAGAACACTTATTCTCCATCCGGTCTCTCAAAGAAAATACAATTATCATAAAAATAAGATGCAAGTCTTTGGAGAATAAAGTTCATCGTCTTACCATGAGCGGTTCCCAAATTTACGTTATGTGATCACCTCACAAAACCAAGCACCATAAGTAGTGCTTTGGAACAAATCTTCAAAGATCTGTTCGGTATTATTGTAGGAGATGTCATCTCAAAATGACCCTCTGAACACGGCTGCAACCGATCCAGAACAACCCGCAGAAAATTGGAAATTTATGGTCTACGGAGGTCGGTATGCAGGTGCGCTCGTGTGTTTTGGATTTACAGTGTTTTGAAGCAGGTGCGCTCCTCTTGGCGCAAGTGCCGATGTAAAATTTCGACAATGGCTAGAGGCGCTAGGTGCTCTCCTCTTGAAGCGCAGTGCGCCCGAGGTGCTTGATTTGTGAAAATGGTGAAGAACAACCGAAACGGGGGGAGTGAAAGGTAAGAGATGGAAGTTAGGTGTAGTGTGGGTTGTGAGTGTAGAATGAATGAAGTTTTTATAGGTTTTAAGTTCCTAAAACGAATCGGGAAGTTGCCAAAAAGCTTGTACGGCAATTTTCGGAAATACTAAAATTTTCAAACCCGAAACGGAAACAACTCATATTCTTGATTCTAAAAACAACCCTAGTATCTTTTAGGTTGAATTTAGGATAAAACTACCTAACTTATCGAGATTTCATCCTACCCCATATTTATTCATAGATATGCCCATATCGGCAATATTTTCACCCTAACTCCGAAATAACTTCTAGAAATGAGGGTCATATAAAAATCATGCTGGAATAAATAATACCACCCCCAAACAATTTGGGAAGGTGGGATCAATATGAAACAACCACGCACAATGAAAATAACCACATTATATTAATTTTTTCATTCAAAGTACATTTACTACAAAATTCAAATCTACGAAATTTAAAACCTACATTAAAAATAAATAACAACATCAAATATCAATCTATAGAATCCCTAAACACGTCGCTACTGGTAGCGGAGGGCACATGCTCAAGAGGTGGCTCCTGAGCTCCCGATGGGTCATTTCACTGCGTCTTCCGGCGACGACGCTTGTGCCTCACAGCTGTATCCTCAGAAGAACTCCCGTGGGGTGGGAAGCGTGCAAGCATATCAACGCGGAATTGGCGCTGAGATTCCAGCTCAGCCTTCATCTATTCCCACCGCTCGTCCTCGCGCTAGGTACGAATCTCAAAGTTATGATGCATAGTAGCCTGTCGAGTCCGGAGGACTTCGCAAATAGTATTGAGAGAACGCATGCCACGATGAATCACAGCCATGCCTTCTGCATCTGACCAACACCTCTCCAAGGCATCAGCATCAAAACATGTCATGTCCTCCTCATCCTCCGAGTCATTCTCATTTCCAACGTCCTCCTCATCGACTACCCTATCCTCAGGCAACCTCCAAACTCGTTGGATACACTCGGTATAAATACGAGGATTTCGATGTCGGGTGAGGCAAATCCTATCAGACGTCGGAGTCGCTCTCAACTTTAGCATGATCTTGGTTATCAAAACAAGGAGAGGTGCAATAGACTTCCCCACTCCCCTAATCATGTTAAGCAAAAACTCCAAAATACATAACTCATACATCTGCTCCTGGAGTATCCATAGAACGTGAAGGCAGTTCAGACCGATGTCGCTGACCTTCTCCTTCCCTATGACATTCCTACCAATCCATCGAGCTACCACCGGGGTTGGTTCTCGAGGGATGTCCGCGAACACAATCTTGAGCTCACATTGTAGTTCCCTTCGGTAACAGTCGCGTGCATCAAAGGCTCTACCCCAGTATATTGGGACTCCTGTAACGTGGCATCAAGATGGATTCTAGGCGGAATGCCTAGAATCTCAGCCAACAATCCAACAGATACTTCTTTCCTCATCTTTGCCACCGTAACAAAAATTCGATTCCCCTCCAACTCCCTCGTGTTGTAAAACCGTCGGACTAACTCTTCGTGGTAAAAGTCATCGGTCGAGTACCACAAGCTATTCCAATCTCTACTAACCATTTCGTCACCGTAAAACGGTGCGAAGTGGTCGCCAGTAAAGACTTGCTCTGGCAAAATTCGGCATTGTTGAGCCATTGGAAGTTTTGATAAGGTTTGGGGGGAAGCAATGAGGAACAACCTCACTAGAAAAACGATGGTGGCGGTGGTGTGGTGACGCAGCAGCTCCAATGTATTGGTTTTTGGGTGGTTTTTGGTGATTGAACTTGATTTAAATTGGTGTGGGAAGGGTTTGGAGAAGATTTTAACTTGATTTGAACTATGGGCGTAGGTGTATTTAGCTTTCTTTTTATTTTTTTATTTTTGGTTTAGGGTTTGAAGCTTGTTTGCTTGTTAATGGCGGTGGTGAAGATGAAAATGCGAACTGAAGGTTTAAGGTAAGGCGCAGGTGCGCGCGGGTTGGGCCCAAGCCCAATTCGAATTCGGACAATTTCCGATTTTTCGTGTAATTTCAAAATAACATTGCCGCTTCGTTACCGGCCCAATTTTTGCGAAAGAGATATGGAAATGATCAGGAGAGAATTTTCAATCCAATGATCCATAAAACACTCTATTCCGACTATGGGTGACATATAAGTAAATGGAAAACACCTCGAAGTGCGTGTATGACGTAAGTTATGCGAACAAATGAACTTTAAATTCATAGATTATGTCAACCCAAATCGGAATACAATTTAATGACCTAAGCAACTCTAATGGGACATAAAACATTCTAGGACGGAAACACGAACACCCTTTGAAACAAATTTTTTACAATGAGTTTAGAAAATTTGTTTTTTTTTAAAGTGGGTATTTTAAAGTCAGATTCCCGAGACTCCCTAGATTACTATGTTTATTATTTAATATTTTTTTACTTTTATAAGGAAAAAAAATAAGCAATAAGGACATAATTCACCCCATAGAGAAACATTACTCAAAAATCCGAGAAAACATGCAAGAGTGGAAAACGTGAATTATGTTAAACGTGGACTTAGGATCTGGTACTTACAGCCACACACTCTATAGGGAGGGCCCGGTTACCTGAATGGTGCACTCACCAATATATGGAAATGAAAGAAAATACACCAAACACAAAAATTGAGTCGTTTATAGTCAGATACTCGAGACTTTATCTAAACATATGTATGAACATGCAGTTTATCATATATCAATAACCGAAATAGTTGTGGATCATTCCATAAATAAATATCACAAAAAACATACCCAAACACAATCAAGCACCAAGATTTCCTATGACGCAATCTAGTGAAATGAAAGCGAAGTCGGATAGACCTATAACGTAACCTAGCATGCACCTTCTTTTTCATCGTTGAACGAGAGGGTGTCCTAGTGAATAAGTGTGGAAAAGTGAATGGTTGTGGAAGATATGGTAGATATGGATAAGTTGTAGAAGGAAAGAATGGAAAAAATGAGGATGTGGGTTTAGCACAAAACTCATTTATGGTGTAGGTAGGGACTATCTCAATTCTGAAAATGAAGGTATCAAATGGTTTGTCCTTCTGAAGTATTTGTTTGCTAGGAGGATTTAAAAAATTATGAAGCATAGGAGAAACAAAAGGATCGAGTGCAAACTCGAGATTCCTTTGAAAAGGTGGAAGGAGGGGAGTCGAGGCGGATGTTGTGCAAAGTAGTTCTTGATAGGGTGACTCATCACCTGCTCTAAGAAACTCATCCAATTCCTCATCTAGCTTGGTCATATCCACCTTACTATGGTATTCCTCTATATCTTTGAGAAAGTCATCTATCTCGTCCTCATCCATAATATGTGTATCGACTAGTGTAGGGATGAAAATGTTGGAGTCTAAACTTTGAAAGGAAAAAAATTTGGGCATCTGATTATCAGGGAACGTGTTGTTGAAATAATCTCGTGCGAAGCTCTCGATCATGCTAACCTCTCCATTCATAGACGAATCGGGTAACTGTGTCTTTGTTTTAAAAACATTTACTTCAACAGAAAGATGGCCAAAAGACATGGACATCGAACCATCGCGACAATTTATAAGCGCATTGGCAGTTTCCAGGAAAGGACGCCCTAAGATGATCGGGACAAAGTCGTTAGCGACTTTTGTATCGAGGATGACGAAATCAGCCGGATAGTAGAAATCCTGAACCTTTACCAGCACGTTTTCAACCACCCCCTTAGGATACTTAATAGACCGATCAGCTAATTGCAATGTCATTTTAGTGGGTTGCATCTCCTCTAAACCTATTTGTCTATACAAATAAAACGGGAGTAAGTTAACACTAGCCCCCAGGTCTAATAACACGGTCGTCGTATAGGAATCTCCTAAGGTGCATTGTACAGTAGGACGACTAGGGTCCTTGTACTTAACAATTCCGTTATGTTCAGATAGAGTTGGGAATTGTTCTATTAAAAAGGCGTCTTTTGGTATATTGGTCTTACGCCTAGTAGTACACAACTCCTTAAGAAACTTAGCATGGTGTGGTAGCTTTTTAATAGCTTCGAGGAAGGGAAGGTTTATAGTTAGATTCTTGAAAACGTCCCTAATCTCCTTATAATTTGTATCCCTAGTTAACATGGCTAATTTTTGTGGAAACGGTAGTTTCTCTCTATATTTAGCATATGTATCACTTAGATGTTTAACCTTGGCTTTCTGTTTCTTAGGTTGTGTTGTAACTGGTACCTCTACAGTGGTAGGCTCTTCAGTTTCTATTTTGGTATCTAGTAAAGTAGCAGGTGTAGGGGCTACTGGTGGGATAACTATAGGCATAGTTACTTTGTTATCAACCACTCTGCCAGAACGGAGAGTGGTGATGGCATTTAGCTCACATACGTTTTCATTTTCATTACTAGTATTACCGGTTACCTCAAAGGCTGCGATTGTTGTTTTAGGATTAGGTATCGCGTGACCTGGAAACACACCTTTGGGTTGGGCTTTATCTTGGCATCACTGTTGGCTTAAATTATTAACGGATTGTAGAATCTGTTGGTTAGATTGAGCCATGGTTTGGAAAAGTTGTTGGCTCACCTGTATGAAGGTGTCAAGACGATCCGTTTATGTGGGTGTAGTGGTCACGGGTGGTGTGACTGGAACTATCTCGCGTTGATTATTTATGGGCGGATTGTGATAGTTATTATTTACCGAAACGATACCTCTATTAGCATTATAATTATTATAACTACCTTAACCTTGTGCTTGACCTTGTCGAGGTTGCGCTTGGTTGTTATAATTATTATAATTACCCTGACCCTGTCCTTGTCGTGGTGGAGCTTGGTTATAACTGTGCATTGGCCTAACATATTGATTATTGTACCCTGGAGGTGTGACTTGTTGGTTATTTCTCCAACCGACGTTGGGATTTTGTCTCCAAGGGGCGTTAGGTTCACTATTAATGGAACAAGCATGTTCATAGGCTATATGGGACGATTGGGAGTCGGGATGCTCGGGACTCCAAATGAAAACTACATGGATTGGAATTTACATTCATGACGGGGATAGGCTTTTGTTGTACAGAAATGGCCTCTACCTTTTTAGTGAGTGATTCGATTAGAGTTTTAAGCTCGGGATCATGTTTTATCTTAAACATACCAGCGGCCTTAACTGTATTAGAAGAACTAGCGGAGCGGTGGATATCGTCACTACCCCCCCCAGTTGTTATTTCACTTAGATAAATTTCTCAAGGAGTGTCAGTGGCGCTGCCAGAAATAGGAGATTCTTACATGGAAACACAAATAGGAGCTTCTTCAACAAAAGGTGAGTTAGTAGACTAAATGAGGTTTTCTTATTTTTTAGGGTATGTTTTGCTGAATATATATATAATAATAATAATAGTAATAATAATAATAAGTAAACCTTGCAAATCTAATACGATATAACCGAGTTAGGTTGTGTTTTGTGAAGTTGTTGGACTATATATTCAAAACTTGAATCTGTACTTCTAAATTTTTTCGGTCGCACTAATTTTATTGTGTACATATGTCTATGTTGGAATATTTGTGCCGTTCAGACTACCATTATTCAAATGCATACTTAAAGTAAAATGATGTAAATCTACATGATAATATAGATACTTTAGGGAAACCAAAAGGTTCAATGATCATGTACCATAATAGTTGAGTAATATGCTCATATGGATTTATTTTCTTAAAATTGAAGTTCAGGCACACAACATAATTCATATATATTTGATATTTTTTAAATTTTGTGGGAGTCGGTTTCCCTGATTTTTCAGTTCACAAGTTAATGTTTAATATATATTAAAGTTAAAGCAATCGGTATTGCATTTTTCGACCCAGTTGGGTACGTTTGATTGATTTTCTAACCTGATTGTTTTGTATGTTTTTAGATTCAGGTGTGCTATTAATCTAATATAATGTTGATTTTCTTTCACATGCGTTGCTTTACTATATTTTTGTTAGCTTTAAGCTACTTTATTAGGACTTTCCTCCTACTTACAATTATAAAAGGAAGGATTTCTTAGCACTTGGTTTCTTTTACAACAAATTGAAGATGAAGAATCTTAAAAAACATCACATTTTGGGTATGAATTTGAAGGTCTTGGTTCTCCAAGTCATGACTCAGTCCTGAAGGTTGGACGACTCATTGATGCTTATCTAGCGGAAATTGCGCCTGATCCATATCTAGGTCTACAAAAATTCATTGTTATCATTGAAATCTTGCTTGACTATGCCCGAGTTATTGATGATGGACTCTACAGAGCAGCTGATATATATTTAAAGGCAACTTATCCAACTTTTTGTTTTTGTTAGTGTTGCAGTCTGAATTCATTTCTAATATAGAGTGATGCTGTGATTCAGTGTTAATTCGACTCTTTTTATGGTTTATTTCACTTTAATTTGTGATGGGGTTCTAATTAATAGATTTCTTTCGTAGAACAAAATTGAAATTTTTATCACAGGTTTGTTTTGAAATTTTCATGTTTTTAAGAGTGATTTTTTTGTAATTGCACTATTAGTAAATTAAGTATTTATTTGCCTTCTATCACGGACCACACATTCCACATTTGTCTCTTATAGTTTTCAAATATTAAACCATGAAGAGGAGTACCTGAGTTTTTTTGGAAAAAGGGTCATTGAATCAATAAACATATCAGTGCTCATGCTCTTTACGTGCTAACATGAATTAGCAAATGATGAACATTCTTATTATCTGCTTTGAGTATTGTATATAACGATAAATAGAAGTTGGTATTACACACCAACTTTGATAATTATCAGGAAATCAAAAACTGAACACAAATGCATTGAACCAACCCCAAAGAATAATTAACGGGAAATAGGATAATAATGAGAAATCGCAAGTTGGATGCAACAACATTGAACTAACCTCAAAGAATAATTAAAGAGAAATCGAAAAATGCATGCAACACTGCATTGAACTAACTCAAAATAATTAATGGGAAATAGGAAAATGGATGCAACATTGCATTGAACAAACCTCAAAGAAAAATTAATGGGTAACCGGAAAATGGATGTGAGTGCATCAAACTAACCTCAAAGAATAATTAACTGGAAATCAGAGATTGGATATAACACTGCAATGAACTAACCTCAAAGAATAATTAAAGGGTAACTGGAAATAGGAGACTGGATGTAAATGCATCGAACTAATCTCAAAGAGTTATTAATGCAAAATTGGAAAATTGAATGCAAATGCATTGAACCACCAACGTCAAAGAATATTAATGGGAAATCAGAAACTTAATGCAAATGCATTGAAGAAACCTCAAAGAATAGTTAACGGGAAATCAAAAATTGGATGCAAAATTGCATTGAACTAACCTAAAAGAATAATTAACGGGAAATCGAAAATTTGATGCAAATGCATCGAACTAACCTCAAAGAATAATTAGTGGAAAATTGGAAACTGGATGTAACTGTATTGAATTAACGCCAAAGAAAAGTTAACGAGAAATAAAAAACTGGATAAAAATGTATTGAACTAACCTCAAAGAATAATTAACGAGAAACAAAAAACAAGATGCAACTGCATAAACTAACCTCAAAGAAATAATTAGCGGAAAATAAAAAAATTGGATGCAAATGCATCAAACTATCCTCAAAGGATAATTGACGTGAAATTGGAAACTGGATCCAAATGAATTTAACTAACCTCAATGAATAATTAACGAGAAATTAGAAGATGGATGCAACTGCACTGAATCAAAGAATAATTAACATGACATCGAAAACTGGATGCAAATCCAGCTAACTAACCTCAAAAAATAATTAATGGGAAATCGGAAACCGGATGCAAATGCATCGACTAACCTCAAAGAATAATTAACGAAAAATAAGAAACTTAATACAAATGCATTGAACTAATCTCAAAAAAATAATTAGTGGGATGAAAATTGAAAACTGGATGCAAATGTAATGAACTAATCTCAAAGAATAATTAACGGTAAATCGGAAACTGGATGCAACATTGCAATGAACTAACCTCATAGAATAATTAATGGGAAATCGAAAACTGGATATAACACTACAATGAACTAACCTCAAAGAATAATTAACAGAAAACCAGGAACTGGATAAAAGTGCATTGAACTAATTAACCTCAAAGAATAATTGACATACAATCGAAAATTGGATACAAATGCATTCAATAAACCTCAAAGAATAATTAATGGGAACTCGAAAGTACTAGATACAAATGCATCAAACTAACCTCAAAGAATAATTAACGAGTAATCGGAAACAACATGAAACTGCATCAAACTAACCCCAAAGAAAAATTAACAGAAAATCGGAAAGTGGATGCAATTGCATCAAACTAACCTCAAATAATAATTAACGGAAAATTGAAAACTGGATGTAATTACAAGGAAGTAACTTTAAAGAATAATTAACAGGAAATCAGAAACTAGATGCAAATGAATGGAACTAACCTCAAGGAATAATTAACGACAAATCGGAAATAGGATGCCAATGCATGGAACTAATCTCAAAGAATCATTCAGGTGTAATCGAAAACTGGATGCGAATGCATCAAACTAACGTCAAAGAATAATTAACTGGAAATCGAAAACTAGATGCAAATGCATTAAACTAGCCTAAAAAATAATTAACGGGAAATCGGAAACTAGATGCAAATGCATTGAACTAATTAAACTCAAATGATAATTAACTTGAAATAAGAAACTGGATGCAAATACATTGATCTAATCTCATAGAGTTATTAACGCGCAATCCAAAACTAAGTGCAAATTCATGGAACTAACCTCAAAGAATAATTAACAAAAATTGAAAAATGGGAAATCAGAAACTGGATGTAATTGCATTGAACTAACCTCAAAGATGAATTAACAGAAAATCAAAAACTGGATACAAATGCAATGAACTGATCTCAAAAAATATTTAACGGAAAATCAGAAATTAAATGCTAATGCATTGAACTAACCTCAAAACATTGTTGTTTTATGTGTAGTGGAAATGTCTCAACAAGTATATGATTGGGAATGACTTGCTATTCAAGTACATTCAATATGAATTTCGCCTCATTAAGCATTCTTACAAAAATTTTATCAAACTTCTATTATTAAACAACAAAAAGAACTCGAAAGGTTTTTATAAAAGTGCGTTATTATTATCATTATTTTATGGAGTGTGATTTTCATGTTGTAAGAAATTTGGATAAGTGACCAATGTAATATTCATATCTTATAAATGGATCTATCTACATAGTTAAAATATTTTTTAGAATAATTTAATATAACGATACCCGTTCGTAGGACGGGTTCGAAAGTTAGTTTAAACTTTAAAGTGATTTACTGCTGTGGTTAGAGTGCTAGACACTGATTTGCAGCGGGCATTTGATCCATTCTGTTTATCTAGTGCCAAAACTGTCGAGTGTGTTTCAAACTCCCTTCATCCCTTGATAGAGGTGTCTGGTAGCATCAGAATGGGGATAGTTGCAGTTAATGGTTTTCCCCATCGTGTTCCTGTCCTTTTGGGGGAAAATTCTGTGTTTTGGTGAAGATAAAAAAAATGACACATGTGCAAAATGGATATTGTAGACATAGGTCCGCTTTATGAAGAAAAAATTAATTTTTTTTTTATAAAGGTATGGGCTTTATGGATGCCCACCATGAGCAAGCCCATTAGGGCTTAAGAAGGTTACTTATCTAGGAAGTAACTCCTGCATATAAATGATTGTAAACTCTCATTCTACACATCAATAAGATTTCTCTTTCTCTTTTTCTCATTGTTCTTTTACTTGGTTAGTGTAGTGATCTCTCTAAAGCTAGTTAATCATAACACGTTATCAGCCACGAAGACTCTAGGAGCTATCAACTTCTAAATACCGTTTTCTTCTACTCATCATCGAATACACAAAAACAAAGGTAGGAGAACAGAACACTAACCGATTTGTTTCACTAATAGTACCAACTTCGATAGTGGTAGTTGCTTCAAAGGAATTGGTAGTATGTCTTGCATAGGAACGTATTCATAATGTATGAACTCAACCTACGTTCAAGAGCTTGAACAATGAAAGGCTTGACTTTAGAGTTCGTTCTGGGTTTCATCAGTGTCGACAGAAAGAAGGGAGTGTTTTCATTTCCTTTGTTTGTTGACCGAATCCCATCTTTCTTAGGCCGATATTTTGGCTTTGTTTTGGCTTTTCATTAGCCTAAAGGTTCAAGAGTAGGCCCGCTCCCCTTTCCATACTGACAAAACCTACCTTTCAATTCGACTTAACAAAACGACTTTAACTTTAGAACAATCAATCGAACGGCCAAGGTAAGGACCTGTTCATAATCCCTATTCAAATTGCTTGCTTGACTAATTATACTGGGGAGTTGCTAAATTGGGCTGCTAAAAGGTGCCACATAAGCCTTTTAGAATGCCCAGCCATATTTGGTAGCCCAAAAGAAAAAAACCATTCTAATCATGTTTTTTAGCAATTGTTAAGTTCGGGATACGGATGACATAAACTTTGCCGTCTGTCTATTAAATTGCAACAAACGGAAAAAACTATGTCATCTATATAGGGCAGTCACTAAAATCGCAAAACTTAATTTTCTTCTCCATTTCTCTCTTCTCTCTCGGTCTCTTCCTTCTCAATCTCTCGGCCTTGCATTCTCTCTCCCACCCCAATTTCTATTGGATTTGACCATTTTTACTGATATACATTCACAAGGTATGAATTACAATTTTGAAATTCAATTTTATTGAGTTTATTTTTTATGGATTGTGAGTTATTTTGATTGTGAGGTTATTTTGATTAGTTTAATGCTGAATTAGAATGTTTGTTTGTAGTTAAATTAAAGTGTTTTGTGAAATGGATAGCAAAAAAAAAAAAAAAAAAAAAGTTTTGTGAAATGAATTGATGTTGGAATTGATATTAGAATATTGGTTTGAAATGGTGCGTTTTGTTTAAGTGTTGTTTGAATTGAAGTTATAGGAGGATATTGTTGATTGAATTGCAGGTGCCACTCAAAATGAGTAACAAGGGTAAATAATTTTTCGGTCGAAAATCAGTTAGTAGATTGACAAAAGAGTTAACGTCAACGCTAAACACCAATGAGAATGAAAACGAAGTTTATAATTTGGAAAACCCCCCCAGTAATTCCATCTCCGAACCCAATCGATCCTTTAATACATTCTACATTGGCTAGAAACCCGTAAACACACATCTTTCATCGTGTTAGTGTAAATATGGTAAGCATTTGATCGTTAAATTTGATTTTTTTTAACATCCTAATTTTTATTTTATTTAATTTTAATGAAGTGTTTTGAATAAATGTTTAGGCAGCGGGGGAGATGAAATTGCGGTGTTGTTGGGCATCTGTGAACAATTGGTGGAAAATAATGGTTGCCAAAGGAGATTGTTTTGAATAAATACGAAATAAAATTTTACAATCTCCATTTGGGTTATTGTTTCGATGTGGTTATCAAAACGCCGACCGTGGTTTAATATATGCTTTGATTGAGCGATTGTGGGACACAACTCACACTTTTCACTTTCCATAATGCGAGATAGGCATCACCCCAATGGATTTCACTATCCTCACTATGAGTGTAGGAAAATGAAATGTAGTCACATTTGGAGAAGGCCGATACTCGACTTTTGATTAAGCACAGGTCTGTTGGCCCAATATAAGGCCGGAGCATTGGTCTAAAGGGGGTATCAAACTTTTTTTTTTTGTGAATGAGTTTATGGACAAGACTAAAGAAAGTGATGAAGTTAAGGTTGGTGCCAGACGGGTACAGATCTGGAGAGATACTTCCGAGCATTCTATTTTTACTTAATCACGCAGTGTTTCTTCCCCACGGGTGATAGTTCACTGAGATTAGGTTGGATACAGTGTTTGGATTAGTTAGAATACATTCATGAGTTTGATTGGGGTGGTGCTATGTTTGGAGCTCTGATTTACGCGTTGGATCAATCGTGTCGAGTCAATAGGAATGTTGCGAATGGTTAATGTGGTGGCTTCACTCCTCTTTTACAAGTAAGTTTTTAATTTTTAGTATTATAAATTTATATTAAATTACAAGTTTGTTTTTGATATTTATTTTTAATATAGTATTGGTGGCATGAGTACGTACCTGCAATGGCTACACTTCTGAGAATGAACATAGACTGTGATATCGTCCCACGGATTATAGCATGGATGAATGATTATAAAGATCGCAGATCTGGTCAAGGACGCCACAATATTCACTTAGACCGTAACCAACTCGAGACTAGATTGGCATTGGCAATACAATGGACACCATGGTATACTACAAAATATATGCAATTAAATGTTGAGGATGTGGTTGAAGATACCGTGGATGATGCTTGGATGCATGAGGCAATTCGTCATGAACGTCGTTCATATAATTTTACAATGCACCGAGTCGTCTTTGAGTTTGGAGGTATCATCGTATCGTACCTGGGCGATAGGTGTTGGCACCAAATCGTTAGGACACTTTTCATCCCACACCCTCCTCCGGAGAATATGTGCCCATTAGAAAGAGCTAGTCAATGGAGGTTCTACCTTAGAAATAATGAAGACTTGTGGCAACAAGCTTCACTCTATTTAGATTTGGATGGTGACTATGACAATTACTGGGATCGCGTCTTAAGGGGTCCTATATTGCCTGCTAACATGTACAGAGCTGCTAACATAAACTTTGTGGGACATAAAGCTATTAGAAGTGATTTGCGTATCCCACACCCTGTTGAGCCCTACTCTTCATCTCAAGGTCCATACTAAGCTTTTTGATAAATATAAAAACTGCTTTTTATCCTATAAAATAATGATTTATGCTAAGAATAAATAAAAACATGTATTTATAATTAGATCAAACTTTCTACTCTCGATTATCTTGCGATATGGTGGAGTAAAGAATTCATTATACTACTAGTTTCTTAGATGTAACAGTTTCACTAAATTAACAATTCTATAATATCAATGAGAGAATTTGATTAAATTATACTAATATGGTGAAAATAGCTAATTACGATATGCTAATTTATACTATGGCAATTTGATTGTAAGATGTGAATGAGAAGAGAGGTATTAGGGGGATTTGATTCCACCTTGATTAAAACTTAATAGGCTAGCATAGATTTGTTGTAATCCTAATATTTATGTTTTTACATAAAGGTTGGGTCTTTTTAATCCCTAATTATTCATGACAATCTCTACCAACTAATAATTAGCATGTGAGGCAATTTAAATTCATTCTCATAGTGAATTAACTACCTTCTAGAGTGGAATAGATGACTACAACTTATTCTATACTAACACATCAAGTTTTCATCAAAGCTTCATCAAACCCTTTTAATGGAAGTTTAGCTATGAATCAAGAGACTATCATAGTTAAAAGAATAAGAAGAAGAATAAGATATAATTGAAACAATATAAATAACTTGGCTTTATTAATGGTGATTAGGCAAAGAAAACAATAACTAGTTTTAAAACTAAGAAGAAAGCTAATTTATTATCTAATGATAGGATACCTAGAGTTGTGCCTTAGTCCTCTTTATATAGGAGAGGGATAGGTCTACAATTTCGTGTATGGGCTTTAGAGCCATGTTTTGGGCCATGAAATCAAACCCAAAACCTAATTACATATGTCTAAAAAGGGATTCTCTGTTGGAAATTACTGTAATAGCCTTTTTGACCACTTTTACTCCTCTAATTAGATCAATGCCTAAATCAGTAGAAAGATTTTTTTTGAGACGGTTGTTTTGACATATAATAGGCCGAATTCTGAGGTCTGAGTCCAAAGATACGGCCTGCGGAAGTTCTGTTGACTTTTATACTCTATTTCTGCCTATGTTGACTTTAACTTTTCAGCTTTGACTGGGCTTTAAAAAGGCTTTTTCTCCTTGAATCTTGGTCTTTAATCATAGAACGTCTTAGCAACCAACCTTTGCTCCTTTATCTCGCAAAAGTGACATATTTCTTTACATATTTGACTACAATACCTGAAATACACAAAAACATGTAAACAATACTAACTCTTATTTATTATAAGCATAATTGGTCTAAATGTAATATTATTAAGGGATTAAAACTATAATTTTGGGCTCTTATCAAACTACCCCCAAACAACATTTTGCTTGTCCTCAAGCAAATATGAGAAACTTTCTGAGATAATAGAGTCTTCAAATTATGTAACTAGAGAAAACCTTGTTCTTACTTTGCTTCTATACTTTGTTTCCATCCTTAGCCATTTCTTTTTCTTTTTCTTTTGGCTTTTGACTCCTTTGATTTTGTTTTTGGAGTTCTAACTTTTTATTTTTTTATTTTTTATTTTTATTTTCTTTGGATGGAAACTTTCTTTTCTTTTCTTATTTGATGCAACTAACAAATTCTTGGTTTTCCATAGGTCTTTCTCTTTTCTTTTCATTTCATCTCTATTTTCAAACTCATTCAAAAGTGGGTAGGCTAATTTTTATTTTGTTTTGTTTTTATAAAAGGATAAAGGATTTGTGGTTCATGAAAAGGCTAAAAAAAGGCTCAGAGGGGCGACTAGCGGAATATAATTTCATATAGGTTTGAATTTCTGGCTATATCGATCCAAAAAGGGCCTAAATTCTCGCTTAGGATATGGTATAGTGATCAATCAAGTGGACATGTGATTTGTCTATTTGGAATTTACTTCTCTCTTGTGTCATTACTCAGATATTTCACTCATATAAGGCTTTTAGGCTATATTCTCACAGGATTTGTAGAATAAGTACTCTAGCCTAGATTTGAGAAACTTACTGCCAATACAAACATAAATGCTCATGCAATATATTTATGGAAAGATACAATGATTATTACCTACATATTAACCTAAGTTTCTAAAAACTATTCTAATTTAAGAGCTAACATGAAACTTCTAAACTACTATCATCACAGAAAAAGAAACAATACCAGTATTCCTAAGTACATAGCATAATTTTTTTTTTTTTTTTTTGAATTTTTTACTAGAAAACAAGTGCATATTACATATATATATATATATATATATATATAAACATGTTTTGTCCTCAAAGTATAGAAATAAGAAGGGTAGAAAATACCATAGAAACGAGTGAAAATTTTAGAGTACCTGCAAAACAAATTTATAACATACTAATATAGATAAATAAAAACAGATGCAACTCTATATGAGTTCCACCCGTTATGGGGATAGCAAGAATTAAATTGCTTGGGACATAAGCAAACACTAACAGAAAGTAAAACTTACCTCATATCCAGCATTTAAGTGTTGTCCTCTTATTCTATAAAGAAGTGAAGTTCCTTTGCATCTTGCCAATCCATGATAATTTGCCAGGCCTTACGCCATGTATCATCAACCCTTGCTAAACTATTAAATGTTACTCGCTCTGATGGGTGTAAGGGGCAACCAAATGAGGTTGTAGCCTCCACCCCGGCCAAGTCATAGCACGAAAAGAACGTACAATGCAATTTGTGGGTCGCATAATGTCAACCCCAACCTAATCAGTGTAGCGGAATGGGAAATCGGGAAAGTAAGATACCATGATGCGGCAAACCAAGACAGGTGATAAGAGCCCAAAACTGTAATTTTAACCCCTTAACAATCATACTTTTAGACCAATTATGTGAGTAATAATTAAGAGTTAATACTGATTACGTGTTTTTATGCGTTTCAGGCTTCAAAGTCACTTATGTGCAGAAATGTGCCACCTTGATGAGATAAAGGAGAAATGGTTGGTTGCTAAGGAGTTCTGTGATTAAAGGCCAAGATTCGAGAAGACACAGCCTTTGTAAAGCCTACTTAGACCTTGAAAAGTCAAAGTCCACGCGGGCAGAAATAGTGCACAAAGTCAGCAGAACTTCCGAAGACCATATCTTTGAACTCAAACCTCGGAATTGGGCCTACCTTACGTCAAAATAACCGGCTCGGAAAGAGCTTTCCAATGGTCTAAGCCTTTACCCAATCAGAGGAGTAAAAGTGGACGAAAAGTTTGTCAAAGGCAACTCTAGCTGAAGAGGCCTTTTTGGACTGAAAGAATTGGGTTTCAGTATTACATTATTGTTATTCATTTGATTAGATTAATAAAATAGTTTATTATTATTTAATTCGTTTTTTTTTGTCATTACATTTATAGATCTATTTTAAATTCTTGTTGATATCATTTCTTAATTATTAATTAGATTTCAATTATTGTTTGTTAAATTAGTAAAGTTGGAATCTTGATATTATGTTTAGTTTAGATTCATATGGAAATGATTGCGGAATGATTCTCGGCTAAACCTCCATTAGAGGGGGTTGAGAAGCCTTGATGAAAGCTTGATTCCGATTGTCGTAGAGTCATCGTAATTTCTATTCCACTCTAGAAACGATTAATTCACCATGAGAATGGGTTTAATTGTTCACATGCTAGTTATGAATTGGTAGAAGTGCCATGTGTAATTAGGGATTAGGAAGAACCAATTGTTCTGCGTAGTAGTTCAATTAGGATTACGACTATTCGTCGTTAGTAAGTTAAGTTGAGTTAAGGTAGAATCAATCCCCCCCTAATTCCTTATCATAGAATCAACGCAACATTTCGTAGTTAATTAGTCGTATCTTGTGGGTAGTTGCATCGTAGTTTATAATTCGTAAATCTCTCATTAGACTTTAGTTAAGATTGATTAGACTTAGAAAACATTACATGTGAAAGAACTAGGAGTGGAACGAATCATCTACTCCACTATATCTCAATAGGATTGAGAGTAGAAATCTTTGATAAATCTAGTAACAAATCAGTTATAGTTTTACTTTCGTTTAGAGTTCCAACGGTTTATTCATTAGTAAAACTATTAATTTTACATCTATCAAAATGGCGCCGCTGCTATCTTAGTTTACTTTCGCATTGTTTTCATAGTATAAGTACTCTTCTTAAAGTCCCATTTCACCCACCCACCCTTGTTTGATTCTAACTGTGGTCGTCCGTTTCAGCAATTGAAAGTTCCTAGGAAAAAATACACGAGCGCACTGCGCTTCAAAGGAGCGACCAGCCACACGCTGAGCCCTGAGCTCGACCCGCACCCAAACCGAGCGCGACCGCGCTCAAATCACTGGAACTCGAAATCTACATTGAGCGCGCTGGCTTCAAGGAGAAGCGTCATCCCCGAATTTTGCCGGATTTCCACAAGTTTGTTTCGAACTTCGATTTTTCAAGTTTTTCAGTGTTCTAACTTTTTATATACACTGAACACGTGTAAACAAGACGCTATTCATAAGCGAAGCAAAGACGCAATCAGGTATTCCTTTCTTCCACACCTCGCATCTTCTGTTAGGATTGGTTGGAGTGTTGTTGTGTTTAGTTAAGTTTGGTCTTAGCCTTGTATGAGATTAAGGTCTGGTCGAACAAAAACACCTAACGTAATTACACGGCAACGTCAACAAGTACGCCTATCTAGTATACCACTCATTGCACTTCTAGCTACTATTCCACATACTCTACCTGACATAATGCCCGAAGAAGGAGAGACTCCTCTCTCTGACTTTTATAAAGCCTTGAGCGATAGCCCCAAATCTTGCATCATTCTAGTAGACCCACTGGGGGATTTCCGAATCCCCCCAAATATTTTTAATTTGTTACCCATTTTTCATGGTTTAGACCATGAAAAACCTTATCAGCACATGCGTAGGATTAAACAAGTTCTTACAACATTCCACCATCCTACGGTGGGTGCTGAACAAATTAAACTCAGGGTATTTCCCTTCACTTTAGTGGAAAAGGCGGCGTCTTGGTTAACTGCCCAAGCGCCTAATTCTGTGGACTTGTGGGCTAAACTTGTTCAGCTGTTTATGGAGCATTTTTACCCACCCCTAAAGACGGATGAGATGCTTTCCAAGATTCATTTCTTTCGACAAAATCCTCATGAATCATTTTCAGAGGCTTGGAATCGTTTCACCGATCTCCTTATAGAGTATCCACATCATAACCTAGCGAAAGACACGTTAGTTCGTGCCTTTTTCAAAGGACTTCTACACCACCATAAAGAAGTCCTTGACATAATGAATGGGGGTAGTTTCCTAAGTAAAGGAGCCTCGGAGGCTTATAAATTTTTAGAGGATCAAACTACTCCAAAATATCATCGGCATGCAAACTACTAACACACAAACCTTAAACATGTACAAAGTAATTCATTCCCACTTGAGTACACTACTAACACCAAGAACCCCATTCAAAATTTAAACAACGACCATGAACTTATCAGATTATGCAAATATAACCAAATAACAACCATGAAAGTAAGTTTGGATTACTTCAACTTCTAAAGATATTATGGATAGAATCATTGATGTCTACCCATGCACGAATTGGTCTAGAAATTAATTGGTCTTAGGAAATTAAGAGTGAAGAATAAAAAATAACAACCATATATTGAAACAAATAAAAACAATATATAATATGGGGAAAAAAACACTTGGTTATCAGATCCATCAATAAGTAACTACATTTATATCTTTAGGATACACTGAAATTTTATTATTATGTTAAAAAATGTTTATCCGTTGGCATGGATGGGGCATGCTAATAACTACAGAAAAAGGAAATATAAGTCTTAAATACATTATATAAAATATAGCTAGTAGATGAGGATTAGGTTAGTGAAAATAGTTACTTGAAAATTTTTATTGATCAAGAATTGCTCATATGAAAGAGAAGTTCAAAGCTCCAAAACTATACATGTAAGGTTTAAAGCTTTAGATCCACTTACTAACGTTTTTATGGAACATACTAAAATATGTGGATAGTATATAGATAGTGACGACTAAAATAAATAGCTTAACCTTCTCCTTAGCACTACACCATAATCCTGAAATTGCAACATATAGGAAAATCAATTGCTAACACTTATTCATCCGTTATTATGTTTGTCACACATGTGTTCCGTTAGAAATGTTACCAACTGTTACATATCTCGTAGGCAAATACTTGATTTATTTAGTAACATATACTCAATATTATGTGACGGATGATGAAGTGTTACCTCTGTGAAATAAAATTAAAGAGAAAATGAAAACAAATGAAGAGGGTTAAAACATTGGGTGGGAATGTTTTTATTCTCGCGCTCATCTCTCACCCTTTTCAATAACAAAACCAAAAGCCGAAGAGTTATGCACAGAGAAAACTGCTGTAGCCGCTTCTAGTGTTGCCCACTGGGGCAAGTCGTCATCTTCTCCTTCCTTTTCTTCGTATTATCTTCTTTCTCCTTTGTAACAGTTTACAAAATCAACTACTCAATCTAGGGTATTTTTTTGCTAGGGTTTTACATTTACACAATCAATTGGTCAATCTACTGAAGGAAGCTTCTTCGTTGGCCTGCAAGGTAACATTTTATTAAGTGAATCCTCTTTTATCTGAGTTTTTTAGTGTTTATATTTTTCGAAAAAAATGAATTAGCTTTTGGGTTTGTGTAGACATAGGATTATTAGGGTGTATGTTAATAATAAATAAGTATAAATTGTCAACCATGGCAAAAGGTTGCATCTTTATATGACGTACTCAGTTTATCTAATGATCTAATGTTGTATTCTATGTATCAATATATTGTCTTGCATTGTATGAGTTACAATGACGGAGCTGGATTGTTACATGCTTATATTTTCTGGAATCGGTGTTTGATTTGTAGCTCCTCATTTAAACGGGTTATGCGCTAAAGCTTTTTGCTCGATTGGTCTAAGCCCTACTTATATGGTCTTTGATTCTATCCCACATGAAAAAGCGGTTTACTGAGGTTCGGCTTTTGACATTCTGAACATTTGTTTGCTGGAACTGGTTGTATATATGTTATAGTTTTAAGAATGCGAAATTGAAATATAAAATGGTTCTATTTAACAGGTTTTACAGAGTACCGTGATTTCAGAGAAAACCATATTTTGACCTGAGTTCCCACCTCAAGGTTACTTTTTATCGTTAATTTCATTCCTTGGGTTCAACGGTATATGTCAATGAGTTTATTCAGTTAGCATTTTCATGACAATATAAAGCTCGAACCTAGAGTTGTATTGATGAAAGAAAATAGTGCACCTACTATTTGTGTTGAAATAGCCTTGAAGTGCCTTCCCCTGTATGATCCTGCTACCAGCTGGAATGCTGATTCCTCCCCATTTATCTACTGAAAGATACGTGATTTTGCACTTGCTTATCAATCCAACCTTTTCACTCCTTTGATGGTAACACATTGTGAAAGATCATTTATATATATAGGTTAGTTACTTACACATGAAGAGATTGACTTTGAACATATATACAGGTGACAAATTATATTATCTCAGGCTTTCAGCTGTGGATGAGTTCAGCAATAAGAAGCCGCCAATGCAACTGTTGATCTCTTTCAGTGCTGAAGATGTGAGGAATGAAGCTGCAACTTCTACAGAAAGGTTAAAAGAAGGTTGTTCTGGTTTTACATATTTATTCATTGTTTATCTTTTTATATTGTATGTTATTGTTGTTCAGTCTGATGCTGATGACTGTGTGATTAGAAATCTGGATACTACCAAAGGCGCAGAAGCTATTGATGCTTCATTGAGCCAGAAAAATAGACATGGTGATGCTAAAAAAATAGTCTACTAAAATAGAGTTACAGGAGAAATTCCAAAACTTTTTCCTCAATCAACTGTAAGTAAGGCATCACTCATGGTACAATGTTCCATACCTAGGCGCTTCTTCTGCATGTCCACTTTCCCTGTCTATTCAGTGTTCATACATGTCAAACCTGATACTTAGAAGCATTTGTTCTTGTTATTTTTCTTATGATTATATTTTTTTTCCCTAATTTTGTAGTCACTAGATCTAGTTGATGCTTCACCAAAGATATTGCAAGAGCTAACATGGGTACTCGAACATCAGAGGTAGGTGTTGCTTCCCAAAGTAGAGAGGAATCAACTCCCCTACTTGCTAATGCTTTTCTATTAAAGAAATCTATTCCAAAACTTACCCTGAAGTCATCAATATGTTGATCAAGTGCTATGGTTCAGCAAAGTAATTCTTATTTAACACCAAAAACTGATGGATGTAGAGTTGGGCTTCAAATTTTCCGTCCAAGTGTCCAAATCCTTATTCTAGAGATGTTCATTCAAGATGTACTTCTAAGGTATGGTGAGTTTTATTCATGCCATTTTGGTCATTAAACGGAAGTTACACCTTGTGCAATCTTACATACTCTTGCTAAATTATGCGGCCAGTTGGAAGGTGGTTGTGGCAAATCTTGGAGTCCATCTCCACTGAGTTTGTTAGTTATTTAGATTTCTTGTTAGGTAGACCCTTTTTATGGAATAGAAAAAGTTACAATTGAAACAACATTTACTCTCTCCGCATAATGTTTACATTCTTTTTCCTAAAAAAACTAAGTGTAAAACCCCATTTTTGGGCTTGATGGCTAGCAAGTGGGCTTTGGACTTTGAGGACATTTGAATGGATTTTATTAGTAGGGAGCCCATTTGGACTATGGTACTACCCAATTAGTCGGTTTGTAAGTTGATCCCCAATAACCAAAAGGATAGAACTAGTACGTAGAAGTCCCTAGATTCTACTCTCTTTCTCTTTTGGGATAAGGACGCCAATAGTGGGCGGTGCTTGAGCAGGTGGTGAACACAAGCCTAGTGAATAGAGTTCTATCTTCATCAATCGATTATTTCTTGCGGTTCCTTTTGTCTCCAAATAATTTATAATCCATATTCATATTCAGTATACTAGAAAGAAGAAATAAAATAGAGAAACCAGTTTTTGAACAGTTTTAGCACCTGCTACAAAAACAGTTGTAGTTTTCTCCTTAGTGATAGGTTTGGCATGCCATTTGTTTCCCTATAAACCAGATTCGATAGGCTGTTAGATGGCATAAGGCTTAATAGCTGGTTTCAAGTAAAAAGCTCCAGAAATTCAGTTAATTGGAGTGTTTGAAACATGGACGATAACTGACGAATTTTGGAGGAACTTAGAGGAATTTAATAAGGTTATTAGAGACACTAAATATATGGTTTTTGCTGATTTCAGGCAAGTCTTCTCTACTTGTATGCCTTGGATTCTAACTTGGGTGTAGTGTTTGTGATTCAATATACATTTCAGTGTATTCCGTATTTCATATTGACTTGTTGTATTCCCATGATTAAGGATAATATGTTGATTAAGTGATGAATTATGTGTAGTTCAGGTCTAAGTTTTGGTTATACATGCTGGAATATATATGTTGGAATATATATATGACTTGTGATGCATATATATAGATTTTGTTATTTACTTGGTTTTATATGATGTCGACTTTGGTGTGTTAGTCGTTCAACTCTATCTGTTGCTATGGTTTATTACTTTGAAATGTATTGTTTGTGATGATTCTTTTATGAATAGTTTGTCTCCTTCATTGTGTTGTTATATTGATATCGTTGATTGTTATGTTTATGTGGGTTTGCTATTTAATATTCGATTTGTGCTTTGTACTATGGTGTATGAATAGTCCATCGTATGCCTGTGTGAACTGATGTCAAGAAACTCCTATATAAGAGAATATGTACCTGTGTTGCGTGGGTACTTCAAAATGGAAGCCATTACCTTGATACCTATGTCGGACACTCCATATTTTAACTGAAATTGCCGAGTCTCCGGAGTGTCCCAGTCCTGCCATGTCTTAGCGTACCCGTGCAACACAGATCTGTACCGAAGGATGTGCAATGGATGATGAGATGGGGTGTACTCTCGAGGAGCTCCCATATAAGGTGAATGTTCCCACTGCATGATCTCTCTCCAACTGTTTTGGTGCGGGACCAGTTAGGGTTAGGTTCTAGTACTAGGGTGACTTGGATAAGATTGTTAATAGGAAAAATACTCATACTACTCTAATGATCAAACACTCCTAACAAGTATGATGAAATTTGATCAGCATGTGGTTGAAATGAAATTGTGGGACAAAAACTTAATTCCTTTTTTTGTTTGCTCTTTTGTCTTTGAACCAAATACACATCAAAGATGTTGTTGGCTGCAATCAATGAAAACCACAAGGGTAATTATGATTTTCTCTACTTGCCAATTTATTTTAAGGTAGTTTCCTTCCATGTATACCATTGTGATTTATTTTAAATTCGTTTTAGCTAATGTTTGGTTTAGTATTCTAGAAGATTGATGATTTCTTTTGGATGTAATACAAATGAGAGGATAGAGGATTACAATGTGCATCATAGTGCCGTTCTTGGATGGTGGTGCTGTTTTGAACCTTCCAATGTTCTAAGTAGGTCGGTATTAGGATTTTAATTCCCTTGTGATTTTGTTTGTCTTGCATTTCATTATGTCTTTGTCTTTTGTAGCAGAAAACTATATGATACCTCCTGCTCATGCAACATATGATCTGTACCCTGTTAGGGACCAAAGATAGATATCTGATGACCGCTCTCCCACCTCATATGTATATTTTGATATCTCCTGTTTCTTAGTCGAAATCCTAGGGTAGTACATGGTATTTATTTGGCGGGTGGTGCTAACCTTAGCAACCTAAAGCGTCATGTGTAAGTAGCGCACTCACGCACTAAAATCGCGTTTTCCCGTTTTTACTACTAAGTCTCACTAAAAATGCACTTTTAAACATGTTAGGTCATGCTTTCAAAAAAATGTCAATATGTTCTCTAGTTGTCCCACTCTCAGAGTATTAGTCATAGGCATAACTTTGTTGTACAAGTCATCAATTTATCTATTATTATATATATTTTTTTGTTGGTAAAAGTTAGAGTTGAATAATAGACTATGCTTTGGCCTAGATTCTAAAGACATGACTGTTAAATTTGGCCGAATTATTGTGCTAAAAGCCTTAAGCTTATATCCCATATATGTAACTATTTGCCAAATAAACGACTTTATTCATAGGAAAACATAATTTGAATAACATTATCACTTTAATATACGTAGTTTAATTTTTGCAAAAAAGAAAACTACTTCTTTTGTATATGTTTTCTTAATGTATATATAAGTTTTTAAATTTTTCATAAGGTACGCTTTTAGGGTGCTTTGGATAAAGGGAATTTTTAATTTTAAAACGCTTTAGCGAACTCGCTCTCGCTCTCGCCCTCAGACTCACTCACGCTTTGGTTGCTAAGGTGCTTACTGTTGAGCACTAAGTTTTTATCATTTATAGATTATTCACTGTTGTCCTAACCTATCCATAAACATATTTCATAGATCCACCAGATGGCTTGGTCATATCTAGATGATAATATGGAGTTTCTTAAGTCGAATGGAATGAGTTTAGCTTTTTCATTTTAGGATTGAAGGGCATACAGTGTGTTCATTTTATTATTCTTTTGTTAATCCGATTGTGAATGTGAACTAGTCTGTTGCAACGAGAGTTAAAATTGAGAATCAATTGAATTCATTTTGTTTAATCAGTTTACCTTCACATTTTTATTGGAATGAATTGTAACTTGTGAATGAATTTGGCATTGTTCAAAATGTAGAAAGCTAGGGAGCTTTTTCTTGACAAGCACCAAGTCTTTATGCATGTATCTTCCTACCTCCTTAAAGTGAGAGATCCTTAAGGGTCTCCTTTTATGTAAAAGATTGTTCTTTGTCGCATATCTTTGATTGAGTCTCCAAATTCAATTTGAGTTAAGTAACTCTTGAGAAGTGTTTAATCTAGATAAAGTAATGGTATGTTAATAATTAGTATGTTTTTGTATGGGTGATATACTAGTCTTGTACTCTGTAAGATGAAAATATATTTCTTTATTGATATTTGCAGATATTTTAAACTTTTGATGGAGCGTGTTGATAACATTGAACCGACCTTCAAGCATTGGCTCTTTCTTATTAAATTCTTGGGTCATTTCTGATGTATTTTGGGTGGAAAATTTCTAGTTTAGAATATATGTATACCTGAAAGGAATTTTGTACTTTGTGTTTTTCTATCATTATAAGATTAATAAAATTATTTTTTTTTTAGTTGTATAGTACTGATTGTGGATTGTGTTATGTTTAAGTGGTGTGCTAGTAGATTTTGTTAGAATGGATGAATAGAAGAATTTGGTTGATATGTAATGGAGTGAATAGGTACAGTTGCATTGTGGGTGTCCAATCGAAACAAAAGCCCACAAAATCTTATTATTTTTTTTAATACAATAAACTATTAGTAACGGATGTATATCCGTTAGAAATGGATAATTGTCAACAATTAATCGGTTGCAAACAAATTAGTAAGCGTTACTAATTTGATATCCGTCACTAATTAGTTTGATATCCGTTACTGAAATTAGTTTCAGTAATACTTAATAACCGTCAGTAAATTTTGTAATGGATATAATCGTTACTAATATCTGTTACTAATATTTATCACGCTTTTGTGTCAACGAAGATAACCATTACTAATATTTTTTGTAACGGATGTATATCCGTTACAAATCTTCTGTTATGGTGTAATGTAGATGAGGAAGTAGACTGAGTTGATAAATAGTTAGGATTGGTATATATACGTAAAGTGTATGGTTTGTCAATCTCGGAAGTCACAGTCAAACGTACTAATGTTAGACCTGCAGTACCTTGTCCCTTAACACTTCAAACTTTATGGTAAACACAAATCAAAAGAAAGAAGACTTTTGAAATCAGTACAATAGTTGTAAATTGAAGAACTCAAGAATATGGGATACTTCGAAATTCAAGAATTAGGACTTTTAGTTCCTATTTAGTTTTTTTTTTCTCGCAGCTTGTTTCTCTAGCTTTTTTATCAGCAATTTTTTTCTCCTGATTTGAATAGAGTCTCTCCTGTAATCTTTATTATTCTTTGTTTGGATGTGTATTGACCATGCCTCTTTTTGTGTGTAGATGATGTATGGTCGTTGAACAAAACAAAAGCGTATCAAAACCTAATTATCCCTCAATAAGTAAAGGATGAGTAGGATATCGTTCCACTTTTAAGTGTATGTTATGTGAATGACAGGACTGGAAAGGGGGTTTAAGGGATTAGAAACTATTATTATATATTTTAGATTCTAAGGCTAAACTAAACTAAACTAAACTATTGAGAATTTATAAGAAAGAGAATTCAAGATATTAGAATCCACCAATACTTTTGATTCAATGACCTTTTGCTTCATGGTTGTTCTCACAAGTAGACTACAATTAGGCAATCGAGCGAGTGCGATGCCCTCTTAGACGAAACATCGTTAACGAATAACTCTACTTAAGGTTGTTCCTATGTTCATGTTACTAGTATCTTCTTTCCTTTTATGTGAGTTTGAGCAGCTATTCAATGAATCACCATCTAAGGCAAACACAAGGAATACTTCCCTTACTCTAAAACACTACACAACTAGAAGAAAAGTAGAGAATAATAGTATAATATTCAATTACAATAAATAAAACCCTATTCTAGCATGATATTCGATTGCACTAAATAAAAGCATGTCACTAGCAAATATTCAATTGCAATAAATAAACCCTAAACTAGCATGATATTCGATTGCAATAAATAAAAACCTTAATCTATACTTCCATCCCCTGGTCTGGGCAATGAAACTAATAACTAAAAACATAAAGAACTAACCTGATTGAAAAACACCATGAACCAAAAGAATCAACAAACCCTAAGCACCGGCTTCATCTTCTTCCTTGAAGGAAAAGATTAGCCTTCCATAAAGAAGGAAGAACACGAAGAACAAGAAGAAGAAGAGTCAAAGAACATAAAACTAGAAAGACTAATTTATTAAAACTCAGCTAGTTAAAACTGATCTTTTATTATTAATCTCTCTCTGCCTCAAGTTCTGGAGACAAGAATATAAGTGAATTGGCAAATTACATGAGGCACTTAGGTCCTCTATTTATAGAGGTTACAATGAGCTCTAGAAGCATTCCAAACCGTCATTTGTTTCCTAATACAAATAGACTTCTTTCAGAGTCCAACTTTGTCTCCAAAACTGAGAAGGAATTGGCTACATTGTCGATCCATACGTCTGGACGCACTATTCATGCGTCTCAGACGCGATCAATACGTCCCAGATGCGTAAGCCTATTTTGTCTCTTTTGCTCTATCCTTCTATCCTCTTTTGCGGGCTTTGGTCCAAACAACGAATCCTTTGGCCTTGGGCTTCCAAATAGGCTTTAAAATAGGTCCAAGTCACATCTTTAATAGCTCCAATTCCTTGGCCTTCTCCATGATTGTCCACGGGCTTCCCATGTGATCCTTAATGCTCCGAATTGCTCCGTTTTACTCCATTTTCTCTAATATTCCACAAAACTCTCTCTTTGACCTGTAGAATCATAAAACATAACTTACAAACACTATTAGTCCACTAAGATGGCTAAACAAGAGGCATAATCGAGGGTTAAATAACACTTTTTTAGCACTTATCATGTATCATAATTAATTAGGACTCTTAAAGAAGAGAGTCTCTCCTGTAATCCTTATTATTTTTTGTTTGGATGTGTATAGGAAACATGAAACATAATTAATTAGGACTCTTAAAAAGAGATTTAGTATATAAAGGAAACATAATTAATTGGGACTCTTACTTACTATTTTTTTTCTCCTATTTTTTCTTAATCCCCCGTCTTACGTGGACATCCCCAATGAGCCCGAAAAGGGACTGCTATATATATATATATATATATATATAAATATATATATACTACCACTAGCTTTCGAACCCGTCCTACGAACGGGTGTCGTTATATTAAATTATTCTAAAAAATATTAGCAACTATTCATAGCTATGAGATATGTAAATTATATTAATCACTTGTTCAAATTTCTTGCACCACTCTCTATCAAACGAAAACACCAAACCTTGGTAAAACCCATCGATTTTTTGTTGTTGTTATGTTTAATAATAGAAGTTTGATTGAAATTTTGTGAGAATGTCCAATGTGGCGAAAATGATATTGAAGCTACTTAAATAGCAAGTCATTCACAATTATAATAAAATAATTATAATAAACACTACTTAAAATGCAAAACTATACTTATCGAGATATTATATTCTCCCTATGTATAATACAACTATATTTTGAGGTTAGTTCAATGCATTTGCATCAAGTTTTCGATTTTACATTAATTAATTATTCTTTGAGGCTAGTTCAATGTAGTTGGATCTAGTTTCCGATTTCTCATTAATTATTCTTTGAGGTTAATTCAATGTAGTTGTATCAAGTTTCTGATTTCCCATTAATTATTCTTTGAGGTTAGTTCAGTGCAGTTGCACCAAGTTTACGATTTCCCATTAGTTATTCATTAAGGTTAATTCAGTGCAGTTCCATATAGTTTTCAATGTTTCATTAATTACTCTTTGAGATTAGTTAATTACATTTGCATCAATATTCTAATTTCCCGTTAATTGCTCTTTAAGATTAGTTTATTGCACCTGCATCCAGTTTCTGATTTCCCGTTAACTATATTTTGAAGTTAGTTCAATGCATTTACATCCAACTTCTGATTTTCTGTTATTTATTTTTTGAGGTTAGTTCAATGCAGTTGCATCCAGTTTCTGATTTATTATTAATTATTCTTTGCAGTTAGTTTAATGCATTTGCATCCAATTTCCAATTTCCAGTTAATTATTCTTCAAGCTCAGTTCAATGCATTTGCATCCAATTTTCTATTTCTACTTAATCATTTTTTGAGATTAGTTTAATACATTTGCATCCAGTTTCTGATTTCTTGTTTAATATTCGATGAGGTTGCGTTTGCATCTAGTTTATGATTTCCCGTTAATTATTGTTTGAGATTAGTTCAATAAATTTGCATCCAGTTTCCGATTTTCTATTAATTATTTCTTGAGGTTAGTTCAATGCATTTGCATCCAATTTATTTTTTGAAATTAGTTTAGTGTAGTTGAATCTAGTTTTCGATTTCCCGTTAATTATTTTTAAATATTAGTTTCACGCATTTGCATCCTGTTTCCAATTTATAGTTATTTCTTTTAGGTTAGTTCAATACAGTTGCATCCAGTTTCCGATTTTTCATTAATTTAATCTCTGAGGGTTAGTTCAATGTATTTGCATCCAGTTTCCGATTTTTTGATAATTATTTTTTGGTGTTAGTTCAATGTATTTCCATCCATTTTCTGATTTTTTGATAATTATTTTTTGGTGTTAGTTCAATGTATTTGCATCCAAGTTTTGATTTTCCGTTAATTATTCTTTGAGGTTAGTTTAATGCAGTTGTATCAATAATCTGATTGTCCATTAATTAATTTTTAAGATTAGTTTAATGTTTGCATGTGCATCCAATTTCTGATTTCCTGTTAAATATTATTTGAGATTAGTTTGATGCATTTGTATCTAGTTTTATGTTTCTCATTAATTGTTCTTTGACGTTAGTTTCATGCAATATTATATATATATTTTTTAAAATATTTGTTATTATTGTTTTTTTTTTAAATTTGCTATCATATATTTTGTGATGTTATTTTTTGTATAATTTAATTTTCCACATGTAATTTGTTTTGGTTTGGTTTGGTATATAATTTATTTAAGCCCAACGTCCATTTTAACTAAATCAATAGTTATATAATCTATTTAAGCCAACGTCCGTTCTAACTGAATCTCGTTACTCTGCTAAAATTGGGAATTATAAAATTCATAAATTTAATTAGAATATGTTGTAATTATTGTGATATGTGGTTTTTCGAAATCTTTAACTATGACTAAATGTCTAAATCCCACAGTGAATGACACCTCAAATTGATCCAACTTTATTTGTTAGGCCCATATATATAGTGCATACAATACAATTTTATTTGTTTTGGGTGTACACTATTTTGTTTTATGATTAGTTTATTTTTTTTCTTTTTTCCCCAGTCACATGTGTGGTTAACAAATGCATAAAGTAAATGTTCAAGCAACTCAATTCATTTTTTTTTTTCTTTTGTTCTTTCATAGTTTCATTATCATTTTCTAAAAAGAAACTTTGTTATGTTAAACTTCATCTGAGATTAGTGTGGAAGCTATTCTTTGTGTCGTAAGGGTTTTTAAGAAAAATCGTTTTTGGTTGAAAATATTATTTTTTTGCAATTTAGTTATTTTTATTTTTATTATTTTTTTTCGCAATTAACTATATTGTTTAGGAAAAGTTGGAGACTCTGTGAAACTCTAGATGAGATTTAGAAAAAAACTAAAGTTTGTGTGAGTGCTCCAAAAAATAAATTGGTGAAGGTATAACTATAATATATATCTAAGGATTTGGAATTTCTATTTTTTCGTAATTAGTATTAGTGTTTACAAAAAGTTGGAGACTCTATGAAGCCTTGAAAAATAGAGCCAAGAGGGTATAGCTATAATATATATCTAAATATAACCAAAAAACAAAAAAAACAAAAAACAAAAACAAAAAACAAAACAAAACAAAACAAAACAAAACTTTATAAACTAGAAAATTAATCTAAACTAGTTGGAAGTAGCAGTAGGAATTGAACAAATAGTATAAAAATCTATTAGGATTCAAAGCAAAGGCTAAGACAGGAAAGACAGACGAGGTGAACGCTGCCCTAATCTTAGAGAAAAACCTAGGAATCTAATAAAACGAACGGGCGATACCAAAATAAATCAACCGATTGGAGAAAAGTACTGAGATTAAATTTTTTACTCTCCTTCCCTCCTTACAAAATACGACTCTCCCTTCCCTCCTTTCTTCTCCTCGAACCACTTCTCTTCATAAATTCCACTTCTCCCACTTACAGATTAGACCATGTCTTCTTCAGTGCGCACATTTCTCACCCGGTTCCCTCGCCATAGCGTTTGTTCGCCTCGCGCGACCACACAATACCGCAATCATTGTCACTCTTCGTTCTTATACTCATCTTCTTCTTCTTCTTTGTTGTCTTCTATGAATAGCAGTAGTAAACTTTCTTCAGAGCTTCGCTTGTTCTCTTCCGTCTCCGTGTACAATGCTTATATCGAGAAGCGAAAGCAGGTCGATGAAGAACTCAAACGAGCCATCAAATTGGAAATCAAGAAAGTCCAAGATGACAACTACGTTTGTCCAAGGGCTTACAATTCAATATCAGCATCAGGTTCTGACCGAATTAGTAAAAATTCATATTTGGATTCATTTGAAGAGATCATCGACATTCCAGGTGAACAGGCAATCACACTTAAAAATGAATTAAATGGTGAGAACATAAAAGTTGTCGTACACATGTATGACATCGACCAAAGTCATGAAGAAAGAGACCTCCATCTCATTGTGACCATAGTCAATGCAGACGGGCTTCCTATAGAATTTCGTGGGACGGCATTTATAGGTTTTTATGGATATTTAGAAGTTACAAAAATCAAAGGAGATAAGAGGTCTAAAAAAGTGAAACATATGTAAGTTCTTTTATTTTTATTCTTATGCTTGTGCCATTACCTTTTCAATTAGAGATACATACTGGAAAATATCTGCGAATATACTGTATCGTTGTTATTTGTATATCCTCCGAAGGTTCAATACTTCAATGTCTGCAGAAATGTGGGCGATATGTTTCTTGCATATTTGCATAGTATGACTCTTTGCATCTATGTCAAGTGTCAACAAGATACATTTCTCTTTTTCATGATTATTATTTACTAATTAATATTGTGATTATTTGTTTTGTTGCACATGTTTAGTGCTGATGGACATAAGGAGTTAAAAAAGAGAGGAATTGACTTCGGGTTCAAGTATTTCTTCCGGGAATACATGATCAAGAAGCATAAGATAGAATACATGATGTTGTTGAAAAACATAAATGAATTTCTCGAGAAATAAAATAGAAGCTCTTTCCTGGATATTTCTGGATATTATGTACTTATGAGTTTTGATAGAGTAAGGTATGCATTCAATTCTTCTTGTGAGATTTTTAATATCAGAAATACAAGTATGACCAAGTGACTAGGGAGGTTCTTATCTTTAATTTATTATTCAATTCTATGTTCCCGTATTCACTTTTCAGCAAATGAAATGCTTATTGCCTTATTGAAATTATGTCATCAATACAACAAGTCCTTCAGAATTTATCTTATTCTCTGAACAATCAGAATTTAGTGGTTTCCTCATCTGAGTTGAAGATGAAATATGAAAAGTGTGAGGAAAGAGGTCGGATTTACCGGGTGGTCTGACTGGTCTCTAATATCTTAATAAAAACAGGGAATATGTCGAATTATGCCAAACGTTTCTTAGTCTTAAACGATCGCCAGAATAGCAATGTAGACATGTAGTCTTCAGAATTTTGCCCAAGGAGTAGGCGATGGAAGAGGAGAGGCCACCCTTGCATGCACCCATGGTTTTCCCCCTCGGACCCTGCCTCATCATCATGAAAATTAAGCCTCATTTTCTTCTCGGGCAGGGCAAGTGCACAGTGGTGAAGTCTGTTTTTGAGAGTTTCCAGAGTGTAGCAGCGGACTTTACAAGTGTCCTTGCAGCATGAAAAATAAATTAACTTACTCAAGCATTTCCTTCATAAATCCATTCAGTCTAAGGGAATCGAGCATATTTCAACCTATTATTATTGGTTTTGGCAAGGCAGAGGGCACAAATCAAAGGATTTATGGCCATGGCTCAACTTGGTGATATTCCCATGAGGTTCGATCTTTTTCATAATGAACCACAATTTCTTTGTTATTGTTGTTGTTATTTTCATTCATGTCTTGTTGTTGTTGTGCTTGTGGGAGACTCAAGAACCTGGGAATAATTTCTTGAGGTGGTTGCTTTGATGAAGCTTTGGGATCCAAGATGAGAAAAAAATATAAGAATGACAAAACGATAATATTCTTGACTAGGAAAAGGCTGACCTCTTCGATTGAAGGTGTGAGGCTTTCATGGGTTTTCACTGTTTTTGGTAAGAAATGTAGTTTTTGCTGTTCAAAAGACAAAAGATAAATTCAAAATAATAAAACCCAAGATACGCATTTTTCAAAGTTACTACTCTTTGTCCACAAGTACTTTCAAGTTTCAACTGTTTTCTTACTCTTTAACTGCTCTTTTTTCTCTATCTTCACTGTTCCTGTTGTGTAGTTGGTCGTATAACAGTTTGGGGTTCAGTATTTTTCTAGCCTTTTCTCTTTACTCTGCAAATAATATATAGTCTAGCCTTTTCTTTTTACTCTGCAAATAATATATAGGGTAGATTTGGTAGCCTATTTAACTGCTCATTTCACCACTGACCAGTGCTCTCAGTCATAAAACTTCACTTTCCCACATTCCATGAATCCCCCTCATTGTCACTTTTTTCCTCAGCCCTGGTGGTGCCACTCTATTATTGCTACTACAAATGTTGTGGATAAATCAATGCGGAAACAATGTTATCCACTACAAATAGATTAATCCTACACAAAGATTGATCATTCTCTCTAGACAAGACTTCAACACCTTCCAAGTATTATCCCAACACTTCTCAATATCAATTAAACAAGCATATAAAGTAAAACAATTAATATAAAAGATAAACAAACCACAAGACACGGATATATCGTGGTTCGGCAATTTACCTACGTCCACACGGCGAATTCTAAGCTTTACTAGATGTCCAGAGTAACAAATTACAAGAGCTCTCAATTCACTCACAAAGAATAAACACTCAACTCACTAAGAATTTCTCTCTTACAATCTCTCTCTTTCTTGGTTTTGGTTAAGTTAAGTTTTTAGAGAAAAAACTTATGTTTATACTGTTTCTGAAAACAGTCGAAGTTCTGCTGAATAATGGTGGAGCGCAGGCACGCCCTTGGGTAGGCAAAGTTGAGCATGCGTGCACTTGACATACTGTTCGTGTACTGTTTTTCTTTCTCTCAACCCAAATTTTTGCTAAGTAAGAAAAACACCAAAGAGAGAGAGAGACCAATAAAAAAAAAAAAAAACTCATTTTTCTCTACATTCTCCACCTCGGTGAGGTTTTAACACATAAAACCAAGCCGAACACATTCAGCAAGAAGCACTAGTCCCGGAACTCGCCGTCAACTGCCCCGAAGGGTCATGCCCATAAAGGGCTCTTTCAAACATGTAGGATTTGGTGCAAGTCCAAACAGTGTTGGAACTTAACTCCGGTGACAACCTTCGTCAGCATATCAGCAGGGTTGTCATGGGTGTCCACTTTCTCAAGTGCTACATCACCATCCTCAACGACATCCCGTTCAAAGTGATAACGAACATCAATATGCTTGGTTTGAGCATGATGAACTTGGTTCTTCGCTAAATGAATAACACTCTGACTATCACAATACAAAGCAACACTGTTCTGCTCAATACCCATATCATCTAGAAGACCTCGAAGCCATAGTGCCGCTTTCACTGCCTCTGCCACTGCCATATACTCTGCATCTGTAGTAGATAGAGCAATTGTAGCTTGTAGCATAGACCTCCAACTAACCGGTGCACCATGCATCATAAACACATAACCAGTAGTCGATCGTCGTCTATCTAGATCACCTGCATAATATGAATCCACATAACCACTGACATAACAAGTACCTCCACCATAAACTAATCTCATATCCAAGGTACCCTTCAAGTACCTCAATACCCATTTCACTGCCTCCCAATGCTGCTTCCCAGGATTTTCCATATACCTGCTTACAACACTAACTGCCTGTGAAATGTCTGGGCGTGTGCATAATATTAGCTTTTCCTTACGTTAGAGATTAGAATATCTAATTTGGTACAAAAGCAACTCAAAGTTCCTTACTCACGATTTTCGTTTTCGTAAAGCTAAAGTAAAGATTCGAACCAACTAAAATTTAGGACAACTACAAATTAGTTATTACTCTTAGGGAACTAATGAGTAAGGTTATACTACTAATGCTAGGTTTTCTTTCCTACACAAACATTAAGAAAAACATTAAAGGTTGAAATCATGCACTTAATACAAAAATACAAATTACTAAGAAAAGGTGGAGAGCTAATCCTCCTCATGTGAAACTATCATTTAGTTGTTGATTTGAAAAGGTTTATTGGTTCTTCCTAGACTCATAGACAAGCCCCTAATGGAAGAAAACTTGATCCCTAGCATGCATGGCTCACTTAAGAGCTCATACATGCTAGTAAGTGGAACCAAGCAATGACTTATCTCTAAGCTCATTGTTTTGATTCCTAACTAGACACTACACCAACTATCATTTTGGGATAGGATGTAGAGCTAGTTGTTCTTCCTAACAACCTACCAAACCAACAACAATTGTTTTTACCTCACATGAGTTGGATTAACTCCCCAAAAGGAAAGTTAGCTCATGATCCTTGGGACAAGGAAATTACAACTAGAAAAACAAAAAGAGAGAGAAAGAGGAAGAAGATAAACAATCAAACTCACTTGCTTTTTATTTTCTAGAAGAAAACAAGTGTTTCCTCCATTAGAACTATTACAAGCTTTTCTTATAAAAACTAAAAACTAACTAACTCCTTTTTTTTTTCACTAAGGAACTAAAATAATACCATGTAAGGAAAATAAGTCAAGGGAGTAAATGGAGTGTCCCCCACCCTTGTCTAATTTCTTCTCCATTTGAGAGAAATCTCATTTCCTCCCACGTGAATCATCAAACCACATTAATTCATTTTTATCCACCACATTAAAACAAAGTGACACCTTGCCTTTTTTTCACTATTAACACCTAATCTAATTTATTACATGCAAGGTGTCAACTTTGCACCAATAATTTGTTATTTTTGTCTTGACATGCTCCATGATTGATGACTCATCCAATCTTGTGGCCCCCATAGTGGGTCCATGTGCGATCGATGGCGGTGCGGTATTTAGGCGGTTTACAACTTCCCTTTATCGTAGAGTTCATCGCCGATTGTCCGAGCAGCTCTTTGTCGATTCGAGTCTTGGTTCGAGAGGTAGGAGCTTTGGAAGTTTGATGCTTCTGTGCGGATTTGGAAGAATTCATATATACGCCGTTCCTCGTGCTTTATCGCATGTTTAACCAATATTTCCATGTTTACTGCAAATACCTGCAAAAGTATGAAAACATATTTATTTCATGATTATTAAACACATAATTAACCAAATTTATATGTCTCAATGGGGTTTCATAATACACTTTTGGGTGCTTATCACACTACCCCCAAACAGCACTTTGCTTGTCCTAAAGCAAAGAAGAGACACTAAAATAGATAAGTGACCAAAAATGTGTAGTCCTAACTTATTCTCGTTTCGCAGAGTGCGGTTGCATTGACCATATGCAACAAGGCCTTAAACCACTAGGAATTCCCTAGTGGACGAGTTATAGCCTCGTGAGAGTTTTCCAGAAAAGATACTCACAAACTTCATTTATACTACAACGACTTCGATGTAAAAACTCGCTTTCCTAAATTAATCTCAGATATCCATACATCTCCTTAGCAGGGAACGAGGATTGATTTCTTTGAAACTCAAGTTAATATGTATTCAATAATTAAAACATCTACATATTATTATTCATGCAGTGAACTTTTCATTGAAATGTACTAGCAGGGTTATTTCTGGATCCCTTGGAGAGCGTACCTAAATAGGTTCTCACAGGTATGTGTCGAAACACAATTCCACTCAAAATTTTACCACTCAAGTTTTGTTAACTCCAAAGTGTCGCGGTGGCACACGTTTCCTCACATCTCAATGACAGTCAGAGGAGCCGATGTCGATCAATCACGTCTACTACTTATTATCACACCACCCTACTCCTAATTGAGCTAGAGGTCTTTATTAGGTATTGTGGGGCTTAGGTGGATAGTGTACAAGAAAATGGAAATGGATAATCAAAATTTACGAGTATGAGATAATAGGGTCTTCATATATTTAGACTAGAGAAATCCTTGTTTTCTTTCCTTCTTCTAACTGAGTTTTATAACCTTGTTCTTAAGCCTCTACTAGATTTTTATTATTATATCTTTTTTTTTTTTTTAGATGGCTTAAAAACATGATTCTATTTTTCTTTCCTGAAGCAAGTAACTGACTTTTATTTGGGACAAGTCTTTCTCTTTATTCTTTCCACATTTCATCCTATTTCTCATACTCATCACTTGGGTTCTTTTATTTGGTTTAATAAATGGGTAAGGAATTTTTGGTGAAAGTGAAAGGTTTGATGAACGGTTCAGTGGAGTGACTAGCGGTAAAATTTGTAACAGGTAAGAATTTTTAGCTATGTCGATCCAAAGAAGGCCTAAATTCTAGGGTTCGTGGTGATCAAGTAAGTAAACGCGTGATTTCTCTAATCGGAAAAAACTACTCCTCTGTGTCATCACACACAAATCACTCATGTCAAGGTTTTTGGTTAGATTCTCACAGGATTTATAGTTTAAGTAACTAACCGTTGGTTCCAAAACTTACCGCTATGTATAATCGATGATACTCGAGATATGAATATTCATGAAAAGATGTATAAACTATTGCATAATTATTATCTAAAGTTTCTTAAAACAAATCCTAATTCGATACTAATGTGAGATTTCTAGACAATTTTCATCATTGAAAAGGAAACAAGACTTTGTCACTAAGTACAATTATTAATATGAAAATAAAAACTATATACAGGCTATAAGATGCCTAATTTTTGCTACAGGTTTAAAGCACCACCAAACAGAATGATGCTTAGTCCTCGAATGATCAATAAATAAAGAGAGAAAGTACCTGAGAGCCGTGAGCAAAATTAGGGCTAGATTGCTGGAACAGAGAGGTTGGAGATCATAATATATTATTCAGAAAGAACACTAAAATGTTCAATAGCACACTAAACATAGCACACGATACATAGCACACGAAATAATGAAAAACAATAGCATACGAAACAGGACAACCAATAGCACACCAAACATGAGGTTTATCTAGATATATGTACAATGGCAAGCACAAGTTTACCATCCAACAGGATGTGAAGGTCTGGCATCCTCTTTAAGGAAATGCATTTCCTTAGCATCGCGCCAATAGATAATAGTCTGCCAAATTTCTGCCCATTCTTTGTCTCCGGATTCCCTCAAATTGGTCTTCATCTTTTCGTCATTTGGGTAACATCGAACATGCCTCAGGTATCGAGCGAGACGCTTCCATTGACGAAACCTCAATGAGCGAATGATTCTGTTTGCTGGGCATATGGAATCCACCTTGCCCCAGTCATGAAAAGTAGCTGCAAACTGTGGGAAATGTGTCTTCATGATCCGGCAAGCGGTGACTGGTAAAAGTATATACTGATCCTGAAAAGTGCGAGCTCGTTTCAGGTTGAGACAACACAACCTAAAATGTTAAATAATGCATGACCCTCGAAGCTAGTGCACTGAATATGATGCAAGCAGCCTCATTGGCAGTAGAAAAATGCCAATCTCCCATAATGTTTAGGAGTACAAATAACATTGCAGTCCCCATGTTCATGGTCATGCTTGCTAATGGAATGGTGATGTCGCGCCATGGCACATGGCCATTTCCTTCTCGTTTGATCTCAAGACCATCACCATAAGAGTCGCGAAACGCTTGCCACTGAAAGGAACGGTAAGAATTATGATAGATGTAATGCCAAGATGCAGCAAGTTCGTGGTATGGAAGGTCCAAAGTTAGGGCAAGTTGTTGTTCAGAAAAGATATGAGGTGTGTCACCAACTCGGATTGTGAACCCGTCTAAGTAGAAACCATGCGCATGGTTGAATGCTGGTGTGTCTTCCATATTAGCATAAAAGTATGCAGCCAAACTCGGAGAATAAGTTTGGTCAAGTTGAAGAATTAGAGAAGACCACCCAATGTTTGTGATGTAATCATGGAAGAGATGGCCATAGGCATTGGAATCCATCATAGACTGAAAGGATTGCTCAGGAATGAGTTTGGGAGATACCATGGATGATGAAGATGCAATGTTTGATGAAGATGCCATGGTGGATGAAGTAAAGAAATGGGTAACGATATCGGCAACTGGATGGAAAAATGAGTATGTAAGAAAATAGACCCTCCTGTAGCACATGTTAAAATTATATTAGTCACAACGGAAATGATGACAATCCTACTAAGCATTGCATACAAAAGAAGACAAAAAGATAAGACAAAATACATCGTATGACGGAAAAACATAATAACATATATGATTATATACTTATTGACTTAGTAATATCATGGATTCTTATGTTGATCTTGGAGATGCATATTTTGCACCGCATCGCTTAGGTCTTCTATTTGTTGGCCGAAATGCATCCTGAATGTCCCCTTGGTCGGCAGAGAGTACAGTTTGATTTTCCATTAGGAGAGCGTGATTTTGCAAGGATCGAGAATGATTTTCCAAGATCTCCTCCTCGCTTCAACATCATGCGTTGCTTGGACGATCTTGGAAATCCCAAGAGTTGTGATGATGATATTTTGACGAAAGCATGTAGTTCCCTCAAACCCCGATGAAGAAGTTTAATGCCTTCCATGGGATTAATAATGTTCAAAGATGGCATTTTCATCAAATAAATGGTCAATTTGAGCTTGGGTCGCTTCCGCTCATTTATCGAGTATCGGGGTCCAAAACCAACAGAGTAGTCTGTTTGGAGTACTTTTATATGTGCTCTTTGAAGGGGTGTCTCTGGAGATATCTGCGTTACTAAAGTGGGTAGGGGTGCTGACCTTCTTGTTTTCTTGGTGATTACGTTCCAGAGGTGTTGGATTAGACAAAAGTCATCTCTTTGAGTTTGCAAAATCCAAAGTAGGTGAAGTTGAGGCTTTGTGACTTCTGATTGGTGTAAAGTACCTACCACATTATGTCCCAACCAGTGGAGCACAACACGTTGATTCTGTTTCAAAGAGCGTTGAAGAACAATGTGATGTGTATTTCTGACTTCGTCATGAGATACGGTAGCTCGTAGTAAAGTTTTTGCGGAATCAAATGATGACTCTTGAAAAAGGGACTCCTGGGTATTTATTGGGATTTGAAGTATGTCGTAGATCATTTCCTTAGTCAATTCCAATGGTTGTCCATAGGCATTGAAGTAGAATTTTCCATCTTCAGATCCGCTAAATTGGTAGAACATCAAAACCAATTCTCAGGAATAACCAAATTTCTTTGAATGATATAGAAGAGGCCCATCCGCGACGTATGATTTCGGTGTCAAAATAAGGAGAAAACCGGCCATCTTCGAAAGTTTTCAGGTAGTCTTTCTCTGTCGTTATTTTTCTTGGTTGATCCATTACTGAGGGAAGGATAGTGAAAATTGTTTGAATAAGAATGGCTGAAAAAAGAAGAGATTTATAGCCAATCTATGAGTCCATACTAACTGAATCCAAGTGTAGTTAATGACCCATGTGATTATGAACAAAGATCAATGGGGATCCATAGTAAGTATTTGTCATGTCGATATCCAAATACAATTAATGAGATGGTTGAATGTTAGAAAATACGGAGGAAAGTTTCACAGGGTAGTTAGACTTACACGTAATTTCAGAAATGATGATCATAACTCAGTAATAGAATATGGATAGAATAATCGAAATGCATATGTGACAAGTGTTATCGCTGCACTTTGTAGCGTGCCGCGATTTTCTCCAACACCATGTGTATCCATTAATTATTTTGGTGAGTTTTGGATGGCCTTTCTTTGTTATGGTTTGTTTATTTATTTACTTATTTATTATTATTTTATTTTTTATTTTTTTTTTTTATTTTTTTTTTTTTTTAGAGGAAAAGACAACTAATATACACAAATATTTAATACGGAACTTCTCCATTTAATACGTAACCCGTACAAATGTGTGAGAATTATTTAACACACCATACTAATATACAAAACAAAAGACAAAGAGATGGTTACATAGATCTAGATGTTCTGGATCATGTTATGCATGAGTGACAGCAGAACAATGATAAACACTGTTATCACGAATTGAGGATTTGTTCTATTGGATTTGTTCCCATCGCTCTATTGGATTCATTATGTTCAAGAAATTGAGGATTTGTGAAGAAGAATTTGTGAAGAATGAGAGAAAGGGGTTGAGTGAAAGTGGAAAAGGAGAGTTGTATTTATAAGTAGATTTCTGACCGTTAGGCATCTGACCGTTTGGATCAGGCCGTTGGTGTCTGACCGTTGGGCTTTGAGAGTAGTCCCATGCATCAAGGAATATATGAGGAAGTACACTATGTGCATAACATAAATAATTTCTCATTCAAACCGTCTGGAAATACAAAATTATGAGAAATCAACCGATATATAATTTTTTGTATCACTAGAAAAATAAAAAATGCAATGCATAAGGGAAAGAAATGACATAGTCATTGCTAAGCCAAGGAAAATAAATAGCTACTGGGAATCCTTCGGGTTAGCAGAAGATGAACCCGGGTTTCTACGTCTTCGCCACGGCGATTTAACTTCGTGCTAAAATGACCGGTCCGAATGTGGCCTATAGATCAGAAAGTAACCGATCTTGAATTGATGATGATTTGCCATCATCATTCTCTAGAAACGGCCTTGGCGATTTCTTATTTCTTGCTGGAAGTCATTCTGGGAAGTAAGCATCTCTTCCTGGCGAAGAAACATCCTGCACATACTAGTATTCATGTGCCTCAAGGCTTCCATAGGAGTATTGATTCGGCGCATGGTATCTTCATTAAAACAGTCGGGTGGTGAAGGAGGAGGAGGAGGTACGTTATCATGCTCAATGTCATCTCTAGCTACTGGGTCCCAGTGGTCTAAAACACAAGTCTCAAAAATTCCAAAATTCTCGAAAAGACCTTGTTTCAATGAAAGGAGTAGCGGATCGAACCCTAAGTTAAGCATAAGCCGAAAGTAACAAGTACAAGAGGAGTCGACCTGCTTGACGCTGTCGTAAGAATATGGCCCAAGAAATGGACCATTCGAAAAGTGTTCTTCCTCTCCCGTAGGATCCACGCGAGGTGCAAGAAAGTCTTGTTCACGCCGACGCCTTTGAAGTTCCAATGACGCTTGTCGTCCCATCGAAAGTGACGGCTAATTGGTTACGCCCGAGCGAATCTTTATACGCAGTTCGAGCCGAGCGGTGTTGTACTCTCCTCGAGAAGCGTGTCAAACATCAAATCCCTCGGGTCGGATACTCGACAATAACAGGGTCGGACTATCGAGTTTATCGGAATGTATGCGGTATTCGAAATTAACTCCAACCGTGAGTTCACGCTCCAACCCATCCGCCGTAATCCAAAATTCGCCACCCCGAAAACCTCCATTGTTGTAAAATTTCAACACTAAATCTTCGAGTAATCGAAATGGAATTTGGTGCAATAGATATTCCCACTCTCTACTAGCAATTTCTTCATCGAAAAATGGGTGAAACATCCCGGAATTGTAGAGATTTCCGAAATTTCGCTCAACTGTGATTCTCCTTCGTGCTGCCATAGCGCGGTGTAGATGAACTTTTGAGGGTGGAAATAGCTAGGATTGGTGGAGGAGATGGTGCTAGAGGAAAGGGGTTTCAGTTTGGAGGACTTTGGCTCGCGTGCGCGGGTCGAATTCACTGCTGTCGAGTCGCGTGCGCGGGGGGTGTGTGGGGGAGACCAAGATCCGGATTTTAAGGGGGAAGAAATGAGAAAGGTGGACGCGTGGGTGCCTCGGGCGTGGGTTTTGTATACGGATCCGTGATTTTGGGTCGGGTCAAATATTTGGCCCAAGCCCAAATGTAGTCCAAAAATTCCCCCTATGTCCCGAATGATCCGAAATTTCAAACGTGGAAATTCGATTCGTTTTAACTCCAAATTGAACAGATGAGATATCAAAACGATCGGCATTAAAAATGTCATCCACTAGAATATGACAAAATCGCATTCAACATTTTTTTTTTTTTTGGTGTTTATTTATGTACACATTTATATACAAATGTACAAGTCGAGAGGAACATGTCAACAACACCGGAAGTCCAAATAAAACAACACATCACAACAGCCTTAAACTCGCATAACTTTCATGTCGGCTCATGCGAACCCTAATCCAGCCAGATGTGGCTTTAACCTTTATGTTTTGGGGGCCTAGGGTTCGTGATCGGTACCATCCCTAACCAATGTGCAATGGTCTAATAATAATATTACCCTTAGTACATATGGTATAGCCTCAAACCGCCCAAACACACATAGAGAAAACTGATTGGGGTTGGCCCGGTGGAATCCATTGCCCGCATTTAACTAGGAAATGTCCAATGGTGCATATCACGACTCTCTTTGGGCACCATGCCGGGCTAATAATAAAAAAACGAGTATATACATGTTGAGTCTTTTTACGTCAGATCCTCAAGACGAATGTGAGTCTTTTAACGTCAGATCCTCAAGACGAATGTGAGTCTTTTAACGTCAGATTCTCAAGACGATTCCCAACCTGTGGAAATAACGGAGCGACGACAAAGTTTATCCTGCTGCTGCGGTGTCAGACAATAATATACCTTATACCGGCTCATCTCGGATAATAGATCAAGACCTGGACAAAAGCGTTGTTGACAATTCATACACCACCCCATCCTTCACGCGACGCCGCTTTTCGAAGCAAAAAGTACTACCACCATTACCAATTCGAGATGGGTGAGATTTACACCAAATGATGAGTTGGAGTTCATGAGGAAGAGAATAGAAAAGGGAAGAGAAAGAAGGATTTGAAATTTTGGTACCCATTGTTTTCCAGAGGCACGCTTGCTCGATTATCGAACACATTTATACTCGGCCAAGTAGAGTTTTGTGGACTAAGGTTTCGGGCGCTTGCAACCACACACTCTAGGGATTTTAGAAAAGAAAATAGAAGAGGGCCCGGCTACCCTAATGGCATACTTTTCCCTCGCTTAAATACATGGAAAGAAGTACACCAAATAATCTATTAGTAGTCCGGTAGACTGGATCATTGAGAAGAGTCTCTTCGACATCCGAGAGCGCAACTCATAATAATGTTTAAGGCGCCGCCATTTACTTGAAATTCGCTACCATCATTTACGCTTTTCACGAGATAGCCCCATAAGGGGTGACAACAAAGAGACAAAGAAAAGACCGCACCATCGAAGTTTTTAATTTTCTTGGAAAAATGTGTAATCTTGAGTTGTACATCAAAACTTTTTGACCGACTTTGAATTCTTTTCTCAATATGTGCTTGTCATGCACTCTTTTCATGTTGGCTTTATAGGATTTCGAGAGATCATAGGCATCAATCGAATTTCCTCAAGCTCATTTAACGCAATTTTCTCTTTTCGCTACCACGCTAGTGTTATAATTGAGGCTTTTGATGGCCCATGAGCACGGTGCTCAAGTTCAACCGCAGATGACAAGGTTTTCCAAAAACGAGGCGATACGGAGACATCCCTATAGGTGTCTTAAAAGTTATTCTCAGATGCCCACAAGGCATCGATAATCGTAGAGACCGCCTTTTTCCTAGATGGATTGACGCTTTTTTCCAAAATGGATTTGATTTCTCGATTAGAGACTTCTACTTGACCACCGGGTTTGAGGATGATACAGAGTTGCCACTTTGTGCGTGACTCCATATTTCTTTACTAATGATTCAAAAATTTATTGCAGAAATGTTTTCCCCCATCACTAATTATAGCTTTTGGAACACCAAATCGAGAAAAATATTTTTTTTTTAACAAAAAACGACCGCTTTATGATCGTTAGAACGACATGCCAATGCCTCAATCCATTTTGACACATAGTCAACTGCTACAAGTATGTATAGGAAGCCATGAGAATTTGGAAATGGACCCATGAAGTCGATGCCCTATACATCAAAGATTTCCACAATTAGAATGGGATTTAAGGGCATCATATTGCGTTGAGTAATGCGACCTAACTGGGCAATGATTGCATGCTTTGCAATGCTCATGTGCATCTCTAAACAGTGTTGGCCAATAAAACCACATTGTAGAACCTTGGGCGCAGTTTTCTTACCACTAAAATGACCACCACAAGATTGTTCATGGCGAAGGATAACATATCGCTGTGTTCCCAACCGGAATGCAACGGGCGGATTAGTTGGTCCGAACAATACTTGAAGAGGTAGGGATCATCCTAGAAATAGAATTTCACAAAGGATAAAAACTTTTCCGGTCATTACGAGACCAAGATAAAGGGACTTCCTCGGTAACTAAGTAATTTACTATGTCGGCATACCAAGGGGACGAAAAAAATAGAGTACAAGTGTTCATCCGAAAGGAATCACGATAGGTTCAAGATCGTCGATCAACATCATCGACAAGTCTTGATAAATGGTCTGCAACCACATTTTCGCTACCTTTTTTATCTCTAATTTCGAGAGTAAACTCTTGCAAAAGGAGAATCCATCGGATCAACCTTTGTTTTGCATCTTTTTTCGCTAATAGATAACCAAGTGCCGCATGGTCAGTGTAGACAATAGTTGGAGAACCCACTAGGTAAGGACGAAACTTATCCAACGCATATACAACGGCGCGAAACTCTTTCTCGGGTGGTATAGTTACGCTGAGCTTCATTAAGGGTTTTACTCGCATAGTAAATGACAACTGGCTTATCTTCTCGGCGTTGCCCTAGTACAGCTCCTATAGCATAGTCGCTCGCGTCACACATTAATTCAAAAGGTTTAGACCAATCAGGTGGTTGAATTATGGGAGTGGTAGTTAATGCGGTTTTTAATATCTCAAAGGCTTGTTTGCAACTGAAACTGAAATCAAAAACGGCATCTTTAAGCAGGAGATTGGTTAAAGGTCTAGCAACCTTTGAGAAATCTTGAATAAATTTCCTATAGAAACCTGCGTGTCCTAAGAATGCGCGAATGTCTCGAACTGTTTTTGGTATAGGAAGTGAAGCAATTTTTTCTATCTTAGCTTTGTTGACTTCGATTCCGTCCTTTGAAACGATGTGTCCTAAAACTATTCCTTTAGTAACCATGAAATGACATTTTTCCCAATTAAGAATAAGGTTTTTCTTCACAACGCGTAAAAGACCTTTTCAAGATTTGATAGACAAATTATCGAAAGAATCTCCATATATTGAGAAGTCAGTCCATGAATACTTCCATAAACCGCTCAACCATATCACTCGAAAATATGAAGCATGCAAATATTGGAAAGTACTGTGTGCATTGCAAAGGCCGAATGGCATTCGCCTATATGCAAATGTACCAAATGGACAGTGAACGCGTTGTCTTTTCTTGATCGCCAGGGTCTATGACTATCCGAAAATAACCCGAATAACCATCAAGAAAACAAAATAATAGGCATGACCGCTAAACGCTCGAAAGCATCCGATCGATGAATGGAAGTGGAAAGTGATCCTTACGAGTGACGGCATTAAGTTTGTGATAGTCAATGCATATTCGCCATTTTACTGGGATACGAGCAAAAATGCATTCATCTTTATCATTTCGCACAACTGTAATGCCAGATTTCTTTGGAACCACGTGTACAGGACTCACCCAAACACTATCAGAGATAGGGTAAATAATACCCGCATCTAGTAATTTTAACACTTCCTCTCATACCACATCTTTCATGGTAGGGTTTAGGCGACGCTACGGTTCACGCGACGTCTTAGCATTTTCTTCCAAGTGTATGCGATGGGTGCACACATTAGGTTCAATGCCTTTAATGTCATCGAGGGACCATCCAATAGCAGAACGATGTTGTTGAATGACATTAATTAAACGAGCTGCCTAATCGTCAGTCAATTGTGAAGAAATAATAACTGGGTGACGACCATCGGCATCAAGCTGTATATATTTTAATTCCGAAGGAAGAGGTTTTAAATCAGGGGTAGGCGGAGTGGGTATTAAAGATTCTTGAGGAAGGTCATCATCCATGTAGTAAATAGATTGATGATCATCCAAGTTACTTGACATCACTGTTGTAGGGTCAAATAATGGTACTGACTCTAATAACTCATTTACTTCTTGTGTATAATTATCGTCCTCAAACTCAGATTCGCTAAAGGAAAGAAATTGGTACACTTCATCTTCGTGAAAAGAGTTTGTGAAATACTCTTATGAATGTCATTAACCCCGCCTGACCTCACCATCAATGTCGCTCGAAGTTGTTTCATCAACTTGAACACATTCACCTCGACCGAAAAGATTTCCGGCGGACATGGTCATGGAACCATCTCTACAGCTTAATAAGAGCATTAGCAAAGGGCGCAGGAACGGACGCCCTAAGATGATAGGAATGGAATCACATGCAACTTCAGATCCAAAATAACAAAGTCTACAGGATAGAAGAAATCTTGGACTTTTACAAGGACGCTTCCACAATTCCTTTTGGATACTTTTATGGAACGATCGGGCTAACCGTAGAGTCATGGTGGTAGGTTTGAGCTCATGAAGACCTAGTTGTTTAAATAAATAATATGGAAGTAAGTTCACACTAGCTCCTAGGTCTAGTAGTGCAAGAGCCGCGTATTTGTCACCTAAGGTGCATGGAACCGCTGGCCTACCAGTGGTCCTTGTATCTTACTACACCATTGTGTTCGGTGATGGAGGGAAACCGCTCAAATGAGGAACGCTTTGTTGAGGAACATTAGTTCTCCTTTTGTGGTGCACATATCTTTCAGAAATTTTGCATGTTTTGGTAATAGTTTTAAGGCATCGAGAAAAGGTAAGTTGATTGTTAAATTTTGAAAAGTCTCTCGAATTTCAAAGAAAATTCTCATCGTGTTTATTCTTTGCCAAGCGCAGAAACGGTGCCTTAGGGCTGAATTTGGCAAAGGGTCTACTTGCTTGTTTTCTACATTCGAGGTGTTGACTTTGTTGGATCCGAGAATCTTCCGTAGGTTCATTATTAGAAATAGATTCCTTGATCCCTCTTTTTCCTTTGGTTGATCATCCGCATAATGATCCGATTGTCTACGCTTTTCCGTGATCGTAGAGTAGTGATTGCATGCACCTCACCTTGGTTGGGGGTGCTTGTACCAGGGGCATTGGTGAGTTCAAAGGTCGTGGTTTTGTCGGTTTAGGGTTTGAACCGCCAGGCAATGCGAAACACGCCTTTCTCTCGACTCTTTTCTTGCACCAATTGTTGAAGTGATTGTTGGATAGACGCGTTAAAATTTGAGACCGTTGGTTCATGTAAGCTAAGAAAGTCTCGCTTGTCCTATCTCAAACGGGTTATGTAGGTTGTGCAAATGTAGTAGTTCACGCATTATTCTTGAGAAGTTATTGATTATAGTTGGGATCCGGATTAGCCGGAACAAGGCTCAGCGTTGGGTTTGATAGTTAGCATTGGAATTATTTTGAAATTGACCTTGTTGGTATTGTTGATTATTTCCTTGGCGGTATGGAATAAAATTGTTGGTAGGTCGAACAGCGGATTAGCGAAACCCGGAGGAGCCCCCATTTGTTGGTTATTTTGGCCAAGCGAAATTCGGATGTTGTCTCCACGGTGCATTGGGAATGTTGAATGCACATGCCTCCTCCGATTGTTGAGTAGGAGAAGCATATAACAAGGGACAATATGCATCGATGGTCGACTAAGACAAAGGACACAAGGGGCGTGTCAACGCTCATGACCGGTTTTGGTAGTTGATCGCTTACTTGAACCGCAAGGGCATCTACTTTTTAGTTAGGGATTCTATCAAATTTTTATTTCGGGATCGGGTTTTACCTCAAAAATAGATGTGGCCTTTGTAACATTGTCCTTTGATGACCGAGACGACTTCGTTTACCCCAAAGTGTACCTTTTTTCGCTTGTTTTTCAATAAAAGTATAAGCTTCGTAGCTCCTTTGTCCATGAAGCAACCGCCGCTCATTATATCAAGAGTTTCTTTTTGATGATCGAAAAGACCATTAAGAATGAACGAACAAGGACGACTTTGTCCGGTTGGTGATGAGGACATTCTAACGTAAGATCAAAGAAACGACTCCATGCTTCGTAAAAGGATTCATGAGGATTTTGACGAAAAGAATTGAATTTTTCAAACATTTCGCTTGTTTTCTTCGAGTGTAAAATTGAAGCATGAAAGCTTGAACTAGTTTATTCCATGTGTCTATGGATCGTGGGTGGTCGTTGTCCCGCTGGCCAAATTGACGCTTTTTCCGCTAAAGTGAATGAAAACAAATCGAAGCAAGAGTTGTTCCTTAGAGATCACCGGATGGTGAAATGTTGTTGCCACTTATTGAAGCCTACGAAGATGATTGTAAGGTTTTTCGTGCTCCAAACCATGATATATAGGTAACAAACTGAAAACGCTTGGGGATACTTTAAAATCACCGACAATGTCCTCAAGTTTGATGCGGGAAGAAGGTCCTTCCCGTAATGCAAAGATAGAAGTCCGAGAGGGGCTTCTCTGCTGGTGGAGGATTGTCGGCCACAATGACAGAAGTTGATGGCGATGAAGGATCGTGATGAAGGTAATTAGCAGAAGAAGAACAATTTTTAGGTGAGAACTTACGTAATTGCTTATCGTATTTTTTTCGACGATAGGTATGTTCAATTTCTTTAGTGGAACCAGACCTTAATCTCATGCAAGCATAAAATTAGATCTAACTTACAGAAGGAATTTAGTAGGACTCGAATTTTATTATTATCTTAAGCATTAGAGTTGAACAACATATGCCTAAGCTGCTGCTAACGTGGCAGTGAAGCTAGGAATACGTGTGCATAAACCAACAGCCAGGTCACAAGAGAGGTATAAGGGAGGATTTCCGTGCAAGCACGGTTCTAATTAAGTAACCTCAATCTTTCAAGTTTCCTAGACACCATTGGAATATGATTAAGATTTATGGAATTAAAATTTATGCAAAGGCAGTATTAATTTAATTTAATTTAATTTTTTTTTTTTTTTTTTTTAGAGATTTATGCAAGGGTTAAAATTCAAACATGCAAATACGATCTACTCATACAATACTAGGTGCAGTAGCATGTGAAGATACTCTACTCATACATATAGCTATACGAATAGGCAAGCTTGTGTCATCAATAAATACTTCCATACGTACAGGCAAATATACATTAGTAATACGTATATGTACGCTAATTTGTAAATCGATATTACGTAAACGTATATCAACAGTAATAGGCAAATTTGAATCACTCATACGTATCTAAATACATTAGCATGCGGAGATAGTATACATACGCAGATAAATACGACAAAACTAAACATGCAAGGTATTATACATAAACTAAAATACGACTCTTGTATTGCATAATAATTCGATTTCGACAATACTCATTGAGATTGCGAATGTCATATAGAGAGCAGCTTTATCCCGTAGGGTTTAGAAACAACTTACCCAACTCAGATTTTAACCCTCGTTGGAATGTTCTCCTCTTTCTTGACAAAATCGACTCATTAGACAATACCGTGTACGTATACGTAGAGAATACTAAACATGCAATAATAGACACTTATACATATAAATATAGATAACCATGCAAAACAGTACCATTGGTATGTATATATACATTAATATGCAATTCATACCCACTTAATCACATATAAATATTTACGGACGTATTAATATGATTCATGCATATTTCTAGCCTAAGACGTAAATAATAATCCATAAACTAATTTATAATAACTACGTACATGGCATTCATGCAGAAAAAACGAAAAATAAAAATAACACCGAAAATTTGAAACCCAGAAGCTTCCGCTAGTCCGCCAAAAATTGAAACAGACGCTTCAATCTGTCGACGCGGATTAATCCCAAAAGATATTCAATTTTTGGGTAATCGGGTCCGTATAATTAGGCCCGGCTATGGATCGTGGTGTATCGATGGATGCTTTGGCGGTTGAACAGAGAGGCAAAGGAAGAAATTCACCCGCGGACGCGGGTCAGTAATGTGCACGCGACTTCACACACGCGCACACGTGTCAAGTAATTCAGAATGAGTTCAAATTTTTCCAGAACTCTTATAATTTCCTGCAGTGTACTCGTCCAGTCCTAACTTTTGGTACCTGGAAGTGCAACGAAATTTTTTTAGCTTAACGTGTCTATTATGAGGGAAAAATCCGAAAAAATAACAAAAACGTAATAACGAACGAGAAGGAAAGAAAAGAAGAGAATAGGGGTTCCCCCTTGATGTAACTTCCGATTTGTAGAACACGTTCTTTGGCTTTAGAACGGCAGCGGCGCCATTTGGATATTAGCTTTTCCTTACGTTAGAGATTAGAATCTCTAATTTGGTACAAAAGCAACTCAAAGTTCCTTACTCACGATTTTCATTTTCATAAAGCTAAAGTAAGGATTCGAACCAACTAAAATCTAAGACAACTACAAATTAGTTATTACTCTTAGGGAACTAATGGGTAAGGTTATACTACTAATGCTAGGTTTTCTTTCCTACACAAACATTAAGAAAAACATTAAAGGTTGAAATCATGCACTTAATACAAAAATACAAATTACTAAGAAAAGGTGGAGAGCTAATCCTCCTCATGTGAAACTATCATTTAGTTGTTGATTTGAAAAGGTTTATTGATTCTTCCTAGACTCATAGACAAGCCCCTAATAGAAGAAAACTTGATCCCTAGCATGCATGGCTCACTTAAGAGCTCATATATGCTAGCAAGTGGAACCAATCAATGACTTATCTCTAAGCTCATTGTTTTGATTCCTAACTAGACACTACACCAACTATCATTTTGGGATAGGATGTAGAGCTAGTTGTTCTTCCTAACAACCTACCAAACCAACAACAATTGTTTTTCCCTCACATGAGTTGGATTAACTCCCCAAAAGGGAAGTTAGCTCATGATCCTTGGGACAAGGAAATTACAACTAGAAAAACAAAAAGAGAGAGAAAGAGGAAGAAGATAAATAATCAAACTCACTTGCTTTTTTATTTTCTAGAAGAAAACAAGTGTTTCCTCCATTAAAACTATTACAAGCTTTTCTTATAAAAACTAAAAACTAACTAACTCCTTTTTTTTCACTAAGGAACTAAAATAATACCATGTAAGGAAAATAAGTCAAGGGAGTAAATGGAGTGTCCCCCACCCTTGTCTAATTTCTTCTCCATTTGAGAGAAATCTCATTTCCTCCCACGTGAATCATCAAACCACATTAATTCATTTTTATCCACCACATTAAAACAAAGTGACACCTTGCCTTTTTTTCACTATTAACACCTAATCTAATTTATTACATGCAAGGTGTCAACTTTGCACCAATAATTTGTTATTTTTGTCTTGACATGCTCCATGATTGATGACTCATCCAATCTTGTGGCCCCCCATAGTGGGTCCATGTGCCCATCGATGGCGGTCCGGTATTTGGGCAGTTTTACAACTTCCCACCCATGCGTAGAGTTCATCGCCTCGATTGTCCGAAAGCAGCTCTCTTTGTCGATTTCGAGTCCCGGTTCGAGAGGTAGGAGCTTTGGAAGTTTGATGCTTCGTGGGATTTGGAAGAATTCATATATATGCCGCTCCTCGTGGCTTTATCGCAGTTTAACCAATATTTCCATGTTTATCGCAAATACCTGCAAAAGTATGAAAAGATATTTATTTCATGATTATTAAACACATAATTAACCAAATTTATATGTCTCAATGGGGTTTCATAATACACTTTTGGGTGCTTATCAGTGCACACCATAACATACATCAAACAGCCCACTGCACTAACATAAGGAACATGAGCCATATGTTTTTGTTCCTCCACCGAACTAGGAGAAAACTTAGCTGAAAACCTAAAATGCCCAGCTAAAGGAGTAGAAACCGACTTTGCATTCTCCATACCAAAACGAGAAATTACTTTCTGAAGGTATTTCTTCTGAGATACAACTATCCGTCATTTCTTTCTATCTCTGTCAATCTCCATGCCCAATATCTTCTTGGCTCCACCTAAGTTTTTCATCTTAAACTTAGAGTTAAGTTGAGATTTCAACTTGTCTATCTCCACCATGCTTTTGGAAGCAATAAGCATGTCATCTACATAAAGCAGGAGATAGATGAAGTCATTACCACGAAGCCTACTAAAGTAAACACAACAGTCATACTTACTTTGGGTATACTCGTGTTGCATCATAAACGTGTCAAATCGCTTGTACCATTGCCTTGGCGATTGATTTAAACCATACAATGACCGATTCAACTTGCACACATGATTTTCTTTCTTAACAACAACAAAACCTTCAGGTTGTCTCATATAGATCTCTTCCTCTAAGTCTCCATGCAAGAAAGCAGTTTTCATATCAAATTGCTCTAACTACAAGTCGAAGTGAGCAACTAAACTCAATAATACATAAATGGAAGTATGTTTGACCACTGGGGAAAATACCTCATTATAGTTGACTCCTTCCTTCTGTGAGAAACCCTTTGCTATCACTCTTGCCTTGTACCTAGTACTGTCAGACTTAGGAAGGACCTCTTTCTTTCTGAACAATCATTTACTGCTGATAGTCTTTTAGCCCTTTGGCAATAAAACAAGGTCCCATGTGTGATTTTTATCAAGAGATTCCATCTCTTCCTGCATAGCAACCAACCAATATCTGTAATGAGCATCTCTAACAGCTTCCTTGAAGCTATCTGACTCATCATCTTCAATATTCAGTGCATATGCCACTAAATCCACTTGACCATAGTGTTTCACCGGCTTATCATGCCCATACTTGTTTACTTCCTTAACTTGTCTCTTTGGCCTAGGGTCAGCCACTACAAGTTGCAGATGCTCATGCTCTTCTTCCTGTTGTTGCGTGGTTCCATGATCTGGTACCTCATCATGAACCAACTAGTCATCTGCTGCATCGAATAACTCAAGCTTAGTAACTTGAACTTCTATAGATTCTCCATTCTGCTCAGTTTTTCCGGCTTACTGAAAGATAACACGGAAGTCTCATCAAAAGTAACATCTCTGCTGACCAGGAACTTGTGATCTTCTAGACACCACAATCTGTATCCTTTTTCCTAATTTGTGAAGCCCAAGAATATTGCTTTCTTAGCTCTAGGATCTAGCTTGTTTTCCCTCACATGGTAGTAAGCAGTCAATCCAAACACTCACAAAATACTATAATCAGTTGGGTTACCTGACCACACCTCATAAGGCGTTTTGTAATCTATAGCTGGAACTGGTGACCTATCATACAGGTAACACGCCATGGACACTGCATCTGCCCAATACTCTTTGCCTAGACTGGCATTAGACAACAAACATCTCGCTCTTTCAAGCAAGGTTCTATTCATCCTCTCTGCCATTCCATTCTACTGAGGTATACCCCTGACTGTCTAGTGTCTAGCAATTATCTATTGCATACAAAACTCTTGGAAAGGCCCATAGGTATACTCAGTACCATTGTCAGACCATAGAGTCTTCACCTTCCTATCTGTGTGATTCTCAACCCTTACCTTCCACTTCTTAAATATCTCAAACACTTCATCTTTCATTTTCATCATATACACCCACACATAGCGAGTATGATCATCAATGAATGAGACATAATAACGATTACCTCCTTTTGAAGCCACTCTGGAGGGTCCCCAAACATCCGTATGCACATAATCAAAGATGCCTGTTGTCGTGTGCTTGCTTAAACTGAACTTGACTCTGCACTATTTCCCATAGACACAGTGCTCACAGAATCCCATGCTTGGCTTTTTCAAGTCCTTCAAGAACCTTCACTTGCACAACTCAGACAAACCCTTTTCACTCATATGCCCTAAACACATATGCCACATCTTAGTGCACTCAGAATCATCACTACATGCATCCACTGCTACATCGCCTATCACTGTACTACCCATCAAAGTATATAAGGTTTCATGTCTTTAACCTTTCATAACAACTAAAGAGCCATTAACAATCTTTAGGACTCCACCTTCCCCCACAAACTTGTGGCCTTTGGAATCCAAGGTACCAAGAGAAATAAGGTTCTTCTTTAGCTTAGGAACATGCCTCACATCAGTTAAAGTCCTTACTACACCATCATGCATCTTGACCTGTATAGTTCTAATTCCTAGCATCTTACAAGCAATGTCGTTACCCATCAAAACGGAACCACCGTCAATGCTCTCATTAGAAGTAAACCACTTTCTATTTGGACACATATGGTAGGAACATCCGAAATCAAGAATCCACCTTTCGGCCATATATTCTTGTGTGGACACACAAAGACTCAACTCGTCCCCTTCAAAGCCTGAAGCATAACTTGCCTTAATTTTTTCCTTACCTTTCTTCTTACCATCTCTCTTGTTCTCTTTCTTTGGGTGAGCCTGAAGTATAACTTGCCTTAATTTTTGCCTTACCTTTCTTCTTACCATCTCTCTTGTTCTCTTTCTTCGGGTGAGGACAATTACTTGAGTAATGTCCCTTTTCATCGCAATTGTAGCACTTCACATGTGCCAAAGGCTTCTTTGACTTGGACCTAGACTTCTCATTGCTTGTAGAAGCCTTTTCATACGACCTTCCTCTTGCCACTAGCCTTTGTCCTGCATCAATGCTATTCTCAACTCGTGTCTTCTTCATCAACTCATAAGAAAGAAGTACACTCTGAACTTCGTCAAGATCAATATCTTCTCTATTCATAAATGTAGTCATTAGATACTCATAGCTTTCTGGCAAAGAGAATATTAAACATTCCGCTTGATCATCATCATCCATCTTCATGCCAACATTCAAATAATCCGCTAAGCGTTGACGGAACTCACTAACGTGCTCTTGCATTGTTGAACCATCCACTATCATGTATCGATACAAACGCTTTTTAAGATACTTCTTGTTCGTCATGCTCTTGGTTATATACATAGATTCTAGCTTGAGCCAAATACCGGCAGCGGTATTTTGTCCCATCACATTATACATGACCTCATTAGCAAGACGCAACCGGATTGATGAACAAGCCTGTAGATTGAACTCTTCCCAATCATCATCACTCATATTCGTCGTCTTAAATTTAATCCCCTTTAAAGCCTTGTGCAAACCTTGTTGGATGAGGATGTCTTTTACTTGGACTTGCCAAATCCCAAAGTTATTCTTCCCATTAAACTTCTCTATTTCAAACCTTGCATTTGACATCTTGGGAGCCATTTTTCAAGTCACACACAATAACCCAAAAAATATTTTCCACTTGAAAATTTTATCAAATACCTTGTCTACGCAAATTTTGAGCACTATGGTTCTTCACCAAAACTCAAAATCCTAGGTCGTATACCCCACTCTGATACCAATTGTTATGGATAAATCAATGTGGAAACAACGTTATCCACTACAAATAGATCAACCCTACACAAGAATTGATCTTTCTCTCTAGACAAGACTTCAACACCTTCCAAGTACTATCCCAACATTTCTCAATGTCAATTAAACAAGCATATAAAGTCAAACAATTAATGTAAATGAGAAACAAACCACAAGACACGGATATATTGTGGTTCGACAATTTGCCTACGTCCACACGGTGAGTTCCAAATTTTACTAGATGTCCAAAGTAACAGATTACAAGAGCTTTCTATTCACTCCTAAAGAATGAACACTCAACTCACTAAGAATTTCTCCCTTACAATCTCTTTCTTTCTTGGTTTTGGTTAGGTTAAGTTTTTAGAGAAAAAACTTATGTTTATATTATTTCCAAAACAAATAAGTTCTCATTGAATAATGGTGGAGATGGTGCGAAGCCTTTTGGCTAGGGCAAAGTCGAAAGACGCTACAAGCTGACATACACTGTTTTTCTTTCTCTCAACCAAATTTTAGTTAAGTAAGAAAAACACCAAAGAGAGAAAAAAAAACTCCTTTTTCTCTACAACAACGTGTGCATCACTGCCATCTCTATCTAAACTAATTTAAAACCTGCGACTCTCATCTACAATCCAGCAACAGTCATGAAAAACTATTTTTTTTTATGTATCTCTAAAGCTCTTGGTCAATTTTTGTCTTACATGGTTTTGTTTTGACTATTTTACTCTCTGTTTTTTAGTAGATTGACGATATTACCCTTTTATGCTTTAAGCAAAACAGTTGTACGTGCATCAATCTAGTTCTAATAAATGCTTGCCCATCTTGACATAGGTACAGCTGGCAACTCATAAGTGGTTCAGATAGAAAAGTTAGTTAAGAATTCAATTCAAAAAGACTAGATTGATGCACACACGTTGTGCGTTTTGCTTAAGGCATAGAAGTATAATATCGTCAATCTACTAAAAAAACAGGGGTAAAATAGTCACAAAAAATGACCAAGAGATTTAGAGATAGATAAAAAAAAATTATCACTATTGCGGGACTGTAGATGAGGGTTGCATATTTTAAAGTAGTTTAGATAGTGGTGATTTGGTGAATTTATTTTGAAAATGAACCCAGGAGCTGAAATGGTGAGGAGCTTTCGCATAAAAATATCGTTGCCGATCAAAATTCCAAACTTGTTATGAAAGGTGTGGTCTCTCTCTCTCTCTCTCTCTCTCTCTCTCTCTCTCTCTTTTTTATGTTTACTTAGTGTAGTATTCTATCTAAAGCTAGTTAATTGTAACACTTTATCAGCACGAAGACTCTAGGAGCTATCAACGACTAAGTACCATCTTCTTCTACCTATCATTGATAATTACAAGTTTATGTAAACTAACTATCTATGCGTAAACACAAATAATCAATCAACTAAACAAGTGCTTAGATCAATATTTCTACTCCTAAATAATAATGAAGTAATATAAAGAGTACGGATTCGTTCCACTCCTAAACTACAAAGACATAAATGAAATTCAACTAATTTAAATCACAAAGAAACAATAGTGAGAGTAATATTATAATGAGAGATTTCTATTATACGATTATATTATCGATTCAAATAAATCTAAATTAACTAAACTAATATAAATAGGGTTTTGATGAAAGAGAAAGTTATAGAGAAGAGTAATCAATCCACCTAATAATTAGTTTTAAGCAAGAATAGTATTATTCATTCAAAAGAGATCATCTTTAGGTTTTCATACAATGATCCAACCTAAAGCCTCAAGCTTTATCATCTATAGCAACAACCTACATCTCTATAGTCATTATTACTAGCATGCAGGATTATTACAACCAAATCTCTCGACTTAATTATAACAATATCTAGTTTAATTTACTATACGCTTATTTTGGAAATCATACAATAAACTAAACTTATTGAAATACATACACAATTAAATAATTCTACTAAGTAATCTATTCCTCATTAGGCTTCATAATCACTCCCTCTAATGGGGGGATTAATCTAATATCATTGGATTAATTAAACTAAAATAATGAAAGGAAGACATAATGTAAGGAAGAAGTAATTGAATTAAATAAACTAAAGCTTTTATTAAAAGATTCTAATGGAGGCTATAAGCTAAACTAATTTACTCAACCTAAACTAAACTAAAGAGGGAGAAAAAGATATTGGGCTTAGGGTTTTTATTCTCTTTTATAATGATACAAAATCGTGCATGGGTTTTTAGGCTAGGTTATGGACCCATAAATCAAGTCCATAACCCAATTGGTTGAATCTAAGACTTCCAATTCTGGTTGTGTTATTGTAGTGAGCATTTTTAACGACTTATACTTCTCTGATCGAGTCAATGTCTACACCATTGGAAAGGTCTTTCTAAGCTGGTCATTTTGATATAAAATGGGCCCAAATCCGAGGCCTGAGTCCAAAGATATGGTCTTTTGAAGTTCTGTTGATTTTTCTTCAGCTCTCTAATCCGGTTTGACTTTCACTTAACAGTTTTGACTTGGGCTTTTTAAGGGATTTTTCTCCATGAAACTTGGGCTTTCTTCATGAAACTTCTCTAGCAATCACTTTAGCGCCTAATCAGTAACGAATTGACATTTATTCAACTCCGAAACCTGAAATACTCAAAAGCACGTAATTAATGATAAATATATATTATTAATAACATAATTGGCTAAATAGAAATACTATTAAAGAGTTTAAACTACTGTTTTGGGCTCTTATCAAACCACCCCCAAACAATATTTTGCTTGTCCTCAAGAAAATATGTGAAATTAAAATAAGTGGCCAAAAATGTAGTTTTAACTAGTCTCGTTTCGATGACTACGATTGCATTGATCATATGCAATAAGGCCTTAAACCACTAGGAATTCCCGAATGGACGAGTTATAGCCTCGTGAGAGTTTTCTAAATAAGGTACTCACAAACTTTATTTATACTACAACGACTAAGAAATAAAAGTAATTGTTCCATAATTTTATCTCAGAAGCTATACATCTCAATAGTATTTAAACAATGATGATCATTCTAAAACTTAAGCTAATACATGCATAATAATCAAATCATTTTAAGAGAAACAACTATACAATGAACTATGATATGAAATGCAATGGCCGGTCTGTTTCTAAAACTTTTAGGTAGCGTGTTTAAGTAGGTTCTCAGAAGGAATGTGTCAAAACACATAACACTCTGATTTTTCCACTCAAGCTTGCTAACTCCAGTGTGCAATGGGCACATGTTTCCTCACAATCTCAATGACAATCCAAGGAAGCCGATGTTGATCAAACACATCTACCACTTACTATCACACCAACATATTCCTAATTGAGTTAAAGGTCTTTATTAGGTGATACGGGGCGTAGGTGTTGGTTAAAGAAGGAAGGAAATGGATATTCAAAAAGACAAGTCTGAGAAAATAGGGTCTTCATATTATGTAACTAGAGAAAACCTTGTTCTTTTGCTTCTACACTTTTTGCTCCATACTTAGCCCTTATTTTGGCTTTTAACTCCTTTTGATTCTATTTTTGGAGTTCTAACTTTTATTTTTTCTTTTCTTTTGGAATATTTCTTTTCTTTTCTTTTTATATTTCTTTTTCTTTCGAAGCAACTAACTAATTTTTGTTTACACAGGTTTTTCTCTTCTCTTTTCTTCACTCATCCTATTTCTCAGACTTATCCAAATAAGTAGGCTGATTTTTTTTTTTTTTTATTATTTTGTTTTATTGGGTAAAGGATTTGTGGTTTGTGAAAAGGCTAATGAAAGGCTAAGTGGGGCGACTAGTGGATAATAAATTTCATATAGGTATGAATTTCTGGCTATATCGATCCAAAGAGGGCCTAAATTCTCGCTTAGGATATAGTGTGGTGATCAAGCAAGTGGATGTGTGATTTCTCTACTCGGATTTGACTTCTCTCTTGTGTCATCACTCATATAATAATTCATATGAGGCTTTTAGATTAGATGCTCATAGGATATGTATTAAGTACTCTAACCTAGGCCTCAGAAAAATACTGCCAAGTACAATTATAGATGCTCATGCAAGGTGTTCATGAAAAGATGCAATGACTATTACCTATATATTAATCTAAGTTTCAAAAATTAAATCCAAATTCAAGTACTACGTGAGATTTCTAAACTAATATCATCATGGAGAAGGGAACAATACCATTATCATTAAGTGCCTAGTATAAACAATATTTATGATTTTTAATATTTTATAAAGAAAAGTGTGTAATTTACATCCTAAAAGTACCTAATTTTTGCAAATGTTTCTATCCCACCCCCAAACAATCGAACGCTTTGTCCTTAAAGTGTAAAGAGATAAGGAAAGAATTTACCACAAAAACGTGGCAAACATTGGCAGTACCTGTAACAGAAATATTATAAATATGATATGATAACATGAAACATAATTAAACTGTTACGTACTAAATAACATCAACTCTACTGGAGTAAACACGATAGACAAAGGGTGGCAAAACGTTTTGAAATGAAAGACCAAAATATGCCACCCCTAAACAAAATTGGAAAACTTTTTTTAAGTTTGAAAATTTTTGTTTGGCCTATACTCCAGAAAGGTGGTATTGTACAAAAACTTGGGTCTTTTAAAGTCAGATTCCCTAGACTTACTAATATATGTTTATGTTTTTATTTTATTTAGTTTTTATATGTTTGATTTTTAGAAAAACAAAATTACAAAGAAGAGATAAAAATGAAACTCACTCTATAGAGAAACACTACTCAAACAACAAGAAAAAGTGTAAGAGATGAATGCGTGAGTCACATGAAATGTGGACTAAGGATCCGACACTTACAACCACTCACTCCAAAAGGAGGGTCCGATTACCTTAATAGTGCACTCCCATAACATAAGATTGGAATAGAGTACACTGAAGAATAAAATGAGTCGTTTATAATCAGATACTCGAGACTTTATCTAAAATATATATACGTGCAGTTTACCATATATTAACAATCTAAATAATTGTGGATCTTTCCATAAATAGTTAACACGGAAATCACCACCCAACAGAATCAAGCACCAAGACTTTCTACGACGCAACTTAGTGAAATGAAAGCGAGCCTAATAGACCTAAAATGTAACCGAGCATGCACCTTCTTCTTCTTCTTTGAATAAAAGGGTGTCCAAGTGAATGATCGTGAGAAAATGGATGGTTGTAGAAGATATGTGGGATATGGATAAGTTTTAGAAGGAAGAAATGGAAAAAATAATAATGTGGGTTTAGCACAAAACTCATTCATGGTGTAGGTATGAACTGTCTCAAATCTAAAAAATGAAAGTATCAGGTGGCTTGTCTTTGGGTATTATTTCCGTATCAGGAGGGTTTAAAAAATCATAAAGCATAGGAGAAGCAAGAAGGTCAAGTGCGAACTCAATGGTTCTTTGAAAAGGGGGAGGGCGAGGAACATTTGTGATGGAAGGTGAATGAATGACATGAGGATGTGAGGTGGGTGAATGGTGCTCAACTAGTGTTCTCAGTTCTAGACCATCAGAAGCCTTGAGATATGCAAGACAGTCCTTAATAGGTGGGTTAGAAGAATCAGTGGGATAGAGGTTGAAAAATTCTTCTTCCATCATGGCATCGAGAGATGAATGGATGTCAATAGGAGGGGACTCATGAGGTAGCGAAGAAGGGTTGCAAAAGAGTCGAAGGAAATCTCCCTCGATTTTATCTACATCTAGGGACTCAAAATTGGGATCTTTGTCTTCTTCCATAAGAGGGGTATCTACTAGTGTGGGGAATAAAGCGTCAACCGCACTAATATGAGATACAAAACTCTCAATGGACTTCACTTCTCCTTCTACAGGCAAACCTAGTTGTCCCTACTTGTCTAAACATGTTAACTTCCACAGAAAGATTTCCAAAAGAAAGAGTCATTGAGCCATCCCGACAATTGATTTGGGCATTGGCGGTTGCCAAAAAAAGGACGCCCTAAGATGATGAGAATGGAATAATGAGCAACTTCTGTGTCGAGAATAACGAAGTCGGCTGGATAGTAAAAGTCTTGAACTTTAACGAGAATATTTTCAACTACGCCTTGGGGTACTTAATAGAACGATCGGGTAACTGCAAAATCATTTTGGTTGGTTGAAGTTTTGTTAGACCTTGTTGTTTATATAAATAAAAATGGAGTAAGTTAACACTCACCCCCAGGCCTAATAGAGCAGTTGTTATGAAGTAATCTCCCAAGGTGCATCGTACATTAAGACGACCAGGGTCCTTGTACTTAATAATTATGTTATGTTTAGATAAAGAGGGATATTGTTTAGTTAAAAAGGCTTTTTGGGGTATGCTGGTTTTCCTCTTTGTGGTGCACAACTCTTTTAGAAACTTAGCGTGTCCAAGTAGACTTTTTATAGCATCTAGAAAAGGTAGGTTTATAGTCAGATTTTTAAACACTTCCCTAATCTCATCAAAATTCTTGTCCTTTTTAGACACAATTAGTCTCTGGGGATACGGTGGTTTATCTCTATATTTAGCATAAGGGTCAATAGTATTATTATTCTTTGCTTTATCTTTAGACATTTTCCATCTAGGTATCCAAGTTGGAACCTCTACAGGTGTTGGATCATCAGTTTCTATTATGGGGTTTTATAAGGGTTTCCCTTTTAGTTGTGGTGGGACTGGAACTTCTACAGTTGTAGGGTCTTCAATTTCTATGGCAGTATTTGGTATAGTTTCATTTTTAGCTTCTGTTTCTGGGCGATCTTCAGGCATAGTTACTTTGTTATCAACTACTTTCCCTAAACGAAGGGTAGTGACTGCCTGTAAGTCCCCTGGGGTTATATTACCATTACACTGAATACTATTTATTTCGAAAACGGTGTTTGTTAACTTAGGATTAGGTACTACTTAACCTGGAAACACGCCTGTTTGGTTATTATTTTGGTTAGGAGACATGTCAATAACATTTTGGCACAAATACTGCATCATTTGTATCGTTTGTTGCATCGTTTTAGAGTTTTGATCATGCTGATCTTTCATCAAGTTGGAGTTTTGTTGCATAATTTGATTTTGTTTTTCCAACAAGGTCACTAATACTTCGTCTGTAGATGGTTGAACTGGAATTAAGGCTTGTTGAGCATTCATGTCTTGATGTTGATAGTTCTGGGTCATGGGCACTAAACCTCTATTCTGGTCACCTAAGTTTCCTTGTCCTTGATGTTGAGTTAACTGGTTGAAGTTTGATGGTTGTGGTGGTGGTTGTGCATAGACAAGAGGACAATAGAAGTCGGAATGCTCAAGACTAAAACAAACATTATAACGAGTAGAGTTAATGTTCATGACTAGAGTGGGTTATTGTTGAACAGAGAGGACATCTACCTTTTTAGTGAGGGCATCAATAAGAGTTTTAAGCTCGGGATCAGGTTTAACCTCAAAAGAAAAAGGAGTAGAGCGGGAAGAGTCGTTACCTCCCCAATTGTTATTCCTCTTAGATTGATTTTTTAAGAATTTATAAGCCTCCAAGGCTCCTTTACTAAGAAAACTACCCCCAGTCATGATATCTAGAACCTCCTTATGATGATGTAAAAGCCCCTTGAAGAAGGCACGAACAAGCGTGTTTTTCGCAAGATTATGATGCGGGCATTCAATGAGAAGATTAGTGAAACGATTCTAGGCCTCTGAAAAAGATTCATGAAGATTCTGGCGGAAGAAATGAATCTTTTGAAGCATTTCATCTGTCTTCAGTGGTGGATAAAACTGTTCTATGAACAATTGAACAAGATTAGCCCATGAGTCCACAAAGTTTGGCGTTTGGGCAGTTAACCAAGACGTCGCCTTGTCGGCTAGGGTGATCCGGACTTACTGTCACACCCCAAATTTCTAGACAATATTTAAGACAATTATATTCAATTATCTAGAAACCCGGGGTGAAACAAAACCCATAACCCTGTTATCAAACACGATATATACAAAACAGAAATCAAAAGATGACTAAAAGGAACAATCCTTAAATCATATTATTAAACTACAAAGAAACTAACCAACTCTACTACATCTGTCTCAAAACAAAACCGTACCGGAGAAAATCTTAAACCAGAAGACTCCAAGAGCAACTCCAAATCACGTATCCTTATCCACTGCTCTCCATCATATATGTTCCCAAGAACACACCCACGTTGCAAAACAAAGCAAACATGGGTCAGCAAATCGAATTTGCTGGTATGAGTAAATATAAAATAGTTTCATACTTTAATTATTCAAACAACACTTTATATGTACCCATAACTTAACCATTCTCAGCTTGGAAGATAGGTAGTTCCGTCATTTCAACCGGCATAGTTTCTTCCCAAGCAAGTCATCCATTATATTAACTCATTATAATAACTTAGTAATTGAATTAAATCTTACCGATATCCACTGCTGTATAAGGGTAGGACAGCATCCCTGCACAAAATATTATTAAGTCCTACCCTTCTGCAAAACAAAGTTAGGTTTCCCAAACCTAAACATTTAATTCGTACATCTACTTCTTTCACCATAACCATGAGAATATACAATCTGACATAATATATCACCCCACCGTATCAATTATATCACGTTAACAATATTTACATTCCTTCCTAAGAAATCATATGTATCATATCATAATACACAACCAATCATATCCAATAACTCGCTCATACATAAAGCCAATATTTTTCTTTAAAACCACTCGTCTATTTATGAGAACAAGAAGAATCACAACCAGGGAGTACATTCATCCCTCGTGAGTATCAACTCATACAAACCACATAAACATTTCTCATAAGAAATCATATACATCATAATATATAAATATTCATATGCAATAACTCCATCACACGTAAAATCAATATTTTACTTTGCTTATTAATTATCTCGTTGACTCCTTTATTAAAAGACACAACCCAACCTTTAGTTCCTACTCCACGATTTGCACTACACACATTTGCCAAATCACACATATCCGTGTGCCTCACTCACACCGAGTACCACTACAAGACATATGTCCCAAGCGGGATATCGCCTCCAGGAAACATACTTTCATCTTGTAAACTCGTAACTTGTGAGTCACAGCCATCTCTGGGCTTTCCATACACATAATCACAAAGCCTCATTTGGGCATAACAAAATATCAGGTCATTCATGGCACATTCAATGAATACATTGGGTCATTCCCGCCACATTCAAGGAATACCCATCATAATACTAACAAGTCATTCATGGCACATTCAATGAATACCCATCATAATACTAACAAGTCATTCATGGCACATTCAATGAATACCTTAGGTCATTCCCACCACATTCAAGGAATACCCAAACCTACATTCTCGTACATTCAAGGAATACGACCAACCCGCAAGGCGAATACCTTAGTTCCTCTCTAGGGCAGTCCAAACTATTAGGTCATTCATGGCACATTCAATGAATACCCATCTATCACATGACATCACAAGTCATAATATCCCATTACCAAATCCTGAGGCGTGGAGAGTTCTAAAGATGTGGGTGACACATTAAAACATTATTATCACTTATAATTATACTAGCATTACTCCTGTCAAAACAGACCACACATGTAGAGAGTCATTTTCGCTCGTCAAGGCAAACCAAGTACTTAAATATCATTGAATGTAAACAGACTTATAATCAAACAAATACAATTTACATAACCACACTCATATACACAATATCGTAAACAAATAGTTCATTAGCCCAAATTCAACTCCACACACACTAATGTCCAAAATAGATCCACATATACTAAAGTATATATTCATATACAACTTCTATCTCACACACATATATTTATGTAGTCTCAAAACAACAGTAATTTCTAACACAATCACATAGTTATCACACAAACTAATATATATATTATAGATATAGTAGCTGCACTTTTGTTCAAAGCTGCCTACGTATCCAAATCTTTCAGGATTGGAATCAAGCCTTCGTAGTTCTTAACTAATTCTCCAAATATTTTAATAATCACGATAAAAGAAAACATATAGATATCTTTTCATTCCACACCAATATTTCCATAATAGTAAGAATATATCGAAAGTATAATAACCACTGGCCATCTAATGCCATCATGTAACCACCCAACTATATCCATTTTAAACTTTAGCTAATTCTAACAATCTTGTTAATCCGTGCCTTGACAGACAACCCACCATTGGATCTGCCTAAAATTTGTATATGTCATTTAACTGGATATCAAGAATCTACGGATTTAAATTTGAGGTCAATCCGATAATAGGTTGACCTCCATCTAAGCAGAAACAAAGGATTGTGCCCATCAGTTTTCTAGTGTAGTTTCTACTACGACCAGTCCTACTAATGGAAGCCTCGACATATATCAAGCCGTTGGATAAATCTAAAAAATCTAATATGGAAGACTACAATGTGTCAGGAAACTATGGATTTAATTTCATACAAATCTGAGTACGGAAAGATCACCATCTACGCAGAAACAAAAGACTGCACACTGCAGTTTTTCTAGTGTAGAAACACTACGGCCTGTCACGCTTATGCGCACCTCGACAGAAATCCAACCGTTGGATCTGTCTAAAGTTTTAATATGTCAGACTACAATGTCTTATAAAATTACTTATTAAATATGAAATCAATCCAATAATAATTTGACCTCCATCTAGTAAGCAACTTCTGACTGCACAGTGTAGTTTTTCAGGTCACCCTTTTTCAGTTCATATTCTTCTCAAATATTCCTAGTTAATATAAGTAACCAAACCTTAACAAAATTTAAGAGGAGAAATCCAGCATGCACAAAATAAGTGTATTAATACATACAAAATTATCCAACAGGAAACCAACGTGGAAATTACCCATTATATTTTAATTGTTAACATTGACACCATATCAAACAACACTTGCATCGTCCGTTCTAACCGATCTTTTGTCAAACCACAAGACATTAATAATTACGATAATAGATCGTAGAAGTGAATATATATCAAAGAGAAATAAAAAGAAAAATTCACTAACTCGTGATACGCTCCTGTTGCCAGCAAATCCCCAGCAAGAAACCTTCATTTTCTTCTTTGAGTAAAACTCTCTCTCTCTCCAATGTTTTAAAACTCTCCGTGTAAACTCCTGTGTAAACCTTTTTTTTTTTCAAAAACCCCTTAAAAATAGGGAATGGGGTTTATCCTATTTACCCTATCTCTTTCTAATCTTTATCCTTTTTATTTTTATCTTATCTCTTATTTTTATTTTTATTATTATTATTATTTATTGTACTAGGAAAATATTAAATAAAAATATGAGGTGTTATACTTACGCTAGGATGATGGAATATAGTGAGAACTTGTTCTATCTTACACATGTGTTAATAAGACTTCTCATGGTCTAAACCATGGAAAACCGATAACAAGTTAAATATATTCGGGGAAATTTGAAAATCCCCCACTAGGTCTGCAAGAACGATGCACGACTTAGGGTCATCGTTTAGTGCTTTATAAAAATCAGAGAGAGGAGTCTCTCGTTCTTTAGCCATTGATGCAAGTGTAGTGTGTGAAATTCTAGATAGGCGTGTGGTATTGCATATAAGAAAAACAAGCCTGATTATACTAGAATTAAACTCCTCAGACAGAAGAAACAAGGAGTGGAAGAAAGAGATCCTGAACACCTCCTTGCTACACTTATGAATAACGTCTTTAATCCGAACCCAGTGTCCTGTAGAAGCTTGGAACACCAAACCAACAAATATTTCGAACTAAAATATGACCTATAACTAACCTGGAAATCGGGCTTACTTCAGGGGGGGCGCGGGTGCGCTCAAATATAAAGTAAACAAGGGCGCGGGCGCACTCGAAGTACGGTGTCGATTTTTTTTTTTTTTTTTTTTTTTTTTTTTTTTTTTTTTTTTATAGTAACAAGAGGGTGGGCGCGCTAAAAAATAAAGGTAAAACGGATGCAAGAGCACTCCAAAAAATTTGAAATTTTTATAGTAGTTTTTTAAGACATCCAGTAACTAGTCTGTAAAATTTCAGAACAATCGAAGTTATGAAAGTCCTTATACTACCCTGCAAAGTTTATGAAACAGTTTTCAAACACAGTACAAACAACCGAATAGTTAACCAATCGAAATAGAGCCAAAAATTGCCAAATGTTTACTGGACACCCCTGATAGATCATGCATGTTTTTGTAAAAAATGTAGAGCAATTGGAGTTCTACAAACCCTCCTTATTGGCTGTTGTTCCAGAAATTAAGTGTTGTAAAACTGCAGAAACACACTGGAAACAATCCACTAGTTAGGTGGTCAAAACAAATAAAGAATTCTTCCAATTTTTACTACAAACTCCTGACTTATGATAGATACTCCTGTAAAAAAATTATAATTTTTGGAACTGCCTACGTAACCCTACTTGTCAGTTTTTCCAAAAACTTACGGTGTGAAAGCTGAAATACAGCAATGTAAAGATGGTAATAGTTCACTAGGTAAAACAACTAGGAAAACTCTGAAATAATTCCTGTAAACTAACAGCTCCTTAAATATTATGCCTGAACAATTTCAAAATTTTCGGAAATTTGGAAATACCTTTACCGCAGTATTCTTCACTGTGAGTCCGCAATCTTAAGGGACCGCGGGCGCGCTCTGTGCAAGGCAAAAAGGAGGGCGGGGCGCGCTCTTAGTTTAAAATAGTGAATATCAAGATTGAACAGTAACAAAAATATGAGAAACAAGAATAAAAAATTAAAAGGGTGGGTGGGTAGAAAATGGGGGATTGCCCTTGGATTCAAACAATTGAATTCTTGTCTTGAACGAGTTTAAGATAGCAGTGGCGCCATTTGATAATTACAAGTTTATGTAAACTAACTATCTATGTGTAAACACAAATAATCAATCAACTAAACAAGTGCTTAGATCAATATTTTTACTCTCAAATAATAATGAAGTAATATAAAGAGTACGGATTCGTTCCACTCCTAAACTACCAAGACATAAATGAAATTCAACTAATTTAAATCACAAAGAAACAATGGTGAGAGTAATATTTTATTGAGATATTTCTATTCTATGATTATACTATGGATTCAAATAAATCTAAATTAACTAAACTAAAAGAAATAGGATTTTGATGGAAGAAAAAGTTATAGAGAAGAATAATCAATCCACCTAATGATTAGTTTCAAGCAAGAATAGTATTATTCATTGAAAAGATATCATCTTAAGGTTTTCACACAATGATCCAACCTAAAGCCCCAAGCTTTATCATCCCTAACAACAACCTACATCTCTATATTCATTATTACTAGTATGTAGGATTATTACAACCAAGTCTCTCGACTTAATTATAACAACCCCTAGTTTAATTTACTATATGCTTATTTTGGAAGTCATACAATAAACTAAACTCATTGAAATACATACACAATTAAATAATTCTAGTAAGCAATATATTCCTCATTAGGCTTCATAATCACTCCCACTAATAGAGGGATTAACCTAATATCATTGGATTAATTAAACTAAAATAATGAAAGGAATACATAATGTAAAGAAGAATGAAGTAATTGAATTGAATAAACTAAATTTTTTATTAAAAGGTTCTAATGGAGGCTACAAACTAAACTAACTAACTCATCCTAAACTAAACTAAAGAGGGAGAGAGAGATATTGGGTTTAGGGTTTTTATTCTCTTATATAATGATACAAAATCGTGCATGGGTTTTTAGGCTAGGTTATGAACCCATAAATCAAGTCCATAACCCAATTGGTTGAATCCAAGACTTCTAATTCTGGTCGTGTTACTGTAGTGAGTATTTTCACCGACTCATACTTCTCTGATCGAGTCAAGGCCTAGACCATATATTGGAAAGGGCTTTCTAAGTCGGTCATTTTGATATAACATGGGCCCAAATCCGAGGCCTGAGTCCAAAGATATGGTCTTTTGAAGTTCTGTTGACTTTTTTTTAGCTCTCTAATCCGGTTTGACTTGAGCTTTTTAAGGGCTTTTTCTCCATAAAACTTGGGCTTTCTTCGTGAAACTTCCCTAGCAATCACTTTAGCTCTTTTTAGCGCATAATTAGTAACGAATTGACATTTATTCAACTCTGAAGCCTAAAATACTCAAAAGCACGTGATTAGTGATAAACATATATTATTAATAACATAATTGGCTAAATATAAATACTATTAAAGAGTTTAAACTACAGTTTTTGGCTCTTATCAATCATCTACTACATGAAAGCAAAGGTACGAGAACACTATTTTTTTTTTTACTAAAGCAGTTTCGGTTTTGTGCTTCGATGAAGGTCCTCCCACTGCTGGATTGACCTGAAAATTTTATGGTAGATGCGTAACTCATGAGGTAACAACATATCAAAATTTTAGAAAAATCTAACAGTTAAATCGTCGGATTCAAAAATAAAGAACGTTGTTGTTCATACTTAATCTATGACTTCATTCGAATTTGCTTTTCTTTTATTATTTTTTTTTTATATATATACTCTTGAATAATAATGTAAAACTTAAAGTTCTACGATATATTTGGGAACTTGAAGTTCCAAGATCTATTATTTTTAGGAACCTGGAGTTCCAAGATATATTTTTTTTATGAATGAACCAAAAGTTTCAAGATCCAATTTTTAGAAGACTTAAGTTCCAAGATCTAATTTTTAAGGAACCAGAAGTTCCAAGGTCTAATATAATTTTTAGGAACCTGAAGTTCCAAGATCTATATTTTTTAGGAACCAGAAGTTCCAAGGTCCAATATAATTTTTAGGAACCTAAAGTTCCAAGCTCAATAGTTTTTAGGAACTAGAAGTTCTAATAAGGTCTAATTATTAGGAACTTGAAGTTCCCAAGATCAAATTTTTAGAAACCTAAAGTTCCAAGATCTATTGTGTTTAAGAACTTGAAGTTCCAAGATCCAATTTTTTTGAGAACCTAAAGTTCAAAGATTTTAATTTTGTTTTCAAGAACTTGAAGTTCTTAATTTTAAATTAGGACCTGAAGTTCCAAAATTTTGAACTAAACTTGTAGTTTTTAATAGAACAAGGAGTTCTTTAAGTTTTCTATGAAGAACTAGAAGTTCTCATATACTTAGAACCCGAAGTTCTAACCTAATAATCTCAAACGTTTAATTCTAGATCTTTTACTCAAATTTTTAATCCTATATATAGGGCTAGATTAGAACCTAGAGTATAAATAGTTATTTCTGAAATATTTTATGAGTTGAATGCTATGGACATTCTTAATAGGTATTTTAAAAGAGAATTAGATGCAATGTATTCATTGTTGAATATTCTTTAAGAACCACATTGTCATATATGTTATATTATAGTGTTAATTCACATTGTTTCATGTGTTAATCAGGAAAAAAAATGGTTACATTATTGTTAATGTGACTTTATAGCATATGTTATTTTGTGGTGTTAACTTACATATGAGTCACAATAAGTGATATTTGGTAGTATTGTTATACATGCATGTGGCTCAAATTATAACCAGAGGTGATTAATCACATTTGTACTTACCCAATTTCGGTCCAAGGTGGAGATTATTGGGGTGAGTGGACCGAATTGTGATTAATCTCACAACAAGTAGCAAAGAAGCTACACTCTAATTGTGGGCTCTCACTCCTTATAACACCAAAGCCTTTCCTTAATTAAAAACCCCGCATCATAAATAAGGCCCTGGTACGGTGCATAATATTGTGGAGGACAATATCAAACTTGGGTGAGAGATTCGTGATTAGGGCACCATGTGTGGGTCCGAGGCTTGGCTACAGACAGGCCTAACAAGAGATATCAACACATTGTGGAATATGTGATTGAATGTATATAACATTCTTTATATTGTGGCATATGAAGTTTTGTAAATTCAAGATTGACACAAATAAGGTGTCAACTATAGTTGGGCTAGCACTTGCATTTGAAGGCTCTAGAGAAGCCCACCTCTTGAATATAATGAGTTATATTCAAGCAATTCCAGAAGAACTTGCTAAGTTTCAAGGATATACGCATATGTCATGTGGGTACCACATTGAAACTTGAAAATGGCAATAAAGAAATATTACGTATCATATCTAATGTTGGGAGCCAGAAGCTCACATTAGAAAGCATTCTCTGACCATTTGGTAAGTTTGTAGTACTCCACCAATGTGAGTAATTGATATTGGGGGAGCAAGAAGCTCACATTAGAAAGATTATATGTGCGTTATGCATGTTTGGTCATCCTGGAGAAACTTTGTTGAGAGCATATCAATGACAACTCTTGCGGATATCTAAAAATGACTGAGATTCAGCCATATCTTGATGATGTTTATTGGGAATCATAAGCTTATTTAACCATGAATTACATGTGTATCTCTTGTTAGTAAGTAAGTTATAGCTGGACTGTTTATTTTCTAAAGGTTGAGAATAAGTTGAATAGTTTATTGCATGGAGACATTTATAGTCTTAATTATATTATTCACCCTGTTGGTGGCTACTTGTTTAGATTTTTCAAGGTGCTTAGAGACTAGGTGGTCCATATTTTTATATCTTGCATGAATCTTAACTTAAGTTGTTAACTTTAGACCCAAAATATAGTAAATTGAGCTATGACTAATGATGTCTTTACTGCAAATTTTTGCATATTGTCAATTTAATGAGACATTATTCCCGTCGTTAGGGGGAGAAAAGCAATAGTTGCTCTAAAGAACGATGTGAAGTAACGTGGATCACGTCCCCTGCCTCATTAAGGATCCAAACAACAAATGTGACTATGAGATAAGGAGAATGATACACTTGCAAGCAGTTGCATAGAAAATGCCTAAGCATTTAATGATATGGTACGTAAAGGCACTACAACAAAAGGGGTTTTTTGCAGCGCTAATAAATTGTTGCTACAAGTCATCCATTGCAATGCCTCATGGGGCTGCTAAAAGTTAACCGTGTTATCAGTTTGGATTTATCAATTGCAGCGCATCGGCCATGACAACTAGTGTAATTAACTTTTTAGAAAAAAAATAAATGCAATTTTTTTATTGGGACTTTATCAATTGGGATGCCACTTTCGTTGGTAATGTTACAGCTTATCAGTTACCATGCCTCCGTCGTTGTTACAAGGTTGTACCAATTTTTTTTTTTTGGTAACTAAGGTTGTACCAATCTAAAACAAGGTATTTGGTATATCCTTACTGTGACGAGAATGGGTGCTTCTCTTGGGCATCTTATGGGCAGGGTATTTTCATTTTTTGCCATTCGAACCAAAAACTAAAAATTTGGAAACCCTAAACACTTTCTTTTCTCCAACCACTAAAGCAACAAAATTGACCACGCCTGATTTCTCTCTCTCTTTTTGCGGTGAGTAAGTGTTTTTTTTTCTTTTCTATTTTTCGCTTGAAAGCTTGAAAAGCTTCGAATTTTGGTTTTGGGTTTCCTTCAAAGCTTCGACTTTTGGGTTGAGCTTCAAATTTTTTCAGGTTGGCTTAATTATCTTTGGATCTTAATTAATTTATCAGGTTAAAAGATGAAATTAATTACTAGAGGAATAAAGTTTGAAGCTTTAATTTTTCAGGTTTGTATTCTTCTCATTTGTAATCGTTTGATTGTAGATGGTTTTCCTTCTTTCCCAAATGGTGTTGTTTTGATGTTCTTTTGTTTCCCCCCTTTAGTAAATCATGGAAAATTTGAAGTTATTTACTTTAGTCAATTTATGTTTGAACTGTTATGTATTATTCATCATCACTCACAATGCTCTGACTATTACAAACTTGTGCTTAATTTAGAAGGAGATTGATATATTCACTTGATGTACTTCTGCACTTTGTTAAATTGAAGGTTGAATTGAAATATTTTTCAAGGAATATCCACGAACAGGATTATAGATCGATGTTCGATGACTTTTGTCTGTTAACAATCACTTGCAACATAACAAACTTCTTGTTGTCTCATGAAGTAAGCAACAATCAAACACTTGTAATAGTTCTTTTATCGTTGTTGTATAGTTCTTAATTGGTACTATTTTTTCCTTTTCCTTCATGGGACTTTCCTCATGTTTTTTTTTCTATTTTTTGGTATGCGGAGAAACACCTGACCTCATTCTTACTATAAAAATAGTAATCCTTCAATCAAAATGTAGCTCTTGCTACTGCCATAGGAGTGAAAATTACTCCCAAATGGTGTTGTTTTGTCGCCCCCCCCCCCTGGTGTTTTAGTGATAAAACACAAGTTCTTATCGAGTTATATAGACTCAAGTTAGAAGAATTTATTAGGTCATTAATTTTCTATGAATTATGATAATGAGCTTACGTGTCTATAGGAGTTGACTTTGGTTATAATTCTTTGGGAACGCGTGACTATAAGGAAGAGTGTGAAGGTAGGAACTTACACAACCAGTTTATAGCCTACTTATTTCATGCATGTTGTATTTATTATTTGAATGGTTAAATGTTAGTTGATCGTTTGGTGTGCTGTGAGCCACCAACGTGTCTAGAAAATGTGCAGACTTACTAAGACTCACAACATATAAGTTTTTTGTGTGGAAATAATGTTTTTGGTGAACAGTGTATTTTTTTTTCCTGACAAGTTTCTATACGTTTCTTTTTGTTCTTTTTAGCGAGATATGAGGCGCCGGTGAATATGCTGAGGCTTTATTTGGGTTTAGCTACATTATCATTGACCATCTTTTTATAGGCTTTCAATATTTACCGGTGATTGTAGAGCTTACTGAGGTATTATTGGCTTTCTAAGATACACTTTGTACAAATATCTCGTTCAGTTAAAATATGATAGGCCTTATCTATTAGTTTTTTGTTTCGTACATTGAGCATTCATAGAAGAGTACTTGTAAGTTGTCAGTCAAGCTCGTGTTGCGTCCATTTAGGTTTCAGTTGTTGCAGCAGTTCTATTCAGAACTTGTTAAAGAGCTCTCCCCATATAGAAACTCTTGCCTTGGAAGTAAATCAGGTTCTAAAAAAAGCTTTGTCATTCCTTTTATTAATACTTATTTTTCTTCTTCATGTGTTTAGCCTAACTTGGTTTCTAATTCTTATACATCACTCTTCCAATGTTTAGGTAATGAAGGCAAAATATTGGGGAGAAGCGTTCTAAAGCATTCATTACCTAAAATCCATTGAGAACAGTCTGTCATTATTTTGGTAGTTGCAGAAGTATGTAGGACCTGGTCATAGTTAATTATTGATGAGGTTTTTACAGTATTGATTGGGCAGAAATTTCCAGCAACATTCTTGAAATATCTATCATCAATTGGCGAGTAGGTAAAAACTCACTTGACTTTAGTTCTTCTTTGTGTCATTGTAAACTCAATATATACTTGGTTCTTTTTACTCTTTTACTCTTTTGCTTAGTTTCAATCAAATCAGTTAGGATATTTGAACTTCCCAATTAGAGAATTTCTGACATGTTCCTTTATGACATTGAGTTGATGTGAATCAGGAATCTTTATATGAGATAAGGGTTGTGGTGGTTTGTGAGTACTTGTATATGCTAGATTGACGTGTAGGTAGAAATATAGGATAATTGTGTGGATTGTGTGGTGCTGATTTTTGGTTTTTGAAGGAAGTAATATGCATACTTAGTGAACGGCATGTCAAAGAAGTCAAAAACGAATGGCCCACAGTGGCTAGAAATATATATGGCCTGCAGTGGCTGAAAATAAAGCCTGCAGTGACCTGTCAGAGCCTAGAATTGGCCTAGGGCGGCCTGCAGCAACCCAACAGATGGCCTATAGCAGCCTAGGACTTGAAATTGTATGAAGTATGAAGCTTGGGTATTTTGTACCATTCTAGAATTATTGTTTGGAACCATAGGAACTTTAATAGCTAGTTTCTTAGTTAGTAATCAATGCACAAGTTTATTAGCATGATATTACTTGGATTTGGATATGAGTAAGTCCTCGAGATACGTCTCAATGTCCTCGAGATATGAGTTGGATTTGGAGGAGTTACATTTTTCCTACCTATTCTTTTTGTTTGGCATGGTAATCACTGTCGTTATTTTATTTTCTTATTATAGTCTTGGAGTTTGTATTCTTTTAAATGCATGTTGTTTCCACCAAGTAATAGTCATGAAATGTGACGATGAAACAAGAGATCCTGGGACATGGAACTAAATATCAATCTAGAGGATCTTTACCTTTTGTTTTTAGCCTTCCCTTCCCTATTGAGTTGGTTTGTTCTAGGAATAATCTGACTTCCTTTGCGTGACGCATCTCTATGTTCTTGATGGGACCATAGTTTGACCACGTAAAAATATTTCACGTGCATTGCTTACGTGCATTTTTGCATTTTTGCTTTAATCTTCTTTTAATTTGGATAAGTATACTAATGTCTCTTTTCTTTTCCAATTTGTTGTTTGTACCAGATTGGCTGATTGGTTGGCAGTATATTGATAAGGAAAACTTGGGTGGATGTTTGAATCGGCAGATTATTGGAATTTGACCAAAATCTTATTTTTTGAAGAACTAATCTTATTTAGTTGATGGCTTTGAAGATTATGTATTTCAGTATATTAGCAGAGACTAATTGTACGGATGCGCAGATAATGTTTTTGGATGATCTTAATTAATGAAATATATTTTGCTATAATTTATTGTGAATGAATACATCTGATTGGGGTTTTTAGTTTAATCATAAATTGTATTGGGCAGGTTTATATAAATTGAAATGATTCAAAATAATCCCATTTGCAACGCCAAACTCGTTGTAAAAGAATAACAATTACCAACACATTTAGTGCGGCTAAAACCACCAGCAGTGGGGTAGCTAAAAACACACTTTTGGCAACGCCCTTGGTGCAGCTAATTGTTTAAACCTTTTGCGACAAAGACGCTGCAGCTAATGTTTTGCTTCTTTTGTGACGCCAAAGGGTGCAACTAAAAGTAACCTTTTTGCAACGCTAGCAGGTGCAGTTAAAAAGAACCTTTTGCAACGCCAATCGCTGCAAATAGTTTAAATATTTTAAAAATTATTTTAGTTTGGGAAAATACTTTAGCAGCGCTAATAAAGTAATAGCAACGGCACAAGGCGTTGCAATAACCTTCAAGCTTTTGCGACGCCAATTGTTGCGTCTCAATTTAGTTTTTGTGACCCAATTTTTTGCAACGCCTTTGCGACGCCCACATTAGCGTTGCCACTGATCATTGGCAGCGCTTTTTCATACCTGTAGCAACACCAGATGGCGTTGCAATTGAGCCTTTCTGTTGTAGTGAGGTGACCATGAATGTGTTAGCCAGAATTGATGTTCCATTTGGATGGGGTCCAAACATGATTGCAAATGAATCTACTATACGCTAAAAGCGTGGTAGACCTATAGGATCCAAAAAGAGTGCTCTTAGGAAGAGGAAACATGTACCTGAAAATGAAGAGATCGATCTCAATATTCCATGCATGTTCAGGTGAATTGTGGGATAGGAAAGCACTTGTCATTGATGACATATTTAGCTATGGTATAGCTATTGGAACATCAAAGGAGAATTGAACGATAGATGATAATAAATAAACCACTTGTTTTGTCGACAAAAGAAAGATTGGCCAATCTAGAATTTGCAATTCAAGCATAATTAATTAAACTCTTTGAAAAACGTGGTGTGGACCTATAGTAAAATCCGAGGTTGGATTTAATATAGTAGCAGTATATATGGATTGTATAAACTTGATTGGGATTCCTATGGAATTGGAGAAAACTACTGACTATATGAAAAAGGAATTTGGAATTAATCATGAAACTTTGTCTTGGTTTGAAAATAGAACTAACAGAGTTCTAGTGGGATCTAGTCCATCAATACCAATATATTGAAGGGTCTTAGAACTGTTTAAAAATGGACAAAGCACATGGTTGTTCAGAACTTGGATTTGGATAAGGATCCATTTCGACCAAAGGAAGAACATGAAGAAGTTATTGGTCTCGAAAATACTCTACTTGAGTGATATTGAAGCATTTCTGTATCTAGAGCAGTACGTGCACCATATCATATATTGCATTTTCTATTAGTTTCTTATCAAGATATAATTGTGTACATACACTTAGACACTAGAATGGTGTAGAATGGTGTCAAACACATATTGAGATATTTTTATCGAATAACTGATATGAAACTATTTTATTCTTGTGATTCCACTAGTGACTATGATCTAGTTGGATATGCAGCTTTGGGTTATCTATCTGACCCTCAAAAGGTCACTCTCAAACAGGTTATATTATTAACTAATCATATTCATAGCTCTTATCAATTACCTTTTTATAACAAATGTTCCTAGCATTATATATGAGGACAACTGTAACACCTCACTTTTTCAAAACCAATTTAAATTATTTTGTAGCATTTTTTTACGAATTTTAATTCATGTGGCTTGTTTAGTGTTGAAATAAAAATTGAATTTTAGGGGCTTTGTGTAAAAAACTGTTTTCATGGGCTTTAGTTAAAAAAAACTAATTTTAGGGACTTTTCTTAAAATTCCAAATCTAATAGGGACTAGATTTTAATTTCTAAAATCCAATAGGGGGAGTTTACAAAATACAACAGAGAGAGAGAGAGAGAGAGAGAGAGGTGTTGGTTTTGGTTTTGGTTTGACCTATGGTTTGACCAAACAAAAGAAAAACAATAAGAAAAGGGAGAAGAAGAGATGAACAAGAGGTGAGAAAAGAAAATAGAAGAAGAAAGAGAGGAGAGGGGAAAAAAAAGGGGAAAAAGAAAAGATAGGGGAGAACGACGTCCAGGAGAGAAAGAAGAGAGGCAGAAAGAGAGAAGGAAAGAAAAATAAATGAGTGGGAAAAGAGAGAAGAGAAAAGAATAAGGAAGGAAGAAGAAAGAGATGGGGTCACAGACTTGTCAACGTGACGCGGGGTTTCAGTTTTCAATCTTCGGTCAGCAACGGTGGCGTGCGCTTGAGAACTTGGGATTCTTTTTTTTATATCGATTTGGTTTAACAATCTCATTTAGGTGAGTTGATTCTTAATTTTATTTATTTGTTTGTTAAAATTTGTTTGGAGTGATAGTTTGTTCAAAACCTAGAAATTCTTTTACACCCACCAGCTTTAGGAGAAGAACCAGATTAAAGCCAAGCAATTAAGTTCATTCCAGTGACAACCTTGCTGATCCCTTCACTAATTCTCTACCGAAGCATACATTTCAGAAGCTTGTATATGGGATTGGCACCGCAAAGTTCAACACCAAGCCATGTAAATACTTGTCTTTATCAGGGGGAGTAATAGAATAGGGGGAGCATCTTGAAGAATGTGTCCCATGACATATGTGTTGTACTCTTTTTCCTTATCTAGTTAGGTTTTATTCCACTGGGTTTTCCTAGTAAATGTTTTAATGGGGCAGTATTATGTAAGTCCCAATACTAGTTCAATGATTCCGAAAAATGTTGTACTTTTTTTTCCTTTGTTTTGGTTTTTCCCACTAGATTTTCTTTAGCAAGGTTTTAACGAGGCAACTGTCATTGAATAGTGATAGAGCATCCAAAAGAATACTATAGAAGATAGCGGCACATTGTACTCTTTTTCCTTTGATCGATTTGGTTTTTCCCATGGGGTTTTCCAATCAAAGTTTTAATGAGGCAACAAAAGGTGCACCCACCATAGTTCCTGAATAACAATGAATTTTTCCTTAACTTGACTGTTCTTCCACTTGTCTCGTTGACGAGGTATTAGACACAACAACTACAACAAATGGTGGATATCCAAAGTGGAGTGTTATGAAAGGTGTGGGTCTCATGTTGATGCCCACCAATTAGTCCATATGAGTCACATCCTCATATGTTTCCATTCTTTTAACTTTTGTATCTTGAAGAGGAGGTTAGCTAGTTATATATAAAGAGAACCACCTCTCATTCACAACTTACTCCTATCAATAAGATCTCTATCTCTCAAGCTAGTTAATTGTAACAAACCTTTAAATTTTCCACATGTTGAGATATATTGGTGGACTTTGTCAACAAATCACAAGGTCAACAAAGGAAAAGTTGGTGTTGACAAAACTTTCGACAGATTTAATGTCGATGCACAAATTTTTCAAGTCTATATTTTGTAAATCATCTCAATTTTGTTGAAAACACTCAAACTTGAATTCATATCATAATTTCTATAAAGCACACTGCCACAATATTGACCAAAATTAGCACGACACAAGAGGGATGTTAACGTTTGGTATTTAAGCCTTTGTCCAAGACTCCAATTCAAGCCTCCAAGGCTCCAAGCTAACATGTTAATTTACATTTTGATCCATTTCTATAATTAGTTGGCCAGGCTGCTACTGAGTTGACCTTTTTTAAACTTTGATATTAGGTCTAGCTAGCAGTAGTACCTTTCGCATGACTTGTATACTATTGGATATTTGGATTGTGTGGTAACTTTGTAAGTCCATCTCTTTAAAATGAAATGCTTATAATGATGTATGAAGGGATGTCCACAGGGGCGGACCTAGGAGAGCGCTACACCAGGCTTTAGTCTGGGTTCTTTTTGAGTATAAAAAAATGTAGTATGGGTATAAGCTCTAAAGCTAAAACTAAGAATATTGATCTAAAAGTCTCTACAACATATCTATTGACTTGAAGTCCAGGGAGAGTTGATGTGATGGGTCCGTCCAGGATGTATGATGTCCATACATCCAGTTTCATTTCTTATTGCATATCTTTACCAAAAAATATTTCTAATTGCATATTCCTAACTACTAAGGACATGGCTAGCAAAAGGTTTATGGGATCATGAGCCTATTAGTAGAATTAGCCATGTGGCATTAACTGTGGGCTCCTATAATAAAAGAAAATAATAGAAGAGTTGAAGGACTTTGTTTTATGTCATTCAAACTCTTCTTTTATGACATTATTGAAAAAATAAAATAAAAAATAAAAAATAAAAATAAAAGAGGACATTCTTTTATGTTGATGGCTCTAATGAGCGTAAATGATAATCAACACCATGGTATACTGAATGATCCATCACAAGAATATGACATACGATCCCTTGAATTTCTCAAAAGACAAAGATGCCAGTTTTAATTAGGGAACCCACTTATAGGGAGCCTTAATTTTCATGTTATGTAAGCGTACATTCCTGATTTGGGAATAATTTATAACTTAGGAGACTGCATGTGCAAGTGCGCGAATTTGTACCATCTATGATTGGTTTGGATTAAATGTTTTTACTCACCTAGAGGTGGCAATTTTACCCGAAACCCGGCCCTTTAAAAATGGCCCAAGCCCAAAAAAACCCGGCCCGACATGAACACTTGGCCCGGCTCGGCCCAAATTTATATATTAAGGTCTTGAGTTTGTATACCAAACCCAAAGCCCGGCCCGATAATAAGCCCTATTTATTTTAATAACTAAATGTGTTCTATGATTATATTCAACTCATTTTTTTAGTTATTGTTGACAATTAGAGGTGTAATTTCATTCACACCTTTGTAGTAGCTAATTATCTTGTAACACTAGCTACAAGCTAAACATAATTTGTTTTTCATTTTTACTACAGTTTGTTTTATAACATGAACAAGATAGAAAACCAACTATTAGTGAAATAAAGGAAATAAAGTTAGAAAACATATATTTTGGGATTAAAAATTATAGATATATGCTAGAAAATAATAAATTTTAGTGTAAAAAGACAAATCAATAACAAATGTACATTTTTTTCGTCAACCATTTCCTTTAAGAGAGTGTATGGGAAAACCCCAACCTGAAGCTTGGGTTTAGCATTTTAAGTAAAAGCCCGGCCTGATATTAGAATAGGGCTGAGCTAGCTCGACCCGAATATATACTTGGTCCGAAAGGATTCGGGCCTAGCTGGGCCGACCCGACCCAATTGCCATCTCTATACTCCTATTTATGGTCTTAAACAGGCTAAGAGCTTGGTTTCAACAACTAAGTACATTTCTCCTTCAGTATAGGCTTCTTCAGAGCCGTGCAAATCCGTCTATGTTTGTTTTTCGCCACTCATCAGAGATAATGGTTTTGTTATTGTATGTTAATGACATCATTTTGATTAGGAATGTTCCATCTCTATTCTTGGAGCAGAATTTGAGATTAAGGACCTTGGCTCTCTCTCATACTTCTTAGGTATTGAGATCATCTCCACTTCTACTGGCCGGTCTCCATCTATCACAGACCAGGTACATCGTTGATCTACTTAGTCATTTCTCTATGACGAAATGTAAAACTTGTAGCACCCCTGTGTGTGCCAAGTCTCAGCTATCTGCCTCGAGTGGTGATCATCGACCGACTATTGTCAGCTTGTTGGTTCTCTTCAGTATTTGGCATTCACTCACCCTGACAATGCCTATGTAGTTCATCATGTGGCCCACTCTTCACTTACTTCTGGCCAAGCGTATTCTCCGGTATCTTAAGGGTTCTTTGCAGTGTGGCTTACTAATTCGTTCTTCTCTTACACCACTCACCATTCAGGCTTAAAGAAAGATTTTGCCCCTTCCAGTGGTGCAGAAAGGCAACAGTAGTGTCTTCCTTATAGAATACAATGGTTTAGCAGGCTGACTTGCACTCGAACAAGTTGCTCTCTAGAAAGGCTGTATAACTCTCTCTGTCAGCTAATAGTAAGAAGAGGCTAGGGTTGTTTTGCGAGTTCTATTTCTCTAGATGTGGAAATACTCTATATGGACCCATAGTCCTGATTATATAGAGGTAAGGTGGTCACAGCTAGTCAGTTTCCAAAGCAAAACAAGTTTAGGCAATTGGCTAAGCCACTACCCACTAGCTAGACACACACAGTAATGCCAAGCCTAAGCCCAAGCCAGCTCGATTTGGTGCGGGCGCGCGCACGGGTGGGTTTGTGTGAGTCCTCCCTCCTAACACAAAAGCCTTTGTACCCTAAGGGCACGCCCTTATGGTAGAGGAAGTCCTCATATACTTACATATATAGCTAGTGGTGGATAACCAATGTGGGACTATCTTATATGCACAAAAGTGGAGAGAACACTCTATGTTCTTCTCCTCCACGTTGCACACACACACTTAATACTTTTAAATACAAGAGATTCAAACAATCCCCCACTATTTCAAAATACTAATAGTCCCCCACTATTTTGGAATAGGATATTACAAAAGAAATTGATTAATGAAATGCAAAAGAGAAACAAAAACGCAATGCCTAAGATACTGGTGCTTTATGGGCTTAAACCAGTCATAGGGTAACATGTCTTATATCACGTGAAAGTGGTGGGTTAAAAAATCTTTGAACCAACATTCCCTTGTAGTAAAATAGATGACATGCACCCACACTGCTTTTTCATTATATGCCAGTTCTATGGTGTTGCGCTTTTTGGCCCTGCGCTACCTGTGTTTCATGGATGCTCTAGGATATAAGCCTAAATATCCATAAGAACCGACCCAGTTCTACATTCATATAGGTGGATATCCATCAAGTGTACATTGCAGTTAAAATACATTATCTCATAATAAAATGGACTATGGATTCCAATAAGAGTAAAATAACTCATCCTTACTCATTACAATTCAAGTTATACAAAGTATACAAAACATACTATCTCGTCATAGGGTGGGACGTCTCAAAAAAAGACGATAGTATATCAGAGCGACTAGGTGACTTTTTTTCCCTTTGAACCAACTTCATGGGATCTCCAATCACATAGATAGGGTTGCCGTCAGTGTCGCCCTATATCTTAGGCAAAAGTCTCATCCCCTTCAACGTTTCAACCACTTGCCTCCTGCTAAACGGTTTTGTTAGAGGATCGGCCAAATTTAACTCTGACCTCACATAATCTAGAGCCACAACTCCAGATTCTAGCAGTTGCTTTATAGACTTGAGTCTCAGACGTATATGTCTATCTTTCCCATTGTACAATTTGCTTTTTGCTTTTGCTATTGCGGCCTGACAGTCACAATGCATAGGTACAACTGGAGGTGGTTTTGTACCAATAGGAAGATCTGCCAAGAGGTTTCGAAGCCACTCAGCCTCACCACTTGCTTTATCTAAAGCAATAAGCTCGGACTCCATGGTTGAAGGAGGTATCAAGGTCTGCTTAGAAGATTTCTAAGCGACTGCACCTCCACCAAGGGTGAATATATAACCACTAGTGGGCTTAATATCATGAGAATCATATATCCAGTTTGCATTGATCACAATAACCCTATATCACAGGTGGAGTTTGCCTAAAATGTATGTCATAATCCATTGTGCCTCTCAAGTACTAGGCTAGTCTCTCTAAAGCACTCCAATGTTCCTTGCTAGGATAATGCATGAGTGTATCTGCTTAACCTACTAACTGCATAAGCAATGTCAGGTCTAGTGCAATTCATCAAGTATATAAGACTACCAATAATTTGGACATATTTAAACTAAGAGACACTATGTTGATTATTTTTCTTAAGTTCACTATTTGCCTCATAAGACGTCGACACAGGCTTACTATCATAATAGTTAAACTTTTTCAAAAACTTCTCAACATAATGCTCTTGTGAAAGCGTATAGCCATCACTATTTCTGGTGATTTTGATTCCAAGAATCACATCAGCTTCTCCCAAATCCTTCATTTCAAATTGGGAGGATAATAACATCTTGGTGTTTCTCACAACATCAAGGCTAAGACTCATGATTAACATGTCATCCGCATATAGACAGATAATCACATATGTATTCACATCAAAAGATTTAAAGTAAATACATTTATCACCATCATTAATTTGATATCCATTGGACATCATGACACTGTCAATTTTTTCATGTCATTATTTTGGCGCTTGTTTCAACCCATATAAAGACTTAACTAATTTGCATACCTTATGCTCATTCCCTGGTACTATAGTACCCTCAGGCTGCATCATATATATTTCTTCATCAAGATCACCGTACCATTCAAAAATGCAATTTTTACATCCATTTGATGAATAAATAAATTATGAATAGCAGCTAGAGCCATTAGAACTCTTATAGAAGAAATCCTAGTTACAGGAGCATAAGTATCAAAATAGTCAATGTTTTTTTTTCTCCTTGACTACTAGTCTAGCCTTGTATTTATCAATGTAACCATCTAGTTTCAGTTTCCTTTTGAAGATTCACTTGTAACGTATAGGTTTCGCCCCAGGAGGTAGATAAACTATCTCCCATGTGTGATTAGATATAATTGAATCTAGTTATGAGTTTATAGCATCTTTACAAAAGGTGCATCTTTAGAACTGATTACCTCATTATACGTACGTCATAGGATCATCATCAATGAGAAACGTGTAAAAGTCATCACCAAAATTGGTGGATTTTCTATCTCTTTTACTCTTCCGAATTTCTTGTTCAAAAATTTCAGGATTTGTTGATTGTTGTTCACTAAGAGCAACCAACCTCTCAATGCCAATTTTCAAAGGAAACATATTCTCAAAGAAATCAACATTTTTACTCTCTATAATAGTGTTAGCATCGACAAAGTTATTATCAGATTTTACTACTAAAAATCTATATGCAACACTATTATGAGCATAACCAATAAACATACAATCAATAGTTCTAGGTCCCAATTTTCTCTTTTTTAGGTTTATTCACTAGAACCTTTGCAAGACACCCCCACATTTTGAAATATTTCAGGTTAGGTACATGACATTTCCATAATTCATATGGTGTCTTATTCCCTATTTTCTTGTTAGGTATCTTTTTATGTATATGGCAAGCAAATAGGATTGCTTCCCCCCACAAGTTTAGGGAAGCTCCAGAACTTACAAGCATAGCATTCATCATCTCTTTTAGTGTTCTATTTTTTCATTCTGCTACTCCATTAGATTCAGGAGAGTATGGTGGAGTAGTCTCATGAATAATGTCATTCTTGTCACAAAAGTCCTGGAAGGAGTTAGACTCATATTCTCCACCCCTATCAGACCGAAGTATTTTAATCTTACAGTTAAGTTGGTTTTCAACTTCAACTTTGTATTTGAGAAACATCTCACCTGCCTCATGTTTATTTCTATGTAAATATATCATGGTGTACCTAAAGAAGTCATCTATGAATGTAATATAATAAAACTTCCCTACTTTAGACATGGTACTTCTAAATTCACTCAAATCCGTATGAATAAGGGTCAATAATTCAGTTTTATCTCTAGAAATAGTTTTGCAAGGTTTCTTTGTGGCTTTAGTCTCAACACATATTTCACATTTATCATTAGAAAAATCAGAAATATCATACAATAAACCACATGTTTTCATCCTTTTCATATACTGAACATTCGCATGTCCTAATCTATCATGCCATATATTAAAAGAGTCAAGCAAGTAAGCAGAAGCAGATTCATTCTCATTAATAATAATGTTGTTAAGTATATTTAACATGAAAAGACCACTGTTATTACAATAACCTTTCCCAACAAAACTTTCATTCTTACTCAGAACGAACTTGTCACTTTCAAAAGTTACCTTGATGCCAACTTTTCCTAGTAATGACACAGAAATTAGATTCTGACGAATCTCAGGAACATAGAAAACATTACTAAGTGAAAGGGTTTTCCCTGAAGTTAACTTCAGAAGAATCTTGCATGTTCCCTCAACAAGAATAGACCTTGAGTCACCCATATAGACCTTTTCATCTTTCACTAGTATATATATAGTCTGAGAAGGCTTCAACATCACCACAGATGTGGCGGGTGGCACCAGAATCTAGTACCCAATTCTTCTTCCTAGTGACCATGAAAACCTGTGACACTACAGCAGCTATGATGTCCTCTCCTCCAACTAAATTAGCATTGGGAGGATCATTAGTGTCCTTCTTGTGCCTTCATTGAAAAGCCCTATGTCCTGGTTTACCACAAACATAACAATTTCCATTGACAGTACCACTCCTTTTAAAAGAAGTGTCTTTGACCTTGAAATTCTTATTTTTGTTGTACTTTTGCTTTTCAGAGTTTTTGTTGGATTTGCTGGGATTACCTTCAACGATATTGGCTTTGGAATTGAATTCCTTAGACAACACCTTATCCCGAGTCTTGTTCTTTTCCTCTATGTGAATGTGAATGTGAATGATTACATCCTCAAGAGTCATCTGTTTGCGTTTATGTTTCATACTGTTCTTATAGTGTTTCCAAGACTCGGAGAGTTTCAATTCTCAATTAAACATCCAGTAATAAAGGTCTCGGGTAAATCAATTAATACCCTTAGTTTTCAAATCATTAACTAGCACATGAAAATCATGGATTTGAGACGTTACATCTCTATCCTCTCTCATCTAGAACTTTAGAAAGTTCCCTACAACATATTTTTGAGTACTAACATCCTCTATTATGTATTTTTTTTGTTCAAACTCTCCCATATATCATGTGCATTCTTCTTTGAACAATAAATATCAAAAAATTCATTAGATTAGGTACTTAAAATAGCATGACGACATAACTTATTCCTATTGAGCCAAGCAGCTTGATTTCTTTCAAAATCAATAGAACCCTCCATGGGTGCTGTATCAGTGAGATACTTTGCATAGTTGAGTACATCTAGGGCTGAAAACACCCTTTCTCTCCATCGCTTGTAGTGTGAACCGCTGAAGGATTCAATCTTTGACACATTGGGTAAGTTGCGAGCATTCAGTAGAGGTGCAACATACCTCATATTCGAAGTAACCTCCATGACTCCTAAATTGGTTTCTTTGTTCGGCGTGTCTTGTGGTGTAGACATCTCGATTCTTTCCTTAAGATTGTTGGATGCGAATAAAGAAAACAATAAAGAGATAAGGACAACAGTGATAGGGAACAACCAAGGCGCGGATTAGGCTGTCCTTAAGGAAAGATTTCACCCCTTCAATTGGTGCAGAAAGGCAATAGTGGTGTCTTCCTCATAGGATACAATGGTTTAGCAGGCTGACTTGCACTCGAACAGGCTGCTCTCTAGAACGGCGGTATAACTCTCTCTGGCGGCTAAGGTCACAGCTAGTCGGTTTCCAAAACAGATAGCCGAAAACAAGTTTAGGCAATTGGCCAAGCCACTACCCACACACAGCCCAAGCCCGACCCGGCGCGTGCGCACGTGTGGCTTTGTGTGAGTCCTCCCTCTTAACACAAAAGCCTTTGTACCCTATGGGCACGCCCTTATGGTAGAGGAAGTCCTCATATACTTACATATATTGCTAGTGGTGGATAACCAATGTGGGACTATCTTCTATGCACAAAAATGGAGAGAACACTTTATGTTCTTCTCCTCCACTTTGCACACACACACACTTAGCACTTTGAAATACAAGAGATTCCAACACCATCCACATTCGCCTTTAAGCACTTCTCTCCAACTACAACACACAGGTAATTTTCTACATGTATATCTTATTTTTCATGAACACCCCTTAGGGATCCATTATTTCCAGTTCCTAGCTTACAATCTCTATATTTCTCTTCATATATTCATGATCTATCTAGAATTAAAGATCTAACTAGAAAAAAAATTCATAGGTCTCCTCCTTGATGTGCTTCCTAAGACTCTCGATCACACGTGGTAGAGCTTTTTAAAGATTTATCCAACTTGCTCCTTTCTTTTTTTTCTTTTTTTTTTCATCTTGTCCTACCAAAGTTAAATATATTGATAATAGAAAATTGATATACTGACCGTTTTTCTTGCACATAACCATTTTTTTTTTTCAGTGTGTGTGTGAGAGAGCAGAGGGGGATTGCAGACCTAGTTTTGTGTTGTTAGTGGATGGGTTGGAGAAGATGTTAGTAGATTAGATGAAGATGAAGAAAGATGGAGGATGGAGGATGGAAAACTAGGGTTAGAGTTCATTCCTTACTCTACCCAAAATTCATATATATATATAGCAAAGTTTGATACAATAGAAACACAAAAAAAACACATTCTATATCTATCGTACTGACAAGAGGGAGCGCACACCCTCAATAAGCCCATACACAAAGGGTACGCACCTTATGCTTTAACACCACCCTTCAAGCTGGAGCATACATATCACTCATGCCCAGCTTGCTGTAAAGACGAGCAGATACTGGACGAAATAGTGGTTTGGTGAAGATATCCGCCAACTGATTACTTGATGTTACATGAAGAGTAGATATCTCCTTTGCTTCAACTTTATGCTTGACATAATGACAATCCACCTCGATGTGCTTAGTCCTCTCATGAAATACCGGGTTGGAGCCAATATGAATGGCTGCCTGATTATCACAATATAGTGGCATAGGCATCTATACTGAGAAACCCAACTCATGTAATAGATTGCGTATCCACATTAACTCACCAGTACCTTGAGTCATAGCCCTATACTCAGCCTATGTACTTGACTTGGCAACAATTGTTTGCTTTTTTGCTCTTCCAAGTAACCAAATTACCTCCCAAAAAGGTACAATACCCAGTAGTAGATCTTCTGTCATAAACTGACCCTGCATAAGCAGCATCTGTATATCCAACAACATCAAGATTGCCATTTAAACGATAGACAAGTCCACGTCCCGGAGAACTTTTCAAGTATCACACAATGTGAATAACGGCCTGAAAATAAGGAACTCTGGGCACATGCATAAACTGAGATACTACACTGACAACAAAAGAAATATATGGACGAGTGATAGTGGCATAAATTAGATTTTCCCACTAATCGACGATATCCCTCAATATCTGCATACAACTCTCCCATATCTGACTGGAGTTTGTTGTTCGGATCCATAAGAGTTGCCACTGGGCGTGCTCCTAAATTGCCAGTCTCACTGAGCAAGTCTAGTACATACTTTCGCTATAAAAGATGAATTTCACCAGGAAACCTTGTGACTTCAATGCCTAAGAAGAAGTACTTCAACTCTCCAAGGTCTTTGGTTTGAAAATTCTTCGAGAGATTAACTTTGAGACGAGCAATGCCTTCTTTGTCAGAACCAGTGACAACTATATCATCGACATACACAACCAAGATAATGATGCCTTGCTCAATCTTCCTATAAAATACAGAGTGATCATACTCACATCGAGTCATGCCATTAGCCATTACCACCTAACTAAATTTTGCAAACCAAGCTCTAGGAGACTGCTTGAGCCCATATAAAGACTTCTGAAGGCGACATACTTGCCCCCCTTGAACAAGAAAACCAGGAGGCTGCACCATATAGATTTCTTCATGTAGGTCACCGTGTAAAAAGGTGTTCTTCACATCTAACTGATACAGAGTCCAGTTGTGATTGACTACAAGAGAGATCACAATACGCACAGAGTCTAACTTCGCCACAGGAGAAAAAGTCTCAGAGTAGTCAATACCATATATCTGAGTGAAGCCTTTAGCAACCAACCGAGCTTTTAAACGAGAGACAGACCCATCTGGATTGTGCTTGACTGTGAAAACCCACTTACAAGCAGCCACTTTCTTCCCATGGGGGAGAAGAGTAAGCACCCAAGTCTGATTGGAATATAATGCACTCAACTCCTCTTCCATAGCTTGCTTCGAGCCAGGATGAGATAAAGAGTCCCTGTAATTAGTAGGAATAAAGACAGAGAGCAACGAGATAGCAAATGCCTTGACAGGCGGTGGTAAATGATCATGAGAGATAAAATGAGAAATAGAGTACTGAGCATACCGATAAGGAATACATGTACTACTAGAAGGACGTTCAACTTTCCGGAGAGCAATAGGAATATCAAGCTCAGAAAGAGGAGCAGGCGGATAAGCAGACAAAGGCGCATGAGGTGGAGGCTGTGGAGAGCATGGAGGCGATAGTAAATGATCCTGGTGGGCGGCATCAAGGGGGCGCACGCCCTCAATTTGTGCTTCAGGAAGGGGCGCGTGCCCTCCAGGCATGAGTTTGATACCTGTGTCCTCTTCCAGTACTGGAGGAGAAGAATTCAAAGCTTCCTCGAAAGGTTCTTTAGACACCTGTCCCTGGAGAGAATAATACGGTACATGCTCAAAGAAGGTTACATCAGCACAACAAAAAACTTGCGAATGTGGGGATTGTAACACTTATAACCCTTTTGTGTACGAGAATACCCAAGAAAGACACACTTAGTAGCACGAGGGTCTAACTTGTCACAACCAGGTTGAAGATTATGAACAAAACAAACACACCCAAACACCCTAGGAGTAAGAGAAAAAGATGGTTGACTAGGAAAGAGGACAGACATAGGAGTTTTTCCATCTAAAACTGAAGAAGGCATGCGATTAATCAAATATGTGGCAGTAAGGACTACCTCAACCCAATAAAACTTTGGAAGGTTGTTTTGAAACATTAAAGTACGGGCAACTTCAATAAGAGGACGATTCTTTCTCTCAGCAACTCCATTTTGTTGTGGGGTGTCAACACAAGAGGTTTGATGAGTAATACCGTTATCAGCAAAGAAACGTTTAAACATAGCATAATCATAATCCCTAGCATTATCACTCCTAAAGACTTTTAACTTTGCAGAGTACTGATTAGTGATTTCAGCATAAAATTTCTGGAAAATAGAAAAGACTTGAGAACGATTCTCCATTATATAAACCCAACAAACACGAGAAAAATCATCAATAAAAGTAATAAAATACTTGGCTCCCAAGAGGCCAGTGGTTCTACATGGACCCCAAACATCGAAATGAACTAATTTAAAAGGATCACTAGAACAATTATTTAAACTAGTTTTGTAAGTAGCACGACAATGTTTAGCTAACTCACAAACTTCACATTGAAATGACTGGACACTGGAAGGAATACTAGAAACTAAACAATGTAGACTCTTTAGAGGAAGATGACCAAGCCGCCTATGCCATAGAGAAGGAGAGATATAGACTATAAGAGCTTGTTTCTGTTGATGCTGCCCAAAAGCACCTTGAAAGAAGTAGATGCCGCCTCGCTCATACCCCCCACCAACTAGTTCCTTTGTCTACAGATCCTGAAAAACAACACGAGTGGAGGAAAACATGACAGAACAATTAAGTGATTGTGTGAGACTATGAATGGATAAGAGGTTAAATGGAAAATTTTGAACAAGCAAGACAGAGACAAGAGACACGTGGCGAGTTAGCTAAATGGTGCCTCGACCAAGGATATTAGCCTTAGCACCATTTGCTAATGTAACATATGAGACTTTACTAGAATAATCAAGAGTAGAAAACAACTGGGGATTACTTGTCATATGATCAGAAGCTCCTGAGTCAATGACCCAAGAGTCGGTTCCACTAGTATGAAAACATATATTACCTGGTTCGACTAGAGTTGTCGTGGGGGTATTGGACGAACTCGAAGGACTGGCTAGAATAGCTTGTATTCTTTTCATTAGGGCTGCAAGATCTTCTTGCACCTTTTGGACTGAGTCTGTATCCATGTGATCAGAAACTGTGACATTGTTGGCTTTGGACAGTGATGGTCGTCTAAATGCTTCCCAACAAAAATTAGAACCATGGTTTGTGCATCCACAATGATCACATAGTAGCCAACCGCCCATACCACGACCTCGTCCACTCCCCTGGCTACGACCTCCTCCACGTCCACGACTAGTTCTGCTACCTCTACTTCGACCAAAGGAGAAATTATTGTTGTTGTTACTTGGAGGAACTATTAAGGCTGCACTATCAGTGGTTTTTTAAGGAGAAGTAATACGAGAAATACGAGAATAAGCTTCAGACAAAGTTGGGAGTTTTGATTCAGCTTGTACTTAGGACTTCACATCAGCAAACTCAGGACGTATACCAGATAGGAATTTAGAGACCTGGAATTCTTCTCTTTGTTTCTAGAACTGAATAATATCTATAGTCAACGGATGATAAATATTTAATTCTTCCCACTTACTGTGAAGAGAATTATAATACTCAGAAATAGACATATCTCCTTGATCCAGATCAAAAATATCTTCATACAACTGAAAGATACGAGATGTATTTTGGGATTGAGAATATGATTCTTGTAGATACTCCCAGATTTCCTTAGAAGTCTTTAAAAAATGAACAGTATTGTATACATCTTTTTCCATAGTATTCCACAGGAAGTTCTTAACCAAGGCATCATCTTTTGTCCAAGTCGCTTTTGATTTCTCATCTGTGGAGACAGGTGGATCTATAAGATGTGTTTCCTTACCTTTACCAATGAGGTATACAGTAACTGCTTCTGCCTATTGAAGGTAATTGTCAACACCCTCCAATTTCACAGAAGTCATACTAACAGAGAAAACCGGCGTGTTTCCAAACTCATCGGTCTTTGGAACAACTACTTTAGACATTGTAAATCAAACTTGAATACGAAGAGATAGATAATTGTGCAAAAGCGAGACAATGAGTTTAACAGAAAGCAAGACTAAAGCTTTAAGCTTTTAAACTTAATGTACCTCTAACCATGCTCCGATACCATGTTGTTAGTGGATGGGTTGGAGAAGGTGTTAGTAGATTGGATGAAGATGAAGAAGGATGGAGGATGGAAAACTAGGGTTAGAGTTCATTCCTTACTCTACCCAAAATTCATATATATATAGCAAAGTCTGATACAATAGAAACACGAAAATAGGAAACACATTCTGTATCTGTCATACTGACGAGAGGGAGCGCACACCCTCAATAAGCCCATACACAAAGGGCGCATGCACCTTATGCTTTAACATTTTGTGAACAGAGTGGAGAACTAATACTCCACTTATAATAGGTTCATTTCTTAAGTATATGTAATGTTTGAGAGTACTATATAGGTCTCTCACTTGATGTAATTGTAACATTTTTCCATTTTTTGCTATAATAGCAATTACCTTTCAGCAAAAAAGGTGTGTGTGTTCTTTTGACAGAATGTACGATATGGCTATATGATTTGTGGAAAATGGTCTAAAACAATTATAGAATTTAACACCTAATTAAAGAGGCAAAACACAATGATTTATAGTGGTTCGGTGCCAATGCGGCAACCTACGTCCACGGGAGAAGAAAGGTTTTATATTGCTTAATTGATTTTGGTTTTATGTTACAGAGGTGTTTATATAGCACAACATGAGTGCATATTCGTGTCTTTTGTTTCTAAAAGGATTGGAGACTTTCCTTTATAGAAAACATACGAATCTATCAAACTTCTATCAAAACCGACTAGGGTGCGACCCGCGCTCTTGCCTTGACGAACCTCCAGGCCATTTAGCGCGCCCCGCCCTCGACTTTGCCTGTCCAAGGGTGCAACCCGCGCTCTTGTCTTTCTTCTCCCACACTCCCCCTCAAGTTGGTGCGAAGATATCCAGTGAACCCAACTTGGAGAGAATATCATGGAACTTGGAAGCTGGAAGTCCCTTGGTAAAAATGTCTACCAACTGTTGGTCACTTCGAACAAAGGAGGTAGTGACAATGTTGGACTGCACATTTTCACGCACAAAATTACAGTCAACTTCAATATGCTTAGTTCTCTCATGAAACACCGGATTTGCAGCAATGTGCATAGCAGCTTGATTATCATAGTAAAGTGTAGTTGGCATATGTAAACCAAAACACAAATCCTTCAGAAGAGCGCGAAGCCATATGATTTCACTGGTGGTGGAAGCCATAGCCCTGTACTCAGCTTCAACACTAGAATGAGCCACTACATTCTGTTTCTTGCTCTTCCAAGTGGCCAAATTTCCTCCCACAAAGGTACAATAACCGAAAGTAGACCGCCGATCAACTAGACATCCTGCCCAATCAGCATCTGTATAAGTAGTAATAGATATATGCCCATTTTTCCACATCCAAATACTTCTGCCTGGCGACCCTTTCAAATACTATAGTATTCTAGAAACTGCATTCATATGTGAAGTCCTTGGGGCATGCATAAAACGACTAACCAAGCTCACTGCATAAGAAATATCTGGTCTGATAATAGTTAAATATATTAGTTTACCAACTAATCGCTGATACTGACCAATGTCAATAAGAAGATCTCTGGTGTGATCCAACTTGGCTCCACTGTCAGTTGGAGAATCAGCTGGTTTTACCCCCAGCTTTCCTACTTCACTCAAAAGATCCAACACATACTTTCTTTGATTAAGAAATATGCCTCTTTTTGAATAAGCAATTTCAATCCCAAGAAAGTACTTCATAATACCCAGATCCGGAAAATTTCTTGTGCAGTAGATCCTTGAGCTTAGAGATTTCGACATGGTTATTACCTGTGATAACAATGTCATCAACATAAATAAAAACAACAACCAAGCCTAACTTGCTAGACTTAACAAATAAGGAAAGATCAGCATCACTCCGCTTAACACCGGTCATAGCTAGAACATAACTGAGCTTGACATACCACGCTCATAGAGATTGTTTAAGTCCATAGATAGCCTTTTGTAACTTGCATACTAATCCAACCTTAACCTCCTTTGGATGTCCAGGTGGGATGCTTATATACACTTCTTCTTTAAGATCAGCATGTAATAATGCATTTTTAACATCCATCTGAAACAATTTCCAGTCTTGATTAACAGCTAGAGATACAAGAACTCTAAATGTGTTCATCTTTGCAACTGGTGCAAAAGTCTCCTTGTAGTCCTGACCATATGTTTGGGTGAATCCCCTTGCAACGAGTCGAGCTTTAGACCTTTCTAAGGAACCATCACTATTGAACTTGTTTCTGAACACCCAACGACAATCAACTATTTTCTTTCCATAAGGCAGCATAACAATCTCCCAAGTTTTATTCTCATCTAGAGCACGAAGTTCTTCTTGCATCGCCTTTCTCCATATTGGACAAGAGTTAGCTTCTCTAAAGTTCTTGTGTTCTTGTACATCATCGACTGTACTCAAGAAAGCATGATGAGATGAAGTGATATTGGCATACGTTATATACTCCAGTAGCGGATATGAAATGTCATGTAAGGAATAAAAATTCCTGTGAATCACTGGAGGATGCAGTTCTCAATCAGATTTATAGTAATCCTTGAGAGTTACTGGAGGCCGTCTCTCTCGTTCTGATTGTCGAGACACTGGAGGAGCTGGAGGTGCTGGAGGAGCACTGGAGCGCGCCCGCACCTCTTGTAGCTCATTTTGGGAGCGCGCCCGCACCTCAATCACTGGAAGATCATGAGCACCAGAGCGTGTACGTGCCTCGGTTAGCTCAGTCACAGAGCGCACTAGCGCCCTCTCTTTAGTAGCACCCATATCTTCAGTGGGTTCAATAACGTCTTCGGCAGGAACTATATCTTCACCAACTGCTGAGATCGGAACGATATCTTCACCAACTGCTGGGAGATGTGCCAAATCTGCCAAACACTCCCCTGGGACCGATTCCCAGGCATAGTTAGATTTTGAAAGAAGGCTTCAGATTCCACAAATCGGACATCACAAGAGACAATCAGTTTTTTTGTTGCCGGATTGTAACAAATGTAGCCTTTCTGAGTGGTAGAATAACCAACAAAAACACATCGAGTAACCCGAGCATTGAATTTATCTCGATGGAGAGCTTGCTGATGCACATAACAAACACACCCAAACACTTGCAGATGAGAGAGATCCAGCGGCCTAGATTTGAGCACTTTCAATGGAGATTTAAAACCAAGAACCCGACTGGGAAGTCGATTAATCAAATAAGCAGCAGTTAAGATGCCATGAGACCAGTATTGCTTAGGAAAATTCATGCCCAACATAAGAGCACGAGTGGTCTCCAAAATGTGTATGTTTTTTCTTTCAGTCACGCCATTTTGTTGAGGTGTGCCAACACAGCTAGTTTGATGAATTATCCCCTGGCTACGAAGGTACTCAGGTAACAAACCTTTGCAAAACTCAGTGCCATTGTCAAATCTAACAGTCTTGATTTTTCCAGCAAATTGATTAGTAATCATATTATGAAAATCCTTGAAAACATTCACAACCTCAGTCTTTGATTTCAACAAATATAGTCATGTAGCACGAGATTTATCATCAATAAATAACACAAAATACTTATGGCCATCATAAGAATTAACGAGGGCAGGTCCCCATAAATCAGAGTGAATTAACTCAAACAATTTATTATACATAGAATGCGAGTTTGGAAATGGTAAATGAGTTTGTTTTAAAAATTGGCAAACGTCACAAACATCATCAGTGTTTATAGAAACATGCGGAAACAAATTTGACAGGACATGACTAGATGGGTGCCCAAGTCTTTTATGCAAAATGTGACTCTCAAGCAAACCACTAACTTGACACGCCTTCTTATTCGACTTCAACAAATAGAGTCCATTGGAATAAATTCCTTCACCAATCGTCCTCTTCGACTTTCAATCTTGAAAGACGACAAAATTAGGAGAAAAAAATGACATCACAATTTAAAGAATTTGTAAGTTTGCTAACAGATAAAAGTTGGACAGGGAAGGAAGGAACAACTAGAGCATCACTCTTGAGACTTTGATTAAAAAATCCACTTGACCACTACCTAGAATGGGAATAGTGGAGCCATTGGCTATGGAGATATTATGTTTTTTAGTTTTGGACACAAAATTATGGACAGAGGCAGGGCAATTAGCCATATGATCAGTAGCCCCCGAATTAATTATCCATGAGTTACTATTTTCTGGCATAGTAAAATAAGCATGTAAATTACCTGACACATGAGTTGAGCCATACTGACCTTTGCTAGATGGCATGGACTTAGTGAGTTGTTGAAGAATTTGACTCAACTGATAACTAATATCTGAGTTGAACATTAATGTCTCGGCTACTGCGGCATGCTCTTTCTTGGACAGTTCATTTTCCTTTTTAAGATGCGGATATAATTCCCAACAATTAACGGTCCTTGGTGTGCCAGTTCTTTCCACAATGATCACAATGAGACGGTTCCCTTTTTTCCCTTACCTTTTTCAAATGTCTGTGACTTCTTTTGAAAGTCGTTTTCTGCAATTAATACAGTAGATTCAGAGATTGAGGACTTCACCTCGGAATTCATGGTTTTCTTCCTATTTTCCTCTCTCTGAATAGTAGTACAAACAACAGCAAGTGATGGAAGAGTGTTTTCCATTAGAATATTGCTTTCTAGATTTTCATATTCTGGTTTAAGCTAGACTACGAAAAAATGTAAAGATTTTATCCTCTTCAGCATGTTTCAAAAGAGTCTTAGCATCTGTGGTGTGTGGACGATAAATATTTAACTTATCCCACAATTTCTTCAAATTCCCAAGGTGTTTTGTAAAAGTTTTCTCACCTTGTTGCAAAGCACTGATTGCAAGTTGAAGTTCAAACACAAGGGCAGAATTGTTCTGGTTTTCGTATAAATCTTCAATTGAATCGTACATCTCCTTTGCAGAATCAGAGAAAGTAAATATTCCAGCAATAGTTGACTCCATCAAATTGAGCAACCAGGATCGAACAAGCTGATCATTGGAAACCCAATTCTTATATTCGGCATCATTAATGGCAGGACACACCTTTGTACCATTAACAAATCCTAATTTTCTCTTACCACCCAGAGATAGCGAAACAGCCCTAGACCAAGGTATATAGTTTGTTCCATTCAAAAGAATTGATTACAACTTCCAGCCGGGATTAAAATCAGTCTCTGTTGTAACAGCAGACTTTGGATTTGGTTTTGGATCTGTCATAGTGTTTTATTTATTTAGGTTGGATTAGATGAGTGATTAAGAGCTTCGCTCTGATACCATGTAGAATTTAACACCTAATTAAAGAGACAAAACACAATGATTTATAGTGGTTCGGTGCTGTCGGGGCAAAACGTTAACCCGACACTCCCGATGTGATGGTGCTTCTGAAAGCTCGAAAGATATGGGGGATTGGGATTTTTGAGGAAGTGAGACTACACCAACGTTCTGGTTGCCTACGTACCCAGTGAAGAATTCGGGATCAAGTCTCTTCAAACGTAGTTCTGGAGAATGCAGAAGCCTCCGTATATATAGCAATCCCCTGCCTTGGCGGCCAAGAAAGGGATTCTCGGAGATGATGAATCCTAGTAAGATAGGATCATACCCCAAGATTTCATTCTATCCTTGCGCAAGATCTTATCGGATTGCACTAGGATTTTTAGCTTCCTCGGATCGGATTATTGGATCAGAATCATCCGAACGGATTGGATCCACGGATATGGGCCACTCGGATGGGCCCTGGACCTGTTCTGAACTTTGATGGATTCGAAGACCAAACGATCCGAAAGTGTTTATTTGGACAGCCACTGGACTGGTCCGCTGCTGGGCCCATATCCGGTCCATGGTTCGAGTACACTTTAGACTGAAAATGTATAGTACACACATTGCCCCCTCTTCAACAGAGGAGCAAACGAAGATGAAGGTGGTATGTTGAAGAAAGAAAAAAATTATAATGATATAATAGGGAAAGGGGAACGTGTAACGGGAAAATATAATGTATGTTATAGAGATGGACGAAGAAATGTGAGATAATCAAAAGAAACAAGAGTAGAAAAAGTGAAGGGTATAAACAGAAATGACCGTTTTAGGTAAATAGTAAAGAAATAAAAATGACAATGAGATGTAATCTAAAAATAGAGAAGTGGGTGTAACTCAATAAATGACAAGAAACATAAGAGGGGCTAAAATCAAAAGGTGAGAAAAGTAAAAGGGGTGGGGGGGGTAAATAAAAAATGTTTGTAATAAATGGGTGGTTGGATAAGTTAAAAAAAATAAGATAAAAATTGTGTGGGTGGGAATCAAAAGAAAGAGATAAGAAGATAAAGAAGAATAAGGAGAGAAGTGAAGAACTAAGCCTTACCATGTAAGTGTGCTTCAATTTTTTCACTTAATTCACTTGTGTAGTTGTCACTAGATGTTAAATAGGTAAAAATTTGCATGTTTAGCTTATGAGGGTTAAAGAATCATATAACCCATAGCTATAATACTTTATTGAGCAAATTGAGTGACCAAATTAGTGATATGGTTATGGGAGATGCTAACTTGGCCTAAAAATAAACCAAATGAGTTGAAATAGAGCTGACCCGACAAGGAAACACACTGACCCGGCTGAAAAACTAACTGACCCGGCCTAAAAACTAATGACCCGGATAAGAAATAGTCTGACCCGGTACGAAAATAGATCAAATTCACCAGATCTATATATAAGTAGGCCTGAACCGGCTTGTAGACCGCCGGAACCAGCTTGTATACCAGTGACCCGATAGGGAAAAGCCAAAATCAGCAAGAAAAATGCCTGGACCAGCTGGAAAATATGTGACCCAGCTGTAAAAACTCCCAAACCAACTGAAACCGGCTGAAAAATACAGGAACCGGTGGTAAAAATGCTAGAACCGGTTGAAAAATTGTAGAACCGGTGGAAAAAAAGCCTGAACTGGTTGGAATATACCCAAACCGGATGGGAAACTGCTGACCGGTGGTGAAATGCCTGAACCGGCTGGTCGCCGGTGCCGGTCGCCGATCGCCGATCGCCGGTGGTATAGGATTAGCAAATGGGTTTTGAGTTTGGGCTTTGTGGATTTTGAGTTTTGGGCTTTTTGGATTTTGGATTTTGGGCTATTGAATAATGGGTGTTTTGTATATTGGTTTTGGATATTGTAAATTAAATATTGGGCTTTAAAATGAAATCCGACCAAACTAAGGAGACGAAGTGGTTGGGTTAGGACCACCTAGCAATATTTGAGGTCAGGACTCATAGTAAGCCTTGACCACACTAGCCCATATCTCGACCAAACTAAGAAAACGAGGGCGACTTCAAGAGTGCGCCTGTCGAGAGTACGACGTCGGTCTAATAGCATGTTAAGTAAGCGTAACATGCATTGCATTTCCATATTCATTATCTCCATCTTTAATTACTATATTGAACACGCAATGCACGTCCATATGCATTATAGCTTGTGTACTGACCTGGTCGTGTGAATGCAGGACGACTCACGCACCACCAATTCAACGATGGGTGCGAGGAGATAACTTGATAATGAATCGGGCGGTGACGAAAATTAACAAACAAAGGCGACCGAAGGAGATTCGACATACCGTTACATTGGGATTCAAAACCACGATGATGGGAACGTCGTTAACGGATGCAGTGAGACCGGGTGAAGTTATTGTGAGCTACTATCAACTTCTCTTCGGTCTACGGTTTCCATTAAACGAGCTATTGGTCTACTTGCTATCCATGTGGGAGACTTCACCAGGTCAAATGTACGTTACATTTTATATGATCATCTCTCGGCTAGAAACGATTCGCCTAGCGTACAACTTACATCTGAACTGGGAGTCCATCTACTACCTCTTAGTTCCGGAACCTGTTCCTTCCAGAGGCCGTACTTGCCTTCGGGTGACATCACAGGTGGGGGGGATCGAGTTTACTGGATTTCTTCGTAGCCATAAAGGATGGGACACACCGTGTTACATACGATATGAATCGGAGGCGTTCGAATCTGAAGAATTCATCCCATGTACATTTAAAGGTAAACCGACCCTCAAAATGAATTCGAATTAATCATTCAAGTTTGATAACTAACCGAATTTATCATTCCGGATCAGGTGTAGATGAGATTCGTGCGCCCAAAGGGGAATTGACTGAGGAAATGTGGAGTAATCTGAACGTACTATGTAGCCTACCGCCAATGGCGTATGACTTGTCATATCCAGACGATGTGGTCTGGTGGATACGTGATGTAATGCCAACGCCGGTAGGTACCGGTCATGGTGTTGGTGGGGTGCCGAGAGCACCAGGAAGCGCAACCTTTAGCAGTGACCCTCCTCGTGGCGCTCGAATTCCAAATGTAGCAAGGGAGGCCACGCCAGAGATGCATGGAAGGCCTCGCCGGAGACTGGCTACCCGTCACGTATCATATGTGCCACCGGTTTACTCATGGGAGCACACCGAAAGTGTGAGTTCTCGGGTTGCATCCAGTGCCCATTTGAACTCGGAGAATAATGCTGGAACTACGCGTGGAAATAATTTTACCACAGGTAAAACTCATATATTGACGAGCAATGCATTTTCGCGAATCGGCTTTACTTTGCGACTTCGAAATAAAACCGATGATAATTCTACTTGCTAGAAGCGATTACGGTCCATCGCGAAGGAGGAATCTTATAGTCAGTAGTTCAGAGAATGAGGAGGAACCAGATGCCCCTAGTAGCTCAGAGGACGACGAGGAACCAGATGCCCCCAGAAATGATCGAGGGAAGGGTGTGCAGTTGGGAGAAACCCCACCCCATACAATTTCGGCTTTTGGGTCAGCTACAACTAGTTCCAGTGATTCTGGGTTCCGTGCTAGGAGTGGTAGGCCTTCAAGAGTACCCTTAGAGATAGTGCCTATCAGTAGTATGATACCGACCTTTGTAGCAGATATGTCGCGTGGATCGGATGGGCGTTCGGCGTCACATAGAGAGCAAACCCCTAATGTATCTGAGACAGGAACGGAAGTACTTAATTCCGCATCATCTGGATCTCGTGGCCGCCGATCTGCCTTTAGGCAATGTCCAAATCCTGATCCTGCTCCCCGAGAGTCATCGCCGGTACTGCCATCGGAAGATATTATGGAAGCGATTGACGCGTTACAACGGGATTTAGACAAGGTAAACAACAACACTGGAATTTGTAACTTTATTAGTAAAGAAGCGAATTAACACGTGAATTTATATATGAACTGCAGGTACGGGTGTTAGCCACACGATGCTATGAGAGCCATCAGAAAGAGACTGCTCGCTTATCCAGAGAAGTTGCCGCGCGAGACGCGGAGCTTGATGCACTGAAGGGGGAGTTAGCCTAATACCGTACCAGTGGTTGAACTGTTCATATCATAGTTTAGGTATGGAGTTTATGTATAGCGTAGCTTGTGTTAACTCGACAGAGATAAACACTCAGGCAATAAGTTGAATATTTGGAATGTGTAACCGTCCTTAAAACCAGGCAATAAGTTGAATATTTGGAATGTGTAACCATCCTTAAAACCAAGATGAAGATGATGTGTTGAATATTAAAGTACCGAAAAAACCAAGGGGCTAGAAAACCAGTTGACCCGGCAAAGCACACCTACGACCCAAAGAAAAATGATGACCGGCCGAAAATGTAGGATACTCATCGGACCAAGATCTAAGTAGGCTGAACCGGCCGGCAACCTGGAACCGCATGTATACCGACTGAATCTGCTGGGAAGTCTTTGGACCAATGAGGAAAACCGCCCTAGATAAAGGTTTGAAAACGCTGGCCGGCCGGAAGGAGAGGGAACCGGCTGTAAAAATGTCGAAACCGGATGGAAACCACCTGATCCGGTTTGAAAAATGCTTGACCCGGCCGGTGCCGGTTGTCGGTGGTAGAGGGTCAAGAGTTGAAGTGCACTGTTCAAGTACTGTTGGTTTGGTTTTTTTTTTTTGGAATGGGCCCTTTGGATGGGCCTTTGTTGAATTTCGGATGTCTTGAACGACCGGGCTTGTGGTTTGATCAATTATTTGATAGTCAAGCCTTAAACTATATATATGCTCCATGCGACAAATCTAGCCAACCTGGCTGACTTCGTAAAGGTCATCAACTAAGATGCCCCGCTTGTGGTACACGGCCCGGTGAATAGCTCATCATTAGAAATAACATGGGGTTTGTGATGCGGAATAACACCAAAATGACATAATATCTAAAGAACCGAACGCTGCATCCGTGTTGTGTGAAGAACAAAGTCAGTATCAGATGAAAGTATGGAAGCCAGATCAGGAGAAACAGACGTGGAATCTTTGGAATTGGGACAGCATCTCCAATCGAATCGACACTAATCCGTAAGATTCTCTTCATAGAACTTGCACAAGTGGACGTAACACGGATAGAATATGTGCAATATCCAACCATCTTTATAAAATATTATACGGTGGTCTACCGTTGCCGCGACGATAACAATGCCACTAAGTCACTTGACAAACAAGCGTAGTTACATTGCCAAGATTCTCCCACAGACGATCCTTGAGGAGACCAATAGACAACTCCGAAGTGCCTTAGTAGTTGGGTTTAAATCAGAGTGTAGCTTAGACTCCGCCACCAAGGGTATACGCTTGATGTACTCTAAACAATCGCACCCAGACCAAAAGCGAGATATTATCGTTCTTGGGTTTTCATTATCGAACCATGATGCCAGGCGTATGCACACTGCACCACGCAAGCCGAAACTGAAGTGCAGGATTGCCTTCGCCACCTGGGTTTAACAAATGTAAAACTAAATGACCAATTTGAAATTAAAACACAACATAAATGGACATGAAATTTATTGATAAAAAATGGAAGAAAAGTCCAATGTATGTGAACTTTATTGGTGAAACTAATGATAACTAATGTAAGTGACATATCTGTCTTGTACAGTTGTACATAAGACCCAATTGCCTGGCTTGGAATCTTGCACGCAACTTCTTGTCCTAACTGCGCTCGATATTCATCTCTGTAGAGGTATCTGGTTATACCCAGAGGAAGCGTCCATGAACAACAAACGCTCAAATCTTAAGGTTACACTGACTAGATCTGAGATGCGAGATAATGGGTATGGATGCACTGGGCAAGCTTTGTTTAGTTTGTGGAAGTCAATGCCACCCCTGAGCTTCTCAGCAGGACCATCCCCGATGTGTATTATGGTAGCTCTTGCGCTCCGCACAGCGTTGCGGTGAGGGACACGGGAATTAGATCCCCGAATCCCTAGTGGTTCCAGAGTGTGTGGAACCTCTTCAGACCATCTGTTTCCTCCGCTCTGAGAAAAGGATCTACGACGGCTCGATTGCCCCACCTCTGTAGTGGTGCCTGGAACATTCTCCATGTTCTGTTGAATCGCGACATGCTGATTGGCAACTTCTGCATCAATCATCGTAGTTTGTTCAGCCATGGTAACAAGGACGATCGAAAAATAAGGTCGAGGATATTACGCTCGGAAGACCACGTGTTTGTGGGTTCGTTCCCCACAGACGGCGCCAAAGAATGTCGGGGCAAAACGTTAACCCGACACTCCCGATGTGATGGTGCTTCCGAAGGCTCGAAAGATATGGGGGATTGGGATTTTTAAGGAAGTGAGACTGCACCAACGTTCTGGTTGCCTACGTACCCAGTGAAGAATCCGGGATCAAGTCTCTTCAAACGTAGTTCTGGAGGATGCAGAAGCCTCCGTATATATAGTAATCCCCTGCCTTGGCGGCCAAGAAAGGGATTCTCGGAGATGATGAATCCTAGTATGATCCTATCTAAAATAGGATCATTCCCCAAGATTTCATTCTATCCTTGCGCAAGATCTTATCGGATTGCACTAGGATTTTTAGCTTTCTCGGATCGGATTAGTGGATCAGAATCATCCGAACGGATTGGATCCACGGATCTGGGCCACTCGGATGGGCCCTGGACCTGTTCTGAACTTTGATGGATTCGAAGACCAAACGATCCGAAAGTGTTTATTTGGACAGCCACTGGACTGGTCCGCTGCTGGGCCCATATCCGGTCCATGGTTCGAGTACACTTTAGACTGAAAAATGTATGGTACACACAGGTGCCAATGCGGCAACCTACGTCCACGGGAGAAGAAAAGTTTTATATAGAGGTGTTTTGTGTTACAGAGGTGTTTATATAGCACAATATGAGTGCATATTCGTGTCTTTTGTTTATAAAAGGATTGGAGACTTTCCTTTATAGAAAACATACGAATCTGTCAAACTTCTGTCAAAACCGACTAGGGCGCGACCCACGCTCACATTAGTCTTGCTCGAGGCGCGACCCGCGCTCTTGCCTTGGCGAACCTCCATGCGATTTAGCGCTCCCCGCCCTTGACTTTGCCTGTCCAAGGGCACCACCCGCGCTTTTGTCTTTCTTCTCCCGCAACAATCAACATAGTTTAGACAATGTATAATTTTTTCTTTTTTAAACCGCAATAATTATATTCTTCTAGTATGTCATTACATTTTGAACCTCTGATTGTCTGTTTGTTGTACAGGGATTTGGATGTGAATCTGCAGGAAACATTTCGTGAGTACCTAAAAGCAAGAGGAATCACCGAATCAATGGCAAAGTTGTTGATCCACTACTGCGCACAAACTCAATCCAGAATACTTGACAAGGTTCAAAACCACTAAGAATTTGTTGAGAAGTAAGACGAGGTTGGCATTCTATATATATTGACTTGCTTATCACCTTTAAAATGTTTGTCTAACGGGCTACAAGGAGAAGAGGTGCCAATTGAACACAGATTGAGTAAGCAAATGCAATGATACAGGAAGTCAACTCTGCCTAAACGCTACAAACTTGAGAAGAGGTGCAACAAAAATAGAACCTGACATAAATTTACCAGAATAACCCAATCTATTGGTGCAAACCCTACGTTTTTCCTCACATCAACCAAAGTCCAAAGCCCTGCAAAGTTTAAAACGAATAACCTTAAACCCTGATAACGATAACAATAAAAAGAGAGAAAAGAAACTATAATCACGTCTTCTTTCTTCTCCTCTAACTTCTTCTCTTCAGATTGATCATGTCTTGTTTAGTGCACGCATTTCTCACCCCGTTCCCTCGCCGCATCTTTTATTCTTCTCCAACGACCAAATTCCACCGTATTCACTCTTCCTTCTTCCACTCACCTTCATCTGCTTCGTTGTCTTCTCTTAATATTTGTAGTAAACTTTCTCCATCCCACTTTTTCTCCTCTGTCTCTGCGTACAATGCTTATGTCGAGAAGAAAAAGCTGGTCGACGAAGAACTCAAACGAGCCATCGAATTGGAAATCGAGAAAGTCCAAGATGACAAATATGTTGGTCCAAGGATAATAACCCAAAAAATCAATACGTATATGATGAAAGTCCATACGTGTTTCCATTTGAAGAGATAATCGACAATCCGGGTGAACAGGCAATCACAATAAAACGAGAATTGAATGGTGAGAGCATTAAAGTTGTGGTAGAAATGTATGACACCGACCTAAGTCATGATACGAGAGACCTCAATCTCATTGTGACCATAATCAATAATGCAGACGGTCTTCGCATAGAATTTCGAGGGGAGGCATACTGCGGTTTTACTGGAGATATAGAAACTACAAAGATGGAAGGACAGAAGAAGTCTAAGAAATTGGAAGAGATAATGTAAGTTCTTTTCTTCTTTTTCTTATGCTTGTACCATTACTTTTCTTCTTATTGTTACACTTGTACGGTTGTACCATTACTTTTTCGTTTGGTTATTTGATAGCATTACTCCTCTTTAGTCCCAAAAATTTTAAATAAAAATGTGTAGGTTAGTTAAGTGATATATGTAGGTCAAAATTATTAGGATATATTGGAAAAAGTTTGCTAAATTTATTAGAGCAATAGGGGGTTTGTTATCTCTGTTTTTTATATACCTTCCGATTTTAGCAACTCAAACGTTTACGCTCCACTGACTGCCAATTGGTTTGGTGTTCCTTTTTGGCTGTTAACTTCACACAAAACCTTAACCCTATTTTTGTGAGGTTAGAAATTTTGAAACAATCTGATACCCAAGTGCGATAATGAACAGTCCTTCTCTGTTACGGAATCAAGGTATAACTGTATAAGGGCTATTGAAGCAGGACTACATGGCTTGTGCAAAAATATCTACTATCATTAGGATTGGATCATATTCACTTAAGAGCAGTTAGAGTCACCTAAGGAAGAGTGTCACCACCATGTGTTGGGGATTACACCAATACCAATCGGTTCCCCCACTACACAGATAACTTGTATGAACACACTTCAACTCCAGATGAATTCTAAATATCAACTACAACCTATACTAACATGCCCAACTCATTAAACAACTATTAACAATGATAATAATGTAAAAGCGGTAAAAGCAAACCCACAACACAAAGATTTACCGTGGTTCGCCAATGATGCCTACTTCCACAAGAGCCGCTTCTTAATAAAGTGGGAAGGAATATTACAATCTCTCCTTTCGGTCTCTCCTTACTAGATCACTCTTATCTTTCTTTACGGGGTTGTATCTCTCAGAAAGGTTCTCTCTCTTTTGTTTTAGTCCGGATTCCAATCCTTCCGACTTGTTAGGTTAGGTTTTCCAAAACCTTGATTTTGGTTTTTATCTCCAAAAACCAAATTTCACGCGCATCTTGTAAAGCAAAGCCCAAAAATAGACCGAGGCCTTGGCCTTCCAATGTATCTTGGATCGAAGCGGATCGCCCCCCTATATGAGCTGGGTCGCCTATTCTATCGAACTCGAGGCCGAAGTCGCGCCCTTCATCCGAGCCTTGGCATCGACATTTTTGCCGAATTAAGCTCGTTTCTCTCCAGCTCTGTTTTCTCTCCTCATGTGAGGGATAACTCCAACACCATGGCCTACTATAACTCTCTGCATCTCTGGCTGCGTAAACAATTAAGATATAACTCTCTCTCTCTCTAATTATTATTTACTAATATTAAGATTATTTGTTTGGTTGCACATGTTCAGTTTCGAATCAAATGTGGACTTAGAAAAGCGAGGGATTGACTCCTCGTTGGAGTATTTCTTGCGGGATTACATGATCAAGAAGCATAAGAGAGAGTACTTGATGTTGTTGAAAAAAATAAAAGAATTTGTCGAGAAATGAAATAGAAGCTCTTTCTTGGATATTATGTATACTCGAGCTTTGATAGACTAAGGTACGCATTCAGTAGTTCTGGTGGGATTTTGAAGATCCGATATAGAAGTACGACTAATTGACTATGGAGGTTCTTTTCTTTAATTTAAACCTCTTTCATATATCTTTCTTGAGCAAATGAAATTCTTATTGTTTCTATTGAAAACTTAGGCGATTTGTTTTTAAGACAATCTTTAGGTTCTTATTATGCCATCAATACAACATGTCCTTAATAGATGATCTGATTCTCTAAACATTCTGAGTTTCATGGTTTATTTATCTTTGAGCTAAAGATGAAAATTACGAAGAAATAAAGAAGTCAGATTTCAGGGAGGAATCATATCTCAAAAGTCAAAACGATGGGTTCTGAGTTGTCCGATATTTGACAAAGCCGCCGTTGAACTCGGGGCAAGGCTGCACAAGAAAGCAAACTTGATACAAAGATTAGATTGAAATGAGATTAATCTAATACACATACGGATCCATTAAATTGTAGCAAAGGCCGGCATATTTCATGCAATCTTAGGCTTCATGAACCAGTTTTGGCACTTTGGTTTTAGCAAGGTAGAAGCATCAACATGACGGCCATTCAGTTGTGAAAAATTGTCTTAGAAAAAACACCATTATATACATTCTTCTCAGCTACAATTGTCATCTCAGAAGAAGGATTTTTCGTTAAGAATGATAGTCATTAGGCACAAAGAAACCCCACGCGAACAGGAGCACAAGAGGTGAATACTAATAAGTAATAACCAAGGAGAACTTGATCGGAATTCACCACAGTTAGTTTACCAGTAAGGGAGTTACTCAATGTTCTCTTTCTCCTAGTTTGAATCAAGGATGAATGGCACAAGGTGCTAGAGATGACCACATGTGAAACTCCATTTTTTTTTATGTGTATTTAATATAATGATTAAAGTATAATTAATTTCATTTTCTTTTGTTAATTTGTTTTGTTATGTGGGCTACCCATGACCCATGTAGGACTAACCCGGCCCATAAGTGAAATAGAATTAAAGCTTAGCTTCACTGTTCGAGAGAGTTCTCTTTCTCTTCTTTTACCGACTTAGTACCGACCACTTTAAGAAACCAAAAGTTTGTAGCTATCATGGGTTGGCTTTGGGAGCTGTTAGAGGTGGATTTCTCACTGTTTTAGGCTGTCCATAACTATACTGCTTAAGGTAAGTGATTTCTTACTTACACTTCTTACTTTAGATAGATGAATACTTACTAGAGGTATACCAAACCAATCAAGTTATTTGGATGTAGTAAGAGATGGTGTTAGGTATTTCGAATTACTCTTTATGATAGTTTAATTGATATCTATTCTACAGGCTTAGTGATTTTGGGTATTGATATATCTTAGTGTGATGTTACGTGTAGTGAAAGAATTATGGCAGATGATTTAACGGACGGAATTGGTTTCTTATCCTGGATATATTGGCTATATGAATATATATATGATAAGGTTATATGGAAATATGTGATTATGGTATATATGGTTTAGTGGGAGGTAATGCGTGTGTGTGTGCAGGGTCGCACCTCTCAACTTCGAGGGGAAGATGATCGCTTGTGAGGCCATAGAGGCAAGTGACCCCGAAAAGCTTTGTAATATTTTCGGGAGGGTGTATATTATTGCGGTGCCACTTGCGGCCCATAGGGCATTACCTCATTGGAGGCTGCAAGTGTGGTCCCCGAAAATATCTAGTAAAATATATATATAGATATATATATAATTCGTATGTGTGGATGGTTGGTTTAAATTTTATTGCATTGCGGTTATTTACTTGGGGCTATGCTATTGTTAGTTGAGGTTAAGACCTATTTATGAGGCATGATATTATCTATTCACTTCTTATATGCTTTGGGCTTTGGTTATTACTATTGAGACTTTTGTGCGCTTAAGGTAAGCATTGGCGTGAGGTTATCACTTACACGGCCCGTGGCTTATGTTTGTTGTTCTATTTCTTTTTCGGGGGAATTTGCTATAGATGGATGACGGAGTGCCGTGAGTCCCAAAAGTGTTGAAGTTGTAGGTTAGGGGTTGTCTATAGTTCTTTTTGTGTAAATGTGGTTGGGATGGGTAAACGTTTTGATGGAGTTGCAGTCATGTATAATATGGAAGACAATAGTGTCTTTTGTTGTTTATAAATGTATACTTTGTTTTAAATCTATTATGTTATTGTGCATGTCTTAGGTTATTGTTTTGAGTCCATTATATGTATACCGTTTGCTCGATTGTTCTGGCAATTGTAGAGACACTCAAGTAGGCGAGTGCTTTCCAGCTTAATATATCCTGGAGTGGCCAGCTAGGTTATATCAAGTTGGAGGACGTTACAAAGTGGTATCAGAGCTCTAGGTTTTTAGGTCCTTAAATTGATTAGGGTAATAAGTTTTGGGACTCACAATTAGTATTAGTAAATGAGTGAGGACGAATAGTGTTGTGTTGTCATTTTTTTTTTATGTTATGTTACTTGTAGGTCGGGACATCCATAATTCACTAACTTTAAATGCAGGTATTGATATTTATTTATTCTTTTCTTTATATTCATCCAGAATGTCTAGTAGAGGACGAGGAGGTGTTAGTCGAGCAGGTCGAACTGCCCGTCTTTCTGATATAGGGACTAATGTTCCGGCTGGGCCTGCACCTACGCAGCCTATACCTGCAGCTAATGACAACAGACCTGTTTGGGTAGATGATATGTTGGGATCATTTCGACAGATTGCCCAGAGGGTTACGCAGTTAGAGAGAGGAGGCCAAGCAACTCAAGTAAACCAAAATGTACAAGGTGAACTGAACAAGACATACCAAGGTTGGAACGAAAGCTTGGGAAAAGATGTTGGAGAGGTTCATGAAGTCAATCCTCCTAGATTTGGAGGCATTTCAGATCCTAATAAAGCAGAAGAGTGGAAGGAGGATTTAGAGAATATATTTGATGTCATGGACTATTCCGAGGTACGTAAAACAGAGACTTGCGTCCCTTTGTCTAAATGAAGATGCTTCGATATGGTGGAAATCAAGAACTAGAGGGGAAGTTAAGCCATAATATCACTTGGGGAGAATTTTGTAGGCGTTTGACTTACAATATTTTCCTAGCAATGATAGAAGAACTGGAAGACGCGGGAGTTCCTTAACTTGAAGCAAGAGAGGATGTCAATTTCGAATATGAGACCAAGTTCACCAGGTTGGAAGCTTTTGCCACCGACTTGCACTTAAATGAGGATCAAAGGGCTAAAACAGTTTTGAAGAGGGTTTGCAAAATGATGATCTTAGGATTGTGGTTAAGGGTCAGAATCTTTCAACCTTGAGAGAAGTAGTTGATATTGCTAGGAAGTTGGAACAGGATTACCAGGAGCACCGGAGGCCTAAGGATTATCCAAAAACCGAGAGTAGTGATACAGGGAAGCGAGTATACAATAAGTATGATAGTCAGCAACAGTATATTCAGAAGAAGCAGAGGATCGGATCTTCATCTAAACCTTTCTTTGGACGGTGTCATAGATGTGACAGGTACGGTCACAAGCTCGAGGACTGCAATGTGCCTGAGAAGTTAACTGGGTTTTTTGGGAATTGCTATAGATGCGGCAAGTTTGGTCATAAAAGTGAAGACTGTAGAGTTCCTGAAAAATATATTGGGCAGGAGTATCGACGACCTGATCAGAGACGATATGAGCAGAAACAATCAGACCAAGGACACTTTAAATCGGGAACTCAGGGATCCCAAAGAGCATGGCAGCAGGGACCTCAAAGAGGACCACCATCAGGCCAGAAGCAGGGTTAAGAAGTTGTTCAGGAGAATAAGAAACCAGCAGCTCCACAAGGCCGTGTCTATGCAATGATGCCTCGAGATGGGGAAGCTAATGGTGCAGTAATCGAAGGTATTTTTCTTGTTTATTCTAGACCTGCGAGGGTTTTGTTTGACTCTGGAGCCACTCATTCATTTATTTCTCATGCTTTTATGCTTGTAATTGGTGTTCAATCCGAGTCTATGTTGGTACCTTTAGCCTTAATCACTCCACTAGGAGAGTCATCGATTCTTAATCGGATGTGCAAGTGTTGTCCAATTGTGATTGATGACCTCGAACTTCCCATTGATCTGATTGTGTTGGATATGCACGATTTTGATGTGATACTTGGGATGGACTGGTTGGCAGCGTATCATGTGAGATTAGATTGCTTTGCAAAGATTGTCTCATTAGATATTCCTGGACACGAATCAATTGTTGTTGCGGCTGCCAGGGGTAATTCCATAGTAGAGGCTTACACGGCACATTTAGATGTTGATGAGAATATGGTCAGTGTGAAACAGGTGGAAGTTGTGGCTGAGTATACTGATGTTTTTGGCAAGATTTTATACCTACCTCCTGTAAGAGAAGTTGAATTTAGCATTGAGTTAATTCCGGGTACCACTCCTATAGCTAGAACTCCGTATCGTATGGCACCAATTGAGTTGAGAGAGCTGAAAACTCAACTCCAAAACCTCCTAGATCAGGGGTTTGTTCGTCTGAGTACTTCTCCTTGGGGAGCTCCAGTTCTCTTTGTCAAGAAGAAGGATGGTTCATTTCGCCTTTGTGTTGATTATCGAGAAATGAATAAGGTGACTGTACGTAACAAATACCCATTACCTCGGATAGATGATTTGTTTGATCAACCGAAAGGAGCTAAGTGGTTCTCGAAGATTGATCTAAGGACCGGTTATTATCGGATGCTTGTTAGTGCTAGTGATGTACCTAAAGACTGCATTTGTTACACGCTATGGTTCGTATGAGTTCCTTGTAATGCCATTCGGGTTAACTAATGCCCCGCATTTTCATGGACTTGATGAATCGAAAGTATTCGAGATTTCTTGGACCAGTTTGTTATTGTTTTCATTGATGATATTCTGATTTACTCGAGGACACGCGAAGAGCATGTAGAACATCTTAAAATGACGCTTCAGACACTTCGAGAACATAAGTTGTATGCTAAATTCGAGAAGTGTGAATTTTGGCTCAATGAGGTCAAATTCTTGGGACATGTTGTATCTGAGGAAGGTATAGCTGTAGACCCTGCTAAGGTAGAGGCAGTTTTAAGTTGGGAACCGCCTACTTCCGTTTCCGAGATACGAAGTTTTCTTGGGCTGGCAGGTTATTATCGGCGTTTTATTGAGAATTTCTCGCGGATTGCAGCACCTATGACCCGATTAACCTGCAAGGGTGACCTTTTGTGTGGAGTGAGCAATGCCAGCGAGCTTTTGATGTTTTGAAGTCTAAACTAACTTCGGCACCAGTTCTGATCATGCCCGAGAGTGGTGTAGGGTATGCAGTATACACAGATGCATCTCACCAAGGTTTAGGTGTTGTACTTATGCAGAGAGGCAGAGTGGTGGCTTATGCATCTCGACAACTAAGACTCCATGAGAAAAATTATCCCACACATGATTTGGAGTTGGCTGCGGTGGTCTTTGCACTTAAGCTTTGGCGACATTACTTATTTGGTGAGAATTTCGGGATATTTACTGACCATAAGAGCCTCAAATATTTATTTTCACAAAAGGATTTGAATCTAAGGCAAAGGAGATGGTTAGAATTGATTAAAGATTATACTTTATCGCTTCAGTACCATCCAGGGAAAGCCAATGTCGTGGCTGATGCTTTGAGTAGAAAACCATATGCTCAAGTAGCATTCTTGATGACGTATTGGTGGAACTTGATTAATACCTTAACTGAATTTGAGATTAGCCCTGCTACACGAGAGTATACAGCTTACCTGGGAACAATAACAGTTCAACCGACTCTTGTGACTAAAGTAGTAGAAGCACAGGGTAGAGATACTTGGGCACATGCAAGAATTTCTGAGATAGCAAGTGAGCACCCATCAGATTGGGCCATTGATGGAGATGGTGGTTTGAGACTTAGGGGACGACTTGTTGTTCCGGATGATCCAGAACTGAAAAGAGATATTTTAGATGAAGCTCACAAGAAAAGATATACTGTACACCCCGGGAGCACCAAGATGTACAAAGATTTGAAGCGTCAGTTTTGGTGGAAGCGAATGAAATATGACATCGCTGATTATGTGTCCAAATGCTTCACTTGTCAACAAGTAAAAGCAGAACACCAAAGCCTTCTTTGAAACTTACACCATTACCCGTGAAGCGGAATGGAAGTGGGAACATATAACCATGGACTTTGTGGAAGGGTTACCGAGATCGCAGCGGGGTCATGACACTATCTGGGTAATTGTGGATAGACTAACCAAGTCAGCTCATTTCTTACCGGTCAGAAAAACTTATGGTGTGAATGATTTGTGTAAGTTGTATATTAAAGAGATTGTAAAGCTACATGGAATACCGGTGTCTATAGTATCGGATCGTGATAGCCAGTTCACTTCTCATTTTTGGAGGAGCTTCCAGAAGGCAATGGGTACACACTTAAACTTTAGTACCGCTTTCCACCCACAAACAGATGGTCAGACCGAAAGAGTTAACCAGGTACTGGAGGACATGCTTAGGGCTTGCATCCTTGATTTCATTTCAAGGTGGTTGGGAGGAGCACTTGCCTTTAATCGAGTTTTATGCGTATAACAATAGCTATCGGGCCACAATTGGTATGGCCCCTTCGAGGCCTTGTCACGGTAGACCATGCCGATCACCCTGGTGTGTTGGGTGAGGTCGGTGAGGCTTCTCTTTTAGGACCAGACTTGGTTCATGAAACTACCGGGAAAAGGTGGCGAATCCGTGATAGAATCAAGACGACTCAAAGTCGACAAAAGAGTTACGCAGATAGGCGTCGTAGAGATCTTGAATTTGAAATAGGAGACATGGTATTACTTAAGGTGTCACCAATAAAAGGAGTGAAACGTTTTGGAAAGAAAGGGAAATTGGCACCTAGGTATATTGGACCTTTTAGAGTGTTGAAAAGAGTTGGCAGCGTGGCATATCAAGTGGAGTTACCAGAGAAACTTGCTGCAGTACACAACGTTTTCCATGTTTCCATGTTAAGGAAGCATTTAAGGGATGAGGAGCATGCAAGTGTCATTAATCTCGATGACTTGGATTTGCAGCAGGACAGTTCCTATGTCGAAACCCCATTGCGAATAATTGACAGAAAAGAACATGTACTAAGGAAGAGAATTATTCCCTTGTTGAAAGTACAGTGGAGTCATCATGGCGAGCAGGAGGCCTCTTGGGAGCGAGAGGATGATGTCCAAGCAACATATCCTCACCTTTTTGACTCACACGTAAGTTGGAATTTCGAGGACGAAATTCATTTCTTAGGGGGGGAGAATGTGAAACTCCATTTTTTTTTATGTGTATTTAATATAATGATTAAAGTATAATTAATTTCATTTTCTTTTGTTAATTTGTTTTGTTATGTGGGCTACCCATGACCCATGTAGGACTAACCCGGCCCATAAGTGAAATAGAATTAAAGCTTAGCTTCACTGTTCGAGAGAGTTCTCTTTCTCTTCTTTTACCGACTTAGTACCGACCACTTTAAGAAACCAAAAGTTTGTAGCTATCATGGGTTGGCTTTGGGAGCTGTTAGAGGTGGATTTCTCACTGTTTTAGGTCATCCATAACTATCTTGCTTAAGGTAAGTGATTTCTTACTTACACTTCTTACTTTAGATAGATGAATGCTTACTAGAGGTATACCAAACCAATCAAGTTATTTGGATGTAGTAAGAGATGGTGTTAGGTATTTCAATTACTCTTTATGATAGTTTAATTGATATCTATTCTACAGGGGCTTAGTGATTTTGGGTATTGATATATCTTAGTGTGATGTTACGTGTAGTGAAAGAATTATGGCAGATGATTTAACGGACGGAATTGGTTTCTTATCCTGGATATATTGGCTATATGAATATATATATGATAAGGTTATATGGAAATATGTGATTATGGTGTATATGGTTTAGTGGGAGGTACGTATGCGGCGTGTGTATTACCAGGTCAGTACCCTCTCAACTTTCAGGGGGGAAGATGACCGCTTGTGAGGCCATAGGGCGCAAGTGACCCCTGAAAGCTTTGTAATATTTTCAGGAGGGTGTATATTACTGTGTGCCACTTGCGAGGCCATAGGGCATTACCTCATTGGAGGCTGCAAGTGTGGTCCCTGAAAATATCTAGTAAAATATATATATAGATATATATATAATTCCGTATGTGTGGATGGTTGGTTTAAATTTTATTGCATTGCGGTTATTTACTTGGGGCTATGCTATTGTTCGTTGAGGTTAAGACCTATTTATGAGGCATGATATTATCTATTCACTTCTTATATGCTTTGGGCTTTGGTTATTACTATTGAGACTTTTGTCTGCTTAAGGTAAGCATTGGCAGTAGGTTATCACTTACACGAGCCTGTGGCTTATGTTTGTTGTTCTATTTCTTTTTCAGGGGAATTTGCTATAGATGGATGACGGAGTGCCGTGAGTCCCAAAAGTGTTGAAGTTGTAGGTTAGGGGTTGTCTATAGTTCTTTTTGTGTAAATGTGGTTGGGATGGGTAAACGTTTTGATGGAGTTGCAGTCATGTATAATATGGAAGACAATAGTGTCTTTTGTTGTTTATAAATGTATACTTTGTTTTAAATCTATTATGTTATTGTGCATGTCTTAGGTTATTGTTTTGAGTCCATTATATGTATACCGTTTGCTCGATTGTTCTGGCAATTGTAGAGACACTCAAGTAGGCGAGTGCTTTCCAGCTTAATATATCCTGGAGTGGCCAGCTAGGTTATATCAAGTTGGAGGGCGTTACACCACATGCACTAGCAACATCCCTAAAAATTCTTGTTTATTCTCATCTCTAAAAATATCAGAAGGGGCTATTAGAAGATACGGTAGGACATGAACCGCGTGATTACGTTCCCTGATCGATAAAATCCGTAAACCCTAGTTATGGCGAAATATTATTCCTGTTTGATAAAAACTTCTCAAAACTAAGGGGGGAAAAATAAAGAGCAACGCGCGTAGCATCAGCATGTATTCTGTTGTGCGCCCGGCTCTGCGTTTAGTCAATCCTCACAGTGTTTATACTTCTCAAGAAACCTCAAAACATCACCATCCTTCTTCCTTTTTCAATTACTTCTCTTTCCGTTTGTGGTCTTCTTTCAGTAATAGTAGTGTACTTACTTTAAAGCCTTCAAATATTTTGTTCCATCGTCCATTTCGGTTCTCCTCTTCCATCGCCAATGCTCACAATGCTGATTTCGAAATGTCGGACAAAGCAGAAGACGGGAACAGTGAAGGAGACGTTGAGGAGTCGCCAATCAAGCAGCTCCAAAACTGGCTTAATCTTCGTCAAGCGAAATACAAGTTAATTAAAAAGCTGACAGAAGATGGGCTTCCATGGGAGATCATCAACAATCGTGGCAACCAAGAGGATACAATTATCTTAAAGAGAGAAGAAGTTGGTGGTGAGAGCATACAGTTTGTGGTGTATGACATTTGTGACAGAGGTAATGGAGAGCTCTACTTCTCTTTCACTCTGACTGTAAGCAAGGGAGATGGGTCTCGTCTGGAATTCTACTGCCATGCTGATGATGGGGGATATTTTGAAATTCGGACTATGCTGGTGAAAAGGCCAGGGGAGGAGTCTTCTTCGGATCAGAATGATGTCGAGTGCAAACCAGAATACAAGGAACCGTTTTCGCAAGTTCCATTTTTTTTTTTCACCTTACTAACTTTCCAGTTCTTACTATAGGGCATAGAATGAGCCTAACTTATTTGAGTACGCGTTGGTTCGGTAGACATTTCTCAATAGCCATAAAAACACCTAACATATTCTTTGTTTTATTTTATTTGTAGTAGTGACTTTAGAGCAAGTATGATCCTAGCTAGTAACAAAAAAGAAAACAAAAAAATGCTCCTAGCTAGTGCCTTTAGAACATTTTATTAGTCTTTTTTTGCTGGGTAAGTTAAATTGTATTAAAATGAAAACAAAAAAATGCTCCTAGCTAGTATGATCACATTTTGTCATAGTCTCATAGAGAATTAATTTCATCACTTATCACTTGAAGAGTTGCCAAAGCCATTCTTACTACAATGGTCCACCAATGAGATCTTGGAGAGTTGCTTAGAAGTTTCGATACTGATGGGTGCATTTTCCGTGCACAAATTGTCACAATTTTGGTACACATTACCATTTCCTTTTTCTATTTGGGTGAGATATAGATAGAATGTCGGCATGGTAGCTGTATGATGGGTGAGAAGTCTAATTAAAGGAGGCAGTAGTAAAGGGAGTTTGGTTTCTTTTAGTACAATGCTCCTAGCTAGTATGATCACATTTTGATTGTCTGTTTTGATTGCACAGGGATTTGGATCAGAATCTACAGAAAACATTCAATGAGTACCTTAACGCAAGAGGAATCACCTACTCAATGGTAAAGTTGTTGAGCGGCTTCATTATACAAACTCAATCTAGAGTACTTGATGTTGTTGAAAACCAAGAAAACGTTTGTTGAGAAGTAGGCATTCTGCATAGTTCATATAAAAATTGCTAAAGGGTGAGGTTGAATTGTCACTTTCCATTAATTAGCCCCTCTCGTGCTTTTGTCTTAAACACAGGAGATCATTTTATGTATTGGAAACTATAAGGGTGTTGTTATTCTCACTGCTGTTAAGCCTGTTAAGCTCACTTCTAATGTATTTAACCACCACCCAACTAACACTACTACCTCCTTTTCTTTGTTGCCAACGGATTTGCAAGTTGCAAACCTCCTTTGTTTAATCTCTATTTTACCTAATTTTCATGTTTTTCTTCAATTCAATGGATTTTTTAAATAATTAAAATCCCCCACCCTCTATTAGGGTACTTACATTCTCAAGTATGCTTTCTTGTTCTCTTCAACATTGAAATTAAGCTCAGGATGAAGAGGAGGGGGATAAACACAAAGGTAACGCAATCTAGAGAATTACACATTTTGTAAAGTAAATCAGCTGCCGGCCTGATTGCTTTCACTGTAGATGTGGATCACATTCACATTCTCAAACTACCTTAGTACCTATAGCTGCTACCGTGTTAATTAGAACAGTACCTTTCCGACCTCCTGATGCTAACTGCTTGTAGAGAAAAAGGGTGTTTTTCTCTTTCTCGTGTAAGGCACACCCTGGGCTTGGATTTGCTTGGCAAAGGGCGCGGTGCACGCTAATGCCTTGGTCGAACTCTAGGTTCTTCAGCGCACCCTGCGCTCCCTCTTGCCTAGACAAGAGCGCGGGTCGCGCTCCATCGTATTTCAGCATGAAAAGGTTGTTTTGGAAGTTTTTTCTGAAACAGTAAAAATATAGGTTTTTTCTATAGAAACCTAACTTAACCAAAACCAAGAAAGAGAGAGATTATAAGAGAGCAATTATTTGTGAGTTGAGTGTTCATTCTTTGTGAGTGAATTGAGAGACTTGTAATCTGTTACTCTGGACATCTAGTAAAGCTTGGAACTTGCAGTGTGGACGTTGGCAAATTGTCGAACCACGATATATCTCGTCTTGTGGTTTGTTCTTCCTTTACATTAATTGTTTTACTTTAGATACTTGTTTATTTGATATTGAAAAGTGTTGGGATTACTTTGGAAGGTGTTGAAGTCTTGTCTAGTGAGAAGGATCGATCTTTGAGTAGGATTGATCTATTTGTTATGGGTAATGTTGTTTTCGTATTGTACTATTCATAACAATTGGTATCAGAGCGTAGGTTTACGACCTAGGATTTTGAGTTTAGTGCTCGAAATTTTTGTAGACAAGGTGTTCGATTAAATTTCGAAATGAAGTTGTTTTTTTTTTTTTTTTTGGATTATTGTGTGTAACTTGAAAGATGGCTCCCAAGATGTCAAATGCTAAGTTTGAAGTAGAGAAGTTTAATCGGAACAATAATTTTGGGATTTGGAGGATCCAAGTTAGGGACATCCTCATCCAACAAGGTTTGTATAAGGCTTTAAAGGGGATTAACTCAAAGGCTGCGAGTATGAGTAATGATGATTGGGAAGAATTCGATCTTCAGGCTTGTTCATCAATCTGATTGTGTCTTGCTAATGAGGTCATGTATAGTGTGATGGGAGAAAATACCGCTGCTGGTATTTGGCTCAAACTAGAGTCTATGTGTATGACCAAGAGCATGACGAACAAGATGTACCTTAAAAAGCGTCTTTATCGAGACATGATGGTCGATGGTTCAACGATGCAAGAGCACGTTAGTGAGTTCCGTCGACATCTAGCGGATTATTTGAATGTTGGCATGAAGATGGATGATGAGGATCAAGTGGCATGTTTAATATTCTCTTTGCCAGAAAGCTATGAGCATCTAATGACTACATTTATGAACAGAGAAGACGTTAATCTTAACGAAGTTCAGAGTGCACTTCTTTCTTATGAGTTTATGAAGAAGACACGTGTAGAGAATAGCATTGATGCAGGTCAAGGACTAGTGGCAAGAGGAAGGTCACATGAAAAGGCTTCTACAAGCAATGATAAATCTAGGTCCAAGTCAAAAAAGCCTTTGGCACATGTGAAGTGCTACAATTGCGATGAAAAGGGACATTACGCAAGTAATTGTCCTCACCCGAAGAAAGAGAACAAGAGAGATGGTAAGAAGAAAGGTAAGGCAAAAATTAAGGCAAGTTATGCTTCAGGCTCACCCGAAGAAAGAGAACAAGAGAGATGGTAAGAAGAAAAGTAAGGCAAAAATTAAGGCAAGTTATGCTTCAGGCTTTGAAGGGGACGAGTTGAGTCTTTGTGTGTCCACAAAAGACTATATGGCCGAAAGGTAGATTCTTGATTTCGGATGTTCCTACCATATGTGTCCGAATAGAAAGTGATTTACTTCTTATGAGAGCATTAATGGTGGTTCCGTTTTGATGGGTAATGATGTTGCTTGTAAGACGGTAGGAATTAGAACTATACGGGTCAAGATGCATAATGGTGTAGTGAGGACTTTAAATGATGTAAGGCATGTTCCTGAGCTAAAGAAAAACCGTATTTCTCTTGGTACCTTGGATTCCAAAGGCCACAAGTTTATAGGCGAAGGTGGAGTCCTAAAGATTGTCAGTGGCTCTTTAACTGTTATGAAGGGTCAAAGACATGAACTATGTATACTTTGATGAGTAGTACGGTGATAGGCGATGTAGCAGTGGATGTTGTAGTGATGATTCTGAATGCACTAAGATGTGACATATGCGACTAGGGCATATGAGTGAAAAGGGTTTGTCTGAGTTGTGCAAGCGAGGGTTCTTGAAGGACTTGAAGAAGCCAAGTATGAGGTTCTATGAGCATTGCGTCTATGGGAAGCAGTGTAGAGTCAAGTTCAAGTCAAGCAAGCACATGACAACATGCATACGGATGTTTGGGGACCCTCCAGAGTGGCTTCAAAGGGAGGTAACCGCTATTATGTCTCATTCATTGATGATCATACCCACTATGTGTGGGTGTATATGATGAAAATAAAAGATGAAGTGTTTGAGACATTTAAGAAGTGGAAGGCAATGGTTGAGAATCACACAGATAGGAAGGTAAAGACACTATGGTCTGACAATGGTACTGAGTATACCTATGGGCCTTTCCAAGAGTTTTGTACGCAATAGGGAATTGCCAGACACTAGACAGTCAGGGGGGCACACCTCAGTAGAATAGAATGGCAGAGAGGATGAATAAAACCTTGCTTGAAAGAGCGAGATGTTTGTTGTCTAATGCTAGTCTAGGCAAAGAGTATTGGGCAGATGCAGTGTCCATGGCGTGTTACCTATATAATAGGTCACCAGTTCTAGCTATAGATTGCAAGACACCTTATGAGGTGTGGTCAGGTAACCCAGCTGATTATAGTATTTTGCGAGTGTTTGGATCGACTGTTTGCTATCATGTGAGGGAGAGCAAGCTAGATCATAGAGCTAAGAAAGTCATATTCTTAGGCTTCGTAAATGGGGTAAAGGGATACAGATTGTGGTGTCAAGAAGACCACAAGTTCCTGGTCAATAAAGATGTTGCCTTTGATGAGACTTTCGTGTTATCTTTCAGTAAGCCAAAAGGAGCTGGGCAGAATGGTGAGTCTATAGAAGTTCAAGTCACTGAGCTTGAGTTGTTTGATGCAGCAGATGACTGGTTCGTTCATGATGAGGTACCAAATCATGGAACCACACAGCAACAGGAAGAAGAGCATGAACATCCACAACTTGTAGTAGCTGACCCTAGGCCAAAGAGACAAGTTAAAGAAGTGCACAAGTATGGGCACGAGAAGCCGGTGAAACACTATGGTCAGGTGGATTTAGTAGCATATGCATTGAATATCAAAGATGATGAGCTAGATAGTTTCAAGGAGGCTGTTAGAGATATTCATTATAGAGATTGGTTGGTTGCTATGCAAGAAGAGATGGAGTCTCTTGATAAAAATCACACATGGGACCTAATTTTATTGCCAAAGGGCAAAAAGACTATCGGCAGTAAATGGGTGTTCAGAAAGAAAGAGGTCCTTCCCCGAACCGACAAAGATCTTGGGTACAAGGCAAGAGTAGTAGCAAAGGGTTTCTCACAGAAGGAAGGAATCGACTACAATGAGGTATTTTCCCCAGTGGTCAAACATACTTCTATTCGTGTGTTATTGAGTTTAGTTGCTCACTTTAACTTGGAGTTAGAGCAACTTGATGTTAAAACTGCTTTTTTGCATGGGGACTTGGAGGAAGAGATCTATTTGAGACAACCTGAAGGGTTTGTTGTTGTTGAGAAAGAAGATCATGTATGTAAATTAAATCTGTCACTGTATGGGTTAAAGCAATCGCCCAGGCAATAATACAAACGCTTTGACATATTCATGATGCAACATGAGTATACTCAAAGTAAGTATGACTGTTGTGTTTACTTTCGTAGACTTCGAAGTAATGACTTCATCTATCTCCTGCTTTATGTGGATGGCATGCTTATTGCTTCCAAAAGCATGGTGGAGATAAACAATTTGAAATCTCAACTTAGCTCTGAGTTTGAGATGAAAGACTTAGGTGGAGCCAAGAAGATACTGGGCATGGAGATTGACAGAGATAGGAAGAAACTACGGATAGTTGTTTCTCAGAAGAAATACTTTCAGAAAGTAATTTCTCGTTTTGGTATGGAGAATGCAAAGTCAGTTTCTACACCTTTGGCTGGGCATTTTAGGCTTTCAGCTAAGTTCTCTCCTAGTTCGGTGGAGGAACAAAAACATATGGCTAATATTCCTTATGCAAGTGTCGTGGGAAGTTTGATGTATGCTATGGTGTGCACATACCCAGACATTTCACAGGCAGTTAGTGTTATAAGCAGGTATATAGCAAATCCTAGGAAGCAGTTTTGGGAGGCAGTGAAATGGGTATTAAGGTACTTGAAGGGTACCTTGGATGTGGAATTAGTTTATGGTGGAGGCATTTGTTATGTCAGTGGGTATGTGGATTCAGATTATTCAGGTGATCTAGATAGATGACGATCGACTACTGGTTATGTGTTTATGATGCATGGTGCACCGGTTAGTTGGAGGTCTATGTTACAAAGCTTCTGATTGCTCTATCTACTCTTGGAGGCGAGTATATGGCAATGGCAGAGGCAGTGAAAGAAGCATTATGGCTTCGAGGTCTTCTGGATGATATGGGTATTGAGCAGAACAGTGTTGTTTTGTATTGTGATAGTCCGAGTGTTATTCATTTGGCGAAGAACCAAGTTCATCATGCTCGGACCAAGCATATTGATGTCCATTATCACTTTATACGGGATGTCATTGAGGATGGTGATGTAGCACTTGAGAAAGTGGACACCTATGACAATCCTGCTGATATGTTGACAAAGGTTGTCACCGGAGTTAAGTTCCAACACTGCTTGGACTTGCTCCAAATCTTACATGCTTGAAAGAGCCCTTTGTGGGCATGGCCCTTCGAGGCAGTTGACTGCGAGTCTTCCTTGCTGGATGTGTTCAGCTCGGTTTTATGTGTTAAAACCTCACCAAGGTGGAGAATGTAGAGAAAAATGGTGTTTTTCTTTCTCATGTAAGGCGCACCCTGCGCTTGGATTTGCTTGGCAAAAGGCGCGGTGCGCGCTCATCCCTTGGTCGAACTCCAGGCTCTTCAGTGCACCTGCGCTCCCTCTTGCCTGGACAAGAGCGCAGGTCGCGCTCCATCATATTTTAGCATGAAAAGGTTGTTTCAGAAGCTTTTTCTGAAACAGTATAAATATAGGTTTTTTCTGTAGAAACCTAACTTAACCAAAACCAAGAAAGAGAGAGATTATAAGAGAGCAATTATTTGTGAGTTGAGTGTTCATTCTTTGTGAGTGAATTGAGAGACTTGTAATCTGTTACTCTGGACATCTAGTAAAGCTTGGAACTCGCAGTGTGGACGTAGGCAAATTGCCGAACCATGATATATCTCGTCTTGTGGTTTGTTCTTTCTTTACATTAATTGTTTTACTTTAGATACTTGTTTATTTGATATTGAGAAGTGTTGGGATTACTTTGGAGGGTGTTGAAGTCTTGTCTAGTGAGAAGGATCGATCTTTGTGTATGATTAATCTATTTGTTGTGGGTAACGTTGTTTCCGCATTGTACTATTCACAACACTACTCTTAGAGAGTCAGTTCTCACTTCTGGCTTCTACTACATCCTTAAAGCCTTCTTCTATAGCCTCCAGTTCTTAATATATAACAAAGTTGTTGCTTAATTGCTTGAGCTGCCTGTGAAAGCCTTTGTTACATTCTCCTTGGGATACCTCATATCCATAGCCAGCTATCCTCCATAAAAGATCCATCATCCAGGACTCTACCGTTATTGGCACCACTAGGGATCTTTTTTTTTTTTTTTTTTTTATAGCAGTTATATTCAATCCTAGTTTCTGAGAAAGTGTTCTTACCTCATATGTATCTATAGTTTAAGGTAGGCATTGCTGCAGGTACAGTTTCATAGATTGGAAAAGTTAAAGCTGAGTTATAAAGGTTAAGGCATGGTAACCGGTAACCCTCTTTCACACACGCTTTTTTCTCTCGAGGACACACAAAGGGCTTGGTATTGCTAAGATCCTAAGACTATGACAGTAGCAAGATGATTCTAAAACCAATTCCATTTTCTTTGTTTTTAGTAGAAGTGCTCGATCTTTGGCAAAGCTGTTGAACGCTGCGCTACTGTAGTCAACGTCTTTAAATAGTAAATTCCCACAAGGAAGCAAAGTTCTTGTATACAATATTACATGCAGAATTTGTTTGGCCCTGTTTGGCAGTGTGGACAAGGAGTCCCTATCCATGAATAGGTGACGTGGTATACATATTTTAGTTGTCTAGTGTTTGGTTGGTAACAAACTTGAATACCGTATATAACCCGATGGATTGCGCAAACACAAAAGCGGGTATATGAGAATCAAAGGGGATATGAGAGATACGGCTAATCTTGTTTCCATAACTAGGAGAGAGAAAATAAAATAACGAAAAAAGAAAAAGAAACGAAAGGTTTTTGATGGAAAGTGGAAACCCTTGCCTCTAGTCGTCTTCTCTTCTCCACACTTCCAACTAGCTGTTCATCTTTTGCAACTCTATCCTCTCAGGTAAACCTTTGTTTCTAGTTCATAGTTTAGTTTATAGTGCGAGCACTTGTTTTTATAGGTATGGGAGCGAGACCATTGTCATTATAGTTTTCTAGTCCACTTGACATGCTTATAGTTATATCGTTTGATGTGTTTTTAGTTAATGTTTATGCCTTTTTCTAATTATTGAACTCCTGTAGGTGTCCCTAGTTTTCACCAAGCCAGTGACTCCACGTACTTGTACTAATTAGATGCCAGTACTCTTGTTTCCCTTGGAAGGTTTTGTAAGGACTGAGGACGCTGCCAAAACATAAGCACTAAAATAGTAATATATATATATTTTTTAGGAACTGATATTATTCAAAAAGTGTTCTTTGGTCTTGCAAAAAATTCGAGTTGACCTCAGATATGGCATCCTAGTCTTTTTTGTTTTATGGATCGGAATATAAAACTAATAACAAGATTGTTTCTGTTTAACCAATTCAATGTAGTAAGCATGCATGGGTGATGCAAACCAGATTCCAGTTTATGGTCTTGCATTTGATTATACATTCATACTCGTGGTATCATGTCAGTACTGACGTAAGCTAGATCCTGAATACTTCCGAAGACAGTAATTGACTGAAAAGTCCACTATTTTATCCATTTGGTGTTATGCTTTCTGAAGTTGTTTGTGTGCTCGGCCTGTTATTATTATCAATCCAAGCCTGCCGAAAGATTAGATCAACCTTGCAGAAAAGTCCACTGTTTTATCTTTTCTTCCGTTAAGTTAGAATTTATTATTTCAAAATGGTGTAGAATACTTACTAAATGGAAAAAGATAGTATGTAATTAAAACTGCCACTCTGCTCTCTCATTTTGAATTGACAAAGAAAATTGATATTTTGGTACTGTGTCACATTGCTTTGGACTTTTGGTGATCGCATATTATCTTAGTCTCACATGGAGTTAGCTAGTATTATTCTTATTTTTTAGCAGATTGTTTAGAACCTTATCACTTGACTTTTGTGTGTGTTATTGCTTCATGTATAGTTTAGTTAGTTATTGATTCTAACTTATTGGCAGTTTGCTCGTTTATCGGTGTATCGTGCATCTTGCATCTTGTATTCAAATTGATTTTGGTTTAGAGTCATGACTATGATAAATATTTCTTTAATTTAGAACAAATGGAAAAGGAGATGAAGAATGTTCAAGTCCCTTCAAGTAAAAGGACCAATTGGACAACACCAATGGATCGATATTTTGTTAAGCTGATGGTGGATCAAGTACACGATGGGCAATACCTTGATAGTCAGTTTAGCAAACATGCTTGGAGGCAAATGGAGGAGAAATTTAAAGCTAAATTTGGGCCTTCTTTTACAGCTGAACTTCTAAATAATCATTATTGAGCTTTGAAGAAGAACTACAATTGTATAAAGACTCTTCTAAGTGAGAGTGGATTTGGTTGGGATAATGAGAGAGAAATGGTTTATGCTGATCATGATCATGTTTGGGATGATTATATCAAGGTACTTTCCTAGTCCTTTAATTCAATATAAGAACCTACTATTTTTTCTTAGCAAAAAAATAATTAGAGACCCTTATATACTTATAATTATGCAGGCCCACCCAGAATTGAATATGTGGAGAACTAAATCTATGTCTGGCTATGAGGACTTATGCATTGTTTTTGGTGATGGGGGTGCCACTGGAAAGTACAGTCGTGCGCTTGAAGAGAAAGATGTGACCAATGAAAAATCTAGTGCGACGAATGCGGAAAATTTGAATGGAGAAGGGTCTCAAAGTCCAATTCTTGCTGGTGGTGGTCTAGGTTTTGATACTCAAGAACCTATAGACTTAGATAATGAAGTTAAAACTCCCAAACCGCCCAAAAGAAGTCGATCAACAGCGCCATCAAGCTCTCATAATGCTAAAAACCCACGAAAAACCACTGGAGAGGGTATGGTAGAGGCAATTCATGGCATGACAACTACAATTACTGAAATGGTTCGTAATAAGAAGAAAGAAGTTCCTGATTCTAGTGTTGAACTTACACAAGAAGCAAAGTTGATTGCTGAATTAGAAAATGTGCCTGGGCTTGATAACTTAGCTTTCATGCAAGCTTTAGAGCTCCTTGAGGAAGAGAAAAAAGCAAGGGTGTTCATGGGATTAAGGGTGGAGAGGCGAACAGAATGGTTGTTATTTCATCTTCAGAAAAACTAATTTAGGATGTATGTGGGAACTAAAGTGGTGATCCATTTTTATGTATGTTGCTGAAAATGTGTATTTTGTTGGGGATCATTAGGTGCTTTAGTTTTTATAAGTGAGATTTAGAACGTGGGGACTAATGTGGTGATCTATTTTGTATGGTGCTGAAAAAATATATTTTGTTGGGATTATTTGTTTAATATATATGAAGAATGTAATAGTGATACTTATTTTGAATGGCTTATATTGCCAAGTGCTTTTGTTTGTTTAGATTTATATTTATTTGAACTTTTCTTATCGTGTGCATTTCATTTCATATTTATTTAAAGTATATACGTAAAATGAAGAAAGAATAACTTACTGCTAATATGTTGTTCATGATAAACAAATTACAGTGTCTACCAAACACTATACAAGTTAGAACTGTGACAGAATAATTGAGGACCAAACAGCTTCAAGATTAATCATCTTTATGTAGTACATCTGCATAATTGGAACACCTAATCAATGTTAAGCAGTACAAAATCTTCTGCGGCCAAACAGAGCCTTTAGGTGGCTTGCATGACCAGTATCCGGACAAGATTAGGAATATAGTCTACAGCAGGAAAACACAATTGTAGGTGCAAATTATATATGATCAAATGACAAATCCACTAAATTAACTTAATATTTTGAATAAATATATAATCAATAAAGCACACTTGCACGTTAATGAGCTGTCACGCATTGTCACCAAATTCGGCATTTGTTTGAAAAAAACGCGTTTAAAACCTATTAAATTGGCCAAGCGTCTTGTTCCAGTTTGAAACCCGGGTTTTACAAAATATCACGTTTTAAACGCGTTTTAAACTTAGATTGAATTGGTTTTGGAGTTTACCTTTTTGAAGAGTAGGCATTAGATTGAATTATTGAGACAGTTCTATTTTGCTTTGAACTATTAATACTTTAAAATTTTAAAGTTATTCACTTATTTGTAGTATTTGATTATGCAATTATGGTTGGTAATTAGTAGTATCTTATTTAGGATCGTGTTTTGGTATTGAATATAATCTAAAACTTATAGTATTTGGATAAGTAATTGATAATATGATATGATACTTTCATGTAGGAGTGTAAAAAAAAACCGTTGACCCATCATCCGATAGGGTACCCAGTCTTCACCCGCCACCCAAACCCGCACCGACCCGAAAATAGACCCGCCCCACCCCGCCACCGTTTTTACGCGGTCGGGCTATGGGTGTAGGTTCTATGCTGAAACCCGACCCATCAAGCCGCCCGACCTGCCCCGTGTCAAAAGCCGTTGACCCAACTCCGTTGACCCGCACAATTTCAAAACTCTAACTCTAATATTTTTGTATTTTGTTTATATTTTCTTTTAACTTTTGTATGAATTTGGGAGATATGAACACAAACTTATGAGTTCAACATCAATTTCAAATAATCAAGTTTGAACATTTGACAAATATCAAAAGTTCAAATTCAACGTTCGAATTTTGGAAAAGATGAATCATTCATGTTTTTATTAATTTCGAATTCTTTTAGTTTATATTTTATTTTTTTGTACCATAGATCTTCGCTCCCATCTTCATTTTATCATGCTATAGAAAATAATCAATTTACAAATGGTAAATCACGAGAAAAAAGTTTTAAATTTACAGATATGATTTTGGGTTCAAGTTCAAGTTTTTTTATTTTAGTTTATTTTTTATTAATTGATTCCATTTTTTTCTCTATGTTGTGGATTGGAAATATATTACTTGCATAATTAGAAAGTTATTTTTTTTTGGTGAAATTGGGTTAAAATGATAATTTCCATCCAACCCGGATGACCCGCCCTATAAGCTGACCCAAAAGGCCAGGTGATGGTACTAAGACATGACACTTCAACCCACCCCGCCCCGTCGGGGACCACTAGATTTGTATCCCCTAGACCCGCCCCACTCCACCCCATCACTGTTTGACCCGCGGTTGACCCAGCCCGCCCCGTATTACACCGCTACTTTCATGTATTTAAATTTTCTTTCATTTGTATTATTATTATTTTTATTTTGTGTGTTTATTTTTTTTTTACTCTTATAAAAAATTAATTTTTTTTATCTATTGTATTCTTTATCTTCAGTTTTTACCCTTTTTTTTACTTACTATACATTTTAAATCCGTTTTTTTTTATGCCGAACATATTTTTTCCAGGAACTATGTTTTCCGTACATGGTGACAATGCTGTCACGTGGATACAATTATTAACACACTTCCCATTTTCCAAAAACATTTCGTCGGGCCCGCTCGGTTACACTAGGGGTGCAAACGGATAGGTTCGGATGCGGATATGCCTGTATCCGAATCCGAATCCGAAAATTTATACCGATATCCGAATCCGAATTCGAATCCGACGGATATTAAAAAATTTATCCGAATCCGATTTCGGATATCCGAAACGGATATCGGATAATATCCGATCCGAAAATTAAAATTAATTAAAATTTTATTTGCTTTAAATAATTCATTTTACCATTATAAAAACTAGTATAAATATATATATTTGTCATTTATTATTATTATTTTGTTATTATAGTTTTATATTATTAGTTTATGATTTTATATAATATTTTATACAATAAAAAATGAATAAATTAATTATATATAATAACTATTAATTTTTTAAATCGGATCGGATATTATCGGATGCGGATATGGCAGTATCCGAATCCGTATCCGAAACCAGTTCGGACATAAAAAAAATATCCGAATCCGAATCCGAATCCGAAATTTTCGGATAATATCCAATTTTTCGAATACGAATTCGAATCGGATTCGAATATTTGGATATCCACTTGCACCCCTAGGTTACACCCATTCCCGCTTACTCTTAAAAAATGTGTCAAACTGGAGGGAAAACCATACACACCCAAAAATAAATCAAAATCAAACAACAATAATAATGCGGCGTAGGCGTCTCAGGTTACGCTATTCCTCCTCCTCCGAAGAAGAAGAACAAGAACAAACAATACCTAATCCCGAATCCGTAAACCCTACTCACCCTACTCCCTTAGAAATATCAGATGACGACTTCCTTGACGTCACTGAAAATCTCTCCCCAACTTCCCCTCCTCCTCCTCCTCCCTTTCCAAATTACTCATCTACCCTTCCTTCGGCTCCCTCCCCTCAAATCCCCGACTCTCCAATAAATGTCCTTTTTCGTAATCTCGGATTAAATATAAAAAATGAGTGGTTAGATTCTTGCATTTTTGGTTTAAACAGAAATGTACCTGGTTTTACAAATTTAGATGTTACTGGAAAATCTAAACTTTGTTTCCAACAGTTTGTTTTTTCTGACATGAATTTAATTGGGTCTGGTGTTGTTCCGAATAATTTACATTCTTTACATCAAGTTGTTCTCCCTGGGCCATTTGTTTTACAGGTGTGTGATTTTTTTTTCATTTCAATTTCAATTATCATTTCAATTTTATGTAACGACATTCTTTTTGTTTTGTTTTGTTTTGGGCAGGTTGATGAGATAGTGAATATTGGATGTCCACTTAAAGAAAGGTATAAAAATGCGAATGCAGGGATTAAGAGGTGTTTGAAATTGTCAATGACGGACGGTGTGCAACGCGTGTTTGGTGTGGAGTATAGACCAATTAAACAACTTGAAGTTCTTGCACCTGCTGGTTTGAAGGTCACTTTTTTTTATACCCTTACTCTAATTTTCACTTTACTAGGTTATAGGACCAATAGGTTGTTGCCACGTGTGCACATATTAGTTTTATTTGAGTTGAAATGTTTGAGCTGTTGCTGAGAGGTGCATTGTTACAAATTGTAGGTTGTAATTCACAACGTGCATGTTCGACGTGGACTTTTTTTGTTGGTCCCTGAAGTGATCGAGGTTTTAGGAGGTTTGGTTGAGGATTTGGATGCTGCACGCCAAAGGCTTGTCATTGAAGTAAATAAGCCACCAAGGGGTAAAAGGTAGTTCTAAGGATTAGTTGAAATGTTTTAGAGCTATTTGGCTGATAATGGGAATACTGGTAAAGTAACATGATGTGAAATGTTGATGTGCCGCCTATCTAATTTGAAACGTAAATCATTTTTGACAACTTATCGTTTTTTTCGTGTTCAACATCTCTTCTTTTCTTCAGCCTTTTGATTTAGAGGAATAAACCAGTAATTGCTACACTTAGCTACTGAAAATAGTAGAAAATGGATGGTGAAGACCGTACGTTTGAGACGACACATTTGGTGGCTTTTCTCAAATGATCATATCTTTGTTATGTTATTTTGGTGCCTTTTAGATGATTTTATCTTTGTTTGGTTGTTCACCAGATAGTTAATTTGGGAAATTTGACAATTTGTGAGCTGCTAAACTTGTGAAAAACCAATTTTTCTTACAACTTAAGTTGATTTAGAGTTCTTAGAAATCACAATCAGAAAAGGTTGCTTGTTTTGGAGAATGTTCACATATTACATTGTTCAAAAGCTAAGTGATACGGACACGGGTACAAAGTATCAGATACGGTGAAATACCGAATGTTGAGGTATTCAACATCCAGCCCGTGTGTCCTATCCAACATGGAACATCTCCGAGAAGGATCTTCTTTCTTTTCTTTTCTTTTCTTTTTTTTTTTTTTTTTTTTTTTTTTCAAATGTGGAGTGTTACATAGTTCAAAAATTATATACAAGGCAAAAGTTTGTGTTTAATTTAGTTTGCCTCTGTTTATTTCTTTCTGGTGCAGAAAACGGACAGGTTCTGTCCCTTCATTGTCTTCCAGGGCTACTCTTGCTGCTTGGCCATCCAATAACGTTAATGAACATGCTAATGCCAACAATGCAACATCACAGCGTACACGTTCTGTTGAATTGCCCAACCAAGGTATGATTTTAATCCAAGAGAATTTGTATCAAAAGAATTTGGCTATCTACACCCATGCTGCCATGCATGGTGCTTGCTGTATATTTTATTAAGATGGTTAGCTTGGGTGTACATGAAAGTTGGTATTGTATGACAGTAATGACTACTTTAGACCAATTTAGATATTCTTTGGGGGAATAACCAGAAAGTTTAAGAAAAATACATTACAATACATTTTCCACTCTTTCTTAAAGTAACTAGAATTTAGTCGTGAGTTATGAATAATGCCTAATTCATGATGATAAAGTTTTCAACAGTGAAATGTTTTTGTTAACTTGGTTAGGACTTCAAAAGTTCAAATATTTTATGTTTTTGTTCGCTGGGTTAGGACTTAAAAAGTTCAAATATGGTTTTGTAAGTATCAAAATGATTGCACAAGTCATTTAGTATGCCATCTTTATTAACCTCAAATATTATTCGCTTGTGCATGTTTTTGAAGTACCTTACCCATATTTATCTCTGAAATTAGATGGTACATTTGGTAGTACTGGTGTCGATATGGGAGGAAGGACTGGAGAGGAGCAGTTTCTTCCTAATGTTAGGTCAAATGCTGACTCTAATCCATCCTCAAATTCTGCTGAGGACCTTGATGAAAATATGGTTGATTCTAGCATACCTAGACATGGAGATTACAGAGAAAGGGTTGCAGATGCGAATGTGGACTCAAGTGGTAGGCCACGTTCTGAATCTACTAGTGTTGATACTATTTGCTTGTGCATTCCTTTTAAAATATTGATTTTCTTATCTAATTGTGTGCACACCCAAGTGGTAGGACACTTGCTAAACTTTGACTGGTGTGCATGCCTTTAAAATTACCAATTTCGCTTACTTATTTGTGTCCCATGCTAGGTGCTGCATTTGGTACTACTGGTGTTGAAACGAGAGCAAGGGCGGGGGTGAACTTTTTTGTTCCAAATTTCAGGTCAAATACTGAATCTAATCCATCATTAAATGCGGCCATGGATCTTGAGGAAAATATGGTTGATGCTACCATACCTAGCCATGGAGATGGCAGAGAAAGGGTTGCAAATGCAAATGTAGACCAAAGTGGTAGGCAAATTGCTGAACCTTCTGCTGTTAGTACTATTTTCTTGTGCATTTTATAAAATATCGATTTTTCTTGCCTACCAGTGTCAGCTCCTGCAGAGCCAAGTGGTAGGTCAATTGATGAACCTACTAGTGCTGACATTATTTAGTTTTGCATGCCTTTTGAAATATCGATGTTTTACCTAATTGTGGCTCATACTAGGGGCTACATTTGGTACTGCTGGTGTTGATACGAGAAATAGGATTTCAGAGGACCGGTTTGTTCGTAATGGTAGGTCAAATGCTTATTGTAGTCCAACATCAAATGCTTTTGTTGACCCTGAGGAAAATACAATCGGTGCTAGGATTTCCAGCCATAGAGATAAAACACTACAGGTTGCAAATGCAGATGCTGAACCAAGTGGTAAGCAAATTGCTGAGTCTTTGCATGACTTTTAAAACATCAACTTTCTTACCTAATTTTGCCGCAATAGGTGCTATATATGGTACTATTGGTGTTGATATGAGAGGAAGGAATGCAGAGGACCATTTTAGGTTGAATTCTGAATCTAATCCACCCTCAATTGCTGTCATAGATCTTGGAGAAAATAGGTTTGGTGCAAGCATACCCAGCCCTGGCATTGCAAATGCAAATGGGTATTTCGGTGGTATGGCAATTGCTAAAACTACTGGTGTTTATATTTTTACTCTTGTGTGCAGTTTGAAACGTCGAGTTTTTACTTAATCGTCTTTCTCTCTAGGTGCTACGTTTGGTACTACTGGTGTTGACATGAGAGGAAGGATTGTGGATGACTGTTTTAGGTCAAATGCTGAATCTAATTCATCATCAATTGCTGTTGGTGATCTTTATGAAAACATGACTGATGCTAGCATTCCTAGTGATGGAGATGACGGAGATTGGGCTGCAGAAGCGAATGCAGTGCCAAGTGGTGGGCCAATTGCTGAACCTAAGCTGCCCAGTCATACTGTTTCAGACTTTAGAGATACTGAAATGGCTGATGAAGTAGAACATCCGCTCATACTAAATGGTGACAGAGAGATTCCTTTCACATACTTGGCTAATCTGATGGCAAGATTTACAGCGAAGGAGGATGATGAAGTACCATTTGTTCGGGGAAATATCAAGGTATTCGTTTGTTTGTTATTTCCCATCATTTTGGTTTCTTGGTGATGGTTATGAATACAGTAAAATTATATTATTTCTAATGAAGAAGAAAGTTGGGGGAGAAAAGTGAGTGCGGCTTAGTTAGTTTTGGCCTTCTCTCACTAATCTTCTATAGGAAAATTGTCTGTTTACAATATGGAAAACCTCAAAAAAATCCGAGTTGTGGGGTTATGGGGTGAAGTATCCCACATATCTAACAATTTACAAAGAACTCTAACAAATACCTTATGATACTACATATCCTAATGCATTTACTAACTTTCTCTATGTTTACTATGGATCAAGAATTGGAACTTGAGCCAATTCTTGCGCTCTGGAATTTTTATTCCATTTTCTGATGCATTTGAGAAAATAAAGGGTATCGTTAATAGGTGAAAATATTCATGAAAATTGTTTGACATCTTTTGGTATGTAAAATGTAGATCAACAAAGACCAAATTAACAGGAACGTCATCTTGATGGTTCTAAAAGAGAAGACGAGAAAGTCTGCGAAACAGCGAAAGCATGATTGCATATTTCATGACACTTAGATTATCATAAAGCTATAATAGTGTTGATGTTGACAAATTTAAATGAAAAGACAACAAAATATCTTAGGAACCTTACTGTTCAACTAGTTCAGTTGTAAGTCTATGGTGGTATCATTTGTCGTGTCATCACTGGCGAGGCATCTCTGAAACTACTTAGTCCTCCTTGGCTTTTTACGAAAGTGACTGGATTGGGGTTGTGGCCTTACAAATACTCAGGGAGGCCCCTGTTCTCCCGCAAGGTTGCAGTGTCCTGGTTTATCGTGTTTGCTTCTTTTTTCCCATGAACTGTAACTGTATATAGTATCCAAACTTGGAGACTTGGAGTATTAAGATTTAAGAGTATACCTCGTTTTTCTTTATGCTTTTTCTGTTTTGGTTGATAATCGATGATTGTGTAGTTCTGAATTATTGCTATAGCATTTGCTTTAATTTCTTGTAGGATGAGTATACACCATTTGAATGTTTCTAAGTGAATTTTGTAGTGCTTCGTGACTGGTGTAAAGGAGTTCCAATTTAAGGGAAGAACAACATTCAAGCTTCATGTCTATGTTGATGATGGCAGTCTCATCTCTGAGGTCCTCATTGATCATGATGTGAGTTAAAGTTAGACCTTCACATTCTCTTTTCTTTTCATATTTGTAGTGTTTAATGTTAGATATCTATCAGGTTGTGCAGAAGACGATAGGTCATTCTCCCAAAGAGGTGACCACTGCTCTCTCTTCCCCAGATGACAGTATAGTCACTGGTATTAGGGAGACCTTGAAGCTGTTCCAGTTTTTCTTAGTAAATTTTGAGGTAATTCTGTTCGCTTGCAATGGATTTTATGCATTTTTTCCCCAAATATTAATATCCAAATTCAAAGGTCAGATATATGAGCATTACAACAAGCACATATAGTCAATTTTGTGAAACACATCGCAAAAAGGAATATATATATATATATATATATATATATATATGAGCATTACAACAAGCACATATAGTCAATTTTGTGAAACACATCATAAAAGGAATATATATATATATATATATATATATATATATATATATATATATATATATATATATATATCCTGATTTTGATTAATAACGAATTTAATGAATTATGAATATAAATTGGGACCTGTCTTTGGGATCTTGACATATCTTTGAAGAATCTATTCCTTTTATTTTTATTTTAACGAAAAAATATTCTATTTTTATGAAGGGGCCCTTTTTACAAAATTTAACATTTTGATTACATCAGAAACAGTGCACATGTGCCATATTTTTATGATGTAGAGACTAGAAACACAAGAAACACCAAATGTGATGCTTTGCTAAACACTATTGCCAATATCTAAAAAAAACGCATAGGGCTGTGCCCAGGGACGAACTGAGGAATCTCATTGAGGGTATTCAAGTTGACATGCAAATACAACGACGATGATAGTAATTTAAAAAAAAATAGTTAATAATGAAAAAGAAGTTTGAAAATTGCAGGTTGGTTAAATTGTGAAAATGGAAAAAGATTTTGGTATAACAAGTGGAGAGAACTGAGAACTATATTTTTGGAAAAGAATGATTTTTAGTTTTGTCTACTTAGTTACTTGGTAGAAGATTATAACTCAGCCGTCAGCCTTTATTATAGCCTTGTAGGTGAATATAAGCAAATGATCCTATTTTCATTTGGACATGTGAATCCATGGCTTTGTTGCTACTTGTCTAGGACTTTGGGTAAAGTATACAATGGTTGAGGACCCATCTTCTTTTCATGTAGGTAGTGAAACTGCTACTTACCAGCCACTTCTTATAACTACTAATGAAATTTTTGACTTTGGTATTCATCAAATCCCTCAGCACTACGTGGGTCTGTCCTTGGCTGTGCCTCTGTGACTGAGGCTTGAGGATTAAGCCTCAATAAAACAGAATGAGGATAAAACAGAATGAGGAAAAATGGGGTTTGATGACGGAAGTTTGTGATTTCTTATAGAATGAGGTGTTTTGATGCTCAGAACATAACCTAGAGGGAGATTTTAGTCTTAAAAGAAGTTATGACACTGAAGACTGACGATAGAGAATCTTCTAAAACTCGTTCCCCAAAGTCATCGACCCAACGGAAAGCCCTATGGCTCCCAACAAAGGCCCTCACTATCTTGTATGGCACTGAAGACTGACGATAGAAAATCTTCTAAAACTGAAGAGTCATTCTTCAAATCCAGATAAATGATTCTCATGTGTTCCTAATCTTTCCTTCCTGAGCTCTCATCTTTCACTATCTCAATCTCTTGATCTTATGAGTGATATCAATGAAATCCAAGCAATCTCACAAGGGTTTTATGACCGTGAAGAAGAGAGTGAAAGTGCAGAAAGGGAGAGAAGTTTCAGAGTCTTGTAGTTTGTTTCACATAGATGCACTGATTGAATCTTAAGAAAAGGCTTTAAGTTACAGAGAAAATGATACACTTGATCCTACATTACTATATTTTCTGTGTTGAACCAAACATCCAAAATGCCGGATGTGGTAAATAAATACTGTTGAAAAATATTTCAAGGGGAATACTATTCGATTAGAATGATCAAAACATAGTTCATATATTTTTCAAAAAGGGTAAACAGACAGGTGTCCTTTTTTGTTATGGTTCACTGGACAACTATTATGATGTTTAGCCCCACCTATTACGGTTCCTCGATTTTAGATTTTTGAACAAGATAAAGTTTAATTGGTAGTAATTGTTATATAGGGAGTACCGGAGCACTGACCTTGTCTAAACAAGTGACCTTGAGGGTATTCTTCTATTTCTACTGTGTCTTCTGTTCTCTCACTCTAAAATTGGTATACTTGTATTGCAGGGTCTAATGCTTATTGAAATAAATAATAGCTCTCCTCTTCCAGTTGCCCTTGAGATGAACCAGGGCTGTTCATCATCTGATACATGGTTACTTTTAAGAAGACTGAAGATGTTTACATCTCCCCAAACCCCACAACACCAGCGGTCAGGACCTGTTACCTGTTAACCCCATTGATATATCACCTTAGTAAATAGGCATACTTTTGGTTCAGAAAGTTTTATAGACTTGCTAACGAAGGAGAGATGTGACCATGGATCAGCCACTCTGTACGAACCAAGTTTTCTTCAGGTGAATGCTCTGTTAGAATCATTTAGCTTCATGGATCTTGATTTGTTGAACATGAAATCTAAAAACACCGATGACTGTGTACCCTCTCCGCCTACTGATAGTTTTTGGTTGACGGTCTAGCACATTTTGCTAGCCAAAGATAACAACCAGGGGGAAGAAAGTGGTTCTTCCTTCATTTTGCACTAGACAAAGGCTAACATGTTACAGTCGAGAGATTTGTGTACATCAACATCAAAGTGCTAGAGGTGCATCTTCTATTCTTGTTTATTCATGTTATTTATTTCCTTATATGTTTCCGTGGTGTATTTGGTAGAACTAGAATCTTTTTGAATTTCACCTATATAGCCTTAACCCCCTAGGTGAAGGTAGTAAATCCGGATAGTCATTTTACATTGATGGAGAAGGTGGCCTTTGTGATTATCTTGTGCGTCATACAACTACAATTAGGCACTGACATGTAATATTTGAGGTCATGCATAAGAGTCGGTATGTGCTTTCTGCCTGTTCTTCCAATATGGAGGAGCTTGGTCTGTGCATGTCTGAGTGGCTTATGATGTAAAGGATGAGAGATCGAATAGTATCTGTCAGCAAATGTAAAAAGAAGTCACCAAGAATAAAAGCTTACTGAAATGCAAAATAAAAAGAGATTTCTGCAGGAGTAAAGATAAGAATCAATGAACCGGCTTGTCAAGTTGATCATTTATCTTATTTTATTTTCTGGCAAATGGTTGTCTTCTTTAGATATATATTATAGCTGTCCCTTTTGGCTTTATTTTTCAAGGCTTCACAGAGTCTCTAATTTTTTGTGAACTCTAATACTAATTATGAAAAAAAATGAATTCCAAATTCTTAGATATATATTATAGTTATACTTTTACCAATTTATTTTTTGGAGCGCTGATAGACTCTAGTTTTTTCTAAATTCTATTATTAATTACGAAAAAATATATGATATAAAGAAAGAAACAATCTCATCTTGAGTTTTACAGATTTTCCAATTTTTCCTAAGCACTATAGCTAATAATGAAATAATAGGAGACAAACTAAATTGCTAAAAACAATAGTTTTTACCTAAAACGATTTTCTTAAAACTTTTACGTCACGAAGAATAGTTTCTACACTAATCTTAGGTGAAGTTTAACAAAATTTCTTTTTAGAAAAAAACAATGAAATAACGAAGGAAAAAATGAATTGAGTTGCGTGAACATTTACTTTCTACATTTGTTAACCACACGTGTGACTGGGGAAAAAAAGGAAAAATAAAAATCAACTAATCATAAAATAAATAACAGTGTACACTCAAAATTAAGCGGACAACAAATAAAATTGTATTGTATGCACTATATGTCTATATGGGCCTAAACAAATAAAGTTGAATAGATTTAATGCATCATCCACTTTAGGATTTAGACATTTAGTCATCGTTAAGGATTTAAAAAACCACAGTAATTACGACATATTCCAATTAAATTTCTAAATTTATAAAAAAAAATTAACACTATAATATAATTTCCAATTTTATAATATATTAGTGTTCATTTTTTAACTTTTCATCTAACGATCCAAAACTTTTGTGAGCAAGTTCTAAGGTTAGACTTCTTTGAATGAGTTGAATTTTTGTGAGCATGTTCTCCATAGTGGGTAGATCCTGTCTACAAAAATTCAGCACCTCATTCAACTTTTAAATTCACAATTTTGCTTGAATTCATTTACAATGTGGCTAGAATGTGGCTATATTGAATTTGCCCCTATCCATCCCCATATATATATATATATATACCAAACTAAAACAAATTACAGTGGAAAATTAAATTATACAAAAAATAACATCACAAAACATATAATAGAAAATTTTGCATTCTTTCTAATATAAGCTTACATGTATAAAAAAATAAAAAAATAAATAACAGCAAATCAATAATGACAAATATTTTAAAATATATATAATACTACATAAACTAAACTCAAAGAACAATTAATGGGAAATCGAAAACTGGATGCAAATGCATCGAACTAACCTCAAATAATATTTAACGGAAAATCGGAAACTTGATGCAAATGCAAACATTAAACTAATCTTAAAATGTAATTGATTGGAAATTGGATTATGGATACAACTACATTAAACTAATCTCAAAGAATAATTAACGGGAAATCAAAACTTGGATGCAAATACATCGAATTAACATAAAAAAAAAAATTGTCGAGAAATCGAGAACTGGTTAGAAATGCATTGAACTAACCCTTAATGATTAAATTAATGGGAAATCGAAAACTGGATACAACTGTATTGAACTAACATCAAAGAAAAATTAACTATAAATTGGGAACAGAATGCAAATGTTTAGAACTAATTTTAAATAATAATTAATAGGAAATCGGAAACCGGATGCAACTGCATTGAACTAATTTCAAAAAATAAACTGGATGAAAATGCATTGAACTAACCCCAAGAAATAATTAACAGAAAATCGAAAACTAGATGCAAATTCATTGAACTAACCTCAAACAATAATTAACGGGAAATCGGCAACTAAATGCAAATACAACCTTATCGAATAATAAACGAGAAATAAAAAAAATGGATACAAATGCATTAAAATAATCTCAAAGAATAATTAATGGGAAATCGGAAATTGGATGCAAATGCATTGAACTGACCTCGAAGAACAATTAATAGGAAATTGGAAATTGGATGCAAATACATTGAACTAACCTCAAAAAATAAATAACGGGAAATCGGAAAATAGATGCAACTGCATTGAACTAATATAAAAAAATAAATAACGGAATTAAAAATCAGAAATTGGATGCAAATGCATTAAACTAACATTTTTTTTTGCTCGGTAAGTGTAAATTGAATTAAGGAAAGAAACGAAATAAAAGAACTGTACAGGAGTGGTAGAACCTACATGCTATATGATGTAGGCTTAAGATATTCTAAAATAGCAACCATATGGAACCTCCCATTCATATAGCCATGGGGGTTTGCCATTTGATACAAAAGCCTCATTCTCAACTAAGAAAGATCCAAAATTTACTGCCTGGTCTGTGGCTAGGTTAGCCTCTCTCCAATTATGCGACACTTTCAAGTTTTGCACCTTCGTCGTGCAAATTTTCCATCTACATAGGAGTTGCCAAGGGATGCCCCCTGAGTTAAAAGCGGTGACAGTTGTTGCCGAATCTGATTCCACCCAGAGATTGCTCCATCCTTTTTGAAAAGGCAAGCTCCACACTCTCCAGTATAGCCATGCACTCGACTGTATAGTTGTCTGCAATTCCGATACCCTTGCTTAAGAGTAAGACAAAATCACTATGAACATTTCTAAATGATCCACCTAACCCAGTTGGACCCTCTAGAAACCCCATCTGTGTTGACCTTAATTTGATCACCAATTGAAAGAAGTATTAAACTAACCTCAAAACATAATTGTGTTATATGTTGTGGGAATGTCTCGATAAGTATAGTTTTGCATTTAAAATAGTGTTTATCTTATCTTTTTTCATATGATTAGGAACGCCTTGCTATTCAAGTAGTTTCAATATGAACTTCGTCTTATTAGGCAATCTCACAAAACCTCAATCAAACTTCTATTATTAAACAACAAAATGAAGTTGAACGGTTTTATTAAGGGTGAGTTCTTTTTTTTTAATGGATAGTGGGGTTTTCACGTTATAAGAAATTTGGATGAGTGATCAATATAATATTAATATATAATAGTTCTGCATATATAGTTACAAATATTTTTCAGAATAATTAATATAACATCACACGTTCGTAGATAATCTTTGAAGATTCCACATAGTGAGTCATGTATAATTTAAAGAATAATTAACGGGAAATCGGGAATTAGATAATTTTTTATGATCCCACATAGTAAATCAAACATAATTTATTTTTATGTCATGTTTGAAGTTGATATTACACACCATATTTGATAATTAAAAGGAGATCGGAAACTGGATTCGAATACATTGAACTGAGCTCAAAGAGTAATTAACAGGAAATCAGAAACTCTATGTAAATACAATAAACTAGACTCAAAAAGTAATTAACTAAAAATCAAAAATTGGATGTAACTGCATTAAACTAACGTCAGAGAATAACTAACAAGAAATTAGAAATTGGATGCAAATCTTTGAAAAATATTTAATGGGAAATTGGAAACGGTATGCAAATACATCAAACAAACTTTAAATAATAATTAACGGGAAATTGAAAACAGGATGCAAATGCATTGAACTAATTTCAAAAAATAATTAACAGAAAATCAAAAACTAAATGGAACTGTGTTGAAGTAACCTCATAGAATAATTGGCGGGAAATCAGAAACTAGATGCAAATGTATTGAAATAACCTCAAAAAATAGTTAACGAAAAATCAGAAACCGGATGTACTTGCATCGAACTAACTCAAAGCATAAATAATAAAAAACTAGATGCATATATATTGAACTAACCTCAAAGAGTTATTAACGGGAAGTCAGAAATTGTATGCAATTGCAACGAACTAATCTCAAAGACTAATTAACGAAACATCGAATGGATGCAACTGTACTGAACTAATCTCAATGAATAATTAACGGGAAATCATAAATTTGATGCAACTACATTGAACTAACCTCAAAAAATAATTAACGGAAAATCGAAAACTCGATATTGAACTAACCTCAAAGAACAATTAACTAGAAATCGAAAATTAGATGCAACTATATTGAGCTAACCTCAAAGAATAATTAACGGAAAATCAGAAACTGGATGCAACTGCATTAAACTAAAATCAGAGATTAACTAATGGTAAATCAGAAATTGGATGCAATATCTTGAGAAATATTTAACGGAAAATCAGAAACTTGATACAAATGCATTGAAATAACCTTAAAGAATAGTTAACTAGAAATCAGAAATCGGATGTAACTGGTCGAACTAACTTCAAAGCATAAATAACCAGAAATTTGAAACTAGATGCAAATGCATTAAACATCAAACTAACCTCTAAAAATAATTAACTGGAAATTAGAAACTGGATGCAGATGTATTGAACTAATCTGAAAGAGTAATTAATGAGAAATTGGAACCTGGATGAAAATGCAATGAACTAATCTCAAAAGCTAATTAACGAAACATCGAAAACTGGATGCAACTACACTAAATTAACCTTAATGAATAACTAACGAGAAATCATAAACTTGATGCAACTGCACTGAATTAACCTCAAATAATAATTAACGGGAAATCGAAAACTTGATGCAATTGCATTGAACTAACCTCAAAGAATAATTAATGGAAAATCGGAAACTAGATGCAATAATTACATCAAACTAGCCTCAATGACTAATTAACAGAAAATCGAAAACTTGATGCAAATGCATTGAACTAACTTCGAAACATAGTTGTATTATTTGTAGGGGGAATATAATGTCTCAACAAGTATAGTTTTGCATTTTAAATAGTGTTTATCATAATTCTTTTATTATGATTGAGAGTGTCTTGCTATTCAAGTAGTTTCAATATCATCTTCGCCACATTGAGTATTCTCATAAAACTTCAATCAAACTTCAATTATTAAACCTAACAATTAAAAGAAGTCAATAGGTTTTATCAAGGTTTGGTGTTTTTTTTTTTTTCTATTGAGAGTGGTGCAAAAAATTTGAATGAGTTATTAATATAATTTTCATATATATCTCATAGCTCTGCATAATTGCTAATATTTTTTAGAATAATTTAATATAATGGCACCCGTTCGTAAGACGGGTTCGAAAACTAGTCAAGTTGTTTATGACAATCGTTAATTGCTTTGTTATATATGTTAGTGCCCAGTTTTTATGGTAGTCTTTTTGGAGTCCATACTAAATATTTTCCTTGGTCCATATATGTTCAACCTTACCCTGTGTGATCTATAGCAGTGTTCTAAAAAACGCTAGGTGGTAGTTGGGCGGTGGGAGAGCGCCTAGGCCTTCTAGGCAGTGCCTAGACGGGCTAGACGATTTTTTTTTTCCTAATATATCTTATAATATATATAATAATACACACCTATACTACAAGAAATGAAGAAAATCATTTACCATAACTCAAAAAATAAACACAAACAAATATATTTATTACAAAAATGCATAATAGTTGAAGAATATTGATTTCATATAAAAACATACCCTTTCTTATAGTGGCATATAATTTACATTAGACTTTAGTCTTTTAAACTCATTCAAATCTTAAGCCTACACGGGTCTTTAATTTTCGATATTTAATTATTCAAAAAAAGAAAAAAAAAAAAAACTTGACTGGACCGCCTAGAGCCCGCCTAATCGGTCCACCGATTTTTTAAACAACTTGGGCCTAGGTGAGTCGGTTGGGCACTGCCTAGGCGGCCGCCTAGACCGATTTTTAGAACAGTGATCTATAGTAGTGGTGTCAAATAGGCCGGGTTGGGCTAGCCTGGCCTTCAAACAACGAAGCCCTCATGTTTTGAGGGTCGGGCCAACCCTACTCTCATTTGCCTCAAGGGCCGGGTCGGGCTAGTGCTTAAATCTCGAAGCCTTTACCCGCTCCTCAACTTTCTCGAGAGGGCTTGAAGGGCCGGGCTTGAGGGCCAAACGTGAAAGCCGGGTACTATGTTATACATTTGATTTACAAAATAAATTTAGAAACATTAGTTAAAAATGATAAAATTGAATGCACTTCACAATTATTAAACCTTCAAACTATTAAAAAAAACTTGTTAAAGTTGTATTAGTCAATTAATATCAACTAAATTCATTTAATAAAATATTATAATGAAATTATAAGGTTGGAAAACTTAAGAGATAAATGTTCTTTTAAGTGATTTTTAGCGTACACTAGTAGAAAAAAGGTTTTTTGTGACTGTTTTAGAATGTTATTTGTGACTGTTTTGTTCAAAACGGTCACAAATGGCATAAAAGGGTTTTTGGGATTTGTTTTAAAAGTTTTTTGTGATCAAAATCACAAATGTTTTTTTTATAGGAAAAGGTACATGTGTGTGTGGAGTATTATTTGTGACCATTCCCCAAAACAAAGAATATATCCCCCGCACTTTATGTCACAAACTTATACCCAAGTATTTATCGATCCCATGAGCCCACTAAATAAAACTACTTAGAAACACAGCCCACGTTAGGGGCAATGGGCAATGTCGGGCTAGCCGCCCTAAACATTTAAAAGCCCGGCGGGTCGGCCCGACCCTAAAGTCGACATAGGGCGGTCACAAGTCTAAACCTCAAGCCACGACCTCGACCACAGCCCCTTTAAAGGCTTTTAGGGTTAGGGCTTTAGGGGGCCTATATATTTTTTTTTTTTTACTACATCAGCTTTTAAAACTCATTTATATTACAAAAATGTACAATAATCTACAAACTCAAAGTCCAACCAATCTAGTAATAATCCTGTATAAGTCCAAAAATTTAAAATGCACATCCACAATCTAATGAACTGAAGTACATTGAGAGTTCGAAATTTGTTCTTCCTTGTACTCAAACTTCACTAAAATTACATTTAACATTGAAATACATAGACAAATAATTATATTATCATTTTAAAGGAAGAAGTAATAGATATAAAGAAGAAACATAATAGTTTTGGTTAAGAGTCATGGAAGTTGTTAAACTATTTGTAATATCATAAATTATTTCTATAATAGATTCAAACAAATATAATATTACCTTTCTTCTAATTTAAAAGTGATTCAAGCTTTGTATATGAAAATGAAAATATTGGCTTTTGAACTAGTGATGGAGAAAGGTTTGAGATTACAAATGTCATTTTTCTGACAAAAGTTGTTTTTTGGTTTCTATGTTACAAATGTCTGCTCTGTATTTTGCTTTAATGATGTGGAAGGAAACCTTTAGTTTTAGACTTGGCTTGGATGTGAATAAAAATATAATTTATAAGAAATAAGTGAGAAAAGAAATTGAGAATAATAAGTTATGGACTTTGACTTGATGATCAAAGGAATAAAGTCTTATTTTTTATTAGACTAGTGCTCATTGTTCTTCATGGCTGCTAAGCTGACAAGTTTTTGTTATATAAAACAAGTTATTGGAAGTACCCTTGGGTGTAAGTGATAAATCACAAAGGACAATATTATTTTAATTGAAAATATTTAACAAAGACTTGGACAATTATGGTATGTGTATTTATAGTGAAAGTATGAAAACAGGGGCGGTTAGGGCTTGGTTAGGTCGGCCCTATGTTTTAGAATCTTAGCCCTAGCCCATACTAGAAGGCATTAGGTCGGCCGGCCCGGCCTAAACTCTGTGAGGGCTTTAGTTGTGGGCTTTATAGGGCTTAGGGTCGGGTCGGTCGGGTTAGGGTCGTTAGGGCCAAATTCCCACCCCTAGCCCACGCCCAACACTTCCGAAACACTTCAAGCATCGTGAAAAACAAAATGAAAAAACTACTCGCCTTTGTTTGGTGAAAAGTTCAAATATGCTACTCGGTTTTCGAAAGGGAAAAAGCGAAATTTTTAGAGGCGGAACAAATACCTAAATTTTTTAGTCTTGGTTTGATATCTTTTAGAGACAAAAAAATCGGATTGATCTTTGGTTTGTTTTGTTCCGGGGTTATAGTTTTCATCGATCCGGTACTCTTTTTCTCCCTTCCTTCTTTTTGAATCAAGTTGTTTTTTAAAGAGATTTCTTAACTACGAATTTTTATTTATTTTTGCTAGATTTTGATTCGGGTTCTTTGAGAGATTCCTTCACGCCTCCCTTCCTTGCTCAATCTTCCAATTAAAAGGTACTCTTATCCTTTTCATTTATCACCAAAATGGCAGATTTGTTCACTACTAAAAAAGGGTTTTTTATCTTGGTTTAAATTTCGCTTCATCTCTGTTTTTCTCCCTCACGAACCAAAAATCCCCCGCACGAAATAGAAACCCCCTCCATCTCTCTTCAATCGTGAACTGAAAATGAAAAAACTCCCCTTTCCTCTTTAGCCACCATTATTTCTCGTTGAGGCTACACTGCTATAGTCATCGTATCTGTTCCCAAGTAAGCTTTCCTTCACCTTTTTTGTGTTAGTAACTTGTTTCTAGGTTAAGAACTATACAATGGAAAAGTTTCAATTTTTGTGTACATTGAATTTTGTATTTAGCTTGGAAAATGATTGTATTGATCTTCTAAGAAATCCCCTTTTTCTTGCATTAATCTCTTTAAAATAGTCATAAATTCACTGCTTAAAAGTTTTTTTTATGTGTGATTGCAAATGATAAATCATAACCGCCATTTGTTTGCTGAAATTCCTTACAGAAGTGCTTATTATGTATTTGTTTACTTTTGAACAAATTACACTTGATATTTGTTTAAAAAACTTTTCCACATTGTCTTTCCTTATCACTTTTTTGGCTATGTAAATTTCTTGTCACGACTAAAAAGAAAAGAAAGTTATGGGTCTCTAAGATCCCACAATCTGCTTCATTATCTAGTTTCTTTGGACCCTGTATTCTTTGTCTATCTTGTTTGTTCTTGTGTGGGTGGGTAATTGACTAAACTGGTTCTTTGAGGTGGTTCGGTCCTAAAATGGGATTAGTTTTGATGATTATTGAACTAGAAAATCTCTTTTAATTGAATGCTTTGCAAAGTAAACTCGACTCGTTTGCTTGGCCCCATGAATTGGTCAAGAATTTGTTGTTGTTGGGTTCAACTTTGTAGCTGACCCTTCCCCTTGTCAAGAATTGGTTTGATTTGCTTTGTTCTTGACAAGTCGGTGGTATAAGAATTAATCTAACCACTCTTTCAAACCTTTTGTTGGATAGACCTTTCATTCCCATGTGTTCGATTTGAATGGAGAATGGACCAAAGACGCGGTCTTACTCAGCTGCACTTAGTAACAAGAGTCTTGTACATAATAAGAACTTGAATGTTATCAAGCAAAACTCTAGCAAAAGATGAGTATTGTAATTAATTAACACCGTTACACCGAGCCTTAATATAAATATGATCATTCTCTCAAGTACACATAACACATAACATTAGCTACTTCCTAAACATGAGTGTTCTTTGCTATGCAGTCTTCTCATACTTCTATTCTTATCAACGATCATTAGGAGCGAAATCCATTGAAGAAGCTTTATTGTGGCTGCGTTTTTGTTGGTTGTGCCACGCTTTCAATTTTTCTGCCTAGATGCATTAACTTTTAAAAAAATTATTTATTTAGGCCACAAAAAAGTTTTCTTGGGTTTTGGTTTTACATAGGCTTGTACTTATTAAACTTATTAAATCTTCAACTCCCTGGATCACTCCATTGGAGATGCTTTACTATGTGTTGCCTTATTCTAAGTTTTCAAGTTTTATGCCTAGACTTCGTGCACTTTCAAAAGTACATAAATATCAGCTAACCAAAATTTATGTCCTTGATTGTAGTGCCTATCATTGTAATACCACTTCCAACTTGATAGGGAAATAATCCTTTTGTTAATAGTTTTAGTTACGGTAACCAAACTGATAGGGGTTTGTTCAACTTCAAACCGAGGAGGGGTAGCAATAGCTTTAGCAAAGGAGTTCTTGCAATTGAATGTGAATCCTTTAGTTCAATGCGGTCGTGGTGGCAGTGACCAGATTGCACGTGTTCATGAGAAGTGAGAAGTCCTCTATTGACTTTTCTAATGCTTGTGTTTTAATTTGTAAGAAGAACCTAACTCGTTGGATTTTAGAAATATTTGCAAATCAGTGTACTTGAGAAAACCTTATGTCGTTAAGTATTCTAGAACCTCAATGAAATTAAATTAGTATTTTCTATTGCATAGCGTACTTTCTTGTTTATTAACATCCTGATTTTAAATTTCACTTCATTTCTAGTTAGTTTATTGCCTTTGTTATTTTACTTTCATTTTTATTTTTATTTGATTTTTTATAATGCCATTGTTACTTCCAATACATCAACTATATGGATGGTTTTGACAATTGAATTACCGTGTAAACACTACAAATAATTTTACGCTCTTTTATCACTTCATCTATCAATCCTTGCTTGTTGGAAGCCAATTGGAACATAGTAATTATTTGTTGGATGATCCTTATTGCATGGTGACCTTTTAGTTAGCCTTTGTACAAGTCAGTTGAGGTTTATTTTCCAAGATGAAAATCTACTTATCTTGTTTTGGGCTTTGTGATACTCACATGTCCATTTTGAATAGTATTTGGCACAACTAGTCTTGCTACATGTGGTTGGTATGATTCTGTTTGCATCCGGGAAGTACTCCACAGGTATGAATTTGAATGTGTCTAAGTGTTGCAAGGGCATGCACATTTGTAAAGATGGTTCAATGGCATCCATTTGTGGATGTTTTGTTTCGTAGGTAATCGTAACACATTTTAGGTATAATGTAATCGGTAATGGTCCGGCTTCCTTTTATTGTCTTAAGGTTATTGATCCCGATGTCAAGTAACTTTTTATAGGGTCTAATGCATTCTTTGTTTCTTAATCTAAATTTGTGAGGGGCTCCAACTTGTTTGACTAGTTGGACTTCTTTTGTAATTGATGAAAGACGTGTTGGCGGTGCCTTACATGAAATGGCCGGGTTAAAATCCTTTTTGTTGTAAGGCCAAAATAGAGAACTTGTTTTCATATACGCTTCAAGCTTTTGGACAAGACAAGTATGGCTGAAAATAGCTTTCCCTGTTCTAGCATTCAAATACTTGCACATTATTCTTCATATAGGTTTGTATTTTGCTTTTTTTATTATTATTCTGAACTCATGCCTCATACGTGTCTAATTCGATTTTGTTGCCTCCTCGTCACTGCGGATAAATTCACTTGTTCTTTACAAACTTTAGTGGCTATAGTATACCTATAACTCCTATAAGGTTTCCCACTTATGTAAAATGTTAGCATAGGAATGTAATACTTTTCACTTACTGAATAAGTCTTTTGGTCATGGATTACTTCAAAACCAGATCTTTGCCTTTACATGACCTCTCTCTCATCGGTGGGTGTGGCCCGGGGAGGATTCTCCTTCTTACTTTACTTTTGGCAGAAATTTGATGCATGAGCTTTGACTCATAATTGTTGTACTTAAAATTTTCCTCCTTTCATCACCCAAGGATCAACCACCTAGCCAATATTGTAGTCTTGCACCCGATTCCCTTTGGTTTGCATCAGTTACATTGACTTGAAATTTATGATCACCGTAAATTTTCTAAAATAGTCTTGCACCCCTTTGAATGCAACAATCAATTCAAAGTTTGTATTATTTGAAGGACAAGAGTAAGGCTTCGATTTGGCTTTTAGCTTATTGATATTAATTCTTATTGTCACTTGAAAGTCGATAGTTTGGATTAGTTATATATGTTTGTCTTTAATCTTTCTCCTTCATTGGGATTTGTTATACACTTGGGCTGATGCAAACATGAACCTAACTAGAACCGGGCCTATGGTATTGGTTGTCTTTATGTTATAACTAATTTCCCCCTAAGGAACTAATTTACAAAGTCAAGTGTTGATACAAAGTTTCCTGGTTAGTATGTAACCTTGGTATGCTAGGTTTATAAAGTCAAGAAAGATGATGTGGGGACATGACTCCATGCAGTTTTACTTCCCCTGTACTTGTCCCCTAACCCAGAAAGGGAGGGAATGGGGTAATAAATAACTGTAAAAATCTTGGGGGGAAAAATAATCATAAGTTGTCACTAGGTTTAGCCCTTGATGTATTGATGCATTACCTTGGCAGTCTCGGCCTTTTTAGTCTTATAAGCATTTTCTCTGTTGTTGTGTTCTGCGTGTTTATTGCGCAATCGCGCTTCATATATTTTACTTGCTATATTCTACGTAAAGCATTTTTGAATAATATCTATTAGTTCTTAAATTAAGGCAAACTTGCTTATTGGCATTATCTGAGTTGTAGTAGACTTGAAACCTAGAATCACCTAATATGTTCTGTAATACTTGATTGATGCCAGATTTATTATCTGTTGGTATAATGTGATCTAATTTGTGTAGTGATAATTGAGAATCTAAAATTATAGACGCATTGAAGCAACTGTTTGTTTTTGATAATGCATTATGAAATGTACTATCTGAATGAAGTATATTCTTTTGTTTTTGTTTTTTGGTTTTGATTCATTGCTCTAGGTTTTGAAGTTCAACCTTACAAATGCATGCTTATGTTTTTTTACCTCGGCTTACAATGGCAGATCCGCGAAATGTAGGGAGGGTGGATTGCAGACACACTTGCTAGTAACAGAGTACCTGTCACCAGAGTTTGCAAGGTATCATTATTCAATCTACTCTTTAATATTTAATCATTGAAGATAAATCATAATAGGAGAGGATAATAATGACATCTCAGCTATGATAAACTTGGTCACCTGTCCACTGGTACATAAAAGAAATGTTGTCCAAGGTGTGAAAGGGTGTCATTAGCATATAAAGTGAAAGGGTGTCATTAGCATATAGAGACAACACAGTAATCTAAAACTATTTATATGGAGAAAATTATTTTCAACTTGAGATGAGAGTTTCTCTAAGGCCAATGGTAACAGTTGATCTCATCAGAGTTTTCGATGACTCGACTTCCTTTTTCAATTTCATCTTTAGTCCACCTCTTGCTCTTTTGAAACACTCACGAGGCTCCCACCTGGTGTGGGGTGTGGTAAGGCAATGTTACTTATTAAACAAACTAACATATTCTTCTTCACATTGTTTCTTAGGTTATAAGTTAGTAACGTTCGATGGAGGAAAGAGTTAGTAAACACAAACTTGCATTGGTAGCTCGCTTAAGTTTGTTTGTTATGGATTGGTTTCGTAGGTTGATTACTATTTTGGTTAAGTAAATTGGATTATTATTAGATTATGAAACTTGATGTTAAATCAAGTGTTTGAGTTATTTATTATTTTCTTTGTGAATAAATTATGTATTATGAACAAATTCTTGGTATGATTTATGTTGGTAATAAAAATATGATTCTAGTTTTTTGTAAAAGTATATTAAAAGTATGGACTCTTTAGCAACCGTGTTTTATCTTTCATATATTAATGATGTTTCTTATGTTTCAGATAAAAAAATATTAGCAATGAAAAGACTTTCACCGACAAGGATGAAAGTTCGAATGGATTTTGTTATGTTTATTCAAGAATGTATTATGAACTATTCTCAAGATGAAAATGAACCATGAGGTTGAAGGCATATATGTGGGTTATCGAATTTGACAAGATTAGATTATTTTTTTTATTTGGATTTGGATTAGACTGATTATATTTATATGAATTAGATTGGAAATGTGTTATTTATTTCATTACGTTTTACGATTAAGTACAAATATATATTGGTTATCCAATGGGATTGGAATGTTTCAATGAAATTAGCAATATATATGAGTGTTATTTGAAATTTAATGGATCATATCCAGATATGTAGTTTATTCAGGTGTGTAGTTTATTGCAGGTCTCCAAGGGTTTTTATATATATTCACTTTTTTTTTATAATATATATATCACTGTTTTATCTAAACCGTCATGACTAATGGTACTTTTTATGACAGTTAAAAATGATGAATACATAACAGTTTATTTAAAACCTTCACAAATTATATGATTTGTTGTGACGGTTTTTGAGCAGTTGTTACTGTTTTTTATGATTTTATGATCGTTAAAAAGGATGAATGCATAACTGTTTATTTAAAACCGTCACAAATTATATGATTTGTTGTGACGGTTTTTGAGCAGTTGTTACCGTTTTTTATGGTAGAGAGAGGCTAGTATGGAACAAATATTTGTGACGGTTTGGGAAAAAAATAAATGACTCTCACTCCGTTACGGTTTTGGAAAGAAAAAAAAATAGTGACAAAAGACTTTTTGTGACTGTTTTTAACAGTGATATGAAGCCTTTTTTCTTGTAGTGGTATTAATGCTAAAATGAAATATATTGTATGAAGATTTATTATATATGTAATAAATGTTGAGGGCCTTATGAGCGCCGGGCTTAAGGGAGGGCTTGAGTTTCAAAGTCAAGATCCTTACCCTCCCCTAAAAGATTTGAGGGCTGGGCTGGGTCGGCCCATAAATGTGTGAGGCCCTCATTGTTAGGATTTGTTCGGCCCATGGGCCTGGGCGGGGCGGGCAGGCTGAGGGCTTGAGGGCCGTTTTGACACCCCTATTCTATAGTGTGTGTGCATATTTTAGCAAATATATATGTAACACGTGACAGCATCTTCTTAAGGCTCGGATATGGTCTTGGTGTGGGTAGAAAGTACCATAACACACTTCAAGTCTAAATTCTCTCACTTCCTAGGTTCGGAAGTGAGACAAGAAGAGGAGGTTCGTGGGCTTTGGAACTAGTTGGAGTAGTAGGTTAGTATAACCAACGATCCTAACTCCTAATCCGGAACTCAACTACTAGGTTCGAAGCAGGTTCGTGGGCTTTGGAACTAGTTGGAGTAGTAGGTTCGTATAACCAACTCCTAACTATGAACTCCAAATTTGGAACTCAACTACTAGGTTCAGAGCAGGTTCGTGGGCTTTGGAACTAGTTGGAGTAGTAGGTTCGTATAACCAACTCCTAACTATGAACTCCAAATCCATAACTCAACTACTAGGTTCGGAGCAAGTTAATGGGCTTTGGAACTAGTTGGAGTAGTAGGTTCGTATAACCAACTCCTAACTATGAACTCCAAATCAGGAACTCAACTACTAGGTTCAGAGCAGGTTCGTGGGCTTTGGAACTAGTTAGAGTAGTATGTTCGTATAACCAACTCCTAACTATGAACTCCAAATCCGGAACTCAACTACTAGGTTCGGAACAGGTTCATGGGCTTTGGAACTAGTTGGAGTAGTAGGTTCATATAACCAACTCCTAACTATGAACTACAAATCCATAACTCAACTACTAGACTCGAAGCTCTAACTACTACTCCGAACCTAAACATGTTTTTCTGTTGTTTAAGTCAATAAAGGAGACCTATTTGACTTGGGAAACATGGGGCTTCTAGAAGAGTCAAGATGAGACTTAACAAGAGACGGTTTCCTAGTTAAACACTAATTGGGAAACCTTATCTATTCTTATAAATAGAATAGTTAAACTACGCTTTGGGTTTGATTCCTATACACAGAATACGTAGGCATCCATTAAAGAACGTAGTTCAACTCATCATCTTCTACATCTCTTCTTCTTCTTGATCCAATACTTCTCATTGTTCTTTGATCATCAACAAAATATTTGTGTTTCTAGATTAGGAAAAATCATCACACATAATCCGTCACCGTGGGGAACACCATACAGAATTGATTTGATTTCTTGGTTGAATTTTTTTCGGTTCTAGGTTCTCCTACCCACCAATTTTTCTTGGGTTTGTTGTTCTTTAAAAAAAAATAATTCTTATCTTCACTTTGATTCAAAATCATAGTTACTACAAGAGCCAATGTGAATCAAAGTAACGAGGGGAATAACGAGATCAATAACCCACATGTTACTTCTCAAAGACAATCTGAACGTAGAGGAGATCATCGTTTTGGATAGGGTCGTGAAGAAGATGAGCCTAACAATGATACTCCCCAATCTTCCATAACAACCAAGCCATTATGGATGCTGTGATGGCCGAACGTGGTCGACAAGAGGCTCATTTGCATTTTTTACAAGACTACTACCGCATGCAGGAGGGTCGTTCACCCCCAAGAGTGTTGCGTACTGATGGAAACTCGAGTGGGCAGTTCCGGCCACCAAGTCTCGACCATGGTGAGGGTTACGTCCCTACACCTTATATCCCTTACTTCTTTGGGTATCATAGCGACTAACCAGATTCGGATTATAATCCGGAATTAGATTCAACCTGACACTCGAGTTCACACGGAACTGACTTCTCTTGGTATTCAAGTTCTCGAGGTATGAGGGATGGACGTCCGAATGTGTTTGCCTAGAATCCACAACTATCAATGTCACCCTTGGTACGAAGAAGACTTTCAGTTCCAAGGGAACCTTCATTGCCTCAGAATCCCCCAGTTCCCCTATCCGGTTTTGCAAACTCCTCCACTCGATCTTGGGAATCAGAACCACGTTATCATCGAGATGAGGACTATGAGAGTCCAGGTCCGAGGTACAACAATGAGAGAACTCCAATTCATGAACCGACTACTCTTGCACAGCTCAAGGCGCAAAGGAGATCCAATCTTTCATGTGTTTGGTTATCATCAAGCAATGGTGGATCTTTTTAAAGAAGATCATTATTTGTGCCGATATTTTGCTTCAAGTTTGACGGACTTGGCACTCATCCGGTACCACGGCGGGCAGCATTCACAAGTTTAAGGAGCTATAAATCAATTTCATTGCAAAATTCAGTTTGCAACCGAATTCTACATTAAGACCGATGCAATCGCTTGACATGAAGATTCGAAAGACGAAATGCGTGATCGTGGATTTCACCAAAATATTCAATGAGGTTCAATTGCATGTTGACAACGTCGATGAGACCCTCGCCATAGTGGCCTTTAGGAAGGGTTTAGATCTCGCTTTTGGTCTATACACGTCCTTGAAGAAAAAGAAGCCTGCGAACATGACAGAGTTGCAGGCTAGTATTGACAAGTATGAGGAGTTAGAAGAGGACCAATTGAATAGGGAATCTTCTCACAAAAGAGTGATAACCAGTGTCACCTCTGCTCCTACCGGTAAGAGCTCTAGTAATCATTATAATTACAAGAAGTCTGAGGAACCATAGTCGGACCAAAAGTCATTCGATAAGAATTCTTATAATGATAAGTCCAAGAGACAAAAAACTGGTGTCACGTTCGGAAGTAGTACATTACTCCCACCGGATAGGGATTTTACCACTTTAACTCATTCTTATGAGGACGTCTTTGAACTTAACCAGGAACAAGATGTTGATGGAAGATCCAACAGCGATGAATCTCGATGCAAACATGTACAATTTCCAAGTAATGTTACACTACTTTTAGCTTCTAAGAGACAAAATTTTCACAGATTTGGATCTACTTCTACTATACTGGGGGCATGATCTATTCCAATTAATTTTCAATAAAAGTTATATTTCTCTTTTCAAAGCATTGTTTCTTTTATAATTTTCTGATGGGATACTTTTTGGATGTTGGGTGAGAGATCCCATATGTTGGCTAAAGTTGTATCAGAACCTTTAGAAAGCTTTCTCGGATGATGAGTGAAAGATCTCATGTGTTGTTCCCCGTGTGATAGGGAAAGTTGAACTTAGCTTGGATTTTATCCTCCTAAGAGCAGTTCTAATGCCTTATGTTTATAAGTGTCAATTTATGCATTAGATACCAAATCATTTAATGACTTTGCAGGAAATAATAAAGGGCACACCCTACGTTCCTACAAAGCTTTTTTTCTTAACAAAACTAAGGTATTTATAGGAATTGACACAGGGGCAAACCCTATTTTCCTACAAAACCTTGTTTTTCTAAGACACTTTTGTCATTTTTCCTCGATGGTCGAATGTGCGACAATCTGAGAGAAAATAGGGGCATATGTGTATACATATTTATGCAAATAGGAAGTAGACACGTGACAAAACTATTTATGCAAATATGGAGTAGACACGTGACAACACTTCCGTAGCAATTGGATAGCGTGTAAGTATGGGTAAGAAGTACCAAAACATACTTTGAGCTCACTTCCAGGAACTCTACGTTCAAAACTTGTCCAAGTTCGAAACACCACTTCCTAGCTAGTCTAGAACTCCACGTTCAAAACTTGTCGAAGTACGGAACTCCACATTCAGAACTTTTCCAAGTTCGTAACTCCACTTCCTAGCTAGTCAGGAACTCCACGTTCGAAACTTGTCCAAGTTCGAAACACCAATTCCTAGCTAGTTTGGAACTCCACGTTCGAAACTTGTCAAAGTTCGGAACTCCACATTCGGAACTTGTCCAAGTTCGTAACTCCACTTCCTAGCTAGTCAGGAACTCCACATTCGAAACTTGTCGAAGTACGGAACTCTTTTCCAAGTTTGTAACTCCACTTCCTAGCTAGTCAGGAACTCCACGTTCAAAATTTATCCACGTTCGAAAATTGTCGAAGTTCGGAACTCCACGTTCGAAACTTGTCGAAGTTCGGAACTCCACTTCCTAGCTAGTCAAGAACTCCACGTTCAGAACTTGTCGAAGTTCGGAACTTCACTTCCTTACTAGTCTGGAACTCTATATTTGGAACTTGTCCAAGTTCTAAACTCCACTTCCTAGCTATTTCAGAACTTGACTAAGTTCGGAATTCCACTTCTTAGCTAGTCATGAACTCCACTTCTTCTATGGGAAGTCCAAGTTCGATACTACCTTGTCACGTAACAAACCCGAAACTGTTTTGTGGACTGAAAAATCCAGAACTACATTGTCAATTACTGAAGAATTTAGAACTGCATTGTAACTTGACATATCCGGAATTGCCTTGACAATTGATCGAAGAAGTCAAAACTGATTGGTGAGACATCGAAATTGGAAGTGTGCAGTCAATTAGTAAAGCCGGAACTGGTAGACCTTGTGACTGGCCATAAAGTGACGACTCGGTTGCCAACGTCGGACATGAGTGTTCAAATTCGAAAGATGGTGAAATGACCATTAATGGCTGAGCTTGAAGTTTTTCTTCTACGATGAACTTTTAGGGTGCAAAAATCTAGCTTGTACAAGATTAAAATTCAAGTTTTGATTCAAAAATCAGCATGAGCAAACCCATGGTTTATGGTCATAAAGATTTGGGTGATAGTAAGGCATCATGTGGTAATGGCTGCTTCACGCCTTCACTTCCAAAGAATTGAAACAAGCTTTACGGTATGCTATAGAACAGCAACTAAAACCAAGAAAAAGTTTTATTTTTTGTGGGCTTGAATTCCTCACATAGCCAGTTCCAGATGGGCTGAGTGTGGGCTTGAATTCCTATCTCTTGAGGAAATACATTCAATTCCGAATGAATGGCTAGCGGACCTAACAAAGATGCCGAAGGGTATCAGGGAAGTATCAAGTATATCAATTTCTTTCATTTTTTGTACTCTAATATTGTCAGTCATGGGCTTATGGCTTTAAAGCTTGGTCCGGATATTCTTAGGTCCGGGTTGTATATTAAGAAATGTTCGGACCGCACAAAGTTTAGTTCCGGGTTATATAATAAACATGTCCGGACCTCAAAAAATTTAGTTCCGGGTCATATATTAGGAACTTGACACTACTCTTGATCTATTTATCCAAAGTTCGGGTCATGATGACTTGAAAAAGTCTTGATATGTCCACATCCAGGTTATATATTATAAGCTAGACAAGTTCGGGTTATATTATTATAAGTCATGACATGTCCGGGTCATGGCCAGCGTATGTCCAGCCTTCACCACATCCAGTTCCTTGATCTGAGATAACGGAAAATTTTGTGTATAAATTTCAAGGAGCAGATTGAGACATACTGCTCGCTGCTTTTTTATTTTTTTTATAAATATAGTTACGCGATGTGATGAACGCCTACCTTTTTAACCCTTTTTACTTAAGGGTTTGAATTACAACCCATGAAGAAAAAAGGGGGGCATTTGTGTGTGCATATTTTAGCAAATATATATATAACACGTGACAGCATCTTCTTAAGGCTCGGATATGGTCTTGGTGTGGGTAGAAAGTATCATAACACACTTCAAATATAAATCCTCTCACTTTCTAGGTTCGGAAGTGAGACAAGAAGAGGAGGTTCGTGGGCTTTGGAACTAGTTGGAGTAGTAGGTTAGTATAACCAACTCCTAACTCCTAATCCGAACTCAACTACTAGGTTTGAAGCAGGTTCGTGGGTTTTGGAACTAGTTGGAGTAGTAGGTTCGTATAACTAACTTCTAACTATGAACTCCAAATCCATAACTCAACTACTAGGTTCGGAGCAGGTTCGTGGGCTTTGGAACTAGTTGGAGTAGTAGGTTCGTATAGCCAACTCCTAACTATGAACTCCAAATCCATAACTCAACTACTAGGTTCGGAGCAAGTTCGTGGGCTTTGGAACTAGTTGGAGTAGTAGGTTCGTATAACCAACTCCTAACTATGAACTCCAAATCAGGAACTCAACTACTAGGTTCAGAGCAGGTTCGTGGGCTTTGGAACTAGTTAGAGTAGTAGGTTCGTATAACCAACTCCTAACTATGAACTCCAAATCCGGAACTCAACTACTATGTTCGGAACAGGTTCATGGGCTTTGGAACTAGTTGGAGTAGTATGTTCATATAACCAACTCCTAACTATGAACTACAAATCCATAACTCAACTACTAGACTCGAAGCTCTAACTACTACTCCGAACCTAAACATGTTTTTCTGTTGTTTAAGTCAATAAAGGAGACCTATTTGACTTGGGAAACATGGGGCTTCTAGAAGAGTTAATATGAGACTTAACAAGAGACGGTCTCTTAGTTAAACACTAATTGGGAAACATTATCTATTCTTATAAATAGAATAGTTAAACTACGCTTTGGGTTTGATTCCTATACACAGGATACGTAGGCAGCCATTAAAGAACGTGGTTTAACTCATCATCTTCTAAATCTCTTCTTCTTATTGATTCAATACTTCTAGTTGTTCTTTGATCATCAACAAAATATTTGTGTTTCTTGATTAGGAAAAATCATCACACATATAGTGTGACTCATACATAATACATAATTACATGCGTCTTGAGATTTCAAAATTGTAACTGATATTTGAAATGACAATGTATTGCTTAAGAAACTCTGCGGGTGGAAACTGATGGCGAAGATGAATATGATTGTAATAACTTAACTAAATACATAAATAATATTATTTTGTTAGTACTGGAAATGCAACTTTTGCCCAAGCTCCCAAATATCTTGAGCCGCTTTACTTGTACCTAACTCAGGTGCCACTTTAGTCGGTGAAATCCCAACTCAGTTTGCATCTGTATTTTATAGGAAGGGAGGGGTTCTAGGGACATATCTTATCTTAACACGTAAACAAACTCAAAATCGTTAGGACATTTATAAGTTTTGGATTAGGCTAATTTTTTGTAGATATGATTTTCTAACTATTCTAAACATTGTCACAAATAATAATAAAAAATAAAAAATTTATAAACTTGACAAATATAGTATAAAAAATGATGAAAATGAACGGTCTACAATTAGCCAAATTTTGTAAATTGTTAACTACATTTGGCAAGTTTAGAATTTTTTGATTATTTGTGGCAATGTTTAGAATAGTTAGGAGATCATATCTATAAAAAATTAGTCTAATCCAAAACTTATAAATGCCCTAACGATTTTGAGTTTGTTTACGTGTTAAGATAAAATATGTCCCTAGATATGATCTCCTAACACCCGTAAGGGGAGGGGTTCTAGGGACATATTTTATCTTAACACGTAAACAAACTTAAAATCGTTAGGGCATTTATAAGTTTTGGATTAGGCTAATTTTTTGTAGATATGATCTCCTAACTATTCTAAACATTGTCACAAATAATCAAAAAAATCAAAAATTTATAAACTTGACAAATATAGTATAAAAGTGGTGAAAATGAACGTTCTACAATTAGCGCCCTAACGATTTTGAGTTTGTTTAGGCGTTAAGATAAAATATGTCCCTAGAACCCCTCCCTTTTCTTACTTACTAAAATATGATATGATCTTGTGATGACATTGTCACTGTAATTCCGATTACTCAACCAGTTTACTGTTTGTCCAATACACATTTTATAAAAAAAACTAATTTAGACAACCCACCTTTTATCAAAATAAGTTTACTAGGTATCACTCCGGTGAAAATAGTTTGAGGGGTTAGAAGTCTTAGAACCACAATGCTGCCGTCCAAGCAACTTTCCTTCACTGGATATTGTTCGCGCTGAGGCTGCATATTGGTATGCGGATAGGTTCCATCAACATTTTCAATCAGAATGCGCCTGCTTCATGGTACTGCTCTTAGAGTCTCACTCATCAGGGTCATCAGATCAGACTAAAATCAAACTAAACAAACAAGAGGAACGCCTAAGAGAAAAGTTTAGAAAACACATAATTAGGCAATGGTGGCCATGATTTAAATTTAAATAAGTTGATAGACAGAATGGCGTGAAAACCAACAATATCAAATCAACAATGTGTGGATGAATCCAACAGCGAAAATAAATGACTAAAACTTCATACGCATATGGCAATCAAGGGGTTAGATTATCGCTTTCAGACAATTATTTATTAATCTACGAATCATATACTTAGACAAATATTTGTATTTATGTAGAAAGATAGATGAAAGATAAAAATTCTAAGACAAAATAAAATTTTGTATTTTTGTAGAAAGATGGACGAAAGATAAAGTTCGATATCATGGAGAACTAATTATGAGAATTAGGAGAGTTCAAAACAAGTAAACAAAAATTGTCATATTGTTTTAGACATGCAACCATGCATATAACTATATAAGCAATGAGTCGGTCCCAACAAGTGAGTCCCTTTCTGAAACAGTTGTGGACGGTGGCAGTTAGTGGTGGCATGGTTGCTATTTGGAAAGTCAGAAATAGGGCGCACTTTGAAGGAAGAACTCCCACACTTCAGTATTGTTTCAATCAGATTCGAAAAGAGATTCATATTGCGGCTACTCTCTCGACAGCTCACACCCATAACTCTTTACAAGAACTGGAGATTACTCGAACTTGGGGATTGAGCATGAGACCTACAACAGCCCCGAGGGTCCAGCAGGGCATTTGGCTGCCGCCGGCTTATGGTCAGATCAAAATTAATACCGATGGTGCTGCTAAAGGTAATCCAGGTCAGGCGGGGTATGGGTCAGCCTTTAAGGATCAGGATGGGAATTTTCTGCTAATTCGTGGAAAAGGGCTGGACGAAGCTACAAGTTTTTGGGCAGAGAGCATTGGTATCTTGGAAAGTGTGGAAATCGCTATTGAGAAAGGATGGCTGAATGTGTGGGTGGAATCAGATGTGGCTACTGCGGTTTCTGCTTACACTTCCAATTCAATGCCGTGGCAGATGAAGTACAGATGGCAGAATTGCATGAAGAGACACATTTCTTTTACCTCTCTCACATATGGAGGGAAGGGAATACCGTGGCGGATGCCATAGCCAAAAAAGCCTCAAACCTAGAGAAAGATCAGTTAATTGTTTGTAATGAGAAACCCCCATGTCATAAATGGGAGGTGCCTTACCAAACCTTTACGCGATTTGCTTGAACCAAGTAGATTAGGGGGAGTGATGTCCTGTTAATGTACTTGTATAATCCTTTTCTTTAATAGAATTCTTAACTTACTTAGCAAAAAAAAAAAAAAAAAAAAAAAAAAAAAAAAAAAACTATATAAGTCATAATAACTAAGGTATAAAAAAAAATGCCTTTCCTATAAGGGAGGGGTTCTAGAGAGGTATTTTATCTTAACGCGTAAACAAACTCAAAATCGTTAGGGCATTTATAAGTTGGGAGGGATTCGAGGGACATATCTTATCTTAACACGTAAACAAACTCAAAATCGTTAGGACATTTATAAGTTTTGGATTAGGCTAATTTTTTGTAGATATGATTTTCTAACTATTCTAAACATTGTCACAAATAATCAAAATAATCAAAAATTTATAAATTTGCCTAATATAGTTAATGTTAGAATTAAACCAATTTGGAGAGAACACTACACTAACCCAACACTAACTTAATATGTATTGAATCATTGAGAGAATGAGATAGAGAGAATTCTTATTCATTGAGGTAAATCTGAATGGGAGGAGGTTACCTTTATATACAACTAGGTAACCTCCTTTCTAAGATAAAGGATTAATAGAATAAACAGTAAGATAGAGGATGATCAGGATAAACACCAAGATAGAAGATTATCAGGATAAATACTAAGATAGAGGATTATCAGGATAACACATATCAATGGTGGGCATCCATATAAGCCCACATATTTCATAACACTCCCCCTTGGATGTCCACCATTTTTGTGGAAATTATGGTGGATGCATCTTTTGTAGCATTCTTCTGGATGCTCTATAACTATCCAATGACAGTTGTCTCATTAAAACCTTGCTAAAGAAAACCTAGTGGAAAAAAACCAAAGCGAAGGAAAAAAGAGTACAACATATATTACTCAGAATCATTGTGACTTGCTTAATACTGCCTCATTAAAACCTTTACTAGGAAAACCCAGTGGGATAAAACCTAGATAAGGGAAAAGAGTACAGTGCATATGTCCTGGGACACATTCTTCAGGATGCTCCCCCTGTTCTATTACTCCCTCTGATAAAGACAAGTCTTTATATGGCTTGGTGGTGAACTCTGCGTATGCCGATCCTATATATAAGCTTCTGAAATGTATGCTTCGGTAGTGATTTAGTGAAGAGATCAGCAAGGTTGTCGCTGGAACGAACTTGCTCGACCTTAATCTGCTTCTTCTTATGAAGTTGATGAGTGTAAAAGAATTTTGGCGCAATGTGTTTTGTTCTGTCTCCTTTTATAAATCTTTCTTGAATCTGGGCTATACAAGCTGCATTATCCTTATAAATAATGCTGGGAACACCTGTTATAGAAGGTAATTGACAAGAACTATGAATATGCCCAATTAATAACCTTAGCCATACACATTCACGACTATCTTCATGAAGAGCTAAAATTTCAGAGTGGCCGAGGAAGTTGCCACTAAAGTTTGTTTAGTGCAATGCCAACAAATGGCAGCATTACCACTAAGAAATACATACCTGTTTGGGAGTGACCCTTCTAAGGGTCAGATAGATAACCAAAGACTGCATAGCCAACTTGCTGGGTCTTCCTCTATGATGACGTGGGAATATGAGAGTTGTGGCCTTTTCCTCTGGGCTCATTTTGTTTCCTTCTTTAATAGCATCACCAAGTTTTTTAGATTGTAAATGGATCTTGGCATTCAACTGCCATGATAAATAATTGTCGCCTCTAATTGAAAGAGCTTGAAAATCGAGTTTAGTAAGGTTTGACATCTTTCAAGTAACTGTAATAGATTAAACATACATGGAGTTAAACATACATGATTTTAGAACTTTAAGTCCTTATTTATGTTAGAACTTTAAGTTATTGAAAACAAAATAGCTATAAAAATGAATTGGGCCTACATAAATGACCACTGTAATGGGCCAAAACCGGACCAGTCCTTATGGGTTGGACCTAACCAAGTTGATATAGTCAACCAGACGATCTTGGAACTTCAGGTTCCTAAAAATTGAATCTTTGGAACTTTAGGTTCTTAAAAAAATAGATCTTGGAACTTCAGGTTCCTAAAAATTCGACCTTAGAACTTCTGGTTCCTAAAAATTAGATCTTGGAACGTCAGGTTCCTAAAAATAATAGATCTTAGAACTTCAAGTTCCTTAAAAAAAATAGATTTTGGAACTTCAGGTTCCTAACAATTTAATTCTTGGAACTTCAGGTTCCTAAAAAAAATCGATCTTGGAACTTCGGATTCCAAATATATCGTAGAACTTTAGGGTCTACATCATTGTTCAATAGTATACATAAAAAAAAAAACAAAATGAAAAGAAAAGAAATTTCCTTAAATTAAAAACCCTAGCATGTAATTCTATGTTTTAATCCATCTCACAATATAAAACAAAGAATTGCATAGATTTGGTAAGGAATACGATACCTATCCGATTGAAAAATCAGATTACCACGTTTCGCTATTCAACGAGAAATTGGCCCATAAAGAACTGTAAAGCTGAACCAGCTCTGGACAAACTATGCTTCGAGCCATACACCGTTGGAAACATCTCTGAGTTAGCTTTCTAACGCAAAAGGCAGATTGTGAATCCGATCATCGAGCAAAACGTTATAGCAGTTTTCGTTGAAAGTGGCTTAGATATCCGAATTTCGAACTCAAATGCATATTCACAAAGAATAGCAATTAGAAGAGTTCCACAATATAGTAATCATATCGTCTAAATAGACCGAGCATGTGATACTAAACTGGTCACATGTTATTTACAGACTTACAATCCATAATTCATGAATCTATTTCAATCATTTTTACTGAAATCTTATCGCCTCATCGCATGAGAAAGAAATTAGACTTGAAGTCATGCTACTTATATTATAAACAAATTATTATAGTTATCATAGGCATTCACAAGTTGCTCACGCTGAAGCATGTGCACCAAAACCTCAATTTCTTGCACTATAAACTCAAGACAAAGTATGCATCGCTAACAAACTCAAGACCGATTTGGAGAGAACACTACACTAACTCAATACTAACTTAATATGTATTGAATTATTAAGAGAATGAGATAGAGAGAATTCTTATTCATTGAGGTAAATCTGAATGGGAGGAGGTTACCTTTATATACAACTAGGTAATCTCCTTTCTAAGATAAATGATTAATAGGATAAACAGTAAGATAGAGGATGATCAGGATAAACACCAAGATAGAAGATTATCAGGATAAATACCAAGATAGAGGATGATCAGGATAAATACCAATATAGAAAATTATCAGGATAAATACCAAAATAGAGGATTATCAGGATAACACATATCAATGGTGGGCATCCAATATCATTGTCACCAAGTACGGTACGGGTTTAAAACGGTGTATTTGAAAAAAAAAAACTTAGTTCGTATTTTAAAAGGAATGTCTCGGGGAAAAAAAAATGTAAAAAAACGTGGGGCATAAAAAACGAGTTTAAAACGGTAAAAAGGGTTTAAAACGTATAATACTTAAAAGAAACGGTAAAAATCGATGATAAAAAATATAATAGATAAGGAGTTTGATTTTTTATAAGAGTGAAAAAAAAATAGACACATAAAATAAAAATAAAAATAATACAAATGAAAGAAAATTCAAATATATGAAAGTATCAAATTATAATTACTCATCCAAATATTAGAAGTTTTAGATTCAGTACCAAAACACAACTCTAAATAAGATACTACTAATTACCAACTATAATGGCATAATCAAGTTCTACAAATAAGTTAATAACTTTAAAATTTCCAATTAATTATTAATAGTCCAAAGCAAAATAGAACTGTCTCAATAAGTCAATCTAACGCCCACTCTTCAAAAAGGTAAACTCCAAAACCCCTTTTCCTTCTCGTGTTTTCTTTTAGATTAAAAAAAAAAAGAAAAAAAAGTTTTAAACGGGAGATTTTCAAAATCTCGGGTTTTAAACATTTTTTAAGTTTAAAACGCATTTAAAATGTTTAAAACAGGTTTTTTTTTTGAAACACCTGGGTTTTAAACTGGAACCGGACGCCTTGCCAATATCTCGGGTTTTAAACCATTTTTTTTCAAAAAAACGCCGAATTTGGTGACAATGTATCCATATAAGCCCACGAATTTCATAACAGTTAACAACTAGATTTTAGACCCGGACATACGCCCGGGATCTATTAAATATTTTGTGTGCTGAAAAGGCTTTACAAAATGTCTCACACAAATTTTTGAATCAGAATATATTTTTATTGAAAATAAACCGAAATACATTAATGACCAACGATTATGGTGCATAACTACTTGGAAACTAATTAAGGGATGGATCAAATTAAGATAACCTTTTCACTTTGTGGTTTAAGATATTAATCCGTAATTTTCAAATAAAATTATATCTTAAACTCGATCTAGCTTGTATAATAGTTTTATTATATTTATGGTGGTTTAGCGGCAAATTTTTGAATCATAATATATTTTTATTAAAAATAAACCGAAATACGTTGATGAGCAGCGATTATGGTGCATAAGTATTTGGAAACTAAGGGATCAAATTGAGATAGCTTATTTACTTTGTGGTTTAGGATATTAATCCATAATTTTCAAATAGAATTATATTAAACTCGATCTAGCTTGTATAATAGTTTTTTTAGATTTATGGTGATTTAGCAGCAAATTTTTGAATCAAAATATATCTTTATTGAAAATAAACCGAAATACGTTAATAAGCAGCGATTATGGTGCATAAGTACTTGGAAACTAAGTGATCAAATTGAGATAGCCTATTCACTTTGTGGTTTAGAATATTAATCTGTAATTTTCAAATAGAATTATTTTAAATTCGATCTAACTTGTATAATAGTTTTATTAGATTTATGGTGATTTAGCGGTAAATCATCATCGTTCGGCTTACGTACTAATGTGTACAAATCACTAAAATAGATTGATTGTTTCCATATCCTCAAAGAATACACTACTCCCACTTGAAAAGATTTATCACATGAACGTGTCCTACGAACGGGTGCCGTTATATTAAATTATTCTAAAAAATATTAGCAACTATGCATAGCTATGATATATGAAAATTATATTAATTACTCATTTAAATTTCTTACACCACTCTCTATAAAAAGGAAGCACCAAACCTTGATAAAACTTATCGATTTTTTTTTTTATTTTAGGTTTAATAATAGAAGTTTGATTGAAGTTTTGTGAAAATGTCTAATGTGGCGAAGATAATATTGAAGCTACTTGAATAGCAAGGTATTCTAAATCACAATAAAAATAATTATAATAAACACTACTTAAAATGCAAAACTATATTTGTCGAGACATTTATTCCCCCTCCATAAAATACAAATATGTTTTAGTGTTATTAGTTCAATGCATTTGCATCAAGTTTTTGATTTTTCATTAATTATTCTTTGAGGTTAGTTTAATGTAGTACGTTGCATCCCGTTTCCAATTTTTCATTAATTATTCTTTGAGGTTAGTACAATGCAGTTGCATCAAGTTTCGATTTCCCATTAATTATTATTTGAGGTTAGTTCAGTGCAATTACATCCACTTTATGATTTCCCGTTATTTATTCATTAAGGTTAATTCAGTACAGTTGCATCCAGTTTTCGATGTTTCGTTAATTAGTCTTTGAGATTAGTTAATTGTATTTGCATCCAGGTTCCAATCTCCCGTTAATTACTCTTTGAGGTTAGTTTAATACATTTGCATCCAGTTTCTGATTTCCCGTTAATTGTTTTTCTAGGTCAGTTCGATAGTTTACAATTTATATACAGTTTGCATACATGTAAGAGTTTGTTTTTATAAACTAACTTTCGTTTTAGGTTCCTAATTACTCGTAATTATTTGCAGTTACATCCGACTTTCCGATTTCTAGTTAACCATTTTTTGATGTTATTTCAATGTATTTGCATCTAATTTCTGATTTCCCGTTAGTTAATCTCTGATTTTAGTTTAATGCAGTTGCATTCAGTTTTTGGTTTTCCGTTAATTATTCTTTGAGATTAGTTCAATGCAGTTGCATATAATTTTCGATTTTATGTTAATTGTTCTTTGAGGTTAGTTCAATGCATTTGCATCAAGTTTCTGATTTCTCGTTAATTATTTTTTGAGGTTAGTTCAATGCAGTTACATCAAATTTATAATTTCCCATTAATTATTCATTTAGGTTAGTTCAGTGCAGTTTCATCCATTTTTTAATGTTTCGTTAATTAGTTTTTGAGATTAGTTCATTGCATTTGGATCCAGTTTCCGATTTCCGGTTAATAACTCTTTAAGGTTAGTTCAATACATCTGCATCTAGTTTCTGATTATTTATGCTTTGAGGTTAGTTCGATATAATTATATCCGATTTCTGATTTCCCGTTAACTATTCTTTGAGGTTATTTCAATGCATTTGCATTTAGTTTCCGATTTCCCACAAATTATCCTATGAGGTTAGTTCAATGGAGTTGCATTCGGTTTTTGATTTTATGTTAATAATTTTTTGAGTTAAGTTCAATGCATTTGCATCCAGTTTTCGGTTTCCCATTAATTATTATTTGAGGTTTGTTTGATGTATTTGCATACCGTTTCCGATTTTCCGTTAAATAATTTTCAAGGATTTGCATTCAATTTCTAATTTTCTGTTAGTTACTCTCTGTCGTTAGTTTAATGCAATTTGCATAAAGTTTATGATTTTTTGTTAATTACTCCTTGATCTCAGTTATGTATTTGAATCCAGTTTCCAATTTCCTTATAATTATCTAATGTGGTGTGTAATACCAACTTCTACTGATCTATCTGTAGTGTCCTTGCAAACATGACATAAAAAGTAAATTATGCTTAATTTACTATGTGGGATCATCGAAGATTATCTACTTTCCGATTTCTCATTAATTATTCTTTAAATTATGCATGACTCACTATATGGAATCTTCAAAGATTATCTATAAACAGGTATTGTTATATTAATTATTCTAAAAAATATTTGCAAATATGCATAATTATTATATATTAATATTATATTGATCACTCAACAAAATTTCTTATAACGCGAAAATCTCACTCTCCATTAAAAAAAAATAACTTACCTTTGATAAAATCCTTCAACTTCATTTTTTTGTTTAATAATAGAAGTTTGATTGAAGTTTTGTGAGATTACCTAATAAAACAAAGTTCATATATATTGAAGCTACTTGAATAGCAAGGAGTTCCCAATCATACGGAAAGAGATAAGATAAACATCATTTTAAATACAAAACTATACTTATCGAGACATTCCCACAACATATAACCAACCTATGTTTTGAGGTTAGTTTAATGCATTTGTATCTAGTTTCTGATTTTTTGTTATTTATATTTTGAGGTTAGTTCAATGCAGTTGCATCCAATTTCTAATTCCCGTTATTTATTTTTTGAGATCAGTTCAATGCAATTGCATCCAATTTTTAGTTTATCGTTAATTATTTATTTCGGTTAGTTCAATACATTTGTATCTAATTCCCAATTTCCTATTAATTGTTCTTTAAGGTCAGTTCAATGCATTTGCATACAGTTTCTGATTTTCTGTTAATTATTCGGTGAGATTCGTTTTAATGCATTTGCATCTAGTTTTCGATTTTTCGTGTTTATTATTTGATAAAGTTGCATTTGCATATAGTTTCCGATTTCTTGTTAATTATTTCTTGAGGTTTTGCATCCAGTATATTTTTTGATTTTAGTTCAATGCAGTTGCATCCGGTTTCCGATTCTCCGTTAATTATTTTTTAAGATTAGTTCAACGCATTTGCATTATGTTTCCAATTTATAATTAATTTTTCTTTGAGGTTAGTTCAATGTAGTTGCATCTAATTTTCGATTTTCTGTTAATTTAATCTTTGAGGGTTAGCTCAATGCATTTGCATCTAGTTTCCGATTTTCTGACAATTATTTTTTAATGTTAGTTTGATGTATTTGTATCCAAGTTTTGATTTTCCGTTAATTATTCTTTGAGGTTAGTTTAATGCAGTTGTATCCATATTCCGATTTTCTATTAATTACTTTTTAAGATTAGTTTAATGCTTGCATTTGCATCCAGTTTCCGATTTTCCGTTAAATATTATTTGAAGTTAGTTCGATGCATTTGCATCCAGTTTTCCGTTCCCCATTAATTGTTTTTTGACGTTAGTTTCATTCAGTATTATATATATTTTAAAATATTTGTATAGCTGTTTTTAACTATGTTTTGAGGTCATGTTAAGGATATATTCGAAATAAGTTGGAGTTTTATTATAGATACTAAAATTGTATGATTTGTAAGAGTGAATTAGTTTCTACAAATCACCTATTTTTTAGGATTTTTTTTTTATTTGATCAAATATAAATTAGTTTCTACAAATCACATATTTTCTACAAATCACATATTTTTTAGCAATTTTTTTTATTTGATCAAATATATTAGAATTGGAACACTAAAAGTGTTTGATTCGTAGTAATAGGAAATTACCTTTTACAAATCACCTATTTTTTTTAGTAATTTTTTTTATTTGATCAAATATATAATAATTGAAAATACACTCAAACTTTCCAAATATAAGAATTAGAAATATACTCAAACTCTCCAAAGAGGTTCCATGTACGTGGGATTGTAGGCTATTAGAAAATATTATCTTTCATATTAGAGTGCCACATATGATAGAAAAAAGGTTAACTCTCATATTAGAGTGCCACATAGGAGAGAGAAAATCCTCATTTAAAGGTATTTGCTTTAGTATATAGATAGTAGATTTATAAAATTTGGCTAATTGTAGACCGTTCATTTTCACCATTTTTTATACTATATTTGTCAAGTTTATAAATTTTTGATTTTTTTAATTATTTGTGACAATGTTTAGAATAGTTAGAAAATCATATCTACGAAAAATTAGTCTAATCCAAAACTTATAAATGCCCTAACAATTTTGAGTTTGTTTACGTATTAAAAATAAGATATGTCCCTAGAACTAGGGGTGGAAATTTGGCCCTAACGACCCTAACCCGGCCCTGACCGACCCGACCCTAAGCCCTATAAAGCTCTCACAACTAAAGCCTTCACAGAGTTTAGGACAGGGCCGACCCGACCCTAAGGCCTTCTAGGGCAGGGCTAGGGCTAAGGTTCTGAAACATAGGCCCGACCCTAATTCAGCCCTAGTTATAGTTTTACATTTTCACTATAAATACACGTACTATAATTGTCCAACTCTTTGTTAAATATTTTAATTAAAATAACATTGTCCTTTGTAATTTATCACTTACACCCAAAAGTACTTCCAATAACTTGTCTTATATAACAAAAACTTGTCAACCTATCTAGCAGCCATGAAGAACAATGAGCACTAGCCTAATAAAAAAAAAAAATTTATTCTTTTGATCATCAAATCAAAGTCTAGAACTTATTATTCTCAATTTATTTTCCCACTTACTTCTTATAAATTATATTTTTATTCACATCCAAGCCAAGTCTAGAACTATATGTTTCCGTCCACACCATTAAAACGAAATACAGAGTAGACATTTGTAACACAGAAACCAAAAAAACAACCTTTGTCTGAAAAATGGTATTTGTAAAACGAAGAAAATATATAGGCCCGACCCTAAAACCCGGCCCTAAAGCCTTTAAAGAGGGCTTAGGGTAGGTCAGGACTTGAGATTTAGACTTGTGACCCAGCCCGGCCCGACCCTATGCTGACTTTAGAGCCAGGCCGACCCGACCTTAATATCTAAAAGGCTTTTAAATGTTTAGGGTCGGGCTAACCCAACCCGGCCCATTGCCCACCCCTACCTAGAACCCCTCCGTAAGGAAAATACAATGGTTTTGTCATATCCTTATACTATTACTTTAGTGTTCTTACTAGATTTGGAACCCGGACATACGCCCGGGATCTATTAAATATTTTGTGTGCTGAAAAGGCTTTACAAAATGTCTCACACAAATTTTCGAATCAGAATATATTTTTAATGAAAATAAACCGAAATACATTAATGAGCAGCGATTATAGTGCATAAGTACTTGAGAACTAATAAGGGATCAAATTAATATAGCCTCTTCACTTTGTGGTTTAGGATATTAATCCAAAATTTTTAAATAGAATTATCTTAACCTCGATCTAGCTTATATAATAGTTTTCTTATATTTATTGTGATTTAGCGGCAAATTTTCGAATCAGATCGAATATATTTTTATTGAAAATAAACCGAAATACGTTAATGAGCAGCGATTATGGTGCATAAGTACTTAGAAACTAAGGGATCAAATTGAGATAGCCTCTTCACTTTGTGGTTTAAGATATTAATCCGTCATTTTCAAATGAAATTATCTTAAACTCGATCTAGTTTGTATAATAGTTTTATTAGATTTAGCGGTAAATCATCACCGTTCGGCTTACGTACTAATGTGTACAAATCACTAAAACAGATTGATTATTTCCATATCCTCAAAGAATACAGTACGCCCACTTGAAAAGATTTATCACATGAACGTGTCCTACGAACGGGTGTCGATATATTAAATTATTCTAAAAAATATTAGCAACTATGCATAGCTTTGAGATATGAAAATTATATTAATTACTCATTTAAATTTCTTGCACCTCTCTATAAAAAGGAAGCATCAAACTTTGATAAAACTCATCGACTTCTTTTTATTGTTAGATTTAACAATAAAAGTTTGATTAAAGTTTAGTGAGAATGCCCAATGTGGCGAAGATAATATTGAAGTTACTTGAATAACAAGACATTTTCAATCACAATAAATGAATTATGACTAACACTACTTAAAATGCAAAACTATATTTGTCAAGACATTTATTCCCTCTACATATAATACAAATATATTTTAGGGTTATTAGTTCAATGTATTTACATCAAGTTTCTGATTTTTCATTAATTATTTTTTGAGGTTAATTTAATGTAGTACGTTGCATCCAGTTTCCAATTTCTCATTAATTATTTTTTGAGGTTAGTTCAATGCAGTTGCATCAAGTTTTCAATTTCCTGTTAATTATTATTTGAGATTAGTTCAGTGCAATTGCACCCACTTTATGATTTTCCGTTAGTTATTCATTAAGGTTAATTTAGTATAGTTGCATCCGGCCAATTTTCGATGTTTCGTTAATTAGTATTTGAGATTAGTTCATTGCATTTGCATCCAGGTTCCAATCTCCCGTTAATTACTCTTTGAGGTTAGTTCAATACATCTGCATCCAGTTTCTGATTTCCCGTTAATTGTTTTTCTAGGTTAGTTCGATAGTTTAAAATTTCTATACAGTTTGCATACATGTAAGAGTCTGTTTTTATAAACTCACTTTCGTTTTGGGTTCCTAATTACTCGTAATTACTCATGTGAGAAGGCTAAAAAAAACAGACATTTATGCTTTGAGATTAGTGTGATGCAGTTACATTCGACTTCCAATTTTCAGTTAACTATTTTTTGAGGTTATTTCAATGTATTTGCATCCAATTTCTGATTTCCCGTTAGTTAATCTCTTATTTTAATTTAATACAGTTGCATTCAGTTTTTGGTTTTCCGTTAATTATTCTTTGAGGTTAGTTCAATGCAGTTGCATCCAATTTTCGATTTTATGTTAATTGTTCTTTGAGGTTAGTTCAATGCATTTGCATCAAATTTTCGATTTCCTATTAATTATATTTTTAGGTTAGTACAATACAGTTACATCAAATTTATAATTTCTCGTTAATTATTCATTTAGGTTAATTTAGTGTAGTTTCATCTATTTTTCAATGTTTCGTTAATTAGTCTTTGATATTAGTTCATTGCATTTGGATCCAGTTTCCGATTTCCCATGAATAACTTTTTAAGGTTAGTTCAATACATATGCATCTAGTTTATGGTTATTTATGCTTTGAGGTTAGTTCGATACAATTATATCCGGTTTCTAATTTTCCGTTAATTATTCTTTAAGATTATTTCAATGCATTTGCATTTAGTTTTCGATTTCCCACCAATTATTCTATAAGGTTAGTTTAATGCAGTTGCATTCAATTTTTGATTTTCTGTTAATTATTTTTTGAGTTTAGTTCAATGCATTTACATCTAGTTTCCGGTTTCCCATTAATTATTATTTGAGGTTTGTTTAATGTATTTGCATACTGTTTTCGATTTCCCGTTAGATATTTTTCAAGGATTTGCATCCAATTTCTAATTTCCTGTTAATTATTATCTGGCGTTAGTTTAATGCAATTGCATCCAGTTTCCAATTTCTAGTTAATTACTTTTTGAGTTTAGTTTATTGCATTGGCATAAAGTTTCCGATTTTCCGTTAATTACTCTTTGAGCTTAGTTATGTATTTGAATCCAGTTTCCGATTTTCTTTTAATTATCCAATGTGGTGTGTAATACTAACTTCTACTGATCTATCTGTAGTGTCCTTGCAAATATGACATAAAAAATAAATTATACTTAATTTACTATGTGGGATCATCGAAGATTATCCAGTTCCTGATTTCCTATTAATTATTCTTTAAATTATACATGACTCACTATGTGAAATCTTCAAAGATTATCTACGAACGAGTGCTGTTATATTAATTATTCTGAAAAATATTTGCAAATATGCATAACTATTATATATTAATATTATATTAATCACTCAACCAAATTTCTTATAACGTGAAAACTTTACTTTCCATTAAAAAAAAACTCGCCTTTGATAAAATCCTTCAACTTTATTTTGTTGTTTAATAAAAGAAGTTTGATTGAAGTTTTGTGAGATTGTCTAATAAGGTGAAGTTCATATATATTGAAACTACTTGAATAGCAAGGAGTTCTCAATCATACGAAAAAAGATAAGATAAACACTATTTTAAATGCAAAACTATACTTATCGAGACATTCCCACAACATATAACCCAACTATGTTTTGAGATTAGTTCAATGCATTTGCATCCAGTTTATGATTTTCCGTTATATTTTGAGGTTAGTTCAATGCAGTTGCATCAGATTTCCAATTCCCGTTATTTATCTTTTGAGATCAATTCAATGCAGTTGCATCCAGTTTCTGTTTTCTCGTTAATTATTCTTTTCGGTTAGTTCAATACATTTGCATCCAATTTCTAATTCTCTGTTAATTGTTGTTTGAGGTCAGTTCAATGCATTTGCATCCAGTTTCTGATTTCCCATTAATTATTATGTGAGATTAATTTAATGCATTTGCATTTAGTTTCTGATTTCTCGTTTATTATTTGATAAAGTTGCATTTGCATTTGGTTTCCGATTTCCAGCTAATTATTGTTTGAGGCTAGTTCAATGAATTTGCATCTAGTTTCCGATTTCCCGTTAATTATTTCTTGAGGTTAGTCAAATGCATTTACATCCAGTTTATTTTTTTGAGATTAGTTCAGTGCTGTTGTATCCAGTTTTCGATTTCCCATTAATTATTTTTTAAGATTAGTTCCACGCATTTGCATCATGTTTCCAATTTATAATTAATTTTTTTTTAGGTTAGTTCAATGCAGTTGCATCCAGTTTCCGATTTTCCGTTAATTTAATCTTTTAGGGTTAGCTCAATGCATTTGCATTCAGTTTCTGATTTTTTGACAATTATTTTTTTATGTTAGTTTGATGTATTTGCATTCAAGTTTTGATTTTCCGTTAATTATTCTTTAATGTTAGTTTAATGCAGTTGTATCCATATTCCAATTTTCTATTAATTACTTTTTAAGATTAGTTTAATGCTTGCATTTGTATCTAGTTTTCGATTTCCCGTTAAATATTATTTGAAGTTAGTTCGATGCATTTGCATCCAGTTTTCGATTCTCCATTAATTGTTTTTTGACATTAGTTTCATTCAGTATTATATATTTTTTAAAATATTTGTCATTATTGTTTTGCCGTTATTATTTTTTTTTTCATTTTCTATTATATATTTTGTGATGTTATTTTTTGTATAATTGTTTTTAATTATGTTTTGAGGCCGTGTTAAGGATATATTCGAAATAAGTCGGTGTTTTATCATAGGTACTAAAATTGTATGATTTGTAATAGGGAATTAGTTTATACAAATCACCTATTTTTTAGCAATTTTTTTTATTTGATCAAATATATAAGAATTGGAACACTAAAAATGTTTGATTCGTAATAAGAAATTACCTTTTACAAATCACCTATTTTTTAGCAATTTTTTTTATTTGATCAAATATATAAAAATTTGAAATACACTCAGACTCTCCAAATAAAAGAATTAGAAATACACTCAGACTCTCCAAAGAATTTCAATGTACGTGGGATTGTATGCTATTAAAAAATACTATCTTTTATATTATAGTGCCACATAAGTGAGAGAAAAAACTAATTCTCATATTAGAGTGCCACATAGGAGAGAGAAAATCATCCATAAAAAGTTTCTGCTTTAGTATATAGATAGTTGATGCGCACGTGAATTTGCAAATTCAAATTATTCCGTGGGCCGTCCATAAATGAAACCGATCAGAACTTTGTAATTCAAGGGTGACATTTGTGACGTAAAGGCTGTGTTTGGTTCACCGAATGTTGTTTCACCAAGAAATCAAATTTGTAAAAAGTGAACAGCTAGAATTTATTTGTCAAGAATTCACTTTTGGTGTGTTTGGTTCATTGGTGGAAAAATGTTTCTGGACTGAAGCAAGCCCACCCAGATCTCTTGATCAGCCCAATACATCGATCAAGCCCCCAAAAACAGCCGCAACTAGTATCCATTGAAACCCCCAATCTCTCGCTTTCTTCCTCTCTTACTTCGTCTCTCTGCGGCTTCAATCGTGAAAATCTCTCTCTCTCTCAGATCGAATAGCTAAGGAGAGGCAAGAAATTTTATTATTCACGACGCATGGGGGAGAAGGGGTGAAAAAAAGAAAGAAGTTGAAGACGAAGAATTTGTTTTCTGAAGTTAACCAAACAGCCAAGGGTTTCTACTTTTTCCTTCACTTTCCTTGAACCAAACACAGCCAAAATGACTCTAGATCTTTTAGTTATCTCAAGAGAGACAATCAAGCCATCCTCACCAACGGCTACTCACTTGAGAACCTACAAACTCTCCAATATAGATCAGTACAGTCCTCCGTTTAGTGTCCCTATTATTCTCTTCTACTCGGTCGGCAGAGACGGTGACACTAAAGTATCTGACAGACTAAAGGATTCTTTTTCGGAGACGCTAACCCTTTTCTATCCATTAGGGGGAAAGGTCGTGGATAATGATACAATTGATTGTGACGACAGTGGTGTCGAGTACTGGGAAACTGAGATTAAAAGCAGACTGGATGAGTTTCTCAGTAATCCTGTAGCTGATGAAGTGGATCAGTTGCTTCCAACGTATCTTCATTGCAGAATGAGCACAGAAACACAATTACAAATTCAAGTGAGCACATTTGAATGTGGCGGAATGGCTATTGGTGCACGTATATCACACAAAGTTGCGGATGCAGCTACTTTGTGCTCATTTGTGAATACTTGGGCTACCAAAACTAGTGGCACTAACAAAGCTGTTACCCCACGGTTTGTTTCTGCGGCACTCTTCCCTCCTAGACAAGTATCCCAGTTTGCACCGAGTGACGTAGGCCTACCAGTACAACCAAGGCTTGTTAGCAAGAGGTTTGTGTTTGATTCGTCGGATATAACTCTTCTCAAAGCGAAGTCTGCTGTTACGTTACATCCTACGCGTGTGCAGGTTGTAACGGCACTCATGTGGAAGTGCCTCATGAACGCTTCTTCGAAATTGCGATACAGAAAATCGCATGTACTTAACATTGCAGTAAATTTGCGAAGAAGGATGGTTCCAGCATTGCCTGAAAATTCATTTGGGAATCTCATTATAGGTGCAATGCTATCGTCTGAGAGAGGTGCAGAGTTGCACAGCTTGGTGGAATTACTGAGGAAAGCCGTAAGGAAATTCGACGCTAACTATGTGAAAAATTTAGAAAAAAATGATGGAGTGGCAACATTTCATCATTCTCTTATACAATCATATATACAATCTGCGGAAGGTGAGTTGGGATTGCACACAATTACTAGTTGGTGTAGGTTTCCTTTTTATGATGCTGATTTTGGATGGGGAAAACCAATATGGGTGAGTTCCCTTAATGTGGCTCACCAAAATGTTGTTATCTTAACTGATACGAAAAATGGTGATGGAATTGAAGCATTGGTGACTTTGGATGAAGAAGATATGGCCATATTTGAATGCGAGGAAGAGCTCCTTTCTTTTGCAAGCCCGTATTGAGCAAATCCGCCGTCCACAATGCATAAGTTGTGCTTGCAATTGTTTTCTTAATGATACAGTACACTCCTAGATATAAAATGCTTGGAAAACAAGACCGGTACTTCTATAGTACAGATACAGTATAACACTGCCATTGAAAACCAGGCCGATACTTGAGCCGATCTAATCAAACTGGGGGGCACTTGGGATGGGGGGGTTTCAAGATGTTTGTTAAAACAAAACTGACCCAAAATAATGGTAAAACTTGTATCCTCTCATGTCATCTGCTTATCTGCTAAGGTTGATCAACGAATCTGTGGCAATATACATATTCTTTTTTTTTTTTTTTTTTTTTTTTTTTTTTTTTTTGAAAAAGTTATGGGGTTAAAGCAGACCCCCACCGGTTTATATTGCAAAAGGGTAAACCTTACAAATCTCCTTAAGAGTTTGATCATTAAAATGAGGTACACATAGACGCAAATCGACAGACTATAAGCCTAACACACCTGAGATCACTAGACATGCTACAATCGAACCCTAAGAAAGTAGAGCTAAGAATCCTACTTTCTAGTCATGATTTTCTTTACAATCTTAGGATGATCTTTCTTAAGATGAGTCTGCGCTTTCTCATAGTTACAAAAGAAACTTTCGCAAGCACAACACACATAAGTGAGTCCCAAAGTGTCATCCCAAAACTCTTTTGTGTAGTCCTCAAGATATCTTATCTTTTTGTTCTTAGTTAACGACTTAACCTTCTTCATCATTGCAAGTGTAGGCTCTATTTCTCCTGAAGAACGCTCTTGGATCCTTTTGCTTCTTTTTGGCTTCACAGTAGTCCATTGATTCTCAGAAAGCGTTGCATACTTTGATGTGCTCTTAGGCAATGCAATCGTTGGAGCCTCTATATACGTATCCCCAAACAATTCAGATTCACTCTCTGAGAGATCGTCATCTACATCCTCATTTCCACCAACTAACCCTTCATACATGTTTATTTCTCTACTATTTGGGAGTTGGTTAAGAGGAGTAACTCTTTGTTGGTGCCGCTCTGCTTGACCATTTGTGTCACCATGTCCATGTCTCGATGAACTCACGAGGATGCCAACCGAGAAGCGGGTCCGATTCGCGGAAGCTTCATTGACATTTGCATAAGCTACATTGACATTTGTTGTCTTTGGGTCTTTGACCGGACAATTCAAATCAGAGTCGCGGTGGAGAAATTTCAAGTTCGAGGCGAGACAAAGCCAAGCCCATTGGAGTCGCGGTAGTAGGGGATAATGTCCTTTCTTGTGCTTTAGCATTTCTTCCCCTAGGAACCCGGACGAGGTGGTGAAGCTGGACATTTGTTTGTAGCATGCCTAAACCGACAGCAGATGGTACAAGATGGAGGCTTCCAAGGATACTCCACATCCAGAAAAACATGTTTACCCCCAAGCTTAAGCTTTACTGATGCGGGGAAGTCGAAGTCCAGGGGAATAGTAACGCATACCTTTGCAAAATCCAGCCTTTTTTTCTCCGATGTAGCTCCATCCATACAGAGTGGCTCACTAATCAAGCTGGCCAAATATGAGAGGCCATTCTTTGTCCATAATTCTTTTGGAACTTTGAAGATTTTTGCCCAGATAGGAACAGTGTTAATATTACTTTTTTGTCCTTCAACCTCAAGTGACCAAGGCCGAATTACAAATATCTTGCCTGCAATGAAGAGAGGGCCACCTTCCAACACCATTTGTTTGTCCTCAATCATAGCAAACTGATAAAAAAAAGTTCCCCATCCGTAGTTATCTCCATAGTACCTTTGAGTTTCCAAGTTCTTTCCAATGTACTCTTCACAAAAGGAAACCCAACCTCTTATCCAAGAAATACCCTACCACCGTGTCCTTCCATTCACTTATACCTTCATCGATGATATCTTGGAACTTCTATGGCAGCCCCATCTTCAAAGATGGGTGCGCAACTATTTAACTCAGTGGTTGTTGAAGAGACTGAGCTACGGTTATGAAACAGAGAGCTCCAAAGAAAAAGAGGAGGTGGGGAGAGAGAGGGGTGGGATGAGGAGGTTGAAGCCATGACGAAATAGTTATCAGGATAAAGATCGAATCTCTACTCAGGTGGTCTGAAGCTACCCAAAAAGGAAAAAAACGGAAGGAGAAGAGGATAGGATCTAATAACCTAAAACTAATAAAGTCTAATTTAGAAAAACAGGTACACCAGATCGCAGGGTTAGAATAACCTAAGTTACTCCTGTTCCCTCACTTGAAGTCCCCATTGAAGTCACTAGAATTGATATACATATTCTTAAATGTCATTGACCTCCTTATTTACTTCACTTATGATATCAACACATACAGTACCTTTTTAATTAGATCACGTACGTCTACATATCTTACAAACATTTTCAGATTACAACCTGCCAACACTTTTCAACCCGATGAAATCAATCAGTCTTGACATCAGATGTTTGGATCGAAGCTGGGTACAGAAAGTACTTGGCTCCAGTAGCATTTACTATCTTCTTGCTTAGAGATTCCCTTTCTGAAGTCCCTGTGATGAGCAAAAAGCGGTTGACCCATTCGAGAATTTCGGGACAAAAGGCTCTCCAGAAATACAACGCCTTGAACCAAGGTGGTTCTGTAACATATCTATCCCCACGGCGGGCACCATTCAGCATTGCTTTGGCACAACCTTCTGCTTTCGCAACTGGTATTAGACCAATTTGAACCTGCTCAACAAACGGTAACAATATTCAAATGTATGGAAAACAACAACGATTTCGACAACCAACAGCAAGATCAGGACAATAACCAAATAAGTTATAGGGATTTGAACATCAATCGTGTAATCTAAACGCATGCATGACCTGTTCCAAAAGACAATACTGAAGTTGTAATTAACTACGACCAAGACTAATGTTGAAATCTGAAACCTTACGTCTCTCATTTCTTGATCGATCACCATTGTCCCTTCCTTGGAGAGGTGCTTTCCTTTGGTCATTTCTGACTCAACAAATCCCGGAGTCACTATTGTTATTCCAACATCATGGCCAAGTTCAACTCTCAAACATTCATAGAAGTTTATTAGTGCTGCTTTGCTTGCCTACAACCACCAAAAGAGTAATAAAATTTTCAGCATTCAAGTATACAGTCATTATATAGATGAAGACAATACTCGAGTCCAATTGACTTCACATTATATACGGCCATTCGTGGGTATGGAAACCATCCACCAGCTGAAGCAGTCACGATGATCTTGCCTCTGGTATTTTTAAGATGAGGAATTGCAAAGTAAGTTGGATAAATCGCTCCCCAAAAATTTGTTTCCTGCGCAAGGAAAATAACCGACTTTGAGGGTGCATAAACACTCGACAAACAAATATCTCATCAATTCGGATTGGAAATAAACCATAACCAATCTTTCTATGGTATTCTCATTTTGGAAAATTCCACTACCCTGCCCTTTGAATCCTTGCCTTAAACCACGGTTCCAGTGAATGGTAGCATATACAATAAGTTATCTAACTATTTCAGTAACTAGTAATAGACCGAAAAATAACATATGACACATCATCAAGTCATTATATTGGTAGGCATCATCTGTTGTCACGCTAACCGAGTAGAACAATATTCAAGTTTCTCAAGAGCATATTCAATGCAGATCATCTCATACATGAAGGCAAAGTTTTTTTTTTTTTTTTTTTTTTTTTTTTTTTTGAAAAAGTAAGCTGGGGTTAAGGTATACCCCCACCTGATATTATTGCAAAAGGTTAAACCTTACAAGCTAAGCCTCCCTTAGAGTTAGATCATTGAAAGGAGGAGCACAAAGACACTATATCGACAGGCTTCAAAACCTAACATACATAAGATAACATATTAGTCATCCTACAATCGAACTTAAGAAAGTAGAGATGATAATCCTACTTTCTAGTCATGATTTCTTTAACAATCTTAGAATGATCCTTTCTAAGATGAGTCCAGTAACTTTCTCATAGTTTCAAAAGAAACCTTCGCAAGCACAACACACATAAGTAAGTCCCAAAGTATCATCCCAAAACTCTTTGGTGTAGTCTTCAAGATTTCTCATCTTCTTGTTTTTCATTAGCGACTTTACCTTCTTCATCATAGCAAGCGTAGGCTCTATTTCTCCTGAAGAACGCTCTTGGATCTTTTTGCTCCTTTTTGGCTTCACAGTAGTCCATTGATTTTGATCCTTAGAAGGCGCTGAGCTCTTATGCAAGCCAATTGTTGGGGCTACTGTAGCAGCATCTGTAAAAACCTCGGTCTCATTCTCTGAGAGATCATCATCTTCATCCTCATATCCACCAACTAGCCCTTCATACATGTTTCGTTCTCTACTACTTGGCAGTTGGTTAATCGGAATAACTCTAGGCTGATGACTTTGTGTTGGTGTAACCGTATTACTCTTATCTCTCTGGTTATTTGAAGCTCCTCTTTGCGATTGAGGAGTATCCATAGTTTCACCAATCCTATTTACTATAGGAGTTGTTATCTCAGCAGGCACATAAAGTGCTAATTGAAGTCCAATGGAAGGATCAGCTCCAGTATCATGTCCACTAGTATTGAGCTCTTCAACCACTGTTCCATTCCCCTGAGCACCACTACTCGGCCGATTCTTCGTTCTAACGATTGGAAGGACCCACACAAACTATTGGTACCGACTTCTGCGCAAGAGGAGAGTTCGCACCACAAGAACATTCTCTGTAATGGTGGTCGGACCACCACTTGAGTAGGAAGTCGACCAATCCTTGTTGTTGTTTCTTTGAGCACCGGCATTACTACTCGACCATTTACATTTCTTCGGAATCCAAGTATTAACTACTGATGCTATTGCATTTGTTTGTCTTGTGCCCAAACTTCATACAGTGGAGCGGAGGAAGGTTTCCATGGATACTTCGACACCAATGCTCATTTCCCTCTCACCAACTTCAATACTAACAAATTTTGGGTAGTGAAAGAGTAATGGAATCTCAACACATACCCTCGCAAACGATAGTCTCTGCTTTTTAGCGGTGGCTTCATCCATACACATGGGTTTAAGCTACCAAACTTGCAAGAAAAGAGCGGTCCATTTTTTAGTCCACAACTCTTTCGAACATTCGACATCTTAATCCATACCGAACAAGAGAGATTTTGTTTCTCATCCTTTCAGCCTCAACATTCCAAGGTCTGATAATGAAAATTCTCCCAAAGAATAAAGATTGGCCCCCTTCTAGAGCCATCTTCCTATCCTCATCAACAGTAAAGGTAAAATAAAACAAGTCCCTATCTGTAGTTAGCTCTATGATGATATTGATGAAGGCAAAGTTGATTTCAAGCCTTCATCAAAACACAAAATGATTGTTATCAACGAGCCAAGAGTACAAATTTCAAAGTTTCTGAGTTGTGTTCACGCCTCCAATATAATGCAACTCTCATGGATGAGGCTAAGCTCATTTTAGGACTTAAAAAAATGTTAAAATCTGTTATTAGAAGGAAAAAAGGAAATATAATAACCATCTTTCATACTCAAAGGTTGGGCTGGAAACTACTCTCTCCAAAAGCTATGAAGGATTTAGCGGATACTCATTGTCATGATCACTGTCGAAAGAAGGATGATCTTTCGGTGATCTTGCTCTGCTATCATTCTTCTTAGAGAAAGCAGATGGTTAGCTGACCACACAGACACATACACCCTCACAAGAAATGATAAAAAGCAACTCGTACAAACTTACATGGACTGATCATTCGAAGTAAGATTCGTGGGTGTTAATGAATACTGGCAGGTCTAAATTTTTGAATGCTCACTATCATACAGTAGTAGTCACATAACTATTAGTAGTCACATAACTATTGGAGGATGCCAGTGACAAACATTGAAAAAATCATAGTAGTAGTAGTGGTGGTAATAATAATAATAATAATAATAATAATAAACTACTAATTAATAATTATAATTATAATAAAATCTGGCGAAGAAACTTGTTACCATTATTGGCCGAAAATTGTTGACATCTGTGGCTTCTTCAAACATGCAAATATTTGTGATTCCCGCATTATTCACAAGATGATCCACTGTGGAGAAAAAACATTGTTAGAATGAAAAATTAGCAAACGCTGTTGTATAAAAACCAACCATAGTCGACCATAATCAACTGCCCATTTGTAAGTCTAATCGCGTAGTTGAAATTAAGGAGCAAAATTTTTATTCACGCTTACACTTGCCAAAGTGATCCACTGCTGCTTCAACAAAACGCTTGCAATCATCTTTCTTAGAAACATCTCCAGAGACCACTAGAACATCGGGAGATCCACATGCACGAGCCTGCTCTGCAACTTCTTGAAGACTTCTCTCCCTCCTTGCAACAAGTACTAAATGAGCTCCTTGCTTGGCATACTGATAAGCGAGTTGCTGTCCGTAAAAGAAGGCAAACAATTTCTTATGTAATCCACTGTCCAGCATCAATCATGAAAAATGGCAAACATTTTCTTATGTAATCAACTACTATCCTATTGATGCCAAGCTCAATCAAAAAGCAATGGGTGATCAAACTCGTGTAGTATTAGGCATGCGTGGTGCCTATTGTTGAGATTATTCCACCCCAATTTCTAGGTGCGTCCCGCGCTATTTCTCTCCCGAACCCTCTCATATTAATAGAATTTGGGAAATTGGTAATTTAACACCTATCTCAACATAAGACAGGCATATCCTCTGCTTTAATACCATACTAAATACGCAGCACCATACATACCCAACTGAAAACCAATTGACAATACATACCCAACTCAAAACCAAATGACAATATTTGACGCGGCCAAAGTGCTAGTATGCAGTGCTTCAAATTACCGATGTTGGATTATACTTCATATCCCAGAAATGCTTTTAGTTTTAACTTTAAAGAGGGATAGGTCATATGATGAAGTCGAGGACTACATTTCTAACGTACCTGTGTGTAGCGTACCTATGTTTGGTACATTTCTAATGTACTAAACTTATGTGTTAGAACTTAAGACATTTGAGTGGGTTGAATTTCGACAAAGAAGGAAACCAGTTGGAAGTTAGGATAACAACAGTCAAGTTTATCAAAATGGATAACAACAATCATGTAGGACGACTTATTGAGTTATCGAACTGTAGAAAAACTAGAATCGCCTTAAAATTTGTACCTCGCCAATACCTGAGGAAGCCCCAGTGATGAGGATAACCTTTCCAGCAACATCTTCACTGAAAATAGATCTAAGGGCTGCACATAAAACCTTGAAAAAAAGATATGCTGGTAAGATCATTAACAATGTGAAGAAACTTGCTGGTGGAGCTACTATGTTCACTAACGTGTGAACTATATCCATGGCTTAACTGCAACACAAAGTCAGAAGAAAGGAAAAGAATTAGAGAACATGGACAGAAGAAATGTGAAGGTGGTGAAGGCTTAAATGTTAATAACAGAGCAAGTTGGTGATAAGTGTTGCATGGACACGGTAAGGGTTCTTTAGGTACGTGTCCACCAGTCCAAATTCTGGATTAAGACTTGGTGAAGCATTAAGCATGCCACATAATAACAACAAAAAGTAGGATGACTCCAATACTGCAAATATTTTGAACACGGACAATGGAAAGTGCTAGAGAAACAACGCTTATCTTGAAGGTGTTATGTAAAGACAGTAAAGAGCTAAAGCGGTGGTCGAGCGGGGAGTGTCAAAATGGCCTTCAGGCTGAGATAAGCCACTCAATGGTCGAACCTAACCATTTGTTGGGTCAGCGCCTTAGGCTCCAAAAGCCCAGCATTCAGAACCTCCCGAAGCCATATTTTCTAGTTTCTACTGTTTGATATTTGGTGCTCTTGTTACTTGAATAATCAAAATTACAAAGGTGTAATTTGGGATGTTATTATTTTTCCCGATTAAGTGAAATTTCATATCGATCTAAACTCTTTATACAGCAACTTTATGCACATTGGCTAATCCACCGTATGTACATATTGTCACATATTTTAGTGTAGTGCATCAAAACGTAATAGAACTGAAGCTTGATAAAAAAAATACATTCTCCACCATAGTAGGTCTACTTCTCCAATCACCCCAGATTGATTTTGTTGGAGATCGATTGTTGATCGATCATAGCTCCATTACCTCAAAAGTTTAAAATTAATATCTCCACATTTTAATTTATTTTTTGCTTGGTAAGTGGAAATTGTATTTTGAAAACAAAGATAAAACTGTACGGGAGTAGGATAGTTGCTCATAGCTAATCCATTCGAGTTTCATCTTCTTCAAACTCAGCACCATGTTTGGCTGCCAAATCGATAGTCCTCATACTATTTTGAACCAGTGGCACTCAACATATTGAGGGGACATTTGGGGTTGATTGCAATGGTGTCATGTAGCTTAAGGTTGAGGATAAGGCCGGTGGGCAAATCAGTGAAAAGCAACAAGAGGGACAAGACAATCCTATCCAACAAGAGGCAAAATATAGTGACTTTTGTTTTTTTTGCTAGGCGAGCTTTAGGTCTATATTATATTCCAAAAATGATTAAGATGTGTATTAAACTTTACAAGTTTTGATAATATGGGGACTAATTTTTTTTTTTTCTCAAATTGAAAATCAAACTTTTTAATTTTTGCAATGTGGAGACTAGTTACATATGTAGTCTAAATTTCTCACAAGTTACATACATTGTTATACACTTTCTTATCAAAATATATCCATGCTACAACCTCATGACCATAGAAATTAATTCGAATTGTGAAACGCCGTGTGAGAAATTTAGATGTCATGTTACACATGTCCCCACATTGCAAAAATTAAAAAGTTTGGTCCCCAATTTGACCGAAAAAAAAATTTAGTCCCCATATTTGTCAAAACTTGCAAAGTTGGATACCTTTTTAGTCGTTTTTCGTATTATATTAGAATATGTACTTTCCGTTAGTAGTTAATAGTAAGTTACATGATTATAAAAGGAGGGTCGGAACAGACCTTAGTCGTTTTTTGTAGGGTCCTATTATTGACAGACCCCATTTTATGTTGGGCAGACCCCGACCCAATTTGGGGTCTGTAATTGTGTTGGGCGCAACAGTGAGTGTTGGGCAGACCCTGTCACCAAACTCGAACAAAAACAAACCCAAAATAACCAGTTACCACCCTTCGTCGTCTCTATGAATTCACCAAAAGCCTACCAAAACCAAAAACCAAAAACCAAAAATTGATTCAGTCTCCCACCAAATTAAAGATAAAGATTCATCTCCTACTCTCCTTTAGCCACCATTTCTTCAGTTTGCACCAAGCACGTGCAAACAAGGGTGTTTTTGACGACGGTACATAATTGTGTGAATTTCTTCGCCTTGGCTCCCGATACTGTCTTGCGTTCTCCCTCTCGATCTCTCATCCTCATTTCAACTGTCACTGTCAATCTCATGTAAGCAATTTCTAATTTCTAATTTCTAATTTCTAATTTCTATCTTCTAATTTCTAATTTGTTTTTTATTACTTTCTAATTTGCCGATACTATCTTCTAATTTCTAATTTGTTTTTTATTGCTTTGATTACAATTCTATTCCATGTTAGGCAGTCATAGCTTATCTTAACTTGTTTTGGTTGATGAGGAACTTGTGAAGATTGTTTGTGTGTATCATCTTGCATGCATATTTCACAACTTAGTAAGAGCGATTGTATTGTTTTTACGCTAATAATAGCAGCTATTTATCTCTATTTATTTCAAGCTATTAAATAGCTCTATGGTGTATGAAATGCTTTGTTATATACTTGTTTATGCTTGAGTGAATTTCTTCTAGTAAGTTAATGATGCTCGGCTTAGATGCTTTGCTATATGCTCGCTTTAGCTCCATGATGTCAGAGTTTAGATTCTTGGATATATACGGTGTCAAGCATAGGGGGAGGATACAATTTGAAGAGAAATTTCACGATATGCATATATAAATGCATGCTATTTGCGTGCACCACACACACTATTGCGTGCGCTATTAAAAAAATGGTGATCACCCATAATGAACGAGTGTCGCCCCTGTCCAGGACTTTGGCCCGAGTCCTTCTTTCCTCCAAGGCTTTGAACATCAATTGACCGATGACCCTTCCCTCCGGGGCTTGGTCCTGATTGCTTCATTGCACCTAAACAAAGATTGTCCGAAAATTCATAGATTTCTCCAACGCAACTAGTACCCCTTAAAACACTAAAAGATCGAGCTTGGATTGAGGGGATGAACATAATAGAACTTAAGAAGAGAGCAAGCAGAAAAAACCCGAAAAACTTGAATACATTGGCCATGAATAGTAGTAGGTTTTTCAATCCTTCAAGTGCAGTTTTGTTGGTAGAGGTCTAGAGCTTATGAACTATAGATGGTTAAGTGAATTTGTACTTATAGTATTGTTTAGCATGCTTTTATTTAACTGTGGAACTTGATAGGGGTGATAAATGCTCTATTCAAACACGTGAGAGGATTTAGTTTGAGGAACCATCTTATGAGATTCATTATGAAGAATAGAGAATTTAGTGTAAATTTTTTGTGTAGAGAGTAGAAAAAAGAAAAGTGAGTTCTTGGTGTTGAAACTTGGGGAGGAATTTTTTGAAGTTTTGAAGTCATACCAAAATGATAAATCGTTGAAGAATGGGAATCATAGAACATCATATTTGAAATCTTGTTTCTCTTTTATATTGTTGCATTGACTAGTTTTCTAAGGTTATTTGGATATATACGGTGAGATGTATATCTACATATATACGGTGATGTCAGCTTACAATATATATATCTACATATTCTTTGTTATATACGGTGGCCGTGGATATATACGGTGAGATATATATCATGTAAGCTTTGTTATATTGTTGCTAAGCTCAATACCTCTTATCTCTTTTTTTTTCATTGGTTGAGACTTGAGAGTATCTATTTCTTTTGTTTAACTGGATCTACCCGTGTGTAACATTGGCGACACTTACATAGGATTATTTGTGTCGATACAGGGAAAATGATTCAGTTTGTAGTAGGAGTGCGTACTTGTTAAGTGTCAATAATGAGTTACTTTGTGTTTTCTCATTCTATTGATACGAGAGTTCTTATATGCCTTACTTGGTACTAAATCATGGGTGGATTGTTGTTAGAAAATGAAGCTATTCTAGTTCTCCTTTTATTGATTGAACTTTTGTTATATAATACTTTTTTTCCCTATTTATTTTGTAGCAATGCCTCGAACAAAGAATTTAGCGAAAAATTTCTACATGGGTGCTAAGAAGTTGTTAGGTGGGGGGGGAGTAGTAGTTCAGGTCACGATGAGGCGCCTGAGAAAAAGAGAGAAAGGGGAAATAACACCTCGACATCAGTCCATAGAGGGGATCGAAAAGCGGATGATCCCAGCAATATAGTTGTAAGTGGTGTAGAGTTAGAAAAGAAAAAGAAAAGAAAGGGAAGTGTTTCAAGTGATGTAAGCAATAGTGATATAGATAGTGATTTTAATGTAGATTTAGATGAAGATGTAGATTTAGAAGATGTAAATATGGATCGTGGGAAGAGTGTAGTTGTAGATGATGATGAAGATGGTGAAGAAGATGACGAAGAAATGGTTGATGATGGAGAAGAGGAGGGTGAGGAGGAGGAGGAGGACGATGTCGAGGTAGCCCCTGTACCTCCACAGGCTATTGTGAGAAAGTTTAAAAATGACTTGGAGTTCCAGAGAAAAATTATGGAGGTGGCCCTTATGGGACAAATCTTTTGTATGATTATGCGTTGCACGTGACTCGCGATGTTTGGGAGGGGCAGGTAATATCATATAGTATCTATTAGTATTTAAGTTTTTTATTATGAAACCTTGTGCATACATTAATACTGAGTTTTTGTTGTTCTAGGCGGATCGAGGAGCATTGAAGTGCAATGGGCACTTATCCAAGTTGGTACAATGGGATATCGTCAGAGAGTGTTTAGACTGCTCAAATTTTCCCGAGGAGCTTCAAAGGACTGGCTTATGTGCTATAGTATTCGGTGTATACAGGCATCAGGATCCTGTGTTGGTCTCTGCGTTTGTAGACAGGTGACATCTAAAGACCAACACCTTTCATATGTCGTGGGGCAAGATGACAATCACATTGGACGATGTTTCCCAACTCCTTGGAGTTCCGATCAGAGGCAAAATAGTGATTGGGGACACTGATTTGAGTTTGGAATAGACAAAGGAACTCCTCCACAAAAGTCTTGGCATAGCCATAGACAAGATAAATGCAGAGATGAAAGCCAATAAGTTCATTTCCAGAGTTAGGATGGATTTCTTGTTGAAGCAGTTTGCTGGGAAGGTGACGGATGAAGATTTACGTGATGGAAATTGGGTTGTTGTAAAGAAGTTGTCAACCTAGAAAGAGTTGCAGTTTGCAGTGAGAGCTTATCTCTTATTTTTCTTTAGATGTACCGCATTTACCGACAAGTCTGGAACTGCAGTTCCTGTTTGTTATCTGAGTCTGCCTTTGAAATTTAACGAAATCAGAGACTACGCGTGGGGTGCAGCCTTACTGGCATACTTGTACAAGGGTCTTGGGACTGCGACAAGTTCCAAGGTGAAGGGTGTTTTAGACTATTTAACTCTCCTACAGGTATGAGTATTTTTATTTTTGTTTTCATTGTTAATTTTATTTGTCTATTAGAATGTTAACTAGGTGTCTATATTAATCTAGGCATAGATCTATGAGTACTTCCCGAGGTTCAGGCCATTCCTAAATTTGAATTATAACTTGAGCATGTTGTGTACTCATAGGCACTCAATTACTCAGTTGAGCTATGCTAACACAACAGAAGCATTGAAGTATACTCGAGCGATACTTGATGATTTGACTTATTCTGATGTAAGTATTTGGGTTTGTAAATAATTATATTTATTAATTGATTATTGGAGTACGTGGTTAGTGATTGATTTTCTCAATCATATGTTATTTGACAGGTTGAATGGTATCCCTATGATAATGTCCGAGCCATACGCCCGGTGGATAAAATAGCTTTTTTCGAGGGATTTATATGTTTTCTTGATGTTGTGGAGCATTACAATGTTTCTAAGGTTATGCGTCAGTTGGGACATGTTCAGCTTGTACCCTTAAATCCCCCAAGACCAAAGACCTCGACGAGAACCCTTTCTGGACGCGGCTACGGCGTGAAATATAGTATTGCGCATGCCTACTTGGGTAGATGGCAAAATCACGTGATACAACCCCAAAATCGAGGACCTACTACTACTTATCCATGGGAGTGTGAGAATAGATACATGTATTGGTACGAAAAGCAAACTCATATTCGAATGATTAACCGTGATCTTCATATTCACTTATCCCTACAGAGTCGTCCATATTATAATCTGGTGAGTTAATATTCGAACTTTAGTTTTTTTTTTCCTTTTGGTCTTTTGGAAATGTATATACTAATATAGTTTTGCATTTTAATTTTGGCAGCACCCCATCATCGATGAAACTACTCGCTTGCTCCAGAGAGGATTGCAATTGGGTGGGACTGCGATTCTAGAGGAAGCATGGGACGAGTTCATGAATGCATATAATTTGACCCAGTGCAAGTTCTTTGGTGGATGATATCGCGTTGATTGATACATCTTAGATAGGAAATTGGTTGTGTTGGCATGTATTCAGTGTTTAATGTATTATGAGAATTGATATATGTAATTGTAGATCTTGATGTATTTTAAGTTTGAAACAAACGTCTTCGTATTTGTCTTAATCTTTATTGAATTGGTTGTTTTGGATTTGACAGGGTGTATATGATATTGTCTGGATATAAAAGTTTCTAAAACAAAATGAATTTTGCCAAATTTTTTGTCCCAAACGACGTGGCCACATCGCGGATTAAACTCCCCAACGATCTGATGGGATCATTCGAGAGCCAAAATTCCAGCAGAATCATTTTTTTGGTCTTGAACGATCTCACCGCATTGATGAGTTTTAGTTCCAAACGATCTCCCCGCATCGATGCTCTTTAGTTACAAACGATGCGACCACATCGATAAACTTTAGCTCCAAACGATCTAACCATATCGATGGGCTTTAGTTGCAAACGATGTGACCACATCGATAGGCCTTAGTTCGAAACGATGTGACCACATTGATGGGATTTTGATGTAGACTTTGATGGGCTTTAGTTTGAAATTTTGATATTTTTAAATAAATGAATTGATATTTGTGCAAATTTTCAAATAATTTTAGAAATATTTTTTATTATGATTGAAATATTTTTTATTTTAATATAGTTATTTAGAACAATTAATTAAAATGGAATTAAATTTTGACAAATCGACTTGGGTACGTAATTTAGTCCGAAATTTCTAAACCCTAAACCCTAACAAATGAATTGATATTTGTGCAAATTTTTAAATAATTTTAGAAAATTCAAAATTATTATGATTGAAATATTTTTTATTTGAATATAGTTATTCTATGAAATATTTTCAAAATTTCGATTTGGATACGAATTTTTCGTACGAAAATACTTCTTCGTAAACCTTAAACCATAAACCCACCCTAAATCTGATGCAAGTAGTTTTTAATGATGAAATTATGAATGAAATATATTTGAAATTAAGATAGTACATTATTTAGAACAACTAATTAAAATAGAATAAAATTTTGCCAAATCGACTAAGGTACATAATTTAGTCTGAAATTTCTAAACCCTAAACCCTAAACTCTATCCGTACTGAGATATACACTGAGTTGATATAATTTGGTTGATAATTTATCAGTTTTAATCGATTATTGTTCAATTAAGTATTGTTAATTGAATTTATAAAGTTTAATCAATTTCACAATTTGTAATGTTCAATTAACGTAAACTGTGTTGAATACATATGTCAAAACCCTATCCGTACTGAGATATACACTGAGTCGAACTAAAGCCCATCGATGTGGTCACATCGTTTGGAACTAAAGTGCCTCGATGTGGTGGGATCGTTCGAGACAAAAAAAAAAAAATTCTGCTTGAATTTTGGCTCTCTAACGATCCCATCAGATCGTTTGGGAGTAGCTTTGACGATGTGGTGGGATCGTTCGAGACCAAAAAAATGATTCTGCTTGAATTTTGGCTCTTGAACAATCCCATTAGATCGTTTGGGAGTAGGTTTGGCGATGTGCAGTGGCCACGTCATTTGGGACATAACCTTGGCAAAATTCATTTGGTTTTTAGGGACTTTCATATCCAAACAAAATCATATAAAATAATATACATCCAAACCACCCAAATCAAGCAAATCAAGCAAACATACATCCATACATCAAATTCCACCAAAGAATACCATCAAATTTAAGAAAATTGTATCAAAAACCAAATTACAATTCCAACCACATGAACATTAATTAAGTAGACTTATTCGATAACATGTACTATTGGTATTTCGGACCCATTATTAGTGTGCTCATCTTCCAATACTAAACTGGGAATGTTTAATGCCGTAAATTGTGCTTGTCTTGCTTGTAATGTAGTATCCCAACTATCTGCAATTAAGTGTCGAGCTCTACACCATCTTCGCATCGGTTTTGGAATCGGATAACCATTAGCAAGTTCAACATTGACAAAATGACATCTATGTACGAAAGCGGTACCCAACACTTTCTTTACTCTCTCAGGATTTGCTTGGGTTCTTAGTAGCAAGATAAGATAGCAGTACATACTTCCTAAATGTACGTGGATGACATTAAATCTCGAAGCAAATAGATATCCAGTAAAGGGCATGCTCATCCACTTACCAGGGGGGTGCCCAACCACATTCATGGGAAATTGTAGGTTTCACAAACCTAACATCACTGTGAGTGTACAATGTACAATATAGGGGGAGGTTGTCATTAAGTTCTTGTAACAACTCATTTCTCATCCACGACCACTCTTCCTGACTTCTTCTTAGTGTAATGCACATTGCTCTATACCCGCAATTGCCATCACCCACAAGGTCATCCACTTTAACAATATATTTGTGCAGTTCTTCTAGAATATCCAAACCGTAATGTTTCGGCCCCCTCAGGATGCCAATGTCTAACTTTTGAGGTGATTTTTGAGAAGAGTTATTCCATGGTGTGGTTATTTTAGGTGGTAAAAGTGATTTTTTAGAAGAGTTATTATGTGGTGTGGTTGTTTTAAGGTGGTAAGGGTGATTTTTTAGAAGAGTTCTTCCGTGGTGTGATTTTGTTTTATGGCAAAGGTGGTTTCGGAGAAGACTTATCTGCAGGTGGGTTTGGAGTAGCGTATTTCGATGGTGTGGGTGTTTTATGAGAAGACTTGGAATTTGGCGTACATTCCGATTGTTGTGACAAGACCCACTCTTCATGCTCATGTTGGGAATGTTTAAAACCAGATGGATCTCGCTTTGAAGAGTTCTCATCCTCAGTTTGAAACTTTCTCTTACAGCTACCCTTAGGTCGACCTTTGGTTTTCGCCTTCTCCTGAGGCGGTTCTAGCCATGTACTTTCTGGCACGACAATCTCCATAAGTTTCCTAACCATTACCCTCTGCTCTTCTTCAAAAGCCATTTCATACCTTTTATGGAACATATCCACCGAAGGTCTACAATCGAGACCAACACCCACAGACACATTTGGAAAAGCAGACAAAGTTTTCCAAAAGGGATCGATAACACTCAAAGATATAGACCGCTCTTGCTTTTGAAGTTCTATAATTTCGTGAGCACATGGCAATCCATTGCTGGTGCACAAATAATACCCACAACTGAACTCAGAGTCTTTAGTAGCATCCATTACACGGGTATTTAGTTTTTCAAAAAGCAAGTCCAAACATTTTATAGAGACCAGGTTTCTGAGTTCACGAAATAACGGAATTTTGTGGCGGTGCTGAGTTAGAATCAGACTCCTCTCAAAAGTACCTCTAATCTCGGACAATCTGAATCTCTAAAATTAGGTGAATCAAGTAATACATACTTAGAAAATCATGTCTGTTTGTATTTCCTAGAACATTTTTCACCTGAGCATGAGACCCTTCGACTCTATTAGTTGTTGTACTCCCAAAGTGAATGTGTTGGTTTGTCCAACAACATACGAATCGATCCTTGTAAGGTCACCAAGTCTCTCGCAGATAATTGACAAAATTGGAGTACTCAACCCTATAATGTTTTTCCAAAGCAGCAAATCTACGGCTGAAGATATCCTCAGTCCTTGATTTTACTACAGTGTTCCACGAGAACTAGCCTTTCTCTACAAGTTCTGTGGTTGGAAAAAAATCAAGGCATTTTTGAATAACACACGTAGTGATATGCCATCTACAGAGATGCTTGTGTGTGTCAGGGAACACAATATTAGCGGCACGTATCAAGGCCAACTCCCTATTAGACACGACCACAGATGGCATTTCATCACCTAGCAAGCCGTTAAACTGCCACAATGCCCACTTATAGTCTATCATTGTTTTAGATCGAAGCAACACTTGACAGACTGTGAAAGACTTCCAGGTTGAAGTCACCCCCACAAACTGTACAAAAGGGATCACCGATACCTATTGGTTTTGTAGGTGGCGTCTATGATGATAACTTTTGGAAAAGTTTGAGCCAACTTAACGCCCTCTGGATGGGCCAATAGCAAGCCCATTATCTCATCTGTATTTGTATCCTCTCTCACCTCCTCGGAATAATGGTTTTTTGCTAACATTTCACGCAATCTCTGCATTTGCATGTGACCGTTTATATCTAATGTCCTCACCTTGTACCTCGCATTATAGACTTGATATATGCTGGATAGGTTTTCAGGATACCTATTTCTAATGGACTTCAAAACTTCTTTAAGCTTAACTGAATTTTGAGTCATCTCTGACATGTACGCGAATTGTGGAACGGTCAGCCGAGTAGCAAATGTATGTTCTTCAAGGGTCTTCGCCAGTGGATGGTTGTGAATGCCATTAACAACAACAATTTTCCAACTATCCACAGTGCCGCGTTGGAAACAACATCTTAACTTAAATGGACATCCACATTTTACTGTTCTCGTATTTCTCTTATTAGCCTTATCTTGACCTACCTTTTTGTGTGAACGATATATACCTGAACTCTCACAAGTTAAATCCAGCCTTGGTACTCGGTTCTCATTAGCATACTACAACTTCCCAATTACCACAACCACATTACATTGTTTTCCTCGAGCAGTTGCCCAACCAATTAGGTCATTACGTGTATGAAATACCTAAAGATATGAAAGAAAACAACAATCAATACACTAATATAATTTCATTTAGAAAATAAAAACAAATAAAATCAATGCCTAATATGTACCTCATCTATAGTAAATATTTATGTTATATCCATTGAAAGCGGTTGAACATCATCCACGTCATTCAAGTTTCCATGGTTCTCGAAATCCCGCAAAGGATCCTGCATGAAGAACAATTGTTAAGTGATGTTATACAAATTGTTTTTGATAATTTTATTAGAATTTTAATTACGTACGTCATCGATTTGGTGAAATTTCATTTCATTTTAATAATTTTTTTCTCATTCGATGTGACTAGGTCGTTTAGGACTCACCCAATTCGATGTGGTCATATCATTTATATTGAAGTTAATCGATGTAGCTAGGTCGTTTGGGACTCAAGCTATCGATGTAACCGGGTCGTTTGAGATGCCCAATTTCAATGTGGTGGGGTTGTTGGGGACTCGGATAAAACACGCGAAATCAAAAAATCAAGTTAGGTTTACCTTATGTCCTCGAGTATTTCTTCCCATCTCCGTATCAACTTCGACTTCACTTCCCATTGCAACTTCTTCACTTTGAATATTTTCCCTCATTTTGTCATCTTCCATTCCTCTCTCTTCTTCATTTTCTCTCATGTGTTCATTAAATGGTTCATCTTCGTGTTCTAAAAAGCTCGGATCTTTCATTTTATTGTTTTGAAGTTCCTCCACTTAGGGTATAGTTTAGGGATTAGGGATTAGGAATGACGGAGAAGAAGAAGAAAAAGGCTAAACAGGTTGCCTCCAGGTTACTTGTATTTAGTTGGGGGGTGCCCAACACAAATTAAGATTTTTTTTTGTCAATGGCAAATTTGTAAAATATTTTTTTTGGGGTCCGCCAAACACAAAATGGGTTGTACCCATAGCGATAGTGAGTAACTTTTTCGTATTATATTAGAATATGTACTTTCCTATTAATAGTTAATAGTAAGTTACATGATTATAAAAGGAGGGTCGGAACAGACCTCCCCCACCCTCCTTGTTCTAGCCATATTCTAACGCATACTAGTAGCATACAAGAACTGTAACTAACAAAACCTAAAGTAAATAGAGTCTGGGTTTTCCCACTTATACAACCAAGTTGGTCTCCCTCATGCACTTCTAGCGTGCCCATAGTAAGGCTAGTACCATACTTTGCAGCTATGTCAGCTGCAAAGTTTACTTCCCTCCAAGTGTATGATATCAAAAAGAAATCTAGTTTTCTCTTGCATAACTCCCACCTCTTTCGCATCTGCCATGGCACATCGCTTGAAACAAAAGCCAACACAGTTACTTGATAAGTATCAACCTCAAAGAAAGGCAAAAACAAAAAAATAAATTGAACATTAGGAGGGTGGATTATTGAGTTGATCGCAATTTTTATAGGCAATTTGGTAGTAATATAAGATGTTTCCATTTCTGTCTGGGCTTTACTTAAGGATTGCTAATTTGAATTCGAAACCCAACCGAATTCGAATTATATATAATAGATGCCCCTATTTATATTTTGTACGTGTAAATAAGTTACCAACTCATCTCTGGTCATCTTTGCCTTCTCTTTCTTTCTTTCAACAGCATGAAGATGAGAACCAATATTAGTATGAGCATGCACATGAAAATTATGAACAATAGGCATTGTGTTTGCCTTCACCTTCCTGGAGAAATCATGCATTATATCTTGTCCAGACTAACCATCAAAAACCTTTCTCGGTGCATGTTAGTTTGTAAAGATTGGTACAATTTTATCAAGGATCCTTCTTTCTTTGAGTTGCATTATGTTGGAGTCTCTTGTGTATTTCTAAATACTAGTGTGTGTGTGCAAAGTGGAGGAGATGAACAAAGGGTGTTCTCTCCACTTTAGTGCATAATAGATAGTCCCACATTGGTTATCCACTACTAGCAAGTGAAGTATAAGAGACATTCCTCTATCATAAGGGCGTGCCCTTAGGATACAAATGCTTTTGTGTTAGGAGGGAGGACTCACCCAAAGTCACACACGCACGCACGCGCGCCCGCCTGCACCGCACTGAGCCTTGTCGCGTCGTGTCGGGTCGGGTTCGGGCTTGGGCTTGGGCTTACTATTGTGTCTAGTGGGTAGTGGATTGATCAATTGCCTAAACCTGTTTTTGCTTTTGCTTCAGCAGCAAGTTTAGGTGTCCTAGTGCGAGTTGGTCACTCTTCCTTATCTGTTTAGGAGACCGATTGCTATGACCGACCAAACCTCTATATAAACATTGTGCGTCCATAGAGGGTATTCACTTCAACAGAAACCCATCTCAGAGAAACATAAACTTGCACCTACCTACTTCTTATTCTCTTCTTACTATAGCCGCCAGAGAGTATTATATTGATGTTCTAGAGAGTAGTTTGTTCTAGTGCAAAGTCAAGCTACTGTACACCATTGAATCCTGTGAGGAAGATGCCACTGCTACCTTTCTACACCACTGGAAAGGGCAAAATCTTTCCTTAAGGACAGCCTAATACGCGCCTTAGTTGTTCCCTGTTACTGCTGTCCTTGTCTCTTTATTATTTTCTTTATTCGCATCCAACAATCTTAAGGAAAGATTCAAGACGTCTACACCAGCAGACACACCGAACAAAGAAACCAATTCTGGAGTCATGGAAGTTACTTCGACTATGAGAGATGTTGCACCTCTACTGAATGCTCGCAACTTATCCAATGTGTCAAAGATTGAATCCTTCAGCGGTTCACACTTCAAGTGATGGAGAGAAAGGGTGTTCACAGTCCTAGATGTACTCAACTATGCAAAGTATCTCACTGATATTTATTGTTCAAATAAGAATGCACATGATGTATGGGAGAGTTTGAACAAAAAAATACATAATAGAGGATGCTGGTACTCAGAAATATGCTATTGGGACTTTTCTAAAGTTCAAGATGAGAGAGGATAGAGATGTAACGTCTCAAATCCATGATTTTCATGTGCTAATTAATGATTTGAAAATTGAGGGTATTGATTTACCCGAAACCTTTGTTGCTGGATGTTTGATTGAGAAACTCCCCGAGTCTTGGAAACACTATAAAAATAGTATGAAGCATAAACACAAACAGATGACTCTTGAGGATGTGATCATTCACATTCACATAGAGGAAAAGAACAAAACTCGGGATGAGGTGTTGTCTAAGGAATTCCATTCCAAAGCCAATATCGTTGAAGGTAATCCTAGCAAATCCAACAAAACCTCTACAAAGCAGAAGTATAACAAAAATAAGAATTTTAAGGTCAAAGGAACTTATTTTAAAAAAAGCGGTGGTGGCAATGGAAATTGTTATGTTTGTGGTAAACCTGGACATAGGGCTTTTCAGTGCAGGCACAAGAAAGACACTAATGATCCTTCCAATGCTAATTTAGTTAAGGGAGATGATATAATTGTTGTTGTGGTGTCATAAATGTTCATGGCCACTGAGAAGAAGAACTGGGTACTAGATTCTGGTGCCACCCGCCACGTCTGTGGTGATGTTGAAGTCTTCTCAGACTACATACTAGTGAAAGATGAAAAGGTCTATATCGGTGACTCAAGGTCTGTTCCTATTGAGGGAACATGCAAGATTCTTCTGAAGTTAACTTCAGGGAAAACCCTTTCACTTAGTAATGTTCTCCATGTTCCTGAGATTCGTCAGAATCTGATTTCTGTGTCATTACTGGGAAAAGCTGGCATCAAGGTGAATTTTGAAAGTGACAAGTTCGTTCTAAGTAAGAATGAGAGTTTTGTTGGGAAAAGTTATTGTAATAACAGTGGTCTTTTCATGTTGAATGTACTTGACAACGTTATTATTAATAAGAATGAATCTGCTTCTACTTACTTGCTTGACTCATTCAATATATGAATGTTCAATATACGAAAAGGTTGAAAGCATGTGGTTTATTGTCTAATATTTTTTATTTTTCTAATGATAAATGTGAGATATGTGCTGAGACTAAAGCCACAAAGAAACCTTGTAGAACTGTTTCTAGAGATAAAATTGGATTACTAACTCTTATTCATATGGATTTGGGTGAATTCAGAAGTACCATGTCTAGAGGGGGGAAGTTTTATTATATTACATTCATAGATGACTTCTCTTGGTACACCATGGTATATTTACTTAGAAACAAGCATGAGGCAGGTGAGATGTTTCTCAAGTACAAAGCTAAAGTTGAAAACCATCTTAACTTTAAGATTAAAAGACTTCGGTCTGACAGGGGTGGAGAATATGAGTCTAACCCCTTCCAAGACTTTTGTGACAAGAATGACATTATTCATGAGACTACTCCACCATACTCTCCTGAGTCTAATGGAGTAGCCGAATGGAAAAACATAATATTAAAAGAGATGATGAATGCTATGCTTATAAGTTCTGGAGCTTCTCTGAACTTGTGGGGGGAAGCAATCCTATCTGCTTGCCATATACAGAATAGGATACCCAACAAGAAAACAGGGAATAAGACACCATATGAATTATGGAAAGGTCATGTACCTAACCTGAAATACTTCAAAATGTGGGGGTGTCTTGCAAATGTTCTAGTGAACGAACCTAAAAAGAGAAAATTGGGACCTAGAACTATTGATTGTATGTTCATTGGTTATGCTCATAATAGTGCTGCATATAGATTTTTGGTAGTAAAATCTGATAATAACATTGTCGATGCTAACACTATTATAGAGGGTAAAAATGCTGATTTCTTTGAGAATGTGTTTCCTTTGAAAATTGGCATTGAGAGGTTGGTTGCTCTTAGTGAACAACAATCAACAGATCCTGAAATTTTTGAACAAGAAATTCGGAAGAGTAAAAGAGACAGAAAATCCACCAATTTTGGTGATGACTTTTACACGTTTCTTCTTGATGATGATCCTGTGACGTATAATGAGGCAATTGGTTCTCGAGATGCACCTTTCTGGAAAGATGCTATAAACTCATAACTAGATTCGATTATATCTAATCACACATGGGAGATAGTTGATCTACCTCCTGGGGCGAAACCTATACGTTACAAGTGGATCTTCAAAAAGAAACTAAAGCTAAATGGTTCCATTGATAAATACAAGGCTAGACTAGTAGTTAAGAGATTCTCCCAGAAAAAAAGGCATTGACTATTTTGATACTTATGCTCCTGTAACTAGGATTTCTTCTATAAGAGTTCTAATGGCTCTAGATGCTATTCATAATTTATTTATTCATCAAATGGATGTAAAAACTGTATTTTTGAATGGTGATCTTGATGAAGAAATATATATGATGTAGCCTGAGGGTACTATCGTACCAGGGAATTAGCAAAATGTATGCAAATTAGTTAAGTCTTTATATGGGTTGAAAAAAGCGCCAAAACAATGGCATGAAAAGTTTGACAGTGTTATGATGTCCAATGGATATCAAATAAATGACGCTGATAAATGTATTTACTTTAAATCTTTTGATGTGAATACATTTGTGATTATCTGTCTATATGTGGATGACATGTTAATCATGAGTCCTAGCCTTGATGTTGTGAGAAACACCAAGATGTTCTTATCCTCCCAATTTGAAATGAAGGATTTGGGAGAAGCTAATGTGATTCTTGGAATCGGAATCATCAGAAACTGTGATGGCTATACGCTTTCACAAGAGCATTATGTTGAGAAGTTTTTGAAGAAGTTTAACTATTATGATAGTAAGCCTGTGTCGACACCTTATGAGGCAAGTAGTGAACTTCAGAAAAATTATCAAAATAGTGTCCTTCAGTCTAAATATGCCCAAATTATTGGTAGTCTCATGTACTTGATGAATTGCACTAGACCTGACATTACTTATGTAGTTAGCAGGTTAAGCAGATACACTCATTGTCCTAACAAGGAATATTGGAGTGCGTTAAAGAGACTAGCCAAGTACTTGAGAGGAACAATGAATTACGGCATACGGTTTAGACAAACTCCACCTATGATAGAGGGTTATTGTGAAGCAAACTGGATATCCGATTCTCATGATATCAAGTCCACTAGCTAGTGGTTATATTTTCACCCTTGGTGGAGGTGCAGTCGCTTGGAAATCTTCTAAACAAACCTTGATAGCTCGTTCAACCACGGAGTCTGAGCTTATTGCTTTAGATAAAGCAAGTGCTGAGGTTGAGTGGCTTAGAAACCTCTTGGCAGATCTTCCTATTGGTACAAAACCGCCTCCAGTTGTACCTATGCATTGTGACTGTCAGGCCACAATAGCAAAGGCAAAGAGCAAATTGTATAATGGGAAATCAGACATATCCGACTGAGACTATAGTCTATAAAGCAGCTGCTGGAATCTGGAGTTGTGGCTCTAGATTATGTGAGGTCAGAGTTAAATTTGGCCGATCCTCTGACCAAACCGCTTCACAAGAGGCAAGTGGATGAAACGTCGAGGGGGATGAGACTTTTGCCTAAGATAGAGGGCGACACTGACGGCAACCCCACCTATGTGATTGGAGATCCCATGAAGTAGGTTCAAAGGGAAAAACAAGTCACCGAGTCGCTCTGGTATTCTATCATCCTTTTTTGAGACATCCCACCCTATGACGAGATAGTATTTTTGTATACTTTGTATAACTTGAATTGCAATGAGTAAGGATGAGTTATTTTACTCTTATTGGAATCCATAGTCCATTTTATAATAAGATAGTGTATTTTATATGCAGTGTACACTTGATGGATATCCACCTACATGAATGTAGAACTGGGTCGGTTCTTATAAGTATACGGGCAAGTACTCTAGAGCATTCATGGAACACAGGCAGCGCAAGGGCCAAAAAGCGCAACACCGCAGAACAGACATATAATAAAAGAGCAGTGTGGGTGCATGTGATCTATTTTACTACAAGGGAATGTTGGTTCAAAAAAATTTTAATCCACCAATTTCACGTATTATAAGACATGTTACCCTATATGTCACACCCCGAATTTCGACAAAATTCAAAAACAACATTTGTTCCCGACTCTTCGATCTTCGAGGTGTGACGCACTCTCAACTCCCAAAAACCCATAAACAGTTTAAATATGCGGATAATTAAAAACCAATAAAAATTATTTCAATTACACAAAAGTCTTCTTCATTACAAAAATTCACAAATAAGATTAGGTTACAAATCTCTTTTCAATAACTTTTTATTTAAAATTACAAATAAAAATACAAATAACATTGTCTCAACTAAAAATTTATTTCACCTCAAGGGAAAACAAAACATATCCTGAAAAGCGACGCTAACGCCAACCACAAGCAGCAACCAACCTTCTTCAACACTAACCTGTCAAGACTTATCAACTATATGTTCATTTAATGAACACATCCGATAAGCAAACATGCAAATCGGGTCAGCATTATAAACAATACTGGTGTGAGTAGCCCTAAATTATAACATATAGTTATACATATACATACACAATCCATAAAGCAGTTAGTTCCTCCACCGAGACGCCTTAACTCCCAACAACTAATACAACATCCTTAAGTACAAGAAGTAAGGCAAGTAGTTCCTCCACTGAGGCGCCTTAACTTCCCACTAACCACACAACAAACCATACGCATAATAAAAAGACATTTAGTTCCTCCACGAGGCGCCTTAGGTTCTAACTAAACTAATAACCAGCCAAACATATTCTATACTTACCTCATTTCATGCACAATTACAGAGTGGGTCGTCCCTGCACAAGTAATTAGTTTGACCCACCCTTCTGCAAAACCATATACAATCATCTATCTAAAGATATATCATTAACCAACATATTGCCATAATTATATTAATTAAGGCTTTTTTTGTGTGTCTCTAAAATCACGTCGTATCTATGTCTTACCTAGTTTTCCTGGCTACCACAATCGCTTCCCAACGCCGAACATGTACATCCACATGCCTCCCCTTACATAATGAACCACTCCGTGCGTAACTACCCTGAGTGGGATGCCGCACACTAGGTAACCCTCACAAGAAAGCCATTATGTAAGTACTGTCACTATTCAGCATAAAATATCGTGCGTCTCGTTCTAATTTTGTGAACGGAACAATCAAGCCACTATTCGGCTACGCCAGAAGGGCCATTCAGATTCACTAAAACGCCAGAAGGGCCAATCACATTACTTACGCCCGAAGGGCCATTCAGATTCACTGAAACGCCAAAAGGGCCAATCATATCACATACTCCCATCACAAGGGCCAAATCACATGAGTTGTGGTAGCTAGGTTCTAGGATTTTTGTTACGTAATTTATTCAAGTGTCATACATATATATCTCAGAATCATTCCACTATATCACGTGCAGGTCAAATACCTTATTGCACTAAGCCACAATATTTAGAAATATCTCAATATATCTCATAACCATTTTCATTCTGTCACGTGCCAATATATTATTGGACTACGCCAAAATCCCGTGGAAATATCCACAAATACTCTACTACCTCCTAGTAGCACCTCACAGATAAAATAATGGAGCATTTATACATTTATTTCTCCCAAAACTATTGCATTTAATATATATATCCCAACATATTATATAATGTCACAATTGCTTCAAACGTACCGCATAACATTTTTATAGCGTTTTAGGAATATTATATCTCCTAAAGTTTCTATCTCCTCACGTGTCAAAATATACACAATATCAACGTCAAATCTTTCTTAGATAATGACAACCAAATTTATACAAGCTTCCACAGCATTTTAGCATTTGATTTGTCCATACAATTTACAACATAAAACGTAACACAATTAAACAGTCCACAGTCCACAATCAAAGCCCAAAAATCTAAAGTCCATGAATCTAAGTCCATATGTAGTTTAATACTCATAAAAACATATATATATCTAAGTCTTATTATCAGAATTCCCCTCTTGTTACGTGCCAATATATTATATGCTTTACACACTACTCACGTCAAATCTTAATTAGATAATGACAAACAAGGTTATACAATCTCGACAATATTTTATTACTACATTTGTCCATATTCTTAAATATGTGAAAATCTGAAAAAAAAAAAAAAAAAAAAAAAAAAGTCAACATTCCACAGTCAACGGTCAATGTCAAAGTCTACCTGTCATTGTCAAAGTCAAACTGTCGTTTCCATGTTCAACAGGTTCAGGGTCATAGCCATGGTTCATGGCTAAGGGCAAAGGTGCATGGCTCATGGGCTCATGACTTAGGAAACGGTTCGGACCCAACTAGCCGAGCCCAAACCCAAACCTTAGAACTCGGCCCCAAAAGTCTAAACATTTAAAGACCCAAATAGATCTATTTTAAGTTATATGGACTGGTCCGAACAAAGATAGAACTGGCCCAAACAAAAGATATGAAACTGTCCCATAAACTTAAACTGAACTGGCCTAAAACACAAAATGGAATTCGGCCCAAAACAAAATAGAAACTGGCCCATCCACTAATAGAATTCAGCCCAAAACAAAAATATAACTCGGCCCAACCAAAACTTAAATATTTCGGCCCAAGGCCTAACAACTAACAGGTGTAGAGAACTAGAATGCGTCCGGGAGCACCGGATCGCATTCTTTTTCTTCTCCCTCCAACAGATCTAGCACCGCACTAGCCACCAAAATCGACCACCACTCCTCCACACACCACCCCTTTTCAACCAAGCGGTTTCACTCCTAAACACAAACCCTACAACTTTAATAAAACCAAAAACTCTAATTAGTTAAATCAAACCCCTTCCTCCAAAGTAGATATGGACCGTCCGCCATTAATGGCTTCTACCACCTCCGACAGCCCCCACCCAATCCAGCAATCACTTAAACCTCAACAACCAACAATCCATTCAAAAACACAACAACAAAAAATAGTTCAACTAAATATTTACTGGCGGTTTTCTCCAGCCGCCATTAACACTTTTACAGAGCATCAGTAGAGCTTGAACAACCCCACTCCTCTCCAACACTCAATCACCCCAAACCAAACATCAAACCAACACTCCACAACCAATACACCAAGAGGAATTTAAAACCACAACAAAAAGTAAAAAAAAACTAGGCAGGACGATTTCTGTCTCCTGGGCTTGCACCACCATTAACGGGCCCAATCAAGCTTCTTCGACAGTTCAATTACAATTTCCAATATTCAACAAAGTTTAATAATACGACAGGCACGACGTCGAATAAAACAGGATAATGAGCAGTATCAATAGGTAGAAACCTTAGACAGTATATACCAATACACGGAAAACAATAGATTCGGTGGAATAGCAAAAATAGCTACTCACCTTAATTAACAGCTCTACGAATCCCTCCTAGTCCGAATCGTCGCGCTCCAATGCTCTAGCCAGCGAGCTTTTATCTCCGCATCCATTTTATTTATTTATTTATTTTTATCTCTAAACCCTATTCTCTAGAAAAATATGAATATATACTCGAGTTTGAAACCTAAGCCCAACACAGACTCGGGCCCAAAAATCAGGCCCACATATCCCAAATCCAATCCAACAAATTTTAAATAAATAAATAAATAAATTAATAAATAAATACGTATTTTAAATACGGGCGTTACACTATGACTGGTTCAAGCCCGTAAAACACCAGTATCTTATGCATTGTTTTTTCGATTCTCTCTGGCATTTTGTTAACCCATTTTTTTTGTAATATCCTATTCCAAAACAGTGGGGACTATTAGTATTTTGAAATAATGGGGGATTGTTGGAATCTTTTGTGTATTTCTAAATACTAGTGTGTGTGTGCAAAGCAAAGAGGAGATGAACAAAAGGTGTTCTCTCCACTTTAGTGCATAATAGATAGTCCCACATTGGTTATCCACCACTAGCAAGTGAAGTATAAGAGACATTCCTCTTCCATAAGGGCGTGCCTTTAGGGTACAAATGCTTTTGTGTTAGGAGGGAGGACTCACCTAAAGACACACACACACGCACCGCTTGCACCGAGCCGCGTCGCGTCGGTTCAGGTTCGGGATTGGGCTTGGGCTTACTATTGTGGGTAGTGGATTAATCAATTGCCTAAACTTGTTTTTTAGGTACGGTGGTCTCTCTTAAAAGACCTAGGAGACCGACCAAACCTCTATATCAACACTAGACCTAGGAGACCGACCAAACCTCTATATCAACACTGTGCGTCCATAGAGGGTATTCACTTCAATAGAAACCCATCTCAAAGAAAAAAAAACTCGCACCTGCCTACTTATTCTCTTCTTACTATAGCCGCTAGAGGGTATTATATTGCTGTTCTAGAGAGTAGTTTGTTCTAGTGCAAAGTCAAGCTACTATACACCATTGAGACCACTATTGCCTTTCTGCACCACTGGAAGGGGTGAAATCTTTCCTTAAGGAAAACCTAATATACGCCTTGGTTGTTCCCTGTTACTGCTGTCCTTATCTCTTTATTGTTTTCTTTATTCGCATCCAACACATTATTCTAGTCTCTTTATGCTTCATCGCATCGATTGAGGTTTTACCAAGTTTAGCCAGCTTTACTTGGTACATGATAATGAACTTCATACCACCTCTGTGAAGTCCGAACAGGAAATCAAAGTTGTTGCATCTTGTAATGGTCTCATGTGTGTCTTTATTACCCGGCCAAAGCCTTTTCCATATTTGTAATCCTCTTGCAGGGGAGATGGTGAAGCTCCCCAAAGTGATTGCTCGTGGTCACGGAAACAAGGACTTTTTCGAATGGAGTATTACTTCAACTGGTTTTGCTTTTGATGCACCAACGGAAACATACAAGGTCGTTCGTACGTGGTACTTAGAGGACAAAGCTGGGTTGCTTCATACTGGAATTGAGATATACACTCTTGGCTCTGGGATATGGAGAAGCAAAGAAGAAGATATTCCTTGTAATTGGTTATATAATTGGGATAACCGTTCACAAGTGTTTGTAAACGGAGCTTTACACTGGGAAATACATTTAAGGAATTCAGAATTGGAGCTCTGTATAGGCAGTGCCGGCTCATCCATTAGGCGAGTTAGGCGGCCGCCTAAGGCCTCAGATTTGGAAGGCCTCAAAATTTCCTTGTTTCTCCTTGCACATGTTTGATATTACCATTTTTTTAAAAGGCAAACAAAACACAAAAAAGGACAATGTCGTCTATTTGTTTTTTCCAATTCTCCCCACCGCACTAAATTTCGGGAATTGAATTGGTTTAAAGGAAATAATATCCAAAGGGTCCACTACATAATTTGTATCTCAAAACTATATGCCAAATCTGATGGCTAAAAACACGTAGTAGTCTAATTTTTTGGGAGTGTCCTCATCTAGTTAGACCTCTTAACTGAAAGAATAAATGGAAATAGAAAATCCCACGGTTAATGCAAAATCTCCACATTCTATGGCACCTTTTCCACTTCTTCTTAAGTTAATTAAAGACAAATTTAATTATCTCTTTCTCAACGTCTCTCTCTCTTACTACTTCCATTTTTCACTCCCAAACCATTGATATCTTAAAATCACATTCTCACAATCTCACAAATTGGTATTTAATACTTTTGTATTTGGAAGGTAATCAATTTATACTCTTTAATGTGAAATTGATAATTTCTTTTTTGATATGAATCTATTATTTACATATTATTCTCTGTTGTCAATTTCAGAAATTCTTTGCATTTTGGCGCCTATTAACAGAGTTACACACTAAAGAAATTAAAAGGGCACTAATTTTCTCGTAAAAATCAGGTGATTTTGTTCTTTTCTCTTGTTCATTATTTTTTTTGATGTCCTTTTATTGTAAGTATGTCAAGAAAATTTGATTCTGGATATACCAAACTCAAAAGAAAGAGAAAAGAGGAAGAATTGATTCAATCGCAAAAAGGGGCTCTTCTTAAGTATGTCACTAAAACTAAAGAAAATGTGCCAACTAGTTCTACTGAAGAGTTAGTAAATGAGCCACCAAGCAATTTAACACAATTAGAAAATAACGAAAGACCGGAACAAATTGATGGAGATGAAAATATTACTGATAATGAAATGCATAGTTCACATATTCCTGAAGAAAATGAAGGTCTTAATGACAATCTAGAATTTGGACCTTCAAATATATATGATCCAAAGCACTGGGAAAATGTTAGTACAAACTTGAGAGATTTTTTGGTTGAAAGAGCTCCAATTAGGGAGGAGTTTGGTTTTAATTATCCTAAAGATGAGAATGCTAGGCATTTTTCCGCAGTACATTACGCTCAAAAACTAAATAGTCGAGGCACGCCTGAGAGGACATGGCTTGTCTACTCAAAAGACTTAGATAGAGTGTTTTGTTTTTGTTGCAAATTGTTTAGTTCTAACAGTAGCATGAGTCAATTAGCTAGTAAAGGAAGTAAAGATTGGAAAAATATTAGTAGTAGTCTCCAAAAACATGAGTTAAATACGGAACACGTTAACTGTATGATTGTTTGGGCAGATTTAAAAGAGAGATTGAAAAAAGGTAAAACAATTGATAAAAAGGTACAAGAACAAATTGAGATAGAGAGGCAGCATTGGAGAGGTGTGCTATTGAGAATTATTGCCTTAGTGAAAACTCTTGCAACAAACAACTTGGCTTTCCGTGGTACAAACGAGAAGCTTTATGAAGAAAATAATGGAAATTTTTTAGGCATGATTGAAATGATTGCAGAGTTTGATCGTGTAATAAAAGAACATATTCGTCGTTTTCAACATGGTGAAATGCATACTCATTATCTTGGTCATAATATACAAAATGAATTGATAAGTCTATTAGCACTTGAGGTTAAAACTATGATAGTTAAAAAAAATTAAGGAAGCAAAGTACTTTTCAAGAATCCTTGATTGTACTCCCGATGTAAGCCATCAAGAACAGATGTCTCTTGTGCTACGGTGTGTGGATATTTCATCAATCCCGATAAAAGTTGAAGAACACTTTTTAGAATTTTTAGTAGTAGATGATACATCAGGGAAAGGACTTTTTGATGAACTTACAAATGCAATAAAGAATCTTGAGCTCGATATTAATGATGTAAGAGGGCAAGGCTATGATAATGGAGCTAATATGAAGGGGAAAAGAACGAGGAGTACAAAAGACTATTAGAAGTAAATCCTAGAGCATTGTATACTTTGTGGTTGTCACAGTCTTAATCTAGTGCTTTGTGATATGGGTAACTCTTGTCCAAAAGCAATTTCATTTTTCGAGTTGTGCAAACGTATTTACACAATTTTCTCTTCTTCGACAAAGCGTTGGAAAATTTTAGAAGAAAATTTAGGAAAAGACAATGTACCAGGCTTCACACTTAAGTCATGGTCTCCAACACGATGGGAAAGTCGTGGTTAACAGTTGTTAAAGCAATAAAATACCAAGCTCCTCGGTTAAGAAATGCTTTATTGCAATTAGCAAAAACTAGTGAAGATCCTAAAACAAAAGTGAAGCCGAAAGTGTCTAGCAACTTATGAACTTGAAAACTTTGAGTTTTTATTGGGCATGATCATTTGGTATGATATATTATTTGTCAAGATTTCGCTGTTTCAAAAGCTTGCAATCTAAAGACATGCAAATTGATATTGCTATAGCTCAATTAAAGGGTCTTATTTCATTTTTGAAAAATATAGGGAAAATGGTTTTACTACGCTATGATTTCAGCTAAAAGAGATTGCACTTGAAATGGAAGTAGAACCTCAGATTTCGTGAAAAGCGTAAGGTTCAGAGGAAAAACAATTTGATGAAAATGACAATGATGAGGCAACAAAATCAGCCAGAAGAAGCTTTTAGAATTGATTTTTTTTTCTATATATAATTGATCGAGCTCTTTCTTCCATTAAAACTAGGTTTGAACAGTTTCAAATGTATGAAGATGTATTTGGTTTTTTGTATGATTTAAAGAAGTTGAAAGCATTGGATGAGACTAGTTTGAAAAAATATTGTCTAAATCTTGAAAGTTCTTTAAGACATGATATGGTTTCTGATATTAATGGCCTAGATTTGTTTCATGAGTTAAACATTGCGAAAGAGGTTTTACAAACTAAAAATAATTTGCCTATTGAGGCTTTAAGTTTTTTCCAAAGAATTAATTGTTTTCCGAATGCTTGCATAGCATATAGAAGAATATTATTGACGATACCCGTGAATCGCTGCTTCGTGAAAGGAGCTTTTCAAAACTAAAATTGATAAAATCTTACTTGAGATCCACTATGTCACAAGAAAGACTTAATGGTTTAGCTATGTTATCTATTGAAAAGAATATGTTTGAAAAACTTGACTATGATAATTTAATTGATGTCTTTGCAGCTCAAAAGGTGAGAAAAATAAACTTTAAATGATGCCTTGATTTGCTTGGGTTGGTTCATATTTATTTCCCTCTTCTATTTTGCTACTAGTGCTATGATATGTTTCTTTTTTCCATTTTGCAGTTGTGTTGTTATATGTTCAGTAGACTTTAAATGATTCGAAAGTCTTTTATCTCAAAATGATGGGTGATTACCATCATTATCTCGCTGAGTTTAAAACTGGTGCTGAACGTAAAGAAGCAATTGCGGAGCTGGATACTCTAGGGAGGAGTCATACAAGGACAACACTTTAATTATGCAGCTCCTGAGAGATAACCTCACTTTGTGGACCTCTGACATGTAGGATGATGGGCCAGACGAGATAAGGAGGTAGTTTGTTGTTTTATGTGCTTTGATTGTCAGAAAATATAAAGCATATGTCTAGTTGAACTGCTGCTTCATTCTTCCATGCTATTGCTCATCAATACTTGTCTTTTATTGGAATTATTTGTGAATGTATTGAGACCGTGAAATCAGCTTATTATGATTGATTTATGGTGTTTGCATGAATTGGATATGAAATGTTGGAATAAAAAAAAAAACTTGTCAATGAGCTTAGAAAAAAAGGCCTCACTTTGGATCGTCGCCTAAGGCCACATCCACCCTTGAGCCGGCCCTGTGTATAGGTGCAATAGATATTGGAGACGAAGAAATCATAACATTTGGACAGCCTCCGCGGGACTGCCGTAAAATTCGAACAAGAACTTTGAGCTCCCTACGCGAGTGTCTTTGCGTGATTGATGAATATATTGATCATATTATGGTATGGGTTATGAAACAATATGGGGTGGCGAGTTCATGGGCCAGAGAACATGTTATCAGGGGAGAAATGCTTGGCCCATTACAAGGAGAGTCTTTTATAACTCTAACTTTCAAGATTTTAAAAGGCCCTTAGTTTGAAGTATTGAGTATTGACTATCAAGGTTACTATGATCTACGAAAAAAAGAATTTAAACAAATTCTGACTGATGGAATTCAGTCACCTTTAGAGAGATTTGAAATTGTTGCTCACGTTGGCAGCCTCATTTCTCCTAGAACTGGTGGAAAAACAAAGAAGAAGGTGAAGAGGAAGGTGAAGAAACAATCAAGGCTCCTCATTAGACATCAAAGGCGGAGTTTCCTTGGTGGTTGGCTCCGTATTTAATGTAATCTTGATTTTTTTTCTTGTTTTCGTTGAGGTGATTCATACTTGTAAGGTTTCAAGGGTAATTTAAAGTGAAGCAAGTCTTTAAAATTTGAATTTATTTCGTTTTCATCTATCTATTTAGAATTGTTTGTACCTTGTTTAAAAGTTTGTTATTCTGGTTTCTTTTCAGATTGTCCAGCTACACACAGTAACCAGTTACTGGGTTTGAAACCAGAAATTTTCTCCTGGCTACCATTACTCAGTTTTGATTCCTGGTAGGCAGTCTTAATCTGGAAGGCCATTTTACCTCTATGTATCATATTTGATCAAGGAAGATGTGTGAAAAGATAAGAATATATCATATAATCATACCAACACCCTTTATTTACTGAAGATACCACTGAGAACCTGCGTGAGTACTTAGTATCCACAGTATCTTAGAAATTTCAGCTTGAAACTCGATAGAACTAATCTGCCTTAATCTCAGGTGATCGTACGGAAGGTGGGTATGTTAGAATAGTTGTATGAACACAAAGAACTAAAGTAGTAACGTAAGGAACAAGAGCAATAAAGAAACAAGGATAGCAAGAATCGGGAATAACCAAGGCGCTGATTAGGGCCCCTAAGGAAAGATTTCGCCCCTTCCAATGGTGCGAAAAGGCAACAAGGGCGCCTTTCCTCACACAGATTCAATGGTTAACAAGAACTGACTTTGCACTAGAAACGCACTACCCTCTGTAACAAAGAATATAACTCTCTCTCGGCCGACAAAGAAGAAGAGAAGAAGAAAAGAACCGGGTTTGAGTTTCTCGCTTTCTCCGAAGTTGAGTTTCGATCAAGTCTATTTTCTATGGACTCACAAATCCTATTTATAGAGGTTAGGAGAAAGAGAGACCAACTCCTAATAGAACACCAAACTTGTCCGCCAAGAAAAAGGCAAAACAAGTTTAAAGCTATCGGTCAAACCACTACCCACAACAAGAAGCCCAAGCCCAAGCCCTAACCCTACCCGATGTGGTGGATAACCAATGTGGGACTATCTACTATGCACTAAAGTGGAGAGAACACATATGGTTCATCTCCTCCACTTTGCACACACTCACAAGTATTTCAAATACACTTAGGGGTGTGTTTGGAAGTTTTCCTTTGGAATTGGAATTGAAAATATAATTCCAAAACTTACAATTTTAAGTAGTTAAAATTCCCTAAATATATGGAAATCTCAAGTTTCTACCCCTATAGAAACTTACAATTCATTTTGGGGATTTGAGGTTTCTATTCCAAAGGCATAAAAAGTTGCCAAACAGTGACTCTTAATTTTCGTAAATATATTATGAATTCCACCCTAAAAATCCCGGTTTGCCAAACACACCCTTAGAGATTCCAACAATCCCCCACTATTTCAAAATACTAATAGTCCCCCACTATTTTTGGAATATGATATTACAAAAGAAATGGGTTAACGAAATGCCGAGAGAATCGAAAAACAATGCATAAGATATCGGTGCTTTTCGGCTTGAACTACCATAGGTAACATGTCTTATAATACGCGAAAGTGGTGGATTAAAAAATCTTTGAACCAACATTCCCTTGTAGTAAAAATAGAGGACATGCACCCACATTGCTCTTTCATTATATGCCCGCTTCAAGGTGTTATTGCTTTTTTGCCCTCATACGCCTCGTGTTATGTGAATGCTCTAGAGTACTTGCCTCAATACTCATAAGAACCCACCCAGTTCTACATTCACGTAGGGGATATCCATCAAGTGTACATAGCAGTTAAAAATACACTATCTCATAAAAATAATGGACTATGGATTCCATTAAGAGTAAAATAACTCATCCTTTTCTCATTGCTATTCAAGTTATACAAAGTATACAATAATGCTATCTAGTCATAGGGTGGGACGCCTCAAAGAAAGACAATAGCATACCGTGAGCTTAATTTAGGTGACTTGTTTTTCCCTTGAACCTACTTCATGGGATCTCCAATCACATAGGGGGTTGCCGCCGTGTCGCCCTATCTAAGGCAAAAGTCCCATCCCCTCGACGATAACCACTTGCCTCCAAAGAAGTGGTGCGGTTAGACATGTGGCCAAACTAAGTCCAACCTAACATAATCTCTAGCAAATGCTTGATTAAGTTATATCTCAACTTACATGTATTCTTTTCCCATCAGACATAAGTTAACATGTCTTAGCTATTGAATGAGACAAATTGCAAAGCATATACACATCGAGGTCAAGCTTAGAGCCAATGGGAAGATTTGCCAAGAGGTTGCTAACCCACTCAAAGATCATCACATGCCTTTTCTAAGGCGATTAGCTTGATGATATCCAAGACACTCAATTTCCACCAAAGGTAAACACATAAACATTACATCGATCCAGCTTTATAACATATTACCCTTCTAACAATGATGGAAATCTACTAAATATCACCCATAATCAATGGCTCGCTATAAGACTTGGATAATCCGACAATATACATCAAAGTTCCTTATAAGGACACAATGGGTTATCACCAAGATGCCATTAATGTAGGCAATGTCATGTCTCACATACATTATCCATCAAGTACAATTGGCTACCAATGATATTGACTTATTTAGTATGAGAAAACACAATGAGATTATTTTTCATAAGATGGATATTTGCCACAAAAGGTGTTAACACATGCTTACTATCATAATATCCATACTTTTCAATGAAAAATATTTCTACTAAGTGCTATAACAATATAATGAGACCAACATGAGTTTTAATTCCTATATTCACCACCATTCAATTCTCAGAGTGCCCGAATTTCCCTATACCATCCGCCGGGTCGGTTTAAGGTACTGTGGTTTTCAACCATATTCAAACGCCAACATCTTGACAACCTAATATAGCAATTACAGAAATGAGTTTAACAACATAATAAACTATCATTTTCAATGACGGTTTATGATGTGTTTCAAATAGGAATTTCTCCTCGTCTCATACACATTCTCAATGCTAGCACTCATGATATTAAATCATCTAAACAAAGAGAGATTAACACATATGTCTTGCTTTGCTCTAAAGAAAGTACACATTTTTTTATCAACAACGGTGCTTTGACATCCATATGACACTAATATGTTGTTGAATTGCTCATGCCATTTATAGGCCAATCAACTCATACAAAGATTTAACTAAATTGTATACCTTCACCATCACCGGTACTACTTGGTATTGTAGTTCCAAGACAACTACTCAACTAGAGTCTTTAGAATTCTGTAGAAGAAATTCTAGTTATATGAGCAAGGTTTCAAAATAGTATAAATCTTGTCTCTCGATTGAAACCCCTTGGCTATTATTATTAGCATTGTATGTTTGCAATACAACTATCACGCTTTTAGTTTTCTTTTGAAGATCCAATTCAACCTATAGATCCCCCAATAAATCAAGAGTCCAGTTTAGAGGAGTTGTATCCTTCAAAAAGGACACTTCTCATGTATTTACAAACTTCCTTATAGGTTAATGAATCTTCCTCAAGAAACATATAAACATCATCACCGTGAATGGTGGAAATACTCATTGATAGTCTTCCAAATTTCTTGTGCAGAAATAATGGGATTATCTTATGCAGTTCATTATGAACATTCAACCACTCTATGCCAATTTCTCAGAAAGCACAACCTCAAATAAAATTAGCATATAAGACATTCAATAATAGTGTGGTATCTACAAAATTGTTATCACTCATGACAACTGAAAACAAACATCACTATTATGAGTTTCACCAATGAATATCTACTAGATAATTCTAGGTCTCAAAAAGACTTCTTTTAGATTCATTCACAATAGCCTTGGCAAGACACCCCCCACATTTTGAAGCATTTTTGATAGGCCCAAGACCTTTCCATACTTTATAGTTCAAATCTTTCCAATTATCTTGTGAGATGAACTATGGTAAAACAAGTTATGCATATATGGGTCACCACCCCCACAGTTCAATAGTTACTCAACCTAATCAAACTTACATGCAAAACACATTATACCGCTACAAACACTAAAAAGAAACAACAACAATAAAATGCACTCTTATGACAAGAATATATTTTACTCAAGTCTATGATTCTCGATCATATAAACATAGTCATATTATGTTCATGTTATCTATATGAAAGGAAATCCACAAAAGATTCTAATGAATCTTAAAGAATAGAAGAATCGATGAAAAGGGTTTTACCCGAGATAATATCATTATCATCCTTCTTTTCATCATTCAACATTCCAACTATCATAGGGAGACAATCCACGACTTGTACATCACCTTAGCTATTTATCCATAGTTATAGGAGGATAATGCCTAATAAGACAATCCACAAGCTGCTACATCTCTTTGTCTAAAATAGTCACCTGGAGGATATTGTCTAAGAAGACAATCCATAACCTTACATCTCCTCGACTAAATTAGGTTTAGGAGGATATGATTGTTTCCCATATTGTTTCCTCTCAGACAACGATACTCATTACTTAATAATATATGACATGGTTAAACTTCATGTCAATGTTAAATAATGCATTCATGCCAAACATGGTAAATATCATATCATAGGTTCGTGAAAAGTAAACTTTAACTGCACCCCTCACAACAAAAAGTATAATGATATTTAAGCAAATCTAGCCACCGAATATGCAAAACAACCGAGGACTTCACCTCCTCTTTTTACATGAGCTCAAGCAAGATAGGATACCCTATTAACAAGACCTCAAGTACTACCACAACATCTAATGGCTCAACCCATTAATGTCTTCAACTAGAAAAATTTACCAATAAACTATTATCAAGTTTAAATTAAATCCATCCACGATGATTAATATCCAAAACTAGCATGCTACACAACTTTAACATATGCTATATTGATATATGCTACAAGTTACTTCATCTAACATGTATTTTCACAACAAGAAATTATACCCATCGCCTAACAACACGCTCACTCAATAAAGGTAAGCAATTTATGCATTGAATACATTATAATTACTATCTAAGATTTGAGAGTGGTTGATATTAACTATCTTAAGGTCACTCTTAGACCATCTACATACATCTACATATGTACAAAGAAAATAATATCAACTACTTCTAGTCAAACCAATTAATATCTTAGTGATAAACACGATAATAATTTGTTGACTAGGTTATTAAAGAAGTTTAAGCTTAGGATTTTCCTCCTAAAGAAAAGCTAGCATGCAACTCAAGGCAAGAATATCACCATATAATCAAACCAAAAAGAATTGCAATGAGTGAAAGAATACGATACCTAACCGATTGAAAAATCGGATTACCATATTTTCCTCCTTCTAGAAAAAACAGTTCAAAAGAACTGTAATTCTGAACCAGCTCAGGACGAATTGGGTATCAAGCCTTATACCACTGGAAAGCTCTTTGAATCAGCTATCCAACACAAGAAGCGGATTGCAAAACCGAGCTCTGAGCTGAAAGTTATAGCAGTTTCCGTAACGAGTGACGCAGCTGTCAAAAAGACGAACTTTGACGTTTTTCTTGATAGAAATCTCATATTTGACTCCCACAAACGTAGGCGAAAAAAGTCTACAACCATATAGGGTTTGATAAACCACAAAAGATCAATAAATATTCAATCTTTAATTGGTTTCCTATCAAAAACGAAATTATTAGAAAATTTCTAAAGTCATAACCCAATAACACAAACAATAACTCAAAGTAAAAGACTTATCTTTTGATTGTCAGATAAAGCACTCTCCTTTGTTCTACTACAAAACTCTTTCCTTAAGATTGTTAGAATAGTTGTATGAACACAAAGAACTAAAGTAGAAAAAGGAACAAGAGCAATAAAGAAACAATGACAAAGCAAGAAGAATCGGAATAACCAAGGCTGATTAGGCCGTTCTTAAGGAAAGATTTCGCCTTCCAATGGTGCGTAAAGGCAACAGCAAGGGCGCCTTCCTCACAGATTCAATGGTTAACAAGAGCCCGACTTTGCACTAGAAACGTACTACCCTCTGTAACAAAGAATATAACTCTCCTCCGGCCGACGAAGAAGAAGAGAAGAAGAAAAGAACCGGTTTTGAGTTTTCGCTTCTCGAGTTGAGTTTCGATCAAGTCTCTCTGCTTCTCTATGGACTCACAAATTTATTTATAGAGGTTAGGAGAAAGAGAGACCAACTCCTAATAGAACACCTAAAACTTGTCGCCAAGAAAAAGGCAAAACAAGTTTAGGCTATTGGTCAAACCACTACCCACAACAGTAAGCCCAAGCCCAAGCCCGAACCCTACCCGATGTGGTGGATAACCAATGTGGGACTATCTACTATGCACTAAAGTGGAGAGAACACATATGGTTCATCTCCTCCACTTTGCACACACTCACAAGTATTTCGAAATACACTTAGAGATTCCAACAGGGTATAGGAAAAACTTGGCACCCGTGAGATCCAAGATGATCTTGCTCCATGTATCCCGTTCTGATGGGCCTGATGGCCCTGTGAGGAGTATAACGCGGTCCAGCCATTCCAGTATCTCTGGACAGAAGAATCTCCAGTAGTACAACACCTTAAACCAGGCTGGTACTGTAATATATTTGTCACCTCGACGGACACTATTTAGTATGGCCTTTACACAGTCTTCTACATAGGCAACTGGAGTTGGACCAATTTCAACCTGCCCAATGAAGTAAAAAAACAAAAACAATAACAATCATGAGTATCATTGGCCCAAAAGACTGACAGCCAGAGAGAGCAATTAATCCAATTATTACTCTTTGCATAAAGAGGCGTAACAATCTTGGATGTGTATTCACTCTCCTTGTACTTGATTCTTTAACAAATTCCATATAATACGAGACTAAGAAAAAAAAATTGTAGGATGATGGGAAGTGAAAACCTTACATCTCTCAATTCTTGATCAACCTCCAATTTCTTTTCTTTGACCAGGAACTTTCCTTTGGTCATCTCTGACTCTATAAGTCCAGGAGTTACTATTGTGATTTTAACATCAGGACCAAGTTCGACTCTCAAAGATTCGTAGAAATTTATTACTGCTCCTTTGCTTGCCTACAACCACCAAACGTAAACACGAAAATTCAGCTATTAGAATATAAATGTTAACCATCAAGAAAAAATTGAGGTCAGATGACTTACACAATAGAAGGACATTCTTGGAACCGGAAAATATCCTGCCGATGAAGCTATCACAACAATCTTGCCTCTGCTTTTTCTAAGATGAGGAATTGCAAAATAAGTTGGGTAAATTGCTCCCCAGAAGTCTGTGTCCTGTGCAACATATAGGTCATGAGTATCTAAATCTAAATAACACTCCATAACATGCATGTAGGGAACCATAAATACCATTTACCAACCTTGGACACTACTTGAACACTACTTGAACATATTTTAAATGACTTTTTCATCAGTTAATGAAACTAATACTGCCCTGAGAATCATTGGAATCATTGCTTTAATGGTTTAGAGGTGATACGTAGACCTACGTTTTGAAATGATTAATAATATCACTGTAATTAAGAGCAGATGAATTACAATGCCGAGTATTTGCACATTGGGCGATTGTTACATGCCAATTTGAATTAAGTTGGTTAGTAGTTCCTTGGGCATTATATCTATGTAGTTAAGATTAGCGGGTTAGTTAGGAGACTCAGTAGTATCGTTCAGTTCAGTTGCAGGGCGGCTCAAGGCTTTTGAGGGCCCTAGGCGAAAGTTGAATCGGGTCCTTCAACCATTAGAGAGGGGGAGCTAGACTATATATTGAACTATAGTGATATGAGCCTACTTTGATAAGATTTGAGAGAATCTACAAACATAATTAAATTAGAATCTTTTATCAAATAGAAGTATGGAATGGAACATGTTAACACATTCAATGATTTCAAATATTACTTGAACCTAAATGGTACACAGAAGTGGCACGCAGAAGTACATTTCATGCTTCAAAGTTCACATTAACATGATACTATTAACACATAGCCGGGTTCTAAGGAACCCCTCCCCACTATCGAGTAGGCTAATTTAGATCTCCTTATTTACTTAATTTAGAAACACCTCCCTCATTAAATTTATCTCTTACTAAATTTAGAATAAGCCCCACTTTTATTAATATAATTTGAATAAGGTCCTTTTTGTATTAATAATTTAGAAACACCTATCTAATGTCGCTTAAATTAAATAATTACCCCCATTTTGATAATTTAAAATAACCTCCCTAATATCACTTAAATAACATAATTATCTCCCATTTTGTTTTAAAAAAATAAATAGATGAGTCTTTCCTATATAATTACAATTACGATTTACAATTATAATCCAAAAAAACCATACTAACTATCGATCTAGAGGGGCGGGTGAGACTTAAGAAAACCGATGTGTAGCACGGTTTGCATACTTGTTGAAATATACGCCGCTTCAGGCTTCACAAATATTCATAGACAGTAGGCTATAAGAGACTCAGCACAAAGCCCCAAACCTTTATCAAACACCTTAAAGCCCAAATTATTTGCAGTTAGTGGCTTTAAAAGACTGAGCCCAAACCTTAGCAACACCTTAAAGACCCACCCATTAATTTGACACTAAAATCAAAACCAACTTCGTCAACAAGTAAAAATGGGCTGAATTTGGGGACCTTGGCCTGCCAGAGCTCTATGCAACTGCCTATTTTGCTATATGGTAGAGCCGGCCTTGGATGTAAGGTAGTGGGCAGTTCATGACTATTACTATCTAGCAAATGGAGTAGTGGCTTGTGAGTTAATAAAAAATGTAGGTTGATTATTATTGCAATAATTCTACACTGACACAGAAAAACTAACATAGTTGATCAATAGTGATGTGGCACTGCAACATCAATGTTGCACAATGATAAACTACCACTGCAATATTAATGTTGCACCCAGAAATAACACTGCAACATTAATGTTACACTATGAAAACCTCTGCAACATCAATGTTGTCTCGAGAAATACAACTATAATATCAATGTGGCACCATAAAAACCACTACAACATTAATGTTAGTTGCACCGAGAAATACAACTGCAACGTCAATATTGCATCACAAAAACCACTGCAACATCAATATTGCACCATGAAAAATCAATGGAATGAATGGTTTGTTATAAAGAAAAGATGAGAATGGAAAAAAAAATAATGAAAAGATGATATTGAAAATAGAATAAGTGTTTTGAGAGAGAGAAAAGAGATTTTTGGCTCATATTTTCACCACTGCAACATCGATGTTACAATATGTCATGTCACTGTGTATTGACCGTGTCATTTTTTCTGTGTTAGTGTAGTATTACTTTTATTATTGTGATTGACACATTGTGTTTATCTTGGAGGCATTGGTTCCCTCAATAGAACCATTTGGGGTTTCCTCGAATTAGCTCGAATCTATCTTACAATAAAGAAGGTAGGCTGATTATTATTGTGATTGACACATTATGTTTATCTTGGAGGCATTGGTTCCCTCAATAGAACCATTCGGAGGTCTCGGGTTTCCTCAAATTAACTCGAATCTATCTACAATATAATAGATTATGCTAGCAAGGTGGGCATTCCTTTCAGTCAGGATGAAACTACAAAGCAAAAGAAGCGAATCGATTATGCTCGACTATGTATTGAGGTAAATGTTTCTGCCAAGCTTCCAGATTCATTTACAGTTGAATTGGCACTAGGAGATGAACGGATCATCTCGCTTGAGTACCATTTGATCCCAAAAAGATGTGAAAAGTGTCAAAAGTTTGGGCATGAAATTGAAAAATGTTTGGGTGATGCAAATTCAAGGAGGTTGAATACCATTAACATAAGTGGAAGAATGAGTAGACTCAATACTGTACAATCTACTGGATTTGATGCTAACAATGTAACCAGTTCACGGGAAGGAAGGCAGAATGAAAGAATGACTCCTAATGCCAGTGTAGCTATGAGAATGCTATGAGGAATATTGTAACGTATGCTGGCAATGGAAGTGGAGAAGATGTGAATAGAAGAATATGGAGAGTTAGGAGTCGTCCTAGTGCCATCTCTGAAGGTGCAGGAACAAATTGCATAAGAAATGATAGAGGCAAAGAGATCAGGGAGCAGCCCACTGGTACAACTGCCCAACATGAACCAAATAGCCAGAGTAGTGGTGCTCAGGGGAATGGAACAAAAGTTGAAGAGCTCAATACTGGTGTACATGAGACTGGAACCGATCCTTCTGTATGTACCAGTTTACTCGTACCCCTACGAACGACCATCATTGGGTACTATTATAAGAGCCGCCCACTAATGAGACGTGCTTGCTTGCCCTACTACTATGTCATTCCCGCTTGCCTACTAGTGAGGCGTGCTTGCTTGCCCGCTACTGTGGGCATTCCCGCTTGCCTACTAGTGTGGCATTCAGGCATGCCTTCCATTGACACTGCCCACTAATATAGCACCCAAGTTATATATAGCAGGTCCGGAGATATGTCAAAGGATTTTTTTTTCATATAAAGCTTTTGGAAATATTTCATACAAAGAAGGAAATATCTCATCAAATAAGGAAAGAGTATTTTAAGCAATAAAAAGCTTAACATATTCATTTTTCTATAAATACCCAACAATCATTTTAAACAAAGAACTACGTACATTTTTGAGACTTGATTCCAGAGAACGATTTAGATACATAGGCAGCCATTGGTGGTACAGTCTCTCTCACTTCATATCAACCTCTCCAACAAGATCATTGGTGTGTTTGCGTGAGTTCTCACCCAAACACCTTCCTTTGGACTTCAGCTAGTACTTTATGTGCCTGCTGAGATAACAACTCCTATAGTAAATATGATTGGTGAAACTATGGATATTCCTCATATGAACACTTTTTTTTCAAAGAGAAACTTCAAGTAACTAGAGAGATAAGAGTAATATGGTTACACCAATCCAGAGTCAGCCTAGAGATATTTCGATTAACCAACTGTCATGTAGTAGAGAACGACACATGTATGAAGGGCTAGTTGTTGGAAATGAGGATGAAGATCTATCAGAGAATGAGACTGAGTTCTTTACGGATGCAGTATCCCCAACACCTGTTTTGCAAAAGAGCTCATCAAGGTATGTAGCACCTTCTAAGGATTAAAATCAATGGACTACTGTGAAGCCAAAAAGAAGCAATCGGATCTAAGAGCATGATTTAGGAGAAGTAGAACCTACGTTGGCAATGATGAAGAAAGTAAAGTCGTTACTGAAAAACAAAAAGATGAGAAATCTTGAGGACTACACTAAAAAAAATTTGGATGATACTTTGGGACTCACTTATGTGTGTTGTGCTTGCGAATATTTCTTTTGCAACTATGAGAAAGCGCAGACTCATTTTAGGAAGGATCATCCTAAGATTGTTAAAGAAATCATGACTAGGAAATAGGACTACTATCTCTACTTACTTAGGTTCGATTGTAGGATGACTAGTATGTTATTATGTATGTTAGGCTTGAAGCTTGTTGGTATAGAGTCTTTGTGTTCCTCCTTTTAATGATCTAACTCTTAGGGAGGCTTGTAAGGTTTAACCTTTTGCAATAATAATAGGTGGGGTACCTTAATCCCAACTTAATCTTTAAAAAAAAAAAATAAAAATAAAATAAATAAATAAATAATCAGCCTACATTCTTTATTAACTCACAAGCTTATATACAAGTTAATGTAAGTTACATCCACTAGCTACTCCATGTACTTTACGTCATTAGCTAAAATTAACTGACCAATACTATTGAGTCTCCTAACTAACTCACTAATCTTAACTACATAGATATAATGCCCAAGGAACTCCTAACCAACTTAATTCAACCACCAACCTATCTCTTGTTGTTTCCACCAACTCCGGCCTCCTTGGTTGTGGCAATTCCATCTCTTGAAAAAGAAGCTTCCTGCTTTGAGAATATCTCTGGAACTTCTAATCTAAATCCTTCACAGCCGAACAATGAGGGAAGAAGATGGAGCTCGTTGCTCAAAGAAATCCCACCTTCCGCTGGTTGTGAGGAGTTATTTTATTTTGAACCCGAATTTTCAAGTGATGCACTGGTTATTATTGAAGACCAAGTGTTTGAAGAAGGTGCGAAAGAGTGGGAGGACCGTGTAGTGGGGTTTTTTCTCGACAAAAAGCTCCCATATACTATGGTAAAGACCAATGTATCAAAAAGATGGAACTTGAAAGACGATTTTGACTTAGCTCTTGATGGAGATATATACTATTTCAAGTTTTACAACAATGAAGACAGAAAGTGTCCTGGATAACGGGTCATTCTATATTGCAGGAAAATTGTTTGTTATCCGACCTTGGACAATGTAAGTTGAAGAGAATAGAGATTTAATTAGTAGAGTCTTTGTTTGGGTGAAGCTTTATAATGTACCAAAACATTTGTGGAATGAAAGGGATTGAGTTACATAGCTAGTTCTCTAGGTAAGCCTCTATTCATGGATAAAACAACTGAGGGAAAACAAATGCTGACTTTTGCCAGGATTTGTATTGATATCCATGCTGATAAAGAATTGCCTGCATCTATTAAATTGAAGAGTAGAAATGGGAATAACTACAAAATTCTATTAGAATTCCCATGGAAGCCCCTGATTTGCACCAAATGCAAGGCTTTTGGTCACAATTTAATTGGATGTGAAAAACAAATACCAAAAGCCACTCACAGTGCAAGAATTAACCAAACGACGCATAAGAACGATGGGAATGTAAAGAGCACTCAAGGGGCATGGAGAAAAAAGGGACATAGACACAAGAAGGTCCCAGGTGAGCTGATCATCGAAGCCACCATAGGCAGTCCACCAGTGAGAAATTTGAATGTAGGTAACAAATTTGCTGCCCTTGCAAATAACACAACACTAGTTTCTATCTCTGATATTGTTCAAGCTACTACAATGAGAGAATGTGTCATTGGCATAGAAACTCAACAAGATAGTATACATTTTCTCCAAGACAAACACCACCAAATAATGTATGAAGCTCTTGTGAATACAAGTGAGGATGAATGCTCGAATACTATCGATGGTGAGGTCGGTAGAAAGAAAGAGAATGAGTTCTTCAATGACCACATTATTCTTGTTACAAACCAAATTGAAGGCACTCATCCTCAAGATTCTATTGAGGTTACTTCTGAAATTTTGGCAGTAACACTTCTGATTAATAGAGATGAATGGAGAACTATTGAGAAGAAAAAGAAAACTAAAAAGCACGTTCAATGATCTCCTGGTGAAATTGATGATTCCACTCTCGCCATGATAAAAAAAGTTTCCTCTTTGGCCAGGAGTTAAGCATCTTGATGGTTATATTAATTAAAGAGATTTGGGATGAGCGAATGGGTCAGACATTTGCTTGCATCCATTGTGGAACCTTCTTCCGAGAGTTTGATAAGGCCCAAAAGCATGTTTCGAAAGATCATCCAGTCTTGCAAAACAATTCGAAAGGAAAGTAGGTGGAATGAGGTACTTCTAGTAATTGTGTACTTTGACTAGATTTGGTGTTAGGCTTGAGGCCTTAGAACTTGTGTTTTTGTCGAACCTCCTTCTAATGACTATACTCTTAGGGAAGGTATGTATGAGAGTGATGTCTCAGGAACTCCATATGTAACAAGTTGATTATCAATAAAACAGGTGGGGGTCAGCTTTAACCCAAGCTTAACTTTTCGGAAAAAAAAAAACTTAATTCAAATTGCCATGTAGCCACGATCTTTTACCTAAGCTAATAATACGATTTTAAATTTGACATTTTGTATCTCCTTTATTATTTCCAACCATTTTACCACTTAGAATATCACCGGTGCACAACCCTAATTTGGAAGACACAAATAGTCAGATAAACATACACAACAAGGATAAAATTAATTTTTCATCAAATTCCAATGCCAAAGAACTCTCTGTTCATCTAACCACAACTCACCACTTAAATAGACTGATTAAGTAAAGTAAAATTTCTTAGTCATGACAAAGAAGGTAGTGGGCTTGTCTAAATTTTCCCCATATTCTCTAGGTGAGAAACTTGAGAGCTAAGTTACATTGTCTGCAACTGACACGGAAATGAAGGTTCTGACACACTGCGAAATATAAAAAATTGAAGCATATCAAATACAATATGTGTATGATATGTCTCCAACATGGACACGTGGATACATATCTTGTCACGAATTATTTTAAAAATATGGTGTGTCCATGTAACATAGCTTGAGAAGGAAAAAACGTAAAGAGGAAAAAGAGAGGGATAAACTAGTTTACCATTACTTGTTGAAAATTGTCGACATTTGGGGCATCTTCAAATAAACACACAGAAACGATCCCTGCACTAAGCACAAGATGATCCACTGTGGGAATATATTCAGTCATTGTTAGCAGTATTCATTTATCAAATCGTAACTGTAAAATACTACTTCAAATCACAACAATAGGATATAATTATGTCTTTAGCTCTTACACCGCCCAAAGTGATTTACTGCTTCTTCTACCATTCGCCTACAATCATCAATCTTAGCAACATCTGCATGGATCACTAGAACATCAGGAGAGCCATATTGATAGGCCCTCTCTGCAACTTCTTGAAGACTATTCTTCCTTCTTGCAACAAGGACTAAAAATGCTCCTTGCTTGGCATACTGATAAGCAAGGTTCTGCAGGGAATTACAAAAGCAATCACAAAAGAAAACTAATTGGTAAGAAAAAATGACTTCAACCAACTCTAGCATTCCAAATTAGGTCATGTACGTCCTCCTTGATAATGTAAAGCTTTTCTTTGTGGAATGTTGATTTTTAGTATTGTGGAAAATTATAGTGCTCAACACGGTTTGACCCAAAAGTGTTAGATTTATCACTCATAAGGCAATGCACAACGATAAGTACGTATATGTTGCATTGATGTGCAAAAAGCGAGCATAGATGCGCAAAATGTAGATGTATTACACTGATGGAAATCGTTGGCATTTCAAAAGCGAGATGTACGCTGTGATGTGTGATGTATCTTTGGAAATTCAGAAAGCTCCACCTGATCAAAGGGAATTGTAGGTACTACTGCAACTTGACCAAGCCGCTTTCTGATAATTGGGGAGAGGATGCTGCATGATGCATCACGAAGCTCTATATGATTAAAAATTAAGCTAGAGTTACTTTTTGGGGGGGAAAGGTTAAACAAATTGTAGAAAAGTGGAGGGGGCCAAAACCTGTAAAATTGGTTGAAATTTTCAAACAAAATAAGGTCTTCATAACGCCCAGATCAACCTCGGCAAATAACTCCACAGATTGAATTTAGTGATGGCAACTAATTGAAAATCAAATAACTAGAAGAGCGTGCCGAAACCAGTAAATCTTAAGATGGGAAGTTCGTAGTTTGCCACACAATGCTCTCGACATGCACTAAAATGAAGCTTAACTAGACATAGGCATACAAGATAATTAGTATAGCACATTGTTACGAACACACCTTAAAAAGCTAAATCAATGACATAGAAACCACTAAACCTAAACTGTATAGACAATGCATGTACATAGAAGACGAACCTCGCCAATACCCGACGAAGCTCCAGTAATGAGTACAACCTTTCCCGCGACATTTTCGCTGAAGAAGATTGATTTAAGAGTAGAGAGCAAGAACTTAAAGAAAAGAAATGGTGGCACGAGCATCAAAAGAGTGAAGAAGGTTGCTGGAAGAGCAACTATGTTCAAGAAGTTGTTAATTAGATCCATTGTCTTTGAGCAATTTGCAAGATACCGTGTAACAGACTGTTCAGTAAGATAGTGAAAGATTAGAGAGGAGCTAGAGACTGATAAGAAGAAACGTTATTATAACCGTTGCATGGGGATGAAAGGACACGTTGAGGTTGCTTTGGGTATGTGTCCATTTCCAGGAGTGATTTTTTTGCTCCCATCGGGATTTGCTCCAAGGGAAAGAGGAACCAACCAAGTGTCCACTGAAAAAGGGGTCAACAGTTATCAAATTTCCACCTTAATATATGCTTCCTAATTTATCCCCAACCTTAAAAAAATAAAAGAAAAAAACTTAACCAGTTACAAAATCTAGTTTTTGGTTTTGGGAAAATAAAAAGAATAAAAAACTTGAAGTGTTGAACTAGTGACACTTCTTTCAAACTAAAAAAGATAAAAAAAAATCTTTAGCTAATGATGGGAAGAACTCCTATATATTTTATAATAAGATTTTTTTTTTTTCTTTTTTTTTTTTTTATTTCTATTTTTAGTGGGGACAAATCAGGAAGTTTGTTCTAAGAAAGGAAGTTGATAACTATCAATCTCTTTTTAGTGAACACGTGGTTGGTTCTTGTTTCGCTTGGAGCAAATCCCGCTGGGAGCAAAAAATCACTCCATTTCCAGTACTGTTTGTCCTAGACTCCTAGCGCTTTATTAAGTGTTTGATAGCATGACCTTTTAGATAGGACCTAGTACCCCACGTTTATAATTAAGCATGTACTTTACTAGTTTACTCCACCCCTCCCTCTTTTCAGAGGAGATTCTGCTCCAGATGTGAAGCACATACATCAGAATTTTGTGTAGGTAGTAGATCCCACTCTATGGAGGGAAGGCCCACGGATCTTGATTTCTAACCTGAATCAGACGAAACTCCAACATAGATGTGCTTAAATTACTTCTTAGTTGCTAATCTTGAGAGGAACATCAAAACTAGGGAATACGGTCAGAATTCAGAAGGCATACGAGGTTAATATAAAAGAACTGCCTCCATAAGCCAACTCCACATGGCTTTCTGTACATGGGTCGTACGTCCAAGTGGCTATGAAAGTGTACATTACTCTTTCCCATTGATAAGATTGCAAACATTACGAAGAAAGAAAAACAGATAGCTAATGATTGCACACAATCATCATCAGATATTCAGAATAAATATATACAAGTTCAAAGTGTAATGTGATAAATTAAAGCAATTGAAATTAGAATACAGTAGGCAGCCAAACATGATGTGAAGTAAATATTTACAAACTTCAACGTGTAAGAGCCCTGTTACAAACTTACAGCACAAAAGATTGCATTCAATGTTTAGCTGCTCAGAGACGGCCCAAAGTACATGCATATGGGAGGATTTATCCTGAATATTGAGAGGACTGCAGATGGCATTGTCCATATTCCATCACCACAAATCAAACCTGAAGCAACCGCTCCTGCATAATCCTCCGCATCCTTAGGATTCAACTTCTCCCACACAAATAATATTACAGTCCCAACAAACATGTCAATTGCAAAGTAGGCCCCAATATAGAAAGGAACAGCCATTGCCATTGGTATGGGAATGAACTGTGAGATTTTTGTTGGAGTTGTATCCTTCAGAAGGTTTATTATGATAGCAGCTGCGAAAAACACAGAACAGATAGCCAGACAATGCTTAGGCAGCTCAGAGAAGCCCTCAACACCTAAAATGGCCATCTCCCGGAAGATTACAGCATATGGTGCTTTGTATGGACCGTCAGGATCACCAATATCAAAAGCAGTCCAAAACAGCCAGAAGGTTAAAGGGGCTATGATACAACCCATGGCCGTCCCTACTAACTGACTCACAAACATAGACTTAGCCGATGAGAAAGTGAGGTAGCCCGTTTTAAAGTCTTGCATTAGATCAGCAGCAGTGGAAACAATTGACATCATAACCCCAGAGGCTGCCAACCCAGCAATCACTCCACCATTACGTCCAACCATGGAAGCAAAGATGAAAAGGCCAATCTTCCCATAAGTTGAAGCTAAGTTCCAATCGGTGAGACCGGTACCATATGAGTTACAAAAGGCAAGGGCAGGAGCAATGACATATGAACTGAGAACCAAATACCACTTCAGCGATGGAAAGATCATAGGAATTGTTGCTGTGGATATTGCAGCTAGGCCCACATATCCAGAAGCAGCAATCCAGGAGGGTATTCTGTCTTTCAAAAATGTCTCATCCTTGAGCTTTTGCTCCATCAACAACCTGGAGCTCTCACTATCTGTAACAACAACTCATCAGGGAACTTGTAGGAATATACAAGTATAATGTATTGGTTTATCTAGAGCAGTGCTTGAAAAGACTAATACTATCAACCAAAATGTCAATCAAGTAGCATCTAGAAGTGTGTTACATTTCTTTCAGTCCTCAAAACGAAGCGCACAAACGAGTTCGTCCCAAGAGCCGTAAAAAGAAGAAATTCTTTGACAAGTCCAATTTTATTTTTGATACTTTTACATGTTTTTTGGACGAGTCTTTCTACATTCTCGATGTCCAAAAATAAAACCGATGTGTCCTAGAGTTAATTATCACCAAATTAGTTACTATTATTATTAGTATTTTTACTTTTTTAGGGATTTTTAGGAATTGAGTCTAATTAGCATTTTAGAGTGTTTTAAGCTATTTCTATTTTTAGGGTATTTCATGTTTCTATTTCCATTAGAATTGTTTTTTAGAATAGGTTTCTATTTTCAAAGTTTTGTTGTTGTTGTTGTTTTTAAAGTTCGCTAGGGTTATGGCAGGCACCCACCTGTTTATTCCACATAAAAGAACATTACTTGCCCTCCCTAAGAGTATGATCATTAGGAGGAGGCATTCATGATAACATAACAAGAGGCATCAAGCCTAACACACTTGAGATTTCTCCACTCAAGATGTAAAGACAAATCTCAAAATAACACACTCAACCAACCAAACAACAATAGCCCAAGTTCTCACATATGCAGAAGGACCCTCTATCTTCAATCCACAAATCCCAAACAAAGACTAAGTAAGCAAGATACTGCCAATTCTCCCGATTGAAAGTTACTGCTAGGAATAGAAACCAACATGGACCATAGTTCTGATATGAAGCACAAACAAGGATGGCGAACCATGAAACCAAAGGTTCCTAAACCTTACAGCAAATACAATACAGAATCCACAACAGCATAGCACACCGTTTGACCCATGCACCTCTAGACCAATTCTCTTCTCAACCAAATCTGTTCAGACATGAAGCACAAATGAAATGAAGACCAAGGAGAAGGTCGGTCCAAAAACTAATCCCAAGGCAAAATGGTGGGCAAGAGAACCAATCAACTACATGAGAAAAAATTCACCCTGTCCAAAAACTAATCTGACATGAAGTCCAAAGCAAGGGTGGCGATCAGCCAAACGAAGAGGGAAATCTAAGGCCAATGAAGTTAAATGGTGAAGATATCCAGTAAGTCCTGCAAAATGAAAACAAAGGCCAAGGCACCTCTATGGTGTAACATCTACGAACAATCTGTGACAACTATCAGCTAATGCAACACAACCATATGCTCATATGTATTGCTACTGCAACTAAAACAACCAAGATCTCCAAATTCTCAAGAGTTGAACAAATCTACAGACCCATAAGGGAAAACCAATGTCGCGACATAGCACCTCCATATGATATCTAGCCACTTTGCATAAGCTTCAACCTCTCACTTGATTGTTGTTTCCATTATTAACCCAAAAGAGAGAGAATTTAAACAAGATCTCCATATACACAATAATTGGACAATACAAACCCACTGGGGGAGAACCATAATGAACCTGATGTCTACCATCTTCAATACACCTCAGAACATGACATGAAACAATACATACAGCCCTTTATGGTGTAAAACAACTATATCTTGCTGCAGCAAAACAATAAACACCAATATTCTTGAGCTACAACAAGATATTCATCGCAACTCAAAGAACCCTCACCATCAAAAGACACAAGATCCAAAGGAAAGTCAAGACCATTCTCATGGATGGATCTCCAATTTTTCATTGATTTGAGCATAAAGACTAGGTCTTATCTTGCTAGCTGATCTTAACCAGACACCAATCTTCCTCTCAAAAAAGGTCGAACCACACAAATCCCTCTTCTTTAAAAGGAACATAACCTGACCATAGGTTAGCGAGAGAAGCGCCAGTGGTCGGACTCTCTTTGGCTCTCTCTCTAGCTCTCTTTTTTTCTTTATTTCAAAATTGTATAAAGCTATAAATTGAGTTATAGGCCATTGGCCATAGTTAGAGTTGATGAATAATAAAGTTTGAGTTTAGAGAAAAGTTCTCTTTGTGAATTCTTGTGTGAGAGTTTGTGTTCTTCAATAGGAACAACATTGTTGAACCCTAAAATCGACATAGATTTTAGAATTAGGTTCCAAAATCATATCTAGGTCATGCGTGACCATCAAAAACATTCTACAAGGAGCAGAAAGAAGCAATTGAAAGATCCTGAGAACCTTCTTTCTGATAACGCAGGTTAGTTTCTCCAATTCTCAACTCGGGGACAAGTTGTTTCAAAGATGAGGAGACTGATGTAGGACAAGTAGCATGATTTTTGGCGCAACTAGTATTATTCTATTTTAATATTAGTAGAATTAGGAATTCATTTATTTAGTAGTTTATGTATCCTATCCTATTCGAATTAAAATTGGTTTCTATTTTCAATTGCTTAAAGTCCAAGGAACCAAATCTATAAATAGGGACACTTATTTTGTAGAACCAACTATTATAATCAATTGGATTGGAGAAATATTCTTCCAAGTTTATCTTTATTATAATCTCTCTTTTTCTTCTTCTTCTTCTTCATAATATTCATTTTCTTCTTAATATATTCTTCTTGTTCTTCTAAATTGCTAATATCCCTTCTTTTCTTAAACAAACGAGATCTCATCATCTCTTTCTTCTGAATCCTACCTTCGTTCTTCATTACAAGGTTCCTATTGAACACTAAGAACAGCGTTGTTACTAATTCTGAAAAAACTTTCCATAATCACCTATACCTGGAATTCTGAATTGCCTCATCACAGAAACCAATTTGTTGCTTGGGATAATGGTGTTGCTTGGATTATGTTCAGATGCTTATTCTTTCGATACATAAAAGGTATTTCCTTGATAAAACCAAGAGAAGATTACATCAACCCTTCAGTCATTACCAAGAAGCAAACATAAGGGTCATAATCAATCAAAGCCCATAAACACCCCTCCTAAAAATAATAACAAATACCAAGACACACCTCCTAATCCCTCAGCAAACACCTAAACCACCAGCCTATTATCCACTCCCTGTCTCGGCATACAAGTCCTCGCTCGTCAGCAAACACCTAAACTCTTCGTTGCCATTTTCATCTCAGGTGCCAACCTAATTGAGCTGTCCTTTACTCCTAATTGAGCACGCCCATATCAAGGACGAATATTGTTTCCCTGGATATTGTAAAATGAACGAATTTTAATGTCCAATGAGAATGGATAAAAATTATGAACACCACCACCACCGCATGAGCTCGCATACACACACTTCCAAAGATAGCTCACAAGCAATGGCTTTCACCAACAAGTTGGCCGCTTCTTTCTTCCTGACTCCCACTACCAATTCTGCCCACCAAAAGGCCAGAACCTCAGTAAGAGATCTGTTATCCACACCCAGCAGCTCCACCTCTCTTCTCAATTCTTACCACCACTGGTGTTATACCTCTTTTCCAACTGCTACCACCACAAGTCCACCGCTGTTAATCAGTTTCCTTAATATTTTAAGTTGAAGGTGACAACATGTACAAAAGGTTTAAACTTTAATGTGTGTAACCAAGTCAAAGACATTTATGGCGACTTCCACTCCTCCCCCTCTTCCCCTCCCAAAATAAAAGAAAAGAAAAAAAAAAACGGGTTTCATCTCAGGTGCCAACCTAATTGAGCTGTCCTATACTCCTATGTCACAACGGATTCAGTTTTTGTGCATGCTCTTCACTCCACCTGTTGTATTCTTCTCTTGTTGTTAATAAAGATATTGGTTATACATATTCTAAAGTATTTTTTGCACAATTCATGTCACCTAAAGGAATGCTCACATTGGTTGAGGAATATATAAAAATGACGATGAAATCAATAGCCTGGCCAATGAGAATCAAAATTAAAACATATTATCCCAAGGAACAGATCTGTGTTCAGATATGCATGCACCTTGAGATTCACTGAAAACTGGAAGACTCGGTTTGGTGTTCTTGTTGCACAATTCCCTCAAAGTTATTGATATTATCTTGATCAAATTGTACAACCCATCTCCTAGGATAAGTGCTATTGCTATGAAGACCTGTAGACAAAATAATGCACAAAATAACCAATTTAGATAACCGGATTAGATAAGACCATTTTCATAAAAGAGATGACAAAATTGAAAACTAGCATATGTCAAATAAACTCCAAAGAGTTTAACAGAGCAAGGAATGGACTCCAAAATTGTGTGGTGCACCTATTTTTCGAGAAGCTCAGGTTTCTCTTTCTAGATAGAGAGTGAGATTTTTGTGGTAATTGTACAATTTGTAGAGCAATATTGGTTAAGTATTACCCATTTCGGGTGATAATGTACAATATAAACCAATTGACTCTCTCTGACCGCGGTTGACCGAAGTGTTCCCTTCATCTTCTTTGTGAAAGGTATGGAGAAAAAACTGTGGCACGACCGCTTGAGTGATAAACAACCAGCAGCTGTGGCGAATTCGCAAGTAGAGACTCAAGGAGGAGAAAAAAAGGAAAGCGTACGCAGAAAAGGCAAAGGAGAGAATAAAGCAAGCAGTTGACTTGTACACCTTGCCGATGCCGAGCATGGGGGAGGAAACCCCATAATCGATTGAGATTCCGGCAAGCTATACAGACAAAAGACCGGAATACATAGATTTCTACAGTCCGGAGGCTATATCTTCAGGCACTCAAGATTGAAATGACAAGGCAAGAGGCTACAAATCTTTTGGGGCTTGAATGTTAAGATTTCCCCTCTTGTTTTTCAGATTTGAATCAGCTGATGACTACAATTAAATCTAGTTTGGTTTGGAGGTCCATGGTATATTGAGAGTCAGATTCTGAGGAAGAACATGATCAGGGAGGAGGTGAAGGATAGGATCATAGTAAAGGTTATTGTACTGAATCTGGCCAAATAACTCCGCTGAGTCTGAGAAGGTTGTAACTTTGTGATCCAGTGCATGGGGGGAGGAAGAGAAAACAAATGGAGTCTAAGAAAACAGTATAGGTAACTAATAATAACATCATTATGGAAGTCGTACTCCAAAAGAACCAAGACAGTTTGGTCACTGCTTAAGCTAAATTTCAAGTAATATAATCCACTAGGTATTTGTGTCTTTTGCTATTTGAGGGCTATTACAGATCCAAAACTTGGAAGCACGCACTCAAGCAAACACGGGACATAGGCACTCTGCGCAAGTTTATAGTAAAAGAGAAATATTAATGAATTTCCCTGGTTTTCTCCTACATCAAAGCCATCCAAATTGAAGAAAGCTATCTCTTTTTATAAATAGTATTGTGTGCTTCTTTGATATAAATATCCTTGTAACTTACCTTATATCCATAGAGACCTTTAAAGTCACTGCTACCAAGGTCAGCCGGATACCAATCTCCAGCACGTTTAGCAATGAAGGGCCACAGAAAACCCCATGATACAATTGCTCCAAGAAGGACTGAGCAGTTTACTATGTGGGGGCATATAAGGCCACAGCCAATATATGTTGGACTGAAGTCAAAATAAAATCTGCATTGGGGAACAAGCGAATTAGATAAACAAATTCTAATCATCTATGATAACAATTCTTAACATCCAAAAGAGTAACTAGTTCTCTATCCATAGGTCTGTGTCTGAGTATATTCCTCCGTGAACATGGTTCCCTAGTCGGAAGTTGGTTATACTTATACACCAGTTAACAGGCCGTAAGGCGGAATTTAGGGTCCATAACTTCACAGACTAATCCAGTATGATCTTCTGCACAGGTCAAAGGGTACTCCATTTTATTTCCAATGAAAGTTCCACCTAGGGCTGGCAACGTAAGTAACAAAGATATGGACTCATGACATGGCGTCTAACAAAGCATATTAATATACATACTCTGGCCCGCATGAACTTGATAGAAACAAAATTTTACATGTCTCAGACACATGGTGTCCAGAGGCTAGAAATGTTTGCCTTTGAAACATAAGAGACAACAAACTGAACTTAAGCGTACTGTTTTCACTCATTTTCAATTTGGAACAGAGAGAGGAGTTTCACCCACCAAATGAACTGGGCTAAATTTATTATGAATTATTTATCCCAAATATTTATTTGGAAAGACTAACGTCCCATGGTAAAAAGATGAAAACACTATCTGATTAATGTTAAGCATAAAATTACCATGTACATATATGTTGAGAGTGAAACTAACTTTTATTTTTGCTTTCCGCAGCTTCCCACTGCTGCATAGCACCCTCCCCCTTTTTTCCGAAAGAAAATATGCAGAGGACACATTAAACCTTCCACACAAGTTGACCACTAACACATTACTTAAAAACAGTTTTAAAAAATGCACTTGGATTACAAAACACATGAGTACGGAATGCAATCCCAGGGTAACTACAACAATACTGCACTCAGTCCATAATCTCAGGTTCAAAATTCCTATAAGATTCAATGTCGGGGAGGAAGAAGAGATTGCTATATACATAAGTAGCGCTAGCAAGAGTTGTCATCTCCAGATGTACCATAGATAGATTTAACTTGGTGACAAGATTAGAGTTCAGGTCCAAAATGTGGAACAATTAATAGAACAAAAAATGTAAAGAGAAAGGTAGCAGTGCTTTACGTGTTTTTGAATGCTAACAGGCCAAGGGAAGGGAATTTATCAAAGCCGCAAGAATCTCCAACACCACTAAAAAACCATTTAAAGCAGCTCCAAAAGAAACTTAAGCTCAGATATTTCCCAAGGCAGCTTACCTGTTTCCTGAAATACATTGATAAAGGAAAAGCAAAATTGCCATCAAGAGGTTTAAAATAAAAGACTTCAATGACAAATAGCTTTTTGGTTTGCAACAAAGGGTCGTGCCATTTATATAAATTTCAGTAAGGTACTACGTCCATAAGCATCATCATGCAAATGATAATACAACATAAATTTCTTACCCTGCCAGCTCAGCTCCAGAGTTTGTGTGAAAACTATTAATCAACATAGCGGTGGCAGTCCCACTGGGGTATGTAAGCTTGTAATCCATAACCATCACCTGTAACATAATAAAAACACACAAAGATGTAATAGTGACGATCAAATGTCATAGCATATGAATGTATCACAAGATATATACCTTACGAAGCGGAACAAGGCTAAACAAGCCAAGAAAACTAACAACAAACATGAACCCAATCATCCACCCTAACCCCGGATTCTTAACATCCTCAATCCGATTACCCGGATAACCAGTACCAATTAATTTATAAGTCTTCTCATCCATAGCAATCATATACGATCCAAATCCCCCTATCACACAAAAAAGCAGCTCATCATCAACTACGAAACCATCTCATAAGTAAATAAATGAAAGCTTACTTACCACTAAACGCTAACCCATAACAAGCAACAACACAAGTCTGAATAACAGTATTCTCTTGTCTGGTAAACGGGTTAACAGAAAAACCAAACTTGGATAAAAAAGTAGTCCATGACTTGACAAGAAAGAAACCAAGTAATCCAGCAGCAACATTGAGTGAAGGTATAACACCAACAGTGAGATTTAATTTATGTGTTATGACACAAAATAATGTTCCTAATAGTGCACTTGCTAGTAACCCTCTGATTGTTATCTGTTCTTTCCATGTTGGGATTTCAACCTCGGATGATGATGGGACCAGTAACGGCTCGGATATTTCATCTTCTGATCCCATTTCTTTTTTTCTGGATGAGAGGTTTCTTGTCAGAGTAGATTAACTTTTTTGTATTTGTGAATTATTGTTGGGACTTTTTTTTTGGAGTTTGTGTAAAAAGGTGGGTAGTTATACGTCGCGGGTTTTTTTTCGTGCATAATTATAATTATTGGCGGAATTATGAAGAGTGCCGGAATGTCGTTCAAATATCTTGTCAACGCCCAAGAAGAATGAAAAGATCTGCCTGGGGCACGGCTAGGTCGGGTGAGTGTATATTCTTTTTGGACAACCGATTCCTTAACACAAGGCCTAAGAGGCTTAACAGTTGAGAGAGAAAAACATTTTTGGAATGGTGTAACAGTTCCAAACGTTGTATTATGTCAAAAATGTGCAATCTTTCTAAAAATGAAAATGTTCGAACCGTTGCACTATATCGAAAAGATGTGACTGTACAAACAATTGTATTGTTGTTTCGAAAATGCATCACTCCCTTAAAAATATTGTACGTTTTTTGCATGAATAGACATATTTTTTCTGTCTTTTTTCTCTTTCTGTTATTAGTCAAAACACAATGTTGAGTTCGTTGATTATGTAGAATTGAAGTGTTACTTTCCATAGAAGAAAAATTTTATTATATCTTGGGAGAGTTTCTCATCCAACCTTGAAACACCGTGAGGGAGAAAATTTGTCTTGAGAACATAGTGAATCTTCACTAAGGGATTGGATTGATGTTTTCATACTTGGTACATAAGAGAGAATGGTTTGTATTGTTGTAGTAATTGGTACAAAATAAGTATAATTGAGTTGTGGTTCCTAACAACTTCAGACATATTTTTCCTTTTCGATTATACTTACTGTTTCAACAGGATTTACCAAAATACACCAGTTAAGGAGTTGAAGTAATCTTTTGTGATTGACGAAGAAGATTGGTGGTTTGTGAGAGATGAGACTGAGCTTTTGAATTCGCTACCTTCGCCAACTACCAACAATGAAGATAAGATGGGGTCGGATCAAGTCTCGATGTAGTTCTTATTTTATAAATATGATCGGTGTAGTTACTGTAGGAAACTTATTCCAAAAATATACTTATTGTTAAGTAAACAAGAAAATCAAATTGATATAACAAATATATTATGAACAAACATTTAGTTCAACAAACAAACAAACATTTTAGTTCAACTAATGAACTTAATTTACCAATGATTAAATCCGAGCCTAGTGAAGATTCACTATGTCCTTAAGATAGATTTCCCCCCTCATGGTGCTTGAAGGTTGATGGAAAACTGTCTCCCAAGATAGAACGGATTTCCTTCTATAGAAAGCTAGCACTTCAATTCTATAGACTCAGCGAACACAACATAGTATTTGACTAAGAACAAAGGGAGAAGAGAAAGATCAGAACTCTGTGTGATCTGGTGTGTCTTTCTCTCCAAATTCATCCACTATTTATAGGTGAGTGGTGTCTCTTCGAAACAACACAGTAACTCTTAAGAAAAAGTAAGCAACTATTTGAAAAGTCATATGTTTCGAAAAGACATAACATTTCGGCATAAAACACTATTTCGAACCAGTGCCTATTTCGAAAGGTCGCACCTTTTCGGCATAATGTACTGTTTCGAACCAGTGCACCCTTTCGAAAAGGTTTTTCTCACTTTACGTATTGTTTCAAGAGAAACCCATTTCATTTCAAGTGGGTAACTTGGGAGACAAATAACTCATTCATATCTAAATGGATTTGTACAAATCTATTTTTCTAACAATCCCCCACATGAATGAAGATTTGGCTTCTTCTAGCATAAACATCGGATTTCTGTTCTTTTACAAATGAAAAGATACCGCATCAGGTCAAGTATCATGGGAGGCCTTGAACTTGCCTTAGTGAAAGACGATTGGATTTAATTGGACGATCAGTAGACTTCAATTAATGTCCTTGAACTGTCAGCCGTTTGTATAAACCTAGACAATCATCTTTACGTAGTACCTTCTCGAATATTGTTGGTTCTCACGTTTGTGTCATTTTGGCCTTGAACACTTCTTGGTTTCATAGAGTGCTTTTGAGACATTTGCCTTAAAATTATCATAGAAGCGACCCCACTTCACACTCACATAGGTGATTTCTATAAAAAGTATTCTGCAATACTCCACTTGGATAACATAACTTTCTAAGATATAGTAAATCATTAAAAACTTGACTTATCCTGGGTCTCACGGCAGATATGCACTATCTTATATAGGAATGGGTTAGAGTATATTATTACTCTCCAGTGTTGATCGAGTCACAGACATAATTCAGTTGGCCCTTTGAACCTAGATCTTGGGATCTCCAGTCAACTAGGTTGGTTTTTCCATTATGAGGACTCTTGGTTGATTATCTCAAATGCTTTAAACCCATTCCCTTTGATAATATTTCCACTTGCTCTCTTATTAAACCTTTTGTAAGCGGATCCGCAATGTTATCTTTTGACTTTATATAGTTGATTGAGATAACTCCATTTGAGAGCAATTGTCTAATGGTGTTATGTCTACGACGTATGTGTCGAGACTTCCCGTTATACATGCTACTCTATGCTCTACCAATATCAAATTGGCTGTCATAGTGTATACACACTGCTGGCACTGGTTTAGCCCAGTTTGGAATATCCTCTAAGAAATTTCAAAGTCACTTAGCTTCTTTTCCAGCCTTGTCCAACGCTATGAATTCTGATTCCATAGTGGACCTTGCTATGCACGTTTGCTTTGAGGATTTTCTTGAAATTTATGCATCTCTCATAGAGTACAACATCACATTTGATGTCTTTTGAGTAATGCTTCTACAAATTTCTAATTTTGAATTGATTAATTCAAGGAGATTCATAATCCCCCAAATTTTCCAATTTCTCATGACAAAGTCAATAAATTGGAAAACCATTTAGATATATGTTTAGCAAGTGAGGCGTCTTGTTAAAGAATGTCACATATCATTCATATAGTGTCGAAACACTTTTAAAACTTCAATTTGCTTACAAGTATGTTGACATTAACCATTTAGTACTTCTGTTGGTTATTGGTTATGTTCACAAAGAGTCACAAAAACTCCAAATTTTGAACCTTATCTTACCAACATGCCGGTGTCTTGTTCGAAATATCTTGGTTCCGTTTTCCAAGCGTTTGCCTTTTTAAACAGTCGCACCTTTTTGTCAAGTTCACTTTAATTCCACCCATGTTCAATGAATCATCTTTGTTTAAACCCAAACCATATGGCGCCAATACTATTACAAAGACCATGGTGGTTATTTAAGTTATTGGATGGACGTCCATTAAATTGGATACAAACTAGTGTGCTTCAAGCACTTTGTCACAGCCCGAATTTCTAAACAATTACAAAGTGAATATTTAAAATATAAATATCTCAAACATTACTCGGTTCAATTGTCTAAAAACCCAGGCTATGACGGGGTGGATACAACACATGTCAAAACCTAAAACCCCCATCATACAAGAATCAACTTAAATTAAAATAATCCCAACAATTATCCGCCATTACTTTATTAAGATATCATCCCGTCCAAACAAAACATCAAAATGGACTCTCCTCAATAAATAGTCCTTACTACCATGTTCTCATGTCATGCTGAAAATATAACTACGTTATTACATCCTTTCAATAAGAATCAGACCTAACAAAAACTAACGGACTGCTCCAGGCAAGAATCCAATTCACACGCCGCGATTCCACTGCCTTCCACTTATATTCCCAAGAACACACCCACGTTGCCAAAACAAAGCAAACATGGGTCAGCAAAATGGAATTTGCTGGTATGAGTAGACTAACCACATATAAACATATCCAATCTTTACTTATCCCAACTAACACTTTAAATCTATCATAACCTAATCATTCTCAGCTTGGAAGACAGGTAGTTTTGTCAGCTCAACCGGCATAGTTTCTTCCCAAGCAAAACTTCCATTATATTAACTCATTCTAATAACTCGTTTTAATATCTAAATAATTGAATTAAAACTTACCAATATCCACTGCTGTATAAGGGTAGGACCGCGTCCTTGCACAAAATATTATATTAAGTCCTACCCTCCTGCAAAAGAAAGTTAGAACTTGTATATAACATATGTAGATATCCTATAGGTATTCAAATGTAAGCCCAAACACAATCTCATAATCAACTCAATTTCTCTTCTCAATTAATCAATTTCTTTTCTTATACACCCACCCTTTAGTACCTATTCCACAATTTGCACTCCACACATTTGCCAAATCACACATTCCTGTGTGTCTCTCTCCCACCGAATACCACCATAACATAGCCACCTCTGGGCTTTCATACACATATTTCACAGCCTCTTTGGGCATAAAAACTTAGGTCATTCATGGCACGTTCAATGAATACCTTAGGTCATTCCCGCCACATTCAAGGAATACCTATCATATCACTAACGGGCCATTCATGGCACATTCAATGAATGCCCTGGGTCATTCCCGCCACATTCAAGAAATACCCAACCCTACATTCCCGTACACTCAAGGAATACAACTAACCCGCAAGGCGAATACCTTAGTTCCTCTTTAGGGCAGTCCAAACAATCTGGTCATTCATGGCACATTCAATAAATACCCCTATATAACGCTAACGGGCCATTTATGGCACATTCAATAAATGCCCACCTAATATATGACATAAGCAGTCATAAAACTCAATTCCAAAACTTGAGGCGTGGAGAGTTCTAAAAGGGTGCGGTAAATTTGTTTACACATTATTGAACTTTATTGCATATATTATTTTAGAGAAAGAAGGAGTATCTTGAATCATGTATTTTTGGTTTACGCGTTATTAATTTCATGGATGTATAAGTGTCATAACGTTGTGTATCATAACAGACTGAAATATCACAGAGTAGTAAATACATGTACACAAGTATATTTAGAAAGGTCTTAGCCTAAAGTCAAGCATGCTAATAGTCCTAGACCTATCCTAATAGACCGAATCATAATCCGAGGTAAAAGTCAAATTTGGGTCAACTGGTCAAAGTCAACCTGCCAATGGTCCACCGCAGTTAACTAGCCAGGTCAACAGCAGTCAACCAGACCTAAACTCCTCTAACCACAAAAGCCCAAAGCCTAAGGCCCATAGTCTAAAAATAAAAATCTAAAATTTAAAACACATAAGCCCACCCACGATTTGGCCTAAGCCCAAATCGAAATTTACTGTTCATCTCCTTCCTCACAACACCTCCACCAGCGCCTCCACCACCTATGCAACCACCACCGACCATCTATATCCAACATGAACCCAGCGGTTTGGTTCATGGAGAAAAACCCCATGTACCTATACCAACAATTCATGATTTCCTTATATTGAAAAAAAAAACCCAAATCGACACCATTAATATTCTGCTAAAGCTTCACTCGCCCTTCTCCAGCACCCATTCAAACATCACATACTACCTCAAATCAACACATCAAAACAACCCAACATCAAGAGTTCAAACTAAACAACCAAGGTAGGCGATGCCATTAATGCTCTGTAAAAGCTACCCTCGAACCACAACCAACAGCCCATCTATTCCTCACCATCCCACGACCAACAACCAAGTAAAATCCACCACAACCACCATTCAATTCAATTATAACCACAACAGTTAACATCACCACCCAATCAAACAAAACCCATCATTCAAACACAACCAAAAAAATATACGTGAAGATTTGGTTTTGATGGCGACGCCATTAACAACCGGTGTCAAAGTGTTAAGGCTTCGATAGCTCAATGCTAAAATTCGTCATAGTTTTATTTACTATAGTATTTCAAAGTTTTGTATCTAACCGTCGACACCATTACAGAGTTTACAAAATCTCAAATATGTAAAACAGTATTACTGATATGTTTAGCAGAAACAAATAATTAAACAAAATAAACATCGTCAGACTACTCACTGTTTATAAACCGAACAGCGAGAAAAATCCCGAAAGACCGAAGTCGACTCTTGCGCGAAAGGACGATCTTCCTCGTTCAAAACCTTTTCTTCTTTCAGTAAAACTCTTTTTTTTTTCTTCTAAAACTCTCGCTATCTTTCCCTCAAAAACTTTACGTGAGAATACTCTTTTTTCTAGTTTTTAAAACCTCACCGAAAAACAAGGGTTGAAACTTATCTACTTACTTACGGGACTTTTATCCCTAAGCTGATAGTTATCATATATCTGTTTTATCTATTTCATTATTATTATTATTATTATTATTATTAATACTACTACTATTATTATAGGAAAAGCAAACAAAAGACGGGGTGTTATACACTTCATCGACGCAAATCGACTTTCCATTCAATCAGTACGTTAACCATTTCCTTCTTTCACAGCTCTTCAACCGGATTGAAGGAATTTTGAAGGTCACCTTAGCGTTCACTACTAAAGAACTACCAAAATATATAATTTCTAAGTGTGTAATTAACTAGAAATACATACCTATCCAAGTGCATGGAACCATCATAGTGAGGAACTATGGCAAGAAAACGTTTCTGCCACATATCAATCTTTTGACCATCGCTTCTCAATGACACGTTAACAAAAACCCACTTTAAGATTGTTAGTGCATTTACAATAAGTATAACCAAAATTAATTCAAGTAAAGAAAATCTGTCTTAAGTTTGTAGGAAACTTATTCCAAAAATATATTTATTGTTAAGTAAATAAGAAAATCAAATTGATATAACAAATATATCATGAACAAACAAACTTTGTGGGGCCGTATTTGTGGGGACCACAAATATGGCTTTTACTGGGCCATATTTGTGGGGGCCGGAACACTTACTAATCAAGTTTTAGTGAAGACTTCCTTACCAACAAACTTTGTTTTTGTTTTCATTTGTTTTCTAATTTTGAGTATTAACAAAGTCTGCTTCTGTTTTCAAAAATTGAAACACCATTAACTAATCGTAACGTTGTTACTCGTGTTGTTCTTGTTCCTACTAATTGTAACACCCGTATTTAAAATACGTATTTATTTAATTATTAATTTATTTATTTAAAAATCGGTTGGATTGGATTTGAGATATGTGGACCTGGTTTCTGTGCCCGAGTCTATGTTGGGCTTGGGTTTCAAACCCAAGTATATAATCACATTGTTCTAGAGAATAGGGTTTTGGAGAGAATAAAATAATAAAAATAGAGGCAGAGATAGAAACGTGTTTGCTCGAGCGTTGGAGCACGATGATTCGGACGATGAGGGTTTCATCGAGTTGAGTTTTATTACAGGTGAGTAGTTTACGCGCTGTATGTTTTGCTGTATGTTTTTCGGTTTATCATGCTGTAGTAATTCTATAATAATTTGTGGTCTCGCCAATTTGTAAAAATGGTTCACTATTATTATATTGTTGTTGGTATATTGTTTTGTTGGAAAACTGCAGAAAACTCTGTTTTGGGCGTTAATGGCTGCGTGAACCAAAGCCAAAGAATAGTTAGGACTGTTAAATTTCTATTTCAGGTGGTCTTAATATAGATTGGTGGGATGGGAAGATTTTGAGTTTGATGTTTGGGTGCTGTCAAAGTTTGAAGAAATCGTCAATGGAGATCGAGTTGTTTCTATAAGTGGTGAATGATGTTGGAATCGAGTTGGTTAGTATATTATAGTATAGTGTTGGGTTTTGTTGGGGGATCAAAACCCAACTGTTTAGGAGCGGTGGACGATGCTGTCGAAGCTCTGTAAACGTATTCATGGCGGCACCAAGAAATCGCCAGCAATAGTTTATGTAACTGTTATTGTTGGTTTTTCGTTTTTGATTGTGGATGATTGGGTTGATGTTTGGTTTTGGGTGTTTGAGTGCGTGAGGGCTGTCGAGTGGTGCAGGGGAAGCTTTGACAGACGTTAATGGTGGTCGAGATCTAGATTTAGGGAGAGATCTCGACAGTTGATAAAAGGGTGTGGTGTATTAATTAAAGGTGTTTGGTTTTTGATAAGGAGTAAAATCGGTTTGATGAAGTGAGGGGTGGTGGCCGGTGGTGGATGCTGCTGGGAGGAAGAAGGAAGAGGACGACCTGTTCCTCTTACTTGGGCTTGGGTCGGTTTCTCTTGGGCTTGGTTGGTTTCTTTGGTTAGGCCAAAAATCCATTTTAGTGGTTGGGCCGAGTTCTATTAGTTTTCTTTGGGTCCGATTTTAAACATTTTTGGTTGGGCCAGTTTTATTTAACTTCCTTTGGGCCCGATCACTTAATTGTTTGGGCCAGTTTCTAATATTGTTTGGGGCCAGTCCATAAGACTTAGTAGAGATCCAAATGGGTCTTTCAACATTTAGACTTTCGGGTTCTAAGGTTTGGGCTTGGCCAGTTGGGTCCGAACCATTTCCTTAGTCTTGAGCCCTTGAGCCATGCACCTTTGCCTTTAGCCATGAACCATGGCTATGACCCTGAACCTGTTGAACATGGAAATGACAGTTTGACTTCGACCATGATGTGTTGACTTTGACCGTTGACCTTTGACTTTGACCATTGCCCTTTGACTTTGATCGTTGACTGTGGAGTGTTGACTTTTTCCAGTTTTTCACATGTTTAAGAATATGGACAAATGTAGTAATAAAATATTGTCGAAAATTGTATAATTTTGTTTGTCTTTATCTAATTAAGATTTGACGTGGGTAGTGTGTAAAACCTATAATATATTGGCACGTAACAAGCGGGGAATTTTTATAGGACTTAGATATATACGTTTTTACGAGAATTAAATTATATACGGACTTAGATTCATGGACTTTGATTGTGGACTGTTGACTATTTAATTGTGTTACGTTTTTATATATTAAATTGTATGGACAAATCAAATGCTAAAATGCTGTGGAAGCTTGTATAAATTTGGTTGTCATTATCTAATTAAGATTTGACGTTGATATTGTGACATTATATAATATGTTGGGATATATATATTAAATGCAATAGTTTTGGAGAAATAAATGTATAAACGCTCCATTATTTTATCTGTGAGATGTTAGTAGAGTATTTGTAGATATTTGATAAGAGCCCAAAACTGTAGTTTTAACCCTGTAACAGTCATACTTTTAGACCAATTATGTGAGTAATAATTAAGAGTTAACACTGATTACGTGTTTTTATGCATTTCGTGTTTCAAAGTCCATTATGTGCGTAAAATGTGCCACTTTAGCGAGATAAAGGAGCAAAGGTCGGTTACTAAGTAGTTCCGTGATTAAAGGCCAAGATTTAAGAAGACAAAGCCTTCCTAAAGCCCGGTTAAAAGCTAAAAAGTCGACACGGGCAAACAAAGACACAAGTCGTGAGAACTTCCGGGGTCGTATCTTTGGACTCAGACCTCGGAATGGGGCCTACCTTATGTCAAAACGACCGGCTCGGAAAGAGATTTCCAATGGTCCAAGCTTTGACCCAATCAGAGGAGCAAAAGTGGACGAAAAGTCTGTAGAAGGCAACTGCAGCTGAAGAGGCCTTTTTGGACTGAAAGAATTGGGTTTTGGGCCTGATTCTCTGGCCCAAAACATGGCTCCAAGCCCATGCACGATTTTTGGATCTGAAAGTATAAAAACCAAAGCTTAGCTCTTTGTTAATGGTAGCTAGTTAGACCTAAAATAATATAGATAATTCTAGATCTGTTTTCATTAATTAATTAAGTTTAGTTCCATTTCAATTATTGTATTAGATTAAACATTTGAATCTTGTTCTTCATTTTGATTAGATCAATAAAGTAGTATTTTTATCAATTTCGATTTTTGTCATTTCCATTTCTAGATCTAATTTCAATTCCTGTCCTTATTTCATTTTAGTCATTAAATTAGATTTCATTATTGTTTAATTAAGTAAATTTCAATTCTTTACATTATGTTTAGTTTAGATTCAATGGGAAATGTTAGTTTGATAAATCAAGGCTAAAACCTCCATTAGAGGGGTTGATGAAGCCTTGATGAAAACTTAGTGGTATAGTGTAGAAGCATTGTAGAGTCTATTCCAATCTAGAAGGTCGTGATTCGCCATGAGAATGGGTGGACGACCTCACATGCTAGTTAGTACTCGGTAGAAATGCCATGAACACTAGGGATTAGAACTCGAATTTCTTGCCGTAAGAACGTAAGAATCGAGATATAAGAATCTATGCTAGGTTATTAAGTTGGATTCGAGGTGGATTCAATTCCCCTCTAATCCTTTATCTAGATTCAAAACAATCATATTGCCATAGCATTCATAGTTAGATTCAACATAATCAATTTTATATAGGTATCGTAGTATAACACACCTTCGTAAAGCTCTCATTGACTTAAGACTGATTAATTAGATTAGAAAACAATTCCATGCTAGAGCACTAGGAGTGGAACGAATTTGTTACTCCACTCCACTCTATTTCGATAGAATTGAGAGTAGAAACTTTGATAAATATAGACACATAAACAATTTAGTTTTCTTACGTTTTGAGTTCATCGTTCATTTCGTAGGGAAACTATTCAATTTTATCGTTTATCAAATGGCGCCGCTGCCATCTTAGTTGCACTTTAGCATTATTTTCATAGTAGAATTAGTCATTTTTAAGTCCCATTAAACCCACCCACCCTTGTTTGATTCATCACCGCGGGTTATTCGCTTCAGCTGAAAAAAATTCCTCGACAAAATTACACCGAGCGATCGCTTATAAGAAGGAGCTACCGCACACGCCCGATACCGCACACGAAGCGACCATCCCCTCACTTATCGGACTTCGAGCGACCTGCCCTCATACCAAGCGACCCGTGCTCACTTATCGACAAGGAGCGACGCACGCTTCTAATGCAGCGACTGCGCCCTAAGCAAAATTTTATGGATTTCAAACAGTTTGTTTCAAACTTCGATTTTTAAGTTTTTCAGTGTTCTAACTTGTTATTTACACACAACATGCGTAAACAAGACGCTATTCATAAGCGAAAGCAAGGACGCTTATCGTATTCCTTTCTTCCATACCTCGATCTCCGGTTAGAGGTTCATACTAAATATCAAGATTGTTTGGATTGTTTTCGTGTTTAGACTTAGACTTGCATGAGATTAAGGTCCGGTGGGAGAAAAACACCGAACGTAATTAACCATCAACAAACAAACATATCGAAAGTATACCAATCACAACACCTCTAACTACTATCCCACCAACCATACCCGACATAATGGTCAAGAAAGAGACTCTCTCTCTCCGACTTCTACAAAGCTTTGAAATTATAGCCCTAAATCTTGCATCGTTCTAGTAGACCCGATTGGGGATTTTCGAATCCCCAAACATATTTAATTTGTTACCCGTTTTCCATGGTTTAGGCCATGAAAAACCTTACCAACACACGCGTAGGATTGAACAAGTCCTTACAACATTCTATCATCCTACGGTTGGTGCGGAACAAATTAAACCGGTGGTATTTCCCTTCACCTTAGCCCGATAAGGCGGCGTCTTTGGTTAAGCGCCCAAAGCGCTTAACTCTGTGGACTCGTGGGCTAAACTTGTTCAAATATTTATGGAACATTTTACCCACCCCTAAAGACGGATGAGATGCTATCCAAGATTCATTTCTTCCGACAGAACCCTCATGAATCAGTTTCTGAGGCTTGGAATCGCTTCACCGATCTGCTTATAGAGTGTCCACACCATAACCTAGCAAAAGACATGTTAGTTCGTGCCTTTTTCAAAGGACTTCAACATCACCATAAAGAAGTCCTTGACATAATGAATGGGGTAGTTTCCTAAGTAAAGGAGCCCTGAGGAGGCTTACAAATTTTAGAAGAACAAACTAAACGAAATAACAATTGGGGAGTGATGATATCCCCCGCTCTGCTAGTTCTTCTTCAATAGTTAAGGCCACCGGTATGTTTGAGATGAAACCCGATCCAGAACTTAAAAATTTAATCGAATCTCTAACTAAAAAGGTAGAGGCTATTTCTATTCAACAAAAGCCTATTCCCGCCATGAATGTCAACTCCAACCCATGTAATTTCTGTTTGAGTCCCGAAAGCACCCCGACTCTATTGTCCTCTCTCCTATGAACAACAACAAGTAGAGCAAGATAATGTTTGCTCCATTAATAACTATCCTATTCCTAATGCCCCATGGAGACAACATCCCAACTTTAGTTGGCGAAACAATCAACAAGTTACAACTCCAGGCTTTAATAACCAAAATGTTAGGCAAGCAAACAACTATAATCAAGCTCCACCTAGGCAAGGACAGGGACAAGGTCAAGGAACTTATAATAATTATAACAACCAAGCGCAACCACGACAAGGTGTAGCACAAGGTTAGAATAATTATAATAGTTATAATACCAATAGATGTCTCGTTCCGGTTAACAATAGTAACTATCAAAACCCACCCATAAATAATCAACGTGAGATAGTTCCAGTCGCACCACCTGTGACTACTACACCTACACAACCGGACCGTATCGACGCCTTTATACATGTTACCCAACAACTTTTCCAATCAATAACTCAATCAAACCAACAGATATTACAATCCATAAATCAGGGCATACAACAGTTAGCCCAAGAGAAAGCCCAACCAAAAGGCGTGTTTCCAGGACAAGTTATACCAAACCCTAAAACAACAAACATAGCCTTTGAGGTAAACGGTAATACTAGTACGGAAACAACAATAGTAGGTGACCTGAATGCCATCACCACTCTCCGTTCGGGAAGAGTGGTTGATAACAAAGTAACTATGCCTATAGTTACCCTTATCAAGATTCCCTACATCGGATATCGAACTAGATACCGGTAGAAACTCAAGAGCCTACCACCGTAGAGGTACCCGCTTAAACCACAACCTAAGAAACAGAAAAGCCAAGGTTACACATCAAGTCGAGCCATACACTAAATATAGAGCTAAACCACCGCTCCTCAAAAATTAGCAATGCTAGCCAGGGATACAAACTTTAAGGAGATTAGGAACGTTTTCAAGAATCTAACGATAAACCTTCCTTTTCTCGAAGCTATTAAAAAGCTACCTAATCACGCTAAGTTTCTTAAAGAGTTATGCACTACTAGGCGTAAAACCAACATACCTAAATATGCCTTTTTAACTGAACAATTCCCAACTTTATCCGAAAATAATGGAATTGTTAAGTACAAGGACCCTGGTTGTCCTACTGTAAAATACACCTTAGGAGATTCCCACACGACGACCGCTTTATTAGACCTGGGGGCGAGTGTTAACTTACTCCCCGATTACTTGTATAAACAAATAGGTTCTACGTGAAATGCAACCTATAAAAATAACGTTGCAATTAGCGGACAGTCAATTAAGTATCCTAAGGGTGTAGTGGAAAACGTGTTTGTTAAGGTTCGTGGATTTCTACTATCCCGCTGATTTTGTTATCCTTGATACGTAAGTCGCTAATGACTCTGCATCGATCATCTTAGGGCCTTTTTTTAGCAACCGCCAACGACTTATTAATTGCCGCTGATGGTAAGATGTCCTTATCTTTTGGCCATCTCCTACTTGAGGTAAATGTTTTCAAGATGATGAAACAATTACCGATTCGCTTCATAGATGGGGAGGTTAGCATGATCAAGAGCTTAGCTCAAGATTATTTTAACAACACGCGTTTCTCGAAAACAATATGTACAAATTCCTTTCCTTTGAAAGTCAGATTTTGTAAATGACTCCTACTTAGAGGAAGTCAACACCATCCTTGAGTCCACACAAGTTGTAGACCCTTCGGTTGCTCCTTATAATCGAGTATGAAGACTTGCTACCTAAGCAAGTCTTCATTATGCAAAATGAAGACCCCGACGAAAACATCTAGTGATTTTCCTTCCACCCGCTGCTTAAACCCCTTCCCCGAGTTAAAATATATACAACTTGATCCGGATGGTAATCATCCGTAATTATATCTTCTCATTGTCTAAGGATGAAGATACACGCTTAATCCGGGTGATTAGGGAACATCGGTCTCACGATTGGTTGGTCCCTAGCCGACATTAAGGGAATTGACCCTAATGTTTGCACTCATCGTGATCCATTTGGAGGATAACGCCAAGACTTCTCGCGAACCTCGGCCGCTTGAACCCTGCCATGAAAGAGGTGGTTAGGGAAGAAGTCTTACGATTACTCGATGCGGGTATCATATACCCAATCTTTGATAGCGAATGGGTCAGCCCCATTCATGTAGTTCCTAAGAAATCAGGAGTTACCATGGTTCGTAACGGAAAGGATAACTATGTTGTCACACAAGGTCCTATGAAATGGAGGATCTGTATTGATTACAGACGCTTAAATGCTATGACACGAAAAGGATCACTTTCCTTTACCTTTTATAGATCAAATGCTCGAACGCCTAGTCGGGGTCATGCTTTTTATTGTTTTCTGGATGGCTACTCGTGCTATTTTCAGATTATTATTGATATTGATGACCAAGAAAAGACTACTTTCACATGTCCCTTTGGAACGTATGCCTATAAACGAATGCCTTTTGGCCTTTGTAATGCTCCCGAACCTTTCAAATGTGTATGCTTCATATATTTAGTGACATGGTAGAAGCTTTTATGGAAGTTTTCATAGATGATTTTTCTATCTATGGAGACTCCTTCACGCATCGTTTGTCTAACCCGCCTAAGGTTTTGACAAGGTGTGAAGAAAAGAGCCTCGCTTTTAAACTGGGAAAAGTGTCATTTCATGGTGAAAAAGGGCATAGTACTAGGTCACATTGTATCTAGTGATGGCATCGAAGTAGATAAAACCAAACTAGATAAGATAGCGACTCTACCTAAACCACGGACTGTCCGTGATATTAGAGCCTTTCTAGGCCATGCAGGTTTTTATAGGCGATTTATCAAAGACTTCTCAAAAATAGCTAGGCCTTTAACTAATCTGCTTTTGAAAGATGCAATTTTTTATTTTAATTTTAATCGTAAGCGGCTTTTTAAAACTTTAAAAGCCGCCTCTAACCTCTGCACCAATTATACAACCTCCCCCATTGGTCTAAACCTTTCGAACTCATGTGTGATGCTAGTGACTATCGCAGGTTAGTGCGCCTTTGGGACAAAAACTAGATAATAAGTCCACTTGTCATTTATTATGCTAGTAAAACATTAAATGATGCTCAACGAAATTATTCAACTACAGAAAAAGAATTCTTAGCCGTCATTTATGCTTTAGATAAGTTTCGTCCTTATTTGGTTGGTTCTAAAACTTTAGTTTACACAGACCATGCATCCCTTAAGTACCTTCTTGCAAAGAAGGATGCTAAGCAGAGATTAATCCGATGGATCCTTCTCCTGCAAGAGTTCACATTAGAAATAAAGGACAAAAGAGGGGTCGAAAATGTAGTTGCCGACCACTTATCTAGACTCACAAACGCGATCGATCGATCGATTCTCGAGTCCATACCGGACTCTTTTCCGATGAGCATCGTATGCCATTTTTCAAAGACCATGGTATCTTCGACATTGTAAATTATCTAGCGGCTGATGTTATGCCTTATAATTGGTCAAGAAATGAACGTAAAAGTTTTTCGCCAGAGTTAAGTTATACTACCGGGATGAGCCCTACCTTTTTAAGTATTGTGCGGATCGATTATTCGTGCGTTGTATTCCCCGGTGGGAATATAATGAAGTTCTATCGCTCGCCATGACAAAGAGTGTGGTGGCCATTTTAGTGGGATGAAAACAGCCGCTAAAAGTTTTTCAATGTGGATTTTATTAGCCTACCCTTTTTAAGGATGCCCAAGTGCATTGCAAGGCGGTATTCGCTTTACAACAACTTGGGCCTAATCATGAAACGTAATATGATGCCATTAAATCCAATCTTGATAGTTGAAATTTTCGACGTTTGGGGCATCGATTTCATGGGTCCTTTCCCTGTTTCCCACGGTTTTATTTATATTCTAGTTGCCGTGGACTACGTGTCTAAATGGATAGAGGCCCTAGCTTGCCGTAGCAATGACCATAAGACCGTGGTATTTTTTTATCAAAGAATATATTTTCTCTCGGTTTGGCATTCAAAACATCATTATTAGTGATGGTGGAACACATTTTGCAAATGAGTTGTTGCATCCCTAGTGAAAAAGTATGGAGTTACACACAAAGTAGCAACTCTTTATCATCCACAAACTAGTGGACAAGTAGAAGTTTCTAATAGGGAAATCAAAAAGATTTTAGAAACAACTATAAACCCCGGATAGGAAAGACCGTCAAAGCATTTATCGGATGCCTTATGGGCGATAGAACTGCTTTCAAAACTCCTATAGGTATGTCTCCCTTTTAGACTTGTTTTGGGAAACCATGTCATTTGCCCGATTGAATTAGAGCACCGCGCTCGTGGGCTATCAAAAGCCTTAACTTCAATATTGATGAGGCAGTGTCAAACGCAAGTTGCAATTGAATGAGCTTGAAGAAATCCGTGGCGATTAAATATAATCTCGCGAAGGATTATAAAGCTAACATAAAACGTGTTCATGATAAGCATATCTTTGCGCAAAAAGAGTTCGTAGTCGGTCAAAAGGTTTTGCTTTACAACTCCCGCCTACATATTTTCCCAGAAAAACTAAAACCCGTTGGTCCGGCCCCTTTTCCTCGTTATCAAGTCACCCCTTTACGGGCAATCACCTTGGTAAATCCAAATGACAACAAGTACCTTTCAAGTTAATGGTCAACGGTTAAAACATTTTCACGAACTTCGTCCCCCGATGTAGAGGAAGTCCTTTTACGGACCACGCCTATGAGGATCACCCTTGTCATTTGGTGTACTTACTTTCATTTCCATATACTGATAAGTGCACCATGCAGGTAACCGGGCCCTCCCAAAGGAGTGTGTGGCTGTAAGTACCGGATCCTAAGTCCACAGTTCACATAATTCACGTTTTCCACTTTTGCATGTTTTCTCAGTTTTTGAGTCATGTTCCTCTAATGGGTTGAATTATGTATTTATTGTTTTTCGTGTTTCTTATAATAAACAAATAAAAATAAAATTAAAATTCTTAAAATCATAGAAATAGCAATCTAACAAGTCTTGGAAATCTGACTTTAAACGACCCACGTTGTAAACAAATTTTGTGTTTAAAAATTCGTTTGGGGGTGGGCAGTCGATCTTTCCATCGGGATTGCTCGAACTTTCCATTGGTTTTGTTTAGGCCCATTACTTGTAGTTCAATTGGGTTGACGTAATCTAAACTTAGATTTCCTTCGTTCGCATAACTTACGTCACACACGCACTTTGAGGCGTTCTTCCACCCTCTTATACGTCACCCATGGTTGGAATTGAGTGTTTTATGGATCGTTGGATTGGAAATTCTCTACTGATCATTTCCATAACTCATTCGCCAAAATCGGGCCAGTAACGAAGTGGCAAATTGAGTTTGAATTTGCGCAAAAAATCGGAAATTTCGGAATTCAAACTGGGCTTGGGCCTAAACCGCACGCACGATGGTGCGTCACCTTCCTTCCCAAACCGCATGCACAGTGTTTCCACTTTCATCCCGCCGGTTACAAGTTAAATAAAATTTTGGAAACCAAAATAAAAAAATAAATATAGAGAGAGGGAAGAAAACCTAACTACACCTACACCAAGGAAATCAAATCCACCTAAATCTTCTCTAAACAATCATCACCGCCAATCCAACTTCGAAAAACAGCCAACAATTATAGTTTCCACCACCACCGCCACCGCCACCAACGCCGTTTTTAGTAGTTTTCTTCAAAACTTGCCTCCCCCATAGTCTACAAACCATTAGTAGTCTAAGAAATTTCAATGGCGCTACGACGTAGAATTTTGCGGAACACGCGTTTGCTTCCGAGCGGTTTAGCCATTTTACGGCACGAGATGTTCAAGAGACATTGAACGGATTGTTGTACTCAACTGAGGAGTTCTATCACTATGATTTGGTAGAACAGTTTTATAAAAAGCGAGAATTGGAAGGGGATAGGATTTTCATAAAGTTAGGAGGAACGCGGAGAGAAGTAACGGTGACGCTTGTTAGTTGAATCATAGGAATTACGCTTTGAAAGCAACCTAGTAATTCCACAATTCAGGAATCCCATATAATTGGAGTTCCCGCTTTGATGAAGGATACCGTCGTGGAGGGTGAATACAATCCGACATCCCATTCGTCCCCGGCCACCACCACGAGAACCAATCAACCGGTCAGAGCTCGGTGGATTGGTAGGAACGCCCCTGAAAGACAAAGTCGATATCGGCCTGCAATGTGCGCGACGTTCTCTCGGATTTTGCAAACAAAGAAGTATAATTTCTGCATCCTTGATTTAATGTTTAATGTGATTCGAGGAGTGGGGAAGAGTTTAGCGCCTTCCCCGTATTGATCACTAAGATCATGCTCTCCTTTAGAGAAATGCCGCAAAGGTTCTACTCCTATTAAGATCAAATTGCATTCTAATGCAAGTATCTATAATGGATTGCATCCAAGAGACTTGGCGTTGTCCAAGAAAAATGGATGAGTCGAGGATGAAAGGGAAGATATGACATGTCCGGATGAAGATGCATTAGAGAAGTGTAATTTAATGTAGAACGATGCAAGTGTTGCGCATCGCCTTTTCGCGTTTATGGTATTTGTGGAGATATCCTAAATAGACGGATAGTAGTTCAAAAGAAGCAAGGAACCTTCAGAGGAGATTTGAAATGCTCAAGGGGTTCCGGACGATATCTTGTCTAACATGGAGACTATCCACCAACAATAACAAACCCAAGATGCGACTTTCGCATCGAGATGGAAGCCCAACGCTTGTTCGAATAGAGATGCTACGACGATGCCACCCGTGGAGGACTCTGTTTTCAGCCGAGTCCGACGGGCATGAGCGTCGTCGCCGAAGCGACGATGGTTCAAGTCATTCTCCATCCCGAGCCAATCTCCATCTCGGGTCCATCATCATCACAAAACTAGGTGTTCACCCCAACTGAGTTATTTGTTATTTCATAATTTCGTTTTATTAGTTGAATTTTAATTAGGTAGTTAAATTTAAATATTCATGTGTTTATTTAATGTTGTTTGGATTTAAATTTTATTTTTAATATAATTGGTTATTTTCGAGTACTGCTTGTTTTATCATTAATTCCACCTTCCCGACTCGTTTGGGGGTGGAAATATTTAGACCGAGCATAAGTCGTGATATGATTATATGCTGTAAGTTGTCTTGGAGGGAAGGTTGATAATTTGGCCGATATCGGCATATCTATGACTTGTGTGGTGATAGCATGAAATCTACGAGAGTTTAGAAGTTACTATTCTAAATCCAAGATGAAAGATACCGTGGATTTTTAGAAAATCATGGAAATGGTTTGTTTCCGTTTTCGGTTTTGGAATTTTCCTATTTCGAAATTGCCTTCAAACAAATTAGGGAACTTCCCCGATTCGCTTTGGTAGCTCGTAACCTATTTAAACTCCTTTCTTTCTACACTAACAAACCACACTACATCCGCCATCATCCCGCACCCTTCCACTCCAAGTTTTTCTTTCTTTTTGCTCTAAACTCCGGTTTCACCCCTTTTCTTCTGCTGTCGGGCTTTACATTCGAAAATTTTTGTCGAGGCTTCACCAAAAAACACTGTAATTTAAAACCCACGAAGCCCATCGCCGCCGCCTTTGTTAACGCTAAAAATTTGAATTTTCGAGACGGTCATTCCGTGATTTTTGTGGAGCTATTCAAAGAGTTATTGTGATGACATCTCCTATAGTCATACCTCGAACAAATTCCTTCAAAGATGTGTTGGGCACCGAGACCTATGGACATTGGTTCCAACAAAGAATCCTGCAGTTAGGATGGCGTCATCTACTGGTAAGTGATGACGATTCATATTCACCACAGCTTACTGCTTATTTCTACAACCATGTTAAATTCTATTGTAATCAGGATGGAGAACAAGAATTCTCTATCGTAGTCGAGGACACGACACATCAATTCGATAAAAATGTGGTCGCTCTAGTTTCAGGATTACCAATACCTGATCCTGTTCACACATGGGCGTATATGACTGATAATGCATATCTTTATGATTATACATATTTCCATGAGTATTATGGGGGAGGGTATTTCGAAAGTAATGGACCGGGGCGATATAGCATTGCCCTTGGTAGCCTTTCCCTAAACGTAATACACCCCATGTTATTCATCCCGATGAATATTTTGGGGAATGGCACCATTTCAAAGAAACGATCGCTGGGTGACATTTTCCTCGCTTTATGCGAGGGGCGCCACCAATATGACATTCCATTCGAAGTTTTAGTCGCTAGTCTTAAGAGAGCCCAAAGCATGAGGCATAAGTATCTTCTTATGCCTGTTTTGGTAAGCCGCATCATCGCGTAGTTGTTTACCTCAGATTCCGCGTACACAATTCACGATTGAAAAGGGTGAAGTCATGAGACCCACCAATCGGGTGGTTCGCTTCGTTACAAGATAATGACTTGGCCGGATGGCAGGTGCAACCTCATTTGGTTGCCCCCGACATCCCATCGATATGATAACACTTAACAAAGTTAGCATTAGTAGATGATAACCGGGCGGCAAGCTTGGCAAATTACAATGGATGGCAGGATCGCGAAGGAACCTCGCCTCACTAATGAGGAAGAGGGATGCTTAAAAGGGAGATATGGTAAGTTTTAGTTTCAGTTAGTGTCCGCTTATGTCCCAAGCAATTTAATTCTGTAACCCCATAATGGGTGGAACTCTTATAGAGTTGTGGTCGGTTTTTATTTTCTATATTAGTATGTTCTAACCTTGTTTTGCGGATGTTCCGAATTTCACGCGTTTCCATGGTATTTTTCCTACCCTCTTTATTTACAATACTTTGAGGACAAAGCATGGTTCTTGTTTGGGCGATAGAAACACGCGTGTAATTAAGGCATCCGTTAGGATATAGATATGTATAATATGCATTTGTTTTCTAGTTAAAATTTTTTAAAATTCAAAAATATAAATAAATAAGTTATGCTATACACTTAGGAATATTGGTATTGTTTTCTTTCTATGCTCTTAACAATCTAGAAGTGTCAATGAGCTTTTGCATCGAATAATTGTTAGAAACTTAGGTTAATATATAGGTAATAATCTCTGCATCTATCTATCTATAAATATATTACATGAGTATCTATGATTGTTAGCAATAAGTTTATGAAATCTAGGCTAGAGTACTTATTCTACAAATCCTGTGAGAATATAGCCGAAAAGTCGTATATGAGCCAAAACATTTGAGAAATGACACAAGGGAGAAGTAAAATCGGATAGAGATATCACACGCCCACTTGCTTGATCACTATGCCATATCCTAAGCGAGAATTTAGGCCCTCTTTGGATCGATATAGCCGTAAATTCAAACCTATGAATTATTTTCCTAATAGTCCCCTCTCCGAGCCTTTCTTTAGCCTTCCATAAACCACAAATCCTTTACCCTCGTTACAAAAAAAAAAAAAAATAAAAAAATAAATCAACCTACCCAATTTAGAATAAGTCCGAGAATAGAATGAGTGAAGAAAGAAGAAGAGAAAAAACCGTAAACAAAAATTAGTTAGTTGCTTCAAAAAGAAAAGAAGTTTCCATCCAAGGAAAAAAAAAATAGAAATAAATAAAAACTCCAAAAATAGAATAAAAGGGAGTCAAAAGCCAAAGAAAAAAAAAAAAGAAAAATATGGCTAAGGATGGAAACAAAGTATATAAGCAAAAGAAAATAACAAGGTTTTCTCTAAGTTACATAATATGAAGACTCTATTATCTCGGACTTGTGTCCTTTTGAATATCCATTTCCTTCCTTCTTAAACCATCTCCTAATCCCCGCAACACCTAATAAAGACCTCTAGCTCAATTAGGAATAGGTTAGTGTGATAGTAAGTAGCGATGTGTTTGATCGACTCGCTTCCTTTTGTTGTCATTGAGATTGTAAGGTAAAGTATGCCCACCGCATTAATCGGAGTAAATAAACTTGAGTGAAAAAAATCAGAGTGGTTTTTGTCTTGACATTTATGTGAGGACCTACTTTAAGGACGCTTATTCGAAGTTTTCAAACTTACCTCGCTAGGCATTTCATAGTATTACTCATAGTATATATATTTGTATCATAGATGATTGATTATTATGCATATATTAGTTTAGGTTTGTGACTTGGTTATTCTTATTCAATTGCTAGTGAGATGTATAGATAGTTGGGACATGAATGAGGAAACAATAGTTTTATTTCTTAGTCGTTGTAGTATAGTTGAAGTTTGTGAGTACCTTCACTGAAAACTCTCACGAGGTTATAACTTCGTCCACTAGGGAATTCCTAGTGGTTTAAGGCCTTGTTGCATATGGTCAATGCAATCGCGACTCAAATAAACGAGTAGATAAAACTCCATTTTGGTCACTTATTCTAATTTCTCATCTTTGCTTGAGGACAAGCAAAATGCTGTTTTGGGGTGGTTTGATAAGAGCCCAAAACTGTAGTTTTAACCCCGTAATGCATCATACTTTTAGACCAATTATGTGAGTAATAATTAAGAGTTAACACCGATTCACGTGTTTTATGCATTTTAGGTTTCAAAGTCCATTATGTGCGTAAAATGTGCCACTTTAGCGAGATAAAGGAGCAAAGGTCGGTTACTAAGTAGTTCCGTGATTAAAGGCCAAGATTCAAGAAGACAAAGCCTTCCTAAAGCCCGGGAAAAAAGAAAAAGTCGACACGGTCAAACAAAGACAAGTAAGTCAGAAACTTCAAGGCGTCGTATCTTTGGACTCGGACTCGAATGGGGCCTACCTTATGTCAAAACGACCGGATCGGAAAGAGCTTTCCAATGGTCCAAGCCTTGACCCAATCAGAGGAGCAGAAGTGAACGAAACGTCTGTGGAAGGCAACTGCAGCTGAAGAGGCCTTTTTGGACTGAAAGAATTGGGTTTTGGGCCTAATTCTCTGGCCCAAAACATGGCTCCAAGCCCATGCACAATTTTTGGATCTGAAAGTATAAAAACCAAAGCTTAGCTCTTTGTTAATGGTAGCTAGTTAGACCTAAAATAATATAGATAATTCTAGATCTGTTTTCATTAATTAATTAAGTTTAGTTCCATTTCAATTATTGTATTAGATTAAACCTTTGAATCTTGTTCTTCATTTTGATTAGATCAATAAAGTAGTATTTTTATCAATTTCGATTTTTGTCATTTCCATTTCTAGATCTAATTTCAATTCCTGTCCTTATTTCATTTTAGTCATTAAATTAGATTTCATTATTGTTTAATTAAGTAAATTTCAATTCTTTACATTATGTTTAGTTTAGATTCAATTGGAAATGTTAGTTTGATGAATCAAGGCTAAAACCTCCATTAGAGGGGTTGATGAAGCCTTGATGAAAACTTAGTGGTATAGTGTAGAAGCATTGTAGAGTCTATTCCAATCTAGAAGGTCGTGATTCACCATGAGAATGGGTGGACGACCTCACATGCTAGTTAGTACTCGGTAGAAATGTCATGAACACTAGGGATTAGAACTCGAATTTCTTGCCGTAAGAACGTAAGAATCGAGATACAAGAATCTATGCTAGGTTATTAAGTTGGATTCGAGGTGGATTCAATTCCCCTCTAATTCTTTATCTAGATTCAAAACAATCATATTGTCATAGCATTCGTAGTTAGATTCAACATAATCAATTTCATATAGGTATCGTAGTATAACACACCTTCGTAAAACTCTCATTGACTTAAGACTGATTAATTAGATTAGAAAACAATTCCATGCTAGAGCATTAGGAGTGGAACGAATTTGTTACTCCACTCTATTTCGATAGAATTGAGAGTAGAAATTTTGATAAATATAGACACGTAAACAGTTTAGTTTTCTTATGTTTTGAGTTCATCGTTCATTTCGTAGGGAAACTATTCAATTTTATCGTTTATCAATATTTCCCACTGGAGTGTGGCGTAGTGCAATAATATATTGGCACGTGAAAGAATGAAAGTGGTTATGAGATATAATTGAGATATTTCTAAATATTGTGACTTAGTGCAATAAGGTAATTGACCTGCACCTGATATAGTGGAATGATTCTGAGATATTTATGTATGACATCTTAATAAATTACGTAACGAAAATCCTAGAACCTGACTACCACAACTCATGTGATTTGCCCTGTGTGGGCGTATGTGATATGATTGGCCCTTGTGTAGGGTGTATATATAAGATGTTGATTGACCCATGTGTTGGGCAATCGTAGCCGAATGGTGGCTTGATTATTCCGTTCACAAAAATTAGAACGAGACGCGCGATACTTTATGTCGAATAGTGGCAGTACTTACATAACGGCTTTCGTGTGAGGGTTACCTGGTGTGCGGCATCCCGCTCAGGGTAGTTACGCATACGGAGTGGTTCATTATGTAAGGGGAGGCATGTGGATGTACATGTTCGGCGTTGGAAAGCGTTATCAGGGTAGCCAGGGAAACTAGGTAAGACATAGATACGATGTGATTTTAGGGACACGCAAAGAAAGCCTTAATTAATATAATTATGGTAATATATTGGTTAATGATATATCTGTAGATAGATGATTGTATATGCTTGGCTGGTTATAGTTTAGTTAGAATCTAAGGCGCCTCGTGGAGGAGCTAAATGCCTTTTTATTATGCGTATGGTTTGTTGTGTGGTTAGTGGGAAGTTAAGGCGCCTCAGTTAAGGAGGAACTACCTGCCTTAATTATTGTACTTAAGGATGTTGTATTAGTCATTGAAAGTTAAGGCGCCTCGGGGAAGGAACTAACGGCCTTATGGATTGTGTATATATATATGTATTATTATATGTTGTATTTTAGGGCTACTCACACCAGCATTTTTATAATGCTGACCCGATTTGCATGTTTGCTTATCGGGTGTGTTCATTAAATGAACATAGTTTATAAGTCTTGACAGGTTTAGTGTTGAAGAAGATTGGTTGTTTGCTTGTGGTTTTGCGTTAATCGCATTTCAAGATAGGCTTTGTTTTCCTTTGAGGTGATATAGATTTTCAGTTTAGATAAGGTTATTTGCATTTTCATTTGTAAATTTTTGTAATGAAGAAGACTTTTGTTTAAGTTAAAATTTTTATTGGTTTTTAATTATCCGCATATTTAAACTGTTTATGGGTTTTTGGAAGTGGAGAGTGCGTCACACCTCGGAGATCGAAGAGTCGGGAACAAATAATGTTTTTCCGAATTCTGTCGAAATTCGGGGTGTGACACTAATGGTAACATTTGACAAGTCTCAATTTCTCTTTTATTTAACAACACACCTCAAGCATCTTGATCCCTTACCCCTTCTAAAAAGTTTAATTTGCTCATCTTCTCTAGTAAAAGATTTGTTCATATTCTCTTTTATAATAATGTTCTAATAGGTAGAAAGAAATAAAGAAGACAACTTAGGGTTTTTGTAGTTGAATTGGTTGAAGAAAGTTAAAATGTACAATTGTTGTTGAATATAAGAGATAATTTAATTACATTGTTCATTTTATAATTTCGGATCAACACCTAATTTTTCTCTCATCAATCAAATAAAAAATTTCTATTCTTGTTTAAGAAAATCCCAATTAACAATTTCCTTTATTCTTGTTATTTTTTTTTTTTTTTTTGTGAATCAATCACCTATTTCTAGTGCAAATCTTTATACTTCTAATTAAATCATTCTAATTTTATACCAAACAAGTTTAGAAGTTTCTATTGATAATACAATTTAGTCCACATTTTTTTCCTTTCCTTTTTTTTCGCTTTAGATTTCATTTAATATTCATTCAATATGTCGATATTTAGTAAAATATCAATTTTAGGCGATATATTATGAAATATCATGGATATTAACAGATGACCCCAATGTAAAATATCCCCACACATGGGATATATCGACAATGTATATCGAGATTCCAAGGGTCGATATATCCCCATATCTTGATATTTTGTGGATTGTAGAATGTAGAACATGCATCCATTAGTGAGTTAGGGGTCGTTTGTTTTTTTAAGCCTCTGAATGCTAAATGACCCGTTTAAAAAAACGACCTTTTCAAAATCACCCGCATGCTTTTTCAAAGATTTCTCAAAATGAAAAAAAGAAAACGAACAGTTGTTTCCTCAGATGAAAAAGACGATGTGGAAGTTGCAAAACCGAGTGAGGAATTGAGTAGGGATGGGGAAAGCATTTCTTATGCAGCTTTTATCTTTGGAAACACTCGTTACAAGCTTGTAAGAAGTTACTAATTGTTGATTTTTATAAGTTTATTATCTAGGTTTGGAACTAAAGATCTTTTTTTTTTGGTTTGGCTAGGGGGTCATAGTAATACTGCCTGAGGACACGATGACCATTATTAAGGTGAGTTGTTTTTTGTTGTTTTTGTTGTTGTTGTTTTTTTTTTAATTGATTTTGTTATAGTTTTGTGGTAACTTCTTCAACTTTCAAGAAGCCATTGAATCCCTTTTTTTTTTTTTATTATTATTTTTTATGTTTCAGGGGATTTTATAGGTGTGTGGCAAAAATTTAGAAATTCAAATACAACACTTCTATAAACACATGCATAGTAATGATACAAGGGTGTTTTTCTATAGTTTTGACAGGAGTAATGTCTTGGCTATACTTCTATTATTGATAAATGTCAAGCACATTTTATATACGCACACACGCAAATTCCTGATGAATTAGTGCTTTATGGTTTTTATAATGCAAAAATGTTTATGACTCCACAAAGAAAACAAGTTTGGGGATAAAAGCCAAAAACTGATGATGATAATATTAAAGAACAAGAAATTGATCTTCTGCTACGAAAATCTAAACAGATTTTGGGAGAACTTCAAGGAGACCAATTGGTGCATAAGAAAATACCCGAGAGCAAAGAAGTGGGGCATGAGCTTGAGAGCTCAACTGATTTCTTTCTACTTTTAGTAAATTTCGACATGACAAACTGAGGATCGTACGCGTAATAAATTTCTAGCAAGACTTCTAAAAGGTATTTTCACTGTTTGTGAATATCGCAAAGATGCCAAAGACAAGTCAAAAACAACTATTCCAAAAACATTCAAGCTAGTAAGTAATTATATGAATCGTATTATTATTATTATTATTATTATTATTATTATTATTATTATTATTTTTAATCATTTTGGTGGTAAATGAGGTGCTATATTCTCTATTCTTATTCTTCTTAAGACCATTCACCATCTGTTCTATGTATTGGCATAGATGGAAATATAGGGGGGGGGAGGCAGTCGCACCGCTTTGAGATTAGAAAAACTTCACTACCACATAACTAATTATCTACCCCCCTCCCCCAAATAAATTTTGTTTGCAAACTTCTACTACCGTACTCCTAAAATTTTCACAATGAGATTATAATCAACAAAAAAAAAACTAATAAAAAATATTCTAATAAGGCAACATTTTTTTTACTTATCTTTTTGCCCTTACAAAATTATCATTTATCATTTGTTTTGAGTTCAAAACTATTAAAGATAGATAAATGTGTCTTTAGACTACAATAAATAGCCAAAGGCCCAAAGCCCAACCGATCAGTTTGTATAATTCTAATCACCCATAACAAAACTGTAAGCTCTATTTCCTTTCTTTCACTCTCAATTCTTGAACATACGTTAGACCTCAACCAAAACAAAAAACAAAAACCAAATTCAGAAAGGAATTGCAACGCAACTTGTTTCATGCTTATCCTAATTATATGTAAAACTCGTTATCATTATCAATAAAATTTCTACTTAAAAAAATAATTTTTTACTTTCAATATTAATATTTTATAGTTTTCTCCATATGATAGTAGGGTTATAGACTTATAACATTATAGGAAGTTAACAATTTGTTGAATTATTGTAAACTTGTACACTAGAATATATGGATATAGACATATAGTAAAAGTGTAAGACAGAGAGTATCAATTAATGACTTAAATGCTTAAGTAGTTAATTTCGTCAATCTATATTAAATTTTTAGTAGTCAAAGCACTCTAGTTTTGTGAATTGAAATAAATATATAATAAAATTTTGTTGATATTTATTATTTTTTTAAGGCAGAAGAGAATTGTGTGCACATAATCTCGCACCCTGTGGCTTAGAATCCTGACTTCGTCTAGCAAGTCTTGACAAGTTAGACACACCATAAAAACATCCCTAAATTAAACACATTACTAGATAGTCTGGTTTCTTGTTGTTGTTAAATAGATATATTTTGTTTATTGTGTTTCCTGTTTGGTAATAATTAAATAGCTCTACGATCACAAATAAATGATCTTGAGCGGAATAGGTAGAAATGTTGGATGAGGATTGAGACCAAAGAAGGAAAATGAACGGTTTGCAGCCTGGGCAGGAGGTTTCATTGGCCGAGAAATTGATTGAAAATTTGGGCACAACTGGCAAGTTTCCAAACCGACTCTTAAGTCTTAATCGCCCTGGTCCGGTCTCGTTACAGGTGGTGCCTTATGCCCCTTTCTACCCTGGCACATGTTTATATGAAAGGGCGTATGGTGCCATTTGATTCAATCACTAGGTGCTGATTGGTTATTGAAGATGTGTAAATCGGTGCATTTTGGGTGTCTAAAGTAATGATACAAATAGTTTGTTTCTTACCATGATCCATGCAAAATATTTACTGTCTTTTTAAACCTGAATTTGTGAGTTGTGACTTTGCTTTTGTCACTGAGGCCTGTAATTTTTTTAGGATTTTTTATTTTTCGGTATCTCATTCATTGGTTGGTTCTTTGAAATTAATAGTTTTTTTTGTTATGGGTACTGAGTTTATTCTTCTATTGATTCTCCACTTTTTATTGCATACGAATCTATTTATTTAGTGCAAACAAATTACTTTTTTGTTGTTTGGTTGGACAGTAAAGGAAGATGGCATTTCATGGTATTTCTTTGGAATATGGAAAATGATGATGATGATTATGATTATGACAATTAGCATCCTTTTTAAATAACCAATCAATCAATCATAATGGACTCTCTGTGTGTACCTGCCATATCTTTGGTGCCTCATGTATTTCAGGTTTGAATCGGCCCTCTTATAGGCTCTTGGATATCAATAATTTATAGTAACTGTTTACTTCCAGCGTCTAGATTTCGAATACCATTCATGTTATTACCATATATACTAGCCTCATGCCACGTGCCTATCACGTGGAATAATCTCAAGCCCCACTATTATTATTTTTTTTAATTTTAAATTTACAATAAAAATAAATTACTATTTTATCTTTATATGTGCAATTATTTTTCTCACCCCAGAGCCCACCAAGTCTATACTTTTGCTAGAAAACAAATTTAATAATTGTGAAAATACAATTTCACCCCCAAAAAAATAAAAAAAAAAATAATTATAAAATTATCAAAATGCCCCTACGTCCATACCAATCACTATTCACTCAACTCCTCATTTTTCTATATATTAAAAATATTTCACACTAGAAAATTGGAGTACCATATTCTATGGCATGAGTTTTCTTTCGTTTGACTTCATATTTCATTAATTAAATTTTACTGGTGCATATGTTCTTTTATTTTGCTATTCACACGTTACAGGGAGCATTGTATGTCACATGTTAATTTGTTTTGCAGCTTGTGGACGTGATACGAATTATAGTTTCCTTTAACACTTTCATAGTTTCATATGCTTCCTCCCTTGAATGTCACTCAGTTGAGATCTTATTGTAGTGCAATTATCGGGATCGTCGTCGGGGTAGACGTGATTGGTTGGCGAGACGTTTGATAAATGGAGAGTTGGAAGCTTCTGTGATTCTGTCCATGCGGCCAGATGGGAGGTCATTTGGTTTTTTTGCATATCTAACTTCTTTAAAGAAAATGGTGGGAGGAACAGTGAAATTCATCACGCCATTAATTTTTTTTCTAATTTTGCCCCTTTCCAAACACGAATATTACAGCTCATGCCATTTGTTTGTTTTATTTTTTTATTTTGTTTTTTGCATGGGTAAAATAGTAGTTTCACGTCTATAAATTAATGAAAAATAAAATAAAATCAGAGATTGTTAAAGAAAACGAGAGTTTCAACCGTACATCACGCTATTATTTTTTTTTTCCGATTTTACCCCTTGCCAAACCCAAATATTACAGGTCATGCCATTTTTTTTTTTACGTGGCAGAGACACGTACAAATAGGCTAGTTCTTTATAAGTCATTCATATTTCTCTATTTCATATAGCACGGATCTAGTCACATGGGACATGATTTCTTGCGAAGTTCAAGTTTGTTCTCCAGATACAAAATAATTTTCTGCCTTCATATGATTGCCTAAAATAGGAATTGACATGTACATCAGTACATGTATAGCCTCAGGTTTAGCCATTAGCAAAGGTTTACTTTCTTTTCATTTCCTGCTTATCATATCCATCATGTTCTCTTTACCAAAAAAAAAATATCCATCATGTTCTTGAATGAACATTTTAAATGACACTATTGTTCTTGGGATAAATAAGATTAAAAACAAACAAAAACGAAATTAGATGTTGTGAGGCCCCAATAAGTCTATCAAACTCGCTAATCTGAATATAAATCCCATTGTTATTAGGAAAAAAACTCTAAAATCCATTAGGTAGGTTTTCTTTTTTCTTATCATTGTCCTCAACACGCTCACGTATTTTGATGCCATTCTCTCTTACGAGACCCACGTGTGTATTTTACAAAGTTAATCTCCTCACCACACAATCATCTTGTTTATAATTGAATTACTCCGAGAATTATATCCGTAATGGGGATTTCAGAAGATAACTGTAGTGGGAGAGTCTGCGACATCATGGGCCAAGGGCAGAATGGGCCCGAGTCCAACCGCGATAGTAGGAACTAGGAGCAGCAGATCTCCTTGAAGGAATAGCCCGATGCAAGATAAGCAACAGACGCAGGAGTATACTATTGTATCGCGTCATATAGGTGTATAGAGGCAACCCTACACGTGGAAGGCAGAGAAGCGATGGATGAAGGGACAGGTGGACGGCTGCGATGGAGGGAAAGGGGTATAAAAAGAATAGTGAGAGAGAGAGAAAGAGGAGAAAAAAGCACTCAAAGGGGGGCAAGACCTAGAAAAAGAGTGAGGGGAGTGAGTGTAATAGGAAGGTAGTTACAACATTTGGCGCCGTTTGTGGGGAAGAGATTTGAACAACTTGAGAAATGGCAGTAAGAGTGAAGAGAGGGGTAGGGAGGCCAAGGAAGGTGGCGGCGGTAGAGGAGGAGGTGGAATCTGTGAGGAATGAGGGGGAAGAACAAGAAGGAGAGGAGACCGCCGCGTCGGGGCCGGAGGAAACGCGAATGTTACACGAGGAAATAACAAGGTTGAGGGAAGAAAACGAAGGGCTATGGAGGGAGAAGGAAACCATAGAAGAATCAGAGGGAGAGGCGCCTGAGTCGGAGAGAGAGGAAGAGGGGAGACCCAACTTGGAGGTTGATGTGTTACCGGGGATCACTAGGGAGCAAGTGAAGGAAATGATAGCTAACGACCTGAGAGAGAACCTGGGGCAAGTTAAAGGTGCAAGTGGAGCGGCAAGCCAGGTGGTGGCGGGGCTGAACCGCAATCCCTTGGCTGACGCAATTTGGAAGTCAGAGGTCCCAAAGCGGTTTAACCAACCCATATTTGAGAGGTATGACAGGAAGGGGGATCCCGCAGACCATATACATCACTTCCGGCAGCAGATGTCACTGTGGTAGGAACCTAGGTATGATGGACTGTGGTGTATAATGTTCCCCACGAGTTTAAAGGGGGGAGCTTCCGACTGGTATTACCGGCTGCCATCGAAGAGCATAAACAATTTCCAAGAGCTAGAGAGAGCGTTCGTGGACCACTTCATACATTAGAAGAAGCGGATAGTTGATATCGCGGCTCTATTCAATATGAGGCAGAGATCTGCGGAATCGGTGAGAGACTTCTTATGTAGGTTCAAGGCAGAAACACTGAAGGTTGAAAACTTGGATGAGAGAACCGTGGTGATCGCTTTCGAAAGAGGGTTGCGCCTGGGGACTAGAGTACATGAGTCCATGGCCAAGAACGAGATCGCGACATTACAAGATTTGTATCCTAGGGTGGAGAAATATATACGGTATGAGGATACAATGCAGAAAGAAGCAAAGAGGCCGGGGAAGGTTGTGTTGTCATTAGAGAAATGGGAGGATCGCGGAAGATAATGGCAACGGATAGATAGAGGCGATGGATATCGAGGATACCCTTCGTTAGGTAGGGGAGGAGCGAAGTTAGGAAAGAGTATAGGGAGAGGAAGCCTTACCGGGAGACGGAACAGACACCGTTGAATCGTCCGTTGGGCGAGATATTACCGTTGATTCAGAGGATGCATGGTTTTGAGGGGTCGTGGAACAAACTGGAGAAGATTCCAAGTAAGTCGTATTGTGTTTATCATCAAATATAGAACCACGAGACGAATGAATGCTATGCGCTTAAGTGGTTAGTGCAGAGGATGATAGAGAAGGAGTTCACTACAGAGAAAAGGAAAGAGGAGCAGGTACCTGATCAGGGGAGGATACTGGGGACGATCAACGTCATTTTTAGTGGAGAGATATTGAGTCATAACGCCCACCGCGATAGGATCAGGCAGACAGCAAGCATCCAACAAGTTCATGAAACATTCGGACAGTCGCGGCCAGCCCCATGGTCTGCGGCAGAAAGGGGGAGCATAATGTTCACTAAGGCGGACCTGAAAGCGGTGGGCTCTCCGCATGAGGACGCGTTGGTGATCACTGTGGCAATGGGTACTTACATGGTCAAAAGGGTGCTGGTGGATTGTGGCAGCGCTGTGGATTTGCTATTCAGGGGGACAATGGAAGAAATAAGGATCGATAGAAAGCAGTTGAGACCATCTCAAACTAATTTGTATGGATTCAATGGGAGCATGACTGAGCCTTTGGGAGAACTCTTGCTCTCGGTGACGGAATTCTCTCGGTTCAAGGTGGTGGACGCCAATTCGCAGTACAACGCCATATTAGGAAGGCGGTGGATCCATGAGATGAGGGCGGTACCATCCACTTACTACCAGGTGATTCGATTTCCCACGCCGACGGGAATGTACGAGGTTCGCAGTGATCAGGTGGTAGCAAGGAATAGCCATCAAGGGACGGTAAAAAGACTGGTCTGAGGGGATGAAGGAGAGACCTCGAACCCTAGGAAAAGGCAGGCATAACAATTGCAATATGCCTCTGCGAAGGTAGGGGCGGAGGCGATGACAGCACCGAAAACTCTTGATGAGATTGAGATAGTGAATTTAGGAGTCAGGGAAAAAGAGAAGTTTACTTCGGTGGGAACCAGTTTACCTGAGGAATGGAAAAACAAGTTGGTACAGTTTCTTTCTAACAACAAGGAAGTTTTTGCGTGGACCATAGAGGATGTCACAGGTTTGGATCCAGATTTTGCGTGTCATTGGTTGCACATGAGGGAGGAGCCGAAGTCGGTAAGACAGAGATTACGGGGAGTGAGACCGAAGTATGTGGAGGGGATCCGCGAAGAGGTAGCAAGATTGAAAGAAGCAGGGATAATACGGGAGGTGGAGTTCACGGATTGGTTGTCTAATATAGTCGCGGTACCAAAAAAGAATGGCAAGGTACGCATGTGTGTCAATTTTATGGATGTCAACTCAGAGTGCCCCAAAGACTGCTATCCCATGCCGCGAGTGGACGAACTAGTAGACCGAACGGTGGGATGTAAAATATTCTCGTTCATGGATGCATTGATGGGGTACAATCATGTTGAGATGTATAGGCCAGATCAGGAGAAGACAACATTTTTAGTGGAGGGGGGTACGTATTGTTTCACCAGAATGTCGTTTGGATTAAAAAATGTGGGGGCCACTTTCCAGAGATTGGGAGAGAAAATGTTCAAGAGTAAAATCAGGAAGGGAATCAAAATATATATCTATGACATGGTGGAGAAGAGTATGTCGGAGGAAGAGCATTTGGAAGGCCTTAGGGAGACATTTGATATACTGCGAACGCACAATTTGAAGCTTAATCCATAGAAGTGTGCATTCGGGGTAACCACCGGGAAGTTTCTGGGGTACATAGTGAACCATCGGGGAATAGAAGTTAATCTTGAACAGATACGAGCGTTGGTAGAGATGCCATCGCCACAGAACATCAAGGAAGTACAACGACTAGCTGGTAGGGTCGCAGCATTGAACCGGTTCATCTCTAAGTCATCCGATAAGTGTGAACCGCTGTACCGACTATTGAGGAGTACGCCGGACTTCGTCTGGACCGCCGAATGTGAGGAAACGTTTCAAGAGCTGAAAGAATATTTGGGCAAGGCACCTTTGCTATCGCGGCCAGAGCCGGGAGAGAAGTTATACTTGTACTTGGGGTTACAGAGTACGCAGTAAGCTCAGTGCTGGTTCGAGTGGTAGATAAAGTTGAAAACCCGGTGTACTTCCAGAGTAAAACCTTGTTGGATGCGGAGACCCGGTATAGTAGGGTGGAAAAGTATGTGCTGGCGTTGGTGTTCTCGGCATTAAAACTAAAACTGTACTTTGACGTGCATGCGGTAGTGGTAGTGAAACCTGCCTCTCAAACAGGCGCTGAGAACAGAAAAGTCTGAAGAATGCTAAAATGGGCAGTGATGTTGAGCTTTTATGAAGTTCAGTATCAAGTAAGGACTGCGGAGAAGGCGCAAGCAGTGGCCAAATTTTTGGTAGAATTCCCAGCTGAGGACCCTATGTGGGGAGAGGAGATGGTTATGGAGCCTGAATATGAGGGGGAGCTAGACTTGTTTGATCCAAGGGATAAGCGGAATGGATGGAGAGTGTTCATGATCGGTTCAATACCTTACCGACACGCGATGGAATAATAAGCGTAGTGGTGGTCACACCCGATAACGACAGGATTGAGCTGTCAATGAAGCTGGGATTCGTGGCAATCAATAATGAAATAGAATACGAGGCGGTGATAGCAAGATTAGAAATGGCAGCAGATTTGGGGGTGCACAAACTAACAGTATATTCAGATTCGAATTTGGTGGTTTGCCAGGTAAATGGGGGGTTTGTGGCGAGATGTGCACGAATGTCAAGATATTTGGAGGTTGTACATAGCAGATCTGCGAAGTTTAAAAAAAATCAGATTCGTTCATCGATCTGGGACGCAGAGAAAACAGACACGCCGATGCTTTGGCGTATGTGGCGGCTGTAATACCGGGGTCCGAAGAGAGAACCATACGGGTAAGGAGGTTGGATAAGTCGAGTATAGAGAAGGGGGAGAGTGTTTGCCACATTGCGGAAGGGGTGGAGGGATGGATGAAGCCAATCAAACATTTTCTATTCGGGGGCGAGGTGACTGATAAAAAGGAAAGAAGGAAACTGGAACAGACTTCGCAGAGATACATTCTGGTGGAAGGATAGATGTACCATAAAAATTTCGATGGACCACTGCTGAGGTGCCTGGGGCCGAGCTTGTCACAAGAGGTGTTAGCGGAGTTACACGCCGGAGACTGTGGAAGTCATTCGGCAGGGAGAACAACAGCCCATCGACTGTTGACGCAAGGTTATTTCTGGTCTCACATGAAAAGAGACGCGGTGGAGTTTGCCAAGAGATACGGAAAATGCCAGAGGTTCGCTCAGTTAATATTTGCACCAGCAAAGCCGCTGCACAATGTATCTAGTTCGTGGCCATTCGCCATGTGGGCCATAGATATTGTGGGTCCACTGCCGATGGCCAGCGATAAGAGAAGATTCATGCTGGTCGCTACTGATTATTTTACCAAGTAGATAAAGGTCGTGGCTCTGCAGCAAGTAAAGGAAGGTCAGGTGGTTAAGTTTTTGTGGGAAAACATTATATGCAGGTTTGGATTACCACATACCATTATAGCGGACAATGGAACACAGTTCACGGGGTCGAAGGTGAAAGAGTTCTTGCAGGCATATAATGTGAAGTAGGGATTTTCCGCTCCTTACAACCTGGAGGGCAATGGGCAGGCCGAATCCTCTAACAAAACTATCATGAACAATCTCAAGAGAAAACTAGAGGATCGGAAAGGCGCATGGGCTGATGAATTGAGTCATGTGCTCTAGGCTTACCATACTACACTGCGGACATCCACTAAAGAGACACCTTTTTCGTTAGCATACGGTGTAGAGGCAGTGATCCCTTCGGAGATGGTGGCATCCACAACACGCACCAAGGCGGTTGAAGAGGGGTTGAACTGGGGCATACTGGTTAGAGACTTGAACTTGGCCAAGGAAAAGAGAGACACCGCGCGTATCCGACTGGAAGAATACCACAGACGCTTGCAAAGACAGTATAACAAGCGGTTGAGGCCGCGACAATTCCAAGTGGGAGATTTCGTGCTTCGAAGAGTGACTCCAAGCACCAAGAAAGTAAAGGATGGAAAACTGGGGCCAAATTGGGAAGGGCCCTACAAGGTGGAGGATGTGGGAGGAGCTGGCACATACAAGTTGTGAACTATGGAGGGAAAACTGATAGAGAGACCGTGGAATGTAAGGATGTTGAAAAGGTTTTATGTTTGAATGTATTACCAGTCCGGCGCAAGGGACTTGGCCTGTTGCACATACATAATACAATGGCGCTTTTGGGAAATGGGTATATTGAATTAGCACGGACAAATCAGACGGAAAGGTAAAGAGAGTTGCCCTTACAGGCTTGTCAGCCTCAGAGAGACAGCGGGGGGGATGAGCCCTTCGTGGACCTCAAGTCCGAATCAAAACTTGGGGCAAAGAGACTTGCCACCATAGGCTTGTTAGCCTCAGGGAGACAGCGGGGGGGATGAGCCCTTCGCGGACATCATGTCCGAATCAACGTAGAGGCAAGGGATTAGCCACTAGCAGGGTCGATAAACCCCCAGAGAGAAGAAAGGGATGAGCCCTTCGGATCTCGAGTCCAAATCAAAACTTTTATTATTCTCTACGAACAAAAAGATTTTGCCCCCATAGGCTTGTTAGCCTTATCGAGAGCTGAAAGAGCCCTTCAAACAACAACAATAGAAAAATACGAATCAAACTTAGGGGCATCAAACTTAGGTAATGGCCCCCCAGTTAGTTCTTTATCCAAGGGGGTTGGCCAAGAGAACATTCTGGGCGAGGGAGGATTAATGGGAAAGCAAGGGAGAAAAAGTGAAGGAGAACACCATTTACACTTGATTGTATAGAGCAAGAGCTAACAGATTGCAAACAGAATACAGTGCAAATACACAGAAGATGAGATGATAAAGGAGATAACATAAACTTAAAAGATGGAAGAGAATATCCATAGCATCAAGTGCCCCACCAGGGATAACACGTACAAAACATCAAAAAGAAACTTCACCAGCAAAGATAAAAACTAGTGTTTAAACAACGTAAAGAGACAAATATTTTCAAAGTTGAAGGCCATAGCAAGATCAGAGGGCGTCGGAGGGTGTTTCCAGAGAGGAGCTATCCACGGCCTGTGTGTCCGCGGTTATGGCTTCAGCATTACTATCCTCCACTGCATTTTCAGTGTGCTCCTTCGTCGCGGTCAGCTCTTCATCTCTAGGGGCATCTTCAGGGAGGTCTGCGGCCAGAGTGGGTGGGTTTTCATGAAGGAGGTGACCCTCTTTGAGAAGCCGAGCGTGCTCCTCCTGAATCTTCTTGGCCACCCGCTTATCGGCTAGGGTCTTAAAATGAAGCTAAAGGGTGGCCATGTCCGCCGTATGTTGAGACGCAAGGGCTGCTGCGCTTTCTTGATGCTGCTGGAGGAGGGTAGTGTGTTGTTGACTCAGACGATCATTGATCCATATACTTTCCATGGTTTGCTTCCGCAATCCTCAATTCATCTTGGGCCCGATCTTTCTCTAGATTCGCGGCCTCGAAGCTCGATTGAGGCGGACACGAGGGCTTTTAAGCCATCGTAATCGCGGCATTCCTTTTCCAAAGCCTCCACCTTGGTCCGGCAATCAATAGACCACGGATCATATAACGACATGTCCGCACTCACCCGAGGGAAGAGAGGCAAAGAAATCGAAAGGAAATGTGAGAGAGAAAGAGTAGATGACATAATCAAATACTTTCTCCCAGTTTGTATATAATGAGGTATGGTGCTGCTCGAAGGTTCCGCCATCAACGTAGGCCACGTCTTTCGACAGATGGGAGCCATAGAAGAGAGAGGAAGCTACCGCAGGATTTTCAAGGGCAGAGTCCGCGACAGTAACCCTGCGACTGCGCACTGTAAAGGTCGGGGCAAATGCTGCAGGGGCAGCATTATGGCCAGAGGAGAGGGCTGTCTCTTTTCCTGGACGACGGGTGGGCTCAGCAGGAGCCTCCGGATCAGTGGCCCGAGTATTAAGAGCCGGTTCCTCGGCGGCAGTGGTTCTGGGCCGCTTGCTTGGTGGCTCGTCAGAGGGGCCAATGACAGCAACAGGAGAGACCTCCATCACTTCATCTTCATCATCACTATCAAATAACTTTACCTTAGAGAGATCCATGTCTGCGGAGGAGTGCATTGATCTTCCCAGGAAGCAATGGATTTATAGGAGGGGAGGGGTTCGTGGTTGGCCGAAGGGAGTGGGTCGTTGTGTACAAGGGCAGTTGAGGAGGTAGAGTCTCGGGTAGTGTGGCGACGGGAGCGCTTCTTGGGAGGAGGTGATGCCCTAGGTTTCCTTTCCTTTGGAGGAGGGGGACGATAAAAGGGCAACAAAGCCTGAAAAGTTATGGAGGGCGAGCACTTCTAGCAAGGGGGTATCGGGGGACGGGTGAAGATTTAGATAAGCGGCTTGGGCAGATCCAAGATTGCGGAGCCTTTCGAAGATGGGAGAGATGACACTAGAATATATGGGGATTTGGAGTTGGGCCGCCAACCTGCGCAAGACAAAATCAGCAAAACCATTAGCAATAGGGGATTCATTGTAAAAATAGAAGGGGGGGAGGGGTGCAGCCAGACTCACCACTAGATTGGAAGGCTAGGTGATTAAGGGTCAGTCCTGCAGGAAGGTCCGCGAATAAGAAATTCCCCGAGACATACAGCGGGTAATGATGCCACACTTTGTCGGACGAAGTGATACGGAGGACGAAGGATTTCTTTTTGGGGCGGACGCAGAAACATTGGTACCCCACACTGACATCCTTTGTGCTGGTTTTTATGAAATAATTGGAGACTATATCGTGGCAAGAGATTTGGGGGTCCCCAGACCTATTATAGTAGTTCGCTGCGTATATCACCCTCCAAAAATTCCCAATGCCCTGGCAGGGAGGGATATTGAAGTGGTTGCACACTTCGACATCTAGTAGGGAGAGTGGGAGCCGCAGCCCAACGACTATTTGCCCAACGGTGACAATAAGAGACCCCAAACGGGGGACCAAATGAGGATAATGGATGACAGATGACACGTGTTCTATAGATATGTCAGCAGGGACCCCATAGGCAGCCCTAATCACTTTCAGATTAGGTCTGTGACTTCGAGGAGGGGGCGGTAGAGGCTCTATAAATCGGCCAGAAGTAGATGGGACTGCAGTAGCAGTCACCGGAGGTGGGGAGGCCACCTCCGTTGGATCGGGAAGAGGAGGAGGCTTTAGGGTCGGAGACCGACATCGGAGAGGAAGAGGAATCGTTTTTGAAAGAAAAGTAAAGGGAGAAGTTTTGAACAGTTGCTAGGGGAAGAATCAAAGAAATGCAAAGACAAACACCCAAAACTAAAGAAGAAAAAGGGGGTAACGAACCTGAACCAAGATACCGAAATATGAAGCTTGCCAGTGGGAGCACCGAGGGTTGAGCCAAACAGAATGCGTGGAGGGGAAGGAGAGTTGTTAATGAGAAAGAGGATAGGAGTTAGGAGAAAGAGCTTAAATGAAGAAAATGAGGGAGAAGAGAGGAACGGGACTTTAAATAGTGTGGGGGAAAAACCGTAACTACCAAGGTGCGGAAACTGAAGAGGCGGCAGATGAACCGACAGAAGAGGGACACGTGGAGGTTCAAAACCTGAGGAGGGGCCGAATCGGCGCGCGTGATGAGTGACTGCAGCACACGCAAATACCGATGAAGAGTCAAAAGATATGTCCAGATCATAAAGAAGAGTGGGTTCTCGACCCTGGACCTTTTAGTAAAGGCCGCGGAGTCGAGAAGGGGCATTTGTAGTGGGAGAGTCTGCGACATCATAGGCCAAGGGCAAAATGGGCCTGAGTCCAACCGCGATAGTAGGAACCAGGAGCAGCAGATCCCCTTAAAGGAATAGCCTGGCACAAGATAAGCAACAGACGCAGGAGTATACTATCGTGTCGCGGCATGTAGGTGTATAGAGGCAACCCTACACGTGGAAGGCAGAGAACCGATGGATGAAGGGACAGGTGGACGGCTGCAATGGAGGGGAAAGGGGTATAAAAAGAACAGTGAGAGAGAGAGAAAGAGGAGAAAAAATCACTCAAAGGGGGGAAAGACCTAGAAAAAGAGTGAGGGGAGTGAGTGTAATAGGAAGGTAGTTACAACAATACTGATTTTTAACAAAGGAGTTTGATAAGATGGACTTTTGATTTGTCCATCTTATCATAAATATAAGCACCATGGTTTTTGTGGGTTCATGTGTTGGTATATACATGTTAACATGGAGAAGTATGCACCTCTTCAATATCATAGTTGACTTGTTGCTACTTTCATTTTTTTGAATCAGGATTGCAGGAATAAGATTGTTTTTGCTTAATGAGAGTTAAACATATTGATGCTTATGTGGAACTTATTCTTATATTCTATTGCTAGTCACTATACCCCATTCAATATTATAGTTTCCATTTACTGTCATCCAATAGTCTAGATATTATAAGCTATGGAATGGTTACTGACTATTCAGTTATTCTTCACCTTTGACACATGATCTTCTGGATGTATGTGTATAACGAATATAGTTTGAACTTCCTTTTCAAGCAGAGAGGTCTAACTAAATAGGAGTTAGAAAATGAGGACGCCATGAATAAGGCTGTGAGCAAAAGGAAACTGGGTAGAAAGATGATTTGGTAAGGTTGGGTGCAATGACTCTCCATTCCCTCAAAAGCGGAAAGAGTGGCGGTGGTTTTTTCCTTTTATCTCAATATAACTCTTTATATATAGAGAGTATTATTGAGGAATAGAGAGTGCATTCAACGCAAGTTGAAATAGCGTGGTTTGTTAAAACTCAAATGGCGCCACTTGAAGTGGCATGGAATGTAAAATACAATTTCATACCGCGCCATTTGAAGTGAAGTAGGATGGGTTTTTTTTTTTTTTTTTTTTAGTTTTCATTCTGTGCTGGTCGAAATGGCGTGAAAAAAAGTGGGTTTCAAACTGCACCAGTTCAAGTGGCGTAGGATTGTTCAAACCATTGGTTCACCCAAACCTACTCTCTATCCGTATAACACTGTTATTTTGAGGAATATAGATAGAGAGTCGTATAACACTATTCTTTTGAGAGATAGAAATAGAGAGTGGTAGACCATTGGACTCAGCCTAACAACTCTTTTCTGAATATTTTCCTATAGTACTTATTGCTAGTTACCGTATACTTAGGTTAGTTAGGTATGCACTCAACTTGTTACTTGGTATGTTTACTGATGTCGGATGCTAAAACCGATACCACCAATACCAACAAATTTTAATCTGACAAAAGTGTTATAAAATTCGATGACAACTATGCCAGTGATCTTGAGGACAACAGGGTCAACCGCAGACAGCTATGCCATGGGGTACTACATAGTTTAAACTAACATATAAAAGGTTGGTTTTACAATATATATATATATATTATATATATATATATATATACTTTTTTGGGTTAGTTAGTGTTGCTCCCTTATTAGATGAACCAATTATGATTACCCCCCACTAAATAGGCAATTAGAGTCTCTCTCCAAATATATACAAAAAAAACATGGTCAACCCAAACTAACTTTTTTTTTGTGTGTATTTGGGGAGGGGGGAGACCCTAATTTCCCCATCTAGTAGGGGGGAAATCCTAATTAGCTCATCTAGTGTGGGGAGGGGGTAATACTAGTTAACCCTACTTTTTTTTTTGTCAAATAGGAGATCCTAATAATTAAACATGATGTTAAACCATGCCTAACCTTGTAGGGGTTTGAAAAAGGTTATCCTATTTACACACATTTTTGTGTGTGTTGGTCTGATGAATTTACTTCAGAATCTGAAAATTGCCCATAGCTCTTAACTTATTCATAGCACCATAATAACCCAAACTAATAATTGGCGTGTGATGAATTCATTAATTAGAAAAAATTGTATGGTGTGATAAAGTTGGGCTTGAGATATTAAGGGTAAAGTTTTAACTTGAATAGTGTAAGAGCCAAATTCTATTCACCTTGAGATCTACATGGACAGAAGGGGGATGGATGGCCTAGATAGAACGCGTGGATTACCAGTCTGATTCCTCCCTGAACAATCTTCAAGGGGGCATTGAAGATTTTGGCCACATTTATAGATTTGAGCTAAATCTTGGGACGCAATGAAACTATGCCTCGAGCATTTAATATGTGATTTGAGAACAATAATAGATACATAATCGTTTACAAAACTCAAAGGGTGAATGGAAGGGAGTTGTTTTCATCTTTTGTGGATTTTATTACCTGTTTTGTGTTGAGTTAGCAATATTTCTAGCAAAAAACCATGGTCACTTGCGATGGACAGTAGGGTGTAAAATAGTAGGCTATAATTTCTGATCATCTGCATGATCTAGATTCCTCTCATCAGTCTCAATCTGTCTTGGTGCACTCCTTGTGTTTGATGACAAAATTTTTGACATGAGATGTTAACTCAATGTGCAACAAAAATTAATGGGGGAATTAGCGATACCCCCCACATTTGAAGATCATTTGCAATACTCCCTACATTTTCAACTTCCATCGGTCAACAGTTTGAGTCAAACCGTTAAAAAAAACCCAAAAAACTCAAAAAAAAAAAAAAAAAAAAATGACCTAATTAAATAGTGGAGGTTACCAAAATACCCCTCCACTTCGACACAATGGTATGCTACATAGTATGTATCATCTAGACAACGGTATGCTACATAATATGTATCATCCTTACTTTAGCATACCAAAACTTTCAGTAAGAATGGTAAGAACCAAGTGATAATGGGGCTCAACAGGATGTTATATAGTATGTATCATCCAAAAAATGGTATGCTACATAGTATGTATCATCCTTATTTTGCAAGATTCATCAACTTTTCAAAAACTGAATCCAAAAACTATTAAAATGAATCCAAAAGTGAATCCATAAATTGAATCCAAAAACTTTACATAATCCATATTCTCTACATAAACTGAATCCATAATCCATATTCTCTAAAGAAAAAAAAACACAAAAATCCATACACAAAAAACAGTCGAGTTGCTTGCTTCAATTACTCGATCTACTTGAAAAGTTGATGAATCTTGCAAAGTAAGAATGATACATACTATATAGCATACCATTTTCTGGATGATATATACCTATATAACATCCTATTGAGCCCCATTATTACACTTGGTTCTCACCATTCTTACTGAAAGTTCTGGTCTGTCAAAGTAAAGATGATACATACTATGTAGCATACCGTTGTGTCGAAGTGGAGGGGTATTTTGGTAACCTCCACTATTTAATTAGGTCGGTTTTTTTTTTTGAGTTTTTTTTAACGGTTTGACTCGGTCAACTAATTGTTAACCGATGGAAGTTGAAAATGTGGGGGATATCGCAAAAGAGATCTTTAAATGTGGGGGTATCGCTAATTCCTCCAAGATTATTTATATCTCTATTCTCAAGGAATTGCAAAATACATTCCCAAAAGAACATAATTTCAATGTATCTTGTTCAACTAGGGTTGTTCATTTCTATATTAGAAGTAAACAAAATAGTTGGACACTTTGTTTGGAGCTTTCAGGCTTTAACACTGTTTGATTAGTAGAAAGATGTTGGTATTTTATTTTCTTTAAAACATCGTATATAATACTTGAAGATTTTTCATTTTCCTTATAGTAGACAGTAGTAACCATTATGTCTGAATATCCTTCCTTTTCATTTTGGCAGGTCCTGGAAGTTCTGAAGATGAGAGGAGGACACAGATTGGATCTTTCAAAAAGAAAGCAATCAATGCATCCACGAAGTTCAAAAATTCTTTCACAAAAAAAAGTAGGAGATCTAGTTAGGAATCATCAGTTAGCATATTCTATTCCAATACATTGTAGCATATATTGCAAACTCAAGTATAGCTAGTTAACACACCTAAGGTCCCCTTAGCTACATAGGAAGTAGAGGAGATCTAGTTAGGAATCATCAGTTACAGCATTCTCAGCATAGGAAAAAGAAAAAAAATGCATCGATGGGTAATGAACTATAGACGAAATCAAACATTGGGGCATAAACTTTTTTTTGAGCAAATTTGGGTAATGAAGTGTACCACGTTTTGCAACGTTGGCTTATGTTACACTTCTGTCCATTTTTTCACACGTGGCACGCTTTTTTTTTTTCTCTAATTATTTTCCTATGTGGCTATGATAAACTTGCCACGTCTTATGCTAACACAAAACATAGCCCCCAAGCAACTAACTACTTGTCACGTAGGAGGCATGTGAGTAAAGTAACTCTGCTGCTTACCAAAGTAGGAGAACAAAACATCTGAAATTGAAACAATTCAAAGAAAGAAACAAACAAACCCAATACACATCTTCATCAACGATACTAAAATCAGAAAACCTATTCTTCTCTCCTTTGAGAAACTCGTACAAACTGTCAATCACGTTTGAGAAACTCGTACAAACTGTCAATCACGATCTTAACCGATTCATCTAGAGCCTTCTTTGATGTAGGATCAATGCCAGAAGAACCCACTAACTGAAAATGATCTTCTCGAAGAAAATCAACAATAATCTTACGACCGTCATCAATAAAGTAAAGCAATTGATTACAACTTCTTCTTGTTTGTTATCATCGATGAGCTTTGAAGTAGGAGTGAAATCAGATGGGAAATTGTTTGTTACAATTGAATTGGTCAAATCTGATAAAGCAATTGACGAGTTCTGAAACTAGAAACACATAATTAAGTAAAGAATCTGAGAAATTGGAATGAAAATTAACAAAATTATTGATCGATATGCATATTACCTCTGAGAAATCAGGTGATTGATTAACAAGTTCTTCATAATCGATTGATGAATCGGTTGATTCATTAATGTCAACAGCAATTGCTTCTTCAAAAGTCGGAATAAGAGATTTTGTAACTAGGATCTATAGGGAGAGAAAAGAAATGAGAAATTGAAGTGGTGATAAATTAAATAAAAATTGAGCTCATTGGTTCAGGTTTTGAAGAAGAAATTTTTCTTCAATGGAGTTTCTTCGATCGACGAGTTGTTGATGATGATGAGTTTTGATGGTTTTCTTCACGTGCTGGCATACCTTGTAGCAATGGCGTGGCAAGTTTTACATAGCCACATAGGAAAATAATTAGAGAAAATGAAAAATAACGTGCCACATAGGAAAATAATTAGAGAAAATGAAAAATAACGTGCCACGTGTGAAAAAAATGGACGAAAATGTAACAAAAGCCAACGTTGCAAAACGTGGTACACTTCGTTACCCAAATTTGTTCAAAAAAATGTTTATGCCCCAATGTTTGATTTCGTCTATAGTTCGTTACCCATCGATACATTTTTTTTTTAATATTTTTAGAGTGAACCATTAGGGGAATATTTTTGCCAAATATAAGATAAACATTTATATTGGTTAGTTAGCAGTACTTCACATTGAGAAATAAACAATACTTTTAACTTGGTTAGTTATTGGAAAGGGATGAGCCGGATAGTTTTTCCAAGTACTATCTAGAATAAACTTTGATGTTAGTTAGTTATTGGAAAGGGAGTTATTGTTTGCATTGTTGAGTTGTAAATTTTTTTTGAACTGGTGCAATATTGAGAAGGTTCCGTCAATGGCGGGTGCTAGGATGGCATGCAGGTTTTCCGAGCAAATAGATATTTTTCCCATTAGTAGGTAAAACCTACATACAAATTACTCGAGGTTGCTCACATAGTACGTATTAGATCATTCACACGGCATTCGATTCTTTAAGGCATCAGTGGTGTACTTCAGTGGTTGAGTGCATTTTATATCGGAGGCACTCAAGCTAGGAAACTGGGTAAACTGGTGTAACGTACCCACAACGAATTCTTATAGGCATGTCTAGGATTTATTCTAAATAGAAGAATTTGGAGCATTATTCCTGCTAGGTTTAATGCTACCGCAGTCTTTGCGTTCTTTTATGAATATATGCTAGATTGAGAATAGAAATGTTTAGCAGTGTAGCCAACAACTACAACGCTATACAGATGCAATTTGTGGCAGATATAGTATCTAGATCATTGGGTCATTGTTGATACATGCAGATTAGTATAGTATCAAGAGTTTTATAAGTTGATTAAAATTTAAGACTCGGAACTGATTGAATTGGTGTGGTTTTGTTGATTTACACCTAATCAACTCACGAGTTTAGGTTGTGTACTAATTATTATGAAATGCTCCTATGTCACGCCCAATATTTCAGAATGATGAGATAATTGATATGCTATGAGGGTGTTGTGACTCAATGGGGTGTTACTCGCCTTCCTGGCAAGACTCAGAGGGATTTGCTGAAGGTAGCCTGCATTGGTGTTTGTCATCCAGCTAGAGTTATGTTTCATTCACCATAGCAAGGGCAGGGAAGAATGGCCAGATTAAGTAAATTGTTGGCAAGAATGTATCTAATAATCCAAAGAACTCAACGGAATATTTTTTAGCACACAAATAATTTAGAAGGCGAACCATTAGCCGAATATTTTTGCCAGATATAGGATACACTTTTTTTGTTGGTTATTGGAAAGGGACATACTATTTGCGTTGTTGCTCGTGTATATTCCAGTGCAACATTCTAGGAGTGTATATGCGGCTCATACAAGTTCTCACACAATTCATATTTGTAAGTTTCTATTGACTTATGGTTTCCAATAGCACCAGATGTTAGAATTCAATCATCAATTTGTAAAGCTAGAGTGGTCGACTATCGTACTTAAAAATGCACGAGTCATAGTGTTAGGGACAATGTACATTACAAATTTAAGACATATAATTCGGAGTAGGAGCAGCCGAGCAGGTGCAAGTGATGGAGATGGAATGGGTGGTGAAAACGGCTGCATCATCAGAGTACCATATGGCCATTGGAGATTCATGGGTGGATGCATAGGAGGCGGCACATTTGGAACAGGAGTCATGGAGGACTACTGTATAAAAAACCATGACATTAGAAACTGATTCTAGCAGGTTTAGACCCAATTTTGGTTCAATGCAATTTTTTGGATGTGGGTGTGTCGTAATATGGCACTGGGTGTTGTACAGATTTGATTGTACGAGCTATATTGTGAATTTGAATGAACTTGAAGTCAAGTGCACATTTGACCTTTGTCTTGGGAAATATTTATGCAACTAATAACTAATTAGAGTCAAACATGCATAATTAACCAGAATCAAAGCAGTTTTGATTTTTGATGAGATAGTACCAAATATGATACGAGGTTGACTAGAACTTTGGAGCATTTTGATTTTGAGTGCAGTTGTACTTGAATGTACATTTGATCCGATTCCATGTATATATTGAATGTACATTTTTTCCTTTTGCAACTCCAGTATGCAAGTGTTTTCTTAAGCTCGATGGCAGGTATGGGGTACCAAATGATTCATGAGTGTCTAAGGTGATTGAGAACTCTGTGGAAACACCCTTTGTAGTGACATGAATGTAGCAAGTTGGGATATGTTAAAATGCACTATGATCAAGTCCATGACCTTAGGTTGATACTTGTTCCAGCTGCAAAAGCTTTGAAGATTCCCAACAATTACTGTTTGCAACCTTGGACACCCTGAGAGAGCTCAAAGGGGCTGCTATTATCCTAAGTACAAAAATTTGAAACGAAATTTTATTAGAAAAAAAAAAAAAAAAAAAAAAAAAAAAAAAAAAAAAAAAAAAAAAAACCAACGTCTTATCCAGAAAAATAACTGAAAGAGTCCGGTCCAAAAAAAGAGTCGAAGTGGCAACTTTTTGAAAACCTTTGGAAGAACTTATTAAAAAATAGGTTGGCGATCTGTACAAATCAAATTTGGAAACTACCAATACAATACCTTGAACCTATCCCAATTCAGATTTGAGTGAACAAAAAATATACAAAAATACAATACAACCAAAAAGTTTCCGGATTTGAGTTTCTATTTGGAATTTCTTCAATTTATGGAACACAAAAATACACATCTACTATCTATATATTGTTTCAACACTTGCTTCTCATAATTCCTCACACGATCAAGTTATTTTGTTATTTTGTTCATAATTATTTTGTATATTAAAAGGTGAATTTGGGGAATATCTGGATTGCACATTTGAATTAACTAGATTGAGCGATAATTAAATTAATCTATTCAATTGAGACATTAAAGGTTTAAATGACAGGTTATGATTGATTCATGTTTAATTAGTCACAATTTTAGGAACTTGACAACATTGGATTAGATCATGCAACTTCAGTAGCCCAGTTTCAACTTCATTAATTTCTGATGGGGGATCCTGTTTAAGTTATAGCCAATTATAGTTATCATCAAAATATCTTACATTTAACCAATATGGATTGCATTGTTAAAAGGGTGAGCTTTAATAATTATATTTTGGTTCTAATGCATGTGAAGGGAAGAGCATGGATGAAGGAATGAAAAACAAAATGGTTCAACATATATGTAGTTAAGTACAACGTTAGAGGTTTAAGACAGATTCACATGTGTGCTGGATCTCAAAGGGACGGTCTTAGAGGGACGCCGTTAGGTACATATGAATTCGACTCATAGTGTTGTAGGCACCAACAACTACAACATGCCTGAGTTTTTGTTTTATGTAAAAACATTGTAGATTGAATCACTCCTCTTAACTTATAGACTGTTTCTTTATCTGTGTTCTTTATGATGGCCTGTAGATATAATTGATTCCCGGAGTTAGTAATAATGATCAGATCGAACTTTGAATTTAGTGCCAGATAATGAGTGTCCTTGACATTATATGGTTTTATTGTAGACGCTGGGTGTTGGAGAGGAAGTTAGCTTTTTCAGATGTCCCCGAGGAAGAACAAATCAATCTTATCAAGGATTTGGAGCAGAAGGAGACAGAGTTTATGATACTTAAAATGCATAAGATTTGTGTTGATGACTTTGAGCTTTTAACCATTATTGGACGAGGAGCTTTTGGAGAGGTTAAATCTACCTATTTAATTTTCAATGTTTTGAAGTTTCATTTGGAGGATTAAATCCAATAGTTTTTTATAGGTTGTAATTAATAAGAATTGATCGAGTTTAATAATATTATCTTTGCCAAAAATAAAAAAGTTTCCTAATTTGTAAATTTGTATCACCATGAAGCACATGGCGTTGCCTAGCTAGAGTATAATGTCTTAGAAAGTGGATGCAATAACTAGGTGGTATCACAACCAGTGAGATTTAACCTTGGAACACATTGTAAATATCTTTAATCATATTCATCATATAGAATGTATCAATGATCAGATCTTTAGTTTGAGGTATATACAGCTCCATTTTAAGAACTTTAGTTTGTTCCATGGGTAGGTAAGAAAGAAGAATATGTCAAACTTAGAGGTCACATCATCATGTTTCTAATGATAGAGATATGTGAGTATGTGATAGTAGGAATGAACTTGATTAGGTGTGAGCACAAATAATAAGAGACCAAGATTCTTTAGTAAGGTGCAATATAAGCAGCTTCTTTAGTATTGAGGCTTACATGAATGATAAAGAAACAATGAAGGGGAATGGGGCAAATGAAAATTAAAAATTGATTGTTAGACGATAGGTCAGACAATAGTGGTAAACTTGGTGCAGCACATAGGAGTTTTTTGCTATGGATGCCAAGTAATCAAGATTAAGTCGACAATGTTCTGACATTGTATTATAATTAATTGGTTTAATATTTATTTAAAATTTTCCAAAAGAGTACTCTTTTCAAAATGTTTAAAAATTTGTGCACAAAAAATCTATCAAGTTTTTTTACTTCAAGCAAAATATCTTAAAAGATCCCGGGCGCGTATGCCCAGGTCCAAAATCTAGTCAAGTCTATTGTTTTGCCTTTGTAAGCTAAACTTCTAATTTAAGCGCTCCCAAGCGAAAATAAACGTGACCACTTCCCTTATTCTCATCTCACAGAGCAAGACAACCACAATGAACAAGAGCCTCCCGCACTTCCTTGATAGCATGGTTATGAATTTATGATGGTATTCATTTACAGTTGCTACAGATCAAAAACTATTCCCTAAGCAGTCTGAGTAATGCATTCAAGTTTCCTTTCCTTGCTATTCCCTTTTTTTTTGGTTTTATCAACCCATGCACAGAATCTTCCTAATTTGTAGCAATTTTATTTTATTTTATTTATTTTTTTTTTTTTATCTAACACTATTTGTTGCATTAACTTTGGGGTTAAATGAGTGGACAGGTGTTGATATATTTTTATTTGTAAGGTGTAAAACCTTAACTTTTCCACCCTGGCAGAGAAATCTAGCCTCATAATTAAATCATCTAAAGATAAACATCTATGCAATAAATTAAACTATACAATGAATATGCACAAACGAGTCATTTTTGGAGAGCGTCCTTTAAGTTAAGTTCTCACAGGTATGTGTCAAGACACAAATTCTCTGATGATTTTTCCACTCAAGTTTTGCTCACTCTAGTGTGTAATACACATATACTTCCTCACACTTAATGATGTCAAAGGGAATCGAGGTTGATCGATCAAATCTACTACTTACTATCACACCAATCATTTCTTAATTGAGCTAGAGGACTTTTATTGGGTTATGACTTGGCTTAGGTGGGGTAAAAAAGAAATGGATATGGATTGCAAAGATAGATTTTGGAGAGCAAGGGTCATCAATACGGTCAAGGTAAACATTTTTTTCTTTGTTCCTAAGCATGGTTCCATTTTTTTACCCTTTTGATTTTGGCCTGATTTTCGAACTTGTATTTTTCTATTTTTGTGTTTCTTCTTCTTCTATTTGAAACTCTAATTTTTCTTTTCTACTTTTTGGAACAATCAAACTTATTTGGTTTATTGGGTTTCTTGAAATTTTTATTTTTCTTCTTTTTCTCCAATTTCTATCGGGCTAGGCTTATTTATTTGCTTTTTATATGGGCCAAGTAGTTGTGGTTGTGAAGGAAAGACTTAATGAAGAGGCTCAAGTGGGCTACTAGCGGGTTTTTTTTTACGTTTGGTTTGGAATTGTTGGGCTTTGTGGGTTATGAAGAAATGCCTAAATTCTCTACTAGGATTTGGTATGGTGATCAAGCAGGATTTTTCTACTCGAAATAGCTACTCTTTTGTGTCATCACTCACATATCACTAATGTTGACGCTTTTGGCTAGATCTCATAGGATTTGAACACTTCATTATTCTAACTTTGGTCTCATAAACTTACTGTTATATACAAACCAATGATGCCCATACAAGACATTCGTCAAAAGATAAAGAAACTATTGCATATATATATTAAACTAAGTGTCTTAAGAACAAGTTCAAATTCTATTGCTACAGTGTGATTTCTAGACCAAATTCATTCTAGAACAAGGTACTAAGCCTAGTCATTAGTCACAAATGAGAAAGACTACCCGAATTTTCCAAAAATTGGTTGTTTCGATATTATCATTTTGAAAAACTAGTATAATTTTTTTTGAGAAAATTAAACCACCCCCAAACAGTTTAAGAGAAGTCTTGTTAACAATGAATAAGCATAAGGGAATAGAACTCATTACCAATACCAGTTGCATTATAAGAAGAAACAACTGTGATTGTTGGGTTATGGGAAACCACCCCCAAACAATTCCTGAAACCATTAGTAGCATGCTTAAAATCATAGATATGGTGATAGATTGTAACTATTAAGTTCATATTTGCATCTTTTATAGTCAAATTCTCTAGAAAGTATGTGGGGTTTTTTAAAGTCAGATTCCCTAAACTCTATGTTACTACATAAAATTGTTCTTATTATTCTCACTCCACAGAGTTACACTACACAAATTAACCAAGTAAGTAAAAGTGTTTGATTGGAATGTGCGAGGTAACACACAAACAAATATACAAATTGAGTCGTTTATAGTTAGATACTCAAAACTTATCCTAACATGAGGAATTCACCATGGAAGGAGCAAAAATGCCCTACCATATAACAATAGAAGAAAGAGTTGGGGGTCAGCCATAAGACTTGGGCACAATATGCACCCCCATACAGAATTAGAATGTACTGATGAACATGATGGAGGAGAAGAAAAGAAATTGTGAAGAGCCTAGAAATCTTAGAGCATAGCCTGAAATGTTTACGCTTCTCTTTGGGCAACTCATGCGAGACAAATGATTCAGTCTCAATTACGATAAATCCAATAAATCCAAAACTGTGGACTTAGTGGACAATGTTAGGCAAAAACTCCTCAGCGTGAGAGTTTAGAAAATCATAAAGCACCTTAGACACTAAAAGCTCAAGTGCAAATTCTAGGTTCCTTTTAAACAATCTAGTGGTGCAAGCCTCAATTGTGCAAATTCTCAGAGTCAAGATTGTGAGTATTGTTCAGCTAGTGCTCTAAGCTCAGGCTCATTAGAATTTCTCAGACTCAAGGCAATCTTCCACAGATGGATCAGATGAATCACTGGAATAGAGGTTGAAAAATTATTCCTGTCATTGTATTATCTGTGTTGTCTACAATAGTAGCTATTTCCTTAACCTCCTTTTTTGGACAAATAAGAGGTCTAGGCACAACATCACTAGTAGGTGGTAAGGGCTTATCTGCCATGAGTAAACGTGAAGATGGTCACTTCCCATCATCGCGTTTACTGCACTTGCTTACAAAGACACTGTCCAATTGTTGATCCAGAGAATAGATTTACTTCAAACGAAGTTCATTCTAACCATCTGACAAAGACAAATTGGGGAGTGAACTCACAATAAGTGAAAATGGAATATTAAGTTACAACCCATAAGCTCAGACGAGCAAGATTTGACACTTAGGAGCAAAGAAGAGATCTTTAATTGAATTTATTCGGTTATTCAACTAAAGCAAGCAGGTGTAACAATCCTAATATAATTTTTAAAATCAATATTTTATCCTTAAAGATAGGCATCATCATAATCCAAAGATAATTATTTGGTACGCCTAAATGCATCTTTACTCAAAAGTCTCTACAAGATGACTAGTACTTTGAAACATGAATGTACCGGTTAATTAATCAAGCAATGTCGCTCCAACGCCCAAAAATTAAATAAATAAATAAATAAAACTAACAGCCATCTAGAGGATAAAGAAAAGCATAATTAAAATGCAATTGAAAACATTCTGACACGTACGTGATATGCTACCGTTCAAAACTATTGCGCTAAGCAGTAGTAGGGCAGAGGGAGGGTGCCTAAGCGGTGCTTAATCAGCATTAGCATCAATAATCAATTAATACTAGAAGAAGCAAAGAAATGTGGAAAAAGAGCTCCATACTGCTTCCACGTCCACCAGACATTTAACAGTCACATCCCATTACCAGAAACTCCACCCCTTTGCTTTTTACTTTCTCTAAACCTTTCCTCGAGGCAATGCTTTCTGCTCTGCGAATCCTGCATAAATGGATTGATCAGGACAGTTAAAAAAAGTAAACCCTTGAGCAAGTTGTTGATTCTCATAAAAGGAGGCACCATCATCCAATTTGTTTTTCAAGTGACAAATTTTGATAAAAAATAAGACATACTGTAAGAGCCTGAAATATTGTGCTTTGGTGATCTAATATGGATTGAAAATGATATAACTCCAATCAAGCCAAACACGCTTGCTAGAAGAATGAGGTTTTGAATAAATTTGTAATTAGCAAAAAATTGTTCTTCAAGAAGTTTCACAATATCACAAGTATTATTAGAGATGTACCGATGTTTTGGAAAGTTTCAGTTTCCAATGGGGAAACAAATACAAACCAAAATGCATGTTACATGGACATGCCATATATTGAAAAAACAAAATCGTGGTGGATAATTATCCACGTGTCCATGTTTGTATGTGAATACCTCAAATTTTGATATTTCAGCGTGTGAGACACTATATTTGTACTTTTGGTCCTTATGTTGTTTGCATGTGATCTCTCGGTACCCATTTCTTGCTTTAGCTGTTTGCATGTAGATTTCATTGGTCATTGAAGTTTATGCATACCCTTGGCATGTTCATTTGTTTCTATTTGGTGTTTGTTTATGCATCTTTTTACGTCTTTAATGGTTTCTCTTAGATACAAAGATAAAGTGTGATGACTACAAAGATAACAAACTTACCTGCAGAATAGTTGCATTGCCAGATAAATCTAACTCTCCAAGCTTCTCCAAGGCATACTTGGCAAGTTGGCAGCCTTACGAGTAACGTGATCCTGAATTAGAAACAACAGGAAAAGTAAGCATATTAACTAAACAACAACTTATTCATATGAACAAACTACTAAGCAAAACAAAAAGGCTGACAGCCAGAAAAATTTAAATAAAGCTCTAGGGGGCTCCTAAAACCCTTGTTTCAAAGAACCTCGCGAACCTCGTCTTTCAAGGCCTCATCGCAAAGACTGTGAAGCATTTGATAGTGACCTGCACCCAACTGTTCTGCCAACAAAGGTATGGACTTTATTATTGTAGGCATAAACACCCCATGTCCACCCACAACGTTCTCCTTAGAAACAACTAAAAGAGATCCCGAAAGTAGATTGACTCCAATGACCTGCAAGGATTTACGTCACTAGGAAGTAGGAATGACGGAGCATAACCTGATTGAAGTAATTAAAAGACAACATTCTCAAATCAAGCTCCCACATAATCTAACAAACCTTGGTCAAGTTGTCAATATTGCTAATTATTTCCAGCCGGACTTCAGCAGTTTCATCTTGTAGCAAATGTTTAATGGTTGGAATAAGATGCTTATTTGTCAGATCCTACATTGAGCAAAAAATAATGATTCAGAAAAGTAAGCATACTAAATTGCCAAAATACTTGAATAGAACCACAAGCACCCAATAAACCAATCAGGGTAGCTGAAGCATCTAAATGAAAGAAATCTGTACAAATCGTTACATCTCATATCAGTAGGTCTTTCGAAATAATACTAATGAAATACTAGAAAGTAAGTCCGTACAGCACTGACTTTTTCAAAAACTTGCTCAATAACATATAGAAAGATCCTAATAAATCTTTTTAAATGAGGAAATAGATTCCTGTTTTGGTTGAAAGCCTCTTTCAATTTCATAACAAATCATTTTAATTGTGCTTTTAAAGACCAGTTTGTAATTAGGATGAGGAATCCCATTTTGATAGCTGACTTAATTTAGAAGTTCTAATTATCATTTTACTAATAGATGGATTCCCATTTTTTGTTCTTTCGTTTTTTGGTATTGCAAATGATGTGTCACGCACATAAAGTGCGAGGGTAGTTTGGTAATTTTATTATTATTATGTTTCAACCCATGTTGGCCCAGGTTCAGCCCATTCGAGGCTAAGGTCAGATTTGAGAAGGTTTAGGTTTTAGTATAAATAGAATATTGTGCCTCCATCAGTTCCTAGGTTCAGGTTCAATTGTTATTTGAGTTATGAAAGAATAATATTTCAAGAGTGATTTTTATTAATGAAATTATTTTATTGAGTGAGTTGTAAATTAATTGAAGTTTCCACCAATCTTAGTTCTTATCAGTAAATAAGTTGGACTCTCGATTTATGTGGATATTTTTTTAAGAAAAAAAACATTGTGTGTGAGCTTTAATATTAATAGAAAGAAAGCCCATGCATTTGCACTAGCTATTTTGAAAATTTGCTTAAAAATATGTTTAAAATTCCTAACGATCCATTTCAATTGGGGAAAAGGATTTCAAGTTTATTTGAAAATCCAATTTAATTTCGAAACAAATCGCATTAATTGTGCTTTAAAACATGTTTATAATTAGGACTACAATCCTGTTTTAATAGTTGATTTAATTTAGAAGTGTGATTCTCGTTTTAGTAAGAGAAAGATTCCAGTTTGAATAGGGGAACTGATTCCCTTTTTTGTTCTTTCTTTTTATGATATTGTAAATAAGATTTACAATTTATGTGGAACTTTTAAAAATACACTTTTAAAAATACATTGGGTGCAAACGTTAATATTAATATATAGATATATAGATTTATAAAGTGCAAGAAAACTCACCTCAAAACAGCATAATAAAATAAACAAAGACAATCTGAGTAAAGACCAACAAATGAAATCAAGCAGGAGTCCGCGTCAAGAGCAATGGAAAGAGGTAGGACTTGACACATTCTAAACATGAAGAGCATCATTAAAGATTTCCTAAGATCGGTCAAACTCATATATGATAAAAACTAAAAAGAGAAGCCTGCAAATGATAGAATACGGAGAGACCATGTAGGAAAAAAAAAAGTTTTGAAATAAATCTAGGGAGTTTTGGTAAATAACTTTGGACAAGGACTTTCTAGAATGAGGTAGAATGCTCAAATTATTAAAATGGAGGAGAAGCTAGGGCTTAGGCTTGGAGGGAAGGGTGAGCTTGAGACGAGGAAAAGAGAGCTTGAGAGAAGGAAAATGCGAGAGAGAAATCTACATAGGGTTTCCCCTGGTGATGCTTTTTTATAGGGGTTGTTGTGGTTCTCTGGTTAATGTGTGGAAGCCAGAGGTGCTTCCCATGTTGGCCTCATTGGCTAGTGCCATAGGTCGGTTAGTAAGGCAGCTGGCAACAACTCACTAAACAAACAACCATTGGCACAAGGTTCTCCTCTTGTCCGTATTTGTTTGTTAAAACCGCCAAGAGGAATCCTTTTGGCGCAATTGCATTCTGGCGGCATTTAAACAATTAGCTCCTGGCCTCCAAACCTTAAACTTAGAAAGCCCCAGTGATTTGGCTAAGGTGCCAATTGAGCTTGTACATTTGGCTGGCATAGAGACTTTCCAATAGTGCCAAGTAATCGCTTAGTTGGCAAGATGGTTTGGCACCATTTACAATAACAAATAGAAAAACCAAGTCTCTAACAAATTTGAGGCACATGAACCATATCACAAACCTTTGCATCTTACCATGCGTACAAAATCTGATTCTCCAGTAGGTACTTAATAGTTTATATTAAGAATAGCAATTTTAATAAAATATACTTATCTGACCTTCTCCAGAACAGGTGCCAAACCCATTATCCCTGAAGCCAGAGCCAAGCGCACACGTACAGAGGAATCCAATGACAATTTCTGGAAGCGGGTTGACAAAATGAAATGGATAGCAGAAATAACAAAATTGATGACCACAAACTCTTTTCACTAGCATATAACACTAGTAGAAAAGGTAAAAAGGGGACTTAAAAAACTAACACCAAAGAGGTATGTACCTTGATGTGAGGAAGAACATCATCAAATGTAGACCGTGTATTCAAAATCCTACACACTTCACCAAGCTGTTCGGTTGCAGCTATGCATACTTCCTCTGACTTATCTTGAAGTAAATGACCATATGCAGAAACCAGGCCACTCCAATTATTCTCCCTGTCATAAAAATATAAAATTATTTACTAAAATAACTACAAGAAAGCACACGAAGTATTAAGATAAAAGATAATTGAAACAACATTTTTTTATCTTACACAGGATATCATCAAAGAAATTGATAAAGGACATGAATGGTGCAAACAGAATTACCCGAAAGGTGACACCGCCTGACAAAGATCACCAAATTGTTCAGCTACCGTCTCACGAACACGCCAGAAGTCATTCTATGTGGAGAGAACATTTTGAAGTAAATTCTTTAACCATCAACAACGTCAAAAATCAAGTTTCACATTTCAAAGTAATGCTAATACAGTATGCACTCACAAGTACGAATTATAAGTGAAGAATAATAACCTACGTCAAGGTTTGCTCGCACTCACCATATCAACAGAAATATTATTGAAGTCAAACCATAAGAACAATCAGTCAAGCAGAGATAATGGTCGTCTTTTCTCATTTTCACCTTTCATCACCATATGTTTAAAAGGTATTCATATCACTTTTAAATTTCTCCTAATTGAAGTCATTAGAAACCACTTGGCACAAATTTTCCATTGAAAATACTTGAGTACACGAGTAAATATTGTTTTGGTTTTACTACAAAACTTTCAACAACACCAACAACAAAAATAAATAAATAAAAAATAACAAAGACGAGAAAAAATAAAATAAAGAAAAGAAACAAAGACATAGATCACAGATCACATGTTAATAATAAGAAGGAAACTTTGTTGGTGACAAAAGTACTAAATAGTAGATTGAGAAAATCCAACAAATGAAAAAATTGCATATTTAAACTACATAGGATAGTTGATATTCCTGAGGGAGATACTTGCATCAGCCTGTAGAAAGAAAATAAGACGAGACAGAAAAGGTGAACCAAGAGAACAAATTGAATTACTACTCACATAACATTTAAACCCCATGATATATGGTCGTTAACTTGAATATAGAGAAGGTTCTAGACTGAAAAAAAACATAAAACTGCATGTGCAAAATGATGTGAAAAATTACCCAAGACAAATTTTGAATGGCCGAGAGAATTTCCAGCAAACAATCCTTCTGGACCAACAAATTGACAACCGTAGTGCAGATATTAGCAGCGAATAGGCAAACAGATTCTTCAACTGTAAAATAGAAGATATTCACAGGAGTGCTGGACGTATAAACTAAATGCAAAAACTATAGAAAGAAAAAAATAGAAGGAAAATGGAATGATGGAAACAATATAATAGAGAGAGACCATAAGTAAAAGTTAACACCAATGTGTAAAAGAATGTAACAGTTGCAACAAAAAAAAATTCATGCCTAATGCCGTGGGGGAAGAACACCTAAGTAGCCATACACAACATGAACCAAATGAAAAAGACACTCAGACCAAAACAGATATTTACACACCATCGAGTGTAAGATCCTCATATAAGGAAAGAGTGCCTGCCTTCAGATGGGGCGGAGGAATTGACAGTGGTAGCAAACTTCCCAAAGTTCAATGCAGCAGATATCCTCACCAAGAGGGAGGCATCTTTACACAAACGGCCATATGATTTAAATAGTTGATCTTCAAATTCTCGGGGGCACTCCAGTAGGCAATGTGAAATAGCCCACAAGAAGAATATCGACCAGCAACACTCTCTCCATCAGCCAGTTTCTGAAGGTAGGAAACATGTAAGAGATAAACCATCAAGACGAAGAAACACCTCAATCTAGACAACTGCAATATGCACAAATGCCATTTGCAACTGCCATACAACTCTGCTGAAAATAAACCATGTCTCTCATGGTCCATTACCAAATCTGAATCCATGCAAGAAAGCAAAATACAAAAATGACAGAAATATTTTTCAAATCCGGCACTTCAACCCTCATTATGCAAGACAAGAAAGTATGAAGGGCGAGGCAAGGATCCATAGGAAAACCTTGAGATAATCAAGCAACTACTTTACCTGTACAAGAGGAACAAAGAAAGTGAGCAAATCATTCTCCTTCATCTGCTCTCCGATTTGACACAAGGACTCCACAGCTTTGTTCCTTACAATTGGTTGCTCAATGGTACAAAGAGACTCTAAAGCTGGAAGCAGAACATGTGCATAATCGCTTCCCCCGACATATTCAATAAGTAGCACCAATTTTTCGGCCAACAAACAAAGCGTGCCTTCATGGACCATGTCGTTTTTTCAGCTAGAAATGGAATCAAAGCTTCCCTAGTTGCCTTCTCACCAAGAACCGGAGCAAGTTGTGGAAGCTGGCTAATTGACAACTTGTTTTTGAACATAAGATGTGGCACGTCGCCATTTTTTTCACTTAGAAAAGGAGTCAAAACTTCCATCCTTTCCTTCCCACCAAGAAGCAGAGCAGAAAGGTGTGGAAGGTAAAATATATGATGTTGATTGGTCCACTTGTATCTCACGTGGGTTAGTAAACAATGCGGAATCCAATCAGGATTAATATGGGGCGTCTTTGCCTGCGCCTCACAGAGATAGAGGAGTCCAGCTGACTCCATTGACTTCCAGGATTCGTCCCATATGAAATAATCTATTGTGTAAATATCTTGACTGACCGAAAGGGAAGGTAGGACATTGACCAGCTTCAGCTGCGTATGCTTGAATTCCTCTTGGAAATCTTCTTCTTCAGAAGAATCTTGTCTAAATCCAAGCCAAGAGAATCCATGTGGCCGTATTCGTATACCAGGACTGCGTCTGTATAGAAGAAGATAGTAAATGGTACCTGTTGGAATCTCTAAGTGTATTTCGAAATACTTGTGAGTGTGTGCAAAGTGGAGGAGATGAACCATATGTGTTCTCTCCACTTTAGTGCATAGTAGATAGTCCCACATTGGTTATCCACCACATCGGGTTGGGTTCGGGCTTGGGCTTGGGCTTACTGTTGTGGGTAGTGGTTTGACCAATGGACTAAACTTGTTTTGCCTTTTTCTTGAAGCCAGAAGTTTCAAATTTCTATTAGGAGTTGGTCTCTTCCTCCTAACCTCTATAAAAATAGGATAGTCCATAGAGAGAGAAGACTTGATCGAACTCAACTCGAGAAACGAAAACTCAAACCAAATTTTTCTTCTTCTCTTCTTCCCCCGCCAATGTAGAGTTATATTGTCGTTCAAGGGTAAATCAAAAAAGTCGCATCACTTAACCATTGAATCCTGCTGAGGAAGACGCCATCTGTTGCCTTTTTGCACCATTGGAAGGGCTTAAAATTTTCCTTAAGGACTGACTTTAATCCGCCTTTGGTTATTTCCGCCATCACCGGTCCTTGTTTTCTTCATTGCTATCTCCTTCGTTTACTTTTGTTAGTTCTTTGTGTTCATACAACTATTCTAACAATCTTAAGGAAAGAGTTTTGTAGTAGAACAAAGGAGAGTGCTTTAATACGACAATCAAAAGATAAGTCTTTTACTTTGAGTTATTGTTTGTGTTATTGGGTTATGACTTTAGAAATTTTCTAATAATTTCGTTTTTGATAGGGAAACCAATTAAAGATTGAATATTTATTGATCTTTTGTGGTTTATCAGACCCTATATGGTTGTAGACTTTTCTCCTATGTTTGTGGGAGTCAAATATGAGATTTCTATCAAGAAACACGTCAAAGTTCGTCTTTTTGACAACTGCGTCACTCGTTACGGAAACTGCTATAACTTTCAGCTCAGAGCTCGGTTTTGCAATCCGCTTCTTGTGTTGGATAGCTGATTCAAAGAGCTTTCCAGTGGTATAAGGCTTGATACCCAATTCGTCCTGAGCTGGTTCAGAGTTACAGTTCTTTTGAACTGTTTTTCTGGAAGGAAGAAAATATGGTAATCCGGTTTTTCAATCGGTTAGGTATCATATTCTTTCACTATTTGCAATTCTTTTGGTTTGATTATATAGTGATATTCTTGCCTTGAGTTGCATGCTAGTTTTCTTAAGAGGGAAATCCCTAAGCTTAAACTTTAATAACCTAGTCAACAAATTATAATTATCGTTTATCATCGAGGAATTAATTGGGTTGACTAGAAGTAGTTTGATATTAATTTTTTTTGTACATATGTAGATGTATGTAGATGGTCTAAGAGAGACCTTAAGATAGTTAATATCAACCACACTCAAATCTTGGATAGTAATTATAATGTATTCAATGCATAATTGCTTACCTTTATTGAGTGAACGTGTTGTTAGACGATGGTTATAATTGTACTGTTGTGAAAATACATGTTAGATGAAGTAACTTGTAGCTTATATCTAATATAGCATATGTTAAAGTTGTGTAGCATGCTAATTTTGGATATTAATCATCGTGGGTTTGCTTTGAACTTGATGATAGTTTATTAGTAATTTTTTCTAGTTGAAGACATTAATGGGTTGAGCCATTAGATGTTGTGGTAGTACTTGAGGTCTTGTTAATAGGGTATCCTATCTTGCTTGAGCTCATGTAAAAAGAGGAGGTGAAGTCCTCAGTTGTTTTGCATATTCAGTGGCTAGATTTGCTTAAATATCGTATACTTTTTGTTGTGAGGGGTATAGTTAAAGTTTACTTTTCCTGAACCTATGATATGATATTTACCATGTTTGGCATGAATGCATTATTTAACATTGATATGAAGTTTAACCATGTCATATATTATTAAGTAATGAGTATCGTTGTCTACGAGAGGAAACAATATGGGAAACAATTATATCCTTTAGTCAAGGAGATGTAAGGTTATGGATTGTCTTCTTAGACAATATCCTCCAAAACCACTATTTTAGACAAAGAGATGTAACGCTTGTGGATTGTCTTATTAGGCATTATCCTCCTATGACTATGGATAAATAGCTAAGGTGATGTACAAGTGCGTGGATTGTCTCCCTATGATAGTTGGAATGTTGAATGATGAAAAGAAGGATGATAATGATATTATCTCGGGTAAAACCCTTTTCATCTGATTCTTCTATTCTTTAAGATTCATTAGAATCTTTTGTAGATTTCCTTTCATATAGATAACATGAACATAATATGACTATGTTTATATGATCCATAATCATAGACTTGAGTAAAATATATTCTTGTCATAAGAGTGCATTTTATTGTTGTTGTTTCTTTTAGTGTTTGTAGCGGTATAATGTGTTTTGCATGAAAGTTTGATTAGGTTGAGTAACTATTGAACTGTGGGGGGTGGTGACCCATATGCATAACACTGTTTTACCATAGTTCATCTCACAAGATAATTGGAAAGACACTGAACTATAAAGTATGGAAAGGTCTTGGGCCTATCCAAAAATGCTTCAAAATGTGGGGGGTGTCTTGCCAAGGCTATTGTGAATGAATCTAAAAGAAGTCTTTTTGAGACCTAGAATTATCTAGTAGATATTCATTGGTGAAACTCATAATAGTGATGTTTGTTTTCAGTTGTCATGAGTGATAACAATTTTGTAGATACCACACTATTATTGAATGTCTTATATGCTAATTTTATTTGAGGTTGTGCTTTCTGAGAAATTGGCATAATGAACTACATAAGATAATCCCATTATTTCTGCACAAGAAATTTGGAAGACTATCAATGAGTATTTCCACCATTCACGGTGATGATGTTTATATGTTTCTTGAGGAAGATTCATTAACCTATAAGGAAGTTGTCTGTCTATGAGAAGTGTCCTTTTTGAAGGATACAACTCCTCTAAACTGGACTCTTGATTTATTGGGGGATCTATAGGTTGAATTGGATCTTCAAAAGAAAACTAAAACGTGATAGTTGTATTGCAAAATACAATGCTAATAATAATAGCCAAGGGGTTTCAATCAGAGACAAGATTTATACTATTTTGAAACCTTGCTCATATAACTAGAATTTCTTCTACATAATTCTAAAGACTCTAGTTGAGTAGTTGTGCGGAACTACAATACCAAGTAGTACCGTGATGAAATTTGAAGGTATACAATTTAGTTAAATCTTTGTATGAGTTGATTCAAATATAAATGGCATGAGCAATTCAACAACATATTAGTGTCATATGGATGTCAAAGCACCGTTGTTGATAAAAAATGTGTACTTTCTTTAGAGCAAAGCAAGACATATGTGTTAATCTCTCTTTGTTTAGATGATTTAATATCATGAGTGCTAGCATTGAGAATGTGTATGAGACAGAGAAATTCCTATTTGAAACACATCATAAACCGTCATTGAAAATGATAGTTTATTATGTTGTTAAACTCATTTCTGTAACTGCTATATTCAGTTGTCAAGATGTTGACGTTTGAATATGGTTGAAGGCCACAGCGTACCTTAAACCAGACCGGCCGGATGGTATAGGGGAATTTCGGGCACTACAGAATTGAATGACTGGTGAATATAGGAATTAAAACTCATGTTGGTCTCATTATATTGTTATAGCACTTAGTAGAAATATTTTTCATTGAAAAGTATGGATATTATGATAGTAAGCATGTGTTAACACATTTTGTGGCAAATATCCATCTTATGAAAAATAATCTCCTTGTGTTTTCTCATACTAAATATGTCAATATCATTGGTAGCCAATTGTACTTGATGGATAATGTATGTGAGACATGACATTGCCTACATTAATGGCATACTTGGTGATAACCCATTGTGTCCTTATAAGGAACTTTGATGTATATTGTCGATTATCCAAGTACTATAGCAGAGCCATTGATTATGGACTCGATATTTAGTAGATTTCCATCATTGTTAGAAGGGTAATATGTTATAAACCGGATCCAAAGAATGTTTATGTGTTTACCTTTGGTGGAAATTGAGTGTCTTGGATATCATCCAAGCTAATCGCCTTAGAAAAGGCATGTGATGATCTTGAGTGGGTTAGCAACCTCTTGGCAAATCTTCCCATTGGCTCTAAACAATGTGTATATGCTTTGCAACTGTCTCATTGCAATAGCTAAGACATGTTATCTTATGTGCAATGGGAAAAGAATACATGTAAGTTGAGATATAACTTAATCAAGCAACTTTAGAGATTATGTTAGGTTGGACTTAGTTTGGCCACATGTCTAACTGCACCACTTCTTTGGAGGCAAGTGGTTATACGTCGAGGGGGATGGGACTTTTGCCTTAGATAGAGGGCGACACTGACGGCAACCCCACCTATGTGATTGGAGATCCCATGAAGTAGGTTCAAAGGGAAAACAAGTCACCTCGTCGCCTCGATATGCTATTGTCTTTTTCTTTGAGACGTCCCACCCTATGACTAGATAGCATTATTGTATACTTTGTATAACTTGAATAGCAATGAGAAAAGGATGAGTTATTTTACTCTTAATGGAATCCATAGTCCATTATTTTTATGAGATAGTGTATTTTAGCTGCTATGTACACTTGATGGATATCCACCTACGTGAATGTAGAACTGGTTCTGTTCTTATGAGTATTCAGGCAAATACTCTAGAGCATTCACATAACACGTAGCTTGGCAAAAAAGCCAACACCGCGAAATTGAAAGAGCAATGTGGGTGCATGTCCTCTATTTTACTACAAGGAATGTTGGTTCAAAGATTTTTAATCCACCACTTTCACGTATTATAAGACATGTTACCCTATGACCGTTCAAGCCCTAAAAGCACCCGATATCTTATGCATTGTTTTTCGATTCTCTCGGCATTTCGTTAACCCTTTTCTTTGTAATATCCTATTCCAAAATAGTGGGGGACTATTAGTATTTTGAAATAGTGGGGGATTGTTGGAATCTCTAAGTGTATTTCGAAATACTTGTGAGTGTGTGCAAAGTGGAGGAGATGAACCATATGTGTTCTCTCCACTTTAGTGCATAGTAGATAGTCCCACATTGGTTATCCACCACATCGGGTTGGGTTCGGGCTTGGGCTTGGGCTTACTGTTGTGGGTAGTGGTTTGACCAATGGACTAAACTTGTTTTGCCTTTTTCTTGAGCAGCAAGTTTCAGTGTTCTATTAGGAGTTGGTCTCTCTTCCTCCTAACCTCTATAAATAGGACTGTGAGTCCATAGAGAGAGAAGACTTGATCAGAAACTCAACTCAGAGAAACAGAAAACTCAAACCAGTCCTTTTCTTCTTCTCTTCTTCCTGTCAGCCGCCAGAGAGAGTTATATTGCTGTTCTAGAGGGTAGTCTGTTCTAGTGCAAAGTCGCCATCAATTAACCATTGAATCCTGTGAGGAAGACGCCAATGTTGCCTTTTTGCACCATTGGAAGGGGCTTAAATCTTTCCTTAAGGACGCATTAATCCGCGCCTTTGGTTATTTCCGATTCGCTTTGTCCTTGTTTCTTCATTGCTACTGTTCCTTCTGTTCTACTTTAGTTGCTGTGTTCATACAACTATTCTAACAGTACCAACACCTTCAAAGTCCTCAACAGCTGCCTTTTCGACACTCGCCAGGTTTAAAGTAATACTTTTACCACCACGCTTGTACATGGACACAGCATACCTTGCCGCCTCTTGGATGTGAGGACTTACTAAATCATCCGACGAACAACCCTTTATTTTACCCATCTTCATTGAAACGCTAGAGTCAATCTAATGTATTACCCTACTAATTCAAACAAAATCAAAATCCATCACTTCGTATTGCTGACTTCCAACGCAACTGCATTTCTTCTCCGAATTATAATTTACGGGCTAACTTTTGTTTTGTAGTCACTTCAAGTTGAGTCGTGATCAATTCCATTCAACCAACAAAGAGAAGAAAGAAATGGAGAAAGTTCCATATGCATCAGCCGTAGATATAGCTTGATGTAGGCCATGGCCAGATAATTGCGCTACAGTTGGTGTAGTGAGCCGATTTCTTTCCAATCCCGGGAAAGAACATTGCTTAGCAGTGAAATACTGAAGTGGATCCTAAGCTAGTTCAAAGGATTCTCTAGCACTTGCGCTCGCTTATGTTTTGGTTTTGGAAGTAAAAAGCCTCTGTTAGAACGCTACACGATGCGGATATGGCAGGTGATGTGGACTATATGAAATCTACTTCACGGTATTTGTTTACATATGCAGAGAAAGCTGTGTCATGACAATCTAAACTACAAACAAGCAAACAAATCCAACACCTAGATTTACTGAAAACAGATAAATCCATTTAAAACAACCAACAAATCAAGTAATTATACTTGTAATGGGTATTCGTCCTTGTTCCCTTCGCCAAGGGTTTAAGGAATACCCCTGTTCTTGTTCTGCAATACGGCATGACGTGCACCGAGTTAATTTTAGAGTTTTAGTTGTGCACCAATGTTTGGGTTTTCTCTGAATTTTTAGTATTTATTATTATTATTATTATTATTTTATTTTTTTTTTTTGTGAGGAAGTTGGTTTTTTGGGTTAAGGTCCACCTAAATTTCTCTCTTTTGCTTTCCTATTTTTTAATCTCTCTGTAATTGCGGTATATTAAATTATTCTAAAAAATATTTTAACTATATAGATAGATCTATTTATGAGATATGAATATTATATTGGTCACTCATCTAAATTTCTTGCAACATGAAAACCACACTCTATAAAATAATAATACTAATAATAATAATAACACACTTTTATAAAAACTCTTCGAGTTCTTTTTGTTGTTTAATAATAGAAGTTTGATAAAAAAAATTGTGAGAATGTCCAATGAGGCGAAATTCATATTGAATATACTTTCCAATCATATACTTGTCGAGACATTTCCATTACACATAAACACAATGATGTTTTGAGGTTAGTTCAATGCATTTGTATCCAATTTTTTTGAGATCAGTTCATTGCATTTGTATCCAATTTTTGATTTTCTGTTAATTCATCTTTGAGGTTAGTTCAATGTAATTACATCCAGTTTCTGATTTTCCATTTTTCAATTTTTGTTAATTATTCTTTGAGGTTAGTTCTATGAATTTGCACTTAGTTTTGGATTGCGCATTAATAACTCTATGAGGTTAAATCAATGCATTTGCATCCAGTTTTCTATTTCAAGTTAATTATCATTTGAGTTAAATTAGTTCAATGCATTTACATTAAGTTTCTGATTTCCCGTTAATTATTTTTTAGGTTAGTTCAATGTATTTGCAGATAAATTTTCGATTTCTAGTTAATTATTCTTTGACGTTAGTTTGATGCATTCACATCCAGTTTTCGATTACACCTGAATGATTCTTTGAGATTAGTTCCATACATTGGCATCCTGTTTTCGATTTGTTGTTAATTATTCCTTGAGGTTAGTTCCATTCATTTGCATCCAGTTTCTGATTTCCTGTTAATTATTCTTTAAAGTTAGTTCCTTGCAGTTGCATCTATTTTTCAATTTTTCGTTAATTGTTCTTTGAGGTTAGTTTGATGCAGTTGTATCCACTTTCCGATTTTCTGTTAATTTTTCTTTGGGGTTAGTTTAATGCAGTTTCATGTTATTTCCGATTACCCGTTAATTATTCTTTGATGTTAGTTTGATGCATTTGTATCCAGTTTCCGAGTTCCCGTTAATTATTCTTTGAGGTTTGTTGAATTCATTTGCATCCAGTTTCCGATTGTCTGTCAATTATTCTTTGAAGTTAATTAGTTCAATGCACTTGTATCCAGTTCCTGGTTTTCCGTTAATTATTTTTTAAGGTTAGTTCATTGCAGTGTTACATCCAGTTTTCGATTTCTCGTTAATTATTCTATGAGGTTAGTTTATTGTAGTGTTGCATCCAGTTTCCGATGTACCGTTAATTATTCTATGAGGTTAGTTCATTACATTTGCATCCAGTTTTCAATTTTCATCCCACTAATTATTTTTTGAGGTTAGCTTAATGCATTTGTATCAAGTTTCTGATTTCCCGTTAATTATTCTTTGAGGTTAGTCGATGCATTTGCATCCGGTTTCCGATTTTCCATTAATTATTCTTTGAGGTTAGTTAGTTGGATTTGCATCCAGTTTCGATGTCATGTTAATTATTCTTTGGTTCAGTACAGTTGCAACCAGCTTCTAATTTCCCGTTAATTACTCTTTGAGGTTAGTTAAATTCATTTGGATCCAATTTTCAATTTCACGTCAATTATTCTTCGAGGATAGTTTGATGCATTTGCATTCAATTTTTTATTTTCCGTTAATTATTTTTTTTTAGTTAGTTTATGCAGTTGCATCTAGTTTTTTATTTTCCGTTAATTATTCTTTGAGGTTAGTTCAATGCATTTTTATCCAGTTTTTGATTTATCGTTAACTTTTCTTTGGCGTTAGTTTAATATAGTTGCATCCAGTTTCCAATTTTCCACTAATTATTCTTTGAGATTAGTTCGATGCATTTGCATCAAATTTTCGATTTCCTGTTAATTATTCTTTTAGGTTAGTTCAATGCAATGTTACATCCAATTTCCAATTTCCTGTTAACTATTCTTTGAGATTTCTTCAATGCATTTGCATCAAGTTTCCAATTTCCCATTAATATTATTTGATGTTGGCTGGTTCAATGCATTTGCATCCAATTTTCCGATTTTGCATTAATAACTCTTTGAGATTAGTTCAATGCATTTACATCCAGTCTCCTATTTTCAGTTACCCTTTAATTATTCTTTGAGATTAGTTCATTGCAGTGTTGCATCCAGTCTCCGATTTCTCGTTAATTATTCTTTGAGGTTAGTTCGATGCACTCACATCCATTTTCTGGTTACCCATTAATTTTTCATTGAGGTTTGTTCAATGTAGTGTTGCATCCATTTTTCTATTTCCCGTTAATTATTCTAAGTTAGTTCAATGCAGTGCTGCATCCATTTTCCAATTTCTCTTTAATTATTTTTTGGGGTTGGTTCAATGCATTTGTGTCCAATTTCTGATTTCCTGATAATTATCAAAGTTGGTGTGTAATACCAACTTTTATTTATCGTTATGTACAATCCTCAAAGCAGATAATAAGAATGTACATCGTTTGCTAATTCATGTTAGCACGTAAAGAGCATGAGCACTGATATGTTTATTGATTCAATGACCCTTTTTCCAAAAAAACTCAGGTACTCCTCTTCATGGTTTAATATTTGAAAACCATCAGAGACAAATGTGGAATGTGGTCCGTGATAGAAGGCAAATAAATACTTAATTTACTAATAGTGCAATTACAAAAAAAAATCACTCTTAAAAACATGAAAATTTCAAAACAAACCTGTGATAAAAATTTCAATTTTGTTCTATGATAGAAATCTATTAATTAGAACTCCATCACAAATTAAAGTGAAGTAAAGCATAAGAAAGAGTCGAATTAACACTGAATCACAGCATCACTCTATATTAGAAATGAATTCAGACTGCAACACTAACAAAAACAAAAAGTTGGATAAGTTGCATTTAAATATATATTAGATATGGATCAAAAAATAAGAGTCCATCATCAATAATATAAAAATATAATGCTTTTTAGATTCTTCGTATTCAATTTGTTGCAAAAGAAACCAAGTGCTAAGAAATCCTTCCTTTTGTAATTGTAAGTGGGACGAAAGTACCAATGAAGTAGCTTAAGGCTAACAAAAATATAGTAAAGCAACGCATGTGAAAGAAAATTAGCATTATATTATATTAATAGCACACCTGAATCTAAGAATATACAAAACAATCAGGTTAGAAAATCAATCAAACGTACCCAACTAGGTCGAAAAACACAGTACATATTGTTTTAACTTTAAGATACATTAAACATTAACTTGTGAACTGAAAAATCGGAAAACCGACTCTCACAAAATTTAAAAAATATCAAATATGAATTGTGTTGTGTGCCTGAACTTCAATTTTAAGAAAATAAATCCATATGAGCATATTACTCAACTATTATGGTACATGATCATGGAACCTTTTGGTTTCCTTCAAGTATTTATATTATCATGTAGGTTTACATCATTTTACTTTAAGTATGCATTTGAAGAATGGTAGTCTAAACGGCACAAATATTCCAACATAAACATATGTACACAATAAAATTAGTGCGACCAAAAAATTTAGAAGTACAGTTTCAAGTTTTGAATATATAGTCCAACAACTTCACAAAACAGAACCTAACTCAGTTATATCGTATTAGATTTGCGAGGTTTACTTATATAAATTAATGGTATGTTTTGCTACCCTAAAAAATATATAAAATAAAAAAATCTCATTTAGTCTACTAACTCACTCTGTTGAAGAATTTTCTATTTGTGTTTCCATGTAAGAATCTCCTATTTCTGGCAGCGCCACTGACACTCTCTGAGAAATTTATCTACTCCAAAATGCCATTGACATGCAAACTAATAACACACAAATCTTAAACATGTACAAAGTAATTCATTCCCACTTGAGTACACTACTATCACCAAGAACCCCATTCAAAATTTAAACAACGACCATAAACTTATCAGATTATGCAAATATAACCAAATAACAACGATGAAAGTAAGTTTGGATGACTTCAACTTCTAAAGATATTATGGATAGAATCATTGATGTCTACCCATACACGAATTGGTCTAGAAATGCTCTTAGGAAATTAAGAGTGAAGAATAAAAAATAACAACCACATATTGAAACAAATAAAAACAATATAGAATATGGAAAAAAAAACACTTGGTTATCAGGATCTATCAATAAGTAACTACATTTACATCTTTAGGATGCACTAAAATCTTATTATTATGTCAAAAGAAGTTTATCCATTAACATGGATGGGGCATACTAATAACTACAGAAAAAGGAAATATAAGTCTTAAACACATTATATAAAATACAGCTAATAGATGAGGATTAGGTGAGTGAAAATAGTTACTTGAAAATTTTATTGATCAAGAATTGCCCATATAAAAGAGAAGTTCAAAGCTCCGAAACTATACATGTAAGATTTAAAGCTTTAGATCAATTTACTAACGTTATTATGGAACATACTAAAATATGTGGATAGTATATAGATAGTGACGACTAAAATAAATAATTTAACTTTCTCCCTAAATGAGGAAGTAAACTGAGTTGATACACAATTAGGGTTGGTATATATACCTAAAATGTATGGTTTGTCAATCTCGGAAGTCACAGTCAAACGTACTAATGTTAGACCTGCATTACCTTCTCTCTTAACACTCCAAACTTTATGGTAAACACAAATCAAAAAAAAAAAAGACTTTTGAAATCAGTACATACTGGGGAGGTAGAGAAAGATGACTTGTAGAAAAGAAGACTTTTGAAATCAGCACAATAGTTGTAAATTGAAGAACTCGAGAATATGAGATACTTAGAAGTTCAAGAATTGGGACTTTTAGTTCCTATTTAGTTTTTTTTTTCTCGCAGCTTGTTTCTCTAGGTTTTTTATCAGCATTTTTTTTTCTTGATTTGAATAGAGTCTCTCCTATAATCTTTATTATTCTTTGTTTAGATGTGTATAGATTAGGAACAAGAAACATAATTAATTAGGACTCTTGAAGAAGAGAGTCTCCTGTAATCCTTATTATTCTTTGTTTGGATGTGTATAGATGAAACATAATTAATTAGGACTCTTGAAAAGAGATTTAGTATATAAAGGAAACATAATTAATTGGGACTCTTACTTACTATTTTTTTTCCTATTTTTCTTTACCCCTCTTGAAAAGAGATTTAGTATATTTTATTCATGAGCCTATTTTTTTCTTTAAGGGATATATATATATATATATATATATATATATATATATATATATATATAGAAGTGTGTGGCTCTATCGACTACAGAAGCAGAGTATATTGCTGTTATGGAGAGTTGCAACAAAATGTTGTAGATGAAGAAATTTTAAAAAAAAACTTGGCTGAAACAGGAGAAGTATGTCCTATATTGTGACAGTCAAAACATCATCCACCTTAGCAATAATCTAAGCTTCCACTCCAAGTCAAAACATATCAAGGTATGTGAGATATCATTGGATCTGAGATGTACTTGAAGAAAAAAAGTTGCTACTTGAAAAGGTACATAAGAATGGATCCGACATGGTGACGAATGCATTATCCAAAGACAAGCATGAAGTTTGTTGTTCCATGGTAGAATTTTGTTGGGGTCTCTCTTTACGAGGACCCAACTGTTATTAAACCATTTACTAGGGGCAGTCTAGACTTTTTACACTATATATAGAAAAACCTTTGAAATCAATAAAGAAAAGTCTGGAATCGGCACCGACTGTTCTTCATCCTCCATCATTTTTCTGGAGAGTTCTTCTTCTTCTGGTGATTGGTATTTTCTTGTGTGTTATTTTACTGCTACTATTTTGTTGATGTGTTCTTGTTGTACTGTTGAGTTTCTGTGATTGTTGAAAGTTGGTTATTTTGTGTTGTATAGCTTCTAGTTTTATGAAATTTGAGGAATGCACAATGTGGAGGTATATACACATATTACGGCTCTTCTTCCTGTGATTTTATTTTAACATGAAACGTCATTAACATGTAGCAAACGCAAGTTTGGCTAAAGAAAAAAGTTTAGTGGTGTTTTTTATTTAGAGATATGTCTCACCTCTACTCAAAATCCTAACAATGATTGGAACATTGGGGATTTTTGCAACCCAAGTGATTGAACTTATCCCCATAATTGTTGTCCAATTAAATCTTGTAGCTTTCTTTGGTGGTTTGCTTGAATAATAATTGAATTTGGGTATCTAAGTTGGTTTTTGTATGTTAAGCAAACGGAATGAAAACCCCCACCAAATTTGTTTGTAGATATCTACAACACCAATTTCAAAAATTTTGTTCTTCAATATTTATACGAATGTTTTAGATGATGTTTTAGATGATGATTTGTAGAGTTTTTTGTTGTCTTTGTCAATATGAATAGAATTAGGAGAGAGAAAACGGGGAATGTTCGTCTTTGTCCTTTTGACTTTGGCTTAATCTCCAGGTCATGCAGTTTTAAAAGAGTCTAAATAGAATTGCTCTTATGAAAAGTAGTTTAAATAGTTTGAAAAAGTTTAAAAATGAAAGATTTTAAGTTTTGGAAAAAATATTTGTAGAGATTTAAGAAGAATGGAAATAACTTGAAGGGAATTTTGTTGGAGAAGAAACATATTTTTTTGCAAAAGAAAAAAAAAACATATGAGAGATTCTATTAAGAGGAAAAGACCTTTATTTGGGCAGAGAGGCTTTAGAACAGAGGAAAGATTCTCTAAGGAACAATTTGGTAGAGATATTGATAGGGTGTTGACAATGTATAAGGGTGGACTGGGTTCGTATGAGACAAGAACTGATCAGATGATACAAGAAAGTGGCCTAACCCTTGTCCCCTTTTTGTATTCGGTTACATGTAAACTCCCTCTTCGGCCCTTTTCACATAAACTCCCTATTTTTGGGTTGTACTACAAAACCTCCATGTTTCTCACTAGCGAAGATAATCACGGGCTTGTTTTTATTATTTCCCATTTTCTTTATTATTTTGGTCCCATGGATTTGAGTTTGAAGCCATTCTTTTTGTTTTTCTTTAAGTTGTTTTGTTTTAGTGTTAAAATTGGGATTTTAGCACGTGACATTATTTTTGCATAGGATTTAGTATGTAAAGTTGTTTTTGAATTTGAACAAGTTTGAAAATATATCCTATGAAAACTTAAATTTACATATAATAATTTTTGAAATTGAACAAGCTAGAAAATTGACATATTCTTCAAAAACTTATCTATGCATTCTAGTTTTTGAAACTGGACGAGCCATAAGAAGCATATAGCATATGAAAATTTACTTGTACAGTGAACATACCTATGAAATTTAAGCTTTACATACTAGCCGTTTGAAACTGAACGAGCCAATAAATCGACATCCTATGAAATTGTAGTTTTACCTATTTTTTTTATCGGTAAAATTCAATTTGTATTTGGTATGACAAAACATAGAGATTTAATATATTTTATTAAGTTATAAAAACAGTTTCTTTAGCATTGTTACTTTTGTTCATTTAAAATGTTTTCACTAAATAGTGGCATTCTAATAGACTTTATTCGCAATTGTTAGTTGTCATATTCTTGATAGAAATTTCATCAGATAATGCTTGTTTAAATTGGTACATGTCTTATTGGGCAGACAATTAATGCAATCGAAGCTGCAATATATATAAGGACCAAACAACATGTGAAGTTATCTTATCAGGAAATGTTGGATTGTTGCAATAGTTATTATCCTACATTCCTACACAAGTGAGGATGGCTGATATATTGGATTATGTTAGGGTATATGGATTGCATTTGAACTGTAATTATCCTGACAGTGGCGCCACTACTCCTCAAGATTGTAAATGTGATGAAAAAAACAAATTAAAAAAAATTATTATGTGCGTGATTTTGATATTAAAGAGCTTTTAAGTGTGTTGGAGATGAAGGCTGAAATACATAAAGGACCTGTTATCGCATCTATATACTCTGGTTATGACCTTACTGAATATGCAGTGAGTTTAAAACATTTTATTTTTTGAAACAAGGCTTGAATTATAATTGTTATTATTTATCAGAATTAGTATTAACATTAGATTTATTTTTTTATCTTTCATGCAGGGTGGGATTTTAGAAGAAAAAAACTTAGTAGAAGAAACTGGCAAGAACAATCACGCTGTGTTGCTGGTTGGATTTGGTTATGATGTGGTGAAACGTAAATCTTATATTTCCTTCCAAAATTCATGGAGTGATTGGGGAGAAAGGGGTTTTGGTAAGGTCGATACTAATGACAATGTCCTTGGGATTAGAAACTGCATTGCCCAGCCCATATTCACAATGGAATATTCTAACTTGGAGAATTATGGAGAGGGCCGTGATCTAATTTCGTAAGTATCATCCAAGTCAATTTGTTTTGCGTAGCCAGTGAATCATGGAGTTTTAAGCTATTGCTTTGCCCTTCAATTTGTTTTCGTGGAAAAATCATTTACAAAATTAAAATTACTAGGGAGATTTAAAAATGGTTAGGACTACGAATCTATGATATCTTTTATCGCATTTGTTTTATCTGTGAAATTGCTAGTCTTTTCCTTATATCGTTACGAATTGGAACCATAGCCCCAAGTTACAGCTTTTTTGACAAAAATTGTCCTTTTGGTCCTTTATATTCTATGAAATTTCATGTATGTGCCTATATATTGATCGCCTAACATGATCTCATTAAGGTTTTACCTCTAGTTTTGCTTAAACATTCTTATAGTTTGTGGTGATTAACTACTATGCCATGTTAGTAAAGTGAATTATAAAATTAGAAGATGTTTATGCTGGTCAAAGAGTGTTTCGTTGCACCTAGTCATGGATTTGGCTACATTGTAGACTTTTGGCAGGGGTTTTCTTCACTTGGTTGCTTATTTGTGCTAGCAAATTGGAGTGCATCGTACACTATTGAGCCTTCGGGTTAGAGCTGAATTAGGGATTTGTAGATGCTTTTGTTGTGTTTGACTCTCTCTTGGTTTTAGTGTATTATTCGGGTGGTGAAGATGACTATGTTCTTAGTTAAACCTGACTTATGTTAGTTCCTTCTCTAGAGCGGGAGTTTTGCACAGTTAGGTAACTACCAAATATGATCCTCGAAGCATATTTAATGTTTCTCATTTGAAATTCGGTGTTCGCCTGTTCCATTGACCTTTTTGCAGTTAGGTAAACTGTCACTGTTGCTTTTTGTAGGTTGATGTCCATGGATTTGAGATTTTACTGTGCCCATGGATTTGAGATTTTACTGCCTAATATCCATTCTTACTAGTTTTTATTGCATTTTAGGGTAGGGATAGTATTATTCAGGTGGTGAAGATGTACTATGATCTTAGTTAAACCCAACTTCTGTTAGTTCCTTCTCTAGAGTGGGAGTTTTGCACAGTTAGGTAACTAACAAATATGATCCTCGAATACTAACACTTATTTTTCTAGTGTGTATACTCCAAAGAAGTTTGGAAGGGCATCAAGAATACCATTGATATAGTGACTGATGAAACAAACTTTAACAGAGAGTGGTTTAGTATACTAAAATTATGCCGAAAGAAGAATGAGATAGTAGAAGTCTACAAAGTGTATGTATGCGCAACAATTGACTATATATGGAATGAAAGAAACAACCACTACACCAAAATGGTCAATTTGTAATGGAGACAATTTTACGTTAGTAACAGTTACTTCCGTTACTAATGAAGTAACAAATATATCCGTTACATATTGAAACAAGTGTTACCAAATATTTGGAGTAACAATTAGATAATTAGGTCCTAGTTATATTGCTCTTTTACTTACGTTTATATCCGTCAAAAAAGAGAAAAATAAAAATAAAAAAGAAAAGAAAACTAAAATTGAAACAATTGAAATTTAAAATTTAGACCACAGTATCTTCCCCTTAAATTTTTAACAAAAGTCATAATTTTGGTTTCTCTTATCTCGCTAAAAAAACCCTAATAAGTTCTTCCTTTTCCAAAACAAATAGGCCAAATAGGAAAGCTTGAAGAAGGATTTTATTTTTAGACAAACCAGTAAACTTCGCTCAAGAGATTACTCTCCTTCTCTCCCTTAAAACATAATGCTCTTCCTCTCACTTGAATTGATTTCTCTTCCTCGCGAAATGGTTTCTCTCATCGCTTTTTTTTATTTTTATTTTTAATCATCTGCCGTTTTCAGTTTGAGAGAACTTGGCATATACATTTAGATTAAACTGAAATTTGTTTCTTTATACTTTTTTCTTTTAATGCTTTGATATGTGTTCTTGAAAATGTTTCAATTTATTATATACTAAAGTGAATGTTGTTTTATTTTTCAGGTATACCACCAAATCAATATGGAAACTTAAGATTGCTGAAGGTAAGGATCCATGGCTTCGAAATGTAAACAATCCTCTTGGAATGGAGTTCAATACCAATCTCGAAACACACAAGAACTAATTAATGGAAATTGATAAAGTTCGTGAAAGTTTTTGGAACCATTGGTTTGAAATGAAACATAGTCCAGTTGTAAAATAATTTATTCTCTTACCACTGGGCATGCATAGATGCTTACCGGTCTGCTTTGTCATACAGTTTGGTGTTGGATGCTATGTTGGACGTATATGTGAAGGATGCAAAAATTTGTTTGGCATCAAAGAAGGTATGCTCTGAACTTTCATTAGAAAGTGGATACTTGTGTAATATTGAGATGCATAGCTTGTCTTTCACGATTTCATCGACTAGGTATAGCATGTTTGAAAGATAAGTAAGTGTAGCTACTTGATTTTGTGATAAATAATATGTTGATGAAAGTCAAAATGTGTGTTTGGACCTTGAATTTATCAACATGGATATGGGTGTTCATGGTATGACTGGTAGAAATTTATGGAAACACACACGCACCTATCAATCCAAATTTTTAAAAGCAAGAATATTCATGTTGTGTGCGCCTTTGCTAGGGATAAGCATGTAGTGGATATGTTAGTATTTATCGTGTCACTTGACATTCATATACTTACATGATTGGCCTGTTGGCATTGTCCCTAGTCACTTAGAGCTCTCTGAATGGTGTTTTGTAGGTTTATACATGGGGCAAAGGCTACTGTGGAACTCTAGGTCATGGCGATGAGATTGACAAGATCACTCCATCATTATTAAGCAGCATTAAGGGCCTCCTTGTAGTATAGGTATAATTCCTCTCTCAACTATTATTGTGCTTCTTACTTGGCCCCATTATTCATGAATTCCATCTCTATTTTATTTGTCCAAGTGACAACAATGTTGTGGTCACTGGTCAGGCGTTCATAGCATCACTATTTTTATTGGGTATGGATAATGTGTTAACTCGGCCACCAAAATTACAGAAGTGCATAGTGTGTGGTTCTATTGCTTAGAAGTGCATCTATCTTACTAGAGCTTCATTGGGGTGAGATAGCTTCCAGTGACACACATAGTAATGATGTCCTCGAGCAATCAAATAATTTCCTTTAGGTAGGGGCCTCCACTAAATATGCACCTCAAGTTAAGTCCTCGGTTGCCAAGCGTTCCGCTATAGAAGTGACATATTCTTATTGACATCAATGACTGATTCCCTCATTTCCTGTTATATATATTTTCAAAGGAAAGATTTTGAAGACTCCTCTAGCATAAGTCTTTTATAGTTTGATGGAACTGATTGAGCATGAACATGGAAAACCATGATCCTAAACATTGGTCATTCTTTCCTTTAGCACAGGATGAGTTTGTTAGAAATGATGTTTCTCTTATGGATCAGGACCATCTTGGATATTTGTCTCCACTTACTAAAGTTGATGAAGGGAGTCCGAGGTAAAACTCTAACATCTCACCTTTTAGCTAAGCTTATAAACCCTTTTTTAGTAGTGTATTTGATGCCTTACTTTCTTATTGTTTTATTCTTGAAGGAGAAAATGGATATTTAGTCCAAACTTGCAGATGCTTTTGATAGTGAGATGTTTGAATGGACACAAAGACAATGCTCTCCTTTAACTTTGTTCTACACTTGTAAAAAATAAGGTATTTTATTCAAACCTGTTTTTCCTCCATTATTAAATTATTGTTCATCCGCTAAAGAAATTGAGTTGTTTGTTTCCATAGTATTTAAACCGGTACATGATTGAAATGCAGGTTTCATCTCGAAATGAGTTCAAAATGTTCAAGAGAATAATGAGGTGGGTTCATCATTTTTTACTCCTAGCGAGAGAGGAGCCTCTTCCATTGACACAAAAAGTATAAATCACAAACAAGATAATGAGAACAATAGATGGATTCTTTTGCAAGTAGTTTACTTTGTGGATGAATAAAATACACTAGAAGTATTATTTGTTAAATTATTTGAATGGTAGAGTTGGTGTAATTTGTGGAAATATAAGTGGTTTTATATTGTTATTACTTGGTTGATTTTTTATTTATTTTTTTTATAAAAGTTATGTGGTTAGTAAGATTTGGTAGAGTGTACAATGGATGCCAACCCAAAGTCACATGGAGTACTAACTTTTTCTTGTAGGGGTGCAAGTATCCCCAAAATTAAAATTGATTTTTTTAAAAAAATATATCGACCATTAGTAACGGAAATAGTTAAGTAAATAACATGTCCATTACTAACAGATATATCCGTTTGAAATGACAAATTTAATTTGCCACCAACAGTTGGTTATTTGTTACAAAGAATTTTAGTAAAGATATAACTTTACTAAAATTATTATTAGTAACGGTTTATCCGTACTAAATTTGGCCTAAATGAGAATGAGATAGTATAGCTCTACATAACCGTTAGTAAAAATATAAAAACAATATAACTAGTAAATGGAATTTTCGGTGTAGTGAACAGGAGATTTAGTAATGCTAGATGTCCACCTAATGTGTTGAGGGAGCGATTACTCAGAGATCTCAAATTCTATTTACAAGCTACATTGAATACAATCACTAATTCGGCTCTAACTGAGCTCTTATTCAAAGATTGGGGCTGCAAGTTGAGATGAGACTGAAGGAAAATATTGAACGTATGTGGGTAAAGCCTGATCAGGATATTGTAAAGCTTAATACAGATGGATCTAAAACAGAGGGCTCAGCCGGTATAGGTGGTGCAATCAGAGACCATGCAGGAGAAGTGTTGCTTGCATTCAATGGAAGCAACTCGGATAAATGCAAACTCACTCATTAGGAGCTATTGGCTATTAGAACTGGACTGGAAGGATGCATTATGAAAGGACTCAAGAAAGTGGTGGTGGCCTCAGACTCTTTACATGCAGTCAAGTGCATTAACAAGATTAAACCCCACCTTTTTGGTAATTGCCTCAATCTTGTTTTGAGTCGTAGAGAAAAAGGGTGTTGTTTCTTTTTCGTGTAAGGCGACCCTGCACTTGGATTTGCTTTAGCATAGGGAGGGCGGTGCCATCTCATGCCTTGGTAAACTCCGTGCTCTTCAAAGACCTTAAAAACCCTCTTGCCTGGACAAGGACGCGGGTCGCTCTCCACCGTATTTCAGCATGAAAAGACTGTTTCGGAAGTTTTTTTTGAAACAGTATAAATATAGGTTTTTTCTGTAGAAACCTAACTTAACCAAAACCAAGAAAGAGAGAGATTATAAGAGAGCAATTCTTTGTGAGTTGAGTATTCATTCTTTGTGAGTGAATTGAGAGACTTGTAATCTGTTACTCGGACATCTAGTAAAGCTTGGAACTCGTAGTGTGGACGTAGGCAAATTGCCGAACCACGATATATCTCGTCTTGTGGTTTGTTCTTCTTTAGCATTAATTGTTTTACTTTATATGCTTGTTTGTTTGATATTGAGAAGTGTTGGGGTTACTTTGGAGGGTGTTGAAGTCTTGTCTAGTGAGAAGGATTGATCTATTTGTTGTGGTAACATTGTTTCCGTAGTATCCTATTCACAGCAATTGGTATTAGAGCGTAGGTTTACGACTTAGAATTTTAAGTTTTGGTGAAGAACCATAGTGTTCGAAATTTGTGTAGACAAGGTGTTCGATTAAATTCCTAAGTGAAATTGTTTTTTGGGTTATTGTGTGTAACTTTAAAGATTGCTCCCAAGATGTCAAATGCTAAGTTTGTAGTAGAGAAGTTTAATGGGAAGAATAATTTTGGGATTTGGAGAGTCCAAGTTAGGGACATCCTCATCCAACAAGGTTTGCACAAGGCTTTAAAGGGGATTAATTCAAAGGCTGACGAGTATGAGTAATGATGATTGGAAAGAGTTCGATCTTCAAGCTTGTTCATCATTCCGGTTGTGTCTTACTAATGAGGTCATGTATAGTGTGATGGGAGAAAATACCGCTGCCGGTATTTGGCTCAAACTAGAGTCTATGTATATGACCAAGAGCATGACGAACAAGATGTACCTTAAGAAACGTCTTTATCGGTACATGATGGTCGATGGTTCAACGATGCAAGAGCACGTTAGTGAGTTCCGTCGATGTCTAGCGAATTATTTGAATGTTGGCATGAAGATGGATGATGAAGATCAAGTGGCATGTTTAATATTCTCCTTGCCAAAAAGCTATAAGCATCTAATGACTATATTTATGAACAGAGAAGATGTTGATCTTGATGAAGTTCAGAGTGCACTTCTTTCTTATGAGTTGATGAAGAAGACACGTGTAGAGAATAACATTGATGCAGGTCAGGGGGTTAGGGGAAAAGGAAAGTCGTATGAAAAGGCTTCTTCAAGTAATGAGAAGTCTAGGTCCAAGTCAAAGAAGCCTTTGACACATGTGAAGTGTTACAATTATGATGAAAAGGGACATTACGCAAGTAATTGTCCTCACCCGAAGAAAGAGAACAAGAGAGATGGTAAGAAGAAAGGTAAGGCAAAAATTGAGGCAAGTTATGCTTTAGGCTTTGAAGGAGACGAGTTGAGTCTCAGTGTGTCCACACAAGACTATATGACCGAAAGGTGGATTCTTGATTCCGGATGTTCCTACCATATGTGCCCAAATAGAAAGTGATTTACTTCTTATGAGAACATTAATGGTGGTTCCGTTTTGATGGGTAATGACGTTGCTTGTAAGACGGTAGGAATTGGAACTATACGGGTCAAGATACATGATAGTATAGTGAGGACTTTAACTGATTTGAGGCATATTCCTGAGCTAAAGAAAAACCTTATTTCTCTTGGTACCTTGGATTCCAAAGGCCACAAGTTTGTGGGCGAAGGTGGAGTCCTAAAGATTGATAGTGGTTCTTTAACTGTTATGAAGGGTCAAAGACATGGAACATTGTATACTTTGTAGGTAATACGGTGATAGGAGATGTAGCAGTGCGTGCATGTAGTGCTAATTCTGAGTGCACTAAGATGTGGCATATGCGACTAGGGCATATGAGTGAAAAGGGTTTGTCTGAGTTGTCCAAGCGAGGGTTCTTGAAGGACTTGAAGAAGCCAAGTATGGGGTTCTGTGAGCATTGCATCTATGGGAAGTAGTGCAGAGTCAAGTTCAAGTCAAGCAAACACACGACAATAGGCATTCTTGACTATGTGCATTCGGATGTTTGGGGACCCTCCAGAGTGGCTTCAAAGGGAGGTAACCACTATTATGTCTCATTCATTGATGATTATACCCGCTATGTGTGGGTGTATATGATGAAAACGAAAGATGAAGTGTTTGAGACATTTAATAAGTGGAAGGCAAGGGTTGAGAATCATACAGATAGGAAGGTCAAGAAACTACGGTCTGACAATGGTACTGAGTATATCTATGAGCCTTTTCAAGAGTTTTGTGCGCAACAGGGAATCGCCAAACACTGGACAGTCAGGGGCAAGCCTCATCAGAATGGAATGGCAGAGAGGATGAATAGAACCTTGTTTGAAAGAGAGAGATGTTTGTTGTCTAATACCAGTCTAGGCAAAGAGTATTGGGCACAGATACAGTGTCCATGACGTGTTACCTGTATAATAGGTCACCAGTTCCAGCTATAGATTGCAAGACATCTTATGAGGTGTGGTCAGGTAACCCAGCTGATTATAGTATTTTGTGAGTATTTGGATCGACTACTTACTATCATGTGAGGGAGATCAAGCTAGATCCTAGAGCTAGGAAAGCCATATTCTTAGGCTTCGCAAATGGGGTAAAGGGATATGGATTGTGGTGTCAAGAAGACCACAAGTTCCTAGTCAGCAGAAATGTTACCTTTGATGAGACTTCCGTGTTATCTTTCAGTAAGCTGGAAGGAGCTGGGTAGAATGGTGAGTCTATAGAAGTTCAAGCCACTGAGCTTGAGTTGTCTGATGCAGCATATGACTAGTTGGTTCATGATGAGATACCAAATCATGGAACCACATAGCAACAAGAAGAAGAGCATGAACATCCGCAACTTGTAGTAGCTGACCCTAGGCCAAAGAGACAAGTTAAAGAAATGCACAAGTATGGGCATGAGAAGCTGGTGAAACACTATGGTCAGGTGGATTTAGTGGCATATGCACTGAATATCAAAGATGATGAGCCAGATAGCTTTAAGGAAGCTGTTAGATATGCTCATTACAGAGATTGGTTGGTTGTTATGCAAGAAGAGATGGAGTCTCTTGATAAAAATAATACATGGGACCTAGTTTTATTGCCAAAGGGCAAAAATACTATCGGCAGTAAATGGGTGTTCAGAAAGAAAGAGGTCCTTCCTGAGTCCGGAAGTACTGGGTACAAGGCAAGAGCAGTAGCAAATGGTTTTTCACAGAAGGAAGGAGTCGACTACAATGAGGTATTTTCCCCGGTGGTCAAACATACTTCCATTCGTGTGTTATTGAGTTTAGTTGCTCACTTCAACTTGGAGTTAGAGCAACTTGATGTTAAAATTGCTTTCTTGCATAGAGACTTGGAGGAAGAGATCTATATGAGACAACCTGAAGGGTTTGTTGTTGCTGAGAAAGAAGATCATATATGTAAATTGAATCGGTCACTGTATGGGTTAAAGCAATCACCCAGGCAATGGTACAAGAGCTTTGACATATTCATGATGCAACATGAGTACACCTGAAGTAAGTATGACTGTTGTGTTTACTTTCGTAGACTTCGTGGTAATGACTTCATCTATCTCCTGCTTTATGTGGATGACATGCTTATTGCTTCCAAAAGCATGGTGGAGATAGACAAGTTGAAATCTCAACTTAGCTCTGAGTTTGAGATGAAAGACTTAGGTGGAGCCAAGAAGATACTGGGTATGGAGATTGACAGAGATAGGAAGAAACGACGGATAGTTGTATCTCAGAAGAAATACCTTCAGAAAGTAATTTCTTGTTTTGGTATGGAGAATGCAAAGTCAGTTTCTACACCTTTGGCTGGGCATTTTAGGCTTTCAGCTAAGTTCTCTCCTAGTTCGGTGGAGGAACAAAAACATATGGCTAATGTTCCTTATGCAAGTGACGTGGCCAGTTTGATGCATGCTATGGTGTGCACACGCCCAGATATTTCATAGGCAGTTAGTGTTGTAAGCAGGTATATAGCAAATCCTGGGAAGCAGCAGTGAAATGGGTACTAAGGTACTTGAAGGGTACCTTGGATGTGGGATTAGTTTATGGTGGAGGCACTTGTTATGTCAGTGGGTATGTGGATTCAGATTATGTATACGTAGGTGATCTAGATAGACGACGATCGACTACTGGTTATGTATTTATGATGCATGCATGGTGCACCGGTTAGTTGGAGGTCTATGCTACAGGCTATAGTTGCTCTATCTACTACTGAGGCACAATATGTGGCAGTGGCAGAGGCAGTGAAAGAGGCACTATAGCTTTGAGGTCTTCTAGATGATATGGGTATTGAGCAGAACAGTGTTGCTTTATATTGTGATAGTCAGAATGCTATTCATTTGGTGAAGAACCAGGTTCATCATGCTCATACCAAGCATATTGATGTCCGTTATCACTTTATACGGGATGTCGTTGAGGATGGTGATGTAGCACTTGAGAAAGTGGACACCCATGATAATCCTGCTGATATGTTGACAAAGGTTGTCACAGGAGTTAAGTTCTTCCAACACTGCTTGGACTTGCTCCAAATCCTACATGCTTGAAAGAGCCCTTTGTGGGCATGGCCCTTCGGGGCAATTTACTGCGAGTCTTCCTTGCTGGATGTGTTCCTACTAGATGTGTTCTTGCTAGATGTGTTCGGCTTGGTTTTATGTTTTAAAACCTCACCGAGGTGGAGAATGTAGAGAAAAATGGTGTTTTTTCTCTTTCTCGTGTAAGGCGCACCCTGCGCTTGGATTTGCTTGGCAAATGGCGCGGTGCGCGCTCATGCCTTGATCGAACTCCAAGCTCTTCAGCACACCCTGCGCTCCCTCTTGCCTGGACAAGGACGCGGGTCGCGCTCCACCGTATTTCAGCATGAAAATACTGTTTCGGAAGTTTTTTCTGAAATAGTATAAATATAGGTTTTTTCTGTAAAAATCTAACTTAACCAAAACCAAGAAAGATAGAGATTATAAGAGAGCAATTCTTTGTGAGTTGAGTATTCATTCTTTGTGAGTGAATTGAGAGACTTGTAATCTATTATTCCGGACATCTAGTAAAGCTTGGAACTCGTAGTGTGGACGTAGGCAAATTGCCGAACCACGATATATCTCGTCTTGTGGTTTGTTCTTCTTTAGCATTAATTGTTTTACTTTATATGTTTGTTTGTTTGACATTGAGAAGTGTTGGGATTACTTTATAGGGTGTTGAAGTCTTGTCTAGTGAGAAGGATTGATCCTTGTGTAGGATTGATCTATTTGTTGTGGGTAACGTTGTTTCCGCACTGTCTTATTCACATCATGAGCATTCAATGCTTGTGTCCACTTTTTGAGATTATCTCTTTTATACATGTTTATAGGGAGACAAATAGGCTTGCAGATCATCTAGCTACAGTAGGTAAGTGTTTAGAAGAGAATGTAGTGTATTTCGTACCTCCTCTTGATCTTCAAAGTGATATTATTGTAAAAGAGGAGATAGCCAATAGGCTGTACATTAGGTTGGTTTCTTAATAGAGGTAAGGGGGTCTGTCTAACCCTAGCTTAGCCTTCAATATATATATATATATAGGGCCGACTATGTCGACATACTATTTTGACATACCCAGCCGACCCTCAGATCAAACAAAATCTAATGGCCAAATCTACTTCTAGAAAACAAAGCAAATAAAAGAAAATGGGACATAAATAATGGGGGCGAAAATGTCATTTTCTTTTAGAAAAAAAAAAAGCAAAACCCTTTCTTCATCTTCATTCACGTTGCTTTTTCACAAAAACGAATGGGTCTTCTTCTTCAAAACTTACAACGGTTCATTAACACCCTAGTTGACTTAGAAGCATATTTATCATTATCATAACCACTGCTTTTTCCCATTGCCGGACTTTTAGGTAATTCACTGGAAAAAATGTTAGAGTTTCTTAGCCAGGTGAATGGGTCATGGACTCATGAGTGACAACTGAGAGAAAATTCTTTTGGGTCTTGTTATTCCACGTTATGGGTTGGGTGAGTGGCTCGGCCGAGCACCCATCTATAATTCCAAACTTAAGTTTAAACACACAAAACTAGTCCAACCCTGAATATCACAATATTTGCTTTGTAAAAACTTTGATACTGGAGCTCAGAAGATGGAATTCGTGATAGGAAAGCAGCTCTGAAGTTCCTACCATCATATAATACATTTCAAGTCTTCAATGATACTCGTCACCCTAGCAATTTCAAACTTTGTTTATAATAGAATGTTTTGTTTTTAATACAAAACGTAACCATAAGTTGGATCTATAGGCAGTAGGCAGGACGGTGATTAAACAATGCCGATATGCATATCGTATTTTGATATTTTCAACTAAAAGCAAGATAGCCAATACTAGATATTCAAGTAGCTAGAACAGTAGTAAGATATTAAGATCTAACATTGAAATAGCCATTAGGCAAATCTGTCTTTACAAAAACCAACATAAAGTCTGGTCACAACCCCACATTAGCTCCGAGTATCTGGTTTCATTTTTAACGTATATCACCCTAAAAGAATCAACAAAATGTTTGGGCACTGTAAGAAATGAAAAAGTGATATGCTGCAGCACAACATACTACTGCACTTATACAAAATATCAAAGGATCCTCATAGAGACCATAGACTGATCATAATAATGATAAATATGCTTCTAAGTCAACTATAGTGCCAATGAACCGTTATAAGTTTTGAAGAAGAAGACCCATTGGTTTTTGTGAAAAAGCAACTTGAATGAAGAAGAAGAAAGGGGTTTTCTTTTTTTCTAAAAGAAAATGACATTTTTGCCCCCATTATTTGTGGCCCATTTTCTTTTATTTGTTTGGTTTTCTAGAAGTAGATCTGGCCATTAGATTTTGTTTGATCTGAGGGTCGGCTGGGTATGTCAAGATAGTATGTCGACGTAGCCCGGCCGTGTATATATATATATATATATATATATATATATATATATATATATATATATATATATATATATATATATATATATATATATATATATATATATATATATATATATATATATGATCCTCCAAGCATATTTAATGTTTCACATTTGAAATTCCGTGTTCATCTATTCCATTCACCTTTTTGCAGTTAGGTAAACTGTCACTGTTGCTTTTTGAGGTTGATGTCCATGGATTTGAGATTTTACTGCCTAATATCCATTCTTACTAGTTTTTATTGCATTTTAGGGTTAGGGACAGTAAAATTCTGAGCCCATTTTCTTTGTCAAATTTCTTATCTGTTTTTTATTGCTTTCTAGTTTCCTTTTGTTCCACGTTACAAGTGTTACTACTGCATCATTTCCCAACAATTATGATTCTCGTCTTATTATTACATATATGACAATTACAATTCTTTGTTATTCAATTCATATTTGTTTCATTTCCGTTCTTTGTTTCATCAGTTTTGTTATTTTTCTTGAACAGTAACTGAAAGAATATGACGAGAGTGAGAGCAGCATGGAAGGAGAGAAACAACAGTAGCTGCTACATCACTAGAACCGAAAAAGGCATCAACAACCTACCTCAGATTCCATAATAATAAAAAACTCTCACTTCTCAACTCTCAGTTTTACTGATTCATAACTCCTGATTCATATCTCCAGTGGCGTTTCTGTGCAGCACTCGATTGCTTACTGATTCTGGACCAAATGGACATGTTCATCTTTTATCAGTCGCACTTATTTTGTTTGCCCCAACCATCTTTGGTCTTGAAGCCAACCAGATTATACCTCTAAAGTGAGTAGTTGGGACTTCGATTTATTTCGGTTATACTATAACCTATAGTCAGGAGTTGGACAACATTCAGTTCGATTATTTTATTGTTTTACTAAGCTGAGGAGTTGGAGTTGGTTGGAGTTGGGACATCGATTTATTCCATTTAAGCTAGAAGCTATATTTTGGAGTTGGACAGACATTCAGTTCTACATTTTCTTGTTTTACACTTTTACTTTAATTTGAGCGGCCATAATGTTGTTAGCATGCAAACTATATAGCCCATGAACCTAGAGTTGTACGAATTTAGGATTCGCAATGGGCGTCATGTTTTGTAGGCAAACATAGGATTTGGCAAATAAGGGACTATGGAAGAACAAACGGAATAAAACTGGAGCTTGTTTAAGGGCAATGGCCCCACACAATTAAGTTTATTTGAGGCACCCGACTCTTTTGTTGAAGCCAACACGTGAATTTTTTTTTTATTGATTAATTGGCAAGCTTGTTTTAAATGAGATCAATAACTATCTTTGATATTGGCGGTTCGAGCCTCAGATTTTTGATATTATCACCCAAAAATTTTACCGGACTTTGCTACTCGGTACTTGCAATACGGGAAACCTTCATTGGGTCTTTTTGTTTTTTCCCATAATGGATAGGTACAGGAATCCTTCGGGCAATGCCCTTTTCCCCACATACATAGTTTACAAGACTTATTGTTTGCAGATTTAGAGGTGCATTTGAGCTTACAATCATCAAAATTACAAAAACTAACCAAAACATTATCTAGTACTCTAGTGGGAGTCTAAGCTTGCATTAGAAGTGGTAGATATATGGGAACATGCCTTTCCACTTTTGGGCCTATTTTTATTGGTTTCAGACCTGTATGAAATTCGACCAAAAGATCTCTATCAAACATTGTCTTGTAATACCTCATAGCGTAAGTGCTCTTTGCACTGATAATTTTGATAGGCTAGATGCTTCAAACGGACTTACGGTTCAAAAGATAAGCAAATAAGAAGTTTTGCATCTCTTTTTGATATATAAAAGATCAATTTGACTCTGGTTTGACCTGCATTTGACCAAGCTTTTAAAGTTTGATTGTAACTTTTTTGGGCTTCTTTTGGATTCTTTTGCTCTTAGATTTTGCCTTTTTGTTAAAATGCCAATTTTTATTGAAATTTCACAAAATAAAATATAAAACCTACAAAAACAAATAAATAGTGTTTATTCATAATATTTATTTACATAATTGGTCTAAATGGGCTATCATTAGGGGGCTAAATAAACACTTTTGGGCACTTATTATGTGTCAAGACACAAAACTCTCAGATAGATTCACTGAAGTTTCGCTCTGGGCACATTTTCCTCACATCTCAAATGACGTCCAAAAGAGCCGAGGTTGATTGATTATGATTGTCACTTACCATCACACCATCATATTTCTAATTGAGATAGATGTCTTTTATTATGAGTTGCGGAGCTTAGGTGATGGTCTTAAAAGAAAATTGAATGGACAATAAAATCCGACAAATTGAGAAATAGAGTCTTCAAGACATTTGTAACTAAAGAAAAACATTGTTTTGTTCTTTGCTTCCGAATTGTGTTTCATTCTTAGCCATTTAGCTTTGTGACTCCATTTTATTTTAATTTTTGGGAGTTCTAACTTTTCATTTTTTGTTTCTTTTGATATCCACTCATTAGATTTTGGGGAGTTTTGATTTTGAAAGATTTTTCTTTTATTTTCTTTTCTTTCGAAACAACTAACTAATTTGTTTTTGTATAAAGTGGGTATTAACACAATGAAACTTGGTGAAACATTAAGCATGCCACATAATAACAACAAAAAGTAGGATGACTCTAATACTACAAATATTTTGAACATGGACAATGGATAGTGCACGCTTATCTTGAAGGTGCTATGTAAAGACAGTAAAACGCTAAAGCGGTGGTCGAGTGGGGAGTGTTAAAATAGCCTTCAGGTTGAGATAAGCCCACTCAATGGTCGAACCTAACCATTTAGAATGTTGGGTCAGCGCCTAGGCTCCAAAAGCCCAGCATTCGGAAGCTCCCAAAGCCATATTTTCTAGTTTCCATTGTTTGATATTTGGCACTTTTGTTACATGAATAATCAAAATTACAAAGGTGTATTTAGGGATGTTATTTTTCCCAATTAATTGAATTTTCATATTGATCTAAACTCTTTATACAACAACTTTGTGCACATTGGCTAATCCATAAATTGTATGTACTGTAAATGTCTAAATTTACATCAGGGATTAAAACTTAGTTCTTAGCTCTTAAGTTGAGATAATAAAGAGGGGGATGGTTTTATATGGTGTTAATGACTGTTCTTTATGAGTAAGAAGATGTCTACGTATCCAGTATTGTGTTAGTGAGACTGGAATCAAGCCACACGTAGCTCTAGAGGGTGGCTTTTGTAGTCATTGAGAGTGAACATTAGGTGCGACACTTATACTGATGAGTACAGATGTGCGGTCGAGATGGATGACATATGCCTGTGGGAGGCACGTGGATAGTAGTTGTAGGTGTTTAGATCTATCTGAGTTGGCATAGGTTGTAATGATGGTGGATGGATGTAATGGTGCATGTATTACGACAAGAAATGGGCTTAAAGATAAGTTGGTAATGATGACAATAGTAAGTGATGATGTCACAAGATAAAGTCAAGTGACGAGTCACTGGGATGTTAAGTATGTGAGTGTGATGGGCATTCACGTACATCTGGGGGTCGCATTATTATTGGGGGAGTCATTACATGTGCACATCACGTAACTGGTGGAATGTCCCTTACAGAGCCCTTTCTTGTTAGCACGTCATTGAAAAGGGCGTGTTGACAAGAAAAAGAAAGAAAAGAAAATAGATAACTGAAGGCACGTGATGTGACTGTTGCGAAAAGCAAGGTGGGTTGGCTGGAGTAATAACTACTACGGTTATGATTGTTTTACGTATGAAGAGATGGTTATAGAGCTCAAAGTGGGTACGTGGCAGACGAAGCGTGGGGTGGGTGTTGTATCTGCAGTAATGATGGATGGTCATTGGATGAAAAATGTGTGGACCGTTGATTGGGATGATGATATGAAAAATTGGCACCCAAAAGAGGGTAAGCGAAAAGTCGCATTTTGTGGAGCATTGATAAGGCTATAACGGATTTGGGGATTGAACGGTTGGGGAGTGACTGGGTGTGGTATATAAATGAAAAGAGTTGGTGGAAAAAAGGCTTTGTTACTGTGTGTGTAAAGTTGAAGAAAGAACTTTGGAATACTAGTGGAGAGGATTGCACTGAAGGTCGTCAGGAGCAACTTTTGCGAGCATTGTGATCTTCACGGTACAAGGTACGTTTTGGACTTCTTAGTATTGTTGGTATTGTTATTTGGTTTTTGTCTTTTGTTTTTGTTAGGGAGGAAAAAATTATGTTGTTTTAACTGGTGATGAAAAGAGAGGTTCTTTTTTGTTGTAATTTTATGTAGGGATTGTTAGGATGGTAGATAGATATGGGTGGATTTTTGGATGTGGTCTAAATAGTGATAGTGATAGTGATAGTGATAGTGATAGTTATGATGATACTTATGTAGGGGAAGAAAAGGTTATGAGTGAGGAGGAAAGTGTTTGTCTAGAAGATGTGTTGTTGTTGATGAACTTTTGGGGTAATGTTTGTGCGAAAGAACTGTTGGATATGGAGGAGTCGTCGAACAGGGAGGAGGGTAGTGGGAGTAGTGAGGAAATGACCGAATCGGGCAATCGCATGAGCAGTAACCAAGGAGTTATGGGCATCACGCTAGCTGGTAGGGTGCATCGCGGCTCAAAGTGTGGAGTCACTGGAGCAAACGAGGGAAATTTTGGGGTTAGAAAGATTGAAATTTAGGGTGATTTCCTAACTTGTGAAAGGATTTTCCAACTTATAGGACTCTTGGGTACGAATTGCCATGCAGACAGTGGTGGTGGGTACTGGCCAGTTGCGGGCAGGATTGAGGATTCCCTTTACAAAGTTGATAATTGAGTTTTTGAATTTTTGTAAGAAGAGTCCATACTAATTTACGAGTGACAGCTGAAGGTATCTGAGGGTTTTTGATATATTGAATGAGAAGCATGGTTATGGGCCGGATTACTCGAAGAATATTCTGAAGTATATGTATGTGAAGGCGAATTGGTCGAAGGATAGGACAGTGATGACGTGTGCACTGAGCTTAAGGGCGGGTGCATCAGAGTTGATGGAGTTATCGAACCGGGAGGCTTGGTGGGAGCATCCGGTTCTGATTACATGATTGTATTGTGAAGCAGGTAGTGCGTTGCACTGTTGTTGTTGTAACAATGAAGGTAAGAATGGGTGAGGATGATATTTGTGTATGTTTCTATTTTGAGTTTGAGGGTTTCTGATGTATGTTTATTTGTATGTGTGTTGTAGATATTCCAAGATGCACAGTTCCACTCGCGGAGCGGTGTGGTCGGATAGAAGGTTTTGCTAGCTTGGTGAGGGCGGAGAAGAAGAATTTGTTGACAATGATCACTGAGTATTTCGATAAGCGGGGTTGATTATTGATTGTGAGAAGAAAGACAAGAAAAAGGATCGTGTGAAGAGTTGTCGCAGGTGGTTGGTTAGTTTGATAATGGACTCGTTCGAAGGTATGTAGGGGGGCGTTGGGGACAAGAGGAAAGACGTAGCTGGCGTGGAGTCATTATGAGGAAGTCGCAAGAAGTCGAAGCCAAGGTCGATGAAGATCGACTTTTCGAAGCTGGGAGGAAAGGAGGTGGTTGACCTGACTGAGGGAGAGGGAGCTGGTGGAGCAAGAGATCCGACTGGTGGTCCTGTGGTGAGTAGTAGTGAGGTGTATATGCCAGCTGGGGGCGAGTGAACAGGGGGTGTTGGTGCCGAGTGGCGATGGGGCTGGTGTGAGTGTGGTAGTGCCTGCGCCAGCGAGGAGGGAGGCTGATGGTGGTCGTGTGGCGACTAGCTGTCGAAAACTGAAGCACAACAGATCTACCCAGACACTCTTAAAACAAAAACTGACCTTTGAATATCACCATCTTCTGAATATCACCACCTGCGAGAGTATCACCGCTACTACAAAACAATTTTAGAACTTGCACACCTTGTTAAACTTGTTGCATAAGAAAAAATGCCTTAGTTATTGAGACTGAACCACTTTTTAGTTCAATAGCTGCCTACATACCCCAGAGGGATCAAGTCTCTCTGAAAATCTCCAGAGTGTGGAGTTTTCCAATGTAGTTCTGTTGGTCAAAACTTTTCAATATGTAACCATCCAAAAAACGAGGGAATATCTAGATATGGATCCTTATCCCTTGTTTTCAGTTACATTGGGTAGAGCCAAAATCTATCCCTAGTTTTCAGTTATATTGGATAGAGTAAAAAATCTATCCCTAGTTTGTAGCTGATTACGGGCTTATAGTGAGGCTTGGCCCACATGCCATGTTGTGACCTGGCTACGAACCAGGGCTAGGCCTGCAGATATGAAGGGTCCAGTCTGGGTGTCATGTCCGGAGATCATGCCCAGCTGGTCCATAGAGGCATTGTGCTGCTGAGCATTCCATCGAGTTGGATGTCTCACTACACAAGTCGATCCAACGAGGCCACAAATGAGGAGGATCAGGTAAAGCCATGTGGACCATTTATGAGGGTCCACATATCGCCCCTTCTCTATCATGCGGAGCAGCCACGAGGCAGAGAAGAGAAAGAGAATCTGATAATGATATACCTATAGTTCTAGATTTCTTCACAGTCGACTTTGTCTCTTCGGATAGGAAGTTCATCCATCCCCCTACTCATTACTTAACATGGCATACACCAGCCTACAGAGTTCAAGGCTGGGCAGACCGCAGAATGGATGTTCCAAATAATTTCTTAGGTGAGCTCCTTAAGAAATTATTTTCTTCGTCTACAGTTTTCTTTGTTCTGCAGCTCAATTTAGTTCTTTCTTTAACAGATACCTAGATTTCTGATGCTGTGTTGAGTGAAGTTGATGAGAATGTGGTTCGGCATAACCTTCAAACCTTGTTTGGTCTCCCAGAGATTATTAGGGACTTGAGTTACCCTGATGAAATTGTTGCATAGGCTGCCACATACATTGTTCATCCTTTTAAGTCTATGATACCCGACACTGTTGGAGCTTCAGAAAAGGGAAATGAAGTATGTGTTAAACCTATGGCATCAAGGAGGCTTCCTTGTATTGCTCCTTCAGATATCATCCTCCCTGGCTCATTAGGTGATGGTGCTCAGAATTCTGACATAGGTGATAGGGTAGAGAATCATGCACGGCGTTGGTGTTACATCTATTATTCTTCTGACGAAGACGATATGATACTCCACCGATTACCACAAGGCATCCTGATCCTAGTTTGAGATCCTGCAGCTCGGGTTTGCATTATCCCCGAGCCTCCATTTCCTAGTCTACTTCTATCTCGCCTTCTCCAGTTGTTATGCGAGGCTCTAGAGAACATCCACATGCTGAAGGTGTTGTTGAGGTCACCGCCTCTGGTGTCGTCGCTGAGCAGAACCATGTTAGTGCCGATGTGAATGGAGGGGGTACTCGTTATGTTATTCCTGATACTGCAGATGATGTACAGTTGGCTCACTCTATCCATGTCTCTAGTCACTTCGGGAACCACAGAGTGGGAGACAATTCTGCAGATAACTGCTCTGCCAAAATAGTTAGAAAAGACCCTTGTTCCGGTTTGGTACCATTTTCACTATCTTTTCAGCATGCCAAGGAGGTCTTGATTAAGTCTTCCACCCTTTTTCGTGAGGCTTGTGCCGAGGCTGAGCTAGAATCTAAACGTTCACGAGACCATGTTACCACTTTGTTAGAGGAATGTTGTCAACTTAGAGGAACACTGTCTGCTCGTGATAAGATGATTGGGTCTAAAGACTTAGAACTGATTACTTTAGTTGATAAGCTCAGGGAGTCCCAGAATGTAGTACGAGCTATGGAAAGTGATTATCGTCTGAGTGAGGAGAATACAGGTCGTGTGGTGCAGGAAAACTGGCATCTAGTTGAGGAGTTGCGCCTGCTCAAGAATCGTGTTACAGACTAGCTAGCTTGACATTTTGCTCTTCTTATTATGTATCTTCCATAAGGATATTTTGAAGCCATGGACTTTTCTGAAATGAAAAATCTTCAACAGCGGCTTGGCAATAAAATTGAACTTGAAAAGTATTGGCTTGAATATTAGCAAAGCTATATACTACCGCCCCACAACACTACATGTGGATATGATTCACGTGTAGTGTTGAATAAGAAAGTTATTGTGTATACTGGTAAAATTAGGGATTTTCACCAACATAATGTGAATAGAAATAGAATTGATAAGGAATTGATGTTTGGCGATTCACCAATAGAATTCCATTGTAGAATAACTCGGTTGAACAAATACAACCGGGCTGAGCATGTCACCATACTCAGAATATATATCGAACGACAGTGAGCTGCATCTATAGAATGACCCGATTGAAGCATATTCGGACTGAGCAATTTTGTAGTAATGCTCAAATATAAATAAGTCCATATAGTTGAACCTTTGAAAGTGTTATCTTGGACAGTTTCAGAAAAGATTATCCCAGCTTAGAAGCGTAGCAGGCTTGAGCTTTTGCTATGAAGCTTCGAGAGATGACGTTAATGCCGCAGTCCGATTATATGCATATTGTTTTCGGTTGAGAGGATCAATGTCATTCAACCGCATTTAAACAATGTTCTCTATCCAACTTGGCGGTTACCTCCAAGGGATAGATTGCATCCAAAGTTGGGTTTTCAAAGTCCTAAAAGTTCGGAGTTACCCAGTTCATAAATAGGACCGAGCAAGAGGGTCGACGCCATTTACTCGGACTAACACCGCGGTCTTGGCGTATGTTGTTGGCTTTTTGAACTTCGGGATTTGTGTTTCACGCCGAAGCCGGGCAAGAGGGTCAAAGCCATATACCTGGACGCGATACTTTAGTCGTACGGGACATTTTTCAAGCCAGACGCACTCGCAGCACTTGCCTTATCACCGGCCTCAGTCAATTATAAGGATTTGAACATGTAAGAGGGACGCTCTGGTCTGTACCAAGCTAGACAATTGATGCCATTCAAAATTTGGGCTTCGTGAGTGCATTTAGTATTCTATGCACTTCCAAGTGCAAAAATGTTGGAGCTTGGAATTTTTGCAAGTAAAAATGAGGCTTTTTCACTTGACTGGGCATGCTGAGCATTTGAACCTGGTTTTGTAGAGCTGATAGAGATTTGATCACAAAGTTGTCTATACTAGCTAGGTTCTCTTGGGTTTGAACCTGCAGTGTGTCTAGTTGGAGGGGTTAACCACCAATCCGAACTTGACCAAGCGCTGTGCGCTTGAACTTGGATTTCTGTATTGTAGCTGTGCTCAAAATTCATAGCAATGTTAATAAGAGTATTACATTAACTTTCAATGAGGCATTAATGAATGACAACAAATGATCATTGGACTTAGTAGTTATTCAATGACTCTGTACATGATATAAAGAAAAACTAGCTAAGATGAGAAGCCATGCTTTACTCGTGACATCGCCAGCTAAAGATTTTCACGACATTGTTAAATGATTTCAGTGCATCATTTATTAAAATAAAACTTCCAAAGATGAGAAGCATTCCATGCTTATCATGACATCGCCGGCTAAAGATTTTAAGTAATAAGAACCTTTAGATGCCAACCTATCCACAATGAATGGCCCCTCCCAATTTTCAGAAAACTTACCCGCACTCGGGTTATCAAAATTCTTGGCTTTTCTAAGAACCCAGTCACCAGGTTTGAAGACAGGTTCTCTGAGTTTTGTATCATGACTGCGCTTCATGTTTTCTTAATATTTGACTAATTGCTGAAGAGCTGTATCCCGACGTTCATCAATAAGAGCTTTGTCGTAAGCTAAGACTTCATCTTCAACTCCGGATTTTACTGCTTCAGTTCTGGCTATTGGCGCCATGATTTCTGTTGGGAGTACTGCTTCTGCACCATATGCTAAAGAGTATGGTGAAAAACCTGTGGACTTTCTAGGAGTAGTCCTATATGCCCATAGGACAGCGGGCAGCTGACGAACCCAGTTGCCTTTAGCTCCAGTAAACCTTTTCTTAAGGGTATCTAGGATTACCCTATTAGTAGCCTCTGCTTGGCCGTTTGCTTCAGGATGGTAAGGAGCAGAAAAGTTGTGCTTTATGCTCATAGACCCACAGAATTGTTGCATCTCTATGGAGCCAAATTGGGAACCGTTATCTGATACTAATTATGAAGGTACTCCGAACCTGCAGATAACACCACGCCACAGAAATTGCTTTACATCAGTAGTAGTTATTGAAGCCAAAGCTGTGGCTTCGACCCACTTTGTAAAGTACGTAGTCGGTAGTCACCAACAAAAAATGAACTCTTCCAGGTGCCCTAGGCAAAGGTCCCACAATGTCGAGCCCCCATTTTGAGAAAGGCCAAGGGTTGAGAATTGGGTGCAATTCTATGGCTGGTAGTTTTCCAACTTTAGCATGTTTCTGGCATGACACACAAATTTGAGTGATTCGTTTTGCATCTCTTTGCATGTACGGCCACCAATAACCCTGTGTTAAAGCCTTGTGGGCAAGACTGCGACCTCCTCGAGTGATTCCCACAAACACCTGCATGAATTTCTTTAAGTATCATTTCGCCTTGCTCTGGGGTAAGACATCTTAACTGTGGCCCGAACCCCATTGGTCTTTTGTAAAGTCGAGTGACTCTTTCTTTAGTAAACAATACTGTGAATTTCCATGCCTCTCGCTTAACCTTCTGAGATAAAGCTTTCTCTATGGGGAGATTCCCTGAGTTTAGATACTCAATGAAGGGTAGCCTCCAATCAGATTTTTCCAGTGCGAAGATTTCTAAGTCCCTTATCTCTAAATCATCAAGAGTTTCCTCTTCAGATTCTGCTTCAGATTTAGACTTTTCACTTTCGGTGGGGATGATGTCTCCCCCAGTATCTTCATGGTCGCCCCCAATACTGCCAAGGTTACAAGGGTTCATTCCTTGATCTGAATCATTGAATGTGGGATGCTTTCTTTTGAGTTGTTTGCGTAAGGATGCCAATGTCTGGCGATCCTCAGCATCAACTGGATCTTTAGATTCTGAAGATGCACGATCTACCTGTTCTCTTTTTCTTCGTCGAGTGTTAACAACACAGACTTGTAATGTGTTACACTCTATAACATATGCCTCATGAAGTCTCATTGGTTGTAGATTGATCCCCGGCTCTTGTTGGAAATCAATTTGGATTTCTCTTGGTTCATCTAGCTGGACAGCTGCAGAGAGGTAAGCTAGTGCATCAGCGTGCGTGATTTCATTTCTTGGCCTTTGACTGATAGAGATTTTGTCAAATTGCACAGCCAATTTATGTATGACTGTCAAATATGTTGCCATCCTTTCATCTCTTGCTTGAAAAGTACCACCAAATTGATTAGCCACCAAGCGAGAATCTGTTAGCATTTGAATGTTCTTCGCTCCCAGCTTAAGTGCGGCATTCATACCATAGATAACAGCTTCATATTCGGCTTCATTATTAGAGGCAGAAAAGCCTAGTTTGACTGACCTTTCAACTTTCTGTCCTTCAGGGTTGATAAGTACACAACCTAGACCAGATTCGGATGCATTTTTTGAACCGTGGGTGAAGATGGTCTAGAGAGCTTGATTACTGCCAAGAATGCGCTGGCCCCCAGAATCGGATGTACTGGGTGAGAATTCCTCAGTTTGTGCAGGGAACTGAACAGAATGATCAGGAAGTTGTTCTACTTCTGCTAATTCTGGACTCAATTGGATCTCATCCACATGAAAATCTGCCATAAGAGAGGCTAGAGCATGCCCCTTTTCTGCAGTCCTTGGCTCATAAACAATATCATATGCACTTAGGTAACTCGACCATTCAATCAACCTATTTTTATTCCTCCTGTTTGCCAAGGGTCTTTCGTAAAGGATACTCAGTATAAACCCTCACCGTTCTCCCCTGAAAATACGGCTTCAACCGCCGAGCTGCATGTACTAAGGCCAACGTGACTATCTCAATTTTGGAGTAATGACTTTCTGCTGCAGTTAGTGTTTTGCTAACAAAATGAACCGGCTTTTCTTCAGAATCATCAACAAAAATGACTGCACTAGCTGCAGAGTCAGTTGCAACAAGATAAATTCCTACAGGTTCTCCAGCCTTTGGACTAACCAAAATTGGGGGAGAGGTAAGGTAGGCTTTGACTTCAGAGAAAACCTTTTCACAATCTTCATTCCAGGTTGATGCACCTTTCAGAATTTGAAAGAACGGCTTACATTTATCAGAGTATCGAGATATGAAATGGTTGAGAGCCGCAAGACGACCTAAGAGCCTATGCACTTCCTTTCTGCAGGTAGGGGGTGGCATGTCGAGAATAGCTCGAATTTGCTCTGGGTTAGCTTCAATTCCCCTGTGGGTCATCATGAACCCTAAGAATTTGCCTGAAGATAGGCCAAATGAACATTTGGTAGGGTTAAGCCTCATTTTGTATTTCTTTAGTCGATCAAATACTTTCTGCAGGTCAGCAAGATGATCGCATTCTTCGCTTGACTTCACAACCATGTTGTCAATATAAACCTCCATAATAACCCCAATAAGATCAGCAAATATAGTATTAACAAGCTTTTGGTATGTGGCTCTAGCATTCTTTAGGCCGAATGGCATAACAACATAGCAATATAGGCCTCTGTCTATGATGAATGTTGTATACTCCTGGTCATCATAGTGCAGTACAATCTGATAATATCCTAAGCTTGCATCCATAAAAGATAGTTTATTGAAGCCATATGTCGCATCCACCATATCTGAAATTCTGGGTATAAGATAAGGATGCAATGGGCAAGCTTCATTCATGTCTATGAAGTCGACACAAATTCTGAGCTTCCCATTCTTCTTTAGTACTGCTACAATGTTGGAAACCCAAGTTGGGTATTCAACTGGTCGAATAAATCCAGCCTCCAATAATTTGTCAATCTCCTTGTTCACTAAGAGTTTCCTGTCTGGGGCCATTCTCCGTGGTTTCTGCCTTACCGGTTTGACTTTTGGGTCGATATCTAATCTATGACAAGTGACGCTGGGGTCAATACCGGGCATATCTATTAGATTCCAAGCAAAGATAACTATGTTACTTTTCAATAAGGCCACCAAAGCCTCTTTCTCTGTTTCAGAAAGTTCTTCAGAAATGAAGGTGGTTTGACTTTCTTCTTCTCCTATCTACACTTCTTTCATCTTATCGACTATTGGAGGTCCCTTGGTTGGTGCCTCCCGAGGTGCTTTGGCTACCCTCGTTGGTGCTATGGTCCAGCTCTACTGTAATTGCTATTTCTGCTCAGTGTTGAGAATTGTGTGTCCTCTGACCTTAGACTTTTTATAATCATCCATCGCATGCTCATGGCATTTCAAAGATGCAATTTGGTCACTTCGGATCTTACAAGTTCCCTCTGCTGTTGGAAACTTAACAGCTTGGTGATAAGTGGACACCACTGTATGCATTGCATGAAGCCAATCTCTGCCTAGAATGACATTATATGTGGATGGGCAGTCTACTAGAACAAAATCAACTCCTACAACCTTAGGACCTACTGTGATTGGCAAATTAATTTTACCAACCTTTTTAGCTAGAGCACCATTAAAGCCGATAATTGGAGTATAGTATCATCTTCCTGAATAAGATCATCTTCGAGATTCATGACAGAATAGCATCCAGAGAATAAGATACAGGCAGAGCTGCCGGTGTCTATCAGAATTCTTTGGACTCTGCGGATGCCAACCTATGCTGTAATCACCACAACATCATTGTGAGGATAGTAGACTCCTCGCTCATCTTCTTCAGTGAAAGTTAGTCCTCCTTCTACAATAGTCTCAGCATAGAACCTAGATTTAAAGTTGATACTGTTTACGTGATTCCAACTACCAATTTTTTGAATCTTGCGCTTCATGCTCCATTTTCTTTCACGGTTGGATGAGCAAACAGCTGCCTGAGCATGACATACAGCTACCACATCGTGCTTGATCAGATTTCCATGAGCTAACTTTTGACTACCCTTTAGATACTCCTTCAGCTGTCCCCCATCTACCATTCTGGAGATCTCCTTCTTGAATGCATAACAGCCATTCAAAGTATGGCCGAAATCATTGTGATACTTGCATTTCTTTGACTTATCTCTCCTTCCCTCAGTATCAGGTTTCATAGGGAACGACTTGGAGAGTTTTCCTTTGAGCTTGTCATACAATTCTGAGAGATTGACGCTGAGCTCTGGAAGAGTAAGATCTTTGCTCGGGCGGTCATCTTGTTTCTGACTCTGTGAGATGCCAGTTTTGGCATCTTTGTTATGTTTCTTTATGTCTTTGTCACCCTGTTATTATTCTTGCTTTCCTTTATCACTTGAAAAATCATTTTGCTGCTTGTACTTTGAATCTTCCTGAATAGTAGCATACGATTCTACTCTCACCAGCAAATCCTGAACTGTTTCTGGAGGTTTCATAGTTAGTGAGTTGTACAAACTAGACTTATCAAAAGGAAGAGCATTTTTGAAAGCTTGCACAACAACAACATCTGGGACATTGTTGACCTCCTTGAGCAGCACCCTGAGTTTTCTGACAAGGTCTCGAATGCTTTCTCCTTTCTCCATGTGGAGGTTGAAAAGAGTTCCAGAACCTTTTATGGTCTTCCTGTTGTAGCGATAATGTTTTGAAAACTTGTCGGCGAGCTGTGGAAATGTATGGATTGAACGAGGACGGAGCTCGTTAAACCATGTCAAAGCTTCTCCGCTAAGGGTAGCTTGGAACATTATGCACATCATCGCATCATTGTTATTAAAAAGAGCCATAGATGATCTGTACTTCATCAAGTGCTCATCTGGACAACCATCTACATCATCGTAGGTTGGGACTAAAGGTTGTTTGAAAGAACCAGGGAAAATGTAATCTCTGATTTCATTTATAAAAGAGATTCTTCAGGTCCTTTGATTACAGTTTATGTCGTTTATATTCCCGAGTAGCTTTGGAATCCATGGTAGTTCTAATGAGTTCTTGGACTCGCTGCTCATTCAAGTTGTCACTATTTTCCTGCAGAGCGACATTGTTTGTGCCGACTTTGTAGGTATGGTTTCTCCTTTCAGGGCTCCAGCTTGGCTCAACAGAGTCATGTCTATGTTGCCTGAAATTTGCTTCAGCCCTGCGTGGGTTTAGCTCTCTGGTTCAAGCATAACCACCCACAAAATTGTGGAGGGCTCCAGTTCTGTGGCTTTTGGCCCACTGTTGGCTACCTCTTCTACCTCCAGCTCTTTGATAACCTCCATTAGTCCTCCGGCGAGTGTTCCTCGAACCATTGTATTCAGATTCTGAGGCATATGAACCTCCTAGACTACGATCAAATCTTCTGTTACCTCGAGCTGGTATGTATTGTCCTCTTTGTAGTACCAAACTGTGAGAGCGTTGCATGTCGCGCTCTAGATCGATTTGATTCGAAGAGGAATATCCAGAAACTGACATTGATCGTTCCTTGGAGTACTGGGAACGTCTTGACACTGATATGCTTCGGTGACGTTGTGGGCTATGAATTCGTCCTAGTACAGCATCAGCACCACCTAAACGCTCCACAATTGGAGTTTTGAGGTTTTGGGTGCAGTTGGAGGCATGGCACCTTGGATGATGCCTCCTCTTTTGAGACCTGCTCTCCCTTGGTACGGAAGATTCCTGCTGAGAGTTTTCTACCCTAGGCATTTTGTCGTCATTTCTCCTAAGTTGATTGTTTTCTCTGGTCAGCCTGAGCAACATGGACATTAGAGTTTCTTCATCAGATGGGTGAGCATTGTGGCTTAGATCTTGAGGGCACGATCTAGGCCCAAGGCGGCCTTGCAAACGCCTAGGCAATGTGGATGGTCCAGATTGGGTGGAAATATCACTCGACCTAGGCCCAAGGCGTTGCTGCAGACGCTGAGGCAGCATCGATGGTCTTGCCCCAGCAGATGCAACTCCATCTCTGTGTGTGATGACTCGAGTATCCCTAGTTGCATCTTGTTCCCCTGCTAGAATAGTAATTCGCAGGTTTTCCACCAAATCTTCTTCTTCATGCTAGGCGTCCAGATTTTGTGGGGGAATCTAACGCGTATACTGATGTTGAGCATGAACCTTGTCGGCAACTGTGTGCTGTGCTTTTTCAGCATTAGGAGGAAGGTTTTGTGCAATTTCTAGAGCCTGACTGGTGTTAGCCACCTTTTGATTTATTTTGGGTCTACTAGCAGCCATTGATCGTGATATTCAATATAATAAAAGAGAAGAACGTAGTCGTGGGTTGATTCCCCACAAACGGCGCCAAAAGATGTCGGGCAAAAATTAAAGCACAACAGATCTACCCAGATACTTTTAAAACAAAAACTGACCTTCTGAATATCACCACCTGCGAGAGTATCATCGCTACTACAAAACAATTTTAGAACTTGCGCACCTTGTTGAACTTGTTGCATAAGAAAAAATGTCTTAGTTGTTGAGACTGAACCACTTTTTAGTTCAGTGGCTGCCTACATACCCCAGAAGGATCAAGTCTTTCTGAAAATCTCTGGAGTGTGGAGTTTTCCAATGTAGTTATGTTGGTAAAAACTTTTCAATATGTAACCATCCAAAAAACTAGGGAATATCCGGATATGGATCCTTATCCATTGTTTTCAGTTACATTGATAGAGCCAAAATCTATCCCTTGTTTTCAGTTACATTGGATAGAGCCAAAATCTATCCCTATTTTTCAGTTATATTGGATAGAGTAAAAAATATATCCCTAGTTTGCAGCTGATTATGAGCTTATAGTGAGGCTTGGCCCACATGCCATGTTATGACCTGGCTACGAACCAGGGCTAGGTCTGTAGATATGAAGGGTCCAGTCTGGGTGTCATGTCCAGAGATCATGCCCAACTGGTCCATATAGGCATTGTGCTGCTGAGCATTCCATCGAGTTGGATGTCTCACTACACAAGTCGATCCAAAGAGGCCACAAATGAGGAGGATCAGGTAAAGCCATGTGGACCATTTATGAGGGTCCACACACTAGAGAGAGGGTGACCGGGCCTAGTAGACTAGTGGCTAGGTTACTGAAGGATAAAGAGGATGATTATGTTTGGAAAGCTACTATTGTGGACTATGGAAGGGTGAGCCGAGTGAGGCGCACAGATGTGGCTTATAAACGAGCGCCAATGGCAAGAGGCTTGGTGGACTCAATTATGCTGGAAGCCGATCACATGCTGGTGGAAGGAATAACGGTTGTAGAACTGCTATGGTGAGCGCTTATCGGGTAAGTGCAAATTCTTCGTTTGTCTTCATAAGTCATTTTGTATGTACCCATGTAGCTGTTAGAAAAAAAATGAATTTGCACAAATCCATGAATGAGTAGTTTGTCTCCCAAGTTACCCCACTTGAGATGAAATGAGTTTTTTCTTGAAACAGTACGTAATGTGAGAAAAACCTTTTCAAAATGATGCACTTGTTCGAAACAGTGCATTATGCCGAAAAGGTGCGACCTTTCGAAATGTGCACTGGTTCAAAACAGTGTATCATGCTGAAAAGGTGTGACCTTTCGAAATAGGCACTGGTTCGAAACAGTGCTTTATGCCGAAATGGTATGTCTTTTCGAAACATGTGACTTTTCAAAGAGTTGCTTACTTTTTCCCAAGAGTCACTATGTTGTTTCGAAGAGGCACCACTCACCTATAAATAGTGGATGAATTTGGAGAGAAAAATACACCAGATCACACAGAGTTCTGATCTTTCTCTTCTCCCTCTGTTCTTAGTCAAATACTATGTTGTGTTCGCTGATTCTATAGTATTGAAGTGCTAGCTTTCTATAGAAGGAAATCCGTTCTATTTTGGGAGACAGTTTCCCATCAACCTTCAAGCGCCGTGAGGGGGAAAATCTGTCTTAAGTTGTTAGGAATATACAACTTAATTGTACTTACTCTTTACCAATTACCAAACTATACAAACCTTTTGTCTTGTAAGTGTCTTGTAATGTCACACTTAGAGACAGATCTCTATTGCCTTGTATTAATTTGGTTGAATTAATTTTGGCTATACTTATTGTTAATGAACTTATTTTTTTTAAGTGTTTTGTTCACGTTTCTTTGAGAAACGGTGGTCAAAATATTGATATGTCGCAGACACGTTTTTTGTAACTGGGGAAGGTATGTATTATTGTATTTCTAGTTAATTGCATGCCCTTGAGCTACCCATAGACCAAAAGGCAAAGACAAGTAAGCAAATAATTTTAATTATGGCTTGGGCCCTTCTGAGGTAGTAACAGCGAAAAGGTTCGTATGTTCGGAATAACGCATGTTCGAAAGGACACATGCCTTATTGTACACATGTTCTAAAAATTAATTGATATTGATTCGAACGGACATTGTACACGGTAAAGCCAAAATTATCCCATATTGATATGACGAAAGGACACATGTTCGAAAAGTGAATATTTGAAAAGGTAAAACATGGTACCACCTGTTGGCAAGAAATGGTTAATGGTTTAAACACGCATAAAGGCAACCAAGTATGCTTGGTGTCTTGAAGTTCCAGTTTTAAAAAAAAAACATATAAGTGGCGGCTTTTCATGATTTTGGTTTGCAAAAGGTGCTTAAAATTGACTGTGTTATTTTAATAACTTACGCAAACAATCACTTGGTCTATACACAGAGGGATGTCCAAGCCTCTTGAGAGTAGCTAACAAAAAAGCCTCTTGTGAACAAATGACAAATGTAATGTTCGTTGAATTTGTGAGTGTATCTTCTTTAGTGAATATAATTTGTTTATGCTTTTGGTTTTCGTGAATAACAAAGTGGGTTTCTATTTTAGAATATAAATGACAACACCACCGTGTTCTCCTATTCATGCCGTTCCTATTTCATTTGCTTTACCTACTAGTTCGTTGAATGGTATGAACATTTTGGTCCCCGATGATGACCTTATGTTTGTAGAAGTGGAACTCAACAACTACGGTGTCTATTAGCAATGGTGGATACCGGTTCAACTCATACGCTAATCTCGAAAGTATGTATCCGAGGCTATTGGATTGAAACTTCGCAGAATGTACGGCTGCTCTTATGAGGGGCTTGAACCAAGAAGCCAACCGGTGAAAGGACTCGGCTTTGGAAGTTGACATTAAGATGCACAACTGGGCGAGGAAAGGTGGACCTGATGGTAGCTCGCTTAGACCATTTTCAAGTCATTCTTGGAATGGACTTCTTGAAAGCAAACAAGGTGGTGGTAATGCCACACTTGGAGGGAATTATGATCCAAGATTCCGAGAATCCTTGCTTCATTCCAGATGTTAGGAATGGCTGGTGCTAAAAGGGTTCTAAAAATATTGTATTATTTGTAAGATATATGCGTTTTACTATTGCGCCAAAGAGTGCCAATAAAGAAGATTGTTTAAGATATTGTTCTGTAAGCATACTTATAAGCAAAATTGAGGTCTTAGAAGTGTTTCGACACTATATGAATGATATGTGACATTCTTTAACAAGACGCCTCACTTGCTAAACATATATCTAAATGGTTTTCCAATTTATTGACTTTGTCATGAGAAATTGGGAAAATGTGGGGGATTATGAATCTCCTTGAATTAATTCATTCAAAATTGGAAATTTGTTGAAGCATTACTCAAAAGACATCAAATGTGGTGTTTTACTCTAGGAGAGATGCATAATTTTTTTGGAAATCCTCAAAGCAAACGTGCATAGCAAGGTCCACTATGGAATCATAATTCATAGCATTAGACAAGGCTGGAGAAGAAGCTGAGTGGCTTCGAAATTTCTTGGAGGATATTCCAAACTGGGCTAAACTTGTGCCAAAGAAAGGTATACACCGGATGTACCAATCTGCTATTGGTAGAGCATAGAGTAGCATGTATAACGGGAAGTCTCGACACATACGTCGTAGACATAACACCGTTAGACAATTGCTCTCAAATGGAGTTATCTCAATCGACTATGTAAGGTCAAAAGGTAACATTGCGGATCCGCTTACAAAAGGTTTAACAAGAGAGCAAGTAGAAAGATTATCAAGGGGAATGGGCTTAAAGCCTTTGAGATAATCAACCAAGAGTCATCATAATGGAAAACCAACCTAGTTGATTTGAGATCCCAAGATCTAGGTTCAATGGGCCAACCGAATTATGTTTGTGACTCACCAAGATCTAGAGTAATAATATACTCTAACCCATTCCTATATAAGATGCTGCATATCCGGGCCGTGAGAACCGGGATAAGTCAAGCTTTTAATGATTTACTATATCTTGGAAAGTTATGCTATCCAAGTGGAGTATTGCAGATACTCTTTATAGAAATCACCTATGTTAGTGCGGTGGGGGGGCTTCTATGAGAATTTTAAAGGCAAATGTCTCAAAAGCACTATCCGAAACCAAGAAGTGTTCAAGGCCAAAATGAACACAAACGCGTGAGAACCAACAAGATTCGAGAATGTATTGCGTGAAGATGATTGTCTAGGTTTATACAAATGGTCGACGGTTCAAGGACATTAATTGAAGTCTACCGATCGTCCAATTAAATCGATCGTCTTTCACTAAGGCAAGTTCAAGGCCTCCCATGCTACTTGACTCGATGCAAAGATCTTTTCATTTGTAAAAGAACGTAAACCGATGTTTATGATAGAAGAAGCCAAATTTTCATTCATGTGGGGGATTGTTAGAAAAAAATGAATTTGCACAAATCCATTAAAATATGAATGAGTAGTTTGTCTCCCAAGTTACCCCACTTAAGATGAAATGAGTTTTTTCTTGAAACAGTACGTAATGTGAGAAAAACTTTTTCAAAATGATGCACTTGTTCGAAACAGTGCATTATGCCGAAAAGGTGCGACCTTTCGAAATGTGCAGTGGTTCGAAAAAGTGCATCATGCCGAAAAAAGTGACCTTTTCGAAATAATCGGGTTCAAAACAATTGCTTTATGCCGAAAATGGTGTGTCTTTTTCAAACATGTGACTTTTCAAAGAGTTGCTTACTTTTTCCCAAGAGTCACCGCTGTTTCAAGAGGCACCACTCACCTATAAATAGTGAATGAATTTGGAGAGAAAAATACACTAGATCACATAAAGTTTTGATCTTTCTCTTCTCCCTCTGTTCTTAGTCAAATACTATGTTGTGTTCGTTGATTCTATAGTATTGAAGTGCTAGCTTTCTATAGAAGGAAATCCGTTTTATCTTGGGAGACAGTTTCCCATCAACCTTCAAGCACCATGAGGGGGAAAATCTGTCTTTAGGACATAGTGTATCTACACTAGGCTTGGATTTAATTAAGAAGTATAAGACACTTACAAGACAAAAGGTTTGTATAGTTTGGTAATTGGTAAAGAGTAAGTACAATTAAGTTGTATATTCCTAACAGTAGCTGATTGTGTCTTGACTTGTTGTTTTGGTGTAGAATATGCTCTATGTACAGCAGTTGGAGGTGCTAGTGTTGGTTTCGGCTTCATCTGATATGGAGATGCAGTCAAAGTCGGCTGAGATTGCTGATTTGAGGGCGCGTCTTGAGGAGGTGGAGGCTGTGAATAGCGTTGTGCGTGGGGACCTACATGTGGCTGAGCAGCGAAGATGCATGCGTTGAAAGATTTGGCTGAAGTAACTTTTCAGCATAATACTGAGAAGATGTTGCATGCAAAGTTAGGGAAGATATATGAAGGGCAAGAGCGAGAGTTGAAGCGTCTGAGGGGGGATCTGGAACTTGCGAAGGAGGATGTGCACAAGTATCAGAGGCTGACAGATAGGCGCAATTGGGGCGAATCGCCTGGCTGGTTATCTTGCAGTTGTAGGTGTTTAGGTCTATTTAGGGGGCTTCTTGCTGCTGGAATTGAGCTTGAACAAGCCAATTTTGAGACACCTGAAAGTGGAGTCGTTTTTAGTAGTACTTTGCCTCGTACAGTTGCAGCAGCTGAACCCTTAGTTGACTGCACTGAGTTAATAATTGTCAGTGGCTAAGTAGAAGGACTTCTGTCTTTTACCCAGTCGGCTCACAACAATGATCCTTGTAGGCCTGCCCCGGCTTCCCTTTGAACTATGGGGCTGTAATGTTGTTTTTGGCAGTTAGTATCCGAAAGAAAATATTGAGGTGGTGTTCGGTAAATAAGCGGATGCCATTTTTTGAAAATAGGACGTTACTTTCGTTAGATATCATATTGAAATGGAACCCCATATCTCCGAAATAAGCTTGAAGCTCCACGTTCGTTAGATATCAATTCATAAAAGGACTTTCACGTAGTACTTTAGGCTTTATGTCTTGAAAGCCTTGAACCAAAGTAATAAGTGAAGCTGCTTTAAGAATTTATTATCAGGTTTTGTGCGCGTGGTGTTTTTCTTTTGTTTTCTTTGTGCTAACCTTTTAGCAATTGCTCTGTTATGTTTTATGAAAGTACTTAACTTACAGGTTCTAGTGCAATTTGCTAGGATTATTCATGCTGAATTTCTGACAGCCCAGATTATTCTTTGGAATCCATATAGACCACAACTCGAACTTAAAACCCAAAAACTTAACTTTGAATTTCTTGTAGTTGTCTGGCAGAACAACGTGTGTTCGTGTTTGTTGAAAATATAAGTTCGTACAAGTTTTGAAAAAGGCAAATGACTACTCAGTTATATTATAGATTGGATGTGCCTTATAACTTTACAAGCGATGGACAAGTCCTTGGTCCCAAAGTAACTCGACGAAGTGAGTCTTACTTTTACTATATATTTATTATTCACATAAAAGAAGGGAAAAATTTATTGGTGGCTCAAGTGGATTCATATGCTTCAAGGCAAATATCAAAAGATCCATGGTTATGATTTCAATAAATTGGAGTTAACTATTCTGAGCTTCTCAAATCAATGGTGTCAACTAGTTTTCAAGCGTCTAATCTTGGTGAAGCAATTGAAATTGTCAATGAAATGGTACTTTTTTTTATTTCATTGAGCTTGTTTTATTTTTCGTTTTTAGTTTAAAGTTATAATTTTGTTGTTTGATTTAGATTGATTGGAGGCTTTCAGATGAAGCTTTGGTGGAAGGTTGTAGTGAAGAAGAGAGAGATTTGGAGTTTAGAGAGTCTACAAAGTGTAAAATATTCTTGGGGTTTACTTCAAATCTTATTTCATCTGGTGTTTGTGATACTGTAAGATATCTTGTGGAGCATCGTATGGTGAGTTCGAAGAACAACTAGCTCTTTATGTAATATACATGTTATTTATTTTGTCTTTATTTCTTGTGTTTAGATGAAAGTGAAATTTTTACATGCTTTGATGAAATTATTAATTGAAGAGTGTTTTGTCAAGTATTTAGAAGCTTAATTATTATTTCGAGTTGTTGTTGGACGATTCTTAACAAAAAAATTTGGCAAATATAAGAAAATGTTATTGTTAAAATATGAAAAAAATTGATGGTAGACATTATTGTGTGATTAATTAACATGTGAGATGAAAGTAAAATGAAAATAATAATAATATTTGGATGTACAAATGTATAACTGAAGTTGGTATAATGGAGCTAATAATACATGATGACTACAAATTGGAAACGGCTCTTGAAATGTGTGTACTGCATGTAAATGATATGGGGTAGTGCTAACTAGGGTCACCCTTGAAGTTTGAAGAACCGTTTAACCATATGATCTCAGTGATGATTATTTTTTTTTATTTTTATTATTTTTTTATTTTTTTAAATATTATATATCAGCCCCGCTCTTAAGCGGATGTACTTAAACGGACTTGATCTAAAATTTGAAATATCATGCGAAATATACTCACGAACGTTTTAAAAATCGGGTCCTAAAAAGGAAAAACCCCAAACCCCAAACCTCGATCCTATTCCTCTCTCTTATTCTCTCTCCTATCTCTTTCTCTTCTTCCATCTTCACTCCAATTGAAACCTACAACTGTAAAAGCAGCAAAGGATCTTTCTTTGTGAGATGGGCAACCAACTGAAATTTTGTACGAAAAAACGGGGTTCCTCTCTTTGGTCTCTACTCCAATAGGACATTCTATGGCTAATCATAGAGCACCTTGATTTCATCGATTGCCGGTGTGTATCGGCCGCTTGCGAAATTGGAGATCCGCTTTGCAAGAATTATTGCACAATTAGCAGTTTCCGAACACCTGACGATCAAATCCCATGGCACTAAGAGTGGGAAATAAGTACTTGACCAAACAATCTCCGACACTTTCCAATGTGAAACCACTTACCTTCGGCGGAAACTTGGTGTTGCTGATCCTATCCTTAAGTATTGATTTCTTAACTATTTCTAGTGTATTTCCTGCTTTGCAGAAACCTTCAAATTTGTTGTCAGCATAACTGATGGTTGATAGGAGTAAATTCACATAAGTAGCATCATCCAGATTAATATCAATCACTTCAACAATTTGAAGGTATGATTCTTGCTTTATTGTCTTTGGTAATATTGCTTCCTCGAATATGATTCCGTAACCCGTTGTTGTGAGTCGCGAAGAGATCGCGGTTTTTCAAAGGGTCTGCGTTTCCTTGGGTGAATGGAAACACATCATTCTCATTGATCAATTTCGATTAGGGTCAGATTTGCCTATCATTTTTTTATCCCCGATTAATACACTTGTCAAATTTATTACAATGTCTCGATCTTTTTAATCCATAGTTCATAAGATAGTCTCGGTGCTTTAGTTTTTGTATGAACTCAAAGTGGTATCTTTGTCCCTTAGTATTTGCTAATTCTCTTATCCGAAGTTGGTTTTCCCTGCTTTCTTTCGGACAATAGAAAATGGCGCACGCCGGAGACATTTAGCCTCTTGTTTGTGACAATGGAACAGAATGGTCAAGGTAACGCATATTGTTGCTTATTAGATAGTCCTCATTCCCGAACATCGCTTGTTCTATTATTTTTTTCTTGGGGAGAGCTGAGGTATTGGAGTTCCCTATTTTCGCTAGCTTTTGCAAATATTTGTACCTACATGTGTTTTGGCCTATTCTTGATTGGGAAGGTTTCGGACGCCTTTCTTTTGATATTTTTTCGTTGAATATTTGATCTTACACCGGTTTCGATGGAATCTTTGATTTAGGGTGGATTTGCTGGGGATGATGCTCCAACGACTGTTTTTCCTAGCATCGTTGGACGCCCTCGCAACACTGGTGTGATGGTTGGTATGGGCCGGAAAGATGCTTATGTCGGGGACGAGGCTTAATCCAAGCGTGGTATTTTGACACTAAAATATCCTATTGAACATGGGATTGTAAGCAACTGGGATGACATGGAGAAAATCTGGCATCATACCTTTTATAACGAGCTTCGCATGGGACCTGAAGAGCATCATGTTCTTCTCACTGAAGCACCCCTTAACCCAAAGGCTAACCGTGAAAAGATGACCCAAATCATGTTTGAGACTTTCAATGCTCCCCGCCATGTATGTTGCTATCCGTCGTTCTTTCTCTTTATGCCGTTGGTCGGACAACTGGTAAGCAACTAAATCGATTGCATGTGTCATTCTCTCTATGTTATGTCTTTGGTTTAGCAGTGTAATGTCTTAGTTATCAATCTGAAGTTCAAAAGGAAACGATTGAAGTAATAGTTACTGATGGTCCAACAGAAAAAGCTCGAGTGTGCTTGGATTGGCGTTGCTCCAAGCAGCATGAAGATCAAGGTTGTGGCTCCTCCCGAGGAGGAAGTACAGCGTGGGATTGGAGGTTCTATTTTGGCATCTCTCAAAGACTTTCCAAAGAAGGTAATCGCCTCTTTCATTTTTACATCACAGCTACTGGTGGACGGTGTTTTACAAGTAAATGTTGAATTTCTTGTAGATGTGGATTGCAAAAAGCCGAGTATGATCACTACAAAAAAACAGTCAAAAAACAATAGCCCATAGCTGTCGTTTACGACGAAAACATGTGCTATATTCCGTCGTTAGGGCCGTAATAAAAACCGCTGTAGTTTTTGAAATATAACGGTTCGGGGCACTTGTAATATTTAAAAAACAACGACGGCTTTTAACACTTGTAAATCAACGACGGTCGTCAGCACATGTTTCTTTTAAAATTTGGTCCACGTTTATTTTGAATAGAACGACAAACTTAGCCGTCATTTATGGAAGAAATATTTCAACAGTTCACTGTCATTTATTTATTTAGTATCCCCTTTTTTTTGCTGCACCTAAGAAAAACTAAAGAACAGTAACAAAATATAAGAAAATAACCTGAAAAATAGCAAAATATTTTGATTGAATGCTTAAAACTTCAACTTGAACAAATCTCATCCAACTTGAACAAATCCCATGCATACAACAACTTGTGCACAACCAAGTCTTTAGTATAACTTAAGAAAATAATTTAGTTTACATTAGTAAAAGCCTTAAGCCATGTAACGGTAGATCCCACGTTAATGTCACCAAAGGTCTTTCCTCTAGCACCAAACAACTCCGCGTGAAATTCTAGAATCTCGTCCACTACGATCTGATATGCATTCTCAGGCACTTCAGCTCGATCACCAAGCATTCTTCCAATCGCAACCACTCTACCCCCCATGTTTTGCAGCTCACATGTTTGTCCAGAACGTGATACCATTGGTTGCCTAGACAATAAATGACCAGTTGTCTGCGACAAACAAGATATGAAGTAGTTAGAAAATCTCAATACGACAAACATGTCAACTAGTCTATTCATGTGTAAAATCAAGAGTTGTATAACAATGTTGAATAACAATATATAGCAATCTTATATATTTATAGTTGGTAATTTCTTGTAGACTCAATAAGGAATAAGTAAACTTGGCGGCCTTCATATATAAGCAAGAGGAATTAAAGCAAAAGAAACTAATAAGTTAGTTGCAACATCCCAAACAATGAAAGAAAAAGGAAGAAATCCAATGTACTAGGCATAAAATCTACCCCTCACCAGCTACTTACCTCTACTTTCTTAAACTCCTAAAATCAAACTTACACTAGTACAAGAAAAAGACTCGCTGACATAAGGCAACTATAAGCAGTTCTATTTTTACTTGCTGACATAAGACAAAAGACTCTCTGACATAAGACAACTAATAAGCTAGCAAATGAAAGTATGTCAAGCCTAATCTTCATGAGTTTATAAATAATAGGCACTAATTCACCACTACATGTATACACAATGATTGATTGAATGCTTGTATGCCAATAGCGATGAGATCTGGTCGTATCAATACAAATACTTAACATAGCCTAATGAAATAAAACCTATATGTATAAGAACAAAATTTCAGTGTTGACCAGGCCATATTCGACCGAGCGTAACTTCTGACTACGATAACCAAATGCAACAAAGAGGATTCACTAGAAAATAGGACATAAAATACTATCTTATTATGTAAGTCGCTGAAACCTAAATTTGATTTGAACTATGTCAAAAGGCTGCTGTAAATCAGTCCAGTGCTACTGAACTGGGCAGACTACAACACCATGCAATCAAACTATTTAAGCTAGCTAGCTTAGTAAACAAGAAAGCAAACTATTCTATGAATAAATTAGAGTAAGTACTTACCTGCCTCAACATTTAGCCAAGTCCCTGCTACAAGCGTAAGACACCAATATGCAAGCCTTAAACCCCACCCCTTCCATAAACTCAAAAGACCTACAAATTCATTTTTCCTTATGAATATTTTTAGCGTAATTCAGTAATAAACATATTAAGACTACACTCCATTCTTCCTAGTATGAGTTGCCACATCTATTTGGTATGGGGGATTAAAAGAGCACAAATTCATATCAATATTCCAAGTTAGCTAACATTCATACAAATTTAAGTGCAAACATAAATAATCAACTAGCAACCCATATGCATATAAGTGGTTGGGTATCCATTAACAACGTTTATCATAAAACCATACCTGAAGAGCACTAACAAATGACATTATCAATTTCCACACCCAACACTAGATTGAACAATGTTGTGTACCTGTGACATCCCACTTTGGAGCACATTGCTTGTGGAATGTATAGGGTGATTCGGTGACATGAGTCCCTCCTAAATGTCAATTATTCAACGTACAGTTAGCTCATGCCTCATGGTACAATAGACAATTAGACATGATATCAGAGTACAAAAACCTGATATGAAAATGAATCGCATTATACTAACTGTGATTATCATACACATTCCATAGATTAACAGAGAATATGAGATTAATCCTTAAAAGCATAGCAAAGACAGATCAAATTTCTAAAACCAAATTGGCTACCATGGTCTTACTTGGACCATAAAAACAAGCATTTGCATAAAAGAAATACTATAAACTTAAAATACCATGCTAACGCCATATAGCCATTTGAAATCACACTTGTTTGAATTACAACACATTATTAACTAGCTATACATTTGCAAATGTCAAATTTCAGCAACAAGTAATAATCCCACCCAAATTCAAAGACACCACCAAAACTAAAGGAAATAATAGTGAAAATAATCAACCACTTACTTGAAAGAGGTGTGTCCAAAATCCAAAAAAAAGAATACAAAATTTAAAGGATGATGAAATGATAGAAGTGTAAACTACTTCCTTCAAATCAAGGTACCAACTCGGACTAAGGACTAATATCGATGAATAGCAAAATCCAAGCGTAAAGCTAGAAATGATGCTCCCAATCAATAAAGGACTACACAATCAATCAGTTTCCCAGAAATGATTCCAAAGCATAAGTCAACAAAAAAGTATCCAATTAAAAAGATTGAAAGGGTGAAAGTATAATAGAATAGGACAAATATAAGAAATATTTTTTATTTGTTGTTGACTACAAGTAGTTCTTGCTACTGATATAGCATGGACATCCTAAGCAAGAGGTGAGAGAGATGGGTTATGGGATAAGCAGCTTAGTCTGATTGTTTAGGGGTCACCAAAGTTAAATTCACATGCGACCAAACTTGTCACACCCCGAATTTCGACAGAATTCGAAAAAACATTATTTGTTCCCCGACTCTTCGATCTCCGAGGTGTGACGCACTCTCCACTTCCAAAAGCCCATAAACAGTTTAAAATATGCGGATAATTAAAACCAATAAAAATTTTAACTTAAACAAAGTCCTCTTCATTATAAAACAATTTACAAATGAAAATGCAAATAATATTATCTCAACTAAAAATCTATATCACCTCAAGGGAAAACAAAACACAACCTGAGATGCAATGCTAACGCAAACCACAAGCAGCAGCCAACCTTCTTCAACACTAAACCTGTCAAGACTTATCAACTATGTTCATTTAATGAACACACCCGATAAGCAAACATGCAATCGGTCAAAGATTATAAACAATGCTTTGGTGTGTAGCCCTAAAATACAACATATAATAATACGATATATATACATAACAAATAAGGCAGTTAGTTCCTCCACCGATGCGCCTTAACTTCCAACAACTAATACAACAACCTTAAGAATAATAATTAAGGCAGGTAGTTCCTCCACTGAGGCTCCTTAACTTCACACTAACCCCACAACAAACTATACGCATCATAAATAAGGCGGTAGTTCCTCCATCGAGGTTTTAGGTTCAACTCGAACAAATAACCAAACAAACGTGTAAATACGCGTGCCTCATTTCATGCTCAATCACGAGCGGGTCGCCTCGCCCAAGTAATTAGTTTGACCCACCCTTCGCAAAATCATACATAATCATCTATCTACAGCTACATCAAGAACAAATACATTACCATAATTATATTAATTAAGGTTTTCTTTGCGTCCCTAAAATCACGTTGTATCTATGTCTTACCTAGTTTCCCGGCTACCACAATCGCTACCCAACGCCGAACATGTACATCCACATGCCTCCCCTACATAATGAACCACTCCGCGGCGTAACTACCTTGGCGGGATGCCACACACCGTAAATCCTCACACGGAAGCAATTATGTAAAATATCGCCACTATTCGGCATAAAATATTATGCATCATCGCTCTATATTTTCGCGAACGGAATAATCAAGCCACTATTCGGCCACGCCAGAGGGCCATTCAAATTAACTGAACGCCAGAGGAGGGCGCCCGAGGCCATTCAGATTAATCGAACGCCGGAGGGTCACCCGGGCCATTCGGATTAAAGCGCCCGCCGTAAGGGCCAATCACATGAGTTGTGGTAGTTAGGTTCTAGGATTTTCGTTACGTAATTTATTCAGGTGTCATACATTAATGACTCATAAACATCTCTACTATATCACGTGCAGGTCAATTGCCTTATTGCACTAAGCCACAATATCTAGAAACATCTCAATTATATCTCATAACCAAATTTCATTCTTTCACGTGCCAATATATTATTGCACTACACCACACTCCCGTGGGAAAATATTCATCAATACTATGCTACCTCATAGTAGCATCTCACATATATAATAATGGAGCGTTTACATAAATTTCTCCAAGATATTGCATTAATATAAATATCCCAAAGATATTATATCATGTCACAATGCTTCAACGTATCGCATACATCTTTATTATAGCGTGTTAGAATAATATAATGTCTCCTAACATCTCAATATCGTCCGCGGTCAAAAAATACACAACATCACCGGCCAAATCTTTCTTAGATAATGACAACCCAATATACAGCTTCCACAAAGATTTTATTACTATATGTGTCCATATAATATACACACCAAACGTAGCACAAATAAACAAATCCACGATCCACAATCAAAGCCCAATATATATATATATGCTTTTATACACTACTCACGTCAAATCTAAATTAGATAATGACCAACCAAGTTATATAATATCGACAACATATTATTTCTATATTTATCCATAAAGTCCAATATGTGAAAAACTAGAAAAGTCAACATTCACAGTCAACGGTCAAAGTCAAACGGTCAAATGTCAAAGTCAACGGTCGACGGTCAAAGCCAAAGTCAACACATTATGGTCAAAGTCAAAGTCAACACATCATGGTCAAAGTCAACACATCATGGTCAAAGTCAACACATCATGGTCAAAGCCAAATTCAACCCATCATGGTCAAAGTCAAAGTCCAATGTCAACGGTCAAAGTCAACCCATCATGGTCAAAATCAAAGTCAACCCATCATGGTCAAAGTCAACACATCATGGTCAATGTCAAAATCAACACGTCATGGTCGAAGTCAAACTGTCCTTGTCAAAGTCAAACCGTCGTTTTAAAAGGTGTTCGACGGGTTGAGGTCATAGCCATGGTTCATGGCTAAGGTCAAAGGTGTATGGCTCATGGGCTCATGGCCAAGGTCATGGTTCGGACCCAACTGGCCAAGCCCAAACCTTAGAACCCGAAAGTCTAAACAGTGAAAGACCCATGTAGATCTATTTTAAGTCCAATGGACTGGTCCATGCAATATTAGAAACGGGCCCAAAAACAGTTAAGTGGTTCGGGTCCAAAATTTCAAAACAAAAAAAAGGGCCCAACCACTTAAATTAGATTTCGCCCACATAAACTAAACTGAAATTTCGCCAACCACCATCGAAATTTCGCCAAACAACTTAAAATCAATTGGGCCCAACCAAACAATCTAAACCGCCCAAACAAAATTAAAACATTTCGCCCAAGGCCCAAAATCGGTCAATGCTTCTTCTTCCTCACCCATTCTCTCCTCCACCACCACCAAAATCCGGCCACCACAAAGCACTAATCGACCACCCTTTTTGACCGGCGGTTTTACACTAAATGAAAACCCACTAACATTAACAAAACCAAAAACACCATTCCCTAAATCGATAGCCCATTCTCAAAACTAGATCTACAAGATTTGTTTTATCAGCCATTAATGGCTTCCTACAAACCCCACTCGACCGCCCTCACACACCTTAATCCAACCAAAACACATCATCACCACATCACCACAAAACACCACAACCAATCAAACCAAAAACAGCCCAACCACCGGTTCGTCCACGCCATTAACACCTCCCACCAAGCTTTGGCAAAGATCGACCACCACTCCTAAACAATTGGGTTTTCATCCCCAACAAAACCCAACACTATACCCCCACCACGAAGTTCAATAGAAAAACAGCACATGCGACGCCATTGAAGCTCATTTAAGCTTCGACAGTTTTCCAATTTAACACGGTTTTCGGCAGCTTAAATTCAAATCCGAAATTTCAATAAAGTTTAATAAGACGAGAATAGCACGAAGTCCAATACAACGGAAAATGAGGAAAATGAAAAATATCAATACACGAGAAAACCATAAGTTCGGTGAAATAGCAAAATAGCTACTCACCAGATGAACAACTCGAATCCTCCTCTAGCCGATTAGTCAAGGCCCAACAACTCCAAAGAATCCAAATTTTCATCTCGCCTCCATTTTCATTATTTTATTATTCTCTTTGACCCTATTTTCTAGAAAAGTGTTTATATACTTGGGTCCAAACCCAAGCCCAACCGACTTCGGGCCCCAAAACCAAAGCCCACGTATCCCGAAATCCAATCCGAATTTAATTTTGAAAATAAATAATTTAATTAATTAATAAAATAGAAAAATACGTATTTAAAATCGGAAGCGTAAAAACTTCTTTCCTTCCTTCTTCACGGGATTTAAACAAGAAGAAATAGATCTCACTAAACTTCACAATATCGGTTCTTGTAGAGAAACCCGATTTATCACAAATAATCGCAGAAGAAACCCAATTTCCTTTAAAAGATGCAAATTTGCAATATATCCATACCATAATAACAGATTTAATTTTAATGTGCACTTGTTAATTGGAGTATTGAGCGAGGGAGAGAAACTTGAATGATATTTGCAAAAATAGAGAAGAACTCTCTAGCGTGGAACGAATGATTTGAAGTGAAGTATAGAGAATCTGAAAACTGGAGCCAAACCTGCAGATATCGGGTTTAAAGTGAGAACATTAATCGATTGTTACTGTAAACAAATGTAACCCTAGAACACAAAGTTTGTTCTTTTTCTTTCCCCTAAAATTTCCGTTTCTTCTCTCTCCCGAGGCATGTTTTTAAGTTTCACTAAAAAATGGGGACCGAAAGCAAATACAAGAACCACGGCCCTTCAATCAATATACCACGGCTAAACCACTCGCTTAACAACAACAGCTATTAACCGTCGTTTACGCCTGATGGCAGGTGTTGTTTTTTAAGCAAACTGGTGTAGTGGATGAATCTGGGCCATCAATTGTTCATAGGAAGTGCTTCTAATGATGCACCGGTAGCAAATGGATTAAGGACAACTTAACTTCCTTAGTCCTGGAAAATTGTTTGTTTGTTTTTGGTTTAGTTTCCTTTTTCTTTTTCTACCTTTTCCTCTTAAACATGGTTATGGCCCTAGGAATCAAAGGGTATTCTTCTATTGTTATTTCTCTGCAGAAGTTCATGTATGCAAATTGGTTTGGTTTGGGTTGAATTGGGGAGTTCGTCAGTATGTTAAGATTCTTGTTGTCAATTAAAACCATCATTTTGTTCACACTTTTCTTTCACCAAATAACAGTTTGGAACTTGTATGTCAAACCATATGATATTTTTTCACGAAAACACAAAGGTGGAAGGAAAGGATGATAACAAAATGGATGGTATGATACTTTCGGTCTTCAGTAGTTGTTGTGACAAAATTGTAATACAACTTTGTCGCCTACTGAGACTACGAACCATGATTATGACAGCTTTCCAAATTGTCTTTGTACACATTTAAGTAGAATACGAGTATGTCATCGGCAATTTGAGAAAAATTGACCTTTGTCTTCATTGAAACACAGCGCCTCCATAGGGATCGATTGAATAATTAAGATGTTCCAAATACCCAAAATGGCGGCGCAACTATACAAGTATAAAGTGGTTGAAATGTTTGTAGTAAATACATTGGATTACAAAAATAAAGAAATGTTAATGATGTGTAACGCATGAGCAGCGGTTTCTTGAATCCCATAATTCCCTTTCTTGTTTCTTCAAGATGTTAACAGGCTTTTATAGAATCCCATGCCACTTCCACCTTTAGTAGTTGTAGCCCGACACCTGGCGCACCGAAGTTCCCCGATATATGACGGACCTTGGACTACTAGCTCCAAAGTTAGCTAACACTACTTCGCCATCGATCTCTTATGATCCTCCCTATTCCACAATTCCACATCCGTTCTCCTCACATACACCCTCCATATAATCCAAACCTAAAGTACCCGTGAAATGGCAAGAAACCTTTGCAATGACCTTCAAAATCTAATTATGTGCAACTTTTTTTAATCAAGTGACATTCCTACAAAGAAAAACATATGAATATTCAAAGCTATGAAAATACAATAAACATACATATAAAAAATATAATTAAAAATGTATATTTAATTACCCGAAGATGAATAAGAATCATCATCTGTGGTAGAGTCCAAAGTTGTGTCCTCGTCGTACAAGCAAGTTTTTTCATTGCAAGTAAATTAACACAAGAAAAGAATTTGTGAATACTCTAATAGGAATAAAAAGAAAGGAAGGAAAATTTTGCATTTCTTACCCATTGTTTAGCTCTTCTTTACCCCTTCTTCTTAAGCTCCTGACAATTTCTTTTATCGTGTGACACTCCAACCCGGTTACATCCATTACACCGCCTCCTTTTATATTTTGTGCCTTTTGAGTGCTTTCTCTATATCTCCTTTAAGTCTTTTTTCACATCCTTTTGGTCTTGCTTGACTTGGTTTTGATAATTAATTGCCAAATTAGAACTCTTTGTCGAAACTCCTACACTTGTATCAATGCACCAAAACGCTTGACTACTTTTCTCATGTGGTGTTGCTACACTTGTATCACAACCAACCAACTTATTAATTTTTCAAGTGCACCACTTAAAGCATCTGTAAACACTTTAGTTGCTTCTTCACTTTCGAGGGATTTATCAACTACAAGTGTTGACATTTGAATCAATTCACTCCGCTTCATGATGTATAATTTATCATCTTGAACCTCCATTCCACCATCATCAATGACTTTGCCTTGACTTTGCGGTTTTACACCATCTCTTCAAAATGTATTGATTTGGCAACTTATCAAAATCATGCATTTTATTCAAATAAGCTAAAATATGCCTACAAGGGACCCCTAAGCTCTCAAACTTTTTACAAGTGCATGAAGCAAAATCTAGATCTTTTTGATAAGAAATTTCCCGCACTCTAGACTTTTCGACCGCCATTTTTCTATGAACTTTATAAACGCAACACTTCTCATTCTCACTAACAAGTACAAATCTATAATTTAAGCTCTCCCATAACTCATCTTGAAATTTAAAGAATAACTCATGTGTATAAACATCAACCATGTGTACCAAAAAGCTATGGGGCATTTTCATTTTTGGTTTCTCAATCATATCTTTGTTATTTGCCATTAATTCTTCATGACGTTGGCACACAAGTCTCCTACCAAACTGAACCATAAAATCTATCAAAGAATTTTCTTTTGAAACATACATTTTGAAAAATGAATGAGCGCTTTCCGCTCGTTGACTACTTGACATACCTGCAGAGAAGATATGATTCACATGTGTGGTACCCATTGTGATTCGGGTGAATGAATTAACGGTGTATTCAGATTCCAATTTGGTAATATGTCAAATGAACGGAGAGTTTGCGTCCCGCGCCCCGTGATGGCAAAATATTTAGAGGTATTACGCAGAAAGGCTAACAAGTTTACTCAGATCAAGTTCGCCCACCGGCCGCGGTGAGAACCGACACCCGACGCGTTAGCATATGTTCATGGCCGGTGCTACCGGAACTGAGGGCCGAAATCAGTCGAAATTAGGGTGCCGAACAAACCAAGCACGCCGAGGGGAAACAGTTTGGGAGTCACCGAATGAGACAGGGTGGAGGGAACCCATAAAGAGTTTCCTTATTGGGGTCGAGATCGAGGACAAACGGGAGAGAAAAGAATGGAACAGTGTCTCAAAGATACACTCGATAGATGGTGACTTATACGACGCTAATGTCAGCAGACCGCTATTGAAATGCATTGGGCTTAAAACAAAGAGTAAGAGGTCTTGAGTGAGATTCATGAGGGGATTGTGGGAGTCATTCTGCCGGGTAGGACGACGCACATCGATTATTATCTCAAGGCTATTTTGGCAGCATTACGAAGCGCAGACGCAACGGAGTATGCAAAGAGGTGTGAGAAATGCCAAAGATTCTCACCGATACATGCTCCCTTTAAGTCTTTGCATAAGGTATTCAGCCCTTGGCCTTTCGCCATGTGGGCCGATATCGTTGGACCGCTCCCTTGGCGGCAAACGAAGGTTAGGTGTTGGCCGCGACGGATTATTTCACCAAATGGGTTGAGGGTGTGGCAATCAAAGAAAGTTAAGGAGGAGCAAGTCAAGAAATTTCGTGGGAGAATATAATTTGCCGATTTGGGGCTGCCGCGATACCATAATCGCGAACAACGGTACTTTCAATTCATCGGGGGCAAAAATGCACGAATTCCTCCAAGCATTCAAGGTGAAGCAAGGATTCTCACTCCTTACAATCCGAGGGGAATGGTCAGGCAGAATCCTCTAACAAGACAATAATGGATAATTTGAAGAAGAAGTTAGAAGATCGAAAGGGGGCGTGGGCAGACGAGTTGAATCAGGTGCTATGGGCGTACCGAACAACACCACGAACTTCCACTCAAGAGTCGCCATTTGCCATGGCCTATGGAGTGGAGGCGGTGATTCCCGTAGAGATGGTGGAGGCTGACAACGAGAACCGAGCCGTGAGGGAGGAGTCAATGAAGTTATTTTAGCTGCGGACTGAACCTTACAGAGGAAAGGAGGGATATGGCGCTGCGATCAAGTTGGAAGAGTACCACAGAGATTGCGCAGGCGATGACAAGAGGGTGAAGCCACGGCAGGTTCCAGTGGGGGACCGCGTTCGAGAAGAGTAACCCCACCACCGAAAAAAGAAGGATCGGAAAGTTGGGGCCCAACCGGAGGGGCCATACACCGTGGTCGAAGAAGGCGGGGCCGGGACCTATCGGGTTCTGATCACGGCGGGGAGGACATCGAGACCTTGGAACATAAGGATGTTGAAGAAATTTTATGAGTGATGCTTTGTACGCTTTTATTTTAATTAAAGACAAGCTCGAATCAACAGATTCTCATTTAAGTGTATGATGATGTTATGTGTCGCCCATGCCGCCATCGAATCAAAAGTAATCGAGATCAAAGAATTTGGCGGTGTAAAGGCCGTGAACACTCAAACCAATCAAGCAAACCGAAGCCGCCCCAACAGCCTCACGGCTGTAGAGAACGGCCGAGGGGACGAGCCCTTCGTGGGCGATGAGGTCCAAAACAACTGGGGCAACCGAAGGCGCTGCCCCGAAGAGCCCTCACGGCCGGTAGAGATAACGGAGGGGACGAGCCCTTCGTGGACGATGAGGTCCGAAACCAACTGGGGGCAAACTGAACTGCCCCCAAAGAGCCTCACGGCTGAGAGAGATAACGGAGGGGACGAGCCCTTCGCGGACGATGAGGTCCGAAACCAACTGGGGGCAAACTAAGCTGCCCCCAAATAGCCACACAGCTGCCAGAGACAGTGAGAGGGGAAGCCATCCGCGGATGCGGTGGTCCAGAAACAAATTTTGGGCGGACTGTGCGGCCCCAAAAACAAATTGTCACAGACAGCTAAGCATAATATAGTTGAGCAACTTGGAAAAACATTTTCCCCAAAAATATCTGGAATACATCGAGATTGGCAAAGGTTTGAGCCCGCTGGGAACACCCAGAAATATGGGGCACGCATAATATCCAGAACACCAAGTAAAGAACAAGTATATTACAAAAGATATTGAGATATAAAACAAAGAGTTGAACTCCGATCACTGCTCCTCGGCGGGTGCGGGAATAGAGGTGTCCTCGGGCATCTCTTTACGGGGTGAGCCTTCGGATATGTTCACTACCTCATCATGTACCGGGGGCGATCTTGGGGCTCCTTTGTCGAGGCAGCCGGAGGGGAGGTAGCAGCTGGATCGGCGGCTTGGTCAAGGCGGCGTGAGGCGGCGAGGGAAGAAGTCTCCCCAAAGAGCGGTAAGCTTCGGCCATCGGACGCCTCTCTAGCGATTTTCTTTTACGCTAGAGTCGGAAGCCGTCGGCAGCTACCGGATTGGTCAAGGGTGGTTTCGCTGGGCCTCCATTGTCTGCCTTCTCACTAGTCGGTTTTAGCTGAAGGTCCGCTATTTGTCTTGACGGAGAGCCCCTTCTCGCGGACCTTATTGTCGCGTTGTGTGCCTTGAGGGCCGCTGTCGAGAGTCATCGCGTTCTTTCTCCAACTTTTGGCATATTTTGCCTTCCACCGTCCTACCCATGGATCTCCGGCTTCACCGCCTCCGGGGTGTCCAAGGTGTTAGTCAATCCCCGATGACGTGAGCCTATATCCGTGCTCTCCGAACAACACAGAGGGTTAGAGGTGACACAAAGTAGTGATGCAAGGCAAGAGAATCAAGATGAGACTCACCTTCTCCCACCCGGTGTAGATGGCGGCGGTGGCGGCGGCGAACGTTCCCAAGTCACCGTGAAGCTTGATCTCGTGGAAGATGGGATGAGAAGAAACGAGATGCAGCCACCGCGGCATTGTCTTAAAGCGGAGTCTCTAGTGGTGATTTGCGATCCCCGGCCTTGAACTTCGGGATGCCAGATTTCAGCCCAACGGGCACGGATCCTTACCATGACGGCGCCGATGGGACCAACGGCCGGGGGGCAGCTCATCACCGGATGGGGGCAGCAAGAGTGGAGGTGTTTCCCACGCTTCTACACCTCTTGGCGGGTGGCCCCTGGTGCCGAAGTCGGTCCGCTCATCTTCGGGTCATTGTCCCACAATTTGAGTTTGTTGACATCCATGTTCCGGTGGGGCTGAGGAGTCGGAGACTACAAAATCGCCCTCCCAATCAGCAAGGGAAGAATATGAGCCGGGACACCTTTGGGGTGGATTGGTGCGAGCAGTAGAGGGTTTCTTGGCCCGCGGCGCAGCGGCTCTAAGGGCCTCGGCTTGAATGAGAGATCTTTTGGTGTAGCCTCTCTTCTTAGTCTTGGGGGAGAAGGTTTGGGCAATCTCTTTTAGGTGGAGGCGACGATAGAAAAGGGCCTTGATACGGGCCAAGTCTTTGAGGTTGGGTCGAGAAGGGCCGGAGTGGCTTTTTCGGGATCAATGCCTAGAAGGCCGCGACCGGGTCGCTTCCCGTCATCGCGAGTTTCGAAAGATTGCGGAGTAGACACCGTTGTAAAGTTGTGAATGAGAATCGGGCCTCCAACCTGTGACAAAGAAAGTTAGCGGCAAGGTCAAGGACGGATAAGAATGAATACAAGGACACACCAACTGCTCAGATACACTTACCGCTCCTGAGAAAGTGTAAGTGCCTTAGAGAAACCTCAGAAGGGATGTCCGCTGACAGAAAGTTCCCGGACACATACAAAGGGTAATGGTGCCACACTTTATCACAGGTGGTGATGTGAAGAATGAAAGATTTCTTTAAAGGGACGACTACAAAAGGATTGATAGCCTACACCGCCAAACTTGGTACTCTTTTTTTGATGAAGTAATGGGCAATGACATCGCGGAGTTTGATCTGGGGAGAGTTTGTTTTGTTGTAAAAGTTGGCAGCGTACATGACACGCCAAAAATTGCCAATGCCTTGACATGGCGGAATGTTGAAGTGATTGCATACTTCTATGTCAAGCAAAGACAGGGGAACCTTTTAGTTCGCTACTATTTGCCTGACGGTAACGCGACCGAGCTCCCCGCCGCGGTTCTAAAGATGGGGAAAATGAGTTATGCCCGACACATGCTCTAACAAAGACATCATCCGGGATGCCATAAGCGGCTTTGACTGCTAGCGTCTAGGTTGGGTCTGCGGTAGTGTGAGGGGGGGGGGGAAGCTTAAACGATCTCCCCGAGGTAGAAGGGATAGCGGCGGGGCTTGTCGCCGCGAGGGGAGAGAGTCCGATCCGTCGGCGATGGTGTTACTAGATCTAGAGGGGGGGGGTCCGATCGATCGATCGATCGGCGAGGAGTTCGAGGACTCCGGCGGACATATGATATTCGAGAGTGTGTGAGGCAAAGAAGCGGGATTTCCAAAATTCGATCAAGATAAAGATATCCCACAAACTAATGGGCGGGGGGAAAAGAGATGAACAAAGGATCGAACTAAATAAAAACCAAGAATGGAAAAGAGGGAAGAGGAAGGAGAGCAAACCCGACCTTCAATGCAGCTGCAAGCAAGGAAGAGAAAGCACAAATGACGAGACAAGAACTAAAGAGAACATTTGGAGGAAGATGCTAACAAGAAGAAATGGAACAATTAGAGCGAGGAAGAGGAAGAAGAGAGAGAGGTGCCGAGGTTAGAGAATGAAAGATGGAAAAATAATGGGAAAGATGAAGGGTTTGAGGGTTTGAGCGGGATTCGAGGCATCGGGGGTAACCAAGTAATTTTCCGGGAGTAATATCCAAAGGCCAAGAGAAATGGTCCGCAGGATGGGCTTAACGGATATCGAAGAACGAGGTGTCGGTTCTCCGGTAATCATGACGCGCATGCGCAGGCATGCTAAGCACGCGCGTGAGAGAACAGAGCAAGCATCGTGTCCGCTGGAGATAGCACGTGCCGTTGAGAGAAAACACACGCCGATATCATTAGGCAAGAGAAGTAGGGGCGCGGATCTATAAATTTGAAATATCTCGGACCCCAAACGGTTCTTCCGCGAGGTTCGGGGCCGAGGGGCATTTGTATCTACCAAATTCATGACCATGGGGATGACATGTCTCGAAAACCGAGGTAACTTAAGAAACCGTGAGAGAGAGAGTCAGGGATATAGGCCGCGGTACTTGGGGCAGTAGTGGACGGTTAGCGGTTATGAACTGGCGAGGTGGAAATCGTGGAATCAGGAAGCGGTTAGCGGTTAGGGAGTATAAAAGAGAGAGAGAGAAAAGAGAAGAAGGAGAGAAAAAGAAAAAACTGAGAGAGAGAGAGAAGAAAAGAGGCTGTAAGATCAGAGGTTACATAGGGATTTCAAAGGTTGTAAAATCTGATTATACACTAAACTTGTTAGTTAACTCGGTGCTTGAGTTATTTGTGGAGAGGTCTAGATGTAGAAAATTGTGTTTCACTCCGTAAGTGTGGATTTCCTGCTCTCTGTCTATTGTTTTTACTCTCTACAATAATATGTTTCCCTATCTTACTGCCTAACCAACTACAACAGAGTCATACTAAAGTTCAAGCATCCTTCTTTAACCCGATTGACTCCTTTACACATGCTTGAAGTCCCCTCTCTCACATTTCTACACCAAGCCCCAAGAATCGATGCTATCGATTTGTGCAAGAACATGGGGCTCATCTATGCCATTTACGATCTAACCGCACACAAGAAAAGCGAGAGGTTATTGTAGAAAAAGGGCGTTTTTCTTTCATGTCTAGAGCGCCTGCAAGCTCCGATGGGCGACCTTCCGTTGTTTTGGCGCACCTACGCTTATGATGATGCGACCAGCGCCAACCAATTTCAGCCCAAAATTCACTGTTTGAAGCTTTTCCAAATAGTATAAAAATAGGTTTTTTCTGTAGAAACCTAATCTAACCAAAAAGAGAGAAAGAGAGAGATTGTAAGAGAGAAATTCTTAATGAGTTGAGTGTTCATTCTTTATGAGTGAATTGAGAGCTCTTGTAATCTGTTACTCTAGACATCTAGTAAAGCTTGGATCTCGCCAGTATGGAAGTAGGCAAATTGCCGAACCACGATATATCCTTGTCTTGTGGTTGGTTCTCTTTTGCATTATTATATTTACTTTATATGCTTGTTAAATTGTAAGATTAATGAGAAGCGTTGGGATAGTATTTGGAGGGTGTTGAAGTCTTGTCTAGTGTGAAGGATCGATCTTTGTGTAGAATTGATCCGTTTGTTGTGGGTAACATTGTTTCCGCAGTCATATATTCACAACAATTGGTATCAGAGCGAGGTATACGACCTAGGATTTTGAGTTTTGGTAAAGAACCATAGTACTCGAAATTTATGTAGACAAGGTGTTCGATAAAATTCCTGAGTGAGATTTTTTTTGGGTTATTGTGTGTGACTTGAAAAAGGGGCACCCAAGATGTCAAATGCTAGATTTAAAGTAGAGAAATTTGATAAAGAAGCAAATGAAAAGATGGCGAGGGTGATGTCGAATGAGATGACTTCCACAAGCAAGTGGAAGGGTAGTTCAAGAAACCTTTAAAACATGTATGCGGTCTTCTGATTGCAAAGAAAAGGGGCATTATCTATGTGATTGCTCTAGCCGAAAAAGAGTAACAAGATGAGTGGTAAGTTTGAGGATGTTAGTGAAGCAAGTCTTGCTTCCTAGCCGATAGGGGATGATGTAAGTCTTTTCGGTGTCTACACAAGATGACCACATGACCGATACGTGGATTCTTGATTCGGGGTGTTCCTACCACATGTGTCCAAATAGGAAGTGGTTTGCTACCTATGAGAACTTGAGTGGAGGTTCTGTTTTGATGGGCAATGACGTTGCTTGTAAGGCGGTTGGGATTGGAACTATAACGGGTCAAGATGCATGATGGTGTAGTGAGGACTTTAACCGATGTGAGGCATGTTCCCGAAAGTTAAAGAAGAACCTTATTTCTCTTGGTGCGTTGGATTCCAAAGGCCACAATTTTGTGGGGAAATGGTGGAGTCCTAAAGATCCTTAGTGGCTCTTTTAGTCATTATGAAGGGTCAAAGACATGGAAACTTGTATACTTTGTTGGGTAGTATAGTGATAGGTGATGTAGCAAAGGTGTACATGTAGTGATGATTCCGAAAGTGCACAAAATTGTGGCATATCGCGCTTGGGCATATGAGCCAAAAGGGATTGTCTGAGTTGTGCAAGCGAGAGCTACTGAAAGACTTGGATAAACCAAGTATGGAATTCTGCGAGCATTGTGTCTATGGCAAGCAGTGCAGAGTCAAGTTCGGTACAAGCAAGCACAAGACGAGAGGCATCCTAGATTATGTGTATACGGATGTTTGGGGATCTTCTAGAGTGGCTTCTAAGGGAGGTAACCAGTATTATGTCTCTTTCATCGATGATTATACACGCTATGTGTGGGTATATATCTTGAAGTCCAAGGATGAAGTTTTCGAGACATTTAAGAAGTGGAAGGGCAGGGTTGAGAATCGCACAGATAGGAAGGTGAAGACTCTACGGTCTGACAATGGTACTGAGTATACCTATAAGCCTTTCCAAGAGTTTTGTCTTGTAACAGGGGAATTGCCGAACCTTGGATACCGAGGGCACGCCACGCCAGAATGGGTTAGCGAGAGAGAATGAATTGCACGCCGCTGAGAAAAGCTAGGTGTTTGCTTTCCAATGCCAATCTTGGCAAAGAGTTACGGGCGGATCACGATGGCCATGGCGTGTTACTTGTATAATTGATCACCGGATTCGATAGATAGATCGCAAAAACACCTTATGAGGTGTGGACGGGGAAACCAAAATTATTATGGTACTTTCTATGAAAGTGTTTGGATCTAGTGCTTACTACCACATGAATGATAGTAAACTTGATTCTAAAGCTAAGAAAGCAATATTCTTGGGCTATGCAAAGGGAGGAAAGGGATACGGATTGTGGTGTCTAGAGAACCACAAGTTCCTGGTCAGCAGTGAGGTTACCTTTGATGAGACTTGATTGCTATTTTTAGCGGCGGGAGAAGGCCGAAATAGTGGTGATTCTATACAATCTCAAGTGATTGAGATAGAAGCGTCTGAGGATGCTAAAGAGAGTGAGGTTCTTAGTGAAAGAACTATTCAACAAGAAGTAGAGTTACAACAACCTGAGCAGCAAGCTTTGGCTAGATCAAAGCTAAAGAGAAGTGTGAAACAAGTTATGAAGTACGGGCATGATAAGCCAGTGAAGCATTATGGTCAACCGGACTCGGTTGCCTACGCACTGAATATTGAAAATGATGAGCGGATAGCTTCAAGGGAAGCCGCTAGAGATGCTCATTCTGAGATTGGTCGGTGGATATCTGCAGAAAATGGTGGAGGCTCGTGACAAGTTTTGTACTTGGGAATTTGTTTCATGGCCTAAGGGCAAAAGTGTTTTGGGATGTAGAAGGTTCTCTATGGAGTTGAGTTCCAACATTGGTTGGAGGTACTCCACAAATGGTGGAGGCTCATGCATTGTTGATTGATGCCTTTCGTAGGCATGGCCCTTTGTGGGCGTGATTGCTCTTTGTGAGCATGACTCTCTGTGAAGATAGCTCTTTGTGAGCAAGACACTCTTTGTGGGTGGCTCTTTGTGAGTATGACACTCTTTGTGGGTGGCTCTTTGTGAGCAAGACACTCTTTGTGGGTGGCCCTTTGTGGACATGACGTGCTCTTCGTGGGCATGACTCTTTGTGGGTGGCTCTTCGTGAGCAAGACACTCTTTGTGGGTGGCTCTTTGTGAGTATGACACTCTTTGTGGGTGGCTCTTCGTGAGCAAGTTCTGGATGGACTGCGAGTTATGGATGGATGTGTTATTGCTGGATGTGTTCGGCTTGGTTTTATGTGTTAAAACCTCACCGAGGTGGAGAATGTAGAGAAAAAGGGCGTTTTTTTCTCTTTCATGTCTAGAGCGCACCTGCGCCTCCGATGGGCGCGACCTTCCAGTGTTTTGGGCGCACTACGCCACGATGAAGCGCGACCAGCCCAACCAATTTCAACCCGAAATTCATCGTTTTGGGAAGCTTTTCTGAAATAGTATAAAAATAGGTTTTTTCTGTAGAAACCTAATCTAACCAAAAAGAGAGAAAGAGAGAGATTGTAAGAGAGAAATTCTTAGTGAGTTGAGTGTTCATTCTTTGTGAGTGAATTGAGAGCTCTTGTAATCTGTTATTCTGGACATCTAGTAAAGCTTGGATCTCGCAAGTGTGGAAGTAGGCAAATTGCCGAACCACGATATATCCTTGTCTTGTGGTTGGTTCTCTTTTGCATTATTATCTTTACTTTATATGCTTGTTAAATTGTAAGATTAATGAGAAGCGTTAGGATAATATTTGGAGGGTGTTGAAGTCTTGTCTAGTGTGAAGGATCGATCTTTGTGTAGGATTGATCCGTTTGTTGTGGGTAACATTGTTTCCGCAGTCATATATTCACAACAGTTATAATGATTTTCTTTGATCCTAAGTGCAGTTCCCCTTACCCCTGCTTCAACTGCTTTGAGTTCGTAGGTCAGACTGATTTCCTGTTAGAGCTTCCCGTGAAGACAAACTTCACATCATTTTCACAGTCCCTAATAATGCCACCATAACAATTGATGTCTTCTGTGACTGACCCTTTAGTGTTAATCATCATTCCTGTTTCTGGTTTGGACCAAGAGCACCATGTTGGTACATTCTGCTTATACCTTTACTTGGTTGCCAATTCTGTCAATAGAGTCTAGCACCCACCAAGTCAGGTACTTAACACAAACGTGCCTGCAAGTAGGTCCTCATTTCTCGTCTTGTTGCTAACATGTTCAGCATTGTGTGTCTTCTGTTGGGACCTGGACCTTTTAGACCAGACACCTGTGTGAGCAATCTTTACTAGTCCTTCATGGTCTCTTGCAACGCCTCCATAACTAATCCTGTGTTGTCATTTGGCTTCATCTTTGCTCGACTTGATTTCCCTGTTGCAGGAGGCTTCCATTGCAGTAGATAGGTTCCTTCTCGTCCTGTACTTGACTTGCATATCTAGCATATTTGTCAGTTCCTTCACTGCACTGGTTACGAAATCATATGCTTAAGTACTCCTTAATGTCCTTCAATATAGTTTTGCTAGGTTTGCCATGTGTTTGTGGTATTGTTAATTTACTGTTGTTAAGCTCTTTCACGAACACGCTGTATACTTCAGCTTCTTAATTTTATATTTTTGTTTAGGATTCTTTAGTATTACCCCCTACTAGATGAGCCAATTAGGATTTACCCCAACTAGATGGGGAAATTAGGGTCTCCCTCCTGAGTACACACAAAAAAAAACACGGTCAACCTAAAAAAAAGTCAACTTAAATTGACCGTGTTTTTTTGTGTGTACTCAGGGGGAAATCCTAATTTCTCCATCTAGTTGGGGGAAATCTTAATTGGCTCATCTAGTAGGGGGGTAATACTAGTTAACCCTTTTGTTTATTAATCTTATTCTTTTTCTGCATATTGTTATGAGATCACACCGTCCTTTTTTTTTTTCCTGCGAATCGTTATGAGATCACACCATCCCCTGTTTGATGCATTCACTCTATTTCCCAGAGTTTGTTTATCATGCCATCCCCTGTTCGATGCATTCGCTCTATTTCCCGAGCTTGTTTATTGTTTACAAAGAGAAATGGATACACTTACACAAACATGGTTGATTGTTTCACTGTGACATGCTTTACTAGTCACCTGCTTGCCAAGAAGGTTTTCAATTTTCATGTGCACTACTAGTCTACTACCCCTGATTCGAAAATCTTATTCCTTCACCAACCTTCTTTTTCTCCCCACTTTAACAAAACTGACTTTGCAAGTGCAACAATTTGTATTTTATACATAACCTTCGTTGCTAAGGAAACGGAATCAACGGTAGCATTTTGATCCTGTATCAGCATTTCATTGCATCAACAGAAAGTTGGAAAAAGAAAGCTTATTTGCTTGTTTCTTTACTGAGAGACTCATTGCTTCATACCAAACCCGGGTCCACATATTTCTGTCTGATATACTTTGTCCAAGTGAATGGTGATGAGCCAACCTGGCCGTAGATGATCTATACATTTTATAGTAGGCTTCATTGTAAATGTGTTCATTTGAGCAAATGTACCCTGATCAAATCCAACCATTAATCTGATTCGATGTGTCACTCGGTATGAACTATGAAAAACATATATGTCTTTTTCCGTTCCAGTAGAGGAGATATTAACTCGAACTTGTTCATAATATATTCAAGAATCAAAATTTGGCACCTAGCTTATTTTCAATTTTCTCCAAACCTCTTGATGAAATTCTATTAGGGAAATAGGGGATATAGTGGAATACCAATATATCTGATATAGATGTCCAGCTTGGCTCAAATTAATTAAGTAAAACTTGGTTTTAGATAATGCTTAAATTCGTACATCAATTTCACCTAGACCTGCAAGCTGTCTCTGCATGCAGAAATGGAGCGGGCACATTGAACTTTGCTTGTAGATTGCAGGAATTAGGGAATTGCACTTCCAACAGTGTGCCTATTTTATTGCAAATTCTATGACAAAAACTTCTATCTCTAATTAAAAAAAAAATAATAACAGTTTGGTTAATGGACTTTTCTTAATCCACAACTAATTGAACTAAGAAAAGCTTTCTGCCTATTCCTAGGACCTAGGGTAACTTTTATTTTTTGTTTTATTAAGTTGTTGAGGTTATTCCCTTCATGCACTACTTACTACAGACTAGGAGTTGTCTTGCTTCAAGTTTCCTCTGGTTGTTGATCTTTGCAATAAAATCTTCAACCTTTCTATTTAGCTCCTCAGTAGGCAAACCAAGCTCGTCTTCTCCATCAAACGCCTCCTCTTTTTCATGTTCTTTTTCTTTCATCTCCCCTTCTTTTTTCTTCGTCTTCTCCTCCTCCTTTTTCTTCCTTAACTTCTCCCTCTTCTTCGACAACCCTTGTCACTTTATTTTCATTTTCTTCAACCAAACACACCTCCAACTTAGTCTCCTTCACTTCTATCTCTTCTGAACTGGGATGCCTTCGAAGACTACTACTCCTCTTCACATATTCATCATATATTTCTGTAGCGGGCGATGACTTTGAGCTCAAGAACTTAGACTCTCCGATGAGGAAGATAACGATGACATTGCTAACTATAAACAAGCACTTGGGGTTGATAAAAAGAACACCAAAGTTAGGGACAGATACAAAGAGGAAGGCCTTAATGGAGGCGTATAGGGAAGGGAGCCAGAAAGGGCTTAAACAAAGTATACTACAAATAAGAGCTGTGGAACAATATAGGATTAAGTCTTTAAGAAACTGAGTACTACGCTTCTTGTACTTGTTCATGGTTTGAAGCTTTTCTATCTTGATAGGATCCATAGGACTAGTTTTAGAAAACAGATATTTTCTGTTGGTATGAGAGTGAAATGTTAAGGGGCTAACAAAAGAAGCTTGAAAAAATACCAATCCGACTGACCATAGAGCAATTGCAGGAGTACACTTAAATAGGGAGGGAAAGTGTGCTATTGTTATGTGGTGGGTTTCATCACATGCTTGCTTTATTTTTTGTAGGGCAGCTGGCTTTTGGTAAAAGCCATGAAAGTGAAAGGTTTGATTGGGGTGGTATGGCTTCTCATTGCTTTCCACTATTTCCGTTGATGGTTTTAAAATGTTACCTTATAAGGACTTCTACCAGTCTACCATAGTAACAAATTTGATTGAGAACCAAATTTCCATTCCATTTGCTCTTTTGTGTAAATTGAACATGATATAGCAGGAATGTAAATTGTATCCCGGTATCACCGTGTAGGAAACATACTTATTTTATTCTAGCCTTGTAGGGGTTCTTGGCAACTTCTTTTCTTTATAGTGAAAACGACATCATACAAGCTTTACCTGTGCTTTTTGTGATTGATAGAACAAGAAATTGGTTAAAGGCCTATTTTCAAGTGAAAATCACTCTTATTAAAATGAACATTTTTTTAAATCACTCTCAAGGACAATTTTCGGGTGAAAATAACCTTAAAACCAATTTTCAAGTGAAAAATAACCTCAGAAAGACGAATAACCCGGATTTTCTGATTTTACCCTTTCTATCGTTTTGCTATTAACAATGAGTGTTCATAGTTCATAACTTATGTTGATGTATGAGCAATGAGTTTTCATTCCCAAATAGGTGAACATATCTCATACAATATATTAATATATGAATAATGGTTGTTCATAGCTCATGTTGAGGTATAAATAATTAATGATTGTTCATACTCTAATAGGTATTATTACTGATCATACATTATGTTGAGATATGAATATTGATTATTTATACCCCAACTAGGTATGATTGTTCATATGAACAATGATTGTTAATAACTCATGTTGAGGTATGAACAGTGATTGTTTATACCCCAAATACTATATACACTAGCCAATTAGCCCGCCTGCGGCTGGGTTGCTACATTGATAGTTCAATATGACGTATTTTTACTTTTATCAAACTATTAACAACTGCCCAATATAACATTACCTAGCATTACCTGCCATTAGCTGCATTACCTACCATTGGCAGAGTATTGATTGACCTTCCTGCACTAAAATATAATTGATGCATCAATAGCATCAAAAATTAATAGCAAGCCTGTTATATGAAATTAATTTTCCTTTATACTAATTCCATTGAGGAGTAAGTATAATGATTATTTTAAGGAGTAGTAAGCATAAACAAATTGATCAATAGCTTGTCTGTAGCATTAGCTACGACTAAACAGCCCTATACAACAGAGTACATCAAGGTGCAAAATCTCTTTGCAGCTCCATTGACAAATTGTCCAATCTAAGATTTGACATCATATAATCCAAGATTCAGCTTTGTCATTATGCCAAAGAGTTAACGTTCAATTCCATAAATTGAAACAGCGAGATCAAGATAGAATAATTAAAAGCAAAAATAAAAAAATGATAGTAATAGTTGAAACATAATATAGGATAAGAAAAGGACAAAATTACAATTAAGGGAAAAAAAGAGAAAAAAATAACCCGAGATCTTCTTTCTTATAGGAATTGAAAGAAGCTTACTACGTTAATAGTTGATTTGCTCAGCCTATTATAAGTGTATTGTGCTATTATTTTGATGATGAACTAATTAAGTACTCTTCACCAAAAAAAAAACTGATTAAGTACTCAATATTTTAAAAGAAAAAGTTCAAGCCTATTATTCAAGTGTATTGGGCTTTAAAATTAGTTTGGGCCTTTTTGTTAAATGTTGGTATTTATAATTACTTGGGGAAAAAATATGACGATCTGAAGACATAATTTTTTTTGGGCACACAAATGCTATATTTTGTGCATATTTGTGAGTCGATGAGATTACACCTTTATGTAATTACTCAGTAGAATATTTCGGGTCACCCAAGAATCCTTTGCATTTAACAAATAAGTTTATCATTTTTCCGAAAGGCAATCGCGAAAGATTCTTTTGTTCCTTGTATCTTTATCAACATTGCAGAAGATCAAATTTGGTGTCCTATGTAGCTAGCCTGAAAGAAGAAAAAGATTAAATTACTAACAATTCATCTCAATATAATTCACCTTGTACATATGAGAAGGTCTCATTTCTGTTGGTCATGTATGTGAATCAAATGAGTACTTCAAATAGAAAACCGAACCTAAAGACTCTGTGTTTGTTGCGACAATAGTAAGTTGTTGTACTTGTATACTCACATTCATAAGCTGATTAATTAATCAAAGTGGAGCGACTGATGAAATAAGAAAACATGCATATGTTCCGCCAAAAACAATCAATGAAGTTTGAACTCGAACATAAAGACAATATCTTGGATGATCTACATTAATAGTTAATGATCAAATTGTTTTGTTCAAAGAAAAATTCTATTTAATGTTAATGTGATTTTCCACATGCTATTATTATGCCGAACACATACTTTTATATTTTCAGTGATTGAGTGCCCCTAAAAATTTTAGATAATTTTCCTCCATACCCACATTTCCAGAGGTGTAAAGAACACACAACACAAACTCTACACGATATGTACACTTCCAGAGACATCCATAACATAGAGCTTTTGCTAACATCATATAACTGAACACACTCGTTTAACGGCACCTCTTATTACTTCCACAATAGTTTGAATCAAGAGACACCGGAAAACATGTCACTTAAAGAGTTAAACGGACTTGCTTGAGCTTTGCCCCATGCCACTTTTACCCGATAGATCCGAAATAAGAAAACCTCTTTGAACTGTGAACAACCTCTCGATTTAAATACTTCATCGCTTTACTATCATGAATTACACATAGCTCATTAGCCCATAGGTTTTACTTAAAACTTCCAAGCAATATCAAATATCAAAATGGACAAATATTAAGCTAGTGCAGGGGGTGTAATATGGTACATTTAAGAACATCCAAACAATAAACACAATAGAAAATTAGAAATACTAAAGGCTTGTGCGCGAAGCCTAAACCGTATGATCATATCTTAAACAAAAAGAACCACTCCATGGGGTGCTCGACACTCGACTACTCTTCCGATGTGCCTCCCTAATGTCTCTTAGTGATATGTTGTCTTAGAGCGAAGTAAATGTGTGATTTAGCTTTCCTTTACAAACAAATCGATGGGAGACTGGAATAGGTTTTTGGATGGACCGAGTTCGTCTTGAGAGCGAACTGCCTATGTATCTTACTCTAGGTTCTTCTGGGGAGAGTAGAATCAGGTCTGGCGTAGTCCATAGGAGAGGTATTTATAGATATCGAGAGTGTATCCTTGCCCTCCATGCGTAAAGGGTATCCCAAACGAGGGGTGGAGATCGGGGTAACATGTGAGAACCGTCCCTCATAGGTCTGCCAGAATGATGTGGAGTGTCGGTCAGTATAAGTAACTGCTATGTCGTGACCCGGTGGTTGCTGGCCAAGATATGTGCAAGTACACCTTTAGTCATGATTGCTTCGAAGGTGTATCCGAGTCACTTTCCTAGCGTGGTTCACGTGCTCGCGACCGCCCTCAGATCGTTCTATTAGTTCATGAATGCGACCTGGATCCATAGGTCGATGTGTCATTTCCACCATGTTATGCGAGTGTTGGATAGAGAATATCACTCCCCCACACCCCCCCTCTCGATGGGTTTGTGAAAACGACCTGCTGAGAGAGATCGGTCGCGCGCGTGGAACATGCTAGAGGTGGAAATTTCCAACGATCTGTGAGGAGCAGCTCGTGCTAACCATGCTAGCTGGTGGGTGCAAACGTTTGACGCGTGTTTAGCACGGCGACAGATCCGAAAGTAGTTCGCAGAGAAAAAAATGCCGCCCGTTTTTGGGATGTGAAAAGACAGGGCGGTTGGTTGGAAGTCGTAGGCAGCAGGGGGTCGTGTAATCATGATGCCTTGAAACTGGAGGGGTGGTTGCTCAAAAATTTCGCTGGCTCTTTTGAAACTTCATTTGGCTGCTTCGTCTGGTAGACACTACTTCATTACCGCATCATCCTTCAGGTTAGTTCTCTGCCATTGTTGAACCTCTGTTTCTTGTTTCGTGCTTAGCCTCTGTTCTAGAGTTGTTAGGATACCCTGTTAGTTACTTAGTAGCTAGACCTGTTAGGGTTAGAAGAAAAATGTCTGACTCCGATGACACTCGATCTAATGAGGTCCGTGAAGTTTCTCTTGGCTGGGATGACGAAGATGATGAGAAAGATGAGTCTGTGTGTGGGGTGGTTGAGGGTGATGATGAAGATGAGGCGGTTGAGGGGGCTAGTAGTGAGGAAGATGCGGCTCGATCTGCGTCTGTAGCTGCTGAAGCTAGCACTTCGTGTCAGCCGTGAGAGGTCGCCTTCGAGCTGGTCACCGCCTGGCGTGGGACGACATGCTTTGAGGGCGCCCCCATATCCGAGAGAAAATATGGGATAACCGTAGCGGTCCGGAGATCCATGAGCCGACGAACGCCCGTATATAGCGATAGGTACACCCCACCAAATCATGGGGTGATCATCCGTTAGGCGGCCGAGGGGCGTTCATGACGATACCGTTCTCCAAGCTGGTTTGTGAGTTCCTGAACCGCTGTGGCAAGGCGCCTGTTCAGTTTGTGGGTAACACGTGGCGATTGTCCAAGGTTTTTGATCTCTTGAACGCCAGCGGTGAGTACCGAATCGAGGTCGCTGATGTTATCTAGCACTACCTCGTAAAGCGATCTAGGTCGCTGAACTTTAGCTTGCAAACTCGAGCTACACTGTCGAGCGTTCTGGATGGTAAGAGTAACGAGTCGTGGGACAAGCGACCGCTGCTCCTTGTAGGAAGCTACTGTGCTAGCGGGTTCAGTGTGGACAATAAAATATGCGACTTTACTGGTGGGTACTAGTGCGTTGTCTGATGACATCAAATTTCCTTTGGTTGAACTTATCTTGAAATCCCATTGTCTTGTTGTGCGTCGCAGATATCCACTTGGAAAGGGGTTGAGTTGACAGTGATTGAGAAGTTAAGCTAGGTCGACGCTGAGCCGAGAAAAACGAGCCGAAGCTACCGGAAGTTGCTCATTTCTTTGAGGAACGTGGAGGACCCGCAATTAGGAGATAAGGCAAGTGCAAAAGCCGGGCGCGGGGTAAGGTGGCGGGAGGGCGTCGAAGAAACCCGTGATGGAGAAGCGTAGGAGTGATCCGTTACTGAGGGAAGATAGGCACCGAGGTCGTCTTTGGGGTGAAGCGACTTCATTTGGGGTCTTTGGGGCCTCGGTCCGGGGAGGGAGGGGCGAGGGGACGCCCGCTCGATGTGGAGGGCGTTCTCTTCAAAGTCCCGAGTCTCGACCTACAAAGGTTCTGCGAGGTGGTGGTGACCGCCGGGGCGGTGAAGTCTGCTGAGGGAAGAAGCGGCTCTCGCAACTCGGTGGGCTTAGACCGATGCTTTCGACCGGTGTCCTAGGTGAGGACGCCCCGGAGGTTGCTTCGAGGTCGCCAACCCGGGGTTGTTAGGGGATCCCTCCGGCAAGATGAAGGGAAGGTTGGTGTGAGAGAGCGGTAAGGGGCACTCCAAAGATGGAAAAGACGAAATGGAGGAGCGCAACCTGATGTGCATAGACGAGGTGATGGGAAGAAGCGCTATGTGAGGAGGTCGGATGCGCAGCTACAAGTCCGCACCCATAGCCGCTTGTTTGCCGGAGGGGTATGTCCCTAGATGGTGATAGGAAGGACTTGGATGCTAAGGAGCCGGAGTTGAATCGAGGGGGATGGATAAGGCGATGTGTTTGGTAAGTAACCTTTGCTCCAACTTGACCGCGTGTTATAAGCGTTACATGCCGTTGTTTGATACTAACGTGATATGTTGTTGCGCGAAGTTGTCGCAGCTTGATCGCCGGGTACCGTGGTTGAAGACGGGCTACTTGGTCGGCTGAACCAGAGAAGCGGGACGTTAGTCGCCGAGGACTAAAACAGTTTAATCCGAATCGAAATCGTCGCAATAGGCCGAGAAGGCCGAACTAGATCTTGTGAGGCCCCACCACCGCCTGACTCGAGAAGACCTCTGCGAGTGAACGAAGCCGATCGGGTTGAAGCATGAGGTGGAGGCGTTGAGGGGCCAGCTAGTGGCGGCGAACACCTATGCTGAACGATGTAAGACTTCCACCCTATAAGCGAAAGAGACCTATCTCACCATCCGTGCTGAGGTGGAGGAATTGGAGAAAAAGCCGACGACTTACTGGGGAGGCGGGAACGCCGAACCGGGAGGACCGGCGCGAGCCCAAAGATGTTGGCATTGTTTCTGCGGTCGTGCCTTCTCCCCTTATTGGTGTGGTGAGTGAGCAGCTTCAGGGGTCTGGCGAGCTCAACGTGGCTGCTATTGAGGCAGTTGTGTCGTTTTCTGGTGATCCGAACTCTGCCTTCGTGTTTAATATCGCTCCTGGAGAAGATCTTGATGATATTGTCTAGGAAGTTTTGTTGTTTGTGTTTGTAATGGGCCTCTGGCCGTAAACAATAGAGTTGGTTTCCTGGGTTGACCTGGGCTACTCGTTTTTCTGCTTTTCCATTGACTATGATAACTAGTGACTAACTGTGCTGGATTTCCTGAGTATTCTCAGCAGCATGGTTATTCTGTGAACTGGGCGTGCGATGTCGTCCGTCGCTTCTTTATGAATGTGAATCTTGTTGCCTTTGCTTTCGACACTTAGTCTTGTATATGATAAAATGTTTGCATTAAGTAAGCATAAGCATACCGTCGCGGATCTAAACGGTGCGGTCGCCATCTCTATGAGGGCGCCTTGAGCGCCTTCTCCCTCCGGGCGGCCCGAATAGTCGCGTCGTGGCAACGGTCGGAATAATGGGCGGTCGGGAGATATGAAATGATGGTTGCCAGGTTGGCTGGCGTTTGGTGTCTCGATGCCATAATGGTGTGCCTTAGGAAGAGACGTTTCGTGGGTATAAATATGACTGGTCTTGGGAGAGCAACGGCATTTGCTCTTCTTGTTCTTCCTGTTGCGGCTGCTTCCCTTCCCTCTTGCGTTTGTTTCGCTTTCCTTTCCCATTTACTCAGGTACGTTTCTCTTTTCTTCTTTTATATCATGAATGTAAAGGTTCTTGCCGCTCTAACCAGCGTTCTTTTGTTTTCTATGTTCAGCTTCGCTTATGGCTCGGTGCTTTCCGTACGTCAGGGGAGAAGGGAGTGTAAGAGAGAGTTCCCCTCTGCTCATGGAGGAGATGGAGTTCCGTCCTCATGTTCATGGGGACCGTGGCAAAAGGAAAGCTGTGGCGTCTGGGGGCAAGAAGAGCAAGCAATCCAAGGGATCAGGTTGCAGTCTGCTGAAGGGGATCGTGTTAGACGGGGACAAAGCTGAAGTCGAGGATGAAGATATGGAGATGCTGCTGGGGACCATGGACATGGCTAGTTGTTTGGTGAGTGTTTATCTGTCAAATTTGCCGCTTTGTTTCTTAAGTGATTTTGATTATGATTTTGTCCTTGTAGTTTCTGGCTCGGTATGATAAGCTGAAAAACACTGTGCAACATGCTGATATTGACGTCAACTCCCGAAGCCGAAATTGGGATGTTTCTTGAGCTGCCTAGGGGACAAAAGAGAAAGGGAATTTTGACGCTGGCACCGTCTTCTTCTTGATGAGAATGCTAAACTGGTCGCTGCAATGGCTGAGCTGCAAATGGAGGTAGTGGAAGTCACTGAATATGCTAAGAGATATCAGGGGGTTGCTCGCAAAGCTCAAAGTGCGTATACCACGGCTTGTAGTGAGTATGCCAAGCTGGATGAGAAGTATTGTCAGCTAAAAAAGGCATACGGGGCTCAAGGGACGGGTATACGCGTTGTTTTGCGGGTTGCGAGGAGGCGTTCAGCCGACCAGCAGACCGCCTCCCTCCGGGACAAACATGTGGTCGCGGCTCCGTGATGGTGATTTCTCTTCTTTGTCTTGGTAAGAAACTTGGTTCATGTAGTAGTGATTATGTCTGTTCTTTGCCCTTACGAGGGTTAAACATTAGAGCTGTGTTCTCAGGCTTGCCTGAGCAGTTCGCCTTTGTTGATACAAAGAACTAGTGTCCACGAAAGTGGCAGTTCGTTAATTTTTCTCCCTTTGTTCACCGGTCCGATCTGGATTTTCTGGGTAAACCCAACAGATCGGTAGGTTAGAACTGATTATCTGAAACTGGTCGTGTAGCTTCATGGTAAATGTATGCTTAATGTTATCTTTTGCTTGACTGCTTGTAGCTATTACTCGTTTATTGGGCTTGTTTTTCGAGATGTGCTATCGTAAAGCGTTATGTTTGTGTAGTATTGCTCGGGAGAGCGATCTGGGAGATGTAAGTGTCCGATTAGTTTAGACTTAGGGAGTTCATGACCCTACAAACTTCTGAGGGCATGTTGCTCGTTGAGAGCGTTCTCGCGGAGTTGATCCTGGGGGTATAGGTCCTCAACTTAGCGAGACTCGGAGAGGCTATGAGCCTGTAAGTTCCCGAGCGCTTTCGCGAGGCGCGTGTGTAGCCCCCGAGGGCGTCTTGCTCTGAGCGTTCTCTGAAGTTGATCCTAAGAGTATAGGTCCTCAACTTAGCGAGACTTCGGAGAGGCTATGAGCTGTAAGCTCCCGAGGCGTTACGCTCGCTTTGAGGCGTGTGTAGCCCCCCCGAGGGCGTCTTTATCCCGAGCGTTCTTGCCGAGAGTTGATCCTAGGAGTATAGGTCCTCAACTAGCGAGACTTCGAGAGGCTATGAGCCCCCTGAAGCTCCCCGAGAGCGTTCGCCGCTTAAGAGCGGCCTGTAGAGCCCCTAAGGGCGTGCTGCTCCTGAGGGCGTTCTTGCTGAGTTGATCCTAGGAGTATAGGTCCTCAACTAGCGAGACTCGGAGAGGCTATGAGCCTGTAAGTTCCCCGAGAGTGTTCTCGCTTGCCCTGAGCGTGTGTAGCCCCGAGGGCGTCTTTGCTCCGAGGCGTTCTTGCTGAGTTGATCCTAGGAGTATAGGTCCTCAACTAGCGAGACTCGGAGAGGCTATGAGCCTGTAAGCTCCTGAGAGCGTTCTACTCGCTTGAGAGCGTGTGTAGCCCCTGAGGGCGTGCTGCTCCTGAGAGCGTTCTTGCTGAGTTGATCCTAGGAGTATAGGTCCTCAACTAGTGAGACTCGGAGAGGCTATGAGCCCCGTAAGCTCCCCGGAGGCGTTCTACTCGCTTGAGGCGTGTGTAGCCCCCCGAGGCGTCTTTGCTCTGAGCATTATCGCTGAGTTGATCCTAAGAGTATAGGTCCTCAACTAGTGAGACTCGGAGAGGCTATGAGCCTGTTGTCCGTGCATATGTACTGATGGTGCTTGCGGTGCGAGTGGCGTGGCTTGGAGATACGAGTAAATACTGTAGATTATAATAACAATCTTGAGTATCTTACACTTAAATTTGTAGCAAATGGAAACCTAAATTACAAAACATTATGAAACTAATGGTAAAACTTCTTTAACAAGTACGTGTTCTAAGGCCGTGGCAATAACTTCCCCTCATGGGTTATAATCCAGTACGCTCCATTGCCAACGACGCGTTCCACTATGTAGGGGCCTTCCCACGTTGGTGCTAGTTTAGAATCATCTTGAGTTTTTTTCAAGACCAGATCACCAGGTTGAAAAGATCGAGGATGTACTCGTTTGTTGTAGGACCGCTTTAGGATCTGTTGGTAAGATGCTACTCTGATAGCTGCTAGGTCGCGTCGCTCTTCCAGCAGATCGACCTCTCGAGCTAGTACTGAGTCATTATGACCTGATTTGACAAGTTCAGATCGAGTTGTCGTGATTGTCAGCTCGGTGGGGATGACAGCTTCTGTGCCATAACATAAGGAGAATGGTGATTCGCCTGTGCTGGAACGAGCTGTGGTGCGGTGAGTCCATAGTATGTTCTCGAGCTGGTTTGGCTATTGGCTCTTGTTCTTTTCGATCTTTTTCTTCAAGTTCTCTAAAATGGCTTTATTGCTGGCCTCCGCCTGTCCATTGCTTTGAGCGTACTGGGGAGTGGATAATGCATGAACGATCTTCCACTAGGCTAGGAACTCTCTGACTGTTTTGCCCTTGAACTGGGAATTGTTGTCCATCACTAGCGTGTGTGGTAAGCCAAATCTGGTGATGATATGAGTCCAAATGAAATTCCTGACATGTGACTCTTTGACGTGTGCCAATGGAACTGCTTCGACCCACTTAGTGAAGTAATCTGTGGCAGCCAAGACAAAGTGGAAGCCGGTGCTCTTCTTAGGGATGAATGGTCCCATAATGTCCATGCCCCACATGTGGAACGGCCAAGGGCTCGCGATGTTGATCAGTTCGCGGGCTGGCTGAATGATGTTGTGCCCAAATGTTTGACATTTGACACACTTGAGGACATACGTTTTGGCATCGATTTGCATATGGGGCCAGAAGTATCCTTGGGAGATCGCTTTATGGGCCAATGAGCGACCTCCAGCATGGTTTCCACACTCTCCTTCATGAATCTCAGCGAAAATTAACTGACCTTGCTCTGGACTGATGCATCTCAGATGAGGTCCCCCAGCAGATTTGCGAAACAACCTGTCATTAACCAAACAATAGCTACGTGCCTGGTGCGGAATCTTCCTGGCCCTGGCACGCTCATCTGGGAGTTTACCGTGCTGGATGTATTGTATAATAGGCTGCATCCATGTTTGACTCATCTGATCTCCAGAGAGTGGGCACAGGTCACTGATTGCTAAGACATGGTCCGCTTGGTAAGCTGGTCGGTCGACCACTTCAATGGTTAGTTGTCTAGGGGCACGGTTCGGTGTCTGAGTGGCTAGGTACGCTAAGCTATCTGCGTGACGGTTCTCGTCACGCAAAAAATGGTGTACTGTAGCTCTGCTGAAAGAAGGAAGTAAATCATTAACAACTTGAAGGTATTTGGAAAGGTTACCTTCGTTGGTAGTGTACTCTTTTGCGATCTGGCGAACAACCAGTTGCGAGTCACTAAAGATTTGGAGCTCCTTTACACCGAGTTGGATTGCCGCACGTAACCCCATTATCAATGCCTCATACTCCGCTTCGTTATTGGAGGTTGCGAAGTCTATGCGAACTGCCTTTTCTATCATAGCTCCCTCGGGGGAAACTAAAACGATTCCGATACCACTGCTTCTTGGGTTACTGGAACCATCAACGTAGAGGGACCAGACTATTTTTATGTTTGCTTTTGTGGGTGCGACCTCTGCTTCTGGCTCCCAATTGGGGTCGTCGACTGGAAAATCTGCTAGGAAATCTGCGACGACCTGGCCCTTCTGCGACGTGCGGGGGACGAAGTCCATGTGGTGCTCACTCAGCTCTTCGGCCCATATCGCCATCCTAGTAGTCTTATTCTCTTTGTGAAGGATCCGCTTCAATGGAAGGTCGCTAAGTACTCTGATTGGATGAGCTTGGAAGTAAGGTCTGAATTTTCTTGCCGAGTATAATAAAGCAAGCACTGCTCTTTCAACGTGGGAATAATTCTTCTCGGCTGGAGTGAGCGTCTTACTTGTGAAGTAGATCGGCTTTTCTGAATTGTTTTCCTCTTTGAAGAGAACCGAACTGATGGCGAAATCTGATACTGCCAGATAGAGCCCCAGTGTTTCTCCGTCTGTTGGTATGGCTAAGACGGGAGGCGTTGTGAGGTATTCCTTGAGGGTGGAGAATGCTTGGTGACATTGATCGTTCCATGAGAACTGCTCGCCTTTTTTTAGGATCTGTAGGAACGGTCGGCACTTGTCTAACGCTCTCGATTTGAATCGGTTGAGTGCAGCGACCATGCCTGACAGTTTTTGTATCTGTTTCTTTGTTTGTGGGTCGGGCATGTCTAAGAACGCCCGAATTTGGTCTGGGTTTGCTTCGATACCTCGCTGTGAGACCTGATACCCTAAGAATTTTTCGGATGACGCTCCAAAGAGGCATTTCTCTGGGTTCAGCTTCATTCCAATTCGGCGTAATCTGGAGAACGCTTGCTCAAGGTGAGTGAGGTGGTCACCCGCTTTTTTGTTTTTGACGACTATGTCGTCTATGTAGACCTCCATGGTGTCGCCTAACATGTCCTGGAACATGTCAGTTACCAGTTGTTGATAAGTCGCCCCGGCGTTCTTGAGTCCGAACGGGAGAACGTTGTAGCAATAAATTCCTTGCTCAGTGATGAATGAGGTCTTCTCCTGATCTTCCTCAGCGAGTGGTATTTGGTTGTATGCATCCATGAATGATACCAGCTCGTGCCCACAAATCTGGTCGACTAGTCAGTCGATTCTAGGTAGTGGGAAGCTGTCTTTAGGTGTTTCTTGGTTGACGTTGGTGATAGGCGACTATATCCGCTATTCTCTTCTTGGGCCGCCACGATGTTTGCTACCCAATATGGGTAATCGACCTTCTGGATGAAACCGACTTGCTTGAGTTTATCGACCTCATCGTTCACTGCTTTTTGAAAACGTAATGACAATCGTCTAGGTCGTTGTCGAACTGGTTTTGCACCAGGGTTGACGTTTAACCTATGGCATGCAACGCTAGGATCTATACCAGGTACATCGATATACGACCAAGCTAACACATCTTTATTCATAGACAAAAAGTTTACAAGATGAGCTTTAAGTGTGGGGTCGAGGTTAACCCCGACATAGACGAGTTTAGGGTCGTCTTCTGTTCCCAGATTCACTTGCTGCCTTTCTTCGGTCGGTGCTGAGACTTGTGCTGTTTGAGTGCTCTCTGGAGGATTGCACTTTGTAGATGTTGTCTTTGGTCCGGTGAGTAGGCGTAGGATTTGGAGCGTCTTACGTGGTTCACGACAACGAGTCGGCGACTTCCGTGGCGTGACAACGAAGCTGGAATGGTTTGTTTGCGCGGAAGATCGGGCTGTATGAGAGCTGGCGGGGCGATCTCTACTGGGGCGACCTCAAGGATTTGTGATGCTGGGACAACTCTGCCTTAGTGGAGGTCGGGATCTGGGCTGGTGAGAGGAAGTTCTTGTTGGAGCTCCCAGATTCTGCTTTGGTGCGGTGGTTCTGACCTCGGCTACTAAGTCTTTGGCCATTGTATAGCTGGTGGGCTCATTTCTGACGTTGATGGGAGATTTAGTGGTCTTGTTCACTGCGATGATCTGGTTACAATGATATGCCTCGAGCTGGTTGCTCCGTAGCTCCAGCATTCCCCTCGGGCCAGGAAAACGGATCACTTGATGCAAAGTGGATGGCACTGCCTGCATTTGATGGATCCATCGTCGTCCTAGAATAGCGTTGTATGACGACTTGGTATCGAGGACGCTGAAACGCGTGTTGAAGCTGACCTTGTCTTCTCGGGAGTCCACTGAGACTGGGAGTAAGATGTCTCCTATTGGGTCGGCCCTGGAGCCATTGAATCCAAAGAGGGGTGCGATTGGGTCTATGAAAACCGATTTTGGCAGGTTCATCTCTTGGATCGTATGGTAGAACAAAATATCCCAGGAGCTGCCAGGATCTATCAAAACTCGCTTGACGGTCCAATCGCTGATTTTGACGTGGACCACGAGTGCGTCATTGTGCGGGAGGCAAACCTTGTTGAGGTCGGCCTCTGAGAAGGTGATATCTCCTGACCTGCGTCCTGAACTGCGGGGTGCGGGTGCGGCCTGCGAAGAAAAGTTGTAAACTTCATGAAGGGCGCCAACGCGCCTTCTCTTTTCTCGAGATGTTGAGAGGGAATCATCCTGAAGTGTGATCATGTGAATGGTTCATGCATTGCATCGCGACCGTTTGACGGGTTAGCGACGATCTTGACGAGCGGTCTCGAACGCGTCCTCGCGTGAGAGCGACCTTGGGTCCTCTGATCGCTACGTCGAGGGGGGGATCTGCTTCGTACTCTGCGGGCCATGAGCTTGTGGCGCAGGTCGCCGTCGGGTATGTTGGTCTATTGCTTGATATGTCCGGCTTCTATGAGATCCTGCAAGTAATGCTTGAGCCCCCAGCACACATCGGTCTCATGGCACCTAGCTTGGTGGAAGGCGCAGTAGGGCTGGTCAGGGCGATCTACCGGTTGTCTGATCTCAGGTCGGTAGTAGGCAGCTAGTTTGATCTTCTCTAGTATGTAACTAGGAGATTTAGTGAGTACGGCAAATTCTCGGTCGTTGCTCGCTTTGAGTTTGGAGGGCTGCCCTTGTTGTCGGGGTCGTTTTTTAGAGGATGATGATACCTTGTAAACTTCTCCTTCTTATACTTCTTCTTCATCTTGGTTCTGATTTTTCAAACCTTCTTGTAACTTGATGTACCTATCGACTCGAAGCGCATACGCCAACGCTTTTTCTTCTTTTTCGTGACACGCGGTGGCGAAATTGTGTCTTGGCGGCAGCGCCAGAAAGCCACCGTGGCGAATGACTCTTTGAGGCCACTCTCCATGTCTAATAGTTCGGTTTTGAACCGACTTAAGAAGGAGCGGAAGGTTTCCTCCTTGCCAAGTGTAAGCTGAAAGAGTGAATTGAGATCGCCCTTCTTACGTTTGTTATGGACGTATTGGCTTGCGAACAGGTCGGTGAGCTGTTCGAAGTTCTTTATCGAGTCGGCCTCGAGGGAGAAGAACTAGTCGAGTGGGCCATCTTTTAGACTAGCGGGAAATAGTCTGCAATGAAGGTGGTCGAACTCTGGTGCACTGTAGAGTGTTAGACTTTGAACATACCGAGTTATATGCTGGCCTGGGCATGTACGGCCATCGTACATTGGGAACCGTGGTTGGGCGAAATCGGAGGAGAAATCTTGCGGAGTAGCTCAGCAGCAAAAATGGAGATCTTGCGGTAGGTTTTCAAATCTTTTTTACACTATCGGGGGTGGAGTCTTTCTTTACCGCATTTTTGTCGAGCCTTTGGCTCAGCTCGTTGATCTGTTGGCTGACGTTGATGACGTCGTCCTCAGCGGTGGCACCTAATGGGTTCTGTGTATCCACTTGTGCTTGTAGTGTGACGTTTTCCTGCCTGAGCTGAGCTATTTGCTCGTTTACTGTGCCTAATTGTCCTGCTAGCATGTGGAGTTGAGCTTCGAAGCTTGCCATGCTTCGTGGGCTTGAGAGTTTTGGTTACTGACTTGTTTGGAAGTGGCTTGGTTTCTCAAGTAATCGAGACCACAGATGGCGCCAATGTAAAGGTGTGATTTAGCTTTCCCTTACAAACAGTCGATGAGAGACTGGAATAGGTTTTTGGATGGACCGAGTTCGTCTTGAGAGCGAACTGCCTACGTATCTTACTCTAGGTTCTTCTGGGGAGAGTAGAATCAGGTCTGGCGTAGTTTATAGGAGAGGTATTTATAGATATCGAGAGTGTATCCTTGCCCTCCACGTGTAAAGGGTATCCCAAACGAGGGGTGGAGATCAGGGTAACATGTGAGAACTGTCCTCATAGGTCTGCTGTAATGATGTGGAGTGTCAGTCTATATAAGTAGCTTGCGGCCGTGACCAGTGGCTGACGGCCAAGATATGTGCAAGTACACCTTTAGTCATGATTGCTTCTGGAAGGTGTATCTGAGTCACTTTCCTAAGCGTGGTTCGCGTGCTCTTCTCGCGACAATGCCTATCGTTCTATTAGTTCATGAATGCGACCTGGATCCACAGGTCGATGTGTCATTTCCACCATGTTATACGCGTGTTGGATAGAGAATATCACTCCCCTACAAGCAGCATAAATTTTCCTAAAATTTTCCATGGAGAAAAATATAGCATACATACGATGTCTTATAAAGATTTTGCAGACACTACAATATTTGTATCCCTTCATCTCGATTTTCTTCTTGTATTTAAAATAGCTCTGGTTGAACAGGAAACAAAAGTATTAAGAGCTAGCAAAGCCAAATCCATATTAAATTAAAGAAAACTGCGCAAGGACTACATAATGCAACACCAAGATTAACACATTGTTGGTATAAAGGCATAACAGTTTATCTGCAGATTTCACATCCCATTCTCCAGCTGGAAACTTTTGTATGCATGCATTTCGAAAAGGTTTCTCATCTAGCTCCCCTAGTCGCTTGATCCCAATTATTGCTCCACGGCCATTACTCAAAAAGTCTTGGAAACCCTTTATATAAATGAAGAGTTTCGTTTTATGAGTTCTGATAAAAGTATTTGAATATTATACATATGAACGTGCCTACAATCGTAACAAATCTTACTTTGATCAATGATTTGTGCGCTTTGTGCAGTTGTTGGTTACTCTGACACTCTTTGACTGTAAGAGTTTTGTTCAGGTTAATCAAGTCTTCTACTTCTTCTGCTTTCTCGTTTAGTTCCTTCTTTAAAGCTTTAAGCTCCTGTTGAATCTTGGAAATATTGTTGGTGTTTTCAGAACTTACATTTTCCAATGCTCTGTCAGCCTCTAACAATGTAGGACTTTCTTTCTCCGCATTCATGTTTCCAACATTTACTTGAAGTAACAAAGAATCTACAGAAATTTGTGATGAAATACCAGAGGTCTTTAACTCAAGTGTTGTTGCTCTCCCGTCTGCTTCAATAAAGTTTGAACACCCAAATCCTGTAGTTATAAGTCCGGAGTTTGTCTTCAGATATTCTTGACACTTGTCAGGCCTGCCTTGGCACATTCCCAATTCCTTGTATGAAATGCCTGAAGAGCAGCAATCTTTAGTGTTGGCTTCAAATGACTCACTGTTGTTTATTATTTCTTTGTTTCCATTTTTTTCTGCTTCATGGAGTGTCAATGAGCATTGACTGTGACTTCTGTCTGGTTCAGGTGGCATATTTCCATGATATATGGAGTTCCCTGAGTCTAGTACTGCCAGCTCTTGCTCTACCACAAATATTGTAGTCCCTTCTTCTTGATATGTTTCTTTGCTTTTATGAGACGTCGGAGCATTTCTGGGGAGAGGCAAAAGCAAATTATAGCACTGTGTAACTGAAGTTAAGTTTTCCAGGTCGCGAACCCTAACATTCTATTTAGATCTCTTCCGCCTCTTTATTTTGGTTTGGCGAATGATGAGCAACAACTCGGAAGAACTCAGTTTATCAAAAGTGGATTTGCCTACTTCTTTTGTGCTCGAACTTGGTTCTGCAGGATTTTGTATCCTGATTCTTCTTTTAGGAAACTGTTTCAATGCCATCTTTTTCAGGTTTCCCTCAGTAACATCCTCCTTGTCATCCATGGGATGGTAGAGGCTGGTTCTTCAGAAGGCAGCGAGAGGTAATCATCAATCACCTGTGTTAATAGACAGTTAAGGTTGAATGCAATGTCTGCTGGTGAATTATCTACCATCACTTCTAATCCATTGGAAAACTGAAGAGTGGTGGTTCCAGAGCTATGTGAACCTATTGCAAGCAAGTCACAACAGGTGAAAATTAAATACTGAAATTATGGGTTCATGATGCCTTAAAAAGTCGATCAAATCATCCAGGGATTCTCATTGTGAGCCTTAATTGGTTTGATCCAGTAACTATTGACGTTGAATCTAATATAAGTAATCGGTATCATATCAACACATTTCTTGGCAAAAAAAAAAAAAAAAATCATTAAATTGTATACAAACTTGTAGTACCTTTTTATTATTTGAAGTTTTTATTGGAATGAACCTAGATGTGCGTAGAGCATAAGCCAATGTACACACTGATATGCATAGGCTATTATTGCAAGTTTGTTATTACGGGTAGTTCCTAGTGCACTCCTACCCATAGGAAGCAAGGCAATGTTTTGTTAAAGCTTATTAAGCGGTATAAAATGTGCTGTCAGATCTTACGTATGCAAAGGATGGACGACAAATACATAGAGCTCCAACACAGTATATTATGACAACCATGCAAGACATTCTAAATATAGATATGTCCACCAAACAAAAAATCAAAAGAAAAGATCAAGTAGACCACAAATAATAATACTTACAAACAATTATAGCCACTGTCTGAAGAGCCAAGGACAAAGTCCTGAGTGCTACTTAACATTATGCCTATTGCTAACTAATATTGCAAAGTACCAGTCAAGAAAGATGCAACACAACCGATACTCCCATTTAGCTAAAACAGTAAAAGATAATGGATACAGTGGTTAATCATGCATAGCTGCCGTTCTAAAGCTACGAAAATCAACTACATTGGTTTGTAGCTAAACATGTTCTTCTCGATAAATCAAAATAGACCGTCACCATTGGATTAATGAATGGCTCGTCTGGACCAAACATCGTGGGTTCATAATAAACACTGTAAAACATAATGTTCATATTTGAAGGTGACTGATATAGCTATCTATAGACACCCACCTCAACACATTCCCAGAGGAAAAGACCATGCACAATAAGTTCCTGCATTGTTGTTCAAGTCTTCGTCATCATCCTCAGATTGTCCTGATAACTAAGTGGAAAATCAATCAACCATTATTTTCACAAAGACAGATGCAACTAATTGAGTCAACCCATTACACATTTACACTTAACATTGCCAAAGTACAGGTAAGTTAACTTAAAAAAATTAAAACCCATGACAAACTCAATTAACAGTATATCTGTTTATCTACAATGAATATCACACTCGCACATGAAAGATGAAAGCAATAGTTTTTCTATTTGTAAACAGAAACTTGATAAATTAATGATATCTGATTACCAGGCATTTTACTAATTGATGTAATAGATCTCAAAAACTAAGTAATTACTATTGGAAAAATAATATTGGTTGTGCATACCTTTTCGTCCTTAGAAGATTGAGGGCTTCACCCTGTCACATATACCATCCAAGATCAGATCATCCAGGTTGTGAAACAAAGGCACCTTGATAAAACTATCACAATTCATAAAGATTTGGTTAAGTTGAACTCTCTAGCAATATAGCATTCCAATCCAACAATAAAGTGTATTTTATCATTCTTAACATTTGTGTCACTTGCGAATGACTTCGATCTATTTTCTGGCAGAGAAAATGGGGGGCGTTGTACAAATCCAAGCCACAACCCTCTAAGTACCATATAGCTCATACAAAAGAATGATCAAGTTTTGTCCAACAGTGCACTCAATGTATTATTCAAACAACAAACTTATAATGTCCTATCTATTTATTCTCTTCATTTGAAAACTAATATGGCAGATCACAGTACAGGGCATATGAATATCAGTATATAGACTACTATGCTGCCAAATGATAAACTACAACCCTTACCATTATGAGATAGTATGTATATATTAGAAATGAAATAAGAAAAAAAATAACATTACCTCTTACCAATAAAAAAATAACAATGATTCAAATTTTGAAGTATATTGGAGTAAAAAAAAGGTAGTTAGAGATTCCTTTTACTCTTTGTTCCACTTGTTATTCCTTCCAAGTAATAGTTGTGATATCCATCTCTGCATCCATCTACATTATGCATTCAACATATGGAAGTCAACGATAATCTAGGGGGTCAGTTTCCTGAAAGATGGAGTTAATGTAGAAGCAAATTTTCCATGAGTAGCGTCTCTACTTCTGCTTTCAATACTATAGCAGAATATTACCAGTTGCAATTGCCCTGGTAAGTAGAAATGCAATACCAGCTTCCATGCTCTTTGTTGCAAATAGCACTCGCCCTCAATCCTCAAATTTCTTCATCTAAATTGAACCAATTTATTCCACGAGTTCTGGTGACTTTCCTCGAAAACTTCACTTGGACCTTTTCCACCACCATATACCATAACCACGCTCAAATATGGTATGCTACCATGAATATTAGCTACATTGTTAAACATTGCCTTAACAATACATAGACACTCAGTTAGACCCAAAATAACTTCCAACCTTTGGCATGCAACTTCTAAATTGTACAATCGCCAGTTAATAATTTTGGGAAGTTACGGAGAAAGTTTTCTTTTGCTATATAAAGACGTACGGATGTGAAGCATACCTCAATATAATTAGTGTGTATATCAACGTGGATATTAGGCTCTTGTGATACTTGATCATCTAGTTCATAATTGAGATAATAAGTGATAATGCCTACATTAGTTAGAGTTCTAATGTTAAAAGCAGAATTATTATATTGCAATGAATAAAAAAACACACATATAATTAATGGAGTAAATAATCGGCACATATCCAAATAGAAATAATTATTTCTTAAGAGTAAGAATTAGCTAGCTAGATTTTCATAGAATGAAATTCGAGTAGAAATGAAAATTGAAGGAAGTAAAAAAAGAAAGGAATGATACCTTCCTTTAGTAGAGAAAACAATCAAAGTAACATCAGCGTTGCAAAGAACTGAGATGTCATGAGCTTTCTTTAGTAACCCCGTTTTCCAAAACCAAGTGTTGAATCTTCAAATAACTTGAGAACAAATGCCCATGATCAAATTTAGATTCCTAACAAATACAAATCTTAAAGTCAATTTGTGGGAGAGTTATATTGCAGATAAAAATAAAAATGGCATGAGAGTTATATGGCATGGATATTCTTCAAGCTATTTAAGCACAAGTTGATACACTCACTGCTCTAAGTTCAACATGTTGCTTTCCCTCATTTTGTGGGTGAAGAACGATGGTAGCACATGCCTTTTCCTGAGATGAACAATCCTTGCACATATAAGAAACTGATATTGAGTTCAAAGAAGGCTTCTTCTCAGTCAGATCACCCAGGTCATCTTGGTCTCCATTTTCACTGTGAAAAAAAAAAAAAAAAAAAAAAAAAATCGAATTTAATAGAATCAATTTTCAAATCAAAGAGAGAAAAAGAGCTTTGAGAGAATAATGGAGAGTTTGGAGGTTTTGGGTTTGTTTTGAAGAAAGTTTTTTTTTTTTTTAGTAAAAGTGGGGGTGGTGTTTTGAGTACCTAATTTGATGGAGGTAGCAAGGCCAAATTGTCCACATGTTCCTGAAGTACATTGTCCAACTTCTCTCTCCTGAACATGACAACCACCATAGCAATAATCAAAGGCTCGTACAAAAAAATATGTCCCAACCAACACAAATGCCCCGACCATAATTTTGTTGCGTTCGTCTCGAAATAATTGCAAATATAACACTACTTAGTAGTATATAGAAAGACTTAGTATGGACTAAGAAGTAAGAAAAGAAAGACTATGGAGAATGTACCTGATCGGGTTCAATATCAACTTTTGCTTTACCATTGTAACTTTCAAATGCACCAAGCTTTGTTTACATAATGGTTGCCACAATAAAACCGTCTATTAGAAAAGCCTCGCAGAAAATTACACTAAAAAACAAAAAGATACTTATAAGTTTTAAATGTTGAATAGGATATAATTAAGAGACGCTTCATTAACATTAGCACCGTGTTCAATGAATAGATGAAACCATGATGACATCATACAAACATCTTCATATTATGAATCAACAATTTCCGACACAGCCTAATCAACAATTTTCTAAATAAAATGCAATGTACAACTCAGTATCATTTGAAAGAGTAGGAAACGTATATGTAGTTTGCATTGGATTTCTTTTATATTCCATTATTCCCACTCAATTTCTTTGTAAAATCGTTGGAAATGAATATAGGATATCGAGTATAACACCGTTAGTATACTAAGCATAGATGCCTATTGCTGACTAATATTGCAAAGTACCAATCAAGAAAGATGCAACACAACCGATACGCCCATTTAGCTAAAATAGTAAAAGATAATGGATCCAATGGTTCATCATGCATAGATGCCATTCTGAAGCTACGAAAATCATCTACACTGGTTTGTAGCTAAATGTGTTCTTCTCGAGAAATCAAAATAGTTCGTCATCATTAGATTAATGAATGACTCGTCTGGACCAAGCATCGTGGGTTCATAATAAACACCATAAAACATAACGTTCATATTTGAAGGTGACTGATATAGCTATCTATAGACATCCACCTACACAAAACAGAAACTTGGAAAATGACATAAGCGGGAGAACAAAAGACCTGATTTACATCAAACACTACCTATGACCTAACTCTAAATCCACTCAAGTGGCATCACACCCACAAAACAGGAAACTCGGGAAACATCATATATCGAAGAGATGGTATAATCCACCTCAAATAGTAAAATACTCTAGAATGTAATCAAAGAACATGCATACCTTGAGGTGGTCTCTAGTGTATTCATTTTGAATGATAACAATGTTTACGACAAAAATGCCTGAAACTTCATAATTTTATGTCAAAGACGATACATATGGCATGCCTCTTACGTGTGGAGTCAATTTGGATAGACCAAGGACACCCAGGTCATACATTTGCCTTACAATATCAACCATGAAAGTTGTGAATAACTTTAGAACTGTTTACCAAAATTTAAATAGTGTCTATATAAAATGACACCAAAAGCCAACATGGGTTACACGTAGCTTAGAAGTGACATGAAGGTATAACCAAGGTAATCCTAACAGTTTTCAACACTAAATTTCCACTCAAAAATGTAATGTAAAGCATCCCAATTAGATTAATGAGTACTTACGTTAGACGGACATGAAAGAGAGGGTCATACTTGCAGAGGTCAACAATGAGTCTATGAGATCGAGTTGGTGTCTTTCGCTTATTGTAGTTCATCGTAGAAACACATAAGCCAACTCTGAAGAGTGTTTGAACCCCTAAAGAAAAACTCAGAACAGTGAGAAGGTGTAGGTGCCAATAATAATATGAAACAATTGCATAAGGTATTAATGGTACTCATAAGAAATCAAAAGTTGTGTACCAACTATAAAGAGTACAACTAATAATACTTCCATAGTTCCATGTTTGTTGTCAAGGTAATAATGCATGTTTCAGGCCTTCCATTAATCTTTCTTTCCAATAGACTACTCCTTTAAGTGATCGATGCCAGGGCAGAACCAATCATATTACCATTTTCCCTTGATCAACACATTAATGTCTCGAATAGGCTTCACCCCTACAAAATAATGGATGATAAATATTACGTCTAACACTAAGGAAAAACTACTAATGAAATTTGTTCAATACCACTTGTTTTATGGTTTGTATAGATATGCAGGAAATGTAGAGTGGAGATGGTGTTGTAACTATTGTCTTGGTTACAGTATAGGTTACCTATCAAGAATCATCATATATATAAAAAAAAAAAAAAATGTTCCAATTCATTTGTCTACTTCATTATTTTATAAGGAGAATAAGACATGCATATATACCTCTATGGTAGTGAGATGGAACAAATTAATTGATTTCAACATGATACCTTAGTATTAGCAATCCAGTGGCATATCTGGGGACATCAGACTGCCTCAGATGTTTGGAATCGTCAAAAGAACAACTAAGCTTTTGTTTGACATCTCTTTTACATTGTCTGTGTTACTTAGTATAAAGGGTCTGAAAGCCGTGGCAGGTTGTCGAAACAACAATTGAAAATAGGATAACATAAGCAAGGACCATGAGTATGAGAGCTAGAATTTATCTGAATACAGTCAAGTGTGCTTATACAAACTCCTCAAGTACTCGGAGACGTTTGCTCATCCAAAAATCCTTAAGCAAAGTTGTTACAATTTTCTTAGTGTCAAAGTATCACACACTCATAGGTTTCTGAGGAATTGCAAATTTCAAATAATTGCAGCATATATTTCACCAAGGGTAAAAGCTATAGAATTCATTAACCTACTTCATATAAGTAAATAGAATCTCAGTTCATACAATGGAGACATTACTTCTAAATAAACACGTTAAATTTTTAAGAAGCCACTACTAAATGTTATATTATAAAAAGATCACTGGATATTCATGGAAGTTAAAGATTTTACAGTCTGGGGATCCATATATGTTAAATGAGGAATACTAACTAAGGGAGGGACTCGGAGCAACCATTTAACAGTCATAGTCTCAGTTTGAATGGTGTGAGGACCCATTATAGCATTAACAGCCTCGTGTGCAACAACAACACTACCACTACGAAAAGCCATCCCTAAAGATCACCGCAAGAAAATACACAACATTCTAAAAGTCCAATAGAAAATGCGAACAAAAATTAGAAATATATAAAAGTATGAAAGTTTCTTTTCCTAAAAATGATATTTCTTTGCTACTTTTTTCAGTTTTTTTTATTACCTTCACCATATGTAAATATCTTGAAAGAGATTATCATTCTTTAAACCAATATTTCATTCTTAAAACAGATCACAAAGAAGAATAGAATACCTGTTGCAAGCTTCTTCTCATTTTCTCAATTCAAAACATATACCAAACTGCAAGGATGACAAAAATAAGATATGTTAATAAAATTATCAATGTCGTGATATTCTTGATTAGCATCATATTATTAAGTTGAAGTGATAATGCACATTCTCTATAAATAGGCCAATCAAGCTTTTTAGTCATTATTGCCGCCCATCGCCAGTGTGGACTGATCGTCCTTTCAAATTTAGCAATTACCTGCTTGTTGGTGAAACTTGGCAAACATAATGGACGTAGTTTTAAAGTGGTAAGACTAAAAATAGTAATAGAAGTTTATCTCTACCCCATAGAAACAATTAGCAAATTGCGAAAGCATCGTTCAAGCAGCTCTATGTTACCTCATACTTCTTCCATTGATGAGTTGATCTACTTTTAGTGACTCCAATCCCTCAATGTTTATGTAATCGCTTGAAAATTTTGATTTATAAACTGAAGAATTCTGACTTATTACTAACAACTACTGGCCTTATTACTTCGGCATTTAGGCAGTAACAACAATTCCATTAAGCTTAAAATGTGACAATAGTAGACTGCGATAACTCTCTTTCATATTTGTATCATGTTATATAAATTTAACCATCCGTCACAGGCAAGTATGTGAGTATCTTCCAAATTGAGAAACGGGGAAAGATACATATATGACACTCCGCTTGGTGGCTTTGGCAGCATAAACATCAGTACCAGTATTCCTGTAAATATCAACAACTCAATCCAAATTAGTTTCATTAAACAGTAGTAGAATAGTCCTCAAATGGTATGCATGCCCAGAAAGTAATTGTAATGTGTATATTTGTAATGTGTGTATATATATATATATTCGATAATCCAGTAATTGTAATAATAATGTTACTTGCTGCTTGCTTTGTACGCAACCCCCCGAGTTTGTTCATAAGAACGCTTCATCTGTCTAGGGAAGTGAAATCAAGCAGAAATGAATTGATTGCAGTGGATAGACTTCACGAAGATAAACACAAATGGTTCCCTTTCGCAGAAATAACGCATTGATCGCAACACCTGCACACACAAAAAAACTTTCCAAGGCGTTTTGATTTCATCAAATCTGAAAGGGTGTTTATGATATGATCCTGTATATAAGTATTTGAGTATGACACCTGAGAACACATCTTTAGGAAACAAATAGTTTAAACTTTAAAATAATGTGATATTGAATCCAAAAGGAAACTTCGAGACAGTGAACTGGGTGCATGAAAAGCGGCGAGCGACCACTTGTGCGTCCAAGGTACCATCTTATGAGTATTACAAAAAAAAATACTCCCTTTCAATAATTATATTGCTCCGACTCATGCTTTGTGACTGAGATGTTGTTCTTGTGGCTGAGCAGAAATAACGCATTGACCGAAACACCTGCACACACAAAAAAACTTTCTAAGGCGTTATGATTTCATCAAATATGAAAGGGTGTTTATGATATGATCCTGTATATAAGTACTTGAGTATGACACCTGAGAACACATCTTTAGGAAAACAAATAGTTTAAACTTTAAAATAATGTGATATTGAATCCAAAAGGAAACTTTGAGACAGTGAATTGGGTGCATGAAAAGCGGCGAGCGACCACTGGTGCGTCCAAGGTACCATATTATGAGTATTACAAAAAAAAATACTCCCTTTCAATAATTCTATTGCTCTGACTCATGCTTTGTGACTGAGCTATTGTTCTTGTGGCTGAGATGACATTTGTTGTTGATGCGGCTTCAATTGAAACATGTTAAGCTTGTTAGTCTGTTGATGCTGTTGTTGGAACATCTGGGGGTTCATGGATAATTGCTGAGCAAAGCTGGAATTGTGTACTTCTCCACCCAACTGTGCTGTAGCCAGCTTCAGTCGTTGGACTTCCACAATCAATGCCTCATTTAGAGCTGCCATATTTGACACACGTCAAACACACAAATAAAATTCTCAACCTTGTAAACATGCCTAATAGTACCCAACATTGGTAAGCCAAGAACTGGGTTGCTTCCTATGGTTCCATAAACCAGAAAGTCCCCAAACTTTGGGCACAGTAGCTGACCTTATAAGACCATACTAAACAAATATTAACTTCTGTAATATCAAAAGACACTGACCCGACCATAATTATAAGCACAAAACAAATACTAACTTCTGTAACATCAAAAAACACTGCCCCTGCCATAATTATAAATGTTATAGATGTACTTATAACGGAAATGTTACATCTTCTGAAAGAGTGAGAAAATCACTTGGGCAAACTAAGCCATGATGTGCTTATAATGGTAGTCAGTAGACGTGTTGAGATGCCGAACAACAATTATCTTCCAACGTGGAATTGCCAATGCTGAAACTCAGGTCACACATACATAACAGAAATTCACTTCAAACTAATCCTCGTTTTTTTCTTCTTTTTAAGGACATATGCGGCTTCAGTTCTCTTTTATCAGGTACACTTTCTTAAGTCTTAACACACACATTTCTATAATCCACTAATCCCACGTCTCAATCCATTATCTTACTTCCAAATTCAGAAAAAAGCGCGAGGAGTACATTTCCCAAACTCATCAACTTCCGAATGGCGAAACTCAATGGCTTCCGTCGCGTTTTCGCTCATGCTGCGCCAATTTTCTTCCAACGAGGAATTGCCAATGCTGAAACTCAGGTCACACATACATAACATAAACTCATTTCAAACTAATCCTCATTTTTTTCTTCTTTTTAAGGATAACTTTGTGAATTGGGAAACACATACATAACGAATTTCTGTCACACATACATCAGACAGAAACCAATTCCAATTCGATAATGTCCACATAAAAAAATTCACATCAACACAACATAGTTTTGTTTACATGAAAAGAATGGAAAATGATAAAAGTCATAAAGTAAGGTTTTGATGAACTTAAAACAAATAAAAGTAATTTAGTTGGAAAATATACCTTCTGATATGCAGGGCTTCAAGGAGAAATCATTTAGACTAAGGGCGAGAGATAGAGGCGACCAAAAGGATAAGCTTGTTCAGTGTTTAAACCATAATCTTTCATTAGTATCAATCAAGTTTTTCTATTGTAGTCTATGTGATTCTGGAAGTCATTGGTGTGGTAATAGATGCAACCTGCATAAGCTTTATTAATACTAAAACAAACTACTTGAGGAAACCATAACTATTTGTCTTCTTTCACATGCCATTGGAAAATTCAAGGATACAAAAAAAGCAGCATCCTCGAACCATTTAAAAGAACATGAACAATTTCTTAGTTTAATTTTGGAAGAAAAGATGAATAAGAGAGAGGGTTTGAAGAGATGACTTTTTTTTTGCAGAGTTGGAAGTATTTTGTAGAATTGAAAAGAGAATATGGAAAGAGGTTTTTATCTATTTTGGGTTACGAACAATTGAAATCGCCAAAAAAGGGCGTAGAATTCAATTTTTTATAAAAAATCTGATGTGTCAGTCTCAGAGAAAAAAGGGGGGATGACATGGGTCACTAGGAGCATTCTCAACTACTCAGTATTAATGGTCTTTGACTAGGTTGTTTTGATTGGGTCGGGCTATTTATTAGTTCACGTTAGGGGTATACTTGACTTTTCATATACCCGAGCTGTTTTTAATTTCATGTCAAAAGTATACTTGACTTTTCATCTATCCGGTCCTTGTCAGTAATTAAAAAATAATATTAGTACAGAGAGTTACTTTTTCCGATCCTCGAGAGTAACTCTCTGTTGATAGAATCTTAAGTAATTATACAGATTCTTCTCAAGTCTAAATTATCTTCTATGAACTAATGAACTGCAAAACACTTGTTTATCTTGCTTATAAACTTACCACAAAAACCAAGATACTGTTATTTAATTACTTCCAAGTGCTACCAGTTCCTTATTTGGGTGTGTATAGAATGAGAAGGTAGGTTAGTAGGCTGCTTTCCAGAGCTCCTTGTTTAAGCCTAGAATTGCTTTCGGCTTTTCACCATTTCTTTTCATCCACTCAACAATTTTTTGTAGGCATCCGTGCAGTTAATGATGACAAAAATCCATATAAAATGACGAACTCCATTGTCAGTGGTGTTCAAGTAAATGTCAAAATAGACATTGAGGACTTATTTTGGCACGTGTATCAACTATTTAGTGCAAGTGCTACAACTAGGGCTGTTAATGGATTGGTTTGGGTCGGATTTTGAAAAATCTGAATCCGAACCGATAAAAAAATTGGGAATCTAAAACCGAACTGAACCGATAATATTACATCTAATTCGAAACCGAACCGAACCGATAAAATATATTATAAATTGAATCCAAACCGACCCGAACCGAAAACTATAAAATCAATTAAATCTTAAATTAAATTTATTAATTTTAACCACACAATTGATAAACACATATAAAATTAATCATAAATATTACTAAAATACTATCTTATCGGTTCGGGTCCATATTGGTTCGGTGGAGAGCAAACTCAAAACCAAACCAATATCTTATTGGTTCGGTTCGGTTTCGAGTCGATAGAGGCCAAATTAAATTATCAAAACCCAAACTGTTTTTTATCAGTTTGATTCGGATCGGTTATCGGGTTATCGAAACCCATTTACATCTCTAGCTGCAACACAACTAAAACAGGTCTAAGTCATTTGTTGGCACGAAATTACAATTCGATCGATGCAGCCGCTTTATTTCTTCCAGGCTAAAGTAAATTTGGCAAGAGAATAGTAATCGTGCACGCTGTCAGCAAGAAAAGGCCCCGTACATTTCTTTTCCCTCAAGAGATAACAAATAGCTGTTAAATAAGTCCCTAATGGCAAAATTGCATTTGAGCTTGCTTGCTAATAAAAGGGCTTTAATGCATATTCACGCTAAGAAAATGCCTACTTGGCTAATTTATATGACGCTCTATTTAATTAGCATGCTGTATTGGACTCTAAGCAGTTAAAATCGGTTTTTGAAAGTAATCGGTCGAAGAGCAATATGTTAATCGGTGAATCGGTGATTAATCGCCGATTAATCGGTTTAATCGGTTATATATTAATACATATAATATATAATTATACCTTTAAAAAAAAATCCACAATATAAGCATATATAGTAGGGGTGTCTCTTTTTGCCGAATTTCCGATTTTTCTGAAATCCGACCCGAAATTGGTCTAGTTCTGGGTGTAGTTTTCATGGGCCGATTTTCCGATTTCCGAAAATTCAGAAAAAAAAATGGATCGGATTTGGATATAATTCTAAAATCCAATCCGATTCGAAAATTCCAAAATTTTCGATATTATTGCCAATTTATTCCGAAAATATATACTTCTCTCACTATCCACTTGATTAGATCTCGACAGTTCATTCTTTTTCTAATTTTTTACTTCCAAAAACAAAACAAAACATAACCTAAATTCCGCTACTTCCCCTTGAATTGGACCACTCTACTTGTCATTACACCGCCATAACAACAATGATATGAAAAAAAATGTCATTGAGTCATACAATGACTTCCAGACCAATCCAAAAGCCAAATTCCAATAGATAGAATATTATGTAAAGCTACTTAGAGTCCAAGACCATAATCCATTATTTATGCAGACACTTCACGCTTCAATTTCCACACACGAAAAAAGATTGAAACATTACAAATACCTAGACCACCTCAACAGAATGCAATGCTTGCTATTGGTGGCTGCAGGTTCTTTTTTTCGTTTTTTCTTGGATCACTTGTTTGAATGAAAATAGGTTTTCTCAATAAACAAGTGCGTATTGTTGTTGGTACATTGGTGTTGTGGACATGGTTTTCTCTCCCTATAATGAACATTGGCGTATGATATTCCAAAAATAATTGAAAGTAAAGAGATCTTTGAAAATTTACCAAGTATTTCAAAATTTCCGAGTTATTTTGAAATTTTCGAAAGTTCCGAAATTGAAAATATATTTTGAATCCGAAAAAAAAATTGGATCGGATTTGGCTAGCATATTAGGTTCCGAAATTTTTTTGGAAAAATTCCGAATAAGAAGTCACCCCTAATATATAGCACAAAGTATGGCAAATACGTAATTAAGAAACAACAAACGGTCAAAACATGAAATATGCAGACTAAAAGTCGAAAAGACAAAGATTAAGGCACGTGTGAACCCATTTCCCTTTTTCGGATAAACAACCCATTTCCACTTTGTTTTCCGATAAAATAACCGATTTACTCCTCGTTTCCTTGTTTGTGTTGGAGCTAACTCTGTCCATGGCTGAAGTTCTAGGAGGAGATGTAGGATGCACTGATGCAGCTTTTTACCTTGCATGCAACTCTTCACCAATTAGTCGTCTTTTTACCTTGCACACAACTCTTCATCAGCTAGTTGTCTCCAGCAAAGCGTACATCTCATCAGGTTTACCGTTCATCAACTAGAATTTCACCCAAATCAGCCCCTTGATTCGGTCATATCCTCAAAGTTTTATGCTTTTCTCCATCGTCAGTTCTAGAACTTGTTGGTTCCGATAATATCGGCCACGTTTTCTTCTTATGTACCCGAGAAAATCGGTGTTCTCGGTCGATATAACCGAAAAAATCGTTGACTGAGTAATAACTCAAAAATCAGGAAAAAACTTATCGCTCTAACCTCGATACACAATTAATCACCGATTAATCAGCTATTTAATCCGATATTAACTGCTTAGATTGGACCGACTCTTCTAATAAGTACAACATTTTTTTTTTCATTTAACGAGTCCTTGTCCATCACTCGTATGCTACACATTGGGCGCGAGTAAATGATATTTGATTCCAATGTTGTATATCGGTTGCTGCTTTTATGGGAGAAGAAAGATATAAAGGCGCGTGCGCCCCTTCGATTGTGAATGATGAAAAGGCGTGCGTGCCCTAGTCGGTTTGTGACAGAGAGGTTCGAAAGATTTGTGTGTTTCTATAAAGGAAAAACTCCACTCTTTTAGAAACAAGACAGACGAGTGTGCATTCATGTTGTGCCTATATAAATCCCTGTAGCACAACCCTAATTTAAGCAAGCAATAAACACATTTATTTTCCCGTAGACATAGGATGCCGCATTGGCACCAAACCACTATAAATCTTGTATTTTGTCTATTAGATTGGTTGTGGTTTTCTACATGGTATCAGAGCGGAGCGTTTAATCTCTTCTCTAAATCAACATAAATAAACACAAAACACTATGACAAACCCAAAGTCTGCTGTAACAACAAAGTCTGCTGTAACAACAAAGACTGATTCTAATCCCAGTTGGAAGTTGTCATCAATTCTTTTGAATAGAACAAACTATATACTTTGGTCTAGGGCTGTTTCGCTATGTCTAGGTGGCAAGAGAAAATTAGGGTTCATTAACGGTGCAAAGGTGTGTCCTGCTATTGATGATGCCGAATATGAGAATTGAGTTTCCAATGATTAGTTTGTTCGATCTTGGTTACTCAATTTGATGGGGTCAACTATTATTGGAATTTTTACTTTCTCTGATTATGCAAAGGAGATGTGGGATTCAATTGAAAATTTATACAGAAACCAAAACAATTCTGCCCATGTTTTTAAACTTCAACTTGCAATCGGTGCTTTGCAACAAGGTGAGAAGACTTTTACAGAATACCTTGGGAATCTGAAGAAATTGTGGGATGAGTTAAACATATATCGTCCACACACCACAGATGCTAAGACTCTTTTGAAACGGGCTGAAGAGGATAAAATCTTCACAGTATTTCGTAGTCTTAAACAAGAATATGAAAATCTGGAAAACAATATTCTAATGGAAAACACTATTTCTTCACTTGCTGCTATTTGTGCAACTATTCAGAGAGAGGAAACTAGGAAGAAAACCATGAACTCTGAGGTGAAGTCTTCAATATCTGAATCTACTGTACGCATTACTTGCAGAAAACGATTTTCGAAAGAAGTCACAAGGATTCGAAAAAAGTAAGGGAAAAAGGGAACCGTCTCAATCATTGTGGAAAAAATTGGCACACCAAGGACCGTTGTTGGGAATTACATCCGCATCTTAAAAGGGAACTGTTCAAGAAAGATCATGCCGCAATAGCCGAGACATCAATTTCCAACTCAGATATTAGTCATCAGTTGAGTCAAATTCTCCAACAACTCACTAAGTCTATGCTATCTAGCAAAGGTCAGTATGTCTCAACTCATGTGTCAGGTAATTTACATGCCTATTTCACTATGCCAGAAAATAGTAATTCATGGATAATTGATTCGGGGGCTACTTATCATATGGCTAATTACGCTGCCTCTGTCCATAATTTTGTGTCCAAAACCGAAAAACATAATATTTCCATAGCCAATGGATCCACCGTCCCCATTCTAGGTAGTGGTTAAGTGGATATTTTTTAATCAAATTCTCAAGAGTGACACTCTAGTTGTTCCTTCCTTCCCTGTCCAACTTCTATCTGTTGGAAAACTTACAAATTCTTTAAATTGTGATGTCATTTTTTCTCCTGACTCTATCGTCTTTCAGGATCGAAAGTCGAAAAGGACGATTGGTGAAGGAATTTATTCCAATGGGCTATATTTGTTGAAGTCGCATAAGAAGGAGTGTCAAGCTAGTGGTTTACTTGAGAGTCGCATTCTGCATAAAATACTTGGGCATCCATCTAGTCATGTCCTGTCAAATTTGTTTCCGCATGTTTCTATAAACTCTGATGATGTTTGTGATGTTTGTCAATTTTCTAAACAAACTCGTTTACCTTTTCCAAACTCGCATACTATGTCTAATAATTTGTTTGAGTTAATCCACTCTGATTTATGGGGACCTGCTTCCGTTAATTCTTATAATAGCTATAAGTATTTTGTGTTGTTTATTGATGATAAATCTCGTGCTACATGGTTATATTTATTGAAATCGAAGACTGAGGTTGTGATTGTTTTCAAAGATTTTCATAATATGATTACTAATTAGTTTGGTGCAAAAATCAAAATGTTTAGATCTGATAATGACACTGCGTTTTGCAAAGGTCTGTTACCTGAGTACCTTTGTAGCCAGGGGATAGTTCATCAAACTAGCTGTGTTGGCACACCTCAGCAGAATAGCGTGGCTAAAAGAAAAAACAGACATCTTTTGGAGACCACTCGTGCTCTTATGTTGGGCATGAATGTTCCTAAGCAATACTGGTCTCATGTCTTAACTGCTGCTTATTTGATTGATCGTCTTCCCAGTTGGGTTCTTGGTTTTAAATCACCACTGGAAGTGCTCAAATCTAGGCCGCTGGATCTCTTTCATCTACGAGTTTTTGGGTGTGTTTGTTATCAAGCTATTCATCAAGATAAATTCGATGCTCGGGCTACTCGATGTCTTTTTGTTGGTTATTCTACCACACAGAAAGGCTACATATGTTATAATTCGGCGACAAGAAAACTGGTTGTCTCTCGTGATGTACGATTGTGGAATTTGAAGCTATTTTTCAAGATCCAGCTGTGCCTGGGAATTGGTCCCAGGGGGAGTGTTTGGCAGATTTGGCACCTCTCCCAGCTGTTGGTGAAGGTATGGTTTCCTGTCCTAGCTGTTGGTGAAGGTATAGTTCCTGCCGCAGAGGTTATTGAACCTACTAAAGACCGAGCGCGTGTGCGCTCACAAAACGAGCAACTAAGGGGCATGCGCCCTCTCATTACTGATGTTCCTGAAGACTTTATAGAGATAGAGGCGTGTGCACACTCACAGAATGAGCACCTAAGGGGTGCACACACTCTAGCTCCTCCAGCCCCTCCAGTTTCTCGACAATCTGAACGAGAGAGACGACCTCCAGTAACTCTCAAGGATTACTATAAATGAGTTTATGACTATTTAGTACCACGAACTTTCACTTTTTTTCCTATATGGTACCTAAACTTTGTTTCTCGCCTATTAGTACCATGAACTTTTAATTTTGTACAATTTAGTACCTCTGTCCATTTTCCATCCAAATCTGTCAAATTTCTCTAACGGAGGCCTCACGTGTTTAATCATGTGACCTGGGTTTCTCTAATTAGCGCCTTAATAACCCAATTACTTATGAACAAAAAAAAAAAAAAAAAAAAAACCCAAAAAAATCGAAAAACACAGAGAGTAAAGAGAGAAAGATCCATTGGAAAAGAAGGAAGGACTAATCACGAGTTCTTTTTACCAAAAATGAAGGTAATTTAGATAAAGTTTATCACTTTGATTAAATTTATCACTTTTGTTGAATATATGAAGGTAATTGTTGGGGCATCCACTAAATCACTCACGATTTCAGCGTTAATAATAAAAACCATTTGTTGATTATTAAAACTTTCCACAGCATTAGATCCTATGAAATTAATTTGAAGAATACAGATATTCTTGCTAGCATGGAATTAATTCTTTGTGTTTTGCAATTGCGCATGTTCTATCTTTTTGACAAAGTAAAGATAGATTTATATGTCCTACGACATCTTTGCCCTTCTTTAAATGTCCCATTTTCTCTTTGTTTTTCTTCCTTTCCTCACTTACAGAGCATCTTCTTATAAATTCATCTGCCTTTGCCACTGCTTTCGTATATGTTAGCTAGTTACTTCTTTTGAAGTAAAATGTTTTAATACACATTGCAAAAATGAACAGTAATGTGATTGGATTCAAAACTAGAGACAAAACTTGGATGGTCACTTTTGATTGGACTCAAAAATGGTTTTAATGTAGTTTTGTCTCAGTGATGAAGATATGTGAGATGAAGATACCCTAATGCGAGATTCTATTGTTAAGTATGGTTGTTTGTACTACCTGTGCTTCTTGATGAATTCTTATGTGTTAATTCTCTTCTGTTATTTTTTTTTTTTTGGGTTGAGGATTGTAGAACAAAGGTGAGAATTCTAGAAGGGGTGAGGAATATCCAGATCAACTAATGTCATGTGTGAGATTTGGATATAACAATATGGCTCGAGAAGAAGTGATGGTTGCTAGAGCCTATGTTGATGAGCATGGTGATGAAGTTTCACATGATGAAGTAATTACTCATGTGATGAAGTGGAGAGATGCAAGAGATGCTTCTTTGGTGGCTAGGGGACTTCCTACTGCATATCCAGAAGAAATTGAGGAGGAGCAGCTTATGCAGGAGTGTTGGAAATTTGAACAAGCTAGGTTAGCTAGGGAGAGAAGCCAATGTTCAACTCAACCTAGACTAGTGGTGCAAGCTCTGATATGTCCTCAGAGCTATGAAGATTTCAAGAATTCAATGAAGAAGAAAAATAAAAATAAAATTGATGTTGGTCTTTATTTTTTGTGTTTTCTTTGGTCCTGATGTTGGGATATGTGAGATGAAGATACCCTAATGCATATGTTTGTGTTAAACTTTTTATGTGAGATGAAGATACCATAATGCATATGTTTGTGTTAAATTTTTATGTGTTAAATTTTTATGTGAGATGAAGATACCCTAATGCATATGCTTGATGAATTTTTTTATGTTTGTACATATGCTATTGGACTATGGCTAAATTGTTTTGTTCATAGGTTGAATGTCAGATTTGTGATGAAGTTGGACACTCAGCTACTAAGTGCCAATTTCTATACTCTCCATGTAAAGAAGCTGCATGTGATGGTATCCGATTGTTGGGCATATCGCAAACAGCTTGCAATCTAGGAAGGAAATACTTGAAGTGTCAGCATGCTACATGTCAAAGTCATTTGCAATGGTTGGATGAAGCAGTTTATGAAAAACTTTCTGGGATTGGATCAAGCACGTCAACAAACAAATGCTGTAAGTGTGGTCTGTCAGGCCATTGGATGTCCGATTGCCCTTGGGTAGATTGCGAATGCAATAGAAATGATTGTAAGGAAAGGAGGACTATTAAGATTACGAAGTATGGATTAAATGTTGGAAAAAAAATACTTGAAATGCAAAAGCTGTGGGGGATTTGAATGGCTTCGTGATGCAATATTGGCGGAGGCAAGAAAGAAGACAACCACTTTGGCTGCAGAACCCATTGTTACCTTAAAAATGACCCTGTCAGAATTTTCTAAACTAAATATCAATGGATGAACATGTAATTTGGAATGCAAAACTCTGTCAACTTAATTTGTAACTTCAGTCAGAGTTTTAGCTTTGTAATCGACATGTAATCTGTTAGAGTTTTGTTATTTGTTAGGCATGTAATATGACAGAACTTTGTAGTTTGTAAGGCATGTAATATGTAGGGGAAATTTGTTGTTTCTCTTTCTAGAGTACTCTTGTTTCTAAGGTGTGAATTCTTTGGCTTCGATTTGAGAGTTAAGTTTCTAAGGTGTGAATTCAAGTCTTTTAGTACTGCGAGTCTTAGTTTTAGCTGCAAGTCTTTTAGTGCTGCGAGACAATGAATTAAATTCAAGTATTTGGTTATGGTAAGTTTTAGCTTCCAGTTTTTGGCTGTGAGTATTTGGTTATGGCTGTCAGAGTATTTGGTTGTGAGTAATTTGGTTGAGTTTTTGGCTGTCAGCGTATTTGGTTATGGCTGTTAGAGTATTTGGTTGAGTATTTTGGTTATGAGTTTTTGGCTGTCAGAGTATTTGGCTGTAAGTATTTGGTTATGGCTGTCAAGTATTTGGCTGTCAGAGTTTTAGCTTCAAGAGATACCTTGTCAGAGTTTGAGTTTTTTGGGGCTGTCAGAGTTTGTTAGGCATAGATACATAGAGTATCACCGAAACGTCAAGAGACTGTCAGAGTTTGAGTTTTTTGGGACTGTCAGAGTTTCTTAGGCATAGATACATAGAGTATCACGGAAACTTCAAGAGACTGTCAGAGTTTGAGTTTTTTGGGACTGTCAGAGTTTGTGCTTCAAAATTGGTTTTGTCAGAGTTTTTTTCACAGCCCAAATACATCTCCAAATTGCCCTATCAGAGTTTGTGCTTCAAAATTGGTTCTGTCAAAGCTTTTTTCACAGCCCAAACACATCTCCAAATAAAAATTTCTTATACAACCCAACCATATCCAGTATCATCACAAGAAAGCAGGTGGAATGAGATACAACCTAACCATATCCAGTATCATCACAAGAAGGCATTGCATACATGAGGATTACGCTGGCTCAAGACAAGATAATCAACAGAGAAGGCATGTCATACTCCTGGAAGTAATACTCCACAAAACACTAGAAACTTCCTTTGGAACTATTCAAGCTTCAGTGGAATGAACCAAAGTGTAATGATTATCATCAAAATTTATTGTTGAGGAAATCTTTTTGCATGTAGAGTAATGCTTTGAGGAAAATGTAGCAGTATAGCAACTCCATAATCAAATGAAGTAGATATTATTAAGAGGAAAGTTACAGTAGACTCTAAAGGCATGAAAAAGGATTTAGTCCTCTTACAGTTGCTTCAAAAGCTCCTCCATCAGCAAAGTAATAAGCTAAACTAAAAAAGATAGCAGAGTAAGAAGCTAAACTAAAAAAGAGAGCAAATTAAAACTGAGAGTGAACATTATAATACCAGCTCAAGATACATAGATACATAAAACTGCTTTTGTCAGAAATACATAAAGTGATAAAACTAAACGCCTTTTTTCACATATCTGTCAGAGTTTTAGCTTGTGAGTTCTGACAGACAAATACACAAAACTAACTATTAAAGCTCCAACATAATCTATACACAAAACTCTGTCGAGTTGCTGAACACAAAAAAAAAAAAAAAGAGTTGCAATGACTCGATCTACTGAAGTACTCAAAACAAAGTCGAGTACTCAACTAAATACGCCATCTTTTGGCATTCCCTTTAGCCATTGACCTTGTCTGAGTTGCACATCCTCTAGCCATTGACCTTGTCTGAGTTGCAGGTCCACCATCAATCTTCTTTGGAGTTGTGGTATTTCTGGTCTGTCTAGTATTTCTGGTCTGAGTTGCAGGTTGAGCCATTTCTAGTATGACAGAACGTGTTGATGATACATTGGTTCGGTTATCTGTTGGATCAATTCTTTCTTTCTTGGATGCTTCTTCTGATGTTTCTTGGCATTGGATTAACTGTTATTCTTTGTGGCTGTTCTGGCTGGCATCTTTATTCTTGGGCTTGTTTGTTTGTTGGATCTTTGCTCTCTATTTCCGGCGGCATTGGATCAACTTCTTTCGCTGCGGATCTTTATTCTTTTGGCTTGTTTCTTCTTTGGATGTTCTTTGCTCTCGGTATGGATCTTTCTTCTTCTTTGGTATGGAAGCCGGCGGCATTGGATCAACTTCAGGTATTGGATCAACTGTGGATGCAGTGTTACTAGAAGCTGAGCACTCAACATCTGTTGAAGTAGCTGGATCAAGTGGAGCACTTCATCTACCTCTTTTCTGACCAGGAAGCTACGAACATAAATAAAGAAGAAGTTAACTTAGCTACGAATATAAATGGACACAAAAGAACATACACAAACAATTACCTTTGTGAGTATGGCACCATTTGGACCAACTAAGTTTAAAACACCTCTTGGTACAATTGGATTCTTGTACTTTCTCACCTGTTAAAGTGAAGAAGTTAAATAGACCTTCAAACAACATAAAATAAATTTTAAAAAGGAATACTTACATGTTCTGGGGGTATTTCTTTAACAACATTATCTTTGGCTTTGGCTTTGGCTGTCCTTTGGGGAATACTTACAGTCTCATGTATGACATCATTCATTTCCACATTCATGTAATTACCAGTCATTTCTTCATTCATAGGAGTGTCATCATTCACTTGGTTTTCCTGTAATGAAAGTTAGTGAGTACTCAAAGTAATTAAGTAACTAAAATTTAATTCAATTAAGTAAGAGACTTACAGGTGCATTTAGTATCTCTTTACATCCTCTCCTGTTGTGGCCAACCTTCTTACATCTTTGACAAGTCATTTTTTTCCCCTTTTCTACTAACAACATCTGCTTTCTTACTTGGTGATTCATGGAAGTCCTTCCTCCGCAGCTTTTTTGGCCTGCGTGGCATTCTCCTATTCTTGGGTGGCAAAAACTTTGCAACCTTGGTCTTTATCCAGAGATTCTCACCATTCAAGTGTGAGTATGCCTTCTTATTGCTTTCAACAGAATACCAGTGTGCAACATATTTCTCAGGTTCATCTCCACTGTTAAACATTGCAGCAATGGAATGACAACAAGGAATTCCACTGAGTTCCCACAGTCTACAAGTACATGTCTTCTATTTCATGTCCACTATATAAGCTATCATATCCCTTCTGATTTCAGACTGTTGGTTCCCAAAATAAAATACCCTCCAGTGCCTATATTCTAGCTTGTTTGCCTCTAACTTTTCTCTAGCTCTAGGGTATATCGTATCATCCCATCCTCGCATCATATCTATTCTCTTGACCATTCTTTCCATCAACTTCATTCTAATCTCCTCAAACATAGAGATTATTGGTTTACTCCTAGCTTCAACAATTGTCCCATTAAACACTTCACACATGTTGTTCTCAACAGCTTCACAACTAGAGTGAGTTACAAAAAAGGCCCTTGACCATGCAGCTGGATTCTTATCCATCAAGTATGTATGTGCTGCCTGATTCACTTTCTTTAACTCTTCCATAGCAGTATCAAATTCTTAAGGTGTACACGCTTTATATACCTTCCAAAAAGCAAGTTTGAGTTGCAGCCCACAATATTTTTTCTTAAAATTTGCATATATGTGCCTAGCACATGCCCTATGCTCAGCCAATGGTAGGCACAAATGTAGAGCCTCAACAAGTCCTCTTTATTGATCTGTGATAGCTGTCCACCCTTGTCCATCTAAAATATTAAAATCATTAAGCAATCTATCAAGGAACCAACACCAAGAGTCTTTGTTCTCACTCTCCACTTGTGCCCATGCAATAGGGAACATCTGGTTGTTCCCATCCCTTCCTACTGTAGTCAGAAGCTCACCCTTGACAAATCCCTTCAAAAAACAATCATCTAGACCTAATACAGGTCTACATCCTTCCAACCAACCTTTCTTCAAACTATGAAAACAAACATACATCCTCTGGAAATAACATACTGGTAGTGGTGTATCCACTTCCATCTGTACTGGGTTAGGTCTATCAACCTCTATTTTCACTGTACTACCTGAATTAGACCTGAAGATTTCATGTGCATAGTCAGACACCTTGGCATAATGAAGCTCTAAACCCTTGTCAACACCACCTAAAACTTTCCTCTTGGCTCTCAGACATTGTGTTGTAGTTACTTCTAATGCAAATTCATTCAAGATTTCAGCCTTAAAGTCTGCAAGCTTCCAGGTTGGATTAGCAAGTATCTTATTGTAATACCTCTTCGCAAGCCACTTAGAATTCCCCATTTTAACACTGTAGTTTCTACCACACTTGTGTACCTTTCTCAATGTCTTGATCTGAAAAGTTGATGAATCTTGCATATAGCTTGCACATAGCCTCCATGGACACTTTGGAGCACAAAGAGCTAGAAGTTGTGTTGCCCTATTCTTCTTATACCAAATGGATAAACCATTTGCAACTGAGTAGTTGCTCAAACACTCTTTTAACTGTTGAGGAGATGTAAACTTCAGCCCAACTTCAGGCACAAATGTAAACATGTCCTGTTGAGGATTGTAAATAGGGTAATTAGTTCTTGGGTTCTCCCTATTGACAACATGAGTGTCACACTCATAATTTGATTCTAACTCAGGAGTGTCATAATCATCACTATCAGCATACTCAGTATCATAACCATCATTAACATCATAAATAGGTACATCCACATCTTCATTATGTGGGCTAGTCATTAGTTCAGTAGGTGGTTCGGTCATTGGTTCGGTAGGTGGATCAGTAGGTGGTTCAGAAGGTGGTTTTGTAGCTGTTTGTTTACCTTTTTTTGAAGCCAACTTCTCATCCTTCCTTTGTGCATTTGATACCCTAACCTCTATCAATTCTTCATCATCAGTGACAAATTCTAAACTTCCATCTTCGCTGATGTCATCAACACCCCTTTCCTCTTCAAACTCATCTTCAACCTCAAACTCTTCATGGATAACATACACTTCAATGCTTCCATACACAGCAGCTTGGTTTAACATTTCAGAAATAGATCTTTCATTGCCGATTATTTTAAGACCATCTACTAGAGACAACCCAGGATAATGATAACATAGCTTCCAATACTTGTAGTTGAGTATATGACCCAATTGAGCAAGCTTAGCATGAAGATCATCCAAGTTCATAGCAGCAGGATCAAAACCATAGTACACTTGCTTATACCCAGCATCATAATACAATATTGGCTCCCAGAAGAACAAACCACCATGGTGTAATACTAAGTTGAACTTGTCCACTATATATATATATATATATATATATATATATATATAAATAGTTAATAAATTATTACATTATAATAAAAGTATATGAGAATCAATATACAATTTCAATCCAAATTTCGACCTAAATATACAATTACAATTTCAATTTCAATATACAATACAAATCCCCAAAATTTTCAACCTAAATAAACATACACAAAAGAAAAGGGAATAACTTTGATTATAAAAACACTTACTAAGACAAAAGAGGGATGAAGCTTTACTCTTTGTTTTTTGTTCAACACTTTACTCTCTTTACTCTCTGTGTTTTTCGATTTTTTTGGTCTATTCGTAAGTAATTGGGTTATTAAGGCACTAATTAGAGAAACCCAGGTCACGTGATTAAACACGTGAGGTCTCAATTAGAGAAATTTGACAGATTTGGATGGAAAATGGACGGAGGTACTAAATTGCACAAAATTAAAAGTTCGTGGTACTAATAGGCGAGAAACAAAGTTCAGGTACCATATAGGAAAAAAAGTGAAAGTTCGTGGTACTAAATGGTAATAAATTCACTATAAATCTAATAGAGAACTGCATCCTCCAGTGATTCACATGAATTTTATTCATTGCATGACGTTTCATATTCTTTACAGGTGCATATAACGTATGGCAATATCACTTCATCTCATCATGCTTTCTTGAGTACAGTCGATGATGTGTAGTAACCTAAGAACTTTAGAGAAGCTTAACTCTCGTCCAATATGGAGAAAGGCGATGCAAGAAGAACTTCGTGCTCTAGACGAGAATAAAACTTGGGAGATTGTTATGCTACCTTATGAAAATAAAACTGTTGATTGTCATTAGGTGTTCAGAAACAAGTTTAACAATGATGGTTCCTTAGAGAGGCCTAAAGCTCGACTCGTTGCAAGGGGATTCACCCAAACATATGGTCAGGACTACAAAGAAACTTTTGCACCAGTTGCAAAGATGAACATGTTTAGAGTTTTTATATCTCTAGCTGTAAATCAATACTTGAAATTATTTCAGATGGATGTTAAAAATGCATTCTTACACGGCGATCTTAAAGAAGAAGTGTATATGAGATCCCACCTGGACATCCGAAGGAGACTAAGGTTTGATTAGTATGCAAATTAAAAAAGGCTATTTATGGACTTAAACAATCTCCATGAGCGTGGTATGCCAAGCTCAGTTCTGTTCTAGCTATGACTGGTCTTAAGTGGAGTGATGCTGATCCTTCCTTATTTGTTAAGTCTAGCAGGTCAGGCTTGGTTGTTGTTCTTATTTATGTTGATGACATAGTTATCACAGGTAATAACCATATCAAAATCTCCAAGCTCAAGGATCTACTTCATAGTAAATTTGCCATCAAGGATCTGGGTATTATGAAGTATTTTCTTGGGATTGAAATTGCTTATTCAAAAATAGATATATTTCTTAATCAAAGAAAGTATGTGTTGGATCTTTTGCATGAAGCAGGAAAGCTGGGGGTAAAACCATCTAATTCTCCAACTGACAGTAGAGCCAAGTTGAATAACACCGGTGATCTTCTTACTAATATTGGTCAGTATCATCGATTAGTTGGTAAACTAATATATTTAACTATTACCCGACCAGATATTTCTTATGTAGTATGTTTGGTTAGTCGTTTTATGCATGCTCCAAGGACTCCACATATGAATACAGTTTCTAGAATACTACAGTATCTGAAAAGGTCGCCAGGTAGAGGTATTTGGATACGGAAAAATGGGCATACATCTATTACTGCCTATACATATGCTGATTGGGCAGGATGTCTAGTTGATCGGCGGTCTACTTCTGGTTATTGTACCTTTGTGGGAGGTAATTTGGTCACTTGGAAGAGCAAAAAACAGAATGTAGTTGTTCATTCTAGTACTGAAGCAGAGTACAGGGCTATGGCTTCCACCACCAGTGAAATCATATGGCTTCGTGCTCTTCTGATTCTGAAGGATTTATGTTTTGGTTTGCATCTGCCAACTACACTTTATTGTGATAATCAAGCTGCTATACACATTGCTGCAAATCCAGTGTTCCATGAGAGAACTAAGCATATTGAAGTTGACTGTCATTTTGTGCGTGAAAAAGTGCAGTCTAACATTGTCACTACCTCCTTTGTTCGAAGTGACCAACAACTTGTAGACATTTTTAGTAAGGGACTTCCAGCATCAAAGTTCCATGATATACTCTCCAAGTTAGGTTCGTTGAATATCTTCGCACCAACTTGAGGGGGAGTATGGAGAAGAAATATATGAAGGCGTGTGCGCGCCCTAGTCGGTTTGTGACAGAGGTTCGATAGATTTGTGTGTTTCTATAAGGGAAAGACTCCACTCTTTTAGAAACAAGACAGACGAGTGTGCACTCATGTTATGCCTATATAAATCCCTGTAACACAACCCTAATTTAAGCAAGCAATAAACATCTTTCTTCTCCCATGGACGTAAGCTGCCGTATTGGCACCGAATCATTATAAATCTTATGTTTTGTCTATTAGATTGGTTATGGTTTTCAACATGTTGTGAATAACTAACAGCGGAAACAATGATATCCACTACAAATAGATCAACCTTACACGAGGATTGATCCTTCTCTCTAGACAAGATTTCAACACCCTCCAAGTACACTCCCAACACTTCTCAATATCAACTAACAAGCATATAAAGTAAATAGAGAAGATAAAAGCATACTCACACAAGACCAAGTTTTACATGGTTCGGCAATTTGCCTACGTCCACACGGCGAGCCTTTGATAGATTAGATGTACTAGATACAAGATTACAAAGAGGAGCACTCAACACTCACTTAGAATGTATCACTCACAGTCACAAAGAATGTTCACTCTCTTTTCTTCTTGGTTTAGTTCTCTCTCAATCTCTCTCACTTAGAAAAAGATTTCTCTCACAAAGAAATGTTAAGTTTTTAGAAAAAAAACTTTTCTTTTTGTACTGGACCAAAAACGATCGAAGACTTTATGAATCGGTGGGAGCGCATGCACGCCTTGGGTAAAGCATAGTAAAGCACGAGCACACCCTCTACTTTTCCAACTTCAACTTCCAGTTTTATGGGTGCGTGCGCCCCTTGGGCTTGGCTATAGAAAAGCGCGTGCGCGCCCTCTTCTCTGACAGCAAAAAATGAACAGTACTAAAAAACAACATTATCCACCTCGGTGAGGTTTTAACACATAAAACCGAGCCGAACACTATTAACTATCCACCAAGATTCACTAGTATTCAAACCACATCTCGAACTCACCGTCAATCACCCCAAAGGGCCATGCCCACAAAGGGCCTTGCCTAAGAAGAGCACCCACAAAGAGTCATGCCCACAAAGGGCTATCTTCACAGAGAGTTATGCTCACTAAGAGTAATCACGCCCACGAAGGGCCATGCCTACGAAAGGTATCAATCAACAATGCATGAGCCTCCACCGTCTGTGGAGTACCTCCAACCAATGTTAGAATTCAACTCCATAGTGAACCTTCTATAACCCAAAGTCGTCTTGCCCTTAGGCAATGAAACAAATTCCCAAGTACAAAACTTGTCACGAGCCTCCACCATTTCATGCATATCCACCGACCAATCTTTGCAATAATCATCTCTAACAACTTCTTTGAAGTCATTTGGTTCATCACCCTCGATATTCAGTGCGTAGACAACCGAGTCCGGTCGACCATAATTTTTCACTTGCTTATCATGCTCATACTTTGTAACTTGTTTCACACTTCTCTTTGGCTTTGATCTAGCAAAAGCTTGCTGCTCAGGTTGTTGTCGCTCTACTTCTTGTTGAATAGTCCTTTCATTAAGAACCTCACTCTCTCTATAGCATCCTTTGACGCTTCCATCTCAATCACTTGAGATTCTATAGAATCACCACTATTTCCAGCCTTCTCCGACCTGCTAAAATGTAGCACTGAAGTCTCATCAAAGATAACCTCACTGCTAACCAGGAACTTGTGGTTCTTAAGACACCACAATCCGTATCCCTTTCCTCCCTTTGCATAGCCCAAGAATATAGCTTTCTTAGCTTTAAAATCAAGCTTACTATCCTTCATATGGTAGTAAGCACTAGATCCAAACACGCGCAAAGTATCATAATCAGCTGGTTTCCTGTCCACACCTCATAAGGTGTCTTGCAGTCTATCACCGGAACTGGTGATCTATTATATAAGTAACACGTACGCCATGCCACTGCATCTGCCCAGAACTCTTTGCCAAGATTGGCATTGGAAAGCAAACACCTAGCTTTCTCAAGCAATGTGCAATTCATTCTTTCTACTAACCCATTCTGCTGTAGCGTGCCTCTCACTGTCCAGTGTCTAGGAATACCCTGTTGCGCACAGAACTCCTTGAAAGGGACATAGGTATACTCAGTACCATTATCAGACCTCAAAGTCTTCACCTTTCTTCCTGTGTGTTTCTCAACCATTGCTTTCCACTTTTTAAATTTCTCGAAAACTTCATCCTTGGACTTCAAGATATATACCCACACATAGCGTATATAATCATCGATGAAAGAGACATAATACCGGTTACCTCCCTTAGAAGCCACTCTAGAGAGTCCCCAAACATCCGTATGCACATAATCCAAGATGCCTCTCGTCTTGTGCTTGCTTGTACCGAACTTGACTCAGCACTGCTTGCCATAGACACAACGCTCGCAGAATTCCATACTTGGTTTCTTCAAGTCTTTCAGTAGCACTCGCTTGCACAACTCAGACAATCCCCTTTGGCTTATATGCCCAAGGCGCATATGCCACAATTTTGTGCACTCAGAATCACCACCACATGTACCTACTGCTACATCGCCTATCATTGTACTACCCAACAAAGTATACAAGTTTCTATGTTTTTGACCCTTCATAATGACTAAAGAGCCACTAAGGATCTTTAGGACTCCACCATTTTCTACAAACTTATGGCCTTTGAAATCCAAGATACCAAGAGAAATGAGGTTCTTCTTTAATTCAGGAACATGCCTCACATCGGTTAAAGTCCTCACCACACCATCATGCATCCTGACCCATATAGTTCCAATTCCCACCATCTTACAAGCAACATCATTACCCATCAAAATGAAACCTCCACTCAAGTTCTCATAGGTAGCAAACTACTTCCTATTTGGACATATGTGGTAGGAACACCCGGAATCAAGAATCCACTTTTCGGTCATGTGGTCATCTTGTGTAGACACCGAAAAACTTACATCATCCCCATCGAAGCCGGAAGCAAGACTTGCTTCACTAACATCCTCATTCTCAAACTTACCACTCATCTTGTTACTCTTTTTTGGGCTAGGGCAATCACATAGATAATGTCTCTTTTCCTTGCAATTGTAGCACCGTACATGTTTTAAAGGCTTCTTAGAACTACCCTTCCACTTGCTTGTGGAAGTCATCTCATTCGACATCACTCTCGCCGTCTTTTCTTGTGCTTATTTATCGAACTTCTCTCCCTCAAACCTTGTATTTGACATCTTGGGAGCCATTTTTCAAGTCACACACAATAACCCAAAAATTTATTTCTCTTGGAAATTTTATTGAACACCTTGTTTACACAAAATTCGAGCACTATGGTTCTTCACCAAAACTCAAAATCCTAGGTCGTAAACCTAAGCTCTGACATTAATTGTCACACCCCGAATTTCGACAGAATTCGGAAAAACATTATTTGTCCCCGACTCTTCGATTTCCGAGGTGTGACGCACTTCCACTCCCAAAACCCATAAACAGCTTTTTAAAATATGGGATAATTAAAACCAATAAAATTTTTAACTTAAACAAATGGTCATCTTCATTACCAAAAACAATTTACAAATGAAAATGCAAATAACCTTATCTCAACTGAAAATCTATATCACCTCAAGGGAAAACAAAACTTATCCTGAGATGCAATGCTAACGCAAACCACAAGCAGCAACCAATCTTCTTCATCACTAAACCTGTCAAGACTTATCAACTATGTTCATTTAATGAACACACCCGATAAGCAAACATGCAAATCGGGTCAGCATTATAAACAATGCTGGTGTGAGTAGCCCTAAAAACAACATATACTTATACAAATATAAACACAATCCACAAGGCAGTTAGTTCCTCCACCGAGGCGCCTTAACTTTCAACGACAAATACAACATCCTTAAGAATAATAATTAAGGCAGGTAGTTCCTCCACTGAGGCGCCTTAACTTCCCACTAACCACACAACAAACTATACACATAATAAATAAGGCATGTAGTTCCTCCATCGAGGCGCCTTAGGTTCAACTAAACAAATAACCAAACAAACATATTATATCGTGCATTCCTCATTTCATATGCTCAATCACGGATTGGTCGTCTCTCTGCCAAGTAATTAGTTTGACCCACCCTTTCTGCAAACTATATATAATCATCTATCTACATATACATCATTAACAAACATATTACCATAATTATATTAATTAAGGTTTTCTTTTGCGTGTCCCTAAAATCACGTCAGATCTATGTCTTACCTAGTTTCCTGGCTACCACAATCGCTACCCAACGCCGAACATGTACATCCACATGCCTCCCTTTACATAATGAGCCACTCCGTGCGTAACTACCCCGAAATGGATGCCGCGACACCGTAAATCCTCACACGGAAGCCAAATCTATGTAAGCACCGCCACTATTCGGCATAAAATATTGCGATCATCGTTCTATTTTGCGAACGGAATAATCAAGCCACTATTCGCTCGCCCGGAGGGCCATTCAGCTTTTTTGAAACACCGGAGAGGCGCCAAGGCCATTCAGATTAACTGAAACGCCAGAAGGGCCAATCACATGAGTTGTGGTAGTCAGGTTCTAGGATTTTCGTTACGTAATTTATTCAGGTGTCATACATTAATGACTCATAAACATTCCACTATATCACGTGCAGGTCACTTGCCTTATTGCACTAAGCCACAATATCTAGAAACATCACAATTATATCTCATAACTAAATTTCATTCTTTCACGTGCCAATATATTATTGCACTACACCACACTCCCGTGGGCAAATATTCACCAATACTATATTAGCATCTCACATATAAAATAATGGAGTGTATATACATTTCTCCAAGATATTGCATTAATATAAATATCCCAGCATATTATATCATGTCACAATGCTTCAACGTATCACATACATTTTTATTAAAACGTATTAGGAATATAAAGTCTCCTAACATCTCAATATCGTCACGTGTCAAAAATACACAACATCAATGTCAAATCTTAATTAGATAATGACCACCAAATTTATACAAGCTTCCACAACATTTTAGCATTTGATTGTCCATACAATATACACATAAAACGTAGTAGCAATAAATAAACGATCCACGATCCACAATCAAAGCCCAATATATATATTTTTTACACACTACTCACGTCAAATCTAAATTAGATAATGACAAACCAAGTTATACAATCTCAACAATATTTTATTACTATATTTATCCATATAATCAAATATGTGAAAAACTAGAAAAGTCAACATTCCCAGTCAAAGTCAACGGTCAACACATCATGGGCAAGGTCAAACTCAACATGTGATAGTCAAAGTCAAAGTCAATATGTCCCCCGTCAAAGTCAAACCGGCCCCGGTCAAAGTCAATGTCCCCCGTCAAAGTCAATTCATCATTGTCAAAGTCAAACTGCGTTTTCCGGTGTTCGACGGTTCGAGGTAATATAGCCATGGTTCATGGCTAAGGTCAATAGTGCATGGCTCATGGGCTCATGACCAAGGTCATAGTCCGGACCCAACTGGCCAAGCCCAAACCTTAGAACCCGAAAGTCCAAACATGTAAAGACCCAAAAGATCTATTTTTAAGTCCAATGGACTGGCCCAAGCAATATCAGAAACGGGCCCAAAACTTATACTGACCTGGCCCAAAACATAATTGGATTCGGCCCGAAAACAAACAAGGAAAAATCGGCCCCCAAAATTTAACTGAAACTGGGCCCAATCTAAACCGAAACTGGGCCACAACTTAATTTGGAACTGGCCCCACACTTTAATTGGGTCGGCCCAAAGAAACAAAGAGAACTGGCCCAACATAACTAATGTGGTCCGGCCCCTAACAACTTAACAAAAATCCGGCCCCAAACTAAATTAGATTTCGGCCCACACAAAATAAGGTTTTTGGCCCAACCAACAAAAGGTTTAGGCCCAAGGAAACCTACCCAGGCCCAAGCCCAAGCTAATATCAAAACCGAGCCCAACAACTTAACATAGGATCTGGGCCCAAACAAAACACTCTGAACCGGCCCAAAACAACTTAACTAAAAACCGGCCCAACCAAACTAATGTTTTTGGCCCAACCGATTTGGTTACTGTTCATCTTCTCCAACCTGTTTTTCTCCTCCACCACCACCAAAACCGATCACCACACCTTCCACATGACCACCCAATTAAACTAATCGGTTTTAATCCTTGCAAAAACCCCTACAACTTTACTAAAAGCTAAAACCCCAACTCTTAAACCCACCATCTTCTCCAAAACTAGATCTGGAGCTAGTACCGCCGCCATTAACAGCTTGTTTCCAAGCTTTAACAGCCCCCCTTAACACCCATCGAAACCCTCAACCACCAACACTCCATTACAAAACACAACAACCAAAAACCGTTCAACTAAACATTTACTGGCGGTTTTCTCCAGCCGCCATTAACGAGTTCTCCGAGCTTCCCTGCCCCCACTCGCCAGCACCCAATCGACAGTCCCAACACCACTCCTCAATCCCGACGTCCATTCTCTGAACTCCCAACAACAACCAAAACAAAACAACAATAATATAAAGATAAAGGCAGTAAGATTCATGGGGCTGGCGCCTCCATGAACGCCTGTTCAGAGCTTCGACCGTCCACCCCATATCCATCCCGACATTCTAAGTTCAAAGCAACAACTACAGCAGTTTTTTAAGTTCAAACCATGAACAGGGGCCTCCCTCGTGCTCACGCCATTAACGGCTTACGAGCCGGCCAGGTTCAAAAACTAACACATATCGACGAACCACATAAATTATAAAACTGGTCGGAAACACTTTCGACAAGAAATCCGTAATAATAATAAACAGCGAAAAATCATAGTTTATGAAATTTGTAAATTCTAAAATGGACAAAAAATTATCGTTTTTAGTAGTGGTGAGAGATAAACTCTACTCACTGACGTAATGTACTTCGACGAATCCTCCCAGCCCGAATCGTCGTGCTCCAATGCTCGAGTAAACAAGCTGCCTCCATTTTTAATATTTTTATTCTCCCAGAACCCTATTCTCTAGAACAATGTGTTTATATACTTGGGTCCGAAACCCAAGCCCAACACAGACTCGGGGCAAGAAAATCAGGCCCACATGTCCCGAATCCAATCCGACGAATTTTTAAAATAAATAATTAAATTAATTAATAAATAGAAAATTACGTATTTAAAAATACGGGCGTTACATTAATTGTTGTGAATAACTAACAACGGAAACAACGCTATCCACTACAAATAGATCAACCCTACACAAGGATTGATCCTTCTCTCTAGACAAGACTTCAACACCCTCCAAGTACTATCCCAACACTTCTCAATATCAACTAACAAACATATAAAGTAAATAGAGAAGATAAAAGCATACTCACACAAGACCAAGTTTTATGTGGTTCGGCAATTTGCCTACGTCCACACGGCGAGCCTTTGATAGATTAGATGTACTAGATACAAGATTACAAAAAGGAGCACTCAACACTTACTTAGAATGTATCACTCGCACTCACTTAGAATGTTCACTCTCTTTTCTTTTTGGTTTAGTTCTCTCACAATCTCTCTCACTTAGAAAAAGATTTCTCTTACAAAGAAAGGTTAAGTTTTTAGAAAAAAAAACTTTCTTTTTGTACTGGACAAAAAACAATCGAAGACTCTGTGAATTCGGTGGGGGAACGTGCGCGCCTTGGGCAAGGCATAGTAGAGCGCGAGCGTGCCCTCTACTTTTCCAACTTCAACTTCCAATACTGTGGGCGCGTGCGCCCCTTGGGCCTAGCTATAGTAGAGTGCATGTGAGCCCTCTTCTCTAACAACAAAAAATGAACAATACTAAAAAACAACACTACAGCTCTCAATAAATTGACATGTACCATTCGGATGCACTTGCCCATCATTTTTGCATAGAAGTGGTGCATAGTTTTAGATGTTACATAATTACATAGCTCACACCCCCTCCTAAAGGACAAAAAAGTGAAAAACAAGTAAAAGGAAGTGGAACATAATACACATCATGGAACTGATCACTTTATAAGTCATTCGATATGTGACAAGTGTTATAATTTACATCCCTGGTGAGATCATCCGTAATCAAAAAGTTTGTAAAGGTGGCAGGAGTGGTGTCTTTTACTAATGAGAATTCTGGGAGCCTACTGAATTTGAATATTCGATCTTTCTGAAGCTTTGATGCTAATTTGAACATTCCTAACAAGGCGTTTGCCTCTTAATTAAGTCATAAATGTTGGGGTTTATACCAATACCAATCAATTCCCCCACTACACAGATAACTTGTATTTGAACATAATCCAACTCCAGACAAATTCGATCTAAATATCAACTACAATCTATACTAACATGCCCAACTCGCTAAACAACTATTAACAACAGATAATAATGTAAAACAGTAAAAGCAAACCACAACACAAAGATTTATCGTGGTTCGGCCAATAATGCCTACTTCCGCAAGAACTTGTTCTTTATATAAAGTGGGAAAGAAGATTACAATCTCTCCTTTCAGTCTCTCACCTTACTAGATCACTCTTATCTCTTTACAGGGTTGTCTCTCTGTAAAGGTTATCTCTCATTTTGATAGCTTTCAAGATTGAGTTTTCTCTGACTTTTGTGCTACCTCTCGTATGTTTTCTGGGTGTTAGGTTTTGCCAAAAACTCTAACTCTTATTGCAAACTCGCGGTCCCAATTTTCTTCTGAAAATAGACTTGGGCGTGGGTCGCGCCTTGGGCAAGACCAAGTCGAGCGCAGGTCGCGCTGAAGGTACTGGAAGTTTTCCACGACATGGGCGCGGGTCGTGCCTTGGTCAAGGCCAATCTGAGCGCGGGTCGCGCTTTGACATTTCCATGCAGAATGAACTTCATTTTCTCTCCTCCTCATGTGAGGGATAAAACCAACAATCTCCCCCTCCCAAACAGTGAGGGGGGCTACCTCCATGCAATTTCCAAATCAACAGGAGGAGTGTGCCGCCATTCTGGCAATAGCACAACAAACATCAAACTTACCTTTCAGGAAGACTTTGGTTATCATATCTGACCTGTTCTTGTCGGTATGGATTTTCTCGATACACAAATGCTTGTCTTTGAGTACTTCTCTAATCCAATGATAATGCACGTGTATGTGCTTGGATCTAGAATAAAAACTTGGATTCTTGCTCAAATAGATGACGCTCTGACTGTCACATAGAACTACAAACTGTTTCTGTTTTAGCCCTAGTTCGTCGAAGAACCTCTTCATCCATAGCAACTCTTTGTAACCCTCAGTGGCTGCAATATACTCAGCTTCTGTAGTGGAGAGGGCAACACACTTTTGCAACTTTGATTGCCAAGAAATTACTCCCCCTACAAAAGTAACCAGATAACCGGAGGTGGACTTCATCGAGTCAACATCACCTCCCATGTCTGCATCAGTGTAGCCTTCAAGTAAGGGCTTACTTCCACCAAAGCACAAACATGATTTGGAAATGCTCTTGAGATATCTCAATATCCACTTAACACCTTCCCAATGTTCCTTCCCCGAATTTGACAGAAATCGGCTTATAATGCCCACGGCAAAAGCTATATCCGGTCTTGTACACACCATTCAGTACATCAAGCTGCTCACTGCGGATACATAAGGAATCTTTTCCATCTAACTCTGCTCATGATCACCCTTTAGACACATCTCTTTGGTCATACAGAACTGGCCACCAAGCGGACAACTGACTGGCTTCGCTTGATCCATGTTGAATCTCTTCAACACCTTCTCAATGTAGCTTTCTTTGGAAAGCCACAACTTCCCACTCTTTTTTTCACAAGTGATCCGCATCCCAAGTATCTACTTTGTTTGACCCAAATCCTTTATCTCAAAGGACTTACTCAAGTCTTTCTTCAGCTTGGATATCTTGTTGATGTTTAGGTCAACTATCAACATATCATCCACATACAGTAATAACACTATGAAATCCCCATATGGAAATCTCTGAATTAACACACAATGATCAGAAGCAGACTTCTTGTATCTTTGCTTCGCCATAAAGGAATCAAACTTTATGTACCACTATCTTGGTGCTTGCTTCAACCCATACAAGCTCTTTATCAGCTTGCATACTAGGTGCTCCTTGTCTTTGACCTCAAACCCCTCTGGCTGGTCCATGTAGACATCTTCTTCAAGGTCTCCATGAGGAAAAGATATCTTAACATCTAGCTGCTCAACCTCTAGGTTCATACTTGCGGTCATACCCAATACCACCCGGATAGAAGTTATCTTCACTACAGGAGAGAAAATCTCATCAAAGTCAATACCTTTTTTTTTACTGAATCCCTTCACAACAAGGTGAGCTTTGTGCCTTAGGTGAGGATTTCTCTCTTCATGCTTGATTTTGTATATTCACTTATTCTTGAGAATTTTTCGTCCTTGCGGTTTCTCAACTAACTCATAAGTGTGATTCTTATGCAAAGAATCCATCTCATCATGCATGGCCTTCAACCACTTCTCCTTGTATGTACCCTCAAGTGCCTCTTGATAGTACATAGGTTCTCCACCATTCGATAGTAGCACGTACGTATGTGGTGGATACCTGGTTGAAGCTAGTCTCTCTCTATCTGACCTCCTTGCCCCATCTGCTGGTGCCTCAGGAGGATGCACTTCTGCTTGCTCTGGTGGTGGTTCATGCATCTCATCTGCATCTTCTATACCAATAGGTTCTATCCTATCATGAGTAATATGATTCTCATCATGAGCTTCAGGCTCATGGTTCTTTACATTCTCAATGCCTTCTGCACGTTCCACAGTAGGAACTTCTGGTTTTGAATCAACAAGATCATTGGTGAATGCCTGTAGCTTCTCACCCTCCTCAAAGTCTGCTATGATTTGGTCTTCTAAGAACACAACATCTCGACTTCAGATTACCTTCTTGTTAATCGGATCATAGAGTTTGTAACCAAACTTTTCATCTCCATAACCCAGAAAAATGCACTGCGTGGCTTTGTCATCAAGCTTGGATCTCTCATCCTTCAGAATATGCACAAATGCCCTGCACCCAAATACCTTCAAGTATCCATAATCAACATCTCTGCCTGACCATACTCTCTCTGGATAGTCACTATTCAGAGGCTTTGACGGCCATAGGTTGATCACATGCAAGGTTGTATGCATTGTTTCTACCCAGTAGGTTATAGGTAGCTTAGAGTGAGATAATATGCATTTCATCCTCTCTATAATGGTACGGTTCATTCTCTTTGTTATTCCATTTTGTTATGGTGTCTTGGGAATGGTCTGCTCATGACGAATCCTATGACTCTGGCAATACTCTTCAAACGACCCAATGTATTCACCCCTATTTTCTGAGCGAATACACTTTAACAACTTCCCATTCTCTCTTTCCACCATGCTGTGGAATTTCTCAAACATGCCAAGTACTTCATCCTTGGTCTTCAGATTATAGGCCCATATCTTTCTTGACGCATCATCAATGAAAGTCACAAAGTATGAAGCTCCCTCATGGGACTTCACTTTTATAGGACCACATAAGTCTGTGTACCCTAGTTCAAGGACATTGTCCTTTCTATGAGACGGGAATCTTTGGAAAGACACCCTGTGTTGCTTTCCTACCAAACAGTGAGTACATGTATTTAAATGTGTACCTTTGATGTATGGCAAGGCCTTTTGCTTAGCAAGAACTTCCATCCATTTTATGCCGATATGACAGTCTCTTGTGCAACAGTTCAGAGGAAGCTTCTTCTTCTACCACATTCACTTCTGCTTTACACAAACTAGCCTGTGTTTTGTAAAGAGAGCAAGTTTTCTTTCCTCTTGCTGCTACAATGGAACCTCTGCTCAGTTTCCATGCCCGTTACCAAACGAGTTTACAAAGCCATCGTCATCTAATTTCCTAGTCGAAATTAGGCTTAACCTTATGTCAGGGACATGTCTTACATCCTTGAGTGTCAAGGTGTAGCTGACATTGGTTTCTATATGAACATCTCGAATGCCTATATTCTTCGAGACGCCACTGTTACCCATCCTCACTTCACCATATTCACCACAGCTGTAGGTAGTGAAGAATCCCCTGTGCAGTGTGACGTGATAGGATGATCCTGTATCTATCACCCACTCTGTATCTTGATATGAGGTGCTAAGACAACACATACCACAATCTAATATAATTCCCACTAGATCGTCGACTAGTGCAGTAGTATCTCTGCCTGTATTTCCGTTCCTCTGCACCATGTCTTCATGTACACAGTTATTCTTCTCATCCCTCTTCTGTGTTTTGCACTCGTATCTGAAGTGACCCTTGGTGGTACAATAGTAGCATTGCCTCTCTGCCTCAGAAGTTTTAGCTTCACCCCTAGATTTACTTATGTCATCACCTCTAGAACGAGATGGTTTTCTGCTTTTATCTCTCCCCCATTTCTCTGTGAAAAGGATCTCTGAGTGAGAGGAGCTGCCTTTTGAACTCCTTCTAGTCTCCTCATTCAAAAAAGACGTGGTAGCCATCTCCATAGTAACAATTCCATCCTTGGCTGCTCCGTGTAGAGAGACTGCTAATGTCTTCCAACTTTTGGGTAGAGAGCCTAATAAAAACAAAGCCTCAACTTCGTCTCCCAAATTAATCTTCATCAAATGCATCTGATCGATGGTATTATGTAATTCGTTAAGATGCTCAGACATTGAAGAACCTTCTTGGTACTTCGTGTCGGCAAACTTCTTAACGACCAACACTTTGTTTCCGCCCGACTTCCTCTCATAAAGGTCTTCGAGTTTCTTCCACAAGCGGAAGGCTGTAGTCTCTTGGGACGCATGGTGAAATACACTGTCATCAATCTACTGTCGAATGTATCCAATCTCTTTTTTGTTAAGCTTTTTCCACTCAGCCTCATCAGTCTTTTCTGGTTTTACTCCATCATTCTCAATGGGTAGTGTCAAGTCTTTGCAGTATAGCAAGTCTTCCATCTTGGCTTTCTAGATGGTGTAGTTCTTCCTATTCATACTCATCATGCGAGTGTTCACAGACTCGTCTATCTCTACAAGTTATTTAAACTCAAATCTTCTCTCAGGAATTTTGTCAAACACCTTTCGACCAAGATTTAGATAACACCCTAGGCTAATCTAACCAAAGCTTTGATACCACTTGTTGGGATTTATACCAATACCAATCGATTCCCCCACTACACAGATAACTTGTATTTGAACATAATCCAACTCAAGACAAATTTTAAATATCAACTACAACCTATACTATAACACCCCGTCTTTTATTTGCTTTTCCTATAATAATAGTAATATTAATAGTAATAATGAAAATAGATAAAACAGATGTAGGATAACTATCACCTTAGGGATAAAAGTCCCGTAAGTAAAAATAGATAAGTTTCAACCCTTATTTTCGGGGAGGTTTTTTTTTTTTTTTTTTTTAAAAAAGGGTTTCTCACGGAGAGTTTTGAGGGAAAAACACAGCGAGGGTTTTAGAAAAAAAAATGGAGTTTTACTGAAAGAAGAAAAGATTTTGAATGAGGAAGATCGTCCTTTCGCGCAACAGTCGACTTCGGTCTTTCGAGATTTTTCCCGCTTTCGGAAAGCTGTTCGATTTATAAACAGTGAGTAGATATTTTACGTTTTTTTATTTCTTGTTTACTATAGATTTCATGATACGAGGTACTGTTCACATGATGCTTTGTTTAGTCAGTACGATATACTATGTAGTGTTAACTACGTAATAATTTTGAATAAACCTATATGCAGAAGTGGATAAAAAAATGAGGGTAGTAAATTGATTGCTGGCTATAAACAAACTGGACGATTTATGTATTCTGCTTTGGTTGGATGGAGAGTGTGGGTTCGGCAGGTGGTCGAAGAAACCGGTTGAAACCGGCGTCAACCTCAGAACCCCAGGACGTCCTATTCTTTGTTGTGTTTGACTGATTGTTTTGTTAGAAATTTTGGTTGTACTGTTAGTTGGTATTTGATTGTGCGCTGGAGAGTGAAGTTGAAGCTTGGGAATAGGGCATTAATGGAGGTCGAAAATATAGATCCAGTTTGAGGGAGGAAGTTGGGGAATCAATGAATTGGGTTTATGGTATGAATTAAAGTAGTAGGGATTTTGTTGTAGGTGAATTTCGGTTAGTTGGAGAGTTGATTTCGTAGTGGGTTGGGGTTGTTGAAGCTCCAGAGAAGCCATTAATGGCGTCGATTCGAGTTTTTATAGTATAAGGAAATTATGATTTGTTGGTATAGGTATATGGGTGGGTTTTCTCAAGGAACCCAACCGCTAGGTTCATTGTGGAGATGGATGGCCGGTGGTGGCTGTTGTGGTGGTAGTGGCGCTGGTGAGGGAGGAGGAAGATAAATAGTGCGATTTTAGTTTTGGTTTGGGCTTGGGCCGAACTAAAATCGTGGGCTTGAATGTTTTAGTTTTTGAAATTCCAATTAGGATTTCTGTTTTAGACTTTGGGCTTTGGGCTTTTGGGTTGGAAGAGTTTGGGACTGGTTGACTGATGTTGACTCTTGGCAGGTTGACTTTGACTTTGACAAGAGTTGACTTTGACCAGTTGACCCAATTTGACCTTTTAACTCGGATTATGATTTGGGCTATTAGGATAGGTCTAGGGCTATTAACATGCTTGGCTTTAGGCTAAGACCTTTATCTATACGTGTGTACGTGTATTAACTACTATGTGATAATTCCATTTTATGATATGCGACGTTATAACACTTAGACATCGGTACATTAATAATGCGTAAACATATTTACCGCACCCTTTTAGATCTCTCCACGTCTCAAGTTTTGGAAAGGAGTCTTATGACTGAAGATGTCATGTGATAGGTGGGCATTTATTGAATGTGCCATAAATGGCCTATTAGCGTTATAATTGGGTATTCATTGACTGTGCCATGAATGACCCGGGTATTCATTGAATGTGCCATGAATGACTAGATTGTTTGGACTGCCCTAGAGAGGAACTAAGGTATTTGCCTTGCAGGTCAATTATATTCCTTGAGTGTACGGGAATGTAGGGTTGGGTATTCCTTGAATGTGGCGGGAATGACCTAAGGTATATAGGTACTAAATGGTGAGTGTATAAGAAAAAAAATTGATTAATTGATAAGAGAAATTGATTTGATTATGCGAGTGTGTTTGGGCTTACTTTTGAATACCTATAGGATATCTACATATGTTATATAGAATTTCTAACTTTTTTTAGCAGGAGGGTATGACTTAATAACATTTTGCACAAGGACGCGGTCCTACCCTTATACAACAGTGGATATCGGTAAGTTTTAATTCAATGACTTAGTTATTAAAACAAGTTATTATAATGAGTTAATAAAATGGAAGTCTTGTTTGGGAAGAAACTATGCCGGTTGAAATGACGGAACTACCTGTCTTCCAAGCTGAGAATGATTATATTATGATATATTTAAAGTGTTAGTTGGATAAGTAAAGATTGGAAATGTTTATATGTGGTTAGTCTACTCATACCAGCAAATTCCATTTTGTTGACCCATGTTTACTTTGTTTTGGCAACGTGGGTGTATTCTTGGGAACATAGGTGGAAGGCAGTGGAACCGCGACGTTTGATTTGGATTTGTTTATGGAGCATTTCGGGAGTTTATTTTAATAGGTCTGAAATTTTGGAAGTATGTAATAACGTAGTTGCATATTCATATGACATGAGAATACGATGTTTAGCGCATCTTTAGGAGAGCAACCAAAAAAACACCAAAATTTTGAACCAAAAAAACACCAAGCAACTTTAGGAGCAACATAAAAAAAACACCAAGTAACTACGCGGTTTTGCCAAAACCGCGCTATATAGCCGACACGGTTTTGGCAAAACCGCGCCACTAAAGCCCAACTAAAGGCCCAAGACCACGCGGTTTTGCCAAAACCGCGCGGTGTTCTCAAAGTTACGTGCTACTATTATATAATCAGGACCAAAGCCGCGCGGTTCAATCACTTTCAACTCTTTTCTCAATTATAAACCCTCTCCTTAGTTAAAAAAAAAAAAAAAAAAAAACTACCTAAACTTTTGAAATTTTATATGGATCCTTTTGAACCTTTCGACGGTGATGATTGGCAGTACACAAATGACATTCGCGATGAGGGAGAAGAATCCGAGGAAGTACAATATGGTGGGGGAGAAGAACCCGAGGATGTCGCGCCGACTGATAGACATCTCTATGTATTGGAGTATCAGATGAACGACTTCGATTGGCAATTTGCACCTGGAGAAGCACTTGATATGGAAGTTGTGTCTTCTACACGTGACCCAAAACACGTGTTGAGTGCAGTGACTACTCAGGTAATTAATTAGTTTTGATTAAATATTTTGAATATTAATTAGTTGAGTTGGACCAATTAATTATTTATCTTATAACGATTTTTTTTATAATATCAAAGATGTTATTGACTACCGAAGTTAGATCGGCTTTTACTTGGTGTTAGAGAGTGGTGGAAGGTTATTAGGAGTTTGGATGAGTTTGTACATATTAGAGATAGTATTTTGTATACACCTTTGGGTATTTTTTGATTGATCGCGGATTATGAGAAGGCCGATTGGCAAAGGCCATAGCTTTAGTAGAAAGATGGTGGAGTAGAACTCATACATTTCATTTCCCTTGTGTGGAGTTAGGGTTCTCACCACTAGACTTCACTATGATTTTTGGGTTGAGTATCGGTATAGGCCAACCGATACCTTTTCATACAAATTATGAGAATATTGATAGTATGCTTATGAGTTTTCCTCGTTTGGGTGCGGATGCTTATGATTCTTCTGGGATTAAGCTATCTCATATTAAGACTGCATATATGAAACCCCTCTTGCATCCTGATACACGAGCGGAGTTAGCTTTGACTGTTCTACCGGTAGTGAGGGTGCCGACGAGATGTTAGGGCTTTTTGATGTTTTTATTGGGCATGTTTTGTTTCCCAATGGTCATTCTACTGATGCACGACCGATATTATGCTTATGTATTTGATTTGCATACGATGAGAGATTATGACCTGGGTAGCTCAGTATATGCCACATTGATATCGGCGTTAGATAAAGCTTCACAGGCATTCGGAAGTAAAAGTCCTCAGATTGCAGGATTCACGGGACTTTTAGAGATTTGGTTTCATGAGTACTTTCGATGTCTTTGTCCTAACATAGACATGATTGCTGATACTCGCCCTAGATTTGCTAGTTGGTCAGGGCCTCACTTGACTCGTAACAGAGGGCAGATTAGGAATAATATCTGTATGGCTCGTGCTCAGATTGATATTAAATCATTGTCATCTATTAAGTGGAGACCTTGGTGTTTGTCTACTGCCTTTGACGATCCAGTTGTATAGCATGCTTGTGTGTTGTCACGTCACAGAGTTGTTTTTGCCGCACGTGACTATCATGTTTGGTACTGTGGCAACAGATGTTAGAGGCAGATGACTGGACATTATGGAGTTCCATGTGCTCCCATGCCAGATGTTAGTGATGCAAAGTCGTGGGGTAGAACTCATATTCATGAAGTTCATGCTAGTTGTGGTCCTTGGCCAAATGCATCTTCTTTTGTTGTTGAGCAGACTGCTGATCAGTATTATAGATGGTGGAACCGTGTCTCCATGGGTCCGTTGTTGCCTCCTGTTGGTCGGGCTAGCAACTTCGAGTTTGTGGGCCTGGAAGGGATGAGACGTGAGCTACGTGATTCCTCATCCGCCACAGCCGTTACAAACCCACAACCTCTCGAATGCATATCATCCGGCTCGTGGTTCCGCCAAGAATCCTCGATGTTTGTCGGTGTGGACCTGATGGGGAGCCTACTTATATTTCCATTCCTCGAGGTGCCTCATGCTCGTTTCTCGAAGTTAGAGCCGCGATATTGATCAAGATACCATGGTGAGTTTAATTGTTTTATTTATCTTCTTCATTATATATATAATATGTACTCACAATCGTATTTTCTTGGATTTTAGGCCGAGGTTCTAGAAAGATATGAGAACCGTGTTCTTATGTTTGATGGGATGAGGACTGCCTGTATCATTATAGCCAAGAAAGAGAGGAGGCATATTCTCGACATATCAACAATCCCAAATAAGTATGCGATGACGAGACTCGGAAAGTGTATGAGAATATGCAGCAAGTGTACACGCAGCAACATCAGGGATATGAGGAACTTCAGGCTGAAGTAGTTAACCTCCGTGCAGACAGAGAAAATCATGATTCTCAGATTAGGAACTTAGAGGAGCAGCTTCGGAACGTCCAAATAGAGAGAGGAGAGGGATCGAGTGGTAAGGGGCGTAAGAAGAGAGCTAAATAAATTTGATGTAATATGATAGGTTTTGGATTATTTTGGATATTATATGATTATATCATAATCATAGATTTTGGACTGTATAATCATAATCATAGGTTTTTAATTTCTTTAATTTTTTTGATTTTGAATTACAATTCTTAATTTCTTCAATTGCACAGTTGTTAATTTCTTAACTTCTATGCACAACTCATAATTTTTCAAGTTCTATGCACCATAGTTCTAATTTTCAAAAAAAACGCACGCGGTTTTGGCAAAACCGCGCCCATTGAAGCCCAAGCCCACGCGGTTTTGCCAAAACCGCGCCATAGAAGCCCATTTAGCAGCCCAAGCCCACGCGGTTTTGCCAAAACCGCTGGTGTTTCAAACCTGCGTAAAGTGATTTGATACAGCATCAAACCTGGAACCAAATATTGGTCGATTTGGTGTTTGGTTTGGTGTTTTTTAGGTGTTTTCATCAACATGTAGTTCTCCTGAAGTTGAAAAAACACCAAATTCTTGATGCTAGGTTGATAGCATCAAGAACTTATACTAATTTCTCAACCATCACTTTATTAAAAGACTATCTTCCGTTCAAAAATCATCATATAAAACTCTAAGAATAATAGGTCTTAATCCAAAATAATCCAACTCATAATATTAAGACCTATTATTCTTAGAGTTTTATATGATGATTTTTGAACGGAAGATAGTCTTTTAATAAAGTGATGGTTGAGAAATTTTGGAGATATTTTGTTGTTAAGTTGATTCTTTATGATGTGGGTTTTAGGTTTTGACATGTGTTGTATCCACCCCGTCATAGCCTGGGTTTTTAGACAATTGAACCGAGTGATGTTTGAGATATTTATATTTCAAATATTCACTTTGTAATTGTTTAGAAATTCGGGCTGTGACATATACTAACATGCCCAACTCGCTAAACAACTATTAACAACAGATAATAATGTAAAGCAGTAAAAGCAAACCACAACACAAAGATTTACCGTGGTTCGGTCAATGGTGCCTACTTCCACAAGGGCTTGTTCTTTATATAAAGAGGGAAGGAAGATTACAATCTCTCCTTTCAGTCTCTCACCTTACTAGATCACTCTTATCTCTTTACAGGGTTGTCTCTCTGTAAAGGTTATCTCTCAATCTTGATAGCTTTCAAGATTGGGTTTTCTCTGACTTTTGTGCCGCCTCTCGTATGTTTTCTAGGTGTTAGGTTTTGCCAAAAACTCTAACTCTTATTGCAAACTCACGGTCCCAATTTTCTTCTGAAAATAGACTTGGGCTCGGGTCGTGCCTCGGGCAAGACCAAGTCGAGGGCGGGTCGCATTGAAGGTACTGGAAGTCTTCCACGGCATGGGCGCGGGTCACGCCTTGGTCAAGGCCAATCTGAGCGCGGATCGTGCTCTGACATTTCCACGCAGAATGAACTTTGTTTTCTGTCCTCCTCATGTGAGGGATAAAGCAAACACTAAATCCAACACTAAATGCCTACTTGAAAAAATTGAATGAACACTACTAGCTTTTGCAAAAGATGTATTTTCATTGATTCCTTTACTGGGGTCCCTATGTTTATTGAACATTACATCAACGTTTCTAAACTAGGACTAGTGGTTTGCCGTCAAGACATTTCAATGTATTTCAAGCTCGTTGGTTTGAGTCAATCAAGCTCGCATACTTCATCACTAAGAAAGCAGTAGTTCAACCAAGTTGTTCTATGATGAAGTAAAATCAGTTTTCCATTGCTTCTAAGTTGCCTTTAGGAAAAAGGTGTTCCCTTGTGTGTCATATTTGTCAATTCAGATTTTAGTCGATATTAGTTTTCAATTTAGATAAATGAATTGAACTACCAAAAACAAATCTTACACTTCTTTAGTGATCAGATGAAAGGAGATTGTTATTTTTATATTAATAAGTGCCATCAATTACACGAGATGTTTGTTTGTACGTGTTCTCCACTTTGTTGCAACATTATTAAACTTCATAGGAGGTTCTTATAAAAGAAAGATTCTACGTACTTTAATCCCATATGCATATTAATGTTATTAGTCATTATGATTGTAGCGATATGATCAAATAAAATGTGGGTTTAGGATGCTTTTAACGGCCTTCCTACTTAGTATTATGAGAAAAGAAAACGGTGCAGACCGTACAGCATCATACTCAGGTGTTGTTTAACCTCACTGAAAAGTACAGGAACGTACTAAAAGTGCTAGTAAATACAGAAAAATCTTTATTGTATCATCAAATTTAAGTGAAAATTTAAGGTTTTCACCTTGTTGGAATTTCTTAAATTTCAAAATTTTAAGATGTCCGTACATAAAGGAGTTTTCTAATGGCTTCATGCATTGTATCAAGCAACGAACCAAAATGGTATATATGTGACGTCCAACTGCATGCTTACCTGATCTGGTATGAGACTTGCTTGCTTGATTGGAAACTAAGCACATCAGAAAGTATGTCCCAACTTCTGCGCTAACTCAGGGGCGGCCCAAGGCAATCGGCCCTAAGTAAAGTTTGAATATGGGGGGTCTTATAGTATTAATATATACCAATAAAATTGTTACATTTTACATATTTGTTTACGTTATTTCATATAAATGCAAATCTCAATTTATTTAACAAAGAATTTAAAAGATAACAATTATTATAAAAAATGATCCCAACTTTTTATTTTTTTTCTTTATTGAATAGTCATCTCATAAACTTGACACTTCAATATATTTATTTAACAAAGAAATACACAAGAGAGAGAAAATAAATTTTATACCGAATAAAACAATATATATAATGAGGGATTATAGGGAAAACCCAAAAAAGACAAAAGAAGAATAGAGGTAAGATTGAAGTGTTGACTTCAATGCCCCATATTTGATTATTTGTTATAGAGTGATGAAAAAATTTAATAAATTATAGAGACGTGTATGTATTTTTTTGGAGAAGGCAAAAATGCAAGGGAAACGAAAGCGTTTAACGTGATTTTCTAGTTTCTAATTTTTCAATGTAAAAACGTTTATCTAACGAATTAAAATAAATGAAAAACAATAATAATAGGGGTTTGTTTTTTTTTTTTGGCTAATAAAGCAATAGTGGGCTGTGAGCTAAAATATATTGGGGGGCCCTTGGGCTGTGGGGCCCTAAGCGGCTGCTTATTATGCTATGGGGTAGAGCCGACCCTGACTCAACTCTAACAAGGAATGGTACGGTACAATCTTATGAATATGGTTCGAGGTAAAACATCAAAGGCAGAAGTGATCAGGCTATATATACATGTTGTGAATAGAACAATGCGAAAACAACGTTACCCACAACAAATAGATCAATCCTATACAAGGATCGATCCTTCTCACTAAACAAGACTTCAACACCCTCCAAGTAATATCCCAACACTTCTCAATATCAAATAGCAAGCATATAAAGTAAAACAATTAATGTAAAAGGAGAACAAACCACAAGACAAAGATATATCGTGGTTCGGCAATTTGCCTACGTCCACACTGCGAGTTCCAAGCTTTCCTTGATGTCCAAAGTAATAGATTATAAGTCTCTCAATTCACTCACAAAGAATGAACACTCAACTCACACAGAATTGCTCTCTTATAATCTCTCTCTCTCTTTCTCGGTTTTGGTTAGGTTAGGTTTCTACAGAAAAACCTATATTTATACTGTTTCAGAAAAAAAAAAACCTTCCGAAACAGTCTTTTCATGCTGAAATACGGTAGAGTGCGGGTCGCGCCTAATTGTCTGGAGGTCGACCAAGGCATGAGCGCGGGGTGCGCCCTACACGTGAAAGAGAAAAAAACACATTTTTCTCTATATTCTCCACCTCGGTGAGGTTTTAACACATAAAATCGAGTCGAACACATCTTGCAAGAACACATCCATCCAGAACTTGCAGTCAACCGCCCCGAAGGGCCATGCCCACAAAGGGCTCTTTCAACCATGTAGGATTTGGAGCAAGTCTAAACAGTATTGGAACTTAACTCCGGTGACAACCTTTGTCAATATATCAGCAGAATTGTCATGGGTGTCCACTTTCTCAAGTGCTACATCACCATCCCATATGACATCACGTATAAAGTGATAACGAACATCAATATGCTTGGTCTGAGCATGATGAACCTGATTCTTCGCCAAATGAATAGCACTCTGACTATCACAAAACAAAGCAACATTGTTCTGCTCAATATCCATATCATCCAGAAGACCTCGAAGCCATAGTGCCTCATTAACTGCCTCTGCCACTACCATATACTTTGCCTCAGTAGTAGATAGAGCAATTGTAGCATGTAGTATAGAACTCCAACTAACCGGTGCACCATGCATCATAAACACATAACCAGTAGTTGATTGTCGTCTATCTAGATTACCTGCATAATCTGAGTCCACATACCCACTAACATAACAAGTGCCTCTACCATAAACTAATCCCGCATCTAAGGTACCCTTTAAGTACCTTAGTACCCATTTCACAACCTCCCAATGCTGCTTCCCAGGATTTGTCATATACCTGCTTACAACACTAACTACCTGTGAAATGTCTGGGCGTGTGCACACCATAGCATACATCAAACTGCCCACGGCGCTTGCATAAGGAACATTTGCCATATGCTTTTGTTCTTCCACCGAACTAGGAGAGAACTTAGCTGAAAGCGTAAAATGCCCAGCCAAATAAGTAGAAACCGACTTTGCATTCTCCATACCAAAACGAGAAATTACTTTCTGAAGGTATTTCTTCTGAGATACAACTATCCGTCGCTTCTTCCTATCTCTGTCAATCTCCATGCCCAGTATCTTCTTAGCTCCACCTAAGTCTTTCATCTCAAACTCAGAGCTAAGTTGAGATTTCAACTTGTCTATCTCCACCATGCTTTTGGAAGCAATAAGCATGTCATCCACATAAAGCAGTAGATAGATAAAGTTATTACCATGAAGCCTACGAAAGTAGACACAATAATCATACTTACTTCGAGTGTACTCATGTTGCATCATGAATGTGTCAAAGCGCTTGTACCATTGCCTAGGTGATTACTTTAACCCATACAGTGACTGATTCAATTTGCATACATGATCTTCTTTCTCAGCAACAACAAACCCTTCAGGTTGTCTCATATAGATCTCTTCCTCCAAGTCCCCAAGCAAGAAAGCATTTTTCATATCAAGTTGCTCTAACTCCAAGTTGAAGTGACCAACTAAACTCAATAACACATGAATGGAAGTATGTTTGAACAACGGGGAAAATACCTCATTGTAGTCGACTCCTTCCTTCTGTGAGAAACCCTTTGCTACCACTCTTGCCTTGTACCCAGTACTGTCGGACTCAGGAAGGACCTCTTTCTTTCTGAACACCCATTTACTGCTGATAATCATTTTGCCCTTTGGCAATAAAACTATGTCCCATGTGTAATTTTTATCAAGAGACTCCATCTCTTCTTGCATTGCTACCAACCAATCTCTATAATGAGTATCTCTAACAACTTTCTTGAAGCTATCTGGCTCATCATCTTTGATATTCAGTGCATATGCCATTAAATCCACCTGACCATAGTGTTTCACCGGCTTCTCGTGCCCATACTTGTGCACTTTTTTAACTTGTCTCTTTGGCCTAGGGTCAGCCAATACAAGTTGCGGATGTTCATGCTCTTCTTCCTGTTGCTGTGTGGTTCCATGATTTGGTACCTCATCATGAACCAACCAGTCATCTGCTGCATCAGACAACTCAAGCTCAGTGGCTTGAACTTCTATGGGCTTCTCACCATTCGCTGACTCTTTTCGGCTTACTAAAAGATAACACGGAAGTCTCATTAAATGTAACATCTCTGCTGACCAGGAACTTGTAGTCTTCTAGACGCCACAATCTATGTCCCTTTACCCCATTTGCGAAGCCTAAGAATATGACTTTCTTAGCTTTAGGATCTAGCTTGCTCTCCCTCACATGGTAGTAAGCTGTCGATCCAAACACTCACAAAATACTATAATCAGCTGGGTTATCTGACCACACCTCATAAGGTGTCTTGCAATCTATAGCTGGAACTGGTGACCTATTATACAGGTAACACGCCATTGACACTGCATTTGCCCAATACTCTTTGCCTAGACTGGCATTAGACAACAAACATCTCCCTCTTTCAAGCAAGGTTCTATTCATCCTCTCTGCCATTCCATTATGCTAAGGCGTGCCCTTGACTGTCCAGTGTCTGGCAATTGCCTGTCGTGCACAAAACTCTTAGAAAGGCCTATAGGTATACTCAGTACTATTGTCAGACCGTAGTGTCTTTACCTTCCTATCTTTGCGATTCTCAACCCTTGCTTTCCACTTCTTAAATGTCTCAAACACTTCATCTTTCGTTTTCATCATATACACCCACACATAGCGGGTATGATCATCATTGAATGAGACATAATAATGGTTACCTCCTTTAGAAGCCACTCTGGAGGGTCCTCAAACATCCGTATGCACATAGTCAAGGATGCCTATTGTCGTGTATTTGCTTGACTTGAACTTGACTCTATACTATTTCACATAGACGCAATGCTCATAGAACCCCATACTTGGCTTCTTCAAGTCCTTCAAGAACCCTCGCTTGCACAACTCAGACAAACCCTTTTCACTCATATGCCCTAGTCGCATATGCCACATCTTAATACACTCAGAATCATCACTACATGCAACCACTACTACATCACCTATCATCGTACTACCTGTAAAAGTATACAAGGTTCCATGTCTTTGACCCTTCATTATAACTAAAGAGCCACTGAAAATCTTTAAGACTCCACCTTCGCCCACAAATTTGTGGCCTTTGGAATCCAAGGTACCAAGAGAAATAAGGTTTTTTTTTAGCTCAGGAACATGTCTCACATAATTTAAAGTCCTCACTACACCATCATGCATCTTGACCCGTATAGTTCCAATCCCTACCATCTTATAAGCAACATCATTACCCATTAAAACAGAACCACCATCAATGCTCTCATAAGAAGTAAACCACTTTCTATTCGAGCATATATGGTAGGAACATCCGGAATCAAGAATCCACCTTTTGGCCATATAGTCTTTTGTGGACACACAGAGACTTAACTCATCCCCTTCAGAGCCTGAAGCATAACTTGCCTCAATTTTAGCCTTATTTTTCTTCTTACCATCTCTCTTATTCTCTTTCTTCGGGTGAGGACAATTACTTGCGTAATGTCCCTTTTCATTACAATTATAGCACTTCACATGTGTCAAAGGCTTCTTTGACTTGGACCTAGACTTCTCATTGCTTGTAGAAGCCTTTTCATAGCGACCTTCCTCTTGCCCCTGACCTGCATCAATGCTATTCTCAACTCTTGTCTTTTTCATCAAGTCATAAGAAAGTAACACACTTTGAACTTCACCAAGATCAACATATTCTCTGTTCATAAATGTGGTCATTAGATGCTCATAGTTTTCAGGCAAAGAGAATATTAAATATGCCGCTTGATCCTCATCATCCATCTGCATACCAACATTCAAATAATCTGCTAGGCATTGACGGAACTCATTAACGTGCTCTTGCATCATTAAACCACCCACCATCATGTACCGATAAAGACGCTTCTTAAGGTACATCTTGTTCGTAATGCTATTGGTCATATACATAGATTCTAGCTTGAGCCAAATACCGGTAGTGGTATCTTCTCCCATTACACTATACATAATCTCATTAGCAAGACACAACCAGATTGATGAACAAGCTTGTAGTTCGAACTCTTCACAATCATCATCACTCATACTCGCCGCCTTTGCTTGTTTCCCCTTTAAGGTCTTATGCAAACCTTGTTGGATGAGGATGTCCCTGACTTGGACTTTCCAAATCCCAAAGTTATTCTTCCCATTAAACTTCTCTACTTCAAACTTAGCATTTGACATCTTAGGAGCCATTTCTCAAGTTACACACAATAACTTAAAAAACAATTTCACTTCGGAATTTTATCGAACACCTTGTCTACACAAATTTCGAGCACTATGGTTCACTACCAAAACTCAAAATCCTAGGTCGTATACGTACGCTCTGATACCAATTGTTGTGAATAGAACAATGCGGAAACAACGTTACCCACAACAAATAGATCAATCTTACACAAGGATCGATCATTCTCACTAGACAAGACTTCAACACCCTCCAAGTAATATCCCAACACTTCTCAATATCAAATAGCAAGCATATAAAGTAAAACAATTAATGTAAAAGGAGAACAAACCATAAGACAAAGATATATTGTGGTTCGGCAATTTGCCTACATCCACACTGCGAGTTCCAAGTTTTCCTTGATGTCCAGAGTAACAGATTACAAGTCTCTCAATTCACTCACAAAGAATAAATATTCAACTCATACAGAATTGCTCTCTTATAATCTCTCTCTTTCTTGGTTTTGGTTAGGTTAGGTTTCTATAGAAAAAACCTATATTTATACTGTTTCAGAAAAAAACTTCCGAAACAGTCTTTTCATCTTTGAAATCGGTTGGAGCGCAGTCGTCGCCTAATCGTCACGGAGAGGTCGATGAGCAAGGCATGGGTGTGGCGGGGTCGCCTACACGTCAAAGAGAAAAAATACCTTTTTCTCTACAATATATATATATATATTTTTTTTTTTTGCTAAAAGGTAATTGATTAACTTAAAAGAATAAAGGTTACAAGAAGAAAAAATAAGAACATTCTGATATGACTGGACTAAGAAGGATAAAACAACCATGTACCCTTCTCACTACAACAGTTCTTAGTGAGTAAATCTAAAGTACGTAGTATTCTGGTTCTCAAGATGTCTCACGAATGGAGGTCGAGACTGCCACCATACACTTTGCCCTTTAGTTAGCCCTGCTCCATGTCTAGCACAGCAATCTGCTCCCAAATTAGTTTCCCTCCAGATTGAGGTGATATTAATCCATGTTGCTTGCGCTTGCAATAGCTGCCATCGTGCCCTGACTCTCCAGTGCATATTACCTTGTTGGAAAGCTTGGACTACTGCAGAAGAGTCTGATTCCACCCATATATGCCTCCATCCCATTTCTATAGCTTTTGTGACTCCTTCCACAATCGCATATGTCTCCGCCATGTAGTTGGTAGAAACTCCTAATCCCCCCGCTGCAGCCCCAAGGAAAGCCCCATTATGATCTCTATAAACAAAGACCCCCACCCCGAGATACGGATTACCCTAGAACTTCCATCTGCATTCATCTTTAATACTCCAGTCGGGGGAAGATTCCAGTAACATTCGAAGATTTTTGGAGATTTTTGAAGTTTGTGGCTGAGTTTGAAAGCTCGAAGTACCTTCAAATCTCTCATCGAGTTCTTCATGTGTCCCGAGGACTTATGATAAGCCCTTACTGTTGCCCTTCGAACCAAGAAACAGATTTCTCTGAAGTTGGAACTCTTGCTGTCATACCTTTTTCTCTACAATACATTTGTGCAACCATTGGATACATATGGTCTGAAAGAAACAATCGAAGATTCAATGGAATTTCATCGACACCAGCAGACATTAGTAACATGTTACTAGGAGATATGAAACATTATTTGGAAGTAAAGTTAGTTGGAGGAGGTGAAAGATTTTACAAGCCCAAGAGTTCTTGTTGTTTGAATAGGACTCAATCTCAAGTATAAGAAGACAACAATTCAACAGGTTCGATGGCTTCTCCCACGTACTAGTTACATCAAGTTGAATTGTGATGGCTCAATGAATCAGGAAAATGTCGGTTAGGGTGGACTGACGAGTGATGAAAAAGGTAATGTTTTATTTGCCTTTATTGGTGAAGATGAGCATTCAATCCTATTTCAATAGTTAAATGCAATAGAGAGTGGGTGCATAACTCATGGATTTTAAAGAGTCATAGTGGCATCCGACTCGTTAAGAGCAATTCAAATTCTAAGAGAGATAGAGATTTCTCCATGGCAATGCTGGAATCTGGTGGCCATAATCAGAAGATTGATGTTTTGTTTTAATGTGGTTTCTTTACTCCATGTTTTTCGAGAAGAAAATAGAGTTGTCGATCACTTGGCAAAACTATCTCTTGACGAGAACAAAGATGTTTTTGTTTTTACACCTCATTTATGTAATCTTTTGAACTCTATCATAGAGGAAGATGTAACAATGGTTTATGAAATGTTAAGTTATAATACAGGTGGGATCTGCAAAATCCCATCATCTTTTCAAAAAAACAAAAAAAAAACTTATTTCCCCGTGTTAGTGTATTTGAATTGAGTATGAATATGTCCTTGATCGATTCAATTCAACGAGCTGTAGTTACAAAATATTTGATTACACGAATAATTGATTCAAGCTAGATCATGTTAATTACCAACTCCTGCTGCTATTTGTTAGATCCTAGAGCTATCTAGAACAGCTAGAGAAGTTTTATTGGGCGATCAACGTGCACGCTTTATTGGAGCTGGCTGCCATCGATACTGAAGTAATCCTTCATAGGTTCATCAAACTAATGTTAACGAGGAGGATTTGAAAATTGGGTTACTAAGCACGAATTGTTAATTCTAAGTCTCTTCAGCACATGAAGCAGTCTCCGAAAGACATTTCCTCTCAAACCCAGGTCAAGATTTCTTTGGGCAGCAAGAGTTGTTGGAATCTCTTGTGTATTTCTAAATACTAGTGTGTGTGTGCAAAGTGGAGGAGATGAACAAATGGTATTCTCGCCACTTTAGTGCATAGTAGATAGTCCCACATTGGTTATCCACCACATCGGGTAGGGTTCGGGCCTGGGCTTGGGCTTACTGTTGTGGGTAGTGGTTTGACCAATAGCCTAAACTTGTTTTGCCTTTTTCTTGAGCAGCAAGTTTCAGTGTTCTATTAGGAGTTGGTCTCTCTTTCTCCTAACCTCTATAAATAGGACTGTGAGTCCATAGAGAAAATAGACTTGATCAGAAACTCAACTCGAGAAACAGAAAACTAAAACCAAATCCTTTTCTTCTTCTCTTCTTCACCCGGCCCCGAGAGAGAGTTATATTCTTTGCTCTAGAGGGTAGTCTGTTCTAGTGCAAAGTCAGGCTGCTGTTAACCATTGAATCCTGTGAGGAAGACGCCATTGTTGCCTTTCTGCACCATTGGAAGGGTCGAAATCTTTCCTTAAGGACAGCCTAATCCGCGCCTTGGTTATTCCTGATTCTTCTTTGTTGTTTTTCTTTATTGCTACTGTTCTTTCTGTTCTACTTTAGTTGCTGTGTTCATACAACTATTCTTACAATCCTAAGGAAAGAGTTTTGTAGTAGAACAAAGGAGAGTGCTTTAATACGGCAATCAAAAGATAAGTCTTTTACTTTGAATTATTTTTGTGTTATTGTGTTATGACTTTAGAAATTTTCTAATAATTTCGTTTTTGTTAGGAAAACCAATTAAAGATTCAATATTTATTGATCTTTTGTGGTTTATCAAACCCTATATGGTTGTAGACCTTTCTCCTACGTTTGTGGGAGTCAAATATGAGATTTCTATCAAGAAAAACGTCAAAGTTCGTCTTTTTTGACTGCTTGCGTCACTTTCGTTACGAAACTGCTATAACTTTCAGCTCGAACTCGGTTTTGCAATCCGCTTTTTGGGTTGAAAAGCTGATTCAAAGAGATTTCCAGTGGTATAAGGCTTGATACCCAATTCTTCATGAGCTGGTTCAGAATTACAGTTCTTTTGAACTGTTTTTTCTAGGAGGAAAATATGGTAATCCGATTTTTCAATCGGTTAGGTATCGTATTCTTTCACTCTTTGCAATTCTTTTGGTTTGATTATATGGTGATATTCTTGCCTTGAGTTGCATGCTAGTTTTTCTTAGGAGGGAAATCCCTAAGCTTAAACTTCTTTAATAACCTAGTCAATAAATTATACGTGTTTATCACTGAGGAATTAATTGGTTTGACTAGAAGTAGTTTGATATTAATTTTCTTTGTACATATGTAGATGTATATAGATGGTCTAAGAGAGACCTAAAGATAGTTAATATCAACCACACTCAAATCTTGGATAGTAATTATAATGTATTCAATGCATAATTACTTATCTTTATTGAGTGAACGTGTTGTTAGACGATGGTTATAATTATACTATTGTGAAAATACATGTTAGATGAAGTAACTTGTAGCTTATATCCAATATAGCATATGTTAAAGTTGTGTAGCATGCTAGTTTTGGATATTAATCATCGTGGATTTACTTTAAACTTGATAATAGTTTATTGGTAAATTTTTCTAGTTGAAGACATTAATGGATTGAGCCATTAGATGTTGTGGTAGTACTTGAGGTCTTGTTGATAGGGTATTCTATCTTACTTGAGCTCATATAAAAAGAGGAGGTGGAGTCCTCAGTTGTTTTGCATATTCAGTGGCTAGATTTGCTTAAATATTGTATACTTTTTGTTGTGAGGGGTACAGTTAAAGTTTATTTTTCCTGAACCTATGATATGATATTTACCATGTTTGGCATGAATGCATTATTTAACATTGACATGAAGTTTAACCATGTCATATATTATTAAGTAATGAGCATCGTTGTCTACGAGAGAAAACAATATGGGAAACAATCAATATCCTCTTAAACCTAATTTATTAAGGAGATGTAAGGTAATGGTTTGTCTTCTTAGACAATATCCTCCAGTGACTATTTTAGACAAGGAGATGTAACGCTTGTAGATTGTCTTATTAGGCATTATCCTCCTATGACTATGGATAAATAGCCAAGGTGATGTACAAGTGCGTGGATTGTCTCCCTATGACAGTTGGAATGTTGAATGATGAAAAGAAGGATGATAATGATATTATCTCGGGTAAAACCTTTTTCATCTAATTCTTCTATTCTTTAAAATTCATTTGAATCACTTGTGGATTTCCTTTCATATAGATAGCATGAACATAATATGACTATGTTTAATATGATCTAGAATCATAGACTTGAGTAAAGTATATTCTTGTCATAAAAGTGCATTTTATTGTTGTTGTTTCTTTTAGTGTTTGTAGCGGTATAATGTGTTTTTTGCATGTAAGTTTGATTAGGTTGAGTAACCATTGAACTGTGGGGGGTAGTGACCCATATGCATGACACTGTTTTACCATAGTTTATCTCACAAGATAATTGGAAAGACACTGAACTACAAAGTATGGAAAGGTCTTGGGCCTATCCAAAAATGTTTCAAAATGTGGGGGGTGTCTTGCCAAGGCTATTGTGAATGAATCTAAAAGAAATATATATATATTTTTTAGACCTAGAATTATCAAGTAGATGTTCATTGGTGAAACTCATAATAGTGATGTTTGTTTTCAGTTGTCATGAGTGATAACAATTTTGTAGATACCACACTATTATTGAATGTCTTATATGCTAATTTTATTTGAGGTTGTGCTTTCTGAGAAATTGGCATATAGTGGTTGAATGTTCATAATGAACTACATAAGATAATCCCATTATTTCTGCACAAGAAATTTGGAAGACTATCAATGAGTATTTTCACCATTAACGGTGATGATGTTTATATGTTTCTTAAGGAAGATTCATTAACCTATAAGGAAGTTGTCTGTCTATGAGAAGTGTCTTTTTTGAAGGATACAACTCCTCTAAACTGGACTCTTGATTTATTGGGGGATCTATAGGTTGAATTGGATCTTCAAGAGAAAACTAAAACGTGATAGTTGTATTGCAAAATACAATGTTAATAATAATAGCCAAGGGGTTTCAATCAAAGACAAAATTTATACTATTTTGAAACCTTGCTCATATAACTAGAATTTCTTCTACAGAATTCTAAAGACTCTAGTTGAGTAGTTGTGTGGAACTACAATACCAAGTAGTACCGGTGATGAGTGAAGGTATACAATTTAGTTAAATCTTTGTATGAGTTGATTCAAGCGCCTATAAATGGCATGAGCAATTCAACAACATATTAGTGTCATATGGATGTCAAAGTACCGTTGTTGATAAAAAAAAAAAAATGTGTACTTTCTTTAGAGCAAAGCAAGACATATGTGTTAATCTCTCTTTGTTTAGATGATTTAATATCATGAGTGCTAGCATTGAGAATGTGTATGAGACAGAGAAATTCCTATTTGAAACACGTCATAAACCGTCATTGAAAATGATAGTTTATTATGTTGTTAAACTCATTTCTGTAACTGCTATATTCAGTTGTCAAGATGTTGACGTTTGAATATGGTTGAAGGCCACAGCGTACCTTAAACCAGACCGGCCGGATGGTATAGGGGAATTTTGGGCACTACAGAATTGAATGACTGGTGAATATAGGAATTAAAACTCATGTTGGTCTCATTATATTGTTATAGCACTTAGTAGAAATATTTTTCATTGAAAAGTATGGATATTATGATAGTAAGCATGTGTTAACACATTTTGTGGCAAATATCCATCTTATGAAAAATAATCTCCTTGTGTTTTCTCATACTAAATATGTCAATATCATTGGTAGCCAATTGTACTTGATGGATAATGTATGTGAGACATGACATTGCCTACATTAATGGCATCTTGGTGATAACCCATTGTGTCCTTATAAGGAACTTTGATGTATATTGTCAGATTATCCAAGTACTATAGCAGAGCCATTGATTATGGACTGATATTTAGTAGATTTCCATCATTGTTAGAAGGGTAATATGTTATAAACTGGATCCAGTAATGTTTATGTGTTTACCTTTGGTGGAAATTGAGTGTCTTGGATATCATCCAAGCTAATCGCCTTTAGAAAAGGCATGTGATGATCTTGAGTGGGTTAGCAACCTCTTGGCAAATCTTCCCATTGGCTCTAAACACCTCTGATGTGTATATGCTTTGCAAATTTGTCTCATTGCAATAGCTAAGACATGTTATCTTATGTGCAATGGGAAAAGAATACATGTAAGTTGAGATATAACTTAATCAAGTAGCTGCTAGAGATTATGTTAGGTTGGACTTAGTTTGGCCACATGTCTATCTGCACCACTTCTTTGGAGGCAAGTGGTTATACGTCGAGGGGGATGGGACTTTTGCCTTAGATAGAGGGCGACACTGACGGCAACCCCACCTATGTGATTGGAGATCCCATGAATTAGGTTCAAAGGGAAAAACAAGTCACCTCGTCTCTCTGGTATGCTATTGTCTTTCTTTGAGACGTCCCACCCTATGACTAGATAGCATTATTGTATACTTTGTATAACTTGAATAGCAATGAGAAAAGGCTGAGTTATTTTACTCTTAATGGAATCCATAGTCCATTATTTTTTATGAGATAGTGTATTCTAACTAACTATGTACACTTGATGGATATCCACCTACGTGAATGTAGAACTGGGTCGATTCTTATGAGTATTCAGGCAAGTACTCTAGAGCATTCACATAACACAGGCAGCGCAAGGGCCAAAAAGCGCAACACCGCAGAACAGGCATATAATGAAAGAGCAATGTGGGTGCATGTCCTCTATTTTACTACAAGGGAATGTTGGTTCAAAGATTTTTTAATCCACCACTTTCACGCGTATTATAAGACATGTTACCCTATGACCGGTTCAAGCTTGTAAAAGCACCAAGATATCTTATGCATTGTTTTTTCGATTCTCTCGGCATTTCGTTAACCCATTTCTTTTGTAATATCCTATTCCAAAATAGTGGGGGACTATTAGTATTTTGAAATAGTGGGGATTGTTGGAATCTCTTGTGTATTTCTAAATATTAGTGTGTGTGTGCAAAGTGGAGGAGATGAACAAATGGTATTCTCGCCACTTTAGTGCATAGTAGATAGTCCCACATTGGTTATCCACCACATCGGGTAGGGTTGGTCCGGGCTTGGAAAACTTCTTGTTGTGGGTAGTGGTTTGACCAATAGCCTAAACTTGTTTTGCCTTTTTCTTGGCGACAAGTTTAGGTGTTCTATTAGGAGTTGGTCTCTCTTTCTCCTAACCTCTATAAATAGGACTTTGAGTCCATAGAGAAAATAGACTTGATCGAAAACTCAACTTCGAGGAAACGAAAAACTAAAACCATCCTTTTCTTCTTCTTTCTTCCCCGGCCGCCCGAGAGAGTTATATTCTTCGTTCTAGAGGGTAGTTTGTTCTAGTGCAAAGTCGGGGATCTTTGTTAACCATTGAATCCTGTGAGGAAGACGCCACTTTGTTGCCTTTACGCACCATTGGAAGGGGCTTAAATCTTTCCTTAAGGACTGACCTAATCCGCGCCTTGGTTTCCTCCTATTCTTCTTTGTCCTTGTTTCTTTATTGCTACTGTTCCTTCTGTTCTACTTTAGTTGCTGTGTTCATACAACTATTCTTACAAGAGTTCAGTCCAGGTGGGAAAAAAAGCTAAGGACGCTATGCACACAGATGAGAAAGTCACCAGTATGTGGGCTTTCACTTAACTAATTTAACAAATGATTTGCTTGCCTACAAGATTCAGAAATGATCTCTGTCTCACATTCTATGCAACAGTCCCTTCGCTATGAATTGTTAGATGTACGCATTAATTCCAGATAAGTACTCTCAATCAGGTGTTGAATATATGTAAAACTACAAGCAAGATCGTGCAAGACTTGTGGAATGTTGCAGGCCGGTCACAATTCTGGTTGCCTTATGGAAGAAGTGAAGAAAATAAAAATGTACTCCATGGTAGGGCTAGTCCAAATTAACTTTGGCCTGTTCTGCGTACACCTAAGGAAGCCAGCCAGTTAAGAATTAAGAGAGCGTAACACTTAGTAAGAAGCAACTTGACAAACACGATAGAGGATCTAGCCTTGGTACCCTCTTACGGCCTTCAGATAAAGCTCACTAAAGCACCCAAGATCTCGGATGCTATCCTCATGGAATATTAAGATCAACACTGATAGATCAGGCGTCTGAGGGCAGTCCCAGGATATCAGGCTGGTGTCAGTTCATAGAAATAGTGATGGGAGCATGTTAGTGTTTGTCTAGGTGGCGTGGGCGTGGAAACTAGTTTTGTAGCAAAATGCAAAATGGGCTGAAGAAAACTATCGCACAATCTGACTCTGCAGTAGCTCTGAAGGAATTCAAGATGACCGGCTGCACTGGAATACTAGAGCTTTGTCGAATCATCAATCATGAAGGACCCCCAGTGGCTCTTCTTCACTAGTATTTGGAGAGATATCAGCTCTGGCTGGAGCTGATAGTCGTACCAGAGGAGGAGGTGATTGGGCCTAGGAAAGCATGCAATGGTGGGGCAACGACCCTGAATTTCTTACCAGAGATTGAAAATCAAGATCTAACTAACAATAAATTTGTACCTCAATGGCTTGATATTTTCGTGTAAAGTTGACATGGTATATGCATGAGCAACATTTGTGCATCATCTTCTGTCTAAGTAACATTCCTGTGTTCTTTTTGCTATTAAGAAAAATTGTGAGTGACCCGCGAAAGCGTGTACCCGGAGCTCGTATAAATGACTCAGGAAGTGTCAGTCACAAAACAGTATGCGAAATGAACACTATTTGTGATTCAAGCATTACAATTTCTGGAAAACATGCCTTGCAATTAGGACTCGTCAACTCCAAGATGGATCCTGGATGTCTTCTTGCAGTTCTCAAATGGAAATTTTACAAACACTGCCTTATATATGAAAATGATCGATCACCTGGTTCAGATCTATTTGTCTTTGGTCTTGATAGATCGATCTCTTTGGACAACACAGATTGGCCAAAAGTCGTTCCATTTATTTTTCTTCTAACTGAATTAGAGATAAATTTACACTTTGTCTATTATGGAGGTCATACATGATTTTAAACTAGACAACGTGGGGCATTAACATCAGGATTATCTCATATTTGTTCTAACAAAATCAAATTGCGAGTTACAGAAGTTAATTAACACTATGAAAAAGCACTAAAACCACTAAAAGGGAACGAAAAGAGAATAAGTCACAATGCTCAGCTGTATCTTATGTCTTCACATTGCTAAGTACTTAATTTCTTCACTGCTCGTGCTCCCCCTGCCATGGACAAATTCACCAACTTAGTAAAAGACCACAATGTCATTTCATCAATGGCTGATCACATTTCCGTAGCCAACAATATATGTAGCAAAAAAACAGCCACTGGTCACTGAGACCTGTATTCCTTATCTCTATAGAATTCTCAAATGCAGGTGCATATTCTGATTATTAAAAAAATGTTCACAGTGGTTTTTTACATCTGTAGCACTATAACGGATAAACTACTAAAACCTAACTCTGCGGAGAATTGTTGTGTATGACGCAACATTACTGATGATGAGATTCAGTGAAATCCTAGCTAGCCAATATACTATGCAGTCAAAAGTGTGTCTAGGCTTTCCTAAGCTCTAGGCGCACCCTATTTGGGGTGGCGCCTTGCGCTTAGTACTGCTGCCTGGGCTCTACCTATCCCCTGGGCCTACTTCTTGTAGCTCCCCAGAGCCAATATGAAACTAAAATGATTTGTCCACTTCATTGAGATTTGAGAACATATGTTCAACTTCATTCCGAATCCAAACATATTGATATTCATCAACTACGTCATTATTGGGCGTCTTTTCATTCAAAATGAAATAAAAGTTAAGAGTAATTTTATCTAACTAGCAATCATACTAATATCAACTAATCATGGTCCAAAATTGAGAAACCAGTATAAACGATTTGGCATCAGATATTTAATTCTATCTAATCATGAAATGAACAACTCATTAGCTACTAACCTTCTTTACGGATATGAAGTCCATTAACTTGTTTTTTCCAGTGGGGGACTGATCTTTCACATACTTCCCACCATATTGCCTCAGTTTCTTTCTAACAAACCTCTCGTATATAAAAGCAGCCCCTCGGAACTGTGGAAGCACTAACCAAGCCACTAATGCTAGCTTTATGTCATACCATATTGGTATCCTTCAACCAGATTGCAAAAACCCACCACATCAGAAAAACCCAAGGTGTTATGTAACAATTCAATTAAACAGGGGTCAGGGGTATTATTATTACCAAGTCAAAATAGGTTCCAAGACCATCTCCACGAGTGTAAGAAATGAGTAGAAGATCCAATACGCTAGCCACTGTTCATCATCAACCTTTGAAGTGCTCTCCATTGCTCTAACTGATGCATATCTAGACAAAAATACAACATAAATTCAAACAGAAGAATAAGCTGTTCTTAGCCAAGAGTTGTAAAATTTAACTAGCACATTAAATTGAGAGAAAAAAAAATGTAAATAAATGGTTTCCTTACAATGGGTACATGAGCATCACAACAGGCCTGCAGAAGAGATTAAAGAAAAACTTACATTATAATAAAACCATGGAGAAAGAAAAAGTTCAAAAATACAAAGTGAAGTGTTTGGAAGATTACCCAGCTAAGTAATGCAATTGGTTAACAAAGGTCCAAAATCGACTCATTATGGTAGTTTTTTCGACTACAAAGAAGTAAAAAATGAGTGAAAGTAAGTATGTTTGAACTGCAGGTAAGTGAAGTGAGATTAAGAAACAATATTGTAGCTGGGGACTACTATATATAGTGGCTTAGGGCATCTCCAATGCGGAGTGTAAACCGTATAGAGTGGAAATTTTACATCCTAAATATCAAAAAACTCTCTCCAATGGGGGTGCTATACCGTAGGTAATAGTGTATTAGCTAATAGAGAGGGTGGGGAATTTCCCCTCTCGCTATTAGTTAATAAAAAGCCCGGACGTCATTTTAAATAACGTCTGTTTAACTTAAAAACTCGGACGTCACTTCAACACACGTTTGAAGCTTTATTTTTCTGTTTGCGACGGTCTAAGTCCGTCGCTCAGTAATATATTAAACTTAAAAACATGGACGTTGCTTTGAATGACGTTTGAAAGTGGACCACTATTTGTTTTAAGCTTTCGCGACGGATCAAATCCGTTATTTTACATTATTTTGAATGGGCTGTGACAGTTTAAGTCCGTTGCTATCTATTTTTATACATTTACCTCCACCTACCATTGGAATAGCCACAAATAATAAATATACACTTTATGTATTTGGGATTTCTCTAGAGTGTATAATCCTAATGGCACCTATATAGAGCCTATATGGAGGTGGATTTTTCCACTCTCCATTGGAGATGCCCTTAGTGGATGAATCACTGAGTAAGCCATGGGCCGTGGGAAGATACAAAGCAAAGGTATTAGATTCTGCCTTGGTAGCTGCAAACTTGAAATTAACCGAGAGTCTTAATTAGCACCACCCAGACAAAACTTTTAAAATGGAATCTTACTTTCGTATTAAAATGTAGGCTATCTCGTACTTTACATCAAGGCCCAAAATATCGATATCGATCAATATATCAATTGTCTCGGTATATTTGATATATCGGATATTTCGGATATATCCATTTTTTGGTAATGGTGATTTTGGCCGACATAGTAAATATTATATATCGGTATATATTGGAAATATCGGTTTTATATTTTAAAATGGTCAAAAGTCAACATATATCGATTATATCGATCATTATATAAATTTCACATCGAAAATATATCGGAAAAAAAAGAGTTCTATATTCGGTAGATATATATCGGATTCCTTCTTGATTATGAACCAGGATAATGTATGACGTGCACTTTTTTAGGTAAAGTGTAAAATTGTCAGATGCTGCATTATTTTCTTATGCTGACCCAGACACCACCCAGTAGTGTTCCAATCACCACAATGTTTAGTTTGGACAGAAAGTAAATTTAATAATAATGATGCCCCTGGTGCACGTGCTAACATAGAAATTTCATCTCCTCTCATCCACCAAAATTGTTCCTTCTTGATTATGTCCACCAAAAGATAATGTATGACGTTCTCACTTTTTAGATAAAGGGTTAAATTGTCAAATGCTGCAATATTTTCTTATGCTGACCCAGACACCACCCAGTAGTGTTCCAATCACCACAATGTTTAGTTTGGACAGAAAGTACCATTAATAATATTTTCGTACAGCAAGAAAAAGCATTTCAAATTTTCAGTAGATATTGATGTCCGATTGTGATTATTCCGACTTTTGATGTCGACTGTGATTATTTCGTATTACCGACGTTTGAAAAACTACAATGGCGCACAGCTTATTTGATTTTTCACTAGTCCAAATTATCAGTGCCGACCACAATGCCCGTTTCATTAAATCTCACCATATATGTCACATTCCAAATTTTCAAACAATAATTAAAACAATGATATTCAATTATCTGGAAATCTGGGGTGAAACAAAACCCAATACCATGTTATCAAACACGATATACAAAAAACTGAAATAAAAAAAAAAAAACTAGAAGGAACAACTCTTCATCACATTATTAAACTACAAAAAACTAACCAACTTTATTACATCTGTTTTAAAACAAAACCGTACACTTCAGAAAAACTTAAACCAGAAGACTCCAAGAGTAACTCCAAATCACGTGTCCTCATCCACTGCACTCCACCATCTATGTTTCCAAGAACACACCCACGTTGCAAAACAAAGCAAATATGGGTCAGCAAATTGAATTTGCTGGTATGAGTAAGACTAAAAATAAAATAGCAATACGCTCATATCTTTCGAATAAAGAAATATATTATTTAATTATTTTAACTTGGAAGACAAGTTAGTTCCGTATACTCAAAACGACATGCAATTTCTTCCCAAGTAAAATTTCAACCCCCAATATACATTTCCAAAAAATCTCAGATAACAGGATTCATCATGCTCACTTTCCAAAATAACTCACAATATAATTTCCACTTACATTCAACTTAATACATACACATATGATAACTTATTTAAATATGAATTTGATACACTTTACCTTTAAGCCAGCACGTCGTCTTAGGGTAGGACAACGTCTTTGCATAAAAAGTTAATAAGTCCTACCCTCCTGCAAAACAAAGTTAGATTTTCCAAACGTAATCATTTATAGTATACATCTATTTCACTCTCACTGCAACCATCATGGGTATATACAATTTGGCATAATATATCGCCAATATTAACTAATATTCATATCACACCACCATATCCATGCATCATATCACGCTAACCATATTCACATTCTTTCGTAAGAAATTATATGCATTATATCATAATATATCGCTACTAGGGAGTACATTCATCCCTCGTGAGTATCAACTCACACAAACCACGTATACATTTCCTTGTAAGAAATCATATATATCATATGCAATAGCTCTATCACACGAAAAATCAATATTTTACTTTGCTTATTAATTATCTCGTTGACTCATTTATTAAAAGACACAGCCCAACCTTCAGTTCCTACTCCACGATTTTCACTACACACATTTGCCAAATTACACATATCCGTGTGCCTCACTCACACCGAGCATCACTACAAAACATATGTCCCAAGTGGGATATCGCCTTCAGGAAACATACTTTCATCTTGTAAACTCGTAACTTGTGAGTCATAGCCATCTTTGGGCTTTCCATACACATACACAAAGCCTCCTTTGGGCATAACAAAATATCAGGTCATTCATGGCACATTCAATGAATGTCATTCCCGCCACATTCAAGGAATACTCATCATAATACTAACAGGTCATTCATGGCACATTCAATGAATACCTTAGGTCATTCCCACCACATTCAAGGAATATCTATCATAACACTAACAGGTTATTCATGGCACATTCAATGAATACTTTGGGTCATTCCCTTCACATTCAAGGAATACCCACCTACATTCCCGTACATTCAAGGAATACAGTCAACCCGCAAAGCGAATGCCTTAGTTCCTCTCTAAGGCGACTTTTCACATAACATCATTAGTCATAAACATTTCTTTTCATCAAAGAGGCGTGGAGAGATTTAAAGATGTGGGCGAGACATTAAATTTTCATAGAACACTTTTACACCAGATTTTAACACTCAAGAGTTCTCATTTATTATGATATTTTTATTACAAAACAAACATCGTCTCAAATAATAATTCATTACTAAAGATTCCAAACACAATAACTAATCAACTCACCTCATTATCAATTATATAAATCATAGATATCAAAAGGTTTAATCAGGAATAACGCATTAGTTAAATGTCTCGTGATTATATTTTAAACAACCACAATCACGTACATAATTAAGTACTAACATTGTACACATATAATTATCACAATAACTAATAACTAATATATAATATATAATATAGTGTAGTGTAGTGGCTGCGCTTTTGCTCAAAGCTGCCTACGAATCCAAATCTTTCAAGATTGGAATCAAGCCTTCGTACTTCTTATTAGCCACATAGTCAATGTTATAGTTTTTTCTATATTCATCCAAATGACATGGAACTTAATTATTTATAAAGTAAGGTATGTAGATATACTTTTTCATGTAGAATTCGAAGTCCCAACCTCAGCCCATCTAGAAGAAAACTTAGGTCGAAAATGGTAAAAATCCTAATTTTCAGCAAACTAGATTTCTGACGGACTATTTTCCGAATGACACAACTCTTTTCACAAGTATCCAAACGCATCGAGACTTTTTGTGTTGAAAAGCTGACACACAGAACTTACTTTCTCATGTCTTACAAAAATACTCAATCTCATTCTAAATGTGCCAAAACTAGGCTTGAATACAGTGCGCAGAAACTGATTTCTGACGCACTATTTTCTGCCATTCAAACTTCCATACACCATAATTAATTCCACAGGATTCAAAATGCAATGAGGTCAATTAGAATAGAAAGAAGACTTCCAAATCTTACTTTTTTATGTTTTCATAAAAATCTAGTTCAAACTCTAACTAAATTAAAACTGGACTTGAACACAGTGAGTAGAAACTGATTTCTGACGCACTGTTTTATGTCAACCAAACTTCCAGACATCATATCTACCACCACAGACCTCGAAATGCGATGAGGCCAATTGGCTTGGAAAGCAGACACATAAAAATTTTTTTTTTTTTCATGTTTTGGAGAGAGTTTGAATCTGACTCTAACTATGTGAAAACTCGATTCCAAACCAAGTACAGACCGGATTTCTGCAGTCCGAAAATTCTGACGTGCCAACTTCCGAATGGTGTAACTCATTCTATATAAACCGAAATGCTATGGGGCTTTTTTTGAGTTTGAAAGAGGGCGGATAACACTCACTTAACGTGCTTTAAAGACAACCAAAAATCAATCTCTAAACACACTGAAATTTGTCTCCAAATCAGACAAAATTCATGACTTGAACAGGACCAAACAACACCAAATCAACCACTATCCATCAACAGTTCAACAAAACAATAACACTCAATATACCAACAATCAATCAAATCAACAAACAACAAGTTGAATAATAACACATTTATATCATCAATATTTAAATAATTAATATTCGAAGTTTTATTAATACAGCTTAAATTTGTTTCAACAGTATGTAGACTAATTCGACAGTATGCAGAATAAACAGAAAACTTATATTTTCGACAGAAATTCATAAAATGTTTAAATAGACTATTTAGTCAAGTAAAATCATAAGTTCAGTGAAAGATAAAAAAATATCTACTCACAACTTCACCAGCGCTATACCACCATATGGTGTGTCAAAACAAAAGATGTCACCAACGCTATACTACTATATATATATGAGTAAGTCAGATTAGGGGTGTAATACGGGCGGGTCGGGTCAATTACGGGTCAAATAGTGATGGGGTGGGGCGGGGCGGGGCCGGTTGAAGTATCATGTCTTAGTACCATCACCCGGCCTGTTGGGTCAGTTTCTGGGTCGGGTCATCCGGGTTGGGTGGAAATTATCATTTTATCCCAATTTACCTAAAAAAACTTTCTAATTCTGCAAGTAATATATTTCTAATTCACAATATAGAGAAAAAAAATGGAATCAATCAATAAAAAATAAACAAAAATAAAAAAAACTTGAACTTGAACCCAAAACCATATCTGTAAATTTGAAACTTCTTTCTCGTAATTTATTTGTAAATTGATTATTTTCCATAGCATGATAAAATGAAGATGAGAGCGAAGATCTATAGTTGAAAACAATAAAATATAAACTAAAAGAATTCGAAATTAATACAAGGATGAATGATTCATCTTCTCCAAAATTCGAAAGTTGAATTTGAACTTTTGATATTTGCCCAATGTTCAAACTTGAATATTTGAAATTGATGTTGAACTCATATGTTTGTGTTCATATCTCCCAAATTTCTACAAAAGTTAAAAGAAAATATAAACAAAATACAAAAATATTAGAGTTAGAGTTTTGAAATTATGCGGGTCAACGGCTTTTGACACGGTGCGAGTTGGGCGGCTTGACGGGTCGGGTTTGAGCATAGAACCTACACCCATAGCCCGACAGCATAAAAATGGTGGCGGGGCGGGTCTATTTTTGGGTCGGTGCGGGTTTGGGTGGCGGGTGAAGACCGGGTACCCTACCGGATGATGGGTCAACGGTTTTTTTCACACTCCTAAGTCAGGTAACTCACGAGACAGCACGGCTGCCAATTCAAATAATTTCTAACGATTTGTTTGGTAATGAGAAAGCCACCTTCAGTTTGTCCTTAGATGTTGGTCCTACACACATGCACCTCTCTATGGAAGCAAGGCAGTCCTACCTTAATTGCATCCAGTCATCCACATATCCACTATTCCACTATAGAGGAGCTTGACTTAACCATTGGCCCTAATCAATCAACACTGAATGATACATGTATAGTGGGATTAGTGGCACAAGACTGCCAACATATGGTACTAGCATTATCAATTCATCATATACAATTTTTTTGCTATTAGACTTTTGGAGTTCCGAGACAAGGGATTGTTAATTGTCATAAATCATTAATCTACCATGAAAATCAGTTATATATGTTATGCATTGATTTGGACTTAGCTCTCTACATTTACTTACATGCATCATGCAACATGAGTAGAGAAGTATTGACATCAGGAAGAGGTACAGACATGGGAAGACCGATATTTTACCCACTTTTTCCAAATCTGTATTAGTTAACATAGCCATATCATAAGGGTCCAGGTATAGCACAGCACATCCATGCAGCTCCAAATAATTATCTTTAAACATAGATATACGAGAGAAATCCAGAAAATCATATGCATGCTTGTAGCCATCAATTATAGTAAAAATTTCATTCTTTTCTCAAACTACTAATATTTTGCTTATATATATTTAAGATTGTCATTTGTGATAAAGAAAAATAGTAAAAAAAAATAGTGGAAGACTAAGAGAAGCAAAAGATGTAAAGAAAAGATTTAGATTACTCACTCGTGATACACTCCTGTTGGTAGCAAATCCCCAGCAAGAAACCTCCATTTTCTTCTTTGGGTAAAACTCTCTCTCTCTCGACTGTTTAAAACTCTCCGTGTAAACACTATTTTTTTCAAAAACACCTTAAAAATAGGGAATGGGGTTTATCCTCTTTACTTTATCTCTTTCTAATATTTATCTTTTTATTTTTTTTATTTTATTTTATTATTATTATTATTATTATTATTATTATTTATTGTACTAGAAAAATCAAAGACCATGAATACTGAGTAGTGGAGAATGCTCCCAAGAACCCACGTCAGCCCCCTTTTTCCTCTGAGACTGACACATCAGATTTTACAATAATTCGGCTTAAAAAAAGTAAATCTATGCCCTTCTGCAGATTTCAATTGTTCGTAACCCAAACAAAAATAAAAAAACAAAACTCTTCACCAGAAAAAAAAAAAACAAAAACAAAAACAAAAAACAAAACAAAACCTACCACTTCTTATTCACCGCCATTACCACCACACTTGGTACACATTAGCCTTAAGCCATGGCCACCACCACAGCGGCTGCAACTCGATTTTCTTGGGCACCCATTTACAAGAAGCCACTATCTGAAACTTTGGTAGGAATTGAAGTGCATTCTTTATGGCAGTATTGAATCAGAACGAGTCCCAGAGCATGCGCGCAACTAACTAATGAATTTTTCAAGAAGAATACGCACCTGTTGCGCCTTTTGATGGTTTTCCTTCCAAATATGAAATTGGCATTGACAGTGATGTTGCTCATCCTATTAAGGTACTTTCCTCAAAGTCTGGATCTCTATTCTAGATTTTTTTTTTATAATAGGGTGAGCTTTTGTTTTTGAGTCATTGAAATTAGTGGGATTTGTGTGCTTTACAATAACTAATGATTGCATACAAGAAGTAAGTATAGACTTTCTAACCTTTTAGAATTTTTTTGATACAATAATGACAAGGGGAAGAGCTGATGGAGTTCAAAAGAAGCGCTTAATCTCTGCTTTGTGTGTTGTGGCAATATTTATGGGGTTTCTGTATTTTTACTATGGGGGGGTCCTCTCTCGGATCTCAAGTGCATAGTGGTGCAACATCCTTACAAAAACTCGGGTCATCTTATTTGGGTGGTGATGACAATGCTGACTCGGTCAGCAAGGATGAAACTTTCACAAAATTTGGGCAGGATGATGGAGAGAACAACATAGTGGCAAAGAGCTTTCTTGTGAGTATCTAAAGTGTTGTTGCTTTTACTAATTGTTTTAAATATACCTTGACAATGAGCTTTTCTGAGTTTTCTTTCCTGATGTGTCTTAATGATCAACTTTCTCTTGAAAAGTATCAATATAATAAGTTTAAACTTCTATTCCTTGCTTCATAGGTTTGTGATGATCGACATTCTGAATTGATTCCGTGCCTAGATAGGAATCTAATATACCAAATGAGATTGAAGCTTGATTTATCTTTGATGGAGCACTACGAGAGACATTTCCCTCTACCTGAAAGACGCTTCAATTGCTTGATTCCTCCTCCAACAGGCTATAAGGTTAATAGCTTAAGTGAAAGATAGTTTGTTATTTATTTATTTTCCTTTGGAAATTTTAGAAGTGTCATTGTTTTTGGACTATTGTAGGTCCCAGTCAAGTGGCCAAGAAATAGAGATGAAGTATGGAAAGCAAACATACCTCATACTCACCTTGCACATGAGAAATTTTATCAAAATTGGATGGTTGAAAAAGGTGAAAAGATTATATTTCCTAGTGGTGGTACTATGGTTTGATCCCTTTTCTCTCTGTTTTTGTTGAATGTATAGATATCAACATTGGTGTTGAAAGTGGATCTTAACTGTGCCAAATGTTACAATAAAATGAGGAAAACTCTTTGTCAATTTCACTACGGTGAGTTCTTTTTTATGTCATTTTCATACATGTTGAATCTTTTTAGTTATTTTTTTGCATCTTATTCAGAATCTTTTTTTCTTAAAGTGTTATGTTATTACGTTTCTGGTTGTGCATATAAAAAGTAGAATTAAACAAGAAGTGATACTTAGAATGATATTTGGTGGTCTGTTTTTGGAACAAGAGAAATCCAAGGCCAAACAATCGATATGAAGCACGGTACGATTACAATAACTGGTCATTTCGACCCGTAAACATTCTCAAAGAAGCTCAACAGCAACGAAGGTAAAGTAATAAAAGGGATAGAGATAAAACAAAATGCCAAGAAGGAAGAAGAGAAACCAAAGCCAAAGCAAGCCGATACGAAACCCGACAAACCAAAGCAAGCCGATGCAAAACCCGACAAGCCACAGGAAGTAAAGGCCACCGAAGAAAGCAGAAGAAGCCAAATCAGATCCACCAAAACAAGCTGCACCGGCAGCCAAAGTATCTAAACCAGGGCCACCGATGAAGTTGGTGGAACCGGGTCCGGTCCTTGCATATCCATGGGTCCAACCATATCTATGTTTATGTAGCACCGTTTCGTGTGTCCTCACCCTGCATTTATCTTTGTGACTGCTGCTTTTTTTAACCTGACCTTGGGATTTGCATATCAAACTTCACAAGTAGCATGTCCCATGTATCCATTATTGTATTTTCATCCTGTTTTTGGACTGATCTGATATTGACTCTAATAATGATATTTTGTTACAGGTTGATGTAGGGAAAGACGGAGTTTTAACAATTGGAGAACTTCTGAACCCCTCCAATTTCCCATTTTTATTTGTTGCTTTCATTTCCTCTATTCTCACTCTTTCCTCAGCAATGGTAAAATTTTCTCTTCCTTTTTTTCTTTTTCTAATTATAAATTTTCTTGGAGGGATTCTGTCGATTAGAATTATAGCAACTTAAGATCTCTGTTTGAGGTCAGTTCAATAACTTGATTTCTCTCTTTCAATATTTGTCAACAGTAAAATAAGTAAAATTACACGAAAACTGGCTAACTCGAAGAAATATATGTGCAACTAATGTACATATCAAGCATTATGTTTGTACACCAGGCCAGTATGAAAATTTCATGGAACAGGCATACTTGCATTATCAAACGGGTAGAAAAACAAATCATTCATTGGATTGCCTTATGTGGGTTGGGAAATGATGGACTAGCATTTTAACTTGCGTTTTTTTGCCTTCTTCGGGTGCGTGCAGATAATGATATTAGTGGATGATGCTGGGGGAGTGTGGGCACGCATTGATCATTCACCATGGAATGGTTGCACATTGGTTGATTTCATCATGCCGTTTTTTCTCTTTATTGTGGGTGTTGCAATTGCTCTTGCACTTAAGGTACGTGCTAAATATAGTGATGATATGTTCAAACCTCAAAATATACAAATAAGCTGATAGGAAGTCGTAAACACACTTCACCTCAGCTTCAAATTTGATAAATAAAGTGTCAAACTTTAAAATGAAAGGGATGAGTTCGAGTTTCATAAAGGATGTCTGGGATTTTTTTTGTGACATGGCCTGGCTAGCATATTTCATAGTACGTAGTGTATCCATGTGTCTACATTACTGCACAAGATTAATTTATGAAACCGAATGAAGATGATCTCATATTTAGCTGTTCTAATGTTAATTTGCAGAGAATCCAAAAGTGGGAGATACGATTAAGAAAATTATCATTAGAACGATAAAGCTTCTCTTATGGGGAATTATTTTGCAAGGTAATCTATGGAAGAAATTTAGAAATAAAAGTTCTGCATGAAATATTTCTTATTGTTAACTTTTCTGGCTTTTTTCTAACACAACTTTCTATATGATTGAAGGTGGCTACTCTCATGCTCCTGACGACCTCTCTTATGGAATTGACATGAAGCAAATCCATTAGCGTGGCATTCTTCAGGTTTGCTAACCCTTTTTTTTTGTTCATATTTTAGAAAAACAAAATTGTGAAAGCCCAGGAAACTAAGGGTAAATTTCAACTTGGGCTGTACTAGACCCATAACATGCAACGACACAAGTTTGGGTTGAGTTAGCAATCCTACTCCATCCTACGATTCTAAATGCATGATTTGATCCAGAGACTGGTAACTAGGCTTGGGCCTTTCTACGCCAATTGATCATAGCAAGACCTCTCTTATATCAAGAATTCGTTATTTTACTTGCAGAGAATTGCTTTGGTATACTTGATTGCCGCTCTAATAGAGACTTTCACTACAAAGGTCAGACCTACAGTACTTAAATCAGGACATTTCTCCATTTTCAGTGCATATCGTTGGCAATGGTAAGCAATATAAGATGCAAAAAGATAAAATATAAGAAGTCTTCATCGTAAGAATGCAAAACTTTAATGGCTTATTATCAATGTTCCAGGTTTGGAGGGTTTATCGCCTTTCTCATTTACATGATCACAACATTCTCATTGTATGTTCCTGATTGGAGTTACGAGTTTGATGAGGATCATCCGATCAAGAAGTATATTGTACGTGTATATTCTTGTCTCTCCTATGTGTTACATAATTTGTTATCATTATCAAAAAAAAAAAAAAAACATAATTTGTTACCATTGTTGACATTATCGCAATCAAGATGCCATAATACATATTTGTAGGTAAATTTTGTTTCGTTGAAATGGTATTGTATATGTCTTGATTTGGAGTTTTGGGGAGCTTCAACTTCTGATTTAGCGTCCTTTGCTTCTATTATGTTTTGCATGCGTGTGTAATAACTAATGAGAGTAAATGAGTAGTGGTACACTACTTAGTAGTTTGAAACAAGATTCAAATGATATTGCATAGGAATTTTGAACTAGCAGGATTTAAGTCAATTAATAACTATTTATGGTATTTGTGTTAATGGACAAATGTGTTTTTTTTGTTCGATGATTAGTATTTCCATTTTTATCAGGTATTTGATGATTTTGAAAAACCAATAATTCTCAAGTTTGGTGAGAATGCTCCCAAGAAGCCACATCACCACGTTTTATCAATATAAATATATTATTTATTCAAGTGGACTTTAAGCTTTTGAGTCTTTAGCTATCTATGTAGCAAGTCCGGGCCATAGGCCGGGCCAAATGGCTAGTATTAAATAAAAACATGGGGTGTTATAATATATTGTTCAATTTTGATACTGTACCGTGTGTCGATGCCTTTACAAAGTTTCTATATTGCAGAAAATTTTACAAACTTCTGCCACACACAATTCATATAAATCGGCAATCTCGATGTTGATTAAGAATTCATATAAATCGGCAATTACATGTCATAAATCATTACAACTCGGTCAAGCCTCTTTCCTCCTGATATTCCTTTCTACTCTGTTGAGTGTATATGTAATGGATTGTTATTGCTTAGCTTACACAACAATATTGAAGAAAACATCTATATCGATCTGGAACCCTCTCACTAGAGAGTATATTGATATCCCATGGCCACCTACTCCCAGTGACGAGACTAATACCAGTTTTGGTTTAGGTTTTCATCAAGCTACTAATCAATATAAGGTAATCAGTTTAGTTGAGCAAGAGTTTGAGTCTAGTATCAACGTGTACACTCTAGGCAGAGATTCATCGTGGAGAATTCTCAAACAAAATATCCTTTACAATGCTTTATTTTTGACATACTTGGTTCCACTTGTGAACGAAGCTATTCATTGGCTTGTAGTTAAGACTTGCCCACCTCGTCCTAAAGTTATTATTTCCTTCAATCTGAAGCAAGAGATTTTCCAAGAGATACCACTTCCAAATGATGTCAACTTCTATCACCAGAATATTCACACTAATGTTGGGGAATTGGGTGGATTACTTTGCCTATATCGCACTTGATTTGAAGTGGATATTCATATTTGGGTGATGAAACAGTATGGGGTTGTCGGTTCTTGGACAAAACAGTTTGAAATTGAACTACCTCAACCATTTGGGTGGTTTGAGTGGTTTCAACCACTTGCTATTGCAAACAACAAGGATATTATACTTCTGAATGAAAGGAACTTCAGAATTGATTCTCTAAGAAGGCTTAAAGACATAAACAAAGCCATGTTAATGAAAATAGCATGGGAAGTACTTGAGGGGGATAGTGAATTGGGCATTTTTATGAGGGCTAAGTACTTCAACAAGGATGGTGAAATGATTACTTATCATAAGCCTACCTCCATTTGGACTAAAATCAAGGAAGCTTTGGAAGAAGTGGTCCCAAGATCCCAATGTGTGATAGCAGATGGAAAGAACACAGATTTGTGGAGAAGCAATTGGCTGGGTAACAAGTCTCTCAAGCAGTTACTGATGAATATTAGCTCCCAAGAACTGAAAGGGTGTAGAGCCAAAGTGTGTGACCTCTTAGAAGAAGACAGATGGAATATCCCTATTGTTCTACAAGAGCTTATGGATAGTGTTCATGTGGGAGTGAATACTGTGTAGAAATGTAGCCCAATTTTTGATGATTATGTAGTGTGGTTCCCTGACATGAAAGGGAATTTTACTACAAAATCGGCATATGATGAGATTAGAAAGAAGAAGCCCTTGGTTACATGGATCAAATTTCTTTGGAATTGCCACATTCACCTGAGACCTTCCGCTTTGGTATGGAAAATATTACAAAAAGGGGTTGCTATTGACGAAAGGGTACAAATAGTAGGTGTGCACTTAGCATCTTGTTGTCGACTGTGCAAGCAGGGACCTAAAACAAACGACCACCTCTTCTGGCATTGCCCATTTTCTAAACTGTTATGGCAATGGATCTCAGCAGCTTTTAAGGTGAATCTAGTTATGAATCTTGAGGATGCTATGAGTATACACATGCAATGGAGTCCTAGGCTGAAACACTTGTGGAATGCATGTATGGTGGCTGCTCTGGCTAGCATATGGAAACAAAGAAATAAGGTTTTGTTTGATGAAAAGAGACCTAATATAGTAGAATGCAAATACTATGTTAGAACTCAAGTAATGACCACAACAAACCTATCTAAAAGCCACAGTTACCGATCTAGTTTTGAGAACTCAGTTCTATAGTTTTGGGATGTCCGCCCTAGAGTAAAGTGTGCACTGAAGATTAAATCATGTATTTGGATTCCCCCTGAACCTGATGTACTCAAACTGAATACTGATGGCGCGGAGTCCAACAACCCAAGTCATGCGGGCATTGGTATCGCTTACAGAGGAAATATGGGGGATTTCAAGATGACAATGTGGAAAAGTATTAGAGTGGCAACAAGCTTCTGGGCAGAATGTATAGCTATACTTGAAGGTGTAGAAATGGCTATATCTAGAGGTTGGCTAAGGCTTTGGGTATAAACGGACTCAGAAGCTGCATCAAAAATGTTTATTGGTGGCAGTGTGCCATGGCAGCTTCAAGCAAGATGGACGACCTGCACTTCAGCCATCCAGCAACTTAAGATAACCACTATCTTCAGGAAAGGAATATCACTGTTGACACCAGGGGCGGATCCAGGATTGCCACTCAAGGGGAGCTGTTTCTACTAATATACACTACAAATATTTTTTTTAGGGTGAATTATATACTATTATAACTAGTATTTTTTTTTTGACCGCCTTGGCAAAGTTTGGTACAACCCTCGCAGTCAATGAAAGAACCTTTTTTGAAGGCAAACCAGAGTGGATTCACAAATGGGAAGGACCTTTCCAAACATTCTATAGATTTCAGTGAAATGTACTTTATTCCATAGTAATAAATGGAAGCAATAGCTGTTAGATTGAGCTTGACCTTAGAGAGTGCAGCATGTTGCCTCTCTAAATACCTTTTGTACTTTTGTTTTCTTTAATACAATCAAACTTACCCAGCAAAAAAAGAATTGATTCTCTATAATAGGGTTATTAACAAGTTTGGCTTTAAGGTTCTTGAGGCATACTCGTATGTCGGAAGCCTCGTCTCTCCTAAAGTCATCTTGGGAGTCAGTCACAACTTAATATAGTTAAGCTTGCCAACAATGGAAAGGTAATAGGAACTTACCTGCATACTCCATTTTTCAGTATGTGTTTTACATATTCTTGAATTTCAACATTTTGAAGTTTATCTGTGCGTGCTAGCTCATGTAATACTTTTTGGTTTAGTAAAACAACCAGATATATAAGTAGATAGTGTTCTACAATCTCAAGCTCTACATGTTATTTTTAACGGACATTTTTTAAAAAAAAAAATATGGAAAATTGGCTTCTTAAACCACTAATATGACATGTCAATACAGTATATTGTATTCATCGTCAGGATAGGGTGCATGTTCCCAGCTAATTTTAGATGCTCGTTCTGTCAGCATATACAATCATGTGCTTTTTCTTTGTCACTTAATGCTAAGCTCTTTTCTTTGTTCGAATGCTAAAGTTGGTTGTATCTCAGTGATTGTACCTTTAGAGTAAGTCCAATGGAGTGCTATATGGGCTGTTAAAGACAAATATAGCACCTCAACTATCAAAATGTGTTTCGAATGAAGCTGCTAAAATACTCCTAAATTTGGAAGGAGTCATAAACCCAGTCAAAATTAAGACCTTCGCGAGCAGCTGCCATAATAAATTTTGGGAGACAGACGACATAGTTTCTGCCGTCTGTTGGTAATTTATGGACAAACAGTAGAATCCCATTTTAATTAAATGGACGGACGACAGAAAATCTTCCATTTGTACCTGAAGAGAAGAGAATTGTGTGTTTTAGCGTCTGAACTATACGGACGGCAGAGTTTCTGTTGTCTGTATGTTAAATTGCAACAGACAGCAGAAACTCTGCCGTCCGTATCCCGAATTTAACAGCTGCTAAAAGTGCTCATTGGACTGGTGTTTTGAATTTTGCCAAATTTGGTTGGGGCTGCTAAAAGGACTATGTAACATCTTTTAGCAACCCATTATAGCTGCTCTCCATTGGACTTGCTCTTATGGACATGTGTTTTCATGTCCTCTGTTATTAGGGGTGACCTCGGATCGGATTAACCTCCTTCGGAATTTTTCCGATTTTTTTTCGGAACCTAATATGCTAGCCAAATCTGATCCAATTTTTTTTCGGATTCAAAATATATTTCCAATTTTGAAACTTTCAGAAATTTCGGAATACTTGGTAAAATTTCAAAGATCTCTTTACTTTCAATTATTTTTGGAATATCATATGCCAATGTTCATTGTAGGGAGAGAAAACCATGTCCACAACACCAATGTACCAACATTAATACGCACTTGTTTACTAAGAAAACCCATTTTCATTCAAACAAGTGATCCAAGAAAAAATGAGAAAAAGAACCTGCAGCCACCAACAGCAAGCATTGCATTCTGTTGAGGTTTGGGTATTTGTAATGTTTCAATCTTTTTTCGTGTGTGGAAATTGAAGCATGAAGTGTCTGCATGAATAATGGATTCTGGTCTTGGACTCTAAGTAGCTTTACGTAACATTCTATCTATTGGAATTTGGCTTTTGGATTGGTCTGGAAGTCATTGTATGACTCAATGACATTTATTTTCATATCATTGTTGTTATGGCAGACGGTGTAATGACAGTGGAGTGGTCCAATTCAAGTGGGGAAGTAGCAGCTAGGTTATGCTTTTGTTTTGTTTTTGGAAGTAAAAAACTAGAAAATGAATGAACGGTCGAGATCTAATCGAGTGGATAGTGAGAGAAGTACATATTTTCGGAATAAATTGGCAATAATATCGGAAATTTTGGATCGGATATCAGATCGGATCGATTTTTAGAGTTATATCCGAATCCGATCCAAAAAAATTTTAGAATTTTTGGAAATCAGAAAATCGGCCCATGAAAACACAGAGCCAGACCAATTTCAGGTCGGTTTTTAGAAAAATCAGAAATTCGGCAAAAAGAGACACCCCTATATGTTATACTTTTATTTAGTATCATTTTGAACTATTTTGAAGTGTTTCAATGCCTTTGACATGGTTTATATTTGGTTTGTGATGAACATATCAGATCTTGGTTTTGCTTAAGGAATTTTCGGATTCAATTTCTCTTGTTACTTGAGATTTATAAGTGTATATTGTCAATTTGGAAACTCTTTCAAGTGTGTGTTGGCTTTGGGGGGGTGGAAGGGGGGGGGGTTATATATACTGAAACAGGAGGTTGGTAGTGTTGGGGTTTAACACCGATACCAATCGATTCCCCACTACACAGATAACTTGTGCTAGCAGGATCAATAACAACTCCAGACAACAATCTTAATATTCCCTACAACCAAACTAACATGCCCAACTTGCTAAACAACTATTAATAACAAATAATAATGTAAAGTAGTAAAAGCATACCACAACACAAAGATATACCGTGGTTTGGCCAATAGTGCATACTTCCACAATAGCTAATCCTTTTATAAAGTGGGAAGGAATATTACAATCACTCCTTTCAGTCTCTCACCTTACTAGATCACTCCTCTCTTTTTACAGGTTTGTTTCTCTGTAAAGGTTATCTCTCAATCTTGATTGCTTTCAAGATTGGGTTTACTCTCTGTGTGTTGTGTATTTTCGGGTCTCAGTATGTGTTAGGTTTTGCCAAAAATCCAAATCTTATATTGCAAACTCGCGATTTCGTAAAAATAGAAGTTTTGATGAAAATAGGCATGGGCGCGGGCGCGCCTTTGGCAAGGCAAAGGCCAAAAGTCGAGTGCACGCGCCCTAAAAACACTTGGAGGTCGTCCAAGGCATGGGCGCGGGGCATGCCTTGAGCAAAACTAATAGGAGCGCATGCGCGCTCAGGCTTCTCCAAGCAAGCTGAACTCCTTTTCTCCTCCTGTGAGGGATAACTCCAACAGGTAGAAAGGTGCCACTCGAAGACTCTCACACACACATTTATGTTGTTTTAATTGGAAATTGTCATAAATTGGGAAGTTGTTAATGGGTCAGTTAACCTCATATTTAATAACAAGTTGTTCAATTGTTCTGTTGTTGTGGATTCCAGAAAGTTGGAGTTAGTGAATCTTATTGTAAAGGTTAGATTTCGTTTAGCCTTACGAATGTAGGCAGTTTGTGGGAGAAAGGGTGTTTGGATTGGAATTGACCGACTTTCTATGAACTGCATATGTATCAAGCTCTCACCGGGAGAACTTGAATCAGGTCAGACATAGTTCCTCATTCTTTATATAGGCAAGGATACCCGCCTCTCCTCCTTTCCCGCGTCAAGTCAAGTTCTAGACTTGAAGTCGTTGAGCAAGTTATGATGGCGAGTAAAGTACCTTAAATGGAATGCGTGCCTAAAGCTCCGGTCTTTGTGGTGACAGTCAGGGCATACGTTACTAGCCGTTGGGGTGCCACTTATCATTTTAATGTCTCCTATTTGCTTGAGGACAAGCAAAATGCTGTTTGGGGGTGGTGTGATAAACACCCAAAACTGTAATATTAAACCCCGAAAGACATAGCATTTTGGTCGATTATGTGTTTAATAATCATGTAATAATTATATTTTCGTACTTTTGCAGGTTTCCGCATTTAAAATGAATATAATGATAAAACATGCATCGGCACGCAGAATACTGGAATATTTAAAGTTTCCCACTCAACCCCAAATGAAGCCCAAAAAGCTTGACTAGAGCCGTTTCCAAAAGAACAAAACCAAAGTCGGGAATGGGTCCACATATAAAGAAGCAGTAAACTTCCGAAGCTCACATCTGATAAATCTAGGTGCCGACGTTGGCTAGTGAGCTGCCAGAGCGACCAGAGCGACAAACTCTACGCAAAGACAGAAAGTTGTAAAAATGCCAAAATCGGGCGCCATCGACATACTAAGTGGACCCACTCTAGGGCCCAAAAGGCATGACGAGTCAAGATATGCAAGTGGCAAGTGATGGTCACAATTTAGTGCCACCTTGCAATGGGAGAAGACACGCACCAATTCAAAGCGGTGGTTTGAATTGAAATTGGCTAAAAACAAAACCTTAATAAGCAAAAACACAAAAGCTAAAATTTAAAAGCGGTAAAAACAAAACTTTGTTATTCAAAGTTTTGAACGCGTTCAATTTGGCTAAAGACAAAACTCAATTAATCCTTCTCCACCATCCAACCTATATATATGAGGGGGTGTCTTCGGATATTCTCCTTCAAAGATTCTATGCTTTAGCTATACATTAGTTTTACTTTAACGTCAGTAGTTTCATTCCAAAGATTTAAACTCTGTCATTTTCATTCCAGCGAAATTTAAATCTTGTAAGTCATTTTACCCTTAATAACATCATTTTTTTTAGTTTAATTCCTGTCCCGCATTTATTTACTTAATGTATACAAAGAAGTTTTATTATTCCTTCAATGACCATGAGCTAATCCGCCCCCGGGGGGTTATCTTTGCTTCGATGTGAAATCGGATTGACTCGTTATTATTCTAGAATCACTACTTAGGAATTAGGCATAGATTAGACATCCGGTCCCAAAATGATCGAGATCTACACAAATTTGGAGTCGATGCTCGAGAATAGTCTCGTCTTGCGACCTAAAATGTCTCGTAGCGACTTTATGGTGTCAGACAACTCTCCAATTTGTCCAGCTGATGTGGAATCGAGCCAGGAGCTGAAATGATATTCCAGAGATGAAATATTAGTTCAATTCCTTATGCTAGTGCGATGCGGCTCAGAGATGTGGGCATGCTCTAGGGATCAATACTCGATGTCGCCTCCAAACACGAGATGAATTAGAGATGTAGTGATAATATAAACTGTTGAAAATGATTCTTGCATGAGTATGACTAACTCTCTCCCTGTTTCTCTATCTTTGTTTACCTCCATATAAGTCACCGTAGTAATTTACATTATTTACATTACCGTTAATTTAATTAAAACCAAATAAAAAACCTAAAATCCTACTCACCAAAAGTTGTAATTCCAGTTGTGAACCTTTCCGAGCCCTAAGGTTTGGACGATCCCTTACTCCACCTATCCTACCAAACCCACGTGAGTAAGGTAACTTGACTAAAACGGATGACTATACGGACTTTGGACTTTGGACTTTGGTCTTCGGACTTCGGACTGTGGACCTCGAACTTAAGAAACTTAAGTATAAAAACCAATAAACGTACAATTAGCATTTTTTATCAAATGGCGCCGCTGCACGCCGAAGGACTCTGTACTTAACGTAATAACTGGAACACATCACGTAAAACCCCCTCCCCTACCTCTTCATTTTTTTTAATTTCCATTTTTTTTTTTGCAATACTAACGTATTACGTACCTGTTTGCCCCAACTTTTTCTACTAACCAGATCTTGTTTATTTTTATTAGAACAGTTTAAGTATTCCGTAGGAACTTGAAGTACTGAATTGACAAAAGAGTCTCAGACGAGACTAAATTAGTAACGCGCGAGACTAACCTGGAGTATCAACACTCCGGTTTTCAGGTACAGGCCACTTTCCTTTTCAGTACTCTTTTGGACTCTCTTGTCCAGTTTATCCAGTAAGTTCACGAGCTCGGGAGTTAGTTCGATCGTGTACGAGAAATCGCGGGACGCCAGGTTTCAAATTCTTAAACTCCTCAAACTTTATCGAGGATATTATTTGGTTGTTACTATAACCTGTTTTACCTTACATGTTTGTGTGTTGGCATAAGAACTCTTTGCATATAAATGTGGTTCATCATTACATCTTCAGGTTAACACGATTAATATGATTCGAATATATTTGGATGTATGGGTAGTTTCAAACCACCTGCTTAGAATATTTTTGTTTGTGTATGTTACATCAATTCACGTACGCGGTATTCATTTGTATGAGTTCGTTCTCGACATTCCCATAGCTCACATATAACTCACATATAGTTGCACATATAAGTAATATAGATTTGCATGTGTAAACTTTCTGCGTAAACTAGTATATGTTAATTAGTTTCTATTTTGGCATCTATCGTTTTTAATTGCATATTTCGTAATCACGTCTCCATAATACATTAATTACATAAACTAAAAAAATAAAAAAAAATAAAAAATCATAGTAATTAAAAATTTCATCTTAATTATCTTAATAACACCACGCATAATACACCATCATAAATCATCATCCTATTTCATCAGTGCCTAGGAAACTTGAAAAAAAAATTGAGGTTGCCTAATTAAGGAACGTGCTAGCACGAACAACCTCCCTCAATTCTCTCAGGTGACCTGGCTACTGGAATATTCACACGTTATCCTAGCTTACCTGCTCAAGTTAGCAACAGCTCAGGAAGACGTGCTTCACCTCCCTCTTTCCTTAATTCTAAAACCTCCAGTCATAATTCGTTTCTTATGAGCCTTAAATTAAAATTTATATTTGTATGAGACTACGGTCTGGTAAACATAAGGAATTAGAACTTACATATCGTCGTCGAAAATACAATAAACAACTGCTATCTCCTAGACATAGTTCCTCCTCCGTAAACCAACCTCGTCAAACATCTCCGTTGCCGTCATCTCCCTTAATTATGGCCCAGGAAAATCCCACGGTCGAAAACCCCTTTCGATTTCTATCTTTGCCTTACAAGAAGGACCTGCCTCCTGCATTAAACTCGATGCTATTGTAGGTGATTTTCGAATTCCGCCAAACATTTTCAGTTTGTTACCTATTTACCATGGTCTAGACCATGAAAAACCGTCTAATCACCTTCCGCCGGATGCAACAAGTAGTCACCACTTTCCGCCATCCCATCATTTACCAACGAACAAGTTTTTCTTAGGTTGTTTCCCTTCACCTTAGCCGATAAAGCTTCAGTTTGGCTCCGCAGCGGCGCCCGCGAATCCATTGACACATGGGCCAAACTCGTACAAGCATTCCCGATAAAGTTCTATACTCGAAGAAAACTACGAAATGCTTCAAAAGATTCAATTCTTTTCGCCCGGCACCCCGGGAATCCTTTTCGGAAGCATGGAGCAGATTTACTGATCTGCTTCTCGAATGTCCCCATCATCAACTCGACACCACTGTATTAGTCCGTTCATTCTTTAATGGTCTCTCTGACCATCAAAAGGAAACCTTAGATATCATGAACGGCGGTTGTTTCATGGACAAGGGCGCTACTGAAGCATACAATTTTCTTGAGAAACAGGCTTCACGAAGCACCCATTGGGGAAACACTGATTCTTCCAGATCTTCTAAAGACACTCCTACCAAAGTTACGTCTATGTTCGAGGTCAAACCCGATCCGGAATTAAAAACTCTAATCGAGTCCCTAAACAAAAAGGTCGATGCTCTTTCGGTACAAGTAAATGATCAAAAACCCAAACAGGTCATGGCTACCAACGCTTCCCCATGTCCTCTTTGCTTAAGTCCTGAGCACGCCGATTCTTATTGTCCTTTGGTATACGAGTGCCCTCCCCAACCATCTGAAGAGGCTTGTGCTTTCAACATCCCTAATGCACCTTGGTGACAACATCCGAATTTAGCTTAGACACCCCCTGCCCAACAACAAGCTCCTCCGAGTGTCAACAACGTTCCTCTACGACCACCCGCGAATTACAATTCCTACCGTCAAGGAAATCCTCCGAAATTCCAGCAAGGGCAAAGTAATTTTCCCAACAATGCAAATATAAGGTACCAAAACAACCGCAACCTTGTTCCTGCTAATCAAGGATATGGCTACCAAAATCAACCCGTAAATAATAACCGTGAACTAGTTCCTGCTACTCCGCTGGTACAATCCACAGCCGATAAAACAGCTGAATTTTTTTTGACATACATGAATCAACAGAATCAAATCCTAGCTTCTATCCAACAGTCTCTTCAGCTGTTAGCTCAGGGATAAAAGTCAAAAGGGCGTGTTCCCTAGCCAAGCAGTTCCAAACCCTAAGCCTACAAACACTGCCTTTGAACTCAACAATGCACCAGGATCTAGTAATTCAAGCCAGGGTGAGGTAAATGCCATTACCACTCTTCGTTCTGGCCGAACCATCGACAATAAAATATGTATGCCAAACGAGGAATCGACGGAAACCACGGCTGACGTCCTTCTAACTACTACCTCGCAACCTATAAAGGACGAAGTTGTGCCTTCCAATTCTACACCCACGTCACTAGGGAAAGACGCCACTGATCCTTATGCGCGATTCTGCCCAAAAGCTCCGTTCCTTGCCCGTTTGGTAAAGAACAAACGTGACGAACATTTCGATGAGATCCGTGAAACCTTCAAAAATTTGACCATAAACTTACATTTCCTAGATGCGCTTAAGCATTTACCCAAGCATTTCAAGTTTTTGAAGGACATGTGCACCACCAAACGATGTACGAATGTTCCTCAACAAAGGTTCCTCACTGAGCAGTTTCCCTCGATCACCACTACCAATGGTGTGGTAAAGTACAAGGACCCAGGTCGACCAACTGTACCATGCACGTTGGGTGACAAGTATACCGCTACCGCACTTTTAGACCTAGGTGCCAGTGTTAACCTACTTCCCTACTACTTATTTAAGCAGTCAGGTCTCCATGAATTAAAACCTACTAATATGACTTTGCAACTCGCGGATCGCTCCATCAAGGGCCCAAAGGGCATAGTAGAGAACGTCATAGTCAAGGTCCAAGATTTTTACTACCCAGTTGATTTTGTCATTCTAGATACTGAAGTGGCCTGTGACTCCATTCCTATCATCTTGGGACGTCCTTTTCTTGCAACTGCTAATGCTCTCATAAATTGTCGGGACGGTTCAATGACATTGTCTTTCGGGAACCTTTCTATCGAACTCAACATATTCAAATTAATGAAACAATTTCCCGATCCTATAATGGAGGGCGAGATTAGTTTGGTTGATAGTTTGGAACATGATTATTTTACAAACTCTTTTCCCCCAGACGAGATACACCAATTTCTTTCTTTTGATAATCCTGAGTTTGACGATGACTCGTACATAAAGGATGTCCACGCATTATTAGAGTCGGTACCACTATTTGATCCTACTGCTGCATTGCAAACTAATTCAGAATAACCGGATTCGCTCTTTTCCATTGAAGAGATGATCCCTCACGAATCCTTGATCCCCAATCCTCCAACTCTGAATTTAAAACCTCTACCCTCTGATTTGAAGTACGTGCATCTCGATCTCGATGGTAGTCACCCAATAATAATTTATGCTCACTTGACTACCGACGAAGAGACACGTTTGATTCATGTCATTCGTGAACACCGCTGTGCTATCGGATGGTCCTTAGATGATATCAAGGGAATAGACCCTAGCATATGCACGCATCGCATACATCTCGATGACGGCACAAAGACATCGCGAGAACCACAACGCCGCCTTAATCCCGCCATGAAAGAAGTGGTGAGAGAGGAAGTTTTACGTTTACTTGATGCGAGTATCATATACCCTATCTCTGATAGTGATTGGGTTAGTCCTGCCCACGTCAGTGAACGTGCCGAAGCTGGCCAATGGCATGACTTTACTATTCCACTAGCCAGTATAACCATGAATGTTGGAACTATCATGTTATTTATTCTTCTGAAAATCATGGGGGATTAGCATTTTTCCACTGCATCAAAGTCAGCGTGTAAGACATTACATGCATTGGCCCAACAACATACCGCCTTTGACATTACAGACCTAGTAATTGAGAATCTTAAGAAGGCTCGGTCTTTTTCGCAAAGACTATATCACCCCCGCCGCATTCGGCATGCGGGATAGTGAGGGCGTACTTTCCGCAGCTTTCGCGCCACCTTTCGGATCGGGTAAAGGTCGACTCTATGTGTCCAACAAACAAGATAATTCGTTCTTTTCGCGATTTCGACATGGCGGCGCCCTCTACAAGGTATCTAAAGAAAGTTCGTTCTTTCCCTAATGATGATAAAATGATAGCTCATCCGGACACCGCAAAAGAAGAGGAAGTGGAGCCGAAGTCCGAAAGCTATGATAGATTGGCGTGATGCAAAGGAATGACATTTCTACAGAGATGAAGCAATGATGGACCATCCCCCCAAGGTTGGGGCAATGTGAGTTGATGCATGTACATATTTGTTTTACGTTTTGATGTGAAATAAATAAATAACCTAATAGTGTGCTACTCTAACGATTATTTCTACTTTTATGATGTATAATATATAGTGTGTTACAATAAATTTCTGTGGAAGATGTCAGCTATATTTTTGCTCAAAGCCTCTCAGGTATACTCTTTCTTCCTCTTAACACTTTGAGGACACAGTGCCCGACTGTTTGGGGTGGTGAGAACCTTTTGTAAAAATTAGGCATGCATAGTTGTATATAGTTTACTTGATGTCTAAATAAACGTATTTAGTGACAAATTCTCGTTTCCCCTTCTATGATGAAAAATATTTAGAAATCGCACCCTAGCATCAGAATTAGGACTTGTTCTTAGAAACTTAATTTAATACGTATGCAATAGTTTTTACATCTTTTCATGAGCATTTATGCACTGACTATCATTAAATATACACAGCAGTAAGTTTATAGGACCCACGGTTAGACAACTTAGTTTCCATATCCTGTAAGAATCTAACTAAAAGCCTCAAAATGTGTGATATATGAGTAATGACACAGAGGAGTAGTTCTTCCGAATAGATAAGTTCACACGTCTATTTACTTGATCACTACCCAAATCCTAGGCGAGAATTTAGGCTTTCTTTGGATCGATATAGGCAAAAATTTACACCTATAAAAAAAAAATTACCGCTAATCGCTCCACTAAACCTTTCATTAATCCTTTCTACTTCACCAAAAAAATCATTACCCTTCTATTAACCACAAATAAATAAGCCTACCTAAATGATGAGTATGAGAAATAGGATGAAGTGCAGAAAAATGAAGAGAAAAACCTTGTCACAAATCAAAATCAATTACCTGTTTCAAGAAAAAAAAAAAAAAAAAAGAAATATGTTTTCAAAAATCAAAAGAAATATCAAGGTTAGAATTCCCCCCAAAAATCAAATCAAAAGGGAATACAAAAGCTTGAAAAATTCAAGTATGGAAACCCATGTTAGAAGCAGGAAAGAAAATAATGATCCTCTAGTATAAATATCTCGAAGACCTTATTCTCTCATACTTATCATTTTTGAATTTTCCATTCCAGTTTCTTCTACACTACCTCTTAAGCCCTATAACACCTAATAAAGACCTCTAGCTCAATTAGGAGTAGGAGAATGTGATAATAAGTAGTAGTTGTGACTTCTCGACCTCAGCTCCTCTGACTGTTATTGAGTATGTGAGGAAATGTGTGCCCACTGCACACTGGAGATAGCAAAACTTGAGTGGAAAAATAAGAGAGAAATTGTGTTTCGACACATACCTGTGAGAACCTATTTAAGAACGCTATCCAAAGGATCTAGAAACGGCCCTGCTCGTACATTTCATTATAAGATCACTGCATGCTTGCTCATACATAGATGTTTTGATTATTATATGTATATTAACTTGAAATTCTAAAGAATTAAATCCTTGTTTCCCCCGCTAGTGAGATGTCTAGATACCTGAGATTAATTAAGGAAACAAGCCTTTGATTACTGAGTCGTTGTAGTATAAACGAAGTTTGTGAATATCTTCTTTGGAAAACTCTCATGAGGCTATAACTCGTCCACTAGGGAATTCCTAGTGGTTCAAGGCCTTGTTGTTGCATCATACTCAATCTGATGCAACCGCGACTCGCAAAATGAGATTTAGCTTAGGACAACACATTTTTGACCACTTATCATTTTAATGTCTCCTATTTGCTTGAGGACAAGCAAAATGCTGTTTGGGGGTGGTGTGATAAGCACCCAAAACTGTAATATTAAACCCCGAGAGACATAGCATTTTGGTCGATTATGTGTTTAATAATCATGTAATAATTATATTTTCGTACTTTTGCAAGTTTTCGCATTTAAAATGAATTAAATGATAAAACATGCATCGAAGTACAGGAATACTGGAATATTTGAAGTTTCCCACTCAACCCCAGTGAAGCCCAACAAAGCCTGACTAGAGCCGAAGTTTCCAAAAGAACAAAACCAGTGCAGAATGGGTCCACATATAAAGAATCAGTAAACTTCCGAAGCTCACATCTGATAAATATGGGTGCCGATGTTGGCTAGTGAATTGCCAGAGCGACCAGGGCGACAAACTCTACGCAAAGACAGAAAGTTGTAAAAATGCCAAAATCGGCACCGCCACTAGACATACTAAGTGGACCCACTCTGGGGCCCAAAAGGCATGACGAGTCAACATATGCAGGTGGCAAGTGATGGTCACAATTTAGTGCCACCTTGCAATGGGAGAAGACACGTACCAATTCAAAGCAGGTGGTTTGAATTGAAATTGGCTAAAAACAAAACCTTAATAAGCAAAAAGATAAAAGCTAAAATTTAAAACAGGTAAAAAGAAAACTTTGTTATTCAAAGTTTTGAACGTTTCAATTTGGCTAAAGACAAAACTCAATTAATCCTTCTCCAGCCATCCAACCTATATATATGAGGGGGTCTTCTTCGTATTCTCCTTGAAGATTCTATGCTTTAGCTATACATTAGTTTTACTTTAACGTATGTAGTTTCATTCCAGCATTTAAACTCTATCATTTTCATTCCAGTAGCTTAAATACTGTAAGTCATTTTACCCTTAATAACAGTCATTTTTTTTCTAGTTTAATTCCTATCCTGCATTTATGTACTTAATGTATACAGCAAGTTTTATTACTCCTTCAATGACCATGAGCTAATCCCCCTTAGGGGGAGGGTTATGCTGCTCGTGTGAGAATCCGGATTGAATCTTTAATATTCTAGAATCACTACTTAGGAATTAGGCATAGATTAGACATCCGGTCCCAAAATGACTGAGACTGTACAAATTTGGAGTGCCGATACTCCAGAACAGTCTCGTGCGCGACCCAAAATGTCTCGTGCGCGACTCTATGGTGTCAGACAGCTCTCCAATTTGTCCAGTTGATGTGGAATCGAGCCAGGAGCTGAAATGATATTCCAGAGATGAAATATTAGTTCAATTCCTTATGCTAATGCAATGCGGCTCAAAGATGTGGGCATGCGCTAGGGCTCAATACTCGACGTCAAACACGAGACAAATTAGAGATGTAGTGATAATATAAACTGTTTCAAAAACAGCCAAAACCCAAATAATCATCTATTTCAAAAACATTGATAGCAAACTTGAGCAACAAATCAAGAATAGGTGCACTGAACCAATTAGACCATCTACTTCTTAACCACCATTCAACCATTTATTAAGACATGTTTCGAGAAGTATACAGAAACCCCATAAAGAAATTTGAAGAAAATATATGTAACATAATGACATTTTTCCCGATATGAAATAATAATAATAATTTCTAACACATTAGAAATTCAGAGCCTAAAGAAACTAAAACTAATATCTATATATTAATTAAATACAACTATTCTAAGTGTATGAGCAACACATGATCACATAAAGAAAAACAATAAGAGTACCATACATCTTTCATAAGCATAAATTCATACAAATTCCTTGGAAGGCAAGTAAACTTTTGAAAAAAAAAATATAAGATTAATATCTTCTTCCCCATGAATACATGCATGGAAATTTAGAAATAACTTTCCAATAAAATGTGATAAGACTGAAATTCTTCTTAACGTGTGAGGTAAGAAACCCTTCATATATATAAAAGTTGGACAACAATTTATACCATTTTTAAGTTATTCATGTATCTTAAAAAGAAAGAGCAAGAAGTATCAATGACCCGCATGGCCGTGATCAAATAAAATAGGCGTATACCATTGTATAATTATAAGATAAAATGCAATACCTCCAATTACTAATTACTAACCTTTTATCACTTAGATCTCCATAGACCAACTTTTTCACACTTAAACTACTGCAAAAGTCTAATCTGCTAAATGAAGGAGGAATAATGTACTCAAACCGAGTTGAAGAGTAGCAATTCATAGAGTAAACTAAAGGAATTAAAACCATAAGTTTCGCAACATCTGGCTAACACATTAACTTCTTCACTTGATATAATGCGTGGACATCACAAAGAAATAAAAATCAACTATTGAAAAAAGTGCTTATTCTAATAATTTGACTGTAGGTTGGGATTAGACAATAACAGTGATCCCTCACATTTGATTACTTCAATTCAAAGAAGGGAATCTAAGTTCCCACTGTGAGCATCTAAGCGAATTAATATAACAGACAAAATATAAAGTTATGGTTTGTATTTAGAATGAGCATGTCGTGGCATTTGTATTGTTGGTGATGCTACTAACGACAGTTCAAATGAATTGGATATAGTAAAAATTCATAAACCACTCTTACCTATTGCCTGTTCAAGTCCCATGACCATGGATGCCTTGAAGAATTGTTGCATGCCAGCAGAGATAAGATTGTTTATTTTCTGCGTACATTAAAATTAATAAGATGATGAAAAAGAGAAGGAAAGAAAGATAAAAGATGACAATGGTGAAGAAGTGGAATAGAATGACAATGGTGTGAACAAAGGCAAAACATGGATTTGAAAATAGTCATCCCCATATACATTAATTACGATCTTGAACTGAAATTAAAAACCTTATAGGTGGAAAAACAAAGTTCATACTCCAGCATTATCAGACAAGTCTTGGTGATTGATACACAAATAATTGTTCGAACTACTAAAGAAATAAAAGAAAGATACCAAAGTTGCAGGCAATAAATTAGATTAATTTGAATTCAAAAAGAAGATTAATTGAATCCGAAGAAGATAATAATTATTTGCAAACCATTACCAGCGATCAAGAAAATTTCGGCGGGTGGGACGAAAGTAAAATGTGAAAACTCGAAATAAGGTATTTCGATTTTAAAGTTAATTTGGGAATGGAAGAGTGGGGTATTGGTCAGGAAAGAGAGTGAAACGGCGAAACGGTGTCTCTGTCTCTATTTGCTAAATAAGCAAAAAGCAAGTTTCGGCATTATATATAAAAAATACTAATGTCTACTTGAAAGAAATTACAGAAAGTGCTTATAAAAAAAATACTAACTAAAACATACCAGTAAATCTAACAATTTTGTTCAGAGATAGGAAAATAATCAGAAATTTTGTTGCAGATTAATGAACTACGAAACGAGATTTGGTATTGCAGTTCTTCATGGAACGGATTTATCTCAAAGAATCATCTCTTTGATGCATCAATCCGGAAAAAAAAATGTAAAGGCGCAGAGATAGAGAGTTGAGAAAGAGATTGGTTTAGAGAAGATGACCGAACAGTTTAGTTTTGCTAATTTTGGTAAACTGCTCGAGCGGTGCATCTGTTTGGGTTATTTTTCAATGTACCTTTTCAATGAAGAACAAAAAATAAGTGGCTGTCTAACTTTCCAGTACCCTTCCCATTAAAAACTTTGGTGTAAAACCTGGACTACGGAAACTAATTGGGAAATATGGTATCCGCTTTATATATAGGAAGATACTTGCAACGAAAGTGAGTCGTGGAAGACAGTTAGAAATTGTACTACTTTAAAGAATATACGGCAATGTTGAGCGTTCTGACCATGGTGAATTGAGGATGTGACTTTTTCTCTTTTTTCTTTCTCAAGGAATGTGTTGCGCAGAGTCCACCATTTTGGATCGAAACCTCAAAACGTGGTTTTGGCCCATGCTCAAGTTATTTAAGGTTAGTTCCATTTTTGTAGGCGTATTCAATTTTATTAATAGTGTAATGATGTAAAAAATTTATTTGGTTGACCAATTTGAGAAATATTGTATGCAACCAAATTTGCCTACATCAGTGCCATAGGAAAAGATAACTAAAGTTAAAATTGATATTTTTTTATTCGAAAACGGGTTTTTAAGATTTATCTAGTTTTTTTCTCCTTTCTAAGCTTTAGGAAGCCATCTAAGGTTTATGTATTTGATAAACAACAATTATAATGCAAAAGCAACAGGTAACTTCCTCATCTAAAGCTAGCTTATCCATTTATGTCGAATATTAATTTGGGCCTAATTGTTGAAAATGATGACATTTTAATTATACCATACATTAGTAGGATTGTGTGTGATAAGACTATTTATGTATAAAAGTTGCATACACATGCACAAACACATATTGTTAGAAAAATGAATTTGCACAAATCCATTGAGATATGAATGAGTAATTTGTCTCCCAAGTTACCCCACTTGAAATGAAATGGGTTTATCTTGAAACAGTACGTAAAGTGAGAAAAACTTTTCGAAATGGTGCACTGGTTCGAAACAGTGCATTATGCCGAAAAGGTTCGACCTTTTGAAATGTGCACTGGTTCGAAACAGTGCGTCATGCCGAAAAAATGTGACCTTTCGAAATAGGCACTGGTTCGAAACAGTGCTTTAGGCCGAAATGGTGTGTCATTTCGAAACATGTGACTTTTCAAAGAGTTGCTTACTTTTTCCCAAGAGTCACTGTGTTGTTTCGAAGAGGCACCACTCACCTATAAATAGTGGATGAATTTGGAGAGAAAGACACACCATATCACATATAGTTCTGATCTTTCTCTTCTCCCCATGTTCTTAGTCAAATACTATATTGTGTTCGCTGATTTTGTAGAATTGAAGTGCTAGTTTTCTATATAAGAAAATTTGTTTTATCTTGGGAGACAATTTCCCATCAACATTCAAGCACCGTGAGGGAGAAAATCTGTCTTAAGGACATTGTGTATCTACACTAGGCTCGGATTTAATTAAGAAGTACAAGACACATACAAGACAAAATATTTGTATAGTTTGGTAATTGGTAAATAGTAAGTACAATTAAGTTGTATATTCCTAACAACTTAAGACATATCTCTTTTTCTTCTTCTTTTTTACCGAACAGAATTTGCTTATGTTTTCTTTTCTTTTTTGGTTTAAAGGAATAACAAAGTGTAGTTGTATTTCAGAATATGGCAGCACCACCAGTTACTCCTGCTGTTACTGTTCCTATTGTTGTTCCTCATTGGGTGAAGCCCGAAAAGTTCAATGGAACTGATTTCAAGTGCTGGCAACAGAAGATGCTCTTCTATCTAACCACCCTTAACTTGGCAAGGTTTCTATGGGATAAGGCTCCTGATGTAAGCCCTGATGAAACCGACAAGGAGAAGGTTTTGGCCAAGGATGCTTGGTTTCATGCTGATTTCTTGTGTAGAAATTATGTCCTTAGCGGGTTGGCTGACTCATTTTATAATGTGTATAGTGTGTTCAAGACTACTAAGGAACTTTGGAATTTGTTGGACAAGAAATACAAGAGTGAAGATGCTAGCATGAAGAAATTCATAGTTGGCAGATTTCTTGATTTCAAAATGACAGGTAGTAAGACCATCATAAGCTAAGTCCAAGAACTTCAAGTAATCCTCCATGATGTCATTGCTGAAGGAATGACCCTAGGAGAATCTTTCCAAGTGGCTACTATGATTGAGAAATTACCACCATTTTGGAAGGATTTTAAGAACTATCTTAAGCATAAACACAAAGATATGAATCTTGAAGAACTAATTATCCATCTAAGAATAGAGGAAGATAACCGTCTATCTGAGAAGAAGGGCAAGGATCCCATGGTGGAAAAAGCCAATGTTGTGGAAGGATCAAGTGCAAAGGGAAAGAGAAAGCCCCAAGACAAAGCTCAAGGCGAAGAGAGTAGTACGCCTACTAAGTTCAAGGGCAAGTGCTATAACTGTGGGAAGTCTGGACATAAGGCAAGTGAATGTTGCAAGCCTAAGAAGTACAAGAAGTAAAAGACTGAAGCAAATGTGATAATGGACACACTTTCTGACAATGTTAATGACATGGACCTATCTACTGTGGTTTCTAAATGTCTCATGATTGGAAATGAAAAGGAATGGTGGGTGGATACTGGTGCTACTCGCCACATATGCTCCAACAAGTTGATGTTCACCACTTATCATGCTATGGAAAAGGAAAAACAACTCTTTATGGGAAACTCTTCTACGTCCAAGGTTGAAAGCAAAGGAAAGGTTGTGATGAGGTTGACTTCTAGGAAGGAACTAACTCTGAATGAGGTGCTCTATGTGCATGACATTCGCAAGAACTTGGTTTTGGGTCACTGCTGAGCAAGAATGGCTTTAAGTTAGCCTTTGTTTCTGATAAATTTGTACTAACTAAGAATGATGTATTCATGGGTAAGGGCTATCTTCAGGATGGGCTCTTTAGGATATCTTGTTTTACTATTGCGCTAAAGAGCACCAATAAAGTTGAAGATTCTGTTTACTTGATTGAGTCTTCACATATATGGCATGGTAGAGTAGGACATGTTAATTATGATACTTTGCGTAGATTAATTAATTTGGACTATATACTAAAATAAAAATAGACCCACACCATAAATGTGAAACTTGTGTAGAATCCAAGTTGACCAAATCATCCTTTCATTCCATTGAAAAAAGTATTGAACCTATAGTCTTAATACACACAAATATATGTGATCTTAAGTACGTGCAAACTAGAGGTGGTAAAATGTATTTCATTATTTTTATTGACGGTAGCACTAGATATAGTTATGTGTACTTGTTGAGAAGTAAAGATGAGGCAATTGAAGTGTTCAAACATTATAAAAATGAAGTTGAAAATCAACTAAGCAAAAATATTAAGGCTATAAGGAGTGATAGAGGGGGTGAATATGAATCACCTTTTGAAGGTTTCTGTTCTGAACATGGAATCATTCATCAAACTACGGCTCCTTATTCACCTCAATCAAACGGTATTGCAAAAACTGAACTCTAAAAGAGATGATGAATGCTATGTTGTTAAGTTCTGGTTTACCCCAGAATTTGTGGGGGGAAACTTTGCTTTCCGCCAATTACATTCTCAATAAGATTCATAACAAGATGACGTTTAAAACACCATACGAATTGTGGAAATGTCATCAGACTTCCTACAAATTCTTAAAAGTGTGGGGTGTCTTGCTAAAGTGGAAGTCCCTAAACTTAAGAAGGTGAAGATAGGACCCAAGACTATTGATTGTGCATTCATTGGATATGCAAACAATAGTAGTGCATATCATTTTCTGATTCATAAATCAATGATTCAAGATATACATGTTAATGCGATTATTGAGTCAAGGAATGCTTCGTTCTTTGAAAATATATTTCCATATAACATGTGTATAGAGCCAAGTTTAACAAAGAGAATTTTAGATGCTAAAACTAGTAACCATCCTACACAAAGCGAAATTGAGGAGGAACCTAGACGTAGCAAAAGGTCAAGGACGTTAACAATTTTTGGACCTGATTCTCTAACATACTTGTTAGAGAATAATCCTCAAACGTTCAAGGAGGCAATGTCATCTCCAGAAGTTACTTATTGGAAATAAGCAATAAATAGCGAGATTGAATCCATAATGTAAAATCATACATGGGAATTGGTGGATTTACCACCAGGTTCCAAGACTTTGGGATATAAGTGGATATTCACAAAAAAATTTGAGACTGATGGATCAATCTACAAGTATAAATCTAGACTTATGGTAAAAGACTTTAGATAAAATGAAGGATTGGATTATTTCGACACTTAATTACTCTCCAGTTACAAGAATAACTTCCATAAGGATGCTAATAGCAATAACATCAATACATGGATTTGAGATACATCAAATGGATGTAAAGACGAATTTTTGAATGGTGAGTTAGATGAAGAAATATACATGGAACAATCCAAAGGGTTTATTGCTCCTGGACAAGAAAGGAAAGTTTGCAAGCTTGTTAAATCCTTATATGGATTAATGCAAGCACCTAAGCAATGGCATGAGAAATTCGACAATGTAATGTTGTCAAATGGTTTCAAAATAAACGAGTGTGACAAGTGTGTTTATGTCAAAAGCATTCAAAAGGGATGTGTCATTGTTTGTAGGAACTGAAATTCCCACTGTACCCCTACATGACACATACATGACACCTCACTTCCATGCATTAAATGTATAGGAGAGATTCCTTACTTTTTACACTTTTTACTTTGGATTGAGCAAGCAACCTAGTATTTTTGTTCTTCAATTGTGTGCACGTGTCCCAAGGGCATGTAAGAACAAGGTATATATCTTCCTCAAAAATTCACAAACTACTTCTTCCAACCAGATATTTAGAAGGTTCAAAGCTCTTAGTATTTGGATTTGAAGCTTCTTTTAACAACAAGGTATGCTTTAAATTCTATTATTCTTTATTCTTTGTGATTCATAGCCTCATTAATTAGGTATTGGGTTATTAATGTGGTTCATTTATGTGCTTGTAATATACAAGCATTATAATCTCAAGTTATAACTACCTGTCCTCCACTTTACTCATTCATGGGTAATCATTCCTGTCCTCCACTGTAGTCATTCATGGCTAGAAATGATAATGTCAGCTTTCCAGAAGCATTATAAGCTTGTGCTAGTCATTCATGGCACAAAATTATAATTTGAGGACACTTTAGTGGTTCCTCTTCAGAGTAACCTATTGCTTATTTTATTTTTTGAGTGTTTTAGGAGTAAAGATCCAAACTTTAACTCAAGTTTCCACATTGGACATGTTTTAACATTTAAAAGTTACACTCGGCTCTATATAACATTTATAAGACACTATACTATTAGACTTCGAAAACCATTATGCTCCAGTTCTATATAGATGATGCTCCAGGGCTCAAGATTTCTCGTAATGTTGTGCTCTTCATGAATTTCATAGTTTTGATAGACATTTTACTTCCATGGAGTTTTGTTTGTTTACCTGATCAATGTACGCTAAATCCACAAGAATGAGCATGTAGTGATTAGCCGCTTTAAATTATGCTTGCTCAAGTTCCCACGCACGTTGGAGTCTTTTTAACTTTAAAAGTTTAATTAGGCTCTATATAACATTGAGAAGCCACTATACTAGACTTCGAAATACATTATCTCTGTGTTGAACAATAAGATAAATCATGTTTGATTGGCTTTAACAGTGCCTAAAATGGGAGCAGACGAGAAGGAGCTTTTCATCTGTAAGTTTGGCCAGAATTGTTGACAGTGGGGTTCTGACATACGTAGGTGGATCAACGAAGCTTAGGTGTTGTTGTATGAATTCAAGTTTTGGAGAATTCATTGGTTTTCTAGATAAAGTAATGAAGATCAAGCCACTATGATTTAGCTACCTACTCTCTGGACATGTTTGCCCAATTGATGAGGAGGAGGATTACAAGGAGATGATGGATGCACACATAATGAAAACCTGTGGAGAAGGTAGTGTCTTGATATTCACAGAGGAGAATGAAGATTTGATGGAGGATATCCCACTATCATGCTCATCACCTGTTTACGATAATAGGTTAAAAGAAGGTAAGCTTGCAATTTCATTATGCCTTATTGAACGGGTAATTTTGAAACTAATATGTCGATTGACTAAATGACTTTGCATATATTCCAGAACCATCTAAATTGCCTGAAATCCAATTTGGCGAGCCATCCCTTTTGCCCGGTGCAGAAGAGGTTAAAGGTGGTGGTAAGACTGATTTAGGTGAATCATCCAACTTCCCTATTAAGAAAGAAGTTGATGGTACGTGGCCTTTGGTTGTTATTGGCATTCAAGTATATCTTAATGAGTTTAACTGGGCAGGCTTTCTCTTATTAACTTGAACGGCCCAATATAAGCTTATGAAGCCACAATATAACATATACATATATGGTGTCTTGAACAGTTTATAGAGTGTCGTTAACAACTTTCTAATTTACAGTTATTAACTTGTTCGTGGGCAGCTTATATAGGATACTGTTTACGCTATGCACGACACTATATACGCTTCTCAAGGCACTATATAAGTAACTTTGTATTTTTGAATCTAACTTATGGATAGACTAAACGCTTGCGCACGTAGATAACATGGTACCGTACCATGTTACTAAAACAGTTGTTGGTGATGAAATGCCTCAAACTCAGTTTAGTGGACCTTCCCGTGTACCTGACAGTTGTGGTGGTAAGTGCATTACTGTGGTTTCTGGCATTATTTTGAAAGCTTACTAGTACTCTATAAGACTAGGACGACACTATATTCAATTTCCAAACTCATTATCTGTGTTCTCTCTAAACTACTACATAAGATTTGCAAGACATTATATAAGAGTGCTTAAAAATATTACATTTTAACGACAGTATTTTAGGCAAACTTTGTCTAAAATGGACATATTATATTGAGGCTTGATACACTTATATAGTGTCGTCCAGTAAACCTTTAGAGTTGTGTAAATTAAAAGGCTATAGTCGACACTGTATACGTTGTGAAAGACACTATATAGGGGCGATGTTCGTTTAAGAAAAACCCTGTTATTATATTAGGTTTCCAAATTCTTTGAATAACCATATATAAGCTCTGCAAAATACTATATAAGTATTCCACAACACTATATAGGATTCTGAAAACATTGTCTCTATGGTTTCTATGATAGTTTGCAGTATACTATTGACACATTTAGGAAACTAACTTGTTGAATGACTAAATTGGTGTGCAGTTAACATTGTGGGAGATGAGATGCTTCAAACTCAGTTTGGAGAAGCATCTCGTGTACCAAATACATATGGGGGTAAGTGCGTAATTGTGACTGTGAAAAAGTGTTTAGACTCGCTAATTATGATGCTCCCACATACATAAACTCGCTGATTATGATGCTCCCAGAGTTACCGAAGTTTCTAGAGTGCCCGAAACCTTCCTTGCATAAGCCACCTAGTATGTGCCTCACAATTGTACTGGAGTAGACATTGAACCTTCTCCCAATTGTACTTGGCCGAAACCTACAAATTTGCACTTCCCAGAAGAAGCCATACAACGACATCAAGAAATTATGGTCATGGTGGTAAGTGTGTTACAAGCATTGCAAGACAATATCTTAGGTTTCCCAAATCAGTACACATGCTCTGTCACAACTACAATATAAGCTTTGCATGACACGTATAAGATTATAATATATAGTATGTTGCAAAGACTCTATAACTGCTATATAAGCGTTAGACGACACTATTTATGATTTATTAAACATTTGTACGATAGTTTATAGTATACTATTGACACGTTTAGGAACTATCTTGTGGAATGACTAAATTATTGTGTAGTTAGTATTGTTGGATATGAGAGGCTTCAAACTCAGTTTGGAGAACTATCTCGTGTAGCAGATACTTACGGGGGTAAGTGAGTTACTTAGGATTGTGGCATTGTTTTGACTGTAAGTCAGATGTGTAAAACGGCACTAAACTCACTTATTGTGATGCTTCCAGATGGTATTGAAGTTTCAAGAGTGCCCAAAATGTTCCTTGCAGAGTCTACCCAGTACGTGCCTGACAATTGTACTAGAGTAGATGTTGAACCTTCTGAGCATGTGCCTGAAACCAACTTATTTGAACTTCCCAAACGATGCCATACAACGACCTTCACACCTGACCAAGTTTCGAGTAGTCTGAGGCTAATTATCCCATAAATCCCAACAGACAGAGTTACTATAACTGGTTTCGGTAGCCAATGTGCCCCCTTAGAATTGCACAGTGAGTCTGAAGGGGAAGTTCATGTGTCTGAAGGAGAAAGGAGAGCAACTCGTGTCAGCTTTACTTCCCTTTTGGAGGAAGTGGTGAGTTTTAGGGATACAAATTCGAACGATACAAATTGGGATGATATTATTGACACTTCTAGTATGCGTGAAGACACTGCTCCTTTGTTTGGGGGTGATAGTCCAAGTGATGACCCAATTAATGAGTATGGTGGGGCTAACGTTGAAAATTATATTCAAATGACAGGTGGAGATAGAATCGGAGTTAGTGGTGGCACGGTGGGTGCACAAAATAGTAGTTATGGTGCTGCGAGATGTTCATATAATTACGGTGGAATATTATACGAACACGACCTCAGAACTCCACACACTAGTCCTGGAATGTGTCCATTCGGTCTAATAATTCATCCACTGTGCGGACAAAATTGTAATAGTCAGCAAGGCTCCCTCTTAAACGAACGAAGAGAGAACTCCCAACAGTACAAAAAACTTGTGGTCGAGGACGGCGTGGTGGCGATGATGGTCCAATTGATGATGAGTTCAGTGATAGTGAAGATGAGTTTAGTAATAGTGATGACCCAATTGATGAGTCAGGTGGGTTACTGTGATAGTGATGACTAGTTTAGTGATAGTGATAGTGATGACCCAAGTGCGTTACTATGGTTTCTGGCATTATTTTGAGAACCTACTGGTACTCTATAAGACTAGGAAGACACTATATTCGGTTTCCAAACTCATTATCTGTGTTATCTCTAAACTACTGCATAAGATTTGCAAGAATTTATATAAGAGTGCTTAAAAATATTATATTTTAACGATAGTATTTTAGGCAGACTTTGTCTAAAATGGACATATTATATTGAGGCTTGATACACTTATATAGTGTCATCCGGTAAACCACTAGAGTTGTGTAAATTAAAAGGCAATAGCTGTAAAACCCATATTATTTTGGGCCTGGGCTTTGTGTGGGCTTTGTGATTAAGGAACTTTAGGTCCGTCCCAACCCATTTTATGATCTATGAAGAGAACCCAATTTAAGGTTCGAGATAAAACCAGAGAAACACAGCACCGACTGTCGAAAATCTCTTCATCCTTATCTCATTCTTTTTCTAGTCGGAAATCACAACCCACAAATGAGAGGATGATGGGAAGCTCAAATACCTTGAGTTAATGGATGTTTGATTCTAATATTTATGGTATATCACCACCCAAGAAGAAAAAATGAGAGAGAAATCGGTTTTGGAGCAAAGTTGACACATTTCACCAAAACAGGCATAACTTTCTCCACAAGGATCGGTTTTAGATGTCGTTTAGACTGTTGGAAAATAGATTGAAAGGGCTTTCCAATGATATATGGATCATGAGTTGATTTGTAGGGAGACGTTCCAGTTTTTCATATCTTTTATGGGCAGAAATTGATGACAGAGTGTAGTAGCAACAATAATTGGTGGGAGCCTTTGATCAGTTCTTTGGGACCTTTTTCATGGGGTTTTCTTACTCTGATTTTTTGGTAACCAAGGCAAGTCTTCTCTACTTGTTTGCCTTATTTCTTACTTAAGGGCAGTGCTTGTGATTATATAAATATTTGGGAGATTTGAAAGTGCTAACAGTTGGCGGAGGAGCAAAGTCAGCCAACTAAAGATTGGTATTTGAATCATATACTTGGAGAATCATTTCACTTGGATTCATTTCTTTATCGACTTGAAGATAAAGTTGGAGGAAGAACCAATCGATGGGTCGATGAAATCCAATACCGAGTATCGAGAGATTTAAGTTATGTCGGTGAGAAGGCAAGTACATCTACATGCTTTTCTTTTTATTTCAAATAGATTGATAATAAGTATAAGTATGGTGGTTTGAAGTCACTTCAAAATATTGTGTTTGATTATTTTTAGTATCTTGTTGTTAGTGATTGATGTTTTGAATTAGAAGTTGATACTATTAATATTCGAATCGTAGTAGGTTGAATGCATGACTAAGTTAATTATTATGTGATGCTTGATTGTTGAGTTTGAGCTGTCGAGTGGTTATGTTGGATTCCGACTTTGATTAGTCTGTCGTGTTTGTGGCTATGTTATCTGTTGTTATTGATGGCTCGATTATTATGTTTGATGTAAATATATTTACGCAGTAGTAATTACCCGCTAAATATTTGGTAATATATGTCATGTATAAGAATATAGAATATGGTTGGCTTGGTGATTTGTTTTAATTGGATGTTAGGTTTGTCTATTATGTGAAGTGTTATGAAATATAAAGTTTTCATTATACTATGTTGGGTAACTCTTTTTATTTGGATGTAAAAGATTAGTTTGTAGGTGATACTTGCTAGGCGCATGGTTTTCATGCCCTTACATATTTTGCATGTGTTTGATTCTTGATAACGTGGAGAGAGAAGTTGGGATATTATTCGGGTTAGAACTTAGATCCTTTGTTTTTGTTTTATATTTATTAGTTATCACCCGTATTTGACTTATTGTAATTATTTCATTTAGTAAAACAGGTTACTTGACTGCTCTGGCACTTGTCGAGACGGTTAAGTAGTTGGGTTCTCCGACTCATTATATCTTGGGCTGGTTAGCTAGGATATAGTGGGTTTGGGGGCATTACAGAGTGGTATTAGAGCATTAGGTTCAAGTGTCCTCACGGGCAGGGTACCTACTAAAAGTTTTCGAAACCACGCTTCGATTTCATTTTGAAGTGTACTAGTTGAGTAAGGGGCCCTTGTTTAATGTTTAGAATGTTTGTTTGAATGTCTTTGGACCTGTGTTTGCATATACAAATCTTTGTGGTGCTCGTGTTTTAAATTAAGTTTTAATAGGTGTAGTTACTTCAGCTGGGTGAAATGAGTTTGTCTTTTTGACTTGTTATTGTTTGTAGGTTATGATTAATTCATGCCTTGTTGATTTGTCAGAAAGAAATGGTTTGTTTTATGTCGAGTGATTAAAATGCTTTATTGTTTTTGCCGAGTGAATTGGTGTTTTGAAAAGAATTTGATAGTATGTATTGTAATGATAATGATGATTGCAGTGTTGGTACTATGTCTGTGTATTGTTGCTCATTGAATCTCAGGCAGTTCATAACGATTGTTTTTGAGATATCGATTTTTGTGTTAGTCATTTGTGGAATTAAAACTTGATTGAAGAGTATATTTGTTTTTGGGTGATTATTTTATACTTTTTGTTATTGTGGTGAAGTTGATAGTAATGGATATTTGGTATTAGTTTTATTGATGTGTTGTTGGGTGTAATACAAAGTGTATGGTAGTTGATAAAATGATGGATTTGGTTCCCTTGGTTATATGTGAATATATGATGAGGTTAAACGATGGTATGGTATTGTGATTATATATGATATGTGGTTAGTGGGGGGTATGTGTGTTCGTCTTTGGGGCCCGTACCTCTCAACTTTCAGGGAGAAGATGACCGCTTGTTAGGCCATAGGGCGCAAGTGACCCTGAAAGCTTTGTAATATTTCCAGGAGGGTGTATATTATTTTTAGCCACTTGCGAGGTGCCATAGGGCTTTACCTCAGTGGAGGGCTGCAAGTGTGGTCCCTGGAAATATCTATATATATATATATATATATTTGTTATATATGGATGTTGAAAGCTTTGTAATATTTCCAGGAGGGTGTATATTATATTTTTTGCCACTTGCCGAGGCCATAGGGCAGTACCTCATTAGAGGGAGTTTGTAGCAAGTGTGGTCCCTGTAAATATCTATATATATGGTTTGATATGAATGTTGACAATATGTGTGACTGATTTCTAATATATATAATTTTGTGGTTAGTCAGGAGGAAGATCTGTCACTTGTGAGTGAGGCCTTGGTGTTAGTCCTCCTGAACAAGAGGGAGTTTTACAGCTTGTGAGGCCTTCGTTGGAAGGAGTTTACCACAAGTGAGGTCCTATGGGGACGGTACCTCTTGTGAAAGATTATTAAGTTATTACTTTATTAATGTTGTAAACATAAAAATTTCAAGTGAAAAATTATTGTTTTGGAATTATATTTTATTAGATACTCCAATTTCAGTATGTTGTTTTGAAAATTCTGTAGTTACATTTTATTTTATTATGTACTTACGTCAGTATTAATTAATTTTTGGTGTGGCTGTACTTGCCATATAGTATTACGAACTATGTGTATGTAATGTCTGTGATATCGTTGGTTATCTTTTACACAAAACCTGAACATGTATGATGGAACCCCATATAATGTTGATTCTTACACAGGATTAAAGGGAGGGAATGAGAAATTGGAGATCAAACACTTGGCCAATAATGAATATGAGATTGATTTTTGTGATTGTTAGTTTGTGGTTGGAATTAAACTTTACTTAAAGGATTGACCGAGGAGTTTTGTTTCATTCCATATCGCGGTAAATTTTCATTTTTTAATTCAAGTTAATATAATTTGTGATTATTGATGATTATGAGATCCATTGGTGGTAAAAGTGACTATTGGGGTAATCTAGTGGAGAATCGTGGAGTTGCTATGATTGGGCTAATACAAGTTAATATTTTAGTTTATATATTTGGATTTGGCTTTGATATCTAATGTGGACTTTAAAGTTGGAGACTTCAATTGTTATTATTATCCCCTGATCCTTTTACGATTGTGATTGTCTTGTTGATTCCTTTCTCAGTAACTTTGGAACTCTGGGAAGCACTTGTCCATAAGGTATGCATCTTTTGTATATTGAGGTATGATATGGTTTTCCTAATTCGAAGTTTTAAGAGTTCTTGTCACAGTTTGCCCCAGATTTGATTATACACCGAGTATCTCAAGGACTTTAGAATTGAAAGTATGTTAACTAGTTGGATGACACGACTCCTCGCAAAGGACTTTGAGGTAATTGATTTGGTCTTGGGCAGCAACTTTAGAAGGATTGATAAGTGAAGTTTTGTCTAATTTGATTTTATGGTGAATGTCATCTAGTGATTATGATTGATTGTGAATCCCGTTGGTGATTGAAGGTAATGGATAATCTAGCAGGGAATCAATAGTATGGTTTTAATTGAAGATTGTTTGGGTTACTATCAGTTAATCTCTTAATTTTCATATTTTGAGTTGGTTCTCAAATGTAATTTTAGAGTTGAGACTACTACTCTTACAGACCACTTGTTCTTTTGCAATTAGTGTTGTTATATTCTTCACAACTCTCGAGCTTTGGAGAGCGCTTCTCCATAATACATGTATCTTTTGTATATCGAGATACGCTTTGGTTTTCTTAGTTCGAAGTTTTAAGAGTTCTTATTAATTGTAGCCGGTTTAGGGATTTGATTATGTATTGACTATCTACAGGAATTTGTGGTTTTATAATCTTTGAAGGTATGTTAACTTATCTAATTGCCATGATGATTGATTCTCTCTTGGACCGCAACATTCCAATATGTTGAGCTAGATGATGTATGTCTTATCTCTCTTGATGTATGGTGACATATTTCATTTGATAAGGATTATGGATCTCTTGAATTTCGAGGACGAATTTTTTTTTTTAGGTGGAAAGAATGTAAAACTCCATATTGTTTTAGGCCTGGGCTTTGTGATTAAGGAACTTTAGGTCCGTCCCAACCCATTTTAAGATCTATGCAGAGAACCCAATTTAAGGTTCGAGATAAAACCAGAGAAAGACAGCACCGACGGTCGAAAATCTCTTCATCCTTATCTCATTCTTTTTCTAGTCGGAAATCACAACCCATAAATGAGAGGATGATGGGAAGCTCAAATACCTTGAGTTAATGGATGTTTGATTCTAATATTTATGGTATATCACCACCCAAGAAGAAGAAATGAGAGAGAAATCGGTTTTGGAGCAAAGTTGACACATTTCACCAAAACAGGCATAACTTTCTCCACAAGGATCGGTTTTAGATGTCGTTTGGATTGTTGAAAAATAGATTGAAAGGGCTTTCCAATGATATATGGATCATGAGGTGATTTTAGTAGTTTCCTTAACAATAAATTGAAGAACCCTAATTCGATCTTTTGAATTGGAGACCAAACCACCTAATGACCCTTTCATTGGAGATCACAAACCACCGAATTCTTATTGAATTAAATAACTGCTGTCTCAAACTCATTACAATGATACCTTTAAATAGATAACAACCTCCTAATTTCACTAAGACTCAACGTAAGCAACTTTCCTAACTAGACACAACTCAATTAGAAATAACCAGTTTTATTGGACTCCTAATAGTAATTAAGTATTGGATCCCTAACATCCTACACCCCTTGAATGACGGCTTGTCTGCAAGCCGAAAATTCATGAAAATGAACACAAAATTCATGACAATCTTCCCAAGTAGCTTCTTCGATAGGATGATCCTTCCATTGAATTAGCCAGCGCGTGACAACTCGGTTGTCTTTTTTGAAAATACCACGATCTAGAATTTTCTCATGTTCCTATGAGAAAACATCAGCTAGAATTGGTAGATTGGCGTTGGGAGGAACATTGTCACCCAACTTCAATTTCAAGGCAGAGACATGAAAAACAGGATGGATACGACACCCGTCTGGAAGTGCCAACTTATAAGCAACAAAACCAATCTTAGCAACAATTCGAAAAGTCCCGTAAAAACGAGGAGAAAGCTTAGAATAACTCTGAGATTTAGCAGTGGAATGACGATAAGGTTGCAACCGTAAAAATACCCAATCATTTACCTCAAAATGGCGTTTAGTATGATGAGAATCCACATAGACTTTCATACGAGCTTGAGCAGATTGGAGATGGCCTTTCAGAAGTTGTAAAGTTCGATCACAATCTTGTAAAGCCATATCTACAGCATGGACAACAGTTGTACCAGGAAGGTAAGCAGAAACTAAAGGTGAGGGATGGCTATAGACAGCCTGAAAAGGGGTCATCTGAATTGCAGAGTGATAAGTGGTATTGTACCACCATTCGGACCAAGGCAACCACTTCGTCCAATCATGAGGTTTATGACCAGCAAAACACCGAAGGTAACATTCCAAAGTATGATTTGTAACCTCGGTTTGGCCATCTGTTTGAGGATGGTAGGCAGAACTCCTACATAATTTAGTACCCTGCAAATGGAAGACAGCTTCCCAAAAAGTACTAATAAAGATAGGATCTCTATCACTGATGATAGTACGAGGCATACCATGCAAACGAACAATATCTCTCACAAAAACATCAGCAATAGTAGTGGCAGAATAGGGTGAGAAAGTGCAGTAAAGTGAGCGTATTTGGAAAGACGATCGACAACCACCAATATCGTAGTCTTCCGATTCGAAGAAGGCAATCCATCAATAAAATCCATAGATAAGTCGAGCCAACCGGCCTCAGGAATCGCCAAAGGGTTGAGAAGGCCAGGTGGAGAGATAGTTTCAGCCTTATTGCGCTGACACACATCACAATGAGCAATATAAGATTTGATTACTCCTTTCATACCAGGCCAATAAAAATTCTGCTGTAAACGCTTACAGGTACGTAAGAAACCCGAGTGACCACCAACCGAAGTTCCATGAAATTCATGCAATAATTGAAAGCACCACGAAGAAGTAGGGATAACCACAATCCGACCCTTATAACAAAGAACACCGTCAACATAAGAATAATGTTTCTTAGGAGAAGAGGAAGAGTGGAGATTATTAATAATAGCACGCATTGACACATCAGAATTGCATTCCTGAATAATCTCATCAATACCTGAAAAAATGGGGGAAGAAATTACATGGATACTTGAGCAATCAGAAACATGAGATAGAGCATCGGCAGCTTGATTGTCATGTCCAGGATGATAGATAATCTCATAATCGTGTCCCAATAACTTAGATAACCACTTCTGTTGTTCCATGGAAGAAAGGCATTGTTCTAGGAAATACTTGAGACTACGGTGGTCAATAAAGACTTTAAAGTGACGACCCATAAGGTAAGGGCGCCATTTCTAAATAGCTGCAACAATGGCGAGCATTTCCTTATCATAAACGGAAAGATTTAAATTTTTACCATATAAAACTTTGCTGAAATAAGCGATTGGGCAACCACCTTCCATAAGGGCAGCGCCTAAACTAGTACCAGAAGCGTCACTTTCAATATAAAATTCATGGGAGAAATCTGGAAGAGCTAATACGGGTGTAGTAGTCAGGGCGGACTTCAACTGAGAAAAAGCATTAGTAGCAGCATCATTCCATATAAAAGAATCCTTCTTCAATAATTGGGTTAATGGTGTAGTGATTTTCCCATAGTCGAAAATTAAACTAAGATTATACGATTCCACTAACTTGGTAATGGGGACCAATTTTTGGGAGATAGGTTGTGAAATAACATAAGTAGTCTCCGTGATCCAGTACTCTTTTTCGCACCAAATATAGCAAAATTCATTTAGCGAGAAACCCTTATCTTCTTTCTTCTTCGAGTTCAACTCTATTTCGGGTAAAAATCTTCATCAAGCAACAGCGCGAGCTCTGAAACATAAGACACCAAATGGATATCTCTGAGTTCGAAAAACCAAGGTTATCGACGTATATCACAGCTGCCACTCAGTTGATGCAAGTGGTGTCGGGGATTTAGATAATGAGGAGGTCGCACAAAGAAAACAACTTTCTTATGCAGAGTTAACCAAGCAATTAAACCAACAGCCGGTGGAATTCTTTGAACTTCCTATGCCATAAAAGATGGGGGAATATCCTGCCATCACCATTCCTGAAAAGGTGTATGAACAAGGGTTACTCTATTGTAAACACTGTTTGGTGGGCAGAATTGATTTGCAAAAGGTCCCAATAGAGAGAGTTCGAATTAAAGCGGAAAAAATCTGGCGGCCAAAGGGTGAATGGCTTATCACTCCTATCGGCAAAGGATATCTCTTCCTAAAATTTTCCACTGCAGAGGACCTTAATAGGGTATGGTCGAAAGGAGCTTGGGATTTTGAGGAAAATATTATCTTGGCGTCGATCAATGGACCCTAACTTTTGTCCGAGAAGGCAACTTCAATCCCATGCCTTGGTATGGATAAGACTCCCGTGACTAAGTCGAGTCTTGGGAGCCCGCGCTTTATGACCATTGCTAGAGGAGTAGGCTCCCCGATGCGGATAGATGAGAGAACTCTGAATAGGGATTATGAGTATTATGCCCGTATACTGGTGGATGTTGACCTCTTGGAAGTAATACCAGAGCAAATTTATGTCAAGACTAAGAAGGTGCAATTCTGGCAAACTGTGGAGGTTGGAAAGCTGCCCAAGATGTGCACACATTGCAAAATAGTGGGATACCTGGTTACAAAATGCAGGAAGTTAAAAGGAGCAATGAACAAGGACAAAGAGGTGGTAATTGATTCCACTCCACCAACGGAAAATTTGGCGGAGAATAATCAAAAGAAGAGAGGAAAAAAACAAAAGCAAGGTGAAACTAGTAGACAAGGCGAAGCAATTTGGATTCCTAAACCCACTAATCAGCACAAAGAAACTCAAGTTCAAAATAGATTCGAAGGGCTGAAAGTTGAGGAAAGTCAGGATATGGAAATTCAGGAAATTAGAAGGCCTCTGAGTCCAGTAGTGGAGAAAGTGACGGACCCTCAAGCTACACTAGTTGGGGTGCAGAAAGTGAGTCCAGTAGCGACAGGATCAGTGAGTCCAGCAGGACATGTGAGCCCACCAGGGCATGGGAATCCAGCATCGCCTGTGAGTCTAGCTGTACATGTGAGTCCCGCAGCGAATCTGTGAGTTCAGCATCAATTGAAATAGTGGCTTTATTTGATGAGGATACGGTGCAGAAAGTGACTCAAACAACACCTACAAACTATCCAGTAGAGGGGATCCCAGTCTCTCTAGTTTTAAATGACTTTACACTGAACATAGTGACTAACTTTTGATCCCCCTAACGAAGAGGCGGTGGGTTTACAGGTCCTGAATGTATCTACAGTCGGTGAAACATTTGTTTCCCCAGTGGCACATGGGACTTCACCCAGCATAGCGCCTAACTTCATCTTTACAAATGAAGAGGTCATTTGGAGCTCGAGCCGGGATAAATAGAGTTCTAGATTCATATTCCTCATCGACAACAAGAGCAGAGTCTTCATTCTCCAATGTATTGAACGAAACCAACTTTATTTCGAGAACGGTCAATTGGGCAGACTTTGCTGATGATGAGGATATATTGGAGGATGGTGATGATCCATGGCAGACGATACCCAAGAAAAAATACAAACCACAATGGATGCTGCAGGACCACTCTCCGCCATCTACAAGGGCACAAAAACCTCCACCACATAAGAAATGAATATCTTATTACTTTTGTTGCAAAATTGGAAAAATTGAATCAGTTATACTTTAGATCCCCCTAGAGTGTAGAAAGATCTTCTTTTGTTACTTATGGTGGAATCCTATCTATGCAACTTTATATTAATATTAATATATTCACATTTTGCTTGCAAATTTTTTTTTCCCCATAGTCCTTAACAAATTTGCGATAATATCCTGTAAGACCCTTAAGAGAAGATGGGAGTGGTCAGTCCACAACACTATTAATTTTGTCTGTATCAACTGACACACCAGAAGAAGAAATAGTATGACCCAGATAACCAATGGAGTGTTGAGCAAATGAGCATTTAGATTCTTTCACAAACAACTGATTGGTGCAAAAAATGCCAAAAACAATAGATAGATGGCAAAGATGATCGGATAGAGAAGCACTATAGACCAAAATATCGTCAAAGAAAACCAGCACAAATTGCCGTAAGTGAGGGCGAAAGAGATCATTCATCAAACTCTGGAAAGTAGCTGGGGCATTGAAAAGACCAAATGGCATGACCAAAAATTCATAATGACCATCATGTGTGCGAAAAGCTGTCTTAGGAATATCATCTGCATCTACAAGAACTTGATAAAATTCATGTCGAAGATCAAGTTTGGAAAAAATTTGTGCACCATGTAACTCATCCAATAACTCGCCCACCACTGTAATTAGGAAACGATCCTTGATAGTAATGTTGTTGAGAGCTCGATAATCAATACACATACGCCAAGACCCATCCTTTTTGAGAACTAACAAAACAGGGGAAGAGTAAGGACTTGAGTTAGGACGAATAAAACCTGCCTCAAGTAGCTCGTTAACAAGCTTTTCAATTTCGGCCTTTCGGAAGTGAGGATAACGATAAGGACGAACGTTCGCCGGGGAGGAACCAGGAACAAGAGTGATATGATGATCATGGGATCAACTAGGTGGAAGAGTAGTAAGTTCGCTGAATATTTCAGAAAATTGAGAAAAACCACCTCAGGCGGGACTAATGAAACTACCGAAGTTGGTGAAGAATCAGAAACCAACTGTAACAAAACACCATGGCGCCCCGTATAACACACGCTGAAACAATGCACTGTCCATATTCATGATCACAGGAGAATTATCACCAATCAAAGTAAACTCTGTATCACCCACAGTAAATCTCATAATTAAATTAGCAAAATCCCAAGTGATCAAAATCAAATAGCGTAACCACTGTGCTCCCAAAACCGCATCGCAACCACTTATAGGCAGTATAGAGAATTCCGCGGAAAATGTGTAATTTTGCAATTGAAAACGAACATCAAAACACACGCCAGTACTAGTTAAATATCCACCATCGGCTATCATAACACAGAAGTTCTTCCCTTTTTCAACTGAGTAACCACATTGTTTAGCAATCGAGGGGTGGAGAAAATTATGTGTAGAACTAGAATCGATTAGCACTGTAATTGGTCGTTTTTTAAGACTTCCAGTGATACGCATAGTTTCAGGACAAGCGGAACCCACAAGAGCATGCAAGGAAATTCCAATTGGTGCAGAAGCAGGTTCCTCAATTGTGGGTTCTCATCAGTAGGTTCAGCATCCAAAAGGGATAATTGTGGCTTCTGACATCGGTGGCCAGGCTTATAAAGTTCATCACAATTGAAGCATAGGCCCTTCTCACGTTGTTCCTTCTGTTCTACCCAAGATAATCGTTTAACACCAGGAAGCAAAGAAGATACCGGAGTAGTAGGCTTTGGTGCAGGTGGTAGAGTAAGAGGCCGAGAAAAAGACGGCCAAGAAGTAGACTTTGTTGCGGTATGAGCGACGGTTGCAGTAATGGCATATTCATGATAGAGTGCCAATTCAAAAGCCTCGGTTAAACTTAACGGGTGAAATAAGCGAACACCAACCCTTATATCAACATGAAGACCAGATAAGAAAATACTAACTTGATATGATTCAATCAAATTTGGGATCATATTAACAAGGAACTCAAACTCACCAATGAATTCTCGAACAGTACCAGTCTGAGAGAGTTTAGCCAGTGAACTGCAGGGGTCTGTATGTTTTCGCAAACTAAAACGAGAGCATAATGCAAGAGAAAATTGCTCCAAAGTTAAAGTACCAAGAGAATGTGTCATTCGACGATACCATGGGATAGCATCCCCTTGAAGGTGAACAGTAGCCAAAGGAACCATATGTGCAACGGTAACTTTATTAATATCTTGATATTGCTCCACTTGAAACAACCATCCCTCAGGATCCTTACCATCAAATTTTGGGAAATCAATATGAAGAATCCGACCTTGAATGATTGGATCACCCCGTTGATGTGTGGGTCTTGCTGTGGAGGAAAGTTGGTGCCACCTTGTTGTTGAGGTTCAATGGGACATTGGGCACGAATTTTTTCATGAAATCTCAAATTTCATGAAGGATGGTGTTATTACTTTGTCGATCCTGTAGCAAATCCCGAATACTTGTCGCCATCCCATCTACTCGATAAGAAAGATCAGCAACTTGCTCTTCTAAATCTCTGACAGTCATCACTTTTTTTTTTAGATGTGGATGAATTAATCAAGGGAAAATAGAATTCTTACTGATGATAGGCAGCAAGAGAGGAACGCCGAATCGAACGCTCTAATACCAGATAGTAGAATCCTTAACAATAAATTGAAGAACCCTAATTTGATATTTTGAATTGGAGACCAAACCACCTAATGACCCTTTCATTAGAGATCACAAACCACCAAATTCTTATTGAATTAAATAACTGCTGTCTCAAACTCATTACAATGATACCTTTAAATAGATAACAACCTCCTAATTTCACTAAGACTCAACTTAAGCAACTTTCCTAACTAGACACAACTCAATTAGAAATAACAAGTTCTATTGGACTCCTAATAGTAATTAAGTATTGGGTCCCTAACATATTTGTAAGGAGACGTTCCAATTTTTCAGATCTTTTATGGGCAGAAATTGATGACAGAGTGCAGTAGCAACAATAATTGGTGGGAGCCTTTGATCAGTTCTTTAGGACCTTTTTCATGGGGTTTTCTTACTCTGATTTTCTAGTAACCAAGGCAAGTCCTCTCTACTTGTTTGCCTTATTTCTTACTTAAGGGCAATGCTTGTGATTATATAAATATTTGGGAGATCTGAAAGTGTTAACAGTTGGTGGAGGAGTAAAGTCAGACAACCAAAGATTGGTATTTGAATCATATACTTGGAGAATCATTTCACTTGGATTCATTTCTTTATCGACTTGAAGCTAAAGTTGGAGGAAGAACCAATCGATGGGTCGATGAAATCCAATACCGAATATCGAGAGGATTAAGTTATGTCGGCGAGAAGGCAAGTACATCTACATGCTTTTCTTTTTATTTCAAATAGATTGATAATAAGTATAAGTATGGTGGCTTGAAGTCACTTCGGAATATTGTGTTTGATTATTTTTAATATCTTGTTGCTAGTGATTGCTGTTTTGAATTAGAAGTTTATACTATTAATATTCGACTCATAATAGGTTGAACGCATGACTAAGTTAATTATTATGTGATGCTTGATTGTTGAGTTTGAAATGTCGAGTAGTTATGTTGGATTCCGGCTTTGATTAGTCTACCGCGTTTGTGGCTATGTTATCTGTTGTTATTAATGGCTCGATTATTATGTTTGATGCAAATATATTCATAAGGTAGTAATTACCCGCTAAATATTTGGTAATATATGGCATGTCTAAGAATATAGAATATGGTTGGCTTGCTGATTTGTTTTAACTGGATGTTAGGTTTGTCTGTTATGTGAAATGCTATAAAATATAAAGTTTTTATTATACTATGTTGGGTAACTCTTTTTATTTGGATGTAAAAGATTAGTTTGTAGGTGATACTTGCTGGGCGCGTGGTGTTTTTACGCCCTTACAGATTTTGCAAGTGTTTGATTCTTGATCACGTGGAGAGAGAAGTTGGGATATTATTCGGGTTAGAACTTAGACCCTTTGTGTTTGTTTTATATTTATTAGTTATCACCTGTATTTGACTTATTGTAATAATTTCATTTTGTAAAACAGGTTACTTAACTGCTCTGGCACTTGTCGAAACAATTAAATAGTTTGGTTCTCCGACTCATTATATCTCGGGCTGGTTAGCTAGGATATAGTGGGTTTGGGAGCTTTACAATAGTCGACACTGTATACGTTATGAAAGACATTATGTAGGGGCGATGTCCGTTTAAGAAAAACCCTGTTATTATATTAAGTTTCCAAATTCTTTGAATGACCATATATAAGCTCTACAAAATACTATATAAGTATTCCTCAACACTGTATAGGATTCTAAAAACATTGTCTCTGTGGTTTCTATGATAGTTTGCGGTATACTATTGACACGTTTAGGAAACTAACTTGTGGAATGACTAAATTGGTGTGCAGTTAGCATTGTGGGAGATGAGATGCTTCAAATTTAGTTTGGAGAAGGGTCCCGTGTACCAGATACATATGGGGGTAAGTGCATAATTGTCACTGTGAAAAAGTGTGTAGACTCTGGTCAATTGACGAGTCAGGTGGTTTTGACCTTAATAATATGACCGTTGATAGTAATGTTCAAATGGCAGGTGGAGATGGAAGTGGAGTAACTAGTGCCACGACTAGTGCAGAAAATAGTGGTCATCGGGTGGCGAGATGTTCAACGAATTACTGTACAATATTATACGAACATGACCTCGGAACTCTGCACACCAGTCTTGGAATGTGCCCATTTCTTCCAATATTTCCTCCACTCTGTGGGCAGCATTATAATGTCGGGCGTAATACTGACAATCTCGCCCCTAGCGCACCAGCGGGTGTTGAAGCAGCATCCGAAAGTGCAGCTGGTGACGGGGTAGGATCCCAATTCAGGGAAGACAATGGGGGCAGTACTGAACATGTTTCCCTCTTAAAGGAAAGAAAAGAGAAATTCCAACGCTACAAAAAGTCTGTGGTAGAGGATGGGCGTCTTAAAGATGCGATTCCTACATAATTGGAGGTTCCCAAAATAAATGCACTCACTGTGGGGATGGTGTTTCCTGAAAAGTGGATGTTTACATTTCACTAGAAGACTTATGCCATTAAAAACAACTTTGAACTATCAAAAAAAAGGACGGACTATGAACGGGTACATTATGGATGCAAGGGGTCCGAATTAAGGATTCAAGGGTCCAATTGTCCGTTTCACATGTATTGCAGCATTGATGGTTCATATATGTGGACTGTCAGAACCGTTTACAGCGTTCACATATGTGGTTGCCAAACAACTGGAGAGTTTAACCGTGAGGTGTCAAGTGGTTATATCGCCTTGTGCTGCAAACGAATTTTGTGGGAGGACAAAACCTTGAAGGCAAGTCATCTGTTTGCGATGGTTAAAGAGTGGACTTCAATACATATCAAGTAGAAAATTGCGTGGCGGGGAAGGGAAAAGGCTCTCGAAGAGGTACGTTAATTTCAGGCTTTCTCTTAAACGGAGTACATTAACAGCCATGTTCATTGGATAGCTTATATAATAGCTTGCCAACTGTAAGAGAGTGTCGGGACCAACAATTTAATTTAGGATTCTATAGCCACTATATAAGCTGGCCAGGATACTATATAACATGACCGTAAACGATAATTCGTTTAAGAGAAAGCTCGCGTTTTCCATACTTTTGTACAAAGACACGGTTAATATTTGAACAAATATAGACCCCATATGACATTTTATAGGCCTAATAGATCCTCATTAGTAGTGTAACTGAAGTTGACATGTTATGACATAGTATAATTTTACATGTGTCTGCAGATTCAAGAAAGTTTCGGGCAGTCGTACTAGCTACTGAGCAGTTATAGTCAACAACTGAGGAAGGTCGATCCATTCAGTTTTACTGAGTTGAGAAGAGAGCGAAATAGTGACTGCTTCAAGTGCTACTTCTGGAGCTATGGGATTATAGTCAGGAGTTTCCGTAACACATGTAGGCCACACATAGAAATTGATGGAACGCATTTGAAGGGTAGATCAAGCGGATGTCTGCTTTTAGTTATTTTCGTTGACGGCGACAATCATGTTTTCCCAGTTGCATTTGGTATCGTTAGCGGTGAGGACAATGAAAACTATGATTGGTTTTTCCGTTGCCTTGGAGACCAAGTAGTAGGGTACGAGACGCCCTTGGTTATCATATCTGATAAGCATGCTAGTTTGATCATCAAAGTGGCAGAGGTGTTTCCATGGGCGAAACATGTTTTCTGCATGAACCATATTTGCAAGAACCTGCACAATCCATCACTCAGACTCATGGCGAAGATTAAGACCGCAACTAAGACTACTAAAGAATGGTATTTTCGTTATGTTATGAGAGATATAGAGAAAATGAGCTCAGCAGCCCATGCATTGCTTACTAGTATTTCTTTTCATCAATAGGCATGCCACGCATCGGTAGTTAAGAGATACGACATTGCTTACACCAACCATATTGAGTGTTGGAACAACATGATTAAAAATGATAGGTCTCTTCCGGTTGCTGCTTTGGTGGAAGCAATCAAGCAGAACATTAGTGACCACTACTTCAAGTATAGAAACATGGTGAATGAGTGGGCTTCTAGGGGTGAGATGTTAACACCTCGTGCTACTGGGCTACTTAGAACCAACATCGAGAAGTCGATGAAATTTACGGAGTCACTGCTCAGGCTGGGAAATGGGAACATATAGTCAAGACTGAGTGTTTACAAGCATACCATGTAAATCTAGCTGCTAGGCAATGCTCGTGTGGGTATTTCCAACATATGGGAATTCCATGTGTGCATGCCATTAAAGCAATCAGTGTCACCCGACAAGGTAGTCATATGACATATGTTGATTCGTACTACCTTACTGCTAACTGGTAACGGACGTACTGTGAGGTGTGGGTTGGAATTCCTAGTAAGGAGCAGTGGGACATTGATGAGTGCATTATGTCCCCGAAAGTGAGGTGCAGACCTGGTAGGCCACCAACCGAAAGAACACGGAGAAGAGCAAAGCATAAGGGACCAAAGCAGAGAAGACGTTGCACTTTGTGCAACATGGAATGGCACAACAAGCGTACATGTAAAAATTTTGTTGATGATAAAGGAGCTGAGCACCATCCTGTGAACCCCGAAGCTATCGACAAACGACGCCGACTCTGAGTGGTAGTAATGTGATATTCTCGCCACTAAGGAGGGATATTTAATTTATTTTGTAATTTTGGTTGTTGTCTCGCAGGTTTTCTCTTAAATGGACATGTATGTGGGGCAGCTTATATAGTGTCTTGAACAACTTATAAAGTGTCTGACACAAAATTTATGCTTAGTAATTTGTTTTTGGCCTACCAGAATGATAACCTTCCTCCTACTTAAGAGCCCATTTACATAACTTTACATAATTCAGCAAAAAATAAGCTTAGAGTTTGCAGAGTGAATAGAATCAGATTTAAACAAAACACACCTATTAAGAATTGAATCTTTGAACTGCCATCCAGCTTCAGCTCCATCTCCTATTAGCATCTTCATCAGATACTTGCTATCTCCTAAAACAAGAGCTTGGTGTATGTAGCTTGACACACTTTCAGACACCTCCTCAGAACATCCATTCCCACACCACATTCCACCTAAGAGCTATTCCCAACATCACTTGTAGTTTCTTCAGATTCAGTACTAGGGTTCCCATAGGAGAAGGCACTTGGGTTACTAGTAAATTAGGATTCAGTAGACTCTCCATCATGTAGACTTCCTCCACCACTTCCACTTGTGTCAGATCTAGAGCCATATCCACTACTCAAATCACTATCAGCCGTTATTGTTCGACCCTTCTTGTTTGCTGCTTCCCCTATACTGTCACTCTCTTCAAAAGGAATGAATTCAAAAGCACTAACAGGGAACCCTACACTTCGAGCAAACATAGGGGAATACCTGGAAGTCGTAATCCAAATTGGTATCTGATAAGAGCCCAAAATTGTAGTTTTAACCCCTTAACAATATAGCTATTAGACCAATTATGTGATTAATAATATAGGTTTATCACTAATTATGTGTTTTTGAGTATTTCAGGCTTCGGAGTTGAATAAATGTAAATTTGTTACTAATTAGGCACTAAAAGGAGCTAAAGTGATTGCTATGAAAGTTCTATGAAGAAAACCCAAGTTTCATAGAGAAAAAGCCCTTAAAAAGCCCAAGTCAAGTTGTTAAGTGAAAGTCAAACCGGATTAGGAAGCTGAAGAAAAGTCAACAGAACTTCAAAAAGCCATATCTTTGGGCTCAGACCTCGGATTTGGGCCCATTTTATATCAAAATAACCGGCTCAGAAAGCTCTTTCCAATGGTTCAGACCTTGACTCGATCAAAGTAGTATAAGTTAGTAAAACTCGTGCTACAGTAACACGACCTGAATGGGAAGTCTTGGATTCAACGAATTGGGTTTTGGGCTCGATTTTTCGGCCCAAAACATGGCTCCTCAGCTCATGCACGAATTTGGAGATCTAGCTCTTCTATATCAAGAGACAAAAGCTTAGCTCTTAAGCTATCTAGATCTAAACCTAGTTCTAGTTCATAAAATTTAGTTTTTGTAATATAGAATTAGTTTTAATTCATTAAATTAGTTTATATAGATTAATCTAGTTAGTTGTCAATTTTATTAGTTGTTAGAACAAGAATGAATATTATTTATTAGCTAGACCTAGATTAGAAAATAAATTAGCTTAGACTCCATTAATTAGTTTTATTACCTTGTTTTTAATTTAGTTGTTGAATTTAGATTAATAAAAGTCAAGTTATTGTTCTTCATTATGTTTTCTTATTATTCATATGTTAATGATAGTCTAATGAATTCTAGCTAAACCTCCATTAGAGGGGTTTGATGAAGCTTGGATGAAGACTTGATGTGTTAGTTAGAATTATTATATTTAAGAGTTCATTCTAGTAGATTAGTTGATTCGCCATGAGAATGGGTTGAACTTCCTCACATGCTAATTATTAGTTGGCAGAGATTGCCATGAATAATTAGGGATAACAATTAATCTTAATTGGTTATGATTGCAATAATCTACACTAGCATAATTATTCAATTCATATTCAATTGCTTAGTTAAATTATTATAAGTAAATTCATATAATTAGTTTCATAGTGTAAATTCATCTCTATAAATATTGCTCTCACCATTGTTCCATTGTGTTGATTAATTGATTTCTTTATGTCTTGGTAGTTTAGGAGTAGAACGATTCCGTACTCTATATATTGCATAAATCTATATGTGAAAGTAGGAAATAAATAATTGATACCGTAAGAATAAGGTTAGAGTAATCTAATTGAGTTTTTTGGGTTAACAGTATCCAATGAGTGGGAGTCGCTCGATTATGAGAGTTCATTTATCACCGATTTTGTTATGAAGAACAAAGCATTTCTGGGCTACGTGAGTCAGACCCAACACTTTTCCAAACTGTATACTTCCTTTCTTTCAAACATTGGTCACATTCCACCAATTCCAACTCCAAATTTGGACTTTTGCCCAGACGATGTAGTGGTCTTCTCACACATCCATATCCAAAACATGATAATCAAAACCAAAAACATTATTTACTCAAACTTCATTATCAAATTGAAAACTTCAAACTTGTTATCAAAACCTTGATCATCAAAAGCTTCACAACAATATTTTGAACTTAAACAGTACTGAACGTATGTATGTTACCCAGAAATTTAACAGTAGAAAACATGATTGAAAATTACCATGAATACAATGAAATTGTTTCTCCTTCAAATGATTCTTTTCACCCTACTCCAACAACGTATTTATGGGAAAGAAACAGAGGGCACTGTAGGAAAATTGGCCAGGAAAAGATGGGGTAACAGTTCTAATTCTCCAAGAACAGATGTGTGGGAAAAACAATAGAGACAAATATAGGGAACTTTGGGTGGGAACTATAGGAAAAAGAAAGGGAAATGTAATGAGCTGCATTGGAATGCGTGGAAGAGGGAGATGAAGATGAAGTCCTCTTTTCTAACAAAGTACAAAAAATTGGTTAGAGAGAGAAGAAGATGAAGTCTTTAACAAAAAAAGGTACAAAAGGTTGAACAGGTAATTGCACCTCTTTGAAAAAAAAGTAAAACAGTATTAACCAGAGAAAGGCAAAAGGGCAGCACATAAACTTTATATTTTTTGGCTGGCATCGCAATTCACAAGTGGGTCCAACGTCCTATTGTGGAATAAATTAGTGGTCAACATTTTCAACGCCTTAGAATGGAATGTTCACTAATTACACAACCGATTCTTGTACTTTCCCGAAGTATGTTTATGTATGCAAGAGTGCCTCTATTATTACGACAATGTACATTAATTGTGACTGTACTGGTCCTCTTTTACCGTAATGGAGATGAACTTGTATTTTGAAACTCTTCATAATGTATTTCGAAGAAGATTTTGTTTCGGTCAGTCTATAAAAGTCCGTTTGGGCATGATATCGAAAGTATCTCATGTTTAAGGACTGAAAGTTGTTGGTAATATACATCTTAGGATGAAAATGAAATAACTTTCGAAAGAGGGTTTCCCAAACAGGCTGCTTGGGGATTTTGTACACCAGCACTACAACAGAGCATGGTTTTAGCAGCGCCATACCCCATCGCTAAAGGTGCCTTTGAGCGTGGCAAAAGATCTGTCGCAACGCACCAGATGGCGTTGCAAAGGCGTGGCTAAAAAGTGCGTCTCAAATACTCAAATGCAACGCCAAAAGTGGCGTGGCAAATGTTCCTAGTTTGTTGCGACGCCTATGGGCGCTGCTAATACACTAATTCCGTTGCTACTTCATTTATGAAAATTAAATTAATTGCAAATTTATTTCAAACTATTTGCAGCGCTTGGCGTCGCAAAAGAGAGCTTGTAACAACTAGGATGGCGTTGCAAAAGTGATACCTTTAGCTGCACAACTAGGCATCGCAAAAGGCAACCTTTTGCTACACTATTTCTGTTGCGGAAAGTTTGAATTTTTAGCTATACATTTGGCGTGGCAACAGACGTCCATAAATTTAGCGACACACCAAGTGTGGCAAAAAGTGTCTACGTTACGGTAGAATCAAATCTTTTAGCTACACCAAAATTATTCATAATGATATAAATTCGAGAAAAGCACACACTTTATTTGGGACGCATTTAGCATTACAAATGGTGCAATTCATATATATACACATACATTTTCATTTACATAATCCCGCCCAAAATAATTTTTATAGAACACAGTAACCCTATAACAATTCACCACAAATCATAACAAAATGAATTTCATTACTAAACCATTCAATACAAAAGATCTTAAAGAATTCACATAACTATTTTTTGCGAAAAAAACATCGTCTCACATAATCTTAACAACGTTCAACTAAATTAGACGAATTATTCAAAACTAAAATTCCACAAATAATGTCTATAACATGCTAATTTGAGCAGCATCCACTCGGAGCTTCTTCTTGATTCTACTACTTCTGGCGACCAATCGACCAATCTGGCATAACAAATTAAAAAAAAAAAATCACGTAAGTAAATTTATTAGAAACATTAATAAACCTAATACACACTCAAGTTGACAATGCATGTGAAACTATGCACTACCTATATGCGTAAATTGGTGCCCATAGCCAAAAGCTTAGAAAGAACTTATCAAAGTTATAACTTGATCACATTCATGAAGGTACAGATCAAATAAGAAGACAAAAATAGCAAAAAACTAATAGATTTTGAACTAAATTGTACATGTAAATGCCAAACCATTAAAAAACCTCGTGTCATAAAGTTATCACCAATGAAACAATAAAATAAGTAAGGCTAAACATCAAGTAAATCAAGCAAACAAGCTCAACTACAAAAAGCAGTTCCAACAGATGGCATAGTCAGATGTAAAGGTATCGACCAACCTATAATGAGATTTTTAACCCCCTGCCTATGATTTAGGAGTCAAGAAGTCCTGCCTTCGGCTATTCCTTCTATCCCTTGCTACTGTTTAACAGGAGCGGAATATCCTTTGTCCTAACCTTTATCCTTCGGCTATTCCTTCTATCCTTTGCTACTATTTAATAGGGAGGCTCGGGGAAAGAACCTAAGCACAAAAACACGCGACTACCGCGAAAAGGAACAAGGGGAGATGGATAGGCTAGGATCGGGAAGCTCAACCATCAACAAAAAAATGCTTGAAGGAAGGGTCGGGCTCTAGAATAGCGTTTAAGCCATATGTGTTGAACCAACTCTTTTTAAGGTAACATATGAGACCGATCAAGTGTAGGAATTAGTCTTTGAAATTGACCCTATCTTTCTTTTCGGAAGGGAAAAAGTTGTTTGGCGAACCATTATCTCTTGATTGATCCGATCATACACTTGCTTTTCCCGCGTGATAGTTCTCTTGATATTCTTTCTACAACTATAGATTTGGAGCCAATCGTATGACCGTGTGTCAAACCGTGTCAGCGGGAGACGTAAGGAATATTCAAATGATTCCTTTCCAATGAGAACTGAACTAGACAGCATCCCATATGCTTTGGGAAACCATTAGAAAGTGCAAAGTTGAGAAACACGACCACCGTGAGGCCGCTGCTTTGCTGCTTGCTTGCAGCGGTTCGGATGTAAAACCGCTATGTCCGGGCGTAAGAGGCGGCAAAAGCTGATGCCACGAGGGAGGCTGCTTCAACTTCTTGCAGCTCATCAGTTTCGAAACCGCTATGTGCAAGCGAAGAGGCGGCAAAAGCTGATGCCACGGAGGCCGCTTTATTTGCTCATGCAGCTTTCGGATGTAGAAACCGCTCGACGGAAGCGTAAGAGGTGGCAAAAGCCGATGCCACGAGGGAGGCCGCTTCTTTGCTGTTTTAGATGCAGAAACCGATCCCGACGGAAGGTAAGAGGCGGCAAAAGCTGATGCCACGGGGAGGCTGCTGCTTTGCTCATCTGCGTTTGAATCACCGCCTCCCCGAAGTTGGCTTAAAGATCGGTGATCATTAAAAGTTAGTTCCCCGCATGGACCCATTCTTACATTTGCACTTTCTATTTCATAGTTGATTTCCATCTTAGTTCTTTATTTGTAGACCATTTATATCAAAATTTACAACATATGTATACTTCCATCCGCCCAAAATGTCCAACAGTCAGTTTACTCAAAAGTTATTTTAGTTTGCAAAATAACTTCTACTCGCATTTAAAATTAGATGATTTCCTCGCAATCCTATCAAAGCTAAAAGTAAAGACCAAAAGTAAGCATCTCACTCTTACCAAGTGATGTCCTAGTGTACTTTCGAAGAAAAATCGGTAGACATTACACACCATGTCCTCCATAACATCAAGTGTCCTTCCTCTAATGCAACACCACACTCATTGAGTGCTTGCTTTCTTAGCAGCTCAATGAGTTGTAGATGTATCTCGATACTCGTGAAAGTTGGTCACAAAATGTCGATGCAGGTTGAGGATTGCAAAGGAGAGAGGATAAAACTAGAAGGGACTTGAATAGTGTCGAAGATATGTCCGCAGACAATAGGATCATCCGGCAAGGCATGGCTTTGGATAGAACTAAACAGAAACAATCGGGACCTCCAACCCATGAATTTTAGTTAGGCAATGAGTGTTGATATTTATTTGTGCATGTGACTACAAAGATGAACCAAAAGTAAGAAGCTATGAAGCACGGACACTTTCGATCGCGATTGATCCTAAACCAAGAGAGACGGTTGATCGATGAAACGAAAACAGCTAGAAGGAGGGTCAAGAAACGGACAAGCCGAGCCTTTCTATCCAACACCCACACTTCGAAAGCAAGCACTTTCCTCCATTTCAGCCTTTAATAATTGGATCGATAACATGAAAAGGAGCTATCTGTTCAAACAAATTTTAAAATTGAAAGTGTGTATCTTTGAAAATGCAAAGATAGCGGACCTTAATAGTTATGATCACCATCGAACAACCCTAGATGCACTATTGGTGGACTAGAACTGCAAAACATCTTGCAAAGCTTTTTAGCTTGTGATCAATAGTAGAAGTTTACATCTTATTGATCAACTATGGGTGCCTTTGAAATCGAAAAAATCTAGCAGATCCACAACACTAGTTACCTAATTGGATGATTATCACCAACCACCACCTAGAAACTCTCCCCGATAATAATAACCTTCCTCTTCGGATGCCCAAATAAAAAAAAAGAACCACAAAGACTCGCCTCTTACACCAGCAGCAAGTGTAGGGTTATCTTCAATTCTAAGATCTCTTCTAAACCATACTATACTACTACAACTGCTATTACCACCACCACCACGAACAAGTCCACTTGACATTTTTTTTTTCTCTTAGCAACTCAAACCCAAGAAAACAATCTCTGTATCAAATCTATGTTCGGTCATGCAAGAATAATTACTATAGACTGTGAAAGAGAAGTTTTTAGGACTTATAACAAGATTGCTTTTTCTTTTTCTAGTATGGTTTAGGCCAATAAATGTATGGGTCATAGATTCTGCTCTTATCCCCTTGAACTTGTAATGTTTTTATCCTTATTCTAAGTAAATTATTACCGATGTGGTCGAGTGGAGAGTGGGATTATGGTCTGTTAAAGAGGCTCAAAAGGAAGCAGAGGGGCGTAAGTTTATGCAGGCAAAGACAAGCTTTTGGTCAAGCGGCAATGATGACACTAAAAATAGAAATACGCCTAACCTTTATCCTTTGTCCTAACATTTATCCTTCGGCTATTCCATCTATCCTTTGCTACCGTTTAATAGGGGGCTCGGGGAAAGAACCTAAGCTCAAAACAAGCACTACCGCTTGAAAGGAACAAGGGCGAGATGGATAGGCTAGGATCGAAAGGTTGGAAGCTCAACCATCAACAAAAATGCTTTCGAGGGAAGGGTCAGGCTCTAGAATAGCGTTTAAGCCATGCATGTTGAACCAGCCTCTTTTAAGGTAACATATGAGACCGATCAAGTGTAGGAATTAGTGCTTTTATCCGACGCCTTAAAGGTTCGGACAAACCAAGCTTTCAAGGAATTATCAATGCCTCGATGTGTACACCTAATTGTCAATCATATATCCCTAATTGTGTGAAAAAAAAAAAAAACCCAATACATCATTAACGTAAGATAAGATACCAATATTTCTTACTTGCTTAAAGTTTTCAAACTACGCACCATTGAGAACCTCCACCTAACTGTAGCATCCAAGCCTCCATCCTAGCTTGAACGGCCAAAACCTCTTCCAATTTAGTTCTTTGGGATACCATTTCAGCAAATGAGCTCGCCATTACATTTTTCAACTTCCTCCTCGCCCTTTGTACTTCCTCTTTGAAGATCGCTCCTTTGCACTTCCTCCTCTAAGTGAATGGATCTCATCCTTCTAGCTGATGGTGGCATGACACCATGCCCAAGGCCTTTATAATATCCAGATCTTACACCCAATACTGTACTAAAAATTTCATCCTCAGTCTTTGGCTCACCACCTTCTACTTCGCACTCAACTTTAAGTTGTTGCATCCGGGTTCGTAAAGTTTAAACTAGGGATAAATATATGAAATTAAAGTGCAATGGTAAAAGCAAGTAAGAGTCATTTAACTTACATAATTTTCTTGAGCTACAGGACTAGTCCATCCCTTACTACTAAAGTGGGTTCGACGGTAGAATTCAATCTTTCCCACAGTTTGTTGGGTTTCAGAGTCGCGCTGAAAAATATTTGAAAACGCATAATTTATTTTAAATAATAGCACATAACCAAAGCAACATAAATTATGTAAATAAAAAATAGTACCGATTCCTCAAAGAAATGTAGAAATGACTTTGAACCAGCACAATGGTTTGTTGAGAGCTTTTGCCGATTACTTGAATTATGCTCGCTAATTTTCTGAAGTAAAATGAATATTGTATTACAAGTTGTATTTGAATCATATAATCAGTGGCTCATTGGACTCAACTTTAAACTAAGATGGGATAGATGCAAAGAGCTGCATTATTGCCTAATCTCAAGTCAGGAGGAAAACAAAAGGTCTCAGCCTTAATAAAAAAAAAAATTAGAACAATCCTTTCCTTGGAACATAGCCAGACTACCACTTCAACCTCAAAAATATAATTATATCATCTTCTAGATTTCCTTAATTTCCTCAAAACACATGAAACCAATCACAACAACAATAACCAGCCAACAATAACCATTTAAAGGAGACCAATAAGTAAACTATCATACCTTGAAATCTTCCCTTCGAAACCAATCACATAAGCATCCCATTTATCTTGCCACGCCACTATAAGGATTTCTTCGTACACCACTTTGCATCATTTCCAAAACGTTTATAGTGCAAGTGAAGAAGACACCTATATCCTCTTAAAGCTCCCCTAATATCTTGTCCACGACGTGCTTCACATGTGGAAGTTGCATATCCACATCAAACTTGTCCTACAAGAAATGTATTACAAAGTTACAAGGAATCATTCTGATATGCTATGCAACTAGAATAAAAACTTTATTACCTTAATGCGATCAATGTGAATGGTCCTCTCACGCCCTCTTCCACTTTATCCCAATCACTGCCCCAGAAGAGGTCCATGTTGTCGCGCTACTACTCCAATCTCCCTCACGAAATTGAGTACTCCACCTTTCCACAGTCTTGCATGATCTTTATGGATCTCTATCCTAGGTTTTTTACCAGTAGCAGCTTTGTAATCAATGAGTTTCTTATTCATAGCCTTGCCTCTTTTTTTCTTAACAAAAACATTCATAAAAAGAAGAAAAAAAAAAGAAAAAAAGATGCCTAGTCTTTTATTATTGAACTATCCAATGCATTAAATAAATCAAAATATAATCTTATTACCAATACTTGATGTGTTCACTTCGCTAACGGCTGAAATTGGTTGTGCCCTCACTCGTCGAGTTACACCTGGCGTCATAACTATACATGCAAAACTTAAATTTGATAAAAAACAATTTATATCAAATGGCACATAATCTAAATACAATAATAAAGCACATTAAAAGTCATATATAAAAAGATTAATATAGCATTAAAATGGAGAGTTTCAATTCTTAATATATAAGCATGTACCTGACTTATTAGCACGAAATAGATCCAACAACAAAACTATCACTTAATGTAATGCAATCCAAACAACCTGTCCTAGCTAGAATATGCTTTAATGCTTAATGTGAATGCATGGCATATATATATATATAGATATAGATTACCCACATACAAAATGGATAATGAAGTTTTTCATTAACATTCAGTCAATGTCTGTATCATCATCACTGGATACAACATGCTCCTCTTCAGAACAATACTCCATTAATGTGTCATCTATTTCAACATCTTCCTCGTCAATAATGAAATTGTCATTGGTTTGATGACTTTCCATAGCGGCCACGACCACATTAGCATCAACTTCGTTTGGGTCCAAATCCTCCCTATCTAGACGTATGGGTATGAATGGTGCATTTTGAACCCCACTGCTGCTTGCTTCATGAGTTTGATCAAGTTGGACATTGTCAATATTCACCCCAACCTGCTCCTCCTGTTGATATGCTACATCACTACCTGCTTCTTCTTTCTCTGGAACATCAAACACGTTTCGAGGCTTTGTCTTCTGCACAACTTTCCAACTAACACCTAATTTGGTATCATCGACGTAAAAGACTTGACATGCTTGTGTGGCTAAGACAAACTGGTCATCTTTATACCATGTCTTGGAGCCATTAATACTAGTAAAGTGACCATCCGTTTGAATCCCCGTCCTTCTATTACCAACATCATACCAATCACATTTGAAAAGATAAACTCGATTCCCAAATAGATAACTAACCTCAAAAACATCAGTTAACACACCATAAAAGTCAATCTCTTCTCCTTGGTGTTCTCCTTTTACTTCAACACCACTATTTTGGGTTCGGAGATTTTTTTCTCGATCCTTGGTGTGAAACCTAATCCCCTTAACAATGCATCCGCTATACCGCTTTCACACGCTTATCGTGCCCACATGCCAATGAATATAATTCATCCGTCAGCTTCGTGAGGAGTTCTCACTGCGCAATACTTGCATCTATTCATAAAATTAGTACACCAAATTAGGAAAACATAATTAGCATATTATCCAAGTTTATAACCATTGTATAAAAAAGTAGCAATACGAGCTCTTACACGCTTTTTAAACCAACTAGGAAACAACATTTCTTGTCTCTCATGTAAGTTGTGTGAGCTTTGCATTTCAAGCTCATCATGTGTTGACTGCATGATGCATATCAAATATATATAAACTTAATAACTTCGAGTAGTTGATGATGATGAAAAAAAGACTTCGGTAAGCTAAATGCAATAAAACTTATTCTAAATATGTTGAAATTTCTTCGAATTATTCAACACATAGTAATGAGCCTTGGCATAGTCTTTTGGATCAAGAATGGAACTTGTATAGGCTCCTAAAGGCCGAACATTTTGTGCGAAAAACACGAAATCCAACCTTGTTGATTCTCATTACCACCATCATAGTTTCGTTTTCTTCACGATTGAACCGAAGTTTCAACTCCTTGAAGATACATGGAGCAAAACGTGAGACATTCGTGTCTACATATGCTTCAACAATTGAACCTTCGGGGCGAGCTTTATTTCGAACATATTGTTTTAGCGTGTGTAGATACCTGTTTGCATATATAACACACACATGTAATATATATATAGTAAATAAAAACTTGAACATGCTAATTTCAAATTAAATAAATTACTAACAAGAAACCCTCACCTTTCAATAGGATACATCCACCTATACTGCACTGGTCCTCCAAGTATCGCCTCACGTGGCAAGTGGATAGCCAAATGGACCATTACATCAAAGAATGCAGGAGGAAATATTTGTTCGAGCTTACAAAGTATCACCGCAATGTCCTTTTCCATTTTCTCTAATACTTCCAATTTTAAAGTCTTGCAACATAACTCTTTAAAGAACATTCTCAACTCAACCAATGCAATGGCTACATCATTGGGCACAAAACCACGTATTGCAATTGGGAGAAGTTGTTGCAAGAGCACATGACAGTCATGACTTTTCATTCCTGTTATCTTACCATCTTTAGCATTTGCACATCTAGAAATGTTAGATGCATAGCCATCGGAAACTTCACCGACTTCAGCCACTCAAAAAAAGATTTTTCTCTCAAGATGACAATGTGTAGCATCTCATGCGCATTACAAACTTATCACCTCTTGGGATTAGATGCAACTCTTTTCTTATACCCAATGCGCCAAATCTAATCGAAGCTTTTACTGAATCTTTTGTTTTGCTATCTATATCTAACAATGTCCCCACTACATTGTCATAGATGTTCTTCTCAACATGCATAACATCCAAGTTGTGTCAGAGCTTAAGAGTGTCCCAATACGGTAACTCAAAAAATATGCTTTTCTTTGTCCAATTCAACTCCATCTCAAGACGCTTTCTCTTCTTGTTAGGCTTTCCGAATTTCTGAAAAGGTTCTACATAGTTCACTGTGATAACAATTCATCCCTAGACAACTCTCAGGTGGTGGCCCCTGCTCCCCTATTTCCATCAAATAAGTGTTTGCCACGAGTTCTCCAAGGATGCCTTGGCTGCAGAAAACGACGATTGGCCATATAACACAACTTTCGCCATTCTTTAAATACATGGAAACTATATCCTTGTTACAATTAGGGCAAGCCGGTTTCCCTTCGTGGCTCCAACCGGATAAATTACCTAGTGCTTTGGAAAATCATTTATAGTCCATAACACCGCAAAGATGCAACCGAAATGTTTCCTTTGCTACTGATCATACGCCTCCACCCCATCATTCCATAACTCTTTTAGTTCATCAATCAAAGGTCGTGAATAGACATCAATATCATTCCCAGCGATGTAGGCCCCGGGATCGAGGGCACATGAAGGTGAATGGTTCTTTCATACACTTCCACGGTGGTAAATTATACGGCATAACCAAAGACCGCCACATACTATATTGGCTGCTCATATTGCCAAACGGGTTAAATCCATCGCTATGACCAAGGCTTAACATTGCGAGGATCATTGGCAAACCACTCATGTTCCTTGTCAAAATCACCCCAAGCTTTAGAATCACTGGGTGTCTAAGCACGCTCTCCTCATGCTCAAGTTTTTCTTTATGCCATCTCATATCTGCAAAAGCATTAACCCTCGACATGAATAGCCTCTTGAGCCTTGGTTTAAGTGGAAAGTAACGCAACACCTTCTCGTGGTATTTTTTAGTCTTGCCTTCAAGACTTGATACCTCGGCTCATTACATTCTCGACAATTTTGAAGATTTTCATTTTCTTTCCAAAACAACACACAATCATACTTGCATGCATGGATTGAGATATAACCAAGTCCCAAGTTACGCATTAATGCCTTCGCCAGAATGGGACTTTGGGAGTGTCTCACCTTCAAAGCAATATTGCTTTAATCAATTGGAGAATCATAGTGAATGATTTGTTACTCCAAATGATTAATTATCTTCAAATGAAGCAACTTCACGACACAATCTAACTTTGAAGATTTTACAGCCGGATACAAAGGTTGACGTGCTTCACTCAAAAAGTTCATCAAATGGATCTATATTACCTCCCCGATTCCCTATGTTCCACATTAGGCACCGATTATCAATGTGTATTGGAGCCCCGCAAATCTTCAAACATGTCATCCAGTCCATCAAACTGTACCCTTCACCAACATCATCGCCATCATCGCCACTTTGTTCCTCATAGTCTTCTCATGAAAACCCAACGGGTGTAATTTTGTCCATGCCGTAAAGGTCTAGATCGCCTTTTACCTCGCCGATGTGCTTGTAATTCCTATTTTTGCATTGTTTGCATGGACATCTAGTCCTTCCCATTCTCACTGTATGACCACGAGCAATCTTAACAAAATCTATAATTCCTTTTTATAGTCGCCTAAACCTATTCGGGCGATTGCATCCAACTCTTATCCATTTCTAGTAATCAAAGAAGAAAACATGAATCAAGTATGTTGCACCTTTTAATAAATATGGCAAAGGAAACATATCTCACCAAAGGAAAAAAAAATACTTGTACACGCCACATGGTAGAACAAAACAACACTACTAGATTAAAATGAGGAAAAATATCGCAGATCCTTTCGATCTATTATCATACTTAAGCTGGTATGAATAATTGAAACTATCAGTATAAGGACAATTTGACTTGTCGTGATCCACAATATAACTTATATTTGACTTGTTGCATCCAAATTTAATCATAAAAGATAAGAAATGTATATATCTTATTTATATAGTAGCTCTTCATGACTACTTCTCAAGCTAATCCCTAATTCCTTTTTGATACACTGGCCAAAACCTATTTGGCAATTGCATCCAACTCTTATCCATTTCCGTGTTCCCTACTACGAGATAATAATTGTACATCACAAAATAAGAAAACCCAAACATTTAAACTAACCAAGGACAGTCCATTAACAATCCAACTTCCTACACCACTATTGATAGAAATTAATTTAGGCATGCATATAAGAATATACGAACAATTACCAGAAACAATGTGTAATTTAACTTCACAAAGTGGTCTTGTATTCAAGATTGCATTCAACCAGACTTCTACTGTCCTTAAAATGCATACACATGATAGAAAGATTGAAAAGCAACCAAAATCAAAGAAAAAGGGCCAGCAATCATCAACGTAACTCGGTTCTAATACATAAGTCATCTTAGCAAACATGCACACACGTTACGGAAACCAGCAAGCACATAATTCACCCATAAGCTCATTGTATATAACTATGGCAGTTTACGAAAACCAGTTTTTTCCAATAGTTATGGCAGTTTTATTAGATTTACAATTTTTCAATCAAAATAGAAATAGTTAAATTAAATACACTACAAGAGGAAATCTCATTGTATATAACTAAACCAAGTGCCTAATAAGAGCCTCATTATGGTGGAGATGCAAGTGCAAGTGCAAATGGGGATTTAGTGACGTTATGTTCAAATTTCACTCCTTAGGTTCTTATAAGAACAAAACTGAGAGGACAAATGATCCTACAAGCAGCAAATGCTTGTAGCTGATGTTCCCATCAGCTCAAAAGAAAAAAAAAATCCATCAAGTTAATATGATACAGAATAACAAAATTACAAATACTAAAAAATGCTAGCAAGATGATTTAGAATAATAGTATAGAAGCAACTGAGGTGACGAGGATATACCTTTAGTTGAATCTAAAGATGTGTAAAGGTATGCTCTAATTCACTAGTGTTCAATATACTTTCCATCTTTTTGTATCTAACATGTGTTTCGTGTTGTGTGCATGTATTGGATTTTTGTCGCTTTCTTTATTGGTTATGTGCAATTTAATCTGCGAAGGCTTTTACTCATATATTTGACAGGGAATGCCTAGATTGGGTGAGTTATTCCAAAGACAGGGAATGCCTAGATTGGGTCTTGTTCAGTTAAGATCTCCCGTAGAGAAACTACTAATGAAATATATCAGACCTTGCCTCTAGATAATCTACAACAACTAAAAAAACACTCGAGACCTTTCTTAAATATAGCTATCAATTGTTCAAAAGTTCAATTCTAAAATATAGCTACCAATTGTTCATAACTACTAAAATTGCATTACAACAAACAAAAGTTCAATTTTAATCTAAAAAATATACAAGCTAGAGAACATGAAAAGGCTACCTAAAATAAGTTTACAGCTTCAACCTATTTTCCTTGTTGCAAGTGTTTAAGTTGAGGACCTGAACCAAGTTTTCAAACACACTCTATTACATTAAGTTGCAAAGATCGAGGAATCAACAAAATTAGCCAAAATAAAATAAGACATACAAGGTTCTCACTTGTAAACTCAAACCCAAATTCACACGCACGCCATAAACAAGGCACCACTTACAATCGCTGAAATCGTACAAACCTTAATTGACCTAAAGAAAAGTGAAGGAAAGATTCATACCATACTTTTCTACTTTCAAGAAGACTTTTTCTATTCAAGATATCCATATCCATATCCAAAAATTGACTCAATATTTTAAAAGTCGGTCATTTTTTTTTAATATCTTCTTAGCAATAGGGTCATGGTTGGAAACTAAGGTCTCCCTTCTATTTCAATATGCTCTAGCAAAAAAGAGAACCATATATAAAAGCTGACTCAAGTATGGAATGAGCCACCACTCTTCTTTCTTGATATCATAACTTTACATGTATAGTCATGCAATTTGTTCTTTAACTGATAATACCAATATTTTTACAATAGTATGGCATGGTTCATATATTGCATAACAAGAATATTAAAAGGCAACGCTATTCCCATAGAAAGATTGATATTATTGGAAGAGGAGAAAGGGTGTGAGAAATATCTGTTGTGGGAAGTAGGAAAAAGTAACAATGGAAGAAGAGAATGCTTATTGTTACTACCGTGATCAAGAGTTTGAAAATGAGGATGTACTTGATAGGCATCAGAAATCAACCCATTTCAAATGCCAAAGACATTATGAGCAGTTTTAAGCCGTTGGTGGAATGGCTATTCACGCTATTCAGACTCACGGGGAAACTCAAACTACTAACAACAACTCTTCAATGGCACCAACATTAATTTTCACCGTGACTTTGTTTGAAACGTAACATGTTGTGCCGCTCAAGGCTCAAACCGAAAGTGTTGTAGTCCACGAACTTTGACTCGAGGAAGCTCATTCAGTTATAGAATCGTTAAGGGCTCTTAAGGAGAGAGAGGGCAAGGTCGCCTGATTCTAAACACAGTTAAGACGCCATCCGGGTTATAGTATTGAGGGAGGTGGAATAGAAAATTCGCGTGAATCAAGGCCCGCCGCTGCGTCCGCCGATGATTGTCTTATGGATGTCTTGAAAAGATACCACAAGATGTTTCATCGAGACAAGTCCTCTTGATTGACTAATTGGTAATCTTGTATGTTATAGCTTCGACCTGAAAGTCGGGTACCGATAGGTGTTAGTCTATCTCTTTGAAGTTATGCAGGTTTTGATCGACCTGTTGTGCCGGTCAAGGCTCAAAACTGAGCATTGTAGTCCACGAACTTTGACTCCGGGGAAGCTCATTCAGTTATGGAATGCATTAAGGGCTCTTAAGGAGGAGAGATAGGGGCTAGGCTGCCTGATTCTAAACAGGTTAAAGGCCCATCCGGGTTGTAGTATTGAGGGAGGTGGAATAGAAAATTATGTGAATCAAGGCCCGCTGCGTCCCCGGCCCATGATTGTCTTATGGATGTCTTGAAAGGGATACCACAAGATGTTTCATCAGACAAGTCCTCTTGATTGACTAATTGGTAATCATGTATGTTATAGCTTCGACCAAGTCGGCAACGACAAGTGTTAGTCTATCTCTTTGAAGTTATGCATATATTTCACTTATGTTAAGCTTATTGACAATAGCTTTACCTTAATAGCAAGCCGGTCTATGGATCTAGGTGAACTTGGAGTTTGGAAGGAAAAAGGGGGGAAGAATTACCCAACGGGGTTTTGAGTTGACGGATCGATGTTCAAATCTCATCGACACTAAACACCAACCCAATTGAAATCTCCCCCCCTATACTATGCGTTTGGTGGCGATAGAAAATTCGGCTTTTCCGATCTTGGCTTTCGAAAGACAAGAGGGTTTGGTACACGACGAGCCGAGGGGTATAGATGGTATAGAGGAGAAGACCATAGGGACGGGACCGTAATAGGTTGGGATTTCTATCCGACTTGACACACAGATGAATCCTTATTCCATAATGAAAGAAAGTGGATCGGATCTTCGAAGTGTTGGACTAAATCCACACTCCCCACCGGTAATTTTTTCACCGCCATTACAAGATGTATCTGCAACTTCGCCCCCACTTCACCATGCTCTCAATCAGAAAAATACAGATGTCACATTTGTTAACTATGTTAACTCTAAATCCTACGCTTCTGGTCCAAATAATGGTCGTCCTTCAATCGACCCCCTGCCATTGACATCTAACAGAGCCCCAACATATCTGGAAACTAAATCCCTCTATCTAGTTTGGGATGATGAAGCCTTCTCCATGGAGGAAAATGCAGAGCATTTGACATGCATGTCAAACAAGAAGAAGCTTGTCATTGAAAGTATGGGGTGGGTGAAACTAGCCAGATGATTGTCCCTGATGCAGCAGATAGAAGGATATTGGTGTAGGCCTATTTTGGGTTCCCGCGGATATGTAGGTTGTAAATTTTATGGACTGAGTCACTGAGATACAGGGAGCAAAAAGCCATATACGAGTAACTATATTTAACTGCAAGGTGACATTGTATTTGAGGAAGGTCACAATATTGTTGTTGTATCTTTATGAATGCTATAACTGAACCAAGAGTAAAAATGGACGACTAAAGGTCGTCGCAGAACTTTTACGTAAGATTGATATTGGAATAGAATACACGCTAAAATTCATTCAAATTGAAATATAAAGATTTGTTCTTTATATCACAAATCAAAAACAAAAACAAAATAAAAGCAAAGAAATATATCTTACCCACTGTAGAGAACCCCAATTCGAGCAGTTCTACCTGGCTCCACAAATCACTGCAAAGAACACCAAAAATTCCACTTTAAAGCTAAAACAATCAATCAAGACAAGAAAAAAAACAAAAAAAAAAAAAAAACGATTTCAACTAGGGCAAGGAACAAAAAAACGAAGTTTTTGATTTTGTTATCGCTTCAATTCTTTTCACCTCAGTAAAGTCAGAAACGGTGGATGTTGAGGGTGGAGGAGAGATAAGCTTTGAAGATGTGGAGAGAAAAAGGATGAGTTTTGGAGATATGATGGAGGAAAGAAGTTTCGGTTTAGATGGAGAGATCGAAGAGACGACAATCTAGGGTTTTAATAGGTTTTGTTTTTACGGTATTTCTAATTTGTTATGATTTGGATTTTGGAGCGGGAACGTTAACATGAATGAAAACTATAGCGCGAATAATATTAATTTGCAGCCAAAAACGAATATATCGCCCCAAACCAGAGCCCATTGGCCAAAGTTCAAAATATTGACGATATATCCGATATATCGCCGATATATATCGGTATTTTGGTACACCGATATCGATATTTCCGACATATATCCACCGAATATAATACCCTTTTTTCCGATATATATCAAAAATTCCGATATAAAAGTTTATATCGCCGATATAATCGATATATCCGATATTTACGATATATATCGGAAATTCCGATATAAAAGTTTATATCGCCGATATAATCGATATATCCGATATTTATGATATATATCGTTTGACTTTTTGACCATTTTTTAATATAAATCCGATATTTCCAATATATTTCCGATATTATATTTCCGATATATCCGATATTTCCGATATTTTAAATAGTTTAGACTGATCACCAAAAAAATGGATATATCCGATATATATCGGTTTTTGGGTACACCGATATATTCATCGATATCGATATTTTGAACCTTGCCATTGGCAACATCGAAATCGTCACAACAAGCGCATACACATAGTCTATCCCGGAATTACCAGTGACGGCAAAGGGTTGCAATAGATATTTAATCTATAGCAAAGACCACACTCGCCAAAAATAAACATTATCAATTTAATTATTTATTGTAAATTTAAGCAAACACTTTTGCAACGCTAAACTTCTAGGTATTTCCCAAAATGAAAATTCTATTAAGACGGATGACCTTTAGCAACGCTACACGATGTTGTAAAAGATGACTTATTGCAACAAATTTTAGGCGTGGCAAAAGAGTGCGTTGCAACAGACCTCTTTTGTTGTAGTGCAGAAAACAGAAGACGAGTATAGAGAGACAGACTACAAAAGGTCATTGTCATGTTCAACTTAACAAAAGATTGAGCTGCTAAGTCATCAACCCTTAAAGGATGCACAAAGGATTGATGTCATGGTTAATCTGGAACAACTGAGCAAGCTGAGTTTTGGGTCTAGCTAGGAGCCTAGGACTAATAGGGGGTAGGGCTGGAAATGGAGCGGGTTCGGGTCGGATTTTCACTCAAAACTCTTTACCATATTTGGATCCATCCGGATTCGGGTCGGATTTCGGATATCTATATCCATTAAAAAAACCAAAAAATACACTATTTTAATGATTTTCATATATAAATGTAAGATATAATTTAATTTTTAGGCATCAAAATATAAATCTTGTTAAAAAGATTCAGGTTTTCGGATATTCAAGTCGGATTCTAATCACAATCATAGAAACCATACCCGTTCAAATGGATTCGGATATGGTTGAATTCGATTCGCATCCCGTACCATTTCCAGCCCTTGTAGTGGGTGCTCTGATTATAATCAATACTTGCCTGCATATCATCCGAAATATCGTTAATATCGGCCCCGTGATTTGAAATATCGGTCGATTTAATTCTATATATAAAAACCACACTGAAATTTAAGATGAAATTTGCAAAACCTCAAATTCGAAAAATAATCTCAAACCCAACAAAAACAACAATAAATTTACCAATCCTAGAACAGGGAGTGACTCTTAAGGACAAAAATGCTGAAAAAGTAACTCTCAAGAACACCTTTTTATTTTTGTAACGCACAAGGACCGGGTAGATAAAAGGTCAAGTATACCCTTGACGCGAAATAAAAAACGGATCGGGTAGATGAAATGTCAAGTATACCCCTGACGCAAAATAATTAACGTTCCGGCCCAGACGAAACGACCCGGTGTATTTAGTATGAACATTCAATATTCATAGTGAACATTCAATGTTCATAGTCCTTTGGAAACATTCAATGTTCATAGTGAACATTCAATGTTTATAATCCTTGGGTATGAACATTCAATGTTCATAGTCTTTTGGATATGAACATTTGATGTTCATAGTCCTTGGTCCTTTAGGTATGAAAATTGATTGGGTATGAACATTGATTGGGTATAAACATTGAATGTTCATACATCAATATATTGTAAAAGGTACATTCACCTATTTGGATATGAACAATCATTGTTCATACACCAGCAGAAGTTATGCACACTCATTGTTCATAGTAAAATGACAAAAAGGGTAAAATTGGAAAATATTTATTTTAAATCTGGGCCATTTGTTCTGGAGGGTTATTTTCACAGAAGGGTATAATTGGCATTTAAAAAAATGTAATAAGGCGGAGCCAACTTATTTTGTCCTTGAGAGTTACTAATTTTGAAATAGTGGGTTCGTAAGTTAGTTTTCCCCAAAATTTGTCTTACTCACAAAAACCGCCGTGTCCTCTAGACTTCATTTTCCTCAGAATTTGGCCTTGGGACCAATTTCTTGATCCTAGAAACCCACTTTAAAAAAATGCCAAACGTTAAAACAATTCAAACAAATCCATTCACAAATGATCATTTCAGGTTACATCCACGATACTTTCGCCGCAAGTCGCTTACTTAAACACTCAACTGACTCTCATTTCGTTAACTTAAACTACTCACATTGCATTCTTGACTCCATTCAAAAACCAAATGGGTTTGTTTATAATACAATAATGAGAGCTTATTTGCAAAGCCATTTTGGTGCAATGACTATTTTGTTGTATAAATTATTGTTGTATATTGCGTCGAATTCGATGGTTGTTTTGTTTGGGAAGGTGGGGCGTGTAAGTGATGCTAGGAAGTTGTTTGATGGTTTGGTGGGGAGGGATATGGTGAGGTGGACTGCGATGTTATCTTGTTATGAGCAGAATGAGATGTTTCATGACGCGCCGGAGATATTTGGGCAGATGAGAGTTGAGGGAGTTGGAATGGATGTGGTGGTGGTGGTGGTGGTTAGTGTACTTTCAGCTTGTGCAAACTTGTTGGCTATGAAGGAAGGGGAGTTGATTCATGGGCTTAGTGTGAGAATTGGAATTGAGTCGTATGTTAATCTTCATAATGCACTGATTCACATGTATTCGAGATGTGGAAATATAAGAGCAGCGAGGAGTTTGTTTGATGCAAGCCATCTACTAGATCAAATATCTTGGAATTCCATGATCTCGGGATATTTGAACTGTGGATCTATTGAAGAGGCTAGGAATTTATTTAACTCCATGCCCACCAAGGATATTGTCTCGTGGAGTGCCATGATATCGGGTTATGCCCAGCATGACCACTTCTCAGAGACTTTGGTATTGTTCCATGAGATGCAGCTTCAAGGAATTAGGCCTGATGAGACAACACTGGTTAGTGTGATCTCAGCCTGCACCCACTTAGCAGCTTTAGAGCAAGGCAAATGGATTCACACATATATAAAGAAGAGTAACCTAAAGATTAATACCATTCTAGGCACGACTCTTATTGACATGTACATGAAATGCGGATGTGTAGAAAATGCATTGGAGATTTTCCAGGGTATGGAAGACAAGGGAGTCTCTTCTTGGAATGCAGTCATTTTGGGATTAGCTGTGAATGGATTGGTTGAAGAGTCTCTAGACAAGTTCTCTGAGATGAAGAGGTGTGGTGTAGCACCTAACTGATGAGGGCCGGCGTTTATTCGAGGCCATGGTCCAGGTACACAAGTTAGAGCCAAATGTTAAGCATTATGGTTGCATGGTTGATCTTCTTGGACGTGCAGGCTTACTCAAAGAAGCAGAGGAACTCATAGAAAGTATGCCTATACCACCAGATGTGGCCACCTGGGGAGCCTTGCTTGGGGCTTGTAAGAAACACGGAAACACCAAAATGGCGGAGAGGGTTGGGAAGAAACTTATTGAGGTTCATGGTGTGATGCAAAAGTTTGACTAGGTTTCTCAAGCATTTGATGACATCTTCAAAATACTGTGTGTTCTATATATTGTTATGACTTTGTGCAAGTTGGATGATCGCCATTGATTGCCTCGGTGATGCTTACCTTTTCCTTGCTTTGTGGCAGTGATATCATCAGATGTTAACAGCAACAACAAATTTCATACAAATTATGCATATCCTTCACTTGAGTTTAGAGATGTGAGTTCCTTAGAGAACGTCTTTGGAAGATTGTAAGTGTGTCTCAAGGGCAGAAATTAAAGGCTCAACTTTATAAGCTGCTTATTATTCTCTTCCATGGAAACGTTGAGCCACTTTGCAAACAGCTATCTTACAAGTCCTGGTTTCTCCCCTGGTAAAGCAGACGCAATGTCCATGGAGTATTATATACTTCATTCTGTCAGAACATGTACGTTAGCAGATTATCATATTGGAGATCTTGTCATACCTGGGAGTGCACAGCTATGGAGATGCAACTCCTCATACAGATTTAACTGAAAGCTCTATATATGATATATCCATTATCTGCACAAGTTCTCTCAGTCAGAGTCATATTGGAGACTAGTGAAAGGTAAATCCATTTATCTTTTATGGATTAGAATATGGTGTTCCATTGGCTTGTCCTTTACTCATTGAAAGAACTTGTATATGTGACTTATGTACACCTCACAGCACACCATGTGCCGTCTTCTACCTATACCAATATTTAGACCCCTGTCATGGTCTCTTAACAATTTCTAGATCCAGATTGATGAAATAGTTATTTGATGAGAGGAATCAGTTTTTAACTTTGTAAATTTGTATGCATGTTTTACTGAAGTATTACACTTCAGTGCTTGGGAAGCTTTTGGTCTTGCAACTATCTCTCACTTCTGGGGCTAATCTCAATTTGTATAAAAAAGACGTCAGAGCCCTGTAAAGTATTCTGTGATGCATCTTGATTCTTGAACAATAAAAACTGCCATTGCATCCCTGCATAAAACATTGTTTTACCACTACTGCTTTATTGAGTATGCCATCGTTTACCTACTGTATGATTAATTTTTGCGTGCCTGCAGATTGTGACCAAAAGTTTGAAACACAATCAGGAAGCTAAGAAAGAGCCTCAGGAGTTCGAAAACGTTAGTGGGCCTCTTTTTGTAAAGCTTGAGTAAATGGTTAAAGGAGAACGTGATCGAATTGATGTTCTCCGTCCTGCTAACCTGTATCAAGTCAGAAGCAAATATGAGTACCCGACTGGTAAATACTCTGTTCAGATTTCAGAACTCTTGCATAGTCTTGTCTATAACGTGGCCAGAGTTTACTGCAAAAGCGTGCTTTGTAGCAAGCATGTCCATATTTTATAAACCTACTTGAACTCTGGAAGTTTTCATTTCAAATCTGGGACATGCCTCATTCACATGGAAGCAATGTAGCATGGGTATATAATTTCATATTTTGGTTTTGGTTACCAGGTATACATACAGCCACCTGATGCAAGTTTCTCTATTGAAATTTGAAACCATTTTATCGATTTATTATTGATTGGGACGTTTGGTCGGGTCAGGTAAGAGTAGGGGTGTCAATGGGTATCCGTTTTACCGGAACCGGAACCGGAACCGTGAAAAAAAAAATCATGATTAAGGTTCCTATTTTTAAGAAGCATTTAGAAATGGGTACTAAAAAGAACCGGACCATTTAGAACCAGAACCGAGTGGTTTTTTTATTAAAGCTGTGCAGAAGCCCCCAAATCAATGGGCTATACTGGTCCATTCAGTGGATGACCTAATTACCGGCCACAGTTATCTACTAAAAAACACCATTTTTGTTTTGACTTTGACATCTAGAAGTCAATCTGTTTGCTGTTCCAACAGCTTATTGCTCCCTCCTACGTTTTATCTCACAGCAAACTTGTGGGATTGCAGAAGATTAGTGCATAATTTGTATATAGTTGCGTGCAGTGATCTGGATAAATGGATTTTATTATAGATAACAATTCTTACTGCAAATTACACTCTTAATTTTTTTATTTGCCATCTGAAGTTAGGTTGTCTATAGGTTTCTATTTCATATACTTGGTAGACTCTGGTTTATATGACTTGTCTGTACAGTGCAGCTGATCCTGGAGCAGTGGCAACAAACCTCATGCGAGAATTGTCCTCACATCTTTCGGTTCTGGCTTTTACAGTTTTGAAAGTATTGGGCCTTCTACAGTCTCCTGAAGATAAGGTCAACTCAATTATTGATGCAGATCTTGCTCCTCCAGTAAGTTTGGTTTTCTTTGTGCACCGAGTCATTACTCAATGTCAGATTAAGAGACGTATATATAAAAGTAATGTGGCCATATATTTACCACTATAAACAGAGTCGCCATTTAAGATGTCCTCAGCCATCTGATGACACTGTTTAGTTTGCCTGCTTGATTATGGTGTGATTTGAGAGATGTGCAAGCTAGATTCTTCTGCGTGGGCTTGGCATCCAGATCACATCATTAAAAGGACCGTGAAGTCACATTTCATTTTGATATACCACAATTTGAACTTTTGTAGATACCATTTTGTATAAGCTTTTAATCTTGTGCACAAAGACTAATTTAGGGGGCTGATTGGAGAGTACTTCTTTGGCGGAAGAGGAAGGACAAATGGACAATAACTTCTTCCATACTTTCTTATGACGCCTAAACTCGCTGGAAAGTTATGGAGTAGTTCTTGCAACGCCCAACTTTTGCATAATTTCAGTTGTAAAACCAGGTATTAGCAAAGGAACTCTCCTGTGTATGTGGTTACTTGTGTAGATGTTGAAAATGAAAGGTAACTAATGCTATGCTGTGCATACAAACGTCTTTTGTACTAGTTTATTTAATCAATACAATTACCTTACAGCAAAAAAAAACACAGAAAAAGAAAAGAAAAACTAAAATGTTCTGCTGTATTAGTTATACAAGATAGTGTGAAGACACTTCATATGGAAGTAGTTACCCATGCCAAGAAATCACTGCAAATGCTTATGCACGCAACCTAAAGAACTGAGTCCAATTGGTTTTCCCAAATACTTTGCTTGGCGTGGGAAATGGGCGTTGGAAGAGTGTTTTTTCCCCCTCTCGGCAGTGTTTATTAGTTTTTCAGTTGAACGTGAATCTGAGGCAGTGAAAGAAGAATGCATTAGCTAGAATATGGAGTTCTTAGGGAAAATAGGTATGTATTAGTAGACGCTAAACAGACCAGTTTCATCTCAGAGACTGGAGAGTGCTGAGTGTTTGAACGCATTTTTGAGTCTCATCTCTCTCACTGCTCAACAATCTCTAAATTTATTTAATTCTTTCTTATAATTATTTATTTTATCGGTTATACAGTTATACTACATGGATAGCCTTTAATCAGTTTAATACTTTAATGAATGAAAAACACATATCACTCAAAGCCTCAAGGGAGTAAAACTGTGATGTCTAGGAACAATTCATGTTGATTTGTTCTTAGATCACTCTGATTTATGATGGTGATAGAAGATGAATGGAGGAAATGTAAATTGAATGAGAAGATTGATTTTGGGAATTGAATCTTACTATTATATTGAGTAAGGAAAACAGTTACACTCTCGCGAACTAGCTCTCGATACTCGCTCAACAATTTTAGAAAATGAAAGTGGCAAATGAATATCCGGTCCTGTTTCCTTACTGATTCTCTGTTTATATAGTGTCACCATCTCCAATCATTGATCAACATGTGTCTTTTTTATCCTCTCTTTATATAGTGTCACCATCTCTAATCATTGATCAACATATGTCCATTGTCTCTTTTTGAAATAACAATGAAATATAGTGAGATATTAATTTTTATGTCAATATCTCAAATTTTGAAATATCAAATAAAATATCAAGAGACACGATATTTGCCCACTACAAAAACAACAATGAGAATTTTTTATCTCAATGACCACCAAAATGCGAATACATGACTACTTTCAGGAATATTAGGATGTCTCCTGGCTATTAAAATCTCGTAACCGTCTACAGTAGTATTTCCTTTTATTCCCAATCTCTTCCAAAGACACTACAAAAGTTAACTAGTATACTGCTGGAAGTGGGGTGAGCAAAGCAATGGAGAAGACGAAGGTTGTGGGGGAAAACAGAATTGGAGAAGAAGAGAAAGGTTGTGGGGCAAAATGAAATTGGAGAAATGGTGAGGGGTGCGAGTGAAAGAAAGTGAAAAGAAGGTGGGGTCAAACGTCCAACTATTTCCATGTCTTCAAGTGGTCTTTATGTTTTTGGCCCCCCTAGGCCCTAACCCAAGAACTCGCTTCGCTCGTGGATTAATAAGACTAACGTGTCCATGAGAGACGGAAGAAAGCTCATATGTTCATTCACATTATACATGCATTTCCACCCGTACAACAGACATAATAGTAGGAGTATTCAGGAGACCTTGCTAATATATCTACTAAGGGCATCATCAATGCAGGCCTTTAAAACCCAGGGCCACGTCAGCATTTTGGAGGGCAATAAAGAGGAGCTAAAAAATCTATATCGATGGTTTCAATTACACTTTGGGCTTCAAGTCCTTTATAAATATCTATAGAAATAAAGACATTTATCCAGGTTAAATTGGAGGCCCATTTAGAGGCTGCGTTGGAAACAATTTTTTACTAAGTTATATTAAATTTGGAGATAGAGGCTCATATCTAGGCCCCATTGGTGATGCCCTAAATAAGACAACACTAACAAGAATACTTTAACTACCAAATTTTTTTACAAACTATTGTCCAATAGCAAAATAATAATATAATTGTATATACAAAGTGGGTGAGGGAATGCAGATCTAAAACAAAATAGAAACTTGAAGAGTAAAGTAGCTATGAAAAGTGTTTTTGTGCTAGATCTAGAAAGAAGATGTAAACAGAAACCAAGAAAAAGTAAAATACAAAAGAAGATACTATATTAGTTGTAGAGGAGATTGGGGGAAGGGGAAGAGGAGGTGCTCGCCCGCAGGAGAGACATGGTCATAGACTCTAAAATCTAAATAATTGAATGCTTATTAGTTTATACAAAAATTTAGGCCCAAACACATAAATTGACCAAGAATTTCAGTTTTAGGTAGAGGTGCATATGGATACTCAAAAATCCGAATCCAATTCATATTTGTATTCGAAAAATAGGATATTATCCGAAAATTTCAAATATTGGATTCGGATTCAGATAAATTTTTCTATCCGAACAGGTTTCGGATTCTGCGATTTCTTATAATATAAAATACAATATTTTGTTCTTATATAACTATTAGTCCAATGTTAGCATGTGACTTGAACAGAGTCAAAGTTACAATATAATAAGGGTGATTTCCTGAACAAGACGCGAATAATGCACATTGTGCTCCAACCGACACGCTTTTTAATTTTGACCCATTCAACGGGTTTTTTACCCTTTTGCCCTTACTTGCAACACTCTCTCTCCTCCTGTCACACTCTCTCCTATTTGTACTTTTGATATTGACATGAGAAGTTATAATAACCCATTAGATTCTCTTAGAGATACGGACTAGTGACTGTTGACCGTTGGATTTTGACCCTCATAAAATGAAAACGTGGTAGTAATTTATACAGACACAGTTAGCTAACTTTGAAATCTAGAAGTAGCAATTTACAGACCTACTATAAGCAACTTTTTCGTTATTTTTGTAATTCAAATAGGAAACAACTTTTACCTCATTTTTTGTGCCAACCTCAAAAAGTTTGTATAAAGTATAAAATTATTCTTAAGATCATAAACCAGGATTTTCAATCACATGCTAATCACATAACCATACTCATAAATAAACATACCTTTGTCCGAAGTCATGCTTACTTGCGAGAATCTTTAATGGGGAGAACTAGGTTTATCTCTCTTAGCCTATAAATCGTAATTGTGTTTTTAATGAATTGAATTGATTGATGGAAATCAATACATATTTATAGGTGGAGAGAGGACCTTAGTTTCCTAATACATAAGATTTCCATTATCCATCATGGTAGGAATATTGTAATTAAGGAAAGACTTCTTTTTAGTAAACCACTATAATCAGCAATTTCTAAGTAAACCAATATACCATATATACTCTATAGACCATATCTAGGGTTGTCGTTAATAGGAAATTCTTGTATTTAGAATATTTCCAGCAGTCTCCCACTTGGTCCATAGGAGGATAATATCGTTTATGGTTTAATTTAGAAAACATTAGGTGCGCGTAAATGCTGAGTTAACATTTAATGGTTATCGTATAAGTACCATAGTTAATAGAATCATTAATGTGAGTCATAGCGGTTCCATGCAAATTAAGCTATCTACATGGTTCCTTCCATGTACCACAACACCAATGATCTTCTCAACTAGGTCTTAAGTAAGAAGTATCAATAATGGTCCAATAATGTCTTATCAAAAGACTATTTCTGTTATTATTCATCCATTTACTTACAAGTACATAAATAATGGAAAACAAAAAATTCATAACATTATAAAATGAGCTCAAAATTATGTCAATGCAATAAGCACTAAAGAAAATCCACAAAATAACAATTACTGGCTACACTCAAGACCCATACTCTCAGCATGCTGCTTGAATACCTTGGGTGATAGCCCTTTCGTAAGTGGATCTGCAATATTAACACTCGTACTAATGTGTTCAATTGACACTCTCTGGTTCCGAACTTCTTCCTTGACTGAAAGGTATTTCATTTCCATGTGCTTAATACCTTTAGAATACCTATCATTTTTCGAAAAGAATACAGCTGTGACATTATCACAATGAATTCTCAGCGGCTTAGATATAGAGTCCATAACTCTAAGTCCTTAAATGAAATTCCGCAACCATAATCCATAAATTGTAGCCTCAAAGCATGCTACAAATTCAGCTTCCATAGTAGATGAAGCAATGATAGTTTGTTTTGCACTTTTCCATGAAACTACTCCTCCAGATAAAAGGAACACATAACCAAAAGTGTTTTTCCTACTATCTACACATCCACCAAAATCTGAATTTGTGTAACCAACTACCCCAAGATGGCCAGCTTTCCTATATGTGAGCATATAATCCTTTATCCTTTGCAAATACCTTAGCACTTTCTTAGCAGCTTTCCAATGGTCAAGCCCTGGATTTCTTTGATATCTGCCTAGCATATATGCCAACTGCAAAACTAATGTCTGGCCTAGTGCAAACATGTGCATACATCAAACTCCCTACAAGAGAAGCATAAGGGATATCTTTCATTTGTTCTCGTTCCAATTCATTCTTGGGACATTGACTTAAGCTGAACTTATCCCCCTTCTTAATTGGAACAACATTTGGATCGCACATTAACATGTTAAATCTTTCCAAAACTTTGTTAATGTAAGCCTTCTGAGACAATCCCAACAATCCACGTGATCTATCACGAAATATTTCTATTCCTATCACATAGGATGCCTCACCCATATCTTTCATTTCAAAGTGTTTGGAAAGAAAATCATTCTTAAGATCATAAACCAGGATTTTCAATCACATGCTAATCACATAACCATACTTATAAATAAACATACCTTTGTCTGAAGTCAAGCTTACTTGCGAGAATCTTTAATGGGGAGAACTAGGTTTCTCTCTTTTAGCCTATAAATCCTAATTGTGTTTTTGATGAATTGAATTAATTGATGGAAATCAATACATATTTATAGGTGGAGAGAGGACCTTAGTTTCCTAATACATAAGATTTCCACTATCTATCATGGTAGAAATATTGTAATTAAGGAAAGACTTCTTTTTAGTAAACTACTATAATCAGCAATTTCTAAGTAAACCAATATACCCTATATACTCTATAGACCATATCTAGAGTTGCCATTAATAGGAAATTCTTGTATTTAGAATATTTCAAACATAAAGCTCCAAAACTACTGTTCTTTTCTTCTTCCTCTTGATTGTCTTCTCCTTTTCGTTTTTCTAAGGTTTTTCATAGTGTACAATGGTATAGTTCTTATTGTTTATTAATATGTTTTGAATTTTGTTTTGTTGTCTTTAGTGTTGGTTTATTTCTAGGTAGTGTTGGGTTTGTTTTTGCATAATAATGTTTGTGTTTTTTAAGGTTTTTTTTAAAGGTTTCCATGCTTGTATTTACCATTTTCATGTTGATTTTGTTTTCATTGTTATAGTATTTATAGAAATTTTATGTCATAAATGTAGAACAATAAAATAGTGGTTTTTGTTCTTCTCTAAACTTTAGTGAGCTTCAATTCATCTTTCTTCTATCTTTTTTTTTGAAAGGGGTTTAGTGATTGGTTTGGGTTGGGGGTTTTTTTTTTTTTTTTTTATATACAGAGATGGTGAACTTGGTTTTAACTAAATTCATTCTAAATTGTGTCATTTTTTTGTTTCATTGTGCTGATATCTTCATCATTCATCTACAAAAATTCACTATTGTTATAGATATGAAAGTCAGTTCAACAATAATTGGTGATTTCTTATTGTTATTATTTATTCATTTTAATTTAAAAATTTTAAATTTTAGTTTTATTTATTCTGTGAGTGTACATACTGACGAATATGTTTGTCACTTATAGATGATATTTGTTGAATGTTGAACACGTGTTTTTCAGTACATAAGCCAAGTATCTCTTGGATGTAATGTATATATATATATATATATATATATATATATATATATATGGTAGCTACTTTCGAAATATAGGTCAGCCACTTTTAGAGTTTTGGGAACTGAACTGGTGGTGATTGTGTGAGTGTTTTAAGTAATGATTTGTTGAACTGTGACATATTTAGGCATTGTTTGTCACTTATATATGATATTTGTTGCATGGTGAACTTGTAGTCAAAAGGACGTGGACAACATTGCCCAACAAATTAAATGTTAAGCAAGAGGTGAAGAAAGCTGAAGATAGTAGTCACAAGGAGGTAGACATTGCCCAAGAGAATGTTGAGAAAAAGGGGAACAATGCTTAAGATGGTAATCAAAAGGAGGTGTGCATTGCCCAAGAGAATGTTGAGCAAATGGGGAACAATGCTTAAGCTTTAAGTGAGCATGATGGGAACACTGGTGAAGATGGTACTGAGAAGCTAGGGGAACAACGATGAAGATGGTATTCAGGAAGAGGCCCACAATGCTACACTTTAGGCCCACAAGAGAACTAGGTCATTGCGAGTTACTAATATACGATACAGTTTAGGATGCCAGTTACTTCTTTTAAACTTCATTATGTATAATTAAATGCTACACTTTTAGCCTAGCTTGAAGTAAACTTTTGAATTGTTTCACTTGTAATTGGATAATACTATTTTGTACATAAGTTATGAATGTTTATTTAATTGAACCTGATAGTTTTAATTGTGCGCTTGTTTATGGCTTAAGTTGCTGATGTATCAGACATCTTAATATGCATGCCAATTTCTAACTTTATATATATTATTGTCTATTTGATTGGTACAGTGATGCCAACGAAAATAGTGTTATTCTTGGATAGGAGTATTTTCGTATAGTATCAAAGTTAAAGTTTTTGTGTTGTTGATATAAGATACATCTTAGGATGTCAGTTCTGACAGTTAAGAATGACACTTCCAGCCCACCCTTGTGATGCTAACTTTGATGGGAAAAAGTTGGCGAGAATTCTTTTGAGAGGGAAAGCAATTGGCGGGAAAATGTTTCCTTATAAATGCAACTTTTGCCATCGAATTGGCCTTCACATATTTACTTAGTTATTGATAGTCAATGGTATACAATATGTCAATAAATAAAAACATTTGTTTATGAGGTAGTAAATTTGGGATACAACTTTTCAATAACTTGTTCCGCATTTTAACACCGGCCTTTAGTGTAATATAACAACAATTTTGATATTTTTTATGTGAAAATTAGAATATTAATTGTTTAAATAAAAAGGGAGTAAGTGTTTTGAACATCAGTAAAGGGTTGATGATAGTTATAACCTGGCAATATGTTGGTAAATTAATAAATTACTGAGAAGAAGAAATTAGTTTGGGCGGGAAAAAATAAGTGACACATGATCGCAAGCATTAATTGAAGTTCATTAGCTGTAATTACTTTATTCTTTGTTTTAATTGGCACGTGTCAGTATTAACCAAGGCTCAGTCATGCCAAGGTTTTGTTTGTATTGATGAAGAAGAAGGTCAAGGGAGTCACGATAAAGAAAGTGTTACTCCGGTTGTTGAGAAAATACAATAGGAGTAGTATAGGAACATAAATTGCAATTTCATTAGATTTAAAAACAAAATGGCCGGGTCCACAAGCATAGTTGCTACCAGTGCAGATGGCTGAACCTTCCACTTCACAAAGCACGTACAGAAATCCCAAAGCATAAGTATATCCAAATATAACATAAGTAACCAAAAACATTTTGTTAGTGGGAGTCGGATTTCCAAAAAAAACAAAACATGTTGACAGTTAATGAGCGTGTAGCTAAAGGTTTCTTCAGATGAAGTCTTCATTGCTAAAATTTGGTGGAACTCCAGTTGAAAAGTCAATCCAAATAGTATCATCAGTCGAAGTAGTGCAGGTTGCACAGTTGTGTCCAAGGCCACCACAATGACTACATCTTCTTCTTTGCACTGGAACACCCTCCCCTTTAGATCGTTTTATCTTCTTTTGCGGCCATCCAGGCTTTACCTCATCTACAGGAGGACGGACCATGATGCAATCACTTAACCAATGCCACTGTTCTTTTCCTTTCAAAGGTGTCCAGTTCTCTTGATGGGTATCCATCATTGTTTCCTTCAAGTACCATGGCAGGCAATAGTCATACACACTGAACTTAGCATCATCGATGGCCTTCATCGCATGGCTGCATGGAAGACTTGCTTGTTGAAAGAAACCACAACTACAACATCTATTAAGTAGGTCTACCATATCGGTACACTCTAAGCTGGTAATCGAGTAGACATACTCACTAGCCCTTAATGCTGTGAATAGTCGACTAACATATCGGGAGAAAATGATTACCTCCTCAGGTGAACTGGTTAGCTTTGTCTTTATCTTTGATGCCATCACCCGATAGTTATAAAAGTGTCTCATTATGTTCATCCGAATTCCATTTAGCAGAGAAGTAATTGGCATAGCTCGCTCAGGCAAAATCATCTTATTCCAGCTCTCTATATGATTTGTGTAACAAATGTCATACCTTCTCATTTTAGCAAACACAAATGACCAGCTTTCCTTTGGAATCTTAATAAGTTTTTCGTATCCTTTATTGTCGCTATACCAAATGCGGCTCATGATTCTAAAAAATTCACTTTTGTCATAAGTTTCTGCTGCCTCCTTAACCCACCCTTCGGTCTTTTCTTTACTGACATTGTTAGAGATATGTTGTGCACAAAAGCAATGGAAAGCATTTGGGAGGATTTTTGGCACGCCCTAAAGAATGCTTGCATGCCTATCAGATAAAAGCACGAACTTATCTGTGGAACCAACGACAACATCCCTTAATTTCTCAAGAAACCAATCTCAATGTTCATTGTTCTCTTTTGGGACCACGGCAACCGCAATTGGAAAGCAGTGGTTATGTCCATCAGCAGCAAGAGTAGAGAGGATGGCGGACTTGTATCTACCCTTCATGAAAGTTCCTTCGATCATTATCAAAGGACGAAGGCACCTTTTGTACGCACAGACAGTCACGCCATAACTTACAAACAATCACTCAAACTTGTGCTCACTTGTTGTTATTAGATCAGTGTGACAATCTGGATCAATTTTCTTAAGTTCTTTAAAATAAGTTGGCAACATCTGGTACAATTGACTGAAGCTTCCCCTTATATGCATAAAAAAATAACAAAAATAGAAGGGATATTGTAGATGTAGTTACATATAGCTAACATTTAGCTAATGACTTGCTAATGGTTACAACAGAGTTACCTTTTCCATTGCAATTTTCTTAGCTCTCCAAGCAACTTTATAAGATACTTCAATTAGGTGTGCATGTTTTGCCTCCAACTGCAGGTTCTTTGCAGTCAATTCCTCATTATCCCTAAGTTTCAACTTAATAATTTCAGAAACCCACTTTGCGTTAGCTTGTGGATTTGTTGAAATAGCATTATCTTGTGCGCAAGTGTGTGCCTCTCTAAAAGTGACCACAACCCATATATCAGACCCAGACGTTGGTTTTGCATATAAATGAAATGGACAGTCCGTTGTCTTACACTTTATCACCACCTTTTAGGCGTTAGTATTGACACGATGCAAATTGAACATGTGTGCAATTGCATAAGATTTCATGTCTTTCACGAGATCATCTCAAGTAGCGTAGTGCTGACCTACTTTAGGGGAAACACACTTCAACCCCACATTACAAGGATTGGAACCTCCCTTTGATTTGTATGATTTGTAGGGGTTTTTGGACTCTGGCCACATCGAGGATCATATCCTTGACGTAGGTCTTTTCAATTCAGATCTTTAGCACCAAACAGCATAATATCAACCATTATTTGCATTTCAAAATCAATCTCACTTTTCCTTCACCATCATTTACTACTGTCATAGGTGTGTCCCCCCATAAATACTCTTGACTACGGTTTGGAGTCGACCAACAATCAGGATCATCTCCATGCAATACTTGAATTGGATCACCATCATCATCATCAACTACCACACTTTCTGCCGCACCACCTTCTTCAACTACTCCGTCATTTACTATTTGAACTTCATCATCATCTTCAATTTGACACTTATCCTCAAACTCGTCGTTAATCTGGGGACTCGCAATTACGTATTCTTCAGGAATGTCAACTGTATCTCCATACGGATTTTGGGAATCAAAGTCATCATAGTCGGATTGATCATCACCTGTAGCGCTAGGCGGATCATCACCCGCATTCAATTCCTCTACAATAAGTCAACTATTAGTGCATTGACTATTAGCAACAATACTATATTACCCCTTGAAAGACAAAAACCGCACACCTTTAATATTGGTTAATGGCGGTATGATTGCTTCTTTTCTCCCTGAAGATCCAACTTCAATTGAGCCTCCCTTGTGGAATAAATCTAAAACGGTAATGATGAAACAATCAGTAACTAGATAAGCAATATCAGTAACTTATTCTTTTACACTTTTACATAATGTTGGCCAATCCTCACCTCCCATGACCTTTTGGAATGTCGAAAAGCTATGTGGGACCCTTTCATTGACCTCATGAATCTCTACATCATCCAGTTGACGAGTCTTAGTTGACAGTTGTTCAAGTGGATTGTCTAGTAAACAAAACATTCATAACTGTCAGCAACAAAAGCATGTACTGGAAGTAATTAAATAACTATAACGTAAATCAAGTTTCTCATTTACGTATTGGTTTGTTCACAAGGTCGAATGAACGTTTCTGTCGAGCTAGCACCTTTTCTTTCAAAAGAGATTGTTTTCTAGGAGAAGCAATTCCTCCAATTTCTATATTAAACAATTTAGTACATACTTGATTCTTCATAGTAGGTTGTCCACCTCTTGATCGAGGAGAAGCCGTTCTTGGCAGTTTTTGTTTATTCTTCATACTAGCTTGTACACCACTTGATCGAGGAGAAGCAGTTCTTGGCACTTCTTCTTTAAACAGCTAATTACAAACTTGTTTATTCTTCATACTAGCTTTTCCACCACTTGATCTAGGAGAAGTCCCTCTTGCCACTTCTTGTTTAAACAACTTAGTACAAACTTTTTTATTCATCACACTAGGTACACCACTTGATCTTCTACTTCCTCTTGCTCCCCGACCATTTGGTGTGATAACTGTTGCTTCATTGAGAACCCAAACTCTCATTGCTTTGCTTGGAGTCTTCTTCTACTTCTTAATCATGTTCACGCAATCGATTTCTTCATCGATTCTACAGGGGGACTTGTTCATCAAATACCTCACAGAAAAAGTCGATCTCTTGAGCGAGGACACACCTTCCACAAAACACATGAATCTTTCGAAGGAAACATCCACATCAAACACTCTCAGTTTCACCTCGCCACTTATATACTTTATTACACCATGCTTGTCAGCTTTCATCTCCCCATCATAACAAATAAACATATCAAATGAGGAACCTACAAAAATACAAAGTCATTACTATAAAAATATGTGCTTTTAATGAGATACCAATAAAGTTCTCACATTTATTATTTATTCTTCTACATTTATGACTGCACTTATATTAAAACCATATCAATAACAATAAAATCAACATGGAAACGGTAAATAGAAGCATGGAACCTTATACCCAACTTTAAAACAACATACCTTATACTACCACGTAAAAACAATAACCCAACCCAACAGTAGCAGCTACAAACAAACCAACACTGAAGACAACAAAACAAATCAATAAACAATAAGAACTATACCATTATCGAGGCTTGTGTTGTTCTCCTCCATGACAAACCTTAAAAAAATTGAAAAGGAGGAGAAGACAATCAAGAGGAAAAAGAAAAAAATAGAAACTTTCGAGCTTTGTACAAACTTTTTGAGCTTGGCACAAAAATTGAGGTATGAGCTGTCTTTCATGTTTATGCGGACACAGCAAAATTCTTGTTGATAGTAGATATGTAAATTGCTACTCTTGTATTCAATTGATAGCTAATTGTACAAGGGTAAACGACTACCACGTTTTGTTTCTGTGTTGGTCAAAATCTAACGATCACTAATTGCTTGTACATAACTCTAAGATGATCTAATGGGTCACATAAATGCTTATGTCAACATCAAAAGTACAAAAAGGAGAGAGAGTCTTGCAGTAGGAAAGAGAGTGTTGTAGGAGGAGAGAGAATGTTACATGCAAGGGTAAAATAGTAAAGATGTCGTTGAAAAAGTCAAAATTAAAGGGCGTGTCCGGTTGAAGCACAATGTGCATTATCACGGTCCTGTTCAGGAAATTACCCATATAATAATATGACTAAAAGAGAAAGTGTGAAGTTCATTCAATATGCCAGTACACCACTCCATCTCCTTCTTCCTCAAGTTCTGAAGTTCTCAAAGCAACACGACAGCACGTCATCCTTTTTCTCCATCTCCACGTGCGAATCAAATACACCCACCTCTTCTTCCTCTATCAAATTCTCAACCTATCAGTAACAAGAACCATAGCAAACAAGTCTAGATCTAGTTCATTGATGAATCCTTCCAAATGTTTTTAAAATAAAACTAGGATATCATCACCATCAGCATATTCAATAATAATAAAATACCATCAAAGAGTTACTACTTGCAGAAAGTGGAGGTGAAGCCAGTTCACATGATTTCCACAATCTAGATCTTGTTATCGTAATTGTTCTTGCACTGTTAATAATTTAGTTTCCTTACTTGAATGAATTGGCATGTCTGACTTTGGAGTTTTATTAATTTTAATCTTATTTTGAGTTTTTGTGATTTATTTGATCGGATCGGATATTATCCAATATCCGATATCCGATTCGGATTCGGATTTGGATTCTATTTTCGTACATCTGTCGAATTCGGATATGAGTGCACAAGTTCGGATTCGGATTCGGATATAGCCATATCCGAATATATTCGTCTGCACCCCTAGTTTTAGGCCTGGATGAACAGTAACTATGGTTTTAGGACAAAAATGGGCTAACATCAGCATCTATCATTAATAATTTCGCTATAAGGACATTTTTGGGCTGACGTCAGCAAGTTATTTTTTATTAATACCAATTATGACCTTCTCCGATATACATGCAAACACTACTATGCATGTATGATATGCACTACATGTGTATAATACACATGCAAACATCATTCTGCATGTGTACATGCAAACACTACTATACATATGTATACATGTGCATAACACACATGCAAACACTACTATGCATGTGTATGCCACACATGCACACACCATTATGCATGTGTGCAACAAACATGCACACACTAGTATGCATGTGTCCAACAAACATGCAAACACCATTATGCATGTGTACAACATGAAGTAAATTAAATTTTTTATGTTAGTCTTAACATAAAATGTGAGTGTGCTAGGGTGGTCAAAAGAAAATTTGAAAAGTCACGTGGGAGTTTTCCCCACAAGTTCGAACCCGATTGGCCACAATATTTTGATTTTGATTTAACTGATAAAAACTTAAATGAGGGTAATATCGTCTTTCAGCAATGGTCAATCTGGTTTGTTCTTAAGCCATAATTATTTGCCGACCTAAACTAGAAGCTAAATTAATCCCCAATTCTGTCCTATGGGCCTGTTCTCTGTGGCTTATATCTTGAAATGCTGGAATTAGGAGGCAAAGTGCCAAAGTTAAGGGATATATTGCGATTTATCAATGTATCTCTATTTATTGCAATATTGTATGAGATGTCGACGATAATTACACTAGATTACATTCATATCGCGGATAATATCATATATTTTTTAGAGAGAACTCAATAGATGTAGCGATATATTACGATATATTGCGATAATATCATATATTCAAGTAAACGAAGGGTGGGGGGTATGTGGCCCAAAATGTCATTTGGTTGGTTTCTGTCTGACTGTCCTCATTTTATCCACTCTTTATTCTCTTCATCAGTAACTCTTTCAATCTTCATCTCCAATTCTCCATCTCCTCCGCTCATGCCCCCACTGCTTATACTAGGGTCGTAGTATAATCCACCGTATAGTCTGTTACCTATAACAAAAGACCAAAAAGCTGATACTTGGACTTCCATAATTTGCCTTTCATTGAGATCCAATTCATTCCATCATCTAATGATCGGCACGGAGTCTAATGCACTATTGTGTAGAAATATTTCAGCAATCAACTGCCCTAATCCGCAACCCCTCATGCGAGGCTTCTCAAGAATAGAAGCAGCCAAGTCCCCCAAATCAATTGCATTTCTACATTCTAGCCCATAATCACGAGTAAGTCTTTCCACACTATCCTTGATCCCCACACCAACAAAAGTCATCTGAGAGAGAGAGCAAGAAAATTAAACAAAGAAGTTGGTATTTGTTTGAAGTGCAGAAGCCGTATGATAATGCAATGCTTTCTAGCGGCAAGTGCTAGCACTGGAACCTTGCTCCCATGAGACAACTTTATTTCTAGACCAACAATACTCCCTAAAGAACTCAGTAAGTGTAAGAACTTCGTGAGCTCGGTATCCAATTCGTGTTCTTTTGGAACGACCACTGTTGTCCTCTCCATTGCAACTACTAGGCTAGTATATATATTTCCTCTTTATCAATTTGCAATTATGGAAATGCAGAGTGCGTAGAAACTGGGATATAAATAGGACTACTTTCTCTTGGTAAGTGTTGTTATTAATTTGGTAGAGAGATCATAGGTGGAAGAGCTTGAACGCCACAATTGACACTTGCACTTTTGATCATGCACATTTTTTGAGATATTTAATAGGCCCATGAGTAAATATCCAAGATAGTGCATTCGAATAAGAATAAGAACAACCCCATTAAAAATAAGAACAAGAATAAGTGCAGTTTTATTCGAATAAGAATAAGGGTTTTTTGAGCCTCTGAATGCTGAATACAAAATTGCCCACCCTCTGAATGTTGAATGCTGATTGCTGAACTCTGAAAAACATGTTTGTTTTCTGTCAGAATGATCTGTCTCTGAATGCTGAATATAAATCATTTGGACAATTTTACCCCTGTTATCAATTTTGAACACAAACTTATTGATGTTATAAACTTCCCTCCACATAATTTTCAACATGATTCACCTTGGGTGCATGAGCTTGTGATCATAATCAAATAGATGTGATGGGTTTGTTTTCTTGTTTTACTTTTACTTTGATTGTCTAAAATGAGAAAAACAAATGGGCATTTATAAGTTTGTTGTAACAGAATACCAAACAACACATTTACTTTTGTCTAGACTTGGTACCACCACATCAAATCTTTTAAAAGTTGGGTAATACACATTGTCTTTAACCTATTCCCAATCAGTTTTGATAACTTGCTCCTTCAATTTATTTTTCCTCCTATTCTTCTATTCAATCTCTCCATCTTCTCTCCATCGGCTATTAGAGAAGTTCTCTCTCTTATCTCTCTCAAGCTCTCGACAATGATTTGAAAATGAAAATATTGGATGGGTTTTTCCTGGATCGCAGGTTTGGAGGCCAAAGCATGAAGATGAGAAATTAAACAAAGGGTAAGACTGGTACTCGTCACCTTCAGCCACTTCAATTTAGCACTCAGGAGCAACTTTAGCGCGGAAGGCTGAAGTCCAATTTAGTCGCTGAACGCTTAAACCATTTAGAAAAACAAACAACAATTTGTGTTACTAAATGCTGAAACTTAAGTTTCAGAGGTGCTGAATGCTGAAACTAAAAAAAACAAACAACCCCTAAGATAATATACTTCTACATAAAACCGGGGTAAAACACTAATTCCGATCTTTATTAGCCTAAAACCCATTAACTTTGACAATTACAACTAAAGCCACCTAATTTTTTTAAGTGTGAAATAAAGGTTCCAGTTTCGCTTAGTTGCGAGAAAAAACCAAACGTGCCTTATTTATTTTTTTAAAATACTGTCTATACCCTTTTATATTAAATTTGTTACTCCTCAATTTAGTTATTCATATACCTTCGTGTTTCTTCTTCTTCTTCTTTTTCTCTCTCTCTCTCTCTCTCTCTCTCGTTTGCAGGCCAGGTAGGATCATCAGGTTGCCTTATTTATTTATTTCATAAAGAAGTACAAAGGTATTCAAGCTAAACCTTAACTTTTAACATTTTGAATATGTCAATGCAAGATTCATATGTTTATTTGCCATAGATCTAATTTTGATTTTGTAGTTGGGTTAAGAATGGGGGAATTAAATTTTGATGAGTTACCGCTATCAGCGTTGCTCGAACAAGCGTTCCAAATACATACCATGGCATCTAATTCCACTATCAACAAGATAATAACTTTTTTGTTTTTTTAATTATAATTAGTTGTAGTTTTTATATTAATTAAGAATTTGTTGTTGTTTGGGTTAATTTTGGGTTCTATAGGACATGTTGAAAAAGGGTGTGGAAGTTATGCACAAGTGTGAGGATATGGTAAATAAACTCGAGTTGTTTTCTGCTAATGAGACTAAAGAAGATGTTGCTACCACTAATCTCAAGTATAGGTAATCATTTTTTTATTTTTATTTTACTTTTAGTTTTGCAAGTGTGTGGTTGTTTGTTATTTTCATTTATACATAGAGCTAAATGAAATACGCGCGTTCTAATTGTTTCAGGAATTGTAGAGAAAATCATAGTAGTTTTTTTACCTGATGACCCGACCCGATTTAGAAAATTCGAGGCTAGAGGCTTGGGTTATAGATTTATAGAACAATTTTAATGTTACTCCAGTTTTCTATTTGGCCCTTTACCGTTACTCCGTTAGCTCACTTGAAGTAATACCTGGGCTTTTGGATTATTGATTTGGAGGAAGTTCAAGTACATTGATGGTACCTGCTTTACAAAGTTTCTACTAAAAGTTGGATTTTGGGTGAGTTGAAAGAAATTTTATGTACGAGCTTTGGTGGAGCCGCTTTCTATATGGAGTTTGTTCGTATTGTGTTCGTATCCACAACTTATGAAATGTGGTTGGATACGATGAGTTTAGTTTTGTAAAGTGGGTGGGCAACCTTCAAAAAAGTAATTGGCATAGAGAAGGCAAATAAAACAATTGAGTGAGTATTGTTTGCATATTGAACAATGAGAACTCTACTTTGCATAAACCAAATAATCAACTTCTTTGAAGTTTCCATTAAGAGTGTAGTTTGCATATTTAGTAATGAAAACTCTATTTAATATTTGAAAAGTGGACTTCTCATTTTCATTACGAAGTACTTATGATTGCACTTGCAAGAAATATTTTTTTTCGAACTTTGGAGTCATTGTCACTTCTGCTATCTCAGGCACACTTATGCTAACATCTCGATCTACTTGCTCTTTTAGGTTTTATACTAGGAAAAATAGTAGGCTTTTGCTTTTCTTAGTTTATTCCTTGTGTTGTTACAAGTACCTTCCTCATGTACAAATTTTCATTTGTAGAATCTCCCATGTTTGGATCCTTTAATAGTGCAACTGATTCTGTCGCTATTTTAATCAATATCTTTGCAACTAATTTGTCTACTCATTATATATTCGCATTAGTATGTGTGAGTATAATAAAATGATCCATACGCTCAAATTGGAAGAGCGCTCATTAAGTGTGAGGGTGATGGTTCGAATCCATCTGGATCAAATTACTAGTAGTTTTGGATTATTAAAAAAATATGGTTTTGATATATATATATATATATATATGTACAATTGATAACATTTGTACAATACTTGGGTGAGTCTAACTGATTTTGTATCTAGTGTAGTTATGTTTGAGAATAAGGTAAGTCTCATGCATAGTTCTTGTATAATATCCCACTGCAACATAGATGTTGCACTGTGAATTACGACTGCAACATGGATATTGCATTGTCAACTCTATTGCAACATGGATGTTGCGCACTGTGAATTACTACTTACCCAAGCATTTGTATAACACTTGTGTAAGTCTAACTAATTTTGTATCTAATGTAGTTATGTTTGAGAACAAGTTAAGTCTCATGCATAGTTTTTGTCTAATATCCCACTGAAACATAGATGTTGCACTGTGAATTACTATTTGCCCAAGTATTTGTACAATACTTACGTAAATCTAACTGATTTTGTATCTAGTGTAGTTATGTTTGAGAACAAGGTAAGTCTCATGCATATATAGTTCTTGTCTAATATCTCACTGCAACATAGATGTTGCACTGTAAATTATGACCACTACAACATCCCCATGGATGTTACACTATGAATTACGATAATGCAACATGAATGTTGCATTGTCAACTCTATTGCAACTAACATGGATGTTGCACTGTGAATTATTACTTACCCGCAAGCATTTGTACAACACTTGCGTAAGTTTAACTGATTTTGTATCTAGTGTAGTTATGTTTGAGAACAAATTAAGTCTCATGCATAGTTCTTGTCTAATATCCCACTGCAGCATGGATGTTGCACTGTGAATTACGACTACAATATAGATGTTGGTTGCATTGTGAATTACTACTTACCCAAGCATTTGTACAACACTTGCATAAGTCTAACGACTGATTTTTTTTCTAGTGTAATTATGTTTGAGAACAAGGTAGGTCTCATACATAGTTCTTGTCTAATATCCCACTGCAACATGGATGTTGCACTGTCAACTCTACTACAACATAGATGTTGCATTGTGATTTACTACAACACAACATCCATATTACACTGTCAACTCTACTACAACATAGATGTTGCACTGTGATTTACTACTGCAACACAACATCCATGTTGCAGAGTCAATTACTACTGCAAGTTTGCAACAACCACTGTTAACTCCCACTGCAACGTGGATGTTGCACTATCAACTATATTGCAACATGGTTGTTAGTTGCATTGTGAAGTACTACTACAACGACATGAAAATGTTATGCTCATTTGACATTGGAAATAATCAATATTTGGACTGACATTCTAACAATATACAAATTTCACTAAATACAAAAATAATTAATTTGACATTTAGTATCCAGTGTACTCCTGATAAACGATATTACGATAATAAAACTAGATATATATAAAAGAATCTTGGTGGATTTGAACCACCATCTTCTTGGGATGCTAATGTTTAGTTTTCTTCTCCCAAACACTCTACCTTTTTGAGCTAAAGATCCATTTTTTTTTATGTTAACTTCATCACGACACAATACTAAGAGTACATTTGAATAAAAAGTAATAAGTGCACTTTTTATTCACTACAAGAAAATCGACTTTTTCCCACGAATTCCTGGTATTTTTAGCCACGGTCGTTATAAACCCTTGCATAGTTTCCTAAGAATTTTGACCGTAGCAAATGTATTATTTCAAGAAGCAAGTTCAACACTCATGTACGCAAATGTAATTTTAACGTTCATCTACGCAAGAAGCAAGTTCAACCAAAGTACAAAATAAATAAAACATAAAATTTCGGGCTAGTGGAGGCCCAGAACCCAGTTTTGATGTCCCAAACTTTTGGTGTCCAGCTATCCAACCAATGAGAAAGAAGCATTTTAGGTGTTGTTTACAAATAAAATTTTATGTAGTTCTCTAAATTAAACACTAGCAATTTGTAGAATCTCCCGAGATTTTCTATAGTTGGTTTCCAAAAGATCAGATGTCCAAATAAACCACGATATAGGAAATAAAAAAAAAAGGAACCAACGAATAAACATCTTCTTCCCTGAATCAATCCATGTCGCCTGAAAACAAAGCAGAGTATGAAGAGCATGAGATTAGGAGCTCTTATATTCAAAGGAAATGCCCATAGAATCAAACCAAAGTAGAAACAATTGGGGTTTTTTTTTTTTATTCTATTCCTACTGCTCTGGAGATACCCTTGTTATTTCCTAGAAGGTTGGAATGCTTGAGGTAACCATAAACTACCCATTGTTGTATTGTGCACCAGACAAATTGATCTGAAAATTCGCCAAACCTATACTAGTGATGGTTTACGACTTTGCGCTACTTCAACATATATAAGTTGGTGGATTTATGTATACTGAATCATAGCAATACCGTACCTTAGTATGATTTTGCAATCTCTTGTAGGAATCACTCAAACCAATATAATCAGTTCATCTTTAAAACATATAAGATTGCAAAGATGATATAAATTTAAACTAACACTTCTTTACAAGCCTTACTCAGTCCTTTGTATAGTCATTTTTTTATCAGTTTTTTTTTTTTTTTTTTTTTTTTTTTTTTTTTGATTGTTTAATGGAAGAAGAAGGAAGAAGACATATCTTATGAAGGTAGTTATATTTCCTTCCGCGGGGTTATTTCCCTATTCTGATTGTATAGTTTTGCAATTTTCCTAGTAACAACTAGAGAGAATATCTCGGGAGATTCCACAAAGTGGGGAAGGGGCTAGTGTTTAATTTAGAAAACTATAAAAATTTTAATTTGCAAACAACTCCTCAAATGCTTCTTTCTCATTGGTTGGATAGCTGGACACCAAAAGTTTGGGGTTCTGGAGGGCCAGGATGAAGATTATAAGCAAGGTACACACATAAAGGAATAGATTAGGGATTAGTGGGTTCTTCTTGGAGTGATAGGGTGGGTGGCAAATTGGGGGGCGGGGGAAAAAAAGAGAACTATGACATGACTTGATCCCCACCAAAGTTTGGTTATGTAGGCAACCAAATCGGTGTATCTATTTCCATCTTACACTCTTCATTCTCACTAAACCATCACATCGAAGCTTCACACCTCCAACCATATAAAACCATATACGATGAAAATGATTCCGAGATCTAAGCAATAAAAAGATTTCAATATTTAAAAATTTGTACAAATTAAATCTCTATAATTTTCTTTTATCTAGATATGTCGATCTTTTCTACCAACCTAATCATATATAAATGTAGTGGTTCAACCTACCCTGTGTGTGCATCTATAAAACAACAACTTAATGTGAGAGTTGTAATATTATACGTGTGGTACAAGATAAATTGTGTTTTCCAACTTCTAGTCTTCTTGCGTTGGTTTAAAAGTTTATTTACTGTGATTGTGTCATTAAACTTTCAACAATTTACTTTAAGCTTCTTCATTTTTTTTGTTTTTGTTTTTTCCCACACATGGTGTAGTACGTTGTCGTATATGTAGATCAAGTTATCTGTAATGGAAGAGATAATGTTCATTGCAATGCATCATTGAATGATTCCAACGATGAACACTAAAATGAAATCGTCACTTTACTAGACAAAACAATAGAACAATTTACTTCGATTTTATATACATTTTAGAAAACATCATCATCCAACAAAGAAATAAAATATGAATATATAAAACAAAAATTTAATGTATAAAAATTTTCGATGAAAACATCTCAATGAAACGGTTTATATTATAGAAGATCACATGAGTAGGATGTACGTAGAGTCTTCCTTAGAACCTAGCATCTTTGTACTTTGTCTGGGTTTCACGATTGGACAATATTCTCAGTTCACTGGTCTAGGGAGGGTGTAATTGCGGGTAGAAATAATTCTTTTCTTCTGATTACACCATAACAAATAGTATGCCAAAAACTCATTATTTAAACACAATTATGATATTAGAATTCAATTTGTCAAATACCAAGGCGAGAAACAATCAATTAAATGTAATCATAAGAAAATAATTATTGTTGCTGACTACTTACCCTTCTTCAAATTAGAGAGAAATTGCGAAGAAATGGCGGCAAAGAAAACAAAAATGTGAATTTTGAGGTCCGCTCATTTTCAAGTTTCAAAAAATGTCACGTCAATCTCTTGAAGGTCTTTTAAAATTATGAGTTCCACGGCGAGTTAAAATAGAATTTTTTGTCAGTTGGCTATCAACTCAGTGAGTTTATAATGGGTATAGTGGGATACCCATCAATCATCGGTAGGCACTTAGGGGAGGGGGGATCCATGATTTGATTTGCCATATATTAGCAAAATAAAAGCTTAATTATTAGGTCACTAAACAGCTAATTAAGGATTATATATTTTTAAATATTACATTTTCAATAAAAAAAACATATAAAAATAAATAAATAACCATCTATCATAGAGCTTCACGTAATCGCACCTCTAACCATATATGAGGGAATTGACTGCGAGTTCTAAGCGACAAAAGGATTTCAATCATTAAGAGTATTGTACAAATCAAATCATTATAGTTTTCTTTTACCTAGATATGTTTTCTTTACCGCCGACCTAATTATGTATAAATATATTGGTTGAACCTTCAACCTTGAATGTACATGGGCATCTAGAAAACAACAACTTGGTGAGAGAGTTGTAATGCTCTATCGTGGTAGAATATAAAGTGTGTTTTCCAACTTCTAGTCTTCTTGTGTTGGTTTAACCATTTATATTTTTGTGACTATGTCGTTAAACTTTCAACAATTTATTTTCTGTTTTGTTATTTTTTATTTTCTTTTCATGTATGATGTAATCCTAGATGCATGCAGATCAAGTTCTTAGTAATGGAAAAGAGAATGTCCATTGCAATGCATCGGTGAATGATTTCCAATCTAAAAAAATAAAATAAAATCGCCACTTTACTAGAAGAAACACTATAAGAATGTACTTCAACTTTATATACATTTTAGAAAACGCCATTACTTAGCACTTCTCTATGAATTTATAAAATAATAGTTCACCATATTTTTTTGATCGAAACAGTTTATAATATAGATTCTCATCACATCTAAATTTTTTATCAACACATTTATATGTTGTTCACATTAGGGGTGTCAAAATGTCCCTTAAGCCCTTAGTCTGCCCTGACCCTGCCCATGGACTAAAAAAACCCTCAAAATAAGGCCTTGACATGTTCGTGGGCTAGGGCAACCAGACCGTCAAGCCTTTGAGGGGATGGTAAGGGTTAAGACTTTAATTTGAAGTTTAGGCCTTACCTTAAGCTCGGCCCTTGTAGGCCCTTATTAAGCCCTCAACATTTATCACATAAATTTATTGATTTCTATTGCAATATATATCATTTTAGTATTAATACACTAAACACCACTAAAAAATAAATTATTTTTTAAGTTTGCCAACCTTATTATTGTGTTATAATATTATATGAAATGAATTTAGTTAATCGTAATTAAGACATGTAACTTTAACAAGTTTTGTAGTAGCTTGAAGTTTTAATTGTGAAGTGAGTACAATTTTATCATTTTTAACAATTTTTTTTAAATTTTTTTTTTTTTTGCATCAACCATGCTAATGACATTAACTTAATCTCTTCATAGTCACAAATTTAGAATTTGGCATCAATTTGGCAAAAAATAAATAAAGTGAAATAAAAAAAGTAAGTAAAATTCGATAAAAATTTGAAATTTTTTAAAAAAAAACATAAATAATTCAAGCGTAAAATATCATATTGTGTGATTGTACATCATGTCAATGTTACTTTAAGCATATATCAAATTAATAATTTGTACATTGAAAATGTCCAAATGAAGTATTGTTATTCCTTACAAAATTCTACTAAATATTTGCAATTTAGAAATATGAAAAAAAAAATGTATAGAAAGATGTCCATCATCACAAAAATCTAAAAAAAAATCAATAAAAATCTCTTAACATCGAGATTTTGGGAACAATTTGTTTAAAAACTCACTAACTATGTTTCTCTTAAGTGAAAATTTGTGGGGACATGAGAGAATGTAAAAAAATCAGAGTACATGGGCTTAACTAATTTGGTTAATTGAGATGGCCCAAATAGGTGTACATATTAGTTAAGAGTATGAGTGTGTGTGCGGGTGCGGGTGCTAGTCACAATATACGTGTGTCTACGTGCGATGTGTCACTTGAAAGTTGGTCTCAAAAATTGGACTCAATCCGTGTGAATAGCCAACAACAATTATGACCCCTTAGATTAAAACTTTATAAAAATTTTGGTCCGTAGATTAAATTTAGTTGGATCCGTGTGTTTCTAATCTAACCAATAGGAAATAAGGGCTATGAGGTGTGAGTCTATAAATATAGTCACTATTTTCGAAAAGAGAGAGAAACATTTTACTCAAAACTTTGAATTAGAAGAAAGAAAAAATGGCGGAAAGATGAGAGGAATTTGAGAATTCCAAATTTTCGAAGTCAGAAACAAGATGGAAAGAAATAGGAAAGGGACCAAATGTTAGTAGAGAAATCAGGGATTGTGGTTACTTTGTATGGAAATAAGTATGATGTTGAAACGCAAAAACTACCCAGTCGGTCGGTGATGAAATACCTGGTTCATTTTGGTTAGTACTCAATTTCCGTCACAATTTCTCAGAATTCTGAAGATTTGAAGAGTTGGATTGATTCTATTGGCGATCAACCAGAAGTTACTCCTATCGGCATTGGTGTGAACTTATTGGGCGAAGAAAATAAAAAAATGTGTTGTTGTTCTTAGTCATAAGAACAAGGTTCTAATCTCTCCAATTTCCGATGGTGTAATTCCCAATGTACTATCAAATTTCCTTAATAATTCAAATTCCAATTCATGCTTTCCGAAATTGCACCTGATTTCAATGCTTGATCAGTGCCCGCCCTAACATTTTGGTGGCCTAAAGAAAGACAATAGATAGTAGCCCTATATGCGTTAATGTTATCAATTTTTTTAAACTTGTGATATTCAATACAATCCAAAAGAGAGCGAGTGAAATGATTTTGTTATTTGACAGAAGAGTTTTATTTGTTTTTTTAGATATAGATAAAAGTTTGGGTTTTTTAATTGTGAGTTGGTTTAGTATTTTTTTTTAATTGTTTGTAACGAGTTGGGTAAGTATTGTCAAAGAGTTTAATAAGGAGTTGGGTTCTCGTCGATTGTGAGTGATTTTGTTATTTGATAGAAGAGTTTTATTTGTTTTTTTTTATATAGATAAAAGTTAGGGTTTTTTAATTGTAAGTTGGTTTAATGTTTTTTATTTTTTTTAATTGTTTGTAACGAGTTGGGTAAGTATTGTCAAAGAGTTTAATAAGGAGTTGGGTTCTCGGCAATTGTGAGTGATTTTGTTAATTATTTGATAGAATAGTTTTATTTGTTTTTTTAGATATAGATAAAAGTTTGGGTATTTTTAATTGTGAGTTGGTTTAGTGTTTTTTTTTTAATTGTTTGTAATGAGTTGGGTAAGTATTGTCAAAGAGTTTAATAAGGAGTTGAGTTCTCGGCGATTGTGAGTGATTTTGTTATTTGATAGAATAGTTTTATTTGTTTTTTTAGATATAGATAAAAATTTGGGTTTTTTTAATTGTAAGTTGGTTTAATGTTTTTTGTTTTTTTTAATTGTTTGTAACGAGTGGGATAAGTATCGCCCAAAGAGTTTAATAAGTATTGAGGGATTAATTGAAATCGTGTGTTTATTTTTTTCTTAAATATGGTTGGTTTATTTTTTGTCCTAAATATGTGGGCAACTAACTGAACTCTTTATTAAAAGTTTATTGTTTTATGGTGATAATAGTGTGGCCCCTATTTTTTGTTTTGGTTTGGTGGCCCAAAGCAACCGCTTGGGTCGCTTTGCTTCAAGGTCGGCACTGCGCATAAGTAAATTGAGCGAATTAGTTTGAACCAGGATATCAATGCTAGCAATGCAAGTGTCATTTTCTTTCTTTGTTTGATAGGTCACGAGATGTTGTTTATAGGCGCTATTTGGTATAAATGTATAATCAAGCTAGCTTGATAGAAACTGAGTGTTCGAAGAAAAATAAAATTGATAGGAAGATTAGCTACTGCTAGGGAGTCCAATATACTTGGGCTATATGTTTGGTTCAAGGAAAATAAGAGACATTTTTTTTTTCAGGAACTCGAAATCGAGGAAAAGGATTTCGTAGAGAAACGGCTTTCTAGAAATTTTACATTCCTTGAACCAAACATTGCAGTAATAACTGATGGAAAGATGTGAAGTTATTTATACAAAAAGTATGAAACCAAATATAATTTACAATGAAGATCGACATATAAAAGAGAGAGTCATTGTGGAAGGCTACAAGATAACTATCACCATGTCGTTTAACACAACCTTAGAAAGGAGTCACTATGATAGTACTATCCTAATGCGTTGCCTTAACCCATATTGATGTTTTGTACTAGGCAGACTTGAATTTAATTATTTTTGTTGTTACACTTCTAAATTCTAAGAGAGGCAGAGAGCTTAATAGCTTATTTTAATTATGTCTCATTAGTTAGTATGAGGATATATTATTGATCAAATCCAACTTGTAATATTGTCATGAGGTATCACTGTCAGAACCTATCTAACTAGGCATATTATTTCAAAAGCTTCTGGATGTTTTGTATCTGGTAAAGTGTACTTTCGAATTGATATATTAGCTCTCTTCCATCTGGGGGCGATTACAATGCTTGTGGCGTTTCCTGGAAATGTGTGTTGTTCCACTGGGTTTTTTTTTTCAATAAATAAAAATATATGTGCAAAAACTCGACATTTCTGAACAGTTAGATTTTTTCTTAAATAAGACAACAATTTTTATCTAAGTTAGAAATTTTTTATATAGTTCTACAAATATATGTACTATAACTTGATGGCATGGAGCTAGGAACCATCACAGATCCAATAGTTAGATCCACACACAAAGTCCTCATCTTGTTTTGTTGGGTCTCCCCAACATCATATAGACCATATTCTATAGTATCTTTTACGGATGTTATAGAAAATCAATGATGGCATGATATGGCTATCTCACATGCAAAGCACATTACCTAATGCCCTACTCGATTATTAATACAGCTGTATCACATGACCTTAAGGCCTTACCACGGAACATCTCTTGAGGGGATTTTAGGAAGTTTTTATTATCGTAAACTCTTATTATATATATAATTTTCTTTTAAACGAACATGTTCGTTCCGACAGTTTATATAGTATCTTGAACAACTTGATAATTAACGATTATTAACTTATTCGTGGGTAGCTTATATATAACACTATATAAACTGTACAAAACACTATATAAACTGTCTGTCCGTTTAAGAGAAAACTATATATATATTAAACTGATACATCGCCGAAAGTAATAAAACTGTATCCTCTTTTTCTCTTTCCTCTAGGTAAATTTCCTCTCCATGAACAACAATATAATACAATTTTACTCTAGTCTTATGCCACAAGTGGAAACAATACTCAACTACTTAGGGTGTGTTTGTTAACTGGCAAACTTCTAGTGGGAAAATATAAGATTTGCCAGTGTTTTCCCACTATAAATTTGCCAGACAAATCTATAGTGGGAAAATTTTAGTTTGCCAGTGTTTGTTTACATGGTTTTTCTCCAGTGGCAAATGATATTTCAATTTTTTGGAGATATTTTTTTTGGTTTTCAAACTCAATGAAGTATAACAAAAAATTAAATAAAATACAAATTAAATAAAATAAAATACAATACAACTCAACTTTAATAGTATCCATAGGATGTCTTCTTAAACAACCATCGCAGCATAGCAGTAGCAGCAGCACACCACCACCACTCCACCACACCCACCACACCACCTAATTGCACACACTACACACACTACCACACACACCAACCCACTACACGCACACAAAGACTCAACAAGAACACACAATAAAATATCCAAAAGTAACATCAATGTCACTTAACAATAATATATCGGTCCACCACTTAACAACAATCCCACAAAAACATATAGTTCAAACATAGAAATAAACCAAAAAACAAGGTTGAATCAACGTCCAGCTTGTTCTAGCCTCCTAAACAACCATGAAGCTTTGATATCCTCTTTAAGGCCCAAGAAGACCTTAATAAGCCTATCATTCTTGACCAGCAAGTCAAGCGACCTTAAGAAAAGCTCAGGATTCATATCAGGAAGAGACTGCAAAGCATCCTTCAACAAATCTATTTGGTCTACTTCTTCTTCTTGTGGTTCTGGTTTGAGGGCCTCGGCAATTTTTGCCACTGCTTAAGTTAACACCTTAAATGAAGGGGGTTCAGGTATATCCTCAAAGAATTGAGACTTCCTAGTCTTCTTAGAAGTAGGTGTAGTGCTTCTAGGACCACTATAAGTTTGAGAAGTATCCCCACCAGTATCTGAGGGAGCACCAATAGCTGAGGACTCACTAGCATCAGAATCGTCACCCCCATCTCCTTGGGTTTGCCTAGAATCATCTAAACAAGAAGTTGAAACAAAAAGTTAATTTCAAAACTAATTAGACACACAAAATTCAACTCTATTTACATCTAATCAACTTACCTCCATCCACCATGTCATCATCGAACCCACTATTGCCCCCTTCTCCAGTTGCATAATCATTCCCAAAAATGAGACAACATTCGTCATAGTAAGGAAATGATTTCTGCCTGAGAGTGTTTGCCAACGGATGAGCCTAAATCCCACAATATACCAATTAATATGGCATCCAAAACCAAATCCTATAAAAAAAATGAGATTATTTTATTACCTTTACATAACTCTCCCATGCATTCTCATCTGCATCAATTCTCTTGGTCTCTTTGTTGAAAGACAAACCAAACCCACTAGCATCAATTGCATGTTTCGTAACTTGCCAAGCAAGTCTCATTGTTTTCAACCTCGACCTGACATTGTCTGAAACACAATTCATTCCAAGTCGTGTATTGATCTCATCAGCAGTACGCTTCAAGCTCTCTTTCCTCCCATTATCTGCCCTCTTGCCCCCAGTAGCTAACTCCTCTAACAACACCTCTACCAAGATGGCTTCCATGTTGGGATACCATCTAATTTGGGGCGATCTTGTTTTCACAACTTTTTTCTGTTTTCCAGCCATACCTAGTTTGAAGCAATGACCAACAAAGAACATAGCATAGTAACATATCAAGGTAACAAATAAGAAAGATTGCATGTGAATAAAACATTATAAGTAGTTGAAACATAATAGTGTCTATTACAAAAACAATCTAATAAAATCATAAGTCTACTACAAAAACATCACTCATAAAATCATAATATCTATTACATCACTCGTTATCTGCCCACATTGTAATTGACAACTCATCCCTAAAATTAGTCCACCCAATGCTTGGCTGCATATCAATATTCATATTTGGAGCATTCGAGAGTTGTCGACCTCTTCCCTCATCATCGCTGAGCTCCTCATCACTCAATGTATTATCGATCTTCTTCTTTCAAGAAGTTGTGCAATGCACAACATGCAAGGATAACCTTTGTGTGTGTTTTGACATCGTGGAAAACTGCATGCCTTAGATAGGCAAATCGCTTCTTCAAGAGACCGATTGTCCTTTCAACAACAAGACGCAAAGATGAATGGCTTAAAATTATATTGTTCTTTATGATTTTGAGGTTGAACTTCACCGATCTCTCTAAGATGGTACCGTACACCACGGTAAGGCGGAGGAACCCCGCACTAAAGCAAATCCAACATCCGCAAGATAGTACTTGCCATTTGGAACAGTAAGCTTATGCCCGTGACGAGCCACAACACTCCTCAACAACCGGCCCATCGTGTGCCGATCCCTCCCACCCGCTAGCACGATGTGAACCTCATGTCAAATGTGCAAGCTACTAACACATTTTGGGTCACGACACCTTTCCCCGTTACGATGCCTAGCCTATTGGCGCTTAGTGGTAAATTGATTGGAAAGTGTGTACCATCAACCACACCCACAAAGATCCTAACATAAAAACTTCATAAATATTTATTGAACTATTAAACATTGAAATCGAAATGATCCTATCCATTTTCCAAAAGTTGATCGACCTTGAAATAACAATGCCAATGATGTGTGTTGGTACACTCGCGAGGGGAGTTATCAGCGGTAGCGTTTGTTACTAACTCTCTGAATAAACAAAGGATTGCATCCAACACAAGATGGAAATAACGGTGAACTGTTTCTCCTGAACGGAAGAATTGAAATGTTTCATTTCGACTACGCATGTCATGCCCAATAGTGTTGAGAAATAGGGCAACTTGCTCTTCCAATGTAACATGTCTGCTTTCACGTAGACCATGACCATGCAAACGAAAGCACAAAGCGGCCTAAACATTGATCGCCTCATCCTTAATTGCTCGTGGCAAAATCTGTCAGTGCTTGTATACATCCTACCCAATACAGTTCTCCGCACTTGATCCCAATTCCTACGAGGACCTCTAATAAGAGCGGGGGGAGCCCTACGCCTAGGCCTATACCTCCCAATATACATTCTCCTATACCACCATGTCATCATTATATATGCACTTATAACTATAAGTAGAAATGCCACTAACCTACGCTGAACGTTCGGTAATCATTCTACAATATCTCAAAAAGAAAAAAAAAATTAATAAAGTATACAAATTCATGTACTCAATTAACGAAACATACAAATTGATACAAACATACATGCATGAACAATGTAGAGGAAGCTCACCAAACAGAAAAAATGACAAAATAACAAAGACAAAGACAAAGACATACTACGCACACCAAACCATACCCAGTCCAAAAATAAGCAAAGTAGCTAAAACCATATAATAAGAGAAGATTCGAAACAAGGCAGATAAAATCATCTCGATAACGGTAACGCGTGCCTTTTCTAGTGCTAATTAATCTCTGATGATTGGGATTGAATATATTGTTTCTGAGAATTTGTTTTTAACTTTGCCTGATGAGGAAAAGAAGCTTTGGCATAGTCATTTGTTTGAAGTTAAAGGTGGGTTTCTTTTCATGCCTGGTGTACCTGGTCCCGCTCAAATCAAGATCTTGAGAAGGTTTGTAAAACGTATGGGAAGGCTATTCATTTTTGGCAGGTTGATAGAGGCGATCTTCTTCCTCTCGGTTTACCTCAAGTTATGATGGCTCTTACTAGAGATGATCAGCTCCATCCTATACTTTCTCAAGGTATCCATTTTTTTGCACGTCTTTTCAATTTTGTTTTCTATAGGACTATGGTACTATGGTACTATGGTGCCACGGCGCGTCATGGAGAGTTCTTAACTATATATCTTCGATTGAGTAATACACATTGTGGGTGGTAGCAACTCCAGACTCATTAGTTTGGTATGGCTTTCATGGTGGAGAGGGGTGAAAGCATGGTGATGTCTATAGATCCTCAAAAAGGAGTTCCTGCACCCTTCCTTACTAAGACTTACCAGCTTGTAGATGACCCTAAGACAGACCACATTGTCTCTTGGGGTGAAGATCAAACCACTTTTGTTGTGTGGAGACCCCCAGAGTTTGCAAGGGATCTCCTCCCAAACTACTTCAAGCACAACAACTTCTCAAGCTTTGTTAGGCAGCTCAACACCTATGTGAGTGGTTCAAACTCTTCTTTACCACTTCCAGTTAGTTGTTGGTACTTTAAGGTTTAATATGAGTTGGTTCTGTTTCATCTCTTACTTTTTCGTTTAAAGATCATCATTTCATTTTCATATCTTGGAGTGAGAGAAAGTCTTGCATGAACTTCTTTAATTTCCAAATAAGATGTTCTCTAATTGTAAAATGTATAATTAATATCTTGTTTGATGTTCATCTAATCATCCCTATAGTAATTCTGCTCCAAATAAAATGGACTACAATTTGTGAGTAAGCTAGATTCAGATTTTATATTTTGTCTTCTCCTCCCTCTTCTATGTAGTTATTTCACTTATTTGAACTGTTGTTTCTTCTTTTAGATCACATTCGTAAGACTGATAAGTTTATTTTTCTTCTATTTTTTTTCCTTTAAAAACAAACATCCATTTCTCAATCACCTAACATGTGTAATTATGCATCATAGGCCAAAAGATGTGAATAATCCAATTTAAATTAAGCTTTGAGAGAAATAGACAGTAGATGATTAAGCTGTAGTTACGGACTTATGCCCACACGTCAAGTTTTAATATTCACAGATTAGTATAATGTAAAGAAAAATAATATACCGTAACCCAAGATTCAAATCTCAAGGCATCAAACCGACCTCTGAAGTCTGAAGAAGGACGAAATCACCTTTGCTAGTTTCTAATTTTTAATGAGAGAACACGAGTCCATATTCATCTAATACTCGTCAATCAATCACGTTGTAAAAGACAGTAATCATGATTGAATTTTCTAAAAATACAAGGCAGATAAAATCATCTCGATAACGGTAACGCGTGCCTTATGTAGAAAATTTACCCAAAGCAGAGAAATTTGACAGTAATAGTGAAAAAAAAAATTGAGATGAGAGAGAAGAGAGATAAGAGATGAGAGCGAGAGAGTATACCCCAAAAAGAGAGCGAAGTTGATGAGAGGCGGAGAGAGAGAGAAGAGAGATCGAGTGGGAAAGTTGTTTCTATTTGCAGTGAGAAAGAGAGGAGAGATCGAGAGGGAGAGTTGTTTCTATTTTCTTATCATAGTGGAAAAATACCGGGTGACTAATTCAACTTTGGGGGGGAGGTGTTTTCTATTTTCCCACTTGTAGTGGGATAATTTGATTTGCCGGCTAATTCCAAATAGTGTTTGCCAGGGCCCTTAAATACACCCAAACACTGGCAAATGGTGCTTCTAGTGGAAAAATACAATTAGCCACCCCCATTTGCCAGTTAACAAACACACCCTTATAGGATACATTTTATAATATCTGGGATACATAGAAATAAATATGGAAATTGCACAAGTAACATTAAAACAAACCTCGTGAAAAAATACTACTAAAAAGGGGTCTCAAGTGCAGATACACGAACCACCGACTCAAAAGGGAACCGGAAAGAATAAACTAACCTTTTGAAAATAGGAATATGCAAGGGGCATTCCATCTCCAAGTAACCAAAGAAGAACCAAAACCACTACATTGCTGCCGGAAGAATGAGAGAAGAATTAGAAGCTAATTACAATGGATGCCCACATACCCCTCAAAAACTATAGAATACACACAATGTATCACTGCAGCCTATCCTGGGAAAGTAGGGGGACAGGAGGGGCTAACAATCTGCACGTCACCAATCTGTAAGAAGAAAAAACAATTACATGTATGAGTCACAAACATAAGGGCTGATACACAGGGTTGGCTTTGTAGCAATACTATCCTTTGCTAGTTCCTCTATGCATCGCTTGATAAAAATGCCCAACCAACTTTAAACCAATTAATAATCACTGAGACCTCTAAATGACCCAGACTTTGATGTGGGCATGGAACCAGATAACATGAGGAAATGGGGAAGATCATTGCAAGCAGTTGTATCACGTGTCAGGCCAACTAAGAAATGACTCTTCGCTTTTTCTTAGATTGTTGCATTGCTAATTGACATTTGGAGTTGCTCCTTGTTGACAGCATAGATCAGTCTAAATTGCAATGTTGCTAACCTCCTAAAAGGTTGGAAATTCCCAAGAGGTTCAGTCATTGAGACACTGTAACACTGTTGTGATAAGTCCTTTTTCATGTGTTGGTTTAGAACATATAGTTGGAGAGAAATGCTAGGATTTTTATGGAGATAGCATCCAATTATTATGGACTAGCTGTATCCTGTGCACTACCAGGATGAGCATTTGGCATGGGTTTTACACCGTGCAATTGTATGGGATATATGTCTGGGGAATTTACTGAGTAAATGGGATGCTTTTATGTACGTTTGGGTGAGTTACATTATATCAGCTCGCTTTACTGACCCAAAAACCATTATACGATCTAACAAGGCTAACTTCAAATATATATTCCAAACAAAGATAATGCAAAAGATATATGTTGATTGGTTCTTAGTACCTTTTCTCTTTCGTCCGGCTTCCACAATGTCACGTTCTAACCAACTCCGATCCACTGATAACGTTAGGTGAGACGAGGCTTTCTCTGTAAGTGTAGATATGACGGGGCTTAAATCCAAAGTTCTTAAGATCTCGGATCAAGTTGGATTCTTGGTCATAGAGAACCAATTCTGAATTACTTTTCATGAGTATAAGGTCTCCGTTATTTGCAACACCAAGTGGTAAGGACACATATGAGCAACTAAGTCCAACTTTACATACAATTTGAAACTGTTTTGTCCAAGAACTGATTACACCATACTGTTTCATCACCCATATTTGACGATCCCCAAGATATTTGTCGCAAAGCAGACAAAGTAATCCACCTAATTCCCTAACTTCAACATCATACGGGGTGTTAATGGTGGCATCATCCGCAATTGGTATCTCTTGAGAAACCTCGTCATTCAGATCAAAGGAAACGATAACCTTATGATAGTGTAGCCCAGTCTTATATACACGCCAATGAAGAGCACCGTTAACAGTTGGTGCAAAAGAATTCATAAAACAGACTTTGTAATGGTTATCTTTTTCTAAAGTTCTCCACGACGAATCTCTGCCTAGAGTATACACGCTTACGCAAGAATTAAACACAAAGTTATTTTTATCAAATTCATCAACAAATCTTACCACCTTATATCGATTAGAAGCTTGATGAAAACCAAAACCAAACGTGGTAGTTTTGTGGCGACTAGGAAAAAGAGTAGGAGTAGGGGGGCATGGGATAGCAATGTAGTCTCCAGTAAGAGGGTTCCAGATATATAGGCTGTCTTTTATATTGGCTAAGTGCAGCAATACCAATCCATTACAAATACCACGAACATATGTATCTTGACGAAAGGGTACGTTCAGTTTTACTGATGTAGGGCAGGTTGCAGAAAAATTTGCTAAGTAATAATTGGTGTTTGTTTCTCTGTCTCCCTGTTGCAGTAGTAGAATATTGGGGTTGTTGATGTTGGATTCAAGTGTACGTTCTAGTTGAAGTTTAGGTAGATGGGGATCAGTAGTAAGTAAACGTAGCCAAGATTTGCTAACGCACTTAAATCGCAGTAGAGTTTTAATGGGTAACCAAGAAAGTATCTCCATAAAAACTTCATCAGGGAGGCGCTTTGTCTTATTCATATCTTCTTCTTCATCCATAGGAATCAAGCAGTCAAACCGCTAGGTATTCACCGATTCCAAGAGGGTTTTGAGAGTCGGTCTGTTCGTTGGAGAATATTAGCACTCTATTCTATATTTTCCCTTGACTTAAACACCCATACAAGGTAGTTACCAAAAACAAAAAAACACCCATAAAAGTTGTAAAACATCCAACTCTTTTACGTGTCCCTAACTCCCAACTTCCCGAGTTCGTTCTGATGGTTGGGCACGAGGTAGCATTTGCGGCCAATTTTAGATCATGTTGTTTACTTAGCAGATCTAAGAGATACGGATGTAAGTATAACTAGGGATCAATAGTAAGTAGAAGCAAAGAAAGTATCTCCATCAACAATTCAATTGGGAGGCTCGTCATAGCAATCCAGTAGTGATCAACGCCATTTTCGTTTGAGAATAAAAAAATGACCGTCTTTGGTGTCGTTTATATATATTTTCAGGCCATTGTTTCCTTGCGCTTCACGCTTAAGCCCGCCGCACCACTCGTGGGACTCAAGTGTCAACTTTGTTCCCATGGCTAAACTAGACAGGTAATTGGCGGCAAGCACAAACAAGTTTTCTGCAGTCCGTGAAGATATATTTTTTAAGTTGATGCAACGTTATTTCATTTGCCAGAGGTCAGTTGATTTCTCAGGCTTCACTCCTTTTAGTAGCTCTAATCTGTCTTTATTTGAGAGTGATCAGTGATGCACTCATGGACCATCAACATTGAAGAACTCCGTATTTGGAGAAGGGTCAGAAGTCAGAACTAATCAATGGTTTCTTCAACTTAGTATCTGGGACTTTCTTTTAACTTTGTGATACAAACTAAAAGTTGTTGGGGATATGCTCTTTTTTACTCATGTATGGTTTGGATTACTGGAAACTCTTTAGAAGGCACCTATTATTCTCAAGAGTACTCTGTGATTTATATTGTGCACCAGCTGCGGCTGTCAACACTTTTGAAGGGCTTCGTGTGCAGGAAACATTTATTGGTGTGGCAGAAGCGTAAATGTTGGCTTCAGATAATTGGCAACGGAAAATGGTTGGGCTGAAGATATCTTAGAAGGTGACTGCAATGTGGTTATAGACTCATTGCTAACTTAGTTGGCGATTGGCATTTGGCAATAGTGACAATTGTTTAGTTATTAGCAGATATGCAGATCTAACAGATTCGGGTCTAACAGGAATCATTTGTCAGTGCAGAAGGCCGTCAAGAAGTCGTTCCGTTTTATGAACCTGCAGTTGCTGAATAGGCAAAACAGACAGATACACCATATTTGTATCGAACTCTAGGTAAGACCACTTGCACTTGACTTTGGGAATGATCTTTTGGTATCTTGGAACCCTCTGCACGTCTTCTCTTGTCGTGTGCAAGTATCACTGGTACTGATTGCCATCATTCAGAGCGGAATCAGAACTAGCTAACCCAATTACTATCAATATGGGTTCGAGATCTCTACAACCGGGTACAGAGATCATCTCTGTAACCGTGTTATCTCGCCGTTCATTCAAATCCGAGATGTGTGTGTGTGCCTCGATATCTGTGTGTGTGCATCGAGATACAAGATGTGTGTGTGTGTGGTACAAAGATTGATCTCTGTACCCGGTTATAGAGGAACCGGGAATATTCTACTGCCAGCTAAAAATGAATAATGGCGAATACAATGTCAGAAGACAGATTTTAAGAGGTCACGAATTTTCTGAAACGACCACCAGATTCAGCCTCCGCATCTGAACTTAGAGTGAAGACACCTCGCCCGAACTACTAAGCCAATTTTTTCATCAGCTGGGCAATACATACAATCTTGGAGGGTTATTACCTCATTTCAAGCGCTAGGGCAGACTGACACTTCCAAGGGTTAAATACCTGTGTTTCCCCTGGACAGTGAACTTCTCATTGCACTTAAGTCCTTTTCAAGGGGATGAAACTTTAAGGTACGAAAAATCTCCTTTATGCTGTTACATCACCATTTCAGAGTTTCACCAACTCTCAACTAATTCTAGGAAATAAGTTAAAATATCTGGGCTAGCAACAAATTGAGTGGCAAAAACTCACAAGTAACATTAGCTTCTTTAAAAAAAAAAACTCACTTCTGTCATTTAATCAAAATGGAAATCAGAAATCTCACCAAAGTTACAACAATTGGATAGCATTCCAAAATGCTTTGACCATAAAGTACAACGACGACAAGTTGAGCTCTAAAACTCTAAGAACAGAAAAGCCGGTAAAACAATTAGGATGTACTACTACAAGTGGGGTCTCTAGTGCAAGACATGAAACTGCAATGTTAGAGGGAATGAAAACCAAAACTAACTTGTTAAGAATTGGAGCTATGCAATGGAAATTCTCCATGCGACCTAAAAAGAATCACTGCTGCCCGCAACACAAAAAAGAATGAAAAGCTAACTATAGTAATAGTTGCCCCCCAAACTTTAGAATACACCTCAAAGTACCACAGCAGCCTTCTCCTGGGAAAGAAGAGGAGCAGGATGGGCTATCAATGGCTCATAGTGATCAGCTCCGGCACCGCACCAACCTATATGAAGAACAACAGTTACATGCGAAATTGAGATATGATGTTACACGTATTTAAAATGAAATGCAGCCTAATTTGAAAGAACAATGAACTCATATTTTAACTGTCAAAGGCGTAAGTGACATGGAACAGATGAACACCCATTAGATGCAGGCTTTCCAAAGATATCTCAGTCGCCAATGTTCCACATGAAACATATACCAAAGTGAAGACTGTTATGTGAGTTGACTGATGGGATGTCCAAGTAACTCATGGGTAATCACTAGTGCGTCTTTGAGTACCATACCTCATATGTCAGACATATTGGCAGACTTGAAATTATTTATCTGATTCGTTAGGATAACTATCTATTATTTTGAAGTTTGACTGCATGTGTCAGAGTGAACATGGAAAAACACCCAAAAAGTAACTCATTTAGTGGTAGTGCAACCCTAGACTTGAATGATACCTGGTAAGGCATACTGTTTCGTCCTATTCCCTAAAAAAAGAAGCATTATGTAATCTTTAACAATACCACCAGACGTGGTGGGAAAAGCACCAAACAGATGATCATTAACTATTCTTACATGAAGATTCAAATTCTTTCCCAGAAAAGTGTAGCTTGTGAAACAGGGTGTACTATATGGCATTTTTAGCCCTCGGTAACTACTTAAATGGGTGCTTATTATCACTCTACAAAAAAATCATCTTTCCATCCCTTGTCGTGGTTGATAATGAATTAACCGCCTCAATGTTACAATTTTAAATGATGTGATTATGACTATAATGGACTACAGGTTTGAAAACTCACAGCCTATTGTCAACTTAATCAAAAGGTAGTAAACAACATACGATCCATATGATTATAGATAGCCATTACCTGTTCCTTTCATGAAGAGAAAAAAAGGGGGTCCACATATTTGACTTCTTGGAAAATGTGGAAGGAAAAAGACACAGTTCTCTTCTTCAACCATGGCATCTGATCCATGGGCTTGAACCTGAAATTATACCGATGCATAAGAGAGAGTTCAACAGAACTTTATGCTTCTTGTTGATCTATAATCTTGAAACTGACCAAACTTGCAAGGAGAACAAACAATCAATGTAGAAAAGGTAATAACATGAAGAAATTATAGTTATCTAAACTGCATGGCCTGGAGTTGGAAATAGGTAAGTGCGACATGAGATAACAACAGTGCAGACGAGCATACATATATGTCTATACTGCTATGAGTGTGACATCAGATCAAATGACTACACCCTTTCTACACTTCATATAAGCTAGTACATCTATTATGGTAGAGGATATTTACTCTAAACTCAAACAGAGCATGAATAATTCTTCCTAAGTTTGAATTATGATATGACATGCCACTATGCCAGGCTATAAAATGCTTGGGTAGCAGTTTCTAGAAATATTGACCAAAACCTCAACCAGAAAAGACAGTTACACAGAAATTACAATTACCATATAAATGTTAGCACAAATTGTGAAAAATAACTTTAAAGCAATAATGACCTATATATAATGTCATTACTCGGCCTGTCATTGCAGAACAACGAGTGAACAATGGAAAATATAAAAATGCAGACTTGTGTACGTACATAATGGTATAGGTGTTTCAATGTTATAACAGTATCAAAGATTACAGACAAGGTAAATTGTGTGTCAAGATTCATGTATTTCGGAAATGTTACATGCCCACACTCTTCTAAGTCTAATGACCAAAGGTTTTCCTAAGATAATGTATATCTTGATAGACGCATTGGATAGCTAAGTCACCAAAATACAAGAGAATTAGACTGTCAGCCCTCATGCCAAAACACAAGGAACCACGATAAAAGCATGTCACTCCTATGAGAGACTGATAGTGAGGTTCCAGAAAGTGGATCTCCTTTTGCATCCAATTTAAATTAATGAGAAAGTATTAAGCACATCTGGCCCTTAAACAGTGTGCTTCGGTATATATAGTTGGACACTGTGTCATATTCCATTCAGAAAATACACACGCTCAATGCATGTAGTGTGTGAGCTTCTGATGATTAAAACCCAGGTGTTATGGATGTCAAATCCTCACATTTAAAAGAACACCAACAACACATCTTATAAATGAATTCATACGCATTCCATTAAAACACAGGTGTGAACATAAACATATAACCACATTATGCATTGAATCAGAACAAAATGCAAGATCATAGACATTGACGTCAAAAAACAACTCCAAATGGACATTAAACAGAAAGAAAGCTTAGTAAAACACACCCAATGCATGACAGTATGTGAGCAATCCAGGCCGGTGTTATGGATGTAAAAAATCTTGCATTAAATAGAACGCCAGAAGGACCTCTTAGCTACAATTTTATTATTAGTCATTCTATAATACAGAAGTAATTGAGGACATGTACATAACCACATTGTGCATTAAATCAGAACAAATGCAAGATCATAGACATTCACACTAAAAAGAACACCAACAAAAATAATTAAATCAAGGCATAAACATCTTCTCACCACATAAATTTCCCTCTTAAACTCAGTTGCAAGACTTTCAATAGCAATATCATCACCAAAGGCAGCCGCGTGACCTTGTCTATTCTCATCTACACTTAATAAACCTTCTTCTGTATACTGCAAAGTAATAATATCATACTCATCTGCCACCGAACCAGATATTGACATATATTTCACCCAACTCGGCCCATCATCTACCTCAATACACCTCTCTTTATATATCGACTCCGTTGCCATTTCTCTTCAAATTAACACAAAATGGCAATTAGCCAAAATCAGATCCAAAATTTCACATTTTTTAACAAAAGCCCAAAATCAAGAACCATAAAAAAAAAAAGAGCAATCATTATACCTTTGCATTCCTAAGTCAACAAGCTCATTAATAGCAAGATCAAGACTAACACGGTCAGTTTTCTTAGCCAACAATTTGACTTCTTGAACAACATGAATTCCCCAACCAGTTTTCAAATCAGGTGAATAAAGATGTTTAATTGCCTTATCAATCATTTCTGTGTCCAAACCTTCCTCCTCATTTCCAGATCCATAATCTTTCAAGAACCTATCCACTGTCCTTCTTCTCAACTCTCTTGCATCTATCACCAATCCCATAGCCTTTTTAGAAGCTGTAAATAAACAGTTTCCATCTGCTTCCACGTCCCCTCCATGTAAAAGTCGAAAAAGGGTCGTTCTTGGAGTCAAACAAGGAGAATTATCTGCTGTTGCCGGGTGTTTCCACAACACACCTTTTGTATGTAATCTTTGTAAGTATCTTTTTTGTTGGTCTTCTAAACCACTTACTGTTTCCCATGGGCATGTTGTTGTCTCTTTCCATGGTAGTGCAGCTGGTGCTGGTGCTGGTGCTAGTGCTAGTGCTGTTGGGGGAGGGGAAGCTTGAATTGTTGTTGTTGAATCACAAAGAATTTTTCCCATTTTTTTTCTCTTGTAAAAATTCTCTGCTCTTCTTCTTCTCTTCTTGGAGTTACAAAAGAGAGACAACTTTGAGCTTAGAGAAAGTTAACGGATATATTATTACACGTGGCGAGATCGGTCGGTTGATGTGTTCAAAGTTGTGGCGCTTTGACCATTGATATTCTAACGTAAGCCTGATGGGTTATAATTGGCAAACTTACGCCGTGTATATATAAATGTGGAAAGTTTGATGTTTTGAGGTGGGTACTAAAAGTCTAAAAGTGCCTTGTGACCGTTTGTTTTGGCATTTTATTGCCGTCAAGGCAAACGTGGGAATATTCGTTTCTAGTTTTCGTACATGGACAGTGTTTTGTTGGTTTACTGTTTTGCAGAGATTGTAAGTTAATATGCTAGCACGTACATCAAGGTGTTTGGTCCAAGTGTGCGATTAACTTTAGCACTGATATCAACCTACCATCAAACACCAAATTCTTTTAACTTCACGAGAGTTACATGTTGATGAAAATACCAAAAATACCAAACCAAACACCAAATCGACCAATATTTGGTTCCAGGTTTGATGTTGTATCAAATCACTTCACGCGGTTGTAGGAACACCGCGCGGTTTTGGCAAAATCGCGTGGGCTTGGCTTCAAATGGTTTATGACGCGGTTTTTTATAAAACCGCGTTTTCTAAAACAATTACAATTACAACAACGGGCAAAAAACGGCTATATCTTTCTAACCCTATAAATTGAAACACTCACCCCATATTTTTACACTCATTTCTTTTCTCTACTCTCTACTATTTATTCTCTACTCTTTACTCTCTATTCTTAAAACAATAATGAGTCAAGAACCAAAATCAAAATCAAGAGGGGTTTCATGAATACAAAAAGAAGATGTTGCTCTCACCAATAGTTGGCTACAAGTTAGTCAAGATGGTGTAGTAGGAAATGAGCAAAAGTCGAACGATTTTTGGGCTAGAATTCTAAATGCATTTCATTCAAATTTAGAAAGAATGACCGAACGCAACTTGACGGGTATGAAACACCATTGGTCTATTATTCAAGCTAGTATCAACAAGTTTCATGCTATTCTTTCTAAAATTCAAGGATCTCCTCCAAGTGGCTATAATGACAATATGATGGTAAGTATTTACTTTTTATTTGTTATTTTGATTAACAAATATATTTTTCAATTCTAATTTAGTTTTTGCTTAATTGGTAGGTTGAGGAAGCAATAAGTGCATATGCGATGCATAATGGGGTTTGGAAATGGATGCAATGCTATAATATGGTGAAAGACTCACCCAAATGGAAGAGGCTACAGTTGAGAAATGATTTGCATCCCACCAAAAAGTCGAAGTCAAACGATTGTGGGGAAGGAGGTTCATCAATTCCAATATCAACTGCGACAACTCAATCAATGGATTATGATCCACACCAAGTTCATGGGCTTGAGGATAGACCTCTTGGAAAGAAAGAAGAAGGTGATTCTAAAGTGGAGGAATCCACTAAGAAACTTGATGCTTTTCTGATGGAACTTTCTAAAACCACCGAAGGAGGTTATGAATTGGAAGCTCAAAGAGAGTTGAAGAAATATGAGATGGAATTCGAAAAACTTCAATTGAAGAAAAGTTCGATGGATTGGAAGCTTCAAATCTAAAAAGAAAAACTTCAATTGAAGAAAGATGCGCTTCGAGTTCGAGAAGATGAAAATAATGCGAAAATATTAGGAATGAAATTAGAGGGATTACCCAAGACGAAGCCAATTTGGCAACTCAAAAGGGCGAAATTTTACAAAAATGAATAATCGACTTGGCAATATCAATCGGTAGTAGTCAAAGTAGTGCATAGTCTAAATTTGAGTTTATATGTCTTTTAATTTGAGTTTGTATGTTTTTTAATTTGAGTATTTTAATTTGTCTTTTAATTTATGTCTTTTAATTAATGACGTACTTTAATTTAAGTTTGTATTTTAATTTTAATTAGAATGTACTTTAATTGAATATTTTCTTTTAATTTAAAGTTGATATTTTTTATCATTCTAAAAAAAATTTGTATTTTCAAAATTCTCATATACAGAAATCCTTTCATAAAACCACAAATACATAGAAATAAACTTGGAACACAAATACATAGAAATTGAAACGATAAATAAACACAAAGTCTAAATGAAGTGCAAATAAAAATAGAAATCAAGTCCGCCCACGCCTACCATGCCTACTCCACAAATGCTCGACCAAGTCATTCTTCAATCTATCATGAACAACTTTTGAACGAACCCTCTTGACGCCAGATGCCCAACGAGATAGAACAAAGTGACGCTCATCTTTCCAAATCGAGCACCTTCTCTTCCACAATCATTGGTATTTCCAAATCGGGAACAAAGTGACCCTTGCCATAGTCGGTTTAGCAATCGTTTGAATCAAAGGGCATATGGGCAATTCTTCCATTGCCGGTAAGATCATTGTGAGAACCCGCCATTCAAAAAAAGCAATGCTTCCTTGGTTTAGCATTCCGTGCCATCCGGATGGGCAATTCTTCCATTGCCGGCAATCAATCTTTAAGCATTCCAATCGTTGAATATTTAACCAAACGTTGAATTTGGTTTTGGTTTTGCGCAAGTATTCACATCCAAAAATTCTAATAATTCCATCACGTAAATAGCGCGTGCATTCATGAACAGTTGGCTCGGCAAATATGTAACATATCATCTACTAGATCGGTGGGCAAATCCATAAGCAAGCATTCGTATAGCAAAGCAATTACTTTTATTTTTGGGTTAATCCCAAACTTACCAAAGCACAATTAATTTTTGTTGAAAATATGGTACATTATGATTAAGATGATTGAAAATACGAGTAAATAATGACTGGACCCATACGAAATCGGCGTCGAAAGTCGTGGTCACGAAATATAGGATTTGCACCAAAGTAGTTAGCATTTACACGAGCCAGTGTTGCCTTGTACTGACGAGGCTTATATTTTCTTCCTTTCTTCGAACCACCATGTGGTCTATAAGAAGACTCTGCTTCTTGCTGACGCAATAAATTCAGACGATGTCGAACCAAAGGTAGAGCAATAGCTACTAATTTACGAGTTTTAACTGCAGTGTTATCATTTGAAAAGCTCGAGCTCGATGAAGAATCAGAAGAAGATGAATGATCCATTGAAAAAATCTTCAAGAGTTTTGGTAGTGTTTTTTTTTTTTTTTTGGCTCAAGGAGATGAGTTTAGATGAGAGGGAACATGAAAAATGAAGAGAACATCGCAAAACCGAGAGTTAAATGGTTATAGCATGCGGTTTCTGGAAAACCGTGCGGTTTTGGCAAAACCGTGTGGGCTTGGACTTGTAAGATGGGCTTCTATGGAGCGGTTTTGGCAAAACCGCGTGGGCTATATGGCGCGGTTTTGGCGAAACCGCGTAGTTGCTTGGTGTTTTTTTTTATGTTGCTCCTAAAGTTGCTTGGTGTTTTTTTGGTTTGGTATTTTTTTGGTTCAAAATTTTGGTGTTTTTTTTGGTTGCTCTGCTAAAGATGCTCTAAGACACATTGGAAAATTAAGAGGCGCAAGAAACACCAAACACAGTACATATTTTTTTCAGTTGAAAACCAAACACAGTACATGCCATAGAGCTAGGGGTGCCTTTTTTTTTTCGTCAAAAACCCAATTTTTCCGAATTCCGATCCCATATTTTTCCAAATTTGGTCCTGATATTTGTGTTATGATATTCGAAATTCCAATATCTGATTTTTCTGAAAAATAATTGGATCGGAATTGGATGCGTTTTCAAAATCCGATCCGATTTCCAATTAATTTCTGAATTTTTAACATATAACGGTCTATTTCATATAGTTACTAAATTAAAACTGCAGATAATTTACAAACCAAATAAAAATCCTAGAAAAGTAGAACATTGTCTCTCACACAATTTCAAAAAATCAATATTGTCATTCTAGTACATGTCTCAATTTCTCCCATTTTCCTATTTACTGAATTAATGCATTAACATGAAGAAAAAATTTGCTGAATGAACGTGTTAAAAGGTCTAACTTGTTTACTGAATTAATGCATTTTAAAATAATTGCTAAATAAATGTATTAACTGGATAAAAAATGGTTATTCTGAAAGAGAACGATTATATAATTCAAATTTTCGATCTATTTCCGTATTTTGTGGATTCCAAAATTTCCAAAAATTTCAGATTTTCCGAACTTTCCGAATTCGGGAAAAAAATTGACATCCGAAAAATAATTGGATCGGATTTGAAAGGATATTGCCATCCGAAAATAATTAGAAACTTTTCCGAAAGCCTTTTATCCAATCTAATCCGATCCGAAGTCACCCCTACATAGAGCAGTGGAGAAACATAGACAGCTGCGTAAAGCCCACTTTTAAGAACCCAACATAAGGTGGGCAGTATGGAGCCCATAGACATAGACATAGACAGCTTTCGAAGCCCAATATAACGTGGACGACCAACCCAAACCCAAAGAGATGGTGCAAGACCCTATACTATATTTGGGCATTGCTTAATTTGAATTAAAGTAGAGGAAAATTTAAAAAAACAAAATAAAAAACGTACTGCTTAAAAGTACTTGGGATTTTATTCTTTTGGATGCATTATTGCTCTTAAAGACTAGTTATAAAAATTTGTAAATCGTAAAAGTTGTAGGTAAATGTGTAAATAGGTTTGGATTCATCAAAAAGCAAACAATAATAAGTTCACTATGGTCATAATCTTATCCAAACTCCCTAGTTCCAATAAAAAAAATGTGGAAAATGGGTTAGAGGCACTTCTACCCTTTCTAAGATTTTTAATAACCCATCTAGTTCGAAGTTGGAACCGACTTGGAATAGCAATAATCAATCTAATAGACCAGATACACATCCAAGCTTGTATGCAGAATCTATGAAAATATTGATGGCGTTATCGCATCGATTTGATTGGACTAAATATTGAGAGCATCAAGGTGGAGATGATAAGTTATGGACTTATGGCTATGGAACACTCTTAAGGTAACTGTAATGACCCTGAATTACCTAAAACTAATTTGACAATTTCCTTGTAAGCTTAGGGTGTGGTGACTAGCATGTGCAAGAGATCCATCTGCCATTAACTTCGCCATTCTCATCTCTTGCAATGCCACCATAGCCATGACTAGCATGTGTAAGAGATCCATCTGCATTAAGTTTCACAAACTATATATGTATGGAATTTCAATGATTCAAGTTGAAATGTTTGTGTTTGATGTCAATAGTGGTCTAGTAGAGTTGTGTGCTAGTTGCCATTTTCTTAAACTTGTTCTGAAATCATGGCTATTGTAACTATTTCATATTACTAATATGCATTAACTTGTCTGAATTGAAAGATGTGCCACATTAATAAGGTAAGAATGAGTTAGCCACTTCTTCTATTAGTCATCACAGTAACATTCCCTTAAGTCAGGTATTAGGTGTAATGTGTTGGTTATATTGTGCAAGTCATCCCCTACATGTCCTAATTGGTTTTATTTACCCAATAAAGTGCCAGCATTTGATTTGGTTTCCAAGCAGTACCTGTTGTCCTAGTATAGAGATTTGGTGTTTTGGGGTGAATGACCTGATGTTCTGTTTGATAGGGAATGACTGCACTCTTTTTGGACAAGAGTTGCCTACGTATCATGTTTCTCTGGGTAAACTTGAATTAATCCTTACGTAGTTTGTCACACCCCGAATTTTGACAAAATCGAAAAAACAATATTTGTTCCCGACTCTTCGATTTTCAAGATGTGATGTACTATCCACTTCCAAAAAACCCATAATCTATTGATTTATTCTAATAATTTGAAACCAATAAAATTTTTAAATAAACAAAAGTCCTCTTCATTACAAAAATTCACAAATATGATTAAGTTACAAATTTCCTTTCAACAACTCTTTAATTATAATTACAATGGAAAATACAAAACAACATTGTCTCAATTAAAATCTATTGCACCTCAAGGGAAAACAAAATATATCCTGTAATGCGACGATAACGCAAACCACAAGTAGCAACCAACCGTCTTTAACACTAATCCTGTCAATATTTATCAACTGGGTTCATTTTATGAACACACCCGATAAGCAAATATGCAAATCGGGTTAGCATTATAAACAATGCTGGTATGAGTAGCTCTAAAATACAAAATATACTTATATATATATATACACAATCTATAAGGCAGTTAGTTCCTCCACCGAGGCGCCTTAACATCCAATGACTAATACAACATTCTTAATTACAATAATTAAGGCAAGTAGTTCCTCCACTGAGGCGCCTTAGCTTCCAATTCAATAATAATAAGACATTTAGGTCCTCTCCTGAGGTGCCTTAGTTTCAAACTGTATTAAATCACTGCACCTAATAATAAAATAAAATAACATAACTAAAACTTACTCTACACTTACACTGGTGTAAGCCTAATCACAGAGTGGGTCACACCTGCATAAATAATCAATACAACCCACCCTTTTGCAAAACCATTGTGAATGCAACATAACTTACAATAAATCATTTATTATATATTTAACGTATACTTTGATATATCATCACCATTATTGTTTAAAGTTTATTCAAGTGTCTCTAGAATCACATCGTCTCTATGTCTTACCAAGTTTCCCTGGCTACCACAATCACTCCCCAACGCCGAACATGTACATCCACATGTCTCCCCTCACATAATGAACCACTCCGTGCGTAATTACCCTAAGCGGGATATTGCATACCGGAACCCCCACACGGCCATCATTACGTGGGTACTGCCACTATTCGACATAAAATATTGCGCGTCTCGTTCTAATTTTGCGAACGAGATAATCAAGCCACTATTCAGCTATGCCAGAAGGCCCATTCAGATTCACTGAAACGCCAGAAGGGCCAATCAAATCACATACGCCCTTCACATGGGCCAATCACATGAGTTGTGGTAGCTAGGTTCCAGGATTTTCGTTACGTAATTTATTCAGGTATCATATGTATATATCTCATAACATCATATTCATTTGGTGCCAAATAAATATTGCATAGCTCAAATAACAAATTTATACTACCTCATTCTTTTATACATTTATTTTTATTTCTCAAAGATATTGCATTTAATAGATATCCTAACATATGATATCATTTAACAGAACAACAATTTTCCCATACCACATAATGTCACAATTGTTCCAAACTTACCGCATAACGTTTTTATAGCGTTTTAGGAATATCATGCCTCTTATAATTTCAATCTCGTCACGTGTCAAAAATTATACAATATCAACGTCAAATCTTTCTTAGATAATGACAAACCAGTTTATACAGGCTTCAACAATATTCTACCATAGGATTAGTCCATAAAATTTAATATATCAAAATGTAACACAATAAGCAGTCAACAGGTCAAGCCCAACAGTCAACAGTCCTAGACCGGTGGTCAACCAGGTCCTAACCAAACCCCATGTTTAAAATAGTTCAACCCATTGTCCTAATCCAATTAAACAAGACAAAGCCCAAAACCAAAACCCAAAAGTCTAAACACTTACATACCCAATTAGACCCATTTTAAGTCATAAGGACCCAACCCAAACAAAAGAAATGAAACTGGCCCAAAACAAAAGAAAAGAGCTAGGGCCAAAGAAACAAAACTGATGTGGTCTGGCCCAAAAACAAAAGAAAAAGGAACTGGCCCAACCACAAACTAATGTTTAGACCCAAGCCTAACCAAACACGTAAAAGCGATCGCCTCCCCCACCTCACCACCTCTCTCCTCCACCACCACCGAAGTTCCAAATGCCACTCCTCTCACTTCCTCATCCCCACGGTTTCACTCCTGAACAAAAACCCTATAACTTTAATAAAAGAAAAAACCTAAAATCATTAAATCAAAACTCTTCATCAAACTAGATCTGAAATTTGCGACCTCCATTAATGCCCCCTTCGGAGTTTCAACAGCCCCGAACCAAATGTCAAATCACATACCCAACACTTCACAACAACAACCAGCATAAATCAATCCTAACCACAGCAATAAGAGTTCAAACCACAACAATTAGGATAGGCAACGCCATTAACAACCTATTTCACAGCTTCGACAGCCCCCACCCAATCAACCAACAACCAACATCAATCCCTTACTCCCCCGATATCAACCACAAGCCCAAAACAACAACAATATAAACATACCACAGGTTCAAATCATATACAGAACGATATACAGTACGATTCCTTTCTTTATTGGGCTTTCGCTGCCATTAACGGCCTATAAAGCTTCGACAGTTAAATTCCAATTTTGGACTTTCAACAGAGTTTAACAATACAACAGGACGCCGAATAATAACAGGAGAATGAGTAGTAAAAAAAATGGACGGAAACCTTAGACAAATTTTAAAATTGTTTGTATACACAAAACTGTGAAACTATGGATTCGATGAAATAGCAACATAACTACTCACCTTCGTATTCCTGCATAAAAAGTGTATATAGAAAATCACGCGAGAAAGCCAATCCCAAGCTAGCTAGAAGACGCACAAATCCGCCCCTTCTCCTTCTTCTTTCTTTTAGTTAAAATAGTTTAATTCTTAAGAAAACCTTGTTTTTCTGAAAACCTTGAATTTATGATAAATCCTTCCATTCTTAAGAATTTATATATTGTTTAACATTTTAGACACTTCCTATTTTACCAAATATTTCTATTTCTAATATAGAATATTATTTTCTATTAAAAATATTCTATTTTTTTACGTACCTTATATTAACATCTTTTTGAAAACTTTCCAACTATTAAAAATCTCTACACAAAAATTCAAAATTCAAAATATTTGTTTTCCCTCTTTTCTATTTTCTATCAAAAAGTCAAGCCCACATTTACTAGCCCGTTGACCCAGAAATAAATATTAAATTCTGAAATGTTAAATATTGTTACGAAATAATGTAAAAATAATTTGGGGTCTTACATAGCTCATCTCTCTCTACTTATAGATGTTTGAGCTGACTTTCCTTATTTGCTTTAGGCCGTTGTCAAGGTAGATCCATATTGTGTGCTATATTGATGATTCGCCATTACTCCTAATGTTACAAAGTAAATGTCTCCTTAATTGGTGCGTTGACTGAACTCCCGGATTGCACTAGATGATTTGCTTCCATATATGACTGTAACTGAGATTCGGGATGACCTGAGTTTGGGTCGTCATGACGTGCTGCACTACACCATAATAGGCTATTTGCAACGGCAAAAAACCGTTGCTAATAATTTTTGCAACGCTTTTTAAGCGTTGCAAATATGGCGTGGGTAAAGTGTTGGAAATTTTTGCAACGGTTAATAAGCGTTGCAAACTGAAATTTCCAACGCTTATTAACCGTTGCAAGAAAAACTTTCCAACGGTTTTTAAGCGTTGCAAATATTATTTATAACGCTTGTTTATGCCTGTTCCGTACAAAATTTTAGCAACGTTTTTAAATTTGTAACGGTTATGAACCGTTGCTGATGGGTTGCAAATAAAAAAAAAATCTCATATTTTGTAACAACTAGCTAAACTTGCCCCATTTTATTAGGACGCACTTAACCTCCAAAAATAACACTACTTGTTCTATATTGAAACAAACATCTCAATTCCATGATAAAGTCCTCATTGCCTTTTCATACCACTTGACAAGTAAATAATAGCAAACACAAGCAAAAGACTGAAAAAAATAGGATATTCGTTAAACTATGTATGCAATATAACTTCAAAATATTTTCTAAGAGTTACAAATTCATATTTACAAATAAGGGTAACATATTCAATACGATTTTCCAAACAATCTCGAATCATTGCAATACCAAGTATTGGTGATGTCTTCACTCACTATAAATCCTAGTGCGGCTCCACAAAGTCCATCTAATTCCTAAAAATTCAAAAAACAAATAATGAACTTAGAAATACAATAGAAAAAGAACAATTAAATCCACTCCAAGTTTATGAAGCGGTAGTGCGGTACTAGCTTATTGCTGAGATAAATAGTGAAAACTTGAAAGTATGGCATAATGTTAAGTGTCATTTCTAATAACTAACTGAAAAGTGAAACAAGTGAAAATGGAACGAGCTATAGCTAGGAAACAAGGAAAGTTAGTATACACAACAGAGAGCATACTTGCGATGCTCGACTCTTTCAAGGAAAGTGGGCCACGATATATCACAGTTCCGCAGTTTCGTAGAGAAGCTAGAACTTCCAACAGGAACAACAATTGCTAAGGGAGATCCAACATCAACTATTTTACTGAAAACGTAAGGAAATTTTATGAGAACTTTGTCCACATGTACAAGGTGTCAAATTAGAATATTTGAAGGCGATACATCACCTATATAAGGGAAGTCTTTTGTTGCCACGAAGAACAAAATCCTGAAAGGATAAGGTAACTAAACGAAAGATTTTTACGACGCATAAATCTGCTAATAAATTCATATTTCCATAAGATAAAGAAAGCTATTGCATTAAATAATAGTAGCCTTTTGTTTCCACGAAAAACAAAAGCATGAAAGAATAAGGTAGCTCCGTAGCTCCATTAGAGAAAACCTTTGACAAATGCCATGAACCATGTATATGGACATCATCATATCCTCATTGATTCATAATCTCAGCAGGTAGAAAACAAGGCCTTTTAATTAGAAGGCTAGAAGCTTCTAGGTAAAGTCTAACCTATCAACTGCATGATGCCCATTTATATGTGAAAGCAAACACACAGAAACCCACCAAATACTTCTAACTTATTGCATACTAGTCATTGAGAAATTAAAATTATCATGTTCTAGTGAAAATGTAACAAACAAAGCCTAACCTTGGTGAATATTGCTTTTGCTTTCGATATCCTAAGCCTCATTGATATTTCACTAGAGGCAAAACTATCAGCAATGGATACAACAACATAACCCGCCAAAACAATTGCAAGATAGATAATGACAGCAGTGACATTCATTGGCATATCTATTGCAATTGAAGATCATTTATCCAGGCCCAATGTTTGAAGTGCATATGAAACTAACCTGCACATGTAATGCCAATAAAATTCAAAGTAGAATAACCAGTCAAAGACCACAAGAATGCATGTTACAAGATAACATGAGCTGATCAATAAAAACACAAACTTATTGAAACAATCGAAAAGTGTATTATATAAGTAAAAATTTGAAATCGACAGACAATCCGGATATGTATGCACGTGTATTATGGTTCCGATAATGCACAAAATCATATTCACTATTCAATACACCAAAGCATAATGAAGTGTCTCAAAGAGCATACACGATAACGTATTCCTAAAATATATTTCATTGAGAAACAATTAAACGCTCAATCCTTTAATCTAAGCAGTTTGCCACTACATTGTACTGAAGCTTTAATATATTGATAATTGAAATAAAAATGAAACGTTACATGACATACCAAACCTCCTTGCGCAATTCCTTAAGCGTCACATTGTTCACAGGCAAATCAGCAACCCTTTCATCACACCACTTAATAACTATATCATCCAAGCTCCTCTTAGAATTCAAACTCAAGCAATTTCCAGCAGAGTTCAGTACTGCTCCTGGTAACCATTGCCCTCCGGGGCAAGACAAATGGCCTTCCTCAGACGAACGTTCATGTAATATACACGAAGGAGTAAATGATCACTATCATTGAAAAAACAAATATGCAAAAATAAATTATATCATCAAAGCATAAATGCAAAGGCCAACATAAGCACTTCATGGATGCACTAAACTTATTGTGTGTTGATCCTATCTATACATAATATCGAGGCAAGTTAGGTAACAACATGGTTCACCATATATTTTCTCTAAGAAGCTAGTGTCTCAAAGATATGTTTAGACAGAAAGAGAAAAAAATATAATAATGCAAAGTTATATGATTCATGTAATCAGAAAGCGGTAAGGCTTTTATGCATGTTATACGGGATTAGTTATTGTGAATGAACAAAGATTTAAATTCCTAAATGAATCTACTAACGCGTAATGGACAGTATATTGATTAAAGAATTGTTCATAAAAAGATAATAATAATAAATTTCACACATAAGTGATTCAAAGTTATTGAAATAGTTTTTAAACTCATAGCATACTCTTTTTTGGATAGGAATTTAGAATTAAGTTCACAGACATATTGTATTTCAAACCTCAAGATATTTGATTTTAGCTTTAAAACTCATTTCAAGGCTATTACTACACAGTTTTATACATTATCAAGAATGGAAGAAGCAATTAACCTGGATTTATTAAAAACATTTGAATGGTAAGCAGCACTACACACTACATTATTCTTAACAATGCCTATATTTCATGACAAGGAAACCAAACCTAAAGAAAGAAGGAAACCAACAAACAAACAAACAAACAAGTAATCTTCTGCATATAATGAGAAGAAGAAAGTGATTGTGAAAATATTACCAGCGTTGGAGCTACATCTTGATGGTGGTTCAACAGGCAATCGAGGATTTCAAAACATAGCTACAGTAACATCACAAAATGAAATGTCAAACTTCTGAAACAAAAATATAATATATATTGGCCAGTATATAGCAGCAAATTCATTGTAAAGCTTGATATGCATAAACATGTAAATATAACATCATACCTTACGATCATGCTTTCCTAAGGATTGCTTACGCTCAACTTACCACTTCCTAAGAGCAGGAAATAATCCAAGTAGGGAACAATGGTTTGAAACCTGAGGTAACAGGCTAATAGTACTATGTTGCCCAATGTTACTTTTACTGCTCCCCATTTATAATGCAGATATATTTGGCCTGTGGGAGACTCTACCAAACCTTCCATTGTAGCCTTTTGTTGCTCAACCTTCCCTTGCTTCCAGCAGTTACCACACCAATTTCATACTTACTGGTCCCCTATACTAAGGGAGGAATCTGGATTTGAATCTATGTCTTGCCAAATTTTATATGATAAAAATAATTCGGAGTGGTGAAGAACCATCATCCGCATGCAATCAATAACCTAACATCAAGTCCCTTCCTAGTATTTGCAACCAGAAGAGCAAAACCTAGTCACCTTGCCAATGTTTATCAAGGGTGGTAATAAAACTCTCATTGAGCCATTGCTGCATTATAACATCAAAACCTCCCATCTAGTTTGTGACTTCTCAAATCATCTTGAAATCCATATTGCCTCATGGAACCGACTGCCAAAAGCTAAAGACGCAAACTCACCTCATAACCTTATTGATCTAACATGTGTATGCAATATTTTGCTCTATACCAAATGCAAAGAGCCAAACATTTACTAGGCCCAACTCCCCAAAAAACCAAATTCGTGACCAAATATGAAGTTTTGAACAAAAGCAATTTTGAACAAAATCATGGCCTAGGCCACATGAAAACTGAAAAGGAGAGATGCAGTAACAAACTTGAGAACAATTAAAAAGAGGAAATTAATCAACTAGGCAAAACAAAATAATATCCAAATTCAAGACAGCAGCAAGACCATAAGGAGCAGTATTGTTTAAAACAGCTTTCTCCCAAAACCGAAAAGATCCCAGTGTCTTGGACCTTGAAGCTTGAGACTGCTAGTTTGAAAACATCACCATCTGCATGCATCCAGATTGCATGGTAGGAACAGCTAAACCAGCTCCTACAGTCCTTGCGCTTTCACTAAAAGGGCTGAATCTATAAACATGATACAAGGATTATTAGGATATATACAAAAACAAATGATCATCACGATAGCAAACAAAGTGCAAGAACTTTATTCCAGCAAGTGTATGGCAAGAAGAAAAAGGAAGAAATGGGTCATGTAAGGCATAAGTTGGACTCCAACAGTCTTATTAAACAAGGGGAGCTCATTTTCAACTTTTATATTATTTGTTCCTCAGTGAAATCAAAGCGACTTGCATAACTAAAGCTTGGAATGGTATGAAATTTAAAATGATATTTAAGATAATTTTCAACCCGTACTCGAGCATGTCCTTTCGCTTAAGAATAAATCAATGTACAAATATATCAAAACAACAACTTAATTTTCCATCTGACAAAGCAACCTAGCAGTTCATAACTATTGGAACTGCAACGACACATTTGCAGCTGTGGGTGAGGTGTAACCGTGTAAGGAATTAAGAATTTCAATAATAGCAAAATAACATAAAGATCATTGAAAAAAAACATACAACTGACCTTGCCTCTTTTTGTGTGTGAGATGGTATATGAATGATGTAGATAGATGATGGTCGTTGAACAAAATAGAAGCGTATCAAAACCTAATTATCCCTCAATAAGTAAAGGATGAGGAAAATATCGTTCCACTTTTAAGTGTATGTTTATATGAAGGACATGACTGGAAAGGGGGTTTGAGGGATTAAAAACTATTATTATAGATATTGTAGATTCTAATACTAAACTAAACTAAACTAACTAAACTATTGAGAATTTATAAGAAAAGGAATTCAAGAGATTAGAATCCACTAATACTTTTGATCTATGGTTGTAGATTCTACTTTATGGTTGTTCTCACAAGTAGACTACAATTAGGCAATCGAGCGAGTGTCGATGCCCTCTTGGACAAAACATCGTTAACGAATAACTCTACTTAAGGTTGTTCCTATGTTCATGTTACTAGTATCTTCTTTCCTTTTATGTGAGCTTGGGCATCTATTCAATGAATCACCATCTAAGGCAAACACAATGAATACTTCCCTTACTCTAAAATACTACACAACTAGAAGAAAAGTAGAGAATAATAGTATAATATTCAATTACAATAAATAAAACCCTATTCTAGCATTGTATTCAATTGCAATAAATAAAAATATGTTACTAACAAATATTCAATTGCAATAAATACAACCCTAAACTAGCATGATATTTGATTGCAATAAATAAAAACCTTAATCTATACTTCCATCCCCTGGTCTGGGCAATGGAACTAATAACTAAAAACATAAAAACTAACCGGATTGAAGAACACCATGAACCAGAAGAATAATTAAACCTTAAGCACCGCTTCATTTTCTCCCTTGAAGGAGAAGATTAGCCTTCCATAAAGAAGGAAGAATATGAAGAACGGAAAGAAGAAGAGTCAAAGAACATAAGACTAGAAAGACTAATTTATTAAGACTCAGCTAGTTAAAACTGATCTTTTATTATTAATCTCTCTCTGCCTCAAGTTCTAGAGACAAGAGTATAAGTGAATTGGCAAATTGCATGAGGCACTTAGGTCCTCTATTTATAGAGGTAACAATGAGCTCTAGAAGCATTCCAAACCATCATTTGTTTCCTAATACAAATAAACTTCTTTCAAAGTCTAACTTCGTCTCCAAAACTAAGAAGAAATTGGCTACAGTGTCGATCCATGCGTCTGGATGCACTATTCATACATCTCAAACGCGATCAATGCGTCTGGATGCTCGATCCATGCGTCCCAGACACGTAAGCCTATTTTGTCTTTTCTGCTCTATCCTTCTATCCTCTTTTGCAGACTTTGGTCCAAGCAACGAATCCTTTGGCCTTGGGCTTCCAAATAGGCTTTAAAATACGTCCAAGTCACATCTTTAATAGCTCCAATTCCTTGGCCTTCTCCATGATTGTCCACGGGCTTCCCATGTAATCCTTAATGCTCCAAATTGCTCCGTTTTACCCCTTTTTCTCTAATATTCCACAAAACTCACTTTCTCTCCTGTAGAATCATAAAACACAACTTACAAACACTATTAGTCCACTAAGATGGCTAAACAAGAGGCATAATCGAGGGTTAAATAACACTTTTTAAGCACTTATCACAAGTCCCAACTAGCCTTTTGCTAATCTCTTAGCAAATAAGATAAAAAAAAGAGATAAGTGATCAAAATTACATCCTAATAACAAAAATAAAATCCTAACTCATTTTCGCAGGCATCGCGATTGCATTTACCATATGCAACAAGACTTTAAACCTTTAAGTTCCCCAAAAAGGACGAGTTATAGTCTCATGAGGGTTTTCAGGTAATATACCCACAAAATCAATCAATAGCATATTCAAGAATGATAGTATTTTTCAGAGAGAGAAATTCCTTACCCACTTAGTGCTTACTCTAATAGACAGTCTCCATTGCTAACTACATTGCTGCAAAGACTCATAAATTATGATGGGAGATAGTAAAAATTGACAAAATTCTCAATCAAGGCTTATGTGTGTACTTAGTCAATCTCCTATACTCTCTTATCAAAGAAACGGAATCCCTAGTTTACTATAGATAGATAATCTCGACTTTCAATCCTCACCGGTCATACTCTCAGAAAAGAATCTCTCAGAAGATGGTCTACTATTTTACCTCATGTATGTGGGGAAAAGAATACTGAATACGAACATCCCATATACTACCTTGAAAAATAGACTTCTAGATGACAGTAGTCTCATGGAAAGAATGTCAATCACATATGAAGTGTTGGGTCCTTCACTTTAGCATCCTCTCACCTATTCTAGACTTTGTAGCATACTGTAGTGATAAGTCATGGGTTGTAACTAGGCTTGGGTATTGGTTTATGAAGGAAAGATAAAATGGATTCTAAGGTTGTTTCTGAAAACACTAAGGGTTTTCCTTCATTCTTTGGAAGATTTCTTCAAATTCTGTATTGTAGAGAAAATTATTCCTTTGTCTTAGCTTTCCCATCCATTCTGTTCAACACATTTTTTTTTTAAAGCTCAGTGGTATATCCTTGATTAGTACTGGATATGCTTTTTTTCCACTAGCTTCTTTCACTTAGAACAGAATGATGGTCTTCATTGCTTCTCTCTGGTATTTCCTTGTAATCTTCCTTTCGTGCTATTTCTTCCTCTTTGTGCCCCTCGTATTCTCAGAAACATATGGGTATGGCTGATAAAGATTTTGGCTATACTCCTTGTCTGGAGTTGGGTAAAAGGTAAATGGTTTTATGAAAGAAAATGGCTTATTGTAAGGCTCAGAAGGGTTTAACATGATGGTCCTACTAGGTGGGATAAAGGCTGAATAGGTTCACTACTTGACTTATCAATATGATACTCTGTTTCGAATATACTACAAGACCTAATAGCTATCTCTTCAGTTGATGTCACTTCGTGATTAACCAAATCAACAAATAATGAGACTAGCTATATTACAATGACATAAAGAACTAAAAAATGTTGAGTCACTAAGACTCGGATTTTTCATAAAAATTATCCAAAGAATGGGTATAAAGCTCAAGTCTCACGGGCAAAGTCTAAAAATTCTACTTCCAGTTTATTAGGGGTTTAAATCTCTCTTCTAGCAAAAGTACACAAAACTGACCAAGTATTATGGTGGTGCCTTGATAAAGAATTCTATAAATAAGAACTATGTCCGAGCATAATAAATAGTCTAAGTGGTAATGAAATCAATAATATCAACTATCTATCAAACTCAACACTAAGCAGCATAGAATATATATCCCAGACTCATCATTAAAATTCATTTTTCTCATGCTACTGATATAGAAACAAAAATATTTTTGTTTTTGAAAACTAATTTTTGAAATTCATTTATCAAGTACACCCTCCCCCAACTTAACATATGTATTATCCTCAATGTATAGAAATTAAGTCAATGAAATGAATGAGAAAAAGGGAAGATGTTATCATTGATGCCAAATATCAAAATTAATCCAAAAAATAAGAACATTTCATTTTACCAAGATTTTTTTTTAAGGTCTTTTTAAGTTAGATCCCTAAGACTATATATGATGCATTATCAATTTGGAGTGAGGAGATCAGATTTTCTTATCCAAATCTGATGAATGTTTGGAGGACAAGGAGGTCTCACCTTGTGGGTTGTCAAAAATACTCCTTGATATGTCGGAAAGATTGTTGGTGAAGTTGCTTCTCTACTTTGAACTATTTCAGGTCTGATGATTGTGTGATAGGCCTTGTGGCTCCTCTGTGTAAAATATTGACGGAAATCTTTCTTTCTAACATGACAATAATATCTAATGTGCCCTTTACCACCATAGTAATGATAATAGATATCTGGCTGACTGCGCTCAAGGTGGGCGGTAGACTGGTTCACATACTTCTCTCGTTCAGACAATGATGGTGTAGAAGAGGCTTCAACAGTGCAATGCTTCTTATTAATATGGTCCACTTTCTGCTTCAGAAGACTCATTTCAGTTTCTAGATTCTGTTGTTTTTCCAAAACTTCTTTAAGTTGATTCTCTAGTAACTGATTTTTCTGGGTAGAAGTCTGTTGTTCATCCTTAAATGTAGAGTTCATCTTCTCAAGGTATGATACTCTCTTTGCTAATTTTCCATTCTGCTCACTTAAATCCTGAATTTTCTGTAGAGATTCTAAGAACATGGCTAGCAACGCCTCTGTGGTGGGGTTCTCAGGTTCATCACAGTTTTCTGTAGATTGAGCACTCTCAATTGTATCTTCGAATGGGAAAGATTCTTGTATCATGCTATCAAGGAAGTATACCTCTCCACCTTCAGTCATCACAATCCTTATGCAACAGGTGAAAGATATTTATGTCCATAGACATCTTACTAAAGTTGATCTTCATTTCAACGTTGTGACAATTTATCAAAGCTTTTGCGGTAGCGAGGAAAGGTCGTCCAAGAATAATTGGTGTTTTATAAAAGGCTTCATGGGTGTCTATCACATTGAAATCCACTGGATAGTATAAATAGGCTACTTGAACAAAAACATCCTCAACTATGCCTCTGGGAATCTTGGTAGAGCGGTCAGCTAACTTCAATTTGACTTGTGTAGGCTTTAGGTTCTCCATGCCCAATGCTTGGTACACATGATATGGCAAGAGATTAACACTAGTACCAAGGTCTAAAAGAGCTTTACCCGTGAATTTTTCTCCTATCTTGCATAATATTGTAGGACTTCCTGGATCTTTGAGCTTGACTGGAGCTTGCTGATGGATAATAGATGTTGTTTGTCCAGCTAGAAACGCTCGCTTTGGAATATGAGTACTTCTTTTTATGTTGCTTGCATCTTTCAAGAATTTGGCATATGATGGCAACTGCTTGATCACTTTGAGAAATGGGATATTGATGTTATCTTTCTCAAATGCCTCCTTCATCTCTAAAAATTGCTTGTCCTTTTTGCTTTGAGCAAAAAACATAGGAAAAGGTGCCTTTAGTACAAACACATCAACATGTGTCTGCTCTTCTTTCTCTTTGGCATTCTTGCATATCTTGTCTTGACAAATGGGAGTTGAAAGGATTTCTCCCACTTCCTTTCGAACATCATTTGAAATCTTGACCGATTGCTCTTTAGCAATGTCATCATGAGAAGGTAAGTCAACCTTGTTGTCTATCTTCAATCTTGATCTGAGTGTAGTAACTGAGCTAACATGATCATGGAGGTGATCAATACTAAAAGTTGTCCCAATGTGGCATACATCTTCACTCTTCAATATTGGTTCCAATAAGCTAGGTTGAATGGCTTGTGTCTTTACCGACAAAGCAGTAGTGAGTTGGTCGACCTTAGCTTCAAGAGACTCCATTCTTGAACATTGACTTGCCTGAGATTGCTGGAGATTGAGCTGAGACTATGCAAGAAGCTCTAGAACACTTTAAAACTTCTGATTTTTCTGTGATAGCAAAGTAATAACATTCTCCAGGTTGGTAGGTGTGGCATAATTTCTCCTAGGATCAGGCACTAACTCTCCACTTATATTGGAATTCTGCTAAAAGTATAATTGTTGTTGAGGAACCAACTGTGAAACTTGACTTGTCTGTGGAATATAACTTTGATCTTGAGAACACAGGGGTCCAAATTCTGCTTTCAATAATTGCCTTGAAAGTTATTACCACCTTGGTTGGGCCTCTGAAATGAGTTTATATTGTACTCTCTAACTGATGCATGTTGATAGTAACCAGGATATTCTAGAGTTGCATGGGAAGTGCCCGAACAGACTTCACAGTATCGGCTAGCTTGCATGAATGGGAAAGATTTAGCTTGAGACTTGTTGATCTTGGAGGGATTCACCGAGAACTGGTTGAATTTCTTACTCAGAGTTTCAATGCTGGTGGCCAGGCTGGCCAATGTAGACTTCAGTTCTTGATCTCCTTGTTCATGTGCTTGGTAACCAAATTGCTTTGGCTCCCCCTCCATGCTAGCGACATCCTCGTTGCTAGTAGTCCATTGTTGTGTTTCTTCAACTAAATTCTCGAGAAAGTTGTAAGCTTCCTCTCCATCCATCGATGTAAACTTGCCTTTGTGCATTGACTGTATCATCTGCTTGTTCATCATCGAGAGTCCTCGATAGAAAAAATGAGCCAGATTGTGCTCTTTGTCATATCCATGATGTGGACATGAGACTAGCAGATTATTGAATTTCTCCCAGCTTTGATGATATTCTTCAGTCACTTTTCCTTTGAAATTGCTGATAGCTTGCTGCATGGCATCTCTCTTCTGCGGTGGGTAGAACTTATTCATAAACTTTGTTCTCAACTTCTCCCAGTTGTCTATTGAATTGATCGGCTGTGCAGTTAATCATTTGAAGGCTTTACCTTCAAGTGAGAGAAGAAAAAGAATCAACTTGATACTCACATCTTTGATATTCTGGTTCTTGAAAGTTCTGAGGACTGATAGAAATTGGTTCATGTGAACATATGGTTGTACATTGTTTAAACCATTGAACTTTGGAAGCATAGAGATTACTGATGCTCTAAGTTCAAACTGGTTAGATTCTGTCTCTGGAAAAACAATACTGCTGGGTGGGTCTCCAATGATTGGCGAATAGAAATGGCTCAGCTTCTTCCTCTGCTATGCTTGCATGGGTGGGATAGCTTCAGGATTATTGGTGTTCATAACACCTCCATCATTGCGTGTGGCCATTGTATCAATCTTGTCTAGTATTCTTGATATGCGAAGATGATGAAAAACTATCCTATTATGCTTTAATGCAATTAAACTAATATGCAACTATTCTAAATTATACTAATATGCAAAACTACTTTTCTTCAACTGGGTTGGGCTTTGCAGCTAGTATCTCGCCCGTTGTCTAAAGCTGTCTTTTCTAGGGTTATGGTGAATCACTTGGATTAATTAAGTACCACGACCCATAGACGATAGTCCGTTTGTCAAGATTCAGACAAGAAACACTAGAGTTTGATATTTTGCTGTGTTGGCTTACAACTTCAATTGTTGAAAATGTCCTAAATGCAATTATACTAGAAAGCAATAAAACTAAACTACGATGCAACTATACTAAGAAAGCAATAAAACTAAACTACGATGCAACTATACTAAGGATGAAATAAAAAGAATGAAGGTTCGACTAACCTAGATGGTAGATCTTGTCTTTGAGATGTCCTTCAAGCTTCTTTCTTTCTCAAAAGGATGGATGATGCGACTAAAATTATCTCAAGATCCAAAATTCTAATCTTGAAAGAAAACGTTAAACATAAGCAACTTAAACAGGCAACATCGCTATTTGACCTTGCCTCTTTTTGTGTGTGAGATGGTATAAGAATGATGTAGATGGATGATGGTCGTTGAACAAAATAGAAGCGTATCAAAACCTAATTATCCCTCAATAAGTAAAGGATGAGTAGGGTATCGTTCCACTTTTAAGTGTATGTTTATATGAAAGACAGGACTGTAAAGGGGGTTTGAGGGATTAAAAACTATTATTATAGATATTGTAGATTCTAATGCTAAACTAAACTAAACTAACTAAACTATTGAGAATTTATAAGAAAAGGAATTCAAGAAATTAGAATCCACCAATACTTTTGATCTATGACCTTCTGCTTCATGGTTGTTCTCACAGGTAGACTACAATTAGGCAATCGAGCGAGTGTCGATGCCCTCTTGGACGAAACATCGTTAACGAATAACTCTACTTAAGATTGTTCATATGTTCATGTTACTAGTATCTTCTTTCCTTTTATGTGAGCTTGGGCAGCTATTCAATGAATCACCATCTAAGGCAAACACAATGAATACTTCCCTTACTCTAAAATACTACACAACTAGAAAAAAAGCAGAGAATAATAGTATATTATTCAATTACAATAAATAAAACCCTATTCTAGCATTGCATTCAATTGCAATAAATAAAAACATGTTACTAACAAATATTCAATTGCAATAAATACAACCCTAAACTAGTATGATATTCGATTGCAATAAATAAAAACCTTAATCTATACTTCCATCCCCTGGTCTGGGCAATGGAACTAATAACTAAAAACATAAAAAACTAACCTGATTGAAGAACACCATGAACCAGAAGAATCATTAAACCTTAAGCACCGGCTTCATCTTCTCCCTTGAAGGAGAAGATTAGCCTTCCATAAAGAAAGAAGAACACGAAGAACGAGAAGAAGAAGAGTCGAAAAACATAAGACTAGAAAGACTAATTTATTAAGACTCAGCTAGTTAAAACCGATATTTTATTATTAATCTCTCTTTGCCTCAAGTTCTGGAGACAAGAGTATAAGTGAATTGGCAAATTACATGAGGCACTTAGGTCCTCTATTTATAGAGGTTAAAATGAGCTCTAGAAGCATTCCAAACCGTCATTTGTTTCTTAATACAAATAGACTTCTTTCAGAGTCCAACTTCGTCTCCAAAACTGAGAAGAAATTGGCTATAGTGTCGATCCATACGGCTGGACGCACTATTCATGTGTCTCAGACACGATCAATGCGTCTGGACACTCGATCCATGCATCCCAGACGCGTAAGCCTATTTTGTCTCTTCTGCTCTATCCTTCTATCCTTTTTTGCGGGCTTTGGTCAAAGCAACGAATTCTTTGGCCTTGGGCTTCCAAATAGGCTTTAAAATACATCCAAGTCGCATCTTTAATAGCTCCAATTCTTTGGCCTTCTCCATGATTGTCCATGGGCTTCCCATGTAATCCTTAATGCTCCAAATTGCTCTGTTTTACCCCTTTTTCTCTAATATTCCATAAAACTCACTTTCTCTCCTGTAGAATCATAAAACATAACTTACAAACACTATTAGTCCACTAAGATGGCTAAACAAGAGGCATAATTGAGGGTTAAATAACACTTTTTGAGCACTTATCAACAATAACAACTTCCACTAAGGATTTATGGTCAGATAAACTATTCTTAGACATTTACCTTATCACAATTGGTTCATACGCAGTAATTAGCACATCAGTCCCAACTCCCTTTTGCCGCAAATTTACCAAATAAACATGCAAAAGCAGTCAATCATGCAGGCTGAGTAATGACAAGATTTAAATGTCAATCATTCAAATTCAACATTACCATCTACCAAACAAATTTTAACATCATAGTCATAGGACTATATGTATTAAGTACCTCATGAGTATACTTCTTCATTGGCAAAGTGAACTCTCGAGCAAGACTGAAATCAGCTATCTTAAGCATCATTGTCTTTGGGTCCATGAGAAGATTGTGAGGCTTCAGATCCCTATGCAACACTCCATGACCATGGCAAAAAGAAACTCCTTTGTAAAGTTGGTACATGAGATTCTTAATTGTCTGAGGCGGAATAATCTCCCCCTTATTACGAAAACTCCGCAAAAACTTCTTCAAATCTGTGTCCATGTATTCAAAAACAAGATACAGAACAATTTTCCCTTCTTTATTCTGTGCTTGTTTAACATCCAACAATCTAATTTGAACAAAAAAAAAAACTAATTAAACCCTAATAATAATAAATAAAACAAGCCTAATTAAATAAAGATTGATTATTTATACCTGACGATGGAGGGATCTAGAGAAAGCATTCTGAGAATGGAGATTTCACGGAGGGTTGAAGGAGAGAAAGAGGAAAACCCTAACCTAGCGGCTGTGAGAGAGAGAAAGAGAGGTTTTCTACATACCGAGCGCGATTTCTTTTTTGTTTCCCTCTTTTCGAAATTTCGATGTTGTTTTGGTTTTTTGGATTTGTAACACTTTTCAAACGATTTTCAAGCGTTAGCAATTAATTCCAGAAATTCACCAAAATAAAGTAACGCTTTACAACATTACTGATGTTTTACAACATTACTAACGCTTATATAGCGTTGGCAACTTACTAACGGTAAATAACCGTTGCAAAGCAAAAAAGGTGCGTGTTGCAAATATCCTATTATGGTGTAGTGCTAGTAAAGTGGTACGAGCTGGTGGAGATACGACCTGATATGGACACGTGTGTTGTAGTGACATGAGCATAGAACAGAGGGTACTTACATAACCCCCTTTATTTTATTTGTTCTTTGGACAGCTGTATTGTGAAAAGTGGAAAAATTAGAATAAAGCGTTCAACACGTGTCGCACAGCTGGCTTTGCTTGGTTTGAAAAATGTGCGGAATTGTTGGATCTGATCCATGGGCCCAAAATCGGCGGTTTGTGGGCGAGTTATGATTGTTTTTGTGGGAATACGAAAAGGTTTTGTCAGTTTTTGAGGTTTGTGCGGCTAAGGGGTTTTGGTTTGCCAAAGGTTTTTCATCTGTTCATTTTACCAACAAAGGAAAAGCAGAGCGAAATAAAGAAAGAAAAGAAAAAAAAACTTTTCCATCCTTTGTTCTCAGGTTCGTCTTTCTATCTCAAAAACTTAATCTTTTGTTTAGTTTCTATTTTAGTAATGTCGATCACTAGTGATAGCTTAAGTGGGGAAGTTGAGGTTGATCAGTGGAGAGAGAGAACTTTGAGTGAGGATGATGATGTTGTTAGGGCACGTAGTGGAGGTGAGGCATCATCGTCCTCTTCATTGGAGATGACGATTGACATGGCGGTGTCTAGGTCGGTGTGGGATAACTTTGGGGATTTGAGAAGGGAGTTTGGGATTGATAGCCCCGACCTGATGATATATGACCTGAGTGGTGAGAAGAATGTGTTTGACTGTGATTATGTGCCTCGAGATGGTGGGGTTATCATTACATATGGTCAACTGAAGGCGGGGTTAAAGTTGTCATTCTCACGTCTGACCTTGGACGTTCTGAACTTCTGTGGTAAACTACCCTTCCAATTTGTGAGAAATAGTTGGAGGGTGCTACACGTGCTAGATTTGTTGAAACTCAGAGGTTATAACATCTGTTTGTCTGACGTGCTGGAGCATTTTGCTATAAAAATCTCTTCTACTTTGAATTTTAGTTTTCAAGTGATGAGGGGTAAGTCACCGGTGATTATTGGTGTGAGTAAAGAGGAGTGGTGGCATAAGCCTCTGTTGATTGTGGGGAATTATTGTCCTCCTGGGTGTGAGGTGCAGAATCGTAGTGTGAGGACTGATGGTAGGTCGTTTATTTGATGTGGGTCATTTTTATGTTGTAAGGTGTGGGTTATAGGTCGTTTGTTTTGGTTATAAGTTTGATATGATGATGTTATGATATTTGTTTATTTTGCAGAGGTCATAGTTTGGAATCGTACGAGCGATTGAAGAGTTTGCTAGGCTGACTTTGGAAGAGAAGGCGTCTTTGTTGGGGGAGGTTGTGCACTACTTCAAGAGACAAAGTGGTGCGAAGATTAACAAGAAGAAAGTTGAGCAGAAGAAGAGGGCTCGTAAGCTTGTTCTTGATATCTCTGATTCTAGCTCGGACATTGGGATGAAGAGGGAGAGCCAAAGAAAGGCACCTATTTCTGGAGTGAGAATAGCTGGAGGAGCTGCTAATAGCCGTTTTGCTTCAAGACGTTCTGAGGGGGGTGATGGTGACCGAGCTGGTCGTGGTGTAGGTGGAAGTGTTGGGGAAGTGGTGATGCTCCTGCTCCTTTCTAGAGGCCTCAGCTGAAGAGGCACTCTGAGGTGGTTAAGCCTGAGGAACGACCTGGCTAGGGGGAAGGTCGTACTTCTTCAAGTCAGGCTCCTTTGAAGAAGATGAACCTAAAGGAGCTGGCGGTTGATGTGGGGGTAGCTGATGCCTGGGGTAAGAAGAAGGCTAGTGAGACTGAGCCTATAGCCCAAAAGTGCAAGGGGTCAGGGAGTGCGGCCCCAAGTGACAAGGCTGCTGAGTCTGACGTCCTAGACTGGCTGGTCAGCTACTACGACTTAGTGAGTGGGTTGACCAAGCTAGTGAAGAACTTGGATTGTTGGAGGGCTACTGGAGAGTATTGCCCTGGATGGGGACATGCTCCAGCTGGAGACTGGGAAGGATTTGGGGGCGAACCTAAAAGATATGGATCGCTCATTGTGCTTTGTAAGTGTCCATCCGCTCTGTGTTTGTGCTTTGCTAGTATATTTCCGATCTAACTTATTTTATTGGTTTGTCAGGTTTTGGCCATGTACATGAAGCTGAAGGAGATGTCCACTATCTTTGACCAGTACAAGAAGGAGCTGGATGCGGCCAAGGAGGTTTATGACAAGTTGGTGGCTATGCAAAAGGTGGAGAGGGCTGAAGTGTCGGGGCTGAGGTTGCAGGTCGGGGACCTGGCTGGGAAGGTGGCTTTGTTGCAACCAACACTTGATGCTTCTAAGGTGGAGGTTCAGCATTGGGTTAATGAGACCAAACGAGCGTAGGATGTTAATGGAAGAGCTCAAAAAGAGTACAACGACCTGGTCGATTTGGTAAAGAGTGGGGATATTTACGTTCTAGTGGATGACTACATGAAACTAGAACGTAAATACAAAACCCTCAAGAGGTCGGTCGAAAGTGGGGTTGTAACAGTAGTTGTGGATAGTGCTATTGTAGATGCTAGTAGACGACTTGATCTACCATCCGACCTTGGTGCTGCTCCAGCCATTCAGCCAACTGAAGAGGTCTCCACAGAAGTTGTGAATGCAAGTTGTGATCTAGCAAGTGGTCCTGTTGATGAAGAGGGCTGCCCGCTGGATCCTTTGAATGTGGAGAATCTTCCTTGTGTGAATTGATTATGCTCCCCTTGTAATGTGTTTGATTGATGATGAACTATATTTTCTTACTTGTTGTGGTTGATACTAATAACTAATATTGATAACTTCGATTTTTGATGGGGGCTGAGATCATTTTCTTAGAATAACCTAGGGGCCTCTAGTATCTAACCAAATTTTGTAAGAAGTAAAATATTTAAATTACATACTTGTTTTGCATTGATATTGTCTTTGAATTTGCATGCGTGTGATTGTTTTTCTTGTATTTTGACTTATTGTTTGACGCTCTGTACGTGCTGCATAGTAGTAGATTTTGACGACCTGTTGAACTGTGGTAGATCTTATACTGTTCGAAGGTCGTAATTGTTTGGGTCACGACCTGATTAGATGAGCGTAGCTGTCACCTAGGTCTCCTCATGTGTGTTGATTAGGTCGTTCCTTTTGGAAACTTCTTATTGACTGATAACTAGCCTTTGAATGGTAGTTAGAGTTGAGCCGAACTTAACCCTTTTCCTAGGCCTTAAGTTGGCTTTGGGTCCTCTTGGGAGTCCCTTATGTTTGTATTTGACTGATAATTGGCGTTGGTGTTAAGTTGATTTAGGGTCCTTTTGGGGGACCTTGGGTTGGATTTGATTGGTAATTAACCACTGCGTGGTAATTATAGTTGAGTCGTTCTTCACTCCGTCTTTGGTGTACGACCTGACATTTTGGCGTCACAGATCGGGTAGCTAATGCAAGAGGTATGGTAATCATGTAATGCAAAGATGACATTTGTTCACGAAATGTTGATGAAATTTTATTTATATTGGATGATACATCTGGAGAAAACTTATTGATAAAAATACTTGAGGAGAGCTGTATTCCAAGGTCAGGGAAGCATATCACTGAACTGCGTTTTGATCCAGTATGCTCCATTTCCAACGACTTTGTCAACAATGTAGGGGCCTTCCCATGTTGGGTCTAGTTTGGCTGGAGCTAGTGTCTTTTTGAGGACTAGGTAGGGGTGCAAGTGGATATCTAAATATTTGAATCCGATTCGAATTCGTATTCAAAAAATAAGATATTATTCAAAAATTTCAAATTTCGGATTCGGATTTGGATAATTTTTTATGTCCGAACTAGTTTCGGATACAGATTTGGATACTGCTATATCCGCATTCAAAAATATCCGATCCGATTTAAAAAATTAATAGTTATTATATACAATTAATTAATTTACTTATTATTGTATAAAATATTATATAAAATCATAAACTAATAATATAAAACTATAATAACAAAATAATAATAATAAATGACAAATATATATATTTATAATAGTTTTTATAGTGGTAAAATGAATTATTCAAAGCAAATAAAATTTTAATTAATATTAATTTTCGGATCGGATATTAACCGATATCCGATTTAGATATCCAAAATCGGATTCGGATAATTTTTTTAATATTTGTTGGATTCGGATTCGGATTCGGATATAGGCATATCTGAATCTGAACCTATCCGTTTGCACCCCTAGGACTAGGTCGCCAGCTTGGAAAGATCTTAGGACGACCTTCTTGTTGTAAGATCGTTAGATTGTTTGGTGGTACCGAGCTAGAGATATTGCAGCTGTTTCCCTTCGCTCTTCTAGGAGATCGACTTTTTTTACCAAGATGTTGTCATTGTCTCCTGATTCAACGATGTCAGATCGTGTGGTTGTGATTGTGAGTTCTGATGGTATGACTACTTCTGTTCCGAAGCAAAGTATGAAAGGAAACTCATTGTTACTGGCTTTGGCTGTTGTTTTGTATGCCCATAGAATATTCTCGAGTTGTTCTGGCCATTGACTTTTCTTGCTCTCCAACTTCTTTTGGAGATTTTCTTTGATTGATTTGTTGGTAGCCTCTGCTTGACCATTGCTTTGTGCATATCTAGGTGTAGAAAATGCTTGAATGATGTGCCATTTTTGTAGAAATGCCTTGACTTGTGAGCCAACAAATTGGGTTTCGTTGTCCATGACAAGAGTGTGGGGTAGACCAAATCTTGTGATGATATTGGTTCATATGAAGTTGATGACGTGGACTTCTTTGACTTGGACTAGTGGGATTGCTTCAACCCATTTGGTGAAGTAATCTGTGGCTGCTAGGATGTATTTGAGTCCTGTTCTCTTTTGTGGGATAAACGGTCCCATGATGTCTAGCCCCCACATATGAAAGGGCCATGGACTGGCTATGTTGATCAACTCTCATGCTGGACTTAGATGGTTGTGTCCAAATGTTTGACATTGGTGGCATCTGAGAACATACTTCTTTGTCTCGATGTGCATGCCTGGCCAATAATACCCTTGGGCGATTGCTTTATGAGCCAGAGATCTTGCTCCTGCATGGTTGCCACATTTACCTTTGTGAATTTCTTCGAAGATGAGTTGGCTTTCGCGTGGAGTTATGCACCTTAAGTGGCTCCTACGGATTTACATAACAATCGTCCATTGATTACGGTGTATCTTGGAGCTCGAAATTTTATGGCACGAGCGTTCTTTGCTTCTACTGGGAGCTCCCCATGTAGGATAAATTTTAGAAATGGGCCTATCCAAGATTGAGTGATCTCTTCTTCGGATGAGGGCTAAAAGTCTGTGAGGCTGTTGACACTTTCTTGCTAGTATGCGTGCCACTCTAGGATGTCAATGTTGACTGTGCTTGGACATGTCTCTTGGGTCTTCGAGGCTAAGAAAGCCAGGCTGTCTGCATGTTTGTTATCCTCTCGAGGAATATGTTCCAAGGAGAATGTTTTGAACGAGTTGATGATGTCATTGACGACCTGAGCATATTTGGCCAGGTTTGCTCCGTTTGTTACATACTCTTTAGTGATCTGCTTGACGATTAGCTGTGAGTCACTGTGAGCTTTGAGTTTCTGGACTTGTAGCTGTTGTGCCATGCAGAAGCCTGTGATTAATGCTTCATATTCCGCTTCACTATTGGATGTAACGAAATCGATCTTGATTGACTTCTGTAGCTGTGTTTCTTCTGGTGATGTTAACACAGCCCCCAGTCTACTACTGCTATTGTTGCACGCTCTATCTACGTAGATATGCCATGTGTCTGGGGTGGTTGGTTTATGAAATGAAATAATTGGCTCGGGTTCCCAGTTAACATCTTCGACGGGGAAGTCTGCTAAGAAATCAACAACGACGTGACCTTTGCTAGACGTTCTGGGAATGAAGTCGATATGATGCTCTCCTAGTTCTTCAGCCCATTTGGCCATGCGGGCTATTTTGTTGCTAGAACTCAAGACCTGTTTGATGGGTACATCTGTGATGACCTTGATGCAGTGTGCCTGGAAGTAAGGTTGAAACTTTCGAGCAGAGTATAATAAAGACAACATCATTTTCTCCATTGGAGAGTAATGCTTTTCTGAATCTGCCAATGTCTTGCTGGTGAAGTAAACTGGTTTTTTGATTCCATTGTTTTCGCGAAAGAGAACCGAGTTGATAGCAAAGTTGGTAGTTGCAAGGTAAAGCCCCAGTGTCTCTCCTTCAGTTGGTTTGGACATGACGGGCGAAGTGGACATGTAAGCTTTTAGGTCGTTAAAAGCTTTATGGCATTCGTCTGTCCATGTGAATGTTTCGCCTTTCTTCAGTATTTGTAGGAATGGTCTGCACTTGTCAGATGCACGTGAGATGAATATGTTAAGGGCTGAAACCATGCCAGATAACTTGTAGATTTGTTGCTTGGAAGTTAGTTCTGGAATTTCAAGGAGAGCTCGTATTTGTTATGGGTTTGCTTCGATGCACCTTTGTGAAACGAGGTATCTTAGGAATTTTCTTGAGACTACTCCAAATACGCACTTAGCTGGGTTGAGCTTCATCTTGTTTTGATGCAACCTTTCAAAAGCTTCTTGTAGGTGAGATATGTGATCGCCAGCCTTTTCGCTTTTGACTACCATGTCGTCTATGTAGACTTCCATAGTATCTCCTAGCAAGTCTTTGAACATCTTTGTGACTAGTCTTTGGTAGGTCGCACCGGCGTTCTTCAAGTCGAATGGCAAGACGTTGTAGCAGAACGTTCCTTGTTCGGTTATGAAGGACATCTTTTCCTGATCTTCTTCTACAAGTGATATCCGATTGTACCCATTTGATGCGTCCATGAACGATAGAAGTTCATGTCCGCACATTTGATCTACCAAAATATCAATCCTTGGTAGGGGGAAGCTATCCTTTGGGCAGTGTTTGTTGACATTTATGAAGTCTATGCAGAGTCGTACCTGGCCGTTCTTCTTAGGAGCGGCTACGATGTTAGCTAGTCAGGTCGGGTACTCGACTTCTCTGATGAATCCAACATTTTTGAGTTTTTCTATCTCTTCATTGATGGCTTTTTGAAATTTGAGTGCCAATTTATGAGGTCGTTGTTTGATAGGCTTTACAGTTGAATCTACATTTAATTTGTGGCAAGCGACCTGTGGGTCGATTCCAAGCATATCGATATACGACCAAGCAAAAATATCTTTATTGAGAGATAAAAATTTGACAAGTTGCTCCTTGAGCTTGGGGTCTAAATTAGCCCCTACATAAACAAACTTTGGGTCATCATCTGTGCCCAGATTGACTTTTTCTCCTGGTTCTATTTGTGTTTGCTTCCCCTTAAGCTTGTCTGCTGCTAATGTTGGAAGGCTGGAAGCTTGAGGATCTTGCTTTTTTGGGACGTCCTTGTCTTGGACGACTTGAGGTTTGGTCGTGGTTGTTGTGCTTGTGGTTGCATCGGTGAGCTTCTAGTTGGTTGCTTTTGAGCTCCATGATGCCTCGTGGTCCGAGAAACCACAAGACTTGGTGTAGGGTTGATGGAATTTCTTGGATCTTGTGAATCTATCGGCATCCTAAAATGCCAATGTAGGACGACTTGACATCGATTACACTGAAGCATGTTGAAGTTCTGACCATGTCTTTTTTTTCTCCAATAGAGACTGGTAGGATGACATCCCCAATGATGTCTGTGCGGTCTCCGTTGAACCCATAGAGTGGTGCATTTGATTCTATCATCTCCGAGTCTTGCAGGTGCATGTCTTTATATGTTTGATAGAAAAGTATGTCGCAAGAGCTGCCTAGGTCGATGAGGACTCTTTTGACTGTCCACCTATTGATTTTGACGTGCACTACCAGGGCATCATTATGGGGTAGGTACACCTTGTCTAGATCTTCTTCAGTGAATGAAATTGTTGTTGTTGCTTGAGGGTTGGTAGGATTGATCACCTCAGCTTTGTAGGAGAGGGGGAGATTTCCTGAAGCGCTCCTACCCGTCTGCGCTTTTCCCGACTTGAGGTTTTGTCGTTGGAGATGTCTGTAATCATTTTGATTGCCTTCTCCTCGTCGTGGTTGGAGGAGTGTTGTCTCCTGTTGTGCCTCGACTAACCTGGAGATTTAGATCATCGGGCTGTTCTGCTCCTTCTGTTGTTAGCAGGTCGTTCATGGGTCCGACTCCTACTTCTGTGGCAGTTAGCATTCAACTTATGCCTGAGGTCGCTATCTGGCAGGAACTCTTTCAATTTTCCCTCTTCGACTAAGTCTTGGAGGTAGTGCTTGAGGCTCCAACATTTATTGGTGTCATGGTGGCGGAGTTTGTGAAAATGGCAGTACGGACGTTCTGGTATGGCGATCACCTTGTTGATGTTGGGCTTGAAGTATGGTGTTGTATATATCTTCTTCAGGATCTGGCTTGGGGTCCTGGAGAAGTTGGAGAATTCCATTTTGTGTACGAGGGCTTGTGGGAGTTGGATCCCTTATTGTTGTTGTTGTTGGTGGTGGTGGTGGTGGTGGTGGTGGTGTTGTTGTTGCCTAAGTAGTGATTGTTTTCTTTGGGGACTCGCTTGTCGCTTACTGCGAGGACTTCTTTGTCCTTGCCCTGGGCCAACCATTCCTCATACTTGATGTACTTGTCAATTCTGTGGTACAGGTCGTTTAAGCGTTCTGGCTTGTTACGCATTAGAGACCCTGCTAGGTCGGAGTCATCTAGGAGAGCGTTGGTGAATGCAGAGGTTGCAAAGCTGTCCTTTTGGCCTGGCTCCATTGAGAGGAGTAGTAAGCACCCAAAACTGTAATATGAAACCCCATTGAGACATATAAATTTGGTTAATTATGTGTTTAATAATCATGAAATAAATATATTTTCATACTTTTGCAGGTATTCGTAGTAAACATGAAAATATTGGTTAAACCTGCGTTAAAGCACGGGGAATGACGTATATATGAATTCTTCCAAATCAGCCATGTAAAACCCAACAAATCCGCACAGAAGCATCAAACTTCTGAAGCTCTTACCTCTTGAACCAGGATTCCGAATGTGACAAGTGAGCTACTCAGACAATCAGGGCGATGAACTCTACGTATAGGCGGGAAGTTGTAAAATTGCCAAAAGACCAGACTGCCACTGGACTGCACGTGGACCCACTATACGGGCCCACAAGATTTGAGGAGTCATCAATCATGGAGCATGTCAAGACAAAAATGTCAAATTATTGGTGCAAAGTTGACACCTTGCATGTAATTAATTAAATTAGGTGTTAATAGTGAAAAAAAAGGCAAGGTGTCACTTTGTTTTAATGTGGTGGATAAAAAGGAAGTAAATGTGGTTTGATGTTTCATGTGGGAGGAAATGAGATTTCTCTCAAATGGAGAAGAAAACAAAACAAGGGGGGGACACTCCATTTACTCCCTTGACTTATTTTCCTTTTACCATGTATTATTTTAGTTCCTTAGTTGGTAGATAGTTTTAATTTTTGGTTTTGAAAACAAAAGCTTGTAATAGTTTTAATGGAGGAAACCTTGAGTTCCTCTTGAAAAATTCTCTCTTCTTCATGCAAGTGAGTGTATAAATATATATTTTCTTCTTCTTTTAGTTCTCTCTCTTTTTACATTCCACACTTGTTTTAGTTTTAGCCCAAGGATCATGAGCTAAACCTTCCCCTTGTGGGGAGTTAATAACACTCATGTGAGGGAAAAGTCTTGTTATTTGGTTTAGTAAGTGTTTAGGAAGAACAACTAGGCCTACATCCTATCCCAAAATGATAGTTGGTGTAGAGTCTAGTTAGGGATCAAATGATGAGCTTAGAGATAAGTCATTGCTTGGTTCCACATGCTAGCATGTATGAGCTTAGAGATGAGTCATATTTGTTATGGATCAAGTTTTCTTTTAGTAGAACTTGTCTATGAGTTCTAGGAAGATTTTAATGCACTTATAAAAATCAAATAACAAAAGTAATCTTCACATGAGGAGAATTAACTCTCCACTTTTGTTTTAGTAATATTTTATTGTGTCTTAGTTGCATGATTTCGTAACTTAATGTTTTTAATTTTTGTGTAGTAAGAAACCAAATATTTAGTATTAATATAATCATATTTAAACTTACTCACTAGTTCCCTAAAAGAGTAAAAACCAAGTTGTAAGTGGTCCTAGAATTTAGGTTGGTTCGAATCCTTACTCCAAACTATATGAACACGAAGATCGTGAGTAAGGAAAATCTTTGAATTCGCACTTTCGCATAATAAGAGATTCAAATCTCTAACGTAACAAAAGGTGTATATCAAAATGGCGCTGGCATTCTAAAGACCAAGGGCTTGTGCTACAGACTCGAAATTGCTCCAACAGGAACCCCCACTATCATCCTTCTTTCCTTTTCATTTTTTTTTTTACGTTTTTGTTTTCTTTTCGTATTTTTGTCTCGCAATAGACCTGATCTCTCTCGAATTTTTTATTGTACTTCCAGGGACAAAAAGTTAGGACCGGGAAAGTAAACTACACAAGATTCTAAGGTTTCTGTGAAAATTTGAACTCATTGTGGCATAATCGACACGCGTGCGCGGTATTGGACTCGCGTCCGCAGGTGTTACCCGCGTCTACGGGTGTATTTTCTCTTTTGCTGCTCTGGTTCTACCTCCAGCATCCACTGATAAATCCTAATCCATATCCAGGCCTAACTCTCTGGAATTATGACATAAAATTCGAATATCTTCTCGGATTAATTACGTCGACGGATTGAAACGTCTGTTTCATTTCTTTGGCGGACTTGCGGAAAGCTACAGGTTCCAAATTTTTACTGTTTTTGCATGAATGCCATGTACGTAGTTATTATGTGCTAATTTATGGATTATTATTTACGTGTTAGCCTAGAAATATGCATGAATCATGTTCATATACCTGTAAATATTTATATACGATTACCTGGGCATGAATTGCATCTTAATGTATATATACATATAAATGGTACTGTTTTGCATGGTTATCTGTCTTTCTACGTATAAGTGTCTATTGTTGCATATTTAGTATTTCTCTATGTATAAGTACACGTCTTGTATAATACTTCGATTTTGTCAAGAAAGAGGAGAACATTACAAATTAGTGTACATATACGTATTACTGATGTATATTTGCCTGTACGTATGGAAGTATTTATTGATGATACAACCTTGCCTATTCGTATAGCTATACATATGAGTAGAGTATCTTCACATGCTACTGCATCTAGTATTGTATGAGTAGATCATATTTGCATGCTTGTATTTTCATCCTTGCATAAATCTTAAAAAATAATAATAATAATAATAATTAAGAACGACCTTGCATAAATTTTAATTCCATAAATCTTAATCATATTCCAACGGTGTCTAGGAAACTTGAAAGATTGAGGTTACTTAATTAGAACCGTGCTTGCACGGAAAGCCTCCCTCATATCTCTCTTGTAACCTGGCCGTTGGTTTATACACACGTATTCCTCGCTTCATTGCTACATTAGCAGCAGCTTAGGCCTATGTTGTTCAACTCCAAAATCTTTAAGAGAATCATAAAATTCAAGTAATAATAAGTTCCTTCTGTCAATTAGATCTAATTTTATTCTTGCATGAGATTAAGGTCTGGTTCCACTAAAGAATTTGAACATACCTATCGTTGAAAAAAATACGATAAGCAACTGCGTAAGTTCTCACCTAAAAATTGTTCTCCTTCTTTAATTACCTTAATCAAGTTCCTTCGTGTCATTAACTTCTGCAGTTATGGCTAACGATCCTCCACTCACCGAGAAGCCCTGTCCGGACTTCTATATTATATTACAGAAGGACCTTCTTCCCGCATCAAACTTGAGGACATTATCGGGTGATTTTCGTTATCCCACCAAACGCTTTTAGTTTGTTACCCGTAATACCATGGTTTGGATCACGAAAAACCGTATAATCATCTTCGTAGACTTCAACAAGTGGCCACAACATTTCACCATCCAAATTGCCTCTAAGGAACAACTCTTGCTTCGCTATTTCCATTCACCTTAGCAGAAAAAGCGTCAATTTAGCTTGCGGGACAACAACCATAATCCATAGACACATGGAATAAACTTGTTCAAGCTTTCATGCTTCAATTTTACACTCAAAAGAAAATTCACATAAATGCTTCAAAAATTCAATTCTTTTCGTCAAAATCCTCATGAATCGCTTACGGAAGCATGGAGTCGCTTTTTCGATCTTCTTTTAGAATGTCCTCATCACCAACTAGACAAAGTCGCCCTTGTCCGCTCCTTCTTTAATGGACTTTCTCGATCATCAAAAGAAACTCTTGATATAATGAACGGCGGGTTGCTTCATGGACAAAGGAGCTCTTGAAGCATATACTTTTCTTGAAAAACAAGCGAAAAAGGGTACACACCGGGTAACACCGAGCCGCCTAGATCATCAAAGGATATCAGAACAAAGGCTACATCTATTTTTGAGGTAAAACCCGATCCCGAATTAAAAAATTTGATAGAATCACTAACTAAAAAAGTAGATGCCCTTGCAGTTCATGTAAACGATCAACTCCCAAAACAGGTCATGAACGTTGACACATCCCCATGTGTTCTTTGTCTCAGTCCTGACCATCCTGATGCTTATTGTCCCTTGTTATATGCCTCCCCTTCTCAACCATCAGAAGAGGCATGTGCATTCAACATTCCTAATGCACCTTGGCGACAGCATCCGAATTTTGCTTGGCGCCAGAATAACCAACAGTTGGGGGCTCCTCCAGGTTTCGCTAATCCACCTGTTCGACCAACCAACAACTTTATTCCATACCGCCAAGGCAATAATCAACAATACCAACAAAGTCAGAATCAATTTCAAAATACTTCGGATGCTAACTATCAAACCAACCGTAGCCTTGTTCTAACCAATCCAAATCCCAACTATAATCAACAACTTCTCAGCAATAATCGTGATCTAGTACCTGTTGCACACCCTGCGCCACTCGTTACGGATAGGACAAGTGAGACTTTCTTAGCTTACATGAACCAACAATCTCAAATTTTAATGTCTATCCAACAATCACTTCAATAATTGGCGCAAGAAAAGAGTCAGAAAGGCGTGTTTCCTGGACAAGCAGTTCCAAACCCTAAGCCAGCAAACACTTCCTTTGAACTCACCAATGCAACGGGTACAAGTACTCCCAACCAAGGTGAGGTGCACGCAATCACTACTCTTCGATCTAGAAAAACTGTAGACAATCAAATACGTATACCAGATGATCAACCAAAGGAATCTGACGGTTTAAATGAATCTATTTCCAATAATGAACCTACGGAAGATTCACCAAATACAACAAAGTCAACATCTCATAATTTAGGAAACAAGCAAGCGGACCCCTTTGCCAAATTATGCCCTAAGGCACCATTTCCTACACGCTTGGCAAAGAATAAACCTGATGAGAATTTTGCTGAAATTCGAGAGACTTTTCAAAATTTGACAATCAACTTACCTTTTCTCGACGCCTTAAAGCTATTGCCAAAACATGCAAAATTTCTAAAAGATATGTGCACCACAAAAAGGAGAACTAATGTTCCTCAACAAGCATTCCTCACTGAACAGTTTCCATCCATCACCGAACACAATTGAATAGTCAAATACAAGGACCCTGGTAGACCAACGGTTCCATGCACCTTAGGTGACAAATATACGGCTACTACACTACTAGACCTAGGAGCTAGTGTGAACTTACTTCCATATTACTTATTTAAACAACTAGGTCTTCATGAGCTGAAACCCACCACCATGACTCTACAGTTAGCCGATCGTTCCATTAAGTATCCAAAAGGAATTGTGGAAAACATCCTTGTAAAAGTCCAAGACTTTTTCTATCCTGTCGACTTTGTTATTTTGGATACTGAAGTTGCATGTGATTCCATTCCTATCATCTTAGGACGTCCGTTCCTAGCAACTGCTAATGCTCTTATTAACTGTAGGGATGGTTCTATGACCATGTCATTCGGAAATCTTTCGGTAGAGGTAAATGTGTTCAAGATGATGAAACAAATTCCAGAGCCTGACATTGATGGTGAGGTGAATAGGGTTGATAGCATTGTGCAAGAGTATTTAACAAACACTTTTCCTGAAGATGAAGTATACCAATTTCTTTCCTTTAGCAATTCTAAATTTAAGGACGATGATTATACACAAGAAGTAAACGAATTATTAGAGTCAATACCATTATTTGACCCTACGACCGTGATGTCCAGCGAATTGGATGAACATTAATATGTTTACTCTATGGCCGATGACTTTCCTCAAGAATCTTTAATACCCACTCCACCCACCCCTGACTTAAAACCTCTTCCTTCGGAATTAAAATGCGTACATCTTGATCCAGATGGTAGTCATTCAATTATTATATCATCTCAATTGACTGATGATCAAGAATCCCGCTTAATAGATGTCATTCAACAACACCGTTCGCTATTGATGGTCCCTCGATGACATTAAGGGCATTGACCCTAATGTAAGCACCCCATCGTGATACATCTTGAAGAAAATGCTAAGACATCGCGTGAACTGCGAATCCATCTAAACCCAACCATGAAAGATGTGGTACGGAGGAAGTTTTAAGATTACTTCGATGCGGTATTATTTACCCTATATCCGATAGTATTTGGGTGAGTCCAAGATTACCGCGTTGTTCCAAAGAAATCTGCATTACGGTTGTCGCGAATGATAAAGATGAATGCATCTCCGCCAGATTCCAATGAAATGGCGAATATGCATTGACTATCGCAAACTTAATGCAGCAGCTCGTAAGGATCACTTTCCACTGCCCTTCATCAATCAGATGCTTGAACGGTTAGCCGGTTATGCGTATTACTGTTTTCTTGATGGTTATTCAAGATATTTTCAGATAGTCATAGATCCTGCTGATCAAGAAAAGACTACGGTCACCTGTCCTTTTGGTACATTTGCATATAAACGAATGCCTTTCGGCCTTTGTAATGCACCTGGTACTTTCCAACGCTGCATGCTTCACATTTTCAGTGATATGGTTGAACGTTTTATAGAAGTATTCATGGACGACTTCTCAATATATGGAGATTCTTTCGATAGCTGTCTATCAAATCTTGAAAAGGTCTTTACACGCCAGAAGAGAAAACCTTGTTCTTAATTGGGAAAAATGTCATTTCATGGTTACAAAAGGAATAGTTTTAGGACATATCATTTCAAAAGACGGAATCGAAGTCGACAAAACTAAGATAGAAAAAATTGCTTCACTTCCTATACCAAAAACAGTTCACGACATTCACGTATTTTTAGGACACGCAGGTTTCTATAGGAGATTTATTCAAGATTTCTCAAAGGTTGCTTGACCTTTAACCAATCTCTTGCTTAAAGATGCCATTTTTTACTTCAATTTCAATTGCAAACAAGCTTTTGAGACTTTAAAATCCGCCTTAACTACCGCTCCCATAATTCAACCACCTGATTGGTCTAAACCTTTTGAATTAATGTGTGACGCGAGTGATTATACTATTGGAGCTGTACTAGGGCAACGCCGAGAAGATAAGCCAATTGTCATTTACTACGCAAGTAAAACCTTTAATAAAGCTCAACGTAACTATATCACCACTGAAAAAGAATTTCTCGCCGTTGTATATGCATTGGATAAGTTTCATCCTTACCTAGTGGGTTCTTCCACAATTGTCTACACTGACCATGCGGTGCTTCGTTACCTATTAGCGAAAAAAGATGCAAAACAGAGGTTGATCCGATGGATTCTCCTTTTGCAAGAGTTTACTCTAGAAATTAGAGATAAAAAAGGTTGCGAAAATGTGGTTGCAGATCATTTATCAAGACTTGTCAGTGATGTTGATACTGATACAGAACCTATCTGTGATTCCTTTCCGGATGAACACTTATATTCCATTTTTTCGTCCCCTTAGTACGCTGACATAGTAAATTACTTAGTTACCGAGGAAGTCCCTTCATCTTGGTCTCGTAATGACCGAAAAAAGTTCTTATCCACTGTGAAATTTTATTTTTGGGATGATCCCTACCTCTTCAAGTATTGTTCTGACCAACTAATCCGTCGTTGCATTCCCGACTTGGAACACAATGACATGTTATCCTTCTGCCATGAACAATCTCGTGGTGGTCATTTTAGTGGTAAGAAAACAGCGGCCAAGGTTCTACAATGTGGATTTTATTGGCCAACACTATTTAGATATACACATGAGCATTGCAAAGCATGCAACCGCTGCCAGCAGCTAGGACGCATTACACAACGTAATATGATGCCCTTAAATCCCATTTTAATTGTGGAAATCTTTGATGTATGGGGCATCGACTTCATAGGGCCCTTTCCAAATTCTCATGGTTTCCTTTACATACTGGTAGCAGTCGACTATGTGTCAAAATGGATTGAGGCATTGGCATGTCGTGCTAATGATCATAAAACTGTCGTTTTTTTCGTAAAAGAAAATATTTTCTCTCGATTTGGCGTTCCAAAAGCTATTATTAGTGATGGGGGAAAACATTTCTGTAATAAAATTTTTGAATCATTAGTAAAGAAATATGGAGTCACACACAAAGTGGCAACTCCGTATCATCCTCAAACCAGTGGCTAAGTAGAAGTCTCTAATAGAGAGATCAAATCCATTTTGGAAAAAACTGTTAATCCATCTAGAAAAGACTGGTCTCTATGATTATCTGATGCCTTGTGGGCATACAAAACAGCTTTTAAGACACCTATAGGGATGTCTCCTTATCGCCTCGTTTTTGGAAAACCTTATCACCTGCCGTTTGAACTTGAGCATCGTGCTCTACGGGCCATCAAAAGCCTCAATTATAATACTAATGCGGTAGGCGCAAAGAGAAAATTGTAGTTAAATGAGCTCGAGGAAATTCGGAGTGATGCCTATGATCTCTCAAAATCTTATAAAGCCAACATGAAAAGAGTGCGTGACAAGCACATATTGAGAAAAGATTTCAAAGTTGGTCAAAAAGTTTTGTTGTACAACACAAGATTACACATTTTTCCAGAAAAATTAAAAACTCGATGGTCTGGTCTTTTCATTGTCTCTGCTGTCACCCCTTTTGGGGCTATATCTTTGAAAAACGAAAATGATGAAAGCGAATTTCAAGTAAATGGCCAACGCGTAAAACATTATCATGAGTTGCGCTCTCCGGATGTCGAAGAGACTCTTCTCAAAGATCCAAATACCGCGGACTAATAGATTCACTGGTGTACTTCTTTCCATATGATATAAACAGGGAAAGTATGCCATTAGGGTAGCCGGGCCCTCTTCTATTTTCTTTTCTAAAAATCCCTAGAGTGTGTGGTTGCAAGCGCCGGAACCTTAGTCCACAAAAACTCTATTCAGAACTGAGTATAAATGTCTTCTGTTAATCGAGCAAACGTGCCTTCTGGTAAACAATGGGTACCAAAATTTTCAACTCCTTCCTTCTCTTCCCTTTTCTATTCTCTTCCTCGCGAACTTCAGCTCATCATTTGGTGTAAATCTCACCCATCTCGAATAGGTAATGGTCGTAGTACTTTTGCTCGAAAGTGACGGGAGAAAAGGATGGGGTGGTGTATGAATTGTCAAACACCTTTCTGTCCAGGTCTTGATCTACTATCCGATATGAGCCGGTATAAGGTATATTATTGTCTGACACCAGCTCAGCAGGATAAACTTCGTCGTCGTCTCGTTGCTCCCACAGTTGGGATTCGTCTTGAGGATTTGACATTAAAAGACTCACATTCGTCTTGAGGATCTGACGTTAAAAGACTCACATTTGTCTTGAGGATCTGACGTTAAAAGACTCAACTTGTTTATACCTGTGTCTTTTATTTTCACCTTTGCACTAAGTGTTGTGCACAAAGAGAGACGTGATATGCAACATCGGATGGTCCCTCGTTCGCACGAGCAATGGATTTCACCAGGCCAACCCCGAATAGTTTTCTATTTGATGACAGTTCGGGGCGGTTTGAGGCTATACCATATGTGCTAAGGGTAATATTATTATTAGACCATTGCACATTGGTCAGGGATGGTACCGTCCTGAACCCTAGGCCCCCAAAACATAAAGGTTAAGCCACAGTCTGGCTGGATTGGGTTCGTCCCAGAGCCGACATAACAATTACCTGATTTTACAGTAATGATTTTCTTCTTGAAATCCGGTGTTGTTAACACGTTCATCTCCCCTTGTACATTTGTATATAAAATTTGTAAATAAATAAACCCCAAAAAAAAGGGTTTGATTGTGATTATGCCATATTCCGGTAGATAGCATTTTTAATGCTGATCGTTTTGATATCTCATTCGTTCAATTTGGAGTTAAAACGAATCGAAATTCTACGATTGAAATTTCAGAACATTTCGGGACATAAGAGGAATTTTTGGAAATCATTTGGGCTTGGGCCAAAAATTGGACTTGATCCAAAATCACAGATCCGGTCATAAAAACACAACCCGCGGACCACACCACGCTACCCACACCCTTCTTTTCTCCCAAATCCGGATCTTGGTCCCCTCCCACTCGGCTTCTCGCGACACGCCGGCTTCCTGCCCCGATTTTCACCAAATAAGACGCGACGCAATAACTCCACCAATTCAAACCCCTTGTTCCAAAGACCATCTCCTCCAACACTCCTAGCAATTTCCACCCTCAGAAAATCATCTAGACCTCTCTATGGCAGCATGAAGACGAATCACAGTTGAGAGGAATTTCAAAAATCTATTCGATTTTGGCATGTTTCATCCCTTTTTCGATGAAGAAATTACAAATAGGGAGTGGGAGTATCTGTTGCACAAGGTGCCGGCTAATTACTCGGAAGATTTGGTTTTAAAGTTTTACAACAATGGTGGTTTCCGGGGTGATGAATTTTGGATTACGGCGGATGGGTTGGAACATGAACTCACGTTGGAGTTAATATCGAATACATCACATATTCCGATAAACTCAGATAGTCTGACCCTGTTGTTATCAGAGTATCCGACTACGATGGACTTAATGGTTGACACGCTCCTCGAGAGAGAGTACAATTATGGCTCGAACTGCGTGTACCAGCACTCACTCAGATGAAACCAACTAGCCGTCACTCAATGGCTGCCTTACAACGTTATTGGAACTTCAAAGACGTCTGACGTGAACAAGACATTCTTGCACCTGCTGTGGATCCTCCACGAGAAGAAGAATACTTTCTCAGATGGTCCATTTCTGGGCCATGTTCTTACGACCAAGGCCAAACAGTCCGCTCCTTTCTTGTACTTGTTACTCAGCTTATGCTTAACTTAGGATTCCAGTCTGCTACTCCTTTCACTCCAACAAGGTCTTTCGAGAATTTTGGAATTTTCGAGACTTGTGTTCTGGACCACTGGGACCCAGTAGCTAGAGATGATATTGAGCGTGATAACGTACCTCCTCCTCCTCCTTCACCACCCAACTGTTTTAATGAGGATATCATGCACCGAATCAGCACTCCCATGAAAGCTTAAAGACACATGAATACCAGCATGCGCAGGATGTTTCTTCGTCAGGAAGAGATGCTTACTTCCCAAAATTACTTCCAACAAGAAATGCGCAATCGCCAAGGCCATTTCCAGAGAATGATGATGGCAAATCAGCAACGCAATTCCAAGATCAACTGCTACAGTCTTTGGGCCACATTCCGACCGGTCATTTCAGCCGGAAGTTAAATTAGAGTGACGGTAGAAACTCTGGTTCATCTTCTACTAACCCTGAAGATTCCCAGTAGTTGTTTATTTCCATTGGCTTAGAAATGACTATGTCATTTATTTCCCTTATGCATTGCATTTTTATTTTTCTAGTGATAAAAAATTATATATCGTTTGATTTCTCATAATTTTGTATCTCCAGATGGTTTGAATGAGAAATTATTTATGTTATGCAATTATTGTACTTCTTAATATATTAGTTTGTTCCTTGATGCATTGGGCCTACTCTCAAAGCCCAACGGTCAAAACCCAACGGACTGATCCAAATGGTCAGATGCCCAACGGTCGAATTTAAATTATAAATACAACTCTCCTTTTCCACTTTCACTCATCCACTTCTCTCACTCTTCACAAATTCCTCTTCACAAATTCTCATTTTCTTGAACATAATGAATCCAATCGAGCGATGGGAAAAGGAGCAACGCGAATGGGCTATCACAGTATTCGTGATAATAGTGTTTATCATTGTTCTGCTGTCACTCATGCATAACATGATCCAGAACATCTAGATCTATGTAACCAACATCTCTCTTTCCGTCTGTCGTTTTGTATATTAGTATGGAGTGTTAAATAATTCTCACACATTTGTACGGGTTACGTATTAAATGGAGAAGTTTTGTATTAAATATTTGTGTATATTACTTGTCTTTTCCTCTAAAAAATAAAATAAAATAAAACAAACCATAACAAAGAAAACACCATCCAAAACTCACCAAAATAATTAAATCGATACTCATGGTGTTCAGAGAAGATCGCGCACGCTACAAGGTACGCATAACACTTGTCACACATGCAGCTTGATTATTCTATCCATATGTTATTACTAAGGTCTGATCATCATTTCTGAAATTACATGTAAGTCTAACTACCCTGTGAAACTTTCCTCCGTATTTTCTAACATTGAAACATCTCATTAATTGTTTTTGGAAATCTGACATGACAAGACTTACTATGGATCCCCATTGTTGCTGTTCATAATCACATGGGTCATTAACTACACTTGGAATCTGGATTGGTACAGACTCATAGATTGGCTATAAATCTCTTCTTTTCAGCCATTCTCATTTCAAACAATTTTTACTATCCTTCCCTCCGTAATAGTACCAAATGGATCAACCAAGAAAAACAATGTCTGAGAAAGACTACCTACAAGTTTTTGAAGATGGCCGGTTTTCTCCTTATTTTGACACCGAAATTGTACGTCGGGGATGGACACCTCTTCTATATCATTCAGCAGCTGGTTATTCCCGAGAATTGGTTTTGATGTTCTACCCATTTATAGGACCTGAGAATGGAAAATTCTACTTCAATGCTTATGGACGACGATTGGAATTGACTAGGGAAATTATCTCCGACATACTTTAGATCCCAATGAATTCCCAGGAGTTCCTTTTTCCAGAGTCATCATTTGATTCTGTCAAAACTTTACTAAGAGCTACCGTATCTCATGGCGAAGTGGGAAATAGACATCACGTTGTTTTTCAACGCTTTGAAACAGAATCAACGAAGTTGTGCTCCACTCGGTTGGGGACACAATGTGATAGGTACATCTCACCAATCAGAAGTCACAAAGTCTTAACTTCACCTACTTTGGGTTTTGCAGACTCAAAGGGATGATTTTTGTCTAATCCAACACCTCTGGAACGTGATCACCAGGAAAACAAGAAAGTCAGCACCTCTACCTCTACCTACTTTAGTCACGCAAATTATGATGCGTTGGGGTTATCCAGTAATTTATCCAGAAACACCACTTCAAAGAGCACATATTAGTGTACTCCAAACAGACTACTCCATTGGTTTTTGGACTCCTGATATTCTGACAGATGAACATAATGACCCAAGCTCAAACCCTGACCATTTCTTTGATGAAAATGCCATGCTAAATTTTTTTAATCCCATGGAAGGCATTCAATTTCTTCATCACGACATGCGGGAACTATACGCTCGTCAGAATATCATCATTACAACTCTTAAGGAATTCTAAGAACGTCAAGCAATGCATGATGTTGAACAGGAGGAAATCTTGGAAAATCATTCTCAATCCTTGAAAAATCACGCTCTCCTAATGGAGAATCAAACTACACTCTCTGCCAGCCAAAGGGACATTCAGATGCAGCTTAGACAACAAATTGAAGAACTAAACACTGTGGTGCACGATATGCGCCTCCAGTAGCATCATAATAATCTATGATTTTCTTATTGAATAAAAATGGAATAATAATACTAAGTGAATAAATAAATAATCGTATATATTATTACATTTTTCGTCTTATTATTAATTTTGTTCTTATCTTTGTGTTTACTTTTGTAAGAAATGCTTACTATAATTATTTACGTTGTGACTAACTAATTTTAACAGGTGATTTTCAATGTCATTACAGGAGGGTTTATTTTTTTTCCATACTCATTTATCCATCCAGTTGCCTTTCTCATTGCCCATTTCTTTACTTCATCGACCATGGCATCTTCATCAAACATTGCATCTTCATCAAATATGACACCTCCAAAACTCATTCCTGAGCAATCCTTTCAGTCTATGATGGATTTTCATACTTATGGTCATCTCTTCTGTGACTACATCACTAACATTGGGTGGTCTTCCCTAGTTCTTCAACCTGACCAAACTTATTCTCCGAGTTTGGCTGCATACTTTTATGCTAATATGGAGGACACACCAGCATTCAATCATGCACATGGCTTCTACTTAGACGGGTTCACAATCCTAGTTGGTGACACACATCATATTTTTTCTAAACAACAGCTTGCCCTAACTTTGGATCTTCCATATCACGAACCGGCCGCATCATGGCATTACATCTATCATAATTCTTACCGTTCCTTTCAGTGGCAAGTGTTTCGCGAAACTTACGGTGATGGTCTTGAGATTAAACAAGAAGGAGCTGGCCATGTGCCATGGTGCGACATCACCATTCCCTTAGCAAGCATGACCATGAACATGGGGACTGCGATGTTGTTTGTACTCCTGAACATCATGGGAGATTGGCATTTTTCTACTGCCAATGAGGCTGCCTGCGTAGTATTCAGTGCACTAGCTCAAGGTCATACATTATTTAACATCTTAGGTTGTGTTATCTCCAACCTGAAATGAGCTCGCACTTTTCAGGATCAGTATATTCTTTTACTTGTAACCGCTTGCCGAATTATGAAGACACATTTCCCACAGTTTGCAGCTACTTTTCATGACTGGGTCAAGGTAGATTCTATGTGCCCAAAGAAACGTAATCATTCGCTCATTAAGGTTTAGGCAATGGAAGGCCCCCGGCCAAGACTGAGGCATGTTCATTGTTACTCGAAGGATGAAAATATGAAAAACCATTTGAGGAAATCCGGAGACAAAGAATGGGCAAAAATTTGGCATACTATTATCTTTTGGCGCGATGCTAAGGAAATGTATTTCCTTATTGAGGATGCCAGACCTACACATCCCGCTGGATGGTAAATTTGAGCTTGTCATTGTACATATATCTAGCTAAAAATTATGTTTCGTGTGCTATTGTCTTTCATTATTCCGTGTGCTATGTTTAGGTGTGCTATTGAACATTTTATTGTTTCCTTCAATAATATATTATGTTATCCAACCTTTCGCTCCAAAGAATCTAGCCCTAATTTTGCTCACGGTTCTCGTGTAATTTCTCTTTTATTTATTGATACTTCAAGACTAAGCATCATTCAGGTTTGGGGTGCTTTTAAACCTCAGAGCAAAAAATTAAGCATATTGTAAACTCAGTATATAGTTTTTATTTTCTGGTTAATAATTGTACTTAGTGACAAAGTCTTGTTTCCTTTTCAATGATGAAAATTGTCTAGAAATCTCACATTAGTATCCGAATTAGGATTTGTTGTAAGAAACTTAAGATAATACATATGCAATAGTTTATACATCTTTTCATGAACATTCATGCACTGAGTATCATCGATTGTACATAGCAGTAAGTTTCTGGAACCAACGGTTAGTTACTTAAAATCCTATGAGAATCTAACCAAAAGCCTTGACATGAGTGATTTGTGTGTGATGACACAGAGGAGTAGTTTTTCCGATTAGAGAAAATCACGCGTCTACTTACTTGATCACCACCTGAACCCTAGGCGAGAATTTAGGCCTTCTTTGGATCGACATAGCTAAAAATTCTTACCTGTTACAAATTTTACTTTTAGTCACTCTACTGAACCTTTCATCAAACCTTTCACTTCCACCAAAAATTCCTTACCCATCTATTAAACCAAATAAAAGAACCTACCTAAGTGACGAGTATGAGAAATAGGATGAAATGTGGAAAAATAAAGAGAAAGACTTGTCCTAAATAAAAGTCAGTTGCTTGCTTCAGGAAAGAAAAATAGAATCATGTTCTTAAGCAATCTAAAAAAAAAACACATCAGTTCCAGAGGCTTAAGAACAAGGTTGGAAAACTCAGTTAGAAGAAAGAAAGAAAACAAGGAATTCTCTAGTATAAATATCTTGAAGACCCTATTCTCTCATACTCGTAAATTTTGATTATCCAATTCCATTTTCTTGTACACCATCACCTAAGCCTCACAATACCTAATAAAGACCTCTAGCTCAATTAAGATTAGGGTGGTATAATAATAAGTAGTAGACGTGATTGATTGACATCGACTCCTTTGACTATCATGGAGATGTGAGAAAACGTGTGCCCACTGCACACTGGAGTTAACAAAACCTGAGTGGTAAAATTTTGAGTGGAATTGTGTTTCGACACATACCTGTGAGAACCCATTTAGGTACGCTCTCCAAAGGATCCAGAAATGGCCCTGCTAGTACATTTCAATGCAAAGTTCACTGTATGCATTATCATGTGTAGATATTTTAATTATTGAATGCATATTAACTTGAGTTTCAAAGAAATCAATCCTTGTTCCCTACTAAGAAGATGTATGGATATCTGAGATTAATTTAGGAAATGAGTTTTTGTCACTGAGTCGTTATAGTATAAATGAAGTTTGTGAGTATCTTCTCTAGAAAACTCTCACGAGGCTATAACTCGTTCACTAGGGAATTCCTAGTGGTTGAAGGCCTTGTTGCATATGGTCAATGCAACCGCACTCTGCAAAACGAGAATTAGTTAGGACTACACATTTTGGCCACTTATCTGTTTTAATGTCTCTTCTTTGTTTGAGGACAAGCAATGTGCTGTTTGGGGGTAGTGTGATAAGCACCCAAAACTGTAATATGAAACCTCATTAAGATATATAAATTTGGTTAATTATGTGTTTAATAATCATGAAATAAATATATTTTCGTACTTTTGTAGGTATTCGCAGTAAACATGAAAATATTGGTTAAACCTGCGTTAAAACACGGGGAACGATGTATATATGAATTCTTCCAAATCAGCCATGTAAAACACAACAAATCTGCACAGAAGCATCAAACTTCTGAAGCTCTTACCTCTTGAACCAGGATTCCGAATGCGATAAGTGAGCTTTCCTTTCGATAATCGGCGGTGAACTCTACGATAAAGGGAAGTTGTAAAATTGCCAAAAGACCAGAACGCCACTGGACTGCATGTGGACCCACTATACGGGCCCGCAAGATTTGAGGAGTCATCAATCATGGAGCATGTTAAGACAAAAATATCAAATTATTGGTGCAAAGTTGACACCTTGTATGTAATTAATTAGATTAGGTGTTAATAGTAAAAAAAAAAAGGCAAGGTGTCACTTTATTTTAATATGGTGGATAAAAAGGAAGTAAATGTGGTTTGATGTTTCACGTGGGAGGAAATGAGATTTCTCCCAAATGAAGAAGAAAACAAAACAAAGGGGGGACACTCCATTTACTCCCTTGACTTATTTTTCTTTACCATGTATTATTTTAGTTCCTTAGTTGGTAGATAGTTTTAGTTTTTTGGTTTTGAAAACAAAAGCTTGTAATAGTTTTAATGGAGGAAACCTTGAGTTCCTCTTGAAAAATTCTCACTTCTTCATGTAAGTGAGTGTATAAATATATATTTTCTTCTTCTTTTAGTTCTCTTCCTTTTTACATTCCACACTTGTTTTAGTTTTAGCCCAAGGATCATGAGCTAAACTTTCCCCTTGTGGGGAGTTAATAATACTCATGTGCGGAAAAAGTCTTGTTATTTGGTTTAGTAAGTGTTTAGGAAGAACAACTAGGCCTACATCCTATCCCAAAATGATAGTTGGTGTAGAGTCTAGTTAGGGATCAAGTGATGAGCTTAGAGATAAGTCATTACTTGGTTCCACATGCTAGCATGTATGAGCTTAGAGATGAGTCATATTTGTTAGGGATCAAGTTTTCTTTTAGTAGAACTTGTCTATGAGTTCTAGAAAGATTTTAATGCACTTATAAAAATCAAATAACAAAAGTAATCTTCACATGAGGAGAATTAACTCTCCACTTTTGTTTTAGTAAAATTTTATTGTATCTTAGTTGCATGATTTCGTAACTTAATGTTTTTAATTTTGTGTAGTAAGAAACCAAATATTTAGTATTAATATAATCATATTTAAACTTACTCACTAGTCCCCTAAAAGAGTAAAAACCAAGTTGTAAGTGGTCATAGAATTTAGGTTGGTTCGAATCCTTACTCCAAACTATATGAACACGAAGATCGTGAGTAAGGAAAATCTTTGAATTCACACTTTCGCATAAGAAGAGATTCAAATTTCTAATGTAACAAAAGGAGTTCCTTCTTGAAACGTCCTAGGAAAACGCGGATTGTCTCGTCATGTGCTTGCTTGAGTTGAAACAAGGAGTCCAAGTCGGCTTGTTTCTTCCTATTGTGTACAAACTCTGCTGCGAACGTCTCAGCTAGCACTACTACAAAAATGCACATTAGCCACGGTTGGTAAACTGGTATATACTACTGTTCCGCCAAAAATAGTGGCTTATAGTCATTTACCACGGTACAAAACGCTTTTTTAATATTGGAACAAACAAATACCACTATTTTCGTATAACAGTGGCATATAATACGACATATACCACGGTACTATCAAATATAGTCTAAATTATTTTTGTGTATTTGCATACCTCACTGTTCCCTTGAAATGGTGGTTTATATTTTGGGCAAAATTAACCCACCGTGGATAAAGCCAATTCTGAAAAAAAAAAATAGAAAAGAAGGAAATAAATAAGGGAGGAAAATTGTTCGGTCTGCAAAACCCCACTTCTCCTTCTCGACTAATATAACTAGGGCTTCCACATCTATCTCTCCCGAATTTATAACGATGGCATCGCTGCCTTCCCCTCGCCATCTCTCTCTTCTAGGAATTTTAATGGATGTTCAATCCAAAAATCTCTCGCCCATTCTATTTAATTCGTCACTTGACCAATTTCATTTTATTTCAGAATCAAAGTAGCGACATCATCGTTTTGAGATGTACGTGTTTGGTCACCTCTTGCTTTGAAGCATTTGTATAATCTGTGTATGTCTGCTCCTTCGTGAAAACCTCGCGAGGCAATTAAATTTGAAAGGGTCGAACACTTCGAATGGGTTCTCTTTGTTTTCCTCTTTGTTGGTTTGGGAACATTATTTGCAGTTGTACCAGTCTGAAACATAGATTGCACGCTCTATATAGGTAGCTTTTCTTGTTCCTGACTTCTTAATTTGCTTAACTGAATTAATGTGTTGGTTGGATGGTGTAGTCTTATCTCTTAAAGCAGGCATCAACAAATGCAATGGCAAAGTGTTTGACTAAAGTTCACAATAAGAGGGGATAGTGTAACGGTTTTCACAACCATTGTTAAGAAGCCCACCTGAGGCATACAAGAAATGGAGTAGACAAGAATATTGGGAAATGTTTGTGCAGTCAAGATTATCAGATGAGTTTCATGTATGAATATAATTACTACGAGATTCTTATGGTATATATTTTCTTCAATTTAGGATGCAACATAGCTATGTTTTGTATTTCCATATATCTTTATGTCAACATGAGCTGGACTAAGGAAGGGTGATAAGCTCTAATTCTTGCAATGATTATTGGTTAGTGAAATTCTTTGGTGATATATAGATTAGGACACGTTAGGTGTTTGTAAAGCTATTGTTGGCTTCATGACTTTGATAGGCACTGAATTTATCATCTTGTTGGATGGAGACTCAAAGGTGTAGGGAGTGAACCTTGGGAGTAAAGAAGACACTATTCCCTGTATGTCTTGGCACCATCCCACTTATGGTTTTTCTTTAGGAAATAATATATTGTTTTTGGGTTTTTGTACTATTGCATCTTAGCTGGATATTCTTTTGGTATAGGGTGATGTATTGTCTAATATGACTTGATTGAATTCAAATAGTTTTGAGGTGCTGGCATGCTGCTCATAAATGTTTTACTTGCTTCTCATAATCCTTGACTATTGAGACCATAAGTTCAAGTGGCTAGACCAAAAGTTGAGGTTTTTTGTAATCGGCTATCTATAATAGTTTAAGTAAATTGGTATGTATTTCAAGCACAATAAAAGTTAGTTATTCTACTCGGTTAGGGCCTCCTATGGCGGTACTGAACTGTCTTCTAGCTCAAGTTAATCGTAGTTAGAGTCGAATGGCCGGGATGGCCTACACAAAAAGTTAGTTCTTTGAGTCTATTTTCAAACAGACCAAGTTTCATAGCATTTGAACATCAATGTAAGGAGTTATGCTTCCTAAAAGATAGGCTGTTTAAACTGAATTTTTCTGTTCGTTTTACTTTCATTTCTTGTGAATTATGTTATATATGTAGACTGTGTTAATTACTAGTTTTCATTATGTCTTCCCTTAACTTAATTATCAGCAATAGGAGCATAAGTAGATAATACTTAAAATGTACGCTTGAGATAAACTATTCAAGGTATGCATATAAACCTAAATAGGGTATACGTATATGATTACGAACTGTTCAGGGTATACACTCATCATTTTACTATATCTCTTGTTTATACTGTGAAGCATATGAGATAAATTCCAGTACACTCAATTGTTCAAGTTGAATTTGTACTTTAGGATGCATTTGTTCTAGATGGGTAGTCATTAATTCCACCGAGGCAGAGCATCTGATTCATGCCTGGATGGAGGACAAGGTAAAAAAAAAAAGATTAGCTGATCACGGCAGTGTACACGAGCCTTTGTTTGCTATGTAAGTTTTTGCAGTCTTATGTTTTTTCAGTAGCATTTTTTCTGGTTAAGTATGTTGTGATGAGCTCGGCAGCATCAATTTTTTATAGTGCTGGCCTGGGGTTGCTTTCTTTTTAAGATATATTGTTGCTAATAGACTAGGTTTGTTTTAGCTTCCATCTGCAAATTAAACTACTGAATTGAACCTGCTCTTAGGGGGGGGGGGGGGGCTTAATATATTTTCTTAACCTATGTAGACATTGCATACAGTTGCGATAGCAAATATCATGAGTGCAACTTCTTGTATACAATATCTTGTTCTTGCTTCTTTGAACCACGACTGTAACGCCCATATTTAAAATACGTAATTATTTATTAATTAATTAATTTAATTATTTATATAAAATTCGTTGGATTGGATTTGAGATATGTGGCCTGGTTCTGGGCCCGAGTCTGTGTTGGGCTTGGGTTTCAAACCCAAGTATATATTCGTATTGTTCTGGAGAATAGGGTTCGAAGATAATAATATAATAAAAATGGAGGCAGAAATAGAAGCTCGATTTCTAGAACGTTGGAACGCGACGATTTGGACTAGGAGGATTCGTGGAGCTTGGGATTAAGGTGAGTAGTTATTTTTACTATTTCACTAAATCTACAATTTTCCGTGTATCGGTGTATACGGACATTTTCTCTGTCCAAGGTTTATGTCTGTTATTACTACTAAATTTCCTGTTTTTATTTGGCGTTTTGTTGTATGTGGTAAATTCGGTTGGAGTGTTAAACTATTGAAATACTTAATAGAACTGTTGGAGCTCTGTAGAGGTCGTTAATGGCGGCCAAGGCTAGGACCAAGATATCGCTAGTACCATTTTTATGTAACTGTAAATGTTGTTTTGTTGTGTTATGGACGAATGATGGGTTGTAGACTTGTGGTGAGGGGTTTGAGTGCTGTTGGGGGCGGTTGGGAGCTTGGAGAAATCGTTAATGGCGGCCGACAGTAAATCGCCCAGTTTTATTTCAAACTTTGTTGTTGGTTGGTGGGTTTTGGTTGTGTATTTGCAGGGATTGTTTGTGATGGGGGTCGTGTAGTGTGTGTGAGGGCGTTAAATAGGAGCTGTCGAAGCTCTGTTAATGGCGGACAAGATGTCGATCTAGTGTGGAGGAAGGGTTCAATGAAATTTATAATGTAGTTGTGTTGGTTGTCGATTGAAGGGGGTGTGTTTGAGTGTGTGGGGGCTGTCGAAGCTCTGTAGAGGTCGTTAATGGCGGCCAAGGCTAGGACCAAGATATCGCCAGTACCATTTTTATGTAACTGTAAATGTTGTTTTGTTGTGTTGTGGACGGATGATGGGTTGTAGACTTGTGGTGAGGGGTTTGAGTGCTGTTGGGGGCGGTTGGGAGCTTGGAGAAATCGTTAATGGCGGCCGACAGTAAATCGCCCAGTTTTATTTCAAACTTTGTTGTTGGTTGGTGGGTTTTGGTTGTGTATTTGTAGGGATTGTTGGTGATGGGGGTCGTGTAGTGTGTGTGAGAAATGCAATAGGAGTCGAAGCTCATTAATGCGACGAGATGTCGATCTAGTGTGGAGGAAGGGTTCAATGAAATTTATAATGTAGTTGTGTTGGTTGTCTATTGAAGGGGGTGTGTTTGAGTGTGTGGGGGCTGTCGGAGGTGATAGAAGCCATTAATGGCGGACGGTCCAGATCTACTTTGGAGGAAGGGGTTTGATTTAACTAATTGGAGTTTTTGGTTTTATTAAAGGTGTTGGGTTTTTCAAATTGAGTCAAACCGATGTGATGAAGTTGGAGGAGGAGAAGTGGTGGCCGGCGCGTGAGCTGGTGATGGAGGCTGCTGGAGGAAGGAGATGACCGGTTGGGCCTTGGGCCGAACCAATCAGTTACTTAGGCCGGTTTAGATTGTTGGGCTTCAGTTCTAGATGTTGGGCCAGACCAGTTTTGTTAAGTTTGGACCAGTTCTATTTTGTTTTGTTTGGGCCGGTTTCAGTTCAAAGTTTTTGGGCCGATTTAGTTTAAGTTGTTTTGGGCCAGTTCAGTTTAAAGTTGTTGGGCCGGTTTCTAGTTTGGTTTTTATGTTGGATCTGGCTAATATTATTTGAACCTTTGGTTGAGTCATAGGCTTGGCTAGTTGGGTCCGAACCATGACCTTAACCATTACCTTAGTCATGAGCCCATGAACCATGCACCTTTGACCTTAGCCATGAACCATGGCTACGACCCTGAATCTGTTGAACATGGAAACAACAGTTTGACTTTGACAGTGATGTGTTGACTTTGACTATTGACCTTTAACTTTGACTGTTGACCGTTGACTGTGGAATGTTGACTTTTTCCAGATTTTCACAGATTTGATTTTATGGACAAATATAGTAATAAAATATTGTCGGAGATTGTATAATTTTGTTTGTCTTTATCTAATTAAGATTTGACGTGAGTAGTGTGTAAAACCTATAATATATTGGCACGTAACAAGAGGGGAATTCTGATAACAAGACTTAGATATATATGTTTTTATGAGTATTCAATTATAAACGGACTTAGATTCATGGACTTTAGATTTTTGGGGATTTGATTGTGGACTGTGGACTGTTTAATTGTGCTACGTTTTCTGTTGTAAATTGTATGGACAAATCAAATGTTAAAATGCTGTGGAAGCTTGTATAAATTTGGTTGTCATTATCTAATTAAGATTTGACGTTGATATTGTGACATTATATAATATGTTGGGATATATATATTAAATGCAATAGTTTTGGAGAAATAAATATATAAACGCTCCATTATTTTGTCTGTGAGATGCTAGTAGAGTATTTGTGGATATTTCCCACGGGAGTGTGGCGTAGTGCAATAATATATTGGCACGTGAAAGAATGAAAGTGGTTATGAGATATAATTGAGATTGAGATATTTCTAAATATTATGGCTTAGTGCAATAAGGTAATTGACCTGCACGTGATATAGTGGAATGATTCTGAGATATAAATGTATGACACCTGAATAAGTTACGTAACGAAAATCCTAGAACCTGACTACCACAACTCATGTGATTTGCCCTGTGTGGGCGTATGTGATATGATTGGCCCTTGTGTAGGGTGTATATATAAGATGTTGATTGACCCATGTGTTGGGCAATCGTAGCCGAATAGTGGCTTGAATTATTCCGTTCGCAAAATAGAACGAGGCGCTTCGATATTTTATGCGAATAGTGGCGATTTACATAATGGCTTTCGTGTGAGGGTTACCTGGTGTGCGGTATCCCGCTCAAGGTAGTTACGCACGGAGTGGTTCATTATGTAAGGGGAGGCATGTGGATGTACATGTTCGGCATTGGAAAGCGATTGTGGTAACCAGGGAAACTAGGTAAGACATAGATACGACGTGATTTTAGGGACACGCAAAGAAAACCTTAATTAATATAATTATAGTAATATGTTGTTTAATAATATATCTTTAGATAGATGATTATATATGGTTTTGCAGACGGGTGGGTCAAACTAATTACTTGTGCAGAGACGACCCACTCTGTAATTGAGCATGAAATGAGGTAAGTATAGAATATGCTTGGCTGGTTATTAGTTTAGTTAGAACCTAAGGCGCCTCGTGGAGGAACTAAATGTCTTTTTATTATGCGTATGGTTTGTTGTGTGGTTAGTGGGAAGTTAAGGCGCCTCAGTGGAGAAACTACCTTCCTTACTTATAGTACTTAAGAATGTCGTATTAGTTGTTGGAAGTTAAGGCGCCTCGGTGGAGGAACTAACTGCCTTATGGATTGTGTATATATATGTATAAGTATATGTTTTATTTTAGGGCTACTCACACCAGCATTTTTATAATGCTGGCCCTATTTGCATGTTTGCTTATCGAGTGTGTTCATTAAATGAACATAGTTGATAAGTCTTGACAGGTTTAGTGTGGAAGAAGATTGGTTGCTGCTTGTGGTTTGCGTTAGCGTCGCATTTCAAGATAGACTTTGTTTTCCTTTGAGGTGATATAGATTTTCAGTTGAGATAAGGTTATTTGCATTTTAATTTGTTAATTTTTGTAATGAAGAGGACTTTTGTTTAAGTTAAAATTTTTATTGGTTTTTAATTATCCACATATTTAAACTGTTTATGGGTTTTTGGAAGTGGAGAGTGCGTCACACCTCGGAGATCGAAGAGTCGAGAACAAATAATGTTTTTCCGAATTCTGTCGAAATTCGGGGTGTGACAACGACTTCTCTTCATATTATTTAATTATGTCTTTTCTTTTATATTCAACAGAAGCGACTACCAAATGCATCCAAGAGCTTTGTATGCTATTTTTCAATTTATGAGAATCTGGCATACACTTAGGACTGTAAACAATCTATCTTGGAATACAAGTTCAGAAGTTCGATCCCAATTTTGGAACTCCACAAGAACTAATTAATGGAAGTTGATAAAGCTCATGAAGTTTCAAAACCATCGGTTCCAGATGAAAAATAGTTCAGATCAATCTCCTTACGAAGCTTCAGGTACTCGATGAATCTGTTTATTACTTACATTGCATGTTCATCTAGAATGAGACCAAATAGATCTAGATTAATGTTCCCCTGCTTTTTAGTGTTAAGTTGGGTCCATGGCTTGCTAGTACATTTTGATGCATGAGAATTGTTTTCTGGACAGTCCTAGGTTTGTAGAAGTGGTGTTTTAGTTTCTAAAGTATTTTAAAACCTTCTATAATAGTTTGGTAAATTAATCTTTTCACATTGGCAAGTTCTTTCTATAAAACCCCACATTTTTGGGCTATAGAATGAGTTGGGCCATTACTTCTAGTAATGGGCCTAATGTGGATTTAGGGGTGCAATAGAACCCACGGGAAAAAGGGGGGGAGGGAGTGCTAGAAAGGGAGAACTCTCTCTCTCTCTCTCTCTCTCTCTCTCTCTCTCTCTCTCTCTCTCTCTCTCTCTCTCTCTCTCTCTCTCTCTCTCTCGGGGTTTCTCTTCCTTGGTCTCCTCTCACAATTTCGAGGGTACACTTATCCACCTCGATATAATTACATGAAAAGTAGGAGTGGGTAGCAAGAACACAAGAGAAGAAAGTGGAAAAGAAAGCTTTGAATGAATTGGTGCATCTAATACTTCTTATTTTAATCTTGTCATATATTGGGTTTCACTCTTTGCTGAAAGGTTTTACAGGAGTTTGTTGGTTAAAAGTATTAAAAGGTGACTAAGGTCCATAGCTATTATCTTTGAACGTCTTTCATATCTCTTTTAGAAAATTTTATAGTAAGTACTATTTCTTAAGGATGTAAACTTTTTGATAGTTATGGGACTTGGATGTATATATTTAATTTGTGTTTTCGATAATGACTTTGTACGAGGTGCTTGGATGATCTGGCATTAGTCGAGACATTCAAGTACTTTGGCGTACTAAGTCTTAGTGCTGCAGTGATCTCATTTTGCAAACCGGTTACTTAACTACTCTAGCATTGGTCTAGACGGTTAAGTAGCTGGGTTAATCAATGAGAAGTATATTACTTAAATTTTCAAGTTATGACAGGATTTTTATTTATGAAATATTGAAAATACAGAGGAGATTCTGCAGAAAATTTTCCAGAAAAAGTCACGTATCTTAGGTATATAGTTGTTTGAGACACTTTCCTAGCTCGATAGATCATTTTGTTGTCGTTGGGTGTGCTGTGTAGGGTATCAATTCGATGAAGGGGGAAAAGCAAAAGACCAAAAGAAAAAAAAAAATTGCATGCTCTCCAATCTGACGATCATCACTGCTATTTGAGTAAGGTATTATCCAAGTTCTTTATGCTTATATTATCCGAGCTCTATGTACTTGTAGCATATTTATTTATATCATGCATTCACTTACCTTCACCTGTTAGAAAGGTGCCAAATCTTGCATTTTTTTTTTTGTAAGCTTGCTTGTTAAAGAGTCCACAAGGCTAAATTCCTTAAATGAATACATGCCACCGATTTTAATTGTTTTGATCCTTGAATGAGTACTTTTTTATTTTATTTTTTAATCACGACTATCTCTTTTGTAGGGTGACCAAACTTTGTTTAATCTTGGCTAAATGTTCTTGGGACCAGAATGCCAACATAGAGGAGGATGTTCTTGGTGAAGTTATTTGGAATACAAAACAAAATGGAATAAGTTGGTTTGGAGGTTTTTTTATAATATATTTGTATTGATTAGAATTTGGATTTTCGATTGGGAATGGATTGTTTTCAAATCGTTTTTAGAATTAGTCATGTGGTGGACCATAGTGTTTTGAATATGTGATGAAGTGGAATGTGATATGCTAGTTTTATGAAGTTATTAGGTGATTTGGAATATTTAAATAATCAGGGATTTTTTTTTAAATAAAAAAACTTATATACCACAGTTTTGGAAGAACCGTGGCTAATATGGAGACTTTATACCACGGTTTCCCAAAATAGCAGAACTTTGTAATAGTCATATACCACGGTTTTGAAAATTTATTACCACGGTTTTACACTAAACAGTGGTTAATTGGTACAAGTTTATACCACGGTTTTACTGGAAGTATTTACCACCCCAGCTGATACCACGGTTTAGAAACAGTGGTAAAAGGCTTTTTACCACTCTAAAAAATAGTAGTATATGACCTTTTATGTAGTAGTGTAGCTTGTTGAAGTTGCTGATTGAATCAGGAGTGAGCGTGTAGACCATTCTAAAGCTCCGTCCTTCAGGCTGGCTAGAAAAGGCTTGCACTTCAGGTAGTTGTACTCGGAGCCATTTGTAGAGTGTGTGTGAGGTCCGGCTGAAACGAAGCTACGTCTTTGCCTTTGAACCCGCGAGCTACCATCGTCTGTGGGGAACTTTGGTTGGATGAACTTTGAGGTAGGCTGCTTGTCCCTGATTTCAGTGGTGAATGGTGACACCTTGTACATCTGGAGTATCTTCTGAGCGATCTGGATCGCGTTAGCCTTGTCGTTTGACTTCCCCAACCTTTGGGCAAAGTCTTCTAGTCTTTGATTGGTGGTTGTGGTGAGGGCTGTGACTGCGTTGTTCTCCACTGCGTCTGGAGTGTTGTTGTTGGCATTGGAGGTGGCTTATTCGCGCATCGTTTGGTTTTCTTGTTTTAGGGTGATGAAGGCCTCCTGGAGCGTCTTCATCTAGTTTGCTAACATTTGAAGTGATGGGTCCATGATGGTTTTTCTGACCACCTTCGTGGGCTTGAGAAAAGAGTGTGTGTTCTTTTCTTAAGGAAACGAACCGGCAGATGGCACCAATGTAGAGGTTTGGTGTTTTGGGGTAAACGACCTAATATTCTATTTGATAGGGAATGGTTGCACTTTTCTTTGGACAAGAGTTGCCAACGTATCAAGTTTTTCCGGGTAAACTTGAATCAAGCCTTACGTAGTTCATCTCTCTCTACTTATAGATGTTTAAGCTGATTTTCCTTATTTGCTCCAGGCCGTTGTCAAGGGTAGATCCACATTGTGTGCTATCTTGATGATTCGCCATTACTTCTGATGTTACAAAGTAAATGTCTCCTTGATTGGTGCGTTGACTGAACTCCTGAATTGCGCTAGATAATTTGCTTCCATATATGACTATAACTGAGATTCAGGACGACCTGAGTTTGGGTCGTCATGACGTGCTGGTAAAGTATGTGGTACGAGCTGGTGAAGATACGACTTGGTGTAGACACGTGTTCTGTAGTGACATGAGCGTAAAACGGAGGGTACTTACACCTAGGATGAAAGTATTCATTCCAAACCTGATGTTGCCAATCAACTTTAGGTTCTTTTCTCCTAATTGCCTCCTGAGCTGAGAAAACTGTGACACACACACACACACACACACACACACACACACATATATATTTATGTTTCTTTGTTGTAGATATGAACAAGGTTAGTGTAGACACGTGTGCTGTAGTGACATGAGTGCAAAACGGAGGGTACTTACACCTAGGATGAAAGTATTCATTCCAAACCTGATGTTGCCAATCAACTTTAGGTTCTTTTCTCCTAATTGCCTCCTGAGCTGAGAAAACTGTGACACACACACACACACACACACACACACATATATATATATATATATACACAAGGTTAAGGCTAGTATTGACTTTCAGACTTGTGTCTTTTGGTAAAACTTGCATACTTGAATTGGTTGGATAGGTATCAATGGAGTGTTAAAGCTTTTGTTTTTTTGGATTGGGAAGTGAGCGTTGGACTAGAATTATAATACTTGTGAAGTTTTTTGTACCTTGAAAATATATAAAGTAATTTAAAGATCCGAAACTTACGAGTTATTTTGTAGATTGAAAATTTGTGAAGGTTTTTGGATTATGGTATTGGTCAAGTTTAACGCGATGTAATGAATTTGACGTTGGATATTAAATTTATTTGTTTTGTTTGATATTTGGTTAAGTATAGTTCTTATTATTTATTTGCAGAGCTTGCTTATATTGGTTCCAAATGAAGTGACTGAACAGGTGCAGAAAATAGGTCTATCGAACCAAAAAAATTAAATTCAGGTGCTATTTTTTTTTTTTTTTTTTTTTTTTAAACATGACTTTTGGTAGCAACCATGGTTGCAGCAAGATGTTTATATAGCGCACCGTTTTTAGGCGGCCATCCCTGCAGCTAAAAATTATATCAAAAATTCTGTAGGGGCAATTTCAAATGTTTGAAACTTGTTGTTGCGGCTAGGTCGTGGCAACATATATTTTGACTTTTCTTTTTTGTATTATCTTATTATGGTTAAAAAAACATTTTGTTGCGGTTTTTGGTACTTTTGGCTACGGTCGCCGGCCGCGGCAAAAAGTCTTTGTTTTAGTAGTGAAGGGAAGAAGAAACGTGTGCAATGATTTTTCTCTTTCTTACTCAATGGACATAGATGAGTTTTCTCATCAGTTGACCTAAAACTAATATTCTTGGCCCAAATCAAAATAGGTCCAAAATCATGGGCTTATACTGCAGGTTGCATTGGTGCTCGCACAGTCACACTCCACATCTTGAGCCCATTAGTCTCAAAAAGAAATGACAAAATTCCGATAAACAAAACAACACTAGAATTTGCAAAATCATCTGATAAACACAAATAAACCAAGATTTTGATAAAATTAATAACTTAACTGTAAAAAAATATATATATAGACAAATGATATAATTTTGAATGCTTGGTAGTGAAAAAAAATGGGGCTTTCACAGATATAATTGGAGGAGATAGGGATTGGAATATTTAGGATACAATTAGGGTTAGTTTATTTTACATGGGTTGAACTAGGGTTTCAGATGGTTAATACCCCATAGGCGAAGAAAATTTTGGGACTCATTCATTTGAAAGTTACCATTACAAAATAATGTTGCATCAAATATTTTAAAGAATAAAATTAAATTAAAAGCTAAGCATGCTGCAAATTGAGTCAGGTTCCTCTATAACCGGGTACAGAGATTGATCTCCGAATCTCTGTACCACACACACACACATCTTGTATCTCGGCGCACACATACACATCTCGGAGCACACACACAGATATCGAGGCGCACACACACATCTCGGATTCAGATCAACGGCGAGATAACACAGTTACAGAGATGATCTCTGTACCTGGTTGTAGAGATCTCGAGTCCCTACAAATTAATCCATCAAAAACTTTAACCAATCAAATTAATCCAAATAACAAAATCAATAAGGTTCTGTTTGGCAGTAAAAAAAATTCATAGTAGCCAACCTGGATTAGCTGATCTAATTATGTAGATGTGCAACTTAAAGTAGGTTAACTTGGAAGTTGTTTGGCTGCCACTCATTCTATCACAAGTTCACCATGCCCACTGTTTGGTTCACATTGTATTTGTTACACACTTACACTGATAACCTGTTACATATTTCAAAAAATAATAGAACATTATAAATCGAAAAGGAAATAATAACTTAAATACAATGTCTATATTCTCACTGTTATAACTACCTTCCTATTACACTCACTCCCCTCACTCTTTTTCTAGGTCTTGCCCCCTTTGAGTGATTTTTCTCCCCTTTCTCTCTCTCTCATTGTTCTTTTTATACCCCATTCCCCTCCATCACAGCCGTCCACCTGTCCCTTCATCCATCGCTTCTCTGCCTTCCACGTGTAGGGTTGCCTCTATACACCTACATGCTGCGATACGATAATATACTCATGCGTCTGTTGCTTATCTTGCGCCGGGCTATTCCTTCAAGGGGATCTACTGCTCCTGGTTCCTACTATCGCGGTTGGACTCGGGCCCATTCTGCCTTTGGCCCATGATGTCGCAGACTCTCCCACTACAGATGCCCCTTCTCGACTCTGCGGCCTTTACTAATATGTCCGGGGTTGAGAACCCACTATTCTTTATGATCTGGACATATCTTTTGACTCTTCATCGGTATTCGCGTTTGCTACAGGTCACTCATCACGCACGCCGATTCCGCCCCTCCTCGGGTTTTGAACCTCCACATGTCCCTCTTCTGTCGGTTTATCTGCCGCCTCTTCGGTTTCCGCACCTTGGTAGTTACGAATTTGCCCCCATACTATTTAAAGTCCCGCTCCTCTCTTCTCCCTCATTTTCTTCATTTCAGCTCTTTCTCCTTACTCCTCTCCTCTTTCTCATTAACAGTTCTCCTTCCCCTCCACGCATTCCGTTTGGCTCAACCCTCGGTGCCCCCGCCGGCAAGCTTCATATTTCCGATATCTTGGTTTAGGTTCGTTACCCCCTTTTTCTTCTTTATTTTTGGGTGTTTGTCTTTGCATTTCTTTGATTCTTCCCCTAGCAACTGTTCAAAACTTCTCCCTTTACTTTTCTTTCAAAAATGATTCCTCTTCCTCTTCCGATGTTGGTCTCTGACCCTAAAGCCTCCTCCTCTTCCCGATCCACGGAGGTGGCCTCCCCACCTCCGGTGACTGCTACTGCAGTCCCATCTACTTCTGGCCGATTTATATAGCCTCTGCCGCCCCCTCCTCGAAGTTGCAGACCTAATCTGAAAGCGATTAGGGCTGCCTATGGGGTCACTGCTGACATATCTATAGAACACGTGTCATTTGTCACCCATTATCCTCATTTGGTCCCCCCCCCCCGGCCGGGGACTCTTATCGTCACCGTTGGGCCAAATAGTCGTTGGGCTGCGGTCCCACTCTCCATACTAGATGTCGAAGTGTGCAACCACTTCAATATCCCTCCTTGCCAGGGCATTGGGAATTTTTGGAGGGTGATGTACGCAGCGAACTACTATAATAGGTCTATGGACCCCCAAATCTCTTGCCGCGATATAGTCTCCAATTATTTCATAAAAACCAGCACAAAGGATGTCAGTGTGGGGTACCAATCTTTCTGCGTCCGCCCCAAAAAGAAATCCTTCGTCCTCCGTATCACTTCGTCCGACAAAGTGTGGCATCATTACCCGTTGTATGTCTCGAGGAATTTCTTATCCGCGGACCTTCCCGCAGGACTGACCTTTAATCACCTGGCCTTCCAATCTAGTGGTAAGTCTGGCTGCAGCCCCCCTTCTATTTTTACAATGAATCCCCCATTGCTAATGGTTTTGCTGATTTTGTCTTGCGCAGGTTGGCGGCCCGACTCCAAATCCCACATATATTCTGGTGTCATCTCTCCTGTCTTCGAAAGGCTCCAGCAGTCTTGGATCCGCCAAATCCGCTTATCACTAGTAGAAAAAAGGGCTTTTGTGACTTTTTTAAAATGTTATTTGTGACTGTTCTGTTTGAAACGGTCACAAATGGTAAAAAAAAGAGCATTTGTGACTGTTTTGAAATGTTTTTTTTATGACTATCAAATCTAGAACTGTCACAAATCCTTTTTTCTTGGAAAAAATTCATGTATTTAAGATTATTTGTGACTATTCTCCCAAAACAGTTACATACTCCGCACTTTATGTCACCATCTTAAATGATCTCATGATCTCATTTAGTTTTCGGTCCACCACAACTCCACTAAAAAAAATAACTACTTAGATACACAAACACACCACAATGCACCCACGTTCAGACTCCGCTTCCTACAAACACTTCCTACAAACACTCCCAACACTAAACACACTTAGAAAAAAAAATATTAGACAGTTCTAAATTTCTAAATGAGCCAACTTTCTCCTTCACCCACTTAGCTTCGTCTGCCACCGCCCCCGCCTCCGCCAATTAACCATTTTCTTTTTCTTTTTTCTCTTTCTCATTCTCTCATCTTAACAATGTTTTCCTTCATGATCTATCTCTCAAAAAAGAAAATACTCATCTTTTTTGAAGACCAGAGGTATATACCCTCTCCCTTCCATATTGTTCTTAGATTTAACCGCAAGGCAGTTCTTTAAAATGGCGTTCATTGATTTAGGGTTGTTTTTCAAGTAAAAGCTGATTCTCAAAGGGTGGAGACAAGGTAAGCTCTCGCTCGATCTGTTGTATTGGAACACACGGGCCGTTGTACTCTAATTTAACAAGATACCGCTCTTTGTTTCAGAGTGGGGAAACAAAAATTTGGAGAAATCGAAATTTTCCAAATTTTGCTAGGGTTTAATTTCTTAACAATATTTTTTTAGAGAAAGCCATAAGCTACGCCAATGCACCATAGCTTCTTACCTCCAATTCTCCCTTCTTTCTATCGCTTGCTGTGATTGGGGCTTGTTCATAGTGTTATTCATTCAATGTTTCACCGAGAAAAATATAAAAAGAAAACTTTTTTGTTATTCTTAAGCTAGTCTTTTCCAAATAGCACATTTTGATATTTATTTTGATTTGAGATGGTGTGACTGGTGATTAATCAAGGGGTACCAGAAAATATAAGGGATGTGGTTTAGTTTTAGGGTTCTAGCTTCTCGATTAGGTAACAAATGTATGGTCTCGAGTTGATCCAATTATATTCAGCACTACATATTCTAGGTTTTTGTCATAGTCGATAATAAATGGTGTAATTCTTCAGTTTTGTGTTTTCTTCAAATATTAGTCATGTTGACAGCCCGAATTGGAATTTCTTCTATAAGGTTTTTCCTTAACATGAAGTATTTCACTTGTAATCGGTATGAAGATTAAATCAATTGGGTTTGGAGCACTGTACATGTGTGTGCAAACATGAGGACTGGTGGTTTGACAAATGCTGCCATCACATCGTCTTTACTGGAAACTGTAAGTAAGAACCCACTTTTGGGCTAGTTTAACTTTTAGTCGTATTTTCTATCACTTTTGCTCAAACTAGCATACTTACACACACAATCCAGAAGTGGCACGTGCTAATGCTACTTTCTAATTAATTTTTATCGTTGTCTTCTATATTAAGTAATTATTCACGTCTATATTCATATTCTTCTAATTAATTTTTATCGCTGTCTTCTATATTAAGTAATTATTCACGTCTATATTCATATTCTGCATCAAACTTCTCCTTATTAACCCGACGGTTGAAATCATTGATTTTGAAGGTCCTCATAGAGGCAAAAATGCCCTTGGAAAACAATATAGGAAGATGTTTGAGCATTTAATGATGTAAGTTCTTAATTTGCACCCTTCTCCCTTTATCGGATCATCACACTTGATAAACCCATTGTATATTCTTTTTCCCATTTCTTTTCATTCACCCGATTATTATATATGTTAAATTTCTTTCGGTATAAATGGCGTGGTTGATCAATCTAAGGAACTAGGGTGTATCTGTTAATTACTTGTCTTCTTATCTCCATAGGTCAAGTTGCATTTCACCTGAAGTTGCTTTGAGACTAATTGCTAGAAAATCAATGGCGGAAGCATCGGTGCCCGAGGCTTAAGATCCTTGCTAGTGAATATTTTGATGGATGCCATGTATGAGGTACACTATTTCTTCCTATTTGATGACGATTGTTCTGTATTTTCAGTCAATGGCATTTTGACATGCCAAGGCACCCTTGAAAATGATATGAATCTTGACACAACCTGGTTAATTTCTTAGTATTGCTTGTAATATTAATTGGACATTATGAATTGCTATTGTGTTCCGGACAAGGGAGGAAGGATCTGAATGAATGCCGATCACGAGAACCCGAGCTTCCTTCTATTGTTGTCGGCATGTAATTTTCTAGCGAAGGCTTGACATGATTTCAACCTTACCGATCACACACAAAAAAGGTGATTTCTTCATTGTACATTAGTAAGTTATAGTATATACATGTGGGGCCATTACCAAGTCCTTTGTCACCCAAAGTATAAGTACATTGAGCTCTTGCTAATGTGAGAATTGAGAACAAAGATTCCAAGTGGAGCAGCTGATAAAAGGATGGTAAAAGTTTCGCATGAAGGGCGTGAGAAATGCCAATGCAAATTGTTCGAGGTTGATCATCTTACCAGGAAGAGGTGACATGCCAAAGTGGCATGTGGAGAGGGTCCATCACTCTTAATCCAATCAATCGGCTTCACCCCAGCTTCATCCAATTTTCATATGTGGTGCTAATATATCCGAGGAATCTGTTGGGTCATTATCATTATCCGGTTTAGCGGCGCTCTGTGATGGCCTGATTCTTTAGATTGATCAATGTAATACATTGCATTGGGTATGATTCACAGACTGTATAAATCTTATTGGTTCTTTTCTAGATTTAACTTATTTCATAGGGTGGTCAGAAATCATGCAGATTGCTTTCTAGGCATTCTAGTAGCAGTGGTCGTCTTCGGTGTTTCTTGTTTCCTTGAGCAGGTCAAAATATGAAAACTGTGGTGGTACACTTTGCTGGTATTGTATTCACATCCAATTTGTTAAAGAATAGTCTGAATTGATATATTTAGTTATATATGAGCCAAGTACTGAATGTCATGGCTATAGAACTTATGGCTCTTATTCATGTGACTAAAGGGATGCTATATTATTATCCATAGGTTGCTAACTTTTTCAATTATTTTATACGATTAGTTTATTATGTTTAAGATAAAGAATCTTGGCTGTAAAATGGCTTACACCTACAAGGAGATACTGGAGTGAAGTTCGAATAGACTTTGTTCAGTTCATCCAATAATGTATTATGAACTATTCTCAAGATGAAAACCAGATGTAGAATAACCACAAGGCTTAAGACATACATGTGGGTGATCGACTTGGACAAGATTAGATTCTTTTTTTCAATTAGATTTGGCTGATTTAATTTATATGTATTATATTGGGAATGTGTTATTTACTTCATTATGTTTTGGAATATACAAATATATATTGGTTATCTAAGGGAATTGGTCGATAATTCAATGGAATTAGCACTTTATGAATGCTACTTGAAATATAATGGATAATATTCAGAGTGGCTTATTACAGGTCCAATTCCATGTGAGGTCTGTTTTCACGTGTATTCGATATTTTTTTTAAACAAAATATATATTTATCACGGTTTTAACCAAACTGTCATGAATAGTTGTCCATTTTGTGACCGTTACAAGATGATTACATTACTGTTTTGTTAGAACTGTCACAAACGATATTCTTTTTTGTGACTATTTTTAAGTGTTTGTTACAGTTTTATATGGTGGATATAGGTTTATCTAGAAGAATTATTTGTGACGGTTTTGGGAAAAAAATAAATGACTCTCACTCCGTCACGGTTTTGGAAAAAAAAAAACAGTGACAGTTTTTAACAGTGATATAAAACATTTTTTTTCTTGTAATGATATCTAAATTTTCACCCGTTCTCCGATACCCCCTTGCTAGAAGTGCCCGCCTTCCACAACTTTTCAAGGCTTTGATGCGCCCTTTTATCGTCCCCCTCCTCCAAAGGAAAGGAAACCTAGGGCATCGCCTCCTCCCAAGAAGCGCTCCCGTCGCCACACTACCCGAGACTCTACCTCCTCAACTGCCCTTGTACACAGCGACCCACTCCCTTCGGCCGACCGTGAACCCCTCCTCTCCTATAAATCTATTTCTTCCTGGGAAGATCAATACACTCATCCGCTCTCTCCCTCCGCAGACATGGATCTCTCTAAGGTAAAGCTATTTGGCAGTGATGATGAAGATGAAGTGATGGAGGTCTCTCCTATTGCTGTCGTTGGCCCCTCTGACGGGCCACCAAGCAAGAGGCCCAGAACCACTGCCACTGAGGAACCAGCTCTTAATACCTGGGCCGCTGATCCGGAGGCTCTTGCTGAGCCTACCCGTCGGCCAGGAAAAGAGACAGCCCTCTCCTCTGGCCATCATGCCACCCCTACAGCATTTGCCCCGACCTTTACAGTGCGCAGTCGCAGGGTTACTATCGCGGACTCTGCCCTTAAAAATCCTGCGGTAGCTTCCTCTCTCTTCTATGGCTCCCATCTGCCGAAAGACATGGCCTATGCTGATGGCGGAACCTTTGAGCAGCACCGTACCTCCTTATATACAAACTGGGAGAAGGTATTTGATTATGTCATCTACTCTTTCTCTCTCACATTTCCTTTCTGATTTGCTACCTCTCTTCCCCTCAGGTGAGTCTGGACATGTCGTATATGATCTGCGGTCTATTCAGTCCCGGACCAAGGTGGAAGCTTTGGAAAAAGAATGCCACGGCCCTGATGGCTTAAAAGCCCTTTGTGTCCGCCTCCAATCAGAGCTCGAGGCCGCGAATCTAGAGAAACATCGGGCCCAGGATGAATTGAGGATTGTGGAAGCAAACCATGGAAAGTATATGGACACCGTCAATGATCATCTGAGTCAACAGTGCACTACCCTCCTCTAGCAGCATCAAGAAAGCGCAGCAGCCCTTGCGTCTCAATATATGGCGGACATGGCCGCCCTTCAGCTTCATTTTAGGACCCTAGCCGATAAGCGGGTGGTCAAGAAGATCCAGGAGGAGCACGCTCAGCTTCTCAAAAGGGTCGCCTCCTTCCTGAAAACCCACCCACTCTGGCCGCAGACCTCCCTGAAGATGTCCCTAGAGATGAAGAGCTGACCACGACGAAGTAGCACACTGAAAATGCAGCGGAGGATAGTAATGATGAAGCCATAACCGCGGACACATAGGCCGTGGATAGCTCCTCTCTGGAAACACCCTCCGACGCCTTCTGATCTTGCTATGGCCTTTAACTTTGAAAATATTTGTCTCTTTACGTTGTTTAAACACTAGTTTTTATCTTTGCTGGTGAAGTTTCTTTTTTGATGTTTTGTACGTGTTATCCCTAGTGGGGCACTTGATGCTATGGATATTCTCTTCCATCTTTTAAGTTTATGTTATCTCCTTTATCATCTCATCTTCTGTGTATTTGCACTGTATTCTTTTGCAATCTGTTAGCTCTTGCTCTATACAATCAAGTGTGAATGGTGTTCTCCTTTGCTTTTTCTCTCTTGCTTTCCCATTAATCCTCCCTCGCCCAGAATGTTCTCTTGGCCAACCCCCTTGGACAAAGAACTGTCTGGGGGGGGGGCATTTACCGTTCCCCTGAGTTTGATTCGGACGTGCTGTCCGCGAAGGGCTCATCCCCCCCGCTGTCTCCCTGAGGCTGACAAGCCTATGGGGGCAAGTCTCTTTGCCCTGTTTTGATTCGACTGAGGGGTCATCCCCATTATCTCTCGAGAATCGACCATAGTGGCTAATCCCTCTCTCTACGTTGATTCGACATGATGTCCGCTAAAAGCCTATGGGGGCAAGTCTTTTTGCCCCAAGTTTTGATTCGGACCTGAGGTCCGCGAAGGGCTCATCCCCCATGCTGTCTCTCTGAGGCTGACGAGCCTATAGGGGCAAGTCTCTTTGCCTTTCTGTCTGATTTGTCTGTGCTAATTCAATATACCCATTTCCTAAAAGCGCCATTGTATTATGTATGTGCAATAGGCCAAGTCTCTTGCCCCGGATTGGTAATACATTCAAACATAAAACCTTTTCAACATCTTTACATTCCACGGTCTCTTTATCAGTTTTCCCTCCATAGTCCACAACTTGTATGTGCCAGCTCCTCCCACATCCTCCACCTTGTAGGGCCCTTCCCAATTTGGCCCCAATTTTCCATCCTTTACTTTCTTGGTGCTTGGAGTCACTCTTCGAAGCACGAAATCTCCCATTTGGAATTGTCGCGGCCTCAACCGCTTGTTGTACTGTCTTTGCAAGCGTCTGTGGTATTCTTCTAGTTGGATACACGCGGTGTCTCTCTTTTCCTCGGCCAAGTTCAAGTCTCTAGCCAGTATGCCCCAGTTCAACCTCTCTTCGACCGCCTTGGTGCGTGTTGTGGATGCCACCATCTCCGAAAGGATCACTGCCTCTACACCGTATGCTAACGAAAAAGGTGTCTCTTTAGTAGATATCTGCGTGTAGCACGGTAATCCCAGAGCACATGACTCAATTCATCGGCCCATGCCCCTTTCCGATCCTCTAGTTTTCTCTTGAGATTGTTCATGATAGTTTTGTTAGAGAATTCGGCCTGCCCATTGCCCTCTGGGTTGTAAGGAACGGAAAATCCCTGCTTCACATTATACGCCTGCAAGAACTCTTTCACCTTTGACCCCTGTGAATTGTGTTCCATTGTCTGCTATAATGGTATGTGGTAATCCAAACCTGCATATAATGTTTTCCCACAAAAACTTAACCACCTGACCTTCCTTTACTTGATGTAGAGCCACAGCCTCTATCCACTTGGTAAAATAATCAGTAGCAGCCAGTCTGAATCTCCTCTTACGCTTGCCATCGATAATGGACCCACAATATCCATGGCCCACATGGCGAATGGCCATGGACTAGATACATTGTGCAACGGCTCTACTGGTGCAAATATTAACTGAGCAAACCTCTAGCATTTTCCGCATCTCTTGGCAAACTCCACCGCGTCTCTTTTCATGTGAGGCCAGAAATAATCTTGTGTCAACAGTCGATGGGCCGTTGTTCTCCCTGCCGAATGGCTTCCACAGTCTCCGACGTGTAACTCCGCTAACACCCCTTGCGACAAGCTCGGCCCCAGGCACCTCAGCAGCGGTCCATCAAAATTCTTACAGTACATCTCTCCTTCCACCAGAATGTATCTCTGCGAAGTCTGTTCCAGTTTCCTTCTTTCCTTTTTATCAGCCACCTCGCCCCCAGATAGAAAATGTTTGATTAGCTTCATCCATCCCTCCACCCTTTCCGCAGTGTGGCAGACACTCTCCCCCTTCTCGATACTCTACTTATCCAGCCTCCTCACCCGTATGGTTCTCTCTTTGGGCCGCGGTATTGCAGCCGCCACATACGCCAAGGCGTCGGCGTGTCCATTTTCTCCGTGTCCCAGATGAACGAATCTGATTTTTTTTTAAACTTCACGGATCTGCTATGTACAACCTCCAAATATCTTGGCATTCGCGCACATCTCGCCACAAACCCCCCATTTACCTGGCAAACCACCAAATTTGAATCCGAATATACTGTCAGTTCGTGCACCCCCAAATCCACTGCCATTTCTAATATTGTTATCACTACCTCGTATTCTGCTTCATTATTGGTTGCCACAAATCCCAACTTCATTGACAGCTCAATCCTGTCGTTATCGGGTGTGACCACCACTACGCCTATTCCACTACACGTGTTCGTGGTTGAACCGTTCGCGAACACTTTCCATCCATTCCGCTTATCCCATGGATCAAACAAGTCTAGCCCCCCCCTCATATTCAGGCTCCATAACCATCTCCTCTCCCCACATAAGGTCCTTAGCTGGGAATTCTACCAAAAACTCGGCCACTGCTTGCGCTTTCTCCGCAGTCCTTACTTGATACTGAACTTCATAAGAGCTCAACATCATTGCCCATTTTAGCATTCTTCCGAACTTTTCTGTTCTCAGCGCCTGTTTGAGAGGCATGTTTGTCACTACCACTACCGCATGCGCGTCAAAGTACGGTTTCAGTTTCAATGCCGAGAACACCAACGCTAGCGCATACTTTTCCACCCTACTATACCGGGTATCCGCATCCAACAAGGTTTTACTCTGGAAGTACACTAGTTTTTCAACTTTATCTACCACTCGAACCAGCACTGAGCTTACCGCGTACTCTGTAACCCCCAAGTACAAGTATAACTTCTTTCCCGGCTCTGGCCGCGATAGCAAAGGTGCCTTGCCCAGATATTCCTTCATCTCTTGAAACACTTCCTCACATTTGGCAGTCCAGATGAAGTCTAGCGTACTCCTCAATAGTCAGTACAGCGGTCTACACTTATCGGATGACTTAGAGATGAACCGGTTCAATGCCGCGACCCTACCAGCTAGCCGTTGTACTTCCTTGACGTTCTGCGGCGATGGCATCTCTACCAGCGCTCGTATCTATTCAGGATTAGCTTCTATTCCCCGATGGTTCACTATGTACATAAACTTCCCGGTGGTTACCCCAAATGCACACTTATTTGGATTAAGCTTCAAATTGTGCGTTCGCAGTATATCAAATGTCTCCCTAAGGCCTTCCAAATGTTCTTCCTCCGACATACTCTTCTCCACCATGTCATCGATATATATTTCGATTCCCTTCCTGATTTTGCTCTCGAACATTTTCTCTCCCAATCTCTGGAAAGTGGCCCCCGCATTTTTTAATCCAAACGACATTCTGGTGAAACAATACGTACCCCCTTCCACTATAAATGTTGTCTTCTCCTGGTCCGACCATACATCGCGACCTGATTGTACCCCATCGATGCATCCATGAACGAGAATATTTTACATCCTGCCATTCGGTCCACTTGCGGCATGGGATTGCAGTCTTTGGGGCACTCTGAGTTGACATCTATGAAATCGACACACATGTGTACCTTGCCATTTTTTTTTGGTACCGCGACTATGTTAGACAACCAATCCATGAACTCTACCTCCCGTATTATCCCTACTTCTTTCAATCTTGCTACCTCTTCGCGGATCCCCTCCGCATACTTCGGTCTCACTCCCCGCAATCTCTGTCTTACCAGCTTTGCATCCTCCCTCATATGCAAATGATGACACACAAAATCTAGATCCAAACCTATGACATCCTCTATGGTCCACGCAAAAACTTCCTTGTTGTCAGAAAGGAACTGTACCAACTTGTTTTTCCATTCCTCAGGTAAACTGGTTCCCACTGAAGTAAACTTCTCTTCTTCCCCAACTCCCAAATTCACTATCTCAATCTCATCAAGAGTTTTTGGTGTTGCCGTCGCCTCTGCCCCCACCTCCGCAAAGGCACACTGTAATTGCTATGCCTGCCTTTTCCTGGGGTTCGAGGTCTCTCCTTCATCCCCTCGGACCAGTCTTTTTACCGTCCCTTAATGGCTATTCCTAGCTACCACCTGATCACCGCGAACCTCGTACATTCCCGTCGGTGTGGGAAATCAAATCCCTTGGTAGTAAGTGGATGGTACCACCCTCATCTCATGGATCCACCGCCTTCCTAATATGGCGTTGTACTGCGAATTGGCACCCACCACCTTGAACCGAGAGAATACCGTCACCGGTCTAGTTGTCACCGGGAGCAAGAGTTCTCCCAAAGGCTCAGTCATGCTCCCATTGAATCCATACAAATTACTTTGCGATGGTCTCAACCGCTTTAAATTATCCTCATTTCTTCCATTGTCCCCCTGAATAGCAAATCCACAGCGCTGCCATAATCCACCAGCACCCTTTTGACCATGTAATTACCGATTGCCACAATGATCACCAACGCGTCCTCATGCGGAGAGTCCACCGCTTTTAGGTCCGCCTCAGTGAACACTATGCTCCCCCTTTCTGCCGCAGACCATGGGGTTGGTCGTGACTGTTTGAATGTTTCATGAACTTGTTAGGTGCTTGATGTCTGCCTGATCCTATCGCGATGGGCGTTATGACTCAATATCTCTCCACTGAAAATGACGTTGATCGTCCCCAGTATCCTCCCCTGATCAGGTACCTGCTCCTCTTTCCTTTTCTCTGTAGTGAACTCCTTCAGTAACCCCTTCCCTATCATCCTCTGCACTAACCACTTAAGCACATAGCATTCATTCGTCTCATGGTTCTGTATCTGATGATAAGCATAATACAGCTTACCTGGTATCTCCTCTAGCTTGTTTCGCGGCCCCTCAAAACCCTGCATCCTCTGAATCAGTGGTAATATCTCGCCCAACGGACGGTTCAGCGGTGTCTGTTCCGTCTCCCGGTAAGGCTTCCTCTCCCTATACTCTTTCCTAACTTCGCTCCTCGCCCTCTCGGGACGCGAAGGGTATCCTCGATATCCACTGCCCCCTCTATCTGTTGCTTCGTATCTTCCGCGATCCTCCCCTTTCTCTAATGATAACACGACCTTCCCCGGCCTCTTTGCGTCTTTCTGCATTGTATCCTCATACCGTATATATTTCTCCATCATGGGATACAAATCTTGTAATGTCGCGATCTCGTTCTTGGCCACGGACTCATGTACTCTAGTCCCTGGGTGCAACCCTCTTTCAAAAGCGATCACCGCGGTTCTCTCATCCAAGTTTTCAACCTTCAGTGTTTCTGCCTTGAACCTACATAAGAAGTCTCTCACCGATTCCGCAGATCTCTGCCTCACATTGAATAGAGCTGCGATATCAATTACCCGCTACTTCTGATGTATGAAGTGGTCCACGAACACTCTCTCTAGCTCTTGGAAATTGTTTATGCTCTTCAATGGCATCCGGTATAACACCAGTCGAAAGCTCCCCCTTTTAAACTCGCGGGGAATATCATACACCGCAGTCCATCATACCTAGGTTCCTGCCACAGTGGCATCTATTGCCGGAAGTGATGTATATGGTCTGCGGGATCCCCCTTCCCATCATACCTCTCAAATCTGGGTTGGTTAAACCGCTTTGGGACCTCTGACTTCCAAATTGCGTCAGCCAAGGGATTGCGATTCAGCCCCGCCACCACTTGGCTTGCTACTCCACTTGCACCTTTAACTTGCCCCAGGTTCTCTCTCAGGTCGTTAGCTATCATTTCCTTCACTTGCTCCCTTGTGATCCCCGGTAACACATCTGCATCAAAGTTAGGTCTGCCCTCTTCCTCTCTCTCCGACTCAGCACCTCTCCCTCTGATTCTTCTATGGTTTCCTTCTCCCTCCGTAGCCCTTCGTTTTCTTCCTTCAACCTCGCTATTTCCTCGTGTAACATTCGCATTTCCTCCGACCCCGCACGGCGGTCTCCTATCCTTCTTGTTCTTCCCCTTATTCCTCACAGATTCCACCTCCTCCTCTACCGCCGTCTACCTGTCCCTTCATCCATCGCTTCTCTGCCTTCCACGTGTAGGGTTGCCTCTATACACCTACATGCCGCGATGCGATAGTATACTCCTGCGTCTGTTGCTTATCTTGCGTCGGGCTATTCCTTCAAGGGGATCTGCTGCTCCTGGTTCCTACTATCGCCGTTGGACTTGGGCCCATTCTGCCCTTGGCTTATGATGTCGCAGACTCTTGACCTTACTTCTTTTTTTGGTTTATGAGATGGTATATGAATGATGTAGATAGGGGATGGTCGTTGAACAAATAGAAGCGTATCAAAACCTAATTATCCCTCAATAAGTAAAGGATGAGTAGGGTATCGTTCCACTTTTAAGTGTATGTTATGTGAAAGACAGGACTGGAAAGGGGGTTTAAGGGATTAAAAACTATTATTGTAGAGATTTTAGATTATAATGCTAAACTAAACTAAATTAACTAAACTATTGAGAATTTATAAGAGATGGAATTCAAGATATTAGAATCCACCAATACTTTTAATCTATGACCTTCTGTTTCATGGTTGTTCTTACAAGTAGACTACAATTAGGCAATCGAGCGAGTTTCGATGCCCTCTTAGACGAAATATCGCTAACAATTAACTCTACTTAAGGTTGTTCCTATGTTTATGCTATTAATATCTTCTTTCCTTTTATGTAAGCTTGGGCAGCCATTCAATGTATTATCGAGAACAACACCAAGGAGTACTTTCTAATAGGGAGGCCATTCAATAAATCACCACTTAAGGCAAACACAAAGAATACTTCCCCTAGGCAGCCACTCCCTGAGCTACCCCTTCTAAGGCAACACAAAGAATACTTTCCTAACTCTAAAGAACTATACTACTAGAAGAAAAGTAAAGAACACTAGCATGATATTAATATTGCAAAACATAAACTCTATTCTATACTTCCATCCCTTGGTGTGGGCAATGGAACTAATAACTAAAAACATAAAGAACTAACCTGATTGAAGAACACTATGAACCAGAAGAATCATTAAACCTTAAGCACTGGCTTCATTTCCTCCCTTGAAGGAGAAGATTAGCCTTCCATAAAGAAGGAATAACACGAAGAACGAGAAGAAGAAGAGTCGAAGAACATAAGACTAGAAAAGACTAATTTATTAAGACTAGGCTAGTTAAAACCGAATCGTTTATTATTAATCTCTCTCTACCTCAAGTTCTAGAGACAAGAATATAAGTGAATTGGCCAATTACATGAGGCACTTAGGTCCTCTATTTATAGGGGTTACAATGAGTTCTAGAAGCATTCCAAACTGCCATTTGTTTCCTAATACAAATAGACTTCTTTCAGAGTCTAACTTCGTCTCCAAAACCTGAGAAGGAATTGGCTACAGTGTCGTTTCATGCGTCTGGACCCACGATCCATGCGTCTCAGACGCGAGCAATGTGTCTGGATGCGCGATCCATGTGTCCCAAATGCGGAAGTCTATTTTGTCTTTTCTGCTCTATCCTTCTATCCTTTTTTGCGGGCTTTGGTCCAAGCAACGAATCCTTTGGCCTTGGGCTTCCAAATAGGCTTTAAAATAGGTCCAAGTCGCATCTTTAATAGCTTTAATTCCTTAGCCTTCTCCATGATTGTCCACGGGCTTCCCATGTGATCCTTAATTTTCCGAATTGCTCCGTTTTACCCCTTTTTCTCTAATATTCCACAAAATTATCTCTTCCACCTATAGAATCATAAAACATAACTTACAAACACTATTAGTCCACTAAGATGGATAAACAAGAGGTATAATCGAGGGTTAAATTGCACTTTTTGAGCACTTATCCCAACTCCCAACTAGCCTTTTGCTAGTCTCTTAGCAAATAAGATAAAAAATAAATAAGTGATCAAAATCACATCCTAATAACAAAAATAAAATCCTAACTCATTTTCGCAGGCATCACGATTGGATTTACTATATGCAACAAGGCTTTAAACCTTTAAGTCCCTAAAAAGGACGAGTTATAGTCTCGTGAGGGTTTTTAGGTGATATACCCACAAAATCAATCAATAACATGTTCAAGAATGATAGTATTTTTCAGAGAGAGAAATTCCTTACCCACTTAGTGCTTACTCTAATAGACGGTCTCCATTGCTAACTACATTGCTACAAAGACTCATAGATTATGATGGGAGATAGTAAAAATTGACAAAATTCTCAATCAAGGCTTATGTGTGTACTTAGTCAATCTCATAAACTCTCCTATCCAAGAAACGGAATCCTTAGTTTACCTTTAGACAGATAATCTCGACTTTCAATCCTCACTGGTCATACTTTCAGAAAAGAATCTCTCAGGAGATGGTATACTATTTTACCTCATGTATGTGGAGAAAAGAATAATGAATATGAACATCCCACATACTACCTTGAAAAACAGACTTCTAGATGACAGTAGTCTCATGGAAAGAATGTCAATCACATATGAAGTGTCGGGTCCTTCACTTTAGCATCCTCTCACCTATTCTAGACTTCGTACCATACTGTAGTGATAATTCATAGGTTGTAACTTGGTTTGGGTATTAATTTATGAAGGAAAGGTAAAAATGATTCTAAGGTTGTTTCTGAAAACACTAAGGGTTTTGCTTCTTTCTTTGTAAGATTTCTTCAAATTCTGTATTGCAGAGAAAATTCTTCCTTTGTCTTAGCTTTTCCATCCATTCTGTTTATTTTTTTATTTTATTTTTTATAGCTCAGTGGTATATCCTTGATTAGTACTGGATATGCTTGTTTTCCACTAGCTTCTTTCACTTAGAACATAATGATGGTCTTCATTTTATCTCTCTGGTATTTCCTTGTAATCTTCCTTTTGTGATATTTCTTCCTCTTTGTGTCCCTCGTATTCTCAAAAACATATGGGTATGGCTGATAAAGATTTTGGCTATACTCCTTGTTTGGAGTTGGGCAAAAGGTAAAGGGTTTTATGAAAGAAAATGGCTTATTGGAAGGCTCAAAAGGGTTTAACATGATGGTTCTACTAGGTTGGATAAAGGCTGAATGGGTTCACTACTTGACTTATCAGTATGATACTCTGTTTCGAATAGACTACAAGACCTAATGGCTATCTCCCCAGTTGATGTCACTTCGTGATTAACCAAATCAACAAATAATGAGACTATATTACAACGACATAAATAACTGAAAGATGTTGAGTCACTAAGACTCGGGAATTTTTCATAAGAACTCTCCAAAGAATGGGTATAAAGCTCAAGTCTCACGGGCTAAGTCTAAAAATTTTACTTCCAGTTTACTAGGGGTTTAAATCTCTCTTCTAGCAAAAGTACACAAAACTAACCAAGTATTATAGTGGTGCCTTGATAAAAAATTCTATCAACAAGAACTATGTCCGAGCATAATAAATAGTCTAAGCGGTAATGACATCAATAATATCAACTATCTATCAAACTTAACACTAAGCAGTATAGAATATATATCCCAGACTCATCATTAAAATTTATTTTTCTCATGCTATTGATATAGAAACAAAAATATTTTTGTTTTTGAAAACTAATTTTCGAGATTCATTTCTCAGGTACACCCTCCCCTACTTATGCATGCATTGACCTCAATGTATAAAGAAGTAAATGAAATGGATGAGAAAAAGGTAGGATATTACCATTGATGCCGAATATCAAGAATTAGTTCAAGAAACAAATTTTTAGGTTTTTTTATGTCAGATCCCCAAGACGTAATGTGAGTCTTTTAAAGTCAGATCCTCAAGACTAGTATTCCCACCTCAAAATTGATCTCTCAACAACATGATTACTTCCTGTAGACATTTTATACTCGGTCTACTAGAGTTATGAGACTTTGACTCCGGCTCTTACAACTCCTCTCAGTAAAGGATAAAGTTATGAAAATTTGAAGGCCCGGCTATCGGTGGCACTTATACTAATGAGATCCTAAGGAGTCAAGCTTACGACGCTTGGCTTCCTCATGCAAAAAACTTAAACTAAACAGAGTAACAGGTTCATCAAGACATAGAATGTAATCTTTAAGGTGTATAAGTAACTTATCCCAATTTTCTACTTCAACAGTGGTCTGATAAACCAAATCCTTGAGAAAAATGGCCTCCACGTCTCCAGTAGGTAACTCCAGAAAAGGCTTCAGTCGATGAGCGTTGACTTTGAAACGAGTCCTTCTCTTTATGTCTTCTACTTCAATAGCTCCAAAAGGTGTGACATGTCTTACTATAAATGGTCTCGTCCATCTAGATCTCAACTTTCCAGGGAAAATTTCTAGAAGAGAGTTGTAAACCAGAACCTTCTGTCCAGGTTCAAATTCTCTCTTCAGAATTCTTCTGTCATGTAATGCTTTAGTCTTATCCTTGTAGATCATTGACTTATCATAAGCATCACTTCTCAATTCCTCTAATTCACTGATCCGAAGCTTCCTCCTTTCTCCTGCTTGATCTAGGCTGAAATTCATCTCTTTCAACGCCCAAGGGCTTTATGTTCTAACTCAACAGGTAGATGACATGCCTTTCCATATACCACGCGATAGAGCGACATCCCTATGGGTGTTTTGAATGTTGTTCTATATGCCCATAGTGCATCTTGGAGTCTAAGAGACCAGTCTTTCCTAGAAGGATTAACTGTCTTCTCCAGAATACTCTTGATTTCCCTATTTGAAACTTCTCCTTGACCATTAGTCTGAGGATGATATGGTAAAGTTAGCTTGTGAATTACTCCATACTTTGCCATAAGATTCCCAAATACACGGTTACAGAAGTGAGAACCGTTATCACTGATGATGGCTCTCAGTGTTCCAAATCTTGGTAGAATGTTCTTCTTCAAAAAGTCCACGACGACTATATGATCGGTGTTCTTTGTAGGAACTTCTTCAATCCACTTTGAAACATAGTCCACAACCAGTAGAATATAGGTGTAACCAAAAGAAGGTAGAAATGGTCCCATGAAATCTATACCCCATACATCAAAGATTTCTGAGATAAGGATCGGTTGTTGAGGCCACTCGAACCTTTTCGAGGTCTTATCCAAAAATTGGCATCTCGGACATGCTTTGCAATAAACATTTGCATCTTTAAAAAGAGTAGGCCAATAGAATCCAGCTTGTAATACCTTGTTTGCAGTACGTTGTGGGCCAAAGTGTCCTCCGCAAGGCTGATCGTGACAAAATGATAAAATAGATTCTTGTTCCGATTCTGGGATGCATCTTCAAATAATCTGATCCGAACACTTCTTGAATAAGTATGGATCATCCCAAAAATAATATCTGGCCTTTGAGTAGAATAAATCTTTTTCTTGCTTGCTCCAATGCGATGGTACCTTGTCGGTCACAAGATAATTTGCGATGTGGCCGTACCATGGTGGTACTTCCGATATAATTGAACAATTGTTCATCACGAAAAAGTCACAGATTTGTAAGTCGCCTTCCGCATTCTCCACTAGCAATCTAGAAAGGTGATCAACAACGACATTCTCTGTTCCTTTCTTATCACGTATCTCCAAATCAAATTCTTGTAAAAGTAGTATCCATCGGATCAACCTAGGCTTGGCATCCTGCTTAGCGAGTAAATGACGCAAGGCAGCATGGTTAGTATAGACAATCACCTTTGAACCTATCAGAATTTGTCAAGAGAATAAACGACGACTAAGAGTTCCTTCTCAGTGGTAGAATAATTAATCTGAGCTCCATTTAGAGTCTTGCTAGCATAATAGATTGCATACAACACTTTCTTGTCTCTTTGTCCTAGAATGGCTCCTATAACATAATCAGATGCATCACACATGATCTCAAATGGCTAGCTCCAGTTGGGAGCACGAATGAATGGTGCTGGAGTGAGTGCTTCCTTTAATTTCATAAAAGCTTCGACATATGAGGTATCAAAATCAATGACAATACCTTTCCCTAACAGATGTGACAACGGTCTTGCAATTCTGCTGAAATCCTTGATAAATCGACGGTAGAATCCTGCGTGACCTAGGAAGGCACGGATATCTTTGACAGTTCTCGGTTTAGGTAGATCCTTTATAATATCAATCTTCGCTCGATCTACTAGAATTCCTTCCTTTTAAACTTGGTGACCCAGCACTATCCCTTCCTTTACCATGAAGTGATACTTTTTCCAGTTCAGAACTAAGTTGGCATCGCAACAACGTTTAAGGACTAAGGAGAGATGGTGTAGGCAATCCTCAAAAGATTATCCAAAAACTAAAAAATCATCCATAAAAACTTCCATGTATTTCTCCACCATGTCATCAAAAATACTCATCATGCATCGCTGAAAAGTGGCTGGTGCATTGCATAGACCAAAAGGCATAATGACGATAAATGGAAGGTTCCGAATGGACATGTGAATGTGGTCTTCTCTTGGTCCTCAGGGTGAATATGGATTTGAAAATATCTTGAGTAACCATCAAGAAAGCAGTAATAAGCTTGTCCAGCTAATCTTTCTAACATCTAATCGATGAATGGCAATGGAAAATGGTCTTTCCTTGATGTGCTATTCAGCTTCCTGTAATCGATGCAAACTCTCCATCCAATCTGAATCCTAGTTGGAATCAACTCATTGTTCTCATTCTCGATCATTGTGGTTCCGGACTTCTTCGGCACAACTTGAACTGGACTAACCCATTGACTATCAGAAATAGGGTAGATAATGCCGGCGTCAAGGAGTTTGACGACCTCTTCTCGAACTACTTCCTTCATCTTTAGATTAAGCCTCCTCTGTGGTTGCTTAGAAGTCTTGGAATCCTCTTCCAAATGAATCCTATGTTGAACTATCATAGGGCTGATCCCCTTGATATCATCAATTGTCCAACCTATAGCTGACTTGTGTTCCTTTAAAAATGCTACTAACCTGGATTCCTGCTCCTCAGTCAAATCTGATGCAATGACTACTGGGTAGATTTCCAAATCTCCCGAGAAAACATACTTGAGTGTAGACGGCAAAGGTTTCAATTCTAGCTTAGGCGGCTCCTTCTTAAGCTCTTTAGATGGTCCATCAGGCATAGGCAATTCAAACTTTTCTCTGAACTTGCTGTCATCCATGACAGGTGATGAATCCAAAATCACATTGATTGCCTCGACACTAAGTTCCTCACAATCTGAGTCTATCAGAGCTTTCAACAACTCGTCAGCAGGATATAAGTGAGTCAGATAATCCTGTGCTAACGCTTCAATCATGCATACCTCTTTCACAGCACACACCTCCTATGGTTGCTGTAACATATGGAAAACATTGGTCTCAACTCTCATATTACCAAAGGATAACGTCATATTACCATTTCGACAGTTGATGAGTGCATTTGCAGTGGCCAAGAATGGTCTGCCTAGAATGATTGGTATCTGCCTACCAGATGTAGGTTCTGTGTCGAGTACTATGAAATCAACCGGATAATAGAAATCTTCAATTTTGACTATGACGTCTTCAATGATTCCTCTAGGTTTCTTCACTAATCTATCTGCCAACTGTAAAGTAATATCAGTCGGTTTTAGATCCTTCAAGCCTAACTTCTAGTAGACGAAATATGGTAGAAGATTCACACTAGCACCCAAATCTAATAAAGCTTGCTCCTCCAAAGAATCTCCAATTCTGCATGTAACAGTTGGACTTCCAGGATCTTTCAGTTTCACAACCGCTAGATTCTGTAGGTACAATGAACATATTTGAGCGATAAAAGATTCTTTCGGAATGTTGGTCTTCTTCTTCACTAGATCTTTCAAGAACTTGGCATATGAGGGAACTTGCTTGATGGGGGTTAGAAATGGGATATTAATCTATAAATTCTGAAATACATTGCAAATCTCCTTGTACTGGTCATCCTTTCTAGTATTCACTAGTTTCGAAGGAAACGGTGCTGGCGGATTCTTCAATATCGGTTCTCTTCTTTCGTCTTTGGTTGGCCTGGTAACAGATAGTGGAGTGACAGATGGAGTTACTCGTGATGGCTTCTTCTTACTTACTTCCACAGTAGTTCCTTCAACTTTTTTTGCAACAGTTTCTTCAGCAGGTGGCACAACACTAGATATATCTAGAATGTTAGAACTGGGTGGGATGGTGGGGACATAAGTTACCTTAGGCTTCGCAGAATCTTTTCCTAGTTCATAGACAATCTTGTTATCAACTTTCTTGCCTGACCTCAGAGTGGTGACAGAATTAACTTGGTCACGAGTAATCTCCAGGTTATCCACTTGCAAGACACCTCTTCCTTTCAGATTTGGCTCTGGCTGGCTTGGTAATGCTCCTTTCGATCTTTTCGCAAAGGCGCGGCAGTGATTTTCCCTATCTGCCTTGAATGACACTAAAGTTACTCTCCAACTTCTGGGTTCTTTGATTTGTCTATTTTAGCTCATTGACAATGGTGGTGATAGCTTCTTCCAGATGTGGGATAACTGCTTTACTTGACTGAGGCGTAGGGGCAATATATCCACTCATAAGATCTGGTACTAACTCTATGTTTGTGTTGGCTGAGTATTGCTGGTTCTAGTATGACTGTTGATTTCTGTATGGTTGCTGGCGGTTTTGGAATTGATACTGGTTATTCTGGGACTGATTTGACTGATTTTGGAATCCTGGAGGAAAATTACTCTGATTTGTATTTTGTGGCTTCCAATAATTCTGTCCCTGATTGAACTGGTTATTTCTTCCTAAAGAGTTGATACTACATGCATCTGCATTAGTATCCAGATAGTACGAACACTCTTCAGTGATGTGGCCTTCATCAGAACATAGCTCACAAATGGCATAACAAGGCTTGGATGGTTGAGGTTTAGCTTGGAAATTGTTTGCTTTTGGAGGATTCATGGAGAACTGATCAAACTTCTTGTTCAGAGTTTCAAGTCCTGTTGATAGGCTTGCCATAATTGATAGCATTGCTTGATTTAGGTCTTCTAGAATTTGGTTGCCAAATTGCTTCGGCACCCCCGCCACTCTAGCTACGTCCTCATTGCTAGTACTCCATTGTTGAGTGTCGTCAACTAAATTCTCGAGAAAGTTGTAGGCTTCTTCTCCATCCAATGATGTAAACTTATCTTGATGCATTGACTGTATCATCTGCTTGTTCATAATAGAAAGTCCTCGAAAGAAAAAATGAGCCAGTGTGCTATTATCATAACCATTATGTGGACATGAAACTAGCAGATTTTTGAATTTCTCCCATCTTTGATGATATTCTTCAGTCACCTTTCCTTTGAAATTGCTAATGGCTTGCTGCATGGCATATGTCTTCTGGGGTGGGTAGAACTTGTTCATAAACTTTGTTCTCAACTTCTCCCAGTTGTTGATTGAATTTATCGGCTATGAAGTTAACCATTCGGATGCTTTACCTTCGAGTGAGAGTGGAAAAAGAATTAACTTGATACTCTCATCCCTGATATTCTGGTTCTTGAAAGTTCTGAGGACTGATAGAAATTTGTTCATGTGAACATAAGGCTGAACATTGTCTGAACCATTGAACTTTGGAAGTATAGAGATTACTAATACTCTAAGTTCAAACTGGTTAGCTTCTATCTCTGGAAACACAATACTGCTGGGTGGGTCTCCAATGATTGGTGAATAGAAATCACTCAACTTCTTCCTCTGTTGTGCTTGCATGGGTGGGATAGCTTCAGGATTATTGGTGTCCATAACACCTCCATCATTGCGTGCGACCATTGTATCAATCTCGTCTAATATTCTTGTGAGTCGGTTGTTAAACCTTGTCCACTGTTGTGTTCTTACCGGACGATGATATGGACGACGGGGCATACACTAGAAAATGCTATGCGAAAATGGCAAAAAACTATCCTACTATGCTTGAATGCAATTAAACTAATATGCAACTATTCTAAATTATACTAAAATGCAAAACTACTTTCCTTCAACTGGGTTGGGCTTTGCAGCTAGTATCTCGCCCATTATCTAAAGATGTCTCTTCTAGGGTTATGGTGAATCACTTGGATTGCTTAAGTACCACGGCCCATAGACGATAGTCCGTTTGTCAAGATTCAGACAAGAAACACTAGAGTTTGATGTTTCGCTGTGTTAGGTTACAACTTCAATTGTTGAAAAGGTCCTAAATGCAATTATACTAGAAAGCAATAAAACTAAACTATGATGCAACTATACAAAGAATGAAATAAAAAGAATGAAGATTCGACTAACCTGGATGGTAGATCTTGTCTTTGAGATGTCCTTCAAGCTTCTTTCTTTCTTAAAAGGATGGATGATGCGGCTAAAATACCTCAAGATCCAAAATTCTAATCTTGAAAGAAAATGTTAAACATAAACAACTTAAAACGCGCAAATGCATTTGACCTTTTGACCTTTTTTTTTTTTTTTATGAGATGGTATATGGATGATGTAGATAGATGATGGTCGTTGAACAAATAGAAGCATATCAAAACCTAATTATCCCTCAATAAGTAAAGGATGAGTAGGGTATCGTTCCACTTTTAAGTGTATGTTATGTGAAAGACAGGACTGGAAAGGGGGTTTAAGGGATTAAAAACTATTATTGTAGAGATTTTAGATTCTAATGCTAAACTAAACTAAATTAACTAAACTATTGAGAATTTATAAGAGAGGGAATTCAAGATATTAGAATCCACCAATACTTTTAATCTATGACCTTCTGCTTCATGGTTGTTCTTACAAGTAGACTACAATTAGGCAATCGAGCGAGTTTCGATGCCCTCTTAGATGAAACATCGCTAACAATTAACTCTACTTAAGGTTGTTCCTATGTTTATGCTATTAATATCTTCTTTCCTTTTATGTAAGCTCGGGCAGCCATTCAATGTATTACCGAGAACAACATCAAGGAGTACTTTCTAATAGGGCGGCCATTCAATGAATCTCCACTTAAGGCAAACACAAAGAATACTTCCCCTAGGCAGCCACTCCCTGAGCTACCCCTTCTAAGGCAACACAAAGAATACTTCCCTAACTCTAAAGAACTATACTACTAGAAGAAAAGTAAAGAACACTAGCATGATATTAATATTGCAAAACATAAACCCTATTCTATACTTCCATCCCCTGGTGTGGGCAATGGAACTAATAACTAAAAACATAAAGAACTAACCTGATCGAAGAACACCATGAACCAGAAGAATCATTAAACCTTAAGTACTGGCTTCATCTCCTCCCTTGAAGGATAAGATTAGTCTTCCATAAAGAAGGAAGAACACAAAGAACGAGAAGAAGAAGAGTCGAAGAGCATAAGACTAGAAAAGACTAATTTATTAAGACTAGGCTAGTTAAAACCGAATCGTTTATTACTAATCTCTCTCTACCTCAAGTTCTGGAGACAAGAATATAAGTGAATTAGCCAATTACATGAGGCACTTAGGTCCTCTATTTATAGGGGTTACAATGAGTTCTAGAAGCATTCCAAACCGTCATTTGTTTCCTAATACAAATAGACTTCTTTCAGAGTCCAACTTCGTCTCCAAAACTGAGAAGGAATTGGCTACAGTGTCGTTTCATGCGTCTGGACGCACGATCCATGTGTCTCAAACGCGAACAATATGTCTGGATGCGCGATCCATGCGTCCCAGGCGCGGAAGTCTATTTTGTCTCTTTTGCTTTATCCTTCTATCCTCTTTTGCGGGCTTTGGTCTAAGTAAAGAATCATTTGGCCTTGGGCTTCCAAATAGACTTTAAAATAGGTCCAAGTTGCATCTTTAATAGCTTCAATTCATTGGCCTTCTCCATGATTGTCCACGGGCTTCCCATGTGATCCTTAATGTTTCGAATTGCTCCGTTTTACCCCTTTTTCTCTAATATTCCACAAAATTCTCTCTTCCACCTGTAGAATCATAAAACATAACTTACAAACACTATTAGTCCACTAAGATGGATAAACAAGAGGCATAATCGAGGGTTAAATTGCACTTTTTGAGCACTTATCAACTCTCCCACTACACTCACTAAAAAAAAATCGACAAAATATTTAATTAGAAACAAGTATTACCGGTCATTTCATTCTTAACATGAAATAAATCTAAAGCAAAATCAAAAGTATTACATCAATTTGCATTGTGATAGTCACAATAGTCATTCCACGCACATTGCAATAGCAATAAACTTTCTATAATCTGATGCAATTTCTCGTATTCTATTTCTACTAACGTTTTCTAGATCTCGTCTCCTCATTCCAGAGTTTGCTTCAAGTTCTTCTTGCTCTCTCTGATCCTTATCAAAAAATTCATCATTAAGTTTCTCTCTCTGATTGTGTAGAATGCAATATGCTATTACTATCGTTACTTGTGTTTCAAACGGATATGGAGGTGGAAGAGCCAAAATAGCAAACCGCTTTTTCAAGATTCCAATGATATGTTCAACAGTATTCCTCAAAGATGAATGACGAAGATTGAATAGCTCTTTGTAGTTTGTAAGATGCAACACTCCAAATTCTTTTAAATGATAAAGAGTGCTACGAAATGGAGCAATAAAATTTGGTGCATTGGCATAGCCCGCATCAGCCAAATAATATTTACCTACATTTCAAATAAAATAAAATTAAGCATTATGATCATAAACATGTTCAAATAGTATAAAGGGTTTTGAAATATTAAGCATGACAAAAGAATCCACAAGATTTAACATAATAATAAACATTATGTACCTTCAGGTACTTGCAATTTGTCTTCCTTTGTTAGTGCTGAATTTAAAACACGTGAATCTGTAACCGAACATTCCCAACCGGCAAGAACATATTGAAACTGCAAGTCAAATGAACATGCCACCAAAACATTTTGCAGAATAATTCCTTTCCTATTTATAAAAGGAACTCGATCTCTCATTTGAACCAATCAATGTAGGGATATGCGTTCCATCTATTGCTCCAACACAATCCAAATAGAAGTATATTTCAAGTAATAAAAAACAAACTAATTAAAATGTATCATGCAATTTAAGTTAAAAAAAAATTATAATCATACGTAGTCAATACCTTAAAATATGGATAAAATCTATAACCACCTTCAAGAATTTCAAGAGGAGTACTAGATCCTGCTGGTTGTAGAAAATCTTCAGATAGTGTTACTATTGCATTCAAGACATTGTTGAAGTGGCGGCTAATAGTTTCTCTAGAATGTTGAAAACATTCTTGAATGGTTCGATTACGTTCATTATGACCAATTGTATACATAAATATTGTTAGTTGTTCCTCAACCTATATTGTATCAAAGTGAGTGAGTAGACCTTTCGTTTGTAAAATACCACATAATCACCATAACACATGTTTTTCCATACGAAAGTTTTCTTGGCACCGCGCACCATGTCCAGTAAGCGCTTCTTCAACCCACTCTGCGCCACTAAGGGTTGAAGTGCGACAAGGAATTTTACTGACATAATATTGATAATAACCAGCCGTTAACATGGTAGTAGCACATGCTGCTTGCATTATCATATCTTCTTCATCGGAGTCGTCAGACAAAGTATAGCCCTTGTCCACACATTTAAGCAAATAGTATATTTAAGTTGTATTACATAACACCTGATAAACATAATTTTCATAACAAATATAAATAAAAATACTACTTCATTGCATAAATAGAACAAACTTCACGTTGAAACAAGTTTTGCATTCTCACTAAATACATAGAACAAACACATGTTCAATCAAAGCAAGTTTTGCATTCTCATAAGTGATCATAATTAACAAAAGAAATATATATCCAATACGTGCACTTACAAAATATATACTACTAGACTCGTAAAGTCTATGACACCTAGACACCTAATGATCCCCAATAGGGCAACAAACAAAGTATGCATTTTTCCACGACAAATATATTGGGGATCAACAAAAAAATAAGTGCATAAATTTGCTTATCACTTTTCTTCAACTAATAAAGCAACCATTTCCTTTCGTCTTTCCACACGCAGCCCCATGAACACCCTTACTTTCTTTTCATCTTCTAAGAAATCCAAAGCTCGCATGAAAGTACGATCACCAAGATCAAGAATGACTTCTAATTCAACAATCAACTTTGCTTCAGATGATAGTTAAGAATTAGGTGTTGCAATTTCTTTCTTCTTGTTTGCTATTTCAGAGTAAATGTTGTTGCCATGCTTTGAATAGCATCTACCATACCCTCTCCAGTACCTTTGGTCGTCTCTTTTTGAGTTGGGCACAAGCTTCAAACTCATTGTCCAAATTGATCGGTTTTAGAGTATTATTACCCAAATCATCAGAACCAACAAGTGGACTTTGGGACCCCTCTCCATTCAGATTCCCTACATCTTTCAGAATATGTTTTTCATGGTTCATAACTTTCTCACTAGGCGCACGACTATGTTTCCCACTAGCCCCACCATCACCAAATATTATGCACAAGTCCTCATATCCTGTAACAGACTTAGTTCTCCAAATTCCGAAATCTGAGTACGGTGTGCCTGCACATAATTTTCTAGTGGTGAATTATGGTTCTTTGGAAGACAAAAAAGTTCTTAAAGTAAAGTGAGAAAATCACCTTGACGTAATCATCCTAAACCTGGTCATCATCGGCATACACCATTTCTCTATCATTATCCCAGCCAAATCCACTTTGATCAATTAAAGTTCTTATAACACTATGGTTCTTCTTAATGCTCTATAGTGATTCTTTAAAATTTCCATATCATAATTGGGGCCAAATTTAGCTTTGAATTGCCCCACTATATGCTTCCAAGCGAATTTACTAAATTGGACATCAAGGTATTGTCCATCATGCACTTGCGCCACCATAAGCTTCATAAAAATTTTATCTATTGGAGGCGTTCACACCATCCTCTTATTGCTTTGGCCTTTAACATTTTGTGTCTCTTTCTCCATTCTTTCAAAGTTAAAAGCATAATAATTCAATGGTCGAGTGGCGCAAAGAGTATAACCCAAGTTAGTTGAAAAATATATAAAAGTGCGAGTTCTCAATTCTCTACAATATCACACAGATAAATAAGAAAAAAAAATGTGTAGACATCATTGAAATGGATACAATATCAACACTTTTGGTTTCTAACCTTGAACAAGGACCTGATAAATTCACTAACCACTTCAGCAAACACAATTGATGTCAGGTTACCACAATTTTTCCTAAAATGTATTTCAATGACTGAATCAATACAAACTCTTTATATGGCTAATGCCCCACCTTTACACACAACAATGACCTCAATAATAAATGCATTACAACACTAGGAAATCATGTGGTGTAAAAAAACGGATTCGACAAAGAGACAAGAGTTCCAAACAATCACATAGTTATAGACCGTCCTAAAATCTGAATTGATGTGTGTTTTAACTTTTAAGTCAAGACTCTTTGCAAGTCTGCAACAACACCAGTATTATTCCATGTATCATATAAGGTTGAACAAACAACACAAACTAAACTTTATAGATTATATCGGCCCCTAGTTCATGCTGCTTTAAGATGCATGGAAAAGCACAAATAGAATATCATAACAAAGATGGTAGCACAAATATGAAAAAATTTATTACCAATAGTAGAGAGAGATGGTAGCGAGAAGAAATCGAGAAACGCCGAGGTTGAGAGATCAATGGAGAACAATAGTGGGAGACTAGGTGGATGGTACTGTTATTCAGTTCTTTGCTATCATTTTTTTTTTCTTGTGTTTTTCTTCTCGTGGCTTTCTTTTATTTTCTGTGTATGCTCTAATGTAGATCGAAATCCATTGCCTTCCAATGGATACCATTATCCGCACTTTTGGGATTGGGCCAACCAACTAATAGCATACGGTCTACAGACTCTGGCCCAAAATATAGGAACCAAACAGAATAACCGGGATAGTGCACCCTAACCCATAAATAGGTTGGGTTATACGGGCTACCAAACAGGGCCTAAATATATTAAGGAATCTACATAAAGGAGTCATAATCATTATTATTATTATTATTTGGCTAAGTAAGCTGAATAATAGTAATAGTAAGAAAGGTTTACAAAGAGGGTAAAAGAAAAACTGAAAGCACGCGAATGTTAAAAAAAAAAAACAAACAAACAAACAAACAAACAAGGTCTGTATAGGGGAGTGCATCAAGATGGGTAAAATGGTCGATCCCTACAATAAGTAGATAGACCATATACTCAACGATCACCTACACAACCTCTAATTCTCGGGCCTCCCATTTATACATCCATGTGGACCTCCCCCCATACAAAATAAATAAATACATGGTTAGAGTTCGTTATGGTGGCCTTGTTTGCAGTAAGCATGTATGCTGTGAAATTTGTTTCACGCAAAGTGCCAGTGATTTGTATCTGCTCAAATTTGCTTCTAACCAATTTCCACCTTTGAGTGAGCCACCATGGTAGTCTTCCAGTGCTGAAGGCCTTAATCACTGCAGCGGAGTTTGCTTCGATATTTTCTTGCTTATCGCACGCAGAAACAGTTAGGTTGCAAGTGTTGAAAAGTATCATATCGTTAGCTTATTTATTGTCTTATTCTCCCAGCCCTTTCTTCATACCACATTATTAATGCACAAAATGAACATACACAGTTTGGCTCTCCAAAATTCCACGCTTAGCTTCTTGACAATTTATTGTGTGAAATAAATATAGGTTTGATTAGTATTTATTTCATGCAATCTTACAATACTAAATATCAAAATAATATATATTTAAAATCTTATTTGTATGTTCATTTTATGCAACCATATTGTCCTCATTTGATTTTTCTTCTTCATCACTATCTGACTCACCACCACTAACTTGTGAATAGTAATCATCATCTAATGATATAGGTCATTAAAGTCACCAAGTACAATACTTTCATTAAATCCATTTTTTGCTGATTTTACTTACATCCAACACCAAGATGTCTATTCCGCTTTGCTAATGCATCTGATTATATCGATTAAGTTTGCAATCTTCCTTACTTAAAATTGGATAAGTGTCTGCAAAAACTTTGATTAGTGTTATTTGTGCCATTTAATTGTATGTGTGTGGCATGTGTGTTTTGAACCTAATTCTAAGATAAGATTGAATCAATACCTTTATCTAACAATTTGTCTTTATTTTATTATATTCTCGACCTTCTTGCTTTTCTAGGTTTTGTTGTATTTGTGCTGCTCTGCCACAGGTTGTAGTACGCTTTGATCCCCTTATTACCATTAAAACTGTACAACAATGAAAGCAAATCCATTGATAGCTGCATTGTAAAAAGGTGATCAATTTAGTATACAGAGAGATACATATTTTGTTTTTAGCATTGTTAGGTTGTTATTATATTATATTTTTTTTTTTGGTTTATCTGCAAAACCAACAAATGGTTATGTCTGGACACCAAGATAGTGAGTGAAGTGCTAATGTTCTACTACTAGATGCAGATGTCTCTTCCTAGTTATTATGCACATATGTAATTCATGAAGTTTTATGAAGAATTAATTACCGAGTTTTAATTTTGTCTTAAAATTTGATATTAAGTTATTTGTTTCAAACTCAGTTTTTTTTATATAGTACATTGGTCAGGTTGGTGGTGTTTGACATTTTATTTTTTGTATTATTTTAGTACCTACTTCAAAGTTTGATATTCAGTTTTTTTGTATAGTACCTACTGTGAGGGAGTAATATTCACATCAAATGAATATTAGACACGTGTCCAGCATAAACAGAAATACTACACCGACCTCATGTCAACGTCCTCAAAGCTCGCTTCATAAGCAGCTCGCCTCATGTAGGTGGTCTACTTCAGCTCGCTCCAGGATAACGCAGGTCAAACAAACGATCTCACGCAGAACGCCTCGACTTATAACATCATCTCTTATCCATATGCAATCATGACTAAAGATATACTTGCACAAATCTTGGCTGTCAGCCACTGGTCACGACCGCAAGCTACTTGTACAGACTGCCGCTCCACATCATTACAGCAGACCTATGAGGACAGTTCTCACGTGCTATCCTAATCTCCACCCCTCATTTGGGACATCCTTTACACTTTACACGTGGTGAGCAAGGATACACCCTCAATCTCTATAAATACCTCTCCTATGAACTACGCCAGACCTGATTCTACTCTCCCCCATACAACCCAGAGTAAGATACGTAGGCAGTTCGCTCTCAAGTCGAACTCGGTCTCATCCAATAGTCTATTCCAGTCCCCCAGAGGCTGTTTGTAAGGGAAACCATATCACACCTTTACATTGGCGCCGTCTGTGGTCTCGATTTCTTGAGAAACCACCTAACAAATCCAAACTCCAGAAACCAAAAGTCTCAAGCCCACGAAGCATGGCAAGCCTCGAAGCTCAAGTCTAGAGTTTAGTCGGTCACCTAGGCACAATGAACGGGCACATTACCCTGCTCCAGCGGGAAAAGTCTCCAAGTTAACAGTTTTTTGTTCTAATTTCTTTTGGATATTAGTTCAATCTAGTGCAGGTCAATCAAGCTCCGATGCACACTGGGGGTTAGCCACAACCATTTCCGGACTGGGGTTCATTGTTGCCATCTAAACAAGTTCAATTCTGTTATTATGATCCATGCATCTCCAAAATTACTACTGTTAGGTCGTACTAACTCTTTGGTGTTAGCTCGCTAGCGCGATTTTGTACTTTCGCATTTTGTACAGTTCTTCAAGCTCCTGACTAGGGGGCTAGCCACATAACCATCTCCGAATCAGGGCTAGTCAATGAAGCTCCAACATCGGGCTAACTATGGTCACGCCAATTCAAGGCTAGCTATTGATGACGATCTCCAAAGGGATGCCCACGTAATCACTTTCGGGTCACGGCACCGAAAGTATAACGCCACTCAAGCTCAAACGCTACATACGCCACCACTCAACCCCAACTCGCTATCAAGACCCCGTGAGGTCGCCCCTCTGTTATCACGACCCCGTGAGGTCGATCCGGCCTCCCCGTGTCAAGACCCCCATTGGAGGTCACACCAACTCCTCATTTGCCAAGATCTCCATTCCTCCGGTTGAGAAACAATCACCGAGACCAACTCCGCTAAGGTCGCTTCATCTTCTACTAAGAATTCAACATGAGGAAACCACTTTTTCCTCACGTTCTCGTTCTCTACCGTAATTGAACGCCTCGGGGAGCTTACAGGCTCATAGCCTCCGAAGTCTCGCAAGTTGAGGACCTATACTCCTAGGATCAACTCCGCGAGAACGCCTCGAGAGCAAAGACGCCTCGGGGAGCTACACGCGCTCTCGCGAAAGAAGAACGCCTCGGGAGCTTATAGGCTCATAGCCTCTCCGAAGTCTCGCAAGTTGAGGACCTATACTCCTAGGATCAACTCTGCGAAACGCCTCATAGCGAGCGAGACACCCTCGGGGCTACATACGCGCTCGGGGCTTACAGGGCTCATAGCCTCCGAAGTCTCGCAAGTTGAGGACCTATACTCCTGTCGATCAACTCCGCGAACGCCTCAGAGCAAAGACGCAACATCGGGGCAACATAACGCCTCGAGCTTACACAGCTCATAGCCTCTCCGAAGTCTCGCTTAGTCGAGAGGACCTATACTACATAAACTAAATGGTGCATAACCTATGATCAACTCCGTGAGAACGCCTCAGAGCAAAGACGCCCATCGGGGGCTACATACGCCTCGGTGAGCAAGACGCCTTCGAGGCTAAACTACGCCTCTCCGCGAAAAAAGCGTATCGCTTCCATAAAGCCGCTTACAAGGTCCCTTGACCTATCGGAGCAACACACTTTACATACGCTTAGAACGAACACTCGAGCTCTCCAAAGGTCCCTCGACCTACGCCAACTCGGTCGCGAACACTTCTACGAGCCAACCATTTATTCAACTAAAAAAATCTCTTCTCCAAAGACCATATGCTTTCTCAGAGCTCCAAGGCTACTTTAGCTCTGCCAAGACTCTCAAAAGTTATGCTAAACACGTACCAATCACGGTTAATGCGCTTAATTCACCACCAGTTTTCTATATAATACGGAACAATCTCTCCAGCACGGTGAATATTTCTATTCACATTTGTTCGCCTCCTCACATATGCTAAACACGTGGCACCATTCTTTCTCAGCAGATCACTTCTCCGTATAAAGCGACCCATACGAGAAGTGGGTCATGAGGAGTAATATTCACATCAAATGAATATTAGACTCCAGCATAAATAGAAATACTACACCGACCTCATGTCAACGTCCTCAAAACTCGCTTCATAAGCAGCTCGCCTCATGTAGGTGGTCTACTTCAGCTCGCTCCAGGATAACGCAGGTCAAACAGATCTCACGCAGAATGCCTCGACTTATAACATCATCTCTTATCCATATGCAATCATGACTAAAGATATACTTGCACAAATCTTGGCCGTCAGCCACTGGTCACGGCCGCAAGCTACTTGTACAGACTGCCACTCCACATCATTACAGCAGACCTATGAGGACAGTTCTCACGTGCTATCCTAATCTCCACCCCTCATTTAGGACATCCTTTACACTTTACACGTGGTGAGCAAGGATACACCCTCAATCTCTATAAATACTTCTCCTATGAACTACGCCAGACCTGATTCTACTCTCCCCCATACAACCCAGAGTAAGATAATTAACACAAGTGAAAATCCAAGCTCAAGTCCTAACTCGGTCTCATCCAATAGTCTATTCCAGTCCCCCAGAGACTGTTTGTAAGGGAAAACCATATCACACCTTTACACCTACGTTGGTATAATACTTGTTTGTCATGCAACAAAAAAAATTATTTTAGATACTACGATTAAACACAAAGATAAAACTAGCTACAGAGGAAAGTAAAGAAGAGTGTAGTATTGCCGTATTGGTCGGTTAAGAAATATACGAATGAATAGTGGGCCTGTAGACCTCACACCCGCAACCCACTAATAGACGGAGGCCCAAAAAATAAAAACATTTCTTGTTGAATAAGAAATAAAATCACTTTAAAAATTGGTCTAGGGTTCTCTCATTCTCTCGATCGATCGATCTGTAAAAGTAAACAAAACACTCTGATCTGACACGTATTAAAAAAAGTCAAACATGGATACGAACGCTCCACACTCAATGGGCACAACCATTATTGGTGTCACCTATAACGGTGGTGTCGTTCTTGGTGCTGATTCCCGAACCAGTACAGGTGAGGCTTGCCTGTATTTTTATTTTTTTATTTTTTTATTATTACAACTGTTCTGACTCTTTTTTTTTTTTTTTTTTTTTTTTTTTTTTTAAAGGAATGTATGTGGCGAATCGGGCATCTGATAAAATCACTCAGCTGACTGATAATGTCTACTTGTGTCGTTCTGGATCGGTAATAATAATAATAAACAGCTTTTGTTTGTTTTAGCTCATTTTATGTATTGTATATTTGTTTCTTGCAGGCTGCGGATTCTCAGGTTGTATCTGATTATGTTCGTCACTTTCTTTATCAACACACGTGAGTATTTATATGTCTTCTCAGTGGTGTGGTTAGTCAAGGTTTATATTTTATACATTGTTTCTGCTGATTCAATATTTATGGATGTAGGATACAATTGGGGCAGCCGGCAACTGTCAAAGTTGCTGCCAACTTGATCAGATTGTTAAGCTATAGCAACAAGGTATATATGATGTTTTTTGTTTATATACTTTATAGGTATTGGATTTTTTTTTTTTTTTGAACTTGAATTTGAAGTTTCAGTACTTTATGTTGGTGTATAACTTGATTGCCGTTGAGGCAGAATAGATTGTGTTAATTAGTTAAAGCACTGAGAGATAGAGTTAAGGATATGATAATTTGTTTATTTATTTGTTTTTCTGTAGTATGTATAACTTAGGAAATTGATATAGACAGCAAATACTACAACACTCAAGTAGGAAGAAGATAGTCCCTTAATACCAAAACCAAAGCACCTGATAAACCCAAGATGCTAAGATTATCCCAGGAAAATAGTTCATCTGTATCTACGTGTGGGAAGAACACTTGTGGAGGATAACATGGTTATTGCTAACCATGCGGTAGAGTATCTTAAGAACCTTTGTATTGAACCTAATTATTTTTTGGTTGGAAAGCGAGGTTTTATAGATGTCCCCTACCCCTTTTATATTGAACCTAGTTGGCGGAGGCCTAGGTTGGAAGAGATACAACTTGATAGATTGTCTAATCTTGAGAGGGTGACCTTAGAGGCACCAATGCTTGAACAAGAGGTAAAGGAAGTGGTGGATAGGCTTGGGGAAGACAAGGCACCGGGTCAGCGGGACCTGATGGGTTTACTCTAGCTTTTTCAAGAGGTGGTGGTCACTTTATCAAAGGGGATTTTAATAATGTGATGGAGGAATTCTATACAATTTTTTTTTTTCATGATTGGCATATCAATACAACGTTGATTACCTTAATTCCAAAGAAGGATGGAGTCGAGCAATTAAGGGAGTATATACCAATAAGCCTGCTTGGGTTTATTTACAAGTCATAAAAAGGGCGCTTGCTACAATATTGAGAATGGTTATTGGGGGGGGGGGGGTGTATCATTTCCAATTTCCAAAACTCCTCTGTAAAAAAAAGACAAATTCTTGATTGTTGTTTAATAGCAAATAAAATTGTGGATGCTAAGAAGATGTGGGGAGGGGCTGTGGTGTTCAAGGTGGACTTCGTGAAGGCATATGACCTTGTGTCATGGGACTTTCTTGAGTTTGTACTCTAAAAGATGGGATGTGGTGTAGTGTGGAGAAGGTGTGTATATCAATGGCTTGGTTCTCCACACTTATTAATGGCGTACCACACGGCTTCTTTAAAAACACTAGAGGATTGAGGCGAGGTGATCATCACTTACCATTTTTATTCATTATGGTTACCTAGGTGTGTAAGTCATATGACGAGTTCAAGAGTCCTTAGGTGGATTTGGGTCTTTAAATAGAGAGAATAATCTCTATTTCACACTTGCAATTTGCTGATGATATAAAGTATTTTGCTAATGCTATGGTTGAAAGGGATCATATTATCAAGAACCATTTGGTATGGTTCGAATTGATGTCCATGTGACAATTAACTTCTAAAAGTAAAAAATCTATGTTATGGGAGTGGTAGACAACATGAAGAAAGATTGTTGATATCTTTGGTTGCGAGATGGAGTTATTTTGGATAACTCAGTTTGGGTTGTAAGAGTATGTTGAAGGCAATTTGGGGGTATTTTATTGAGAGGGTTACATCTTATCTTGCACAGTGGCAATGCAAATGCTTATGAATCGGTGGAAGGCTTACCTTGTCCAAATTTATTCTTGCAAATATTCCTAATTATTACTATCGCTCCTTGTTTCTAATTCGAAAGGGGGTGACAAAGCATCTTGAGAAGTTATTTAGAAGATTCATTTGGGGATGTGTTGGGGAGAAACCAAAATTCATTTGGTTAAATGGGAAAGGCTTTGTCTCCAAATATAAGATGGAGGGCTGGGGTCTAAAAATATATGGATAATGAGTAAAGCGTTATGGAAAAATGGATGTGGAGATATGGAGGAAGAGGAGAGCTTGTGGTGTAGCATAGTATGGAGGAAGAGGATAGCTTGAGGTGTAGCATAGTATGGGACTACACGTTAGTGTTGATTTCCAAAGATTTTGGATTATATCATGAGAGAGTCAAGTGGTAGTATAGAATCTTGCATTATGGAGGGGTTTAAATGATTGGGAGGAGGTCAGAAGCTATGGATCTATGATGTTGACTATCTATCAAGGAGTGTCTTTTGAGGAGGTTGATAGGTGAAGATGGGTTGTGGAAAGCAACTAGGAGTTCTCGGTACGATCGTTCTCTCAAGTCTTATCTAAGGAACATTCTTTGGTAGTTTTATAGGGTGAGGAGATCATTCAATATTTCCCATACAAGAAGATTAAGTTTGGTTGGATTCTGTTCTGTTCAAATTTGTTTTCTTTTGTTGGCTTGTCTACTTGGGGAGGATAAAAAATTGATATCTTAAATGAAAGGAGTATGGGATTTTGGAATGTGTGTTCATTATGTAAACTAGTGGAAGAAAATGTGGACCGCCTACTTCTTGCTTGCTCATTCTCGTTTGCAATTTGGGATGGGTTATCATTATTTTGACAAAACATGGATTCAACCGCTTAGTATTTGGGAGGCCTTATGTAGCAAGTTCATAGCCCTACTGCTCTCTAATAAAGCAAGGTGGATAGCAGATTCTCTTCCAAGAGGCATTATATGGCCTCTGTGGAAGGAGAGAATTGCAAGGGTCTTTGACCTACAAGGAGGAGAACTTGTATAGCCTTCCAAAAAAAAAAAGAACTTGTCTAGGTTGTGGAGGGGATCAAAGAGGAGCTATTCGGTTGGGTGTGTGAATCCTATCTTCAAACAGGCTATGTATCAAGATATCATGTATAATGGGATATGCTAGCAAGTTTGATGGGATTGTAACCTACTGTAATTATTCAATCAACTAATGGACTGAATTTTATCTGTAAAACAAGCTGTCCTATATATATGCAAACACAAATAACTGGTTTATAATGTTCAAACTTGCATGGAGCCCGTCAGAGTCACTACATGAGTACATCATACTTAAATTGATTGTATACCAGTTTCCTTGTAGATTATAGTGGTATAAAAGTATAGAACCCATTTAGATCTCGAAGCATTTTCCTTAATCAAATTTGAAGGGTTCAATGACGAAAGGGTAAAGTTTGTGAATGTTTTATCCAGATTGACCATATCCTATTCCATGTATCCAGCTTTACTAATTTGTCTTGGGTCATAGTTTTTGTAGGCTTAGTTCAATGGCGAAAAGTAAATTGTTCTCCTTTAAGAGAGAACTGCTTCCATGCTGAACTGGGTAGTTTACCTGAACAGTTATCATATTTTCAGAGCGCATAGCTCTGCAGAAACTGTAAAATTATGGCCTAATTGCAATGAAGTTCCAGGTCTGTCTTTTATCTACTTTCTCCAGGAGGGTTTTTCGTTTTCTGCAGTTTCTGAAGTTTCATTTTTTTTTTTTTTTTTTTTTTTTCGGTAAAGTATAACTTTATTAATATAATTAAAGATTACATAAGGATGAGATATCCTCCATTACATGCATATATAAAAAGAAAAGAAAAGAAAAGAAAAACCATAAAGTGACAAGTCTCTTAGCCCGATCATCTCATTATGGACTCCCATCGAAACACAAACGCCTCAAAAGGCAAGTCTCGTGTATCAATATGCACCTTTGACCAGAAACATAAAAGAGTTTTGATTGCCAACACAACTTTCTCTATAGGCGTTGTTGTTCCCTCAAAGTGTCTCTGATTCCTCTCCAACCAAATGCCCCACAGAATCGCAAAAGGCAACATGTTCCAAAGTCGTCTCCCCTTCCCATAGTGGACTCTCAAGTCTCATGAGGCTAATAACATCGTCACCGAAACCGGACAAACCCAAGAAACCCCGACTCTAGAATAAAATGACACCAAACCCGCTATGAAAAAGGACAAAGTAAAAGAATATGATTCACAGACTCCCCATCCCTTAAATACAACGGACAAAAGTTGACAAGAACTTCTTTGACACGTCTTTTTCTGAGATTGTCAATAGTCAAGATTTTACCAAGAGATGCACACCAGACAAAAAAGGCAACTTTTGACGGAACTTTAGAACCCCAGACAATATGACTTAAGAAATTTAGGAAGGGTATTAAGATCATGACGAGAGATTAGAGAACGAAACTTAAAGTAAAATGATCTAGAAGAAAGCCTCCCTTTCTTGTCAATAGACCAAAGCCTCTTATTTTTGTCCGGTCTCACAGAAGGAATAGAGTCTAACATCATCGTGAGAGTAGCCACACTCACTATATCCCTGAAGTTTCATTTTTTTACTGGTGGAAAGGTTGAGTTCATTTTTTTTAGTTTTTTTTTTCTTGATACTGGATCTCTGCTCTGAATCTCATATAGTGTCTTGATTTATCATGTTCTGTCTGTTGAAGTTTTCGTTTTCTATTATGTTTCATACAATCAATCTAACGTACCATGGTCTGGCCTTGTTAGAACATGCTTGAGACCGGCCTGATTGTTGGTGGTTGGGACAAGTATGAAGGAGGCAAAATATACTCTGTGCCTCTTGGTGGTACAATTTTGGAGCAACCTTTTGCTATTGGAGGTACACTATTTTACTCATCTGTAACCTTGCTACTTTTAGCTCATCTCAGATGGGCCATTTGTAGAGATTAGCAGAAAAGAATAAAGAAACAGATTCCTATAATATATCTTTTTTGTTGTGCAAGATCATTTTTTAAATGCAGATTCTTTACCATACTTATTTGTTTTTTTTTTCTTAAATTCTTTAGGATCTGGGTCCAGTTACCTATATGGATTCTTTGACCAAGCCTGGAAGGACGGAATGACTAAAGATGAAGCCGAGGTACATATACAAACTACTGGTATTGTAGCATGTCATTATTAACTGGCTAACTTGCACTTGCTTCTCAACTAACAATATGTAAATATATTCTGTTGAGATTATCAGGCATGGACACAAAAAACGCGAAGAGACAATTTTCCAATTCCATTAAAAATTGCAAATATATTAAGCAAACTTATTAAGGGAAAGTCAGATTGTTGTTTCTTTCAGCCAAAATTGATAAATTTTCTAATATTCTATCTTTACTATATAAACGACAATAACTGAGAGAGAATTGTGTTGTATGTTCTTGAGAATAACTGAGATGTGGTAACAGATACTTAATTGCTAGGGAAATTTGTAACTAAAGAGGCCTAGTAGTTTCATATGCTTTAATATGGGTTTATTTGAGGAGTCACACCAAAGACTCTTAGTGGTGGGATGGGTGGGGGCAGGTAATCCCTTCCTTTTGCTTCAGATCGACGGTGACTAAAAGTCTGCTGTTTTGTGAAAGTAGCTAAACATTGTTCTAAGTTACATTGACACGGACACACGGTAGGATTAAATAAGTTATTTTTTTAATAATTTTAATTGGAAGTTTTTTGGAAAAACAATTATGAATAGGGGAAAAAAAGTCGTCATACATACAAAACAAACATTAAGTGACACAAAAATACAAAATGAGCTTAAAAACTTCAAAAAGAAGGTAAAAATTTAAATAAAATGTGCTCTATGGGAAAAAAAATACTTGGCATTTAGAAATTATGTAAACAGGCACTAGTTCTTTTTCATCTCCTTTTTAATTCTCCACTTCTTCCAAGAAATCTTTGTCACAGTTGTGCAAAAGTTAGATCTTCTATATCTATTTTGCTAAGGATAAGAAGACTATAAAGACTTTGCGAAGCAGAAGCTTTATTTTAATAGCCCTAGGTTGTCCTTTTTATCACAGGGATCTGTAGTTTCCTAATTATTAGATTGCCCTTCATTGTGCTAGCACACCCCTAGACCTATCATTGTCTACATTTTTTTTTATAGTTGCAGTGTCGATTTGATTTAGCTTCTCACACAAGTGTGCAGTGTAGGGTTCTAGTTCACTGGTGTTTGTATTTTACCCTACTTTGTGATTTACGTAGTATTTGATTGGGCACAGTAGTTTCTACTGTCTGATGAGTTCTTGGTGGTATCATGACTGCATACAGTATATTCGATATATATCTTGAAGATACTTTTGTGTTGTTTGCAGAAATTGGTGGTCAAGGCAGTATCACTAGCCATTGCTCGTGATGGTGCTAGTGGGGGTGTCATCCGGACCGTCATTGTGAGTTGCATTTCGTTACTCTCATCATGCAATCTCATTTACCTGCACCTTCTCCTTAGCAAAACAACCTTATTTTGAAATTTGAGCGTTACAACCCAAATCATTCTGTTAGTGAAACGAAACTGAGCTCCCAAATTGCTTCTTAAAATTTAATGCGTTAGGATTTATATGCTTTGAAATTTGGCCATTTTCTTTTTGCTAGCCAATGCATTGTTGTGTTGATTGATTTCTTTGTCACGGACCTTATTGACAGACTCTTGCCCCATTGAAAAGAATAACTTGAGATGGATGTAGTTTACCTACTAGTTATTTAGGTCCCCAGAAACTCTCTAAATGCTGTGGTTGCACAGAACATTCTCGTTGTAAGTTCACTAAGTTGTTCCCTTGTCTCAGTTGGTTAAGCACTAAGTTGATGTACATATCCAGCTATCATATAAGTTGTTTTGTCCTTCTTTCTTTTGGATGGTTGTCGTAGAACTTGTCATCATTTTAACACCTAAACCGTTGCACACTTGTACCCCCGATCTTTGTTTTTTCTGCAATTTTGTTGTATGGCCGTATGAGACCAGAAGAGGGAGAACCATTGAATCCTGTTTAATAACTGTTGATCTAATTAGTTTTGCTTACTTTGTGAAGTTCGGAAATTGTTGCTTTCAATTTTGTGATCACTCAATTTGGTTAGCATTCAGGCTATTAATTTGAGCCCTACAAAGTTTTTCTGGCACGGTTTTACTTGTGTTTCTATTGGAACAGAATCCAACAATTTGTAGTGTTTTTCTGGAAATGGTTTTGCATGACATAATTATTTTGTACGTTTCTTATTTCATAATGGCTTTGATCCATATACTTTGCAGATTAACTCTGATGGAGTCACAAGGAACTTCTACCCTGGTGACACCCTGCCATTGTGGCACGATGAGTTGGAGCCCTGTGGATCGCTGCTGGACATACTGTCTTCAGGCAGCCCTGAGCCGATGAGCACCTAGTGAAAGTAGATTCGTACGCGTGCTTAAGTAAAAATTCTCTTTCAATAGAATTTTTTATGTTTGCACCAACTCTGACTTGCATAACATCTGTACTCGAGTTGGGATTCAGATCTTGTACTGGAAAAATGTGTTGCAGTTCAAACATTTGATACATCTTAGGCTGTGTTGCTGTACTTGGTATAATATAAAATGTTGCACCATACTTTGGTTGGTTAGCTCTAATATTAAAGCTTTATGGGGGTTGGTGTGTATCCGCGTTTGGGTACCAATCTGAATTTAGTTCATGGCACTGGGGCCAAATCCAATTATTCATATGTAGATGCCTTGAAACTGGTGGAAAAGATGATTATATATTCTTCGACACTGGTCCTTCCCATGCTGTCAGAGTCGGGTTTAAATTGGTGCAACTAGTGTTCTGCTCTGCAGCTCAAGCAACAGGATGATGTGTTTGCGACCTTGTGCACCATGTTAGGTCCTTGGTTAAGCACTGCATCATTGTTTAGCAGCTTTATTTTGGTTATATGCACTTTTACACTAGCACCTAAGGTAGCAACACGTAATTGATTATTCATCATACCTAGATTCGAAGCATGAGAAGCCAAATCAGTCGGCTACTCTCCTATAGATTGAGTTTAAATGAGGATATGGAGCAAATTCAGATGCCAATGAATCGCACCACCTCACAGCACTACATATATTCCTGATCAATTTAAGCCTCATTAACAAGGCCCGAAACCCGGAACAAGATTGAGGATGCAAATATGCAATGCTAAAATGAATCAACACTTTAACGGTTATCCACTTACCTCTTTAGACACATCAGGAATTCCATCCCGTGGCTCTCACCTCCTTAGCGTTGTACTTGATAACTCTCACTTTAGATAAATCTTATAGGAAAAGATTCGTCATTGAACTGCTTAAGATTTTGAACTAACAACAAATAAGTAACATAATTTTGCCAAAGAATGGAAGGATCTCACGTCATTCAGTAGACAGTACATTGCATGATACTTCTGATAAGCTACCATATGATAATTTGAAACTCGTCCCGAGAATTCAATGCGTATGTAAACTTGTTCTTGTCCACTTAATCTTTGCAAAGCCGACCTAGATAAGATGTTTATTTTTTGTTCGTAAACGTAAAGAACAATTATCAAGCTCCATCTTCTGACTGGCTTGCACATAAAGAGCACTCATCGTCCCACCAAAAATGATGAAATGTTGAAAATCTTGTTGTAGGCAGTAAGCACTACACCTTGCAAGCATTTTTCAAAACAAAATAAGCATTGTTTTGAAAGGCATGCAAAATGCAACACTTCTAGAATTCTGTTGGGTCCAGGAATTTGTACTGGCCCAATGGCTTGAGGGCTGCAACACACTTAAAATACTTCTCCTTTGTGCAAGCATTGGTGGTAATATCGAACAGGTTAAAAAGCACCAAAGGTTTCTATAGTTTTCAATAAGCTACAGTCCTCTCTCTACCTAATAATATCTGCACGAGCAGCAGCAATAGTGAGCTTTATAGTTGAAATTTGAAGTTAGAGAAGGTTTACGCAGATGAATCTCCTTCGTTACCAAATGCAAACTAATAGGGAGAAGTCAGGTAAACCATGCATGAGATTATCCAAACAAGAGAGAGAGAGTGATTTGCATCATGAGTACCAACGCTAGAACTTATAGAATCTGCCTCCATTTCCTATGACAGAGATTAACACGGATGTGTCATCAATCAGAAATCTACGCATTGGATGCATAGGAGCAAAGTTTAAGGCATATAATGGGAGGATCCTTCTAACTATGAGTAGATGCCCTGGCGATCGTACTTTCATTCCAATTATATTACAGAACGTCAAGCTAGTAGAAAGTGCATAAATTGCTGTTCAAAAGAAATTGCGGTTGGCTCTGGAACAACAGTCCAAACATTTGGAACAATATTTCTTGGCTGTTTAGAGCAGATGGAACATGTCTAGCTAGGTCACAACTCAATTTTCGCATCATCACTTCTACGTTCAGGCAAGCCAAATTTGCAGCGTATACAAACTGTAAAGATTGGTACTGAACTTAGTCCACTTTCGTTTGTATGAAGGTGGCCTCTACGGCCATATAATTTGGAGGGACCAGAGATGACTTGTTTGAGATTTGATTGGAAGTCCGTAGGTGCTCACACTAGGTCTAGCTATACACTTGTATTTGAATACTTTATTTCTTTTGTATTTGTTTTTCTTGCCTCTAACTCAATCCTCTCCCTCCATAAAGGCATAAACAACATACCTTGACGTTCTACATTATTGCCACTCGACTTTGTACAACCGTACAAGGGCAGCTGCCTGCTTGCATGTCTTTGGAAGTACATTGCACAAGAGTTTGGGACATAGTGGTGCTCTGGCCCATTAAAGATGGACGCTGTAACAAGGTTATTGTGTAATCAGATTCAAGTTCTTCTATTGGAGTTTCGCTTGAAGCTTTTCAAGCCAATTGGGAATTCAACATTGTTGTTATGTAAAGTCCATCTGCACCTAAGAAACGTTTTTAGATGACTGCCAGTTTTGTTAGAGAGACACCAATCAAGCCTAGTTATCTATTATTAACAAATAACAACATTTGTGGATCCTGATGCACAACTTGCTCTGATTATATATGCATGCCAAAAAATATGGTCAAAGGAGGACCTACCCAGCTACTCGGCAATGTAAGGCTTCTGCTCGTCTTCTTAATTGATATTGTATCCTCTTTAGAAGGATTATAAAAATATTCTCCCACAGTATGTCATTGCTCCTTTTGTTTTAAGGTAGGTTCGAGCGAGACATTGAATTGAAAGAATTCTAAATATTTCAATTTAAGTGCTTCCGAAATATTAAGGCCATATCATCCAACATTAATTGGCTTAAGATCAGTCCAATGAAATCATCCAACCATCCAAAAGTTCCCAATCCCAGGAATATGCATCCATTATATTATAACCATTTTGATTGCTAGTGCCGTTACATGTGCTTCATGATATAGAGTACATTAATCATGCAGGATACATAATCTCTTCATTCTGTCCACCTGAACACAGAACACTTACCGCTCACTTTGGACTATTCTCTATAAACTAATGATCTTTCCATACTCTGATTTAACAGAATATAATGTACTGCATGGAGATCTTCGATAAAGAGCGGGGCCTATTATCATGGTTTTGTAATAAGAGGGGTCCTCAAATAATGGTTTTTGATAGATTATTGTTGGTTTAGCGCCTCATGTGCTCCTATGTTTAGATCTAACTTTTCGCTGGCTTTGTCTCTTAAACACATAACATAAACTCTTTATTATATCCACGTATTTGGACCTACCACCAAACTCTTCAACTGTCGCCAAAGTGCAGAATTACTTTAAATAATGCCACATCTTCTTCGCCATTCCTTTAGTTAATTATTCAACATAATTATGAAGTATCTTGACCATAAAATGACTGGTATGGTAATCAATGGACGAACCGAAATTTGAGGAGAACCGAACAAATATAAAAATGACATCTCCAAAATCAAAAGCCACATCATACCAACTTTGATTAAAACATGTGACCAGAAATGATTGAGACAATGTTTTTGCTTACTACCTTAAGCAGTTAAGCCTATAGTCGTGTAACAATAAAATTTGATTATTCATCAGTATTATACTAACCTCGTTTTGATATTCTTCAATAGGTTTAGGGTGGACCCTAGATCTATATTGCCCACAACTAGAGGCAGCTCCGCAGTTCTTAATTTCAGTCAGGCACTTTAAAGCGTTCAGCAGACTTCAATCGGCGGTGTTTAACCTGCAGATGTTTAACTCGGGATATGAAAAGCCCCACACCAATGTGCATTTTATTTTCCCGATTAAATTGGAAATGAGAAAGGTACACAGTACCATCACACAGTACAAAGCCAGCTGGAGGTGGCTCAATACCATCATACTTTTATATAGACTTATAGTATGTTTGCATTTGTACTTTACCATGTTGTAATTCTTTCTAGTTGAAATTTGAACTGTCGCTATGTTTTTGTTTAAAAAAAAGTTAAGCTGGGGTTAAGGCCTGCTTCATTGATAATCAACTTGTTACATATGGAGTTCATGAGGCATCATTCTCATGCATACCTTCCCTAAGAGTATAGTCATTAGAAGGAGGTTCGACAAAAACACAAGTTCTAAGGCCTCAAGCCTAACATCAAATCTATTCAAAGTACACCATTACTAGAAGTACCTCATTCCACCTACTTTCCAGCTGAGTGATCTTTCGAAACATGTTTTTGGGCCTTATCAAACTCTCGGAAGAAGGTTCCACAATGGATGCAAGCAAATGTCTGACCCATTCGCTCATCCCAAATCTCTTTAATATAACCATCAAGATGTTTAATCTTTTTCCTGGCCAAAGAGGAAACTTTCTTCATCATGGCGAGAGTGGGATCATCAATTTCACCAGGAGATCGCTGAACGTGCTTCTTAGTTTTCTTTTTCTTCTCAATAGTTCTCCATTCATCTCTATTAATTAGAGGTGTTACTGCCAAGATTTCATAAGTAACCTCAACAGAATCTTGAGGATGAGTGCCTTCAACTTGGTTTGTAACAAGAATAATGTGGTCATTGAAGAACTCATCCTCTTTCTCTCTACTGACCTCACCATCGATAGTATTCGAGCATTCATCCTCACTTGTATTCACAAGAGCTTCATACATTTGGTGGTGCTTGTCTTGGAGAAAACGTAGACTATCTTGCTGAGTTTCTATGCCAATGGCACATTCTCTTATTGTAGTAGCTTGAACAATATCAGAGATAGCAACTAGTGTTGTGTCATTTGCGAGGGCAGCAAATTTGTTACCTGCATTCAAATTTCTCACTGATGGACTGCCTAGGGTGGCTTCGATGATCGGCTCATCTGCGACCTTCTCGTGTCTCTGTTCCTTTTTTCTCCATGCCCCTTGAGTGCTCTTTACATTCCCATCGTTCTTACGCGTCATTTGGTCAATTCTTGCACTGTGAGCGGCTTTTGGTATTTGTTTTTCACATCCTGTCAAATTGTGACCAAAAACCTTGCATTTGGTGCAAATCAGGGGTTTCCATGGTAATTCTAATAGAATTTTGTAGATATTCCCACTTCTACTCTTCAATTTAATAGATACAGGCAATTCTTTATCAGTATTGATATCAATATAAATCCTAGCAAAAGTAAGCATTTGTTTTCCTTCAGTTGTTTTTATCCATGAATAGAGGCTTACCTAGAGAACTAGCTATGTAACTAAATCCCTTAGCATTCCACAGATGTTTTGGAACATTATAAAGTTTCACCCAAATAAGGACTCTACTAATTAAACCTTTGTTCTCTTCAACCTCTATTGTCTAAGGTCGGATAACAAATAATTTTCCTGCAATACAAAATGACCCGTTATCAAAGACACTTACTCTGTCTTCATTATTGTAAAACTTGAAGTAGTATATATCTCCATCAAGAGCTAAGTCGAAATCGCCTTTCAAGTTCCATATTTTTGATACATTGGTCTTTACCATAGTATACAGGAGCTTTTTGTCGAGAAAAAACCCCACTACACGGTCCTCCCACTCCTTGGCACCTTCTTCAAACACCTGGTCTTCAATAACCAATGCATCACCTAAAAATTTGGGTTCAAAATAAAATAACTCCTCACAATCTGCAGAAGGTGGGATTTCCTTAAGCAATGAGCTCCATCTTCTTCCCTCATTGTTCGGCTGTGAAGGATTTGGATTAGAAGCTCTATAGATATTATCAAAGCAGGAAGCTTCCTTCTCAATAGATGGATTCGCCACACCCAAGGAAGAGTTGGTGGAAACAACAAGAGATGGGTTGGTGGTTGAAGTGGGTTGGAGTGGGGATTGGAAAGTGGGAGGCGGGGGTAGGGGGCTTGGTTGCGGCCATTAAAATAGCACACGTAGAGCAAGGCTCGACAGTTTATTCCTGTTGCTATGTTTGGTTCATGTAAATGTCTATGTTTATCCCGGAGGATTAACAAGACATTACACTAAAGGTTTATGACTTATCTCTAACTTTTATGAAGAAATGGATGGTTTTGGTGAATGGTAATGGCTGCTCTTCATGAGTAAGAAGATGTCTACGTATCCAACACTTTGGAGTGAGACTAGAAGTCAAGTATGTTGTAATCAAGTGTGTTGGAATCAAGCCAATGTAGTTATGAGGGTGACTTTTATAAGTGTTGTGAGTAAATAGTTGATAGAACACGTGTTGTGGTATAGACAGGTGTGCTACTTGGATGAACGACACGTCTTCATAGGATGCATGTGTGGTAGCTCCAGGTATTATGTTGTTTGAGTTGTCATATAAAGAGTGTTGTTAAGGGTGTTGTGTGATGATTTTTCCTAATCTAGAAATACAAATATTTTGTTAATGATCAAAGAACAATGAGAAATATTGGATCAAGAAGAAGAAGAGATCTAGAAAATGATGAGTTGAACCACATTCTTTAATGGATACCTACGTATCCTGTGAAAAGGAATCAAACTCAAAATGTAGTTCAACTATTCGATTTATAAGAATAGATTAGGTTTCTCATAACTACTTATGAGATAAGTAATTAGTGTTTAACTATGAAACAATATGTTGTTAATTCTTATCCAGACTCTTCTAGAAGCTCATGTTTCCTAAGTCAATAAGTCTCTTTTATTGACCTAAACAACAAAGAAATATGTTCAGGTTTGGACTGGGAGTTGGAGTTCCGAACTTGGTAGTTACGGATTTGGAGTTCCTAGTCAGGAGTTAGCAATCCAAACCTACTACTCCAACCAATTCCGAACCTCCTCTTCTTATTTCACTCCTGAACCTAGGAGGTGAGTTAGTCAGGACCTGGACTTAAAGTGTGTTATGGTACTTCCTACCCACACTAAGACCATACCCGAGAGTTAAGAATATGTTGTCACGTGTCACATATTTATTTGCTAAAATATGTACACATAGGTGTGATGATGGTAATGACTTGATTGTTGCAGTGGGCAAAGGCCTGATGTTAATGATAGCAATGATGAGGGCGGCAGGTGATGACGTCATGAGATGAAGTCGAGTGACGAGTCATTGATGTTGGACCAATCTTGATGAGTGAGCAAGTGCTTGTACCCTTGGAGTCGAGTCGGCAGAGTCATTGTGTGTGGACTACGTGCATATCACGTGCTTGGTAGGATGTCCCTTACATAGGGCTGTCAATGGGTTTCAATAACCTGATAACCGATCCGAACCAAGCCGATAAAAAACGGTTTGGGTTGGGATAATTTGATTTATTTTTTACCGACCCGAAACTGAACCGAATCGATAAGATATTGGTTTGGTTTTGGGTTTGCCCTCCACCGAACCGATATGAACCTGAACCGATAAGATGACATTTTAGTAATATTTATGATTAATTTTGTATATGTTTATCAATTATGTGATTGAAATTAATTGATTTAATTGATTTTATAGTTTTCGGTTCGGGTTGGTTCGGATTCAGTTTGCAATATTTCTTATCGATTCGGTTCGGTTTCGAATTCTCAATTTTTTTATCGGTTTGGTTCGGTTTTGGGTTCCTAACTTTCTTATCGGTTCGGGTTTGGATTTTCCAAAACCCGACCCAAACCGATCCATTGACAGCCCTACCTTTATATAACCCTCTCTCGTTAGTACGCCATTGAAAAGGGCGTGTTGACGAGAAATCTGGAAACCGAAGTCACGTGATGGGATGGTTAGGTGGAGAAGTGGTGAACAGCTAGAACAATAACTGTTGCGGTTATGATTGCTTTTTCGTTGAAGAGACGGCTGTGGAGCTCAAGGTGGGTATGTGACGGTCAATGCGCTGGTTGAGCTCTGCATGGGCGGTATTGATGTTTGACCATTGGATGGATTCACTCAGAGTCGTTCATATGGATTTTTTATATTGAAACTTGGCGCTCATAACGGGTATGTGAAAGGTCGTGGTTGTGGACCGTAGATAAAGGAAATGACAGTTTTCCATCTGTTGGTTGTGGTTCATTTGGTGGGAGTATATAACTCGAAGGAGTTGGCAAAAAAAAAAAAAAAACGGTTTTATCTCAAAGCTGCAAGGAGTTTTGGAGTGTTGTAAGAGGGATTACGATATCAACTATTACCTATCATCAGTAGTGAAGCTTGCAAGGAGTAGATTCTACATCTGTAAAAAAAGGTGCGTTTTTTTTTTATCTCAATCGTCGGTTTTTGTTTTTGGCTAGGGAAGGTTTGTGTTAGAACAAAAGTTTTTTTGGTTATGAGGTATGGTTGGATATTTGGTTGTGATTTAAATAGTAATAATGATAGTTCTGATGACACTTATGTAGGAAATGAATATTTTGTTAGTGAAGAGAGAAGTGTTTCTTCGAAGGAGGTAATATTTGCTGTGAACTTTGGTGGTAGAGGTCCTATTTGTAAAGAGATTCTTGACATGGATGAATTGTCATTGAATCGGGAGGAAGGTACATAGTGGTAGTAGTGATCATGGGGTGGGTGATGAGGCAAATGAAGGTGAGGGCCGATCAAGTGGGGTAGTGGGCGATCCTGTGGCGGGGAGGGTGCACCGAGGTTTGGAAAGTGTTGAATTGCTTGAGAAAGTGTTTAGGGAGATCTTAGGGTTAAAAAGTTGAAATTTAAGGTGATTGCTGACTTGCGGCCAGATGCGTATGTGGTGAGGACTCCTGACTACGAGTTGCCACTGCAGATCATTGTTATAAGTACTGGTCAAGTGCGTGCCGGTTTGAGGATTCATTTTTCAAAGTTGACTGTGGAATTTCTGAATCATTGTAAGAAGAGTCCTTACCAATTTTCTGGAAATAGCTGGAGGTCTCTTAGGGTGTTAGTTTGATCTGTTGAATGAGAAACACGGGTATGATATCGGTCTGAAGGATGTTTTGGAATACATGTTTATGAAGTCAACTTGGCCGAAGTGTAGGAATGTCATGACGTGTGCTTTAATTTAAGTTTGAGGACGTGTATGGATGATATTTTGGAGTTAAACAACCAGGAGTCATGGTGGGAATATCTTGTGTTGATTATAAATTGTGAATCGGGTTGTGCTTTGAACTCTAAGTAGTGTAATAATGAAGGTAAGAAAAGGGTTTATTTTTTGGTTGTGTATATATTGTTGTTTGGGTTTGAAGTTGCTGATGTTTCTTGTTTTTGGTTTTGCAGAGGTTTCAAAGTATACGGTGCCAGTGCCAAGCGGCACGGGAAGATTAAAGGGTTTGCTGCTTTGGGGAGGGAACATAAGAAGTCGTTGTTAAGTTTGGTTTCTCATTACTTTGAAGAACGTGGATCAGTTGCAGCTCATGAAAGGAGGGAGTTGCAAAAGGATCGAGTTGGAACTTGTCCAGGGGTGTCATCGGGTTTGTTGAGAGATTCGTCTGACAATATGAAAAAAAAAAAGGTTTGAAGAGAAAAGGTGGTAATCGGGAGAAGGGGGTGGATTCGTCTAAAACTGTAGGGTTAAGTTTGAAGAGGCCAAAGACGGGAGCAGTTATGATTGATTTTTGTGAAGTTGGTTGGGAAGAAAACTGTGGAACCGGTTGTGGATCTGACTGTGGAGGAAGTTGTTGATGCAAAGGATGGAGCTGGTGTGGAAGATACAACTGGGGGAGTTGAGGCTGGCGTGGTCGATGGAGTTGTGGCATAGTTGGCTCTTTAGCAGGTTGATTGTTTACTTAGTGATGGTGGTGTAGGAGGGATTGTTAGCCGGCCAATGAAGAAAGGAGATGGTGGAAGGGGTGGCTGGACATTGAAGGGTGGCAAGGTGATTAGCAATCGGGCTACGATGCCAAAAATGGAGAAGGTGAGGGAGGACAACTATGTAGGGAAGGTTGTGTATCTGGATTACCGAATCGAGTGTCGTGTCCGTCGTACTGATGAAGCTTATAACCATGTTTTGATGGCGAATGGTTTACTAGATTCGATCCGATTGGATGCTAATCAGAAACAAGTGGAGTCGATGACTGTTGGGGAGCTTTTGGAACAGACTATTGTGAATAGCTATCGTGGAAGTATTGAATGAGTTGTTGTGTTTGTTGCTTGGCTTTTGTTCGTTGTAACGAATTAGCGTCTCTTTGTTTGTGCAAAATATGCTTTATATGTAGCAGCTGGAGGTTCTTACTTCGGTGTTTGCGGCATCTGATACTGAGATACAGTCGAAGCAGGTGGAGATCAACGATACTACACCAGATTGCCAATTATAAGACAAGTCCAATGACGGCTTCACATTGTTTTTTTAATACGATGCGTACAGGGGCGTCTTTTATTCACCAAAGTGTGTACTTGTTCTCCTCTTATTCACGAGCGCACCACGCGATAAACTCTCGAAGGCTTTATAGCGAAAGTAGAGCACGAAAACATAAAAATGATTGTTAGGTCGCCTCATTTCTCTAACATCATTTTTCATTTCTCACACTTCATTTAGAAATCAAATTAGCTCAAATGGTGATTTCTTCTTCAAACAAGATACCCCGTCTCGCCAATTTGCAGTTTTGATTCGATTCGATTCTATGTTGGAAGAAATAAAAAAATTAATTAAACCCTAAGAATTGTTCAAGTGAACTCATTTTGTTAAATTTCTTAATGATTTTTTTGAAATTTAAGGCAAAATGTTGAGAATATTTTGGAAAAGTACTATTAATGATTGCGAACAAATAATGTTTTGACATTAGATTGTAGAATAAGAATTTTATCATTGTGAAACTGATTGGATTTAATTGAATTCGATGATCATCTTGTTTGAGCTTGTAGAGTTTGGGTGGTTTGTAAACCATCAATGAGAGCTTCATATTCTGCATCGTTGTTAGAAGTTGTGAGGTCCATTCGAACAAACTTTCCAATGATGGAGCCATGTGGTGAGTGAAGTGTCACACCGATGTCGCTGCCATCGTTGTTGTAAGAACCGTCAATATAAAGAGACCATATGTCTTGTCCAGTTGGCTTTGGCGGTCAGGGTTCGTATTTAGGATGCCAATGTAGATCTTCGGCGGAGAAGTCAGTTAAAAAATCAATGGTTGCTTGGGCTTTGAAAGTTGTCTGTGGTAGGAAGTCGAGGTCATGTTCTGCTAACTTGACTGCTAATTTGGCGATATGAGCTGGTTTGGATTTGTCATTCAAGATGTGTTTTAAGGGGTACTCGATGATGACTAATGGTGCGCCCTTGAAAATATGGCTTGAATTCCTTAGCAAAATAATGGAGATCGAAGACGACTTTTTCGAGTGGAGTGTAACACTGTTCAGTAGGTAGTGGTGTCTTGCTAGTGAAGTAAACCGATTTTTCGACTCCATTGTCATTTCTGAGAAGTACATAATTGATTGTGAAATCAGATGTGGAGAGATATAGGTAGAGATCTTCATCACTGACAGGGGTGGAGATTACTGGTGGAGTATAAAGATATGTCTTGAGTTTGGAGAAGGCTTCATTGCATTCATCATTCCATATGTATGGGGAGCCTTTGCAGATAATCTTGAGGATAGGTCGACATTTATCAGATACTCTAGAGATGAATTGATTGAGAGCGGGGACTTGTCCGTTGGGTCGTTGTATCTACTTTTTGGTGGTTAGAGTTAGCATGTTGACTATAGCTCTGATTTGATCAGGATTGGTTTCGATTCCGTGTTTGGAAACAAGGTATCTGAGAAATTTACCTTAAGTTACGCCGAAAAGGCATTTGGCAAGATTGAACTTCATTTTATATTAACGGATTCTATCGAAAGCAATTTGTAGGAGCATAATGTGATCAACGGCTTCCATGTTTTTGACGAGCATGTCATTAACATAAACTTCCATGGTTTTACTAATCATATCATTGAATACGGTGTTAACTAATCATTGGAATGTGGCTCCAACATTTTTTATTTTGAATGGGAGGACGGTGTAGCAAAATAAACCTTCTTCAGTAATGAAAACAGTCTATTCTTGATCATCCGGGTGTAGTGGGATATAATTATACCTAATATATGCATTCATGAATGAGAGTAAGGCATGGCTGCAAGTTTGTTAGACAAGGTGGTCGATGCGTGGGAGTGGGAAACTGTCTTTCAGGCATACTTTGTTGATGTCTGTGAAGTCAATACAAACACGGACTTGACCATTCTTCTTGGGTACAACGACAATATTGGTCACCCAACCTTTTTCAATCGTTCGATCTCGTTGTGGACCTTATGTTTGTATTTAAGTGACAAAGTATGGGGTCGCTATGTGACGGGTCGATATTTTGGGTTATCATTGAGTCGATGGCATGTAACTGAAGTATCTATACCAGGCATATTGGTATATGAGAAAACAAAAACATCTTTATTATCACTTAATTAGCAGTTTTACAAGTTGTTCATGGATGGTTTGTCCTAGGTCACAGCCAATGAAAACATGTTTTTCCGTGCTTATATTGACCTGGACACTTGGAATGTCAATGCTTATCTTAAGGGCTGGGGGTGTTGAAGTTTGACCATGTTTGGGAGTCGATTAAGCTGGAGTGACGGGTGGTGGAGGAGTGAACACTGTCTGGTAAAAAGTTTCTTCGGGAATAGTGGTGTTGATTCGACTGTATTGTTGCGCTTGCAATTAGTCGCCGCTAAGTTCCATGATGCCATACGAACTAGGGATGTGAATGACTTGGTACAGGGTTGATGGAATTGCTTTCATGCTGTGGATCCAGCGGCGTCCTAAGATGGCATTGTATGAAAATGGGATGTCTAGGATGCTGAAGCGGATCCTCATGGTGACATTAAAACCTGTGTTATTTGTGATGGAGACGAGCAGTAAGGCATAACCTTTGGGATCGGTGCATAGTCCGTTAAAGCTGTAGATTGGGGCGGCTGTTGGAATTAAGATAGAGTCGGGTAACCCGAGTTACTTGAAGGTGATGTAGTGAAGGATGTTGCATGAACTTCCGGGATCAACTAAGATTCTCTAGATTCGAATGGCTTTGACATTTAGTTGGACTACGAGTGCATCATTGTATGAAGTTAAATTTTGTTGAGAACATCATCTATGAAGTAGAGTCTGAGGCTTTTGATGGGTGGAATGACGGAAGCTCTGGTATGAGTAAGGTTGAAGCAATGGTTCTTATCACCGATTTGGTGACGCTTGTCGCGATGGGAGTAGTCTGCGGTGGGCTCGTTAGCTTGAGTGATGGTGTTGATGACTCTGTCGTTTTCCTGGTTGACTGCTGGGGCAGGAAGTCGATTATAATTGTGTTGTAGTGGTGATGGTGAGGATTGTCATCTTGGTGAATGAGTATGACGACGGATGGGAGCAGGATTTCTGCAATTGGGGGTGACAGAGAGCGGTTGCGGTCTGCCAGTAAGAGACGATGGAGTGGATCTTGCGGATAGTCGATAAAGTCACCTAACTTGTTGATGTTAGCACTTTGATGGCTTTATATGTATGAAAGTTTCACAACCATTAACGTACCAATATTCAAGATTTCCTTACTCACGTGTTTTCGTGTGTATGGTTAGAGTAAGGGTTTTTGTTCCAACCTTACTACTAGGATGATGTTACAACTGAAATTTTAGCACCTTAGAGAACTATGTGAGTAGGGTGTTGATATTTTTATTTTAATTTCCTGAGATAACTTAATATGCAAGTTAAGGTAATTGATAAAACTTTATGAGAAAACTAAAGAAAGAGAAAAAGATAGATAATTAATCCTACTCATGCAAAGTCTAACTACGTATTTTTTTTAGAAAAATGATCACAACTATCTATAATCCGTTTTGGGATCATAGACAAACCCGAAACAGACTCGAGTATTGATCCCTAGCAAGATGTACTCATCTCTGAGTCCATCTTACTAGCATGAGGAGTTGAACTGATATTTCATCTCTGAAATACCATCTCAACTCCTGGTTTCATCTTACATCAACCTGTCAAATAGAGGAGTCTGAAATCACCAAGGGCTTCAAGCGTCTTGACTAACCCCAAGTATGTCACCTAGGTCACAAGACGCCGAAGTTTATCTCGAGCTCCAGGCTTTGAATTTGGCCAAACACTATCATTTTGGGGTAGGATGTCAAATGAGTCCTAAGTCCCTAAGTAGTGGTTATGTAATCTAAGAATACGTAGCTTGATCCTCACATGAGCATCATTAACCCTCCACCTTGGAGGGTTTTAGCTTATGATCATAGGAGTAAATGATTATGCAAATGGGTTATTCTAAATTAAGATAAAAAGAGAAGAAGAAGAAGAATGAAAGACCTTATTTTTACTTGAAGGATAAAAGCTTTTATTTGATGAACAAAGGTTATTCCATTAACACTATTTCATGAAACTTAAAGCTTAGCTAGAAAATAAAACATGCATGAATAGGAATGAATTCTCCCAATTCCAAATTCAATACATATGAGAGCATTCTCTCATTTACCATGTGAAAGCATCTCCCCCCCATTTACTCACATTTACTACAATCTTATCTCCAAAATCAAATCATGCCAAAATTAAACACTATTTAGCATACAAGTCAAAATAATGCATTTAATCACATACAAGGTGTCAATTTGTGCCAATAATTTGGCACTTTTTTTTTTAACTTGCTCCATGATTGATGACTCATTCCTTCTTGTGGGCCCGTAGAGTCGGTCAACGTGTTGTGTCTATTGGTGGGTCCACAAGTTGATTTCTGTAAAATCTAGCCTGAGGTAGAGCTTGTCGTATTGATCGTCTGGGTAGCTTACTTGCCGAAATCAGAGTCCATATTCAAGAGATATGAGCTTCAGAAGTTTGATACTTTTCTACACGTAATCCCGTTCTGACTTGATTATGTCCTATTTGAGTCCCCGGGCTTTAGTCCAGCTTTGTTGAGTTTCACATGGGCTGAATAGGAAGACTTCAGATATATACACTATTCACGTGCTTTAATGCAAGTTGAACCATTATTTTCACGTTAACTATGAAAACCTGTAAAAGTACGAAAATCTAATTATTTCATGCTTATTAAACACATAATTAACCAAATTGCTATGTCTCTACGGGGTTTAATATTGCAGTTTTGGGTGCTTATTGATAAGCACCCAAAAGTGTAGTTTAAACCCCTTAATAGTATTTTATTTAGGCCAATTATGTTTATAATAAATAAGAGTTAGTAATGTTTATGTGTTTTTGTGTATTTCAGGACTTGAAGTTGATTCGGTAACTAAATGCACCACTTTTGTATTGAAAACGAGTTAAGATGATTGTTGAGGAATTTCTATGTTTAAAGCCCAAGAATCGGGAAGAAAAGCTTTTTTCAAGCCCAGTCAAAGTTGAGAAGTCGAAGACAATTCAGGTAGAAAAAAGGCAAAAAACCATAAGAACTTCAAAAGGGCATATATTTGGACTCATGCATCAGAATTGGGCCTACTTTATGTCAAAACGACCGACTCGAAATAATATTTCCAATAAACCCAGGACTATCCTAATAAAAGCTGTAAAAGTTGACAAAAAAGGCACTCAAGTAATTTCCAACAGTTGTGGCCTCTTTAGACTTAACCTAATGGACTTTGGACTCACATTAGAGGCCCAAAGTCCCCCTTTTTGGCTCATGCATGAAAATGTAACCCTAACCCTCTTATATATAAAGAGGGTTAATGCTAAACAAAACTTGGCTACTCCCACATTAGTTTAGTTGTAATTAGGGTTCTCTATCTCTCTTCCTATTTAGTTTAGTTTAGGTTTAATTAATTAGTTTGTAGTGTAGCCTTAATTAGAACCTTTCAATAAAAAGCTTTAGTTTTATATTCAATTCTTGTCTTTACATTATTGTCTTAGTTTAATAAATCCAATGATATTATGCTAATCCCCCTATTAGAGGGAGTGATTATAAAGCCTAATGAGGAATATATTGCTTAGTGATAATTATTTAATTTTGTATGTGTTTCAATGAGTTTAGTTTATTGTATGACTTCCAAAATAAGCATATAGTAAATTAAACTAGGGATTGTTATGATTAAATCGAGAGATTTGGTTGTAATAATCCTACATGCTAGTAATAATGACTATAGAGATGTAGGTTGTTGCTAGGGATGATAAAGTTTGAGGCTTTAGGTTGGATCATTGCATGAAAACCTAAAGATTATCTCTTTTCAATGAATAATTCGATTTGCATGAAACTAATCATTAGGTAGATTTATTACTCTCCTATATATCTTTCTCTTATCTTTAATTCACTGTTTTCATATTACTCTCATTAGTTAATAGTAGTTTATTCTAGATTCGTTAAGTTTACAAGTACGTGCATGCAAGAGTGGATAAAAAATGATTACTCCTCTATATCAACATGTTTTAGAGAGTATTATATTAATTGATTAGCATAATTTAGTAATGTTTTAACTACTGTTTTTACATCTATTAAAACTTAGTTATTACTTATCACACCACCCCTAAACAACACTTTGCTTGTCCTTAAGCAAAGAAGAGACATTAAAACACATAAGTTGCAAAAAATGTGTAATCCTAAACTAATTCTCGTTTCGCAGAGTGCGGTTGCATTGACCGTATGCAACAAGGCCTTAAACTACTAGGAATTCCCTAGTGGATGAGTTATAGTCTCATGAGAGTTTTCCAGAGACGATACTCACAAACTTCATCTATATTACAACGACTCAGTAACAAAAGTTTGTTTCCTAAATTTATCTCAGATATCTATACATCTTCCTAGTGGGGAACAAGGATTAATTCATTTGAAACTCAAATTAATATGTATACAATAATTAAAACATCTACATATAAACATGCATACAGTGAAATTTTCATTGAAATATACAAGCAGGGCCGTTTCTGGATCCTTTGGAGAGCGTCCCTAAATAGGTTCTCACAGGTATATGTCGAAACACAAATTCGCTCATAATTTTTCCACTCAGGTTTTGCTAACTCCAGTGTACAGTGGCACACGTTTCCTCACATCTCAATGACAGTTAGAGGAGTCGAGGTCGATCAATCACATCTACTACTTATTATCACACCATCCTACTCCTAATTGAGCTAGATGTCTTTATTAGGTATTATGGGACTTAGGTGGTGGTGTAGAAGAAAATGGGAATGGAAAATCAAAAAATAACAAGTATGAGAGAATAAAGTCTTCAAGATGTTTACACAAGAGAAGTCCTTGTTTTCTTTTCTTGCTTCTACACGACTTTCCCTACTTTGAACTTTTAAACTTTTGGACTCCTATTGATTTGATTTTTAGGAGTTCCACTTTAATTTTTTTTTTTTTGACGTAAGTAACTGATTTTTATTTGGGACAAGTCATTCTCTTTATTTTTCTACATTTCATCCTATTTCTCATCCTCATCATTTAGGTGGGTTTATTTTATTTGGGGTTAATAGGTAGGTAAGGAATTGTTGGTGAAAGTAAAAGGTTTGATAAAAGGGTCAGTGGGGCGACTAGCGGTAAAATTTGTAACAGGTATGAATTTTTGGCTATGTCAATCCAAAGAAGGCCTAAATTCCCTCTTAGGGTTCGGATGATGATCAAGTAAGTAGACGCGTGATTTTCTCTATTCTAAAAAACTACTCGTCTGTGTCATTACTCATAATTCATACATATCGAAGCTTTTTGCTTAGATTCTCACAGGATTGATAATTTAAGTAGACTAACTGTGGGTTCCATAAACTTACTACTATGTACAATCGATGATACTAAGTGCATGAATACTCATGAAAAGATGTAAAAACTATTGCGTACGTATTATCTTAAGTTTCTTAAGAACAAATCCTAATTCGAATGATAATGTGAGATTTCTAGAAAATTTTCATCATAGAAAAGGAAATAAGACTTTGTCACTAAGTACATTCACTAAAAAGAAAATAGAAACTATATACAACCTACAAGTTGCCTAATTTTTGCTACAGGTTTAAAGCTCACCCCCAAACATAATGATGCTTAGTCCTCGAAATATCAAGAGATAAATAAAGAAATTACTTGAGAACCTTGAGCAAAATTAGGGCTGGATAGCTGCAACAAAAAGTTATTCTAACATAATATATTGTACAAAAATAAACAAAAACGATAGCACACCAACACAACTATATACAGTTAGATTTATATACACAGTGGCGTACTCAAATTTATCAGCCACTAGATACTGATGTTCTCTTGTCATCTCGAGTGAAATGCATTTCCTTAGGATTGCGCCAATCGGTAATAGTTTGCCAAATGGTGCTCCATTGTTGTTCCCCTGATTCGTTCAAATGTTCAAACATATTATCACCATCAGGAAAACAGCGAACGTACCTCAGGTACCGTGAAAGACGTTCACGCCATTGCCGAAACCTTAATGAACGAATTATTCTGTTCGCAGGGCACATAGAATCTACTTTAACCCAATCGTTAAAAGTAGCCAAAAACTGTGGGAAATGTGTCCTCATAATTCAACAAGCAATTACAGGTAAAAATAGATATTGATGCCGAACAGTGCGAACTTTTTTCAGATTGGTGATAACACAATTTATGATGTCAAAGAATGTATGACCTTGAGCAAGTGCATTGAATACAACACATGCAACATCATTAGCAGTAGAAAAATGTCAATCTCCCATTATGTTCAGAAGGATAAACAACATTGCATTCCCTACGTTCATGGTCATGCTTGTTAAGGGAATGGTGGTGTCTGGCCATCTGCCAGTTGTAATGTCTTCTTTTTTAATTACAAGACTGTCACCATATGTTCCACGAAAAGCACACCATGAAAAGGAACAGTACGAGTTCTGGCTGATGTATGGCCAAGTTGTCACAAGCTTGTGATAAGGAAGATCCAAAGTTAAGGCAAACATTGGCTCAGAAAAGATATGTTGTGTGCCACCAACTTCGATTGTGAACCCGTCTAAGAAGAAACCTTGGGCATGATTAAATTATTGTGTGTCTCCCATATTGGCATAAAAGTATGCAGCCAAACCTGGAGAATAAGTTTGGTCAAATTGAAAAACTAGGGAAGACCACCCAATGTTGGTGATGTATTCACGAAAATGAATGCCATAAGCATGGGAATCCATCAAAGCCTGGAAGGATTACTCAGGAATGATTTTTGGTGTAGCCATGCTTGATGAAGATAGGTTAGTTGGAGCAGATAAAGGGGTAAGGCAAGGAGTCCAGACAGACTATTAATCAGTGTGAGGAAACGTCCAAAATGAAATAGTCACGTTGCGTGAAGCAACGAGAAGGTCCCACTGTAAGTGAATCAAGTCTGTTCACCACACCTGATGGATAAAGTGATACAAAGGGAAGAATCCAATAAAGTCTGTCGGGATAGATGAAAGAGTATGAAAGAAGATAGGCTCTCCTACAAACAAATTTAAAACAATAGTTTAAAATTTGTCTTGAAATGATGGTTTATTGATAACAACAAGAATTATTACAACTTAATGGGCACAATATCTTTAACTACTGCTTAACAATAGAAAACATTAAAAAAGACAAAATAGGTTGACTAAGAGATAAATATAACTAAAAACCTAATATTGAAAGGTGGAACAAAATCCAAGGTTTTATTGACGGCAAGGATGGCTAAGTGGAAGCAGATCATTTACAAGACTGTCGAGTTGATCAATCTGCTGGATGAGATGCTGCTGAATTTCACCCTGGTGAGTGGAAAAATCGCTTTGGTTCTTCATTATAATCGCGTGATTTTCCAAAAACTGTGAGTGGTTGTTCAAGAATTCTTCTTGTGCCACTTCGTGCATTGCCTGACCTTCCTGTGATTCCAACAAACATGTAAAGAATATCTCCTGACGGGCGTGCAGTGCTCCCAAGCCTTGGTGAAGAAATTGGATGCCTTCCACAGGATTAAAGATGATATGCATGGCATTTTCATCAAAGAAATGTTCAGAGGATGGTTTGTGGTCTTCTTGTTCGGTTGTCAGGTTCATTTAAGTATATGGAGTTCAAAAACCAGCGACGCACTCTACGTGAAGGGTAGTAAGGCGAGCTATTTGAATAGGTATTTCTGGATAAACGGCTTGATAACCACATTGCAACATAATTCGCGTGACTAGGATAGGCAAAGGGGCTAACCATTTTTTGGTCCTGGTGATCTAGTTCCAGATAAATTGGATGATACAAAAGTCATCCCTTTGAGTCTGCTTCACCCAGAGTATGTGGAGAAGAGGTTTGGTCACTTCAGATGTTTTTGATATTCCAGCCACATTGTGTCCTAACCAGTGTATAACGGATCATTGATTATGTTGCAAAGAGCGCTGAAGAACAATGTGGTTTCTATTTCCAAGTTCGCCACGAGATACAGTGGCCTGCATTAGTTGCTTGATGGTAAAAAATTGTGACTCTAGAATAGCTAACTTAGGGTTCATCATAGGAATTTGAAGGATTTCGGAGATAATTTCTGGAGTTAATTCAAAACGTTGTCCATGGGCATGGAAATAGAATTTACCATGGACCATTTCGCTAAATTGGTAAAACATCATAACCAATTCTCTGGAATAGGCAGCTGCCGAATGATATGGCAGAGACATCCATCCTCGACGTACAGTTTCAGTGTCAAAATATGGGGAAAACAAGCCATCATGAAAAAAATTCATAAAATTTTTCTTGGGCAATATTTGATTTGTTTTAGTTGAGCCATTTGAAATTATATGTGAGGGAAGAATAGTGAAGAATGATTGAAATGAAGATGGTGGAAAGAACGATATTTATAGGCAATATATGAATATTAACGGATCAGGATGGCAAGTGCAGTTAGATCCAAAATTAATATGTTGAAAAAAAAAACATATAGAACAGGTGCTCTTGTTGCATCACATTAATGTGGCAGGACGTATCGAGTATGGATATCTAAGGTGGGTTTTTAAAGTCAGATTCCCGAGATGATTAAGATATTTTCACAAATAGAAGATAATACGGAGGAAGGTTTCACATGGCAGTTAGATCAACACGTATTTTCTATCTTGAGTTGTCAAATAAGGCATTTAATGTCACGTCCCGAAGACTGTTATTAAGGCATGCAAAGAGATAAAACATACGGAGGAATGGGCCACAAGATAGTTAGACCTACAGGTAAATTCTGAATTGATGTAGCAAACCTCAATAGTGGAAGATGGTTAGATTTTATATAGTTGCGTGCGCGACATTTGTTAGGCGTACCGAAGTAGCGTGCGCGACTTGCTTTGAATACAATGAATCAAGATTGAGTTATTTTTGCGAGTTATTGATTTTTTTTTATGGGTTTTTATAATTTTTTATGTTTATGATACGGTAAAAATACAATTAATATACACAAATATTAAATAGGGAATTTCTCTATTTAATATGTAAATCGTACAAAGAAAAAGAGAGATGTACGTTACATAGATCTAGATATTTTAGAGAATTAGATGCATAACCAACAATATGACAACGATAAATACTGTTAGCAGGAAGACCTTAAATGCATCATCACGTTGATGCTTTTCAAAAAATTTAATCGGATCCATTATGTTAAAGAAGATGAGAGTTGGTGAAGATTAAGTTGTGGAAAGTGAGAGAATGGGATGAGTGAAGTATGGTGAGGAGGGTCAAATTTTATAGCAAAAAAAAAAAAAAACATGACCGTTTGTGGAGAAGTGTGCAGAATAAAGTCGTTAGGCTTAGTGGTGGATGAGAACGTTGAGCATACTTTTGGATCAGTTCATTGGACTTACTTTTGGATAAGTCCGTTGGACTTAATCATTAGGCCTAATGCATAATGCAACTGATTAATGTATATTTATATATAAGGAAGACGATAATCTTATACGTAGATAATTTCTCATACCAATTTAATTTGTCTCAAGATACAAAATTTTGAGAAATTAAACAACACACCGTTTTACATTAATAGAAAAATAAAATGCAATTACGTAAAGGAACAAATGACAAAAGTCATTATTAAACTAGAATGAGTAAAGCTGCTACTGTGAATCTTCAAGATTAGCTGAAGATGAACTAGGGTTACGGCGATGACGAGGGCGTCAAGCTCCCAAGGTGGCTAGCTAATCCTAAATATCTTTTAAAGACTGCAGCACCTGACCCTGAAGCTGGTGCTGGTTTGCCATGATCATGCACTGAAACTTGTTCTGACGAGTATGTATGTTCTGCTGGAATTCACCCATGGAAGTTTCCATATTCACTTGGCGCATAAACATGTTACGCAGGCCAGTGTTGATTGAGTGTATTGTGCTCTGCCGCTACTTTCGTTGTAGGGTCCTAGTGATCCATGACACATGTCTCAAAAATCCCAAAGTTTTCAAAGGGCCTTGTGGGAATTAATAGAGTAGCAGACTGGAAACCTAAATGAATCATTATCTGTGTAACAAAAATAGCAAGAGGGGCTGACCTGTTAGAGGCTTCAGTAATGATATAGCCGAGGAAGTGCACCATGCAAAAAATTTCCTTCCTCTCCTGTAGGATCCACAACAAGTGAAGAAACATCTTGTTAACGTCCGATGTCTTTGATGTGCCAATCACATTGTAGACCATCCATTGAGTGACTGCCAGTTGGTTTCGTCGCAGAGAGTGTTGGTACGCGCATCTTGAGCCGTCATTGTATTCTCCCTTGATTAGCGTGTCGATCATCAAGTCCAAAGTGGTTGGGTACTCCAATATTTGCAGTGTCAGAGTATAGTAGTTGATTAGAATGCTAGTGATATCAAAGATCAACTCCAACATGAGTTCACGTTCCAACCCATCCACCGCAATCCAAAATTCATTTCCTCAAAAACCACCATTGTTGTAAAACTTCAAAACCAAATCTTTGGAGTAATGTTCCGCATTTTGGTGCAATAGATACTCCCACCCTCTACTTTCAATCTCCTCGTCAAAAAATGGGTGGAACATACCACCATTGACGAGATTAAAAAAATTTCGCTCAACTATTATGCGTCTGTTCGCGGCCATAGAGAATTGTGTTTGACTCGCATGAGGTGGATGTGAAGTGAGCAATGTAGGGGGAAGTTAATGTAGGAAAATAACTGGATTTGGTTTAGTTTAGGTCGCGTGCGCGAGTCTAACTATGATGATGTGTGTCGCATGCGCAAGAAAAGGCGATGGAAACTAGATCCGATTTTTGTTGGGGAAGAAAGATGAAGGGAATGACGCGTGTGATGGTCGCGTGGTGGGTTTATGAAGTGGGCACGTGACTTGGGTCGGGGTGGAATTTTTGGCCCAAGCCCAAATAAAATCTAGAAATGCCAATTATGTCCTTAATTGTTCTAAAAACTTCAAACGTGGATTCCCGATTCGTTTCAACTCCAAATGGGACAAATGAGCTTCCAAAATGATCAACATTAAAAATCAAGAAAAGGAAGGTAGTATGAAGATTAAGAGGATAAGTTTGTTTGGCAAAACTTGTTTTTAATTAAAAGCGGCAAAATAGGGGATCATGCCGACGCTGGAGCGAACCCAATCCAGCCAGACTCTCGCTTAACCTTGATAATTTTGGGGCCTAGGGTGCAAGACGATACCATCCTTGACCGTGCGAGGGGTGTAACAGTCTAATAATATTACCCTTATTGCATATGGTATAGCCTCAAACCGCCCCGAAACGAAATCAAATAGCAAACAGTTAGGGGTTGGCCTGGTGGAATCTATTACCCGTGTCCCAAGTAGGCAACATCTGATGTTGAACATGAATCTCGTAGTGCAAAGGGGAAATGGAAAAGACACGAGTATATACATGTTGAATCTTTTAACGTCAGATCCTCAAGACGATTCCCAACCCGTGGGAGCAACGGCACGGCGATGAAGTTTATCCTGCTCAGCTGGTGTCAGGCAAAAGTATACCTTATACCGGTAAGTATTAGATAGTGATTGAAAACCTGGACAGAAAGGTGTTTGACAATGCAAACACCACCCCATCCTTTGCACACATCGTTTACGAGCAAAAGTACTACGACCATTACCTATTTGTGATGAGTGAGACTTACACCAAATGATTAGCTGAAGTTCGCGAGAAAAAGATTAGAAAAGAGAAGAGAAGGAAGGAGGGGAAATTTTTGGTACCCATCGTTTACCAGAAGGCACGTTTGCTCAATTATCAGAAGACATTTATACATAGTTCTAAAATAGAGTTGTTGTGGACTACGGTTCTAGCGCTTGCAACCACACACTCCAAGTGATATGAGAGAAGAAAAGAAAAGAGGGCCCGACTACCAAAATAGTGTACTTCCCCTTTTTTTAAACAAATGGAAGGAAGTACACCAGCGAATCGAATAGTCTCTGCAGATTGGATCTTGGAGAAGAGTATTTTTGACATCTGGAGATTGTAACTCGTGGTAATGTTTAAGGCGTTGGCCATTTACTTAAAATTCGTTGTTATTGTTTAAATTTTTCAAAGAGATTACCCCATAAGGGGTGACAGCATAGACAATGAAAGGACCAGACCATCGTGTTTTCAATTTTCCTGGAAAAATATGTAATCTTGAGTTGTATAGCAAAACTTTTTGACCAATTTTGAAATTTTTTCTCAATATGTGCTTGTCATGCAGTCTTTTCATGTTGGCTTTATAGGATTTCGAGAGATCATATACATCACTCTGAATTTCTTCAAACTCATTTATTTGCAATTTTCGCTTCTCGCCTGCTACATTGATATTATAATTGAGGCTTTTAATAGTCCATAGAATACGCTGCTCAAGTTCAACCGGCAAATGACAAGGTTTTCCAAAAATGAGGCGGTAAGGAGACATCCATATAGGTGTCTTAAAGGCCGTTCGATATGCCCACAAGGCATCAGATAATTGGAGAGACCAATCTTTCCTAGATAGATTGACTGTTTTCTCTAAAATTGACTTAATCTCTCTATTAGAGACTTCCACTTGGCCACCGGTCTGCGGATGGTACGGAGTTGCTATCTTGTGGGTGATTCCATATTTCTTTAATAACAACTCAAAAAATTTATTACAAAAATGTTTTCCCCCATCACAATGATAGCTCTGGGAACACCAAAACGAGAGAAAATATTTTCTTGTACAAAAAAAAAATGACAGTCTTATAGTCATTAGCACAACATGTTATTGCCTCAATCCATTTTGACACATAGTTAACAACTACCGTGATGTAGAGAAAGCTATGAGAATTTGGAAAGGGACCCATGAAGTTGATGCCCCAAACATAAAAAAAATCCTACAATTAGAATTGGATTTAAAGGCATCATATTGCGTTGAGTAATGCATCCTAGCTGCTGGCAGCGGGTATATGCTTTGCAATGCTCATGTGCATCTCTAAATAGTGTTGGCCAATAAAAGCCACATTGTAGAACCTTGGCCGCAATTTTCTTACCACTAAAATGACCACCACAAGATTTTTCATGACAGAAGGATAACACGTCATTGTGTTCCTAGTCGGGAATGCAACGGTGTATTAGTCGGTCTAAACAATACTTGAATAGGTAGGGATCATCCCAAAAATAAAATTTCATAGTGGAGAAGAACTTTTTTCGGTCAGCACGAGACCAAGATGAAGGGACTTCCTCGGTAACTAGGTAGTTTACTATATCAGCGTACCAAGGAGACGAAAAGACTGAGTACAAGTGTTCATCAAGAAAGGAATCACAGATGGGGTCTGAATCATTATCGACATCACTAATGAGTCGTGATAAATGGTCGGCAACAACATTCTCGCAATCTTTTTTATCTCTAATTTCGAGAGTAAACTCTTGCAAGAGGAGGATCCATCGGATCAATCTCTGTTTTGCATCCTTTTTTGCTAGTAAGTAACGAAATGCCGCATGGCCAGTGTAGACTATTGTCGAAGAACCAACTAGGTATGGAAGAAACTTATCTAAGGCATAGACAACAGTGAGGACCTCTTTCTCAATGGTGGTATAGTTACGTTGAGCTTCATTAAGAATTTTATTAGCGTAGTAAATGACAATGGGTTTGTCGTATCGGCGTTGACCTAGGATAGCTCCAATAGCATAGTCGCTAGCGTCACACATTAGTTCAAATGATTTAGACCAATCAGGTGGTTGAATTATAGGAGCTGTAGTTAGAGCGGTTTTTAAGGTTTCAAAAGCTTGTTTGCTATTGAAATTGAAGTCGAAGACGACATCTTTAATCAGGAGATTTGCTAAAGGTCGAGCAACCTTGGAGAAATATTGAATAAATCTCCTATAGAACCCTGCGTGGCCTCAAAAAGGCACGTATGTCTCGAACTGTTCTTGGTATAGGAAGAGATGCAATTTTTTCAATCTTAGCTTTATCAATTTCTATTCCGTCCTTGGAACAATATGTCCAAGAACGATTCCTTTGGTAACCATAAAATGACATTTTTCCCAGTTAAGGACTAGATTTTTCTCTTCACAACACGTAAAAACCTGGGAAAGATTTGATAGGCATCTATCGAATGAGTTACCAAATATGGAGAAATCGTCCATGAAAACTTCCATAAAATGTTCAACCATATCACTGAAAATGTGAAGCATACAGCGTTGGAATGTACCAGCATTACAAAGGTCGAAAGGCATGCGTTTATATGCAAAGGTGCCAAAGGGACAAGTGAACATTTTTTTTTTATCAGCAGAATCGATTACAATTTGAAAATAGCCTGAATATGCATGACCCACTAAACATTCAAGCATCTGGTCAATGAAAGGAAGTGGGAAGTGATCTTTACGAGTTACCGCATTAAGTTTGCGGTAGTTAATGTATATTCTCCATTTCACTGGGATACGAGTGGAGATGATGAAGTGGAGATGCATTCATTTTTATCATTTCGCACAACTGTAATGCTAGACTTCTTGGGAACAATGTGGACAGGACTTACCCAAACACTATCAGAGATAGGGTATATAATACCCACATCAAGTAACCTTAAAACTTCTTCCTGCACCACATCTTTCATGGCGGGGTTTAGACGGCGTTGCGGTTCACGCGACGTCTTTGTACTTTCTTCAAGATGTATGTGATGGGTGCACACACTAGGGTTAATGCCCTTGATGTCATCAAGAGACCATCCAAAAGCAGAACGGTGTTGTTGAATGACGTTAATTAAACGGGATTTTTGATCGGCAGTCAATTTGGATGAAATGATAATTGGGTGACTACCATTTGGATCAAGATGTAGGTATTTTAAATCCGAAGGAATAGGCTTTAAGTCAAGGGTAGGAAGAGTGGGTATCTAAGATTCTTGAGGAAGTCATCTTCAACAGAGAAAATAGATTGATGTTCTTCCAAATTGCTCGACATCACTGTCTTTATTCGTTCATTTTTTAATAGACTTTTCGATCATCACAAAGAAACACTTGATATAATGAATGGCGGTTGCTTCATGGACAAAGGAGCTACCGAGGCATAAAATTTTCTTGAAAAACAAGCAACGAAAGTTACCCATTAGGGTAACACTGATTCTTCTAGATCATTGAGGACACTATTACAAAAGCTACATCTGTCTTTGAGGTAAAATCCGATCCCGAATTAAAAAAATCTGGTAGAATCCCTGACTAAAAAAGTAGATGCCCTTGCAGTTGAAGTGAACGATCAAAAACCAAAACAGGTCATGAACGTTAACACCTCACCATGTATTCTTTGTCTAAGTCCTGACCATCCTAATGTTTATTATCCCTTGTTATATGACTCCTATTCCCAACCATCGAAAGAGGCTTGTGCATTCAACATTCCTAATGCACCTTGGAGACAGATTCCGAATTTCACTTGGCGCCCAAATACCAACAGATGGCTCCTCCATGTTTCACCAATCCACCTGTTAGACCATCCACCAACTATATTTCATACCGTCAAAGAAATAATCAACAGTACCAACAAAGTCAAAATCAGTTTCCAAGTAATTACAATCCTAACTACCAAAACAACTGCAACCTTGTTCCAGCTAATCCAAATTACGGATATCATCCTCAACCTCTCAGCAATAACTGTGAACTAGTCCCTGTTGCACCACCTGTGCAACTCGCTACTAATAAGACGGGTGAGACTTTCTTGGCTTACATGAACCAACAATCTCAAATACTGATGTCTATCCAACAATCGCTTCAATTATTAGCGTAAGAAAATAGTTAGAAAGGCATGTTTCCTGGCCAAGTAGTTCCAAACCCTAAGCCAGCAAACACTGCCTTTGAACTAAACAATGCACCGAGTACAAGTAATCCAAACCAGGGGGAGGTGAATGCCATCACTACTATTCGATCTGGCAAAATCGTAGACAATCAAATACGTATGCTAGATAATCTCCCAAAGGAAACTGATACTCCCAAAGTCCCTACTCCTGATGTTGAACCTACGCTAGAAACACCAAGTCCAACCAAGTCACCACCTCAAAAATTGAGAAACGAGCAAGCCGATCCCTATGCAAAATTCTGACCCAAGGCACCGTTTCCTGCACGTTTGGCAAAGAACAAACCTGATGAAAATTTTGATGAGATTCGAGAAACTTTCAAAAATTTGACCATCAACTTACTATTTCTCGGAGCCCTCAAACAATTGTCGAAACATGCAAAGTTTTTGAAAGATATGTGTACCATAAAAAGGAGAACAAATGTTCCTCAACAAGCGTTCCTCATCGAATAGTTCCCTTCCATCACTGAATCCAAAGGTATTATCAAATACAAGGACCCTGATAGACCAATTGTTCTATGCACATTGGAAGACAAATACACTGCTACTACACTACTAGACCTAGGAGCTAGTGTGAACTTACTCCCATATTACTTGTTCAAACAGCTAGGTCTTCATGAGCTAAAACCTACCAACATGACTCTGCAGTTAGCTGATCGTTCCATTAAGTATCTCAAAGGCATTGTGGAAAACGTCCTCGTAAAAGTCCAAGACTTTTACTATCCCGTCGATTTTGTTATTCTGGATACAGAAGTTGCATGTGACTTCATTCCTATCTTCTTATGGCATCCTTTCCTTGTAACTGCTAATGCCCTCATAAACTCTAGGGATGGCTCCATGACTATGTCCTTCGGAAATCTTTCAATCGAGGTAAATGTGTTCAAGTTAATGAAACAAATTCCAGAGGCTAACATTGATGGTGAGATTAGCATGGTTGATAGTCTCGCGCAAGAGTATTTAACAAACTCTTTTCCTGACAATGAAGTTCACTAATTTCTATCTTTTGGTGCTTCTGAATTTGATGTTAACTCTTACACTCAGGAAGTCAACACGTTATTAGAGTCAATCCTTGAGTTTTCTCCCCGGCAACGGCGCCATTTAATGTTAGCACTTTGATGGCTTTACATGTATGAAAGTTTCACAACCATTAACACACCAATATTCAAGATTTCCTTACTCACATATTTTCGTGTGTATGGTTAGAGTAAGGATTTTCATTCTAACCTTAATACTAGAATGATGTTACAACTGAAATTTTAGCACCTTAGAGAACTATGTGAGTAGGGTGTTAATCTTTTTATTTTAACTTCCTAAGAGCATCATCAACGCATTGTTAAAATCGATTTCTAATGTGACAGTTGACAAAAAAAAATGGTAATTTTCGTCCCCAACGCGCTATCAAAACACCGTTTTTATTTTAACAATTGTCAAATCCGAAACCAAATTAGTCATAAATATAAGTGACTCGCATGGGATAAGTTGTCCCGTCCAAGAGTGGGACGAGCCAAATTTTACCGTCCGCATTTTTTTTAATAAAAAATTCAAATGGCTCGATTTTGTACCATTGGAATTAACGGCTATATTTAGTTCCGTTGGACTGGGCCTATATATATTGCATAGTTGTTTAACTAATTTTTTTACCAATTCACATCTTCTTCTTTCTTCTTTTATTCTTCACCAAAATCACAAAATGTCTTCACAAAGGTCTAGAGGTGGAGGAAATAGAGGTGGTAGAAATAGTGAAAACCAAAGCCAAGAAAATAGCCAACATACCTATGTTCAAGGTTGTTCAAAAAAATTCACAGCCATAGAAGATGAAATTTTATGTCATAGTTGGATTTTTATTTCAGAAGATGCAATTGTTGAAATGGGCCAAAATAGACATGTTTTTTTTAGAAAATTGCTAATGAAATGAACAAGCGTCTAAGCCAGCTTGGTCATGTATGGCAACCACGAACTGGTGGATTGGTTCAAGCGCGTTTTCACATAATCCAACATGCGGTAAGTTTATTTCAAGGTTATTATGATCAACAATTGAAAGTGAATGCTAGTGGTACTAATGCGGATGATACAATATCACGAGCTCGTACTATTTTTTCAACTATTCAAAATGAACCATTTAAATTTGAGCATTGTTATTGGATTTTAATTTTAAGTCCAAAATGGAATCACTTCTATCAAGTTAGAAGTGATAGTAGTTCAAAAAAGCAGAGAACAACTTCTAGTAGTGATGTTAGTGGTGGCGTCAGTGGTGGATCAATCGCTAACAATATAATATTGGAATAGCCAATATTTCGTTAGATGAAGAAAGTCAACCATTGAGGGAAGTGCCTGGATCAGAAAAACGATTAAAAGGAAGAAAGTTTAAGAAAAGAGATGCTGATGAAGTTACGCACCAAATAGCACAAACTCTGGAGGAGGTCAGAGACAATCAACTTACAACTGCAAGAAGAAACAGAGCTAAAACGACAAATGTTCCTCTCAATGAAAAAGGAAAAAGAAGACAAAATATTGAGGCTTGAAGCACAGAAAGAACAAGATATCATGATATGATGCTTGATCTAAGCAAGTTTAGCAGTATTCAACTGACATTTTGGGAAGCTAAGCAAATAGCTATCTATCGTAAATGGGTTGAACAAGAACAAGGTATTCCTATTGCTCTTTCTATTCCTCATTATCCAACCTCTTCTCCATACATTCCAACCTCTTCTACTCCATACAGTCCAACCCCTCCTAGTCCATACATTCCAACCCCTCCTAGTCCATGCATTCAAACTCATCATTCTCAATAGTTTGGGTCTTTTTCTTCTTCTGGATCAACAAACATTGTTAGTTAGTCTCATGGTAGGCGAGCACGCTCTCCCAATCCATTTCTGAGGGATGAAAATGAAGAATATGAAAATGATGATTTTTAGTTATAACATTTTTAATTTCAAGTATGTTGTAACGTTTTTAATTTCAAGTATATTGCAACGTTTTTAATTTCTAGTATGTGCAAAGCTTATTCAACAAATCACAATCTTATTTAAACAAAACAAATTTGATGAAAGTACAATTAACAAAAAATACAAAAAGCACACTAAAAAAATACAGTTAACAAACTTAAACAAACTTATTAGTTGTTCCTTTGGTTGTGGCGTGCACCATAACGTGCCCAATGATGTTCAACCAGATCATTCTTCAATTGTTGATTAGTAGCTCCACAATGAATACTTAATGTCCAGCTACCATGTTTTAAACAAACAAATGGTCATTACTCTGCATCTCAACTTCATGCCGCAACCGTTCATCTGAAAGTGGTTTCCACTTTGGAAGTTGTACATTGTGTGATAAGAGCCCAAAACTGTAGTTTTAACCCTTTAACAGTCATACTTTTAGACCAATTATGTGAGTAATAATTAAGAGTTAACACTGATTACGTGTTTTATGCATTTCGTGCTTCAAAGTCCATTATGTGCGAAATGTGCCACTTTAGCGAGATAAAGGAGCAAAGGTCGGTTACTAAGGAGTTCCGTGATTAAAGGCCAAGTTTCGAGAAGACAAAGCCTTTCTAAAAGCCCGGTCAAAAGCTAAAAAGTCGACGCGGGCCGAAACAGCACACAAAGTCAGCAGAACTTCCGAAGGACATATCTTTGAACTCAGACCTCGGAATGGGGCCTACCTTATGTCAAAACGACCGGTTCGGAAAGAGCTTTCCAATGGTCTAAGCCTTGACCCAATCAGAGGAGCAGAAGTGGACAGAAAGTCTATTGAAGCCAACTGCAGCTGAAGAGGCCTTTTTGGACTGAAAGATTTGGGTTTTGGGCCTAATTCTCTTGCCCAAAACATGGCTCCAAGCCCATGCACGATTTTTGGATCTGAAAGTATAAAAACAAAAGCTTAATGCTTTGTTAATGGTAGATTTTTAGGTTAGAAAATAAAGGTAGCTTAGAATAGAAAGTAGCCATTAAAATAGCTTCTAGATCTAGTTTTTCATGTAGATTAATTAAGTTTAGTTCCATTTCAATTATTGTATTAGATTAAACCTTTGAATCTTGTTCTTCATTTTGATTAGATCAATAAAGTAGTATTTTTATCAATTTCGATTTTGTCATTTCCATTTCTAGATCTAATTTCAATTCCTGTCCTTATTTCATTTGAGTCATTAAATTAGATTTCATTATTGTTTAATTAAGTAAATTTCAATTCTTTATATCATGTTTAGTTTAAAAGTAATCGGAAATGATTGCGTAATAATTCTCGGCTAAACCTCCATTAGAGGGGGTTGAGAAGCCTTGATGAAAGCTTGATTCCGATTAACATAGATTTGTCGTAATTTCCTTTCCACTCTAGAAATGTTTAGTTCACCATGAGAATGGGTTTAATCGTTCACATGCTAGTTATTAATTGGTAGAAATGCCATGTGTAATTAGGGATTAGGAAGAACCAATTGTTCTCATGGGCGATTCAATTCGGATTACGACGATTTGTAGTTAATAGGATTAAGTCGAGTTAAGGTGGAATCAATTCCCCTCTAACTCCTTATCATCGAATCAACGTAGCATTCCCTTAAGTTATTCCCATCGCCGACTAGTTGCAATTCGTGGGTAGTTGCATCGTAGTCTAGTTGCCTTTTCGTAAATCTCTCATTAGACTTTAAGTAGAGAGTACGAACACGGAGAACACAAAGATGGAAGGACTAGGAGTGGAACGAATCACTCTACTCCACTATATCTCATAGACTTGAGAGTAGAATCTTTGATAAATATAGACTGATAAGATGAAGTTTAGTTTTACTTGCGTTTAGAGTTCATCGCTTTATTTCATAGGTAAAGCTATTCATTTCACCATTATCATTGTGTTCATTATCAACAATCATGTTGTGAAGTATAATACATGTCTTCATTATACGAGATAGAGCTCCTCTGTCCCACTGACGAGCAGGCCTGCTAACAATTGCGAATCTAGCCTGTAAAATACCAAAACCACGTTCCACATCTTTACGAGCCACTTCTTGCACTTTTGCAAAGTTAATATCCATGGGAGTAGCAGGAGATGAGATTGTTTGAATCAGTGTAGCCCATGGTCAATATATTCCATCAGCAAGGTAGTAGCCCATGTTGTAAGGATTGTTATTAACTTGATAAACACAAGCTGGAGCTGTTCCTTTGACTAAATTATCAAATAAATGAGAATTATCTAACACATTAAGATCATTACACGATAAAACCATTCCAAAGTATGCTTGCCAAAACCATAGCTTATGATTTACAACTGCTTCCAAAATCACAGTCGCTTTTCTAGCGTGGCCCAAATGAGTTCCATGCCACGCAGTTGGACAATTTTTCCATACTCAATACATACAGTCTAAACTATCTAATATACCTGGCTAACCGCGTTCTTCATCTACTGCAAACAAGCGTGTTACATCTTCTTCTATTGGGCTTCTCAAGTACTGTTCTTCAAAACAGTTGACAACTGCATTACAAAAATGATGAAGTGATTCTCGGGCCGTACTCTCAGCAAGTTTTATCCAGTGATCCATTGAATCAGCTGGATAGCCATAAGCAAGTATCTGTATTGCAGCTGTCATCTTCACCAAACTCAAAACCCCAGGCAAACCAAGAGCATCACAAGAAGGCTTAAAATATAGATCAAAATTAGTGACAACTTCCAATATACGGTTAAAAAGTGGTCTTCTCATACGAAATCTATGACGAAACTTACCTGCTTTATAATTTGGTATAGCAACAAAATAATTAGCCACCAACCGTTCATGCGCACCAACACGATCACGGTTAGTGTATTATCTACCATCAACATATCCACCCCATATTGGTACAGATAAAGTGTTGAAAGATGAAATCATTGTCGCCACTACAATTGCATCACTTTGCATTTGTTGAACGATTGCGGTAGTTTCATCATCGTCGTTGAAAATTAGTTCACTTACTCTTTCGCACCAATTGCTATTATGACTACTAGAACTCATGACAAAATAATTGAAAGTTTATGACTGATGAGAGGAGATGAAGAAATGAAAAAATATATGATGCTTCACCTGTTATTGATCTGATATATATCGTAAAAAATAGAGGGAAACGATGGGCGCAAAAATGGTTTGGCGCCACAGAAATGGAGGAAAATGATGGACGGGACAACTTTTGCCATGCGAAATCAAAACAATAAATATAGAAATTTTGGTTTGGTGCTTGACTCGTTTTTAACAATTTTGATTCACAAAAAACGCTAAAGCGTTGCAACAAAATTTAGAAATGCGTTAATGATGCTCTAAGATAACTTAATATGCAAGTTAAGGTAATTGATAAAACTTTATGAGAAAACTAAAGAAAGAGAAAAAGATAGAGGATTAATCCTACTCATGCAAAGTCTAACTACGTATTTTTTTAGAAAAATGATCACTACTATCTCTAATCCATCTCTAATCCATTTTAGGTTCATGGACAACCCAAAATGGACTCGAGTATCGATCCCTAGCAAGATGTACTCATCTCTGAGTCCATTTTACTAGCATGAGGAGTTGAACTAATATTTCATCTTTGAAATATCATCTCAACTCCTGGTTTCATTCTACATCAACCTATCAAATATAGTCTGAAATCACCAAGGCTTACGCGCGCGACTAGCCCTAGTGTCACCTGGGTCGCGCAAGCGAGTTCATCTCGAGCTCCAAGTTTCGAATTTGGCCGGACACTATCATTTTGGGGTAGGATGTCAAATGAGTCCTAAGTTCCTAAGTAATGATTCTGTAATCTAAAAATTCGTAGCCTGATCCTCACATGATCATCATTAACCCTCCACCTTGGAGGGTTTTAGCTTATGATCATGAGAGTAAATGATTATGCAAATGGGCTATTCTAAGTTAAGATAAAAAGAGAAGAATAAGAATGAAATACCTGATTTTTACTTGAAGGATAAAAGATTTTATTTGATGAACAAAGGTTACTCCATTAACACTAGTTCAAGAAACTTAAAACTTAGCTAGAAAATAAAACATGCATGAATGGGAATGAATTCTCCCAATTCCAAATTCAATATATATGAGAGCATTCTCTCATTTCCCACGTGAAAGTATCTCCCCCCATTTACTCACCTTTATTACAATCTTATCTCCAAAATCAAATCATGCCAAAATTAAACACTATTTAGCATACAAGTCAAAATAATGCATTTAATCACATGCAAGATGTCAATTTGTGCCAATAATTTGGTACTTTTGTCTTGACTTGCTCCATGATCGATGACTCATCTCTTCTTATGGGCCTGCAGAGTGGGTCCATGTGTTGTGTCCATTGGTGGGTTTGCAAGTTGATTTTTGCAAAATCTGGCCTGAGATAGAGCTTGTTGTACTGATCGTCTAGGCAGCTTACTCGCCGAAATCGGAGTCCAGGTTTAAGAGATGAGCTTCGAAAGTTTGATGTTTTTCTGCACATAATCCCATTATGACTTGATTCTGTCCTGTTTGAGTCCCCGGGCTTTAGTCCGGCTTTGTTGAGGTTCACATAAGATGAATAGGAAGACTTCAGATATATACACTATTCCCGTGCTTTAATGCAGGTTTAACCATTATTTTCACGTTAACTATGAAAACCTGCAAAAGTACAAAAATCTAATTATTTCATACTTATTAAACACATAATTAACCAAATTGTTATGTCTCTATGGGGTTTAATATTACAGTTTTGGGTGTTTATCACTTGTCGTGGTCGATCAAGTCTTGGATGTAATTTCTTAGACCACATCAATGGTTGGTGGGATAAGAGCGAATGTCATGAAACTAACAGTAAGCATGGTCAAGGAGTTCTTTGATTTGTCGGATCTCGGGTTTGAACCATCAAGCGTTCTTGATTCAATTGTAGATATGGGACAATGATCGATTTAGAGGTGTGAACACTCGAGGTTAGGATCGGGTGTCTAGTTGTAGCATTTTGGTGTGGTTGATGAAAGGTTCATGATCGAGTTCTCTGGGGCGCTTATGGGGCGGATCTTAAGTGGATGTTGCTACGACTAGTTCGTTTCTTTCGACAAGTGTTACGAGTCTGCTTTCCTCTTTGATGTACTTGTTCATTTTTTTGTACAAGTCACCCAGTGTAGTGGGTCGCCTCTCAACAGTGATCAACTGAGGCTAGAAGTGGGCGTGAAACCGTTTCGAAAGGTGATGATGATGACCGAGAGTGACAAAACAACTTTTTTGAAGTGTTGGAGGTATGACTCGAGTGTTTCAGAGTGTCGCTGGTGAGTCTTGAAGATGGTAACCATGGTTGGTTGTTTAGCTCAATTGTGGAAGAATTCTTGTGGGAAGATGGTTTTAAAAGAGTAGAAATTGGTGATGGATGCAGCAGGTAGGTCGAAAAACCATTTGAGAGAGGGTCCTTTGAAGGTAGATGGGAAGATACGACATAACAATCGGTCAAGGTGAGTGTACATTGTCAGACGTTGCAAGAAGCTTTTGATGTGCTCGAAAGGACAAGTGGAGCCATCGTACATCAAGAAATATGGTTGCTGAAAATACAGTGATGCCACTGTTTCTTGGATTTATTTAGTGGGGGGAGAGTCATTAAACTTCTGCAGTGTTTGGAGAATAGCTTGAGACATGTCTTTACTGGCATGTGGTTCTGTGATGGTAGGAGGGTGTTGTATTGCTGCTGCGGTAGCAGCTTCAGTATGTGACGGGTTGTGAGCAAGGTCACCATGGTTTTCTACTTCAGAACCATTGACTAGTGGATCAGGTTGTGTAGTTTTGAATGCATTGTACTACTCTTGAAGTGACTGCAGTTGAGGAGGTAGATCAACGTTCATTATGAAGGCTGCAGTGATGGATGTTGATCACTGGAGAACAGAGATGTGTGAGTTATCAGATTTTTAAGAAATCTACCACAGATAGTGCCAAATATAAGTGTCTATTTTTATCCTGGAGGATTAACAGGACATTACACCAAAGGTTTATGACTTAGCTTTAATTTATATGAAGAAATGGGATGGTTTTGGTGAATGGTAATGGTTGTTCTTCATGAGTAAGAAGATGCTTATGTATTCAACACTTTGGAGTGAGACTAGAAGTTCTGGGGGTGGCTTTTATAAATATTGTGAGCAAATAGTTGGTAGGACACGTGTAGTGATATGGACAAATGTGCTACTTGGATGAGTGACACGTCCTCACAAATTGCATGTGTGTGGTAGCTCCAAGTATTATGTTGTTTGAGCTATCATAGAAAGAGTGTGGTTAAGGGTGTGATGATGGTAATGACTTGAGTGTTGCAATGGGCAAATGCCCAATGCTAATGATAGCCATGATGAGGGCGGCAGATGATAACGTCACGAGATGAAGTCGAGTGACAAGTCGTTGATGTTAGACCAATCTTGACGAGTGAGCAAGTGCTTGTACTCTTGGAATCTAGCTGGCAGAGTCATTGTGTGTGGACTGCGTGCATATCACGTGTTTGGTAGAATGTCCCTTATAATTACCGTTCACACAAACTGAAGGAAATGAAAACATTTGTGTGGACTTAAAAAGTTCTAAAGTCCTCTATAACAACCTCGCTTTTCCACCAAAAAAAAAAAGGGTTAACTAGTATTACCCCCCCCACTAGATGAGCCAATTAGATTTTCCCCCCACACACACTAGATGGGAAATTAGGGTCTCCCCTAAATACACACAAAAAAAAAGTCAGTGGGTTGGTTGAAATTTTTTGTGTGTATTTAAGACCCTAATTTCCCATCTAGTGTATTTCTAGCGGGTGGGGGTGTAATTCTAGTTCACCCAAAAAAAAAAAAAAAAAAAAGGTTCTAAAGCGTTTGGTAAACAAAGAAAACTAGGAAAGAAAATTCAGTGTTCAGCAAAGGCAAAGAGAAAGTATATGGAGAGGATGATGCATATGGGTAGGAAATAATGAGGAAATATGTAATGCAGTTTCCCTATCGAACTGCATATGGGCTTTTACAACAGCAACACAGAGATGATATAGATCACAGAATATTGTGTGGATCTAACGTGTGGACGAGGGTTTTATGCTTCTATCACTGTGGTCACTATAATTTTGGTAGAAGCCAAGTTACTACTCCGAGTAATGAGCAAGAAACAACTTGTATGAAAGCTCCAATGGTAGGATTAGAATAGCCTATACACGAATCCTAATTAGCATCTTTACTAGTCACTTCTACGAGAGTACCATACAGGCATGCACTATCTGAATCACCGACTAACATGATTTAACACGAGAACTGTTTGGTTGCCAGTTCTAGTGTTTTGACTCCTTGTTCATAATCGGAAAAAATGAAAAACATTTTACCGTTTTAAAACAGACAGGTTCTGATACAGTCAATACCCACTTGGCCTATTTGAGTACAATCACCATGTGATAGCCATTCATGATTCATTACCTTTAATTCTCTTTCTCAGTTCTCACCAATAATTTTCTGATCCTGAGTACGTGTGGGTGTTATCGACCAAGGCGTTATGACATTCGCTCCCAGACATTAAAACTGTACGTGCCTACTTTCGTTGTGATTTGGTAGCATCTACCTTGAGATTCTGAAACAGCCTAGCTGACAAGGACACTACACATTTTCCCTAGGGAGAATTAGAAGGGTATACAGTCTTGACTCTTTGAGTGCTGTTGATCTATAACTCTTGTCATTTTGTGCCCCGCGTTTGTTGCTTTTAGAGCATCTTCCATGTTTTCTGTCCTGGCCGTACTTTCCTGTGGGCTAAGTTACTTGGCTGAGAGAGAATGGTCTAGCCGCTTAGACAACTTAGTTCAGTCAAGTGTCGGCAGGGGAAAATATGTACCGATGGACTTCTCAATGCCGAATTGTTTCGTGATCGCAATAGGAATGATTTTGTCAGGCTCAAAGGGAGTACTAAAGTTGCGGGCAAGGCTAATTCTATTTTTCCACCAGAAAAAACGAACCTTCTGCTAATTTTTTTTGTCAAAATTGACTATCTGTACAATTATGTAGCAATCCACTGTCGCTGGTGTTTACTTGATGACCCAGCAATAAACCCTGTTTTCTTATTTCCAAACAAAACCAAAACTATTAGGAAGGAGGAAATTAGGCAAAACTGGAATAGCGCACCTAATTTAACGTTAGTTAATTAAACACGTCCCAAAGTTGAAGCAGGGTTCGATTATAAAACAATGCCAGTGTTGATTATTAAGTTCACTAGTACAAGATTTTGTCCCCTGAATAAACCATTCCATTTTGGTTATGAGAATCCACAGAGACAATATGTTTGAACTCGAGTTAGAACCTCAGCATTGCTCAAGTATACAAGTTAGCGCAAGTGTGAAGTAGAGTGCATCTTGCAAGTTGCAAACCATTCTACAGAAAGACATTTTTCGCAAAATATCAACCACAAATAAAGTAGGCAAGTAGCACATATCTTTGATAACTTAATATTTCACCAGTATTCGCTTTTTGAAAGTAATAAGTCCCAATTTAATTGATTTTGACTAGCAGTTTCCATTGAACTGTGAGACCTTCAACTTTACCAAATCTAAGTTTCTATTTTATTTGTTAAAAAAATCTGAGAATGCCTCATCTATAGCACCAAAGCCACCAGCCTTTCTTTCTAGACTATTAGCCATTAAGCCCCAACATTATAAAATAAACCAGAAACCCAAGAGGCCAAGACTAGCACAGTAGCACATAGCTTTCAAAGTTTGAAGCCTTTTTATGGATAAAAAGGGCAACTGAGCACGAGGCTACCAACGGAAACCTTCCCTAAGTTTACCTTCCCAGAATCCCAGCTACCTTAAACTCCCAAAAATTGACAGCCCTGTTTTTGAATAAAAGTTCACAGAAAAAACAAAACAAAAATAATAAAATAAAATTCCAAATGCTACAAGTACAACATTGAATTTATTAAAGACCTTATACTAGAAATAAACTAGCAATTAACTACAAGAATCCATGAAATTCAAAGTACAACAAATCAGATTTTCAAGCACTTTTTATCTATCAATGCTGACCTGCTAAAACAAAGTTTGTTGCTTGTTCTTCAATAATGGAAATTGAGTTAAAATTAAATTTCCAAGAGTAGGTCACTGAATAATAGAATTCAAGAAACCAGAAACAGAGCATATTATCTATCTATATGTTCCATCTAAAACTACAACCTCACAAAATTCTACAATTCTTTCTCGGTTGATATATATAGATTAAAAGATACTGAAAAACAAAGGAAATGAGAAGTAAATTTTCCTCTACTTGCCATTCTTACCCATTTATGTTCCTAGTTATTTACATAATTGAACAAGCATTAGGGTTTTCATCACTAAAAATCTGAGGTGGGTAAGCATAAGCATACTCCATAGCAGATTTAGGAGGGTAATAATAAAACTCATTTCTCAATAACTCAAGTTTAGTCGCTTCCTCATTTCCCTGCTTCCCTTCTTCTCCATCCCCTTCTTTCTTCTCCTTCTTCTCTTCTTCCCCTGCCTTCTCTTTCTCTTCTTTCTTCTCATCCTTCTCTTCTTTCCCTTTCTCTTCTTCCTTCTTCTCCGGCTCCGTCTTCACGATTGCCGCGTGCTTCCCTGTTCGTTTGTACACGTATTCTACGAGCTTTTCTGGATCGAATACTCCCTTCACTGTCACTTGTGAGCCCTTCAGATCTGGCTCCGCAGATTGTACTCCTTAAAAATAACATTTTGACAAATTTGAGTTGAATTGAATCTGAACTTTAATGAAAAATAAAAAAAAAAGGTGAATCTTTATTACCTTTCATTCTCATGATTCTTTTCTGGATTTCAAGAGCACAAGCTTCACAATGCATGTGAACTTTCAAGACTACAGTAATCACTTTTGGCTGCAAAACAAGGATAATATAACTAAATAAAAAGACAATGAAGATAAGTTAAACTATTTTATATACCTCTTCTTTCTTCTCTTCTGGTTTAGCTTCTTCTGCTGCTTTCTTTTCTTCTGCCACTTTCTTCTCTTCTTCAGTTGGTGGTTTTGGAATTGGAGAAAGAAGCTCAACCTTCCTATGACTTTTCTTCTGAACTCTCTCACACACCTTCAATGGATCAGCAGATTTCCCTTTCACAATTACCTTATGTGTTTTGCAATCTGTCTGAACATCTTCCACACCTTAAAACAGAACAAGAAAAAAAAAAAAAAAAAAAAAAATTAATCAAATTTCAAGAAAATAACAAAAAAGAAACATAAAGAATAAAAAAAAGGTCTAACCTTGGAAAGTCTTTAAGCATCTTTTAACTTTCCTAGCACACCCTTCACAATGCATGTAAACTTTCAATACAATCTCATCAGGTGGAGGGGGTGGTGGGTCTTTTGATTCCTCTGTTTTCTTCTCTTCTTTCTTTTCTTCAGGTTTCTTCTCTTCTTCTTTCTTTTCTTCCGGTTTCTTTTCTGCTTCAGGTTTCTTGGCTTCTGCTCCTTCTTGTTTCTTCTCTTCCTGTAAAATCATGCAATACCATATACACTTCATACCAATATACAAACAACAAGAATAACAAAGGAAAATAATTTAACTGAAGTTTTCATACCTCGCCCATTTTTTTTTTGTCTTCCAAAGTTGGGAGTTACAAAAATGAATAACAAATGCAGGGAGAGTTTCAAGTTTAAAGAGAGACGTAGATAAGAGCTATTAATTGCCTATATATTCACCACCTCTCTCCAAGATTCTACTTATTTTCTCTCTCTAGCTAGCTTCTACTCTATTATTTTACTGTGGTGCTTGTAGATCTAAGTCCTTTACTCCTTTTACATTTCATCCACATCATCATTATCATGAGGACGTGGCAGTTTATAGGGTTGTAGAGTGGTGAGGTTACACGTGTGATTGGAGGTTGGATGGACTAGCCAGAGTGAGGACAAATGGACAGTGACTGCACAGTGCAGTGTGTGCATGTAGCAGCATGCTCTGTGGTTAGGTTGTATCTTTGTGGTAAGTTTTTGCTGATTGTTTTGAGAGGAGAGTGAGTACTGAGTAGAGATGGCCTAAAGCGGGGTGCTTTTGTGCGTGGGTCTGACTAGACTGCAATCATCAAACCAATCAAGTCAATTTTTTTTTACCATTGCGATTTGTGACTGTCAGAATTTTGAGCCTTTTGACAATGGTGGGCTAGTGGTCCACCTGAAACCTGCATTCACTTTGTAAGATGATGGCCTTGGATTCAGCACTGGACTTCTTAAGATACCATGAAGATATTGGATGCCCAAATAGGATTCACTGAAATGCAATTCTAATCATGAATATTTGATATAGGCTTTGAGATACGTGCCTGATGTGTTAAAACTTCTGGTCAACAGTGCACGTTCTGACCTTTCACATGTTTTCGCATGATGGTGCCCTCTATTTTTTGTTGGTAACAATGGTACCCTCTCCGAAATCTGAATTCCATTCCATAATTATCCGTCACAAAATAAAATCTGGAATTCTCTTTAGATCTGAATGCCATAGGCTACTACGAGAATATCTTAATAGAAACGAGGTTTTCCATATCGTTAGATGTGTGATTCAAAAGTCTAAAAATCAAAAACAAAAAAAAAAGAAATAAAATGTGAATTTGTTTTTAATTTTTAGACCATTAGATCACACATCCAATAGTTTCTGATCTCATCCCTATAAAAATATTTTCAGAATAGACGAACTCATTTCTGCATAGACACATAAACATTAAAATTTAAGCAACGTGAGATTGTTACTGAGGCGATGTCCTAGACATCATTTGAAATTTGAATATACCAGATTGTAATGTTTTGTTGGAAGGGCCATGTATCTAAAAATGCAATATGCTAGTACTGAAGATGACGTAAGGGAGAACCTTCTCCAGTTTGGTGAATTAATTGATGAAATATACTAAAACTTTTCACCATTGAAAAACAGGTTCCCATGAGATTAGGCGAACAAAAAACAAAGTTCATATGAGATTCTAAAGATATAAATCATGAACAGTTACCACTATAAAAGTTTTTTTTAGCAAAATTAGGAGGGGCTCTAGCTCGGGCAAGCCAGCTCCTAGATCCGCCCTCTCATAGGAATGAGCAGTTGAGCACAACACTTACTCTTTTTTTTTTTTCGATGTAAACTTTCTACCCTTTCATTAGAGCCACCTAAAGGTGAGCAGGAAAACAAAAGTTGTCCAACATACACTTCGGAAGATCAGAATTTCCCAGCTGATGGTTAGCCCATTTTGCTAGGGAATCTGCATCCCCATTGTAAATCCTACTAATCCAAAAGAACATGCAAGAACTAAAAGCCTGAACTAAAGAGTTAATATGTGTCTTCAGCACCTCCAGGGTCCAAGGACATGCTGCCCCTTGAAGTGCCTTAATAACTTCCAGATTATCCCCCTCGAACACATAGCTATCGTGTTTAAAATTTCCCAAAGAAGATCATGCCACCTCAAAAATATCCTCGGCCTTGAACCTCCGCCTTTCTTTCCAACCATATCCCCTTCACTATTACTAGCAATAGGCTGCCCATCCACCCTCAGATTTCTGTCATAAGAAGCATCAAACCTAATCACAATGCTATCAATTGGGATTTCGGGAACAACTTTTCTAAAGAGTTCTTTGAAAGATTAGAAGGTAATTGGAATGATAAGGAATCTTCTCTGAAGGCATCCAAGCATTTGTGCGCCATGACTCTACTCTGTCGATGATACGATCTCTGTTAGCCTTCCTTTTTGTCAATTTCAATTTCTAGCTTATGTAATGGAGCAGTACATGATATGGGTCCCACCATGCATTGGTCCCTCGCCCCTTGCTAGTGCACCAAGATAGGTAGAGTTCTATTCTCCCTCAATCCATTGTTGTGTTGATTCTTAGCCCCACTTGGGAGCAAAACCCGTCCAATCACATGTGAAGAAAAGGTGCTCTGTTGCTTCCATTTCTCTATTGCAAAAGGGCAAGAGAAATCTCCTTTCATGTTCTTTTTTTAACCTATCCCCGGAGGAACACATGCATGTATAGTTTCCATAGAAACATCTCAGAAATAAGAAGGCGGGGGAGTGAGATGCATATAGTTGACACTTTGGAACTTTGTCCCATCTCCTTTTCATTGTTTTGAGGTAGGCATAAACCGTCTTAACAGCTTAGCTTGCCAAATCTTTCCATGGCCCAAATCATTTTATCACCGGAGCAAGCGAGCGGCCTAACTACAATCTCCTCGTGATCACCGGCTTAAGAAGCAACCAATGATTAAGCTTAATCAGATCCAGAGATTAGATACATGAAGGTTATTCAGGGAGTTGTCCACCACCCCCCTCTGCAAGTCATAGGTTTGTTAAGACACTTGATCCAGGATCCTTAGGATGGAGGTGGTAGTTCCTTTCCCAATTCTCCACATCACCCCCACTGATGAATGCCTTTCCGTAAGGAGGCTTGATCACGGTGGCTTAAGGACATCTCCTATCCAAGTGTTTTCCATAAATACTAAACATAGTCCCACAGAGAGGACATCAATTTCCATGGGAGTTTTGCTAACATAGCCTTGTTCATATCTCTAGTTTTCCGAGGCCCGACCTCCTTCTTGTTTACTTTTGTTGTGTGAACACTTTTGATTGTTCGTTCCATTCCACCGAAATCCCTACATGCCTTATCCATCTTGTTGCAAGTTGCCAACGGCAAACAATATGTCGACATGACATATAGGGGGGTAGCTTGTATCACAGCTTGGATAAGAGTGGTTCTCCCAGCCTGTGATAAAGCCTTAGCTTTCCACCCTTTAACTTTTCTATGGATACGATCCACTAGATAGTCAAAATCTTCAGCTTTCTTCCGAGAAAGCATAATAGGTACTCCCAGATATTTTTCTTTGGGCTGAAAATTCTTCATCCTCCAGAATCTTTTTAACTTGATTTTTTGTCTATAGCTAACATTCCTACTGAAGAAAACACTAGATTTCTCATAGTTTATTTTACGCCCAACCCCTACAATAACACTCCGGGATATGTTTGACGGCCATTCGCAAGGTTGGCTTTTAATGAAATCATCCGCCGTAGAGCGAGATTTAAGAGCAGGAGAATTCCTCCTTATTTTGACCCCATGCAACTCCTCCTTAGACTTCGGCTGAAAGCAATCAATCTGAGAGGGGCTTCGAGACCAAGATGAAGAGATATGGGGATAAGGGGTCCCCTTGTCTCAGCCCTCTCTCAGGGTTAATTTTCTCCAATGGAGAACCATTAAGCATGATCTGGAACGAGACAGTGGATAGACATTGGTGGATCATATGTCTCCACTTATTGTTGAAGCCAAGCTTTTCAAAAATATTATCAACAAAAGCCCATTCCACCCTGTCATACGCCTTTGCCATGTCCATCTTGAGGGCACACCAGCCCTCCTTTTTTGACTTCATATTCTTCATATTATGAAACACCTCACAAGCAAGCCCCACATTATCCCCAATGCTTCTCCCCTTAATAAAAGCCCCTTGAAAAGGGGAAATAATCCTGTTCATGAGACCTTTCAATCTATTTTGCAAACTTTGTACCCAAAATTGCAGAGACTGATAGGTCGAAATTTAGACGCATGGTCAGGATTCACCACTTTGGGAATAAGGGCAATGTAGGTCTCATTGAACTTGGGATTAAGGTACCCCGTGTTAAAAAAATCTTGCAATTTGCACTTATTAAGGGCAATGTAGCACAACACTTACTCAACCCCTGCAATTTGCAAGTTATGAGCGTTGACCTACAGGACTACAGCAACTCAGGTTTAATATATACCATAATACCAAAAAAAGAGAATGGATGACTGTACTCCGCGAAATTATTTGAACCTTCCCAGCACTTAACGTTACATGCACTAATCAATCATTTTCACAATCGTTTTGTAATCATATTGCAAATTTGCAATATGTTTCGTATTTAGACATTTAGAGCGTGACTCGTCATAGAAAGGTTTACATGGCCCTCACGTATTCTCGACTAGGGGTGATAAAAGGGCCGGGCATTGAAAACTCAAGTTCTTAACTCACCGCCCCTCATTTTTAGGGACGAAATGAGGGGTCGGGCCTGGCCTAATTATCTTTATAAAGATACAAAACTGATATTCTTAAAATATCTTTTAAAAAATGAAATTTACTTATATACATATCATTAAATCAATTACAAAAAGTTATTTTATTATTATAATTATATTATAATTTTATCCCCTTTTTACAATTTAGATAATTAAACTAATTTAATAATTTTTTTTTATTTGGTTTTTATAATTATAAAATAATACATAAATATAATGTAAAATAAAAATGGTTTTATACTTTTGGGTTTTACACAAATATATAAAATAATCATATCACCTCTATTTTGGGTTTATATTTGAAATAATCATAATTCACTTTTTTTTTATCGTTTAGTTCAATAGGGATAATTGTATGATGCTACATATATAATGTAAAAAATAAAATATATCTTATCGAAAAAAAAATACCGGCCAAGTGAGAGGGCTTGGAAGGGCCAAATCTTGGGCGCCTATGCTTTCAACCCTGAACCCTAGCCCGCCCCTAACAAGCATGAGGGCCGGGTCGGGCCGGGTTGAGGGCCTGAGGGCCAAATTATCACCCCTATTCTCGACGCCCCATAACACAGTTGTAAAATGTGATGGACCATTTGATGTGCTTGAGAGCTTTGATTCCAAGGGAGGGCTGCTAAATGACTGCCACGTATGAATTTTAGCTTTATTAACTTTGCACAACCAAAGTTGGGACGACAAACTTCAAAAATCGTTCTAATGGGGTTTTAAACTTCAATATGTAAATTGATAATGACCTCCGTTCATTAGTTTGCAAATTTGATTGGAAATTTATGTTACAGGTAACACATTTTCTGCGGAATTTAACATAGGCAGAAAATTGTGTTCCTTCTCTCATAACTTAATTTTGACAGCTGTTAGATAAGACTCAAATTTGGTTGGATATATCACATCCGTCAAATTTTAAAGTCTTTTAATAGCTCCATTAGAATGGTTATTTAGTATTTGGAGTGCTATACGACCATTAACAAGCCCATATAACACTACCATTGGACTTGCTTGGAGAGTATTTTTTATGAAAGTAATGGTAAAATCAATGCGTCATTCGATATATACTCATTAGCCCATACACATCAATTCCATAAGCACTTTGATAAGAAGTTCATATAGAAATTTTTTGTGCATTAGAATCAAGTCTTGGGTCATTATCAAATGGCTTCAACTTTCATTATTCTTTGATTTTCTTGGAGACTAGGTACCTCCAATCCATTGGTTTTTAAAAGCATGGGGAGGAATGGCCCGAAAACGCATGTTACACGAGCTTCTCGCTCAATTAGTTGTGTATCCTTCTCTTCATGGAAGATGTTACAAGTTTGAATCTCACCAAGTGATAGTTGGGATTTCTTTCTTGTGTAATTATGTGATGGGCCAGGTAAACCTTCGGGTGTTGTTACGATAGTTGGACCGAAGAACGAAAGCAAGTCTTTCATGGACAAGGTGGAGGCTGTTGGGTCTACTCAAAATGGCGCATCGTGCGAGAGCCTTTAGGCTAAATTTCCTTCGGTGTTGATGAGCTTTCAGACAATGTAAGCCTTCGGGCTAGGGTGTTTCAATCTAACTGGTGTGGGTGTGCTTTATCTCTCTAAAAAAAATGCAGCTGTTTAAAAAAACTAATAATAATAACATATTAGGTGCCTTCGGGATCAAGGAAAAACTAAGACAATCAGTTAAACTAGTTGAAATTTGCAAGAGAGTACAGATAATATATTAGAACTAGTGTTTTAAAAAACGCTAGGCGGTAGTCGAGCGGTGGGAGAGTGCCTAGCACTTAGGCCTTCTAGGCAGTGCCTAGACGGATTAGGCGCTAGGCGGTTTTTTTTTAATATATATAGTAATGTACACCTATACTACAAGAAATGAAGAAAATCATTTACCATAATTCAAAAAATAAACACAGACAAAAATACTTATTACAAAAATACATAATAGTTAAAGAATATTGATTTCATATAAAAACATACTCTTTGTTATAGTGGTATATAATTTATATTAGACTTTAGTCTTTTAACTCATTCAAATCTTAAGTCTACACGGGATTTTAATTTTCGACATTTAATCATTCAAAAAAATAAAAAAACTTGATTGGACCGTCTAGACCCGCCTAATCGGTCCACCGATTTTTTAAACGACTTGGGCCTTAGTGCCTAGAGACTGTCTAGGCCGCCGCCTAGACTGATATTTAGAACAGTGATTAGAACAGTTCTGAGCAATATGTAACATATTCAGATACATCATTACTGCCAAATGGTCATTGTTTTGTGAGCACACATGAAGTACTCTTTAGCGAAAGGTTAGCTCTTGTTTCTGGTAAATGGTAATCTCATCGGAATCCTTTCATAAAATCGTAGCATCCCAAGATTTGCACCACAGAATATTTCAAGAAGTAATGATAATCAATATTCAATATTCAACTTACATCACATATGCAGTTCACGTACAACTATAATTTAGAACTTCTTTTGAGACTCGTCTACGCCTATATGTATCCCTAAAGTTTAGGCAAGGATAAGATGTATTGATTGACCTCCTTACCTGTGAATGTCAAAAGTGGTAGACAAAAAATTAAAAATGAATATGCAATCGTCATCGAATTGTACAATGTTCGATATGGATGTACAATTAGTTCACTCTGATTCACGAAAACTTGTTGCTTTGCAATCAGTTTCATGTTAAGCCATAATTCTTTGTTAATTTCCCATCTCTATGCCAATTACATCAACACTTTTGATTCCTATTGATACTTGGTCACGGCGTCACGCATCCTCAAAGTGTATCTTTAAACAGAGGTACACAATCAATCTGGAATTATAGATAACAATTCAGTTGCTTTCAACAGTTTCAAGTACAAGGATGTCCGGCACCAATCTTCGTTCTGTTTACGTGGTGTTTGAATCGCTTTCATTATCGCCAAAATAAATAAATAAATAAATCACTTTACCCTAGTTAAAGAAACAAAATACAATCTATGCGGGGAACTGAAATGATAATCACTTTATTGAGTGGACTTCTTGTTTGACTTCCGTAACAAATGGTTGGGCAGATCCATGCATCCGTGAAACCATGTCAAGCAAGACCAGGAGTGGCGAGTTCCTAAATGGGGCCAATGTAAAAGAGGGGAAAAAAAATAAAAAATAAAAAAATAATATATATATATATATTAAAGGAGAAAGTGATGTATTTTTCCATGATAAAAATGTTTAAAACTCAATTTAAAATTAGAAAATACAACAAAAAATTAGTAGAAACTAGAGAATGAGGAGTATTTAGAAGCACTTATTTCGTTTAAATATACAAGCATATGGGATATAAAGGTTATGAATCTTCCAAGGAAGCGATGTGGGGTTTGGTCTTCGATTATGTTCTAAGGGCGTGTGTTAATGTGGGTGATAATGAACTCGGAAAGCAAGTTCATGGATTGGCATTGAAGATGAATAATTTTTGGTTGTTGTGTATAGCAGAGGAGCAATTTTGAAGAGGTACTTGAGGTTTTCAAATAACTGGGAAGAGCAGGTACGAAGAGGAAAAACAACTTACATTGTCAAGCGTTATGTATGTGGGAGACTAGGAGATGAACCGAGTGGCAGGCAGGTTCATGGAAATGCCATCAAAATTGGGGTAGAATCAGATCGTTTTGTTGAATGCTGTTTAGTAGACATGTATGGTAAACGTGGATTGGTGAAGGATGCAAGAAAAGTGTTTGAAATGACAAAAGGTCACCCGGTCCAAGAAGAGAAAAAACGATGTGTTGGAAACTTGGAATGCCATGCTAACTACGCAGAATGGATTCTACAATGATGCCATCAAGTTTCTGTAGCAAATGAAATCTGCTTGAGTGCAACCCTCGAAGGCTCGAATCAATACTTAGGCTAGATTTTACTACTATTGTATACGGGCAGTGTCAGGCAGTCAGGGTACCAGGTTGTTACTTTGGGCTTTTGCTCCTATTGACTGTTGCATATTAATCGATTCGGCTTCTAGTATGAAATTTTGAACATCTCCTCGTTATCATAACTTTATCATAACTTGGATCTAGGATTAACGCCCCCGGGGATGGGGGTTTCCTAGTTAACCCTATTTATAGAACACAAGTCTGGGCAAAGGCAAAGAGAGGGTGAGAGACATGCGGCTTCTCAATATAAATAGTATAGATATGTTTCTTCTTACAATATAATTGCATTACAGAAAGCTAGCAGAGGTTATGTCAATGACCACTTTTGAGCACAAGAGCTAGATTATAAAGTTCGACACGAATTTTGAGGCGCCAATCTTAAGAGGTTATGCCAATTCAGCCTGACACAAAAAAGTATGGACCTATCAACTTTCTGAAGCCAATTGAATCTATTTATGTCCAGGCCGCGATCTTAAGAGGTTTGTAAGGTCTTCTGTATGATTCTGATCCTTAATAACATACGTTTCCGTACGGAGTTTTAATTTAGGAGCAACATGGCATTTCAAATATTATGGGCGATTGTACAAAAAATGCATGTCAATCCAAGTCTCCTGGGTATGAGCATGTAGAATTAGTGGCAAAAACCACACCTTCTGGGTATGAGCCCATTTAGCTTTACAAGTCCTACCAAACTCTAGTTCCGAAGGGCAGTTGAATACCTGCTACAGTCACCAAGCCGTGTGAACCTTGAATCCTTGATTTTTCTTAGCCATTTCCACAGCTATCTCTGCAACTTAAGCCGTGTATAGCAGTTTGTTGGCTTTGCATCTTGGATAACTTGTATTTGCTGCACCATTTTGATGATCTCTCTTAATTAGTCCAGCAGCTCCTCTTCCTAAGTGATTCCAAGGTGTACAACCGTGAATGACATAATTCACAGGCACAATCCAAAACATACTAATGTTAAATGAAAAGGAAGGCTGTATGGCAACACAAGTTTCTTCCATTTAAGGCATTGAGAAAGTATTTATGTTTGTTTGAGAACCGAACAAAGTAATAGTGAACTATGAGGAATGATAACATGAAGCAGGACCACGAAAACCTATCAGCAAAGGACCAAATATTTTTCTTAAGATGCCCAAAAAAGTACATGACAGTTTGGATTTTCAAAATCCCAGGAGTTTCTTGTCTCTCATATAGCTGATTTTCCTACATGCTAGCAACAGAACATAACCATCGATTCAAAAGATCCAGTGCCCAATTAACAATCCTGTTTGAAAAATAAAAAATTTAAAATGGAGTATTCCTCAATTTCTACCAGACCTTCAGCCGAAGGAAGATTAGCCCTTTGATTGAGATAATGGCATCGTCCACAGCTAATGATTTTCTACAGAAATATATCCTACTCTGCTCCTCCCATATGCCCCACATAACCTCAGAGGGGACACTATTCCATACACTATGCTACCCTCAGTGGAGTGAACTCTCAAGACCCAGGAAGCTAATAATTCCTTCACCGACGGCTAGGCTACCCAATTAACCGTACAGTGATAGAAAAAATAGCACCACACCTGCTACGGAAAGTGACGATTTTCCTCTCAACTAAATGTACTGCTTATACTTTGTATGGAGTTCATCAACATACTCGGTACTCTCTCAAATTTCACAACAATAGCACCATTTCTTTTATATCCTAATGCTTTGTTACATGGACACTCCATATTTCAAAAATAATCCGTGTCGGGTACGTATCCACAAGTTTGTGTTGGACACATATTGTATGTGATATACCTCAATTTTTTATATATTGCCGTATTAGACACTTCATATCCGTGTCGGATATGGACACATGTATCTGTGTGTCAATGTAACTTAGTCCTAATGTAATGCCTTCATCAAAGACAATGGCTAAAGAACCCTTACGGAGTATTAAGTCTTCCACAAATAGAAAGTACATTGAATAAGAAAAACAAAATGGAACACCCCATTTCTAGGTGTTTCCACCTTTCTTCTATCCCTGGACCCTCCTCTCGATTGTAGAAAAATCTGTCATCTCTACAAGCTCAACCTTTTAGAATAATTGGCAACTTGACATGGTACCAAAGCTTCACTTTTAAGATGTCTCGGGACAAACCATACAAATTGTTCAACAGTCAAGAGAATTTGACCCAACAAATCAATGTTTAGAAGGTTTTTTCCATATTAAACCCAGAACATCAGCGACTTGAGTCAAATAACCACGTTTTAGTACTTAATTCATTTTCTTAATTAAAGAATTGAAGTTGTAAATAGTAACAGGGAAGTTTAGGTTTTACTCCCTGCAGTTATAGCGAAATTAGGCTCCCCCCTCTTCTATTTAATTATTGAAAACAAGGGCTTGGCCCGAGTTCAGTTAAAAAACCGAACCAGAACCATCGACTGGCAGTTCGAAGCTACAGTTTTGTAAAGGCAAAACTGTCTTTACACATGCTTCTCAATATGGACGTTAAGTTGTTGTTGTTTTTTGTTTTTAAGCGGTTAAAGCCTTAAGTTTATTCGTTCCAGTAAAAGATAAAAATTACAAAAAGGTAATCTCGACTGAGCAAGATACAACAAACATGTGTCCTAATCTGCTATACCCATACAACTGAGACTATGAACGAGCCGTTGGACATCGCCTATCCTCAAGCTCTTCTTCTTCTCCAACTTTTCCATGACTGCCGCTTGCTCCTTCAAAGCTTGTCCCAATGCCAAACTTCTGTTAAGGAAGAAACAATACAAGAAGTTGCTTCTTCTCCCTCACAAAATCATGAACCAATTCAGGTAAGTAAAGGAGGGGCTAAATTTCTAAAACCTAAAGTTTTACAGGTAGAACCAAAACCCAACTTGCTATTTCACTTACAAGTGCATGTCACATGTCAGATTTGTGACTCAAGGGAGCACACTGCACTTGATTGTGGATATCTAGGGACATGCTGCAACCAACCAAAGTGTCATGGTTTGATGATACCAGAATCTTCTCAAGTTTTCTCTGCTTGGCAGTTGGCACCTGTTTACTGTCCTTAGACCTGTAGTTTGGATGATCTTTAATAATTTCATCCATTATTTCTGCAACCCAAGAAGCTTTTGCTTGCATTACCTTCCCATCCTTGTGATCCTCTGTGTGTAGCAACAAAATGCTTTGCTTTACAGTGTGCTCATCACTTGATTAACTTGCATGCAAGTACCAAGTACACCCATCAACTTTACACTTGCTCAATACTCTATACATTAGAGGGTCATTCTTTACCTGCCTATAGCTTGAGCAGCAGGCAACGAGGATTTATTCTACATGCTACTATGCTCGGACGGTAGGCCACTCGACTCCATCAGCCAAAGCATAATCTTTTGTACTGGTCTTATCATCAACAGGATTCTCACCCTGTTCAGCTTCATATGGTTTATAAGTCTTACTCACAAGGTCTAACAGTTCAGATTCATCAACCAAACCCTCAAAATCAGAGTCGTTCACAAACCTGATGGAGGGTCCACTACAGATTTAATTGAAATCGCAACATTATTCAGAAGCTACTATGTAGACCTAATTACTGCTTGTGATATGGATATGGAACCAACAATTTTCATTTCCATGAATAAGAGTTTACCTGAAGCTCATGTGCAAGCCCTTTATATTAAGCCCAAATCAGAGGAAATTAGAAAAGCCTTGGGAAAATTGGGTCAGACAAAAGTCCAGGTGTGAATGGTACAAATTCACACCTTTTAGAAAAAAATCCTGGAGCTGTATTGGGGGTCTTGTCTTGGATATTATCCAATCCATCTTCCACACCCATGAGGTCCCAAACCATCTTCTTCTTGTACCCAAAACCCATCGTCTCACTTCTGTCAAATAACCACTTGGACTATGCAATGTCCTGTTCAAAACTGTGACCAATGTTTTGGTCAATAGGTTCAAACCTTTCCTTAGTCAAATCATCTCTCTATTTAAGGGAGCCTTTGTGCCCACACGTCAACTCAGTGATATCACTGTACTTGGTCCGGAGGGCTTTATGAACTATTGCGCACAACTAAGAGGTCTAAGGGTAAGGAGAGCCTTATGGCAATTAAACTTGGACTGGCGAAGGCATAAGGGCCAATTGACAATTCTAGGAAATTTGCCTACAAACTTTGGGATTTCTTGGCAAATGGAAAGATCTAACCATGGATAGTGTTAGATCCCCTACAATTTTTGGTATTGTGAGTCTCCCACAGGTTTCTTTAACCCCACTCTTGGTCATGGACAAGGAGATCCGTTGTGACCTTATCTATTTGCGATTGTCATGGAATATCTTTCAAACCATTTCCTCGGGGACTCACTGGGGTTAAATAATGTTGGGATTAAAATGGCTAGAAATAGTCCCACTTATAAACCATCTCCTTTTTGCAGATGAATGCCTGGTCTTTGCCAAAGCAGATTTGAATCTGCCCTCACAATCAAACATGCCTAAAACCATTTCTGTGACACCTTGGGTGCAAACATAAATTATGACAAATCATCCATATTGTTCATCCCAAAAACAACTTCGATGTTTGAGAGAGTGATTGCTCATATCTTTAAAATCCCAGTGTATAATTGAAGAGCAACAAAAGCAGCACATCCGGAAGTTCTTGAGTCCCTTGAAAAACAGAGTACATATGTGGCAAAGTAAATTCTTCTCAAAAGCTGGAAGGTCACTCTAATGAAATCTTCTTTGACTGCTATTCCTGTAATCTGTGCATCAAATGGAAATCTTCAAGCTCCCCGAACATACTCTTGAGGATATTGATATGTGTCAAAATTTCTTGTGAGGATCTACGGTAGAATTCACCTCCTAAATCGGAAACTATGTAGTCTAACAAAACATCTTGGGGGGTTAAGAATTCGTAGCGCTAAACATCTTAATCTTGCTTATTTTGTGAGACTAGTGTGGAGACGAAACACCCTTCCCATCAGTGAGAGTTCTAAGGGATAGTTTAGAACAACACCCGCCCCCCACACACCCCAAAAAAGTCCCTTGGTCAGTCGTTTGGGTCGAAGGGGTGGTGAGCTTCATCCCCACGATCCCAAACTTTTTATTTTTATGTTTAACAGATGTATACCCTATATTGAGGCCAAAATTAATCAAGACCGCACTCTCCTTTCTCTCCAAACTTGTTTCTTCATTAGCAATAATATAATTTCATTCCATCTTTGGACGCAAATTCCATCAATACAAATATCATTAATGATGATAACCCGTCAGATTGGTTACTGCACTGAGTCAATTAACGGTCCACTTATTAGCCATGAAGCTCTCTAGAAATCAATACGACCGGACTCAAAAATCCTAAGTTACATTGACATCGGATCGGACACAGATACGGAGTATCTGCCATGGAGAAATTTCAAAAACTGAGGAATATCACACACAATATGTGTCCGTGTGTGTCCGACACGGACAAGTCGATACGTATCCGACACGGATTATTTTAGAAATATGGTGTGTCCATGTAACATAGCAAAAATCCAAGCCGGATAACTATTAATATGCCACTTAATTCTCTCCAAAGAGGAGAGGAAAAAGTAGGTTGCAGTAATGGAGTATCACCAATAACGTATTTTCCATCTGAAAAAACTAGCCCATAGAATGTTAATGTTGCTTTCATTGACTGGAAGGGTCAAGAACTCCCAAGCCACCCATGCTCTTCGCTTGTTACCTTCAGATTAACCCCAGAAAAAAATTCAGACATAGTTTTCTCCACTTTTTTTAAGACAATAGAGGGAACAACTGTAGTGGCAAGTAAATGAATAGGTGTAGATGATAACACATCCTGAATTAAAATCAATTTACCTCCTGTTGACAAAAGATTAGACATCCAAGTTCCAACCAGCCACCCTCTTTCGGATCTTAGCGATAAAATCATCAAATATGCAGGCAGAAATGTCGCCATAATGAGGTACAGCAAGATACACAAAAGGCATTTTCTTCACCAGAATACCACAACCATAAGCAATGACATTTTTTCTCAATTCGGAAAGTTTATTATGAACATAACAAACACTCTTTTATCTATTTAGCATCTGACCAGAGCAAGATTCTTATTTATCTAATAATTCCGTTAATCCATTTAACGACTTGCTATACACAGTTATACACTGATGATGTGCTCCTTTTCTTCAGAAGATAGTAAGTTCAAACCATCACTCTCTAAACTAATACCAAATCCAAGCACAACAATCCTCAAGCTACTACTATCGCATGCAATTTCAAACACCACCATACCTTTTTGAAGAACCAAACAAGAAGGATGAGTAATGGATTAAATCTCACACTCTGAACCTTTAAACACAGTAATCACTTGAGATTTCACGATTAACACAAATGGACCAAACCTTAACACTCTCTGGTTCTTAGAATTCCAAAAGCAAAATGAGGAAGAAACCGGCACAAAAGGGAGTTTTAATGGTGTACCATAGAGCCATTTGATTTAGATCAGAAGTTGGATTATTTACATGTGCTGCCCGATGACCTTCACGTGTCTAATGTGATGATGATTTGTCCAAACCACACGAGATGCACACGAAGGGCAGGTTTGCCAATATGAAAGGGCCAAAGCCTAATTCCTCTATAATTACAGGAAGCAAAATCTGAAAAACCCATAACCCATTGCAGATGAAGCTGTAATCAGAGAATCCATTGTTTCTAATGCGTATTTATTGAACTGAAATAGGATAGGAAGGTTGCAGCCTTTAGCTGTGTCCCTCTGTATTCAGTGACCCTCCTAGCCTAAACTTTCACAGCCTATTAAAGTGATCAATTCTTCAAACTGTAAGAAGTGGAACAATTTTAAGATAAAATATAGAGGAACGAAAAAAACCTTGTGAGTAGCGATAGAATGTAGGCCATGCATCAAATATCATATTAAATTGGCATAGGTTCTTTCTTCAGAAGTCCACCCATTTCCATTCTCCATGATTGATCTACTAGACATGATAACTCCCTGCAAGTCTCGCCAACAGAAAATGGAAAATACACCGAATTCAGTAACGAAAATGGGCTCATAACAATTAGCTAAGGCCAATTTTACTTGCAATTAGTCTTTTATGATGCAGAATAGTAAAGGTTGTTTGATTGCAGGAACGTATATCCAATAAGAGCATTAACAAAGAGTAATAGTACTTTAAATGTTATTTTCTAGAAATGATTTTCCAATGGTATATCTGATCAATCAAATATAGTAAAAATACAGAAGACTAATAATATTAAACAGCTTGTTATCATCTCCAAGACTCTTAACACTTTATTTCATACAAATATGTACGCAAGTAACACTGACACAGGTACACGTGTCGCATCCGAGAAGGTGTATGAAGCAGGACACAGAGACACAGCTAAGTAGAAAGAAAGAATTACTTTTCTTCTATGTTACATGGACATGCCATATTTCAAAAATAATCCGTGTCAGATACGTATCCACATGGACACATATTGTATGTTATATATCTCAATTTTTGATATTTCGCCGTGTCGGATACGGACACACGAATCCGTGTCAATGTAACCTAGCTATTCTTTAATTACACAAATCTTTCTAGAGCTCAAGACCTTACAAAGTGCCTACTTACAACTAAATTTTAGTGTGTATGTGTGTTTTTACAAAGGCACCTCAGACGATACCAAATATTATGTTAAACACACACACTCCACACTCTATTTCAAACTGGGGTTTCTTTTGAAGACTAAGTACTTAATCTATTAGCATAGTCATAACTCCATTTCATAGTAATTTCTTCCTATTGCCCACTCTCTTTCGTCTTTGTCATCTTTACTTAGAGTACTGTTGAATGGGAGAAATTTTGCTTCGTGCTCTCCATCCCTTCGACTCTATCTACAGGGGAAAGGCAAATCAGGATGGATTTTGGGCACTGAGAACAAACCAGGTGTTGAGGATCCTAAATTTAAACAATGGGATATGGATAATTGTACTATTATGGGATGGATATTTAATTTTGTGGAGGAGTGTGTTTATCATATGTTTATGTATCATGATACCGTTTCTGGATTATGGACTGCCCTCACTCAAATGTAGGCTCACGCACGTAATGATAATCACATCTTTGAGTTATAACGACAATTTCTCATGCACCTTAGGAGACTTTGGAATTGTCAGTGGCTTATTATTTTGGATTAAAGTCTAGGTGGGAGGGGTTGGCCCAGTATGAGCCTCTGAGTGAATTTTTGGCTGAGACAGCCTCTATTGTTCTCAAACGGCTTAATGGTCTGCGCACATACCAGTTTTTGATGGGTTTGAAATCCGAATCTAAGCACTCCAAAACTCAGATCTTGAACACATCACCTATGCCATTCATATTTGAGGCATTTGCTATTATTAATGGTGATGAGCGTCGACGTGGCTTGATTCAGCCTATGCCTATCCCTGTTTCTGAGCCACCTGCTACGGTTGATCAGATGGCTTTTGCTGCTAGTTCTGGATCTCGCACCATAGGCGGGAAGATTGTGTTACCATTGTGGTGACTCTAGAAAGGCTCGTTGCTTCAAACTTCATCCTGAATTCAAGCAGAAGTTTGCTAGAAACCGCTCTTCAAGTTCTAGTTCTTCCTGCATAGCTGCGATTGCGGAGACTACCATGAGTCCCAGTCTCCCCCCACCCCCACCCCACCCCCCTCCCCCTCTTATTTTATTCAGATTGGTCAACTTCAAGATCAACTTGGTCCCTTAATGCTAAAGTTGGTGACGCCCCCTACAGTCTGCACTAATACTATTGCTACAGGTACTCCTACTGCCTTTAAAGGCTCAGGCAGGGAAACCTCCTTGGGTTTTGGATTCTGGAGCCAATGATCATATGATAGGTGAGTTGTTGATTTTCTCTTCAAGTGTCATTCCTATAAATCAATCTGTTTGTAATTCAGAGTAAGGATTATGTGTGCCTATCTCCTGATATTACGTTATCTGTTTGTTGCCTAGGCAAATCTTCATTGTACTGTCATATTCCTACCTGATCATTGTTTATTGCAGGACCTGAGTCGAAAAGGACTTTTGGCAGGGAGTATGAGCACGATGGGCTGTACTAATTTGGGGATCCACCACCTTCACAGTCACCAACTCTTTTTACCTACTTCTAGCTCTTATGATTTTTCTTTAAAGACTTTGAATTTGTGGCATGCTTATTTAGGACATACAAACTTTCAATATTTATGCTTGTTATTTCCCACTTTAATAAAAGCTTGAAAGGATAATAAGTTTCATTGTGTCGCTTGTGACCTTTCTAAGCATAACAGAACAAGTTATATTCCACGCATGCATCGTGCTCCTAGTATATTTGTTCTCATTCAATCTGATGTGTGGGGGCCTTCCCCAGTTACCGCATCGGTAGTTTGGTAATATGTGACGTTCATTAACGACTAATCTAGATGTACTTGGGTTTACTTAAAAAGATATCTAAAGTTTTTCAGTTGTTTACCCAATTTCTGCAAATGGTTAAAAACCCAGTATAACTCTGTTGTCCGCAATATCCGTTCTGATAATAGGAGTGAGTATATCTCCAAAGAATTCCTTTCCTGACTAAAAGGGTATTTTGCAACAACTCACTTGCCCTTATACCCAGAACAGAATGGTGTGGCAAAACAGAAAAAACCGTCATGTTATGTCAGTTGTGTAGCTCGGTGTCTTTTACGTGGCACGCAGGTCCCTAAATCGTATTGGCACATGGCCGTACTTACTGCCACTTATTTGATTAATCATGCACCTAGTCGGGTACTTAGTGGTAAGGTTTCACTTCACGTTCTTCAGCCTGGTAGTATTTTATTTCCTCTTTTGCCTTGGGTATTTGTAGTCCACCTCAAACTTGATGATAAATCCATTAGAAGCATTTTTCCGGGATATTCAGCTATGTCTGAAGGGTATCGGTGTTAAGATCCAGTGTCTAGACATTTATCTCATTCACTCGATGTTACATTTCACTCGATGTTCCTTTTTATGGGAGTCACTCTACTGGGCAGGATTTATTTCTCGTGATCTAGAGGAGGATTCTTCCCTTGATTGTCCTGTTCCCATTTTTAAATCTCCTCATGTGTTGAGTCCTTCCTCTCCACCCTTGCAGGTTTATTCTCGTCGCCCTCGTGACCAGCATCCTCTGCCAGAATCAACTTTGGAACCAGTACAAGGCAACTCTCTTACTACTTTGGTTCCTCATTCCACTGAAACCCCACCTTGCTACCCTTCCCAGGATCATAAACCCCTTTCTCGGTATACTAATCATCCTATCTCCGTCTATGTTTCTTATAATAATGGTCTTTCAGATTCCTATAAAGCATTTCTAGGCAAGCTCGAGTCTGTTTCTATTCCTCGGTCTGTGAAACGGGATTTCAAAGATTCTAAATGGGACGCCGCCATAAAAATGGAGATGGATGCCTTGCAGCATAACCAGACATAGGAGCTTGTTCCCTTACCTCTAGGAGAGAAAAGACTGGATTCTAAATGGGTCTTTACTATGAAGCATTTGGTTGATGGTGTTATTGATCAATATAAGGCTCGCCTAGTGGTGAAAGGTTTTACCCAGGTTCCAAGGAAAGATTTTTGTGCTACTTTTGCACTTGTAGCAAAATTGACTTCAATTCGGCTTCTTGTGTCCTTAGTTGCATCTCATTCTTGGCTTCACCAATTGGATGTCAAAAATGCCTTTCTTAATGACTATTTAGTATTTACAGGAAACTATCTATATGAACCCTTTTCTGGGTTTTCGGATTGAGGGGGTGATGCATGAGCATGGAAAAAGATTACTTAATTAGTCTTTTATTAATTAGCAATAGCTTTTTTTATTTATTGGTAAGCCTGTTTTAAATGAGATCAGTAACTCTTTGATGCTGGCGGGGTTTGAGCCCCATACCTATTAGCAATAGCTATTTAGAAGTTTCTATTTTCGTTGGTTTCCTAATTCAATTAGGAATAGGATTTAGGATGATTTCCTATTTGGATTCCAATTAGATTTAGTAGGTGTTTTCTTATATAAAGGCATTTAGGCCTTCATTGCTAGATGGTTGTTATTGAATATTATTCTTTCTTCATGTTTTTTCATGTTTGGAGGTTTAAACCCTAGATTTAGGTGTTTCTTTAATTAAACTTAATTGATGTTTATCGATTGTTGAAGTTTCCGCCAACAAGATGCATCAAATTTGGTATCGGATCCATTAAAATCTTGGCAAATCTTTTTTATGGAGATTCAAAGAATTGCTTGAAGAAGTCATGACCGAGATAAATAAGATGCTTTGGCTCAAGCTTCGAAAACCGGTTGTTGTCAAGGACAGTGGTAAAAAGAAAGATTGTTTGCGGCGTAATGATCTACACTCCCACGGATCAAAGACCGATTCCAACCTATGGGTTGATGGTTTTCACCATCCCCAAAAACACCGTCACCACCCTGTTCTTGGAGATTATCGACGACAAAATCGAGAAATCCACACCCACCATCGTGATCAGCACAAGTACATGCCACAACAAGTATGTACAAGTACGTTGACGATGTAGCATCTATTGCTTCCTCAACTGGTCTCTCTTATACTTATTCTTCTCTTTCAAAATCCAGTTGTTACAGCACACTCATGATCTAAAATTGTTAATTTCAGATCAAGATGCTGCTGTAGGGGAGGAGAAAACCTTAGTTAATGATCACCTAGTTCCAGTAGTCCAGCTTAAAACCATCGCAGAAAACAGATACGTGGAGTACACAAATAGAGATACAAGTGTTGCACAAATTGTCGAGGAAGAAATAGAACAGAACCAAAATCAAAAACAACAAACACAGAGTCTCGATAGAGATGGAGCCTTAACAAGTTATGCGAATCTATACACCAATCTTCATGACTGTAATTTGTGTGACTTTGTGGGAAGGATTACAGCAGAAAAGGGCCACTTCAACGGCATGGATTTTATTTTGGTTCACTCTATGAGATCTGGAGAAGCTCTCGGCCTTTCTCAGATCGGACCATGTTGCCTTACGATCCCGGCATCATCAATATTGAGTCTGTTAGTGATGTTTACGTTCTGGGTGGAATTGATTTTATTCACAAAAGTTTAACACATGGCGGTGGAAGTTAAGTGGTCATTAATGAGGTTGAATCTATGGTTAGAAGTGTTAATGTAGAAGGTATCCAATTCACTTCTCATGGTAATGCTGCTTATCATCGTCTGCTACTTGATTCATCCCCCTTGTTCACCTCCTTTCAAAAGATTAACAGTAGCGTGCCTGCAAGGAACAAAGTGCTTAGTAACTTGCTCAAGGTCTACAAGTTGGAGCTGCTAAAGCCAGAGGTTGCTTATGCCCATCCGTTCTCCTTTGTGGCCACTACAACATGGAATTATTGGCTTTATTGCAGCGACATAGTGAACTGTACTCCCACTAAATTACACATGCGACATGTTGTGAGGGATCGAGAACAAAATATCTATGTTGATCCGCATTTTCTGGATCATGAGAAGGACTTTCCTTCAACGTCGATCAAATTCTTTGAGATATTTTTTAAACTGCGGTTTTCTGCTGGATGGAATTTCCAGAATGGGGCACCAGTAGCTATCTGGTCCTTGGTTCTTTTCGTGAGTCATTACAAAGCCACCGAGGGAAGGTGATGGTGAAGTATGTGACTTATGCTAATATTTGGAGCATGTTCATGGAATCAAACTCGAGGACGAGTTTCTTTCAAGACAGGGAGTATGATGCATGAGCATGGAAGAAGATCACTTAATTAGTCTTTTATTAATTAGCAATAGCTATTTAGTAGTTTCTATTTTCGTTGGTTTCCTAATTCAATTAGGAATAGGATTTAGGATGGTTTCCTATTTGGATTCCAATTAGATTTAGTAGTTGTTTTCTTATATAAAGGCATCTACGCCTTCATTGTTAGATGGTTGTTATTGAATATTATTCTTTCTTCATGTTTGAAGGTTTAAACCCTAGATTTAGGTGTTTCTTTCATTAAACTTAACTGATGTTTATCGATTTTTGAAGCTTCCGCCAACAAGATACATCAGGGGGAGTATGCATGAAAAGTGTGTCGTCTTTGTCAGTCTCTTTTATGGGCTGAAGCAATCACCCCGGGCTTGGTTTAGTCATTTTAGTAGTGTGATTCTATCCATAAATTTCGTTAGATGCCTTTCAGATCACACTTGCTTCGTTCGGTGACGCTATTTCCTTGGTATTGAGGTTGCTCGTTCTAGCCGTGGAACATCTCTTTGTCAGAGAAATTATACCATGGATCTTTTTCAGGACACTGGCGTGCTAGGGTGTCGACTTGCATCTACTCCTATGGACCCAAACCTTAATCTTTCTTGTGAGTCTGGAAAGTTACTTCCAAATCCACGTCTAGTTGGCCCAATCTATTTGACCAATACTAGACCAGATTTAACTATCACAGTGAGTTTAGTAAGTCAGTTCATGAATGCTCCGCGCGAACAGCGCACATGGATGCCGTCTATCATATCTTGAGATATTTCACGTCTTGTCCTGGTCTTGGCCGATTATAAGCTTCAGGTGGTCAATCTGGACTTTCACGTTTCACTGATGCAAACTATGCAGGATGTAAGAAAGATAGGCATTCCACTTCTTGTTTTGTACCTTCTATGGTGCACATCTTATATAATGGAAAAGTAAGAAGCAGGCTGTAATCTCGAGATCTTCAGCTGAGGAAGAATACCGTGCTATGGTTCATGACACATGTGAACTTCTTTGGCTCCGGTCTATACTTGAGGAGTTGGGTTTTAATGTTTTATGGTTAAAGCTTTGTCTACTTTGTTTTGTGACAGTAAGTCTGCTATTATGCTTGCTTCATATTATGTTATTCATGAGAGGACAAAGATTATAGAAGTATTTGGGAGAAAGTTCGGTCAGGTGTTATTGTTGTGTCTTTTGTTCCTTTGTCGGAGCAGTATGCAGACATGTTTACCAAGTCAGTAGGACCATCATTGCTTCAGTCCTCTATAAACAAGCTGAGCTTGATCGATATCTTCGCTCCAGCTTGAGGGGGAGTTCAGTCCTCATTGCTTCCGTTGACTTTTACTGCAAACTGGAAGATGGACCCATGTACATACCACATTATGTTAATGGAAAATAGCATGCCCATCCCGTGTACCCAGCCATGTCCATGTAACATAGTTCCCAGTCTCATTGTTATTCTGGTGTTCCTATTAGTGGATTGGTAACTCTTTAGCTAATAAACCTGGAGATTTAGTCTCTATTATAGTCATCCATACTAGTTAGTAGTTACACGAGTACCAAACTCTTTGTATTTCTTAATACTTGAGGCAAGTAAACAAGCACATTTGAGGTTCTTGTTCTTTTTCCTACAAGTTTCAACACAGTTGCATGTAATGCTGGAGTCCTATATGTTAACAACTCCTAACTAACAAAATGAATAAAACAAAACAAAAACAAAAATGAAAGAATACATGCAATATCTATAATGGTGATAAAAAATGTAATATTTTGATGTTGATGTCGGGGAAACTGATGATACTGCTGGGAAAAGTTAACAAGTTTATAATAAGTCAGCCAAAATATAAAGTGATATGGAGATTTAGAAGAAGAGACTCACTTGAGATCGTGGCTAACAACAAGTAAAGTAAGCTCCTTCTTCAAATAGTTTAACAACTTCACAACGTCAGCTCGAGCCTTCCAATCTAGTCATCAAGGGAGCATAAACAAAAAGCATCAGCTACAATATACGGTACCTGGGTGCTTATATCAGGACAACAACATGAGGTACGAGCATACGACAGAGTTTTGAAAAAGGTAGGGCACAGATACGGGTACAGCTGTTGCTTCTTTTTTCTTTTGTTATGCCATATAAGTATATTTTCGTTTAATAATGGGCAAGAATCTGTTGCTAAAAACACTCTGAAATGGCCCTGGAAGGACTACCAACATAACAAGTGAACTTTTAATATGTGTTGGCTTCTCTGGGTCAGCTTGTCATACGTTATAACAAATAAGCAAAATAGAAACTACATTTGTTCAATTAGTCATACACATCGAGATGCAGACGAGAGATTTTCTATATACAAAGTGAGTGAAAAGAATATCTGCATATCTTTTAACTCCTTTCACACTTTCGACCAAAACAATTTAAGACCCTTGAACAGTTCCGAACAACTTGAAAAATAAAGCTGCGTCCCCGAATGTCCTTTTTTCTGCCTGGTCACAAGCCCCCACATGGGGGCAAAAGGTATAATGCCCCAAAATCTACTTGGAACGGTGGTGGAACTTGTAAGAACCAAGGGCTGTTAGATCCATCAGCAAACCTAGATAACCCCACTTCACTCCTAATAGACAAATAATATAACACAAACCCACCAAATAAAGCAACTATAAGTTAAAATCGCAAAACCTAGAACAATATCGCCTATACTTGCAACTAGCCAAAATCCATTTATCTTTAACTGGATTCACTGTAGGAACAGTCTCACCTCCCCGTAAGGGCATAAGGGTATCAAGACTCACAGTATCCCTCTTCAAACCAGGGCAAAGATTACCATTGTAAATTGTCATGAAATCACAAATATGGTTATTCCCACAGACAGGCATGGGCATATAATCTCGAGAAAATGAAATACGGTCGCTCATGAATCCAAACGTAATACTCCTCTCCTTTCCAGACTATCCATTTTTGAAATCTCTCAAGCACCACATGAAGACAAACCTAATTAACCACTATTAAACCCCAAGGTACCCCAAAATTTAGATTTAATCACCCTACTCCTGGAGTAGTACGCACCTTTCTAAAGCACCATATCCACCTCCTAAGTAGTGTACGATTAAACGGGTGGATCCTACTAATACCCAAACACCCCGTCTCACGAATTAGAAAAAAGATACCCTCTTCGACTAAAAGGTAATTATGGAACTCCTAAGGTTCATTCCAAAGGAGACATCCTCTTAGCAATGCTTTCAATAATGGGAAAAAGGAAAATGAAATATACAAAAGCTCCCCAAGGTACTAATTATTAATCAGAATGAGTCTAGGTCCTTTGATAGGTACCGCCCTTTCCATCAAGCCAACTACTTATTTAAGCTCTCGACACTCGGGTCCCAAATGGAGAATGAGTGAACGGCATATACTCGTTGCAAAGAAGAGGACAATGGCAACATCCCCATACTATGCAAGCTCATTTCTAAAACACCGTAACCACCTCCTAAGTAGCGCCAGCTTAAACTCGTGGATCCTATCCCCCCCCCAAAATAAAACAAAAACACCCACACCCACACAACATGCACCCTCCGCTAGACAAAGACACCCTCTTCGACTAAATGGTACCTATGAAACTCCAGGTTGATTCCAAAGGGAGACACCCTATTAGCAAGGCTTTCAAGACTGGGTGTGGCATTACTTGAGCCTAACACGTGGACACACATACTTGGGTTACGTGGAGTAAACAACAGGCCCTTTGGGCCAAACACAATAGCCCATTTTGATACCATATTGAAGATGGGCATCCAACTTAAAACAATTGGTGATAAGTGGAGAGGCCCCAAGACTTAAGTATTTTTATGCGTGGCTTAGCATATCCCATGTGGGACTAAACATCTTAACACTAATTAACATAATCATAGGCTGTTATTAATCCCGAAAAAACATTAAAAAAAATGACAAACATTTTCTAAGTCTATCTTCCAGAACCTTGCTAGCGATAAGCAACCCATTCACAATTTGGCAAACATCGATGAATGCCCCTTGTTCATGACCAAAATCAGCCTTGAAAAGGACTCTGCAATCTTGGCGAGAGGAACTTCAAAAAAGTTCATATTGATTGCCCACAAGAGCGATGAGACAAAGGTCAACAAAGTGCCCCTTCAATGAGTTCAAACGGATGTACTTTTCAAACAATTTGACAAAATCAACATATCCAAGAAATTCTTCATAATCTCCATAATATCCTTGCTCAATGTCCCACCCTTAACAATTTACAAACCAATAGAGAAATCATCCAGAACCAGTGATAGATCACAACCAATGCTCGAAATAGCCTTCCAAAACTCCTCGAAGATGCTATCGAAGGTTCGCTCGTTCCTCGCTATTAATGCTTGCCAGGAGAGGATCTTCTACTAAAGACCTGTAAGGTGCGACTCAATATACGGATTGTAATTAAACTTAGGCACCTTCTCCCAGAAACAATCCCCCAACTTACCTCCTCACCATCAACAACAAGCTTGTCCAAATAATTTACCCTATTTCTGAACCTTGTCAATTGTCATAAGGTGGAAATATTAACCTGAAAATCATTGACTTTTGACTCCGAGAGATTTCTTCCAAATAAGTCACCTTCTTAAAACTCCACATCCATTTCTTTTCGATGCAATGTATCTGTTACAGATGGAACTGCTCTGCTTTAAAATTCAAGACTCCAATACATGCAAAGAGTTGATCTTTATTTTCATTAACACTGCCAAGAAAAATTCTATTCCAATCTTCAATGTCCACTTTCATATGCTGAAGTCTTCTTAGCTAATTTAATACTCACTTTATCCCCCACCGAGTTCGACCTCCCACCATTGTCTAACTATATTCACAAATGAAGGTCACAAACACATTGCGTCAAAGGGGAAAGGGGTAGGTCTGCCCCTATCCGAAAATTAATAGGATGATTTGTTGATTACCCATAGCCGTGCTAGGAACCATTGATTCACTAAGGGCAAGCCATTACTACCAATCATAATTAACCAAAAGTGTGTCCAACCGTAAAAGGAAGGTCAGTAAGATTACCTCCTAACAAGATCATCAAACACCAACCACTTTCTCTTATAGAAAACCTAACCATATTAAAAGCACACCCTTAACACGACCAAAGGAAGTATACTGCATTGACTGAGTGGCAGAGTTACGACAATAGGTCAACCTAGAACCCGGACTTTAGGATATCATTAAGAATATGGAGTCTTGATAGGTTCAAATGATCAATTGACCAGACCTTGTTTCAAATTTGTTTATCAAGTATATATCAAAGTTGGAAACAACCAATGAATGGAAAAGAAAATAAATGTGCTGAGAGTTCACAAAATGCATTTCATACCAAGACCAGCAAGAGGCTCGTCTAGTATCAGCAGATCAGGGAACTTTACCTGAAAAATAAAATTAAGAATCAGATGATGACAAGAGTAAGAAACTCCAGGAAAGAAAGAGCCACGTGCACTACAGCATTTTCGTGATTGGGAATTTGGTAATGTTACATCTTCAATTGGCTCATTGCCAGGATCTCAGCAGGAGAATGTGAAGACAAACTCTAATGAAGACGGAACAACGAGAATTGTTTTATAGTGAACTTGTTGTATAATCAGTTTGCTGTACTAAGCCGTTATTACGTAAAGCCAGATGTCCATTTACAGCACACAAACATATGGAGTTTACCCATTCCTTCCACAGTCAAATTCTTCCTTAGGTTTCTTGTACTGCGAAACTTCAGATATTTGCTCTTTTTACTATCATTTAGGGTGTAAGTAGCAGGAAACTCTATTCAGATATTTACTATTAGTAGATTGAATCCTTGAACCTCCAATGAGAATGAACTTGAAGGCCTGTTTGCTAGACAGAGTATAAAAAACTTGTTTGGCCAAGAGAGCTTCAGGCAAGGTTATATATTAAGATATTGGAGATGTCTTTTGGAAAAGTAGGTGATAAAGTGATAAAGTGAAATAGGATGCACTACATCGTGTTCACTATAATTATGTAGGAAATGGGAGAATATTTTCTTGATAATAATAAGGATCAGTTAGTGATAATGTTGATGATCTCCAGGATGGGGAGATCATACCCACAAAAAATTAGCACTTCATTCCTTGTGCAGGTCCACTTTTAAGTTGGGGTCTCTATTTGGCATGGCAATCGTGCCCCAGCATTGAGATCATCTCCAAATTAAATCAGCTCATTCGAACATAGCCTTGCCAAAAACGAAAAAACTGTGTCCAAGATTAAGTCATATCTGCAAGAGACTTTGGGTAAGGTAAGGCATTTCTAAGTGAGCTGATTTTTCATGGAGATGACATCCCAACTGTGCGTGTGCGTGTGCGTGTGCGTGTGTGCGTGTGCATGTGTGTGTGATACATCAATAACTAAACGGATACGAAGGTTTGTATTTTTTTTACTAGCTGGATTGCCAAGGCAAGACGACGCTTGTAGCCACCACTTAAAGCATGAGGATCTTCATCCAAGGAGATACCATTTAATCCAACCTATAATTTCCAATGAATGGCATCAGATTCAGAGTTCTAGGTCAAAGGGAATAGGGATGCATCACATAAATCATGCAGGGGATCAACAAAATTCAGTAAGCACATAAAGGAAAAACTCACAAATAAGGCTAAATACCGAATTAATAGCTCTTTGGAGTCCTGATGCAAGCTGCTCCTTCAAATGAATGTTTTCTCTTTGCCTTGGCCACCCAAACGTAACTTCCTCAAGCACGGTATCAGCCAAGAAATACCTGTTTCATGAATGTCACTGGATGGAAGAAAACAATATATAAACAAAAAACGAGGGATGGGGTACAAAAGATGAAGAATGAATTTTTGAAATGAAATTAACGTAGAAGTGTAAACCAAGTACACCAACAACAACAACAACAACAACAATAACAATAACAATAACAATCAGAACAAGAATAATAATAGTTCAAGCGTTTAGTTATATCCATAATAAGTACTAATTTAAATATGGTCCAACCAGAAGCTAACAGTTTTCCAATTTATTTATTTATTTTTTAGGTAGGAGGAGTACGGAAGCCAGTGGATTTGAAACTAAGTTACATTGACACGGATACGTGTGTCCGTATCCAATACGGATACGAAATGTCTGGCACGGTGAGGTATATGTGTCCCCCTTGGCTGTCTCAGCACTGCTTTTCACAAAAAACTGAGGTATATTACATACAATATGTGTCCGTGTGTGTCTGACACGGACACGTGATACGTATCCGACATGGATTATTTTTGAAATATGCCGTGTCTATGTAACATAGGTTTGGAACCAGGTCTGAGGTAAGAACCTACTTTGTCAGGGGCGAGGCAAAACACAAGGCTCTACATTTCCTACCTGCCGCTAGGGCAGGGAATCGGGTCGGGTTTGACCCGAATCCAACCCGACCGGACCCGACCCCGAATAGTTTGGCTTCAGGTCGATTTTTATATTCGTTTACTTATTCGGGTCAGGTCAGGTTCGGGTTCTATTTTTTGGGCTTTTTTTGAATTTTTAGTGTTATCCGGTCGGGTTCGGGTCGGGTTCGGATATAATCGGATTCAGGTTCGGGTTCGGATATTATGAAACTATTCGGATTCGGATTCGGATATAGCCATATCCGACCCGATACCTGCCCTACCTGCCGCCCTTGGATCACCTTTGACAACAACCTGCAACTATTATCAATACAAATTCCCACCGTGTCCGCCTTGGCTGTCTCAGCACCACCTTTCACAACATAGACTTACCCACCAAGCTATAAGGGATTGATTTATATGATACATCCATCAAAACTTGAAACTAATAATGAAGATATAAATTGCAGGTTTCTTAAGCTAAGGAGAGTTCTGATACAGTTACTGATGAGAGCAAACTTTCCTATCAATCTTCTAAGGCAAAAGAGCAACACAGTATCAGTTCTGATACTGTGTAAACTGGTCTCAGCCACAAGTGCATAAACTTGCCTGCCCTCGATGCCACAGCAGTTACAGGTAAATTGTATTGGAGTTGTATAGCACGTTGGGTAAGTCATTAGAAGGAAAGTACACAGTGATATATGTATCTATTCCAAGCCACAACACATTTAGGATCTAGATATTCTATGTTTTTCTTTCAACATTTTTATGACAAAAGCCGTTGTCCCTATAATGTTTGATCTGTTGAATCAACTCAAAATAGTTTGTGTCCTCAAACCATAATTAACCTTAGCCAAGTACATTAAAGATAGATTCCTTCAGGAGCAAAGTGACCAAGATACTGATACACAACTCACCAAGATCACACATCATCAGTGCTTTCACTTGATTGCTGACCAATTCCTTGGGATGATTAGAGTGACCTTGACCTACTTATACCCTATGGAGATTAAAGTGAATTATACAGTCGAATATATTACAGATTGAAGTTTCCTATCTAGAAGTTATACTTTTTACCATTTATATCACTTTAGATAACGTACTCACATAAAAACATGAAAAAGACTAAAATGCAGATTGTATCTCATACCTCTCCGGAAACTGAAATACAATCCCAACTCTTTCGGGTGGTAATTGTATGGGAGCTTGGTTAGGCTTCCCGTCTTCTCCATATCTTTGAATATTAATAGTCCCTGATGTTGGTTTCGACAATCCAGCAAGAAGCTATGGAAAAAGAGCAGTTAGTAATAATATTTATTATTATTCTTATAATGAGATGAATAAAACAGACCTGCAGGAGAGTAGTTTTGCCACTGCCACTTCTACCGAAGATCAAACCCAAGCTGCACACGTTGGCAAAAAAAAAACGTGAACTCATATATATATAAACTATACATGGAGCATAGATTATTAATGTGTACCTTTTTTCGTGAAGAGAAAAATGAACGTCACTCAAAAGGTTGAGTTGGGTCCCTGGAGGCCGATAACTCACACCCTTAACCTGAGATAAAAAAAGTCGTGTCATAGAAATTGCAACAGTGGTATATAAATAGTGTAATATTTCAAGAAAAGAGAAGTTACTTCGAAACAAGAGTAATCAGAGGTGATGTTTAGAGGCCGGGGATTTGCGAAATTGAACCTGAAAATAGGAATTCATATATGTGAACAAAATTGAGAGAGATAGTATACATGATTTTGGATGATAGTGTTTTACCTTTTTATCCTTGGAAAAATGGAGAGTGAGGTGGTTAAGGAATTTAAGGGAGGAGCGAGGGAGAGAAGAGTAGAACAACAATACCCCATTTCTAGTTTTCTACACTCTGTCAGCAGTCAACTCCAACTACTTTTCTCTTGGGCTTGGTAATACAATGGGATTAGATGCGTTGTTTTTGTTCGTCGAGAATAAAGATACAACCCTTTCTAAATAAATGACATATGTGGGGAGGTTTTTCGCTAGCAAAGACAAGTTTCAACTCGGTAAACTTATCAAGTCTGATTCAAAGACAGTGAGTGCACTAATTTGGATTTGTAAATTTTGAACTGTTGGCAACAAAGGAAGACAAGTGTTGATAGTCTGCAGTTGGAAGTCATATCGTTTTGCTTCGCATCGTGCAGGAAAGTTGTATACTGTGAATTTCTTGTTGTAAGACTAGTACTAGTAGTGTGTCAGGAGAAGTGGTTCTTTTCTTTGACGAATTCTGTTGTCCAGTGTTCTTTGCTGCTTCCAAGACCATATAATGCTGTTGTGGAATTGGTAGTTATCTTGAAGAACAACCAGGATGTCATCTTCCTAGTAGAAACTAAAGCTAGTGGTAGTAAAATAAATAGGTTAAAGCAGACTTTAAAGTATCCTAATGCTTTTGTGGTTGATGCCGAGTGGCTTAGTGGAGGTTTGGCTTTGCTTTACAAGGACAAGATCGATTGGGAAATTATTGGAGCCAGCAAATATGCAGTGACATGTAAATTCTCAAACGACATCTTTATTACTCTAGTCTATGGACATCCTGTTACAAATAACGCATGTTAGTTTGGGATCATTTACCTACTGTAGCTTCTAGTTGCATGGGACCTTGGTTGTTATGGGGAGATTTTAATGCTATTCCAAGTATGGATGAGAAGATGGGAGGGAATAGAGTTAATCTCAAAGCTCTACAGGAATTCCAATATTTAACTTCTGATTTGAATCTTGTTGATCTTGGTTTCTCTGGACCAAAATTCACTTGGTGCAATAATAGGAGAGGTTTTGCCAATGTCAAAGAAAGATTAGACAGAGCTCTTGCCAATACAGATTGGTTTAATCTGTTTCCCCAAGTTAAGATACACCATATCCCCAATGCTGCCTCAGACCATCTTATTTTACATCTTAATTTTTTCCTAAAACAAAAATCCAAAAAAAGACCTTTCATATTTCAAGAAATATGGGTTAGGGAACCTTCCTGTTTACAAGTAATAAAAGAAGCCTGGAGCCTAGCCATATCAGGATCCCCTTCGTTTATTCTTAGCTCAAAAATTACAAACTTACAAACATCCTTATCTTTTTGGAATAAACAAACTTTTGGGAACATTTTTCACCAGATTAGAGTGTGTGAAAATAAATTGGCATCCCTGAATGATCTCAGGCCTACTTGATGCCGCTACTCTTTCCATTGTGAGCACCAGAGCTACTCTAGAAGAACTATTCTTGAGGGAAGAGCAGTTCTAGAGTACTGGAGACAAAATTCTAGAAATACCAGGATTAAATGTGGTGACAAAAACACTAGATTTTTTCACACATATGCTTCTTATAGGAGAAGTAGGAACTTGGTCAAGTGATACTAAAGTTATTGAGCATACAGTGAATTCTTTCTTCTCTGATCTTTTTTCTACATCATCCCCCCCTACTAATCAGAACATCATCTCCCTTTTCAATCCTACCATCCATGATGATCCCAATCTTAAACTTACTTCCATTCCATCTCCCACATAAATTTTCAAGGTCCTTAAAAAAATGAGTAACCTAAAAGCTCTGGGCCCAAATGTCTTTTAGCCCCTATTCTATAAGAAATTTTGGAATGTGGTTAAGAAAGAAGTCATTGAAGTGGTGCAAACATTTTTTAGAGAAGAACATTTTGGTACAACTCTAAACAAGACATTCATAACTCTCATTCCCGAAGTGTCCAATCCCATTAAAATCCAAAACTTCAAACCTATAAGTTTGTGCAATGTCATATATAAGATCATCTAAAAAATCTTGGCAAATAGGCTCAAGTCTCTCTTACCTACAATCATTTCACCTAATCAGGGTGCCTTTGCACCTAATAGAGCCATTGGAGATAACGTAGGAGTGATGCATGAGATCCTGCATAAGATTAAGGGCATGAAAATATGGAAAATAGGTTGGTGTGCCATTAAATTGGATATGGCCAAGACATATAACAGAGTTGAGTGGACTTTTATCTTTCAAATTTTCCAAAGCTTAGGCTTTTCTCAAAAATGGGCCAGACTTATAAATGTTTATCTCTCGATAGTACAATATAATGTACTAGTGAATGGGATTCCCATGAAAACCATTCTTCCTTCGAGAGGCCTTAGGCAGGGTGACCCTCTATCACCATACCTTTTCATTATAGTCTCAGAGGCCGTATCAAGACTGTTTATCAAAGCTGAGCAATATGACATTCTCTCAAGTTTGAAAATATCAAGAAGAGCTCCTCGTATATCACACATGTTGTATGCTGATGATTTGATAGTTTTCCGCAAAACATGTGTTAAGGATGTGGAGGTGGTGAGTGACATTCTAGATGACTACTGTGAAGCTTCTGAGCAACTGATCAATTATGATAAATCATGTGTTTCATTTAGCCCAAACACTCATTGTCACCAGCAAAGAATTATCAAATCAATCCTTTGCTGCTTTGCATCAACTCGACTGGGCTCAAAGAGTTTTATCTAGGCTCACCTTTAACTTTCTCAGCTTCTAAGGTACAAGATTTTTCTTTCCTGGCTGATAAAGTCACAAAAGCCATTGAAGGTTGGTAGGCAAGTCTTCTCTCCCAAGCCGGCAGAACTACCATGATAAAAATAGTGGCTCAGACCATTCCTATATACTCTGTCATCTTTTGCAATACCTATCTCCATAACCGATAGATTGGACAAACTTTGCAGAGATTTCTGGTGGAAAGGCTCTCCTAATTCTAAGGTTGTTCATACTTGTAAGTGGGAGGATATATGTCAGAAAAAAGATGATGGTGGTTTGGGCTTGAGGAGTTTTAAGGAAATGAATGTAGCCCTGATGGTTAAACTGTACTTGAAAATCTTGATGGGAGATGATTGTATCTGGACAAAAATAATGAGAGCAAAGTATGAGAGGTTTCTGCACCCAATGGCTAAAGATAATAGGAAACCCACAGATGCTTCCTACATGTTTCGAAGCATATTAAAGGCAAAGGCAGTTGTTGCTAAAGGTATGATATGGCAAGTAGGGAATGGGAGTAGTATTAACTTCTAGTATGATGCATGTGTGTATGTCAAAGATGCATTGTTGCTAGGAGGTACTTGGAATGAATCTCTTCTTAGCTTTCTACCAGGACCACTCATTTGTGCAATCATAGATACTAAAGCCCGACCAACTATTCCTGATAGAATTATTTGGCAATATACAAAAAAAGGGGAGTTTTTAGGCAAGTTAGCATACCCAGAGATCTCAAAGGGTATATGTCACAAGCTTCCTCTAGCTCTCCTAGCTGTAGTCTATATCCCAAAGTCTGGAAACTTCAAATGCCTGCAAGAGTACAAAATTTTATCTCGAAAGCCTCTCAAAACATTCTTCCCATATGGGATGTCTTAATCTCACATCACCTAAACATTGACCCCATGTGTTGTTTTTGTAACAATACTTTAAAGGATCTTTATCACTTATTCTTTCTCTGTCCTTTGATAAGAGAAATTTGGTTTCTCTCAAGTCTTTGTATCAGAACTGATGCAAAGGACTTCATGGTTCATAGGTGGCTTCAGTTGTGTCTCAGTATAAAGAAATCACCAGACATTGATAACATATGCTCTCCCACTCTATTTTGTGCCATTATGGATGCTATTTGGCAGGCTAGGAACAACAAAAGATTCACTGGGCAAGTGATGCAGTATCAGCCCTGTCAGAGCAATGCAATACAATGCAGCAGTGGAATAAGCCTGTCAGAGTTGGTTTTAAGTTTCGAGTGCTAGTTTTATTTCAGTAGTTGTGGGCCTTCTGCGTGTAGCAATACAAAAGTCCAGTCCTTTTATTTTCGTAAGTATTTTGGAATGCCTATATCATGGCTTAGTTAGGGTTTTGGAAAGTTAGTTTTTGATTTGATTAATTAAACAGAATAGAGATTGTCTGTTCTTGGTTGTGAGTATTGAGAGCTATTGATCTACCGCATTACATAATCTGGTATCAGAGCCATAAGACTTCCTGACATCATGCCTCGAGCGAGAAGCATAGCAACCGGTCGTGGGAGAGGTCAGAGGATGGATCCCTTAGAAGATGTGTATGAGCGAGATTGTGTGGCCGATCTCCAACGGCAGGTTGATGCTCCACCGCCTAATTGGCGGTCTCTCCAAAGAAGAAGCCGAGCCCGCCATCGCCATCGTTCCCGCATTAACGAAGGAAGAGGATAGCGGTGGGGAGGATGTTAATCCTTTTGTTCCGATAGTTCGACAAGCAAACCATGAAAATAGGCGTTGGGAGTCTGGCATCAAAGTGGAAATTTCTGAATTTCAGGGTAATCTGCAGCCAGATGAACTTATTGATTGGATCTGTACGGTAGAGGAGATTCTTGAGTTCAAAGAGGTACCTGAGAACAAACGGGTTCCCCTTGTGGTCACGAGATTCCAGGGAAGGGCTTCTGCATGGTATCAACAGGTGAAAACCACGAGAAACCGTCAAGGTAAGACCAAAATCGCATCTTGGGATAAGCTAAAGAAACATATGCGTGCGGTTTTCTTACCATATAACTATAAGCGCGATCTGTACAATCGCCTCCAAAGCCTTCGACAAGGGTCTCGATCCATTGATGAATATACATAAGAGTTTAATTAGTTAGTGGTGCGGGCAGAGTTAATGGAGAATGATGAACAACTGGTTCACCGTTATATTGGAGGATTGCGGCAGAATTTTCATGACACACTCAACCTGTTCGACCCATGGTCGGTCTCTGAAGCCCATCAGCGTGCTTTGTGCCTTGAGAAACAATTTTCACGAAGGGGTGGATTTACTACTCCAGTTACAAATTCTCGGCCTATTGTTGGGACGCCAAACAGAGTTCCAACTGTGCCAGGTGGGAATCCGCGGTTCAAGGAGACAACATGTTTCAGCTACGGGGAAAAGGGTCACATTGCTTCGTCTTGTAAAAAGCGAAATTTGTTTGCGGATGCTGATGACCAGACGACTGAGGAACAGCTGCACGATTTTGACAATCCTCTTTTTGATGTGGGTGACGAGGAACCAATAGAGGAGGTTGTTCATGGTGATCGTGGTGAGTCATTGGTAGTCGCCAGTCCGTTTTTGCCCCAAAGGAGGAGAGTGGTGATGGGTGGTTGCGCACCAACATTTTTCATTCTAGCGCATAATTGGGGAAGGTCCGCGTCGGCTTGTCATTGATTCCGAAGTCGTGGAGAATGTGATTTCAAAGATGCTATCAAGAAGTTGAAGTTACCTGTTGAAAACATCCCAAGCCATATATTCTGTCCTAGTTGAGTAAGACTACGAGGTAATTGTATCTAAACGTTGTCTGGTTAGTTTTTCGATTGGTGTTAAGTATAAGGACAAGGTTTGGTGTGATGTGGTTCCGATGGATGCATGTCACCTACTGTTGGGTAGACCTTGGCAGTTTGACAGGAGTGCGGTACATGATGACCGCCTTAATACATATAGCTTCTATGTTGAGACAGTTCGGATTGTATTGATGCCGAGCAAGGAGATTGTGACTAAACCGAGTGCTGTGAACATTAACTTGGCTGCCTTGTTGTCTCGGCGTGGCTTTGAAGTAGAGATGGCTGATTCGGGTGTCATGTTCTTGCTCTTGGGCCAGGCCAGTGGATTTGTGGGTGACGTCCCTGAATGTGTTAAGGGTGTGTTGGGTGATTTCCAAGATGTGTTCCCTGCTGATTTACCCAAGGGATTACCACCTCTACGGGACATCCAACATCACATCGACTTCGTCCCTGGTTCTAGTCTGCCAAATCGCCCTCATTATCGCATAAGTCCTAGAGAATATGAGGAACTCAAGCGACAGGTGGCGGAATTACTGGAGAAGGGGCATGTCAGGGAGAGCCTTAGCCCCAGTGCGGTCCCAACCCTTTTAACACCAAAGAAGGATGGCACCTGGCGTATGTGTGTGGACAAATAAAAGTCGCGCCATTAACAAAATTACTATCAATTACCGTTTCCCAATACCTCGACTAGATGACTTGTTAGATCAGTTACACGGGGCAATGGTGTTCACTAAACTGGATTTGAAGAGTGGTTATCATCAAATAAGGATACGGATTGGGGATGAGTGGAAAACCGCATTCAAGACTCGGGAGGGGTTGTTTGAGTGGATGGTTATGCCCTTCGGACTTTCCAATGTGCCTAGTACCTTCATGCGAGTAATGAATCAGGTGTTAAGCCTTTCATTGGCAACTGTGTTGTTGTTTACTTCGACAACGTTCTGATTTACAATAAGAATTTGAAAACGCACTTACGGCAGTTGCATGATGTCTTTACTGTTTTGCACAGAGCATAATTATATGCTGCACCTCAGAAGTGTTCTTTTTGTGTGGACCAGGTTCTTTTCTTGGGGTATGTTGTTTCTAAGGATAGCATTTCGGTGGATGAAGAGAAAGTGGGTGTTGTTAGGCGGTGGCCTTGTCCTACCAGTTTGCATGATTGCCGCAGCTTCCATGGGTTTGCCTCATTTTATAGGCGTTTTATTCCTAATTTCAGCACTTTGACAACACCAATTACTGCTTGTATACGAGTGGGTGCCTTTGTGTGAACTGATGCGGCTGAGACAAGCTTTGAGTTGATCAAACAGAAACTGATCACCCTCCCATCCTTGCCTTACCCGACTTCTCGGTCCCTTTTGAGCTTCATACCGATGCTTCTAAAGGTTGGCATTGGAGCGTTCTGTCTCAGAATGGTAGGCCTGTGGTTTATTTTAGCGAGAAGTTGACAGGTGCACGACAGAATTACTGTGCTTATGATTTGGAGTTCTATGCTATCCTTCAGACGCTTAAACATTGGCGACACTACTTAATTCACGAGTTTGTGTTGCATACGGATCATGAGGCTTTGAAACATATTGGGAATCAGGATAAAGTTAGTGCTCGGCACCTTCATTAGTCTAGTTACCTGCAGGATTTTACTTTTGTTCTGAAGCATACATCTGGGGCTCAGAATCGGGTGGCAGATGCACTGAGTAGGCGTTTCTCTTTGTTGATTACTATGCGGACACAGGTGGTGGGCATTAATAGTTTCCGTGAGCTTCTAGTTGACGATCCCTTCTTTTCGCCTATCTTGGCAGATATACAGGCTAGTAAGCGCTCAGATTATCTTCTGCATGATGGTTGTTTGTTTAAGGGTCGTTTATGCGTTCCAGATTGTAGTCTTTGCTTGAAAATTATTCAGGAGGTCCATTCAGAGGGACATTTTGGGCGTGATAAGTCCTATCAGCTGATTTCTTATTCTTATTTCTGGCCTAGCATGACTAAGGACGTGCACCGGTTTGTGGATCGTTGTTGTATTTGTCAGGTGGCTAAGGGCAATTCAACCAATGCTGGTTTATATATGTCGTTGCCTGTTCCTTCTCGGCCTTGGGTTGATATTAGTATGGATTTTGTTGTGGGTTTGCCTAGAACTCAGCGGGGTATGGATTCTATGTTTGTGGTTGTTGACCGGTTTTCCAAAATGCCTCACTTCATTGCGTGTAAGAAGACAACTGATGCTGTGAATGTGGCTCAGCTTTTCTTTTGTGATGTTTATCGTCTTCATGGCCTTCCTGAATCGATTGTGTCGGACAGAGATACGAAGTTTTTGAGCCATTTCGGTCGGAGTTTGTGGAAGTTGTGTCACAATCAACGCATTTTAGTAGTGCATATGACCCTCCTTGACGGATGGGCGGTGAATTTAGGTGAACCGTTCTTTGGGTAATCATCTTCGTAGTTTGGTTGGTAATAATGTGAAAAAATTTAGATTTGGGAACATGAACCGATTTCGCAGAATTAATGGACATAATAGTTTAATCGCTATGTCAATTCGCGATTAAAGATATAGCCCCTTTCAGTTGTCTATGGGTTCAATCCTCACTCTCCTATTGACCTTGCTCCCCGCTTATGGATACAAGATTTAACTTCGTATTCATGGGACAGAACGGATGAGTTTATTACGATTTCGGAGATCCAAGTCTGCAATTGACAACATTTAGTTGCTTCTAATTCCAAGTATAAGGTGTGGTACGATAAACACCGTTCTTATAAGGTTGTTACCTTTGAAGTAGGTGATTTCGTGGGGTCGCCCTTACTAAGGATCGTGTTCTTGCCGGTACTTATCGGATAAGAGCCCAAAACTGTAGTTTTAACCCCGTAATACTATAGTCATACTTTTAGACCAATTATGTGAGTAATAATTAAGAAGTTAACACCGACACGGTTTTTATGCATTTCGAGCTTCAAAGTCCATTATGTGCGAAATGTGCCACTTTAGCGAGATAAAGGAGCAAAGGTCGGTTACTAAGGAGTTCCGTGATTAAAGGCCAAGATTCAAGAAGACAAAGCCTTTCTAAAGCCCGGCCAAAGCTGAAAAGTCAAAGTCCACGCGTAAAACAAATATACAAAGTCAATAGAACTTCCGAAAGGTAAGACCATATCTTTGGACTCAGACCTCGAATTGGGCCTACCTTATGTCAAAACGACCGACTCGAAAAGAGCTTTCCAATGGTCTAAGCCTTGACCCAATCAGAGGAGCAAAAGTGGACGAAAAGTCTGTTGAAGCGAACTGCACTGAAGAGGCCTTTTTTGATCGAAAGAATTGGGTTTTGGGCCTGATTCTCGCCCAAAACATGGCTCCAAGCTCATGCACGATTTTTGGATCTGAGAGTATAAAAACCAAAGCTTCACTCTTTGTTAATGGTAGATAGTTAGACCTAGATTAGTTAGCCTCCATTAATTAGTTTTAGAACTTAGTTTAATTAGTTTCAATTCATTGTATTAGATTAAACCTTTGAATCTTGTTCTTCATTTGATTAGATCAATAAAGTAGTATTTTTATCAATTTCAATTTTGTCATTTTCATTTCTAGATCTAATTTCAATTCCTGTCTTTATTTCATTTTAGTCATTAAATTAGATTTCATTATTGTTTAATTAAGTAAATTTCAATTCTTTATATCATGTTTAGTTTAGATTCAATGGGAAATGTTAGTTTGATGAATCAAGGCTAAAACCTCCATTAGAGGGGTTGATGAAGCCTTGATGAAAACTTAGTTGTTAGTGTATAATTGTTTGTAGATTCTATTCCACTCTAGAAGGTCGTGGTTTTCTGAGAGAATGGGTGGATCGACCTCACATGCTAGTTAGTATTTGGTAGAAATGCCACGAACACTAGGGATTAGAACTCGAAATTCTTGCCGTAAGAACGTAAGAATCGAGATACAACAATCTATGCTAGGTTATTAAGTTGGATTCGAGGTGAATTCAATTCCCCTCTAATCCTTTATCTAGATTCAAAAACAATCATATTTCCATAGCATTCGTAGTTTAAATTAAAATAATCAATTTCATATTGCATCGTAGTATAATTCCCCCTCGTAAAACTCTCATAGACTTAAGACCGATTAGTTAACTAGAAAACATCCCATGCTAGAGAACTAGGAGTGGAACGAATTTGTTACTCCACTCTATTTCGATAGAATTGAGAGTAGGAAACTTTGATAACATAGCAACATAAATAGTTTAGTTTACTTACGTTTTGATTTCATCGTTCATTTCGTAGGTAAGCTATTCATTTTATGATTATCACTTACACTAAGCTAGGTCCTCGTAAAATTGGCTATTTCGAAGTGATTCGCAAGATCAATCCTAATGCCTACTAATTGCAGTTATCGAGCCATATCCGCACTTTTGATGTCTTTAATGTGAAGCACCTTCGTCCTTTTCATGCTGATGATTCGTTGGGTGATGACGTTCCAAATTCGAGGTTCCAAGAAGGGGAGAATAATGCAGTATCAGCCCTATCAGAGCAATGCAATGTAGCAGTGGAATAAACCTGTCAGAGTTGGTTTTAAGTTTCGGGTGTTAGTTTTATTTCAGTAGTTGTGGGCCTTGTGCGTGTAGCAATGCAAAAGTCCAGTCCTTTTATTTTCGTAAGTACTTTGGAATGCCTATATCATGGCTTAGTTAGGGTTTTGGAAAGTTAGTTTTTGATTTGATTAATTAAACAGAATAGAGATTGTCTGTTCTTGGTTGTGAGTATTGAGAGCTATTGATCTACCGCGTTGCATAAGCAAGTGATTAGTCAACAATCTGTTCTACATCATGCTTATGTTATATGTCAGAACTGGAATCTTGCTTTCTCTATTACTGGAATTGAAGTCTCTGAAATTGATGCAGAGGAAAACTATTCCCAACCTACGGAACAAAGTTGGATAGAGCCACCACCTGGCTCCTGCAAAGTTAACTTTAATGCAAGTTATTACAGTGATTGCTCTCATGCAAATGTAGTTGTTGTTAGCAGGAACAGAGTGATGGTGAGTATCTTGGTGGGAAGGTTGGCAGGGTCAGAGCTTCTATCCCTGGTGAAGCGGAAGCCTTAGCAGCAGAACTAGCAGTAGATTTTGCTGCTCATAAGCAATGGAAAGAGGTCATTTTGGAAAGAGATGCAAAAATGATGATACAAGCATGTCGCAACTTCGATGCAGCATCCTCTTGGACATGGCAACCAGCTTTACAACATATTATTAGTCTTTCTAGTAGTTTTAATTCACTATTATTTAGATTTGCCCCGAGAGTGTAATGGGTCAGCTCATATTTTGGCAAAATGGGCTGGAAGTCTTTAGATATATATTATAGATATATCTTGGCTCTATTTTTTTAGCATTTACAGAGTCTCCAATATTTGTTAAATTCTTTGGCTAATTACGAAAAAGTAAGAGACTAATATGGAAAAATCAGGTAATTTGAGTACTCACATCGACTCCAGTTTTTTCTAAACTCTATTACTAATTACAAAAAAATATAATATAAAGAATGAAACAATCCCATTTAGAGTTTCACACATTCTCCAATTTTTCCTAAAACGATATAGCTAATTACGAAAAAAAAATAGGAGACAAAAAAACTAAATTGCTAAAAACAATAGCTTCCACCATAAAACTCTTACGCCACAAAGAATAGTTTTCACACTAATCTTAGGTGAAGTTTAACATAACAAAGTTTCTTTCTAGAAAAAGACAACGAAATATCGAAGGAAAAAATGAATTGAGTTGCCTGAACATTTACTTTCTACATTTGTTAACCTCACATGTGACTGAGACAAAAAAGGAAAAATAAAAGTCAACTAATCATAAAATAAGTAACAGTGTACACTAAAAACTAAGTGTACACCCAAAACTAAGCGGACAACATGAAACTAAGTGTACACCCAATACTATATGAAACTAAACTCAACGAACAATTAATGGGAAACTGAAAACTGGATGCAAATGCATCGAACTAACCTCAAATAATATTTAATGAAAAATTGAAAACTTGATACAAATGAAAACACTAACTAATCTTAAAAAGTAATTAATGGGAAATTGGACTATGTATACAACTGCATTAAACTAACCTTAAAGAATAATTAACGGAAATCAAAACTTGGATGCAAATACATCGAATTAACATAAAAAAATAATTGTTGGGAAATCGAAAACTGGTTGGAAATGCATTGAACTAACCCTCAATGATTAAATTAATGGAAAATCGGAAACTGGATGCAATTGCATTGAACTAACATCAAAGAAAAAGTAACTATAAATTGGGAACATGATGCAAATGTGTAGAACTAATCTTAAATAATAATTAATGGGAAATCGGAAATCGGATGCAACTGCATTGAACTAATCTCAAAAAATAAACTAGATACAAATGCATTGAACTAACCTCAAGAAATAATTAACGGAAAATCGAAAACTGGATGCAAATTCATTGAACTAACCTCAAACAATAATTAACGAGAAATTTGAAACTATATGCAAATGCAACCTTATCGAATAATAAACAAAAAATAAAAAACTGGATGCAAATGTATTAAAAAAATCTCAAAGAATAATTAACGGGAAATCAAATATTGGATGCAAATGCAATGAACTGACCTCCAAGAACAATTAATAGGAAATTAGATGTAAATGCATTGAACTAACCTCAAAAAATAAATAAAGGAAAATCGAAAACTAAATGCAACTGCATTGAACTAACATAAAAAAATAAATAACAGAATTGAAAATCAGAAACTGGATGCAAATGCATTAAACTAACCTCAAAACATAGTTGTGTTATATGTTGTTGGAATGTCTCAATAAATATAGTTTTGCATTTAAAATAGTGTTTATCTTATCTATTTTCGTATGATTGGGAACGCCTTGCTATTCAAGTAGCTTCAATGAACTTCGTCTTATTAGGCAATCTCACAAAACTTCAATCAAACTTCTATTATTAAACAACAAAATGAAGTTGAAGGGTTTTATCAAGAGCGAGTTCTTTTTTTTAAATGGATAGCGGGGATTTCACGTTATAAGAAATTTGGATGAGTGATCAATATAATATTCATATATAATAGTTATGTATATATAGTTGCAAATATTTTTCAGAATAATTAATATAACATCACACGTTCGTAGATAATCTTTGAAGATCCTACATAGTGAGTCATGTATAATTTAAAGAATAATTAACGGGAAATCGGGAAATGGATAATTTTTTATGACGATCCCACATAGTAAATGAAACATAATTTATTTTTATGTCATGTTTGAAGTTGGTATTACACACCACATTGGATAATTAAAAGAAAATCGGAAACTGGATTCAAAGACATTGAACTGAGCTTAAAGAGTAATTAATAGGAAATCAGAAACTTTATGCAAATACAATAAACCAAACTCAAAAAGTAATTAACTAAAAATCGGAAACTGGATGTACCTGCATTAAACTAACGTCAGAGAATAACTAGCGAGAAATTATAAATTGGATGCAAATCCTTTATAAATATTTAACGGAAAATTGGAAACGGTATGCAAATACATCAAACAAACTTCAAATAATAATTAACGGAAAATCGAAAACTGGATGCAAATGCATTGAACTAATCTCAACAAATAATTAATATAAAATAAAAAACCGAATGCAACTACGTTGAACTAACCTCATAGAATAATTGGCGGAAAATCGGAAATTAGATGCAAATGCATTAACCATTGAAATAACCTCAAAGAATAGTTAACGAAAAATCAGAAACCGGATGTAATTGCATTGAACTAACCTCAAAACATAAATAATCAAAAACTAGATGCAGATATATTGAACTAACCTCAAAGAGTTATTAACGGGAAGTCATAAACTGTATGCAAATGCAATGAACTAATCTCAAAGACTAATTAACGAAACATCGAAAAATAGATGTAACTGTACTGAACTAATCTCAATGAATAATTAATGGGAAGTCATAAATTTGATCCAACTACATTGAACTAACCTAAAAAAATAATTAACGGGAAATCGAAAACTTGATGCAAATGCATTGAACTAACCTCAAAGAACAATTAACTAGAAATCGAAAATTAGATGCAACTATATTGAGCTTACCTCAAAAAATAATTAACGAAAAATCAGAAACTGGATGCAACTGCATTAAACTAAAATAAGAGATTAACTAATGGTAAATCATAAATTGGATGCAATATCTTGAAGAATATTTAACGGAAAATCAGAAACTTAATACAAATGCATTGAAATAACTTCAAATAATAGTTAACAAGAAATCAGAAATCAGATGGGTTAAACTAACTCCAAAGCATAAATAACCATAAATTTGAAACTAGATACAAATGCATTGAACATCGAACTGACCTCTAAAAATAATTAACTGGAAATCAAAAATTGGATGCAGATGTATTGAACTAATATGAAAGAGTAATTAATGAGAAATTAGAACCTGGATGGAAATGCAATGAACTAATCTCAAAAACTAATTAACGAAATATCGAAAACTGGATGCAATCGCACTAAATTAACCTTAATGAATAACTAACGAATTCATAAACTTGATGCAACTGCGCACTAAATTAACCTTAAAGAATAATTAACGGAAAATCAGAAACTTGATGCAATTGCATTGAACTAACCTCAAAGAATAATTAATCGGAAATTGGAAACTAGATGTAATAACTACATTGAACTAACCTCAATGAATAATTAACAGAAAATCGAAAACTTGATGTAAATGCATTGAACTAACCTCAAAACATAGTTCTATTATTTGTAGGGGGAATATAATGTCTCGACAAATATAGTTTTGCATTTTAAATTGTGTTCATCATAATTCTTTTATTATAATTGAGAGTGTATTGCTATTCAAGTAGTTTCAATATCATCTTCGCCACATTGAGCATTCTCATCAAACTTCAATCAAACTTCAATTATTAAACCTAATAACTAAAAGAAGTCGATAGATTTTATCAAGGTTTGGTGTTTCTTTTTATTGAGAGTGGTACAAGAAATTTGAATGAGTGATTAATATAATTTTCATATACATCTCATAGCTCTGCATAATTGCTAATATTTTTTAAAATAATTTAATATAACGACACCCGTTCGTAGGACGGGTTTGAAAACTAGTAAGACACTGCTAGCTTAACCGGAAATATGTAATAGGTTTTTAAACCAACTTTTAAATAATGAATGAATTAGGTACCTGTGAATTACTCACGGTTCCCACTATCAAAATAAAATAAAAAAACGCCTCTGTGCTTGATCAATAAGAAACATGTTGTTAATTATAAAATTGAACCAAACGTGAGCCGTGGTATTTGAGAATTTGCATGGTCTTGATACCAGTATGGCATAATTTAACATGCACGCATTATTGCCTTTCCTTTGTAACGTGTACAAGTATGCAAACTGAGCTACACATCAGTTGTTCAGTGTTCAAACCGGTCTTTCAAGATCGATAGGTAGTATGGTTTCAATGGATTCTGATTGTGTGGAATAAAAACAGTGGGGGGCTAATTGAAAAAGGGGAGGGGGGGGGGTGGTTTCTAAATTATTAATAAAAAGGGAGCTGGTTATAATTTCAGTGAGGGAGGTACTTCTCAATTAGATAAATAGAGAGATTAAAATTTGCCTGTTCGGTGGAAACCCGTGTATTGGTTCAAGTGTTGCTGTGTCTAACATGCTTGACAAACAACTATTGCTCAGGGGTGCGGTCCCAGTTAAAAGGTTAAAAAAAAATGACAGTTTGAGACGCGCAGTTCAGTAAATTTCAGGTTCACCAACTGTTTCCAGGTAGTTCTCCATACCCTGTTGGAAAAATGATGGAATAGTCCCATATACGCAGGTGTAAGTGCGTGTAACTAACATTCAAGAGGCAGAAGGTTTTGTTTCCCATCCTTGGAACTTGGAAGTTAGACAAACTTAAAATACACAGGCGACATCAAAGCCTACGGTTGATGTCGCAGAAATCTCATTGCTCACATGGCAGAAGGGATCTATCCGATGTTTGACACTAACTGCCTGTTTCTATGTACCTACTATTCTTCTAAAACAATGCTCAGCTCTTTGAAAAGAACTCTCAAATGCTGAACTACAAAATATCGAATCCTACTCTATTATTCAATACTGCGAAATTGATCATACGAAAAGAATAGGTCGTTCATCAAAAGCAAAAATAGACGTAACTATCTACCTGTTGGGAAATCTGTGAGGATATTGGAGACCATAGCTTATCTGTGAGGAAATCAATGTTGTTCGATTCACAAACCATTGAGTAATCATGTAGACACAAGAGGAAATACTTCTTGCTTATATGAATATAAAAATGTAAATCGAACAACAAAGTTACACTAAATACAATAAGAAATATAATAAGATTAAAAAACGGGAAAGGCAAAAGGACAAATCGAGCACAACAATCTGATCATAAGAGAAATCACAAAAATTTACTTCGCCAAGTATGGACATAAGATCATGCATGCTTGAACAGCTTCATGCTAAGCCAATGAAAATACACAGCTACCACAAGGACAGGAAGTGTTATTGGCACCAGGATGCAGTAGTACCTGTTATATAAGAAAACCATTCCATAATGGAAAAAAGTATTAGATCCTAGACTCCAGTGATCTACTAAATCAAATTTACTTGATAAACGGCAGTTCAAATTAATAGTTCATAATAGACAGGCTTGGAACTTTGGAGAGTTATTGAGGTAATGCGATTTTAGAAGCGAACCCCAGCACCTTCTGTTCTTTGAAACTCTTCTTTACCCGCCACCGTGCATTACCTTCAGGCATTTCTCCTATGAAACCTCACCCACTTACCGGCGATTTGACCGGTGACAACATGGAACCTAAGGCTTTCTTACCATCATCTTTCCCATATCCTCTACTTCTACTACTCCTCATTTACCTACTGCTGAACATATCATCCCTTCCATCTCCAACCCCGTACTCCACCACCAAACTCATAACCTAGACAAGGTCACAAGTCACAACTTATCCCTTGCAGAAAAACAGGCAAGATGTGATACTGTGAACTGGCAAGATAGGAACAAGCTGAATTGAAACAGAGAGCAGACTGTGATTACTATTGGAGACAAAAGAAATGCATATTTTCATTAAGTCATCAAAGAAAAGAAAGGAAGGGGGAACACATGGCTGGAGAAGATAGAAACGGATGTAAGCATGTTGATATCAACTCATTTATTAGAGCCTCTATTCCTTACTAAAAGCAAATGTAGGGTACAAGTCAGAGAGCACAACTACAAGTAAATTTTTGAGGAGATGGAGGTTAGGAAACACTAGATACACTGCAACAGAACAAGTTAGAGACGGAGCCTACAAATGAAAAAGTAAAGATTGCATTGTTCTCTATGGACGACAAAAAGGCACCAAGGCCTGATGGATTCAATACACACTTCTTCACAGCGTGTTGGAATAAAGTGGGTAGTGACTTTTGAATATTTATTCACTATGCCTTATCACATAACACCACCACTGCAGGATTGAATTCCACTCTTATCTGCCTGATTCCTAAAGTCTCAAAACCCACAAAGGTAGAAGACTACAGACCAATTTCTTGCTGCAACATCACCTACAAATGTATTTCCAAGCTTATTGCAGTGAAAATGAAGCCTTTTGTAGCAGATCTTTCTTCTCCAACCTAATATGGAGTTAAAATATAAAGCCTGGTAGTGCAAGATGCTCTATTAACTTATTAAGCTAGAAATTCAAAAAACATATGCTACTCTGAGCTTGGAGGCTATCGAGCTCATTCCAATGAGGTAGAACCTTCTGCTCAAAAGTTAATAATTGGCTCTCGTTTTAATATACTTCTACTTTTCTCTCTATTAATCAATGGTGCAGCTATCGGTTATAGATGGCCGAAGAGGTTTAAGACGAGGAGATCGTTTGTCTCCCTATTTGTTTGTTCTCATTATGGAGAATCTGAGATCCTTACTCGGAAAGAAATGGACACAAAACTACTTAAATATCATCCAAACGTAAAAGATCTTTTATTACTCACATTAGTCTTGCAAACGATGTACTCATATTTTGTAAACATAGATACTATATTGCATACCAAAGAGAGTCTATGTACTTTCAAGGAGTACACAAGCTCCAACTCACCCCCCTCAAAACCAACTTTCCAGCTAGAGGCATGACACAAGATGATAATTGAGCCTTTGTTTATATATATATATATATGGACCTACAGTTGGTGGCCGCCACCTCTGGGTCTACCTCTCATGACTTCGAGGCTTAGTATTAGGGAGTGCTTTCCCCCGGGAGAAGATCACTACAAGAATAAATAATTGGAAATCCAGGTTTTTGGCTTAAGCAAGGAGGCTTCAACTAGTACACTCAGTAGTAGCTTCTGTTACTGTTTATTGGGCAAAAGTATTGCCCATGGGAGTTCTTGTTATGATTGATCTCTAAGATATGTGCTAAGTTTCTACTTGCTGGACCACGGATGGAAAACAAGATGCATCATGCTAGCAAATCTACAATCTCAATGAGCAAGCAACATGGACAATATACAGTTTCACGATATTACGTACGCACATAGCACACATGCCTAAACAACATAGCATCCAACAGTAATACAAATTTCATTCTGAAGCAATTGAACCAATTTATGCATGAATGAGTGCATTCTAATAGCCAAGCTAAATTTAGTAGATTTGAAAAAACACGACTACTAATATTACCTGTCTTTCTGAATAGCTGATAGAACCGGATTATCAGATGGTGGAAGAAGCTTAGAAAGAACGGCTGCATAGATAAAACCCAGAAAGGACATGCAGCCAAACACAATAAAGCACCATCCCCATAAAACATTTGTCTTCAAACCAGTGGGCTGAGTTGATGTTGACTTGTCCAACATAATGAATTCTTTTTTAACATGAAAATGAAGAGAGCATAAACAACACTTTTAATCCATTGATGTTTAAATTCCAGGTGAACAAGTGTTCTGAGAGAGTTACCTGCACCAGAAAGTGATCTAAGCCAGGGTCAAGACGTCTACAGTTTGAGGAAAAATTTGTGCGAATGTCAGGCCAATGTTTAAAGGCATGCACCTACAACAGAGTCATAGTTCATTGAATCTTCAGCTGCCAAATCACCACCTATGCAAACACCTAATGTACTACACCACGAAAAAGTTGTGACCTGTGACACATTTGAATATATTCCCACTACTCCACGTACACTAGCGATGGGATTAGTTTAGTCATGGGTCCATAATAATATTTCATTTCATATACTCTTGGTTTTCCACTGCAGGCACATCTACTTGAAGTCAAATCGGTTGGGTTGTCCAAAATAATGGAAAAAACAAGATGTATAAAGAAACTCCTGCAGTACAAGTGCTTCTAACACTCAGCTCTTCTGAAACAAAAATAAGTAGTGATGGTAGATGCAGTAGTGGAGGAGAGAGGGGGAAAAGATGGGTGTCTATAAAGTAAACTACCGTGTTGAAGACTGTTCTGGCACAAAAGTTTCCAACGGTTGCTTAATTAGTGAGGATAATCTCGACCAAGGGAGATATTGACATCATGGAGAGAATCATACCAAATAGAATATTTCATTAAAAGAACTATGAAAACTCATTAAAAGGCCCTAACTTCAATATGACAACCTTCATGATATCAAGACCATCTTCGCTAAAAGTCAGAACTTAATTCCATGCTGCTTGTTCACCATAAGCAACCACTGGACACTTTTCTGTGAAACTGTATAGGATGCTTGACGAATTAGTCTATAAAAATCTTTGGGGTAGTGTAAAGATTACTTTTCTTTTTTTCAATATTAGAATTAAATGTGAAATTGAAAAAGGAAAAAGATGGTTGAATATGATTATATCTCGTCTATAACTAAAATCATAAATAAAAGAAAATACTTTGAGGAATCACAAATATAAGAAGCAGTGCACCAATACAAAATAAAACATAAAAAGAATGATAGTCAAATTCTAACATGGAAAATTGTAAAATAAACTTGTGAATGAGGTTTAAGTAGCTGCTTACTTCAATTGTAATGAGAAAATCTTGCAATCTTCCGCGAAAGTTTCCTTCTTTCGGCAAAGCATGTCATGGTGCCACATATAGTACAAGTTAGAAGACCAAGGTTAGAAGAGACAAATTTGATGCTGTGCTCTGCCTACATACACATTTATGCATCAGATCCTTCGGGAAGAGTTTAGCTATTTTTGAATTGCAGTTTTGTGACAGTTACAACTTACAACTTACCTCTCAAATGTTGCACTCCGACGTAACTTTATAGCCCACCAATCAGGTATTTTTGCTCACTAATGTTTATGCTAGTAAGCAGTAACACTAAGAATGCAGGTCTGCTGCAGAGTTTCTTCAACAAGGTGTATCAGACCTTATCACGGTACAGATACAATCAAAAGACATTGATTTAGTTTCTGTCGCATGGACCTTGCAACCCACGTTCTTGATACTATTAAGCGTTCTTGGGATATGCAGATTGCAGACAACACTATATCTATTCTAATAACTGAGAAACTGAAGAAATTAATGGGCATCTGCAGTCAATAACTACCCAGACAGAGTTTAGTAAGAGAACAGAGGCTGCTAGGTGCAAGTTATCTAAAGTTCAGACAAAGCTTCAAGTACTACCTACGGATCAGACCTTATTATCAGAGAGAAACAACCCACGCTGGACTACAGCAAATTTACTCGAGATGGAATATGAGTGGAAATGGAACTTATTTTCACAAAGTCATTAAAGAGAACAAAGGTAGGAACAAAATCTGGTTTATTCATGGTTCTCAAGGAACAAAGCTAGAGGAGCAGGTGCTGATATTGGAACGCTATAAAGATATCCTGGGAAGAAACTTAGACCATGCATTGTTTGACAAATTGTAGGTGAGCAATTTTATTGAAAAAACTGAATTATTAGATACTTAACAGCAGACTAAAGGATATGTATACAGCCTCTGGCGGAGATGGCTATTTATGCCTAATTATTCTTCGAACCGATTCTATGACTAAATGCCCTAGCTCTACGCTTATACGCCTAGATCCAAAAATCCCAAATCCATCCAAAATAATGGACTATAGACCCATATCCTGTTGCAACATTGCCTATATATAATGTATTATTTCAAAAATCATCTCCAATAAAACGATGTCTGTTGTTGCCGCCTTAGTGAATATGATCCAGTAATCCAGTATGCTTCTGTACCTCAAATCTGTCTTATTTAGACATGCAGATCTCATTTTCCCCTATCCTTTTGTCCTTGTTATGGAGTTTTTAAGTTACTTATTACTACAGGATTTGAATGCTGGTAGGACTGCACATCATATTGTAGGTATACCAAGGTCATGAATATGTGCTTTGCAGTTTGCAGATGACCTACTGTTCTAAGGGTAATGTTAACTCAATGCAGGTGGTCAAGGATATTCTACAGTAGTTCACCAATGCTACAGGCCTAAAGATCAATAACTTGGGGACTTAAACCAGGGAGAGAACCAACTACTATACTATCAATTTCAATTTCAGTTGAGTCGACTAAACAGGGGACCGGACCTGTAAACTATGAAATGGCAGTTTAGTGTACATGGATCATGGATGATGCGGCAAGTCGTGTTTCATAAGTGACAGTAATAATAACTAACGAATAGGAAACAGAATAACATTAAAACTTCAATAGTCAAGTTTATAATATGGACCAATCTTAAAAGAAATCCTATTTAATGAGATTTAAGTAGCAGCTTACTTTACTGGATCAATATGAGAAGATCTTGCTTGCAATCCGGAATGACGATAACCAAAACTAGCGAAATGGGCTTTTGGGTTGACGTACGAACAGTGGTGCAACTTGGGCGGGCCAACCCGAACTTTTTGCCCCACGTCCAGGCCCGTTTAACTTTTGCCTTATCAGAATCACCAACGAGATTCCCAGTATACTCCTATATTTTGCTTTACAAGATTCCTAGAGTATGTAGGTGATAATTCTTAAGTGGATTGTGGATTAGGAGGTACGGTTCTTGGGATAAAACTCCATCCACTGAATATGGACGGTGCACACAGCCAATTTCCACTGATATAATACTTAACCAAGATTAGCAAATGTGATTGTCTTTTGGTCAAGGTTCATGGAAGAGTGTACTACCTCTGTCTTGAAAAATTAAAGGTTCGTGACAATATGTCAAGCAGATGCGAAAATTTTGTTGAAATTTTCTAGTTTGGACACTTGATACAATATGAATGGACTTATACAATTTGATGATAGTGAATAGGAAAAGATGTTGAGAACTCATCTTAGGGCTAAGAAAATTCCAGAATGAAGTAGCCATATATTCCATATCTTTAAAGTTCCTAAGAAAATGGTAGATAGGAATATATCTGACCACCTTTAGAACTTTTCCCACATGCATTCTAGGAATGTAGCTAGATACTACTTAATTAGCTTTGGTCCCACTGCCCATCAAAAGGTTCATGTCTATCGCATCTCAAAGGCTTTTAGATAGCACTGCAAAGTACTAACAAGCAAACCACTATAAGTAGATCTTTAGTAAAATGAAAAACTCAACATCTGATTAAAAGACTCGGAATGGAGTCAAATGGTATGCTCAGAGGGTTCGTTAAAGGAATGTCGTTCACTAAATCATCCAAGCCTTCCTCCATTATGAAAAAATGTAGCGATGTTAAGCCTAGTGCAATTTCTTCAAATGCTTCTGCTACTAGTTTCCACTTTGACAAGGAGTTTGCTATTCCTCCTCCAGTGCATAAAATATCTCATGTAAAATCGTCAGATAGTGAACATGACTCGATTGGTGTGGATAATTATGGCTCCCATGGTGCTGGACTTGCCACTGCAGATGAAACAGTGGATCGAAGGGCTGCAGCATACATCTCTAATGTTCGAGAGCGGTTTAGGCAAGAAAAAGTTGATTCAGATCAGATCGCGTTCTAAAATAAGTGTCAGACATATATGCAGTGGTGATGATTCCCTAGCAGTGTTCTTTCTTACCACATTTTGCTTGCTTGATCATGACTGACGCACCAGTTAAGTTATTTCATAGATTGGCGAAACTGCAGTATCCGAGCTGAGTGTTTTGTGGTTTGTTTTATTGTATATATTTAAGTTGCCTTTTACAAACAACTGAAAGGTGACTTTGTTAGTTGGAAAATTGGTTTTTTGTGAAATCAGACTTCTATTAGTTTAACACTAGCATACATACCAGGACTAGGGAAGCAGCCAAAATCCCAGACCCCAGCAAAACCCAAAAAACAGAGTTGCGCCCTAGGGACAAGGTTAACCTGGATTAACCAATCAAACAAGACAGTTCCACGTACATAGGCCATAGCACATTAATGTTTCACTCTCAAGTCTCAACTTTTATCAGTACTCAGATTTTGGTGTCTTTCTTTTTGGCTTTTTATTTACATCAAATTGTACAACTATCTTTAAGTCCGGGGCTGCGGCGTGGCTTCATTCTTAGGTAGGAACCGTCATTGCAAAGAAGACATACTGTGCACCAAAATATACAAATACAAACTAGAACTCGCAATTAAGTTTTTTTTGGATACATCAAATTATGAAACTTCAAATCCTTCAGGTCCCTCACAATGTCATTGTAGACGGGGTGCTAATAAGCCACCCCTCCAACCTCCTTGCTGCTTACTGGAAGAGCTGAAAGCCAGAAGAAGCAAAGCTGTAAGCAGCGCAATTGGCAATAATGATGATTGAAAATGTATCCACAGATAAGAAGCATCATCTACGGAGATGACAGAGGAGTTTCAGAGTGACATACTCAATGGATCCTCTCCATGTTTTAACTTGGCACCAAGGCCTAATGTGAACAATTTTAAGTTGACTACCTCTACTAACTCTAGCTTTTGTTCAATAATCTACAGAACACCGTCCCCTAGATCTTCCTATGGCCGGTCTAACAGCCTAACCAAATCGACTAAAGCGTGGTCATATACTTATTGTTTATAGGCACAAATTACAACGATAAAAACACATATCTGAAAGAAAGTGGATGATGCTTCTTACACTTTTTCTAAGATAAGCATTCTCGTCCTCCAAAGCCTTTTGCTACAGCAATATCAAAATAATTTAGCAAACTGTATGATTACCAATTTCATACCACTAAAGAAATAAACTGCGGCCATGAGCCAAACATAATCAGATCATACATAATTGTATCCGAAAAGTGCGTTCAAAGAACTTGAAGGCGGATTGGATAATTGTGACCATCTCTCATGACTATTCTCCATAATTTAGTATGGAGTTAACCTCACTATGGTACTAAGGCAAGAATATATTGGAAAGGTACGAAGATAGAGACACACCTTTCTCTTCAACAGGCTAGTATGCTCCAAGATTATACGCCTCTGTTGCAAATGATTACAAGGCGGATTAGATAATTGTGACCTTTGTTTATAATATAATGTTAATAAAGAGATTCTGAAAAAATAGCTATCTACTTGCATTTATTTGATTACTATATTGTGAGTTATTTATCAGCAACTGGAATTCTCACTAGCGCATGTACTCTGCACATTAGGAACCTGTAAGTCTTATTGCCATCGATCACTCCAAAAGACGAATAATATAATCAAACTAAATGTCTGTTAGGGTCATGGGCGCATGGTTGAATATTTAAAATGTACTGTCATTCACCTTTCTAGCACGAATACGTTCCACTCCAGTTTTTAGTTGTCGCTCGAGTTGTTTCAAATCTTTGATATCCAAGGATAGTAAATTATCCCCAGCGAAGTGCCTACAGGTGGGGAAAAAAAAGGAATTACTAATAGGATATAACGCATGTTGCATTTACATTACATATAACATATATTGAAGCTGTAAATCTATCGTACATATTTCTGGCCTCCATCTCGTCTATTGCTTTCTTCAATTCCTCAATTTCTGTTCTCCAAGACTGCAATATATACAGTGGAGAGATGAAAATGATAGCTATACCATAACTAGGTTTAAGCTTCTCACACTATATGGAAATGACATGTTTCAAAGGTATCATACATGGCAAATGTGGTGTTATGACTTGACGCATCATAAAGCAGGTATTCGACTTAAAAAGCTCTCTAACAATAAATTCATACACTTAAAGAGTTTCTCAAATATCACATTTAATATTATCTGAATCCTTAATTTGTTCTCCTCGCATCAAAGAATCGCCGCTTAATATTTTAGATTAACTTTCCCCATGGAGCTTATGTTACTCTTTTTATGATTGAATGATCCATTTCCTTTTTTCAGATCACCGGACAATGTCTAGCGAGCTTTTCTCTCTTGCCATGTGCATTGTTTCCCCTAGTCATATTCTGTCAAACACTTTCGCTTAATTTATATTACAAGTATGTCAATTCTTAAGTAGTAGTAATAATAGGTCCCATTATGGTGGATTAGGAAACTGAAATTTCCTTTGAGCGGATTTCGAAAATTATGTCTTCGATCCAACTTTAGTTATAATACTGAAATTTCTGAAATTTCAACAACAAAATAACTTACTATTATTTTAAGGTTGATCTTAATTGGTTTACTAAATGTTGATTCATGGAAAAAGCAGAAAAGAGGTATATGTAGTGCGATGTTTTTAGGAGGGACCTGAGAGGAGGTAGTGCCATCTGTTCTTAAGGAAACCATCGATCCGCTATCTCCCTCTCCCGCGTGTCTAATGTAATCGTGATTCTCTAAGCTATTACTACTCTTATTTGCTTTTAAAAACCAATGATTCTTTAAACAAACACAACCTAATAAACAAGCTCCGGGGGAGACAGTATAGGTGATTAGGTGCCCTTCCTCGGCTCCCATTGGATAAACAAGAATTAATAGTAGTGGATGTCCATGTCCTTTATGTATATGTTAAGTTCCTATATGTACAATATATGTTACCTTGTCTTTTCAATTCCTATGCATAAGGATGTCCCTGTTTCTAGGAACTGGGTCAGTCTATTATATAAGCCACACACTACATGCTGCAGTAGGTACGGAGTGCAGTTGGTATGTCTTTCCCTGTGGGGAGATCTGGGTACTGAGTCCAATTAATTGTCATACAACTATACTATTTAGCACCTAATGAAAGACCTGGTTATATCGTGGAGCCTGATCACCCCCAGTTGCCAATGCTCCATCTCCAATTCTGTCCGTGGTGAAGTCTCGGGTCTGGATCCTTTCCGATCCTCGAGGAGTCTAACTGCTGGGAGATCGAGTCCAAGGCAAGGCCATCACTTGTAGAAATTGCGATAATATCTGGTCGCTTGGACAAATAGTGTGTGGCAACAGTATATTAATTGCTGCTGGCTATCCTGTTATGACCGTATTTTCCCCTAATTACGCTAGAAATCTCAATAAAATTAGAATGACAAAGGATACACTTTGTACATAATACACAGGAAAGTATATATATTGACCCTAGTCGATCAAAAGTCAAAAACTAATAATCCCGGCCAGAAGGCATTTTTTAGGTAAGCCAACTGATCGATTATCTTTTGGGTAGGTAAGCAGCTGATAGGCAGAGCTTGGGATGAGTATTTGGAACCACATACGTACACTTCTTATTTGCAAGTTAAACAGTCTTAATTATATATTTTGTTTGCATATATACTTAATTATGATCATGTTAACTAGGCACAGAACAAGTTCAGATCAGATCATGCATGTATAGAATTACCTCAACGGATCTAGAACTCTGATCAGAAGGTTGAGGCAATCCTGCTACTTCACTACGATATCGCTCAATGGTCCTACCTATGCTATAAAACAATATCGAAGAATAAACACAGAACAAATGAAAGTTATGTAAACGAATATACGATTCCATGCATGAGGGTGATTCAAATCCATTTATTACTCAAAAGGATTAATCATTGAACTCACTCGTGACTAGAAAACTGAAAACGTTTGTCAGTAGGTGAGATGATAACAAGAGCAACTTCAGCATCACAGAGGATAGAGAGCTCAAAAGCTTTCTTGAGAAGTCCATTTCGTCTCTTAGAGAAGGTGACCTGCCTACTTGTTGTATTCTCGATTCTTTTCAGCTCTACTTTTCCTCTTCCCATAATAGCAACAGAATCAAGTTCAAAGTAGAATAGAATGTAACTGAGACGAGAGGAAAATGTAGCTAATGAAATAAACTTGACCTACAATTGGTAAGGAATTGTGTGGATGAAGGCGACAATATATATATATATATATATATATGGGGAGGGATATAATTATAGTTTTCGATAATTAAGGCCTAATTTTTGTGGAATGATCTCCCAAAGACCATTCTCACAAAAATCATAATATTTGGATATGTCTAACCATGTAAAAATTAGTGTTCATTTGTCTTCATTTTGAACTTTTCATCTAATGGTCTAAAAGTTTTGTGAATTGCATGTTATAATGTTAGATTTCTTTAAATAAGCTATATAGATCATATCTACAAAAAATCAGCCCTTAATTCAACTTTTAAGTCCATGATTTTTGCACCATAATGTGCACTTTCTATCCCTCCCTATATATATCTCATATATATATATATATATATATATATGAGACACCATGCACTTTCCACATTGAAGACTTTAATAGAAACAACTTGGAACTCAAGGTTCTTTACACTGGTAATTTGGTAAACATCAGGTTGTTGAGATATGACGCCATTATCTGCTCATGCGTTAAACTTGCCCTCACTTTCTACGATTTTACCAAAATGCCATATTTATGCAAGCCTCTATTTATGAATAATTGAAGCAAAATAAAACCGCAAAACAGTCGAGAAGACATCCCGGGTCTGCAACGTTTGTGCCACTTTCAAAAGCAACAAGGTGGAACCTCAATTTGCTGTCTACCAATTAGATCACCTCAATAGCATATACTAGATTTTGGACCCGGGCATACGCTCGGGATCTATTAAATATTTTGTGTGCTGAAAAAGTTTTACAAAATATTTCACACAAATTTTCAAATCAGAATATATTTTTATTGAAAATATACCGAAATACGTTAATGAGCAGCGATTATGGTGTATAAGTATTTGGAAACTAAGAGATCAAATTGAGATAGCCTCTTCACTTTGTGGTTTATGATATTAATCCATAATTTTCAAATAGAATTATCTTAAACTCGATCTAACTTGTATAATAATTTTCTTATATTTATGGTGATTTAGCGGCAAATTTTCGAATCAGAATATATTTTTATTGAAAATAAATCGAAATACGTTAATTAGCAGCGATTATGGTGCATAAGTACTTGGAAACTAAGAGATCAAATTGAGGTAGTCTCTTCACTTTGTAGTTTAGGATATTAATCTATAATTTTCAAATATAATTATCTTAAATTCAATCTAACTTGTATAATAGTTTTTTTTAGATTTATGGTGATTTAGCGGCAAATTTTCGAATCAGAATATATTTTTATTGAAAATAAACCGAAATACGTTAATTAGCAGCGATTATGGTGCATAAGTACTTTGAAACTAAGAGATCAAATTGAGATAGCCTCTTCACTTTGTGGTTTAGGATATTAATCTGTAATTTTCAAATAGAATTATCTTAAACTCAATCTAGCTTGTATAATAGTTTTCTTAGATTTATAGTGATTTAGCGGTAAATTTTCGAATCAGAATATATTTTTATTAAAAATAAACCGAAATACGTTAATGAGCAGGGATTATGGTGCATAAGTACTTGGAAACTAAGGGATCAAATTGAGATAGTCTCTTCACTTTGTGGTTTAAGATATTAATCCGTAATTTTCAAATGGAATTATCTTAAACTCGATCTAGCTTGTATAATAGTTTTATTAGATTTATGATGATTTAACGGTAAATCATCACTGCTCAGCTTATGTACTAATGTGTACAAATCATTAGAACAGATTGATTGTTTCCATATCCTCAAAGAATACACTACTCCCACTTGAAAATATTTATCACACGAACGTGTCCTATGAATGGGTGTCGTTATATTAAATTATTCTAAAAAATATTAGCAACTATACATAGCTATGAGATATGAAAATTATATTAATTACTCATTTAAATTTCTTGCACTATTCTCTATAAAAAGAAAGCATCAAACCTTGATAAAACTCATCGACTTCGATCTTTTTATTGTTAGGTTTAACAATATATATTTAATTGAAGTTTTGTGAGATTGCCCAATGTGGCGAAGATAATATTGAAGTTACTTGAATATCAAGGCATTCCCAATCACAATAAAAGAATTATGATAAACACTATTTAAAATGCAAAACTATATTTGTCAAGACATTTATTCTCCCTACATATAATACAAATATATTTCAGGGTTATTAGTTTAATGCATTTGCATCAAGTTTCTGATTTTGCATTAATTATTCTTTGAGATTAGTTTAATGTATAGTACGTTGCATCCAGTTTCCAAATTCTCATTAATTATTCTTTGAGGTTAGTTCAATGCAGTTGCATCAAGTTTCCGATTTCCCATTAATTATTATTTGAGGTTAGTTCAATGCAATTGCATCCACTTTATGATTTCTAGTTAGTTATTCATTAAAGTTAATTCAGTCAAGTTGCATCCAGTTTTCGATGTTTCATTAATTAGTACTTGAGATTAACTCATTGCATTTGCATCAAGGTTCCAATCTCCCATTAATTACTCTTTGAGGTTAGTTCAATACATCTACATCCAGTTTCTGATTTCCCGTTAATTGTTTTTTTAGGTTAGTTCGATAGTTTACAATTTCTATACAATTTGTATACATGTAAGAGTCTATTTTTATAAACTCACTTTCGTTTTGGGTTCCTAATTACTCGTAATTACTCGTGTGAGAAAGCTAAAAAAATGGACATTTATACTTTGAGGTCAGTGCGATGCAGTTACATCCGACTTCCGATTTCCAGTTAACTATTTTTTGAGGTTATTTCAATGCATTTACATCCAATTTCTGATTTCCCGTTAGTTAATTTCTGATTTGAGTTTAATTCAGTTGCAACCAGATTTTGGTTTTCCGTTAATTATTATTTGAGGTTAGTTCAATGCAGTTGCATCCAATTTTCGATTTTATATTAATTGTTCTTTGAGGTTAGTTCAATGCATTGGCATCAAGTTTCTAATTTTTCGTTAATTATTTTTTGAGGTTAGTTCAATGTAGCTACATCAAATTTATAATTTCCCGTTAATTATTCATTTAGATTAGTTCAGTGCAGTTTCATCCATTTTTCAATGTTTCGTTAATTAGTCTTTGAGATTAGTTCATTGCATTTGGATCCAGTTTTCGATTTTTCGTTAATAACTCTTTAATATTAGTTCAATATATTTGCATCTAGTTTCTGATTATTTATACTTTGAGGTTAGTTAGATGCAATTATATCCAGTTTCTGATTTCTCGTTAATTATTCTTTGAGATTATTTCAATGCATTTGTATTTAGTTTTCGATTTCCCACAAATTATTCTATGATATTAGTTCAATGCAGTTGCATTCGATTTTGATTTTCTGTTAATTATTTTTTAAATTTAGTTCAATGCATTTGCATCCAATTTCCGGTTTCCCATTAATTATTATCTGAGATTTGTTTGATGTATTTGCATACAATTTACGATTTCCCATTAAATATTTTTCAAGGATTTGCATCCAATTTCTTATTTCCTATTAGTTATTATCTGACCTCAGTTTAATGCAATTGCACCCAGTTTCCGATTTCTAGTTAATTACTTTTTGAGTTTAGTTTATTGCATTTGCATAAAGTTTCCGATTTCCCATTAATTACTCTTTGAGCTCAGTTATGTATTTGAATCCAGTTTTCGATTTTCTTTTAATTATCCAATGTGGTGTGTAATACCAACTTCAACCGATCCATCTGTAGTGTCCTTGTAAACATGACATAAAAAGTAAATTATGTTTGATTTACTATGTGGGATCATCGAAGATTATCTAGTTCTCGATTTCCCATTAATTATTCTTTAAATTATGCATGACTCACTATGTGGAATCTTCAAAGATTATCTACGAACGGGTGTTGTTATATCAATTATTCTGAAAAATATTTGTAAATATGCAGAACTATTATATATTAGTATTATATTGATCACTCAACCAAATTTCTTATAACGTGAAAACCTCACTCTCCATTAAAAAAAAACTCACATTTGATAAAACCCTTCAACTTCATTTTGTTGTTTAATAATAGAAGTTTGATTGAAGTTTTGTGAGATTGCATAATAAGGTCATATATATTGAAGCTACTTGAATAGCAAGGAGTTCCCAATCATACGGAAAGAGATAAGATAAACACAATTTTAAATGCAAAACTATACTTATCGAGACATTCCCACAACATATAACCCAACTATGTTTTGAAGTTAGTTCAATGCATTTGCATCTAGTTTTTTATTTTCCGTTATTTATATTTTGAGGTTAGTTTAATGCAGTTGCATCCAATTTCTAATTTTCATTATTTATTTTTTGAGGTCAGTTCAATGTAGTTGCATCCAGTTTTTGATTTCTTATTAATTATTTTTTTCGATTAGTTCAATACATTAGCATCTATTTTCTAATTTTCTGTTAATTGTTTTTTAAGATTAGTTCAATGCATTTGCATCCAGTTTTTGATTTCCCGTTAATTATTCTGTGAGATTAGTTTAATGCATTTGCATCTAGTTTTCGATTTCTCGTTTATTAGTTGATAAAGTTGCATTTACATCTAGTTTTCGATTTTCCGTTAATTATTGTTTGAGGTTAGTTCAATAAATTTGCATCTAGTTCCCGATTTTCCGTTAATTATTTTTTGAGGTTAGTTCAATGCATTTGCATCTAGTTTATTTTTTGAGATTAGTTCAGTGTAGTTGCATCCGGTTTCCGATTTCCTGTTAATTATTTTTTAAGATTAGTTCTACGTATTTGCATCATGTTTCTAATTTAAAATTAATTTTTCTTTGAGGTTAGTTCAATGCAGTTGCATCCAGTTTCCGATTTCCCGTTAATTTAATCTTTGAGGGTTTGCTCAATGCATTTGCATCCAGTTTCCGATTTTCCGACAATTAATTTTTTATGTTAGTTTGATGTATTTGCATCCAAGTTTTGATTTTCCGTTAATTATTCTTTGAGGTTAGTTTAATGCAGTTGTATCCATATTCCAATTTTCTATTAATTACTTTTTAAGATTAGTTTAATGTTTCCATTTGCATCCAGTTTTCGATTTCCCGTTAAATATTATTTGAGGTTAGTTCGATGCATTTGCATCCAGTTTTCGGTTCACCATTAATTATTTTTTAACATTAGTTTCATTCAGTATTATATATATTGTTAAATATTTGTCATTATTGCTTTGCCGTTATTTTTTTTTAATTTTCTATTATATATTTTGTGATGTTATTTTTTTGTATAATTGTTTTTAACTATGTTTTGAGGTCGTGTTAAGGATATATTCGAAATAAGTTGGTGTTTTATCATAGATACTAAAATTGTATGATTTGTAATAGGAAATTAGTTTCTACGAATCATTTATTTTTTAGCAATTTTTTTTATTTGATCAAATATATAAGAATTGGAACACTAAAAGTGTTCGATTCGTAATATGAAATTACCTTTTACAAATCACCTATTTTTTAGTAATTTTTTTTTTTGATTAAATATATAAGAATTGAAAATACACTCAAATGCTCAAAATATAAGAATTAGAAATACACTCAAACTCTCCAAAGAGGTTCCATGTAGTGGGATTGTAGGCTATTAGAAAAGACTATCTTTCATATTGAGAGAAAAAACTAACTCTCATATTAGAGTGCCACATCGGAGAGAGAAAATCCTCTATTACACTTATCTGCTTTAGCATATAGATAGTAGATAGTAGATATCAAGTAATGAATAATTGCTTTATACTTTCAAAGCAAAATTAAGGTACTCCGTCCCCATGTAAATAGGAAATTTAAGGTTTTGGTTTCACATCATGCGCATGCGCTGATGCACCCTTGAGGACGTTTCTTTTGGAGACAATAACAAAAGTGTAGTTGCCATGTGTCAAGCACCTGGACATCCTCTCTATCAACATGTATTGCCTTATTGATTTCCAGTTTTAAAGTCTATACTGTCAGTATAACCTACTTTTTAGACCTACTATTGCGATTCACGTACTATTTGGATAACGTTGGTTTGTATTGAAATACACACGGATACGTATCTCGATGTAAATCAATGGTTACCATTAGTAGGTCGGTTAAATAGGTTAAATTAGTAGGTATGTGTATCATTACTACAAATTAAACTGTCCAATATACTAGTAAAAAATTTCTAGTGGCTCGTCATTGTGATGCATAAATAAAAGTCTAAGCTAGATGGCTAGGTAGGGGTGTTAAATGGGCCAGCCAGGCCCCTCAAACAACGAAGCCCTCATACTTTGAGGTAGGGCCGCAGCCCTACCCTTATCATTTGTTTTTATGGCCTGATCGGGTAGGGCCAATGTTTAAATCTTGAAGCCCTTACCCGCTCCTCAACCCTTCCGAGAGGGCTTTAATGGCTGGGTACTATGTTAAAGTTGTATTAGTCAATTAAAATCAACTAAATTCATTTGATAAAATATTATTATGAAATTATAAGGTTGGCAAACTTAAAAGATAAGCGTTATTTGAAGTGATATTTAGTATATTAATGCTAAAATGAAATATATTGCAAAAAAATTCATTAAAATCTATTTGATAAATGTTGAGGGTTCAATGAGGCCGGGCTTGACGAGGGCCTAGGAGGGACTAAAAAAACTCGTTAAAGTTGTATTAGGCAATTAAAATCAACTAAATTCATTTGATAAAGTATTATTATGAAATTATAAGGTTGACAAACTTAAAAGATAAACGTTATTTTAAGTGATGTTTAGTGTATTAATGCTAAAATGAAATATATTGCAAAAAGATTCATTAAAATCTATTTGATAAATGTTGATGGCCTAATGAGGGCTTAAGGAGGGTTGGACTTAGGAGAGGGCCTAAGCATCAAAGTCTAGGCCTTTATCCTCCCCTCAAAGGCTTGAGGACCGGGTTGGCGAGGCTCATGAATGTATGAAGGCCTAATTTTGAGACTTTTTTTGGCCCATAGGACAGGTCGAGGTGGGCGGGCTGAGGGTTTGTGGTAGGGGTGTAATACGGGGCGGGTCGGGTCAACCACGAGTCAAATAGTGATGGGCCGGGTCGGAACGGGTCTAGAGGATACAAATCCAGTAGTTCCCGACTGGGCGGGGCGAAACGGATTGAAGTGTCATGTCTTAGTACCACCACCCGGCTTGTTGGGTCAGCTTACGGGGCGGGTTTCGGGCAGATCATTCGGGTCAAGTGGAAATTGTCATTTTAACCCAATTTTACAAAAAAAAAAAAATAATAATAATAAAAAAAAAATCCTAACTCTGCAAGTAATATATTTCCAATTCGTAACATAGAGAAAATTAATAGAATCAATCAATGAAAAATAAACAAAAATAAAAAACTATAACTTGAACCCAAAACCATATATATTTGAAAATTTAAAATTTCTTTATCGTGATTTACCATTTGTAAATTGATTATCTTCCATAACAAGATAAAATGAAGATGGGATGATCTATGGTACAAAACAATAAAATATAAACTAAAAGAATTCAAAATTAATACAATGATGAATTATTCATCTTCTCTAAAATTCGAAAGTTGAATTTGAACTTTTGATATTTGCCCAATGTTCAAACTTGAACATTTGAAATTAATGATGAACTCATAAGTTTGTATTCATATTTCTCAAATTCTTACGAAAGTTAAAAGAAAATATAAACAAAATACAAAAATATTGGAGTTAGAATCTTGAAATGGTGCGGGTCAACTGGGTTAGGTCAACGACTTATGGCATAGTGTGGGTCGGGCGGCTTGACGGGTCGGGTTTGAGTATAAAACCTTCACCCATTGCCCGACCGCGTAGAAACGGTGACAGAGCGGGCGGGTATTTTTTCAGGTTGTTGCGGGTTTGAATTGTGGGTGAAAATCGGGTGCCCTACCGGGTGATGGGTCAACGGTTTTTTTTAGACTCATAATTTGAAGGGCCATTTTGACACCCCTAGGCTAGGCACGGTAAATTACGTGTACACTAGCCTAGAAATTGTGGGAAATTTTCATCAACTGCACTTTCCTGTAAGCAGTTAACTCAATCACATATTTTACTTTCTAAAGTAGTCAAGCAGCCTCTTTCCAAATTCCAATCGACACGTTGATGAAATTTTAGTAAAAAAAAAACACTCATGATACAAGTGTCAACAAGTCCATATACACAAGGCCCACACCAAAGTCATATAGATGTAATAACACGTCATGATTACAGTCATATATATCGGCGTTTTGGTAATTGCAGTAAGGGCAGATGGTAGTTTTGAACTTTTGGTGTTAAGTGGGATATGGGCTGGCCCATATGTCGCAGCCATGAGACACCTGATGACTTGATGCAGGCCCAACAAATAAAGTAGTAAGGAATTTAACTAAATTTAAATGCATGAAACTGGGGTAAAAACCGGTCTTTATTAAACAAATGTGATAAAGAAGGTCAATGAGGATAAATTATTCATCCCAATTCATTTAGCAATTGTGATTTATATCGATTGATTTGGAAGATAAGATTATTAGAATGAATGGTATCTCACTATCCCTGTGCAATGCAGGTACTTGGTATTAGGTGAAGCTTGTTGCTGTCTTGGATTAATAAAAGATATAATGGTTCTCCTACAAATAGTAAGCCGCTGCAATTCGAAGAGAAATCATATTATGTTATGAGGGTATCTTTACCTTGTCTAATGCCGTTTTGTGCAATAACATGATGAATAACATCACGTTGCCTCCCTTTGAGATTGCATCAGGTTTCCAAGGGGTATTATGCCGAGACATTGTTTGTGTTTATGATTCTTCTGAGCATTGGACCGTGCGTTGATATTGTTGTTCTTCTTTGATCTTCTTTTTCTTTTTTTGACAAATCGTAGTTTTACGAAGGATCCATAAGCTCAAAATGGAAGAGCACTCATTAAATGAGAGAGTGATGGTTCGAGTCCATTTGGATCCAATTCTAACATCTTTTAGAGTAAAAATAAAAATAAAAATAACGTTTGATGGTAGTATTTGCATAGGAGGTCTCTTTGCATAGATAATAGCATTTGTATATGTATTAGATTTTGTATTAGGTTGAAGACATGTTTTAGATTTGTTTTTCGCACAAACAGTTTTGCATTGCCAAGTAGGGGTGTTAATAGTCTGGTTCTTAGTGTTGTAAGAACCAAGAATCATATAATTTTGCGGTTCCAGTTTTTCATAGTTCTTAAAATTGTGGAACCTTATCCATAACCACTTGTTCCTAGAGTGGGTATTTTCGGTTCTGGTTATTCATTTTGGTTTTTAAGAGATTCACTATTTACAGTTTTACACACATTTTTTATTAGTCTTATTAAAAAATGTGTACTAAAAATCAGTGTTATCAGACACAGCCCGAACACTGGCCCGACAAAAGGATTGGGTCACCTATCTAACCAGTGGGCCACTGGTTCAACTAGTGGGTCAGTGGTTCAATGCTTGGGCTGAAGATAAAATATAACTAAATATCTACCATATGTCTCAAGAGTTTTTAGTGGCTGGGTGGTCATAGTGCCTCTCTTCCCAAGAGACCAAGGTTTTCCCAATTAATATTGTATTTTACTATATATTGTGTACTATTTGTTTCCAATTAATACGATATTTTACTACTATATAGTACTTATATTTGAAACATTGTTATCACAAATTATCAAGACAAGCTATTGTGGTGTGTGATCAGCTCCCAAATGTGCGTTTAATTATTCTTACATTACTGCATTATAGTCCCTTTTATGTATAATGAAAAAACAACTCATAGCTTTTATTATCTTTTTCAAGTTACAGAGCAATTCAGACTATTTATCATAAAAGCTACGTCTTAGCACCAAAAGGAGCCTTATTTACGCTTATTATGAAGACTTGAAGCTGCTATGAAAAAGTGTTGAAAAAGTCAAAGTCAAATGTCAAATGTCAAAGGTCAAGAACTCAAAACCAGAGAGCTGAAAGTCAAGTCCTTAACTCAGAAGACCAGAGATAGATGTCCTTGATACAAAAGAAGGCTTTCTTTAAAACCTAGCTTGATCAAGAAGAAATGAAAAAGCAAAAGCAAAAGCAAAAAGCAAAAAGCAAAAGCATAAAACAACCTTGGTGAGGTTTCTTGATTGTAGAGGGAGAGGTCAAATCAATCTTTTGTAAAAGTAGGGGTATAAGAACTCCAAAGTAGGATAAGAGAATGCACCTAGACTTATTCTAGTGTCATGTAGGAGTAGTGTAGGATTTTATTTTTTCAAGTCATTTACATTCAAGTTGTTTACTTTTTGTTCTTCAATTCAATCAAGTTATTTCTTTCAAGTTTGTTCTTCATTTCAATCAAGTTATTTCTTCTAAGTTAGTGTTTTCAATCATTCAAATCAATAAGTCTTCTCTAATGTTCTTCAATACAACTAAAGTTAACAAACCAAGTCCTAAAAGCTAAGAAACCTACCTTCCTTCCTTCAAACTCCCATTCATTCAAGCTCTAAACAATTTATGGTGAACCTCACTCAACAAACTTTGGAATACTAACCACTAGAACTTCAAATGGCGCCGCCGTCATGGATTGGAGGAGCATAGATGCTTGGTTGAGCATCTAAGGAGGGAAACATCACTCTCACCATTTCCTTTCTTGTTTTTTTTAAAAAAAATTTTCGTTGTTATATTTCGTTACTTTTCAATATTGATCTGTTTTATTTCAAATTCAGGTACAACATTCAACTGCTGGAGAGGAGCTGATGCTGTTGCTGGAAGACGGTGTAACTTGGCCATAACCGTTCGGGAGACCGACCACGCCGCCCAGCCACCTCAGCATAGTGGTGTCTCATTTTTTCACAGTTTGAAGATTTTTTATTCGTGGTTGTAACTAAAAACCTAAATTTTGTAATAGAGTAGTTAGTATAAATCAGTGGACTTTGTTGTAATAGATAGAGATAAAAAGAAAAAAATGAAAAGAAAAAGAAAAAAAAGGAGTTTTGGTTGATTATGTGGATGAACATGAGTTGAACACTTGGTTGAAGTTGTGAAACTTACCAAGAGTTAGAGTTTTCATTTCCTTGGGAAGTTCAAGTGTGTGAGGCGAGTTGTGAATCATTTGCTCGTGCACTTTGAATCAACTTGATAATTAACACTCTAATTACAATTAACTCTAGTTAATATAGGTAATCTAGCTAAAATAGTTAATCTATTAGTATTAGTCTTAGTGTTAGTTTACTTTTATGTTTTGGGCCCTTGAAGGCAAAGTTTTTTAATTATTAAAAACCCAGATTGTGGGCTTTCTAAGTGGATCTTTTTTTGTAACCTAAAATAGGGAACGCTCGAACGGTTTGGCCTGATTCTCAGATCACGCGCCAACCAACGTCGCCTTCTCCTCAAGCAGCGTGTAAGCACGGCTTGAGAGGTAAATTCTAAACCTCATCAAAGCCCATGTAAGAGGATACCTTGTGTGTTCAAGCATGCTTAGATTATTTGAATTTTAATTTCTGCATTGCAATTTAAATTCATGCATAAGGTTGAACCCGAGCCACATAACAACCATTGGGAAGTCATTCCCCAATGTAGATAAATCGGTCGTTGCTTGATTCTTGAAGCACTAGACCAAACAAACAAATTAAAATCAATCAACTAAAGCCTAACACTACACCATAATAGGATATTTGCAACACGCACCTTTTTTGATTTGCAACGCTTATTTAGCGTTAGTAATTTTCCAACGTTAAATAAGCGTTGGCAATGTTGTAAAGCGTTGCTTTATTTGGGTGAATTTTCGGAATTAATTGCTAACGCTTAAAAAGCGTTGGAAAAGTGTTACAAACTTAAAAATTTCGCGAAAAGATGAAAACGAAAAAAAATCGAAATATAAAACATAACTTTTTTTTCTTTCTCTCCTCTCTCTCTCTCTCTCTCAATTATTTTCGCACTCCTCAAAACCTAATTTTCAGATTCAGATTCAATCAAAGAAAGAAGAAAGAAGAAGAAGAAAAGAAAACAAGGTAATAATCTTTCATTTTCTTTCTAGTTTTTTTCATTCCTTTCTTGATTTAACCACCGTTTCATTTTCTCTCACCGCCATTACGTTTTTTTTTTACTATTAATAGAAACTCTCATGAAATCATCTCTTCGAGTTCCAGTACTAGTTTGTGATGATGAGTTGTTTTTGGGTTGGGTTTTTCTTTCTACTTTTAGTAAAAAAAAAAAAAAAACCGCGGTTTGCTTGTTTTTGGGTTGGGTTCTCTTTGATTTGCTTGTTTGTTACTTTTCCATGTTTTCAAATGTAAAAGATGGTAGCTCTGAAATGAACGACTGTTTTACCCACTTGCAAAACTTGATTTACTGCTTCCATTTCAATAATTCAGATATTGAAATGTATGTTTTTAATAATATGTATGTTCTGTTCTGTCTTCTTCCATTTCAATTTTTTTTTTAAAAAAAAACACACATTCAAGGCATGCTTCCGTTCAACAGACAATAAAATTACGAAAACGACCCATCACCTAAACTCAGTGGTCTTCATTGCCTCTTCCGCAAATCCAGTATGTTGAGGAAACAAATCCATTGCAGGAGATTTGCCTAAAGAATAAAAAAAATCCATCGGATAAAAACTTTCTTGAATTCATATACTCAAAAAAAAAAATCAAGAAAAATGTAACTTGTATCGCACCTAAATCACAAGGGGAACCGCTTCCAAAACCGATCACCAAAACTACCCTTCTCTTTCAAATCTTCGACTCAAAAGGTTACAAGTCCGTGAGAAATTAGATTTGTCATATACTTTCACTTGTAACATGGCTGTTATATGTTTGATTTTGTGACCTTTATCAGAAATTGATGGTCGCCTCGTAGCTCTCGCTTTGTATGAACTTGAGTTGTTACCCATTACCATCATTCATATATATATCTTGTTGGCTGTTTATCAATAATCATTTGGGAATGTTCTCGTTTGTTAAACTTTTGAAATTTGTCTAGTACATTGAGAATGTGGAATGTGGTTTGCATAGTGTCCTCTCACCACAATATTTTTTCGACCGTAGGTCATCGCTGATTGTGCAAAAAGCCGCTTAGATATTGAGCGACTCTTGTTGGTAAAAGCGATAAACAATGCAGATAATAGCAAACCCCTAAGTAAGACGTGATCATCTATAAAGGGGCAGGGGGGGCATAAATGGTGTGCTAGTGGTTGTTTTAGTTAGTTTAGTTAGTGTCTTAGAAATGGATGTTTAGCTAGTGGTTGTTTTAGTTAGTGTCCATAGCCCATATTTTGTCTCAAGTTGCAGCTTTACTTGGTATCTAATTCCTCTTCTTTGATCCGGTGGTTGGTGTAAAATTGAACATGGTGGTTTGCTACTAGTTGTGGCCTTCTCGGTTTTGATATGATAATTTCTCTCGTGGTGCTTTCGAATATGTAGATTAGGTTTGATTTGTTGGCATTTATTCTAGTATGTTATTTAGAATACTAGCGGGAAATCAGTATATGCCTTTGACTTGCTAGGCTTCTCTCGATGACTCTCTCTTAACAGTTTTACGCTCACTTTTCTAGAATCTGCCAAGAAGAAAGGGTTTGATTAGGTCGGTGTTGGCATTACATTGCTTTATTTGAATTACAATGTGGTCGCTCACTTAAATGAACATTATAATCGATATTTCACTCTATATAAAACCCGAGCAAGTATCACACTTGAACCACAGCGATAAGGCTTTTTAACACAATTGAGGGCTGGCGTTGTTCATTTGTTCACCTGCAAATTACAGCTCTTGGAAAAATAGGTGAATTAATTCTCCCGCCGAGAAAACTACGGGGTGGGAAACCAAGGCCCAAACCAACACCCGACCGTTTCATATAACCTTGGGCCGATATTGGGTTGTCACATGAAAGAGATTTGGAGTGAGGGGGTCTTCTTTGCGTGTAGAACAAGAAATGAAGTACACATGTAAACAACTATTACGTGGAAAACAATGAGAAATTATTAGTGCAATTTCTCTTCATCGGAAAAAATAATAATAACAATAGCGATTGCAATTTCATATTGAAAGTTTAGTAAAAAGAATTCCATTTGACTTCATAATTTAATCTCAGTATTCGTATTTTCTTTTCCATGTAACTACTTTGAAAGTTTGTCAAAGAAAATTCAATTGACTTTGGAATGTATTATTATTATTCCTTTTTTGATGAAGTGGTTTCTCCATAGATTACAAAAATTCTTTAAAGGACTTTTTGTTCCCCTAGGCCAAAGAACTGAGTTGTTAAACACACGATAGAGGAATGCAGATATTTTCCTTTGAGTCCGGCTACACAATGAATCGGTTATCGATCAAATTCCAGCAACCATTACTAGTTGTCGTTGGATTGTTTCGGTTACGGATCTCGGCACACACAGATCTTGGTGCACACACACGAATCTTGGATCTAAATCAACAGTGACTTGTAACGGTTGCTGGGATACGTAAATATTGTGTATGATCAGAGGTGTCAATTGTTTGTCTCAATCAATCTCAATGCAAATTTTTTTTTGTGGACTAGCTAAGATAGAAACTATTTTAGACAAAATTAGAAAAGGTTGAGGTGTTGGTTTATCGAGTCCACGTAATAACGTATGCAAAGACCTCACGCAATTGTGTAGTAAACAAAGCAATCCAATGAATAACAACTCTATATAAGAACCGAGCAAGTATCACAATTTGACGTCGAATGAGTATTGATAGCTGCTGTTGTTTGAAGTTTTCTTATGTTCAGTGGTGAAACAATGATGAAGTATATGTGGTTGCTTAGATAAAGATATGTCGACCGAGGGTTCGACGGGCCGTGCCCTTTTAAGGTGGTAGTATAGCCCAATGTTACGGCAGATTAAATCAATTTTTCTTTGTTAATATTCTTTGTTAATTCTATTTATAGCTATTCCTTTAATATCATAGACTTAGCTAGAATTCGAGAATACTAGTGCTGCTTGCTACCTAGGCCATACTTGGCTGAACGACCGACTTAGAGCTTACTTTTGATGTAGTTGAAGTCGAGTTTAGGATTCAACGACTTACACAAATGCCGTAGTACTCTGTGTCTATATTCAAGGTTTGATTGTGTATTATGTTGTATCAAATCGATAGATTACACAATGTTTGTTCAACCCCCACGCCTAATTTTGCAGAATGTCTCGCCAATTCGAAAGAGTGGATGAATGAATTGGACAGATTTGGAGATGTGTACAAACAAGGGGTGGCTGATTTCATTCAATTTGCGATTTGTGAACAACAACGCGCTCGACCCGCGTGTCCTTGTCCTTGCAGAGAATGTCGAAATGGAAAAAGCTTTGTGTTTGGTACAATCTCTAGACATTTGATTAAGTACGGGATAGATAAGAATTATCGTGTATGGGGTTTTACATGGTGAGAACCCATGCACGGATCCATGGGTGGAGCCGTGATTGAAGAAGAAAACACCGAGGCCGAAGGGCTTGGGATGGGGAATTTTGTTGATGCTTCTTATGGAGTGCATGAAGTAGTTGCGGTGATTTGAATGAGGATGAAGAAAATCATATGGAGGATTTTGAACCACCACCGTTCTTGAACGCGTGATTTGGGGAAGAGGTACAACGAATACAAGAAAATGGTCAACAAAAGCTATACCCTTCATGTGAGGCTCCCGTTACTACACTTTCAGCCAGTTGTTGACCTTCATAACTTGAAGAAGAAATATGGTTGGTCGGGAACTAGTGTGTCCGCACTTTTGTCCCTTTTGAGGATATGGTTCCCGTAAAGAATCACTTTGCCATCAAAGTACCCCTCAGAATGAAAGCAATGCTGAAAGATCTAGGAATGAAAGCCACAAGTATCGATGCATGTGAGAACAATTGTATGTTATACTGGAAAGATGATGCTAAGTTAACGGAATGTCGTCAGTGTAAAGCACCCAGATACAAAGTGAAAGAAGGAAAGATGGGTAAGAAAGAAACAAAAGAGCCAAATAAAGTTTTGAGACATTTTCCCTTGATTCCAAGGCTCAAGAGGTTGTACACTATCCCATGGATAGCGAACGAAATGACATGGCAAACCACGACCGAGCTACACCTTCTTGGGATCATATCGACATCCCATCGACTCAATCCATTGGAAAACATGTAAAAGAGTTGGCCTGATTTTTGCTCGGGAAGGGCGTAATGTTTGGCTTGGAATTGCAATCGATGGTTTCAATCCTCGTGGAATACAATCCACTAGCTACGCTTGTTGGCTGTTTACTTGGTACCTTATAATCTCCCCTTCTTTATGTATGAAACCAGAGTTCCAAATGATGTGTTTGTTTATACACCGGGCGGAAGGCACCGGGTCAAGATATCGACGTTTTTTTCTTCACCATTGTATGAGGAGTTGGAACAGTTGTGGAAGGAAGGGGTTTGCTTATGACATGCATAAAAAAATAGCATTTTACCTTGAGAGCTATGCTAATGTGGGGTATTCATGATTTTCCCCGCTTTTGGAAACTTAGCGGGCTGTATAACACATGGTTACAAAGCATGTCCAATTTGTTCGAGATAACACTCAATCGATATATCTTGAGCATGCAAAGAAGATTGTTTACACAAACTATCGCCCCTTTCTTCCATTAGGTCACCCGTTTCGGCCGGCAAATACTTGGGACTTAAAGATCAAGAGTTGAACATTGCTCCACTAAGGTTAAGTGGAGAAAAAGTATATCGGCGGTGGAGTCATATCAAGTATAAGCCGGTAAAATCCCAACCGGTAGCAAAAGAAGCACATCCGATGTGAATTTGGATGATAGTGTAGATGATGAAGATGTTCAAATTCTGAGGCTTGGTATAAAAGGTCTATTTTTGGGATATGCCCTATTGGCCCACTCATAAATCCGACATGTTGTTGATGTGATGCATACCGAGAAAAATGTTGCGGAACATCTACTAAATTACATCCTAGACAAGAAAGACAAGTCAAAGGATACGATGGAGGTGCGAGAAGATATGAGGAAGATCTTGAATTCCGCGATTAATCGATGGATGCAATCGGACCGATCCGCGGGGAAACCAATAAAACCGAAGGCTCCATTTGTCTTAGCTAAAGACGAAAGTTAAATTTCTGCAAAATTTTGAAGGACTTGAAGCTTCCTTACGGTTTCTCATCAAATCGAAAGCAACATTGTCACTTTAAATCCACCGGGTTTGCTCGTAATGAAATCTCATGACTATCATGTCATTATGTGTTATTTGCTACCCCAGATGCTTCAACATGCTTTTCCTAAACATCGTGACTGCGAAGAGCTATTCATCGATAAGCTTATTCTTCAACTTGTTGTGCTCTAAAGTCTTAGTCCGCAACATATCCAAGAGGCCAAGTACATGGTTGCGAAGCATTGTCGTGCTTGAAAAATATTTTCCACCATCGTTTTTGATATCGACATCCACCTCATGGTGCATTTGGTCGATGATGCGCTTCTTTGTGGAACTGTGCATCAAAGGTGGATGTTTCCATTTGAACGGTATGTAAATTACTTTTACCTTAATATCTTCTCTAGCTTTTTCTATAATTGGATTTTAAAATTGAAAAGTGTATACTTAAATTTCTTATTCTAATAGGGCGATGAAAGAGTGTAAAAATATTCCCGAAAGAATAAACGATATGTTGAAGGGTCCATTCGTAGTCGTTATATTGTTTCGAAGTCGATTAGGTATGCTATGGAGTATATGCCCAATTCGCGGGATGGAAATCATAAATCGAAGCGTGTGGCCTTTCTGGATGAAGATGGCGAGTATAGTGATGAAGGGCCTTTGCTCGATGGTAAGACTGTGACCTTAAGTGTTAAACAATGGATTCAAATACGTAGATGGGTCTTGTTTCGACTAGACGTCGAAAAGCTTGATGATTACTACAGGTGTGTTTTTTTTTGACACATTTGGTTTCTAAACCCACTCTAGTACTCTACATGAAAATACTCATGCGTAATTGCATGAATGATTTGTAGTGAATACCGCTCCTTACAATCTCTTGGTAGGTAGAAAAAGGGGTTGCAAAGTCGGCGCGCGGATACAAACAGATTTCATTGTGCGGGTTATATAACAAGGTATTGTTTAATTCATCCATTAGTTAAATAGGAAATCTGAAGTTAGTAATATTAGCTTTCTAACTATCGCCTTTTTACGGTTATTGGCTGCAAATGACACCAAGAGTGACTTATGGCGATTAGTTGAAGGACCATTGCACCAAGCTAAAATGTATAGAAAGTACCGCATCAATGGTTTTGTCTTTTCTACTAGGTCGCATGATCAAACAGTTGCCACACAAGATAGTGGTGTTTGCATGGAGGCAATCAATTCGCCGTTTACGTCAAGTAGGAAAGACAAAAATCCAGAGATGATGCATCGGCCGAAGTGGTATGGGGTTATTGAACAAATATTAGAGCCGGACTATACGGACTTTCAACAAGTAGTCTTTTATTGCAATTGGGTGAGGGTGGAGGACAAGACCAATGGCTGCAAGCTCGTCCCGGACTCTAATTTGGTGTTGGTCAATCTTAATAAGATGAAAAGTGTTGATCGAGACTTTGATGAGCGGTCATTCTCGCCCGAAGCTAGTCAAGTGTTTTACTCGAAGGACTTGAAAAATCCTAATTGGTCGGTAGTCATCCATTCACCGAGGCGATTGACGTGTGGAGTTGACTCACTAGATGTACCAACTATTTTCCAATCTACCCTTGAGGACCAACCTAATTTGAAGCCTTTGATGAAGTGCTTAACCTGATTGTAATTGTTTTAGTTTCCAAACTATGATACAATTTTTTGCTTTAAAGTTTCCAGTCTTAATATGTATGCTTATTGTGTATATTATTATTATTATTCATTTTGTTTGTTATGTATCTCTCCTCGGGTTTATTAAATTGGTGGTATGTGTGATAAGGTAATGAAATACTTTTGTTTGGATTGAATTGTTTATATACTTTTATTTATTCTTCTTTCTCACCTTTCATGATTATATTTTTCAGTACCAGACTACTAATAGACTATTTTGCAATATATGTTAGGATTTCATTTGAAATGGTATCAGGTCAACCACAGCCTAGTGCATCTCAACCTTCCGGTTCTCGCCTCACATGCATCACGACCTTCTACTTCAGTTTCCACGGGCATCTCGACCTTGAGGCATATGCAAGAATCAGAAAAAATGTTAGGAAGTTACCTGTATTGATTGATATTGATGGTGTTGTCGTTGGTGATAATGCCTCCGGATGGAATACTACGTCTTTGGTAGTCTTATTCGAGCTCGTATCCCAATTAGTTACACTGATTGGAGGCTTGTACATCCTGACTTCAAGGATAAGGTTTGGAATGCCTTAATGGTAAGGTTTACCTCTGATTTTTTTTTAATGCATACTAGACATTTTGAGTTTTAGCTTCATTCACATTACTATATAACTTGTGTTTTACAGCGTGAATTTGAAGTTACAAATGTCGACCAAGCACTAGCTCGTTCACATGCAGAAAAAAAACTTTTGTACTAAGTTTAGATATGGAAAATGGGTCTTGAGAAAAGATATATTGAATAAGTTTGAGACCTTGGAAGAACAAATCGCCGCATGCCCAGATGGTATTGATCCAAATCATTGGGAACAGTTTGTACTATATGAGAACACTCCTGAAGTGATGGCAAGAAAAGCGAAGAATGGTGAGAATATAAAACTGAATGATTCTCGACATACACTTGGGGGGATCATTATGCCAACATGTTGCATAAAATGGTAGGTGTCTTTCCATAAACTTTTAAATTTTGATCACGATATGCTAACAATTATTTACCAATGTACATGTAGAATAAACAAAATCGACAAGATACATGGACGGGTAGACAGTTGGAAAGCGGGGACATGAACGTCGTAAATGGAACTGTTTTGGAGAGTGCTCGAGCCCGTTATGTGAGTTTGCATTTCACTTGAGTTCCAACTATAATTTTGTTAAGTCTTTGTTATTATAGACAATTTTTTTTTCTCGACCGATTTACCTTAAGTTTGTACTAACTTGCTAGTTTTGAACTAATTTCCATGGAAAACACTATAGGAATTGGTGGAGGCTGCTCAAAAGAAAAGAAAAATGCAACTTCAAGTGGAGAGGCAGTGCAACTCATCTTGATTTTGATAATGACCTATTGACCCGAAGTTTTAGGAGCGGACAAAAGGAATAGGACTCGTGGAATCAGCTCTAACCTCTCTAGAAGCAATTAAAACGCATAAAGTATTGCGAAGGTGATGTTAGCGGTAAGCAAGGTCTTCATCAAATTCTGAATTTAAGGGTGAAATGAGTGAGATGAAGTCCTCTATAGCTAGAGTTGAGGGTGTGTTGATGGTGAGTTTGCCTTAAATATAAAACTTATTGCTTTCATCATATATATAAATCTTAGTTTTGTTTTTCATTTTGTCAGGATATGCTTAAGCTTGTAACCAACAATGGAATGTCGAATAGTCAACCGCCGTGTGGGGATACAACACCCGGAACCGATGTTGGTTCCAACTCAGTTCGCCGTTCGTCTCAACAGAATTTAATGAATATGTTTGAACCTGCGAACCCTCCTGTGAACCCTCCTGTGAACCCTCCAAATAACCCTCCCCGCAAACCCTCCTGAAACGTTGAAAGTGCACCTCTTAAGGTTATCCTATTAGGTAGAGATGGTGTTCCGGTTGCTAGGGGATATGTTATGACTACCACCGCTAATATTTGCCATGGCAGAGTCGTCCTTGGAGGGGAGAAAAAGATCTACATCCAGGAAGTCTTGGTTCCCAATGCTCCTATTTATGATGGACCTCAATTTGGCTGCTCGGACCTTAGTGATTTTGTTGAAGGGGGGCCTTTGATTTGGCTTGAATCAAGGTTGCAGTATGAGTAATCTATTGTGTGGGATATGCAAACTTTTTCTATTTTGGTTTTTGAGTATGTTTTTGTAAGTAATGGTAACGAGCCTTTTGCAAGATGTAAGAATGACATAACGAACTTGTGCACTATAGCTTGTTATGATGGTATGATGGCTAGATGGTTTATAAGAATGTTATATTATGAAAGTTTTTTGTTTTTGCAGGTTGAAGAGATAACAACCCGTTTTTAACTCCGCCCGATTACAAAGTAATGAAAGTCTTTACCTTTGCCGGGTCCCAAGCCCGGATAAAGGAGGAGGGAGAGTGGTGGACAGTTTCTGCGGTTATGCCACGCGTGGTTGGCGTCCATCGGTAGGACAACAACAATTGTTCTTCGTGGTGGAGCCGATCGTATCCGAACACCTGTGAATTGTGTGATCTAAATAAATCTTGTGTGTTAACGATTACTCATTGATGAACATCCTCTGTTTTCATTTCAGTTTATTGAGGAGGCCGAAATTAAGTTTGCATGATGCGATTATGATAGAAGTTAAGCAATAAAACCTAAAAGATTGCAATTGTGGACACAATGGTGCATCCACTTGTTTTACATTATAATATGTGCATAGTTTCGCTCAAAATTGATCGCTAATTTGAGCATTCAAATACTTCAAGCAATCGATAGTTACATTTTCTTTCTTTTAGGTCTTTCATTAAGCATGGATCGGGTTTGTTTATTTTCTTTTTGTAATGCATCCTCCTTTGCATTCGCGGTTGTCTCTTGAAATTTTTGCTCACCTATTTTTGCTCATTTTGTTGTAAAGTGGAAGAATCTCCGGAAACATATGGATGCAATTGACAAAGCATTAGGCGAGAACTCTTAGGCAGTTGGTATGTCATTCCTTGAAGCAAAGATTTTGTAAGAAGCGCTAGTGTTTATGTTTTTACCCCATCTGAAATGGCGCTTACTCTACTAACCGATTAGTGTAAGCATCCTTTTTGAGTATACATTAAGTGTTTGAACTTCGGCAAAATAATATGAAATATGTCGTCCATTGTGATTAGAATGCTTTCTTTTTTTGATGTATGAGCGACCTTTTTACTCTTACATCATCTTCGGGTTTCTCGCAAGTATGTCTTTTAGTGATAAGGCCATTATTGTTTTAATGTTGTATGAGACTATGAGCTGCCTTTTTGTATTCTAGGAATTCAACTTTATTGGGCTATAGTAGGTGTTTAATCCTCGTTTTCCGGAGCGGAGGGTTTACGAACTATGCATTATTCTCAAGTAGATTACATTCAAATTCACCTTAGCTGCCTACCCACCCTATGGTTAGTTTAGTTAAGTGATAGGCTGCTTTTGTTGCACTAATGAGTATAATAAGTGTACTATCAATTTTATTGGATTTAATAAACCGGCACTCACGCCAAAACGCCAAACCCTCCTTATGTGGAGGTTTGTTGGAAAACAGAAAATAAAATTTGGAAGTATAGCTTGCTAAACTTGTAACTTTGAACTGTTACCATGCTCTCCTGTATGATGTATTTTAATGAATGCTAAATCTAGTGACTTTGACTGACTAAAACAAAAATCTCCCGTGGTTTGTTTTGAAGTATAGCAGATAGGAACACATACATTTCTAAAGTTGAAGTACACATTGCAATCTTTTTATGGGCACTCTCACTTCTGATGTTACGTCGGCATTTCCAACACCTCCTACTGAAGCTGCTCTTAATCCTCAAGCCATGGCTTCACTTCAGCAAGCCCAGGTACTTGCTACTTCTTTTGGTTAAAATCAACTAGTTCAGGTGAATTTTGAATATAATTGATGGGTTTGGGTTATTCAGGCTTTGAGTGGTGGACCGATGGTGTAGATAAGTCATTTAGGTAGCCTCACTGATATAAAGTACGAGCTACTTTGTCTCCTGATCTCTTGACCCACTTATTAGAACATTTTCTATAGTAGAAAAATTACCATTGGATAATGTATTATCTAGGTGTGTGTAATTGAATTTCCTGCTCCATTGGTTGCTTGGAGCATCCCTCTACTTTCTGCTTTAGCTGTGAGGTCCCTTCCTTGTTCAGTTCCCCCTGCAGTAAAATCACCATTACAATCTCTGTTGGTATAGCCATAACTAGAAATATTGCAATGTTTAAAACAAGCATCAGTTTTAAGTTCATAGAATTATTTTTCTGGTGGGATCCATTGGACTATCTTGGTGATAATTGCCCCTGAGAATTGAGTTTCAAGATTTCGATGCCACAAAGAGCTTGTTTGCCATCTTTGAAAACAAGTTCGTGGTCTTTTGTTGTGGTACCTTGAGCATCTTATAAGCCAAATGTTCCAAACACAAAAATAGGCGATTTTAGTCCAAATAATTCTATCAATGAACCACCCAGTTAGTTGATTATACCATAGATCAATCCATTGCTTGACCTGCAAGCTTTGAAATTGTGTCAAACTGAGTTGCCAGGGAATAAGATACCACATTGCTTTCGTAAAATGCCAATTCAAAAGAAGATGATGAATGGATTCTATGGCTTTGCCACACAGCATGCATGACTTGTCGAAAATAGAAAATAGTTGTGCAAGGTGTTCTCTTGTAGAGACAATCTCATAGTAGCATTTTCTTTCACGATTGCAATCTTTTTGAAAGAATTTATGAAAGATAGCATTATATGGAATTTAGACATCTAGGATTACTTTTTCTTTTCCGTAACTAAGTCAGTCAGTCTCATTTCCTGCATTTACAACGATACTGTAATATGTCCATTATATTTCATGACTCGAAGCATTTCTCTGTTTGGTGAGTCCCTTTCCCTACTCAATACTAGATATTCCAAAAAAGGTGAAGAAACCAAAGCGGATCTATTTTCCGTCATTCAAGATCTATTTTTTCTTGTATAATCGAAGTTCTTTGGAATTATTCTTTTTCTGTTTTGATAGTAAATCAGAGGGAGTTTTAAGATGTTGGGACTGTTGAAACAAAAGTTTACTAATCCCGGAGGTGTTACTTCTTTGGTAAATAAATTAATAATAATAAAAACCTATTCTTTTTTTTTTCTTCGTTTGTTTGTTTTTAAGTCCAGTATTTTCTTTTGTTTTTTACGATTAGGCCTCTTTGTGATTGCCTCGAGAAGTTATGCAACGGGGGCGAAAGAGGTACATATTATTATTTCATCATTTTCATTGGTTTATTATTTACTTCAATTATTGTTTTAAGTTGATGTTCATTGTGCACTTAAATTGCACTAATTTTGAAACCACGATAGTTTAGATTTCTAAATTGCACTAATTTTTTAAAGTGTCGATTGGTGCAAATGAATCTCGTGGCAATGGGTTAATCGAAATTTTGGGATTTTTAATTTCCGGATGAGATGCTTTGAATTTTTTTTTTTTTGATGCTTTGAATTCCGCGCTTTGTGATGGGTGAAGAGGTAATAAGGATAAAATTTTTCTTTGCTTGGGAAAACGAGAGATTGCACCATACATTTTGCTTCTTACTTTTTGGTGTTGTTCTTTGCATTTTGGGTTGGTGAGTACCGAATAGTGCTTACAAGGTAAGACCTCAATAGAAAGATGAAATCATAGTCATTTTGTCATCTAGGAATGTGGTTGAATTTGTTTATGTTATTTCTCGAAAAGCAACACACTCTATTATTGTCTTTAGATTACAAAAGGGCTCTTGGATAAGTATGGTCCGGACAGAGTTGTTGATACTCCAATAACAGAGGTGTGTATGAATCTTCCACGTACTGTTTCTTAATAGTTATTTTGTATCCCAATCTCTAAGTTGATGCAACTTTGTAAGTGCTTATAAACTCATCAACATTCTCTGTTTGGTGGGTATTTGAAATTCAGACTTCTCTGTTTGGTGAGTCCCTTTCCCGTGCAATACTTGAATTTTTCAGCTTAAATTTTCCAATAAATTTTTCAGACTTCTCTTCAGTGTTAATAATAGTGTCTTTGTATAATTTTTCTTTTTCTGTCATTTCCTATTAACACCCAAAATTTACTTGTGTTACTACCTCATTTTACTTGTGTTAGTTGTCATGGATTTAAACAGCATTTGAGAAGATATGGGTTTCGAACTTCGTTCATGGATATTCCACTCGTTTCACTTATCAGATCTCTTGTCATTACATGTATGTATGTTTATATGTTATCTTGTATTCTATTCTTCTACTTGTACTGTTCATTTATTTGGGTTATGCTTTTGGTAGGTGTTTATTCATTGTGTGATGGACCTGGGTTATCTCATGGACCGTATTTGGGGACGACGAGTTTCTGTTCTTTTGTTTCCATTTTGATATTGTCGGTGAAGGCTTGCTTGTTTTCGGCGAATGGGAATGTGGAAGCTGCTGAGGGTTCTGCAACTTCTTTGGCTAGACAGAAGCTTCATTTGAACAAGTCATGGGGGATGCCTGTTTTGTTTTTGTCTTCTCTTGTGTTTGCTCTTGGACATATTGTTATTGCTTATAGAACTAGCTGTAGAGCTCGGAGGAAGCTCATGTTTCACCGCGTCGACCCTGAAGCTGTAAGGTTATTTGAACTTTAGACTTTACTTTTTATCTATTAGAAGGAATTATTATACCCTAGGTGCACTAGAAGTCGTTTTAATTGTATTTTGTTGGGAGACTACCATTTTATAGTTTTGGGGAATGTCTGTATCACAGTTTTAGTGGAGAAGAACTTTTAGTAATGCTTTGCTCTGTTATAAATTTTATTGTACGAATTTTGGTGGGAATGAGAATTTTCTCGCTACAAAAATGAGAATTTTTTTTTTTTATTAGCAACCCATCAGCAACGGTTCATAACCGTTACAAACGAATTTTAAATTATTTTTTTTAAATTAACTAACAAATTTGCAACGCTTTATAACCGTTACAAACGAATTTTAAATTATTTTTTTTAAATTAACTAACAAATTTGCAACGCTTTATAACCGTTACAAACGAATTTTAAATTATTTTTTTTAAATTAACTAACAACTTTGCAACGCTTAAAAACCGTTGGTAAAAATTTTAACAAATTACCAACGCTTAAAAAGCGTTTGTGAATTAAAAAACCGTTGCAAAGGTTTTAAATATGTGTACGAAATAGTTATACTAAGCGTTGGAAATTTCTGTTTGCAACGCTTTTTGAGCGTTGGAAATTTCTGTTTGCAACGCTTTTTAAGCGTTGCAAATATTTCCAACACTTTACCGACGCCATATTTGCAACGCTTAAAAAGCGTTGCGAAAATTATTAGCAACGCTTTTTTGCCGTTGCAAATAGCCTGTTATGGTGTAGTGTAAAGTAGTCACGCTCCTCCAGAAAATGACAAAAATATAGTTACGAGGATTTAGAGTAATCAGTTATCAGATTCCGGTGGACCAACTACCTTTCTCACTCCCCTTCCCCAAATTTATCGTGAGTGAGATTCTTGGTAGCACACCACTTGGTGAAGTGATTGCTTACTCTTATGAGCCGTGTAGTAGATCCATCTTAGTCTTGCTCCCAATTGTTTGTTTGAACAGGGCATAGTAATCTATAAACCAAGCAAACATTTTCAAAAATCCAAAAAAATAAATTTCTACTGTTTGTGCATCACCATTGATTGAGCATTCATGTCTTATCAATATGCATCACAACTATCATGGAATTACAATGCAAACCCAGAACCTTAGTTTTTTTTGTAGTAGTCCTTATCACTGGTTATCCCATTGTCCATCATATACCGAATTCGAGTCTACTACGATTACGAACTTCAATTTTCAAACTTCCCTAGTACCCCGGGGAAGAGTTTTCTAATCATGTCGACAATTCATGAAGTTCCACCACAAATAGTTAACCACCATTCATATATCCACCTGGTCAGTCAGAGTACGGTTTCACCCAAAACCCATTACCATTCACATCACCATCCATATCAAATTCATATTCCACTCCACCATCTATCATGGACCAACTCTACCAGGAAATGGCCAATCAAACAATACTAACTAAGCAAATAGCAACTACCTTATGTTTTCTGCAATCCGATTTCAATAATGGCACATCTAAGACTAATATTCTTCCCACCAGTCCAGAACCCAACCGAATAGAGAAACAAGGTGTTACTAAAACAAAGACAATTGCTAAAACCCATCTTGATACTTCTGACCAATTAAACCCCCATCAACCACCACCTGACTACCGTGAGAATTCCAAATTTTATGATGATGACTATGTGCCTGAAGTCACAGTTTCTCTCACATGCCGTAATTCATCATCACTTGGATAATGGCATGTATTGGACTCAAGAGCATGTATTGGACTCGACACACTTGGATAATGGCATTGAGAAATTTTATGAAGATCTAGGCAGAGAGGACACAGAAAATGAAGTGCTTGGAAAAGAGGGAATAAAATCTATGGTGGAAGGTAGATATCAATTTAGTTTGGCCGTTAAAGGCTTATTGGTGGAACAAATTTGTGACATCCGTACTATTGCAATTATGAACCACAATCTTATGAAAACGCCAAAACTAGATGAAGAATTCTCTGAGTCATCGAGATCATGTAAAGAACCACCACCCAACCATCACCATCCTAAATTAACACCTCTTGAAATCCAACCTCCATTCATAAAAAATCCACCAAACTCTGAGGACGACACCACAAAACTCATTTCAAAGAAACCTCAAATTCACACTTAAAGAAACTTTAAGATCATTCATAATTTTCTAAACCTTCTCAGTAAAGAGACTTTGCCCAATATACAAACACAAAAGTCCATCATTTCAGTAGTTGAGAAACCTGGTATGTCCTATTCTCCATCATTTGAGCCTTATGAAGAACATATACTACCAACCTCTCACTTTTTTGGACAACTCAAACATAACGGATTATTGCTTAAATTCCATGATGGGTTATGTCACACCCCAAATTTTCAGAAAATTAAAATAGGGAATTATCCAAGATATAATTATCTCAATCGTCATCTAATTCAATCATCTGAAAACTTAGGATGAAATGAAACTCTAATAACCTATTCTCTTACCTGACAATAAAAATCTGAGATCAAGTTAAAACCGAAAGAACAACTCTTTATAAGAATTCAAGAATTGCTAACCAACTCTATTACATATGTTTCGAATCAAAACTTTACATTTCAGAAAACTTAAACCAGTAAGGCTCCAAGAGCGAATCCAAATCAAGTGTCGTCATCCATTACATTATACCATCTATGCTCCAAAAAATACACCCACGTTGCAAATGAAAGCAAGCATGGGTCAGCAAATTGAATTTGCGGGTATGAGTAAGAGTAAATACAAAATAATATATCAGTATGTTCAATCTTTTAAATCAAGAAATATACTATTACAATTATTTCAACTTGGAAGACAATTTAGTTCCGTTTTTCTCAAAACAACATTTAGTTTCTTCCCAAGTAAGATTTCAATCCCAGTATATATTTCCAAGGAATCTCATATACCTGTACTCATGATTCTCACTTTCCAAAATAACACATAACATAAATACCATTTACATTCCACTTATTAAATACACATATGATAACTTAATTAAATATGAGTTTGATACACCTTACCTTTAAGCCAGCACATCGTCTTAGGGTATGATATTTACGTCCCTGCATACAAGATTAACAGATCCTACGTTCCTGCAAAACAAAGTTATACATCACACCTTACCTTTAAGCCATCACATCGTCTTAGGGTAGTATAAATAAAATTTGTGAGTATATTCTCTGAAAAACTCCCACGAGACTATAACTCGTCCACTAGGGAATTCCTAGTGGTTCAAGGCCTTGTTGCATATGGTAAATTCAACCGCACTCTGTGAAATGTGACTTAGCTTAGGACAACACATTTTTGGCCACTTATCATTTTAATGTCTCTTTTTTGCTTGAGAACAAGCAAAATGCTTTTTTTTGGGTGTGATAAGCACCTAAAACTGTAATACTAAACCCCGTAGAGACATAGTGTTTTGGTCAATTATATGTTTAATAATCATAAAATAATTATATTTTCATACTTTTGCAGGTTTTCGTAGTTAACGTGAATATGATAATAAAACATGCATCGAAGTACGGGAATACTGGAATACTTGAAGTCTTCCCACTCAGCCCCAGTGAAGCCTAACAAAGCCTGACTAGAGTTGAAGATTCCAAAGGGACAAAACCAGTGCAGAACAGGTCCACATGTAAAGAAGCAACAAACTTCTAAAGCTCACATCTTTCAAACTTGGACGCTGACTTTGGCTACTGAACTGCCATAGCAACCAGGGCGATGAACTCTATGCAAAGACAGAAAGTTGTAAAAATGTCAAAATCGGCGTCGCCACTGTACACACCACGTGGACCCACTCTGCAGGCCCAAAAGGCATGACAAGTCAGCATAGGTAGGTGGCAAGTGATGGTCACAAATTTGTGCTACCTTGCAAAAGGAAAAGACGTATCAATTTAAAGTTTGAATTGATTTGGGCAAAAGAACAAAACATTAAATGCAAGTTTTATTTCATATACAAAACTTTGGAAGTTATATAAATAAGAAAAAAAACAAAATAAAGAAAAGGACAAAATGAAATTAAATGGGAAGGATTCACGAGAAGGGGATGGAGGCTATATATATGTGAGGGGGTCTTCAGTTTTCAGTTTTTCAGTTTTAGTTTTAGCCTATAGTTTTAGCTTTTCATTTTGCTATTTCATTCCAGTACGTAGCTTCCTTTCCAGTAGCTTTCATACCAGCTTCAGTATTGTAAGTCTTTTTACTTAATAAAAGTCATTTCTTTTCAAGTTTAATTCCTATTCTGCATTTACTTATTTATTGTATACAACAAGTTCAATTAATCATCCAATGACCACGAGCTAAAACCCCCCCCTCAGGGGGAGGGTTAATAATGCTCGTGTGAGGATCCGGATTGACACTTTAATGTTCCAGAATCACTACTTAGGAATTAGGGGTAGATTATACATCCGGTCCCAAAATGATTGAGACTGTCCAAGTTTGGAGTGCTGATGCTCCAGAACAATCTCGCGAGAGACCCAAAATGTCTCGCACGCGACTCTATGGTATCAGATAGCTCTCTGATTTCTCTAGCTGATGTAGAATTGAACCAGGAGCTGAAATGATATTTCAGAGATGGAATATTAGTTCAACTCTTTATGCTAGTGAGATGAGCTCAGAGATGCATGCATCTCACTAGGGATCGATACTCGACGCCGTCTCGGGTTTGTCTATGAACTCGAGATGGATTAGAGCTGTAGTGATGCAGTATTATAACTATTGAAAGTAATTCTTGCATGAGTATAGTTTCATGCGGTATTATAACTGTGATGCGGTATTAACCCTTTCCCCTGTTTTTCTATATCTGTTTATTTACATAGAAATCAATCGTTATTATTTTATGTTACTTGCATACCGTTAATTTACTTAAACCAACTAAATAACCTAAAATCCTACTCACTAAAAGTTGTAAATCCAGTTGTGAACCTTGCCAAGCCCTAAGGTATGGTCGATCCTTTACTTGACCTATCCCACGTGAGTAAGGTAACTTGACTAAATGGACGACTAACGAACTTTGGACTTTGGATTGTGGACTTCGGATTGTGGACTTCGGACTTAAGTAAAATCAAAATGTGAAAATAACGTTTATCAAATGGTGCCGCTGCAGCCTAAGGACTCCGGACATTAAACATAATAACTGGAATACATCAAACAAAACCCCCTTCTCCTACCCCCTAATCTTTTCAATTTTCATTTGTTTTGCGATATTAACGTGTTACGTACCTGTTTGCCCTAACTTTTTTTACTAACAGATATCTATGAACAAGATCTTGTTTATCATTATTAACACAGTCTAAATATTCCGTAGGAAGTTAAAGTACTGAATTGATATTACAGTCTCGGTCGGACGAGTTTATAATAGTAGTGCGCAAGACTAACCTGGAGTATCAACACTCCGGTTTTCAGGTACAAGCCACTTTCTTTCTCAGTACTATTTTGGACTCTCTAGACATGTTTACCCAACTTCCAGTAAGTTGACGAGCTCAGGATTAATTCGATCGTTATACGAGGAATCGCAGGACGCCAGGTTTTGAATTCTTAAACTCCTCAAACTTTGTCAAGGATATTATTTGGTTGATTGCTATAACCTGCTTTACCTCGCATATTTGTGTGTTGGCATGAGAACTCTTTGCATATATAGAATTTTTTCTACGTAAGTGTGGTTCGGTATTACATATTCACGTTAATACGATTAAAATGATTTGAATATATTTGGATGTTTGAGTAATTTTAAACCAACTGCTTAGATTATTTTTGTATGTGTATGTTACATCAATTCACGTACGCGGTATTCATTTGCATGAGTTCGTTCTGGATATTCCTCTAGCTCGCATCTAGTTGCACGTATTGGTAGTTATAGATTATTACATGCGTAGGACATATTTCTATTCACGTATAAGTAATATAGAGTTGCATGTGTAGACTTCATGTGTAAAACTAGCATGTGTTAATTGTATTTTTAGTCTTCTATTTTCGCATCTCTCGTCTTTAATTGCATGTTTCGTAATCACGTCTCTATAATACATTAATTACGTAAACACAAAATACAAAAAAAATAATAAAAAAAAATCCTAAAAAAAAAAAATTCAATATAATCATCTTAATAATACCCCGCATAAGACACACTACAACAGAACATGTTTTTAGCAGCGCCATACCTCATCGCTAAAGGTGCCTTTGAGCGTGGTAAGAGATCTGTCGCAATGCACCAGATGGCGTTGCAAAGGCGTGGCTAAAAAGTGCGTCTCAAATACTCAAATGCAATGCCAAAAGTGGCGTGGCAAATGTTCCTAGTTTGTTGCGACGCCTATGGGCGCTGCTAGTATACTAATTCCGTTGATACTTTATTTATGAAAATTAAATTAATTACAAATTTATTTTAAACTATTTGCAGCGCTTGGCATTGCAAAAGAGAGCTTGTAACAACTAGGATGGTGTTGCAAAAGTGATACCTTTAGCTGCACAACTAGGCGTTGCAAAAGGCAACCTTTTGCTACACTATTTCTGTTGCGGAAAGTTTGAATTTTTAGTTGTACATTTGGTGTGGCAACAGACGTCCATAAATTTAGCGACACACCAAGTGTGGCAAAAGGTGTCTACGTTACGGTAGAATCAAATCTTTTAACTACACCAAAATTGTTGCGAATGATATAAATTCCAGAAAAACACATGCTTTATTTGGAACGCATTTAGCATTACAAATGGTGCAATTCATACATATACCTATACATTTTCATTTACATAATCCTACCCAAAACAATTTTTATAGAACACAGTAACCCTATAACAATTCACCACAAATCATAACAAAATGAATTTCATTACTAAATCATTCAATACAAAAGATCTTAAAGAATTCACATAACTATTTTTGTAAAAAATATCGCCTCACATAATCTTAACAACGTTCAACTAAATTTAGGCTAATTATTCAAAACTAAAATTCCACAAATAATGTCTATAACATGCTAATTTGAGCAGCATCCACTCGGAGCTTCTTCTTGATTCTACTACTTCTGGCAACCAATCGACCAATCTGGCACAACAAATTAAAAAAAAAAAAATCACTCTAGTAAATTTATTAGAAACATTAATAAACCTAATATACACAAGTTGGCAATGCATGTGAAACTATGCACCTCCTATATGCGTAAATTGGTGCCCATGGCCAAAAGCTTAGAAAGAACTTATCAAAGTTATAACTCGATCACATTCATGAAGGTACAGATCAAATAAAAGACAAAAATAGCCAAAAGCTAATGGATTTTGAACTAAATTGTACATGTAAATGCCAAACCATTAAAACAATAAAATAAGCAAGGCTAAACATCAAGTAAATCAAGCAAACAAGCTCAACTACAAAAACCAGTTCCAACAGATGGCAGAGTCAGATGTAAAGGTATCGGGCATGGGATGCTTCATGTATACTCAAAATAAAAGGACTCAAATAAGAGCTGTGGGCACAGCAGCTCATTCCCAACTCCAGGCACAACATAAGAGGGAGGTGTGGTATATTTGTCAACACGTTGCTACATGCATTGGTTTGACTCAATAACTGCTTTCTTATCGTTAGAACACGTTTTTGACCTTATCGGTCCCATCTATCATTAGAGTCTAAAAACGAAATATTTCTCGTTATAGAAATGGGCTTCTAGCTCATTTAGGGCTTCAGTTGTCCTTCACTCTATTACCTTCTATTTGAAGTCTGACACTTCTACTCCTGACCTCACTTTTCAAAGGCAAGAAAGAAGTAAGCTCTTATCCCTTCTTTGGCTAAGACTACTTGCTCGGGTACAACTACCTATTCCCTTTCTTTAGCTTTTTTGCACTCTGTCCCCTGTACTTTGCTCACAAAAGAAGCTACACACATTATTGAACTCAATGCCTATTAGTTTATGGTAGTTTATGGCCTAGAACACGGTTTTATACCTTATCGGTCCCTTAACCTGCTGGAGTGTCCTTTTAATTCATTTTCTAGGACTTCAAAAAGCCAATGTGTTAGTCTCACTAGTCAAACTAAAGAGAAAGCTGAAGGAGGAGCTTTACGAGCTAATGCATAGTTCCGAAATAGGAAAACGAATGTCAGTGCATACTATCTATGAAGATAGGAAAAGGCATTAGGAAACTTAAAACAGACCGGTAAGCTCATCTTAAACTCCATAATACTTCAGGAAGGAAACACAAATTCTTATTGGGTAGGGTGATCAATGAAACCGAGTGTTCATTTCAGGCTAAGCAATGTATTCGCTGAGACAAGCATGTCTGTCTCAAAGATAGCTTTGCATGATGAGCTCCTGACCTAAAAACAAGTAGCTTGCCTAGGAGGACTGGTATTCCCAAGAACATGAATCGAACTCCATCGGACTCAAGGACAAGAAGGCATTGATTGGGCGCGGGCCCGTAGACATGCGGTAACCTGGCTCCGTTAACTTTTGGCTATAGCCTGCGGATACGGTGGCACTCCTCGACGAGCATTGAAGCCAAGATATCACTGCTGTGTACTGTGACGTTAAACCCATACCCCTAGACTGGCAAGTTAAGATAGAATATCCCTTAGGGGTTGACTTATCCTTTTCTTGCCCTAACCTAGGCTTGTGTGGAACTTGTACTCAAAGTAAACCTATTTGTCCGACAGGACAGACAGTCCGGAGAGAACAAGAACAATCCGGAGCTACATACATTCTTTTACTCATTCACTAACTCTCAATGGATTACTCCGTTCGCCTTTTTGGGGCTATGGGAGTCATCCTTGGAGTCCGTACCAAAGCTTTCTAGAGGTGCCTATAAGGAAGTGGAAATAAATAAGATGATTCCAGCTGTAGTTTATTGGCTGTTAGGTTGGTGAAACTGTCCCTATAGCTAAAGCCAATAGTTCGCGTTCTAGTTCTATTTTTGTAGACCAGATGGGACCTAACAAACTCTCTACGTTCGTACCTGCAGCTAACAAGTCAGAAGTGTCCCCTGAGTCTGAGTTAGCTATTCTAGTTCGGGACGATTATGGGACCGCTTGCTTAGGGCTTTGGAAGCGAGCAACCAACCCGGCAGAAGTAGATCAGAAGTTTCCTGTTTGACAAAGGGGCGAGTTAGCGGTGTAAGAGTAAGTAAGTAACCAGATCAGGTGTAGCGGGCAAACATGGGTGTAGTGATAGAGCGGGTTTAGTTTACGATTCTATTCAAACAGGCTATTACGCCTAAGTCAATCCCTCGTATCGGCCAAATCCTCTCGTAGTATCTCCACCAAAAATATACTTATTGTTGTCATCATAAGGTGGCAGATTGATGCATTCCCGCGTTACTGGATTACACATGTACAGAGGACTAGAATCACCAGTAAAGGTAGCATGTCTGTGATAAACAAATCAAACCATTAGAAGAACCAGCTACTGCAGGATAGATAAGATTGTACTTAATTGGAGGGTGATTCATCTTTGTAATTACAGGATTTTGACCATCATCATATTCCACATAGTAAAAGCTCACGGTGTGGCGAGGTATTATCCTTCTTAATCAGAAGGATGTGACCCGAGTCTCTGTTTTGAGTGTACAGCTGAAGTTGATGATCGTAAGGAAGCAAGGGTCATGGATTGTGTTGGACCAAGATTTGCAAACGAGCTAGTTTGTCCGAGGGAGTCAGTGGGTAGTCTTGAAAGTATCTACAATTAGAGCAGTAAGGAAACAGTGTGGAACAAGTTGCTGAATGCAGTAATGCTAGGGAACTTGCTCTGATGGTTCACCTTGGGGTTGTTGATGCACCTAGACCTGTGGTCGATGCACCTAGTTAGGATTGCAAAGGAGAAAGGATAAAACTAGAAGGGACTTGAATAGTGTCAGCATATGTCTGCGGACAATAGGATCATCTGAAGGCATGGCTTTGGATAGAACTAAACGGGAAACAATCAGGACCTCCAACCCATGAATTTTAGTTAGGCAATGAGTGTTGATATTTATTTGTGCATGTGACTACAACATGAACCAAAAGTAAGAAGCTATGAAGCACGGACACTAGATCGCGATTGATCCTAAACCAGTAGAGACGGTTGACCGATGAAACGGAAACAGAGCTAGAAAGAGGGACAAGAACAGACAAGCGAAGCTATCTGTTCAAAAAAATTTTAAAATTGAAAGTGTGTATCTTTGAAAATGCAAAGATAGCATACCTTAATAGTTATGATCAGCCACTGAATAGCCCTAGATGCACTATTGGTGGACTAAAACTGCAAAACATCTTGCAAAGCTTTTTTAGCTTGTGATCAATAGTAGAAGTCTACATCTTATTGATAAACTATGGGTGCCTTTGAAATCGAAAAATCTAGCAGATCCACAACACTAGTTACCTAATTGGATGATTATCACCAACCACCACCTAGAAACTCTCCCTGGATAATAATAACCTTCCTCTTCAGATGCCCAAATAAAAACAGCAACCACCACAAAGACTTGCTGCTCTTACACCAGCAGACAAGTCTTGGGGCTATCTTCAATTCTAAGATCTCTTCTAAACCATACTATACTACTACAACTGCTATTACCACCACCACCATGAACAAGTCCACTTGACATTTTTTTTCCTCTTAGCAACTTGATAAAAGTGATTTTACGTATTCTAACTATCTATACGTAAACACAAATAATCAATTTACGTAAATACGTGTTTATATCAATATTCCTACTCTCAATAACAAAGTAATATATTAGAGTCAGGATACGTTATACTCTTAAACCTTCAAGACTTAATTAGAATTCAACTACTCGACACAAGGAACAATGGTGAGAGTAATGGGTGATGTGAAATTTCTAATATCATTATACTATCATTTCTATATGAAATTGAATACAACATAATCTAAAGATTCTAACTTTATGAAATTTAACTAAACAATAATCCAACCCAACATCAATAACTACGAAATGACTAACAACCAAGAAATGAAATTAGATCTAAGCAATAGATAAATGACAAAATCGAATTTGATCAATAATAAACTACTTAATTTATCTAATGAAGCAATAACAATATTTTAATACTTTAAATTAAAACAAGGGAAATGAAAACTAATTAAAATAGAGATTTAATTCTAGATCTAAAAATTATTCTAACCCTAAACTCCATTAACATTAGCTTCCTAACCCAACTTATTTTCTAACCTCACTATCTATCATTAACAAAGAGCTAAGCTTTTGTTTTTATATGTTCAGATCCAAAAATCGTGCATGGGCTTGGAGCCACGTTTTGGGCCAGAGAATCAGGCCCAAAACCCAATACTTTCAGTCTGAAAAGGCCTCTTCAGCTGCAGTTGACTTCGACAGACTTTTTGTCCACTTCTGCTCCTCTGATTGGGCCAAGGCTTGGACCATTGGAAAGCTCCTTCCGAGCCGGTCGTTTTGACGTAAGGTAGGCCCAATTTTGAGGTCTGAGTCCAAAGATATGGTCTTCAGAAGTTCTGTTGACTTTGTGCACTGTTTCTGCCCGCGTGGACTTTGACTTTTCATCTTTTAACCGGGCTTTACAGAGGCTTTGTCTTCTTGGAAATTGGCCTTTAATCACAGAACTCCTTAGCAACCGACCTTTGCTCCTTTATCTCGCTAAAGTGGCACATTTCTGCACATAATGGACTTTGAAGCCTGAAATGCATAAAAACACATAATCAGTATTAACTCTTACTTATTATTCACATAATTGGTCTAAAAGTACAATTGTTAAGGGGTTAAAACTACAGTTTTGGGCTCTTATCAAACCACCCCCAAACAGCATTTTGCTTGTCCTCAAGCAAATATGAGAAATTAGAATAAGTGACCAAAAATGGAGTTCTAACTACTCTCGTTTCACTGAGTGCGATTGCATTGACCATATGCAACAAGGCCTTAAACCACTAGGAATTCCCTAGTGGACGAGTTATAGCCTCGTGAGAGTTTTCCAGTGAAGGTACTCACAAACTTCATCTATACTACAACGACTAAGCTAGAAATAAAACTATTGTTTCCTCATTCATGTCTCAACTATCTATACATCTCACTAGCAATTGAATAAGAATAACCAAGTTAAACCTAAACTAATATATGCATAATAATCAATCATCTATGATACAAATATATATACTATGAGTAATACTATGAAATGCTTAGCAGGTTCGTTTATGAAAACTCGGAATAGCGTCCTTAAGTAGGTCCTCACATAAATGTCAAGACAAAAACCACTCTGATTTTTTCCGCTCAAGTTTAAGCTACTCCGGTTGTAGTGGGCACACTTTACCTTACAATCTCAATGACAAACAAACAAAGCCGGAGTCGATTAAACACATCGCCACTTACTATCACAATAACCTATTCCTAATTGAGCTAGAGGTCTTTATTAGGTGTTGATGGGATTAGGAGATGGTTTAAGAAGGAAGGAAATGGATATTCAAAAGGACAAGTCACGAGATAATAGAGTCTTCATATTATGTAACTTAGAGAAAACCTTGTTATTTTCTTTTGCTTCTATACTTTGTTTCCATCCTTAGCCATATTTTTCTTTTTCTTTTCTTTGGCTTTTGACTCCCTTTTATTCTATTTTTAGAGTTTTTATTTTATTCTATTTTTTTCTTTTCCTTGGATGGAAACTTCTTTTCTTTTTCTGAAGCAACTAACTAATTTTTGTTTACACAGGTTTTTCTCTTCTTCTTTCTTCACTCATTCTATTCTCAGACTTATTCTAGATTGGGTAAGTTAAATTTTTTATTTTGTTTATTTTGTTTTGTTTTTTTTTTGTAACAGGGTAAAAGAATTGTGGTTTATGGAAGGCTAAAGAAAGGCTCAGAGGGGCGACTAGCGGAAAATAATTCATAGGTTTGAATTTCTGGCTATATCGATCCAAAGAGGGCCTAAATTCTCGCTTAGGATATGGCATAGTGATCAAGCAAATGGACGTGTGATTTCTCTATCCGGTTTTACTTCTCCCTTGTGTCATTTCTCAAATGTTTAGCTTCATATAAGGCTTTAAGGCTATATTCTCCACAGGATTTGTAGAATAAATACTCTAGCCTAGATTTCAAAACTTATCTTCGCTAACAATCATAGATACTCATGTAATATATTTATAGATAGATGCAAAGATTATTACCTACATATTAACCTAAGTTTCTAACAATTATTCCGATGCAAAAGCTACGTGAGACTTCTAGATTGTTAAGAGCATAGAAAGAAAACAATACCAATATTCCTAAGTGTATAGCATAAACTTATTTATTTATATTTTTGAAAATTTTAACTTGAAAACAAATGCATATTATACATATTTATATCCTAACAGATGCCTTAATTACACGTGTTTCTATGCCCAAACAAGTAGCATGCTTTGTCCTCAAAGCATTTAAATAAAGAGGGTAGAAAAATACCATGGAAACGCGTGAAATTCTAGAATATCTGCAAAACAAGGTTAGGACATACTAATATAGGAAATAAAAAAACTAACGTAACTCTATAAGAGTTCCACCCATTATGGGGTTAACAGAATTAAATTGCTTGGGACATAAGCAGACACTAACTGAAACTAAAAACTTACCTCCACTCCAGCGTTTACTCGTCATCCTCCTCTTCTATAAAGAAGTGAGGTTCCTTCAAGATCCTGCCATGCCATTATAATTTGCCAAACTTGCCATGCCATTTATCATCTACGGATGCTAACCTGTGAAGCGCCACTTGGTCGGATGGGGTGTAAGGTGCAACCTGATGAGGTTGTATCCTCCACCCTTGCCAAGTCATTGCACGGAAAGATCGGATAATACAATTGGTGGGTCTCACAATTTCGACCCCAACCCAATCCGTAAAACGGGCACAAAAAATAGGGAAGAAACATAGCATAATACGACAAACTAAAATAGGCATAAGAAGATACTCTGCTATGGGCTCGTGCTAAACTAGGCATCAAGGTTCTGGGAAGGTCATGGCACATACGTCCAGTGGCTAAAGCAAGGAAGACGCAGCAAGCGGCATCATTCACAGAAGAAAAAATGCCATTCCCCTAAAATGTTTAGCATGATCCAAAACATAACAGTTCCTATGTTCATGGACAGGCTACCAAGGGCGACGTTATATTCGCCTTGGTCCTCGATACAGAAAATGCCTGCCCCATAAGCCTCATGCAAAAAGTCATAAGTGTAGAAATGCATATTATCTACCCAATAGCATCATGGGTCTTGTATTTCAGCGGGCATGGCAAGTCCAAGAACAAATGCTAGCAAGAACCATAAAAGCGGTTCCCGACTTCACGCGTGTGATCACCTCACAAAACCAAGCACCATAAGTAGTGCTTTGAAACAAATCTTCGAAAAGACTGTTCGGTATTATTGTAGGAGATGTCATCTCAAAACTACGCCTGAACAACCGCAAATCACCCGGGAACAACCCGCAGAAAACTGGAATTTTCCGTGTTCACGAGGCGGCGGTTCCCACTGCGGGTCGCGCCTCGAGGTTTTTAGAGTTACAGTGTTTGGGCGCGAAGTCGCTCAAGTTGAGGGCGGTCGGCTCACGAGTAAACTTTCTGAAATTGTCTAGAGGCGTGGTCGCGCTCTTTGAAGCCTTGAGTCTTTCGTAAGTGTTGAAGCAGAAGTTTAAGAGGAAAAAGAAGGGAAAGCTTGGAGTGAAAGGTGAGAGATGATGGTGGAGTGTAGTGTGGGTTGTGAGTGTAGAATGAAGGAAGTTTAAATAGGTTCTGAGCTTCCAAAATGAATCGGCAAGTTTCCAAATTGTTTAAGGCAATTTCCGGAAATAGAAAATTTCCAAACCCGAAAACGGAAACAAACCATATTTTTGATTTTATAACAACCACGGTATCTTTTATCTTTGGATTTAGAATAGTAACTTCTAAACTCTCTTAGATTTCATCCTACCACCACATCTAATCATAGGTATGCCAATTACGATAATATTATCAACCTTCACTCCAAAACAAACTCTAAAATGGAGGATCTTCTACAAATCATGATAGAATAAATAATACCACCCCCAAACAATTCGAGAAGGTGGGATTAACAATAAAATCCATGCACAATTTGAAAAGAACAACATTATATTAAAATTGAAATTCAAACAACATTTAACTACCAAATTCAAAGTTAACTACGAAATTTAACAACGTAACATCTTATCTACTAAAAATAATAAAAAAAAACATCAAAACAACAAACAAGGAGAAATCTAGCTACTCTTAAAGGGAGCGAGGTGGGGATAAGAATATGAAGTTTAGTGATCAAGCATGGAAAAACCAAACACCCACCCCAAACAAATTTTTGAAAACAGGGTTTGTAAAAATTTGTTTTAAAACGTGGGTCTTTTAAAGTCAGATTCCTTAGACTTAAAGTGATATATATGTATTTACATGCAGTTTCCCATATATTAATCTAAACAATTGTGGATCTTTCCATAAATAGTTAACATGGAATGCACCACCAAACAGAATTAAGCCCCAAAACTTTCTACGATGCAACTTAGTCGAATAAGAAGGTGTCCAAGTGAATGATCGTGAGTAAATGAATGGTTTTGGAAAATACTTGGAATGTGGATAAGTGTTAAAAGAAAAGGGTGGGAAGAATGATTGGATTTTATGAGGGATTAACTTCAGTGGATGGTGGTAGGGTGGTGCTCTAGGTAGTGCTTGAGAAGGTGGATCATCACAGGGCTCTTAGAAACTTCGTCGAATTCCTCATCTAGGTTGTTCGCATCCATATAATTATGGTATTCATCTCCATCTTTGAGGAATTCATCTATCTCGTCTATTATGAGGTTTAGTCCATCTCTTCTATGGTCAGAAGGTAGGGTTGAAAATTCTTTCTCTAGTTCAGTTATGTTCAAAGAGTCAAAATTGTGATCTTTGTCTTCTTCCATAAGAGGGATATGTACTAGTGTAGGGACGACATCGTCGGAAGCACTAATGTGATATACAAAACTCTCAATAGACTTAACTTCACCTTCTACAGGAAAATCTAGTTGTTCATGCGGTGTTTTATCCCTATACCTAATAATGAGGGGAACATATTTGTTAACCGTTGCTTTATCTTTTATCACTTTCCAACTAGGTTTCCATATTGGAACCTCTACAGTGTGTAGGGTCTTCAATTTTATGACCGTATTTGGTATGGTATCATTTATAGTTTTTGGGTGATCTTTAGGCATAGTCACTTGGTTATCAACTACTTTCCACTGAGCGAACGGTAGTAGTGGATTTGTAGGTCCCCTGGTTTATATTATCATTACATTGAATACTTTTTATTTCGAAGGCAGTGTTTGTTAACTTAGGATTAGGCATTGCTTGACTTGGAAACACGCCGGTTTGGTTATTATTTTGGTTAGAAGACATGTCAATAACCTTTTGGCACAAAGACTGCATCATTTGCATCATTTGTTTCATCATATTAGAGTTTTGATCATGCTGATCTTTCATCAAGTTGGAGTTTTGTTGCATAATTTGATTTTGTTTCTCCAACAAGGTCACTACTACTTTGTCCGTAGATGGTTGTATTGGAATTAAAAGCTTGTTGGCGTTCATGTCTTGATGTTGATAGTTCTGGGTTATGGGTACTAAACCTCTATTCTGGTCACCTAAGTTCCCTTGTCCTTGATGTTGAGTTAACTGGTTAAAGTGTGATGGTTGTGGTGGTGTTTGTGCATAGACAAGAGGATAATAAAAGTCGGAATGCTCAAGATTACAACAGACATTACAACGAGTAGAGTTAATGTTCATGACTGGAGTGGGTTGTTGTTGAACAAAGATGGCATCTACCTTTTTAGTGAGGGCATCGATAAGAGTTTTAAGCTCGGGATCATGTTTAACCTCAAGAGAAGAAGGAGAGGAGCGTGAGGAATCGTTTCCTCCCCAATTGTTGTTCTTCTTAGATTGATCTTCTAAGAATTTATAAGCCTCCAAGGCTCCTTTACTAAGAAAACTACCCCCAGTCATGATATCTAGAACCTCCTTATGATAATGTGAAAGCCCCCTTGAAGAAAGCACGAACAAAGCGTGTCTTTCGCAAGATTATGATCTTGGGCATTCAATGAGAAGATCGATGAAACGATTCGAGGGCCTCCGAAAAGGATTCATGAGGGATTATAGTGGAAGAAATGAATCTGTGAAGCATTTCATCTGTCTTCGATGGTGGGTAAAACTGTTCCATGAACAATTGAACAAGTTGAGCCCATGAGTCCACGAGTTTGGCGTTTGGGCGCTTAACCAAGACGTCGCCTTGTCGGGTAGGGTGAAAGGAAACACCCTAAGTTTAACTTGATCTGGACTTACGCTAGGATGATGGAATGTAGTGAGAACTTGGTCTATCCTATGCATGTGCTGGTAAGGCTTCTCGTGGTCTAAACCATGAAAAACTCGGTAACAAGTTAAATATATTAGGGGGGATTCGAAAATCCCCCACTAGGTCTGCAAAAACAATGCACGACTTAGGGCCATCGTTTAGGGCTTTATAAAAATCAGAGAGAGGAGTCTCTTGTTCTTTAGCCATTGATGCAAGTGTAGTGTGTGAAATTCTAGATAGGCGTGTTGTATTTATTTCTAAGAAAAACAAGCCCGATTATACTAGAATTAAAACTCCTTCCTGAAAAGAGGCGAGGAGTGGAAGAAGGAGTACCTGAATGCCTCCTTGCTACGCGTTTGAATAGCGTCTTGTATACGCGATCTCGGTGTATTTAACAAGTTAGAAACACTGAATAACTTGAAGAAATAGAAATTTGAACTAACCTGTGAAAATTGGGCTGTTCACGCTGAATTTTCCTTCGAGGGTGCGGGTGCCCTCTGTTTTTTCGAATGTCCAGTGTTTTGGGCGCGGTCGCGCTCGGTTTGGGCGCGGGTCACGCTTCAGGGTTTTCGAGTTTTAGGCCTTTTATCTTACTCCAAAAAATTTGAAATTTTTACAGTAATTTGCTAAGACGTCTATAAAGTAGCTTGTAAAATTTCAGATCAATCAGAGCTATGAAAGTCCCTCTACTGCCCTGCAAAGTTTGCAAAACAGTTTTCGGACACAATACAAACAACCGAATGGTTAACCCAATCCAAACAAAGCCAAAAATTTCCAAATTTTTACTGAAGACTCCTGACAGATCCTACTTGTTCCTGTAAAAGGTTTAGAGCAATTGGAGTTCTACAACCTCTCCTTATCGGCTGGTGTTCCAGATATTAAGTGTTTGAAACACTGCAGAAACACACTGGAAACACTCTACTATTTAGGAGGTCAAAACAAATAAAAAACTCGTAAAATTTTTACTACAAACTCCTGACTTAGGATAGATACTCCTGTAAAAATTATAGAATTTTTAGAACTCCCTAAGTAACCTTATTCGTCTGTTTTTCAAGAACATACGGTGTGAAAACTGAAATGCAGCACTGTAAAGATCGTATTTTTTTTATAAGGTAAACCAATTTTGAAAAATCTGAAAATGTTCCAGTAAATCAACAACACATTAAATATTATGTCTGAAAATTTTCAAAATTTTCGAAAATTTAGAAATACCTTCACAGCAGTGTTTTTCTCTGTGAATCCGCAGCCCCTATGCCTAAAACAGTGAACAGTTCCAAAAATTAAGAAATAAGAATGAAAAATTAAAAGGGTGGGTGGGTAGAGAATGGGGGATTGCCCCTTGGATTCAAGAAATTGAATTTTTGTCTTGAACGAGATTAAGATGGCAGCGGCGCCATTTGATAAACTCCATTTGATAACCCGTAAAAATAGTAGAATCCTAAATATTAATGTTAACAACACTAATACGAAATCCTACCGTTCTTACGTTTAAATCAATTTTTCTTACTCTCAAAACATAATCATGCAATATAATGAGTAAGGATTCGTTCCACTCTTAACTCTCTAGACTTAAATCGAATTCAACTAATCAAACCCAAAAGGAACAATGGTGAGAGTAATGGGTGATGTGAAATTTCTAATATCATTATACTATCATTTCTATATGAAATTGAATACAACATAATCTAAAGATTCTAACTTTATAAAATTTAACTAAACAATAATCCAACCCAAAATCAATAACTACGAAATGACTAACAACTAAGAAATGAAATTAGATCTAAGCAATAGATAAATGACAAAATCGAATTTGATCAATAATAAACTACTTAATTTATCTAATGAAACAATAACAATATTTTAATACTTTAAATTAAAACAAGGGAAATGAAAACTAATTAAAATGGAGATTTAATTCTAGATCTAAAAATTATTCTAACCCTAAACTCCATTAACATTAGCTTCCTAACCTAACTTATTTTCTAACCTCACTATCTACCATTAACAAAGAGCTAAGCTTTTGTTTTTATATGTTCAGATCCAAAAATCGTGTATGGGCTTGGAGTCACGTTTTGGGCCAGAGAATCAGGCCCAAAACCCAATACTTTCAGTCCGAAAAGGCCTCTTTAGCTGCAGTTGACTTCGACAGACTTTTTGTCCACTTCTGCTCCTTTGATTAGGCCAAGGTTTGGACCATTGGAAAGCTTCTTCCGAGCCGGTCGTTTTGACGTAAGGTAGGCCCAATTCCGAGGTCTGAGTCCAAAGATATGGTCTTCGGAAGTTCTGTTGACTTTGTGCCTTTGTTTTACGCCCGCGTGGACTTTGACTTTTCATCTTTTGACCCGGGACTTTACAGAGGCTTTGTCTTCTTGGAAATTGGCCATTAATCACAGAACTCCTTAGCAACCGACCTTTGCTCCTTTATCTCGCTAAAGTGGCACATTTCTGCACATAATGGACTTTGAAGCCTGAAATGCATAAAAACACGTGATCAGTATTAACTCTTACTTATTATTCACATAATTGGTCTAAAAGTACGATTGTTAAGCGGTTAAAACTACAGTTTTGGGCTCTTATCACAACTCAAACCCAAGAAAACAACCTCTATATCAAATCTATGTTCTGGTCATGCAGTAATAATTACTACAGACTGTGAAAGAGAAGTTTTTAGGACTTATAACAAGATTGCTTTTTCTTTTTCTAGTATGGTTTAGGCTAATAAATGTATGGGTCATAGATTCTGCTCTTATCCCCTTGAACTTGTAATGTTTTTATCCTTATTCTAAGTAAATTATTACTTCTATGGTCAGTGGAGAGTGGGATTATGGGTCAAGAGGCCGCAAAAGGAAGTAGAGGGGCGTATCACGGAGAGGCAACACAAGCTTTTGCTGAAGCAGCAATGATGACACTAAAAAATAGAAATATGCCTAACCTGATGGTTCATGCGTGATAAAAGCTCAAAGGCAAAGTTACAAGCTTTTCCCAGATTGATGAATGTATGTGACTGTAAATATAGGACTTGTGAAGGCAACTAGTGCAGAGAGACAAAATGATAGACCTTTATCCTTTGTCTTAACCTTTATCTTTCGGCTATTCCTTCTATCCTTTGCTACTGTTTAATAGGGGGCTCGTGGAAAGAACCTAAGCTCAAAAAACAAGCACTACCGCGAAAGGAACAAGGGCGAGATGGATAGGCTAGGATCGGGGAAGGTTGGAAGCTCAACCATCAACAAAAATGCTCGAGGGAAGGGCTGGGCTCTAGAATAGTGTTTAAGCCATGCATGTTGAACCAGCTCTTTTAAGGTAACATATGAGACCGATCAAGTGTAGGAATTAGTGCTGGTTATCTGACGTCTTAAAGGTTCAGACACACCAAGCTTTCAAGGAACTATCAATGCCTCGATGTGTACACCTAATTGTCAATCATATATCCCTAATTGTGTGAAAAAAGAAAAAAAAACCCAATACATCATTAACAGCAGATAAGATACCAATATTTCTTACTTGCTTAAAGTTCTCAAACTACGTACCATTGAGAACCTCCACTGAACTGTAGCATCCAAGCCTTAATCCTAGCTTGAACGGCCAAAACCTCTTCCAAATTAGTTCTTTGGGATACCATTTCAGCAATGAGCTCGTCATTACGTTTTTCAGCTTCCTCAGCCCTCGTCGTTTGTACTTCCTATTCAGCATTGCTCCTTTGCACTTCCTCCTCTAAGTGAATGGATCTCATCCTTCTAGCTGATGGTGGCATGACACCATGCCCAAGGCCTTTATAATATCCAGATCTTACACCCAATACTGTACTAAAAATTTCATCCTCAGTCTTTGGCTCACCACCTTCTGCTTCAGACTCAACTTTAAGTTGTTGCATCCGGTTCTGTAAGTTTAAACTAGGGATAATATATGAAATTAAAGTGCAATGGTAAAAGCAAGTAAGAGTCATTTAACTTACATAATTTTCTTGAGCTACAGGACTAGTCCATCCCTTACTACAAAAGTGGGTTCGACGGTAGAATTCAATCTTTCCCACAGTTTGTTGGGTTTCAGAGTCGCACTGAAAAATATTTGAAAATGCATAATTTATTTTAAATAATAGTACACAACTCCAAAGCAACATAAATTATGTAAATAAAAAATAGTACCGATTCCTCAAAGAAATGTAGAAATGACTTTGAACCAGCACAATGGTTTGTTGAGAGCTTTTGCCGATTACTTGAATTACGCTTTCGCTAATTTTTACTGAAGTAAAATGAATATTGTATTACAAGTTGTATTTGAATCATATAATCATATAATCAGTGGCTCATTGGACTCAACTTTAAACTAAGATGGGATAGATGCAAAGAGCTGCATTATTGCCTAATCTCAAGTCAGGATGAAAACAAAAGGTCTCAGCCTTAATAAAAAAAAATTAGAACAATCCTTTCCTTGGAACATAGCCAGACTACCACTTCAACCTCAAAAATATAATTATATCCTCTTCTAGATCTCCTTAATTTCCTCAAAACACATGAAACCAATCACAACAACAATAACCAGCCAACAATAACCATTTAAAGGAGACCAATAAGTAAACTATCATACCTTGAAATCTTCCCTTCGAAACCAATCACAACAAGCATCCCATTTATCTTGCGCCACGCCACTATAAGGATTTCTTCGTGCCACTACATCATTTCCAAAACGTTTATAGTGCAAGTGAAGAAGACACCTATATCCTCTTAAGCGCTCCCCTAATATCTTGTCCACGACGTACTTCACATGTGGAAGTTGCATATCCACATCAAACTTGTCCTACAAGAAATGCATTACAAAGTTACAAGGAATCATTTTGATATGCCATGCAACTAGAATAAAAACTTTATTACCTTAATGCGATCACGTAATGGTCCTCTCACGTCCTCTTCCACTTTATCCCAATCACTGCTTGTAAGAGGTCCATGTTGTCGCGCTACTACTCCAATCTCCCTCACGAATTGAGTACTCCACCTTCCCACAGGTCTTGCATGATCTTTGTGGATCTCTATCCTAGGTTTTTGACCAGTAGCAGCTTTGTAATCAATGAGTTTCTTATTCATAGCCTTACCTTTTTTTTTTTTAGTTGGAACTGTTAACAAAAACATTCATAAAAAGAAGAAAAGATGCCTAGTCTTTTATTATTGAACTATCCAATGCATTAAACAAATCAAAATATAATCTTATTACCAATACTTGATGTGTTCACTTCGCTAACCGCTGAAATTGGTTGTGCCCTCACTCGTCGAGTTACACCTGGCATCATAACTATACACGCAAAACTTAAATTTGATAAAAAACAATTTATATCAAATGGCACATAATCTAAATACAATAATAAAGCACATTAAAAGTCATATATAAAAAGATTAATATAGCATTAAAATGGAGAGTTTCAATTATTAATATATAAGCATGAACCTGACTTTGCACGAAATAGATCCAACAACAAAACTATCACTTAATGTAATGCAATCCAAACAACCTGTCCTAGCTAGAATATGCTTTAGCACTTAATGTGAATGCATGACATATATATATAGATATAGATTACCCACATACAAAATGGATAATGAAGTTTTTCATTAACATTCAGTCAATGTCTGTATCATCATCACTGGATACAACATGCTCCTCTTCAGAACAATACTCCATTAATGTGTCATCTATTTCATCATCTTCCTCGTCAATAATGAAATTGTCATCGGTTTGATGACTTTCCATAGCGGCCACGACCACATTAGCATCAACTTCGTTTAGGTCCAAATCCTCCCTATCTAGACGTATGGGTGTGAATGGTGCATTTTGAACCCCGCTGCTGCTTGCTTCATGAGTTTGATCAAGTTGGACATTGTCGATATTCACCCCAACCTGCTCCTCCTGTTGATATGCTACATCACTACCTGCTTCTTCTTTCTCTGGAACATCAAACACGTTTCGAGGCTTTGTCTTCTACACAACTTTCCAACCAACACCTAATTTGGTATCATTGACGTAAAAGACTTGACATGCTTGCGTGGCTAAGACAAACTGGTCATCTTTATACCACGTCTTGGAGCCATTAATACTAGTAAAGTGACCATCCGTTTGAATCCCCGTCCTTCTATTACCAACATCATACCAATCACATTTGAAAAGATAAACTCGATTCCCAAATAGATAACTAACCTCAAAAACATCAGTTAACACACCATAAAAGTCAATCTCTTCTCCTTGGTGTTCCCCTTTTACTTCAACACCACTATTTTGGGTTCGGAGATTTTTTTCTCAATCCTTGGTGTGAAACCTAATCCCCTTAACAATGCATCCGCTATACCATTTCACACGTTTATCAGGCCCACATGCCAATGAATATAATTCACCGTTGCCGGAGGAGTTCTCAACTGCGCTAATACTTGCATCTATTCATAAAATTAGTACACCAAATTAGGAAAACATAATTAGCATATTATCCAAGTTCATAACCATTGTATAAAAAAGTAGAAATACGAGCTCTTACACGTTTTTGAAACCAACTAGGAAACAACATTTCTTGTCTCTCATGTAAGTTGTGTGAGCTTTGTATTTCAAGCTCTGTCATGTGTTGACTGCATGCATATCAAATATATATAAACTTAATAACTCAGAGTAGTTGATGATGATAAAAAAAGACTCGGTAAGCTAAATACAATAAAACTTACTCTAAATATGTTGAAATTTCTTCAGAATTATTCAACACATAGTAATGAGCCTTGGCATAGTCTTTTGGATCAAGAATGGAACTTGTATAAGCTCCCAAAGGCCGAACATTTTGTGTGAAAACACGAAATCCAACCTGTTGATTCTCATTACCACCATCATAGTTTCGTTCTTCACGATTGAACCGAGTTTCAACTCCTTGAAGATACATGGAGCAAAACGTGAGACATTCGGTGTCTACATACGCTTCAACAATTGAACCTTCGGGGCGAGCTTTATTTCGAACATATTGTTTTAGCGTGTGTAGATACCTATTTGCATATAACACACACATGTAATATATATAGTAAATAAAAACTTGAACATGCTAATTTCAAATTAAATAAATTAATAACCGTAAACCTCACCTTTCAATAGGATGCATCCACCTATACTGCACTGGTCCTCCAAGTATCGCCTCACGTGGCAAGTGGATAGCCAAATGGACCATTACATCAAAGAATGCAGGAGGAAATATTTGTTCGAGCTTACAAAGTATCACCGCAATGTCCTTTTCCATTTTCTCTAATACTTCCAATTTTAAAGTCTTGCAGCATAACTCTTTAAAGAGCATTCCCAACTCAACCAATGCAATGGCTACATCATTGGGCACGAAACCACGTATTGCAATTGGGAGAAGTTGTTGCAAGAGCACATGACAGTCATGACTTTTCATTCATGTTATCTTACCATCTTTAGCATTTGCAAGTCTAGAAATGTTAGATGCATAGCCATCGGGAAACTTCACCGACTTCAACCACTCACAAAAAGATTTTTTTTTTGAAGATGACAATGTGTAGCATGCTGGCAGCATTACAAACTTCTCACTTCTTGGGATTAGATGCTACTCTTTTCTTATACCTAATGTGGCCAAATCTAATCGAGCTTTTACTGAATCTTTTGTTTTGCTATCTATATCTAACAATGTCCCCACTACATTGTCACAGATGTTCTTCTCAACATGCATAACATCCAAGTTGTGTCGTAGCTTAAGAGTGTCCCAATACAGTAACTCAAAAAATATGCTTTTCTTTGTCTAATTCAACTCCATCTCAGTACGCTTTCTCTTCTTGTTAGGCGGCGACTTTCCAAATTTTTGAAGAGGTTCTACATAGTTCACCTGTGATAACAATTCATCCCTAGACAACTCTGTAGGTGGCAATCTGCTCTCCCTATTTCCATCAAATACGTGTTTGCCACGAGTTCTCCAAGGGTTCCTTGGCTGCAGAAAACAACGATTGGCCATATAACATAACTTTCAGCCATTCTTTAAATACATGGAAACTGTATCCTTGTTACAATTAGGGCAAGCCAATTTCCCTTTTGTGCTCCAACCAAATAAATTACCTAGTGCTGGAGAATCATTTATAGTCCATAACATTGCAGCATGCAACCAAAATGTTTCCTTTGCTACTGCATCATACGTCTCCACCCCATCATTCCATAACTCTTTTAGTTCATCAATCAAAGGTCGTAAATAGACATCGATATCATTCCCAAGCGATGTAGGCCCTGGGATCAGTAGGCACATGAAGGTGAATGGTTCTTTCATACACTTCCACGGTGGTAAATTATATGGCATAACCAGTACCGGTCACATACTATATTGGCTGCTCATATTGCCAAACGGGTTAAATCCATCGCTTGCGAGACCAAGGCGAACATTGTGAGGATCATTGGCAAACCACTCATGTTCCTTGTCAAAATCACCCCAAGCTTTAGAATCTGCTGGGTGTCTAAGTACGTTCTCCTCATGCTCAAGTTTTTCTTTATGCCATCTCATATCTGCAGCATCAACCCTCAACATGAATAGCCTTTTGAGCCGTGGTTTAAGTGGAAAGTAACGCAACACCTTCTGTGGTATTTTTTTAGTTTTGCCTTTGAAGATTTGATACCTTGGCTCATTACATTCTGGACAATTTTGAAGATTTTCATTTTCTTTCCAAAACAACACACAATCATACTTGCATGCATGGATTGAGATATAACCAAGTCCCAAGTTACGCATTAATGCCTTCACCTCGTAATGGGACTTTGGGAGTGTCTCACCTTCAGGCAATATTGCTTTAATCAACTGGAGAATCATAGTGAATGATTTGTTACTCCAGCGATTGATTATTTTCAAATGAAGCAACTTCACGACACAATCTAACTTTGAAGATTTACAGCCTGGATACAAAGGTTGACGTGCTTCACTCAAAAGTTCATCAAATGGATCTATATTACCTCCTGATTCCCTATGTTCCACATTAGGCACCAGATTATCAATGTGTATTGGAGCCTGCAAATCTTCAAACATGTCATCCAGTCTATCAAACTGTACCCCTTCACCAACATCATTGCCACTTTGTTCCTCATAGTCTTCTCCATGAAAAACCCAACGGGTGTAATTCTTGTCCATGCCGTAAAGGTCTAGATCGTCTTTTACCTCGTCGATGTGCTTGTAATTCCTATTTTTGCATTGTTTGCATGGACATCTAGTCCCCCCTGTTAAATGCGTATGACCACGAGCAATCTCAACAAAATCTATAATTCCTTTTTTTTATAGTCGCCTAAACCTATTCGACGATTGCATCCAACTCTTATCCATTTCTAGTAATCAAAGAAGAAAACATGAATCAAGTATGTTGCACCTTTAATAAATATGGCAAAGGAAACATATCTCACCAAAGGAAAAAAAAAAAAAACTTGTACACGCCACATGGTAGAACAAAACAACACTACTAGATTAAAATGAGGAAAAAATATCGCAGATCACTTTCGATCTATTATCATACTTAAGTCGGCATGAATAATTGAAACTATCAGATAAGGACAATTTGACTTGTCGTGATCCACAATATAACTTATATTTGACTTGCTGCATCCAAATTTAATCATAAAAGGTAAGAAATGTATATATCTTATTTATATAGTAGCTCTTCATGATTACTTCTCAAGCTAATCCCTAATTCCTTTTTGATACACCGCCAAAAACCTATTTGGCAGTTGCATCCAACTCTTATCCATTTCCGTGTTCCCTACTACGAGATAATAATTGTACATCACAAAATAAGAAAACCCAAACATTTAAACTAACCAAGGACAGTCCATTAACAATCCAACTTCCTACACCACTATTGATAGAAATTAATTTAGGCATGCATATAAGAATATACGAACAATTACCAGAAACAATGTGTAATTTAACTTCACAAAGTGGTCTTGTATTCAAGATTGCATTCAACCAGACTTCTACTGTCCTTAAAATGCATACACATGATAGAAAGATTGAAAAGCAACCAAAATCAGAGAAAAAGGGCCAACAATCATCACCGTAACTCGGTTATAATACATAAGTCATCTTAGCAAGCATGCACACATGTTACGGAAACCAGCAAGCACATAATTCACCTATAAGCTCATTGTATATAACTATGGCAGTTTACGGAAACCAGTTTTTTTCCAATAGTTATGGCAGTTTATTAGATTTACAACTTTTTCAATCAAAATAGAAATAGTGAAATTAAATACACTACAGTAGAGGAAATTTCATTGTATATAACTAAACCAAGTGCCTAATAAGAGTCTGTTATGGTGGAGATGCAAGTGCAAGTGCAAAAGGGGATTTAGTGACGCCATGTTCAAATTTCACTCCTTAGGTTCTTATAAGAACAAAATTGAGAGGACAGATGATCCTACAAGTAGCAAATGCTTGTAGCTGATGATCCCATCAGCTTAAAAGAAAAAAAAAATCCATCAAGTTAATATGATACAGAATAACAGAATTACAAATACTAAAAAATGCTAGCAAGATGATTCGGTTACATGGTATGTGACAGTGAAAACCAACGAACAATTTTCTACACCAATAACTTGGCATACTTTAAGTAAAATAAATTTAACGAATATAATGTAAGGAGAATCAAACAAAGAATTCAATAATGAAAAACCAAACACCCAACGAAATAATCATACAACAAAACAATGACAAAAAATCAATTATACTCATAAATTAACGAAAATATTACAAAGAAATTTATTAGAACCTGAAACACTGCAGGAATTGTTTATAGAAACAGTGGAGAGAACCTCAATTCCTGTAGATAAACACTAAAAAATGGTAAATAAATTACGACTAGGGGATAAGAGAGAATGAAGTATATCTGAAGTCAAGGATCTTGCTGATCATGGAAGGATGTATGCTAGTATATGTTAAAGAACTCCTAATCAAATAGTCCAATTCAATTGATGAATTGACTTAGAAAATTGGGATTCCCACGGTTCTGGTTTGTTTGGTCAAACCTATTTCCATAAGATGAATTCTACTACTTCAGTAGTTTAGTACGATAATTTGATATCCTGTTCTGTAAGTCTTGTTTGGTTTCCTGGCTGGTCTTGTTTTAGAGCATATGTCAATGTTCTGAAACACAAAAGGATGCTTCCTGTGTTATCTCTATCCGAGTGGCCTAATTTCATTACTATTAGTTTTACTTAAAAGGACCTTAAGGTTGGCTGCAAGATTGAGAGTGGGTCATACCTGATTGTGATTTGAATCTGTTAAGGTGAAATAAGAAATTATTTGTGTCACAACACCACTAATCATCATTTTATCTTATAAACAGGAGAAAATCATTAGAAGGTGTCATAGCATGCAGAAACCAGTGATAGTGGCAACAAACATGTTGGAAAGCATGATAAGCTGTCCAACTCCTACAAGGGCAGAAGTTTCTGACATTGCAATAGCAGTGAGAGAAGGTGCTGATGCTATTATGCTCTCTGGAGAAACAGCTCATGGGAAGTAGGTTACCTTGGTCTTATTTCTGCATCCTAAAAATTTATTTTATGAATTTCTAGTTCTTTAGAAGTAGCGATTCTAGTATACTACATTACCAAAGATTCGAGTTTGAAGTAATAACCAAAGCTTCAAACTTTAATTCCAAAAAATACAAAACCAAAAATCAAAACTTGAAGTATATAATTTCTAAATTTAAATGACGTACCTGTCGAGAATCAGTAACCAAAGAAATGGCTTTTACCAATTTGAAGAAACAATTTCTGTGGTACACTCAGCCTCCTCAGTCGATGAAGAATGGTTTTTTTTTTTTTTTTTTATCCTTTTTTTATGAGTAGCGGTAGTTTCTTTTCTGCAGGGTTTCTTTTGGTTTCCCAAATTGTTAGGGTTTCTCAAACAATTCCCACCAAATTCATGGCTGCCAATTATAATCACTAATAGAAAAAAATAGAAATTGGGTGAAAAAATGAAATTGTAATATTAAATTTATTAAAGATGCCAAAGGCGTTGCCAAAGGCAAAATACTTTTTTGCGGCCATTGCGCCGTAGCTGGTGCTCAATTTTTTCATTAAAAATGAAATTTCACTTAAACAAAAAATTTAAACAAATGCTTTTGCAACGCCAGCTAGTGTCACACAAGTTATATCCCAATTAGGTGGTACTAATAAGATGGAAACGTTTGAGCAGCGCCATTAGGCGTTGCAAATGCTATGCTTTACCAACGAAAAGTAGGCGTTGCAAAAGGCTGCGTTGCAACAGATCTCTTCTGTTGTAGTGACACCATCATAAATCATCATCCTATTCCATCAGTGTCTAGCAAATGTGAAAGATTGAGGTTGCCTAATTAAGGAACGTGCTAGCATGAAAAACCTCCCTCAAATCTCTCTTGTGACCTGGCTGTTGGAGTATTCACACATTATCCTAGCTTACCTGCTCAAGTTAGCAACAACTCAGGAAGAAGTGCTTCACCTCTCTTCTTCCTTAATTCTAAATTCTCCTGTCATAATTTGTTCCTTATGAGTCTAGAATTAAAAATTGTGTTTGCATGAGATTACAGTCTGGTACTAATAAGGAATTAGAACTTACATATCGTCGTCAGAAATACAATAAATAACTGCTTAAGTTATCTCCTAGACATAATTCTTCCTTCGTAGACTAATCTCGTCAAGTATCTCAATTGCCATTATCTCACTTAGTTATGGCCTAGGAAAATCCCACAGTCGAGAAACCCCTTTCAGACTTCTATAATGCCTTATAGGAAGGACCTGTTTCCTTCATTAAACTCGATGAGATTGCAGGAGATTTTTGCATTCCGCCAAACATTTTCGGTTTGTTACCTGTTTACCATGGTCTAGACCATGAAAAACTGTACAATCACCTTCGTTGGATGCATCAAGTAGCCACCACTTTCTGCCATCCGAAGCACCCATTAGGGAAACACTGATTCTTCCAGATCTTCTAAAGACACTCCTACCAAAGTTACATCTATGTTCGAGGTCAAACCCGATCTGGAATTAAAAACTCTGATCGAGTCCCTAACCAAAAAGGTCGATGCTCTTTCGGTTCAAGTAAATGATAAAAAACCCAAACAAATCATGGTTGCCAACACTTCCCCATATCCTCTGTGCTTAAGTCCTGAGCACGCCGATTCTTATTGTCTTTTGGCATATGAGTACCCTCCCCAACCATCTGAAGAGGCGTGTGCTTTCAATATCCCTAATGCACCTTGGCGACAACATTCGAATTTGGCTTGGGGCCCCCCTGCCCAACAACAAGCTCCTACGGGTGTCAACAACGTTCCTGTATGACCACCCGCGAACTACAATTCCTACCGTCAGTCAAATCTTCCAAAATTCCAGCAAGGGCAAAATTATTTTCCCAACAACACGAATATAGGGTACCAAAACAACCGCAGCCTTGTTCCCGCTAATCAAGGATATGGCTACCAAAATCAACCCGTAAACAATAACCGTGAACTTGTTCCTGCTGCTCCACTGGTACAATCTACTGCCGATAAAATAGCTGAAATTTTTCTGACTTACATGAATTAATAGAATCAAATCCTAACATCTATCCAATAGTCTCTTTAGCTGTTAGCACAAGATAAAAGTCAAAAGGGCGTGTTTCCTGGCCAAGCAGTTCCAAACCCTGATAAGAGCCCAAAACTGTAGTTTTAACCCCTTAGCAGTCATACTTTTAGACCAATTATGTGAGTAATAAGTAAGAGTTAATCTTGATTCACGTGTTTTTTATGTATTCCGGGCTTCAAAGTCAATTATGTGCGGGAATGTGCCACTTTGATGAGATAAAGGAGCAATGGTTGGTTACTAAGGAGTTCGGTGATTAAAGGCCAAGATTCAAGAAGACAAAGCCTTTGTAAAGCCTAGTCAAAAGATGAAAAGTCAAAGTCCACGCAAAAGAAACAAATTGTGAGAACTTCCGAAGACCATATCTTTGGACTCGGACCTCGAATTGGGCCTACCTTATGTCAAAACGACCGGCTCGGAAAGAGCTTTCCAATGGACCAAGCATTGACCCAATCAGAGGAGCAGAAGTGGACGAAACATCTGTCGAAGCCAACTGCAGCTGAGGCCCATTTGGACTAAAGAAATTGGGTTTTGGGCCCGATTTTCCGCCCCAAACATGGCTCCAAGCCCATGCACGATTTTTGGATCTGGAAGTATAAAAACAAAAGCTTGACTCTTTGTTAATGGCAGTTAGGTTAGGTAGCAAAGGCAGTTAGGTTAGGAAGCTAGTGTTAATGGCAGTTAGGTTAGGAAGCTAATGTTAATGGAGTTTAGGGTTAGAAAAAGTTAGATCTAGAATTAAATCTTCATTTTAATTAGTTTTCATTTCCCTTGTTTTAATTTAAAGTATTAAAATATTGTTATTGCTTCATTAGATAAATCAAGTAGTTTATTATTGATCAAATTCGATTTTGTCATTTATCTATTGCTTAGATCTAATTTCATTTCTTGGTTGTTAGTCATTTCGTAGTTATTGATGTTGGGTTGGATTATTGTTCATTAAATTCATAAATTAGGTTGTCTTCATTTTGATTCTTAGACTATTGTTAAATTTAGATTTATAAAGTTTTAATTTCAGTTTAATTTAATTATGTCTTATTATTATTATTGTTCTTGTGTTGGGAATGGTAATATAGAAATTTCACACCAAACACATCACTCTCACTGTTCCTTGTGTTTGAATAATTGAATTCTATTTAAGTCTTGAGGGTTTAAGAGTGGAACGAATTCCTTACTCGTTGTATTGCATGATTATGTTTTGAGAGTAAGAAGAATTGATTTAAACGTAAGAACTTAACGGTAGGATTACGTATTAGTGTTGTTAACATGATATTAGTGTTTTATTGTTTTTACGGTTATGAAACCCTAAGCTTACAAACACTGCCTTTGAACTCAACAATGCACCAGGATCGAGTAATCCCAGCCAGGGTGAGGTAAATGCCATCACCACTCTTCGTTCTGGCTGAATTGTAGACAATCACATACGTATGCTAGACATCGAATCGACGAAAGCCGTGGCTGACGTCCTTCCAACTCCTACCTTGCAACCTATAGCGGACGAAGTTGTTCCTTCCAAATCTACATCCACGTCCCTAGGGAAAGACACCACTGATCCAAATGTGTGATTCTGCCCAAAAGCTCCGTTCCCTGCCCGTTTGGCAAAGAACAAACCTGACGAACATTTCGATGAGATCTGTGAAACCTTTAAAAATTTGACCATAAACCTACCTTTTCTAGATGCACTTAAGCATTTGCCCAAGCATGCCAAGTTTTTGAAGGACATGTGCACCAACAAACGACATACGAATGTTCCTCAACAAGCGTTCCTCATTTAGTAGTTTCCCTCGATTACTACTACCAATGGTGTGGTTAAATACAAAGACCCAGGTCGACCAACTGTACGATGCACATTGGGTGATCGCACTTTTAGACCTAGGTGCCAGTGTTAACCTACTTCCCTACTACTTATTTAAGCAATTAGGTCTTCATGAATTAAAACATACCAACATGACCCGGCAACTCACGGATCGCTCCATCAAGTATCCAATGGGCATAGTAGAAAATGTCCTAGTCAAGGTCCAAGATTTTTACTACCCTATTGATTTTGTAATTCTAGATACCAAAGTTGCCTGTGATTCCATTCCTATCATTTTAGGACGTCCATTTCTTGCAACTGCTAATGCTCTCATCAATTGTCGGGATGGTTCAATGACAATGTCTTCCAGGAACCTTTTTGTAGAAGTCAATGTATTCAACTTAATGAAACAACTTCGGTACTTACTCGCGAAAAAGGACGCGAAATAGCGATTGTTCTGCTGGATCATTCTTTTGCAAGAATTCACCCTGGAAATCAAAGACAAGAAAAGAATAAAATGTCATGGCCAACCATTTATCAAGGCTGGTTGGTGACATTGATAATGATTTTGAAGCCATCTGTGATTCCTTCCGAGACGAATATTTGTACTCCATTTTCTCCTCTCCATGGTACGCGGATATCGTTAACTACCTAGTTACTGAGGAAGTTCCTTCCTCTTGGTCACGTCCCGATCGTAAAAAGTTTTTATCCATTGTAAAATATTATTTCTGGGATGACCCCTACCTTTTTAAGTATTGTTCCAACCAACTCATTCGTCGCTGCATTCCCGACTGGGAACACACCGATGTATTACCTTTTTGCCATGAACAATCTTGCGGTGGTCATTTCAGTGGGAAGAAAACTGCAGTCAAGGTTTTACAATGTGGTTTTTACTGGCCTATCTTTTTTCGCGATGCACACAAACATTGCAAAGCTTGCATTCGTTGTCAGCACCTAGGTCAAATTACCCAACGTAATATGATGCCCCTTAATCCTATCTTAATTATGGGAATTTTTTATGTTTGGGGCATTGATTTTATGGGACCCTTCCCTATTTTGCAATGTTTTCACTATATTCTAGTCGCTGTAGACTATGTGTCTAAATGGATTGAGGCACTCGCATGTCACTCAAATGACCATAAGACTGTCATGAAATTTGTAAAAGAAAATATTTTCTCTCATTTTGGTGTCCCCAAAGCTATTATTAGTGATGGGGGTACACATTTTTGTAATAAAATTTTTGGGTTTTTAATGAAGAAATATGGAGTTACTCAAAAAATTGCTACTCTATATCACCCACAGATGAGTGGCCAAGTGGAAGTCTCCAACAGAGAGATAAAGTCCATTCTGGAGAAAACTGTTAATCTATCAAGAAAAGACTGGTCTCTCTGCTTATCGGATACCTTGTGGGCATACCGAACAACATTTAAGATACCAATTGGGATGTCTTCTTACCGCATCATTTTTGGAAAACCTTGTCATCTTCCTATTGAACTTGAGCATCGTGCCCTATGGGCTATCAAAAGCCTCAATTATAATATCAACGCGGCAGGCGAGAAGCGAAAACTGTAATTAAATGAGCTTGAGGAGATTCGGAGTGATACTTATGATCTCTCGAAATCCTACAAAGCTAATATGAAAAGAGTGCACGACAAGCACATTTTGCGTAAAGATTTAAAAATTGGCCAAAAAGTTTTACTTTACAACTCCAGATTACACATTTTTCTTGGTAAATTGAAAACACGATGGTCTGGTCCTTTCATTGTGTCAGCTGTGACCCATTATGGGGCAATCTCTTTGCTTAGTCCACAAGATAACAATGAATTTCAAGTAATGAACAATGCCTCAAACATTACCACGAGTTACGCTCTCCAACTGTTAAACAGACTCTTCTCCAGGATCATGTCTACATAGACTAGATGTTTCGTTTGGCATACTCAATCTTGTTTTCTATAAAGGGTACGCCATTTTGGTAGCCGGGCTGTCTTCTATTTTATGATCTCAAAAGTTCTTTGAAGTGTGTGGTTTCAAGCGCTGGAACCGTAGTCCACAAAAACTCTATTTTAGAACTGAGTATAAATGTCTTATGCAACATGAGCAAACGTTCCTACTGGTAAACGATGGGTACCAAAAATTTCACCTCCTTCCTTCTCTTCCCTTTTCTACTCTCTGCCTCGCGAACTTCAGCTAATCATTTGGTGTAAGTCTCACTTATCATAAATAGGTAATGGTCATAGTACTTTTGCTTGTGAACGACGTGCATGAAGGATGGGGTGGTGTATGCATTGTCAAACACCTTTCGGTCCAGGTCTTGACTTCCTATCTGATACTAGCCGGTATAAGGTATACTTTTGTCTGACACCAGCTGCATAGGATAAACTTCGTCGCCGCGCTGTTTCTCCCACCGGTTGGGAATCGTCTTGAGGATCTGACGTTAAAAGACTTACAAACGTCTTGAGAATCTGACGTTAAAAGACTTAATTCATCTTGAGGATCTGACATTAAAAGACTCACCTTGTAGATATGTGTCGCACCCAAATGCCGTGACCTCCGACTTTACTCGTATTCCCATTCTATTTTGGATTGGCTGCACCAATTCGGTTGCCTACGTACCCATTCCGGGATCAAGCTGCCGTAGTTCACCTCCACTCTTTCTCTTTCCCTCTCTCCTTTCTCATGAGTTCCCTTTCTTTTTTCTCTCCTCCCTTCTCTTTTATATCTCCTCCTTAGGTTTACCTCATGGGGGCTAGTGATAAGAGCCCAAAATTGTAGTTTTAACCCCTTTAACAATATCGCTTTTGACCAATTATGTGTTTAATAAGTAAGAGTTAGTGCTTTTTATTGTGTTATTATGTATTTCAGGCATTGGAGTCGAATATATACAGAAATGCGCCCCTTTTGTGAGATAATGGAGAAAGGGTTGGTTGTTAAGAAGTTCTATGATTAAAGGCCAAGATCCAAGGAGAAAAAGCCCATTTAAATCCCGGTCAAAGCTAAAAAGTCAAAGTCAACGCGGGCAAAAACATCGCACAAAAGTTAACAGAACTTCCAAAGGCCGTATCTTTGGACTCAGACCTCGGAATTGGGTCTACCTTACGTCAAAATGACTGGCTTGGAAAGAGCTTTCTAACAGTCCAAGTATTAACCCAATTAGAGGAGCAGAAGTGGACAAAAAGGCTATTGAAGTCAAATCTAGCTGAAAAGCCCTTTGTAGACTGAAGAAATTGGGTTTTGGGCTCGATTTTTCGGCCCAAAATATGGCTCCTCAGCCCATGCACGAAATAGTAGATCTTGTCTCCTCCATTTGAAGACACAAGACTTAGCTCTTAAGCATCTAGTTTTTTTACTTAGCAATTATCGAATAACTTAGTTGAGATCTAGTTTTTTACATCAATTAGAATTAGTTTTAGAACAAAGAATAATATTATTTAGAATCAGATTTAGTTTTATAATAAATTATTAGTTTTCATTTCAATTTAGTTTATTGATTCAATTCTTATTTAGTTTTAGTTGTCTTAAATTCATAAATTAGGTTGTCTTCATTTGATAATTAGTTAATCATCATCTTAGTTCTAATCAAGTTTTAAATCTTGTTTTAATTAATTTGGAATCATTATTATTATGGTTCAATTAGATTTATAAGTTTAATCATTAATTTAATAATGGGTTGTTCTATGTGTTCTTGTGTTAGAAATGATAGTGTAATGATTCAAGGCTAAAACCTCCATTAGAGGGGTTTGAAGAAGCCTTGATGAAAACTTGGTTGTTGTTAGCGTAGAATAGTTTGTAATATTCTATTCCATTCTAGAAAGCAATTAGTTCACCAAGAGAATGAGTTTGATTGTTTCAAATGCTAGTTGTTAGTTGGTAGAGATTACTATGAACAATTAGGGATTAGGAAGACCCAATTACTATGCGAAAGCATTGCAATTTGGATTACGATAATTCCTCGTTAGTTGATTAAGTGTAATTAAGGTGGAATAAAATCTCCCTAATTCCTCCTCATATTGTCAAATTAGTAATTCCGTAGTTTGAATTATACTATCTTGATTAGTAGTTTCCCATCGTAGTATAATTTCGTCGTTACTCTCATTGACTTTGATAGACTGATAATCGTAGTTAACATTGAATTCTAAAGAACTAGGGGTGTAACGAATTTTCTATTCCAACTATATTGCAATAGCATCGAGAGTAGAAAACTTGGATAATATTAAGTCCAACTTAGTTTTAGTTTTACTTGCATTGAGTTTCGTAGCTTATTCGTAGGTAAAACTATCGTTTTACCTTTTATCACCTAGTATGGTCTTGGGCCTATTTTCTGGGCCCAATACATACTATGGTCCATCTATGAAAATGGCTATTATAATATGTATATATTGTTGCCTTTTAAAAATTCCCCTTGCATTAAGTTGTGCACATAGAGATTCATGCTCAACCTCGAATGTTGTATACTTGGAACATGTACGGGCAATGGATTCCACCAGGCCAACCCCTAGAATTGGTTACTTTGAGTTCCCTTTGGGGAGGTTTGAGGATAGCCGTATGTAATAAGGGTAATTTTATTAGACCGTAGCGTGCACGGTCCAGGATGGTACCGTCCTGCCCCTAAACCCATAATACATAGAGGTAAAGCCACAGTCTGGCTGGATTGGGTTCGCTCCAAGGCCGACATGACAGTTGCCTATGAATTTAGATGATGACTCTTCTAGACATCCAGTGTTGTTCACATTAATCTCCCTTGTATATAAATGTCGTTATTCTCGGCCTATTTAAACCCGAGACACCCATCCCATGCGTCACAATTTCATCTTTTGTCTTCCCCAAAATCCGGATCTTGTTCCCTTACGATTTAGTCTCGCACGAGACAGGCCCACATTAAAACCAAGTCTCGCGCGCAACCCCGACAGCTTAAAATCGAATTCCCTTATGTTAGCAACTCCCATTTCTCCCCCTCATCTCAAATCAATATCCATCCTCTTCCTACGATCACCTATGGTTGGAAACAGGCGAATTTCGGTGGAGAAAGATTATAGAGCAATATTTGAAAATGGGATGTTTGCTCTATTTTTTGATACGGAAATACACTCTAGAGGATGGGAGTATTTGTTGTATGCCAATGGAGGAGTGTATTCAACGGATTTGGTGTTGAAGTTTTTAATGGCGACCATTTTTAGGTCACCATCGATGGTGTGCGCCGCCAAGTAACACCGGCATTGATCTCCGAGATCACGAGCATACCAGTGATCGAGCACGTGCTGACTCAACAATAGTCTGTGTATCCACGGACCTACCACCTAATCGAGGGCGAGTATAATATGGATGGGAAATGTGCGTATCAACGCTCAGTGCGACAGAACCAGCTGGCCGTGACTCAATGGCTGGGTCAGAATGTCATTGGAACCTTGAAGCCTTCAGACATCAACAAGACATTTCTCCACCTACTCTGGATCTTCCAGGAGCGCAAGGGTAACTTCTGCATAGTCACCTTTCTTTTTGATATCATTACACATGCTATACTTAGGTCAGCCTCTCTTGCCTTTCTTGTAACGCAAGTTATGATTAATTTGGGTTTCCTGTCTGCCACTTCGTTACTCCCTATGCTACCATATGAAAATATGCTTGTTTTCAAGAAATGCATACTGTCCCCATGGGAATCCACATCACCAATGGCAGCTGAACACGCTAACGTAGGTCCAACTCACCCACCCTTCTTTGATGAGACTACTATGAGTAAGATGAGCCATCCTATGGATGCCTTACGTGCTATGAATAGTGGCATGAGAGACATGTACACTCGCCAGGTATCGATGAAACATACCATGGGCGAGTTAAGGACGGATGTGACCAATCGCCATGAGTCACTGACAAACAGCATGGGTGAATTGCAGCAAGAAATGCAAACTTCCATGAATGCATTTCAGGACCATATGACTACTCGCCAGAACCAGTTCCAGCAAATGCTAATGGCAAACTAGAACCAGTTTCAAGCTCAGGTGATAGATACTCTAGGTGATATCCAGGAGTAGTTAGCCTCAACGAGAGCTCGTACTGCACGCCGTCGCAGGACTCCTATTTCTTCTTCTGCAGCCCCTGAGGATTCTCAGTAGATAGTTTATTTTCCCGGTCTTGTATATTATTTATGTCGGATATTTTATTTACGTGTTTGCATTTTAATTTTCCAATCTAGGATGTCTGTTATTTCCTACATTTTCCAAAATTTCTGCCTTGTCAAATAGTATTAGGTATCTCCAATATTATATTATATAGGTAGAAACATATATAATAATATTAGTATAAATAATATATATATATATATATATATATATATATATATATATATATATATATATATATATATATTTTTTTTTTTTGACGTCACACTTAACGACAAATTATACCGTCAACTAGCGTTTTGCAAAACGGTCATGAAAACGCACAAAAAACGGTCAGAAAATGGTCATGAAATCGCATCCAAAAACGGTCAGAAAACGGCACAATTTTCTTTCTATAAATAAGTTCAACACATCCTTCATATTCGCTCCTTTCATCTTCTTCCCTCTACACTTCTTCTTTAATTCTAAATATCGTTTTTAGTTCGCTCAAAATTTCAAGCTTTATGGATGCACTAGAAAAGTTTGAGCAGCGACAAATTAAATATGCTACTGAAGTCTTCATGCTCGTTTGTTTTATTATAGTAATGTTGTTAATGTGGCATATAGTCCTATATAATATTTAGGTTTGTATTTTATTCCCCGTGTCATTATGATATGTTTCCTCACCTCTGTACGTTGTTACATCTTATAGTGATATTATATCTACATCTTCCTTGTCCTTCTACTTACCCTATTTATGTTAAAAAAAAGAAAAAGAAAAAAAAAAGGCACTCCTTGTAGTCACATGCCCCATTCTTCCCATCCACTTTTGCGCCATGTTTCAGAAGATGCACGTGGTCTAACTACTCTGTGACACCTCGATTTGTATTTTCTGCATCTTCGGATTGGTGCCTATTTATAGCAATGATAGACACCTCTAAAATCCAACTTCCCTTTTCCACTAAATTTTGTTCATCACTCCATCTTTAATGGCCCTCACTCAAATTTTTGTGCCCAAGCAAAATTTTATGAATTTTTTCCAAAAAGGTCTTTTTCATCCGTTTTTTGACACATAAATTTTACGTCAAGGATGGTTCCCTCTATTTAAAAAAAAAAAAAAATTAAGCTAGGGTTAGGCAGACCCCCACCTGTATTGATTCAACCGTTTCGTACATATATTTGTCCACTTACATCCTCATTTACAATACATTGTAGTCTATGATCTAGTGGAGGGACAAACTGTACAACAAAATTAGTTGCATCATGATGTGAAGCTAAGTAGTCCGCTGCTCGGTTCACTTCTCTATAGACATGGGAGAAGGATAGAAAAGTGAACTCCGATCGTTTCATATCTATAGCTTTGATCATGTCCATGCAACCCGAAAAGGAGGTTTCTCCAACTTGTTGATGGCATTCCTTGCAAAGAAACCAATTATCGACCTCCACTTCCTTATAGCCTTCTGCATACATCTCTCTAGGCATATGTTGATAGCTTTGATTTCCAAAACCCCTGACGCCATGCCTCCACTTGCCCATGAATCCTGCTAACACATGACCCTCTTTTTGTCTCGATAACTCCGCCATGTCCTGACTTTCATTTTGCACCATCGGTATTGGCCTTCACGCCTCCATTTGGACCCCTCCATACACATTCTACTTGCCTTTGTATCATATATTTGGGGTCGATGTTAAGACTCAAACAGGTTCCTAACTCTTGCCGTATCCTTGACTGGCGGCCTTAAGACTTGCGGGTAATTCCTTGTGTCTCGCATCATCTTCTTATAAAGGTTTTGGCTGTCCGGCGGCATGCTGGAAATCTTCTATCGTTCCTTTCCTTCCATAGGTATGCCACCGCTGCACATAAAAAGACCTTTGTAGATCTCCCTAGCTCCTCCTCTTTTGCAAATTTTCGAAGAAAATGCAATACTCCTATTTGTCGTGGCGGTTATAATCTATGCCGAAGGCCTTTGACTTTAATTCAGGACTTCCTCGAGTATACACATTCAAAGAACAAATGCCCCGAGAACATTGTTGCATCACTAGTTTTCTTTGAGGATTTTCACGTAATGAAGACTGCGGACAAGTGGGAAGACTTTGGGAGAACAATTGCCATGTAGAGAAAGAATGTCTAGGCATCACCCACTTACCCCACACCAACTTATGCCATCTCATCTTTCCCTTCTCACGGTGGGTAATGCGCCATTGTGTAAGGTGAATCCCACTCGAATCGAGATTTACGGAGCAAAATGTGTCCACACTATATGATCATGGCCGAGATGTTTGTTGATGTCCAAACTTGGATCACCGCCTTTTAAGGTTTTTGATTTTCTCTTTTTGATTTTAATATCCATTTTCCCATTAAAATGATAATTTGTTTTAGCATCTAGTGGAAAATCCCATTCGCCTTTGCTTTTGTCTTTATCATTGTCTTGAGCACCAAATGTCGTATCTTTCTTCCCGTTTGAAATGATGGTTCCCTTTACATCATAAGTAGACATTTTATTCTAGAGAATTGGTCCCGCTATTCTATAAACATGCCAAAATGGGCAATTCTTTATGCATATGAACATGAGGCGTGAATTGACTATGGAAATCATCTCCTCGAGGTACTTCAAATTCCCATTACGAACCAATGGGTACACCTTCGACATTCACCATTCGACAATATCGGGCATCCGATGTTTGCAACTATCCTTTACTTATTTTACAACCGAAAAAAACCGTATTGTTTATCGTGATCCTTGCAAAGAAACCAATTATCTGTGATCCAATGGCTAGCTCATAATGTGCTCGGCACATCTAAGACTTCTGAAATTACAAAACCCCTCCTCCATCTACTTCGGGTCTTGCGGACTAACTGCAATGATTTTTGCATTATTAAATTTCTTGAACGCGATCGCAATGTGCCGGAAAAAAACTCATTTGCCAACTATTGTGACACTTATCATGATCTTCAGTTTTCCTATTAAAACCCTAATATACCTCTCGGAAAAACTAACATTCTCACCATTCACTTAGTTTGTATGAGCGGTTTCGGACTCGGCGTTTGCAAATAACCATGCGGTCAAACCAAGTGAAGCTTGTTCAAGCCGACAACATTTTCACTGAAAATGCAATACCGTTATTTAATCCTATGGAAGGCCTTTGTTTAATTCACCAAGGACTGATGACATTATACAAACTTTAGAACATTATCATCACTAGTTTTCTTGAATATTACGACCTGCGGACAATACAAGAAGAGGAACAAGCACAATTATTGTACATCCACAACCAATTCTTGGCAAATCACACTCCCATAATGGAGAACCATGCTGAGATTTACCAGACATAGAGCAAAATGTTGCAATGGGTTGTTGCACAGATTGACGACATCGAGAATCTTATAAATGGATTTCTCTCATAAAAGGATCCTCGCCGTTACTTGGGCCCATGACACAAACTAGATTTTGAAATTTTATGTTCTTTGTCATTTTCTTTTTTGTTTTTAATATAGTGCAATTTTTCTATGGTAATAAATGTAATTTGTTTTACTTAGTCATTTCCATCGTATCCTAATTTTTGGTTTATCATTGTCTACAGGTGGTATCTTTCTTCACACGTCTTCTACAATGACATTTCCAAAGATTATTCCAGAACAATCTTTCCATGCTTTGCTGAATTCTCCTACATATGAACATCTTTTCAGAGACTTCATCACACAAGTTAGTTGGAATTCCTTCAGCCTACACCCTAAGTCGACATACTCTCCAGGTTTAGCAACTTATTTTTATGATCATATGGAGGATCCACCTGCTGTACGTGGTTTCATGTCGAACGGATTTGCAATCCGTATTGGTAACACCTGACACCCTTTTTACGAGCCAGCAGTTGCTGTGGCTTTGGACCTTCCTTATATTCAGCCAGACACCCCCACTCAATATATGATACAAAACAACTTTAATGAATATTCTTGGGAAGATTTCGCCACCCATTATGGCGATGGCCTTGCCTACGTCATTGAACGTGCAGAAGCTGGCCGATGGCCAGACAACACTATTCCACTAGCCAGTATGACCATGAATGTCGGGACTGCTATGTTATTTATCCTTCTGAACATCATGGGGGATTGGCATTTCTCCACTGCCTCCGAATCAGCTTGTAAGACCTTCCATGCTCTGGCCCAGCAACATGCCGCTTTCGACATCACAAACCTAGTAATTGAGAACCTTAAACGGGCTCAATTTTTTCGACAACACTATATTAATTTGCCAGTTACAGCATGCAGGATAATGAGGATGTACTTCCCACAGTTTGCGGCCACTTTTCATGATTGGGTAAAGGTAGATTCTATGTGTCCGACAAACAAGATAATTCGTTCTTTGCAATTTCAGGTATGGCGGCACCCTGCAAGGTATCGAAAGAAAGTTCGTTGCTTCCCTAATGACACGATAACATGATAGCTCATCTAGACACTTCAAGAAAGAGGAAGTGGAGCGAAGTCTGGAAGACTATGATAGATTGGCGTGACAAAGGAATGACATTTCTATAAAGATGAAGCGAGGATGGACCTACCCCCAGTTCGTAATTGGGGCAATGTGAGTTGATGTACATATTTGTTTTACGTTTTGATGTGAAAAATAAATAAATAACCTAACAGTGTGCTTTCACTTTTATGTTGTATAATATATAGTGTGTTACCATAATTTTCTGTGGAAGATGTCAGCTATATTTTGGCTCAAAGCCTCTTAGGTATATTCTTTCTTCCTCTTGACACTTTGAGGACCGCAGTCCCGAATTGTTTGGGGTGGTGAGAACCTTTCGCAAAAATTAAGCATTCATAGTTGTATATAGTTTTATTTTATGTCTAAATAAGTGTATTTAGTGACAAAGTCTCGTTTCCTTTTCTGTGATGAAAAATATTTAGAAATCTCACCCTAGCATCAGAATTAGGACTTGTTCTTAGAAATTTAAGTTAATACGTATGCAATAATTTTTATATCTTTTCATGAGCATTCATGCACTGACTTTCATTAAATGTACACAGCAGTAAGTTTCTGGGACCCATGGTTAGACAACTTAGTTTCCATATCCTGTAAGAATCTAACCAAAAAGCCTCAAAATGTGTGATAAGTGAGTAATGACACAGAGGAGTAGTTTTTCTGAATAGAGAAGTTCACACGTCTACTTACTTGATCACTACTCGAATCTTAGGTGAGAATTTAGGCCTTCTTTGGATCGATATAGCCAAAAATTCACACCTAAAAAAAAAAAATTCTTTACTGCTAATTGCCCCACTGAACCTTTCATTAATCCTTTCTATTTCAAAAAAAAAATTCATTACCCATCTATTAACCACAAATAAATAAGGCCACCTAGATAAAAGTATGAGAAATAGGATGAAGTGCGGAAAAATGAAGAGAAAAACTTGTCACAAATCAAAATCAGTTACCTGCTTCAGAAGAAAATAAAAATAAAAATAGAAATATGTTTCCAAAAATCAAAAGAAATATCAAAGTTAGAATTTCCCCCAAAATCAAATCAAAAGGGAATACAAAAGCTTAAAAAAGGCAAGTATGGAAACCCATGTTAGAAGCAGGAAAGAAAATAAAAATTTCTCTAGTATAAATATCTCGAAGATCTTATTCTCTCATACTTATCATTTTTGAATTTTCCATACCATTTTCTTCTACACTACCACCTAAGCCCCATAACACCTAATAAAGACCTCTAACTCAATTAGGAGTAGGGTGGTGTAATAATAAGTAGTAGATGTGAATTCTCGACCTCGGCTCCTCTGACTGTCATTGAGTATGTGAGAAAATGTGTGCCCACTGCACACTGGAGTTAGCAAAACTTGAGGAGAAAAATAAGAGAAAAATTGTGTTCCGACACATACCTGTGAAAACCTACTTAAGGACGTTATCCAAAGGATCCAAAATGGCCTTACTCGTACATTTCATTGTAAAAGATTACTACATGCATGCTCATATGAAGATGTTTTGATTATTGTATGTATATTAACTTGAATTTCGAAAGAATTAGTCCTTGTTTCCCCCGCCAGTGAGATGTATAGATATTTAAGATTAATTAAGGGAATATGCCTTTGTTACTGAGTCGTTGTAGTATAAATGAAGTTTGTGAGTATCTTCTCTAGAAAACTCTCACGAGGCTATAACTCGTCCACTAGGGAATTCCTAGTGGTTCAAAACCTTGTTGCATACGGTCAATGCAACCACACTCTGCCAAATGAAACTTAGCTTAGGACAACACATTTTTGGCCACTTATCATTTTAGGGTACCCACCATTTTAATGTCTCTTCTTTGCTTGAGGACAAGCAAAATGCTGTTTTGGGGTGGTGTGATAAGCACCTAAAACTGTAATACTAAACCCCGTAGAGACATAGTGTTTTGGTCAATTATGCGTTTAATAATCATGAAATAATTATATTTTCGTACTTTTGTAGGTTTTCATAGTTAATGTGAATATGATGATAAAACATGCATCAAAGTACGGGAATACTGGAATACTTGAAGTCTTCCCACTCAGCCACAGTGAAGCCCAACAAAGCTTGACTAGAGCCAAAGATTCCAAAGGGATAAAACCACTGCAGAACGGGTCCACATGTAAAGAAGCAGCAAACTTCCGAAGCTCACATCTTTCAAACCTGGATGCCGACTTCGGCTAGTGAACTGCCAGAGCAACCAGGGCGATGAACTCTACGCAAAGATAGAAAGTTTTAAAAATGCCAAAATCGGTGCCGCCACTGGACACACCACATGGACCCACTCTGTGGGCCCAAAAGGCATGACGAGTCAGCATAGACAGGTGGCAAGTGATGGTTACAAATTTGTGCCACCTTGCAAAAGGAAAAGACGTATCAATTCAAAGTTTGAATTGATTTGGGCAAAAGAACAAAACATTAAATGCAAGTTTTGTTTCGTAAACAAAACTTTGGAAGTTATACAAATAAGAAAAAAAGAAAATAAAGAAAAGGACAAAATGAAATTAAATGGGAAGGATGTAGGAACCGTTATGGTTTCACTGAATGATTTACTACGAACCGGGAAACACCCACGTGCAGCGGAATGAGGGGTGTCACGGTTTGGTTAGAAATTTACCTTTAGATCAGCTTCTTGATATCTCTGAGAATCTAATAGCTATGAATCCGAATCAACCTCTTGATCTTCTGTTGTATTCCTATCTTTAGATTGGATATTGTGTGGGCAACGATCTACCAACCTCTCCTTTCTCACTTGGCCTCTATCACTCTCAAAATTGGATCCGTTTTTTGTTTGGATCTATTTTTCTTGAGCAAAACCTTGATTTTTCTTGTGTAGAAAACGGCTAGAGAAAGAGGTTTCCTTTATATAGGCTATAATAGGGACCATGAGGAGAAATTAGGGTTGGGCCTCTTGACGGGCTTGGGCTTCCTATGTTCGCCTTGAACACACGGCCCAAGTCCGTCAACAAATGGCTTATTCCACTAAAGGCCATTGTTGCACTATCGCCCTAATCCCAAATTACGTGTTAGCGTTTATGGGATCCATATTATAGGCTCCTTAATCTCCCCGTGTTTAAGATATCGAATGCCCGTTGATTAAGTCAAGTTACTGACAACTACATTAATCAACTTCTTTTGTCTTTGAGTAGTACCACTCAACCTCATTGTCATGTCGGATCAAATCCACCTGCAGGGTTTATATGACAATCCTTATGAGCTCCTCAAGGGGACATCATCAGCCCGACTTCTTGCGGGACACGGATTCCTTCTATAATCAACAACACACCTTACATACAATGTCATTACCCAATCCATCAAGTTTGTTGATTCACAAATGAATCTCACTCATTGATGATTTAAAACAATGTACAATGCACGTAAGTGCTCGTTATTATATCAGGATTAAGAGGACAAGCATCCATAATAACAGAGGCGTTTGTTCTCTTATATAGTCAGTATAAAGAGAAGCAACCTCACTTGGTCCTGTTTAATACACACAAAGTGTACTAGTGTAATCCTATAGTTAAGATATACTAATACCAGATTATACTACAACCGTACCAATGGTTTGTCCAAATCCATTTAGGTTGTGAACGTTTACTTATACTTTATAAGGTACTGATGATATGATCTTCTGTGTGTCACCACACACCATATCATCTACAAGATAAAGTATTAGACACATGCATATAACTAATAACATATATAATATGCATAACATTTGCCCATATGATTCTCATTCAAAATATAAAGAATTAGAGTTAATACAAAAGTAATGCTTTTAATATATAACCCTATCAAAGGATTCACGAGAAGGGGTTGGAGGCTATATATATGTGAGGGGGTCTTCAGTCTTTAGTCTTTAGTTTTTCAGTTTTAGTTTTAGCCTATAGTTTTAGCTTTTCATTTTGTTATTTCATTCCAGTATGTAGCTTCCTTTCTAGTGGCTTTCCTTTCCAGTAGCTTTCATACCAGTTTCAGTACTGTAAGTCCTTTTACTTAATAAAAGTCATTTCTTTTCAAATTTAATTCCTGTTCTACATTTACTTATTTATTGTATACAACAAGTTTAATTAATCATCCAATGACCATGAGATAACCCCCCCCCCCCTTCAGAGGGAGGGTTAATAATGCTCGTGTGAGGATCCGGATTGACACTTTAATGTTCCAGAATCACTACTTAGGAATTAGGGGTAGATTATACATTTGGTCCCAAAATGATTGAGACTGTCTAAGTTTGGAGTGCTAATGCTCCAGAACAGTCTCGCAAGACACCTAAAATGTCTCACGCACGACTCTATGGTGTCAAATAGCTCTTTGATGTGTCCAGCTGATGTAGAATCGAACCAGGAGTTGAAATGATATTCCAGAGACGGAATATTAGTTCAACTCCTTATACTAGTGAGATAAGCTCAAAGATGCGTGCATCTCACTAGGGATCGATACTCGACAATGTCTCGGGTTTGTCTATGAACTCGAGATGGATTATAGCTGTAGTGATGCGGTATTATAATTGTTGAAACTAATTCTTGCATGAGTACGGTTAACCCTTTCCCCTGTTTCTCTATCTTTGTTTATTTATGTAGAAATCAATCGTTATTATTTTACGTTACTTGCATTCCGTTAATTTACTTAAACCAACTAAATAACCTAAAATCCTACTCACTAAAAGTTGTAAATCTAGTTGTGAACCTTGCTGAGCCCTAAGGTATGGACGATCCCTTACTGGACCTATCCTACCAAACCCACGTGAGTAAGGTAACTTGACTAAACGGACGACTAACGGACTTTGGACTGCGGACTTCGGACTGTGGACTACGGACTTAAGTAAACCAAAACTTGAAATTACCGTTTATCACCGGCCTATAAGTTCTCCCAAAACCATAGCTAGAAACTTGAAATGAATACAAATAGCTTGTTGAAGTATTTTACTCGCAACCTATTCATAGAACAATTCACACCTAATCGAATGAACAATCATGTTTAAATACCAAACAAAGATGACCCCAAACAATGGAACTAAATTATGCAATATCGAATTGGTTGGACAATTGAAGTTTTAATACTGTAGTGAGTATACTTCAAAAGAGTTTGGATTAAGAGTTGAGGTTCATCCTAAATTGTTTAGAGTTTGAGTGAGGGAAATATGAAGAAGAAAGGTAGACTCTTATAGGATTAGAATGGTTATAAGCTAATGAGCTTGAAAGCTTTGATTGTTTGATTGAAATGACTTGAAAACATGAAAGGAAGATTGATTAAAACATTGAAATGAAAGCAACAAAAAAGATTGAAGATTAAAAGAAAGAACAAGTAACAAGTTTGATTGAAATAAAGAAAAGGAAATAACAAGTTGATTGAAATAAAATAAAATAACAAGAAATTAAAAACATGAATTGAAAAACAAGACAAGAAAAATAAACAAACCAAATGGTTTGGATCCTAAGACAATGGATGAGTTCTCTCTCCCTTGTTTTTTGTTTATATACCCCTACTTTTGCCATTTACAGATTTGCCCTTTTCCATTACAAACTAGACACCTCACCCTTTCACTTTTGCTTTTGCTTTTTGATGCCTTCTTGACCAAGGTAGGTTTAGGGAAACGTCTTCATAATTTGAGATAAATGCCTCCATCATTGGTCTTCTGATTTGAGGACTTTGACTGTTGACTTTGACTGGTTGACTTTGACTTTTTTAGCACTTTTCAATAGCAGCTACTGGTCTTCATAATAAGCGTGATTAAGGCTCCTTTTGTTGCTAAGACACAGCTTTTATGACAAGTGGTCTGAAATACTCCTTAACCTGAAAAAGGCAGTAAAAGCTATGAGTTGTCTTTTAGTTAAGCGTAAGAGGGACTGTAATGCAGCAATATACGGGTAATAAAATACACATTTAGGAGCTGATCACCACCACTAAATAGCATCTTGCTTGTCTTCAAGCAAAGATGAGAGAAAAAATTAAGATCACAAATGAGTGATTTATTATCAGTTATACTAATCTCATTTTGCAGAGTGCGATTGCATTGATCATATGCAACAAGGCCTTAAACCACTAGGAATTCCCTAGTGGATGAGCTTTAAGCCTCGTGAGAGTTTTCCAGTGAAGGTACTCACAAACTTCTTCTATTTAGTACAAAGGGCCTTGTTTCCTTATTTATTCTCAGAAGTTCATACATCTCATTTGCGGGGAATAAGGACAAGCTCCTTTGAACTTAGAATAACATATATACAGTAATTTAAGCATCTAAAGATAATTGTACAAAACATGCGCAGTGAAATGCAAAATCAGAGTTGTTTCTGAGGCTTTTGGAGAGCTTCTTTATGGTGGGTTCTCACAGGGGGTGTGTTACAATCACAACTCTCTGATAGATTCACTCAAGGTTTGTTCTCTGAAGTGCAGCAGGCACTTATATTCCTCGCATACTCAAATGACGTCCAAAGAAACCGGGGTCGATTAATCACGCTTGCCACTTACTATCATCACCATCCTATTCCTAATCGAGCTAGATGTCTTTTATTAGGAGTTACGGGGCTAAGATGATGGTTTAGAAAGAAAAAAGAACGGATTTTTTTTAATAAGTCCAGAAACTGGGTCTTCAAGATACTTGTATCCAGAGAAGTACCTCATTTTGTTCTTTTGCTTCCGACTTGTGATACATTCTTTTAGCCCTTTGGCTTTGTGATTCCATATGATTTTGAATTTTGGGCATTCTAACTTTGCTTTTGTTTTTTTTTTTGTTTTTGATACCGTTTCCTTTTGATTTTGAACTTTGGGAGATTCGATTTTGTTGACTCCTTTGGATTTTTGGAGTTTTGGTTTTGGATGGGTCTTTCTTTTCTTCTTTTCTTTTCTTTCTAAAGCAAATAACTATTCTATTTTTGTACAAGGTCTTATCTTCTCTTTTTCTGATATCCAACCAGTTCTCAACTCATCAGCAGGGTAAGATTTTTATTGTGTGTTGTAACGGATTAGGAATTTTTGGTCAAGAATAAAAAGGGTTTTAGAAAGGGTGAAGGCTAAAAAGGGGTAACTAGAGGAAAACTATATTTTTGGGGTTTTAATGTTTATTTAGCTATATTGATCCAAAAAGGGCCTAAATTCCCTCATAGGATATGACGTGGTGATCAAACAAGTGGACATGTAGTCTTTCTATCCGGACATCCTTTGTGTTATCACTCAATAATCATACAAATGAGGCTTCTGGCTAGATTCTCACAGGATATGGAACTTAATTGTTCTAACCTTGGCTTCAGAAACTCACTACTATATACAAACAAATGTTGATGCATGCCATTCTTGAAAATATGAAGAAACTATTGTATGTATATTAGTTTAAGTACGAAGAACAAGTCCTTACTCTATTGCTATAATGAGACTTCTAAACTTTTTATTCATCATAGAAAAAGGAAACAAGACTTTTTAATACTAAACGGAAAAATATTTTTGGTCTTGTTTTGAAATTTTTTTAGAAAGGAAGAAATATACTATTATATATACTATATAGAAAATGTCTAGTTTTTGCAAAATGTTACTATACAAAATCTATGATAAAACTATGCTTGTTCTCAAAGTATGAAGAGATAAGGAAAGAGATTACCATAGAAACATGAGCAAAACGGCGATATACCTGTATTCTGTTCTTAATGATGAAAATACGCCACCCCCAAATAAGTTTGGAGTGTGGGTTGTTTGATATAGAATGAGAAATACATGGTTTATTATACTAAGGATATTTATTCTACTATAAAATCTTTTTGTGTTTTTGTATTATTATTATTTTTAAAAAAAACATGCATGAAAGAAAAATGGAAAATTTTGGCATGATGTATCTGTTTTACCTTCTACTCATAAACCAAATTCCACAAGAAAAACAAAACAAAATAAAACAAGAAGATAATATTAAGCATAAAATTAAACTTATACTACGTCATACACGTGAAAAAGAAACATAAAAATAAATAGATCCAACTATACAGACACTAGGAATCCTAGTCAGAATCCGTGTGTGACTCGTCTCGACATCTAGAAGATCCTTCTCCTTGCTGACGTCGAGGCCTGACATGTTTATCATTACGCGGGAGCACATCTTTGATGCTCTGCAGTGTGCTAGTGATACTGTGTTGAAAATGTCGCTACTCCTGCTGGAAGGTCAACTACTCCTCTCTAAGGGTATGCTGTTATGCTCTGATATTCCGGTGTTCCGCTATGATGTTACCCTGAGTTTGTGGAGATATGAGTGCAAAATCTTGTGGCCTCCATGGAGGAAGTGAATTTCGTCCATGGGATGAGTGAACTGTCGATTGGCATCTTCAATGAAGTAATCCACCTTCTCAGTCAGGCGTGTTTGCTCAGCGGTTCTGGCTTCAGGTGGAAGCCATGACTTCTGGACGTAGTGGGCATAGATAGGACCTGTGGTAGCATCCTTGACCTCTACTAATAGGGCGTCTGTGGCTTGGAACCCCCAGTGCTGCATGATCTTGGTGACCAGCACTGGTAGAGGGGCAGTTGTCTTCTTCGGTTTGCAGAGTTGCTCGAAGATAAAGGAGATGATGCAGAAGCTGTTCTTCTACTCTTGAAGAATCCATAAAAGATGAAGCATCATATTGCCTTACCTATATCCGAAGGCTTGGCCGAGCCTAGCAGGTTGTAGGCTGTCCACTAAGATACTAGTAGCTAGTTCATTCGTAGCGAACTCTGATAAGCGCAGTGAGACTTAAGGTTTTTAACCCCCTCGAGAAGTGTCTCTACCATCATCACGTTGATGGTCTTATCGTCTGGGGACTATTTCATCTAAATATAGGCCTTCAGAGGAATCCCCAGAACACCACTCACCACCCCCTTGGTGAGCTCCAGCAAGCGGCCATCCTTAACAATCGTAATGCGGTCATCCTCCCCTCTAATTATGCAATTATAAAATAAAAGAGTAAGAGAGGAGAATAAGCCGCATCTTCCAACTTAACAAAACCAAGGGTTCCCATCCTCTTCTTCTAATCTCAGGCCTGAAGTGCACTTCAAATAGATCGGAATAGAAGAAATCTTGAAAATTTTGCTCCGGTACGATTTTAAGAATTCGAGCCATTTAGAGTAGTGATTTAAAAAATTGGGGTTTTGAGTTGGAATGGGGGTTGAAAATGGGAAAAATTGATAAAGGCTAGGTTTTTTTTATCCCTAATTATTCATGGCATCTCTACCAACTAATAATTAGTATGCGAGGCAATTGAAACCCATTCTCATGGTGAATTAATAACTACCCTCTAGAGTGAAATATCTTACTACAACTATTCTATAGTAACACATCAAGTCTTCATCAAAACTTTAATCAAACCCCTCTAATGGAGGTTTAGCTATGAATCATGAGGCTATCATAAACATAATAATAAAGAGAAGAAGACATAATTAAAGAACACTTGTATTGGAATTTGAATTAATTGAATTAATGGTGGCTAGGCTAATAAAACAATAACTATGTTTTAAAACTAAAGAAGAAAACTAATTTATTATCTAATGGGAGAGATAGAGAGAGAGAACACTAATTTACAACTAAACTAAATAGGAGAGTAGCCAAGTTTTGTTTAGCCTTAACCCTCTTTATATAAGAGAGGGTTAGGTTTACAATTTCATGCATAGGCTTTGGAGCTATGTTTTGGGCCATTAAATCAAGCCCAAAACCTAATTACTTAAGTCCAAAAAGGGTTTCTCTGTTAAAAATGACTGTAATAGCCTTTTTGTCTACATTTACTCCTCTGATTGGAACAAGTCCTAGACCATTAGAAAGCTCTTTCCGATTTGGTTGTTTTGACATATAGTAGGCCAAATTCCGATGTCTGAGTCCAAAGATATAGCTTGCGGAAGTTCTGTTGACTTTTCTACTTTATTTCTGCCCGTGTAGACTTTGACTTTTCAGCTTTGACTGGGCTTTAAAAAGGCTTTTTCTCCTTGAAACTTGGTTTTTAACCATAGAATTTTTAGCAACCAACCTTTGCTCCTTTCTTTTGCAAAAGTGACATATTTCTTCACATATTTGACTCCAAGACCTGAAATACACAATAGTACGTAAACAGTACTAACTTTTTTTTATTGTAAACATAATTGGTCTAAATGTAATATTATTAAGGGGTTAAAACTACAGTTTTGGGCTCTTATCAAAACCACCCCCAAACAACATTTTGGTTGTCCTCAAGCAAATATGAGAAATTAAAATAAGTGACCAAAAATGGAGTTCTGACTAATATCGTTTCGCCGAGTGCGATTGCATTGACCATATGCAATAAGACCTTAAACCAAGGCCCAAAAATTCGATATCGGTTAATATATCGGTGTACCCAAAAACCGAGATATATCGGATATATCGGTTTTTTTGGTGACCAGTCCAAACTATTTAAAATATCGGATATATCGGACATATAATATTGGAAATATCGGAAATATATTGGAAATATCGGATTTATATTTAAAAATGGTCAAAAAGTCAACCGATATATATCGATTATATCGGAAATATCGATTATATCGGCAATATAAAGTTTCATATCGGAAATTCCGATATATCTCGGAAAAAAAGGGGTTCAATATTCGGTGGATATATGTCGGAAATATCGATATCGGTGTACCAATTTACCGAGATATATCGGCGAGATATCGGATATCTCGGCGATATTTTGGGCCATGCCTTAAACCACTAGGAATTCCCTAGTGGACGAGTTATAGCCACATGAGAGTTTTCCAGAGAAGGTACTCACAAACTTCATCTATATTACAACGACTAAGAAATACAAATTACTGTTTTCTTATTTATTCTCAAATATTTATACATCTCACTAGCAATGAATACAGAATAATCAATTGGAAACCTAAGCTAATATGTGCATAATAATCAATCATCTATGGATAAACATATATATAATGAACTATGCTATGAAATGCAATAACAGACATATTTCTGAAACTTTGGAATAGCGTCCTTAAGTAGGTCCTCACATATATGTCAAGACAAAAACACTTTGATTTTTCTACTCAACTTTTGCTCACTCCAGTGTACAGTGGGCACACTTTACCTTACAATCTTAATGACGTACAAGGAAGCCGAAGTCGATCAAACATATCTGCCACTTACTATCACACTAATCTATTCCTAATTTAGCTAGAGGTCTTTATTAGGTTTTGTGGGAATTAGGTGATGGTTAAGAAGGAAGGAAATGGATATTCAAAAGGACAAGTCTGATATAATAGAGTCTTCAAAATATGTAACTAGAGAAAACCTTGTTTTACTTTGCTTCTACACTTTGTTTCCATCTTTAGCCATTTTTTTCTTTTTCTTTTGGCTTTTGACTCCTTTGATTATGTTTTTGGAGTTCTAACTTTTTATTTTATTTATTTATTTATTTTTTCTTTGGATGAAAACTTTCTTTTCTTTTCTTATTTGAAGCAACTAACAAATTCTTGGTTTTCCACAAGTATTTCTCTTTTCTTTTATTCATTTCATCTCTAATCTCAAACTCATTCAAAAATGGGTAAGCTGATTTTATTTTTATTTTGTTTTTATAAAAGGGTAAAGAATTTGTGGTTTATGAAAAGGCTAAAGAAAGGCTCAGAAGGGTGACTAGCAGAAAATAATTTTATATAGGTTTGAATTTTTGGCTATATCGATCCAAAAAGGGCCTAAATTCTCGTTTAGGATATGGTATAGTGAGCAAGCAAGTGGATGCATGATTTCTCTATTCGGAATTTATTTCTCCCTTGTGTCATTACTCAGATATTTCACTCATAAGGCTTTTAGGCTATATTCTCACAGGATTTGTAGAATAAGTACTATAACCTAGATTTCAAAACTTACTGTCAATACAAACATAGATGCTCATGCAATATATTTATGGAAAGATGCAATGATTATTACCTATATATTAACCTAAGTTTCTAAAAACTATTCTAATTTAAGAGCTAAAGTGAAACTTTTAGACTACTATCATCACAAAAAAAGAAACAATACTAATATTCCTAAGTGCAAAATATAAATACTTTTTATTTATATTTTTATTTATATTTTTTTTATTAAAAAGTAAAGTGCATATTATACATATATATCCTACTCGATGCCTAATTTTTGCAAATGTTTCTATCCCACTCCCAAATAATCGAACACTTTGTCCTCAAAGTGTAAAGAGATAAGGAAAGAATTTACCATAGAAGTAAAATTGGCATTGCAATATATAAAAATATTATAAAGATAATATGATAACATGAAGCACAATTAAACTATTTCATATTAACTAACACAAATTCTACTGGAGTAAACATGACAGGCAAAGGGTGGTAAAAAGATTTGAAATGAAATACCAAAATACGCCACCCCCAAACAAAATTTGAAAACTCTTTATAAGTTTGAAAAATTTTATAGCCTATACTCCATTAAGGTTTTATTTTACAAAAAATTATATAGGTCTTTTAAAGTCAGATTCCCCTAGACTTAATGTGGGGTCATTTTAAGTCAGATTCCCCTAGACTGTGCACACCCCCATACAAGCAAGAAACTGGGGTGGCACAAAATGGATGATGCGTGGTCAACTATAAACTAATAGTCAAAAGAGTTAGGGGTCTATCCATAAAAATATGATACTAAATGCACCCCCAAACAGAATGAAGTTGTATAATTGGAAGCAATCTTGTAGAAGAATGAATGAAAACTTATGCAACCCATCAAAGAACATATGCAAACCATCTTGTTGTAGCTGTTTTAAAGAGTTAGAATGACCCAAAAGATGAATTAGTATTACTTTAGGTGAGAAAGGAATGAAGTATGGATCCTAATGTCTTTCATAAGGCTTCAATGAGGAAAAATAAGACAAACTAGGTTTCTTACTACACTTAGTCTAAGCTTGGCTCTCAACTATAGGAATGATGTACTCATGTGATTGTGTGTTAGGCAAACACTCTTCACTGTGAGGGTTGAAAAAATTATAGAGGGTCTCTGAGGCAATTGAATCAAGTGCAAATTCGAGGTTCCTCTGAATTGGTGGGTGAATGGATGGCTTAGTTGTGGTAGATGATTGGATTTTAGGAGGTGGTAACTCAGGTGGATGGTGGTTGGTTGGTGGTTCATCAGTTGGTGGATCGTCAGCTGCCAAACTAAATTGAGATTCACATTGCGATAAAGAAGTTATTTCATTTAATTCTTGCACATTACCTTGTTCATGCCTTAGATTAGAATTGTTGATTTCTATTTCCTCACTTTCATCCTCTAAAACAATATAAGTTTCCTCAATGGCATCATGGTTATCCGACACAAGTCCTGAAGAGTTGTCTTCAAGAATTTCCTCATCCAGGTAGGGTGTGGAGTTAATATAATGGTTAATGGGAGGGTCATGTGAAGGTAATGGTTCATGAAATTTAGGGTAGGTCTTAACTAGGTCGAATAGTGTGGTTATGGGAATAGGTTGTTCTACTTGTGTGTCGATCTCTGGCAAGGTTGAAAGCTCTTTGTTAGGTGAGGGGATCATGAAAATCATCTGGGCTATATTCTGAAGCATAGTTAGGTTCTGAAGCATAGTTTGGGAAATTATTCGGTCTAGGAAGGGTGGCGAACTAGATGGGTGGGTAATTTCAGGTATGGTGGAAATGTCTGGCATAGGTGAGCTTAGCATTTTTAGGTTCTAAAGTATTATTTCATTTTAGGCCATTATTTCATCGAATGTTGTTAGCGGAGGGGAAACTTGGTTGTGTGGTTATGGTTGGTATGGTGTTTGATAGTCATAGTTATTGGCGAATGGATATGATATGAGTCCTTCTTGGGATATGGCATTTGAGTGACTCTGGTTGATCTCGTACTGTGATAGGTTAGGTTGAGACTGAATAAATATGGGACATGAATGGGCGGTGTGTGGTCTGGATCTAAACAAATTGTGCACAGAAAAGTGTTTGGTTCATTATACACACTCATCACGGAACTAGAAGTAAATGACACTGGTTGACTCCATGTATAGTTTGGATGACTAGAAAACTCTTGATTGTATTGGTTACTATGAAAATTTGAAAATTGAGGCTCATAATTATTATTATATCCTATAGTAGGCTCAAACTCTTGATATGATGGGAACTGAGAAGCCCAATGGTAAGGACTACCATAGCATGAACATGGTGAAGGGTTTGCATAATAACCATATGATTATTGGTCTACATATTGATATGCCATATTGGTTTTAAAAATATATTCTAGGACAATTAATATGAAAACAAAACTCTAACTATAAATTTCTAGATAGGCATGTGCGTTGACGTTTACGATATATAACGCTAGATGGTTTTTTCTTACCAGACCTTAATCTCATGTAAGGCTAAGTCCAATATGAAAGAAATATGAATAACAGTCAAATAACCCTAATATACTAGAATTGAAACTCCTCTGACAGGAGTACCTGAATGCCTTCTTGCTACGCATATGAATAGCGTCTTTGATACGCAATCTCAGTGTATTGAAGAAGTTTGGAACACTGAATAAAAAATAACTTGAACAAAAAGAGAGCCTGTAACTAACCTGTGAATCAGGCTTTCTTCAAAAGGGGCAAGGGCACGCTCAAATATAAAGTACACAAGGGCGCGGGCGTGCTCGGAGTACTGTGGGTGTTTTTTTTGGAACAGTAACAAGAGGGTGCGCGCGCTCAGAATATAGGTATAATAGGGCATAGGCGCTCTCAAAGAAATTTAAAAATTTTACAGTATTTTGCTAAGACGTCCAGTAAGTCGCCTAAAAGTTTCAGAACAATCGGAGTTATGAAAGTTCTTCTACTGCCCTGCAAAACTTGTGAAACAGTTTTCAGACATAATACAAACAATTGAATGGTTAACTAATCAAAACAGAGAAAAAAATCACCAAACCTTTACTGGAGACTCCTGACAGATAATGTGTATTCCTGTAAAATATTCAGAGTAATTGGAGTTCTACAAACCCTTCTTATCGGCTGTTGTTCTAGAAATTAAGTGTTACAAAACAGCAGAAACACACTGAAAACAATCCACTAGTTAGGTGGTTAAAACAAATAAAAAACTCTTCAAATTTTTACTAAAAACTCTTGACTTATAAAAGATACTTTTGTAATAAGTTTAGAATTTTTGGAACTGCCTAAGTAACCCTACTCGTCTGTTTTTCCAGAAACTTACGGTGTTAAAGCTGAAATATAGCAGTATAAACATGGTAATAGTTCACTAGGTAAAAAACCACTAGGAAAAATCTGAAAACTTTCTAGTAAATAAAAAACACCTTAAAGATTATGCCTGAAAAATTTCAGAATTTTCAGAAATTTAAAAATACCTTTACCGCAATATTCTTCACTATGAGTATACAGTCTTAAAGGAGCGCGGGCGCGTTTTTTTGCAAGGCAAAAGGGAGGGTGGGCGCACTCTTAGTTTAAAATAGTGAATTTCAAGCTTGAACAGTAATGAAAATATGAGAAACAAGGATAAAAAATTAAAAGGGTGGGTGGGTAAAGAATGATTGCCCCTTGGATTTAACCAATTGAATTCTTGTCCTGAATGAGTTTAAGATGGCAGCGGCGCCATTTGATAATTGTAAAAACAAATTGTTTACCTAATATTAACTAATTATGCTAAGAAGAAGTAAAACTTTGAATTTACACTAGTTGTTATCAAAGTTCTACTATCGATTATCATGCAATAACGGGAGTTAGAATTCGTTCCAACTCCTAGTTGCTTAAACGTAACAATTTCTCTAACTTAACAATTCTATAATATCAATGAGAGCAATGGTTTAATTATACTAATATGGTGAAAATAACTAATTAAGATGTTCTAAATTATACTATGGCAATTTAATGAGAAGATGTGAATGAGAAGAAGAGTATTAGGGGGATTTGATTCTACCTTGATGAATTCTTAATATGCTAGTGCAAATTTTGTTGCAACCCTAATCTTTATGTTTTCACATAAAGGTTAGGTCTTTTTATCCCTAGTTATTCATGGTATCTTTATCAACTAATAATTAGCATGTGAGGCAATTAAAACCCATTCTCATGGTGAATTAATAACTACCCTCTAGAGTGGAATATCTTACTACAATTATTCTACACTAACACATCAAGTCTTCATCAAAGCTTTAATCAAACCCCTCTAATAGAGGTTTAGCTATGAATCATGAGGCTATCATAAATATAATAATAAAGAGAAGAAGACATAATTAAAGAACACTTGTATTGGAATTTGAATTGATTGAATTAATGGTGGCTAGGCTAATAAAACAATAACTAGATTTTAAAACTAAAGAAGAAAACTAATTTATTATCTAATGAGAGAGATAGAGAGAGAGAACCATAATCTACAACTAAACTAAAAGGGTGATAAATGTTAAATTGTACATTTTTGGTTTTATTCTTAAGTCTCAGGTCCACAGTCCGAAGTCCGAGGACCAAAGTCCAAAGTCCAAAGTCCGTAAATGTCGTTCGTTTAGTCAAGTTATCATACTCACGTGGGTTTGGTAGGATATGTCGAGTAAGGGATCGTCCAAACCTTAGGGCTCAGCAAGATTCACAACTAGAATTACAACTTTTAGTGAGTAGGGTTTTAGGTTTTTTAGTTAGTTTAATTAAATTAATGGTAATGTAAATAATGTAAATTGCTAACGGTAATTTCGACGTAAATAAACAAAGATAGAAAAATAGGGAGCGGGTTAATTCATACTCATGCAAGAATCATTTTTCAACGGTTTATACTACCACATCACTACAGCTCTAATCCGTCTCAAGTTCATAGACAAACTCGAGACGACGTCGAGTATCGATCCTTAGCGAAATGCGCACATCTCTGAGTCGCATCGTACTAGCATAAGGAGTTGAACTAGTATTTCATCTCTGGAATATCATTTTAGCTCCTGGTTAGATTCTACATCAGCTGGACAAATTGAAGAGCTATCTGACACGAGAGAGTCGCGTGCGAGACATTTTGGGTCTCTCGCGAGACTGTTATGGAGAATCTGCACTCCAAATTTGTACAGTCTCAGTCATTTTAGGACCAGATGTCTAATCTACACCTAATTCCTAAGCAGTGATTCTAGAATATTAAAGAGTCAATCCGGATTCTCACACGAGCAACATAACCTTCCCCCTGAGGGAGGGGGATTAGCTCATGGTCATTGGAGGAATAATTAAACTTGCTGTATACAATAAATAAGTAAATGCAGGACATGAATTAAACTTGAAAAGAAATGACTTTAATTAAGAAAAAATAACTTACAGTATTGAAATTGCTGGAAGAGAAAATGATGGAATGTAAAGTGCTGGAATAAAACTACAGACGATAACTTAAGCTTAACAAACTAATGAACAAATGCTAAAGCATAAAATCTGAAGGCCGAATAATGAAGACCGCCCCCCCTCCTCATATATATAGGTTGGAGACCCTTGTGAAGGATTTAATTGGGTTATGTCCATTTCTTAATTGAGACATTCAAAACTTCGAATAACAAAGTTTTGTCTGCATGTGAATTAATTTGATGCTTTGTCTTTTGTATTTTCCTTATTAATGTTTTGTCTTCAGCCAAATTCAATTCAAACCACCTGCTTTGAATTGGTTCGTGTCTTCTCCTATTACAAGGTGGCACCAAATTGTGACCATCACTTGCCACCTGCCTATACTGACTCGTCATGCTTTTTGGGTTTGTAGAGTGGGTCCACGTGGTGTGTCCAGTGGCGGCACCGATTTTGGCATTTTTACAACTTTCTGTCTTTGCGTAGAATTTGTCGCCCTGGTTACTCTGGTAGTTCACTAGCCAACGTCGGTATCCAGATTTTTTAGATGTGAGCTTTGGAAGTTTGCTGCTTCTTTATATGTGGACCCGTTCTGCACTGGTTTTGTTCTTTTGGAAACTTCGGCTCTAGTCAGGCTTTGTTGAGCTTCACTGGGCTAAGTGGGAAGACTTCAGATATTCCAGTATTCCTGTACTTCGATGCATGTTTTATCATTATATTCATGTTAACGGCGGAAACCTGCAAAAGTACGAAAATATAATTATTATATGATTATTAAACACATAATCGACCAAAATGCTATGTCTCTCAGGGTTTAATATTACAGTTTTGGGTGCTTATCACACCACCCCCAAACAGCACTTTGCTTGTCCTCAAGCAAAGAAGAGACATTAAAATGATAAGTGGCTGAAAAGGTCTTATCCTAAGCTAAATCTCATTTCGCAGAGTGCGGTTGCATTGACCGTATGCAACAAGACCTTGAACTACTAGGAATTCCCTAGTGGACGAGTTATAACCTCATGAGAGTTTTCCAGAGAAGATACTCACAAACTTCATTTATACTACAACGACTCAGTAACAAATGCCTGTTTCCTTAATTAATCTCAGATATCTAGACATCTCACTAGCGGGGGAAACAAGGATTTAATTCTTTCGAAATTCAAGTTAATATACATACAATAATCAAAACATCTACGTATGAGCATGCATGCAGTGAATTTATAATGAAATGTACGATCTGGGCCGTTTCTGGATCCTTTGGATAGCGTCCTTAAGTAGGTTCTCACCGATATGTGTCGAAACACAATTTTTCTCTTATTTTTCCACTCAAGTTTTGCTATCTCCAGTGTGGAGTGGGCACACGTTTCCTCACATACTCAATGACAATCAGAGGAGCCAAGGGTGAGAAGTCACAACTACTACTTATTATCACACTATCCTACTCCTAATTGAGCTAGAGGTCTTTATTAGGTGTTATGGGGCTTAGGAGGTAGTGTAGAAGAAAATGGAATAGAAAATTCAAAAAATGATAAGTATGAGAGAATAAGGTCTTCGAGATATTTATACTAGAGAAATCCTTATTTTCTTTCCTACTTCTAACATGGGTTTCTATATTTGGCTTTTTCACGCTTTTGTATTCCCTTTTGATTTGATTTTGGGGGGAATTCTAACTTTGATATTTCTTTTGATTTTTTGGAAACATATTTCTATTTTTCTTTTTTTCTTTTCTTAAAGCAGTAACCGATTCTCGATTTGTGACAAGTTTTTCTCTTCATTTTTCCGCACTTCATCCTATTTCTCATACTCATCATCTAGCTAGGCTTATTTATTTGTGGTTAATAGATGGGTAATGAATTTTTGGTGAAATAGAAAAGGGTTAATGAAAGGTTCAGTGGCGCGACTAGTGGTTAAAATTTTTACAGGTATGAATTTTTGGCTATATCGATCCAAAGAAGGCCTAAATTCTTGCCTAAGATTTGGGTAGTGATCAAGTAAGTAGACGTGTGAACTTCTCTATTCGGAAAAACTACTCCTCTGTATCATTACTCACATATCACACATTTTGAGGCTTTTTGGTTAGATTCTTACAGGATATGGAAACTAAGTTGTCTAACTGTGGGTCCCAGAAACTTACTGCTGTGTACATTTAATGAAAGTCAGTGCATAAATGCTCATGAAAAGATGTAAAAACTATTGCATACATATTAAATTAAGTTTCTAAGAACAAGTCCTAATTCTAATGCTAGGGTGAGATTTCTAAATATTTTTCATCACAGAAAAGGAAACAAGAATTTGTCACTAAATATGTTTATTTAGACATAAAGTAAACTATATACAACTATGCATGCTTAATTTTGGCGAAAGGTTCTCACCACCCCCAAACAGTCAGACGCTGTGTCCTCAAAGTGTTAAGAGGAATAAAGAGTATACCTGAGAGGCTTTGAGCCAAAATATAGCTGACATCTTCCACAGAAATTTATTGTAACACACTATATATTATACATCATAAAAGTGAAAGCACACTGTTAGGTTATTTATTTATCTCACATCAAAACATAAAACAAATATGTACATGCATCAATTTACATTGCCCCAACTACGAACTGGGGGATGGTCCATCCTTGCTTCGTCTCTGTAGAAATGTCATTCCTTTGCATCACGCCAATCTATCAGAGCTTTCCAGACTTCGGTCCACTTCTTTTTCTTTGCAGTGTCCAGATGAGCTATCATTTTATCATCATCAGGGAAGGAAACGAACTTTCTTTAGATACCTTGCAGGGCACCGCCATGTCCGAAATCGCAAAGAACGAATTATCTTGTTTGTTGGACACATAGAGTCGACCTTTACCCAATCCTGAAAAGTGGCCGCAAACTATGGGAAGTATGTCCTCACTATCCTGCATGCTGTAACTGGCTGGGTGCATAGTGCTGCCGGAAAGACCGAGCCCTCTTAAGGTTCTCAATTACTAGGTTTGTGATGTCGAAGGCGGTATGTTGCTGGGCCAGTGCATGGAACGTCTTACAAGCTGACTTTGATGCAGTGGAAAAATGCCAATCCCCCATGATGTTCAGAAGAATAAATAATATGGCAGTTCCAACATTCATGGTCATACTGGCTAGTGGAATAGTGAAGTCTAGCCATCGGCCATCGCCATAACGGCCGAATTTTTTTTCCTAAGAATAGTCGTTAAAGTTGTTTTCTATCATGTATTGGATGGGGATATCTGGCTGAAAAGGAGGAAGGTCTAGAGGCATAGCAAATGTTGGCTCGTAAAAAGAGTGTCGGGTGTTACCAATACGGATTGTAAATCCGTTCAAAGGGAAACCCCATGCAATGAGTAAATCTTCCATATGATCGTAAAAATAAGTTGCCAAACCTGGGAGTATGTCCGCCCGGGTGTAGAATAAGGGAGTTCCAACCGACTCGAAAGTGATGAAGTCTCTGAAAAGATGTCCATATGCAAGAGAATTCAGCAACTAATGGAAAGATTGTTCTGGAATCATCTTTGGAGCTGCCATTATAGAAGATGTGTGAAGAAAGATGCTACCTGTTAGACAAAGATAAACAAATATTAGAATATGATGAGAATAATTAAGTAAAAACAAATTACCATAGGGAAATTTCACTATATTTAAAAACTAAAAAGAAAATGACAAAGAACATAAAATTGCAAAATTTAAATTGTGTCATGGGCCCAAGTAACGACGAGGATCCTTTTGTGAGAGGAATCCATTTATAAGATCTTCGATGCCGTCAATCCTGGCAACAACTCGTTGCATAATTTCACTCTGTGTCTGGTAAATCTCGGCGTGGTTCTCCATTATGAGAGTGTGATTTGCCGAGAACATGTTGTGACTGTGCAAGAATTGTGCTTGTTCCTCTTCCTGTATTGTCCGTAGGTCGTGAAATTCAAGGAGACTGGTGATGATAATGTTCTGACATTTGTATAATGTCATCAATCCTTGTTAAATTAAATGAAGTCCTTCCATAGGATTAAATACATTGCTTAATGCATTTTCAGTGAAGATGTTGTCAGCGGAACAAGCTTCTTCGGTTTCTGTATTGACATGGTTCTTTGCAAACTGAGTGAATGGTAAGAATGTTAGTTGTTCTGAGAGGTCTATTAAGAGAAGTACTAGAAAAACCCCAATGCATCATGATAAGTGTAACAATGGTTGGCAAAGGAGCTGCCTTTTTCCTGGCACGTGCGTTAGCGTTCCAGAGAAATTTAATAATGCAAAAATCATTACAGTTAGTATGCAAGACCCAGAGTAGATGGATGAGGGGTTTTGTTATTTCAGAAGTTTTAGATGTGCCGAGCACATTATTAGCTAGCCATTGGATCACAGATAATTGGTTCTTTTGCAAGGATCACTGATAAACAACACGGTTTTTCCTGTTGTATTCACCGTGAAGGATAGTTGCAAACATCAGATGCCTGATATTGTCGAATGGTGAATCCTGAAGGTGTACCCCTTGGTTTGTAATGGGAATTTGAAGTACCTCGGAGATAATTTCCATAGTCAATTCACGCTCACATCCATTTGCATGGACAAAGAATTGCCCATTTTGGAAATAACCGTGTTTATAGAACAAAATGACCAATTCTCTGGAAAAAAAAATGCTTGCTTATGATGTAAAAGAGGGTACCATCCTCGATGTAAAATTTTTGTGTCAAAAAATGGATGAAAAAGACCGTTTTGGAAATTTTCCATAAAATTTTGCTCGGGCACGAAAATTCGAGTGAGGGCCATTAAAGATGGAGTGGTGAAGAAAATTCAGTGGAAAAAGGGAAGTTGGTGTTTAGAGGTGTCTATCCTTGTTATAAATAAGCACCAATCCGAAGATGTAGAAACTATGGATCGAGGTGTCACAGGGTAGTTAGACCACGTGTATCTTCTAAATTTTGGCGCAAAAGATGTAGTGTGGATGGGAAGAATGGGGCATGCGACTACAAGGAGTGCCCATTTTTTTTTTTTTGACGTAAATAAATAGCGTAAGTAGAAGGCAAAGGAAGATGTAAACATAATATTACAATAAGATGTAAGAACGTACAAAGGTGTGGAAACACATCATAATGATACGGGAAATAAAATACAAATCTAAATATTAGATAGAACTATATGCCATATTAACAACATTACTATAATAAAATAACCGAGCATGAAGACTTGAGTAGCATATTCAATCTGCTGCTGCTCAAACTTTTCTAGTGCATCCATGAATCTTGAAACTTTGAGCGATCAAAAAATGATTTTTAGAATAAGAAGTGGAGAGGGAGAAGATGAAAGGATTGAAATGTGAAGAATGTGTTGAACTTATTTATAGAAGAAAATTGAGCCATTTTCTGACCGTTTTTAGATGCGATTTCATGACCGTTTTCTAACCGTTTTTGGTGCATTTTCATGACCTGTTTTCTGACCGTTTTGTAAAACGTTAGTTTACGGTAAAATTTGCCGTTAAGTGTGACGTCTAAAATATATATATATATATATATATATATATATATATATATATATATATTATATATTATTACTAATATTATTATATATGTTTCTACCTATATAATATAATATTGGAGATAACTAATATATTATTTAACAAGGCAGAAATTTTGGAGAATGTAGGAATTAACAGACGTCCTAAGTTCGAGAATAAAAATGCAAACACATAAATAAAATATCCGACATAATTAATATACAAGAATGGTAAAAATAAATTGTCTACTGAGAATCCTCGGGGACTGCAGGAGAATCCTCAGGGGCTGCAGAAGAAAAACCAGGAGTCCTGCGACGGCGTGCAGGACGAGCTCCTGGGAAGGCTAACTGCTCCTGGTTATCACCCAGAGTATCCATCACCTGGGCCTGAAACTGATGCTGGTTTGTCATGAACATTCGCTGGAACTTGTTCTGGCGAGTAGTCATTTTGTCCTGAAATGCATTCATGGAAGCATGCATTTCCTGTTGAAATTCGCCCATGCTGTCTGTCAGCTACCCGTGGTAGGGGTGGGAATTTGGCCCTAACGACCCTAACCCGGCCTTGACCTACCCGACCCTAAGCCCTATAAAGCCCTCACAACTAAAGCCCTCACAGAGTTTAGGGCAGGGCCAACCCGGCCCTAATGCCTTCTAAGGCAGGGTCAGGGCTAAGGTTCTGAAATATAGGCCCGACCCTAACCAAGCCCTAGTTATAATTTAACTATAAAATACACAACTAAAACTATCCAACTTCTTGTTACATATTTTCAATTAAAATAACACTGTCCTTTGTAAATTATCACTTACCGTATGGGTACTTCTAATAACTTGTCTTATATCATAAAAACTTGTAAACCTAATTGTTTCTATCTCACAACTCACGTACACCTCACAACTACCCGTCTAACCTAGTCGCCAAGAACAATAATGATCACTGGGCACTAGCCTAATGAAAAATAGGTTGACGTTAGTAAAAACTCATTCCATACTCTTATTTGTCTTTGTGTTCTTCAATGTTAAATGTAATTTTGGTGAGATTTGAGTACAAGAAATAACGGATTTATGTCAGTGAAAGCTCATTCCAAAATGTGTCGTGTGTATTTTAACTATAATTTTGAAATATAAATACGAGTCTCTATGTACTTCAGTTTATTAGATTGTGGATATGCATTTTAAATTGTTGGACTTATCAAGAATTATTACTAGATTGGTTGTTATTCAAATTTCAAAGTGGTGAAACTTTGAGTTTGCAAATCTTTGAAATTTTTTTGTAATATAAATGAGTTTTAAAACTGATGCAGTAAAAAGAAGAAAATATATAGGCCCGCCCGACCGCCCTAAAAGCTGTAAAGAGGGGCTTAGGGTAGGGTCGGGGCTTGAAATTTAGACTTATGACCCGGCCCTATGGGGACTTTAGGGCCAGGCTGGCCCGGCCCTAATAACTGAAAGGCTTTAAATGTTTAGGGCCGGGCTAGCCTGACCCGGCCCATTGCCCACCCTTAACCCGTGGCGAGTGGTCATATCCGTCCTTAACTCGCCCAAGGCATGTTTCATCGATACCTGGTGAGTGTACATGTCTCTCATGCCACTATTCATAGCACGTAAGGCATCCATAAGGTGGCTCATCTTACTCATAGTAGTCTTATCAAAGTAGGGTGGGTGAGATGGGCCTACGTTAGCGTGCTCAGCAACCATTGGTGCTGTGGGTTCCCAAGGGGCCAGTATGCATTTATTAAGGACAAGCATATTCTCATATAGTGGTATAGGGAGTAGTGGGGTGGCAGACATGAAACCCAAATTAATCATAACTTGCGTTACAAGAACAAAGAGGGGGTCGATTCGAGGTGGCATGCGTAATAATATAAAAAAGAAAGGTAACTATGCAGAAGTTACCCTTTCGCTCCTAGAGGATCCAGAGAAGGTGGAGGAAAGTCTTGTTGATGTCCGAGGGCTTCGAGGTGCCAATGACGTTCAGTCCTAGCCATTTAGTCACAGCCAGCTGGTTCCGTCGAACCGAGCACTGATACGCGCATTTCCCATCTATGTTGTACTCACGCTTGATTAGCGTGTCAAGTATTAGGTCATAAGTCTGTGGGTACACAGATTGCTGCTGAGTCAACATGTGGTCGACCAGAGGAATGCCTGTGATCCCAGAGATCAAAACGGGTGTGACTTCGTGGCCCACACCGTCGACGATAACCCAAAAATGGTAGCCATTAAAGGTCCCATTGTCGTAAAATTTCATCACCAAATCCTTAGAATATAGCCCGCCATTAGCATATAATAAGTACTCCCATCCTCTAGAGTGAATTTCATTATCAAAGAATGGAGCAAACATCCCATTTTTGAATAAAGTTCCAAAATTTTTCTCCAAACAAATTCATCTGTTTCCGGCCATTAGTGCTCTTAGGAAGAGGCTGGCTATTGATTTATGATGAGGGAGAGAAATGGGACCTGCTGACGGAAGGGAATTGGAGTTGGAGCAGTAGGAGTCACGCGCGAGACCTGGATATAACATGGGCCTGTCTCGTGCGAGACTTAATCGAGAGGGGATAAGATCCGGATTTTGGGGAAGACGAAGGGTGTAAGGGTGATGCGTGTGGTGGGGTTTGTCTGGGTTTAAATGAATCGAGAATTCGAGATTTGGTTGGGCCCAAAAAATTTCCCAAGCCCAAATAAAGCCTAAAACCCAATTTAAGCCTAAAAACATCTAAACGCTCTCCCACGACTCGTTCGGACTCCGAATTGGATGAATGAGCTATCGAAATGATTGGCACGAAAAAATTCTATCCAATTATATGAGTCATTCTCAAAGGTCACAAGAGTTTTTGAAAATAAGGAGGGTGTTTTATTTAGAAACATAGTTTTTATTTATATACAAAGGAGATTTATGTGAAAAACACCAGATGTCCAAAATAGTAACCATCTAAATTCATAGGCAATTGTCATGTCAGCTCTAGAGTGAACCCAATCCTGCCAGACTGTGGCTTTACCTTTATGTATTATGGGGTTAGGGGCAGGACGGTACCATCCTGGACCGTGCGCACTACGGTCTAATAATATTGCCCTTATTACATACGGCTATCCTCAAACAGCCCCAAAGGGAACTCAAAGTAACCAATTCTAGTGGTCTGGTGGAATCCATTGCCCGTTTGTATTCTAAGTATGCAACATCCGAGGTTGAACACTAATCTCTATGTGCACAACTTAATGCATGGGGAATTTGTTTATAAAAGGCAACAACATATACATATCTACAAGGTGAGTCTTTTAAAGACAGATCCTCAAGACGAATCGAGTATTTTAATGTCAGATTCTCAAGATGTTTGTGAGTCTTTTAACGTTAGATTCTCAAGATGATTCCCAACCCGTGAGAGAAACGACGCGGCGACGAAGATTATCCGCCCTGCGCAGCTGGTGTCAGACAAAAGTATACCTTAAACTGGCTAGTATCGGATAGGAAGTCAAGACCTTGACAGAAGGGTGTTTGACAATGCATACACCACCCTTTCCTTCGCGTCGTTCGAAAGCAAAGTACTACGACCATTCCCTATTCGTGATGAGTGAGACTTACACCAAATGATTAGCTGAAGTTCGCTAGGCAGAGAGTAGAAAAGGGAAGAGAAGGAAGGAAGTGAAATTTTAGGTACCCATCATTTACCGACAGGCCCGTTTGCTCCTGTTGCAGAAGACATTTATACTCATTTCTGAAATAGAGTTTTCGTGGACTAAGGTTCCGGCGCTTGCAACCACACACTTCAAAAAATCTTTTTAGATCATAAAATAGAAGATGACCCAGCTACCAAAATGGCGTACCCTCTATAGAAACAAGATTGAGTACACCAAACGAAAGCATCTAGTCTATGTAGACCAGATCCTGAAGAAGAGTCCGCTCAACATCCGGGAGCCGCGTAATTGTGGTAATGTTTTAGGCGTTGTCCATTGACTTGAAATTCGCTGTTATCTTGTGGATTAAGCAAAGAGATTGCCCTATAATGTGTCACAGCTGACACAATGAAAGGACCAGACCATCGTGTTTTCAATTTACCAGGAAAAATGTGTAATCTGGAGTTGTACAGTAAAACTTTTTGGCCAATTTTGAAATCCTTACGCAAAATGTGCTTGTCGTGCACTCTTTTCATATTAACTTTGTAGGATTTTGAGAGATCATAAGCATCACTCCGAATCTCCTCAAGCTCATTTAATTATAGTTTTCGCTTCTCGCCTACCTCGTTGATATTGTAATTTAGGCTTTTGATGGCCCAAAGGGAACGATGCTCAAGTTCAACTGGCAGATGACAAGGTTTTCCAAAAACAATGCGGTAAGGACACATCCCTATAGGTGTCTTAAATGCTATTCGGTATGCCCACAAGGCATCGGATAAGCGGAGAGACTAGTCTTTTTTGATGGATTGACAATTTTCTCTAGAATGGACTTTATCTCTCTGTTGGAGACTCCCACTTGGCCACTCGTTTGTAGGTGATATGGAGTAGCAACTTTGTGAGTAACTCCATATTTCTTCATTAAAAACCCAAAAAATTTATTACAAAAATGTGCATCACTGATGATAGCTTTGGGGACACCAACACGAGATAAAATATTTTCTTTTACAAATTTTACGACAGTCTTATGGTCATTTGAACGACATGCGAGTGCCTCAATCTATTTGGACACATAGTCCACAGTGACTAGAATGTCGAGAAAACCTTGAGAAATAGGGCTGGGTCCCATATAATCAATGCCCCAAACAACAAAAATTTCCACAATCAAGCTAGGATTTAGGGGCATCATATTGCGTTTTGTAATTCGACCTAGGTGCTGACAACGAATGCAGGCTATGCAATGTTCGTCTGCATCGCGAAAAAGGGTAGGCCAGTAAAAACCACATTGTAACACCTTGGACACAGTTTTCTTTCCACTGAAATGACCTCCGTAAGATTGTTCATGGCAAAAGGATAATACGTCGGTGTGCTCCCACCGAGAATGCAAATGACAAATGAGTTGGTCGGAACAATACTTAAAGAGGTAGGGGTCATCCCAGAAATAATATTTTACAATGGATAAGAACTTTTACGATTGGGACGTGACCAAGAGGAAGGAACTTGCTCAGTAACTAGGTAGTTAACGATATCCGCGTACCATGGAGAGGAGAAAATGGAGTACAAATATTCGTCTGGGAAGGAATCATAGATGGCTTCAGAATCACTATAAATGTCACTAACCAGCCTTGATAAATGGTCGGCCACAACATTTTCGGTTCCTTTCTTGTCTTTGATTTCCAGGGTGAATTCTTGCAAGAGAAGGATCCAGCGGAACAATCGCTGTTTCACGTCCTTTTTCGCGAGTAAGTACCGAAGTGCAGCATGGTCAGTATATACAATAGTGGATGATCCAACTAGATAAGGGCGAAACTTATCCAAAACATAGACAATAACTAGAAACTCTTTCTCAGTTGTTGGGTAATTACGTTGAGTGTTATTAAAAGTTTTACTAGTGTAGTAAATGACAATGGGTTTGTCATCACGTCGTTGGCCTAGTACAACGCCAATAGCAAAGTCGCTAGCGTCACACATCAGTTTGAATGGTTGAGACCAATCAGGGGGTTGAATGATAGGAGCGGTAGTTAGGGTGGTTTTTAGAGTTTCAAAATCTTGTTTGCAATTGTAATTGAAGTTGAATACCGCATCCTTAAGCAGGAGATTGGTTAAGGGTCGAGCAACTTTAGAAAAATTCTGAATGAATCTCCTGTAAAACCCAGCGTGTCCTAAAAAGGCACGGATATCACGAATTGTGCATGGGAAAGGTATCGAAGCAATTTTAACAATTTTAGCTTTATCAGCCTCTATCCCGTCTTTCGAAATAATATGACCTAAAACAAGGCCTTTGGTAACCATGAAATGACACTTCTCCCAATTAAATACCAGATTTTTCTCTTCGTAACGCGTTAACACTTTAGAAAGGTTGGATAGGCAGTCGTCAAAGGAATTTCCATAAATGGAAAAGTCCTCCTTGAAGACTTCCATATAACGTTCCACCATATCACTGAAAATGTGAAGCATGCAGCGTTGGAAGGTGCCTGGGGCATTGCAATGACCAAAAGGCATTCGTCTGTATGCAAAGGTTCCAAAGGGACATGTGAAAGTTATCTTTTCTTGATCGGCCAGATCGATGACAATTTGGAAGTAGCCGGAATATCCATCAAGAAAATAGTAATTAGCATGATCGGCTAAACGTTCTAGCATCTGGTCAATGAATGGGAGAGGGAAGTGATCTTTACGTGTTCTGGCATTAAGTTTGCGATAGTCAATGCAAATTCTCTATTTTAATGGAATGCGAGTGGAGATGCATTCACCATTTTCATTTTGTACAACTTGAATGCCGGACTTTTTGGGAACAACGTAGACAGGACTAACCCAGTCACTATCAGAGATAGGATATATGATACCTGCATCAAGTAAACGTAAAACTTCCTCTCTCACCACCTCTTTCATGGCGAGGTTAAGGCGACGTTGTGGTTCTCGCGATGTCTTTGAGCCGTCATCCAGATGTATGCGATGCGTGCATACACTAGGGTCTATTCCTTTGATATCATCTAAGGACCATCCAATAGCGGAGCGGTGTTCACGAATGACACAAATCGAACGTGCTTCTTCGTTAGTAGTCAATTGAGAAGAAATTATTATAGGGTGACTACTATCGGGATCGAGATGCATGTATTTCAAATCAAAGGTTAGTGGTTTTAAATCTGGAGTTGGAGGAGTGGGGATCAAGGATTCGTGAGGGGTCGTCTCTTCAATGGAAAAGAGTGAGTCCGGTTCTTCTGAATCAGATGGCAACGTAGTAGTAGGGTCAAATAGTGGTACTGACTCTAATAATGTGTGGATATCCTTAATGTATGAGTCATCATCACACTTAGGATTATCAAAAGAAAGAAATTGGTGTACCTCATCTTCGGGAAAAGAGTTTGTGAAATAATCGTGTGCGAGACTATCAACCAAGCTAATTTCACCCTCCATTATAGGATCGGGAAATTGTTTCATTAATTTGAACACGTTGAGTTCGACAGAAAGGTTCCTAGAAGACAATGTCATTGAACCGTCCCGACAATTTATGAGAGCGTTAGCAGTTGCAAGAAATGGACGGCCCAAGATGATAGGAATAGAGTCATAGGCCACTTCGGTATCTAGAATGACAAAATCAACGGGGTAGTAAAAATCTTGGACCTTGACTATGATGTTTTCTACTATGCCCTATGGGTACTTGATGGAGCGATCTGCGAGTTGTAGAGTCATATTGGTAGGTTTTAATTCATGAAGACCTAATTGCTTAAATAAATAGTAGGGAAGTAGGTTAACACTGGCTTTTAGGTCTAAAAGTGTGGTAGCGGTATACTTGTCACCCAACGTGCATGGTACAGTTGGTTGACCAGGGTCTTTGTATTTAACCACACCATTGGTAGTAGTAATCGAGGGAAACTGCTCAATGAGGAACGCTTGTTAAGGAACATTTGTACTTCGTTTGGTGGTGCACATGTCCTTCAAAAACTTGGCATGCTTGGGCAAATGCTTAAGCGCATCTAGAAAAGGTAAATTTATGGTCAAATTTTTGAAAGTTTCACGGATCTCATCTAAATGTTCGTCACGTTTGTTCTTTGCTAAACGGGCAAGGAACGGAGCTTTTGGGCGGAATCACGCATAAGGATCAGTGGCGTCTTTCCCTAGTTACGTGGGTGTAGATTTGGAAGGAACAACTTCGTTCATTATAGGTTGCGAGGTAGGAGTTGGAAGGACGTCAGCCGTGGCTTCCGTCGATTCTTAGTCTGGCATACGTATGTGATTGTCAATGGTTCGGCCAGAACGATGAGTGGTAATGGCATTTACCTTACCCTGGCTGGAATTACTAGATCCCTGTGCATTGTTAAGTTCAAAGGCAGTGTTGGTGGACTTAGGGTTTGGAACTGCTTGGCCAGGGAACACGCCCTTTTGACTTTTATCTTGTGCAAACAGCTGAAGAGACTATTGGATAGATGCTAAGATTTGATTATGTTGATTCATATAAGTCAGAAAAGTTTCAGCTGTTTTATCGACAGTGGATTGTACCAGTGGAGTAGTAGGAACAAGTTCACGGTTATTGTTTACGGGTTGATTTTGGTAGCCATATCCTTGATTAGCGGGAACAAGGTTGCGGTTGTTTTGGTACCCTATATTTGCGTTGTTGGAAAAATTACTTTTCCCTTGCTGGAATTGCGGAGGATTTCCTTGACGGTAGGAATTGTAGTTTGCGGGTGGTCGTACAAAAGCGTTGTTGACACCCGGAGGAGCTTGTTGTTAGGCAGGGGGTGCCCAAGCCAAATTCGGATATTGTTGCCAAGGTGCATTAGGGATGTTAAAAGCACAAGCCTCTTCAGAAGATTGGGGAGGGCACTTATATACCACAGGACAATAAGAATCGACGTGCTTAGGACTTAAGCAAAGAGGAAATGGGGAAGCGTTGGCAACCATGACCTGTTTGGGTTTCTGATCATTTACTTGAACCGAAAGAGCATCGACCTTTTTGTTTAAGGACTCGATCAGAGTTTTTAATTCCGTATCGGGTTTGACCTCGAATATAGACGTAACTTTGGTAGGAGTGTCTTTAGAAGATCTAGAAGAATCAGTGTTTCCCCAATGGGTGCTTCATAAAGCCTGTTTCTCAAGAAAAGTGTATGCTTCCGTAGCGCCTTTGTTCATGAAACAACCACCGTTCATGATATCTAATGTTTCCTTTCGATGGTCAGAGAGACCATTAAAGAATGAACGGACTAATACAGCGGTGTCTAGTTGATGATGGAGACATTCGAGAAGCAGATCAGTAAATCTGCTCCATGCTTCCGAAAAGGATTCCTAAGGGTGTTGGCAAAAGAATTGAATCTTCTGAAGCATTTTTGTAGTTTTCTTCTGAGTATAGAACTTTATCATGAATGCTTGTATGAGTTTGACCTATGTGTCAATGGATTGCGGTGCTTGTCCTGCAAGCCAAATTGAAGCTTTATCAGCTAAGGTGAAGGGAAACAACCTAAGCAAGACTTGTTCGTTGGTTATGGTCGGATGGTGGAAAGTGGTGACTACTTGTTGCATTCGACGAAGATGATTGTACGGTTTTTCATGGTCTAAACCATGGTAAACAGGTAACAAACCAAAATGTTTGGCGGAATGCGAAAATCACCTACAATCGCATTGAGTTTAATGCAGGAAGCAGGTCCTTCTTGTAAGGCAATATAGAAATCCGAAAGGGGTTTCTCAACTGTGGGATTTTCTTGGGCCATAATTAGGGGAGATAATGGCAACGGAGATACTTGACGAGATTGGTTTACGGAGGAAAAACTATGTCTAGGAGATAATTTAAGCAGTTGTTTATTGTATTTCCGATGACGATATGTAAGTTCTAATTCCTTATTGGTACCAGACTATAGTCTCATACAAATACAAATTTTAATTCAAGGCTCATAAGGAACGAATTATGACTGGAGGATTAAGATTTAAGGAAGGAGGGAGGTGAAACACGTCTTCCTGAGCTGTTGCTAACTTGACCATGTGAGCTAGGACAACGTGTGAATATTCCAAAGCCCAGTCACCCGAGAAATTAAGGGGAGGTTGTTCGTCTTTGTACGTTCCTTTTAATTAGGGCAACCTCAATTTTTCAAGTTTCCTAGACACTGATGGAATAGGATAATGATTTATGATGGTGTATTATGCGGGGTATTATTAAGATAATTATGATAAAATTTTAATTATTATTTTATTATTTTATTTTATTTTATTTTTATTTTTATTTTTTTTTGTATTTTGTGTTTACGTAATTAATGTATTATGGAGATGTGATTATGAAACATGCAATTAAAACGATAGATGCCAAAATAGAAACTAAACATACAATTAACACATACTAGTTTTACACAGGAAATTTACACATGCAATTCTATATTATTTATATATGAATAGAATTATGTCCTACGCATGCAATAATCTATAGCTACCGATACGTGCAACTATATGTGAGCTAGGGGGATGTCGAGAACGAACTCATGCAAATGAATACCGCGTACGTGAATTGATGTAACATACACATTCAAAAATATTCTAAGCAGGTGGTTTGAAATTATGCATATATCCAAATATATTCGAATCATATTAATCGTATTAACGTGAAGATGTAATGACAAACCACATTTACATGCAAAGAGTTCTCATGCCAACACACAAACATGCTAGGTAAAATAGGTTATATCAAACTACAAAATAATATCCTCGACAAAGTTTGAGGAGTTTAAGAATTTGAAACCTGGCGTCCCGCGATTTCTCGTACAACGATTGAATTAACTCCCGAGCTCGTGAACTTACTGGATGGGGGATAAACAGGACTAGAGAGTCCAAAATAGTACTGAGAAGGAAAATGGCCTGTACTTGAAAACCGGAGTGTTCATACTCCAGGTTAGTCTTGCGCGCTACTAATTTAGTCTTGTCCGAGACTCTTTTGTCAGTTCAGTACTTCAAGTTCCTACGGAATACTTAGACTGTGCTAATAAAAATAAACAAGATCTAGTTCACAGATATCTGTTAGTAGAAAAAGTTAGGGCAAACAGTTACGTAACACGTTAGCATCGTAAAAGAAATGGAAATTAAAAAAGATGAGGGGGTAGGGGAGGGGGTTTATGTTTGATGTATTCCAGTTATTAAGTTAAGTCCAAAGTCCTTCGGCGTGTAGCGGCGCCATTTGATATACGCTTAATTAACACGTTTTTGGTTTTATTCTTAAGTCCGAGGTCCACATTCCAAAGTCCAAAGTCCGTAAAAGTCGTTCGTTTAGTCAAGTTACCTTACTCACGTGGGTTTGGTAGGATAGGTCGAGTAAGGGATCATCCAAACATTAGGGCTCGACAAGGTTCACAACTGGAATTACAACTTTTAGTGAGTATGATTTTAGGTTTTTTAGTTGGTTTAATTAAATTAACGGTAATGTAAATTGCTAACGGTGATTTCAATGTAAATAAACAAAGATAGAGAAATAGGGAGAGGGTTAATTCATACTCATGCAAGAATCATTTTTCAATAGTTTATACTACCACATCACTACAGCTCTAATCCGTCTCGAGTTCATAGACAAACTCAAGACGACATCGAGTATTGATAAATGCTAACATTTGAATAGTCTTACCTACGAAATGAACGATGAACTCAAAACGTAAGTAAAACTAAAACTAATCTTGATGATACTATTTATCAAAGTTTCCTACTCTCAAGTCTATCGAAATAGAGTGGAGTAACGAATTCGTTCCACTCCTAGTGCTCTAGCATGTAATTGTTTTCTAATCTAATTAGTCGGTCTTAAGTCAATGAGAGCTTTACGAAGGTGATATACTACGATACTTACTGAATTTGATTACTTGAATTTAACTACGAATGCTATAGAAATATGATTATTTTTTAATCTAGATAAAGGATTAGAGGGGAATTGAATCCACCTCGAATCCAACTTAATAACCTAGCATAGATTGTTGTATCTCGATTCTTACGTTCTTATGGCAAAAATTTCGAGTTCTAATCCCTAGTGTTCATGGCATTTCTACCGAGTACTAACTAGCATGTGAGGTCGTCCACCCATTCTCATGGCGAATCACGACCTTCTAGATTGGAATAGATTCTACAATATTTCTACACTATACCACTAAGTTTTCATCAAGGCTTCATCAACCCCTCTAATGGAGGTTTTAGCCTTGAGTCATCAAACCATCATTTCCCATTTCATTATAACTACACATCATATTAAAATTCTAACTTAACTAAATTAACTAACAATGGTTCAATCTATTTAAACTACGGAATGATAATCAACAAGAATTAAAATCAGATCTATAAATTGAAATAACACAATTCGAAATTGAGAGAAACAACTAGTTTATTTATCTAATCAATCAAGAACAATGATTCAAAGACTTAATCTAAAACAAGAATTGAAAATGGAACTAAAGCTTAATTTAATTAATGAAAACAGATCTAGAATTATCTATATTATTTTAGGTCTAACTAGCTACCATTAACAAAGAGCTCAACTTTGGTTTTTATACTTTCAGATCCAAAAATCGTGCATGGGCTTGGAGCCATGTTTTGGGCCCAGAATCGTGCCCAAAACCCAATTCTTCAAATTCAAAAGGCCTCTTCAGCCAAAGTTGGCTTCCACAGACTTTTCGTCCACTTCTGCTCCTCTGATTGGGTCAAGGCTTAGACCATTGGAAAGCTCTTTCCGAGCCGGTCGTTTTGACATAAGGTAGGCCCAATTCCGAGGTCTGAGTCCAAAGATACGGCTTTTCGGAAGTTCTCACGACTTGTGTCTTTGCTTTCAATTGCGTCGACTTTTCAGCTTTTGACCGGGCTTTAGGAAGGCTTATCTTCTTGAATCTTGGCCTTTAATCACGGAACTCCTTAGTAACTGACCTTTTCTCATTTATCTCACTAAAATGGCACATTTCTGCACATAATGGACTTTGAAGCCTGAAATGCATAAAAACACGTAATCAGTGTTAACTCTTAATTATTACTCACATAATTGGTTCAAAAGTATGACTGTTAAAGGGTTAAAACTACAGTTTTGGGCTCTTATCAAGTATCGATCCCTAGCGAAACGTGCATATCTCTGAGTCGCATCACACTAGCATAAGGAGTTGAACTTATATTTCATCTCCTGGTTCGATTCTACATCAGTTGGACAAATTGGAGAGCTGTCTGACACGAGAGAGGCGCGCGAGACATTTTGGGTCTCTTGCGAGACTGTTCTGGAGCATCAACACTCCAAATTTGTACAATCTCAGTCATTTTAGGACCGGATGTCTAATCTACACCTAATTCCTAAGTAGTGATTCTAGAATATTAAAAAGTCAATCCGGATTCTCACACGAGCAGCATAACCCTCCCCCTGAGGGGGGGGATTAGCTCATGGTCATTGGAGGAATAATTAAACTTGCTGTATACAATAAATAAGTAAATGCAGGACAGGAATTAAACTTGAAAAGAAATGACTTTAATTAAGAAGAAATAATTTACAGTATTGAAATTGCTGGAAGAGAAAATGACGGAATGTAAAGTGCTGGAATGAAATTACAGACGATAACTTAAGCTTAACAAACTAATGAACAAATGCTAAAGCATAAAATGCTGAAGGCCGAATAATGAAGACCCCCTCCCCCCCCCTCATATATATAGGCTAGAGACCCTTGTGAAGGATTTAATTGGGTTTTGTCCGTTTCTTAATTGAGACATTCAAAACTTCGAATAACAAAGTTTTATCTGCATGTGAATTAATTTGATGCTTTGTCTTTTGTCTTTTCCTTATTAATGTTTTGTCTTCAGCCAAATTCAATTCAAACCACCTGCTTTGAATTGGTACGTGTCTTCTCCTATTATAAGGTGGCACCAAATTGTGACCATCACTTGCTACCTGCCCATGCTGACTCGTCATGCTTTTTGGGCCTGCAGAGTGGGTCCACGTGGTGTGTCCAGTGGCGGCGCCGATTTTGGCATTTTTACAACTTTCTGTCCTTGTGTAGAGTTTGTCGCCCTGGTCACTCTGGCAGTTCACTAGCCAACGTCGTTGCATCCAGATTTATAAGATGTGAGCTTCGGAAGTTTGCTGCTTCTTTATATGTGGACCCATTCTGCACTGGTTTTGTTCTTTTGGAAACTTCGGCTCTAGTTGGGTTTCACTGGGCTGAGTGGGAAGACATTAGATATTCCAGTATTCCCATACTTAGTTGCATGTTTTATCATTATATTCTTGTTAACTGCGAAAACCTACAAAAGTACGAAAATATAATTATTACATGATTATTAAACACATAATCGACCAAAATGTTTTGTCTCTCGGGGTTTAATATTACAGTTTTGGGTGCTTATCAGAGGGGAGTAGCTGAGTTTTGTTTAGCCTTAACCCTCTTTATATAGGAGAGGGTTAGGTTTATAATTTCGTGCATGGGCTTTGGAGCTATGTTTTGGGCCATTAAATAAAGGCCAAAACCTAATTACTTAAGTCCAAAAAGGGTATCTCTGTTGGAAATTACTGCAACAGCCTTTTCGTCCACTTTTACTCCTCTGATTGGATCAAGGCCTAGACCATTAGAAATCTCTTTCCAAGCCGGTTGTTTTGAAATATAGTAGGCCAACTTCCGAGGTATGTCCAAAGATACAGCTTGCGGAAGTTTTATTGACTTTTCTACTCTATATCTGCCCGCGTTGACTTTGACTTTTCAGCTTTGACTGGGATTTAAAAAGGCTTTTTCTCCTTGAAACTTGGGCTTTAATCATAGAACTTCTTAGCAACCAACCATTGCTCCTTTCTTTTACAAAAGTGACATATTTCTTCACATATTTGACTCCAAGACCTGAAATACACCAAAGCACGTAAGCAATACTAACTCTTATTTATTATAAACATAATTGGTCTAAATGTAATATTATTAAGGGGTTAAAACTACAGTTTTGGGCTCTTATTAGTGGGCGATCGTGTGGGGTTAAGGGTTTGATGGCACGTGCCTCTTTTATAAGTTTGAAATTTTGGCCCAAGCCCAAAAGAATCAGGAAATTTCGATCTTGTCCTCAGTGCCTTGCCAACTTCAAGAGCCGATCCATGCTTCGTTAGTCGTCCGATCTTGACCCGTGAGGTACCAAAACGATCAGCATTGAAAATGTAACGTAACGATATAGGATACACTCACATCCAACTGTAGATGGGAACCAAATAATGGAAAAAAACTGTACAAGAACTATAGGAAAATATGTATAGATAACATAAAGAAAATTTTAATTAATTTTTTTGGGTTTTGAATAAGTTTGACAGAAATTTTAAAAAGGTGGGTCATTTTAAGTCAGATCCCCAAGACTTGGAAGTTTTTGAAAACTTGAGTCAATCCCAACCAGACGGTTGGATTACTCTCTTAGACTAAGCGTAATGCACTGGGGGACGACACATGTAGACTTTGTAAACATAATTATTATGAGGTTGAAGACCGGGGCAAGTTGGTGTTTGACAATTCGAGCATCAGCCTTCTCTCTTCGCTCGTCTCTTACGTGCGTATGAACTCTTATTTAAATCAGGAATGATTTTCGGTATATGTGTCCATATCTTAAGCTGCAATTCTCTAGGAAGTGCTTGCACATGATCATTGAAACTGATCCATCTAGTCTTGCTGGGTGGAGGGTTTTTGTTTGTTACAGAAGACATTTTTGAAAAGTTTTTCAGAAACGAGAGAGATTTAGAAGGGGAAAAGATTTAAACGAAAGGGGAAAGATTTTAAAGAAAGGAAATTTTTGAGTCTTTTAACGTCAGATTCTCGAGACAAAATAGAGAGGTGGAGGCAAAAAGATAGAATTAAATAGAGAATAGTAACTTTGGGTTACTCTATTTGTTTAATTTTCGTTTGGAGACGCCTCGTTTTTTTTTTTTTTTTTTTTTTGGGTTTGTTTTCTTATTCAAAATATATCTCTATCCATATAGAGGTTTTACCAAGAAGATAAAATTATACATTAATCCAGTATCATTTTGGTTACTCCGGACGAATAACTTTCATTTTTATATCTTCTGGTTTTGAAAACTATATATGGCGAGATATTTTAAGAAACTCGTACTCAAAAGCAGTGATTCTAGGTATTATTTACTTTAAAACAAAATAGATAATCTTAGGCAACTTTCGTGTCAGCTCTATGGCAAACCCAATCTAGACAGACAGAGCTTGAGCTACGCGAGTTGGGGGATTTATTGCGCAAGACATGGAATGTCCTGACCTGAGCGAATAGCTCGGTGATATAGGCGATCCTTAGTAAGTAGAGCTGATCTCAAACCGCCCCTAGATTGCGTAGTTCTAGAGGTTGGTCTGTGTAAAATCCATTGCCCATTTTGAAAAATAACTTAACTATTGATGTATTGAGAATCTATCATTAATAGCACAAACAAAGAAATCAAACATTTTTGAAAAAGAAGTGTTAAATAAAGAAAAGAAAAATTGTATACTCGCTCCACAGGTTCACACTTACTCCAACAACGAGTAAAAAGTGTTTTACAAAGAATATGTGAGATATACTGTGGACTACGGCTCCGATAATTACAAACACACCCTCCAAGTGGAGAGGTTCGGTTACCTTATTGATGTATCCCCTTAAAGCAAAAGATGGAATGGAATGGGAAATGGATACATCAGAACAAGAGGAGTCAATCCTCATAGATGGAATGATTAAGAAAGAGTTTTTCGTGCTCCAGCTTCGTTCACGTCACTTGTTGCTTCAAAGGCTGTGTTTGTTGGTTTAAGATTAGGGATAACTTGACCTGGGAACACACCTTTCTGGGTTTTATCTTGGGCTAACAAGTTCAGAGATTGTTGCATGGATGCTAGGATATGGGTTTGCTGTTGCATGACAGATAACATTATTTTGGTGGGCTTATCTGTTTGGACACTAGTTGATGGTGTAACGGGGACTAGGTCTCTTTGGTTGTTGATAGGTGGCTTTTGATAGTTCTGGTTAACTTAGGATGGAACTAATGCTCTGTTCTGATTGTTATATGTATCTTGTCCTTGTCCTTGTCTGAAGGTATTTGTTGGTTTGTTGAAACCTGGTGGTGTTTAGTTTTGTGGAATGTTGGTCCATGCGAAGTTTGGATGTTGTCACCATGGTGCATTTGGTACATTGAAAGAACATACTTCTTATAGCTGAAGTGATGATATGTTTGTGATCAAGGGACATGTGGCATCTATATGATTTAAGCTTAGACAGAAATTGCATGGTAAGGTATTTACGTTCATGACAGGATGAAGGGTTTGGTCTTTTTGTTCGGTTGTGAGGGCATCTATCTTTCTTGTGAGGGTTTCTATTAGGTATTTGATTTTTGGATCTGATTTCACCTCAAAAATACCACTAGCCTTAGTTGTACTAGGTTAGGCTATTCTAAAATTGTTTATGTCACCCCAATAGGTACTCTTTTCAGCTTGGTTTTCAAGAAAGGTTAAAGCTTCAGTTGCACCTCTATCCAAAAAATTACCATTACTCATGATGTCGAGGGTTACTTTGTGTTTAGGGAGAAAGCCTTTGAAGAAACATTGGACAAGAGCGGATTTTTCTAGTTTATGGTGAGGACATGAATGGAGTAGGTCAGAGAATCTATCCCATGCTTCGGAAAATGTCTCACTCGGACTTTGTCTGAAGAACTGTATCTTGCTTCTTATCTTTTCTGTTTTCTTCGGCGGAAAGTATTTCTTCATGAAGGAGAACACAACCTTTGCCCATGTATCGAAAGAGTCGGCCTTCTGTGAGAGAAGCCAAGCGTGACTCTTGCCAGCTAGAGTGAAAGGAAACATTCGTAGCTTAACTTGATCGTCGGTGATGCCCGGATGATGAAAAGTATTACATACTTCATGTATCCGGGGTAGATGCTCGTACGGTAACTCGTGTTCTAACCCGTGGAAGATGGGTAGAAGATTGAACACGATCGGTGGAATCCTAAAATCGCTTGTAAGCAGTGTGAGTCATATACAAAATGGAGGCCCATCTTACAACGGTGTGTAGAAGTTGGAGAGAGGCTCTTCAGCTTGCAGTACTTCGTCAACCATCTTAAAAGATGGAGGACTAGAAACAGGAGATTGTCTAGGGCGACAAACTCTCCTACATGAGTAAGTTTTATTCTTGCTAATACTAGAAGTGCCTGAACGTAATATCATACACTTTTAGCAAGACCCCAAAACTATCCTAACATGCGCAAACGATGCAATGCATACTCAAGAAATCGAAATTCGTTTTTGCAAGTATGGAGTTTTGAAAACTTTGCTTTTGGTCTATATTTTACTATGCCCTAATCAGAGGAACAGTTGGGTGATAGACTAGAATGGCTCTATTACATGTCTCAGAAGAGTAGGCAGTTACTTCACCAAGTGGTGTGCTACCAAGAATCTTACTCACGATGAATCTAGGGGAGGGAAGTGAGGAAGGTTGTTGGTCCACCGGAATCTGGTAATTGGTTACTCAAAATCCTCGTGGCTACATTTTTGTCCTTTTCTGGAGAAGCGTGACTACTTGGGCTCTAGTTGATTGATTTTAATTAATTTTTTTGGTATAGGGCTGTCAAGAATCAAACAACATCCAATTTACCTACATTGGGTAATAATTTCCCAATGGTTGTTATGGCTCGGGTTCAGCCTTATGCGCGAATTTAAATTGCAGTGCGGAAAGTAAATTTCAAAAATCATGTAAGCATGCTTGAACACACAAGTATCCTCTTACATGGGCTTCGAGGAGGTTTAAAATTTACCTCTCAAGCCATGCTTACACGCTGCTTGCGGAGAATACGACGTCGGTTGGTGCTTGATCTGAGAATCAGGCCCAACCTTTCAAGCTTTACCCTATTTTAAATTACAATAAAGGCCCACTTAAAAAAGCCCACAAGTTAGGTTTTTGATAATTTATACAACTTTGCCTTCAAGGGCTCAAACTTAAAACTAAACTAAAATTATACTAATCTAATTAACTAGTTTTAGATTAATCACCTAGATTAACTAGAGTCAAATGGATTTAGAGTGTTGATTACCAAATTGATCCATAGTGTGTGAGCTATGATCCACAACTTGCCTCACACACTTGAACTTCCCAAGGCAATTAAAACTCTAATCCCTTGGTAAGTATTAAACATAAACCAAGTTTAACTCCTGTTCATCATAAGAAATCAATCACAAAGTAAGTTTTTTTTTTTTTTTTTTTTTTTTTTTTTTTTTTTTTTTTTTTTTCACTAACTATTACAAACAAGTTTCACTGTTTTCTCCTACACTATTACAAAATCTAGGCTCGAGTACAACTGTGTCACAAATGAACTGGGATATGAAAAAATTGAACACACTTCTGTGGAGGTGCTCGGGCTGTCGCCCTTGCCACGCCCACTGGCGCCGGTGGAGGGCTGTCATCTTTCGCCTTGTTTGATCAGCTCCTCTCCAGCTTTGTTGTCATACAACCTGATTTGTAAAAAAATATCTCAGTACAGAGAAATAATAAAAATAAAATGACAAAAAATTGAAAAAAAAAATAGAAATGGAGAGATGAGAATGATGCTCCCTTCTTAGATTCTCAACCAATTACTCTCACTCTTTCAATCCATGACGGCGACGCCGTTTGAAGTTTTAATATTGTAGTGAGTATAATTCAAAAGAGTTTAGATTAAGAGTTGAGGTTCATCCTAAATTGTTTAGAGTTTGAGTGAGGGAAATATGAAGAAGAAAGGTAGACTCTTATAAGATTAGAATGGTTCTAAGCTAATGAACTTGAATGCTTTGATTGTTTGATTGAAATGACTTGAAAACATGAAAGGAAGATTGATTAAAACATTGAAATGAAAGCAACAAATAAGATTGAAGATTAAAACAAAGAACAAGCTAGTAACAAGTTTGATTGAAATAAAGAAAAGTGAAATAAAAAGTTGATTGAAATAAAATAAAACAACAAGAAATTAAAAACATGAACTGAAAAACAAGACAAGAAAAATAAACAAACCAAATAGTTTGGATCTTAAGACAATGGATGAGTTCTCTCTTCCTTGCTTTTTGTTTATATACCCATACTTTTGCCATTTACAGATTTGCCCTTCTCCATTACAAACTAGACACCTCACCCTTTCACTTTTGCTTTTGATTTTTCTTTTACGTTTTGGTGCCTTCTTGACCAAGATAGGTTTAGGGATAAGTCTTCATAATTTGAGATAAGGGCCTCCATCATTGGTCTTCTAATTTGAGGACTTTGACTGTTGACCGGTTGACTTTGACTTTTTCAGCAATTTTCCATAGCAGCTACTGGTCTTCATAATAAGTGTGATTAAGGTTCCTTTTGGTGCTAAGATGAAGCTTTTATGACAAGTGGTCTGAAATACTCCTTAACCTGAAAAAGGTAGTAAAAACTATGAGTTATCTTTTCGTTAAGCATAAGAAGGACTATAATGCAGCAATATACGGGTAATAAAATGCACATTTGGGAGCTGATCAATAATCTCCCTAATCAATCTATGGCTTTCTAACCACAGTAACTATACACATAAATTCTAATTTACCTAAGTTCACCTAATACATACAAATCGAACGAAATCAAATTCATATAACATTAATCAATGAACAACAATTCTCTAATCACTCAAAATTTCTAAATTTCTAAGAATAATCAACCATACATGAAAAATGGGTTAAGGAAAGAAAAGATTACTCACCTAATAGCAATTTCCCAAATCTTCAATCGACACAGAGTTCCCAAGCTTCAAGCTTCGACGAAATCGCGTTCATCTTCTCTTTCAAACTATTTTAATTCTTTCTCATGTGATTCACCTCTCTCTCTCTCTCTCTTCCCTTTTTCTTTCTAACTTTTGTATTCACTCCCTCTCTCCCATCTTTTGTTTTTTTTTCTTTCTCCTGGTCTCTCTCTTTTTCTTTTATTTTAGCACGTTTTTTTTTTCTTTTTTGAAAACCCACAAGAATAGGAAAGAGGGAGCAAAAGAGGGTTCGGTTGTAACCAAACCCCTTTTCTCTCTCTCCCCACGTTTTCTCTCTTTCCTTTTCTCTTATTTTATTATTATTATTATTATTATTTAACTTTATATATATTTAATTAAAAAAGGAATAAAAATAGGGGTGTTATAGGTTACACAAACATCCTCTTATCATTCTGCATCTTACACTCCAAATGCATCATTTCATTTTGTTTGGGGGTGTATGCTTTCATATATTTTTCTATATTGATCCCAACTGTTTAGATTATTAATTAGTATATAGTTAACAGCATATCATCCATCTTATGCATAGTCTTGGAGAATCTGACTTAAAACGACCCCACATATAGTCTTGAATATCTTACTATAAAAGATTCATATTATGTTTTCTCTATGCGTTCCATGGGAGTACATCCTTAAGGTAACTGGGCCCTCCTTTTGGAGTGTGTAGTTGTAAGTGTCGGAACCTTAGTCGACGTATATCTCGCATATTCTTTCACTACTAAAAAAATGGCTTTTTATGACGGCTATTTTTTTTCTACCTTGATGACTTCCGTATAACCCATCATTATTTCTAACTCACCATTAATTTTATGACGCTTGATGTCAAATGTTGACGGTTATAGGTCATGCGTCATAAATATATGTGACGTTTTTTTATCAATGTGTCAAGTTAGTGACTAACAATTGTATACTTACCGTTCATTTTATGACGCATGATGTTAATGTTGACTGTTATACGCTAGCTGTCATAAATATCTTTGACGTTTTTTATTAATGTGTCAAGTTTGGTGTCTAATTTATGAGTTCATTCTCACAAACATCAAGTAAAAAATTGTCTAACTTTTTCCTTCTGGCACTAACCGGTGTTTAATTAATTGTCTAACCATTTGGGAACAATTAAAAACGAAACCATTGTAACCGATTGGTCGAGTGAACTGTGAATATGAATAATTGGGTTAAGTCTCGGGTCAGTAATAGTATACCCATAGTTTGTGATTCCGAACGAAACTTCGGAATTTTGCCTGGAATTTCGGTTTAAAAAAAAACAGAATTCCAAATAAAGAGTCGAAATATTCGAAATTTCGAATGTGATAGGGGTCGAAATTTAATGAATTTCGGATTTTGGATTTGTTGGAATTCCGAAATTCCGAACTATGAGTATACCCAATTCTTAATAACCAAACTTTTTTTTTTTTTTTTTTGGTAACTCAATAACCAAACTTCGCAAATAACCAAAACTGTGAATCCATATCTAATACCGAAGGTAATAAAATCGATATGGAGAAAGAATTTCCCCGCTCAACAAATATACAACGTGCGCTTTCTAATCTAATTCTCGGATTCTCCTAAACCCTAACAGTTTATTATCGTAAGTTGTCAAATTGGGATTAGAGATTGGTTGCCGCGCGAAAGAGGTAAATATTCCCCTTCACTCTGATTCATAGGGATTCGCTTTGGAAACCCTAGCATAGTATCTCAATTATATATAAATTTAAATGTCTGCATCTTTTAACTCATCTTGCATTTCAGAATCGTAGCAGTGTTCTCTTAGAGTCGAACTTGGAGTGGAGTGCGTTGCTTTTGCCAAGGAAGTGATTTCTTATTAGCAAGTAAGATTTTACTTTCATTTTTTGTTATCCTGTTAAGCATTCTATAAAGGTTTTATAATGCTGTTTTGATTTAAAATTTCATTAAATAGGGTGTTTGGAATTTTTTTTAAAGGTATTATCTATACATAACCTGTTTTGGCTGCAATCTTGTTTTACATGTATCTGGATTGCTTTAGTGATTCTTTTTGGGTACTCAACTGGATGCTTATTGCTGATGCTTTTTTTTTGTTGGTTTGTTTGTAAAACTCTTCTGAAGCATGCCATAGTTTCCGAGGGATGTTTTAACATTATATTTTTAAGTGAACTTAGTTCTCCTTATTGAGTTTGATTTGAACTTATATTCTTCCGCATTTGTGTGTGTGTGTATATATATATATCAGATCAAGTAGTAAGAAATGTGTCATAAAAAAATACACTGTTAACACTCATACTTACTTTTGAAGCCTGAACAGATTGGCCAGCAATTTTGGTCACACTAGCCTTCTCTGAGTTAAAAGCTTGTTTAGAACCATTAACCTTTGCATCACCTGTGGGGGTAGCAAGTTTGGTCAGGTTGGGCTTCTTCACTTGTTTAGAACCACTAATCTTAGCATCACCAGAGGAACAGTAGTACCAGAAAGTTCTTTTAGTTTATTCTTATTTGCCACCTGCTTCTTTTTCCCCTAAGCTTGGGTCTTTTTTATATTGCCACTACCCTTAGTTGGAGTCGAAATGGCTACTTCCACCTTCGCCTCCTTCTCTCCATCTTTGGGCTTTGCCACATTAATTTTTTTTCTCAGACCGATTTGGTAGTAGCATCCAAGCACTCTTTTTTGACGGACCACTAACGTGCCCATTAGAACTTCTGCTACGAACAATAAATGCCTTTGCCGGCTTACGAAATATACCAACCAGGTTAGCAATAGCACTCTTCACTCCATTACTATCATTTAACTTGGTTGGTTTAATTGAAAAGAACCTCCTACCAATACATTCTTGCGAACCAAAATTGAATCTCACGGTACTCTCTAGACGACTATATGTTGTGATCATACAAGTGCCCCCTTCTTTTCTAAACTTAAGGTGCGAACTACATTTACTATAGTTAACACTATTACTGAATGGAGAATATTGTAAACAACTCCCTGAATAATTCTGCAGTGTCCTGCATTGTGACTGTCGAGCAAAACCACAAAAAAGTGTAAGAGAATTGCTAGCGTCCTCACCCCTTTAAGGGGTAGGACCATCCTACCTCTAATTAAAACAAGAAAAGGTGACCAGTAAATGTTTTGAGTTGCTTTCTTTAAAATCATTTTTTTAAAGTGGGTTGAGTCCAATTAAAAACAAGAAACAAGAAAAAGGGAAATAGAAGAGAATTCTAGAGACACAGGCGATGTAATTTCTTTTGATGTTTGAGCTGGTCTTCTTTAAATTGATTAAGTCATTTTCTCTTGGTTAGTTATGAACAATTATCAACATATCTTGTGGAAAAGTTACTTTCCAAATCTGTTCCTCTTTAAATTCATAAATCTTCCAAGAAAGGTTATTTACAACATAAGCAATCCACTAAAGCATTTGAAATTTGAACAAATCACACAAGTAGTTATATCTTGTATTGTGGTCATAGTGGAAGTGTGGAACCATGATGGGATGGAACAAAGAAAGTGAGTGCTCCAGACCAGATCCCGTACAAAATATAAGAGAATGTTATGACAAAATTCAGGGGTATGATATGTTCATCACTAGACCAGTTCTGGTGGGACTTTCAGTGAGGGTCGGTTTGTTTTTAGTTTGGATGAGAAGGTAGTGAGTCAACTCACTTCTTGATTTTTGGTCTTTACTTCATTTAGTTTTAATAAAAGAAGAACCTTTAGAAATGGTCAACAAGTAAGTTCTTTTGTCAGATATAAAGGTAGGATAGTCCTACCCCTTAAAGGGGTGAGGACGCTAGCAATTCTCTAAGTGTAAATAATAATAATAATAATAATAATAATAATAATAATAAAATGAATAGAATTAGAGTGTGAAAAGTTAGAAGAAATCATTATTACCATGATTGGTAAACGAGATGAAGTAGAAAACTTGCCTGGTAAAGAACCGAATACAAAGAGTCTATTAAGCTGAAACGCCATTTAGAGATAATGATTATAATAATATGTTGGAATGATAATTTGTTTAGCAGTCAAACAATCCATTTAGAGTGGAGTACGCTCATTGCGTGAAAAATGAGAGAGAGAGAGTCATAGAGCAGTGTCTCCTTTTATATATAGAAGAAGTGTGAATAGTGTGTTACGGACTTACAGTGAACTAGTAATCAAATTGAGATTGTTAGTAAGTAAATTAATTTGCTCCACTGCAAATGCCTACTGGAAAGTAGTAGTGATACAAAAATTAGAGCACTTTTATGGTGCCTATGAGAATACATAGTAATAGAGAAGAATAAAATCACTAACAGATTTAATGATCTTGAAGCGATTATTTTTATTTTTATTTTCTTAACTAAAAGAGTGCAAAATTTGGGTGTTTTCAGGATTTTTGTGTTATACTTTATTCGAAATGGACAAATTGTGGATGTCCAAGGATAGGCTAACAGATGAATATATTGTAGGGGTTAAGAATTTTCTTCTGTTTGCAAATCCAACAGAGAGTGAGACCATTCTCATAAGATGTCCATGCAAACACTGTGTGAATCTTTGTGAGTTTACTCAAAAGGAGGTTAGAAACCACCTTTTGAATCTGTATCGACCAACACTATACTAGCTGGATATATCACGGGGAGAAAAGTCATAATGCAGCCCCTTCTAGTGTTGATGGAAATAGAGACCATCAAGATTATCACAATATGGAAACTCCAGAAGATGCAGCAAGTACAAAAAACTTGCTAGATCTTTGGGCGTGACCAATTCACCGGTGATCCTGTAGAGTTTGAACAATTGCTCCAAGATGCTGAGAAACCATTATATGAAGGGTGTACAAAGTTTACCAAGTTATCAATGGTGGTTAAACTATTCAATCTAAAAGCCAAAGGTGGGTGGTCAGACAAGACTTTTTCAGAGTTACTGAAATTGTTTGGAGAGGTGCTTCCGGAAGGTCATTTACTACCGTCCTCACTGAATAAGGTCAAGAAGACATTGTCCGTCTATGGAATGAAGTATGAAAAGATACATGCATGTCCTAACGACTGCATCCTGTACAGAGGTGACACGTATAAGGATCTTACCGTGTGTCCTACTTGTGGAGCGTCAAGATATAAGGAGAATAAAAATATGAACGAGACAAGTAAAGGTGTGCCTGCAAAAGTTTTGTGGTATTTTCCACCCATCCCAACGTTCAAAAAGATGTTTCAATCTGTGCAAACAACAAAGGATTTGACATGGCATGCTGATGCAAGAGAAGTTGATGACAAATTGTGTCACCCAGTAGATTCCCCAGCATGGAAGACTGTAGATTGCATGTGGCCAGAGTTTGCAGCAGATTCATGAAATCTGCGTCTCGCACTCTCCGCAGATGGTGTCAATCCACACGGTTCTATGAGTAGTAGGTATAGTTGTTGGCCAGTTATGTTGATCACTTACAACCTTCCACCATGGTTGTGCGTGAAGAGAAAGTTTATGATGCTTACATTGTTGATTACAGGTCCACGACAACCAGGGAACGATATTGATGTGTACTTGAGGCCTTTGATTGACGACTTAAAATTTTTATGAAATACTGGGGTCGATGCTTATGATGCTTACCGACATGAATCCTTTACATTGAGAGCTATGCTAATGTGGACAATAAATGATTTTCCCGCACTTGGTAACCTATCTGGCTGTTGCGTTAAAGGATATTATGCTTGTCCAATATGCGGTGAGAATACACCTTTGCTCAGACTGAAGCATTCTAAGAAGATTGTATACATGTCCACCGGAAGATTCCTCCCAAAGAACCACCCTTACGAAAAGCGTAAGAAGATGTTTAATGGTAAACAAGAGTTTCGATCACAAACTTAACTATTAACCGTGAGAAAGTAAAAGAAAAGGTTAAACCGCTTAATATTTCTTGGGGAAAAAAGTTAAGAATGTAATTGCGAAGAATTTAGCAAAACCGAAAGGGCGGAAAAAAGTTACGAAACGAAAAATTGAAGAAGTCAATAGGTAAAAGGAAGCGACAGGGTGCAGAGAAAAAGGCAAAGACGCCAACCACATCAGCAAGGGTTGATACTGGAGTCGATCATATTTTGAAATGTTGGAAAAAGTCATCAATATTTTTTGAACTGGACTATTGGGAGTATTTGCCTGTTAGACACAACTTGGATGTCATGCATATTGAGAATAATGTTTGTGACAACATTATTGGTACATTCCTTAACATTCCTTTCAAAACAAAGGATATTGTTAACAGTCGTCTTGATCTTGAGGAGATGGGAAGGGCGGAGTTGGCACCAAAGATAGGTAAAAGTAAAACTTTCCTACCCCCAGCTTGTTTTACATTATCTAGGGATGAAAAAAGAAGAGTTTGCCAAACATTGCATGAGTTGAAAGTTCCCGAAGGATACTCTTCTAATTTCAAGCCCCGTGTTTCAATGGATGATCTAAAATTACAAGGGCTGAAGTCGCACGATTGCCACGTTTTGATGCAGCAGTTGCTTCCTATGGCTATACGATCTGTCTTGCCAAAGCATGTGAGATATGCAATTGTCAGGTTGTGCTTCTTCTTCAGTGCACTTTGTGCAAAAGTAATAGATGTGCAGCAACTGAGTCAAATTCAAAGAGATGTTGTTGTCACCGTATGTATGCTGGAAAAATACTTTCCCCCGTCATTCTTTGACATCATGGTTCATCTCATGATTCATCTTGTTAGAGAGGTGAAGCTTTGTGGTCCAGTTTTCTTCCGATGGATGTACCCATTTGAGAGGTAAACCAACTTACTGAGCTTTCCTTTATCCTTGGTTTGTATGACATAGTAAACATCATTGTACCATTTTCCCATTGAAATGTCTTAGGTACATGGTGGTGTTGAAGGGTTATGTACGAAACCGCAATCGTCCAGAAGGTTGCATTGCTGAAAATTATATTGCAGAGGAAGCAATTGAGTTTTGCAATGAATTCTTATCTGACTTGGATGCAATTAGAGTTCCTCCCAATTGTAGAATCACTCCTGATGATATGCTGGTGGAGGGAGTTACCCCTGTAGGGGGTTCTGCTGCTGAAGTTGATAGTACTGCCTTGGAGCAAGCGCATCTTTATGTGTTGCACAACACAGGAGTTGTTGAGCCTTACATAGGGTAACATATGTTGATAGTTTATATCCATTCTTCCATTGGTTTAGAATTTCTATAGCTAAATGTGAGATTGCTTTTGGTAACTAAATAGGGAGCACATGGACTACCTGAAGAAAATCCACCCCCGTCAGTCAAAGAAACCAACATGGTTACAAGAAGAACACAATCATACCTTTAGTGATTGGCTTAAAGAAAGGGTACAATTAAGCAATTCTAAAGTACCATTTCTTCTGTAAACTCCATTTAATTGTTACTAACCCTTAAAAGAACACAGGTTTCACAAGAGCGATGCATCACCAATAACAAAGTCTCGGATACCTTAATGTGGATATCTCAAGGGCCTCGGATGCATATATTAAATTATGAGAGCTATATCATCAATGGTTATCGGTTTTCCACAAAAAATCGGGATGCTTCACGTGTCACTCAAAACAGTGGTGTGAGCTTGGTGGTCGCAGCAATGCAAGTTGCAAGTGCGAAGGATAAGAAACCAGCCTTTTCTGATATGTCCTTTTATGGAGTTATTGTTGAAATATGGCTGCTTGATTATTTTAATTTTCACGTTCCAGTGTTCAGGTGTGATTGGGTTGATAGTAGGAATGGTATCAAGAAAGATGATTTGGGTTTCACATTAGTTGATCTTGGTAGAGTTGGGCATAAATCTGATTCGTTTATCTTAGCTTCTCAAGCCAAACAAGTCTTTTTTGTTCCTGACCAACTTGATCATAAGTGGTCAGTTGCTCTGGCAGCTCCTAAAAGATGTTATAATGTTGGCGATATTGGTAATGACGTGTTTGATGGGGACACAGGAGACAAGGTTCATCCTGAAGTATTTCCAAGTGATGATTCTTTTGATTTGATTGATGAATCTCGGTTAGTTTACACACGTGAAGACTATGAGGGAATATGGGTTGAGAATGAATCATCTAAAACCTAGTCATTTTGTTTTATTTTCTTCTCTTTTGTTTCTGGGATTTTTTTATTGTAAGATTCTCTATAAGTTGTCAATTGATCAAGATTTTTTTAAGCCATAGTGAATCTTGTATTTAGTTATTTCTATTAGTTACTTTTTCTGTTTTTCCATTTGGAGCTTTACTTATTTCATGAGTAGACTTCATCTATGCTAGGTATTATTCAAACAAATTGCAATTACTAGGTGTTTATATATATATATTTGTTTTTCCTTCTGTGCATATTCTTGTTCATCTCATATAATACTAATTAATGCCCATTATTATATTTTTAAGCTTAGCCTACTAGCCATGGATCCCAAGAGGTTGTCCATTCAAGGCGAAACACCTATAAGTACCAAAGTAAAAGGAGAGGCTAAATCAGAATGCACTATTTTTCTGGTGATTGGGATGGTATCATCATAAGAGTTCACTTTGATGGGAAAGGTAGGCCTATAGGTCGAAAAGTTTGTAATAAGCTTTCTGGTTGGGAAGGTGCTCTTGCGAGGAGTCTGATTCCCCTAAGTGCTTTTCAAAAGTGGACGAAAGCACCACCAGAACTTTTAAAACTATTATGGGCTGGCATACTAGTAATTTATTTTGAATGTTGAATTTTTATTTTCTTGTCGTTTCTTATCTTGCTTGTAACTTGATTCGGTTTATTTATTCGTGACCCAGATAAGATTTGATATAGATATAAGGTATAGGAAGTCAGTTTTGAAATCGTTTGGAGTTAGATGGAGGACCTTCAAGAATATGTTGACTGTCAAATATATTATGCCATTTAAAGATGATCCCGAGGCACTTTCAAACCACCTGCAAAGTATAAGCTAATTAAAAAAGCTGACTGGGATGCATTTGTGAAGTCGAGATTAACAGAAGAGTTCCAGGTATGTGTGAGACATTTAAATAGGTATATTGTTCTATTTAAATTAATAACTTTTTTTTTATCCATTAGGAGAAAAGTAAGTTACAATCTGCACGAAGGGCAAAGGGTAAGTATAATCACCGAGTTAATAGGCTTGGATATGCTGGCTTGATAGATAAGATGGTAAGGACTTGTACAACTTTTTTAAATCTTAATGTACATAGTAAGCCATATCAAATACTTCATAACTAAATTGATTTTTTTTTTGTATATCTCATTATAGCAAGAAGAGTTGGGAGAATCATTTGATGAGGATGATAGAGCTAGCTTTTGGCTTTTAGCTTAGCAGAACAAGAATGGCGAATACTTTAACGATGATACAAGGAAGGTGGCAGAAAAAATTGTAAGTTTTGAGCTATGCTAGCACGGGTAATAGAGTAAAGTACTAATGTTACAGTCCACCTGAAGTCTAAATATCACCAGCTCTGTGTTCAGCATCCCACAAGCCAATTTCAGGCCATGTCAGACCTTGTTCAATCTGTATTATGTCAGTTGTAGGTCATCTCCTGATGTAGGACAAGGTACTATTCCATATCAATTGGATAGTGCAACTATAGGGATAATGAAGACCATGTTGGCTATATATTAGAATGCTCAACTGTTATGAGCTTTGCTTTAATTCAATATTACATTTATTGCTAGTGTCTTTGGACGTCTTCTAGGTCCCTTGACAACAAGTCCTTAGTGTGTAGGACAGTAGGTCGCCTGAGTACAAGTCGTTAGTGTGTAGGTTGCATAAACATGTTAGGTGAGATTTGGAGATAGCATGTATTGTGTTTGGATTGGTGATTAGTATAATCTCCTTAAACAGCTCCTTTTCATTAGGTTGTTTGATTGAAAATGGCCTGACCAGAAATGGTTAATCGAGCTTGATGAAATAGGCAAACCCCTAGTTTAGTTATCAAGTTTAGACGAATTAGAGCATGTCTAGAGGAACAGATCCTTGTGTTTATGATCAGAGCATTGAACTTACCAATTTTTGTGATCATTATGGAGGTATAAAAAAAAAGAGAGATTGCAGATATTGTCTTCAATACTAGTAGGAGCTAGGCATGGCATCGACTGACTTACTTAATCGACTTGCGATGTTGATCACTCGTACCGACACCCATGAGGTGTAGGGATTAGCATCAAATTATGCCTGAATGCCTTACCTTTAGAGCCCAACAGTTGGTGCTATGTAGGAATTTTGGAGGTTTCAATCATTGTATGTTGTAGAAATGAACTTTAAAAGAGTTTTAATACTGTTATCCATTATAGAGGTGTGAGTCGATTCATATCCCTTTATATGAACTAGATGTGAGTTTGAGAAAGAATTGGCTGCACTTCTTGGAAGGAATTGCCTACTTAACCGAAGTCCGAAAGGGACCAAAAAATCAAGTCGGGTGTGGTTCATTGTCTTCATTTATAGAGATTCCATAGATGAATCTTGATGCTTTGTATGGAAAGATTTTGTAACCACATGTTATTGATCCCGCCTCTTTGATGGGTTCGGTGCCCATTCCCTGAAAGACAATATGTATGGATTGGTTAACCTTTAGTTCAAAGAATAAAAAGGAAAAAGAAAAAGAGAATGAGAAAACCGAAGAGTCTGTCTCGGAAATCTCTCCATCATCACAATTAAGAAGCTTAAAGGGTTTTCAATCATAAAAAGTAATGGTTGTGTTGTTGGTTTCAATCGATAAAGACAAAAACTACTACTCTCTTGTGTCTGATTGAAATCTTGCTTTATAATACCACTCAGTCCCTCAATAAATTTGATTGTGTTAATTGATGGTGGTGATGGGGTTAGTGGGGTGGTAGTGAATGATAGTGGGACCTTTTGATAAAGAAAACGAAAAAAGGTGACTATCATCAAATAAGTTTTTCGTGTTGCTTTTGTTATCGGGTAATTTTCTTTTGTAATGGTTATATGCCTAGTTTATCACTTGCTTTTACAATGTCGGGCGTAAATTCTTATATATCAATTCATAGGATAAACTATGAAATTGAGAACTTCTGTGATTCCAGTCAGATGTAGTCCTTGGTGCATTTGAACCATTGAAACCTTCCTGCTGCTTGCTAATCTATGCAACTTGAATCATTGAAGAACTGAACTAAAGGAAGAACTAATTCAGTTTTGTTGCTTAGTTTCCAACTTTAAAAAGCCTTTAACTACCATTATTGCTACGTATAATCTAATGATATTCCTTTCAAAAGATCCTTTATTTCTTAAAGAATACTAGCGACAACATATTCTGATGAGAATTAACAACATAGGGTGCACTATTATAGTCTAATTTTCTCTCATTTTACTTTTACGCAAGTCCTTTTTGTGCTGGTTCATTACTTCTTTCTTTTGGTTCATCACTTTATTTGTAAACTTTTGTCAACATTCCAACTACTTTATTATCCTTTTCAGATGAATGGGGAAAGAGAAAGACAATGTTAAGATAAACTTGTTAATGACATTATCCAGTGTTCATGATATTGTGCAACTAGATTAAAATCCCATTACTGAAATTACCTCTATCTGCTCAATAACAAGTGTTCTTCATTTCCCTCTCTATGCCAATTTCAGGCACTTTCAGGCTATGTTCAGCACCCCACAGGCCTGTTCCAGCCCATGTCAGACCCTATTCAGTCCTTTACAAATCAATATCAAACTTAAACAGACCATGTCCATACCATTCATGTCCACCCAAGAATACTTGATGTGTCCAAAAAAAGCACCGGCATCCCACCATCGACCCATGACAAGTCGTCAACAGTCCCAATTAGGCATGGCCAGTTCACAAGTTAGCTACACTCACTAAGAAAACACATATTGAGAATGATGGGTTGATATTTTCTTTCTCAGTAAAAGTATGATCTATCTTGCTTAAGAAGAGAGAAAGCTAAAAAAGGAAGAGGATGAAGGGAAGTTAGTAACCCAAGGAAGCGATGATGTTCTTACAAAGGCATTGGGGACTCCAGAACATTGTGGCAGGGTTAGAGCAGGAGGGAAATATGTCACTCCAACTACTTACTTTAATCTCCCTAAACGGGGATCAAAAGCACATAGAGAAGAGATGGAGTCCACGATCCGTAAGAAAGAAGAAGAAAACCAGGCATTAAAGGAAAGAGTGAGAGAGTTGGAGACCTTACAAGGAGTGATTAGCTCGTAACACATAGAGAAAGTTGCCTCCAATGGTTCCAAGAATAATAGTAAAAAGTGAATGGAAAGTCCAAATGATGATATATTATCTTCTTGCACTAACAACAAGACAATTAATAAATGTCTTGAGAGAGCATTGGGTGTGAATTCGAGAAAGAAGTCGAGAAAGGTATTACTTTAAATAAATGGCTACAGAATGTAAATACTTTTTCAGTTTTGAATTAACTTGTTCAATATGTGCGTAGGCAATTAGTGGTGCTAAATCCAAAAGCGACGAGGCAGTCTTTAAACTAAAATTAGGAAATGAGCAGGTATATGTTATTTAACGTGCAATCTTTAAATGTTACTTAAAAGATTGTTGATTTTAAATTCACTGTTATGTCTCTTAGGATGTGGGCTTGAAGAACAGTAGTGTTGCTAAGCTTAATAGAAAAGTGGCAGTCTTTCAACATAAGTCGGGCAGCAAGCAGGTAATAGTTTTTTTTTTTAATGAGTTAGAGAGGCATAGGAAGGTAAATGTTTTTACAACGGTGATAAACTCAAAAGTGATATGCCAATATCTATTCCGTCATCAGGAAATAAGAAGGTAAATGTTTTTTAATTTTTGAAATTTTTAAACCTACCAATAATGTTATGCTCAATTGTTCTGTTGTTTCAAAAGTGTAAGCTGGCTTTGGGGTCCAAAAACAATATTGTTGCGGATGCTATTCTAATTGAGGGGTTGGGACTAGATGACAATATCCATAATGTTAAAATGGGAGAAGGCTATGTACGTGTACAAATCATACGTGCAATTTTGGCAAATTCTCTTCTGCCAAGACCGATTCCGGATGATGATATTACCCTGTAGGAGGTGCAGTTGGCTACCACGTGGCTTGGCCAAGTGGCTTTGTGGTATTTGACAATTTGGCTATCTCAAAACCTATGTTAGGAAACAAGCAGGTATTTGTCATTTTGATATTAACTAAAAGTAATAGTTATAGTTTACAAATATCTATTGAAAGTGTCCTTATAATGTTTGTTAGGCTGTGGGATCAAAAGACAATGATAATGGTGCTAAAGTCGGATCAAAAGGCAATGATAATGGTGCTAATAAAGCCAAAAGTGTTATGCCAATTTCTAAACCTAAATCAGGAAATGAGAAGGTAAAATCTCTAATTTCTAAAATAATTATTCATGGTACTCACTAGAATTTTAAATTTACAATTATTTTAATGTTTGTGGTTGTTTTAAAGTGTAAACTTGCTTTGGGGTCAAAAGCAATGTTGTTGCTGATGCTTGTATAATTGAGGGGTTTAGACCGGATGACAAGATCCATAATGATAGAATGGGAGAATGCTATGTACGTGTACAAATCATACGTGCAATTTTGGCAAATTCTCTTCTGCCAAGACCGATTCCGGATGATGATATTACCACCGTAGGAGGTGCAATTGGCTACCACGTGGCTTGGCCAAGTGACTTTGTGGTATTTGACAATTTGGCTATCTCAAAACCTATGCTAGGAAACAAGCAGGTACTTGTCATTTTGATATTAAATAAAAGTGATAGTTAATTATAGTTTACAAATATCTATTGAAATTGTCTTTATAATGTTTGTTAGGCTGTGGGATCAAAAGACAATGATAATGGTGCTAAAGCCGGATCAAAAGGCAATGATAATGGTGCTAATAAAGCCAAAAGTGTTATGCCAATCTCTAAACCTAAATCAGGAAATGAGAAGGTCAAATCTCTAATTTCTAAAATAATTAATCATGGTACTCACTAGAATTTTAAATTTACAATTATTTTAATGTGGTTGTTTTAAAGTGTAAACTTGCATTGGGGTCTAAAAGCAATATTGTTACTAATGCTTGTATAATTGAGGGGTTTGGACCGGATGACAAGATCCATAATGATAGAATGGGTGAAGGCTATGTGCGTCTACAAATAATACGTGCAATTTCAGCGATTGCCCGTCTACCAAGACCAATTCTTGATGATGACATTACCAGGGTAGGTGGTGCAGTCGGTTACCACGTGGCTTGGCCTCGTGACTTTGTCATACTTGATAATAAGGTAAAATGTATTCTATTATATTTTTCTACCAATATTTATATAAATTAGCACCTATTTGTATTTATTATTGATTGTTTATTTATTTTTATTTTATAGAAAAATGAGGTTCAATGTGATGAGCATGACAAAATTATATTTGAAGAATTTGCGGTTTTGGTGGGCAATATAATGAAGGGAAATCATATAAGTGAAATGGACACGAGGATTTTTGAGCGTGAACTACAGTTTTATATTGTAAAAGATGAAATAATGGATATTTGTCATAAGCAAATGTTAAATGCCAATTGCATTGTAGTATATATCAGGTGAGTGGAATCTTGGATTTATTTTTTAAGAGATGAGTTGTTTAATTTATGCATACATGTCGTACTAATGGTAGTATGATTTTCTTTTAGATATTTGTATGAGAAATACGAAAGTTCTCGACAGAGGTTTGGATTCTGTTATCCTGGTAATTTCAACTTATATGCAGACAAAAAAGAGATGAATCATCTGGTCTCAAATAGATTAATGGCAAGACAAAGTGACCAAGTTATTTTTCTTCCGTACAATTTGGGGTATGCTTGTTGGTCATGTTCTTTAACATATATGCATCCTCATTTTATTTTTATTTTTTGTACTTTCTTAACTCCTATATATGGTTGTATAGGATTCATTGGGTTTCGGTAATTATTGACGTAAGTGCAAAAAAAGTATATTTTCTTGATTCAACTGGAGGTGTCCCTGATATAAAGCTAAGATGCATGGTGAACACGTGAGTTGATGAATCTTATTTTTATTTTGTATGTCATATATGCAAACAACTTGTAACTTAATTGTAAAGTTCGTTTTTTTAGTGGGATGAAAACATTAGCATTAAGTGAAGGAAAAAGAGTGCAACCAGAGTGGGACTATGTCAAGGTAAATATACAGTACTTGAATGTGAAAGATTTACTTAGTGTATTGAATGTGTTTTGACAATTTGTTTATGTTTTCGTGTAGTGCCCAATTCAACCAGGAGGATACGAGTGTGGATATTATGTCTTGCATTTCATGAGACATTTTATGATGGATCCTAGTCAATCAATTAAGACAAAGGTTAGCAAATCTTTCTTGTTAATATATTCTAAAATATCTATGCAATTCTTTCTTGTAAACGTATATCATATATACTAAATTCTTTGTTGACTTTACGTACTCGTGTAGCTAATGGAGTTGGCCAACACTATCACCTATACCACTGCTGAGCTTATTGAAATTCGTATGGAGTTTATTGACTTCATCGAACGATTTATCTTGCCAAGCCAAAAGTATGTGTTTGTATTGCGATAATAGTATTTTGTTTTTATTTTGTTTGCTGCTTTGAGATATGGGATGACTTTAAATGTAGTAGTGTATATCTTGAACCACAACCCATTTGCATTGTTTGTATTTTTATTTATTTTTTCTTCCATTGTGAGAACTAGGTCCCATCGCATTGTTATCTTCATGCCTATATAAAATAATATGTTTTTGGTCAGTGGCTTGAGCTTTTGGTAGCAAATATACTAATAATGTTTCTTTACTTTATTTGTTTCTTAGGTTTGACAACGTTCGATCGATCGATGGATAATGCTTAATTTGTTGATGATGGAGTTGATTAGAATGATTTTTTGTTTGGTTGAATGTGCTATCAAATAAATGTATTTAGCATTTTTCAGTGATGTTGGATAAATGATAAATTGATGTAAGGAATAAGTATTTTCAAATGGTTTGAAAATATATGGGTTGAAGTTACTGTAGATGTTCTAATTTTATTTTTGAGAATTTTATAGTTGTTTTATTGGTGAAACAAGTTTACAGGTTAGGAATTGAATTACAGGTTATCATGAAGTATTTTTTTACTGGAAAAATATAATAATAATATATATAATATAAAAAAAAATGACGGTTTTAGAAGAACTGTCACAGTGTAAACTATTTGTTGACGTATTTTTTTTCCCATAAAATGACGGTTCTACAGTAGTCAATGGGCATTTCATGACGGTTCCACAATAGTCAATGGGTATTTCATGTCGGTTCCACAATAGTCAATGGGCATTTCATGATAGTTCTGACGTGAACTGTTAGAAAATATTGTTAATTTATTGACGGTTACATATGAGGTGTCATAATAAAATGTACCTACTATGACGTTTTAAAGACTAATATATGTCATAATGAGAGGACCTTTTAAGACGTCCTTCTATGAACCGTCATAAATTTAATGACGGTTTTGGTTGACTTTTTATGACACCCTCAGTAATGACGGCTAGTTTTTCAATCAGAAAGTGTCATGATATGTATTTCATGACAACTAAAAATTGTCATAAAAAGGTCTTTTTTTAGTAGTGTTTGTAAAATATTTTTCACTCGTTGTTTGAGTAAGTGTGATCCTATGGAGCGAGTATACAATTTTCTTTTCCTTTATTTTACATTTCTTTGTTAAAATAGTTGTTTTTCTCCATTCTCATTGTGAAAGGTTCCCGATACATCAATAGTTATATGATTTCTCAAAAAAAAAAACAAAAATAAATAAAATAGGCAATGGATTCCATATAGACCAACCCTTAGAAGTACGCAATCTCCATTCTTCACAGGGAGGTTTGAGGATCAGTTATGTATTATTAAGGGTCACCCATATCACCATGCACTTTTTGTCTCAGCTTAAACCACATAGATACCAATTGTCTCTTGCTCAACAACATATCATCACTTCACCCAGAAGAAATCCGTGCTTTCAATGTACTAAATGCACCATGGAGGCAACACCCAAATTATACATGGAGTACTAATCCACAAACCCAACCACCTTCAGGGTTCACTAATCATGTCAAACCACCAAATACATTCACACAAGGACAATGTACCTACAACAATCAGATTAGAGCATTGGTTCCATCCCATTTTAACCAAAACTACCAAAATCCACCAAAGAGACCTAGTTCCACCACCTACTAAGTGCCCAATCAGATAAACCCTCCTATTACATCTTGTGCAGTAAATCCCCCAACACACATAACTGAAGCCATAGTTTGACTGGATCGGGTTCAATAAAGAACCGACACGAAAGTTGCCTAATACCACCTGTTATGGTTTGTTTTCAAACTTAGCTTTAAAAATCACAGTTTTGGGTACGAGTATCTTTATAACATCTCTACATAGTTTTCAAAACCGGCCTGAGGATATAAAAATGAAAATTATATGCCTAGAGTAACCAAAATGATACCGGATTCACGTATAATTTTATCATCTTGTCAAACCCTCTATATGGTTAGAGATACATTTTGATTAAGAAAAACAATTACTCTTTAAAACACACACACAAATACACGCACACACACACAAATACACTCTATATGCCCGTTTAGATAGTTGTTTACACACTTACGTTTCACACTTTTTATTTATTCAATCGTAGTATAATAATAATCATGCATGCATGTTAGATCTTCTGCATTATATATGTTTTTCAAAAATATAAAAAACAAAAAAATTCATAGTAGAATAATTATCCCTACTATAATAAACCATGTATTTCTCGTTATATATCAAACAATTCACACCCCAAACTTATTTGGGGGTGGCGTATTTTCATCATGAAGAACAGAATACAGGTGTATCACCGTTTTTGCTCATGTTTCTATGGTAATCTCTTTCCTTATCTCTTCATACTTTGAGGGAGTGTTACCCCAATTTGTAAGATCCAACGGTCGATTTCTTCATCCTAAAAAAAAATCATCTCAGAGTCCGTTGAATCTTGCAATTCAGTAAGTCTAACTAACCCAAAATAACCCTATTAGATATAGTAGTATATTTCTTCCTTTCTAAATTTTTTTTTCGAAAAAGACCAAAAATATTTTTTTGTTTAGTATTAAAAGTCTTGTTTCCTTTTTCTATGATGATTAAAAAGTTTAGAAGTCTCATTATAGCAATAAAGTAAGGATTCGTTCTTCGAACTAAGACTAATATACGTACAATAGTTTCTACATCTTTTCATGAATGACATACATAAGCATTTGATTGTATATAGTAGTGAGTTTCCGAGACCAAGGTTAGAACAATTAAGTTCCATATCCTCTGAGAATCTAGCCAGAAGCCTCATCTGAATGATTATTGAGTGATGACACAAAGGATGTACAGATAGACACAAAGGATGTCCGGATAGAAGACCACACGTCCACTTGCTTGATCACCATGCCATATCCTAGGAGAGAATGTAGGCCCTTTTTGGATCGATATAGCCAAATAAACGTTAAAAACCCAAAAAGATGGTTTTCCTCTAGTTACCCCTCTTGAGCCTTCACCAATTCCAAAAAGCTTTTTTATTCTTCACCATAAATCCCTAACCTGTTAAAACACACAATAAAAAGCTTACCCAGCTAACGAGTTGAGAATTAGATGGACATTAGAAAAAGAGAAGAGAAGACCTTGTACAAAAATAGATCAGTTAGTTGCTTCGAAAAGAAAAAGAAGAAAAGAAAGACCCATAAAAAACCAAAACTCCAAAAAAAAAAAAATCAAAGGAGTCAAAAATTAAATCTCCCAAAAGTTCAAAATCAAAAGGAGACGGTATCAGAAACAAAAGCAAAAAAAAACAAAAGCAAAGTTAGAACTCCCAAAATTTCTAAATCATATGGAGTCAAAAAACCAAAGAGCTAAAAAATGAATCACAATTCGGAATCAATGAACAAAACAAGGTTCTTCTCTAGTTACAAGTATCTTGAAGACCCAATTTTTCAACTTATCAGATTTTTGTTTTTCCCTTCCCTTTTATTTCTAAACCATCACCCTTGCCCTGTAACGCCTAATAAAATACATCTAGCTCAATTATGAATATGATGGTGTGATAGTAAGTGGTAAGTGTGATCAATCGACCCCGGTTTTCTTTGGACGACATTCGTGTATGTGAGGAATATAAATGTATGCTGCATTTGAGAGAACGAAACTTGAGTGAATCTATTAAAGAGTTTATGTCTTAACACATCCCTGTGAGAACCTACCTTAAGGACGCTCTCCAAAAGATTCAGAAAAAACTCTGCTTTTGCATTTCATTGCTCATGTTTGCACATTTATCTTTAGATGATTAAATTACTGTACATATATTATTCTAAGTTCAAAGGAGTTTGTCCTTATTCCCCGCTAATGAGATGTATAGCCTTCTGAAAATAAATAAGGAAACAAGATCATCTGTACTAGATAGAAGAAGTTTGTGAGTACCTTCTCTAGAAAACTCTCACGAGGCTTAAAGCTCGTCCACTAGGGAATTCCTAGTGGTTTAAGGGCTTGTTGCATATGGTCAATGCAATCACACTTTTCAAAACGAGATTAGTATAATTAATAATAAATCACTCATTTGTAATCTTAGTTTTTTCTCTCATCTTTGCTTGAGGACAAGCAAAATGCTATTTGGGGGTGGTGATCAGCTCCCAAATGTGCATTTTATTATCCTTATATTACTGTATTACAGTCCCTTTTACGTATAATGAAAAGACAACTCATAGCTTTTATTGTCTTTTTTAGGTTATAGAGCAATTCGTACCACTTATCATAAAAGCTACATCTTAGCACCAAAAGGAGCCTTATTTACGCTTATTATGAAGACTTGAAGCTGCTATGAACAAATGCTAAAAAGTCAAAGTTAAAGTCAAAGGTCAAAAAGATTCAAAACCAGAGAGCCAAAAGTCAAGTTCTTAACTCAGAAGACCAGAGATAGATGCCCATGATACAAAAGAAGGCTTTCTCTAAAACGTAGCTTGATCAAGAAGAAATGAAAAAGCAAAAAGGAAAAGCATAAAGCAACCTTGGTGAGGTGTCTTGATTGTAGAGGGAGAGGGCAAATCAATCTTTTGTAAAAGTAGGGATATAACAACTCAAAATTACGATGAGAGAATGCACCTAGACTTATTCTAGTGTCATGTAGGAGTAATGTAGGATTTTATTTTTTCAAGTAATTTACATTCAAGTTGTTTACTTTTTGTTCTTCAATTCAATCAAGTTATTTCTTTCAAGTTTGTTCTTCATTTCAATCAAGTTATTTCTTTCAAGTTGTGTTCTTCCTTTCAATCAAGTTATTTCTTTCAAGTTAGTGTTTTCAATCATTCAAATCAACAAGTCTTCTCTAATGTTCTTCAATACAACTACAGTTAACAAACTAAGTCCTAAAAGCTAAGTAACCTACCTTCCTTCCTTCAAACTCCCATTCATTAAAGCTCTAAACAATTTATGGTGAACCTCACTCAACAAACTTTGGAATACTACCCACTAGAACTTCAATGTGGAGGTAGAGTTTCTGAGTGTTTTCTTTCTTAGGCAACCAAGGTTCGAGTCTTGGTCTAACAAAATAAACTTTAATTATGACTCGGTAGTTCAGACTAAACCGTTCAAGTTGAAGCAGTTTGAAAGAAAACCGGATGAGTTAACCGGGCCCAATCTGGGTTAATTGCTGAAATGATCCACTAAGTGACCTAGCCCGATTTGATGACCGGGTCATTGGTTCACCCGGTCAAACTGCCGGGCCGGGCTAGGTCTGATAACACTGCTAAAAATACAAAAATAGCGCACAAACGAGTTACTTTTTAAATATTGATATAACTAATTATGTTATTCAATAATAAAGTTAAGTAAAACCATATATTTAAGGTTGTAAGCTATATTTTTATATTATTTATAATATTAAATACCATGAAAACTACATATTATATTACACTAAAAAATATAATGCAGTAATATATAAATGAATGTTTTGCATTTTTATATACTTTATTTAGATATTGTTTATGTTAAAAGTATGATAACATTTGGTTCCTGTTATGGTCCAGTTCTTTTGTTTAAAAAACCATTCGGTTCTGGTTCTATATGGTTCGATTTTTTAAGTACCCATTTTTAAATGGTTCCTAAAATTAGGAACCGAAACCATGATTTTTTCTGCGGTTTCGATTCCGGTTCTAGTTAAATGGGTACCCATTGCCAAGTGAGTTAATAAACCAATGGTTTTGTGATTGTAAATTATATATACTTCTTTACCATAAATGGCATAGGTTTTACGTTCCACAACAACTCATATCTGAAGCACGAGACTTTCTTTAATGAACACTGACTTGGTAGTAGTAGACGACCTGTAGAGTTGACAGTGTAACATCCATGTTGCAGTAGAGTTTCTAGTGCAACATCTATGTTATTGTGGGAGTTGACAATGGTTGTTGCAGTCGTAATAGATAGTGCATGCACAACATCCATGTTGTAGTAGAGTTGCCAGTGCAATGTTGATGTTGCAGTGGGAGTTCGGAGTGTAACATCCATGTTGTAGTGGGAGCTGACATTGCAACATCTATACTGCATTGGGATATTAGATAAGAACTATGCATGAGACTTACCTTTTCAGGACCCATCTCTTTGAGAGAACACTTCTCCATATTTGGACTGATATTCTAACCATATATAAATTTCACCAAACACAAAAATAATTAATTTAACATTTAGCATCCAGTGTACACCTGATAAATGATATTACAAAAATAATGTTATATTATATATATAAAAGAATCTTGGTGGATTTGAACCACCATCCTCTTGGGATTCTTCTCCCAAGCACTCAACCCTTTTGAGATGAAGATCTATTTTTTTTATGTTAACTTCATAACGACAATATATACTTAGAGTACATTTGAATCAAAAGTAATAAGTGAATTTTCTATTGTGTATATCCATTAAGTTCTTTAATATTCGAATATGAGTACATGTAATCTCAATTATTTGATATCAATGTAATTAATAGTGCAACGAGCATCCATGTTGCGGTAGATGTGACAGTGGTTTTTACATTGATAATTGACAGTGCAACATCCATGTTGTAGTGGGAATTGACAGTTGAAAACAACATGTAAAATCAAACAACAAGCATCATCAGCTAAGCTTTATGTTCATATAAGCAAGAAACATGTTCATTCAACCAAAGCACAAAATAAAACTGAAATTAAACATATATATAAAGATTTTAAATTTAGTTTCTCACTTTTGTAGTAGTTGGTTGTCTTTTGTTTTGAGTATATCTTAATTTTTATTGCACAAAATTAGCTAAATCATCATTAATTAATTTCTCCATTTCAAATTTCCATATTGGGCTTTTTAGTTCAATTTGGGGGAACTAGGGGTTTTTTTTTTCCGATCTATTTAGATTTCTATTTGGGGAAGATGGGATGAGAGACAAATTTCTAATATTACCAAAAAGTTAATCGGGTGGGCTTTTGACATAATTACAAAAGTCTATGTCTTTTATCAATAATTAATACAGAACCATTTGTTTCAAGCCCAATCTTTTATTTAAATGAACATGTCGATTCTCAATCGACAACTTATTTTCCCAGTGTTGGAGTCTAAATAACTGATCTGCAATGGTGTATGCTACATATATCTATTCTACTTCTTAAAGAGGCGTGAGGAGCCACCGATTAAGCCGTTTGTGCCCTTCATCACTTTTTTCGCTTTTTTTCTTTATACCTATTTTAATTCTTTCCATTTGATCACATCTTTAATAGATATGCCCCATAGTAAATCCCACCAAAAACAATAAAACAATACTTCTTACCCATCATACTAATAATGGCGATCACACGTGCAAAAAGACTAGCTAGTTTTGTTTAAAAAAAAAACCCAAAAAATTAAAGATGTATCACCAATAGATTTGCTATATACAATATATGCGGTATCGATGAACATGGTCAATTCTCAATTGCGACTTTGGAGCTCATTTTTACCAGTGCCGTAGCAGTCAATGTCCATATAATTTTCATGCATCGGAGTTCTGCAACATTATTGTTGTGCTTCAATCCGTTGGACTGACAAATATTAACTTTTTCTAAGTTTCACTACTGAAGTGCATATTATCTAAGGTTTCCGCTACGGCCACCTTCCATTTCATGTTGGGCAGACTAATTTTTTTTATTTTTATTACAAGTTTGTCATTGACCTAAAAAACATGTTTTGTGGATACATCAAGTTAATCTGTTGGCAACCTCTTATAATCCTTCTCTCCCCACATTTAAAACTCAAAGTTATGGTTTACATAAACAAAATGAATAAAAATTATTATAATCAAACATTTGCGAATTTCAAATAATATTTAGTTTTAAATCTAAATTTGTTATTTTCCATTTTATTTTGTGTAATTGTGAATCAACAACTAGTTTAGGGTTTAGGGTTAACAAATTTCATACCAAAGTCTCATGTAAATTGTTCTCACTAGCTATCTTAATTTTAAATTTTATTCAAAATTCTACAAATATTCGAATTTTTTTACAAATATCAATACAAAATTCGGTGATAATTTGGTGAATGCAGCTAGAGAGTTGTTAAAAAGAGAAGAAAGACACGAAAGCTGAAACTGGTTAGTACTGGTTTCTCGGTTCTTGGTGAATTATATTGGGTGGGGGTGTACGGGACTTTGCATAGTGCTCAACATAAGTACAGACCCCAAATTGGGTCTGGGTATGTGATAAGAATCCAAAAATTTAGTTTAAACTCCTTAATAGTATTCTACTTAGGCCAATTATATTTATAATAAATAAGAGTCAGTATTATTTACATGTTTTTGTATATTTCAGGTCTTGAAGTTGTTTATGTGCTTAAAGATGCCATTTTGCATGGAAAACAAGTCAAGATGATTGCTAGAAGAGTTCTATGTTTAAAGCCCAAGAATCCAGAAGAAAAAGCCTTTTCAAGCCTAGTCAAAGCTGGGAAAGTCAAAGTTATTTCGTGTAGAAAAAGGACAAAAAACCATTATAACTTCAAAATGGTGTATCTTTGGACTCGGGCCTCAGAATTGGACATACTTTATGTCAAAACGACCGGCTCAAAATAAGATTTCTAATGGACCTAGCCTTGACCCAATAAAAGCTATAGAAGTAGATGAAAAGGGTACTAAAGTAATTTCCAACATAATTGGCCATTTTAGACTTAACTTAATGGACTTTGGGCTCACATTAGAGGCCCAAAGTCTAGCCTCCAGGCCTATGCACGAAAATATAACCTTAATCATCTCCTACATAAAGAGGATTAAGGTTAAACCTAACTTGGCTACTCCCTCATTAATTTAGTTTTAATTAGGTCTCTCTCACTCCCTCAGTAGTTTAGTATAGTTTAGAATATAATAGTTTAGGGTTAAGTAATTATGGTTTATTCTTGTAGCCTCCATTAAACTCCATCTTCTTCAATAAAAGCTTTAGTTAAATTCCATCATTCTCATTACTTTTCATGTCTTTATTCTATTGTGTAGTTAGTTTCAATCCGATGACACAAAGCTAAACCTCCAATAGATTGGGTTTATGAAGCCACGTGAGGATGATTGGTAGTTAGAATAGTTATTATTTTGTAATTAGTGTTTCAAGTTCTTCGTTGTGAGATTCTAGAGATAGAACTCATAACGGTGAACTAGAGATTAGAAACCCCATTAAAAAGATTTGTGGGGTACTAATCTCTCATGCTAGTGAAGTCATGATCAGAGATGACTTAGTGTTCACTAAGGATCAAGAAAAGCGATTCGATGACTAAACTAATAGCCAATCGAATCGTGTGGTGGATTACCCCTCTCTATATCTTTCTCTCATCTTTAAATCACTATTTTAATACCTTAAATTTACTATTTTCATATCATATTACTCTCATTAGTGAAGTAGTTTAGTTAGTCTAGATAAGTATTCAAGTACGTGCAAACAAGAGTGGATTGAATACGATTACTCTCCTATATCAACATGTTTAGAGAGTATGATTATTAACTTGATATGTATGATTTAGTATTGTAGAAACACTATTTTTACATTAATTAAAACATAGTTATCAAATGGCGCCGCTTGCCAACTTGTTTGTTTACATATCACTTAATTAGATTGAAAAAATGTTTTCACTATTCACAAAAAACCTAACTTGTTTTACTATTCGTAGTTTTTCAAAATATTATTTATGCTACTATCTGAGTGCATACGAGTTGAGATTCCAACTCCTTACAACCCTGTGACCTGACCCTAAAAAATTGAACCTCCTGTTTTTACTTGAGCGCGCCCGTGCTCCAATTTTGCCCTTATAGAACGTGTCGCACGCCCTACACCATAGGCGTGACCCGCGCCATCATTTGCCTAATTCGTAGTGTGTCTACGCCCTAGTTTAATTAGAATATTTTTTTTTTTATAGTATGTACAATATTACCTCACAAGTACAGTATAGTACTCGTATGCCCAACAACTTCAGTAATTCAAAATTAATTTTTCATACTATACGGTGTTAGAAAACTTAAAGAATTACGATTATCTAATTAAGGAATGTGCACACACGGACAACCTTCCTCAATTCTTAAGTGGCCTGGTCATTAGTTTGAAAATATTAATAGTTAAATTAGTAAGTGTTTCGACCAAATATGATCAAAACACCAAGTGTTGATGAAAAAGACGAAGAACGTAGAAAAGTAATTAGAAAAATGATGGTGATCGGGGGAATGATGAGATTGTACCTTGCGGTTGCCTACGTACCCAAATTATCAGTGTGATCAATTCTCAAGAACGTAGTTCTGAATGAAAAATAGTTTGGTATTTATATAGGTAGAGTAGAGAGTCCTTGTAGCTCAAGTAATCTTGTAGCTTGAGTAATTGTGATATACTATAACTTTCAACTGATAATTATCTCTTTGATAAGAAACGAATCTGGACATAAATCAACGTACATTAGTGCCAAGCCATGTGGCTAAGGTTCAACCTTAGCCACATGAGTTAATGGGCCTGTACATTGATCCATGATATTGCGAATTAGGCTTTAGCCCTGTCGATTAAACGAATAAAGTGGAGACTCCTACCAATGGGCGTTTGCCCGCGTAGGTGGGGGTCGAACATCACCCTCTTTTGGCATGCGAACAAAGTTCATATGGCAAAGAAGAAAGAAAAATGAGCGGAATGTATAACGAAGTGTCGTGCGAAAAGAAATAATTGGAAAATTGATTGTCGAAAAAAAAATCGTGAATTAGCGGTAACGAAATAATGTCAAACTAACGTATACGGGACGCAATGTAGTTAAATAAAATATGGCCGAAAATGCACAGAAAAAAAAAATAAAATAAAATATGCACAGAAATAAACTTGCAAAAAAAAAATCGATTGGCGAAAACTGTACCGAACGCGTCACGTAATAATACGAAATTTGAATTCGACGATGCGTGCCAACGGAATAGCGATACTTGGATTATACCGTTAAAAATTAAACGTAGGGGCATTTTAGTAATAATAATAATAAAAGGTAGTTAAATATGAATTGGACTCAAAGTGTTCGGATGAGATAAGAATTGAGAGTATAGATAAAGTTGGAGTTGGAGAAGGATCCCACTAGCACTGGAAAACCCGCTCGTAATCCTATATAAGTGCTGGGGCCGCATATCCCAATCCACAAAAAACACTTTACTCTCATCCAAACAGAACAGACGTAGGCAAGAGAAGTTTTGAAGCTTGTTCCGTCTTTGCTTTGACTAGCCAAGTATGTTCTCTCACCATCAGCTCTTCTGCATCGATTTTTCCCTCGCGAATACCGCAAAAGTTGATTAAAAATTCAATAACGTTAAGCTTTTTGGTCTATCATCTGTGGATATTTCGGATTAATATCTGGCGATTCCTGCTCACACTACTTTTGGACTACTACTGTTGTTCTATGTTGTCGTTGTGAAATCCATTAATAACTAAAATAACTGTGTGTACCTGGTCATCGTTGTATACGTGTATCGCTGATCATTACCTTTCTATCACTAAGGAAAACATCCAACTTCCTGATCTCAGTGACACGTATAGTTTGGTGAACATCTTCTTCTCGTTTTCTTCAACTATGCAAAAGAATATGATGAAGTAAGTATGGCAGTTTGGTTTTTGTGTGAAAAGAAGGGTGGTTTCGGATTAATATCAAGAAAAGACACAAGTTTGTAAAATCTTATAGCACGCCAGTTTCTCACGATGGTGTTTTCTATCCAAATGCGGCTGAAGAGGAATCTCGATCAACACTTCATACAAGCTCTGTTAGGAGTTTCATTGTGGAGGGTGCTGGTGATATCTTATCATTCTTTGTCGGTCATGAAGGTAAGCTAGTTCGGGCTCTCTTCACGAGCTGCTGTAGAGATGAAGGCGCCTGTATACAAAGATTTAAAACCGATAGTAACAAAACATGATATGGTGCAGCGCCCTCTAAGGAGGGGCACCATACCTGTGTCCCATTTATTTGGCCTGGTTCACCATTGTAGACTTAGTGAACCCGGTTTTTAAGCTATCTGACCCTTTTTTTTTTTTTTTTTTTTTTTTTCAGGTAGAAACTACCGTACTATACAAGCGAAAAATACTCGAGAAGAAAACTCGATGACGATCGCAGACTTGGTGAGGTGGAAAGAAGGTGATGATACTGGCTGACTACACGAAACCGCGTCGATGGTCGCTTTAAGGAAATACAGAAAATACTAGGACTCGAGAAATTCGAGATGGAAGAAGTGTACGAATTTGAAACGAAAGTCGAAGAAGATGAAGTAGTAATGGCTTACACACAATTAAATTGCAGGAATACAATTCTGTTGAACAAAGAAATTTCGCAATTATTGGAGTGGTGGCAAATTGCACCGGGACAACTACCAATATCGTTCTGGTTAATCTTTACGAGAGCGCACCATTTGCAAAATGAATTTAACAGAAGGTTTGGGGCTCAAGAAATCTTTGCGTTGATACGACCGAAAGCCATACTGACGAAAGGGTACATAAAATTTGAAGTTGAATTCAAGGATTCAAACAGAACTTTTAAAGGGTTCCCAAAAGTATACACCGGATGGGATAGATTTATGTACCGCTTGCGAGGGAAGTGGAATCCGACAGAGTTTAAAGTGCCGAACAAATTTCGAGGTAAGCCAAAACATAAGTATTGAAAATTGTACTACGAGTAAACTGTTGACTAACACGAGTTATTTTGTGTCTAACAGAAAATGCAAGTACACTACCAGACATTGAATTGGACAAGGAAGTGGAGAACAACCTTCGTTTCTTCTTTCATGAATGTTCTGACGAAAAATTGGTAGATCTGAGCTATTTCGATGATATTGTTGATTTCCAACACTATGGGGGTATTGAGCAACAGCTCGATAGGTCCAAGGAGACACATAGTGAAATGGCAAAGAAGAATAAGATTCTCAGAAATGCAATATTTGGCAGTGATAGCGATAGTGAAAAAGAAGATGGAACGGAATTAACACAGCGAGAATTAGTGCTGAGCTTGCCAAACACAAATAGCGAATTGTACAAAAGAAGATGTTCCACAAGAAAACGGGCAAACGGAGACCAAGAGAGACCACCAACGTTACAATGTATGATGGCTTGAGGGACGAGACTACAATGCACAAAACAGCCCAGATGAAATAAAGTACATTCTCAACACAAAGAGGAAAAGGTATGTACCGTAGAAAACATATATATGTAAAAGTGTGGGGAGATGTAATCTCTCGCTCTGGTTTGGTATATACAGGAAAAGAATGGTGGGGAAAAGAACGAAACCGTGATACCTACAAAAGATAGTGCAGCGAAGAACACAAAGTCGGTGAAAGAAAACAAACGGCAAAACAAAATGCAGGAGCAAAGAATCCAACCATCACTGGCAAGTACTGTCCGGGGTAATACTACTCATGGAGGAAAACCACAGAATCTGTTAACAGTAAGTGGACCGTTGACTTTTACTATTACGTTAGGATGGTAAAGAAATTTATGTCCAACACTAAACCGATGAAATTGGTAGATGAAGCAAAGATGTTCAAGTCTGGACGACGAAGCGAAGGTATCGCCAGAGACCACGCCAATGGAGGGGCTCAAAAAATATCAAAACTGTGACCAGAATACGGAGAACATCGGAGAATATGACAGAGCAGTGTCAATGATTTTCGATACTATGAACCAGGTATGAAAGTATTTTTTTATCAGTTATTGCAAACTTGTGTTTAAGTCTGAAAAATTGATGAAAACAAATATTTTTCGTCGCAGGTTAAAACGGCGGTAGTACGGGCCAAAGAAATTCATGAAAAAGTTGCGAAGAAAAGTATCATCTCGAATGAAGTCAATGCCATAGAAGAAATAGAGAATGTGAAAATACTCAACCGAAAATTGGAAGAGGCAAACAAAGCGTTAAGTGGAACCAACAGAGAGTTAGAAAACGAAAACAAAAACTTAACCGAGCGGACGGAAGAAGCCGAGCAGAGATCGTACGAAGACTTTGGGAAAGCCTGTGAGATAATGGAAGAACACAAACACTTAAAAGCATATGTGATAGAATTAAAGGCACTCGTGGCGACCAAAGATCAGGAACTTAAACGTGCGCAAAAAGAGGCAGAGAAAAATAACAAGCGAATGACAGATTTAAACGAGCGGCTCGGCCAAGATCACGTGCAAATGGCACATTGTGAATCGTCCGTAAGACAATTGACAGAGACTTTAATAGAAATGGGAGATGAACTAGAACGTGAGAAGATGAATTACAAAGATTTGTATGAGTTGTATATGCGAAAAGTTTGTAAGGAACCATTGGATTTGCCCAAACCAATGATCATGTGATTTTGCGTTTGTAATACCATAGAGCTAAAAATTCTTTTTGAATAAATAAAGTATGTGTTGGCAATTGAATATCATTGTGATGTCAGATACCATACCTGTGGAAAACTGACAATGTTGTTGAATTATATAGATGACAGGAAATAGAATGAAACGCCCCCAATGCTAACTTTAAGCTTGCAAAATTAGATTGAAGCGAAAAAATGCTCCGATGCAGAACTGCCGAAACGAAACGGGGTAACGTCATCAGATGTTAACATAGTGTGAGTAACCGACTAAGCGAGCATAAAATCGTTCAATTTAGACTAACGAAATTAAATGTGGTACGTTCGTCAGATTTTGTCGTAGCGATAATACGACTAAGCGAGCGTAACAGCGTTCAACTTAGACTCTCGAAATTAAACGTGGTAATTTTGCCAGATTTTATCGGAGCGATAGTAACGATTAAGCGAGCGTAAAAGCGTTCAACTTAGATTGACGAAATTAAACGTGGTAATTTTGCCATTTTTTGTCGGAGCGATATTAACGACTAAGCGAGCGTAAAAGCGTTCGACTTAGACTGTCGAAATTAAACGTGGTAATTTCGCCAGATTTTGTTGTAGCGATAGTAACGACTAAGCGGGCATAAAAGCGTTCAACTTAGATTGACAAAATTAAACGTGGTAATTTCGCCATTTTTTGTCGGAGCGATATTAATGACTAAGCGAGCGTAAAAGCGTTCGACTTAGACTGACGAAATTAAACGTGGTAATTTCGCCAGATTTTGTTGTAGCGATAGTAACGACTAAGCGAGCGTAAAAGCGTTCAACTTAGACTGACAAAAGTAAACGTGGTAATTTTGCCATTTTTTGTCGGAGCGATATTAACGACTAAGCGAGCGTAAAAGCGTTCAACTTAGACTGACAAAATTAAACGTTGTAATTTCGCCAGATTTTGTTGTAGCGATTATAAGGTTCGCTAAAACCAAAATTATACCATTGGAACTGAAGTGAAAGAACTGCTTCTTTATTGATTACCGAGTCTTAAAAAATACAAAGATAACAACGGAAAATACATGCCTGAACTGGAAACAAACTAAATATTGTATTATTTTATTTCTCCAGGATAACGGAAAAACAAAACAAAAATCTACTTATAGAACTTGCGCAGATGAAACGCATTCCACGGCTTAACGAGAACATTCCCATCTAAATCTCGGAGAAAATAAGATCCTTTGGTGGCAGAGCGATCTATGATGTATGGACCTGTCCAATTTTCTCCAAATTTACCGGAATCTATCCACCTCATCTTTCGACAGAGTACCCAGTCATCTTTCTCAAACACTTTAAGTCGAACTTTCTTATCATATTTACGTTTCATATCAGCTTGATAACGAATTAACTGTTGAAGACCAACATCTCTTGTCTTATCTATCAAGGCTTTGGCTTGAGCAAGTGCTTGATCATTCGACTCCAATTCCACGTTAGAAGTTCATGTGGTTGGTGTCATCAACTCTGTAGGCAAGACCGCTTTCGTACCGTAAGCAAGATTAAACGGAGAAAATCCAGTTGAATACTTAGGTGTGGTTCGATAAGCCCACATAACCGCAGAAAGTTCCTTAACCCAATTTCTTTTGGCCTGTTGAAGTGGTCGCTTGAGCATTGCAAGAATGGATTTGTTAGTAGCTTCAGCTTGTCCATTAGCTTGAGGATGGTATGGTGCCAAGAAATTGTGATTAATCTTCAAGTCAGAACAAAATTATCGAATTTCTTCAGCATCAAATTGTTTGCCATTGTCGGAAGTCAATGATGTTGGAATACCGAAACGCCAAACAATGTCTCGCCATAAGAATTTTTTAAGATCTGAAGCATGGATCTGGGCTAAGGGCATAGCTTCAGCCCACTTGGTAAAATAATCGGTTCATGACGAGTAAAAGAAACAACACTGCCAAGAGATTTCGGAAGAGGACCGACGATGTCAAGACCCCACTTTGCAAACGGCCAAGGGCTCAAGATTGGATGAAGTTCCGTTGCTGGAAGATTTCCCATATTAGCATATTTATGACAAGGAACACACTTCTCAGATAAACACTTAGCATCCTTTTGCATGTACGGCCACCAGTATCCTTGTGTCATTGCTCTATGAGCGAGACTTCGCCCCCGGGAGTGGTTCATACATAGGCCTGAATGAATTTCCGCCAGGACGAGCAAACCTTCAGCTTTGCTGAGACAACGAAGCATAGGGTTAAGACTTGTGCCTTTGCGATAAAGTTGCAACAGACTGTTCGAAGTCGATATGAGACAATATTTCCAAGCATCGTGTTTGACACGATCACCCACTTTATGATCTGGAGGCAAGATGTGATCATGTAAATATGTGATATAAGGAAGACGCCAATCATCTTCATCACAAGGTGTAAGTGGAAAACTTAGCTCTATATCAGGAACCTCTCGAGCATTGTTAGCTTCATGATGTCGATCGCGTTGGTACGGACCGGTGACAATATCATTGGCAGGATCATTGTGGTCATCTGATAGCATAAGTTGTGGATCAAGCGTTTTCTCTGCAATGATAGCTTGATTATCAAGATCACGCTTGTGCTTCCAAGTCAGCACAGGAGATATCAAATTGGCATGACGTGATTCCTCGAGAAAATGTCTTGATGAAAAACAACTCGAAAGTGATGTACATATCGCGCACATCCTCGATGGACAGATCGATACTCGGTTCCTTTTGAAATTCAATGGTAATCTGGCGAGGCTTATCTGACTTAACTGTTGCGGATAAATAAGCGAGAGAATCCGCATGTCGCACGTCATAACGCGGACGCTGCACAATACTGATATAATCAAAATTTCGAGCAATCCGATGAATTAAGTCCACATAAGCTGTCATTCTATCGTCACGAGCTGCATACGATCCACCAAACTAGCTAGCAACTAACTTAGAATTTGTGAATAATTGTAGTTTAGTCGCCCCCAAGTGAATAACAGTACGCAATCCGCAAATGACAGCTTCGTACTCGGCCTCATTATTTGAAGCGTCAAAACCCAAACGCACTAACTTCTCAATTTTTTCTCCATTCGGTTGCAAGATTATACACCCAATACCGGAGCCATACTTATTATGCGAACCATCAGTGTAAACAATCCAACAATCAGCAGATACATCTGATAAGTTTGGCAAATCATCGCCCCCCGGAGAGGTAATGGCGTGTTGTCGACGACATTCTCTTCGTCTAGTAATGCGTCAGACATAAGAATATCCTCAATTGGAAAATCAGCCATTAGCGAAGCCAAAGCTTGTCCTTTCTCAGCTGTGCGAGTTTCAAACACAATGCTATAAGTGCTAAGGTAACTTTCCCATTCTGCGCGGGCTTACTTTGATTCACGAGCATTGCGAAAAAGCTTTCGCAGTGGATATTCCATATAAACTTTGACGACTTCGTCCTCGGAAATAAGGTTTAAGACGCGTCGGGCGATGAACCAAAGCCAATGCAATTTTCTCCACTCGAGAATATCTTGTTTCAGCCAGTTGTAAGAGTCTTGCTAACAAAGAATATAGGGCGACCATCGCCACCGCTGACAAATAAGACGGCACTTACGGCATGATCGATGGCGGCTAAATACTGAACCTATAGGATGCCCCGTTGCTTTGGTGGCAAGAACTAGAGGTTGGACTAAGTATGCTTTCAAATGACGAAATGCAAGTTCACAGTCCTCCATCCAAATTGATACGTCTTTCAATGTTTGGAAAAAAGGACGGCATCGATCAGAATACCGAGAGATAAAGCGATTTAGGGCAGCCAAGCGTCCTGTAAGTCGTTGAATTTCTTTCTTTGACGTCGGAGAAGGCATTTCAAGGACAGCTTGAATCTGATCTGGATTTGCTTCAATTCCGCGTCTAGTCATCATGTATCTTAAGAATTTACCAGATGATAAACCGAAAGAACACTTAGCCGGATTCAAATGCATGTTGACATTGGAGAGTCTATCAAAAATAGCTTGCAAATCAGTAAGATGATCAGGTGCTTCTGTAGATTTGACAAACATGTCGTCGATGTATGCTTCGACTGTCTTTCCAAGTAGGTCAGAAAAAATAGTGTTGACTAGCTTTTGATATGTAGCTCCAGCGTTTTTCAGACCGAAGGGCATTACCTGGTAACAGTAAATGCCTTGGTCTGTAATGAATGCAGTGAACTCTTGGTCATCAATGAATAACGGAATCTGATGATAACCAGAATAATCATCCAAAAAAGACAAACGCTGAAAACCAGATGTTGCATCGACCATTTCAGATATACGAGGCAATGGATACGGATAAACCGGACAAGCCTTATTGAGATTTGTGAAATCGATACAAACACGTAATTTGCCGTTCTTTTTAGGCACTATGACAACATTTGACATCCATGTTGGATAAGTCACAGGCCTTATAAAGTTAACAGACAAGAGACGGTCGATTTCGTCTTTCACTTTCATCTTTCTATCGGGGGCCATCCTTCGGGGCTTTTGTCAAACTGGTTTTGCATTAGGATCAATGTCGAGTTTATGACAAGCCACCGAAGGATCTATACCAGGCATTTGCTCTATTCGCCAAGCAAACACATGATTATTCTTCCGCAATAACAAAATAAGCTCTTGTCTCTCCTCTTACGGAAGTTCAAATTGAAATAAAAGTAGTCTCTTCAGGGGAGTTGGCCAATTTGAACTTCTAAAAGTGGATCGATCGTCGGTCCTTCAACATTTCTATTGGCGAGTAAACCGAAGGTCCCGGATGCTGTAATTGCTATTTGACGACATTGGAACTCAGAATAGTTCGTCCAACAACTTCAGACTTCTTATAATCATCGAGAACATTGTCATGGAAAATTAGAGATGCCAGTTGATCACTGCACACCTTACATACTTTTTTATTAAATGGGAACTTGATGGCTTGATGATATGTTGAGACGACAGCTTCCATATAATGAATCCAATCTCGACCAAGGATGACATTGTAAGGGGATTTACAATCCATCAATAAAAAATCAATATTGACTTCCTTCTGCATAAGAGTGACCGGAGAGACACCTTTCCAACGCAATGAGTATCGGTACCATCAAAACTAACGCTAGGCGCATTTTCAGGGGTGACCAAGTTATCAATAAAAGGAATACTGCGATAACACCCAGAAAACATGACGCTAGCTGAACTACCAGTGTCGATCATTATATGTTGTACACGCATACAGCTGATATACCCAGTTATCACGACAGCATCATAATGAGGAACATGCACGCCCATTAGATCTTGGTCAGTGAAACATAATGGTTCATCTTCAATAGTCTCCGTGCGAAAACCTTCCACAAAATTGATCCCGCTAACCGCACAAATTAGATGATATTTGACTTTAGAACGACGAGCAGTTTTCCACTGAGTATTGGACAATGAATCAATGATGGCATGTCCAACCTTAATGACATTGTGATTAGTGATAGTTAAAGCTTGAGTTGTTACTTTCTTCTGCACATATTGATCAAGTTTCCCATTCTGCACAAGCTTTTCAATTCTTCCCTGCAAAGACCGACAATTCTCCGTCTCATGACCATAATCATTATGAAATTTGCACCATAACGATTTATCGTGAGTTGTTTTAGTGTTGTCGCGCAAGGGAAACGGGGAAGTGAGCAGGCTCTTATCCTTGATTTTGTCGTAAACTATCGCATATTTGGTATTAAGCAGAGTTAATTCAAAATCAGTAAAAGGCTTTCCGGTCCTGCTCGTGGAGTCTTCTTTCTTATACGGGGGCTTCTAACTGGGTTGCTGTTGATCAAAAGTCGGATTCTTTTATTTATTTCGCTGATCATTGAAATCCTTTCCTTTATTATCTTTGTCACGAGAAGTTCGAGCAGCCGTGTCGTCTTCAACATTGATAAATTGTTGAACTCGCTGGTATAATGCACGTCGGGAAAATGGAATATCCCGAACAAGAGAGTTGTATAACCCATCTTTATCAAACAAGATAGCTTCTTTAAAAGCGTAAACCACCATTAGATCGGATTGCTCGAAATCTCAGCTTCGCACTTAGCGGAAACGCGCGATAAAACCACGGAGAGTTTCCTCACGTTGCTTGATGTTGAAAAGAACTTCGGACTCCATTTGGACGTTTGAGATTATGATGAAAACGCCTTGAAAACTTTTCGGTTAAGTCCTTGAATCGACGATAGAAGCGGAGGTAATTAAGCTAAACCATACCAACGCTTCCCCTTTTAATGTAGAAGGGAAAAGTTTGCATTTTAAAGCATCATCACCTCCCGATAAAACCAGTTTGTTTGTGAAATTAATCACATGAAGCATAGGGCAACCCTCGACATCATCATATTGATCAAACTCTGGTTGTTTGAAGTCTTTGTTATGAGTAGCCCTTTGGACGGCGAGAGAAAATTTGTCCAAAATACCATCTTCAACTGCCAGATTTTCTAGTGTCGATTCAAAAGGATCGCTGTCCAGAAGAGCTTTTTTAATCATTTCTCTGACACATTGAAGAGTCATCAGATCCGTATATGTTGGATCGTGATCATAGTCACGATGACGCCTATGGGAGCGAACAGAACGAGAAGAAAACGACGAAGATTCATCGTTTCCGTGTCAAGATGATTATGGATGGTACGTTGGGCTTTCAGTACGATAATGTTCGGAATGATAAGAACCGCGTTGCTGAAGTGTTTCACCATACTGATGGTTCCGATCATGAGTGCGGTCATTATTCTGTTCGCCACTCGAATTCCTCGAGACTTGCCGATAATTTGTAGGATTGTGAGGTGCATTCGGACGATTATTAGCAGTACCTTGCCTACCGAGAACGTGACCAAGTGGGTGGAGATTTCTCGGCGGAGGTCGGGGAATTCGTCGCCTATTACTCTTAACTCGTTGATGGCTGTTGCGAATATCGCGAATCTCATCCTCACCACTTAAACGATCCCACACACTATTATGTCGTTGGCGTGTGTGACATTGTGGTGTGACAGATACAATATCATCTGCGAGTGGAGCGCGTCGTTTAAGATGACGTATGTAGTAATTATTCTGTTTGCGGACAATCTTTAACTTTTGAAGAAGTGCTTCTCGTGACATATGCCTTACATTATCCGCATTAGATACTGGAGAATCGTCAGAGGCAATAATCTCACGCGGCCGAATAATTTTGGCGATTGGTGGAACGACAATTATTAGAAGGTATTATCTTTGTCGGTGCCAAGTTGTCCTTGACCATCATGTTCGTGATGATCGCCGAAATCACATCGGGACCTTGAGCTCTTCGGTATCGCGTCATAACTTTCGCAGAGCGTGATCGAGGGTGTAGTATAAGAACCGCATGACGGCGCCAATTATGTTTCGACCAAATATGATCAAAACACCAAGTGTTGATGAAAAGACGAAGAACGAGAAAAGTAATTAGAAAAATGATGGTGATCGGGGAATGATGAGATACCTTGCGGTTGCCTACGCATTCCCAAATTATCGGTGGGATCAAGTCTCAAGAACGTAGTTCTGAATGAAAAATAGTTTGGTATTTATATAGGTAGAGTAGATAGTCCTTGTAGCTAAAGTAATCTTGTAGCTTGAGTAATTGTGATATACTATAACTTTCAACTGATAATTATCTCTTTGATAAGAAACGAATTTGGACATAAATCAACGTACATTAGTGGCAAGCCATGTGGCTAAGGTTCAGCCTTAGCCACATGAGTTAATGGGCCTGTACATTGATCCATGATATTGTGAATTGGGCTTTAGCCCTGTTGATTAAACGAATAAAGTGGAGACTCCTACCAATGGACGTTTGCCACGCAGGTGGGGGTCGAAACAGTAAGCCCACCGACTACCAAAACCGGTTTTACCATCGGACCACAGGCTTGACATCTAGGCCCAACACAAAACCCACTGATAAACGTAAAATTGAATAATTTACCTACAAAATGAACGATGAAACTCAAAATGCAAGTGAAACTAAACTTAATTACGCGTTGCTATCAAAGATGTCTATACTCTCAATTCTATCGAAATAGAGTGGAGTATAAAGTTCGTTCCACTCTTAGTTCTTTAGCATTCAAGTTTCCTAGATTGACTAATCTATTCAAAGTCTAATGAGAGCAATGGTGGGAATTATACTACGATGTGAATTAAAACTAGATGTAATATAAAGATTATAACTTTATTAAATTTAACTAACAATAATTTAATTCTAAATTAATAACTAAGAATTGAATAACAACAACTGAATTTAGATCTAACAATTTTAAATGACAAAATTGAAATGAACAAGAAATAACTATTTTATTTATCTAATCAATGAAGAACTATGATTCAAATAATTAATCTAAAACAATGTATGAAACTAATTAATTTAACTAATTCAATTCAAAAACTAGATCTACAAGCTATTTTAATGGCTACTTTTCTATCTAAGCTATCTAACTATCCCTTTCTTAAGAGCTAAGTCTTGTCTTATGTAAAGGAGGAGACCAGATCCACAATTTCGTGCATGGGCTGAGGAGCCATGTTTTGGGCCGGAAAATCGAGCCCAAAGCCCAATTTCTTCAGTCTACAGAGCCCGTTTCAGCTGGCTTTAACTTTAGCAGATTTTCATCCACTTCTGCTCCTCTTATTGGGTCAAGGCTTGGACCATTGGAAAGATCTTTCCGATCCGGTCGTTTTGACGTAAGGTAGGCCCAAATCCGAGACTTGCATCCAAAGATATGGTCTTCGGAAGTTCTGCTGACTTGTGCACTGTTTCTGCCCGTGTTGACTTTTTAGCTTTTGACCGGGATTCATAAAGGCTTTGTCTCCTTGAACCTTGGCCTTTATCACATAACATCTTAGCAACCAACCCTTTGCTCCTTTATATCGCCAAAGTGGCACATTTCTGCACATAATTGAGTTCCATGCCTGAAATACATAAAAGCACATAATTAGCATTAACTCTTATTTATTACTCGCATAATTGGTCTAAAAGTAGTATTATTAAGGGGTTAAAATTACAATTTTGGGCTCTTATCAAACCACCCGCAAACAGCATTTTGCTCGTCCTCAAGCAAATATGAGAAATTAGCGTAAGTGACCAAAAATGGAGTTCTAACTAATCTCATTTCGCCGAGTGCGATTGCATTGACCATATGCAACAAGGCCTTAAACCACTAGGAATTCCCTAGTGGACGAGTTATAGCCTCGTGAGAGTTTTCCAGTGAAGGTACTCACAAACTTCATCTATACTACAACGACTCAGAAATAAAACTATTGTTTCCTTATCTATGTCTCAATTATCTATACATCTCACTAGCAATGAATACATAATAATCAAGTCAGAACCTAAGCTAATATATGCATAATAATCTATCATCTACGAATAAACATATTTTCAATGAGTAATACTATGAGATGAACTAGCAGGTCCGTTTCTAAAAACTTGGAATAGCGTCCTTAAGTAGGTCCTCACATAAATGTCAAGACACAAACCACTCTGATTTTTCCGCTCAAGTTTCGCTACTCCAGTGTACAGTGGGCACACTTTACCTTACAAACTCAATGACACACAAGGAAGCCGGAGTCGATCAAACACATTTGCCACTTACTATCACACTATCCTATTCCTAATTGAGCTAGAGGTCTTTATTAGGTGTTGCGAGGATTAGGAGATGGTTTAAGAAGGAAGGAAATGGATATTCAAAGAGAACAAGTCTGAGATAATAGAGTCTTCATATTATGTAACTAGAGAAAACCTTATTCTTTACTTTTGCTTCTACATTTTGTTTCCATCCCTAACCATATTTTTTTCTCTTTTTCTTTGGCTTTTGACTCCTTGATTCTATTTTTGGAGTTCTAACTCTTTATTTTTATTATTTTTTTATTATTTTTTTTATTTGGATGAAAACTTACTTTTCTCTTCTGAAGCGACTAACGAGTTCTTGATTTCAAAGGTTATTCTCTTTTCTATTCTTCATCTTTATTCTCAAACTTATTCAAAGAATTGGGTAGGTTGATTTTTTATTTTGTTTTATTTTGTAATAGGGTCAAGGGTTTGTGGTTTATGAAAGGCTAAAGAAAGGCTCAGAGGGGCGACTAGCGGAAAATAATTCATAGGTTGGAATTTCTAGCTATATTGATCCAAAGAGGGCCTAAATTCTCGCTTAGGATATGGTATAGTGATCTAGCAAGTGGACGTGTGATTTCTCTATCCGAATTTTACTTCTTCCTTGTGTCATTTCTCAAATGTGTCACTCATATAAGGCTTTAGGCTATATTCTCATAGGATTTGTAGAATAAGTACTCTAGCCTAGATTTCAGAAACTGACTGCCAACAATCATAGATACTCATGTAACATATTTATAGATAGATGCAAGGATTATTACCTACATATTAGCCTAAGTTTCTAAAAAATATTCTAATGCAAAAGCTACGTGAGACTTCTAGATTATTGAGAGCATAGAGAAAGAAAATAATACCAATGTTCCTAAGTGTATAACATACTTTTTATTTATATTTTTTAAATTTTTGAATTTTTTAGCTAGAAAACAAGTGCATATTATACATATCTATATCCTAACAGATGTCTTAATTACGGGTAACAAGAAGCATGCTTTGTCCTTAAAGTATTTTAAATAAAGAGGGTAGGAAAATACCATTGAAATGCGTGAAATTCTGGAACATCTGCAAAACAAGGTTATAACATACTAATATAGAAAAGAAAACTGATGTAACTCTATAAGAGTTCCACCTGTTATGGGGTTAATGAGAAATAGATTGCTTGGGACATAAGCAGACACTTACTGAAATAAAAACTTACTTGCACTCTCGTTTAAACATTGTCCTCCTCATTTCCCTCTTCAAAGAGATGAGGTTCTTTCGCATCCAGCCATGCCATGATAACTTGCCAAGCCCGATGCCATGGGTCGTCAACTTATGCTAACCTTTCTAGTGTTACTATGTCTGATGGGGTGTAAAGAGCAACCAAATGAGGTTGCACCTGCCATCCCGGCCAAGTCATTACTCGAAATGAACGAACCACCCAATTGGTGGATCTCATGACTTCAACCCTTTTCCAATCTGTGAACTGGGTACATAATTCGTAGACAATTTGCGGGATCACGTAAACCAAAACAGGCATAAGAAGATACTTATGGCGCATGCTTTGGGCTCTCTTAAAACTAGCCACTAATACTCGAGAAATGTCATATCAGTGACGACTTTCAGCTAAAGCAAGGAAAATGTCACCAGCGGTACTATTTGTAGAAGTAAACTGAAACTCCCCTAGAATATTCATGAGGATGAATAACATGGTGGTGCCTACATTTAGGGACAGGCTACCAAGGGCTGTGTTGTAATGCCCTTGGTCCATTATACGAAATAGCCCTCCCCCATAATACTCATGGAAATATGTATAGTCATAGAGGTATGAATTATCGGTCATATATCCTCACGTGTGAATAGAATCAGGTATTGGTATTTCCAAAACTAATGCTACCACATACTTATTGAATTCTAGGGGTATGTCATCAACCGTGATGGAGAATTCTTGTTCTCCATCCTGGTTACAATAGAACTTAACATTATTGTAGAAAAATTCAGTAAGGTTAGGTGAATACGAATCGTGTTCACTTACTAAAAGATTCCTCCATCCGAACTGCGTGATCCTCTCTGGGAACCAATGTCCATAAGACTTGCTCCCCAACAAGTGTTCGAAAGACTGCTCTGGTATTACTATAGGAGAAGTCATCACAAAACTACTCTCTAGAACAGCTGCAACTATCCCGGAACAACCCTCGTAAAACTTGAAATTTTTGGTGCCCACAGGGGTCAGGGCGCAGGTGTGCTCAATGTATGCCTGGGATGGGCACGGGTGCGCTCTGTTGAGTTTCGAATTCCAGGCACTTGGGCGCGGGGTGCGCTCACTTTTAGCCTGGGATGGGCACAAGGTGCGCTCAGGATGAAAACTGGAATTCCAGTGTTTTAGGCACAAGTGGCTTCGGGTTTGTCTTTGGAGAGGGCACACGTGCTTTCGGGGTAGAATTCCTCTAACGATCTTTGGCCGAGGGCGTGGTGGGCTGCCCAGGAATCTTGGCGCTTCGGGGAGCCTGTGAGGCCAAAGTCTTGAAGGAAAAATAAGGTAAAAGTGGGAATGAAACGTGAGAGATGAATGTGAGATGTAGTTGGGGTTGTGAGTGTAGAATGAATGCAGTTTTTATAAGATTTAAGTTGCTAAAACGAATTGGGAAGTTACCCAAAAAGTTTTAAGGCAATTGCCGAAAATAATAAAATTTCCAAAACCGAAAATAGAAACAACCCATATTCTCTATTCCAAAAAAAACTAATATCTTTTAGGTTGAATTTAGGTTAGATACTGCCTAATTTATTGAGATTTCATCCTAACACAATATCTATTTATAGTGATGCCCATATCGGCAATATTCTTAACCCTCACTCCAAAACAACTTCTGAAAATAGATGATCATATAACGAATTATGTTAGGCTAAATAATACCATCCCCAAACAATTCGGGATGGTGGGATTAATGATAAGAACAACACATAATTTGAAATTAACCAACTTATATTAAAATTGAATTCCAAATAACATACGACAACCAAATTCAAATTTAATTACTAAACTAATCTTTTTACATCCGTACTAAATAAAAACAAATACAATAAAACAAATCAACTCATTAGATCCCTAAGCCACTCGCTGCTAGTAGTGGAATGTGCTCGAGAAGCAGAGGGCCCTTGGGCTTCCGATGGGCCAGAGCCATCCGTCATGCGGCGACGACGCTCGTGCCTCATAGACTGCTCCTCTGAAGAAGAACCCCCCTAGGGTGGAAAACGTGCAAGCATGTCATCTCGGAACTGGCGCTGAGCCTCCATCTCGGCCCTCGTCTGTTCCCACCGCTCATCCTCACACCGGGCACGAGTCTCGAAGTTATGATGCATGGTAGCCTGCCGAGTTCGAGGTCTTCACAAATAGTATTGAGAGAACGCATGCCACGGTGAATCACAGCCATGCGTTCTGCATCCGACCTACACCTCTCCAAGGTATCGGCATCAAAACATGCCGTGTCATCCTCATCCTCCGAGTCACTCTCCTAGACTACCCTCTCTTCAGGCAGCCTCCAAACTCTCTGGATACACTCCGTATAAATATGATGATTTCGGTGCTCCTTCAAGCAAATCCTATCAGACCTCGGAGTCGCTCTCAAGGTTATCATGATCTTCGTTATCAAAACAGGGAGAGGTGCAAAACTCTTTACAACTCCCATAATCATGTTACGCACAAACTCCAAAATACAGAACTCATACTTCTGCTCCTAGAGTATCCATAGAACGTGAAGGCAGTTCAGACCGATATCACTGACTTTCTCATTCCCTAGGACATTCCTACCAATCCACTGAGCTACAGCTAGCTAGTTGGTTTAGAGGGACGACTGGCGAACACAATGCGAGCTCGCATTGTAGTTCCCTTCCGCAATAGTCGCATTCATCAAATGTTCTACAGCAGTAAACTAGGAATCCTGTAATGTGGCATCGAGATGTGTCTAGGTGGAATGCTTAAAATCTCAGCCAACAACCCAGTAGTAACCTCTCTCCTCCTCCCAACCACCTTAACAAAAATTCGATCCCTATTCAACTCCCTCGTCCTATAAAACTCTCGGACCAAATCTTCGTGGTAAAAATCGTCTATTGAGTACCACAAACCACTCCAGTCTCTCCTAACCATCTCGTCACCGTAAAACAGCACGAAGTGGTTGGCAGTAAAAGCGTGCTCCGGCAATATCCAATGTCTTTGAGCCATTGGAGTTTTTATAAGATGTGTGGGTTTGAATAAGGTAGGGGACTTGTTTTGAAACACCCTAACTCAAAATAATGGCAAAAGGCGCGGTGGTGGTGGTGGCAGTCGAAATTTTTGAATTTTTGGTGGTGTTTGGTTGTTTAAGTTGGTGGAGGTGGTGGTGGTTGTTGTTAAGAGGAGATTTAGGGTGGGTTTTAACTTTGGGTGTGCGTGTATTTAGGTTTCTTATTATTTTTTTTAGGTTAGGTTTTTGAAGCTTTGATGTTTGGTAATGGCGGTTTGGAGAATGGAGTTGCGACTGTTGGTGTGAAGGAGAGATGCGTCGATGTCTGCGCGATCGTCGCGTCGGGGCCCAAGCCCACTTGATTTTTGGATTTTGATTTTTCGATATTTTCATGCAACTTCAAACTTAAATTGCCGCCGTTATCGGGCGATTTTTTGCGAATGAGGTATGGAAATGATCAGGAGAGAATTTCCAATCCAATGATCCATAAACGCTCTAGTCCGACCGTTGGTGACATGTAAGAAGATGGAAAATGCCTCAAAGTGCGTGCATAACATAAGTTATGCGAACGAATGAAATCTAATTTTATAGATAATGTCAACCCGAATCGTAATACAATTAAATGGTCTAACCAACACAACTGGAGAATTGAATAATCTAGGATGGAATGAACACCCCACCCCCAAACAAATTTTAGACACAGAGTTGAGAAAATTTGTTTTAAAAAATGGGTCTTTTAAAGTCAGATTCCCGAGACTTCTTAACTTACTATATTTGTGATTTTATTTTATTTTATTTTTTTTATGAATAAAATTTAATATAAGAAAACAAGAAAGCAGTAAATGCATAATTCACACCATAGAGGGACATGACTCAAAAACCGAGAAAACATACAAGAGTGGAAAATGTGAATTATGTTAAACGTGGACTTAGGATCCGGTACTTACATCCACACACTCCATAGGGAGGGCCCAATTACCTTAATAGTGCACTTACCAATATATGGAAATGAAAAGAAGTACACCAATAAAAAAGGTTAGTCCTCATAGACAGGATCTTGTAAGAGGACTTCCTTTACATCAGGGGACAATAGCTCGTGAAAATGTTTCAACCGTTGGCCATTTACTTTAAAGGTACTGTTGTCTTTGGGATTTACCAAGGTGATTGCCCCGTAAGGGGTAACTTCAGTAACCAGAAAAGGACCAGTCTAACGGGTTTTTAATTTCCTTGGAAAAATATGTAGACGGAATTGTAAAGTAAGACCTTTTGACCTACCACAAACTCTTTGTGCAAAATTTGCTTATCATGAACACGTTTCATGTTAGCTTTATAATCATTTGCGAGGTCATAAGAGTCGCTACAGATTTCTTCAAGCTCATTCAATTGCAACTTGCGCTTGACACCCGCCTCATCAAAATTGAAGTTAAGGCTTTTTATAGCCCACATAGCACGGTGCTCCAATTCAACGGGCAAATGACAAGGTTTCCCAAATACAAGTCTAAAGGGAGACATACCTATAGGAGTTTTGAAAGCAGTCCTATATGCCCATAAGGCATCAGATAGATGCTTTGACCAGTCTTTCCTATCAGGATTTACAATTGTTTCTAAGATCTTTTTGATTTCCCTATTAGAAACTTCTACTTGTCCGCTAGTTTGTGGATGATACGGAGTTGCTACCTTATGTGTAACCCCATATTTCTTCACAAGAGATGCAATAACTCTGTTGCAAAAATGTGTTCCACCATCACTAATGATGGCCTTGGGAATGCCAAATTGACAGAAATTATACTCTTTAACAAAAAACACAACTGTCTTATAGTCATTGCTATGGCAAGCCATGGCCTCTATCCATTTAGACAAGTAGTCCACGGCAACTAGAATATAGATGCAGCCATGGGAAACTGGAAAGGGGCCCATGAAATCAATGCCCCATACGTCAAAAATTTCTACCACCATGATTGGATTCAATGGCATCATATTACGCTTCGTGATTTGCCCAAGTTGTTGACAATGAATGCACGCCTTGCAATGCACTTGGGCATCTTTAAAGAGAGTAGGCCAATAAAACCCACATTGTAGAATTTTAGCAACTATTTTCATACCACTGAAATGGCCACCACACTCTTTTTCATGGCAGAATGAGAAAACCTCATTATATTCCCACTGGGGAATACAACGACGAATAATCTGATCCGTACAATACTTAAAAAGGTAGCGCTCATCCCAGTAGTATAGCTTAACCCTGGCCAAGAACTTCTTACGTTCATTTCTTGACTAATCATAAGGAATAGCATCAGCCGCTAAATAATTCACGATGTCAGCATACCATGGGGTAGAAAAAATAGCATACAAATACTCATCAGGAAAAGAGTCGGGTATGGACTCCGAATCACTATCATCGTCATTTGTCAGTCTAGATAAGTGGTCGGCAACTACGTTTTCGGGACCCCTCTTTTGTCCTTTATTTCTAATGTGAACTCTTGCAAGAGGAGAATCCATCGGATTAATCTCTGCTAAGCATCCTTCTTTGCGAGAAGGTACCTAAGGGCTGCATGGTCGGTGTAAACTAGGGTCTTAGAACCAACCAAATAAGGATGAAACTTATCTAAAGCATAAACGACAACTAAGAATTCTTTTTCAGTAGTTGTATAATTCCTTTGAGCATCGTTTATAGTTTTACTAGCATAATAAATAACAGTGGATTTATTATCTAGTTTCTGTCCCAAGACAGCACCAAGTGCATAATCACTAGCATCACACATGAGTTCGAAAGGTTTAGACCAATCGGGAGGCTGTATAATGGGTGCAGAAGTTAAGGCAGCTTTTAAAGTTTTAAAAGCCTGTTTACAGTTAAAATTAAAGTCAAAGATGGCATCCTTTAAAAGCAGATTAGTTAGCGGCCTAGCTATTTCGAAAAATCTTTGATAAAGCACCTATAAAAACCTGCATGGCCTAGAAAGGCTCTGATATCACGGATAGTCCGTGGTATAGGTAAAGTCACTATCTTATCTAGTTTGGCCTTATCAACTTCTATGCCATCACTAGATACAATGTGACCTAGTACTATGCCCTTTTTTACCATGAAATGATATTTTTCCCAATTTAAAACTAGACTCTTCTCTCTACACCGTGTCAAAACCTTAGATAGGTTAGACAGGCAGTCAGTGAAAGAGTCTCCATAGATAGAAAAATCATCCATGAATACTTCCATGAAACACTCTACCATGTCACTAAATATATGAAGCATACACCGCTAGAAGGTACCAGGAGCATTACAAAGGCCAAAAGGCATTCGTTTATAGGCGTATGTTCCAAAAGGACATGTAAATGTAGTCTTTTCTTGGTCATCAATATCAAGAATAATTTGGAAATAGCCAGAGTAGCCATCCAAAAAACAATAAAAAGCATGACCAGCTAGACGTTCTAGCATCTGATCTATAAAGGGTAATGGAAAATGATCATTTCGTGTCATGGCATTTAAATGTCTGTAATCAATACAGATCCTCCATTTCATAGGACCATGTGTGGAAACATATTCACCCTTGGCATTATGTACCATTGTAATCCCTGATTTTTTTGGAACTACATGAATGGGACTGACCCATTCGCTATCAGAGATTGGGTATATGATACCCGCATCAAGTAACCGTAAGACTTTTTCCCTGACCACTTCTTTCATGGCCGAGTTCAAACGACACTGAGGTTCGCGAGAAGTCTTTGCATTATCCTCCAAATGGATACGGTGAGTGCACACATTAGGGTCAATTCCCTTAATATCGGCTAGGGACCAACCAATCGCAGAACGATGTTCCTTAATCACCCTGATTAAATATGTCTCTTCCTCCTTAGATAATAGAGAAGATATAATTACCGGATGGCTACCATCCGGATCAAGTTGAATATATTTTAAGTCAGGAGGAAGAGGTTTAAGTACCGGGGTGGTTGGTATGTCGATAAAAGCTTATGGGGTGTCCTCATCTTGAGTAATGAATACTTGCTTAGGCAGCAGGTCTTCAAACTCTGTATATAGAGCAACCAAAGATTCTATGATTTGTGTAGACTCGAAGATGGTGTTGACTTCTTGTACGTAGGAGTCATCGACAAAATCTGAACTTCCAAAAGAAAGGAATTTATGCATATGGTTTTCTGGAAACGTGTTATTAAAGTAATCTTATGCTAAGCTCTCGATCATGCTAATCTCTCCATCTATAGAGGAATCTGGTAACTGTTTCATCATTTTAAAAACATTTACCTCAACCGAAAGATGGCCAAAAGACAAGGACATCGAACCATTTCGGCAGTTTATAAGCGCGTTGGCAATTGCCAAAATGGACGCCCTAAGATGATCGGAACAAAGTCATTAACGACTTCTGTATCAAGGATAACAAAATCAGCAGGATAGTAGAAATTCTGGACCTTAACTAGCATGTTTCAACCACACCCTTAGGATACTTAATAGACCTATCCGCTAATTGCAACGTCATTTGAGTAGGTTGCATCTTTTGTAGACCTATTTGTTTGTATAAATAATATGGGAGTAAGTTGACACTTGCCCCCAGGTCTAATAAAGCGGTGGTCGTGTGAGAATCCTTGTACTTCATAATTCCATTATGTTCTGTTAAAGTTGGAAATTGTCCAGTTAGAAAGGCATCTTTAGGAATATTTGTCCCACGCCTAGTAGTGCACAACTCCTTAAGAAACTTAGCGTGGTGAGGTAATTTTTAATTGCTTCGAAAAGGTAGGTTAATCGTTAGATTCTTGAATACTTCCCTAATCTCGTCAAAGTTTGTATCTCGTTTAACATAGCTAATTTCGGGGAAACGGTGGTGTCTCTCTATGCTTAGCATATGGTTCAACCGGATGTCTAACCTTTGCTTTTGTTTCTTAGGTTGTGGTTTAACCGGGTACCTCTATAGGGGTAGGCTCTTCGTTTCCATTTCGGTATCTAGTTCAATCTCCTGTGTAGGGACTACTTGTGGGGTAACTATAGGCATAGTTACATTGTTGTCAATCACTCTACTAGAACGGAGAGTGGTGATGGCATTTAGCTCACCTATGTTTACATTTTCCGTACTAGTATTACCATTCACCTCAAAGGCTGTGTTTGGTGTTTTAGGATTAGGTATCGCTTGTCTTGGAAACACACCTTTGGGTTGTACTTTCTCTTGAGCTAGTTGCTGTAAGAAAAGTTGGATGGCTTGCAAAATCTGTTGTTGAGATTGCATAAAGGTATCGAAACAATCCAGTTGTGGAAGAGTGTTAGTTATAGGTTGTGTGACAGGAACTATGTCACGTTGATTATTTATGGGTGGGTTGTGATAGTTATTATTATTAACCGGAACAATACCTCGATTTGCATTATAATTATTATAATTACCCTGACCTTGTGCTTGACCTTGTCGTGGTTGTGCTTGGTTGTTATAATTATTATAATTACCCTGACCTTGTCCTTGTCGTGGTGGAGGTTGGTTATAATTGTTTGCTTGCCTAACATTTTGATTATTAAATCCTGGAGTTATTACTTGTTGATTATTTCTCCAACTGAAGTTGGGGTGTTGTCTCCAAGGGGCATTAGGAATAGGATAACTATTAATTGAGCAAACGTTATCTTGTTGTAATGTTTGTTGTTCGTAAACGAAAGGACAATAGGAGTCGGGGTGCTCTGGACTCAAACAGAAATTACATGGGTTGGAGTTGACATTCATGACGGGGATAGGTTTTTGTTGGACAGAAATAGCCTCTACCTTTTTAGTTAGAGATTCGATTAAATTTTTAAGTTTTGGATCGGGTTTCATCTCAAACATACCGGCGGCTTTAGCTGTTGTAGAAGAGCTAGCGAATCGGAGATATCATCACTACCCCCATTTATTTATTCCACTTAGTCCGATCTTCTAAAATTTATAAGCCTCCTCGAGGCTCCTTTACTTAAAAAACTACCCCCATTCATTATGTCAAGGACTTCTTTATAGTGGTGTAGAAGTCCTTTGAAAAAGGCACAAACTAACATGTCTTTCGCGAGGTTATGGTGTGGACACTCTATAAGTAGATCGGTGAAACGATTCCAAGCCTCTGAAAATGATTCATGAGGATTCTGTCAAAAGAAATGAATCTTGGAAAGCATTTCATCGGTCTTCAGTGGTGGGTAAAAATGTTCCATGAATAGTTGAACAAGTTTAGCCCACGAGTCCACAGAATTAGGCGCTTAGGCAGTTAACCAAGACACCGCCTTATCCACTAAGGTGAAGGGAAATACCCTTAGTTTAATTTGTTCAGCACCTACCGTAGGATGGTGGAATGTAGTAAGGACTTGGTCAATCCTACGCATGTGTTGATAATAAGGTTTTCATGGTCTAACCCATGAAAAAGCGGGTAACAAATTAAATATATTTGGGGAATTCGAAATCCCCATCGGGTCGATAGAAACGATGCAAGATTTAGGGCTATCGTTCAAGGCTTTGTAAAAGTCAAAGAGAGGAGACTCTCTTTCTTCAGCCATTACTTCAGGTGGTGTGTGTGGTATGCTAGCTAGAGGTGTAGTGAGTGGTATACTAGAAAGACTTGTTTGTTGCCATTGTCGGTTAATTACGTTAGGTGTTTTTCTTCGGCCCGACCTTAATCTCATGCAAGGCTAAGACCAATAATAATGAAACACAACAACACTCCAAACAATCCTGATATGCTAGTATGAACCTCTAACAGAAGATGCGAGGTGTGGAAGAAAAGAGTACCTGAAAGCCTCCTTGCTTCGCTTATGAATAGCGTCTTGTTTACGCGTGCTCAGTGTATATAACAAGTTAGAACACTGAAAACTTTGAAGAAATGGAAGTTCGAAACAAACCTGTGGAAATCGGGTAGTTAAGCAGAGGGCGCGGGTGCGCTCCGAATATGCCTAGGCAGGGCGCAGGTCGTGCTCAGGCAAAAGGTAGGATTCCAGGCGTGTGGGCGCAGGTGGCGCTCCAAGTTGGCCTTAGTAGGGTGCAGGTGGCGCTCAGCCAAAGGGTGGGATTCCAGGCGTGTGGGCTAGGGTGCTCCACTTTGCTTTGCCCAGGGGCAAAAGCGCCCGAAAGTAATTTTAGTGGAAACTTGCAAAGCTGAAACAGACAACCACAGTGAGAATCCAAACAAGGGTGGGTGGGTTATGGGACTTTGAAAAACTATCAAGTCTACAGAAAACAATACTAAATAGTACTAAGATGGCAGCGGCGCCATTTGATAAACGTAAAATTGAATAATTTACCTACAAAATGAACGATGAAACTCAAAACGCAAGTGAAACTAAACTTAATTACGCGTTGCTATCAAAGATTTCTATACTCACAATTCTATCGAAATAGAGTGGAGTAAAAAGTTTGTTCCACTCTTAGTTTTGTAGCATTCAAGTTTCCTAGATTGACTAATCTATTCAAAATCTAATGAGAGCAATCGTGGGAATTATACTACGATGTGAATTAAAACTAGACGTAATATAAAGATTATGACTTTATTAAATTTAACTAACAATAATTGAATTCTAAATTAATAACTAAGAATTGAATAACAACAAATGAATTTAGATCTAACAATTTTAAATGACAAAATCAAAATGAACAAGAAATAACTATTTTATTTATCTAATCAATGAAGAACTATGATTCAAAGAATTAATCTAAAACAATGTATGAAACTAATTAATTTAACTAATTCAATTCAAAAACTAGATCTACAAGCTATTTTAATGGCTACTTTTCTATCTAAGCTATCTAACTATCCCTTTCTTAAGAGCTAAGTCTTGTTTTATGTAAAGGAGGAGACCAGATCCACAATTTCGTACATGGGTTGAGGAGCCATGTTTTGGGCTTGAAAATCGAGCCCAAAGCCCAATTTCTTCAGTGGACAGAGCCTATTTCAGCTGGCTTTGACTTCATTAGACTTTTTGTCCACTTCTGCTCCTCTTATTAGGTCAAGGCTTAGACCATTGAAAAGCTCTTTCCGAGCCGGTCGTTTTCATGTAAGGTAGGCCCAAATCCGAGACTTGAGTCTAAAGATATGGTCTTCGGAAGTCCTGTTGACTTGTGCACTATTTCTGCCCATGTTGACTTTTCAGCTTTTGACTGGGCATCATAAAGGCTTTGTCTCCTTGAACCTTGGCCTTTATCACAGAACATCTTAGCAACCAACTCTTTGCTCCTTTATATCGCCAAAGTGGCACATTTCTGCACATAATTAAGTTCCATGCCTAAAATACATAAAAACATGTAATTAGCATTAACTCTTATTTATTACTCACATAATTGGTCTAAAAGTAGTATTATTAAGGGGTTAAAACTACAGTTTTGGGCTCTTATCACCAACAATAAAAAGACCTTTATTTTTAATACAGAGCGTGCCCGCCCTCTAGATAATACTGATCAGGTTGAACTTTTTATAGGACTTCGAAACCCACCCCGTGGACCTAGACCAATACTCGTATAAGTGTTCCGGTAACAATAGACTTGCTTCAAGTAACACCTCTTTACATCCTCAAATCTATTGTAAGAGGATTAAATTTCTAGTAATAATTAGGCTGTTTTGCATGCTTAATTAGGTTGAGTGCATATTAGGCTTAAAATTTGTATGAGATTAAGATCTAGTACGCATAAACTTGCTTTACTTGTTTACCGTAGACACAATACCACACGCCTATCTAGATATTCACACACCACATCTGTAGCAATGACTCAAGAGACATAGAGACCTCTCTCTGATTTTTACAAAACATTGAATGATGCACCACAATCTTGCATCGTTCTTGCAGCTATAATAGGTGATTTTAGAATCCCCCCTAATATATTTAACTTACTATCTATTTCTTATAGGTTAGACCATGAGAAACCCTATCACCACTTACGTAGGATACAACAAGTACTAACCACCTTCCATCATCCTAAAGTAGGTCCTGAACAAATAAAACTTAGGGTGTTTCCTTTCACCCTAGCTGACAAAGCGGCTGCTTGGCTAACAACACAAAAGCCGAACTCTATCAACACATGGGAAAAACTAGTTGAATTATTTATAGAACAATTTTACCCACCACATAAGACTAACGAAATGCTTCAAAATATTCATTTTTTTTTGCCAAAAGCCTCATGAATCTTTTTTTGGGGCTTGGAATCGTTTCACTGATCTTATAGTAGAGTGTCTCCATCATAACCTTGGAAAAGACACACTCGTTCGTGCCTTTTTCAAAGGTCTATCTAAACACCATAAGGAGACTCTAGACATCATGAATAGAGGTAATTTCTTAAGTAAAGGAGCCACAAATGCTTATAACTTCTTAGATAATCAATCCAAGAAAAGCAACAACTGGGGAGGTAATTAACAATTACTCCCGCTCTTCTTCAATAGTTAAGGTAACCAGTACGTTTGAGGTTAATCCTGACCATGAGCTTAAAATCTTATTGAATCCCGCACTAAAAAGGTAGATGCCCTCTCTGTTTATAAACAAGAAGTGATACCCACTCCAGTCATAAACATCAACTCCCCTCCATGTAATGTCTATTTTAATACCAACTATACCGATTCCTTTTGTCCCTTACTCTACGGTTCACCTCCACCACAACTCGTAGATAATTACGCTTTCACCATCCCTAACACACAATGGAGGCAGAAAATTAATTATAATTAACAACAACAACCTACACCTCCATGTTTTAATTATAAAAACGTTAGGCCCACTACAAACTTCCACCAATTTAACCAATATTTAGGACAATGAGACTTAGGTGACCAGAACCGAAGTTTAGTGCATGTGACCCAGACCTATCAATATTAAGACATGACCACACAACAAGCTTTAGTTCAAGGCACTCCTCTTATGCCCACTCACCTAGTTACATCATCTACAGAGGAAGTAGTAGTAACCTTGTTGGAAAAACAAAATCAAATTATGCAACAAAACTCCAACTTGATGAAAGATCAGCATGATCAAAACTATAACATGCTACAACAAACGATGCAAATGATGCAGTCTTTGTGCCAAAAGGTTTTTAACATGCCTCCTAACTAAAATAATAATCAAACAGGTGTGTTTCCAGGTTAATTTGTGCCTAATCCTAAGTCAACAAACACTACCTTTGAAGTAAATAGTATTTAGTGTAATGGTAATATAAACCAATGGGACCTACAGGCTGTCACTAGTTGATAACAAAGTGACTATGCCTAAAGATTGCCCAAAAACGGAAGCTGAAAATGAAACCATACCAAATATTGTCATAGAAATTGAAGACCCTACAACTATAGAAGTTCCAGTACAACCACAACCAAAAGGGAAAACCTTACAAGACCCCATAATAGAAATTGATGATCCTACACCTATAGAGGTTCCAATATGGAAACCTAGTTGGAAAGAAGCAAAAGATAAAGACAAGGTTAATAATATTGTTGACCCTTATGCTAAGTACAAAGAAAAACCACTGTTTCCCCAGAGACTAGTTATGTCTAAAACGGACGAAAATTTTGATGAGATTAAGAAAGTGTTTAAAAATTTGACTATAAACCTACCCTTCCTTGATGCCATTAAACGTCTTCCAAAACACGCTAAGTTTCTTAAAGATTTGTGCACCACAAAGAGGAAAACAAACATACCTAAGGAAGCCTTTTTAACCGAACAATTTCCCTCTTTATCTGAACATAACGAAATCATTAAGTGCAAGGACCCTGGTCATCTTACTATATAATGCATCTTGGGAGATAACTTTATAACAACTGCACTATTAGACCTGGGGGCAAGTGTTAACTTACTCCATTTTTATTTATATAAACAGCTAGGTCTCCATGAACTTAAAACAACCAGAATAACTTTGCAGTTAACTGATTATTCGATTAAATACCCCAAGGGTGTAGTTGAAAACATTCTCGTTAAAGTTCAGGATTTTTACTATCCGATTGATTTTGTTATTCTTGACACAGAAGTTGCACATGATTCTATTCTCATCATCGTAAGGCGTCCTTTCTTGGCAACCGCCAATGCCCAAATCAATTGTCGGGATGGATCAATGACTCTTTCCTTTGGAAATCTTTATATGGAGGTTAACATATTTAGACTTAAGCATGGACAACTGGATTTGCCTGTAAAAGGAGAAGTGAATTCCATTGAGAGTTTGTTCTCTCACATTAGTATGGCTGATGCCTTAGTCCCCACTTTAGTAGATGCACCTCTTAGGGAAGAAAACAAAGATCACAATTTTGACTCCCTGAACATAATTGAAATAGAGGAAGAATTTTCCACCCTGCCTTCCGACCCAATGGGAGTTAAAGTCAATCTCACAATGGAAGAGATAGATGACTTCCTCAAAGATGCAGATGACTACCATAATTATATGGATCCGAACAATCTAGATAAGGAGTTCGACGAGTTTCTAAGAGCCTGTGATGATCCACACTCTCCAAAACTACCTAGAACACCACCTAACCATCATCCACCTAAGCTAATCCCTTATAAAATCCAATCATTTACTACCACCTCGATTCCCATCCCTCCGCCTTGGAACCCTGAGTTTGCACTTGACTTTCTTGCTTCTCTTGTGCTTCATGACTTCCTAAACCCATCTGGTAAAGAAGTAATATCCAAGGACAAGCCACCTGACACTTTCTCATTCCTTCCACCCCTTCCCTCTAACAATTATCCACATTCCAAGTATTTTCCACAACCATTCCTTTTCTCATGATCATTCACTTGGGGACCTGATAAGAGCCCAAAACTGTAGTTTTAACCCCTTAATAATATTACATTTAGACCAATTATGCTTATAATAAATAAGAGTTAGTACTGTTTACGTATTTTTGTGTATTTCAGGTATTGGAGTCAAATATATGAAGAAATGTGTCACTTTTGCAAGAGAAAAGAGCAAAGATTAGTTGCTAAGAAGTTCTATGATTAAATGCCAAGATTCAAGGAGAATAAGCCTTTTTAATGCCCAGTCAAAGCTGAAAAGTCAAAGTCAACGCAGGCATAAATAGAGCATAAAAATCAACAGAACTTCCGCAGGTTGTATCTTTGGACTCAGACCTCAGAATTGGGCCTATTATATGTCAAAATGACCGGCTCGGAAAAAGATTTCTAATGGTCCAAGTTTTGACCCAATCAGAGGAGTAAAAGTGGATGAAACAATTGTTGCAATAATTTCCAACAGAGAAACCCTTTTTAGACTTAAGTAATTAGGTTTTGAGCTTGATTTAATGGCCCAAAACATAGCTCCAAAGCTCATGCACAAAATTGTAAACCTAGCCCTCTCCTATATAAAGAGGACTAAGACAAAACACTAACTCTCTCTCACCTTTTAGTTAATTAAACCTTCCATTAGATAATAAATTAGTTTTCTTCTTTAGTTAAACCCTAGTTATTGTTTTATTAGCCTAGTCACCATTAATTATATTCAAGTTATCTTTAATAAAGTAGTTCTTTATTATGTCTTATTCTTATTCTTTTAATAATGATAGTCTAATTAATCATAGCTAAACCTCCATTAGAGGGTTTTATTAAAGTTTTGATGAAGATTTGATCTGTTAGTGTAGAATAGTTATAGTAAAATATTCTACTCTAGAAGGTAGTTAATTCATCATGAGAATGAGTTTCAATTGTCTCACATGCTAATTATTAGTTGGTAGAGATTGCCATGAATAATTAGGGATTAAAAAGACCTAAAATTTATGTGAAAACAGAAAGATTAGGATTGCAACAACTCTATACTAGCATATTAAGAATTAATCAAGGTGGATTTCAAATCCCCCTAATACCTTTCTTCTTATTCACATCTTCTCATTTAAATTGCCATAGTATAATTTAGAATATATTAATTAGTTAATTCCCACATATTAGTATAATTAAACCATTGCTCTCATTGATATTGTAGGATTGTTTAGTTTAGAGAAATTATTACGTCTAAGAAACTAGGAGTGGAACGAATTTTGACTCCCGTTATTACATGATAATTGATAGTATAACTTTGATCTAAACGTAGAATAACTAGCTTTCTTATTCCTAACATAAATCATTATTCATAGGTAAGAAACTTGTCTTTTTAAGTATATCAGTACCCTTTTGTTGGAGGAAAAAGAAGAAGTTGCATGCTCGATTAGGTTCTACGTCTATCAGATTTCGCTTCGCTCTCATTCTGCTAAGCCACATCATAGAAAGTCTTGGTACTTAATTTTGTTTGGTGGTGCTTTCTATGATAATTATTCATGGAAAGACCCACAACTTTTTCAGTTGTTTTTTTTTTTTTTTTTTTTTTTTTTTTTAAATAACTAAGGGTTTTGGGCTCCCCAACCTTTATTTATGGAACTAAGATACTCGTAGATACATCTTTCCTTCCTTATTCGCCAAGATCAAATCATTAAGTTTGTGATCCAGCGGTGGAATAAAGTACACACACTCATTACAAAATTGCCTACTTAGCTTAGATAGATAATCTGCTACTTGGTTACCCTCGCGAAATACATGCTTGAAAGTTACTATCTCAAACTTCAAAATCTCAGCTTGTATATGAGCAACTATGTTTTGGCAGTGCCATGGCACCTCTTCCTTCTTCGCCAAAATCCACATCGCCCTCAGAAAATCCGACTGCACTTGAATTCTGCTAATCCTCATATTTGCCGCGCCTTCTAGCCCTTTTTGTACTCCCAATAGCTCCTGGTACAGAACTGACATTCTCGTTGAGCTGCCATTATACACCATTAGAGTATCTCCATTCCTATCTCTTACCGCTCCACCATAGCTGGCCCTTCCCTTTTGTACCAATCCATCTGAATTCAGAACTACTAACCCATCAGGTGGTTTACTCCATTTTACCCATATCTCCTCTCTTTGTTTTAGAGTAACTCCTATTCCCAATTTCGCTAGCAGCACTTTCGCAGCTTCCTCCTCCTTTACCTGCTCTAGTGTTTTACCCATATAAATCTTCATACTGCTCAAGACTTTCTGGCTCACAACATCTGCTGACCGAAATCTCTCTTTCTTCAACCTCCAGTTCCACTCATTCCAAATGGTTTGGACTGCTGCACAGGTAAAGGCTCTTATCACTTCAGAAGCTAAGGTGTTCGCTCTACACAGTCTCATCAAGTAGTACCATTCGTTATGCGATGCTCGCACCTTTTTTGGTTGTTGATATATGGTAAACTACATGTTAATATATTTTAGATAAAGTCTCGAGTATCTGACTATAAAAGACTTATTTTATTCTTTAGTGTACTCCATTAAAAGACTTATTTTATTATTTAGTGTACTCCATTCCAATCTTATTTTATGGGAGTGCGCCATAAAGAAAATCGGACCTTCCTTTTGGAGTGAGTGGTTGTAAGTGTCGGATTCTTAGTCCACATTTCATGTAACTCACATATTCATCTCTTGCACTTTTTCTCATTGTTTGAGTAGTGTTTCTCTATGGAGTGAGTTTCATTTTTATTTTTTCCTTGTAATTTTGTTTTTCCAAAAATCAAACATATAAAAAAAAAAAAAAATTTAAAAACATAAACATGTAATAGTAATTCTAGGGTATCTGACTTTAAAAGACCCAAGTTTTTGTAAAATACCACCTTAATGGAGTATTGGCTACAAAAATTTTCAAACTTAAAAAGTTTTCAAATTTTGTTTGAGGGTGGTGTATTTTTGTATTTTATTTCAAAAAAATTTGCCACCATTTGCCTGTCATGTTTACTCTAGTAGAGTCTAGGTTAGTTAGTTATGTAATTTAATTGTATTATTGAATTATTTCATGAACCCTCTTCTACCAAATTGTTTGGGGGTGATATATTTAATTTTAGCACATTGTACGTTCACGTATTAAAATTGAATGTATAAATATCAAAATATAGAACCCATGTGCCTTGTTGATTTAATTGGGATGCATAATATAATTAGGTACCCTAATTTCATAATTTTTTTATATTTCGCAGAATTTCAGAAGCTAATCCTATAGGAGCGACGATATGCGTATGCTTGATTTGTGAACTTATGATATTATTTTATTTCTGTTAGAGTCCGCTTATGTCCCTAACGCTATTTATTATTTCATGTTATCCCCATAACGGGAGGAACTTATATAGGAGTTGTGTAAATTTTTATTTATTTATATTAGTATAGATTAACCTTCTTTTTCAGGTGCTCGCATTTACTAACATGTTTCTATGGTACTCTTTATCCTTTATTTTCATTCCATACTTTGGGGACAAAGTATGATTCTGCTTGGGGGTGCAATAGAACATGTTGTAAATGTTTAAACATATATTAGGTTGAATATTACGTATTATTATTTGTCGTATAAAAATTAGAAAAGTATAAAAATCATAAAAATAGTTTATACTATACACTTAGTGATAATGGTATTGTTTCCTTCTCCATGATGATATTAGTCTAGAAATCTCATGTAGTACTTGAATTAGGATTTAATTTTTGAAACTTAGATTAATATGTAGGTAATAGTCATTGCATATTTTCATGAACATCTTGCATGAGCATCTATAATTTTACTTGGCTGTATTTTTCTGAGACCTAGGTTAGAGTACTTAATACATATCCTGTGAGCATCTAACCTAAAAAGTCTCATAAGAGTGAAATATCTGAGTGACGACATAAGGGAGAAGTCAAATCCGAGTAGAGAAATCACACATCCACTTGCTTGATCACCATACCATATCCTAAGCGAGAATTTAGGTACTCTTTGGATCGATATAGCCAGAAATTCTGACCTAAGTATATTTTCCGCTAGTTGTCTCACTGAGCCTTTCATTAGCATTTTCACAAACCATAAATCCTTTATCCAATAAAACAAAAAAAAAAAAAAATAGCCTACCTATCTGGATAAGTCTGAGAAATAGGATGAGTGAAGAAAAGAAAAGAGAAAAACTTGTGTAAACAAAAATTAGTTAGCTGCTTCAAAAGAAAAAGAAATAGAAAAAGAAAAGAAAAGAAAAGAAAGTTTTCATCCAAAGAAAAGAAAAATAAAATAGAAATAAAATAAAAAGTTAGACCTCCAAAAACATAATCAAATGAGTCAAAAGCCAAAACAAAAGGGCTAAGGATGGAAACAAAGTGTATAGGCGAAGTAAGAACAATGTTTTCTCTAGTTACATAATATGAAGACCCTATTTTCTCAAACTTGTCTTTTTTATTATCCATTTCCTTCCTTCTTTAAGAAACACTTACACCCCGTATCACCTAATAAAGACCCCTAACTCAATTAGGAATACGTTGGTGTGATATTAAGTGGTAGATGTGTTTGATCGACCTAGACTTTCTTGGATTGTCATTGAGATTGTGAGGAAACGTGTGCCTATTGGACACTGGAGTTAGCAAACTTGAGTGGAAAAATCAGGGTGTTATGTGTCTTGACACATTCCTTGTGAGAACCTACTTAGGCACGTTATCCAAAAGTTTCAGAATAAGACCTGCCATTGCATTTCATAGCATTGTGCATTCTATAGTTGTTTATCTTAAGATGATTTGATTATTATGCATGTATTAGTTTAAGTTTTAGAATGATGATCCTTGTTTAACTGCTAGTGAGATATATAGATTATGAGATAAAATTAGGGGACAATTACTTTTATTTCTTAGTCGTTGTAGTATAAATAAAGTGTGTGAGTATTTTCTCTGAAAAACTATCACGAGGCTATAACTAGTCCACTAGGGAATTTCTAGTATAGTGGTTTAAGGCCTTATTGCATATGGTCAATGCAAGCATACTATGCAAAACGAGATTAGTTAGGACCACATTTTTGGCCACTTATCTGTTTTTATTTCTCATCTTTACTTGAGAAAAAGAAAAATGTTGTTTGGGGGTGGTGTGATAAGCACCCAAAAGTGTAGTTTAAACTCCTTAATAGTATTCTACTTAGGCCAATTATATTTATAATAAATAAGAGTTAGTATTATTTACGTGTTTTTGTGTATTTCAGGTCTTGAAGCTGTTTATGTACTTAAATATGCCATTTATAGAAAATGAGTCTAGATGATTTCTAGAAGAGTTCTATGTTTAAAGCCCAAGAATACAGAAGAAAAAGCTTTTTTAAGCCCAGGCAAAGTTAATTCGGGTAGAAAAAGGACAAAAAGCTATCAGAGTTTTAAAATGGCGTATCTTTGGACTTAGGCCTCGAAATTGGGCCTACTATATGTCAAAACGAACGGCTCGAAATAAGATTTCCAATTAACCCAGTCTTGAGCCAATCCAAACTGTAAAAATAGATGAAAAGGGTAATGAAGTAATTTCTAGCATAATTGACCATTTTAGACTTAACCTAATGGACTTTGGCCTCACATTAAAGACCCAAAGTCTAGCCTCTAGGCTTATGCACGAAAATGTAGCCATAATCCTCTCCTATATAAAGAGGATTAAGGCTAAACCAAACTTGGCTACTCCCTCATTAGTTTAGTTTTAGTTAGGTCTCTCTTACTCCCTCATTAGTTTAGTATAGTTTAGAATAGAATAGTTTAGGGTTAAGTAATTATGGTTTATTCTTGTAGCCTCCATTAAACTCCATCATTCTCATTACTTTTCATTTCTTTATTCTATTGTTTAGTTAGTTTCAATCCGATGACACAAGGTTAAACCTCCAATAGAAGGGGTTTATGAAGCCACGTGAGGATGATTGGTAGCTAGAATAGTTATTATTTTGTAATTAGTATTTCAAGTTCTTTGTTGTGAGATTCTAGAGATAGAACTCATAACGGTGAACTAGAGATTAGAAACCCCATCAAAGAGATTTGTGGAGGTGCTAATCTCTCATGCTAGTGAAGCCATGATCAAAGATGACTTGGTGTTCACTAGGGATCAAGAAAAGCTATTCAATGATTAAACTAATAGCCAATCAAATCGTGTGGTGGATTACCCCTCTCTATACCTTTCTCTCACCTTTAAATCACTGTTTTCATACCTTAAATTTACTGTTTTTATATCATATTAATTACTCTCATTAGTGAAGTAGTTGAATTAGTCTAGATAAGTATTCAAGTATGTGCAAACAAGAGTGGATCGAACATGATTACTCTCCTATATCAACATGTTTAGGGAGTATGACTATATTAACTTGATGTGCATGATTTAGTATTGTAGAAACACTGTTTTTATATTAATTAAAACATAGTTATCAATCTGCCCAACACAATTTGGGGCTTGTTTTTTTAACATAAATTTAGGCCCAAACACATAAATTGACTAAGAATTTCGGTTTTAGGCCCGGATGAACAATAATTTTGGATTTAGGACAAAAACGTGCTGACATTAGCAACTATCATTAATAATTTTGGTTTTAGGACATTTTTGGGCTGACATTTGCAATTTACTTTTGTTTAATGCCAATTATGACCTTCTTCACCATCTAGCAAAAACAAAATGGATATTTAAATTTTATTCCTAGTTATAATAGTTATATTTGCGTTTGGTCCATAATTGTTCGTTTATTAGCGTTTGGGCCAAAATTGATGGTTAATTGCACTATAATAACAATTGTGGACCAAACGCTAATAAACACATTACAGTGCAAATAATTGTCAATTTTGGCCCAAACGCTAATAAACGAACAACTATGGACCAAACACAAATATAGCTATTATAACAAGGACTAAAATCTAAATTACTCAAAAAAAAAAAACTCCAACTAAAAACTTGTAAATTACTTTTGAGATCTAGTTGTTTCCATTTTTGAGCTAGTTGATTTGTGTATTGTGATTAGTGATTTAAGCTATAAGAAAACATTTTATTCTCTCGTGACAAACACTTTTCTCACTTTGCAATCTTGTTTTTCACTTTTGAATTCTAGAATATTGATAATTGAAGAATAATTGGGTCAATTTTGGCACCGGTTCGACAAGCTAGCAATTAAACAACAATTAAATTTCTTTTTTAAATCCTCGAATCTTATGTTAATCAATCATGTGATTTATCTCGATTTTAACACTAATGTCCGATACACATGCAAATACCACTATGCATGCGTACAACACTCATGCAAACACCACGATGCATGTGTATACGAACATGCACACACCATTATGCATGTGTATAACGCACATGCAAACATCATTATGCATGTGTATAAAGAGAGAGAGAGAGAGAGAGAGAGAAACTACATATGTCTTTTTTTGTTTTAAATTAAAACACTTAGAGGGGCAAAATTGTCTTTTTATGTTTTTGTCCTGGAACCATAATTCCCAGCCGTTCTTGCCTAGAGATGTAATTCTCACCCAATTATGTACTATGGGCTCGATTTCTAATCTTTCTACGTGTGGTGTTCCATCCATGGCGGCTTATAGGAAGAAAATCATTACACATTGGATGAGGTCAGGTTTATGTAAAGGTCTTGATATAATAAACTTTAAAAGTGTTTAGGGTTATTATGAATTCGAGTACTTGGTACCAAACCCTATAAGATTAATGTGATTGTTTGGGGAAAATTAGTGTCCAATTTTGTTGGATATGAACTTGTGAAGCCATTCAACTACCGTTTTCACTGCAACTATATGGAAATTAATTAGACCAACCAGAGGGACATCAGCCATGGACAACTATGTGATTGGTAATCATATGAAGTGGGTTCAAAGGGAAAAACAAGTCACATCGTCGTCCTAATATACTATTGTCTTTTAATTTTTTGAGATGTCCCACTTTATGACAAGATAGTGATTTTGTATACATTCCTAATATACTATCACTACGACTTACGCTCACTTAATACGTTATTATCACTACGACAAAATTTGACAAAGTTACCACGTTTAGCTTCGTCAGTCTATGTTTGAATACTTTTATGCTAGCTTAGTACCTTACTATCATTATGACAACTTTGACAAAGTTACTATGTTTAACTTTGTCAGTCTAGGTTTGAACGTTTTTACGCCCACTTAGTACGTTATTATCGCTAAGACAAATTCCGCCCAAGTTATCACGGGGGGAGCATTTTTCTCTACATGGGGGTGTTTCGTTCTATTTCATTTCAACTACATAAATTAACAACATTGTCAGTTTTCCACAGGTATGTTATCTGACACAACAACAATATTCAATAGCAAACCTATACTTTATTTTTATTTTTCATCAAAAGAATTTTTAGCTCTATGGTATTACATTCACACAATTACCTAATTAATTGTCTTTGTCAATTGTCTTACGGTCGCTCGATTAAATCTTCGATTTCTTCTTCGAAATCTACACTCGCTTCGCTTAGCGCTTTCGGTTAAATATTTTCCAACAGTTTCATTATTTTTTCTAAGGCATTGTGTTGATCTTTCTATGAGAAATTTTCCGAGCGAAATTTTTTGACAACTTCATTATTTTTCCTAAGGCATTATGCTGATTTTTCTACGATAAATTTTCCTAGCGAATTTTTTTGACATCTTCATTATTTTTTCTAAGGCATTGAATCGATTTTTCTGAGCGAATTAAAACTTTTCGACAGCTTCATTATTTTTTCTAAAGCATTGAGCCGATATTTCTCAACGAAACTTCTATCAGCTTCTTTAATTCTTCTACGACATTAATTGGCGCCTTTCTGCACGAAACTTTTCTCCGACGACTCTTTGTGAATATATTTTGCTCGTAAAACCGTCGTTTCTCCGTGGGGCGAAAATTCGCATTACGTCAAATTTCTAAACGAAAATTATCTTCACCTTCTTTATTTCTTCTAAGGCATTGAGATCATGTGGAGTGAAACTTTTCTTCGCAGCCTTTTCGTGAATTTCTTTCACCCTTCATATAGTTGTTTCTACCTGCGACGACAAAAATAAACTTTTCGTCAGTCTTTCAGACTTAACCAAAATTTTAAGATAAATAATAAAAAATACTAACATACCTGTTTCATGCTATCGAAACTCTTTGACACCGTTTTTTTCATGTTCTCCGAACTTTTCTCCGTCTTCTTCAGCAGCCCAAATTCATTTTGATCGAAACCCAACAATTTGAACTTAATATCCTTGCAGATCCAATTTGACACCGATCAAACCTGACCTAGATTATGCCGATCAATCTTTAGTTGCATATCAAATTCGAAATTACCGACATCTCATAGTAGAGAGAAATTCCAGTAGACTTAGTTGTAAAACCACGCTCCGCTATCTCGTCCAACCAGACACAAACTTCCAAGTCAAGATTCCCTCACTCACTCTCTCTGTCCTTCTCACTACGGTCTCGACTCCCATGCCTTCCCTCTCCATTCTCTTTCCTTATCTATGTTTCCACCATATTTTTCCTTGTCACCATCCCAAGCTCTTCATGCATACGCCTGGGTCACTCTTACCCTGATGAGGTGGATGATATTGACATACTTGTTTCATGCTATCGAAAATCACTCGTTTTTGTTATCCATTGCTTTTCATTGCTAGACTGACTTCTCCTTCCGAACTTCTTTCCATATCCTTGATTCTTCTGTGGCCTTGCACATCTTAACTTCACCTACAGTGATAACTAGATTAATTCCATCCTCAAACATTGTGCTAATAAATTAAACCAACAACTTCAGTTCACTTTTTACAAATCGCTTCAGTTAAACCAATCTTAAAAAATTTCACACCTTGAGTGTTTTTCATTCATCATCGTTTTCGTTGCTTTGCATCCTAGTTTCTATTGGGCGTATCTAGTATATTCCCAGAGTTCATCACTTGAGTTTGTTTCATCGTTGGGTTGTGATAAGAGCCCAAAACTGTAGTTTTAACCCTGTAACAGTCATACTTTTAGACCAATTATGTGAGTAATAATTAAAAGTTAATACTGATTACGTGTTTTTATGCGTTTCAGGCTTCAAAGTTAATTATGTGTAGAAATGTGCCACTTTGATGAGATAAAGGAGCAATGGTTGGTTTCTAAGGAGTTCTGTGATTAAAGGCCAAGATTCAGGAAGACAAAGCCTTTCTAAAGCCGGTCAAAAGCTGAAAAGTCGACGCGGGCAGAAACAGCACACAAAGTTAGCAGAACTTCCAAAGGCCGTATCTTTGGACTCAATCCTCGGAATTGGGCCTACCTTATGTCAAAACGACCGGCTCGGAAAGAGATTTCCAATGGTATAATCCTTGACGCAATCAGAGGAGCAGAAGTGGACGAAAAGTCTATTGAAGCCAACTGCAGCTGAAGAAGCCTTTTTGGACTGAAAGAATTGGGTTTTGGGCCTGATTCTCTGTCCCAAAATATGGCTCCAAGCCCATGCACGATTTTTGGATCTGAAAGATATAAAACAAAAGCTTGACTCTTTGTTAATGGTAGATAGTTAGACCTAGATTAGTTAGCCTCCATTAATTAGTTTTAGAACTTAGTTTTAGAATTTCAATTAGTTAATTAATTAGTTTTTCATATCTTGTTTTAGATCTAGTTTCATGTTTAATTAATTACTTTAGAATAAAGTAGATTATTAATTTAGTATTTGAATCATTGTTTTATTATTCATTAGATTAATAAAATAGTGTTCTTGGTAATCTAGTTTCAATTTCCATTAATTGTTTAGTTTCAATTCTTAGATTCAATTACTTGTCATTATTAGTTTCAATTAATTCTTGCATGATTAGTTTCCAATTGAGTTTAAATAAGCAAAGTTCAAATCTTTATATCATGTCTTGTTCGAATTTGATTGGGAATGATAGCGTGATGATTCTCGGCTAAACCTCCATTAGAGGGGGTTGAGAAGCCTTGATGAAAGCTTGATTCCGATTATCGTAGAGTCGTCGTAATTTCCTTTCCACTCTATAAATGATTAGTTCACCATGAGAATGGGTGTAATTGTTCACATGCTAGTTATGAATTGGTAGAAATGCCATGTGTAATTAGGGATTAGGAATAACCAGTTGTTCTCAAGCGATTCAATTCGGATTCTGACGATTAGTCGTTAGTGGATTAAGTTGAGCTAAGGTGGAATCAATCCCCCTCTAACTCCTTATCATAGAATCGACGTAGTATTCTCATAGTTGTTTAAATAGTCGACTAGTTGCATCTTGTGGGTAGTTGCATCGTAGTCTAGTTATCATTTCGTAAATCTCTCATTAGACTTTAGTTAAGATTATTTATACGTAGAGAACATTACTTTGTGAAAGAACTAGGAGTGGAATGAATCATCTACTCCACTATATCTCAATAGGATTGAGAGTAGAAATCTTTGATAAATTAGGCACGTATTTAAGTTTTAGTTTACTTACGTTTTGAGTTTTATCGTTCATTTCGTAGGTAAACTATATCATTTTTATGTTTATCAAATGGCGCCGCTGCCATCTTAGTTTCACTTTCGCATTGTTTTCGTAGTATAAATACTCTTCTTAAAGTCCCATTTCACCCACCCACCCTTGTTCGATTCTAACTGTGGTTGTCTTTTCAGGATTAAATTTCCTCGAACAAAATAAAAAAAAAAATTTGCACGGCACTTTGCTGCCCCCCAAAGGAGGCGTGACCTGCAAGTCAAAGTTATTTGGAAGCGACCAGCTCAAACACTTGTAAAACACGAAGTTTACTGAAAGTTTACACCGAGCCCAAAGTGGCGCACCAGCTGAATTTTGCCGGATTTCCATAGGTTTGATTCGAACTTTGATTTTTCAAGTTTTTCAGTGTTCTAACTTGTTATATACACTGAACACGCGTAAACAAGACGCTATTCATAAGCGAAGCAAGGACGCAATCAGGTATTTCTTTCTTCCACACCTCGCATCTCCTGTTAGAGGTTTATACTAGAATATCAGGATTGTTTGGAGGTTGTCATGTTTAGTTAAGTTTGGTCTTAACCTTGTCTGAGATTAAGGTCTGGTCGAACAAAAACACCTAACATAATTACACGGCAACATCAACAAGCATGCCTATCTAGTATACCACTCATTGCACCTCTAGCTACTATTTCACACACACCACCTGATATAATGCCTGAAAAGGAGAGACTCCTCTCTCTGACTTCTACAAAGCCTTGAGCGATAGCCCCAAATCTTGCATCGTTCTAGCGGACCCGATTGGATTTTCAATCCCCAAATATTTTAATTTGTTACCCGTTTTTCATGGTTTAAACCATGAAAAACCTTATCAGCACATGCGTAGGATTGAACAAGTCCTAACAACATTCCACCATCCTACGGTTGGTGCGGAACAAATTAAACTGAGGGTATTCCCTTTCACCTTAGCTGATAAAGGCGGCGTCTTGGTTAACGCCCAAAGCCTAATTCCGTGGACTCGTGGGCTAAACTTGTTCAAATTGTTTATGGAACATTTTACCCACCCCTAAAGACGGATGAGATGTTTTCCAAGATTCATTTCTTTCTACAAAATCCTCATGAATCGTTTTCGGAGGCTTCGAATCGCTTCACCGATCTCCTTATAGAGTGTCCACATCATAACCTAGCGAAAGACACGTTAGTTCGTGCCTTTTTTTCAAAGGACTTCTACACCACCATAAAGAAGTCCTTGACATAATGAATGGGGTAATGTAGTTTCTTAAGTAAAGGAGCCTCGGAGGCTTATAAATTTTTAGAGAGGATCAAACTAAGCGAAAATAACAACTGGGGTAGTGGCGTTATCCATCCGCTCCGCTTAGTTCTTCTAATACATTAAAGGCGCGGTATGTTTGAAATTAAACACAATCCCGAGCTTAAAACTTTAATCGAATCACTCACTAAAAAGGTAGAGGTCATTTCTGTTCAACAAAAGCCCATCCCCGTCATGAATGTAAATTCAAATCCATGTAGTTTCTGTTGGAGTCCTGAGCATCCCGACTCCCACTGTCCTATAGCCTATGAACAGGCTTGTTCCATTAATAGTGAACCTAACGCCCCTTGGAGACAAAATCCCAACTTCGGTTGGAGAAATAACCAACACGTCACACCTCCAGGGTACAATAATCAATATGTTAGGCCAACACACAGTTTTATCCAAGCTCCACCACGACAAGGACAGAACCTAAGAAACAACATGAAGAGCCTACCACTGTAGAGGTACCAGTTACAACATAACCTAAGAAACAGAAAGCCAAGGTTAAACATCCAAGTGTTACATATGCTAAATATAGAGAAAACCCACCGTTTCCACAAAAATTAGCCATGTTAACTAGGGATACAAATTATGAGGAGATTAGGGACGTTTTCAAGAATCTAACTATAAACCTTCCCTTCCTCGAAGCTATTAAAAAGCTACCACACCATGCTAAGTTTCTTAAGGAGTTGTGTACTACTAGGCGTAAAACCAATATACCAAAAGACGCCTTTTTAATAGAACAATTCCCAACTCTATCTGAACATAATGGAATTGTTAAGTACAAGGACCCTGGTCGTCCTACTGTACAATGCACCTTAGGAGATTCCTATACGACAACCGCGTTATTAGACCTGGGGGCTAGTGTTAACTTACTCCCGTTTTATTTGTATAGACAAATAGGTTTAGACGAGATGCAACCCACTAAAATGACGTTGCAATTAGCTGATCGGTCTATTAAGTATCCTAAGGGTGTGGTCAAAAATGTGCTGGTAAAAGTTCAGGATTTCTACTATCCGGCTGATTTTGTCATCCTCGATACAGAAGTCGCTAACGACTCTGTCCCGATCATCTTAGGGCGTCCTTTCCTGGCAACTGCCAATGCGCTTATTAATTGCCGCGATGGTTTAATGTCCATGCCTTTTGGCCATCTTGTTGTTGAAGTAAATGTTTTTAAAACAAAGACACATTTACCCGATTCGTCTATGGATGGAGAGGTTAGCATGATCGAGAGCTTCGCTCAAGATTATTTTAACAACACGTTCCCTGATAATCATATGCCCAAATTTCTTTCCTTTGGAAGTTCAGACTCCAACATTTTCATCCCTACACTAGTCGATACACATATTATGGATGAAGACGAGATAGATGACTTTCTCAAAGATATAGAGGACTACCATAGTAATATGGATATGACCAATCTAGATGAGGAATTCGATGAGTTTCTTAGAGCAGGTGATGATTCACCCTATTAAGAACTACTTTGCACAACATCCACCTCGACTCCCCTCCTTCCACCTTTTCAAAGGAATCTCGAGTTTGCACTCGATCCTTTTGTTTCTCCCGTGCTTCATAATTTTTTAAATCCACCTAGTAAACAAATACTTCAGAAGGACAAACCATTTGACACCTTCATTTTCAGACTTGAGACAGTCCGTACCTATACCATGAATGAGTTTTGTGCTAAACCCACATCCTCATTGTTTACATGCTTTCCTTCTACAACTTATCCATATCCACCATATTTTCCACAACCATTCACTTTTCCACACTTATTCACTAGGACACCCTCTCATTCAAAGATGAAAAAGAAGGTGCATGCTAGGTTACGTTATAGGTCTATCCGACTTCGCTTTCAGTTTACTAGGTTGCGTCATAGGAAATCTTGGTGCTTGATTGTGTTTGGATATGTTTTCTGTGATATTTATTTATGGAATGATCCACAACTATTTTGGTTGTTGATATATGATAAACTGCATGTTCATACATATGTTTAGATAAAGTCTCGAGTATCTGACTATAAATGACTCAATTTTTTGTGTTTGGTGCATTTCCTTTCATTTCCATATATTGGTGAGTGCACCATTAAGGTAACCGGGCTCTCCCTATGGAGTGTGTGGCTGTAAGTACCGGATCCTAAGTCCACGTTTAACATAATTCACGTTTTCCACTCTTGCATGTTTTCTCGAATTTTTTGAGTCATGTTTCTCTATGGGGTTATGAATTATTTCCTTATTTCTTATTGTTTTATATATTATATATATATATATATATATATATATATAAATAATAAACATAGTAATCTAGGAAGTCTCGGGAATCTGACTTTAAAAGACCCACTTAAAAAACAAATTTTCTAAACTCTATTGTAAAAAAAAAAAAAAAAAAAAAAAAAAAAAATGGGGTGTTTCGTGTTTCTGTCCTCGAATGTTTGATGTCCCATTAGAATTGCTTAGGCCGTTTAATTGTATTTCGATTCGGGTTGACATAATCTATGAATTTAGAGTTCATTCGTTCACATAACTTACGTCATGCATGCACTTCGAGGCGTTTTCCACTATATTATATGTCATCCATGGTCAGAATAGAGTGTTTTATGGATCATTGGATTGGAAATTCTCTCCTGATCATTTCCATATCTCATTCACAAAAATCGGACCGGTAACAAAGCGGCAAATTTAGTTTGAAGTTGCGCTAAAAATCGACAAAATTCGAAAAATTCGAATTGGGCTTGGGCCCAACCCGCGCGCACCTGCGCCCCTTACCTTAACACCAACAATCGCGTTATTCACTTCTCCAAACGGCCATTAACGACCAACAAAGACCAACAAAAAAAACCCTAACAAAAAAAAAAAAAAAGAGAAAACCAATACACCCACGCCAAACATCCAAACCCACTCCAAATCTTCTCAAAACCATACCACCACCACCTCCACCAATTTAAATCATCAAAAACCACCAAAAAATAAAAAAAATCAAGTTGCCGCGCCACCACACCACCACCACCATCGTTTTTTTTTGTGAGGTTGTCCCTCATTGCTTCCTACACCTTTTACAAACCCCAAATCAGTTCAAACTCCAATGGCTCAACAACGTCAAATTTTGCCGGAGCAAGCATTTACTGGCGACCACTTCGCGCCGTTTTACGGTGACGAAATGATTAGTAGAGATTGGAATAGCTTGTGGTACTTTCGACCGGCGCTTTTACCACGAAAAGTTAGTCCGACGGTTTTACAACACGAGGGAGTTGGAGGGGAGTAGAATTTTCATTACGGTGGCAAAGAGGAGGAAGGAAGTAACTGCTGGGTTGTTGGTTGAGATTCTAGGCATTTCGCCTAGAATCCATCTGGATGCCACGTTACAAGAGTCCCAATATAATGGGGTCGAGCCGTTGATGAAACGCGGCAGCCACCGGGCGGAACTACAATACAAGCTCGCATTGTGTTTGCCAGGCATCCCTCAGAACCAACCAGCTGGTTGCAGCTCAGTGGATTAGTCGGAACGTCTTAGGGAAGGAGAAGGTCAGCGACATCGGTCTGAACTGCCTCCACATTCTATGGATACTCCAGGAGCAGAAGTACGAGTTCTGTATTTTGGAGTTTTTGCTTAACATGATTAGGGGAGTAGGGAAGTCTATTGCACCTCTCCCTGTTTTGATAACCAAGATCATACTGAAGTTGAGAGCGACTCCGACGTCTAATAGGATTTACCTCACCCTACACCAAAATCTTCGTATTTATAAGGATTGTGTCCAACTAGTTTGGAGGTTGCCTGAGGATAGGGAAGAGGATGAGGAGGATGGTGGAAATGAGAATGACTCGGAGGATGAGGATGACTTGACTTGTTTTGATGCTGATGCTTTGGAGAGGTGTTGGTCAGATGCAGAACGCATGGCTGTGATTCATCGTGGCATGCGTTCACTCAATACTATCTGCGAAGACCTCCGGACTCGACAGGCTACTATCCACCATAACTTCGAGATTCGTACCCAGTGAGAGGATGAGCAGTGGGAACAGATGAGGACTTAGCTAGAAGCTCAGCGCCAGTTCTGGGCCGATATGCTTGCTCGCTTCCCACCTCACGAGGATTCTCCTTCTGAGGATACATCATCGAGGCACGAGCGTCATCGCCGAAAGACGAATGGTGCTGGCCCATCGGGAGCTCAGGAGCCATCTCCTGAGCGTGTGCCCTCCGCTACCAGTACTGACGTGTTTAGAGATAGTATAGCTTGATGATTTTTATTTGTAGTTTTATTATTGTTAGTTATTTTAATGTAAGTTTTAATTCCGTAATTTGAATTTTGTAGTGAAATGTACTTTGAATTAAAAATTTAATATAATACGGTTATTTTCATTGTGCGTGGTTGTTTAATATTGATCCCACCTTCCCAAATTGTTTGGGGGTGGTGTTATCTATTCCAGCATGATTTTTTTATATGACCCTCGTTTTTAGAAGTTATTTCGGAGTCAGGGTGGAAATATGGCCGATTAGGCATATCTATGAATAAATATCATGGTAGGATGAAATCTCGATAAAATAGGTAGATTATATCCTAAATTCAACCTAAAAGATACTAGGGTTGTTTTAGAATCAAGAATATGAGTTGTTTCCGTTTTTGTGTTTGGAAATTTTAGTATTTTCGGAAACTGCCGTAAAAACTTTTTGGCAACTTCCCGATCCGTTTTAGCAACTTAAAACCTATATAAACTTCATTCATTCTACACTCACAACCTACACTACACCTAACTTCTATCACTCACCTTTCACTCCCACGTTTCCCACGTTTCGTGTCATTTTTCAACCATCAAGACTTCGGAGCCACTCGGCCTCGGAGGCGCCTCTACTACTCATCCTCTCGTCGAAATTTTGCACTGAGAGCACCCACGCCCAAGTTGAGCGCGACTCGCGTCCAAACACTGGAACTCGAAAATCATCGAGCGCATTACGCTTCAAGTGTAAGACTCGCTACGACCTCCGTAAAACACAAAAATTTCCAATTTTCTGCGGGTTGTTCCCGGATCATTTGCAGCTGTTCCAGAGCATCATTTTGAGATGACATCTCCTACAATAATACCGAAATAGTCTTTCGAAGATTTGTTCCAAAGCACTACTTATGGTGCTTGGTTTCGCGAGGCAATCACATCGTGAGGGCGGAACCACTTATGGTAAGACCTGCTGAACTTTATTCTCCAACACTAGCATCTTATTTTTACGATAACTACATGTTCTTTGAGAGACCAGATGGAGAACAAGTGTTCTCCATCAACATTGATGATGAACCAATGGAAATTACCAGGTTCTTGCTAGCATTTGTTCTTAGACTTGCTATGCCCGCTGAAATACAAGACCCATGGTGCTATTGGGTAGATAATATGCATGTCTACACTTATGAGTTTTTTCATGAGTCATATGGGGCAGGCATTTTCCGTATCGAGGACCAAGGGGAATATAACGTCGCTTTTGGTAGCCTGTCCATGAAACATAGGAACTGTTATGTTTTGGATCAAGCTAAACATTTTAGGGGAATGGCGTTTTTCTTCTGTAAATAATGCCACTTGCAGCATCTTCCTTGCTTTAGCCACGGGACGTATGTGCCATGACCTTCCCAGAACCTTGATGTCTAGTTTAGCACGAGCCCATAGCATGAGGCATAAGTACCTTCTTATGCCTGTTCTAATTTCCCGTATTATGCTATGTTTCTTTCCTGTTTTTTGTACACGTTTCACGGATTGGATTACGGCCGCGACAATCGCATGCGACCCACCAATAGTATTATTCGCTCTTTCCGTGTAATGACTTGGCAAGGGTGGAGGATACAACCTCATCAGGTTGCACCCTACACCCCGTCAGACCAAATGGCGCTTAATAGGTTAGCAATAATAGATGATAAATGGCGGGAAGCCTGGCAAATTATCATGGCATGGCAGGACGCGAAGGAACCTCACTTCTTTATAGAAGAAGAGGATGATGAGGATGATGAATAAAGCGGGAGATAAGGTAAGTTTTCATTCTAGTTAGTGCCTGCTTATGTCCCAATCAATTTGATTCTTGTTAACCCCATAATGGGAGGAACTCTTATAGAGTTGCGCCAGTTTTATATTAGTATGTTTTAACCTTGTTTTGCATATGTTCTAGAATTTCACGCGTTTCTATAGTATTTTTCTACCCTCTTTATTTAAATGCTTCTGTTAGGATATAGATAGGTATAATATGCATTTGTTTTCTAGTTAAAATTTCAAAAATTCAAAAATATAAATAAATAAGTTCATGCTATACACTTAGGAATATTGGTATTGTTTTCCTTCTCTATGCTCTTAATAATCTAGAAGTCTCACGTAGCTTTTGCATTAGAATAATTTTTAGAAACTTAGGTTAATATGTAGGTAATAATCTTTGCATCTATCTATAAATATATTACATGAGTATCTATGATTGTTAGCAGTAAGTTTCTGAAATCTAGGCTAGAGTACTTATTCTACAAATCCTATGAGAATATAGCCTAAAGCCTTATATGAGCGAAACATTTGAGAAATGACACAAGAGAGAAGTAAAATCTGGATAGAGAAATCACACGTCCACTTGCTTGATCACTAAACCATATCCTAAGCGAGAATTTAGGCCCTCTTTGGATTGATATAGCCAGAAATTCAAACCTATGAATCATTTTCCGCTAGTCGCCCCTCTGAGCCTTTCTTTAGCCTTTCATAAACCACAAATCCTTTACCCTATTACAAAACAAAACAAAATTAAAAAAAAAAAAAAAAAAACCTACCCAATTTAGATAAGTCTGATAATAGAATGAGTGAAGAAAGAAGAAGAGATAAATCTATGTAAACAAAAGTTAATTAATTGCTTCAGAAAATAAAGAAAAGAAGTTTCCATCCAAAGAAAAGAAAAATAAAAATAGAAATAAAATAAAAACTCCAAAAAAATAGAATAAAATGAGTCAAAAGCCAAAGAAAAAGAAAAAAAAATATATGCTAAAGATGGAAACAAAGTGTAGAAGCAAAAGTAAATAACAAGGTCTTCTCTAGTTACATAATATGAAGACTCTATTATCTCATACTTGTCCTTTTTGAATATCCATTTCCTTCCTTCTTAAACCATCTCCTAATCCCCGCAATACATAATAAAGACCTCTAGCTTAATTAGGAATAGGTTAGTGTGATAGTAAGTGGTAGATGTGTTTGATCGACTCCGGCTTCCTTGTTATCATTGAGATTGTAAGGTAAAGTGTGCCCACTGCACTAATCGGAGTAAATAAACTTGAGTGGAAAAATCAGAGTGTTGTATCTTGACTATTATTGTGAGAACCTACTTAAGGACACTATTCCGAGTTTCAGAAACGAACCTGCTAGGCATTTCATAGTATTACTCATTGTATATATGTTTATTGTAGATGATTGATTATTATGCATATATTAGCTTAGGTTTCGACTTGATTACTCTATATGCATTGCTAGTAAGAGGTATAGTTAATTTAGAGCATGAATAAGGAAACAATAGTTTTATTTCTTAGTCGTTGTAGTATAGATGAAGTTTGTGAGTACCTTCACTGGAAAACTCTCACGAGGCTATAACTAGTCCACTAGGGAATTCCTAGTGGTTTAAGGCCTTGTTGCATATGGTCAATGCAATCGCACTCAGCGAAACGAGAATAGATAGAACTCCATTATTGGTCACTTATTCTAATATCTCATCTTTACTTGAGGACAAGCAAAATGCTGTTTGGGGGTGGTTTGATAAGAGCCCAAAACTGTAGTTTTAACCCTATAACAGTCATACTTTTAGACCAATTATGTGAGTAATAATTAAGAGTTAATACTGATTACGTGTTTTTATGCGTTTCAGGCTTCAAAGTCAATTATGTGCAGAAATGTGCCACTTTGATAAGATAAAGGAGCAATGGTTGGTTTCTAAGGAGTTCTGTGATTAAAGGCCAAGATTTAAGAAGACAAAGCCTTTCTAAAGCCCGGTCAAAAGCTGAAAAGTCGACGCGGACAGAAACAGCACACAAAGTCAACAGAACTTTCGAAGACCGTATCTTTGGACTCAGTCCTCGGAATTGGGCCTACCTTATGTCAAAACGACCGGCTCGGAAAGAGATTTCCAATGGTCTAAGCCTTGATGCAATCAGAGGAGCAGAAGTGGACGAAAAGTCTGTTGAAGTCAACTGTAGCTGAAGAGGCCTTTTTGGACTGAAAGAATTGGGTTTTGGGCCTGATTCTCTGGCCCAAAATATGGCTCCAAGCCCATGCACGATTTTTGGATCTGAAAGATATACAAACAAAAGCTTGACTCTTTGTTAATGGTAGATAGTTAGACCTAGATTAGTTAGCCTCCATTAATTAGTTTTAGAATTTCAATTAGTTAATTAATTAGTTTTTCATATCTTGTTTTAGATCTAGTTTCATGTTTAATTAATTACTTTGGAACAAAGTAGATTATTAATTTAGTATTTGAATCATTGTTTTATTATTCATTAGATTAATAAAATAGTGTTCTTGGTAATCTAGTTTCAATTTCCATTAATTGTTTAGTTTCAATTCTTAGATTCAATTACTTGTCATTATTAGTTTCAATTAATTCTTGCATGATTAGTTTCCAATTGAGTTTAAATAAGCAAAGTTCAAATCTTTATATCATGTCTTGTTCGAATTTGATTGGGAATGATAGCGTGATGATTCTCGGCTAAACTTCCATTAGAGGGGGTTGAGAAGTCTTGATGAAAGCTTGATTCCGATTATCGTAGAGTCATCTTAATTTCCTTTCCACTCTAGAAATGATTAGTTCACCATGAGAATGGGTGTAATCATTCACATGCTAGTTATGAATTGGTAGAAATGCCATGTGTAATTAGGGATTAGGAATAACCAAATTGTTCTGCGAAGCAGTTCAATTCGGATTACAATGATTCGTCGTTAGTGGATTAAGTTGAGCTAAGGTGGAATCAATCCCCCTCTAACTCCTTATCATAGAATCGACGTAGTATTCCCATAGTTGTTTAAATAGTCGACTAGTTGCATTTTGTGGGTAGTTGCATCGTAGTCTAGTTATCATTTAGTAAATCTCTCATTAGACTTTAGTTAAGATTATTTAGACTAGAAAACACAACATGCGGAAGGACTAAGAGTGGAACGAACTTCCTACTCCACTATATCTGTTCAATAGATCGAGAGTAGAGAAATCTTTGATAAATTAGGCACATAATAAGTTTTAGTTTACTTACGTTTTGAGTTTCATCGTTCATTTCGTAGGTAAACTATTATTCTTTTTACATTTATCAGGTTGCTTGGCGGCTTGGCTTTCTCTCGCGAGCTTGCACGTACTACTACTACCTTGCAGGAAATTCACGTTGTTAGATATCGAATTTCGTCCACCCTATAAGGTGTATACACAGGTCTTTTACTTTTTCCAATTCGTATTCAAATTCATACGCTTTCAGTCCATTCCTTAGGCAATTAGAACTCAAGTCCAAGTCTTAATGTTTCTCTCCGAGTTCCCATTAGTGTTTACTTTCCCTTTAGTGTTTCCATCTTCTAATCCATTTGCACGTTATTGTTTTGTCACCCACACAAATCCAAGTTCTAATATAAATCCAATTTCCAGAATACCTTCTCCATTTGGTGGCTTGCCTCACATGCACACTTTAAGAAGCGTCCCCCCCCCGTCGAGGTTTTGCTTACTTTAAGTCACTAGATAAACGAAATTAGTTTCGTGCACACAGATAATTTTGAGGCTTCGTCGAGTTTGTTCCTCCATTATAATCTTTTACAGTAAGAGCGAAGAAGAAGATGTTAGCATGTCCTATTGGGCCAGCAATTGGACCCTTATAGTAGCTTGTCCTATTTGGGTGTTTTATGTTTTTGTGTTGGGTTGGTTCTATGAACGTTTAAGTTCCTTTTTATTTTGATCGGCTTTTATAACAAAGCCTAATACATAGGCCCAACTAATCTGTCCAGCCCCGCCTAAGTCCCGTCTAATTGGCCCATCGATTTTCACATATAACTAATTCGTTTAAATTCACACCTTCTTTATTCCAATTATTCTTTTCTCATTATTTTTCCTCGTTAATTTTCTTTTCTCTTCTTTGCCATATGAACTTCATTCACATGCCAAAGAGGGGGTGGTGTTTCGACCCCCACCTACGTGGCAAACTTCCATTAGTAGGGGTCTCCACTTTATTTGTTTAATTGACAATGCTAAGGCCCAATTTGCAATACCATGGATTGATGTACAGGCCCATTAACTCATGTGTCTAGGGCTGAACCCTAGCCACATGACTTGCCACATACGTACATTAGTTTATGTCCAGATTCGTTTGTTATCAAAGAGATAATTATCAATTAAGAGTCATGTTCAATTACGATTACTTAAGCTACAAGAAATTTCTACTCTACACATATAAATATCAAACTATTTTTCATAAAGAACTACGTTCTTGAGACTTGATCATATCGATAATTTGGGTACGTAGGCAACCGAAAGGTACAATCTCATCATTCACTATATCACTATCAATTTTCTCACTATTTTTCTATGTTATTCATGTATCTCGTCCCCACTTAGTGTTTTGATCATATTTGGTCGAAACAGTTATCTCTTTAAACCTAATAAGGGGGCACAAGGAGATGGGGATGTTTTTTCTCACAGGGGGTTTACTAATTGGGAAAGGAAAACCAAATTAAAATAGCACATTGGAGGACCAAATAGTGTTCATAATATTGCTTACAGGGCAGCACATGCTTTGTTAAATCAAAAGCAGCATATCGAGACATTTCTACAGAGACAATCTGACCAAGTTCGAAGGGATTATCAAATACACCTAACTACAATAATTGATTGCATTAGGTTTCTTTTGAGACAAGGTTTAGCTTTCCGTGGCCATGATGAATCAGATGAGTCGATCAATAAAGGTAATTTTCTTGAACTTATACGGTTTCTGAAAGATCATAACGAAGTCATTAAGAAAGTTTTGATAATGCTTCTAAGATCAGAAATTGACCTCGCCTGATATCCAAAAAGATATTGTAAATTCGGCTGTTGTGGAAACTACAAATACTATTCTAAAAGATTATGGAAATTCATTGTTTACTATTTTAGTTGATGAAACATGTGATATATCAATTAAGGAGCAAATGGCAGTTGTTTTGTGTTATGTCGACAAGAAAGGTTGCGTGATTGAGAGATTTTTTGGAGTTATGCATGTTAAGGAAACTAGTGCATTAACACTTAAAAAGGCAATCGATGAGTTGTTCTCTAAACATGGGTTGAGCATATCTAGGCTGCGTGGACAAGGGTATGATGGGGCCAGCAATATTCAAGGTGAATTGAATGGCCTAAAAGCACTTGTAACGAAGGAGAATGAGTCTGCATTTTATGTTCATTGTTTTGCTCATCAGCTTCAGTTAGCCCTTGTATCAGTTGCAAAGAACCATGAGTCAATTGCTAACCTTTTTAGTATTCTCTCTCTAATGTGGTAAATACTGTTGGAACATCATGTAAGAGATGAGATATGTTGCACATTGCAATGAAGGCTAGAGTTGTTGTAGTGTTACAAAGCGGAGAAATTTCAAGTGGCAAAAGATTGAATCAAGAGACTAGTCTTAAATGATTTGGTGACACCCGATGGGGCTCACACTATTATACACGTCTTGGCATGATAACCACTTATGGTTCAGTAGTTGATGTGCTTGATAATGTAGCGGAAGATGGTTCAAGCTCGGAACAAAGAGGTGAGGCTTACGGATTATTGGATTTAGTGTAGTCTTTTGAATTTATCTTCAATTTGCATTTGATGAAAGCGATACGAGGAATTAGCAATGATTTGTCAAAGGCTTTGCAGCATGAAGACCAAGGCATTGTCAATGCCATGACTCTTGTTAAAATAACAAAGGTACGCTTACAGACGATGAAAGATGATAGGTGGGATAGTCTCTTGACTGAAGTTTTTTCACTATGTGCCAAACATGATGTGGTTGTTCCATATATGGAAGAGAGGTGTATGGCTCGAGGGAGGTCTCGACGAAGAGCAAAAGGAAACACCAATTTACATTACTATCATCTTGGATTATTCTATCACTGTATTGATTTGCAACTTCAAGAGTTAAACGACCGGTTTAATTAAGCAAACACATAATTACTTATTTGTATGACATGTCTTGATCCTAGTGAATTGTTTGTTGCTTTCGATAAGAAAAAGTTGATCCGTTTTGCTCGACTTTATCCCGATGATTTTTCAGACATAGATCAGATTGAATTAGCGGATCAACTTGAGAATTATATCATTGATGTGTGTTCTGATACTAAGTTTGGTAAAGTAAATAGAATTAGTGGCCTAGCCAAAAAAAATGGTTGAGTCGAAGAAAGACATTGTATACCCACTTGTTTATTTGTAGATTAAATTGGCACTGATTTTACCTTTTGCTACTGCCACTATGGAGACGGCATTTTCTGCTATGAATATCATAAAGAATCATCAGCGCAATCGGATGGCGGATGAATGGTTGAATGATTGTTTAATAGCATACATTGAAAAAGAAGTTTTTGATAGCATTGATACCGAGTTGATCTTACAACGCTTCCAGAGGATGAAGAAGGATGATGAAAAAGAAGGCCGCCGAGGATAACTATGAACAAGTATTTGTTTAGATTTGATTTTTTTTCTCTTTTTTTTTTCCTATATATATATATAGCCCAGCTCCTAAAAGGACCTTAAATAAGGACCAAATCTAAAACAACCACAACTTCGCCTACAAAATGATTTAAAACCTAATCTTTTGTGCATATGATCTACTAACCATAAATAACATCTCTACAAAAATTCAACTCGTTTGATATCCTCTAACTTAGATAAAAATTGTTGTCCATTTTTGAAAAATATCTAACGGTCCATAAATGTCTAATTTTTGCAATCATCTTTTGCTAATGTTAAAAATTGTCAAATGAGTTAAATTTTTGTAGAGATGTTCTTTATGGTTAGTAGATCATATGTACAAAAGATTAGACATTTATATATATATTTTAAAACCTAATCTTTTGTATATATATATAAGTCGGATCTTAAAAGTACATACTTATTTTAAGTTAAAATAAGTACGTAAGTAAAACTTCACCTAGAAAATAAATTCAAACCTAATTTTTTGTAGATATCATCTACTCACCATAAACATCATCTCTACAAAATTTTAACTCATTTGGAAATCTCTAACTTAGGCAAAATATGATTGCACAAATATTATTTTCTGGACCGTTAGATTTCTTTTTAAAGATGACAATAATTTTTAGCTAGGTTAGAGGTTTCCAAATGAGCTCAAATTTTGTGGAGATGATCTTTATGGTATATAGGTAATACCCACAAAATAATAAAGTTGAATTCATTTTCTAGGTGATGTTTTACTTACGTACTTATTTTAACTTTAACATAAGTATGTACTTCTAAGATCGGGCCTGTATATATATATAGGGGAGGAATCAATATACCATGGTTTATACGCCCACAACTTTGCCCACATGACGAACTAGAACCTAATTTTTTGCGGATATGTCCAACAAACCATGAAGATCACCTCCACAAAATTTTAGCTCATTTGATGATGTTTAACAATGTCAAAAGATGATTGCAAAATCGAAAAATCTGGGCAGTTAAAAAAAATTTAAAGTTGTCAACAATTTGTAAATAGGTTAGAGATTTCCTAATGAGCCGAATTTTTGTAGAAAATCTATCCATAGTTAGGAGATCATATCCACAAAATATTAACTTTTAACTCATCTTATAAAGGGGTGTGGTATAAACCATGGTATAAAAAACCATGGTAAACGGATCCCTCCCCATATATATAGCCCGGCTCCTAAAAGGACTTTAAATTAGTACCAAATCTAAAACACCTACAACTTCATCTACAAAATGATTTAAAACCTAATCTTTTGTGCATATGATCTACTAACCATAAAGAACATCTCTACAAAAATTCAACTTGTTTGATAATTTTTAACATTGGCAAAAGATAATTGCAAAAACTAGACATTTCTGGACTATTAGATATTTTTTCAAAAGTGGACAACAATTTTTATCTAAGTTAGAGAATATCAAACGAGTTGAATTTTTGTAAAGATGTTCTTTATGGTTAGTAGATCGATCATATGTACAAAAGATTAGGTTTTAAATCATTTTGTAGGTGAAGTTAGGGTATTTTAGATTTTGTAATTATTTAAGGTTCTTTTAGGAGTCGGGCTGTATATATATATATACAGTAATTCTCTAAAAATAAGTAGCTACTTAAGTTAACATAAAATAAGTATATACATAAAACTTTACCTACAAAATGAATTTAAATCTAATTTTTTGTGGTTATGAAGCACTCACCATAATGATTATCTTTCCAAAATTTCCGCTCATTTAAAAACCTCTAACATAGATAAAAATTGTTGACATCTTTAAAAAAAAAATCTAACGGTCTAAAAATGTTGAGTTTTTGTAATCGTTTTTTGTCAATGTTAGAGGTTTCCAAATGAGCTGAAATTTTGTAGAGGTGATCTTAATATTGAGTATATCATATCCACAAAAAAATAGGTTTGAATTCATTTTGTAGGGAAAGTTTTATTTACGTACTTATTTTAAAGTTAACTTAAATAGCTACTTTTTAGAGAAGGACTATATATATATTTTTTTTATTTTTATTTATTTTTATTTTTTTTGTATGCTTGGATTTTGTCTGGCTGGTTCACCTTCACTTACATTCCTAGCTCCATTCCTTAAGAGCATCTTTAGCAGTGATATCAACCTAGCATCAAACATCAAGAATTTGGTGTTATTTCAACTTCAGGAGAACTACATGTTGATGAAAATACCAAAAAAACACCAAACCAAACACCAAATTGACCAATATTTGGCTCCAGGTTTGATGCTGTATCAAATCACTTACGCGGTTGTAGGAACACCGCGCGGTTTTGCCAAAACCGCGTGGGCTTAGGCTGCTAAATGGGCTTCTATGGTGCGGTTTTGGCAAAACTGCGTGGGCTTGGGCTTCAATGGGCGCGGTTTTGCCAAAACCGCGTGCGTTTTTTCTGAAAATTAGAACTGTGGTGCATAGAACTTGAAAAATTATGAGTTGTGCATAGAAGTTAAGAAATTAACAATTGAATTGAAGAAATTAATTGTAAAAAATCGAAAAAATTAAAGAAATTAAAAACCTATGATTATGATTATGCAGTCCAAAATCTATGATTATGATATAATCATATAATATCCAAAATAATCCAAAACCTATCATATTACATCAAATTTATTTAGCTCTCTTCTTACGCCCCTTACCACTCGATCCCTCTCCTCTCCCTATTTGGACGTTCCGAAGCTACTCCTCTAAGTTCCTAATCTGAGAATTATGATCTTCTCTGTCTGCACGGAGGTTAACTACTTCAGCCTGAAGTTCCTCATATCCCTGATGTTGCTACGTGTACACTTGCTACATATCCTCATACGCTTTCCGAGTCTCATCATACGCACGCTGGGATTGCTGATATGTCTGAGAATATGCCTCCTCTCTTTCTTGGCTATAATGATACAGGGCAGTCCTCATCCCATCAAACATAAGAACCTGGTTCTCATATCTTTCTAGAACCTCAGCCTAAAAATCCAAGAAAATACAGTGTGAGTACATATTATATATATAATGAAGAAGATAAATAAAACAATTAAACTCACCATGGTATACTGATCAATATGTGGCTCTAACTCAGAGAAACGAGCATGAGGCACCTCAGGAATGGAAATATAAGTAGGTTCCCCATCAGGTCCACACACGGCAAACATCCGAGGATTCTTGCGCATTACCACGAGTTGGATGATATGCATTCGAGAGGTTGTGGGTTGTAAACAGTCGCGGGCGGATGAGGAATACGTAGCTCACGCCTCATCCCTTCCAGCCCACAAAACTTCGAAGTTGCTAGCCCGACCAACATGAGGCAACAACGGACCCATGGAGACACGGTTCCACCATCTATAATACTGATCAGCAGTCTACTCAACAACAAAAAAAGATGCATCTGGCCAAGGACCACAACTAGCATTAACTTCATGAATATGAGTTCTACCCCACGACTTTGCATCACTAACATCTGGCATGGGAGCACATGGAACTCCATAATGTCCAGTCATCTGCCTCCAACATCTGTCGCCACAGTACCAAACCTGATAGTCACGTGCGGCAAAAACAACTATGTGACGTGACAACACACAAACATGTTGTACAACTGGATCGTCCAAAGACAGTAGACAAATGCCAAGATCTCCACTCAATAGATGACAATGATCTAATATCAATCTGAGCACGAGCCATACAGATATTATTCCTAATCTGCCATCTGTTACGAGTCAAGTGAGGCCCTGACCAACTAGCAAATCTAGGGCGAGTATCAGCAATCATGTCTATGTTAGGACAAAGACATCGAAAGTACTCATAAAACCAAATCTCTAAAAGTCTCGTGAATCCTGCAATCTGAGGACTTCTACTTCCGAATGTCTGTGAAGCTTTATCTAACGTCGATATCAATGTGGCATATACTGAGCTACCCAGGTCATAATCTCTCATAGTATGCAAATCAGATACATAAGCATAATATCCCAGTCGTACCGTAGAATGACCATTGGGAAACAAAACATGCCCAATAAAAAACATCAAAAAAGCCCTAACATACTGATCAGCACCCTCACTACCCGGTAGAAAATAAAGCTTAACTCCGGCTTCGTGTATCGATATACAATAGGGGTTCCATATATGCAGTCTTAATATGAGATAGCTTAATCCCAGAAGAATCATAAGCATCCGCACCCAAACGAGGAAAACTCATAAGCATACTATCCATATTCTCATAATTTGTATGAAAAGGTATCGGTTGGCCTATACCGATACTCAACCCAAAAATCATAATGAAGTCTAGTGGTGTGAACCCTAACTCCGCACAAGGGAAATAAATGTATGAGTTCTACTCCGCCATCTTTCTACTAAAGCTATGACCACTACCTAATCAGCCTTCTCATAATCCACATCAATCAAAATACCCAAAGGTGTATACAAAATACTATCTCTAATATGTACAAACTCATCCAAACTCCTAATAACCTTCCACCACTCTCTAACACCAAGTAAAGCCGATCTAACTCGGTAGTCAATAACATGCTGATATTATAAAAAAAAAATAATGCGTATAAGATAAATAATTAATTAGTCCAAATCAACTAATTAATATTCAAAATATTTAATCAAAACTAATTAATTACCTGAGTATTAGCCACTGCACTCGACACGTGTTTTGTATCATGTGTAGAAGACACAACTTCCATATCAAGTGCTTCTCTAGGTGCAAATTGTCAATCGAAATCGTTCATCTGATACTCCAGTACATAGGGATGTCTATCAGTCGGCGCGACATCCTCGGGTTCTTCTCCCCCACTGTCTTCTCCCCCACCGTATTCTACTTCCTCATGTTCTTCTCCCTCATCGTCAATGTCGTATGTGTACTACCAATCATCATCGTCGAAAGGTTCAAAATGATCCATATCAAATTTTAAGAATTTAGGTAGGTTTTTGTTTTTTTTTTAACTAAGGAGAGAGTTTTATAATTGTGAGAAAATGTGAAAGTGACTGAACCGCGCGGTTTTGGAGCTATTTATATAGAAGTAGCACACGGTGTTCTGAAAACCGCGTGGGCTTGGGCCTATCATTTGGGCTTTAGTGGCGCGGTTTTGGCGTAGTTGCTTGGTGTTTTTTTTATGTTGCTCCTAAAATTGATTGGTGTTTTTTTGGTTTGGTGTTTTTTTTGTTCAAAATTTTGGTGTTTTTTTTTTTGTTGCTCTCCTAAAGATGCTCTAAGGACAATGTAATGCATGCCTTAGTTCCTAACGTTCCTTCTGTGCTCAACTTCTTGTTGTTTCCACACAACGGTTTTATCAGTTTTCACAATTTTTGGTTCTAAATTTTCAAGAACAACGTAAATCCATTCGTTATAATGCTTCCTGTTCCAGATAAAGAGAAGTGCTAAGTGGACCAATGCATCCATAGCACCAAGTTTGTTTTTATACTAATTAGCTCAAAAGGTAACATTAGCGCCTATACATATAACACAGCGCAACTGTGTCTTAAAACTCCAAAAACGGAGAAAATTTAATTTCTAACAAAAATACCATCTTCTTATAAACTATTGAGCATCTAGCTGGACCCCAAAAAGCCAAATACCCTTCTTCTCCTCTACAGCCTTTCTCTTAATTGGTTGTGGTGGCTCCACTTCCATCTTATTATTCATGTCCTTGTTCAATCCACAGTCATGATTTACTCCCAGTTCAAGTCCTATTCCCTCATTGCTACCATCATACAGCGTATTCTCAATAAAGCTGCAAGTGTTTGTTTCACTTGGAGTGTGCTCTATATCAATCATGCAAAATTGCTTCCCTTGAACTTGTGCACCTTCTCTCCATTCACATTGATAGAATGTAACAACATCCTTTGCCTTCAATTCTTTCTCCTTAACAAACCTATTCCAACCCCTTGTGAACACAAAACTTTGGCTACTTTTCCAATAACAATATCGAATGCTCCACGATCTCATCTCTTTATCATATAAAGCTAGTTCGATGTCCTCCACGCTTCCACCATTGTCTTCCAAACCATTGTCTTCTAAACCTTCAGAACGTTCAGAAGCAGTAGAAAGTTGAGGAAAATACTTTGTCGCGTACTTCTTTGGGATGACAAGTCTGTTAAGCTTGCCAACATCGCTCGGCGTTAATTCCTTTTGGAAGAGTTGATGCCGCAACAATCCCATATCACCAAAACTTCTAATGTTACATTCAGCGTCATTGTGAGATTGATTTGATACTTTTATGAATTCCGCGAGGCTGTTTTGGTATGTCTTATTTCGTATCATGTTCAAAATTTCTTCCACGGTATGTAACTTATGAAATGCCGATTCTTGAGCACTGAAATCAGTCAGTGGTAAATTTGGCTTGTCCTTACCTGCACATCCAAGCAGGATTGCCGCACTATCATATGCCATGGCTGCTTCGATCTCAGATGAAAATGTCCCCAACCATATTCTATACTGGTTAGAATAGATTTGAGCCCCACAGTTTCCATTCTTTGCCGGAACAACACCTTTGAATTTTCCTGGAGTTGTTTGAGTGTGAACTCCACCACTTATGTTGGTAGAATAATCTGAAGACGCTGTGATAGACATGTTGAATCTAAAGAACAAAGCACATGATTACTCAGATTAGCAAAGAAAGTATAAACAAATCAAAGAAATTAGTGCATGAGATTGGATTTAAAAACTTTTGTTACCTGGATATATAGCAGATGAAGTAGGCTGTTTCAACAAATCGGGGAAACAGCCAACAATGAAGATAAGTAATTGAAATCATTCTATACAAAGAATCAATTTAGAAAACTCATTTAGAAATAGAAGTGATTTGAAAGAGAGAATCCTGTGAGAGGAGATACTATGTTGCATGGAAATGGAAAGTTCTAATTAGAGAACCAGCTAGTTAAGAAACCACACTAATTTGATTCTACTTTACAAAATTTTTATAAACCAAAATAAATCACAATGTCATTATTATAGGCAACATGATTTTATTTGAAAACAATTATGAAATCACACGTCTCTGTGTATCATTAAACCATCATATTTGTGGCTTTGGCAAACCAAGACGTGGGTTATCATCAGATAATCATTATTAGCTGGGTTTGTTTGCTTGATGCTCAAGTCCCCATAAGGAGCAGATCCATAACGTAAGCATGTCTAGGAATTTGGTTAATGTTTCCAGTACTTCTTAACTTATGGATGTGACAAATTAAAAAAACAGTCTTTGGTGATTCTTAAGTCCACCATAGATTAGGATCTCGAAAATTGAAAATCAGATATGCAGTAAGCTGCTCGGTTTTGTAAATACTGTAGGAAATAGTGTAAATATATTATTGTGTTATTGAGCACCGATGTAGTGTGGGTTCTGAAGTCTGAACAAGTGAATATGTAAGCAAACTGGAGAACACATATTTGGTAGTCCATTCTATAGAGGATATGAAGGAATGTCTTGAGGTGCTCCATATGAAATCCCCTCTACTCAAGGATGATCCTTTCTTAGCAGCAGCAGCTGCTCCAAAATTTGCCTCTCTGAGATGTGAAAGTGTCCAACCCAGTCGAGCAGTTGCTCTGTAGTCTGTAACTCTGTACCACCTTGACCTTATCATCCACAGGACCAAAAATCAATGATTTCTCTTTGCTCCTAGACAAACTTAGTGCATCTATCGCTGCTTGGGTAGCCTATTATTGTCTCAAGCACGGAGATCCACAATGTCCAAAGCAGAATAGAAAAGGTCATTTCCGTATGATGTTGTAATATTCATCAAAAGTACTTTGATAAGGAAGACACAGTCACACAGTCATAATTTAGATCTTCAAATTTGAGGGAGGAAGCGACCCTATATAGTCATAAATCTGTATACTGTATGCAGATGCAAAATATGCTTTGCATTCCAACTGATTGGTTAAACATGAGAAATTATCCATAAAAAATGAGAAGTTATCTTTTCCCTTGTAACACACAGGAGGTAAGAGAGTTTTGGCACGATAAGTTTATGCCGAATTTAACATGGATTGTGAGTCGCCCTCGGTATTGAGATTTGGGAGTGAACCTCGTCCACTAGTCCACAACTTCTTTGGGTATACAACAATTTCTGTCTCAAATTGGGTACACACAAATCCCTATAGGATCCAAAATACTCGAATTTTGTTCCTCCTATGCCTAACCAGTCATACAAGTCAACACACGCAAACCTGCTACTGACCGTGAGTAAGTATAGCATCAGTTCCCAATAATGTCAGTTGGCATTAAGGATTTTGAAGCTAGAATTCTGATAATTCACTGTGGCCCCATTGATCAATGACAATTTTAGTCAGTGTAATTGAAGCACAAAACCAAAAAAATACGCCATCTCTGCCGTGCAAACAGAAGTTTCAAATTTGGAACTCCAGCAGGCAATTCTAAAAACAGTACCTTGATTCCCATCAAGCTATAGCTCCGCAGTTCTAGAGAACACAGTTCAAATGGTTACTGCATACTCCCACGCTTAACATACTAATAATACAGTACTTGTTGACTCCCCAGATATGAAACATTCTCCGTCTTAAAGAAATGAGTGAAAAAAGAAATACTGGCACCATGAAGCTATCATAATTTGCACCTCCCACACATAAGGGGAGAGTTGCATTATCTAGATGGTACAATAAAATTATAGGCTCACATACCAAGAATGGACAGAGTAACATCAAAATATCGCCAATGGTACTAAAATGCAGACCCACCGCCTTTTGTTTTACCAAGCAACATATCTTTAGCCTCGTTAATTTTCCGAGCCAGGTAACCACTTCCACCTCTATCAGGATGGTTTGCAGCCATGATCTTTCTGTGTGCATCTTTAATCTTATCTGGTGGTGCACTCTCCCTGACAAAACAAAACGACTCCGGATAATGAGTATGTTAATACAAGCAAATACCTGAAACATGAAGGTGATGCAAATATCTAATAGTAATGTGACATGAAGTACGTAATAGTTTGTGTGACGTGAAATATGTAATAGATTGCAAATATGTCACTTTGTTGATTTACTGTGTAATTGGGATGGGCCTAGTGAGATGAGCGAGCTTTTTAATTACCTAATTAGGGTTTTGGGGAGGTTGAGTGTAGTCGAGTACCTCCTTGCAGCTTAGAGCCTTGAACATTATAGCATTTATTATCTTTCTATGAAAACAAAGTTAATTTTACTGATCAAATTAAAAAAGAAATAACAAAAAAAAAATGGACAATCAGGTAGAAGAAAGCAGCATATGCTCATATATGACCTTATTTAGCACATGCAGTCCTCCAAACTAGTCACTCTATCCCAGTAAATATATTAGTTTGGAGACAAATGGGGAGAAGGTGGACTGCGGTATCCTTTTTTCCTACATAAAATCATTTTCCAGTGTATTATGGATGATGAGCTATCAGACATGTAAACTACCTGCCCTGGAATTATTAGCCATGAGATCAGGTCTAGTTAATACCCTCCATATCAGACTAAGAGCATTTGCAATGCAGGTGATAATTTTCCCCCCCTCTATCACCGCCACCTCATCACTTATTCACCCTCTTTTCACTAACCCGGTGAAAAACAAGGTGAAGCTGTGCAATGCAAAGGTGATAAAAAATATCTCGGACGGGATGTTGGATTCCGTCTGGACGTAAAAATTGAAAAAAACACTCCGGACGGAATGAAACATCCCGTCTGAAATTTTAAAAAAACCGAAAAAAAGTCGAAAAATCATGCGAGACGGAATCTAACATCCCGTCCGAAAAAAAAACCCATTTTTTTTTTAAAAAAAACACACGAGACGGAATCCAACATCCCGTCCGAAGTTAACAAGTCAGTGAAAAACTCGGTGGAAGGTTTCACCTTGTTTTGAACTGGGGAAAACTATCACCGAGTTTATCACCCTGCATTGCACAGCACTTTTGGACCCAACTAGGTGATAGTTTTCACAAACCCCCCTCTATCACCTGCATTGCAAATGCTCTAAATGACAAGAAGAAACCCATCGGGTAAAAAAAAAAAACTAAATTGGCAACAATCATTGGGTTATCTAATTTTTATTTGAAAATAAATTCCTGTGGATCTCACTACCTCTGAACATATTAAAATTATGGGTTAGTAACCCCACCCCACCCCACCCCCATTTTCAAAAATATTAGGGATACTCCCTCAGTTGCAAGATCCAACGGTAATACTTTTTCATGTGAAAAAAAACACTTCATCTCGTAGCCGTTGGATCTTGCAATTGGGGGGAGGGGGTTTCCTAATTGCAACTAGTAATATCCCTAACTAACCATAAAATTATCTATGTATACTTATGTATACTGACACAGATACGTGCGTCGTTGTCCGACATGGTGACCTGATGTAGGACATGGGGGCGCATCTAATTTAAAAGAAAACTGTTACTACAACTAATTCTTTCGCTCAAGACCTTACAAAGCGCATCACAAATAAGTTACTATGAAAGTGGCATACCATGAAGCCGTAACTTTTTTTTTTTTTTAATTTTTATTGGCAAGCCTTGTTTTTTAAAATGAGCTCGGCAACTCTTTGATGCTAGAGGAGTTCAAGCCCCACCATACCTCTTGTATCATCACCCAAAGGTTTTACCAACTTTGCTAGTTGGCACCTGCATGGAGTCATAACTATATTAAGGTGGAGTCCAATGGTCTCTCATCCCCCAAAAATGTGGAAAATCAGCCCTCTAATGGTCCCTCAAGCCCCCATTCCTCCATCCCTGTCCATATATCATTTGGAATATATGAGAAGTGATTTCAAGGTTTTAGGAGTAGATTCAACGCCACTTCAACTCGTGTAGTTTGGAAAAACTAAACCAAGCTAGTTGAAGTGGCGTTGGAAGCATACAATGATTTTGTTATTGATTTTATAATTTTCCATTTTCAAACCCCTCCAATTGAAGTGGCATAGAATGTGGATGACCCATTGGGACGCATGTTCGTAACCCTCATCCACAAACCACTTTTTTTTGAGGATTTGAGGATGAAAAGCTCAAAACCATTGCACTTGGCTAATAGATTATGTTCTTAGTCTTTTTAGATTTTACAGCAAAGTAGTAAACACCTAGATTGAAATCGAACGCGTAACGTGTCAGTGTGTCCGGGTGCCGAACACAGATTTGTGTAAGAATATATTTTATTACTTGGTTTTAATCATCTCTAATATGTTCCTTTTTTCCAATTCTTTTTCTTTTAAACTTAACTCTGTTCTTTCGATTCAACTCACCATCCATGCAGGGCCAGAACTTACCCAAGAGACTATAACTGGAAACCTTGAAGTGCTTCTGCTCCACATAGTAATGCACTAAGAGTTATCAACTTTTTCCTATTACAAAGTTTTAACATTTTTCACAAAAGGAATGAAGGGATCTCATGGGTTAGAGTGAATATCCTGTTTTCTCACTCTGGAAAGCACGACTCCGTGTTTCTTTTAACTACTTTTGTTATCTTTATCCTTTGTTCTTGTTCGAGGAGGGCAAAAGGCCACTTATAGTAAATTTCACTGTTGTTGACCAAAACTGACCAGACAAAGCTCTCTATTTTGGTCAAGAATAAGAACAGATCTTCTATTATCTTGATCGATTTTGTCAACGGCAAACAGATCGTTCCCTCTATATCAAAAACCTTCCTCCATAATCTCAAGTGTTTGAGTAGATACAAGGAGACCCCAACTCAAGCAGTAAGAGATCTTGTATTGGGGTTCCTTGTTTAAAGTAACACTACCAAGCCTTGATAGGTGAATCATATGTTCAAAATTCCGTCCTCCATTATGTAGAGGTGTAACAACTTGACAAGGCTAGCTAGTAGGTTTCTTCAATGAAAAGTGTCTAACATATCCAATGGTTAAGGAAGCTTTGACAAAGCATGATATTTATAGATAGATGAGAGATGGCTTATGACTAAGCACCATCAGTAGGAAGTCATGTCTGAAGCTCAAAAGTAACTACAAAATAGCTTCTAATAAGGGGCTCCTTTATTTCTACTTTAACACTGAGAAAGACAAGAAGGTGGTGACGGAAATGGGACCAATCCGCATTGCTGGAAGGATATTTGTTAAAAGACTTACGTCTGAAGAAGTGGGAGCTCAACTCCACCAGATTAACTTTCATTCCATTTGAATTAATATTTGAATATTTTGAACATTCCAAAGAAGCTATGGACTAATCAAGGTATTCGTATGTAGCTAGTATGATTGGTGTGCCTATTTGCTTAAATGAATCTACTAGTAAGAGGCAGACTTGTCTGCGGGTTGTTCTATAGAGCAGGTTTCGACAATGATCCTTCCGCAGGTTCACCTATGGAAACCTTGTTATGGTTTGTATAAAAATGAATGTCAATACAACTTCAGCCTACACCTTCAGAATTGGAGCTAAAGCGGGAATTGAATACCCTTTGTCACCAACAGTTTGTTCTAGTTGAAATCGATTTGACCATTTATTTATAAATACCCGAATAGAGTTGGCCCTATTTGGACAGCCAAGATGTACCAGAGGCCCGATATTACAAAAGTAACTGGTCACAATGAAGTTCAGAAGCACTTAATTAATCCTAATGCAAAGAACACAGAAAAACAACAAGGCATTCTAATAGCTGAATTAGCTACAGCCAGCAGTTTTAGTAAATGCAAGGGTAAGCAATACACAGAGCTTTGGCTAGCACTCCTTCACCTATATCTTGAATTATGAGAAGCTCTCCTCGAGTCTCTAATTCTAGGACTACGAAACAAGTTGTGAAGGTAGTCAGTCCTTGTACTGCTAAGGAAGTATTGGAATCCTGTGCGGTAGATGATCTATATGCAATGATGGTAATGACCTAAATGTCAATGAAGGTGTGAATCGAGATGTAGCTCCTTGTAATCTAGATAATGAGATTGTTGAGGTGCAGCAAATGAGTTCTGAGAAAGTATTGCTTCTACAGAATTCTGATGTCATTTGATAGTGAAAGGGACAGAAAGCAAAAACCAGTAGCAGAGCTCTAAGAGGAAGAGAGGGAGAGTAAGACCAAGAAGGTCAGGGGAGAAGAACAACAGACGTTCCACATGATAGTAATATCAATAGGCGTCGGGAATGTAAGGGCAACAAATGACACCTTTAAAGCTAAGGCGATAAATGATCCCTGAGGATGTTTTATGTTCTTTGGCCAATCAGAAACATAAGTTAGAAGAAATCTGATTTCACAAGAAACACTTCCCCCCCCCCCCCCCCACCACCTTTTTCTTATTATTTGGTGTATTATATTTACTAATATTTATATATTAATATTATGTTTTAGTAAAGGAAATAGATTTTTCAAAATATGGTTTAGTTAGAATAGAAGAGAAACGTGGGGATAGTTATAGGGACTAACTCACGTATCTTTCTCCTCTCTCCTAAACATTCCCATTAAAAAAAAATAAAGAGAAAAACCCTACTAAATAGAAGAAGTAGAGGAGAAATGGAGAACGTGAATTCGTCAATTCGCCGCAACTATCAATATTATTCGTTGTCCGTCTTTAGCTTCAACACGGTGAGTTAGATTTTTGTTTCTAGTTGAAACATGATATTGTTGTGGTATGCGTTATTCATATGAATGTCTATGGCCATATGGGAACTAGGAAACCATTAATAAACTATAGGGATTTATAAGAAGATGAACAATAAATAATACACCTGAAAACTACACTGCGCAGTCTTTTATTCCTGTTTAGATGGAGATCCTCTCGTACTCGGTTTTATCTCAAATTTAATCCATAGCTTTCTGATAAACTGTAGTCTTACATATTAAATTTTTAGACCGATCCAAAGGTTAAGTTTCTGTCGAGAATGATTGTAATTCGGAGGTTATTTATTTTGGATCAATGCAAGTTATCTTTTTCCGCAATTTTATATAGCTGTAATTCATTGCTTGTTTACCAAAAAGGAACAATCTCGGCTCACGCTTTGAGATCAGTAAAATCTGAATGAGGTAGAAATAGAGTAACATCTATTTGTTGTCGATTTGGATTCTATGAAAATCGAGGCGTGACGATAATATCGATATTGTCCCCACTTACGTCGCCCAGACACGAAGACACCAGATCCAAAGTCTTCTCATCCATGGGTGGGGGGATTTATCTCAAAAGGCCTCAACATAAACCTAACTGTTGGATCGGTCTATAAATTTCATATGTAAGACTACAGTTTATCATGAACCTATGGACTAAATTTTATATAAAACCGAGTACATGAAGATATCCATCTAAACAGAAAAAAAAAAAAAAAAAAAAAAAAAACTGTGCAATGTAGTTTTCAGGTGTATTGTTTACTATTCATCATCTTCTCATAAATCCCTACAGTTTATTAATGACTTCCTAGTTCCTATATACATTCATATGAACAACACATACCAGAACAACCTATCATGTTTCTACTGGAAACAAAAATCTAAAAGACGAGGACAACGATATTATATTGTGCAGCGAACCGACCAATTTACATTCTCCTCTTCTTCTCTTCTATTTTTCTTCTTTTCAGTAGGGTTTTTCTTTTCTTTTTACCATGTTTTTTTTATGGGAACGTGTAGGAGAGAAAGGAGAAAGATAAGTGAGTTAGTCCAGATAACTATTCCCATGTTTCTCTCCTATTCTAACTAAACCATATTTTGAAAACTCTATTTTCTAAATCAGTAAAAACCTAATATCAATAAATAAAATAATACACCAAATAATACGGAAAAAAAAAGGTGGGGATGGGGGGTACAATTAGTTCTTGCTTCTCAAGACCTTAGTGTGTTGTAGGTGATTTTGATAATGTACTGTATTCTAACAAGTTGGATGTGTTGTTGTGCACCCTAAAGAAACTGCAGGCTTTATGGACTTTTTGATTAATACAGGACCTATTGACATAAACTTCTCTTGCGGTATATTGACATGGTCTGACAATGAATATGGAGCTTCCAAGACAATGTCAAAGATTTGTCGTTGCCTAGTAAATGTTGCTTTAAATAATGCTTTTTAAACTAAAGCTGTCTTCTTCCTTCAAGTACAACAATCACCATTAAGCTAAGATACATTGACACGGACACGTGTGTCCATATCCGATGCGGATACGGAGTGTCTGACACGGCGAAATATCAAAAACTAAGGTATATCACACACAATATGTGTCCTTGTGTGTCCGATACAGACACGTGGATACGTATCCGACACAGATTATTTTTGAAATATGGTGTGTCCATGTAACATAGCCATTAAGGCTGAGTCCAATGGCTCCCTATCCCTTTAAAAGTAGTGTTAAAGTCAATAAAGTAGAGCTAAAGTCAACAAAATAGAGCTAAAGTCAACATATTTTACTCTCTATCATTATTTTTCTATGTATATATACAAAGGATTCTACTCTCTATCTCTATTTTACTCTCTATATATAGAGATAGAGAGTAGAATCCTTTGTATATATAAAGAGGAAATTAATGATAGAGAGTAAAATCTGTTGACTTTAGCTCTACTTTTAAAGGGATAGGGAGCCATTGGACTCAGCCTAAGTCATGCATCTAACAAGATACAAATTCCTATAAGATTTCATAATATATTGCGCACACAGACCTATGGGAAGAATAATTACTTTGCTTGTGCCTATCCGAAGATTTTGTGGTCTAAAGTGGAGAAGACAATCGATTTAAATGGAGATGTCTATCCCGTTAACAGAGAACGGTGTGATATACTAAGGTTTTGTGAAGGCAAGTCTCCTGAAGCAGAAATCTACAGGGTGTTCATATGTGCAACTGTTGCTTATTTTAGGAAGGAGAAAAACAACAGGAGATTTAACTCTTAAGTCCTTTGAGGATAATGTGCTGGGCCTCACAATCCATATTACATCCTGAACAGTCATCATTTTCCATTTTAAAAATGAAGAAACATTTGGACATTAAGTGGAAAAGCACTCAACACGAACAGGAAAAAACCAGTTGCCTAAACCTTACGGAGTCCGGAAACTTACTGACACAACCACAGGTACAGAATTACTAAAGTGAAATTCTCTTACGATTGGCTGGAAATGATATTTCCCGAAGGATTTTATACTTCCACTCAACATGGTCAACCATGCATGTCTTTTCCCAAATGATATGAAATTATAATTCAACACATAGAGAACAAGGTCATGAAAACACGTCGATAGTATGTGACACTAACAAGTAATATACAGAAAGCTGATATTTACATCGGGTCATTATCCATGAAAGTAAAAACTGAAGAAACGCTATTAATTATGAAACGAATAATCCATATGTATCAATCCTTCATTTCTGTGATAGCAAGCAAAACGGATAAATAACATGTAAAATTACCTAACATTGAGAATACGAGATGCTTCTCTTCTAGTCATTGAAGGCTCGAACCCACCATCGTAAAACTTGCGTAATCTAGCAGTAGGTGGTCGTGCCTTAAATGCCTGCCATGCTTGGATTCCATATTTTCCAGCATATGCCGCAGCAGCAACTGCAATTCCTGCTATAAACGGTGTACCCTGATGTATAACCAAAGGTCAAAATTACTAAAGTCAAAATCTTTGACCAAGAAATAAACATGAAACACACCACCACCCTTTCATTTTCTATGTTTCCTAGATAAAAAAGTAAAAGGGCACCTTTTTCTTAATAGAATGGAAAAAATGAAATGACATGGTATGTAAATAACACTTACCATTTCTTAGAAAGTTCCAGGCGAGGGCAGGTTTCAGAACAAGGAGATTGTTTGAATATATGAGGTGGTACCTTCTTTAGGAATCAAAGATGAATGATTACAAGATGGTGTAATAAGTAAATGAGAAGAAAAAGGAGGAAGAAGGGGGAAAGAAAATACCTGTGAGAGTTGATGGCGGTTGAAGGAGTTGGAAAATGAGAGGCAGCCTTGTTATATACGGAGAGAGAAGGGAGAAGAAAGAGTGTGTGAAATTTATTTATTAGGCCCAATAGGCCCACGTAGAGCCCAACAGACTTTCTTTAATGGGCCAAGATCTTAGAAAGAATAGAGATTGGGCCATAGGACTGTGGGCCCAATGCGTTTGTAATGCGATCCGTGCAGTATGCAACGCACTTGTTCTTTTAAATTCTTCCAAACCGTTACCCATTAATACAAAATCTATATTACCTGAAAAATGGAGGAGTATATGGAGATGGAGAAGGAGAGGGAGAGGAAAAGGGGAGAGTGAGAGAGACAAAAAGAAAAAAAAACAAAAGAAGAGATGGGTTCTAGAGACATATATTATAAAAAACTTAAAATAAAAATCTCAAAAAATCATTAAGACATTTATAAAAACACTTTGGACATTTATAAGTTTTGGATTAGACTAATTTTTTGTTGATATGATGATCTCCTAATTATTCTAAACATTGTTACAAAAAATTTAAAAAAAAAAAAATTAAACTTACCAAATATAGTATCAAAAATCGTAAAAATGAACTGTCAAAAATTCTTAATGGGAGGGTTCTAGGGACATATTTTATCTTAACAGATAAACAAACTCAAAATCGTTAGGGCATTTATAAGTTTTGGATTAGGCTAATTTTTTGTAGATATGATCTCCTAACTATTCTAAACATTGTCACAAATAATCAAAAAAATCAAAAAATTCCAAACTTGCCAAATGTAGTTAACAATTTACAAAATTTGGTTAATTGTAGACCGTTTATTTTCACCATTTTTGATACTATATTTGGCAAGTTTAGAAATTTTTTATTTTTTTAATTATTTGTGACAATGTTTAGAATAGTTCGGAAATCATATCTACAAAAAATTAGCCTAATCCAAAACTTATAAATACCCTAACGATTTTGAGTCTGTTTACGAGTTAAGATAAGATATGTCCCTAGAACCCCTCCCATTCTTAATTTGTTAACTACATTTGATGGGGTTACAAGTTTCGGATTTGAATTTTTTTTATAAAAATGTGTAAAGTAGTTGGAAGATCATATGTACAAAAAATTAGCTAAATTTAAAATTTAGAAATGCCCTAACAATCATGAGTTTGTTTACTTGTTTTTGAAATATATGTCCCTAGAACCACTTCCTACATAAAAAATACATCATGTGAGTTTCTTCAAGAGATTATTCAAAAATTAAAAGAGATAAAAGGTGTCCAAGGATGTATGACTATTAAATTAGACATGAATAAAGCTTTTGATCAAATTGAGTGGCCCTTTCTGTTTAAAGTTCTTTAGCATTTTGGTTTCTGTCAACAATGGATTGACTGGATTGCTACTTGCATTACTGCTTCTTCCTTTTCCATTAACTTGAATGGATCTCCTTTTGGTAAGTTCACTGCCTCCAGAGAGTTGAGGCAAGGAGACCCCCTCTCTCCCTTTCTATTTATCTTATGCTCTGAGTACCTCTCTAGACACATTTCTGATCTTCAATTAACTAAATTTGTGCATGGTATATGTGTTGCTCGAAACTCTTCTCCTATCACGCATCTTATGTTTGTTGATGACTGTTTTATTTTTATTAGAGCTAATATTAAGGAAGCTCATACTATTCTTGATTGTTTGAATGACTATTACTCTCTGTCTGGACAACAAATAAACTTCCATAAATCTTCTATTCTTTTTAGTCACAATAATGTTCATAATCAGCATAAAAAGCTTCTTTCTAGAGTTCTTAGGATACCTTTGTCAAACTCAAATAATATGTATTTAGGTATTGATTTTAATCCCATTAGTCCCAATACTACTATTAGTACTTCTCGGGTTTTACAGAGTGTTTCTTCTAAGATTACCTCCTAGAAAAATAAACTCCTTTCTTTTGTGGGTAGGGGTACTCTCATTAAAAGTGTGGTCTCTGCTATCCCTATATATACTATGCAAACTAATCTTCTTCCAAAAAAATTATGTAATACTTTAGATATAATTAATGCTAACTTTTGGTGGGGTATTAATGATTCTGATAACAATAAGATACACATGTTAAGCTGGGAACAATGTTGTACAAAAAAAAAAGTAATGGGGGCTATGGGTTCAAGCACTCTTATTCCCAAAATAAAGCCCTGATCTCCAAGATTTGTTGGAAGCTAATGTTTGAACCAAACTTGTTATGGGTAAGGCTTTTAAAAGATAAGTATTTCCGTAACACTTATTTTTTGAAAGAGAAGGCTAAAAAATCTGCTTCTAAGTGGTGGAAGAATGTTATTAAGGTAAAAAATGATATTTCGTTAATTCCCTGTTGGCGTATTTCTACTGGCTCTAACATTGATATTTGGGAAGATAATTGGATCCCATCCCTCCCATATAAAAAAACCTTTTGGCCCAAAACCTTATGATAATACTTATTTTATGTATCTGACTTGATTGATCAAACTACTTCTTCTTGGAATATTGATATTATTAGTCTGTTGTTCCATCTGGATATTCAGCAGGAGATTTTTAAAACTAAGATTCACCCATCCAACACATCCCAAACTCTGTTTTGGTCTGTAGAAAAGAATGGGCTTTTCTCTGTGAAGTCTGCTTACAATTGGTTTCTCTCTCAGTCCCCTATACCCAAGCTTAGTAGTAGCCATGGTTTTCTAAATAAGTCTTGGAATTTTATATGGAAATTGCATTCTCCTTTAAGGATTAAAAATTTTATGTGGAAACTTATGAGATCTATTCTGCCTACTAGGAAGATTTTATATGATCTACATATTTGTGATTTTTCTTGCTATCCTAGATGTAATGATACGATAGTGTCGAATCTATTGAGCATGCTATTTTTATTTGTCCTAAGATTATTAGAGTCTGGTTTGCTTCTCCTTTAGCTTTGTCTTTTGAATCCTGGGATAGGCACTTCCGGATGCAATATGTGATCAATAAAATATGTTCTAACTGTCTTAATAATGAGGACTAGTACTCTTAGCCTCTCTTACTACTTTGGCTAATGTAGCTTACTTTATTTGGCTTGATAGAAATAATCTCATATTTGATCCAAACTATAATTCTCTTGATTTTTCCCAGATTCTTTCTCAGGCCCAGAACTCGATCCTACCCATTAAAACCCCCTATTATTCTTAAATATTTAATTCCACAACCACATATCAATGATATTTTCATGTTTTGCTCTGATGGTGGGTTTGATCCCTTTAGTAGAGATGCTGGTGCTAGTTTTACTATTAACCAGTGGAATAAACACATAACCATTGCAGGAAGCAAGCACTTTAAAGCCGATTCAGCGGAAGAAATAGAGTTGTTGGCACTAAAGCTCGGGCTTGAGGAAGTGCTGCACTCAGGTATAAATAAGATAGTTGCTTGTTCAAACTACCACAACCTGGTGAAAGCTATTAATGAAGACAATTCGGATTTGTCTTGGAATCTACTCAGTCTTTTGCAAGTGATAATATCTCTTAAACAAAACTTTGCTTATTTTTAAGCTAGCGTTCTCTCCTAGAGAGCTGATTAGGCATGCTCATCTTCTAGCGGATTCAGCAAAGCTTAATCTCATTTTAGGTTGTAATAATGTAGTTCCTAGGGCTGTCCAAACTTGCTTCAATCAAGTACAAACTGCATTGTATGATCTTTTCACTATCTGCTAATGAAAAGTCTTTTGATGGAAAAAAAAAATGTAAGGTGGGGCGAAAATGATCTTGCAACAGAAAGGTGTTTATTTCCAAATAAGTTGGATACAAGGAGGTGTTACTAAATAATAAATATAGAATTGGAAAATTATTTCTATAAAATGGATACAAGGAGGTGTTAGTAAATAATGAAATTAAGGTGAAAAAATATATATTGTTCATCGTGTAAAAATATGAGTATTAGTCATTTTTATCCCATATCATCTTACAACTCAATATAAGAAGTACGAAATGTTTTTAATTCAATTCCTGCATTAAAAACTATTTTTCAGGAAGTACTAACAAGGATATTGATGATTCAACAACATCTAACTACCTAGTGGTTAAGTTCATAAACAAGTCTCCAATTTTCTTTTCTCTTCCACTTTTTATTATCAACACTACTCTCAGGAATCTCTCTTATTGTCATATCTATGTATATGTTAAGTTATTATTTTATTGTCTTCTTCCTCTCCCTTTTTCTTTCTCACATTAATAGTTCTAAGTTTTCATATACTTTATTTCTAATTTTTTTTTTATGCTAAAAGTATGGTAAATTTTGGTTATGGTGTGGGGTTTTTTTTTTGCTTGGTTCCAGGTTCAGTTCAAAATAAATTGTCCGATTCTTTTTAGTGCCCACTTATATATGGTTCTTAAAAATAGGAGTCGTAGCCATGATTAGTTTTGCGGTTCCAGTTCTGGTTTGGTTAAGCAGGTACCCATTGACACCCCTACGTGCTTATTACTTATCAGGTTTTTTTTTGGATGCTTATGTTGGTAAGATTATGTACTAAAATATATGGATGCTTGGTTTCTAGAATAAACTTTCTCCTTACGTGTCAAAAACAATTTTTTTTTCCGTCTTTTGAGCAATACTTCTGTGAGTAAATATTATATGTTTTGAGTCCACAAATATTGTTCCAGTATTGTTTAAGATATCTCCCTCTCATTTCTCCTCTTTCTCCCTCCTCTCATCTATCTCTACTGCCCCCACTTCTTGTGGAGAGCCCACCCCGTAGTCTGATAATATATTATAAGTGAAAATGGACAGTGTTTGGGTAAGTGATGATCAACTTGTTTCACTTGATGAAGAGGAAGTAAATGGGGGAGAGTGAGAGATATACGAATGTTTTGGTTTTACTAATCTACGTAAGGAGGTGGTTTCAAGATAATGTTTATCTTTTTTACTACATTTTTTTTTTTTGTGGTGTAGACAACATTGTCATTGGGATTTAGAGAACTTTGCTCTATGTAATAGCTTCTCAAGGCATTTCACTGGGGTTTTAGGGGTTTGTCTGATGGGGGCGACTACAACACATGGCCAAGTACAGAAAAAACTTACAAAGTCAATTTCTATTGGCTACTGAGTCCTACGTGGCCATAGAGAGAGAAACTTAAATATAGCAAACAAAAACCGTATTCTTAATAAACAAGAACAAAGATATATCTCTTATCTCTTATCTCTTTTCCCTTCAATTTCTTTCTCTTTCCTTTACGACTCTCATCCTTCACCCACCTTTTGCCAAAAACCCTAACACTAAAACTCTTATTTAACAAAGCTTAAAATTGGAACTTAAGTTGGGTTGATAAATGATAAGCACCCAAAACTGTGTTATAAACCCAGTAGAAACACTACATATTGGTTGATTATGTGTTTAATAAATGTAAATTAATTGTATTTTCGTGCTTTCACAGGTTTCGACAGTTAACAACAAATTTGTAGCAAAACTTGCGTTTTAACATGAAAAAATTGTATGGAATAGTGCTTGAACGTGAAGTCTTCTCTCTTTGCCCATTTGAAGCTCAAAAAGGCCAGACTAAAGCTCGTGGACTCAACACAGACCATTTCTGGTTCAAATCAAGACAACGGTGTAGAAAAGCCGTGGAACTTCTGACGATCATATCTCATGATTCTGGACTCCAAATTCAGCATGGGAACTGTCAAAACGATCAGTGTGGCGAGCTCTACGCAAATGTGTGAAGTTGTAAAAATCACTAGAGCCCACATGGACCCACCATGGGTCAAAGCACATGGTCCCATCACTTAGTGGTTTCTCCATTATTTGAGCACTACCCAAGTGGAGCACTACCAAGTGGAACACTACAAAGTGGAGGAATACCAAAGTTGAGCACTTGTAATTTGCACTCATTCCATTCCATTAAGTTAGATTAGATTTTGTAAGTAAGGTTGGTTAGTTTTTGTTTTAGTTTTAGTTCTTCTTTTAACTTGTCAATGGAGTCTTCTTCATATAGGAAATAAAAAATTCTTCTCTCTCATCCTATTTTTCTCTCTTACTACTTCTTCTTATTAGTTTATACATCCTAGGATCATGAGCTAAAACACTCCCTTTTGGAGGGTTAATGAAGTTCATGTGAGGAACATGTTTGATTTCTAGTGGCTTGAGTCATTTGATTAGTAAGAACAAGTTTTAGTTTGCATCTTGTCACAAAATGACAGAGTACGACCAAGTTTGGAGTTTAGAACTCAAGATCGAGTAACGCGCCCGACCTAGGTGACACTGGGACTAGTCACGTGACGCTACTTCCTCATAAAATTAGTCCTTTAATTTTGGACGCCTGGTGTAGAGTGAGAATAGGGATTGAATGGATATTTTAGAGATCAAATATCACTTCAATCCCTCATGCTAACAGGGTGTTCTCATAAATGAGTTCATCGTGTTAGGGATCAAGACTCGAATCCGTCTTTAGGTTTGTTTATAAACCTAAGAAGGATTAGAGATGTAGTGGCAAAGTCCCTCGAAATTGTATTTGCTTATTGGATGAGTCAATTTAATTCTCCACATATTTCTCTCTTATATCTTTTCTCGTAATTTAGAATTAAATTGTTGTTTGTAATTTGCAATTGAATGAAGTTAAGTGTAGTGTAGTGTAAAATAAACTTCTTAGAAAAACCTTCTCATCAAAAGAATTCCTAAGAGGAATTTCAGTACCATGGTTTAAATAAGTTTTAGTTTTTAGGCATGGGACGAATCCTTGCTCAAGCTAATTAAACATCATCGAATAATTTTGTGAGCAAGGTATTTGACTATGTGTGAGTTTGAGTTACATCGAATAAATGAATATCAAATGGCGCCGCTGCCTGCCTAAAACCATACAACTCATGACTACATAGCTAAAAATTCAAGCAGGGGATTCCCCCTATTCTCACCCTTCCACCGTATTTCTTCGTTTTTCTTTCTTTCTTTTTCTAGGCCTGTCTACTCATTGTAAATTTTTCAGGTCACAGGTTGCCATGACAGGAGTTGGCTACATGATCAGGATTTTCACATAGGCCTACTGTTAAAATTTCAGCCCTGATCTCACCATCAAGTCGCGGGATGCAACTTTTACATTGGCGTGCGCGAATCCCTCATTGTAACATTGTTGTGCGCACTACTCAGGTGTTCCTATGACCTGTCTCATGCACTACTGTTATGGGGAATTAGACTCCCACTTTTGCAGAACAGGCTCTCCTGTTATATCATACGTCACTGCCTACTTGAGCAATGTGACCTGTTCCTAGAAATCACAGTTGCCTCGAAGATTTCATAACCTTCGACAAGGGACCTTGAATATTCTATTTGAAAGAGTTGCGGGATGCAATCAGGTTCCATTTTATAACACTCCTCGATTCACCTGCCAGATGAGTACTTTCCAAGCATTCTATAACCTGTTAAGTATTTGTTTGCATGATTGTTTGGTATATATTTGTTTGCGTAGAATGTTTTGTATAAGTATTTGATTTTGTCAGGAAAGAGGAGAACATTTCAACAAGCTAGGGTTAAAATCCGAGTTGGGTAAGTTGTTTCTAAACCCTTTATGGCAAAGTTACTCTCTATATGACATTCGCAATCTCATTGAGTATTGATAAAATCGAATCATTATACAAAACAAATATCAATTAGAAATATGAGTTTTTGTATATAGCATGATTAAGATTTGAGTTTTACAAGCATATTAGAAATATGATCGAGATTTCATGGATAAAGGCGCTAATGAAACATTCCAATTTTTGGAGAAACAAACATCGAGAAGTACCTTTTGGGGAATAACTTATTCTTCCTGCTCATCTCACGTCACTCATCCAAAAGCCACATCTATGTTTGAAGTCAAGCCTGATCCAGAATTAAAAACTCTGATCGAGTCCCTGACTAAGAAAGTAGATGCTCTTTCCATGCAGGTGAATGATAAAAAACTGCAACAAGTCATGAACGTCAATAGTTCCCCATGTTACCTTTGTTAGAGCCTTAACCATACTGAACTCTCTTGCCCGTTGCTTTATGAATCCAGTCCTCATCAACCTAAAAATGTTTGTGCCTTCAACATTCCTATCACACCTTGGCGACAACATCCCAATTTTGTTTGGCGTAACAACCAACAACAGCTAGGACCTCCAGGTTTCGCTAATCAACCGTTAGCCCACTTCCAAACTTCAATTCATATCAACAAGGATATAATCAGCAATTCCAGCAAGGACAAACCCAGTTTTTGAGTTCTTCTAACTTCAATTTCAACCACAACCTTGTGCCTGTCAATCCCAATTTCTCACATCAATAACTTGTCAACAACTATCGTGATCTCGTTCCTGCAGCACCGCTAGTGCAAATGTCAGTAGATAAAATCAATAAAAATTTTCTGACCTACATGAACCAACAATCTCAAATCGTGACATATATTCAACAATCCCTTTAGCTGTTAGTCCAAGACAAAACTCAGAAAGGGGTGTTTCCTGGACAAGTGGTTCAAATCCTAAGCCTGCACTAACATAACCTTTGAAATCAACAGTACACCAGATACCAGTAATCAAAACCAAGGTGACATGAACACAATTTACACTCTTCAATCTGATAGGACCGTAGACAATCACATTCTTATGCCAGATATTCACTCAATTGGAGCTGAGAAAGAACATGTACCTGTATCTGAAAAGGACCCTGGACGATACACCGTTCCATGCACTTTGGGAGACAAGTATACCACTACTACACTTTTAGACCTGGGAGCAAGTGTCAACTTACTTCCCTATTAACTGTTCCAACGGTTAGGTCTCCATGATTTCAACCCTACTACCATGAAATTGCAGTTAGTAGATCGCTCCATCAAACACCCAAAAAGCATTGTGAACAATGTCCTTGTCAAGGTCCAAGCTAGATTTTCCCCGTTAATTTTGTCATTCTAGACACTAAAGTTGCTTACAATATCATTCCTATCATATTAGGACGTCCCTTTCTCGCAATTGCAAAAATCATCATCAACTATTGCGATGGATCCATAATATTGTCTTTTAGGAATCAATTTGTTGAGATTAACATCTTTAAGATGGCCCAATCTTTAGATGAAGAGATAAACATGATCGACAGTTTGAACGATGTCATAACTTCCTCATTTTGGTTTCAACACCAATGGTGGAAGTAGATAAGGATCACAATTTTTATGAAGACATGACAAAGGAGGAATTTCTAAACCTATATCCAATTGATCCTTTTGCTCCACCAATTGAAAACTGCATCGAGTATCTGTCAATTTCTACTGATATGGAACTCCAGGAACTAGTTAAACATCATTTTAACACGTTACCATCTCTAGAAGCACTCCAGTTTTCTACCACCAAGGTTTTACATCCTCCGCCGTTTAAAAAGAACCCTGCGTTTGCACTCGACTTTCTTGCCTCGATCTCCCGTATTTCATGAGTTTTTCAATCCTTCAAGCGAGAACGTCTTACCCAAGAACGAACCATGGGAGCATTTCATTTTCGAATGCGAAATAGTAGAGACCCACTATTTCAATGAGTTTAGTGCTACACCCACTTTCTCATTCTTTTCGTCTTCACCTTATCAAAAATATCTACCTCCTGAATGTTCTTTCTGACCACCCTTTTTCTCACCATCATTTACATGGATTCTATTGCGTTTGAGAAAAACAAAAGTGCACGCTCGTTTAGGTTCTCGGTTTACTAAACCTCGAGGCAACGAATCTTGGTGTCTAAATCTGTTTGGGGGGTGAAAAATGTGTTAGTTGGATAGACCCACAACTTTTTCGGTTGTTGATATATGATAAGTTGTGTATGGATTTCTGAGGACCCTACACGATTTGATTACAGTCTCAAGAATTTGACTTTAAAAGACTCATCTTTTCTTTTCAGTGTACTCATTTCCACTCTTATATAAAGGGGGTGCTCCATTCTAGTATACGGACCCTCCTTTATTTTCTTCTCTTAATATTATCTTGGAGTGTGTGGTTGCAAGCGCCGGAATCTTAGTCCACAAGTCCATAACAACTCTATATCAGAACTGAGTATAAATGTCTTTTGATAACCGAGCAAACGATATATCTGGCACACGATGGGTGCCCAAAATTTCACCTCCTTTATTCTCTACTCTTTTCTACTCTCTTCCCACTGACGTTCAACTCATCATTTGGTATAAATCTCACCCATCTCGGATAGGTCAATGTCGTAATTTTTTTGCTCGTAAATGACGCGTGCGCGTATGGGGTGGTGTATGCATTGTTAAACACCTACTTGCCCCGGTCTTCAACCGCTTGGGGAAGCTTGTTCTTACATGGTGTACACTTGCCTAACACCAGTGGATCGAGATTGCCTCCGCCGTGTCGTTCCTCCCACATGATGGAATCAGTATTGAGAAATTAAACCCAGCCCGGTTAGGAGAGCGGTTTGCCAGTTTATCGGGTCAAACTGCCAGGCCAGGCCAGGCCGAGTATCATAACACTGGTTCATACGGTATATTTGAACCCGAGCCGTTTTTAATTTCGCGTCAAGGTCGGTGTGAATGATTAAACAAAAACAGTTGGTCCTGGACTCCTGAGTCACTCCTGTTGAACTAAAAAAACACTAGAAAAAAAACAAAGGAAAAAATGGTAGACGCAGGAGACAAGATGAAGAATCTGATTGATCATCTATCAGAATTTGGAATAAGCGGAATCATGTTGAAACTCCCACTCGAAATCATCATGGATTTTTTTTATCAAGAGTACCCATGAAATCTCTTTATTCTTGCAAGCAGGTATGCAAATCTTGGTACAATATAATCAAACATCTGAAGTTTATTCAATTGCACCTCCTCAACAACAACAACAACAACCCCAACAACAACCCCCCTTGTCTTATTATTCGTCAAACCTGGAATGAAGATTATCGTGTTCGTTTGATTTATAACAACAACAACAACAACAACCCCCCTTGTCTTATTATTCGTCAAACCTGGAATGAAGATTATCATGTTCGTTTGATTTATAATGAAAACGTGAAGGCTCTTGATGAAACCACGTTAATCTCCTCTATTGTGAAAGTGAATTCCCCACCCAAACGATATGTCGAAATCTATTCGTGTAACGGTTTGATCTTTACGGTGGCCAAGTTCAATGGGTGGGTACTAGATATTGAACCTTACTTTATTATTAATCCCATTACCCAAGACCAGATTGTTGTCCCTAAGCCTCCATTGATTGAATGTATTAAAGATTATCTGTTTGGGTTTGGGTTTGATCCAGTTTCTAAAGTTTTCAAGGTCATTACGATAGTGACTTTGCAGGATACAGTTTGTGAAATAGTAGCGCAGGTATATAACGTGGGTACAAACGAGTGGGGAATGTCAAGTGAAATTCAGTTCAACATTCCGAGCAAGTCAAATGATAATGAATCAAATAAGGAATCAAATGTTTTTGTAAATAGAGCTTTACACTGGATAGGAAGCACAAAGATCTCAACTGGTAACACTGCTCAACAAATTGTTTTATTCAATTTGGATACTGAGGAGTTCCAACAACTTCCATTGCCTCCCGGCTTAGGGGATAAAAATATTAAACGGAATTTATTGGTCTTAGGAGAATGTCTTGGTGTTGTTCATGCGATTCATGCAGAGTATATCCGGATATGGGTAATGAAAGATTATAGGTTAGAGTCATCTTGGTCTAAGGAATATATTATCAGACATATGCCAATAGACACAAGTGGCGCAAGTTCCTTATCAGCCAATTCATATGATGAAGAGCGGAGAAATTTTGCTTTTATGTTGTAACAGATATCTAGGTTATTACAATTTCAAAACAAAATTGTTTAGGTCTACTGATATTGGTTCTGTTTCGCGACTATTACCTCATTGATAAGTGCTCAAAAAGTGCTATTTAACCCTCGATTATGCCTCTTGTTCAGCCATCTTAGTGGACTAATAGTGTTTATAAGTTATGTTTTAAGATTCTACGTGAAAAAGACGGTTTGTAGAATATTAGAGAAAATGGGGTAAAACGAAGCAATTCGGAGCATTAAGGATCACATGGGAGGCCCGTGGACAATTATGGAGAAGGCCAAGGAATTGGAGCTATTAAAGATGCGACTTGGACCTATTTTAAGCCTATTTGGAAGCCTAAGGCCAAAGGATTAGCCGCTTGGACCAAAGCTTCGCAAAAGAGGATAGAAGGATAGAAGCGTAGAGAGAAAATAGCTTACGCATCAGGGGCCGATGGATCGAAAGTGTCCGGAGACGGATTGATCAAGTCCGGACACATGGATCGAAAGGCCCGACGCGCGTGAATCGATTAATCGTAGCCAATTCCTTCCGGTTTGAAGACGAAGTTGGACTCTGAAGAAGTCTATTTGTATTAGGAAACAAATGACGGTTTGGAATGCTTCTAGAGCTCATTGTAACCCCTATAAATAGAGGACCTAAGTTAATCTCATGTAAGGGGCCAATTCACTTATATTCTTGTCTCCAAAACTTGGAGGCAGAGAGATTAATAATAAAAGATCGGTTTTAACCAAATTGAGTCTTAATAAATTAGTCTTTTCTAGTCTTATGTTCTTCGACTCTTCTTCTTCTCGTTCTTCGTGTTCTTCCTTCTTTATGGAAGGCTAATCTTCTCCTTCAAGGGGAGGAGATGAAACCCGATCTTAAGGTTTAATGATTCTTCCGGTTCATAGTGTTCTTCAATCGGGTTAGTTCTTTATGTTTTTAGTTATTAGTTCCATTTCCCACACCGGGGATGGAAGTATAGAATAGGGTTTATGTTTTGTAATATTAATATCATGCTAGTGTTCTTTACTTTTCTTCTAGTAGTATAGTTCTTTAGAGTTAGGGAAGTATTCTTTGTGTTGCCTTAGAAGGGGTAGCCTCGGGGAGTGCCTTGGGGAAGTATTCTTTGTGTTTGCTTTAAGTGGTGATTCATTGAATGGCATACTATTAGGAAGTACTCCTTGATGTTGCTCTTGGTAATACATTGAATGGTCACTGAGCTTACATAAAAGGAAAAGAAGATATTAATAGCATAAACATAAGAACAACCTTAAGTAGAGTTAATTGTTAACGATGTTTTGTCCAAGAGGGCATCGGCACTTGCTCGATTGCCTAATTGTAGTCTACTTGTAAGAACAACCATGAAGTAGAAGGTCATAGATTAAAAGTATTGGTGGATTCTAATATCTTGAATTCCCTCTCTTATAAATTCCCAATAGTTTAGTTAATTTAGTTTAGTTTAGCATTAGAATCAAAATCTCTATAATCATAGTTTTTAATCCCTTAAACCCCCTTTTCAATCTTGTCCTTCATATAACATACACTTAAAAGTGGAACGATACCCTTTTCATCCTTTACTTATTGAGGGATAATTAGGTTTTGATACGCTTCTATTTTGTTCAACGACCATCATCTATCCACACCATCCATACACATCTACACACACAAAAAGAGGCAGTGTCACTCATCTGGGGAGCCTCATATCGCCAATAAAGAATGGTTATCTAAGATACAGGTAATTGTACTTTAGTGCGACATTTGTTTGTATGTTATTTCTATTTTCTAAACATAAACATTGTTTGTATATTCAAATTTGGCTTAATTATTGCTTTCTTTAGCACAATGTTTGCATATTTAAAAATAGGTTATATCATCAATCTCTTCCTCATCCATTAAAAGTGGCCGTTTGAGTGGAAAACGTTCGGACTGGTGCTTTGTGTTTGTCAGGAAATCGTGGGACTTCTATGTTATGGGAGAGCTTATTGTTTCGGCAGTAAACTGCTTCAACACAACGAGAGCAATGGTAAGGAACGCACTAAGAAACAAAGGAATTTGTTGTTGGGGGAGATGAAACTGAACCAAATAATGGCTGCCTATGTACCCAAGATCTATTATCTAGGGATCAAGTTTCCACATAGTTCCTTATGAAAAATAGTTTGGTATTTATATAGGTAGAGTAGAGAATCCTTGTAGCTCAAGTAATTGTGATAGACTATAACTCTCAACTGATAATTATCTCTTTGATAAGAAATGAATCTGGACATAAATCAATGTACATTAGTGGCAAGCCATGTAGCTAAGGTTCAGCCTTAGACACATGAGTTAATGGGCCTGTACATTGATCCATGGTATTGCAAATTGGGCTTTAGCCCTGTCGATTAAATGAATAAAATAGAGACCCCTACTAATGGACGTTTGCCACGTAGGTGGGGGTCGAAACACCGCCCCCTCTTTGTCATGTGAACAAAGGCAAAGAAGAGAAGAAAAATCAAGGAAAACTTGGAATAAGAAAAGAGTAAGCGGGATGTATAACAAAGTGTCGTGTGAACGTAAACGATAGGAAAATGGACAATCGAAAAAAATTCGTGAATTATCGGAAACGAAATAATATCAAATTAACGTATACGGGACGCATTGTAGTTTAAAAAAAAATGGCTGAAAATTGCACAGAAATTTTTTCGAAAGAAATTGATTGCCGAAAACTGTACCGAACGCATTACGTGACAATATATGAAAGTTGATTTTGACGACGCGTGCCACTGGAATAGCAATACTAGGATTAGACTGATGAAATTATACGTAGGGGCAATATAATAATAATAGTAATAAAAGGAGGTTAAACATGAATCGGACTCAAAGTGTTCAAATGAGATAAGAATATGAAGTAGATAAGAATTGAGAGTAGAGATGAAGTTGGAGTTGGAGAAGAATTCCACCAGCAATGGAAAACTTACTCGGAAACCTTATATAATTACTGGATGCAGCTCCCGCATATCCCAATTCATGAAAAATAGTGATTCTCATCAAACAGAACGTTGCCAAGACTCCAACACAGCTGCGTCAAATTCTGTGATCCTACTGCGTGTCGATTAACATGTACGTTGCTCTCGCTCTCATCTTTGTTCACGAGGGTTCGTAAGCACAGCACCAAACAGCACCACGTCCGTACCAGAAGTGCTCAACTTTGAGCTTGAACGAATGTGAGAAAAAGCCTACGAATATCTGTCCTCTTTGCACGAGACCTCACCTTGGTTTCTGACGTTGGTGGTAAGCAACCTTGGCGCGGTACGCTGCTGTCGTGTTTTTTTTTTTTTTTTTTTTTGCGTTTTGTAATTTGATTTTATGCATGGTCTTGAACTGCTGAATGGTGTCCTTAGGAATTTCTCTGCATGAAACATGTAGATAGGACAAAAAGGAAAACTGTTGGTGTTCGGAGCGAAGTCCTTCATGAGCGGTTGTGGTGAAGGCGATGATGGTGCCTTTATTCAAACTGATTCCAACAAAACACGATACCGTGCACTGCCAGTAAAGGAGGGGCACCATACCTGCGCTTCTTTAATTTGGCCCAGTGAACCCGGTTTTTGAACTATCTTACCCGTTTTTTTTTTTTAGATAGAAACGACCATATTAAACTGGCGAAAGATAATCGACAATAAAAAATTGGATGACGATCGTAGATATGGTGAGGTGGAAAGAAGGTGACAAATACAATGAACACACGACGCCACGACGATGGTCACTTAAAGAACTACGGAAAATACTAGTACTCGAGATATTTGAGATGGACGAAGTGTATGAATTTGAAACAAAAGTCGAAGAAGATGAAATAGTAATGGCTTACTCACAATTAAGTTGCGGGAATGCAATTCCATTAAGTAAAGAAATTGCGCAATTATTGAGTTATTTTGGGCTACCAAAGAAGACGGAGAAAAGTTCAGAGAATATGACAAAGCGGTGGCAAAAAACTTCAACAGCATAAAATAGGTATGTCAGTATTTTTTTTTCCAATTAGTTTCAAATTTTGGTTAAGTTTGAAAGACTAACGAAAAGATTTGTATTTTCGTCGCAGGTTGAAACGGCGGAATTACAAACAAAAGATATTGACGAAAAGTTTCGAACGGAAAGATCACAATACCGTAGAAAAAAAATAATAATAAAGAAGCTGAATAAAGTTTTCGCTTAGAAAGTTAACGTAATGCGAATTTTTTCCGCGACGAGAAAACGTTAAATTCACGAGCCTCGGAAAGTTTCGCTCAGAAAGTTCGGCTTAATGCCTTAGAAAAAATAATGAAGCTGTCAAAAAAATTTCACTTGCTAAATTTCTCGTAGAAAGATCGGCACAATGCCTTAGAAAAAAGGGGATTCACGCGAGCGAGAAAAATAAAAGAACCGGATTGTAAAGAAAAGAATGATAGAGAATGTCGGGGTGACTATTCGAAAAGCAATGGCTAAAGCACTACAAAAAGAACGACTTTACCCGACTGACTATGGTTTCGCGAAGGTATTACCCGACGAACCAAAACGAAAAATGCTCGGTCGGCATAGGCTTCCGACGGTTAAAATCGGGTCGAGAATAGGCCGTCGGCGTTGATGATCTTTGCCCGATGATATTCCTACAATTTTGGACCGTCGATATTCCTCGCTGCCTTTGACCGTCGGGTATACCTGCGATGTTTATGTCCGTCGGAAATTAGGTTTTAGACGGTTGGATATTCCTATCGCTCTATGACCGTCGGGTATACCTTACGATAAAAATTAGTTTTTTTTTAAAAAAAAAATATATATATATATATATATATATATATATATATATATATATATATATATATATATATATATATATGGGATTTTAATAAAAGATCCCAACATCACATTCTTTTCGTGCCAACATCACAATTATAACAAAAGAGCTACACTTAGTACAAACAAAAAATGAAGTAAGCCAAAATAACAAAATATAATTCATAAGGCCAAATAAGAACATATGGGTGTCTTTGATTTATTCTCGAAATGCTTAACACGAACACTAACCGACCGAAATGTATCATGATGGTGTATGTTCTACCATATTCATCCTTAATATCTCATACCAAAAATCACTAGAAGCAAAAAACCCCAATTACAATCTACATTATCAATTTTTCATTTTGTTACTAAAACAATGAGGGAAACCTCATCCTCAAGCATCGAAGAAACCTCGAAAATAAAGCATCTCGTTAGCGGCTTTGAAAGCAAGATGATACGAAAAGTCAATGATGGTTCAAGTGACAAGGTAAGTACTATAGTAATATGAGAAAAGTAACCGGAATATTTCCAGTTGTCAAGTTTCTCCGCACGCAAGCATCTCTCATCCTCCTCCAAGCGATCTTGAACTTTTCGCCAATCGGGCCGCTTTGCATTGCAAATGAAAGGTCAATTACAATACATGAATAACTAAAGATTGTAGATAGGTTCTATGAAAGACCACTCTACTCCAAGAGCCCAAGCTGATAGAGAAAAGCACAACCATGCCTACCAACCTAAGTCTTCAACCCGACCTACCACTTTGCTACAGAAGCTCAAGCTGATTAAGAAAGGCACAACAATGCATAACAAAGGTACACGCCTAACATAGAGTGAGCACATGCAGTTCACACAATTTCTACCATAGTATAGTCCGTATAACCAAAAACCTTTGTTTTTTCTACACGTACCTTAATGAAGTCACAGGATCGCTTTGTATTCCCTAATATTCCTTTTATGCTCCTCATGGGCCTTTGCCTTCTCCTCGTCATCGAATTCCACAATGGAAACAAGAAAAAGCTTGAAATGTTTTTAATAAGAAAACACCGAGAAAATATCTGCCACGACCATAAGGATTAAAATATATCTAACCAACGAGGATAATTCTATCAGAACCTTTTAACTATGCACATAAAACCCCACTGAACTGTTATGTCTTCTCTTTTTTAAAATACTCATCATGTTGCTAGCTTGCAATTACACATTACACTGTACAAGTGTAAATATAACTATTGAGTTTTCATTGCACTGTACAAGTGCAAAACAACTCTGTTGAGTTTTCAAGCCATGCATGGAATCAAAGATGACATCATCTCTTCAACCAACGAAACTCAAACAACTACACAGCTCCAACCTGAAAACTCTTCTTCTTCTTCTTCTTCTAATAACAACAATGAAGAAAACAAGCCTTTTAACACTGCCCCTTCATCTTCTTTGAATTTGCTTCAACCAGACCTGAATCTTCACACTTCAGATGTTTTAGCAAAAGGGGTGTCTTCATTACTTGGTAGTGTTATGAAAGATTTTGATACTAAAGCTGAAAATACTCTTAAAAGCCAGGATCACTTGTCTTTTTCCATTGATAGACTCACTAGAGAAAATGGGGCGTACTTCTGAATTGGAGGACCTTAGCTCTACTTCATGTCAGATGCTCTGCCGCTTGATTGCTAGTGAATGCAAAGAGAAGTTACATCTGGAAGGGGCCACGATTGTCAATCTGGTCATCAGTCTATTGAAGGAATTGCATCCACGAAGTCATGATAAATAGATTTTTCATATACAGTAGCTTGACTCCACATTCACCCCAAGTTGAATCATAGTGTGAATGACATTTGTCACACATGTAACTTATGTCAAGTTATATTTCATGCTTCATTGTCGAGGAAGTTGATGTTTCAACAATGTTCATTCATGAAAGTTAGATGAAAATTTCTTGCCAAAAAAAAAAAAAAAAAAAAAAAAAAAAGTAAATATAACTATTGAAAAGCTTTTATACACAATACTTATTGTGCCCATTTCAAGTTGAAAGTTTGATTTTCTCCGTAAGAATTTTTAATGATAGGTGTAAGTGAGCAACAAATTCAAGCAAAGAAACGAATCGCGGGAGATAAAACAAAAATTATTTAGCTATAAGCAAAAAAAGGAATTGGATTGTGATGATGATATATAAAGATCATTGGTGTCTAACAAATAATAACTACAGAAAATTTTACCTTTTTCTTAAGTTCCCAAATAGCTTTCAAAAAGATCCTTTGCGATCTCTAACTCGCTCAACAAAGAGATTCAACATTAGCAAATCGATTCCATTCATATTCAACATTAGCAGATTCCAAGAGTGCTTTAAACACATCTTTTGCCTCTGAAGGGACAAGGTACATACTACATTACACGCCATGGCATTTGTATCTATTAACAGAACAAAAAGGGATAATACCTTTGAGTCAATCTTCCCCGTCTAGGAGGTTATTCCAGTGCATTCAAAGACCTCCTAAAAGCACCGATCCACAACCAAACAGCAATAACATCTTAAAATCAGAAGGTTTCCAGGAGGTGTTGCCAAGGTAATAGACCTAAACAATAAACGAGGCAATTTAATTCAAATCCAGAGAAAGGTCGAGTCACGTCGGATGAGTTCGTTGATTATTTAAGTTATATGGAGAAAGCTTTCAATCATAAAAACCTTCAAGACCACAAACAGGTCAAGCTTCATGCTACGCAGTTGAAAGACTATGAACTTGTGTGGTAATGCGATGAGTTGAACTTCGAGGGAGCACTTAGGAACCCAAGCCCGAAGAGGTGGTGGCCAACTTTCCCAAGCTAATTCATCTAAGAGCAACATAGCGGGGTGCTAGCCAAAGAGAACTAACCAAAAGTTGAAGCTTTGACTAACCCAACACCAAAACCAAGCTTTAATTCATTTCACGAAGCGAAAATAATAGTAACCAATTGAAACAAATTATAAAGCAACCTAAAATCTAAAGGAAATCTCAAAAAAAAAATACCCAACCTGAAAAATTGATTCTTTCTCTAGCAGTAATTTGAGCTTTAAATCAACCTATAAAATTACTTAAGAGAATCAATATCTAAAGTAAAACCAAAGAGAACAAAAAATTAATTAAGCTTGAATATATAAGAGAACCAACTTTGAAAATCAAAGCTTTTTGAGAGAGACGGTGAGAAAGAGATCTTTCGGATACTGCCGATGGATGTGATTCATTGAGCGGTGGTTGAAGGAAAGGTCAATACTACCGATGGATGTGATTCATTGACCGGTGGTTGAAGGAAAGGTTAATACTGCCGATGGATGTGAACAGCTTTTATCTTTTTGTTCGATGCAACCTAAACAGTTATGTCTTTTTTGGTTATTTTTTTAATTTTCCAAAAAAAATATGTGGGAAGCGAAATTAGTTTGCCGCTTGGTATTTAGAAGATATATGCCGACCGTTAACAACTCTTGTAGAACCGTCGGGTACCCAGGGAGATTACCCGACAAATGGCCAGATTATACCCGACTGACAAAATGTGTTGGTAACGTCCTACCGACGGAATCCGTTGGGTATTCTTTATGGTGTCTCTCGGGTAAACTCGTTTTTTTGGTAGTGAAGAAAAGTGTCGTTCACCGTGGATGAACTCGAAAAATACTTTAAGCAGAGTCAATGATTGTCGACAGCATTAAACAGGTATGTTAGTATATTTTATTAGTTATCTTAAAACTTTGGTTAAGTTTGAAAGATTGATGAAAATATTTGTATTTTTGTTGCAGGTTGAAACATAGAAATTACGAACAAAAGATATTGACAAAAAATTTCGAGTGGAAATATCTCAATGCCTTGGAAAAAATAAAGAAGCAGAAGAGAGGTTTTGCTCAGGGTGATCGCACCGCAATGTAGTAGAAGAAATAAAGAAGTCGGAGAAAATTTTCGCTTAGAAAAATCGACGAAAAGTGTCTCTCAGAAATATCGGCCCAATGCCTTAGAAAAAATAATGAAGCGGACGGAAAGTTTCGTTGAGAAAGAGTGGGGCAATGCCTTAGAAAAAATAATGAATACGGAAGATAGTTAACCGAAAGTGCTAAGTGAAGCAAATGCAAATTTCGAAGAAGAAAATGAAGATTTAATCGAGCGACCGTAAGATAATTGACAGAGACAATCGAGTAGGTAATTGTGTGAATGTAATACCATAGAGCTAAAACTTCTTTTGATGAAAAATAAAAATAAAATGGGTTTGTTATTGAATATTGTTGTTGTGTCAGATAACATACCTGCAGAAAAGTGACAATGTTGTAGATTTATGCAGTTGAAATGAAATAGAACGAGATGCCCCCACGTAGAGAAAAACGCCCCCAATGCATACTTAACTTTGCAAAAATAGGCTAAGCGAGCATAAAAGCGTTCAAAGTTAAGCTGATGAAGCTAAACATGGTAACCTCGTCAGATTCTCTCGTAGCGATAATAATGACTAAGCGAGCGTAAAAAGTGTTCAAACTTAGACTGACAAAGCTAAATGTGGTAACTTTGTCAGATTTTTTTCGTAATGATAGTAATGAACTAAGCGAGCGTAAAAACATTTAAACTTAAACTGACGAAGCTAAATGTGGTAACTTCGTCAGATTTTTTCGTAATGATAGTAATGAACTAAAAGCGGCGTAAAGCCGTTCAAACTTAGACTGACAAAGCTAAATGTGGTAACTTCGTCAGATTTTTTCGTAATGATAGTAATGAACTAAGTGAGCGTAAAAGCGTTCAAACTTAGACTGACAAAGCTAAATGTGGTAACTTTGTCAGATTTTTTCGTAATGATAGTAATGAACTAAGCAAGCATAAAAGCGTTCAAACTTAAACTGACGAAGCTAAATGTGGTAACTTCGTCAGATTTTTTTCGTAATGATAGTAATGAACTAAGCGAGCGCAAAAACGTTCAAACTTAGACTGACGAAAAGATGACTGCAAAAGTGATGTGTCTTGACCTTTCGCTTCTAACGATGACGGAGAGATAAGCCAATGAATATGCATGACGTATGTCATTGCGGGGTCTTTGAGTGATAGAGATGCTATCAAATTGTCGAGCAAAGCTATGTATCAAACTAAGATAAGCCGCCATACGCTCATCTCTTGCTTCAAAAGACCCGCCAAACTGATTGGCAACAAGGCGAGAATCCGTGTATAACTGGAGCTTTCGCGCCCCCAATTTCAAAGCTGTTCTCAAGGCACAAATGGCAGCCTCATATTCGGCTTCGTTATTTGAAGCGGCGAAGCCAAGTCGCATAGATTTCTCAATCTTCTCTCCGCCGGGTTTAACAAAAATGCATCTAATTCCAGACCCAGATTTATTATGGGAGCCATCCGAGTAAACAATCCATAAGTCAATGGGATTAGAAATTGCGTTTTCAAGTTGGTCTTCGTCGCCCCCAGTTATTGGCGGCAGAATGTCTTCCATAGATACTTCCTGGCGCAAAAAATCGTCAATAGGAGAATCATCAATCGGAAAATCAGCTATAAAAGAAGCTAGAGCATGTCCTTTTTCAGTAGTACGACTTTCAAAGACAATTCTATATGCATTAAGATAACTTTCCCATTCGGTTAATCTACTTGATTATGATAAAAAAAGACGGGTCTACCATCATCAATGAAAAGAACATCACTAATAGCTTGAGTTATAGCTGCCAGGTATATGCCACTAGGTTGACCCGTTGAAGGACTTGTCAATATAGGAGGACTGACCAAGTATTTCTTCAGTTGTTGCAATGCCATCTCACAATCAATGTTCCAAGTTGCCGCCCTCTTTAAAGTTTGGAAGAAGGGATGACAACGATCGGAATATTTAGAAATAAATCTATGAAGAGCGGCAAGCCAACCAATAAGTCGTTGAATTTCCTTCTTATTTTTTGGTGATGGTATATCAATAACGGCGCGTATCTGATCAGGATTAGCCTCAATACCTCTACGAGTCATGAGGTATCCCAGAAATTTTTCGGAAGAGAGGCAAAAAGAACATTTGGCGGGATTGAGTCTCATGTCATACTTGTTAAGCCTATCAAAAACAAGTTGAAGATCGGAAAGATGATCACCAGTATCCTTCAATTTAACGACTATATCATCGATATAAGCCTCCATTACTTTTCCCAGCAGATCGGAAAAAATTGTATTGAAGAGTGAAATCCATTTCATCCAGAAGATTTAAATGCATTGCATCCCTCGGTCGAGCCTATGTGGAAGATGACACCTGCCATTACCTCTTACAAGAGTTAGAGATTTTAAAGCGGTACACACTTCGGTCCCTACCGAGATTGTCTTTTTCTTTGCGTGTAACCAGCCTATCTAGGTCGGTAGTTTGTCTGGGATTGTGGTCTTCTCTCTAGTTGCTTTTGTGACACCTTCCTTCCTTATCGGATCATACCTGTCTAGGACGACGATTTTTCTCAGGTCAACGAGGTCGGCCTTCCCTGTCAGGTCAGTCTCGTTTGGGATATTGGTATTCACTACACCATAACAGGCTATTTGCAACACGCACCTTTTTTGGTTTGCAACACTTTTTTAGCGTTGGTAAGTTGCATACGCTATATAAGCGTTGCGAATGTTGATAGGTGTTGCTTTAATTCGGAGGAATTTCAAGAATTAATTTCTAATGCTTTCAAATTAGAGCAAACCGTAGGTTATGCGTTAGAAACTTGAAATTTTGGCGAAAGAGGGAAACAAAATGAAATCGCGCTCATTATTTCGTCAAAACATAAAACATAACCTCGATCTCTTTCTCTCCTCTCCACTCCCTTCTCTTCTCTCACTACTACCGCTCACTGCCGCTACCCTCTCTCTTCTACTCCCTTCTCTTCTCTCACTACTACCGCTCAATATGAACCGAAAACAAAGGATAAGAAACTTGACATAACCTTGGCGAAAAAAATGGAGTTGGGTTTCACACACAAAGCTTGGGAGAAATGGGCATCTCACAATATTGGGTCTTCTGGTAATTTCATGATGATCATCATCACTATATAATTTTCCTTGAGCATTTTTAACTTGTCTAAAAATAGTTTTGATGCAGGTGAACCATTAAAAGTTGTTATGCTACTTAACTATGACCCAACTGGTCCTTCTCGCCTGCTTTCAATCATGTAAGTAAACCTTATTACATTATTTGAACCCATTTTTGTGTTTGTCATTCTTAAATGTTTAATTTTTATGTTGGGTAGAGCAGAGCAACGAGGGATAATTGGAAAGCCTGTGGAGTTGGTCTCGTTTCTTGACTACGTTAAACGGAACAATCTTCCAGGGGAGTGTTTTGTTATTGGCTCTAATCAATGTAAGTCCAGTTGCATTGTTCTACATTCTTCCAGAGTCGATATTATACCACTTCAACTTACACTTATGTTTTTGTACAAAATAGTGGAGCAGTTAATATTACGGTATTTTTAAAACTGTTGGGAAATCTCCTGCATTACAATGATTAGGAGTGTGGATGGAATGTGTTGTGAAAGTGTTCTACCCTGATAATGACTTTGTGGGGTTGGCTTGATGACAGATATGGTGACATCAATACATGAGAGCTTCTTCAGTGCTAGGTGTGTAAATACATCAAAAGTAGCTGGTGAAGGTGCTATTGTTATCTGCATAACCCGCTTTTCTCTTGGTTGCTTTGTAAGACTTGACTTTGCCTCTCGTGTAGAATTTGTGCTTTCTTTTTGAATTTTTTTTAAATATCATTATTGATTTCCTCTTCATATCTGTTATGTAATTATAGGTATGAAGGATCAATCGTTCAAATACCCGCAATGGTGGTCTGCGATAAGTTTGTGTGGCAGTTAAGTCGAAGAAATCTTTAAACATCAGTATGCTAGATTTACATGGTAAGCGTTGAGTGCAGACCATGAATTGAATTGGGATTTACCATTTTGATATTTCACATTTCATGTATGTGTAATGCAGAGCCCATTTGAGAAAACTACTAAAAAAAAGGGTTTTTATCTTGGTTCTAAAATTATCCTTATCTTAGTTATGTTGATGACCGAGATAATATGTCCCATAAACTAGTTATTATCTATGAGTTGAAATATGTTATCTCGATTCTTACATATCCGAGATAAACCAAAATATAATTATCTCGCATGGTGTAGCACTGATATAATAGGAAATTTCAGTTATCTCGCACTCAATTGAAATAATTGAAATTATACCAAATATCTCGGCACTTAACCGATATAATTAATCTTAAACCAAATATCTCGGAATAGATAGGCAAAATAGAAAACAGAAATCGCAAAAAAGAGGACACGATTAGATAATGGCAACCGCCCTCTTCACACTCTCTCGCACGAACTCAGGATGGCAACCGCGCGCCCCGTTGTGCTCCCAGCCTCCCAAGTATCTCACTTCTCCACTCTCGAGCTTAACAAGGTAAGTACCGATTTTTATAATTGCAAGCACCGATTTTTTAAAATTGGAAGAACGAACGAATTTAGTCCCTTCTCAAAAGCCCTAGGTCGTAACTATTCTTCTTCAACCTAACGAAATGAAATTCCATCCCAACTTTGTGACCTAATCAGAGTTCTAATTAATTCGTTGGTATTTGAAGGTGGAGTGTGGACGCATCTCTTCCTCTCTTGGATCAGTGTACTTCATCTCCTTCATAAGGCTTCAAGGTACGGTTTTTCTTTTCTATTGATTGGAGACTTTGGATGTAGCATTTTAATTATTCTCTACTCACATTTTGAGCTTCCTCTTTCACTATCATTGCAGCACTCCAAGATACTCAGAAGGCAGTGTTTTCCATATCAAAAACCCCGTCTGAAGCACAGGTACTTATTGAGGTAATTTTTTTATTTACTACAAAATATGAATTAAGAAAAGCACTTTGAGGGTAAACTGCCTGAAACTTGTTAAGTTTCTAAAATAATGTTATTTCAACAGTATGCAGTCAAACTGCACCTGGGCTCTAGCTTACCCATTTTGCCTCGTGCCCAGGGGAGCTTAGTATTGCCTAGACTGGCAAATAGACTATAACTAGTCCTTGCATTACACCATAAATTTATTTGGACCTTATGAGGCATTTATATTCCTTTGTCTTTTAGGTCTTTGAGCAAGGACTGCGTGGAGTTGTTTTGCAGGTCGAAGATGTTGATTTTGTCCTTGAATTGAAGGTAATTTCTCTTGGAGTAGAGGTTTTCAACTATAGTAAGGCGTTGGCTCTAATCGTGGCTAGCATTATCAGGACTATATTGACAGAAGATGTGAATCCATTGAACTTGGTTAAAGCTACTGTTACACGTGTTCAAGTAGAATGGGTGATCACATGTGTTGATTTGTGCACTCTCTTGAGGCCCAGCGAGGGAATTCTGGTCTGATCTAGACTCTGAATTTGTCATGTCGCCCAATTGAGAAAGAAAGAACAAGGACTTGTTGATGGTCCCTTCAATCGACATCGGGTTTGCTTCTTAATTCTAGGTGCTTTCTTCTTCATTTTTTTTAGTTTGTTTCTCGCTACTATAGCGGCTAGTATCTTACTTACCGCTACCATTAGTCCGGCTAAGCCAATATACTTTGACACAAGTTTGTTAATAAGCGTTTGTGAAGCCCACTCTTTTGTTAATAGAGTTTCTTAATAGAAGTTTGTTCAACAAGATGTTGCTAGAAATTTTTGGTATCTAAGGGCCTTTGATGAGTTTACCCTGGGGAACGAAGGAGGGATTAGCCTCTAAGGAAAACCGAGAAAGAAGGGATATGGAAGAAAATAATATGAGAAGGCTAGGGACCAGTTTTATCTTTCTCAAGATTCATTTAATATCAAATTAGCATGTGCACGGGGTTATGACAATACTTCAAGTAGTGGGGGTACGGTTTCATTAATGAGTTTCTCTATTTTTCGATATGGCAACAAGGTAAGTTGCAAGCCAAAGTACCTGGTTTGATAATTCAAGGAGTATATATTATCTAATGAAGATTAGTAAGATACCATGGAAACTTTCCTGACTTGCTGAAAGCTAGAGGCACTGTAGAAGATATGAGCAACTTTGATATAGACTTGAAAGTACAAAGAGCAAAGGATATCCCACTTGAAAAAGTATCTGTCAAGAAACAAATTGACCTACTCACAGCCCAAGCATGGATTTCTCAGAGTAAACAGCTTGAGGACAAGGTTGCAAAAATGAGCGTACATTTTGGTTTCCCATCTGAGTATACCCATATGATCTTACTTCAGACGGTAGGAGGGAAGCGAGCCGTGCAATCAATTGATATACAAAAGATTCTAAACAAAGTTGACCTACAGAAACTTGTGGAATCTAAAGATCGCAAGATTACATTTATGAAAGGAACGGGGATTGGCTTTGGTAACTTGGTTTCAACGGCTGATAATGTTCCTCCCAAGATTCGGGGAATCCCGATTGCCAGAGCTTGCGGGGGAAGTCTTTGCAAAGGCAGCTTCGAGTTGTTGCAGTAAGCTGGAAAATTGCTGTTGTTGCATGTGTTGCATTCGGACTTGTTCACAGATGAATGATCAGTGTGCAATTGCTATCACACAACTTTGCACTACCTTGGTGTGTTTGGGCTGCCTCACTGTTGTTCTCTGTGTTGCAAAATGCAGTTGATGACTTCATTGTTTGATACCGCAAGTTTGTTGGCAATCATCACGATCCCTTAACCTAAAGACAAGAGCAATCACACTTCCTATTTTCCTAGTACAAGTTAGTTTACAAATGATGTATATATGGCCATTGTATCATGTTCTGGAATATATTGCTTTTCGAGATTGTTTTAGTTTTCAAAAATTTTTTTTTTGGTATCTCCTTTTTAAGTTTTTTTGGTTGTAAATATGGATGCCCCGGTTCTTTATTGTTGTTTTGGGGACTGGGAACCATTGTATCATTGCTTTAAGTCGAATAAGTATAATGCATGATTTTCTGTTGATCCTACCTAACGTAACGTAATATGTTTGCTTCCTTATCAATGGGTTTTAGACTTTTAGTTAAGGCGAAGTTCATGTTGATAGTTACAGATTTGGAACTATTGAAATACTGGTCTGAAGGATTGGAATTTATGGCTAATTACAATATCGCTAAAATCTCTATCGTATTATCAAATTGAGAAATTCTAACTTTGCAGGCTTATTATTTTGGTGTTAAGTTGAATGATATTGCTGCAATATTATCATTTCTTGTTGATTTGTTATTGCCTTTGGTGTGAGGTTTTAATCATGGATTCTCAATGACGTAAGAATGTAACTTAAGCATGCATCAACAAGAAGCATAGCTATAACACCAGGATGCAGTAGGATGATAAAATGAAGGGTGCTGATAAATTAAGCTTTCCTTCTCAAGTTGTCCTTTTGTCTCCTAGCGATCTAGCTTGTGAATTCAGGTATGCTTTTCGTCCTTCATAATACGCTATATGGTAGTGTAGGTTAACTAGCTATTAACTTCTTGCTCATGCGAATTATTTATCTGATTGTAGTTGTAGGTGATGAATGCAAATAAGATAGGAATAGAATGGTCTGCAAATCCAAAAGCTCGCTTGGAGATCCCAATTTGATGCTCGTGCCTTTGTCACGCGTAAGATCAGTCACATAAGTACGACAAACAAGCCTAGATGGCAAGATAGTAGAGGTCCATCTTTGAGGGTTCCAGCAAGGCCGCAAGTACTTGACTTTCAGTTGATTCCACCAAGCTAGGCGATATCTCATCTAGTAAGTTTTACCTCCTGAGAACTAAGCCTAGACTTGCACCTCATCTAGATGATAGTTCATATTGGGAGTTGTAGACTATGGACTATTGAAAACACCAGCTAGGCATCATTAGTGGTTTAGGTTTGTTTTTGCGAATTATGTTCTCTATTCAACTATTGCTACCATTTTCTATATTGGAGCTCGTCTTGTGAAAGATAAAATATCCACATTTAATAAATTTTTCACGGTAGAATGTTAATTGATTGTTGTTTTTCTTCCATATCGATTAGATATAGTTCTAATCTACATCTGTTTGCAGGTTTTCTTTGCTTTGACCATTGGGTCATGAACATTTCTCAAGCCAATGCAATGGCTGAAAAGTAACAAAGCCAAGGACTCCACTGCGTCTATTTTCAACATTCTTGATAGTAAACCAAAGATAGATTCAAGAAATGATGAAGACGACACACTAGCCAGTGTGAGAGGTGATATTGACTTACATCATGTCCGCTTTAAATACTCAACACGCCTGGATGTGCAGATCTTCCAAGACGTGTCTTAGTATTCCATATGGAAAGGTTAAAAACATGTCTTCCTATAGTTCAAAGATTAGTTGATATATATTTGAGTTATTATCAATGATTGATCAGTGGTACTCTTTGGAAGTTATGTTCATGTTTGACATTGTTCATTCAATAAAATGAGATTCTTCAAAGAAATTGACTTATGTTGGGTTGCTTTTGTTGGTTGATGTTTATGAATATAAAGGGTAATGTGGTGGTTGTTCGGGAGAGTGGTTTCTATTTGTAGGTTGTTATAACAATAACAAAACATTAAAATAAAAAAAAATAAAAAAATAAAAAAAAAATGACAAACTATGTCGGCCAAAAAAAGAGGTGAGATAAAAGGTTGTACATGTGATCACCCTTTCGAAAAGAATTTATCACGGTTTACTTTTATTATCTCGGTTTCAATAAAAAAACATCTCAATTTTCTTCTATACTAATTGGTTTCAATCACAATTCATCTCGGTTTTATTCCATATAATCTCTGTTTGATTGAGAAAACTGAGATAATAGGTTTAGATAAGATGTCAGACTTCTGAGATTATTTAGTAGCTTATTATCTCGGTTTTATAGAACTCTATTATCTCAGTGGTTTTTATCTCGGTTTGTTTTTCCTAGAAAATCAAGGCAAAAGCTCTAACATCTCACCTTTTAGCTGAGTTTATAAGCCCTTTTATAAAACAATATACTGTATAGTTGCAAAAGAGAAAAACAAAGTTTTCAATTTAGTCTCATGCCTTTACTAACGTATAAAATCAAAGTTCACTGCCAATTTAGTCTCATCCCATCCCCCAACACACAAACACACACACACACACACAAATTTTATATCCTTATGCTATTTTACTACTACACTTGACAGTCACGCAGTGAAAAATAATGGAGATTGTCTGCTATGCCTTGTTTCCAGGTCAATTCCCAGCTCATAAGTAATGTCTGCACAGATGCTCTCTCTGCTAAAAAGGTAATCGGCTTAATACAAGCGTACACAATTTTAACCCTATCTCGGCTGAACCTTGAATTTGTTCTTCCAGTATTACTATTTTATCAGACTCATGGGTCGGAAGGCATCACATGTTGCTTTGGAGTGCACTCTTCAGTCACACCCAAATATGGTATGCTTCTTTTGTCTGAGATCATCTGTCATTGACAATTCTTGGTGTAACTGCTTCCACTTTTTTTAAGTGGCACTTGATTTGTTGTACTTTTTCCTCAGGTTATCCTTGGGGAGGAGATTGCTTCATCTAAGCTTACTTTGTTTGATCTGACGAAACAAATTTGTGATGCAGTTCAAACCAGAGCAGAACAAGGTCTGAAATCAAGGCTCTGTTTATTTACTATACTTTGTTAGTTATTGAAACTTTGACTTTCTAAATAACTAATTGATCCTCACATATAGATCAAGTTATATTCAATTATAGTTTATCCAATTTCTAAATAACTAATTGAAACAATATTATAGTAGAATCCAATTATAATCCCTTATACTTTATCAAGATATGTGGCAATGGTCTGTAACTTTTGGTGATTACAATTACCTATTAATTTCAAAAAATAAAGAAGTGCAGCTCAAAGCCTCAAACGGTGATAAATGTAACCTTATTTACCATAAGGGTAGAGGCTACATCCGAAAAAAGGTAAAAGGTGACTTAAACATCAAAATGGGGACCTGATTTTTTTTTAGAATTGGCAATTTTTATGCACACTGATTATGTTAGAAATCAAAGGATTTAAATCCGTCAGTTATGCTATGATTTAAAATAACCGCAAAGAGAAGGTCGTATATGAAGACATTGTGGTATTGTTTTTATTCTGTTGTCTCGAACTTTCCGTTATTAATGAACTTATCACTTTTATATGATTATGCTAACAGACAAGAATAATGGAGTCATCCTTTTGCCTGAGGGGATAATTGAAAGCATTCCTGAAGTGTACCCACTCTTACAGGTAACCTACATGATTTCTTAATGAGTACACCCATCGAATCTGTCAATGTAGCTCTTATTGGCATCTATCCATAAGAATGAATTTGCTCTTTTTAGTTTCAAACATAGTTAAAAAGTTACTAATTTGAGGTGATGCTTTGGTTACTGTAATCACCTATCTAGGAAATTCATGGCTTGCCTGAGACAAGGTGTTTTACATTGACAACATTTCCTCACAACTTTCACCCTGGGCATCTGCCTTGTTTGAATTTTTGCCACCTTTTATCAAGAAACAGGCTCTCTCTCTCTCTCTCTCTCTCTGTTTGAGTCTTTCCGTCTAATGCTGCTTAATGATATTCATCTGAATCAATATTTTATGTTGTCCAGCTGCTGCTTCATCCCTAATCTGATGATTCTGCACATTTATCACAGGTATGATACTGGCTAGGTGCTTTTGAGAAAAGGATTTTATCATTTATCATGACTTACTCTTGGTTTCTATTTCAGATTGAGACAGAAACTTCTAGCTCATTTGGTGGAGACAGAAATGAACAAGCGCTTGGTAGGTTCTTTTGGCATAGTTTTGTTTTCTTGGAAGATTTTTATATTGGTTTTGCTACTGTATTTTGGTTCGCAAAGTTCTTATTTAAATGCTTTGCTTTGTTTATTTGTATTTTGAAATTCATAGTTTGACCACAACCTTAGTCGGTTAGTCACATGGATGATAGAAGGTCATCTCTTCTTTAGCTACTTGAATTTTGGGGAGAGTACCTTCCTTGAATTCTCCGTCTTATGTGCAACTTCTGAGATTTAAGTGTGTGTACTGAGCAAAGTTGTGCTCAATTCTTTCTGAAGAAATTTCAATCTTTTTTCAAAAGAAGCAGTATTGCAGTAAAATGGTTTTGTCTTGGTAGTTCCAGACTTGACAATTGATATATCCATATAAGGAGAATCTTACAAGGCTAACAATTTGCGGAGTAGGGAAGAATAATGTATTTGAGGATTTGAAATTCATATCCTAGCTTTAGTAATGTGAAATCGTCTTATATTGCGATATTAATCCCTTTTCTCGTTTGTCCATTTTGGCCTTTTATGGCGATTGTTCACTGCCATCGGGATTTATACTTATTCTGTTGTGAGCATAAAATTTGTCTTATGTGAGCAATACAATTAATAGAAGGAATGGTCCCTAAGGATGGGTAGCCTTGAAAATGTTGCTCCTGTTAATGGTCTGTTCTACTAGCTATGTTTTACCTTGATTTTTTTTTGATGATGTGTACAGAAAGAAAGGACGTACAAGGGAAATAAGTTTGCTATCTGTCACTTCTTTGGTTATCAGGCTCGAAGGTCTTTGCCATCAAAATTTGATTGTGATTATGCCTATGTATTATTACTTTCAACATTGTTTATTGTATTCTTGTATTCATTCTTGTATTCATTGTTTATTGTAGGTTTAGCTAGTCTCGCTACAAAATATGAGAAATTATTATTTTTTTATTAGCAACTCATCAGCAACGGTTTATAACCGTTACAAACAAATTTTAAATTATTTTTTTTAAAATTAACTAACAACTTTGAAACGGTTACAAACCGTTGGTAAAATTTTTAACAAATTACCAACGTTTAAAAAGCGTTTGTGAAATAAAAAACCATTGCAAAAGTTTTAAATTTGTGCACGAAATAGTTATAATAAGCGTTGGAAAGTTCTGTTTGCAACGGTTAATAACCGTTGGAAATTTCTGTTTACAACGCTTTTTAAGCGTTGGAAATTAAAAAGCGTTGCGAAAATTATTAGCAACGCTTTTTTGCCGTTGCAAATAGCCTGTTATGGTGTAGTGATTCCTTATATTTTCTTCGGTGACACCTTCTTTCCCTATCTGGTCGGACCTGTCTGGGATGACAATTTTTCTCAAATCTGTGAGGTTGGCCTTCCCTGTCAGGTCGGTCTAGTCTAGGATGAAGGTTTTCCTTATACTTTCTTCCATGACGCCTTCTTTCCCTGCCTGGTCGGACCTGTCTAGGATGGCGATTTTCCTCAAATCTGCGAGGTCGGCCTTCCCTGTCAGGTCGGTCCAGTATGGGATGAAGGTTTTCCTTATACTTTCTTCCGTGACGCCTTCTTTCGGAGGCATTTGTACCGCCGTTTGCGGTAGCGGCGGCGGTGGTGCTGCTGCCTTCCAGAACCAAGTAACAAAAGTACGTAATTTTTCGTCACGTTGTTGCTTGATGTTCAAAAGTGAGTCGACATCCTTTGGCGTCTTGCAATTGTGGCAGAAATGATTAACAAACTGATTTTCTAGTTCATTGTATTGGTGAATTGATCTTGAAGGCAACTCACTAAACCAGCGTAATACTTCTCCCTTTAGAGTTGATGGAAAGAGCTTACACATGAGCGGATCATCTCCACCCCATAACACCAACTTATTTTTGAACGATAGAACATGCAAGCCAGGACCTCCTTCCGACTCATCATAAAGTTCAACAATCGGGTTGTTTGAAGTCGGGATGGTGGTAAGCTTCCTGAATGTCAAGCGAAAACTTATCAAGTACGTCATCATTGACTGTCAAGTTTTTCATTCTTACATCCCTTGACTCTCTATCGTTAAGTTCTTTTGCAATCAACTCTTTCAACTATTGTTCTGTTAGAGTAAAAGTATTGGCTTGAACAACTGGACACCCCCGGTCGTGCCCATGTGGAGAAGGATACCTTCCATTATCTCTTATTGGAGTTAGAGATCTTTGGTGATGCGCGACGATCAGCACTCCGACCGGTGATTGTCTTTGTCTATCCCTCCAATCCAACCTGTCTAGGCGGTAGTCACCCTTTGGCGGTGGTCGGTATAATTATACCACTTCTCCATGTTTTGTTGCTCTTGTCTGGGATGCCCGCCTTCCTAGTCATGTCGAACATATCTCGGATGGCGGTCTTCCCTGAAATTGCTTCTCAGAGGTAAATCTTCCATTTGAGATCGGACATGTCAAGAGTAGTAGTTATCCCTACCAATCCGATTCTCCCCATAAGTACGGGTAATAGGGTCATTACTCTTAGAGTATGCACTGGTTGATTGTGTTTGAGAAATAACACGTTGTTGAGGACGATGAAGTGGATCTTCAAGATGGTCCCATACACTGGAATGGCCTGCGTCCCTTCGTGGTTGCCTTGATGTTGTTGAATTTGCAGCATCGTCCACCGGCCTTTGCCTCTTTGCCAGCTTCCTTCTCAAGTTTCTATTTAAAATTTTGACTCGTCGTAACTCACGCTCAACCGTATTAGGGGTGAATTGGCAGTTACTATCACCTTTCCCGTTAGTTGGTGTGAGAGTAATGTCCATGTCCATATCCATGTTAACTGAAGGATCGACATGAACAGACGGCGGACCGCATGGAGGATTATTGACTTGTCGGTTTTCTTGTTGCAAGACTATTAGGGTTGGTGCCGGCGGTTGTACTGCCTTTTGCGGTGGCGGTGGCGGAAGCGGTGGCGGTTGCGCTGCTACAGTTGGATGTTGAGAATTGATCCTACCACTAGGAGCAACTTGATTGTTCAACGGTTCTTGCATTGGCCGATTTGAATTTCGAGGGTTGCGAGTCCTATTAGCAGGAGGAATATGTCGACTATTTGGTCTGCTTCTTGTGCTTACCATCTTAATTGTTTCACGTGATAATGAATTCTAAATTCCCCACAGACGGCGCCAATTATGTTTCGGCAGTAAAGAACTGCTTCAACACAACGAGAGCAATGGTAAAGAACGCACTAAGAAACAAAGGAATTTGATGTTGGGGGAGATGAAACTGAACCAAATAATAGCTGCCTACGTACCCAAGATCTATTCTCTAGGGATCAAGTTTCCACGTAGTTCCTTATGAAAAACAGTTTGGTATTTATATAGGTAGAGTAGAGAGTCCTTGTAGCTCAAGTAATTGTGATAGACTATAACTCTCAACTGATAATTATCTCTTTGATAAGAAATGAATCTGGACATAAATCAATGTACATTAGTGGCAAGTCATGTAGCTAAGGTTCAGCCTTAGACACATGAGTTAATGGGCCTGTACATTGATCCATGGTATTACAAATTGGGCTTTAGCCCTGTCGATTAAATGAATAAAATAGAGACCCCTACTAATGGACGTTTGCCATGTAGGTGGGGGTAACACTTATGAAAGCTAAGAGTTATTGGTAGCTTTCGATATAGTTTCCTTCGATATATTTCCAGTATTTGTTTTTACAATGTAACTCCAACTTTTCTCCTGTTCCTCACATCACTATTATTTCCCTAGTGATTTTTTCCTGGGTTTCGGTGGTCAAGAGTCCTTTCTTATAATGGCACATCACAGCCATCAGTTTGGGCTTAGATGCAAGTTTGCACATTTACTACCGTCTTGTTTACTCTATGAGTCCAACTTGGTTCTTGGTGATTCACATATTGGGGTTGGGGGAGGGGATTAACCCTCCTTCATATATTGCTCATCTTGCCCTACATTGTACGCCTGTCCGACTCTCTTTTTGCCCCCTTATTCTTCACTCTATTACTAAATTGAATTCGCCTATCTACTCCGTAGGTCATCGTTTACAAATGGAAATCTTGTGTGTTGAGTTTGTTGATTCCCTTTACATTTAAGTACTAAATTTAAGGAAGTTACATAGAATCACTTGGAGTAATAATTATTCTCTCCCTTCTATGAAATTCCTGACTGGTGCCTTAATGGTGGAATGATATATTTCTATTGGTTATGTTGAAGATGCTGATATGAATATATAATTGTAGTATGCAATGTTTTTTATTTTGTCAAAGACGCTTTTGTTTCTTTTAGGGTTAACTAGTATTACCTCCTGCTAGGTGAGCCAATTAGAATTCCCTCCTTACCAGATGGGGAAATTAGAGTCTTTTCCTAAGTACACACAAAAAAAAAGTCAATTTGGATTGACCATGTTTTTTTTGTGTGTATTGGGGAGAAATCCTAATTGGCCCATCTAGGAGTAATATTCGTTAACCCTTTCTTTTTAAATTGCACCACTTCGAGGCGATCCAGAACAAGTGAACAACCGTACTTTGTGTAGTCAAAGACGGGTCAAAGGGCCACGGGTACAAAGGTGGCAATTTTAGTGAAAATGGCTCAGTTGTTGTGGTCTGCGTCTTTGTATAGTGATTTATGTATCTGTTCTGGCTGGCTTGGCATGAGCTCATGACTTTTACAGTATACTTCATAAGTTCTCTACCTAGAGTTTAGAGTCGCACTAAATCGCTATAGGCAGACATCTTAGCTATGAAAATATTAAGATGAATTGGTATCAATACTAGAACAAGAACAGATAATATTGCATAAGACAGTCGAAATTCAACAGTTATTCCCATTATAATAATCGCTAGCATGTTTAACACTGTTAAATGTCATCTCAAGGTACATAGCTTGGCTTGCTTCAATTAGAAATCTAGCCACTCATTAATTGTGATCGAGGTCGGGGAAACTCATTATCTATCATACCTCTACGTGTGCTTTTGGGCATACACCAACATCAAAGAGATAACCTATTTTTAATTTGTTTTAAAAGTATATTATCCTTAGCGGGGGAAAAAAAAAGCTTAATTATAACCAGGGGTGACCAGTAATCACAGAATTAAAAAAAAGTGAACGTTACTGTGTTTACCAAGAACTTCTATCTTTGAATGTTCTTAGGTTGCACAATATTGATAGATGAATGATAGACTGAATGGAATTGAATTAAAGGTTTTTATTGATTTAGAGATAGAAAGTTTACAATCGCTATGATCCACTATTTCTCTCTCTTGTTATAATGAATTTTTTCCAGAATGATTGAATGAATATCTTTCTTCTTCATCCAGTCTTTATATAGTTTCCTTGATTAGCCTTGCCCCAATCCGTTTTTGGCACCAGTCTTTTTCTTTCTTCTTTCATTTCCCGCTTCATTCTTGCAAACATTTAAACATAACCTCGAAATATATCGAGATATTGACTTTTATGTCGATATCTCAAGTTTCGAAATATCAGCTAACATATTTAAGGGCGCGATATTTGCCTACTACATTGCCCCCTCTCGAAAATTTGAAATCTCGCTCGGAATTTCAATTTTTCGAGAAATGGTTTTATTTGGGTCCATATAACCACCTGATCCATTTCTTTGAATAATAAAATTAAAAAAAATCAACCGTTTCGTTTCCCTTGCTTCTTAGAGACACTTCTTTCCCACTCCAAGTGTTTTCGCTTTTCATTCTTCCCGCATTCTGGCTTGTTCTTCAAAGAAGAAACTCTTTCTTACATTCATCCAGGTATGCTTCTTTTTCCCTGCACTTGGTTAACTTATCTAGAACCAGCATTGATATATACTTATTTTGCAAGAATATGAAACGACAGTTTGAGAGTTTTAAAATTAGTTTTTTGGAATTCAAATTTTCCAAATCTATCTATGTATTTGTGTTCGTGCTTATATGATGGTACATAACACTATATTAAACTCTTAATTATGTAAAAGTTTGCACCTTCTTTTTCATAAGATGCATTAAGCATTTATTTTTCTTCTTACTGTTATGACTATCGGATATATCGATATGGAAATTGTTATATCGCTATTTTCGATATGCCAACCTTATATCTCGCATTATCCGATAATCTAACACTATATTAATGTTGTGCTATATATATTAAATTTTCGATACTAAAAAAATACCTTTATCATCCCCTCTTTGCTTATAGCCCCTTCAATGGCGAGTGAGGATACCATTTCTGATGCTAGCGTCGATAGTGGCGACACCCTTTCTGATAGACATGATAGCCATGCTTTTGCCTCCACTTCTGCTAACACCAAACGTCCTCATATGTCTTGGGAGTTATCTTATGTCGTTGAAGGAGTTCCTTGTCATCCTTTCGCCGCTACTGATTCTGAATCTGAGCACGATACTATTGAGGATAAGAGTCAATGGAGACATGGACTTAGCGCTTTTTTTCATCAAAAGATCCAGCTTAGCTTTAGTTCAAGCTGTCTATCAAATTCCCTCCACCTTTTACCTCCAACATTATGCTGGTACCGAACCTTCACCCAATGTCAATGTGGTACCAAGCAAGAGATTATTGTTATTGTCGGACAAATCGTCTCTGGTTTGAGACTTCCTCTAACTAACCTCGATCGTGAAGTGTTAAACTATCTGAACATTTTCCCTGGTCAGGGTATGGGTAACTTTTGGAGATTAATGTTTATCTGTAATTATTACAATAGCCATCTCTCCCCGAAAACTATGAAGCTGATAGAATTAGATTGTCCGATATCCTTATGCACTATAGATTTTGTAAAAAGACTATCGGATATTTTTATCCCAAAAAACATACCCGTAAAAACATTAGGGGTATCCTTCATCAGAATCGTAAAAGCGATAAAGAATGGACACAGTATCCTATCGTTGTTCTGGGTCTATGGGAAAGTATCGACACTCCAGCAAATCCTCCCTTAAAATATCAAGTCTTCAATACTTCAGGTATACCCATCTTTTAATTTACTTTCGATATTTATATATTGGAATTCCCCTATGACCCCAACCTCTCTGCCTTTTTTCAGTTTTCCTTCCTCATTTTGACAAAGCGTGTGGGAACTCAGATAGAGTACTCAAACTTTTGCAAGGGACCAAAGAAGAAATCAATGCGCGTACTGGGGCTGATGCAGATGGGAACTCCAAAGTCAATGTTCCCCTTCCTGATATAAAAAACTATCGTGAGCCTCTTTTTGTTCTTAAGAGTTGGGCTCTTCAGAATATGGGTCAGTCTCCAACTTCAACTCAATCCCCCTTGAAAAATCCCATAAATGACCCTTCTTTCCTTATGTCTTCCTTTGCTTTGCATGAATTGCCTTCTCATCTTCCCCCATGCTTTTGGACTTACTTAGATAACAATCTTGCCATGACTCCAACTCTTTTTCCCCAAATTAAAAAGGAAGTTTCTAACTTTTATGAATATCCCATTTTACAAAATATATTTGATCAACATCTTTTGTTGTATACAGATATGGCTCGAGAGTCCGTGAATCCCAATGTTGGTCGCCTTTTACCTGATAAGAACAAACAGAAAGCTTCTGAACCTGTATCGGCTCAAGCTCCTAAAGATAAGCAATCTGTCCCTCCCTCTGAGATTCCAACAGCTCCTGCTAAGGTCAACCCAGCTGTTGCTTCCCGAGATAAATCTGCTTCTTCCTCCCAAAATAATCCTAGTCAGACTAGTTCCAAGAAACACAAAACTAATTGGGAGAGAGTGGTCTTGCTCCTGGCCATAATCTTGAATATGTTCCTTCTGCTGATCCTAGTACCATCTTTAGTCCTGTCTTTCGTTTAATTAATGAACAGGATGTCCCTTTAACTGCATCGCTCTTCGGTGAAGATCCTCCTGAGGATTTAGGTATTACACTCTCTACTAATTGCGTTCTTCCTATGGATAAACTCGCGGTGCGCAAAGTGTCTTCTGTTGATCGCTTGACAAATTTTGCGACTTCCTTGAAAAGGTACTCATACTTATTTTTCCTTATATTGCTTAACCCAACTTTTCCTGTCTGCTTATATGTTCCCATATTTTTCGTAGGCTAAGGTAAATGCCCGGGATCAATTTGATCTCCACTATTCACAAGATTTGGATATCGGTCATTTCCAAAAAACCATTGATGCTCGAGAAAAAAGAACTTATAAGCTAACTCGAGAAGTAACTAGCTTGAGAAGAGAAAATACTCAGTTAAAAACCGAGAATAATCAACTGAAGACCGATTTGAAAGTTAATGCTGAAACTGCTGAGAAAGTTATACAGCAAAAAATTGCTGAACATGCAGAAACTCTCAAGTAAGTCACTGACAACTTCGCTATAGAAGAGGCGAAGTACAAGGACGCTTCTGATGGTGAATTTAATGAAGTCATCGATACTTTGAATATTCTAGGTGAACAATTGATAGCCTTTAGACCTTATATCCCTTATGATGTTCTTATAGCCCATGGAGTCACTCCCTTTGATGTTGTTGCCCAGGACCCCGTATCTGTGCCTCCTATCAATCCTGATGTACCAACCACTGCAGCTTCTCGCGTTTGTGCTGATGTCACCCAAAATGATGAATTTGCTGAGATAGATGGTCTCTTTAGTACCCCTCCCTCTTAAAGCTGCACCAATTTTGCTACAATCTTTTTCTGGTTTTGTAATATTGCTACAATCTTTGTCTTTCTTTATTAGTAACTTTTGTCCCTTATGTTTCTGATTGTTTCTGAGTGCTTCAATTATGATTCTTTCAATTTCTCAATTCCCAAGAATATATCAACGAAAAAAACTTGCGTGAACTTCTCAATGTCCTTCATCGAACTTGAGTATCACTGATACTTAGACTTGTATCAAAAGAAAACCATATTTTCGATACCCTCAACAAAAAGAGAGTATCGCTGATACTTATACTAATATTATAAGAAATTATATTTTCGATACCCTCAACAAAAAGAGAGTATCAGCGATACTTAAACTTGTATCAAAAGAAAACCATATTTTTTATACCCTCAACAAAAAGAGAGTATTGTTGATACTTATACTAATATCATAAGAAATCATATTTTCGATAGCTTCAACAAAAAGAGAGTATCAGCGATACTTAGGCTTGTATCAAAAGAAAAACCATATTTTCGATACCCTCAACAAAACGAGAGTATCGCTAATACTGATACTAATATCATAAGAAAATCATATTTTCGATTCCCTCAACAAAAAGAGAGTATCAGCGATACTTAGACTTGTATCAAAAGAAAACCATATTTTCGATACCCTCAACAAAAAGAGAGTATCGCTGATACTTATACTAATATCATAAGAAAATCATATTTTCGATACCCTCCACAAAAAGAGAATATCAGCGATACTTAGACTTATATCAAAAGAAAAACCATATTTTTGATACCCTCAACAAAAAGAGAGTATCGCTGATACTGATACTAATATCATAAGAAAACCATATTTTCGATACCCTCAACAAAAAGAGAGTATCAGTGATACTTAGACTTGTATCAACAGAAAAACCATATTTTCGATACCCTCAACAAAAAAAGAGTATCGCTGATATTGATACTAATATCATAAGAAAATCATATTTTCGATACCCTCAACAAAAAGAGAGTATCAGCGATACTTAAACTTGTATCAAAAGAAAACCATATTTTCGATACCCTCAACAAAAAAAGAGTATCGCTAATACTGATACTAATATCATAAGAAAATCATATTTTTGATACCCTCAACAAAAAGAGAGTATCAGCGATACTTAGACTTGTATCAAAAGAAAAACCATATTTTTGATACCATCAACAAAAAGAGAGTATCAGCAATACTTTGACTTGTATCATCTGAAAATATACCTTTTGATATGCTTTGAACCAAGTAGTTATTGCTAGAATAGAAAAACAAAGCATAACGACGTACCTTTATTGTTTGAATGATCCTTCATGCATCGTCGCTTGCATATCATATTATAATCCTTTGTTCTTTTGCTTTGTCTTGGATTTTGACAACATGCCTGATACCAACATTTCTATTGGTCTCAGGACTTTTTATGCCTGATATTTGCCACTGTTCTTGATATCAGGACTTTTGACAATATGTCTGCTATTAACATTTCTGTCAATCTCAGGACTTTTTATGCTTGATATCTGCCTCGGTTTCTGATATCAGGGCTTTTGACGATATGCCTGATATCAACATTTCTGTCGATAGCAGGACTTTTTATGCTTTATATCTACCACTGTTTTTTGATATCAGGACTTTTGATAATATGCCTGATACCAACATTTCTGTTGATAACAGGACTTCTTATGCTTGATATCTGCCTCGGTTTTTGATATCAAGACTTTTGACGATATGTCTGATACCAACACGTCTGTTGATAGCAGGACTTCTTACGCCTGATATCAACATTTCTGTCAACACCAAGATTTTTTATGCCTGATATCTGCCTCGGTTTCTGATATCAGGACTTTTGACGATATGCCAGATATCAGGACTTCTTATGCCTGATATCAACATTTCTGTTAATCCCCAAGACTTTTTATGCATGATATCTGCCTCGGTTTCTGATATCAGGACTTTTGACAATATGCCTGATATCAACATTTCTATCGATAGCAGGACTTCTTATGCCTGATATCAACATTTCTGTCAATTTCAGGGCTTTCTATGCCTAATATCTACCTCGATTTCTAATATCAGGGATTTTAACGATATGCCTGATATCAATATTTCTGTCGATAGCAGGACTTTTTATCATAAGATAACAACATTCATAAGATAACCACATTTATTTTGAATTTGAACTTTTTTATTGAATTGAACCATCTTTGTACATACCTTATTTCCTTGTAAAATTTGAAACATACATTATTGATAGAATACCTTCAGATTATTGATATTCTGAGGTTTTGCTAGCAATTCACCATTAGCTTTCTTCAGATAATATGCTCTATTTATTCCCACCTTATGGACAATGTAAGGCCTTTCCCAATTTTGCTGACAACTTTCCAGCTCCCTTTTCTTTTGTTACTTGCGTGACTTCTTTCAATACTAAGTCACCTTCTTGGAAACTTCTTTGTTTAACTCTCTTGTTAAATGCCTTCCTGAGCTGTCTATGGTAAGAATCAAGCCTCATTCTTGTTTGTTCTTTTTTTTCTTCCAAATTTAGGACTTATGCATCCATTCCTTGGTTATTCAAACCTTTTTCTACCAGCATTGTCCTTGATGTCGATACCACCATCTCTGTTGGAGTAACCACTTCCATACCATAAGTTAGAGTAAATGGCTATTCCCCTGTGTCTACTCTCGGAGTTGTTCTGTATGCCCATAACACACTGTTTAGCTCCTCGACCCACAAACTTTTCTTGTCCTCCAACTTCTTTTTGATATTATCCATGATGGTCTTATTTTTTGCTTCAGCTTGCCCATTGCCCTGAGCGTAATAAGGTGCTGATGTAAAATGCTTGATCTTATATGACTATAGGAACTCTTTTACTTTTCCTCCAATAAATTGAGGGACATTATCCGATATAATAGCATATGGTAATCCATATCTACACACCACTCGTTCAAATAGGAAACCGATGATATCTTGTTCTTTGACGTGTTGCAAAGCTATAGCTTCTACCCATTTAGTGAAGTAGTCAGTTACTGCTAGCACAAACCTTTTATTCCCCCACTACAAAAAGAACGACTTTACCTGACTGACTATGGCTGTCGCGAAAGGTATTACCCGACAGACCAAAACTGCCGTCAGATAGTTCTGCTGTTATGAACAGTCGGTTAGACCAGCTATCACCAGTCGTCGGATATGCCAGCTACTAGCCGTCGGGTAGTTTGCTATTAGACAGTTTTTATCCGTTGGGTATTAGTTCTTTATTTTAAAAAAAAATATTTCTTATAATAATTGTTTTAGGTATCCCAACATTACATTCTTTCCTGCACCAATTACATTCTTGCAAGTTCCTACTCAAATGCTACAAACGCTAATGTATTCATAAAGAAACAATGTGTTCATAAAAAAAAACAAGAATAAGACATGTCGTTCACTAAGTATACATATTACTTCCTTCAGAAACCAAAAATCAGCACCACACCATCTGTCTAGCAACCAGTCCTAGTAATCTCTAGTACCCTAGCAATGACTAAGCACCAATTGTTTAGCAACCTGCTGAAATTCAAAATTAGGACCGGTCATCTCTAAAGCATATAGTATCGCCACCATTGAATGTCTAACCAGCTTGGATCTCTGACATGGGCCACTAGATCACTTGACTATCACAAGATTACTAGTAATGTCTCCTGGGAGAGGTATTTGATATGCCTCTAATAGAAATCTACCTACTGATCATGGAGGGAAACATAATTTCTTATGAATGAAAGTAAATCGACTAGAAATCACCTTTCCTATTGAGCCTTGCCTAATATGCCATTTCTCCAATCCATCTGGCAATGCTCAATCTTCAACACATGACACAGGATTGCAATGATGAGCACCATGAAAGGTGGAAAATCAAACTTCCACAGAAGAGCGAGCAACATGAAACCAAACTGTCAAATGAAAATCATGGTGAGAAGGCAAGAACTGTACAACTTGATGATAGAAATCTAAAAAGACTCCTATCTAGTATGCCTACTCTTTTTCCAGATTACAGTACTCAAATGATGCAAGTGAATAACCCTAAGACTACTAGGAAGCTTACCACAATATGAATTGTGATGGAAACTGCATATATCTGCAACCACCAAAAACGTTATCAAGAAAAGAAAACACAAAACATGATCTAGTTTTCATTTCATTTACTATCCAAAAAAACAAAAAACGGCAATCAAATTGCAGGCGAAAGGATAAATGTAAAGTATAGCTAATCCATACTAGACCATGAACGAGAATAAAAATCACCGTATAGTTTTTCATCCTCCGAAAGATTGCTCTCTTCGGTCAATACAAAGACTGATGATGACACTTAGGCCGGTTCTGTCGGGACAATGTCGGCAGCACTACGAAACATCGGTTGAATCGGTGATTGCTATTCCAATGTCGGCCTTCTTAAGGGCGGGAGCATCATTCACTCCATCACCACCATTCCACATATATGTTTCCTCGCTTGCAAGCGTTTCACAATCTCATATTTGTGCTCTAAAACAATAAAAAGCGCAATGAGACGCAAACTTTATGCCCCATAAGACAATTTGACACCTTATAATGATGATAGTGAACCATACCGGGGAAGACACCAAAAAACCATCGACTTTCTCTATTAGATCATCAATAGGCAAGGCTGCAATTAATTCATCCTTGTTCTCGACCTAGTAGAGCGGATGAAGGGTACATATTCGTTCCCATTCCCAGATGGCGACCTGTTTCCTTTGCTATTGCCAACTGATCACCTGACACAAGTCAAAAAAAGAACAAAAATAAATAAATAAAATCAAGTAATTGATCCAGATAGCGAAGAAAATCACAAAATCAAAGAGTCACAAAATCACAAAATCAAAAAATAACAATATAGAGCCAAAATAAATGCGTAGGTAGACGAATTTACCTGCTCAGACAAATTTACAAATGCATCAAACTAACCTCAAAGAATAATTAACGGGTAATCAGAAATAACATGAAACTGCATCAAACTAACCCCAAAGAAAAATTAACAAAAAATCGGAAAGTGGATGCAATTGCATCAAACTAACCTCAAAGAATAATTAACGGAAAATTGAAAACTGGATGCAACTGCAAGGAAGTAACTTTAAAGAATAATTAACAGAAAATCAGAACCTAGATGCAAATGAATGGAACTAACCTCAAGGAATAATTAACGACAAATCAGAAACAAGATGCCAATGCATGAAACTAATCTCAAAGAATCATTTAGGTGTAATCGAAAACTGGATGCGAATACATCAAACTAACATCAAAGAATAATTAACTAGAAATCGAAAACTAGATGCAAATGCATTAAACTAACCTAAAAAATAATTAATGGAAAATCGAAAACTGGATGCAAATGCATTGAACTAATTAAACTCAAATGCTAGATAAATTGAAATAAGAAATTACTAGATGCAAATGCATTGATCTAACCTCATAGAGTTATTAACACGCAATCCAAAACAAAGTGCAAATTCATAGAACTAACCTCAAAAAATAATTAACAAAAATTGAAAAATGGGAAATCAGAAACTGGATGTAATTGCATTGAACTAACCTCAAAGATGAATTAACAGAAAATCAAAAACTTGATACAAATGCAATGAATTGATTTCAAAAAATATTTAACAGAAAATCAAAAATTAAATGCTAATGCATTGAACTAACCTCAAAACATTGTTGTTTTATGTGTAGTGGAAATGTCTCAACAAGTATATGATTGGGAATGACTTGCTATTCAAGTATATTCAATATGAATTTCGCCTCACTGGGCATTCTCACAAAATTTTTATCAAACTTTTATTATTAAACAACAAAAAGAACTCGAAGGGTTTTTATAAAAGTGCGTTATTATTATCATTATTTTCTGGAGTGTGATTTTCATGTTGTAAGAAATTTGGATAAGTGACCAATGTAATATTCATATCTCATAAGTGGATCTATCTACATAGTTCAAATATTTTTTAGAATAATTTAATATAACGGTACCCGTTCGTAGGACGGGTTCAAAAGCTAGTATATATATTATAGTTCTACCCTCTTCAATTGAGGAAGCGTTTCTAGAGTGTCCACGTGTCAAGGCTAATTAAGAAAAAATAGGAGATAAAATAGGAAACAAATATTTATCTTTATCCTTAGATATATATTATAACTATACTCTCACAAAGACTCCAATTTTTTTTAAACTCTATTACTAAATAAAAAAACAGTTTTTTCTGAACTCTATTACTAAATATAAAAAAGTAGGATATAAATAAATAAACAATCCCATCTAGAGTTTTATATATATATATATATATATATCAGTAATTCTCTAAAAAGTAACTACTTAAGTTAACTTAAAATAAGTACGAACGTAAAACTTCACCTACAAAATGAATTCAAACCTAATTTTTTGTGGTTATGAAACACTCACTATAATGATTATCTTCCCAAAATTTCAGTTCATTTGGGAAGATAATTCGGCGAAATAATGAGATTCAGTTAAAATTAGCAGTACTTTGTTCTCTTCAAAGCTTTACACATATACAAAAAAAAGAATCCTACCGCAGAGAAACATTAGAAGGTTCAAACAACACCACCATTCAATAACATGACACTATGATGGGTATCATCAGACTCTAAAATTATTACATTCAAGAGAAACCATTGAACACTTAAAATTTCAACATATATAAGCAAGTTTACAAAGAAAATGCAACATTTGATGAAGGTTAATGATGGCATGATATGCATAAATATGATTCCAGTATATAGAACCTGGATAATACCTTGCACAAATAGCAATGATGATCATTAGATTGAAAAGCATGCAGTTTTTTTTTTTTTTTTTTTTTGGTCTTCTAGCTTTTCCTTCCTTCATCGAATTGATACTCTACACAGCACACACAACGACAACAAAATAATCTATCAAGCTAAGAAAGAACTTGAAAATGTGAAAATATTAATTTACCAAGCTATTCTAGAAGGCCTTAAAATACTTTAGAAACAAAAGCACCATTTCTACAAACCTAGGACTACCCAAAAAAATTTCTCTTGCATCAACGTGTACTAACAAGCCAATGTACCCAACATAACCCTAAAAAGCAGGGGAACAAAATAAAGTTTGAAGCAAGTTGACCTACTTGTACTAAGAGAAATTCCCGCATAATATATGTAAAGTATGCATTCCAGCCTTCCAGGACTATATGTTTGTACTAGTGCAAGCAGAATGAAACATAACGTATGTGTCTGTGCCTGACTTTGCTTGGGATTTGCTTACAAAGCTTTGTACTCTTACTACATTTGACGGCAATAAAGACTTGTCATAAAATGATAAGAATCTCAAAGATGCATAAATTCATCAGAGTTATACCACACAAAAGACAAAGGATTCTTTAACTAGTAACCTATATTACCTTGAATTCTTCCCTTTGAAACCAATCACAAATAAACACCCCCTTTGTCTTGTTTCAATTCACTATAATGGTCTCATCGTGCCACTCCATTTTTGGAACTCTCTGGTGTGAGTTGAAAGGACACCTGAAACTCATATATAGGAATTTTATAGGGTGTGCAAAAATCATCAGCTAGATAAAAGAGTTCTTTAAGCAGAAAAAAAACTACAGTAAAATGCAAGCCAGATTGACGAATACATACTACAAGGAAGTAACTTAGACATTCCCATAGAAAATTATACTATGCCCAAGTACATAGTCTAATCCTAAACAATTACGATATTGGCTACCAATGACCACAGATGGACTTCGACATGTAAAAATAAATTTAAGTGGCTATTTCAAGTCTAAACATTAAGATTTTGCAAATAATCTATAACTATCATGTGATCATGACTAAAGCAATCGGGGCTTCAGTATAATGTTTTATAACTATACATTAGATAGCTTAGGCATGCACAACTACAATCACTGGAAGTTTTATACATGTGAGTCAAGAAACTTCAACGATTTAATCAGGAGGGACCCTATATAAAGTGGCTAGCTATTGACAGTACAAACACATTAAAGCAGCTAGTGGCCTAGTGCATTAACTCACAAATGTGAACGAGTATGCCGAGAACTATGCAAATCACAAAAAAAGACAACACGTTAATACTTAATAAGTTAATATGCACCTTCTAGTCCATCTTAGCACACGCCTCCTTAGAATATTTTTGGGTGTTCAAAGTTAGCATGTCAGAGTGACGTCAAATTCTTTTTAGTGTCAAATAATCAGACGGAAAATCTGTATAAGATGCACTCAGGGATCCTGGTATAACCCCCATCTTAAAAAAATTGCACAATGTATGACGTCTCCATACATATGGGGAATAAAGAAATGAGAGTTAGCAATTTAGAATCTGCGCATAATATTATAGCCTGTATAAACTAATACACTGTAAATCCCCTTACCATTACTATAGGGGTGATAAAGTGGACCATCCTCTATCCTCACAGTTCAGTTCTATCTAAATCGATCATAATATCTCAAAAAAGACATCTTGCTATCGAACATTATTTTCATCTAAGAAGTCTAATGATTGGACTAAGTCAAGAAAAAAATAACACTACATCAATTATAACATTAATAAAGTATCAAACCCATAGAACCTCTTACTTGACATACATAAATGCAATTCATATAACAATGTAATTTCCCAAATATTCATCATTTATTGTACAAGTGAATATTCATTCATAATCCATGATGCACTAATACATTTATACTTCAATTCAATTACTCTTTTCCAACCCCAAATATTACTTCTTATTAGAATAACTAACAAGCTAGTTCTAAGCTTACACCACAAAACAAAGAAAAAATTAACGAATACGCAACGAAATAGTTATACCTTCATAAGGAGACTGAGTTGGCCCCAAAATCATGACATTAAAATACTGCATAGTTTCTTCAGAAGGTGAAGCACTAATTCTAGGAGCATGCCTACCACTATCTACGCCATGACCAGCAGCCTCCACCCTGATCAACCTCACATCACTGTCATCAACAAACTCATGGAATAGACCCATAACATTAGAACCTCCACCAACACAGGCAACTAGCACATTAGGTTTTCCACCCCATTTCTCAGTAGCCTATTTCCTAGTTTCTTTGTCGATCATTGCATGGAACTCTCTCACCATCATGGGATATGGATGTGGACCTGCAACTGACCCCAGAATATAATGAGTTGACTCTAGTACTCTACATTAGTTACCCAATCCCTTATAGCCTTTGATGTTACATCCTTCAGTGTGGCTGTTCCCAAATGGACTGCTCTAACCTGCTCATGAAAATATCCAGAATATTCACATTTGGCAACAAAACAACTAACTGACAACACAAACAAATAATCACCAATAGATATCAAAAACAATAACAACAAACCTCAGTGTTGAGAAGTCGCATTCTAAAAACATTAAGCGACTGCCTCTCCATATCCTGAGCCCCCAAATAGATAATGCACTCCAATCCGAACCTAGCACAAACAGTAGCAGTTGCAACTCCATGTTGACCTACTCCAGTCTCTGCAATGATTCATTTCTTCCCCAACCTCTTAGCCAACAATGCTTGAGCAACAACATTGTTAATCTTATGAGCTCCAGTATGGTTCAAATCTTCTCTTTTCAGATAAATATCCGGACCCTCACCATTGGGTCCCTTATAATGCTCAGTTAGTCTCTCCGCAAAGTATAATAGACTCTCTACCAACATAGTCAATCTTACAAAGATATTTTACAAAATTTCAAAAAAGATCACTTTTTTTTATTAAATACCAACTCTAACATTTTCACTATTTCAATACCCATATCACCATTAACAAAAAAAAAGTTTACCTGGTTTACTTATGAGCTGCTGCTTTTCTTGATCAATCACAAAAAAACGATTAGATAAAAAGAAATTGAAGGATGGATCTAGAAAAGAATTAAAGAAAACAAACCTTGCGGATTCTTCATGGTAGATTGTTGTTCGTCATTGAAATCTTAGAGAGAGAGAGACGAGGTGGGGGTAAGCAAGGAGACGGTCTGTTTTTGGGAGTGGGGAGTGGGGATGTGTTTTGGACTTTTGGTTTTTAGGTTTCGAGAACGTGACATCTCAATTTTTTTATTTTGATTTTTTCAATAGTGCGGCAACTGTTTAGTAGTGGGAAGAGACATGCAGACCGTTAAGAACTCTAGTAGAACCGTCGGGTGCCCAGGGAGATTACCCAACAGTTGGTCAGATTATAGCCGACGAACAAAATGTGTTGGGAACTTCCTATAGATAGAATCCGTCGGGTATTCTTTATGTCGTCTGTCGGGTAAACTCATTTTTTTTGGTAGTGCCCTTTCCAGGTATTAGTAGACCAACAATGTACATTCCCCATAAAGAAAAAGGTCATAGGTTCGATACACAATATAACTCTTATGCTAGAACATGAATGGCATGTCCATGTTTCTGACACTGGATACATTTTTTTGCATATTGAAGACAGTCTCGTCGCATTTGTGGCAAGAAATATCCCTGTCTTACTATTTTATTTGCCAACGATCTTCCTGCCGAATGATTCCCACATTCCCCTTCATGCATTTCTGCAATAATTTGTATAGCCTCTGCTGCCGATATACATTTTAAATGTGGACCTCCTGGATTCTTCCGATACAATTGGTCGTCAATCAGTAGATATCTTTCTGCTCCTGCTTTTACCCTTCTAGTCTCATTTTTATCTTCTGGCACTTTCCCCTCAAACAAAAACAACACATCGCTGCTTAACCATGACTCCCCCAGTGTATCTATTTCCATCACCTCCGAATGTTTTATATCGATACTTGGGGTTTGCTGCACACCTATATGTAACAGACGTCCTTCCTTATTTTCAAGCATAGCTGCTACGTATGCCAAAACATCAACATGTCGGTTTTCACCCCTATCAAGGTGTTGAAACTTAATCTTCTTGAAATCCTTGAGTTTCAATCTAACAAAGTTCAAATAATCGATCATGTTATCGCATTTTGCTGCATAACCTCCATTGATCTGACTTATCACTAACTGAGAATCACTGAAAACCGATAAGTCTTTGATATTTAGCGATTTAGCCATCTCCAAACCTATTATTAGAGCCTCATATTCAGCTTTATTGTTGGAAGCGTGAAAACCCAAAGTAACTGCTGACTCCAATCTTTGGTTTTCTGGGGTTATCAGCACAATGCCGATACCACACCCTTTTTGCCTTGATGATCCATCTACAAACAACCTCTACCCATTTGAGCCCATCAATGGATCATCCTCATCCATCGCATTATCAGGCTCCTGTAAGAATGTAATATTATCTTCTTCAGCCTTCCAATCTTCATCTTCAGCAGGAAAATTTGCTAAAAAGTTTGCCAAAACTTGGCTTTTTTTTGACACTCTGTTTCTATATTCAATTCCATACTCATCAATTAAAACTGACCATTTCACCATTTTGCTTGATTTAGCTGTCTTAGCTAAAGTCTGCTTCAGAGGAAGATTTGTCATCACCACTACTGAGTGTGATTGGAAATAAGGCTTCAATCTTTGAGTAGAATAAAGAAGAGCTAATGCATATTTTTTTCCAACATTGAATATCGAGTTTTAGCCTCGAGCATTGTTTTAGACTGAAAATAAACTGGTTGCTCAGCTCCTTTTCCCATCTTGACGAGTACCGAACTAATGACAAAATCCGATATAACAAGATATAAGAATAAAGTGTCACCTTCTTCTGGCTTAATTAAAGTTGGTACTTCTTGAAGATACTTTTTTAATTCAGAGAAAGCCATTTCACACTCTTCATCCCATATGAACTTTGTATTCTTCTTCAACAATTTGAACAAAGGTTTACATCTATCGGAAGTCCGAGATATAAACCTATTCAAGGCTGTAATTCTGCCTGTAAGCTTTTGAATTTGCTTCCTAGTACTTGGTGAAGGCATCTGCTGTATTGCCCGAATCTGGTCTGGATTAAGATCGATACCTCGCTTTGTGACAATATATCTGAGGAATTTCCCTGAACTTACCCCAAAAGTACATTTTTCTGGATTAAGCTTCATGTTGAACTGTCAAAATATTCGAAACACCGTATCTAAGTCTTTAACATGATAACTCACCTTTTTTGACTTGATAACCATATCATCAATATATACTTCCACAATATGCTTAATCAAATGTTTGAACATTTTCTCCACCAAACGCTGATACGTTGCTCATGCATTTTTCAAACCGAATGACATTCTGATGAAACAATAAAGACCTCCTTCAATAACAAATGTTGTCTTCAGTTGATCTAATACTGATATAATAACCTGAAAATACCCTGAATGACCATCACATAAACTCAACAATTCAAAACTAGATGTTCTATCCACCAACTCATCAATTCTTGGCATCAGATAGTAATCCTTCGAACACTCTTTATTAACATTTGTGAAATCCACACAAATTCTGACTTTGCCATTCTTCTTTGGGACCACAACAATATTTGCGACCCATTATGAATTATCAATTTCTTTGATTATTCCACATTCCAGTATCTTTTGTATCTCATTTTGTACCACATTTGCATATAGCGGCCTGACTCTCCTATGCCTTTGATGTATTGGAACTGCTCTTTCTCGCATATTCAATTTATGAGAACATATAAGAGGATCAATACCTGGCAGATCGGCCATCGACCAAGCGAATATATCTTTATTCCTTTGCAAGAAATCCACCAAATCTTCTCGGACATATGCACTCATTTATGTACCGATAAAAGTGAAACAACCTTCATTATTTTGGCTGATATTGATCCTCTGCACTTCTTCCATTGTTTTGCTTGGAACTGTCTCCATCTCTGTTTTCATTTTTTTATGTAAATCTGAAATCTAGCTGATGTTCTTTAGTATCGGGTTTCAGAGATATATCTTCTATTAATTGCTATTTGGGGTCTTCCAAGACGCCCCCAGTATCTACTTTCTTCTCCTTCATCATACCTTTTATAGTAACAAAATTACACTTCTCAGATTCTGACTGATCCCCTCTTATCTCATGTGGACCATAAGCTGTTGGAAATCTGATAACTTGATAAAAAGTACTTGGAACTGCTCTCATAGCATGTATCCATCTCCTTCCCAAAATAACATTATGATCTGAGTGATGCTTTATGACTATAAACTTAGTCATAATTGTCTGTGGACCTGCCCTTACTGGTAACTTTATTTCCCCCGCGGGTCTTGTCGAGGTCCCATTGAACTCAAACAAATTAAATTGCGGTTCATTCAAATGAGATTCATCAAATCCGATACCGGTAAATGCCTTCCAAAACAAAATATTAACAAAGCTTCCACAACCTACCAATATCTTTTGCACATCATACCCTGATATCCTTAAAGTAATCAACAAGGCATTACTATGAGGTAACATTACCTTTGATAGATCTTCAGGTACAAACATAATAGCTCTGGGTATGCTTGCCGATACAAGAGCAGGATCTACTGGTATCGGCTCTACATTCACTTCAAGCACCTCCTTAACGGTCGATATCTTTCATATTTTATCCCCATCTTCTTTTGTACAATTCGCTTTTTGTGGTTGGCAAGCTCAGCACTAATTCTCGCTCTATTAATTCCATTCCATCTTCTTTTTCACTATTGCTATCGCTGCCAAATATTGCATTTCTGAGACTCTTATTCTTCTTCGCCATTTCACTATGTGTATCCATGGACCTATCGGGCCGTTGTTCGATACCCCCATAGTGTCGGAAATAAACAATATCATCAAAGTAGCTCAGATCTACCAATCTTTCTTCAGAACATTCATGAAAGAAGAAACGAAGGTTGTTCTCCACTTCCTTGTCCAATTCAATATCTGGTAATGTACTCGCGTTTTCTGTTAGACACAAAGATAACTCATGTTAGTCAACCGTTTACTCGTAGTACAATTTTCAATACTTATGTTTTAGCTTACCTCGAAATTTGTTCGGCACTTTAAACTCTGTCGGATTCCACTTCCCTCGCAAGCGGTACAGAAATCTATCCCATCCGGTGTATACTTTTGGGAACCCTTTAAAAGTTCTGTTTGAATCCTTGAATTCAACTTCAAATTTTATGTACCCTTTCATCAGTATGGCTTTCGATCGTATCAACGCAAATATTTCTTGAGCCCCAAACCTTCTGTTAAATTCATTTTGTAAACGATGCGCTCTCGTAAAGATTAACCAAAACGATATTGGTAGTTGTCCCGGTGCAATTTGTCACCACTCCAATAATTGCGCAATTTATTTGCTCAACGGAATTGCACTCCGGCAATTTAATTGTGTGTAAGCCATTACTACTTCATCTTCTTCGACTTTCGTTTCAAATTCGTACACTTTATCCATCTCAAATTTCTCGAGTCCTAGTATTTTCTGTATTTCCTTAAGCGACCATTGACGCGGTTCCAGGTAGTCGCTGTATCTGTCACCTTCTTTCCACCTCACCAAGTCTGCGATCGTCATCGAGTTTTCTTCTCGAGTGTTTTTTCGCCCGTATAGTACGGTAGTTTCTACCTAAAAAAAAAAAAAAAACGGGTCAGATAGGTCAAAAACCGGGTCAGCTAGCTCAAAAATCGAGTTCAATGGCCATGTTAAAGAAGCGCAGGTATGGTGCCCCTCTTTTACTGGCGCTGCACCATATCATGTTGGTTAATATCAAGTTTTTTAAATAAGGGCTCCATCAGTATCGCCTTCACTACTTTTCTTCTCATCAGCTCATGTAGGAATTCGTTCCTTACATACACCAAACACATTTATGTCATCTCCACATGATCCGTGCAGAGAAATTCCTGGGGAAAGAGTTCAACAGCTCAACGCCATGCACAAAAAAAAAACACACACACACACACACACACACACACACAAAACAGCATAACGCGCAAAGGTTACTTACCGCAATATCATCGGAATCCAAGATGCGCTGAAAGGTGAGTATTCCGTAGCCATGTCCCTTCTTGATGAGTTCAACTCAAGCCCAAGCAAGCTGTTTAAATCTCGAGTTGGTGGACTGTTTTTAGATTTCCTTAGTGCTACATATTGGAATCCTGCTCGCGCCTTAACGCGATTGTGAGATGACCTCAACAGTTGTTGGAATAACAGTGATGCTCTCAAATCTTGCTGTATCAGGCAAGATGCAACACAATATTTTGAAGGCGTCCAAGTAACAGGGTGAGCTTTGTGGATAAGCAATTTATTTTGTGAACTTTACGATCAGTTTTACTGGTATGATAGTTAAGATGGGATGCAGAAGATGAGAAGAAGAGTTGCCTGAAACCAGAGGACCGTATAATAATCAAACCACGAAGACTAACCTTTTTTTTTTTTTCTTGAAACCAAATGGCGACACCGTCAGAAACTCGATGATCCCTGTCACAATGGTGTACTAGTAAAAATGTGGTGTTTACTGGTTTTGGTTAAGGTTTTTCTCACGTTACTTCTGTTTATATTCTTTCTCTTTTCCTGATCTTGCGCTAGTCCAGTATTTTAGTCCATGTATAATTATATTAGCCAAACCGACTTAAGGTGCGAGACTTGATGATAAACATTATCCAATCCGGATTTAATTTTGGAGTCCTAGTTTTCTGTGGTATATTCACGTGCACATCTTCTAGTAATTTCGGAACATATTTTTGACTCTTGAACATTTTTCGAATTCCAATTATTTCGTTCACAATAATTCGCGATTTTTTTTCAACAGTTTTCAACGGTTTAATCCTCGTATCGCTATTCCGCTGGCACGCGTCGTCGACATCACTTTCGCATTGTTACGTAATGCGTTCGGTATAGTGTTCGGCACTCAATTTCTTTTGAAATTTTATTTATGTGCATCTTTTATTTTATCTGTGCATTTTCGGCCATTTTTTATTTATCTACGTCATTGCGTCCCATATACGTTAATTTGACATTTTTTCATTTCCGCTAATTCACGAATTTTTTCCGCTTGTCCATTTTCTTATCGTTTACGTTCACACGACACTTTGTTATACACTCCGCTTACTCTTTTATTATTTCAAGTTTTCCTTGATTTTTCTTCTCTTCTTTGCCATATGAACTTTGTTCACATGCCAAAGAGGGGGCGGTGTTTCAACCCCCACCTACGTGGCAAACGTCCATTAGTAGGGGTCTCCACTTTATTCGTTTAATCAACAGGGCTAAGGCCCAATTTGCTTTACCATAGATCAATGTACATGCCCATTAACTCATGTGTCTAAGGCTGAACCTTAGCCGCATGGCTTGCCACTAACGGACATTAATTTATGTCCAGATTCGTTTTTTATCAAAGAGATAATTATCAGATGAGAGTTATAATCTATCACAATTACTCAAGCTACAAGATTACTTGAGCTACAAGGACTCTCTACTCTACCTATATAAATACCACATTATTTTTCATAAGGAACTACGTGGAAACTTGATCCCTAGAAAATAGATCTTGGGTACGTAGGCAGCCATTATCTTGGTTCAGTTTCATCTCCCCCAACATCAAATTCCTCTGTTTCTTAGTGTGTTCTTTACCATTGCTCTCGTTGTGTTGAAGCAGTTTACTGCCGAAACAGGTATCTTAATTTCATGAAATGTCACTATTTCGTGAAATTTCATAAGCTAATCCTATAGGAGCCATGATATTTGCATGCTTGATTTGTGAACTTATGGTATTATTTTATTTATGTTAGAGCCCGATTATGTCCCAAGCACTATTTATTATTTCATGGAACTCATATAGGAGTTGTGTATGTTTTTATTTCTTTATATTATTATAGATTAACCTTCCTTTTCAGGTGCTCCTATTTACAAACACGTTTTTATGGTACTCTCTATCCTTTATTTTTATTCCATATTTTGGGAACAAAGCATGATTCTGTTTAGGGGTGGTATAGAAACATGTTGTAAATGTTTAAACACATATTAGGTTGTATATTACGTATTAATTATCATATAAAAAGTAGAAAAGTAGAAAATCATAAAAATAGTTTATACTATGCACTTAATGATAATGGTATTGTTCCTTTCTCCATGATGATATTAGTCTAGAAATCTCACGTAGTACTTGAATTAGAATTTAATTTTTGAAACTTAGATTAATATGTAGGTAATAGTCGTTGCATCTTTTCATTAACATCTTGCATAAACATGTATGATTGTACTTGGCAGTATTTTTCTGAGACCTAGGTTAGAGTACTTAATACATATCACTACTAAAAATATGATTTTTTGCTACGGCCATTTGTGGTGACTAAATGTCCAAAATTCGTGGCAAAATGTGTTTTGCTGCGGAAAAACATTTAGCCACGCCCGTGGCAATAAAGGGTGTGGAAAGAAGATTTTTGCCACGGCTAACATACGGCCACGGCTAAATGTTTCACTTCTTGCCGCGGAAACTCTCACAGCCAAATGTATTTCCCCATTTAATAAGCTATTATTATATTTTATTGGAAAAAACTTTTGGCCACAGTTGTTCCGTCGCAAAAGCATTCACATTTGAATATTGGATAACCCTTTCCACCACGGCTTGGCCGCTGCTAAAAGGTTTTTTTTGGGGGTCCAAAAGGAAATATTAGGTACTTCAAAATAATTCTAACAATGAGGTCCCACATTTTCAATTGAACTGAATATGGCTTCGCCGAGTACAAAATATCACTTGATCAAACAAATAATAACTTGGCACAAAGAAAATAAATGTACTAGGAAACAAGGAACCATTTCCAGTAGCCATCTGCAACATTCCGCAGCACCCTTGTATGGCGTAGAGACACCCTGACTTGATCATCTTATCCTGATTTTGGATCAAAAGCTTCACACGTTCAATGGGAGCAGCAACAGTTTTGGATACAGCAGCAGAGGCACCACCCGTTAGAAAGTCAAGGGCAAAGTTAGCAAAACCTTTCTAAGAATGTCCTTGAACAAAGACAGGTGAGGTGTAGCTAGTAACAGACAACAAGTCAAGACTACTCCGACAGGGTTGCTGCATTCGAGGATATTGCAGACCCCCATTTCTATATTGTCCACCAACAATGCACCTCTCATACAGACCAGCGGTAGACCTGGTACCATTACGTGCAGTGGCTAAAGCTGGAAGAAAGAAGTACCAGGAAGGTAGCTACAATATTATGTAAATTGGAATTTAAAAACTAGGCAGGCAATCGATAGCGTTCAAGGAGAAGAACATCACGCAGTCATAAAAGACAAGGAAGTCAATCATCTACTTAAATCTGGTGACATTGCTTATCCTTGAGGGTCATATAAGAGTTCAAATATATTGGCTATTACATTCATAAAAGACTGTTACATCTTTCACCAAAGTTTTATAGCTTCAATTGATTAAATCTGTGAATGCAAGTAAATGCAAGGATAAGATGCAGTTGTGCTCAATTTTAAAGATCTGATGGTGCCAAATAAAGCTCAAAGTAAATGAAGTAGTCGAACTTTCATCTCTTTCATACATGATGAGACTTTAATCACCACAAATTCCTCCAAGATTAGCCATTGAAACAGGTTATGGAATGGCCTACATAGAGTAAAACAAAGAAACCCCGTTTCTCATATACCAAAACCCTAACTCTAGGTTTAGAAAGTATAAAATAAAACGAAAAAGGGGTGGTAACTTTGCATACCGTGGCTTGAACAAAGACATGTGAGGTGTAGCTAGTAACAGGTGATAAGTTCAGCAGGGCTGCTCCATTTCAGGATACTGCAGACCCATATCAAACTTGTACACAAATACCCATATACACCAAGCAAACGAAGAATGGCATGTGTGTAGCGGATACTACTCATCAATTGGTCTAATTATATAAGCCAAACCATTATGTCAAAGCACATTTGAGAAGAAAGAAAATGTAAGATACATAAGCTTGTGGACCGATGATTAAACAAAGTATAATCAATGTCCAAAATGAGCAGCTTCTTTCCTTCCCGGCATGGCTTGCGAAGTTTGATAAGCAATTCCAGTAGCTAAAGTTAAGACTTAGAGAAAAGCATGAGCCCTTATAAAAGTGTAAATCAATGCATAAAAAAGAAATGACCTTATCTCGACAAATGCACTTGCACCGCCTCAACTTCTGCTTGTTCGCCTCTTTATCCTTAATGTGTATAGCTTCTACTTGCCCGATCTCAAAGTCATCAATAATTTCTGGTGCATCACTTGATCTATGATAATATCATCTTCCACGGTACTACAATCAGAGTTATGATGTTACAAAAAATAATAAATAATCCTAATTTCAACCATAAAACATTTTCATTCGGGAATTTAAACAAACAGTAAATAAGCATGAGAAAAAAGAGATTACCCAACCATGGTCATCTTGAGAGAACACTTAAGTGGTAATTTGAAAGCTACATTTCTAGAAACAATACATTAATACAATAAGCTAGATCAAAGAATATAAGATAAATTAATGCACAAGTTCTGAACTTTACCTCTAAACAAGAAGAAAGCTAAGGATTTAAATTTAAATTTCAAATCCTTTACCTCAAAAATCATAAAGATTATATTATAAACTCATAAATACTGAATCAACGTACAAACAAGAATTAAACACTCAAAAAATGATACTTTTTAATTATAAAGCGTAAAAAGCGTTAATTAAAGACCTTCGACAAGAAGGTGATTACCGGCAATAGCAGTGAAGAAACACTTGAGAAGTAGTCAAGCAGGAGGCGGATGCAGTGAGAGAAGGAGGCGGAACTGTAGAAGTAGTGAAATGGGTTTCAATTTTTTTTTTTAGAAGATTTGACATTCATTTTTCACCAAATAAAATTGTGGGAAAGAATGAAAATACACGTGGGAAGTGATGTGTAATTCTCTGCCCTTTTTGAAAATAAATATGAAAATTTATAATTAGGCAAACTAAGAACTTCTTGCCACTGTTTGTTGCAAAACACGCACTTAAAGCCGCGCCCAAAACTTGCTTGTTGCAAGAGCCGTAACTTAAAGCCACGGTCAGAATGAAACTGATGCAAAACATGTACCTTTTGCCACAAAAGGAAAATATTGACGCAAAATATTATTTCTTGCCACAACTTCTGCATGTCGTGGCAAAAAGTGATATCTAGCCGCCAAACCCTGGCCGCGGCAGCAAAAACATTCGCGGCTAAAAGTCACTTTTTTGGTAGTGTATCCTGTGAGCATCTAGCCTAAAAGCCTCATATGAGTGAAATATCTGAGTAATGATACAAGGGAGAAGTAAAATCCGAGTAGATAAATCACACATCCACTTGCTTGATCACCATACCATATCCTAAGCGAGAATTTAGGCCCTCTTTGGATCGATATAGCTAAAAATTCATACATATAAATAATTATCCGCTAGCCGCCCCACTAAGACTTTTCATTAGCCTTTTCACAACCACAAATCCTTTTCCCATCTTTTAAACCAATAAAAATAAAAATAAGCCAACCCATCTTGAATGAGTCTGAGAAATAGGATGAGTAAAGAAAATAAAGAGAAAGACCTATGGAAAACCAAAATTAGTTAGTTGCTTCATAAAAGAAAAAGAAAGGAAGTTTTTATCCAAAGAAAAGAAAAGAAAAAGAAAAATAGAAATAGAAATAAAATAAAAACTCCAAAAATAGAATAAAAGGAGTCAAAAAGCCAAAATAAAAAGGCTAAAGATGGAAACTAAGTGTTGAAGCAAAGTAAGAACAAGGTTTTATCTAGTTACATATTTTGAAGACCCTATTATCTCAGACTTGTTTATTTAAATATCCATTCCGTTCCTTCTTCAACCATCACCTCAGCCCCCGTATCACCTAAGAAAGACATCTAGCTCAATTAGGATTAATTCGGTGTGATAGTAAATGGTAGATGTGTTTGATCGACCTCTGCTTTTTGGATTGTCATTGAGATTGTGAGGAAACGTGTGCCCACTGCACACTGGAGTTAGCAAATTTGAGTGGAAAAATCAGAGTATTATGTGTCTTGACACATTCCTTGTGAGAACCTACTTAAGGCACACTACCCAAAAGTTTCATAAACGGACCTGCCATTGTATTTCATAGCATAGTTCATTGTATAGCTGCTTATCTTAAGATGATTTGATTATTATGCATGTATTAATTTAGGAGTTAGATTGATGATCCTTGTTTAAATGTTAGTGAGATGTATAGATTCTAAGATAAAATTAGAGGACAATTACTTTTATTATATAGTCGTTGTAGTATAAATGAAGTTTGTGAGTATCTTCTCTGGAAAAATCTCACGAGTCTATAACTCATCCACTAGGGAATTCCTAGTGGTTTAAGGCCTTATTGTATATGGTCAATGCAATCGCACTCTGCGAAATGAGATTAGCTAGGACCACATTTTTGGCCACTTATATGTTTTTATTTCTCATCTTTGCTTGAGGACAAACAAAATGCTGTTTGGGGGTAGTTGATAAGCACCAAAAAGTGTAGTTTGAACCCCTTAATAGTATTATACATAGGCCAATTATGTTTATAATAAATAAGAGTTAGTAATGTTTACGTGTTTTTGTGTATTTCAGGTCTTGAAGCTGATTATGTACTTAAAGATGTCATTTTGTATGGAAAACGAGTTAAGATGATTGTTGAGGAAGTTCTACATTTAAAACCCAAGAATCATGAAGAAAAGCCTTTTTTAAGCTCAGTCAAAGCTGGGAAGTCAAAGTTAATTCGGGTAGAAAAAGAACAGAAAAGTCAACAGAACTTCAAATGAGTATATCTTTGGACTCTGGTCTTGGAATTGGGCCTATTTTATATCAAAACGACCGGCTCGGAATAAAATTTCCAATGGACTCAGCCTTGTCCCAATAAAAGCTGTAAAATTAGCGAAAATGGCACTGAAATAATTTTTAGCAGAATTGACCCTTTTAGATTTGACCTAATGGACTTTGGGCTAACATTAGAGGCCCAAAGTCTAAGCTCGAGGCCCATGCATGAAAATATAACCCTAAATCTCTCCTATATAAAGAGGGTTAAGACTAAACTTATTTACTCCTTCCTCCCCTTAGTCTCTAATTAGGTTTGTTTAGTTGTAGTTTAGTTTAGGATTAGAATTAGGTTTAGTTTGTAGCCTCCCTTAGAAACCTTTTAATAAAAGCTTGTTTATTCAATTCTCTCTTTACATTATGTCTTTATTTTATTGCTTTAGTAGAATAAATCCAATGAAACAAGGCTAAACCTTTATGAAGCCTATATGATGATTATGATTGTTTAAGCTTAGTTGTTATTTTTAATCAAATTCTTCAAGTTTGGTTCTTATGAATTTTAGAGATAAAACTCATAAGAATTAAACTAGAGATTAGAAACTCTATCAAATATATTTGTGGAGGTGCTAATCTCTCATGCTAGTGAAGCCAATGTTAGAGATAACTTGGTGTTTACTAGGGATCAATAAAACTAAGTCAATTATTAGGTTAAATGGTTGTTTGAATCATGTAGGTCGATTAACCACTCTCTATTATCTTTCTCATTCATCAATTTACTATTTTAGCATATTTAATTTGCTGTCTTTAGCATATTATTACTCTCTCATTAGTTATTAGTTTAGTTAGTCTAGATTTGTATTAAATACGTGCAAGCAAGAGTGGAGAACACGATTGCTCCTTATATTCTATGAATTTGAGAGTATATTATTATTGATTGATTAGCATGATTTAGTATTATTCTAAACACTATTTTTACATTATTAAATTATAGTTATCGGTACTCTATTTGTTTCTCTCTTGATTAGTAAAGTTCTCCACTTTTGCTGGTGGATTAGGTTAACGCCAAACCACGTAAATCTTGTATCCATTTCTATGAGTTATTCGCTTTGCATTGGTAAGTATTTTGATTAATTTGTTTTGTCAATTCCATCACCACATTCAATATTCTTTGTCCAATTGTCACGTTTCCACATTCATTTGCGTAACAAATTGGTATCAAAGCCAAGGTTCTTCCTAGGGCTTCTTTTGTTGTTGAAATTCCTGAAAGGGGTTTCGTTGGTTTATTGATTGTTTTGTAGGTATGGAAGTTTGAGAAAGTATGGCGATGGATCATCCATCGGGTACTACTTCTAGGTTTAAGGAGAAACTATCTCCTACGACTTTGAATATTAACCATGCAAGGATTGATGTGGAGAAATTTGATAGTTCTAACAATTTTAGTATGTGGTGTTGTGAAGTTATAGATGCACTATGCCAACAAGACTTGGATGATGTGTTAGATGAAAAGCCATCGGATATAGAGTAGAGTGTTTGGTCTAAGAAAAATTGGCGAGCTTGTAGTATCATAAGATCGTGTTTGGCTAGAAATGTGAAGTACCTTGTTCTCAATGAGACTTCAACCAAGGAAATCTGGAGAATCCTTGAAGAGAAGTACTTATATAAGACAATGGAAGGTCGTGTCTTTATGAAATCAAAGTTGTATGATATGAGAAAGAAAGAAGGTGTTTCATTGTCTTAGCATATGAACGAGTTTAACAAGTTACTTACCGACTTGTTGAACATTGAAGAAGAAATGAATGATGACGACAAAGCTTTCCATTTGTTGAGATCTCTTCCTAAGGAGGAGTATGGGCATATAAAAACCACCATTATGTTCGGGAAGAAAGTTTTGAACTATTATGAAATGGAGTCTACGTTGACAAGTTGGGATATGATGATCAACAATGAAAAAGGAGTCAAGAAAGTCAACGAGCACTACTTTTGTGGGAAGAGGGAGGTCTAATGACCGCTTAAACTCTGGTGGTAGAAGAAGTAAATCTCGTTCCAAGTCGAGAGGGCAAAATCTAGCCCATGTTGTACAACTCTACTACATCAGCTTCTAAAATAAGTGATGTTAAAAAAAAATTGTGATAATTATTACACATGCTGAGAAAAATGATGTCATATATAGTTTTCATATTACATCACTTCGCTGAAAGTGATGTAAAATTAGTGATGTCATATGTCATATTTGTTGTAGTGTACTGAGTAGAAACAACCCAATGTCAACATTGCTCAAGGAGGTAATGATTCTGATGGTTCCAATTTATCTTTTCCTATTACATTTAATATTTGTTTTATTGATTCTAGTCATTGGATTTTGGATATGGGTGTTACCTATCATGTTTATCACATAAGGAAGTGGTTTACAACTTTCAAGGAGCTTTAAAGTGGTGATGTGTTGATGGGGAATGATCAACCCTGTCGCATTATGGGGATAAGTAATATTTGTCTCAAGATGTATGATGAAACAATTAGGGAAATAAATGATGTTTGATATGTTGAACCTTATCTTTGTTGGTACTTTAAAAGCTAAGGACTACAAGGTAGTCATTGATAGTGGTGTTTTAAAGATAGTTTCTGGAGCAATGGTTATCATGAAAGGCATACGTCAGAATAACTTGTACTATTTGAAGGGTGGTACAGTTAGTAGAGAAGTAGTTGTTACTGAGTATTCAGAGGCAATTCTTAAGGAGGTCGGCCACTGAATTATAGCGTGTGTCTTGCACATGCAAGTGAGAAGTCCATGCAAACATTAGTAAAGAAAGGACTGTTGAAAGGTGCTAAGACCTGTAAGTTAGATTTTTGTGAACATTGTGTTCTGGGCAAGTAGACAAGGGTGAAGTTTGGCACCGCTATCCACCGTACACGTGGAACCCTTGATTATGTTCATACGGATGTTTGGGGTCCTTCCAAGAATGCATCTTTTAGAGGGAACAAACATTATTATGTGACCTTTGTTGATGATTACTCTAGGTGTTGTGGGTATATATCATGAGAAACAAAGATGAAGTCCTAGATATCTTTGTGAAATGGAAAAAGTTGATTGAAACTTAGACTGGCAGAAATATCAAAAGACTTCGAACTGATAATGGTGGTGAATATACCAGTGATCTGTTATTATAAGTATGTTAGAATGAGGGAATAGAGAGGCACTTCACAGTGAAAGGTATGCCGCAAAAGAATGTGATAGTTGAGTGCATGAACCGTACTCTAATGGAGAAGGTGCAGTGTATGTATGTTGTCCAATGCTGGATTGGGCAAATCGTTTTGGGCTAAAGATTTGACTTATGCATGCTACCTTGTTAACAAGTTGCCTTCGGCTGTAATTGGAGGAAAAACTCTTATGGAGGTTTGGTCTGGTAAACCTACTTAGGATTATGATTCCTAAGTGTGTTTGGGTGTCCTACTTACTTTCATGTCAAATGGCGATCCTAAAGTAAAAGAAAGCTATCTTTGTGGGTCTGAAAAGTGGAGTTAAAGGCCATAAGCTATGGGATCCGAAAGATAAAAAGTTTGTTTTGAGCAGAGATGTGACATTTAATGAGGCTTCTACGTTGAAGTTTACTGACTCTCAGTAGGTGGAGAGTACGACCAAAGAGTTATTGCAGCAGGTGGAGACTAATGTATTTTCACCTAGTCTAGATGGTTGTGTATCTAGTAGATTGACAACTATGGGTACTCAGTCAGTTGATGTTCCAGTTGAAGACATAGAAGTAGTGAATACAGGTGATGGAACAGATGATGATGTAGAGAATGTGGCTCCATTAGAGGAACAGATTAATGTTGGTCCTTTGGCTCTGGTTCATAACCTATTGCAACTGGTAAATCTAAGAGGAATGTTCCCCCATTGTATTGGCTAAATGATTATGTTACCTATGCACTTCTTGTTATTGAAAGTCTTTATGAAGATGTTTCTTCCTTATATTATAGAGCAATCCAGTGCCCCAAGTCAGAAAGGTGGAAGACAGCTATGGATGAGGATATGCAATCTCTTCATAAGAATGATATTTAGGTTCTTGTAAAGTTACCTAATGGTAAGAAGGCAATTGGCAGGAAATGGGTGTTTGCATTGAAAGAAGGATCTCTAAATGACGAGTTACGTTAGAAGGCAAGATGGGTAGCTAAATGCTACGTTCAGAGGGATGGGATTGATTATAATGAGGTGTAGTTTTCTCCAGTTGTGAAGTACTCCTCCATATGCATCCTTTTGGCCTTGGTAGCTCAGTATGATTTGGAGCTAGCCTAGCTCGATGTAAAAACTTATTTTTTACATGGTGATTTAGAAGAGGAGATCTATATGACTTAGCCGAGTGGGTTTAAAGTTACAGGAAAATAAGATTTGGTGTGTAAACTAAAAAAGTCACTATATGGTATGAAACAGTCTCCCAGGCAATGGTACAAGTGGTTTGATCGGTTTATATGCTAGGGCTCAAGTACATAAGAAGTCACCACGATCATTGTGTCTATTTTTTCAAACTACATGATGGTTATTTCATCTACTTGCTCTTGTATATTGATGTTATATGCTTATAGCCTCAAGAAGTAAGACTGAAATTGATAAGCTTAAACAGTTTTTGTCTTCAGAATTTGAGATAAAGGATTTGGGTGAAGCTAAGAAGATTATTGACATGGAGATTCAGAGAGATAGAGTAAAGGGCAAGGTTTGTTTGTCTTAAAAGATATATTTGAAGAAAGTACTACATACATAAGTTTGGTATTGATGGGAACACTAAGTCTGTGAGTACACCTCTTGCCCCTCATTTTAAACTTAGTGCTACTATGTCTCAGAGTTCCAATAAGGACATGAGTGCATGACTCATGTTTCATATGCAAGTGATATTGGTAGTTTGATGTATGCGATGGTGTGTACTAGGCTGAACATTTCACAAGTTGTTACTGTTGTTAGTAGATATATGCATAACCCTGGGAAGAAACAGTTGCAAGCTGTGAAATAGATTCTAAGATACAATCTTGGTACTGTAGATGTTGGTTTGATGTTTTTGAGAAGGATACTAGTCAGCTATGTGTAGGTTATGTGGACTCTGACTATGCAGGTGATTTGGATAAGCGTCGGTCCACTACTAGGTATGTATTTACTTTAGCTGGTGCTCCAATGAGTTGGAGGTCCACTTTATAGTCTATGGTTGCATTGTCTACGACAGAGGCAGAATATATGGCAGTGACTGAGGCTATGAAATAGGTTATTTGGTTGTAAGGTTTGTTGGATGACTTGGGTATTGTGAAGGATCGACTCGAGATTCACTGTGATAACATGAATGCTATATATTTGGCAAATAACCAAGTTCACTATGCCCGTACAAAGCACATTGAAGTGTGTTTTCACTTTGTTAGAGAAATTTTAGAGGAGGGTGATATCTTACTCACTAAGATAAACACCAAGGAGAACCTAGCTGATATGTTAACCAAAGTGGTTTATGGAATCAAGTTTTAACATTGTTTGGACTTGATTCATATGCTTCATTTGAGATGATTTGGCCCTTAGGGGGGCATTGGCTTACAAAGTTGAGCATCCAAACTTGAGCTTACCAAAATTACACAAGAGGCTCGGTATTTATAGAGAACAAAGTGCACGTACTGCCGTGGGCAAATAATTGGTTTCCAAAACCAATAAAACTTCCAAAACCGTGCGGTATTAACACTAAGTAGGAAACGCTTCCTCTAATGTAAACAAGCAGTGTGCTTGCTATTGCTATTTCAATAAAATTCCAAATCCAATACCCACGTGACCTCTTCTCAACAATTGGAAATAGCAACAGCAAGTGCACCGCTTGTTTACGTTAGAGGAAACCTTTCCTACTTAGTCTCCATACGTGAGGAGTTGCATGTTATCTAGAAAAGAACGTTTCCACCACTTACAAACCCAACCAAAAAAAAGTTGGTCAAGTAGTGGCACACTTATTAAAATCTCTTCAATCACTTATGGGGGAAGTGTATAGTACTCAAATCAAGAACACTATAAAGCATCTTCTTTCTTCTTCTTTCATATACTACTATAAGTGAAGTTTCTCCATTCCATTTTTTTACCATAAGAGGTGCCAAAGATTTGCCATTACTGACGTCTTTTCACCAACACACAACCCGACGAGCTGCCCTAAAAAGCTTCCACTTCAATCAATTTACAAACAGTATATAGCAAGTAAGTAGGGTTGCTTTGGTGGCAAAAGAATTAACGAAAGAAAAAAGACTAAAAGAGTCCGAATTATTTGTTCTTAGTGAGATGATTGAAAAGGTAAGTAACTTCCAATAATTGGAAAAATAGAGTCCAAATTTGTTCACCAGTGATTTTGTTGGTAGAATCTACCAGCGACCCATAATGACCCACGTGTCCAGCCACTAATTTCCTATTTTTTCCCAAAAATTGTGTTTTTCCCATAATACCCCAATCTTACCACCAAAACCTATTTTTTTTTTTATTCAGTTCTTTTTTGTCAATTCTTACAAATTGAAAACTCAAGTTCAAAAATCTAGCAAATCCCATCATTATCTAATATGATTCCCATTATTAAATTTATTCTTAGTGTTACGGTCTAGTTTGAACCTAATGGGCTTTGTAGGTCCGGAGGAATGAATGGGCTATTAGGACGAAGTCCAAAGAGAATGAGTACGCAAAAACCATAGAGCGGAGGATATCGAATAATTGGCTAGGCGGTGGATCTGTATGTGTCACGTAGTAGAAGACACGTGGGAGTAGCACAGTGGATGGATGAAAGCAAGATCAAGGGTTAAGCGTAGAGAGGGGAGGACCGAGTATAGCGGTGGATCTGTATGTGCCACGTAGTAGAAGACACGTGGGAGTAGCATAGTAGATGGATGAAAGCAAAGTCAAGGATTAAGCGTAGAGAGCGGAGGACCGAATATAAGAGAGAAGAGAAAACCTAATAGAAGAGGAGGAAAAAACTGAGAGAAGGAGAACTGCCAAGAAAAAGGAGATGAAGAATTAGGTTAAGAAATTAGGTCATAACACTTAGTGAAGTTTACCTCATCCAGTTTGGACTTGCTTTTCTTCTAAAACAAATATTAACAATAAACTATTTTTTTTTCTTTGTGTTTATATCAAGATTTTAGTTTGTAACTGCTAAACAACTACTGTAACAACTAACAAGTCAATTACAATAGAATGGGTATTGATTCTAACAAGGAAGTGAAGATTGTAAGAACAAAATGGGAGGTGGGAGAAAGAGGGGTGTACTTGGTAATTTCTATATTTTTAGTGATAGTTGTTTGGGGGTGGACATCGTGGGACATTATGGACTGATAGATTCAACCAGCAAAACCGCTGTTGAACAGATTCGAACTCTGAAAAATAGGAGCTGTGGTAATTCCTGTATCCACGGCGTATAAAAATGCAGTTGCCCCGGTTCCAAGTTGCGCCACGTGGGTAGATAAAAACATTATTCGAGTATTCTATTCCAAGTCATCTCCATCCTCATTTTCATTCCTCAATCAGTATCCCTATCTTCTTCCTCCTCCTTTCCTCTCATCATTATTCACATGCATGTCATTTCCCACTCTCTCACATAACTAGACCAAATAACACCAAAAAACAACAAACACCATAACAAGATGATGAGAAGTAGTCAAGAACAACACCAGTCAAGATTATTCTACGACCTATGTACACTTGTTTTAACCATTATCAACTCACCCCAACTTCCTCTAACCTCCCGACCACCTTCTCCCACCACTGTACAGCCTAGAACAAGTACTACTACTACTACTGCTACACAAGTTTCTCCTGCTGGGTTTGCATCTTTACTGTTGGGAATATCCTTAGCTTTGATGTTATGTGGATCAGTTACGTTTGTGATTGGATTCATATTAATGCCTTGGGTACTTGGACTAGTCATTGTTTTATACTTTGTTGGGATTGTATCTAATTTGTCTATGTTGGGTCGGGCCATTCTTTGTCCTTGTCCACCAGCAGTATCTTCCCCGTCGATTGAAGGTGGTGGTCGCTCTCTTTCGCCTAAACAGATGTCTGGTGAGGGTTTTCGTTCTTCTGTTTTTGGGATTTTTCCTATAGTTCCGTTTTAGTTTTCGATATAATGAGTGATCTGAATTACATGTTGTATGTAATTTTATTGTATTAGGGACTACGGGTTTTATGTCTTTAATTGTTGTGAAAGAAGGATTTAACCCACCCTTTAATGGTCTAATGGATTGTTTGTACATTAAGCATTGATATTATTGAGTTCGAAACTTTGGTGTCATTTGTATTTGTACTCCAATTATGTTAGTTACTGCATAGCTGTACTTCATTTTGTATGTATTGACTGTAGTCCAATTACACCGAAATCATTTGGTTTGTTTTACTTTATGGAACTTATATGGAACTAGTCTTCGTAGTAACAGAAATCAGTCCTATTGTCCTTGTTAGTTCTCGAAATTCAGTCAGCTATGCTCACTGGCCATTACTTGGGTTCTCTGTTTATGCCCTCACCTTCGTTGCTTGATTTCCTACTGAGAAGCATACTTATTACTTAGTTTTCCTTTATGTGACTGTATTCTAATGTATGTACAAATTTTTTTTTATCTGTTGTGGTGGTCTAATTCTTGTAGGTGTTTAGGGAATACCCTTTTAAATATTGTCTTTGTAGAACCTGGTGAACCGTAGCCTTTGTTTCGAATCTTCTCTTATTATATGGTTTTAGCTACTTTGTTATTTTTGGACTGGGTATGGTTTGGTGTACGTAGTATGTCTTTGTCTTTGTTATTTTGTCATTTTTTCTGTTTGGTGAGCTTCCTTTTTATAGAGCAAAAAGCTTCCGGTGGCCTACTGCTCAAGTCTTGAAAGGTTATGCCCAAGGTTGGGGGTTATGGATCCAGCAGCCATTTTGCAGGCATCTTGTCCATATCTCTAACAGTAGAAGTAGTGTAAAGATTTTGGAAGGCAAAAGAGTCACGAACAGTGAGAATGACAGAGGTCAATCTCCACCCAGACTATAAATTTGTATTTGACTTTCACTTTCGTCTAGGTTGGGAAGGAGTTGGGGTGATAACAAAAGAAAAGGAGATAAAAAGAGAAGAAGATTCACTTAGTGGAGCCTTTATATTTTCTTCTGGTCTCACTCATCCTGGTTTTGTTAATTTAGGATTATAACTTACCAGTCTACCTTTCTTTTTTCTTTTTCCCTTAGATTTTTTCCCTTTTCACAAGCTTAATCGCTAAGCTACCAGTGCCGCACAAAAGATCAAGTATCAAACGATATCCATGAGTTAATCTTACACCTAAAATGCGATTATCCAAGAGCCATCGTGTGGACTTTGTGGAAGGAGAGAATTGGCAGGATCTTTGAATAACAAGAAAGAGAACTCATCAAGGTTGTGGAGGGGATCAAAGAGGAGCTATTTGATTGGGCGTGTGCAAATCTTATCTTCAAAGGGGTTATCTATCAAGACTAATTGGGATATTCTAGTAAGTTAATTGGGATTGTAATTGGGAAAAGGTATAGCCGTATAGGTAGGTCATCTTGTAGCTACTTGGCTCTTGCTACGAAAACCATGTTGTAACTTGTAACCTATTGTAATTATTCAACTAATTAATGAAATTAATTCTAGTCAAACAAAAAAAAAGACCTAAAATATTCCAATTTGTAACGGTTGTAGCAAATTTGAAATCAGAAAATAGGCTAGCGCCTGGCTTCTTAAACTGGATTAGGAGTTTGTGTTGAACTGTTGGAGCCAACTCATGGGATTTCATCTCCTTTTGGTGCAAGGAATCAAGTCTTTGTACCCTTCGCATTTTCTTTGACAATGTTCATTTCTAGTCTCAGTTGAGGCAAGCAAAGTGAAAGTTATCAGATTAGATGATATGATAAGTAGAACTTTAAAGTTTTCAGTGTCATTTTTGTTTAGGCTCCACTTTTTAAATTTGTTAATGTCGTTGTGAACTTTTGATTTTTATGGGAATCTGTTAGGTAAGCCTGAGTGATTGGTAATTTATACTTGTATAAAAATAACAATGCTATCTCCCAGGAATAATGAAGGTAGACCGCTCAAGAGATGTCTGGTGAGGGTTTTCTTTGTTCCGTGTTAGGGATTTTCCCAGTAGTTCCGTTTTAGTTTTTGATATAATGATTGAAATGAATTATTTGAGGAATTTGTTATTTTGAGATATGTTTGATCTGAATTATGTTGTATGTAATTCTACTGTATTAGGGACTACGGGTTTTATGTCTTTATGTGTTGTAGAAGAAGGATTTATCCCTTTAATGGTATAATGGTTTGTTTGTACATTAATCACCGATATTATTGAGTTTGAAACTTTGATGTCATTTGTATATGTAAACCAATTATGTTAGGTACTGCACAGTTCTACTTCATTTTGTAGGTATAGAGTATAGACAATAGTCCAGTTACGCCGAAATCAGTTTACTAAATACAGTACTAGGACCTGTGGATATAGCTGTCCAAATTCGTTACTAGGACTAGTGAATATGTGTCCCTTGAGGCAGTGAAACAATTTTTCCACTAAATTGGGAGTTCATATTTTTCCGTTCTTACTTGAGTGTCGTATGTCATCGCTTGTATTTGCTGAATATTGGTTCTCAATATTTCTGGACTGGATGACAATGGTTATGGTAGTATGTTAGCTATTGGTCCGTTGATATCGTGTTTAATGTGGGCTATGTTAAATAACGAAGAGGGAGGTTATTTCTTCTTTCGGAAGGGTATGATTTTGATATTAGTGTTGAGGCATCCTGTAATTCTTTTATCTGTAGGATGTTTCAGTTGTTGGTGGGTTTGTTGAGCTGTTGTTTGGACACAGAAGTATATTATTGCTTATGTTGTTGAGAATACCCGGCAGTCCCTAGGTCTGCTTGAGCCACAGAGGAAGAGTCCTGTGCTAGGATGGCACTTTTACCCTAGATCTGACAGATTATTTGTGCTATGGATCCAAAAGTGTGGTGTATCTGACCTCTGGGTTTCGTGTTGTCTTGTTATATTTGCTGCATATATATGCTAATTTATGAATTTGCAAATTCAGTTGTTAGAATATGACTGGTTGGTTTGGGAGAAAGACAGAGTTTTAAAGTGTCGATAAGTTGATAAATTGCACTATTGAGGGAAAAGTAGACATGTTCGACAATGTTCACTAGTACAAGTTGGACCAAAGCTGAGGGAAGTCATTATGTTTGACATAAAGGATTTCTTTTGGGTTTTTGAACACATGCAAAGTAAAAGTTCTCAGATTAGACAATATGACAAGGATGGAGAAATTTCAGTCTTGAATATCATTCAATTTATGCGTAGAATTTTAAGTTAGTTCCCTTCATTGTGTTCTTTCAATTTTTATGGGAAACTATTGCATAAGCCTGAGTGATTGGTAATTCAGGTGACCTCAATTTGTATAAAAATTTCAATGCTGGTCTCCCAGGAATAAAGAAATTTGTTGTCATGCCCTCTTCTGGTTTCCATTCACTATGTTTTTTAGTGTTTAATTGTGAACATCAATAGGCATCTACCCGAGGTTGAAGTTTACCGTAGTACCGTAGTACGTTTTTCATTTCATTCTGTTCCTTCAGCTATTAGTCTTGTTTGGTCCATGTGCCGGAGTTGCAGAGAGAAGTGCAAGTTGTTATGGTTCTTCTTGATGGTGGTTTTTTTAACTACATTTAATACTTGAAGAGATGATGAGTAATTTTTTTCCCTTCTGGTTGGATGTGGTATTGGTCTGTCAGTACATAATCCTTCTTTTTACTGGAGCGACCAACTTAGAATAGTACATAATTACAGATTAAGGGGCAGGTATTGAGTTAGAGATCAAGATCTATTGAAGTAAAGACAAACAGTACCCAAGAAATGGTATTGGTCAGGAACCAATGGAGATGGTTTTGTAAGTTGTTAGTGCTGAATACTCTTTAGTTGATTTTAGTTGTTCCAAATATCCCTACCAATCGGGAATAACATTTTTCCCTTTTGGCATAGAAACTAGGTTTTGAGCCTTTCATATTACACAGTAGGATTTCATATTTCATAGAAGATATCTTCAGCCAACCAGATTTTGTACTGGTTGTTTAGATCTTAGGTAATTACCTTTAGTCTTTGATGTTATCTGCTCTGTGGCAGTCTTTAACTTGGTCCTTGAACAAATACTCAATTGAGACGGCACTTGCTAGTGCGCAATTTTGCCGTGGGAGTGCACCATTGTCTAGTTGTTCATATATCAGAAGTCCTCATCATCTCCAACTGCTTACCAAGTAATGCATGTTGCGTATGTATGAATCTCACTCTTTGCTGTGCTTGGCATGCCTGGCTTACCATTATCTACTAGTTATCAACCACGTCATGCTTGCGTGTTGTTGTGAAGCATGTCATTGTTTGCATTATCTTGTACTTCTTTGGTTTGTTGTATTAGTGATTAAATTTAATAACAATTTTGTACGCTACTGCAGAACTGAAGTTTTGTGAGCTGGCCTGCTGCTAGTTGAAGAATCACAAATAGTGGGGGTTCTGGGACCAATTGAAGACCAATTAGCACCTATAGCATGTAAACGCCAAGAAGTAAACCCGGAGGATTGTTTGTTTTGGTCAGTGAACTTCATTGTTATGGTTAGTAAACCCTAAACCCTAGCAGCAGATAGACAAGATAAAAAATAATCAACTGATAAGACCGGAAGTGGGTATATATTCTCTGGTCATCAAGAAAATAGAGTGGATGCTAGGGCTTGTGAATATTTGCCCCTTGAAGTAGTAAAACGGGATTGCCACTAAAAATGAAGTTGATATATTTTATACTTTACTTGGGTGTTGTTTGTCATCCCTGCTATTTCCTTATTGTTTATTCTATTACATCATACTTATTAAGACGATTTTACCAAATACAGTACTTTGACTTGTGATTATACTCTCCAAGGATGTTACTAGGACTTGTGAATATGTGCCCCTTGAGGTAGTGGAACGGATTTGCCACTAATTTGAATTTGTTATTTTTTTTTTTTTGTACTCGATTGTTCACTGGTTTTTACTTATTGTTTGCTCTATTAAGTCATGCTTATTTTCTTTTCCCATTTGTTTTTTGATCGATTAACTGTGTTATTTATAGATAATCATAACATCAACACTGTAGGATGAGATATCCCACTGAAATAGAATAAGGGCGAGTTAGAGACAAGAGACTTGTCTTATATTTTTCCATCAAGTCATGATGACTTACGTTGTTGTAGTCACCCAGTTCTTACGAAATCTGCCAAAGTATTACCTTTAATCTTAAATATATCGTTTTGGGTAATTATTATCCAATTACTCAGTCGCTGCTCCTGGGGTTTCTGATTTTTCATGGAGACTACTAGAAAGCCGATAGCGGGGTGTTAGAGAGATCATCTAGGCACCCCACCTTTGGGAATGTAGAGAAGTTGAGCCAGTAAGAAAACTCAGAAGTTTATGAGTTTTTAGTGGTGTTTGAGCTTTTTTGATGTGATATCAGTTTATCAGGATTGGATGACAATGTTCATTGTGGTATGTCAGCAATTTGTCCACTGATTTCCTGTTTACTACGAGCTATGTTAAGTAATGAGGTGATTTCTTCTTACAGACGAGTATGATTTGAGAATAATGTTGAGGTATCCTGTAATATTTTCATCTGTAGGGGTGTTTCAGTTGGGGTTTTTGAGCTGTTGTTTGCACACAGTTGTATATTATTGCTTCTGTTGTTGAGAATATGGGGCAGTCCTTAGGTTTGCTTGCGACGCAGAGGAAGAGGCCTGTACTAGGATGGTGGCACACTGGCACTCTTACCCTGGATCTTTATTTTACACATCTTTAGATCTGATATAGAGATTATTTGTGATCTGGACTTGTGGACTCAGAAGTGTATACTGTTTGGGCAGAGTAGATGGTATATTGTTTTGGTTCTGTTGTGGAGAATACTGGGCAGTCCCTACTCCCTAAGCCTGCTGGGGCAGCAAAAGGAGAGGGCCTGTTCTAGGATGGCACCTTTAGCTTGGATCCTGATCTTTCACATCTTTAGATCTGATAAAGAGATTAATCGTGTTCTGGATCCACAAGTCTGGTGTATCTTATCTCAGGGTTTGGTATATTGGCTTTTGTTGCATGTGTATGTTATTGATGAAATAGCGATTCAGTTGTTACACTATGACAGGTTGGTTTAAGAGAAAGAGCTAGAGAGTTTCACTGCTTCGAAAAGTTGATAAATTGCAGTATCATGAGAAAACTGGACATTTGGAACGTGAGACGTCAGACGTGAATCAAACATAATGTGATCTGTGAAGGGATGTAGAGTGTTTTTAATTTCATGGTTCGACGTTACGTGTATTGAAGGACACTAGGATAGCAGGAGCCGACTAGCAAAGTTGGTAAAACTTTTGGGTGATGATACTAGAGGTTTGGGGCTCGAACCCACCAGTATCAAAGAGTTACTGATCTCATTTAAAACAGGCTTGCCAATAAAAAAAAAAAAAAAAAAAAAAAAAAAAAAAAAAAAAAAAAAATAAAATAAATAATATGATATGGCAAATTATGAATGTGGTAAACTTTAGAAGTGCTATGCAATTGGTCGGGGATGACGATAACAAATGTGGAAAGAGAACCCTTTAATTTAATACGATAGTTCACTTTGTGATATCATAAACCGGATATATGAATCTCAATAGCTATGGTAGCAGTGATTAATGATCATATGGTGGTGCCATGTGAACACAGTTGGCAATGACGAAAGCAGTCATTAGTCCAAAGAAGAGGACGGTGTAGATACATATGCTAGCAATGTTGTCTTGTGGGGTACCCTTATCCATTCTGGGTTTTCAGCCATTTCATGGAAAGAAGATATCACAGATATTGTACACTATTAATTTAACCACCTTTCCAGGATGAAGGTTAGAAATTGTAACAGAAATGGTTCCAGTGCTACTTTGAGGTACAGTATCAACTTCACCTTCTCAAGGTGGCACTGAAGTTTTGGTGAACACACCTGAAAACTCTCTACCACGGAGCGATACAGATCCCAAACCAATGGAAAATCCAAGTTATACCAAAAAAGGTTGTCTAATGTTAGGTGCTGAATAGCATGAGGTAAACTCATCTGGAGGATGTGCACAGCTAAACATTGAGCAGTATCAATTGTACTGAGTACTGTAATTCAGGACTACACCTTCAGTTCCACCCCAATAGCCATGAATCTGACTTGAGGGGTAACAGGTGTTTAGGCCTTCAGGGCACTTCACGCTCTTCCTTCTCAAGGCGGTATAATGTGTTTTGGGCGTCGAAGACTACCCTGGGCTCCAATTTGGATTGCAATCCATCTCCACTCCACCAAGCTCGACTCTTCAACTTTTTGATAGACCGGAGATGGCTTCCTGAAAAGTTTAAAGTAGTTGTGGTCTATTTTCGAATGCGCAAACTCCCTCTCTCCTGTGGTCTTTACTGGTTTTCATAGAATCTTGATTTCAGGCACAATCTTCAAATGCAGCCATCAGTTATGGTCGATGGTCGATAGTCGCTTAATTGGCATGTGGGCTCTTCTTAGGCGTACATGGACATCTCGTAGATTGTTGTTGGGACTTCGGACCCCCGTAAAAATATGCGTGAATTTGAGTACCAAAAATAATTGAGAAAGACTAATTTTGACCAGTCAATTTTAAAAGTAAAAGGTGGTCCAGGGGGAGTGTGGCATCCGCCGGGTGGGCATTTTCATCGCGACATCGCTAACATCCTTTGCAGCCTATTCAACTGTTCCCGTGAAACTTGTTATTAACTAATCCATACGACTCAACCTCGCCGATGTGGGACAATTAAGAAAAGACCAAAAGTCCAAACAAACACCCGAAATTTGGTTCTGGTACTGATATAATCGGAGTGGTAGTTATGTTTTACATTGTTTTGGACAGTCGAGAAATTTATACTGAGATGAATGAAGTCTGATAACCTGAAACCTCTTACGATTATACCATTGTTTCCTTTTTTTCTCTTCCACTAACTTTCAGGTTAGAACTTAGAACTTAAAAGTGAAACGTTGTTATACACAAATAACATGATCAGAGAAAGCAAACAAGCAGTAAGATTGTTCCAACTTCCAACTAATTCCATAGTTATGTGTGTTAAAAGGATAAGTCTGATTGCCTTTCAGCTAATGGCGCTAGATACTCTAAAGAGAAACCACATATGAGTATTTGACAATAACAAAGAAAAATGAAGATTGTAATCCATCACCAGTGATAATTTTGCCAAACATATATAAAGTCCACAAAGACAAACAATGGATAAAGTAATTGTAGGGAATTATCATGATTATCCTGTGTAGATGTGAACACCAATTGCGATCAGGAAAATAGTGATGAGACCAAAATAGATGATGGTGTGCACCAGAATGGAAACACCACTAGTCTGCATGTTTGCGAACTCCACCACTCTGCTGTTTCCAGGCAGTTGGAATAGCAATCCTGGCGTCAGTAGTACAAACAGCACCACCGCTATTACCACTGGCCCCCAATCAGCCATCTATCCTTTCCCTGCTTAACTTCTTTAATTGCTTTCTTCTTGAGACAAACTCAAGACAAAGCACTATGTAGTGGCAATGGAGTAGACGTACTAGGCTTTCTTTTTAAATAAAGAATCAGGAATTGAGATGACTGATTATGTAGTGGGGAATGGAGGAGAGTTTATATATGGAAAGACTAAACAAATAAATCGACGTTTCTCGATGATAGCTATTTGAGATGAAACAAGTGGCATTATTACAGTCCAAGGACGGCTACTTTTGCTTTCAGCGTACAAACAAACATATGTAGTGACTACTGAGTACTAGCAAATGCCGTCCTCGCACCCCTGAAGCTACGTTAAAGGCTATGCTTTCAGCATCAGTGCTTCAGGAATTTAAGTTAGACTCCTGAACAGTAGAGTCGACAAATTTATGAGTCCATAACCCATATCTCTTTCACAGGTTCAAAGTTAGGATACGGAGCTACCCTTTCTTCACAAACCAAAAGACTGGGTATGTAAATGAATAAGACTCGAGCTGATGAACCCTTGAATAAGAAGATAAAGTTTCTTCTACATATTAAATTTGTGTAAGAAGAAAAAAAATACAAAACTGAAAGTTTCAGATTGATCATTTAACATGTATGTGCACGCCAATCGCGATCACCAAGACGGTGAGGATACAGAAGAACAAAATGGCATGAACAAGAATAGAAAGCCCACTAGTATACATGTTTCCAAACTCTACGAACCTTGTCCTTGCTGGTATTTGGAACAGTAGTCCTGGTGACAAGAGGATGAACAATACTACTGCTACAATCACTGGCCCCCAGTCTGTACCCATCTCGATCTTTTTGCTCTTTACTCGATCACTCTCTCTTCTAATTCCACACTGAGGACTTATATGTAGTATAGGGTGATGACTTCTTTTCTTAGCGAAGAAGGATGTGAGAACACGAAGGAAACTCGGCAGATAAAGGAGGTTGTGCCATGAGACGTGTATGCTTTTATGGGATTGAATGTGTACATTGTGGTACAATAATTGTCGCATTTGGCTTCCTTTTCATGCTTTGTGAATGAATGGAACTATCAAGTCATAAAGTTGCGCTTTTGAAACACAAAAGAAAGGTAGAAGGAAAGGAACCAAGAAGAGTTTGGTTTACTTTGAGGGAAGTGAGTGTGCAGTCTGTAAAGGATTATGAGGCTTGATATAAAAAATGATTACTCAATGAAGGCATCACACTAAAAAAAGCAATTTGTGGATTACTTTTAATACGAACACACTACTTGAAAGCACAATTTCATCTTTTTTATCGACTTTTATTCCTCCTCTGGTTTCATATGATCAAAATTATGTAGTCGATGATATTGTTAGTGTTATGGAATTGGCACGCTCAAACAGTAATTGTTAGTTAAATTACAAATCCAGATTTAAGAGTGGGATCAAATTGAGTACGATGCTTAACATCCATATACTGTACAAGAAATTGGTCCAGAATCACTCTCTAGGATAATTAGGGATGTCAATATTACCCATGGGACGGGGATCCATGGAGACCCGATCCTTATGGGGCGGGTATGGGGAAATGGGGATGGGGCGGGTATGGGGAATTCCTTCCAAGCGGGTATGGGGCGGGTATGGGGATTGGGGTCCCCTATCCGACCCCGCCCCAATTAAGTATGTATTGTATATAACTAGTACTTGCCCGTGCGTAGGGCACAGATATAGGCACCCCCGACGCGCATCTACCCCCTCTACTAATGTTTTTAGAGCCCAACAGCTCATAAAAGTTCAGCCCAAAAACAATTCAGGCCTTTTTTGTGTGGGGTGGGTGAGGTGAGAAAAACTTTTAAACCCACCCCAAAAAAATTTGTTAACTCACCCTAGAAAAACATTTTAGTGGCTATGGTTAGGGAGTGACAAGACCACGTATCACCTTATAAGGAGGAATTTGTCAACCCACTCTACCCTTCTTTGTTATATAGATTTGCATATATTATTTATATTATGTATATTTATTAAAATATTACAAAATTATAAATTAAACTCAAGACCTCATTCTTAAAATCATAACCAATTTTCCACTAAGATAATGCAAAGTCCATGAAGGGTCTTTAAATATAAAGAAGAAAATTAGTTTAGTTAAGGGGATCAAAGTCTCGGTTGGCTATCATAAGGAAAAAAACACAATAACATGAAAGAATTTCACATTCTTGATAGGCTTGATGTACATGTGAAAAGTGCCCCAACGCAGTCGATCCAAGAAGTGCACTGGGTTGCTCCAGTGGGAAATGTCATCAAACACAATGACATAAAAGAATTTCACATTCTTGATAGGCTTGATGTACAGGTGAAAAGTGCCCTAACGCAGTTGATCCAATAAGTGCACTGGATTGCTCCAGTGGGAAATGTCATCAAATGTAACACCGATGGATCAGTCCAAGGAGTTCCCAGTAATGGCGGGGCTGGTATAGTATGCCGGAATAAGAATTTAATAGCTGTGGTTGGGGTTCTTGCTGTAGGTCTCGATCGGGTAGATAGTTATCATGCCGAATGCATAGTCATAGTCATGGCAGCCGAGAAAGCAGTGGAGATGAATAGGGGTTGCATTTGGATTGAAGCTGACTCGGAAGTTGCTGTAAAGGCCTTCAATGGCGATGCAATTCCATAGATGTTTAGAGCGAGATGGAAGCGAACAATTGCATTTTTACAATATTGGAAGCTATCCCATGTTTGGAGAGAAGGCAACTTTAGTGCAGATGCAGCAGCAAGGAAGGGATAATCCACCTTATTGCCCGACACTTCAGTATGGAGCACTAGTAGACCAGACTTTGTTACTAAGATAGAAAGTCCCTTTAGGACCTACTATTGATTTAGATGAAAAAGAATGTAACTTGTATTGTCTTTGACAATTCATTTCATTAATAAATTTCCTTACTTGCGTGCAAAAAAAAAAATGTGAATATAAGTATAAATTTTGTTTGGTAAATTGGTTAATGGGGGGTGGGGCGGGTATTGGGAATCCCCGATTACCTCTTAAGTGGGGATGAGGCGGGTATGGAGAGTGAAATTGAAGTCGGGGATGACAAACCCGCCCCATTTACATCCCTAATGTGGGACAATCCTTTTTCAAAATCAATGAAGGACAATTTTCGGGTGTAAATAATCCGAAAAACTAATTTTTGGGTGAAACTAACCCATAAGGACAAATATCCTGGATCTTAAATATATTTTGTTCCGATTTTACCCTTCTATCGTTTTGTTGTGCCCAATGAGACAATCATTGTTTGATTGTTCATTGCTCATGTTAAGATATGAATAGTGATTGTTTATGCTCCAAATAGGACTCTAATAGGTGTTCTCACTGATCATATATCATGTTGAGGAGTTCATAACTCATGTTGATTACTCCAATAGGTGTTCTCACTGATCATACATTATGTTAAGGTATGAACATTAATTGTTCATATACAAATAGATATAAACAGTGATTGTTCATATCTATTGGAGAGATGAACAATGAATTAATGTTCATACCAAAATAGGTGTTTTTGCTAATCATACATTATGTTGAAGTATGAAAAATGATTGTTCATAGTTCATATTGAAGTATATGAATAATGATACTATATATACCAGGTCGTTTCGGTTGGGTCGGGCATCAAGGTAAACTTGACTTTTTTATCACTCCGAGCCGTTTTTTATTTTGCATCAAAAGTATAATAGAGCACAGAACACACTGGTCTGTTAATCTATTAAAGTATACTTGACCTTTCATCTACCCGGTCTATGTGAGTGATTAAAAAAAGTTACTTTTGAGAGTGATTTTTTCGTCCAATTTGTCCATGAGAGTCACTCTCAGTATACTATAATTGTTAGGATTAGTAAATTGAGACTGCAACCATTTAGTTAATTGGGAATCTACAATTGTGATTTATTAGAAGATTTTGTGGCTTTAATTTCATGGTCAAAATAACACTGAGTAGCTGCTTTTCTTTTTGATAAGTACAGTTAATTAGAAGATTTTGTGGCTTTAATTTCATGGTCAAAGTAACACTGAGTAGCTACTTTTCTTTTTGATAATAAGTAAACAATTTGATTAGTAAAACTGGTTACATGTTGTATCAACTATCAAGCATAGACCACAACTAAATAATAAGAGGAATCCGTAGGGTGATCAGGCATATACCAATGGAAGGCCTCGATGAAGCATGCACTGTTGCGCTTCCTTACAGAGTTACAGATACCTGAAGACAATAATTTTCATCTGCGATATCGATAGCGACTGACGTTGACATGCAGAATGCCACTTTCGAAAGTGCATTTAAAACCTTTCTTGCGTGAATATTCCCAATACTTGTTGACGATGCGAAAAGCAATGTCCTCATATGGAGGGACTGCATGAAATCTAATTACGCATGTCTGGTTATTGCACCCATCTTTCTCTAATATTACTTCAGGAGCCTTTGATTTGTCTACTAGATCTGGATAGAAGATGTTAAACTTATAACCTTGCACCATACTTGGAGGAGGATTGTCATGGTCATAATGGGTTTGGTTGTGTTTATTCCATTCATAGCCAGTGTGAACACGATTGAAATACTTGGGCTTTCTCGGACGGTATTGGTCATGCCACCAGTAGACATGTGATTCCATGTTTGCTTCAGTCCCAGAGCCAAAAAGAGCATCCCCTTTCTCCATTGCTCCCATGCCTTTCATAGCCTTCAAGTCCATGTTATCTTCTGGAGGAGTTGGTTTTGATGCCAAAGCTTTTTGAAGTCGCCTCTTCTGGTTTCCTAATACAATTACACGTTTCTGTTCCAGCTCAATCCTGTCAACTTCAGGGTAGATCGCTTCTTCATTTTCTGCACCATGCAGCAATTCAGGAGAAAACGAAACAGGAGAATACGGTCGATCATTTTCTAGATCATCAAAAGTTTCCTCCGCTGTAGTTTTTGATTCATAATCTGATTCAGAGTACCTTTTCCTCTCGAGAGGATGTTCAAGACGGTGGAGATGCCCACGTAAGTGCTTGTTGTGAATCTCCTTCAGACAAGCCTTTGCCTTGTAGATGTGAAGGCGTTTCAGATGAGCCTCCCAGCAGTCCGCTAGGGCTGTGCCAGAATGCATCTTATTTTCAATGAGACTGCAACAGCTCTAGCTCCTTGTGAGTTTTCCCTTGCAGCTCTTTATTAACCTCAGCTTCAATGCTCGGATAAAAACGCCTTCGTTCAGCACGTAGCCTAGCACGATCCAGAGCATATCTTTTCTGGGCTTCAGCTAGCTCCCAGTCACAAACAACCAGCGCTGCCTCCCATATATGTGTTGGTGTTGCCCTGTCAAAATCCAGATGCATTTTTATGTCAGCACGAAGCTCTTCCATCTCTCTTATTGTTAAACCCTGAAAGAGCTCGTCGGGATCCTCTACCTCGACCTCAACATCATCTAAGACGTGAACCAGTTTGGAGAGAATATCAATAGGTTAGCACGTCCTTGGCGCAATCTAATTTCTGACCTCTTCTTGCTTTGATCAAAATAAAACTCCTCTTCTTTCTTTTCCCAATCCTGGAATTCGGCCCTAGCGCGCTCCCTAGCCAACAGTGCAATTTCGTCTTCACATCGTGCCTTCTCAATCTCCCTTTCCTTCTTCATCTTTTCCCCTTTTTCAATTTCAGCATCTATTTCTTTCTGTTTCTTTCTCGCAGCTCTGTAAGAGAATTTGCCAACTAGTACTTGAGAAATATCACGCTCTATCTTCTTACCCCAAACATGGGCGTCATGTCCGTGGCGGGCCTTCATCTTCTTTGCAACACGATTTACTTTTTTCTTAGCTTTCTTTATCATGTACTCTTTAATTTCTTTTTCAGTAATCTTCCTCTTTTTACGCCTATTTCTTTCGTCCTCAGTTCCTGATGAACTCGAATCTGATTCGGTTGGAGTAGAGCTTCTTCTTCTTTTTTTTATAGTTCGAGGCTGCTTGCTTTTGCTCATCTTGATTCCACTTGTCTTTTTTCTGCTTCTTAATATCTCTTCTTCAGACGATTCTGTTCCGTTTTCAGCATCTTCCATTTGTTTTCTTCTCCCCATTGGCGCCTACTGAGAAAAAAAGGAACCACTGTTCAGAAATCAAAACCAGTTACAAGTTCTATATTCTCACAAGGTAGGCAATGGCAGCAAAGAGAAACCTTATTATACTGTATAATCACCGAGCAATGCCCAATTTCGGTGGCAGTTTTTACTTCCCTTATTGCCCTTCAGCAGACTTGAAACTTACATGAGTAACATGGCCCGTTGAAGTTATTATATAAGGACAGTTGTGTAAAAGCGCAATAGTTTGAGAAATTGAATCTACAGGGAGTGACTCTCAAGGACAAAACTGCCGAAAAAGTAACTCTGAAGGACACCTTTTTTTTTTTTTCCGTAACTCACAAGGACCGGATAGATGAAAGGTCAAGTATAACCTTGACGCGAAATAAAAAACGGATCAGGTAGATGAAATGTCAAGTATACCCCTGACGCAAAATAATTAACGGCCCTGCCCAGACGAAACGGCCCGGTGTATTTAGTATGAACATTGAATGTTCATAGTCCTTGGGAATGGACATTAATTGGGTATGAACATTGAATGTTCATAATCCTTGGGTATGAACATTCGATGTTCATAGTCCTTGGGTATGAACGAATGTTCATACTTGCGCATACATGTGAAAAGACATAATTACCCTCAAAAGCGGTTTCGCTTTTGAGAGTTACGTGTCCATCATTTCTTGCTTTTACGCTTTTTTTTTTGAAGATTTTGCTGGGGTTAAGGCAGACCCCCACCTGTTTATTGCACATAGAGAAGCATTACATACCCTCCCTAAGAGTATGGTCATTAGAAGGAGGTACACATAACCTAAGGCATCAAACCTAAAACACTTGGGATTTCTCCCTACACCGCATAAAACCACAATCAAGAACCCCATCAACCATAGCCTGAGGGACCATCTGCCTTCAATCCACAAGCCCCAATCAAAGACAAAGGGAGCATACAAAGACTACAACAGGCATGAAGCCCTCACACAAATGACATTACACATACCACAAGCAAGTACTCATAGGAATCATCTTATTTGATCTCCTAGTTTTTAGCCTTCAATTGCTTGACTATCTTAGGATGATCTTTCCTAAGATGAAGTTGCGTTTTCTCATAGTCACAGAAAAAACACCCACAAGCACAACACACATATGTGAGTCCCATAGTGTCGTCCCAAAACTCTTTTGTATAATCTTCAAGATACCTCTTTTTGTTTTTGGTTAGTGACTTTACCTTCTTCATCATTGCGAGAGTAGGCTCAATTTCTCCCGAAGAACGTTCTTGAATTCTTTTTGCTTCTTTTTGGCTTTTGAGCTTAACCAATCCTCCTAAGACGTTTTCATGCCTCGGCTTGTTTTAGGCAAGTGGTCATTAAACATTTCTTCCTCATAACTCGATAGGTCATCCATATCATCTACCTCCTCATTTTCAGCAACTAACCCTTCGTACATATTTCTTTCTCGGCTATTAATTGGGTAGTTGGGGAAGAGAAGTAATCCTATTCCCTTTTTCTGCTTCCCTTACCTTCTCTGTACCTTTGATTGATCTATTTACTACTGCCCATTCAGTACCCGTATTCGCTGCATTCACCAAGCTTGCGTTAATCGTACTTACAGCATTTCAAGATTCTCCCTTACAGCATTGTTATTCCATACCACTATAGCTTGACTATTCTCTGTAGCTCTATCTTGTTCCTGAAAAACCCCCTGTCCCTCTTCAACCTCCAGATCTATTGGTGTTTCCTCCACTGGACTTGGTATTTCCCTAGATGTAGAACCTACATTCAAACCTCTATTTACTTCTTGCGGTGTACTCTTTCTTACCCAAACTTGGGTGGGTTTCTCCGGACATTTGTTCTCCTTGTGACCATATTTTTTGCATAAAGCACATGAAATAGGAACCCACGGATATTCCAGCTTTATAGTTACCTCTTTTCCCCGCATTTTAACTTTAACTTTAGTTCTAAAATCAAAGTCTATGGGAACTACCACGCGGACCTTTGCATAGTTAAGCCTTTGTTTCCGTTTAGTTTGCTCATCCATTCTCTTAGGCTCCCCCACCAGGCTTGCCACAAACCCCAGACCATCATCAGTCCACAACTCTTTTGGTAGATCCATTAGTTTTACCCAAATAGGAAGGGATTTTATTTCATTCTTCTGAGCTTCAACTTCCTGGGTCCACTATGCTATAACAAACAGTTTACCTACGAGAAATATTGGCTCTACATCTAGAACCTTTCTCCTATCTTCTTCCACGTTGAACTTGAAGTAATATAGTTCTTTGTCAGTGGAAATAGAGAAATCCCCTTTAAGCTTCCAAATTTTGCTCAGTGTGTTCTTTACAAATAGAAATGGCAGTCTTTTTCCAATGAAGAAACCCACCACATATTCGCTCCAAAAGTCGACACCTTGATGCACTATGTTGTTAGGGATCTCAGCAACTCCCTCCACCAGTTCATAAGAAAATCTACGCAATAAAGATATCAGGATTAGATGAAGAGCTCGCTTCATTTTGGAAAAGAGAACTCCAAGAGGGGTTGTGATGTCTGTGAGAACCAAGAGAGGGTTCTACAGGGGTGGGGGGGGGGGGGGGGGATGGTTGATTGATCACCCATGATAAAACGAGATTTAGTAGATTGTGAGTGTTGTAGAGAAGAAAGCTACTAAAAAAAGGGGGGGAAAGCATGGGAAGAGCAGATAAGGGTATCAATCCTACCCAGAAACTTGCTACTAAAGGAAAGAATACGGAGCACAGGATCGTGAAATAGAAGAATCTTAAGTGACTCCCGTTTGCCTAAGGACTGCAAAAAAAAAGAGGCTTTTACGCTTTTAGTTTCATACATTTTGAAAAAAAGAGCGCAAAGACTGCAAACCAAACCCTAGATCTTTTCTTACTTAAATCAAACAATACAACAAAATCAAAATCAAAACCAGTAAAATTGTCAAACTCACCATTGGAAACCGACGAGAACTTGTACGAAACGGAAAATTGCACGAATCCTAGATTTGAAAACCAAGTTTATTGTAAAAACACATCCAACAAATATCATCTATTATTGACAATATTATGGTGGATGATTTTATGGAGGAACAAGGAGGAGGAGAAACTACTGAGGATGATGATGACAAAACAGATGAACAAGAGTTGAGAAAAGAACAAGAAGACGAGGTACTAATAAAGGTATGAACAATGATTTTTTTTTGCAATGATAGTTCATAACTCTGTTTCCTATGTTAGTGAATGTTAGTTTCTGCATGCATGTTGCATGGTAGGAAATATTAGTGTATGAATATTCAATGTTCATACCTGTTAGTGTATGAACATTGAATGTTCATACTAAATATAATGTTTCTGTTAGTGTATGAATATTGAATGTTCATAGTACACTACATATGAACATTGAATGTTCATACCTGTTTATTAATTTTATGTATCATATCAACAAAAATTATGTTTATACTTTCCTAATTTTTTAATTTTGATATAGGGCTTTTATTAATTTGCAGAACTTACTCTATAGACGGAAGAAAAGGAAGGCAGTGCCGACCACTGATGCCGATCAATTTGTTGCTAAAAAAATAAAGTCGCCAAGGAAGGATACTAAAAAAGGAAAGGGCAAGAAGGTAAAGGAAATAGTAACCAAGAAAGACGAGAGAGGAAAAGGAGGAAAAAAAGGAAGAGGAGGAAAATAAGGTAACTTAGCTGCGAAGTACCTTGTCTTTTATGATAAGTCTTGTAAGAAAACTCAAGAAGAGAGGCATTCCAGAAAAACATCTCCATGAAATGAAGAAGACGCCGTTTCGGTACATGTTTGATGCATTGTCCAACAACATTATTGTAGAAAGAAACAAACCCAACAATGAAATATTTTATATTCTGGACAATTTCACTGTACCTGAGAAGGCATTTAAGATTGGAAAAAAGCTTGCCAAGCTCACTGTACAAGAGGTCAGCCTAATGTTTGGAATGCCTGTGACCGAGACAATGGTGCAGCTAAACTGGATTGTCGGAGATGATGAACGAAAAACTAGGTTCATTTTGAAGTACTTTGGTGATGAGACCATCCGATATACCAAGGTTCATATAGAAGATGGAATACAGAGGACCTTGGACGACCCAGAAGAGCAAAACGCAGCTGAAGATTTTGCAAGGCTGCTGTCTCTCTTCATGCTGACAACTTGCTTCTTCACAAATGCCAACTACAGAATCATGTGGCCATTGGTAAATGCTGTTGACAACTTGGATACATTGAGAAAGTTGTCTTGGCCAACAGCTATCCACAATGACCTAATTGATGTAGCTAGAGAGCACAAAGACAGGAAAGAAAAGAAGAAACTGACGATCAATGGCTGCACGATAATGTTTATGGTATTGTTTCTCCTTAATTTTTTTTCAATTGGTAGGTATGAACATTCAATATTCATAGTCCTTGGGTATGAACATTGAATGTTCATAGTCCTTTGGGTTTTATTGGTGTGTGAACTAATAATATGGCTTTCGTCTCGTGCGTTGCAGTTTTGGTTTTGTGAACACTCTCTAGTCATTAATAAGGTACATAACCATGAAAGTAAATTCCCCAGGTGTGCGAGGTGGAATTTAAAGACCTTGTTTGATGCGTTTTGGAAGACTCTGATTACTAAAGTCGTTGCATCTCAAATCGTTGTCGATGCTGAAGCAGCAACGGAGGCTGAAAGGGAGTTACTTCGTGACATGTACATTGATTTAGTCAAAAGTACAGATCATGAAGTCCAGCCTACTTTAGGAATGGATGAAGCACTTAGAGTGGAGAACAAAGAACTGTTGGCCAAAATTGCCACACTTGAGAAACAACTTCTTGATCGCCAAAAAGAAATAAAAAACTTAAAGGAGATTTTAAAGGAAAGGCAAGAGGGGGATACAACTGACAAAGATGAATTGCAACCTCAACCTGATGAAGTCCCCCTGGCTGAAGTGCAACAAGTGAAACTCCAGCGGAGCTCCATCATCTGAATTATGTCTTACATTGTCTCCTCCAGACAAGGAGGGAGATACAGATAAAGGTGAAGAGGGGGATACAGCTGCCGATGATGAATTGCAACCTTAACTTGATGAAGTCCCCCTGGTTGAAGTGCAACAAGTGAAGCTCCTGCGAGATTTTGAACCTCCATCATTCGAATTATGTCTTACATTGTCTCCTCCAGACAAGGAGGGAGATACAAATAAAGGTGAAGAGAAGGATGTTGAGGGGGGTAAGGGAGCAGAGCGGACTTGTTCACTAGTAAAGAGAATCAAGGAAAATAAAGCAAGGAAAACTAAGCCTAGCCTATTGGCAAGGAATACACTGCTGAAGGCAAGGGGAAAAGAAAGAAAGTTGATACTGGCAAGCAAATTCTTGGTGATGATATTGAGAGTAGACCACTCAAAGACCCTAAGACGAGTCCCTACTATAAGGGATTAGAAGAAAGACACAGACAAGTTGTCAGATGGAAATTTACAAGTACAAGGTGTTCTAGTTGAAGACCTTCTGTTTGATATGGAAATTGATTTTCAGGTAAATTTTGTTCATACTAAAATTGGACTATGAACAATCAATGTTCATAGTCATGAGGTATGAACATTCTTTGTTCATACTAAAATTGGACTATGAACACTCATTGTTCATAGTCCATACTGTACTATGAACAATCAATGTTCATAGTCATGAGGTATGAACATTCTTTGTTCATACTAAAATTGGACTATGAATACTCATTGTTCATGAAATATGTAATGCAACAGGTTATCGACTGGTGGTCTAAACACCTTCAAGAAAAGAACCATGGAAAAAATGAAACTTGTCTAATCACTTCCAACATAAAGGTAAATTATTTATTACAAAATTCTATTTCATTTCTATATTGTAGATGTTGTCACATTCTTACTATTTCATGCAATCATTGACACAGAAAATGTTAGATGAAGAAGGAGGCTTGGAAAAAATAGTGTAGAGCATCGACTTTTCTGCAAAATTCTTGGCTATTCCTATTCATTCAGATAGACATTGGACACTTCTTGTAATAGAGTTGAGAGAGGGAAAACAGGAGCAATGGATGCATTTCAACTCGCTAATCACCAAAAAAAAAATTGCTCTAAGTTGCGAAAGATCTGGTGAGTTCAACATAAAACACTTAACTGACATGAAATTTTTTTTCTTAAAATATAATGAAATAACTTCTTTTTATTTTGATTATTCATATATGAACATTGATTGTTCATATATGAGATAACTTGAAGCATCAGTGTTATGTGATACAGAGTGTATGAACATTGATTGTTCATGACCAAACACAAAATTAAAACTAATAAACTGTAAGTAGTAAAATTAGTAACTTCCTTTTATTTTGCAGAGGAAAGGACTGGTTGATCTTATCAACAGTCGGATCCAAATGGAGAAGAAGGAAATCCACAACCTCAGTAATAAAGGAAGAATAATGCCTTGAAAATGTCCACAACAACACAATAGGTAAGCACGTAATTATTCATTGACATTCTTGGAGACTTCTAGACATACAGAAAACAATAATTTACCTGAGATCTGTATTCTCTAAATTGCAGCGTTGATTGCGGCGTTCATGTTTGCAAAATGATGCAAATTCTTTATGAAGAAGGTTGTTGGGATTTTTGTGATGTAACTACTGAAACCGAAGTACACAATATGCGCCCAGAACTTGCATGTGGATTGCTTTCTGATAACCCAAGAAGCTGGACAAAGGAAGATCATGAGTTCCAGGAGGCGTTAAGAAAAGGAGAGTTTAATGTATGAACAATATATTTTGACGCGGTGATTCAAAGTGAAATGTGTTCTTTTTGAGTGGTTTTTTGGTACACAATGACAAAACAATATTTTTTGTCGTGTATGAATGTGCATTAGTGGTGATTCACAGTAAAACAATGACAAAATGTATGAACTATTATTGATGTTTATCATGTGTTCTCTTATTGTTATTCTTTATTAATTATCATGTATGATCAATATTTGTTCATACTCCAGTAGGTATGAACATTGATTGTTCATACCTCAATGTATGAACATTCATTATTCATACCTGTTAGTGTATGAATATTGAATGTTTATAGTCCAATAACGATTGTTAGTGTATGAACAGTGATTGCTAAGTATGAACAAATCATATTCATAGTACACCATATATGAACATTGATTGTTCACCATGAACATTGAATGTTCATAGTACACGTACTAGGTATGAATATTGATTGTTCACCATGAACATTGAATGTTTATAGTACACATACTAGGTATGAACATTGAATGTTCATAGTACACTAGGTATGAACAATATTTGTTCATACTCCAGTAGGTATGAACAAATATAAAAATCATATCTCAATAACATTAATGAAATGAATAATATAAATCATATGAAACTTTAAAATATATTCCACCTAGAACATTAAACAACCTAATATAAAAAACATATGAAAATTGTATTAATATCAATCAGTCAATCAATATATTATTCATACAAAACATTAAACAGCCTGATTAGTGCTTCCCACCTAGAATAATTGGCAAGACCTTGATACCATATCGCCACTAGGTTACTTAACCCTTCCTCTAGATTTCCATATCAGTAGTTAACACATCAACAGTTTCCCCTTGGCAATTCTTTCGGTCATGTCGGTTGGTACTGTGGCATTTTCTGCACTTGTGGGCAGTATAACGCATAGCACCCGCACTCTCAATCCTCTTAACTCGTGGTCTACCTGGATGCTTCTTCACATCTGTTGGGAGAATTCGCACTTCATCAGAACCATCCGAACAGATCTCGTTACGGCTAATTGCAGTTATGCCATGAGAGTAGGTGCTACTGAAATAAGTGGAGCAAAATGCATCTTCAATGTATGAATACACCGACTCCTGTTTGCAATGAATACTAGCAATCTCATGACGGCAAGGAAAACCGTCTATGCCCCATTTGTTGCAAGTACAGTCTCTCCTAAGCAACTCAACCCGATGCTTATGCTTCTCCGTATCAACTTCAAATACATGATCATCTGACTTTGTCACAGTCACAGAACGAGCCTTCTCGGTCCTCTCAAGAAACTTTGCTTCAATTTTAGGACAAAGAAAACTTTTCCAATTCTTGCATTCCATCCTCCGGGCAGACGCCATCTTCATTATCTTCATCCGAATTCCATCTAACATGGCTGTGATGGGAAGATGCCGCTCTTTATCTATCTAGCTGTTGAAGCACTCCGCCAAGGAAGAGCACATCTCACTATATCGGGCCCCACAGAAGTACGCATTAGCCCAGTACTCATAAGGCGCCCTATTAAGAAAGTTAGAAATTGCATCTCCACCAATTTCCTTGAATTCAGCCATGTGTTCCTCAAATTTCTCACGTGTGACAGCATAAGTACATTTCTTAAATAATGTAATCAACACTTTTGTCATACCACATGACTTCGACAAACATGTTTTAAGGTTGTTCTCCATATGCCATAAGCAAAAAGAGTGATAGGAATTAGGAAATACAATAGGAATGTTGACAAGCAAACCATAATGCCTATCACTAAAAAACGTATACCTCCACTCATACCCAAAAGCCTTCTTAAACATATCAAGAAACCAATACCAATTGGAATCATTTTCAATGTTAACAACACCAACAACAAGAGGGAACAATTCTTAAAAAAACAAAAAAAACAAAATATGAGATAACTTGAAGCATCAGTGTTATGTGATACATAGTGTATGAACATTGATTGTTCATATATGAGATACCTTGAAGCATCAGTGTTATATGATACAAAGTGTATGAACATTGAGTGTTCATACTCCAAAACAGTTATGAACACAAAATTAAAACTAATAAAATGCAAGTAGTAAAATTAGGAGAATACCTTGATCTCCATTTTTTGCAGTAGCAGCTAACAAGCACTCTTTGTAATCAGATTTCAAGAATGTTCCATCCAAATACACCATCGGGCGGCAAAACTTAAAACCATGAATACTTGATTCAAAGCAACAAACACCCTCTCAAACTTCCCACTCTCCTTGTTAACTTCAAGTTCAACAATATTCCCAGGATCTCTTCTTTTCAACTCCTTCGTATACCACAACAGGTTATTGTAAGACAGCGCACCATCACCATACAACTCCTTTAGTGCCAACTTCTATCTTACCTGCATAAGCTATGTGCTTTGAAATACTAAGCCCGTACTCACGAGTATATAAAGCATTAATATCTCCAAATGTCAAATCTGGTTTATCTCTTGCAAAATCAAGAATATGAGTCTTCACAAGATAAGAAGTGAGAGGTGGATGGTCATATTCTTTAACTGCAAAACTACAAGTGTGTGTGAGATTAATCTTCTTAATTTCAAAATAACCACAACTCTCCCAAGAGTGGATACACCATTGACAATTTAGCTCATTCTTCTTCTGACAAACCGTAGTCACTCTAAAATCATCATTCTTGATCAACTCATACTTGTAACCACTCACAATAGAGTACTTTATCAATTTACATCTAAACTCAAGAGCACCTAAAGCAAATCTCTGCCCAACACCACCATCAAAGTTACGCCACCAAAAATCAGACTTGTAAGGTTTATGAGCAACAACCTCACCACCAATTAAACAACTCGATGAACCTAATGAACTTGATGTACTTGTACCACTACAACTACTCATTGAACTCATACCCACATTTACTTTAATCTCCACAGTTGCAATCTTCATGCCATAATAATAGCAAGCCAAGGATCGCAAATCCCCATCCGTTTCAATCAAATTCTCTTTTGCATCACGGAAGAAACACATAGAAAAACTCCTTAATCCCAAATTAGGCCACTTATCACACACCTTGCGCGTAACAATATCAATCGAAGAATCCAACCTAAAACGAAAGGACAAAGTACCGCCATTATAGCAAAAAACTCCAATCACACTAAATTCCATGTATAACAACCCACAAAAACACAATAAAAATGTAATTCAGGAGATGTACACAATAAAAACGAAATACTATGATCATTCGCAATGCTTCAGAGAGGTATGAACTAGACTATGAACAATAAGTGTTCACCATGAACATTGAATGTTCATAGTACACGTACTAGGTATGAACATTGATTGTTCACCATGAACATTAAATGTTCATAGTACACATACTACTATGATCATTCACAATGCTTCAGAGAGGTATGAACATACATTGTTCATACTCAACTAGACTATGAACAATAAGTGTTCATATTATTTGTTCAATGAGTATTCATACCCATTCTAGACTATGAACAATACATCTTCATACCAAATTAAACTATGAACGAAGAAAACATAAACATTCCTAAAACAGATCTGATATAAAAAAAAAGAAAAATCGAAATAATAAAACAACCTCAATCAAAACAAAGCCGATAGCATAAAAACCATCAATCATAAACAATCTCAACAATTGTATGTTGAGGGTATACAAATCATAACATTTTATGATTTCAAAATACGATTTCAAGTTTAAGTATATCGTCAACATATGATTTCAATTTTAAGTATACGATTTCAAGTTTAAGTTTATAGATTATTGGACCTCATATTGAAATCATATAGAACAAACCTTTTTAGATTGAAACCTGGTGTCGCGATCTTCGCTCTCCACTAAAAATGCAACGCGTAGTGTAAAGTAGTTTATGAGTTTGAAAATTTCTCTGCTTTAAATATAACACGGAGGGGTTAAATTGGTATTTTAAAAAAATGGTCAATTTCACGGAAGGGTATAATTGGCATTTAAAAAAAGTAAATGGGCCAGGCCAACTTATTTTGTCCTTGAGGGTTACTAAATTTGAAATCGTGGGTTCGTGGGTTACTAATTGCTAGAATTTGTCCTTGTGAGTTACTCACAAAAAACAGTGTCCTCTAGACTTCCTTTTCCTTGAAATTGGGCCTTCTTGTTGAATCTATTCCAATAAGTTCCCAACTTCTATTTTATTTCCCAAGTCGCACTTCTCTCTTGGATTACCACAAAATAATAATTCGATCTATGTAATCGCATCTCACCTTAAACTAGTACATAAACCTTTTGGAGAAACCAAAATCTAATCCCAAACGTGGGTGATGATTCCTAATTCTAACTTGTTTCCAATTCCATGCACTATCCAAAAAACAAGTCTGCTTTAATGGGGAAACATAAGTTACGTTCCCATGCGCCCAACCCTTATATGTCATTAATTGGTTTGCACCAAATGTAAGTTGAAGCTGTGGAGTACCTTAGTACCAATTGCAAAAGCAAGGCGACTTTCAAAGGGTGCAAACCTAAAATCTCTGTTGTAGATATTAACAACTCTCGTAGCTAGCATGCCATAGCTAGTAAATTCATAGACGGCAAAAGTTCGATACGGAAATTATTCGCCAAAGATTCAAAATGGTTAATAATAATACTTTTAAATATTCGATCCAATAAAACGCTAATGGCAAAAATACAATATACGTGTTTTAAACAGGTATAATACGAATGCATTCCTTTAAAATTCGGCTATATATTTTACATTTAAAACTTTGATATATAAGTATATAACGTTTTTATTTTTATTTTTACAATTTTATTTATGAAAAAATAATACAAACTGTAGATGTTGTGTTTACTGGACAACGACCTGATGATCTAGAGAATTGGGAATGGTTGAACTCTTCTTGGGATAAGAGTTGCCTACGTATCAAGTTTCTCGGGCTAAACTTGAATCAAGCCTTACGTAGTTCATCTCTCTCTATTTATAGGTGTAGATGTTGTGTGTCCATATTTGCTTTGGACTGTTATGAAGTGTAGATCCACCTTGTGTGCTATCTTGATGATTCGCCGTTAATGTGCTGTTACAAAGTTAATATTTCCTTGACTGTGGTGTTGATTGAGCTCCGAGATTGCGCTAGTTGATATCCTTCCATAAATGGCTGTAACTGATGCTTCAGACGACCTGGGTGTTGGGTCGTTGGGTAAGGTCTGATGGTGTTGGACGACCTGAAGGAGGATAACCTGTTATGTGGACATGTGTACTGTAGTGTGGAACGGAAGGTACTTACATAACCCCCTTTATTTTTTATTTGTTCTTTGGACAACTATTGCGTGGAGAAAGCACGGTTAAAAAGTAAAGATTTGAAAATACGTGTTTGACAGCTGTTTTGTTTTGAATTTAGGTTTTGGGGAATGTGCGGGAACTGTTTGGGCTAGATTCGTGGGCCTGAAATTATGGTGATTTATGGGCGCTTAATGATTTAGGTTTTGGGAACACGAAACGTTTTTGTGTTCTCGAGGTTTGGGGCAGTTGAGGGGTTTTTGACTTTGGGATTCCACTTGCTCAGTTCTCATTCTAGACAAAAGGAAAAAACCCAGAGCGAAAGAAAAAAGAAAAGAGAGAAACAAAAAAACTTTGTCCTTTTTCGGTATCAAGTGTGTCTTTTGATCTTGCAATTCTTTCTCTTTCATTAATTTTAGATCTCGTAATGTCTGCTACCAGCGATAGCTTGAGTAGTAAGGTGGAAGTTGATGAATGGAGAGAGAGAACGGTAAGTGATAAAGAAGTTGAGGAGAGGGTGTGTAGTGGTGATAAGGCTTCATCGTCTTCATCGTTGGAGATGGTGGATGTGAGGAAGCCTAGGTCGGAGGATTGCTATGCAGTTTTGAGGGATGAATTTGGCTGGGTGGAGTCCGACTTGGTTATGTATGACTTGAGGGGATAGAGGAATTTGTTTCATAGTGACTATGTTCCTTGGGGTGGAGGAGTAGTTGTTTGCTATGGACAGTTGAAGGCTGGGATGATGTTGCCTTTTTCCCGTCTTACTGTGGAGGTGTTGAAATTTTTGGGGAAAGCCCCTTGTCAGTTCGTGGGGAACAGCTGGAGGATTCTCCATGTGTTGGACTTGTTGAATGATAGGGGTTATAACATCTATTTATCGGATGTGATGGAGCACTTTGTTGTGAGGAGGTCGGGTGCTATGAATTTCGGTTTTCATGTCTTTAAGGGGAAGTCTCCTGTTATCATGGGGGTGAGTAAGGAAGACTGGAGTTGTAGGCCGTTGTTGCCTGCGGGTAGATATTGTCCTCCTGGTTTGGAGATTGAAAATAGGGTTATAAAGTTGCCTGGTAGGTCGTTGGTTTTAGGTCGTAATGTGTGTATGGTATATCATAATTTGGACGTTATGATTTATTTGGTTTGTTTTTGCAGAGATCAATATTCACTCTCGTACTAAGTTCGGTGTTATTGAAAGGTTTGCTTGTTTGAGCTTGGAGGAGAAACAAACATTGTTGGGGGAGGTTGTGCATTATTTTAAGAGCCGCGGAGGAGAGAATATCAACCGTAAGAGGCTGAAGCAAAAGGCTAGGGCTCGCAAAGCTGCGATTGTTATCTCTGATTCTAGCTCAGAATCTACCATAGAGAGGGAGAGCCAAAAGAAAGCACCTGTTTCTGGAGGGAAAAGGGCTGGAGGTGCTAGTGATAGCCGTTCTGGGGTGGTGAGAATGGTTGGAGGGGTGACACAATCTAGACGCTTTGAGTTGGGTGATGCAAATCGTTTGTCATCTGAGTTGGGTGACGCAAATCGTTTGGCGTCCTAACGTTCTGAGCTAGGGGATGTGGCACGCTCTGCATCCAACCACTTCTCCTCCAGTGATGTAGATCATTCTGTGTCCACTTCCTTCTCTTCTGGAGATGAGGGTGCTGGAAGTGCTGGTGGGGAGGGTGATGCTCCCACTTCGTTCTGGAAGCCTAATCTCAAAAGGCATTCCGAAGTGATTGAGTCAGAGTGGGCTTAGAGGGCCCGAACTGAGTCTGAGTAACGACCTAGTACTGGTGAGGGTCGTACATCTTCAAGTCGGGTTCATCTGAAAAAAATGAACCTGGTTGATTTGGCTGCTGATAAATGATAAAAAGATAGTTTACCTACGAAATGAACGATGAACTCAAAACGTAAGTAAACTAAAACTATTTACGTGTCTATATTTATCAAAGATTCTACTCTCAATTCTATCGAAATAGAGTGGAGTAACAAATTCGTTCCACTCCTAGTTCTCTAGCATGGAATGTTTTCTAATCTAATTAATCGGTCTTAAGTCTAATGAGAGATTTACGAAGGGTGTTATACTACGATACAATATGAAATTGATTATGTTGAATTTAAACTACGAATGCTATGGAAATATGATTGTTTTTGAATATAGATAAAGGATTAGAGGGGAATTGAATCCATCTCGAATCTAACTTAATAACCTAGCATAGATTCTTGTATCTTGATTCTTACGTTCTTACGGCAAGAATTTCGAGTTCTAATCCCTAGTGTTCATGGCATTTCTACCAAATACTAACTAGCATGTGAGGTCGTCCACCCATTCTCATGGCGAATCACGACCTTCTAGAGTGGAATAGATTCTACAATGCTTCTACACTATACCACTAAGTTTTCATCAAAGCTTCATCAACCCCTCTAATGGAGATTTTAGCCTTGAGTCATCAACCCATCATTTCCCATTGAATTATAACTACACATCATATTAAAATTCTAACTTAACTAATTTAACTAACAATGCCTCAATCTACTTAAACTACGAAATGATAATCAACAAGAATTAAAACTAGATCTATAAATTGACATAATAAAAATCGAAATTGACAGAAATAACTATTTTATTTATCTAATCAATCAAGAACAATGATTCAAAGACTTAATCTAAAACAAGAATTGGAAATGGAACTTAAACTTAATTACTCTACTGAAAACTAGATCTAGAGTTCTATATAGTTTTAGGTCTAACTAGCTACCATTAACAAAGAGTTAAGCTTTGGTTTTTATACTTTTAGATCCAAAAATCGTGCATGGGCTTGGAGCCATGTTTTGGGCTAGAGAATCAGGCCCAAAACCCAATTCTTTCAGTCTAGAAAGGCCTCTTCAGCTGCAGTTGGCTTCAACAGACTTTTCGTCCACTTCTACTCCTTTGATTGGATCAAGGCTTAGACCATTGGAAAGCTCTTTCCGAGCCGGTCGTTTTGACATAAGGTAGGCCCCATTATGAGGTTTGAGTCCAAAGATACGGCCTTCGGAAGTTCTGCTGACTTGTGTGCTGTTTCTGCCCGCGTTGACTTTGACTTTTCAGCTTTTGACCGGGCTTTAGAAAGGCTTTGTCTTCTTGAATCTTGGCCTTTAATCACGGAACTCCTTAATAACCGACCTTTGCTCTTTTATCTCGCTAAAGTGGCACATTTCTACACATAATGGACTTTGAAACCTGAAATGTATAAAAACACGTAATCAGTGTTAACTCTTAATTATTACTCACATAATTGGTCTAAAAGTATGACTGTTACAGGGTTAAAACTACAATTTTGGGCTCTTATCAAACCACCCCCAAACAGCATTTTGCTTGTCCTCAAGCAAAGATGAGAAATTAGAATAAGTGACCAAAAATGGAGTTCTAACTACTCTCGTTTAGCTGAGTGTGATTGCATTGACCATATACAACAAGGCCTTTAAACCACTAGGAGTTCCCTAGTGGGCCGAAGTTATAGCCTCGTGAGAATTTTCCAGTGAAGGTACTCACAAACTTCAACTATACTACAATGACTAAGAAATAAAACTATTGTTTCCTCATTCATGTCCCAACTATCTATACATCTCACTAGCAAATGAATAAGAATAACCAAGTAAAAAACCTAAGCTAATATATGCATAATAATCAATCATCTATGATACAAATATAAATACTATGAGTAATACTATGAAATGCCTAGCGTGTTCGTTTCTAAAACTTCGAATAAGCGTCCTTAAGTAGGTCCTCACATAAATGTCAAGATGAAAACCACTCGATTTTTCTACTCAAGTTTAAGCTACTCCAGTCGCAAGGGCACACTTTACCTTACAATCTCAATGACAACAAGGAAGCCGAGTCGATCAAACACATCTGCCACTTACTATCACACTAACCTATTCCTAATTGAGCTAGAGGTCTTTATTAGGTGTTGCGAGGATTAGGAGATGGTTTAAGAAGGAAGGAAATGGATATTCAAAAGGACAAGTCTGAGATAGTAGAGTCTTCATATTATGTAACTTAGAGAAAACCTTGTTATTTACTTTTGCTTCTACACTTTGTTTCCATCCTTAGCTATATTTTTTTTCTTTTTCTTTGGCTTTTAACTCCTTTTATTCAATTTTTTCGGAGTTTTTATTTTATTTCTATTTTTATTTTTCTTTTCTTTGGATGGAAACTTCTTTTCTTTATTTTCCGAAGCAATTAACTAACTTTTGTTTACACCGGTTTTCTCTTCTTCTTCTTCCTCATTCTATTCTCGGACTTATTCTAAATTGGGTAGGTTGATTTTTTTTTTTTTTTTTTTTTTTTTTGATTTTTTTTTATTTTGATTTGTTTTGTTTTTGTAATAGGTAAAGGATTTGTGGGTTATGAAAGGCTAAGGAAAGGCTCGAGGGGCTTACTAGCGGAAAATAATTCATAGGTTTGAATTTACTCGCTATATCGATCCAAAGAGGGTCTAAATTCTCGCTTAGGATATGGCATAGTGATCAAGCAAGTGGACGTGTGATTTCTCTATTCGAATATACTTCTCCCTTGTGTCATTTCTCAAATGTTTCATTCATATAAGGCTTTAGGCTATATTCTCACATGATTTGTAGAATAAGTACTCTAGCCTAGATTTCGAATCTTATCGCTAACAATCATAGATACTCATGTAATATATTTATAGATAGATGCAAAGATTATTACCTACATATTAACCTAAGTTTCTAACAATTATTCGATGCAAAAAGCTACGTTGAGACTTCTAGATTGTTAAGAGCATAGAAAGAAAACAATACCAATATTCCTAAGTGTATAGCATAAACTTATTTATTTATATTTTTGAAATTTTTAACTTGAAAACAAATGCATATTATAGATATCTATATCCTAACAGATGCCTTAATTACACGTGTTTCTATGCCCCCCTAAACAAGAAGCATGCTTTGTCCTCAAAGCATTTAAATAAAGAGAGTAGAAAAATACCATGGAAATGCGTGAAATTCTGGAACATCTGCAAAACAAGGTTAGAACATACTAATATAGGAAATAAAAAAACTAACGCAACTCTATAAGAGTTCCACCCATTATGGGGTTAACAGAATTAAATTGCTTGGGACATAAGCAGACAATAACAAAACTAAAAACTTACCTTATCTCCCGCTTAAGCATCCTCCTCCTCATTAAAGAGATGAGGTTCCTTCGCATCCCCGCCACCCATTATAACTTGCCAAGCTTGCCCATTTATCATCTACTAATGCTAACCTTGTTAAGTGTTATTATGTCCGATGGGATGTACGGGCGACCAAATGAGGTCGCACTTTTGCCATCCCGGCCAAGTCATTATTCGCGAATGAGCGAACCACCCCATTGGTGGGTTTCATTACTTCAACCCTTTTCCAATCTGTGAATTGTGCACGTAATCGTAAAAACAACTACGCATGATGCGGCTTAGCAACATAGGCATAAGAAGATACTTACGCCTCATGGTTTGGGCTCTTTTAAGACTAGCGACTAAAAAAACGGGGAATGTCATATCGGCGACGTCCCTCGCCTAAAGCGAGGAAAATGTCACCAGCGATCGCTTTTGCGAAATGAATTGCCATTCCCTAAAAATATTCATCGGGATGAATAACATGGTGGTGCCTACGTTTAGGAAAAAGGCTACCAAGGGGCAATGCTATATCGCCTCGGTCCATTACTTGAAATACCCTCCCCATAATACTCATGGAAATATGTATAATCATAAAGATATGCATTATCGGTCATATATGCCAATGTGTGAACAGGATCGGTATTGGTAATCCCGAACTAAAGCGACCACATGTTTATTGAATTTATGTGTCGTGTCATCGACTCTGACGGAGAATTCCCTTGTTCTCCATCCCGATTACAATAAAATTTAACGTGGTCGTAGAAATAAGCGAAGTCGCGTGATGAATATGAATCGTCATCACTTACCAATAGATGACGCCATCCTAATCGGGATCCCGTGGCCGGAACCAATGTCCATAGGTTTCGGTTCCCAACACGCCTTCGAAAGACTGCTCGTATATGACTATAGGAGATGTCATCCGAACGACTCCTTGAACAGTTCCAAAAATCCTGGAATGACCCTCATAAAATTGGAACTTCCGTGTTCACGATGATGGCGGTTTTAGCGCTGGTCGCCGGTTTTTTTAAATTACAATGTTTGGGCCGAAGTCGCCAAGGAGGAGGGTGGTCGGTCGCGCCTGAAGTTTTAGAATTACAGAGTTTGGGCACGGGTCACGCTCAAGGAGGGCACGGGTCGCGCTCTGACTAAACTTTGTGAAAGTGTATGCGCGGCGCTAGGCGTGCTCGACGAAGAAGCAGCGCGTAAAAATCTTTGAAAACAGAGTTTAGAGGAAAAAGAAGGAAAATCTTGGAGTAAAAGGTGCGGGATGATGTTGGGGTGTAGTGTGGTTTGTTAGTGTAGAATGAAGGGAGTTTAAATAGGTTTTGAGCTTCCAAAACGAATCGGCAAGTTCCCAAATTGTTTTAAGGCAATTTCCGGAAATAGAAAAATTCCAAACCCGAAAACGGAAACAAACCATTTTCGTGATTTTCTAAAAATCCTGGTATCTTTCATACTGGATTTAGAATAGTAACTTCTAAACTCTCCTACATTTCATGCTAGACCACACAAATCATAGATATGCCGATATCGGCCAAATTCTCAACCTATCCTCCAAAACAACTTTACAGCAGATGATCATATAACGAATTATATTAAAACTAAAATTTAAAACCAAACAACATAAAACAAACACCTTAATATTTAAATTTAACAACTGCATTAAAATCCAACTAATAAAACAAAATCATGAAATAATAGCGAACACAAACTGATGGTGAACACCTAGTTATGTGATGAAGATGGACCCTAAGATGGAGATTGGCCATGGGATGGAGAATGGCTTGAACCATCTGTCCTTCGGCGACGACGCTCATGCCTGTCGGACTCGGCTGAAACAGAGTCCTCCATGGGTGGCATGTGTCGTAGCATCTCTATTCGGAACAAGCGCTGTGCTTCCATCTCACTCCTGAGTACTGCATACTGGGCTTGTTGATGCTGGTGGATAGTCTCCATGTTAGACAAGATATCGTCCTGAACCCTTTCGAGCATTTCAAGTCTCGTCTGAAGGTTCGTTTGCTTCTTTCGAACTACAATCTGTCTATCTCGGATATCTTCACAAATACCATAAACGCAACACAAGCCAGTTTGCAACACTTGCATGCGTTATAAATTAGAACTACAAGTATTTAATGCATCGTCATCCAGACATGTCATATCCTCCCTTTCATCCTCCGACTCAACAACCTTTCCTTCAGACAATGGCCACGTCTCTTGGATGCAATCCATATAGATACTTGCATTAAATGCAATTTGATCTTAATAGGAGCAGATTTTGCGACAGCTCTAAAGGAGAGCATGATCTTAGTGATCAATACGGGAAGAGGCGCCAAGGTCTTTCCCACTCCTCTAATCACATTAAACATTAAGTCGAGGATGCAGAAATTATACTTATTTGTTTGCAAAATCCGAGAACGTCGCGGACATTGTAGGCCGATATCATCGACTTTGTCTTTCCCCGGCGTTCCTTTACCAATCCACCGAGCTACTGACCGGTTGATTGGTTCTCGTGGTTGATCGGGGCGCGATGAGATGTCGGATTGTATTCACCCTCCACGACGCGATATTTTTCATCAAAGCAAGAACTCCGAAGATAATCGATTCCTGAATTATCGTTACGAGGTTGCTTTCAAAGCGTAATTCCTAACAGCCAGCCAACAACCGCCTCTGCGTTACTTCCCTCCTCGTTCTCGCTACCTTTATAAAAATCCTATCCCCTCCAATTCTCGCTTTTTTATAAAACTGTTCTACCACATCATAGTGATAGAACTCCTCAATCGAGTACCACAGTCCGTTCCAATCCCTCCTAATCATCTCCGCATCGTAAAATGGCGTGAAGCTGTCGGCAGCAAACGCGTGCTACGGCAAAATTCTTCGTCGTAGCGCCATTGAAGTTTCGAGACAACTAATGGTTTTGTAGACCTATGGGAGGGCGAAGTTTGAAGAAAAAAAACTAAAAACAACGGTGGTGGCGGTGGTTACTTGAATTGGTGGCTGTTTTTCGGAGTTAGGTTGGTGGTGGTAATGGTTTGGAGAGGATTTTAGTTGGATTTGAATTTCTTGGCGTGGGTGTAGTTAGGTTTCCTTTTCTCTTTTTATTTTTATTTTTATTTTTTATTTTTTTTATTTTTTTTTTATTTTTTTTTTTTTTTTATTTTTTTATTTTTTTTTTTTGGTGTTTAAGGTTTGTTTTAAACCTTGGTAACTGGCGGGATTGAAAAGGAAAGAACTGTGCGTTTTTGGAAAGGAAGGAGACGCACAGACGTGCGTACGGTTTGGGCCCAAGCCCAATTTGAATTCCAAAATTTTCCGATTTTTTGCGCAATTTCAAATTTAATTTGCCGCTTCGTTACTGGCCCGATTTTGGCGAATGAGTTATGGAAATTATCAGTAGAGAATTTCCAATCCAATGATCCATAAAACACTTGATTCTAACCATGGGTGACGTATAAAAGGGTGGAAAAATGGCTCGAAGTGCGTGTGTGACGTAAGTTATGCGAACGAAGGAAATCTAAGTTTAGATTACGTTAATCCAATTGAACTACAAGTAATGGGCCTAAGCAACACAAATGGAAAGTTCGAGCAATCCAGATGGAAAGACCGATTGCCCACCCCCAAACAAATTTTTAAACACAAAATTTGTTCTAACGCGGGTCGTTTAAAGTCAGATTCCCTAGATGTGTTGGATTGCTATTTCTATGATTTAGAATTTTTTATTTTTATTTTTATTTATTATTATTATTAGTTTATTATAAGAAAAACAAAAAACAAAAAATACATAATTCACCCCATAGAGGAACAAGTCTCAAAAACCGAGAAAACATGCAAAAGTGGAAAACGTGAATTATGTTAACCGTGGACTTAGGATCCGGTACTTACAGCCACACACTCCATAGGGAGGGCCCGGTTACCTGAATGGTGCACTTACCACTATATGGAAGTGAAAGGAAGTACACCAATGACAAAGGTCAATCCTCATAGACAGGGTCCTGTAAAAGGACTTCCTCTACATCAGGGGACAGAAGTTCGTGAAAATGTTTTAACCGTTGACCATTAACTTGAAAGGTACTGTTGTCATTTGGATTTACCAAGGTGATTGCCCCGTAAGGGGTGACTTCAGTAACCAGAAAAGGGCCAGACCAACGGGTTTTTAGTTTCCCTGGGAAAATATGTAGACGGGAGTTGTAAAGCAAGACCTTTTGACCAACCACAAACTCTTTGCGCAAGATTTGCTTTTTAGGAACACGTTTCATGTTAGCTTTATAATCCTTCGCGAGATCGTAAGAATCGCTACGGATTTCTTCAAGCTCATTCAATTGCAACTTCATGCGTTTGACACCGCCTCATCAATATTGAAGTGAAGGCTTTTATAGCCCACGAGCACGCGGTGCTCTAATTCAACGGGCAAATGACATGGTTTCCCAAATACAAGTCTAAAGGGAGACATACCTATAGGAGTTTTGAAAGCAGTTCTATACGCCCATAAGGCATCCGATAGACGCCGACCGATCTTTCCTATCGGGGTTTTACAGTTGTTTCTAAAATTTTTTGATTTCCTATTAGAAACTTCTACTTGTCCGCTAGTTTGTGGATGATAAGGAGTTGCTACTTTGTGTGTAACTCCATACTTTTTCACTAGGGATGCAACAACTCTCTGTTGCAAAATGTGTTCCACCATCACTAATGATGGCTTTAGGAATGCCAAACCCGATTTAAAAATATATTCTTTAATAAAAATATAACGGTCTTATGGTCATTGCTACGCAAGCTAGGGCCTCTATCCATTTAGACCGTAGTCCACGCAACTAGAATATAAATGAAACCGTGGGAAACAGGGAAAAGACCCATGAAATCAATGCCCCAAACGTCAAAAATTTCTATTATCAAGATTGGATTTAATGGCATCATATTACGCTTCGTGATTCGCCCAAGTTGTTGGCAACGAATACACGTCTTGCAATGCACTTGGGCATCCTTAAAAAGGGTAGGCCAATAATCCACATTGAAGCACTTTAGCGGCTGTTTTCATTCCACTAAAATGGCCACCACACTCTTTGTCATGGCAGAACGATAGAACTTCATTATATTCCCACTGGGGAATACAACGACGAAATAACTGATTCGCCTGATACTTAAAAAGGTATGGCTCATCCCAGTAGTATAACTTAACTCTGGCCAAGAACTTCTTACGTTCATTTCTTGACCAATTATAAGGCATAACATCAGCCGCTAAATAATTTACAATGTCAGCATACCATGGTGCTGAAAAAATCGCATACGATGCTCATCGGAAAAGAGTCCCAGTATGGACTCGGAATCACTCGATCGTCGTTTGTGAGTCTAGATAAGTGGTCGGCAACTCGTTTTCGACCCCTCTTTGTCCTTTATTTCTAATGTGAACTCTTGCGGAGAAGGATCCATCGGATTAATCTCGCTTAGCATCATTCTTTGCAAGAAGGTACTTAAGGGTCGTGATGGTCCGTGTAAACTAAAGTTTTAGAAGCAACCAAATAAGGACAAAACTTATCTAAAGCATAAATGACAGCTAAAATTCTTTTCGGTAGTTGAATAATTCCGTTGAACATCGTTTAAGGTTTTACTAACATAATAAATAACAAAGTGGACTTATTATCTAGTTTTTGTTCTAAGACGCACCAACCGCATAGTCACTAGCATCACACATGAGTTCGAAGGTTTAGACCAATCGAGAGGCAGTATAATTGGTGCGAGAGGTTAGGGCTGGCTTTTAAAGTTTCAAAAAGCCTACGTCACTGATTAAAATTAAAATCAAAGATTGCATCTTTCAAAAGCAGATTAGTTAAAGGCCTAGCTATTTTTTGAGAAGTCTTTAATAAACCGCCTATAAAACCGCATGGCCTAGAAAGGCCCAATATCACCGGACAGTCCGTGGGTTTAGGTAGGGTCGCTATCTTATCTAGTTTGGCCTTATCTACTTCTATGCCATCACTAGATACGATGTGACCTAGTACTATGCCCTTTTTCACCATGAAATGACACTTTTCCCAGTTTAAAACGAGGCTCTTTTCTTCACACCGTGTCAAAACCTTAGATAGGTTAGACAAACAGTCTGTGAAGGAGTCTCCATAGATAGAAAAATCATCCATGAAAACTTCCATAAAGCTCTACCATGTCACTAAATATATGAAGCATACACCGGAAGGTACGGGGAGCATTACAAAGGCCAAAAAGGCATTCGCTTTATAGGCATACGTTCCAAAGGGACATGTGAAGGTAGTCTTTTCTTGGTCATCAATATCAATAATAATCTGAAAATAGCCCGAGTAGCCATCCGTAAAACAATAAAAAGCATGACCAGCTAGGCGCTCGAGCATTTGATCTATAAAAGGTAAAGGAAAGTGATCCTTTCGTGTCATAACATTTAAACGCCTCAGAATCAATACAGATCCTCCATTTCATAGGACCTTGTGTGACAACATAGTCACCCTTCCCGCTTCGCACCATGGTAACTCCCGATTTCTTAGGAACTACATGAATGGGGCTTACCCATTCGCTATCGAGATTGGGTATATGATACCCGCATCGAAAGTAATCGTAAAGACTTCTTCCTTAACCACCTCTTTCATGGCGGGGTTCAAGCGATCTTTGAGGTTCGCGAAAGTCTTCGCGTTATCCTCCAAATGGATACGATGGGTGCAAACATTAGGGTCAATTCCCTTAATGTCGGCTAGGGACGAACCAATCGCCGACCGATGTTCCCTAATCACCCGGATTAAACGTGTATCTTCATTCTTAGATAACAGAGAAGATATAATTACTGGATGACTACCATCCGGATCAAGTTGAATATATTTTAACTCCGGGGGAAGAGGTTTAAGCACTGGGGTGGAAGGAAAATCAATAGATGTTTCGTCGGGGTCCTCATTTTGCATAATGAATACTTGCTTAGGTAGCAAGTCTTCATACTCGATATGGAGCAACCGGAAGGTTTACGGTTGGTGTGGACTCGAGGATGGTGTTGACTTCCTCTAAGTAGGAGTCATTTACAAAATCTGAAGATCCAAAAGAAAGGAATTTGTACATATTGTTTTTGGGAAACATGTTGTTAAAATAATCTTGAGCTAAGCTCTCGATCATGCTAACCTCCCCATCTATAGACGAATCTGGTAACTGTTTCATTATTTTAAAAATATTTACCTCAACTGTAAGATGGCCAAAAGATAAGGACATCTTACCATCGCGGCAATTTATAAGTGCGTTGGCAGTTGCCAAGAAGGGGCACCCTAAGATGATCGGTACAGAGTCGTTAGCGACTTCTGTATCGAGGATAACAAAATCAGTAGGATAGTAAAAGTCCTAAACCTGAACAAGCACGTTTTCCACTACACCCTTAGGATAATTAATTGACCTGTCCGCTAATTGCAACGTTATTTTTGTAGGTTGCATTTGCTGTAGACCTATTTGTTTATACAAGTAATACGGAGTAAGTTAACACTTCGCCCCGTGTCTAATAGAGAGCGGTCGTCGTGTGGGAATCTCCTAAGGTGCATTTTACAGTAGGATGACCAGGGTCCTTGTACTTAACAATTCCATTATTTTCGGATAAAGTTGGAAACTATTCAGTTAGAAAGGCGTCTTTAGGTATGTTGGTCTTACGCCTAGTAGTGCACAACTCTTTAAGAAACTTAGGGTGGTTAGGGAGTTTTTTAATAGCTTCGAGAAAAGGAAGGTTTATCGTTAGATTCTTGAAAACGTTCCTAATCTCCTCAAAGTTTGTATCCTTGGTTAGCATGGCTAACTTCTGAGGGAATGGTGGTTTCGCTCTATATTTAGCGTATGGCTCGACTTGATGTGTTACCTTGGCTTTCGTTTCTTAGTTTGTTGTTTAACCGGGTACCTCTACGCTGGTAGGCTCTTCAGTTTCTACCTGCGGTATCTAGTTCGATATCCGGTGTAGGAGTATCATGGGGTAACTATAGGCATAGTTACTTTGTTATCAACCACTCTTCCGGCGGAGAGTGGTGATGGCATTAAGGTCACCTACGATTGTAGTTTCAAGACTAGTATTTCGCTTTACCTCAAAGGCTGGTTTGTTGTTTTAGGGTTTGGTATCGCTTGTCATGGAAACACGCCTTTTGGTTGGAAACTTTCTCTTGGGCTAACCGTTGTATGCCCCGATTTATGGATTGTAAGATCCGTTGATTTGATTGAGTCATTGATTGGAAAAGTTGTTGGGTAACCCGTATAAAGGCGCCTATACGATTCGGATGTGATGGTGTAGTAGTCACGTGGTGTGCGACCGAACTATTTCACGCTGATTATTTATGGGTGGGTTGTGATAGTTACTATTGTTAACCGAACGACACCTCTATTGGTATTATAAACTATTATAATTACCCCGACCTTGTGCTAAACCTTGTCGGGTTGCGCTTTGGTTGTTATAATTATTATAATTTCCCGACTTTGTCCCCGCCCTTGCCTAGGTGGAGCTTGATTATAGTTGTTTGCTTGCCTTACATTTTGGTTATTAAACCCCGGAGGTGAAACTTGTTGATTGTTTTGCCAACTAAAGTCGGGATGTTGTCTCCATGGGGAATTAGGAATAGGATAGCTATTAATGGAGCAAACATTGTCTTGCTCTAATTGTTGTTGTTCATAGGCTTAGAGGACAATAGAATTCAGGGTGCTTTCGGGACTCAAACAGACATTACATGGGTTGGAGTTAACATTCATGACGGGATAGGCTTTTGTTGCACGTAAATAGCCTCAACCTTTTAGTTAGAGATTCGATTAAATTTTTAAGTTCTAGATCGGGTTTCATCTCAAACATACCGGGCGGCCTTAATCATTGAAGAAGAACTAACAGAATGGGATATCATCACTACCCCCCATTGTTATTACGTTTAGTTTGATCTTCTAAAATTTGTAAGCCTCCGGGGCTCCTTTACTTAGGAAACTACCCCCATTCATTATGTCAAGGACTTCTTTATGGTGATGTTGAAGTCCTTTGAAAAGGCACGAACTAACGTGTCTTTTGCTAGGTTATGGTGTGGACACTCTATAAGTAGATCGGGTGAAAACGATTCCAAGCCTCGAAAAATGATTCATGAGGATTTTGTCGGAAAAAAATGAATCTTGGAAAGCATCTCATCCGTCTTTAGGGGTGGGTAAAATGTTCCATAAACAAATGAACAAGTTTAGCCCACGAAGTCCACGAGAGTTAGCGCTTTGGGCGCTTAACCAAGAAGACGCCTTTATCGGGCTAAGGTGAAGGGAAATACCCTCGGTTTAATTTGTTCCATACCAACCGTAGGATGATGGAATGTTGTAAGGACTTGTTCAATCCTACGCGATGTGTTGATAAGGTTTTTCATGATCTAAACCATGGAAAACGGGTAACAAATTAAATATGTTTGGGGAATTCAAAATCCCCAATCGGGTCCGCTAGAACGATGCAAGATTTAGGGCTATCCCTCAAGGCTTTATAAAAATCGGAGAGAGGAGTCTTTCTTCACCATTATGTCGGGTGTGGTTGGTGGAATAGTAGCTAGAGGTGTAGTGATTGGTATACTCGATAGATTTGTTTGTTGACGCCGGGCGGTTAATTACGCTCGGTGTTTTTCTCCCACTGCACCTTAATCTCATGCAAGTCTAAGTCTAAACACGACAACACTCCAAACAATCTTGATATTTTAGTATAAACCTCTAACCGAGATGCGAGGTATGGAAGAAAGGAATACCTGATAACGCCCTTGCTTCGCTTATGAATAACGCCTTGTTTTACGGCGTGTTCAGTGTAAAAATAACAAGTTAGAACACACCGAAACTTAAAAAATCGGTTCAAAACAAACCTCAGAGAAATCATGGAAATTTAGCTTAGGGCGCGGGTGCGCTCACTTAGGGCGCGGTCGCACTCTGAGTAACTTGAAATTCCAGTGTTTTAGGGCGGGTCGCGCTCAAGATGGGGGCGGGTCGCGCTCAAGGTTCCAGTTTTTGGCGAAAAGCGCCGGTTAGAAGTTAGAATCGGCGTTCCGTGTATATTTTTGCGGAACTTTTCAACGCTGAAACGGACAACCACAATATGAATGAAACAAGGGTGGGTGGGTTTAATAGGACTTAAAAATGACTAATTATACTATGAAAACAATGCTAAAGTGAAACTAAGATGGCAGCGGCGCCATTTGATAAATGATAAAAAGATAGTTTACCTACGAAATGAACGATGAACTCAAAACGTAAGTAAACTAAAACTATTTACGTGTCTATATTTATCAAAGTTTCTACTCTCAATTCTATCGAAATAGAGTGAAGTAACAAATTGCTTCACTCCTAGTTCTCTAGCATGGAATGTTTTCTAATCTAATTAATCGGTCTTAAGTCTAATGAGAGATTTACTGAAGGGTGTTATACTACGATACAATATGAAATTGATTATGTTGAATTTAAACTACTTAATGCTATGGAAATATGATTGTTTTGAATCTAGATAAATGATTAGAGGGGAATTGAATCCACCTCGAATCCAACTTAATAACCTAGCATAGATTCTTGTATCTCGATTCTTACGTTCTTACGGCAAGAATTTCGAGTTCTAATCCCTAGTGTTCATGGCATTTCTACCAAATACTAACTAGCATGTGAGTTCGTGCACCCATTCTCATGGCGAATCACGACCTTCTAGAGTGGAATAGATTTTACAATGCTTCTACACTATACCATTAAGTTTTCATCAAAGGTTCATCAACCCCTCTAATGGAGGTTTTAGCCTTGAGTCATCAACCCATCATTTCCCATTGAATTATAACTACACATCATATTAAAATTCTAACTTAACTAATTTAACTAACAATGCTTCAATCTACTTAAATTACTTAAAATGATAATCAACAAGAATTAAAACTAGATCTATAAATTGACATAACAAAAATGTGAAATTGACAGAAATAACTATTTTATTTATCTAATCAATCAAGAACAATGATTCAAAGATTTAATCTAAAACAAGAATTGGAAATGGAACTTAAACTTAATTACTCTACTGAAAACTAGATCTAGAGTTCTATATAGTTTTAGGTCTAACTAGCTACCATTAACAAAGAGTTAAGCTTTGGTTTTTATACTTTCAGATCCAAAAATCGTGCATGGGCTTGGAGCCATGTTTTGGGCCAGAGAATCAGGCCCAAAACCCAATTCTTTCATTCCAAAAAGGCCTCTTCAGCTGCAGTTGGCTTTAACAGACTTTTCATCCACTTCTGCTCCTCTAATTGGATCAAGGCTTAGACCATTGGAAATCTCTTTCCGAGCCGATCGTTTTGACATAAGGTAGGCCCCATTCGGTGGTCCGAGTCCAAAGATACGGCCTTCGGAAGTTCTGCTGACTTGTGTGCTATTTCTGCCCACGTCGACTTTTCAGCTTTTGATCGGGCTTTAGAAAGGCTTTGTCTTCTTGAATCTTGGCCTTTAATCACGGAACTCCTTAGTAACCGACCTTTGCTCCTTTATCTCGCTAAAGTGGCACATTTCTGCACATAATGGACTTTGAAACCCGAAATGCATAAAACACGAATCGTTAACTCTTAATTATTACTCACATAATTGGTCTAAAAGTATGACTGTTACAGGGTTAAAACTACAGTTTTGGGCTCTTATCAGCTGCTGATGATGGGGTGGCTGAGGCCTGTGGAAAGAAGAAAGTTGATTAGGCCTGTGGAAGTACGGACCCAAGTAAGAAGAGTGAAAGTGCTGTTCTGGATAGGCTGGTTATGGTGGGCTGAAGAAGTTTGTGGAGAATGGTGACTGTAGCTTCAAGTTCAAGTTGGTTGGTGGGCCATTGTTTGATAGTATTGCGCTTGATGGGGATAGGCGCAAGCTGGATAATAAGGGTCTGGAAGTGAACTTGCTGGAGATGGACCGTTCTTTGTGCTATGTGAGTGTTCTTCCATTCTGAGCTTGCTTCTTTTGGGCTTTGTCGATTTTGATCCAATCTGATATCTATATTTGTTTTCTTGTTTGTTAGGTTCTGGTAATGTACATGAAGCTGAACGAGATGACTTCTATTTCTGATCATTTCAAGAAGGAGCTGGATGCCAGCAGGCAAACTTGCAGCAGGCTGGTGGCCGAGCAGCAAGTAGAGAGGGCTGATGGCTCAGGTGCAAGAGTTGGGTGGGAAAGTGGCTCTCTTGCAACCCTCTCTTGACTCTACAAAGCTGGAGGTTCAGCAATGGGTTGCCGAGTGCAAGAAGTTACGGTCCATTGTTGAACTGGATAAAGACTTGGTGGACATGGTGGAGAGTGGCAACGTTTACGTTCTTGTAGATGATTACTTGGAGCTACTAGATAAGTATGAGCGTCTCAAGATGTCAGTTGAAAGTGGGGCTGCAACAGTGTCTGCTGCAGGTATTGGTGTAGATGCTAGTAGACGATCTGATCTGTCACCTGACTAAGTCGTTGATCCAGTTGTTGCTCTTGCTGTTCCTTCTGCTATTTCTGTCTCGGCTGTTCCTGAAATTGTTGCTGATCTAGCTAGTGGCCCGGTGGGTGAAGAGGGTGGGCCATTGGAGCCTTTGAATGTTGATCAAGTAACACATGCTGTTTGAGCCTCATCTTGTTTGATTGATGTTTGTGATGTGGTTGAAGTATTTAAACAAAATTCTCTTTTTGCTCGAGTTGATACTGATGCTGATACACTTTATATTTTTATGATGGGGATACTGAGGTCGTTTTCCTGGGATAACTTGTTGGACTTTTGCTTGAAACATGCATGTGATTGCTCTACTTTTTTTTATTTGTTGCTGGGCGACCTGTGTTGGATCGTAGTCGTATTGATGAACTGTTTGACTTTGCTAGGTCGTCTGATTTGTTACAACTCGTAAAGTGTTTGCGTATGACCTGGTATATTTGCGTAGTTGGTGTTTGGGCTTGGTCTTGTTCGTAGGTGTATGCCCTGATTTGTTCCTTTTGGGGGAACTTTTGATTGATGTGATTAGCCTTTGATTGGCTATTATATTTGAATCTAACTTAAACCTTTTGTGAGGTCGTAAGCTAACTTGGGGTCCTTTTGAGGGATTGTATTTGTCTGATAATTGGCCTTTGAGTGGCAATTACAGTTGAATCATACTTAACCCTAGTGTTGGTGTTAAGTTGATTTAGGGTCTTTTTGGAGGACCTTGTTTGAATTGATTGAAATGGAGCCACCGTAGTTATAGTTGAGTCGTTGTAGACTTTGCCTTTGATGTACGACCTGGCATTGTGATGACGTAGGTCGGGTTGCGCAGTGAGATGCATTGTACTTATGTAATGCAAAAATGTCATCAATACTTGAAATGTTGATGAAACTTTATTTATATCAACTAATGTATTTGGAGAGCGAGAAAGAAAAACATATTGATAAAATCGCTTTAAGAGAGCTGTATTCCAAGGTCGGGGAAGCATATCACCAAGCTGTGTTTTGATCCAGTATGTGCCATTTCCAATGACTTTGTCAACAATGTTGGGGCCTTCCCATGTTGGGTCGAGTTTGGCTAGAGCTAGTGTCTTTTTGAGGACTAGGTCCCCACCTTGAAAAGATCTTGGGACGACCTTCTTGTTGTAAGATCGTTGGATTGTTTGGTGGTACCAAGCTAGGGATATTGCGACTGTTTCTCTTCGTTCCTCTAGGAGATCAACTTCTTTTGCCAAGATGTTGTCATTGTCTCCTGGCTAGACTATGTCAGAACGTGTGGTTGTGAGTGTGAGTTCTGATGGTATTACTGCTTTCGAAGCAAAGTGCGAACGGAAACTCGTTGGTGCTGGCTCTGGCTATTGTTCTGTATGCCCATAGATTATTCTCGAGCTGCTATGGCCATTGGCCTTTCTTGCTTTCCAACTTCTTTTGGAGGTTTTCTTTGATTGCCTTGTTTGTGGCCTCTACTTGGCCATTGCTTTGTACATATCTGGGTGTAGAAAATGCTTGAGTGATGCGCCACTTTTGTAGAAAAGCCTTGACTTGTGCGCCCGCAAATTGGGTTCCGTTGTCCATGACAAGGGTGTGGAGTAGACCAAATCTTGTGATGATATTGGTCCATATGAAGTTGATGACGTTGACTTCTTTGACTTGGACTAGTGAGATTCCTTCAACCTATTTGGTGAAGTAATCTGTGGCTGCTAGGACGTATTTGAGACCTGTTTTCTTTTGAGGGATGAACGGTCCCATGATGTCTAACCCCCACATGTGGAAAGGCCATAGGCTGGCTATGTTGATCAATTCCCTAGTTGGACTTAGGTGGTTGTGACCAAATATTTGACATTGGAGGCATTTAAGTACGTAACTTTTTGCCTCTATATGCATGCCTGGCCAATAATATCCTGGGGCTATTGCTTTATGAGACAAAGATCGTGCACCTGCATGGTTGCCGCATTCACCTTTGTGGATTTTGTCGAAAATGAGTTGGCCTTCGCGTGGAGTTATGCACCTAAAGGTGGGGCCCTCCTATGGATTTGCGGAATAATCGTCCATTGATTACTGTGTATCTTGGGGCTCGGAATTGTATTGCATGAGCATTCTTTTTTTCTGATAGGAGTTCGCCATGTAAGATGAACTTGAGAAATGGGCCTATCCAAGATTGATTGATCTCTTCTGCGGATGATGGTTGGAAATCAGTGAGGCTGTTGACACTTTCTTTCTGGTAGGCTAGTCTTTCCAGGATGTCAATGTAGACTGTGGGGGGGGGCAGACCTTTTGTGTCTTTGAAGCTAAGAAAGCTAGACTGTCTGCATGTATGTTATCTTCCCTGGGAATGTGCTCCAATGAGAACGTTTTGAACGATCTGATGAGGTCATTCACGCGACCTAAAGCGCATTTTTTGCCGGTTTGCTCCATTTGTGACATATTCTTTGGTGATCTGCTTGACGATTAGCTGGGAGTCGTTGTAAGCCTTAAGCTTTGGGACTTGTAGCTCTTTTGTGCCATCTGCAGTCCCGCGATGATCAATGCTTCGTATTCCGCTTCGTTGTTGGACGTTGTGAAATCGATCTTGATTGATTTTTGTAGCTGGCTTCCTTCTGGTGAAGTTAACACAGCCCCCAGTCTATTGCCATTGTTGTTGCATACTCCATCTATGTAGAGGTGCCATGTGTCTGGGGTGGCTTGTTGATGGAGTGAAGTGACTGGCTCTGGCTCCCAGTTGATATCTTCGACGGGGAAATCTACCAAGAAATCAGCAACGACCTGACCTTTTCGAGACGTTCTAGGAACGAACTCGATGTGATGTTCTCCGAGTTCTTCAACCCATTTGGCCATGCGGGCTGTTTTATTGTTGGTCAAAAGCGATCACATCTCCCACCTACAAAAAGCCTTTGAACGGCTTCGCCAAAACAAGATGAAGCTCAATCCAGCCAAATGCGTATTCGGAGTAGCATCAGGGAAATTCTTAGGTTACCTTATTTCACAAAGACGCATTGAAGCAAACCCAGAACAGATACGAGCTCTCCTTGAAATGCCAAAACCAACTACAAAGCAACAAATCCACAAGTTATCTGGCATGGTTTCAGCCCTCAACAGGTTCATCTCAAGAGCATCTGACAAGTGCAGACCATTCCTGCAAATACTCAAAAAGGGAGCAACTTTCACTTGGACAGACGAGTGCCATAAAGCCTTCAACAACCTGAAAGCATATTTATCAACTCCACCCATCTTGTCCAAGCCAGAAGAAGGAAAAACACTGGGGCTATACCTTGCAACTACTGACTTCGCAATCAACTCAGTTTTCTTTCGCGAACATGATGGAGTCGAAAAGCCGGTCTACTTCATAAGCAAGACGTTGGCAGATTCAGAAAAGCACTACTCTCCGATGGAGAAAACAATGCTTTATTTACGCTACTCAGCTCGGAAGTTCCGTCCTTACTTCCAATCTCACAGCGTCAAGGTCATCACAGATATACCCATCAAACAGATATTGAGTTCCAACAATAAAACAGCTCGCATGGCCAAATGGGTTGAAGAACTCGGAGAACATCACATCGAGTTCGTTCCTAGAACGTCTCGAAAAGGTCAGGTCGTTGCTGATTTCTTGGTAGATTTCCCGTCGAAGATATCAACTAGGAGCCAGAGCCAGTCACTTCACTTCATCAACAAGACACCCCAGACACATGGCACCTCTATGTAGATGGAGTATGCAACAACAATGGCAGTAGACTGGGGGCTGTGTTAACTTCACCAGAAGGAAGCCAGCTACAAAAATCAATCAAGATCGATTTCACAACGTCCAACAACGAAGCGGAATACGAAGCATTGATCACAGGACTCTGCATGGCACAACAGCTACAAGTCCCAAAGCTTAAGGCTTACAGCGACTCCCAGCTAATCGTCAAGCAGATCACCAAAGAATATGTCACAAATGGAGCAAACCTGGCAAAGTACACTCAGGTCGTGAATGACCTCATCAGATCATTCAAAACGTTCTCATTGGAGCACATTCCCAGGGAAGATAACATACATGCAGACAGTTTAGCTTTCTTAGCTTCAAAGACACAAGAGGTCTACCCCACCGCAGTCTACATTGACATCCTGGAAAGACCAGCCTACCAGAAAGAAAGTGTCAACAGCCTCACTGATTTCCAACCCTCATCCGTAGAAGATATCAATCAATCTTGGATAGGCCCATTTCTCAAGTTCATCTTACATGGCGAACTCTTATCAGAAAAAAAGAATGCTCATGTAATACAATTTCGAGCCCCAAGATACACAGTAATCAACGAACGATTATTCCGCAAATCCATAGGAAGGCCCCACCTTAGGTGCATAACTCCACGCGAAGGCCAACTCATTTTCGACAAAATCCAGAAAGGTAAATGCGGCAACCATGTAGGTGCACGATCTCTGTCACATAAAGCAATAGCCCAAGGATATTATTAGCCAGGCATGCATATAGAGGCAAAACGTTACGTACTTAAATGCCTCCAATGTCAAACATTTGGTCACAACCACCTAAGTCCTGCTAGGGAATTGATCAACATAGCCAGCCCATGGCCTTTCCACATGTGGGGGCTAGACATCATGGGACCGTTCATCCCTCAAAAGAAAACATGTCTCAAATACGTCCTAGCAGCCACAGATTACTTCACCAAATGGGTTGAAGTAATCTCACTAGTCCAAGTCAAGGAAGTCAACGTCATCAACTTCATATGGACCAATATCATCACAAGATTTGGTCTACCCCACACCCATGTCATGGACAACGGAACCCAATTTGTGGGCGCACAAGTCAAGGCTTTTCTACAAAAGTGGCGCATCACTCAAACATTTTCTACACCTAGATATGTACAAAGCAATGGCTAAGCAGAGGCCACAAACAAGGCAATCAAAGAAAACCTCCAAAAGAAGTTGGAAAGCAAGAAAGGCCAATGGCCAGAGCAGCTCGAGAATATTCTATGGGCATACAGAACAACAGCCAGAGCTAGCACCAACGAGTTTCCATTCATACTTTGCTTCGAAACAGAAGCAGTAATACCATTAGAACTCACATTCACAACCACACATTCTGACATAGTCGAGTCAGGAGACAATGACATCATCTTGGCAAAAGAAGTTGATCTCCTAGAGGAATGAAGAGAAACAGTGACAATATCCCTAGCTCGGTACCACCAAACAATCCAACGATCTTACAACAAGAAGGTCGTCCCAAGATCTTTTCAAGCTGGAGACCTAGTCCTCAAAAAGACACTAAATCAACTTAACACCAACACCAGGGTTAAGTATGATTTAACTGTAATTGCCACTCAAAGGCCAATTATCAGACAAATACAATCTAGGGGACCCCAAGTCAGCTTACGACCTCACAAAGGGTTTAAGTTAGATTCAAATATAATAGCCACTCAAAGGCTAATCACATCAATCAGAAGTTCCCCCAAAAGGAACGAATCAGGGCATACACCTACGCAAATATACTAGGTCATACGCAAACACTTTATGACTTGTAACAAATCAGACGACCTAGCAAAGTCAAGCAGTTCATCAATACGACTACGATGCAACACAGGTTATCCAGCAACAAATCAAAAACAACAGAGCAATCACATGCATGCTTCAAGTAAAAGTCCAACAAGTTATCCTAGGAAAACGACTTCAGTATCCCCATCATAAAAATATAAAGTGTATCAGCATCAGTATCAACTCGAGCAAAAAGAGAATTTTGTTCAAACACTTCAACCACATCACAAACATCAATCAAACAAGAAGAGGCTCAAACAACATGTGTTACTTGATCAACATTCAAAGGCTCCAATGGCCCACCCTCTTCACCTACCGGGCCACTAGCTAGATCAGCAACAACTTTAGGAACAGCCGAGACAGAAATAATAGAAGGAACAGCTGGAGTAACAGCTGGTTCAACGACTTGGTCGGGTGACAGATCAGATTGTGTACTAGCATCTACACCAGTACCTGTAGCAGACACTGTTGCAGCCCCACTTTCAACTGACATCTTGAGACGCTCATACTTATCTAGTACCTCCACGTAATCATCTACCAGAACGTAAACATTGCCACTCTCCACCATATCCACCAAGTCGTTATACTCAGTCTCAGCACATTCACCAACGGACCGTAACTTCTTGCACTCGGCAACCCACAGCTGAACCTCCAGCTTTGCAGAGTCAAGAGAGGGTTGCAAGGAGAGCCACTTTCCCACCCAACTCTTGCACCTGAGCCCTCAGCCCTCTCCACTTGCTGCTTGGCCACCAGCCTGCTGCAAGTTTGCCTGCTGGCATCCAACTCCTTCTTGAAATGATTAGAAATAGAAGCCATCTCCTTCAGCTTCTTGTACATTGCCAGAACCTAACAAACAAGAGAACAAATATTGATATCAGATTGGATCAAAATCGACAAAGCCCAAAAGAAGCAAGCTCAGAACGGAAGAACACTCACATAGCACAAAGAACGGTCTATCTCCAGCAAAGTCACTTCCAGACCCTTATTATCCAGCTTGCGCCTATCCCCATCAAGCGCAATACTCTCCAGCAATGCCCCACCAACCAACTTGGACTTGAAGCTACATTCACCATTCTCCACAAACATCTTCAGCCCACTAACAGGGTCTCCATATATAACCAACCTACCTAGAATATCACTTTCACTCTTCTTACTTGGGTCCGTACTTCCTGACCCCTTGCACTGTTCAACAACAGTCTCAACCTCATCAACTTTCTTCTTTCCTCGGGCCTCAGCCACCCCATCATCAGCAGCCAAATTAATCAGATTCATTTTCTTCAAATGAAGTCGACCTGAAGATGTACGACCCTCACCAGTACTAGGTCGTTCCTCAGACTCAGTTCGGGCCCTCTTAGCCCCCTCTGACTCAACCATTTCAGAACGCCTTTTCAGATTAGGCTTTCGGAACGAAGTGGGAGCATCACCCTCCCCACCAGCACTTCCAACACCCGTATCTCCAGAAGAGAAGCAAGTGGATGCAGAACGATCTGCATCACCAGAGGATAAACGGTTGGATGCAGAGCGTGCCATATCCCCTATCTCAGAACATTGGGACGTCAAACGATTTGCATCACACAACTCAGAACATTGTGATGACAAATGATTTGCGTCACCCAACTCAGAGCGTCTGGATTGCGTCACCCCTCCAACCATCCTCACCGCCCCAGAACAGTGTTCAGCAGATCCTCCAGTCGACCTAGCCGCCCCAGAACGGCTATCACCAGCACCTCCATCCCTTTTCCTTCTAGAAACAGGTGCTTTCTTTTGGCTCTCCCTTTCCATGGCAGATTCTGAGCTAGAATCAGAGATAACAACCGCAGCTTTGCGAGCCTTAGCCTTTTGCTCCAGCCTCTTATGGTTGATCTTCTCTCCTCTGCGCCTCTTAAAATAATGTGCAACCTCCTCCAACAACGCTTGTTTCTCCTCCAAGCTCAAACAAGCAAACCTTTCAATAACACCGGACTTAGTACGAAAGCAAATATTGATCTTTGCAAAAACAAACCAGATAAATCAGAATGTCCAAATTATGATATACCATACACACATTACGACCTAAAACCAACGACCTAGTAGGCAACTTTATAACCCAATTTTCAAACTCCAAACGAGGAGGACAATATCTACCCGCAGCCAACAACAGCCTACAACTCCAGTCCTCCTTACTCACCCCCACGATAACAGGAGACTTCCTCTTAAAGACATGAAAACCGAAATTCATAGCACCCGACCTCCTCACAACAAAGTGTTCCATCACATCCGATAAACAGATGTTATAGCCCCTGTCATTCAACAAGTCCAACACATGGAGAATCCTCCAGCTGTTCCCCACAAACTGACAAGGGGCTTTCCCCAAAAAGTTTAACACCTCCACAGTAAGACAGGAAAAAGGCAACCTCATCCCAGCCTTCAACTATCCATAACAAACAACTACTCTTCCACCCTAAGGAACGTAGTCACTATGAAACAAATTCCTCTCTCCCCTCAGGTCGTACATGGGGTAGGACTCCACCCAGCTAAACTCCTCCCTCAAAGCTGCATAGCAATCCTCCGACTTAGGCTTCCTCACATCCACAGTCTCCAACGATGAAGACGATGAAGCCTCTTATCACCACTACACACCCTCTCCTTAACTTCTTCATCACTTACCGTTCTCTCTCTCCATTCATCAACTTCTACCTCACCACTCAAGTTATCGCTGGTAGCAGACATTAAGAGATCTAAAATTAACGAAAGAGAAAGATTTGCAAGATCAAAAGACGCACCTGATACCGAAGAAGGACAAAGTTTTTTTGTTTCTCTCTTTTCTTTTTTGTTTCGCTCTGGGTTTTTTCTCTTTGTCTACAATGAGAACTGAGCAAGCAAAATCCCAAAGTCAAAAACCCCTCAACTGCCCCAAACCTCGAGAACACAAAAACATTTAGTGTTCCCAAAACCTAAATCATTACTCGCCCACAAATCGCTGTAATTTCAGGCCCACGAATCTAGCCCAAACAGTCCCCGCACATTCCCCAAAACCTAAATTCAAAACAAAATAGTTGTCAGACACGTGTTTTCAAATCTTTACTTTTTAACCGTGCTTTCTCCACGTAATAGCTATCCAAAGAACGAATAAAAAATAAAGGGGGTTATGTCAGTACCCTCCGTTCCACACTACAGTACACGTGTCCACATAATAGGTCATCCTCCTTCAGGTCATCTAGCACCATCAGACTGTACCCAACGACCCAACACCCAGGTCGTCCGAAGCATCAGTTACAGCCATTTATGGAAGGATATCAATTAGCACAATCTCGGAGCTCAATCAACATCACAATCAAGGAAACATTAACTTTGTAATAGCACATTAATGACGAATCATCAAGATAGCACACAAGGTGCATCTGCACTTCATAACAGTCCAAAGCAAATATGGAAACACAACATCTACACCTATAAATAGAGAGTGATGAACTAAGTAAGGATTGATTCAAGTTTAGCTCGAGAAATTTGATACGTAGGCAACTCTTATCCCAAGAAGAGTGCATCCATTCCTAATTCTCTAGATCATCATGTCGTTGTCTAGTAAACACAACATCTACAGCCATTAATGTGCTGTTACAAAGTTAATGTTTCCTTGATTGTGGTGTTGATTGAGCTACGAGATTGCGCTAGTTGATATCCTTCCATAAATGGCTGTAACTGATGCTTCGGATGACCTGGGTGTTGGGTCGTTGGGTACGGTTTGATGGTGCTGGACGACCTGAAGGAGGACGACTTGTTATGTGGACATGTGTACTGTAGTGTGGAATGGAGGGTACTTACACAAATGTCAAATTTTTTGTTCTACTTACTATTACTAACACAAACAAAATTAAAAATGTACAACCAACACATCCATTCCTGGTAAACAAGATTGCTTTTAAGTTTTGATCTTTAAAGCTATGGCTTCAAGAACTAAAAAATGGTGGAATTTGTTTTCTAGCTATGACTTAAAGCCTTCAAGAACTAAACACATACTTTTCTTATTCTTTAGTCGAAACATTTAGGGGTTCTTTAATTGTTACTTTTTTAGTTGGTTGAGTTTTTCCAAGTATTAAAGTACGAGAGTTTCCATTTCCAGTTTCCAACTTTTACAATAAAAGCCCCATTTTTTTTAATTTCAATAATTCAGACATTATAATTCGACAAATAATAAGCCCAGCCCAAGAAATTTGCTTATTAAACCGCATCTTTCAAATATTCATGTCTTGTTCGTTTTATACAAGAATCCTTATAATACGTGAATAATTCGTGAATTAAACGGAGAATTACTAGCTATAAGCATGCTTAAAATCTGAGTTCGAGGAGTTATGCGATGATTTTGGATTCGAACTCGACCAAGGACAAAATGAAGCTAGGATGGGATTACTAGATAAGAAAACCATTTGGGGGATGACAATGTCACAAGATATGAGGAAGTTATTTAGAAAATTGTGATCCCAGCAACTCGGTATGATTTCATTCCTCTTACATCATTGCTTATTACAATGTGATCATATAGCTTTCTATCTAGAAGTGTTGGTGTTATCCCTCACATGAGGACGAGGAAAAATAGAAAAACAAGTACTATTCATGTGAAGAAGTCAAAGCACGCGCGCGCTCAGATTGGTCATACCTAAGGCGCGCCCGCACCCTTGCCGTGAAAAAGAAGATAGTTTTTTTTCAGCCTCTCACAAAACATGTCTATTGGAGTTTGGGAAACTGGAAAAATAAGAGGGCTGCTCTATCTATCCAAGATTGGCCTTGCCAAGAGCTCGCCCTCGCTCATACCTAAACATGTCGGGTTCTGATTTTTCTACAGTAAATACGAAATTTCGTAGACGCACCAAAATTTTAGATTACTATAAAAACAAAAGTTAGGTTTTGGAAAACCAAGTCTTGAATAGAAACCCAATTTTGATAGCAACCAAAATTGAGAGGAAACCCTTGCAAAGAGAAAAAGCTTGTAAGAAGAGAGGAGTGATCTAGCAAGTTTGGAGAGACTTGAGAGGAGTGATTGTAATCTTCCTTCCCATACTTATAAAAAGATTAGCTCTTGTAGAAGTAGGCATCATTGGCCGAACCACAGTACATCTTTGTGTTGTTGTATGTTTCACTTTCTCTATATTTCTATTGCTTATTTTGTGATAGTTATATCCATAGTTTAGGATTGTGGTTCTTGGTTGTAGTGAAAAATTAAATTTTTTATTGGAGTAGTAGATTGTCTAAGTACAAGCTATCTTAGTGTGGATCGATTGGTATCGTTTTCCCCAACAAGTGGTGTAAGGGGGATTTCCCGCCAATAGCTAAAAGGCACGTGGACAGGGAATGACTGTAATTATAAATACCCAGAATAAGACGAGAACCATCGGATTAGTTCTAAGAATAACTAATCTCGTGTTTATCACGAGTGCTTCATAAACATGTGCTAGTCACGTGACAGACCACCTCTGGAGATAACAGTTAGCCAAGTCGTTAGGAATTGATATAGACAGTTCCTGAATAGAAGGGAATTGAGGAGGATGGTCCTTGATGATAAGGAAGGAATCAGGATGACATATCTCTAATAAGAAGTTACCTTTTAGGCCTAATCTTCCCATATATGATGGGTTATTATGATCTAAAAGGAAATGTATCTCTGATATGAAATGGTCTAGATTCAGACTTCCAAGGAGAGAGGATTCCTAATAGGAAAGCAGAGTCCAAGGAGGGGAGGAAACTCACAAGTAGTGAGGTTAGCCCAAACCTTAGGACTCCTAAGACTCCACCTATATAAGCAATAGGAATTCGCTCTTAGGAACGACGCAAAATAGGGTTTGACTCTTCTAAGCAAAAAAGGAAGATACGTAGGCAGCCGCAAAGTGGTTCAGCCCTGATTATTCAATCAACTCATCTAATTTCCCTATTTCATCCCCAAAGTTCTTCATCACACGGCATAGAGGAGGATCGTAGGATACTCAGAAATTCCCCTACATCTTTTGGCGCCGTCTGCCGGGAACGGTAGCAGGTAACATTTTTTTGGTCAACCGATTTAGTTTAAACATTCTTTACATTGTGATTGCAGGAACTAAGAAGACAAAAGGTGGAGCTACCACTCGCAGCATCACTATTAGAGAAGAGGATCGTGAGATACCTGATGAAGGAGAGAATATCAAGCATTATGAGGCAGATATCCCCCTTCAAGGATAGGTAACTAGCACCAATGGACTAGTCGCTATAGGCGCAGGCACTGATGCTCAAGGAGAACGTCAAAATGGCAAAAATATTACTCTCAGCACTCCAGGGTTTGTTCAGGCAAGGCAGGCGGTAAAGACTCTGGAACAACAAAGGCGAAACCTCGAGCAGGAAGTGCAACTGCTGAGGCAGTTGTATCAAAATGACACAGGGAAGGAGCTGCACATCAATCTCGATGGTGACAACCTTCTAGAGAGTGGTCAGATCAGGATCCCTAGACGATGAGATCTAGTTAGGCACGAGCCTTCAGAATCAGAATACAATAGTTTGGACGAACATTCAAACTCTCCTGAAGAATTAGAGTCAACTGATCAGTATCGTGACATCAACCCTCGACACCAAATAAGAACTCATAATAAAAGAGTTTATAGCAAAGAAAGCGCATGGGAGACTGAGAAGAATGACCTAATCCGTCAGATGAACAGGATGACTGGTAAAGGAAGAAAAATGCAAGACTCCCTGGTTCAATATGTTATAATGGGGGCAGGCCGATCTCCTTTCTCATCACGAGTGGTTAGAAAGTCCTATCTCTGCAGTTACAAACAACCAAAGTTTAGTATCTTTAATGGCAAGTCAGATCGAGTAGATCATGTGTTCAGATATAGAGCCACCATGGGACAGTATGAAAGGTATGACTATGTCATGTGTCAAGAGTTCAAAGCTTCCCTATCTGGATCCGCACTCCAGTGGTACCATAGGTTACCAGAGCGGCAGGTTAGGTCCTCAGTAGAACTGTTTAGAATCTTCATCGACATATACTCGTGCAACAAGCATCAGCCAAAATGGATCGATGCACTGTTCAACATTAAGAAAAAGGATGGCAAAACATTGAGATCCTATATGTAATACTTTATGGAAATTTTGATACAAATAGAGTCTTGTGACGAACAGACTGCTATCATAGCTGTCAAACAAGGGTTGGATGAAAATAACGCCTTATTCGGATCCCTCTCCAGAAAACCACCCTGCGATTAGGAGGAACTCTTAGACAAGGTTGAAACTCATGCAAGGTGGGAGGAGGATGTCCTAACAATGGGGAAGCAAAAAAAACTAATCGGACAACCCCCTCAGTCCCACGAGAAGGGTATGAGAACTCATCACCTCCAAAGTATAAGAGAGATCGCCATCATGGTCGCCAGAGGTCAGATTCCCTATCAAAAGGGCGAACGCCAAAAGGGCAGCACAAGAATTCAGCCAGCAATAAAGATGGAAAACCATAGAAGAGACCACGCGTGGAAGGGGTTGAAGAAACTCTTCCCTCCCTTGACAGGAACTTTGCTCCCTTGAACAAAATGCTGGACTCAATCAAGAACCAGAGCTACCTTAAATGGCCAGCTCCACTAAAGCCAGGTTCCTTAGGTACCAGAGATCAACGAACCTACTGCAAGTTCCACAAGAGTAAGGGCCACAACACCAGGGCCTGTATGACCCTGAAAAATGAGCTCCAAGGCCTAATTGAGAGGGGGTACTTGAAATAGTTCGTAGCACATGAGCAGGCGAATGCAGTGCAACCTGAGGAGGCCAGCACATCTAGTTGGGATCCCCCAAGAACCAGCCCACTTAATGGTGGCGTTCAGATCAACATGATCTTAGGAAAGGCAAGCCAGAGAAGTGGACAAGTCATAGAGAAAGGCGTGAGATACCAAATACGTGTCGCAAAGCACATGAAGATTATGAACAACGAAGTGACTACGGGCTGTCATCAGGTCAACATGTTATCCCACAAAGATCCAACTATCCTATTCACTGAAGCCAACTATCTTGGCATCTAGAGACCACATGAAGACGCATTGGTCCTTACACTTCCTTTTGCTCATTACGATCTACATTGTATATTGGTCGATTTAGGAAGTTTGGCAGATGTGTTATACTATGACGCATTAACTGTAGATTCCTGACTCAGAGATGGTCGTCACTCACTCCAACCTATATGGATTCAGCAGAGATAAAGCCCTAACAGTTGAAGAGGTCTAGCTACCTGTCACCACCGGTCCGGTAACCCTTTTTTTGCAGGCAAAATGTGAATATATTAATATAAATATAAGGTTACACGATGAGACAAAGTATTTATGTTACAGGATAGGTTCCCACCATAGAGCAAAAGAATTGAGCGTACTCTAGCTAAATCTAAAGTACAACTGGTCTGAACTCTCAATTTTGGGTACAAAATATGGTCTTAATGTACTTCACTCCGATGCATCTTTATCCAAAGTTGCACCATGCTTTGCTGCCGAGTCTGCACTTGTTAACCAGCCATGAAGGAGTAATAGTGGGAGCTATAAGATGTTCTACTTCTGTATGATTTCTTCCAAGTATAACTTAGGAGATGTTCTTCTCATTCCACGAACGTTCCAGAATAGGACATTCATCATTGATTATGCTGAGTTATTTTTCCTCGCCTTTGTAGATGGAGGAGAGTACTCCTGCAACATCCATTGCGGCTTATGCTTTTTCTTTGCTATCGTCTACCATGGTTCTTCACCGCCTCTTCATTCTCATCATTCACAAAATCAGCCCAGTTGACCGATCTCAGTAGAGAATTAGCCAGGTCCGGTAACCCTCATCATTAACTTTGTTGTGGTCAAAGCTAGCACACCTTATCACATGATCCTGGGCAGGACCTAGCTGCATAGATTCCATGTTGTTCCCAGCACCTATCACCAATGTTTAAAATTCCCGCATACAGTACCCTGCATTGATTGACCTATCACCAGTGTATTAGGACCAGGTTTGGGAGAGGAGGATCCTGGCCAGGACGTGTTTGCTTGGTCAATCAATGTGACAAGGACCTAGCTTGTGTTCATGGAGGAAGTGTATTAGAGCCTGGCATTGGTGATAGGTGCACGTCCAATCAACCGGTGGCATGCCACATGGGGTCAATTCCATACCTATAGTTCTAGGATAGACCAAGCATTCATGCACCCAGTGGTACTGTAGTTTGTGTCATCCCAACCACCATACTGAAATGGATGGAGCCATACAGGTCTTACATTAAGGACGGGACACTCCCGGAGGATAAGAACATGGCAAGGCAACTGCTGGCCTGGCAAAGGTGCCAAGATTCACCCTTAGTGGGGATGATCTTTATAAGAAATCGTTCCTAGGGCCTCACTTACGATGTCACCCCCCTGACCTCGCTGAACAGGTCATGAGAGAGGTACACGAAGGCATTTGTGGCAACCACTCTAGGGGCAGAATGCTCGCTTTCAAGATCCTACAGCAGACTCTAAAGTGATCATACGACAAGAAAGTCCGCACTCGGGCATTCAAATCTGGAGACCTGGTCCTTCATAAGATCCCAGAGCATAATGGAAAACTTGGGCCCAACTGAGAGGGACCTTACATCGTCAACAAGGTTGGACAAACTGGCTTTTACTACTTACGCACTATTGATGGAGATGTTCTTATCAAACCATGGAATGCAGAGCACCTCCATAAGTACTTTCAGTAAATTATGATTGCATGCTTTTTTATGCATAATTTATTCTATCTAGTTATCAATAAAGTTTCTCACTTCGCAATTGAATATCTTCCTTGCATAAGCTCTTTATTTTTTATCCACACTAGGTTAAGCCTTTAGGGTCGATACTCATTATATGTTCAAGTATATTGTATGCCAATTTGCCTTGGAACCAGAGATATTGTGTTTGGAGACGCCGAACTGAATGCTAGTTCTTTTCTCCCAAGGAGCCTGAACTGTATGCCAATTTTTTAAGACTTTGCGATCTCGTCACTGAGATCATCCTATATGGGGTTAAGCCTTTAGGGAATATGACCACATTATCTGTTCAGTATACTGTATGCCAGTTTGACTTGGAATTAGAGATAGTATTCCTGGGAACTTGAGCTGTATGCCAGTTCCCTATATTCCCATGACATCACCATTGGGGTTGCTAGATAGTTTTGGGTTGGATCCAGGTCCTAGCACACAATCACTGGCCTGGACTTATGTTAGCGTGATTGTGCTGAGGAAAACTCCCCCACTGTTGCTCTAGCAATAGCCTATTTATTTTTTAAATAAATAGGACCTATCATTATTGAACACAGTGTCGTGCTCAAGGCACCAAGTTCCCTTCGCATAGACATACGACTCTTTTGGGACGCTGTTTCTCTATTACGATCGAACTTTATGTTACGGTTACATATGAATGGCTCCCATGATATCCTTATCAGATTCTGGTTATGCCTCTATTTAACCTGTTTAGCCTATTAGGGTCACCTATTGTTGTTCCAAATAAACTTTATTTGGGGGTATCAGGGGTAGAATATGCATAGTAGCTCATGTCATGATATGATGTATAACATAGAATGTTTTAAATGCATGTGTGAATTAGAAGAGCTGCAGAGCTCAGTTCATATCATGATATGCTGTGTAACATAGAATGTTTTAAAGGCATGCATAAATTAGAAAACCTACAGAGCTCAATAAGTAAATTGTATGTGAGCAACATAGCTCAATATTACAGACCCATAGAAATATTGTTTCAAAATAAATGTTTTCTAAATCATGAATTGAATAGCTAAGTCTTTACTTAGCTTGCTATTTTTTTTTAATTGGTAAGCGAGGTTGTTAACGGGGTCCCCTACCCGTCTTATTTATAATAAAGAATAGTTTGTTTATAGTCACTTCCTCACATGCTCTCTCCCTAGAGCATCATCATGTGCTATTTTCATTACATCTTCTACTAAAGTATTTAGTACAAGTTCATGAAAACTAACTTGTTGAGCAGGGGTAGAATTAAATTTCGAATTTCAACATCGCTACTTGCAACTGCAACCGCATCAAAGATCAAGAGCACTCCTAGGCCACTCTCGAACTGAACCGCGATTGGATTATTGACGGACGGTTAAGGGCTGAACAGAACATTCACCTAAAATGGGCAATGACAAAAAAGGAAGCTGGACGGCAAGCATGTCATCATCGGTGTCTTCTTCAGAAGATGAGGAAGCATCGGGCATGAGCTCATTCTGAATTGCTGAGATACTGGTAGTCAGGTCAGGGAATATGATGAAAGGTTTAGTCACTCGCCCCTGATCATCTACCTGAGAAATGTATCCAGCAGCCTCAATAGCCTCCTCAAACTTAACTTGTTTGGCTGCATTAAAGGAGTCTTCAAAAACATCAAGTACTCTTAAGGCAAAGCGAATAGCATTGTCAGTAGGCTTCCTCTTCACTTCTTGCACCACCTTGGAATAGAACTCAGAGGTATCTGCCAAGAGATCATCATCTCTCTTTACAGAATGAAGACGCTTCTCTCTGAGATCCTTCTCATAACTTGCCATAACTTCATTAGCATGAGTAATGGCCTGGCCAAATGTCCTCATCTCGATATTCCTACGGTTAAGCTCACCCTGGAGTTGGTCATTCTTTGTTTGCAGTGTGGTGAACTGGGAGCGCAGCTCCAAGAACTTCACTTTCCAAGAGACATTATCAGTAGCTCCTTTTTAGGCATTATCCAGAGAGTTTCGGAGGTTGGCAATCATCTCCCTCATGTTCCTGAAACCAGCATCTGACTTCTTCTCTTTTGCTAAAAGTTGGTCAACTTGGGTTTGCAGCTCCTCAAATCTTTTCGAAAGCAGGCTTCTTTTCGTCGATCCATTTCGCGGTGGCCATGTCATTGGTGGTCAGATTAATTTAGGTTGCAAAGATTGGTTCTTTCATTGCCAAGAAATTATTCACTAACTGAAAAAGAATATAGAATGTGTAAGTAACACAATGAGATAAACAGGACATTGTACAGAGAAGGAAGTCTTACCTTGGCAAGATAAACGGCAAATCTGTGAAATGACAGATCCAGACTACCAGCCATATTGGCTTCAGCTCTGTCAACAAGAAGTCGCGCAACTTCCAGAACTCCAAGAACGATGTCAATATCATTAACTGAGTGTTTATTGGTAACGGGAAGCTCATTAAGTCGACCCTAACGCCTCATCTCCATGACCATCTCCCTTCCAAGAGAATCTAGGGATTTTGGCGAGAAGGGTATATCATCTCTCCTCTCGCTCCTATGACCGTCCCCAGATCGAGGAGGAGGGAGGGCAACAGTTACAACAGTCATCTCAATGATGCCTTTCCCCTTTTGGTGTTCGGGGAGGGAAGGATTAATAATCAATGGTACATGGTCACCAGCCTATTCAGAACCTAGGGGAAGGTTTGGAATTGGTAGAGGTGTAACAACTTTCTCAAAAAACTTACCAGAACTTGGAACAGTCACAAGAGCGTTGAAAGATGTTTCTTCATCCACAGATAGAGGACGAAATTTGGTTCTCTTACTTGAGGGTGCAACATCAGGAGCAAGAGCAGAATCAGTTCTCTTCAACTTTGAATGGTTAGATGCACATATTTCCCTCTTAAAATTACTAGCAGCCAGAAGTTTGTGAGGTAGTTCTGGGCCCCTCCCACCAGTGATTACACAATCATCACTGACATAAGGTTCCTAAACTGTGCTTGATGTGGCAGCGTCACTGGAAGTCGCGATAGAACTCTTCTCTTTGCGGTTTCCTTTTATTCTAGTACTAAGAGAAGATTTATCATGACCTGGAGGAGGAAGAAGACCAGCATCTTTATCCACAGGAGGAGGGAGTGCTGTGTGCCCAGAGTTCACAGTATTAATCCCAAGCGTAGAAAAGTCGGGGGCAAGTGCCAGCAGTTCCTAGACAGGCATGTTAAAATACTCAAGGAGGCGGGTGGGATCAGGAACTACCACCCAGGGCATCCTATGGTCTTTGGAGATCTTGTTGATTAAATTCATAGTAGCAGCATCAGTTGTAGTAAGTTGGTTCCATGGGAAAGAGTCATCTAAGGAATAGTAACAAAAGAACTCAGTTGAAAGCACTTATGGATGATGGGTAAAATTCATGAGAATATATACTTACTGGTCGGTGCATGAGTATGTTTTATGGGAACAGGAATCCTCATTGGCTCGCCATCATCATCTTGAGGACGAACGTCCCACTCATCTCCCAACACCCAGATGTGGTGATCAGCCCAACCAACATCACTGTGTTTTCCCTCGAAGAAGACGATTGGAGCATTCTTGTCCCTGGTCATGAGGTAGTAGTAAGGCTGGTCCCGAATGCGACGAACCTCATAAAAATACCCAAACACCTATCAATTCAAGACGAATCCATGTTTCTTTGCCAATATGGCAGAGTACATGATAGTTCTATAGAACATGGGCGCTGCTTGACCAGGGGCAAGATTGAAGTGAATAAGATATTCCCTCAATAATGGGTGGAGAGGAAGAGTGAGACCATCCCTAAATTGACAAATTGTGACGAGCGCAACCTCTTTGTAGGCCAACTCATCAGCCAATCTCCCCCACTCAAGCCTAATATTAGTAGGGATGTGAAATTTCTCTCTAATCAGTTCTAGGGAAGAGAGATCCCCGAAGTTGATAAGTGACCAATTTGGATTCAATTTGTCATGATCAGAAAAGAAAGAAAGTTTGAATTTTTAGTTTAAACCCTAGCGGGAGAACGAAAGGTTTAGTATACAGAGAAGGATATCGGAAGAGATAAGGAGGACTTTCTCACCAAACTCTTTATATACAGACAGGCTAGACGGTTGAGATTGTCCCAAGCGTTGCACTTTTTCGAGATGGAATTGCCATCATTACCTTTTTTTGGGAAACATCGTATCATATTAAGCCGTCTTTTTCAGAGCCTTAAGTAGGTAAGACCATAAGTAGTTGCGACAATTGTTTATGGAAAAGATTCTCGCACCAAAAGTAGTGTCACTTCAAGCGCCCACGTGCTAGATGGCACGAGAGGGGGCATCTATAAGGGGGATTTCCCGCCAATAGCTAAAGGACACGTGGACAGGAAATGACACGGAACTACAAATACCCAAAATAAGACGAGAACTATCGGATTAGTTATGAGAATAAGTAATCTCGTGTTTATCACGAGTGCTTCATAAACATGTACTAGTCACGTGACAGACCACCTATGGAGATAACAGTTAGCCAAGTCGTTAGGAACTGATATAGACAGTTCCTGAACATAAGGGAACTGAGTAGGATGGTCCTTGATGATAAGGAAGGAATCAGGATGACATATCTCGAAGAAGTTACCTTTTAGGAATAATCTTCCTGTATATGACGGGTTATTATGATCTAAAAGGAAACGTATCTCTGATATGAAATGGTCCAGATTCAGACTTCTAAGGAGAGAGCATTCCTAATAGGAAAGTAGAGTCCAAGGAGGGGAGGAAACTCACAAGCAGTGAGGTTAGCCTAAACCCTAGGACTCCTAAGACTCTTCCTATATAAGCAATAAGAATTCGCTCTTAGGAACGACACAAAATAGGGTTTGATTCTTCTAAGCAAAAAAAGAAGATACGTAGGCAACCGCAAAGCGGTTCAACCCTGATTATTCAATCAACTCATCTTATTTCCCTCTTTCATCCCCAAAGTTCTTCATCACACGGCACAGAGGAGGATCGTAGGATACTCAGAAATTCCCCTACAAGTGGTATCAGAGTCGTTGTTAGATTAATCACAGAAGATAGTTATTCAAATCTTGCCTAGAAGGTGTTTGATAAAATTTCATGAGAGGAGGTTTGAGTTGAAATAGCTTGTTAGGATGGATCATTCTATAAACACTCACATGACTAGTCTAAATAGAGGTAACTATACTATTTGGAAAGCCAGAATAGAAGACTTGCCCTATTGCAAGGACTTGGCACAACCTATTGAGAATTGAGTAGTAAAACCAGATGTAATTACCGCAGTTGAGCGGAAGATGCTTGATGAAAAAGCGATTGGGTGCATTAGACAACGGATTGACAATAATGTAATCTGCCTTGTATCCTAAGAGACCACCACTTTTAGCCTATGGAAGACATTAGAAGACTTCTACGAGAAGACAAGAAAGGACACACATAATAGCTCTTGTCACTCAGAGATTCTTGTTACAGAAAAGCAAGAGAAAGGCAAAAGCAGAAAACCATCTCATTCTAGAGGTGACGACAATAGAAAATCTAGGAGCGCGAGCAGACCTCTTAAGAAAGACTTGTCGTGTTATCATTGTGGTATCTATAACCACTTCAAGTCTTAATGCATAGAATTGAAGAGGGATGAGAAGACTAGTACCGTACACGAAGATAGGTTAGAGTTGAAAGAAAGCACCGCCGGTAGAGACTCCACATTCATAGCTTCAGAAGGTGAAGTAGGAATTATGTCAGATGGTGACGATTTATGCTTGAGCACTTTATGCCAGGGTACAGAGTGGGTGGTAGAAACAGGTGTTTCCTACCACGTCACACCCTACGAGAGTTTCTTCACTACCTACAAATCGGGTGATTTTGGTGTACCTAATTATCCCTCAATAAGTAAATGATGAGTAGGATATCGTTCCACAAGTGTATGTTTATATGAAGGACATGATTGGAAAGGGGGTTTGAGGGATTAAAAACTATGATTATAGATATTGTAGATTCTAATGCTAAACTAAACTAAACTAACTAAACTATTGAGAATTTATAAGAGAGGGAATTCAAGATATTAGAATCCACCAATACTTTTGATTCAATGACCTTTTGCTTCATGGTTGTTCTCACAAGTAGACTACAATTAAGCAATCGAGCGAGTGTCGATGCCCTCTTGGACGAAACATCGTTAACGAATAACTCTACTTAAGGTTGTTCCTATGTTTATGCTATTAATATCTTCTTTCCTTTTATGTGAGCTTGGGCAGCTATTCAATGAATCACCATCTAAGGCAAACACAAGGAATACTTCCCTTACTCTAAAACACTACACAACTAGAAGAAAAGTAGAGAATAATAGTATAATATTCAATTACAATAAATAAAACCCTATTCTACTATTATATTCAATTGCAATAAATAAAAGCATGTCACTAGCAAATATTCAATTGCAATAAATAAAACCTTAAACTAGCATGATATTTGATTGCAATAAATAAAAACCTTAATCTATACTTCCATCCCCTGGTCTGGGCAATGGAACTAATAACTAAAAACATAAATAACTAATCTGATTGAATAACACCATGAACCAGAACTAATCTTAACGAGGGATAGAAGCAAACCCAGATCAAATTCGAGCGTTCTTGGATATGCCAGATCCAAAAACAAAGCAGCAGATACAGAAATTGTCTAGGATGGTGGCAGCTTTAAACCGATTCATATCGAGAGCATCTGACAAATGTCGACCTTTCCTATAAATTCTCAAAAAGAGTGAACAATTCTCCTGGAATGGGCAATGCCACCAGGCGTTCTCCACTCTCAAGGACTATTTGACAACACCACCTGTGTTGGCAAAACCGATTGATGGTGAAATGTTGGGGCCATACTTAGCCGTGTCTGACTTAGCCATCATTTCAGTTCTCTTCAAAGAGGAACAAAATGCAGAGAAACTGATCTACTTCACAAGCAAGACTTTGTTGCCAGCTAAGAAGAACTAATCCCACATTGAAAAGGCAATACTGGCACTACTTTATTCAGCAAGAAAGTCCAGGCCCTACTTCCACACACATCCGATCAAAGTGCTCACCGACCTGCCACTTAAGAAGATCCTTCTTAAAGCCAACAAGATAACTCACATGGCAGTATGGCAGAACAACTCGGTGAGCACCACATTGAGTTCACCCTAAGAACATCTTAGAAGGGTCAGGTCATTGCTGATTTCTTAGCATATTTCCCAGTGGATGACCTGAACTGGGAACCAGAGGATAACACTCCGACCTTTAAATAGCTACACCCATCAGAATGGTTACTCTTCGTGGATAGAGCTAGCAATCCAGGGGGCAGTGGAGTCGGAGTAGTCCTAATGTCACCAGATGGTTTTATGATGGAAAAGTCAGTTCATATTGATTTTGTGACCTCCAACAATGAAGCAGATTACGAAACCCTGATCATGGGACTTCGTATGGCACTAGAACTCAATGTTAAGGAGCTCAGGGTCTTCAGTGATTCACAACTGGTCATTCGCCAGGTTGCCCATGAGTATACCACCAGTGACGGTAACCTTTCTAAGTACCTTTAAGTTGTAGATCAATTACTACCTTCTTTCAAGAAGATCTCCATACAACATTTCCTACAAGAAGAAAATCACGACGTTGACAGCTTGGCGTACCTAGTGACCCAAACACCGAACTGTGAACCTAGGAAACTACTTATCAAAGTAGTCGACTGACCTGCCTACAAAAATGAGCATGTCCTAGAAGTTACCGACCTATGCCCACTAACTAACACTCAGATGAGTCAAACATGGATGCAACCTATCATCAATTACATCCAGTTTGGCAAAGCACTAACAGACCGTATAAAAGCTAGATAGGTTTAATATCAGTCAGGTCGCTACTGCCTAGTAAGCGGCAAACTTTTTAGAAAATCCGCCGGAGGACCCACCCCATCTGAGGTGTATAAACCCAGAACAGGGTCAGACGATTTTTGCAAAAATCCATGAGGGAGAATGTGGAAACCACACAGGAGGTCGCTCTCAGGCTCACAAAGCGATCTCACAAGGATACTTCTGGTCGTGAATACAGATTGATGCCAAGAAATATGTACTCAAATACATTAAGTGCCAAATATTTGGCCACAATATCATTCAGCCAGCTCGTGATCTGATCAACATTGCCAGCCCTTGGCCATTTCATATGTGGGGCTTGGACATCATGGATCCATTCATTCCACAGAAAAGAATAGACTTCCAGTTCATCCTAGCTGCAACAGACTACTTCACCAAATGGGTAGAGGCAATTCCCTTGGCTCATGTCAAAGAGTCTAATGTCAGGAACTTCATTTGGACCAACATCATTACCATATTTAGCCTCCCCCACACATTGGTGATGGACAATGGCTCTTAGTTCAAGGGAAAAATAGTCAAAGAATTTTTTGGCCAAGTGGAAGATCGTTCACGCATTCTCCACTCCCCAGTACATTCAGAGCAACGGTCAAGCAGAAGTAAGTAACAATGCAATTCTGGAAAACTTGAAAAGAAGATTGAAAATAACAAAAGCCAGTGTCCCATGCAACTAGAAAACATCTTATGGGCTCATAGAACAATAACTCGTTCTAGTACAGGTGAATCACCATTCTCATTATGCTACGGTACTGAAGCCGCCATCCCTACTGAGCTAACAATTACAACAACTTGATCTGAGATCATTGAATCTGGACAGAACGACTCCATTCTTGTTTGTGAAGTCGACTTACTTGAAAAACGACGCGACTTAGCAGCCATTCGAGTGGCATCCTACCAATAAACTCTGAGGAAGACATACAACAAGCGAGTTAACCATCGTAGTTTCCAACCAGGCGACCTAGTCTTGAAAAAGACTAAGGATGACTCGAAACTAGCACCAACATGGGAAGGCCCTTACATAGTCGAACGAGTTATGGGCAATGGAGCATATTGGATCAAAACCCAAGAGGGATGCCCCTTCCACATCCCTGGAATACTTTCTTGTTAAATAAATTTTATCAATAAAAAATTCTGTTTCCATGAGTCTTACTCTTAACATTTATGCACATTATTGTTATTTTGCATCAAGAACTGCAATCTCTCCATATTGCCAAGTCAACACAAAACTCACTCTCTAAGAAAAGAACGTTCACTCGAACTAAAATGATCTACAAGGCTTATCCGTTCTCCACATTAAAATGCTCACTCGAGATCATGGTTACATAGCTCACAGGCTACTTAGCCTTAACACTGCTTGTTATTTGGAGACCTATACTTCTAAGGTCAACTAAGCGCAGAACGCTCTCTAATAGCAAAACATTCAAACGAACTTAAACGCTATCCAAAGCTCAAACGTTCTAAATGACTAAGCGGTCACTCGAGCTCAGGGTTACATAGCTCACGCACATCTCACTACTGCAAGTCCTACATTTCTAGGATTAACTTAGTGTAGAGTTCTCTCTAAGAGCAACACGTACGCTTACTTAAGCTACAACGCTCCCTCGAGCTCAAGGGCTTCATAGCTTCAACACTTCTCACTAGTTGCATACATCGAACTCTAGGTTCAACTAAGTGTGTAACGTTCTTTGGAACACTCAAACCACTCTCCTGAGCAGTACACTCAATCGACCTCAAATGATTCATAACATTCTATGTCTTCCTAGACAACAGGATATATATTTCTAGGTCAGATTCCTACGAAAGTGTCAAAACAATATGGAATGAGAATTCATACAAGAGCATGTTAATACTTTAAAGCAAACATGCATTCCATAGTGCAAATACAAACTGCCTGAACAAACTCAAGAAACCAGTTCTTCAAAATAACAGAACGACTACTTATGTGGACACCAGTTCGCTATGTTGTCAATAACACGAACTACCTAGGTTTCCCCAAGATATCAGCTCTTAATATATCTGGGCCATGCCCCGACCATTTCAAAAGCGAACTGCCCAGGAAACCAGTTTTATTATTTTACAACCACTTTCAAACATGAATTTAGATAGAAGTATTCAAAAGCCGCACAACTTACACAAAGGAAGAAGAAATCCAGAAGCAATGGTCAGGCACCAGGAGTTACATGCTTATCATCAGCAGGCACGTCAACTCGCCCAGTACGAACAGTATTGGTAGACGAAGCATTACTAGCATCTCCAGGTACGACAAGCACACTCGTACCTAGAGCCCCACATTCACGCTCTTCTTTCAATTGAAAGTACATCTCCTCCAACAATGTAATCTTGGCACACTCGGTCATATGCCCGCTGAACCTGTTGTGCAACCGACTTACATTGCTTGGTGTAGGGGAAATTCCAAGTATCCCCTGATCTTCCTCTGTGCCTTGTGATCTGGAATACTTTGCTGAATAGAGAAGGGATGAGATGATGGTGAGTTCAGGGTTGAACCGTCTAACAGCTATCTACATATCTCATTTGTTCTATTGGAGAATCAAACCCTCTTTTGAGTAGTTCCTAAGAGCAAATCCTTATGGTTTATATGGGAAGGGCTACCAGAGTCCTAGGGTTAGGGCTGTCTTCACCGCTTGTGAGTTCCCTTCCATCTTTAGACTTTGCCTTCCTATTAGGATTCTTCTTCTTATGAAATTCTAAATCTAGACCATATCTTATGAGAGGTAAGTTTCTTTGTTGATCATAATGTCCCATCGTGTATGGGAATATTATATCTAAAAGGTAATTCCTATGATATGTCATCACAATTCCTTCCTTATCATCAAAGATCTCCATCTTCAATTTCCTTCTGTTCAGAAACTGTCTATATCAGTTCCTAACGACTAGGGTAACTGTTATGCTTGAAGGTGGTCAGTCATGTGCTTGACACATGTCCACTAAATACTCATGCTGAACATGAGATCACTTATTCACAGAACTGATCCGATAGTCCTTGATAAGAGCCCAAAACTGTAGTTTTAATCCCTTAACAATAATATTATTAGACCAATTATGCGAGTAATAAATAAGAGTTAATGCTGATTATGTGCTTTTATGTATTTCAGGCATTGAAGTCTATTTTGTGTAGAAATATGCCACTTTGGCGATATAAAGGAGCAAGGGTTGGTTGCTAAGAATTTTTGTGAATAAAAGCCAAGATTCAAGGAGAAAAAGCCTTTGTAAAGCCCGGTTAGAAGCTGAGAACTCAGAGTCAATGCGGGCAGAAACAACACACAAAAGTCAACAGAACTTCCAAAGACTATATCTTTGGACTCAGGTCTCGGAATTGGGCCTAACTTATGTCAAAACGACCGGATCGGAAAGAGCATTCTAATGGTTCAAGACTTGACCCAATCAGAGGAGCAAAAAGTGGACGAAAAGCCTACTGAAGTCAGATCTAGCTGAAAAGGGCCCTGTGGACTGAAGAGATTGGGGTTTGGGCTCGATTTTCCAGCCCAAAACATGGCTCCTCAGCCCATGCACGAAAAAGTGGATCTGGTCTCCTCCATTTGTATGGAGAAAACTTAGCTCTTAAGGATACCTAGAGCTAGATTAGAAAATTAGGTTAGACTCTATTAATTAGTTCCAATAGCTTGTTTTAGATCTAGTTTTTACCTTCAATTAATTAGTGTTACAACAAAGTAGATTATTATTTAGAATCACTATTAGTTTTATAATAAAGTATTAGTTTTCATTTTAATTTAGTTATTGATTAAATTCTTATTTAGTTTTAGTTGTTTTAAATTCATAAATTAGGTTGTCTTAATTTTGATTCTTAGACTATTGTTAAAATTAGATTTATAAAGTTTAAATTAGTTATTAAATTATGACTTGTTATTATTGTTATTGTGTTGGGAATGATAGTATAATGATATTAGGCTAAAACCCCCATTAGAGGAGGTTAAGGAAGCCATGTGAGGATGATTGCTTGTTAGAATAGTTGTTATTTAGAATAGAAATTTCATCTCATTACTCTCACCATTGTTCCTTGTGTTTGTTCAATTGAATTCTATTTAGTCTTGATAGATTGAGAGTGGAACGATTTTGTACTCTATATATTGCATGAATATATATGTGAGAGTAGGAAATAAAATAATTGATACTGTAAGAATGAGGTTAGAGTAATCTAGTTGAGTTTTTTTGGTTATCAAATGGTGCCGCTGCTGGGGATCGAACCCAGGTCACCCGTGTGACAGGCGGGATTGCTTGTTAGAATAGTTGTTATTTAGAATAGAAATTTCATCTCATTACTCTCACCATTGATCCTTATGTTTGTTCAATTGAATTCTATTTAGTCTTGATAGATTGAGAGTGGAACGATTCTGTAATCTATATATTGCATGAATATATATGTAAGAGTAGGAAATAAAATATTGAGAAACCGTAAGAATTAGGTTAGAGTAATCTAGTTGAGTTTTTACGAGTTATCAAATGGCGCCGCTGCCATCTTTGTCACACCCCGAATTTCGACAGAATTCGAAAAAACATTATTTGTTCCCGACTCTTCGATCTACGAGGTGTGACGCACTCTCCACTTCCAAAAACCCATAAACAGTTTAAATATGCGGATAATTTAAAAACCAATAAAAATTTTAATCTTAAACCAAAGTCCTCTCCATTACAAAAATTAACAAATGAAAATACAAATAACTTTATCTCAACTGAAAATCTATATCACCTCAAAGGAAAACAAAGCCTATCTTGAAATGCGACGCTAACGCAAATTACAAGCAGCAACCAATCTTCTTCCACACTAAACCTGTCAAGACTTATCAACTGTGTTCATTTAATGAACACACTCGATAAGCAAACATGCAAATCGGGTCAGCATTATAAAAATGCTGGTGTGAGTAGCTCTAAAAATACAACATATACTTATACCAAATATATATACAATCCATAAGGCAGTTAGTTCCTCCACCGAGGCGCCTTAACTCCCAACAACTAATACGACATTTTTAACTACAATAGGTATGGCAGGTAGTTCCTCCACTGAGGCGCCTTAACATCCAACGAGTAATACAATATCCATAAGTACCACAATTAAGGCAAGTAGTTCCTCCACTAAGGCGCCTTAGTTTCCCAACAATAATACAAAGGCATTTAGTTCCTCCACCGAGGCGCCTTAGGTTCTAACTAAATTAAAAACCAGCCAAACATATTACCATAATTATATTCTTTAAGACTTTCTTTGTGTGTCCCTAAAATCACGTCGTATCTATGTCTTACCTAGTTTCCCTAGCTACCACAATCGCTACCCAACGCCGAACATGTACATCCACATGCCTCCCCTTACATAATGTACGACTCCATGCGTAACTACCTGGCGGGATGCCGCGACACCGTAACCCTCACACGGAAGCCATTATGTAAGTAATCTTGCACTATTCGGCATAAAATATCGCGCGTCTCGTTCCAATATTTGTGAACGGAATAATCAAGCCACTATTCGGCTACGATTGCCCAACACATGGGTCAATCAAAATCTTATATATACACCCTACATAAGGGCCAATCTTATCACATACGCCCACACAGGGCAGATCACATGAGTTGTGGTAGTCAGGTTCTAGGATTTTCGTTACGTAACTTATTCAAGTGTCATACATTTATGACTCATAATCATTCCACTATATCACGTGCAGGTCAATTACCTTATTGCACTAAGCCACAATATTTAGAAATATCTTAATTATATCTCATAACCACTTTCATTCTTTCACGTGCCAATACATTATTGCACTACGCCACACTCCCGTGGGAAATATTCACAATTACTCTACTAGCATCTCACAGATAACGTAATGCAGTGTTTATACATTTATTTATCCAAAACTATTGCATTTAATATATATATACCAACATATGATATACTGTCACAATATCAACGTCAAATCTTAATTAGATAATGACCACCAAATTTATACAAGCTTCCACAGTATTTTAACATTTGATTTGTCCATACAAATTACAACATAAAATGTAGCACAATTAAACAGTCCACAGTCCACAATCAAAGCCCAATATATATATGCTTTACACACTACTCACGTCAAATCTTAATTAGATAATGACAAACAACGTTATATAATTTTCGACAATATTTTATTACTATATTTGTCCATATTCTTAAATATGTGAAAAACTGGAAAAAGTCAACATTCCACAGTCAACGGTCAAAGGTCAAAGTCAACGGTCAACACGTCATGGTCAAAGTCAACACATCATGGTCGAAGTCAAACTGTCATTGTCAAAGTCAAACTGTCGTTTCCATCTTCAACAGGTTCAGGATCGTCGCCATGGTTCATGGCTAAGGGCAATGTGCATGGCTCATGGGCTCATGGGCTCATGACCAAGGTAATGGTTCGGACCCAACTGGCCAAGCCCAAACCTTAGAACCCGAAAGTCTAAAACCAACTCATTTATACCACCTGACCCAATTGGGGACATAAGGACTAGCCCACATAAATTAGAAACCGGCCTAAAGAAAACTAATTAGTTTTGGCCCAAAACCGAAATAGAACTCGGTCCACAACTAACACTAAAACTGGTCCCAAAACTTAATGAAATCGGGCCCCAACAAAACAATCTAATTGGAAAAGGCCCAACTAAAACCAAAATAGAATCGGGCCCAACAATTTAAAACATAACCGGGCCCAATCAAAACAAAACAATCCGGCCCAACCAAACAACCCAAACCCAAGAGAAACCGACCCAGGCCCAAGCCCAAGTCGTCATCTCCTTCCTCCAGCAGCTCCACCAGCCACCAAAATCCGGCCATCACAATCCTCCACACGACCACCCATTTCAACCCACCGAAAATGGAGAGGGTACAAACCCCCACCACTTTAATACATGGAAAAGTCGAGTTCCTCTCCCTCTCACCAGCGCACCAGCGCGACTTCAAGCCAAATCGCGCCGCCATTGATGGCTTCAACCACCTCCGACAGCCCTCACACAAATCCAACATTTAATCAGACATCACTACCTAACCTCAACCCAACAAAGCAAAACAACACAACCAATTAACCCAAAAAAACAGCCCAACCACCGGCGCCATTAACGCCTCCAACCAAGCTTTGGCAACACCTTACCAGCCCACAACCACCAGCATTTCCATCATGCCTCAACAACCAACCATACCACAACAAAAAAGAAAGTTCACACAAGCCAAATATGATTTCGTTCAACTGTTCTTGGCGACGCCATTAGCGCCTGTTCAAAGCTTGAACAGATCTTCAATAGGCGATTCTAAACCCACATCAAAACAAATCAACCTAATCTAAGGGCAGTACGAACCATGGGCTAGCACCTCCATGAACGCCTGTTCATAGTTTCCACAGTTCAAAATAAAATAGCCCCACCACAATATTACCGATCGACAGTTCCATTTCAATATCTGGTTTCCATTAGAGTTTTAACAACCCGACTAACACGACGCCGAAAAACAAGATAATGAGCAGTATAAAAAAAAACATAAACCTATACACCAAAACACGAATACTATAACTTCGGTGAAATAGCAAAAATAGCTACTCACCTTTATTAACAGCTCGATGAATTCCTCCGAGTCTGAGTCGTCGCGCTCCACCCTCCAGCAATCCAGCTTTTATCTCTGCCTCCATTTTTTTATTTTTTTTTATTCTCCAGGAACCTTATTCTCTAGAACAATGTGTTTATATACATGGGTCTGAAACCCAAGCCCAACACAGACTTGGGCCAAGAAAACTAGGCCCACAAATCTCAAATCCAATCCAGCCGATTTTTAAATAAATAATATAATTAATTAATAAATAGAAAAATACGTATTTTAAATACGGCCGTTACAATCTTAGTCTCGTTCGAGACAATAATTCAATTGCTTGAATTCAAGGGGCAATCCCCCATTCTCTACCGATCCACCCTTTTAATTTTTCATTCTTATTTCTTGAATTTTTGGAACTGTTAACTGTTTTAGGCATAGGGTCTCCGGATTCATAGAGGAAAACACTGCAGTAAAGGTATTTGTAAATTTCAAAAAATTCTGAAAATTTACAGGCGTAATCTTTAAGGTGTTATTGATTTACTGTAATTTTGTTAGATTTTTTCAAATTGTTTTACCTTGTGAAAAATATGATCTTTACAGTGCTACATTTAAGTTTTCAAACCGTAAGTTCTTGAAAATCAGACGAGTAAGGTTACTTAGGCAGTTCCAAAAATTCTAAACATTTTACAGGAGTATCTATCCTAAGTCAGGAGTTTTTAGTAAAAGTTTGATGAGTTTTTGATTTGTTTTGACCTCCTAACTAGTGGAGTGTTTCCAGTGTGTTTCTGTAGTTTTGCAAACACTTAATTTCTAGAACAACAGCCGGTAAGGAGGTTTATAGAACTCTAATTGCTCTAAATTTTTATAGGAATAGCCATGATCTGTCAGGAGTCTCCAGTAAAATTTTGGAGATTTTTGTCTCTGTTTTGATTGGTTAACCTTTCAGTTGTTTTTATTGTTTCCGAAACTATTTCACAAACTTTGAAGGGCAGCAGAAGAACTTTCATAGCTCCGATTGATTTGAAATTTTACTGCCTACTTGATAGACGTCTTAGAAAACTACTGTAAAAATTTCAAATTTTTTGGAGCGCGGTTCGTGCCCTAGATAGCCTATTTCCAAGCGCGCCCCGCGCTCGACTGCCTGGACATTGTGTCAAGCACGAGCGTGACCCACGCCCTAGGTAGCCTATTTCCAAGTGTGCCCCACGCTTAACCACCTGGAACTTAAGTTAGACAGGAGCACGACTTGTGCCCTACCAAGGCCATTTCTGAGCGCGACCCGCGCCCTCTTCTAGAGCAACCCGATTTTCACAGGTCAGTTCAAATTTTCATTTCTTCAAGTTATTCAGTGTTTCTAACATCATACAAACACTGAGATCGTGTATACAAGACGTTATTCAAACGCGTAGCAAGGAGGCATTCAGGTAATCCTTCTTCCACTCCTCACCTCTTCTGTCAGAGGAGTTTTAATTCTAGTATACTCAAGCTTATTTTTCGTTGATATAAATACCACACGCCTATCTAGAATTTCACACATTACACCTGCATCAATGGCTAAAGAACAAGAGACTCCTCTCTCTGATTTTTATAAATCCCTAAACGATGGCCCTAAGTCGTGCATCGTTCTTGCAGACCTAGTGGAGGATTTTCGAATTCCCCTTAATATATTTAACTTGTTACCAGTTTTTCATGGTTTAGACCACTAGAAGCCTTACCAGCATACGTGTAGGATATACCAAGTTCTCACTACATTCCATCATCCTAGCGTAAGTCTGGATCAAGTTAAACTTAGGGTGTTTCCATTCACCCTAGCCGACAAGGCGGCGTCTTAGTTAATTGCCCAAACACCAAACTCTGTGGACTCATGGGCTAATCTTGTTCAATTGTTCATGGAACAGTTTTACCCACCACTGAAGACAGATGAAATGCTTCAAAAGATTCATTTCTTCCACCAGAATCCTCATGAATCCTTTTCAAAAGCCTAGAATCATTTCACTGATCTTCTTATTGAATGCCCGCATCATAATCTTGCGAAGGACACGCTTGTTCGTGCTTTCTTCAAGGGGCTTTTACATCATCATAAGGAGATTCTAGATATCATGACTGGGGGTAGTTTTCTTAGTAAAGGAGCCTCAGAGGCTTATAAATTCTTAGAGGATCAATCTAAGAGGAACAACAATTGGGGAGGTAAGGAATCTTCTTGCTCCTTCCGAGCTTAAAACTCTTATCGATGCCCTCACTAAAAAGGTAGATGCCATCTCTATTAAACAACAACCCACTCTTGTCATGAACATTAAATCTACTCGTTGTAATGTCTATTTTAGTCTTGAGCATTCCGACTTCTATTGTCCTCTTGTCTATGCACAACCACCACCACAACCATCAAACTTCCACCAGTTAACTGAACCTCAAGGACAAGGAAACTTAGGTGACTAACATAGAGGTTTAGTGCCCATGACCCAGAACTATCAACATCAAGACATGAACGTTCAACAAGCCTTAATGCCAGTTCAACCATCTACAGACAAATTAGTAGTGACCTTGTTGGAAAAACAAAATCAAATTATGCAACAAAACTCAAACTTGATGAAAGATCAGCATGATCAAAACTCTAATATGATGAAACAAATGATGCAAATGATGTAGTCTTTGTGCCAAAAGGTTATTGACATGTCTCCTAACCAAAATAATAACCAAACATGCGTGTTTCCAGGTCAAGTAGTGCCTACTCCTAAGTCAACAAACATTGCCTTCAAAATAAACAGTATTCACTCTAATGGTAATATAAACCAAGGGGACCTACAGGCAGTCACTACCCTTCGTTCAGGGAGAGTAGTTGATAACAAATAACTATGCCTGAAGACCACCTGCAAACAGAAGCTGAAAATGAAACCATACCAAATACTGTAATAGAAAGTAAAGACCCTATAACTGTAGAAGTACCAGTTAAACCACAACTGAAAGGGAAAACCTTACAAGACCCAATAATAGAAATTGAAGACCCTACACCTGTAGAGGTTCCAATATGGACACCAAGATGGAAAACGATAGAGATAAAGCAAAGACTAATAATATTGCTAAATATAGAGAAAAACCACCATATCCCCAGAGACTAGTCATGTCTAAGAAGGACGAAAATTTTGATGAGATTAGGGAAGTGTTTAAAAATCTGACTATAAACCTACCTTTTCTAGATGTTATAAAAAGTCTACCTGGACACGCTAAGTTTCTAAAAGAGTTGTGCACCAAGAAGAGGAAAAGCAACATACCCCACGAAACATTCTTAACTAAACAATATCTCTCTTTATCTGAACATAACGGAATTGTTAAGTACAAGGACCCTGGTTGTCCTACTTTACAATGCACCTTAGGTGACACCTTCATAACAACTGCTTTATTAGACTTGGGGCGAGTGTTAACTTACTCCCTTTTTATTTATATAAACAACTAGGTCTAACAAAACTTCAACCAACAAAAATGACTTTGCAGTTAGCTGATCTTCTATTAAGTATCCCAAGGGTGTAGTTGAAAACATTATCGTTAAAGTGCAGGATTTTTACTATCCAGCCAACTTTGTTATTCTTGACACAGAAGTTGCTCATGTTTCTATTCCCATCATCTTAGGGCATCTTTTCTTGGCAACTGCCAATGCCCAAATCAATTGTCGGGATGGCTCAATGACTCTTTCTTTTGGAAATCTTTCTGTGAAAGTTAACATGTTTAGACAAATGCAGAGACAACTAGGTTTTCCTGTAGAAGGTGAAGTTAAGTCTATTGAGAGTTTGGTATATCACATTGGTGCTTCCGATGATCTCGTTCCTACACTAGTAGATACCCCTCTTATGGAAGAAGACAAATATCACAATTTTGACTCCTTGAACATAACTAAACTAGAGAAAGAATTTTCCACCCTGCCTTCTGACACTACAAGAGATGGAGTAAACCTCACAATAGACGAGATAGATGAATTCCTCAAAGATGGAGATGAATACCATAATTATATGGATGCGGACAACCTAGATGAGGAATTGGACAAGTTTCTAAAAGCTTGTGATGATCCACCCTCTAAAGCACTGCCTAGAGGCTAGAGCACCATCCTACCACCAACTACCTGAGTTAATCCCTCACAGAATCCAATCATTTTTCCCACCCTTTTCTTCTAACATTTATCCACATTCCAAGTATCTTCCACAACCATTCATTTTTTCACACTCATTCACTTGGCCACCTCTTCGTTGGAGGAAAAAGAAGGTGCATGCTCGGTTATGTTCTAGATCTATCAGACTTCGCTTTCATTTCACTAAGTTGCGTCGTCGAAAATCTTAGTGCTTGTTTATGTTTGGGGGTGCATTCCACGATAATTATTTATGGAACAATCCACAACTATTTTGGTTATTGATATATGGTAAACTACATGTTCATTAAATACATATGTGTTTGATAAAGTCTTGAGTATCTGACTATAAAAGACTCATTTTATTCTTCAGTGTACTTCCTTTCACTTTCATATATTGATTAATGCACCATTCAGATAACCGGGCCCTCCCTAGGGAGTGTGTGGCTGTAGGTACCAGATCCTAAGTCCACGGTTAACATAATTCACGTCTCTAACTCTTGCATGTTTTCTCAGTTTTTGAGTAATGTTTCTCTATGGTGTGAATTATACATGTATTGCATTATTGTTTTTATTAGTTTGGATGTTAATTTTGAATTCCATAGTTAAATTTGAATTTGGTTGTTAAATGTTGTTTGAATTTCAATTTTAATATAATATGATTATTTTCAAATTGTGCATTGTTTTTATTGTTAATCCCACCTTCCCGAATTATTTGGGAGTGGTATTATTTACTCTAGCATGATTTGTTATATGATCCTCCATTTTAGAAGTTGTTTTGGAGTGATGGTTGAGAATATTGCTGATATGGGCATGCCTAGGATTAGATGTGGTGGTAGGATGAAGTCTATAAGAGTTTAGAAGTTACTATTCTAAATTAAGTCTAAGAGATATTATGTTTGTATTAAAATCAAGAATATGGGTAGTTTCTGTTTCCGATTTTGAAATTTTCTGTTTCCGGCAATTGCCTTAAAATGTTTTGGAAACTTCCTAATTTATTTTGGAAACTCAAACCTATATAAACTTCATTCATTCTCCACACAAAACTCACATCTCTCACATTTCACTCCCAAATTTTCTTTCTTTTTCCTTCTCACTTCCGCATTTTAGCACCTCGGAGCGCACCTGCACCCCAGTGGAGTGCCACCTGCGCCCTAGGCACTGTCTGTCAAAATTTAACCTTGGTAGCGACCACCATCCTGTGCAAAAGTGAGCTGACCTGCACCCCCAAAACAAAAAGTGAAGCGCCCCCCACCAAGTGCCTAGAACTAGAAATTCACCCAGGCGCACCCTGCGCCCTACCCAGGCATAGGTTGAGCGCACCCCGCACCCTGACCCCCGTGGGCACAAAAAATTCCAAATTTTTGTGGGTTATTCCAGGATCGTTGCAGTTGTTCTAGAAAGTAGTTTTGTGATGACTTCTCTTATAGTGATACTGGAGCAATCTTCCGAACACTTGTTTGGAAGCGAGACTTATGGACATTGGTTTTGCAAAAGGATCTTGCAGTTAGGATGCGAAGGAACCTCATCTCTTTGGAGAGGCAGGATGCGAAGGAACCTCATTTCATTATAGAAGAGGTTGATGATAAACATAAAAATAATAGAATCCTAAATATTAATGCTACAAGAACACTAATACGTAATCCTACCGTTCTTACGTTTAAATCAATTCTTCTTACTCTCAAAACATATTCATGCAATATAATGAGTAAGGAATTCGTTCCACTCTTAAACCCTCAAGACTTAAATAGAATTCAACTAATCAAACACAAAAGGAACAATGGTGAGAGTAATGATTTGATGTGAATTTTCTATTCTACCATTCCCAACAATTGAATCTAAACAAGACATAATATAAAGATTTGAACTTTATTTGTTTAAACTCAATTTGAAACTACTCATGCAATTTAATTGAATTAAACTAATAATGACAAATAAGTAAATCTAAGGATTTAAGCTAATAAATAAATGAAAAATGAAACTAGATTATGGAGAACTAATTAACTTTATTTATCTAATAGAACAATAAGAACAAGATATGATTGAATGAATAACAACTATTTTATTTATCTAATGAATGATATTCAATGATTTAAATAACTAAGCTAAAACAAAGAATGAAACTAATTAATGGAATGAAAACTAAGTAATTAACTAATCTAGATCTAACTTTTTCTAACCCTAAACTCCATTACATTAGCTTCCTAACCTAACTGCCATTAACAAAGAGTCAAGCTTTTGTTTTTATACTTCCAGATCCAAAAATCGTGCATGGGCTTGGAGCCATGTTTTGGGTCGGAAAATCAGGCCCAAAACCCAATTCTTTCAGTCCAAAAAGGCCTCTTCAGCTGCAGTTCGCTTCAACAGACGTTTCGTCCACTTCTGCTCCTCTGATTGGTTCAAGGCTTAGACCATTGGAAAGCTCTTTCCGAGCCGGTCGTTTTGACATAAGGTAGGCCTCAATCCAAGGTCTGAGTCCAAAGATATGGCATTCGAAGTTCTCACGACTTTTTTGCTCCTTTATCTCGCTAAAGTGGCACATTTCTGCACATAATGGACCTTGAAGCCCTGAAATGCATAAAAACATGTAATCAGTATTAACTCTTACTTATTATTCAAATAATTGGTCTAACAGTATGATTATTAAGGGGTTAAAACTACAATTTTGGGCTCTTATCAAACCACCCCCAAACAAAGATTTTGCTTGTCCTCAAGCAAAGATGAGAAATTAGAATAAGTGACCAAAAAATGGAGTTCTAACTACTCGTTTTCAAAGTGCGCGATTGCATTGACCATATGCAACAAGGCCTTAAACCACTAGGAATTCCCTAGTGGACGAAGTTATAGCCTCGTGAGAGTTTTCCAAAGGAAGGTACTCACAAACTTCATCTATACTACAACGACTAAGAAAATAAAACTATTGTTTCCTTATTCATGCTCAACTATCTATACATCTCTCTAGCAATTGAATAAGAATAACCAAGTCAAAACCTAAGCTAATATATGCATAATAATCTATCATCTACAATAAACATATACACAATGAGTAAGACTATAAAATGTTTAGCAGGTTTGTTTCTGAGAACTTCGGAATAGTGTCCTTAAGTAGGTTCTCACAATAATAGTCAAGAAACAACACTCTGATTTCCACTCAAGTTTTCTTCCTCCAAAGTTAATACAAGCACACTTTACCTTACAATCTCAATGACACACAGGAAGTTCTGAGTCGATCAAACACAACCCACACTTACTATCACACTAACCTATTCCTAATTGAGCTAGAGGTCTTTATTAGGTGTTACGGGGGATTAGGAGATGGTTTAAGAAGGAAGGAAATGGATATTCAAAAGGACAAGTCCGAGATAATAGAGTCTTCATATTATGTAACTTAGAAAAACCTTGTTATTTTCTTTTGCTTCTATACTTTGTTTCCATCCTTAGCCATATTTTTTCTTTTTCTTTCTTTGGCTTTTGATTCCCTTTTATTCTATTTTTTTGGAGTTTTTATTTATTTCTATTTTTTTTTTTTTTCCTTGGATGGAAACTTCTTTTCTTTTCTCAAGCAACTAACTAATTTTTGTTTACACAAGTGTTTTTCTTCTTCTTTCTTCACTCATTCTATTCTCGGACTTATTCTAGATTGGGTAGGTTGATTTTTTTTTTTTTTTTATTTTTTTTTTTTTTGTAACAGGGTAAAGGAATTGTGGTTTATGGAAGGCTAAAGAAAGGCTCGGAGGGGCTTACTTAGCGGAAAATAATTCATAGGTTTGAATTTTTGGCTATATCGATCCAAAGAGGGCCTAAATTCTCGCTTAGGATATGGCATAGTGATCAAGCAAGTGGACGGGTGATTTCTCTATCCGGATTTTACTTCTCCCTTGTGTCATTTCAAAAATATTAAGATATAAGGCTTTAAGCTATATTCTCACAGATTTGTAGAATAAGTACTCTAGCCTAGATTTCAGAAACTTACTACTAACAATCATAGATACTCATGTAATATATTTATAGATAGATGCAAAGATTATTACCTACATATTAACCTAAGTTTCTAACAATTATTCGATGCAAATGCCTCATTGAGACTTCTAGATTGTTAAGAGCATGGAGAAAGAAACAATACCAATATTCCTAAGTGTATAGCATAACTTCTTTATTTATATTTTTAAAATTTTGAAATTTTAACTAGAAAACAAATGTATATTATACATATCTATATCCTAACAGATGCCTTAATTACACGTGTTTCTATGCCCCCCAACAAGAAGCATGCTTTGTCCTCAAAGCATTTAAATAAAGAGAGTAGAAAAATACCATGGAAATGCGTGAAATTCTAGAACATCTGCAAAACAAGGTTAGAACATACTAATATAGGAAATAAAAAAACTGACGCAACTCTATAAGAGTTCCACCCATTATGGGGTTAACAAATTAAATTGCTTGGGACATAAGCGGACACTAACTCAAACTAAAAACTTACCTCCACTCCAAATTTACTTGTCATCCTCCTCTTCTATAAAGAAGTGAGGTTACTTCGGCCCCTGCCATGCCATTATAATTTGCCAAGCTTGCCGCCATTTATCATCTACGGATGCTAACCTTTTAAAAGCCACTTGGTCGGATGGGGTGTAAGGTGCAACTTTGATGAGGTTGTATCCTCCACCCTTGCCAAGTCATTACAACGGAAAGATCGGATAATACAATTGGTGGGTCTCACAATTTCGACCCCAACCCAATCCACGAACGGGCACAAAAACAGGGAAGAAACATAGCATAATACGGCAAACTAATATAGACATAAGAAGATACTTATGCCTCATGCTATGGGCTCGTGCTAAACTAGACATTAAGGTCTTAGGAAGGTCATATAACAGGCATTCCTCAGCCTAAAGCAAAGGAAAACATCGCAAAGTGGCATCATTCACGGAAGAAAAAATGTGACCCCCTAATATGTTTAGCATGATAAAGAATATTACCGTATCACATTAAGGGACAAGCTACCAAGGGCTACATTATATGTCCCTTGGTCCTCTACACGAAAAATGTCGGACCCATAAGCCTCATGCAAAAGTCATAAGTGTAGACATGCATATTATCTACCCAATAGCATCATGGGTCTTCTATTTCAGCCCGGGCATGGCAAGTCCAAGAACAAATGCTTGGAAGAACCATAAGCAGTCCAACCCTACGTGTGTGATCACTTTCAAAGTAGTGCTTTGAAACAAATCTTCAAAGATTGTTCCGGTATCAATGTAGGAGATGTCATCTCAAAATTACGCCCGAATAGCCGTGAATGATCTGAAAACTACCCGTAGAAAACTGGAATTTTTCTGGTCCACGGAAGTCAGCATGGCCGAAGGCTCAACTAGGGCGCGAAGTCGCCACTGTGTATTTAGAATTCGGTGTTTGGCCGAAGTCGCTTGGTATGGCGGCTGGTCGCGCTTAGGTCCGATAAGAGTGGGGCTGGTCGTGCTGAAGATGATTCGACAAAATTCTTCAAAAAAAAAAAAAAAAAAGTAAAGCCGCTCGACATAAGCCAGCTCATATAAGCTGAAACCGGAGTTTAGAGCAAAAAGAAGGTAAAACTTGGAGTGGAAAACGTTTTTTTACAAGGGGAGCGAGGTGGGGTAAGAATAGGAAGTTTAGTGATCAAGCATGGAAAAACCAAACACCCATTCCCCAAACAAATTTTTGAAAACAGTTTGTAAAAATTTGTTTTAAAACGTCAGGTCTTTTTAAAGTCAGATTCCCTAGACTTAAAGTGATATATATGTATTTACATGCGCTTCCCATATATCAATAATCTAAAAGTTGTGGGTCTTTCCACAAATAATTAACATGGAATGCACCATCAAAACGAGAATTAAGCACCAAGATTTCCTATGACGTAGCTTTAATGAGAGTAAAGCCTTATAGATCTAAAACCTAATCGAGCATACGTTTCTTCTTTGTCCTCCTACTGGGGAATGCCAAGTAAATGAACATGAGAAAATTGATGGTTGTGGAAGATCACGTAGGATGTGGATAATTTTGAGAAGGAAAAATGGAAAAATGAAAAAAGTGTCGGTGGCTTGTCCTTTGGGTGTTACTTCTTCACTAGTTGGTTTTAGATAGTTATGAAGCATAGGAGAAACGCCAAGGTCAAGTACAAACTCAATGGTTCTTTGAAAAGGTAGAGGGCTTAGAGACATCGTGATGGAAGGTGAATGAGTGACATGAGGATGTGAGGTGGGTGAATGGTGTTCAACTAGTGTTCTTAGGTCTATATCATCGAGGCCTTGAGATATGCAAGACATTCCTCAATAGGTGGGTAAGAAGAATCACCGGGATAGAGGGCGAAAAATTCTTCTTCCGTCATGGCGCCAAGAGATGAATGGATGTCAATAGGAGAGAACTTCGCAAAGGCTGACAAAGAAGGGTTGCAAAAGAGTCGAAGGAAATCCTCCTTGATGTTATCTACGCCTAGGGAGTAGAAATTGTGATCCTTGTCTTCTTCCATAAGAGGGTATCTACTAGTGTGGGGACTAAAGTGTCACCACACTAATATGAGGTACAAAAAACTCTCAATGGACTTCACTTCCCTTCTACGTGCAAACCTAGTTGTCCCCGTGTTTGTCTAAACATGTTAACTTCTACGAAAGATTTCCAAAAGTAAAGAGTCATTGAGCCATCCCGACAATTAATTTGGGCATTGGCGGTTGCCAAGAAAGGACGCCCTAAGATGATGGGAATGGAATCATGAGCAACTTCGTGTCAAGAATAACAAAGTTAATCGGATAGTAAAAATCCCGAACTTTAACGAGAATATTTTCAACTACACCCTTGGGATACTTAATAGAATGATCGGCTAACCGCAAAGTCATTTTGGTTGGTTGAAGTTTTGTTAGACCTAGTTGTTTATATAAATAAAAAGGGAGTAAGTTAACACTTCGCCCCGTGTCTAATAAAGTAGTTGTTATGAAGGTATCACCTAAGGTGCATTGTGAATAGGGGCTACCCGTGGTCCTTGTACTTAACAATTCCGCTATGTTCGGATAAAGAGGGATATTGTTCGGGTTAAGAATGCTTCGTGGGGTATGTTGGTTTTCCTTTCTTGGTGCATAACTCTTTTAGAAACTTAGCGTGTCCAGTAGACTTTTTATAGCTTCTAGAAAAGGTAGGTTTATAGTCAAATTTTAAACACTTCCCTAATCTCATCAAAATTCTCGCCCTTTTAAACACAACTAGTCTTTGGGGATATGGTGCTTTATCACTATTTTTAGCGTAAGGGATAAAAGTTTTATTAGTCTTTGCTTTATCTCTAGCCGTTTTCCAACTAGGTGTCCATCTTGGAACCTCTACAGTGTAGGGTCTTCACTTTTTATTATTGGGTCTTGTAATGCTTTCCTTTTGGTTGTGGGTTTAACCGGTACTTCTACAGGTTGTAGGGTCTTCGTTTCTATTATAGTATTTGGTATGGCATTATTTTTAGTTTGCGAGTAATCTTTAGGCATAGTCACTTGGTTATCAACTACTACCTCAACGAACGGCGAAGGGTAGTGACTGCCTGAGAGGTCCCCTTGGTTTATATTACCATTACAAGAAATACCGCTTTTATTTCAAAGGCGGTGTTTGTTGACTTAGGATTAGGCAATCGCTTGACTTGGAAACACGCCGGTTTGGTTATTATTTTGGTTAGAAGACATGTCAATAACCTTTTTGGCACAAAGACTGCATCATTTGCATCGCTTGTTTCATCATATTAGAGTTTTGATCATGCCGATCTTTCATCAAGTTGGAGTTTTGTTGCATAATTTGATTTTGTTTCTCCAACAAGGTCACTACCACTTTGTCCGTAGATGGTCAGTATTGGAATTAAAGCTTGTTGGCGTTCATGTCTTGATGTTGATAGTTCGGGTTATGGGTACTAAACCTCTATTCTGGTCACCTAAGTTCCCTTGTCCTTGATGTTGAGTTTAACTGGTTGAAGTGTGATGGTTGTGGTGGTGTTTGTTGCATAGACAAGAGGACAATAGAAGTCGGAATGCTCAAGACTACAAACAGACATTACAACAAGTAGAGTTAATGTTCATGACCGGAGTGGGTTGTTGTTGAACGAGATGGCATCTACCTTTTAGTGAGGGCATCGATAAGAGTTTTAAGCTTCGGGATCATGTTTAACCTCACGAGAAGAAGGAGAGGAGAGGGAGGAAATCGTTACCTCCCCAATTGTTGTTCCTCTTAGATTGATCTTCTAAGAATGTATAAGCCTCAAGGCTCCTTTACTAAGAAAACTACCCCCACCATGATATCTAGAACCTCCTTATGACGATGTAAAGCCCCCTTGAAGAAGGCAATTAACAAGCGTGTCTTTCGCAAAGATTATGATGTGGGCATTCAATGAGAAGATCGTTGAAACGATTCCGTGCCTCTCTCGAAAAGATTCATGAGGATTCCGGGCGAAGAAATGAATCTTTTGAAGCATTTCATCCGCCTTTAGTGGTGGGTAAAATTGTTCCATGAACAATTGAACAAGTTGAGCCCATGAGTCCACAGAGTTTGGCGTTTGGGCAGTTAACCAAGACGCCTTTGTTTGTAAATGAAAGGAAAACACCCTAAGTTTAACTTGATCCGACTTACGCCAGATGATGGAATGTAGTGAGAACTTGGTCTATCCCATGATTAAGGCTTCTCGTGGTCTAAACCATGAAAACCGGTAACAAGTTAAATATATTAGGGGAGATTCAAAAATCCCCACAAGGTCCCGGCAAGAACGATGCACCCACTTAGGGCCATCGTTTAGGGCTTTATAAAAATCGAGAGAGGAGTCTCTTGTTCTTTAGCCATTGATGCAAGTGTAGTGTGTGAAATTCTAGATAGGCGTGTTGTATTTATTTCTATGAAAAACAAGCCTGATTATACTAGAATTAAAACTCCTCCGTAAGAGGCGAGGAGTGGAAGAAGGAGTACCGAATGCCTCCTTGCTACGCTGCGTTTGAATAAGCCTTGATATCGCCGATTTAAGTGTATTTAACAAGTTAGAAACACTTAATAACTTTAAGGAATAAAAATATGCATTTACCTATGAAAATTGGGCTGTTCGGATGAATTTTCCTTGTTGGGCGCGGGTAGGGCGCGGGTTGGAGCGCGGCGGGCCAAGCAAGGTAAGTTGAAATTACAGTGAATAAGGGCGGGTCGCGCTCAACATGGGGCGCGGGCGCGCTCCAGGGTTTTCAAGTTTTAGGCCTTTTATCGTACTCCAAAAATCTGAAATTTTACAGTAATTTTCTAAGACGTCTATCAAGTAGCCTGTAAAATTTCAGATCGATCGGAGCAGTGAAAGTCCCTCTACAGCCCTCCAAAGTTTGCGAAACCGTTTTCGGACACAATACAAACAACCGAATGGTTAACCCATCAAAACAAATCCAAAATTTCCAAATTTTTACTGGAGACTCCTGACAGATTATAGTTGTTCCTGTAAAAAATTTAGAGCAATTGGATGTCTACAACCTCTCCTTATTGGATGGTGTTCCAGATATTAAGTGTTTGCAACACTGTAGAAACACACTGGAAACACTCTACTATTTAGGAGGTCAAAACAAATCAAAAACTCATCAAATTTTTACTACAAACTCCTGGATTAGGATAGATACTCCTGTAAAAATTATAGAATTTTTAGAACTCCCTAAGTAACCTTATTCGTCTGTTTTTCAAGAACATACGGTGTGAAAACTGAAATGCAGCACTGTAAAGATCGTATTTATTTCACAAGGTAAACCAACTTTGAAAAATCTGAAAATATTCTAGTAAATCAACAACACATTAAATATTATGTATGAATATTTTCAGAATTTTCGAAAATTTAGAAATACCTTCACCGCAGTGTTTTTCTTTGTGAATCCGCAGCCCCTAAAGCTGAAACAAAGGAACAGCCCGAAAATTCAAGAAATAAGAATGAAAAATTAAAAGGGTGGGTGGGTAGAGAATGGGGATTGCCCCTTGATTCAAGCAATTGAATTCTTGTCATGAACGAGATTAAGATGGCAGCGCATTTGATAAAAGGTAAAACAATAAAACACTAATATTAATGTTAACAACACTAATACGTAATCCTACCGTTCTTACGTTTAAATCAAAATCTCTTTACTCAAAACATAATCATGCAATATATAGAGTAAGGATTCGCTCCACTCTCAATCTATCAAGACTAAATAGAATTCAACTACTCAAACACAAGGAACAGTGAGAGTGATGTGTTTGGTGTTTAAACTAAAACTAATTATAAATTTAAGACAACTAAATCTAAAGATTCTAACTTTATGAAATTTAACAAACAATAATTAAAATCTAACATCAATAACTACGAAATGACTAACAACCAAGAAATGACTAAATCCCCGGCAGCGGCGCCATTTGATAAACATAAAAATAATAGAATCCTAAATATTAATGCTACAAGAACACTAATACGTAATCCTACCGTTCTTACGTTTAAATCAATTCTTCTTACTCTCAAAACATATTCATGCAATATAATGAGTAAGGAATTCGTTCCACTCTTAAACCCTCAAGACTTAAATAGAATTCAACTAATCAAACACAAAAGGAACAATGGTGAGAGTAATGATTTGATGTGAATTTTCTATTCTACCATTCCCAACAATTGAATCTAAACAAGACATAATATAAAGATTTGAACTTTATTTGTTTAAACTCAATTTGAAACTACTCATGCAATTTAATTGAATTAAACTAATAATGACAAATAAGTAAATCTAAGGATTTAAGCTAATAAATAAATGAAAATGAAACTAGATTATGGAGAACTAATTAACTTTATTTATCTAATAGAACAATAAGAACAAGATATGATTGAATGAATAACAACTATTTTATTTATCTAATGAATGATATTCAATGATTTAAATAACTAAGCTAAAACAAAGAATGAAACTAATTAATGGAATGAAAACTAAGTAATTAACTAATCTAGATCTAACTTTTTCTAACCCTAAACTCCATTACATTAGCTTCCTAACCTAACTGCCATTAACAAAGAGTCAAGCTTTTGTTTTTATACTTCCAGATCCAAAAATCGTGCATGGGCTTGGAGCCATGTTTTGGGGTCGGAAAATCGGGCCCAAAACCCAATTCTTTCAGTCCAAAAAGGCCTCTTCAGCTGCAGTTCGCTTCAACAGACGTTTCGTCCACTTCTGCTCCTCTGATTGGGTCAAGGCTTAGACCATTGGAAAGCTCTTTCCGAGCCGGTCGTTTTGACATAAGGTAGGCCTCAAACCAAGGTCTGAGTCCAAAGATATGGCATTCGGAAGTTCTCACGACTTTTTTGCTCCTTTATCTCGCTAAAGTGGCACATTTCGCATTATAATGGACCTTGAAGCCCGAAATGCATAAAAACACGTAATCAGTATTAACTCTTACTTATTATTCAAATAATTGGTCTAACAGTATGATTATTAAGGGGTTAAAACTACAATTTTGGGCTCTTATCAGTTGACAACGCTTAAACGCTGGAGTTAAGGTTAGTTTTTATTTCAGTTAGTGTCTGCTTATGTCCCAAGCAATTTGATTCTTGTTAACCCCATAACGGGTGGAACTCATATCGAGTTACGTCAGTTTTATTTGCTATATTAGTATGTTATAACCTTGTTTTGCAGATGTTCCAGAATTTCATGCATTTCAATGATATTTCTCTACCCTATTTATTTAAATACTTTGAGGACAAAGCATGCTTATTGTTGGGGGATACAAACACGTGTAATTAAAACATCTGTTAGGATATAGATATGTATAATATGCACTTGTTGTCTAGTTAAAAATTCAAAAAATTTCAAATAAATAAATAAATAAAAGTTATGCTATACATTTAGGAATATTGGTATTGTTTTCTTTCTCTATGCTTCGAATAATCTAGAAGTCTCACGTAGCTTTTGCATTAGAATAATTTGTAAAAACTTAGGTTAATACATAGGTAATAATCTTTGCATCTATCTATAAATATATTACATGAGTATATTTGATTGTTTGGCAGTAAGTTTCTGAAACCTAGGCTAGAGTACTTATTCTACAAATCCAATGAGAATATAGCCTAAAGCCTTATATGAGTGAAACATTTGAGAAATGACACAAGGGAGAATTAAAATCCGAATAGAGAAATCACACGTCCACTTCCTTGATCGCTATACCATATCCTAAGCAAGAATTTAGGCCCTCTTTGGATCAATATAGCAAGAAATTCAAACCTATAAATTATTTTCCGCTAGTCGCCCCTCTGTGCCTTTCTTTAGCCTTTCATAAACCGCAAATCCTTTACCCTATTACAAAACAAAACAAAATAAAAAAATCAACCTACCCATTCTTTGAATGAGTCTGAGAATAGAAAAGAAAAAGACCTTTGAAATTAAAATTTGTTAGTCACTTCAAATAAGAAAATAAAGTTTCCATCCAAATAAAAAAAATATAAAAGAAAATAAATAGTTAGAACTCCAAAAATAGAATCAAAGGAGTCAAAAGCCAAAGAAAAAGGAAAATATGGCTAAGCTAGGATGGAAACAAAGTGTAGAAGCAAAAGTAAAAAACAAGTTTTCTCTAGTTACATAATATGAAGACTTTATTATCTCAGACTTGTCCTTTTAGAATATCCATTTCCTTCCTTCTTAAACCATCTCCTGATCCCCGCAACACCAAAAGACCTCTAGCTCAATTAGAAATAGGTTAGTGTGATAGTAAGTGGTAGACATGTTTGATCGACTCTGGCTTCCTTGTGTGTCATTCATTGTATTTGTAAGGTGTGCCACCGCATTAATCGGAGTAGCCAAACTTGAGCGGAAAAATTAGAGTGGTTTTTGTCTTGACATTTATATAAGGACCTACTTAAGGACGCTATTCCGAGTTTTCATAAACGGACCTGCTAGTGTTTTTCATAGTATTACTCATTATATATATGTTTATTCGTAGATGATTGATTATTATAGATATATTAGCTTAGGTTTCAACTTGATTATTCGGTATCCATTGCTAGTGAGATATATAGATAATTGGGAGCATAAATAAGGAAACAATAGTTTTATTTCTTAGTCGTTGTAGAATAGATGAAGTTTGTGAGTAACTTCACTGGAAAACTCTCACGAGGCTATAACTCGTCCACTAGGGAATTCTTAGTGGTTTAAGGCCTTGTTGCATATGGTCAATGCAATCGCACTCGGCGAAACGAGATTAGTTAGAACTCCATTTTTGGTCGCTTATGCTAATTTCTCATATTTGCTTGAGGACAAGCAAAATATTGTTTGGGGGTGGTTTGATAAGAGCCCAAAACTGTAGTTTTAACCCCTTAACAATAATACTTTTAGACCAATTATGCGAGTAATAAATAAGAGTTAATGCTGATTACGTGCTTTTATGTATTTCAGGCATTGAAGTCTATTTTGTGTAGAAATGTGCCACTTTGGCGATATAAAGGAGCAAGGGTTGGTTGCTAAGAAGTTTTGTGAATAAAGGCCAAGATTCAAGGAGAAAAAGCCTTTGTAAAGCCCGGTTAGAAGCTGAGAAGTCAGAGTCAATGCGGGTAGAAATAGCACACAAAAGTTAGCAGAGACTGTATCTTTGGACTCAGGCCTTGGAATTGGGCCTACCTTATGTCAAAACGACCGTCATCGGAAAGAGCTTTCTAATGGTTCAAGCCTTGACCCAATCAGATGAGCAAAAGTGGACAAAAATCCTACTGAAGTCAGATCTAGCTGAAAAAGGTCATGTAGACTGAAGAGATTGGATTTTGGGCTCGATTTTCCAACCCAAAACATGGCTCCTCAGCCCATGCATGAAAAAGTGGATCTGGTGTCCTCCATTTGTATGGAGAAGACTTAGCTCTTAAGGATACCTAGAGCTAGATTAGAAAATTAGGTTAGACTCCATTAATTAGTTCTAATAGCTTGTTTTAGATCTAGTTTTTACCTTCAATTAATTAGTGTTAGAACAAAGTAGATTATTATTTAGAATCACTATTAGTTTTATAATAAAGTATTAGTTTTCATTTCATTTTCGTTATTGATTAAATTCTTATTTAGTTTTAGTTGTTTTAAATTCATAAATTAGGTTATCTTCATTTTGATTCTTAGACTATTGTTAAAATTAGATTTATAAAGTTTAAATTAGTTATTAAATTATGACTTGTTATTATTGTTATTGTGTTGGGAATGATAGTATAATGATATTAGGCTAAAACCTCCATTAGAAGAGGTTAAGGAAGCCATGTGAGGATGATTGCTTGTTAGAATAGTTGTTATTTAGAATATAAATTTCATCTCATTACTCTCACCATTGTTCCTTGTGTTTGTTCAACTGAATTCTGTTTAGTCTTGATGGATTGAGAGTGGAACGATTCTGTACTCTATATATTACATGAATATATATGTGAGAGTAGGAAATAAAATAATTGATACCGTAAGAATGAGGTTAGAGTAATCTAGTTGAGTTTTTACGGTTATCAGTCCTCATCTCATTCTAGACATCTATAATCTTAGGTTATTTTCCATACACGTGTCATCTATTCAGTGATGGGAAATCCCCCCTACAGATGCCCCCGCTCGTGCCAGCTAGCACGTGGGCGGTTGAAGCGACGCTACTTTTGGCGCGAGAATCCTTTTCCAAAATTGTTTGTTGGAACTATTGACGTGCCCAACTAATTAAGGCTTTGAAATGACAACTCGAATAGACTCGCCGTTTCCCAAAAAAGGTAATGATGGCAGTTCCATCCCGAAAAGACGCACCGCTTGGGCTCATCCTAACCGTCCATCTTATCTGTATATAAAGGATCTGGTGAGAGAACTTTCAATATCTCTTCTACTACTTTTTTCTGCATACTGAACCTTTTGATCTCCCGTTAGGGTTTAACCAAAGCTTGAAACTTTTCCTCTTTCTCGATCATGAATCCCAATTGGTCACTTGTAAACTTTGGAGATCTTTCCTCCCTGGAACTGATCCGCAAGAAATTTCACATCCCTGAAGATATCGGCCTAGAGTGGGGGAGGTTATTTGATGAGTTAGCCTACAAGGAGGTGGCACTCATCACCATTGGTCAGCTTAAGGTCGGACTCACTCTTCCCCTCTGCCCATTGCTAAGAGAGTGTCTAATTCACTTCAATCTTGCTCTTAGTCAGGCAGCACCCTTGTTTTACAGAACTGTTATGTACTCTGCCCTTCTTGCCAAGAGACATGGGTTTGCTCTAAACCGTTAGGTGTTCAGTTGCTTTTATGAGGTCTGGCGTATTTGAGACCAATTGTATTATTACCTCATGACCAGAGACAAAAATTCTCCGATCGTCCTTTTTGAGGGGAAGCAGAGTGACAAAGGCTGGGCTGATCACCACCTTCGTGTGTTGGGTGATGCGTGGGACGTTCGCCCCTCCGATGCTGATGGTGAGCCAATAGGAATTCCTGTTCCCAGAAAACACACCCATGTTCCAACCAATAAGTCTTCCTACGTAGGTACTTTATAACTTGATATAAGATTCTTTCGCCTGAATATCTTTTGATATTATTCCTTAGACGACTCTTCCCCCTGGAATAAACTAACTACAACTGATGGTGGTACAGTGGATATTATCAAGAAGATCCCCAAGGAACAAAGGATGCCTTGGGTGATAGTTCCTGATCCCACCTGTCTTTTTGAATATTTCAACATGTCTACTGAAAAATTGCTGCAACTTCTTCCTGGCTTTTCCCCCTTTGGGATAAATACTGTGAATTTTGGGTGCACAACACTTCTTCCTCCTATTGATCAAGATGCCTAACTTTTTCCTCCTCTAGTTCAGGATGAATCCTCTTTGATTACTAGAAGAAGAGGAAACCGCAAGGAGAAGAGTTCAGAGGCCGTCTCCAGTGATGCTGCAACGTCAAGTTTAGTTCAGGAGCCTGCTGTCATTGATGATTGTGTGATCATTGGTGGGAGGGCCCTGAACTGCCTCATGAATTGCTGGCGGCTAGCAATTTTAAAAAGGGAGTGCGTGCATCCAACCATTCTAAATTGAAGAGGTATGATACCACTTCTGATGTTGCCCCCGGCCCTCTGGTAAGAAAATGAAATTTCTCCTTCTCTATGTTAGTGAAGACACACTTTTTAAGGTTCTTGCTAGTATTCCCCCACCTGTTAAGCCTTGTAAGAATGTAGTTGTACCCCCATCAGTTCCAATTCCTTCTACAAGTTCTGAACAAACTGGTGATAATGTCCTTCTGACTGTTGACCCTCCCCTCCCTGATAATCGTAAGGGGAAGGGTATTGCTGAAACCACTGCTGTAACTATCGCTCTCTCTCTTCCTCGATCCAGTGATAGGAGGGGGGTGAGTGACGACATTCCCTTTTCACCAAGATTTCTAGATTACCCTGAGAGGGAGATGATTATGGAGATGAGGCGTTGGGGACGAACTGATGAACTACTTATTACCAACAAGCACTCTGTTAAAGATGTTGATATTGTGCTTGGAGTTCAGGAAGCTGCGCGACTTCCTGTTGACAAGGCTGAAGCCAACATAGCTGGGACCTTGGACCTATCCTTTTGCCGATCTGCTGTTCACCTTCCCAAAGTAAGACTTTCTTCTCTATTCAGTGTTTAGTTTCTCTCATTGTGTTTCTTACACATCCTATATTCTTCTCCAGTTAGTGAATAATTTTCTGGCTATGAAAGAACCCATCTTTGCAGCCTCTGACGATTCATCCACTGATCCTATGGCTACCAGTGAGCTGATCTGGGCAAAAGAGGCTGCTGAGAAGAGAACTGCGGAGCTGCAGATCCAGGTTGACCAGCTCTTTGCGAAAGAGAAGAAATCTAATACTGGCTTCGAGAATATGAGAGACACTATCTCCAACCTTCGAAGCTCTCTGGAGAAAGCCCAAAAAGGAGTCGCTGATGTTGCCACTTGGAAAGTGAAATTTTTGGAACTGCCCACCCACTTCACTACCCTGCAAGCAAAACATGACCAAGTCCAAGGGGAACTTAACCGTAGGAACACCGAGATGAGGACCCTAGGGCAAGCCATTGCCCATGCAAATGAAGTCATGTCAGGCTATGATATGGCTCTAAAATAGAAACGTCTTCACTCTGATAAGAAGGCTGATGACCTTTTGGCGGAGACCTCTGAGTTCTATTCACAAGTGGTGAAGGAGATGAATAAGAGGTCAACTGAAAAAGAACTGGCATACAGTTTACTAAACAGTTAGTGTGGTCAAATTCCTTAAAGGCTTAACCCATCGAGGATATTCACAGTTTAAAAGAACTGGCGTACAGTTCCAGCTGTGTTGGAATGGGAAAGGATCTGGTATACATTTCAACTTTCCCATACTCAGTATCACTGGTTCTAAAGCAAATTGGCATACAATATTCTTGAACAGATAGTGAGAAGATAATTCCCTAAAGGCTTAGTCCATTGTGGATCATAAATAAAGAATTAATGCAAGGAATAAATTCGATGTCAATGTGGAACACTTTATTGATGAATTGGAGAGGAGTGAAAAGTGCATAGAAAAACATAAAATAACAATTTATTGATAGTACTTGTGAAGGTGCTGCACGTTCCATGGTTTGACAAGAACGTCCCTGTCAACAGTGTGGAGATAATAAAAAATAGTTCGACCAAACTTTTCGATGATGTAAGGTCCTTCCCAGTTGGGCCCAAGTTTGTTGTTGGGCTCTGGGATCTTGCACAAAACTTGATCTCTAAATTTGACAGATCGAATTCGGACTCTCTTGTCGTATGATCTCTTCAGAATCTGCTGGTTAGCAGCTAAGCGAAGTGCGACACCTTCTCGTTTTTCATCTAGGAGATCCATTTCTCTACATAACAACTCCTCATTGTCCAGAGTCTGCACAACATCTGACTTCTGAGTGGGAGCTACCAATTTTGGAGGTATAACAGCCTCAGTTCCGTAGGTTAGTGATAATGGTGATTCACCAGTTGACCGTCTGGGTATAGTTCGGTATGCCTATAGGACCTTAGGTAGTTTCTCAACCCATAAACCTTTTACGTCATCTAATTTACGCTTCATGTTATCCAAGATGACCCTATTAGAGGCTTCAGCTTGGCTATTGCCTTGCGGGTACCTTGGAGTTCATAACAGATGGGTAATGTGAAACTCCTCATAGAGTTCAACGACCAATCCTCTTGCAAACTGTTGCCCATTATCTGAGATGATAACTTTGGGTATGCCGAACCTGCAGACAATGTTATTCCAAATGAACTTTCTAACATCATGTTCTCAATAAAGACAAGGGTAACTGCTTCTATCCACTTGGTGAAGTAATCCAATGCAACTAGTAGGAATCGGACATTGCCAGGGACATGTAGTAGAGGTCCTACGATATCAGTTTCCCACTGTGCAAATGGCCATGGACTGGCCAATGGGTGAAGTTCTGTTGCTAGAGCATGGATTAGCAGAGCATATTATTGACATTTTTCACATTTGTGGGCAAAAACCTATGCATCCTTTTGCATATAAGGCCAAAAGTATCCTTGCCTTAAGGATCTTGAGAGCTAGTGTTCTGCCCCCAACATGGTTGCCACCAATTCCTTCATGAACTTCTCGTGCAACCTGTTCAGCAAGGTGTGGGGAGAGACATCTGAGATGAGGTCCCAGAAAGGACTTATTATACAGATCATCTCCAATGAGGGTGAATCTTTGTATCTTTGCAAGAAGACGCCTTGCTACATTCTTATCCTCCGGGATTGCCCCGTCTTTGAGGTAGGAATTATATGGATCCATCCAACTTTGAGTAATGGCTAGAACAACACAAACTATTGTAACTGGGATCTGAATGCTAGATTTCTCCTGGAAATCTATAGGGATGGAACGTGACTCACTATTACCCAACATGAAGGCAACATATGCCAAAGCATCCGCGTGTGGATTTTTAGATTGAGGCAGCTGATAGAACTGAATGTTCTCAAACCTTCCTTGAATACCCCTTACCAGTTCCAGGTATTTGGCCATTCGTTCGTCCCTGGCCTCATACCCTCCACCTACTTGGAACACAACTAGCTGTGAGTCACTAAAAACTGTGAGGTATGTTAGGCCCAGGTCAAGGGCCATTATGAGGCTAGCAAGTGTCACCTTATACTCTACCTCATTGTTAGAGGCGTTCCAACTTAATCAGATAGATTTCTCCAATCGCATATTATCGGGAGTAACTAACACAGCTCCAACTCCTGCACCTCTATCATTTGAAGATCCATCCACAAATAGTCGCCATCCAGAGCTCGACTCACATGAATCTGGACGGGAGTTTGGAGATTCAGGCGGGATGCCATCATCGGAACTGGGGTGGTTGAATCGTACCCCATGTAGGTCATTGGAAAATCTCCCAAGAATTCTGCTAGTGCCTGACCCTTCTCTGAGATTCTGGGGACGTACATAATATCATATTCTGACAGTTGCACAGACCATTTAGCTAGCCTTCCTGAACTATTCGGTCGTTCCAGAACTGATCGCAATTGGCACTCTATGATCACTCTGATGGTGTAGGACTGGAAGTATGGTCGTCATTTCTCTACGGCATAAACAAGTGCTAAAGCGACTCTTTTGAGTTTAGGGTACCTTGTTACTGTTGGTAGGAGCGTCCGGCTTAACAAATAGATAGGTTTTTTAACCTTCTTTTCATCTACACACATATCAGTACATAACTGATGCCGTAGTCAGATGAACAGAGATAAAGGATTTCTCCCTTAACAGGCTTTGAAAGGATTGGCGGTGCCCCCAGGTATGTTTTGAGTTGATCGAATGCCTTTTAGCACTCTTTCATCCATGCGAAGGAGGTGTTCTTTCGCAGTAACTGAAAGAGGGGTTTGCACTTATCTGAACTCTTGGAGATAAACCTGTTCAGAGTTGCTAACCTTCCAGTAACTTTTTGAACCTCCTTCATAGTTTTTAGGTGAGGGCATTTCTATTTCTATGAGCGCTCGGATCTGATCTGGGTTCGCCTCAATCCCTCTTTTAGTAACTAGGTACCCTAAAAACTTTCCTGATGATACAGCGAAAGCACATTTCGTAGGGTTGAGTTTTATGCGATATTCTCGAAGAACGTCAAATGCACGTTTTAAGTAGGAGAGATGATCTCCCCATTTCAGACTCTTGATCAGGAGATCGTCCACATTCACCTCCACAATGTCGCCTATTAATCCTTCGAACATCTTGTTTACCAAACGATGGTATGTGGCTCCTGCATTTTTCAATCTGAATGGCATGACCTGATAGCAGTACATGTTATCCTCGGTTGTGAAACTGGCATGCTTGTGGTCCTCTTAATGTAAAGGGATCTGGTTGTAGCCTGACGACCTATCTATGAAGGATAACAGTTCATGTTCAGCCGTCACATCCACCAACTTGTCAATTTGTGGCAGAGGGTAGCTGTCTTTCGAACATGCACGGTTTAGATCTGTGAAGTCAATACAGATTCTCCATGACCCATTCTTCTTTCTTACTGGGACAATATTTGAAATCCAGGTGGGGAAATTGATTTTCTTGACAAAATTAGCTGCTTTTAGTTTTTCAACTTCAGCTTTCACCTCCCTGGATCTGTCAGCACCTATCCTTCTCGATTTCTACTTGACTACTACTACATCACTGCAGACATTGAGCTGGTGGCATGCCACGTGGGGATCAATTCCTAGGCATTTCTTCGAATGACCAAGCAAACACATCTCTGTGCTCTTGGAGGAACTGTATCAGAGCTTGGCGCTCTTCAAAACCCAACAAGGTGCAGATAAAAGTGGTCTTTGGCGAGCCACCACCTACAATTTCCACTTCCTCTAACGGCTCCAGTGATGGGGGATCCTCCCTCTCTCATAGGACCAGGTTCGGGAGAGGTAGATCCAACTGTAATTGCTATTTGGCGGGTCGCCCCACCTCTATTGGTTCAAAAGGGAAGGGGGACTGCTTCTTCCCCAGCGTGTAGAATGCTTTGGTAGCCACCTGATCCCCTCTAATCATCTCAATTGTCCCGTTAAGCAGGAACTTTAGAAATTGGTGATAGGTGCAAGGAACAGCTCAGAGTTTGTGCAGCCAGGTCCTGTCTGAGATCAAATGATAGGGTGTGTTAGCTTTTACTATGACAAAGTTTATGATGATAGTTACCGGACCAGTTGCTACAGGTAATTGGATCTCCCCAACTATCAGAGCTTTGTCCCCACTGAATCAATTTAGGTTGGCGTTGGTGGCAACCATTTCAGAGTCAGGAATTTGCAGCTTTTTGAATGCGGCGTAGTATAGCACATCTGCTGAGCTTCCTGGATCAACCAATATGCGATGCAAATCATAATCTCAAAAAGGAAGTGTCAAAACAAGTGCATTTTCATGGGGGGTCTGGATGCTACAACAGTTAGCCTTAGTGAAGAGGATGAGTGGATCTTTGTGGGGTACCGCGTTAACCTGAGCTCTTATAGTCAACTCGATGTTCATGATCCTCATATGCTTGGCGATGCGCATCTGATATTGCGTACCCTTCTTAGTGATCTGTCCATTTCGTTTACTTGCTTTTCCAAAAATCATATTTATCTAGAGTCGGCCATTGAGCGGTCCTGTACTTGGGGGATCCTGAACTGATATGCTGATCTCCTCAGGCTGTACTGCATTTGCTTGTTCGTGTGCCACAAACTACTTTAGATACCCCCTTTCAATCAGATCCTGTAGTTCATTTTTCAGGGTCCTGCAGGCTCTAGTGTTGTGACCACCTTACTTTTATGGAACTTGCAGTAAGTCCTTTGGTCTCTAGTACCCAGGGAGCCTGGCTTTAGCGGAGCTGGCCATTTGAGGTAGCTCTGATTTTTTATCGAGTCCAGAACCTCATCTGGCATTTTGTTCAGAGGGGCGAAGTTTTTGTCCATCGAGGGAAGGGCTTCTTCAGTTCCTTCCACACGTGCCTTCTTCTGTGGTTTTGATAACCCAAAAACTCAACTAGATTACTCTAACTTTATTCTTATGATATCAATTATTTATTTCCTACTCTCACATATATATTCATTCAATATATAGAGTACGGAATCGTTCCACTCTTAATCTATCTAGACTGAAATGAATTCAATTAATCAAACACAAGGAAACAATGGTGAGAACAATGAGAGTAGTGTTGTGATTTATTTAAACTAAAACTAATTATAAATTAAACTAATTTAACTAAGCAATTAAAAGGCGAATTTAATGAATTGGAAGAACATAGAGGGGGGAAATTCCACCATGCAATTCGATTGGCTATTAGTTAGTCATCGAATCGAATATTGATCCCTAGTGAATACCAAGTCCTTTTGAATCAAGGTTCCACTAGCATGAGAGTTTAGCTCCACCACAAATCTCTTTGATGGTGGCTCTAAACTCTAGTTCATCATTATGAGGTTTATCTCTAAACACTCATAATAATGAACTTGAAATTCTATTCTAAATAACAACTATTCTAACAAGCAATCATCCTCACATGGCTTCTTTAACCTCCTCTAATGAAGTTTTTAGCCTAGTTTCATTGGATTCATTGACAATAAACAATAATAGGAAGACATAATTAAATTAAAATAAACTTGAAATAAAATTGATTAAATGAATAGAACAAATAGTCTAAGAATCAACATGAATTAAAACTGAAATTACAACTAATGTAGAACTAAGATTATGAATAACTAATTATAAATTTAAGACAAACTAAATCTATGAATTCAATATTGAATTAGAAACTAAAACTTGAAATACAAACTAATTATTGATTCTAAAAACTAAATCTTGTTCTAAAAACTAATTTGATGCTAATTAACTAGATCTAAAACTAACTATTGGATCTAGACTAAGTAAAACTAATTAAAAACTAAATAACTTAAGAGCTAAGCTTTTGTCTCATGATATGGAGGAGACAAGATCCACAAATTCGTGCATGGGCTGAGGAGCCATGTTTTGGGCCTGAAAATCGAGCCCAAAACCTCATTACTTCAGTTCATAAAGGGGTTTTCAGCTAGAAATGACTTCAATAGCCTTTTCGTCCACTTTTGCTCCTATGATTGGGTCAAGGCTTAGACCATTGGGAAGGTCTTTCCAAGTCGGTCATTTTGACGTAAGGTAGGCCCAATTCTGAGGTCTGAGTCTAAAGATCTGGCCCCGAAGCTCTGTGACTTTTTGTCTTATTTGTTTACGCGCGCGTTGACTTTGACTTTTCAGCTTTGACCAGGCTTTAAAAAGGCTTTTTCTCCTTGAATCTTGGCCTTTTATCATAGAACTTCTTAGCAACCAACCCTTGCTTCTTTATCTCGCAAAAGGTGCGCATTTCTACACATATTCGACTCCAATGCCTGGAATACATAAGAACACGATAACAGTACTAACTCTTACTTATTAATCACATAATTGGTCAAAAGTGATATTGTTAAAGGGGTTAAAACAACATTTTTGAGCTCTTATCGGCTTTTCATCTGCACTACTAGCTACATTTTGGTATTGCCCTCTGGGCATTCGTCCCTTTGATAGAGATTCGGCCCTTTAGCTATTATGATTACGGTCTCTCTTTGATTTTTAAGGAGAAGAATTTCCATTCCCTTCTCGAGGAAGCCCAGGAACTGTTCGACTAATATTCTTCGCTTCCTGATGTCTGTTCAGGACATCTTCTTCCCACCCCGCATAAGTTTCAACCCTATCAAGGAGTTCCTCTAAATCGCAGGGTGGTTTCTTGGTGAGAGATTCGAATAAGGCATTGTTTTCATCCAACCCTTATGTGGAAGCTATTATAGTAGTTTGCTCATCACATGACTCTATTTGGATTGAAATTTCCATGAATCGTTGCATGTAAGATCTCAACGCCTCTCACATTTTTTCCTTGATGTTGAACAGTGCATCGATCTGTTTTGGCTGATGCTTGTTGCATGAGTACCTGTCTATGAAGGTCCTAAATAGTTCTTCTGAGGACCTGATCTGCGCTTTAGGTAATCTGTGGTACCACTGGAGCGTTGATCCAGACAGTGAGGCTTTGAACTCCATACACATGACATGGTCATATCTATCATATTGTCCTATAGTGGCACAATACCTGAATACGTGATCAACCGGATCTGACTTGCCAATAAAGACACTGAACTTTGATTGTCTGTACCCACAGGGATATGGCTTCTTCATCACCCGTGATGCAAAAGGAGATCTGCCTGCTCCCATTATGGCGGATTGAACAAGAGAGTCTTACATTTTCCTCCCCTTGCCTATCATCCGATGCATCTGATGGATCAGGTCATTCTTCTCAGTTTCCCATGCACTTTCTTTGGTAGAAAGTTTCCTGTTATGAGTCATTTTTCAGTGTCGAGGGTCGACACTGGTCAGTGGACTCCGACTTTGAGGCTATTCTTGAGTCTTCATCTGAGTTGTTGTATTCTAACTTAGATAGTTCACGCCGAACTGGGTCCCCACGCCTTAGGTTCCTAGTACAACCAGCTTCAAGAGGGTCGTCATCATCGAGATCGATGAGTGGCTCTTTCCCTGTGTCGGACTGATATAAGTGCCTTAGCAGCTGTAATTCTCACTCAAAGTTGCTCCTTTGCTGTTCCAGAGCCTGCACTGCCTGACTCGCCTGAACAGACTTTGGGTTGGTGAGGACAGCATTCTTGCCATTTTGACGATCCTCTTGAGCGTTATTCCTAGGACTTACTCCGGGAACAACTGGTTCATCGGTGCTGGTCATAGGTCTTTTGGGGATCATTTGCATCTTGGCGACCGACATTCTCTCCCCCTTCAGGCATCTCGTGCACTTCTTCTCTGATGGTGACGCTGCGCGTGGTAGTGCCACCCTTTGTTTTCTTTGCTCCTGCCATCACAACAGTAAGAGTTTTTAGAATAAATCAATCGTTTGGAATGAATATTTACCTATTTTTCGTCCCCAAAGATGGCGCCAAAAGATGTAGAGGAAATTCCAAGTATCCCCTGATCGATCTTCCTTTGTGCCTTGTGATCTGGAATCCTTTGCTGAATAGAGAAGGGATGAGATGATGGTGAGTTCAAGGTTGAACCATCTGACGTCTGCCTACGTATCTCCATTGTTCTATTGGAGAATCAAACCCTCTTTTTCGTAGTTCCTAAGAGCGAATCCCTATGGTTTATATAGGAAGGGCTACGAGAGTCCTAGGGTTAGAGTCATCTTTCACCGCCATGAGTTCCCTTCCATCTTCGGACTCTGCCTTCCTATTAGGATTTCTCTTCTTATGGAAGTCTGAATCTAGACCATATCTTATGAGAGGTAAGTTTCCTTGTTGATCATAATGTCCCATCGTGTATGGGAACATTATATCTTAAACGTAACTCCTAAGATATGTTATCACGATTCCTTCCTTATCATCAAAGATCGCCATCTTCAATTTCCTTATGTTTAGGAACTATTATATCAGTTCCTAACGACTGGGGTAACTGTTATTGCTCGAAGGCGGTCAGTTATGTGCTTAGCACATGTCCACTCAATACTCTTGCTGAGCACGAGATTACTTATTCACAGAACTAATCCGATGGTCCTTGTCTCATTCTGAACATCTATAGTCTTAGGTTATTTCCCATACACGTGTCATATGTTCAGTGACGGGAAATCCCCCCTACACTTGGCATACTCAGTTACTACTCCTAGTCTTTCTTGCACGTCAACCATCGAACTGACCAGCAACGACCTCTCAGATATAGCATCCTGATGCAGTTTCCTCAAATCATCCAGTTCCTTCTTCTCAGCCTCTTGAGCGAGTTGCAAGCTCAACAGGTCTTTCTTTATCTTGCCCACATCATTTTCCACAGCTTCCATAACTTGGGCCGTGTGTTTCAACTTATGATACCCAACAAGAAACTACAAATAGAAACATCAATGTTACTCTCACCAATAAAACAGAGAGGGACTAGAGAATATTAAAAGCTTACCAAATAGCAAGTCATGTCCATGGTCTCCAAAGTTTTGTCCAAATCTTGGTCGTCCAACTGTTCCTTGTCACTTTCCAAGACAATCCCTTCCAAGAGACAATTAGCTATGGGTGCCGACCCGAAGCTGCAATCAGATCATTTCACTGCACGTTTCTTCCCCGTCTTCCCAGTATAGACGAAGTCGCTTCCCAGGTCGCCACCCCGGCCTCCCTAACACACCACCCTTAGAGGTTTCTCCAGCGACATATTTTCCCTTACCCGCCACAGCACGGTCGTGAGCGCCCAGGTCGACACCACCCCTAGAACTCGGGCACCTGAACACCACACCTCCAGTTCACCTGCACGAACCAGAAGTAGAGCGACCCACAGTTTTAGACCACTTTGTAGCCATCATGTCACCACCTTCCGTTTACTGAGATCATGTGAACGGCATGGCAAGAATTCAATGTCCTCCAAGACGAGCGGAGAGGTCTCCCTTGCCCCTCCTATTGGAGGAACCAAATATTCAAAATCATCACCATCTACCCTAGCCATTCTACACTCTAGGGACAACCCAACAATCAGCAGGGAACAAAAATAACAAGCATACAAAGCTTACATGTCACAAAAGAAGAGAAATGAAAAAAGGTCGGAAACTAACTTGAAGCGCTCTAGAGCTTGGGCCAGAACTGTGGCAAACAGCTGAGGGAAGTGACGAACCAGTACCCCTAAACCTCTCACAAAAAGTCTTTTAGGGTAAACCATTTCACTTCCCAAGACATACCATTAATACATCAAAACCCTAACCGACGTGCCATACGACCCGCCACCTTTTCAAATTCCACGACGCAAGGTAGTTACTATTTCTGCTACCAAACGTTTCACCTCCTAACACGTTCCAAACACATGTTAAAGTCCTCTCTCAGGAGAACGCTCTCTGCAAGCAAGACGTTCACTCAAGCCCACAGGCTACATAGCCTTAACACTTCTCAATTGTTGAAGCATACGACGCTAGACGTGACTCAGTAAAGAACGCTCTACAAGAGCAAGATGCTCACTCGAGCTTAAAGGCTACATAGCCTGGACACTTTTTTGGAACTTACAATGCTAGACAAGTGCAACAACATCAGACAAATTGCATTCAAGACGTCAAGAAGAAGAGCAAGAAGAATAAACATGCATTCATAATGTAAAAAAAATGAACTGCCTAAATAGGCTCAGGAAACCAGTTCTTTAAAACTACCGAACTGGCACTAAGGTGGAAACCAATTCGTTCCGAAATAAAGCAGATAATAAAGGCGAACTGCCCAGGCAAGCCCAGTTTATCAGCTCTTAATGTATCGGGCCATAGGCCATGCAACAATAAATAAAGGCGAACTACCCAGGCAAGCCCAGGAAACCAGCTCTATTGTATGTTCACCACTTACAATCAAAGAGAGATAAACAACATCACATACTGACAAGGAAGATATCAAACAACATGGTCAAAGGTATCAACTCACAGAGGATCTAGCACAGGAGATGAGACAGGTTCAATGACAGTAGCAGCAGGAGGTGCGGCAGTGTCCATTTCCAGATCGCCAACAACATGGAGTAGATCAGTAGGGGCATAGGCAGCAACAAAGGGTGCTACATTAAGAGAATTACTTACATCTTTGGGTGAGGCGTTCTCTTGTTCACCCAAAGCCCCACGTTCATGCTCTTCTCTGAGCTGCTCATACTTATGCTCTAACGCTTCTAGCTCAAGGCACATGTCGTCATACTCCCTTTTAGCCTGCAGAGTGAGCCCCTTGCATTTCTAGGCAAAGTCATTATCCATTGCTAGCTATCCTGACAAGTCGCTCACCTCGTTGACAGCTAACGTCTTCTCCAGAGTTACTGCAATGAGCTGAGCCTTCACAGCCTCCAACTCCCTCTGCTCTGACTGTGCACCACCCGAACTATTTCCAACTTGTCTTTCACTTCTGTGAGCTCTCCTTTCTCCATCTCCACGATCTGGGCTGTAGTCTTCAACTTTTGGTAGCCAGCTTATAAGCTGCACCCAATCACACAAGGTTACAAATCCAACACACAGCATGTATAGGTAACAAGATCATTCAAGCAGTGGAAAAACTCGATACTTACCAAATAGTGGACTAGGTTCATCATCCTCAGATTCTCCTCCAGGTCCTTTGAATCCAGGTCCATCATGTCCCTGGCCAAAGTCATCCCCTCCAGTAAGCAGGCCGCTATGGGTGCAGACTTCTAACTACAGTCTGACCTCTTAACAAGCTACTTCTTCCCAGTGCCCTCATCTACGTACTCCAGAGTGCGTTCCAAAATGTCTTTACCCTTACCAAACGAGCTCTTCCCACTATCCTTAACAACCCCCTTCTCCTTCATCCGACCAACAGTAGGGATCGGAACAATTTTAGTACCACCACCACCCAGAATACTAAAATAGACCTGGGCCCTTGACCTCGAGCTATGCACAGTTTCCCCTCGGTTAAGCTCACCACTACCAAATACCGAATCGGTACTACCAACAAAGTGCCCAAAATTTCTTTAGCGACCTTCACAGCTTGCCCCTCTGACTCCTCAGCATTCCTCTTTAGAGTATTCTTCCGCTCACGAAGGCTGGCAGCTAGGTCATCCAGGTCAAAGGGGGGCATCCTCCTGCCCTCTCCCCCCTGCAGTGACCTCAAAACTTTCAACGTCAGGTCACCTCACGAACCTATTACCACTATTACCACCTCCAGATCGCTCCTGAGCAGACCGTCTTTGTTCCTGACCTCCCTACTGATAATGCCACTATCTTCACGCTCCATGCTTGAACTATTAGATAACCTGATGATGTCCTGACCTTTGGATCTCTTCTTCCGTTACCTCCTCTTTCAACAAAGTAGCTGGGCACTTCAGGCAACTTCTCTCGCTTTTTAGCACAAGTTAGACGAGCAAACTTCTTTATCACGCTACGTCCTTTCTTTTTGACAATAGCAACCTCTGCAACATAAGAAAGTCAAAGGTCAGTTCGTTACAACATATACTTGTCAACATACAACACAGAGGCATGGTTCAACCAAACAACCTATTACGTACCAGTAAAATTACAAACCCTAGTCTGCACACTAAAACCAGAGGTGGAATAATTCCCAACTATAAAAAACGGCCTCTTCTCCCAAGGTTCGTTACTAACCCCATCCAGAATGCTAGACTTCCCAGTCAAGGTCTGTAAACTAAAGTTGTTAGCTCTAGATCGTTTCACAACAAAATGCTCAGCAATATCCGCAACACCAATGTTGTATTCTCCACTCTCATTCAAAAGATCGAACACCTTAAGCAAACGCCATGTGTTCCCAATGAACTGGCAGGGTGCTTTCTCACAAAAATTTAAAAACTCACATGTCAGCCTAGACAACGGTAACCTCAACCCCACTCTTAGCTGCCCCTCGCAGATAACCACACCGAGAGTCACGGGGGATGAACCCGTTACTAAAAACGTCAGCGTCCTCACTCAGTTCGTGAATTTCCAGATCGCATACACGAATATCATAAGCATGTGTCAATTCACCAAAGCTTTTCAAAGCTCGTTTGTCTACTACCCTAAGAGGCAACCTACTAGAGGATGATGCACAAGAACTGCTCACCACCATGACCACAGATTCAAAACCAACCTCCTCTATCTCTTCACTCAATGACACATCTCGAATCTTGTCACACCCCGAATTTCGATAGAATTCGGAACAAACATTATTTGTTCCGGACTCTTCGATCTTCGAGGTGTGACGCACTCTCAACTTCCAAAAACCCATAAACAGTTTAAATATGCGGATAATTAAAAACCAATAAAAATTTTAACTTAAACAAAAGTCCTCTTCATTATAAAAATTTACAAATGAAAATACAAAAACATTGTCTAGACTGAAAATCTATATCACCTCAAGGGAAAACAAAATATATCCTGAGATGTAACGCTAACGCAACCCACAAGCAGCAACCAATCTTCTTCAACACTAAACCTGTCAAGACTTATCAACTATGTTCATTTAATGAACACACCCGATAAGCAAACATGCAAATCGGGTCAGCATTATAAAAATGCTGGTGTGAGTAGCTCTAAAATACAACATATACTTATACATATATTTACACAATCTATAAGCCAGTTAGTTCCTCCACCGACGCGCCTTAACTCCCAACAACTAATACGACATTCTTAACTACAATAGGTAAGGCAGGTAGTTCCTCCACTGAGGCGCCTTAACTTCCAACAACTAATACAACATACCATACGCATAATAAAAAGGCATTTAGTTCCTCCACGAGGTGCCTTAGGTTATAACTAAACTACTAACCAGCCAAAATATATACAATCATCTATCTAATTATATTAATTACCATAATTATATTAATTAAAGCTTTCTTTGTGTGTCCCTAAAATCACGTCGTATCTATGTCTTACCTAGTTTCCCTGACTACCACAATCGCTTCCCAACGCCTAACATGTACATCCACATGCCTCCCCTTACATAATGAACCACTCATGCGTAACTACCACGGCGGGATGCCGCGACACCGGGTAACCCTCACACGGAAGCCATTATGTAAGTCTCGCCACTATTATTGCATAAAATATCGCGCTGCGTCTCGTTCTATTTTGCGAACGGAATAATCAAGCCACTATTCGCTACGCCCGGAAGGGCCATTCAAATTCAATGAAACGCCGGAAGGGCCAATCACATTTTAGATTCAATCAAACGCCCGGAAGGGCCATTTAGATTCAATCCCGAAGGCCATTCAGATTCAGCGAAACGCCCGGAAGGGCCAATCACATTACTTACGCCCGAGGCCATTCAGATTCACTGAAACGCCGGAAGGGGCCAATCACATTACTTACACCCGAAGGTCATTCAGATTCACTAAAACGCCAGAAGGGCCAATCATATCATATACGCCCACACAGGGCAAATCACATGAGTTGTGGTAGTCAGGTTCTAGGATTTTCGTTACGTAATTTATTCAGGTGTCATACATTTATGACTCATAATAATTCCATTATATCACGTGTAGGTCAAATACTTTATTACACTATGCCACAATATTTAGAAATATCTCAATTATATCTCGTAACCACTTTCATTCTTTCACGTGCCAATATATTATTGCACTAAGCTATAATCCCGTGGGAAAATATCCACACATAATATACTACCTCATAGATAAAATAATAAAGTGTCTATACATTTATTTCTCCAAAACTATTGCCTTTAATATATATATCCCAACATATTATATAATATCACAATATCAACGTCAAATCTTAATTAGATAATGACAACCAAATTCATACAAGCTTCCACAACATTTTAGCATTTGATTTGTCCATACAATTTACAACATAAAATGTAGCACAATTAAACAGTCCACAGTCCACAATCAAATCAAATATATATATATATATATATATATATATATATATATATATATATATATATATATATTTATATATATATATGTTTTACACACTACTCACATCAAATCTTAATTAGATAATGACAAACAATATTATATAATCTCCGACAATATTTTATTACTATATTTGTCCATATTCTTTAATATGTGAAAAATTGGAAAAAGTCAACATTCTACAGTCAACGGTCAATGGTCAACGGTCAAAGTCAACACCTCATGGTCAAAGTCAAACTGTCGTTTCTATGTTTGACAGGTTCAGGGTCATAGCCATGGTTCATGGCTAAGGTCAAAGTGCATGGCTCATGGGCTCATGACCAAGGTAATGGTTCGGACCCAACTGGCCAAGCCCAAACCTTAGAACCCGAAAGTCTAAAAGTTGAAAGACCCATTTTGATCTCTATTAAGTCCTATGGACTCGCCCCAAGCAATATTAGAAACTGGCCCAAAAACTTTAGACTGAACTGGCCCAAAACACAACTGAGTTCGGCCCGAAAATTGAACTGAAATTGGCCCAATCAAAAAAACTAAAATCGGGCCCAAAAACCAACTAAGGCCCAAGACCAAATAATATAACTTTGGCCCAACCTAACTAACACATTTCGGCCCAATTAAATCCAAACATCACCAAAACTAGATCTGGAAATAATTTCCGCCACCATTAACGCTTGTTTCAAGCTTCCACCACCCCCATTTGCATCCCTCACCCACACTACACTAACCACCCAACATTGTCCAACCCAACACAACAACCGTTCACTTACTCAAATCCCCTGGGTGAGTCTTTGGCTGCCATTAACAACTGTTCAAGCTTTCTCCAAACTTCAACAGCCCAAACATAAATCCCACCCAACGCAACAACATCCTAACCATCCCCAACAACAAGTTCCAACCAAACAATGGGGACGTTTTCTATGTTTCGGTTTGGCGATGCCATATCTGCCGGCTACAAAGATGTGAAAGTACTATGTTCAGAGTTTCAAACCACAACCAAAAAGAGTCTAAACGAAACACAAGCCGAAATCTTGCTGTGGGGCTTGCGCCGCCCTTAACAGTTTTTCGAAGCTTCGACAGTTCAAAGGCACAGTATCACCGTTCGACAGTGTTTGACTAGAGTTTTAACAACTCGACGAACACGACGTCGAATAAAAACAAGACAATGAGCAGTATAAAAAAAACATAAACATTAGACAGTATACACCGATATACGAAAACTATAAATCCGGTGAAATAGCAAAATAGCTACTCACCTTAATTAACAGCTCGACGAATTCCTCCTAGTCCGAGTCGTCACGCTCCACCCTCCAGCAAACGAGTTTCTAGCTCTGCCTCCATTTTTATTATTTTATGTTTTCTAAGAACCCTATTCTCCATAACAATATGAATATATACTTGGGTTCGAAACCTAAGCCCAACACAGACTCGGGCCCAAAAACCAGGCCCACATATCCCAAATCCAATCCAGCAGATTTTTAAATAAATAATTTAATTAATTAATAAATAATTACATATTTTAAATACGGGCGTTACAAATCTCCTCAAATCGAGTATCATCAGAGTCAGACATACTTCCTATTCTTTAACAAGTTACCAACAACAACCAAACAACTACATATGACCTCACAACCCAATGAAATAGCAAATCGCAGAAGAAAATTGCAAAACAAAAATGGCAAAGAAAAAGAATTAACCTTACGCTCTCGATCTCAATAGAATGCAAAGTGATGAATTCCTCAGTTCTTCAAGCGTATATTGCAAGCCACCGGTCCGTTTCCCAAAGAAACACAATCATGTTATTCAACCCTAACATTCCACGATGCTCCACGAAATGAGGCGGTTAGCTGGCGACCCTTCAAATCAGCCGTCCCACGTGCCATCCACGTGCCAACTTAAAATCTCTCACCAAATCGCTATCCAGTACCTAACGACCTGCTGAGAGGGGGATGTGTGAGGGAGTAATATACACTTCTAGGAAATATTAGCCACGTGTCCAGCATATCAAGATGGTAACACTCATCTATGCATCCAAGTCGCTAATGATCAGCTCATACAAGTCAATCGACCTCATCAGCACCATAACGCCCACATTAGCCAGCACCACAACGGCTAGTAACGTATGGCCTGGCTGTCACCTTAAAGATGGAGCTTCGGATGTGCACGCCATTACTTCATGGCTCATTGAATGTCATCAAGTCTAGAACTTGACCTGGCGCGAGAGAGAAGGAAGCATGGGCATCTTTGCCTATATAAAGAAGAGGATGAACTACATCTGGCCTGATTCAAGTCCCCCCCCCCCCAGAGAGAGAGAGAACTTGATACGTAGGTTATTAGAATATGTCCTATACGTAATTGACATGTAAAGTCCCACGTTTCTATAAGTGTGGACTATAGGTCAAACTCATCAATATCTAGTAGTTTCTATTATCATGTTTTGGGTTACTTCACAACCAAGATAGGTTATTATAAATATGTAACTTTGGGTAGAGAACTATATCTCTCAGATCACTCTAACCCTAATCAATCTCTCCAACCTAACTTTCTCAATCAATCAATCTCTATTCTTCTCTATTGTTCTTCTTCTTGGTTTCTCTCAATATATCAATGTCACAACTCTTCTAGCATCACCACTAACATGGAATTTAACATGGTATCAGAGCGTCAAGTTCAAATCAAAGTTTAGTGGTGTGCTAGGAAATGAATACCTCACCAACAATCAAAATCAAAATCATTTTTTTTTCAATTTTCAATTTTCAGCATTCAATTCAAGTTTCAATCTTTCTCACAAGAAGAAGTATTCAAGGTTTCGCAATCTCTCTGTCTCATTATTCTCCATGGTTCGAAGTTAGTATTCAAGTTCTACAATCTCTCTGTTTCAAAGTAAGTGATATAGGGCATGCACGCCCTTTAGAGTCCCTTCATCAAGGCACGCACACCCTCTTCAGTATGCAAAGTTCGTTTTATCTCGCAGTTATCACAACCTCTCTGTATCTCGCAGTTTCTAGTCAAAGGCGCACACGCGCTCAGTTTATGCCTTCTGCTAGGTGCGCACGCGCTCTAGGTTGTTCGTCTTTGTATCTCGCAGTTTCTGGTTTTGTATTGATATAGGGGCGCCCGCTCTCTAGAGTATATCGCGAAGAATTATCTTTCCTCTATTTCCGGTACTGTTCACCGATACTATTCATTGTACTGTTCACTGGTACTATTCACAAAATTCAACCGGCTAGTTCTAATATGAGGGTGTACGCCCCTTCTCAAAGGAAAATCAGAGGGCACGCGCCCCCACACTTCAGGTACTCAAGTTTAGTTTTATGTATTTTTTAGCAGTTTCTCCTCGTCGCAACTAATATGATTTGGTAGAATTCTTGATTATTGGTTGGTTGATAAGTTCTTTCATTTGTAAGGGTTTGACTCCCTTTAATGTCATGGTTCTGAGTTTTATGGTATTTCACCGGCTTTATGTTTTAACCTTCTTATTGAGGAGCTTATTATATGTTGCTGTCATTGATGGTTCAGCTTTTCAGGTTTTGATTCATTTAATGCCACAGTGGTGCCAAGTACTTAGGTGTTTCATTGACACTTACTATCTCTTGTTGAGCTTTTTGGCTGAAAAGCACGAGCTTTCTATTAATCTCTCAGGTTGCAGTCATATCATAACTGCACTATTCAGTATTAATCTCTCAGGTTGCAATCACATTATCACTGCACTATTCAGATTCATCTCCCAGGTTGCAAACATCAAACAGGTGTTCTATTTCCAGTTTGTGCATGTGGTACAACTTTAGTCTTCAGGTTAGGCCATTGCCTACACCGACAATTTCACTTTCCAGAACATCTCGTCTCAACAGTTGTTTGAGTTCTTCAACTAAAGGCAGTTCTATGCGAAAGGGGGAGTTGTATTCTTATCTTTTGTTTCTGTCATTCAAGCTGTAATTTGCATAGTTTGCAGCATTACAGCTTAAGGGGGAGTATTAGAATATGCCATATACGTAATTGACATGTAAAGTCCCACGTTTCTATAAGTGTGGACTATAGGTCAAACTCATCAATATCTAGTAGTTTCTATTATCATGTTTTGGGTTACTTCACACCCAAGATAAGTTAGTATAAATATGTAACTTTGGATAAAGAATTATATCTCTCAGATCACTCTAACCCTAATCAATCTCTCCAACCTAACTTTCTCAATCAATCAATCTCTATTCTTATATATTGTTCTTCTTCATGGTTTCTCTCAATATATCAATATCACAACTCTCCTAACATCACCACTAACATGGAATTTAACATAGGTAGTTTGTCAACACGAACTCGGTCAAACCAAATCAACTAATCCATCTCCCCCAAATTACCTACTCCAATAATGTTAAACGAAATAATACCCTTACACCACCCTTTAGAGCTACATGTGGCTTGATTCCAGTCTCACTAATATAGTGCTAGATACGTAGCCATCTTCTCACTAACGAAAAGTAGTCAATAACATTACACAAAACCATCCCCTTTTAGTTACTAATAAAAGGTAAAAACGATAGTTTTACCTACGAATACATTTATGACAAGGTAAGTAAAACTAAGGCTAATCCTGTTATATATATATCAAAGTTCTATACTCTCGATGTTATTGCAATAAGTGGAGTAGAGAATTCGTTCCACCCCTAGTTCTTTAGAATTCAATGTTAACTACAATAATCAGTCTATCAAAGTCAATGAGAGTAACGATGGAAATTATACTACGATGGTAATTTAACTAATCAAGATATGATAATTCAACTACGGAAATACTAAATTGACAATATGATAATAAATTAGGGGAATTTGATTCCACCATGATTCGACTCAATAAACTAACGAAGAAATGTCGTAATCCGAATTGCAATGCTTTCGCATAACAATTGGGTGTTTCGAATCCCTAATTGTTCATAGTAATCTCTACCAACTAACAACTACCATGTGAAGCAATCAAACCCATTCTCATGGTGAACTAATTACTTTCTAGAATGGAATAGAATATTACGAACTATTCTACGCTAACAACAATCAAGTTTCATCAAGGTTTCTTCAAACCCCTCTAATGGAGGTTTTAGCCTTGAATCATTATACTATCATTTCTAAAACAAGAACAAATAGAACAACTTATTATTGAATAAATGATTAAACTTATAAATCTAATTGAATAATAGTCTAAGCTTCAAAATGAATTAAAACTGGATTTAAAACTAATTTAGAACTACGATTATGATTAACTAATTATCAAATTAAGACAAACTAATTATGAATTTAAGACAACTAAAGCTAAATAAGAATTAAATCATAAACTAAATTGAAATTAAAAACTAATTCTTTATTATAAAACTAAATCTGATTCTAAATAATACTCATTCTTTGTTCTAAAACTAATCTATTGGAATGAAAACTAATTCTATGAAAAAATAACTAGATCTAAACTAAGTTCTTGGATAATTGCTAAGTAAAAAACTAGATGCTTAAGAGCTAAGTCTTTATCTCTCGTATGGGGGAGACCAGATCCACAAATTTGTGCATGGGCTGAGGAGCCATGTTTTGGGCCGGAAAATCGAGCCCAAAACCTTATTACTTCAGTCCACAAAGGGGTTTTTAGCTAAAAATGACTTCAATAGTTTTTTCGTCCACTTCTGCTCCTCTGACTGGGTCAAGGCTTAAACCATTAGAAAGCTCATTCCGAGCCGGTCGTTTTAACATATGATAGGCCCAATTTCGAGGTCTAAGTCTAACGATATGGCTTTCGAAAGTTCTGCTAACTTTTGTGCGCTATTTCTGCCCGCGTTGACTTTGACTTTTCAGCTTTGACCGGGCTTTAAAACGGCTTTTTCTCCTTGAATCTTGGTCTTTTATCATAGAACTTCTTAACAACCAACCTTTGTTTCTTTATCTCACGAAAGGGACGCATTTCTGCACATATTCGACTCCAATGCCTGAAATACATAAGAACACGATAACAGTACTACCTCTTACTTATTAATCACATAATTGGTCAAAAGCGATATTGTTAAAGGGGTTAAAAGTGATAGGGTTATATACTAAAAACATTAATTTTGTAATAACTCTAATTCGTTATATTTTGAATGAGAATCATATGGGCAAATGTTATGCATATTATATATGTTATTAGTTATATGCATGTGTCTAATACTTTATGTTGTAGATGATATGGTGTGAATACATAGAAGATCATATCATCAGTACCTTATAAAGTGTAAGTAATCATTCACAACCAAGATGGATTTGGACAAACCATTGGTATGGTTGTAGTATAATTTGGTATTAGTCTATCTTGACTATAGGATTACACTAGTACACTTTGTGTGTATTGAACAGAACCAAGTGAGGTTGTTTCTCTTTATACTGACTATATAAGAGAACAAATACCTCTGTTATTATGGATGCTTGTCCTCTTAATCTGGATATAATAATGGGCACTTACATGCATTGCACATTGCTTTAAATCATCAATGAGTAAGATTCATTTGTGAATCAACAAACTCGATGGATTGGGTAATGACATTGTATGTAAGGTGTGTTGTTGATTATAGAAGGAATCTGTGTCCCGCTAGAAGTCGGGCTGATAATGTCCCCTTGAGGAGCTCAAAAGGATTGTCATGTAAACCCTGCAGGTGGATTTATTCCGACATGACAATAAGGTTGAGTGGTACTACTCAAGGACATAAGAAATTGATTAATGTAGTTGTCAGTAACTTGACTTAATTAACGGACATTCGATATCTTAAACACAGGGACATCAACGAGTATATAATATGGAGCCCATAAATGCTGACACGTAATTTGGGATTAGGGTGGTAGTACAACAATGGCCTTTAGTGGAATAAGCCATTTGTTGACGGACTTGGGCCGTGTGTTCTGGGCGAACATGGGAAGTCCAAGACCATCAGGAGGCCCAACCCTAATTTCTCCTCATGGTCCCTGTTGTAGCCTATAAATAGAATCCTTTCTTCTTGGCCAAAATTCACTATTCATCTTGATAGAAAAGAGAGGCAAGGGAAGATAGATCCAAATCGGTTCTAGCTTTGTGAGAAAGAAAGGGGTTAGTAGATCGTTGCCCACACAACGTCCAATCTATTGAAAGGAATACAACAGAAGATCAAGGGGTTGATTTCGATTTCATATAGCTATTGGATTCTCAGAGATTACATTTTAGCCGATTCTAAAAGGTATGTTTTCCAATCCAAAACCATGAGAACCATTAATTTTGCTGCGCGTGGTTTTCGCGGTTTGTAGAAATATTCATTCTGAAATAACGGTTCCTACAAAAAGTACAGTTTTGGGCTCTTATCAAACCACCCCCAAACAGCATTTTGCTTGTCCTCAAGCAAATATGAAAAATTAGAATAAGTGACCAAAAATGGAGTTCTAACTAATCTCGTTTCACCGAGTGTGATTGAATTGACCATATGCAACAAGGCCTTAAGCCACTAGGAATTCCCTAGTGGACGAGTTATAGCCTCGTGAGAGTTTTCCAGTGAAGATACTCACAAACTTTATCTATTGATAAACATAAAAAGATAACAGTTTACCTACGAAATGAACGATGAAACTCAAAACGTAAGTAAACTAAAACTTATTACAGGCCTATATTTATCAAGTTTTCTACTCTCAATTCTATCGAAATAGTGTGGAGTAACAAATTCGTTCCACTCCTAGTTCTCTAGCATGGAATGTTTTTCTAGTCAACTAATCGGTCGTAAGTCTAATGAGAGGTTTACGAGGGGAACTCTATACTACAAGGTGAATTCAATTAACAAGTTACGAATAACGAAATGATAGAATGGTAAGGGTTTGAATCTAGATAAAGAATTAAAGGGAATTGAATCTACCTTAACTCGACTTAATCCTACTAACAAAGACTCGTCGTGATCCAAATTGAATCCTTCGCATATCAAAATAGTAATTATAATCCCTAATTAGACATGGCATTTCTACCAATTCATAACTAGTATGTGAGCGATTAAACCCATTCTCATGGTGAATTAATCATTTCTAGAGTGGAATAATTATCACGATGATTTCTAAGTTTAACAAAGATCAAGAGTCATCAAGGCTTCTTCAACCCCTCTAATGGAGGTTTAGCCTTGATTCATACTACTATCATTTCCCATTGATTTAAAACTAGACATCATATAAAAATTCTATTCTTATGCAATTTATCTAAACAATGATTAAAATCTTAGGTAATAACTAGGAAATGAATAACAAGTAATAAAGGAATTTAGATCTAAACAATTGTAAATGACAAAAATCAAAATTGTCAAACTAACTATTTTATTTATCAAACTAATGAAGAACAATGATTCTAAGAGTTTAATCTAAAACAAGAATTGAATTTAAACTAAACTTAATTTTATTTAATGAAAACTAGATCTAGAATTATCTATAGTTTTAGGTCTAACTAGCTACCATTAATAAAGAGCTAAGCTTTTTTTTTTATATGTTCAGATCCAAAAATCGTGCATGGGCTTGGAGCCATGTTTTGGGCCAAAGAATCAGGCCCAAAACCCAATTCTTTCAGTCCAAAAAGCCCTCTTCAGCTGCAGTTGACTTCGACAGACTTTTCGTCCACTTCTGCTCCTCTGATTGGGCCAAGGCTTAAACCATTGGAAAGCTCTTTCCGAGCAGGTCGTTTTGACGTAAGGTAGGCCCAATTCCGAGGTCTGAGTCCAAAGATATGGTCTTCGGAAGTTCTGCTGACTTTGTGCACTGTTTATGCCCGCGTTGACTTTGACTTTTCAGCTTTGACCGGGCTTTCGAAAGGCTTTGTCTTCTTGAATCTTGGCCTTTAATCACAGAACTCCTTAGCAACCAACCATCGCTCATTTATCTCATCAAAGTGGCACATTTCTTCACATAATTGACTTTGAAGCCTGAAACACATAAAAACACGTAATCAGTATTAACTCTTAATTATTACTCACATAATTGGTCTGAAAGTATGACTGTTACAGGGTTAAAACTACAGTTTTGGGCTCTTATCATCTATACTACAACGACTAAGAAATAAAGCTATTGTTTCCTTATTTATGTCTCAATTATCTATACATCTCACTAGTAATGAATACAGAATAATCAAGTCGAAACCTAAGTTAATATATGCATAATAATCAATCATCTACGAATAAACATATATACAATGAGTAATACTATGAAATGCACTAACAGGTCCATTTTTGAAACTTTGGAATAGCGTCCTTAAGTAGGTCCTCACATAAATATCAAGACAAAAACACTCTGATTTTTCCGCTCAAGTTTAGCTACTCCGATTAATGCGAAGTGGGTACACTTTACCTTACAATCTCAATGACACACAAGGAAGCCGAAGTCGATCGTCAAACACATCTGCCACTTACTATCACACTAACCTATTCCTAATTAAGTTAGAGGTCTTTATTAGGTATTGCGGGGATTAGGTGATGGTTTAAGAATAAAGGAAATAGATATTCAAAAAGAACCAGTCTGAGATAAAAGAATCTTCATATTCTGTAACTACAGAAAACCTTGTTCTTTTGCTTCTACACTTTGTTTCCATCCTTAGCCTTTTTATTTTGGCTTTTTTACTCTTTTTATTCTATTTTTAGAGTTTTTATTTTGTTTCTATTTTTATTTTTCTTTTCTTTTCTTTTCTTTGGATGGAAACTTCTTTTCTTTTTCTTTTCAGAAGCAACTAACTAATTTTTGTTTACACAGGTTTTTCTCTTCTCTTTTCTTCACTCATCCTATTCTCAGACTCGTTCTAAAATGGGTAGGTTGATTTTTTTTTTGTTTTTTTTTTTTGTTTTTGTAAAAGGGTAAAGGAATTATGGTTTATGAAAGGCTAAAGAAAGGCTCAAAGGGGCGACTAGCGGAAAATAATTCATAGGTTTGAATTTTTGGCTATATCGATCCAAAGAGGGCCTAAATTCTCACTTAAGATATGGTATAGTGATCAGGCAAGTGGACGTGTGATTTCTCTATCCGGAATTGTCACACCCCAAATTTCCAGAATAATTAAAACTGATATTCACTCACCTGGAAACCCGGGGTGAAACAAAACCCACCCACTAACATATTATCAACCACGATATTAAACTCTGAGATCAGATTAAAACTGAAAGAACAACGCTTCATTTACAAATAAATTTTTTTACTAACCAACTCTATTACATTTGTTTCAATTCAAAACCGTACACTTTAAAAACTTAAACCAGAAGACTCCAAGAGCAAATCCAAGTCACGGTCTTCATCCACCGCACTCCACCATCTATGTTTTCCAAGAACACACCCACGCTGCAAAACAAAGCAAACATGGGTCAAATAAAATTGAATTTGCTGGTATGAGTAGACTAACAACAAAATATATATAATAATATTTCAAATGAATAAATGTAACATTTCAAACAATTTCAACTTGGAAGACAATATAGTTCCGTTTTCCAAAAACGGCGTGTAGTTTCTTCCCAAGTAAGATTCCACCCCCAACATACAAATTCCAAGAATCTCATATAATATTACTCGTCATTCCCACTTTCCAAGATAACTCACAATACAATACCACTTACATTTCATTTATTAACCGCACATATGATAACCTAATTAAATATGAGTTTGGTATACCTTACCTTTAAAGCCAACACGCCGCCTTAGGGTAGGATATTTACGTCCCTGCTAAAAAAGATTAATAGCTCCTACCCTCCCCAAAAAACAGAGTTAGACATCACAATAAATTGATTTATCTCGGCCCGATCCAAAATTCTATTCATGACCCAACCTCATTTAAGACATTGAAGTCTAATTGATATAACCTGGTTCGTCCCCAGATCTTTGAGGAATACCACTTATCATAATACCTATATCAATGATAGTCATTCATATGACAAAGATTACGCCATAAAGTTTCTGCGTGCATAACCATAGATCTCAGACTATCACAAGTCATTAATATTTTCGTAATAACATATCAAGTTATAGTCATTTCACAGTCACATAGAAATTACAATCATTTACTAATATTATTCACCGTCACACTTCATATCCATAACATCACACAATTCATATACTTTTACTTTAGTATCACTTTCGCCTACTTATGAGAACGAGGAAAAGTCACAAACCAAGGAGTACATTCATCCCTTGTGAGTATCAACTCATACAAACCACGTAAACATTTATCATAAGAAATCATATACATCATATGCAATAACTCCATCACACGTAAAATCAATATTTTACTTTGCTTATTACTTATCTCGTTGACTCATTTATTCAAAGCCACAGCCCAACCTTTAGTTCCTACTCCACGATTTGCACTACACACATTTGCCAAATCACACATATCCGTCGCCTCACTCACACCGAAAGTACCACTACAAGACATCGTCCCAAGCGGGATATCGCCTCCGAAACATACTTTCATCTTGTAAACTCGTATCTTGTGAGTCATCATCTCACGGGCTTTCCATACACATAATCACAAAGCCTCTTTTTGGGCATAACAAAATATCGGTCATTCATGGCACATTCAATGAATACCTTGGGTCATTCCCCGCCACATTCAAGGAATACCCATCATAACACTAATCCGCCATTCATGGCACATTCAATAAATGCCCCGAAATATTCCCTATACATTCAAGGAATACCCAAACCTACATTCCCGTACATTCAAGGAATACGACCAACCCGCAAGGCGAATACCTTAGTTCCTCTCTAGGGCAGTCCAAACGATTGGGTCATTCATGGCACATTCAATGAATACCCAACTATCACATGACATCACAAGTCATAATATCTCATTACCAAATCCTGAGGCGTGGAGAGTTCTAAAGATGTGGGCGACACATTAAACTTTCACCGGACACTTTTACACCGGATTTTTAACACTCATGAGTTCTCATTTTATTATAATATTTTTATTACAAAACAAACATCGTCTCAAACAATAATTCATTACTAAAGATTCCAAACACAATAACTAATCAACTCACCTCATTATCAATTATATAAATCATAGATATCAAAAGGTTCAATCAGGAATAACACATTAGTTAAATGTTTCGTGAATACATGTTAAATAACCACAATCACGCATACCGATCACGCTTCACATATAGTTACCACAATAACTAATATATAATATTTAATATAGTATAGTATAGTGGCTGCACTTTTGCTCAAAGTCTTTCACGATCCAAAGCTTTCAAGATTGGAATCAAGCCTTCAGTAGTTCTTATCACCCACATAGTCAATGCTATGGTTTTTTCTACATTCATCCAAATGACATGTAACTTAATTATTTAGAAACTAAGGTATGTATACATACTTTTCATGTAGAACTCAAGTCCCAATCTCGGACTATCTAGAAGAAAATTTAGGTTGAAAACGGTCAAAATCCTAATTTCAAAGAAATTGGATTTCGGACGGGATATCTTCGAATGGAACAACTCTTTCCATTGTATCCAAACGCGTGAAGCTTTTTGTGTTGCAAAGCTGACGCACAGAACTTACTTTCTCTTGTTTAACAAAAAAATATCCAATCATCAAGGTCAAATCTTTCTTAGATAATGGCAACCAAAGTTATACAAGCTTCCACGGCATTTTATTACTATATGTGTCCATATAATATACACATAAAACGTAGTACAATTAAACAATCCACGGTCCACAATCAAAGCCCAATATGCTTTACACACTACTCACGCCAAATCTAAATTAGATAATTTACCAACCAAGTTATACAATATCCGAAAGCATTTTATTACTATATATATATCCATATAAACAAACATATGAAAATCGGAAAAGTCAACATTCACAAATAACGGTCAAAGTCAACGGTCAATGATCCAAAGTCAACGGTCAACGGTCAAAGGTCAACACCTCATGGTCAAGGTCAAACTCAACATGTCATGGTCAAAGTCAAACTATCCAAGTCAAAGTCAAAGGTGAAAAGTCAACCGTCCATGGTCAAAGGTCAAAGTCAAAGTCAACGGTCGATGGTCAAAGTCAAACCGGTCTCTAGTCAAAGTCAAACCGGGCGCGTTTCCTGTTTGATGAGTTCAGAGTCATAGCCATGGTTCATGGCTAAGGTCAAAGGTGCATGGTTCACGGGCTCGTGACTAAGGTAATGGTTCGGACCCAACTGGCCAAGCCCAAACCTTAGAACCCGGAAGTCTAAAAGTCCACTTATTTATTCTACCTGACCCAATTGGATCTATATTAAATTAGATGGACTGGCCCAAGCAATATTAGAAACGGGCCCAAAAACAGTTAAGTGGTTCGGTCCAAAAATACAAATGAAACGGGCCCATAGACTAATATTAGAACTGGTCCCAAAACTTACTTAAACTGGGCCCAAACTAAACTTAATATGAAACTGGTCCAAAACCAAGGATTAATCCTACCAATAACTAACTAGTGTTTAGGCCCAAAATCGAAACGAATCGGGCCCCAACAACTAATTAGTTTGGCCCAAATCCGAATAGAACTCGCCCACAACTAACACTAAACCGGTCCCAAAACTTAATTAAATTGGGCCCCAAACAAAACAACCAAAATCGGGCCAAAAACTTAAAATAGAATCGGGCCTAAAACTTAAAATAGAATCGGGCCTAACATAACATATAAAGTTTATGGCCCAACCAAACAGCCTAAGGCCCAAGCCCAAAATCGGATCACTGCTCACCATCTTCTCACCAGTTCTCCTCCAAACCACCAAAACCACGGGCCACCACTCATCCCCCCCATCGTCCCCAACCAACTCGAAAATGACGAGAATGAAAAACCATACAATATTTACAAAACCTAAAACCCCAAATCAATCAATATATATTTTCTCAAAAACTAGATCTCGAATAATTTCAACCGCCATTAATGGCTTCCTACCAGCTCGGCAATGTTCACACACCTTAATCCAACCAAAACACATCCAACCCACCAACCCAAACAATAAACACAAATATCCAAAACCTTTCAAGAGCCCAAGAATGGCGCGGCATTACATTATCTGGAGCTTCAACAGTTCGATCCTACATCCCGCGTCCATCAAACAATCAAACCATTCAAGCCGATGAAATTTAGAATCACTGTGACAAAGGTTTCAAACCGCACAAGATAGGCGATGCCATTATCACGGACACAAAACTTCGATGAATCCCACCCAAACAATAATACCTCACACCCAACACGACACAACAAATTCAATAAAAACTAGATTTTCTTTGCTGTTGGACTCGATTTATTGATTGACTTCGAAGTTCCAACAGCCCAAATCCCAAAATTTCAGAGTTTAAGTTTTTAACTACACAACAATTTTCAATAGAGTTTTCAACCAATGCATTGTGACACTTAATTAAAGCAATATAATGACCGATTATATAAAAACATAAACATTAAACAATATTCACCGATACAATTTAAAATCATCAATCCGGTGAAATAGCAAAATAGCTACTCACCAGATGAACAAATCTCGTTTTAACTCCTAGGCCCGATTCGTCTTCCAATGCTCCAAAAAACCAAAAACTCTCTTCCATTTTTTAATAATTTATATTATCTTCCAACCCTATTTTCTAGAAAAGTGTTTATATACTTGGGTCCAAACCCAAGCCCAACACTGCACTCTTCGGCCCAAAACCAGCCCACGTATCCCGAAGTCCAATCCGACTCCAATTTTTTTTAAATAAACAATTAAATTAATTAATTAAATAGAAAAATACGTAAAAAAAACATTGTGGTGTTATAATATACACACCTTAAAAGGATCTCGTCCCAGATTCAAGGTAGAACAGATTAACCAAACAAACACTACGCAAACAATAAATCTTCAAAAGCTCTAAAGTTAATGGATTATATCCCAACCACTAAGCTTCAAGAAATAATCTAAAACATGCCATCAAAATTAATTAAACATGTTATTTATAGCTTGCACCCAAAGGTCATTGTAAACAAAATATTAAAAAAATATAAGTGTATACCCCAAGTATACACACCTTAAAAGGAATACACGTATACAATATCGTATAATCTTACATGTAGACATACGTAGATATAAACCACATAATGAGATGCACCACCCTTTTAAAACAATGTATAAGACCAAAATCCAAAATGAGAACAAAACAAACATGAAAACAACATCAAACTTAACACAAAAAAACTCTTTACCACCCATTACCACAATCCGAGGATCACCTAGACCTTCTCATTCTAGGCTAACCTAAGCCTCGATACCAAAATGTCACACCCCAAATTTCCGGATAATTAAAATCGATATTCACTCACCTCGAAACCTGTGGTGAAACAAAACCCACTAATATATTATCAACCACGATATTAAACTCTCGAGATCGATTAAAACCGAAAGAACAACGCTTCATTTACAAATAAATTTTTTTTACTAACCAACTCTATTACATTTGTTTCAATTCAAAACCGTACACTTTAAAACTTAAACCGTAAGACTCCAAGAGCAAATCCAAGTCAATGGTCTTCATCCACCGCAGAATCCACCATCTATGTTTCCAAGAACACACCCACGCTTGCAAAACAAAGCAAATGGGTCAAAGAAATTGAATTTGGTTGGTATGAGTAGACTAACAACAAAATATATATAATAATATTTCAAATGAATAAATGTAACATTTCAAACAATTTCAACTTGAAGACAATATAGTTCCGTTTTCCAAAACGGCGTGTAGTTTCTTCCCAAGTAAGATTCCACCCCAACATACAAATTCCAAGAATCTCATATAATATTACTTTCGTCATTCCCACTTTCCAAGATAACTCACAATACAATACCACTTACATTTCATTTATTAACCACACATATGATAACCTAATTAAATATGAGTTTGGTATACCTTTTAAAGGGCCAACACGCCGCTTAGGGTAGGATATTTACGCCCCTCAAGCAAAAAGATTAATAGCTCCTACCCTCCCCAAGAAAACGAGTTAGACATCACAATAAATTGATTTATCTCAAAAAAAATTCTATTCATGACCCAACCTCATTTAAGACATTGAAGTCTAATTGATATAACCCGGTTCGTCCAGATCTTTGAGGAATACCACTTATCATAATACCTATATCAATGATAGTCATTCATATGACAAAGATTACGCCATAAAGTTTCGCGTGCATAACCATAGATCTCGGACTATCACAAGTCATTAATATTTTCGTAATAACATATCAAGTTATAGTCATTTCACAAATCACATAGAAATTACAATCATTTACTAATATTATTCACCCGTCACACTTCATATCCATAACATCACACAATTCATATACTTTTACTTTAGTATCACTTTCGTCTACTTATGAGAACGAGGAAAAGTCACAACCAAGGAGTACATTCATCCCTTTGTGAGTATCAACTCATACAAACCACGTAAACATTTATCATAAGAAATCATATACATCATATGCAATAACTTCTATCACACGAAAATCAATATTTTACTTTGCTTATTACTTATCTCGTTGACTCATTTATTCAAAGACACGTTCTGACCTTTAGTTCCTACTCCACGATTTGCACTACACACATTTGCCAAATCACACATATCCGTCCCACTTACACCGAAAGTACCACTACAAGACATACGTCCCCAAGCGGGATATCGCCTCCGGAAACATACTTTCATCTTGTAAACTCAGTAACTTGTGAGTCATACCATCTCTCGGGCTTTCCATACACATAATCACAAAGCCTCTTTTGGGCATAACAAAATATCGAGGTCATTCATGGCACATTCAATGAATACCTTGGGTCATTCCCACCACATTCAAGGAATACCCATCATAACACTAACGGGCCATTCATGGCACATTCAATAAATGCCCCGAGTCATTCCCACATTCAAGGAATACCCAAACCTACATTCCCGTACATTCAAAGGAATACGACCAACCCGCAAGGCGAATACCTTAGTTCCTCTCTAGGCTGCAGTCCAAACGATTGGGTCATTCATGGCACATTCAATGAATACCCAACTATCACATGACATCACAAGTCATAATATCTCATTACCAAATCCGAGTATGGAGAGTTCTAAAGATGTGGGCTTACATTAAACTTTCACCCGGACACTTTTACACCGGATTTTTAACACTCATGAGTTCTCATTTTATTATAATATTTTTATTACAAAACAAACATCGCCTCAAACAATAATTCATTACTAAAGATTCCAAACACAATAACTAATCAACTCACCTCATTATCAATTATATAAATCATAGATATCAAAAGGTTCAATCAGAATAACACATTAGTTAAATGTTTAGGAATACATGTTAAATAACCACAATCACGCATTACCAATCACGTTCACATATAGTTACCACAATAACTAATATATAATATTTAATATAGTATAGTGTAGTGGCTGCACTTTTGCTCAAAAAACATTTACGATCCAAAGCTTTCAAGATTGGAATCAAGCCTTCAGAGTTCTTATCACCACATAGTCAATGCTATGGTTTTTTCTACATTCATCCAAATGACATGTAACTTAATTATTTAGAAACTAAGGTATGTATACATACTTTTTCATGTAGAACTTCAAGTCCCAATCTCGGACTATCTAGAAGAAAATTTAGGTTGAAAACGGTTCAAAATCCTAATTTCAAAGAAATTGGATTTCGACGGGATATCTTTCGAATGGAACAACTCTTTCCACAGTATCCAAACGATCGGCTTTTTGTGTTGCAAAGTCGACGCATGAACTTACTTTCTTTCTTGTTTAACAAAAAATATCCAATCATCAAGGTCAAATCTTTCTTAGATAATGGCAACCAAAGTTATACAAGCTTCCACAGCATTTTATTACTATATGTGTCCATATAATATACACATAAAACGTAGTACAATTAAACAATCCACAGTCCACAATCAAAGCCCAATATGCTTTACACACTACTCACGTCAAATCTAAATTAGATAATTTACCAACCAAGTTATACAATATCCGACAGCATTTTATTACTATATATATATCCATATAAACAAACATATGAAAAACTGGAAAAGTCAACATTCACAGTCAACGGTCAAAGTCAACGGTCAACAGTCAAAGTCAACGGTCAACGGTCAAAGGTCAACACCTCATGGTCAAGGTCAAACTCAACATGTCATGGTCAAAGTCAAACTATCCAAGTCAAAGTCAAAGGTGAAAGTCAACCGTCCATGGTCAAAGGTCAAAGTCAACGGTCGATGGTCAAAGTCAAACTGTCCTAGTCAAAGTCAAACTGGCGTTTAAGTTTGACAAAGTTGAGGTTGTCATAGCCATGGTTCATGGCTAAGGTCATGCATGGTTCACGGCTCGTGGACTAAGGTAATGGTTCGGACCCAATCGCCAAGCCCAAAACCTTAGAACCCGAGTCTAAAAGTCCACTTATTTATTCTACTTAGACCCGATTGGATCTATATTAAATTAGATGGATCGCCCCAAGCAATATTAGAAACGGGCCCAAAACGGTTAAGTGGTTCGGTCCAAAAATACAAATGAAACGGGCCCATAGACTAATATTAGAACTCCGGTCCCAAAACTTACTTAAAACGGGCCCAAACTAAACTTAATATGAAACGGTCCAAACCAAGGATTAATCCGGCCCAATAACTAACTAGTGTTTAGGCCCAAAAATGAAACCAAATGGGCCCCAACAACTAATTAGTTTGGCCCAAATCCGAATAGAACTCGCCCACAACTAACACTAAACCGGTCCCCAAACTTAATTAAATTGGGCCCAAACAAAACAACCAAAATCGGGCCCAAAACTTAAAATAGAATCGGGCCTAAAACTTAAAATAGAATCGGGCCTAACATAACATATAAAGTTTATGGCTCCAACCAAACAAATAAGGCCCAAGCCCAAAATCGGATCAGCGTTTCACCATCTTCTCACCGGTTCTCCTCCAACACCCACCAAAACCGCCCGGCCACCACTCATCCCCACTCGTCCAAACCAACTCGAAAATGGCGAGAATGAAAAACCATACAATATTTACAAAACCGAAACCCCCAAATCAATCAATATATATTTTCAAAAACTAGATCTCGAATAATTTCAACCGCCATTAATGGCTTCCTACAGACCAGCTCAACAGCCCTCTCACACACCTTAATCCAACCAAAACACATCCAACCCCACCAACCCAAACAATAAACACAAATATCAAAACCTTCAAGAGCCCCAATGTGGCGCCGGCGCCATTACCGCCTTTGGAGCTTCCAACGCTCCCAATCCTACATCCCGACGTCCATCAAACAATCAAACCATTCAAGCCGATGAAATTTAGAATCACCAGGACAAGGTTTCAAACCGCGTCGGTAGATAGCGATGCCATTCTTGCCGGACACAAAACTTCGACGAATCCATCCCACCCAATAATACCACCCAACACGACACAAAACAACAATTCAATAAAAACTAGACGATTTCTTCTTTGTTGGACTCGCGGCCGCCGCCATTGATTTTACTTCCGAAGTTCCAAAGTTCAAATCCCAAAATTTCGAGTTTAAGTTTTTAACTACACAAACAGATTTTCAATAGAGTTTTCAAATGCACGTGACGGCCTAATTAAAGCAATATAATGACCAGTATATAAAAACATAAACATTAAACAATATTCACCGATACACGAAAATCATCAATCCGGTGAAATAGCAAAATAGCTACTCACCTGTATGAACAGCTCGACGAATCCTCCTAGCCCGATTCGTCGCGCTCCAATGCTCCAGCAAACCAGCTTCTCTCTGCCTCCATTTTTAATAATTTATATTATCTTCTGAACCCTATTTTCTAGAAAAAGTGTTTATATACTTGGGTCCGAAACCCAAGCCCAACACAGACTCAGGCCCAAAACCAGGCCCACGTATCCCGAGTCCAATCCGACGAATTTTTAAAATAAACAATTAAATTAATTAATTAAATAGAAAAATACGTATAAAAAAAACACAGGGTGTTATAATATACACACCTTAAAAGGATCTCGTCCCGAGATTCAAGGTAGAGTGTAGATTAACCAAACAAACACTACGCAAACAATAAATCTTCAAAAGCTCTAAAGTTAATGGATTATATCCCAACCACTAAGCTTCAAGAAATAATCTAAAACATGCCATCAAAATTAATTAAACATGTTATTTATAGCTTGCACCCAAAGGTCATTGTAAACAAATATTAAAAAAATATAAGTGTATACCCTAAGTATACACACCTTAAAAGGAATACACGTTATACAATATCGTTATAATCTTACATGTAGACATACGTAGATATAAACCACATAATGAGATGCACCACCCTTTAAAACAATGTATAAGACCAAAATCCAAAATGAGAACAAAACAAACATGAAAACAACATCGAAACTTAACACAAAAAAAACACTCTTACCACCCATTACCACAATCCGAGGATCACCTAGACCTTCTCATTCTAGGCTAACCTAAGCTCTGATACCAAAATGTCACACCCCAAATTTCCAGAATAATTAAAACTGATATTCACTCACCTGGAAACCCAGGGTGAAACAAAACCCACTAATATATTATCAACCACGATATTAAACTCTGAGATCAGATTAAAACTGAAAGAACAACGCTTCATTTACAAATAAATTTTTTTACTAACCAACTCTATTACATTTGTTTCAATTCAAAACCGTACACTTTAAAAACTTAAACCAGAAGACTCCAAGAGCAAATCCAAGTCACGTGTCTTCATCCACTGCAATCCACCATCTATGTTTCCAAGAACACACCCACGTTGCAAAACAAAGCAAACATGGGTCAACAAATTGAATTTCTTTGGTATGAGAATAGACTAACAACAAAATATATATAATAATATTTCAAATGAATAAATGTAACATTTCAAACAATTTCAACTTGGAAGACAATATAGTTCCGTTTTCCAAAACGCGGTGTAGTTTCTTCCCAAGTAAGATTCCACCCCAACATACAAATTCCAAGAATCTCATATAATATTACTCGTCATTCCCACTTTCCAAGATAACTCACAATACAATACCACTTACATTTCATTTATTAACTGCACATATGATAACCTAATTAAATATGAGTTTGGTATACCTTACCTTTAAGCCAACACGCCGCCTTAGGGTAGGATATTTACGTCCCTGAAAAGATTAATAGCTCCTACCCTCCCTCAAAACGAGTTAGACATCACAATAAATTGATTTATCTCGGCCAAAATTCTATTCATGACCCAACCTCATTTAAGACATTGAAGTCTAATTGATATAACTTTGGTTCGTCCCCAGATCTTTGAGGAATACCACTTATCATAATACCTATATCAATGATAGTCATTCATATGACAAAGATTACGTCATAAAGTTTCTCGTGCATAACCATAGATCTCGGACTATCACAAGTCATTAATATTTTCGTAATAACATATCAAGTTATAGTCATTTCACAGTCACATAGAAATTACAATCATTTACTAATATTATTCACCGTCCACACTTCATATCCATAACATCACACAATTCATATACTTTTACTTTTAGTATCACTTCGCCTACTTATGAGAACGAGGAAAAGTCACAAACAAGGAGTACATTCATCCCTTGTGAGTATCAACTCATACAAACCACGTAAACATTTATCATAAGAAATCATATACATCATATGCAATAACTTCTATCACACGTAAAATCAATATTTTACTTTTGCTTATTACTTATCTCGTTGACTCATTTATTCAAAGACACACCTTAACCTTTAGTTCCTACTCCACGATTTGCACTACACACATTTGCCAAATCACACATATCCGTCGCCCACTCACACACCGAAAGTACCACTACAAGACATAAAATATCGCCTCCGTGAAACATACTTTCATCTTGTAAACTCAGAACTTGTGAGTCACGGCCATCTCTCGGGCTTTCCATACACATAATCACAAAGCCTCTTTTGGGCATAACAAAATATCGTCATTCATGGCACATTCAATGAATACCTTGGGTCATTCCCGCCACATTCAAGGAATACCCATCATAACACTAACGGGCCATTCATGGCACATTCAATAAATGCCCCGAGTCATTCCCGCCACATTCAAGGAATACCCAAACCTACATTCCGTACATTCAAGGAATACGACCAACCCAAGGCGAATACCTTAGTTCCTCTCTAGGGTCCAAACGATTGGGTCATTCATGGCACATTCAATGAATACCCAACTATCACATGACATCACAAGTCATAATATCTCATTACCAAATCTTTAGTGGAGAGTTCTAAAGATGTGGGCTTAACATTAAACTTTCACCGACACTTTTACACCGGATTTTTAACACTTTCATGAGTTCTCATTTTATTATAATATTTTTATTACAAAACAAACATCGCCTCAAACAATAATTCATTACTAAAGATTCCAAACACAATAACTAATCAACTCACCTCATTATCAATTATATAAATCATAGATATCAAAGGTTCAATCGGGGAATAACACATTAGTTAAATGTTTTAGTGAATACATGTTAAATAACCACAATCACGTACACAATCACGTTCACATATAGTTACCACAATAACTAATATATAATATTTAATATAGTATAGTGTAGTGGCTGCACTTTTGCTCAAAGCTGCCTACGTATCCAAAGCTTTCAAGATTGGAATCAAGCCTTCGTAGTTCTTATCAGCCACATAGTCAATGCTATGGTTTTTTTCTACATTCATCCAAATGACATGTAACTTAATTATTTAGAAACTAAGGTATGTATACATACTTTTTCATGTAGAACTCGAAGTCCCAATCTCAGACTATCTAGAAGAAAATTTAGGTTGAAAACGGTCAAAATCCTAATTTCAGCAAATTGGATTTCGGCGGATATCTTCGAATGGAACAACTCTTTCCATTGTATCCAAACGCGTGAAGCTTTTTGTGTTGCAAAGTCGACGACGTAACTTACTTTCTCTTGTTTAACAAAAATATCCAATCATCAAGGTCAAATCTTTCTTAGATAATGGCAACCAAAGTTATACAAGCTTCCACAAAGATTTTATTACTATATGTGTCCATATAATATACACATAAAACGTAGTACAATTAAACAATCCACAGTCCACAATCAAAGCCCAATATGCTTTACACACTACTCACGTCAAATCTAAATTAGATAATTTACCAACCAAGTTATACAATATCCGACAGCATTTTATTACTATATATATATCCATATAAACAAACATATGAAAAATCTGAAAAGTCAACATTCACAGTCAACGGTCAAAGTCAACGGTCAACAGTCAAAAGTCAACGGTCAACGGTCAAAGGTCAACACCTCATGGTCAAGGTCAAACTCAACATGTCATGGTCAAAGTCAAACTATCCAAGTCAAAGTCAAAGGTGAAAGTCAACCGTCCATGGTCAAAGGTCAAAGTCAACGGTCGATGGTCAAAGTCAAATTGTCCTAGTCAAAGTCAAACTGGCGTTTCCGTGTTTGATAGGTTCAAAGTCATAGCCATGGTTCATGGCTAAGGTCAAAGGTGCATGGTTCACTGCTCGTGATTAAGGTAATGGTTCTGACCTAACTGCCAAGCCCAAACCTTAGAACCCTAAGTCTAAAAGTCCACTTATTTATTCTACCCCAATCCAATTGGATCTATATTAAATTATATGGACCGCCCAAGCAATATTAGAAACGGGCCCAAAAACTTAAGTGGTTCGGTCCAAAATACAAATGAAACGGGCCCATAGACTAATATTAAAACCGGTCCCAAAACTTACTTAAACCGGGCCCAAACTAAACTTAATATGAAACCGGTCCAAAACCAAGGATTAATCCGCCCAATAACTAACTAGTGTTTAGGCCCAAAAATCGAAACCTAATCGGGCCCCTAACAACTAATTAGTTTGGCCCAAATCCGAATAGAACTCGCCCACAACTAACTAACACTAAACCGGTCCCAAAACTTAATTAAATTGGGCCCAAACAAAACAACCAAAATCGGGCCCAAAAACTTAAAATAGAATCGGACCTAAAACTTAAAATAGAATCGGGCCTAACATAACATATAAAGTTTATGGCCCAACCAAACAGCTAAGGCCCAAGCCCAAAATCGGATCATCGTTCATCATCTTCTCACCGCAGCTTCTCCTCCAATGCCACCAAAAACCATGGGCCACCACTCATCCCCACTCGTCCCAACCAACTCGAAAATGACGAGAATGAAAACCATACAATATTTACAAAACCAAAAACCCCCAAATCAATCAATATATATTTTCTCAAAAACTAGATCTCGAATAATTTGAACCGCCATTAATGGCTTCCTACACCACTCAAATGCCCTTCACACACCTTAATCCAACCAAAACACATCCAACCCACCAACCCAAACAATAAACACAAATATCCAAAACCTTCAAGCCCCAAGATTATGGCGGCCATTACCCTCTTCAAGCTTCAACGGTTCCCCAATCCTACATCCCGACGCCCATCAACCAATCAAACCATTCAAGCCGATGAAATTTAGAATCACCAGACAAGGTTTCAAACCGCGTCAAGATAGGCGATGCCATTATCGCCGGACACAAAACTTCGACCGAATCCCACCCAACAATAATACCTCACACCCAACGCGCACAAAACAACAGTTCAATAAAACTAGACGATTTCTTGCTCATTTGGACTCACGAAGGACCGCCATTGACGACTTAGAGTTCCAAATGCGGTTCCAAATCCCAAAATTTTGAGTTTAAGTTTTTAACTACACAACAGTTTTTCAATAGAGTTTTCAACAAACAGATCTTATCGCGAATTAAAGCAATATAATGACCAAGATATAAAACATAAACATTAAACAATATTCACCGATACACGAAAATCATCAATCCGGTGAAATAGCAAAATAGCTACTCACCTGTATGAACAGCTCGACGAATCCTCCTAGCCCGATTAAATCACATACTCAATGCTCCAAAGAAACCGACTTCTCTCTGCCTCCATTTTTAATAATTTATATTATCTTCTGAACCCTATTTTCTAGAAAAAGTGTTTATATACTTGGGTCCGAAACCCAAGCCAACACTTCAGACTGCCCAAAACAGGGCCCACGATCCCGAAGTCCAATCCGGCCAATTTTAAAATAAACAATTAAATTAATTAATTAAATAGAAAAATACGTATAAAAAAAACACGGGGTGTTATAGGAATTTACTTATCCCTTGTGTCATTTCTCAAATATTTCACTCATATAAGGCTTTAGGCTATATTCTCATAGGATTTATAGAATAAGTACTCTAGCCTAGATTTTAAAAACTTACTGCCAAACAATCATAGATACTCATGTAATATACTTATAGAAAGATTCAAAGATTATTACCTACATATTAACCTAAGTTTCTAAAAACTATTCTAATACAAAAGCTAACATGAGACTTCTAGATTATTAAAAGCATAGAGAAAGAAAACAATACCAATATTCCTAAGTGTATAGTATAAACATTTTATTTATATTTTTGAATTTTTGTTATTTTTTTTACTAGATGCCTTAAATTAATTTACTAGATACCAAAAACTATCATTATACATATCTATATCCTAACAGATGTCTTAAATTACGCGTGTTTCTATGCTACCCCCAAACAGGAAGCATGTTTTGTCCTCAAAGTATTGAAATAAAAAGAGTAGAAAAATATAATAGAAATGCGTGAAATTTTGGAACATCTGCAAAATAAGGTTAAAACATACTAATATAGAAAAATAAAAACAAACGCTACTTTATATGAGTTCCACCCGTTATGGGGTTACAAGAAGTAAATTGCTTGGGATATAAGCAGACACGAACAAAAATAAAAACTTACCTCCTCTCCAGCGTTTAAGCGTCATCACTTTCCTCTTCTATAAAGAAATGAGGTTCATTCGTATCTTACCACGCCATGATGATTTGCCAGGCTTCACACCATTTATCATCTACGATTGCTAACCTGTTAAGCGCCAGTTGGTCGGATGGGTTGTAAGGTGCAACCTGATGAGGTTGTATCCTCCACCTTTGCCAAGTCATTACACGGAAAGATCGAATAATACAATTGGTGGGTCTCACAATGTCGACCCCAACCTAATCCGTGAAACGGGTACAAAAAATAGGGAAGAAACACAGCATAATATGGCAAACTAAAAGAAGCATAAGAAGGTACTTATGCCTCATGTTATGGGCTCACGCTAAACTAGAAACTAAGGTTTGGGGAAAGTAATAGAGCATACGTCCCGTGGCTAAAGCAAGGAAGATGCTGCAAGTGGCGTCATTCACAGAAGAAAAATATCATTCCCCTAATATGTTTAGCATGATCCAAAATATAACAGTGCCCACGTTCATGGACAGGCTACCAAGGGCGACGTTATATTCCCCTTGGTCCTCGGTACGAAAAATTCCTACCATAAGCCTCATGCAAAAACTTATAGGTGTAGATATACATATTATCTACCTAATAGCCCCATGGGTCTTATATTTCAGCGGGCATAGCAAGTTCAAGAACAAAGGCTAGCAAGAACCTGGTAATTTCCATTGGTTCATCCTCAATGGTGATGGAGAACACTTGTTCTCCATCCGGTCTATCAAAGAACTTACAATTATCATAAAAATAAGATGTAAGTGCCAAGAATAATGTTCATCAGGTCTTACCATTAGCGGTTCCCAACCTATGTGTATGATCACCTCGTGAAACCAAGCACCATAGGTGTCGCTTTGGAACAAATCTTCAAAAGACTGCTCCGGTATGATTGTAGGAGATGTCATCATAATAACTACTCTCTAGAAGTGTTGCAAACAACCCTGGAACAACTCACAAAAAAATCAGAAATTTTAGTGGCTACGAGGGCAGGGCGCAGGGTGCGCTCAGAAATGGTCTTTGAAGGGCGCAGATTGCGCTCCTTGTGTAACTCGAGTTCCAGGTGTTTCAGCACTAGGCGCACTCAGAAGTAGCCTATATAGGGCGTGGGGCGCACTCCATGTGCTCTGCGCAGGATGAACTGAAAAACAAAAGGAAAAATTTAGAGGTTCAAGGTGAGAGATGCAAGTGAGATGTGTAGGTTGTGAGCATAGAATGAATCAAGTATATATAGGATTTTAGTTTCTAAAACGAATTAACAAACGAATTAACAAGTTGTCCAAAAATTTTAAGGCAATTGCCGGAAACAAAATATTTCCAAAACCTAAAACGGAAACAACCCAGATTCATTATTCCAAAACAAACCTAATACATTTTAGATTGAATTTAGAATAGCAACTTCCTAACTCATTGAAATTTCATCCTACCACAATATCTAATCCTATCCACACCAATATTGGAAACATTCTCAACCAACTCATTGCAAAATTACTTCTAAAATGGTGGATCAGATAAAAGCAATGCTAAAAATAATAATACTACCCCCAAACAATTCGGGAAGGTGGGATTTACGCAAAAATCATTGCATACTTAGACAAAACCCAAGTTAATTTAAAATAGAAATTCAAATAGCAATTAACAACAGAATTCAAATTTAACTACTGAATTTAACAACTTAACATCCAATCTACTAAAAATAATCAAAACAATCAAAACAACAAATTTATATAATAGAGTTTAGGATGGAAAGACCAACACCCCACCTCCAAACAAATTTTATAGAACAGAGTTTAGAAAATTTGTTTTAAACGTGGGTCTTTTAAAGTCAGATTCCCGAGACTTCATCTCTAACATATGTATATAATGAACATGCAGTTTACCATATATCAACAACCGAAATAGTTGTGGATCTTGCCATAAATAATTACATGGAATGCACCCCCCAAATAGAATCAAGCACCAAGATTTTCTACGATGCAACTTAGTGAAATGAAAGCAAAGTCTGATAGACCTAGAACGTAACCGAGCATACACCTTCTTCTTCATCTTTGAACGAAAGGGTGTCCAAGTGAATGATCGTGAGAAAATGGATGTTTGTGGAAGATATGTTGGATATGTATAAGTTTTAGAAGGAAAGAATGGAAAAAATGGGAATGTGGGTTTAGCACAAAACTCATTCATGGTGTAGGTAGGAACTGTCTCAATTCTGAAAATGAAGGTGTCAAGTGCCTTTTCCTTGGGAATTATTTCCGTATTAGGAGGATTTAGAAAATCATAAATCACAGGAGAAACAAGCAGGTCAAATTCAAACTCAAGGTTCCTTTGAAAAGGTGGAAGGTGGGGAAAATTGGTGATGGAAGATGAATGAGTGACAGGATGATGTGAGGCGGATGAATGGGGCTCGGCTCTAGAGCTCTCAGGTCTAGATCATCAGAAGCCTTGAGATATGCAAGACATTTCTCAATAGGTGGGTCAAAAGAATCACTGGGATAGAGGGTGAAAAATTCATCTTCCGTCATAGCGTCAAGGGATGAATAGATGTTGACAAGGAGGGACTCACGAGGTGGCAAGGAAGAGTTGCAAAAGAGTCGAAGGAAATCTATCTCGACTTCTAGGGAGTTCTTGTCGAAGTTGGAACTTCCAAAGGAAAGGAATTTGTGCATCTGATTATCAGGAAACATGGTTTTGAAATAATCTTGAGCTAAGCTCTCGATCATGCTAACCTCTCCATCCGAAGTCATATCTGGGAACTGTTTCATCATTTTAAAAGCATTTACCTTAACAGAAAGATGGCCAAAAGACATGGACATCGAACCACCGCAGCAGTTTATGAGCGCGTTGGCAGTAGCCAAGAAAGGACGCCCTAAAATGGTCAGAACAGAGTCATTAGCGACTTCTGTATCGAGGATAACAAAATCAGCAGGATAGTAGAAATCATAAACCTTAACAAGCATGTTTTCATCCACACCCTTAGGATACTTAATAGACCGATCAACTAATTGCAATATCATTTTAGTAGGTTGCATATCTTGTAGACCTATTTGTTTATATAAATAATACGGGAGTAAGTTAACACTCTCCCCAAGTCTAATAGCACAGTCGTCGTGTGGGAATCTCCTAAGGTGCATTATACAGTAGGACGACCATGGTCCTTGTACGTAACGATTCCATTATGTTCGGTTAAAGTTGGAAATTGTTCAGTTAGAAAGGCGTATTTTGGAATATTTGTTTGACGCCTAATAGTGCACAACTTTTTAAGAAACTTAGCATGGTGAGGTAACTTTTTAATTGCTTCAAGAAATGGTCGATTTATCGTTAGATTTTTGAAAACCTCCCTAATCTCATCAAAATTTGTATCCTTAGTTAACATGGCTAATCTCTGGGGAAATGGTGGTTTCTCTCTATATTTAGCGTATGGATCAACAGGATGTCTAACCTTGGTTTTCTATTTCTTAGGTTATGGTTTAAATGGTACCTCTACAGGGGTAGGATCTTCAGTTTCTATTTTGGTATCTAGTTCAATATCCGGTGTAAGGGCTACTGGTGGGGTAACTATAGGCATAGTTACGGCGATATCAACCACTCTGCCAGAATGGAGAGTGGTGATGGCATTTAGCTCACCTATGTTTGCATTTTTCTTACTAGTATTACCGTTTACCTCAATGGCTGTGTTTGTTGTTTTAGGATTTGGTATCGCTTGACCCGGAAACACACCTTTGGATTGTACTTTCTCTTGGGCTAACTGCTGTAAAGAAAGTTGGATGGCTTGTAAAATCTATTATTGGGTTTGCACAAAGGCGTCAAAACGATCCAGTTGTGGAGGAGTGTTTGTTATAGGTTGTGTGACAGGAACTATGTCACATTGATTATTAATAACAGGTGGGTTGTGATAGTTATGATTAACCGGAACGATACACCTCTATTAGCATTATAATTATTATTGTTATAATTATTATAATTCCCTTGTCCTTGTCCTTGTCTCGGTGGAGCTTGATTGTAATTGTTTGCTGGCCTAACATGTTGATTATTATATGCTGGAGTTGTAACTTGTTGATTATTTCTCCAACTGAAGTTGGGATTTTGTCACCAAGGTGCGTTAGGTTCGCTATTAATGGAACAAATATTGTCCGGCTGTGCGGATTGTTGTTCATAGACTAGAGGACAATAGGAGTCGAGATGCGCAGGACTCAAACATAAATTACATGGAATAGAGTTGATATTCATGACAGGGGTAGGCTTTTGTTGAACATAAATAGCTTCTACCTTTTAATGAGGGATTCAATTAGAGTTTTAAGCTCAAGATCGGATTTAACCTCAAACATACTATTGACGAAGAACTAGCGGAGCGGGAGATATCGTCACTACCAGAGTTATTATTACGCTTTGTTTGATCTTTTAAAAATTTATAAGCCTCTGAGGCTCCTTTACTGAGGAAGCTACCCCAATTCATTATATCAAGGACCTTTTTATGGTGGTGTAAAAGTCCCTTAAAAAAGGCACGAACTAATGTGTCTTTCACAAGGTTATGATGTAGACACTCTATAAGAAGGTCAGTGAAATGATTCCAAGCCTCTGAAAAGAATTCATGAGGATTCTGTCGGAAAAAATGAATCTTTGAAAGCATTTCATCTGTCTTCAATGGTGGGTAAAAATGTTCCATAAACAATTGAACAAGTTTGGCCCATGAGTCCACAGAAGTAGGCACTTGGGCAGTTAACTAAGACGCCGTCTTGTCGGCTAGGGTGAAAGGAAACACCCTCAGTTTAATTTGTTCCGCACCAACCGTAGGATGATGGAATATGGTAAGGACTTGTTCAATCCTACGCATATGCTGATAAGGTTTTTCATGGTCTAACCCATGAAAAATAGGTAACAAATTAAATATATTTGGGGGGATTTGGAAATCCTCCACTAGGTCTGCAAGAACGATGCAAGATTTTGGGCTATCGTTCAAGGCTTTGTAAAAGTCAGAGAGAGGAGACTCTCTTTCTTCAGCCATTATTTCAGGTATAGTGTGTGGTATACTAGATAGATTTGTGTGTTGATGTTCATGATAGATTATGTTAATCATATTTTCTCTACCTGACCTTAATCTCATGCAAAGCTAAGTCCAATAATGAAGAAACACAACAACAGTCAAAACAACCCCTGATATGCTAGTAAAAATCCTCTAACAGGAGATGCAAGGAGTGGAAGAAAGAAGTACATGAATGCCTCCTTGCTTCGCTTATGAATAGCGTCTTGTATATGCGAGCTCAGTGTAATTAACAAGTTAGAACACTGAATAACTTAAAGAAATGGAAATTTGGACTAACCGGCGAAAATCGGGTTGTTTAGAAGAGGGTGCGGGTCGCACTCACAAGTAGCCTAGATAGGCGCAGTCGCTCCTTCCTTGTAACTTCGAGTTCCGTGCATGTCAGCGGGGGCTTTCGAACTTTGCCTTGGATGGGCGCAGAGGTTTCCTCCTTGTGTAACTTCGAGTTCCAGCGATTAGGATAAGTGGCTCGAACTTTGCCTTGGATGGTAGCGCGGCCTTCGAGCTTTCTTGGAAATTTATTTAGTTTCTGAACCAAACAATCACTTCTATAACCAAATAAGGGTGGGTGGGTTTAATGGGACTTTGGGAAGACTAACAATACTAATGAAAACAATTCTAAACATAACTAAGATGGTAGCAGTGCCATTTGATAAAAGGTAAAAACGATAGTTTTACCTACGAATACATTTACGACAAGGTAAGTAAAACTAAGTCTAATCATGTTATATATATCAAAGTTCTATACTCTCGATGCTATTGCAATAAGTGGAGTAGAGAATTCGTTCCACTCCTAGTTTTTTAGAATTCAATGTTAACTACGATAATCAGTCTATCAAAGTCAATGAAAGTAACGATGGAAATTATACTACGATGGTAATTCAACTAATCAAGATACGATAATTCAACTATGGAAATACTAAATTGACAATATGATAATGATTTAGGGGAATTTGATTCCACCTTGATTCGACTCAATAAACTAATGAAAAAATGTCGTAATCCGAATCACAATGCTTTCGCACAACAATTGGGTGTTTCTAATCCCTACCAACTAACAACTACCATGTGAAGCAATCAAACCCATTCTTATGGTGAACTAATTCCTTTCTATAATGGAATAGAATATTACGAACTATTCTACGCTAACAACAATCAAGTTTCATCAAGGCTTCTTCAAACCCCTCTAATGGAGGTTTTAGCCTTGAATCATTATACTATCATTTCTAAAACAAGAACAAATAGAACAACTCATTATTGAATAAATGATTAAACTTATAAATCTAATTGAACAATAGTCTAAGATTCAAAATAAATTAAAACTGAAATTTAAAACTAATTTAGAACTACGATTATGATTAACTAATTATCAAATTAAGACAAACTAATTATGAATTTAAGATAACTAAAGCTAAATAAGAATTGAATCATAAACTAAATTAAAATGAAAAACTAATTCTTTATTATCAAACTAAATCTGATTCTAAATAATACTCATTCTTTGTTCTAAAACTAATATATTGGAATGAAAACTAATTCTATGAAAAAATAACTAGATCTAAACTAAGTTCTTGGATAATTGCTAAGTAAAAAACTAGATGCTTAAGAGCTAAGTCTTTGTCTCTCATATAGAGGAGACCAGATCCACAAATTCGTACATGGGCTAAGGACCCATGTTTTGGGCCAGAAAATCGAGCCCAAAACCTTATTACTTCAGTCCACAAAGGGGTTTTCAGCTAGAAATGACTTAAATAGCCTTTTCGTCCATTTTTTATCCTCTGATTAAGTCAAGGCTTGAACCATTAGAAAGCTCGTTCCGAGCTGGTCGTTATGACATAAGGTAGGCCCAATTCTGAGGTCTGAGTCTAAAGATACGACTTTCGGATATTCTGCTGACTTTTGTGCGCTATTTCTACCCGCGTTGACTTTGACTTTTCAGCTTTGACCGGGCTTTAAAAAGGCTTTTTCTCCTTGTATCTTGGCCTTTTATCATAGAACTTCTTAACAACCAACCTTTGCTTATTTATCTCGTAAAAAGGATGCATTTCTGAGATATTCGACTCCAATGCCTGAAATATACAAGAACACAATAACAGTACTAACTCTTACTTATTAATTACATAATTGGTCAAAAGTGATATTGTTAAAGGGGTTAAAACTACATTTTTGGGCTCTTATCAGTTACTCTAGTTTAAGAGCTAAGAATTAAGTCCTAATCCTTGATGTAAATTTAGACATTTACATATACGAAGATTTATTGGAATAAGATTATATCCAGCATGTAAAGACAACTGCATCCATTGTGACTTCAAGTAAGTGCAGTATGTGCATTCTATCCTGATGCAATATGATTTTGTAATCATTCTTGTTCTGGTGATGCATATCAAAATATCTAAAGCTATTGGTATTGTAATTCATCTATTATATATTTATTGAACGAGGGAAGCGAGTGTCCTCTTACCGGTAGAAAAATAACTCGTATGTCCATACTCAATCTCACACTGTCACCAAAACCCAATGTAATGGTGGGGTTCGCGACATCAAGGGTCAAAGGTCAAGGGGGGCCGATGCAAGCCGCAATATTAGGAATCGGGGAGTAGCATATCCCTTTGAAGGGAGGGCCCGAAGCGAGATAATGAGAAGACGCAGGAGCAGAATAACATACCGCAGAATGTAAAGGTACGGTATAGTGGTAACCCTACACGTGGGAAGCAGAGGAGCAATGGATGGGAGGGCAGGTGGACGGCTGCGATGCAAGAGGGGGAGTATAAAAAGAACAGTTATAGAGAGAGAAAGGAGGCTTTTTTCATTCCAAAGGAGGCGAGACTGAGAGTGAGGAAAGGGAGTTGCATGTAACAATGTTTGAATCACAACATTTGGCGCCGTTTGTGGGGACCGAGATCTAAGTAGCAGTAGATATGGCAACAGGAGTAAAAAGAGGGGTAGGAAGACCAAGGAAGGCGGCAGTCGTAGAGGAGGAGGTGGAATCGGTGGGGAATGATGAGGGAGAACAAGAAGGAGAAGAGACAGCCACGTCGACATCAGAGGAAACGAGACAGTTAAAGGAGGAAGTAGCAAGGTTGAGGGAAGAGAATGATGGACTTCGGAGGGAGAGGGAGACTATAGAGGAATCGGAGAGAGAGGCGACAGAGATGGAGAGAGAAGAGGAGGGGAGGCCCAACTTAGGGGAGAATGTGGTGCTGGGACTCACGAGGGAGCAAGTGAAGGAGATGATCGCCAGTGATTTGAATGCAAGCTTGGAACAAGCGAAGGGCTTAAGTGTAACGACGAACCAAGTAGTGGCGAGGTTGAACCGCAATCCATTGGCAGATGCAATTTACAAGGCAGAGGTCCCAAAGCGGTTTAACCAGTCCAGATTTGAGCAGTATGATGGGACAGGAGACTCGGCGGACCACATCCACTACTTCCGACAGCAGATGCTGCTGCGGCAGGAACCCAGATATGATGGACTGTGGTGCATGATGTTCCCCGCAAGCTTGGAAGGGGGAGCCTCGGATTGATACTATCGGTTGCCTTCGAAGAGCTTCCAAGAGTTAGAGCAAGCTTTTGTGGACCATTTCATACACCAGAAAAGGCGCGTGGTAGATATCGCGACTCTGTTCAACGTAAGACAGAGGACTGCGCTGCGGAGTCAATGAGAGAATTCTTATGCAGATTCAAGGTGGAGACGCTGAAGGTGGAAAATTTAGACGAAAGGACTGCAGTGATTGCATTTGAGAGGGGGCTACACTCGGGAACCAGGGTACATGAGTCCGTGGCTAAGAATGAGATCGCGACACAAGATTTATATCCAGGGTGGAAAAATACATAAGGTATGAGGATACCATGCAGAAAGAGATAAGGAGGCCGGGGAAGGCCGTGTTAGCTTTGGAGCGAAGCGAGGACCGCGGACGATATGAGGCATCAAATAAGGGAAGCAGTGGGTACCGGAGTTACTCTTCGCGGCTAGAAAGAGGGAGAAATGAAGTTCGGAGGGAAATAGAGAGCGGAAACCTTATCGAGAAATGGAGCCGACGCCAGTAGACCGACCATTAAGTGAACTATTGACGCTGATTCAGAATTTACAGGGCTATGAAGGTCCGTGAAGCAAACTAGACGAAATACTGGGCAAGCCGTATTGTGCATATCATCAGATATAGAACCATGATACGAATGAATGCTACACCCTTAAATGGCTAGTACAAAGGATGATAGGGAAGGGGTTACTGAAAGAGTTTACCAAAGAGAAGGGGAAAGAGGAGCAGACGCCAAACCAAGGGAGAATACTGGGTACCATAAATGTCATGTTCATTATGGAGATTTTGAACCACAATGCCCACAGAGCTAGGATAAGGCGGATGGCTAACATACAACAGGTTAACGAAGAGTCAGGGTACTCGCGGCCTGCACCATGGGCCTCGACGGGAAAAGGAAGCATAGTGTTTACTGACGCAGACTTGAAAATGGTCGACTCCCTCGCATGAGGATGCATTGGTAATCACAGTGGCAATGGGGAATTATATGGTGAAAAGTGTGTTAATCGATTGCGGCAGCACAGTGGATTTGTTGTTCATAGGGACGATGGAAGAGATGAAGATAGATAGGAGACAGTTGAGGCCTTCGCAGACAAATTTGTACGGGTTCAACGGAAGCATGATCGAGCCTCTAGGGGAGCTCCTGCTGCCAGTGACCACGAGACCAGTGACAGTGTTCTCTCGATTCAAGGTGGTGGATGCAAATTCACAGTACAATGCCATCCTTAGGAGGCGGTGGATTCACGAGATGAAGGCGGTACCATCCACGTATTACCAGGTGATCAGATTTCCTACCCCGACAGGGATGGATGAAGTTCACAGTGATCAAGTGATAGTGAGGAATAGTCATCAGGGAACAGTGAAGAGGCTGATCAGAGGGGATGAAGGGGAGGTCTCGAAACCTAGAAAGAGGCAGGCATAGCAATTACAGTGTGCCTCCGCAAGTAGAGGCAGAGACGTCGGCGGTACCGAAAATGCTAGACGAGATCGAGACAGTGAATGTGGGGACAGGGGAGGAGGAGAAGTTTACCTCATTGGGATCTAATTTGCCGAAAGAGTGGAAGAACAAATTGATACAGTTTCTCTCAGAGAATAAAGATGTCTTTGCTTGGACAATTGAGGAGATCACGGGGTTGGATCCCGAGTTCGCATGTCACCGGTTGCATATGAGGGAAGACGCTTAAACCCGGTGAGACAGAAAATGTGCGCGGCGTCAGGCCGAAGTATGCTGAGGGAATCCGCGAGGAGGTTGCAAGGTTAAAAGGAGCGGGCATAATACGGGATGTAGACTTCATGGATTGGTTATCCAACATCGTTGCGGTACCTAAAAAGAATGGAAAGGTGTGTATGTGCGTCGACTTTACGGATGTCAACTCTGAGTGTCCTAAAGACAGTTATCCAATGCCCCGAGTGGACGAGTTAATGGATTGAACGACGGGATTCAAGATTTTCTCTTTCATAGTCGCGTCGATGGGATATAACCAGGTCGCGATGTACGGACCGGACCAAGAAAAGACATCTTTCATAGTGGAGGGTGGTACCTATTGTTACACAAGAATGCCATTCGGTTTGAAGAACGCGGGGGCCACGTTCTAGCGACTGGGGGAGAAATTGTTTGAGAGCAAAATATGGAAGGGAATTGAGATATATATCGACGATATGGTGGAAAAGAGCATGTCAGAAGAGGAGTACTTAGAGGGACTAAGGGAAACGTTCAGCATATTGCGGGTGCACAATTTGAAGTTGAACCCAGAGAAATGCACGTTCGGGGTGACCAATGGGAAGTTTCTGGGTTACATTGTGACTCATCGGGGAATAGAAGCCAATCCCGAGCATATAAGAGCACTAGTAGAGATGTCGTCTCCTCAGAATGTTAAAGAAGTACAGAGGCTAGCAGGAAGGGTCACGACATTAAACCGTTTCATTTCTAAGTCATCTGACAAGTGTAGGCTGTTGTATCGACTATTGAGGAGGACGCCGGACTTTGTGTGGACAGCGGAATGCGAGGAAGCTTTTCAAGAACTAAAGATCTATTTGGGCAAGGCTCCTTTGCTATCGCGACCTGAACAAGGGGAGAGGCTATACTTATATTTGGGAGTTACAGAGTACGCGGTAAGTTCAGTTCTCGTCCAGGTGGTAGACAAGGTTGAAAAATTGGCGTATTTCCAGAGCAAAACCTTATTGGACACGGAGACCCAATACAGTAAGTTGGAGAAGTATGCCCTGGCACTGATATTCTCGGCATTGAAGTTGAAGCCTTACTTTGAGGCACATTCAGTAGTGGTGGTGACAAACCTACCCTCAAGCAAGAGCTGAAGACGGAGAAGTCTGGGAGAATGCTCAAATGGGTCGTGATGCTAAGTTCCTATGAAGTACAATATCATATAAGAACCACGAAAAAGGCACAGGCAGTAGCGGAGTTTTTGGCAGAGTTCCCCGCGAAAGACCCCACATGGGGAGAGGAGATGGTCATGGAGCCTGATCATGAGGGGAAGCCAAACAGGTTGGATCCCTGGGATAAAAGGAATGGGTGGAGAGTGTTCGCGGATGGCTCAGCAACAGATGCGTGCAGCAGAGTAGGCGTCTTGGTGGTTACTCTAGATAATGACCGGATTGAGTTGTCCATGAGGCTTGGGTTCGTGGCCACCAATAATGAGACAGAGTATGAGGCTGTGATAGCGGGATTGGGAATGGCAGAAGATTTGGGGGTGGATGAGTTAACGGTGTATTCGGATTCCAACTTAGTGGTATGTCAGGCAAACGGGGGATTTGTTGCTAGATGTGCTCGAATGGCCAAATACCTGGAGATTGTGCACTATAAAGCAGCCAAGTTCAAAAAAGTCAGATTCATACATTTGGTTCGCAGGGAGAATCGGCATGCGAATGCTTTGGCATATGTTGCAGCTCCAATGCCGGGGTCAAAGGAAAGAACCATAAGAGTAAGAACGGCATCGACGGCTTTGGGGGAGGATGGATGGACCCAATTAAACACTTCCTGTTAGGAGGGGAGGTGATGGATCAGAAAGAAAGAAGGAGGTTGGAACAAATTTCACGAAGAACCATAAGAGATGTATTGTAAGAACTTTGATGGACTCATACCGAGGTGCCCCGGGCGAGAAAGTATTAGCGAATTGCACGCGAAATCGGAAGCCATTGAGGGAAGAACAACTGCACACTGATTGTTGACACAAGGTTATTTCTGGCCTCACATGGAAAGGGACGCAATGGAGTTTGCCAAGAGGTGTGGGAAATGCCAGAGGTTTGCTTAGTTAATATTTGCACTAGCAAAGCCGCCGCATGTATCCATCGTGGGTCCATGTGGGCCATGGATATGGTCGCCGATGGTAAAGAGAAGATTCATGCTAGCCGCTACTAATTATTTTACCAAGTGGATAGAGGCCGTGGCTTTGCAGCAGGTAAAGGAGGAACAAGTGATTAAGTTTTTGTGGGAGAACATTATCTGCAGGTTTGGGTTACCACATTCTATTATTACGGACAATGGAACACAGTTCACGGGGTCGAAAGTGAGAGTTCTTGCAGGCTTATAACGTGAAACATGGATTTTTGGCTCCTTACAACCCAGAGGGTAATGGGCAGGCCAAATCGTCTAACAAAACTATCATGAACAATCGCAAGAGAAAATTAGAGGATCGGAAAGGAGCATGGGCCGATGAGCTGAGTCATGTGCTATGGGCTTACCGTACTACACCACGGACATCCACTAAAGAGACTCCTTTTTCATTGGCATATGGTATAGAGGCAGTGATCCCCTCAGAGATGGTGGCGTCCATGACACGCACGAAGGCGGTCGAATGGGGTTTGAACTGGGGCATACTGGCTAGAGATTTGAACTTGGCTGAGGAAAAGAGGGACACCACATGTATCAGGCTAGAAGAGTATCACAGAGACTTGCAAAGGCAGTACAACAAGCGGTTGAGGCCGCGGAAGTTTCAAGTGGGAGGTTTCGTGCTCCGAAGAGTGACTCCAAGCACCAAGAAAGTAAAGAATGGAAAACTTGGGCCAAAATGGGAAGGGCCCTACCAGGTGGAAGAAGTTAGAGATGCTGGCGCCTACAAACTATGGACCATGGAGGGAAAATTGATTGATAGACCGTGAAATGTAAGGATGTTGAAAAAGTTTTATGTTTGAATGTACTACCAGTCCGAGACAAGGGACTTGGCCTGTTTGCACATACATAATACAACGGCACTTGTGAGAAATAAGCATACTGAACTAACACAGACAAATCCAACGTAGGGGCAAGGGGTTGTCGACGACAAGCTCAACAGCCTCACAGTGGCAGCGGGGGGGATGAGCCCTTCGCGGACGGCATGTCCGAATCAAACTTAGGGGCAAAGAGATTTGCCCCCACATGCCCGTCGGCCTCAAAGAGACAGCGGGGGGGATGAGCCCTTCGCGACTACATGTCTAAATCAAACTCGGGGGCAAAGAGACTTGCCCCTAGCAGGCTCATCGGCCTCAGAGAGATAGCGGGGGATGAGCCCTTCGCGGACGGCATGTCCGAATCAAACTTAGGGGCAAAGAGATTTGGCCCCACCGGCCCGTCGGCCTTAGAGCGAGAGACAGCGGAGGGGAGGAGCCCTTCTCAGACATCATGTCTTAATCAAACTCAGGGGCAAGGCAAGTTGCCCCCCAGCAGATTCTGGGTTTAGGAGGTTTAGCCTACAGGACATGCAGGGCCAGGAAAGACTAATGGGGAAGCAAGAGAGAAAGGCAAAGGAAAACACCATCCATAATTGGTTAGGAAGAACAAGAGCAGAGAGGATAAAAGACATAACTTAAGCATAAAGGGGGAAGAAAACATCCATAGTATCAAGTTCACTTACAAAGATCACATATACAACACATCAAAAACTTCTTCTGTAGAGATAAGGGCTAGAGTTTAAACAGCATAAAGAGACAAATCATTTCTAGACGGAAGGCCAAAACATATTCAAAGGATGTCGGAGGGTGTTGCTAGAGAAAAGTCATTAACAGCAGGGGTGTCCGCGGTTGTGAGTATGGCTTCGGTACTAGCTTCCGCTACAACCTCCTCAGGGTGCTCCTCAGTTTCATTCATCCCCTCGTTTCCCGAAGCATCTTCAGCTTGATCCGCAGCCAGAGTGGGTGGGGGTTTTCGGAAAGAGGCGTCCTTCCTTGAGAAGCCGAGCGTGCTCCTCCTGTATCTTTTTGGCCACCCGCTTATCTGCTAGGGCCTTGTAATGGGCTTGAAGGGCGGCCATGTCCGCCGCATGCTGAGATGCGATGGCGGCAGAGCTTTCCTGATGTTGTTGGAGGAGGGTGGCACACTATTGACTTAGGCGGTCGTTGACGGTGTCCATATAGAAGGAGGTTCGGTCCTCAACTTATCTTGGGCCCGAAGTTTGGCTATATTTGCGGCCTCAAGCTCTAACTGAAGTCGAGCGCAGGTGGCTTTTAGGCCATCATGGCCGTGGCACTTCTTCTCTAGGGCCTCCACCTTGGTCCGGGCGCCGAAGAGACCGCGAATCATATACGAGATATCAAGACTCGCCTGAAAGGAAAAGAGACAGCGAATTAGAAAGGAAATGCGGGAGAAAGGGAATATGGGGTATAGTAAAGTACCTTCTCCTAGTTCGTATAGAATGAGGTTCGGTGCTGCTCGAAGGTCCCTCCTTCCTCATAGGCCATGTCTTTTGGCAGGTGGAAGCCATAGAAGATAGAGGAAGCTACTGCGGGATTCCCAAGAGCGGAGTCCGCGATAGTGACTTTGCGACTGCGCACATTAAAGGTCGGGGCGAACACGACAGAGGTGACATCACAGTCAGAGGGAAGGGTCATCTCTTTGCCTGGCCGATGGGTAGGCTCAACAAGAGCCTGCTAGTCAACGGCCTGGACAATAGGAGCCAATTCGTCAGACGCAGTGGTTCTTGGCCGCTTGCTTGGCGGCCCATCAGTGGGTGCAGCCACCACAGAAGGAGAGACCTCCATTACTTCATCTTCATCATCACTTTCAAACAACTTCATCTTGGAGAGATCCATGTCTGCAGAGGGAGATAGTGGATGAATGTATTGATCTTCCCAGGTGGCAATGGATTTGTAAGAGGGGAGAGGTTCTCCGCCGACTGAAGGGAGAGGGTCGATGTGTGCGTTCAAGGGCAATAGAGGAGGTAGAGGAGTCTCGGGGCAGAGCGGTGATGAGAAGGGGGTGGACGGGAACGCTTTTTGGGAGGAGGCGATGCCCTCAGTTTCTGTTCTTTAGGAGGGGGTGGACGATAAAAGAGGGCGGTAAAACTGGAGATATTGTGAAGCAGCGAAGACTCCAGCAGAGGGGTGCCAGTGGTTGGGTGAATGTTCAGACGATCAGCTTGTGCAGGACCAAGATCGCGGAGCCTATCGAAAATAGGACAGATAGCGGAGAGATCCATCACTTTCAAACAACTTCATCTTGGAGAGATCTATGTCTGCAGAGGGAGATAGCGGAGGAATGTATTGATCTTCCCAGGTGGCAATGGATTTGTAAGAGGGGAGAGGTTCTCCGCCGACTGAAGGGAGAGGGTCGATATGTGCGTGCAAGGGCAGTAGAGGAGGTAGAGGAGTCTCGGGGCAGAGCGGCGATGAGAAGGGGGTGGACGGGAACGCTTTTTGGGAGGAGGCAATGCCCTCGGTTTCAGTTCTTTAGGAGGGGGTGGACGATAAAAGGGCGCGGTAAAACTGGAGATATTGTGAAGCAGCGAAGACTCCAGCAGAGGGGTGCCAGTGGTTGGGTGAATGTTCAGACGATCAGCTTGTGCAGGACCAAGATCGCGGAGCCTATCGAAAATAGGACAGATAGTGCCAGCGTATATCCTCGATTTAGAATCGGGTCGCCAACCTGCAAGGAAATACAACCGGGAGAATGTTAGTTTGCGGAGTCAAGGCCGAAAGAGACAGAGTCAGCAACGAAACTCACCACTAGATTGGAAAACGAGATGATTAAGTGTCAGCCCGGTGGGAAGGTCAACGGGCAAGAAATTCCCTGAAACATATAGCGGATAGTGGTGCCACTGTTTATCAGACATGGTGATGCGGAGTAGGAAAGATTTCTTTTAGGGACAGATATAAAAGGATTGGTACACCACGCCAACATCCTTGGTACTTTTCTTTATGAAATATTGAGAGACAATGTCACGGCTTGTTAGTTTGGGATCACCAGTTCTGTTGTAGTAGTTCGCGGCATACATTACTCTCCAAAAATTGTTGGTGCCTTGGCAGGGAGGGATATTGAATTGATTACACACCTCCGCATCCAGTAAGGTGAGGGGGGGCTACAGTCCGGCCACAATATGACCTACTGACACTACTAGGAACACAGGCCGCGGTGGAACTAAGTGGGGGTAATGGGTGGTCGAGGGCACGTGCTCTATCAGAATGTCAGCTGGAATTCCGTAGGCAGCCCTAATTGCACCCAAATTAGGTCTACGATATCTGGATGGTGGCGGCAATGGGAGGAGGAATCGGCCAGAGGTGGACGGGGCTGCCGTAGCTGCCACGGGAGGTGGAGAGGCCACCTCAATAGACCGAAAGGAGGAAGAGTCGGCGGAATGAGAGGGGGAAGGGTTCTCGGAGGCCGTCGCCGACATTGAGGGAAAGATGAATAGTTTGAAGAAAGAAGAAGATACTAACAGTTGCAATGTAAAGAGAGGGAAGAAGATAATGCAATCAATAAGATAAGGAGAACAAGGACAAAGAGAAACGAACCTAAACCGGAGCCCAAAGGTGATGAAATCGGACCGGAGCAAACGCCAAGGGGTGGAGGATTCAAGTGAGTGAAGAGGAAAAAGGTTTTGGAGATGGAGAGAGGTATAGTGGGAGAGGAACTGAAGGAAGAAAATGAGGGAGAAGAGAGGAGCATGAGTTTAAATAGTGCGGGGCAAAAACCGTAATTACCCAGGTGCAGAAACCAAGGGGACGGCAGAGGAACCAATAGGAGATCGACACGTGGAGGTTCAGAACCCGAGGGGGTGCGGAAACGGCTCGCGTGATGAGTGTCTTGTAGCGCACACAAATACCAATGAAGGGTCAAAAGATATATCCAGATAAAAAAGGAAAGCAAGTTCTCGTCCTCGGGCCTCTTAGTAAAGGTCGCGGAATTGAGAAGGGGCATCTGTAGTGGTGGGTTCACGACATCAAGGGTCAAAGGTCAAGGGGGGCCGATGCAAGCCGGAATAGTAGGAATCGGGGAGTAGCAGATCCCTTTGAAGGGAGGCCCGAAGCGAGATAATCAGAAGACGCGGGAGCATAATAGCATACCGCGGAATGTAAATGTACAGTGGTAACCCTACACGTGGGAAGCAGAGGAGCGATGGATGGGAGGGCAAGTGGACGGCTGTGATGTGAGAGAGGGAGTATAAAAAGAACAATGATAGAGAGAGAAAGAGGCTTTTTTCATTCCAAAGGAGGCGAGACTGAGAGTGAGGAAAGGGAGTTGCATGTAACAGTGTTTGAGTCACAACACCCAAAAAAAAAACTCACACTCAAACTCCTCTTTCTCCGCCCTCTCATCATCTTTTCCAAAATGAAAACGGTTTAGGCGATCTTTCATCTCTTCCTCAGCGTAATTCAAAAGAAACTTGTCAATTTGATCAAGCCAAACTAGTTTCTTAGGCTAATATCTCTAGTTTGTACACAACAGATGAAGTACTGATCCATGACAGAAAAAACAGAAAAACCTTTCTTATTTTCATAAAAACTTGTCCCTACAACGACTAATCTGCTTGTTATCAAAATCTGTACTTCCACAAAGACATTAAGAAAAACTCAACATCATACATAACCCTTTCTTTCCTTGTACGCATGACATATATATACTATTAATACAGGCACCTTTACATCCACATTCAATCAACAAATACTCTTCTTAGTACAAACTATACATATAGCAATAGGTAATTTACCTGAACACCTAAATAACAAATAGCCCGAGAGAGAGTGAACAGGGGACTTATGACCACCTCACATAGTTATAAAGACTTTAAGAAAGTGACAGCCGAAAGAAGAGATGGGGAGAAGCTAGAAGCAGTAGTATTCGCTATTCAGACATCTCAAAGTGAACAATATTCGACCCACAAGAAACATAACTTTGAAATGAACCCAAAAGGAAGTAGAAATCCAATTTGTAATCCAATAATGCAATCAACATCAGTTGGTTACCGTCCACTGAGCTCAGAAAGACGAGCAAACACTTCAGTTCCAGAGTGCTCAGGAACAGCATGAACTTCAGCTGGAGCTTGAGTGGGTGATGCGGGACTAGAATCATCATTGGAGGACGCAGGATGGACAGAAGTTGCGGTTGCAGACGTAACTACAGCACGTTGGTCATCCTCCTCTTTCTTTCCCTCTGAAGATGCTTCTTGCAACTGTAGTGCATATTCCAAATTCCACAACACATCTCCCATGGAAGGCCTATCAACTCCATATTCAGCCAAGCATTTCTCAGCGCACTCTGCGAATTTCTTCATGGATTCAGGATTGATATGACCTACAAGCTCAGGGTCTACAATCTTTTCAAGCAAGCCCTTCCGCTTCCACTGCATTGCCCATTCTGCCAAGTTCACTTGCTCTCTTGGGAGTGCTGGATCAAGGGCTGGCCTAGCACACAGCACTTCTAGCAAGACCACGCCAAAAGAATAGACATCCGACTTGTCTGTTAACTGTTGCCTCCTGAAGTACTCTGGGTCAAGGTAACCAAAGCTACCCTTCACTGCGGTACTAACATGAGTTTGATCCATCGTTGGTGCGTTCTTTGATAATCCAAAATCAGACATCTTTGCTACAAAATTCTCATCTAACAATATATTGGTGGTCTTAACATCACGGTGTATAATGCCTTGTGCTGCGCCAGTGTGGAGATAGTGTAGCCCACGAGCCGAACCAATGGCAATCTCGAGCCTTTGCTTCCACGGCAACGATGCTTTGAGGTGCTTCCCGTACAGATGATCTCGCAAGGGTCCATTTGACATGTACTCATATACAAGAATCATTTCCGAGTTCTCATCGCAGTAACCAATCAAAGACACCAGATGACGGTGTCGTAGCTTGGATAACATCTGGATTTCAGTTTGGAATTCGTTAATACCTTGTTCGGATTGTGGATTCCCACGCTTAACTGCAACCTTGGTTCCATCATCAAGGTCACCAATATATACATTTCCGAACCCTCCAACACCTATCACCGCGTTCTGATCAAAGTTGTTTGTTGCATCTTGCAATTCTGCAAATGAAAAATATCGACCCATTCCCATTGATGATGAGTAATAATTGAACCCACTCTTGTGAGACCCCAGTGAGTTCTTGCTACTCATGAAAGTTGAATGGCCAGCATGAAGAGGTAACAACCAAGAAGAAAAGCTGTTCCTCTTCTCCCAATCTTGAGGTCTCTTGTACCACTTCACCACCACAGAACCTAGACCAACAAAAGCTCCAAACATCATGGCAAACCCAACAGCTGCAACACCGTGCTTCAAAGTTTCAGCTGACTTGGGCATTTCAACACCAAAATTTCCACTCAAACTCAGTTTGGTATTATTCATCTTGATGATTTCTAAACCATTAAGTATGGCATTCATGGGAACGTCATCTCCGTTTATCGGACCAATCTTAATAATAAGCTCTTCGACCTGATCCTTGACAACAAAATCCTTGTAATAAGGACTAGCCAACAAACCATTTGAGACAGCACTTAAGTCCAAACTTGAGATTGCCATTTTGCCATTGATAAACACATTGAAGAGAAGACGACCTACAGATGCTTTGCTCACAATATCACAAAAATGCAGCCTTACCAAGTGATTATGTAAAGATTCAGTTGGAAAGGTCCAACTGACGTTAAACTTTTGCTGGTTAACACGTGCATCAGCCATTTGAACAGCTGAAGCATAGACCCAGTTAGGAGCAATCAATGGTGACACATTTACTGGGTACTTGATAATATTAGGAGATACAGCAACAGCTTTTGCTGAACCTTTTGGCTTCAGGTATTCATGATCAGATGTCCATGTTCTTCCAAGTGTGTCATTTGATGGGGTCAAGAGCGGGCCACCGACATTGAGACGATAAACTGTTTCGTAGGCCTGCATGGAGAGACCTGTGTATTCACTCAGATCATCTAATGACGTTCCCACATCAGATATCAATGTTGGTGGAGCTGATACAACTTCAATGGCATTGATGAAAGCCGTAGCATTGTTCTTTGGACAGAACTTGATCGATAAAGAATTGGTTGTAAGGTTTAAAAGATACTCCTTCTTGATCCATGTAGTAGAATTTGTGATTTGAAAATTATGCAGGAGTTTGACATAATCTGTTTCTATGTCGAAGGTAGAAGTTGTGAGATCATATTGAGCGTTCTTGATTGGAAAGAAATGGAGACGTACCCAATACCATCCCGGGCTTGATATTGGGAAGGTGTATTTCCCAAATCCTTTTATCACTAGGGCGCTTTGATAAAGAGGTGATGGAACATCAGCTGATGGGATTGACACATTGAAGTTTTCTTTTGTCATGAGTGTCACACCTTTATATTCCGAAACAGGCTTAAAAACTCTTCCGTCACTGGGAATAGGAGCAGACGCAGCAGGGGACCCACAATCGATAAGGAAGTTGGCCTCAGGAATATATGGTCCCACCGGCAATGTTTGAGCATTGGTTATGGTGGTGGCGACGACGGTAAAAATACAAAAAAGAAGCACGCGACCATTGATGGACCAAACATTCATCATGGGGGGCCTTTGAGTTGCTTGTTCTTCAGACCCCCCCCAAAGTATGAAGAGGGAAGAAAAGAATAAAGGTTCTCAAAATGCATTTTGATAAGATTAACCAGTCCTTGTTGGATCTCTCATATTTCCCTAATAACTCGGTTCTTTTCATTTTGTTATTTGCTAAATATTAATCAATGGACACTAATGCCATTTGGTTTGCTTGAGTTTTCATTCTAATAAACATAGGAAAATGATGAAAAAGGAAAGGGTATTTAGGGGTATGAATGGAGAATCAACCGTTGGAAAGAAATGCTCCAACAGCCCCAGAGAAATTAATGGCTCATGCTGATTTGCCAAGTTTGGCATTATTTTCATATTATTGATATCAAAGAAGCATTGAATGGTCAGAAACCAGCTGGTTGAAGCAGTCAATGGGCTGGAATGTTAATGCTGGCATCTTCTGGACCAGAAGGACGAAAACACTTCCACATTAAAGTGAGTTTTGTTATGGAACGCCAAAAACAATGTTAACTATGCTATTAGAATTGTTCTAAAACTCAATTGAGTGTTGGAGTTATCCCTCACATGAGGAGAAAAGGAGTTCAGCTTGGGTGGAGAAGCTTGAGCGCGCACGCGCTCAGATTAGTCTTGCTCAAGGCGCAACCCGCGCCCATGCCATGGATAACCTCCAGTGTTTTTAGGGCGTGCGTGCTCGACTTTGGCCTTACCAAAGTCGCGCCCGCACCCATGCCTATTTTCGTCAGAACTTTTATTTTGCGAAACCGCGAGTTTGCAATATAAGGTTTAGGTTTTTTGGTAAAACCTAACACATGCTGAGACATGAAAATACACAGCACACAGAGAGAAAAACCAATCTTGAAAGCAATCAAGATTTAGAGATAACCTTTATAGAGAAACAACCCTATAAAGAAAGAGGAGTGATCTAGTAAGGTGAGAGACTGAAAGGAATGATTGTAATCTTCTTTCCCACTTTATAAAAGGATTAGCTCTTGTGGAAGTAGGTACCATTGGCTGAACCAAGCTATATTTTTGTGTTGTGGTATGATTTTACTGTTTTACATTATTATCTGTTATTAATAGTTGTTTAGCGAGTTTGGCATGTTAGTTTGGTTGTAGGAAATATTGAGATTGTTGTCGGGAGTTGTTATTGATCATAGTACAAGTTATCTGTGTAGTGGGGAATCGATTGGTATCAGTGTTAAATCCCAACAAGTGGTATCAGAGCCTTAGTTAGATCAACCTAGGTGTTATCCAAATCTTGGTCGGCAGGTGTTTGACAAAACTCTTGAGAGAAGATTTGAGTTTAAATAACTTGTAGAGATGGATCATTCTATGAACACTTGTATGACGAGTCTGAATAGGAAGAACTACACCATTTGGAAAGCCAAGATAAAAGACTTGCTTTATTGCAAGGACTTGGTGCAACCCATTGAGAATGGAGGAGAAAGACCGGAATTGCTGCAACTGAGTGGAGCAAGCTTGACAAAAAAGCAATTGGGTGCATTCGACAGTGGATTGACGACAGTGTCTTTCACCATGTATCCCAAGAGACTACAGCTTTTGGCTTGTGGAAGAAACTCGAAGACCTCTATGAGAGGAAGTCGGGCGGAAACAAAGTGTTACTCGTTTAGAAGTTTGCTAACACGAAGTACCAAGAAGGTTCTTCAATGTCTGAGCATCTTAACAAAGCACAAAATACTATCAATCAGATGCATTTGATGAAGATTGATTTGGGAGACGAAGTTGAGGCTTTGTTTCTATTAGGCTCTCTACTCGAAAGTTAGGAGACGTTAGCAGTCTCTCTACATGGATCAACCAAGGATGGAATCGTTTCTATGGAGATGGCTACCGCATCTTTGTTGAATGAGAAGACTAGAAGGAGATAAAAAAGCAGCTCCTCTCACTCATAGATCCTTGTCACAGAGAAACGGGGGAAAGGTAGAAGCAGAAAATCATCTCATTCTAGAGGTGATGACAGAAGCAAATCTAAGGGTAAAGCTAGGACTCCTAAGGCAGAGAGATAGTGCTACTATTGTGCCACCAAGGGCCACTTTAGGTATGAGTGCAGAACACTGAAGAGGGATGAGAAGAATAACTATGTACATGAAGACATGGTAAAGAGGAATGAAAACTCAAGCAGAGATACTACAGCACTACTCGATGATGATCTAGTAGGAATTGTGTCAGATTGTGGTGAGTGTTGTCTTAGTACCTCAGGCCAGGATACAGAGTGGGTGATAGATACAGGAGCATCCTATCACGTCACACCGCACAAGGGATTCTTCACTACCTACAGCTATGGTGAATATGGTGAAGTGAAGATGGGTAACAGTGGAGTCTCGAAGATTGCAGGGATTGGGGATATTCACATAGAAACCAATGTCGGATATACCTTGACACTCAAGGATGTAATACATGTCCCTAACATTCGGTTAAGCCTAATTTTGGCTGGGAAGTTAGATGATGATGACTTTGTAAACTCGTTTGGTGACGGGGTATGAAAACTGAGCAGAGGTTCCATTGTAGCAGCCAGAGGGAAGAAAACTTGCTCTTTTTACAAAACACAAGCTAGTTTGTATAAAGCAGAAGTGAATGCGGTAGAAGAAGAAGCTTCCTCCGAACTATGGCACAAGCGACTGTGTCATATGGGCGAAAAAGAGATGGAAGTTCTTGCTAAGCAAAAGGCCTTGCCAGACATCAAAGGTACACATTTAAATAGATGTACCCACTATTTGGTAGGAAAGCAACACAGGGTGTCTTTCCAAAGATTCCCGTCTCACAGAAAGGATAATGTCCTTAAACTAGTGCACACAAACTTATGTGGTCCTATAAAAGTGAAGTCCCATAGAAAAGCTTTATACTTCGTGACCTTCATTGATGATGCATCAAGAAAGGTATGGGCATATAGTCTGAATACCAAGGATGAAGTACTTGGCGTGTTTGAGAAATTTCATAGCATGGTGGAAAGAGAGACAGAGAAGTTGTTGAAGTGTATTCGCTCAGATAATAGGGGTGAGTACATTGGGCCGTTTGAAGAGTATTGCCAGAGTCATGGGATTCGTCATAAGTAGACCGTTCTCAAGACACCGCAACAGAATAGAATAGTAGAGAGAATGAACCGTACCATTGTAGAGAGGATGAGATGCATGTTGCCTCACTCTAAGCTACCTCACTCTAAGCTACCTAGAAGCTACTGGGTAGAAGCAATGCATACAGCCTTGCATATGATCAACCTATCGCCATCAAAGCCTCTGAATAGTGATTATCCATAGAGAGTATGGTCAGGCAGAGATGTTGATTATGGATACTTGAGGGTATTTGGGTGTAGGGCATTTGTGCATATTCCGAAGGATGAGAGATCCAAGCTTGGTGACAAAGCCAAGCAATGCATTTTTCTAGGTTATAGGGATGAGAAGTTTAGCTACAAACTTTATGATCCGATTAACAAGAAGGTAATCCAAAATCGAGATGTTGTGTTCTTGGAAGATCAAACCATAGCAGACTTTGAGGAGGGTGAGAAGCTACAGGCCGGCTTTCACTAATGTTCTTGTTGATTCAGAACCAGAAGTTCCCACTGTAGAACGTGCAGAAGGCATTGAGAATGCTGAAAACCATGGGCTTGAAGCTCATGATGAGAATCCTATTGCTCATGATGGGATAAAACCTATTAGTATAGAAGATGCAGATGAAGTGCATGAACCACCACCTAAGCAAGCAAAAGTGCATCCTCCTGAGGCACCAGCAGATGGGGCAAGGAGGTCAGACAGAGAGAGACAAACTGTAACCAGGTATCCACCACATACGTATGTTCTACTATCGGATGGTGGAGAACCTATGTACTATAAAGAGGCTCTTGAATGTACATACAAAGAGAAGTTGTTGAAGGTCATGCATGATGAGATGGATTCTTTGCATAAGAATCACACTCATGAGTTAGTTGAGAAACTGGAAGAAAGAAAAATTCTCAAGAATAAGTGGATCTATAAGGTCAAGCATGAGGAGAACAATCTACACCCAAGGCACAAAGCTCGCCTTGTAGTGAAAGGATTTAGTCAAAGGAAAGGTATTGAGTTTGATGAGATTTTCTCTCCTATAGTGAAGATGACTTCTATCCGGGTGGTATTGGGTATGACCGCAAGTATGAACCTAGAGGTTGAGCAACTAGATGTCAAGATAACTTTTCTTCATGGAGACCTTGAAGAAGATGTCTACATGGACTAGCTAGAGGGGTTTGAGGTCAAAGGCAAGAAGCACCTAGTATGCAAGCTGATAAAAAGCTTGTATGGGTTGAAGCAAGCACCAAGACAGTGGCACATAAAGTTTGATTCCTTTATGGTGAAACAAGGATACAAGAAATCTGCTTCCGATCATTATATGCTTGTTCAAAAATTTACAGACGGGGATTTCATAGTGCTCTTGTTGTATATGGATGATATGTTGATAGTTGGCCCAAACATCAACAAGATATCCAAGCTGAAGAAAGACTTGAGTAAGTCCTTTGAGATGAAGGATTTGGGTCAAGCAAAGCAGATACTTGAAATGCGGATCACTCATGACAGAAAAAGTAGGAAGTTGTGGCTTTCTCAAGAAAGCTATTTTGAGATGGTGTTGAAGAGATTCAACATGGATTAAGCGAAGCTAGTCAGTTGTCCGGTTGGTGGCCAGTTCCGCATGACCAAAGAGATGTGTCCAAAGGGTGAGCATGAGCAGAGTCAGATGAAAAAGATTCCTTATACATCCGCAGTGGGCAGCTTAATGTATGCAATGGTGTGTACAAAACTGGATATTACTTTCGCCGTTGGTGTTATAATCTGATTTCTGTCAAATCTGGGGAAGGAGCATTAGGAAAGTGTTAAGTGGATATTAAGATATCTCAAAGGCACTTCCAAATCGTGTTTGTGTTTTTGTGGAAGTAAGCCCTGACTTGAAGGCTACAATCTGACGCATGGCGGCAGTGATGTTGACTCGATGAAGTCCACCTCCGGTTATCCGTTACTTTTGCAGGGGGAGCAGTTTCTTGGCAATCTAAGTTGCAAAAGTGTGTTGCCCTCTCCACTACAGAAGCCGAGTATATTGCAACCACTAAGTGTTGCAAAGAGATACTATGGATGAAGAGGTTCTTCGATGAACTAGGGCTAATCCAGAAACAGTTTGTAGTTCTATGTGATAGTCAGAGAGCCATCCATTTGAGCAAGAATCTGAGTTTTCATTTTAGATCCAAGCACATACACATGCGTTATCATTGGACTAAAAAGTACTCGAAGACAAGCATTTGTGTATCTAGAAGATCCATACCGACAAGAACGGGTCGGATATGATGACCAAAGTCTTACTGAAAGGTAAGTTTGATGTTTGTTGTGCTACTGCCAGAATGGTAGCAGACTCCTCCTGTTGATTTGGAAATTGCATGGAGGTATCCCCCCTCACTATTCGGGAGGGGGAGATTGTTGGAGTTATCCCTCACATGAGGAGAAAAGGAGTTCAGCTTGCATGGAGAAGCTTGAGCACGCATGCGCTTAGATTAGTCTTGCTCAAGGCAAGACCCGCGCCCATGCTGTGAATAACCTCCAATGTTTTTAGGGCACGCGCGCTCGACTTTGGCCTTACCCAAGGCGCCCGGCCATGCCTATTTTCGTCAGAACTTCTATTTTTGCGAAACCGCGAGTTTGCAATATAAGGTTTTGGTTTTTTGCCAAAACCTAACACATGCTGAGACACAAAAATACACAGCACACAAAGAGGAAGCCCAATCTTGAAAGCAATCAAGATTGAGAGATAACTTTTATAGATAAACAACCCTGTAAAGAGATAGGAGTGATCTAGTAAGGTGAGAGACTGAAATGAATGATTGTAATATTCCTTCCCACTTTATAAAAGGATTAGATCTTGTGGAAGTAGGTACCATTGGCCGAACCACGGTATATCTTTGTGTTGTGGTATGCTTTTACTGCTTTACATTATTATCTATTGTTAATAGCTGTTTAGCGAGTTGTGTATGTTAGTTTGGTTGTAGGAAATATTGAGATTGTTGTCTAGAATTGTTATTGATCCTAGTACAAGTTATCTCTGTAGTGGGGAATCGATTGGTATCGGTGTTAAACCCTAACACTAAGAATAGGAGGTGGACAAACAGCCATTTAAATATTCTAAAAGCTTGCATTCTTACACTAATAAAGTGTAATATAAATAAAATTTCTGGAATATCAAGGATTTCAGTATAAATAAAATTTCAATATAAATAAAATTTCTGGAATTTCATTTGATTCTTTAGCATGCAATATGGCTTTTAAAACAGAGCCCTGACTCTTTTCGGAATCCATAACATAAACGAGTTCTGCAACCTTTTGTCTTGCTGCTTGTTCATTAGACCTTTTCTGGTCATTCGACCTTTTATATTATCTCACACTTTGTTTAAACGTATTCAGGGAGAAGTTGAGCAAATTTCTTTGATGAAGCCGAGAGCGCAAGGGCCACATGATGAAGGGTTTCTTGAATATCTTGAGGATATTATTGGAACAGACAAGTATGTTGAGAAGATTGAAGAAAGTTATAAGCAGTGAGTATTACTTGTCGCTGTATTTATGCTATTTATTTTCTTTTGTTTTCACTTTAAAAAATCTGTAATAAATCGAATCAATTCATTATCAGTTTACTGTGGAATCTAAATTTAAGTTGCAAACATTTACAAGTGTATGCTAATTAGTTTGATATTCATATACCGCTGGTTAAGGTTGGAAACCCTTAATGAGAAAAGATCCAGGGTGGTTCAAATGGTGAAATTAGCAGATAAAGAAAAAGATAGCTTGGAGGTGTTGGGGACAACGATACCAATCGATCCCCACTAAGATAACTTGGAATTGGACAAACTACTTCTCCAGACAAAAATCTAAATCTTCCCTACAACCAACAACAACAAACCCAACTGTCATGGGCAAATATCATCAGCCCGATATTCCAACCCAATTATCATGATTAATTAGAAATATCGACATAACTGTCGATATTTCGCACATAAGTTCATATGTTGCAGGTTCAAAGTGGGAAAAAAGGAAGAAGAAGGGAATGGACATGTGGCAGGAAATGATTGGACAAGACTACAGCTGAAACACTATATAAAGACTGGAAGGAGGGAGAAATGATTCATTCGATTCATTTTGATATTGCAAAGAAAGTAAAGTATACCACAACACAAGATGTAACGTGGTTCGATCAATGATGCCTACTTCAACAAGAGCTAATCTTTTTTATAAGTATGGGAAAGGAAGATTACAATCACTCCTCACAAGTTTCTCCACCTTACTAGATCACTCCTCTCTCCTTACAAGCTTTTCTCTTTGCAAGGGTTTCCTCTTAATTTTGGTTGCTCTCAAAATTGGGTTTCTATTCAAGACTTAGGTTTTCCAAAATCTTACTTCTATTTTTATAATAAACTGCAATTTCGCGGTTACTGTAGAAATAGAAGTCTACAAGTTTAGGCATAAGCACGGGCGCACTCTCGGCAAGACCAATTCGAACGCGCGCGCCCTCAAAAGTCCAGTAACTTTGTTTCGTGAGAGGCTGAAAAAAACTCTCTTTTTCTTCACAACAAGGGCTCGGGCACGCCTTGGGCCAGGCTAAATCTAGCGCGTGCGTTCCCCGACTTATTCACACAAACAGTATCAGTTTCTCTCCTTTTCCTCATCCTTATGTGAGGGATAACTCCAACAGGAAGTACACATATGCCCTTCATCCAAGCATTTCTCTTTGCCATTATGGACCAAATGTAACCAGAATTACATATTTTTGACATTCAGGGTGGAAAGAATGAGGTAGAATCCTACTTTCTCATAGGCAATGGAAAGAGAAAGCCACCAAGTTAACAACATCTGAAGGTGCTACTTCTTAGGTCATTGAACTGCAAACAAAAGTATCCAGCATGGAAAAAAATGTTAAGAATGAAAGGTAGCCTTTGGAAAGTTTTACTAATTATTTTTATATCCTCTTAATAGATGTGAAGATATTTTCAATCAATTGGTGTTTTTCAGGGAGAAGATTAAAGAAACTGCCAAAACATTTAAGGAGCTTCAGTTGGTCCACAAAAAAAAATAGGGTTAGATAGACTTACCCCCCATTTTCAAAAATATTAGTGATACCCCATTTGTTTGTAAGATCCAACGGTCAGATTTCTTCATCTGAAAAAAATATATCATCTCAGAGCCATTGGATCTTGCAATTGGGGTATCACTAATATTTTTTGAAAATGGGTGGTAAGTCTAACTAACCCAAAAAAATATGGACAGACAAGAGATACCATTGTTGTCGCAAGGTAAAAATGGTAGTCGCAAAGTAAAGCCTCAATATCTATCCTTCATTTGGTTTAGACAGGATGGACGGAGTTGATAGGTAAGTCTTCAGGTCGTTGAATGCTTAGTGGCATTCCTCTGTCTATGTGAATATTGTGCCCTTCTTTAGTATTTGCAAAAACGGTATGCATTTGTCAGATGCACGTGAGATGAATCTATTGAGGGCTAAAACCATGCCAGATAGCTTGTGAATTTGTTGTTTGGAAGTTGGTTCTGGCATTTCAAAGAGAGCTCGTATTTGTTCTGGGTTTGCTTCAATGCATTTTTGTGAAACGAGGTATTCTAAGAATTTCCCTGAGGCTACCCAAAATACACACTTTGCTGGGTTGAGCTTCATCTTACTTTGGTGCAATCTTTCGAAGGCTTCTTGCATGTGAGAAATGTGGTCGCCAACCTTTATGCTTTTAACTACCATGTCGTCTATATAGACTTCCATAGTGTCATCCAGCAAGTCTTTGAACATTTTTGTAACAAGTCTCTGGTAGGTCACACCGGCATTCTTCAAGCCAAATGGTAGGACGTTGTAGCATAACGTTCTTTATTCAGTTATGAAGGATATTTTTTCCTGGTCTTCTTCTACAAGTGGTATCTGATTGTATCCGCTATATGCATCCATAAATGATAAAAGTTCATGTCCGCAATTTTGATATACCAGTATGTCAATCTCGGGTAGGGGGAAGCTGTCCTTTGGGCAATGCTTGTTGACGTTGGTGAAGTTTATGCAGTCGTACCTTGCCATTTTTCTTAGGAACGGTGATAACCGTAAAAAACATAGAATCCTAATATTAATGTTAACAAGAACACTAATACGTAATCCTACCGTTCTTACGTTTAAATCAATTATTCTTACTCTCAAAACATAATCATGCAATACAACGAGTAAGGATTCGTTCCACTCTCAATCTATCAAGACTAAATAGAACTCAACTACTCAAATCCAAAGGGAACAATAGTGAGAGTAATGATTTGATGTGAATTTTCTATTCTACCATTCCCAACAATTGAATCTAAACAAGACATAATATAAATATTTGAACTTTATTTGTTTAAACTCAATTTGAAACTACTCATGCAATAATTGAATTAAACTAATAATGACAAATAAGTAAATCTAAGGATTTAGGCTAATAAATAAATGAAAATGAAACTAGATTATGGAGAACTAATTAACTTTATTTATCTAATAGAACAATAAGAACAAGTCATGATTGAATGAATAACAACTATTTTATTTATCTAATGAATGATATTCAATGATTTAAATAACTAATCTAAAACAAAGAATGAAACTAATTAATGGAATGAAAACTAAGTAATTAACTAATCTAGATCTAACTTTTTCTAACCCTAAACTCCATTAACATTAGCTTCCTAACCTAACTGCCATTAATAAAGATTCAAGCTTTTGTTTTTATACTTCCAGATCCAAAAATCGTGCATGGGCTTGGAGCCATGTTTTGGGCCGAAAAATCGGACTGAAAACCCAATTTCTTTAGTCCAAAATGGGCTCTTCAACAGTTGGCTTCGACAGATGTTTCGTCCACTTCTGCTCCTCTGATTGGGTCAAGGCTTGGACCATTGCAAAGCTCTTTCCGAGCCGGTCGTTTTGACGTAAGGTAGGCCTAATTCCGAGGTCTAAGTCCAAAGATATGGCACTCGGAAGTTCTCACTGACTTTTGCTCCTTTATCTCGCTAAAGTGGCACATTTCGCACATAATGGACTTTGAAGCCCGAAATGTATAAAAACACGTAATCAGTATTAACTCTTACTTATTATTCACATAATTGGTCTAACAAAGATGATTATTAAGGGGTTAAAACTACAGTTTTGGGCTCTTATCAAACCACCCCCAAACAAAGATTTTGCTTGTCCTCAAGCAAAGATGAGAAATTAGAATAAGTGACCAAAAATGGAGTTCTAACTACTCGTTTTAATTGAGTCGTGCATTGACCATATGCAACAAGGCCTTAAACCACTAGGAATTCCCTAGTGGACGAAGTTATAGCCTCGTGAGAGTTTTCCAATGAAGGTACTCACAAACTTCATCTATACTACAACGACTAAGAAATAAAACTATTGTTTCCTTATTCATGCTCAACTATCTATACATCTCTCTAGCAATTACATAAGAATAACCCAAATCGAAACCCTAAGCTAATATATGCATAATAATCAATCATCTAAAATAAACATATAACAATGAGTAATACTATGAAATGTAATAGCGTGTCCGTTTAGAAAACTTCGGAATAAGCGTCCTTAAGTAGGTCCTCACATAAATGTCAAGACAAAAACCACTCCAGCACACTTTACCTTACAATCTCAATGACAACAAGGAAGCCGGGGTCAATCAAACACATCTGCCACTTTACTATCACACTAACCTATTCCTAATTGAGCTAGAGGTCTTTATTAGGTGTTCAGGGGATTAGGAGATGGTTTAAGAAGGAAGGAAATGGATATTCTAGAGGACAAGTCCGAGATAATAGAGTCTTCATATTATGTAACTAGAGAAAACCTTGTTATTTACTTTTGCTTCTACACTTTGTTTCCATCCTTAGCCATATTTTTTCTTTTCTTTGGCCTTTGACTCCTTTTATTCTATTTTTTGGAGTTTTATTTATTTCTATTTTTTTTTTTCTTTTTTTTTTTTTTTTTTTTTTTTTTTTCTTTTCTCTTTGGATGGAAACTTCTTTTCTTTATTTTCTCAAGCAACTAACTAATTTTTGTTTACAATGTGTTTTTTCTTCTTCTTTCTTCCTCATTCTATTCTCGGACTTATTCTAAATTGGGTAGGTTGATTTTTTATTTTGTTTTGTTTTGTAACAGGGTAAAGGAATTGTGGTTTATGGAAGGCTAAAGAAAGGCTCGAGAGGGGCTTACTTAGCGGAAAATAATTCATAGGTTTGAATTTCTGGCTATATCGATCCAAAAGAGGGCCTAAATTCTCGCTTAGGATATGGTTTAGTGATCAAGCAAGTGGACGTGTGATTTCTCTATCCGATTTTTACTTCTCCCTTGTGTCATTTCTCAAATGTTTCGCTCATATAAGGCTTTAGGCTATATTCTCACAGGATTTGTAGAATAAGTACTCTAGCCTAGATTTCAGAAACTTATCGCTAACAATCATAGATACTCATGTAATAAATTTATAGATAGATGCAAAGATTATTACCTACATATTAACCTAAGTTTCTAACAATTATTCCGATGCAAATGTACCTTTGAGACTTCTAGATTGTTAAGAGCATGGAGAAAGAAAACAATACCAATATTCCTAAGTGTATAGCATACTTTTTATTTATATTTTGAATTTTTGAAATTTTAACTAGAAAACAAGTGCATATTATACATATCTATATCCTAACAGTGTCTTAATTACACGTGTTTTCTATGCCCCCCAAACAAGAAGCATGCTTTGTCCTCAAAGCATTTAAATAAAGAGGGTAGAAAAATACCATGGAAATGCGTTGAAATTCTGGAACATCTGCAAAACAAGGTTAGAATATACTAATATAGGAAATAAAAAAAAACTGACGCAACTCTATAAGAGTTCCACCCATTATGGGGTTAATGTAATTAAATTGCTTGGGACATAAGCGGACACTAATTGAAATTAAAACTTACCTCCACTCCAGCGTTTACTTGTCATCCTCCTCTTCTAAAAAAGTGAGGTTCCTTTGCATCCCCGCCATGCCATTATAATTTGCCAAGCTTGCACGCCATTTATCATCTACGGATCCTAACCTCGTTTAAAAGCCACTTGGTCGGATGGGGTGTAAGGTGCAACCTGATGAGGTGTATCCTCCACCCTTGCCAAGTCATTGCACGGAAAGATCGAATAATAGAATTGGTGGGTCTCACAATGTCGACTAACCTAGTCCGTGGAAACGGGCACAAAAAACAGGGAAGAAACATAGTATAATACGGCAAACTAATATAGGCATAAGAAGATACTTATGCCTCATGCTATGGGCTCGTGCTAAACTAGACATTAAGGTCTTAGGAAGGTCATATAGCAGGCGTTCCTCAGCTAAAGCAAGGAAAACATCGCAAGTGGCATCATTCGCAGAAGAAAAATGCCACTCCCCTAATATGTTTAGCATGATAAAGAACATTACCGTATCACATTAAGGGACAAGCTACCAAGGGCTACGTTATATGTCCCTTGGTCCTCTACACGGAAAATGCCGGACCCATAAGCCTCATGCAAAAAGTCATAAGTGTAGACATGCATATTATCTACCCAATAGCATCATGGGTAATGTATTTCAGCGGGCATGGCAAGTCCAAGAACAAATGTTAGCAAGAACCATAAGCGGTTCCCAGCCTACGTGTGTGATCACCTCGCGAAACCAAGCACCATAAGTAGTGCTTTGAAACAAATCTTCGAAGATTGTTCCTAGATCAATGTAGGAGATGTCATCTCAAAATTACGCCTCGGAATAGTCAGTCAATGATCCGAAACTACCCGCTGAAAACTGAATTTTTCTGGTCCACGGAAGTCAGCGGAATTTAACTATGGCGCTGAAGTCGCTCTTTGTATTTTGGAATTCCAGTGTTTGAGCCGGTCGCTTTGACTTGAAGCGCTGGCGCCAAAGTTTTAGAATTCCGGTGTTTGGCCTGGTCGCTCAACTTGAAGCGCTCTAGGTCCGATGATAGATGAGGGCTGGTCGCTACCGCATTTGAGGGCGGTCGCTCTGAATAAATTTTCCAAAATGTGAAGGGCGCCAGCTCGATGAAACGCGCTGAAATTCAAACAACATTTAACTACCAAATTCAAAGTTAACTACGGAATTTAACAACGTAACATCCTATCTACTAAAAATAATAAAAAATAACATCAAAACGACAAACAAGAAGAAATCTAACTACTCTTCAAGGGAGTGAGGTGGGGGTAAGAATAGGAATTTGAGTGATCAAGAATGGAAAAACCAAACACCCCACCCCCAAACAAATTTTTGAAAACAGGTTTGTAAAAATTTGTTTTAAAACGGGTCTTTTAAAGTCGATTCCTAGACTTAAAGTGATATATATGTATTTACATGCAGTTTCCCATATATCAATAATCTAAAAAGTTGTGGGTCTTTCCACAAATAATTAACATGGAATGCACCATCAAACAGAATTAAGCTCCAAAACTTTCTACGACGCAACTTAGTTGAATAAGAAGGTGTCCAAGTGAATGATCGTGAGTAAATGAATGGTTTTGGAAAATACTTGGAATGTGGATAAGTGTTAGAAGAAAAGGGTGGGAAGAATGAAAAAGTGTCAGGTGGCTTATCCTTGGGTGTTACTTCTTCACCAGTTGGTTTTAGATAGTTATGAATCATAGGAGAAACGCCAAGGTCAAGTACAAACTCAATGGTTCTTTGGAAAGGTAGAGGGCGAGAGACATGCGTGATGGAAGGTGAATGAGTGACATGAGGATGTGAGGTGGGTGAATGGTGTTCAACTAGTGTTCTTAGGTCTATATCATCAGAGGCTTTGAGATATGCAAGACATTCCTCAATAGGTGGGTAAGAAGAATCACCGGATGAGGGCGAAAAATTCTTCTTCCGCCATGGCGTCAAGAGATGAATGGATGTCAATAGGAGAGAACTCAAGGAGTCAAGGAAATCTTCCTCGATGTTATCTACGCCTAGGGAGTAGAAATTGTGATCCTTGTCTTCTTCCATAAGAGGGGTATCTACTAGTGTGGGGACTAAAGGGTCAGCCGCACTAATGTGAGGTACAAAACTCTCAATGGACTTCACTTCTCCTTCTATAGGCAAACCTAGTTGTCCCTGTTTTTGTCTAAACATGTTAAGTTCTACGTAAAGATTTCCAAAAGAAAGAGTCATTGAGCCATCCCGACAATTGATTTGGGCATTGGCGGTTGCCAAGAAAGGACGCCCTAAGATGATGGGAATGGAATCATGAGCAACTTCTGTGTCAAGAATAACAAAGTCGGCAGGATAGTAAAAATCCTGAACTTTAACAAGAATATTTTCAACTACACCCTTGGGATACTTAATAGAACGATCGGCTAACTGCAAAGTCATTTTGGTTGGTTGAAGTTTTGTTAGACCTAATTGTTTATATAAATAAAAGGGAGTAAGTTAACACTCCCCGTGTCTAATAAAGCAGCTTGTTATAAAGGTATCACCTAAGGTGCATTACCGTAGGATCTACTTGACCGGTCCTTGTACTTAACAATTCCGTTATGTTCGATAAAGAGGGATATTGTTCGATTAAGAATGCTTCGTGGGGTATGTTGGTTTTCCTCTTCTTGGTGCACAACTCTTTTAGAAACTTAAGCGTGTCCAGTAGACTTTTATAGCTTCTAGAAAAGGTAGGTTTATAGTCAAATTTTTAAACACTTCCCTAATCTCATCAAAATTCTCGCCATTTTTAAACACAACTAGTCTTTGGGGATATGGTGCTTTATCGCTATTTTTAAATGGGGATAAAAGTATTATTAGGCTTTGCTTTATCTCTATCCGCTTTCCATCTAGGTATCCATATTGGAACCTCTACAGTGTGTAGGGTCTTCACTTTCTATTATTGGATCTTGTAATGTTTTCCCTTTGGTTGTGGTTTAACCGGGTACTTCTACAAATTGTAGGGTCTTCGGTTTCTATTATAGTATGTGGTATGGTATCATTTTTAGTTTGTGGGTAATCTTTAGGCATAGTCACTTGGTTATCAACTACTCAACGAGCGAAGGTAGTAGTGACTGCCAGGAGGGTCCCCTTTGGTTTATATTACCATTACATGAATACTTTTTATTTCAAAGGCGGTGTTTGTTGACTTAGGATTAGGCATTGCTTGACTTGGAAACACGCCGGTTTGGTTATTATTTTGGTTAGAAGACATGTCAATAACCTTTTGGCATAAAAAGATCGCATCATTTGCATCGTTTGTTTCATCATATTAGAGTTTTGATCATGCCGATCTTTCATCAAGTTGGAGTTTTGTTGCATAATTTGATTTTGTTTCTCCAACAAGGTCACTACTACTTTGTCTCGTAGATGGTTGTATTGGAATTAAAGCTTGTTGGCGTTCATGTCTTGATGTTGATAGTTCTCGGGTTATGGGTACTAAACCTCTATTCCGGGTCCTCTAAGTTCCCTTGTCTTTGATGTTGAGTTAACCTGGTTGAAGTGTGGTGGTTGTGGTGGTGTTTGTGCATAGACAAGAGGACAATAGAAGTCGGATTGCTCAAGACTACAAATGCACATTACAACGAGTAGAGTTAATGTTCATGACCGGAGGGATTGTTGTTGAACGAGATGGCATCTACCTTTTTAGTGAGGGCATCGATAAGAGTTTTAAGCTCGGGATCATGTTTAACCTCACGAAGAAGAAGGAGGAGGCCGGGGAATCGTTACCTCCCCAATTGTTGTTCCTCTTAGATTGATCTTCTAAGAATGTATAAGCCTCTAAGGCTCCTTTACTAAGAAAACTACCCCCACCATGATATCTAGAACCTCCTTATGACGATGTAAAAGCCCCTTTGAAGAAGGCACGAACAAGCGTGTCTTTTTCGCAAGATTATGATGTGGGCATTCAATGAGAAGATCGCTGAAACGATTCCGTGCCTCCGAAAAGGATTCATGAGGATTCCGGCGGAAGAAATGAATCTTTTGAAGCATTTCATCCGTCTTTAGTGGTGGGTAAAATTGTTCCATGAACAATTGAACAAGTTGAGCCCATGAGTCCACAGAGTTTGGCATTTGGGCAGTTAACCAAGACGCCGCCTTTGTCGGGCTAGGGTGAAAGGAAACACCCTAAGTTTAACTTGATCCGGACTTACGCTTATGATGATGGAATGTAGTGAGAAACTTGGTCTATCCTACGATGTCTGGTAAGGCTTCTCGTGGTCTAAACCATGAAAAACCGGTAACAAGTTAAATATATTAGGGGATTCAAAAATCCCCCACTAGGTTTGCAAGAACGATGCACGACTTAGGGCCATCGCTTAGGGGCTTTATAAAAATCGAGAGAGGAGTCTCTTGTTCTTTAGCCATTGATGCAAGTGTAGTGTGTGAAATTCTAGATAGGCGTGTTGTATTTATTTCTATGAAAAACAAGCCTGATTATACTAGAATTAAAACTCCTCCTCACGTAAGAGAGGCGAGGGAAAGAAGGAGTACTGAATGCCTCCTTTGCTACGCTTTGAATAAGCGTCTTGTATACGCGATTTAAGTGTATTTAACAAGTTAGAAACACTTAATAACTTTAAGGAATAAAAATATGCATTTACCTATGAAAATTGGGCTGTTCGATGAATTTTCCTTGTTGGGCGCGGGTAGGGCGCGGGTTGGCGCGGGCGCTCAAGGTAAGTTGAAATTACAATGAATAAGGGCGGGTCGCGCTCAACATGGGCGCGGGCGCGCTCCAGGGTTTTCAAGTTTTAGGCCTTTTATCGTACTCCAAAAAATCTGAAATTTTTACAGTAATTTGCTAAGACGTATATCAAGTAGCCTGTAAAATTTCAGATCAATCGGAGCGGTGAAAGTCCCTCTACAACCCTTCAAAGTTTGCGCAACGGTTTTCTGACATAATACAAACAAACGAATGGTTAACCCATCAAAACAAATCCAAAAATTTCCAAATTTTTACTGGAGACTCCTGAGAGATTCTAGTTGTTCCTGTAAAAAATTTAGAGCAATTGGAGTTCTACAACCTCTCCTTATTGGATGGTGTTCCAGATATTAAGTGTTTGCAACACTGCAGAAACACACTGGAAACACTATACTATTTAGGAGGTCAAAACAAATCAAAAACTCATCAAATTTTTACTACAAACTCCTTAGTTAGGATAGATACTCATGTAAAAATTATAGAATTTTTAGAACTCCCTAAGTAACCTTACGCGTCTGTTTTTCAAGAACATACGGTGTGAAAACTGAAATGCAGCACTGTAAAGATCGTATTTTTTTCACAAGGTAAAACAACTTTGAAAAATCTGAAAATATTCCAGTAAATCAAAAACACATTAAATATTATGTATGAATATTTTCAGAATTTTTGAAAATTTATAAATACCTTCACCGCAGTGTTTTTGTCTGTGAATCCGCAGCCCCTATACCTGAAACAGTGAACAGTTCCGAAAATTCAAGAAACAAGAATGAAAAATTAAAAGGGTGGGTGGGTAGAGAATTGGGGATTGCCCCTTGGATTCAAGCAATTGAATTCTTGTCTTGAACGAGATTAAGATGGCAGCGGCGCCATTTGATAACCGTAAAAAACATAGAATCCTAATATTAATGTTAACAAGAACACTAATACGTAATCCTACCGTTCTTACGTTTAAATCAATTATTCTTACTCTCAAAACATAATCATGCAATACAACGAGTAAGGATTCGTTCCACTCTCAATCTATCAAGACTAAATAGAACTCAACTACTCAAATCCAAAGGGAACAATAGTGAGAGTAATGATTTGATGTGAATTTTCTATTCTACCATTCCCAACAATTGAATCTAAACAAGACATAATATAAAGATTTGAACTTTATTTGTTTAAACTCAATTTGAAACTACTCATGCAATAATTGAATTAAACTAATAATGACAAATAAGTAAATCTAAGGATTTAGGCTAATAAATAAATGAAAATGAAACTAGATTATGGAGAACTAATTAACTTTATTTATCTAATAGAACAATAAGAACAAGTCATGATTGAATGAATAACAACTATTTTATTTATCTAATGAATGATATTCAATGATTTAAATAACTAATCTAAAACAAAGAATGAAACTAATTAATGGAATGAAAACTAAGTAATTAACTAATCTAGATCTAACTTTTTCTAACCCTAAACTCCATTAACATTAGCTTCCTAACCTAACTGCCATTAACAAAGATTCAAGCTTTTGTTTTTATACTTCCAGATCCAAAAATCGTGCATGGGCTTGGAGCCATGTTTTGGGCCGGAAAATCGGGCCCAAAACCCAATTTCTTTAGTCCAAAATGGGCTCTTCAGCTGCAGTTGGCTTCGACAGATGTTTCGTCCACTTCTGCTCCTCTGATTGGGTCAAGGCTTGGACCATTGCAAAGCTCTTTCCGAGCCGGTCGTTTTGACGTAAGGTAGGCCTAATTCCGAGGTCTAAGTCCAAAGATATGGCACTCGAAGTTCTCACGACTTTTGCTCCTTTATCTCGCTAAAAGTGGCACATTTCGCACATAATGGACTTTGAAGCCCTGAAATGTATAAAAACACGTAATCAGTATTAACTCTTACTTATTATTCACATAATTGGTCTAACAGTATGATTATTAAGGGGTTAAAACTACAGTTTTGGGCTCTTATCAAACGGCTACAATGTTATCTAACCAGGTCAGGTACTCGACCTCTCTGATGAATCCCACCTTTTTTAGCTTTTCTATCTCTTCATTGATGACTTTTTGAAATTTGAGTGCTAGTTTCCTAGGTCGTTGTTTGATAGGCTTTATAGTTTGATCTATATTTAATTTGTGGCAAGTGACTTGAAGGTCGATTCCTGGCATATCGATATACGACCAAGCAAAAACATCTTTATTGATAGAGAGAAAATTGACAAGTTGCTCCTTGAGCTTGGGGTCTAAATCAGCCCCTATATAAACAAATTTTGGGTCGTCATTTGTGCCCATTCTCTCCAGGTTCAACTTGTGCTTGTTTTTCCTTGAGCTTGTCCGTTACTGATGCTGGAGGGCTGGAAGCTTGAGGATTTTGCTGCTTTGGGATGTTGTTTGTCTGGACGACCTGAGTTTTAGCCTTTGTTGTTGTGCTTACTTGATTGCATTGATGACCTTCTAGTTGGTTGCTTTTAAGCTCCATGATGCCTCGGGGTCTGGGGTGTAGGAACCGTTATTCAGAATGCAAAATTTCTACAAACCGCGAGAACACACGCTCAGCGGAATCAATGGGGTTCTCACGGTTTTGAATTAGAGAACATACCTTTTAGATCTGGTTTTGATAACTCTGAGAATCCAAGCTTTATGAATCCGAATCAACAATCAACCCCTTGATTTTCTATTGTATTCCTTTAGAATAGATTGGACGTTGTGTGGACAACGATCTACCAACCCCCTTCTTTCTCTCAAGATCATAAACAAATTCAGATCTACTTTTCTTGCCTCTTTTTCAAAACAAATGAATAGTCAAAATCGGCCAGAGAGAGAGTATTCTATTTATAGGCTACAACAGGGACCATGAGGAGAAATTAGGGTTCGGCCTCCTGACGGGCTTGGGCTTCCCATGTTAAGCCCGAACACACGGCCCAAGTCCGTCAACAAATGGCTTATTCCACTAAAGGTCATTGTTGCACTACCGCCTTAATCCCAAATTACGTGTCAGCATTTATGAGCCCCATATTATATGCTTGTTGATCTCCCCGTGTTTAAGATATCGAATGTCTGTTGATTAAGTCAAGTTACTGACAACTACATTAATCAACTTCTTATATCCTTGAGTAGTACCACTTCAACCTCATTGTCATGTCGAATAAATCCACCTCGGGGTTTACATGATAATCTTTTGAGCTCCTCAAGGGACATTATTAACCCGACTTTTTGCGGGACACGGATTCCTTCTATAATCAACAGCACACCTTACATACAATGTCATTACCCAATCCATCGAGTTTGTTGATTCACAAATGAATCTCACTCATTAATAATTTAAATCAATGTACAATGCATGTAAATGCCCGTTATTATATCCGGATTATGAGAACAAACATCCATAATAACAGAGGCATTCGTTCTCTTATATAGTCAGTATAAGGAGAAACAATCTCACTTGGTCCTGTTCAATATACACAAAGTGTACTAGTGTAATCCTATAGTCAAGATATACTAATACCATATTATACTACAACCGTACCAATGGTTTGTCCAAATCCATCTAGGTTGTGAACGATTACTTATACTTTATAAGGTACTGATGATATGATCTTCTGTGTGTTCACACCATATCATCTACAACATAAAGTATTAGACACATGCATATAACTAATAACATATATAATATGCATAACATTTGCCCATATGATTCTCATTCAAAATAGAAAGAATTAGAGTTAATACAAAAGTAATGCTTTTAGTATACAACCTTATCACGGGGAACTGCAGGACTTGGTGTAAGGCTGATAGAACTACTTGGATCTTGTGAATCCACCTGCGTCCTAAGATGGCAGTGTATGATGACTTGATATCTATCACACTAAAGCGTGTTGAGGTCTTCACCATGTCCTTTTTTTCTCCAATAGAGACTGGTAGGATGACGTCTCCTATGGCATCTGTGCGATCTCCATTGAACCTGTAGAGTGGCACATTTGACTCTATCATGACCAAGTCTGGCAGGTGCATATCCTTGTATGTTTGGTAGACCAGGATGTCGCAGGAGCTGCCTGGGTCGATTAGGACCCGTTTGACTATCCATCCATTGATCTTGACGTGCACTACCAGGGCATCATTGTGGGGTAGGCACACCTTGTTGAGATCTTCCTCAATGAATGAAATTATGGTTGTTGTTTGATAGCTGGCAGGATTGATCACTTCAGCTTTGTGGGATAGGTGGTAACTTTCTTGCAGTGCTCCTACGTGCCTACGCTTTTCACGACCGGAGGTCTCGTTGCTGGAGGTGTCTGTAATCATGTGGATTACCTTTTTCTCATTGTAATTGGAGGAGTGATGTCTTCTATTGTGCCTCGACCGACCTGGAGATTTAGATCGTCGGGCTGTTCTGCTTCTGCTCCTTCTACGAGTAGGTCATTCATGACTACGACTCCTAATTCTGTTGCAGTTGGCATTTAGTTTATGACTGAGGCCGGTTTCTGGCAGGAACTCTTTCAGCTTTCCTTCTTCGACTAAGTCTTGGAGGTAGTGCTTGAGGCTCCAACATTCATTTGTGTCATGGTAATGGAGTTTATGGAAGTGGCAGTATGGACGTCATGGTATTGCTATCACCTTATTGATGTTTGGTTTGAAGTAAGGTGTTGTATATATCTTCTTCAGGATATGGTTTGGCGTCTTGGAGAAGTTGGAGAATTCTCTCTTGGTGTAAGATGGCTTTTGGGAGGTGGTGCTCCTATTGTTACCGGAGTATTGCTTGCTTTCTTTTGGTCCCCGTTTGTCGCTTACTATGAGAACTTCTTTGCCTTTGCACTGGGCCATCCATTCTTCGTACTTCATGTACTTGTCGACTCTGTGGTACAGGTCGTCTAGGCATTCTGGTTTGTTGCGCATAAGAGACCCTGCTAGTTCGGAGTCGTCTAAGAGGGTGTTGGTGAATGCAAAGGTTGCAAAGCTATCCTTGAAGCCTGGCTCCATTGATAGGAGTTCCTTTTTGAAACGTCCTAGGAAAGTGCAAATAGTCTCATCGTGTGCTTACTTCATCT